>NW_024870974.1:2350000-7385000 GCF_019054845.1 Dipodomys spectabilis
AGTTTTCAGTTTCAAACTTCCTTCTGATAAACATTCAACTTACACATTGCATTTAAATGACTTCCTTGTCTTAAAACGTCAACCAAGTGTAGTTCTTCCCTTTGCCATTCAATATATACTATCTGAAGAAGCAAATATATTTTATATGTTTATATGTTTTCTCGTATGTTAGTAGAATCATGATATCTAAAATGCTATTAATAACCTGGAAACATGCATTCCAAATGAAAACAGACTGGAGATGGTTTATTCTCCTTTTGTAGCAAATTTAGTTATTATGGTCCATGCTATTGATATAACACAAATGGGAAGTTTTAAAATCCCATTCCCTGCTTATGTTCATTGGTCCTTTATAGAACTATGTAGAAAGGTAGAAAAGACTTTGAATTCCATACAGGAAAACGACTCCATAAAGTTAAGCTGTTTCAAAGAACCTTCACATCTGCACAGGTTGAAACCTTTCCCCCCCACTGTTTCAGTGTAGACTTTGGAGAATTGTGAAACCTTAAGACTATTCCTGGTCTCCACCCACTGTTAGAAGCATTATAAATAAGCCCATCATTTTCACATTACATTAGAGAGAAAGAGCTGCCAGGCCCTGACCTTTAGCATTGCCAATCTGCTGTAGATGGCTGCTGTCCATTTCAGCACTAAGCATTATATGCCTGTACTTACAAATATACTTTCTCTACCATCTCCATCATCAGAGAAAGATGCATGGCCTATGACCTTACTTGCCCTAAAACATTCATTCCCCAGAACAAACTGCTCATTCCTTCTCTGTCCTAATCATCTCCACATTTCTTTTGTGAGTACAGACAACACAAATGCTGTACTTTGTCCCCTTTGCTCTCCCAATAGAATGAACAGAAGGTAGCTCCATGTGAAAGGTCAAAGGTTACTTGGGTACCACAGAAACCACTTGATACGTTTTGCTGTCCCAAGATACCTTTTTATCAGACATGGGAATTCTAATTCCATGCAAGCTATGTATTTACAAAGCACTTTGATGGTGGTGGGTACTGTTATTTTCTTCTTTGGAATTTCTTGTTCACGTACTGCTGTGTGAATGCATACTTCCTTAATCTGGAGAGATTTCTAGGCCATTGCTCCTATGACTGACTCACTTTTTTTTCCTTTTCCTATTTGGAAAAGGGGGATCGTGGAGACAAAGGGGACTCTGGAGCTCTAGGCCCAAGGGTGAGTATGTCTCTCATAGTAACTTTTGTCCCTTGCCATCCCAGATTAAAGTGGCCAGCGATAGCTCTGAAGCAGGAGGTTGTGATAATTGAAGGCCACCATTCTCCCTTGCTCTTTATTTTTTGACAGAGTTATAAAGAAATAATGGACCCTCTTTACAAAGCAAAGAAGTAGGCCTTGATTAATGGAAATCATGTAGCAGATATGAGTAGGGTAGAAATCCAGTATTCTAGGTTTTTTTGTTGGTGGTGGTTATGCAGGTTGAACTCAGGGCCTGGGCACTCTCCCTGAGCTCTCCTGCTCAAGGCTAGTGCTTTGTCCCTTTGAGTCACAGCACCCCTTCCAGTTTTCTGGTGGTTAATTGGAGATATGAGTCTCACTGTCTTTTCTACCTGGGCTGGCTTTGAACCATGATTGTCAGATCTCAGCCTCTTGAGTAACTAGTAGCTAGGATTACAGATATGAGCCACCAGTGCCTGGCTTAGCCTATCTTCTTTGTTGGAACTAGGATTTGAACTTGATTTTTCACCTCCTAGTGGCTACTACCACTTGAGCCACATCTTCATCCCTGTATGTATATGCGTATAAGTGTGCATGCATATATGTATATATTCTAGAAGTCTAGAATACACACGTGCACACACCTACACATTTTTCCCTATTTGGGTTAGTTTGTGTGGGGACCTAGTTCCACTGGGAAATGTAGGCATTTCTTCTAGAGCATCTTTAAAGAATAAGAAAGCAATCTGTGAGGATAAATGAGAAAATAAAGTTCGGGGTTGATTTAATAAAAATACGGAGAAAGCCAACAACATTTCAAAAATGTTATCCTATAATTTATAAATTATAGGCTAAAAGCAGTCTTCTGTATTTCTATAAAGCAGTCTTCCTATCTACTCTAGACAGGAAGACAAAAATAATTTGTCTCCTCTGAAAATCTTAAAAAAATGAACATAATGATTTTGTTCAGTGAAGTCAGGTCTTCACAGGGAAGAGATGGCTTCTAGTTACCCATCTGCTTTGGTGGCAATCTTTACTCACCCCACCCCCATGATTTTCCCTTGGTGTATTTTGTGTTCTAGGGTCCACCTGGGCAAAAAGGGGACCAAGGAGCCACCGAGATCATAGACTACAACGGCAACCTGCACGAAGCCCTGCAGGCAAGTGACAGCCTTCCTCCCTGGGCTTCAGGAAGTGACACGGGTAGCCCTTTGAGATACACGGCAGTGTGAACTCCCACAGTCCCTTGCATCCTCTCCTCCACAGTCCATGCCTTTCCTTTCCACAGTTATCATTGCATTATTTTTTAAAAATCTCTCCACTTCTTTCCCTCCTATCTTCAGATAACCCTAAGCGTTATCAAGTGTGAGCTTGAGGTTAGTTTGGTTGACTTTTTAACCTCCTTGCTTGAAGAGGGAGCGTAAGAAAACAAGAGCACAGTAGCTTTGGAGTTACCTGGGTTCAAATCTCAGCCCTCCTGCTTACTAAACATGTGACTTCTCTGTGTATCTTTTCCCATCCGTAGAAATGAAGACTGACTCGTCCCTGTGAATTCCTTCTACAGGGAGGCAGAGATCAGGAAGATTGAGTTTTGAGACCAGCCCAGGCAAAAAGTTAGCTAGACTCTCATTTCAACATTAAATTGTTACCCAGGTACAAGGGAGGTATAGATGGAGGATTGTGGTCCAGACCAGCTCTGGCAAAAACAGGAGACCCTGCCTGAAAATAAATCACTCAAAAGCAGTTGGCGATATATAGCTCAGTGGTACTGCATCTGCTTACAAGCATGAGGTCCTGAGTTCAAAACATCCCAGTACTTAATTATGTTTTCAAAGCTCTTACATATACAAGGACACATTTTTAAGTCTTATTAGCCATGTTGTACATTTACCCTAAATGACTTTCAATGTCACTATAATCCTTGCCTCCACCTTTCAGAGGTAGCCAATCTCTTGTCTTCCAATATTAGCATTTTTTTTTTGCATGAACAGAGAGTCTTGTGTTGAAACTATCCCTGGCCTTAAAATGGAAATGTCCCTCTAGTGCTGACTAGCTGGATTATTTGGGGAAAATCACTGAATCTATGCTTCATAGATCTTATCTGTAGAGATTTAATTACAATAGATTGTCTTTTTGGTAAAAGCTGATGAAACAGTATTATTCTTTGGATTGGTTTTAGATGCTCCTGAATACATTTGGCTGATCAGTGTAGAAGCACTGTACTTTAAAAGCTCTGGCACTTATCTCTCGATATGAAAGCATATTCATTCTTTTTTTTGGGGAGGGGGGTCTGGTCGTGGGGCCTGAACTCTGGGCCTGGCCACTGTCCCTCAGCTCTTCAGCTCAAGGCTAGCACTCTACCACTTGAGCCACAGCACCACTTCCAGCTTTTTTTTTTCTTTTTGCTTATGTGGTGCTGAGGAATCGAACCCAGGGCCTCATGCATGCAAGGCAAGCGCTCTACCACTGAGCCACCTTCCCAGCCCCACTCTTTCCTTTTCTTAACTCAAATTCCATATGACTTTACGCCACAGTCAGTCAATATTCACCAGAGTCAACTCACTCATGTCCAAACATAAAGATTCATTGAATCTTTCTGAATGGCTTCAGAACAATTGATTAGCATTCCTCACATAGTACTCTGGTGGATTAGGATCTAAAAAAAAAAATCAATTCAGTGGGATAGCCTTTAGATTTGAGAAAAGGAAATATTTATTCTAATTTTGTAATCAATGAGACGTTACAGTTTTGTACATATCATTTCATTAAAACCTCCTCTATAAACTTTTGCCAGAAAGCCTCTAGGATAATTAAGTAGGTGGGTATGATGTATAGTATTACAGTAGAAATACAAAATTTTAGATTATCTCTATTGAAGATTACTGTTCTATGAAATATTTTCAGATTATGAAAAAGTACCACGACTGGTCTAAAGTAACTTCTATGGGTCTAACACCCAACTTAGCCAAGATAAGTTGGTGTTCTATATTGGATGTTTGTAGTTCTCATTTGTAGCTAAATGAAAAAAGAAAACATGCAACCAATTATTTGCTAAATGATTTTGAACTGGAACTAAAATTAACACCTGACATATGTATCTCATTGGGGAGAGAAGGAGAATTTATCCTACGTATCTTCTCTGCCCAGCACCAACTCCAAACTTCTTCATAGCTTATTGTGCTAGTTCTGCCTTCCTAGTATTGAACCAGTCTGTCTTTTTCATATCAACATGTACTATCTATATCAATAGAAATTATTGTCTTCCATCCTGTTAAGAGAGAGGACGTTTAACAACTAATAATCAGCAGGAGTGGTATTAAGCTGATACCCCCAAATTTACTTGTGATTATATAATGTTTCTCAATGAGCAGAGTCCTTAGGAGAAAATGTTCTCCCTTTTTTACTATTTTCTAAAAGTTCTTTTAGTGCAAGATCAAAACTAGAAAATATTAATAGAAATATAATTTATGGATATGTTAGAAATTTCTACTTTGAATGTATTTTGACGAAGTACTGTAGCATTTTAAGAAACTAGTTTAACTCCATGCCAACCTCTTGAGTTGTCTCACCTAAGAAAAAGAAAGGCTAATTATAATGCAGCAAATGAGGTATGAAGGAGAAAAGATATGCAAATGAGTATTTCCATTTTCTCTAATTGTTCTCTAGCATAGAACTTTTACTTTTTATTACCTTTAAGTAGTTGTACAAAGGAGTTTCCATTTAACAAAGCCATTTATGAATACAATAATGTCACCCCAATAGAGCTTTTAATCAAGAGCAAATTTCCCAAATTATGCTGACCAACCTCTAGTGTGTGTGCTCTTTAACTTTACCTGTCCACTAAATTCTGAAAATACTTTTTTTAAAAAACATTTGCAATTAGACTGTGTTGAAGACCCTTGGCAGTTCCTTATTAAGACATTAGACTTGCCAAAACATGCAAAAGGCTAGGTTATTCTCAGAAATGTATTATTGTACTTTTGGCACACAAAATAGGTAACTCTATCTTTGTTAATACGTTTTCCCCACAGAGGATTACCACCCTAACTGTCACGGTAACTCCTATTGCATGCTATCTGTGCTGTGTGACTCGTAGTGTTGATGCATGCAGGTCGAAGGTATTACTAATGCAGTAATTGTTTTATGTGATAATTTTATGTTTCCTTAAAATATTTACCCTTGTTGAATCTCTGTTTCATGAAAGGAAAAAAATCAAGAGAAAACATGATTTTTTTTTTAAAGAAAAAGCCTTTTTAGCCTTCTCTTAATAGTTTTAGCATTGCTCTTTAGGGTTCTGGACATTAGAGCCATTGGGACAGAGAGGAAAATAGGTTATTTGAAAATGCAGATAAGAAGGCAAGTCCAAGAGCATGTATATGAGCATGGGAGGCATTTAAACTGCCCCAAAACATCTGCAGTGTTGTACTGACCTGATGTAGTTGATAGGGTCATACAAGTCGACAGCTTTTATAATTATGGAATGGCAGTATCTGATTATCGACATAAGGGAGGTGTGTAGTGTTTTGTTCTTTAAAGCATGAATTTGAATACTGTATGCTACTTTTTTCAATTGTGTCTTTTCTTGATTTAGGGCCCCCCTGGACCTCCTGGGCCTCAAGGACTACAAGGGCCAAAGGTTAGTCTTTGTTTCTACTTGTTATATCTAGTGCAGAGATGCTCATAGTAAGTATATGTCTTTGACAAAATGCTACAGAAGATCAATAATGTTTCTTCAGAGAATGAAGAAAAAAATCAAGGTCTCAAAGGAAGAGAGGAAAGTCAGGGAAGAAATGGAAGTGGCAATGAATTTAAGGAAGGATACAGAAAAACAAAGAATATGGAGAGAAAAAGAAAATATTTACCTAGGGGTCAAAGAAATATTCTCTAACACTTTTTTGTAATAAAAAGAACAAGGGATGCTTTTGTCTGGTGTGTTCCTAAGTGACAGTTTCAGGAATCATTCTTCAATCATGTTTTTAACACATCTCTTTCCACCATTAAATTCTTATCTAATGACTCATACTAACAACAAACAGTAGAAAGCCAGTACAAGTTGATTATACCAAAACTGTTGATGGTGCTAGCTTTCTTCTTCTAACTAAAGCTTAGCCATTCAACCATGTTTGATCAATTAACACATGGCTGGGGATTGTGACTTCTCAGAACTGAGCTACACGTGTTGAAATATGACTTTCGTCATTGGATTTTTGTAGGAGGTTCAAACGGTTTCAAACTTCATCCTTTGTTTAGGCTTCTTAAGTCAGTTTATTTGCTAAGTCTGTCATACCCACATACACACACTCATCAACTTTCCAACTCATTGGCTTTGTAGATTTAAAAGTGTAAGTCTAGGTTAGAGAAGGGACTTTAGAGCAAAATAAAGGACTTTCAATTAAAGGACTATAGAGCAAAATATTACTGAGGCCTTTGCCTATGTGAGAATACAGATCCTATCATCAAACAGATTTTGTGTAAAACAAAATGCATTTCATGTATCACACAAGAAAAGGTATAGGTTTTTTTTTTTTATTCTACTCCCTAAGAGATATTAACAGACAAAATATCCTGCTACCACACTATACCTGGTGAGCAGGTCTGCCTAAATATCTACTATTTAGCTGTTTCATAAGCAACCCTAAATTTAAATGGCTCCTTTTTAATTGAAGCAAGGCCATTGGATCTTCATTTATCTTTTCTCTTGACTAGATCTCAAGGATCAGAATTACCTTCCAAAGCAAATGTAAACCTCATTCTTGCCCAAACCACAGAGGCTTCTTTCTCCCTTCTTTACAATACCTAGAGAAGGCCGCTAGCTTAAGAAGAATCTATCATGAAGGCCTACCTTCCTACTTAATTTTATTTTATTAATGATATTTATTGGTTCAATTACTAAATAAAAAGTACATTCTTATCTCTGGATTCAGTCACAGATCTAGTGGGAATCAAATAACCTATACCAACTATATGAAGGATAAATAAATTGCATGAATTACACTTATCTTTTAGGCTTCCGTAAGTCACATTTTAAAGCAACAACCTTAGCAAAGCAGTTACTGTGGCCACAGAGTTCCAACTTCTGTTCAGGCAGAATGAAGCTAAAATTCAGCCAGGTGCAACCAACCTCAACAGACTTGTTAGTGGCAAAATAAACTTAGCAAGCAAATCTAAAGGGAGGAAAAGGTTTTTTCTTTTAAAAAAAATTCATTTGTTTGGAACAAGATCAAGCCTTCCTTAAATCCTAGAAAGTTCCTATTTTGTCCGTTGGCCCACAACTCTTAAGGTTTTTACCAGGTAGAAGAGGAATAGCTGTTTCAATCTTGTGGTTTGTCCCACCAACACACAGAATTTTTTCTAGAAGGCAGGCTCAAAACAGTTGCCTGTGTGCAGACCACTCACACTCCAAAGAGTTGGTTTCAGAGTTGCCACTGGGCAGAATTCTGGGTTATTTGTAATAGGACCTACACAGATTTGACAAATTAAAAATGTTTTACATTTCAAGAAATTCATTGGTTCCATACTTTTCAAAATTGAAAGGTGACTAAACAAATATAGCCTGGTTAATCTCCAGCATCTTGTTCCAATTTGTTTTCATGAAATTTCTTTAGTTTAAAAAAAGAAAAAAAAAACCATCAATCTGTATAGTTTGAGTTTGTCAAAAGTGCTAATAAATCAATATGAATTGAAAGTTGTATTTCATTCCTGGCATACCATAGGAAATTGATCTAAAGGTAATTTTATGTGGATGAAGATATTATTTGATTTATTATCTCCTTCAAAGAGGCTTTTCAGGAGTTATTATGAATTCATTCAAACTGGGCTAGTTACCATGCTGTAAATGCATGAGGCATTGTGTATTTGTGACTGATAATACTATAAATACCACACAGATTTTCTACAGACAAAACCAACCAAATCATATAGGTTTTTGTTATAGAATGTGATGAACAATCAAATTATTAGGGATTTTTAACATTTTTACCACTCACGGGTTATGATGCATTTCCTAAAGTCAAACTGTTTTTTTGTTTGTGTGTTTTGCCAGTCGTGGGGCTTGCACTCAGGGCCGGGGCACTGTCCCTGCGCTTCTCTATGCTCAGGGGTAGTGAACCACAGCGCTACTTCTGGCTTTATTGGAGATAGTCTCATGGACTTTTCTGCCCAGGCAGGCTTCAAACCATAATCCTCAGATCTCAGTCTCCTGAATAGCTCGGATTACAGGCATGAGCTACCAGTGCCCAGCCAAACTGTACTTTTAACCAACTTGCACCATAGGTTAGCAATGATAAGATGAAGATAAGCTGTTGTTTTTTTATCTTCACAGGGGGAACAGGGATCTCCAGGACTCCCAGGAGTTGATGGAGAGCAGGTAATTTTCAAATACATAAACTGTATTTATAGCATCACTATTGGTCACTTCATCTATTATAGTCATTCATAATGATACATGACAACCACCTTTTCATCACCCTCTGTCCTAGAGCCAATGTAAGCTCTCAAAAAAGGCATCTGCTTTAAAGGAAACATTAGTTTTGTTAGAGAAACAGCAACAGATAGATACTTTAATTTTGCTTTTAGTAACTAGTGAGAAACAGCAACAGATAGATACTTTAATTTTGCTTTTAGTAACTAGTGATCAATTTATCAATAATTACTCTGAAATTTTTGGTAAACTAGTTAGGTCATTACCAATTTAGTGTATATATCCCTGTAATTTGGGCAAGTGAGTACAAGTAATATTACAATCAGTGACCATTGTTTTCATAGAATTAGAACATACATTATTTTTACTTTTTTTCTTCTTCCACATAATTTACTTACAATCCTAGATCCTTAGTAAAGACCCAACAGTCAGGGCCTGATAGATTTCCAGAATATAGCAGCAACTTTGGGGCTTTACCCTAAATCAGAAGTTAGCAAACTCTTCTATAAAGGACCAGAGAAAAAAATGTTTGAAGTTGTGCTGTTTGTGAACAGCCCCCAACACATTCTTTTTTGTTCCAGCTCTTCTTAAAGTTCAGCCTGTTCAAAAACAATCCCTGGATTGGATATAGAAACTATCATTCAGTGACCCCTGCCTTTAAGAAACAAACCACAAAAGAATTTCAAGATGTTAATAGTTTATGGCTAAAACTAAAACAAAAAATCAAGGAGATTCTTGATAAAGCCAACAAGCCATGTACTCATCAGAAGAAATTTTCTTTCACACAGATCATTAAGTGTAGAAGAGTTTTTTTTAAGTTTTTTATTGTGAAAATACTGTACAGAGGGGTTACAATCACAGGAGCAATGTAATGAATACATTTCTTATCAAGCATTGTTGCCTCCTCCTTTGTTTTTCCCTTATCATCCCTTCCCTCCCATCTCTACAACTACATCTCCCCTCCCCGAGTTATTTTTTTAATATCCAAGTTGGATGTTAAAGTCATAATGACACATTAAATAAACATGATAAGAAGGATCTTTTTTGATTTTCTATATAAAGCAAAGGTCATATTAAGATTACTTCTCCCACTGTTAGTCATTATAAATAAGAAATGACTTACCAAGTAGCCCTAAGTATATAATTGCTGGGTTTCTTTTTAGGTATTATAATCCTCCTGCCACAAAGTCCAGTGGATTGGCCATGTTGATTTTCTCTATCCCTAGATCCATAAAACAAATCAAGGTCTAATTAATAAGAAAGAGCTATCTAAGAAGGCACCTATCCAATACCCCAGTATATTATATAGTTCTGGATTAGAAATCCTATGAAATAGGTCTAATTTACAAGAAAAGACATGTTCCTCTTCCTAAGATACGCAGCTCTGAGAAGCCCAACAGCAATGATAATGTTTGCTACAGAATATGGAGAATGGGCCATGTGCTCATAATGCAGAAAGGTGCCCAGGATAAAAATGCTTAGCGATGTAAGTAACTATCACTGTTCATGTTACACAATTCTTACGTGTTAGCATTCCAAAGTGCATATTTATCTATTCCCTCAGTGTAAAAGGAGAGTAAAGAATAGCATTCCAGCTCACCTTGTAGAGCTATTAGGAGAACAAAACAAGAATACTACGAAAAGCTGGAGTATTGTTTGAGCATCGGTGTACAAAAATGTAGGTGGACCACTGAGAACTAATGAAGTCTGGAATTTACATGTACAACGAAGGGGAGCAGGAATGCCTCATGTGTGGAGATCGGAAACTTTGTGTGGGCTGCTGTTATCCCACCAGATCCTGACTTATAACACATTCTGTACTGTGAAGGAGTGCAGCATAAAATTGCTTTCTGAACTAGTAAGAATTGTCTTCCTGAACTATATAAAATCTGGCAAAATAATATTAAAAGCTAAATTTTCCATTTTTCACATTTAAATGACCTCATAGAAATAGAATTCCATGTAAAAGGTTGTTTGTTGGATGAACTACCAAACTCCCAAATCAGAATCCTCTCAGCAGAGGACCAACCACTTTAAGAAATTGATCTGGACTTCTGTTTTTGCCAGGATAGAATTGTCATGTGTCACCACCTACCCTTGTTACATGCAAACCTGTCACTTGTAGGGACTCAAAGGCTCGAAGGGGGACACAGGGGACCCAGGCATGCCAGGTGAAAAAGGAGGAATTGGACTCCCAGGATTGCCGGTATGTTTATAATTTTTATGCTGTATTCTAAGACAAACAGTAAGGAATTACATTCTTTGCAATCACAGTTAACGGTTATTTTTTACTTTGACCTGTTTGAAGTATTCTTGGTTAATTACCCCAACAAAGGAACTAAAATCTTAAAGATGATGGCTGAGTTACAGAATATACCATGTTTTCTGGATTATTTTCACTATAGTCTACTAGAGATAGCAAAAGAAATGTAATTATTCACTTTCATTTAGTATACATGTGTCACTGATTGTAGACAAGTCATCTCACAGTATTCTCTATGTATATAATAAGGGATGGTGCTTTGATAGTTTTTCCCTCATTTTTACTGAAAATTTCATAGGAGAAATATAAAATTTTTTAAATCTATATTTTGTGCCAATCCTAGGGCTTGAACTCAGGGCCTGGGTGCTATCTCTGGACTTCTTTTGCCCAAGGCTAGCTCTCTACTACTTGAACCACAGTTCCACTTTTTGGTGGTTAATTAGAGCTAAGCCTGGACTGACTTCAAACAGCATTCCTCAGATTTCAAATTTATAGGTGGGAGCCACCAGTGCTAGGCAGAAATTTTTTTGATGTACTAAATTCTACTGCTTTTGACCTTTTAAAAAAACAAAGATAGGGCTGGGAAGATGGCTCAGTGGTAGAGCGCTTGCCTTGCATGCATGAGGCCCTGGGTTTGATTCCTCAGCACCACATATGCAAAAAGAAAAAAGCCAGAAGTGGTGCTGTAGCTCAAGTGGTAGAGCGCTAGCCTTGAGCTGAAGGACAGTGCCCAGGCCCAGAGTTCAGGCCCCACGACTGGACCCAAAAAAAAAAAACTTTAAAAAAAAACAAAGATATAAATAAATGCAATGAAAACAGAAAACGCCTTTTGCTACTTAAATGAGCACTACCACCTGGCACCAGTGGTTCACACATTAATCCTAGCTACTCAGGAAGCTGAGATCTGAGGATCACAGTTGGGAGCCAGCCCTGGCAGGAAAAGTCCATGAGACTCTTATCTCCAGTTAACCACACACATACATACAAAAGTCAGAAGTGGCAGGGTGGCTCAAGAAGTAGAGAACTAACCTTGAGCAAAAGAGCTCAGGGACAGCACCCAGGGTCCAAGTTCAAGCCCCAGTAACAACACACACACACAATTGATAGAGTACTACCC
The DNA here is from genome assembly GCF_019054845.1 of Dipodomys spectabilis. Taxonomy (NCBI): domain Eukaryota; kingdom Metazoa; phylum Chordata; class Mammalia; order Rodentia; family Heteromyidae; genus Dipodomys; species Dipodomys spectabilis. The sequence goes on from NW_024870974.1 coordinate 2,362,001, forward strand.
CAAAGATGTAACATTTATAGCCCAATGTATTTAATGCTGTGAAACTTTAACCAGTCAAGCTCAACTTAGTTTCTACATACTTCATATCTTATTTTACATATCACCCACAATCCTAAGGATTTTATTATCTCCTTGGTAAATCCTTCTGTATCTTTTATGTGCATAATAGTATAACATTTCAATAGAATGACATTTTGGGCAGAGGGAGTCCATTGTCTTTTACACTTTGGAAATAACTTGACATGCTTTGTTCCACTTACTGTTTATTTGTAGGGTGCCAATGGAGTGAAAGGAGAGAAAGGAGACTCCGGTTTGCCAGGTCCTCAGGGTCCTTCTGTAAGTCCCCTAACTTCTGTAGCTCCTGAAAAACATTGACACGTATAATTATTTACCCAGCTGCACCTATGCCAGATGGCTTATCAGTAGTAGTAATGTCTGGACCACTTGGGTTTGTCAAACTGGAGAAGAAATTTATGTGTCAGCCTTGCACACAGAAAGAGACTGAGTGACTCAGGAGAGTTAGAAGCAATTTCTCCGAGGACTGAGGAGGAAAATCAATGGGTTTCCCATAACGCCATGGGTAGAGTTTTGTGAACATGGAATACGCATTCCTTCATTTCGCCGCAGCCCTGTTTATGCTTCATGACATATTCGAGAGTTTAGTAGTGGTTGCGGCATTAGAGAATTTCTTGGTAATAAGTTGTTTCCTTTTCTTTTGATTTATTCTGGCTTTTGTAGAACAAAACTGTAGGGTGTTTTTTTTCTTTTTTTATTCTTGAAGCTGTTTTGCTCTGAGAGAGGAATTTTTAAACCTAAGAGACTCAAACCCATGACTTCTCTGAAAACCCTTCTTCCTCTGAAGCTATTAATGGCCTTAGCAGAGACCCAGCGCAAGGCTCAGACTGAACTGCCTTATCTAAATGAAGTAACCAAATCCATGTTTATTTTTTGGATACACAGATCATAGGCCCCCCTGGCCCTCCAGGTCCCCATGGCCCACCTGGCCCCATGGTAAGTTTTCTTTGTCTCCAAAATGTAATTCTTTCTTTATGAGCATGCTACCAGAGAAAACATGCACGGGTCCTCTGAACAACCAGCTTGTGTTTCGTACTACTCTCTGTGGGATTGACAGAAAAATATGAGGTGTTTTGAGACGTACTGACTTTAAAATGTCTTTCACCCCAGACACACATGTGTTGGGAAAAGAGATAGGAGATCTTTGGGATAAGAGAGTTGAGGACAGACAGATTTGACAAGCTTTCTCCCAACTTTGCCATATGAACACTGGCAGATCCTTTTAACCAGTGACTGTTCTCGTCTCTAAGCAGCAAAATATCCAGTAAGAATATTTATAAAGCTAGGTGCCAGTGGCTCATGCATGTAATCCTAGCTACCCAGGAGGCTGAGATCTGAGGATCATGATGTGAAGCCAGCCCAGGTGGAGAAGTCCATCAGATTCCTTATCGCCAATAAACTACTTAGAAAAAGCCAGAAGTGGTGCTGTGGCTCAAGTGCCTGGAGTGCTAGCCTTGAGTTCAAGCCCCAGGACCAGCAAAAAAAAAAAAAAATGTGTGTGTGTGTCCACACTTGCACACACACACACACATATATATAAAACAGTGGTTAAAATTGAGGTTTACCTGGTTTTCTCAAGATGGAATTACAACACACCTGATTGCTCTAGAAATAGCACACGCTATGAGATATGTTTTGAGATTGAATTACAATTAACAGCACAAAAGCAAAGTTTTTTAATGGTCACCTCATGTAAATACATCTTACCCTGTTCAAACTAGCCAATCATGAGCAGATTGTGATCCTGAGCTCTGAGCAGAAGGGTGGGGCCTGCTGTGTTAGCAAATGAACAGTGGAGCAACCTGCCTGCTTGGTGGCCAGATTCCTGTCTGATGGCACACTCTTCTGAAGAAGTAAATTTTGCCTTGCTGAAACAAAATCACAATTCATTTTACTTCCACAGATGACAAACATTTTATATCTTTTTCCTTTCCCATAGATCTGGGGATGTCTTGAGGCAGATCCAGTACCTTATTATATTGTCTTGCAGTGGCCAATGGAAATAGTGGTTCTCATAGAACTTATGCCTACTGAGGAAGTCAGCCATTAATGTTTAGTTCTCTGAATGTCAGACAGTTATATTAAGCAATTAGAATGTAGCAGGCCTAGGACTTGAAATGCTTTTGATGGGGGCCAGAGAGCAGGGCAGGAGGCTGAGGTGCCTTCATTAAACTGGAAGTGACCAATAACAGATTGTACATTTTAGCCAGTCTTTCCTCCTATTGCTGTGTAAAGAGAGCTTAGGAAAGATCCAAGCCACTGAGGCTGTCAAATCATCTACCAACTACCACTTCTATTTCATAATACAAAACCATGACAATTAACTTGGTTTTCTTAAAAGCAATTTTCTTAAAAACAATTCCTTAAGAATCAAGTAAATCCCATATTTTAGTTTATACTCCCTCTGCTTGACTTTAGAAGGTTAAATTAGAATGCTACATCCTGTTCAGATGATAAAATTAATGAGCTTGCAGGAATTTTAAGCCATTATTTAAATGAGGCAGCCATTTCCTGAAAATGTGTATACACAACTTATCTGAAGGTAAACTTGAGGATATATGTAACAAATACTCTAGGCACTGCTTGTTCAAAACATCATTCCTGCTGTTGTATTTCACCGATGGAGATTTAAATATGCCTTTCCCTGAGCAGGTTATTTAAAACATTTGAACAGGTTTAAGCAACTGCCAATTAATTTAAAGTATTCATCTTTATTTTGCCTCTACAAAATGTGTGGAGTTCTGATTAAATTCTGATTTAAGAAAACAGTTGTTCAAGAGCCTTAAACAATTCCTCTTTGTAAAACTAAAAGCAATACAAATAATGTTCCGCCCTTCTTAATGTCAAAAAGATGATGCTGGAATTCTACAGTTCACTACCATGTCCTTACTTCCTGTCCCCTTTAGATCCTTCAATACCTTGGGTATGGAGTTGTTAAGGAGAAAAAGCTTTCTTCTTCCTTGCTAGTTAAAGTATAGGACTTTGCTTTGATTTGATAAATTCCTGGATTTTTTTTTTGGGGGGGGCGGAATTCAAGTCAGGGCCTGTACACTGTCCCTGAGTTTTTTTGCTGAAGACTAGCACTCCTGGCTTTCAAGTCCTTCCATTCTGAGTAAACTCATGAAACATCACACACACACACAATTTTCAGTGGAAACTTGAGAAGGAGTAATATAAATTCAAAATTGCATTCCCCCCACCCCCTAATTTTTCATCCATGTAACCCTGGTAGTTTTCTCCCTGTTTCACATAGGTACTTAGCAGAGAGAATTGCTACTAATGAATTTCCTATTACAGCGCAGTCCAAAAGCAGGAAGGAATGTTTGGGTGGGTAATAACATCCAGGAGTCTGCCTGCCTCCAGCTACAGCACAAACAAGCTACCTTTTGGTTATTTGATATAATATTCACTTGTGCTGCAAAACGGTATCATCACTTCTTAATTAAAAACTGTGTTTCCCATTTGCAGGGACCCCATGGACTTCCTGGACCAAAGGTAATTCAACAAATCCCTTGATTATTTGATTTCTGCTTCCTTGATGATTGTGGAAAAGCATGACAGAAGCATGTCTGTCCTGTCTTCCTTGTCAAGAAACGTTGATAATCTTTAAGCCTTTAAGCATTGTGGTACGTTCACCACACATTTAAATTTCAGCAGCTTAAGTGATAGCACCTGCAAGTCCACTATTCTGCCTTTTACTTTTTTCCTTGTCGCTATATATTTAAGAAACAGGGCTGGGAATGTGGCTCAATAGTCAACCATTGAGAAGTTGTCTGATGAGATTCTCAGATGAATCCAGGTGCTTTTTTCTTTTTCACGGTTCTCTAGCTTGGTTGGTTCTTCACTGAAACATCTTGCTTGCTGTGTAATAAACAGTATTCCATCATCCACATGCTTTCATTGTCCAGAGAGCCAGGTCTCTGATGGTATGGAGGTTTTTAGTTTTTAATCCCTTACAAGTATTAATATGCATTGGGTTAGAGAGAGCAGTGGAGAGTCGCCCACTTATCAGAATTAGAGCAGCTTGCATTGTGAAATAGTCTCTGTGTGTGTTCTTGGCCTTTATGTAGGTCTCAGGGACAATCTTCAGCACAGTGTTGGCACTAGGCATCAGAAAGCCCCGAGGCTGTCAACTCTGTCTACTGGGGTTGTGAGATGAAGACTGGCTTCCTTCTAGTCTGTCCACATAAAGAGTTGGTAGTAGCTATTGACTGGTATGCCTCAGGAAATGTTGACTTTCCTTTTGGGGGACAGGCAGATGACATACCAAGAATGGAAAGAATTCACACCTCCTCTAAAAAAATGTTATCTCCCATAATGCCAGGGAGTGACAGTGTTTTAGTAGAATACTATTTTGGAGGGTCAGAAAAGAGAGTCCCATCTTTCAGGTTGTAATGTGCATAGTTACTCAACCTCTCTGGGCCTCCCCCTCGCCCCCAGAACTAAACTCATGCTTCCCATTCTGGACTTCTCCTTGGATTTGAAAGTACCATCAATGATTCCATTCAATGAGGAGATGCCCAAAGCCTTTGGATGTCTAAAATGCAATTATTTATTGTGCAGATAAGCAGAGAACTCTCTTCACAGATGTCCTATGCTTGCTTGTTTCTTGATGTATATAAGCTGATAAACTACAGACCCAGGAATTTTCATTATTTGCCTGACATTTTACAGGTGGTTAATATCAGATCTTGGATTAAGATTGGGCCTCAATTTGAAATCTGGTCTTTGTTCTACTGGATTTCATGTTTGCAAAATGGCCTTGGTCCAGTCAACCACGATTATCCACCAAAGAACAGCACAGCTTACCACGGCTGCCCTTGCCTGTTTATCAGCTCAAGACCACCCACCAAACGTGCACACGCACAGAAAGCTCTAAGTCTCAAGCCTAGTGACTGAAGTTGCCTACTGAGCCTTGGCTTTCATCATGACCCTGTGCTCTTCTGAGGATCCAACCTTACCTCTTAGCATGTTTGGATTCCTACTCTGAGAATTCCAGACTTCAAACGCCTAGCATCAGGACAGTGGGTCACTTGTAGCCCTTCTGATAGATAGGGCTCTCCCTCTCTGACCCTCAAAACATGACATGGTTCTAAGGATGGATGTAATTCTGTATTTGTTTCCCAACTGGACACTCACAAGATACACCCATTCCTGTGCTAGGTGGTGTTAGTGGCGAGTTATTTTCTTGCCTCCTTGACTCTTCACATAGGGCAGATGGACAGTTCAACATTTAGGCTCTTTGATCTTCATCTTCACTTCCTTGTTCAGTGATATTCACCAACCCTATTGGTGAATCCACACAGACACTTGATTTGGCATTATTAGTGAATTTGACAAATGGCGTTGCTTCACACATCAACCGCTATGTTTATGGCTCATTCTCCTGGGCAAAATGCTTAAAGGCTTAAAATGTCTGTCTGTTGCACTGTCCTGCATATTCCAGTTTTCTATTGCAGCAGAGTGGGCTTTTGCTGCTGAGTCTCCTTCAGCATTCTGATTGCCGTCCATTTGCTTAATCAAAGGGATGCAGTGTGGCATTCGTATGGGTGTGATAGAACTCAAAAAATCCAGGAACAGGCATGTGTTTGAGCACACTTTGCTCGGATGGAGTTTTGCTTTCTAGAATCTTATCTACCTGTCAATCTGAATATTTTTGGGGGGAGAGAGGATGCTGAAGACTGAACACCAAGGCCTTCAGCCAGCTAGTCAAATGTGCTCTACTGCTGAGCTACATCCCCAGCCCCATTTTTTAAAAACTGACTTTAGAAATGATGTAACACAAATCTAGCCCAACTCTGCAGGCACCTAAAACTGGAATCTGTATTCATGTTTCAGAGACTGGCTCTCTTCTCTCACAGTTGCCACACCCATAATAGCAACCAAAATTGGCATTTGCTTTTGCATTTAGGGTGACCCAGGGTTAAATGGTGTTAAAGGATTGAAGGGTGAAGCAGGTCAAAAGGGAGACAGAGGCCCCCTTGGTCTTCCAGTAAGTAAAGAAAACTTTCCATTTCAGTGCAAACCTCAGATTTTTCTTTCTACCTTCCATAGCCCCCAAATAGAGTTGCTACCTTACGGTTGAGATTTGTGTAATTAGAAAACATTAAGTCAGAGGAGAGTTTGGCCTACTTTTGTTTTCTCTAATATCTGCTATCCCATAACAAACAGTGCCACAAATGTCTGTCATTCTCAGTTACATACATGCCAACCCTCTTTCAGGGCTGACAATTCTCCCATCCTCCTCTAAAAAGTGGTGTTCTCAGCCTGGTGCCAGTGGCTCAGTCCTGTAATCCTAGCAACTCAGGGAGCTGAGATCTGAGGATTATGGTTCAAAGCCAGCCCAGGTAGCAAAGTCCCTGAGACTCTTATCTCCAACTAAACACCAAAAAAGCTGGAAGTGGTAGAGTGCTAGCCTTGAGCAGTAAAGCTCAGAGACAGAGCCCAGGTCCAAAGTTCAAGCCCCAGAACTGGCACACCCACACATGGTATTGTGCTCACAATTTTGTAATTTCTCCCAGATGCTTTTATGATCTAGTACAGTTTAAGGCCATCCCTTGGTAATTTTCTCCCCAAAGGCCAAAACTATTGCCGTGTGTTGGTGGCAGGTATGCAATTGGCCATTGTTGATGACGTCAGCGTTGTACTCCTGACATTAATCAGTCACATCATGTTGTACATGTTTTATATCATTTGTTAGAAAAATACTGTGAGGAGGGGATTTTGACAATATAGATAGCAAGGAAGATTTAGAGGTCTTTTTTTAATGAAAAGGGGATTTCCCTTTGTCTGTACTATATACCAGCCTTTTTTTTCACAACTAAAAAGATTTGTTAAAATTATTACTGAATATGAAGGTTTCGTTCCAAGCTTTTAATATGCTGCCTGTTTACATTAGTAAAAGTTGACATAAAACAAATAGAAAGTAGTTCCTACATCTGTTTGACATTTAGGAGGGAAGAAAGTTGATGAGCACTCATTTTTTTCCTATGAGTACTGTGCTTAAATATGAAAGTACCCCCACTGTACCCGATACAGCAGTGAAAGCCAGTGGTACATCAGGCACACAATACATGTTGCCCATGAATTCACTCTTCGAGTGAAAAACAGAAGCCCTCTACAGTGTAGATTTAACTGCTATAATATATGTGAACTATTTACTCATGTCTCTAGGCAGGTGTACTATCAATATAAAATTCTTGCCATTTTCTTGATTATTTTCAAATATAGTAATAATGACTGAAGAAAATATCCAAAGGAAAACTGTTTGGATTTCCTAACTTTTCATCTGATTTTTTTTAAACTTCATTTCAAATGAGGGCTATTGATAATTTTGTGTAGCATTTAGTCAAAAGCTATACTTTGGCCTGATTAAGTGAACACCAAACACCAATACATGTCTTTAATCACTGATAAGTAAAAACATATTTCAGATTATAGTAATGGATCATCATAGGATGAAATACTTAAAGGTATGTTATAGAGTATCATTTGGCAGTTTGCAGCTGGGATTTGTGTGTGTAGGCAGTACTGGGGCTCGAACTAAGGCCTGGACACTGTCGCTTAGTTTTTCTGGCACTCTACCAATTGAGCCACAGCTCCACTTCCAGCTTTTTGGTGGAATTGGAGGTGACAGTCTCACCAATTTTCCTGCCTGGGCTAGTTTTGAATCATGATCCTCAGCCTCCTGAGTAGCAAGGATTACAAGCATGAGCCAAGAGCACTTAGAATATTTTTTTCACTCACCTCAGAAGCATAAGTTGGGGAAGAGTTCTACACCCTTGTCAAGAGAACTTACAAAGCTAATTCATCCTCTTCTTAAACACTCCATCTTATCAGCATCTTTCAAGTACTATAAATACTTCGGCTTATAAGACACAAAAGCTTTCTTAAAGCAATTGAATTTATTTTGATCACATACAATTGCCTAGAATTCAAGGTAAAGAAATGCATGCATTCATTGTTTTAGAACATTAGATTTTTTTTAAGGCATTTCTCCTTTAGGCTCTGATACAAGGATTATTTGAAGCAAATGGAGAAATAACTTAGTTAGGGAACTATTTATAACCATAGTCTCACAGATTTTTTTTCCCTGTTCTTGGAAGTCCCTCTAGTGGTGACTAGCAGGAACCACCCAGAAAATATTAAATAATCTTAGAAAAATCCAGTCATCCTAGCATAGGAAAACCAAGTATTTGTTCTCCATAAAATTTCTAACACATGTAGTAGTTACAGCTCCCTTTTTCTCTAAGACCTTAAAATTGGTTTTTAAAGTAAGCGTTTCTCCTAATTACCTAATATCTTCAATGCCTCAGATATAGATTGTGAATGGTTGTCTTTCCAAAAGTGAATTTCATACTGAAATTTAGATAGTTGACTGTTCCTGACCAGTAGCTACTTTGGGAATAGCAAATTCTATAACTCTCATTCACTTGATTTCTAAGTGAGAATTTGCCTAATAGGAATGTCATTAAAATGCCATCCTCTGTGGGGTGTTTATTGTCATGTGGTTTGTTGTTTAGTTTTTCGTTTTGGAAACTAACAAGTTGTAGCCATGTGATTATTCATTCCAGAATCCTGTGACTGTGTATTCTGTGGTTAAAAGTGTTGCATTTTTGTTCACTGGTACCTCATACTAATCTCTGTTCTTGTCATTCGTGTTACACCCACCAACCCTGCTACCAACCCAATCACACAGGGAGCATCTGGCTTAGACGGGAAGCCAGGATCCCGGGTGAGTCCGTCCCTTATCTTGCTCTGACATGCTGTGCAGCTGTGAAGCGCGTGATTCAGGGTCTCCTCAGATGATGAGGGGGTACTTAGCACCGATGCCAAAAAGGAGAAAGGACCACATGATCAGAAAATGGGATGCAGCACAGCGTGAAGGAAAGCCTCAAGTTCAAGTCTGGACAATTCTCTAGGTGTAAAGAATGAGCCATCTAATTGGGTTCCTTTGTCTTAGCATCCCACACACATCTTTCCATAACCAATAAAACTCCCTGTAATTTCATGAGAGGCCCTCTGAAGAGATCAATGTGGATTTGTTTTTAACATAACTTTTCCTTTTAGGTTTCTGTCTATCTAAGAAATGTAACATCTTTGGAATGAAGTCTCTGCTCATGGGAATTACTTGCCTGTCTCCTGTCATTTTATCTCTTTCCTTTGGCTCTTAACAGCTCCATCTCTGACATTTCAGCTGCAGATACTCAGCATTTAAAAGTCTTCTGAAGATGAACTTTGAGTCCAGGCAGTAAGACTAAGATGATGATATCTCAGCAACACTAGAAGGAATTTGGGACTCAATTCTTTGCTATCAAGGCTCTCATAGAGTAACGCAAAATACTAGAGAATAGAAAAGGGAGTAGTTACTAGTCAGGTGCAGTGACTCAAGCCTACCTTTGGGAGGGAAAAATCAGGAAGTCAACCTTTGAGGCCAGTCAAGGCATAAAGTCCAAGAGAATCCATCTACACCAGTGAGTGCAGTGGCACCCACTTATTATCCCCAGCAACATAGGAGGATCCAAGCCCAGGCTGGCCTAGGCATAAAGCAAGACCCTACCTGGAATATAACCAGTGTAGAAAGGAACAAGTGGATCAAGTGGTTACACATCTACCCAGCAAGCCTGAGGCCCCAGGTTATCAATCTTCAGCATGAAAGAAATTATACTGAAATTGTTCCTATAGTTCACTTTATTTTCATTATTTCCATTCACATATTGCCTCCTCTATTTCTGAAATGCCCTGGCCTAACCAAATAGCCAGACATTGCTACCATTAAATTATTCCGCTTGCCTAATTTGCAACTTGTGAGCCTGCTAATTACAGCCACTGCTGCAGAACCTAGAAAAATAATTCCTTCCCTGCTTGGTTTGGACAGTTAAACACTGCTCCATTGAATATATGTTTCCACTTGCAGAGCTGTGGAAGGCACTTACGCAGCCAAGCATGTCTGGCCAAGGGAAGCAGTAGATGAAAGAATTTGAGGAAGGGGTGACAGGAAAGAAAGCTCTATTTTTCTTGTGACAATTACAGAGGCAAAGTGAGGATGCTGGCTTTAGGCAGGGAGGAAATATATAACACCTATGCTGGATGGCTCTTTGTGCATACCGCTCATGGACATTTCAGTTATATAACCCATCCCTTTTGCACCAGTTTCTAGAAAAGCACTTCCCTGAGAAAAATCAAATAGAAAAGCACTTTGAAAAAGAGATGAGTGGTCTGACTCCTAAGGCATCACCCACACCAGGAAAAGCCTAAAATAAGTCATGACTGCTTTGCCTGTAGGCCTTGACACGTGTCTCTTATTGCTTATTTTTTCTCTCTCTTATTTAGGGTACAGATGGTCCTATGGGACCCCACGGCCCTGCAGGTCCCAAAGGAGAAAGAGTAAGTTGATCCTGGGTTTATTGAGCTTGAGCTGCATGCTAAAGCAAACAGAGCATGGCTTTCCGGATTAGCTCTACTGTTCATTTTCCAGAAGAAATAAAGGACTATCTAGTATTCATGGGAAATATATAGCATCGTATAAGTTCTGTTCAGTCCTAACACTGAGAAGAAAAACCACAATCTGAAATAGCGGAGGACTGCCTTAATAAAAACAATGCATACATTTACATAGCTAAAATAAATAGCTGTGATTATTCTTTCTTAACCCATAAGGAAGATATTTTCATTTGGCCTTCCTCCAGAACGCTGAAGTCAATAGAGCTAAAATTTCCAGAACTACATATTCTGGTTGATAATCTTTAGTAGAAAGCTACTGTATTCATTCAGAGTAAGTTATAACATTTTTTTCCAAAGGAAATTACAAAACCTAAGTATTCTTCTCCACAATTATAAGTACACACTGCCACGTTTTTAAGCTAAAGAATAGCCTGTTTTTCTTTAACCATGAGGAAATAATTTCAGTGCATCATAAAACAAAAACCTTTATTAACCTCAGTATTGCTAGACCCTATTTCCATATTCTAAGGAGAGGAAAAAAAAATGTTCGGCGGCAAAGATAAGTATCTGACACAGAAAAATGTGCTGCCACGTCAGTATCTGGTCATCTGTCTGTAACTCTCCCTTCCTCTCTCCCTCTTTTTCTTTTCCTCACCTTGGCAGACTCAAAAGGGTGCGTGTGTATTATGTCCCTGGTGGAATTATTTCCCCACCACCCAAGAAAGGATATCAAGAAAGTCTCCCCCAAAGTGAGGAACTTTAAAATACTGGCACGGCTCACTGTGCCAGTTTGTGGTCTTTCAAACACTAGACAGCTTTCATCAATCTGGGCTCGTTTTAGCTCTAAAAGAGAACCAAGGAGTAATTGCTTTGACCTGCCTCCTAATTCTCATTTAATGCTACGATCTACAAACTAAATCCGGTCATAGAATAAATACTGGTCCAATGCAAAGCATGATATTTACTCCTTGTGTGAAAGGCAGCAATACTCCTCCTCACAGCAAGCCTGCGCCGCTCATTTGCTCCCATGTGTTGAATAATACCATTCTAATAGATTCATCATCCAGCCCTTTATTAATACATACATCCGCTCAGTCCTGCGAAGGAAGCAGCTGGTTTTCCTTGACCTAGACGACTTTACAACCTAATTGCAAAAGGGAGGAAAAAATGTATGCAGGAAATAGCCAAAGAATGAGGCCAAAGTGAATACAAATAAAGGCTAGACATACAGAGTTTATGCAAGAATCGTTCTAGAAAGAGATTAGTCCTAAAGGGACATGTGCTCTGAATCTACTGTTGCCTCCTTTCTAAGATCAAAGCAGCCCCTGAGCATCATCTTCATTGAAGATGTTTTGGAGCGATTGAGCTAAGAGCCTCAACATTGCTCAAGCACACGTGCTTCTAAGCACTGCAGGAAGAAACCCAGCCCATGTGCTAAAACTGGAGCCGCAAATCTCAGGCAGTCTCTTGGCAAAATGCCCTAAGGCTCAAGAGGGTTTATGGTTTGGTAAATCAGCTGTTACATCCGGTAGCTGTAGCATCCACTAAAGTATCAGATCTCAGGGCCCGGGCAGAACTGACCAGAAGAACAAATGAAGTCACTTAAGAATTTGTGAAAGGCTAGCTGCAGTCAGATGGTGTGTCCAGGGCAAAGTGTTCCACTCATATTTCTCCTGCGTGCTGTCTTTGCTGGGTCATGTGTCCATCTCCCCCAAGTGGCTCTCACCCCACAAGTGCTAAACTCGAGTGGGGTGCTCAGAGTTAATCATGTGGCAGCTGGAGTCTCTTGGGAAAGATTCCGAATTTAAAGATGTAGAAATCTGCAAAGGGAGAACTCTAGAATAATTCTCAGCTCAGATATGCAAATCAGAGTTTGAGTGCAACCAGACTGATCCAATGAAGAGAGGAAAGGGGGAAGAATGCAGTCATAAAATACAGCATACCTCCTCTGGCATTACGAACATTGAGTAAAGGGTGGGTTGGGAAGAATGGGGGGAAATGATCGAAGGGGTGACATTGATCAAGATGCACTGTAACCATAAATGGCTTTGTGGAATAGCAATTCCCTTGTACAACTACTCAGATAATTTAAACAAAGCAATTAGGCTAGTGCAAAAGAAATGAGGCATTCAACACATTATTACTCACAATTTCCCAGATGCCTGGTTGACAGCATTAGTGTACAGCAATCCCGAACACCCCACTTCAGCTGATTTTTCCTTGTGAACTGATTCGGAACCCTGTAGTGCATTAGGTTTAAGAACCTCAAAAGTACTTTGCTTACTCTAGGAAGAGTTGTACGATCAAATCTCCGTGCTAGTATTTTATTCCTAAAAGAAGTCAAGATGGGATGCCTTTGGTTCTAAGGGACAGAACCCTAGTTCAAAATGGCTAAAACTGTATTGTTTCATACAACAAACAGGCAAAGAAAGGCTCGAGGGTTTACTTTAGTGCTTTGTCAGTCCCAAGCTTCCTCCTGGGACATGAGCAGAGGACAGAGTTCTCCTCCAGTGAAAAGAGAGATTCCAAGAACAGAGGGGACACCACCCCCTAGTAGTTCCAGTTGACTTAACATTCCCACTAGCAATGCCTCCTTGGCCAGCACTGGGTCATTTGTCCACTTCAACTCACTAGTCAGAGAATTGGGAGTGCCTTGTTTGCTTCCAATAATGATTTGGGGTGAGGAGTTCCACCGTGACCACTTTATTTATGTTCATCTTAAAACCAAAACAAAGCCAGTGTTCTCCATGGAGAACTCCATGGAGGAACTAGGGGTATCAAAATGATCTATGGAGAAACCAGGTGCCAGTAGCTCACACCTGTAATCCTACTCAGGATGCTGAGATCTAAGGATCACAGTTCAAAGCCAGCCCAGGCAGGTCCATGAGACTCTTCAGTTAATCACCAGCAACAGCCAGGTGTGGAGCTGTAGTTCAAGTGGTAGCTTTTTCTGCTCAAGGCTGGTGCTTTAAGACAGTGCCTAAGCCCTGCATTCAAGCCCCAGGACCAGCACAAAAAAAAACTGATTTTAAATTGGTGTACTTTAAAGTTGTGAAGCCCTTTCCATGAACAATATCACCTCTGATTAAATACTACTATCAGCAACTGTTTATGCCACCTGTGACCTGCCATTATACACTTTCACATACTATTTAATCTTGAGAACCATTATTACAGATTGCTGTTCATGTTTTATAACTCAGGTATCTTGGCCATAGGAAGTAGCAGAATTGAAATGGAAAGGTCTCAGTCCAAACCTGCTCCTGTTGCTGAATGCAGTTATAGTGCATTATTAGAAAATGCAAAGCAAGAATGAGGACAGGGCCTTGAGATTTGCTTGTGTGGGAAGCTGGGGCACACAGGTGCTGTGGGAGGCCATGTCCTTATACAGGCAGTTTTCAGTGGCACACAGGTAGGCCACGTCCTTTTATGGACACTGATCAGTGCTAACGTTTAAGCTTCACAGGTGTTAAGCCTGGTCACATAAACATCGCGATGACACCTGAAACTTTTGTGGTAAATACCAGTATCACTTTCATCTGGAAGCTGATGAAAACCTTATTTGAAATGAGGAAGGGCTCTTTCTTTGCACCATTCTCTCCCTGGGATCACCATCAGTATCACAGTTACGTTATAAGCATGCAAATTTATCATTGAAGCTGGACCAAGCTCTTCTTTTAAATCAGCACTGGCAAAGAGTGATGGAGATAATATGAATTCTACACTCCCTAGCATTTAGTGAGCACATTGAAAGTTTTCAACCTGTTTTTTTTTTCAGAAAGGAAGCAAACATGTAAGACTGATACTGAGTTGACTTAGTTCATGGAGTCAACTGATATTTACTTATGGGCTGCTCACTGTACTAAGCCACGGCGATGCTAAAGGAAACAACAGGAGAGCCCAGTGTGTCCATTGTAGTATCAGGAACAACAGAGAATATACACAACCATTCAGATGTGCCTGTGGAGTAAAATGCAGCTAGATAAAGAGAAGAGACACAGTCAAAAAAAAGTTTCTCTAAAGAGACATTTGAAAGGCTTGGAATGTGGCTTAGTGGTAGAGGGCTTGCCTAGCATACATGAGGTCCTCAGTTCAATTCCTCAACACCACATAAAAAGAAAAAGGCAGAAGTGGTGCTGTTGCTCAAGTGGTAGAGCGTTGTCCTTGAGCAAAAGAAGCTCAGGGACAGTACCCAGGCCCTGAGTTCAAGCCCCAGGACTGGCAGAAGAAAAGACATTTGATTGGGAGGGGGGAGTATTCTTACTTTTTTTTTAAGTAGTATAGGTCAAAGATCTCTAACGCCAAAATTCAAAATCTAAAACCTTTTAAGTACCAATATGATACCATGGGTGACGAATTGCACACCTGACTTCAGCTGACAGGTTGAAATAGAAACATGAATGCACTAAAAACAGTATAAATACATATAAGTTGTATATAAAATGAATGTGTCTGTGTTTGTGTGCACGCGCGCACATACCAGGGCTTGAACTCAACAGCCTTATACTTGCTTAGTTTGCTTGCTCATTACTGGTGGTCTCCCCCCTTAAGCCATAACTCCAGCTAGCTTTTTGCTGGTTGATTGGAGGTAGGAGTCTTGTAGACTTTTCTGCCTAGGCTGGCTTCAAATCACAATCCTCTAAGTCTCAGCCTCTTCATTTAACTATGATTACAAGTGTAAGCCACAGACTTGAGCCTTGTCTCCAAAGTACCTCATCGTATGTATGCCAATACTCCAAATTCCAAAAACATGTCCAGTCCCAAGTATTTCAGATAAGAGATATTCAACCTATACCTTAAAATAATAATGAGGGGATTTTTTTGGGGGGGGTGTCAGTCATGGGGCTTGAACTCAGGGCCTAGGCGCTGCCCCTGAGCTCTTTTTGTCCAAATAGAGTGTTCTACCACTGTGAGCCACAGCTCCACTTCCAGTTTTCTGATAGTTAACTGGAGATAAAAGTATCACAGACTTTCCTGCTTAGGCTGGCTTTGAACTATGATCCTCAGATCTCAGCCTCCTGAGTAGCTAGGATTACAGGCGTGAGCCACCAGTGCCCAGCAGGAGTCCCTATTTTATATGAGTGGCCCTATTTTGTGTTAATTTTATATTAATGCACCCCAGACCTGCAAATCCTCTGGGCGGGCGGGCAGGCAGGCAGCAGTAGTCTCTTCCTCCCCTTCTCTCCAAGGCCCTTGAAGGAAGGAATCCACTGTGAATTCCTTCCACGGCATCACTGCCCATAGTCCCACAGGAGTCTGGCTCTCTGGCATTTTGATAGAATAGTACCCCAAAATGGAGGCTTCATATACGGGCCATAAGAGAAGGTGGAGGAATGTAAGTGTGCATGTATGATGTGAACTTTCTCCTTTTCATTTTAGGGGGAAAAAGGCGCCATGGGAGAACCTGGACCCAGAGGGCCCTATGGCCTACCTGTGAGTCACTATCGCATTCACGGTTGTCACCTCCAGCATGCACCCACTTGTAACCTGTCACTCACACGGTTAACCCTTCCCTGGTTGGTCACAGGTAGCTCCCTAGCAAGCAGGTGCCACCTTCATGTACAGTCATACCAGACATGTCCCAACAGATGCACCCCACAAGACTATGGGATACGCAGCAGCACAAACCTGATTCTCTCATAATAACTTCCCCCATATGATCTAGCTGGAGGCTCAGCCCTGCCTCTTCCTTAAGGGGTCATGGAATCCCAAAAGAGTGGAAGTTTCATCATCAACAACCTTCTTCATGCCTTATTTGTTCTCATAGATTGTATGATCACCTAAAAGATAACCTCTTGTGAGTGAAAGGATCACCTCCCCCCCAAAAAAAAATGAATGGATGTTCTTTGATGGCTTTGTATGTCTGACCCTTGTATATGACTGTGAGGACCAATGATCTTGAGAACATCGAAGGTTGGTAGTGTTCTAGCTTTTGAAAATTCCTTGTCCAGAGCCACCTGAGGCCCTGAGATTACTATAGAACATCTTTCTGGTAATGATCATCCATTCAGCAGGATAAGACACAAAGGAACATGCCTGTCCTGTATTAAGGTTTTCAAGTTTCCTGTACTTACATACTTCTTATGGACTAAATAATCAACTTAAGCCATGGTGATTTCAATACTGAAAAAAAAAAATACTGATTTCGAGACAGATAGAAAAATTTTCATCCATAGAATCAAAGTAGCTTCCTGGGAACATTGATTTGATCTAGAGGATGACCACAGTTTAGAAGAGAATAATCTATGCTAGGGATGAATTTATCAGCTTTGCTTCAGGGTCTTCTGCCCCTTTTTATATTTGGGAATGATTTATTTACAACGCTTATTGAAAAAGTTTCTAGGTTGTAACACTTCACACCCTTTATATCTCTGGTCCATATCTAGCCAAATTACAACTATACTTGACAATAAACAGTTGTCACATTATTTCACTTGTGTGAATCATCAGTCATTAATAAGCTAATTAAGTGCAATGATTTGCATCTGGCATTAGTGTTAGTATAACAACAATATTTTTACTCTTGACTCCACTCCTGATAACCTGCATAGAAAGCATTAATCCTCAGCAATATACTCTATTTAACCCAATGCATAATGTAAAATTTCTATGATCCTAACTACAATTCTAACTAGTCACATCACTTGACTCGAGTACTAATTTTAGATTTCAGATTAGTCATCAATAAGAGCTATTTTGCACATTCGCAAAGTAGCTATTCTAATACTTGAGTTGCATGTCCCGGCAGTCTTAAATAAAATAACCTGTTGGTGAAACTTTAGGAACACTAATGTAGCTACTGTGGTTCTTTGGCAGGGGAAAGATGGAGAGCCTGGTCTTGATGTAAGTAAAACATACAATAAACATCTTCTCATGTCACATATGCTAATGGTCTCCATCATTAAGACTACCAAGACCACCTAGGTGCTGGTGGTTCACACCTGTAATCTTAACTGTTCAGGAGGCTGAGATCTGAGGATCAAAGTTCAAAGCCAGCCCGGGCAGAAAGTCTCTGATACCATTCAAAAACTGGAAGTGGCGCTGTGGTTGAAGTAGTAGAGTGCTAGCCTTGAGCACAAAGAGGCTCAGGGACAGTGCCCAGGCCCTGAGTTCAAGCACCACAACTGACAAAATAGCAAGACCACTTGCTTATCTATGCATATTCTATGCATAGAATATATTGCTGTGCATGTAGACAGCAATAGAAAATACACTCATTTTTGCATGAGACAAATATAAAATATATCTAACTATCTGGCATAAAATTAGTAACTGACAATAGTGTCATTTCAGAATGCTTTCCCAAATACATTCAACATCAGCATGACCCATGTATGGGGAAAAAAAAGATGCATAAAATCAAATACCTCTCACCACATACTTTCAGGGCATCAGTGGTTTTTTTTTCTCAAAGCAAGTGTGCTCTATCTTTTCCACTTACCATAAAGTCCCCACATATATTTTCTCTTCCACTAATGTAATTCTATAAAAATACTGTCAGAAATAAATGTCTCTAGAAGCAATCATTGTTTATTCCTGTTTTATGTAACTAATGATGGTAACAGAAGTTATAATAGTTGCTGCGTACTGAGCACTTGTTATATGCAGTATCATTTTGGTAGTTTGTATACATCAGTGCATCCAATAATCATTAACAGCCATGTGGTACATAGCCATTGGCCCTAATTTTTAAAGCACAGAAGTGATTTACCTGAGCCCTCAGAGTCAGTGAATGTGCCAGGACTCAAACTAGTATTCTGATATGCTCTCCTTCTACATTTGTTAGGAAAGAAAGCTAGAGACTCATTGTGTATAGATCATTGAGATGTTAAAACACTACTGTTTCTACATGCTACTTTACCAACGTTCTACCATTGTTTGGCATACCATGTTGTTGTCTGATTTTAGAGCAATGAAATCCTAAGCTGTGTCTTTTCCCCTACCCTCCATCTCATTTTGCCACCCCTGCACTAATAGATCTTTTGGATGTGCTCTTTCTCTTCCAGGGCTTCCCTGGTCCACGGGGTGAAAAGGGAGACATAGGTGAAAAAGGAGAAAAGGTAACGTCCCTCCCAGCATGGGTCTTGCATGCCTTTGCTCACATGTGTCTTCATTTCTGCTGAACCTGTGGACTCCATCAGCAGCTTGTCTACCTCAGTCCTGTGTGCCAAAAATACACTGATCCCTGCTCCAAGGAACCAGGTCTCTGCTGCTAGAAATAAAGGCATTATCTGGCATGGTAAAAAATAAAATAAAAATTCTGATCTCTAGATACAATCTTTCAAGCCCCTGGTAGCAATACTGCTCAGAGGCAGAGATCAGAAGGATCATGGTTCAAGGCTAGCTCATTGCCACCAATAAGCTGAATGTGGCAATGTGTTTCTGTAATTTCTGCTGTTCAGGAAACCTAAGTAGGAGGATTACAGTCTAAGGCCAGCCCCAGGCAAAGAATTAGTGAAATTCTGTCTGAAAAATAATAATAAGCAGAAGCCGGGTGCTGATGGCTCAGACCATAATCCTAGCTACTCAGAAGGCTGAGATCTAAATATGTATGAAGCCCAGGCAGGAAAGTCTGTGAAACTCTTACCTCCAATTAAGTCACAGAAAAAGCCAGACATGGCACTGTGGCTCAAGTGGTAGAGTGCTAGCCTTGAGCAAAAGTTGCTCAGGGACAGTGCCAGGCCAAGAATTCAAGCCTCAGAACCAGCAAAAGTAAAAACCATTTAAGAGTTCTCATATGCTTATACCCACAATGAACAGTAAGTTCCGGTTGCATGGGTCATCATGCATATGACAAAGCAAGGTTGATTACTAAGAACATCAGTGCATTCGTTGTACGTTAGTGCCTTTTCCATTAAGCTTGCTGTTCACTAATGTGAACAGAGGAAAAAAAAAAAGATTCTCAATGCCTAGCACAGTAACACTGTTGTGTTAAATGGTTAACAATGAATTCCAAATTGACACCAGAGGCACTTGACGTCAGTTACGCCTCCTTCTGGGAGGAAAGAGCTCCTCTACGAAGTTTAAACCAATGGATCTCAGGGCATTGAAGTCACTTACTAAGGAAGGATCAGCAAGATCAAACAACTTCTGAATGCCCCTCCCATGTTCCCATCCCACCCTGCCTTCCCCGCCCTAGAGCATGATAAACAACACCGAATTTCCCTTTCCCTCATATGTGAGAGACCCAAGTGGTTTTGATTCTGAGCCTTCTGATGCAATCCTCTTTTTGGCACACAGGAGATAAATGAGGCGCTTTCACTGAGGCTGTCAGAATGAATGTATTAATTTGAACGTGTATCTCCTATGTCTCTGTCCTCTATGTCTTTTCACCCCTGCATAAGCATCCTCTTGGCTTCCAAGATGAGTCACTTTCATTGTTAACTGCCATCCTGACTTCAGAATGAATGCACTAATTTAAATATGTATCACATCATATTTGTATTCTGTACAGCACCAACTCCCCGTCTGTAAATGTGCCGAGTTCTTCATGCTAATGTGAAGCAGCTGAGGTGCATTCCTTCCTTCCCCTCCTTTTGCCTCCTTTCCTTCAGTCCTCTGTCCCTAGGATCCATGTAGAGTTCCCACAACCTTTTCCTTGATTTCCAAGTACTAATTTCCATGGCTACATTCCCACTATATAATTATCCTGCCTATCTCATTTTTTTTTTATTGAATCCAAACTGTCTTTCCTTTCTCCAGCAGAATTTTTTGGCTTTTGTTTCCTTGTTGAGTAAGCTGGAATCTCACTTACCATTGTAAGCACCAGGCATGAGATCAATCAGACAATAAATTAAAGAAGACCCCTAGCTTGATAGATGGCTGTTTCTCCCATCTGTATTTTGGCAAAGTATTAGCCCCTTTGAACGTTTGTTTACCTGACTAAATGAGGAAACTATTTGCTTTGAGTTTTGTAAGAAAGAAAATGTTCAAAAGCAAGAGAAGTGTATTTAAATACAGTGAATAATTTTTAATGAGAGCTGCCAAAGTATCCTACGATTGGATATGTTTCAAAGAGATGCATACATGCTCCTGATCATCGTCCCTTTTCCTGATTCAGCGTAGCCTTCCTATTTTACAGGATTAGGGAAATAACAAGAAAAGCAAGTTGACAGGTATTGAAAATTGGGTGAAATATCCACGATTCTGCCACTGGCTGGCTTTTCAGTGCAATTGATATCTGTCATCCTAACTAGGTCTAAAGGGGCTGGCTTCTAATTCACAATGACTGCAAGTGAGTTGTGTAAGTCAACCCTGATCTCAACCCCGATCTGCTTTTCTGGGGTTTCAGCCGTCTAGATCTCTGCCTTTTGTCTTGTTGAGTATCTCACATCCCACATCCTGCAGACAGCATTGTGACGCAGAGCACTCAATCATCTTCCTAGTATCATGCCTCCTCTAAAGCACAAAACCCCGTGGTAAATGACCTTCCAGACTCTTCTAAGCCATCTTTTGACTCACTTGTCATTCCCTTCCCAAAGTGAAACCTGTCTTTCATTTAAACCCTTGTATTCCACAGGGGGAAAAGGGAAAGAAAGGCAAAAAGGGGCCTAAAGGGGAGAAAGGAGAACAGGGTGCTCCTGGATTAGATGCGCCCTGCCCGTTGGTATGTGTGCCTCGTGACCCTGTCTCCGGATGTTGTTGTGTGAGGGATGAGGCAGGGGGAGGAGCAGCAAGGTTCTGAATGGGGTCCTTAAAACAGACTCTAAGACATGATCCCAAGTTTCTTGATGCCTTCCTCATCTGGTCAGAAGTGCCTCTCATGGTTCAAGATCTGGTCTCTGGCCATTGGCTCTGCCTGGTTTCCTGACTCTAAAGGACTGCTGTGAGGATCTGAGGAGGCCCTTTTGGGTCCCCACAAAAGAGAAGGCCACACTTCCAGCACACGCCCTGTGACCAGAGTGTGACCCAGCGGCATTTAATCTCGTCCACCGTGACTGGACATGAAGGGGTCTGTGTTTCCTTCCCGAGCTGCTCCTCTCCCAGTCCTCTGTGGCTCTAGCTATTATCTTGAGCAGATTTTTTTTTTTTTTTGGTGCTTAAGTGAATTCTTGTGTTAGTAACATTATGAGTTAATCTTTACAAACAGGGATTCCGTGGCGTTAAGGGGGAAAAAGGGGAGCCAGGCCAGCCTGGGCTGGATGGGCTGGATGCTCCTTGCCAATTGGTACAGTATTTCTCTTTCCTACCTTCCTGCATGCACTTCCTTTGTTTATTACATATCCATCTCTACCAGTGTAAAGTGGCTCTTGCTAGAGGAGTGAGCTTTACATGGCGAACACACTCACTACATGCATGCGCATGAACAGATTCCTTCGGAGCCCTCCTCACCGCAGCGGGACGAGAGCATGCATTATCATTATCAGTGACTGTGAACTAATGAGCATCGTTCTCACAACTGACCTGACCACCGCACGTCTGTGTTCTTTGGAATATTCATTTATTCCATAAAAATTTAAAGATTATTTCTAAATTACATTTAAAAAATCTTTCTATGCAAAGGCACTGTTAGGCTAGTAACTTTTAACTTCTTTTTTTGTTCCTCTGCAAGAAATAAAGGGGTTTTTTTTGGTGGGGGGGGGGTGGAAGAGGTCTTTTGCTAAGTTTTTATCAGGTCATAAATAACCATAAAATTAAGCTTCTGGGGTTGAGAGTTGAGTCAAGGGAATGCTACTGGGAGACCATAGTGAAGAAAACCACACCTCTCTGAACTTCTAAAGATAATTAATAGTTTGCAGCCCAACCTCTCTTCTCTGTCCCATAACCTTTGCAATTTAATGGTCTCTCCTTTTGAAACTCACTTTCCTAAAGTAGACAAAGCTCCCTTATCTCCATTGGCATGAACTCAAAATCCTCCTTACACTAAAATCTAAAAAATAAACAAAAAAAATCTCCTGGGTGATCTCCTTCTCCTTGTACCAATCTGGCACCACCAATTTTCCCAAATATTTTATAAAATTGCTTCAAGGATTTGTAGCATCAAAAAGAAAGTATATTCATATCTTCTGGAATATAAAGAAAAATTAAACGGTTGTCTTATACTAGGTCTGCATGTTCTTGATTTGATTCTTAAATGATAAGCATGATTCTCTAAAGGTAAATTTGTATTTTGTTAAGTCTTTCATGAGATGTTGGGGAAAATGTGAGGGGAAAAAATATATGATGGCAATCATTATAGTTAGAAAACATTAATTGAAAGTTTCCAGCCTTCTGTTTTCTTTGCTTGTTATTGATAGTCATGTTTTATGGTTGTTTTATTGGGGGAAACATATGCATGCCTTCATAATATGACAACTTTTCCTGTTTCATTTGTATCATTTGTATCTGAAGTATGCTTACACTTCAAGTTCAATTTAGGAAGTTATTATTCTATACAGAATGCTAACTGACCTCTAAAGAGAACTTAAATAGAAAATGGTGTGCATCAAATCATACTTATCTAGACAGACCTATGTTTCCATTGAGTATGTCCTGTAATACCTACTTTTCAATATCAGAAAGTAAAAAACATTGGCATATGAAAAGCTATAAACTTCAGATAGAAATGATTTATCATGGATGACCATTATCATGATTCAGTCAAAAGTAATCAGGAAGATGAATTATTTTGACTTATTTAGCAAAGAGAACTCTGAAATATATTTTAAGGAAAATAAGGTAGGAAACATTATCTAAAGATGTAAGTGTGAATGGACCACTAAACCAATATGCTCTGTAAATTATTTTCTCAAGATTAGTTGTTTGTGCATCTCATGTATTTTCAGAATATATGCACATTCTATTTGAATTATCTTCATTTTAACTAACACTGGGCAATATATTGGGAGTTGCTAGTTAATAAAGGATGTATATGACCAAAGCCACCTAGAAAGTAGGAAGATCTTCAAGTCTTTGAGCATGGAAACTATGAAATCTAATCACTCTTGAAGAGCCTTAAGAATTCTTTTCTCTTCTCCTTTAAAACAGGGACCAGATGGATTGCCCATGCCTGGCTGCTGGCAGAAGGTAGGTTTGTGGATTTTTCCTTTTCCTAAATGGAAGTCCTCTTCCTTTCTCTTGACCTGGCCCTTTCCATTCAGAACAGACATTAGAATTTGACATTCTACAAGCTGACTATTAAAAAGCAACAGATTCCACCTTCGAAATCTCCTTTGACGAATATATTTGTTTCTGATTTCTTTCCAAGCTCATGACTGGAAATAGTTCTTAGGACTATACTTTGTCATCTGCAATTTTGCAGGGACAGAATGGGAGGGAGGGAAATTGCTGGCCTATGGGCTGTATAATGCCCACAAAATCACTTGGTCTGGTCCTTCCAAGACAACCACAAGTAGGAGCTGAAATTCAATAAATCTAGGAGTTGTTTTCAAAGCAAACGTCAACAAAACCAGGCCTACACATGATCTGATAACCACACAAATGACCTTTGGCAGAGAAAAGAACAAAAAGGTTCCCGTCTTCGTGTTTGGAATGGAAAGGGACAGTGCCACCTTGATACCAGTTTGCTTGTCTCTCAATAAATTCCTTGTCCTCCTGCTGTTTAAAATGATTCTTGCCCATGACTTTTCCCTTTATACTCAATTACTTAGACAAACGTACTAACATCTGGTAGAACCCTGACAGCATTAGTCATAAAGCTGAGAAAGCAGAAAAGCATCATTTTTTTTCTGGTGATGTCTTGATTTGTTTAGGAAACCTGATTGGGTGTACACTAGCATCTTTTATGATATCAATTTATTCTAGCCTCTAAACCTGACTACCCACAGTCACTGGGGCATGAACTCAGCACGGCTGGGATGAGTCCTGCATGGGAAACCCCGTGTACAAAATCTGCGGGAAGGTGGCTTAGTGGTAGAGCGCTTGCCTCCCATGCATGAGGCCCCAGGTTTGATTCCTCAGCACCACATAAGCAGAAAAAGCCGGAAGTGGCACTGTGGCTCAAGTGGTAGAGCACTAGCCTTGAGCTGAAAGACAGAGCCCAGGCCCAGAGTTCAAGCCCCATGACTGACAAAAGAAAAAAAAAATCTATGGGATGCGACCTTTCCTATAGGAGTTAATCATCTCATTTCATCCACGCAACAATAAACAGATGAGGAAACCGAAATGCAGCAAGGTAAAGGAACTTCCAGCAACTTTGAGCTGGCCCATAATGGACATGCTGGATCTTGATGAGAGGAAAACAAAGGCAGAGCTACAAGCAGGGAAGAGCTCAGCCTAGTCTGTACATCTTAGAAAATGCCAGATCTTTACACAATAATGGCGTGAACCCAATCAGAAAGGATCATACACACTACTAAAGGACAAAATCAAAGTGAAGGAATGGTAAGGGAAAAACAAAGTAGGAGGTAATAATGCTCAATAGGAAATGTACTCATTACCTTACTCATGTAACTGTAACCCAGTATTTTTACAATAAAAAACATGTATAAAATTTTTAAAAGAATGAAAATGAGCTAAGGGATGATACAACCTATTTTGCTTATTTTAGATTTTCTCTTTTTTTAATGCTAGTCCTGGGGCGTGGATGCAGGGCCTGGGCACTGTCCCTAAGCATTAGTGTTCAAGGTTAGGACTCTACCACTAGAGCCACAGCTCTACTTCCAGCTTTTTAGGGTTAATTGGAGATAAAAGTCTCAGGGACTTTCCTGCCCCGGCTGGCAACCTAAGATTCTTGACTCTGAGTTGCTTCTCAAATCAGCACTTCAGCCACTGAGGAAATCCTGCTTAATTCTCTTAATGAATTTCACACACTTAGCTAAGAAAAGCCAAAGCTTTCTAAGCAACATTATTTATTCAAGAGCATCCCATATTTCACTTTCAGCCCATCAGATAATTAGCTCTACCACCTGAGGTCAAGTAGGCCTCAGGATATACATCTCTCGTCATTAATTCCTCCCTGATGAAACTGTCCTCTTGCTGTCCTAACTCCCATCTGAGGAATCTGTAATGCCATCCTGAGCTGAGATCACTAATCTTTGCCTGGTAATAGAATAGGATGATGATTTTTTAATCCAGTCATTAGCACACTTTACCAAAGACAGGCGAAAGGTTTGCTTGCCCCAGATTCCAACACCACTCATAACTTGGAGGCATAATTGGGGACAATTCTGAACCTCCTCTTTCTCAAGTCATAAAAGTAATAGCAACAGGCAAAGGGCTCATCATCATTTGAGTTCATAAAATAAAAACCTTACAGTAATATATGTAAGTATTAGGGAATAAGAAAGTTTCCTTTCACATACTCATTTTCCTACAAAATAGATGATAGTCTAAGATAAAGAATTTCATAAATCTAACATCCTCTCAAAGAAAAATGATTCAGCGTTAAGACTTCAATATTGTTTGGGCTGGGCACAGCGGCTCACGCCTGTAATCCTAGCTACTTAGGAGACTGAGATCTGAGGATCACAGTTCAAAGACAGCCCAGGACGGAAAAGTCCAAGAGGCTCTTATCTCTAGTAAACTACTCAGAAAAAAGCCAGAAGTGGTGCTATGACTCAAGTGGTACAGTACTAGCCTTGAGCACAAAGAGACTCAAGGACAGCACCCAGGCCCTGAGTTCAAACCCTAGGATAGGGAAAATGATAGATAAATAGATAGAGATCTATAGTTTAACACACATCCCAACACATGAATGCAATCATCCTAACCAATCTCTTTCAATCTTCCCACCAGAAGAGAAAGAGAAAAATGACTATATTCTTGTATTTCTTAGGTGGCTAATTGAACTATGTCAAAGAGTCAGCAAATATGTTTAGGTGGTATTTTCTAAGAAAGGTCCATAGATCACTTTGAACCCTCTTTTATGTGAATCACCCTGGTACACATCATTTACTTGTTAGATTGTAGGACACAAGGGCAAATGTCTGACTTAAAATGTCAGATTACTAGTAGTGTACATTGCTATGATTAGCAATTCCTCTTGGCCTGCTACTTTCAATAAAAATCTTTTTCAGGGGGCTGGGAAGGTGGCTCAGTGGTAGAGCGCTTGCCTTGCATGCCTGAGGCCCTGGGTTCGATTCCTCAGCACCACATAAGCAAAAAAAAAAAAAAAAAAGCCAGAAGTGGCACTATTGCTCAAGTGGTAGAGTGCTAGCCTTGAGCTGAAGAGCTGAGGGGCAGCACTCAGGCCCAGAGTTCAGGCCCCACGACCGGACCCCCCAAAAAAAATCTTTTTTCAGGTAAAACTGGTCTTTGTTTCAATTACTTTTTTTTCATAAATATGGGTAGTTCAGTTTTCTAAATTTACCAACAGAAGTGTTGCTAAACTAAAACCAAAGTATAATGTACCAATCTGCAGTACTATTTGTATAATGAGTATAAATAGCAGCATGTATTAAGAAAGCACAAGCAGGCCAGTCATGGTGGCACCCGACTATAATCCTCGTACTTGAAGACTGAGACAGGAGGACTGGGTTTCAGGCTTAAGTTGTCTAGCAAGACCCTGTATTGAGAGGGAAAGAAAGAAGGGAGAGGAGAGGAGGAAAGGTCAGAGGAGGGGAGGGAAGAAGAAAATACAGAGTATTAAACTTATGATCTAGGAATTAGAAACTATATAATAGGAAAAAACCTAGTTAGAGCCTGTTCCTAAGTACCATACCTTTGTCTCTCTTTATACATCTCTAAACGATTTTCCCTGAGAAGTTTGTAATAGAATCTTACTAAAACCAAGTAACAATTTTTTTAAATAAAATTTTAAAATCTGAGGGGGAGGTGAGGGGAAAGCACTTAAAATTCTACAGATTATTTCTAGTCCCTTGGTTACGGCACCCAAATTCATGTCAGACTTGAGATAAGTGTTTGGAGAAAGCTAACTCCATGTTCTGGCATTGATGCGTCATGCATAAACTTTGCATGAAGGCCATCTCTAAAGATCAAAGTATACAACCTTCGAAGTACACCTAGGGAGAGCATCTTTTTTGTTTCCCTAAGAGACAGAAAAACCAATTATCATTCATTAACAAACTGAAGGTGAGTTTGGGCTAGTCACTCTAGAGAGGGGCAGGGGAAAAGACCTCTATCATTTCATTCTGTGGCTTACTTTTCTCACTGAGCTGTGTGTGTGTGTGTGTAATAATTGTCAAGAATTCTCCAAGATCTTCTCTATCATCTGATATCTCAAAGTTCACTACTCCTTAGCCACTCAGATTTAATTTCAGTTCTCAAAAAACCTTCCTAATACACTTGGACATGATTAAACAGCACTCTAAACATTCACATAATGAGAACAAAGGGGGATATTCTTAAGAGAGTTTCACAATGGCTCAATAGCTATATCCATATGACCATATAAAATAATGCTTTTCAAAATGAACTACAAGAAATGGAAATAAGAGGTGTTTTATTGTACTGATTGCAAGCTTTTTTTCCTTCAGTTTATTCCTTTTGTCACTGTTTTTTAATTTCTGTACCCTTTGTCTTATATATAAGTTTATATTATCTGGGGAGGGAAAGCACGTAACAGTGGAACAAAGGGTGAACCAATTCAGCAGGGATACTCACCAGACACTATGTTGGAAATGAACTATACAACTTGGTGGGGGGAGGGGGGAAAACTATGAGAAATTGAGGGAGGGTTAACACTGTTCAAAAAGCAATGTACTCATTACCTGACTGACGTAACTGTAACCCCTCTGTACATCACTTTTACAATGAAATTTTAAAAAAATAAATTTTAAACTCTTCCTAAGGATGGCAGCTCAAAATGAGGAATCCAGGATTTGTGAAATCTTGGATGACTCAGCTTAAGTCCTAACAGCAAGCAGGTCAACCTAGTCCAGCATTCTAGCAGGGCAGAAGAAGAAGAACCAAGAATCGAAGTGCACAGAGCATACAGGCAGTGTTAGGGACGCAACTACCACTACTACAGACAGAATTGTGGGCCATTTCCACAGAAGGGTTGTACTGCGTGGCGTTTATGTAAAGTAGAAACACCAAATATAATGTAACAGTAACATAGATGTCAAAGAATCCTAATTTTCTGCTTTCCCAGAATACTGACTGAGAGAAACACTTTTTACAGATTTCTCAATAGAAAATATGGGTTCAACCTAGGATGCAAATTATCATGACATCCTGGAATTGAGAAAAGCAGGATATGTATGTGAAACCTATCGAGTGCTCCGTCAACTCAGTGAAAGACAGTACTCAAGGTTCTACCAGCTGTCTTAAAAGATCGATTTTGAATGCTTCCAATGCTACTAATTCCATGTATTGTCTTTTTGTTGTCTTCCTGCAGTGATGAATCTAACCTTCCAAGCATGAAGTTGTGTATATAACGGTCCACTCTCTATATTTATAGTTGAAAACCAAAATGCAGGTTTTGCAAGTCAGAGATCTGTTTACATAGAGCTGCTTCCTCTTGTTCGCAGTAGCACACATGTTCACCTTCCCTCCACTTACATCTGAAATTGGCTTATTTATGAAACCAGTGAGGCACCTGCAGAAAATAGATCAGTTATGTGAAGCTATTTATATGGACATCAGCGATAAAGAAGGATCATTCGTTACTTTCTTACTTTGGGCCTGTTAATTGCATGGACAAAAAAAAAAATGCCATGAAATAGTTTACATGAAATGGTGACCAAATACGGACTAAAAGCTATGAACGTGTACTTTACTGACTGACTGGACTTGACTGTCCCATTCCCACTCACCCCCCCTCCCCATGAGCATTGATTTGTGCCCACACCACCCACTGACACTAAAACAAAATGCATGACTGTGTGCCAACCCTGCCTGTTGTTGTACAAATTCAGAAGCTGAGCATGCTGCTTGGTGAGTGCATTGATAACATCTGAGCTTTTATACATCTGAGCTTTTATTCCTTTTGCCATCTCAAGGGGGTTACACCGTGGCTTATTGCCAAAAAGAGATAAGTTGGTGGAGAGCCCACACACAGTTGATCTTGTATTTTGAGGGCACTTGCAGTCCCAACAGCAAGTCTACAGCTCCCAGTATTGTAGGCTCACGTGGCCACCTTGGTTGAAATACCAAGGGCTTGAGCCGACAGCTGCCTCCAGTTTTTCCTGGGCTGCCCTTGGCAGTGAAGACACAGAAGAGGACCAGCTCAGCATCCTGCAGTCTTTCAGGAGACCAAGTAGGAAAGAGGTTTACAGATGCAAACACTCAGAACAGCAGACATTTTTTTTTAATAAGCTGAATTCCAGCAGGTGTTGAGATGGGTGTTTTTGGAAAATGAGAGATACATGAAGCGCTACTTGGGACAGGAGATTCTTGGAATGGCTGCCCCTGATCCTGAGGACAACGGATATGGCATCCCACCAAAACTCAGGTTGCTGAAGAAGTGATGTTTGTCTAGAAGGGGTCAGCCAACGGCCGTGGAAGCAGCCAGGAGCTCCTTGCTACCGTCTCCACCAAAGCCGATTGTGAGAACTTTACTTCCTCCCAAGCTCCCGCTCATATCCAACATCTCCTACAAGTTCTAGAAAATAACTAGAAAAAAGATTTTCCATTCTTTCTCATCCTTTTTCTTTTTCTTAGCCCTAGGACTATTTTTTTTAAATTGTTTCTTTTTATCACTTGTGTTTTAAGCAGTATTGTTTAGAGTTGTTTCATAATAATTTGATGCCAAGAATTGAAATGATTACCATCTTTCTTTTTTTGAAATAATTGAAAATACCTTTTTAAAGCTCTGTTTTCAGCTTACTCATTGTGAAGTATGAAAGGGAAGTATTTTGTCAGTACTTAGTGATTTTTTTACATCATGAATGTAACATACACAGAGATTATCAATTAATAGAAAAATCAAGATGTTATCACATTGGATAACATTAATTCATTTTTATTTCTTATGATTGTAAGGGTTTTTTAATATTTAGATTTCTCTGTTGGTTTCACATTTCTAAATGTGTGTCTTATCCACAGACCAAATCTGAGTTCTCAGAAAGCTATGAAATATAGTTGCCATAAAGAGTATTTTTCATCTACTTGCTCAGAAATCACCTAATGATATTAGATTGAGCATTTCTTCACGCAGTCTAAAAACATGGTAGTACATTTTGACATGGCTTGTTTTAAGTGGAAGAGTTACATGAGGAGAAACACTGCTGAACTTAATCAGCTTCTCAGCTCATTAGAGGATTTTATTCTCCTCAATGATTCAGCACCATTTTGTGGGAAATTTTCAGTTCTGAGCATAGGTGTACACCACCGAAAATTAGCTCATTATTGGTTTATGATAACCTCAGTAAAGATAAAATGATAAGATCCTTATAAGATCATAAGGATAGCCTAAGATCCTTATGATCACTTTCATCTTATGTAACCAAGTGCTCAATTTTTTTTTATATATATATTTTTGTCAGTCGTGGGGCTTGAACTCTGGGCCTAGGCACTGTCTCTGAGCTCTTCAGCTCAAGGCAGGGGCTCTACCACTTGAGCCACAGCCCACTTCCAGTTTTTCTGGTGGTTAATTGGAGATAAGAGTCTGACAGATTTTCCTGCCTAGGCTGTCTTTGAACCATAATCCTCAGATCTCAGCCTCCTGAGTAGCTAGGATTACAAGCGTGAGCCACCCATACCTGCCTGAATGTCTTTTTTTTTTTTTTACAGGAAGTTTCTAAGGTTAGGGAGATGTTTAAACTAGTAGATGCACCTATATGGCAATTTGTTTAGTAACATTCCACACCCTAAGCCAATTTAGCATTTTTAAACAACAGAGAACATTTTAGAACTATTTCTTATAGGTTGTGGTTAGAATAAGGTATTGCTCAATGTCTGAAACAATTGTCTTAAATGATTTGGAAAAAAAGAATCCAAGAGAGTGGAACTACATCATCCTTGGACAAAACAACTATAACATCCTGAGAAAAGTCCAGTGACTGTATTTCTTCCTTCTTTTCTATTCCTTGAGTCAAAAAGGTGGATTACTATTTAACACTTCTACAGCTTCAAATGAAAAGATCTCAGCATCAAAAGAGAATCACTTGACATATTTTTGTGGGATCTATCACGTAAAAGAGTCATGAGGCTGTCCTGTGTAATTTTTGCTTGATAACTGATTTGACAATATCAACTTATTCCATGATTAAAAGAACTTATAAATTTCCACTATATATTTCCTTGGGGAAAAAAAGAAGATGGTACTTCTTTTTCTATGGAATTGCTAGGTCTTAACCAGAGGTATTCTTAAACTTTGGGTTACTAAATATTTTCAAGCATCTCTAATCATCAATATAGAGAGTTCTCTAATAATTTCCAAATGAATCGATAATGAATTGAACTTGCTGAAATATATACAGAGAGAGAACAATTTCTTTAAAAGTTCTTTTAATCTATATTACTGGATAAAACTGAAGAGATAGGGGGAAGATATACTGGAAATAAATCCAGATCAACTTTAACTTCTGATAAAACATCTTTAAAGGATGAAAGTCGTTATATGTTTTAACTCTAAAATGGTTTTCCACTCATTTTGGTTGGTGCTAATATATTTCTTTCATGTTTCATTATGGACAATGAATGCAACTCTACTATGGAAAATTTCATTTCTTTGCTTTATAGCATTCCTAAACCATGTGTAATTTTTTAAGTTTATGAGTTTGCTAAGACTATGGTTTATTGATCAACCTTTCTTTGTATAAGACGAAAGTGTGCCTTTGGATGGTTTTGTTTTTAAATTTGGGTCACGGATCTCTTTATTTTATAGGTCTTGTACTTTATTCAACTTTCATTCACCTCTTTTAGCTTACATCATCTGATTAGACTTGACACAGCAAGTAGTAGTCTGTACATGCCTTTAGAATACCTGGTGCTTAAATTTGCATAGATCACTCTTCCAGTCCTCATTTGTTATTATCCAAAGCAGTCCTGGAGAATTGTTTTATCATGTGATTTTATAGAGAATGTTGGAATGTCTTATTTCCACCAATAGAAAGCTTTTTTTTTAACATACAACCTTGTGCCTAAGACATTGTAAGGGAACAGCAAAAAGTTACTTATACATCAAAGTGATTTACAGTGTTTCCTTGATGTACAACATGTATTTCCTAGTTTAGAAAAGTCAAGGCAGCACATCTATACCAACAATATGTTTTCTCACTTAGAAATGTGCTTAATTTCTAAGTTTTGTGGTTTTTAATATTGAAGCAGATCCTTTTCCCCACCTTCCATTGTCTTAACCAAACTGGGCTTTATGTACTTGATTGATAATGTTTTTAGTGCCTAAAAAGCTGATATTTGAAACCTTCATTTTCTTGTAAATCAAGAAGTTGATTAATATTAAATACTACCAGAAAATAAAACTTTTTAACTTCAACAAACAAAAGCTCTTATCTCCAGAAAGTAAAGCAGTCAAGGTTTGTAGGAACCCACTTTTCAAAAATTTAAAAAAAAAAAAAACCCTAAGTGGTATCAGCTGTTAAAACACATCTCTAGCGAAATTAAAATCCATGTTTGGCCAGGTATAACTGTTGAATTGTTTCAGCATGCAAAGACTTTGTTCAGTCCCTTCTTTTATTTTCCCTTACACCTCTTCAGACCTTAGCTAGATTTGTTATATGCCAAATGAAGACAGTCTTCTAACTCAAATTTTTGGTGGACTTATTTGTTTGGTGTGTTTTTTACATCCAATACTCATGAATATTTTATGACCATTTTTCACTAAAAATACACTTAGGTGCATAAATTACCTATGCTGCTCATTGAATAGGAAGACTTTCAACCTGACCTATCATGTCTGATTTATTGACAAAGTACCAGTTTCTCACAAAAGGCAGTTGGTAGCCTCTCGTCTCTCAGAAATATTAACACATCTGATTCACAAAAGAATGTCTTATATTGTTGACATTTCTGTGAATATTCTTTCTACTGTTGTAAATGTTTTATTCAACTCAACATTTTAAAAAGATGTACGTATCTGATTTCTCTTTAGGAAATATTATATTT
The DNA here is from genome assembly GCF_019054845.1 of Dipodomys spectabilis. Classification (NCBI taxonomy): domain Eukaryota; kingdom Metazoa; phylum Chordata; class Mammalia; order Rodentia; family Heteromyidae; genus Dipodomys; species Dipodomys spectabilis. Next base: position 2,395,427 of record NW_024870974.1, read on the forward strand.
TTATTTGTATTTGTTACATTTTAAACTTCATCTCTATGTGCAGCTATTTTATATTGCCAAAAACTCACCTAAGTCTGAAAAAAAGGAAAAATGAAAAAAGTTGGCAGTCATTCATTGCATTGTGATTTATGTTAATATTTCATGGGCCAGCCTCATGTCCTTGGTTATTCTAAGAATGTGTTGTGTCCTATCACTGTGAGCATGGCCCAACGCTGATTATCTCAGTAGTGTAAATATTTGAAAGATTGAATTCTCCCTGATTTCCCATTTCAGTTTCCCTGTCATTTCTCCAGCTGAAATCGTCTCATAAAGGACATCTGATGGGCAGTTTGGAGAGGATTGCATTGTGTTCACTTTGTAATTTGTTTTTATTTGCTTTTTTTTAAAACTTGTTTTCAGGGTTCCTAGTTTGTGAGAAGTTGAGCTTCAGAATTATTTTTACACTATTTATGACTTATTTTCATAATGTAAAAAGTGTGTAATTATTACAATATTAATCCAATGATAATGAATTGTATTGTTATAAAGCTTTATTGATATTCATGAAAACCTTGGCCTATTTTCTTTGATTTAGACACAGCCCACAAGGAATTGTATTCTACTTTTCCATAACATCATCACTCTACCATTCAGCTCAGTGCACGTCCATAGCTGTGGGGTTTTATTTAAAACTAGTACTTTCTGTGTGAAGACTAATGCTTCCCATTCTCTGTCTTGATGAAGTTACTTAACCTCCCCCTCACGTGTCTCCTGGCAAGAATAGGCTATAATAATAACTGTTGAATGAGTGCTGGATAACTGAATGCCTCCACTCAGGCAACACTTATTTCCAAGTCCCAAAAAGAAGCACTTCCAACAAACACGCATCCTTCCTGTTCATAACACTAGCACCAGACACATACGCCACTAGCACCCTTTCCAACACTGTGTGTGTGCCAGTCCTGGAGCTTGAACTCAAAGCCTAGGCATTGTCCCCAAGCTTTTGTGCTCAAGACTAGTGCTCTACCTCTTGAGCCACAGCTCTACTTCCAGTTTGCAGTAGTTACTGGAGATAAGAGTCTCACAGACTTTCCTGCCCAGGCTGGCTTTGTAAGTTCTCTCCTGTCTCTACAACCCTGTCATTTTCACATGCTCTGCTTTCTTATTGCCCTCAGCCAGCTCTTCCTCTTCTGCCTGATCATGCCGTGCTCTTCAGGACTCTGACCTTCATCCTATCTTGTGCATTGCTGCTACACATGCTCTAGAGGAGTTCATTCACACCTACGAGGAGTGAGCCATGCTGTCTCCAAGACAACTTCCTGGTGACTTCTAGACCAGCCAGCAGGACCACATCCACATGGGTGCTGTGCAAGTGTCCATTGTCTTCACTCGCACTCCTCTTTCTCTCCCAGACCCCCAAGGCCTAGTGAGTGTTGCCACCTCCTCCTGCCATCCAGACAAAGTCAGCCGCTTGAGACACCACACCCCTCACACACAGCCTCTGTCCTATTACCACAGCTCCTCCTAAATCTTCCAGGTCCACCCCATTTCACCACTGCTTCTGTTTATCCTCATTTCTCTCTGTACTTAAGAAGAGCCTTCTAACCGGCCTCCTGGGATCTAACCACGCCCTCCACTTCATGCCCTGTATCACTGAGGGTGATGATGCAAAGAAAGCAAAAGAATCAAAGCTAACTGAAGAATTCATCATGCGAGAGGCCCTCGGAAGAGCACTGCCTTCATCTAAAACATCAGCTTTTGGTACCATTTCTCAGGATATCCCAAGCATATGTGCCAAAACAACTTTATTAGAAACAGCTCCTGGGGAGAATTGAATTGTGATTCTTCCCTTGCTTGAAATCTTCCAGCAGGTAGCCTTCTTCATGCAGATGTTTTGGTACTTTGTGACTGGGCATGTCTAGCTTCATAAAGCATCCTGTCTCCCTGGTCAGCAACCCAACCCAAACTATTCCATGATTCCCATTAGCTGCTCCTAAGGCCTGAAATACTCCCGGTCTCTAACCCCACCACAGCCAAACAAAACAGACCACTCTTCCAGGACTCAACAAGTGCATCAACCCACTAAACATGCCTTCCTGCCAACCTCAGAAACCACTCAGCTCTACTCACTTCTTGTCAGGTGGTTAAGCACAGCTAAATATCTATCAAATTGTGCATAACTACGTGTCTGGTCTCCTCTACTAGATGAGAAATCACAAACTCAAGTCATTGTGTAGATTCTGTTAATTTTAACAAATGAACAAATTACAAAGCACCAAAACTCTCTGGGACAGAGGAATTTTACTAATGTCTTTCTAGGTGGAACAATCCTCACACGAGTATGCATTAGAACATAGTAGGGTAGTTTTCCAACTCAAGCAAATTATAACATGACCTTTTTTCCCCAAGTCTAATATTAAAAATACGATTTTAATGAAGTTGGGAGTCATATCACTTCATAAGTGACCAGCAAGGACTAAACATTTACAGAAATGTATAAAGAGTTTAAATTATCAAAAATGAAGAGTAAGACAAAGAGCGGAAGTGCCTGATGATGGCTTGGTGGTTTAGAGCTGGCAGGAAAGCTGATGCCTAGGATTTGGTCATGGAGCGAATCTGTACAGTGTACATAGTGTTACCATCCGCAGAAACAAAGCATGACTAGGTATGTAGCTTAGTGGTAGAGTGCTTGCCTAGCATGCATGAAGCCCTGGGTTCGGTTCCTCAGTACCAAATACACAGAAAAAGCACAGAAGTGGTGCTGTGGCTCAAGTGATAGAATGCTAGCCTTGAGCAAAAGAAGCTCAGAGACAGTGTCCTGGCCCTGAGTTCAAGCCCCAAGATTGACGGGGAGGGGGGGAGTATGTTTACCTTCTAAATCACCACCTTCTACATTTGTGTTTATTGGCTTTCCATAGCCCTTCCATAATAGGAAGTTAAAACCTAGATCTTCAGCATTCTTTGCAATCTCCTGAGGGAGACTGAAAACACGAATTTTAGAGCCCCCACAACCTGAGTTTTATGACCCAATATCTCTGATGTGGAGCGGGGCAGGGAGAGAGAAGTGCCAATCCTAGGGATTAATCTCAGGGCCTGGGCACTATCAGCTTGTTTTGTTCAAGATTCACACTCTACCATCTGAGCCATAGCTTCACTTCCAGCTTATTTGGTGCTTAATTGGAGTAAAAAGTCTCACAGGCTTTCCTGCTCAAGTTAGCTTTGGACCACAATCTTCAGATCTATTTCAGCCTCCTGAGTAGCTAGGAATATAGGCAGGAGCCACTGGTGCTCAGAAAAAAAAATATGAGTTTTTAACAAGTTCTGAGGGTGGTAATGTACTTGGTCAAAGACCTGCCCATTGACAACAACTATTATGCTATTCCATTCTGACTGTGAGTGGCATTAATGCAGTGAGGTGAGTTGCTTTCATGATGAAACTCTTACAGAATCTTCTTTATCAGTGCCATATGTAAAACTCTGACTTCACACTTCTGCAATTCCCTCCTGTGGAAGCAACCAGTCCTTCCACAGCCCTGCCTTAAGGATGGAAAGAATATTGGTTATTCACATTGCACTTTATTGCCTATTGCTTTAAAGCCCTATTATCTTTTGAGGTTCATGTTAACCAGTTACTAGCACCTCCTTCCCTTCCTCACTGATATCTCAGTCTTTCTCATCATTCACTGAGGACTCTGGTACCTGCTTTCAGTCTTTTTTGCCAGCCCTGGGGCTTGAACTCAGAGCTTGGGCATTGTCCCTGAGCTTTCTTTTGCTTAAGGCTAGCACTCTACCACTTGAGCCACAGCGCCACTCCAAGTGCTACTATCATTATACACATCAACATAGAAAATGCAACCAACATCATAGCCCATTATCCTCTCTGATCTCATTTCTTTGTGTGTGTGCAGGTACTGGGAAAAATCCCTCAGTAGTACACATTGGTATATTCCGTTTTCAGATTCACTGGTGCCTTCAACAGCTACCAACAGCCTTCCTGTGCTTCCCTAGTTGTAGACATGATTCAGACTTTTCTGTGCCCTCATTTCCTCATTTCTCCCTCTCAGTGGATGAGCTTGCATTCACAGAAGAAAAGAAACCCATAGAAGAGCCCACACACACACCAGCCCGAGACTTACCCACCTCTACTCAGTTAACTTCTTCCTATTTCTTCCTTCCATCCTATCATTGAAAATAAGGTCACTCTTCCTGGTTAAGGCTAACAGCTGACCTAAATGTCCACATCTGCCCCCTGGAAATCTTATTGAGTCAGGTGAGCAGGTCCTGAAATATATCCAAATTTTATATATGTATATGTGTGTATGTATGTGTGTGTATATAATCCAGATATACCTATTTTTTACAAAAACCCTTGTCTCAACCCCAAGCACTTCATGTGCTGCATGCCCCTAAAGACCAACTTCTAGAAAATTATACATGTACATTTTCTCCTATTCACCTCTCCCTTGTGGCTCCAGCCCCGTCCTACTCTGCCAAACTCTTCTCCTTTCTCGAGAACCACAGTGAAGCTCTACAGTACCATAAACTGACCATCCATCCATGTGTCCCTCTCCAATTAGATCCAAACTTGTCTAAATTATGACTTTAAGAGGAAGTTTGTAATATGAGAACAAGGAATGAAAGTAAACCACATTGGGCAAATACATCAAGTCAGTGGATGAGAAGACAGGGAATACTGAAATTGAAATCATCAGACGGGAGAAGAAATCATCGTTGATTCCATCAATGGCTGAAATTTGGGGGAGATGGGCAAGCTAACAAACATCTAAGCCATTCTGACATCGTCATAAGGGATTTCCATTCAGCCTTCCTCCAGAAAACAAAGTCCAACACAAAAGTATATACTAATAGAAAACTTAACATGTTTGAACCTAGCTACTCAGGAGGCTGAGATCCAAAGATCAGGGCTCAAAGCCTGCCTTGGCAGGAAAATCTGTGAGACTCTTATCGCCAATTAACCACCAGAAAACCAGAGGTGGAGCTGTGGCTCAAAGTGGTAGAGTATAGCCTTGAGCAAAAAAAGCTCAGGGACGGTGGCCAGGCCCTGGGTTCAAGCCCCACAACAATAAGTTATTTGAAAAAGAGAGCTTATTTGGAGACAGTTTTAGCCACATATTTTGTTACCATTTGATGTTTTATTCTTGGAGACTACAACTTACTGCCATAATGAGCTCTCTTTCCCTTAATTTATCTAATAGTGTTTACGACTGCTCTGAAAACTCTACAATATAGCTGGGCGCCAGTGCCTTACGCCTGTAATCCTAGCTACTCAGGAGGCTGAGATCTGAGGATCACGGTTCAAAGCCAGCCTAGACAAGGAAAGTCTGTGAGACTTATCTCCAATAAACTACTAGAAAACCGAAAGTGGTGCTGTGGCTCAAGTGGTAGAGCACTTGCCTTGAGCTGAAGAGCTGAGGGACAGCGCCCAGGCCGAGAGTTCAAGCTCCACGACCGACCAAAAAAAATACAACTCTACAATATTAAAGGTATCTTTCTTACTTTTAGGGATAAGGAATTCATTAATTTTGAAAGAGTAGTATCTTCCCAGACTCATTATCCTTCCCAAACATGAAAGAAGGGCTAGTCCTGTTTTTATGCACTATATAACAGCCTTGTACTAGATTTCACACACTGAATCCTTATCCTTGTAATAGATTTTACCTACTGAATGCTCATGGTAGACCACCATGCTAGCCACTTGGCTCATCTCATTCCATCTTTCTAATTCTCCTGTGAGGTTTTGGTATTTTATCATTCTCATTTTACACATTTTACACATTCTCATTTTACATTTTAGACATTTGGAAAGAAACATTAAGTCATTTATCCAAGCTCACATAGCTAAAAGTAACAGAACCAGAATTCAAAAACAATCTCCACATTCTTCACTGCAGTGCTAAAGCTAGAAGTCTTACAACCAGGACAGTTATATGTGCAGGGTACAATTACATTCAGCCATCTACATTTCCCTACAACTCAAGTGTGCTACCAAAGGATGTCCAGATTCATGATAGGTGACTACAAGTCCACCACGACCTTGAAGATTTCCCAAATGTCTAGTCCTAATCGGAAATAAGGCAAACTTCCCTCTCCAGCTAAGACTTAAAGGAAAATTCAGAATCATGATAGCACATCAAATCCCACAGCAAGTTGAGTCACAATCTCTTGATGAGTTTTCCATTTCAAAAAACTGGCTGCAGTCCAATATTCCCCTTTTTCAGTATAATCTTTGTCAGAGTAAACATGATAGCAGAAAGAAGCCAATTATAGTGGATTCACACTATAGAAATATTATTTACATGTAAACAATACATAAAAATGTAAGGAGCTGGGAAAGTGGCTCAGTGGTAGAGCGCTTGCCTTGCATGCCTGAGGCCCTGGGTTCAATTCCTCAGCACCACATAAGCAAAAAAGAAAAAAGCTGGAAGTGGTGCTGTGGCTCAAGTGGTAGAGCACTAGCCTTGAGCTGAAGAGCTGAGGGACAGCCACCCAGGCCCAGAGTTCAGGCCCAACAACTGGACCAAAAAAAAAAAAAAAATGTAAGTATAGCCAGGCGTTTGTGGCTCATGCCTGTAATCCTAGCTACTCGGGAGGCTGAGACCTGAGGATTACGGTTCAAAGCCAGCCCGGGCAGGAAAAGTCTGTGAGACTCTTATCTCCAGTAAACCACTCAGAAAACTGAAGTGCTGTTGTGACTCAAGTGGTAGAGTACTTGCCTTGAGCTGAGGGACAGTGCCCAGGCCCAGAGTTCAAGCCCCATGACCGACCAAAATAAAGAAAAAAAATGTATATATACACATACTTCGGAACATCAAGAACCAATCTTATGGTATAGAATCAGGTGTTTCATATTCCAAAGTACACAAGAATAAGATGAGACAGACAAAAATGAACAAATCTCATTCCATTCTTAAGGTGCTACTTTGCTATATTTTATGCTCTGAAAAAAATATTCAGTCACACTAGCATCACTAGTGTGAACCAGATAATGATATCAGATTTTAAATAAAAACCTATCATCAAAATAAATTTAGTTCATGTGTAAAATACCCTGAGTTAGAACACTACAAGGTGGCATGATCTTCAGATGCTCTTCAATGCACCCGCTTTCACAGAGCAAAGGAGCAGAGAGGAATGCACATAACCGCAACCATCCTGGCAATGGTCTATGCAATAAAAGCTTCCACTTCATATGTTCCGTGGCTCATGGCACTTTGTTGTCTAACATCTTCTAAAAACAATTATATTTGAAATTTGTATTTCCCAAGTCTTCTGATATGTGGCAGGCACTTTCACACAAAAAATGTAAGCAAGCACAGCCTGGAGCGGGCTGAGTCCACAGTGCCAGCAAGTTGTAAGAAGGAATCAAAGCCACGTTGTGACGCACATGCATTCCAGATCACTAGCAAACCAACCACTCTGATCTCAGGAGACTCAAACTCTGAATTATGGAGAAGCCCGGAAATGGTTGGGAAGATATGGAGGTGGGGTGCCTGCAGGGAACCCCAAAAGTAAACAGAACTGAAAACTGCTCATCTTGATCATAGCAAAGGGTTCTCCGTTTCTGGCAGCCTCAGATAGTCCTGTTAAACGACCATTCCATGTGTCCTTCCTTGGTCTCTCCACTCCCTTTCTGTGACTAAATTTCTTTTTATAAGGATTCAGTTCTTATCAAAGGACTTTAGAACCTGCCCTCAAAATCTCATTTTAGTTAGCTATTGGCAAAGACTGTTTTCTGAGGTTCTATGCACAAGCAAGCATGGGGATATACATGGACTATATACTATCTATACTACATCAATATACTACAGATGATGTATTGCATATATTATACAATATTATATAATTATACACAATGTATACAATATATTACACATTATATGTTATTTATAAATAAATTACATAATAATTCCCTCAACCACATCTCTTCCTTTGTTAACTAGAAATCCTATAGTGAGAAAGAAAAATCTGGTTTTTGAAAGGGTTAAGTACTTTTCTCACACCTGATCTCCCCAGAACACTATGCCTAATCAGTGAAATTCATTTCAATCTACTGCAGAATTTGAAGATCATAAACACATTTTATACACATCTCACCAACAGGGGGCACATTCTGAATGCCTAGAAAAATTACTAACCCTTAAATGCCCGGAGCCCAATTTCCTTATAAGCAATACATAACAAAGAATTAGATTGGTGTCAGGGAACTTTCCAGTGTTCTGAGAATATTATGATCATAACTGACTTATTTAAAATCTATTTCATCTGTATATACAATTTCACTCTCAATGTTTTCTGTGTTGAAGGTAATCCATCAAAATGCAAATGAGTAACGTTTCTACAGGCCATAAATACAAATAAAACAAGGATTAGACCAATATCTATTATATACAGGTAGCAGGGTCCCCTCCCCCCCCACCGTAAATGCAAAGGGAGGCTGCACTTGATAAAAATCTATAAATCAGGCTGCTAACAAAGATTTGTATTTCAATTTAAAAAATGAACTTTTAAATATATTAATTCCAGGAAAGCAGACAAGGATTTGCCTAAGTGTTAATAAATCCTTTATTTTAAAAAAATTGTGTCAGTGCTTTTAAAAATAGTAATATTGCATTTTACAAAGTCACTCATCAACTTGATAGCAATTTTAAAACTAATTAAAGATTTTTTCCTTACATTGAAAAGGGGTTATCAGTGGCTCATGCCTGTAATTCTATCTATCCAGGAGTATGAGATCCAGGATCTGAGATTGTGGTTTGAAGCCAGCCTTGGCAGAAAAGTCTATGAGACTCTCATCTCCAATTTACCAGCAAGAAGCTGAAAGTAGAACCATGGTTCAAGTTGTAGAATGCTAACCTTAAGGGGAAAAAAATGCTCAGTAATAGCACTCGGGCCCCAAGTTCAAGCCCTAAACACACACATACACATACACACACACACACACACACACACATACACACACACACACACACACACACACACACACACACAAAATGATTTATATTTTTATCTGCCATTCTCAACTTCCATACTATGTGTAAGTGAAAAATTCTATCACAGAACACAGGCTAAGCATCAGAATAAGAAATGGCAAGGCTTCTGCCTTCAAGGCATATTCAATCTACAGACATAAAACCAGCCCACCAAAATAACCAGGCCAACAGAAATAAATTCTACATTACTGACACAAAGGAAGAGGTTAGTACTGACTGACACAAAGGAAGTGTTATGATGGAAACCAAGGAGGAATAGTAAATAGATCTTGAGCTAATGGTTCTGATGCTAAAGGAAAAGTATTTTGGTGTTCTCTTCCCTGTTTCTAAGCACCAACTCAGGGTTTTACGTTCTGATAGCATTTAACAAAGATTCTAGTATTCTTGCAGATGCCCTTGCTCCTGCCAGTGGCTATTATTCATACAGATGTCTTTTATATTATAGTAAAAGGATGGCAGGACAAGGAGAGTACAGAGACAAACGTAGGGTGTCAAGGTGGGACCCAGGTACCCAAAATCCTCAGCTAACCTCAAGTTAGGGTTCGGGACTTTTGAAAACCCAAGACAGAGCCCACACGGAGTGGCTGATGACTTTACAGTGGCCTCCTGTGGATGGAAAAATTGAAGAGGCTTTTTTACTATTATTATTGTGAAAATACTGTACAGAGGGGTTACAATTACATGGGCAAGATAATGAGTACATTTCTTATCAAGCATTGTAGCCTCCTCCTCCTTTGTTTCCCCTTCCCATCCGGCCCCCTCTCCCCGCACCAAAGTTGTAAAGTTCGTTTTCGACATAACGACTTGTACATCTCATTGTTGCAATGGGTCCACCTGTATCCTTATTTAAACGATTTGTTTTTCCCCTTCCCCTCCACAAATTATACCGACATCAAATACAGTGAAAGCAGGGGTTATACTGTGGGGAGGGACATACAAAGCAACAAAGAAATAATCTTATAAATGTGTCAGAAACAATCGCAAGAAAGAAAAAAAAATTTGAATACATATCTTAGGTGAACAGGCTAAAGGGTTAAAGCGTAACACTTGCCTTTTTTCCACATTTAATTTAGCAGCCCTATTCTCTTCCATCAGCTGACTCATTGTCCCTTTGTTCGAAAAAGGAAATTAAAGTCTAGAAAAGGAGACTTAAAAAAAAAGGATGGCAGGACACCAGTGGCTTATGCCTGTAATCCTGGCTGCTCAGGAGGCTGAGATTTGAGGATTTCAGGTTGAAGACAGACCAGGCAGGTAAGTTCTTGAGATTCTCATCTCCAGTTAACCAACCAAAAGTGGTTCAAGTGGTAGAGTGCTAGCCTTGAGCAAAAAAGCTAAAGGGCATCATTCATCCCGAGTTCAAACCCAGTATCAAAACACACACACACACACATACACACGCACACACACACACACACAATATAAAAATGAACTAATATATGCAGAACAAATGAATGAATGGCCTGTCTGGGAGTGGACTAGAGAAGCCTAGAGCTGACCTCTGAGACAAAGGTGGCTTTGGGCAAGGTGACCCTCAAGGTCAGAGGGTTCCCATCCAATGGAACATCTACTGATCCTTCATGTATGAATATGGGGTGAAGAACCTGGGATTTTTGTCCTGTCTCTGCCCTACCCCCAAAGGAGCCTTATAGCCTTGAGAAAATATACAACCTTCTGAATCAAGTTCTTTCTCTGGAAATGGAGTTATTACTACCAACCTTGCTTGTCTGAGTACTGAAGACATGTCAGAGCATCTAAGCATATGCCAATCTCACATACCAGCTCTACAATGGTACCAACGTGATACGCATTCGGTCAAAAGCATGCTTCAAATAGGTGTGATATTCTTTGGGGACAGTGGATAGAAACAAGCCATAGCTCAGACATCCATGCTACCAGGAGAGCAATCAACCAATTGTCAAGAGTGTTGTGCTGTGCTGCTTAACTGCAACACTTTGTGGTTTCTCTTGTTGCATTCAAATGCAAGTCTAGAAGGCTCCTTTGGGCTTAGCCTGTGGAGAACATGTCAGGATGGAGGTAGGAGGGGACAGGAGGAGACATCAGATACGAGTGTACACACAGGTGTAGTCCAATGGCTCCATAAGTGGCCTCCACCTCCAAAGGCATGGAAGGGCCTCTGGATGAGAATGAGGAAAGCCATGTGCAGTGTATGTATGAGGTGACATTCTTAGGTCAAGTCAAGCATCAGGGTTGATGCAAGGTTCTGTGTGGAGCACACAGACCCTCTCTGGACATCGTATGTCATGTGAGAAAAATTGCCACCCCCAGCATTCATCACAGATGAAGTATTTTCAGAAAAGATGAGTCCTTGTGAAGAGCAGGGAGGTTAGGGTAGGTAACAGGAAATAGTAAGGATTGCCCACATTCCATCTTCGGTCTTTGATGTCCTGACCATACAAAACTCATCCACCTGTGCATGATTTTATTAAGAAAATCAAAACCTGCCACTCACTTTCCATTAGATTACTGATGGAATTCTTCTTGTCCCTAGTCTGTGAGAGTGTACTTCCCCCCTCCTCCCGCCGCCATGTTAGTCATGCATATATATGGTTCATTCGGCCAAGCATAACCTATTGAGAAATCTGACCTACAGGTTATGACTCAATAGGGTGAGCCGATCAATAGGGTCAAGACCAAAATTGAGCAAACATCAACTTCTGCAGGTGGGAGGAACAATACCACATACATTCCTGATGACCATACTAAAGAAACTTGTAAGAAAATACCCCCCAAAGGTCTCCTAGAACTTTCATTTTTCGACAAAGCCTTCTAAAGGATGGATGCATGTTGATTTTCATCCATTTTTATCTTGCTGCAATAACGTGTCAGTTCTTGATTTAATGATTGTCCTTTCCACTGAGTTAATATTATATATTCCAAATTGTGAAATAAGTTAAACACTGGGGGAATGCTCTGCTCTTAAAGCAACTGTTATTTGCTTCCCCATAAAAATGAACCTAAGTGGCCAAGAAATGGTAAAGATACAAGTGAGCAGCCAATACACAAATAGACCAAACACTATTGATGGCTATATAGCTCATTAAAACTTTCATCTTTAAATCAAAGTATCAAGTATTGAAACGTGTTTCCATGTCATATATTCAGTTAGCATATCTTTATCAAAGCCTACCATGTCCCTAGCACTGTGGTAGAGGGTTAAATTGCTGAAGTAGACAAGGAAAATAGGGGAAAGATTAAGGCTTGGTGTTTGGAGGAAGGAAGAGGATGTTATTTGTTGTTCATTTTAGTGCTGGCACTGAGGGCTTGAACTTACAGCCTGGGCATTGTCCCTGCACTTTTCCACTGAAGGCTAGCTCTCTACCACTATACAGCTCCACTTCTGGCTTTTTGATGCACATTGAAGATAGGACTCTCAGACACTTTCTCAGCCTCTTGAGTGGCTAGGATTACAGGAAATGAGCCACAGGTGCCTGGAAGTTTTATTTTCATTGATAGCCATTTGTGAGAGAATGATCTGAGTCTGCCTGTGACATATTATTTGAACTATCAAACAAATGCAAAGTCCCTGAAGTATCTAAGCACAAGCGAGACCAATGCAGTGAGGGTCCAAGGTGAGCCCAGAGAAGAAAGCTGGCAAAAGGTAAAGAAGGATAAGACCAGCCACAGGAGAGTGGGAAGTGGAAGCCAGGAAGCCAGATATACACAGGTGACAGGTGAAAATAGGGTGGCAGCAGATTGATTTAAGATCTGTTTCAAAGTGGAATTAACTGAGTGTGAAAATAGCTTGACATAGGAACAGACAAACCAGAAAAAGGGAATTCTCTAGTACTCCCAAGCTTCTGGCTTAAGCTCTTTCTCTGTTTATTTCCTTCAAGGCACATACCACACTGAAAGCTATTATCCTGTTAAATCGTTTGTCCACCTGTCACTTTGTCCCTCTAAAATACCGTGGTCCAACAGAAAAAAAGTAACTGAAGCTGACATAAGTACATTAAACTTGCCAGCAGCCACATTTTTTTAAGCAGGGAAATGATTTATCTTTATTAAATCCAATATATCCAAAATTTATTATTTCCAACAATCAATAAAAAATTAATGACACATTTTATATTTTTTATGAAGTCTTCTAAACCACCTATAGCTAGCAGCTTGCTAGGAGGCAGCACAGATGCAGAGTGGGAGTCATGATGGGAGGCAGGGGCCTCTGGACCACTGCTGGGGTTCCAGCAGCAGTAACAAACTGGCAGTTTGCATTTGAGGTATTTTGAGCAAGTGCATTAACTGCTAGTAATGAGAAACTTACTGGAGCGATCATTTTGATGGGGAGGATCAGAGCTTCCATTTTGGACTAGTTTAAGACTGAGAAAAGAAAATGGATAAGAAGGGTCCGGGACGGAGAAGAATTGTCTGGGTAGAAATATAAATGGCACATTGATGGGTTCTAGACCAAAGAGAACGACGGAATATACTTCAGAGTGTAGAGAAAAGAAAAGTGCTCTGGAGACTTTCTCTGAAATACCAAATCATTATTTCAGTCAAGCCCTATTTGAAATGATTCACAGTCTCAGAGATCTTTTTTCAATACAAAAAATAATCACACTTTCTTCCATAAACAAGCTGGGCTAGAATTCAAATTAGCCACACCTGAAACTTAAAACTCTTCCTCAATGATCAAAGCACAGGATGAATAAGAAACCATGGAAGTATGTGTGCCTGGCCAGGATGGTTTGAGAGTATACATCCAGTAAGCAGTATCTTTCAAGTTTGGAACTAGACCAAGATGACATAGTCAAGATTTTTTGAAAGTCTCCAAAGTGCTTGTCTATCCTTTGTTTAGGACACCTTGAATTTTTTGTTTTGTTTTTGTGCCAGTCCTTGGCTTGAACTCAAGCCCTGGGTACTACCACCTAAGCCACAGCTTCTATTTCCAGCTTCTTGGTGGTTAGAGATAAAGAGTCTCCCTGACTTTTTCTGCCTGGCTGGCTTCAAACGGAGATGAAACTGTGATCCCACGATCTCAGCCTCCAAAGAGCCACCAGTGCCTGGCAGCAACACCCAGAATTCTTAGGTTCTTGTTCCTCATAGGACTCTATTTCTCCACCTACCCTAGAACATAAAATTCTCTTCCTCTAGCAGTGAATTAGTATAAATAATCTTACTAGAGGAACATCATTTGCAAGTATTTATCAAATGTATTGATAAACCAATGAGGCTTTCTCTGATAACACCAAAATGGAGCAGATAAAATAATTTACACCAATTTAATTCTACACCAATTCTCCTCCAGCTGCCTTGGAGGAGACCAAGGAAACTTAGGAAACGTTTCCTAAGCCTCCTGGCTCTGGTCAACAGAACAGAGGGAAAAAAATGAGATGGCAACATTATAATAGTTTAGGATTCTAAATGTCCACATCACATGAGATTCCAGGGAGATCAGTTTAGGGAAAAGTCAACCACCAACCAACCCAGAGACAGTCCCCAAGTTCTCCCCCAGGGAGATAAGTGATCGTGGACTAAGGGACACCCTCTGTCCCCAGGCACATGCTGTTTGGAAGGCTGAGCGAGATATGCCACGTGAAATGTGTTAGAAATGAAACACGTAATCACTGTTAAATATTTACAACGCTCTATATAGCACCTCCCAACTGCAACACCAGGTCACAGCCCGGTTAGGTGCTCCTTGTGTATAGTGCTTGATAAATTCTTACCTAATGCAGAAAACTTGATTCTTTGTAGGTCCAGGCAGCATCTCTCTCTCTAAAATTTTACAAGAAAATTAAAGAGAGGGAGGGAGGAAGTGGGAGAGAGTACCCGGGTAATGTACCCATTACCCGACTCAAGTAATTGTAATCCCTCTGTACATCACCTTTACAGTAACAAAAGGTTAATTTTAAAAAAAATAAATAAAGGAATACACTCAAAAGAGTTGAGAAAGGGAAGTGGAGCAAATCGAATGGAAGAGGAGGAAGGGCCAAGACAAGGCAAAGGCAGAGAGAGAAGAGGAGGGTTAAAAGGCATGGGAGGGGCTGCGGGCAGCGAAGGGGCAGGGACAGCAGGCAGCCAGTCTGGGGGCGGAGGTGGCCGGCCGGGCGGCCCGGCGGGTGGCTTGCCAAGCCGGCACCAGGCGGAGGAGGGGAAGAGAGGGAGGGCCTTGGAGCAGGGCAACCCTTAAAAGGAGGGTGACCCTGGCTGGCTGATGCCATCAGTGACCTCCGACGGCCAGGGCAAAGGGAGGTGGGGGGCTGGTACCCCCACGGGAGGTAAGGGGAGGAAAGACCTGGCCGCTGAGACGCACCCGAGCAGAAAGGGGAGCTCCCTTCCCTCCCCCGACCCTCAGCCATGTGCGAGCTGTACAGCAAGCAGGACACCCTGGCGTTGAGGGAGAAGCACGTCGGGTAAGGGCTCCCCAGCTCCGAGGAGAGGTGCAAATAGGGGGCAATAGAGATAGGGCAGGGGAAGTTGGGGGGGGGGGCTGCAAAAGACAGAGAGAGCCAGCGCCAGACCAGCGAGCGCACTGAGAGCTCCCAAGGCAGCAACCTGCCGTGCGCCTCCCTGCGCTGCCCCAGGCTGCGCTTGAGCATGCGCACTGGCGCCCCCGCCTTGGTGCCTTGGCCGGGTACCCCACCCCCGCCCTACTCCTGGGACCCCTCCTAGGTGGGAACGGGGTACAAGTACTCTCCTGCACACTGCAGAGAGGGTGGTGCCGAGTACACCCCCAAACCCACCCAACCCCAAAGTCCGCAATCCACCAACTCAACTATTTTTCATGATGTCTAGGAAAACAAGAAAGCTCCAAATTTTGTTTCAAGTTGTATGCTTTTTTGTTTGTTTTGCATACTTGCTTCATCAGTGAAAGCTTTAATCTAGCTACAAAAAAAAAAAAAACCCAAAACAAAACTTTAAACCAGCTTCTGCGGGAAACGTCAGGACTTCGGTCAGCAAGGCCCTCACTTGGATTTTAAAATGTCTCTCCCAGACTGCTTTTTGCTTTGTCCTTGTTATGAATGAGTTCATGAGGCAAGGAGTCTACACGACTGGCCTGATCTCTGGTCCTATATGAGTGTCATGTTGTCTGAGAGGCCTCTTCTAATTGACGTCAATAAAATAGCGTTCTACTTTTACAGGAGCAAGCCAACAGGAGTGAGAAATGTTGGGCCTGTTTTTAAAAGATGGACATGAATATAATTACTGATTGTGCAACTGCAAGCCCCAATACTGTAAAAATCAATTCTCTGCAATGTTCAAATAACTGGTACAACAGATCCTAGAGCAAAAGAAGACCAAGGGACCCTCCCCCCAAACAAACAAAAACAGTAGGCCCTGTAGGAAAATGCTGGCAGATTCATTTACTGATGAAACTCCTAACCTCATCAGGAAGGTCTGCACATGATTGAAGAGACTGACAGATTTCTCTTGTAAAATGACCAACTTCCTACCCATTAAGATGATCACACCCACTTTTTCTAACCATTCATTCTGTTTGTTTTCCGTTTTATGCCGTTTCACGGAAAACCTGGCAAGGTTTAGCAAAACAAGGTTAGCAAAGCAAATTCTCTGGAAGAAAGAATATAAATATGGTTTTCTTACTGTGTATAACCTGATCCAATTTATTTTTCTGTGCCCCTTTACCCAGTCTTCAGTTCACTTGATTGTTAGTAGGACTTAAGATAATATCTGTAAATTATGCAATAGTTTCTTGGCATATAGTAAGACTCAAAAAGGTGGGGAAAGGGATTCCCCAAAGGAAAGGTTTGTGGGATTATGACTATTGAGTGAGTTGGTTCGTACATCTCTAAACAGAGCTGTCAAATGAGAGCAAATTTAATATAGCAAGATTTAGGAACTAGGAGCAGTGGCATGATTTAGGGATTAAGGCAAAAGGCTCCGGGTTGATATGAAATGAAAACACGAAAACTGTGTGTCACCTAGGTTGTATTTTCTCTTCCCTTTATGTAACTGTAACTTTCCACTGATAGTAACCTCCATCTAAAAGGAAAAATACTGAATCTTCCAGGCCAAAATATTTCCTTTATTTCTAGGCCCTCATGCAAAGTTTTCTTTGCTGCGGATCCCATCAAAATAGTGCAAGCTCAGAGGCAGTACATGTTCGATGAGAAAGGCCAACGGTACTTGGACTGCATTAACAACGTAGCCCATGGTAAATGTCCTGTGTGTCATGCTTTGAAGGAGACAGTATTTATGTCACTGTTTATCACAATACTTACCTCAGGGCTGGCACTAGCTGTACTAGCTCCACTATTGCTGGACAGGTTGTCTCAAAATGCGCAAGACCCGAGAACGTGCCTTTTAATTTTTTTGTTGCAGATTCCACTCACTTCCTAGGCACTTAGTGTTTTGTCTCCTAAACTGTAGTGGGCCATTGTCACCCAGAAGTGGTCAAAGCTGCCTTCAAACAGATGGAGCTGCTCAATACAAATTCTCGATTCCTTCATGACAACATGGTAGAGTATGCTAAGCGCCTTTCCGCTACCCTGCCAGAGAAGCTCTCAGTCTGCTATTTCACCAATTCTGGGTACGTTTCTGACTCTGCACCCCATGACCCCTTAAACTGTCCACTCCTTCCCTCCCTTCCTCCCTTTTGCTTTTGTGTTGGGATAGAGCATCAATATCTAAAACGTTTTGAGAAAATTCTTACCGTTGACCTGGCTCCTTTTATTTGCTTTGCCTCATGACCTGAATGCTACCTGATCAAATAATGCTCACCTTTTTAGACAATAAACAGATGCAGATAATGTTTTCAGAACACACATAAGAAATTTCAGCAAATAAATGGCTCTCCTAAATATGCTAAAACTTTCGTTTTTAGACTCCAGGCCCAAAGTCCAGGTGTCCTACGTTAGGTCTGGCCTCGTATCACTATGGGCCAATAAAGCAACATGGTGATGGGGAGAAAGGAGTTTATTTCATAGCAGGCGCAGGAAGACAGCACTTCAGTACCGCTTCAGCCATCTTCAGAGTTATAGACATTCACTTCAGGTTAAATAGACAAAACCAGGACACCTGGCCAAAGCAGGAAATCAGGCAAATAATTCTTACTCAGCTGCAGCTCTACTTCTTGAGTCAGACCTCCAGCCCCTAGAATATTTTTTTGCTGGTCCTGGGGTTTGAACTCAGGGCTTGGGCGCTGACCCTCTTTGTGCCCAAAGATAGTGTTCTACCACTTGAGCCTCAGCACCACTTCTGGCTTTTTCTGAGTTGTTTAAGAGTCTCATGGATTTTTTTCTACCAGAGCTGCCTGTCATCCCCAGATCTCAGCCTCCTGAATAGCTAGGATTACAGGCGTGAACCACCAGCACCCAGCTAGAACAGCTAGAGCAACAATTCTTATAACTAAAATAGCTTCTTATAAAATGGCAGCTACCCTTAAAATGACCATGCTCACGTCAAACAGGCACTTGGACAGAAAAAATTCTAGCTCCTACTGTGTGACACAGCATATGTATCAGAAAGAATAGTACTTCCCATTATATGGGATTCTATCTCAATCCCAGCTGTATCTCATATTAGCTGTGCACCTTTATTCTGGCTGCTTAACTTCTCTAAGACTGCTTTCCTCGTCCATTACAAAGAAGTGTTAGCACTTGCAGAGTTGTGGTAAAAATATGTAAACACTTGGCACATTCCACAAATGGTTATTTTTTTTGTCTGGGTAGTATAGTCTCTCTGAACTAGACAGAAATAAAATGTGATCTTCATTTTATAGGTAAAGAAATGAATCAAATACTGAGTCAATACAACATACTTTTTCAGGCAAGCTACTGGGCCCTCAGCTTCCCATTTCTCCCCTTGAGATTTGGCTTAGTGTGGGAGACTTGTTCATGTCTTCACAGTAACTGATAGACTGAACAGGTGGGCTGAACAGGAGTGAAGTTTTTTTCTTTTTTTCGTGCCAATATTGGAGGTTGAACTCAGGGCCTGAGTTCAACCCTGGATTTCTGATTTCGTGTAATCTGACCACTAACATAACATTCTGTAATACATGCCAAGGAGATGGTCACATGATCCCCTCCTCTCTCTCCTGTGTTATCCTAACAGATCTGAAGCCAATGACTTGGCCTTACGCCTGGCTCGTGAGTTCCAGGGCCATGAAGATGTGATCACTCTGGACCAGTAAGTCTTGGAGTCCTGAGGTCTATAGGCAAGAAGGTCTTTAGAGACAAAATTATACTGCTCTGCTCTGCTCGCACAGACACCACCACAGATCCAAGTGGAGAAGGGATGATACCTGGAGTCATATTTTTTAAATTATAGAGTAAGGTGTTGAGATCAGCTTAAATCCACTGAATTAATCACATCAGGAAAGTCCCCTTTGCCATAAAATATATCACTAAGTTTCGTGAAAGAGTCAAGCTTATGTTTTTGTTGTTGTTGTTTTTGGTGCCATTTCTGGGGCTTGAACTCAGGGCTTGGATGCTATCCGTGAGCTTTTTTGTTTGAGGCTAACACTCTACTACTTGAGCCACAACTCCTCTTCCAGATTTTTTGGTCATTAGTTGGAGATAGGAGCCTCACAGACTTTCTTGCCCTGGCTAGCTTTAAATTGCCATTCTCAGATCTCAGCTTGGTGAGTACCTAGGATTACAGGTGTGAGTCACCTGGCTATTATTTCTCTTTTATTCTCATTCTGCACCATGTATTAAAAAAATTGTAAGTGTATTTTGTTTTGATCTTATGTAAAGTATTGTTACTTTATGTACTTTTTTTCAAAATTTGCTATAGATCTCTTTATAGCCACCTTTTACTCCTTAGTTCTATGGTTTAGGGCTTCTTCAGACATCTGTTGTGTTTTTCTAACTCAGCCAGTCTAGTAAAAATATAATGTGAGCCACATAAACAACTTTAAGTGGTGATAATAATGACATCCAAGTTATCGTTTCAATCTATAACCTATGCAAAAGGTACTAAAATACTTCCCTTTTTTCTTTTTGTACCATGTGGAAAGCCCAAGGTATGTTTTACACCAACAGCACATCTCAAATCAAGCAAGATGCCGCCAGTGGCTCATTTCTGTAATTTCACTACTCAGAAGGCTGAGATCAGGAGGATGGAATTTTGAGACCAGCCTGGGCAGAAATGTGCATGAAAAACTCCCTTCTCAAACCATAGGTGGGCACATTGGCACACCTGTTAATCTAAACTATATGGAAGGCTGAGATTGAAAGAATCAAGCTTGCAGGCTAGCCCGGGCAAAAAAAGACTACAAAACTGCATCTCTATGGAGAGAAAATAGAAAAGGGGACAGATGCCTACTATCACAGAAACACAGAAACCACATAAAACAAAGAAGGCAGATCATAGCCCAGGCATGCACCAGACAAGGAGTAAGACTCCATTTAAAAAATGACCAGGGGCTGGGAAGATGGCTCAGTGGTAGAGCGCTTGCCTTGCATGCCTGAGGCCCTGGGTTCGATTCCTCAGCACCACATAAGCAAAATGAAAAAAGCCAGAAGTGGCGCTGTGGCTCAAGTGGCTGAGCGCTGGCCTTGAGCTGAAGAGCTGAGGGACAGCGCCCAGGCCCAGAGTTCAGGCCCCACAACCGGACCCAAAAAAAAATTTAAAAAAAAAAAAAATGACCAGCCAGGCACTGGTGGCCCATGCCTAAAGATCTAGCTATTAAGCAAGCTGAGATTTGAGGACTGTAGTTCAAAGCCAGCTGGAGTAAGAAAGTCCATGCGGCTCATCTCCAATTAACCACCAGAAAACCTGAAGTGGCACTGCAGCTCAAACTCTGAATAAAAGGAGTTCAGGGTCAGTGACCAGGCCCTGAGTTCAAGCCCCAGGACAGAGAAAAAAGTATGATTCTTTATCTCAGTAGTAGGGAACCTATGTTGCAAGGAGAGGCCCTGAGTTCAAACCCCAGTACTGAAAACAAAAACAAAAAAACAACTACCAACTGGACATGTTGGTACATGCCCACAGTCCCAGCATCCCAGCTACTCATGAGACTAAAGCAGAAAGACGACTTGAAACTAGAAAATTGAAGGCCAATAAGGGCAATAGATGAGACACTATTTAAAAATACAGGTATACTGAGATTATAACTGTAAAATACATATGAATTTTGCATTAAAAACAATTTTTCACATTTAGAGACTAATTTAGCCATGACAAAAAAAATCATGATACCCAAAGAAATTGCTTTTGAGGACACATATTTGGCTTTCTATGTGTTTTCTTACAAGTGTAAGAGGAAATGGACAAACTAAATGCGCAGTCTTACTATTAAAAAAAATTAGATTTTAATTCTGGCACCAGTGTTGGGCTTTCCCCTGGATGGCTGCATATGAGTCAATGCAGAACTTTAGTTCACATGCTAGAAAAGTATCATTCTTGGAGCCTTTTTCTTTTTTCTTTTTAGTGCTTACCATGGTCATTTGTCATCTTTAATTGAGATCAGCCCATATAAATTTCAGAAGGGCAAAGATGTCAAGAAAGAATTTGTGCATGTGGTAAGTATTTTAGTATCCTACGATCAGAATGCTAGCACTAAATGTATGTCTAAAGATGATTCAGCCCAATGTTTACATTGAAACAAAACCATAGAAAAAGAAATGAAGATCTATACCAGTATGTAACTTGCTCAAGTCGAAGGGCTACAGAATGACAGAACATGTCTTAAGGCCCATTGATGAGTCTGACAGTAGTCAAGTGAGTTTAAAAGTATCATGTTATTCCAAGTATCATTTTATTTCTCTTGCTTTTTGGTCTACCATTGCTTCTCCTACGACTGATTCCAACTCAAATCTTGAGCTGAACTGCATCTATATGACTGCTAAAAAAATAACTTGCTCTGTGCTGAGTTATAGATCCATTAAGTCAAAAAGTATCTATTAAGCTAACCAAGTAGTCAAAACAGTGGAATTCATTTGCTCTGTTCATGTAAATGATCATTAGACATTTTTGTCTTTTCCTTTTTCATACTGGGGATTGAACCCAGGACGTTGCACATACTAGAAAAGTAAGTTTGCCACTGAGCTATATCCCAGATGAGACGACTTTTTTTTTGTTGTTGGTCATGGGCCTTGAACTCAGGCGTGGGCACTTTCCTGAGCACTTTCACTCAAGGCTAGCACTACCACTTTGAGCCAGAGCACCACTTCCAGTTTTCTGGAGGTTAACTGGAGATAAAAGTCTCATGGACTTTCCTTCCCCAGCTGGCTGCGATCCTTAGAACTCGGCCTCCTGAGTAGCTAGGATTATAGGAGTGAGCCACTGGTGCCCAACCCAGAGGAGTAGACTTTCTAAGGAAAACATCACTACCTCCTTCAAGACTAAGAGCTGCTATCAAAACTAAGTCCCCCTCTAGATTTCTGAATGATTATATTTTTGTGCTATGGTGAAGTATTGTTTTTTTTAATATAGAATCATTAACATAGTTTCCATTCACTGACATTTTTATAGTCATAAAACATACATTTATATTGTACCTGTTGATCTAAATTTGCTTTTTATAGGAATAGGGCCAAAGTCTTGATTTATAAGAGTCTGAAAGCAAAACCAAGCTCCTGTTCACAATTCAAAGACATCAGATCTCTATGGCAGTCAGAAATGTGGAGGAAAAGTACAAGAGAACATGTAGTCACTTAAGTTAGCATGGTTACCTTTCTAACATGCCCTCAGGGGGAATGCCTCTAAGTTTGTCAAAGAGATAAATAATGAGAAATGACATCATTTGATGTTTTTAGGCACCAACTCCAGATACTTACAGGGGAAAATACAGAGATGATCACCCAGACCCAGCCAGCGCCTATGCAGAGGAAGTGAAGAAAATTATTGAAGCAGCTCATCACAGTGGAAGGAAGGTTGGCGATTAGGGAATCACACTGACATCGTTTATAAAATGGTTGGCATTGCTTGCAATACACCAGTCAGAAGAGAAGTTTTCCTTTCAGTTTAAGTTTTCCTTTCAGTTCTCTGTTGTGTTTTGCCACTTGGTTCATATTTCAAAAAGTGCAGTGTTACAGTCATGCCACTAAGACTGGTCACCTTTAGGGATCCTAGACACGCAACTGTATGCTCCTTCCAGGGCTGGTGACCTACTTCTGACCTCCTCAGTGGTGTAGGGCCTGGTCCAGAGGATGAGAGAAGAGAGCATTAGGAAAGGTGATAGGACAGGGACAAACTCTTCCAATTGAGAAAAAAGTGAAGTGTTAATGGATGGTGAGGGGAAGAGCCAGCGTGGCCTTGGGGCCTCAGGACTTTTACAGACTTCCAGATACACAAAGGAGCCTCGGTTCCATTTCAAATTTCAAAAAGCCAGAGCCTAAGGTTGGTCTGTGCCTGGTTAGACAGAAGAACATCCTTGAGACTGGGCCTGAACTTAGAAGACAGAACCAGAATCTTCAACTAGAGCAGGAAAGGGATCTCACTTCTTCGGTCTTTACCTTACTGTCTTTAGCTTAACATTCAATACTCAGTGCATTTAGGGGTTACCAATGCAGATATTTAGTACAGCTTGTAACACTTTGCCTTTCAACTGACAACAGACATGGCAACTAAAAAAAAAAAAAAAATCAACAAGAATAAAAATGATTTCCTTTGCCCAAAGATCCAAATATTTTGTCTTTTGAACCTGGTGAACCTTTTCACGTTTCTAAGCTGTTGCTCCTCCTCCTCCTCCTTTCTCCCTTCCTCTCCTCCCCCTCCTCTTCCTCCTTTTCTCTTTCCTCTTTTCCTTTGATGCCTATGCAGACCTAAAGCTCTCTCTTGAAAGGAGCTTCCTAGTCTCCCTTTCTTACAGCCTATACCTCTTTACAATGCAGTAAATAAATGCTTTCAGGAAGAAAAAAACACATCATGTGTTACCTTTGCTACAGGAGGAGGATGCAAAGCATTTTTCAAGAATATTAGCATGTAATATTCACAAGCACTTGCATTAATACCATCTTTTTACCCATGCTAGAAGCAATGAGCAACTAGAAGGCAGATGTTTGAGTGTTAGACATGTTTGCAAAGTCTTGAAACATTACATCAAAAATCTCTCAAGTCCAACAGCCTCGTTCTATAGCTAGCACACTAAATAACTTCTTTAGTTATTTAGGGAATGGTTTAACCCCAACTGATCTGACTGTTAAGGAATAGTCTGAGATCTTGGGCCTGTTGATTTCCTATCTCATATTCTTCATGTACTTTGTCCTCTTATGTCATGGTGATCCATTTCCTTCTTTCTCTGCCTTTCCATCCAGACAACTTCATCGAGTTGCCTACCTGTTTAGGTAAGCCTTGGCTCAGGGCAGAGCCTGGAAATATAGTAGATTGACTTAAGGTATAGGCCATAGGCCACCCTTCCATTTGCTCAGTGCCCATTCTAGCAATCCTATTTTACTGAACTTCAAAACAGGCACCTGGGTAACTTTTTAGATGGTCACATCAAAGATGGATCAAAACATCAGTCTTCTGCAGCACACTCTAATTACCCCACGGAGCTTAAAGTAATTACGAAGAGGTAGAACTCACCCTCTCCTCTCCATGTCCCTTGATAGCTTCATTGGTACCCTAGCTCTTCCGACACTAGTGCTTTTCCATCAGTTGCTTCTCTATCACCGGCATCTTTTATTTTTTTAATCAAAAGGCCTGTTTGGCATCACTGTAGGTCTTTTCTTGGCTACTTTTAAAATCAACTATCCTATAAGAAATGTTCTTCTACAGCGGGTGAGGGGAACCTAATGAACTTTGACTGCCCCTCCATCTTTTCTTTTTAGATTGCTGCCTTTATTGCTGAATCGATGCAGAGCTGTGGTGGCCAAATCATTCCTCCAGCAGGCTACTTCCAGAAAGTGGCAGAGTATGTCCTTTCCCTATGCATCCCTGGTCAGACCGAGGGCCAATACTAATGGCTAAAATGTCAAAGTACTTCAGGCTAGGTGGTAAACAGGCACTACTGGCTTTCTGTCTGTTCAGGACTCTCAGATGCTACTCTGACCTTTCCAAAGATCCAGCAAATAAAGTATTGACCCACAGACCAGCAAAGCAGTCTTTAGGACTCTGATGCAAAGCCTGGCCTTGAATCCCTTCTCATTGGCTGGTGGTACCAAAGCTTAAAGAATTCATAGAAAAGTAAAAAAAAAAAAAAAAAAAAAAAAACCTGCAAAAAATCACTTGTCTTTCTTTTCCCATATTAAGCAGTAAATGTGAAAGGTGTCTCATTTAGAAATAATGTGATTATATTGTAGAGCCTATTAGACTAGACTATCACTAAGGCAGATTAAGTCCTCAGGTAATTTTGTGTATGTGTGTGTACTGGGGCTCAAACTCAGGGCTTGGGCCTCCTGAGTAGCTAGGATTGCAGGACCGCAAGTTTGGGGAATTTTGGTGTCCTGTAGGCATGAAAACATCTTTGCCTTTCAGGTATGTGCACAATGCAGGGGGAGTGTTTATAGCTGATGAAGTCCAGGTAGGCTTTGGCCGCGTTGGGAAATATTTCTGGAGCTTCCAAATGCATGGGGAAGACTTTGTCCCAGACATTGTCACCATGGGGAAACCAATGGGCAATGGACATCCAGTAGCATGTGTGGTGACGACCAGAGAAATTGCAGAAGCCTTCAACAACTCTGGGATGGAATACTTCAATACGGTAAATTGTGGTCTACAACTTTAATCTGGAGAGGAAAGTATATTCTTATACTTTTTGCCAAATAATAAAGAATAAGGCTCAGAGGTACCAGCTAGCTACCCCAGAATTGTAGTCAAACTTTGATCTAGTCAGATTTTATCTAGTATAATTCCTCCTTTTTTTTTAAAATTTTATTTTATTTGTGAACCTACTGTACAGAGAGGGGTTACAATTACATGGGCAGGATAATGCGTACATTTCTTACCAAGCATTGCAGCCTCCTCCTTTGTTTACCCTTCACATCCCTTCCCAGCCTCCCCCCCCCCCCCCCCCCCCCCCCCCCCCCCCCCCCCCCGCACCAACGTTGTAGAGCTCGTTTTGGACATGACAACTTGTACTTCTCATTGTCTTTTTTTTTTTTTAATCGATCGTGGGGCTTGAACTCTGGGCTTGGGTGCTGTCCCTGCACTCTTCAGCTCAAGGCGAGCGCTCTACTGCTTGAGCCATAGCTCCACTTCCGGTTTTCTAGTGGTTTATTGGAGAGAAGAGTCTCACGGACTTTCCTGCCCGGGCTGGCTTTGAACCACGATTCTCAAATCTCAGCCTCCTGAGTAGCTAGGATTACAGACATGAGCCACCAGGGCCCGGCTAATTCCTCTTTTTCTTATACACTTTTCCTCTTCCTAATACGGTCTTAATAATTTTTCCAGTGATAGATGGCTATCTTCCTAAATTTCAGAGGTTATATTTTCATTAACAGTGTGAGCCTCTTTGATAAATATATAGGTATATAGATATCTATATATAGATGAATTTAAAGTATTTAGATGATGCAATACTGTAAATGTTATTCAATTGTCACAAGAGACACTAACTTTTTATCTCTGGGATATGTATTTCCTTGGCTTTACTCCCAAAAAGTAATAAGCTTTAGGCTTGGGGAAAAAAAATCACAGTAAACTTCACAGCATAACAATATAACAACACTTGTTGTAGCTAAAGTAAGATGCAAATCGAAGGACATTTTGGGGGGAAAAGTCCTTGCTGGGATGTTTTCAGTCAGCTCCTCAAGATTTCCATTACTGAGCCACACTTGGAAATCTTTAATTCACAGTATAATTTTTTCTTATTGTTTGGATGAATCAATAAATTCCTCAATAGTCCCTCATACTAGTTATGCAACATAAATCTGGAGTGAATTTTTCTCGATCTGATAGAATAATGCTGTATTCCAGGCTGGGAATGTGGCTTAGTGGTAGAGTGCTTGTCTAGCATGCATGGAGGTCTGGATTCGATTTCTTAGTACCACATAAACAAAAAAAGCTGGAAGTGGTGCTGTGGCTCAAGTGGTAGATTGCTAGCCTTGAGCAAAAGAAGCTCAAGGACAGTGCCCAGGCTCTGCATTCAAGCCCCAGGACTGGCAAAAAAAAAAAAAAAAAAAAAAAAAACCACACAAATGCTATATTCTATATTCTAAGTCTGAGAAATTAACATATTAAAAAATTCTACTAAAATTATATTTTCTCAGTATTTGTGAAATACATAGGCTTATGATTCAGGTATGTATATGAACCAGATTTTTCAGAGATAAAGCAGTACCACTAATTCACCTATTAAATTTTCATTATTTTTTCACCTTTACAGTATGGAGGAAATCCAGTATCTTGTGCTGTTGGTTTGGCTGTCCTAGATGTAATTCAAAATGAAGACCTTCAAGGAAATGCTACAAGAGTAGGAAATTATCTTATTGAGTTACTGAATAGACAGAAGGCTAAACATACTTTGATAGGAGATATTCGGTATGTCTATCTCAAAGTTATCATGTAGTTAATCATTTTTCCAAAGTGTTTATCATATATAATTGAAATAAAGTATATGAAACCTATTATAGAAAACACTGAAAAACAGACAAAGCAAAAATCAATCTTAATGCAGAACCTAGGTATCAGCACAGTTAAATGTGGGTATATATCTTTCCTGATTTTTATATTTACTTTCCTTTTTATAAAGCCAGAATAATTTTAGTACCCAAAGAGAGAGATAAAAGGAAGAAATTTAAATCTAAATGATTCATGGAAAATTACTTAAATGCAATCCTAAAACTGTGGATATTTTATGTTTGTAGGTATATAGATATATGAACTTTTCTATATATTAATATAATATATATAAATATTGACAAACATATGAATAGACATGGAAATTAAATGGCATGAGCTGTGGCTCAGCAGTAATTCACCTGCCTAGCAAGTTCAAGCACCTGAGTTTAAACTCCACCAGTACTGACTGCTCCCCAGAAACCAAAAGCTAAAAGCAACTGTGCACAGAGTTAGTATTTTGGATTCATTAAAAATCAATTAGAGACATCACATTCACTTCAAATTAAAACATGTTTGGGCAGGGCACCAATCTCTACACCTGTAATCCTACCTACTCAGGAGACTGAGACCTGAAGATCACAATTCAAAGCCATTCTGGGCAGATTAAGTCCATGAGACTCTTGTTTCCAGTAAGCCAGCAAAAAGATGGAAGTGGAGCTGTGATTAATGTACTATAGCACCAACCTTGAGCAAAACCAGCTAAGGGACAGTGCTCAGTCCTGAGTTCAAGCCCCAGTACCAGCATACATGCACACGTGCACGCACGCGCACACACCCACACACACAAACTGCTTGGGGACAGTGTTGCTTTTCTGTGACAGTGTCTTGTGATGTTGACTGAGTGTGTGTATATTAACTTTTTCCACCTTCTTCAGGGGCATTGGCCTTTTCATCGGAATTGACTTAGTGAAGGACCAGGAGAAAAGAACTCCAGCCACAGCAGAAGCTCAACACATCATCTACAAGTAAATCCACCTCCACATCTATTTGGTATCTTGACCCCCTTGAATATTTGCTTTTTTCCCTCGTACCTCTCAAAGAAAAAAGATAAAGTTAAGCCAAGCAGTTTAGAAACATGGATACGTTGGATGCAGAACACTTGTCTGTACTGGCTTCATGTGCATAAGTAATCCTATTTATCGTTTGTATGCCCTCCCATCTGTTTCCTGCCTTCATTAGAATGAAAGAAAGCCAAGTGCTCCTCAGTGCTGACGGGCCGCACAGAAATGTGCTCAAGATCAAACCACCCCTGTGCTTCACCGAGGAGGATGCAAAGTTTATGGTGGACCAACTTGATGGCATCCTGACAGGTTGGTGCACAGACCCGAAAGATGTCTCTTTGCCTTCTCCCCTGGCTTCTTGTCTTCCCCTCATGGAAGTGAGGTGAGGCAGAAATAAATGGAGAACTTTCCAGTTAGAACTAAACACAGATCATTGGGAAAATAACTACATGGACCCTTTAACCCACTCAGATATTGCTCACATGACTTCAAATCTAAATTTTTACTGACATAGCATACTGGTTGGTTGGTTGGTTGGTTGAGACAAAGTCCCATTATTACCCAGGCTGGACTTGAACTTCTTTATTATTTTATTATCTGTAAGTAGTTGTACAAAAGAATTTCAATTCAACCTGTCAGTTTATGACAACAGTGCATCTTGATCAAGTCCATCAGTCCCCCATCTCTCCCAGTACCACATGACTACAGTGCATCTTGATCAAGGTCATCCCTTCCATCAGTCTCCCCATCTCTCCCATCACCACTCGTCTCTTAGAGTTTGATCCAACTGTCTCAGCCTCTCAGGAGCTGGGATTACAGGTGTGTACCATACACCAGCTACCAATGTGTTATTTTACCATTTTTACCACCGGAAAAAATAGATATTTAAAACAAAATAGCTTCCCTGTACCACACACCACAAATACAGTGTGTATTGATTCAGAACCAGTTAAGATAACTGAAATATTTTTACTAAAAGTTACAGATTCTGTCTTAATTATTTTTACTCTATGTCGAATCATTTGACTTTGTGCTCTTTAAGTTTTTAAATAAGCCAGACACTGATGGCTCACATCTGCAATCCTAGCCGCTCAGGAAGCTGAGCTCTTAGGGCCTCGATACAAAGCCAGCCCAAGCAGGAAAGTCTGGGAGACTCATCTCCAATAAACCACCAGAAAACCAGAAGTGGAGCTGTGGCTAACAAATTAAATAGGTACAGATGGACACATTGCAACAATGAGATGTACAAGACGCTATGTTGACTTTACAACTTTGGCTGGGGGGGGTGGAGGTGGGGAGAGTAGTTGTGGAGATGGGAGGGCAGGGATGGTAGGGGAAAAACAAAGGCAGCACCAATGCTTGATAAGAAATGCACCTTGCTCATGTAATTGTAACCCCTCTGTACAGTATTTTCACAGTAAAAAACTTATTTTAAAAAATGGTAGAGCAATAACCTTGAGCAAAAGAGCTCAGGAATAGCGCCCAGGTCCTGAGTTCAAGCCCCACAACAAAAAAATAAATAATATTGAAAACATATTAATACATTCTAGTTCTAGACAGACATGGGTGGCTCACACCTGTAACCCTAGCTACTCAGAAGACCGAGCACTCACCTGGAGGACTGAGAGTCAAAGCCAACCAATTTCTCAAGACTCTCATCTCCAATTAACCACAAAAATCTGGGCTGGAGGTGTGGCTCAAATGGAAAAGTGTCAGCCAAGCAAGCTGAGCAAGAATGAAGCCCTGAACTCTAAATTTAACCCTTAGTACTATGAGTTCTATTCCAATTACAAGGACCTCCATATGTCATTCAAAATTATAGCCTATCATTAAAAATTTTTCATATGTGCAATTCATTCCACTTATTTTTCTGCTCTGACCATAAATAAGATTAAAAAGTAAATCAGTGTTATAAAACTATATTGAAAATCATAGAGCACTGTTGGAACATATTTTTTAGTTCATATTTGTGATTGCTTAGTTGAATCTTCATAAAGATTCTGATGGTTCCTCTGCTTTGGAGGTTAGGAGAAGGCTGAGAAGTCAGGGATCATTTTAGCAGAGATAATTGATGTTTAGAAACTTAAGCATCAACCTGTAATTCATAGCTGGTTCTTTTTTTTTGGCTCAGAGCTGAATGTTATTCTCAGAGCTAAGAATTATTCAAAGTAACCCAGCTGGGTACCAGTATCAAGCCTATAATCCTACTCAGGAGGTTGAGATCTGAGGATTGAGGTTCAAAGCCAACCTTAGCAGACAAATCTGGAAGACTTTTCTCCAATTAATCATGAAAGAATCTGAAGTGGAGCTGTGGTTCAAGTAGTAGAGTGCCAACCTTGAGCAGAAAAAGCCAATCAAAAGTGAAAGACCTTAATTCAAGCCCCAGTATCAGCATGTATGCTGATATCAGCATGTATGTGAGCACGCGCGCGCGCGCGCACATAGACACATAGACAGACAGACAGACAGACAGACACACACACACACACACACACACACACACGGGTGAAAATAGAATTTCCTTTATATAACATGAATTGGAGATAGGTAAAGGAGCTAAATGCCGATTATGAATGATAAAGATTATTTTCTAAACAAAATGATTAATAGGGATACAGGTTGACCCATTGTAACAATGAGATGTACAAGACACTATGTTGAAAACATACTTGCCTTTTGATTTCTTTTTTAAGTATATCCCTAGAGATACTAAATTTCATTCAGGCTTTCATGTTATTCTGTCTTCTCTGTGATACTTTTATTTAGTTTTAGAAGAAGCAACAGGAACTGAATCTGAAAGTTCAATCTCTGCGAATACTCCATGCAGAACAAAGGTAAGACTCCACTACTGTAGTTTTAGGGGAAACGTTTAAAGTTTTGAGAACTTACCAAAAAGAAAATATATGGTGATAGACCGAACAAAAACTAATGCATGCTAAGGTTGAACTAATTTTTGCAATTTTAAGGTCATGATTAAATTTCCAAAACCAGTATCTCATCTGAGAGAAAGCCAAAGTAGTATTCTTAGGAGATTATACATTCCCCTAATAAAATAAACAACAAACAAACAATACAAAAAAAAATCTCCTGGCGCTGGGAAGGTGGCTCAGTGCTTTGCATGCATGAGGCCCTGGGTTCAATTCCTCAGCACCACATAAGCAAAAAAGAAAAAAGCCGGAAGTGGTGCTGTGGCTCAAGTGGTAGAGCGCTAGCCTTGAGCTGAAGAGCTGAGGGACAGCACCCAGAATTCAGGCCCCATGACCGTACACTCCCCCCAAAAAAAAAATCTCCTGTAGCCTGCAAATACGCTTAAAATATGGAGAGCAATAGAAAGACAGGGACTGGGAAAGCACCTTCCCTTTTGGTCTGAGGGTCATCTGACAGCACCCCGGGCTCACCATCAGCAGGGACATTAGCTGTGGGGCTCCAAAGTATGAGAGCTCCATTCAGAAATGAGCTCAAGTGGAAGCCTGACCAGCAGCAGGGGCCTGGCATCATCCGGCCCTGGTGGCCTAGTTTCTACATTTGATGTACTTCCAGCACAGGGGCTGCTCCTTCTCCTCCCAAGCTGCCCAGTGTATGAGAAAGAATACCCTGGGGTTGAGAAACAGAACAACAAAAACTAGGGAGGCTTCATTGCATAATTTGTTATTTGTTTATGACTTAGATGCACGAAAGAACACTCAGTGCCTAGAGCCTGCCTGACGGCCAGGGAAGACAACAAAGTCCTGTTCACCAAGCTGTTAGGGCCAGAGCAAATGATTTGCTAACTGCTCCAGTCTCTTCACACTACTCAAACCAGTTGTAGGAACCCAGGAAATCTGTTATTTTGTGGTGTGTGTGTGTGTGTGTGTGTGTGTGTGTGTGTGTGTGTGTGTGTGTGTGTGTGTGTGTGTGTGTGTGTGTGTGTGTGTGTGTGTGTGTGTGTGTGTGTGTGTGTGTGTGTGTGTGTGTGTGTGTGTGTGTGTGTGTGTGTGTGTGTGTGTGTGTGTGTGTGTGTGTGTGTGTGTGTGTATCTATCTCACAGGATGTCCTATCATAACAATTTTGGTCTTCTTTTTGTCTGAATAACATTCCATGGTGCACATATACCACATTTTCTTTATCCATTCTTCAGCTGATTGACGCCTATGCAGATTCCATAACTTAGCTACTACTGGGAATTGAACATGAGAGCTGTGACTGTCGGCTGGGCACAGTAACTCATAGCTATAATCCCTGCTACTCAGGAGGTAAACACTGGAAGGCTCAGGGCTCAAGGCCAACCAGAACAAAAAGCTAATGAGACCCAACCTAAACCAAAAAGTTAAGCATGTTGGTGTGTTCTTGTTATTCTAGCTAAGCAGGAGGCATTGGTAAGGCAATCACAAGTCAGGCTAGCCTAGTGAAAAGACAGGAGCATACCTGTAAAATAACTAAAAGCAAAACAAGATGAAGAGAGTGGCTCAAATGGCAGAGCACCTGCTTAACAAGCATAAAGCATTGAGTTGCAACCCAATACTGCCAGAAAAAAGTATTCAGGCATCTCTATTGATCTCTATTGCATGCTAACTTACATTCTTTCAGAAGTATCCCCAGGAGTGGCATAGCAAGATTATATGTTA
This sequence comes from Dipodomys spectabilis, assembly GCF_019054845.1. Classification (NCBI taxonomy): domain Eukaryota; kingdom Metazoa; phylum Chordata; class Mammalia; order Rodentia; family Heteromyidae; genus Dipodomys; species Dipodomys spectabilis. The sequence goes on from NW_024870974.1 coordinate 2,428,454, forward strand.
AATTTACTCTTAGTTTTTGAGACACCTCCATAATGATTTCCATAGTGGCTGTACTCATTTTCATCCCCACTAATGGCATATAGTGTCTATCATCTGAAGTGGAAGAGATGTTCATCAAGTCCAGGACAGAGTCACAGGTGCACAATGGATTTATCAAGCACTGTCAAGGATCTTTCAAACACCAAAAGTTCACCCCAAGAAGCTTCACCCTGGAGTTAGCACAGATGATGCCTGTGGATGAGATTTTAACTTGGAGGTGTTCTGTTGACCTTGCATTTCCAAGGTCTGTTAAAGGCACTAACAAGGGGTAGTGAGGAATAACTGTGGTTTTGTCCCATTTTCCCTGGGGTTTTTGGTGGGCATAGGCTGTTAATTTCTCCTGCAGAGACTGGGTAGGGGCAGAGGACAGCTGTGGAAGTTTTGTTGCCTGTCTTGCAGATGCCTGAGAAAGAACATGGAGACCCACTCAGCAATAACACCACTGACCACACAGAAAATCCCAGCAGAAAGAGAAATGGCATGTGCCCAAGCAAGCATGCACCACTCAGTAAGAAGCTCTCAAGACATGATAGATGAACATTATAAAGCAAGGCAGATGTTCAAGAGTTGTAAAGAATGGGGGAGTTTGTCATCTCTTAATAACCCTATTGTACCCTTGAAGGGTATTCATTCAGTTTAGACTTATAAATAAAAAGGTAAATGACTTAACAAGAATAAACCAAGTAATAAACTGTCACAATTCTTAGCAGAGGCCAGTTGTGGTTTTACACATCTGTAATCCCAGAGGCTAGAGAGGCAGAGATCATGAGGAACATAGTTCAAGGCCAGCCTGAGTGAAAAAGTTAGCAAGATCCCATCTTGACCAAGATACCAGGCATAATACAAAATATCTGTAACTCCAGCTACACTGGAAATATAGGTGCAAAGTTTGGGGTCCAAGCTGTCCCTAGGCAAAAAGTACAGGACCCTATCTGAAAATTAAAGCCAAACAGGACCATAGGTATGGCTCAAATGGTAGAGTGCCTGCCAAGCAAGTGCAAGGCCCAGTACTGAAAAAAACAAACAAACATGATTAGTTATGCCTCTACTCTGTTAAATTACTTGGAATTTCTGATGTTACTCAATTTATTCCGCCAAATTTAAGCTTGCAAATAGAAAATTAAGTTGGCATCTTTACTTGTGTTGTAATATTTAAAATTAGAAAGTTGAGTATAGTAGATGCCTTAACTTTGAAGAGTTAGTTCTTTAAAATATTAATTTAATGATTTAGGATGTAAGAGTATTTATGAACTACAATAAAAAAAACATATAAACAAAAATGTTTACTAGTAAATGTTTACTCTCGCAAGGAATGTTGAGTTGGGGGTGATAAAATGAAAATCATTTGAGAAAAATATTCATATAAAGCAAATACTAAAAAGTGAATCAAAGCCAGATGCTGGTGGCTCACACTGTAATCCTAGCTACTCAGATGACTGAAATCTCAGGATTGAGATTCAAAGCCAGTCTAGGCAGGAAAGTCTGTGAGGCTCTTATCTCCAATAAACCACAAAATACTGGAGCTAGAGGCTCAACTGTTGTAGAATACTAGCCTTGAATGAAAAAGGAATAGTGCCCAGGCCCCAAGTTCAAGCCCCAGGACTGGCAGAGACACAGACACACACACACCTCAATATTATAGAGTTGTATATATTTGTCATTACTTTTCACTTTTGCTTTTCATTGTCTTTCATTTCTACTGTCTGGAATTATTTTGTAATTTTTTATTGTAAAGATACTGTTCAGAGGGGTTACAATTACGTAAGTAAGGTAATGAGTACATTTCCTAGGGAGCATTATTACCCCTCCTTTGTTTTCCCCTACCATCCCTTCCCTCTCCACCTCTCCAATTCCTCACTCCCCCACCTCCACCCCACCAAGTTGTAAAGTTCATTTTCAACGTAGTGTCTTATACATCTCATTGTTACAATGGGTCAACTCGTATACTTGTTTCAGCATTTTGCTGTTTCCATTCCCCCTCCCCTCGCCAAATTAGAAATCAAATACAGTGGCAACAGGGATTCTATCATTGGGGAAGAGCATACAAAAGGAACAAAAAAAAAAATCACATAGTACATTAAAAACAACAGCAACAAAGAAAAAACCTCTTGGGGTTCATTTCGCTTAGCATCATCTTCTATGGTCATATGTACATAGCTTTTGGCCTTTTCTGCTTGTCTGATAAGATTATCCTAGATGTATACCAGTTATTGCAAATAAGAGAAACCATGGGACCTATATTTCTCTGGGTCTTTTTCTGTTGTTTTTTTTTTCCTTTAAAGAACACCCCAAAGGGTGTGAGTGCCTGGCCTCAGCCCCATGTTTCACAGATGGAGAAAGTGGAGGCCACAGATGTTAGGAAACTGGCTAAGATGCCTCATGTGCTCAGAAGCCATGCCACGACTGGCACCTGATGACTGACTCCCACCCAGTGCTTTTGCTTCCATACCCTTTGATCGGAAGCTTTAAAGAGGAATCAGTTGACACGGAGGGTCAAATCTACTAATGAAATGCTGTAAACACAGTTCTTTTGATGAATTGGCTTTTAACTACTCACAAGCAAAAAAGCAAAATGTTGTTCATCAATCAGTGACAGGCATGAAAATGTTCACTAGGAAAACTCCCCCAAGTGATACAGTACCTCACATACAAGAATTCCAAGAGGTCATATTAACTTGAACATAATGAAACACTAGTCACCAACTTCTCACTTCATGCACTTGGCTACCTTTTATATCTATAGCAATATCTTCTGTGGAATGAAATAAAAGTAAATACTCAGTTAATTTTCCATCCTTTGGAGAAAACTGAAATCATGGCACAGGATTTGGAGTAAAAGTGGCACTGTGGAAGCCTAAGTACAGACTGGAAAGCAAGATCAATTTACACAGAGCCATGGTCCTCCTGTTTGGTTCCTTGAGCATCAGTGAGACCCAGATGTGCTTCACACACATGCCTATGCTCTCACTGCGACAGGAACTTATAAAGGAAACAAGACATAAGATGAGGGGAGGAAACCAAGTATCCATTCCTTTTAAATACTCAATATTTGAAAGCCTTCTATTCATCATCCTGAAACAACTAGATTGTAAGGACAGTGGAATGGCTGGGTGCTGTTTGGCTCACACCCATAATACTAGCTACTCAGGAGACTGAGATCTGACCATTGCAGTTTGAAGCCAGCCTGAGCAGCCCATGTGACTCACGTGGATGTAGAATTGTGCCTCAAGTGGCAGAGCACCAGCTCTGAGCAAAAAGCCTAGGACCGGAGCTCAAGTCCACAAATTGTTGCTTGCACGCGTGCATGCGCGCACGCACGCACACACACACACACACACACACACACACACAGAGCCATGGCCTTCTGAAAGTTCAGTGATTATGTCAGATCGATGTCAATCCCTTTCGAGTCTAGAGAAACCATCTCCAGGATGTAGTTCATGATCTAAAGCTGTGACCACATATGGTGATATGGTACTATTTCTCCTATAGCCAGGATTCAAGTGCAAGACACAGTAGTGTCATAATTCCAGTGACATTTCTTTACATAGAAAAAGCAATCCTAACACTTCTATGAAATCACACACACACATACACACACACACACACACACAAAAGCAGTTCTGAGGGAGCTATCACAATACTCGACTTCAAGTTATCCTACAAAATCATGGTAACAAATACAGCATATTAGCACAAAAACAAGAGACACACAGCCAGCCCACACAGCTACAACTATCTGATTGTTGACAAAGGTGGTAAAACTTGCACTGAAAATAAGACAGCCTCTGTAACAAGTGGTACTGGAAAAACTGGACATCCACCTGTGGAAGACTGAAACTAGATCCTTATCTCACCCTGTACAAAAACCAATTCAAAAAAAAGATCTAAGGCCTTCATTCAACACTTGAAACTTTGAAATTACAAGAGAAAGACATACGGAAAATGCTTGGTAATATAGATATAAATAATAGCTTTTTGAATAGGATTTCAGTACCTTAAAGAATAATAAAGAAGGGTTGGGAAGGTGGCTCAGTAGTAGAGCGCTTGCCTTGCATGCCTGGGGCCCTGGGTTCAATTCCTCAGCACCACATAAGCAAAAAGAAAAAAGCCAGAAGTGGCACTGTGGCTCAAGTGGTAGAGCGCTAGCCTTGAGCTGAAGTGCTGAGGGACAGCGCTCAGGCCCAGAGTTCAAGCCCCATGGCTGGACCCAAAAAAAAAAATAAAGAAAGAAAAAAAAGATTAATAAAGACTAAGAATTGACTGATGGGATTGCATGAAAATTCAAAAGCAGAAAAACATACCGTCCACAACTATACACTGTGAAGACACAGACTATAGAATAAAATCTTTGCTAGGTATTCATCTAATAGAGAAGATTAATATCCAGAATATACAAAGGACTCAGTATAAACATCAAACAAATAATCCAAGCAACTAATCACCTGATTCCTTAGGGGATGGGTAGGAAGATGAGCTTTTCATTTCTAATGAGCTCCCAAGTAAAGACAGTGCTGCTTCTCTGAGGACTGTGCTTTGAAAACTGCTCAGTCACAAGCGAGGCAGAGATAAGGAGGCATATATGGATGCCAGGTGATCACAGTCCTAAAGAGAAATTTAATCTATTTGAAGGAATAACGGATGTAAAAAAAAAAATAATCAAGGGAGGAAACAGTAAGACTTCAGAATGAAAAGATTATTCATAGAGGCCTAAACACGGAGAATAAGATTTAAAACTCCACTCAACAGGGCTGGGAAGGTGGTTCAGTGGTAGAGTGCTTGCCTTGCATGCACAAGGCCCTGGGTTCGATTCCTCGGCCCACATAAGCAGAAAAAGCCCGAAGTGGCACCGTGGATCAAATGGTAGAGTGCTCGCCTTGAGCTGAAGAGCTAAGGGATAGTGCACAGGCCCAGAGTTCAGGCCGCACAACTGACAAAAAGAAAAAAGAAAAAAAATCCACTCAACTATCAAAAGAGAATTCTAAAACCCTCTGAAAAACATATATTAGTCAAAACTACAATCAGATTGATACCAATTTTTTCAACAGTAGTATAAGACGACAATGAAATATTTTAAGTTTTTAAAAGAAATGCCCTTTGAACTTTATATCAAGACAAATGACATTCAAATATGTAGGCATCATAAAAGCTTTCTTCAAAATACATGAATACCAGCTTCTCTGTCTATGCAAAAGATCCACTGTGAAGACAATTATAGATGAAATATTTCAGTTGCAGAAAAGTATAAGATACACTTCAAGAGACATGTAAAGAGAATAATCAAATTTCTTGGTAAGCTTTTATATTGGCACAAAAAGCTAAAAACTAAAGCAAAGGGGAACTATTATAAATAGTTAAGAGTAGTAAAAAGTTAAACCTCACCGTATCAGTGTAGAGGAGACTAAGGGAAGTGAAATTACACTGAAGCTTTTCTTAAATTAACCCTAAGATGTAAAAAAAAAAAAAAGAAAGAAAATATAGAAGCAAATTGAGATAATTAAGGTCATAAAACAAATATATTTACAATTAATATGAATGTATGAAATTATTAAGATTCCTACATTCATTAAGTGACTAAAAAAGAAAAATTATATATATATATATATATATATATATATATATATGCCACTCACAAAAGACACAGCAAAAACCTACAATCAATATTAAATGTAAAAGAACAGAAAAACTTACTGGCAGTGTTAATTTAAGGTAGAGTTTATGTTAAAAAGAAAATAATAGCTAGCTGTGCAGTCAAAGCCAGGAAAAAGGCAAGGACGCTACTATAAAAAATTATTTTCAATATTGTGTGAGTTTTGGATCATAAAATTAAAGAGAATGAGGAGATTTGAGATATTATTTTAAAAGAAAACCTTGTTGAAGCCAGTAAGGGAGACTATTCATAAGGCAACACAGGTTTTTCAGTAGGAGATTGGGCTCAATTCCAAACACAACAAGTAGAGACTCATAGCTAAGGGACAAGGTAGAGATTAGCAGGTGGAAAAATACTACAAAGAAACATCAAGATTGGGAGATTCTTGCAGAAAGCAGGACAGGGCAGTAAGACATTCAATGTTAAGGATGAGGAATTTGATCAGATGTTGAGGGTGAGAATAGCAAGGTGAGCAAATGTTGCTAACTTGACTCAACAAGATTTATACTGAGTAGCCAAAACACCCAAGCATTTTCAAAATAAAGGGCAAAGAGGGGTAAATTGTCTGACCAGATAGTAGTACTTAACATATTATAGTTAGTAAATAAATTTGGTATTTTGTTATGACAACCCAAGAAGGCTAAGAATGAGGTATAATTTGTTATAAGTTACTGGTTGCCAGCATTTGAATTTGTACATAGGGTGCCATTCAGTCCATAGCATGATGTACACAGAGGGATTTTTTTTTCTGACTCAAAACTTCAGATCTGAGATCAGCACTAGTGGCTTATGCCTATAATCCTAGCTGTTCAGGAGGCTAAGACCTGAGGATCATAGTTTGAAGCCAGCCCAAGCAGGAAAGTCTGTGAGACTCTTAGCTCCAATTAACTGGAACACACACACACACACACACACACACACACACACACACACACACACACACACACACACACACACACACGAACAGTAGGAGCTGTGTGGCTCAAGTGGTAGAGTGCTAGCCTTGAGCAAAAAGAAGTTCAGGGACAGCCTCTAGACCCTGAGTTCAAGCCTCAGGACTGGTCCCCCAAAATAAGTCATATCTATAAATGATTTGGAGTGAGCTGGCATAGAGAATTACTGAATTACTTCTACAGGAGCCCTCAAAGGTACCCTTTTCTTGCAACCCCATTTTAATGGAGAAAAGTAAAGGTCCACTTCTATGACTAGCACAGGAGCTGGTATTTTCTTATGTTCTATTCAGATAAAGAATGTCTGGTGGGGTAGTCAAATTCTTCCTCAAAGTCAAATTGAAGTTCTATCCTTCAGGGCCACCAGGGTTTTTGAAGTTACCAGACAGCTCAAGGTTAAATTAATTCTCTTTCTTCTAATCAATGAAGTCCCATGGAGTCTGGTTTAAAAGGAACGTGAAGTTGGTGATTTTTTTTCCTGATATTCAAAGTTATGAGAACAAAACAGAAAAGTCAAGGCAGCTTTGATGGATTAGGAAAAAGCTTAAAGCTTCTGTAGTTGGTTATTTACAGGAGGCTTGCCTCAGCATGAAAATGTGAAAAGCGATGCTGTTAACAAGAACTGCTTTGGGAATTCTCAAATGAAAGCATCAATTTGCATATTCAGTAGGAGAAAATTTCCTGGGAAGAATACAAAATTCTAAGGGAGCCGTCAAATTAGGTCATTTTTGTTTTTACAAAAAAAAAAATTATAGGTGATAGGAAAAGAAACCTATACCTTTGAAAACAAAAGCAAAGATTTCCTCTAAAATCCTTTTACATGATGGTATCCAACTATAAAGTTAATTTGCATACATAAGCACTGTTCCACAAAGACATAAAAAATCTTTTACAGTGCAATTGTTTCCATGTGTCTTTTTGAAACCATCACAAGTCAAATGTAAGCGTGAGAGAAAATAGTCCTGCATTACTGGTTCTGGGCGCTGTAATTTGAGAGGGCAGATATGGTCCATGGAGTGGGAAGGGCTGCCAATCAGTGGGAAAGGGATGCGGACCATCCTCGGAGATATAAGTGACTATTACACTCAGTGAGACTTCTAAATGAAGGCATAGAATACTGTCTTCTCTCTACCCCATAACTGAACTTTAAACCATGTGCTTTCAATCTCAGTGGACCCAAAAGGAGAGCCTGAGACAAAGACCTGGGCCAGATCATTTGCTTTGAAGCTAATCCCAGGAAGCAAAAAGAAGTGGGGAAAGTGAGACTGGAAAGGGAGAAAGTGGAAGTTTACCCTCCTGGGCTGACTGAGGCTGTCGTAACCAATTGAGAAGGACACAGGTTAGAGTTGGACCACTGTAGGGATGGAAGATGGAGCATTTTTCTCCCTCCTCTCTCCTCCATTGGCAAAAGTCTGCATGATTGCCATGAAGGTGCTGTTTTTTTTAGGAAACTAAGCCTTCCTCTTCGAGTAATGCTGATAATGATCTCCTAGACACCCTGCCTAGAGCCCTGATGGCCAATCACATCTAAGTTTTATACAGCCTGAGTCTTTGCAGGAGCCACAACAGCCTACTCATGATTCAAAAACAATGTGAACACTACTGACACCAGGACCAGGCCTTGGGGGTAGGAGGATGGTATGTATCTGAATAGCAAGGACCACCTGTGCCCTTCCTGGACCCTGCAGAAGAGGGTCCACTGGGAAGTGAAGTGGATGCTTTGGGAACCATTGTCCAGGCCCGTTGATCATTTATTTCTATAAATTACAAATAATACTTTGATGACTGTTTTTTCTTGAGGAGAACTCAGTATTATGTAAGTTTTATCATTCACCAAAAACCTGGATTCACCCCCAGGCCTCTATGTGATGTGGAACTCCATCAGGACAATATTCACAGTTTGATTTACTAACTTTCCTTTTGAATTGGCTAATCTTCACTTTTATCCACCTTTCTTGATCTATTAGGTCCTATTCATTTGCTGGTACTTCTAAGACTGAGACAAAGGATTAATGGTAGTAAAGACCTTAATGCCCCAGGCTGAGAAACAGGTGAGGGTAAATGAATAATTGACAATGTCCCAGTGCTACCAGGGGTCTTGCCAAAGCATCTTGTCTTCTTTCACTATTGTTACATATATATTATACACATGTATATATTATATGTCTATATAAGTATTTTAAGATTAAATGATATATAGTATTTTAAGTATTTAAATACACAGTACTTTAAGATTATTAAAGGTTAAGTATTAATTTTGACTTCCCATAGTTTGAAATTCTACATCTTCATTTCTAAAACTATCTCCAAGTTCAGTATTTGTGTCTGTAAGCACAAGGTTGTGTTCAAACTAAGCATTCAACCACTTGGATGAGTGGCAGCACTCATTTTCTCTGGTTTACAAGCCTGTGATTGATTGACGTTAGGAACATTGGGTAACAGCCACTGCAAAGCCCTTCTATGCTGTGCTGAAGGAGGGAAGGCCAGCGAGGGTGGCTCACTAGAAACCAGGAAGTAAGATGTAGTGACACAAGTTGACATGTTTGACAAGAAATATGCTCTCATTACCTTACTTGTGGAACTGTAACCCCTCTGTACGGTACCTTTATGAAAGAAGTTACACTCAAAAAAAAAAAAAAAAGAAAGAAAAGAAAATCCTGTGGGTACAGTGAAAAGGGTATATAGCTGGCCCATTTGCAGTAGTCCCAAGGTCTTCATGGTCAAAGGGATATTAAATATTTTTTGAATTTTTAAAAAAGAAGGCAGGGCACTGGTGGCTCACATCTCTAATCCTAACTACTCAGGAAGCTGAGATCTAAGGATCACAGTTCAAAGCCAGCCTGGGCAGAAAAATCTGAGATACCTATCTCCAATTAACCACCAAGAAGCCGGAAGTAGAGCTGGGGCTCCAAATGGTAGAATCTTAATTCTGAGCAAAAATATTCAGGGACAGCACCAAGGCCCTGACTGAGTGTAAGCCCCAAGATAAAGAAAAGAAAAGAAAAGGAAAGAAAGAAAGGAAAGGAAAGGAAAGGAAGAAAGAAAGAAGGAAGGAAGGAAGGAAGGAAGGAAGGAAGGAAGGAAGGAAGGAAGGAAGGAAGGAAGAAAGGAAGGAAGGAAGGAAGGAAGGAAGGAAGGAAGGAAGGAAGGAAGGAAGGGAGGGAGGGAGGGAGGAAGGAGAGAGAGAGGAGAAAGGAGGGAAGGAGGGAGGAAGGAAGGAAGGAAGGAAGGAAGGAAGGAAGGAAGGAAGGAAGAAAAGCACTCACCAGACAGAGGAATAACTCACAGAACACCCAAGGTCTTGAGTGGGAACCAAAGCAAGTAAAGAGAAAGAGAGGAAGGAAATCAGGACAATGGAAGAGGGTAAAAATTGAAGAGATGAAGGCAATTTGTGAAGAGACTTTTCTCCAAAGCAATGAGGAGATCGAGGCACAGCTTTCAACAAACAAACATTTCTCAGGTGGGAGTGGTGGCGCACGTCTGTAATCCTAGCTACTTCAGAGGAGTAGCTAGGAGTGTAGTAGGAGTGAAGTCTAAGGCAATCTCAAGGAAAAATTTGAAGCCCTGAGCATGGCTAGCAATTATGAGGCCTGAAGTTCAAGCCCCAATATTGCTAAGATGATTTTTTTTTCCTTTGAGGCGGCTATAGTGGAGAGAACAAAGATGTGAGTCTGGAAATGGCTGGAACTCTTATCAGCAACTCTTGCTGCCATCACAAATTATCACCAACTTGGTAGCTCAGAACAAGAGAAATTCTTCCTTGAGAGACCTTGGAGAGATCTGAAATGAAGCCTGGGAGATTAAAAGAGTGAAGTATGGCCAGAACTGATGACTTTGGAAGCCTTGGTGAGTCCCGGTTTCCTCGTCTTTTCCCACAGTTGGGACCACCTGCATGGCTTGGCTCGGGGCCCACTTCCTCTCTCATCAAAGCACAACGGGACAGCTTCAGCGTCTGGCATTGCCTTCTCCTTCCCTGACTTCCTGCCTCTCTCTCAGAGGGACCCTTGTGGCTACGCCAGACCCAGATGGTTAAGACAGGATAATCTCTGGGTCTCAAGATCCTTGCCTTAGTCACATCTGCAAAGTCTTTTTGTCCTATAAGGTCACATTCATAGTGTCAGAGATCCCAATAAGGACATCTCTGGGGGCCATTATTCAGCCAACCACAGTCCAAGTGAAAGTCAGATGAAGACAGCCAGAAAATATCGAGGAGGATCAGAGCCCAAGATGAGCAGGCAGCAACCAGGAGAGTTGCATATTCAGAGTCCTGCATGTGCAGCCATGGGCTTTTACACTGACCTGTGTGAGGCAGATTCCCATGCTAACCTGACAGAGGGGTTATATTCGCCACCTGCCAATTTCATCACCTTAGGTGTAGGGCAAAGTGAAGCTGGTTCAATAATAAAGCTTATCTCTAAACCACCCTCTGCCAGTCACCAATTGGCAAAAGGCTTTCTCCACACCCCACTCACTCTGTCCTTGGATCTAGAGAAAGTGGACCTATAATCTTTGACCCTACTGTGAGACTCTGCTAGATTGTAGCAAATGGTGGTAGTTTAAAAAAAAAAACAACTCATGCTTAATTAAGATATATATAGAGAGAGATGTAGATATATATGTACATAGAGATTGAGATAGATATATTTATAGATCTAGATATATATAGAAATTGAGATAGACCTTTTTAGTTCTAAGTTAGGGACCAAGGTTGGCCCCTTAATGAATAAAATACCCAAAATAACAAAAGCAGTAATAATTAAGATATCTTCAGTTGATTCCAGGATATCTCAAAGATTAATTTGTTTACCCTTGTATGTTGGCACGTTAACCACGTGATATTTACTAAGTATGTAAATTTGCATAATGACAAATTTGGGTGGAAGTGGTGGCTATGCATGCATATCCATGCATGGAAATGGGCTCACATGCCATGCTACTCTTTTTTCTACAGTAGGTGACTGTCATAATAATAAATCTCTCCTGTCTCTTGTTTATCTGCGGTTAAATATTTCATATGATAGACTTGGTAAATAATCATAATCACTCCCCATCATCAATGAGTATTAATTTCTTATGCTAAATGAGCTGATAGCTGGGCAATGGTAGCTCAATCTGTAATCCTAACTACTCAGGAGGCTAATCTCTTTTTCTTTAAGTACTGGGACTTGAATTCAAGGCCTAGAACTTTCTAGGTCAATGTGCTATACCTTCAGCCATACTCCCATTCCCCCACCCCACCCCTTTTTTTTTTTTTGATGCGTTATTTTTCAGATTAGGTCTTACAAAATCTTGCCCCAGGCCTCCATACCATAATCCTCCTACTTACATTTGCTTCTTAACTGAGATGACAGACCTGTACCACTATACCTGGCTTATTTGTTTATATGGAGCTCAGGCTGACCTAGAACTGCAATTCTCCTTAGTCTCCACCTCTCTCTCGAGTAGCTGGAATTACAGATATGAGCCACAATGCCCACCCATCAAAATTTCTATAATGAGAAAACAGTAAGTTCTCAGACTTAATAGCACACAATATTTTATCCAACCATACTTGTGGTTAGAAAGGAATCTGGACAGTCCCTCTGAGTCTGTTCACTGCCAATGGGAGAATTATGGCTTCTCCTTCCTCCCCAGTTCTCTCCTCCCACTTTGAATTGCCTGTCACACTGAGACCAACAGCCAATCAACAATCCAAGGCTACAACATCAATCTTTCCTCTTACAGATATATTTGGGGGTTGGGAGGGAGGTGTTTAGGTTTGGTTTTGCTGGTCCTGGGGCTTGAACTCAGGGCCTGGGCATTGTCCCTGAGCTTCTTTTGCTCAACCCAAATGCTTTACCACAGCTCCATTTCCAGCTTTTTTGATAGTATATTGGCAGTAGAAGTCTCAGACATCACTGTCCAGGCTGGCTTTGAACTGTGATCCTCAGCTCTCAGCCTCCTGAGTAGCTAGGATTACAGGCATCAGCCACTGGGATCCAACTTTCAACACTTGTGTGTTGAGTAAATAAACAAATGAGTAAGTGTAAGAATGTATAAACCTAAAGAAGGCCTTGAAGGAACACAAATGATGTTATAGGTCAGAAAGAAGACTCAGAAATCTTGTGATAGTTTGTTCAATAAATTGTTAAGTAACATGGAAAAATAGCAATTGAGACAGTGACATAAGTAGAGCATATTATATAAAACTTCAAGGTACATTAAAAAAATCAAACTGCTAAGAAGTGACTTAGATTGAAAAATCAGATCTATAATCTCATAACCATAGTCCTAGTACTCAGGGAGTGGAGATTTGAAAATGGAGGTTCAGAGCCAGCCAGGGGAGATAAGTCCAAGAAACTCTTATCTCTGCTTAACCAGCAAAAATCAGGCAGTGGGGCTGTGGCTCAAGTGGTAGAGTGGCAGCCTTGAGCGAAAAAGCCAGACAAGATTCCTCCCTACAGAAACGGCAATCCCACGCTTTCAGATTTTCTGGAATCAAAGGATTCATTGAAAGCTTTTCACATTGTGAGCAGGGGCTATGGGCTGGTGGTACAGTGTTTGTCTACTATATTTAAGAACTTGGGTCCTCCCCAGTACCCTCCACCCCCACTCTACAGACAATAAATGAATAAAGCTGAGAGCATGTTTGCAAGGACGTGTGTGTGTGTGTGTGTGTGTGTGTGTGTGTGTGTGTGTGTGTGTGTGTGTCCGTCCGTCCGTCCGTCCGTCCGTCCGTCCGTCCGTCCGTCCCTAGTCCTTGCTTGGTGAGAACTTTCTCGGACATGCAAATTTTGAACATAGGAATTGAAGACTAGATCAAAAACAGGTTAGATTCTTGAATGTACTCACTACCTTATGTATGTAACTCTAACCCCTCTGTATATCCAAGAAAACAGAGGTTTGTGGTGTCCATAATCACAGAACTTCAACTTCCAGGGGAAAAAAAGATGGTTTCAGCAGGACACCAGTGGCTCATGCCTATAACCCTAGATACTCAGGAGGCTGAGAAGATCATGGTTTGAAGCCAGTCCAGACAGAAAAGTCCATAGACTCTTATTTCCAATTACCAGAAAAAGGCCAGAAGTAGAGCTGTGGTTCAAGCAGTGGAACACCAGCCTTGAGTAAAAAAGCTCACAGCACCTAGACCCCGAGTTCAAGCCGCAGTATTGTACAAAAAAAAAAAAGGTTCCATAACTGAGACTCATAACTGAGGCGTTAGGGATAGGAGGAAATAGGGTGTGCAGGTAAGGAGGGTCCAAAACAAAAGATGAAAGGGCAAAAGGCCTCATCTAGGACTTTGGGCACGTTGAGCATTGTTTGGCTCTCACCATGGCATTGAACACTGTTGGGTCTTTTGTTCACTGGTCCAGTGATTTAGGTGATGTTTACTATATGCCTACTGTGTAGCTTCTCATCACAGGCATTATGTAAATGACTGAGCTATTGCTGCCCCATGTAATAACTGAGTATGGGCAGGCTACTTTACCTGCACGCCTTATTAGTTGCACAGAATAAATAAAAATCATTGTTAATGTATAGATAGGCAGCAAGGGTTGAGTTTATTTGTGCCAAGAGCTAAGACGAGCACATGGCAAATGATACGTTCTCAATAAATGTGAGCTACTACTGATACATGGAAAGCCACTTGAGTGTCAAAGCAGGAATGCTATTTTTAATAGCTCATCATTTCTTTCCGTCACCCCATTACACACTCCAGTTCAAAACTCCCATGATTCACAGTAAGCTCAGCTTTCCCAGACATCAAATTGCAGAGATTGTTCCTTCCCAACTTACATTAGCTCCTCCTGTTCCGATTCATTCTCCTTTCCTTGTAGCAGCTGTAGAACCCCAGCTCTTGTTTAGAGTCTGCTATACGGAAACATCCTTAATTCTACAACACCTAAGACACTTTAAAAAAACCAATAGAGCTGGGTACCAGTGGCTGACTCCTATGATCCTTAGCTACTCAGGAGGCTGAGATCAGGCAAATTATGAATTAAAGCCAACCCAGGCTGGAAAAATCATGAGTCTCCATCTCCAAAATAACTAACAAAAAGGAAGGCAGAGGCAAGACTTAAGTGGCAGAGCACCACTTGAGCAAGAAAGACCAGCAGGCATTAGGCTCCAAGTTCAAGCCCTAATAATGTTGGGAAAGTTGAATAGAAAGTGTTGGCTAGATTTCATTTTCCCTCTCCTTCCATCTCACCATTTCTCCTAACATGTTTTTGTATTCTTGAAGTCTATGACACAAGTTAAAAATGGCTGATTCATCTTAAGATGATTAATAGACTTTAATTCATTCTTATGCCCCAAACAGATAGCTCTCAGGGGACTCAACACAAGATTTACTTAGACTTGAGAAATGTCTACAGTTTGCTTCAAATCTCTGTCTCCATTGGCCCACCATGGAGCATGGAAATCTCATCTAATTCCTGCCTACCCCACAAGGGCATTATAAAGGTTAATGAGGCAATTTCCCAGCCGTTGCAGGAGTGCTGAGAATCAATGGATATTGTGATTTTAAGATTATGAAGGACTTGCAGTTGTTATGAAATAGCAGGTGTTCCCTCAGGATATCAAGATACAAATTCTTATTTTTTTTTTCAGATTTGGGTGAATTACATTTCCTTATACTTTTATTATTAGGCATTTTGTTGATGTTTTTGATGAAAAGCCTCATGTAAAATCAGAACATTTAAATACAAGTGTTTACATGCATGTATATCTGTATATTAACACTGACTTTATGTAAATACAGTCCTTCCAGACAAAAGCCTTTGGAAGAATAAATATTAAAGAAATGAGAAGCTGGTGCCAATAGCTCATGCCTGTAATCCTAGCCTCTCAGGATACTGAGATCTGGGGATAGAAGTTTGAAGCCAACTCAGGCAGAAAGTCTATGAGACTCTTAACTCCAAATAACCAGCAAAAAGCCAGAAGTAAAGTTGTGGTATAAGTGATAGAGTGCGAGCCTTGGGCAAAAAAGCTAAGAGACAGTGCCCAAGCCCTGAGTTCAAGCCCAAGTATGGGCACATCCCTTTACCTTACAAGACCTCTGCAGCAAATGCTATCCTATCTGTACCTGTTCCTCTCCATCAAGGGCTCGCTCATTTTGTAAACTTCTTAACTGCAACAGAGTTCTTCCTTTTTACCAGGAAGAGCTGGGTGGTTTGTCTCCTCTCTCCTGAAATGATCAGTACTTCCTGGTTTTTTTAGGTCTGAGACCAGGACTTGAATTCTGTATCTGACATTTTTGCTCACTGACTAGCCTGCTACCAAATGAGCCATACCTCCAGCCCCTGCTCAGTACTTCCTTTACCTCATGTAGTAGAGAGTCCTGCTTCCCGCGTTGCTGGGATTTCTCAGTCAGGGTTTCACTGGCTTATACCCTGTCAATCTGCTCTGTCCTCCACTTTTTATATGCCTCTATGCCCTTTTTTAGTTACTTTTCACATATAGTCTCATCTTTTTGGCCTGGGCTACCTCCAAAAGTGAAATCTCCTACCTCCCTCTCCTCTGAAGCTGGGGTTGCAGGAAGGAACTACAATAGGCAGCTTGTTTGTTGAGAAGAGGTCTTACCCAGGCTGCTCTCAAAACAGTAATCTTCCCAATCTCTGCCTCCAAGTTGCTGGGAATACAGGTGTGTTCTACCACACTTGGTTTTCCTTTTTCTACTTTTTAATTTATCATATGTCTTCATAGCTCACTGCTGTTTATGAGATCTACACACCAGAATGTCAGCTGCATGAAGACCTTTTTGTCAGTTTCATTTATTGTTTTATCCTGTGCCTAGAACCAGTTCTAGAAAAGCACAAGCATTTAATCATTTTTTAATTTTTTATGTGGTACTGAGGAATCAAACTCAGGGCCTCATGCATGCTAGGCAAGCACTTTACCACTAGGCCACATTCCCAACCCTAATGTATTTTCTTAATAAAGAAACAAACTAGACAAATAAGCTTATTGGAATTGCCTTATTATAAAATAAAATTTCAATACTACCATCAAGCTCTCTCTTTGCTGTGAATTAGGGTACCTGTGGTCCTTCAGTTGACATGGCTAGATGAACAGCAACCCTCCCCAACTTTTCAGCATCGCATTGAGGCTAAGGACAGCATTCATCCTCCAGAAGCTGAGGACCCACCCAGTGAGGCCTGACCCCTCCCAGAGTGTCTGTCAATCTCATCACTATTAACTAAGAAACAGAGGCAAATAAACTTTCCTCCTTTTCCAATACTCCCCAAGATTATCAGCCATCAATCTGGCTGGCTTTTGCCTCTACCGTTCTTTTCCAAACCAAACTGGTAATCATTTCTCTCACGGACTTTCCTGCCCAGGCTGGTTTTGAACTGTGATCCTCAGATCTCAGCCTCCTGAGTAGCTAGGATAACAAGCTGAGCCACCACGTCCAGTGAGTTCACTAAATTCCTAAGGAAGTGGTCATATTATGATTTACCACTTCTATAGTTTTGCTGTTCATGTCAGCATGAGCGTCAACATTTAAGTATGATATCAAACATTCAAAGAACTACAAGGTAGTGTAATGGACACAAATCTAAGAGAGGCTAGGACTTGCCTTAAGAAGCTCAAAGCCAAAAAAAAAAAAAAAAAAAAGAAGCTCAAAGCCTACAGATGGAAAGAAACTTGTAGATTCAACACAATGCCTTGTTACAAGCCCCATCATGGATAGCCCTATGGGACACTGAGCAATGAGGTCTCAGGGAGGAGTATATGGAGATGACAAGCTGTGATCTGAAAAGGACAGGTCCATCCTGAGCCGCACACTAAATGCCATCTGCTCTACCCCAACACAACACAAACCAAGAGTCCCCTATTGCCTGCCAGCCTTGAGACTGAACAGCTCTCTGGAGCTCACGCCTGTAATCCTAGCTACTCAGGAGGCTGAGATCTGAGGATCACGGTTCAAAGCCAGCCCGGGCAGGAGAGATCGTGAGACTCCTATCTCCAATAAACCACTAGAAAACCAGAAGTGGTGCTGTAGCTCAAGTGGTAGAGCGCTCGCCTTGAGCTGAAGAACTGAGGGACAGTGCCCATGCCCAGAGTTCAAGCCCCACAGCCGCCAAAAAAAAAAAAAAATGACTCTTGGCTGGCACTGATGGCTGATGCCTGTAATTCTAGCTATTCAAGAGTCTGAGATCTGAGGATCATGGTTTGAAGCCAGCCAGGTAAGGAAAGTCTGTGAGACTTTTATCTCCAATGAACCACCAAAAAGCAGGAAGTAAAGCTGTGGCTCAAGGAATAGAGCATCAGTCTTGAGAGAAAAACAAACAAAAAAGGTCAGAACAGCATCCAAGCCCTGAGTTCAAGTCCCAGGACAGGAAAAAAAAAAACTGACTTGTGATTTTAAGAGTTTTTTGTGATTCATACTCATGACATTGGATCTATGGTGCTGACGGGGATTAAGGAATCCAGCACTGGAACAGAGTCACTCAAGATGCCTCCTTAGCACGGCTTCCATCTTGGCCACACAGACTGTTAGAGCTGTAACTCAGACCCCAGCTTTGTGCAAACTGGACCTCTGCAGCACTGAGGAAGTCAAGGACCTGACAGGGGGACTACCCTCCCTCTGCCAGTGTGTCCCATGGCTTAGGTCACCTTGTCTCTTAACAGGACCTAATATGAAGACAGTGAGCATGTATAATTTGCCCAACTTATTCCCAGCATAACCCAGTCCAGACCTGTAATGCGCAACATTGTTCCATCCTCATCCCACCTCTCCCTCCCTAGCTGAGGTACACAGGGCCTGCATAGCTAGGGGAAGCACGAAGAGTCTGACCTTGATGAACACCTACTTATGTGTAAAGCAGCCCATGAGTCCCCCCAAGTTTTACTTTTAAAGAGGATTCAAGGGCTGTGGCTTGAACTCCAAACATGAGTCTTTATGGAAGTGTGCAAATCTACCATATTAGCCAGGCACCAGTGGCTCACACCTATAATCCTAGCCACTTGGGTGGCTAAGAGGTGAGGATCATGGTTCAAAGCCAGCTCAGGCAAGGAAGTCCCTGAGACTCTTTCCTCCAATTAACCACCAAAAAAAAAAAGAAAAGAAAAAAAGCTAATGAACAGCATGTTAGGCTGGAGTTCAAACCCCAGAATCATCGCAAAACAAATAATATCTATCCTCTCTCTGCACTGAGGAAGAATTCCAGACTTGGAACTTAACCCATTCACTACTACATTGCAGCAACTGAAAGGATACTTCTCTATGTCTGAAAAGATACATTCTCTAGAGCTGTGCTTAATAAGCTGAATCTGCTAACCATCACTAGTGCCACTGAGGAGTAGTATGATTTGTGCCTTCTTTCAGGGAAATTGCTCAATTCACACAGTGAGTTGGGGAGATGGGGAGACTAAAGGCAGACTGACCTAGCACCCCTACATTGTGCCACTGTGCTCCATGACTTCTGAGCACCCTGCTCAGCCTCTCAGGGAAGAAAGCCTGCCTCTTGACCTCTGTCTATTTGAATCAGATTCTGACCTGGTTGAAAGAGAAAGAACAGTATAGTTTCCTGTGGAACAGATGCTGTTTGTGACCACCAACAGTACCAGTTTTACCCCTAACTCCCACTGGGAGGGAAGTAGCATGACAGTATTATAGGGAAGGACAATAGGGCGGGGGAAGGAGGGGGAAGAAAAAGAGGGAGGAAGGGGAAAAGGAAGGAAGAAGAGCATGATGGGGAGAGGAAGTAGAGGGGGGAGATAGAAGAGAGAAGAGGAAGGAGGGGAAGGAGGGAGAGGAGGAGGGAAGAAGAGGAAAAGGAGGAGGAGAAGGAAGATGATAGAAGGAGAGGAGGAAGAAGAGGGAGGGGAGTAAGAAGGAGGAAAATAGGAGCAGGAAAGAAAAAATGAAAAAGAAAGAGGGAGAGGAAGGAAAAGAAAGAAAAAGAGGAGGAGGAAGAAATTTTCTTAATGCAACTTAATGCCTTGCCACCTATCTGCATCAGGGGAAAGGCAGCCACCATGTTCCTGTGTCTCCATGTCCCTGAACCTTCTTTACCTGGTCCATTTCTTTTTCTTTGGTTGGTTGTAGGGCTTGAACTCCTGGCCTGGGCGCTGTCCTTGAGCTCTTGAACTCAAGGCTAGCACTCTACCACTTGAGCTACAGTGCCACTTCTGATTTTTCTGGTGGTCTCACTGACTTTCCTGAACAGGCTGGCTTTGAACCACGATCCTCAGATCTCAGCCTCCTGAATAGGTAGGATTACAGGCATGAGCCACTGGCACCCGGCCTACCTGGTCCATTTCTAAGGTTGTGCTTGATGCTTACCACACCAACAAGTTGATTCCATTCTCTTCTGAAAAGCAGATTTACCTACCACACATTCCCCAAGCCCAGCAAACTCAGCACCACATAAGCCTCTGTTATGCATGCCATATGCATGCCCTGGTGGCCTAGATGGATGCTGGCAGAGCAGTGTCAACCAGAAATTCATACTGCTTCCTCTGCTGGGAATAACAAAGTCCTTTTCTCTGAACCAGAACTCTCTTGTCTTCTGTCAGGGACCAAGAAACAATTAACAGTCTGGCTCATTCACCCGCAGACAGGGTAAAATTCCAGCCCCTGGCACTGTCAATTTTGGAAGAATTTAACCAGGTTGTAGAGTACAAGAAAACAACAGTGACAAAAGTCAGTATCCCCAGCAAGTAGCTAAATACTCATTGACTCAAATGATACAGAAAGCAAGAAAATTAATCAAGAACTTCATAAAATAACATCCTACAGGGACATAAACACTTCAGGTATAAAGGGTGCTATGTGTAGTCCCAACTATAGTCTATTGTCAGTTATTGCTCACAAACCCATGAGTTCAACCAAGGCAGCTCACACTGGAACGTAACTCAAACATAACCTTTTATCATGAGTAAATGGATCAACCAAAGGTGACGGAATAGCAATGAGAAGTTTTAGGACCATTTTCCCAGATCACTTGGTTTTCTTTAGAAACGCTACCTGAAATTATGTCTATAGTCTTTTGCTTCAAGTCTACAAGATTAGGAATATGATTCTGCAGGCACTTTGAATTAATCAGTCTCAAGGATATGGAATCAAACTCATAAGGTTTAATTTCTAATTCCTGTTTGTGGTTTGAAGTAAACTGAAGAAATTAGCATCAATTAGCATCAATAGGACTAGATGGTGTTAAAGATGTAGATGATAATATAGAGGGAAACCACCAAAAAAAAAAATCAGGGGCATAAGGTATATAGATGAAATTAGGAATAGGAAGAGCCAAAGTCAAGAGCCTCAGACAGCCGAAGAGCTGTCTGAAGAAGAAACTAGGAGCAAGAAAGTAAACAAACAGCCAGGCACTGGTAGCTCACATTTATAACCCTAGCTACTCGGGAGGCTAAGATCTGAAGATCATGGTTCAAAGCCAGCCTGGGCAGGAAAGTCTGTGAGACTCTTATCTCCAATTAACTAGCAGAAAACTGGAAGTGGCACTGTGGCTTGAAGTGTTAGAGCACCAGCCTTGAGTGAAAGAGGTGAGTTCAAGCCCCACAACCAACAAAAAAATAAATGTTCGCATTAGTAACCACTGGGGGTAGAAAGTAAACCTGCTTGCGAGTGCTAGGCCCAGAAGATGCAGAGATCTAGCCATATTCAGCATTTTGGGGGTACAAAAGTCTGCTCTTCTCAAAGATCTGGCCAGGCACCAGTTGCCCAGGGTCCATGTGGTCCAGACGTGATGAGCATGTTACAATGACCTGCACTGGTTACTCAACCTCTGGACACCTCAGAGAAGAGACGTAATACCAACCAAGTTTTTTTTTTTCTTTTTTTGTACTTATTTATTGTAAAAATGCTGTACAGAGGGGTTACAGTTACATGAGCAAGGTAATGAGTACATTTCCTATTGAGCATTATTGCCTCCTCCTTTGTTTTCCTCCTACCATCCCTTCCCTCCCACCTCCACAACTACCCTCTCCCCCCAGTATTATATTCTTCTACAACAGAAATTCCATTTAGTTTTTTTGTTACTTTTAATTTCTTTCCTCAGTATTTTCATGTTCATCATTAAATAGTGGAATGCATCTATAAAAACTGCTATTCTGAAATGCTCATTTATTGGTTCTTTCAGCCTTGTCATTGCTGTTTATTTCTTTTTTTTTTTTTTAATTTTATTTTATTTTATTTGAGAACATAATGTACAGAGGGGTTACAATTACATGGGCAGGATAATGTATACATTTCTTACCAAGCATTGCAGCCTCCTCCTTTGTTTACCCTTCATCTCCCTTCCCAGCCTCCCCCCTCCCCCCCACCCTATCATACCCCCCCTCCCCCGCCCACCGACATTGTAAAGCTGGTTTTGACATGACATTTTGTACTTCTCATTCCAA
Organism: Dipodomys spectabilis; assembly: GCF_019054845.1. Taxonomy (NCBI): domain Eukaryota; kingdom Metazoa; phylum Chordata; class Mammalia; order Rodentia; family Heteromyidae; genus Dipodomys; species Dipodomys spectabilis. The sequence goes on from NW_024870974.1 coordinate 2,450,438, forward strand.
CCAAGTTTATTTAGAAGAACTAATAGTTTGTCCTCGCCTACCTCTGAGAGTGATTTAACTGGTTGACAGATCTTTTATTTGATTATTAAAGCAGTTTTAAGTGGTATGGTCAGCTTAAATGCAGTTTTTTTTTTTTTGTTTTTCTTTTTGGTACTGATCCTGGGGCTTGAACTGAGGACCTGGATGCTGCCCCTAAGCTTTTGTGCTCACAGCTAGTGCTCTGCCACTTGAGCCACAGCTCCACTTCTGGTTTTTTTGGAGATAAAGAGCCTCACAGACTTTCCTGCCCAGATTGGCAGGATTATAAGAATGAGCCACTGGTGCCCAACTTTAAATGTAGCTTTTGATCCATGCATTAGAAATGTTAAAGTGCAGTAATAACCACCACCTTATAACTGAATGTGACTTTTATAAAATTACAATTGAAAAGAGATCAAAAAGAGAACACTATCAGAAATGCTAGGTTTTCTTTTTTTCCTTTTTTTGGGGAGGGGTGGTCAGAGTGTTGTTTGTCTAGGTTATGTAGTGCTATGATTAAGATGGGCCTAAGAACATAATTACATATATAGTAAAGCAGCAGCAGGATTATATCCAAGCTGATGCCTGACACATACAATAGGCAATGAAGAAATGTTTCTTAACAACGATGACTAATAAACTAATGACACATCATCTGAATAAGCTTTAACTCAAGTACTACTCAATTACCAAGAGCCCCATCTGCTGGTCAAAGAAAATTCATCTGCAGCCCTGCAAATAGTGATCCATAAACCGAAGCATCCAAAATTAGAATATTAAAGGGAGTATCATTTTTGACAATCTTGTTGGAAATGTTCCCGGATCTGGAGTATCACATAGGAATAACAGCATCTCAAAAGGAACTTGGCGAGGCAAAGTTTACTTCTACAGAAAGGCTCACTACCAACAGGAAGCCAGGTAGGGAAGAGGCTGGGAAGACAGTCCACCAGATTTTCTCTCTCACAAATTCAGGTTCACAGTCTTATACCACTGGCTAATTTGAAAAGGGATAAAAGTTTACTGAGCAATCAACTAAAACTGGGACACAAATTGCCTTAAAAAAAATTCCGACCCAGCTGGAGATCTACCACTTAAGCCATGCCCTCCGGTGCTAGGACTGGAACTCAGGGCCTAGTTGCTGAGTTTCATTCAAGGCTAGCACTCTACCACTTGAGCCACAGATCCACTTCCAGCTTTTTTGGTAGCTTTTATTGGAGATAAAAGTCTTAGATTTTCCTGCCCAGGCTGGCATCAATCCAACCTCCTCAGAGCTCACTCTCCTAAGCAGCCACTGGTGCCTGGCCAAAAATAATTCTTATAGAAGGATGTGGGTTTAACCAAAACAGCTTCTTGTAAGGTAGTGGCAGCCATTAAAATAATAGTGCTTATGTCAAGCAAACACTTTGAGAAATGATTCTCCTACAATCTCTGTCCACTTCTATTTTACATTCTTTTTCCTCAAATCTGATATTTTGATAAAAAGCAGGTATTTGGTGAGAGCAGTTTGTCTCTGAACGGTCCTTTTATGAAAGAAATACAGCAACCAACCAATCATTGCTCTGAAAACAATTACTAAACAGGTAAACATAGACAATATGATTCCATTTTCCAAACCATTGTTCCATCAAGCTAGTAGTGAATGGGTCATCTCCCCTTGCGTTTTCAGCTAAGGAATTTGCCACACTGTTCAGTCCCTGTGAGGCCTTTGTAATGGTGTCATGGAGCAGTATAATTGGGGATGATCTGTCATTCCCTTGACAGTGTCACTGGTGACATCTGCTGATTATCCAGTCTACATTCTAATGTACAGTAGGACACCACAATAGAATGGGCTTAAAGCCTGATTCTATCTTTTTTTCTGGCTTTAAACTATGAGGCTTTCAACTTTAAATATAAGGGTCAAATGTCCTACCAGGGAGGAGGTCTGTCCTTACCTGATGTAGGTATCTGAGACTGGTCTGGGTGACAAAATGCCAGGGTGAAAGGGATGGCCATCTGGACCAAAGCACAGGTTCTATGCCAGTTGTCCATACGGTCTCCAGCAGCTGTCCTCCGAAATACCACCAGACTTATGCCCTGGCTGCGGTTAGTGCTCATGTTTATCTCAAGGCATCAGTCCTCACAGCATCCAGACAAGTCTCCCCAAATGCCAAGTATTCCAGCTCTCCACCTAGAAAGGCGAGAGGTATAACTAGCCTCAGGAGAAGGGGCCAGATCTAAGTAACCACTAAGTGTCAGGAACAACAGGGTCTTTCAAGACCTTCCTCAAACTGTCTTCCTGATAGAAACCATGTACTCCATCCATGAGGTCGAAGGTCCAGCCCAGAGGGAATGGGACCATCTCAGTCTCCGGCCTGTCTGCCATGTAAGCAAAATGCTCTGACAGAATATTGATTGAATCCATTCCACCCAAGCATTGGTCTCCTCCTGTATCCTGTCTCAAGTCCTTTACCTCCATTGTGATTGCCTTAGTGCTGCCATTTGAAGGAGCACCAGGATTCACAGGAGGGCCTGTTGGGGGAGGGGGGATTACTTGAATTTGGAGTTTGCCCATGGGGTCAGATCCTAAGACTGAGGCCCCAATCAAAACTTTATCTGGGCCTCAGGGCCAAGGATGGTCACATTAAGGAACCCTGTATCTGTAATTTACAGAAACTAGGACCACCCCTCTTGTAGGCTTTAGGGTTGGTATGTGGAACTGCATTCTACTTATTGTTCCTTCTCAAAGGAAGCCTGAGCGGCCTGGATCAAGAGTACTGAGTCCAATCTCATTCCACCATTCAAACAGCTGACTCGGTTGGGAGCAGGACTTGATTTGGTCATTCGCAGGTAAGTAAGAGTTTACCTTCCTTGCAGGTATTTACAGACACTAGGTCAATGAGAGTGGAATGAGCTGGAAACTCAAAGAGGGGTTTGAACCAAAAGTCCTTGCAACCAGAGAGAAAGCAAAATCAAGAAGAGAAAGCAAAATCGAGAAGAGGCCCAGCACAAAGTCCTCCAAGCAACTTTTTAAAGTTTTCTGGGACTTAAATGGTAAGCATTTTATGTACAATAACTTTCTCTCTGCCATTGATGAAAGCTCACTTGTTAATGGCTGGCAGGTTTGAACAGAACAATTATTATGTAGTTGGCCTGATTCAACCACAATCAGATGGCTCCTATCTGTTCAATTACCCAGAAGAACCATCCATAAAAAAGTATCATCTGTATCAAAGGAGGTTTCTGGACCTATGGGTCCAGTCTAACCTTGGTCTGGTATTTTGTCAGGTTCTGGCAGTCAGGCTTGATGACAATTTGCCTTCTCATTATGAATCTGGCTGGGTTTCGACAGTCATGTGAGGTATTAATCATCCTTTTTCTGTTTCCCACCACCACCACTACCACACACACCAGGGAACAATCTTGACTTGCCTCTTAACTACCTCCAAAACACGTCCTCATACCTTTTCACGTCTTTCCTACTTGGAAACTAAAAACATTGCTTTTAAGTTTAAAATAGTCTATGCACAAAGAAACACCATCTTACACCATTTTCTATGCAATAATAATTATACACACACTTATTAAGAGCCAGACATTGTAAATAACCTAATTTCAAGACTGATTTACTGTCCAAATTTCAAGCACCCTTTGGTTTTTGGCTTGAGCTGGAGACAATTCCCAAATGACTTGTGCTTTGGTTAGGCCTAATTTTATATACTGAGAACAAGCCATTACACACATGCCTATCAAAGTTTTCATTTGGACACATAAAATATGCATAAAAATTAAGCTCAAAAAATAAAGTTGACAGTAATGAGTACATTCAAGACTTTTTTCTCAACATTTCCATGCATACAATCAGGGGAAGATCTAATGGAGACTCCTTCGTTCCGCTTTTCTTGGTTTCCCTAGGCCTGGAATTCTTATTCCCCGCTTCCCACTTTTAACAGGTCTCTGTGACTAAGTTTTCCTACGCACTTAATGCCCCCCCACACACACACACAAACAGTGGAGATTTCTTGCACACCCTTTATGAACTCAATCTGTTCCCCACACCTACTGGAGGTTTCACCCACAACTGGGATTATTTCCTCCATCACCAGCATTTTCTTCCTCCTTAGTGGAAGCATGAAACCACAGCTCCAGACTCTGTTCCTGCTCCATGTCTAGGACACATCTCAGCTATATACATTTAACCTCTGAAAATACCCAACTACCAAGGCAGCATTTACAGCTCACTTTTTCTTGCTTTGGCCCATGTACAAGGTAACCTGGTTTTCGGGATGTCTGGGCCCCATCCCCACCGGTTCCCAATCAACCTGTAGTCTTACCTGGAGGCTGCAAAAACAGGACAACAGGACATTTTTGTCATATGGACTCCCAGACCTCCTCGATAACATGAAAGATCCCAGACAAACATCCCAATTGAAATGTCTCAAAATATTAGGGCGTCCTATAGGAATAAGGACACCAATTCAAAAGGAATCTGGAAAAGCAAAGCTCGCTGGGGTAAGAGGACGTGCTACTGACAGGATGCCAACCAAGTTATCAGGCTAGGGAAGCAGTCTACCCAGGTTTTATCCCTAATGAGTTACTGTCCTTTGTTCTTATTGGTCAGAATTTAACTTCACAGTCTGGTGTGATTGGCTCATTTGAAAGGCCTTAAAAGTGTATTGAAGCTGGATGTCAGTGGCTCACACCTGTAAATCCTAACTACTGAGCAGGCCAAGATGTGAAGATCAAGGTTCAAACCCAGCCCTGGAAGGAAAGTCCATGAACTCTTATCTCCAATTAACTGCCAAAAAGCTGGAAGTAGATATGTGGCTCAAGTGGTAGAGTGCTAGCTTTAAGCACAAAGAGGCTCAGGGACAGCACCCAGGCCCCACAATTGAAAAAACAAACAAACTCAACTCCCCCTAAAAAATAGATGATTAAAATTGTAATCTTTGGTTTATTGTTATCTTTCTTTGATTCATAGTCATTTCAATGTAGCCACTTCAAACCCCATAGTAGAAAACATTCTTCTCCTAACACCCTGGAGGCTGGCAGGACTCAGCCCGGCACTACTCAGCTGTCTTTCTAGGCTGCAGTCAGATGAAGGCTGGGCGGGCAGTTCAGTTGCAGGACTAGTGCTGACACAGCGTCCAGCTCCGAGTTCAGATGGTGTTGACAGCATCAGCCACACAGGTGGTTTGGGACTCTTATGATCTCAAAGATGGGTTTGCAGGTGGTATATCCCAACAACCAGCCTTCTATGAGAAAGGAAGCAGGAACTGCCAGGCTGGCTTAAAACCATACAGCACTAGCAGGTGTCACTTCTGGTATCTTCTGCAGGTCAAAACAACTTCACCAGTAATAGAAACAAGGTCTCTACTGCTTGATAGAAAGTGGCATGGTTGCTTTATATAAAACACATGGGTAGCTAGGCGCTGGTGGCTCACACCTGTAATCCTAGCTACCTAGAAGGCGAAGATCTGAGGATCACAGTTCAAAGCCAGCCACAACAAGAAAATTTAGACTTTTACCTCCAATTAACCAACTTTTAAAAAGCCAGATGTGGAGGTGTGGTTCAGGTAGTAGAGCACTAGCCTTGAGTAAAAAAGTCAAGCGAGAATGTAAGGTCATGAGTTTGAGTTCCAGCACAAAATGAAAACAAACCTTTTTTTTTTTTTTGGCGTATGAGTAGGAGCTATTGTTAGGGCCATCTTTGGAAACTACAATCATCTCTGTTAAAATAATACATACCATACTGGGGACTGTAAATTATAGCCCCTCCAACCTATTATCTCAGCTAGACATTGAGCATTCTGTTTAGACTGGTGCATGCAGGCTGATGTTCAGAGCAAACATTTTCTGAGGTAGAGCAAAGGCCAATGTAAGCACTCACGGACATGTGTGGAGGTTCATCTTCAACAGGAGACATTTGAAGACAGGGGCTTCATGAAGTAGAGATGCCATCTATTATCCAAAGGCAGCGCCTTGGCCTTCCATGAAATGGTGCCACACACTGCAACAGATACAACATAAATCATCAAGACATGTTTTTAAATGGACTTTAAAGTGAAAGCAGACGCTCCTGTGTCGAGCGTATTTACCACACATGCCTGTGTGTGCAGATTTCTACCATGCCTGTCCCCAGAGGAGAATGTATAATCACACATTAAATAAAAGGGGAGAAGAAATAACTGTGGAGAAGTTGGGAACATGTTCCAGAAGCTGTGCACCAACTCATTTAATTCTCAGAGCATTCCCAGCAGGTAGGTAGGCTCCATCTCTTCTACTAAGAGGAGACTGAGGCTCCAAAGCAAAGTATCTTGATAGAGATGACATAGCTGAGATCCAGCTAGACAGGATTGACTCTCTAAATGTATAGTAAACATTGTTGAAACATTGATAGCAACTTGGAATTACCTAGCCACTAAAATGATCTAAGTAAAAGCACTCCCAAAAGAACATGTATTTTTCCCCCCATTTGTAGGTACCAGGATTTGAGCTCAGGGTCTTGGGCTTATAAAATTGCTCTCTACTACTTAAACAATGCCTCCAATCCAGCTTTTTGCTGGTTAAGTAGAGCTAGTATTCTTGAACTTTCCTGTCCTGGCTGGCTTTGAACCTCAATCCTCTGGATCTCAGCTTTCTCAATGGTTAGGATTACAAGTGTGAACCACCAGCTCCAGTTTCGAGAAACTTATTTTTGGTGTGTGCTGGTCAAAGGGCTTGAACACAGAACCTTGGCTTCTCCCACTTAGGCCACAGCTCCACTTACTTTTGGTAGTTAATTGGAGTGTCTCACAGATTTTCCTACTTAGGCTAGCTTTGAACTGCGATCCTCAGATCTCAGCCTCCTCACCAGCCACAAATATCTGATTAGGGTGTAGTAAGACAGAGATTCTTTTTTTTTTTTGGTCAGTGGTAGGGTTTGGACCCTAGGCCTAGGTGCTGTCCCTCAGCTCTTTAGCTCAAGGCTAGCGCTCTACCACTTGAACCACAGCGCCACTTCTGTTTTTCTGGTGGTTAATTGGAGATAAGAGTCTCAGGGACTTTCTTGCCCTGGCTGGCTTTGAATATCGATCCTGAGGTTTCAGCCTCCTGAGTAGCTAGGATTACAGGTGTGAGCCACCAGCACCTGGCTAAACAGAGATTCTTAAAGGAGTCATACTAAGCAACTAGAAAGGGTTAACCTGGGGAGAAAAATGGAGACACATGGCAAGCTTTTGATATCTGGGATAATAGCTGACATGAAGTACCAGAGCTATGTTTAGTATAGAACCAAAGCCAACTAGCCAGGCAATGGTGGCTCACACCTGTAATCCTAGCTACTCAAGAGGCTGAGACCTGAAGAGCACAGTTCAAAGCCATCTCTGGCAGGAAAGTTCATGAGACTTATCTCCAATGAACCACCACAGCATCCAGGCCCTGAATTTAAGCCCCACAACTAACAAAAACAAAAACAAAAACTCAGCTAACTAACTAAAGCAACATCAAAAATAGCTTTCTGAAAATGAGATCTGAGGGTAGAATGGGGCACCCAAGAGCTAGAGATCCCCACCTCTGATAATGCCAATAGAAGCTAGAGCTCTCATTTCACATAGTGAAATTATGATTTTTTCTCTCATGCTTTATAGCAAATACATAAATTTAGTAACACTGGATTTTATGATAGCCAGATCACTGAGTACAGGAGAGCCAGGGGATGATCAAAGAGAAGAGGTAGGAATGTACATTAAAGGAGGAATCTTTTTTTTTTTGGGGGGGGGGGGCGGGGAGGGTGTGGTCCGGTCATGGGGCCTGAATTCTGGGCCTGGGCACTGTCCCTCAGCTCTTCAGATCAAGGCTAGTGCTCTACCACTTGAGCCACAGCGCCACTTCTGGCTTTTTTCTTTTTCTTTTGCTTATGTGGTGCTGAGGAATCAAACCCAGGGCCTCATGCATGTAAGGCAAGCGCTCTACCACTGAGCCACCTTCCCAGCCCTGGAGGAATCTTTAAAAAAAAAAAAAAATTAACAGTGTTTTTTGCCTGGCATCAATGGCTCACACCTGTAATCCTCGCTACTCAGGAGGTTGAAATCTGAAAGTCACAGTTCAAAGCCAACCCAAGCAAAACAGGGAAATTTTATTTTATTTTATTTTATTTTGGTCCAGTTGTGGGGCCTGAACTCTGGGCCTGGGCGCTGTCCCTCAGCTCTTCAGCTCAAGACTAGCGCTCTACCACTTGAGCCACAGAGCCACTTCCGGCTTTTTTCTTATGTGGTGCTGAGGAATCGAACCCAGGGCCTTGAGCATGCAAGGCAAGTGCTCTACCATGAGCCACCTTCCCAGCCCCAAAACAGGGAAATTTAATCTGCAACAAACTACCAAAGTCAGAGTGGAGCTGTGTCTGGCTCAAGTTGTAGAGTGCTAGCAAAAGAAGCTCAAGGACGTCGCCGAGGCTCTGAGTTCAAGCCTGAGGACTAGTGCTGCACACACACGCACTCACACACATACACACACTACAGCTGGGAGTGGTGGTACACACCTGTGATCCCCATGCTCAGGAGGTGAAGACAAGAGGATCATGAGTTTTAGGCCACTTTGAACTACTGAGTCATAGCAGGGCCCTTTCCTCTTTTTTTTTTTTTTAAAGAAAAACATGCCAGGTGCCAGTGGCTCACACCTGTAATCCTAGCCACTCAGGAGGCTGAGATCTGAGGCTGTTGGTTCAAAGCCAGCCCAGGCAGGAAAGGCTGTGACTCTTTTATCTGCAATTAACACCAGAAAACCGGAAGTGGTGCCGTGGCTCAAGTGGTAGAGCACTAGCCTTGAGCTGAATAGCTCAGGGACAGCACCCAGGCCTAGAGTTCAAGCCCCATGACCAACAAAAAAATAAGATATATAGATGAGATACTGTATTTTGGGCGTTGTCTTTAAAATCTAATATACATTTTACTTAAGACATTTCGATTCACACTAGCTACCTTTCAGACACTTGATAACAGTATGTGTCTGGTGGAATCATATTGAACAACTACTACATAACAGTTACCCTTGTTCTTTTTTTTTTTAATAGTAAGGATCATTCGTCTATATTTGCTTAATTCTAATAATTAGATTTTAATCATTCCAATTCATTTAAAATTAAAGTAACTTGAATGACTTTAAAATAACATGTATTTTCAGTTAACACAAACTACTGTAAAAAGTCTCAAATTTACCAATGTTACAAGGTATATATATATATATATATATATATATGTATATATACTTGAACTCTGGGCCTGGGCGCTGTCCCTGGGCTCCTTTTGCTCAAGGATAGCATTCTACCATTTGGGCCACAGTGCCATCTCTGGCTTTTTCTGTGACTAAGAGTCTCATGGACCTTCCTGCCCAGGCTGGCTTCAAACAGTATCCTCAGGTCTTAGCCTTCTGAGTAGCTAGGATTACAGCAGTGAGCCACCAACACCTAGCTAAGAATTAAAAATATTGTGAAATACCAACAGTATCTTCTCTTAGTATATATTAATCTACTACAGCCCTTTAAACATAACAACTCAGTATCTTCTCTTAGTATATATTAATCTACTACAGCCCTTTAAACATAACAACTAAGTTTTTTTCTAAAACAAAAGAACATTCTAGGTGAGTACCTTCTCCAAAGTAATCAGTTAGTCTGGAATTTGTGGTATTGGCATCTATTACAGAATGGAGAAAATGTCTTCTAAATTGCTGGGTGTAGTGATAAAGATAGTGAATAGCAGTGATTTTCACCATCAACTACAAGTGGCCAATCCTAAAGTTATGCCAAAGAACCTGCCAAAAATGGACTAGTCCTTACAGTAATACATTCCTACAGAGTACTCACTCCTAGCAGCATACCTATCTGTCTTTAGCATCATGAAATATTCCAGTATTCCAATATATTTTCCTTTGCCTAAGAGCTTGAGTATCTCTCCCTTGCAATTAGTTTTACTTAGTACCTAATAAGAGAAAAATGAGTAAAACATTTTGGCAAAATGTGTATTAGTATTTGAAACAAAGTAAATTAAGCACACAAGCAACTACTGTTGCAGTAATGTTAGAAAATTCTCATTATTTTGCTTAGAAGGACTTACGATTGTAAGTCTAGATAAGTATGGTCTTCTAATTTCTTCTAGTTAAGCCTTTCAGTTCTCCATGTTTATTTCATTGCAAAATTAGTGTGAAGTCATGTAAGTGAGCAAGAAATGACACATTCCTGAAGGATCAAGTTGGAAAGAAAAAGCATCTTCTCATTTTGGCTTTGAACTGAATCCAGGTCTTTTGAACAGCAGAGCCATTGTTCGTTCGAATAAGTGATGCTGTATTTTGGTGCAGAAGATCAGTGTCCAGTCATGTTGATAGGAAATATACATTTATTTATCCAATGACAACCGTCAGCAGATGCTGAGTAACAGAGTAAGCAAGATACATTCTTGTTCAGGAGGAACTTGTTGTCTAGTGACTATGCACAAACCTCTTTGCTCTAGAAACAGAACCTAAGCCCAGATTTGGTATGGGGGAAGGTTGTGATTTGTGGCTGCACTGTAAAGTATGATTCACTCAATTAGGCAAAAGATGTAATTAAAGTTCTGAGATAGGAAAAAAACATAGTGAATCTTCATAGCACCGTCTGGTGGTAGGGAATGGGACTTTTCTACAAGGTATAAGGAAAGCAGACCTGGTCTACTACCTGTATTCATTTCTGTCCACCTAAAATGTAAACAAGATTTTAAGTTATGGCAATGTAACCCCCCCGCAAAGAAATAAAAATGAATCAAATCTTCGGAGTTATTTAGTACATACAGGATGTTTGCTTCCCTTTCTCAGTTCCCTATCACTGTTACAGCTTGCCTCACATATTTTTTCTGTTGTAGTTTTCAGTACCATAATGCTGTTAAACATTTTTAACCTACTGATTGTTGACTGTGTGCTCTACTAGGGCAAAGCCCTATGTATATTATTTGTGAGGAAATCCTTAGGAGTTGCCTAGCATAAATAGGTACTTATTTAGCCCTTGAATGAACAATTTTTTTTAATGAATGACTACAAGTATATCATCTTGAGGAGAGGGAGAGGTGTCACCTGAGAGAATACTTTATTATAAACCTAAAGATCTTAGAATATGAACTAAGCCACTATGTGGGGGGGGGGGGGGGGGGGGGGAGGCTATGTCCAGCCATGGAGAACTGAAAGGCTTAACTAGAAGAAATTAGAAGACCATACTTATCTAGAGATGGTTTTTCCTATTCAAAATGTCAACTACTGAAAATGAATGACTAAATGGGAACTGGCTGTAGCAGTTTCACAACTCTGATACAGAAATGTGTGTTTGACTATTTGCAGATGTATAGCTGACACCTCACAAGGCATCCAGCCAACTATCTTTTGAGATTTCAGACTACCAAAAATACCTAAAGAAGTTCAAAAGATGGGACTGAATGATTTACAGACCAAAAGGTGAGTACTATCAGCCAGCTAGGTATTAATTAGAAAAAAATCATTTATTTCTGCTCTTTTCATACATCATACTGCCCAGGAGACAGTTCCAAATCCGCATCCACAGAAGCATACTAGCACACACTGTTTAAAGGCAAAAGCACCAATGGAGAAGTGACTCAGCCACCAAGAGCTCACAGATCTTGCCTCTGTGTCGAACTTCTTAAAATCAGAAATGTCATCTCCAAAAACCAATGTCAAGGAGACTGTAAAAAATAATCACTTTATTCAATATTATAGTTTAAGAAGTGGAGTATTTTTTTTTTCCTTTAAGAAATGAAAAACTAAGAAAATGCCACTTAACATGGTTGGGTTATCAGCACAGCTCAGCAGCAAAAAAATACTGTGATAAACTTGTCTCTGATACCAAGAAATTCTAGTATGGGCTTTAATGTGCTTCCTAGGTTTTCACTCAGGCTTCTTTTCCTGCTGTTCTCCATTCCTTTCCACATTTCATAGAGGATTGGTACAGACTTCCAAAATTCATTCACAGGAGCAAGTCTGGAGTCCACTGATTTCTTCTCAAAAGGCACCCTATCCCATCAGATAGCCTCTGCAGAAATAAAATGAATACATGTAACAGGTGAGCAGAAAGCAACGCTGCAAAAGGTCAAATTTTATGATGAATCAAATAACAAGCCCAAAATATAACTGTTACTTTGCACTACAGTTCTGGCTAAGACCTTTCCCCCATCAACCCAAAAAAAACAAATGACTAGACCTCAGTTCTATTATTCCTCCCCTCAAAGAATAAAGTTACAAAGCAATACTAAATATACAGATTAAGAAAAATAAGCAAAGAAAATAGTATGTAAAAGTTAAGATTCAGAAGCAAACTAGGTGTGGTGGCTAATGCCTGGCATCTTAGCACTCAGGAGGCTGAGGCAGAAGGATAAAGGGCTGGAGTCCAGCCTACGATGCACAGCAGGACCTTAACTCAGAAAGTCAAAGTCCTATCTTCTTCGGACCCTTAAAATTTAGTCAGAACTAAACTTTTTAATGAAAATTGGCTTGGATTTCTGAAAACCCTAGTTATTATCAGAAGGGACAAAAAGAATGGGGAGCTACTCACCGAGGGACATCCATCCAGAGCCCTCGAGAATGTGCGCAATCCTTTGCCTCTGCACCTCTCTTTGTTTCGGAAATACCTGGGGAACAGCTAGGGGCTTTTGCTGTACCTGTTAATGAACTCACACTTCATGTTCATCAACTAGAAGATCCTTTTATTAAACAGACAAGCTAGATCCCCAAATCTCCTTTAAATGAAAGGCTTATATTTGGCATGATAAACTTCTAAGCTTTTCATGTTATGATAAACTCTTGGATCTATTAAGAGGTAATATGCAGGATCAGAAAAATAGAAAAAAAACTATGTGATACTATGCATACTGGGAAAGGATCTAAAACCCTTGATAGCCGGACATGGGTTGCTCACACCTGTAATCCTAGCTACTCAGGAGGCTGAAATCTGAGGGTTGTGGTTCAAAGCCAGCCTGGGCAGGAAAGTCCGTGAAACTCTTATCCCCAATAAACCACCAGAAAACCGGAAGTGGTGCTGTGGCTCAAGTGGTAGAGTCCTAGCCTTGAGCTGAAGAGCTGAGGGACAGCGCCCAGGCCCAGAGTTCAGGCCTCACAACCAACCAAAAACAACAAAACAAACAAACAAACAAAAAACCTTGACAGCTTCAGAACCTCTCCTTGTGGCTTTGTCTCTGCCACTCACTAGGAGAAGGCTGGGGAAGCCTGACTCAGTTTTCTAATTTGTAAAACTAAGTTACTGCATTGTGTTTTATGATTTATGGTACCTATTATTCTAATAGAATTTCAAGTTTCTTCACCTGAAAGGTATGGTTTAAAAACTAGTGAAGCCAGCCAGGCACCAGTGACACACCTTTAATCCTAGCCACTCAGAAGACTGAGATCTGTGGATCAAGGTTTGAAGCCAGCTAAACTATATGAGGTTCTCAGCTGATTAGCCAGCAAAAAGCCAGAACTGGAGCTGTGGTTTAAGTGAAAGAGAGACAGCTGTGAGCAACAAAAAACCCAAGTGAGAGTTTGAGGTGCTGAGTTCAAACCCTAATACCCAGCACAAAACCAAACCAAAACTAGTGCCTACTACAGTGCTTCGTTCAAGGCAAACACTCAACAATCTGATTTTCCTCCTCTTAATTTCTTAACTCCATACAAGGCTGTGTACAGCCAAGGCAACCTACGTGGAATTCATACTCTTATCCTTCTACAGTAATACCCTGACTAATCCATACTTTAATACATTAACCCTAATATAACCAATACTTCCCAAATTCCTCACCTGACCATTGAAAAAAATGAGAAAAAGGCCCTTTAGATATATGCAGTGATTTGGAAGATATCGCATAAACTATTATAACTAATGTTTCAACAAGAAGGATATTTTAAGACCTAGGCTTCACAACACAAGAAATATCTGACAAGATTCAAAGCAAGCATGTGCTGATGTGTGTGTCCAGAAGGATCTCCCCAGCTGTCTTCCTCTAAAGAGGACTCTTTCCAGACAGGTTCCTGTCATCTTTATATCCGATTTCCCTACCCTCAAGCTTGGATTTAATCAATAATCTTGAGTACTGACCTCTACCAGGGATTAAAGACAAACATTTACATCATTGCAAAAGAAGCAATTCCAAGGATTATACAATTTCCAGGGATTTTTTTTTACAAGCAATAGGTAATAGGCTCAATTAACTTAATAATCAAATGCCTGAGCTAAAAAATAAACACTTCTTTTCTCATTTAACATACTTCCTAGGGATAGAACCCACAACTAAAATAACAAGTAAGAAAACTAGAAAGAGTAAGAGCAGAACCCCTCCTATGGACAAAAACAGCTCATTCTGTTTGCTAGAGAATGGGGTAGGAGTCTCCATTTTTTGCTGCTCTGCTATGGAAAAGCCTCTTCCAACACCAATAAATTTTACTGGCTGAGATGAGTTATTTCCAATATGAACAGTGCAAAAAGGGAGATAAAACAGCTGAAGTACCTAAGTCTTCACATAGTTAGGCATTGATCAGAACTGTTTCCCCAGTCAAAAGTAGGAGCCACTGACAAAGGAACTTGCCGGGCTACATGGCTACATAAAAAACCAAATGAAAAAGATCTACATGCAGTCTCTTCCCATCCAGCCAGAGCTACCTCAGGAGCATGACTACAGGATGAGCAGGCCTGACTTTCTAAGAGAAGCCTACCCATTCCATTCTACCCCAGAGAAGCCTACCCATTCCATTCTACCACAGAGAAGCCTACCCATTCCATTCTACCCTAGATGTTACTGACGACAGACAGAATGAGGCATAGAACAAGAAAACTTCTAAAATTCAAACACACTAGGAAATCAACATAGACGGTGGTATCTGACATTTAATGCAATCCCTAAAAAATAAAATAAAATTACCAAGAGTTTCTCTTTTGGGGATGCTTGTCCAAAGTTCCTAGTTATTTATGTGATCAGACTCACCTACACTTCAAATTAATGGTGCCAAATAGAAATATGTTTCTACAAAGCCAATTTCTTTTTCTTCCAAGATTTTAAAATAATTTTTTTTTGGGGGGGGGGGGGCGGGGGTCCAGTAGTAGGCCTGAACTCTGGGCCTGGGCGCTGTCCCTCAGCTTTTCAGCTCAAGGCTAGCGCTCTACCACCTGAGCCACAACGCTACTTCCGGCTTTTTTTCTTTTTGCTTATGTGATGCTGGGGAATCAAACCCAGGGCCTCATGCATGCAAGGCAAGCGCTCTACCACTGAGCCACCTTCCCAGCCCCCAAGGAGATTTTAAACAAATATAGCAGTGGTGCTCACTAGACTCTATGTTGAAAATGAACTATACAACCTGGTGGGGACAGAAGGGAAAACTAGGATAGAGTGAGGGAAGTGGTACAATGTACAAAAAGAAATGTACTCTTAGTCGAGCGCTGGTGGCTCACACCTGTAATCCTAGTTACTCAAGAGGCCAAGATCTGAGGATCATGGTTCAAAGCCAGCCAGGGTAGGAAAGGCCACTGTGAGAAGCTTATCTCCAATAAACCACTCAGAAAACCGGAAGTGGCACTATGGCAAGTGGTAGAGCGCTAGCCTAGAGCTGAAGAGCTGAGGAACAGTGCTCAGGCCCAGAGTTCAAGCCCCACAACTGACAAGAAGAAAAAAAAAAAAGAAATGTACTCTTTACCTGACTTATGTAACTATAATTCCTCTGTACAGCACCTTTATAATAAAAATTTTTTTAAGAAAAAAGGTATTTTAAATATCCTGAGTTAAAATAATCTTTAAAATATATATTATAGCCGGATGCCAGTGGCTCATGCCTGTAATCCTAGCTACTCAGGAGGCTGAGATCTGAGGATCGCGGTTCAAAGCAGCCGGGGCAGGAAAGGCTGTGAGTCTCTTATCTCCAATAAACCACTCCAAAAACAAGAGGTGGCGCTGTGGCTCAAGTGGTAGAGCTGAAGAACTGAGGGACAGCACCAAGGCCCAGAGTTCAAGCTTCAAACCTTTTAGCCTATTCCTTTCCTTAAGGAATGTAAGGGGTAACACTGATCAAGCTGCATTGTATACATAAACTGCTTTGTTAACTGGCAAATCTTTTGTGCAACTAAAGATAATAAAATAAATATAAAAATAAAGTTATGTTTTATGTTGTATTTTTATGTTTTAAATATACCTACACACAGGCCTAAAGTCATTTTATATAAGACTTTTAATAACTCTGTGCCTGAAACAAAGTTTCATGGATTGGAATTTGCTACTTGTGACATTATGCTGGTGGTCAGAAAGCTTTGCACTCTGGACTTTTGGGACAGAAATGCAGAACCTTAACCCAACACTGCAAGAGCAACAACAATTACTGGCTTGAAAATCTTCCTTACTACTATTAATACTGGAGTCTTATTTTAGGTATTTTGAAGAAAAAACAAACAAACCATCTCCAGTCTCAATGCTACAGGAAAATAAAGTTTTTCATAAACACGCATGGGTAAAAAACCAAAACGACTATAACCTAAGGCAAGTCAATCATGTTAGAAATTCCTTTGATTTTTCATCTGTTTAAATGAGTGTTAAACAAGTGTCCTGATTTTATGTTGTCTGAGTAATTCTTTTGCAGTTCGTACCAAAAGTTAAAATTGTTTATTCTGTAAAATGTATGTAAACTTACGGCAGTTTCATTCTCATGAATACCCGCGCCATGAAAAAGCTCAAAAGGACACAGACAAATCCAATGAATAGCAGAAGGAACCTATTCAGTTTGGGAATATTTGGTGCATTGGATCGGTCCAGGATTATGAAACCTAAACCTCCCATTGTAAACAGGAAGCTGGATGCAAGGCCTTCCATAATGTACTGTCCATTTACTCTGAAAGAGAGAGAGCATGGCAACACAAATGAACATTTTTAGAAAAGGAAAGCTCCTCGTAGATTAAAATTTCAATTTCTGTTGACATTAATTAAAACATTTTTGTGCTAACCTTCTTTTCTAACTCTTAACAACCACTCATTAAGCCTCTGCATAGTCATCTGCACATTCATCCAACAAATACTTATGGAGAGGCGTATATATACCAGCCACTATTCTAGTATGTTCTAACTATGCAAGCAATGAATAAAACAGACAAAAACCTTTGCCTTGGCTAGGAATGTAGCACAGTGGTAGAGCACATGCCTAGCTGCCTGGATTTACCCCACTCCCCCACTTCCTGAGAGAAGGAGTGATCTGTCTTCATAAAGTTTATGTTCAAAGTATTTTTAAAACATCAACTAATGTAGGGTCTGGGAAGGTGGCTCAGTGGTAGGTACAGTGCTTGCCTTGCATGCATGAGGCCCTGGGTTCAATTCCTTAACACCTCATAAGAAGAAAAAGCCAGAAGTGGTGCTGTGGCTCAAGTGGTAGAGCACTAGCCTCGAGCTGAAGAGCTGAGGGACAGTGCCCAGGCCCTGAGTTCAGGCCCCATGACCGACCAAAAAAGCAAAAAAAAAAAAAAAAATCAACTAATGTCTACATAAGATCAATATACATCTTAATTATTAGCTTAAAAGTCAATTATGTATTTGAACTCAACACAGAAGCAAAGCTTTCAAATGTTATGCCACTTTAATTTCTGCTTGTGATCTCAAATTAATTTTCAATTGATTTTTTTAATTAAGTTTGAACTTTCCAAGAAATGTTTCTTGGAAGCTGCCAGTGCCAGTGGCTCAAGCTTATAATCTTAGCTACTCAGTAGGCTTAGGACTGACTAGAGGACTACAGTTTGAAGCCAGCCAGGAAGAAAAATCTGTAGGACTCCGTCTCTACTTAACTGACAAAAATTAGGGCTGGAGACGTGGCTCGATGCTAGTCTGATTTTCCTAGGAATACAGTTTTGTTAAATTTTCAGTTCGGGGACCTCAAATTTCTCCATTTAAGAAATACCTATGGAGAGCTGGGCACTGGCAGCTCACTCCTGTAATTCTAGCTACTCAGGAGGCTGAGATCTGAGGATGGCGGTTCAAAGCCAGCCCAAGCAGGAAAGGCTGTGAGACATTTATCTCCAATAAACCACTCAGAAAACTGGAAGTGGCACTGTGGTACAAGTGGCACTGCACTAGCCTTGAGATGAAAAGCTGAGGGACAGTACCCAAGCCCAGGCCCAGAGTTCAAGCCCCATGACCATCCAAAAAAAAAGAAAGAAATACCGAGGGGGGGGGGGGGGAATGAAGCGGGGGAGTAAGGGGGGGTTGGAGGGGGGGTTTACAGAAAAGGTGGGACAAGGTGAACAGGTGAACAGGTACAGCAGTGGTAGTCATTAGGCACTAGGTGGACAATGAACTATACAACTTGTAGATGGGAATGGGACAGGAAAACTGGGAGAGAGTAAGGGAAGTAGTGACACTGTCCAAAAAGAAATGTACTCTTTGCCTGACTTATGTAACTGTAACCCCTCTGTACATCACCTCTACAATAACAATAAAATATATTTTTAAAAGCATACAGGTATGATACAGAAGTTATTAGATAATACAGGATGTATTATCATTAACTAATTGTTTTCATTAAAAATGTATGGGGGGGGGGCTGGGAAGGTGGCTCAGTGGTAGAGTGCTTGCCTCGCATGCATGAGGCCCTGGTTTGATTCCTCAGCACCATATAAGCAGAAAAAAGCCAGAAGTGGTGCTGTGGCTCAAGTGGTAGGGTGCTAGCCTTGAGCTGAAGAGCTGAGGGATAGCGCCCATGCCCAGAGTTCAAGCCCCATGACTGACAAAAAAAGAATGGAAGCCAGGCACCAGTGGCTCATGCCTGTAATTGTAGCTACTCAAGAAGCTGAAATCTGAGGACTGTGGTTCACAACCAGCCCAGGCAGGAAAGTCCATGAGACTCTTATCTCCAATTACCACCAGAAAACCAAAAGTGACACTGTGGCTCAAGTGGTAGAGCACAATCCTTAAGCACAAAAGTGCAGGGACAGCACCCAGGCCCTGAGTTCAAGCCCCAGGACCACCACCAAAAAAAAAAAAAAAATTGCATTTAGTATTCAAATTCAAATAGAACTGAAGACGAGAGTATTAAACAGTCTCCCTGACATAAGAACTCCAATCAGCAGTTTGTTCCAGAGATCTACAATGTCTTTCTAGAATTATTACTTATTTATTGACAGAACTGGGGTTGGAACTTAGGGTCTTACCCTACCACTGAGCAAAGCCACCTTCAGCCAAGGCATATTCTATGTGTCCAAAAGCATTACTGTAAATATAAACATACAGATATTTAGGTAGATGTTCATCAAGTAGATTTTAGAGCACTGGATAAGCTCCAGTGAACCAAAGCTCACTGGAATGGTGTTTCATTATGAAAATGGAACTCTTAAGATCTCAAAATCCTTTTTCTTTTTCTTTTCTTGCCAGTTCTGGGCTTGAACTCTGGGCCTGGGTGCTGTCCTTGAGCCTCTTTGCACTCAAGGCTAGCACTCTACCACTTGAGGCATAGCCCCACTTTTGATTTGTCTGAGTAGTTTTTGGAGATAAGAGTCTCACGGACTTTCCTTCCCAGGCTGGCTTTGAACTGTGATCCTTAAAGCTCAGCCTCATGAAGTAGCCAGGATTACAAGTGTGAGCCAACAGTGCCCTACAAAAAAAATTTGTTTTTTGGTTGTGGGGCTTGAGCTCTGGGCCTGGGCACTGACCCTCAGCTCTTCAGTTCAAGGCTAGCGCTCTACCACTTGAGCCACAGCGCCACTTCCAGTTTTCTGATGATTTATTGGAGATAAGAGTCTCACGGACTTGCCTGCCTGTGCTGGCTTTGAACTATGATCCTCAGATCTCAGTCTCCTGAGTAGCTAGGATTACAGGCATGAGCCACTGGCACCCAGCAAATTTTTTAACTGTTTGTGTAATAAATATCTTAAAAGGGTTGACACTTTGGCTCAGTGATAAAGCGCTTGCCTACACTGTGTAAGGCCCCCCCATTCAATTTTCTCTGTACTTCTAGGGCACATGGTCTGTCATACTTCCTCAATGTAGCTACTACATCTTGAAAGTAGTCACAGATGTATGAACACACTTAATTCCAATAAAATTCTATTTACCAAAAAAAGGTGAGGGCAAGGATGGTAAGGGGAAACAAAGGAGGAGGCAACAATGCTTGATAAGAAATGTACTCATGGGGCTGGGAAGGTGGCTCAGTGGTAGAGCGCTTGCCTTGCATGCCTGAGGCCCTGGGTTCGATTCCTCAGCACCACATAAGAAAAAAAAAAAAAAAGCCAGAAGTGGCGCTGTAGCTCAAGTGGTAGAGCGCTAGCCTTGAGCTGAAGAGCTGAGGGACAGCACCCAGGCCCAAAGTTCAGGCCCCACGACCAGACCAAAAAAAAAAAAGAAATGTACTCATTACCTAGCTCATGTAATTGTAACCCCTATTTATGGTATTTTCACAATAAAAAATATATATATATAATTTTTTTAAAAGTCTACATTTTGCTGACCTTCCAAATAGTCTATGATTGTAAACTACCCTCCTTTAAAGTGGTGATATATAATCTTTTTCCTTTTTTTTTCTTTTTTTCTTTTTTTTTTGGTCGGCTATGGTATGGGGCTTAAACTCGGAACCTGGGTGCTGTCCCTGAGTTCTTTTGCTCAAAACTAGTGCTCTACCATTTTGAGGCACAGTGCCACTTTCAGTTTTTGAGTGGTAATCTGGAAATAAAAGTCTCATGGGGATTTTACTGCGTGGGCTAGTTTTGAACCATAATCCTCAGATCTCAGCCTCCTGAGCGGCTAAGATTACAGTTGTGAGCCACTGGAGCCCAGCTTGTAGTATTCTTATTTTCTAATAAATTAATAATATACTTCTCTTATTCTTGGCCCACTTCCTGTAACTTTAGGATTATACATTTTAAAGCAGGTATTGTCTAAATGTAGATAAACTCCACAGTTTTTGCTAGATTTTTATTTCTTGAGACAAGCTATTGTTATATAACCCAAGTTAGGCTTGAACTCCACTATGTAGCCCAGGCTATCTTTAAGCTTGTGATCCTCCTGCCTCTACTTCCCAAGTGCTTGAATTAACACACACATGCCAGTTTTGTATTTTTAAATAAATACATACGTTCCAGCAACCTTCTTTCCCACCACCAAGTCATTCAAAAAGGTATTTTTTACCTGTAGGCCAAGAAGGCTACAGGCCTCTGGTGTCCATGTTCATCAGTCATAGAGCCAACACTTGGAGGTTCAACAATAACATCATAAATTATTCCTGAATGTAAGACAATAGTACAGATTAGATTTAAATTTCTAATTTTTTTAAAAACAGGATTACAGTTTTCATTTCAGCTACTTACATTTCACTCCACTTACATTAAAGAAGCCTGCTTTGATCACATTATTATCATCAGATGAGGTCTAGCTACTCTTCTAAACATCCTAGAAACAACTCTGTTTTAGAATAACTTCTAAAAACCACTATCATCTCTAAAAGAGTTATCAATTTCATAAAAGAAAGTTACTCAGTAATACTTGCTAATATTCAAAGAATGACTTCATAGTAAGAAACGTTTAACATTAAAGGTTCTATTTTAGTTCACTAAAATGTCCCACATATCCCTGGACTTGTTTCTATAAATTGAGAGATATGCTAGAGACATTTTCTTGTGTAAATGTACATTTAAAAACACACCATCTGGCAGACAGGTGGTACTAGTGATTCACAGTTATTATATTAATGCCCATGGTTATGTCCCAGTCATGACTGTTAACATCTTCTCAAGTTCCACTGTCAATATCTACTTTTTACCTCCTCCACTGCTCTTAAACACCCTCAGGTCCTGCTTTTCTAAAGCCTTGCAGGCCTGTCTCTCTTGCCCTTGCCAGATAAAATAGTGATGCAATAATTCCCTTATCTTCTCAACCAATTTTCTTTTGGTGCCAGTACTGAGTCTTGAACTAAGGACCTGGAAGCTATCCCTTAGTTTTCACACCCAAGACTATCACTTGAGCCACTGCTCTATCGTTTTTTACTGGTTAATTGGAGATCAGTGTCACAAGCTTTTCTGCCCAGGTTGGCTTACACCCTCAATCCTCAGATCTCAGCCTGAGTAGCTAAGATTTCCAGGAGTAAGCCACTGGTGCCCTGCCTTCCCATCTATTCTGCAAATTCCTGGTACATGTACCTATCTCTCATCCTGTTGTCCCTCCCTTCAACAACGTGGGATCCTTCTCTGCAGTGATCAGGACTCCATGCCCCCTTACCTCTCAGGGACTTCATCCCTTTAGACATCTCTTTCTCCAGTTTCTTCCAGCTCTTCCTCATATCAACCCTCCCTTGTCTTAAGACCTTATACAATTTCAAGCCTTCCTTTTCTAAAGAAAACCAGACTTCTTTCTGAAAAAAATAAGCAAATTCACCCTTCAACTGCCACCATCAATGGTGCTCTTATGTAGGTCGCCAGGAACCTCCATGTTGCCAATTTCACTGGACAATTTTCAGCTACCATCTTCCCAGGAGCAGGCAGTCAATTATTAACATGTAACCCTTCTTACAGCTTCTGTGACACTCCCCATTTTCCTGCAACCTCCCTGAGGCTCCTCTTCTATATAACTACTAAATATCGGAGTCCCTCAAGGCTTGGTCCAAGTCCTTCTCCTTCTTATTCTTTCTTTTATTCAACTCCCAGAACTTTCCAGTCTACACATATCATGCCCCATGTGTATTATCCCTACTACCCAACCTACTACAGTCTAAGTAGACTTCCCAAACCACTCATTTATCCCTTGATCCTACCTTTATCCACACTTTTCCCTCTGCCTACCATGCCCTTGCCACTCCAAATTTGGGCTTACATGCTATTTCCTTAAAAATCATGTTCTATTCTAAATGATCCTCCTAACTCTATTATCTCAGTTATTCATCTTCTCCATTGCATTTGTGACAATTTGTAATGGCAAAAAATTATATATTTAACACACATCTGAATTATGATATAAGTGGGCAAGATCGTTATACTTGTTCAGTTATCTCTGAATAAATTGTTACTTTATAAATGTACACTCATCACATATGTGTGTGCCAGTATTGGGGCTTGAACTCAAGGCCTGGGCATCATCCCTTAGCTTTTAAGCTCAAGGTTGGCATTCTATGACTTGAGACATAGCTCCATTTATGAAGTTTTGCTGGTGAGTTAGAGATAACAATCTCAGACTCTTGAATAGTTAGGATTACAGGTGTGAGCCTGTACACTCTACACTATACACTCACAAAATTTTAGATGAGAATCCTTTCCAGTGATTAATTTCTGTACAAACTATTTCATAACCTTGACCACTAAAGATTGTCCTTCCACTTTCCACCCAGAGACTGAGACAGAGAATCTCTCCTACAAACACAGAAAACTAAGAGCCGGGGTGCAGGTGGCTCATGCCTGTAATCCTAGTTACTCAGGAGGCTGAGATCTGAGGATCCAGGATTAAAGCCAGCTCAGGCAGCAAAGTCCTTGCGATTCATATCCCCAATTAACCAGTAAAAAGCCCAGAGTTGGAGCTATGGTTCAAATGATAGAATGTCAGCCGTGAGTGAAAAAACTAAGGCCAGTACACAAGCCCTAAATTCAATCCCCAGCAGTGGCACACAAGGGCACACACAAGTATGCATGCATGCATACAAACACACACATACACATACACACACACACACACACACACACACACACACACACACACACTCTAATGCCTGCACACATTTGATCAGTTTCCTATTTCTCTTTCTTGGTAGCAAGTATTCTCATAGCCTATTTATGAAAATGACAATAAAATGACTATTCTCCTACAAGTAAAACCACTTCTGCTATCCTGAAGAGCTTTTCTTTTATATTCCAAGTTAAGTATACCACTGTCCAAACTCTAAAAGCAGTCCTTAGTAAATCTTAGGAATGGTAGCTTGGGAAGGAGGCTACTCAGAGGACTGCAGTCAGACTGCCAACTCACCACACCAGGCCACGCCCCTTAGCAATTTGCTACTTGAAAAAGGATGGAATGATAATCAAAAAACTCTTGACAGTAAAAACTGTCTTACTGATTCTCGTTTTTCTTAAAGATTCTCCACTTGTGGTTTTTGAAACACAGTGTCTTCTGCAAATCTCCTCTCCAGTCTCAGATACTGATCAAAAACTCGTGGTCTCAGGAGATCCCAATTCATACTAAGGTAGGTCGACCCAAGTGTCCTAAAGAAACCTAAGGATTGTCAACTCTCATCCAAGGTTCCAGAGGCCTGTTCATGAGGCCTCATGTTCATGAGACAAGGCCTGTTGGAAGATCTCTATCCAAGGTGGACTTATTGTCAGCAAGGCATATATTCATGATGCTAAATTAACAGAGGCAGAAAAAAAGTGAGAAAATGGCCAGCACAAGAGAGAAGTTAAAAGTCCCAGCCCGGTTGGCCCAGTGGGCTTTTATACCTGTAATCCTAACTACTCAGGAGGCTGAGATGGGAAGATGGCAGTTCGAAGCCTGTTATGGATTATCTTCCATTAACGAGCAAAAAAAAAAAAAAAAAAAAAAAGGCTAGGAGTGACTCAAGTGGTAGAGTGCTAGCCTTGGGTGCCCAGGCCTGCACGCACACACACACACACACACACACACAGAGAGAGGCAACCGTGGACTTCTCCGAGTCCTTTGACACCACAAGAATATCCACAGGAATAATTAAAAAGAAAAAAAAACCCATCCATCTGAACCTCAAAACATGCACAACTCGCGTCTCTGGTCTAAGAGACGAGGAGAGAACAGGAGTTCGTTCCCTCCAGACTTCGGACAGGACCTGAGGGCACAGAAACCTCCTGCACGTTGACCCCCGGGACCCCAGCGCCCCCCCCCCCCCCGCTCCGAGGGCAGGGCGCGGCCGCCCCTCCCCGGCCGGGGCCGGCGGGACCCCGGCGCCCCCCGGAGCTCGCCGGGCCCCGACCGCCCGAGTTACCTCCGGTGATGAGGAAGTAGGACACGACCACCAGCGCATACACCGTCATAGCCGACGGCATATGCACCCAGGGCGGCTTCTTCAGCTTCAGGTTGGGACATTCGAGCACCAAGAACGGGACCCGGTACAAGGCCTCCATGTTCGCGGCGGCAGGGCCAGCTGGCGGGCCTCCAGGCCCCCCCCCCCCCCCCCACGCGCCACCCGGAAGCAGGCCCGCCCTCCCTGACATCTGCGCAGGCGCAAAGAAAGACTCGGCAGGTCCGCGACGCTGGGAAGCAGGGTTCATATCTACAGAAGAAAAACAAAAGGAGTTAAAAACAATGCCTAGGGACATAACTAATATGTATATTTTCCTTCTTGTTTCGCGACTTCAGCTCGAAGGAGGAGCTCGATTTATTTTAATAGATAGTTGCTGGAGTATGTATCCTCAAGGACCTGCAGAGCTTCGGACGTGGCCCAGCCGGAGAAGCGGAGAGATTCAAATCCAACGGAGCCCCGCCCACTTGCTGACGCAAGAATCTTGGAAGATGATTGGACATTGCACGCTCCAGTTTCTCAGCCCTGAAGGATGAATGGAAAGGTTGGGCGAGAGTCGCCTTTTCCATAACTATTCCGCTTCCCCCACCACGAGACACTGAGAAACTAAGTTATTGGGATGATAACAATAATAATTGTTCATAATAGCTAACATGTTATCTAGGGTTGTTGTTGTTTTTGGTCAGTCCGGGGGCTTGAACTCAGGGTCTGGACACTGTCCCTGAGCTGCTTTTATTCAAGGCTAGTGCTCTGCCACTTGAGCCACAGCTCCAGTTCCAGCTTTGTCTGTGTATGTGGTACTGAGGAGTCGAACCCAGGGCTTCATGTACGCTAGGCAAGCACTCTTCCACTAAGCCACATTCCCAGCCCTATCTAGAGTTTAGAAAAGGAAAAAAAAAAAAAATCCAGCCCAGATCTATCACAAATATCAACAGGACCACTCCACAAGGATGCCTTCATGATGATACCATGGTAAGACTGAAATGTTCTTCTGAATAATGTTCTGTTCTCCCAACTTCGCTCCTTCCCTCAGACGTACCTAAAAGCACGATAACTAATAAATGGTGTATATATATATATATATATATATATATATATATATACATATGCATATAAAATCACCCAAAATTCTTTGAGTCGTCTTGATTTTTCCCCAGCTACATCCAAAATGTAATTGGCTCTTTGGGGCTGTAATACCACAATACCTGTAATTTATCTGCTTCTTTATATCATACTGCTACCACTGCAGTGGGAGCTAGGGCCTTCTGTCTGGGCTACACACAGGACACACAACAAATCTCTCGTTGGGAATGATCTTGATGGCCTGAAGTTTTTTGTTGTTGTCTTTTGGGGTGTGTGTGTGTGTGTGTGTGTGTGTGTGTGTGTGTGTGTGTGTGTGTGTGTGTGTGTGTGTGTGTGTGTGTGTGCGCACGCGCCAGTCCTGGGACTAACTCTGGACCTGAGTGTGTGTGTGTGTGTGTGTGTGTGTGTGTGCACGCGCCAGTCCTGGGACTAACTCTGGACCTGAGTACTGTCCCCGAGCTTCTTTTGCTCAAAGCTAACACCACTTACGGCTTTTTTGAGTAGTTTATTGGAGATAAGAGTCTCACAGTTTCCTGCCTGCAGTGGCTTCGAACTTATATAGTCTTTTAAAACTTCACAAATGTCCATTTCCATTTGAAGTAAGACTTTAAAATGACAGGTTCCATAAACCAGAACAAACTGACACTATGTTTTTGTCTTTTATTTGCTTACTAGTGAGCAAGGTACTATGAATAGGTTCTTCACCTTTATTTAGTTAATAACTTAATTACTGAGAAATGACTGGAAAGCATAATTATACCCATAATATTTATACCCAAATACAGAGACAAGAAAACTAATCTTTGACAAATGGGACTATGTCATTTCTAGGAGTCAGTGTTCTGTATCAAGTGAGGTATTCCAACAGAAAGGGTAATTGATGCATCTCACTAGTGCTCTAACCTAGGGAACCACTGAGGATTTTGGAGACAGCATGCCTCATTTGGTCATGCAATATTGACCCATTTACTGGGTAACCTAATAAGCTGCTAGATTTAAGTGGGACCCAGAACACACAAAGACTCTTGGCATGTGGACTGAGTAACTTACTGTATCCAACATGAAATGTTGGGATGTTAGGGATGTTCCATCATCTTTTGACAGCTCTCTATCAGTGAACCACAACACACAGCCTTAAGATTCTGGAACCAACTTGTTCCAAGTTCTATAGGAAAATTATCTCCCCTGAGAAATATCTTCTGGCTTGCTACTGTGCCTTCACAAAGACTATAGACCTTGGGCAACAAGTCACTGTGAAATCTGAATTACCCATGACCAGTTTAGCATTGTCTAATCCATAACTCATGTCTATGGCCACTGCTTCATTCGATCAGCAAATGCATATGTTAGGCACAAGCTCAAGTCCGTTTTGAAGATACAAGTGAGTTGTTTGAGAAATTGTGCAGATAGTGTACATAGTCCATATTTCTGCCACACTATCTTTTCTTTCCCAACCTACACATGCAACACTCTGGAGAAGACCCTAAGTCCAGTTGCTTGGTGAAGAAAAATTGAAGACCAGATTTACAGTTAGTTCTCCCCAGTGCAATAAAATTACCTGAAAGTAATTAGCTTTGCAGTATAGTCTCACTGTGGGGTAGTTTGGGGTTGAAAGTCAGGAAGGCTTAAATAATCCAATGGAAGGAATTCTAGTGGTGTACTCAGTTGTTCATTTTGCCTGAAAAGAATGATGGCAAGAGTTGCAAATCTCTAGGAATGCTTTGATGTATGGGTATCAGTGCATTGTTCACCAGGATGGTGAGGGTATGAATTAGAAACAACACAATTGGAAAGTTGTTGAGGAGGTCAAGGAAGAGAGGAATGAGCATTCAGGGAAGGGTGGTGCTAGTGAGAGTGCTATTCATTATTCATCTCTCCACCACTCACCAGGCAGAGACGAGCTCTGTCCTAACAGCTGAGGAATCCAAGATCACCAGTGCATGACTCCTTCAAGAAAATTACACAGCCAGGCATCGGTGGCTCACACTGTAAGCCCAACACCCAGAGGCTAAAGCAGGAGCTGATGGTAATGAGTTAGAGGCCAGGTGAAAGCTACAAACTCCCCTGTGAGGAAGAGACACACATGCCATCAAAAGTGGTGTATAATGACAGGAAGTTCACAGCCTAGACTTAAAAGAGAGTGAAGAGCTGAAGACAGCTGCCTTGGGAATCACGTGATGAGGAATAAAGCACCAAGCAGATACAGGAGATCAAAGGAGCTGGAGAGCCAAGGGAGCCTGAGCAGAGAAGCTGCAGGGTGGGAAGGAAGGTCAAGCAAGTCAGACAGAGTACAGCTAGAGGAAGGAAGCCATGGGTTAGATAATTGGGTTAGCAAGTGAGCATATTGTGACAAAGGCTCAGATTCGAATCTGCCTATTTATTAAGTGAATACTCACAAATGTTTGAATTAATTTATTAATGTCTGTTGTGTGGTGACAGGAGAGCCAGATTACAGAGGGGAGACAAAGCAGATGGGAATTTAAAAAATTATGACCACGCTGTGGTGGCTCACGCCTATAATCCTAGCTGCTCAGAAGGTAAGATCTGAGAATCACGGTTCAAAGCCAGCCTGGGCAGGAAAGTCCGTGAGACTCTTAACCACCACTGGAAGTGGTGCTGTGGTTCAAGTGGTAGAGCATTCATCTTGAGCTGAAGAACTCAGGGACAGCACCCAGGCATAGAGTTCAAGCCCCAGGACCAACCAAAAACAAAAATTATGGCCATGCATTAATATGGCATTTATCTACCCACCCCAGCCAGGTGTGGAGAGAAAGACAGCTGAGATGGTAGCACAAAAGAGGTTTTAAGATGGAGACTTGGGTTAGGCACTGGTGGTTTATGTCTGTAATCCTAGCTACTCAGGAGGGTGAGATCTGAGGACTGGAGTTCAAGGCCAGCTGGGCAGGAAAGTCCATGACACTGTTATCTACAATTAACAACCAAAAAAAGGCAGAAGCACAGCCCTGGCTGAAATGGTGGAGCCATAGCCTTGAGCAGAAGAGCGCAGGGACAATCTTGTATTTAAAAAATCCCACGGAAGCCGGGCGCTGGTGGCTCACGCCTGTAATCCTAGCTACTCAGGAGGCTGAGATCTGAGGATCACGGTTCAAAGCCAGCCCGGGCAGGAGAGACCGTGAGACTCCTATCTCCAATAAACCACCAGAAAACCGGAAGTGGCGCTGTAGCTCAAGTGGTAGAGCGCTCGCCTTGAGCTAAAGAGCTGAGGGACAGCGCCCAGGCCCAGAGTTCAGGCCCCACGACCGACAAAAAAAAAAAAAAAAATCCCACGGGCTCCACTCTCAAATTACTCAAGCTGTTTCAAAACTTTGGCAAAGTAACAGGGTATAAAATTAACCCTCAAAAAAATCAATGGCTTTTCTGTATGCCAACAATAAGAAAAGTGTGGCTGAAATTAGGAAAGCAACTCCATTCGTAATAGCCCTACATAAAAATAAAATACCTAGGAATTAACTTAACCAAAGAAGTGAAGGACCTCTATGATGAAAACTTTAAAAACCTGAAAAAAGGGGCTGGGAAGGTGGCTCAGTGGTAGAGCGCTTGCCTTGCATGCTGGAGGCCCTGGGTTCGATTCCTCAGCACCACATAAGCAAAAAGAAAAAAGCCGGAAGTGGCGCTGTGGCTCAAGTGGTAGAGCGCTAGCCTTGAGCTGAAGAGCTGAGGGACAGCACCCAGGCCCAGAGTTCAGGCCCCACGACTGGACCCCCCCCAAAAAAACAAAAAAATAAAAAAATAACCTGAAAAAGAAAATCAAAACAGAACTTAGAAAGTGGCAAAAACTCCCATGCTCCTGGATTGGAAAGATCAACATTGTGAAAATGGCAATACTTCCCAAGTATTGCCATTGGAATATTGATACTTATCAATATTCCAACCTCATTCTTCAAGGAAATAGAAGAGGCAATCCAAAAATTCATATGGAACAATAAAAGACCCTGAATAGTAAAAACGATCCTCAACAGAAAGAACAGTGCTGGAGGAATATCAATACCAAATTTCAAACTCTACTACAAAGCCATAGTAATCAAAACAGCTTGGTACTAGCACAAGAACAGACCTCAGGACCAACGCAATAGAATTGAAAACCCAGAAATGAACCTACAGACCTATAGCCATATAATCTTCGATAAAGGAGCTAAAAAATAGAATTGAAGAAAGACAGCAAAATTGGTTAACTACTTGTAGAAAACTAAAGCTAGATCCTTATATATCACCCTGCACCAGAATCAACTCCAAATGGATCAAAGACCTCGGAGTCAAAGCAGACACTCAAATCATTACAGGATGGAATAGGAGAAACCCAAGGTCTCCTTGGCACAGGCTGAAATTTTCTTAATAGAGAACCAGAAATACAACAAATCAAAGAAAGGTTGGACAAATGGGACTGCATGAAATTGCAGAGCTTCTGCATGGCAAAGGACATAGCTAGCAAGATCAATAGAAAGCCCACAGATTGGGAGAAGATCTTCACTAGCCATACAACGGACAAGGGTCTCATATCTAAAATATGCCTGGAACTCAAAAAATTAAATCCCCCAACAACAAATCTTCAAAGAAACAACTGCCCAATAAATAAGTGGGCTAAAGACTTAAAGAGAAACTTCTCTGAAGAGGAAAGAAGGATGGCCAAAGACACATGCAGAAATGCTCAACCTCCTAGTCATAAAAGAAATGCAAATCAAAACAACATTGAGATACCACCTCATCCCAGTTAGAATGGCTAAAATCAAGAACTCTAATAACAACAGATGATGGAGGGGATGTGGACAGAAGGGAACCTTACTGCTTTGTTGGTAGGAATGTAAACTTGTTCAACCACTTTGGAAAGCAGTATGGAGGTTCCTCAAAAGACTCCACATAGAGCTCCCGTATGACCCAGCAATCCCACTTTTGGGCATTTACCCAAATGTTCACAAACAAGACCACACTAAAGCTACCAGCGCGACTATGTTTATTGCAGCATTATTTACCATAGCTAAGATATGGAACCAACCCAGATGCCCCTCAGTAGGTGAATGGATCAAGAAAATGTGGTATATATACACAATAGATTTCTATGCCTCCATCAGAAAGAATGACATTGCCCCATTTGTTAGGAAATGGAAAAACTTGGAAAAAATTATATTAAGTGAAGTCAGCCAGGCCCAAAGAAACATAGGTCCCATGGTTTCCCTTATTTGCAATAACTAGTATATGTCTGAGTCAAGCAGAAAAGGTCAGATAAGTTGATGTTAGGGAAATGAACCCCAAGATATGTATTCAAATTTTTTTTCTTTCATGCGATTTTTTCTAACACATTTATAAGATTATTTCTTTGTTGCTTTGTATGTCCCTCCCCCACGGTATAACCCCTACTTTCACTGTATTTGATGTTGGTATAATTTGTGGAGGGGAAGGGGAAAAACAAATCGTTTAAATAGGGATACAGGTGGACCCATTGCAACCATAAGATGTACAAGTCATTAAAACAAACTTTACAACTTTGGTGGGGGGGGGGAGGGGAAGATGGGAAGGGAAGGGAAGGGGAAACAAAGAAGGAGGCTACAATGCTTGATAAGAAATGTACTCATTATCTTGCCCATGTAATTGTAACCCCTCTGTACAGTATTTTCACAATAAAAAAAAGAAAAGAAAAGCTCAGGGACAGCACCCAGACCCTGAGTTCAAGCTCAGGGCCAGCACACACACACACACACACACACACACAAAAGATGGAGACTTGGACATGTTTATATGAGAGGAAGGAAGATCATGGAGATGGGAAGGAGTTAAGCAACTACACTTTGCACAGGAGTAAAGGTATAGCCTAACCAGACAGATGAGCTATCTTCCAATGAAAGAGCAGAGAGAGAGAGAGAGAGAGAGAGAGAGAGAGAGAGAGAGAGGGATTAGAAGCATAATAGACTTAGTGTCTACTATGTACAGGCATTGTGTTAAGTCATCTCACTTAACTAATCCATCTAATAATTCTTTGGAGGAGATGGCATTGATTTCACTATTCAGGTCAGGAAACTGTCAACAACCTCCAGGTGACAGCCAGAAAAGTGGCAAAGCCCTGGACTGCAGTCTAACGCCCATGCTCGCTCTCCTACACAGCAAACAGAAACCTGCAAGACTGAAGTTCAGAGCTAGCCCAGGACTCTATCTCAAATTAACCATCCAAAAGCCAGACTGGAGGTATAGCTCAAGTGGTAAGGGTACCAGTTGTGAGCAAGCAGTCCAAGTGAGCACGGAGCGCCCTGCGTTCAAGCTTCTGTGCTGGAAAAAATAAATAAAAGGAAAAGAAGAAAATTCATCTTCACATGATTACAAAACTCTAAAGTTTTGAGGTGCCACAGCACTGCAGAAATTGATACCTGGGAGTTTCTGTCTGTATTTTCCAATGTGAGAAGGTGCTGGGAATAAGTAAGAGTTAACTGGGAGGAGAGGAAAAAGACTTGGGTCAAACACTGGGAAGAATGAATTGTTATGTAACATAAAGATCCAAATACACACACATACACACACATACACATATGCAGATACATATATACATATATGTACACACATACATGTATACATATATACATGCACACATGAATATTAAGTTGTAAAGAAAAGTAATTTGGTACTAAGGATCTTGTACTTAGCTTGTTTGCTCAGCTGGTACTCTACCATTTGAGCAATGCCTGCAGCCCTGTTCTTTGCATGGACTTTTCTGTCCAGAATGGCTTCAAACTTCAATCCTCCAGATCACAAGCCCCTAAATAGCTATGATTACAGATATGAGCCATCCTGGCTTATACTAAACAACAACAACAAAGATGTTGCAATTTAACTGAAAAAAAATCCTATGGATGTGTGTGTGTGTGTGTGTGTGTGTGTGTGTGTGAGAGAGAGAGAGAGAGAGAGAGAGAGAGAGAGAGAGAGAGAGAGATCTGTAATTCCTCTTGTGGCCACAGTGGGGCAGGAGTTCTCTTTTCTAGGAATAAATATGCTCAATTTTACCCTAGCCAAAATATATTTTGGGTATCTTGAGATTTACAGACTATATTCACAAGCATAATAAAAAGGCAAACTAATTTAAAAGAAATTTGCCTCAGTACTATGATCAAATAAGTTAATTATGCAATTAAACACTACATAAATGTAAAGGGCTTTTTATGGCACTCAGGCACGTCTTTAAAATGTAAATGGCTTACTCTTTTAATGATGAAAGAAAAATCTCGTGAAGGCATCATTTTCAGATGAATAAAATATCAAACCCAGGATCTTTTACTATCTAGTTGCCTTTCAAATCATATTGACTAATAAATTAAAAAATTATTTGGCAAGTTTTGGTAACTAGATCCTAAAAACATTTCTAAATAAGCTTTAAAGTATATTTATTAGATTACACTTTCCAATCCAGAAACATACAAAAGAATAAATAAAAATGGTATAAAAAGTCATCCCACAGATGATTACTATTCCTAGAAAAATAAAATTATTGTTCAGAGTTAGAAAATAGCAAAAGATAAAATCCTGAAAAGCAATTGTCATCTTCTTTTAATGTACCTTCTTTCCTATTCCTTCTCCCTATTCATGATTTCTCAAAAGGGAATATATATATATATGTGTGTGTGTGTATGTATGCGTGTGTGTGTGTGTGTGTGTGTGTGTGTGTGTGTGTGTGTTTTGGGGCCTAAACTCTGGGCCTGGGTGCTGTCCCTCAGCTCTTCAGCTCAAAGCTAGCCGTCTACCACTTGAGCCACAGCGCCACTTTCAGCTTTTTCTGCTTATGTGGTCCTGAGGAATCAAACCCAGGGCCTCATGCATGCGAGGCAAGCACTCTACCAACTGAGCCACCTTCCCAGCCCGAACAAATATCTTTCTAAGGTATATTTGATCCCAAGATTAGGAAGGC
This sequence comes from Dipodomys spectabilis, assembly GCF_019054845.1. Taxonomy (NCBI): domain Eukaryota; kingdom Metazoa; phylum Chordata; class Mammalia; order Rodentia; family Heteromyidae; genus Dipodomys; species Dipodomys spectabilis. Next base: position 2,484,405 of record NW_024870974.1, read on the forward strand.
ATTTAAAACAACAGACTTTAATCTCTTCAAAAGATTTAGAACTGAAACCCAGGCTGTAGTATGATTGCACATGTGGAATGTGGCTACAGCATAAGCAGCAGAGGCCTGTGCCAAGTGGCCAGCCCTGGCCCTGCTGACACCTTTCAGAGCAGGAAGGAAGCCAAAGCACTGGTGACTCATGCATGTAATGCTAGCTACTCAGAAGGCTGAGATCTGAGAATCATGGTTCCAAGCCAGCCCAGGCACAAAAGTCTGTGAGTCTCTTGTCTCCAATTAACCACAAAAAGCTGGACGTAGAACTGTGAATGCTAGCCTTGAGCACAAAAATTCAATGACAGGACTTAGGCCCAGAATTCAAGGCAACGGGGGGGGGGGGGGGGGGTGGGGGGGGGGGGGGGAGGGAGAGAGAGGGAGAGGGAGAAGGAGAGAGAGAGAGCAAAGAGCAGGAAAGAAATCAAAGTCCCTTCTCACCCCCAAAAATGATCTTTCCAGAGGTATTTGGGGGTGCATTTCAAGCAGCAGCTGCTCTCATTGCCAGAAGCCTAGAGCAAAGACCTCTGTCTCTAGGGCTGTCAATTGATTCCTTTCATACCCGCTGAAGTCAATTCAACAGAACAAAAACAAAAATATCCTAGCTTAGAAATGACAAAGGACCCTTTAAGACATTGATTGGACCATACTCACACACATTGAGAACAGTATGTTTTCTATATATTGAATGAAATATCTAACTTTTTAAGAATGTTGTAAAATATTTCCATATGCACATTATATCAAAGTACTTTCCCTCCAGTTCAGTTGAAAGGAAATACCCAGAGCATTCGGCCCATCAGAATAGATGTCTCCAGCTGTGGTTTTCAGATGCCCTAACACGCTTCTGCCCAGAACTAATCAAATACAGCTTGGCACTTCAGCGTGTGTGTGCATGTGTGTGTGTGTGTGTGTGTGTGTGTGTGTGTGTGTGTTTGTATTGGCACAATGCCTTACAAAGAGAAAATATTTCAGATGACAAATGCTATAGGAGGGTATCAGTTGACTTTTTGGTTTATTTCAGATATTATCAGTTGCCTTTTATCATTGAAAATGGAAGATCACACTGACCACCAGGAGCCCTTGGGTTGGTCTCCATTCATGTGTATAGAAGGCAGGTCTGTAGCAAGGCAGGAATAAGAATGGAAGTGAGCAGCCCCAGTCCATGGCGTGGACACCACAGCCGTTACATCGACCCACAGGATCTCTGAAATCTTATTATCTTCATATTTAAGTGAGGACACTAGCCATAGAGAAGCTAAGAAAGTTGTTCCACATTATCTAAGCTAGCTAAGTTAGCTAGCTATGGTAGCTCTACAGTGGAATTCCTGTTTATTTACTACAAATTATACACCTCTCCTCCCATCCCTCAGAACGGTCTGAGCTCCATGTTGGTGACTAGGAAGATTTGTTTAAATGTGATTGGGCCCAACTTTCAGAGACTTACAAAGATCTTTGATGGGACTCAGAAATCTTTTTAAAAGCCTCTCTGGAAAATTTCTGGGTTAATCTAAAGTGTAGGAACCACAGATTATATCATCAAACTGAGTTTGGATACAGAAAATACATGTTCTCCTGGCTCTGGTGGCTCACACCTTTAATCCTAGCTACTGAGGATCTGAAGACTGGTCAGCCCAGCTATGAAAGTCCATGAGACTCTTATCTCCAATTAATTACAAAAAAAAAAAGCTGAAAGTGGCACTGTGGCTAAGTGGTAGAGTGATAGCCTGAGTAAAAAAAAGCTCAGGGATAACACCCAGGCCCTGAGTTCAAGCCTAGGCATGGCACAAAAAAAAGGAAGAAGGGAAGAAAGAAAAAAGAGAGAAAGAAAGAAAAGAGAGAGAAAGAAAGAAAGAGAAAGAAAGAAAGAAAAGAAAGAAAGAAAGAAAGAAAGAAAGAAAGAAAGAAAGAAAGAAAGAAAGAAAGAAAGAAAGAAAGAAAGAAAGAAAGAAAGAAAGAAAGGGAGATAAAGAAAGAAAAGGAGAGAAAGAAAGAAAAGGAGGGAAAGATAGGAAAAGAGAAAGAGAAAGAGAGGAAGGAAGGAAGGAAGGAAGGAAGGAAAGAAGGAAGGAAGTAGGAAGGGAGGAAGGAGGGAAGGAAAGAAAGAGAGAGCAAGTTCAGATAATAAACCTTATTTGGGGTCCTGGTGTTGCAATCCCAGTGAGTTCTCATTGTTGATTCTTGTCCTTTGCATTACTTGTTAGTTTTTGTATTTGTGTTGAGTAGGGCACTCTTTGACTCCAAACAGATTGAGTTACCAGTTTCCCCTGCTTGACATTCCTCTAGCAGGAGTCAATCTTTCAACCCACCATCAGGAATTATAAAACCCAGAGTATAAATAGTCCTTGAGGGAACATACTGGCTCATAGTCACACAATGGTTGGTGGCAGGTGTGTTCTGAGATTAGGTTTTTGAAGAGATGAAAAGGGAACTAGAAGTAACATGTATTAATTATCTGCGAGGTGGCAGGCATATCTAATCCTCATAACAGCCTTGGAAGGCAGGTATTGTTATTATCATTTAGGTAGTTCATAACACACAGACGCAGCGAATTCCAGTAACTTGTCCAAGGCCTCATAAGGACTAGGGAGGAGAGTCTACACTCTGCACTATGTCATGCCATATGTTTGCATATATGGAAAGAAGGTGCCAGCATGGGAGGCTGCGGACATAAGAGTATATTCCATAAATCTTCCTTGAGGTCAGTATCCACATAGTACCTGGTACACATGGTGCACAGTTAATGTTTGTTGAATGAATTAATGTGAATTCTTCCAGCCATCAAAGGGAACTTTCTAAATGCTAATGAGCTTAAAACCTTTTGATGATTTCCAATTGCCCACAGGAATGGTTCTCAAACTTATTCCGAGAGTAAAGCACTAAGAATTCATGTGCTTTTAGCAAAACATGATAGGTTTATATATTGTGCCAGAAATTATCATCTATTAGGTTTTGTGTAAACAATATCTAGCACAAGAGATGTAAGACAAAAAATGGGAATCAGCAAATTTACCCCACATATTTACATTTATATTTCTATTTTGTGAAAATTTTGTAATCTCACATTACCTTGGAGAAGATCAAAGTTTTGCAGATTGTTATTAATTTCTCCCCAAATGTTGGAGTTATCCAGATTAATGTAGAAGAAAAATATAATCTTCCCTATTATAGATAGCGGTTGAACTGCATTTATTAAAACCATGGAAAAATACTCTGTGTGCTTATATTTAAATAGAATCAGTGAAGGTTTAGATAATAATAAACAGGTTTCCTACATACATAAGAGTCTGATTGGATATTGGAATGTCATGTAGGACACAGGACAATTTTCAGCCAAGACTAAATTGTATATTTTATTAATGTTCCAGTAAATTCCCCAAATGCCTTCAAAGTATCATTCTAGTTTGAACCATTGATTTAAACTAATCAACCAAGATCCCTAATGGTTGACCTAAAAACAGCTAGACGAGGTCCTGAAGGACACTGGTGGTATCCTAGCAACCCTCAGAGCCCCCATCCCATGCCTGGAGCATAGCACGTGCTCAACTCATTAGCAGGGTAAGAAATAGTGGTAGAACCAAGTCTAGGCCTTTGAGTTCCTGATTGAACAAACACTAATCCCCTTATAACAGGGATCTTCAGATTGAGGTCCTTCAAAGTCAGGGAGCACTCTTGGGGCACCAAGGTTGCCTGAGGGTATCTCAAGGAGTCCAAACACGTTGTTAGTTTTTCTTCCTTTCTTTCCCTCTTTTCTCCCTCCCTCTCCTTCCTTCTTTTCTTTCCATTCTTTCTTTCCTCCCTCCCTTCCTTCATCTTTCCATTTCTTCCTTCCTTCCCTCTCTTCCTTACTTCCCTCTTTCCTTTCCTTTCCTTCCTTTTTTCTTCCTTCTTTCCCTTTTCCTCCCTCCCTACCTCCCTCCCTTTCTTCCTATCCTTTCTTCCTTCCTCTTTCCCTTTTTTCCTTTCTTCCCCCTTTCCCTCTCTTCCCTTTCCCTTCCTCCCTTCTTCCTTCCTTCCTTCCTCTTTCCCTTTCTTTTTTCCTTCCTTTCCTCTTTCCCTCTCTTCCCTTTCCCTCCCTCCCTTCCTTCCTTCCTTTCTTCCTGCCTGCCTGCCTAAGGGATTGTGAACTCAGAGCTTCCCACTTGCTAGGCCACCACTACAATGCTTTCATTTTCACATAGAGTCTTGTAGTTTTGCCCAGGACCCGCCTCGGTCCTTTATTCTACTAGGCACAGATATTTCTCTTTTTCATCCTATGCCTAGTATCTTGTACTCAGACAATGAGTTACAAATTATATTTGATTGATGAAGAACAAACTAAAAACAAACTGCTGGCAGGGCTATGTGCCTTTCCACATAAGAGCACTGGATAGGTGATTTTGGCTCACATTGGGGATCCCTAAAACTCAGATATAATGAGGAATAGGTGGAGGAGATGATACAGTTTTCTTTAACATTCTTATTTTTCCATTTCCTCTAGGTGGCCAAAAAGGGAAACATAAATCTTTAGAAGTTATAGGCACAGGTAATTATTTTCTGTATAGGATTCCAATTGCTCAGAAAATAAGTGTAAGAATTGATGAATAGTTTCAGTTTCTGCACAGCAAAAGAAACAACTGCAGCAACCAAGAGACAACCACAAAATGGGAGAAAATCTTTGCCACATAAAAGATTAATACCCAGAACTCAAAGAACTGAAAAAAATTAAACAGCAAGAGAACAAATAACCCAATTAATAAGTAAGCCAGTGAGTTGAACAAGCATGTCTCAGAAGAAGTACAAATGGCTGATATATACAGAAATGTTCAACATCCTTGGACATAAAAGAAATGCAAATCAAAACTATGTAAGAGCCAGGTGCTGGTGACTCACACCTGTAATCCTAGCTACTGAGGAGGCTGAGATCTGAGGATCACAGTTCAAAGCCAGCCTGGGCAAGAAAGTCTGTAAGACTCTTACCTCCAATAAACCACTAGAAAACCAGAAGTGGTGCTGTGGCTCAAGTGGCGGAGAGCTAGCCTTGAGCTGAAGAGCTCAGAGACAGCGTCCAGGCCTAGAAGTTCAAGCCCTACAACAGACCAAAAAACAAAAACGAAAAACTATACTAAGATTGAGGGTATAGATGGGATAGGGCTAGATGGAAAATGATGGAAGTGAAGGTGACAGTGATCAAAATTCATTGTACAAAAAGAAAACAAAGCTGGAAGTGACATTGGCTCAAGTGGTAGAGTGCTAGCCTTGAGCAAAAAGAGGCTCAGTAACTGCTCTCAGTCCCTGAGTTCAAACCCCAGGACTGGCAAAAGAAAAAAGAAAAGAATCAAACTACTTTGTACCGTTATCGGGTTTTTTTGTTTGTTTGTTTGTTTTTCTGTGTGGGTTTTGGGGCTTAAATTCAATCCCTTGGCTCTGTCCCGGAGCTTTTGTGCCCAAGGCCAGTACTCCACCACTTGAGCCACAGCTCCACTTCTAGTTTTTTGGTAGATAATTGGAGATATGAGAGTCTCGTGGATTTCCATCCGCCCCCCCACCCCTAGACCTCCATCTTTAAACAAAGAAACAAAAGAAAAGCTGCATGCTAGTAGCTCATGCTGCTAATCCTAGATACTTGGGATACAGAGAACAGGAGGACTGTGGTTTGAAGCCAGTGCAGACAGAAAACTGAGGTGATATCTCAACCCATAACTAGGAGCAATAGCACATACCTGTCATCCCAAGCTATGAAGGAGGCTGAGATATCAAGGTACTAGACCAACCCAGGCAGAAAAGTCTGGGAGACTCCATCCAGGAAGTTGGACTCTGCAGCCCACTTGTGATACAGCAGTTACTGGAAGCCTAAAAGTAGGCAGATCTCTACTCAGGCATGCATTCTTTCCTAGAAATAAATGGTAAAATAAACAGTGCTAAACAGGACTTGAAGCATAGCTCAGTGAACAGAGGCTAGCCTAGCAAATATGAGGCCCTGAATTCAAAAATGCCAGTACCTGCCAAAAAATAAAGAGGAAGGGAAGAGAAGGAAGAAGAGGAGGAGGAAAGAAAGACAGAGCATAGTAGTAGAATACTTGTTTATGGGTGAGGCTCTGGGTTCAATCTGTAGTACTACAATACATGAATAAAATGATTGAAATATTCATTCTGCTGAAATAACATCCTTTGCAATTATTTAAATTCTTAATGAAATTGGGCACTGGTAGGTTAACATCCATACTCCCAACTACTTTGTGAAGGATTAGAATTGGAAGCCAGCCAGGACAGAAAAAGTTCCCTGAATTCCTTTTGAACCAATAGTTGAATGTGGTGACACAGCAAATTCCCTACTAAGGTAGGAAATCCAAAATAAGCAGATTGTGGTGTAGGTACATACCCAAGCAAGAAGCAAGAGACTCTATCTCAAAAATAAAGTGCTAAAAAAAAAAAAGAGCTGGAGATACGGCCCAGTGGTAGAACACCTGCCTAGCAATGAAGAAGCTGAGTTCAGTCTCCAGTGCCACCCCTCAAAACAAATTTCCTAGTAAAATGCTTTAGACAAACATCTAAAAAAGAAATAAAACCACTGCAGTGCATGTACCATACCATTGTTTTAGTATTATGTTGATCTCTAGCAAATTATCTCAAGATGAAAGAGAATTAAAACAAGCAGCCCTTTCATTTTTCCCCTTCCCCATTGGGCTAAGCTGATTAGATTTAATAAGGCAAATTTCTGCTGGTCTTACTGGAAGTCTGCCATAAGCTTCGGTCAGAGGGCAGCTGTGGCTAGCATCAGGGTCATAGGGCAGGGAGGCCACAATCTATGAACTGTGGATACAATCTGACCTAACACCAGTCTTTGTAAATAAAACTGTATTGGAAAACAGCTTTGTTCATCCTGATATTTTACTTTTGCTTTCCCATCTCTCAATTGAACAGTGACAGAGACTGTACGGTCTGTAGTCTTCACACCACTTTTACTAAGATGCCATACATACTTGAATTTCCTTAAGACCATTTGTTCTTTAGGCATGCCACAGGCCTCTGGACTCTAAATATTACGTGAGTGAATTGGACTGGACAAATACATTTTTTATTACTATTATTACTATTATTTGCCAGTCTTGGGGCTTGAACTCAGGTCCTAAGCACTGTCCCTGAGCTTCTTTTGCTCAAGGCTAGCACTCTACCACTTGAGCCACAGTACCACTTCCAGTTTTTCTGTTTATGTGGTACTGAGGAACCAAACCCAGGGCTTCATGCATGCTAGGCAAGCAGTCTACCACTGAGCTACATTCCCAGACCACATTCTATTTTTATGTAAGGTATCTCTTGACTTCAGGCATTTGCCCTGTTGGTTCCTGTCTGCCATGTTGCCAGCTCTGTGAGCTTACTATCACTGAGGCTCACTTCTGTAATGCTAGCTATTCAGGAGGTTAAGATTGGAGGATCCAGGCAGACAAAACCAAGAGACTGTTATATCCAATTAATCACCAAAAAGCAGGAATTGGACCTGTAGCTCTAGTGGGGGCCAGCCTTGAGTTTAAACATCAAAGGACAGTGCATAGGCCCCGAAGTCAAGCCCAAAATGGCATACACAACAAAAGTTTGTTTCCTGCCCTGTGAAGCTTGAGGCTAGGGAAGAGTCCACTCTTCTTTTCTGGCTATTGTATTAGTATTTATCCAGAACAGTTTCTGGAACAAGGTAATTTCCAATAAGTATTTGTTGAATGAATGAGAACTCAGACAAAATATAGAACATAAATGAATGGCAAAAATTCCTATGCAATCCTTGTGTTAACCAGAAACATCCACAGAGCATCTTTTGATCCACTGCTATGGGTCTCATTCTTTAATTTAGGATGTGTTATAGACTGAAGTGTGTATGTCAGGTTTTCTGTTCAGTCCTAAGCCACAATGGGAAGGTATTAGGTAGGGTTAATTAGCTCATGAGTGGAGCCTTCAAGAGGGGATGAGAGCCCACATAAAAAGAAATAGGGATAGTTTCTATCCATTACATGATACAGCACAAAAACAGCCACCACCAAAGAGGATAGTGAATCTTCCTCAGTCCCCACAACAGTCAGACGTTAACTGTTGTTTAAACTGACTGGTCTATGGTAATTTGTTACAGGAGTTCAACCTAAAACAGAAACAAAATCTATTGAAGACAGAGTTCATCTTCTGTGCCTGCTTTACAATATAGTATTTATCACATTTAATTTCCATTGTTGAGAGAACTTTAACCTTCAGAAACTATTTTATTCTCCCCCCCCCCCCCCCCCCGCCCCATATTCATACACACAGCACTGGATTCAATATAAAGGTCATTTTAGATTTTACAGCCTGGGTGCTGTCCTTGAGCTTTTTTTTTTTTTTCCGTTGGTCCTGGGGCCTGAACTCTGGGCCTGGGCTCTGTCCCTCAGCTCTTCAGCTCAAGGCTAGCCCTCTACCACTTGAGTCACAGTGCCATTTCTGGCTTTTTCTGCTTATGTGGTGCTGACGAATTGAATCCAGGGCTTCATGCATACAAGACAAGCACTCTACCACTGAGCCACCTTCCCAGCCCATCCCTGAGCTTTTTTGCTCAAGGTTAGCCCTCTACTACTTTGAGCAACAGCTCCATTTCTGGTATTTTGGTGGTTCATTGGAGATAAGTCTCATAGACCTTCCTGGCTGGCTTTAAACTGCAATCCTCAGATCTCAGCCTCCTGAGTAGCTAGGATTACAGCCATGAGCTGTTAAAGGGCCAATCATGATTGAATATGTATCAGATAAACAATAGGGCTCCTGATACAGCATCCTTAGTAAAGTTTGGTAGTATACCATAATCTGAGTAATATCTAGTAATCTGGCCAATATTCATACTCACTTTCCTGAGAGGGAGGGAGTTTGTAGCCTTTGCCTGTTTACCAGGTATAGATGCTTTCAATAGATTTATTTCAACACTGGGAAGAAACACACACATACCACTGGTTTCACAATCCAGGATTGGACAGCTCCAGCCCAAAGCTAGTTGTAGGGGTAATATCTAATAATTACCAAGTAGTTATTAGCAACAAAAAATAATTTACCTTAGTATAAGGTGTAAGTATAGTTTTAAATATGAAGTATATACTTACACTTAGTACAATGTATAAACCACATTATTCAGAGCCGTATCATAATCTCACCCAACAAAGAGTATAAATGATTCTAGGTGTGTGCAAGTTAGAAATGCCCTCCTGATCTTAAGAGTAAAAATATGGCATTTAACTGCATTGAGCAAACTTGATTTGCTGATTTAAACATATGGAGATCTTCTGCTTTTAGAAGGAAGAGACCCCCTTCAATCTTCTAATAGAATTTATAAGCCACTCAATGGAAGGGGAAATTCTAGACTTTAAAAAGAAACCACTGACAACATTCGCATGTCTTCTCAGGAACCTGTCAAGATTACTTTGTCACATGCAGAACTGGATTCAATAAAAGCAGCTTTTCACAAAATCAAAACCTGGCCATCCATTTTGGCTGCATGGACAGAATTGGTGCTGTGTTTGGTATTCTTAATACCGTACTTCAAAACCAATGTATGAATCTGAAGGAAAAAAAAACAGCATAAATAAACACAATATACAAGAATATTACGAGTCTTAAAATAGAGAAAAATTAAAGCTAGCTCAAATGTTCAAATGAAAGGGAGTATTTGAATCAGGGCACATGGATTTGATGGCACACACAACCACGAAAATAATTTTTCAAAAGAAATACAATCTCTGGGGTTATGTGGGGGGAAAAGGGTTGAAAATTTATATATTCAGTATGCTTTCAATTTGGACTTATAATATCTTGCTTATGTTGTGAAAATGAAATGGGAGGGAAAAAATTCAACTATTAAAATTATCTGAGTAGTGAAATTAAACGAGAATTTTTTTCATTCTACTTGTCCATGCTTTCCAAATTGTCTACAAAGATGTTTTCTAAGCAAAGTAAACATACTTTTAATTTAGAAGAGGTTAAATCACTTAACATATGAAGAATTCTTTGAGAAAGTATGCTACTTTAATGCCTTAGCTTTCTCAACTTTCAAAAAGTTAATTTACTTTCGTCTTTGACTGAAACTTGACAGTCAGCCCCTGTAATCAAGAGCCTGGGCTCAACCAGTTGTCCAAACGTGAAGTAGTGCAGAGGGAAGAGCCTCGACAATTACAGTTCAATTCTTTAAAAAACCTAGTCATTGGGCCAATTAATTGATGTCAAGTTTTAAGGGACTGTTTTGATCGCATTATTTAAAAGTGCCATATCCATCATACCTCAACATAATAAAGACTGTCCAAGACCAGTTGATAGCTAATATTATACTTAATGGCGCAAAACCTAAAGCGTTCCCTCTAAAATAACAAGACAAGGTGACCACTCTTACTACTCCTTTTCAATATAGTACTTAAAATTTTAGTCAGATGAATAAGAGAAATAAAATGGAAAAAAAGTCAAACTATCCTTGTTTGTAGATATGTCCTTATGTCCAAAACACTCTACCAGATTATTATTAGATGTGATCAACACATCCAGAAAAGTAGCAGGATACAAACAAAAATTGGGTGCCAATAGTGAACTAATGAACTCACTGAAATAGTTAGAAAAACAATCACTTTCATGGTAGCCTAAAAAAATCAAAAGCCAACAATAACACTAGGAATAAAGTCAACCAAACATGAACACTATAAAGCATTGAAATAAGTATATCCTAAGCCACTAAAAGATAGAAGACCTCCCATGTTTATGGGATTGGCAGAATTAATATTGTCAAAATAACCTATCACCAAAAGCAATTCAGATTCAGTGTAATACCCATCAAAATTCCAATGACATTCTAAACAGAAATAGAAAAAAGAAAACCTTGAAGTTCTATAGAGCAATGCTAGAGGTATCACAACACCTGACTTCAAAGCCATAATTAAAAAAAAAAACAAACAACCAGCACAGTACTGGCACAAAACACATAGGGCAATGAAATATACAATCTACAAAAGTAAACCTATAAAGCTATGGCCTCTTGATCCTCAACAAATATGCTGCAAAGATACATTGGAAAGATCCCATCACTCTAGTCAGAATAGCAATCATTAAATAAACAAAACCCAAGGGCCAGGCATGTTAGTGTATACCTGTAATCTCAGCTATGCAGGAAGAAGAGAAGGGCAAAAGTGAGGTAGGAATAGTGTATCACGGCTTGAAGCCAGCTGAGTATGGTGCTGTTGAAGGGATTCAGGAAAATGAGTGAGGTCTATCCTGAGTAAAAGTGCTGCTTGAATAAGCAACAGGCTGGGAGTGGCTCAGTGCCACCTAAATAAAACAAAAACAAAAATTTGACTCAGAATTTGGAGTAAGAATTCCTGTGGGCCTGCTAGAGTAATAAACCGGAGGGAGGGAGGGATGGGGGGAAGAAAAAAGAGAAAAAAAAAAAAAGAGGGAGGGAAAGAAAAAAGAAAATGGAGCCAGGCACTGGTGGCTCACGCCTGTAATCCTAGCTACTCAGGAATCTGAGATCTGAGGGTCACGGTTCAAAGCCAGCCTGGGCAGGAAAGTCCATGAGACTTTTGTTGTTGTTGGTCATGGGGCCTGAACTCTGGGCCTGGGCGCTGTCCCTCAGCTCTTCAGCTCAAGGTTAGCGCTCTACCACTTGAGCCACAGCACCACTTCTGGCTTTTTCTGCTTATGTGGTACTAAGGAATCGAACCCAGGGCCTCATGCATACAAGGCAAGCACCCTACCACTGAGCCACCTTCCCAGCTTATGAGACTCTTTATCTCCAATAAACCACTTGAAAACTGGAAGTGGAGCTGTGGCTCAAGCAGTAGAGTGTTCACCTTGAGCTGAAGAGCTGAGGGATAGTGTCCAGGCCGAATTCAAGCCCCACGACTGAAGAAAAAAAAAAAAAGGAAGAAAATGGAAGGACCTGGGCACTGGAGGCTCACACCTGTAATCCTACTCAGAAAGCTGAGATCTGAGGCTCAAGATTCAAAGTCAGCCAGAAAAGTCCCTGAGACTCTTATCTCCAATTAACCATCAGCAAACTGGAAGTGGCATTGAGGCTTGAAGTGGTAGAGCTCTATCCTTGGGCAGAAAAGCTCAAAGACAATACTTAGGTCCTGAGTTCAAGCCCATGACTGACCAAAAAAATAAATAAATAAAAGGAAAGAAAGGGGGCAGGGAGGGGAGACGGGTGAAAAGAAACCCAAAAGCCAATGTTGGCAAGAATGAGGGATGGATGGGTAATAACACTATGATCTTTGTACACTACTGGAGGGAAATAAATTGGACAGCCACTACGGACATCAGTATGGAGGTTCACCAATAAATCATGACCGCTTTCATTATACATCCCAAAGAATTCATTACACCATCAGCATATAGTCAACTGCACTAGTTTACATTAGCCAAGTGACAGAAAGCCAAACTGCCAAACAACATATAAGTTCATGTAATTATGCTTTAAGAACTATCACTACCAAGAATTGCAGTTAAGGGCGTGGGGGGGGGGGGGGGAGGAGCGGGGAGGAGTAGAAGAAAAATGAGGGAAGGGGTAAGTATGTGTGTGTGTGTGTGTGTGTGTGTGTGTGTGTGTGTGAATTGCAGTTAAGAAAATTCTCAAACTGGGCACTGGTGGCTCAAACTTACCTGTAATCCTAGCTACTCAGGAGGCTGAGATCTGAGGATCATGGTTTAAAGCCAGCCTGAGCAGGAAACTCCATCAAACTGTTGTTATCTCCAAATTAACTACCAGAAAACCAAAAGTGGCACTGTGGCTCAAGTGGTAGAGCACTTGCCTGAGTGAAGAGCTCAGGGACAGCACCCAAGCCTAGTTCAAGCCCCATGACTGACCATGACCATAAAAATCTCAAAATTTGGGCTGGGAAGGTGGCTCAGTGGTAGAGCACTTGCCTTGCATGCATGAGGCCCTGGGTTTGATTCCTCAGCACCACATAAACAAAAAGAAAAAAGCTGGAAGTGGTGCTGTGGCTCAAGTGGTAGAGCACTAGCCTTGAGCTGAAGAGCTGAGGGACAGCGCCCAGGCCCAGAGTTCAGGCCCCCATGACCAGACCCATCCCCTTCAAAAAAATCAAAATTTGAATGCCAATTTAAGTCGCTTAACAGTTCTGTGATTCATCCCCCACTCATCTTCTGTAATATGCTTTGGCATTTCTACTTACTTAGCTGGGCATGGTACTTAGGCCTGTTACCCAGCACTCAAGAGCTCACACCAGCCAGGGCTACATATCATCCATCTTACCTCCAGAAAAAGATGACCTAGAACAGGTTAGCTGGCAAAAGACAAGTGGCAACATTTTAGCCTTTTACCCTAAATGTATTCTAGAAATAACAGTGCCACATCGTGATCATGCCAATTACTAGTTAATCCCTCATTGATAGAAGAAACTATTTTGTGGAAGGGCCTGGGGGCCTGCTCCTGAGCTTTTTTGCTCAAGGCTAAAGTTCTACCACACCTCCACTTCCCACATTTTTGGTGATCAACTGGAAATAGGAAAATCTTAAGGACCAGCTTTTGAACTGGATCCTCAGACCTCAGCCTCAGGGGAAATGGTAAACTACCAAGTTCCCTAAGTAAAGCCAGCTGCTACAGTACCTGACCTAGACAAATGGGCTGCCATTTTACCAAGATAGAGGAACTTGGTCTGACAGAAACGGAAGGAATGGAGGCTACAATGCTTGATAAGAAAGGTACTCATTATCTTGCCCACGTAATTGAAACCCCTCTGTACAGTATTTTCACAATTAAAAAAACTGAAGGAATGTAGGCAGTGTGGCACTGATTGAAATAGTGTTAACATGTTATAACAGATAATCCCACTCTCCCCCCCAAAAAAAATAAAAAATAGGCTTTTATATACAGAGCATTCAAACCAAAGCTAGTTCTCTAAGCATTAGAAAGAATGAGCCAGGTGATTAAGAACTTTTACAGCGGCTAGGTGTGGTAGGCTTTCCTATAATCCTAGTGATGGGAGTTAATAAGGTCTTCTGGAGGCCAAATGGGCAAACAAGTGGAAGACCAAGGTTTTCCACTTGCTGATAAAGGAGTTCCAATGGCAAAGTGCTAAGGAATGTTTGCATACACAAAAGAATTCTAGTAACCAGACCTTCACCTAGTTTTCTTTTGGAAAGTGGTTAACTAAAACTTATTAGACATCTTTTGTCTAATTATACAAGAGACATTATACAAAACAATACTCTGATATTTTATTACTCAAAGCCTTTTTATTTATCAAAAAGGTTCCTTCTTTGCTAGCAGTTTAGAGACCTCTGGCATCCTAGGCCCACACAGCTTCCTGTTTTTATTTAGCTTTCTGACTCTGTGCTTGTGCCTTCAGCACTTTCACGACGATTTTCTGCTCCTCAATAAGGAAAGCACGCTTGATCCTAGAAAGGAAAATACACAATGAGTAGTTTCTAAAAATCAAACTTGGTTTGTTCAATTTAACAATGACAAGTACCATAAAAAGGAATGAACAAAGCATTATAGGAACCCAGAAAGGAAATGAAAGTTGAACTGAAGTGCCAAACCTCCTAGCCCAGCCCTCACTCTGTACTGGAACTACACACAAGTAGTGTCAGTGCTCAACTCACACCCACAGGAACCACATTGGCACTGCTAAGAGCTCTATGTTTAACATAACCCATGCTACATTATGACCCAGCAGCACAGTGGTGGGTAATTCACAAAATGTCTTTATCACATTAAAAACTTTTCAGGGGGCTGGGAAGGTGGCTCAGTGGTAGAGCACTTGCCTTGCATGCCTGAGGCCCTGGGTTCGATTCCTCAGCACCACATAAGCAAAAAGAAAAAAGCCGGAAGTGGCGCTGTGGCTCAAGTGGTAGAGCGCTAGCCTTGAGCTGAAGGACAGCACCTAGGCCCAGAGTTGAGGCCCCACGACCGGAACCCCCCCCAAAAAAAACTTTTCAGTAAAAACCAGCTTTGTGCTGCTAACTAAAATTAAGGGGTAAAGGAGCCAGGGCTTGTAACTGTCTTAATACACATGTCCCAATCCTAAAACAAGATTAGGTTCTGTATACCTTAAGAGACCAACAATGAAAAAAGCCAAGTTCCTCTAGCTTACAACTCATTACTACTCTTCCTCTCTACTTGTTTTCCTGTTTCTCAAGTGAAATCATATTTATCTTGTGTTTGCATTATTAATACAATGTCTTGCTACCCCCTCATACTATCATGCAAAGGTTTGGTGTCCAGATTTGACTTTGCACTTCTATAGAACTGAGTGAAATAGAACTTAAGCTTCCCTACCAAGTCTATCACTTCACTTATGAAGACCAATCACCTGGAAGTTCATTTTTTGGAGGCAATTTAATATAAGGCTAGAGTTAAAAATGGATTAAGCCATAACTAGTAGTTAGCCATGTGAACTTGAGCAGTACATCCTGGATTCTTGGCAAAACAATAAAAACTCTTCCCAGAGGAAATTGATACTGCTACCACAGACTTAGTAGGGACTTGATACTACCACACAGGTACTTGGCACATTTATCTTCACAACTCTACCATCACTCCTATCTTTCAATATCCAAAAGACTGTCTTCTTTCTGAACTCTTTCCCTAGACTTCGGTTCTCAAAGCAGTAACAAGTTCACTATCCTTTAGAAACTACATGTGAACACCCATCTCAGTTTAAAGAGTCACTTCATTCGTTCTGCTGTTTGTTTCTAACACACCAAAGGCAAAAGTTCTCTGGCTCTGCCCCCAAAAGACTTAATTCCCCACATCTTAAAGAATCAAGCTAATTCCCTCGCCCTTTAAGGCCTTTCAACCTCTGTTGTTGATGACCTCCTACCAAGCTCTGCAGCAGCTACACTGTAAGTACATGCTGCTATTTCCCTATACATTTTAAAGACCTTCCATCCTCCATCTGCCTATGAACAACCACTAGGTTTTCTTACCTACCCTCCTCTACAAATGTCTTACATTTCTACATCTAGCTTATGGATTATACTTTATTTAATCTGATATAACTAACTGTTTTATATATCACCAATCACCAGGGAGGGTAAAGCATGCAACTTATTTTTTCCTACCAGTCTTCCAGTAAGGAAGAGTATACACCGTTAACCATAGACAAGTCTGTGTTTATTTAAGAAAACCATCTTGAAGCTGGGAGCTGGTGGCTCACGCCTGTAATCCTAGCTACTCAGGAGGCTGAGATCTGAGGATCACGGTTCAAAGCCAGCCCGGGCAGGAAAGACCGTGAGACTCCTATCTCCAATAAAAACCACCAGAAAACCGGAAGTGGTGCTGTAGCTCAAGTGGTAGAGCGCTCGCCTTGAGCTGAAGAGCTGAGGGACAGCGCCCAGGCCCAGAGTTCAAGCCCCACGACCGACCAAAAAGAAAAAAAAAAAGAAAACCATCTTGATTTTGCTTACCTGTCCCGGACACATTTGGCACACATGGAACCACCATAGGCTCTGCTGACATGTTTTTTTGTTTTAGACAATCGCATGAGGACTTTAGGTCTCACAGCACGAACCTGTATAAAGAAAACTAAGATTACACAAAGAAATTTCCCTGGGTTTTAAATGATACAATGTTGTATCGACTCATCTGAAGAGCATGTCACTGTACTTCTCTCAGTTTTTAAAGGTCTGTGTTCTTGGAAAATGGGGATCTTGAATGTTCCCCTCCATCCAGAAGTTCAATCCCTGACTTGTTAATGTTGTCCACAACAAGAGGACCACTTACCCCCCGGAGCCGGCCTGGACATACACCACATGCAGATTTTGGTGCTTTTCCGACCTTTTTGGTGTAAAGGTAAACAATTCTATTGCCAGGGGTTCGGGACCTAGAAAGAGAGAATAGGCAACAGCTCAGCATCTCAAAGAATAAATGACAGGATGTATTCGAATTTTGGAAATACTTACAGCCTGGTTTTGTTAGAGGCTGTGTTGTAGGAAAGCCTACGGCGGTATGTCAATCGCTGGACCATTTTGATGGCCTAAGTAAAAATATGATCGTTTTCCCATTAAAAATCTAATACACATCTCAAAGCATCATCACATAATTTATACATATATGCACATGTGTATAACACGCTATTTATTCCCATATATAAAAATTACTTGTAGTTAGAGGTGACTTCTAGGAGGCAATGTTAGTTCTACTGGAGACAATCAAACATGACTCGGTTATTATTTAGGTATCATGCTCATTGTTTCAAGTGGTGGCCAGAAAGCACAAGCAAGCTATAAAAAACACTATGGGGGGTGGGGGGGGGGGGGTGGGAGGGGGGCTGGGAAGGTGGCTCAGTGGTAGAGCACTTGCCTTGCATGCTCGAGGCCCTGGGTTCCATTCCTCAGCACCACATAAGAAAAAAGCCGGAAGTGGCGCTGTGGCTCAAGAGGTAGAGCGCTAGCCTTGAGCTGAAGAGCTGAGGGACAGCGCCCAGGCCCAGAGTTCAGGCCCCACTACCGGACCCCCCCCCCCCCCCCCCCCCCCCCCCCCCGAAGGTGGCTCAGTGGTAGAGCGCTTGCTTTGCAATGCATGAGGCCCTGGGTTCGATTCCTCAGCACCACATAAGCAAAAAGAAAAAGCTGGAAGTGGTGCTGTGGCTCAAGTGGTAGAGCACTAGCCTTGAGCTGAAGAGCTGAGGGACAGCGCCCAGGCCCAGAGTTCAGGCCCCACAACCAGACCCCCCCCCCCAAAAAAAACAAACAATAAAACAAACAAACAAAAAAAAAACCCTATACAACCAAGCACTAGTGGCTCACACTCGGCCTTGAAGATTGCAAGAAAGTCCATGAAACTCTGGGCTCCAAATAATCCCAAAGCAGGAAGTGGAGCTGTGACTTAATTGGTGGAATGCTAGCCTTGAGCAGCTCAGGGACAGCACCCAAACCTCAAGACTAGCACAAAAAAAAAAAAGACTTTCCTGCCCTGGCTGGCTTTGAACCGTGATCCTCAGATCGCATCTTCCAGAGTAGCTAGGATTACAGGAGCAAGGCCACTGCCGCCAGACTTATGACTTGAGTTTTAAGGGAAGCATCCAAAGGACACAAGATAACCAAGCACTGCCAGGCTGACCCTTCTTCCAAACTTTGTGCTCGCTTCATGATAGGAATTTAGAGGAAACCGGTGGTTCACGCCTGTAAATTTAAGCTACTCGGGAGGCTGAGATCTGGTGATAACGTGGGAAGCCTGTCGAGGTAGATGAGCCTAAGAAACCCTCACCTCCCATCAATCAGCAAAAAGCCGGAAGTGGAGCTGTGGCTCAAGGGGTGTACCACCAACCTTGGGCTAAAAAAGGTCTGGGGCAGCACCCAGGCCCTGATGCAAGCCCCAGGTCCGGAACACACACAAGGGGGGAAAACGCATAGAGGAAGCCGCTTGCACTTGTTCCTCACGTCACACTAAACCCGAGGCGACCCGAAGGCCCGTGCAAAGCGCCCTAGACGTCACCACGGCGTTCCAACACCCCAGCGGCGTCATTTTCCTCCGGCTCGGTACTGCCATCGAAAACAGAAGCCAGCAGGGAGAGGAGCCACTGCCAGCGCCGGTCCCCGGGCCTCGCGCGGCCCGGGACAGGTCCAGGCACGGCACGGCGGCCTCGCAGGCCCGACCTGAACGGGCCAGGAGCCCCCCCCGCCCCAGTCCGGCCGCCGGCCCGCTCCCGGAGTCCAGACACGACCCCGCAAAGCCCCGGATGTGACATTCGGCTTTCCGCCGCTCCCGAAGGGGCTCCGCCAGGGATGGAGGGGCTCCCGAAGCTCAAAGTGGAGAGTTCTGACACCAAGGGAGCCCCGCCAGCTCAAGGAAATGTTTCCAAGCACTCGCGGTGCGCGCCACGGCTCGGATGGCGACCGATTGCACAGGGAATACAGACAAGAAGAAACTGGCTACCATACCTCTAGACACCGTCCCCGGAAGAGAGAAAGGAAGGCGCAAGCGAGTTCAAAGGGCAAATGTCAATGCGCATGACCGGATGTTGCGTCAGAGGCACGTTCGTGTTGCTGAGAGCGCCGCCATGTTGTACGGAATCCAATGCACCACCCGTCCATCAGCGGGGATCCTGTTGTACGGCAGCCTCCGGGGGCGGGGCTATACACAAGCAACACCTATCAGAGAAAATTACACCTGCGGAGAAAATTACCCGGGAATCTCTGGAGAAACAAACGCAAATGACACTGGAGCCAGAAAGGTCAGAGGCGGGCCCAAGTCCACTTTGTATTTGTGTTTTTGACTGAGACCGCTCATTGGCGGGTGACCTGTCACCTGAGCCAGGCCTCCAACCCCAAAGCCTGGCCCCCAACCCCAAAGCCTGGCCCCCAACCCCAAAGCCAGGCCCCCAACCCCAAAGCCTGGCCCCCAACCCCAAAGCCAGGCCCCCAACCCCAAAGCCTGGCCCCCAACCCCAAAGCCAGGCCCCCCAACCCCAAGCCAGGCCCCCAACCCAAAGCCTGGCCCCCAACCCCAAAGCCAGGCCCCCCAACCCCAAGCCAGGCCCCCAACCCCAAGCCAGGCCCCCAACCCCAAAGCCAGACCCGCCAACCCCAAGCCAGGCCCCCAACCCCAAAGCCAGGCCCCCAACCCCAAAGCCTGGCCCCCAACCCCAAAGCCAGACCCCCCAACCCCAAGCCAGGCCCCCAACCCCAAAGCCAGGCCCCCAACCCCAAGCCACGCCCCCAACCCCAAAGCCAGGCCCCCAACCCCAAAGCCAGGCCCCCAATCCCAAAGCCAGGCCCCCAACCCCAAAGCCAGGCCCCCAACCCCAAAACCAGGCCCCCAACCCCAAAGCCAGGCCCCCAACCCCAAAGCCTGGCCCCCAACAACCCCAAAGCCTGGCCCCCAACCCCAAAGCCAGGCCCTCAAACCCAAAGCCAACTTTACTTTCAAGGGATGCTGCAAGGCATTTAGCCTCAAGAGATTCAGCTGGCTCTGGGGCAAGACCTAGGTTTAGTTCCTAAATGACACTTAAATTACCTTTCAGACCTTTTTCTTGCTTGCTTTTCTTATGTCCCAGTCCTAGGGTTTGAACTCAGAGCCTGGGTGCTCAGGGCTAGTGCTCTGCGACTTGAGCCACAGCTCTACTTCTGACTTTTTGGTGCTTAGTTAGAAATAAAAGTTCACAGATTTTCCTGCCCAGGCTGGCTGGGAAACACGATCTTGTATCCCAGCTAATTTCCTCTCATTGGCTGCATTGAATTTTATGAATTAAAAGCAAAAATTAAGCCAGGCACTGGTGACTCATGCCTGTAATCCTAGCTACTCAGGAGGCTGAGATCTGAGGATCGAGGTTCAAAGCTAGCCCGGGCAGGAAAGTCCGTGAGACTCTTATCTCCAATTAACCGCCAGAAAACCAGAAGTGGTGCTGTGGCTCAAGTGGTAGAGCACTCGTCTTGAGCCGAAGAGCTGAGGGACAGCACCCAAGCCCAGAGTTCAAGCCCCATAACCAAAAAAGCTACTCAGGAGGCCTGAGATCTGAGAATCACAGTTCGAAGCCAGCCTGGGCAGGAAGTCTTTGAGACTTGCACTGCTAATTAACCACACACACACACACACACACACACACACACACACACACACACAAACAAAACCCAGAAGTGGAGTTATGACTCAAGTGGTAGAGTACTAGCCTTGAGTGAAAAAGCTAAAGGACAGCATCCAGACCTGAATTCAAGCCCCAGTATTAAAAACATAATAAAAGCAGTAATTAGCTCAATGTAAACATTTAAAATATATTATGATTTTGATGGTCTTGCTTTGGCAAGTTATTTTAGAATTTATATTGGGAACCTTAAGGTACCAGGAAAGGCCCAGGTGTGTCTTGACCTCTGAGACCCTGGTAAAGATGAAAAACACTGCACATCACATTCTCTCCTTCTCTGGGCATTCCTTTTTGAGATTAGGGTCTCCCTTTGTGGCCCAGACAAGCCTGAAACTTTTAATCCCCTTGCCTCAGTCTTATAACTGCTTAGATTATAGGTGTACATCACCATACTAGTTTACTTTTGGTACCAGTCCTAGGGCTTGAACTCAGGGGCTGGCTTTTTGCACAAAGCTAAAGCTCTACCACTTAAGCCACAGCTCCACTTCCAGCCTTTTACCACTTAATTAGAGATAAAGAGTCTCTTAGATTTCCCTGCCTGGGCTGGCTTCAAACCAGGATTCTCAGATCTCAACCTCCTGAATAAGTAGGATTATAGGTGTGAGCCTCTAGCCCCTGGCTTTATTTTTATTTGTTTATGGTACTGGGGTTTGAACTCTGGGCCTCATGTTTGCTAGACAAATGCTGTAATATGAAGCTATGTCCTGATCTTTGTGGTATCTTTAATCCCAGGCTAAGCTGGGATTTAGACATTATATTTTCTACAAAGAGTTAAAAACTATCAGATCATTTTAACTTTCTAAATTTTAGAAATAGGAATTTTGAGAACAAATTAGATTTTTCTAATAGAAATGTTTCTGAGCCTAAAGCCCTAAAGGGGAATAAGGAAACCAATTAATTTCAATTTAAATAATCATGTCTTAAGTAGCAAATGAACTAAATTCTATTGTCAGAGAACAACTGTATGGAATTCCCTGAAGGTTGACTTCCAAATGGCATTAGTGTAGTGGTTTCATGTCTTGCTAATGTAGTATTTCTGTTGGTCTCTGTAACTTCTGTTTGTTTTTTCCCTAGACATTGTTATTAAGAGTAGAGAAGAAGAAAAGTTGAAAGATCAAAGATAGAAAATTGTGAGAAATTCCCAATGGTATTCCAAGAAACAAGGCAGCTAATAACTTCATTTCCAAAAAAAACATTTCAAGAAAAGCTATTCTCTTACTCAAAAACCTGTATTTAATATATAGTGTATAAGATTTTCTCTTTGTACTTGCTAAAAAACAATGCGTAGCCAGGCACCGGTGGCTTACGCCTGTAATCCTAGCTACTCAGGAGGCTGAGATCTGAAGATCAAGGTTCAAAGACGGCCCGAGAAGGAAAGTCCGTGACACTCTTATCTCCAATAAACCACTAAAACACCAGAAGTGGTGCTGTAGAGCAGTAGAGCACTCGCCTGGAGCTGAAGAGCTGAGGGACAGCGCTCAGGCCCAGAGTTCCAGCTCCACAACTGACCAAAAAAAAAAGCAATGCATTTATGTCAGGAGGGTGAGATCTGGAGAATCATGGTTTGCTAAACCCCCAAATAACCAGCAAAAGCTACACTGAAGGTATGGTTCAAGTGATAGAGGGCTAGCCTAGCAAGCACAAAGCTTTGAGTTCAAACCCCAGTACTGTTAAAAAAAAAAAGATTATTTTTAAAAATTTGTTTATGCTGGGCACCAGTGGCTCACACATGTAAATCTATCTACTCAGGAGGCTGAGATCTGAGCCTTCTGGTTCAAATCCAAGTCCATAAGACTCTTATTTCCAACTAATCTCCAAAAAAGCCAGAAATGGAGCTGTGGCTCAAGTGGTAGAACACTAGCCTCGAGCTGAAAAAGCTCAGGGACACAGGTCCTGAGTTCAAGCCCAGAACCAGAAAAGAATATTTTTGATGCTGGCAATCACTATTGGTACATCAGTAGTAGTAGTAGTGATAGTAGAAGTAGTAGTCTTGGTCCTGGGGCTTGAATTCAGAGTCTTGTGCTCTCACTTGGCTTTTTCAGTCAAGGTTTACACTCTACCACTTGAGCCATACCTCCTTTTCTGGCTTTTAGCTGATTAATTGGAAATTAAAAGTCTCATAGATTTGTCTGCCTGGGCTGGCTTCAAATTATGATCTTCAGTTATCAACCTTCAAAGTAGTTGAGGATTATAGGCAAGAGCTTCCCACACGAAGAACCATTGATGTTTTAGATACAAACATGCCAAATATTTCCAACCATGTCTGATTTTCTGCCAATGTCTCTAAACTTAAAGCAACTCTCAAAAATATATTCATGAGATACATGTTATTAGTAAGTTATGAAAGGGATGCACTAAGTTTAGGTAGTGTTTATGTCTGGATATTTACCTTGGATATGTGGATGTCGTAGAATACAGAAACAGAGTTTGGCAGAGTTATATAAGCTGGGTCATGGAAGGCTTGAAATGCTATATGCTCAAGCTTAGTCTCTAGTTTTGTCATGTTGTTTCCTTTGACTTTTCTTTTTTCCTGTGCCAGTCCTAGGGCTTGAACTCAGAGCCTGGGTACTGTCCCTGAGCTTTTTTGCTCAGGGCTAGGGCTCTACCATTTGAGCCACAGTTCCACTTAGAGTTTTTTGGGTTTTTTTTTTTTTTTTTTTTTGGTGGTTAGTTGGTGATAAGAGCCTCGAGGACTTTCCTGCCCATTCTGGCTTCAGATCTCAGCCTCCTGAGCAGCTAGGATCACAGGTGTGAGCCACCAGCGCCTGGCTTCCTTGTGGTCTCTTTGAGAAGTCCAAAGAAACTAATGCAGACTGTACCACAATGAAAACTAGCGTGGATGGAGAGCAAAAGGAAGAAAGAGTTAAAATGCTTAATGAATCAAAGCCTTGCTTTTCTGAAGATCCCCTTCCCCCCTGAAAACAGACACTGCCTTTGGGGACAACAAGCTCTGTGTCTTTGTCCAATTATTTGAGCAAATCAAGAAAGTCATTTTCATGGGAAAGACTTGATCACACAATACTATAGGAAATTCTAGTGTATTTACACCCTTGCTCATTTCACACCAATACTATTTTTGAACAAGTTGAAAATAGATTTGCAGACAGCCCCTCCTCCCCACCTTAAAAATGTACAATAATATCATGTTTGTGTGGAAACTTTCTCTTTGGAAAAATGTCACAACCCCATATGAAAGAGAATTAAAATCTTGTTATTTTAATTTACATCTCGCCACAAGATAAGTAAAGTTATCATTGAAATTCTAATTAAATGGGATGATTGACTAAGGTACATCAAAGAAACCAAGTGAATATGGTTGAATCGAAGACATTAATTAGTCTGCGTGCAAGAAATCCAGGGGTGTCAAGCTGAGCCTGCTACAAGGAGGGGGGAAAAAAAAAAGAAAGAAAGACAAGAAAACGCTGGTTTCTTTGAAGTTAGGAAGGGAGATTGTGAGGGAAGTAATTGCGTCTGACTGGATCCTGTAATGAAGGGCTGTAAATCAGAACCTCAGAATCTAAGGAAAGATGCAAGGAATGAATGTGGCTGGCCCCCTGCTGCGAAGAAGCAGAATGCCAAGCGCACTAATTGACCCAGCCTATTTCCCAGTGGTTCTCTGTTATTATTTATTAATTTTTAATTTCTGAATTATTTACGTCCTGGGAAATTATTCTTGACAGCCTGTTAGACGTGCCAGAGTTAATGGAGGATGAAAGGATGGGTACTAGTATTAGCAGGTATAGTCAGGGGCTCCTGGATTTAATGATTTGGGGAGAAGGGGAAAATGGATTTCACTTCTCTACTACTTTAGGGGGAGACACCAGTTATTTGATTAATTGAGGAATGACCAAAGCAAAAGTATATTTGAAGTGTAAATGAGTCACTGGGATGAGCTGTTTACTTGGCTCCTTTCTGAGTGGTAGGGATTTTCTTGAAGGTGAAGATTAAAAGCGGACGGATGAAGATATATTCACACACTTTTCAGTGCACACCTATTTGATTCAGATTAAACTCAGGAAAATCCTGGGATCCTAGAAAAAGGGGTATTTTCATCTTTCTCTCCTCTTTTGTTCTCTATCTCTTGCCTTCTGTCTCTCTGTCTCTCTGTCTCTCTTTGTCTCTGTCTCTTTCTCTCCTACTGGTACTGGGTTTAAACCCAAGGCCTCCACTTGGGAAGTTAGCTTAGTGTAAAGTGTTTGCCTGGTATGCATGAAGCCCTGGGTTCGATTCCTCAGTACCACATGAACAGAAAAAGCCAGCTCAGGGATAGTGCCCAGGCTCTGAGTTCAAGCCCCAGCACTGGCAAAAACAAACAAAAAACAATTCAAGGCCTCATGCTTCTCTGCTTGCTTTCTTGGCTTGGTGCTCCATTTGAGCTATGTCTCCAGCTGGCTTTTAGCCAGTTAATCGGAGATGGTGTCTTACAGACTTTTCTTCTCAGGCTGCCTTTGAACCATGAATCTCAGCCTTTTGAGTAGGTGCAAGTCACCTCCCAGTTACCATCTGGGTATAAGTTCTTTATGCATTTTTTAAAATTTTTACCTATGAACACAGCAGTCGTTGTGGTCTTTATCCCTTAAGGAAATTTCTGGACCAGACATAGTGACTGATGCCTACTATTCCAACTACTTGAGAGGTAGAGAGTGGGAGGATTGTGGTTAAAGACCAGTCCGAAACAGACAGGTCATCTTCCTTCTACCTCAACAAACTGAATGTGGTGCTAGCACGTATGGTCCCTGCTTCATGAGAGTTATGGTAGGAAGACTGAGGAGGGAGGCCAGTCCCTTGGCAAAAACACTAGACTCAATCTGAAAAATAAAAAGCAAAAGTCTGGGGTCTTACAGGCTCACACCTGTAATCCTAGCTACTCTGAGGATTGCAGTTCAAAGCCAACCCCGGCAGGATAGTCCATGAGAGTCTTATCTCTAATTAACCATCAGAAAATCAGAGGTGGCACTGTGGCTCAAAGTGGTAGAGTGCTAGTCTTCAACGCAAAAGCTCAAGGATAGCATCTAGCCTTGAGTTGAGGTCCCATAACTGACCAAGAAAAAAAAAAAGTCTGGGATGTTGCTCAAGTGGTGGGGTGTGTGGCTCAAGTAGTAGAGAGCCTCTTTAGCAAAAGCAAGGCTCTGAGTTTGAATTTCAGTTAAAGAGGAGAGAGAGGGAGAGAGAAGAGAAGGAGGAGGAGGAGGAGGAAAAGGAGGAGGAAGAGGTAGGAGAGGAAAGGAAAAGTTCTTATTGACTTCTTTCTGATTAGCAGTTAACCAATCAGAAAGAAGCAGTGCCTGCTAATGTCGAGAAGGAGCAATGGAAGAAGAGTGTAAAGAGTGTAATGAGTAAGAGAGAGGTTGGTCTACTAGGAGAGCCAGTGGGACAGAGGTGGGTCAGCCATTCAGCCAAAGCCCTGTCATTTATGACTGCCTCCTTGCTGGCCTCCCTCTGTTGTCACCATCTCTGTTCAGCTAGCCTCATTCCAGCTCTTTAAACTTGTCTTCTTAGGTCAACTTCCTCTTCCACAGTATTCTACACCAGGGCTTCTCAAATGTTAGCATGCCAGCAAATCACCTTGCCTCTTGCTACTCTGCAGGTTGGATGTAGTGGGCCTGGGTACAGGGACTGAGATTCTGCCTCTCTAATACACTCCCCAATGGGGGCAATGTAGCAGGTCCTGGACCAGACGCTCAAAATTCTTATCAAATTCTTCTCCTCTCCCCCTCCATCCTATCTTATCCTTCCCTTCCACCTTTCCTCCCCCTTCGTTTCTTTTCTTTTAGACAGAGGCTCATTAAGTAGCCAGGGTGGCCCTGAACACAGGATCATTTTACCTCAGCTTCCTAAGAGCTGGGATTACAGGCATGTGACACCATGCCTGGCTCTAAATTCATTTTCTTTAAAAGCAATACTAGTTAATTCTGTCACTGAGAAACTCTATGTGATTTCTTGTGCCTACAACTAAATAGAGATTCCTAGCTGAGCATGCTGTTGGCTCATATCTATGATCCTAGCTACTCATAAGACTGAGATCTAGGGTTGTGGTTTGAAGCCCTCCTGGGCAGTAAAGTCTGAGAGTCTTACCTCAAATTAACTACCAAAAAGCCAGAAGTGGACCTGTGGGTCAAGCTGCCAGCTTTGAGCACAAACGCTCCGGGACAGCCCAGGCCCCACGTTCATTCCTTTTACCAGTCATAGGACTAGATGGCACTACCAGTTGCCAATCTGTTTTCCAGATCCCAGAATCCAACTGCTCTTTTATTCTGTCAGATTCTTTTTCATGTCTTTTAAAAGAAATTGCTTTATTCAAATTCTAGTGGGATTTTGCAGAAAAACACAATTAGATGTGTGGTCTAGTCTACCAGAAAAACAGTTAAATCTGTTCTTGGCTCCTTGTAAAATGAACAATGAAGCTAAGTTTCTGGGTACAGAGGCCAGCACTAAGGGCTTCTGTCTTCTTCATTCTCTGGCTATGACAATGAGAAATACTATGCAGATTGAAGCTCTGTGTTCCTGAGAAAAAAACACTTCGTCCTTGTAGCCAACTCATAGGGTTTTCTACCACCAGGACCAAACTTAGTGCTCACAGAGTCTGGAAACTTAAAGAGCAGAAAGCATTTCATTACCTCTGTTAGGTGGGGAATAATAGCTTTCATTGAGAACAAATTCAGACTATATACTATCTAGCTTAGTGATGGTCAATGTTCAGTTGTTCTCCTATAAATAGATTGAACAAGCTAGCACTGGTGGTTCACACCTGTGTCCTATCAACCCAGGAGGGTAAGATCTGAGGATCACGGTTCAAAGCCAGCCCAGGCAGGTAAGTCTGTGAGACTCTTATCTCTAATTAACCACCAGAAAACTAGAAGTGGCACTGTGGCTCAAGCGGTAGAGCACTCGCCTTGAGGTGAAGAGCTCAGGTACAACACCCAAGCCCAGAGTTCAAGCCCCACAACCAACACAACAACAACAAAAAAGTAGAGCTGTGGCTCAAAGTGGTAGAGTGCTAGCCTTGAGCAAAAGAGCTCAGGGACAGCACCCAGGCCCCGAGTTCAAGTCCCACAACAGACAACAACAACAACAATAATAAAAATAGATTGAAAAAACTGTAAGCTAAATTTCCTAGTAGGAAATTTTTCTTACTATTTTTTTTGACACAGTGTCTTACTCTGTAATGCAATAATGCAGGCTGGCCATGAACTTGCAGGCATTCTGCTTCAGCTTCCCTAGTGCTGGGACTGCAAGTGTGTGTCACCATGCTTGGCTACATATATCATTTATTATAATTTATATTATGTTATAGGAAAGGTACATTCAGGAAGTACATGAAGTAATTAACAGTAGCCAGGCAATACTAATCCCACTCATTTCCCACTGAGTGAGAAAACACGTAGGTTTTTTGTTGTTTTTTGTTGTGTTTTGGTCAGTCATATGGCTTAAACTCAGGGCCTGGGTGTTGTTCCTAAGCTCTTCTGCTCAAGGCTAGCACTCTACCACTTTGAGCCACAGCTCCACTTCCAGCTTTTTGGTGGCTTATTGGAGATGAGAATCTCATAGACCTTTCTGCCTGGACTGGCTTTAAACCATGATTCACAGATCTCAGCCTCCACACTAGCTAGGATTATAGGAGTAAGCCACCAGCACTTCACCCGGCCTCTCAGACCAATCTTAATTAACATTTACATGTTGTGTTTCTTTATTCCTAGTCTGTGAGCTAATTAGTAGTGTTCTACCTAGCATCCAGGCATGCTCTGCCATCCTGGCTTTGGGCTATGACAGAAGGGCCAAGTACAAAACAAGGGATCCCATGAGTTGCTGTGGTAAGAGCAGGAGTCAGGAATACCTGCGTCCATCTCAGGTGTAATATCTGGGCAGAGATCTGAGAGCAGTAGAAGACTGTAATTAGGTCAAGAGAAGATGTAGGGATTTGTAAAGAACACCACATGCACCTAAGTGATACTAAATAACAATACATAGAGACATTTGGAGGATAAGGGGGAGGGGGAAAAGAGAGAAAAGAAGGGAAGGGAAGGGAAGGGAAAAGAAGGGGAGGAGAGGGGCTGGGAAGGTAGCTCAGTGGTAGAGCGCTTGCCTTGCATGCATGAGGCCCTGGGTTCGATTCCTCAGTACCACATAAGCAAAAAGAAAAAAGCCGGAAGTGGCGCTGTGGCTCAAGTGGTAGATCACTAGCCTTGAGCTGAAGAGCTGAGGGACAGTGCCCAGGCCCAGAGTTCAGGCCCCATGACCGGACCCCCCCCCCCCAAAAAAAAAAGAAGGGGAGGAGAGAAGAGGAGGAGAGAAGGGAAGGGGGGAGGATTGTCCTTCTCCACTACAACGTAGTTCAATGAAAGCATTTTGCTAGGCACTGGTGGCCCACACCTTTACTCCTAGCTTCTTGGGAGGCTGAGATCAGATGATCATGGTTTAAAGCCAGCCTGCACAAAAATGTTTGTGAGAATCTTATCTTCAATTAAGCACCCAAAAAGCTCAAAATGGCACTGTGGCTCAAGTGGTTAGAGCACTAGACTTGAGCAAAGAAAACTCAGGGACAGCACTGACACATTCAGTTCAAGCCCTAGGACCGGCACACACACAATTTTTTTTTTTTATGTTGTTTAAGATTTCAGAACATACATTCAGGGATGGGAATGTGGCTTAGTGGTTGAGTACTTTCCTAGCATGCACGAAGCCCTGGGTTTGATTCTTCAGTACCACATACACAGAAAAGCCTGAAGTGGTGCTGTGGCTCAAGTGGTAGAGTGCTAGCCTTGAGGAGACAGTGCCCAGGCCCTGAATCAAGTCCCAGGACTAGCAAACCAACAAAAAAACCACACATGTTACTGAATGAGTGTACACACACACACACACACACACACACACACACACACACACACACACACACACACATTTTAATGGTTTAGACTCAATAGAAAATGGGTTTTCTAGCTAGCAAGAACAGTGCTGTTAAGAGTATGCAACAGCGACTATTGTGTTATTCACTGATAAATATATCCCCCACCACCAATGTTTTTGTTTTAAGTACAAATCAGTGAGCAAAAGATAAAGCTATTTATTGAAAACAAAGCAGAAACAGAAGTTCTCAAGAGTTGAATACATGGGCTGTCCTAGATCATGAGGTTAGTGGTGCTTATTTCAATATTAAATAAAAGGATTCATTTTCATTGAAGCAAGCAGGGAATTATGCTTACAACTTCAATTACCAATAATTAATTCCCCACACTGAAAGCCATGCAGTTTGTATTTAAACTCCCAATGCCCACAGGAGAACAAAAATCTATTTTGATCACTTTTTATTTTCATCATTTAAGGAGTACATCTTATTTCAATTAGGTACACACATTTCCAGATTGTAAGAGAGAACAAATACCCTTTCTATAAAGGCAGGGAGTTGGGGAGGGGGAAATAGATGGGAGGGGAGGGGAACCTTTTAAGCGCAACAAAGAAATTTCTGGGATCTTTTCTTTCTCTTGGTTTTATTGAAGAAGCACCTAACACTGTATAGAATTTGATATTTCATCTATACCAAGCTATTATTTACAAGCAGATGGATTACTCACTAAATTTGTCTTTCCTTGTGCACTAAGCTATTCTTAACTAGTCTTTCCCCTATCTGAATAAAAGAAAGCAACTGAGCATGTTTTTTTTTAAATTTATTTTAAAATTTTTATTAAATAATTGTACAAAAGGCTTTCAATTCCACGAGTCAGCTATAAGTCCAATCAATGCCTCTTGATCAATGTGACCCTTTATGTTGTTCTCCTACATCTTTCCTACCCATCCTATCCATCCTATTCCTACCCTCAGCTACATCCATTTCAACACCGGATTTTGAACGAGACCCACGAAGTGCTGCTCCAAAGCAACCCCACCAGCTCTGAGTGGGGCACAGGAACAAAAAAGCTGTTCAAAACCCAGCAAGGTCCCACATCCTTCTGACAAGTTCTGAGCACCTGAGAGAAGCCACTAGAATGTCACCAAAGCACAGACACAATCAGTGTTGGAATTCATAGAGATGGAAAGGTAAGACTGGAATGGGGTTTCACCAAAGCCAAGGAGACTTGTGTGGGGAACAGAAAATAAGTTCTAAGGTGGCTCATCTCACAATTTAAAGGCATTAGATTTCTTCCAACTTGGAAGTATTAACTGCTACCAAGTAAATCTCAGCAGTTCATAATGGAAGTGGTTAATTTATAGTTAAATCTCACTAAGTGGAATCCAGTTCAATGAAACCATAAACTGGAATTAGCTGGCTTTCAGGAAAGAGAGAGAGATCACTTAAAACACCCAACCAAACAAAAAAGAATACAATAGCCCTCAATACAAATGTAATAGCTAACAGAGAGTTAAAGGCAATTATATATTCCTTTCAGTCTTTAATCCATAGTTTATGATGTCTAAATATGTCTAAATCATGATCTTGGTACCCTACAAAACATTCAATAAGGTGGTAACACACTAAAAAGAAAAAAATAGGATTAAAAGGATTAAACTAGATTTAGTGCCTGATACTTTATAGGAAAACAAACCCATGTCAACTAACATTTTACATGATTCTATTGAAACCAAAATTGAAACCAAAATTTTCTTTAAGAGTAAGTGAATCTTAATGATTACAAGTTTTTTTAAATATATACCCTAACATGTTTACTTAAGTGACAGTGCTAACATAGTTTATAAACATCACAATATTTTAAAATAGAGTGTAACAAAATTGAAAAGGATTTACCAACCATTGTTCAACTATGTAAAGTATGTGTTTTGCAAAGAAGAATCAATTACTTTGGCATGTTTTATTCATATCTCTATATACATCCAGAGCTATTCCGGCTGCTGAATTGATGCTATTACCTAATAGATATACATTTCTTTTTTTTTTTTTGGTCTATAACATTTATGAGTTCTATGAGCTTTGCAACACAGTTATTTCTTCCACATTGGGTGATATGTACATTTCTTTTGTTTTGCATAGCGTCAGCTGTTCCCTCTTTCCCACTTGTTCCCTCCCTTCCATCGCTGCCATTGAGTTGCTTAGTTCATTTTGATCAATGTCCAGTGCAGCTGATGGGTCCCACTGATGCATGTTTTTTCCTGATTCCCTCTAGTTCTGTGTCGTCCTCCTGGTTTCCCTCTGGTGCGCACATATATACCATACATGTGATCAGCAGCGTGGGGTTATTTAGTAGTGATTCAACCAGATGAGTGGAAGTCCTTTGTTTCTTTTTTAAAAATTATTTTAATTTTTTATTGTGAAAATACCGTACAGAGGGGTTACAATTACACGGGCAAGGTGATTACAAGTTCTAATAGCTATTCAAGTTGTTACTCAAACATTCTGATTAATCAGCCAACTCTTTTCAACATTAAGTAAAAATTCATATGACATTGAAGGAGACCAACCTGTCTAACAAAATTCAACCAAATGCAAGGAGAATAGAGAAGTCTTTGCTGATATTTATATCCAAACAAACAAAAACAGATTTTATGTTCCTGAAGGCCAAGTCATATTTAAATCATTTGAATACAGAAATTGGCCACTGGCATGCATATATGGATTATGCATTGCAGTTAGCCTAGCCAAATATTTCCAACAATGGAAATAAAATCTTAATAGAAAGGATTTCTTTTCATAAAAAAACAAAAAAATTACAGAATTTTTTCCTTTAATTCAGAGTTTATGTTAATGAGCTATTTTGACACAGATTTATTGCATTTTGGAATAAAGAGTAGCTATATGAATGACTTTTTTTTTGTCAGTGGTGGGGCTTGAACTCTGAGCCTGAGCTCTTCAGCTAGTGTGCTAGTGTACTACTACTTGAGCCACAGTGCCACTTCCGGGTTTCTGGTGGTTCATTGGAGTTAAGAGTCTCATGGACTTTCCTGCCTGGGCTGGCTTTGAACCATGATCCTCAGACCTCAGCCTCCTGAGTAGCTAGGATTACAGGCATGAGCCACCAGCACCAGACTTCCTTTTTTTTTTTTTTTTGGTCGTTCATGGAGCTTGAACTCAGGGCACTGTCCCTGAGCAGTTTTGCTCAGGGCTAATGCTTTACGACTTTGAGCCACAGCACCACTTATAGTTTTCTGGTGGTTAATTGGAGATAAAAATCCACAGACTTTTTTGCCCAGGCTGGCTTTGAACTGTGCTCCTTAGGTCTCAACCTCCTGACTAGCTAGGATTAGAGGTATGAGCCACCAGTGCCCAACAAGAGTACATTTCTTTTTGGACAATGTCACCCTCACAGGCTTTTCTGCATTGGTTGGCTTTATATCATGATCTTCCAGTTCTCAGCCTCTTGAGTAGCTTGGATTGCAGTTGTGAATCACCAGTCAACATCTCTTAAAACAGTGTACAGGTTCCTTGTCAACATGTCCCCTCTACTTAATTGCTTTTTTATTATTCCTCTTGAAATTTCCTCTTAAAATTTGGTGAATCAACACTAAAAAAATAGATATCTAGAGCTTTCCTGTGACATACATACAGTGAATGACATAAACCAAGGTTGGATTTATACTGTGCACTTAGTTCAAGAGTCTTTTCCATTAGCAAGCTGCTTCTATGACTGTACATAATCATGGAAGGTGGAATATTTTACTCCTTAAACAATGAGTTTAAAAAGCAGGACTGGAGGTGTAGTTCAAGTGGTAAAGCACTAGCTGTGAGCAAAAAAAAAAAAAAAAAGCCAATTCAGAGTGCAAGACTCTGAGTTCAAGCCCTAGTACCAGCAGAAAGAAAGAAAGAAAGGAAGGAAGGAAGGAAGGACAGAAGGAAGGAAGGAAGGAAGGAAGACTTTTTTGTTAAATAGGTTGTGGGGTTTGAACTCTGGGCCTGGGTGCTGTCCCTGAGCTCTTCAGCTCAAGGCTAGTGCTCTACCACTTGAGCCACAGCACCACTTCTGGCTTTCTGTTAGTTTTTTGGAGACAAGAGTCTCATGGACTTTCTTGCCTGGGCTGACTTTGAACCCTGATCCTCAGATCTCAGCCTCCTGAGTAGCTAGGATTACAGGTGTGAGCCACTGGCGCCTGGCTAAGAAACACTTTTTTTAGTCAATTTCTCCAGAATCTTAGGAAGTTCAAGGATAACACTATTAATGTGCTTCACTTAAAAATTGTTTCTTAGCCAGGCGTTGGTGGCTCATGCCTGTAATCTTAGCTACTCAGGAGGTTGAGATCTGAGGATCTCGGTTCAAAGCCAGCCTGGGCAGGAAAGTCCATGAGACACTTGTTTTTTATCTTTTGCTGGAGGGGAGGCAAGTTTTTGGGCTTGAACTCAGGGCCTGAGCATTGCCCCTGAGCTTCTTTTGCTCAAGGCTAACACTCTATCAGATGAGCCACAGCACCACTTCTGGCTTTTTCTATGTACGTGGTACTGAGGAATCGAACCCAGGACTTCATGCCATGATAGACAAGCACTCTACCATTAAGCCACATCCCCAGCCCCCCCACTCACCCCTGTGAAACTCTTATCTTCAATTAACCACCAGAAAACTAGAAGTGGTGTTGTGGCTCAAGTGGTAGAGCGCTTCACATTGAGCTGAAGAGCTCAGTGTTGAAATATATTAGACATCCAAATACAAAGAACAAACAAAAGGTTTATTGTCAGTAAAGGGACTGGCAAGATCCCTTCTCACAAGAGAGGAGTGAGATGTGCTGGCTATTGTCTGAGGTGACTTATATAACCTACTGAGGCTAGGAGGGGCTAGAAGGGGTTAGGAGGCAGAGATCCTGGTGTGGACCTGTGGACCAGGGCTTCATCATGGCAGACTAGGATTTATGGCTCCTGCTCAAGTAGTAGGTAAGGGACCCTGCAGCTGCCAAGACCTGAAGGTCACTCTAACAGGCTCTTGTTGCCTTATATGGTGGTAGCTGCCCCAGAGGAGTGCCTTCTCAAGGTAAATGGGGTTGAAGGCTGATTATTTAGTGCCTTACTATGTGGGCCTAGTGTTACCTAGGAAAGGAGCATGCTAAAGTATGGAAAGGGGAAGGAGCATGCTAAGCTATGGGAAGGGAGTTCATTAGGCTAACACTCAGGGACAGCACCCGGGCCCAGAGTTCAAGCCCCATGACCAACCAAAAAAAAAGTTGTTTCTTTAACCTTGACTTCCTCGTCTCTGATATGAAAATGGAAGCGTTTTGTAATAAAGGTAATAACCTGTTGTGCTTCAATTAATTTGACTCTGCGACTTAATTGAGCCTAATTAATATATAACGATATGGGATTTTTTTGTGTTTTTTGTTTTGTTTTGATTTTTTTTTTTTTAACCAGTTCTGGGCTTGAACTCAGGGCCTGGGCACTGTACCTGAGCTTCTTCTGCTCAAGGCTAGCACTCTACCACTTGAGCCACAATGCCACTTTGGGCTGTTTCTGTTTTTGTAGTACCAGGGCTTCATGCATGCTAGGCAAGCAGTCTACCACTAAGCCACATTCCCAGTCCCAGCTGTGACTTTTCTTGTTGTTGTTATTGTTGGTCATGAAACCTGGGCCTGGGCGCTGTCCCTGAGCTCTTCAGCTCAAGGACAGTGCTCTATCACTAGAGCCACAGCACTATTTCCGGTTGGTTAATTGGAGATAAGAGTGTCACAGATTTTCCTGCCTGGACTGGCTTTGAACCACAATCCTCAAATCTCAGCCTCTTGAGCAGCTAGGATTACAGGTATGAGCCTGGCTTGCAGTGGTTTTTTTTTTTGTTGTTGTTGTTGTTTAATGGTAGAATATAGCTGATGTCTATCTCTCTGTCTCTGTCTCTGTTTCTTTGTGACTATACTGTCTCTCTTTTTTTGGGGGGGGGGGTCTGGGTGTGGGGCCTGAACTCTGGGCCTGGGTGCTATCCCTCAGCTCTTCAGCTCAAGGCTAGAGCTCTACCACTTGAGCCACAGCGCCACTTTCGGCTTTTTGCTGATTAATTGGAAATAACAGTCTCATGACCTTTTTAGAGTGAGCTGACTTTGAACTGTGATCTTAAGATTTCAGCCTCCCTGAATCACCAGATGTTGTTAGCTGATATCACTTAATTTTATTTTTTAATGCCAGTCCTGGGGCTTGAACTCAGGGCTTGGGCACTGTCCTTGAGGGTTTTGTTTGTTTTTGTTTTTGTCCAGGGCTAGCACTTTACCCCTTGAGCCATGAGTCCATTTCCAGCTTTTTGGTGGTTAATTGAAGAGAAGTATCTCATAGACTTTTCTGCCCAGGCTAGCTTTGAGCTATGATCCTCAGATCTCAGACTCTTGAGTAGGTAGGATTACACTTATGAGTTTGTCCACGGGGCTGGGAAGGTGGCTCAGTGGTAGAGAACTTGCCTTGCATGCATGAGGCCCTGGGTTCGATTCCTCAGCACCACATAAAGAAAAAAGGAAAAAGCCAGAAGTGGAGCTGTGGCTCAAGTGGTAAGCGCTAGCCTTGAGCTGAAGAGCTGAGGGACAGCGCCCAGGCCCAGAGTTCAGGCCCCATGACCGGACCCCTCCCCCAAAAAAAAAAAAAGAGTTTGTCCACTTATGAGTTTGACATTACTCTCTTAAGCCTGTATTTCTAGACTTTTGAGATTTATGAATTTGGTTCATTTATGCTAAACACAAAGTATACCTTTTATTTCTTACTTTTTGTTCCTAGGCACAATCAAAATAAATAGTCAAAATTAGTTTTATCTGCTTCTAGGCTTCCTTTCCACTTCAAATATGATTCTTCTGTCTGTGATATAGCCTAGAAATGTAAGTAGATTAGTAATATCTGTTAGATTGGCAGGGGCTGTTCCAAATATATATATATATATATATATATAGAGAGAGAGAGAGAGAGAGAGAGAGAGAGAGATGTATATATACATCTATATATATAATTTATTTTTAGCCAGTCCTGGGGCTTGAACTCAGAGCCTGGGCGCTGTCCCTGAGCCTCTCTGTAGTGCTTTGAGCCACAGTGCCACTTTAAACTTTTTCTGAGTAGTTTATTGGAGATAAGAGTCTCACAGATGTTCCTTCGAGGCTGCCTTTGAACCTCAATCCTCATATCTCAGCCTCCCAAGTAGCTAGGATTACAAGCATGAGCCACTGGCACCTGGATCAAAATATATATATATTTTTTTGGTCGGTTGTGGGGCTTGAACTCTGGGCCTGGGCGCTGTCCCTCAGCTCTTCAGCTCAAGGCGAGTGCTCTACCACTTGAGCTACAGCGCCACTTCCAGTTTTCTGGTGGTTTATTGGAGATAGGAGTCTCACGGTCTCACGGTCTCTCCTGCCCGGGCTGGCTTTGAACCACAATCCTCAGATCTCAGCCTCCTGAGTAGCTAGGATTACAGGCGTGACCCACCAGCGCCCGGCTTCAAAATATTTTTTAAAGATTTTGTAACAACATCTAAGTGTTATAGGAAAGATTCTCTGCACTGTTAGCAGGTGCATATGCTCATTAATAGGTACAAATGCTCATTTTGGAAGTGAGCTGGGCGTTAGAACGGCACACACCTCCCATAGCCACACACTGCTCACCACGAAGCCTGTGTGGAGCACTCCATACTTGTGGCACCATCTGTTCCAGGATTATCATTATTTTTTAGAGTCTTTGGAGTTTTCACAAATAATTAATTGAAGCTACATAAAACCACATAAGGAAGAAACTGGAAAGTCAAGCCTAAGCTAGGTGTGTTACAGGTTGTACACACCTGTAACTCCAGCACTTGGGAGGCTGAGGCAGGAAGATTGTGAATTTAAGGCTAGGGACATAGTAAACTGTCATAAATAAAAAGGAAGGGAGGAAGGGAAAGAGGAAGGGAAGAAGGAAGGAAGGAAGGTGTAAAGGGAGTGAGGGAGGGAAGAAAGAAGAAGGAAGGAAAGGAGGAGGGGGAAGGAAGGAAAGGATGGATGGAAGAAGGGAGGGAGGGAAGGGAGTGGGAAGGCAAAAGAGAGGGAAGAGAAAAAAGAGAAGGACAAGAGGGAAGAAAGAAAGGAAGGGAGGGAGGGAGAAAAGAGGGGACCCTAAAATGAGTGGAATTAGGATTAAATAGAGTGACAGTTTATGGCTTCAGGTAATACTGACTTAAAAGGAAGGATTGAAGCTGGGCATCAGTGGCTCACACCTGTAATCCTAGCTACTCAGGGAGCAGAGATCTGAGGATTGAGGTTCAAACCTAGCCAGGGCAGAAAAGAGTCTCAGTGAGACTCTTATCTCCAATAAACTACTCAGAAAAAGCCAGAAGTAACCCTGTGACTCAAGTTGTAGAGTACTAACCTTGAGCACAAAGAGGCTCAGGGTCAGTACAAAGGCCAAGAGTTCAAGCTCCAGGACCAGCAAATCAATTAATTAATTAATGGAAGGATTGATCAGCAATGATCATTGAGTGGGAGCTCAAACTTTTTTTTTTTTTTTTTTTTTTAGGTCGGTTGTGGGGCTTGAACTCTGGGCCTGCGTGCTGTCCCTCAGCTCTTCAGCTCAAGGCTAGTTAGTGCTCTACCACTTGAGCCACAAGCCACTTCTGGCTTTCTATTGGTTTTTTGGAGACAAGAGTCTCACGGACTTTCTTGCCTGGGCTGGCTTTGAACCGTGATCCTCAGATCTCAGCCTCCTGAGTAGCTAGGATTACAGGGATGAGCCACCGGCGCCCAGCCTCATACTTTTTTTATACAGTAGTTTCTCTAGTTTCTATTTATTTTTTAAAAAACTCTGTTAAATGACTTCTTAAACATTCAACTATCTTAACCCTCATGAACCTGCAAGGTAGCTGTTTTGAACTCCTGCTTTGCAGAAGAGAAAATCCAGGCTGAGCAAGTTAAGTATCTTCCCATAGCTCATGAAAAGCAGTGCCTAGAAGGCCTTCCCCAAGAAGCATTGGCGAAAGGTTCAACCTTAGTCCAGAAATGGACAAGATAGACACATTTTGAATGTCACCTCCCACCCGGAGGTGAGATGGATCCAGTTTTAGATTATCCCCATTTGAAAGAGTAAGAGCCACCACAAGTAATAGAAATGTTAGATGCTATGTTTGAAGTCATGGAGGGATTAGACTAACCATGTGGCAGAACTAACGACCTCCCAAGATTGTGTTAAAATGGAGCAAGTGGTCTCACTCAGCTCCTTTTATCTCTCTTTCTAGGTCAGCGCCTGCAGGGTTGTCATCCTGTAAGTTACTTTTCCCTGTATCGCCTATCAACTACTTGCTGTCTTGCTCTGGGGTAGTGATATTTTAAAGAAGATAAAAGTTGCTAAGGGTTTGCCTGAGTTTTCTGGGTACTTCTTTCCATTTTCTACTTAACTTTTGCTCTGGAGACTAGTGCAGTAAGACAATGACTGGTTTTCTTTTTATTTATTTATTTATTTATTTTTTAGTATTTTTTTTTATTGTAAAGATACTATACAGAGGGTTACAGTTACATGAGTGAGGTAATGAGTACACTTCCTCTTGAACATTGTTATGGTTTTCTTTTTATACTGGAGGTCCTTGTGGAACGTTTGCAAAACTTGGAGAAACACACACACACACACACACACACACACACTCTGCCAGGAACTTAAAGCAAATAAGGATCACTTCAGAGACCAGTTTAGATGTTCTGATGGGGCTTTATGTGAGTTCAAGTGTACAAAAATACATAGCTTCAAAAAAATACATAGCTTCAGCTTCAAATTGTTCATGAGGTGTGTTTTTTGAACACTGGTTTGGGTCACACAGGACAAGAAGAAAGAGAGAGAGAAAAAAGGGTTATATTTTGTTTGATTCTTTCCAGCTTTCAGGATTAAAGTTAAGTTAAAGATATGGTGTCTGCCATTGGTTGACAGGCAGGTGATTAGAAAAGAAAATGTCAGACTTTAGAGATTCAGAGAATTGGATGGGAAAAAATAATTTGTTTCTTGAAGGGACACTTAAGATGATCAATTAAACACCTTGCAACAATGATGGTTGCTGATTTACTTAAAACCTTTGATTCTCACACCTGAAATCCTAGCTTAGTGAGGAGTCTTGAGATCTGAGGATCCTGGTTCAAAGCCAGCCTGATCAGAAAATTCCATGAAACCTTTTTTG
The DNA here is from genome assembly GCF_019054845.1 of Dipodomys spectabilis. Classification (NCBI taxonomy): domain Eukaryota; kingdom Metazoa; phylum Chordata; class Mammalia; order Rodentia; family Heteromyidae; genus Dipodomys; species Dipodomys spectabilis. The sequence continues at coordinate 2,524,021 of NW_024870974.1, forward strand.
TTGTTGTTAGTTGTGGGGCTTGAATTTAGCACCTGGGCACTGTCCCTGAGCCTCTTGGTGCTTAAGGTTAATACTGTACCACTTGAGCCGCAGCTAGCACTCTACCTCTTGAACCACAGTACCACTTCCAGTCTTTTCTGAGTAGTTTATTGGAGATAAGAGTCTCACAGGGACTTTCCTGCCCAGGCTGGCTTTGAACCACAATCTTCAGATCTCAGCCTACTGAGTAGCTAGGATTACAAAGGCACCAGTCTTGTTTAATCTGTATTCAAATTAACAGGAATTTAAATCTTAACAATATGCAAGTTTTCCTTCCTGTTTATGAGTAGGAAATTTAGTTTTTTTCAGCTGTTTTCAACCACATCAAATTTAAGAGCTCTTCTATTTCTACATGTTTAGCATATCTGAAGGCATTTGAATGTAGTTTTTAAAGTGAGAATTTAGAGAATCTCAATGCTTTCACCAATTAAGTTTATACATATAATTAATCTTATGTTCTAAAGAAGTGTCTGAAAGTGGAACTGTGGCTCAAGTGGTAGAGTGTTAGCGTTGAGCATAAAATCTCTGGGACAATGCCCAGGCCCTGAGTTCAAGCCCCAGGACAAGCAAAAAGCAAAAGAAATTTCCAAATAAGCCTAGTAGTTTGTTTTTTTGGGGGATGGGGTGGGGAAGGGAAACTAACAAGGACAATCACATAAAAAAGTGATTTTTAAAATTATATCCACTATAATATAAGAGACTTTGGTGAACAAATGTGTTTTCAAATAACCTCAAACTATGACAAGTGATAAAAAAAAAAATCATAGCCAAGCCCTGGTGGCTGACATATGTAATCCTAGCTAATCACTAGTCTGAGATCTGAGGATTGAAATTCAAGTCAGCCCAGGCAAGAATGTCCAAGAGACTTTTATCTCCAATTAATACCACCCAAAGCAAAACAACAGTGAAACTATGGCTTTAGTGGTAGCATACTAGCCTTGAACAGAAAGAAAGCTCAGGGACAGTGCCCAAGCCCTGAGTTCAAGTTCCAGGACTGATACACACAAAAATAAGAAAAAGAAAAATCTTTTTTTTTTTTTTTTTCCAATAAATCCCAATGCTAGAATCCAGATGCCTTTTTGGAACACAAATTGGAGACTGCTTGTTAAATAAGAGTAATTTGCTCTGGGTTCCTAATGTAAAATAGCTTCAAATGCTTTTTGAAGTAGGTCATTTGAGGACTGTAACAATGTCTGATATATAGCAACCTTCCTAAGCAAGTCCATACAAGAGAGCGCAGCCCCATAACATCCTTGGGATTTCTGACCATATCAAAGCAAACTGGGCTACATTATCCAGGAGCTCTAATGAGACTGTTTGTTTCATTGAAATACTTTCAATGACTATGTCCAGCATGAAAAAATAATTATCTTCATTAGTTGAACTCTTTCTGTTAGCACCAGATGAAAGGTTCCAATATTGAAGCATGATAAAAAAAATTAATTCATTGCAAAACATATTAAGCCAGATACTGTGGGCTCATGCCTGTAATCCTAGCTACTCAGGAGGCTGAGATCTGAAGATCAAAGTTCAAAGGTAGCCCAGGTAGAAAAGTCCCCATAAGACTTATGTCCAATTAACCAGCAAGAAGGCAGAAGTGGAGGTATGGCTCAAGTGGTAGAACGAGAGCTCAGCTGTGAGCAAAAGAGCATAGCAAAAATGTAAGACCATGAGTTCAAGCCCCAATACCACAAATGATAGATAGATAGATAGATAAATAAATAAATAAATGTTACAAGGAGTGACCTTTAATGAGGAGTTTAACTGAAATAATTCATCTAAAATAACAGGATTATTGTCTTAAATTCTACTCTTAGACATAAATACCCTAACACCCGCCTAGAGAAAATATCATTGAGAAACAGATTCCATCTACAACAATCTTAAGACCTTTGAATTGTTATACCAACATTTAGTTTCCTTGTCCTGGAGGCTGTACAGCTCAGGTCAAAACGTAAGAGTGGACTTCACAGTCCACTGAAGACTCCTTCCTTCCTTCCTTTCTTCCCACCCCACCCCCTCCTTTTGTGCTGGTACTGGGGTTTGAACTCAGGGCCTGGGTGCTGTCCCTCAGCTTTTGTGCTCAAGGCTAGTACTCTTTACCACAGCTCCACTTCCAGCTTTTTTCAATAAGGCTAGCACCCTATCTTTTGGGCCATAGCTCTACTACCAGCTTTTGGATGGTTCATTGGAGATAAGAGTCACATGGACTGCCCTGGCTGACTTCAAACCTCCATCCTCAGATTTCAGCTTCCTGAGTAGCGAGGATTATAAGGCTCAGCCACTGGGGCCCAGCTGAAGAGTTTTTTTCCCCCCTCAAGATAAGATTATTTTGAGTTAAGAACACACTTATGATCACATGGAGGGAAATTCATGTAGCATCTGCTTCTCTGTGAAAAGAATGAACAGAACCAAATTTCCCATCCAGTGAACACTCCTTGAGCTCAACATAACTGGCCTTCATTATAATGAAGCACCAAGAAGTGTCTTATGATTTGTGATTCTCACTCAATGGCTCTTTAGTGCCATGAGTTAGATGGCATGAAAAGAAAACACCTGACAGAGGGACCTGAATTCTGGTCATACAACCTACAGATACCGTTTCTATTAATGTATGAGCTCCAATGTAACAAAAGAACAAGGCTCACTAATGACTGAGAAATTATTTAAGATGGATTTCCAAAAGCAGATGCAGATCATTAGCAACAGAAAAGACTTCTGACGTGATAAAAGAGGTTTGAATTATTTGGGTTGTTTTGTGCAAAGGAATAAGTAATTATAATGAGACAATTTTCTTTGGGTGGGTTAGGTATATGGAGACAATAAACTTGAAGATTTATTTTATTTTTATTTTTGTGAGATGATAATTTTGTTGGTCTCTTGTGTTTTCTGATCAAACGTTCTGATGTTAGTCTGCTAATAAATGTGTCAATAATTAGGAGTTTTTCTGGTTGTGTACAAGGAGTAACTATGGGGAAAAATGAGCCCTGGGATCTTTGTTTTATTAGCTTCCTTACACCCCTAAGCTTTGTGTGTACAATTCACATGTGATTTTAAGAGTTTCTTTTAGAGACCCTGGAGGAACTCATCTTAGCCAAACAGCATTATGTATTAATAGATTATGCTAGTTGTTTTTTTTCCTACCATGTTATAAACTAGAAAGTTGGCTTTTCCAGTTTATAAAAAAAAAAAAGGAAATTTGAATGTTTTGATTGTTAGTCCCTTGAGTTCTCTACTTCTTTGGAGTTTTATTTTCCCACCCCTGATCCAGCCTGAAGTTCTTTGTCTGCAATTCAATCTCTATTGCTTTAATCATTTTGGATTGTACCGATGGCTTCTCGGTAATAAAAGAAATAGGGAGCCAGGCTTGGCATGGGACAAAGTCTCTTTAGCTGCAGTAAGACGTTACATATGAATTGTCTACCCACTAAAGGGCCCAATGTCAGATTAAATTAATGAGCTGCAGGTTTTAATCATTAAGGTAATAGCAATATGTGGATTCTTTGCCTCTGTTTTAATCATTTCTATTTTTTTGTCTCTTCTTTCTTCTTTTTTTTTTTTAACCAGCTAGGTCATCAAATGCTTTCTTTTGAGTTGTCTTTCCATTTCATGGAAGGAAATAAGTTCTATATGGGGCAGAAGTAAATGCTTCAGCATTTTAAGAAACCCCAAATGCCTTCAGGGTTTAGGGAAATTTATAGCTCTTTGTGCTCCCATGCAGGAATTCGGAGGAGGGGGAGACAGATCTGTGGCCATCATTAGCAAATGGGACCAGCATGACTTCCAATTTGCCAAGAGTCCAAGGGGAAGGGTGACTCATGGGTCTCAGCAGAGGAGGTGGAAATGGTTGATTTTGTGGACCATTTAGATCAGGTGAGTTGAAAGAGATACTGCTGACTAAGACAGCAGGAGCTCTGAGAGCTTTCCTTACACAGAAAATTGCTCTGTGCAAGACTCAATGCTCAGCCTGGTATCTTGTTCTGAAAATGTTGCCAAGAGGAGTTGCCATTCTCAGGAGTGAAGCCATGGTGAACAGACCCACACAGGTCCTGAATCTGATTTCTTCTAGTGAATAAAGCCATCTTCCAAAAGATCATCAATAGATGAATTTAACATCCTTTCCATTTCTGCTCACATATTCTTTTTTGGTTTGGTTGCCAGACATTATTTTTTAAGTTATGTTGAAGTATTTGTACAATGAGGGTTTCAGTTCAACAAATCAGTTTGCTCTTTCCCATCTTTCGCAACCCTATCCATCTGTTCAAGTTACCTGGTTCCATTTTCACATATACACATTGAATAAAATGACTGTATTGGACCACCCTTCCTCTCTTCATTCATCTACCCCCCTCTACTCCTGTCCTCGATTCCCCTCAACCCCAACAAAACATGTTTCAAATTCCTGATATTCATTTTGTTAAAACTATGCATCATCTGCTCACATATTTAGGCTATGCTCGCATGAAACTTACAGCATAGGTCAAAAAATAGATAAGTTCCATTTCACCAGTTACTTTGCTGGGTTGATGGCAACCCCAAGGCTCTTCACTGAATTTGCTCAATGAAAGCAATTATTTTTGTGAACTCCATGGCTGAATTCTATTGGCTGTTCCCTAGCTCAAGTATAGCTCCTCAGTAATTCATTATAGGAAATGATGTCATTCAACCAGGAACTTCGGAAGTCGGGGCCACTTACTCCTCTGAGTTTTCAGATATACTTGATTCTCCATAAAAGGTTGTAGAACAGAATTGTTACTATTGGGATAAACAAAAAGCTTAATTTCCTTTCTGGAAATTAAGGTAGGATGCTAAGACCCACAGGTGTCTATGTATGTGTGTGGAGTAGGTATAGAAATACAAAATTGCAAGTAGCTTGTGGCACAATACTGTAGTCCTAACTACTAAAGAGTCTGAGATCTGAGGCATGAGATTTGAAGTCAACCCAGACAGACAAATCGTAAGATTCTTTTTTTTTTTTTTTTTTGTCGGTCGTGGGCCTTGTACTCTGGGCCTGAGCGCTGTCCCTCAGCTCTTCAGCTCAAGGCTAGCACTCTACCACTTGAGTTACAACACTACTTCCAGTTTTCTGGTGCTTTATTAGAGATGAGTTTCACGGACTTTCCTGCCCAGGCTGGCTTTGAACCACAATCCTCAGATCTCAGCCTCCTGAGTAGCTAGTATTACAGGCATGAGCCACCGGCACCCTGCTAAATCCATAAGATTCTTATGTCTAAGGAACCAGCAAAAAGATGGAAGTAGAGGTGTGCCTCAATTGAAAGAGTGTCAGCCTTGAGAGAAAAAAAAAAAAAGCTAAGTAAGAGTGTGAGACCCTGAGTTCAAGTCCCAGTACAAAAGGAAAAGAACCAATGGTACTTACTAGACTCTTGTGTTGAAAATGGGTGGGTGGGGATGGGAGGGAAAGACTGGGAAGAGAGCAAGGAAAGGGAGGAAATTGTCAAAAAAGAAATGTACTATTGGGGCTGGGAAGTTGGCTCAGTGGTAGAGTGCTTGCTTTGTAAGCATGAGGCCCTGGGTTCGATTCCTCGGTACTACATAAGTATAAAAAAGCTACAAGTGGTGCTGTGGCTCAAGTGGTAGAGCGCTAGCCTTGAGCTGAAGAGCTGAGGGACAGCGCCCAGGCCCAGAGTTCAGGCCCATGACTGACAAAAAAAAAAAAGAAAGAAAGAGAGAGAGAGAGAAAGAAAGAAAGAAAGAAAGGTACTGTTTATATGATGTATGTAGCAGTAACCTCTCTGTATATCACTTTTATAGTAACAATAATTTTTTAAAGGAAAAGAAAATAAATATAAAATTAACTATAAGAAAGGCTCTCAGAGATGTGGTTTAAAGCTCTCATTTTACAGAGAAGGACAGGGAGTAGCAGAGAAGTTAATGACTCCCCTAGTAGGTGACGGATCAGAATTGAGACCGATGTGGAACTAGCATTTGTCAGAAGCAGCTTTGGCTGGCTCTCCAGAATGGCAGCTATGGCTCACTGCTCAAGGAGTCAGTCACACCTGGACATGGCAAGAGAGACCAAGGAACTGAATCTGAATTTTCACTCCATTTTAATTTGAAAACAGAAGCAATATAAAGTATTTTTTCTACTAAAGGCAATTTATTGCTCTGGTAGAACCACTTTTTACTTATTAAGACTTACTTTCTGAATTGAAGAGTTAGTTTCTGAATTGAGATGTGTTGCTGGTGTAAAACGCACTTTGGATTTTGAAGACTTAGGGTAAAAAATATGACTGTAATGTGTCTTGTTATGATGTTTACATTGAGATTGTATTTAAAATGATAATATTTGGGATCTGTAAAGTTAAGTCAAATAGAATGTTAAAATGATACCCACATGTTCCATTTGGGCTGTTTTTAATGTGGCTACTAGAGAATTTTAAATGATGCACATGGCTTTTATTATATTTCTATTGCACAATGCTATAATGGGTACACAGGACCTAGTATTTTATTTGATTCTCAGAACAGTTTATCTCTATTTTACTCTCTGCAATTTACAGAGAACTAGAGGCTGAGAAGGAAAGTAAAGAAGGTCCAGTCGAAGGGTTGTATAAGTCAGTTGGTACCGGACAGGATAGACAACATATGCTTCGTGTATGCTTCTTTTTAGCAGACCATAGCCCTCTTCTATATTGATAAATTTGGATGGTCCATCGCAGTGCTGTAAATATACAGATGACCCTTGGCAGATAAGTTTCCCCACTCTATGTCACAGCACGAGGAAATGACAGCTTAGAGGACTGGTTGACTTTGAAACCCAAGGTCTTTCTAGAGAAATCTCTAGCCTTAGCTTTCCCATACTAGTCAGGCAGAACTTCAGCATCCACATAAACTGCATTTCAAATTTGTGAAACTTGAGTTTTCGATGTTAATGTAACAATTCATCAATTGTCAATGGCTAAACCGTTGACCAATCTACAATGGCTAAACGGTTGACCAATCTAAAATGGCTGACCTTGATGCTTGGCATGTCTCATTCAAAATTTCCTGAGAACTAAATACGTAACTGATTTCAGGGACTTTTAGAATTGCTTTTGGTGGTCTGGGAATGTGGCTTAGGGTAGAGTGCTTGCCTAGTATGCATGAAGCTCTAGGTTCAATTCCTCAGTACCACATAAACACAAAGGCCAGAAGTGGAGCTGTGGCTCAAGTGGTAGGGTGCTAGCCTTGAGCACAGAGAGGCTCAGAGACAGTGACCAGACCTAGCATTCAAGCCCCAGGGCTGGCAAAAACTAAAATAAAATAAAATTTCTTTTGGTGAGATTTGATCTCAAAGCCTCACACTTGCCAGTACCTCTTAAGCCACGCCCCCAACTATTTTTGCTTTGCTTATTTTTAGGATAAAGTATCATTTTTTAAAAAAAACCTAAGCTTGTTCTGGTCTATAATACTACTATTTATGCTTCCTGAGTAACATATTCTATGATGCTCAGCTATTGTCTGAAGATGTGGAGGGAGGTGGAAGTCTCACTAACATTTTGTCTGGGCTGACCTCGAACTTCAATCCTCTTGATGTCTGCCTTTCACTTAATTAGGATTACAAGTGAGAGCCACCATACTTGGTGCAGTTTTACTTATCATTTTATTTGCTTTGAATTTCTATGCTTTATTTTCCCTTCCAAACAGGCTTCTAGCCCAAATGTGCCTCTAATTAAATGATATGCAAAGTTGGTTTATCCATTTTTACTGCTCCATTAATTTTGTATGAAAAGCAGGTCATGTGTTTGTAAAGGACTAACATAATACAGTTTATGACTAAGCTATTTGGAAGGCATTAAAATATTTAAATAAATGTATTTTATATTTGCTTTGTCCTTGTTTCTACTACAGGTTTTTTTCTTAACCTGGTAAAAGAAAACAAAAGATAATCTGGCAGGTATGAGGGGAGCATTTCCTGCCTAGACTGTCTTAAGATAATTCTTTCTTGTTGTTATTTGAGACTTGGGATTCTACCACAATTTTTCTCTCAGGTCTGACACTGGCCAGATGGAGATGCTTAAAGATGTGGCAAAATAGCTCAGATGCGTGAACCCCTACATGCTGCTTTTGATGGCAGAGTAGTGGGATTTGAAATCACCATGGTTACGGATTTGTGGGACCTCCATCTCTCCTAGCTTTAAAAGTAGTTAGGATTTCATACAACTGAGTTTGGCGTCAATAGAGGGCGCCAGAAGACAGAAAAGTAATTATTGATGGCTTTGGCTTATTTCATCTACATAATCTTTTTTTTTTTTTTCTTAAGGAAAAAAAAGCCTTTGAAAAGTTATCTTTTCATCTTGAAAAAAGAGAAAAATCAGTATTTCTGACCATATGTTTAATGTCATTTCTGCCCATCCAGGCATAGCCAAGCTGAACAGCGAGGCCTGCCAAAGCCAGGGTTTGGTGTATGGGTGGTCTCCAAAGCCCAAAAAAGACAAAACAAAAAATGCCTCCTACTCCTACTTTTCTTTTTTTCCTATGCCAGAGGACATGCTCTTTTTTTTTTTTTTCTTCCCCAGTTGGAACTCTGTCCACCAGCTTCACTTGCACTGGTATTTTAATTATTAGCACATTAAGTCTCTTTACTGGGAAATGAGTTGACAACAAATACTTGAGGTCCTGCCTTTGGGCATGCGCATTGTTAGTTGCTGGGAAAACTAGGTATTAAAATAGACTGGCTTGTGTTCAGCCTGCAGGCAGGTGGCCAACAGACATTAATCCCACCATCACCGAGTCATACAGCAAATCTTGACAAAGTGGTGTTTGACCTGAGGTCTAAAGCTTGAATAGGCACCACTAGGTATAGTAAAGAGCCAGGTGCTGGTGTCTCATGCCACCAAAGATGTAAGACTAGATACTCAGGAGGCTGAGATCTGAGGATCACCATTCAAAAAGGCCAATCTGGGCAAGAAAGTCTGGGAGACTCTTATCTCCAATTAACCACCAAAAAAGCTGACAATGTCCCTATGGCTCAAGTGGTAGAATCCAAGCTTTGAGCACAAAAGTTCAGGGACAGCATCCAGGTCCAGAACCAAACCCAGGACCAGCACCCCAAAACAAAAACAAAAAGAAAAAAGAAGGTTGGGAAAGCCTTGAGCCAGTGGCTCACAGCTGTAACTCTAGTTACTCAGGAGTAACTAATTAAGCAGCCAAAAAGCTGGACTGGTGAGAGCCCAAGTGGCAAAGCACAAGCCATGAGCCAGAAAGCTGAGTTAATATCATGAGGCCCTGAGTTCACCACCCCTTCGCCCACAACACATTCATGTGTGTGCACACACGTGCGCGAACACACACACACACACACAGAAGAAATATGGCTACAGTCTAGGAACTGGCTGAGCAGAGGGCAGTGTTGTATCTCTAAACAAAGAGTTGATTTTGGTTCTTTGTGCAACTCAAAGGCCTAGTTAAGTGGGAGGTGGGTTGGATTTGTGTGTTCAGGAAGCTTTTTCTAGCATGGAGGAATGGATTGGGAAAAGGCATGATCATGGAGAGGCTGCACAGCAGTTCAGATAAGAGACTGGGTACTTGGCCTACATAATGGTGAGGAGAGGGCAATGGGGAGGTTGGAGAGGCAGAAGAGGGATAAAATGAAATATCTGCAGCCCAGACATGCTACTGAGAGGGAGGGTCTCGCTAAGGTTGACTTTAGAGGTCTGGCTTGCAGAATGCTCAGGTTAAGTGTTCCACATGAAGAGAACACAGTTTAGGAAGTGGTATCCTAACTGATGTCCTGTGGAAATCAGGGAATTTCAACATTAGTCCCTTTTTGAGGGAAGGGGTGGTGAACTCAGAGCCTCATGATCTTTTTTTTGGGGGGGGGTCCGGTAGTGGGGCCCGAACTCTGGGCCTGGGCGCTGTCCCTCAAGCTCTTCAGCTCAAGGCTAGCACTCTACCACAAAAGGTGAAGATGCCTGTGCATGTTCACCTCCCAGCTTCTCCGTCATGAAGCAAACATTTCAATAAAGAGCTGGGAAGACGGTAATGCAATATGTAGGTACAGAGCCAGTACCAAGGCGTGTAAATGTATATGCACAGGGAACATTCTGGAATAGAATGAAGTCATTAACCATCGCTTTGGAGGGATGAGATGAGAGGAAGCTCCAGTGTGAAGTCCAGATGTTGCTGTGTTGTTTGAAATTTTTAAAAGTAAGTCTTAATTGGTCTTCTAATTAGCAAAACTCATAAAAAATCACTGTCGTTTTTAATAAAAAGTTTTTCAGCTGGGAACTGTGAAACCCTTTGGGGAGTCCCTGTAATCTCTCACCTCCATTAAATCTCTGTACTGGAATTTAAAGAGCCTTTCCATTTGGGGACCCCCTAGTCCCAGAAAGCATAGATTTTCCTCGCCTCAGCTCATTAGAGAGACTCTGAAAATCAACCGGAGGACTAGCTGTAGAATCGCCCCCCCCCCATCTTTGATCTTTTCAGTAGCAAATGTGTCATTTGTAGCTCGATGGTCCAGTTCTTATGTGAGGCTAAAAGAAAGCCACTCCAAGATGCTTTGGGGACTCCTTGAACTCCTGCTAACTACCAGTCTTTTCCCACTGATGTATCGGTTCTGCCACATCCCCCGGGCCATCATTTCTACTTGCTTGGTAAATAATTAGCCTGCTGCCTTTGGCTATGGAAAGGATGATAAATATTTTAAGTACCACAAGTGATGGAAACCATCTCTATTTGATTTCTCCAATGCCTGTTATGCTGCAAGTGAAAACTTACCTCTAAGTAGAAAGCATGGCTGGCAAGGTACAAGTTCACGTATAAAGGGAGTAAGGAGGTATTTGCAGACAACTGGAAGTGGGCTCTGATAAGTCAGTAATGTGTGTGTGTGTGTGTGTGTGTGTGTGTGTGTGTGTGTGTGTGTGTGTGTGTTCTGTGTCCCAGCTGGGGTTTGAACTCAGGGCCTGGGTGCTGTCTTTGAGCTTATTTTGCTCAAGGCTAGCACTCTACCACTTGAGCCACAGCGCCACTTCTGGCCTTTTTTGGTGGTTAACTGGAGATAAGCATCTCACAGACTTCCCTGCCCAGTGCTGGCTTTGAATCCACTATCCCTGGATCTCCTGAGTAGCTAGGATTATAGGCATGAGCCAACAGCACCTGGAGCTTACATTCATTTTTTAATTGAAGATCTTTAAGGAAACCAACCTTGAAGTACATTACTGCACCCCAGCTGATCTGAGACAAGGAAAGCTTTGCATAGGCGTGGTAATGGTAAGACAGGATAATCAGCTGATACTTGAGTCATTTTTTTTTCTGCAAGGATCCTAAAGCCAGAACCCAGAAATCTTTTCTCAACATTTATGTCATGAAAAAATAGTTACATACGTGCCATTTTTATTATGCACTTATAATTTTTCAGTAATAGTTTTGTGACTATAATACACTCCTTGTATTTATCCAATTTTAGATTAAGTTCTCTAATTCACCAGCTGGCTACCTTCATAAACCAGCAGTTCAGCCTTGTCCCACGCCCACTCAGCTGTGGTCTCCTGGGCAGATTCAGGGAGCCATAATGACCTAAAGAGTTCTTTCTTTTCTGTTGCCAGGGAAATTTCCTCAAACCCTTGTCCAGATGTTCATGTGGCACCTTGACTTTTCCATTTTTTCTTAAAATGAACAACTAGGTGGAGTAAAGGAAATTGTTAAGGCGTTATTATGGTCTTGTTCCCTTCGAAGCTGAGTTGACCCATGCCACCCCATTGCTGACCAAAGTCATTACTGTCTGTCAGTTGTGGGTGGTCCAAGCTAGTGGCCTCCATTACTCCCAATGGACAGGTAATTCACATAGGAAAAATGAACACAGCCCATCTGGAGATCATTGGCTGACCCCAAAGAGAATCCCAAAAGGAACCAGTGAGAGACAGTGAACTCTTGCTCTTTCTTGGAGTTTGTCTCTCTTGGGCCAGGCATATAGCAGATGGATAGGGTAACTTTAGGAAACTTCCAGTGGTATAGGCAAACAGACTATTCTGAAGTATAACCTTTGCCCCCAAATGGAAATAAGAATCAATGCCCTGGCAATTTGCGTGGTATGTCTATAATCCTAGCCTTCAGGATTCTGAGGCAAGAGGACCAAACTACTGAGGCCAGCCTGGACCATATAGCGCTCCTGTCTCAAAACACAACAAATAAAAAATAAGTCCCAAACTAAAACACACACAAATCAATTTACTTTTCTGGCCTAGCACTGTAAAATAAGGTCGCTTGCCATGAAGATATCTGACTTTAAATTGTTATTGGTTGTAAGGGAAAGATAGAGTTAACTGCTTGAAAGATAACTGGCATTTTTAGCAAAACACTAAGGCTCACACTATAATTAGTAAGTGCAGGTGACACAACGTCTTGTTTCCTCTTCCTCAGATATGTAGAGATTACCAGGGGAGTAAAAATGACAGGATGGAAAGAAAATGTGTAAGGAAATCACTTTATAAATAGGTACTCTCTAGTTTTGCATCAGAATGATAAAAATAGGTTGCACAGCTCTTGACTTTATTTTGTAATATTTTTTTAGGCATGTAAATATCTTCTAGTTCCATTCATCAGGATGTTAGGATTTAAATAACATTGTCACAGTAAAACAAGCACTTCAGGTAAGAAATACTTATTTTGGACTATAAACCAGGGTTGTGATCATAACAATACTGTAGGAATACTAGAGACCTTTAGTGAGCAAGGGGGGAAAAAAGGAGACCACCATTTGGAAAATATTCTGCTTTATTCCTGAAGAGGCTGAACAAAAATCCCTGAGAGAATATTTGTCCTGAAGTCAGCCAGGGGCCTCACATACAACATTGTTTTCTCAGAGTATTGAGCATAGCGTGGAAGGAGTAGAAGTACCAAAAAAAAAAAGGAATGAATCTAGCATCAAACCAACCTGGAGTTAAGTCTGTTATTTATCAGCTGTCTGAGTCTGGACAACTTACCTCCATTTATTGAGGTATAGGCTCCTTGTCTCTGAACACCTGACCTTCCAGGGTAGCTACTGTGAGGATAATTATTGGATCTTATCTGATCCAATCATTATTTTATCTGATTGTTAATGAATATCAAACAAAGCAAAAGCTTCCCAATGTCCTTCAATTTCTTGTCCCTTCTCCAAAGGCACTGAAGGGCCTGCTAAAGTGACCAGGAAGTCACATGGCCTTTTCAGAGACAATGATGGAATACAGTCTCTTCTGTCTTCTCTCTTGTACCCCTTTATCTCTTTGTGTGTGTGTGTGTGTGTGTGTGTGTGTGTGTGTGTGTGTGTGTGTGTGTGTGTGTGTGTGTGTGTGTGTGTATGCATGTGCAAGTACCAGTACTGGGGCTTGAAGTCAGGGCCTGGGCATTGTCCCTTTTGAGCTCTTTTGCTCAAAGCTAGTACACTACTACTTCAAGCCACAGTTCCATTTCTGGTTTTTGGTGGTTAATTGTTGATCACAGTCTCACAGACTTTCCTGCTAGGGCTGGCTTTGAACCATGATCCTCAGATTTCAGCCTCCTGAGTAGCTAGGATTATAGGCGTGAACCACTGGTGCCTGGCTTACTTTCACAGTGTCACCTATACATCTAGACATCCAGGAAGTGTTGAAGAAATCCTGAGTGAACAAGTAGAATTAACAAATGCCTTTACAATAAAATACTTTTTCCCCCTGTCTGAAGTCTACACTCTCCCTAAAAACGCCTTACTCTTTAAATAAATGCTTTCTGCGTATTTCACCAGTTAATTCTTTATTGAGCTTTACTTTTCCCCCCTTAGCTCTCCATTTCCACTATATGATTACAAATAGTCTCAGGCATGCCCTGTCTCCAACAGAAGACTCTGCTGTTTTATCCAGTTTCCCCCAGGGTATCTGTAGACCAGAGGACTCAGAAAGGCAGGGGCAGGCCTATTCAAACATCTGCCACACAGAAGATACATTAGGTACTAAATAAGTGCTTTTGATAATGAAACAAGAAGACAGCTTTGGAAACGCTTTAGTGCCATACCATCACCAATTCCATTTAGATGTTCCTAACTGGATTTCAATCCAGACCACCCAAGAAGAGTCCCATAGGCTCATCTGGGATGGAATGCATGGTATTCTTTGACCTTTCTTCCTTAAATATCTGTCCAGCTATGGTCTTTCATGTGTTCTGGAGTTTAAAAAGGTTTTTTAAACTGACTCAGGGATTTGATATATTCTTTATCAAGCAAGGAAGTACTACTTGGTAGCCTGCTCTCTCGCGAATCCCCGTTCTGACATTCTAGGCAACATCAAATGCGTCAAGCTATTTTTTTTTTTTTTTCATTTAGAGTGCTCATGCCCTGGAGATCAGAAAGAGATGTTCTAGGACTTTTCCGAGTTATACTTTTGGAAGAACAGGCTTGGATTTGAAGGTTTTGTTTCTCATGAGAATTCCATGGGCTCTTCCCAGAAGTTTGCTGCTTAACAAATTTGCACACATTCCATCTTTATCAAGCAAGGAGGGGATCTGATATATTCTTACAAAGATGGAATAGCTGTGATTTATGGCTATCAATTTTAATGCTTTCAGCTTAAATGTCAGAGCCAAATGTTTAGCCCATCATTAGGTATGAAGCCTACCTATACTTTCAATGCACTTGATTATAAAAATGAAAAAGGAAGAAAGTGGCTGGTAATTTTATAGCAACCAAACACATGGTTTTTCTCTTTCCTTTGGGATGTTTTCCTGTACAAACTAAGGTTATGCCCCTCCTTGACAGCCGGACGAGAGCTACTTTGATGTGAAGAAAGGGTCCTGCTCAAGTAACGGATGTAGAAACCAATGTGGGAATAGGAGGAGCGTCCAGAAACAGGAAAAGGCATTGTCCCAAGGAGGGGTTATTTCATTCCTCTCTGTCGTCATTTGGGCTGTCTGGTTTACTTCCTTGACCAGGTTGGTGTGAGTTAGAAGCAGAGTCCTTTGTTAATGAGGTCGAGAACAAGGCTGCCCATTTTATGAAGTGGTTAAGACTGAACTTTCAGATTTCACATTTTATGAGAAGTGACCATGTTGGGGGGAGGGTGGGATTAATTTGGAATTCATCTAGGCAATGCCAAAGCAACTGGCTAGGAAGTAAAAACGGAACAAAACACAAACAAAATTCTGATCAACCAGTGTGGTTAAGTAACATCAAAGAATTCAGTTGGATTGATTTTCTAAGGAAAGACTCGGACTGGTCCACAGTTTAGGCATTATGTGGACATCAGACTGAAATCCTGCCTACAGCCAGGTTCCTTGTAACCAAAAATTTTTTGCTAAAATAAGACAGCTTAAGAGTTTTCCATCATAAATGAAGAGCTAGCTCAGAAGCCCTGGTAAAGACAGAGCAATGCTGGGAGCTGGGAAAATTCACAGGCTTGTTCTCTGTGACAGCATTAGTGATGCCCCACTCTAGGGCTCATATTCTTCTGGGATCATCCTAATGCTCTCAAGCTGTGCTTTGCAGCTTTTTCTGAAAACACTGATACGTAGGTCTTGACAGAGTCTTCAGCCAGACTTCTTTTTTTTTTTTTTTTTTTGGGTCCGGTTGTGGGGCCAGAACTCTGGGCCTGGGCGCTGTCCCTCAGCTCTTCAGCTCAAGGCTGGCGCTCTACTACCTGAGCCACAGCGCCACTTCCGGCTTTTTTTTTTCTTTTTGCTTATGTGGTGCTGAGGAATCGAACCCAGGGCCTCAGGCATGCAAGGCAAGCGCTCTACCACTGAGCCACCTTCCTAGCCCCTTCAGCCAGACTTCTACAACTGGGGTCAATATGAGAAGTATGAGGGCCAACGTTGGTTCTAATCAGGCCCAAGTCTGAGGCTCTAGCTACATGGATTTCACTAAGCACCAAATGCTTCAGCATGCTGGGGAGTAGGGAGTATTCCGTCTATATTTATTTTCATACCAGCCTAGGGTATAGGGCCACTTTCATAACAGATTTCCCATTTTACAGATCAACAAATGGATCATTAAAATTTTAAGGTATCGATAAAGTTCAATGGTAGAAATTTTATTAAAATTTTTTTAAAAGCTTAAGTGATTTGTCCATAAAATGAGCTTTCGACTTTTCAGCATGCCTAGGATTCTCAGGATTGAGGAGTCCCCAGAGAGCTCTGGTATTCTCTTGCAAGCATTTTTTTTTCCTCTCTGAAGGAACTCTCTCCCCTTTCAGGGCCCAGAGAAGCTCGAGCCAAGCTACCTCAGGACATGAACTTGGCCTGTGCTGCTCTAAGCACTCTTTCCACTGAGGCTGGGCTTGGCTTGGCCCTTTGGTCTAGGTCATGTACAGACTCCTGAGGATTTAAGATGAGCAGTATCAGTATAGAAAGACAAAGCCTTAGGAAGGATAGGTATGCAGCTCAGTGGCAGGCCACTTGGGGAGAATGAACCAAATAACAAGGCAGATCTTATAAGAATGTGTGAATTGCTACAGTTAAGGTGGGAATTCATGTGGAAGACTTAACGATGAAAAAAAACAAAAACAGTCTCAACTGTAGGCATTCACAGAGGGAGGGGGGGTGGTCGGTGGCACAGACAAATACTTCAGCTATGGGGCAGTCTTTGTAATTGGCACAATAGTAGAATGAAGTGTTAGAACTGTCCAGGAAAGAAGATGTCGGTTCTGACCTGGGAAGTCTGGAAGGTTTCTCCTGGAAGATACCCATGAGGGGATTTCTATTTTTCTTTTTCTTTCTTTTTTTTTTTTTTGTTGTTGTTTGTGGGGCTTGAACTTGGGTCCTGGGTGCTATCTTGAGTGCTCTGGCTCAAGGCTAGCGCTCTACCACTTTGAGCCACAGCTCTACTTCTGGTTTTCTAGTGGTTTATTGGCGATAAAGAGTCTTATCGGCTTTCTTGCCTGGTCTGATTTTGAACTGCAATCCTTAGATCTTAGCCTGCTGAGTTAGCTAGGATTACAAGCACAAGCCACCAGCACCTGGCTTAGATCTTAAAATTTTTTTTTATTGTTATTGTAAAAGCAATGTACAGAGGGGTTACACTTTTATAAGTCAAGTGAAGAGTTCATTTCTTAGCTGAAGGCTTGTGGCTCTCACATGTGATCCTAGCTACTCATGAGGCTGAGATCTGAGGATTGCGGTTCAAAGTCAACCTGGGCAGCAAAGTTCAGGAGACTCCAAATTAACCACCAGAAAAAGAGGTGCTGTGGCTCAAAGTGGTAGGCAGCTAGCTTTGAGCAAAAGAGCTCAGGGACAGCACCCCACCCTGAGTTCAATGTCATCACCCCTTTCCTCGCTCTGTCTTAGTTTTTCCCTCCCATCTCTACCCACAAGCTGTTTAGTTCATTTCCCCACATAGTGTCAAGTGAATACCACTGCTATATTTGTTCATGTTTGTCCCCCATAAAGGGATCTTGATAAATCAGACTGCAGACACCCAAGCTGAAATCCTGAGCAATCCAATGACTTGCCCATGATGAGACTTCTACTTCTCCATGCATCACTTTAGAAATATCATCTGAATGTCAGCAGGGAGACATGGTGTATCAAAAACTTGACTCATTGTATTCTTACTTCTATTTTGCTAAACAAAACAAAAACAAAACAAAAAAAACTCCAAAACAAAAAATCTAAAAATATGAGTAGTTGAAATGACCTATTTTTTCTCACTTTGCATATTTTGTACTTACATTCTCACTATGGAGAACTTTTACAATAAAGAGATTTACTCAGAGACTTATATCAGTTTTAAAGGTGGATTTTCATTCAGAGGAAATTTTTTTTTCAAAAAGATTAACTATGCATTGAAACCCAATTATATTTCCTATGTTTTTAACTGGCATTTCCTGAAATATTTGCTAATTACTGTATTATTTTAGCCAATATTGAATCCTCTGGTTTTTGAGTCAGGTCTAAATGAATACATAAGGCCAATTCTATTTCCTCTATAAAAGTCGATTAAGCGGTTATAAACACAGGATTAAATACCATTAAACAGGAGAAATTGGTCATAATGTGTGGCAATGAGCCTTTTTTTTCAGATTCAAAAGTAACATACAGACATTAAAATGAGATGCTTTGAAAACACTTTCTATTAATATCTTCCCTTTAAATGTGATTATCTGAGAAGCATATAACAAGAGACTTAGCTAGTTCAGATATTAATATTAGTAACAGTTATTAATGACCCCTGATTTTAGCTATCAACTTGTCAGTTTGCTTAAAATCAGTCATTTGGGATAACAGATGTATGTCTGAATCTGACACTAAGAATATGCATTTAATTTTGTCCAAACTGCTCCAGTTACTTCATTATAGATAACAATAATTTTTCACTAATTCCCAGAAAACTCTGTTTTAAGGTCAATGAATGCGGTTGATTACTCATGCTTGAGCAAAAACGGCTCACCAGCTACTGTTATTCCATGCAGGGAGTGCAAACCAGATGTAGTCCTTGCTCTAGAAGAGCTTCTAGATTTGTGTGTGTGTGTGTGTGTGTGTATGTGCTGATACTTGGTCTTGAACTTAGGGCTTTGCACTCTACTTAGCTTTTTCACTGAAAGCTGGTGCTCTACCACTTGAGTCATGCATTCCACCTAGCATTTTGCTGGCTAATTAGACCTAAGAACCTTGAAGATTTTCTCTGTCTGAGCTGACTTTCAAACCTCAATCTAGCTGAATATCTAGGATTATAGGTATCAGCCACTGGTACCCAGCTAAAAAACTTCTAATTTTATGAGGTAGATAAACAACAAATAAATGATACTTATACAGTATGATGAATATTTTATAAAGTAGAAACAATCCTGATTATAAGATATGTAATTATTATTTTTAATCATAAAGATAAACTGCAGTAAGTTGGGAAGGTGGCTCAGTGGTAAGAGTGCTGGCCTTGCATGCATGAGGTCCTGGGTTCGATTCCTCAGCACCACATAAGCAGAAAAAGCTGAAGTGGTGCTGTAGCTCAAGTGGTAGAGCGCTAGCCTTGAGCTGAGGGACAGCACCCAGGCCCAGAGTTCAGGCCCCATGACTGACCAAAAAAAAAAAAAAGATAAACTACTGTCAATTAGATATGATACAGTATTGTTTTATCTCAATTTAATTAATTAATGGCAATATTAGAACTCAGGGCCTCACACACTTACTTGGACTTTTTGCTCAAGGCTAGTGTTCTACCACTTGAGCTACACCTCTACTTCTGACATTTAAAAAAATGTAACTTTATCATTATTTTTTCTGAGCAAAATATTTCTTTAAAAATAATTTTAGGACTGAGAAGGTGGCTCAGTGGTAGAGCGCTTGCCTTGCATGCCTGAGGCCCTGGGTTTGATTCCTCAGCACCACATAAGCAAAAAGAAAAAAGCCGGAAGTGATGCTGTGGCTCAAGTGGTAGAGTGCTAGCCTTGAGCTGAAGAGCTGAGGGACAGTGCCCAGGCCTAGAGTTCAAGTAAGTTGGGTGCTGGTGGCTCACGCCTGTAATCCTAGCTCTGAGGATCAAAGCCAAGAGGGGGGGGGGGAGGCAGGAAAGCCCATGAGATTCTAATCTTCAGTTTATTACCCCCAAACTGGAAATGGAGCTGTGGCTTCGTTGGGTAGCATATTAGCCTTGAGCAAAAAAGCTCAGGGACAACTCCCAGGTTCTGAGTTCAAGCCCCTTGATTGACAAAAACGAAACTAAACTAAAACCCAAGCAATAGTCTTCCAGGAAGCAGGAGCAGCCTGGGGGGGGGGGGGGGGGGTTGCGCAGGAATGGATTTGGCCTGTTTTGAGGCTCCTAAATTCAACTTTACAGCTTTGGGAGCAATCGTTTTCGGCTTCCTCCAGTCTCCCACTGAAGTTCATTATGGAATTCTGGTCCTTGGAGCAGACATCCGTATGTCTGTGTGGGTCTCTGTCTTCCCCAGATTGTCCCCCCAGCTGTTTTCCACTCTTCTACAACTGCACTGTCTGGGGTCTCCTGGCTTCCCAGACCCCCATTTCTGAGCGGCCTGCCAGGTAAAAGGAGCAATTCCTCTCAGCACCACTCTGGAACTCCTGGGGTGGGCCCACCTGACATTTGGGGTTTGGTGGCCACAGAAAGTTTAGGGCCCCCTCCTCCCCTACAGAGGTAGACTTTTACTCTTTACTCTGCACTGGCTCTGCGGCTGCAGGAACTTGGAAGGAGCCCCCTCCTCCCTCCCCAAGAGTGGTCTGGGAGAACCACAGTGTTTTGCTTCGTCCCCACAAGGTGCTGGTGTGTCACCAGGCTTCAACCTTTTGGCACTCTATTGGCAGTGGGCTTTCCCTCAGCATTCTCGAGGGCCTCCATTCCTCCCTTCCTTCAGATTTTCACTTGGATATTTTGCTACTTTCCTTTCTTAGGAGAATGTGCTGGGGTACATTGCAAGACCACATCCTGTTCTTCACAAGGAGAGAAGAGAGGAGAGGGGAAAAAGGAGGGGAGGGGATAAGAGGGGAGGAGGGAAAAAGGAGAATAGGGGAGAGGAAGAAAAGGGAGGGAAAGAGAAAAAAAGGAGGGAAGAGGGAAGGGGAGGGGAAGGGAAAGGAAAGGAGAGAGAAGAGGGGAGAAGAGAGGAGGGGAGGGGAGAAGAGAAGATAGAGGACAAGTGAGGAGAATGGGGAAAGGAGAGGAGAATCAGGAAGGTGGAAAAGGGGAGGAAGGGGGGAGGAGAGAGGAGCAGGCGCTTAAACCAACCCTGCATCATGGTCACTTGCCTGTACACAATCTGGAGAACAGGATGCCGGGGCGTTGTTCTAAGTCCTTACCATAGCTTTTCTGAGATGCAGAACGTTCTCTATGGAAGTTCATTTACCTTTTCAAGCGGCCTGCAAGGGTAGAAGTGTGTATTCTTTAAAAGCAGACACCTTTAGTTTTCTGTTGTAGGCCTGTCAACTGGTCAACTGAACCCCAGTCTTGCCAGCAACAGAACATCTCTGCACCTTTTATGGAACTAGACCTGTAGCAGTGGAGAAAAGTGATTAGAGAATTACACAAGCATCAGCCTTCCCTTGGCCTCCCAGTTGAGCTGAGGGAGAAATTGAAAAGGAAATGTTTCTTTTCCATGCACCAGCCATGAGAAGGGGCCTGTTAGTACCAACCACTCTTGCACTTACTTTACCAAGCTTATAGTTTATTCTCTCTCTCTCTCTCTCTCTCTCTCTCTCTCTCTCTCTCTCTCTCTCTCTCGTGCTGGGACTAGGCTTGAACTTTTATTTTTCTTTCTTTCTTTTTTTTTTGTCAGTCGTGGGGCTTGAACTCTGGGCTTGGGTGCTGTCCTTGTGCTCTTCAGCTCAAGGCGAGCGCTCTCCCACTTGAGCCATGGCACCACTTCTGGTTTTCTAGCAGTTTATTGGAGATAAGAGTCTCATGAACTTTCCTGCCCGGGCTGGCTTTGAACAGCGATCCTTAGATCTCAGCCTCCTGAGTAGCTAGGATTACAGGCTTGGGCCACTGGTGCCTGGCTGAACTTTTATTTTTCTTTAAAAAGTTTTAAATTGGTATTATAAAGGTGATACACAGTATCCTTTAGTTTTTTGGCTCAAGGCTGGCAATCCACCAACTTGAGCCCTAGCTCCACTTCCAGATTTTTGGTGTTTAAAGATAAAAGCCTCACAGACTTTCCTGCATGGGCTAGCTTCAAACCATGATCCTCTGATCTCAGTCTCATGAGTGGCTAGGATTACAGGCATGAGCCACCAGCATCCAGCAAAAAAAGGAGCCTCCTTTTAAGTCATATTAGAAAGCTCTCAAGTAGCTAGCTGGAAATAGAACTAGAATAGGAATTTGGGCCTATTCTAAGAGCTAGCTATATTCTGTTGTGTCATGTTCTTTGAATTAAGAACAACAGCAGCAAAAGAAATCCTCCTTGGACTACAGAAATTCACCTTCAACAACGCAATAAATAAAATGCTTATTATTTCTGCTTTCATCAAAACTGAAAACACCTGAGGCTACCATTCCATGTCATCCAACCATACCAAATGCTACACCCAGACACACTTGATTAGGACTTTGCAGACAAAGCCTGGATTTGTAGTTGTATGCTGTGACATGCAGCACATTCAAGAATTTTGCATTAGCTCCCTTTTGATGACAGCTATGTTTGCAGAGTGAATTCATTCAGGCTAAACTCAGTGGTTAGTCATGGTTGTTTATTTCATGCTCTACCTCCCTCCAACTTCATCTTTCTCCAACCTCACCATTAAATCCAAACAATTGGCACAAAAGGACTCTGAGCTGAGCATAGCAGCTCATTCCTGTAATCTCAGCTACTGGAGAAGTGGAGGCAGAAAGGTAGTGAGCTCAAAGACAAGCGCGACCCAAATAAGAGAATATGCCCAGCATGTGTGAAGTTCAGGGTTTAATCTGTTGTAAGGAAGGAAGGAAGGAAAGAAGGAAGGAAGAGAGGGAGGGGAAGGAAGGGAGGGAGGGAGGGAGGAAGGAAGGAAGGAAGGAAGGAAGGAAGGAAGGAAGGAAGGAAGGAAGGAAGGGGGAGGGAAGGAGGGAGGGAGTGAAGGAAGGACGGAAGAAAAAAGAGACAGGAAGTAAAGAATGAAGGAAGGGAGAAAGAAAGAAGGGAGGGAGGGAGAAAAATGAACTTTGCTTTCTCTGAAATCTTGTCAAACCAATGACTTATGATAAACGTCAAGAAGCTAACCATTTTTCTCTAGTTACATTCTCAGCAGAAGCTAGATAATGGCTGTCTTCCTTGTTTTCTTCTCCCCATATTCACAAAAGTGAAGAACATAACCAAAGCTCTTTTACATTTTCAGATAAATGCAAGTCCTGAATTAAGTCCACAGAGGCTTATGCTGCTCCCTTCTCAGCCCTGTTGGACAAAATCAGCCAGTCTCTTTTCTCTTCTGACCCGTATACCAGGTCCTTTTGTTTCAAGCCCTGTGAGATTTCTTTAGTTCTAAAAGTTTGTGCCTCTGGGCTAGGTTTGAATAGAAGTCATCTGACCTTTGCATCAGGTCGGAGACCAGAGTGGTGGATAGGCCAGCACCCCTGTGCCAACGGCACAGTCTGAAGCTCCATTCATTACCAGGACTGGTAACGGATCCTGAAACTTCTTTATCACTCCCACACAGAGCTCAGTTCCCTTTTTGTTTCTGTTACTGTACAGGAACTAAGTTGTACCTTTAGGGTAGGACTATGCACCACACCTCATCTATAATGGCACTTTCCTCAGTGCTATAGCCCTCCAGGGGAGGTTGGTAGATGGACTCAAAACCAGTATGCGCCATGCATGGGCCTTGTTTACCTGTGTCCCTTACTTCCCTGCTGACTTCCTTATTCTGACAGAATAGAGCAAAGGATCTCTATTCAGAGATTGTTAGATGTGGAAAAAAGAAACGATTGGCTTTTGATAACCAAACTCTTTGCTCTGAATGTGGTGAAAAAATAAGTGTATCTGTGTGTGTGTGTGTGTGTGTGTGTGTGTGTGTGTGTGTGTGTGTGTAGAGAGAGAGAGAGAGAGGGAGGAGAGAAATAGAGATAGAGAGAAAGAGAAAGAGGGAGAAAGAGAGGGAGAGGGGAAGAGAGAGAGGAAAGAGAAAGCGGTTAAACAAGTAAGTAGGAATTATTTTCCCTCATTTTCCCTAAACCTCCAGAAACTCAGGCCGGACAAGAATGCTAAGAAGCAAAAGAGGTCAAGAAATGTGTGTGTGTGTGTGTGTGTGTGTGTGTGTGTGTGTGTGTGTATACTGACACTTGAACTTGAGGCCTGTTCCTGAGCTTTTTCACTCAAGGCTAACAATCTACCATTTGAGCCACGGCTCCACTTTTGGATTTTTTATTTTTATTTTTTTGGTGGTTATTTGGAGTTAAGAGTCTCATGGATATTCTTTCCCAGGATGGCTTTGAACTATGATCTCCAGAGTAGCCTCCTGATTAGCTAGGATTATAGGCATGAGTTACAGGTATCTGGTAACTTAGTCTGTTTCTGGGCCTTCCTTTGTGCCTCCCTTCCCAGAGAGTATTAGTGTACCTGCGGTGGGTCCCTGTAATCCATCTATATTCTAGAGGAGAATGCAGATAGTTTCGAGGGGTGAAGGAGCCCAGTGAGGGCCTGGAATAGCTCCAAGAGGGCCCTGGAGCACTGGGGATGAACAACCTTATTCTGGTTCCATAAGGAAAGTCCTAGAAGTTAAAGAGAGGGCTAGATGGATAGAGAGAGGGAGGACGTGAAGAGAGAAACAACACTCACCAGCGAGCCCACTAGAGGGAGTGAGGGGAAAGGAGAGGGGAAAAAGGAAAGAGAGGAAAAAAATGGATGACTTCTCTGCCTGGCTTGAGATGATTTACAAACTAGCGAAGGGGCCTCTCAGAGAGAGGGAGTAGGCCAAAGCTCTTTTGTAGCTCTGAAATGGTTAGTTATTAGCAGTATCAGCTCATTTTCCCCAACACAGGCAGGATCATATTGGTTTTCATGAGCCTTGTGCATTTCCTTCTTAAAATTATTTAAAAAGTATATTTTATGTCTACATTGGCAGCAAGATGATTTGCCATTATACGGTAAGACATGTTTTTTACCTTAACATAGTTCATTATTTCCGCTCCCCCCCCCCCCCCTCCTGATTTCTAAACAAAGAAAAGCATTGTCCTGGCCTTTTCTATGCAGATATTGTCGGGTTGCTGGGCCTCAGGTCCTGTTCCTGCTGGATGGTCAGGCGGAGGACAAGATGCCAATGGACCAGTGGGGCCTGGAGGGCTGCTGCTAAGATTCTGTCTTCCTGTGTCTCTCTTGGGTTCACAGATTTCCTTCTTAGGGCTGGAAGGGGTTTATCTCCATGTCAGCCTTTCCCAGGTGAATTAATCCCTGTACATCTCCAGCCTCAGTCAGAAAGTCCAGTGAATGGAATCAGTAAGGATATTTCCATTTAACTGAAAAGTAATTGCAAATGTAGGGCTTGGGGGGCTGCTAGCAAACTAGCCTGGCTATCATCACATTGAGAACTGCTCAGTATAGTATTAAAAAAGGAACAGCCACCTAGCACCAGTGGCTCATGCCTTAATCCTAGCTACTCAGGAGACTGAGATCTGCAAATCATGGTTTGAAGCCAGCCTATGCAGGAAGATCATTGAGACTCTTTTCTTAAATTAACTACCAAAAAAAGGAGGAAGTGGAATTGTGGCTTAAGTAGAAGAGTGCTAGTCTTGAGCAAAAAAAAAAAAAGCTCAAGAACAGTGCCCAGGTCCTGAGTTCAAGTCCCAGGACCAGAAAAGAAAAAAAAAAAAGGAAAAGAAAAGAAAGAAAGGGACAAAGGAAAGCCCACAGCCCCCACTCACTATTCAGATATGGCCATTCATAGCACTGCTAGTGACTGGAAGAGGAACTGAGAACTGGTCAGTTGATCCATTACCTACTGTACTACCAGGAATATCAAAATATCAGTTGTCCTGAAGCCCGGCTGAAAATCTTAGTGATGATGGTAGATCCTTCTTTCCAGAAATGGCCTAGCACCTTTGTTCTCTGGTTGATGATACTGTATGCCATCCACTCTGACCATGATTGTGGACTACGCAAAATCAGAATGTGTGAAGCCTGGGTAAATGCACATGAAGAATCCATTGATTTGGCTTAGTTAGAGAGAGATGCTAAATGTCCATGACTAAATAGATCACATATCAAATACAAAAATGTCTAAGAAGCAAGCATAGATCTCATTTCCTTAAGCATTGTGCCATTTTATGGAGGCTTTCTCTTCTTTTCTTTTCTTTTTTCTTTTTTTGGTGCTGGTACTGGGGCTTGAACTCAGGGGCCTGGCTGCTCTCCTTTAGCTTTTTTTTTTTTTTTTTTAATATTTTATTCCTCTCAGGGCTAGCACTCTACCACTTGAGTCAGAGCCTCACTTCTAGCTTTTTGATGGTTAACTTGGAGATCAGATTCTCACCATTTTTTTTCCTGCTCAGGCTGGCATTGAACTGCAGTCCTCAGATCTCAGCCTCCAACGATTACAGGCATGAGTCACCAGCACTTGGCAAAGATTGTTGAGTCTTTTAACTCTGTGTGTGTGTGTGTGTGTGGTGTGCCAATCCTAGGGCTTGAATTTAGAGCCTGGGTATGAGCTGTTTTTTGTTTTTTGTTTTGTTTTGTTTTGTTGTAAATTCATGGCTAGCACTCTACTGCTTTTTTCCTCTCTCCCTTTTTAAAAACTTTTTTTTCCTTTTCATTTTGATAGGTATTATCAGAGGCACATAGGCATTGTCCCTTTGTGCTTCTCCCCTAAAAGTATCCTCCTTTTTGGTGTCACTGTGTGTGTGGATGACTAGAGTCCTGTATAATTTATCATGTCCTGCTGTATTTTAGATCTAGCTTCCACATATGAGAGAAAACATACACTGTTTGTCTCTCTGACATAGCTTACCTCACTTAACATGATTTGTTCTAGGCTCTCTTTCTTGCTTAACAGAACATAAAGTAGCACTGCATTTTACCTTCAATGGCACCTTAGATACAACTATCTTGAGTGACTACTGAACACTATGCTTGACTTAGCAAACACAATTAATTCATTAAGCAAATGTTTATTGAAGGTTTTCAATGTGCTCAGAGCTAGGCTAGGCCTGTGGATGGATCAGATAAGCTTCCCAGAGAGGTTACCATACCTGAAAAGCCAAGGATATATATTATGGAGAATACATATTATGGAGGAAAAAGAAATATGTAAAGCATATTGTAGTAAAATTAAACAGTGGTGACTAAGATACAATCCCGGCCCTCAAGACATTTGATAGCTAGCAGACAGCCATGAGCAATGGGGAGTAATTGGAATATGTAAAGACAACTTAAAGTGGAAGATGAGAGAAAAGTTTGTGCTGTAACGGAGACTTCCAACAAGTGACCGACCTCAGCCCTGGAGCCTGAACCTCAACGCCACTGCTGTCCTTCTCCCTAGAGATACTCTCAGTCTATTGAAAGTGTATTTGTCACGGGTATTTAAACTGTTTTTTGTTTGTTTTTCTTTTTTTTTTTTTTGCCGAAAGACGTGGACTCTTTATTTGGACTTCAAATTAACGAAAAACAGGAGAAAAGCTTGACCTCCCTGCCTCCATTTTAGATTTGTCTTTGTTCCGAGCATGATTCCTGGAAAGACATTCCTGATGGACAACATCTTCGGACAAGGGATGGAAACTACCCCTAAGGAACAGCAGAGCCTGGAGAGACAGGTCATCCCCAAATGAGGACAGTTAGGTACAACGATGAGGTTGGAGCAAGAGGAACCATTTCACGGGATCCTCCCCTCAAGTGTAATAATGAGTTCTCCAGAGCCCAGAGAAGCAGAACGAAGATAGTGACCAACCAGGCCATATGTGTTCGTGGGACTCCGTGCACAGCTGTTGCCCCTGCCACTAATTCTTCCTCTATGTAAACATAAAGCTCATGACTGTATCCCAAAGATGGCTAAAGATGAACGGAAGTGCCTTCCTGTGGCATCGTGCTGTGCCATAGCCTCCTTTCCCTGCCCTTCATCAGACTTTTTTATTTGGTGTATTGAGGTACGTGACTGAACCTGACATTTTTTCTAACACTTTCAGTGTTTCCCTGTGTGCCTAAAATATTCTCTCAGTGGAACCAAGAGCTGAAATAAACATCAGCACTCTTCAAGTAACAAAGCTAATGTTAAAGATGGAACAAAAAAAAAATGTCCTTTCGGGTACTGGCGGCTCATACCTGTAATCCTCACTACTCAGGAGGCTGAGATCTGAGGATCGGAGGATCGTGGTTCCAAGCCAGTCCAGGCAGAAAGTCTGTGAGATTCTTATCTTGAAGTAACCGCCAGAAAGCCAGAAGTGGAGCTGTGGCTCAAGTGGTAGAGTGAAAAAGCTCAGGGGCAGGACCTAGGCCCTGAGTTCAAGACCCAGGACTGGCACACATAAAAAAGTGTTTTCTTTGTCTTAACAGATAAAGAATTTATCCTTGGAAGAACTGATCTGGTCTGACGAGTCTTTTCTTCCTTCTATCAAAAGCAATAGAGATTTTGGGATTTTATACAGGGTTGATATGAAAGGATTTGGCTTCTGGAAAAATCATTCTTTTTAAAATATTTTTTAAAAATCTTTCTTTGGTGCCAGTATTGAACTCAAGGCCTAGTTGCTGTACCCCTGGCTTTTTTTTTTTTTTTTGGTCTATCGGTCATGGGTCAAGGCTAACACTCTACCACTTGAGTCTCAGCTTACTTCTGGCTTTTTGGTGGTCAATTAGAGGTAAGACTTTTCTGCCTGGGCTGGCTTTGAACTGTGATCCTCTGATCTCAGCCTCCACGGATGTGAGCTATCCCTCTTGATACTGTGTGGAGGGTAGATTAGTCTTACCTACTCTCCTTACTGCTTAGGCAACGAAGCCAATTGTAGAAATTTAGGAAGAAGAAGGTGGTAGCCATGTTGTCTCCTAATTTTCCCAGCATTAATTGGCTCTTTATCATGCTCAGTCAGGAGTCTTTGTTACAAGATGTTGACTTTTGTAACCCCTGGCCTTTACCCAAGGGGAACTCAGTTACTGACCCCCACAATCATTTTTAAATGAAGTCCTGTCAAGTTACTTGACTAGAAAAGCAGATTAATAAACACGCTGATCCAGTGAACAACTCATCAATAAAACTGCTACCTCAATTACCTGATAAAGTCAGAAATCAAAGTGTATGGTTGCCCTCAGAAGCTTCTACAGGTCTGAAGAATTTTTTTTTTTGAGGTTTATCAAAGGGTCCTGAGCGCGAAAGAATGTTTCTGATGAAATTCGATTGATTTTGTGTTTCTGCCAAAGCTCCAGAGTTTTCTACAGGTCACACAGCCTGTCAGGTATATATATATATAAAAATTCATCATTTTATCAGAAGCTGCCTTTCATGATGTGGAAAGGAAAAAGGCCTGAACCAGGGCTGGACTGATAAATGCTGCTCATGTGTTGGGTTTAAGCAGATGCAAATGAAAATGCCAAAAGGCTCAAGTTCAAAGGAAGGATTCAGTACCTGAGAAATGCCCCTTGAAGGAATTCCATTTCTATGGGAAAGCACTGGGCAAAAATGTTTCTAAAGCAGCCTGGGCAGCTCATTCTGTACAGTTCAGTGCCTTTCCCAGTTTGTGTGGAGCTAGCTTTCCTTCCTTCTCAGAGACCAAGAAAGCTACAAGCCTGTTTAAAGTGATAGACTGCTCACTGACTACCCTGGATTCTCCTCTGTGTGTGTGTGTGTGTGTGTGTGTGTGTGTGTGTGTGTGTGTGTGTGTGTGTGTGTGTGTGTGTAGTGTGTATGTGCTACTACTAGGACTTGAACTCAGGGCCTCTCGATCAATCTCCTTTAGCTTTTTATACTCAAAGCTAGCACTCTACACCACTTGAACCAAAGCTTCACTTGCAGCTTCTTGCTGGTTAATTGGAGGTAAGAATCTCACCACTTTTCTGTGTGAGCTGGCTTTGGACCATGATCCTCAGTCTCAGCCTCCTGAGTAGCTTCTGGATTACAGATGTGATTACCAGCACACGGTTTGCTTGTGCTTTTTTTTTTTTTTTTTAATGCATCGCTTAAGAAATCAAGATCTGCTGAACAAGCCACTGCTACACATTTAATCCTTGTGTGATTTTGTGTTTCTGGGTGTGCTTGGGCTTACCCTGCAGAAAACCATTTAAAGAATGTAGATAGAACCTATCAGTGTTGTGTCATCCTGTCAAGAGAGTAATGCACAATCCCGCATCCTTGTAAGTTATTTATCATACCCCGAGGCTTGATGGAATACAGTTTCCTTGATGAAGAGATGAAAAGGAGCAACATAAAAGCCAGGTAAAAGAAGAACGCTTCATTAAAACTGATCTACCTTCTGGTCTTCACTTTTTGAGTTAAGAAAAAAAAAAATTAGTCTTCCTGAAATTTATCATCACAAAAATTTTTACTTTGTAGAACAGCTGAAAATAAAGAGAACGGTGAGGGCAAAAATGAAATTGGAAAGGGGAAGAAATAGGGAGAAAAACCAGAGGGGCTGAAAAAAAAAGATGAAGGAAGAAGGAAGGAAAGAAGGAGCAAAGGAGAAGACAGAGAGAGACAGAGACAGGCAGAAATGGGGAGGCTCCTGATGACCCAGAACCAGAAAACTGTAGTTCAAGAGGCCAATTCTGCCAGAGAATGAAAATGAACAGCTCTGAAAAAAATCAGCTGCCTTTCTCCATTGCAATCAGTCCTTGGAGTCCTTTCCCTCCCCCCAGCCAGCCAGCAGGGACCTCATCATCTTCCCCTCCCCTCCCCACCCCCAAAGGAAGGCTACAGAACCCAGTCTCAGAGAACAGGACTAGTGGCCAGGAGCAATATGTTCTAATTGGAACAAGTAAGGACTCCAACATTTAGACCTGGAGGCAAAGCCAAGTTGACTAAGGTGCTTTGCATTCTAGACTCACCATCTCCCAGGGTGGGCGGGGCTAGGAGCCAAGGAAGGATGGAGAGGGAAGAAGTTGGTAGTTCATCCCAGGATGAAAGTTAGTTCAAATTCCAGCTCTTTTTACCCTCCCTCTTTAGATTGCTGTCCCAGAGCAGAAGTTCAGGTATAAACAGCCCTGAGAAAGAAACAAAACAAAACAAAACTGGTTTTCAGAACAATATTAGGCTGCAAATAGAGCTATGCAAGAACTCAGTGATCTTTAAACTACCACTTAATACTGTGATTATTTAAATTTGAACTATGTAAATAATGTGGTCACATTTTTGCCTTGTTAAAAAAATGACTATGTAAGTTCACTTTAGCATTGTCTCTCCCTCCTTCCTTCCTTCCTTCCTTCCTTCCTTCCTTCCTTCCTTATTCCTTCCTTCCCTCTTTCCTTCTTTCTTTCCTCCCTCCCCTCCTCTCTCCTTCTCTCCCCTCTCCTTCCCTTGGAACTAGGGGTTTTGTTTTATTTTATTTTGTTTTGTTTTGTTTTTTGGTCGCGGGGCCTGAGCTCTGGGCCTGAGCTCTGTCCCTCAGCTCTTCAGCTCAAGGCTAGCGCTCTACTACTTGGCCACCGCGCCACTCTGGGCTTTTTCTGCTTATGTGGTGCTGAGGAATCAAACACAGGCCTCATGAATTCAAGGCAAGCGCTCTACCACTGAGCCACCTTCCCAGCCCGGAACTAGGGTTTTAACTCAGGGCTTTTCACTTACTAAGTGCTCTACCACTTGAAACACGCCCCAAGCCCTTTTAGCTTTAGTTATTTCTCAGATAGGGTCTCAAGCTTTCACTCAAGCCTGCCTTGGGCCACAGTCCTACCTCTGCCTCCTGAACATCTAAGATGGCAGTCACCCATCATCGCATCGCATCCTACCTGGCTGACCGTGCTCTTCATACTTCTGGGTTTTTTTTTTTCAGTTTTTTTGTCTATTATTATTATTATTTTAAATCAACTTTTTTATTGTAAAAATACTGTACAGAGGGGTTACAGTTCCATGAGCAAGGTAATGAGTATATTTCCTATCAAGCATTGTTACCTCCTCCTTTGTTTTTCCCCTACCATCCCTTCCCTTCCATTTCCACAACTACATCCCCCCCAACCCCCACCTAAATGGTAAACTTTGTTTTTCAACATAGTGACTTGTACATCTTATTGTTACAATGGGTCAACTTGTATCCCTATTTAGACATTTTGTTTTTCCCTTCCCCTCCCCAAATTAGAGAAGTGTATATACAAGATGCATATACTTCTGTTTTTAGATAGAAACAATACAGGATTGTCTTGTGCATGCATTTTAAAACACAAATAGTGTTATTAAAATGTGTGTGTGTGTTCAAAGCTCTATCTCGTTCCTTCAGAACGATTGCAGCATCCATCTCCTGTACAAAAATAGGCCTCTGCTTCTGTAGTTAGTTCCCCTATGATTTATAAGCAGGTGGATCCTAGGTGTTTGGTTGGCTGTTGGCTGCTATAGTACATGAATGCTCTGCCTCATGCAGCCTTATTGGTTTTCCTAAGAAGAAATAGCTGGTTTCTAGCTGTTGGCTCTTCAAGTGGCCATTGCATTCAGCTACACACCAGAGATGATCTAAAAATGGGCCCTAAAGGTAGAGAGAAAAGCTTTACCCTTTAATCTGAGCAAAACATGAATCCATTTTCCAGATATACAAAATGACCACTTGTTTTCTGCTATACCTGGCATCATCTAGGAAAACACTACAGAAATTTAGTATTCTTTCTTTCCTTTGAGTCTTGCATGTTAGATAAGCTTTACTGGAATAAAAAAAAATAACCTCTTTGGGTTTACACAAAAGCATATATAAATGAATACTTCTAACCCAATACAAGTACCCCCTCTGCAAGAATACTGACATTTCTTTTACTAAATGAATGCTTAATGACTAAGTGAGGTGAAGAAGAAAGAAAAGGGAATAATGCCAAAATGACCAAGCAGCTGATAAGCTGCTAGTCATTTCTGATGTGTACCATCTATCCTGGTGGCTTCAGCATCAATACAGTTGTAAATCCTTTGAGCAGCTGTTTGTGTGCCATCAGCTAATGAAGCTCTCTGAGTGTTCAGTTATTAATGGAATGAAGCCAGAGGGGAGGATAAAGAAGGGAAGAAAGAGTGGACCGAAGAAGAGAGATTCTAAAGAGAGATTCACTTCCCTAGCCACTTGTAGAAATCCATTTCAGATCAACTGGGACCAATTGTGAGTTCTGGCCTGGGGCAAAAATCCTATTTGCAGTCAATAAATTAATGGGTGATACCTTGAAATGGGTTGGCTTTCACTGAATCAATGTCTGATGTGGCAATCTATCCTCAGGCCAAATTCCCACTGAAGTTCTTAAGTTGGGGCTATCTGGAGAAATGGATGAATTCTTAAACTCTTTCTAAATCACTATTTTCAAAAAAAGAAAAAGCAATATCCCAGTAGTGTCAAGGTGGGAATATTTTTCCTTTCCCGTCCTCTTTCATTCTCTCTTAACTATCATAGAAGAACGGATGTTAATTGATTTCCTTTATACAAAGCTCTATAACATACAGAGAATTTTGTCCTGCTGATTCTAATTTAACCTGTTTCCTTGGGGGGAAAAGAGTTTAAAAAGTCTCCATAAAGCTGAAGAGGTGGGAACGTTTCCCTTACAGTAGCTCTTTTGGAAATGTCTGGGCAAGCAGGAAGCAGAGAAAGACTCTCTGTTGGTTCAGCTGGCATTTACAGCTGAAGATAACACGAACCACAAATCTGTCCAGGTTCATGTTTTCTTGGAGGGGGAAGAAAATTCAGGAGCAAAATAAAGAGAAATTGAAGTTCAGTGTTTCATAACAGTGTGCTCTTTTCTACGTTTTATTCCTGTAACAGTCTGTGTGTGGCCAGGCCCTTCATAACAGGGTACTATTGAAGAAAGAGGAGAGGGGGAAAGAACAGGCAGGAAGGGTAGAAGCAGAGGGAATAAGAAAAAAAAATCAGTCTTTAGTGGCGGAAAACACTGCTTTTGTATTTTGTATATATATTTTTTCTTTTTTTCCAGAGCTGAGGACCAAACTCAGGGCTTTGCACTTGCTAGGCAAGTGCTCTTCCACTGAGCTAAATCCCCAACCCCTGTTTTTGTATTTTATGTATCTATTATTTTGGTTGGTCATGGGACTTGAACTCAGGGTCTAGGCTCTGTCCCTAAGTTCTTTTTGCTCAAGGCTAGCACTCTACCACTTTGGACCACAGCGCCATTTCTGGTTTTCTGGTGGCTGATGGGAGATGAGTCTCACGGACTTTCTTGCCAAGGCTGGCTTTGAACTGCAATCTTGAGATCTCAGCTTCCTGAGTAGCTAGGATTACAGCTGTGAGCCACTGGCTCAGAAAAGTGCTTTTAAATCTGGAGAGTGACTTTAACTGGATTCAGTCAAGGCCCCATGGAATTAAATTGACCATTGATCACTCGTATTCTTTTTTTAAAACAAAATAAGAAATAAACAGAGAATGTCTAGGGAAGCCAGAAGTGAGAAATGACCCACCTAGAATCTTTGGGAAAGGAAGGTTCCTCAGGCATCAGAAAGCTGGTGAGCTGATAACTCTCCCCCTCTTCCTAATAGTATACACAAGTAGAATCTGTTGGGAGAAGTAAATTGAATTTGCGAGGAAACAAGATGGTGAAAACACTGGAGTACACTCTTTTGTCTTTTGAAATTTTTTTGTAGGGTTAAAATATAGGCTGAGCACTAGTGCCTCATGCCTGTAGTTCTCGTGATAGGAGGCTGAGATCTGAGGATTGCAGTACAAAGTCAACTCGGGTGGGAAAGTCTGTGAGTCTCATGTCCAATTAGCTGCCAGGAAACCGGAAGTAGAGCTGTGGCTGAAGTGGGAGAGCATTAGGCTTGAGTATAAAAGCTCAGGGACAGCCCCCTCTCCCTCCAGGCCCTGAGTTCAAGCCCCAGGACCAGCAAAAAAATTAAAATTACATTAAAACAAAATAGAGGAGGCTGATGCTGCTGGCTTATGTCTGTAATCCTAGTAACTCAGGAGGCTGAGATCTGAGGGTTGAGGTTTAAAGCTAGCCTGAGCAGTTAACCAGTGTGTGTGTGTGTGTGTGTGTGTGTGTGTGTGTAGGGGGGAGGGGAGACAGAAGTGGATCTACGGTTCAAGTGGTAGAGCACCAGCCTTGAATGGGAAAACCAAGTGAGTTCAAGCCCCTGAGTTAAAAAGCTCCTGTACTGGCAACAACAAAAAATAATAAATAAAAGAAAGGTTTGTAAAATTATCTGGGAAAAGAACAAGCATCATTGTATCCACATTATGGGTGCAGCACTGTTCCTACCACCAGATTTGTAGTCTACATAAGCATAGCTGCTTAAAAGAAGCAGATTTTATTTTTAGGTTGGCCAACCTCTGTCCTGCCTTTGGAGAAAAGCCTAGTGCAGCTACAGTACCCCGATGATATTTATCTCCTCTTTGAATATCATCACCTTTAAATAGTCACTGAGGACTATGAGACATGAGTGGAGAAATGCAGCAGAACCATTTTAGTTTTTCCTCCATGAATACACCCTTCTTACAACTGTGCATGGCTGGGGGTTCTGAATGCACGTGTGGACTTTAAAATTAATGACATAGAGGTTTTCTTTGTATAACTAATGCCGGGCGCCACTCAAGAGGCTGAGATGAGGATCATGGTTCAAAGCCAGCCTGGGCAGGAAAGTCCGTGAGATTCTCATCTCCAATTGCCTCCCCCTAAAATGCTGGAAGTGGAGCTGTGGCTCAAGTAGTACAGTGTTAGTCTTAAGCAAAAAAAAAAAAAAAAATCTCAAGGACAGAGCCCAGGCCCTTAGTTCAAGCTCCAGCATGCTCACATGAGTGCGCACACACATGCACACACACACACACACACACACACACACACAGAGGTTCTATTTTTAATGAACAGAATTGTATTATACATAGTATATACAACATTTGAAGTATCATAGAATGGTTAAATATCATTTTTCTGGTAAGAACATATCCTATCCCCATTCTCCTGTCATTTTTCAAGAATAAAATACACTGCCATTAACCATAGTCATCATAGTATATATAATAGATCTTTATTTTTTTATTTTTTTGTCGGTCGTGGAGCCTGAACTCTAGGCCTGGACGCTGTTCCTCAGCTCTTCAGCTCTACCACTGGAGCCACAGTGCCACTTCCAGCCTTTTCTGCTTTTGTGGCACTGAGGAACTAAACCCAGGGCCTCATGCATGCAAGGCAAGCACTCTACCATTGAGCCACCTTCCCAGCCCCAATATAATAGATCTTTTGAACTTGTTACTCTACCTGAAATACTGTATCATCTGGCGAATGTCTTCCCTCTCCCTCCTCAGCCACTCAACCTCTGCTTTTAACATTCTTCTATTTCTAGAAGATCAACTTTTGTTGTTGTTGTTGTTGGTCATAGGGCTTGAACGCAGGGCCTGGCTGCTGTCCCTGAGCTCTTTTGCTCAAGGTTAGCACTCTACCACTTTGAGCCACAGCACCACTTTTGGTATTCTGGTGGTTAATTGGAGATAAGAGTCTCACCAACTTTCCTGCCTGAGCTGCCATTGAACTGCTACCCTCAGATCTCAGCCTCTTGAGTAGCTAGGATTATAGGCCAGAGCCGCCAACTCCTGGCTACAAGACCACCTTAAAAAAAATGTTAGACATGATGCAAGATTTATTGGTGAGCCTGAGTGGAGAAGTAGGGTGTGTATGAGATAGCATGGTGGATGGAGGCCTTCGTGAATCCTAGGCCTAGCCGCTCAGACCTTTGGCACTGTGCTGGATGAAGTGACTGGAGGTGTGTTCATTGAAGAGGAACTAGCAGAGTAAGTCAGAGAAACAGCAGGGAGAAAAATCACACGGGACCATCTGGGCCAGCATACAATGGAAAGGATGTTGGAGTTTGTTTTCATAAAGGAGATGGGATGTTTGTGAATGTTGGGAACAGAAATGGGATAGGGTGTGACCCATTTTAAAGGGCTAGTCTTTTTGTACAGAATGTGCTAGAGGAGGTTTGGAGGACCATGAGAGGGATGGGTAAGGAGATGGTGGGGATGGTAGAGAGGTTGTTGATGGACTTAAAAGTTGAGTGAGCTTGAGATGGTTCTGGAATGGCTTCCACACTTTTTCCTTCCACACCCAGAGAAGGAAGTCATAAGTCAGCAATTCAGCTCAAGGCTAGAGATCTACCACTTGAGCCATAGCGCCACTTCTGGTTTTCTGGTGGTTAAATGAAGATAAAAGTCTCAAGGCCTTTCCTGACCAGGCTGGCTTTGACCTGTGATCCTTAGTTCTCAGCCTCCTGAGTAGCTAAGATTACAGGTATGAGCCACCAGCATCTGGCTTCTACTTCCCATCTTTTTGGTAGTTAATCAGCGATCAGAGTCTCATAGGCTTTCTAGATCCTAAGGTCTCAGCCTCTTGAGAAGAAAGGATTATAGACATGAGCCACCAGCACCTGGCTACCGATGACATTTCAAACGAAGGGAGATGATGATCTTGAAAGGAGATGAGTAGATTCAGTAGGGAAGGTCCCCAAGGACTGGAATCTCAGATACTCCAATGGTTAGTGGTTAGGAACATGAATGCAAGAAGTGATCAGTAGTGGCCAAATGAACGGCATCCAGGCTGCCAGGTGAGGATGTTGTCGGGCCTGTGTGAGCAACTGCTTGCCTGCCTCAGCCATCGCTGGCTGCTTCATAGCACATGAAATTACTGTACACCCACAGACTTCCTTCCTGTGGGGGGAGGCAGCTAAGCGCCTATGGCCAAAAACAGAATGGAAACTGAATGGAACAGCCATCCCTATCTGATACATGAGGACATGTAAACAGTCTTGAGAGGTTCAAGATACATTACACACAGCCCAGAAAATAAAGAGATCTGTGTCCTAGAGAAACAGGCCTTTCTGTAGCTGGAGCCGCTGTTCTGGTCCTGTTGAGAGAAAGTCATCTCCCTTGAATGGCTCAGAAGGAAGAGCAGGAGCATGTGGCAGCATGGAGACAGGGAGACAATATTGAGTGACTCCATTCCTGGATACTGCCATCTTGTAGCTAGTGAGAGGGGGAGAGGGGCGGCTCAGACCTAGAGGAAAAGAAAACACTGTACTCACAGACAAAACCTAGACAATGATTGCTACAGACTGAATGTCTGTGTCCCCCTCCGAAATTTACATTTCGAAATCCCATACCCAATCCCCAGTGCCCTCAGATTTGCAGGTGGGGTCTTGGAGAAGCATTTATTAAAGGTGGAGCCAGCAGGAGTGTGTCGAAGAGGAAACATCCCCATTCTTCTTTAGGAATTGCTGTGCTGGTACCCATAGAAAACTCTGGAACTCTGAAAGGTATCCTGTCACCAGGAAGACAGACAACCAAGGAAAATGCAGCTATGCTCGGATTAGAAATATGGAAGGAGTCTAGAGACAAGCTTGCCATTTATATTTGAATTAACATCCTATTTGATCAGACCTTTTGGTTAACTCAATAAGGTGAGGCCTGAGTTCAAAAGCATTTGCACCGACTCCAGCTCCATGCTGTCTATGTTAGGAACTGATGCCCTTTCTTAGCTTAGGATTCAAAAGTTGTAGTCTTGGGTCTCAATGTTGTCTAAGAACTTGGGACATTTTCCCCCTCATTTCTCATTTTTGCTCATTTTTCTCTAATCTGTACTTTATGCTCTTAATTTCAGAAAAAAATAAAATGTTTTTAGGATCTAGAATTAAATATTGGAAAATTTGTATTTGGTATTAATTCAAGCAGTATGTATTAGGACACTCCTGTGGTATTGTATTAGATATTGCAAGTACAAACCAGAGAGCATAAATCACTGCCCAATATTAACTTCATGACTAGCCATGTGTTAGATGCGAGGTTCTCACACAGACTAGAGGCCGAAGAAAAGAAACATTCATTCCTCCCAGCTCCCTCAAACATAAATTCAATCTATAGACAGTCCTCAACTTAATAATGGTTCAACTTAGGACTTTATAATAATGTAAAGCAAGCCTAACAGCATTTACAATGTACTACGTGCTAGCACCATGGTCTAGATAAGAGACTCTTGAGTCAAAAAACTAATAGCTGACTGGCAAAATGTTACAAAAATTAGAAACAAAGCAAGTACTATCAGTTTATAATGCATCTTCACATATACATAGTATTTTGATTGGGTATGGAAGATTGAAGTTTGTCTGGCATAGATGCGGAGCAGGAAAGGGCAGTGTGTGTGTGTGTGTGTGTGTGTGTGTGTGTGTGTGTGTGTGTGTGTGTGTGTGTGTGTGTGTGTGTGTGCCTATGCTGGTACCAGGGCTTAAACTTAGGAACTCAAGTTTTCACGTGGCTTTTTAGCTCACAGCTGGCACGCTACCATTTGAGCCATGCTTCTAGCCTGGATTTCTGCTGGTCAATTGGAGATGGGATCTCAAGGACTTTTCTGCCCTAGTTGGCTTTGAGCCACCATCCTTCAGATCTCAGCCTCCTGAATAGCTAGGATCATAGGCATGAGCTACTAGTGCCTGGCTTAGGATAGGGCATCTTTGACAAAGAACATAATATGAATAAACATGCAGAGTGACGTAAGAGGAGCTGTAGAGACCAGTGAGACCTTCAGAGAGCCAGATGTGTGTGAGGTGAGTGGATGCACAGACTGCTGAATGAAATT
This sequence comes from Dipodomys spectabilis, assembly GCF_019054845.1. Taxonomy (NCBI): domain Eukaryota; kingdom Metazoa; phylum Chordata; class Mammalia; order Rodentia; family Heteromyidae; genus Dipodomys; species Dipodomys spectabilis. The sequence goes on from NW_024870974.1 coordinate 2,563,068, forward strand.
AACTTGGTGGGTCCAGCTAAGAACTCAGAATAAACTTGAACTTAGTGCTAAGTATATAGAGGAAAAAAATCCACTGCACTTAAATTCAATTAAAATTTCAATTTTCTGGAAGATACCTAAAAGCTCAGGATAAAATAGGAAAAAGACAGGCAAAAGTGTTGTCCTAAATTCCACCCAGTAAAATAGATACATTTTACTCATAAATGAACAGCAAAGGGTCTCAGTCTTGTACCAAACTCAGTTGTCTGGTTGCCTACCACTACATTTAAAAGAAGTAAGAGAATTTAAAAGAAGTATTAAGAAATGTATTGCAGCAGGGTACTACAAGATAGAAGAATTGCTTTGAATGTAAGAACAAAGGAAGAAAAGCTAGAAAGAAAAGAGACCCGTAGGCTGCTTAATGTTGTGATAGGTCCAGAAGTTCTACATATTATCATTTTTCACAAGAACTTTGCAGAGTAAAAAAAGTGATTTTTATAATTAGCTCCAAGTCATGTACAGAGCTTTAATTTTTCAGTATGCCTCCAAAAACTTGTGTTGTAGAATATATATATACACATATGTGCACAGATACATATATATGTACACGTATATACACATATATAGAATAGAGTCATAGAAACATTCTTTTTCTTTTTGGGGAGGGCTTAAACTCAGGGCCTGGACACTGGTCACGTAAGCCTGGTGCTCTACCACTTGAGCCACAGCTCCGCTTCTGGCTTTTTGGTGGTTACTTGGAGATCCAAGTCTCCCAGATTTTCCTGCCTGGGCTGGCTTCCAACCTCAGATCTCCTCCTCTTGAGTAACTAAGACTACAGACAAGAGTCACCGGCGGCCTGGCCGAAAACCCTTTTTGTTTTCACTTTAGAATCCTCTGTGCGAGCATTTCCTGGGCACTATTTGCTGCGAAAATATTAAAATCCCTTGCAGCCCCTGTTCAGCTAGGAAGGCGTGAAGGAGCCGACCGATGTGAGCAGCGATGAAAGTAACAAGGTTGCTTACGTGCGGAGTCTAATCCACAGTGCACCTGTGTGCTGCTCACGCGGGATGAACAGCGTGAGACTGTCTGTCGGGTGCCAGGAGGGGCCTGGTGGGGATGCTTTTCAACCTCTCCCCTTGGGGTCCACCAGCGGCGCTCAGTCCCCACGTCGCGCCGGGACCGGCCGCTAGATGGTGCTGCACAAGCAGCGAGGACTGGGCAAGGGCCTGCCTGCTCCCCTCCCCCTCCTGAGAGCGATTGTTCAGGAATGTCTCAGGATGACAAAAGTCCCGATTACACGCGGGACAAACACCAGCCGAGGGGGGCTGTGGGCTTCTCTTTTGTCTCTGATTGAAAGGAGTGAAGCCCAGTAGCCGAAGATGGAAACCAGTGACTCTCCATGCCACAACAAGGAATCCCTTTGCAATGCACATCCATTTGAGGTGCAGCAGAAGACACCGAGGAGAAATGGTCTCTTTGAGGTGAAAGAGAGTAAGGAAAAGGGGATCAGGTGGGGTAGAAGATTTAAAAAGGGACTAGGGAAGGTGAATTACCCTTAATTTTTTATATTATTATGAAGGTGAGGTTACCTAAGCCAGGTAAAAAGTACATTTCTTTTGGACAATGTCTCCCCTTCCTTGCTCTCTCCAAGTTTTTCCCTGCGATCCCCACCCACAAGTAGTTAACTGTTGTTTTCTTTGGCAGTTGTGGGGGCTTGAACTCAGGGCCTGGGGAGCTGCAGCTGAGCTCTTTTGCTGGCAGTTGTGGGGGCTTGAACTCAGGGCCTGGGGAGCTGAGCTCTTTTGCTCAAGGATAGTGCTCTGTCACCTTAAGCCACAGCACCACTTCCTGTTTTCTGGTGGTTCATTGGAGTTAAGAGTCTCATGAACTTTCCTGCCCCAGCTGGCTTTCAACCAAAATCTTCAGATCTCAGCCTCCTGAGTAGCTGGGATTACAGGCATGAGCCACCAGCTCCTGGTGTAGAGTTCATTTTCAACACAGGAATTACCTTTTTACATGCTCTTGTGTTGGAACCTCTGGATTTATATAATCAGAGAGAAGGAGAGGGTTATTTATGTAAAGCCACACATTGTACATGTAACAGCTCCTTGTAACAGTAACTGATGTGTATCAGGAAGTATAATCAACTTTTCTTCCTGGTTCAGACCTTTCAACTCAACATGGCCAGAATGCTCTGACATCTTGTGAAGGCAGAAACCTGCACTTTCCTGCTACTCTTTAGAATACAAGTCTGATTTGCAGCAAGCCCCCCACCTCATCTTAAAAAAAAAAAGGAAACTTTATGAATAAAGTAATCTTTGTTCTCACATTTGCCCTGAAAAAGAAAAGAGAAGCATGAAGTGTTTGGTGAATGTTGATGTTTAGGTGTTCATTTTAGAGCAACTTAAGGGGATCCGGTGAGTTGAAGCTAAGTCCTTTTATAAACTATATGCTGAAGAATTTCAAAGTGGGAGCAATTCAGCTTAAAACAATGTCATCAAAGAAGGAAGTAAGACACTCATTATTATTTACCATTAACAATGAAGATCAAACCAGCCGGAGCAGAATTTCTGATGAAGACCATGAATCTACAATAGTTCTTTCTGTGCAGAATCCACAAAGATTGACATAAAGCTTTCCTGTGGCTTCCGTCAAGAGGAAAGGCCAGGCATGTGCCAGGCAGCTCAGGGTAGGACTGTCTGGGGTGTGGAGCTAGGCTGCATAGAACACCATTTCCTTCCTTCCTTCCTTCCTTCCTTCCTTCCTTCCTTCCTTCCTTCCTTCCTTCTTTCCTTCCTTCCTTCTCTCTCTCTCTTTCTTTCTCTCTCTTCCTTTCTTTCTCTCTCCCTTCCTTCTTTTCTTTCTTCCTTCCTTTCTTTCTTCCTTCCTTCCTTCTTTCTTTCTTTCTTTCTTTCTTGCCCAGTCCTGGGACTTGAACTCAGGGCCTGGGCACTGTCCCTGAGCTTCTTTTGCTCAAGGGTAACGCTCTACCACTTGAGCCACAGCACCACTTCCAGCTTTTTCTGTGTATGTGGTACTGAGGAATCGAACCCAGGGCTTCATGCATGCTAGGCAAGCACTCTACCACTAAGCCACATTCTCAGCCCAGAACACCATTTCTTGCTTCAACAAGAGGCATCACACTATTTAAGAATGTCTGTTAGCATCCGTCTGTATTAGTACACACCTGTATTCTCACTTATTCATTCAGGAGGCTGGGGCAGGAGAATTGTTTGAGCTCAGGAATCTGAAGCCAGTTTGGACAATGTAATGAGATTCTTGTTTCAAGCAAGCCAGCAAACAAACAAACAAAAAACCCAAGACTAGCACAGAGAGGATGGACATCAGAAAATGACTAGATGGATATCTGTTGGATGGCTGAGGCAATTGTACATTATCTCTCGTAGAAGATTTAAAACTAAAAGCACCATAGCCATGGCCCAGACTAGACAGGAAGTCTTAGGAAAGGAGAGGTCTGGCTTCCTTTGACTTCCTTTTCATTTTGCTTCCTTGTCTTTGTTATTTCCTTGCTCTTTTCCTTTCTTATGTTTGTTTCGCTCCTTTCTTTTTCTTTTCATCCCCCCCCCCCCCCTTTTTGAGACACAACCTGGTTTTATAGCCCATTGTGCCTGGAACTCATCCTATGATCCTCCCGCTCAGTCTCTCAAGTACTGGGATTATAGGTGGGCATCGCCAAGTCTGGTGGGCATTTGTATCTTTAAAGCCCCCTGCCTTACAATTCTGAGCATTGGAAGGCTTGCATACCCTCTAATCTAGACTAGTAGTATTCAATGGAAATACAATGCAAGCTGAATATGCAATTCAAAAAAAATTTTAACTTGTCTTTCTATTTTTCAGGAGGGGAGGAGAGAGTCTTGTTAAATAGTTCAGCCTGGCTTTAAACCTGGCACGTGCCATCATGCCTAGCTTGCAATTCAAAATGTAGTCACATTAAAAAAGCAAAAGAAAACAGGTAAAGTTGACTCTAATAATATGTTTTCTTTAATATGTCTGAAATATTATTTCAACATGTAATTGATGTAAAACTATGAATTAAATATTTAGCTTACTCGTTCATACAGTGTTCATACAGTACATTCAGTGTTCATTTTCATACTTAAAAGTTTGACTTGATCTATCCCCATATATATTTGTGTATATATATATAAATATATATATTTGTCAGTCAGTCATGGGGCTTGAACTCAGGGCCTGGGTGCTGTCCCTGAGCTCTTTTTACTCAAGGCTAGCACTCTACCATTTTGAATCACAGCACCACTTTCAGTTTTCTGATGGTTAATTGGAGATAAGAGTCTCACATACTTTCCTGTCCGGGCTGGCTTTGAACAGCAGTCCTCAGATCTCAGCCTCCTGAAAAGCTAGGATTATAGAGCCACAAGCACCTGGCTGATCCAACCCATTTTAAGGACTCGGTAGCCTTCTCTGCCCAGTAGTAATCTGGACTATACATCTCATAAGCATAGACATCTTGTTTTATGTTCATTGATTTGCAAAGAATCTGTCACACACAGTGTGTTCAAGGTGTATTTGCTGCATAGACTAATAATGGGCTGATAGATAATTAAAGGTCAATTATAAAATGTAGGGTCTTTTCATACATAGCAGAGTTCTAAAAGATTCCTGTGATTTTCTAGATTTCTTTTTCCAGAAAAGACTGAACAATTATATATAGTCCAAGAAACATCTTTAGGGCTCTTTAGTTGTGGTTCTCTCAGTGTGGAAAAAAACTGAAATCACTTTATCTCTGTGTATGGGATCTGACTTACATCCAGCTTCTGTGTTTGAAGCATGTCCTCTACCCATTTTGTGCCCAAGATTGTGCTCTGAACTGTCTCTCCCATCAAACCCCCCCCCCCCCCCCCCGCAACCCCACAACTCCTGGTGTCTCCAGGCCCAACCACTTCTGAACTTTAGTGGTTGGTAGTTGAATCTAATCAGCTGATTAGATTCCCTCCGACTACCAACCACTAAAGTACGTACACATGTCAATTCTCTTGCTCATCTTCTTAAATGCCTAATCTACAACAGCACATTAGCAAAAGCTCCTGAATGACTTCCTAGGGAATTTTGGCTTTTCAGACTCAAAGAACCTTCTTAGAATTACAATACTGAAAACACTGATGGATGCCAAAGGGGAAGAAAAAAAATCAGCAGAAAGCAATCTAACCAAACCATATATTTTTGTTTGTTTGCTTTTGTGCCAGCCCTGGGGCTTGAACTCATGGCCTGTGTGTTTTTCCTAAGCTTTTGTGCTCAAAGGTAGCTCTCTACCACTTGAGTCATGGCTCCACTCCCAGCCTTTTAGTGGTTAATTGGAGATAAGAGTTTCATAGGCTTTCATGCCTGAACTGACTTTGAACCGTGATCCTCAGATCTCAGTCTTATGAGGAGCTAGGAATACAAGCATGAGACACTCATGCTTGGCAAACCATAGACTTTTAAAGGATAACATCCAAAAGCTAGAGACTTAGTACTTTTCAGTTACAAACTTGGAAGTCCATTTTTGCTTGAATTTATAAGTGTGATGCCTTAAAGAAGTAAATATAAGTACTTTAAAAAACTGTAAAGCAGCACATAGAAGTCAGCATTCCAAATTCTTCCATTAGTTTTCCCTCTTCACATATCTACAGAAACACAGATTTATAAGTAGGAATTCACCTACTATTCTTCATTTTGATTTTTTTTCTGCCAGTCTTGGGGCTTCAACTCAGGGCCTGGACACTGTTTCTGAGCTTCTTTTGGCTCTACCACTTGAGCCACAGCACCACTTCTAGCTTTTCCTGCTTATGTGGTGCTGAGGAATCGAACTCAAGGCCTCATGCATGCAAAGCGAAGCAAGCACTCTACCACTGAGCCACCTTCCCAGCCTCTGTATTTTGAATTTAACTGCATACTATAACTATATTTTGGTAGCTCTTCAAATAACTTACCTCATTGGTTTTGATTGGATGAATGAAATTTAATAGATACATGAAGTCTTTTGATCACTAGAAATATTACACTAACTATACATGGACAATAAAATGAAAAGGAACTAATGGCTAATGCCCCTGTGTGAGGGGATAAAAACAGTGAGACTTAAAAGCTAGAGAAAAATTAATGACCTCTAATTCTCCACCACTGGACTGTTTAATATAACCCATACCACTACCCATAGGGGCACTTACCCTTAGGCATCCTAAACTATTTCTAAGAGCCAAGAATTCCATGTATGTGCATTGATAATATTTTACCAAGAGCTGAATTAGCAAAGGCACTCCAAGTTCTCAAAGTCATCAGGCAAACATAGACCTTATTCCAAACATAGTGGCAATCAACAGTTCTTAGCAAGCTGGGCACTGGTGGCTCATACTTGTAATCCTAGCTACTCAGGAAGTGAGATCTGAGGATTGTAGTTCAAACCCAGCCCAGGCAGGAAAGTCCGTGAGACTCTTATCTCCAATTAACCACCAGAAAACTGGAAGTGGCACTATGGCTCAAGTGGTAGAGTGGTAGCCTAGAGCTGAAGAGCTCAGGGACAGCGCCCAGGCCCAGAATTCAAGCCCCACAACCAACAAATATAAAAAAACAAACACAAAAACAAAACAAAAGCAAATAACAGAGCTAGCTTGCTGTCTCAGGAGGACCAATTCGTCAAGTATGGGATATCTGAACCCAGAGTTCAGATTGGGCCATTTCAGTTCATCAATGACATCAGAAGCAGTAGAATGACAGGTGGGTGGGTGAGTCAACACAGACTCCGACTCACTTCAAGAGGCAAAGATTCAAGGGCTAGAACAAAAGAAATAGTTTTATGGGGCAGCCTTTTAGGTAATACATTGTGTTCCCTATTGGATGGATGTTTAAGTTACAAAGACCTCAATGTAAAAATTTCTTAGTGATATGACACTAGGCAAGTCACTTAAACTCTCTAATTCAATGTTTTCACTTGAAAACTAAGGACAGGCTAGGTACCAATATCTCATTCCTGTGATCCTAGCGCCTTGGGAGGTAGAGATCAGAATTTCAGTTCAAGTCTCATCAGAGAAAGTCAAGAAAGAGTCCATATTCATAAATAGCAGAACACAGTGGAACACATAAATAAGGAGATTGTGTATAGACCAGAGGGGCATGTATGAGAATCCTGCCTAAAAACAATGAAGGTGAAGGTGGAGAAAAAGAAGAATGGAGGAGGAGAAGGAGGAGAGAGAAAGGAGGAGAAGGAGGAGAGGGAGAAGAACAGCCACTACCACCAATGAGGACATAGAGCTCAGATGTTAGAGCAAGGGCAAGAATAAAACAATGGAATCCATGCAGAAAGCTTAGGATAGGATCTGACACCTAGAGAACTCTCAACACCTGACAACTGTTGTTATTAATTGGAGGGATGCTAGCAAGGAAGAACTTATCGAGTCTCTACAGTGTTTTACACAAATCTGTTCCCTGCATTATCAAAGTCAAAGGATGTACCCGTAGGAGGAACAATTGGCCCATGATTTAGTGGCAACAGATTCCCACCTAAACATGGTTCATCTTCGAGAACATGACACAAAAATACCACAATAAGTGTTGAAAGTTCTTGCTCCCAGACAACAGTTTACCTCCCACCTGGATTCCAATCAGCTTGCTAAGTGTCAAACACAAGATCACTGCCAGGTACTGTACCTTATTTTGTATCCCCAGGGGTATGAGAATCTACAAGAGCACCTGGCCCAGAGTGAGTATAGTCATGGCGTCTCTGACAATTCACATCCATGCGTCTCTCTAGGGATGAGCCAAATTCTTTCCTTTCCTGTTTAGTTTCACATGGGTGTTGATTATTTATGGAGTAGCAGGAGGTACATTTGTTTTGTTTTAGGTTGAGCAACCACTTGTGGGTTTCGAGGTTCATTCTCTAAATAACAATAAAACTAATAGTTTGATTAACCTAAGTTCCTCATTTGCCATATGGCCATTGAAGGCAAATTGACCACACTCACATTGAGGACATGTTGAAAGCAGAGCTCCCCGCAGGATCTTAGGATTCTCCATCCCATCCTGCCTAGTGTTCTTCCCCAATCTCACTGTTTGCTGCAACCATTTCCGGTAGTTTCTCTGCTCCTTCTGTCACAAGTGATTAGACTTGTTGAGTTGTTTCTTGCCTCCCACCTCCCAGTTCCAGCATCATTCTCCGTTTTTGTAGCTTTCTGTTGGCTACCACCTTCGGAATTAGTATTTTCTCTGCAAGGGTTCTTACTGCTAATGATTGAAGGCTGTGCAAAATGGAATTTTCCATTGCTTCTGGTCTAATGAGGTGTAGAGGCTAGCCCCCATCCTTGTCTTTCTAAAGAGTGTTAAAGAAAGTCCAATAGAATCAACTTTGCTGTGTCTACGCTCAGTTCTGTGTTGAGTGTTCCTAGCTCGAGAACGTCTTCCTGCTTTAGTCCAAAGTGGAGCCAAGTGGTATGTTAAAATCCATTACTTTCTTTCATCGATACAGCATACGCTTTAGCTAACAGCTCAATGGAATTCATTGAGTTGCCATATATCTATATATCTTAGATTCTGAACAAGAAGACACACTACATGCCTGTATTTAGAAAATTTAGAAAAATTAGAAGAAATTATTGAAAGAACCATGCCAGTCTCTTTCATCTTTACATACTGAATAGTGGTAGTGGCACTACATTCTTAGTGTCCATTCTCAAATTTCCCCATCTCACCAGAACTCATGTCTACTTGTTGATGCTGTTGTTCCAGAGAAAATGGCCACAGCTCTCTAGGGATGAAATACATGACCAGGGCTGATTACATGGCATACTATCTCTTTGATCATAGTGTTAAAACTGCTTGGGACACAAAGTGGTTCCATCAAATGAATGTTAGAGTTTTTCTGGGGCACATGGACCAAAGGAACTTGTCCCAGGAAGAGTGGACAGCCATCTTGGGACCAGCAGGAAATGGTGTAGAGACTATGAAAGCAGGGAAATTGATGGCAAGGAAATAGCCTTCCAAATTTGACAGATGGAGTCAAAGGATGAAGTCTAGCTGGGAACTAGTTCCTCTGTGCACTTTTCAGTTACTTTGACCTCATGAATTTCCTTTATAATAAGATAAATTGAGTCATGTTTATTTTTGTATGCAACTCAATATATTACCATAATGCCTGCTACATAGATATTCAATAAATAACTACAACCTATGTAAATGAGTGAGCAACAATGCCACCTAGAAACTCTATCACTTAACCCACAGAACCACGTACAGCTTTTTCTGAATAGTTTTTTGGAGATAAGAGTCTCATGGACTTTCCTGCCTGGTCTGACTCTGGACCAGGATCTTTAGAGCTCAGCCTCCCAATTAGGTAGGATTACAGGAGTGAGCCACCAGCATTTAATTTTCTTCTCACGTTTCATCGCAATGGAGATAAATGTTTGGATCATTCTGTCAAAAGTTACAACTTCTGCCACAGTGATTTCACCACCTCCACTTTGTTTTCATGCATTGCAATCATTACCATCTCACATGTCATATATTTTCTTTTCCTTGTTTTGTTCGTGTGTATACACTAGTTCAAGCTTCATGCAGTTAAGGATTTTGTCCAACACCTACAACAGTAATTGACACATAATAATATGTGTAAATATGTATGGATGAATAAACAAATTATAACCTTGCTTAGTACTCAGCAACAAACACAGATACTCATAAACAATCATTTAGAATGTTTTAGGGTGTTCTTCTTCATGTTGCCTACAGGAGGACTCAGAGAAATTTTACATCTGGATGATGGGAGCTCCACCATAGGAAGAATTGGGCAGGAAACAAAAGAGTTCATTTCATTTATTTATAAAATCCCCAGCAAAACCTAATTGGTCAAGATACCTCTCTGTTCACACAGCTATACTTTTATTATTCTCATCTCTATTAGGCTTCAGTGAATGTTAAAAAACAAAATAGAATATAAATCTCCAGCACTAGTGACTCACATCTATTTTCCTAGCTACTCAGGAGGCTGAGATCTGAGGATAAGGCTTGAAGCCAGCCTGGACAGACAAATTCTGAAGACTCTTATCTCCAATTAACCAGCAAAAAGTCAGAAGTAGAAGTGTGTGGCTCAAGTGGCAGAACACCAACTGTGAGTGGAAAAAGCCAAGTGAAAGCTTGAGGACTTGAGTTCAATCCAGTATATATCTCACATACAGACACATACACAGACACACACACACACACACACACACACACACACACACACACACACACAAAGCTAATAAAACAAACATACATGACACTAACAATTGCATTTTGCTTTAGAAGTGGACAGGTTTGTTTTTGTTTTTTTTTTTAAGAATTCAGCTACTACTTTTCAAAATAATTAGCACAATAGCAAATGTAAGGAAAGTTTTGAATCTTAGAAAACACTTTGTCAGAATACTGTAAAATAGTTTGGAGATAGGCTCAAATGTGAGTGCATAATCTGGCAAATAAGTTCATATCAGAAGTATAGTCATAGTAACCTTCTGAGAAAACCTTTGATTCTCAAGGAGATACATTTCAAACCATTACAGAATTGTTTTCCTCCACTTTGTTCAGGACATTTCTAAGCTTCTCTCAAATATATAAGCTTATCTCAAATATATTCTTGCTTTTATATGAAGTACTAATGTGCATTAAGGAGAATATTCGAAGCAAACTTATAGCCCAAAGTAAACACAATTGAAAGCCATGTGCTAAAAGTCAAACATAAAGGGATGACATTGGTCAAATATATTGTATTCTGGGAGGGGCAGGGGAGGATGGGAAGGGATGGGAAGGGGAAACAAAGGAGGAGGCTACAATGCTTGATAAGAAATGTACTCATTATCTTGCCCATGTAATTATAACCCCTCTGTACAGTATTTTCACAATAAAAAATAGAAAAAATATATTGTATTCATAAACTGCTTTGTTAAATGGCAATTCCTTTGTACAACTGCTTAAAGATAATAACACTAATTTACAAAGTCAAATAGCTTGTCAAAGAGCTTTCTCTCAAATTAAGTAACTTCTGACTGGAGCAAAAGATCTTCAAGGAGTAGCTCATGAATGGATGATTATGCATTAATAGTCATGAATAACTTTTCCTTTGAGCTTTAAATACGTACTAGATCTTACTGGAAACTGGGCAGCATCCAGTGAAATGGAAAAGATGACTCTTTAATTAAATAGTGATAAGCACTGAATTGTGTGCTATGATTTCTTATGGCTGCTCAAACCAAGTAAAGCATTAATTAAAATAGACTCAGAGGGTGAGTCCTATCAGGATTCAGCCAATTGGCTATTTAGTGTCTGAGAAGACACTTGGTACCTTGCAGGTGATGGATGCTTCTCATTGGCTCCTATCATCTTCCCTGGCCCATCTACCTGTATTGATCATTTTGTATGTCCCAGAGATGGCGTTATAAAAATCCAAATAGCCCTTGACTGAAAAAACGTCCTCTCCTGGAAAGTGGCATACATTATGAGGTAAAGATACATACCTCTCTAATAGTGTAACAACTCAGTAAGGAAAATAACGCTCATTTAATCTTTTATGATAAAGATAACGGTAAAAAATATTACACATGTGTGTGTGTAGTTACATACAAATAGGTGTATATACTCATGTATGAGAAGGGTGGATAAGAAGAAATATAAACAGGGAACCTATGCAGCGTTGGAACTCTCCTGACATTTCAATTAGCTCATGGGAGTCCCTGTGAAATCCAGGGGACAGGATGGTACAGGAGCCACGTGGAAATAGGTATCACAACACAATCATATAGCCCGTGTCTCTGATTTGTCTCACAGGCATGGTCGCTTCTTATGGCCCAAGTGCATCCTAGAACCGTCTTCATACCAATGTCTTCATGCAGGGGATTTCTTTGTGTGTTGTTTGTTGTTCCTTGTTGTTGTTATGGTCCTGGGACTATAACTCAAGACCTTCCACTTGTCAGGCAGGTACTTTACCACTTGAGCCAGGCCCAGAGTAACTATTTATTTAGCCTATACTGGGATTTGAACTCAAAGCCTCACACTCTTGCTTGGCTCTCTTTCTCAAGGCTGGCACTCTACCCTTTAACAACAGTTCCACTTCTGGCTTTTTGCTGGTTCACTGGAGATGAGTACCATAGACTTTTCTGCCCAGGCTGGCTTTAAACCATGAACCACAGAGCTCAGTCTCACAAGTAAGTAGGCTTGCAGGCATGTGTCCCTGATGCCTAGCCCGTTTTTTATTTTTGAGGTAGGATTTCGCTTTCTGTCCAGAGACATCCTGGGCTTCCATCTGGTTACACGTGGTTCCTCGTGTCAGTGAGGATGACACAAGCATTCACCACCATGCCCAGTCCTTATGCTTCTCCTGTAGCTGGAATTACACGTGTTTGCCACCATGCCCATTCATTAGTTGAGATGGAGTCTGCTGAACTGGGTCTGTGCCAGGGCTGGTCTTGAACTGCCATCTCCTCATCTCTACCTCCCAAGTAGCTAGGATTACAGGCTTGAGCCACTATGATTGGCTGATACTCTCGCTTTAAGTGCTTCGATTTGATTATGACAATTGTTCAGTTCCTGGTCATTATTGCCTTAACCCATCTCTGAGAGCGTCTAGAGGGAGAAGCATATTCATCAAGCTTTCAGGTAGCCATAGATGTTAAAGGAAGTGATAGAAAATGGACAAACAAGCCAGATGCCGGTGGCTCATGCCTGTAATCCTAGCTACTCCAGAGGCTGAGATTTGAGGATTGTGGTTTGAAGCCAGCCCAGGCAGCAAAGTCCATGAGATTGTTATTTTCAATTGAAAAAGCCATAAGTGGAGCTGTGGCTCAAGTGGTAGTGTGCAGTAAAGCTAAGTGACAAAGCCCTGGCCCTGAGTTCAAGCCCTCATATTGGCACAAAAAGAAAGAAAGTCATATGTAAAATCCCACATACCCTTGGAATAATTGCATGTTTATCATTTTCTTTTCCTTGCTCCTTTTTTCGGTCTTGGGGCTTGAACTCTGGGCACTGTCCCTGAACTTTTTTGCTTAAGGTTAGTGCTCTACCACTTTGAGCCACAGCACCACTTCTGGTTTTCTGGTGGTTAATTGGAGATAAGAGTCTCACAGACTTTCCTGCCCAGGCTTGCTTCAAACTATGATCCTCAGATCTCAACCTCCTGAGTAGTTAGGATTATAGGCATGAACTTCTGGCGCCTGGTGCTCTTTAAGTTTTATGTATTGGCATTATGTAATTCATGGCCCTTTCCTATGAACTTTGGAGAAGAACTCTTTTAACTAATTCTTACTTCTTCATAGGTCATCAGGGCCAGGTTGGTGATGGATGGGAGGTAGGGTGCTGAGAGTCCACAGAGACTGATGTACCGTTAAGGAGGGAGCCCCAAAACACAGTTAATAACCGATTCAGTAGAGGGTCATGTGCTAATGCAAGGGATAAAAGCAAGGACACTTGGGGAGCTTTTCAGGGGACCAGAGTGAAAAACAAAGTGATCTGGGAAAACCTAGGAGGACCAAGGCTGTGACAGCCCTCACCAGGAATAACCAGGCTATTTTAAACCCTAACCAACAAAAGACTTGTTGGCACATTTCAGAAGGCAGTTGGGGTCCATGAGGTCGTTCAGAACTAAGGCTCACGCTGAAGCGAAGTGGACTGATGTGTTGATTAGACAAACTCTGCCTTTGTTTTTCCAAGAAACAAAAATATAGTCTTGGTGAAAGACCAAAAAAAAAAAAAAATCTTCGCAAGAATAAAGACAGGATAGTGATTACAAAGGACTGGGGTTTGAGACTGGGGTGAGGAGGGGCGAAGGGCAGCAACTGGGTGTGGGGGGGGGGCGGGGTGTGGGGAGGAAAAAGCAGGGAAAGCAAGGAAAAGACTGTTTAATGTTTGTTGAGTAAAACCAAAGGCTTTCAAGACGTGCCAAGCTAATTGAGTAATGCGAGGCTTTGTGCTTGTAGCTCACGTAATCTCTCCGTCGCCTGTGCTTTGAGAGTCACTCGTGGTAGTGTATGAACAGCTTGGATACCTGAAACCAATGGTCTGCTTTTGTCCTGTATCGGTAGTGTGGAAGGGACAAGACAGGAGGAGAGGACGGAGGTGAAACCAGAACTCCAGGGAGCATCAGGACTTCCTGGACATTCCAGGACAGCCTGGCTCCTCTTGGTGACAGTCTCTCTCAGAGAGACTGGAGGGTGGGTGAGGCCCTCTGCCTGGGGGTTGCTTCAGAGGTCTTCATCTTACGGTAGCCTCCCTGTGGAGGCTGTCCCGTTCCAAGGCAATCACATGATCCTTGGCTGTTCACAGGTGTCACCTATAGAGCCACCTTCTTCCAAAGCATCAGAGGACAGGCGTGTTTGGCCCTCCTACCGCCCCCCCCCTCCCATAATAATATGAGTGGTCTTCAAGTGCCTAGCATATCTCCACAGCTATTAAGAGCAAGTAGCCACCTAGAATCTTCTTCCAGGGGAATTCGAACCCTCATTGAAAATCTGAGCAAGATGAGATTAAGCAATAGTCATGTCCGTTTAGTTGGTTGAAGATCCTGACAGAGACCGAAAATGGGAGTGATTGAGGGCATTTTTTTGCCCGTGAAATAATTATTGCCCCCAGAAGTAACCAAAAGAGAAACGTTGAGGTCTGACTAGAATCTCCAGAAATAAAATAGTTTAAATTGATGTGGCACTACTGGAGAGAAAGAATTTTCTATAAGGTTGACACAGTAATAGAGAGCAGGCATTGAATGTATAACATATCTGACCCAGTAATTGAGAAAAGTCAAGTCCAGAAGAACACGCTTTTTCTCAGTCACCTTCTCATGGAGAAGGTAGAAACAGGTTAAGATAGGCAACATGACTCATCGAGATGCTGTTTCAAACCATCCCTCTCCCAAACTTACAAACACCAGGAGAACCCACAAATAAAACAACCATTAAAAAAACGACAACGTACCATCACCAAACAAAACAGAGCACAATCAACTCCACTAGTCCTAAAGGTTTTATTTTTAGAAAAAAAGATGTATGACACAGACATTGGCTAAGACTCATAATGGCAAGAGCATTGTCTCTTGTACTTGGTGTTCATCTGAATCAAAGGACTTGCCACTTGCCTATCTTAATTTAGGTCGACTCTCTAGTCTCTGCTTATCCAGGGAGTCAGCCTCAGCCAGAACTCAGAACGAAGCAAGAAAAGGTCAAAGAATCTCTTGGTTTCTGTCTATTGTATCCTCATTCTGTGCCAGGAGACTGATTATCATTCATCTTCATAAGAGCCTTGTACGTTGCCTTGTCTATCTTACAGAGACTGAGGCTTTTTTGTGTGCCAATACTGGGGCTTGGAATCAAGGCCTGGGTACTGTGTCCCTTAGCTTTGTCACTCCAGGCTGGTGCTCTACCACTTGAGCCACACTTCTACTCTTTGGTAGTTAATTGGAGATAAGAATCTCATGGACTTTCTCGCTTAGGCTCGCTTGGCACCTTGATCCTGAGATCTCAGTCTTCTGAGTAGTTAGGATTACAGGCATGAGTCACTGACACTCATTGGTGCTATTAAATGTTAAGGTCTTAGCAAATTCACTCAGGTGGCGAATGCCAGGCAGACACTGGCACCTACATCATGTTCTCACCACATGATTCTCTGAGACTCCGCTTTGCTCACAACCACACAGCCTACAACATACCTGGGGCCAATCTAGCTGATACAGTCCCTATATCCCCCATGTGAGTGATGTCCTAAGGCCCATCCAGGAGAAAGAATCATGTTTGCTACATTCTAGTAGCTTCTTTTTCCTCATAAGAGCTAGGGAGGCTGTGGATCTCCCAGCTTGATGTCAGATCTGCCTAAGGAAAGACCTTGTTTATTTGAAAACAGTATCTGGCCCTCCTGATGCTGCTGGTTTGGAGCGTTGGGCTGCCATTTCAATTGTCACAGCTCTGATCACACGCACTGGCTCTCCTGTGGGCCTCTTTGTACCTTGGGGGCTGGCCCTGTCCCCCAGTAAGCATTGGGCGAAGGAGCAAGCACACCTGGGAAGAGGCCCAGCTTGCTGAACAAGACCCTCATGCTTCCTTTCCAGTGGACTTGGGTCTTTATAAGCAGGGGGTGAAAGATTCAGGGTTTAGTTACTTGTCTGTTCCGGCCACCTTCTATTCACTTCATTAAAGAAGGAGGGGGATCCTCTACCTTAAGGAGAATTAAATGTCTTAACCCATAAAAGCCAGCCCCAGGCAGATTAAGTAGAAAGCAGTTTCTTAGTCACATATACTCACTAGCTAGGGAGGAGGATATTGTGAATACAACAGAAGCCTAGCAGGCCATGGGAGGCAGGCTGTGTAGCACTAAGTTGGCGAGATGCCATGGAGATTGCCATGGAAGAATGAGATTGACTTGTCTGAACAAAGTCACAATCAGGTTGAGGACAGAGTAGGGTACAATTGGTCCAGCTTATAGGACTAACCAGGTAGAAAGGCTTTTCTTTTGGACCATAGAATGGGCAAGGAGAGGGGCATATTTGAAGAGAACAGTGGATCTCAGGGTCCTGAGAGATGGTAGGGCAACATGTAATTTGTGTGTGTGTGTGTGTGTGTGTGTGTGTGTGTGTGTGTGTGTGTGTGTGTATTTGTCCTGGGGCTTGAACTCAGGGCCTGAGTTCTGTCCTTGAGCTTTTTTTTGCTCAACGTTAGCACTCTACCACTTGAGCTATAGCTCTACTTCCAACTTTTCAGTGATTTATTGGAGATAAGAGTTTCATGGGGGTCTGGGAAGGTGGCTCAGTGGTAGAGCACTTGCCTTGCATGCCTGAGGCCCTGGGTTCGATTCCTCAGCACTACATAAGCAAAAAGAAAAAAGCCGGAAGTGGCGCTGTGGCTCAAGTGGTTGAGCGCTAGCCTTGAGCTGAAGAGCTGAGGGACAGCGCCCAGGCCCAGAGTTCAGGCCACAACCAGATCCCCCTCCCCCCCCCCCCCCAAAAAAAAAGAGTTTCATGGAGTTTCCTGCCCTGGCTGACCTTGAGTTGTAATCATCAGATCTCAGCCTCCTGAGTAGTCAGGATTACAGGCATGAGCCACTGGTGCCAGTCAACAATCCTGATTTTGAAGCCTTACAATTCATTGTCCAACGTCCTGGCTCTATCATATTCCAGCAATACGAACTCAGGCAAGTTATCTTCCTTTGAACATGCTCCCTAGCCCCTCATAGGGTTGGTAGAAGAATAGACATGAAGGTTCTAGCACATAAGAAGCACAGAACAATCTGGGTGCTGGTAGCTCAGGCCTGAACCTAGCTACTCAGGAGGCTAATATTTGAGAATTGAAGTTCAAAGTCAGCCAGGGCAGGAAAGTGAGACACTTATCTCCAATTAACCATCAAAAAGCTAGAAGTGAAGTTGGGAGGGACAATGTTCAAGGCTTGAGTTCAAGCTCCAGTAGTGCCACATATACAGACACACCCAGACACACCCAGACACACATGAAAGTATGGAGTAGATGCTAGCCATCATCACCACCATTATCACCATCATCTTCAAAGACAGGAACCACCCCGTTTTCACATCTGCTGCCTTGACTTTGAGCATTCCCAGCATACGTAGAAACGTCAATAGTAGCTTACAAGGTTGAAGGAGAGAAATAGCTCTCATGGCTTTTCTTTTTCAGCTGAAGATTTAGACTGTAAGTTCCTTCCTTTTTCTGTCTAAAGAAATCTTTATGTTGATTAGAAATGGAAATGAAGTGATTAATGGAGTCCGAAGAGTGATTTGTAATTGATCTCCAGACTGCACTGGTGTTCTCATTTATCAAATGCAGACTAGTGGATCAAACTGCACAAGAAGGACTTTTGGGCAGCCTGGGATTAGAAGAATGCTTTAACCTTGACCTATCTTACCATGATAATGTCCTTTGCAGATAAGTCTATTTCTCATTGTCACATTTTCCTGATGCTGGAAGAAATCTCTCTTCTTTTCTCTTCTCTCTTTTTCACTCTTTTCTCTTTTCTCCTCTCCTTTATTCTCCTTTCTCTCCTCTCGTCTTCTCCTCTTGTTATATCCCTCCATCCTTGATCTCTCCCTTCTTCTCTTATCTATCTATCTATCTATCTATCTATCTATCTATCTATCTATCTATCTATCTATCTATCATCTATCTATCTCATCAGAATAGTGCAGATGAAAAGGGTCTGTAGTCCTGTTTGAAAATCTAGTTGAAATTGGTGTGTGGTAGATCCATTGATGTATGTCTGTCCCTTAGGTTCAAATGGACAATGGACTTGCTTATGTGTTCAAAGAAGCCGCTTATTGGGTTCAATGGGATGGTAACACACTTGACTAGAGTATTACAGAGACACAACTGTCTCTGTGATTGGCAGGAAAGAAACCTATCCACTGTACACCAATTTATTATAATTATGGACCGTCTCTTTACTTTTGTCTTTATCCAGCAACATTTTTGACTTGTTTTAGATTAAAGTGTATGTCTTGTTAATTATGGCATTTAGTTCTCAGCTTATAATTGCTGTGCTAGCTTCTAGCACCCTTGGTGTCGCTGTTTCAAGGGAAGCCTGATGAATTTGCCTGGGGAAAATTAAAATGGAAAGTACCGACTTTCTTAAATAATTTGAGCTACTCCTTGTGTCTTCCAAGATTTGACTGTTACATTCTGGGGGGTGAGGTAGGAGGAAGGTAAGCGGTACATGTGATTATCGTTCAATTAGAGCCACTGAGATAGGAGCCCTGTATTACTGGCAGGGCAGTGTGCCAAAATGTAATCAAATAGGAAACTGGGTGCCAATGGTAATTTTTTTTTTGAAATGTGCTTTTATGACATCCTCTCCAAAGATGAAAGCAGCCTTCTCTAAAACAAACAAACTGTCCAGGACTTGGGCTAAAGCTCTGATATGAAATTTATTTATGTTTCACCAAACCCGACTTGAAAGTAATTATACATGGTTTGAAACTTTTAATTGTTCTTGTTGTTTCTCTCTGCAAATAAGGAAATCCTGGCTTACTGAAGAAGAAGAAAAAAAAAACCTACCCTCTAGATTTTTGGCTATTGGTTTCTTTTCAACATTCCGCCACACTAATTGCTTGCTGTTTGATTCTGTGCCCTTCTGAAATTGCAGGTTGCCTTGGGGCAGGGAGGGAAGGCACAGTGGTGACTTTTTGGTCAGGGACTTGGGGTAACCCACAGGGGTGGCCCTAAGCCAGTCTCATCATCCCTATGGCTCCACTGGACCATCGGTGGGGGGGGGCTCCCCATTTTGCTGCTTCAAATCTCTGCCTATGGCTGAAGGGTTAGAATCTGAAGGCGCTCTCTGCATTAGTTATCGTTTCTGACTGATAACAGCGCCACTTTCTTCTAGAAACCCAACATTGTCATGAGGGTTTTGTTTTCATGTGGTCTCTGGTATTGCATTTCGCTAGTCGTCAACCACAGATTTACAGAGCAGGAATATCTGAGAGGCTGTGTTGTTCTCAGGAAATAAGACAATTCACTTCTTTTCAGCAATCCGATGACTTTATTGCCTCCTCACCAATATGACCCTGAGATCGCTCTCATGAAATCTGGCTCTGCAGAAGTGGTGAAAGTGGTGGAACTCACCTGATTGGTGCCTGCGAACTTGCATGCATTTGAGGCGGAGACGATTTCATCAGTTATGTGAGCTGGTGGTTTTGTGAATGGGGTTTCAAAATCATCAACTCAAAGCATTCATAAGATGGATTGCGTAGTAACTCCGCAAGGTGGGGGCTGCCAGTATCCTTCCTACATGAAGATTACAGACAGGGATGGGTCACAGGGAAAGCTGGGATTCAGAACACCTGTGGGTTCAAACCCCAACCCTGGTCCTCACCAGCAAGGAAGCTTGATCAAGTCATCTCGCCAGGCTTTGGTTTCTCATGTCACCTAGTATCTGGGTCACAGGACTGCTCACACCTAACATATTTAGAACAATACTGGCGACTTGGTTGTGGTCTAGGCCATTGTCAATGACCATGATTTCCTGAATATATGCAAGAATGCCTTTGAGTCTGTGAGTTCAATGTGATTTAGTGTTTCTTCTTCAACCTGAGTCCTCATAAGGACATCAGTGATTATTCAGTGACTCCCTCGTGGGCTCTTGGGGCTGTAGCAGCCAGCCCTTGGTTGGCTCATGCCTGTAATCCTAGCTACTCAAGTGGCTGAGACCTGAAGACTGAGAGTTGAAGCCAGCCCAGGAAGAAAAATCTATGAGACTCTTACCTCCAATTAATCAGCAAAAAGCCAAAAGTAGAGATGTGTTTCAAACGGTAGAGCACCAGCCTTGAGTTGTAAAAGCCAAATGAGGGTATGAGGCTCTGAGGTCAAGACTTAGTACTACACACACACACACACACACACACACACACACACACACACACATACACACACATAGACACACATACACAGACACACAGACACACAGACACATACACACACACCCCAAAACAAAACACCATGATCTTCTATTCTTATTTTAGGTAATCCAATTCAGACTTTCCCCCCATCATTGAGGAAGCTCCTTGAGTTCAGGGACCATGCACCCACATGATTTTCCCTACAGCTCTGGCACGTAGGGTACGTGGGAGTTACAAGCAAGGTATATATTACTACAGGTATGTGCTCCAGTATTCAATGGCTGGGTTTAAATTCTAGTTTTACATTTTCCTGGTCTATATGATTGTGAGGTTACTCAACTCCCAAACTTAATGCTTTCGTGACATCATGAATAAAAGAGATGATAACAGTAATGACTCTCAGCATTGCTCTGGGGATTAGAACAGCTGTTAAGTAAGTGCTTAATAAAAGGTAGCAGCTAAAAGGAATTTTCAAAAGGGGAGAAGTTAGCAGTTATGATTTTTAGCTAAACGGACAGAGCAATTTCCTATTTTCCCTTGCTGGGTCATTGGTGGGGAGTGGAGAAAATCAGCATAATCAAGAGAACAGAAGTTCTTTTTTTAAAAAAATTCTTTATTGAGATTAAGTGATTACATAAATTTCACAGTATTGTGGGATAGTGATACTTAGCTAAAGTCACAAACACACTTTAACTTTCACAAGGAAGATTGTCATTATCAAGGTCTATAGAGCTTATGAACTCTATGAATGTTGACAATACAACTATTTCTTACAAATTGGGTGATATATACATTCCTTTCCTTTTGCCTAGTATAAGCTGTTCCCACTTTCTCCCTCATTCCCTCCCTCCCATTGCTGCCCTTGAGTTGCTTAATTCATTTTCATTAGTGTCCAATGCAGCTGATGGGCTCCTCTGTTGTGTTTTTCACCCATTTCCCCCTGATTCTGTGCCCTCCTCCTACCTTCCCTCAGATGTTCACATGTATATACCATAATTGGGGTCAAGAACATAGAGTCATCTAAAAATGATGCAAAATTAATGATGCGAAATTATGTAAATTAAGAAGAGGTACTTAAGTTTCTTGAGTCCTATTTACTTAGGACAGGAGTCCTTGCTGTAATGTTGTACGTTATAGATAAGGTAAAGCAGTAGTTTAAACAACTCTTCTGTTCACTCCCCGTAAAGCTAAATAAAAATCTTTTAGTTCTATAAACAGCACGTTTCATTTTTTCAAAACAGGATCTGCTATCTTATTTTTTCCTTGCCTCCTATATCAGTCTGACCTAAATTATCTGGAGCGTTTGTCTGCATGCTCCAAATTCACCAGACAATTGCAGGTATCGACCTAATGGTTCCTAGAACCACTGCGGCTGTAAATCCAAATAACGTGATCCCCTGTGCTCTCCCTGTGTACTAATATCATTGAGGCCCATGAAGTGCTTGCCTCCAGGCAATCTAGGCCATAAAGTTACCCAGGGCATAGAGTCTATTGCCCAGGGCTGGAAGGAATCATAGGGACCTGCCACAGTCCCACAAATCTGAAGAGGTGGAGCTACTTGGCTGGGGCCAAAAGTGAAGAATGGGTATTGGGCTCAGCACGCCCTCTATTAGACTTTCTGATTCCATGATAGATGTTGGTAAAGACTATATTCCTCAGAAGAATCTAGGCTCAGGAACCCATCCATTTCATAACTGGGCACCAGAAGGACCCTGGTTCCTCCGTCTAAGACAGTGTGACACCAGCCATGTCACCTTCCCAGAGTTGCTATGGGATCCAATGAGCTGCATGGTCACACTGTCCCCATCATGAACCCTGGCTCGGCCACACGACATTTATGTCACCTCAGCCAATGCAGTCTGGAGATGAGACTGAAGACTGTGGTTGAAGAATGAATGAAATGGTATGTAAAGTAACTGACATAAAGTAGACTTTCAAGACACAGTAGCTCTTTGTGAAATCACTAAAACAATGGAGACAAACCATGGGTTGTTATCTGCTTTGTTTTTAGGGGGACGCGGGTGGCTTTGTCCTGTTTGGTGCTGACTCTGTCTTACCAGAATTCACTTACCGTGATTTTTATTTATCTTCTGTGCCAAGAAGGGTGTCAAGGTGCAAGCTGCATTCATGCTGAACTCTGCTGAGTAAATCCAGGAGGTGTTTCTGCTTAGAGCCTTTTATTTTTCCCAACTAGAGGTGGAACCTGGGGGTCTTTTACCTGCTAAGCTAGAGCTCTACCATAGGGCTACATCCACAGCCCTTGTTGATTCTGATCTAATGGTTTGTCAGCGACGTTAACTGAAAGATTTAACAAAGGGGAAACTGGCTGTTTAAAAAAGCAGCTCTGAATTTAATCAGCTTGTTTTCAAAACACTGAACGTTTCTACTCAATCCAGATTAAAAGAATCTAACACACACTGCGTATGGAGCGATACAGTACAAACTACAGAGGTGTAATGGGGGCTTGACACCTCTAAATGACCTCGGCCAGCCTTCTCCCTTCATATGCAAAGTGTGCAAACGTATATATAGTCTCAGAGAGCCCCTTAGCGCCAAGTGTGAACACAGCCCATGCTAGTGTGGGAATGGACTCAGTGTGTTCAAAGACTCTGCCATCCACCTGGGTGCCAGCAACTGGGGCTTGACCTAAGGGCTTGGGCATTGGATTGGCCCTTAGTTTTTGCCCTCAAGTTTGGTCCTCTACCATTTGAACCACATCTCCACTTCTGGCTTTTTGTTGGTTAATTGGAGATAAAAAGTTCATGGATTTTTCTATCCAGGCTAGCCTTGAACTTCGATCATCAGATCTCAGCCTCCAGTGTGTCTAGGATTTCAGGCATGAGCCATCCACACCTGGCTTATTATAACTCTTATGCCTCCATCAGGAAGGAGAAGAGGGATTTGAAAATTTTAAGCTGATGCATAGTAGCACACATAAATCCCTCAGTCCTTCATTAGAAAGTAAAACTGCAGGATTGGGGGGGGGGGGTGATCAAAATAAATTGTATTGTCATAAAGCAATTAGGAGCAAATTAAGCAATCATAAGGTGATAAAAGCCTATTAGTTAAAGGGTCTGAAAAACACAGCGGGTTATAAAAAATTAAATTCTCACACACTGAAAAAAATGCAAATACATGCAATTGTCTCTCCATGGCAAACAGTCAAATCACTGATTTGTGTGAAGAGTTAAAATAATTGTCTGGAAAAAAACTGATGAATGCAATTTTATTTCTCATCCATGTTCAGATTAGAATATCCCTACCTTCTACATTCTTACCTTTGTTCTCCTCCTCCATGAAGAAGCCTTACAAAACAGTCTTATTCTTTGAAAATAAGAAGGTGCATCTTTCAGAATGAAATGTAATTCCATGGAATGCGTTTCTCAGTGATTCTTACTTTTGAACTTACTGGAGCCAGTCTTGAGTTATAGTCTTCAGAACAGGGAAGGACCTTTTTTTTTTTTTTTTTTGGTTGTGGGGCCTGAACTCTGGGCCTGGGCGCTGTCCCTCAGCTCTTCAGCTCAAGGCTAGTGCCCTACCACTTGAGCCACAGAGCCACTTCCGGTTTTTTCTGCTCATGTGGTGTTGAGGAATCAAACTCAGGGCCTCATGCATGCAAGGCAAGCACTCTACCACTGAGCCACCTTCCCAGACCCAAGACCTGATTTTAACATTATTATTAGAAACCAAGAAACTGAGGTCTGGGGACATTCAAGCCAAGTTTGTCCTTAGCTGATGTTAGGTTAATGAGCATGGACTGGATTCTCACAATCAAATGACTTTTTCATTTTCTAGACCCAGGGCTCCATCTCTTAAGTTATCCTGACTTTTTTCTTGCTCCATTCTGATGTTAGTTCTGGTTTTTTATCAGGGGTCAAAAAGAGACAAACAGTATATCATATTTGTCTTCATTAACCACAGGGTCTTTCTTGCAACTACTGAATTCTGTTTGTGGTAGACAAAAGCATCCATTGGCTGCACATCACAAATGAGTACTCTTTTTTTTCTGTTGGTCATGGGGTTTGAACTCTGGGCCTGGGCACTGTCCCTGAACTCTTCAGCTCAAGGCAAGTGCACTACCACTTGAGCTATAGTGCCATTTCCACAAATGAGTAATCTTGAGTGCCAATGAACTTTATTTACCAAAACAAGCCCAGGCCCAAACTTTGCCTGCAAGTACTTTGCTGACACCTAGTATATACATATACATTATATATAAATATATATTTATATACTATATAATAAGTATACAAAATAATATATTATATAAGTATAAATATATTACTAGAAATTATTAGGAGACTTAAAATAAGCAAAGCCAACATTTCTGATGTCATAAGGATATTTATCATGGGGAAACTGGCCAGTTTCTTGGACAGGTACACTTTTTTCTTTCCTGAGAACTCTTCCAAAAAAAAAAATCATCCTTTTTGGGCCTAGTCCTTGGTACCATAATCAGTGGAATTCCCTATCTCATATTTATCATATCCCTTTTTACTTCTTCCCTTCTTCCCCTCCCTCTTCTTTCTTCTCCTTCCCCTCCTCCCTCCCCCCTCCTCTCTCTCCTCCTCCTCTCGTCCTCCTTCCCTCCCCCTCCTTCCCCCTTCTATCTTTATTCCTCTTCCTCCTCCTTTGATTTTTATAGAGTTATACTGCATAGCCCAGGCTGACCTTGATCTCATGGTCCTCCAGCTTTGGCGTCTCAAGCATGGGATTGCAGGGGCGTACTGCCACACCTGGCAATCATCTCCCTTGGCTATCACATCCGTATCTCACATTGATTGTACGACTTTCTTCCTCATTTCAGTAGCAGGCATGAGTACATCGCAGACGTCTTCCAGGGACCCTGCGACCTTGAAGGTGTTTCAGGACCATCTTCTCTCTCCATACCCTCAGTGACTGATCAGAGAAACTATGTTTCTGCAGCTGGATAGCCCATTTGGCCTGATTCTTCAAGTAAACTGTGGTTTATTGTTGTTTTTGCTTATTTTACCACTGATTCGAAATGCCCACGTTCATCACATCTGAAATTCCCTATGTTCACCATCCTGCTTCTAGATTTTTCTCTTCTGATTCATTCATCTGTGAATTCATCTTTACCATTTCATATCTGATTCATTCATCTGTGAATACATCTTTACCATTTCATACCTTCCTCATCACACACGTCTCTCTTCAGCTCTTCTTTTAATAAAAATTCAATATTCCTCATGTCTTGTACATTTTCATAATAGCTCCTACATAAGCTGTATTTAGTCCACTGATGTCTATAGTAGCAATAGGAATGCATCCAGCGGAAGTCTGTGCATTGGAGGCATACAAGATCAACCTTCAAGCAATCAGAGAGCTGGAGAGTGCTGTCATTGCTGTCATCTTCAGCACCGGAAGTGATGGATTGGAAAAGTGAGTGGACAGGTCCAGAAAGAAGAGGTCAAAGGGTAGGACATTTTTTTAAAAGGGCCTGCACCACTCCTGGAGCGTCTTGCTAAAGCATCTCATCTGCACGCTCAGAAAGGGATGTAAGAAGCTGCCCCTGAGGATGAGGGGTGCAGGGTTCACCATTCTGTCTGGTTGCACCAGCGTTGGTTCAGAGCTGAATTAAATGTGTCTTCCTCTTCCAGATCTCCAGTCTTCTATCTTAGCTAACTGACTTGAGGCCTTATTTTATTGAGTTTATTCAATCCAGCTAGGTTTGTGTTAGTTATTTACTTCTTTTTTTGGTGGGGGTGGGGGGTGGGGACGGTGAGAGCAGATGCTGGTACTGGAGCTTGAATTTAGGGCCTGAGCACTGTTGCTTAGTTTTTTTTTTTTTCACTCAAGGCTGGAACTTTATAGCCACAGCTCCACTTCCAGAGTTTTGGTAATTGGAAATAAGACTCTCAGGCACTTTCCTGTCAGGCTGGTGTCCAATCACAATCCTCAGAGCTCAGCCTCCTAACTAATTAGGGTTACAGGTATGAGCCAAGGGTGCCTAGCTTTGCTTCTTATTCTTGCAAGTACATCTGTGCCTGGGTTAGTTTGAAATGGTACGATATTCATCCTCTACCAGGTAGGGGATGCTTTTGGTACTGAAATTATCTCCAGCTGGCCATGTTTGCCCTCTGGGTTTCCATTTCCGGGCAACTCCAAGAACACCTCTCCTCAGGGCCTGCTGGCCTCCTGGGTGACACCTCATACCATCCCTCTATACTCTGCACAACTTGTTATTGTTCTAGTTTATATAAGTAGCTAGTTGAAATTCTTCCCTTGGTGTATGTATTCACATTATAAAGAGATAGCTAATGCTCAGGTTCGCCTCTCAATGAATCCTCTTGTTTACACTGAATTCAGGTCAGGGCCTTGTACTCTTACTTAGTTATTTTTTGTTCAAGGTTGGTACTCTACCACTCGAGCCATGCTTCCACTCTGGCTTTTTTGCTTGTTATTTGGAGGTAAGAGTTTCGTAGATGTGGCTGGTTTCAAACCATGAGTCTCAGATCTCAGCCTCCTAAATAGCTAGGATTACAGACATAAGCCACGGGTACCTGGTTTCCAGCCTGAATTTATGACCTGAATTTACACTCATACGAAGATCTCAGCCACTTTGTTCCAGTTCATCTGACAAACTTTTAAAACGTAGTTACGGACGGGCTCTAACACAGAGTTGACTAACACAGAGTGCCCGAAGGATGGGCCTGGAGATTTAAAAATTTTTTCCAGGTGATCCCAATACTCTAAGGTTAAAAACGACTATTTCTGGAAACTTTCAAAAGCTCCGGCTTTCCTGCCTCACCCTACTGTCATTAAACCCTCTTTCTTAAACTTACAGAAAAGTTATGAGAGACCATTGTGTGAACTAGGTCAGGCGATCCAACTGAGTATTCAAAACTTGGGTTTATTTTTGTCCTTTCTCCATTGCGTTAATCCTCTGAAGTCAAAGAGTGATGTATCAGAGAGAATTATTTATAATTTTTAAAAGGACCACATCAATGCGGAGAACCCATGGGTTTGTCTCCACAGAGAAATGGCTGTGGTATTTTTGAAGAGCCTGGTAGGAATTTCAACAGAATGAAAAGTCGGTTGAGTGTTAGTGGAATCAAAGCAAGCCCACAGTAGAATACTTACCGTGACAACAACATTGTGTCGGCCGATCTTTCCACAGGCTGACAACAGCATTCACTGTGGGCAGAAAAAGGATCCCTTGAAGAAGGGTAGGTTATAGCCGGTTATAGGTTATAGGTTATAGCCCAGGGTGCCATGGCATTGTTTCAATGAGACCCCTGCTCAGGCAGCTGCAGGGCGGGAGGAGGTAGGTGACCCCTAAAGGCTTGGAGCAAGACTCCTGGAATTTCCGTTAGCACCTTGCCTACCTCCAATGGATGCCTTCATTACCAACTTCACCGGATGATGTCCTTTCCCAAGGAGCTTTTCCCAAGTGGCCATCCATCCAGTATCCACAGCGCACAGCAAGCCAGACTGCCCCGCAGAGTGGATTTCTGGAAACCAGTGTTATTATTATTATTTTAAACACAGATATTATGGGAAATTCCAAAAACACAGGAAGGATGTTTCAAAAGTCTTCCGTGCTCTCAAATAATGACAACTGCCACTGCTGTTTCCTTTTCCTTAGAGTACCCTACATGTAGCTTGCTTAATAAAAACTTACTGGAAAGAGCTGTCCATTGTTGGTGCGTCTGTGTGAATTTCACATTCCAGGATCAGCTCTTCCCAGCACCTGTGCCCATTGCTCTCATCTCCAATCATGGAGTAGAAGGCAGGTTTATTCATGGCTATAGACATTCTGGACATCAGTGGAACTGGGAAGAAAAGGTATATGGAGGTGAGGGGGCAGGGGGCGGGAAATCTTCTGGGAGCCTTTTTTTGGTACTGGTTCTAGCACTTGAACTCAGGAGGTTCTGGACACTGTTCCTTCCTGAGCTGCTTTTGCTCAGAGCTATAGCACTCTGCCACTTGAGCCACAGTGCCACCTCTGGCTTTTTCTGTTTATGTGGTACTGAGGAATCGAACCCAGGGCTTCATGCATGTTAGGAAGTACTCTACCACTAAGTCACCTTCCTAGTTCCCAAGGAAGATCTTCTTTATAGAGTATTTGAAGGCAATTATTTTTACATAACTATATTAAAACATTAGAGCTACCAGGAAAAACTGGCAAGAGAGTGCTGAAATAAATTCATAAAATACTTTATGAAAAAATGGATCCTTTTTCAGAGACAAAACAAAGGGATTATTATTATTATTAAACAGCATGAGGGGTTTTATTGAGGTCAAAGGAACATAGTTCCCTTACAAACTTGCTGTCAGGCCCTCAATAATCCCTTAGCCCCTCAGTAAAGGCTGGTCTCATCTGATCTCGAGGCATATAATGGCCCAAATAACCTCAAGTCTGTGGAAGTTGTTTTTTGGTTTGTTTGTTTGTTTGGTGCTGGTACTGGAGCTTGAACTCAGGGCCTGGGTAATGTTCCTTGGCTTTTTTTTTTTTCCTCAAGGTCTGGTGTTCTACTGCTTGTGCAAGCAAAAGTCTCAGAGACTTTCCTGCCTGGGTTGGCTTCAAATTTCAATCCTCTCATCTCCGTCTCCTGAGTAGCTAGGATGACAGGCGTGAGCCACCTGCCCCTGGTTTCCTGTGGGTGTTGATGCTGTGGAAACACTTTTTCCTAGTCCTCAAGTGAAAGCCACATACTGCTTAGGTCTGTGGAGGCAAACCAAGCCTCTGGGTAAACAGTGGGCTAAACAAGTACAGGCACATCTGAGGAAGTACTGGGTGACAGGGTCTTACCCTCCCCTCATAGTTGGAGTAGTTTGCATCTATACTGTCCCTTGCTTTCTTACCCAGGGCAACCCTTGGCTTTTGACAAAGGAGCCAAAAGTCTGAAACACAGACTTCAAAGACAAAAGGAATTCCGTTTTAACATTATGATTTCATTAAACAGTTATCCATCACGAAAGGTCATCAGTGAAGGACAAATAAGATAAGCATTGTCTGGCCTTCTTCCAGAGGACTGAAGAGGGCGAGGCTTCAGAGCACAGCACACCAGCAGCGTGTGCGGCCTGCAGAGTGTGCACATTCAGTGCTGCTTGCACACAGGAGGGAGCAGTTATCTCCTGAAAGCATGTGCTTAGTGCTCGTCCAGCTTCCAGGAGAAAAGTGGCCTGTGGGATCGCTTACTGTGTTCTCTTTTTTATTTTATAATGCTTATGTGCAAGTTCCATCCTTCCTTCCTCCCTCTGTCCCTCCTTCTTTTCTTTCTGCCTTCCTTCCTTCCTTCCTTCCTTCCTTCCTTCCTTCCTTCCTTTCTTTCTTTCTTTCTCTCTCCCTCCCTCCTTCCCTTCTTCCCTCCCTCCCTTCTTCCTTCCTTCCCTCCTTCCTTCCTTCCTTCCTTCCTTCCTTCCTTCCTTCCTTCCTTCCTTCCTTCCTTCCTAACTATAATGAAATATCTGAGCAGTTAGGATGGCAGGTGTGAGCCACCCACTCCGCACTGAGCTCATAAAGAGAAAAAGGTTATTTGGTTCATGATTCTCGATATTCCCACCTAAGACTGAGGGCCTTGTTTTGCTTTGAACATTAAAGGCAGGACATCATATGGAGAGCAAATAGTAAAGCTACTACCCACCTTATGAGCCAGGTAGTAGAAGAGATGTTAGATGAATCCTCTAAGGGCATGTTCTCCATGCCCCAAGGACTTTGGATGGGACCCTGCCTTCGAAAGAGCCATGAGCTCTCTCTACAATGTCACTCGTCCAAACTACTGAGGTTTGAACTCAGCGCCTCCTGCTAGGGAGTCCTTGAAGACCACTTGAAACAAATGTTTCCAAGGATGTTGCTTCTTTGCACATTTTGAGAAGGGAATGAATGAAAACAAAGATATCCTGAGACTAACATTTGGTATTTTTTGGAAAAAAAAAATCTTCTAGGTATTGTGAACAAATGATCTTAATCTGCCCTTCCAAAAATTCAGGAGGTACCTAAGAAGATGATGCCCAGAAAAGTTAGTGAATTTGCACATAGCCAAAGCTGGGATTTACCGCCCCCTCCTCCCCCCCCCCCCCCCACCACGTCCTCTCATTCAGCTGCACTGTAAGCTTTGGCAGACAGTGCTGTGGCCCGCAGGAGCCATGGGTGTTTCAGTGGACACTGCGCATGCCTGCCATATTCACCTGCCCTCCCAACTTCTGTATATGCTGCCCAGCCTCTGTCGCCAGCACTTGAAAGCTCTTTGCCTGAAGAAGACTCTCTGGCCGACCGTGAGGCCCATTCTACACTTGCAGCAGCTCGAAGTATTTGCTCTGCAAGGTATAGGTAACTCATGCCTGTAATCCCAACTACTCAGGAAGCTGAGATCTGAAGCCAACCCAAGCAGAAAAGTCTGTGAGACTTTTATCTGCAACTAACCACCCAAAAGCTGGAAGTGGAGCTGTGGCTCAAGTGGTAGAGTGTTAGCCTGAAGCAAAAATGTTCAAATCTCAGGATTGGCACAAAAGGAGAGAGAGAGAGAGAGGGAGAGAGAGACAGAGACAGAAAGACAGAGAGACAGAGAGAGACAGAGAGAGACAGAGAGAGAGGGGAGGAAGGGAGGGAGGAAGATGGAAGGGAGAGAGGGAAGGAAGGAAGAAGGAAAGAGAGAGGGAAGGAGGGAGGAAGGAAGGAGGAAAGAGAGAGAGGGAGGAGGGGGAAGGAAAGAAGGAAGGAAGGGAGAGAAGGAGGGAGGGAGGATATTTCCCCATTTCCCGTGTCTATTTTGGTCTTGAAATTTCCTTTATTGCTTTAGCCAATAGAATGAGGCAGAAACAACCCCGTGCCACACGTTGCCAGGCTTTGTGTGCCTCTGCTGTCTCCTTCTCCTCTCTCCCTCACTCTCTCAGACGTCAGCTACTGCCACAAAAGCAAGGCCAAGTTAGTCTGTTGGCAGATAAGGCACAGCCACAGAGCTTCTCAGAGGTTGTGGCCATCCAGGACCAGCTACCCTCAGCTGACTCCCAGTTAGTCAAATCTAGCCACTGTCAGTTACGCTGAGCCCAGTCAAACAACTTAGTAGAGGATTACAGACAAAGTAACCTGTGCAACCCTGTCCGCTCCTGCCTTTGCTAACAGCACTTCTGTGGCAGCACATCTAGCTCACATAGTGCTCTCAGTTCTACTGATTTCTGCTCTTACCGCTTCCTTTCTTTCACTGTGGCTTTCTTTGAATTCACTTTCTTGATTTCCCTCAACAAGCTTGTGTAAATATGTTTGCATTTCCTTCTAGTCATCAATCCAGCTAGGACTGCCCGCCAACAGTAAGGACTTTGCCATTCATTTTACTATAATCTAATAACCCCAGTTAGTTGCTTTGCATAGTCTCTGTTGAGAAGCAAGGATATTTTTTTCTTGTTTGGAGGGGGCAGTACTTGGGATTGAACTCAAGGCATCACTCTCTCACTTGGCTTTTCTGCAAGATTGGTAGTCTACCATTTGGAGCCATACCTCCACTTCCGGCTTTCTTTTTTTTGGGGGGGGGGTCCGGTCATGGGGCCTGAACTCTGGGCCTGGGCACTGTCCCTCAGCTTCAGCTGAAGGCTAGCGCTCTACCACTTGAGCCACAGCGCCACTTCTGGCTTTTTTCATTTTGCTTATGTGGTGCTAAGGAATCGAATCCAGGGCCTCAGGCATGCAAGGCAAGCGCTTTAACCACTGAGCCATCTTCCCAGCCCCCACTTCCGGCTTTCTGCATGTAAGAGTCACTCAGATTTGTCTGTCTGCGTTGCCTTCAAGCTAGGATTCTTAGATCTCAGTCTCCTGAGTGGCTAGGATTAGAGGTTTGAGCGACAGGCACCTGGCTAGGATATTTTTATATAACACAATTTTAATATAAGAAACCACCTAGAGAGAAGGGATTGAGGGAACATAGCAATCCTTAGATGACCCACTGGGCATGGAAGAGAATAGAACTTCCAGAAGAGGTTTTTTTATTTTTTTATTTTTTTCTGGTCACTTGGGCTTGAACTCTGGGCTTGGGCGCTATCCCTCAGCTCTTCAGCTCAAGGCGAGTGCTCTACCGCTTGAGCCACAGCACCACTTCCTGTTTTCTAGTGGTTTATTGGAGATCAGAGTCTCACCGACTTTCCTTGCCCAGGCTGGCTTTCAACCGTGATCCTCATATCTCAGCCTCCTCAGTAGCTAGGATTACAGGCGTGAACCACCGGCGCCCAGCCCAGAAGAGTTTTTAAAAGCAGAACAGTGAAGGTGGAAATAGACCGATATCTTTATTTCTTCATTCTGCAAATAATGAAGACCTTATTGTGTGCCAAGTACTGTAATAGGCGCTGAGCATTCGGAAGTGGGTAATAATGTGGTCCTGGCCCTTGAAGAATTTAGTTGCTAGTAGAAGATTCTGCTAGGAAAAGCATTAATTAGCAGTTTATGTTCTGGAAGCTTGGGAGAGCATGTAATCAGTGTGTTTTTCTCTCTTCTTCTCTTTCCTTCTCTTCTCTTTCTTTCCTCCTTCCATTCCTTCCCATCCTTTTCCTTCCTTCCTTCATTCGTTCCTTCCTACCTCCCTCCCTTCCTTCTTTTTTTGTGCCAATACTGGAGCTTGAACTCAAGACCTGGGCACTGTCCTTCAGCTATTTTCCCTCAACACTGGCACTCTACCACTCGAGCCACCCAGATTTACTTCCTGGCATTTGGTGTTTGTTTGACTGAAGATAAGTATCTTAGGGACTTTCCTGCCTAAGCTGGCTTTGAACCACAACCCTCAGACCTCCAGCCTGCTGAGTATGTTAGGATTACAGGTGTGAGTCACCTCACCCATCAGTGTGCTTTCTTAGACAGAGACAAGGTTAGACAAGCTCAGTGTGGCCTGTGGCTCCCCAGAAGCAGAATGAAGGGGATCAGGATGCTAGGGGAACACAGGGTGGGACTGGTGGAAAAGAGGGAGAATTTGACACAGAGCAGAGAGGGGGTGACTAAGATTAAGTACCACGTGCAGAGGCGATTGGAGAGGCTGGGCTGCTGCTGCTGCTGGCAGTACACATCCGGAGGGCTCTCCCACCCGCTCAGGAAGAGAAATAAAAGCTGTGGTTTGCTGAGGGAAATGGCTTTAAAGTCACTCAGTAGTTCACAGATTTACATGTAGCCTACCTACTTAATGGCGATGAGTGTGTCATTTGGTGTTTGTGTTAATTAAAGTTTTTAATAAAACTTTGGGTTAAGAATGCTTATCTCGTATTTCAGACATTCCCAGGAGTGCTTAGAAAGGGACTCGGGGTAGGAAGAATATGCCATTTGGCAACATTCCATGAAACTAATTACCACGAAGAAGTCATGAAAATTTACACAGAAAGACTCACTGCAGATTTTTAATCAATTCATAAGATAACGTACTGGCTTTTGCCAGATTCTCATTGTATCTAGTCCCTCGCCTCTGACATAGCAGCTTGCCAGAGATTCAGTCATGATGCCATCTCAAGATCCCAAGGATCGGAGCTCATCCCTTAAAATCTAACTCCTTTTTAGGACTCCAAAGGAGGTCTGAGTGCTGATATAGCCATATGCTAAGACATTGTGCTATGTCACGTGGCATAATATAGTACAATGGGCTTTTCATGGCTCGTTGCCAGCATGAAATATCCCACTAAAGTTCTCAATTGAGATCAAGGCCCCCATGGGGGCTTCTATAAAACACAAATAATGGTCCTGTGACAGTCGCCTGAATGTCGGCTCTTTCCAACAGAGAGACTCACTGCTTAGTTTGAATCCAAGGTATCCTTGCTGCCCAGTGTATTTGTCCAATAAAAGAATAGAAGCGTTGGGTAGCAGTGGCTCACACTTCTAATCCCAGCTACTCAGGAGGCTGAGATCTAAGGATTGCAGCTGGAAGCAAGCCCAGGCAGAAAAGTCTGAGAGACTCTTCTCTCTAATAAACCACTGAGAAAAAGCCAGAAGTGGTACTGTGACTCATGTGGTAGAACACTAGCCTTGAGCACAGAGAGGCTTAGGGAGAGTTCCCAGACCTAGAGTTCAAGCCCAAGGACTGGCAAAAAAAAAAAAAAAAAGAAGATTAAATTCCATCTCACTCCTAGGGACAACAAAACCAATTAAAGATCAATATAAGAATAAAGAGGGGCTGGGAAGGTGGCTCAGTGGTAGAGCACTTGCGTTGCATGCATGAGGCCCTGGGTTCAATTCCTCAGCACCACATAAGCAAAAAGAAAAAAGCCGGAAGTGGCGCTGTGGCTCAAGTGGTAGAGCGCTAGCCTTGAGCTGAAGAGCTGAGGGACAGTGCCCAGGCCCAGAGTTCAGGCTCCACGACCGGACCCAAAAAAAAAAAAAAAAAAAAAAGAATAAAAGAGCACTCCTTCTCTAGAGGAATAAAGAATGCATCACTCAAGATACAAATTAGAGATATGTATCCAGGAGGTACATCTGTGTAGCCTGGGAACATTGCAGCACAAATGTCATAGGTATAGTCCCAGGAAAGTCTTTGAGTGGCTGCCTATAACTCTAATCTGAAGCCCATCTGCCTCTCTGCTTGTGTGCAGACAAAGCACATGTGGTCCATGATGATAAGGAGAGAAATGCTGTTCCCCTCTTTCTGGTAGGTCTGGATTTTGAATAATGGAGAATTAGAAGTTGTACATTGGTCATTAAATAAAAAAGACAATGGGTTACAGATTGATTGTATTGTGGTCTTCTGTCTTGAGGGTCTATAAACACTTTCTCTTGAAACAATGACCGTTTTTCAGGTATAATTTGGTACTGGTTGTCTGTGAAAAGCTTGAGACTTGATACTTTGCAGATTTCACCTGCTAAAACACTCAGTGAGGCCCAGCCCAGAACCAACTTTGTGGTTTGAGTCCTGCCAGTTACTAGCCATGCATTGACACATAAAGGAAGGTCATTTGTGGTGAAAGATTGTTGATGCTGATTGCTGACGTGACTCTCATTTTCTGAGTTTCTTCTGTGGAAGAAAAACCTGTAGCTCTAGTGTTGGGGAAGACCAAACTATGGTTTTTACCTTAAAAGAGTTAGTATTTCATGTTGGCAAAATGAAAACTAGATCACTATAGATAGTGAATACTAATGCTCGGCTGTGGAAACCTACACACTAAAAGCATGTGTCTTGGGACTGGGAGTGTGGTTTAGTGGTAGAGTGCTTCCTAGGATGCATGAAACCCTGGGTTAGAGTTCTCAATACCACATAAACAGAAAAAGCTGGAAGTGGTGCCATGGCTCAAGTGGTAGAGTGCTAGCCTTAA
Source organism: Dipodomys spectabilis (assembly GCF_019054845.1). NCBI lineage: Eukaryota > Metazoa > Chordata > Mammalia > Rodentia > Heteromyidae > Dipodomys > Dipodomys spectabilis. The sequence goes on from NW_024870974.1 coordinate 2,598,641, forward strand.
GCAAAAGAAGCTCAAGGATAGTGCCCAGGCCCTGAGTTCAAGCTCCAGGACTGGCAAAAAAAGAAAAAAAGAAAAGTATGCATCGTGAGCCAGGTGCTGATGGTCTATGCCTGTAATCTTAGCTACTTAGGAGGCTGAGATCTGAGGACCAACGTTTGAAGCTAGTCTAGGTAGGAATATCTGTGAGATTCTTATCTCCAATTAACCTGCAAAAAGCTGGAAGTTTTGGCTCAGTTTTGAGCAAAAAAAGCTAAAGGACAGCACTCAGGCCCTCAGATCAAAGCTCTGGTGTGTGTGTGTGTGTGTGTGTGTGTGTGTGTGTGTATTACTGTCATTTGAACTCAGAGTCTTAAACTTTCTAGGCAGAAACTCTACTACTTAAGTCATACCTCCAGCTCTTTATGTTTTAGGTTATTTTTCAGATAGATTCTTGCTTTGAGCGGAACCAACTCCAATTGACCTTGATCCTCCTACTTCTGCCTCCTGAGTAGATAAGATGATAGGCATGAGCCACCTCACCCGGCCTCTATAGTTTCTTTCTTTCTTTTTAAAATTCATATAAATTCTTCTTACTGTTTCTTCATAGGTCCTAGGGCATTGGCTCAGGAACTGGGGAAGAATATAGTCTCTAAATGGAGACTAGTAGATCTCAGAGGAACAGTGGAAAGATAAATAGTTGGGACTGATTAATAGGCAAAAGCTGATGAACAGATCAGGACAAATGCTCTGACTCGGCTGTGGAAGCCTGCCCACTCTGTTCTGCCTGGGTTGGGAGAATGACTGATGCCTTCTCCACATTCTGCACAGTTAAATCTGACTTGAGAAAAGTAGAATATGTAATTGTCTATGTTGGAACTGAGTCTGATCTCTTTGTCTGCTATTTAATGTCATCAAAGCAAATTTCTAAAAGCTCCTATGCTTTTCCTGGGCTTCTTACTGTATATTATACTGAACTAAAATTATGGGAAAGCTAACATTGACTTTATATTCATATTCAAAGTATATTGGCATACTGGTTGCTTTTGGGTGGTCTAAATACTTCCTCAAATTTGTATGGGGCCTATCCAGCTGTTAGGAGACAGATTTTCTTACTTCTAAATGGCTAGAGTTCCATTTGCAGCTTATTAATAATAGGACTTTGTTCAACAGAACCTTTCCGGGAATTTTAAGTTTATTAAATATATGTATAGATTTTTGTACACACAGACATTTGCACACACATACATATATAAAGAAAAAGAGAAGTAAAGGAATTACAAACATAGCAAAAGCTGCTTTAAAATAATTTGAAATAAGCCAGGTGCCAGTAGCTCATGCTTATAATCCTAGCTACTCAGGAGGATGAAAACTGAGAATTGTAGTTTAAAGCCAGCAGTGGTCTGTCTGTCTGTCTGTCTCTCTCTCTCTCTCTCTTTTTCTTTCTTCCCACTCCTCCCTCCCTCTTCTTCTCCCCCGTCCTTTACCCCTCCTCCTCCTCTTCTTCCTTTTCTCCCTCCTCTCCCTCCTCCACCACCAACACCTCTACCACCTTCCTCTCCTCCTCCTTCTTTTTTCTCCTTCTCCTTCTCCTTCTTCTTCTTTGCTACCCCTGGGCTAGTACTCTGGGCCTAGGCTCTGCCCCAGAGCTTCTCTGTGCTCAAGCCTAGTGTTGTAACAATTGAGCCACAGCACCACTTCCAGCTTTTTCTGAGTAGTTTATTGAACCTGAACTTTCGTGCCCAGGCTTATTTCAAACCGTGATCCTCAGATCTCAGACTCCTGAGTAGCTAGAATTACAGGCATGAGCCGCCAAACTTTAGCTCAACCTTGAGACTCGTATCTTCAATTAACTACCCCCCCCCAAAAGGGGGGGGAAGTAGAGCTGTGGTTCAAGTGGTAGAGCAGTAGCCTTGAGCAAACAAACAAACAAACAAAACTCAGGGAAAACATCCAGTCCCTAAGTTGAAGCCCCAGGGTAGGCACAAAAAATCATTTGATATAAGCATTTGTCTATCTCTTGCTAATGAGGACACTCTTGACCATCTTTCTGAGCATTTCCATGAAGTCGTCAGGAAAGGAGAATTGTTTCAAGTAAAATAAAAAATAACTCAAATCTTTCACCCAAGCCCTCCTCCAATTTCTGAAAGTCTAATCAATATAGATAACTTTTTAAAATGTGGCTTTCTGAAATATTTAATGCCATTAAAAGAGGTTTTACAAATCATATCATACCAAAGTATTTTCCTAATACCATTTCTAGCCTCATTGAACACTGGAAGCTTTAGAATTCTACTGGGACTACTGAATTTGCTACATGTTTTTTTTTTTTTTTTTTCAGTCAAGTATTGAGGCAAGTAGGTTTGGGGTAAAGATTAGAGAAGTCTTTGTAACTTTTTGCTGCACATATTTTCATATAAAAATATTATAGGAAAAGAGAGAGGTGGCATGTAAATTTTTTAAAAGGTGGTTCCAATCTTTTATAAATTCAAGTGGTTTTAATTTTCATCCAAATCACACTGCAATTGAAATGGAAACAGTTTAGTTTGCCTGAGACATGCTAAGTGGTAAGTGGAGTTACTCAAGGTCAATCTGGAGACAAATGGTAGAATTTTATTACCACTTTGATTGTGGTTATCCCGAGAACTCCCTAGAGTGACAAGATTAAGGAGAACATCATGAAGTAGTGGTCATGGAAGAGACTGAAGGAAATTACTAAGAAATGACCAAAACCATTCTTTGGAGTACTGTAAATTGGAATCCATGGGAAGCAGACAGGCATAAAACTTTGGCTTGATGTGAGGATATTCACACAGTCTCCACTGCTGACATAAAATCCTTGGTACCGAATACAGGTTCCCTCCACTGTACAAAATGGAATTGGAACAGGTAATGCTACCTCCCACCTTGAATCCAAGCTACTCAGGAGGCTGAGATCTGAGGATTGGGATTCAAAGCCAGTCTTGGAAGACAAATCTATAAGACTTTAATGTCCAACTAACCACCAAAAAGCCAGAAGTAGAGGTGTTGCTCAAGTGTTAGAGAGCCAGCACTGGTCAAAAAAAGCTAAAGGACAATGCTCTGAACCCTCTGTTCAAGCCCCAGTACTGGCATGTACACACACACACACACACACACACACACACACACACACACACACACACACACACACACACACATATATAAGTAATGCCTACAGTAAACTTACTTACATGTAAATGAAACTGATAAAATGGTTCTGACTGAAGAAATAGCTGGAAGGATCCTTTATGGCTATTTTACGGAGATGCTTTTATATTAAGAATGATTTGTTAATTTAATTGGTTGGTAAATTTGGATTTTCCTAAGATTTTTTTTTTTTTTTTTTTTTTTGTCAGTCATAGGGCTTGAACTCCAGGCCTGGGCGCTGTCCCTCAACTCTTCAGCTCAAGGCAAGCACTCTAACACTTGAACCACAGCACCACTTCCAAAAGCTAGAGACAATTTTATTTTTTTTAAAGAGGGCAAAACTGTTGCTTGTGTATCCAAACTAAACCTCTTGAAGGTTTGTTTTTGTTTATCTGTGTGGTGAAAGTATTCCTACTGTTGATAAAACTCAATTAAAGGAAGGCTGCTGGCTCTTCTTCCAGCACAATAATTAGGAAATCAGTTAGATCTTGAAATTTTAACGTTTTTCTAGAATACAGTCTGTACATAAGAGGACAAACACTAAAACCAGTACTTCTGTCACCAATTTACAGTGCTGGGAGGAGCAATATTAGAGATGGCTCTCACCTGAGAACTTGGTTTGGTGAGCAGAAGGATCGAACTGGAAGAGCACTGACTTGGTTAACAAAAACTTTTTTTTTTGGTGCCAGGACTTGGGTTTGAACTCAAGACCTAGTGCTGTCCTTTAGCTTTTTTACTCAAGATTAATTCTCTACCCATTGAGCCACAGCTCCACTTCCAGTTTTCTGGCAGTTCATTGGAGATAAGAGTCTCATAGACTTTCCTACCTGGGTTGGTTGGCTCTGAACCATGATCCTCAGATCTCAGACTCCTGAGTAGCTACAATTACAAGTATGAGCAATGGGCACCCAGCTAGAGATGCCTGTTTTTGATGACACATTTTAAAGTAAATTGTAAGTTCCACAAAAATCCTTCATATAGTTCAGCATGCATCTCCCAAGAACATTTTCTTTAAAAACAAACAAACAAACAAACAAACAACACAACACTACTGTCCAACTTAAGAAAACTTACATCATTTTTTCTAATGTTACATAGTTTAAAGCCTGTGTTTAGATTTTTACCCCTCCCCCCCCCCCCCCCGCCCACGACTGGCCTCCAACTAAATCTTTGATAATTGTTGAAGGGAAGACTCAGGTTTCTTGCATTGCTTTGAAATCCATTGTTGTCTCCTTAGTACTTTTATTCCAGAACATTCTCCATGTTTAAAAATGGTGTTTGCTAGCTGGGCACTGGTGGCATACATGCCTGTAATTCTAGCTGTTTAGGAGGTTGAGATCTGAGGATCACAGTTCAAAGCAAGATCAAGCAGGAAAGTCTATGAGATTCTTATTTCCAATTAAGCACCAAAAGAGCCAGAAGTGGAGCTGTGGCTCAAATGGTAGAGTGCTAGCCTTGAGCACAAGAAAATCTCAAGGACAGTGCCCAGGCCTTGACTTCAAGCCCCAGGATGGGCAGGCACACACACACACACACACACACACACACACACACACACACACAGAGATGTTGTCTCTTACTGTCCTTTAGAGGTGACAAGACACAGTTGGTTTATAGAGATTACACAACGAAGATTTATCTGATTGATGTCTTGGGATATCATATAACTTGCTCCTCTAGTGCTCTTTAGATAAACTGTAAGCTGGGGGTGTTTAGAATTAATTATTTTCAAGTTATCCATTTTGTGAAAAAAACATAATGCCATGTGGCTTTTCATTTTATCACCAAGTACAGTATAATTAATGATGTTACATTTGATCCCTTGGTTTATGTAATGGTGGTCATATCTCTCCACTGTAAAGTTGCATTTTCTGCTTTGTGACTACCAAATGTTCAACTAACTATTCTCTTCTTTGTTATAGCCTGTATTTTGGAAGGCTGCCTTATGCGACAGTGGGCATTGTCTAGTGGGTGACCAGTAGAGACTAGAGCACTGTAGTTCAGGGATAGGTCTAGGAGTGGCCACTTGACATTGGTGAAGAGCTGGGGAGATCCAGGAAAAACACACACAGAAGATGAAGGAAAGAATCAGCAGCGGCAGAGAAAGGAACAGAAAGAAAATCTCTTAAGAACATGAACTTAGATGGCCGGGTGGTAGTCCTGGAGGCATCAAGGGTGGGGCTGAGAAGAGTAATCCATGGCACCCAACTCTAGAAAGCCTCCTAAGACAAAGCCTAGAAGGAAGATGTGGGGTGTGAGAAATTGTGAGAAGCATCTTAGGACATCACTGAGGACAAGATCTTGACAATGAGAGCAAGTTGGCTCTAGGCAGAGAGAGAGAGGAAAAATAGCATCCTTAGAATTAAGTAAGTAGTATGGTTATGGGAAGACTTTCTCTTGCTTATTTGCTGATTTGTGGAATACTGCATATTTGATTGGAAAGATACAAGTGGTGGGGAAAGATGCTGAGGGACACTTCAAAGGTCATGGTGCTGGAGGGCAGGGGAGGAAATGTGATTTGAGATACAGGGTTCACCTTGGAAAGATGGTTCCATTGGGTATCGGTGGCTCACACCTGTAACCCTGGCTACTCAGGAGGCTAAGATCGGAGGATCAAGGTTCAAAGCCAACCTAGACAGGAAAATCCATGAGATGCTTATCTCCAAATGAAACACCAACAGACAGGAACTGAAGGTATAGTTCAAGGGGTAAGGTGGAAAAAAAAACCTAAAGGACAGTGTCCAAGCCCTGAGCTCAAGCCCGAGGACCAGTAAACAAAAAGAAAAAGAGAAAGGAAACATGGTTCTCTTGAAGATCATGGCAGAATTGGTGAAACTGGGCGCACCATTCAGTGTATGTTGGAGTGGGGCTTGGAGGAGCCCATGTTTGCTGGCCTCCATTTCTCCAGTGAATTGAGAGCGTATCGCATCTTTAGGGACAGCAGGTGTGGGGTTCAGGGGTCCCAGAGAGACTGCTGAGTTTTCAACAGCTGCGGTGGAAAATGGACCGGAAGTCTCCCCGTGCCCACGTGACAGCAGACAGGAGGACAGGGAAGGGCCCACCAGAACCATGAATGGAAGATCTGTTCCCCGTACATCTGTAGCTCGTTAAGGAGACCTTGACTTCCTAAAGGGTACTCGTCTGATTTACGTCTGCCTCTGCTAGAGTTTTACACAGTGGTGTCAGTCAGCGCCTGGAAGTCCATGTTCCCACCCCATCGGATGGCCATTCCTCAGCTGGACAGCCCTCCCACCTCTCATCCAGGCCCAGCGAGACACCCGGGAAGTCCCACTCCAGAGCCCACAGCAAAACAGCCCTCCTGTGCATTATTTATGACTTTCCTGCATTTATATAATATCCAGCTTCCTGAAAGTAATTTGTTTTGGATTGTGTAGAGCCGGGCAGCACATCAAAGGTATGCTAAGCAGTGGTAATAAAACATTGAGGTTTATGGTCACTGAGGTATTAAATATCACTCATAAATTACAGGGTGAGTATTTTAAATGAGCTATGGCTCTGAGAAACAGGAGGCGCCCATCTTGATCCATATTAATTGCTACTGCCTTGGCTTATTAATTATCAATAGTTTCAAAGGCTTTGTTGCTGTCGTTTTTTTTTCTGAAGGAGCTATGCGATGCCCTTCTATGCTTTTGTGTGTGTGTGATTGTGTGTGAATAGATGTGTTGTGCGCACAAACTGGCATTAAGTATAATAAATATTGTATAGTAGAATCTGATAAGGTGTCATTTAAAAAAAAATCAGGGCTGGGAATGTGGCTCAGTGGTAGAGTATGCATGGAGCCCTGGGTTCAATTCCACAGTACCACACACAGAGAAAAAGCTGAAAGTAATGCTGTGGCTCAAGTGGTAGAGTGCTAAGCCTTAAGCAAAAGAAGCTTAGGGACAGTGCCCAGGCCCAAAAAAATCAACAATGCCGGGTGCCAGTGGCTCATAATTGTTACCCTAGCTACTCAGGAGGCTGAGATTTGAGGATTGTGGTTCAAAGCTAGCCTAAGCAGGAAAACCCATGAGCCTCTGATCTCCAATCAACCACCAAAAAGTCAGATGTGGAGCTGTGGTTCCAGTGGTAGAATGCTAGTTGATCACACACACACACACACACACACACACACACACACACACACAGCCAACCATGCTTCTATTTTAGCCTCTAGTTCCTGTGGCTCCTAAGGCTTTCTGCTGTGTGTTTCATTCCAGATAGCAAAGTTGGGGTTAAGGAGACAGGCACAACCGTTTGTGGCAGGATCTGGTCAGTTTGGCTTTCTGGTTCTAAGGCTGTCTCCTCCATGAGTCCCACTCTTCTGCAAATCCACCCTGATGGTATCTAAGTAAATCCCACAGGCCGTCACTGAATCCAAACTCTGGTGTCCTCTTCCTGCCCACCTGCAGCATGCTAGACCATCATGGACTCCACGTTCTGTCTTTTCTCCTCTACAAGCCTCTGTATATTTCTCCTCCCTTAAGTTCTTCAGATTCAACCAGAAATGAACAAGGCGCCTCAGCGGACATGGAACACCGTACTTGGAAAGGAGCTGGTGTTTTAGTGGAGCTGAACAGTGTACACTGTGTCCTGTAGAAACTTAATTCAAACCAGATGCCCCACACACAGTCAACCCAAGGGTGAGGAGCCTCAGGTGATCTCCAGCCCTGTGTATAGGGCACCAAGTACAAGAGGCAGTGGAGAGGTCTAGGAAGGAAGAGGCTGAGCTTAGACATCAGAGGTCCCTGTCATCACGTGACCTTGACACTTTTACTGTTCACTGCCAATGGATCTGTGGAGAAACTTTGGGCAGCTTGAAGAGTAATTTCGATCAGATGAAAAGAACCTCAAGAGAGAAAGTAAGGGTGTACAAAATTGTTCTTCGAGCTGCCTATTAGACCTGATCTGCCCACGAGGATGGTAAAATCTGGCAAGTGGAGACCGAGGAACTGTGTTTTGACATTTTATTTCACTTTCATTCATTTAGATCTAAAGTTAAAAGGCAAATATTATATTCAGTTCTCAGAAGACTGATAAGCATGGTCTGAACACGTTTGTGATGTGAATCTATGTTTACAACAATAAATTTTATAAACATCTAAATATAGATTAAATATTTCTAATGACAATTGAGCATCCAAGTGGAGGTGGGATGTAATTGAAAAAATGCACGCTAGATTTTAGACTTAAGAGAAACTGGGTGCTGGTGACTGATGCCTACAATGCTAGCTACTCAGGAGGCTGAGGTATGAAGGATCACAATCCAAAGCCAGCCTGCGCAGAAAAGTTTGTTAGACTCCAACTCCATTTAACCAGCAAAATGCTTATCTATAGGCATGGCTCAACTGGTAAAGCACCAGGCAAACAAGCAAGTTGACTAAATGTGAGGTTCAGAGATGAAGCCCTAGTACTGATGCTGCTCACTACCCTGCCCCACCTCTGCCACATAAAAGCACTTGGTATAAAGTAAAATTTTCCATCTGTTTATGTGTGTGTGTGTGTGTGTGTGAGAGAGAGAGAGAGATAGAGAGAGAGACAGAGAGAGAGAGAGAAATGGTATTGAGGCTTGAGCTTGTGGACTAGGCATTGTACCTTATCTTTTTCATTCAAGGCTGGTGCTCTACCACTTGAGCCACAGCTTTTTGATGGTTAAAGGTAAGAGTCTCATGGACTTTCCTGCCTGGGCTGGCTTTGAACTAGGATCCTCAGAACTCAGCCTTCTGAGTAGCTAGAATTATGGGCATGAGCCACTAAGGCTTGACATCACTGGCGTTCAAATCTAGTTTCATTCTATTCATTTTACTCTTCTCTTGGAATGGGGTTACTCCTAGTCTCTTCTGCTTATATCTTATGTGTTGTTACTATTATATATGCTATTTGCCAAAATGACTATTTTTATTACCATTACTATTTATTATTATTGTCATTATTGTTATTGTTATTATTATTATTTTGCCAGTCCTGGGGCTTGAACTCAGGCCTGGGCACTGTCCCTGAGCTTCTTTTGCTCAAGGCTAGCTCTCTACCACTTGAACCACAGCACCACTTCTGTTTTTTTCTGTTTATGTGATGCTGAGGAATCAAACCCAGGATTTCATGCATGCCAGGCAAGCACTCTACCACTAAGCCACTTTCCCAACCCATGACTTTATTTTAAATAAACTATTTAAAATATCTTAATTTTATCAAGTACATGCTGAATATTTTGAATATATTTATTTACACATGGAATACATTATTAAATTTAATTTCACTTGTTCCCTCTTTTTTAAAAAAATGTGGCTGCTAGAAAATGTCAATCACTGATAGGGCTCATACTGTGTTTCTATTGGAAGGACTATGTTAAACCTGGGTGCTCATTCCTACCGAATTTCACCTAAATCCCAATTGTACCAGTTTGGGGGTGGTATTAATTGGTAATAGTTTCTAAAAAAATACTGAAGTGCTATCTAGAATGTTCAAACTAGAATTTTAGAGTGTACATGTATAGAACAAGTTTAAATTTCTCCTTAATAATAAATGAAATTTTTTCCTCCTGAATATTTTCAAGCATTCTGGAAATAAGAGTTCCCTGTATTCTTTCATGCTTTATTTTTGCCCTCACATTATGGGTTGTTTTATTTTTTTTGGAAAATTTTCCATTATGATTTTTATGATTTGTAGCTCTAGTGAATTATGTGCATTATGATGTACATGTATTATTCACATGCATGATGATATGCAAGCATGTATGATGTACATGTATGAATCTAGTACATTGAGATTTGTAGCTCTAGTGAATTGTTTCCCTGAAGAGGCTGTACGTAGTATTCCATTGAATGAGCACATCACCATTTCTTTATTGGCTTTGTTCTGCTAAAGTTTCACATTATTTCTCACCATAGGTAGATGGATGATACTTGAAATGCTCTTGTGCATGCTACCTGTACATGAGTAAAGAGTTTCTGTGGTGTATATGTATATGTGTGTACCTGTGTATGTGTCTATACATGTTGGTTCTAGTAGATTATTCTCCAGGAATCATATACACTCACTATAGGAAGAACAATTCTCCACATGTGATATTCCCCCCCATAAAAATCTTCAGCACCCTAAGATGTCTCTTTTTTGTCGTTGAGTTAAATTTGTACAACTCCCACATCTCATATTTTTTGATCACTCATGCTCCTGTAATAGTATGCCTGTTAATAACCACCACGTTTTCTTTTTCCTTTGAGTAACTTGTGTTTCCTTATGAAGAACTCTTCTCTCCAGATGTATAGAAAAACAGGTGATGATTCTGAGCTGGTCAGTAGCTTATAATTGCTCCTTTTTTATATTTGTTTTTCCTTTTATCTAAAGGTTTCTCTTTCCAGTTTGTTCTCTCCTCTGTTTTTCTAAGGTCCCACAAACTTATGCCTTTTCAGATACCCTCAAAGAGTAGAGTAGGAAGGAGAGATAGGCAGGATATTGAAGTTACGAGCTATGAGAGCAGAAAACAAGAAGCAAAGCAATCCTATATCACTACCATGGCCAGTATTCTGACCACATTTCCAATACAAGCAAAATCTACCCTGGTTGGCATGTGTATTGAGAAGGTTCCATTGGGAGTGTAGGACAAAATGAAGTAATGTGAAAATGCTGAGATCAAGATAGATGTAATAGTACTAAGTTAGGGAACAGCAAAAGGCAATCCTTAACTCTATAGTTAAGGCTCTGCTTAAATCCATAGGACTGCAAGTTTTGGGGAAACAACAAGGCAAGAGGTGTCTTGGTAATTCTAGCTGGTGTCTTCGAGTCACTTGTGAACCAGCATTTTAATGTTTTTCTGTGGCCAGGAACAGCTTTTGTTTCATAGGACACTGGCTAGTCTAAGTATAGATAGGGTTATTAAATGTTTATAATGATACTTAGTGTTTATGGAATACCTTTCATCTAAGGACCTCAAAGAACTGAGCAAACATTAACTCATTATTTCCCACAAGAGCCATGAGGTAAGAATGATTATATCCCTTTTACTGATGGAGAGACTCAAGTTCAGAGGACTTGACTTTTTACTCAAGGTCACACAGCATGCTATTTTCTTTTTTAAACCAAGAACAGTTCTAGATCTATGCTATCTGCTCAAGTTTGTCTGAAAAGTTATCTGGTCATTCGCAAATAAATTTCTACTAGTGTGTCAAATAAACTAATTATGAAGAAGGAATATATTTGATTTCCAGACAGCAGCGTGATGTCATAATTTTGGAGACATGTAACAAAAGTGTCTGTGACAGGAGAGAATTAAAAGTTTATATGGGTGTATCTAGGTTCCAATAAAAGATGACTTCAAATCATCCCCTTAAAAAGTTACCCTGCAAGCCAGATAAAGCTACCTCCACCTGTAATACCAGCGTTTGAATGGCCAAGGAAGAAAAATCTTCAGTTCAAGGTCAACCAGGGCTATGTAGTGATCCCCTATCTTAAGAACAAAAGCAGCAGCAACAACAAAAAGTTGCCTCACCAGACTTGGTGGGAGCATCTGTAATCTCAGCATTTGGGAAGCTGAGGCAGGAAAATCTCTACTTGAAGGTCAGCCTGAGCTATGCAGCATTGTACTCATAAACTGACACGCTGAATTGAAACTGTTTTGTACAGCTGCTTAAAGATAATACTATAAAAATACGTGAACAAAGAAGAAAAGGAAGTGGGGATATTCATTTAGCTGTTGGAAAAGAAAAGAGAGAAAGGCTTCTCATTTCTCTAAATTTGACTGATACAAGTCTCCCGAGTAAATTATAAATTTGACAATCCTGTTTGTCCTTCTTTAGTCCACATGTTCCAGTAAGTCCTTAATTTCTTTTCATACTGAATTAACATCAGATCCCATCAGCTTTCGTTCTGCCTCTGACAGAACAAGTTTGAACCTTTTTCAACATGACTGAGGTTTCTGGGTTTGAACCTAGATCTTTTGTCTCCCTGGTGTCTTTTATTCCTGGAGCAAGCAGAGCTTCTCCAACTGTGACTCATATGTCACCATTCCTAGGGACACCCTATCCTGTTCATCCACATCTGACACACTCGAGTTGATCAAGCTCAACTCCTAAAATGTGCTACCCAGCACTGAACTTAATATTCCAGATGTGGTTGGAGATTGGAGAAAAGCTGTCCCCACGAACCACACCAGAGCTCTTCCTTTATTTCAAAACCGTGGTTTAATCTTCCACAGACTTTTCTTCTTCAGGCAAAAAAAAAAAAGGCAGAAAAAAACCCCAATTTACGTTGTCATTTCCTAAAGATTTATTTTCATTATTTGACTAATGTCTATGGCTCTTTCCTAATTCTCTTTTTCTAATGGATTTCTAAATTTCATAAAGGGTACACATCATGATTAAATAACATTTTGTAAAAGCTGATTTAAAATGGGGAGCCCTAATTTAAATACTAATCTCTCTTGTTTTTCCTTCGTCAGCTATAACCTTAGTCAAAGGGCCTATAACCGTAGTCAAAGGACTGGGGGAATACATTTATTTATTTATTTATTTTTTGTCGGTCGTGGGGCTTGAACTCTGGGCTTGGGCGCTGTCCCTGTTCTCTTCAGCTCCAGGTGAGCGCTCTATCACTTGAGCCACAGCACCACTTCTGGTTTTCTAGTTGTTTATTAGAGATAAGAGTCTCACGGACTTTCCTGCCTGGGCTGGCTTTGAACCTGGATCCTTAGATCTCAGCCTCCTGGGGGAACACATTTAATATGTGTCATGTTTGTTGCATGCTAATATGGTTGTGTGCTGTTTATTATTTGTTTGGGCTTTGAACTCAGAGACTCACGGTTGCTAGGCAAACACTCTATGGTTTGAGTTACACCTCTAGCCCCAACAATGGGGTTTATTAGTTAGTTTTAGAAAAAGTTTGTGCCATGTGTGTTTCTCATGGTGAATAAAATGAAGTTGAACCCTGAGATTAATAATATAAAGTTTTATTAGTTTTTTGTTTATGTATTTTTTGTTTGGTTTGTTTGGCTTTGTGATAGTACTGGATCCTGAACTTGGGACCTCTTGCTCTTGCTTAGATGTTTTTAAAATCAAGGTTGGTGCTCTACCACTTGAGCCACAGCTCCACTGCCAGCTTTTTTTTGAGTAGTTTGTTGGAGATAAGAATCTCATGGACTTTCCTGCCTTGGCTGGTTTCAAACTACAATCCTCAGATTTCAGCCTCTTGAGTAGCTAAGGTTACAGGTGCAAGCCACCAGTGCCTGGAGAATGGAAATTCTTAAATGAGATTTCAAACATAGATTTGAATTCTGACCCAACATATACAATCCTTAGGAAAATTTATTTAGACTCTTTTGACTTCGGTTTTTTGGTGTGTACAAAGGAAGGCAATGGTTGGACTTTTCCGAAAGAGTAATGGTGATGATACTGTGTAACATTAAACAGAAAAGATAGCACGAAATCTGAGTTGGAGCAAGCACTCAACTATATAAGCTCTTCTTATCATGGACACACATAGGACATACATCAAGACAAAGGAAAATAAAAGCCACTTGCAGTCTCGAGCTTAGCCCAGAAATAGCTATTAGTGATGTTTAGAATGTATTTTCCAGCATTTTCCTGTGGGTTAGCTACTCCCTAGTAGATGGGGCTAAAGCAGAACAAACAAGTTTGTGAAAACAAACAATGAAATTTCTGATACATCCTGATAAGCTCCGACACAATAATGTTAATACTCATTAAAGTGTGGGAAACTTGAATACACATTTTTAAGGCCCTTTGTCATTAGAAAGTGCATAAGAATAAGAAGGGTATGGCGGTTCATGCCTGTAATCCCAGCGAACCTGATAGGAGGATCACGAGTTCAGCCTGAGCATAGGTAGCAAAAACCATCTCTCAAAACAAAAACAAGCAAATGTTTGGAGGGAGGCATGGCTCAAGTGGGAGAAAGAGGGGTTGTTACCAAGAGTGAAGCCTGAGTCAACCCTCCCTCCACCCCCAAGTACTGGGGAAAGAGAAATGGCTTAAGAGTAATACATGCAATGTATATCCTACAAAGCTAAGAAGACTGAGGAAAGGGGTAGGTGGGGAGGGAAGAGCGAGAATGTTGAAGAAGTGACATTGATCAAGATGCACTTTGTTCATGACTTGCTCTGTTGAGTGCCAACTCCTTTGTACAACTACCCAAAGATACTAACAATAGTAAAAAGAGGTAAATGGGCAATGCAGAGTGTTAAAAATAAAAGGGAAGGGGTAATACAGGATTGATCAGACCCTCCATCTTTTACAGAAAGATCTAAGAAGTAGACCTGATAGCTGCCATGGGCACATTAAAGGAAAGACACACACACACACACACACACCTTAAACATGCATTGTCCAGACCAATGTCCCTCAAGTATAGTATACAGTTCTCAGAAACGTGCGATTTGACACCATCAAATGGAAGGTTTATCCATTCTTAGCAGCTGTATCCAAGAACTGCTTCTCAAGACTGCTCACCCGGCGATTTCTATTGCAGTAGCAGTAGTTCATTAAACTTCACCTCTGTGGACAGGAGATGGGCTCCTGTGACAGATGGCGACCTCGCCGGTGGGTGGCATGTACGCCTGGGCCCCAGGGGCTTCCCTGCCACACCGCAGCCTCTCTTCTGACAAGCAGCAGCTCTGGTTTCCAGAGCAGTTTTCCTTCCGGCTTCTCTGTGGTGTGTGACACGTGTGATCCATTACTAGACATGGGAGGACACTTGTTCACCGGATCTGGATGGGGCCTCTGGTTCCATTTCACACCCTTCTCTTGGCCTCCTGCAACTGCTAATAATATCCGGCTATTACCCAGCAGGGCTGGGGTCTAGCCATTGGGGGGAGGCAGGGAGCCTCTCAGGCTCAGCTTGAGACCATGAGGCTCCCTTTTCCCTTTCCCAACCTCCTGAGCTACTCCAGTGCCATGCAATAAAACTTCTAGCCCAGTACCAGTGGCTCACTCCTAGCCACTCAGGAGGCTGAGATCTGAGGACTAGGATTTGAGACCAGCCTGGGCAGAAAAGTGGGTAAGACTCTTATCTCTAATTAACCACCATAGAGCCAGAAGTGGAACTGTGGCTCAACTCAGAGTACCAGCCATGAGCAAAAGAAGCTCAGGGACAGCACTCCAGCCCTGAGTTCAAGCCCCAGGACAGGCACAAAACAAAACAGAACAAAAAACTGGTAAACAAGGCACCAAAGCTAAGGGGATGTCACCAATTCCAGATTGCCCTTGTCCTGCTCAGCCGCAGGTCAGGCGGATGGCACCAAGGCCCAGCAGCACCTGTGGACTAGGCAGGACTCTGGGCCATGAGAACGAAGGGAGAGAGCAAAGACAGCACTGTGTTTTATGACACAACTATATCAACACAAAGACAGGTGGCTGTGGAGGCTGTCTGAGGAGCGGTCAGCCATGGCGTGAGTCATGGATGGGTGTGTTCTGATCGAATGACATAGAGGGTCTGGAATGGGAAAGGCTGTAATGGGACATTGTGCATGAACTTCTGAACTGCTTCAAGGAATGTAGGCCTAAAGAGGGGAGGGCAGCCCATGTCTGAAGCAACCTCTGCTTTCTGGCCATGAACCCTCCAATACAAGAGATCCACACACAAAGTGAAGGGATAGGACACATTGTGCCACCCCCTCTCTGTACCCTCTGGACTTCCATTTCCCCAACCCATCCCCAAGACTACGATTTTGATACACTCTTAATCAGACAGAAAAGCCTTCCCCTAGCTTATTATACCCTCTTCCTTGTAGTGGCTTCTTCTTTGCCAGCTATTGGACCACACAGAGAGAAAGGACAAAGGTCGGCCATCGCTTCCCATTTGTTCCTGTCTTTAGGATCATAAAAGGATGGGTTTACAACCCAGCCTGTGGAGGGGGAGACCTTCTCTGGCCTATAGAGATGAGGCCTTGTTTGCAAAGTGGTTTTATTATTGCCCAATTTAAATTTTTTAAATTTCATATTTAAATGACTTATCCAACTTTCTATTTGTCTATATTACATTTTTTAAAAAAAATTATATGTGTGTGTGTGTGTGTGTGTGAATAGTGCTGCAATGCAAACTCAGGGCCTCTGCTTGCTGGGCAGGCACTCTACCGGTTCAAACATTCTCCTAGTTCTCTTATGCTGTTGTTATTTTTCAGAGAGGCCGTCATGCTTTTATTCCCAGGTCATCCAGCCTTGAGTCATCCTCATCCTACCTATGCTCCTCAAGTAGCTGGATACAGACATTTGACTCCACACCCAGGTTATTTGTTGGAATGGGGGCGGGGCACTCAACATTTTGCCTGGGTTGACCTTGTATTTTGGTCCTCCTGATCAATGCTTTTTGAGTAGCTGGGATTGTAGGTGTGAGCCACCATACCTAGTCTCTATTGTGTTTTGAAGTCAAAGTCCTTTTTTTTTTAATTAGCAAGGTAATCTCCCATACTACCAGTTGGCCATCTTTCCGCAGATAAGGTAAGTTAGGACAATTGTTTAATAATTCCAACAGCTATATTCTCTTTGAGACTCGTGCTACACTGAGAATTGGCAGGAACTAAAATCTACAAGTGTGTGTTTTAGATAAAAAAACATTAACCAGAAATTAAACTAAATCCTAACTAAAGCAATTTTTAATTTTTTTTATTGTTATTGTAAAGGTGATGCACAGTTACATAAATCAGGTAATGAGTACATTTCTTCTAGAACAGTGTCACCCCTTCCCTTCCTTTAACCCAGTTTTTCCTTCCCAACCCCCTTCCCACAAGTTGTGAAGCTCATTTTCAGCATAGTGTCTACTGAGTCAGAGTATCACTGCTGCATTTGTTCATCCTCTGTCCCACCTTTTCTTTCTTATTTTTTCCTGGTCGTGGAGCTTGAACTTGGGCCTAGGCACTTCCCTGAATTCTTCAGCTCAAGGTTAGCACTCTACCACTTGAGCCACTTCCTGCTTTTTCTGTGTCTGTGGTGCTGAGGAATCGAACCCAGGGCCTCATGCATGCAAGGCAAGCGCTCTACCACTGAGCCACCTTCCCAGCCCCTGTCCCACCATTTCTGTGCGCCCCCTTAGCCTCCCCCAAACAAATAAACTTACATACAGGACAAAAAAATAGAAAACAAAAACAGCACTAAAAGAGAAGAAACCAAAAAGAACAAAAATCCTCTTGTTTCTATTTCTTGCAGTTCATTTTGATAAAAATTATTTTACAGGCTCATTTGCACATAGCTATTGAGCCTTTGTGATCTTCTCCTAAGAATATCCACCTTTGGTCTCACTGTGTAAATGTCTAGAGTCTTATATAGTTGGTCAAGTCCAAGTGTAATTTTTTTTTTACCACCCAGTCTGTTTCCTTGTAGATTTATAAGCATATTCTAGTTATAACAAATGAGGGAACCTTTGCAACCTATGTTTCTGTGGGTCTGGCTTACTTTGCTGTATATAAATTTTTCCAAGTCTTTCCATTTCTTTATGAATGGGACAAATACCATTGTTTCTGATGGAAGCATAGAATACCATTTTATATCTATGCCACATTTTCTTGATCCATTTGTCCACTGAGGGGCATCTGAGTTGATTCCAAATCTCGGCTGTTTTAAAACAGTGCCCAGAGCAGCTTTCTACCTTCCATCAAACTATAAGGAACCCTGCAAGCAGTTCTTAAAGTAATCTGTGACTTGTGTCCTCAGAGGACCTTAGACCTTCCTGCCTCTCAGCTGTACCCTTGGTACAGCTCTTCCTCTGAGCCCTCTGTGATCTCTGCTTCACAGCACAGTGAGATTGAGTTCCATACTTGTTTCTTGGTGTGACTATTAGATGGGGTTGACGCACTATTATATGAGGTTTCTCTCCTTCGGGTGACAGCCTCTGCCCTCCACTCTTGCCAGCCTTCAACAGCTCCTCCTCGTCTATGGCCCCCATGTGTCATATATATGATCACAGGGTCCAGCCAGTGGTGAGCCTGAGACCCAATCGGCTCAAGCCAAGCTCTTCCCTGGGATTTTCCACACAAAGATAGAAAGTCTGTTTACTGTTCCCTATAGAACTCTGGCTGTAAGAAGCTTCAGAAGTCCCGCAACAGGTGAAAGAGCAAGGGACAGGTAAGCCAGACCTGAGGCCAAGGCCAAGATGATAGAGGAAGGAGAAGACAAATATTCTCACCCTTTGGCCAGCCCTTGGATGCCTGGCAGGGGATTTAGTTCTAGAGGAGGGGAGGTACTTGTTGACAAATCTTTCAAGTTAATGAGTCACTGTGACAGCAACAACAACAAAATTCTAACCATACAATTTTCCATCTTCCTCCTACTGGTATTCAATAGTTCAACTCAGTTAGTTGAATGAATGGAAAGAGTTTTTAGGATTCCAACAGCTTAAAAACTCACTGTCTCCTCAGGCTTTTTCTCTTGAGGTGGAGCAATCCAATGATAGAGTTACGTCAGTGCTGTAAAACTCTGTGATTTCACTTGGAGACACCGAGGTTTAAGAGATGGATTCCTTTCATCAGGAACCAAAGAAAAGCTTTCTCCTCAAGAACATCTGAGACCTTCTTTAGTGTCTTGGTTTTCTAAAAGAGGAAGTTAAGCAAGAAGTAAACATCAAACAAATCATACTTGGGCTCTGGGTAGAACTTGAAGAGTGAAGTGAAAGGGTTGACGTTGTCCTGTGCCAGGTAGGATTGGATGCTAGGATTAGTGAGAAGATGCCCTTCCTCTAGTGTTACCTGGCAGGAAGCAGGAAGAAAGGGGAGGAGGCAATGGCAGGAAGTGACGCCTCTGAACACTCCCCTCTTCCATCATGGACTTTCTGCTCAGCATGCACTAAGCTGTGCACTCCCAGGTGACTTGAAGCTCCCTGTATCCCTGCAGGGAAACTTGGGGTGCATGATGTATGGGGCTGGCCTGGCAGTATAGACAAAATTGCTTCATCAGATGTCAAGGGAAGAAACTCCAATCCACATCTAAAGTGTTGGCTGAAAAGAGAGCTCTTTCTGCCTCACTGGTATGAATAAGTCGATAGGAAATGGAGGTATGGCTCAATTGGTAGTGTGCTGGCCTTGAACAAAAAAGTCAAGCAAGAGTTTGGGGCCTTGAGTTCAACCCCAGTACTGATATGCATGTGTGCACATGCACATGTAAACACACACATACACACACATACGACCAAACAACAACCAATCTAGAGAATCCCATAAGAAAATCCTATAGAAAGCCCCTACGCTAGTGTTGGGGCCATGGCACAAGAGCCAGTGAATGGCTGAAAGTACAAATCAACTGCTCGGATTAGGGGAGACTGCCCTGGGAGAGCCAAGCAACCCCAGCTACTCCACCATGGATGTCCAAAGATAAACATGGTTGTTTTCCATTTCAAGTAGAATTTACTTGTGTTAAAGACAAGTACACTGGAAGCCAAACTCAAGAAGAAACCCCAAGTCTGCCATTCTCTCTCCCTTCCATCTACTTCTACTGTAAAGCCAATACATTGTCTCGTAGTAAGATCTGATATACAGAAATCGAATTATCACTGCAGCACACTGAGAACACTTCAGGCAGATTCCAGTGGCTCATGCTTGTAATCCTGGCTATTCAGGAAACTGAGGTCTGAGGATCATGGTTTGAAGCAAGCAGGAAAGTCCACAAGACTCTTATCTCCAAATAACCAGCTAAAAGCTGGACATGGAGTGGTCGTGGCTGAATTGGTAGAGCACTAGCCTTGAGCATATACATTCAGGGACAGCATCCAAGATCTTGAATAAGCCTCTCTCTCTCTCTCTCTCTCTCTCTCTCTCTCTCTCTCTCTCTCTCTCTCTCTTTCTCTCTCTCGGAATCCAAGCTTTCATGCTGCTGTCAGCACCACCGTTTTTGTTATTGTAAATTGCACCCTGCTGCTGGATTTTCAGGACAGGGCATCTCTACATTTTGTTTTGTGTCTCATTCTTTCTTCTCCATTGCTTCAAGTATTGAGGTGCTTTTCTCAAGTCGTGGTCTGGTTCTGCGAGATATGATTATACTGATGTGATCTCACTGTGGAGACCAAGATACAAAACAGCTGATCTGACTGAGTCAGGAAGCAGAGTTAGAGCCAAACGTCAGGTCTCTGCAATGCTATGTGCCCAAGCAACTACTGTTCCACGATTCTCTGCAGCTCACCATCACTGTGAGTAGAATAAGGGAAGGGATGCTCACCAATTCAAAATGACCAGGCTGGACTTGGGGCAATATACAGGAAACAAACAAAAACTATCTGCTACAGTAAAAAGCACTAGGGATGTATTTCCAATATCAGACAAGAAGATGAAGGTTAAATGACTAAAATTGCCTTTATGACTTGGATAATAGCTAATGTTTATGTCATCCTTTTCATCAATTAGGGTCTCAAATTACTGTAAAGCAAGTATAATTAACTCAGTTTTTACACATAGGGAAACTGAGGTACTAAATGGTATAAAAACCTGCCCATTCCAGGTGTCAGTGGCTAACACATGTAATCCTAGCTACTCAAGAGGCTAATATCCAGAGGATCAAGATTTGAAGCTAATATGGGCATTAAAGTCTGAGGGACTCCATCGCCAAAATAATCAGTAAAATGCTGAGCTAGAGGTGTGGTTGAAGTGTAAGCAAGGAAAGCAAGTGAGAAGCCTCGTGCTGCAAAACAAAGCAAAAAAGAAAAGTGCTCCAGTTTGCAAAAAGATGCAAGAATTGAACACAGCGTATGACTTTTCTGTAAGCCATGGACTCATGGAGGTTTGAAATAAAAGGATAGAAAGCAACTATCTCACTCATCCTCCAAATACAGAAACTGAGCTATAAAGAAAGCCCTCGTGATCTGCCTGAGGTCACAGAGATAATGTGTACATGAATCACAATAAAACCCCTGTCTCTTATGAAGCCCACTTCTGGGCTCTTTTCCCTTATCCACAAAACTTTGGTAGATCTCAGGCACATGTGAAGTGAGGACCAGAGGGACTTCTTCCTGCCCAAGGTCCTTTCCAATTACAGAGTCATATTTCTTTCCTTGTTCTCCAAGGGAAGGTATTGATTAAGATGGCTGGTTGTCCTTCCCTCAGGTTGTGAAGATTGAGTATGAGACCTAGACAGAGAAGTCTCTGGGTAGGGAAAGATAGCCTGTGTCCCTGGGGATGAGTGGTACCCTCCAGATTCCTGTCTGTGTTGTATCCAGAGGTGGGTGTCAGTCATTAGAACAGAGCTCCATACCCACAGAAGGCTTTTGGGGCCATAGGCTGTATAGATCTTAATGATTAGCTGGGCACCAGTGGCTCATGCCTATAATCCTAGCTATTCAGGAGGCTGAGTGCTATGGATCATGGTTTGAAGCTGGCCGAGATGTCCATAAAACTCTTCTCTTTGATTAACCACCAAAAAGCTAGAAATATAGGTGTCTTTCAAGTGGTAGAGCACCAATTTTTGAGTGGAAAAAGCCTAGGCTCTGAGTTCAAGCTCCAATATGAGCATACACACACACACACACACACACACACACACACACACACACACACACACACACACACACACACAGTGTCTTCTTCAACTTGAAAATTCTGGGGGCTCTTCCCTCTTGGCCTTAGCGAAGAATGCCCTGTTGTTTGTCCTCTCAATAGCCTTTTGGCATCCACAAGAGATGGCTACCCTGCTGTCATTACAAGTCCGCCCCACATCAAAGCCACTTTTTTCCCCCAGCAGACTCAGAGCTTTTTATTCCCAGCCCTCCTGAATGCTGCAAACATGACCAATGTTTACATTTCTCTTTGCCTAACATGTCTTCTCCTGCTAACAGGCCATATGGGCTATCACTTCGGTCCTGTGGCTCACACATCCTGCTTCCTTCCCTTTCCTCCAGCTCTTCTGGCCTCTGACTCAGTTACGCCCATCCTGACTGGTGGCTCAGTGGGGAACATTGAAAAACTACCCATCCTTCCCAGTGCACTTTAACATGGTTCTCTTGCAGGGGAAGAAAACAACAAATCCAAGTACTCAGTAGCCCAAGGATCTCAGGCCCTTTCCACGTCCTGTTTCAGTAAATGCTTTCTGAGCCTCAGCACTGCAGACTTTATCGGCAGTCTCCATGTCCTGCTCTGCTCCCCAGTGAACAGGAGTCAAGAAATAGAATAGGGATGTTTTCATTTGGAAAGAAGGTAAAAAGCAAAGGGGTTGTAAGAGATGTCTTGTCTCATATTGAAGTCTAGGTAGGCACTGGTGGCTCACGCCTGTAATCTTAGCTACTCAGGGGGCTGAGATCTGAAGATCACTGTTTGAAGACAGCCCGGGAAGAAAACTCCTCAAGACTCTTAGCTCCAATTAATCAGCAAAAAAAGCTTCACGGGGCTCAGTGATAGAATGTCAGCCTTGAAAGAAAAAGCCAAGCAAGAATGATAGATCCTGAGTTCAAGTCCCAGTAAGGCACAAAAAACAAATAAATAAGAACTCAAGTCTATCCAATGACAGTATATTGAGGATAGTAAACCCCTGGACAATTTTTTTTTGATCTAATTAAAGCATGGAGAAACGAATTTTCCAGAGAATTCTTCATTCTTCCAAAGGGAAAATAACCTTAAAAAAATCAAAGTCTTGCCTTCTTCTTAGGTTGTGGCTAGCCTCATTAATTCTATCATTCAGCAAAAATAGTTATTAACTTCCTGCCAGGTCTAGGGAGCAGAGTTTAGTTTTGGAAATGGAGTCTGATGTTAAACACATGGGGGGTGGGGTAGTAGGAATTATTCACACCAGCAGAAGACTCCTAGATACCACCTAGATGCCTACCTCATCCGAGAAGTCATGCCAGTTAGTTTGTAGTTTTAAAATTGAATATCCGTGGATATAGAGTGAATGGTTATTGAGAGATTTAATAACAAACTCTGCTTAAACTGAGCTGCAACGTGTGTTTCTGACTTTGGGCCAGCTGACTCGCCAGCAGGGGGCCTCATTAAGCGCTCGGATGGGGATAGGAGCCGAGGGGGTCTGGAGGGTCCTCTAGGGATGGGAAGGACCTGTACCTAAGCCAGGAAGGGAGTTTTTTTTTTTTTGTTTTTTTTTTTTTTGTGGAAGGCCATCAGCTAATGTCAGGCCTGATCTCAAATCTGCTAACCTCAACGTTCTTATTTGTGGGCAATCATAACAGACTTTCTCTTATACCAAGTTAAGTTCTACAATGCAAAAAACCCAAATGAAAAGCCTGCCAAAGTCATCATGTGTCTAACAGAGAAGATATAATTTCATAAAGAAGCTTTTTAACTGTTAGATCCATGGGTGTCAACAGTAAACTGTAAATCATTGTCCTTCTAACTTTACTTTTTTCTTATCTATTTTGTTTTTCTTTTGTGGTACGATCAGTGTATCATTTGCTGCACGTCTCCAGTCCCTTTTTGCTTTAGGGTTTTCCTTTTGTTGTTGCTGCCTTGTTTTTTATTGACTCTGACGGTTTTTCCTTTGTCCTCCTTCCTATACTCCTGTATGATTACAGATGTGTGCTATCATGCCTACTTTGTTTGTTGAGATGAGTTTCTGCTAACTTTTTGTCCAGGCTGACCTCAAACTATGATTCTCTCAGCCTTTACCTCCTGAGTAGCTGCAATTAAAGGCATATTCCACCAGGCCTGGCCTTATTTGTATTTTTACAGAAACATTTAAGCTATACTGCCTCTTGATCACTAGCATGCACACACACACACACACACACACACACACACACACTCATATCAGTTTCAAAAGTCACATTTCACATCTGGATTTACTATTTTTTTTTATTCTTTCTTTAAAAAAAAAATCCAGTCCAGACCACAACAAAAACAACAAGACACAGACACAAGTAAAAGGGAAATGCTATAAACTCACAATGGGAGTTGTCATTGAGAAATCATGTCCCTGAGTACCACTTGTTCTGAGTCTCTGATCCAGTTTGTCCCCAATTCTCAAGACAATGTAACAGTTTGTCATATCCTAAAGGGGAACAAAAAAAAGCAAAAACCCCAAACTCAACTTCAAAGTACAGAAACTCCACAGTAACTTAAAAGCTATAATCAAGCCATTTAATATAAAAATAAGTCAAACTTATTTTTTAGGAAAAAAACATAATTTGAGGTCTATTGAATAAAGTGAAGAAATAACTGAGTTTTTTTTCCCCTACCCCAGAAGATTGTTTTGAAAGGAAATCGGGCTTCTGTAAGCAATCCCATGCTGGCTAAGTGTGGTCAGGTGTTGCGAAATGGGTATGTAGACGTAGATGTGAGGTTCACAGCCCCTTCTCCAGACCATGAACGTCTGGTGAACTCCAAGCCTCGAAGAAAGTTGTCTACTGGCTAGGCGATGGTGGTGAACGCCTGTAATCCTACCTACTCAGGAGGCTGAGACCTGGAGGACCAAGTTTCAAAGCCAGCCTAGGGAGAAAAGTCAATGAGACTATCTCCAATTAACCAATACAAAGCCAGAAGTGGAGGTATCGCTCAAGTTGCAGAATGCCAGTTATTAGCAAAACAAAACAAGAGAAAGTGTGAGACCGTGAGTTCAAGACTTAGTACTGGAAAGGAAGAAAGAAAGAAAGAACAAAAAGAAAGAAAGAAGAAAGAGAGGAGAGAGGAAAGAAAGAGAGAGAAAAAGAGGAAGGGAGGAAGAAAGGAAGGAAGGAAGGGAAGTAGGAAAAAGGAAAGGAGGAAAGAAGGAAAAAGGGAGGCAAAGGAAGGGATTTGTCTCTTAATGGTGCTGCTGTTTAGGTTGCGTATAGCACCTGTATGCCATTTACTATGCTTTTTAAACTATTGATCTTTATAGAATCACATCAAGTTTCAGCACACATGGAACCATCCAGCTGTGATGTGTTTTAGAACTGAAAGATCGAAATCAAGACCAGGAGACAGCCATGCAAAGGAGATGTGGTTTACATCTGTGTGCATGAGGTAGTTACAAGTGGACACAACGCCCAGATAACCACAAGGGCCCAAGACTCATCTGTGGGAGGAACCCAAGCTGGAAATGCAGAGCCTGAGCTGAGGGCTAAGCTGCAGGAGGAATTCGAAGCCTGACATTGAAAGGTGAGTGATGAGGTAGCTATCCAAGACCAAGATGAAGAGTAAGGGTAGTGGGCAACCATGTCGGGAAAAAGATGCCTTTCTCCATCCTTGTGGGGATAATTTTTCATTATTATTATTATTGATTGCAACTGCATACTACATACTAGGGGCAGCAGCAAACATGCCTCTGCCATATTCATTTTTAAGCATTTTAAGTGAACTTGATTCCAGTGATAGGGCCTCAGGTAGAGGCCACAACCCAAAGCCCTTCCCAATATGGGAAGTGGTAAACAAGGTGCTGGTATGAGAACTAGTCCATGAAAACACTGAGAACTTTATGAGGTATAGACAGACAGACCCAGCAGGAGCTAGGAAAAGACATCCAGGCCTGAGAAGCACTAAAAAATGCCCCCCTCTATGTGGAAGTACCATTCCCACTAAGTTACCGTCATGGCCATTAAGAAATTCAGATGGGTTTCCTGGGTGTTGACCTGCTGTGGTGTGTTTATTGGCTGAAGGCAGTTCAGGGAGGATCAATGATCTTCTCCTACTGCACGCTCCTCTGAGTGCTTGGGAACTAGGTCTGCTCCATTCCTTGAAGGTAGATGATACTGGAAAGAAAGTAAACATTCCATTCCAAGGGAAATATTTGGATGGGCTCCCTAGATTTGTTTGAAACTGCTGACCTAGGTGCCTGAGCGCCTCATGCTTTCTGACCAGTCCCCCTTCCTGGCCATCCTGTGTCTTGTGGTCCAACCAGCTCTTAACAGCTCCCTGGTCAAGTCCTTGGGTCCTGCTTTTTCCATTTTCTTTGGCCAGCAACTCTCACGTACACTTCAATGGCCACGAGCTGTCAACAGTTCATAAAAGGATCAAACACCTCAAGATGTTGTGTACATGGTTCTGGTGATGTTTTCAAATATGCTTCCTCTCCTAGTTCCTCACAGATAACCTTTTGGCTTCCAGTGAAGTTATGTGCAGGGCAGACAGCCAATCCTGACTTGGAGAATTTATTTTTTCTATTTTTTAAAATGTTTTTTACCCTTCATTTTTTTTTTAAATTATCCTTAGTAGTTGCACAAAAGGGTTTCAATTCAACACGTCAGTTTGTGAGTACAATACCTCTTGATCAATTTCACCCCTTTCATCCTTCTCCTCAATCTGGCCCAATCCCACCCATCCCTTCGCTTTTCTGCCCACTAAGTTGTCATCCTATGTGATTCGGTTGTTAAGAGATATTTCATCAGTAGAACTTAGTGGGGTTCCTGTGAGTGACTTTCTACTTCCTGGGGCCTGGGGGTCAAGGAAAGGCCTGTCAAAGGAGACCACTTGTAAAGGATTAGCTCACTTTCATGTCTCTACTACCCAGTCCCAAAGAGAAGCAAAAGAAAACACAGCTTTCCTAATGCCCAGGCCTTGAATACCAACCTTGTTCCAAGCAAGACATTTTCAAACACAGTAAAGGTTAAAAGCTCACTCATTTGTTTCTCTGCTTCCATTTTGAACTCCACATTAATGAAAAGCTCACTTTAAAAAAAAAAAAAAGAGGGAGAAAGACTTTTCTTTGGGACTCCTATCTTCAGAGAATCTCCCTATTTTTTCAGTTTTCCTTTAAAAATAAACTTTTTGTTTTGGTCCAAGACTGGGACTCAAACTCAGTATCTGACACTTTTGCTCACTGGCTAGTGCTCTGCCACCTGACCCATGCTTCCAATCCCTCGTGTTAAATTAAAAATAGGAGGAAGATGGAGATCAAAGTGCTCTGTTGGTAGTGTGTTCGAGACTGATTGGGTTCTTGCTTTTGGAGGCCAGGGCAAGGAGAGTATGAGCTGGCCCGGCAGAGGTGAGTCTCACTGCTGACTCAGAGATTCACACTTTTTGGGCAGCCTGTGAGAAAGGTTTCCTAAGCATCTGTTTGTGTTTGTATATAAGCCAGTTCTGGAGCTTGAACTCAAGGCCTCTCAGTCTCATTCCACTTTTTTGCTCAAGGCTGGAGCTCTACCACTTGAGCCACATCTCCGTGTCTTCCTTTTTGCTGTTAAATGGAGATAAGAATCCCTTACATTTGTCTGCTTGAGCTGGCTTTGACTCCCTATTCTCAGATCTCAGCTTCCTGAGTAGCTAGGATTACAGACATGAACCACCAGAGCCTGGGAAGATGTAGTCATTTATTGATGGAGGGAAATCTGTCAGGTAGATGAAAAATAATTATCTATAAATAAAATAATCAACAATAATTTACAAATGGATTGACTCTCAGAAAGCATCTTCTCTTATTGCATCGTTGCATTGTTGCTTCACGATATGATGTGGGGAAAATCACTTAACCTATCTAAGTCTCATTAGAAGATAGCTTGTTTTTGTATGCTGCCATATATGGCTGTATGGTCTGGGCACTACACAAGTCCACAGACTCGGTTCACAGAGATACGGTGTGCAAAGAGCCTTACACACTGCAGTGGTTTTGCTAGAGCAAGAAACTAACCCAAAAGAAAAAATCTTTTCCTTTTCTTTCTTCCAGGAATTAACAAAGAAGTTGCTTTTTCCTCATTGTATCTGAGAACTCTTAAACCTGAACATAGCTTTTCACCTCTGATACTTTACCTAAATCAAGAAGTCTTCCTTCCCTCCCTTCCCCCTCACCAAAAAAAAAAAAAAAAGTGTCAACAAGACAGTTAAATGCGCTGTGAACCCAACTACTATACGGAGAGAAGGACCCACCTAAAGGAATTTCTATTCAAATGGTTTCAAAACACTGTGGGGCCCAAATAAAACACATCTGATTGGCTCAGCATGCCAGCCATTCTTGCGGCCTTGCTTGAGTCATTTAATCTCAGTTTTCTTAACCTAGAGAATGAACCATTCTCTTACTATGACTCAGGAATGATGGTCACAGCCTGATCTCAGTCTTCTCATCCTATCCCCAGAAATGACTGTCCCCTAAGCCAGTTTAAAGTTGGGGGGCTGGGAAGAATAGTCCTGCTTTCCTGGGAGAGCTCCCCTCAGCTTCTCCTTACTCATTTAGTTATATCAGCTTTCTTAATTGCTTAAGGAATTCTTGCTTGCTGTTAAATACTGTTGGAACAGTACAGACAAATAGAAAGAGAAGAGGGTTTACCTTTTCTGGCTATCTTCAGACCCCAATTTATTTATTTATTTTTCTAGTACATATTAACATAACATCTAGTTGAAATTAGGATCCTACTGTTCATGTTCTTTTGTTTCATATTCTTTGTGATTAATCTTTTTTTCCCCCAATATGTTTTTATTTGTGCTGCAGCTTGAACTCAGGGCCTGGACTCTGTCCCTTGGCTTTTTCACTCAAGGCTGAAGCTCTACCACGTGAACCACAGCTCCAGTCCTGGCTTTTTGTTGATTAATTGGAGATAAGAGTCTTGGGGATTTTCCTGCCTGGGCTGGCATCAAACTTTGATCCTCAGATCTCAGTCTCCTGAGTAACTAGGAATACAGGTGTGGGTCACAAACTCCTGGCTTCCAATATATATTAATTTTAATAAATGTTTTATTTTAGAAGAATTTACAGAAAAGTTTCAAGAAGAGTACTGGAGTTTCCATATACTTTATACCCAGCTTTCCCACTGCTAACTTCTTACCTTACCTAACATGGATACATTATTCCTATTATTATTATTAGCTACACACCTACTTCATTTGCATTTCACTAATTGCTGCCTGATTTCTTTTCTCTCCCAAGCTTTCCCTCAGGGCACCATATTGCATTTAGTCATTCAACTTGCATCATCTTACTGTAACCATTTACTCTCTTGGCTGTGACAGTTTCTCAGACTTTTCTTGGTTTTGATGGACTTGACATGCAAATAGCACTGGCCAGATCTTTTACAGAAAGATCCCCTCAGTTTGTCTGCCTGTCCGCGGTTACATAAAGATCAAAGGTTTACAGGGAAACAAAAGCTCCCTTCTCATCTCTGCATATCACAAGTAAGTATCCACCATCAACATGACTTGGCCACTGTTGACTCAGAGTGTTTGCCAGATTTCTTCACTGTAGACTTTTCCAGCCACCTTTTCCTACTGGTCTCTTTGGACACAGTCATGAAATGCAGCCCATTCAAAGGGTGCTGAGTTAAGTTCTATCTATGAAAAATTATTGACTTTTCTGTGTGAGAGATTTGTCTCTCCTGCGTTCCCATGTTTTCATTTATTTCTATCAGTAAGGATTCATGATTATTTATTTTTTGGGGGGGTCCAGTCGTGGGGCCTGAACTCTGGGTCTGGGCGCTGTCCCTCAGCTCTTCAGCTCAAGGCTAGCGCTCTACCATTTGAGCCATAGCGCCACTTCTGGCTTTTTTTTCTTTTTTGCTTATGTGGTGCTGGGGAATCGAACCCAGGGCCTCAGGCATGCAAGGCAAGCGCTCTACCACTGAGCCACCTTCCCAGCCCCATGATTATTTATTTTCAACTTTATATGCAACAGGATGTTATTTATTTCATTGGTCAATGTGCCGAGGCAGCACTTTGGCCCCTGGGTCCTCTAACATTTTTTGAATACTTCTTTAATTAGTGGCAGTAAAAATGTTCCAGATTCATCTTGTAGATTCTCTCAGCAGCTCAGGCTCCATGTATTAGAGAATGGTGTGAAAAACCAAGATAAGGAAATAACTGTGTTCATTGCTAGTGTGATGCCATTGCTTAGGAACCCTAGGTGTGTACTAACCATGTACACGCATGTATCTATGATTATTTCTGTACCTACTTGTCCACATCTACACTAAGATGAGCATGAGCTCATGCTGATATTTCCAACTCAACCATTTTATTACCACAACACTCATTCTAGTCTTCTTCCCTTGCTTATCTGATGGTTTCAGGGTTCATTCTAGTCTTCTATTAATCTGATGGTTTCAGTCATTGGACACCTTCAATACCTACGTTTTGTGTCTTTTTTTTTACTTCAATGCCAGAAAACATATATAACAGTTTCAGAATTGTTAAGCTATATTCCACATGAAACAACTTTACTGACTAGAATACAGTGCTTGTATAGTTTTTTTACTTTTCAGATAAAACATCATTTTCCATAAGTACTTTACAATAATACCTTTTTCTCCCCATACTTTGCAGTAAAGTTAAGTCATATATTTATTACAAGACTGACAATATTTTTTTTGGTGTCAAACTTAGGGCTCGAACTTAGGGCCTGGGTGCTGTCCTTGAGCTTATTTTTGCCCAAGGCTAGCATTCTACCACTTGATCCACAGTTCCATTTCTAGCTTTTTTGGTAGTTTAGTGGAGATAAGAGTCTCCTGGACTAGCCTAACCTGGCTGGCTTTGAACTGCCAATCCTCATATCTCAGCCTCCTGAGTAGCTAGGAGTAGAAGCATAAGCCACGACTATATTCATTTGTTCTTGAGATCTCTTAACCTCTCCGGTGACTATTTTTTAATTTGCATGCATTGTATTGTGAATTTAAAACCATGCATCTACCACGATGGTAGCCATACAATCTGGTCTGTCACCCTAAAAATCCAAGCGCGTCTTCTAATCAAGTACTTCCATCGCCACATACTCTTGGTAACTACAGCTCTGTTTTCTGTCTTCCTGATGTGTACCTTTTCCAGAATATCCTATGAATTGAATCATACAGTGGGTAGCCTTTTTAGTCTAGCTTCTTTCACTTATATAGTGCATTTAGGATTCATTTACTTGACTACATGAGATAATAACTCATTCTCCTATTTTAAAAATCACTGCATCATATGCCATTGTTTGTTTGTACCGTGCTTTGCTCATCCGTTCACTTATTGGAGACCATCTTGCTTACTCCAGTATTGGGTAATTATAAACTTTCCAATATAGGTATTGTAAGGACATACATTTTAAAATCAGTAGGGAAAGGACTTGGACAGTGACTGCAGTGTAGGACGTAAGTCTATATTTACCTTTATACAATATTGACTTCCCACATGGCTGTACCATTTTACATTCCCACTAGCAATTAAGAGTTTCTATTGCTACACAATTTTTACCAACACATGACACAGCCAGTGTTTTAGAGGTTAGTCATTTTTATAGATGTATAATAACATCTGATTGCTGCTTTAATTTTCCTGTCCCTAATGCCATGCTATCGATCATCTTTTAGCAAGTTTATTTTCTTTCAATGTAATGTTTAATTAGATCTTTTGTTTTCCTTCCTTCCTTCCTTCCTTCCCTCCTTGCTTCCTTCCTTTCTTTCTTCCCTCCCTCCTTCCTTCCTTTTTTCCTTCCTTTCCTCCCTTCCTCCCTCCCTCCCTCCCCCCTTCCTTCCTCCCTCCCCCCTTCCTTCCTCCCTCCCCCCCTCCTTCCTTCCTTCCCTCCGTGCTTGGGATAGAACCCAGAGCAAGAACCATTACCAGAGGCTTGGTAAAGCCTTTTTACATCCCCAGCCTTGTTCATCTTATAATTGGGTTGTTTCCTTTCTTAGTTGTTATCTCTTTATACATTCCAATAAGGCCCTTAACAGATATGTCACTTACAAATATTATCTCTTGATATATAGCTGATTTTTTCATTTTCTTTTTTTTTGTAGAGAAGTGAAGGATTTTTCTTTTTCTCTCTCTTTTAATTTTATTTCTTTTATTTATTTTTTGTTTATATGGCACTAAGGAATCAAACCCAGGGCTTCATGCATGCTAGGCAAGCAATCTACCACTAAGCCATATTCTCAGCCCTATCTTTTCATTTTCTTAACAGTGTTTATATAGAGTAAGTTTTAAACTCTAATTAAGTCTAATTTAACCTTTTTTTTTCTTTATGATTTGTGCTTTTGGTGTTGCAGCTATAAAAGCTGTCTAACCCAAAGTCACAGAGATTTTTTTCCCTGACTTTTTTTCCTTCTGGAACATGCATAGTTTTTCACATTTAGGTCTATGATGTATTTTGAATTAATGTATGTTGTATATGAGCTATAAGTCCAAGTTCATTGTGCTACAAATGAATGTCTAATTATCCAGCATCATTTGTTTAAAAAATATCCTCTACTGGATTTCTTCTACGTCTATGTGGCTCAGTTATTTCTTGGCTTTCTAGTCTGTTTCATTGATCATGTGTTAATACTTTTTTTATTTCCATATTGTCTTAATTACTATGGCTTTAATAGTAATTCTTAACATCAGGTCTGTGAGTCCTGACTACATGGATCATTTTCAAAGTTGTTTTGGCTAAAATAAATCCTTTGCCTTTCCATATGTGTGTGCATGTGTTTGTGTGTGTCAGTGTATATCTACATTGAAATCGGCATTTTGATATGTGAAATATTCTGCTGTGATTTTGGTTTAGAATCTACAGACCAAGTTGGAGAGAATTGTCATTTTTCATAATATTAAACCTCCCAGTCATCTCCATTATGTAGGCTTTCATTGATTTCTTTTTGTCATGGTCTTGGTGTTTTCAACACATAGATCCTGTATGTATTTTGACAGATTTGTATCTAGCTACTTTTTTTCCCCTAGTGCTCAGGCCTTGCATTTGCTAGGCAAGAACTCTACCAAAATGATTCTCCACCACCTATATTTAACTATCCCTCCTAGATTTAACTATTCTACAGGTGTCCATTCTAACTTATACATACATTCAAAAAATTTTGAAGTTTCATTCAGAACAGTGATTCTTTGGTGTGGGGCATTGTACTGTGTAGGAGTCTCATTCCAGGACTGCTAGCATTTCTAGAAATCTACAGAAATTCAAATCCATTCTGTACAATGTCACTGTGATTTTGTATAATCTCCACATATCCTTTTACACATTTTAAATTATCTGGAGTTTACACATACAATGCCAGAATTCATTTGGCATTGTAAATGGTTGTGCATTGTATTGCTTATTGAATGTTGTCAAGTAAAATTAGTTTGTATATGTTCAATTATGTCTCAAAATGTTTTTCATCATTGGTTGGCCAAACCCACAGATGTAGAGCCCAGGGATACAGGAAGTGACTGTACATAGAATTTATTGATTTATTTGTTCATTTATCTTTGTAATCTTTAATTGACACACTAAAATTATGTACTTTCAGTTTTTAACAGTTTTAACAGTTGTATTCTGCAATTATTGTTCAACCTACTTACTAGTTCTAGGATTTATTTTGTATATTCTTTGGGATTTTTTCATAGATATCAACAAATAGGTACACATTTACTTCCTCTGCCTTTTGTTTCTTTTTCTTGCTTTATTGCAATGGCTGAATTTTCCAGCATGATATTTGGCAGGAGTGGGGAAAGCACGCTTGCTTTCCTCCTGATCTTAGAGGTCCTCCCAAGGACTATGTACCTCTGGACCAGGTTCTTCCCTTCCAATAGCCTGTTCACTGCCCTGAGAGCCCAGATACCTCAGTTCTGCATGGACACTGACATCCTATACAAACACTGAGCATACTCAGCAAATGACCTGGAGGGTGCTGGCCTCTGGAGTCCTGCTCAGAGGTGGTACCATTTCCTCTGAGCACTCGTGGGAAGTCATGTCTGCTGTGCTTCTACAGCAATACTAAAGGGATTTAAAAAAAAAAAAAAAAAAGGATGGGCGGATTGCTGCTGAAGAGACAGAAGGAGGATCAGAGAAGGTGCTGCTCAGACTGCTAAATTTACTACAGTTGAATCTGAGATTGTAGATGCATCTTCAATGTCTTCCCCTATCCAATGGTCCAGACGAATTTAATGTGCACATTGCTCCTGACTACAGGGCTCTGGCTGCCATGTGCCGGAGAGCAGAACTAAGATGCATGGAGAATAGATTTCAGTGTGAGACATAATAATAATAGCAGTCATGATCGTAATATCACATAAAATATAAGCACAAGAAGAAATTAGGAGTAATCCTATTCTAGGAGAAAGAGTAAAAGGAAAAAAATGAAACCAGATTTTAAAATGCTGATAGCTGGGCATTGGTGGCTTATGTTTGTATACCTAACTACTCGGGAAACTGAGAATCTGAGGATCCCAGTTCAAAGCCAGTCAGGGCAGGAAAGTCCATGAGATTCTTATATCTAATGAACTACCCCAAAGCTGGAAGTAGAACTCAAGTAGTAGAGCACCAGCCTTGAGCAAAAAAAGCCAAGGGACAATGCCCAAGCCCAGAGTTCAAGCCCCAGCACACACACACACACACACACACACACACACACACACGTGCTTGTTTTGTGGTAGAGGTGGGATGGGGAAGTGAATAGGATCAGTACTGAGTACTGGAGTTTGAATTCAGGGTCCAGCACTTGAGTCAGGTTTCCAGCCATTTTTTTTTACTTTATTTTTCAAGTCTCATGTTTGCTTGTTTCACCCAGGGCCAGCATCAGACTTTGATTCTCCTGCCTCTGCCTCCTGGGTAACTGAGATTATAGTTGTGTGGCTCCATGCCCACCATGTGAAATCAGACTTTCCAAAGTTAACGTGATCATGTAAACTCGTTCTCTCTGCCTCCCACTTAGCTGCATTTCCAGCATTCTCTCTACGCTGCCTTCCATCACCTCTCCCCCCCCCCAGGTCCCCTGAACAGAAAGTGTGGAAAGCAAAGTCCAGGGCAGTAAATAAGGAACACATTAGAGCAAGAGAGAATGCTTGGATTATCCCAAAGACAAAGTGACCTAAAATACATTTTGAGTGAGTATAATAACACTAATTTGTGGCTTCTTATGGGGCCCATGGACAGGATTGCAGTTATTTGGATATTTATAGTGTGGCATGTTACTTTAGAAAATGATCCTTATTACTTTATACTCACACATCATATTCATATTCAACTCTTTACAATGTCAAATAAAAAGGAAATAATAATACCTTATGTTTAGCTATTGCTTTACAGCTTAATAAGCCCTTTTATGACCCTGATCTCATTTGATCCTTACAATAATGTTGTGAAGTACCTCAGGAAGGTGATTATTAATCCCATTTTACAGTTGGGGAAACTGAGGCCCAAAGAGATGAAACGAGTTGCTCAAGATCACTCAGCTAGAAAGCAGGAGGCAAGTTTGACATGTGGCATTGAGACACAGGGCTCCAGGAAGGCTTTGTGAAGCTCTTAAGTGTGGCCAAGAAGAGACACATTTCTAGTTCACAGATTCAGGAGTCAAAGAAAGGTCTCAACAAGTTCAGGGTTCAGTGAGATCTTGAAGGCATTTTGACTGATGGGTGGGTCAGCAAAGGGGACCAGACCAGAACATACCAATAGGAAATTAGTTGTGCATCTTCCTGAGAGGCACAGAGAAGAAGGAATGAGAGCTAATGAAATGGATATCTAGACAAACTTCGAGGTCATGGTCACTCTGACTGCTTCAACTCTGCTTCTACCTACTGAGGAAAAAAAGTGGAGAGGGGGATGGAAATGAAGAAAAAGTTCCAAGGAAGATCTACATTCCCAAGGTTCTATTAAAATTTAACACGCATTTCTAATCTCCTTAGAAAAATGCACAAATAATTTCTCCATTGGATATGACTATATGTACACACAGGTGGTTTTGTTTTTCCTAGTCATGAAGCCTGAACTCTGGGCCTGGCGCTGTCCCTCAGCTCTTCAGCTCAAAGCTAGTGCTCTACCACTTGAGCCACAGCGCCACTTCCAGTTTCCTGGGGGTTTATTGGAGATAAGAGTCTCATGGCCTTTCGTGCCCGGGCTGGTTTTGAACAGTGATCCTCAGATCTCAGCCTCCTGAGTAGTAAGGATTACAGGCATGAGCCACCAGCGTCCAGCTACAGGTGGTATTTTTAAGGCTAAGCTTTTGGTGAATATTTCCATAATTTGAGGGTATAGGAAGCTTTCTAAACGCAACACCAAAACATAACCCAAAAGAATTGTAGGTATGCTTACATGAAGTTTAAACATTTCTCTTTTGTAAGTCAAACTAAAATGATAACTTGTAAAAGTATTTGGAGAAAAATACACTATGTCTAAACAAAAGACTAATCTCTAAAAAAAAAAAACCTAATTAGTAATAATTAAAATAAATTTCCCACTAGGAACACATGAGTTTAGAACAAGAATAGGAAATTAAAATAGTAAAAAGATATGCTTTACTCTTATACATAATTGTATCCCTCTATACTACATAAATTTATGAATATGGAAGAGTTTTATAAGTATCAGAGAGGTTACAAACCTTATGTTCTGTACTTTGTTCTGGATGGATACTGGTGATTATCTCTAGACACAGGATTATAGACAGTTTTCTCTTTTTTAAAATATTTTTTTGGCAGTACTGGGATTTCAACTCAGGACCTTGAGCTTCCTAGGTTAGATACCCTACCAATTGAGCCATACTCACAGCAATTTAGACTTTGTATTTCAGCTATGGTCTCTTGTTCTGGGCTGTCATGGACCACGATCCTCCTACCTATGGCCCTCACATCACTGAGATCATTAGTGTATGCCATCATGCTAGTTTATTAAGATGGAATCTCCCTAATATTCTACCCATGTTGACCCTGGATCACAATCCTCCCCATCTCTACCTCTATGTAGTTAGGATTACAGGTGTGAGCCACCATACTGGACCTTTCTTGTTCAATTTTGAAAACTTGCTTTTATAACAAAGAGATTAAATTGGCCTCCTGGAAGCAGGGACATGTCTTTCTACTATGAAATTATTTCGATGTAAAGGTCACATTTGGTTGACTATATTTGAGTTTTCCCCCTCCATCCAGGAACACACTTTGTCATGAAATGGCACCCTGCATTTGGACAAATAGCTTGAGTTGGCATATCACCTACCTAGTGTCCTTGCCCTGAAGTGGAACTCATGCTGGTATCTCCTGGCTGCTGAGACACAACTACTGTATTGTACCAGGAAGGGAGGTATTTGGATTATTATATAAACAACTTAATCACAAATAGCATCTTTTGGAATTGGAAAGGTTGCCTCTTGCTCTTTCTTAGCAGTATAGGCTCTAAGTATATTTTGATTATGCTGCATTCAAAACCTAGGACTATTTCAGTCTGTGTGGTGCTGGTACTAGGGCTTGAATTCAGGGCCTTGTGCTCTCACTGAGCTTTTTAATTTTTGGTCAGTCATGGGACAAGATGCTGTCCCTGAACTTTTTCACTCAAGGCTAGTGCCTTGAACTCAGGGCCTGGATACTGTCCTTGAGCTCTTTTGCTCAAGGTTAGTGCTCTGTCACTTTGAGTGACAGCTTCACTTTTGGTTTTCTGGTGATTAATTAGAGATATGTCTCATAGACTTTCCTGCCTGGGCTGGCTTTGAACGACAATCCTCAGATCTCAGCCTCCTGGGAGGCCAGGATTACAGGCAGGAGCCACTAGCACCGGGCTACTTAGCTTTCTTTTGTCCGAGGCTGGCTGTCTACTATTTGTCACACCTCTACTTCCAACTCTCCCAGTTAGTTAGAGATAAGAATCTTGGATTTGTCTTCCTTGGGCTGGCTTCAAACTGGGACCCTCAGATCTCAGTTCTTGATTAGCGAGGATTACAGATATGAGCCACCAGTGCCTGGCTTGAAAGTTAGGACTGTTGAAGTTATTTACAATGTTCAGATATAGCTTCCCATGCAAGCAATTTATTCCCTCTTTACAGACCCATCTCTAGGCAGCAATGTTGCCCTGGGCACCCCCACATACTGAGCCCCAAGAACAAGCATAACCTGCTATGCAAGCCATTGTTTTTTTTTTCCTTTAGTTTTGGTGTAGGTCTGTGGGTCTGTGTTTGTGTCTCTGTGTGTGTCTGTGTCTCTGTGTGTGTCTGTGTCTGTGTGTCTGTGTGTTTCGGTGTGGGACTTGAACTCAAGACCTGGGCTCTGTCCCTGAGCCTCTTTGTTCTCAAGACTAATGCTCTACCACTTGAGCCACAGTGCCATTTCTGGTTTTGGGGTGGTTAACTGAAGATAAGACTCTCATGGACTTTCCTGCCCAGGCTGTCTTCAAACCACGATCCTCAGATCTCAGTTTCCTGAGTAGCTAGGATTACAGGTGTGAGCCACCAACACCTAGCTCATGCCATTGTTTAACCAGACAACATATGAAGAACATCAGAAAGATTCCCACAAGTAGCCAAGAGACACCAGTAGAGCCCACAAATAATAAGGGAACAATGGCAAAACGTCATTTTCTGCCTTTAAAAACTCCAAACGTTCAGATCACATTCACTGACACAGAAGGAAGAGCTGATACGTTTTCAGAAATTTTAAATCTGGAATGTTTTTCATGGTCCCTTTGTCTTAGGTCAGGGAACTGAGGGAATCAGAGGAAAGAGTGACAGAAGAGGGTAGACAAAGGGTCTTCATAAGGAGGCACCATTCGCATCTGGGCTGTGCTTCAGGAACATGCAGCTGAATGGAAATAGCTGGCACTGGTCTGCTAAATCACATGCAGGACAGACACCCGGGGGAAGAGAACCGGAGCCTGACTCGCTCCATCTCCTTAGCTCCTCCCTGCTCTTGTCCCTGAAATAGGAAAGACTTTCTCCTATGTAAAATGACTTCTATTCTCCACTTTCAGCTAGTCTGTGTGTGTGTGTGGGAGAGAGAGAGAGAGAGAGAGAGAGAGAGAGAGAGAGAGAGAGAGAATGAGAGAGAGAGAACGTGTAAGGGCTGTGAGGCTCTCCCATGAATATTTCACCTGGAGGTCCTATCATTTAGAACCAGGTAGAAACATTGGCTTGACTGGCAGAACCTGGCCAGTAGCAGTGGAAAATTTCATAATGATGATGATGCCTCTCTTGCTTTTCATCTTCAAAGTCCTTTACAAACAGTAATTAATTCCTGTAATACTCATGAGGTAAGTAAGTAAACACCATTATCCCCATTTTATAGATAGAGAAACTGAGGTGAAGCAGCCAAGAAAATGGCCCAAGGCCAAAAGGAGCCAGTCTGGGAGCAGGGATCAGAGGGAAGGCTTGGCCTAGTGTCTGCTCAGCTCCTGGAACTCACATTATCCAAGCCTCTGACAGGAAAAGTTGCTGTGGAGCTGAAGGGTAGCCTGAGGCCCAGGGAGGCCCAGAGAGGCCTGGGGGGAGGCCCATGAAGGGCAGACTCTCCCAGCAAGGCCTCCACCACCTTAGGAAATGAATGCTGCTATTCATCATGTGGGCAGTTTTGGGCATTCACTTCAAGATCCCTTGCAAAATAACAACAACAAAAAACCTATTGAGGCTCCTTTCTCCTCGGACCACATATTTCCTGAGTTTTTCCTTGAAATCAGGGGGTGCACGGTACTTACACGCCCTCAGGAAGCAAGACGATTCAGCCCACCCTACAATTCTTGGGAGGCTGCATTGAGAAATGTGACCGCAGCCTGGGCCACACTATAGGAACCTTCTTCTATGGGTTTCTGGCCAAGTTCCTTCACAAGACATTTAATAGCCATCTGGCTGGCTTCATACTGGGCACTTATTTGGGTGCCTCTTCTCCATGGGCCTCCCGACTCCTCATACTCAGCAATTAGGTGGAAACCTAATATTAATGCTGACGAGGAGGGCTGAGGGGAAGAAGGAAGCATGAATTAAAAGAAAATAAAAATGGCTCATCAAGAGAGGAACTAAGTCTTAGGGGAGCCAGAGTCACCAAGCAAAACTCTCAAGTACTCCAGAACTGAATGTAACTCAGCCCACCCTGACAACCATCGGGGATCTTTGCAGGCCATGAGGATGGATTGAATACTGGCCTTGATTCCACCCCTGCCCTCCCAGTCCTACTCTGTCTCTCCACCATGCTGGCTTTCTCTGCTCCATAACCTCAACATTCCTTCAGCAACCAGAGAATGGCTGTGGCCAGCTACTTCACTCCAGTGCCAATTTGACGCTATTGTGTTGTAAGCTTGGTCTTTTGGAAGGGGGAGGGGGTGACATTGGACTTGAATTCAGGGCCTGGGCACTTCCCTGAACTTTTCTGCTCAAGGCTAGCACTCTACCACTTTGAGCCACAACTCCACTTCCGGTTTTCTGGTGGTTAATTGGAGAGAAGAGTCTTAAGGACTTTCCTGCCTGGGCTGGCTTTGAACCACAATCCTCAGATCTCAGCCTCCTGAGTAGCTAGGATTACAGGGGTGAGCCACCAGAGCCTGCCTGTGAGCTTTATCTTGATCACCTTGGTGTCAAGGCTTGACCTCAAATGAAAGCTAATGACCTTTGAAATTCTGAACCAACCCTAACAAATAATTCTACCATTCAGCTCCATTATTCTGCAGCTCTAAATTTTCCTGTGATCTAAATTTTCCTGTGAAGAAGGACGTGCCCCATCCAGAGAAATCAAATCCAGGGATAAGGACGACTCATGGGAATGCTTTAGACATGAGTGCCCAAGGAATCCTGGCATGGATGGACAGTAGGGAATGAGCCACAACCTAGTAGGCCCTGAGCATTGTCAATCATCTCCTGAGGCATCTTATTGGCTGAGGCTATACATGATACATTTGATGCACCCCCTTATTTACTTCTAAGGGGGTGGGGAGTAGACAGAGTTGGTTTGTAGCAGCTACCACCTCTGGGCTGCAACCTGGTTGAGGAAAGAAACTCCTTAAATTAAAACATCCCAGCTTGAATATACGGATGATATTAATCAGACAAGACACCAATGCAGGAAAGAAAGAAGAAAATAAAAGAAGTGAAAAGAAAAGAAAAAGAAGACAGGTGTCAGTGGCTCACACCTGTAATCCTGGCTACTCAGGAAACTGAGATCTTAGGATCGTGGTTCCAAGCCAGTCCGGGCAGGAAAGTCTAAGAGACTCTTATCTCCAAGGAACCACCAGAAAACCAGAAGTGGCGCTGTGGCTCTAAGTGGTAGAGTGTTAGCCTTGAGAGAAAAAAGTTCAGGGACAGCACTCAGGCCCTGAGTTCAAGCCCCACAGCCAACAACAACAAAAACAACAAAAAGACAAGAAAAGAACAGAACAATTCTAAAAACATCCAAGGAAAACTATCATGGCTACAAGCCCTCGATCCCTGGACAGGCAATTTCTCCCATTTTGACCCAAGAACAATGCAACTACTGGAAGTTTCCTTCTCTGTCCATGCCCTCCCCGTCCCTTTGTCCTGCTCTATGGTTCCTCACTGGCTGTATGTAGGTTCAAGCATCACACACGTATGCTCTCTGCAGGTAAAGCTGAGGGGAAGGGCTGAGCTGGGAGGCATAACTTCTCACCACATAAAAGCAGCAGCCTCCGTTCATGGGCTGGCTGCCAGTGCACCCGGCCGCATGGCGACAACACTGCCACACCTCCGATGTTGAGTTCACAAATAGATCCACAATGTTGATACTTCAGGGTGAGGGTGGGTGGGAGCTGATGTTCTGTTTCTCCAGCACTATAATTAATTAATCCAGCAATGAGGCTCCAAGGAAGCCAGGAAGAGGAAAAGATCCACCCGAGGGGCTGTCTGTGGCTCTTCCTCTAAATGGCTGGGGATCAGTGGGTTGTGGCTAGAGCTTCCGTGAGTGTGTGTGTGTGTGTGTGTGTGTGTGTGTGTGTGGTGTATGTAGTGTGAAGTGCAGGAGTTTGTGTGGTCTGTGAAGTTCTGTGGAATATAAATGTATGATGCAAGATGGCAAGGTGTGCCAGATGTGTGGTATATGTGTGCAGTGTGTGTGTTTGTGTGTGCAGTGTATTCGGTGAAAATGTCTGTGGCACCTGGGTGGCTGGTGAACATTTGTGATGCAAGGATGTGAAGTGTAATGCAGTGTGTTGGTGGTGTGCGTCAAGTGTGTGCACAGTCCAAGCGAGTGTGACAAGGGCTAGGCACAGGGTGCAGATGGGCGGTGGGCTGTGGTGTTGTGTGTTTTCGTGGGATGTGCATGCTTCTGGCATGTGTGTGGTGTGTTTTTATGTGTGGTGTGCGTGGGTGAGGTGAGGGTAGGAAGAATGGTGTGTGTGCTCTGTGTGTTTTGTGTGCTGTGGTTGAGTGGGTGATGTGGGTGTGGTGTGTACCTGTGTGTGTCATGAGCTCTGGATGGCAAATACGAATGTATTGTATGTTGTCTGTGCTGTGTACATACATGCGGCATGAGCAGCCGGGTGTGTTGTGCGTTGTCTGTAGTGTGTACATGTGTGTGGTATGAGCAGTGTGGGGTGAGTGTGAGTATGTTGCGTGTTTTCTGGTGCGTACATGGGTATGGTGCGTATGAGCCGTGTGTGGTGTGTATGAGAACGCGGTGTGTGTGTGTGTGGTGTGCCGTGAGCAGTGTGTGGCGCAGGTGTGAATGCGTGCGCAGGTGCGGTCTGTTGTGCACGGCTGCGCTGTCAGTGTGTGTGAGTCGCAGTGCGTGGCGGGGGTGCACTGGGCAGGTGTGGACAGGCCGTGCTGACGCTTGGGTGTGAGGGGGCGTGGCGTGGCTGGGGAGTGGCCTGTCCAGGGGCGTGGCGTGGCTGGGGGCGTGGCTGGGGGCGTGGCCGGGCCGGGCTGGGCACAGGCTTGGGGAAGGCCTGGGAGCGGAGACAGCTTCACAGGGCTCTCACCTGCCCAGGCCGGAGGCAGGGCCAGGGGCCCTGGACAGGGCGCAAAGGAGTCGGTTAGGACAAGTCAGCCTTGACTTCTATAGAACCCGTGCAATACCCAGATCCATCCTAACCCCTTCCTCCGGGGAGCGGCCTTTCCTAAGAGGAAGCGACTGGGGGTGGGGGGGGGGGGGGCTGGTCCCCGGCGCTGTCACCCACGCGGATCCTCAGGCGCTGGGGCTCTCCTTTGGCTTTGAGGGCTTTGGGTCTCACCCCACACTCTAAAAACCCGCATCCACGAAGCCAGGACAAACTGGCAAAAAGCAGAGGTGCCAGGGTTCTCCTTCTGACTGTAGTACCGGCAGGCCAGGCCCAGCCCCGGGCTGGATCTCCTAGCCTCTGGCCTGGAGAGAGGAAGGAAGGAGGGGAAGGGCAGGGAGGGGCGGGAGCGAGGGATTCACATTTACTTGCCAGGGTTGATGAGTTCCAGGGATCAGCTTCCCCGTAATAGCGAGGGAAGTGGACGCGCAGGGCCTGCCCATCAACGGCTATGTTACCTGGGACAAATCATTTGCTGAGCCTTGGTGTTTGCAAATCTCTAAATTGGATTTCACTGGAGTCCCTCATTGGTAGCTCGATTTAAGGATTGAAGGAGATCATGAGTCATAAACGCTAGAACAGTATCTAGTCCTTAGTGGTAAAAACATGCCTTTGGGATGATGGCCCTGGGCAGGTATTGTAGCCATGTGGACAGGGAAGGCAGGTTGGCATGTGACACTGCTATCACATGACACAGCTGTCACAAGACACCACTATCACATGGTAAGCGGGATCTCCCATACCCGTGCTAGCAGGGGTGCTGTGTCTGGCCATGCTTTTGGCTCCTCTTTTTCCACTGTTACTCTACGAGCACCCCTTGCTTGCTTGGGAGCCCGATCTTGTTGACTGCCAAGGTGACTTAGCTGCCACCTTGGTGAGTTTTGGTTCCCCAAATACTTTTCAGAGCACTATGAACAAAGAAAAAAGCTCCATGGATAGTGAGCCAGCTTCATTCAGGAAGAACTGAAAAATGGGCCTTCCTTGGCCTGCATTGGCAGGCTGGCATTTGGGGGCTGGCAGAATAGTTACTAAGGAAAACCACACCCAGACAGCTGGGTGCTGTCATGACAGAGCTTCTGTGCCCTGGCAGAGTTCTGTGCCTCTGCACAGGCCGTCCGTTCCTCCTGGCCCCTGATCACCACCAATCCCATTCCCCAGGGCTTCCTCCATCTCTCTGCAGCCATCCCAGTTAAAATGTACTTCTGCGTCTTGTTAATCACTCTGGAGTAATGGTTTGGGTATAGACCCATTCCGGAATGACTGTCTCTCAGCTGGGTCATTCCCAATGGCAATGTTTGGGCAGAGATAGCACCATGTTGCTTGGCACTTGGAGGGTGGGAAGATTGCTGTGTGGTTTCTACCTCGTACTGCCACCGGTGCACAAGAGAAAGGAGGCTGGCCTCTGTGAAGTCACTTTCCGCACTTTGTTTGAGAGAGTGGATGAACTATCTGAAAGGCACATTGCAGAATACAATTGATCTTTTATAGTGGGCAGATCCTGTGAGCCAAAGGCTTTGGAGTGAGTTTCTCTTCAGAAAGATGAAAGAGGTTTCCTCCTGTAAAAGACTGCATTTACTATATTTCCTAAATGGAATATAAAAAGCTTCTTCTTAATATACTTCCTAGACAGAAATATATTTTAAGTTTTCCAGTTTCCTAGATGGAAATATACTGTATTAAGAAGAAGCTTCCCC
This sequence comes from Dipodomys spectabilis, assembly GCF_019054845.1. Lineage (NCBI taxonomy): Eukaryota > Metazoa > Chordata > Mammalia > Rodentia > Heteromyidae > Dipodomys > Dipodomys spectabilis. The sequence goes on from NW_024870974.1 coordinate 2,642,934, forward strand.
TCCCCTCGCCCCCGGAGAATTGTAGAAAAGATCCTCTCTAAGTAATAAGAAATACAGTGTTGCTTGTTTTTAAAATTCTGTTAACTTGCTTCCTTTTGATTAGAAAAGTAATGCATGTTCATATTGAGAAATGTATGTTCACACAGCTCTCCATTTCATTCTGTATTAAAGTTGGGTGTGTGGTCCTCCAGAGTTTTTGGTGATGGTATGGCATGCACGTACCACCTCACATATGTGGATTCCTAGCAAGATGTTTTATTTGAGATCATTATAGATGCACATGCAGGCCATAAGAACATAGAGAGAACCTTTTTAACTCAGTTTCCCCCAAGGGTCCCATCTTGTCAGATAAGATGGCAACCAGCCTCTTGACAGTAACAATCAAAAGACATCCTTTTCATATCTAAAAGATCCCCTCATGTGGCTATTTGGTGGTTTCCATGTGGAACATCTTATGTGTCGGTGTGCCACTGAAGTGTGTGCAGCTCCTCCTCAATAAATAGCTTTTCAGGAATTTGGACCACTTCTGACTGGGCTGTGTCTTCTTTTACTGTTGAGTTTTAAGAGGTCATTGTATGTGTGCTGATCTTTTGTTGGCTTTGTGGTTTGCAGACTTTTTCTCCCCAGTCTCTAGTTTGTCTTTGCATTTTCTTAACAGAATTGCTTGTAGAGCCAACTTTTAAATTATAATGAAGTCTAAATTATCAATATGTGTGTATATATGTGTGTGTTTGGTGTATATTTTGTATTTTATATATATATATATATATGTATTTGTATTTTGTGTATATGCTAGTTGTCTCCTTTATCACCATGTTACCATGCCAGATATAAACAACTTAAAGAAGGAAACGTTTATTTTAGCTCATGGTTTCAGAGATTTTTGTTCATTGAACTTGGCTTCACTGATTCTGGGCTTCTAGAGAGGCATAACATCATGGCCACAGGGACCTGGGGAGGAGGTTATTCACCTCATGGTGAACAGGAAGCAGAGAGGTAGAAGGGCCCAGAAACCAGGTTTAACCTTCAAGTCTCTCCTTTCTTCAATTAAGTCTCACTCCTAAAGTTTCCAGAGTCTCCCAAAAAAATAGTGCCGCCAGCTGCAGATGAAGCATTTATCCAGGGTCCTGTGGGGGTAGGGGTGCATTTCATATTCAAATCATAACAAATGGCATGTATCACACATGCAAATATACCATACTATCTACTATATTCAACATCTACAACAACATATATAAGGAGGATTCATATGTTCTTCAACTTTATAACAATATGGTTACCTCAGTCCTTGATTGTCTGATGGCAGAACTGTTGTCAACTACTTTAAAAATTATACAAAAATTGGGCTGGGAAGGTGGCTCAGTGGTAGAGTGCTTGCCTTGCATGCATGAGGTCCTGGGTTCGATTCCTCAGCACCACATTTAAAAAAAAGACCAGAAGTGATGCTGTGGCTCAAGTGGTAGAGTGCTAACCTTGAGCTGAAGTGCTGAGGGACAACACCCAGGCCCAGAGTTCAGGCCCCATGACCGACCAAAAAAAAATCATACAAAAATCATCTACAAAAATTAAACACACAAGCCAAAAAACAAAAACAAAAGGTTTCTGTCAGTGAAATGTGGGAGGGGAAGGGCTTGTTTTCCTGCAAAAGACATTTGCTTGTCAATGTATGCAGCAAAATCACTGACTAGAGATCTCGAGCAATTAGCAAGTTTATACAAAAATTTTAAAGTGTGCTTCAACACTAGCCTTTTAAGCCTTTCAGTTTACTCAGAGAAATATGTAAACCTGCCAAGGCATTGAAATTAGACACACAGGAAGATTCTTTCCAAGTCGTTTTAGTTCTTCATGCTGATCTTTGGACAAACGAATCAATGGTCACTTGAGGTCACTGAAGTTGTCGATCGACCACTAGCCCTGGTGGACATTGATCCCCTTCGATGCTGTCCCCAGTGGCAAATGGGACTCCTCCAGGCTTGGCAACTCTGGCCAGTTGAAACTCCAAGATCAGTGCTTTTCAGGGAACATGAGACTGTCAAGAGGGCAGCCCTGAATACATTCAGGGCTTGAGTCCAAAAGAGAGGGAGTCTGGGAGCCATGTGTGTCTAGTTAAGAATAGGAATAAGCACAGAACAATATTAACTTTAGAAATGGGATGAAAGCCCACGTGTGCTAGCTTCCACACAGAAGGGGAGACCCCATGCTCCTCCAGCCCCTCCAGCCCTGCTTTTAGATGGAAATAATTTTGTTGAACACTGACACAAAAGGAAGATACAAACGAATTGAAGGGCCTCGGTGAACAATTACATGCAAGTAGGTTACATGAAAATATGGTCTCAAGTGTATGATATCTTGTGAATATTAATTAAGGAAATTATTCTCAGAGCAGCGAGTGTTTAAAACAAGATCTAATCTCTGCTGAGTGGCCCCACCATTCTTTCCCTCAATGTTTAACTTCAAAGGGCTTCAGAGTTGGGGCAAATGAGATTATTATTACTTCAATCTAGAGAGGAAAGCCTATTCTAACCAATCTGAGGATAAAGTCTAGAATCACACACAGCAGTTAATACAAAGGGGGAAAAGAAAAGAAAAGCTTGAACACCCATGAATATCTGGCAGCTGAAATGATGTTTTTTAACCTTAAAAAATCCATCCTGTCCCCCTTCAGAAATTACACATTTCAAATGTAGAGCTTACAGAGAGACATGGACCAGCTGAAGATATAATTTTGTAGAAACTATTCTCCTCAATAAACTTGGGGCCAATAAAAATAAATGGTATTACCAGTAATAATAGTGACTTGGATCTATGTTAGTATTGTTTTCTTTTTATGATTGTCTTTAATCTCTGTAAAAATTCTCGTTGCAGTAAGAAATGTGGATAGGTAAAGGAACTCCATGGAACTGGGGTTCAAGTCATCACCACAAGCAGATGACTAACCACCATCCTATGTAACTCTTATAGTCACAGCTTGTGCAGAAGCAAAGCAAATTATGCCTATTGGAATCAGGATCATGGTCAAGTCCCTACACAACTCTGAATAGGAGGATAAAGGTAATCTTTTAAAAACAAACACTTCCTTAGACAAGATCCTTAAAATGGAATCATATTCACAGATTATTAAGGATGTCTGTTATGAATCTGGCAGCTGTATGCTTTAAAAGAAATTTGAAGGAAACGAACAATTCCTTAATGTGAAAATCTCAGCCACTGGTGAAATCTGCTGCCATTCATTTTACTCAACAGCTGCAGGCCCTGGGTGGGTATTGATGACCCAGATGTTGGGTGGGTACAGTTACAATGAGATGAGAGGTACAGATGTGTGGAAAGACAGAACAGCTGCAGATGTGGGCTGGCCATGGAAAAAGCCCAGTGTACCTACAGTACATTCCCCAGCAGAGCTTGTGCCTTCCATGGAAGCTTGATCGTCAGCTCTCACACTCCATAACGTGTGTTGGAGGTGAATGGAAATGTGTACTGCCATTCTGGCATCAACCTGAGACTCAAATGTCAGATAGCACAGGTTAGGGCAGGATGTAGAGGATATTCAGAATCACCTTGTTATCCATCCTTTGCCTTGTGCCCCAGCAGCACAAGCCACTCCTGGTTTTCCAGATGTGCTGGGCAGGCCCCCATCTACTTACCTTTGGCAATGCTCTTCTCTCCTTCCTGAATGTCTTTCTCCCCAGCTCCCCAGATAAATAGTGCTCTTGTTTTCTTACTGCACAATTCAAGACAACCTCTTTCCTCATTATCGACTTAGGTAAATGTTCCAGCATTTACCATTCACTCTACCTCTGCTCACTTTCTTCTCCACTCTAACAAAACATTCAAAAACATGAACTATGTTGTTTGCAGTTTTATAGCTGCTGATTCCTGACAGGGTGCCAGGTACATTACAAGTATTCAGCAAATTAAATGGAAATGTTTATCTCAGAGCAATCTGAAGGTCCTTAGACATGTTGTCTTTGGTTGACATACCATTTAAAAGCAATGGCTTTGGCTAGGCACTGGTGGCTCATGCCTGTAATCATTCATAACTACTCAGGAGGCTAAGATCTGAGGAAAAAGTCTGTAAGATTCTTATCTCCAATTAAATACCAAAACAAAAAAAGACATGGATCTGTGACTCAAGTGGTAGAGTGCTAGCCTTGAGCACAAAAACTCAAGGATAGTGCCCAGATCCTAAGTTCAAGCCCCAGAACTGGCACACACACACACACACACACACACACACACACACACACACACAGCCAAAAACCCAAAAAAACTATGTATTAAACACTTCAGAGATTTAACAATAAAAAATAGATTGTTGCTTCCCTAAAAATCAGAGGTAACCACACTGGACTTGAATCCTACTCCACTGGGATTCAGTAATGCCTGTCCCCTTGGGGCAAGACATTCTCCCTAAGAGTTTCCCTAATATCTAGATTTGATCCAGGTATTTTTGCCCTATATCCTACCTTCCTCCCGCCACTTAGGAAACTCGCCTTTGCCCTTTTCGGCATTTGAGCCTATACACCAAGTCACTAGACCCTTCCTTGTCTGATTGGCTTTGCCAGTGTGTACAACACTGTGGTTTTCCATCAAACAATTTTTCTTCTTTTCATATCTGTCTCCCATAGGGCCTAGGAGGTAGGAGAAGGAAAGGGAGCTCAAGGAAAGATCTGTCTGCTTCTGGGAGATTAGCCATTGGCATGGGTGAGAGGCAGGATATGGGTTGGGACGAACACACAAGCCAGCTGGAAATGGCACTTCCCAGGTTTCGGCCAAAAGTCTTTTCCAAGCCTTCTTTGCATAAGACTGTTCGGCTGGCCATATTCGAGTCACCCAGGGGAATCACTACTAATGGAACTTCCTTTCTTCAACAGTAGCACCCTGTTTAAGGGAAAGAAGAACAAAATCAGATCATCTCATGTATATGAGGTGTGAAATTTTAGACGACCATATTGGTGGGAGCTTTTAGCCTTGAGAAAATAAAGGAAAGTTCTCTGGGAATAAGAGCCATGTGTTTTGGATGCTCACGTGGAGTGGTCCTAGGCCATAAGTCATCCAAGCTGAGAACCGTTTTTTTTTCCTCTTCCTTCACTGTACCTGAGAGGACTTGACACAAGCCTCAAGCCCATGCATTGTAGGACATCTGGCCCAGACACCCAAGAGGCTGTTGCTACCACTAATGGAGATGCTGAGAAGGACAGCAACTCCTCCTGCCAGAGGCTGAGGTCACTTTCCTAGGTGTTTCCATGATGAATGGTTTTGGAAGACAGGCTCTGCTTCATGAGCCCCTGGTATTTGGACTCCAGAAGGCCTGCAAACCCAAATCTGAGGTATTCACAAGAATAGTGGCAATCATGTATTGAGAAATACCTTCTCAAAAGCCACTAGGTCTGCGCCAGGTGTAATCTCACAAGAGTCTGAAGCAGCAGGCACTGTTTTTAGACCAGATTAATAAATGGGGATTCTGTAGGTGAACAAGCTAAGGAAGAACAGTCAGCAAGCTCATGAGTAAAAAGCCATATTGTGTGTGTGTGTGTGTGTGTGTGTGTGTGTGTGTGTGTGTGTGTGTGTGTGTGTCCTGGTCCAGGGGCTTCAACTCAGGGCCTGGTGCTGTCCCTGATTTTTTTGTTTGTTTGTTCGTTTTGTTTTGCTCAAGGCTAGCATTCTACCACTTAAGCCACAGCTCTACCCTTCAGCTTTTTGGTGGTGAATTAGAGATAAGAATCTCATGGACTTTCATGCCCCAACTGGCTTCAAATTGTGATCCTCAGATCTCCACCTCCTAAATAGCCAGGATTACAGGCATGAACCACCCATCCTAGGCCTTTTTTTTTTTTTTGTCAGTTGTGGGGCTTGAACTCTGGGCCTGGGTGCTGTCTCTCAGCTCTTCAGCTCAAGACGAGTGCTCTACCACTTGAGCCATGGTGCCACTTCCTGCTTTTTCTGTTTATGTGGTGCTGAGGAATCAAACCCAGGGCCTCCTGCATGCAAGGCCAGCACTCTACCACTGAGCCACTTTCCCAACCCCCCCCCTTTTGTTTTAATTGTTATCATCTTTAAGTAGTTGTATGGGGCTGGGAAGGTGGCTCAGTGGTAGAGCACTTGCCTTGCATGCATGAGGCCCTGGGTTCGATTCCTCAGCACCACATAAGCAAAAAGAAAAAAAAAGTAGTTGTATGAAGTGGTTTCAGTTCAACAAGTTAGTTTGTGGGTACAACGTGTCTTGATCAAGGTCAAGTCTTTTATGATTCTCCTCCATAGAAAGCCATAATCTGAACCCAGTTCCATCTGCCCAACCCCAGACCCCTGGCTCATAATTACAACTGCTCTTTTCCCCATTTGTTCAGTTATTTTCCTAGCACATGCTGAGCACCTACCATGAGCCAGACACTATTGTAGGCTGCGTGGGACATGACAGGGGACAAATCAGATATGAGTCCTGGCCATTCAAATCAGGTAGGCCCTTGTGTCCAAATGTTTATTTACTCAGGGCAAATCTATAAATTTGAGGAGAGGTCTGAGCTTACTTCCTGTATGTGCATTTAAAAAAATTAAGTGCAAAGGGCTATATAAAAAAAAAAAAGTTCCTGCTGTACTTAAAAAGAAACCTAAAAACTGTGGTTAGGGGATATTCTATCAGTTTTCCCTGAAGGGGGAAAAAAAAAATCCCCCAATTTTAATTCCTTTCTGAACTCAACCACATGTTGAGATAAGGAGGGTGGGGTTATAAATCAACTCAGCTCCCTTGGGGAAAAAATTATAGTAATAAGCTTTTAAAAAATGACGATAATAATAAGCTCTATGATTTCAAAGTGACTCACCAACACCCCTCCCCCTGCTTCTTTTTTTTTTTTTTTTTTGACGACTGAAATTGATTTTGAAAGGAAAGGCTGCAGAGATTTTAGTAGAATACAATCCAGACATTCTAAATCTAAACCCTCTCACTAAAGAGAGACTGCAGATCTGGAGGCGCCTGGGCTCTGTTGATAATGCCTTATGCCATGCCCGACATACTATCCCCAGCACCACATGCCACTCAATAGGCCGGAGAGTTCCTAGATGAAGGAAATAAAGATGGGAGAGGGTATTAAGACTGAAATCAATACAGCTTGCTTTTACATTTCCCAATAGTCTCAATAACTTCAAAGAAGCAGCTAGGAATATAATTAATGAACAGAACAAACACCAAGTGGAAAAAATAAATCTGGGCCTTGATGGATGAGCTCAGCTAGAAGGATGGTTCTGGAATCACAGACACGCACACTGGCAAACCTGACTGCTCATTTGTTTCCAAATGGTAGAGTACTTGAGAGAAATTGAAGTTGCATTGGCCTGTCAGCCCCTTAGGGAGAAAAATATCCTGCTGAAATTACTTTGCACCCAACTGAATATTGTCCTTGTACTACCATGCATTTGGTCTTGGTATGTTTATGTTTGGTTCAGAATTTGGGTGCCTACCTCCTACCAGCTCACTGCTTGGTTACTTCTAGAACTGCTTCCAATGCTTTAAAATAGGCATTTGTGTGTGGGGGGGGGTATTTATTTCAATAATGATGATGCTCAGAGAAAATTCACATTTGTATTTGGAAAAGAAATCAGAGCTCTTGCCAAGTAGTGGACTCAAAAGGTAGGCCTGGCACTGATGAATCATGATTGCAATCCTAGCTACTCAGGAGGCTGAGATCTAGCTGAGAATCATAGCTTGAAGCTTGAGGTGGAGCTATGGCTCAAGTGGGAGGGTGCCAGCCTTGAGCAAAACGCTAAGGGACAATATCCAAGTTCCAGGTTCAAACCTCAGTACTGGCACATGAAAAAACAAAAACAAAAACTAGGAAGTGATTCTAACCTTGTGTGGCCTTTCTTGTGGAAGTCCCTCAAACCCTCTGGCTCTTAGTCTCCTCATCAACAATAATAGGACATAATATAATAATACTAACAATAATATAATGTAATCATAGTAACTCTGCATGTGTATTTATTGGTGTTCACTGTTCATTAGGCTCACTCTATGCTTTGGGGTTCACATCCTTATGACCTTGAACCCTCACAAAAGGCAGGAGACCTGGCTAAGCTGATTTGCTCTGCTGTAGCTTATCTCTAAAATAGTAATAATAATATCCACCCACCTTACCTCTTAGACGCTGCAACTGTGAAAGTCAACAGAAGAGGAGGAAATGAATGGTAAATTGTGCCTGTCACTTTATATGTGGTAGATCTAGAACCAACTAGGGGAGATAAAAAGGCCGATAGCCTATGAACAACATCACAAGTTATTACAAAAAGCTAAACTTATGGTCCCACTGCCCCAGAACTCTTCTCAGCCCATTACGACCAATTTGAATGTAATATACCAAGGTTTTATAGCAAAAATAGAAGAGTCATGGAGCTCATTCATGTATAAATTGTATATAATCAATCCAAGGCATTTAGACCATGGAGTGACTGCTAAACAACTAGATTAATTTTGATTTCTTAAAGCGGTATTCGGGCTTGAACTCAAGACTTTGAGTTTGCTAGGCAGGCACTTTCATTTGAACTATGACTTCAGTCTTTTGTGCTTTAGTTATTTTTTTTAAGAAACATTCTTGTACTTTCTATCCAGGTATAGTCTTGGACTGTGAACCTTCTATCTATGCATCCTCATATAGCTGAGATTACAGGCATGATCCACCACATGCAAACTTAACTGGTTTTTTACTCAGGACCGACTGCACTGATGATACTTTACGGTCTTGGTCTAATACTTGTTTTGGAGTCCTCTGCCTTTCAAGGACAAGAATTTAGCCAGAACAATTGTTGCTGTAAGCAGTCATGTTGTAAGCCTTAGAAAGAGACATAACAGTTTGGTCCAGTGATTTGTCAGGAAAGACGTACAAGTATCTTGATAATTTTTTAAAACAGCTGTTGAATGGGAAATTGTTTCCACCTTTGGCATATAGTAGACCAAGGTTGTCTAGATCTTGGCCCATGAGGCAGGAAGTGAGACCCAAAAGGTGCAGAGCTTCCAGGGCTGGGCAATGCGGATAGCAGGAGCATCTTGTGGTTCTGGGTCTGTTCCAGCCACAGCGAGGCATCCATACTCCCTTACGTGGCACTCCAAAATTCAAAACAGCAAGCTGAGCCAAATAGAGAGAGAGAGAAAAAACCCATCACCTTAGTGATCCTTAGTCTTTTTTTTTTTTTTTAGTGTGGTAAAGAAATCTAACATCTAATCCATGGTCTTAATTGAAAGGCTCAGTGAGGGGGATCTTGAAGCATTCCTGCTTGCCATTAATTTTCATTTTAGCTCTCTCGTGGTGGGTGGATGGACAGGAGACGTGAGGGGGGGGGCGGGGCAGCCCTTTCAGTCACGTGGTCTCACGGAAAGAATCCAAAGCCTTCTTCATTGAGATCTGCAAAGTCCCTGTGCACCCAGGTGCTCAGATGGAGGCTCCCACGTCCCTTCCACGCTCTACTTGCCCCTCCCTCCACCAGAGAAGGCAGGCCAGATATTTTTCTCTCAGCTTTCAGTACCATCAAAGCACCAAGTATTTTATGTTGAGGGTTGGGGAAAGCAGAGATTGTGACTACAGGTGGAATGGGTGAAAATAAGGATTGAGAAAGGTAGTGGTAGAGAGTGAACCAAGAGTCAAGTCAAGAAGCACCTTTACTTAGGTGCCAGTGGCTCACACCTGTAATCCAAACTATTCAGAAGGCTGAGATCTGAGGATCGTGGTTCAAAACCAGCCCGGGGCAGGAAAGTCCATGAGATTCTTCTCTCCAATGAACCACCAGAAAACCAGAAGTGGTATTCTGGCTCAAAGTGTTAGAGGGCTAGCCTTGAGCAAAAGAGCAGGGACAGCTCCCAGTCCCTGAGTTCAAGCCCTGCAACTGACAAAAAAAGAAAAAAGAACAAGAAGCTCCTGATGGAGTAGATGGAACCCCATCTACTCTTTCATCTCCTTTATTTTCGCCCTGTTGTGGAAGATCCACACTAAAACTTGCCATCGTATACACTCACTCCTTGCATTTAACAGGATGGGCTTTCTTTTGTGGTTACTAAGACTTTAATAGTGTGTCCTTCGTGCCTTCACCAGCTTAATGCCAGCCCAAAACATAATTATAGCAAAGGCCGCTATGGATTAGGTGGTGGTTTTGCTGCCTTACCATGTGTGTGCCTGCCTTGCTCTGTTCGGTGTGGTGCTGGCTCTCAGCTTCTAATTACCCCTTCATCCCTTTGCCTGAAAGCCTTAGAAGATATAAGAGCATTGTTTGAATCCAAATTAAATGTCTTGTTTTTTTAAAAAGGAAATGAAAAAAGAAGAGGTGTGGGGGGGATTTATTTTATTTTGAATAGCATATTCTACTCCAGTCAATCAAACAAACAAATGTGTATGTTAAAAAACAGACCTCTAATGTGTGTATATATACTATATATATATCAATGGTTTCCAAATCAGCAATGCACCAAATCAGCCTCATATCAACTCTAGCCCTGCCTAAGATCCTTGGATGAACATTTGCAGTCATCTCTTCTCTACCTCAGGATTTCCACCTGGAATGGGGGTGGGGGTAGGGGTGGGGAATGAAATAATCACACTTATTAAATCTCAGCATGGCAACTGGTGGGTGCCCCTGGAAATGAGACTCCTCTGTTTAATGAAGCACTTCATTCAGAGAGGTTTGCTCGGCTAATAAAACCTCCATTTTCACTTGTGTTTGAGGCTCACCCATTATTCTTTCACGTGTGGTTTGAGCCAGTTTCCTGTGAGCTGCGGTCGCTCCCGAGGACGGCTCTGAATGGCACTTATTAGGAAGGGAAGAGCTCATGAATTCAGATCATCCTCAATGCTGAAATGAGCCGTAATGAAGCCCGAAGATCAAAGTATGAGAGAAGCAACAGCAGATGAATGGGTTCCAGTGCTTTCGCTCACTTGCTCCAGTCTGGCTTGCTGTAGAAAAGGATTAGGGGACTTCACTTAAGTAGCCAGAAAGCTCTCTTAGGGCCAGTCTGCCATGCCTTTAATTGTTTATGGGGCTTTTGGATGACACTTTTAACAGATAGTCCCCTTCGGAGGGGAAGGGCCTTAAGTTCGCAGAGCCAAGAGCAGAAGGGAGGCCATTCTTAACTGCTCAGGAAGGGGAGAGAGTGACCAGGGCAAGAAAGATCCAGACGGAAGGGGAGACACAGAAAGGAAATAGGGGGCATGTCACCTTTTCCTCTCGAGCCATTCAGAAGTAAAGACCCTCCTTCCAGGGGAAATCAAATCTTTTCTAAAAAATATATAAATATAGAACCTGAAGCAAGATAGCATTTAGAGCCTGAATTCCAGCAAGGGCCCCTCCCGGCCAGGCTTCCTTAGCAAGCTAGATGCAGGCGGAATGGAAAGCAGATGTAGAGGCCTAAGTAAGCCAGCACTTCACTCTCCTAGAAAAGATGTCAAGGATTATTTGTGTGACTCTGGAAAAAAAACAGAGACGGGTCTCCTAAAGGATGAATGAAAGACGAATGCTAAGAGTTCATTTGAAACCCAATCAAGCCCCGTGGTTCATTCCTCCACTGTTTCGGAAATCCTTCCGTTTTAATGATGAATTTATTTTCAAAGCAGTGCCGATCCTTTGCAGGGGAAATTCCCCCTCTCACAGCTGCACAATCTGCCCTGCAGTGTTGGGCGTTCTGGACCACCTGCTCTTTGTAAAACACGACGGACTTCCCAGAGCTGAGCGTGTGCCAAGAAAGAGCCATCCTCAGCCTCCAGCCCCTGAAGTGTTGGTGAACACACACCACAAACCCTTGCAAAACAGACAGAGCAACTCGGTGGAGCCGCAGGACCACATGGAAAAGCCACATGCTCCCTCTCGCCCTGCAAAGAGATCCTGTTGAATGTTCTTTGGTTGATCTGTTCACCTAATGTTGTTTCCCCACTGCCCTGTTCTAAAGCAATTGCACTGACATTTTATTTTGGAAGGGAAAACAAACAGCAACCACCACAAAAACAAAACAAAATAAAACTTCTTACATATCCCCCATGCCAGGCACCAGTGGCTTATGCTAGAATCCTAGTCACTCAGGAGGTTGAAATCTGAGGATCACAGTTCAAAACCAGCATGGGCAAAGTCCAGGAGACTCTTACCTCCAAAAAAGCCAGAAATGGAGCAGTGACTTAAGTGATAGAGTGCTAGCCTTGAGCAAAATAACTCAAGGACATTACCCAGGCCCGAAGTTCAAGCCCTAGGACACATTCTCTTACACACACACACACACACACACACACACACACACACACGCACACACACACACACACATCCCTCCTGAAAACCCCTAAACAAACTTCACATTTCATAGTCTTAGTACAAATTCCAATGAGACTAGAGGATCCTCTCTACTTGAAATAGGACCACAGGATTGGGTCACTATGTATCTTGAACAAGTACCTCGTCATGGCCTTAAAAGCTCTGCTCAGTTTTTTTTTAAATTGTATTGTCAAGGTGATGTACAGAGGGTTTACAGTACATAAGTAAGGCAGTGATTACATTTCTTGTCTAACTTGTTATCTTATGAATGTTTCTTTTTTATTCAAAGACACCTGATTGCAATGCTTTGAAATTGGTTAGCAACAAAGAATTTCTAGATTAATGCTGAAGTATATTTAACCAAGAAGAGTGCCATGTCCTTGTGTATTTGAGAGTATTTATAGTTACATTATCCAGCAAGGTGGGAAACCTTCATTTTGCCAAGGATCATTTACACAGTTACAACATCATTCATGCGAAAGTACAAATACAGCCTGTGTTTCAGTGGGCAGTGAAATGTACCTTATTTCCCTCTGTGACAAGATTTCTCCTGCGTGGAGTCCTTGGAGGTCCACTTGCTTATTTAATGGGATGCAGGGGGAGAAGCACAGTTTGACCTAAACTAAATTTAATAAAATATTCATGGCAAAATCTTTATTTTTTTTCCCTTGCAACCTCAAATACCTAACTTTTCACAAGCTGACAGTAACCCCCACCCCTCTTTTTTTTTTTTTGGCCAGTCCTGGGGCTTGAACTCAGGGCCTGGGCACTGTCCCTTAGCTTTTTGCTCAAGGCTAATGCTCTACCACTTGAGCCAGAGCACCACTTCCAGCTTTTTCTGTATATGTGGTACTGAGGAATGGAACCTGGGGTTTCATGCATGCTAGGCAAGCACTCTACCACTAAGCCACTTTCCCAGCCCATCTTTATAGTCCTCTTGAAATTAAGAATGAAAAATTCAGGGATAAATTAAGAATCACAACTTCAGGGATAAACAATCTGTGAGCACTTCGTAGAAGTAAGAGCATCATAACAGTAATAATGGACTAAAGATGGAACTAAATTGTATTGAGCCTAATTAAATAAGATTTGATGTTATGTTACCCCAGAACATCAAATTTCAGGAGCTTCTTTCTGTCAGTCTTTGCTATGACTAGGAATAAGCTAGAGGCTGGTGGCTCATGCCTGTAATCCTAACTAGTCAGGAGGCTCAGATCTGAAGATCCCAGTTTGAAGCCAGCCTGGACAGAAGTCTGTGAGATTCTTGTCTCCAATTAACCAGCAAAAAGCCAGAAATAGAGCTGTGGCTCAAGTGGTAAAGCACCAACTTTAAACAAAAGAAAAGGCCAAGTAAGAGTCACACACACACACACACACACACACACACACACACACACACACACACCAAAAAGACTGTGAATAAGACAAAGGTCATCATTTTATATTATAGCATCATGTAACTTAGAAATCTATAAAAGCTAGGTCATGAGTGATCAGATAGCTCAGATTCAAGGATATTGAATAGAGGAAGGTCAATGGACACCCTCTACCTCTCATTGGACTAGCCATAATTGTCAGTAACTGTCAGCTGTGAGGCCAGAAAACTGCAGACAAAATGTGTTGCAGAGAACATTACCAGGCACCTTGGCCCTATTGCCAAGTATTTTCCCCATCTTCACTTTCTCTGCTTTGCTATACCCAGGCAAAATCAGCCTGCTAAACACGGGCATAACACACAGTGCAATCACCTTGATCAACCTTCCAGTTACCTAAATATGGAAATACATCCTTTCTATTATGGAAACATTGCTTTTCATTGAAAAAAATCTAAGCAGAATCCAGTAAGAAACTTGTAAGTTTTCCCACTGCACCTCCCAGAGGTGCCTTCTCTAATCCTGACACATATGTTGGGAGCATAAATACATAAAACCTCTGACCTCTCTGTATAATGAATGGTACACTATTGTGGGGTGTGCCAGTGTGTCTCCACACTGGGACTTAAAACTCAAAGCTTTGTGCTCTTGCTTGGCTTATTTGCTCAAGGCTGGGGCTCTGCCACTTGAGCCACAACTCTACTTCTGGCTTTTTAAATTTTTTTGTCCCTTATGGGGCTTAAACTTGGAGCCTGGGTGATGTCCCTGAGCTCTTTTGTTCAACCCTAGATCTCTACCACTTTGAGCCACAGTGCCACTTCCACTTTTCTGGTGGGTAATTGGAGATAAGAGACTCAGAGGGACTTTCCTGCCTGGGCTGTCTTTGAATGGGGTTCCTCAGATATCAGCCTCCTGAAGAGCTAGGATTACAAGCGTGAGCCACCAGTGGTGGCTATGGCTTTAAAAAAAAAAAAACAACAGGAAATAAAACAGAATCTACCTACAGGCTGAGAAGACAGTCAGGTGGATCTTTTAATCTAAGAAAGACAATAGATATAAATGGTCACCTTTTTTTAAGGTGAGATTTTTAGGCCAACTCTTTTTCTGAGTTTCAAGTTAAAAAGATAGAGTTGGACTGGACTGGACTGGACTGGATAAATAGCTTTCTGAGCTGTGTTTTATAAAACCCAAGGGCCTGGCGCCTGTAATCCTAGCTACTGAGGAGGCTGAGATCTGAGGATCGTGGTTCAAAGCCAGCCTAGGCAGGAAAGTATGTGAGACTCTTATCTCCAATTTAATCACCAAAATAAGTTAGAAAGTGAACTGTGGCTCTGGCGGTAGAGTGCTAGCTTTGAGCAAAAAAGCTCAGGGACAATACCCAGGACCTTAGTTCAAGCCCAAGGACCAGCACAAATAATAGTAACAACAAAAGATAAATACATAAATAAAGCTTGAGGTATTTTCTAGAGCTAAATGGGAAGGGTCAAGGTCAAGTACAGGGAGCCCAGAGTCCATTCTCCAACCCAAGGAAGCCAAAGAGTTTTCCGAATTCACAGCCCAGCCCTCCCATTTACTGCTACTTGGGTTACTTAATTTTCTGTTTCCTTCCCTGCAATAGAGATCGCAATAATACTTCCTTACAAGGTGGCTGGTTGAGAAACCAATCCATATCAAATCAGGTATGTGGAACTTTCCATATAACTGAATTATTCTCAGTCTTCTCTACTGACATTCCTCATCATGTTTGCATTTTAAAGATTTAAATGCCTCTTGCTTCCAACCACACAAAGATACTCAGACATACAGGGGGGTTAGCCAGGAGGTAATGACGCCCATTCATTAAGGATGGGATGGGAAGGGGAAACAAAGGAGGAGGCTACAATGCTTGATAGGAAATGTACTCATTATCTTGCCCATGTAATTGTAACCCCTCTGTACAGTATTTTCACAATTAAAAAAATCTAACCACAAAAAAAGAAACTACATTTAAAAAAAAAAACAAAAACTTCCACTAAGCTGATTTGAACCTCCCCAGACCCTGTCCGGTTGCTGTCGTGAATGGCTTACCTTCCTCTGGCCCATGTGTTTAACTCAACACAATGAGCTGCCACTGCTCGCTTGGGAGCTGGCTTTTTTTTCTTCTGGAGATTATTCCACAGTTCTATTCAAATGGCCTCTGTGTAGCTGGGTGTCTGATGCCTGGTGCTACTCAGAGCAGGGCTCTGTGGCTAATCGCCTACGTTCCTGTGGAGACAGAAGGGGGAGATAAATTCCCTTAACAGTCAACATTTCAAGGAAGACATTTTCTTCACAGAGAATGGTAAATAGGTGAAAAGATAGAAACCTTGGGCAGTTTAAAAATGTGCAAAGAAGACCTGCCTCACCGTTCAACTGATTTAAAATTCCTTTTCTGAAGGTACTGTGTGACTCGAAATAAAACCCCAATGATTATGGTAATTATCCACACTAATAACCTTGCTGGGGTATTCTTTATCACTGCTTTCTCTTCTAGCACACGGTAAGGACGGTCAGGCATTGCCTTCTGCCTTTTACCTGGGAAAGAAGGTTTAATAGACGGTGACACTCACCTCTGGAATTCAGATTATGGTACAATTTCTTTTTCCACTCACTCGGGTCTCTGCAGTCCCTTCATTGGTACTGTCCTGCAGCCAGCCTCATTTCCTCCACATTTTAATATTTATTCTCTTTCTGTCCCTCTGCCTTCTTCCTACCTCCTGTTCCTCCCTCCCTTCCTCCCTTCTTTCCTTTCGCCTCCTTCTCTCCCTCCCTTCTTTCCCTCCCTTCTGTCTCTATGCCTGTCGGTTTTTCTCTCTCTTTTCTCCTTCCCTCCCTCCTTCCCTTCTCTGTTTCTCTGTCTCTGTTTCTCTCTGTCTCCGTCTGTCTCTTTCTCTCTCCCCTTTCTCCCTCCAACCCTTCTTGAGTTCACTTCATACATAAAAGCAATGTTCTGCCTAGACCTAAGATCTAAGGTTGGACAGGAATGTCTCTCTCCCAGAAATATGCTAAGATTAATTCAATTTTCAAGTAATGTAGCTGTAAATATTTAATGGGTGATAGAAAAGCCATTGATCCATGAACACGGAATAGAAGTCAACAGAGGAATGGTCAGACATCCCTGATTCCTGGGCGCCAGATGTGATTAGCTACCAGTGGGCCCCTTCTGGGTGGGAGGGAGGTTGGGCCATCTCTCCCAGATGTGTGGAGCAATTGGGACATGCTCCCTTCCCTCTGCTGCCACTGAACTCCTTCCCGCCAGCCTTTTGAAGGCTTTAGGAACTAAATAGTAGTTACCAAGGCTCCACATCTACAGCGTGCCTGTGCCTGGCTTTTATTTTGGAAGAAGTAAAAAAAAAAAAAGAAACAACCCAACAACAAAACATACTTCCCCCTCCCAACTCCACCCCTACCCAAAATCAAGGGATTCATGGCTTTTTCCACGTTTGTTAACGTACACGTGAGTTCTTCCAAGGTCTGAAGTTTAAGAGCCGAGATACCAAAATCTCCAGGAACATCTCTGGAATGGTCTCTGTTACAATTTCAACAGAGGTCTTTAGAAATAAATGCACTGATTTGTTACTAGGCATGTATTATTAGAGGATAATCTCCTTCACGTAGTTACCATTCTTAAATCCTGCAGGCAATTGGGATGACTTACTCCCATCAAACCCAACTCAATCAGATTGGCCCAGTTTTCTTCTTTAGAAACATATTGTGAAGGGAGGGTGTAGATTGGGAGTCTTATGTGGGAGTATCCCTAAACCCAGGAGTTTAAGACCAATCTGGGCCAGGCACTAGTGGCTCATATTTTTAATCTTAACTACTCAGGAGGTTGAGATCTGAGGATTGAGGTTCAAAGCCAACTCAGGCAGAAAAATTCCAAAGAACTTTTTTTTTTTTGGTCATGGGGCTGGGTGCTGTCCCTCAGCTCTTTAGCTTAAGGCTAGCTCTCTACCACTTGAGCCACAGCACCACTTCTGGCTTTTTCTGCTCATGTGGTGCTGAGGAATGGAACCCAGGGCCTCATGCATAGAAGGTAAGCACTCTACCGCTGAGCCACCTTCCCAGTCCAAGAACTTACTTTTTTTTTTTTTTTTTTTAATGCTGGTACTGGGGCTTAAACTTAGGGGCTGGACACTGTCCTGTAGCTTTTTTTCATCTTCAATTCTGGTGCTTGGCCACTTGAAGCCATCCAGATCCACTTCTGGTTCTTTGCTAGTTAATTGAAAACAAGAGTCTTACGTACTTTCTTGCCGGTGTTGGCTTTGTACCTCAATCTTCAGATCTCAGCCTCTTGAGTAGCCAAGATCACAAGCATGAGTTACTGGTGCCTGTCTGGGAAAGATTCTTATCTCCAACTAACAAGCAAAATTGAGTTGAGATGTGGCTGAAATGGTACAATGCCTTTTTTTTTTTTTTTTTTTTGGCCGGTTATGGGGCTTGAACTCTGGGCCTCAGTTCTGTTCCTGAGCTCTTCAGCTCAAGGCAAGCACTCTACCACTTGAGCCATAGCAACACTTCCGGCTTTCTAGTAGTTAATTGGAGATAAGACTCTCAGGGACTTTCCTGCTTGGGCTGGCTTTGAACTGCAATCCTCAGATTTCAGCCTCCTGATTAGCTAGGATTACAAGCATGAGCCACTAGTGCCCATACAAAGCCAGTCTTGAAAACTAAGAAAGAGTACAAGGCCCAGAGTTCAATCCTCAGTACTGGAACAATAATAACAAGACAAGATCATAGTGAGATTCCATCTCAAATATAACATACACATATATATGTATATAATTATATATAGCATATCAAATAAAGATCTGCTTCCCAATTGCATTAATCTTTTTCTTATCTCTTAGAGTCTCGCTTGAATGTGTATACACTGCTTGCTGGCTTTGCCTTTTTGATCTTATTTGTTTATGTCTACCCAGGACCCTAGCTGGCCCCTGCATCTCAGCGGGGAAGCTGGGCCCTACTTCTCATGACAGAGGCTGGAAGGAACTAGACCTTCCTACTGCTCATTTCCTGACAGCCAGTGGTGTAGTCTTGGAGCCAACTGGAAGCTTAGAGTAGGATTTTTAATATGGGAAAGGGGAGACACAGTCCAAGGCTATTTGTGGAAGCAGAGAAAGGCCCACCACAAGTATGGGGTGGATGTCATGCTAGGGTGGCACCCTGGCCAGTTGGTTCTTGTGGTAGAACCACAGCTCTGTCCTCTGCTGCCAACCCAGCTTGGCTCAGCATGCTTTCTCCACCTGGATTTCTGTCTTCCAGCAATCCCACAAGTTGTCCCAGAGCCTCCACACAGAGTCTGTGTCTGTTGTTGCATGCACAAGACCCAAGAGATGCACTTTCTTTTCATGCATTTGGAGATAACGGTGATGTGCTTTGTTTCTTTGATTTTTTTAAAGGCCAATCCCCCCTAGTTCCTTCAGTGTTTTTCCATGTACTTTAGTTTTCTGTCCTTTCCCTACATTGCTCATCTACCCACAAGCTCAGTTGTCTCTGGAGGTGCTAACAAAGCAGTGTCTTTCTAGATCTAGATTTGGTTCTTTTCATTCACCCTACCAGGGACACACAGTCAAACCAAGGAGAATCTCCAGTCCATTTTTTTTCTTTTACATACTGTTGTAAAGCCACATTCCCCTCATTTCCTGTGTGTGTCTGCACTTGGAAATTCTATGTTATAAGGTCATGATTGCTCTGTCTTGGTTGATTTCAAATTCCCCCATTATTAGGCTCTGGCAGTTTTTGTCCTGAGAATAATCCCTACCTCACACCCTTTTTATTCCTAAGGGTTAGCTTCTTACTCTAATTCCATCTTCTTCACCCCCAGGTGACTGATCAACCTACTGTGAACTTTTGCCAGATCACACAACCAACTATGCCTAATGAAAACCATCTGCCTCTTTGTCACTTGTCTAAGTTGTTGCTTCCAATACAGGTGTTGGAGGTCAGACCCAGGTTATTGGGTGATTTTATACCCATCCCCCATTCCTTTCCACTCAGATTGGGACTGTCTAGTTCAACTACAGACTTATACCTCTAGTAATTAATAAAAACAAAGATATAGCTCATTGCATAGATTATTTTCTTAAGTGATCTTGGATATGGGAGAATAGGGCACAAAAAGAAACAGATGTCACTTGCTGTGTGGATGATGATTAGATGTCTAACAATGGTGGTAAACACATGACCAGTTTTATCTAATTTCCCTTCTCAATGGTCAGTGGTAAAGGTAGTTGTCTCAACTTCAAGGATGAGACAACTGTATCTTAGTAAAGAGAAACAATATCCAGGAAGTAGAGAATCTACAATTCATACCCCAAGTTTCCCCAATCTGACTTCTTTGGAATTGGTTGATCATGGCTAATAGAACTCAAATGGATGAATGAAAGATCTGGAGAGGTGAGCTAGTGAAAGCTGTCCTACAAGTGCCTCTCAGCATTATAATAAATAATCTTACCAGCAACACACAGGTTTCATGTCATTTCTCCCCAAGAAACAACTTATAACCATCCAAACTTCATATCTATCTATCTATCTATCTATCTATCTATCTGTATCTCAAATGCTCACTTATTTTTCTTGGGAGTTCCTAATCCTCAAAGTACTTCATTTTTGGTGGTACCGGGGTTTGAACTCAGGACTTTACACTTGCCAGGAAAGCTCTCTCCCACTACGACTCTTGGCCTTTTTGCTCTGCTTATTTTTGAGACCAAGTCTCATTTTCCACTCTCTCTAAGCTAGCCTGAACAGCGATCCTCCTATTTAAACTTCCCATTATAGCTGGGATAACAGGCTCAAACCACCACACTCAACTTTATTGAGGTGGTGCCTTTCAAACTTTTTACTCAGGATGGTCTTGGCCATAATTCTTCCACTTGGTGCCTCTCTGGTAGCTAGGATTATAGGCAAGGGCCATGGGCACCTGGCCTTCCAAGTATTTCTTAACTCGGAGGATTATTTTCATGAAGACTAGGACACACTTTGTGGCAAGAGAGTCTCACCAGTGCCTCATGCTGCCCAGAGCCGTAAAGCCCAAAATGCCAAAATAGCAACAGATTTCACCCTGTTCTGGCCTTCCAGTGGTTTGAGCTGAAAGGAATGGGGAGATCTGGGACTCGCTTGGCCCAGACTTTCATGACTCTCAGACTTCTCTTGAAGGTGGGCAGAGCCACTTATAGACTAGTCTGAAAACTTAGTTTTGGTGAGTGGCATGAATCATTTCTGCCACCAAACCTTTTGGATGAAGTGCTTACAAGTAGAAAATCCATCCTGGTTAAATGCCTTTTCCTTTTATTGATTCTTCCAGAGCAAAGCAGGACAAAATAGAGATCTGGGTAATCTACAAGTTAGAAAACTAGTCTCTGGCCAGAGCTGATGATATCTTGTTCAAGGCCATGTAATGGCCAACAAGCATTAGCCTATTTTTATTCTGAAACCTCCAATCTCAGAACCACAATTGCTACTGCTCTGGTGGCAGAAGGAAGAAGCTGTTTATCCTTCACGAAGACTGCAAATATTCCAGCCCTTTATGTAATCTCCCTGGCCACCAAGGGACCAGCCACAGGGTGTCTGCAGATGCAGAAGCTGGGCAAGGCAGACCATTCCCATACCAGGAATTCCTCCAGGGACCATCCAGCAGGAATAACAGGGCTCTTCCCTTGCTTTCCTCCTCAAGCAAACAACCTGAGGCTCCATTTCTGACTGCCAGCTTCTCACCCAGGCCTGACAGCAATTTGTAACGGGTCTTACAGGGGCTTTCCAACTGTCCGCGTTTTTGTTTGTACAAGAAACCATTTGTGCTTGGTTGCTTGACTCCTCTGTGAAATCGGCCTCAAGAGCAGGTCATCAAGCTGGGTAGCTGGTCAATGAAAGCAAAAGTGCCTGCCCCCCCCACTCCCTCGTGCCCCCCCCCACTCCCTCATGCCCCCCCCCACCTCACCCTGTACTTAGATTCTTTTATCACACAAAGTACCATTCAGAAGCTAAGTGCCAGTTCTCCTGAGTGTGGGCCTTAGAGCACCAGAGACATCTATCCTGAAGGAAGGGGTGCTGGATGAAATACCTGAGAGGCAGTGCCCTTTCCCTTCCAGGCAGGTGCATGTGTGTGCATGTGTGTGTGTGTGCGCGCACGCGTGCCTGTGTGTGCATGCACGCATGTGCGCACGCACCGATATGATCCTTCCTGGTACTTGAATTCAGGGCTTGGGCTGCTGTCCCTGGGCTTTTATGTTAAAGGCTAGTTAGTGCTCTACCACTTGAGCCACAGCTCTACTTCTGGCTTTTAAAAAATGTATTTGGGGGCAGGGGTGGTAATTGGAGATGGTACTTTTCTGCTTGGGCTGACTTCAAACCAAGATCTTCAGATCTCAGCTTCCTGAGTAGTTAGGATTACAGTTGTGAGCCATCAGAAAACAGGTCGTCATCTTCCTCCTCCTCCTCCTCCTCCTCCTCTTCTTCTAGGCCTGGGAGAGGGAGAAGAGGTGGCAGAAATATGTCCCACAGCTCACACCACAGGGGTAAAAGAAACCTACGCACTCATCAAGTGATAAAGACATAGGGAGGAAGTTGCAAACCACAGCCCAGGCAGGGCTGAGGGCCTCAACGGCTGCCACATTATCTCACCAGCTCTTTGCAACTGTTTAGCAGCAGTGCAAGGACTGGATCTCAGCTGGGCCCCTCCCACCTGCCCCAGCACAGAGGAGAAGTTGCATGCAAGAGGCCCCGCGGGACATACCCTGGAACCATTCTTATGTTTTTGAATCTTATTTTAATCTTCATTTTGTGCCTCCAACTCACCATCCTCCTTCCTTAGCCTCCAGAGTGCGGGGATGACAGGCATGCACCGTCCACAACAGTTCCACCAGAAACTGTGAGGCCTATCATCCCTTTCTTTCTCCTCTTTCCTCTCACCGCTGTCACCAATGTCTCTACTATACGCTATTTTTGTCATCAAGAACCATACACCGAGGCTGAGTTCCAGCTACCTGGGCTTTGACATTTGAAAAGAGGAGGTAAAACCCACCTGCTCCCCTCCCCCACCCCCACCCCCACGCCTTCCCCCCACCTCCTGCCACCAAGGGGAAAAGGTGCAGACTCACAGGCTTATCAAGCTCTCAAATGATTTCATGGGAACACAACTTTGTTCTATTCTAGCTTGCCTCACAGGGGGCGGGGGGGGGGGGGGGGGGGGGTGATAGGGTGTGGGTGGAGGGAACACATCTTCAAACGCCTGCTGCTGGCTTAAATGGAGACAGCTGCAGGCCATGGGCTTGTTTTCAGCCTGCCTGGTGCAGGAGATAACTGCAGGGTATGACTTCAAAGACCCACTGCACCCATTCCAACTGCCCAGGGCTGCTGCCTTCAGTGGGTGACTTCCCTGTCTGCACCCAGTGGCCAGAGGAGTCAAGGCCTTTGTCCTTTGGACTAAACTTGTGTGATGTAAGAAGGAAGGAAGGAGCCAAGGGAGTCTTTAGAGACTTCTGCAAAGTCCACAACAATGTGTGTTTGTGTGTGTGTGTGTGTGTGTGTGTGTGTGTGTGTGTGTGTGTGTGTGTGCTGGTACTAAGACTTGAACTCAGAGCCTGGTGCTGTCCCTTGGCTTTTACCTTCAAGGCAAGTGCTCTAAAACTTGAACCACACCTCTACTTCCAGTTTTTTGCTGGTTAATTGGAGACAAAGAGTCTCAGACTTTTCGGCACCCGCTGGCTTTAAACCATGATCCTCAGATCTCAGGCTCCCGAGTAGCCAGGATAAAAGGCATGAGAACCAGAGCCTAGCTTCAGAATGATGCATTTTTGTCTTAAGCTGATAATGGGAAGAACCGACTTGTCATAGCAGCTTAGTTATGCCAGTTTTCTTGGTTGTTTTTTTTTTTTAAATAACAGGCTAGATATTACACTGTAAGACCTAAAAATGAGGTGTTTTTTTAAACTCTATATGTGTATATATGTCTCAGATGTCCCCTCGATCTCTGTAAAAATCATCTAGTCAAAGTTGGCTTGCTGTTCGTATGGCTGGTAGTCTTTGATCTCCAAGGAGCCGTTAGGAGAGAAACTGTTACACAGAAGTTTTGAGATCCTCAGTTCTTTGCAATGGGTAGCACAGATGGCTGTTGAAGGAGCCACATGAAAGAGTCACTGTGAAAGGTAGTTATTTCCTGTCTTCTCCAGCTGGCTGGCCCTAACGAAATGTGCCCCCAAGCAGCAGATTCACGCTGACACTGTGTAGTCAAGTGGCTACTGACACTTTCTGTGAGCCGACTCATTTTGGCAGATTGACTTCCTCTGTTCCCATGGCCCATCCAGCCTCCTTTCCTCCTCTTCACATGCCAAATCCTAGCCAAGACAAGCCGATGCAGTCTCTTTAACCTTGGTTTCCCTATCTGTGATGTGGGACTGGAAATACCTTATACTCAAGGACATCACCTGGTTTTTCATTGGTTGGATTAATTCTGCAATTTGAAAGAGCCTGATTAGTAAATAATGATGTGTTGTCTTTTTTTATGGTAGATAAAGAGCTCTCTTTTCTCTTTCTCTCTCTCTCTCTCCCTCTCTCTCTCTCTCTCTCTCTCTGTTTAATGTTGGTACTGGGTCTTGAATTCAGGTCCTTGTACTTTCACTTGGCTTAGTTGCTCAAGGCTAGCCCACTTGATCCACAGCCTCACTTCAAGCTTTGTGCTGGTGAATTGGAGAAAAGAGTCTGCCATTGAGATCTTCAGAGATCTGAGATCTGGTTTAAGATCAGAGATCTTCAGATCTCAGCCTCCTAAGTAGCTAAGATTATAAGCATGAGCCACCAGTGCCCAATAAAAAGAATCTCTTATGTGGCAAATGTGAGGGAAATACTATATTACAATTGTTAAGCAAAAAGGAGAGAGGTTTTAAAGAATAAATCAAACAATACATATTAAATGATTAGTTTAGTATTGTGTGGTCAGTACTTGGAATATGTCATTCAGCATCACTTACATCTCTTTTGTACACAGATCAAATAACCACCTCTCCTATGAAGCCATAAGGTCTCAGACAGAGCCAGTCTGTCTTTAGAAACCTACATGGTCATTCTGTAATTGCTTTTCCCAGTTACTACATTCTATCTGGAATTATACTAGTTCATGTCATGTTTTATCTTACCTTGGAATAGACAACCTACTTTTTCCTTTTTCTTTGTATATGTCAGGAGCAGGGGGGGTGGGGTTTCCTGTGGCTTGAACTTAGGTTCTGGGCACTATCCCTGAACTTTTTTGCTCAAGGTTAGTACTGTACTACTTCTAGCTTTTTTTTTTTTTTTTTTTTTTTTTTTTTGGTGGTTAACTAGAGATAAGAGTCTCATGAACTTTCCTGCCTGGGCTGGCTTTGAACCATTGATCCTCAGGTCTCAGCCTCCTGAGTAGCTAGGATTAAAGGTGCGAACCACCAGCACTTGGCACAACCTTATTTCTTTCTTTTTTTGGGGGGGGGGTGGTCTGGTCGTGGGGCCTGAACTCTGGGCCTGGACACCGTCCCTCAGCTCTTCAGCTCAAGGGTAGCGCTCTACCACTTGAGCCACAGCACCACTTCCGGCTTTTTTCTTTTTGCTGATGTGGTGCTGAGGAATCGAACCCAGGGCCTATGCATGCAAGGCAAGCGCTCTACCACTGAGCCACCTTCCCAGCCCCACAACCTTATTTCTTACTTTGCTTCTGCTAGGCTGAGATAACTTTGTGATTTAGAAGAGAGCCTAAATAGTTAATAAATTACAATGCATTCATATGATGGAATATAATACAACCCCAAATGTCTTAATGCTAATTGTTTCGGAAGTGACAAAAACAGCATTATCGTAAGCAATAAAATAGATCCCTCCCCTTACATGTGTATATACACATGAAACTGCATGTATAAAAAAGTAAGGCTAGGAAATGCACCCAATGATGAAAGATGACATCATGATTACAGCTGCTATTTTAATTCCTTGTCTTCATATGCTTGGGATTGTGTTCATTGTTCCCAACCAGGAAAACAAAAAAGTTCTAAGTTCTTATTAAAAGACAAATTGTAAAGTATGACAATGGGGATTATTTTAAGCAATTGGTCAGGGAGAATTTCATGAGTTTCATCATGTATCCAAATAACCAGCTTTGGAGCACCTACTGTAATTAGGACTCTGTGGTAAACACTAAAGAGGACAAAGCAGTCCTGACATGGTCTTGATGTTCAGCAGGAGAGAAGAAACACACGCAGGAAGAGATGAAATGAGTGATTGACAGCAAAGGTTCGCGTGGGCGGGCCTCCATCCTGACCTCTATGCTGGGCCATGGGGCCCGAGGGAAGCACCACACAGGACTCTTGAAGAGCCGTGGTGGCAACTCTCATTGTTACACAGTGAAAGAAGTCAGGAATATAAACATTTGTATTTAAACTATGAATTTCTAACCTTTTCCCCACCAATGATCTCTTCCCCGCCCTTCCCCACCCCCAAGTTTGCTACTAACAAGTGTAAAATAGCTGAAGAGAGAATTTCACCAACTTGCAGTTGACCCTTAGTGAAATGACAAGCAGGTCATCTGCAAGGAAAGAATGAGAAGCAGGTTGGAATAGTCTCACTAGATTTTCCTTCCACCACCTCTTTTTTTTTTGGGGGGGGGGGGTCCAGTCATGGGGCCTGAACTCTGGGCCTGGGTGCTGTCCCTCAGCTCTTCAGCTCAAGGCTAGCCCTCTACCGCTTGAGCCACAGCGCCACTTCGGCTTTTTTCTTTTTGCTTATGTGGTGCTGAGGGATCAAACCCAGGGCCTCATGCATGCAAGGCAAGCGCTCTACCACTGAGCCACCTTCCCAGCCCCCTTCCACCACGTCTTAAGAGTTATAAAATTTGCTATTTAAAAATATCATGTTGCTAGTCAGGTGCAGGTGGCTCATTGCTGTCCTAGTTATTCAAGAGGCTGAGATCTGAGAATTGCAGTTTGAAGCCAGCCCAGGCAGGAAAGTCTAAATGACTCTTATCTCTGATTAACTACCAAAAAGTCGGAAGTAGAGTTGTGGCTCAAGTGGTAGAGCCTTAGCCTTGAGCACAAAAGCTCAGAAACTGCACTTGGACCCTGAGTTCAAGCCCCAGATCTCACACAAAACAAAACAAAACAAAACAAAACCATGTTGCAATATTTCCTACTTTGGTTAATTTGAGGGAGAGGGAGATACTAGGGTTTGGAATCAAGGCCTTGTGCTTGTTAGGCAGGTCCTCTAACACTTGAGTCATGCTGCCTAGCTCTTTTCACCTTTGTTACTTTTCTAATAGGGGTCTCACCTTTAAACGTGGGACAACTTGGAACTAGATTTTCTTATTTATGCTTCCTCCTCAGGTAGGATAACACATGTGTAATGATATATTTTTTATTGGATGAGATGAGATCTTTAGCATTTTTTTTTGGTCTGAGCTGCCTGGAACCTTGATCTTTAGCCTTCTTAGCAGCTAGGATTATAGGTGTTAGCTACCATGCTGGGCCAATTTGGGATAAATGTTATAAAAATTAAACTCTTTCTGTATTGTTTCTTATTTTGCATAATAAATTTTTAAATTGATTACAAAGGGGCTACAGTTACATAAGTCACGTAAAGAGTACATTTGTTTTTGGACAATGTCACCACTCCCCTAGCTCTCTCCCAATTTTTCCCTCCCATCTCCATCCACAAGTTCATTTTTAGCATGGTGTCTAGTGAGTACTATTGCTGTATTTGTTCACCCTTTGTTCCTCTATTTCTGTAACTCACCAAAGACAGAGAAACAAGACAAAAAAGAAAACAAAATCAACAACAATATTTAAAAAAAACCCTCTTGTTTCCGTTTCCTGGGGTTCATTTCAATAAATATTGTTCTGTATGATCAAAGACACACTCGCATTGCGCCTTTCTATTCCCCCTCTAAGAGTATCTTCCTTTGGTATCACTATGCGTGGCTGACTAGAGTCCTATATAATTTATCATGTCCTGATGTGTTTTAGATCTAGCTTCCCCATATAAGAATGTATTCTTTCTGAACAAGAACTTTATCTCACCTTCTTAAAGCCAATGTAAATGAATCCTCTACATTGTTCTAGTAGAATTCACTGTTAAGATATTTGAATTTACTTTACATAGTAAAGTTGGAAACCAAAACAAAAGAAAACAAAACTACAATGGTTTTAGCTTGGTGGAAAGTTTTATCTGTTTCCTAAATTTATAGATTATACTGTGGTTAATAGAATTTTTTCTTTTTTTAAGCCAATCCTAGAGCTTGAACTCTGGGCCTAGACTCTGTCCTTGGGCTTCTTTTGCTCAAGGCTAACGCTCTACCACTTGAGCCACAGTGCCAGTTCTGGATTTTTCTGAGTAGTTTATTGGAGAGTCTCATGGACTTTCCTGCCCGGGGTTGGCTTCGAACAGTGATCCTCAGGTATCAGCCTCTTGAGTAGCTAGGATTATAGGTATGAGCCACCAGTATCTGGCTGGTTAATGGAAATTTTGATCATCACAAAGGAGAACAAATCTAAGAGTTGGCTAGTCCTTTGGAATACACATAGTAGGAAGGGTAAAAAGAAAGAGGAGAGGCTTTCTAATGAATATATAAGTGTATATATACATATACATATAGTATGCATACATTGTAAAATGTCACTGTGTCACAGGTAGGCACAGAGAATCAGAACACACATGCCAGTTGTTTTGATTAGTGTCACTTTAATCAAAGCTGCCATGTAGGCACTTTAAATACATTAAGGAAATCAAGTTTCCTTGGTTGGTCAAGGCAAAGGATTTCTAGTGTTTTCCATTCACTTTCAGCTCACCGCTTTGGACTTTCCGATGCTTCCACAGGTTCTCCTGTTGTGGAAGGAATCTATCCTTCTGCACTCTGGAGAAACCCAAGGCTGATACTTTGTGAGATTAGCAAGCAGCAAGGCCCCTTTTGTAAGGTTTCTTTATGTATCTTTTTGTCTGAGATTGTGACTTGAAATCGAATTCTGTATCTGACACTTTTAGTTATTGGCTGGCGCTCTACCACCTGAGCCATTCATCCAACCCCACCCTCCCCTTGGTCAGTTTGATGGGGTTCTTAGATGTCGTATTTGGAGGTAGATACTTGCTGGATTACTACTCACCTTCACGTAGCGTCAGGGGTCAGCGATTGCATCCCAGAGTTGACTTCATCTCAACCCTCTGTGCCAAAAGACCTCCCATCAGATCCAGTCATCACAGGCCAAGGCCAGCTGCAGCTGAAGGCTGGCTGCCATTCCGGCCTAATCCAGCCCTCCCCCTTCCCTCTGGGGCTTCCCTCAAACTTCTGTTTCAAAGACAAGGCCAGAGATGGCCCAGCACTGTGCCAGAACCACGGGCAGATGAGAAAGCACAGACTCTAGCTTCATCTTATCCCTCCTTGACTTTATCCAACTGGAACTGCAGCCTTCCAGGCAGTTTTCCTGAAAAACACTTTTCAAGTCATTAAAAAATATGCATAATATTATCAGTTACCATTTATAGCTCCTGTGCTTCGAGTAACTGGCATTTGTTGTTACTTCAGGCAAGCCAGAAAAATGAGCATGCCAGAAACTGACATGGTATGTTAAGTCACCAAAACAAAAGAGCTCACTCTGATCAATGTCTGGTTGGCTTCTTTGTGGGTTTTCCCCTTTCCTTCTATCAGTTGTGGCTTTCGGCTTCTTTTCCACTCTCTGTATGGTGGCTTCTTTTCCACTCTCTATATGGTCTGAAGGATGGAGCAATGCTAGAGTCTCTTTCAAAGATAAAACGTTCTAAATGTAGCAGGTTTATCAGGTGGCCTTAAATAGATTCTAAAACAACAACAACATGACAAAGCCCCTTGTCATATCCTTTGTCTTCAATTGACTTATCTTCTAATGATTCTAAATCGATAATATTCCTGGGATCTAGGTTCATCTGGTGTGTTTATCATATAGGAAGGAACTACAGGATGTGTTCCTGTCATTAAAGCCCTTGATGGCCCCAGGCTGTTTGAAGAGGACAAAAGACAGGACCTAGCTTGCTTCCTCCCTCCCTCTCTTCCTCCTTCCCTCCCTTCCTCCCTCTCTTCCTTCTTCCTTCCCTCCCTCCCTTCCTCCTTTTCTTCCTCCTTTCTTCCCTCCTTCCCTCCTTCTTTCCCTCCCTCCCTTCCTTCCTTCATTTGAACAGTAGTTCAAGCTCTACTGCTCCCTAGCTTTTTGGCTCAAGTTTGGTGCTCTACCATTTGATCCATACCTCCACTTCTATTTCTTTCACTAGTTAAGAAGAGCCTCCTGGTCTTTGCAGCTTAGGATGACTTTGAACTATTATCCTCAGACCACAGCCTTCTGAGTAGCTAGGATTACAAATGTGAACCACCAGCACCTGACTTGGACATGGATTTCTTTAACTGGCTTCATCCTGTGCCATTACGGCATACTCTGCTAGGGAATTGTCATCTCTAAGCCTAACACACATGACTGCTTTTAGGAAAAGAAGAACTGGCATGGTTGTTCACATATTTGTCTGTTTATTTTTACTGATCTCTGTTCTAGGTAGATGTCCACGTGCTATCTGAAATGCAGTATGTACATTCATTACATACAAACATGTGCCTACTGGTAATAGTAGACATTTACTACACATCTCTCTCTTTCTCTCTGGAGACACACTGCTGGACACATCGTGGAGGAAAGATACTCATGGACCAAGGACACTAGCCTTGGACTCTTATATGAGCAAAAAATTCTACTCTTATTTTCCAGACTATAATACATTCTTGGTTCTACTTGTAACAACAGATTAACCTAACTGACCAAATATATCTATAGTTGCACGCATGCACACACACATACACACACACACTTTAGCAGCCATCTTTAAAGGTGGTGCTTTTTTTAAAATTATTTTATTTTATTTTATTTTTGTTTTTGGGGTCTGGTCATGGGCCTGAACTCTGGGCCTGGGCGCTGTCCCTCAGCTCTTCAGCTCAAGGCTAGCACTCTACCACTTGAGCCACAGTGCCACTTCCAGCTTTTTTTCTTTTTGCTTATGTGGTGCTGAGGAATCGAACCCAGGGCCTCATGCATGCAAGGCAAGCGCTCTACCACTGGGCCACCTTCCTAGCTCTGGTGCTTCTTTTAGAAGCACATTTGGTGCTCTAATATAGGACCTCTGATGAGCATTTCCCACAGTCAAATACATTTTGTATATTTTCTTTTACACTGTAAGAACATTCTCTTGTTTCACTGAAATATTCTGTAGCTAAATATGAGACCATTTGTTTTACCTTTTACTTTTTACTTTTTTGTTTTACCTTTTAATTTCTTTTTTATTTTATTGTTTTATTCTTTTATTTAATTCTTTATTGTCAAGGTGATGTACAGAAGGGTTACAGTTATATCAGTCAGGGAAAGACTACATTTCTTTTTTGACAATATCATTCCTTTCCTCATTCTCTCCTATTTTTTCCTTCCCATACTCACCCACAAATTGTATAGTTTATTTTCAACATAGGATTTTTTGCAAGGCAGGTATTACAAATTACAGATAAGAAAACTTGGTACATATAGTAAAAATGGCTGCTTCAAAGCACCTACTACATTTTATCATACCTACTTCCTTATGTGGGCTCTGGTGGTTCTGAGTGATGGAGAAGGTCCTATTTCTATTTAGATTTTAAATTCAATAGTCAGTATGGCACAATGGTAACGTGTAAGGCTCTAAGAGTATGAGAACATTCTGTCATGAAGCTTACAATAGTGCAAAGAGCCATGTTTCCTCTGATAGAATTGAAGCATGATTAATAAGCCAGAGTAGTTTTTAGAAATTACATGTGAATCACGAGGCCTTCTTCATATTAAAATCTAAACTGTCACACAGATTATTTATGTTTGGGTCAAAATTGTTTTACTTTGGTGTAGAATAAGTCAATTTTAACCATGAGAATAACCCTAAAATGTAACTCTAAAATGTAATTGTTAATATAACTATTATACCCAGGTGAATATTCATATATTAATAAGGATAAAAGATACTCTTCCTTTTTTTCATTTGACCCTTTATATATCAAGTAGAGGTAATTAAAATCAAACACTTCACATGGCTGACAACTGCACCGATTAGGAGTCATGCTAACAACCTAGTATATACTCAATTGAAATAAAGTTTGGAATTCATAACATTTCCATAAGCCATCCAAGCAGGCAGGCTTAAGCCTTTGTAAGCTTAAATCCTGCTAGCAAAAGTCTCAGACGTGACTCTCACTTCTTTCTTTCAGCAATGTAAGACTTAGAAGTCATGCTCCCTGCTAAAGGAAGATGGAAGAAAATGGTGGAAGGACACTTGTCTGCAGAAACCACCTGGGAAATTCTACAAGACCCACCATTTGTCCTCACAGCAAATAAAACTGGGAAAGGCGAACAGAACTCCTGCCAATGTTAGTTTTCTAGAACATGCCTTGGGCATTGTTGGTGAGAAAGAAAATGAAGAAGAAATCAACTGGTGAGCTTTCCTGGCTGAAAGACAAGATTCAAATAAGCTGTTTAACCTTTAGTTTCATCATTCCCAAACATAATAAAGATTCCAGCTTTTATAAAGGGGAGCCAGCTATTTACAATAGACTGTTCTAGAAGGGGTGGGTGTGTCTCATACGGCAAATATTTGCCCATAGGAGGTAATAAAATTGTATTAAGCTCCTACCCACTACTGTATGTGGTCATCAATTTGATTAGCTCACTGAAGACTATTTTAAGATCCTGTCCAGCACAAACATTAACAAGAACCTGGCATTTTGCCTTGAGAATATCTAATTGATCTTTCAAGTCCATAATCTCATTTATCAAAGTGGATAGCCAGGATTTATGCAGAATGGTTTGCACACCTCTTTGATTTCAGCCTCCTGAGACCCTAACCCTGCATCCCACCCAATCCTGTTTTATTTTCACCACATCCTGTGTTATTGAATGGGCCTCTTATAAAAATGCAATGTGCATTCCTCCCCTGTTGTGTGTTTTTTTTAAAACTGAAGTTCTAAACAAATCTTACATCAATTTTGTTCAATGTGCAATTCTCTTAACATTGCTTAGGCAGCCTTGTAAAGGTCAAAGTTATTAGAGTGAAGGCAATCTGTTTGCACGAACAAGAATGCACAGGGCCAAAAGTAAAAGAGTGGTTGAAGAAGCAACATGGCAAAATCATACTCCAGTAGATCATAGAGAGGCTGTGAATATACAGATTCATCTCACATCCTTGCTCTTTACCTGAGTTATATCTTTACTTTATTAAAAAACAAAACGTAACTAAAACCAACTGTCCAGTGGTCATGCCTCAAATCCTCGCTACTCAGGAAGCTGAAATTTGAAGATCATGGTTCAAAGCCAGCCAAGCCAAGAAAGTCCATGTAACTCTTACCATCAATTATCTGCAAGTGGAGATATGGATCAAGTGGTATAGTGCCAGCTTTGGGTGCAGGCTAACAGACAGGGCCCAGGCTCTGAGTTCAAGCCATAGTACTGGCATGTGCACGCGTGCACGCACGCACACACACACACACACATATTTTATTTTCAATTGAGTGAGTGCACTGTTTCTTCATTACAGCAACAATGAAATAGAGTCAGAGAACAATTCATCAGCTACTTCAGATGAAGCAAAAGGATAGTGCCTCGATCAGCCATAAATCCAACCATTAACCCTTCCCCTGAGCATCTCCAAGTCTGGGCTTTCACTAATGACACTTTCTGCAGTGTCATTTCATAGCATCTATCACTTCATTTCATAAGCATATGCAAACCAATGCTTCCCAGATGCATCGATGCCTTATAAACATTTAGCTCTCAACTCCCTTTCAAGTCCCATCAGGTGCTAACAAGGATCCAAACTATTCTTTGTGTAGGGTTGAATAATGCGCACCATCCAAAGACAGACACCAAAGACGGTCTCAAGTCGGTTGCTATAAAACTAATAAATAGAGCAGTAAACACAGGATACATTCCAGAGAAAGCTTAAGCCCCGTGTTTAGTACTCGATTCAAAGAAGCAGGCCTCCAGTATCAAGAGGAATTGGAAGATTGGGGTGTGAGGAGAGGGAAAGGATTACATGTCAGAAGAAAAAGGAAATTAGGTTGATAATGGTTCCTGGAATCCCTGCCAACAACTTCAGCCAACTTGCCTGCAGGTTCATAGACATGAGCCAAGTATAGACCCAAGGCTGTCAGGATTAAGAACATTCTTCATGCAGATCAAAGGAAGACCCTCCGAGTAACATTTCTAGTCAATACAAATATCACCTCCCAAAATAGGAGTTCTCCACAATGGTAGACTTAGCTTGTATGAGGAAGCCATTTTCTCAGATGACTGTGGAACTCGTCCTCAATAGATCATCTGAGACTCATTCATTCATTCACTCACTGGCTCAATCTATTTGCCAGGTATTTACAATGTACAAAGTAGAAGAGTTAGGAGACAGAGATGCTATTTTTAAATCACATCCTGTTTTTAAAGATGAGCCAGGGTGGCCTTCCAGTCTTTGGCCAGTCTGTGGATTTCATGTTTCTAAGTCACAGTTCTTCTTAGGATCACTGTAAAGATGAAATGAGATAAGCCAAACACTTTACAGGATTCCAGATGACAAATGGATTTGTCCTTGTGTCTTTCCTTTCTTTCTTTGTCTTTCTTTCTTTGTCTTTCTTTCTTTCTTTCTTCCTCTCTTTCTCCTTCCTTCCCTCTTTTCATTCTTTCTTTCTTCATTTCTTTCTTCTTCCTCTCTTTCCTTGTCTTTCTTTCTTTCTCCTTTCCTTCCTCCCCCCCCCCCCCAACCCCATTGGCTAATGCTCTACCAACTGAACCAAGCCCTCAACCCATAGGAGTTGGCTATTTCTTTTCTTTTCTTTTTCATGTGTGTCATTATGTAAGGCACTCATTTCCAGGGTAAGCCAAATTTCACTTGAACCTATTTCCTCTTCACAAACACACAGGATTCTAACAGACCTCACACCTTCTTCCTTCAACTAAATAGTTGCCATTAAGTTTGTTTATCCATTTGTACACATAATAGGTTTTCCTTAAGCATTCTGGGAAAGGGGCAGTGCTGGTGGAGCTGTGGGGTCCGCTTTGGGCCAGCATCTGAGCCACAACAAATCCCATATTGCCGAGGCCCTAATGGCACTGCTTCTGGCATGCCCAGGAAAGTGTTTCCTTGCCTCTAAATTAAATCCATTGTCCATGTGAGAGGAAAATTCAGCAGCTAGGGGTTGGGGGGAGAGGGGTGGTACCGCAGGCACGTAGTTCTTTGTTATAGCAGTACAAATTTTTGTTTGTGTTTTTGTTTTTCACCAGCTTCTTTAGATTCTAAGACAAAATAGGGAGCTCAGGGCTCTGGCCAGTAATGAATTTTCTCAGAAAAGCCTTGGGCTCTCTGGCTTGTGTTCTTTTCTAAACTACACGGAAAAAACCTTTTTCTAAAGTGATGGACCTTTTTTTTTTTGCAACCAGTTAGCACCTGCTCTCAAAACTTGATCCTTCTCTGATTTGTTTCAAGTAGAGCCAGGGGATCAGGACTTAATTAGCAGTGATCTATCTCTCATACTGATCAGTTCCATCCAGTCCCCCCCCCTCCTGCCCACCCCCACCCCCCTGCGATCCCCCCAGGGCTCCAGATTCGTCTCTATTTGGAATTCCCGTGCTTGCTGGGCGGCTTGTGTTTGCAGTACGCTGGCAGGCACTTCCTAGTGTGCAGCCCTGGCTAGGCACAAACACTTCTCACTCCCGATGGTGGAGCAGGCCGCCCTGGGCCCGCCTGGCAAGTCTCAGCAGCTACATTTCAGCCCAGTGCCTCCAACCAAAGGTCGGACACACAGACACACCTCCCCCTGGAGCTCCACAGACTCAAAGGAGGCTTAGGGCATCTCGTGAGAAGAGATGCCCAGAGTAACCCTCTCTCTCGGAGGGAAGGGTCATGGATACCTCTGTCCTGGGAGCTTGGAAATGGCCTTTGGGCTGCTGAGGAAGGATTTTCTTTCTTTTTTTTTAAATGTGGGGAAAATGCCTCCTGCTCCCTACCATCCTGAGCCAAAATAACATGTTTTGGCAACCGTTCTTTGGCAATTAGGGCCTCAGCTCCCTGAAAGCATTCTTCCATGCAAAATATGCCTTGCAGAGAAAACATCAAACCACATCTGAGTGAAAATATAGGAAGCGAATAAAAGGGGCGCAGAGCAGTGGGAGTCGGCAAAGGCTAGGCCGAAGGCTCTGGAGTCAGACACCCACTAGATGTTTTCACCACTGCAGCTCCAGCTCAGACTGACGCTGAGAACTGGGAACCTGGCTCGGGGCACGCTGGGTATCCAGCTCCTATCGTTACCCATGACAGGAGAGCTGCAGCAAGACTTAGGCGAAGGCCAAGTGAGGAATGAACCAAACACTGGTGGCCCATACCTGCAACCCTAGCTCCTCAGGAAAGAGTCTCACAGATTTTCCTGCCGGCGCTGTGATCCTCAGATCTCAGCCTCCTGAGTAGCTAGGATGACAGGTGTGAGCCACCAGCACCAAGTTTCTGCATGGCTTTTGAGCTGTTACAAGTACACATGTTGGCACTTGCTCTGGCCTTCTCTCTCTCCTGGACTGCTGTCTTTCTTCTCTATCCTTGCCCAATTCTCCCAGTTGTTTTTTTTTTTTTCTGGTGGAAAATAGTCAAGGCAAGCTTTTCAAAGCAGGAATCCATGCCCCGTTATACCTTCCACATAATAAGATGGGTCTACAAAGGGCGGAACCAAACCACATCCTTCCAAGCAGCGGCTGCAGAGTGGGCAGTACAAGAGCTCAGACATCTGGTTCACCTTACTCATAACCCCAATACCATCTGAAGATTATCCCCCCCCAAAGAAGTGCAAATGGATTTCACTGGTAACTTCTGGGACCACAGGGGCTATGTATTATTCTATTAATGTGCAAATATCTCACGAACACGCTTGGTTTACCATTATAAATTACTTTTCCTTCTCTAATAAGTTAAGTTTTCTAATACTAATTGTTAGCATAGGACTCTGTTGATACTGGATTGCTTATGCCCAGCCATGGATTGAAGTATGTTTAATTTAGCCTGAGAGATTACTTCTATCTTCTCTATTTCTGTGTAATCATTCCCTTGATAGCTTTGACTTAGGAATTTGGTTTTTGTAATATAAAATGTTGGCATTATAAAAACCAAAGATTATTTACTTTTGTTCATCTGTTGTTTAAAGAGTCTGTGGTCAGAGACTAAGACGTTTAAATAAAATATGAATCCAGTTTAGTGCACTTCTAAATCTCATATAAGTTGTAATTTTGTACTTTAGTATTCACATCTATTTTTAAGTGGGTATAATCAGAATCTTATCAACTTCTTTCATTTGTGTATTAGCCTTTTCACTAACTCAAATACTGAGTGACAGAGGATACCAGACCACACAGAAACGGAAGGGAAGTCTAGTTAGCTTGCCATTGATCTTGCCAGCTCTCCGACCCTCCTCTCTCTGTTTCAGTGCCCACAATCTGGAGAAATTACAGAAGTTTGGTAGTATGCCCGCTCATTCTGGCTTGACGTTCTTTCGAAAGCTTTAGGAAGAGCTCTCTGCCTATAGCTGAATTTGAAGCCTAAAAATAGTAAAAAGTTAAAAACAACACACTATCTTTTCCTTCTGGACATTTAATAGGAAAAATATTCACCTCCACTTCTGAGATCTCAAGCTCTGGCTGCTGTGGCATCTTTCAAAGGAAATAGTCCCCCATGCTCCCTCGGGTCTGTGATCCCACTCACCTAAGGAAACGGTGCTAGAATGGGTTTTCAGAAGGGAATGTAGTCCCTGCCAAAAATAATCCCAAGAATACACAACACATAGAAAACATCTAGATTACATATGTGTTTGATTTGCTTTTAGGGATGGTAGCTAGAATATTGTGGTACAATGATGTTCTATTCCTGAGCTGAAGCTATTCCCTCCCTAGCAGAAACAGAAATAATCTTATTATTGCCAATATCTGAAAGGATGATGACAGATGTAAACTCGATCGTGGTAGGTCCCTTTCAGAATGATTTTTTGTGGGTATGTGCTGGTACTGGGGCTTGAACTCAGGCCATTAAGCTCTCGTGAGGCTCTGTTCACGGCTGGCACTCTGTTACTTCTGCCATGTCTCTAGCTTATTTGTTTTGCTGGTTTAAATTGGACATAGACTCTTACAGACTTTCCTGCCCAGGCTGGCTTTGAACCTCACCCCTCAGATCTCTGTTTCTTTCTTTCTTTTTTATTGTGAAAATACTGTACAGAGGGGTTACAATTACATGGGCAAGATAATGAGTACATTTCTTATCAAGCATTGTAGCCTCCTCCTTTGTTTCCCCTTCCCATCCCTTCCCATCCTCCCCCTATCCCGTCCCCTCACCCCCGGCCAAAGTTGTATAGTTCGTTTTTCGACATAACGACTTGTACATCTCATTGTTTCAATAGGTCCACCTGTATCCCTATTTAAATGATTTGTTTTTTTCCCTTCCCCTCCACAAATTATACCAACATCAAATACAATGAAAACAGGGTTATACTGTGGAGGAGGAACATACAAAGCAACAAAGAAATATCTTATAAATATGTTAGAAACAATAGCAAGAAAGAAAAAAAACATTTGAATACTTATCTTGGGGTTCATTTCACCTAACATCAACTTATCTGACCTTTTCTGCTTGTCTCAGACATATACTAGTTATTGCAAATAAGGGAAACCATGGGACCTGTGTTTTTTTGGGCCTGGCTTACTTAATATAATTTTTTCCAAGTCTTTCCATTTCCTAACAAATGGGGCAATGTCATTCTTTCTGATGGAGGCATCTTTCTGAGGGGCATCTGGGTTGGTTCCATATCTTAGCTATGGTAAATAATGCTGCAGTACACATAGTTGTGCTGGTAGCTTTAGTATGGTCTTGTTTGTGATCATTTGGGTATATGCCCAAAACTGGGATTGCTGGGTCATAGGGGAGCTCTATGTGGAGTCTTTTGAGGGACCTCCATACTACTTTCCAAAGAGGTTGAACAAGTTTACACTCCCACCAACAATGCAGTAAGTTTCCTTTCTGTCCAAGATCTCTGTTTCTTAAGTAGCTAGGATTATGGATGTGAGCCATCAGTGCTAAACCCAGAATGATTTTTAACCATCAATTACACTTTGAAGTGACAAAAGCCATATAAATGCATATTACAAATTATGAGAACTAAATTTATTAAACAAATAGATGAATATTAGTGCCCGATAGACCTCACATACATTGATTCCAACTCAAGCTTTTTATGAAGTAGATTTTGGCAGTAGCATGAAACTGTCTTACTGTACCAGTGAATGGCATTCTAAGGTATTCATCCTTAAATAATTCAATACTTGGGTTGGAAGAAAATATCTTTAAGCTGATTATCCTTTTTATTAATTGGTTTAAATACAATCATAAGGCAAGTTACCCAAGAGTAATGTGCTTTTGCTTATATGCTTGTTGGTGGTTGTTAGGACTTTGTCTAAATCTCAAAAAATAAGAATCTTACTAAAACATATAAGAACATTTTTTGGTCAGTCCTGGGGCTTGAACTCAGAGTCTGGACACTGTCCTTGACCATTTCTTGCTCAAGGCTAGCATTCTACCACTTGAGCCATACTCCACTTCAGGCATTTCTGATAGCTAGTTGGAGATAAGAGTTTCACAGACTTTCCTACTCGGGCTGACTTTGAACCGTGATCCTCAGATTTCAGCCTCCTAAGTAGCTAGGATTACAGGTGTGAGCCACCAGCACCTGGCTATAGATGCCATTTTTATTCCTTTTATATTTATCCCTTTATATTTCCCAGACACTGTGAAACAACTTACTAAGGGTGGATGTATTATAGTTTACATTAGGTTATTGGAAGGCTATGGTGATCATTTTTAAGATTAGCCAAGGGAAACAAATGAAGGAGGACTCTAAGACATCCAGTGAAGCATGATGGGAAAATGGGCAGGTTTCACCATCCTGGACAACTGCCTAAAGTGCAGCCAAGCAGGATCTCAGCAAAAGAAGAATCCGATTCAGAAAAGGCCTCGTTAGAATAGAGATAGAACTTAACTCTCAAGACTGGGGACTGAATTCTTCACAGGAAGGTCTCCTCGAGGGAGACAGGCTCGTGGAGATCCCAAGCTGTGACAATGCTATCACCCTGCAGAAGCAGACTTCCATTCCCATGGGTAAATCACTGAACCTCTGTGGTTCGGTGTCTGAATGTAGAATAACAATTTTGTAACCATGTCCTGGGGAATGAGTGGGCTAGGGCTAAAGGGCTTCTTGTGCTCTGGATATAGCTTTAACATGAGATTATGTATTTGATTAGTAGGTGAGGTTATTATTTATTGGATTAGCATGTAGATCTCTGAAAAAAAAAATCCATAGTGTTCACCAGACAGTGTTGCTTTTCATTCAAAGTAGTTAGTATATATTTAGTCTGTTGTAGCAGTGGGTTTTTAAAAAATCTTTATTCCTAAAGACAAAGTTCTTTAACAGTGTGTACCATGTGTCTCTGTGCTCTACTTAAGTTGGGCAGAAAGTTAGGAAGCTTCCAGCTCCTAAAAGCCATTGCTTGTCTAAGTCTCTCTGGGGGGAGGGGGAGGATGGGGGGGTGGAGAGTAGCATTTGAATTCTCTACAGAGAATTTGAGAGTTGTCTCCTTTATTTCCTGTTGACTCAGCTATCTTCTTCCCACATTTTGGGGTTTGTGGTAAATGAAGAATTTGTATTTGGCCCGCTGGAAACAAGGCCTTTGAATAAGCTGAAGATCGTGTGGGCCATGAGATTTTGCTACATGCTATGAAATCCCTCTTTTCTCATAGATTCATTCACATTAGTAAAGAAGAACTATATTTTATTTGCTAAATGTGGTCCCTCGGTGACAGAAAACTTGACTACATATGATATAAAACACAGTTTTAAGACTCCCAACTTGAAATTCTTTCAAAAACAAATCTGTCCTTGTCATGAGGCACAAAGCCTGGGTTTGTTTCTGTGACTTTTCACTAGGGGAAGAAGTATTTAAATTCATAATGACGAAAATTGAAACTTTGGATGGAAATCCAAGCATGGAAGGCAAAAGTATTTGATTTAAATTGATCTAATTCATTTAATAGTTTTGAAGACTTTCACAAAGACTTTTTTGTTTTGTTTTTGTGTTTGGTTTGGTTTTGTGCCCATCCTAGGACTTGAACTCAGGGCCTGGGCACTGTCCCTGAGCTTTTGTGTTCAAGCTATTACTTCATCACTTTGAGTCACAGCTCCACTTCTGGATGTTTTTGATAGTTAATTGGAAATTAGAGTTTCATGGGCTTTTCTGCCTAGGTTGGCTTTGAACCATGATCTTCAGAGCTCAGCCTCCTGAGTGGCTAGGATTACTAGTGTAAGTCATAGACATCTGGCTCAAAGACTGCTTTTTTGTTGTTGTTGTTGTTGTTTGTCTGTTTTAATTTCTCTATTTTCTATTTCTCTTTCCTTGTTACCTAAACCATTCAAAACATTCTTTAAAGTATACCTACCATCTTCCCTTTAAACTTCCCAGATTGAATTAACACATTTCTACTATGTTCTATTATGTATATAGAACATTTCATGTATGTAATGTTTGATATAGTCTATAGATCTATCATTTAACCACATTAATCATCACAGTGGTGTCTATATAGCACCATCATGCATTTCCAGAACACTATAGTATTTAAACACCAAGTTTAAAATTCTAATCCCATATAATTATCCTGACTCCTGACACCACACTGAGCATTTCAGATCCCAGAAAGGAAGGCCTGAAAAGACTTGTTGAGAGCAGCTCTGGTTCAGAGCCTGAAGTTTGGACCCAGTTCGCACAAGTTTGTTTCTGAAAAAAAAAAAAGAGATGCAAACATGTGGTCAAATGCAGCTAAGTCTCCATGCAGAAGACCACTAGGGGCATTCGGCCTGTGGGTCATACCTTGTAATCCTAGCTAATCAGGAGGCTGAGATCTAAGGATCTCTATTCAAAGCCAGCCTGGGCAGACAAATCTCTGAGACTCTTTTCTCCAGTTAACCAGCAAGAAAGCAGGAAGTAGGGATATAGTTTGAGTGGTTAGAGTAATACCTTGAGCAAAAGAGCTAAGAGTGAGTTCAAGCTCCAATACTGAAAGAAGGAAGAGGCGGAGGAGGAAGATGGAGAAGGAGGAAATGGAGGAAGAGGAAGAGGAAACAACTAGACTGTCAGTGTCGAAGGGCACAGCAGAATATGCTGAAGAATAAGTGGCAAAGTCAGCAGAAAACCCCTAGGGACAGGCCCAGGCTCAAGGTGCAGCAGACAAGTCCCATGGCAGGTCCTCTCCTCAATGGATGGCCATCCACGGGTCATGCTTTGTGCAGCTACAGAATGAGAATGTCTTGTAAAGTGATACATCCTAGCCTGTGCTTTTTCTTTTATTGTCTTTTTTTTCTTTTTTGCCAGTCCTGGGGCTTGAACCCAGGGCTGGGCACTGTCCCTGAGCTTCTTTTGCTCAAGGCTATCACTCTACCACTTGAGCCACAGCACCACTTCTGGCTTTTTCTGTGTATGTGGAACTGAGGAATCAAACCCAGGGCTTCATGCGAGCTAGGCAAGCACTCTACCACTGAGCTACCTTCCCAGGCCACCTGTGCTTTTTCTTAACTCTCTTGGCTCCCATTTCTTTCCGTGTTTCCTAAGGAAGGAGTAAGTTCCTTCTCCGGCTGCTATGGCTCTATATTTCACTTTACACAAAGTGTTTTGAAAGTGAGCATTTGCAGGAGGAAGAACTGATACCTAAATTCTTCCAGGGATGACAATGTTCTTATTTCCTCTCTCCATAGCACATGAAGCCTTTCTGCTTGCTTCTGTTAATATGCACTGGAGTTTCATGCTTGGTGTTTGTTTGATAACTGGAAAAAAAAAAAAGAGTGGAGTTTGGGTGAGGATTTGGCCAGAAGGCATGTGGAGGGGGCCATGTGTGATTCATTTCCAGACCTTTTGCAGGAAAAGAAGGAATTGGAAGCTCTCAAAACTGAGAGACCAGAGGCTGAGGAGCAAGTGATAAGACGTGTCCTAGAGTGGTGGAGAAAGCTATGGTTTGTGCCTCTGCTCAGAGCTACACAAGCTTGACCTCCCAAAGATGATGGTTTGTCACGGGCACTGTGTTCCCATCCCAGACAGCGGCAGAACGGCGCTCTTCAAAGTGGCTTCATGAATGGTGGGACAAAGGGTGAATTAATGTAGCAGGCGATGCTCACTAGGCACTATATTGAAAATGAACTATACAGCTTGTGGGGCAGAGGGGTTGGGAGGGAAATTATGGGGAGAGAACAAAGAGGTGACACTGTTCAAAAAGAAATGTACTCATTACCTGACTTATGCAACTGCAACCCCTCTGGACATCACCTTTACAATAAAAATTAATTCAAAAAATCGAAAGAAATAACGGGGCCTCATGGTCAGCACAACTGGACAGTTTGGAGCCAAAGCAAGCGAAAAGTGTCACTTTGGTGACAATATGTGACATTCTGATTTGTGGGCATAAGCAATGCACCCTCTAGGGATTTCTTTTCTTTCTTGCTTTCTAAGGTCCAAGCCTGGGACTCAAAGTCAGTACCGAATGCTTTTACTCATTGACTAGTGCTTTACCAACTGAGCCATGCCTCCAACCCCTCCACCCCCGCATTCCCCATTAGGGATTTCTCAAACTAACCTTCAGACACTGTGAAAAAGGCTATTATTACAGGACAGGGACTTTTAAGAGACCCTTGAATTAAATTATGTTATTTCAAAATATTGGATTATTTGTTCCTAGATCTCCTATACACTAGTTAGTATCTAAAATATGAAAATTAACATTCTCGGAATCAATAATATCCCCATGAAAGCGTTAAGACTCGAAGGTACAAGTATTTGCAGACCAGATAGGGGACATCATATTATCGTAAAGTGGTAAGTAGGGATGCTGCAACGTTTCAACTCAGTATAGAAGCACAAACGTGAATCTGTTCTACTGAAAAATACACCCAGAGGCCAAAGATGAGCCAGTCCTCCATCAAGAAAGCCAAGAAGCAAGACCTATTCTGTAGACTCAGCCACACATATTTGAAAATGATCTGTGCAAGGCACAGAGTATGTAAGGCCAGAAGAAGGATGACTTGGAAGAAAACATCAGCCCCGGGACACACACAGAACAGGAACAGCTGGAGAAGAACATCCTCCACATCCCAGTTCCAGAAGCTTCTACCTATCACCTTCCCTGTGATGGCATTTGCAACATCTGGACAGATGTGCCATGGAAGTTCACCCAGCCCAAGGCAACTCTTTTCCTTCCTTGATATGGTATCCCCCCCCCCCCCCCTTTGCTGTAACACTCAATGTTGGAAACAATCCTTTTCCAGATCCCAGTTGAGAAGAATTACACTGATCCGCTCAGCCCCAGGATTCTCAACCCCCAGCTCTCCTCTGGAGAGCTTTGCTCTCCCTTTCTCACCCTCTGCCCATCTCATTCAGGTTGCCAACCCCACAGTCAAGCCTCACTCACTCAGGTGTTCCTGTCCCTCCCCTCAGATTGAGCCCTCCCTCCCCCCGCCCCCCCCACCCCCACAGCCCACAATCTCCCCAGCCCAGGAAGATTCTATTTTGTTGTGTTTTCGATGGCTGATTGCCTCTGACTGGACAGGACACTTCCCTACATCATTGGTTCTCCCCAGTCCATGGCTCTCTCTATGAACCATCCTCTAGTCGTCCATGTTGTTTCTTTAGAATCCACACGTCTTCTCTCAACAAAAGCCTAGATCTTACAAAGTAAAAAAAAAAAAAAAAAGTTCAGCTTTCACATGTGTTTTTCCCTGAAACACATTTTCAAGAGGCTATTTGGGAATCTGAACTTCAACAGTGACTCCTTTGTTCTTAGCCAGTCACTTCTGCTTTTCCCCTAAGCATCCCCTGAAGCAAGATGGTAGCTTTGGCCTCAGTGGGTGTCAGCAGGAATCGCTGGGAAAGGAAAATACTTCCAATGCTATTTTACAATATGGCCCCATTAAAGAAGAACTTCAGTTAGCAGCTGACGTGAAACATCTCAGCCTTGTAAGCAATGCTGGTTTCACAGTTGCCTGATTTTCTCCAGAAACAATCAGAAGACTGAGTTTCAGCCCAGACTGATGCAGGCTAAGAATTAAAAGGCAAGTTCTTTGAAAAGGCAAGGAGCAAAATGATTGAGTCTATTGGCAAGATAGTACTTACCAATGAATGGAGAGATAGGAGGCTAGAGGGTCCAGTATTTTGGAATTTGGGGTTCATTTG
This sequence comes from Dipodomys spectabilis, assembly GCF_019054845.1. NCBI lineage: Eukaryota > Metazoa > Chordata > Mammalia > Rodentia > Heteromyidae > Dipodomys > Dipodomys spectabilis. Next base: position 2,687,908 of record NW_024870974.1, read on the forward strand.
AAGATGAATTAATTGGGACATTGGGTGAGTAATACCGAATTTATGATTTCAGAGATGAAACAGTTGATAGAAATTCAACTCAGCCAAGATCATGTCCAACCCAGCAGCAAAAGATCTTGCCCCTTTCCAGGTTTTTTTTTTTTTTTTGGTCCGGTCGTGGGGCCTGAACTCTGGGCCTGGGTGCTGTCCCTCAGCTCTTCAGCTCAAGGCTAGCACTCTACCACTTGAGCCACAGCGCCACTTCCGGCTTTTTTTTTTTTTTCTGCTTATGTGGTGCTGAGGAATCGAACCCAGGGCCTCATGCATGCAAAGCAAGCACTCTACCACTGAGCCACCTTCCCAGCCCCCCTTTCCAGGTTTTATTATGGATATGAAAAGTGACCTGTTTTGGCTGTTTTGGCCCATGCTGTTTTGGCCTTCTGCATTCTCATTGTGATTCCACTGCAGACTACCTTGGGTAGGTACAATCCGCATGGAAGGACCATTCCCAGGGTTTCCTTGCCTTCCCTTCTCTCTCCTCCCCAGTGGCCTCACCAAGAGCTGACATCAACTCAGTCCAGCAGGTCTTAAGCACCGTGGCTTCCCAGCTTATCTTATGAAAACAGCTAACGACACAGATAACAACTCATAGTCTATCCTTACTAACCTCAGTGTTATTATTCTATGTTGTAGAAGCAGGGGGCTCAGTGAGGTTTTTTGTTTTGTTTTGTTTTGAGTTTTGGGGGGTTTTTTTGGTGCTACTATTGGGTCTTGAACTCAGGTTTTATGCTGTCTCTTAGCTTCTACCACTTGAACCATAGCTCCACGTTGGGCTTTTTTGGTGGTTCATTGGAGATAAGAGTCTCACATACTTTCCTGTCCAGGCTGGTTTCAAACTGTGATCCTCAGATCTCAGCCTCCTAAGAAGGGAGGATTATAGAGATAAGCCATTGGTGCCTGGTAGCTCAGTGTGTCTTGTGATGTACCACAAGGCTCAAGTCCTCTTCCATCTTCACAATGGCTTAGGTACTATCTCCTTGTCTGACATGACTTCCTATCCTGTCAGCTGACTTCCACAGTACCTCTAGCCCTGAACCATCTATTGAGCCCAACATATCTGCACACACCTCTTTCTTTGTGACTTACGATCTTCTGATGTCAACACTCACCCATCTTGCCCACTGTAGTGTCTTAGAACATAGCCCTTGCAAGGCTCTCTCACTCATGGTATCTCAGGGAAGAGCTGGGAAGCCTTGTAGGAAAGGCAGGAGCTAACTGGCACCTGTGAATACCCATGTCTTCCTCCAGTCCCATTGCTGATGACGCTTCAGCCATCTGGGGCCTCCATGCTGGAGACTCGCAGATTGAATCATGAGCACGGAAGTCCTGAGGGCTTGGATGATCCAGACTGAGTGCATGGCAGGTTATACCATGGGGAATGGAGACTGGCACTTAGGAAATGGGAGTTTCATAGGCCAGATAACCTCTCCTGGACCTTTGGGTTAGACAAAGAAAAGGGCAGGAAGGAGAACAGAATTTTTATAGCCTTGTATAGCAAGAGCTTGTAAAGAACGAAACTTCAAAGGGACAGAGCCTATCGCTCCTTTCCAAGGAGCCTCATTAATCATCACAGCATCTCTGCAAGGGAAAAAAGCTGAAGGAATTATGTCCCACGTGAAGAAACTGAATGGGACATGGCTTGATGGCCAGCAAGAGGGAAGAAGACAACAGAGCGCGTTCCCAGACTTCATTTTATTATTAAGATTTTTTATTGGCCTCCACTGATTTACAAGGGGTGGGGAGTTGTTATGTCAATTCCACAGATGCACACAATGCACACCACCCCCTAAACTCTCATTCCATCACCCCCCTTATCACCCCTCTTCTTAGAACAATTTCTACAGGTTTGATTGTTCTATTATCTATCTATCTATCTATCTTTCTCTCTCCTCCTCCTCCTCTTCTTCCTCCTCCTCCTCCTGCTCCTCCTCCTCTTTCTCCTCCTCCTCCTCCTCCTCCTCCTCTTCCTCTTTTTCCTCCTCCTCTTTCTCTTCCTTTTCTTCTTTTTTGCTGGTCCTGGAGCTTGAACTCAGGGTCTGGGTGCTATCCCTGATCTTCTTTGCTCATGGCTATTTTTCTACCACTTGAGCCACAGCTCTACTTCAACGTTTGGTAGTTAGTTGGAGACAAGAGTCTCATGAATTTTCCTGCCCTATGCTGGCTTTAACTCTGATCCTCAGATCTCAGTCTTCTAAGTAGCTAGGATTACAGGCATGCACCACTGAGCCTGGCTTCATCATTCCATTTTCATTTATGCGTAAACAGTACATCGATTGTGTTCCTTCCACAAATGTCTGTCCCCAACAGAACCTGTTGTACTTGCCTGACATTTCTTTGCTTGTTTTATTTTTTCTTCATGTACATTAATTGTTTCAAAGGGTCTCACCTCGGTATTTTACATGCCACTATATTATATTTTGGTCAGATTAACCCTCTCTACTATTCTTTTTCTCCAACTCCTCTACCCTTTGTTGTTCAACAGCTTTCAGTGCAATTCTTTATGCTGTCTATATCTATCTATCATCTATCTATCTATCTATCTATCTAGTGCATTTTGATATGTTTCATCCTCCATCATTCTCTTTCCTTCTCCCCTTTCTCTTCATCCCTCCAAATTATCCCATAGTTTCAGTCATGTTCCACGTGCATTTATAGTATATATAACATAATGTATATATGCCTGTGAATATGTGTGTCTTTTAGAACTAGCTTTCACAAATGAGTAAACACAGGCATATTTGGCTTTTGTGCTTGGCTTATCTCACTCAATATGATTCTCCCTGCACACGAAACTAATTAAATTTTTCCTTATGGAAGTGTAATATCCTATAGTATATATGTACCATGTTTTCTTTATCCTTTCTTCAGTTGATATCAACCTTGGCTGATGCCAAAGTTTGGCTATTATAGACAGAGCTGCAATAAACATGGGTATGCAGGTATCTTTCTTATATATTGGTTTACAGCTCCTTCAGATATATTTTTCAAAGAGTGGTATGGTAAGGTCAAAAGGTAGTTCTATTTTTAGCTTTTTGAGGAGCCTCCATATTGATTTCCATAGTGGTGGCACTGGTGCACATTCTCACCAACCATGATCGCCAGCATTTGTTGTTGCTTGTTTGTTTGATGATAGCCATGTTGATTGGGGTGAGAGGGAATCTTAACATAGTTTCACTGGGCATTTTCTTTATGGCTAAAAATATTAGACCTTTCTTCATGTATCTTCTGAGAATTATCCGTTCCATTTTTTTGCCCATTTATGAATTGGGCTATTGTTCTTTTGCTATTTAAGTTTTTTTTTGCTCTTTCTATATTATGGATATTAATCCTTTATCTGTTGGACAGCTGGTGAAGATTTTATCTCATTCACAGGTTGTTGCTTGATTCTTGTCATTATTCCTTTTACTGAACAGAAACATTTTAATTTGATGCAGTTCCATTTGACAAATTTTGCTCTTATTTGCTGGGCAATTGGAATCAGAAAAGAACTACCTGAACCTATATCTTGCAGAGTCTTCCCCAGGCTTTCCTGCAGTAGCCTTTGATCTTGCAGTTATATCTTCTATCCATTTGGAATTTGTGTTTTGTACATGGTGAGAGATAGGGGTCGAGTTTCCGTCTCCTGCATATAGAGAGCCAGTTTTCTCAGCACCATTTGTTGGAGAAGGCTGTCTTTTCTCCAGTGAAGTTTTTGTCTCCTTTACCAAAAATCAGATGGCTGTAGCTGTGTGGTTTTATTTCCAGATCTTCTATTCTGTTCAATAATATATATCAATCATATATATATGATATATATCTATCATATATATACATATAGATATAGATATAATTTTTTGCTGGTCCTGGGGCTTGAACACAGAGCCTGAGCAATGTCCCTAAGTCTTTTGGCTCAAGGCTAGCACTCTACCACTTGAGCCATAGCTTTATTTCCAGCTTTTTTTTTTTTTTGGTGGTTAATTGGAAATAAAAGTCTCATAGATTTCCTTACCGGGCTAGCTTTGAACCATGATCCTCAGATCTCTGCCTCTGAGTAGCCAGGGTTACAGATGTGAGCCTCTGGTGCCCAGCAGATTTTATAATGTTACAAACTTAGCTGTTCCCCCTGTCCCCAAAACCCACCAGCAATTAAGAGCAGCTAGGCAGACAATAGTCATAATACTTAGTACTCACCACGTATAATGCTAATGTTGGTATATGAATTATTAATAAGAAGTGGCGCTGTGGCTCAAAATGGTAGAACACTATCCTTGAGCTGAAGAGCTCAGGGACAGCACTCAGGCCCAAAGTTCAAGCCCCAAGACCAACAACAACAACAAGGATTCTCTAATAGTCCTTACAATAACATCTTTCAGTAGAAAAAAAAAGAAAGAAACTGCCATGCCCATTTTACAGATAAAACCAGTTACTAGGATTAGAAAATTGCCTAACAGTTCTCATGAAACAAAGCAGGTTCCAGATCACGGTCTTGTCTGAAGAACAGTCTCTGCTTGCATTAATGACAGCAGTGAGCTTGGTCACCTGTATATGGAGTCACACAAATTAATATTCACTTTGGAAGCTCCAAAATTAATTAGTAGCATTCAGTTAATTATGTCAAGTTGACATAGACCTTTCTTGCAAAATTCTTTTCCTGCCTCTTTGTCTATTGCACCCAAACTGCTCCTCCTCCATCTCTACTAAATCTCTCTGAATTGAAATGGAAGTCAAATATTGATTTGCATGTCTTATTTTGGCATACATGGTTGAGCTGGTAGACTATGGTTTCCACAATTTCAAAATACCTTTCAACCAAGTGTTTAATGGTGAGTTATACTTAAAGAGCAATTTAAAAAAATTATTGTTGGTGTTGGTCCAGCGGCTTGAACTCAGGACTTGAGCTCTTGCTTCTGAGCTTTTCTGTTCAAGGTTAGTGTTCTACCACTTGAACTACAGCTTCACTTCTGGTTTGTTTGTTTTTTGGTGTTGTTGTTTGTAATTAATTGGAGATAAAAGTCTTATAGATTTTCCTGCCTAGGCTGGCTTTGAACTGAAATCCTCAGATCTCTCAGCCTTTTTTTTTTTATAGCTACAGGCATGAGCCACCAGTGCCAGGCAGCTTTTTTTTCATTTTTGTTTTAAGCTTCATCTTAAAATATTCTTGACTGGCTGTTGTTAAACCAAGCACCTAATTAGTGAAGACTTAGAGTAATACTTTGCTTTGTCACTTAATATCTTTTAACCACAAATATCCTGAAGTTCTTACCTGTACCACAGAAACCTCACTTCTAATCATAATCTTCGCAGCTTGGAGCCTCCTGAATTCAGGCAATGTGGATGGAACTCTCTAGACTCCTCTCCACTGCTTCCGTAATGGAAATTCCTGATTACCCCATTCTTCCAGCAGAGTTAAGTAGAGTCTCACAGTGGGGATCCAGTTAGAGAAAACTGAGTAGCCCGTAAATTAATTATTCAGACCTTTGGGATAGATGGCATCTAAATGCTCAATTGTTAACCTCCAATTGCTTAGTTTCAGCTGAGCAGAGTAGCTCCAAGCCCCACAATCTAAGCTACTCAGGGGGCATTGATTGAGAGAATCTTAATTCCAGGCTAGTCAAGCAAAAAGTTAGAATGACACCCCCAACACCCCCAATCTCAATAAAACAAATGAGGTGTGGCAATCTAAGTCTGTAATCCCAGCTTGGGAGGCATAGGCAAGAGGACCAGAGTTCAAGGCCAGCTCTGGGGAAAAATGATAAGACCTTACTGGGGGGGGGGGGGGGGGAAGGCCTAGGAATGTGGTTCAAATGATAGCACATCTTCCTAGCAAGCATAAGGCCCTGAGTTCAAACCCCGGCACCACAAAAACAACAACAACAACAAAAGTTGTTTATATTTGAGTCTCAATGGCTCTACTTAGTACAGTAGGACTAGTCATTTAAGCATGTCCAATCTCACTTGCCTTACTAGTAAAATACATAGCAGACTGATCATCTGTACATAAGACACCAAGCACAGTATTGACATTCCATGCCTCCTTTTCCTCTTTTCTTTAGTATCTATTTATTATCTTTAAGTAGTTGTACGGAGTTGCCATTCACCAATGCACTTTACAAACACTATGCATCTTTTTTTTGGGGGGGGGGTCCAGTCATGGAGCCTGAACTCTGGGCCTGGGCGCTGTCCCTCAGCTCTTCAGCTCAAGGCTAACGCTCTACCACTTGAGCCACAGCGCCACTTCCGGCTTTTTTCATTTTGCTTATGTGGTGCTGAGGAATCGAACCCAGGGCCTCAGGCATGCAAGGCAAGCACTCTACCACTGAGCCACCTTCCCAGCCCCACGAACACTACGCATCTTGATCAATATCACCTCTCTCAACATTCTCCCCCATCCCTCCCAACCCAACCCTTCCCTCACTTTTCTTAATGTTGTAGGATATGCATTGAATCTTATGACTGCATTCACTCTGCTGCTCTCTGTTAGGTTTATAGAAAGAGAAAGCTGAGTAAGAACAGCACCACACACGTGGTATTCAGGTAAGGGGTAGGTTTATTCAGTAGACCTGCTGGGACCAGGCCAGGTTGGCACTCCACGCGGCTGGCAAAGAGGCTGTCTGGCCCTGGCTTAGGAGTTATCTAGGGTAGGGGTGGGGAAAGGTGTGTCTAGGTAAAGGGAATTGGGACCAGGTAAGAGGAGGTGGGACCAGGTGGGAGAAAGGTGTGGCCACATCAGATCCAGATGTAACCTCAGCGGACGCAGATGTGACCTCTTCCAGGTGTCCCGGTTGCCTAGGTAACGCAGGTACTGGGCGGGGTCTGCTCACCATCCAAGAATGTACCTTACACTCTCTTCATTCTCTCTTCTTCTTTAGTAGTAGAAAAGTAGCTGAGCCTCTCTGGTAGTGGCTACATTATTCTAAGGGCATGTGACTTCTGGTTCAGGACCCTGGTAGAGATTATGGAGGTGCTTCCTTGTTCTCTTTCCCCAGTCTCCTGCCTGAAGTGGGAGTAATAACAAGAAGCCATCCCATTAGTCTGAACCCCTGAAGAACCCTAAGGAACTGACAAACACCTTTATTAGATTGCTATTCTATTTGAGTCATGATATATTAATACAAGAATAGTATCTAAATCATAAAAAAGTGACAAGAACAGGAAAAGATAATGTCTGAGCTCTTAGCAAGTCCCTAGCCCATGACATTCCTACACACCTGTTTTCTTCTGTGGGAAGATGAACAGCGAAACTTTGTACCCAAGCATGTGTTCAAATTCTGACTGGGTTTAAACCAGAGATGGTTTGAGACTTTTCCCTCCAATTCAAGGTCTGAGAACACTTGAAGGCAAAGCTGGGAAATCTTTGCCATATCCCCTTGATGCAAGTTCATTTAATACAGGGAAGCCATGAGGCTCACTACAACATTTGCAGTCCTTTGGCTCAGAAGGCTTCATATGACCCATAAAACCTCCTGCCAGATTACAGAAGACCCAAGGTCAAATAGATAAGAATCTAAAAGCCAAACAAAAGTCTCTAATTAATGCTAACAATCTGCCCTTTCCAGCTTCAGTTTTGCACACTAGCCGGCCATTAAATTCACTGTAGTCCATTTCCTAATGCAGTCAACTTGCAATTAGGCAAAATAATGAAGGGAAGTAATGGCATTCATGGTTGAAAATAGCTAGTAATACAAAAATGACTTTTTTCTTAGCTGTGAGATTGTATACATGTAAGAACTGCATACATGTATAGCTTCCATTTTCTCCATTGTACATGAGTGTACTCCACCCCAAGAACTACCAAGAACAGTGGGTCCACCTTTTTATTTTACTGTTGTTTTTCTATTGCTGTGATTAACTTCCCACAGGACAAAAATAAAATTATTTGCTAGTGTTACTATGGTAAAAAAAAAAATCACTTGTGAACTGGTATTCAATCATCTCTTAATGAAACCCGTCGGCTTTCTTGAAAATAGCAAATGTACTCCTTATAGGATAATTGTGCTCTGATCTAGATAGGCACCTCTGGCTCATGCAAGTCATTCACTTAGGAGGTGGGGATCTGAGAATCACAGTTCAAAGCCAGCCTGGGGAACAGAAATCCAAGAAACTCTTGTCTCCAATTAACTAGCAAAATGCCTGCTGGCCTTGATTGGAAAAAGCCAGGTGAGAGTTAGAGGCCCTGAGTTCAAGTCCTAATATTGCCACACACACACACACACACACACACACACACACACACACACACACACACACACACACACAAAACAGCACCTAGGATTCTAAGGTATCCACTCCTTTGCGCCCTATTTCTTCTGCACATGCACCCATTGTAAAAAGAAAGCCAAGAACAGACCTGACATTCCTTAATAAACCGTTTTTAGCTTGGCTGTGATTATTTTTAGGAGCTTCACTTTTTAGTGGGGGCTCTTCAGGAAGAAGGATATTTGTGGACTACAGGAGACGATTTGTTTCCTAACCTTTTGACCTAAGTTGAGTGTCTGGTTTTCTGCAGGCACATCCTATTATGGAAGATGAGGTATTCTCAGGCCCCACAGGGCTATGGAGGGGTTAATTAACACAGAGATGAAAAAAAATTTTTTTAAATCATTCTCAATAGCCACTGATAAGAAAGCAGCAGCGTCCATCCCTAAATCAAGTCCTGGAGACACAGAGGAAACGGGGCCAGAAAACACTGCTTCCTATCCTCCCTTCCCTTTAAATGCTCCTCAAATCCCAGAGTCGGCTGCTATTAAAATCAGTCTGGCAGTGTCTAATAAAGATGAAGCTGTGCATCTCTATGGGTCAGGGTTCCACACGCATACATTTGTACTCTGTGGACACTGATCCACACTTCAGCAACATTGTTTCCATAGGAAAAACAGTCTAAATGTTTACACACAAAAGAACGGAGAGCTAGGCACTGGTGGCTCACACCTGTAATCCTAGGTACTCAGGAGGCTGAGATTTGAGGATCACAGTTTGAAGCCAGCCCAGGCAGGAAACTTCATGAGACTCTTTTCTCCATTAAACTACTGAAAACAAAGCCAAAAGTAGTGCTGTGGCTGAAGTGGTAGAGCTCTGGCCTTGAGCAAAAGAAGCTCAGGGACAGTACCTAGACCCAGAGTTCAAGCCCCAGGACTGGCAAGAGAAAAAAAAAAACACACCTGGAGTAATTAAAGCTCAAATTTAGGACAGTGATTATCTCGAGCAGAGGTAGGGGGATGGGAGCAGGTCTGGGCTCCAGCAACACTGCCCAGTCAGAAGCTCAAAGAAATTTCTAGTGGTTTATCTCCTATTAATTTTGTTCTTTTCTTCCCAGTTCTGGGACTTGAACTCAGCGCTTCTCATTCTTGCTTAAGCTCCCTTCCCCCCCCCTCCCCCCCTCCCCACCCCCGATCTCTATCCCCCCCCCTCCACCCCTCCCTGCTCCACCCCTCCACACAAGGCTGATGCTCTATCACTTGAGCCACACTTCTACTTCTCACATTTCTGTTGGAGGTAAAACTCTCTTGGATTTGTGTTTCCAATCAGGCTGGCTTCAAAGCATGATCCTCAGATCTCAGCCTCCTGATTAGCTAAGATGACAGGCATGAGCCACTAGCACCTGGCTCTAATGCTCTCTTTCTTACCAAAAAACATCTGAGTAGGCCTGGCATAAGATTAAAACGCATCAAAGCTCTATGGAACATTTCTGAGTGTGGTGGATTTTGCTTGTGCCGAAAATACAAATCTTTCCCAAATAGATGCCTTGATGAATGGGCCTGCCCAGACGTCACACGCCTCCTTCCTGCTGACCACAGGGCTGTGGTCTTTGCTTTTCCACACAGCATAGCAAGGAATAAGCCAGCACCTGGTGGTGCTGGGAAGGCGGTAGCTACCCAGCCTGCTTTAGCACTGTACACAGTAGGTGATAGTTGGACATGACTGACCACTTAACATGCCTTAGCTCCTTGAAAAAGTTCCAGGGAGAAAAGACTATTATTATCCCCATTTTATGGATGAGAAAAAAAATGAGGTGTTGAGAACCAATAGGCCACAGTTTCCTCATATGTGGAAATGTCAATAATCCAACCAGCTCCTTGCTCTTGGAGTCTAACCACCACTCCATCTATGGTGACCATGGCCTTTGCAAGTAAATAAATTTCCAGAACTTTCAGGCTCAAAGGACCATTGGCGTTCCCACTCTTGCCATCCTCTGATGCTGGCTGTGGCCCTCTGATGTTGGTTGTGGCCCCTGACCCTGGCTGTGACCTCTGACCCTGATTGTGTCTCCTTCTGGCACAATCATTGCTTCTTTACACCTCCCCAGCCCAGCCCGGCTACCCAGGTGGACAATACAGTGGCTGTGAACTTGAAAAGCTGTCCTACCAACAGAACCTTGACTCAAGAGTCAGGTCAGCCGGCCCAGGCCTGTCATGATGACAGCTCAGGAGGCAGCAGTGTTCATTCATAGTTTAGATCTATTCAGCAGCAGGTCTGAAACAGAGACGTTGTAAATCCCATCAAAATCTCCCTCTATTATGTGACACACTTTGTTAGAACAGAATAAGGGGTTCGGCTCTGTTGGACCAAATCAAGTTGGTCTATGTGGAGTATCACATTTTAGATTCAAATCCCTGTTAAACCCTCTGCTTAGGCTCGTGGTTAACAATATTTTTCTCTCTGTCTGTGGAGATGACAGGCAGTCCAGCTCTCGAGTGAGCCCAGAGGCCTCTCCGCTGCTGCTGTTAGAAGCAGGCTCTGCAGATGAAAGGCAGAATCCCACCACCCCTGAGTCTCCTGATTAGCCCGGAGAACAGCTGAATGACAAGCATGTTTCCAATCTGCCTGGCCCATGCAGGGAAATGGGGCAATCTGGCTTGAAAAGGGATTTAGACTTTTGTTGTGTGCAAGGGAGGGGGGGATGGAGAAAAAAAGCCAATGCAAATCCATCTACAATGCTTTCTCACTTGGCGATCTCTGAGATAAGAAACAGCCTGGCTGTGGCTCAGACCCCTACCATGCCTGCACATCTTACCTCACCAGAGTCTTGGTTTCTGTCAGACTAAGTCAAATATTATGGTGATGACCACACTTGATCTTTTAGGACTCTCACTCTGGCCTAGAGGCAAATTCTCACTAGACTTTCTAGGATTAAAAAGAACATCAATTACGATTCTCTGTAACCTACCTATGGGGATCTTTGTTTTATGTTCATCATTCATTTCCCAATAGTCTGAAGCCATCCCATAAAAATGATCACAAGGTTCATGTGGCCAATATGGAGTTAAATCTGTGATATATTTATCCCAGAGACTTCATTGACACAGTATTTGACATAGATGTTGAAATGAGCCAAGAGTTGATATAGTACTCCCTTAACTCTATAAGTCAATAAATCATTTGCCACATTTTATTTCATAATTGTTATGTTCAGGTGGACAAGGTTTGGAATATATATATATATATATATATATATTTACATATATATATATATATATATATATATATGTTTAAATCCACAAGCTACATAGATGGAAACTCTGTACTTTGATAACATTTATTCTGGCATCAAAGAAGTCATCTCCTCCCTCCCCCACCCCCCCCCCCCCACACCCTTTTTCAACACATACAGTTGAGTCTGGAAAGTATCATGTGGATGGAAATCGTTCTCCTCCAAGAGTCCCTTTCCTCAGTGTAATAGTGTGAGAATACTCCCCTATTCCCACCCCCCCCCCCCTCCACACACACACATACTGGCTGCCGGCCTCATCCTGGTGGCCGCCGGGGCTTGGTGCTCTGTTGGCAGGAATACAGTGGTTCTTCAAACACAATTAATCAAGATGGTCTTCGGTGACCTCTTATTCCTGCTGGATTTGGGAAACAGCATTCAGATGCAGATTGGCCTAAATCCCATCAACCCACTCAACCATGTGGGTGAGTGTGTTGGCCTATGTGTGCACACGCCTGTTTGTGAACACACAATCACCTGTGTACTTGCACTGACTTAAGTTCTCCCTGGAGCATTGAAAACCCCAACCTAAATTGTCTAAATGAGGGGAAATTCTTTCTCTACCCCCTCCCCACACCCGAGGCTACGTGGGCAATTGCTTTTGTCTTCTTATAAATATTTCATAGTAAATATGTATAAGTGATTCTCTCCCCAAATCTGATCAGCTTTGAAATGCTGCTCAGAGTGAATTCTCCCTTAACAATAGCTTGATGCAAAAGCCCTTTTTAAATTTACTGATCTATTTTACTTTTTTTCCCCCTTAAGTATAAGGTCTGCTAGTCCTAGAAGCACATGCATAGGTTTTATTTTATGGAAAAGAAAAGATACATTCCATTAATTCAGTCAGTCAACGGCTGTGGATGGGGGCGGGGGACGGAGGAGGAGGGGCGCACATGCGCAACGTGGGCTTACAAAGTATAGGAGTAGTTTATCCTGGCCTCCCCTCCCCCTGCGCGCTTGCACTTATTACCTAGCCTACATTAGAAACTGTAATGGGAAGTGACACGTTTATGTAAATGATCCACGGATGGATTTTGCTCTTGTAAAACAGAGCAGATACTTTGGGCTTTCTAATTATTTCATGCCTTGTGGTTCTCTGACGGGGTGGAGATGACTATACTTGAAAACTATCCCTGTGATTGACAGACTTCTGTCCCCCCGGAGCTCATTAGGGCTCAGGCGCTGGAAGATGGGAAATAACCCTACCAGGCATCAGAAAAAAAGAAAAGAAAAGAAAGGAAAGAAAAAGAACGAATCCACCACAGGACCAGTGATTGTGTAGATTCATTTGTTCAGATTTGTGTTCCATTGGAAAAAACAGTGCTGTGAGGAGAATTAACTATGTCATCGAGATCCAACCAAGCTTTGGCTTTGGTGCTTTTGATTTTTTAAGGTCCTGCATCAAGAGCCACACTGGCTATGTGAGGTGGAGCCTGGTGGGTGTGGAGTGCCCATAGGATTGTTCTTGATGAACAAGAAGTAAGAGACAGAGAAGAAAGAGCCAACTAGAGCAGGCCCCGAGTCTAACTCCACCATGGCCTTGTCAGTCAGCAAAGCACAACCTGCTCCTGAGCCAAAGTGGCAGAGAAACCAGTGAAGAGAGCAAATAAAATGTAGTAGTTGATTACCTCCTTGCTGGAACTGCAGCTGGGTAAGATGGAGAATGTTCTGGAATGGGGACAAGACAGTTAAAAAAAAAATCCATAGCTCACATTTGTAATCCTAGTTACTCAGGAGGCTGAGACCTGAGGATCAAAGTTCACTCACTGCAAGCTCAAGCAGGAAAGCCCCAAGACTCTTATCTTCAGTTAACCACCAAAAAAGCTGGGAGTGGAGATGTGGCTCAAGTCGTAGAGGGCCAGCCTTGTGTTAAAAATCTAAAGGACAGTGCCCAGACCCTGAGTTCAAGCCCCAGTACTAGCCGCCGCCCCCCCCCCCCCCGACACACACACAGAATCTATGAAGAAGTATGCAATGAAATTTATATTTACTTATTATAATTTAATAATAGTCTGAAGAGCCAGAAAAGGAGACTGATAGAGACTTTATACCCAAAAGTAAGGTCATGATAGCTCATAGAGAAATTTGGACTTAGTCCTCTAAGATTTGCTAACATTTAACTTGTATTTGGATGTTATGGCCAAAGAAATTTTAAAAAGAAGACAAGAAGAAGTAAAGATTGCAAGAAGAAAAGGTTGCAAGTCCACCTAATCTTTGAACATCTCTTCAAAAGGTAGAATCTGGTTCAAGATAAACTTAGTGGATTAATTCTAACAAATAGAATAAGATGAAATAATTCTGTGTGATTTCAAATACTATATCAGATTCTGAGATTTCTGACTTCAATGACTTTATGCAAAAAAAAATGTCTGTTTTTAAGCTACTAACTTTTTGGGGTTTTTTTGTTTGTTTTTTTGCTTTTTGCTTATGTGGTGCTGAGGAATCGAACCCAGGGCCTCATGCATGCAAGGCAAGCACTCTACCACTGTGCCACCTTCCCAGCCCTAAGCTACTAACTTTTTGGATAATTGGTTTGCAGTGATTAATACTCAAATATAGGGATCAACAATATTAATTCATTATAGATTGTTGACAATAGGATCAGTTTCATGGAAAATTCAGCAGAACCAAACAACTATTAAAATTAGCTAGTCTTGGGCAGGTTTGCCTAGTGCATGAACAACATATAAAACCATAGTGTTTTTCCATCCCAACAACAGTGAAATGGAGAGTAAAGCACCTATCACAAAAGTAGAAGAACTGTAATACATTTGGGGGTCAGTCTTACAATGAATGCAAAAACACTTAACGGGAAAAATATTAAAATCCTACTAAAAGGAAGAGCGAATAATAGAAACATGGCTGCAGACTTATATCACACTATGCTTTCCCTTTGTGGCTGCAGTTCCTGAGGAATTGGAGCACTTGGAGCTAACGGACACATGGAGAAGCCACATGACACTTGTGGTTTATGCCTATAATCCTACTCAAGAGGCTGAGATCTGAGGATTGCAGTTTGAAGACAACCTGGGCAGAAAAGTTTACATGACTGTTATCTCCAATAAAGTACCAAAAGCTGGCAGTGGAGCTGTGGCTCAAATGGTAAAGCAGTTGCCTTGAGCAAAGAAGCCCAGGAGCAATGGCCTGAGTTCAAGCCCAGTCCCAACACACAATCTCACAATCACATATGGAGAGTTTAGGCCAGCTGTGTGGAGCCTCTGATTGGTTCATTAGATTGCTTTGGCCACAGGCTGTCCAATGATCTTGAGAGTCCCATGGCTCTCTCCTAGTGACACCTTATTCACTTCTGCACACCCCAGGCAGTGACCTCCCTTGTGTCTCCTCCAGTCCAGCAGCAGATATGCTTACTTTTCTCTTCCCTCTGTGTCCGTGGGCTCATTCTTTGAGCCAAAGGACCCGACTCTGATGTTTCAGGATTTTAGTACCACTAGAGGCATGGCAAGGCTGCTTACACCACAGCCTGGCCTTGTTCTAGAACTCTTCCCCAATTTCTCCTCTATCTAGTAGCTTTATGTGTCAGCAGACATTGGGATGAGAGATGGCTTTAGACTGTGAAGTATGCTCCTTTTAGATCCCAAAAAGGTACCATGTTTTCTTCTTTGTGGTTGGAGAGGCAAGATAAAATAATAGGTCTTCTATTTTGGAAGGAATCTCAGTGTTCGCAACCCTGAATCCTCAAACCTGTACTTCATTACCTCTCACCCTCTGGAGGGCATGTATCTTGCCAACAGACCAGTCCCTTCTCCTTCAGTGATCTGATTAGATCACACCAATTCACCAGTGAGATGATGTTTGGCACAATACTCAGCCATTCCTGACTCTTAGTTTATGACTAAGGGCTGGAGAGTTAATAGAGCTCCAGGGCAAGATTATAAATGTAATCTGTAATCCATTCTAAATGAATGTTATCTTCTTTCCTGATAGAGAAGGAAAAGAACACACCTGCCAGATGGATGGTCTCCTATCCTGTTCATCTAGCGGCAGCCAAATGATGCCATCTCTGACATCGCGGCTAGCGACTACGGATACTGTGTGACACACTCACCTTTGACCCGGCCAATGTAGCTCTTCAGAGACCAGATCAATGAATCAAGTAGAGACATGAATCAAGTTGCGCTCGGCCATCCCTGAATCTCTAAGGGTGGCTAACCTGATACTTTTTCTGGTTTAGTATTTTGGCTCAGAGTGGAGAATGCATTACATATGGTTTACAGTCTCCACAGGCTTTCCCATGATGACAGGTTTTTATCCGCATTAGGCCAGGGAAACTAATGTGAAGGTAATGCCAAAGGTAAAGCTTATCTTTTCCTGTTACACAGGAAATGGTTGTTAGGTGAGGTCTGTGGAACAAGAAGACCCCATGTGAGCCAGACTCGGACCAGGAGTCGATTTGACTTGGTTTCCATGTGACCAAATGGCAAATGGCTCATGTCTCTGGATTCCAATGTTAGTCTCAATCTAGTGGGAGGATAATTTGTCTCTCCTTATTACCTAGTCACCTTAATAAATAAACTGGCCCAGGATTCTTTTTTGAAGGATTAGGAAACAACAATCATGTCTACTTGTCGTAAAATTGCAAAATCCTTTATCCTCTCAAAGACAGAAAGCAAGCAAGAGGCTGTGGATTCTCTTTAGGGGGATGTGTTAGTTCATCTGAATTTTCAACTTAATTGGGCTGAGAAGGTAAGACATTCCCCTGGGTATGTCTGGGCTGGAGTTCACAGAGATGACTGTGTCTCGTGGCTCTGATTTGTGAATGGGTGGACGAATCCCTTGACACTTTCCTACTAAGACAGCATTCTTGGAATGGGGTGGAGCCACTGGGGACCCATCCTCAGGGAGACATCTGCTTTTCCTCTTTCCTGGTGTGAACTTCTTGGCCCTGCTCAGCCCTCTTTACCATGATGGACTGAAACTCCTAAACCATGAACAAAATCAATAATTCCCTCCCTTTTAAGTTCCTCCACCCACTCACCCAGGTTCTTTGGCCATAGTTCTACAATCCAAGATTTGGGAATTCATCAACCCAGAGATCCTCAACTCATGTATTAGGGGCCCATCCTCTCTTAGCCTGTCTGCCTAGGATGAGAATTCAACTTAATTTGAGCCTATGCAGAGTGTGAGTGTGTGCGTGCATGTGCACAAACACACACACACACACACACACACACACACACACACACACATAATAATAGTGGGGTTTGAACTCCAGACATTACACGTTCCCTTAGTTTTTGCTCAAATCTGGCACTCTACCACTTGAGCCACATCTCTATTTCTGGCTTTTTGATGATTAATTGGATTATAAGAGTCTTTCAGACTTGGCTACCCAGGCTGATTTGGAACCTCCATCCTCAACTCACAGCCTCCAGAGTAGCTAGATTGTAGGTATGAGCCACAGGTGCCTCACTGAACAAATATGTATAAATGGTTAAATCCTGGACTCTGGCTAGAGACTAGAACTCTTTACGTGATGGAGGAAGCCTGTGGCTATTACTGTTACTTAATCACCACATGCTCATTTATGGCCTTTTCTTGCCTTCTCCTAAAATGTCAGTTGAGCTTAGAAATAGCCACCCAATTTCACTGACTTTAGGTTGTTTCTCCCATAGATATTAACGCCTGATGTATCTCACTCACTGGTACGTTTTTTTTCCCAGTATCTCACTTCAGTTCACCATTCAGTGAAATCTTTAGCAGTGGTCTGCCTTTGGCCAGGTGTTGTCGATGCTCTACTCATCATTTCTGATGGAGTCCTTGCTGCTAAGGATATATGAGCCAGCTCCAAACATCTGTATTCATGTACACTGTGCTTGTGGACTGCTTTTTCCAATGACTCTAAATGCCAATTCGATTTTTTTTTCCCCCGCCCCAAAGAGCAGATTCTGCAATAGAGATTAGCTCCGGAGAGTTTGATGAGGAAACACTCAAGATCAAGGCTCTGGCAGGGATGAAATGAGCCCGACAGAAATGGTAGAAGGAAAAGTGGGTTCTGATACAGTCTCAAAGAAGGCTTCTATGTACGCAGGAGAATTCAGAAGCTAGAACAAATCTGTGTGTGTGTGTGTGTGTGTGTGTGTGTGTGTGTGTGTGTGTGTGTGTGTGTGCATGCTGCTACTAGAACTTGAACTCCAGGCTGTTTTTGGTCTTTCTTTTTGCTGAAGGCGGACACTCCATTACTTGAATCTAAGCTTTACTTCAGCCTTTTGGTGGTTAATTGGAGATAAGAGAAGTTCCTATCCATGCTGGCTCGGAAACTTGATCCTCAAACTCCAGCCTCCTGAATAGTTAGGATTACAGCCTATACCACCAGCACCCAGCTATAACAGCTCTTAATTGTTGTTGTCCGGAATCCTGACAAAGGATGTGGCCTTTATACAGCTGTTTCTTCCACCCGTTGGAAACCAGCAGGTTATGGGTTTCCCTTGGGCAAGGCAAATATGTACCTTCATCCAACTGTTCTAAAAGGAGCTGAAAATGGAGGACTGTGGCCAGTATCAACCAGCTGGGTAAACAAGTCTAGACCCAAAGAAGGAGCAAGGCAGTACTTCACAGCATCTGCTACAGTTTCTTTGTTTGGATCAGACACACATTTTTTTTAAACACTCATAAATGGAAGGGGAAAAAGGTTATTCATGATCCCTTCTAGAAGGCCAAAAGATAAACAGATTTCCCATAATCCTCCTACCTCAATACATGCCAACATCCCCACGAACATGACACGTGAGTGACGACTAATTAGCCTATATTAACACGTCGTTATCCCTTGTGCTTTTCTTCTTGTCTATCTACATTTCCTGATATTCCTTCCAATCAATTACTTCTATGAAAAGAAAAGGTTACTATTTATTTTAAAATTTTCTGATAAATTTAAACATACAAGAGACTACCAAGTGTGCTTTTAATTTCTCTTATTATTTTAGGGTGTTTAAAAAGATTTAAGTGGCACCTTTTATTCATTTAAGCAAGCAAAATTATAAAGGGAAGGAAAATATGTTGAATTTCATAATGAGTAAAAATATTTGTACTGCTTAGCTATTCTAACATTAAAAAAGGTCTGTGGCCAATTTATTGTAACTTTCATTTGGACACCCAAAAACTCCTAATAAATGGTTTTGAATACTATTTAGCTGGTGGACAAATTACTGGGGGAAAAAAAGGACACCCTTGGCTTCGGAGTTAGAATTCTACTTTCTAATTATTTAGCTATCCTTTTTTCAAATACAGTTTAGGTCAAGGGCACTCAATACCCAACTTGCTCATTCTGAATGGCCCCCTTAATTACTAGTGCTCATTAACTTTATGTGTCATTATTAGAGTTAAGAGGTGGGGAGGGATGTGGGGATGTAAAGGAAACAGGAAATAATAAATTAATTTCTAACCAAAGTCAGCTGCTCCCTAGAGTCCAAATGGATGGAGGATTACCCAGGGGGCTTACATTGGCAAAGAAAGTTATTTTGACCAAGTTCTTAAGAAGAGGAGAGAAAATTCTGCTAATGGCACTAACTAGTCACTGCTAAAAGCAATGGTTAAAAAAAGATTTGAGTTTTCTTATTTCTCTGTAAATCCTCTTGATGTCTGTTCTTTGCAGAAAAGTTAAAACTAAAACAACTAAGACATAAGAAGTAAAGTTTTAAAAACAGAGAGAGAGAGAAAGAGAGTGACACTTTGGAAATGTATGGTATATTTAGTCAGAAGCAACTTATGATTAAGTGATAGAAATTTAATTTAAAAAAATTTTTTGTTGTTGTTGGTTGTGGGGCTTGAACTCAGGGCCTGGGCACTGTCCCTGAGCTTTTGTGCTCAAGGCTAGCACTCTACCATGTTGAGCCACAGCACCACTTCTGGTTTTCTGGTGGTCAATTGGAGAGAAGACTCTCATGGACTTTCCTACCCAGGCTAGCTTTGAACTGTGATCCTCAGATCTCAGCCTGAGTAGGTAGGATAACAGATGTGAGCCACCGGCACCCAGCTAGGCATTTAAATTTTGAACCAAGTCCAATATCCAAGACTATCATTCACTTTATAATGGCACAGAACATAAGTGAGAAAATTGACTATATAAATTTGATGTTTTCACATGTCAAAACCAGCTGAGAGAGGAAATTTCATATGATTCAGCTATAGATTTTTCAATATAACTTACAGATCCAATTCTTTTTTTCTTTAAAGGTACAATACCAGAGGAATACATATATTCTAAAAGTATTCTTCCAAGATGGAAAAGTTTATTCAAGCCATCTGTTTTTCAGGGAGTGCTTTAATTGCTTCACCTTGAACAACTAAGTATTTTAGGAGCACTTTGGGGTGTGTGGTGCGTGTGTGTGTGTATGTATGTGTGCACGCACACGTGCGTATCTTGTGCTGGTACTGGGGCTTGAACTCAGGACCTGGGCACTGTCCCTTAGCTTTTCCACTTAAGACTGGTACTCTACGACTTGAACTACAACTCCACTTCCAAATTTTTGGTGGTTAATTGGAGGTAAGAGTTTCATGAACTTTCCTGCCTGGGCTGACTTTGAACTTAGATCCACACTTCTCAGCCTCCTGAGTAGTTAGGATTATATGTGTGAGCCACAGGATTCTTTCCAATTGCATTCCAGCTACCTTGCTATACTTCAATGCACCACCTTCCCCCTGGCCCCAGGGCCTTTGTAAATGCTATTTCCTCTATTGGGAATACTCTAGTGAACCCCTCTCCCTAAAGAAGGCTTTTCCTGAGGAACTAAACTCTGATCTCTGATCTTATTCCTTCATTTCCTGATCCATCCATGTTTCCAGAACTCCTTTAGCATTTTACCATACATTTTGCTATTCAGTCTTTGCACAGCTATCTGATCTGTCTCTGTTTCCATGTGAGAGTTCATGTCAGGCGGGGACTTTTTATAAAGCCAATGCCTGAACAGTTCCAGATTCTTATTAGCCACTTGATACCTAATTGTAAATGGAAAAGAAGCTCAGAATAATAATGAGAGAGAGAGGAAGAGAGGAAGAGAGGGAGAGGGAGAGAGAGAGGGAGAGAGAGAGAGAGAGAGAGAGAGAATGTGTTTCAGAGGACTAGAGAGAGAAGACCAGAAGTGGAAGGTGGGCTGATGGAAGATGGCCCCTTTGACCATGATCTTCTAGACTAAGACCTTCCCCACAATGTCCCCAATCTAAAATCACCTTTGATCTAGACTTTGATGAAGAGAGAGAATGAAGGAACAAAATTAAATCCCACTGAATTTAGTTCCCTGATGGCCAACCTTGATCTCTCAATATTTAGAACAAATAGACCACTCTCATAAGCATGCGATCTTCCGGTCAGCAGTGCAGTTGGCGAAGCGTTTGAATGGTTTGGTCCCCATCTTATCTCCGCTTCCTTTATTTAATGGCCTACTTCCCGTTGGTGGTTTTATTCCCTTTGATATGTTTGCAAAAGCATTATTATTATTTTTTGACTCTCTGGTGTAGCTCATATTGTCTCTTTACTGCCTTTATCTTTTCTGAACAAGCCACTGAAAGTCATACACTCTTGTTTGATTCCTTCCATGCTGCTTGTTCTTTTATTGTTGATTTTTTTTTAATGTGTGATCTTTGAAATGCCCCCCTCAAGGTCCAAGTGGCTCTATTTGTTATTGGGCAGGGGAAAGAAAGTCAAGGCTTTCTCTTGGCTGGAATACACCTGTCTCTCTTTCAACTGTCACTAAATCCCTCCCCACTGACCCCCACACACACCATTTCACTTAGATCCCCAAAGCTCTTTGCTTCTAAGGAAAAGAAAGGGGGGGCAAAGGGGGATTCATTCTATTGCTTCTCTCTGTGACACAGTCTCAGATCATTCAAAAAAAAAACTATTCATCTTGCAAGAGAAAATAAGAGATGGTAACTTTTTAAAAACATAGACAATAGGACCTATGTTGAGCAGACAACTTTATGCACAACCTGATGTATATAAGCAATATCCTAAGTTACGCAAATTTAAGATTCGATGTGGAATTCTTTTTATTAGCATATATTAAGTAGCATATATTAAGTATACAAAGTAAGGGGCTTCTAATATTTCCATACATGCTCATCATGTACTTTGATCATATTCACCCCTTCTATTTCTTTGTCTTTTCCCTTCTATATCCTCCTTTTAAAAAATTTTTTTTGGGGGGGGGTCCGGTAGTGGGGCCTGAACTCTGGGCCTGGGCGCTGTCCCTCAGCTCTTCAGCTCAAGGCTAGCGCTCTACCACTTGAGCCACAGCTCCACTTCCAGCTTTTTTCTTTTTGCTTATGTGGTGCTGAGGAATTGAACCCAGGGCCTCATGCATGCAAGGCAAGTGCTCTACCACTGAGCCACCTTCCCAGCCCTTAAAAATAATTTTTAAAGCACATATAATAATGTGCTTTGATCACATTTACCTCCTTTATCACTCTCTCTTCTGAGATGGTAACTTTTCTAACAACTATTTGGTGGCCCAATGGTAGAATTTTCTTGTTCTTTTCCTTTTTTCTTTTTTTGTTCGTTACTGGGGCTTGAACTCAGGGCCTGGTGCTTTCCTTTAGTTTGTTTCACTTAAAAGGGCACTCTACCACTTGAGCCACAGCTCCATTTCTGGCTTTTTGTTGGCTAATTGGAGATAAGAGCCACAGGGACTGTCTTGCCTCGGCTGGGCTTTAAAATCACAATCCTTAGTTCTTAGCTTTCTGAGTAGCTAGGATTACAAGCATGAGCTACTGGCATCTGGCTGAAATGGATTATTTTTAATGGAGAAACACATACACACAGATTAGTGGGAATACATTTAACTTTAGATGGCTTTGGATCTGGTTTTAGGGATGTATTTGGTGCTAATGATTTTTTTTTTTCAGGAGTCCAGAATATTTAGCCCTTCACCAGGTTGCTAAAATGCTTCTTTTCGCTTGCTTAGTCCCGTATATCTTTTAACTCTTCCCTGCCGATGTGCTTGTCTTTTTAGTTGACTTTCGTCTGGTTTGCTTATTAGCATACACTACACAAGCTTTCCCCTAACAACATTGTAGTTCTAAGTCTTGCCTTGGGCATCCTGATCACAAGTAACTGAAACCAAATCTTGATTTCCTCAACTGCTGTTGGAAAATTCCAACAGCAATGACAATATTGACTTCCCATCCATTTTTTCAATCAGTATTTCCTCCTCCCATATACCAGGTGCTGCCAGGGACATTGTAAGGAAGTTATCATGATGGCCACAAATCCCCTGTCTTCAAAAAGCCAACAGAGGGTCAAAGAAACCACAGGCAAATGTGGTAGATGTCCAGAGATGCCACATTATTTGGGGAAGGATCAAAGAGTGGACAAGAGAGTGCTGGCTGACGTTGCAAGATGGGTTCCCTGGGAAACAGATCCAGAGATGGAGCCTGGCACGGCACTATCAGCACCATCATGTGTGTGACCAGAAAGGCAGCAAAGCAGCCACATCTTCTCCAGGTCCAGCCATCATGTGGTCCACGAGTGAATCTGTGCCTGTCTTCACGTTAGCCAAGTCTGCTCTGAGCATCTCAAGAAAGGCAAGTGGACCACTTGCCGCCTATTGAAAATACCATACTCTTCTAACTCTTTAATATAAGTAAAGAAAAGCAGGAAAGTTGAAGCACACAGAAGGGCCATCAAGCAGAATGAAGGTGGCCTGGCTCTGGTGAGGAGGGATTGAGCTACTCTAGTGTATAGATTTCTCTCTTGTTTCCAGCAGGAGTCAGGCCCTAGGTGAGCCCTGGGGTACAGCCAGGTACAACGTTAAGGAGTCACTTACTTACTCTCAAGTCTGTACCCATACATTTAGCACTTGAGATGAAGAACGAACTTAAATTTTATGCCTTGGGAGTCTGGTTGCCTTCATCCAACTCCCAGCCCTGGTCAGGGCAATTCACCCGGAACGGAACCAATAATCATGGCAGTCCTGTTCCAGGGCTGAGTAATGCCCAGAGATCAAGAGAGGAGAACTTGTCTGGGGGTGGAGACTTGGAGCAGACCCTCAAGCCGTCCTCCAGCCATCCTTGGACAGTCAGGTAAAGACCTGACTAGGCCATAGGCATCTGCACTGTGCTATCTGGAGGTGACCTGCAGAGGCCCTGGTCAGTTACAACGCAGCTCTCCCTCTCTCTCTCTCTCTCTCTCTCTCTCTTTCTCTCACTCTCTCTCTCTCTCTCTCTCTCACACACACACACACACACACACACACACACATACTTCTATGCATAGTCTCCTACTATTCTATGTAGAATGGGGGTTCCTCTTTTCACTAACTAACTAAGCAACGTCATCACACTGATGGTGATTTTCTCTATGTCCAGGTAAAAAAAAAGCTCTCTGTATAGCTCTGTTTAGAAGCCTAGCTAGACAAGCAGCTTGATGCAGGAGCCTTGTCTGAATGCAGCTTT
Organism: Dipodomys spectabilis; assembly: GCF_019054845.1. NCBI lineage: Eukaryota > Metazoa > Chordata > Mammalia > Rodentia > Heteromyidae > Dipodomys > Dipodomys spectabilis. The sequence continues at coordinate 2,711,819 of NW_024870974.1, forward strand.
CTTCTTTTTTGCCTTGTCTGGATTCTTTGCTTCGCTTTTCTTCAGATTAAGTTCAATTATTGCGTAGCAAACTTTTTCCTGTTAAAAGATGGCAAGGCCGTTATTAATTTGTTCTCTCGTTAATATAGCTCATGTCTTTTCATCTTTATTACCCGTCTGTATTTTCCTCAGACGTCTTGTTTACATAAAAGAGGCTTCCTGGACGCAGAAGGTGCTTCGTGAGCACATCGTCTTGACTACAGAGCCAGTATGGAATGCTCACCCTTGATAATTATGAATCATTTGACAGTATGTAAAAATATCTTCAGCAAGCGGTGCCAGGTAGCTTCTTTCTAGATTTTTTTTTATTGCCATAAAGATCAGCTATAAGCCAAATTATGAGCTTGGTCTATGCCATTCTGGCATTAAACTCTAACAGAAGGAACACATAACTTGTTCTGGCCCCGATTATAGGCTTAAGCAATTTGCCTTTCCTATCCCACAAATCCTTTCCTTCCTCCCTCTGCCCTTCCTTCCTCCCTCCCTCTCTCCCTCCCTCCTCTCTCTTCCCTCCCTCCCTCCCTCTCTCCCTTCCTTCCTTCCTTACTCCCTTCCTTCTTTCCTTCCTCCCTTCCCTCCTTCCTTCCTACCTTCTTCCTTCCTTCCTTCCTTCTTCCCTTTCTTCCCTCCCTTTCTCCCTTTCCTCCCTCTCTCCTTCTTCATTCCTTTTCTGTTTCCCCACCACATGCACACCAGAGGCCAAATAGGTATAACTGCTTGATCTTTGGATTCCAGCTCCCAAAACTGAACCAAATAAACTTCTTTTATTTATAAAGTACCCAGCCTCTGATATCTTGTTAAAGCAATAGAAAACACAATGAGAGGATTCTGAGTTTCATGAAGAGAAATGGACTCAGTTATCTATTCATGTATATGCTAACAAAAGCCCAAAGAGCACTGCTGTTTGAATAGTAGAAATCCTCTGGGAAAGCAATGGTTTAATTGCCCATAAGGATATCTCTCTTTTCTTCACCTCAATGAGATCTCAGGAGTTGGTGGAGCCACATTCTTCCCTAATCAACTCAATACCAGCATGGATGTATCATTTGTTAATAATACCGGCCAACTCCTTTGAAGTTCAAAAGGACCATAAACACACTACACATTGCTATTAGTAGCCAATGAAGAAGAGACATCCTTCCAGCATCCAACTTGAAAGATCAACTAGTGGGTTTAAAGGTTGTGTGAGTTCTCCCTCCATTCCTCATTCACTGTGACTTCTGGAGACATGGCTCTAATTGAGAAGGGAGATGAGGGGAGAGAAGAGAGAGGCAAGGAGATGGGAGAAGAAAGATGGGAGAGGGGAGATGAGAAAGGGGAGAGAAGGAGAAGAGGAAGGAGGGGAGCAAATGGGAAGGGAGAGGAAGGGAGAGGAGAAGGGAAAGAACAGTCCATATCACATACAGGAACAGAGCAGCAGACTTCAAGATAGACACACTGGACAGGCTGTATTTCAAGGTCTAGGCAAAGCATCCTCAATCAGGAGTTTGTATCACGCTCTCTTCCTCGAAGAATCCCTTAGATGAAATTTGGGGGCCAGATCTTTAACTTTAGCTTGGATAGAAAATCATTCACACTTTTATGTAAATGATAAGAAACTAAAATTCCCTATTTTCTTTCAAGGATCAATATCATTGACAAACCGCAATCGTATTGGGAGTATTTGTGATGTATTTATTTATTTTTACCAGTCAAAAATAGTTATTCTCTTATCACAGTATGGGCATTGAAGATACTTTGAAATATTATTCCCTGGTCAGCAATAGTTTGGATCGTGGAGGTTATCAGAGTCGGTGTTAGATCTTGTTGAATAAAGAAATGTATGTGCTAGAGTATCACACATGACTTTTGTATGCGTAACTTCCTAGGGCTTGAATTCAGGCTCTGGGCACTGTCCCTAAAAGCCTTTTATTTTTTCCCTCAAGACTAGTATTCTATCATTTGAACCACAGCTCCATGTCTCACTTTTGGGTACTTTTTTGGAGATAAGAGTCTCACAAACTTTTCTGCCCTGTCTGGCTTCAAACCACAATCCTCAGATCTCAACCTCATGAATAGTTAGGATGATGGGCGTGAGCCAGCCGTTTCTGGCTTCACAAATGATTTTTAATAGAGTATTCTAGAGCAGTTATATGGGTTATATAGTAAAACTGAGTGAAAATTGCAGTCTCTGTGAAGCCCTCCCTACAGAGCCCCTCCCACTAGCACCGTCCTGCATCGGCAGGTCTATTAGTCACAATAACGAACTAGTATTGACACATCACTGTCATTCAAATTCCACAGCTTACCTCAGGGCTCATTATGGCGCTGACTCTGTGTGATGTCATGTGTCCACAATTATAGTAACAGTTTCACTGCCTATGCTGCAACGACTCATCCCTCTCTCCTACCAAAGAAATGTGCTGTAAGCTGGGTGTAGTAGCGCATGCTTATAATCCCAGCTCTTCAGAAGGGAGAAATGGTCGGAAGATCTTGGCCTGAGGACAGCTTGAGCAAAAGCAGAAGATCATATCTCAGACACAAATAAGGAGTGACAATATGGCCCAAGCACACCTCCAGCCCTCTTTGCGTTAGTTTGTTTTCGCCCCAGCTGGCCTCAATCCTGGATCCTCCTATTTCTGACTCCTAAGTAGCTAGAACTACAAGAATGAACCACTATCCCTCCATAAAAGATCCTTTAGTTATCCCAAGATCTACCTTTCTCTGTGACAGTGGGTTTACCAGGAAACTAGCAGTTTCTTACTTGCCCAGAACAAGAGTGTGAACATTTTTCATCTCACCGATTGCATAAGGAACCATGTGCTAACACTACAGTACCATAATTCAATTTTCCTCCCCTTAGGTTATTTTCCTGTTCTTTCCAGAAAGAAACCTGGGAGCTGGTGGCTTGCCCAGCCTATAATTCACTTCTGCTTCTTTCTAACATGCCCTTCCCCCGACTGACTGGCCTGGGTTGTTGCTGATTAATTGGAGATGAAGTCTCAAAGATTGTTTCTATGGAGGCTGGCTTTGAATCTCAGTCCTCCAGATTTCAGCCTCCTGAAGTAGTTAGGATTACAGGTGTGAGCCACTAGCACCCAGCTTCATTACTCTACTTTCAAATAAACATATGTGGACTATTTCTCATAATCATTTGTTTACTAATAATGACCAGGACTCTTTAAGTAGCTTCCATGTGCCAGGCGATTTTTTTCACTGTTTTGGCAGCAGCTAATTAAATGCTTTATGTATACTGCACTACACTAGAAATGTACAAATATCACCTGATAGTCACAGCTCTAGTGCTGTCAGAATCATCCCACCAGTCACAAACAAGGAATGGAAGCGCCAGGGAAGGTCCAAAGATCATACAAGCAACATCAGCTTCATTTCCAGCCCTGTCTCAAAAGCTAGACTTCAGTGGTGACCAACTATTTTATCACGTTCAGTTGCTTTGTACTCACGGTTTGTTTGGGTGTGAGGAAGGTATTCTGGCTATTTTCAAAAGTGCTTCTTTTCCAGAGATACATTTACAAAACATTTACTGATTAAAAATAAAATCTGCCCGGTGCTGGTGGCTCATGCCTATAATCCTAAGGACTCAGGAGGCTGCGATCTGAGGATAAGGATCAAAGTTTGAAACCAGCCCAGGCAGGAAATTCCATGAGATTCTTATCTCCAATTAATCACAGAAAAATCCAGAAGTGGTGCTATGGTTCAAGTGGTAGAGAGCTAGCCTTGGGTAAATGGATGCTCAGGGAGAGCACCCAACCCCAGAGTTCAAGCCCCAGGACAGACAATCAATCAATCAATCAATCAATAAAATCAAAATTAAGTCAATCAATCATGTCAAACCCCAAATAGGCCATTACAGGATTACAGTGGTCAGAACACAGTCATTCTTTAATAATCCAGAGGGCCTTGTGTGATTCCTCCCCTTCCAGAAGAATCTGAGCAGGATCCTTTCCAATGCCCTGCTCGCTAGAGATTCCTTTGGGATGATGGCCACTCGCCACTCTGTGTTTTGAAGAGCAGTGTCATCCTTCATGCTGTTTCTTTATAAAATGATAGATTATAGCCAGGTATGATCCAATCTGCCTGAGCTTAAATCCAATCAAGAGAAATACCTTCTTACTGTGTGGAAAAGCCTCGCTATTCAAACTTCTGGCTTTTTTGTGGTTGTAAAAGCAGCACAACTCTTTTGTTCAAGTGCAATGTTACATGGGTGCCTAGTTTATAAACCTTTCACCAGCTAGAACCCTTAAAATAGTCATTCAACTAGGCCATTGAAATTGTTTTATACAAGTGCTGGGGCTATGCCTATAATCCTAGCTACTTAAGAAGCTGAGATCGGAGGATCACAGTTCAAAGCCAGCCTGCGCAGGAAAGTCTATGAGACTCTTATCTCCAATGAACCACCAAAACGTCAGCATGGAGCCGTGGCTCATGTGGCAGAGTGCCAGCCTTGAGCATAAAGGGTCAGCGACAATGTCCAGACAATGATCCATATTTATTCATTGTCATCCCATTCAACTAAGATAGACTCCACTGGAATATAAGGAAACTAAGACTCATAGAAATTAAGACATCTGCCCAGTGTGATAAATACAGAAAATAACCAAGCTAGGATTCAAATATTGAACAGATGGATTTCAAAACCTGTGCTCTTAGCGGGTATCTGATGCCTCCCTCAGTGTAGAATGCACACTGCCCCGAGCTCCTGGGGAAAGGGCCGAGGGATGGGACTTGCCTCCTGTCTAGTCCAGAATAAGCATTCCGTGAACATTTATAGAATGAATGAATGTTATTGCGTCTTTTTTCACAGGCTAAATCAAAGCTCATTAACTTTATGGCCACAGAGATGAATGGAAGTCCCTTGTTTCAAAGATGATACAGTGAGGCCCTGGGAAGTTAAAGAAATGGCCCACAGCCATTGAGTTAGTTGGAAAGCCCAAGCGACAGCCTAGGTCTCCTGAGGAAAATATTCAAGATTGTGATGAAACTAAGTTAGCCGATGCGTACTTGTCTTTTTTAGGTCAGAGCTGTTCTTTTTTCTAGTCATGAGATACTGATAATTGGGGGAACACAAAACCACCTTAGTCCCGGTAGAGCTGAAAGGGGACTCCACAGTGAACATGAACTCTTAAATGGCACTCATTGCCAGACACAGAGGCTCACACCTAGCTAATCAAAAGGCTGTGATCTGAAGGATCACAATTCTAAGGCATCTCATTCAAGTCTGACACTACAGTCCCTTTTACAAAAGTTACAGACTCCGATATTTAAGCAACAGACCTTATACAAAACACCACCAGCTCAAGTGAGGATGGCTTGAAAGAAATGAATTTGAAAGATCAGAAATGATCACAGTCATCCTGGCACTGATGGTTCACACCTGTAATCCTAGCAACTCAAGGGGCTGAGATCCGAGGATCTCAGTTTAAAGCCAGCCAAGCTGGACAAATCTGAGAGAGTCTTATCTTTAATTAACTAGTAAAAAGCTAGATGTGGCTCCAGGATTAGAGAGCTAGCCTTGGGTGGAAAAAGATAAAGGAGAATATGAGGTCTCAAGTTCATGCCCAGCATTGACACCAAAAGATAATCTCAGTCATTAATCATTTCCTATGTTTTATAGGTTCATCCTTCTCCCAACTCCCCCTAAAGTTCCTAAAAGCTTACAACTGTAAAAATGATCATTTCTGGTCACAGAGAAAAATCTAGAGCCTGTGAACATTCTAGTAACTTTTCCAAGACCCCAGACTTCGTGGATTGTAGAGCAGGTTCTAATATAACCATGATAGTGCCGGATTCTGGTGGCTCATACCTGTCACCCTAGCTACTGAGGAGGCTGAGATCTGAGAATAGTGGTTCAAAGCCATCCTGCACAGGAAAATCCTGTGAGACTCTTATCTCTAATTAACCACCAGATAAGTGAAAATGGAGCTGTGACTCAAAGTAGTAGAGCACTAGCTTTGAGCAAAAAAGCTGAGGCACAATGTTCAGACCCTGAGTTCAAGCCCCACAACCAATAAACAAGCAAACAAGCAAACAAACATGATAGCCAAGAGCTTGCGGCCTTCACCTGCCCTCCTCCAGTGAAGAACCATGCTATTTTCTGTCTCCACTCTGGGAAACCCAGCTCCTGACTCAACTGCATTAGATGCCAACCCTACCACTTATTTGTTGGACGTCACCTCTCAAGTATGCCTTGAGTTTTTAGTTTAGTTGTATTGGGTTTTTTTTCTTGAAAACTGAGAGGCTCTACCACTTACCACCCACTTACCTGTGAGCTGGAATGAACTGAACTATGCAAAACTTTAAGAGAAGGATGAAAAGTATTTTAAATAGTATTATTATAAGTAGCAATAAATCAGGTAAAGAATGTAATGTGCAAGTTCAAACATAAACTGGAGTTAAGCCTCATAAATATAAAAGAACCAAAGGCATGCAGTTCTTTGAATTCTAACAGGAAAATGTTTAACCTAATTTTTAGGTTAATCAGGCATCCTGGTAGCTCTCTCTCAAAAAGGCATCATCCGAGAAGGCTGGGACAGGATAATCATTAGGAACATTTTGAAAAAGTACTTAATCTGATATGTAGCTTTAATGACTTTTAGGAATATATTATAGCAATAAAATGAGATAGTTTATACCATGTGCCAGAGACCTTTCCAAGCTCTTAACGTTATTTAAACTCATTTACTCTTTATAACAATTCTATGAAATGAGTCTTTTTAAAGAGGGACAAACTGAGGGACAGAGTTCATACAACCATGAAGGGTAAAACTAGAATAAGAATCTAGATGGGCCATCTGGGCCCTGGTGGCTCATACCTATAATCCTAGCTACTCAGGAGGCTGAGATATGAGGATTGAGGTTCAAAGCCACCCCTGACAGGAAAGCCCGTGAGACTCATATCTCCAATTAACTACCAAAAAGCTACATGTGGAGCTGTGGTTTAAGTAGCAAAGTACCAGCCTCAAGTACAAAAGGTAAGAGACAGTACTCAAGCCCTGTGTGTATACTGGCGCGCACACACACACACACACACACACACACACACACACAGTGTCTGTGCAGTTTCATAGTCTCAATCAGAATGTTTGGGTTTGATACTTATAGTCACACACTGATCATTTTAAATTCTCTTCTTCTCCCACTAGCTTGTTCCATTGATCCTCCAACTTTGTCTTTCTACCATTATTATCTCTGACTTGTGCTGTTTATATAGACCTCCAACAGCTGGTGCATAAATGTCACAATAAAGTATACCAAAACAAAACAGTGCCAACAATAGTAGCTTTAGGCAATGTTTATTCTTCTCAAAAGATGACCTAGACAAGCTCTCTCAAGCAATTTCCATCACCTTACCCCTAAATAAGAAGTGACTATTTTGCCCTGGCACACGGTATCACAAAAGAAGCATTAGGTGTAATAGAAATCAATTCTTTGTTCTCTATGATAACCGTCACTCTGCACAACCTCCCATACTTCCTTCCTCCAGCAACTCTCACTCCATTTCTTTTGCCTGACCCACACAGATGTCTTCCAGATAACTTGCTTCGTTGTAATTCCATTTCCAAGTATTGTTGAAAGTGGGTCTGGTTCTTAAAAATCAGCTGACTTGATCCCAAGGGACCCTGAAGAATGCATGACTTGCCCAGAATAACTTAGAAGGTCCGTACACAGCGCCAAGGACCAGACTGGCAATCCCCTGTGCCTGAACTTGCCCAAACATTCTTGAGTGAACAGATCTCCAACAGACCCCAGTGCCAATTTCCCTATTTCCTAGATGCACCATCTTAAGAAATTATTAGTCAGACATTAGTATCAGAAAGAGATTAAAAGAGGTATTACTTTTGTCCCTTGGTATCATAGCAGACCAAAATCATTAGATGCATATCTTCTAGGTAAAATGGTACAGTGTTTACATACAACCTGTGCACATCCTCTTGTATAGTTATGCCATCTCTAAGTTATTTACAACACCTAGTATGATGTAAACATAGTTTATAGTATTGTTCAGGGTATAATGACAGGAAAAGTCTACACATGCTCAGTACAGATGTTATTTTCCTTCTCAGTATTTCCAGTCCACAGTTATTTGAAGCCACCAATGGAGAACTCATGGATACAAAGGAAGAGCCAACTGCATATGCAAAGGGCTTATGTATTGGTAATATTTAGAAAAGCCAAAGAAATTCACTAAGACACTAGAAATGCACAATGAACACAAAGTAACAGGCTTATGTACCAATAATAATTATATTGTACCAATTATAATGTATATATGTACCAATTATAGTGTTTACTTAATTTTTCTTAAATAGTTACAAAAATAAAATATTTACAGATGTAGTACAAAACACATGTTATGAAATACTATAGTATAACTGGTATAACTGCTTTGGTAGGAGAAGTATTTCTTTCTTTCCTTTTTTTTTTTTTTTTCCCATCAGCCATGGGGCTTGAACTTTGGGCCTGGGCGCTGTCCCTCAGCTCTTCAGCTCAAGGCAAGTGCTCTACCACTTGAGCCATAATGCCGCTTCCAGTTTTCTGGTGGTTAATTGGAGATAAGAATCTCATGGACTTTCCTGCCCGGGATGGCTTTGAACTGTAATCATCAGATCTCAGCCTCCTGAGTAGCTAGGCATGAGCCACCAGCGCCCAGCTAAGTATTTCTTTTTTAAAATGGAAAATTTAGATCTATCAGTGATGCCTGGTTCTCCACCGAAAAAAAAAAATCAAGCATATCTAAAATATAATAAAAAACACAGTACAGCTTACCTAGAATTTAACAAGATCAAAATAAAATTCATTTGGGTTGGGAAGGTGGTTCAGTGGTAGAGCGCTTGCCTTGGATGCATGAGGTCCTGGGTTCGATTCCTCAGTACCACATAAGCAGGGGAAAAAAGCTGGAAATGGCACTGTGGCTCAAGTGGTAGAGCGCTAGCCTTGAGCTGAAGAGCTGAGGGACAGCACCCAGGCCCAGAGTTCAGGCCCATGACCGACCCAAAAAATAAATAAATAAATTCATCTGAAAAACAATTTGATAAAAATATAAAATATTTTGAGAGAGTTGGGTAAGGATAAAGAGTTTTTGTTGGCTGACAAAATATAGTATACAGCAGACTCAGAACAATGTTAATTCTAGTACAAAAGCAGACATTAATACCAGTGGAATAATACAGAAAGTTAATTATATGTAAGACTGTAATAGATGATATTGGAATTTATACAATTGGGGTTTTTTTTGTCTGTTGTGGGGCTTGATCTCAGGCCTGGGCACTGTCCCTGAGCTCTTTGGCTCAAGGCTAGGGCTTTACATCTTTGAGCCACAGATCTACTTCCAGTCTTGGAGTTAAGAGTCTCACAGGAACTTTTTCTGCCAGGGCTGGCTTTGAACGGCAATCCTCAGATCTCAGCCTCCTGAGTAGTTAGGATTACAGGCGTGAGCCACCAGCACCTGGCTTATGAAATAACTGTTATACATGGTATTGCACTGTCCAGGAGAAGAAACAAATTTCAGTCCATACCTTAAACTCAAATGTTTTTAAAAATTAAAGATAAAAGGGCTGAAGGCATGAGTCAAAGTGGTAGAGAACCTCCTATCAAGTGCAAGGGCCTAATTTCAAACCCCAATATCAGAATAAAAAAAGAAAGACTAATGTAAGCTACTAAAATTTTAAGGAATTGAGGAAGGATCTGACAACAAACCAAGTGGAATAATAATTTTACAGTCTTGAGAAGCAAAAGAAGCAAAATTACCTAATAACAAGATAGTTTCCTGCTAAAAATATTTTTTTAAGTGCAAAGAAAAGAAAAAGGTACAAAGTACACTAAGGGGGAAAAAAATCAGTAAAACTCACAAGTCATCATTTTTATAACATCTTCATAGTATAAAAAACAATTGAAGTTGATTTTTAATGATGTTACAATAACACTAAAGTTATATGAATAGCTAAGAAAATAATAAGACTAATAGACGAGGCACAAACATAGACAATTCATACAAAAAAATCAATTAATAGGGCTGGGAAGGTGGCTCAGTGGTAGAGCACTTGCCTTGCATGCCTGAGGCCCTGGGTTCAATTCCTCAGCACCACATAAGCAGGAAAAAAAAAGCTGGAAGTGGCACTGTGGCTCAAGTGGTAGAGCACTAGCCTTGAGCTGAAGAGCTGAGGGACAGCGCCCAGGCCCAGAGTTCAGGCCCCACGACCGGACCCAAAAAAAAAAAAATCAATTAATAGACAAGCCTTGGGGAAAATAGTAACATTGTTACGTATTAATCAAAAACAGGCAAATTGCAATAACAATAGGACTGTATTTTCCAACTGTAAAATTGACGTTCTTTTGTTCCTTTTTTGGGCTTGAACTCAGGAGGGCCTCCTGCTCTTAACCGTCTTGGGTTTTTCACCCATGTTTGGCCCTCTACCACATGAACCATGCCTCTCCGCTTCTCGCTTTTTGCTAGAAGTAGCTGGCTTTGAACTCTGATCCTCAGATCTCAGACTCATGCACAGCTGGGATTACAACTACTCATGAGTCATCAGCACCTATGCAACATTCTTTCTCAATAGAAATACTCAGTGTATGTGAGGTTATAATGAAGCTATACATATATTTATTTATTTATTTATTTATTTATTTCTGGTTGCTGTGTAGAAGCAAAATACAAACATGTAATCTATAAAAACAAAATTCACCTTGTATGTTTAAAAATCCTTTTTGAAAAAGAGAAAAGGAAGTGCAGAGGCACACACAGGGGTGTTGTATTTTTTGACAATAATTGCAGCCATTTGTGCTTTGTCTCCCTTCCTGAGTGGGTATTTCCTTACCTGTAGGTCTCTTCAATGACAACTCTTGTTTGTGACCATCTTGGCACATAGTAGGGGCTTAGTAATTATTTCTTAAATGTGTGAATGAATCCAAGAAATCCATGTGAAACAGAAGCAGACTGCTCTCAAACATAAGCTCATTAAGTTTGCTAATGAGGCAAAGGTTGTTGCAACACGGTAAATGCTCCAGGAAAGAGAGCAAAGTGGAGGGAAAGGGTGCATAATTGTTTGCATAATATCTAGATAGCACCGGTAAGCACATGGACAAACCCAGGAAATTAGTATGGAAATTTGATTTTCTTATTTTGGTGGTGGTGGTGGTTGTCGTGCATCATAGAGACTTCAGTCTTTTTCTTTCTTTCTTTCTAAAGGATGCTACTAATTCTCTCTCTCTCTCTCTCTCTCTCTTCTTCCTTCCTTCCCTCCCTCTTTCTTTCTAATTGTAGAAAGGGCAAAAGAACAATTTTACAGGCTTTGGAAGCAAAAATACTTGGGCACTTAACCTGGGTGACCTCTGACCAATCATTGAAGCGCTTTGAACCTTGGTTTCCTCATCTATTGTGTGGGGGTGATAATAGCTACCTCTCAGAGCTCTTGTCAAGGCTAAATGACTTAATGCATGTGAAAGGATTTTATATACTATAAAGTGGTATATAGATGTAAGACATATTATTACTAAAGTAGCCTCTTTCCAAAAAGAAATAAGCTTTAAAAAAAATGTCTTCCAAATTGTTTACGTTTTGTCACTTAGGTGAAATGCAAAAACAACCACAGAAGTCACTGAAACACACAGAGTCCTGCGTGTGCTTTTAAAAACAAATCCTGCACAATCTCTAAACATAGCTCTCTGGGAAGCTGTGGACTTTTGAGCAGGGGAAGGGACCTTTGAGAAGCTGGGAAAGAAGGGAAAATAGACTCAAAATGAAGACACTCTCCACAGGTAACTCCTTGATTGTCACTGACCATCCATACCCTCTAGTTGTGTAGTTCAACATTGACAGAATGTACATTGAATATAAGGACTTTATTTGCTCACCCTTTCTTTCTCCTTTCCTCAGCAACCCCGTGCCCACTTTCTTAGCCTTTAAGTCAGTACAATGTTGTGATAAAGACTACGAGGCAAAGCTACCTAAGCCAAAGAGCTGGATCTTCCCAATTAATAGTTCAAATTCTACCTCAAAATTAGCAGAATAGTTAGGCACCGGTAGCTCATGCCTATATCCTAGCTACTCAGGAGGCAGAGGCTGAGATCTAGGAATCAAGGTTCAAAGCCCGCATGGGCAGGAAAGTCAATGAGACTCTTATCTTCATTAACAAACCTCTACCCAAAATAAAAGCTAGAAGTGGAGCTGTGGTTCAAGTGGTAGAGCAAGCACTAACCTTGAGCAAAAATGCTCCTTTCCCCAGGCCCTGAGTTCAAGCCCCAGGACCAGCACCAAAAAGAGACAGAAAAAGAAGAGGGGAGGAGACAGACAGACACACAGACACACAGACACACAGACAGAGAGAGAATAATAGTAGATGCCTCACAGGGTTTTTATAAAGCTTGGTGAGTTCATCTGTATACCAGTAGTTTTATTATGGACAATATCTCTCAGAAGGTAAGAAGTGACCAGAAAACAATAAAACGTGGCTTCATCTCAAGAACTATGCCCTTAAACAGTGTTTCTTGCAGTGAGGTCTATGGACCACCTAAGCACTTGTGAGAATTGCACACCTACTGAATCAGACGCTTGGAGGGTGGCTTCTTGCAATGTGAGTTTTAACAAGCCTTCTAGATCATTCTGGTGCATGCTATAGTTTAAGAACTACTGCTCTAGAAGGATTTGGCAAGAGAAGGTAGTGTTTAAACAGATTCAGACTGTGAAACACCTGAAAATCATATTCTTTGTGGAACACCATTAATTTGTGAAGTTTTTAATAGGGGAAACACGTGCACATATTATCTGTATGCTATTCCCTGCATCTCAGAAATATGAAGAATTGTTTCTTTTATTTATTTACTTATTTATGTGTTTCAGTTTTTGTGTATTGGTACTACAGCTTGAAATCAGGGCTACAACACTGTCCCTTAGCTTTTTTGCTCAAGGCTAGTACTCTACCACTTGAACCACAGCTCCACTTCTGGCTTTTTTCTAGTTAATTGGGGTTAAGAGTCTCATAGACTTTTCTGTTTGAGCTGGATTTGAACTGTGATCCTCAGAGATCAGCCTCCCTAGTAGGATTACAGGTGTGCATCACCAGTGCCCAGCTTTCAGCCATGTGTTTGATCTTTGTTTTTGCATTGCAAACTCAGACCCTTTGTCTTGCCTTTCCTTCACACTACTGATACTGTTGCTGTTCCCTTGTTTTGTGATACTGTTGCTGTTCCCTTGTTTTGTGCCATCTTTCTCGAAAAACCATTGGGAGTGATCTGGGCCAACTTCAGAGTCAGTGGAGGAGCCTCCTGATGTCAAATGCCTTCTCCTGGGAAGATTGTGTCGGTTGTGTTTTGTCTGAGGCCCAGCTGATGCCTTTCTTCCACTGGCTACAAGACACCTGGCTTGCTCTGAAGTGTGAAACCGTGAGATTTGTTTTTCTGAATGAGAGAGTGCACCCCTTGCCTTTTGCTACTGGGTTGATGTTATACAGATGTGAACAAATGGCTTTCCTCTTCCATGCTCATGTTAACCAACATCTTCAAATAAAGATCGTGAAGATTCCCACTGCATGCTTTCCTGCAAGAGAACACAAGAGGAGACCAACTGGCCATTATGATCACTGGCTGGGCTAGCTCTCCATTTGTTCTACAATTAAAAAGGGGTGTATGTCATTTCTAGATTACTCTTTATTTACTCACATGCTTCTCCAACAAGGAAATCATAAATGCCTATGGAGGGTTCATTATGCTTTGTGCTCTAGGAGAGTTTAATTACATCAGTCTGGCTTGCAGGGTCAGTCAGCATCATAATTCAAACTATGAGGTGCAGAAAACTGTTTCCATGCTTTAAGAAAACACAAAGGCCCCGGGACTCTTAAGTCTGAAGGTCAAAGACTTCGTTTATCTGCCAATTTCCTTCAAGAAGAGCCAATGTGGGAAATTCCTAGGGGAGTCTTCATTAGCTCTGTCAAGAATCAGCAACGATCATTGTGTTTTTCTTGATTGGCTGAAGACATTAGAAGTCACTTGCCCTCCAAGTATTCTGTTATTTTCTTTCCTTCATATCCTGCATCTTTCCTCATTCCAAACAAGTTCAAAACATTTAATATTTGTCAGAATTATTTGGGTCTTCATTTTTTGGTTTTTCTTTCCTATATATTTTTGTGTTCTTTACAAGTTATACCAGGTTTCAAAATACTGATTTTTTTAAGGTGTTATTTTTTTCAAGTATAATTTAATTGTTATTATTAAGGTGTTACCATTTCATAAGTCAGGTAAGGAGTACATTTCTCTTTTTGGATAATGTCACCCCTTTGTTAAGCTGTTATTTTATTTGTCTTCTTATTCATGGGCCTGGGAATGTGGCTTAGTGGTAGAGTGCTTGCCTCGTATGCATGAAGCCCTGGGTTAGATTCCTCAGTACCACATAAACACAAAAATCCGGAAGTGGCGCTGTGGCTCAATTGGTAGAGTGCCAGTCTTGAGCAGAAAGAAGCTCAGGGACAGTGCCCAGACATCGAGTTCAAGCCCTACGACGGGCTAAAAAAGAGAGAGAGAACATATTCTTTTGTTATCTGATTCTAATCTCTACCCTCCCCCAAAAATTGTATTACAATTTTAGTAAGTTTATAAACTGGGAACCACATCATTGTTTCTTAAAAGATAATTACTTGTAAAACCATGAGATCCTAAGCCAGGAACTGATAGCTCATGCTACTCAAGAGGCTAAGATCTGAGAACTACGGTTCAAAACCAGACAGGGTAAAAAAGACCCTGTGAGACTCTTACCTCCAATTAACCACAGCAACACTACGTCACTAACCTTGAGTGAAAGAGCTCAGGGACAGCACTCAGGCCCCAAGTTCAGTTCAACTCCATGACAAACGAAGAAAAACACCTATGAGATATGAGATCCTGGTCTGGTTGGTCCTAACTTTACCCCACTGAGCCATCTGATGAAAAGACAGACAGCACTCCATTAGCCCCTGGTAAAAATGGCAAGGAAGAGCATTCTGTGTTAAATTAAACCACAGATTGCTGCCTTTATGCTATCATTCCCTTCCCATGGGCCACAGAGGTGACATGCGAAAGACAAGTTCAGATGGATGCTCCCTTTTCCTTATCAATTTTCTTCCCAGCTTTTGGGAGAAAAATGATCAAGATGAGAGGGAAGAAAATAAAGCAGAGGGAATACGCTCTGCTGACACCTTGATTTGGGAAGTATCATATCTAGAAGTGTGAGAGAGTAAAATTTCTGGTTTTATTTGTTTGGGGAGAGAGGAGGAGAGGGAGAAGGAGAAATGGGATGGAATGAAAGGAAAGTGGGAGAAAGAGAGAGAGAGAGACAGGCAGACAGACAGACAGACAGAGAGGGAGAGATTGAAGAAAATACACATCAAGAAATGGGAAAATACCAGGAATTATCCCTGGAGAGTAAAATATTGGCTTGGGTAGGAACTTTTGAGATTGTCACATTGTCCACTCACTGACTCCAAGCATAGTTTTTACAACCAGTCATAAAAGAGAAAGTAAAGGTTCATTGTGAAACAGTTGGCATGCATTTAACAAAGGTAAGACACACTGGCACCATGATAATTTATAGCCATTAGCATGGGGGTTCAGTGGTAATCCAATGGAAGAGGGCACAGCTCATAAAGGACTTCAAAAGAAGAGAACAAATTACCAAGTGTGGAGATTCAATTCTCCTATAAGCAGTCGGTCTCTATTTTCAACTATGGTGAAACTAAACTTTACTTGCGCACATTAGGAAATATCACTACTAGCTCATGAAAATAACAACGCCATTCCACAATAAACACAGACAAGTTTTGTCATAAGAAGAACCTGTTGTCCTTACACTATTTGAAAGGAAATGAAATGATAGCTCTTGGGAGCACTTAGGAGAGGTTATCTGTCAAATCTATACTTGTAAATATGGTCTTTGTGAAGACAGAGAATAACTGGATCTCTTTACCTTATAAGAACCTCGTGTTACTAAAATGAGAATCAAGCAACTCCTAGTACAAGTCAAATAACTCCATCTCCACCAGTATTTTCTTAAATAGCCCATTTCCATTTGCTTGGTTATTTGGTTACTTCTCTCTGGATAGTTTCTCCACTCCTACTTTTCTCTCAAGTAGTCCAACTAAGGACTCAAAGAATGTCCTCTTTTCCTACCCTGTGTTCTTTTCTTTAGCTTGGACAATTTCATTTTTTAAAAAATCATCAAATACAAGGAAGGAAGGGGGGAGGGAGGGAAGAAGGAAGGGAAGGGCCTCCCAAAATCATCATGGTATTCAATGTTTACAAGAGTGACTCTTGATGCATATTTTAATTTAAGCTTTAAAGACAGCATGAGGTTAGTGCTAACCGATACGTGCTGTAAGTAATGCTTATAGCAAAATTGTTCTTGTAAGTTCTGTTTCTTATCAACATATGTTTAGTCTTCCACTGAAATTAGCAATGCTCTAGCAGATTTTTGGCAAAACTTTCTCACTAAGCCATATACCTAGTCCAGACCCAGAAGCCCTCATCTGGACACCTACGTATTATGATCAATAGTAACAGTCTCATGTTTCACATAATGTGAAATTTCCTCTTTGAGGTTCTGAATTTTAAACACACACACGCACACACACATACATACACACACACATAGAATTAAGTTTCACTTCAAAGAAGTAATAAAAGGAATGTTATGTTTGGCCCAAGAGCTAAATGATTTCCATTCTCTAGAGCAGCAGAGGGCCACAGGTATATGACAGGGGTGGATTCAGGGCCCTAAAAGGTAGCCACCAATTTTTCTCCCTGAAATGACTGAGTTTTGCTTCTATAAACAGCTCAGAAGCAATGAAATCAGAACACAGCAATTGTGGCCTTTGTAAGAAAGGACTATATCTGAAGTTTGAATGGTATGTAGACATTCCTTTACCTTTTAACCCTTTGTTCTTCACAGATATACGAAGAAGGGACTTAGCTGCCTCCAGAAAATATGTAGGCATCCCAATGAACTATCTATTTAGTGTATTCTACTTTAGGATCTAAAGCGTGCAGGGAACTGGCCAATTCATTTTGAATGTTCTAAACCAAGGTTGCTGGGATGGATCCAGAGCACAGTCCTTTGCCCCAGTCAGTCAAAAGCCCAAACAAGCACCCATAACCACCACAGCAGCTCCAGTAATGCCATAGATAAGACTAGAGACCATAATGTCCAACGAAGTAAGACAGACACAGAAAGGCATGTCCCCCACTGCCCACACATCTGTGGAATATTGAAAAGTCCATCTCATAGAAATTGAAAGTGGAGCAGTCGCTACAGAGGCTGGGCGGTCTACAGGAGAGAGGGATGAGGAAAGGTTGCTCAACAGGTACCGAGTTACAGCGAAGATAGGAACAAAAGATTCTCATGTGCAGGGCTGGGAAGGTGGCTCAGTGGTAGAGCGCTTGCCTTGCATGCCTGAGGCCCTGGGTTCGATTCCTCAGCACCACATAAGCAAAAAGAAAAAAGCCGGAAGTGGCGCTGTGGCTCAAGTGGTAGAGCTCTAGCCTTGAGCTGAAGAGCTGAGGGACAGCGCCCAGGCCCAGAGTTCAGGCCCCACGATCGGACCCAAAAAAATAAAAAAGATTCTCATGTGCTATGGCAGAGCAGAGGGCCTCTTGTTTAAAACAATAATGTACTATGCACTCCAAAAAGCTAAGGATTTTGAATGTTTTCACCATAAAGAAAGGACAGGTGTCTGGGGAGATGGATTGAATCTGATCTGAACATTCCATGAGACAGCTGCACGTGGCACCCGTGGTCTGTCCCAAGTTTACATTTTGATGTATCAGGAAAAGAAATCATTGACAATTTGAGGTAGAACAACAGAATTGCTATAACATCGAATAGTAAGTCACGCACACAAGTGTAATTTTGCCCCAGTATTCCTTCCTTCCTTCCTTCCTTCCTTCCTTCTTTTTTTGGAGGGGAGGGGGAAGTGTTGGCAGTCATGGGGCTTGAACTCAAGGCCTGGACACTTTCCCTGAGCTCTTTTGCTCAAGGCTAACACTCTAACACTTTGAGCTACAGTTTTCAGGTGGTTACCTGGAAATGAGTCTCACAGACTTCCTGCCAGGACTAGCTCTGAACCGCAATCCTCAGATCTCAGCCTCCTGAGTAGCTAGGATTACAGGCGTGAGCTACCAGTGCCCAGTTTACCAGGAGTCATTTCTAAAACCCAAACCAAACACTGAAACTTTCACCTGAGGCTCTATCTACCTTGTGTGATTTAAGGGAAGGGGGGGGCAAGGAGGCATAAAAGACTGGAAATCATCTTGAAATGTGCTTTTCAGGACCATCTGACAAAAACAGCCCCATTAGTCTCCAGAGCCTATGAACTTCTTATTCTACTAAAAACTCTGATAGACTCTTCTAGGTAATCCATGACTGTAAACGTCTAACTACTCAAATTTAGACTTGTTAGAATGGAACCACTTGGCCTCCAGATCCTTTCTTTCCCAAAGATATAAACACATACAGATTTCATCTCTTCTGTCTTCCTGGCCCATTCTTTAGGCAAAAAGTCTTGCCAAGGAGAAGAAACATAAGGACACTTCATATAACCCAGGGCTGGAATAACCAATGCTAACGAAGGGCGCTGGGCACCATCATTTATTTTCAGGCTACAAGCAGACCTTGTAGGAATCACAGAGCAATTCTTTCTCCCCAGAACATCCTGAGGATGAGAGGCCACCCTTGGAATACCACCCTAATACAGACGGACTCCCATACACACCACCAGTCATGGTTTGTTTGCTTAAACAGCAATAGTTTGTTTTATTTCAACTACTCCATCAAAATTATTTATCTCATTTATCATACAGTTCCTGTTGAGTGTGTTTTGCCAGAACTAACATGCATGAAAATTATGTTAATGGGCTTTGGGCTGGTTTTAATGTACTTCATATAATCAAGAAACTAAACAAACAGAAAGGACTCTGAAAGGTGTTCATTCTACCCGTTGCTCTCCTTAGACACGTTTTTGAGAAAACAAGCTGCCAAGAATCAAACCACCAGCAGTGCCCTTAGAAAAGACCCTGTTGATTCAAAGAAGAAAATAGACCGAGGGATCTGTCCTTATACAACTCCAGCAAGGATCGGAGGTTTCCATTCACCAGAGGTGGTTTCATGGAGAGAGACTTGGAAAGTGAGTTGGAGAAGGTTCTGAATATGAAAACTAACCGAGAGAAAACCATTTCAGTTTCAATTTCTTGAGGAGCTAGCTGGGCAGGGAGGAAATCATCTATTGATTTAGGATGTCAGCTCAGTTACGCACAGGGCGACCGCTATAACACTGGCCTGGTGGTCTACCTCCATGCTGACGTAGAGATGCTGAGCTATGAAGAGGTCTTTCTGTTACTTCTGAGAAATTAATATCTCAGGATTTAGTACCGGATGGACATTCATTATCATAAATTTTTCCTCCATCAGTAGGTCTTCCAGAAAAACTCCATTAGACTAGTTCAAGAGGAGTAGTTTTCAGTAGATTTGAGATACAGCTTTGGGTATTGCTAGATACATCCTTTAAAAAAAAATAAACAACTGCAAATTGTGGGGGGGGGGGGGGGAGGGTTGGAGTTTTTTTGAAAGTCAGGCCTTGGGCAAGTGTCTGGGATACAGCCACCACTGTGGGGTTAGGAGGGAGAGACAACTTCTCAGCAATGTCAAAAGTAAAACCCGCCAGGTACCAGTGACTCACACCTGTAACCCTAGCTTCTCAGGAAGCTGAGATCTAAAGATCGTGGTTTGAAGCCAGCCAGGGAAAAAAAGTCCATGAAACTCTTATCTCCAGTAAATGACTCAGAAAAGACCAGAAGTGGCCCTGTGACTCAAGGGATTGAGCCCTAGTCCTGAGCCTAGTAACCACTAAGTTCACAAGTCAAGTTCTTTCCTTACTGTGGGTTCCAACAGTGGGTGGAAAGCAATAGTAGCATTGGTGAAGTAGATAGAAGGGGATGAAGAGGGAAAAAGGGCCCTTGGGGGTCAAAGAAGAAAGTAAACTTGATGAGTTGAAATAATACTGTGGCATTTTAGCTGGTTAATTGGAGATCATGGATTTTTTTTTTTTCTGCCTGGGCTGGTTTCAAACCTTGATCCTCAGCTTTCAGCCTCCTGAGTAGCTGGGATTACAGGTGTGAGCCACTGGCACCCAGTTTCATTAGAGTTATTAAAGGAGAGTATTGTATCCATCAAAACTCTCATTTTCAATTAGCAAAATACTATCTTTGATGACTTTAAGCAAAAAGGAGCTGAATTAGTTCTGCCAGTTGAGTGTAACCAATCATAGCTCACTAAGCTTGCCTCTGTATTGTTTGCTACTCAGGAGTGTTGCCTCTGAATAGTAATAAAAATAACTCCCTGCAGCTCAATACTTGCCTCTTCTTATAGCCTCAAGTCCTGGAGCTCACTCTAGCTAGGGCCAAGAGCCTCACCTGACCTGTCATGAGACCACAGAAGAGCCATGTGCTACTCTTTTGTTTTGTTTGGAGTGGGTCGTGGGGCTTGAACTCTGGGCCTGGGCGCTGTCCCTCAGCTCAAGGCAAGCACTCTACCACTTGAGCCACAGCGCCACTTCCGGTTTTCTGGTAGTTAATTGGAGCTAAAAGTCTCACAGCCTTTCTTGCCTGGGCTGGCTTTGAACCATGATCCTGAGATCTCAGCCTCCTGAATAGCTAGGATTATGGCTGTGAGCCATTGGTGCCACCCCATGTGCTACTCTTGCACAAATCTTGGTGGCACAGGTGGAGAGCTCTATCTTTGGCTGGGTCTGGGTCATGCACCCATCCTTAGACTAGAAGAGATAAGCATGAGATGACAACCCTGATATATAGGTTAATAAGATCATCCACCAAAATGAGATGCTAATATCAGCAGAAGAGGGAAAGAGTTCGGAAGGAACAAAATTGTTAACTACTCTCTGTGAAGAGTTTCCCATAGGATAGTAGGCAGTCCTGCCAAACTTGGATAGCCTCTTGTAGTTAATACTGGGTACTGGTTCTGTAATTTGAAGTCAAATGCTTGATCATCTCTGATACTTAATCCCTTAGACAGTCATTGAAATTGACGCGGAATGGATTATTCAAGTAATAATAGCCTACTGTTCACCTTTGTAGGATGTTTGTAGATAGAAACCAGTAGAACACTGGTGAAATGGCAGTTTCAAAACCTCAAGCCGGGGCTGGGAAGGTGGCTCAGTGGTAGAGTGCTTGCCTGGCATACATGAGGCCCTGGGTTCGATTCCTCCGCACCACAGAAGCAGAAAAAGCCCAAAGTGGCACTGTGGCTCAAGTGGTAGAGTGCTAGCTTTGAGCTAAAGAGCTGAGGGACAGCGCCCAGACACCAAGTTCAGGCCCCAGGGGCTGGGAAGGTGGCTCAGTAGTAGAGCGCTTGCCTTGCATGCTTGAGGCCCTGGGTTTGATTCCTCAGCACCACATAAGCAAAAAGAAAAAAAAAAGCCGGAAGTGGCACTGTGGCTCAAGTGGTAGAGCGCTAGCCTTGAGCTGAAGAGCTGAGGGACAGTGCCCAGGCCCAGAGTTCAGGCCCCACGACTGACCAAAAAAAAAAAACAAAAAAAAACGAACTCAAGCCATACAGCATCTGCCAATTGCCATGGTGTAAAAACATGCATAATGGCCGATTTTAAGCTTTCAGCATGAAATCACTGAACACAGAGTTAGGGAGGAATGCAGTGCACATGGTCTGCTCCCTAGAGCTGGCACCTTCTGGCTATCGTATGCCATATGTCCAGACTTAATACGTGTCCCTAGTCTGTGTAAAATAAGCTCAGATGTCTTCATCTGAAGATATAGTAAAAAAAGATTATGGATTTAAAACTCAGTATAAAAAATATTTAAATTAATTATCTCAATTCCCCTAGAGTGGTTAGTATTAAGTCTATCAATGGACTTTTTTTCTTTTTTTTAGTGTTATTCTAAAGGTGAGGTACAAGGGGTTACAGTTACATAAGTCAGGTAAAGAGTATATTTCTCTTTGGATAATGTCACCCCTTCCCTCAGTTTTTCTCTCCTATCCTCACCTACAAGTGGTATAGGTCATTTTTAACATAGCACCACTGCTGCATTTTCTTGACCTTTCTCCCTCCATTTCTGTGCCACCCCTTACACTCCCAAAGACATATAAAAGAGTACACAGAACAAAAAGAAAACAAAACAAAACCAGCACAAAAGAAAAAGACCTCTTGTTTCCATTTCCTGGAGTTCATTGCGATAAATATTATTTTGTCTGATCAGAGGCACATAGACATTGTGTCTTTCTGGTCCTCTTCTTAAGATAGTCCTCCTTTGGTCTCACCTTGCATGAATGCCTCGAGACCTGTATAATTTATTATGTCCTGGTGTATGTTAGATCTAGCTTCCACATATGAGTAAAAACATGTGTTGTTTGTCTCTCTGAACTTGGCTTACCTCACTTAACGTGATTTGTTCTAGGTCCATTCTCAATGGATTTTTGTTTTCAACATAGAGAACATAGAGGATTCCCAGGGAGATTGTTATACCGTAATTCTCATTCTTATGGTTGGATTTGAATGGCCCTGAAAAAAATAAACAACAGAGACACCACTAGTTGGTAGCTAATTATCTCTACTTGAAAACCCCTCTTCATCTACTACAGAAAACTACTGTGTTGACAAAAATAACCAAATCTTGCCAGGTGCTGATGGCTCAATGCTTGTAATTTTAGCTGCTTAGGAGGCTGTAATCTGAGGACTGCAGTTCTAAGTCACCCAAGAGGTAATCTGTTAGACTCTTATGTCCAATTAACCATCAGAAAACTACAAGTGGAGCTTTTGTAATAGAGCCGTATCACAAGAGCTCAGGGACCGTGCCCAGGCCTAGAGTTCAAGCCCCACAACTGACAAAAAACAAAAACAAAAAACCCCACAAATCTTAATGAGTACAGCATACAAGTTTATTAATGTCTTGTTTTGTAATAAATGTAAAATTAGCCCTACAAAAACAAATGCAACTGTATATCTATGCCACATGGCAGACATTCAGCCAGATGAGGAAGTGGCTCAGGAACTCCACAGAAAAGTCATTGCTTACGCGGTGAGAATAAATTTCCTCCCAGAATGCCTCGGGACAAACTTTCAGCCCAAGACAATGGGTACTATTTCAAAGGAATTGTTTACAACCCAACCTTTACAAATACTGTAGGATGTTTATTTACTTATACTATTTGTTTATGATACCCAAATATGTGTATTCATTTATAATGAAAATATTATACTACAGTATTTGTTGATAATACTTAATATTTGCATCTTAAAAATTAATTTTGTTCTTATAATTGCAGCCTCAACTACTTGACTATTTTTGAACTGTAAGAAAAAAAAGTAATAATAATTCAACTCAACATGTGGAACTGTCACTTTGATTCCCAGGTTCTGCTTCATTTATTATAGGCCTATTGACACACCCATTCAACAAAGAGTATTATACCAGGCTGGGTCTATAGTCCCAACAAATGAGTCTCAAGAAACCCTCCAAACAAGTTGGGCCTGACTCAAAAGTCAGTAGCTAACGCTGAAGTCTGAAGTCACAGAAAGACAGCAGCAAGAAAGCCATGAGGCTGGCCAGTTCCCTGTGAAATGGCTTGGTTTGCTTGTCTCGCTTATACCATATGCAGAACAAATATAATCTTTTAAAAATAAGGAATCTGAATTTCAAAATAGAGGGACTTACAAACAGGATGTGAAGAAGGTGATTTTAAGAAAACAATAAAATACAGAAACCATAGAATAAAAGTTTGACCAACTGAATTGGTAACAAAGTTTAAAATTCCTATAAGGAAACAAAAAGGTACCACAAACAAAGACAAAGGACAACTTGAATAAAAGTTTTTCAATACATAGTGCTTCATCCAAAATACTCTTAAGTCACAAGAGAGAGAAAGCTAGAAAGAGAGAGAGAGGGAGAGGTAAAAAGGAAAATTAGTATGAGGCAAATATAAAAGGTTACCCATAATTTTGTCACTCACAATTTAAAAATATAAAAATGTCATTCTTAATCTTTAGAATTTAAATGAACAGCCCCAAGATGAAGGATACCCTTTTAGTGTACAGTCAAAAATTCAAGAAAGCATGTTAGTATGTGGTGAGAGATTAATTATGCAACTTTTCTCCAGAACAATATGGCAAAATGTCAAAATTTACTGTGCATCTGTCCTTTGACTTTGAAATTTGGTCAGAATCCGGAATCCAAAAACTAAACAAAAATCAGGGTTTTGACTTAATGAACAAGCAAGCAAGCCACCTAAAAATGAACACTGTTGTTCCTAGATAATTGATGTTGCAATTCATAATGAAGTAGGGAAAATGTGAGCATTCTTGGGCAAGCTTGATGGATAACAGGTCAACTTGG
The DNA here is from genome assembly GCF_019054845.1 of Dipodomys spectabilis. Taxonomy (NCBI): domain Eukaryota; kingdom Metazoa; phylum Chordata; class Mammalia; order Rodentia; family Heteromyidae; genus Dipodomys; species Dipodomys spectabilis. The sequence continues at coordinate 2,736,236 of NW_024870974.1, forward strand.
CAGAATATTTATGAGCAGAGCTAATAACAAATTCCAAGCTACTTTGATCTGTGACTTGCTTGAATTGGCTTTGCCTTTGCTCTTCCCCAGAATGATCATCCTGGAAAAACCAAGTGATTGAACATTCAGCAAACTACAGTTCAGATTAAACTACAGTTGCAGGGGCCTGGGAGGGGAGAAGGAAAGCTAAGGCTGAGTCACAGAGAAACCCACAGCTGTGCGAATACATGGATATGAATTGCTTCTCAGACAACTACGGCCTGAAAATGAGCCTCAAACAATAGGAAGAAATGCAGAGTTCAGAGAATTAAATAGAGAATTCCAAGCTAGATACTGGTGACTCCTGACTGTAATCCTACCTATTAAAGAGGCTAAGATCTGAGGATCATGATTCAAAGCCAGCCCAGGCAGAGAAATCTCAGAGACTCTTTTATCCAATTAACTAGCCAAAGGCTGGAAGTGAAAGTGTGGCTCAAGTAGTACAGCTCCAGCCTTGAGTAAAAAAGCTAAGCAAGAGTGAGTGAGGCCTGAGTTCAAACCCTAGCGTGCACACCCATGTGCACAAACACACACACACATACACACACACACACACACAATTAAAGTCAAATAAAAAGAAAATTCCAAAGGTAGGAAAGAATAAGGCTAGGAGTCAGAAATGAGAAAGAATATTTGAGACTTAAATATTTTCTCCTGGAGACCAGATACAGGAAGAGGAGTTCTGAGATGTCAGATTCTTTGAATCTTTAGATGTCCTTGGACTGTGCATCTCAATGCTGTACAATCACAGATTTCTCTTTAAAATCTTGGGATACTAGCCTATAGGCATATATACTCTAAATTTGTGTGTGTGTGTGTGTGTGTGTGTGTGTGTGTGTGTGTGTGCTGGTTCTGGGGCTTAAATTTAGGTACTGTCCCTGAGCTTCTTTGTTCAAGGTTGGTGCTCTACCATTTGATCCACAGCTCCAATTCTGGCTTTTTTGCCAGTCCTGGCGCTTGAACTCAGGGCCTGAGCACTGTCCCTGAGCTGCTTTGCTCAAGGCTAGCACTCCACCACTTGAGCCACAGTGCCACGTCAGCTTTTTCTGTTTATGTGGTACTGTAGGACTTCATACATGCTAGGCAAGCACTCTACTACTAAGCCACATTCCCAGCCCCAATTCAGGCTTTTTTTGGTGGTTAATTGGCATTAAGAGTCTCACCAACTTTCAGCCTGGGCTGACTTCAAAATGCCTCCTGGGTATCTAGGATTACAGGTGTGAGCCACCAGTGCCTGGCTAAAATTTTTAAGTTTATTCCTTTTTCTTTCAGCTTTCTCTGCTAGAATAATATCCAGCAGGCTTCATATGCCAGGAAAATCTCCTAATACATATTAAATCAACATTCAGAAAATAAAATGCTGGCTCTACTAAATGATATATCACCTCATGTTCTGTAAGACAAGAAAGGGACACATATTTGATCATGGGAAATGCTACTCTTTGGAGACAGTCACTTCTAACCAACCACGAGAAAGGCTGTCATTTGTCCATGCTCAGGTCACACATGATAACTAAGACCAAACATGAAATGTGAGAATGGAGATGCCTGATGGCACTTTTAAGCCATAGTAGAGTCAGAACCAGTGGCTCACACCTGTAATCCTAACTAAGGCTGAGGTATGAGGATTGTAGTCCAAGGCCAACTTGGGTATGTCTTATCTCCAGTTAACCACCAAAATCTGGAAGTGGAGCTATAGCTCAAGTGGTAGAGCACTAGTTTTAAGTAGAAAAAGTTAAGAGACAACACTCAGGCTCTAAGTTCAAGCCCTAGCAAAACAAAATAGCAACAACAACAAAGAAAAAAAAACTAGAGCATAAACCAACTTACTCTGGTAGAAAGAAATTAATCTTTTTTTAAAACAACTATTGAATGAAACCTGTGTGCCAGTTATATAAAATATCTCAAGAAGGGACATGGAATTTCCACAAAAACCAGATACTGTAACCAAGCTAGTAAGCTCCTAATGTAAATGTCTTTATATTCCCAAACCCTGACAACCTGATATTAAATACCATTGCAAAGTAGTTTTGGCTCCGTTTTGACTTCCAACCTTTGAGGAAGGTTGTTGGATTCCACTTGAAAGGATGACTATCCTCTGAGGGGGAAGACCACAATACCACAAGAAACAAGAAAAAAAAAACAACCATCAATTATCTTCCAGCATTTACTAAAGATGGGAGAGGTTTCATAATAGTGTGGTAGCTGTTTGGAGTCGTGGTGTGGTTTTCTCCTTTATCTGTTTATTTGCTTAAGGTACACACGCTTATGTTTCTCATCAGCGTAGCTAAGTTGCCTGGGTAACCAAGGAAGTTTGCTTTTTTGTTTTGTTTTGTTTTGATTTGATTTGTTTTTTGATACCAGTCCTGGGACTCGAACCCAGGATCTAGGTGTGCTGTCCCTGAGCTGTTTTTGCTCAAGGCTAGCTCTCTACCACTTGAACATGGGCTGCTTTGAACCATGATCCATGATCCTGAGATCTCAGCCTCCTGAGTGGCTAGGATCACAGGTGTGAGCCACCTAGCTGGGGTTTTTCTTTGTTTTGTTTTGCTTTAAATGGGATTATAACTGTGTTGGTGGGAATCCTTCTTCCTGGAAACCTAATTGTCTTATCTATCTTTCCTCTGGCTCCAGAAGGGCATTAAAGAAAGGCTACCTTCTAGTAAAATAGTCGATGACTCTGGAGAGTCTGATCTCTCAAGGTCTGTTTCTCCTGTTTCCTCTGAAACCTCTCTTGCTTTTCATGTACTGAGCTGAGGCCCCATGAGCCAAAGTTCAAGACAGAACAGAATCTGGAGTACTTGGGGCTGGGAAGGTGGCTTTGTGGTACAGAGCTTGCTTTGCATGCATGAAGCCCTGGGTTCCATTCCTCAGTACCACATACACAGAAAAAGCTGTAAGTGGTGCTGTGGCTCAAGTGGTAGAGGGTGCTAGTCTTGAGCAAAAGCAGCTCAGGACAGTGCCCAGGCCCCGAGTTCAAGTCCCAGGACTAGAAAAAAAGAAAAAAAGAATCTAGGATACTTGGAAAGAGCCATCCATATGATTGAATGCTTGGGCAAGGTTTCTTAAAGCAAAAGAAGGCAAAGGATATAGATATGCTGTGTCTTCAGGGAAGCTCAGTGAGAACAGAGATGCACTCACTCATCCCTAAGATGGAAATGATGACGGCCAGGCATGGGTCGATGGATCTGCCAGCCACGTGCACAAAGTGAAGCAACATTGACCTTCATCGGAGATGCTTCTTATTTATGAGCAGTGACTCTATGATTCCTTCTAGAACATTACAAGTCAGTCTACTCACAGTTAGCTGCTCAGACCCTCAAGCCGGATTCCAGCATTAGTTGGCTGCAGGAATGGGGTTTCTTAGCCTCAGTTTCCCTAGTTGTTACTCTGTGTGAAATGCCACAACCAGTCTCTGATTATACAGTCAGCACTGTGGGTTCGCTATTGTTTTGTTCATTTTACACTAACTATAAACACCTGCTGTACTGTCTCCACTAAGAATAAGAAGTTTGGGAATTCATAAGTGCATGAAGCTGAGGGGAGACGTTGATAGAGTGGGAGTTTGCTACTATGAGGGGATTAGAGACTCTGTGTGTATGTGCACACACACACACTCACGCATGCTGGGTACTAGGCACTGTCCCTTAGCATTTTCATTCAAGGTTGGTGCTGTACCACTTGAGCCACAGAACCATTTCTGGCTTTCCTGCCTGGGCTGGCTTCAAACTGTGATCCTCAGATCTCAGCCTCCTGAGTAGCTAGGATTACAGGCATAAGCCACTTGCCTTACCTTAGGTTACTGGTACCCAGAAGAGACTGGGTACTTTATCCTGCAGGCTGTTTTGGTTTATTTGTGGTTTAAGACAGTGCTGTGTGGGCTGATGAGAACTCTGGCCTTCCTGAGGTAAGGCAGGTAACCCTCAGAGGCCTCTCTCCCCAGCCAGATCCCTTCATGGTAATTCTGTGACCACACAGCATTGCAGAGAGAAATTTTGTCTAGATGCAACTCCCTACAAAAGACCATCTTGTGTCAAGGTTAATGTTGCTTGACTGGCATGCATATGGCCTGCAGATCCGCCACCTATAAGTCAATAAAGACATGGAGGTAGGAGAGGGGGTTTTGTGTGTGTGTGTATGTGTGTGTGTGTGTCTGAATCCCAATTTCACAAAGGATGTGAGCAGGCTCTGTGTGTCTCTGCAGTCCATGCCAGTCAATAAAATTAGATCCTTCCATCTCCCTTTTCTTCAAGGCCTTTAATGAGTTACATATTCATTGTTTTAAGAAGCACACTTGAGCAACAATACAGCATGTGGGCAGAAGAAAGAGCTTCTCAGGCTGGGCTCTGATGCCATAAGGACATGGTGATAGGAAGAAACCTCAAACGCTGGGAGGCCTTCTGAACGAAGTGGGAGTCAGTCTGCTGAAAGGGTGGAGGACCCCCATCTGGGAGGAGCCAGTCAGTGGCTGACAGATGTGGTTTGGTGGGGGCTTACACCCCGGAGATCGCTGGCATTTGCAGTTTTAGCTATTTACAGTGGATGCAGGGGAGATCCTTCGTGATCTATGCCACGCCATCGTTTATAACTGACTCTGCCAGGCTGGAGGCAGGGGAGACCACATAGCTAGAACATGGGAGCCCACCCTGGGACCAATCAGAAGAACTTATTCACTCTACATATGGGGACAATGTTGGAGAAGGGAAGTGCTAGTGAGGAGCATAAACTGAGTGTGGGAAAAATACAAATATATCACCACCCTTCTACACGCACAGCTCCTCTATTGACTCAAGCCATATCTCTGATTGCATTTTTGTGGCGGTGTGGGGATGTGAACTCAGGGCCTTGTGCTTGTTAGGCAACTGCTCTATCACATGAGCCACAGCCACAACCCTCCTTACTTATTTTTCTCACGTTCTTAGTGGACCATGATCCTCCTGTTTCTGCCTCTACCTAGAGGGGACTACAGGTGCATGACCTGTTGCTGTTGCTGCTGTTTGTTTGTAGAGATGGGGCTCTAGCTAACTTTCAAATTTTTGCCCGAGTTGGGCCTCAAACTGTGATCCTCCTCATCTCTATTTCCCAGCTACATAGCTGGGATTCCAGGCATGAGCCACTGTACTAGACTCGACTTCCTTTTTAAGACTTTATTTCTTTATTTAAAATACCAATGAAAGGACTGGGTTTTTTTTTTCAGGACATGGATAATACGGAGGAAGATTTACCAGCAAAATAGATAACTGTAGGAAAGCCAGGAGACTATAAAAGACATTTCCATCTTGGAGATTCATCAAAATCATCTGAGCCACTCCCAAGAGTTCAAGGAATTATCACAGGGACCATAGATCTAGAAGTTGTCCGCCTGTTTCTCTCTCCACTTCCATCAAACTGGGTTAGGGCACTAAAATAGCAAAATGGCCACCTAACCTGAACGTCAGACAAAACCGGAGTGCCATTAAGATTTTCTTAACTACAATAAATTGTCAAATGTGTTACTGGTGATAGTGATCTCTTATATTGCATTAATTGGTTGTTGAAGTTAATGATTTAACTTGGAAACTTCTGGAATCAGGAATATCTCTTCAAAACTAAGGCTTCTGGGCTAGAGAAAATAGGAAAACAATTAACATATGCCTCACACTAAGACTATTCCAGGTTTTGTTCTGGACTGGTAACATGCTTGCTTTGATTTAATCTCGCAGCTCTGTGCAAGGGATATTACCTTCATTTAGCAGCTTGAGAAATCAGATGGTTTGCGTAACTTGCTTGAGGAAAGTCATTTATACTTTTAGTGGATGTGTTTGCACAGTCCTGGCAGGAAGTCTGCTGAAAGTTGGCATCAGAAAAACAACTTTCATCTTCCGCTCACCTGGAAGGTGAAGAGGCATTCATTCTTTGTTGCTTCTGAGAAGCCTCTCCCAGTCCATCCATCCCTGGTCCAACTTCTAGAGACTAAGTCGACTAAGACGCGTGCTTTTCTCTTATCTTGGCTAGGATCACGTTGCTCTGTGCAAGCCCCAGGAGATCTAAAAGAATCACTGAGTGTCTGTGACATACACTGGGCGGTGGTTGGCAAATATGTTACTCTCCATTGTAAGAAAGCTCCATTTTGGTAATCTCTTCCCTAATCTTCAAACGTCTGTGTTGAAAGAGTCATTAGAATGAGAGGAAGAAATGGGCAGTAAGGGTTGTAATGGGAAAAGACAGTAACACAAACTGTAGCCAAGAAGGGATTGAAAAGCATCTTGCTGCTACAAATGCAACCATAAAGAATAGGAGAAACCTGGACACTGGTGGCTCATGCCTGGAATCCTAGCTACTCTGGAGCCCAGGCTGTGAGATTCTTATCTCCACTCAAAACAGTAGCAACAACAACAGCCAAAAACAAAAACAAAATCTGGAAGTGGAGTTATGGCTCAAGTGGTAAGAGCACTAGCCTTGAGCAAAAGAAGCTCAGGGACAAACCCTGAGTTCAAGCCCAGGACCAGCACACACCCAAAAAAAAACAATAAATAAATTAAAAAAAATAAAACAAAACAAGCAAACAAAATAACGGGGGGAAACACCATCTGCTTAAATTGAAGCTACCACGGACAGGAGGTGACTTTCAGCTGAACCTGCTTTGGGTTAGAAGGTGAATAGACTTGAGGTTGAGGCTGTAGTAATTACCTATAATTACCATTTGGGAACTTTTTTTACATAAAAGGAAATAGTTTATAGTTATGCTGCAATAATCCACTTAGGTTCAGTTTTTGTTAATTCTGTCTGTGACAGAAGATGGGTGGGTGTGGGGAAGAATCCCCCACCCCTACCCCATCAAAGCTTTGGATGAAAATGTGTTTCATGTCACTACAAGTACATGAGAGTCTTATTTCCAATAAATTACCAAACACCAGAAATGGAGCTGTGGCTTAAAGTAGTAGAGTGCTAGCTTTGAACGAAAAAGCTCAGGGACAGCATCCAGGCCCTGAGTTCAAGTCCTACGACCAAGAGAGAGTCAGAGAGAAAAGAGAGAGAGAGGGAGAGAGAGAGAGAGAGAGAGAGAGAGGATCCCGAAAACAAGACAAAAACACTGCTGAGGAGAAACTAAATATGATTATATCACCAAGAAGTGACTTACATGGATGCATGCTTTCTCTATTGTCAGCTTCTAGAATAAGCGCAAAGAGCAACGTAGTGACAAATAGGCATCTGTTGGCTTTGTGACTTGCCTAGCATTGAAGTTTGTTGGTATGCTGGTAGAACAGGTGTTAGCCAAATTGGCTGTGGGTCCAACAGTTATGTTGGACATGTGACCTGCTCAAAGGAACATGGTAAGGATCTCAATGAAGAGAATCTTCTAGTCAAAACCTCTGCAGCAGATCCAAAACGTACTCCTTACCAAATAAAACCCAACCCCTCCATACAATAGAAGGCAGGATTATTATTGTATAAATACAGTCTTGAGCCTACCTTCACCCAAATCTGGGTCATGTGACTACTTGTCTCCAACAAGTAGTAGATGTAAATATTTGCCTCTTGTCTCTCTATCTATGATCTGATACGGGGCCCCGCTTTCTGACTTTATACCTTCTGAGAATGTGTGTACACCCCCAAATAGTTCAAGTGTCATCTCAATGAACTCCATCCACCACTTAGGTCATTTCGCTGATCAATACAAAACCTAACACAATATCATGCACAAATGATGATTGGTCATCAATATAGAATTATCAGAGCCGTTGACAAAGCAGTAAGGAGAAGCGGGTGGGGGTGGCTGTAACTCCTTACAGATTTACCAAGATTCGCTCAACTCCTAGACTGGGAGACAACAATCTAAAGATTCACAATTCTTTCTCTACCACCTCCTCCTCCTCCCCCCCAAAAAGGATATTATTCATTTATTTATTTATTTTTGTTGGTCATGGGGCTTGAACTCTGGACCTGGGCACGCTCTACCACTTGAGCCACAGTACCTCTTCTGGTTTTCTAGTGGTTTATTGGAGATGAGTCTCATGAACTTTCCTGCCAGGCTGGCTCTGAACCATGATCATCAGATCTCAGCCTCCTGAGTAGCTCAGATGACAGGCATGAGACACCAGTGGCCAACATAGTTTTTTAATAAACAACTTTCTAATCACTAGTTGGAGAATGGAACGAGGGAGGAAGAACAGAAATATTTCTTTTATTTTGGCTTCTTTCTTGCTTTTATGTATATAGAGCAAACACATGGACTTTGGAATCATGCATAATTTCCTTTTTGTCCAAGCATACCTATGTGACCTACACAAGTGGATGAATTTCTGTGATCCACATGTCCCCTGGTGTTTAATGGTTCTGCTTTGGACTTCTCTACAATTAGCAAGTGAGTTTGGCCCTTACCTACCATAAGCAAAAATGCTGCATGCCCCAAGAAGTATCTTTTGCATGTGTGCGCACATGTGTGCGTGTATGCCTGTGTGTGCTGGTATGGGACTTGAACTCAGGGCCTAGGAGTTGCCCTTTATTTTTGCTCAAGGCTGGCCCTCTACCACTTGAGCCACAACTCCACTTCCAAGTTTATTTTTGAGGAGAGTGTGGGGGGGGGGGTGTAATTGGAACTAAGAATCTCACGGACTTTCCTGCCCAGGTTGGCTTTAAACCAGGATCCTTAGATCTCCTTAGATCTCATGAGCCACCAGCACCCAGGTCCAAGAAATATCTTTCCATTGTCTCCTGTGTTTCATAGCATAGCTGCTGGTGACAGGTACGATGATGAGAAGAGCACCATCTTAGGGTTCTGAAATGAGATCATTAAAGAAGGGGGATCTTTGGGGACCCATGAGTGAAGTAAAGCCATCCAGGAACGTTGGACTAAAGGTAAGGTAGTTGAGAAGTCACACTATGGAATCAAAACTATTGACTTTTTTCTTACATAATATCAGACAACTAATAATCTTAGCTTCAAATTCCTGAAAATGAAAACCCAAACGCATCTGCCTTCAGGCATTAACGGAGGTAATGCATGTGAAAGATGGTGCACAGTTCCTGGCTTCTGGTGAGTGTGTCAATAAATCTTGGCCATCGCTTTGGCAATATGGAGATGTTGAGTTTTCAGATCAGCTTTAGTAATACTCATGGTCTGATGACTTTATTGGAAAGATTTGAGTATGGAAGTCAGCAGTGTCTTCCTGCTCTGTATTTCCAGGGTTGTTAGAAGGGCTGGGCTTGGGGCTGGGAATGGGGCTTCGTTGAGGTGCTGGGTTCAATAACCTCAGGGCCACATAAGCAAAAAAATAATAGTAAAATTATAAAGTAAAGAAGGCTGGGCTAGAAAAGAGGGAGATTAGGTTCCCACAAAGGGTTACCCCCCAGAACTAAATACCTGGGAGCCAAATGCAAAAAGCCTGGCATAGTCATAATATGGAGAGGCGGGAAAAAGATAGAAATGCTGCTTTATTCACAATTCTGAGCTCAGTGAGATACATTATGAAAACATCTAAAGTCTAAGAAGTCACTCCCCTACTGTCTTTGCTTCAGGTGGTTTGGAAAATACTTCAAGTGTTTATTTGGTGTATTTCAGCCATTGTTTTCCTACCTGAAACCTAGAATGATTCTGTTTTGCCCACGATATTCTTAGAATGCCATGTATTTATTGAACAGTTCTGTGGCGTGTTTCCCTCCCCCCCGCCCCCGTAATAATCCTCCTTTCTGTCCTCACCCTTTGATCCTTTCTTTCCCTGTCTCCCTGTTTCTCATAGTTATTTAATTTACATTTTGTTGCAGACTCCTGGCACAAGAGCTTTACGGTGATTTCAATCATAGAATGATTTTTTTTGTCATTTTTGAATGGTCAGTTTCTATAGAAAAGACTAGAATCCACAGCAGGATGCATCCTGCCATACGCCGATATATACTCTTTCTCTGAATTTTTTTTTAAAAAAAGCTTTTTGGAATTCTATGCAAATGATCTTTGCCTGTAAATTGAGTATATTCAGCTGTCTCCTCAAGCAAAGACATCTCTTCAGTGTCAGGACGCTTAAGAGTCCTTGAATAAAGATGCATTTCCCTCTGGAGTTGTATTTGATGTATTTTTAATATTGCTATTTTTCTTTTTATTGTTGCACAGAGTTGCATTCTAATTTTGTTTGTTTGTCATTTGCAATTTCTTAAATAAAAAGAACCAAGAGGGGGGAAATGAAACAGGTTCTACTGAAAGAGTTAAATCATCTCCCTAAGCTTTGCTGAGCGGAACTGATAGTCTTATTCTGACTTAGAGAGTTGGGGTAGAAAGGCTGCCAACATCTGTTTTGGTCAGAGTCAGATAAAAGAGACTAATTCATAATGGGAATAACCCATGTACTGCATTCTGTATTCCATTACTCTTTTCACAAAAAGAAAAAAAGAACCCATGCGTGATGTAGACAGATTTCCACCAAAACTTTTCTCCAGTAGAATTAATGGAAAGGTGAATGGTTCAAGAGAATTGTTATTTGATTGGTTTACCTAAAATGAAGCCACAAGGTAAAGCACTTCACCATCTCCACCAAAGTGTAGGGGCTGGATCTCAGCCATTTACAGAACTGATCTTAACACCTAAATAAATAAACAAAAGTGAGAATCACTGCTCAAACGCTTGTAGAAACGTGGGTTTGGGTTAATCTTAATAATCCCAACACAAGAATAAGGTAAATCCTCACTTTGTCAGTTTTAATCTTCTCTCTACTTAAACTAACTCAAGCATGGCTCATGTGTAGCCATGTTTGAGACCTCATCTCTCATTGTTAGTGAAGATGCTGAAACAATGCTAACCTTCCTAAGAGGTAGGTGAGTGAAGTGAAGAGCGCTCTTAATAATGAAAGAAATTCATAACCTATGTAGAAATAAGAATGGTATGGCTGGATCAAGCACTGGTACAAGAAAGAATGTTTTTCGAGGCCTTTGTAGCTCATACCTATAATCTTAGTGACTCGGGAGACAGATCTAAGGATCAAGGTTCAAAGCCAGTGTGGGAAGGGAGGTCTATGAGACTTTTGTTTCCATCAAAAAGCAGAAAGTGGAGTAGTGATTCAAATGACCCAGAGCCAGCCTTGAGCACAAAGCTTAGGGACAGGGCCCAAGCCCTGAGTTCAAGTCCCAGAACCAGTACAAAAACAATTAAGTACAAGCTCTGTCAGATAAGCCCTACTTTGTTTCCTTCAATGATTTTCCTTCCCACTTTATTTCATGTCATCTTTCTCTTTACCTCTCTCACTGTCTTGGAAATGATGACACTTTGGGTGGGGGTTATGCCTTCTACATGAATCCTAGAGTTCAAGTTCTCTGAGGGCAGAAACTAGTGAAGAAGAACACAAAAACTATGAACTTGGAAACAAGCACTTTTAATTGAAATGCTTTCATTAAATAAGACGATGACTCCCTCTCCTTATGACAATACTGAGGAAGTAGATGATTAGAGAGAAAGTAGGCCCAGCTAGAAACATTTGTTTATGAGCAACTGTTTTGCTAAGTAACAACTGTAGTCTTTGATACCCAGAACCTAGTGCAAATGTTTTATATTTGGAATTCCTTAAGCATCTTAATTGACTAGGACACACACACACACACCACCCCTACAAAAAATGCTTGAAACTTTTTATGGCATTCTAGTTTAATGAGGAAGATTTAAATTTTAAGGGATTCATGGAGACCACAAATATAATCAATGAGAGCCTTACATAATCAATAAAATATCTCTCTAGCTAAACCTAAGACAATGCCTGTCCAGGCTATGGTCTTAAGATTTCTATAAGCAGAGCAAAAGATGCTGAAGGTAGATAGATAGATAGATAGATAGATAGATAGATAGATAGATAGATAGATAGATAGATAGATAGATAGATACTTAGAATCTTAATCCTGAAGCGTAACAGAGCCATGATAATGGAAGAAATATTGTAATGTTCTCTGCTCTTACTAAAGCAAGAAAAACTGCTACTACCCTTCAGAAAGATTTTCAACAAGACAGAATATTCTCTTTTTTTCCTTGGCATTCCAGATAATTGAATTTCTTTTTTCATCTGCCAAAGAATGTCAGTGCTCTGATCCTTCTAAGAAATCTGGGAGTAGTAGCCTGGAATTATTTATGATTTATGCCTACTGCCATAAAGGATTTGAGGCCTAGGATTCAAAGAACTGATAGGACCAAGATGCTAGATGCTGCCCTTGACTTTTGTGACCAAAGATGTGGACTTAATTTACTCTAGCCGTAAAGAAAAAGAGACATAGGCAGGGAATAATAGGTTTAGAAGATATGACTCTACATCATTTTAGAGAAAACCATGCTGCAGAGAAGTAAAACAACCTGTCCAAGGCCAAAAGGTTCATTAGTAACAGAGAGAGGAACCAGGATCTTCACACCAACTCACTTCTTTTTCTGGGAAGGCGTAGGTTAGAGGAAGGTTCAGGCTTGAATTCAGGGCCTAGGTGCTGTTTCTAAGATTGTTTTGCTCAAGCTTAAGTGCTCTACCACTTGAGCCACAGGTCCACTCTGACTTTTTGCTGGTTAACTGAAGATAAAAATCTCCCAGACTTTCCTACCCTGACTAGCTTCAAACAGAAATTTCCAAATCTCAGCCTCCTGAGTAGCTAGAATTACAGACATGAGCCACCAGTGTCCAGTTCTAAGTTAACTTTGAATAGTATCCATGTTTAAAAGCTGGCTCAACATTGATCAAGATGCATTGTATTCACAAACTGTCATGTTGAATCGAAACCCCTCTGTACAATACATACAGAGAATAAATGGTTTTTTAAAAACAATTAAACCTGGTTCACAAAATTCCTAAAACAAAACGAAAAACTTACCAGCAGCTCTAAGATCTAGCTTTACCTCTCTTCTGGGTAAAGAGAAATTCTTTTGAAAATGAAGTATTGGGGAGAAAGATTCCTATTTCATAATTAGTATTTCATGTCATGTTACAAGGCCATTGGTTTTCTTTTTTTAAACAAAAATGAAATGAGTTTTTACAAACCTTATTCAGTGGGTCGATTTCACATCTCTGACCAAGTGTGTGTGGGGTTAGCGTCTCTCCGCTTCCCCCCAGCCTCTAACCAACCCCACCACCTTACCACAGACACCCACTGCACAGAGGGGTTCATTTAACATAGCTCATGAGAGCTTCGCCTTGTCCCATCCAAAGTAACTCTTGCTGGTGCCAATGTTTTAGTGTGATTTATTCCAAACCTTTGATGGGGGAAACGTGTACTTTTGAAACCGCTCAGATGTGTGGCCAGTGCAGGGCTCCTAGGCTGCCCTGGCTTTTAGAGCTACAGACGCTGTGGCCAAACCCTGACGCCCAGGGACACCGTGAGGATGGATGGCATTCCTTGAGACCTAGCGGTCCACAGCCTGTAAAGGAAAGCATTGTGCCCATCCACGTACGTGGTTTTCATCAGTGACAGGTATTTTATGGGTCGGAGCCTTCATTTAAACGTTACATAATCCTCCTTTAATAAATAAGGTGAAGATTCAGTGTCGTGGAGGCAAGAAAGACGGCCTTTGTTTTCAGATTCACTGATTCCAAAAGAAGAGGACTTGTCACAATTAGAACACAAGGCCAGCTATAGTATGGTCACGTCTATCAGAGCTCAATCACAAAGAAACAAATAGCATCAATAAATAGCTCTTTTTTCTATTCTTATTGTAAAGATGATGTACAGAAGGGTTACAGTTGCGTACGTCAAGAAAGGAGTGCATTTCTTTTTTTTTTTTAATGTGAAAATACCGTACAGAGGGGTAACAATTACATAGAAAGATATGAGTACATTTCTTATCAAGCATTGTTGCCTCCTCCTTTGTTTCCCCTTCCCATCCCTTCCCAGCCTCCCCCCACCCCACCCAAGTTGTAAAGTTCGTTTTCGACATAATGACTTGTACATCTCATTGTTGCAATGGGTCCACCTGTATCCCTATTTAACGATTTGTTTTTTCCCTTCCTCTCCACAAATTATACCGACATCAAATACAGTGAAAGCAGGGGTTATACTGTGGGGGAGGGACATACAAAGCAACAAAGAAATCATCTTATAAATGTGTTAGAAGCAATCTCATGAAAGAAAAAAACATTTGGATACATATCTTAGGGTTCATTTTCCTAACATCATCTTATCTGACCTTTTCTGCTTGATACATTTCTTTTTGAACAGGGTCGCCTCTTCCCTTGTTTTCTCCCAGTTTTTGCCTCTTGACACCCTTCCTGTACACGGTGTACAGTTCATTTTCAACATCGTGTCTAGTGAATATCACTGTTGCATTTGTTCACCCTTTGTCCCACCATATCTATGCTCTCCCTTACCCTCCCCCAAACAGATAAACTTACATGCAAGACAAAAGGTACAGAAATAATAAAAAAGAGTGTCAAAAGAGAGAAACAAAGCAACAATCAAAATAACAGAATTTTTTCCATTTCTTGGAGCTCATTTTGACAAACATTTTATGTCATTGTATGCTATTGAGCCTTTGTGATACTCTCCTAAGAATATTTCTTTTTATACGATCTTCTTGAACTTATCGGACATAAGAAGCTAGAGAAATGGACCATTTGATGAAATGGCTGATTTAGTAAAAGCCAAGCCAAGATGAGTCCATGCGAAAATGCTAACTTAAAACTTTTTTTTGAAAGAAATTAACTGTTGGGGGAGGTGCAGGGGGCTTACAACCTATAATCCTAGTTATTCAGGAGGTTGACACTTGAGGATCACAGTTTGAAACCAGCCTAGGTAGGAAAGACTATAAGACTCTTATCTCCAATTAATCACCAAAAAGCCAGATACATATACTTTTTTTTTTGGGGGGGGGGTCCGGTCGTGGGGCCTGAACTCTGGGCATGGGCGCTGTCCCTCAGCTCTTCAGCTCAAGGCTAGCACTCTACCACTTGAGCCACAGCGCCACTTCCGGCTTTTTTCATTTTGCTTATGTGGTGCTGAGGAATCGAACCCAGGGCCTCAGGCATGCAAGGCAAGCACTCTACCACTGAGCCACCTTCCCAGCCCCAGATACATATACTTTTTAATGTAAGACATAACATTATGGAGGAGAGCTCTTGCTTAGCCAGCTTTGACATGTGGGCGATCATATGACTAGCAAATGTGTAACCGCATCTTAAAAAGTTTCTACCTGCAGCATTTAACACAGTGTCTGAAATACAGCAAACACTTCAAAAGAGATCCTGCAATGGATATATGAATATCTTTGTGATTGAAGTCAATTTAATCATCTTGAAGTTTCTTTGGTTAAGCAGATGAAGACATATTTATAATTTCATAAACATTTTATTTAAAAAATTGAGTAAACACTTTAAGCCTACTCAAATTTAGGCCTCCAATTGGAATTCTAAAAGTAGCAGACCTAGTGTCAAGTTATCATTGAAAAGTGATCATACTCCTCTCTTGGTTTTTTTCCTGGCCAGAATCCATTTCCTTTCCTGTCACCAGAGCATCCCAATGTCCCCCCTGAAAAACCATCTGTTCCCATGTGACATTTCACGAGGGTTCAGGGGAGCTGATTGCAACCTCAGTCCAAATGGAACATGTGTCTCAGGCCTGATCACAGTGAATGGTTTGGAGGTGGGCATGCGGCCTCCTCCTAGACCAATACTATTCATTCTTAAGACTTTTGCTGAAGCTATGATGACAGAGATACTTTCTTTCGGTGCTAGTGTATTTTGAGAGATGTGACAACTCTTCAAGATGACAGCAACGCCTCCTACACCTCTGCTCATCCCCCTGACCTAGACCATTCCTAACAACGTTGCCGTGGTAGAGTGAGAAGTCCCTCAGCTGAGCAGGTCAGTAGCAATAGGCAGGTATATCAAAGATGGAACTGCACCATGCTCTTTCTAGAACTGCTCATCTTCATCTCTCCCTCTTCCTCTCCCTTTTCTTCTCCTCTTTCTCCCTTCTTCTCCCTCTCTCTCTCCTTCTTCTTCTCCCTTTACTCCTCTCTTCCTTCTTCTCTCTCCTCCTTTGCCTTCATCTGTTCCTAGCCCCCCCAACTTTATCTAAAAACAGTTACACCATAAGTTGTCCATATTTAAGATATATAATTCAATGAGCTTTGATGCCCATAAACTACCATAATCAACTTAGATATTCCTATCACTCCAAAATTATCCTGTGCCCTTTCTCATCCACCCATCCTTCTCCCCCATCCCCCAATCATCGGTCTGCTTTCTGTCACTGTAAAATGTGTTTGTATTATCTAGAATTCTATCTAGATGGAATAATGCAGTGTGCATTCCTTTCTACCTTGCTTCTTTTCACTGACTTTTAAAGACTTAGAGATTCTTCCTGTGCTCTGTGTGTCAACACTTGCCCCTTTTTATAGTAGTTTTCACTAACTGGATATATAAGTTTTCTTAACTCATCTATTGATGAGCTGTCTCACAAATAAAGCCTCTGTGAATGCTTACATTCAAGGACTTGTGTGGAAGTATGCTTTCCCTTTTTCTTGAATAAATATCTGGAAAGGAGTAGAATGGTGAGCTCATATGATGGGTATGTGTTAAAGATTTTATGAACTTGTTACATTGTTTGTGCAGAACTGGTAATATTTCTTCCTTAAAGGTTTGGCAGTATTCACAGTTAAAGTCATCTGAGCCTGAAGTTTTCCTTATCAGAAAATTTTGAACTATAAATTCAGTATTTTTGAAGATACAGAGCTAAAGTCTCTCTGCAGTAGAGTGCTTACCTAGTATATGTGAGGACCTGAGTTTGATTCTCAGCATTGTGAAATACATAGAAAGAGAAGGGGGGGAAGAAGGAAGGAAGGAAGGAAGGAAGGAAGGAAGGAAGGAAGGAAGGAAGGAAGGAAGGAAGGAAGGAAGGAAGGAAGGAAGGAAGGAAGGAAGGGAAAGAAAGAAATTTAAAATATAGTGTCACAAGCTAGGCATCAATGGCTTGCACCTGTAATCCTAGCTACTCAGGAGGCTGAGATTTGAGGATTGTGGTTTGAAGCCAGCCTGGGCAGGAAAGTCTGTGAAACTGCTATCTCCAATTAACTACTCAAAAACTGGAATTGGTGCTGTGGCTCAAAGCGGTAGAGTGCTAGCTCTGAAAAACAAAGCAAAACAAAAAAACAAACAACTCAGGGACAGGGCTCAGGCCCTGAGTTCAAGCCCCATGACTGACAATAAATAAATAAATAAATAGTGTCACAATGTCTCAAGGTTACTGGTGCTCTGTTTTGTCCTCTTCCCCACCCCACTCCTATTTTCTTCTTCCTTTTTCCTTCTTTCTCTCCTTCTTTCTTTATTTTTTTCTATTTATCCTGTTTATCTTCGCAGTGCAGTCTGCCCACACAGACCTGTGTTGCTTGGTATTTAGATAAGGCCTGAGGCCACCATCTGTATATCTGTCTCCAAGGCATTTCCTCTGGAATTCTCCCCACTGTGGCCTCCTCACGCCAGAAGTTCCTTGTCCACATTCAGGGCAGATTTTACTGCAGCCTGGAAACAACCCCCCCCCTCCCCCCCCCCCCCCCCCCCCCCCCGCACTGAGCAGAGCCAATCACAGAGCTCTCCTCATTTGCATCCCTTCTCTTATAGGTTATCGCCCTGTGCCATCTATTGTAAAAAACATGACATAATTGTTTCATATATTCTTGTTTCTTTTTTTGTATCAAACTTCAAAAGTGGAGCTGTGGCTCAAATGGTAGAGTGCTTGCCTTGAGTGTGACTAGGCCCTTGAGTTCAAGCCCCAGAACCGGCACAAAACAAAATTATCAAAATAGTTTAAGGTAGAAGGAGTAAACCCAGACCTTGGTACTTATCATAGTTTAGTATGGAACTCTGACTCACAGGATTTAATGCCAAGTTTAGAAATCTGAATTATAAACTCTTAAGTTTCTACTAATCCTCATTCTGACCCAGATTTCCAAGACGTAGAAGTGAATCTAGGGTTCTTGATACAAAACCTATATTTATTTCCAGAAACTGTGATTCAAAGTACTAATGACTAATAACTAATAACTCCTCATTTTTTAGATCTTGTTGGCATTTTCTCTCTGTTGTATATTTGCATGGATATGTGTGAGGGTTTCCTGTAAACACATACACACATATATATTTTGTATCCAGATGTGTGACTGAAGTTAGGCTTAAAATAAAATGTACAAGTAAACCTTGTTTAGTACACGTAAACAGGAAGTGGCTAGTCATGAATTCACTCATTAAAATCCTGTTTATAGAAGTATTGTGAAAGATAACCCTTTGTTTAGAAGCATGAGACTCTGATAATAGTATCCAAAAATACAGAGTGAGGTCCCATTTTATTAAAATAATCATCTTAGGGAAGTGGAGGTATGGTTCAAATGGTAGAGCACCAGCCTTGAATGAAAAATCCAACCAAGTGTGTAAGGCCCCAAGTTCAAGACACACACACACACACACACACACACACACATATACCACCTCCATGTCCTAACACTGGGTCATATTCTCAAAAGCATAGCTCTTGACTAGACCAGAGCCTTGCAGGAGAATTTGCTGCCCTTTCTCTTGGCCCCTGTTGACTCTTTCCTCAAGCCATGCTAGCTGCTAGCCCAGATCCTGGACCTCTCCTCAAGGTTTGGGCTCATGTTGTTTCTCAGGCCTGCTGAGCCCATGGCTATACACCTTGACCGTCCCTATGAACTGTGAGCCCTTGCACCTGTCCATTGCTTGGCCTGATGCCAGTGTATGTTAAAAGCAAAAAGCAGGATATAAGAATCTATTTGCTTCCTTTGAGCCCCAGAAAGGCAGCCAGAGATGAATATAGTACATATTTATAAAGTTAACTGAATTAAGGACACTGCTATGCTATTAATGCAATCCAACAAAACAGTCACGACGCCAGATGGTGTACAAAGCTCTGGACTACAACTTGAATGATACATTCGTCGTAATGATGCAAGCCATGCCACGGGAAGACATTGCCAGGCAAGCTTCTCCTGGCCTATCTAGTTTCAAAGAAAACTACGTTTATCTAATATAGATATATAAGGTAAGAGATTAATTACTAACGGATGACACTCCACACTTACCTAGTCTGGATCCTTCATGTCCCCCAAAGGCTGATCTATGAAATGCTTAGTCTAGGACCACACTTTTGGAACTTGGAACTTTGAGAGGCGGGGCCCAGAGGGAGGTCCTTAGGTAGTTGAGGGTGTGTCCTGGGAGGGTTTGTGGGACCTCAGTCTTCCTCTTTTATTCTTTTTGAATGTACATTTTTTACTGTGTTGAGCTCAGCTGGGCAGTTCCCTTTGATGCATCTCAAGTCATTTGTGTGGCTACAGTCTTCTGACAATTCAAATTTGGTGATTTCAGATCTAATAAGATCAAAACAAGTGTCTGGTAGTGCATTGTGGATAGAGTAGGCTGGTGTTTTTCACATGGTATTTGTGCTATAAGAGGCTGAGAGCTGCTCGCCTCAGAGGTCTAACCTGAGAAGTCAGATATGGTCACTTCCCCACAGGCTGTTAGGCAAAGAAATTCCAACAGCAGCCCATACCCAGGGGTGAGTGAACAGACTGTGTCCTGATGAGAACTGCAAACGCACTGGGCATTTCTGCTTCATTAGTGCAACATAGATTAGTTTGTCTAACTCTAGCTTTTTTTGGCTCAAATTCCTCTTTCTTCTTCTTCTTCTTCTTCTTCTTCTTCTTCTTCTTCTTCTTCTTCTTCTTTCTTCTTCTTCTTCTTCTTCTTCTTCTTCCTCTTCCTCTTCCTCTTCTCTTCCTCTTCCTCTTCCTCTTCCTCCTCCTCCTCCTCCTCCTCCTCCTCCTCCTCCTCCTCTTCTTCTTCTTCTTCTTCTTCTTCTTCTTCTTCTTCTTCTTCTTCTTCTTCTTCTTCTTCTTCTTCTTCTTCTTCTTCCTCTTCTTCCTCTTCTTCCTCTTCTTCCTCTTCTTCTTCTTCTTCTTCTTCCTCCTCTTCCACCTCCTCCACCTCCTCCTCCTCCTCCTCCTCCTCCTCCTTCTCCTCCTCCTCCTCCTTTCTTCTTTCTTCTTTCTTCTTCCTCTATTGTTAGTGGTGTTGGTAATGGGGCTTGAACTCAGGGCCTGAGCACTGTCCCTGTGCATTTTTGCTCAAGGCTAGCACTCTACACTTTGAGTCACAACTCTACTGCCCATTTTTTCGTGGTTAATTGGAGAAAAGAGTCTCACCGACTTTCCTGCTCGGCTAGCTTTGAACCGGCTAACTTCAAACTGGCTAGCTTCAGAACTCAGCTTCCTGAGTAGCTAAGACGACAGGTTTGAGCCACAAGTGCCCAACTTCACTCACTCTATGACATTTATACATGTGATGTGTATTACTAGTACATTCTTTGTTTTCGTTACCATGTAGAATCCTATTATTTGCAAATGCCACAAACTATTTACCAGTTCTAGTGTTGAAGGGCTTTTGGGTTGTTTGTAGTTTGGGAGCTATTTTGGATAAAGCAGCTATGAACATCCTTATGCAAGCAGGTCTTCCAACAGACACTGGAACTCATTTTATAGGCATGAACCCAGGAGGGAAATTACTTGATCATAGGGTTTAGATGTGTTTAGCTTTAGCTGTGCAGACAAATATTTTTCCAAGTGGTTACTGCAAAGTGTTTTGGCCAAGAAGTTTTGCAGTGGCTTTGGGGACTATTTCAATACTAGTAGCCATGTGTCTTCTTGGGTTCTTAGATAAAAGTATGAATGTGTTTTCCTCTGCCAGCTATTTCTGTTATTCCTTTAATGGTAAAAAAAAAAAATGATTTCATTATAGCTGTCTCCTAATTTATCTGATCTTAACCAAATTTCATTGAGCATGAAATCATTAACATTTGATTCTGAATTGTAGGAATATATACAACCTCTAGGGTCTCAAGAAGGCAGGCGTGCAGTAAGAGAGTAATATAATAGCCAGGTGCCAGTGACTCATGCCTCTAATCCCAGCTAATCAGGAAGCTGAGATTCAAAGGCAACTCAAGCAAGGAAGTCCATGAGATTCTTATCTCCAATTAACAATCAAAAAGCTGGAAGTAGAGCTGTGGCTCAAGTGGTAGAGTGCCAGCCTTGAGCAAAGAAAAGCTAGACAGCATCTAGGCCTTGAGTTCAAGTTCCAGTATACACAGAGAGGAAGGAGGGTGGAGAGAGAGAATGAGAGAGAGATATCATGGAGAAAACAAGTGCTGGGAGAGTGGGATATCAACGTTCACGTATCACCCCTTTAAACCTTGTGTCTTCAACATCCTCAATCATTTCTTTTCCACGTTTCCTTGTGCTCTGCCTATAAACAGACTCCCAGTTTAGACTGGCGCATTCATAACATAGAAGAGTTCATTTGCTAGATAATAGCACCCAACCTCCATTAAATCCTTTCTCTCTCTTCTTTTTCTTCCTGTGCCTAACACATTCCCCATTCTCACTACCCTCTGGTCCTTTGTGCTCTTTACCAAATGCCATTGGTTTACCAGCCCGTATTTTAAGAATCTTCATTCATATTCAAGTTTCTTCCTCTTAAGATACTAACCATTACTACAGACATTACTTTTTTCATTTTTGGAGCTAAAATTTATATATCCAGTTTCAACTGGTTGGTTCCTTTTTTTTTTTGCCAGTCCTGGGGCTTGAACTCAGAGCCTGGGCACTGTCCTAACCTTCTTTTTGTTCAAGGCTAGCTCTCTACCACTTGAGCCACAGTGCCACTTCTGAATTTTTCTGTTTATTTGATACTGAGGAATTGAACCCAGGGTTTCATGCATGCTAGGCAAGCTCTCTACCACTTAACTACATTCCCAGCCTGGTTCTTTTATCTTCTCAACAGCTCTTTCACATTCTCAATCATTCTTTCATTCAGCCATCTTCAATCATTTCCCATAAGGCCAATTCTCCACTCTTCTTCCAGATCTTACCGCCATATTGTCTTTTTGGAAACTATAGCTTGTTTCTATTCCTCTAAAATATCCTGAATTTTTAAAATCTATTTCTCTGCTTTCCTTAGAGAATGTTCTGCTTTTCATGACCTTGTTTTTAATCAAGGTCATGCCACTTTACATGACCTTGATTTTATCCATCCCATTCTCCCCAAGCAATCATACCAGTCCCCAGTCCCCAGTCCTCTTTGTCTGCCTCTACTCAGGGTCTTCCTTGCTCGTCTATGGGCAGGCTCTATCTCCCTTCCTGCTCTGTCCTAGAGGAGTATTCCCTTGTCATACTCCTCCTCAAACTGCCTCCCATCCTTTCCTCTGTGTTTCAATGTAACTTCTTGAAAAACAAAAACAAAACAAAAAAACCTTGCTGATTTCCATTTCCTGAACCTGCCAGCACTCATATTTTATGCCTATGTAATTTGTTTGTCTGTTTATTTATTTATTTATTTATTTATTCAGTTGTGGGACTTGATTGAACTCTGGGCCTGGGAGCTGTCCCCCAGCTCTTCAGCTCAAGGGGAGTGCTCTACCACTTGAGCCACAGCGCCACTTCCAGTTTTCTGGTGGTTAACTGCAGATAAGAGTCTCATGGACTTTTCTGCCTTGGCTGGCTTTGAACCGTGATCCTCAGATCTCAGCCTTCTGAGTAGCTAGGATTACAGACATGAGCCACCGGCGCCTGGCTATAATTTACTTTATGTCCAGATATTTTGGCTTCCAATTCTCTGGCTCCAATAACAGCATTTTAGTATAGATCACCAAAGGAGATGCAAAGCAGTAAAGGTATTTCAACTCAAGGCTTAAGTAGGACTGAGTTAGATCTTTTCAGTAAAATTCTCACAAGAATTAAATACCACCCAATTCTCACGGTGGAGTGTTGTTGTCTAAATAGGAAAAAACCAAAACATTCTTAATTGTTTTTCTAGAAGAGGAAGAAATTACAGGATGTAAATTACAAAACATGTGACTCTTTTTCCTCTTCTCTACAATACCCTAATTTCTGGAACATAATGACATAAGGGGTGCTTTATGTAACTATCTTCATTTATAATGGGTGACATTTTTTTTTCATTTTGTCACAAATTAATCATATTAGGTCTTATGGAAGTAGTTCCCAGGAACAGTAATGAATTAATTTAACTAACTCTTCCACTAATGCAGGAAAGATAAGAAATAACAACTGAGAGAAATCTAAAATGAAGATGTAATTGTGTTCTTTTTTTTTTTTTTTTTGTCAGTTGTGGGGCTTGAACTCTAGGCCTGGGCGCTGTCCCTCAGCTCTTCAGCTCAAGGCTAGCGCTCTACCACTTGAGCCACAGCGCCACTTCCAGCTTTTTCTGCTTATGTGGTGTTGAGGAATCGAACCCAGGGCCTCATGCATGCAAGGCAAGCGCTGTACCACTGAGCCACCTTCCCAGCTCCGTAATTGTGTTCTTATAATCACTAGTCCTTGCCAGAAGGACCAAGGCTCGGGACTGGTATTCCACAACTTGAACCACAGCTTCACTTCTGGCTTTTTGGTGGTTAATTGGAGAGAAAGTCTCACAGATTTTCCTGCCTAGGCTGACTTTGATCCTCACATAGCAGCCTCCTGACTAGCTATGATTACAGGCATAAGCTACCAGCACAGGGCTTTTCTAAGCCTTTAAGTATTCACCTTCCCTGAGATTTTGCTGACCATCTCTTGCACTGTATTCCTGCTTTGCAAAGGCTATCATTACTTCTGCCTTCTCATATCTACATGAGTGTCGTCAATTAACTCCATGCCTTCCAGTCTGCATGACAGCTTTATAATTAGCATAATGGCATCCAATCATAGTGTAAGAATCACCTGAGCCTTCATAAAACTGAAGGTGTGGCCTTGCTTCCAAGTAGCCCAGTGTCTTGGGCCACTAAGAGCATTTCTAGTGTTGTCTTTCACATGAGATCTTATGCAAAATAGGGTGACATCTGAAATCATCTACAAATGAGGGTCTTTCTGTATCTTCTTTTGGAGTACTGGAATTTGAATTCAGGGGTTAGGTTTCAACTTACTAAACTTGAGCTCTACCACTTGAGCCATATCCCCAGCCTATTTTGAATTCAGTTTTAATATTTCTATCCAGGTCTCAAATTTTTTGTCTGGAACTAACCTCAAACCTTGATTCTCCTACTTCTGCTTGCTGTGTTACTTAGATTACAGGTGTGCACTACCATGCCCAGCTTTAAACAACAAGTTTTGAAGCATCAGGCTTTGGATTCAAATTCCAGTGCCAACAAAAAGGAAAAAAAAAAAAACTTTGCTATTTAATTATCTTGGATGGTTATCGTCTTATATTTTATTCCTAGAGCCCTACTTGTATGTGTATATTCTGCCATTGAAGCAGCTCATTATAATGACTGTTCATTTTCATAATTAATCAGGAAAGAGGGGCAAATGCTTTTTTTGCACCTGCCTAGGAAGCATGAGCAAGACAGCCACATTGCAGCAGTCTGTAAGATCAAGTTAGAAAAGTACACATAGCCAGGTCCATCTCTTAGTTTTAAGGATCTAAGAATGCAGAGTTGGGAAATTACCATCCCTCTTACGTTTCACCAGGAGCATACGCAGTTAGGTCCCTGTTAACTGTGGAACAATAATACACTTTTCATAGCTATTTCCTGGCAGCTGAGGAATGAAACCAAGAGAAAATGCCTCTATACCATAATTAAGGTTGGAACCCATCTTCACCTTTGTCCAACACCGCTTATTTATGTGATGCCATTCATCCACCAAAGGAAATTCTAGTTGCTTGAAAAACAAGGCTCAGGACACTATAGAAATTTCCCACAATTATTTGTTCCAAAGCAAATATGTTTCCTTTGATTTTGACAAAACCATAAAACACAGAAGTGCATTGCAAAGCTCTACTTAACCCGGTGTTTACCAATACCCTGAAGGCTTTACTTTGAAACACAGCTTGATGACATCACCCTGTTCATCTCTCACCACTTGGCGTGCTTGTATGTTATATCTAACAAACATCAGCAAGAAAAACAATAAACTAATTCATGAATCAGGATTCTGTTTCACAAGTCCACTTGTGAAGCATAATCATGACTTAGCTGAAATAAGACTGTGTGCCTTGATTAAAGGTTTCAAAGCGTGAAAGTGTTGACTGAGCCTAAGTCCCTGTAACATATACAAAGCAGAACATTCATATTTATCTTTGCTAAAAGGCCCTATAGGATTTAGCTCATAAGTGATACACAACAGAGCACAGAGAAGATTGAACTTTATCACTGTATTCCACACCCGTAGAAATCATAACTTAAATTTTATGGAATTTTGCTTTTTCTTTTCACCGAAAAGAGTTTTCTAGTTAATGTCTGGGCCTCTGCAACTTTACCCTCTGAAATCAAATAATCTTTTTTTTAATTTTATTTTATTGTAAAGATGCTGTACAGAGGGGTTACTATTACATGAGTAAGGCAATGAGTACATTACTTGTCAAGCATTGTTACCTGCTCCTTTGTTTTTCTCCTACGATCCCTTCCCCCCCACCTCCCCCTCTTCCCCCCACCCTGAAGTTGTGAAGTTCTTTTCCAACATAGTGTCTTGTGAGTCTCATTGTTGCAATGGGTCATCCTGTGTCCTTGTTTCAGCATTTTGTTATTCCCTTTCTCCTCCCCAAATAGGATAATCTTATCAGATGAGTAGAAAAGCTCAAAAGCTATGTATGTACATAGGACCATATAAGACAGTGTTATGAACCCCCAGATATGGACACAAGAGGTCTTTCTTTGCTGTTGTTTTTAACATACTATATGATTTTTTGTTTCTTTTGTATGTTCTTCCCCCTATGGTATAACCCCTATTGTCACTGTCTTTGATTTTGATACCCTGCATCTTGCATATACATTATCTTTTCATGGTAGTAATTTGTTTTCAATTTATATGGCATCTTTTTTTTTTTCAGTTGTAGGGCTTGAATTCTGGGCTTGGGCACTGTCCCTGTGCTCTTCAGCTTAAGGTGAGCACTCTACCACTTGAGCCATAGTGCCACTTCTGGTTTTCTAGTGCTTTATTGGAGATAAGAGTCTCACAGACTTTCCTGCCCGTGATCCTCAAATCTCAGCCTCTTGAGTAGCTAGGATTACAGGCGTGAGCCACCCGCACCTGGCTTTTTTATTTTTTATTTTTTATTATTTTTATTTTTTGTCGGTAGTGGGGCCTGAACTCTGGGCCTGGGCGCTGTCCCTCAACTCTTCAGCTAAAGGGGAGGGGAGGAGGGATGAGTTGAGGAGTGGGGGAGGGAAGGGATGGTAAGGGAAAAACAAAGGAGGGGGTAACAATGCTCAATAGGAAATGTACTCAAGCCAGGCACCGGTGGCTCAAGCCTGTAATCCTAGCTACTCAGGAAGCCGAGATCTGAGGATCTCGGTTCAAAGCCAGCCTGGGCAGGAAAAGTCCGTGAGACTCTGATCTCCAATAAACCACCAGAAAACCAGAAGTGGCGTTTTAGTTTAAGTGGTATAGCGCTCGCCTTGAGCTGAAGAGCTGAGGGACAGCGCCCAGGCCCAGAGTTCAAGCCCCACAACTGACAAATAAATAAATAGGAAATTCACGCATTACCTAACTCATGTAACTGTAACCCCTCTGTACAGTATTTTTACAATAAAAATATATACAAAAAAGAAAGGAAAGGAAGAGAAAGAAAAGGAAGAGAAGGGAAGGAAAGGAAGGAGTAGGGAAGGGAGGAGAGGAGAGGAGGGGAGGGGAGGGGAGGGGAGAGGAGAGGAGGGGAGGGGAGGGGAGAGGAGGGGGAAATGAGCCCACTGTGGTCACCTTTTATTCATTCATTCATTCATTAAGGAAGGAAGGAAGTAAATACTGGACATCTCCAGAAACAATGCACAGGACCTGTGGTTCTATGTCCCTGTATTCTACTGTGTTCATGTTCTCCTATGAACACACTGGAGCTTTATCATTACTGGGAACTGGCCTCCTATACATAAGCCCCACGATCTTGCCTATGCCGCTCTCCGGTCCCTTTGAGTTATACAGCGATTGTTTGCTATCACTGGCCCCTTAGCTGCTCATCACTTGCACATCTCTACACACGCTTAGGTTCAGGCACCAGTTTGTCTGCAGCCATTACTAATCACTGACAGGGCTCTGGTCTCCTTTGCTCCGTCACTGTCTTCTCTGTGGCCATCTTTTGCTCAGCTCAACCCAAAGGGCTCACAGAGGAAGTGGAATGGTATGGCCCAGATAAAGTCAGGCCTGGGGGGGCGGGCAGCGGGTGTCAGTCCATAGTTTTCATCTGTTTCTGTCATTTGCCAGCTGCATAATGATGCTGATGAAGCTCCACCCGCTCCATTTTTCTCTGTATGTGGCCAAAATAAGGATACTCGCATCAGAGGCTTGTTCTAAGGACACAGAGGGGCAACTTAAGCACATAGCATAGGTCCAGGCTTCTAGGAGACGTGAATAACTAGCACTTAGCATTATTTCCCCATTCCTCACTCAGGAATGGCTAAGCTCTTCAGCAGGAAATTGCATATTCATGTTGCTGGGCTCCATTAGAAATGTATGAGCTCCAATCTCAGTTGGGCCCTCAAGTATTTCTCATCTACTCCATTTCCGTTCTCCAGACCAGCTGTTTCAAGCTTTTATCACTTTCCTCACGGGTCCCACGGGCTCTCAGCCTCCCTGGCTCCCGGCAGGT
Organism: Dipodomys spectabilis; assembly: GCF_019054845.1. Taxonomy (NCBI): domain Eukaryota; kingdom Metazoa; phylum Chordata; class Mammalia; order Rodentia; family Heteromyidae; genus Dipodomys; species Dipodomys spectabilis. The sequence goes on from NW_024870974.1 coordinate 2,763,841, forward strand.
GGTCTAATTCCACCCCCACCCCTCGCTTTTGCTGAGATAACAGGTGCCTGGAAGCAAAAACAGCTTCTACTTCCGCCCTGACTTCTGTCAGCCCGATGTACCACCACTTTCTCGGATAAAAAGGCGACCCTGATCATCTGCTCGCTACCAAAAGGGTTCCGTGTTACCAAGACCCCCTTCCTGCCCCATGCCCTACCTTTGTTGGAAGCAAAGGTGTCCTCTAACAGCTGAGCTTTAAGGAAGGAGATAGGCTGGGGAGAAGAAAAAAAAATCCAGCAGTGCGATTCCTGTGCTAACAGGTAGAAGGTTGTATGGGCCATCGCTTGAAGAGTTCTATCTCACAGTGGATTGCTAGAGGTGACTGCACCTGAATGAAGCACGTGAAATAGTAATCAGCAAGTTGGAGAGAAAAGGAAGGAGCTTTAAGGCAAAAGGAAGTGGGATGCAAAAAGTGATCAGGTTGCAGGAGAGTCAAGTAGTAAACTGACATTTTTGCAGATTAAGAAAGCTGGAGCGGGCTGGGAAGGTGGCTCAGTGGTAGAGCGCTTGCCTCACATGCATGAGGCCCTGGGTTCCATTCCTCAGCACCACATAAGCAGAAAAAGCTGGAAGTGGTGTTGTGGCTCTAATGGTAGAGCGCTAGCCTTGAGCTGAAGAGCTGAGGGACAGCGCCCAGGCCCAGAGTTCAGGCCCCACGACCAGAAACACACACACACACACACACACACACACACACACACACAGAAAGCTGGGGCAGGCACCAGTGGCTCATGCCTGTACCTAGAGGATGACAGCTTGAAGCCAGGCCAGGGTGAAAAGGTCTTCAGGATTCCATCCTCTATGAAAGATGCTGGAGTTATATCTCAAGTGGTAAAACACCAGCCAAACAAGCAAGCTAAGTGAGAGCAGAAGGCCCTAGCCTCAAGTCCCAGTACAAGAAAGAGAGAGAGGAAGGGAGGGAGGAAGAAAGGAAGGAAGGAAGAATGAAGAAAGGAGGAAAGAGAGGAGAGAGTAAGAGGGAAGAAGGAAGAAAAGAAGAAAAAAGAAGGAAGGAAGAAAAGAGTAGGGAAGGGAAGAAGAAAGAAAAGACATGGAGGGAAAGAAGGTTGGGTGGACTGGCTGTGACACAAAGGGAGAGCAGGAACGGGAAGCCAGTCTGCCCGGCTGCCTCGCTCCCAGCACGCAGATGATGCCGTGATGCCCTGTGCTGCGCGGGGCACAACCTGCCCTTCGCATCACTCAGGTACTTTCATCCGTCAGGCCCTGAGCCCTAGGAGAAATGGGCCAATGTCTGCTCCATTTTCTGTCTGCGTGGAAGGAAACTGTCCTTTTAAACCATCTTTGTTTAGAAATCCTGCGTGTGCTTCCTTTTTTCTTGCTAAGCATACCGTCCTAAATAGGTTAGACAGGAACTTGGCCTTTTGTACCCTAAATAAGGCAAAAGGTAGTTATAAATAAACCTTCAAAATAGGAGCCTATGGCTTCTTCTTTGAAAAGAGTACAAAAAAATCGGTAACTTTTATCCTTTGATATAAAGACATCCTAAACCAGCTGCACAGGCTATAGTAAACCTCTGCCATCCACTCTCAGGCACTTTCAGGTCTAGAACATTCTATACAGTTGCAATTTCTTGTCCTCAAGCCAAGAAACTCAATGCCCTATTTGACTCACAGCTGAACATCATTTAGATATAATTTTTAGTTGACTAAATATTTTACCTATTCATATTTCCACCAAGTGTGCTTGAAAAGACTGATTTATTCACATCTTGACAAATACTAGATACTAGAGGTGTTATTTTTCAGGCCTTGCCATCTGGGTATGTGAGAAACCCATCACTGTGATTTTAATCTACATGTCTTTGACTCTAAAGAAGTCAAGAACCTTCTAGCACATTGCTTGGACCTTGTATTTATTCTTTCATGAACTACCTGTTGCATGCTTTGCTTGCGTGTATTTGGAAGTGTTGATAGCTTTCCAATTAATTTGCTAATTCTATTTGTTGTGTAAGGCTGGTAATCTTTTTTTGCATATTACAAATAGTTCAATTCAACCAAGCGCTTCTTTTTTTATTTAATTTCCTCCTTCCTTCTTTAATGCTGCCTTGATATTTCTGTAGATTTTTATTTATTCATTTATTTATTTTTATTGTGAAAATACCATACAGAGGGGTTACAATTACATGAGCAAAGTAATGAATACATTTCTTATCAAGCATTGTTGCCTCCTCCTTTGTTTCCCCTTTCCATCCCTTCCCATCTCCACTACCCCCCCGCCCTCCCAATCCCCCACCCCACCCCCATCTTCACCCCCACACCCCCACCCTGCACCAAAGTTATAAAGTTCATTTTTCGATATAGCGTCTTGTACATCTCATTGTTGCAATGGGTCCATCCACCTGTATCCCTATTTAAACAATTTGTTTTTTCCCTTCCCCTCCCCAAATTATACCAACATCAATTACTGTGAAAACAGGGTTATACTGTGGGAGAGGGACATACAAAGCAACAAAGAAATCATCTTATAAATATGTTAGAAACAATAGCAAGAAAGAAAAAACATTATCTTGGGGTTCATTTTGCCTAACATCAACTTATCTGACCATTTCTGCTTGTCTCAGACATATACTAATTATTGCAAATAAAAGCCAAGCATTTCTTGATAGTATATGAAGGCTATATTTGGTGATCTGTATCTTTTGTTAATAGTAAACAACCCTCTCATTGGGCACTGCTGGCTCATGCCTATTATCCTGGCTACTCAGGAAGCTGAGATCTGAGTATTGCAGTTCAAAGCCAGCCCAAGCAAGAAAGTTCTTGAAACTCTTATCTCCAATTAACCACCAGGAAACTAGAAGTGGCACTGTGGCTCAAAGTGGTAGAAAGCTAGCCTTGAGCAAAAGAGCTCAGGGACAGTGCCCGGGCCCTAAATTCAAGGCCCATAACCAACAAATAAAACAACAACAAAACCCTCTTTGTTTTATTCAATACATTTTGTCTTACAATCTTCTCACAGAAATGTTTCTGTTCCTGGGTTGGAGGTGTGGCTCAGGTGGTAGAGCACCAGCCAATGAGCAAAGCACAGGGTTGGATATCATGTTTGAGTCCCTGTCTGGGGAGAAAAGGGGAGGAAGGTTTCTAATTTCCTCTTTTACATTTATCTGACATGTGTTTTCAGGTGTCTTTTTGATAATTCTTTTGAAGTCCATTCTTATAAATAGAATGGTATGCTCTTGACCATTCAAATCAAGATTTTGATCTTCAGTAGTTCAGAGAAAGAACCATCTATCTTTTTTTGGTGGGGGAGGGGGATCAGTTGTGGGGCTTGAACTCTGGGCCTGGGCACTGTCCCTCAGCTCTTCAGCTCAAGGTGAGCACTCCACCACTTGAGCCACAGCAGCACTTCCAGTTTTCTGGTGGTTTATTGGAGGTAAAAGTCTCACAGACTTTCCTGCCCAGGCTGGCTTTGAAATGCAATCCTCAGATCTCAGCATCCTAAGTAGCTAGGATTCTAGACATGAGCCACGGGCACCCAGCTTATCTTTTTTTTTAACCTATTTATTTCCATACATGCTTCTAAGTGTTAAGATTTTCATTTGTAATGACCAATTTTTAAAAATTATTTTGTCCTCTGATTTTCCTGTCAATTGCTGGAATATGTCATGAACTCTCCATGCAGACCTTCTGTTTGGAGCTCACCTTTAACCATCCATCTTTATTCAAACCATTGACCTGTGCCGTTTCTCCAAGATGTCTTTCATTCTCTTTTTATTTTTATTTATTTTTATTTTTTGAGGTACTAGGGTTTGGACTCAACGTTTCACATTTGCTAGCCAGGCATTTTGCTGCTTGAGCCACGTCTCTACCCCTTTTTGCTCTTGCAATTTCTGAGACAAGGCTTTTCTGCTTGTGTTGGCCTGGACTCTAGTCCTCCTATTTACATCATCACTGAGATGACAGAAACAATACTCCATGCCCAGCATTTTTCTGTTGTAATGGTGAGCTCATGAACTTTTTGCTGACCTGGAACCACAATTGTCCTAATCTCAACCTCTCGGGTGGTTTAATCACAGTGCCCAGGTATGGATTGGAGATCTCATGAACTTTATACTTGCATTAGTCTGAACAGTGATCCTGATGATCTCTGCCTCTCAAGTACTAGGATGACAGCAGTGAGCCACCAGTTTGAATCCTCACTACTCTCTCATTGGTACTATCTACCCTCTGCTTCCGATTTACAATATTTACTTTTTGATTTCTTTCTCTTTCATTAGCTTTCCCCTATTCTCACTCTAACAAATAGGACTGACATTTAGTTCCAAGATAAGAATTATTCAGAATATATACCCTATCTGCACCCAGCTATCAAAATTATATATTCAGAATGTTAATTCCTCTTCCACCTGTTAGGGTTCATTGAAGCAAAATGAAGTTTTAGTGACGTATAGACTACTTTGTTGTTATAATTTGTCTCTTCCAGTATAAGAATTACTTAAAATTTGCATTAAACTTTACAACTTTTTAGTTATTCTTTTAGTTATCTTTAGTTATATTTAGTTATCTTTTTAGTTATTCTCAATTTTATGTTCACCTTTCTATCCTGTATATGATGGCTTCCCTTCCTAACTTATTCTGATTTATTATTTATTTGGCAGAACACATCCTCTTTCTTTCTCTTTCTCTCTTTCTTCTGCCAGTACTGGGGCTTGAACTCAGGACCTGAGTGCTGTCCTTTAACTTTTTTGCTCAAGGCTGGTGCTCTACCGCTTGAGCCACAGCTGCACTTCCAGATTTTTGGTGGTTTATTGGAGATAAGAGATTCACAGCCTTTCTTGCTTGGGCTGACTTCAAACCAATACCCTCTGATCTCAACCTCTTATGTTGCTAGGATTACAAGTGTAAGCCACTGACACCTACTATCACTTTTTGTGATTAGAAAAAAAAAATGTCAGGGTGTTCTTTTTTTCTGTGTCTTTTCACATTTTAACACTTGCGAGTTAAACAGCTAGAAGGGAGGGTCTCCAATTAGGAGTGGTCATAGTACCCTTCCTTAAAACCTACCATCCTTAGCAGACAACGCTTGCTGAAAAAAAGCCAGATTCCAGTCTGATCATCTTTCTTGGTAAATAAGCTGGTTTTATTCTGCCCAGAAGTTTGGGATGGTAAATTTTCAAACGCTATGAAGTGAAAGATTACTCAAAAAGTGGATATCTGCTTAGTATTACAACACGGAATTAATGATTTCATAAGAGTGATTTAACGGTTAACTTTTACCAAGGGCATACGACAGTCACTTTACATCACCGACAAACTCCCTGAGGGAGTGGGGCTGAAAGGAAGAAAGTTGATTGTTGGAGCGGCAGAGTGCTTGCTGAGCAAGAGCAAGGCACCGAGTTCAAACCCCGATGCTCACCAGAAAGGAAGAGGAGGTCTATTTTGACTCACAATTTAGAGCTTTTAATCACTTGTGGCGTTGTTTCTGGGCCACAGTGAGGCAGAGTGGCATGGTGGGAAACAAAGCCAGGAAATAGAGCGGGGAAGGGACGGTGATAAGGCAAACCCGAGTCACCTGCGTCCTTGAACTATGTCCCTTCTCCTACTTTGCTACCACCTCCCATCAACTCCTTCACTGATTGGTTAGAGCCCTGGGATCCAATCACTTTCATAAAGTTTAATGGGAGCAACTAAGCCCCAATAGAGAAGCCTTTGGAGGTCATTCCAGATTCAAACCATACCACTGCATAACTACTACATGCTTGTTCAGTAAATGTGACTTCTTTCTATTATTTAAAAAATAGGAGCCGGGCGCCAGTGGCTCATGCCTGTAATCCTAGCTACTTAGGAGGCTGAGAGCTGAGGATCATGCTTCAAAGCTAGCCCAGGTAGGAAAGTCCATAAGACTCTTATGTCCAATAAACGACTCAGAGGAAAGCTAGAAATGGTGCAATGGCTGAAATAGTAGAGTAGGTAGTTTTGAGGGAAAAAAAAGTGAGGGACAGAGTCCAGGTTGAGAGTTCAAGCCCCAGGTCCAGCAAAAATAAAAATAATGAATAAATAATAGAGCTGAGCATTGGTGACTGCCAGACACTGATGCTCACATCTCTAAACCTAGATGCTCAGGAGGCTGATATTTGCGGACCATAGTTCAAAGCCAGCCCAGTAGGAAAGACTATGAGACTCTTATCTCCATTGAACCACCGAAATGCCAGAAGTGGAGCTATGGCTCAAGTGGTAGAAAAAAGCGATGTGACAAGGGACAGAGCCCAGGCCCTATGTTCAAGCCCCAGTTAAACACACACACACACACACACACACACACACACACACACACACACACACACACACACACACACACACAAGCAGGAATAACCTAAACAAAACAATTTTAAAATATTTTTTTATTTTCTAATGGCAATGAAAAAGTCTGTAAAATTAAGTACTGAAAAATACATTTTTAAATTATTAACTATTTGTTATTGTTATAAAGGTGAGGTACGGGGGGGTTACCATTTCATAAGTCAGGCAATGAGTACATTTCTCTTTGGACAATGTCACCCCTTCCCTCACTCTCGCCCAGATTTTTGCTCTCTCGCCACCCCCAAGTTGTATAGTTCATTTTCCACATAGTGTCTAGTGAGTACCACTGCTGCATTTGTTCACCCTTTGTTCCTCCATTTTTGTGCCTCCCCTTACTCTCCCAAAGACAGATACATGAACAAGGAAGACAAAAAGAAAAGTAAAAAACTCCTATTTCCATTACCTGAAGTTCATTTCAATAGATATTTTTTTTGTCAGTTGTGAGGCTTGAACTCAGGGCCTTGGCTCTGTCCCTGGGCAATTTTGCTCAAGGCTAGTGCTCTACCACTTTGAGCCATAGTGCCACTTCCAGTTTTTGAGTGGTTCAATTGGAGGTAACAGTCTCACGGACTTTCTTGCCCAGGCTGGCTTTGAGCCATGATCCTCAGATCTCAGCCTCCTGTGTAGCTAGGATTACAGACAGAGGCACGGAGGCATTTTGCCTTTGTGTTCCTCTCCTGAGAGTATCCTCCTTTGGTCCCACAGTGTATGAATGCCTAGAGTCCTGAAAATACATATCTGAAGAGTCCACAAGGACCCCTGGAACTGAGAAAAAAATCCAATCCCATCAGGCAGCCATTACCAAGGGAGGATGCTGTGTCAGTACTTCATGCATGCTATTTTCTCCAAAGCTTACAAAACCCTGAAAGTTGGAGCTGTTGGAGAAGGAGACTGGTTCTCAGAGATGTGAAACCGTTACTCAACACCTCAGCTCTGGTAAATAAGCAGCAGAGCTAGAACTTGAACCCAAGATGCTCTGATCACAGCCCATACACTGCTCAGTACAGAGGCCTGTAGAGCATGGACACCATCCCAGCACCCGGTTAGAGGTCGTGAGGGCTATAAAGATCAAGGCCCCCAAGTTCCCCTCTTGCCCTTATTCTCTAAGTAACACCTCTCTCAGGTACTGAGTTCTGTGAAAAGAAAGCTAGCATTTTTCTTCTTGTTAATAAAAATTAATTAGGCCTATGCATCTATGATTCAGAAGAAAAATGTCCTTATCCAGGTGCATTTTTATACATTAGCATTTAGGGCAAATTGCCCAGAACTCCAATACTAATTTACCCCCAAGATCTCAGTAGTTACTGTTGGAATTTTTGGCAAGTAGAATAACCTGAGGGTAATATAGTCAAATTAAGGAGTCTTCTTAAAGCAAAGGTGTTAAGAGTCTTAGGCAACAGTTCAAAGCTTGATGTTCAAAGGTGAGGTGGGGGACCCACCCAGGGAGTACTGGGCTGTAAGTGGGGGAGCTGCCTGCTCCCCGCTCCCCAGGGCTGTGGGGAGAGCTTTGCTTCACATTCAAAATTACAGTGCACCATATTTGAACTCTGTGTGGTGTGTGAGTCTGTGTCTGTGTCTGTGTGCGTAATGTTCCCTGGAGCTTGAACCAGGGCCTGGTTGCTGTCCTGTGCTTTTTCACTCAAGACTAGTGCTCCACCACTTGAGCCACAGCTCCACTTCCAGCATTTCCTTTTCTTTTCTTCGTCATTTGTTGGAGACTTCCCTGCCCTGGCTTAGCTTTGATCCCCAATCTTCAGATCTCAGCCTCCTGAGTAGTTAGGATGACAGGCATGAGCCACCAGCACCTGGCCTCATTTGAACTTCTAACTGCACAAATATTCAAGCAGAATGTGGAAGTGAACATGTTCAGGGCCATCACTGAACTGTCTGCACATGTCATGTGTGAGTAGCAGTGCGGACGGGCCTCACCACGCCTTTGTTCCTCCAGAACCCATATGGATGAGTTCTGTTCCCACTGAACTGAGAGTCCCTTAGCTCAGTCAGGAAGATAATAATAGTAATGACAGTAACTACCTTTCTGGACTATCTACTATGTGGCACATACCACTCTAAGGGTTTAGGATTCATTCATTAATCCTCACAATTCACAATGCATTTAACCCTCACTATGACAATGAGTGTTTATATGTATTCATACACATGAATACATATAGCTTTCCTATAGCTAAGTGACATCCTTAGAGAGTAAGTGATTTACCAAAAATCATACAACTACCAAGTGTTGGATACAGGATTTGCACCCGCACAAGGTTGCCTTTAGCATGTATTGCAAACCATCGCCATTCACAGAGTTGCAGGTGGTCTTTGCTAACCTTTTCAGGAAAGTATACTTTTATTGTCAGGTCCATTTTGCTTGGAGTAGGTGTTTGTTCCTGTATGACTAACTCCCACAGGGTTAGAGAGGCTCCAAAGAGATCTAAAAGAAGAATGTCGAGGAAATTTAAACATCAAAGGAGACTGGGGTAGAAATTAGTAGGAGGATAGACAATATTACCGAAAGGCTACAACTGAATGAGCAGGTCAGTACTCATTTCCAAAACACAGCGTGTGTCTGCAAGACAAAGTTCCTTCCCCTTTATCTGGTGAGCCAAAGAAACTGAACCTACTTCCATCCTGATCAGAGCTGCTGAAGTTAAGACTTAGGAATGACCAACCCTGGAAAGCCCTATGAGCAAGCAAGGGGCCAAAAAGGCAGCAGTTGGAAACAAAGAAACAAGAAAGGAACAGTTCTCAAGTCCATGTCCAATATCAATGTGAGGAAATATCTGCTTATACTTTCACAACAGAGATTTGAACTTTGTGAGGCTTTATCGCTTGAGCCACACCTTCAATCCTTTCTGCTTTTGTTACTTTTTCTCAAAGAGAGTCTCACTTTTTTTTTGTTTTGTCCACACTGACCTGAACTTCAATCCTCCTATTTACAACTCCTGCAGAAATGGGATAGCAGGGTGCACCAGTGAAGAAAGTTTGTTATTGGTTGAGAAAGAGTCTCTGAACTTTTCTGGCCTCAAATGGGAACCCCTCAGATCTCAGCCTCCCATGTAGTAGCATTTACAGATGTGAGCCACTTGAATTCAAATTCTATTGTCAAGATATCTTATCTACCTTACTGTCCCCTTGATGGATGCATCACATCAAAGAAATGTTGGATGCAAGCTAGCCCCAAAGAACTGAACCAGTCAAATAATAAGAGGCAGCAAGCCAAGGAAGCTGCAATCCTACACAAAACAGCCATTTGGGGAGTTTTTCCTTTTTAGACCTCTCAAAAAGGAAGTCCCCCATTAATGAAGCGTTGTTTTCAGCAACTCTCAGGACTCTCAGATAGGAACCTCAGGTATGGTGCTTCTTTGTAATTTATAGTCTGTGAAACCTCTGGGCTGTATTATTTGCATCTTCTCACATTCAAGAGGTCGAGGAGGTAGCTGTATGGTCCAGTGCTTGCTTAGCATGTGCAAGCACTGGGTTCCATCCCAAGCACTGGACCAAAAACGACTCCAATCGACTACATCCAAGGTTTTCAGACAAGCATCTCTCTGAGTGCCCAGAAAAACTATTGATTTGACTGTCCGTGTCTTCTCTCCATCAACCTTAGAGGCACTGCTTTTCTGCCAAACTGTCCAGCTCATATGAGATGTTTCTCTTTCTTCCAATTTTGATCTTTGCTCCTTTGGTGAAATGGATGCGATTTTTCCAAGCACCTCCCTTCTTCCTACCATTTCTACAGTCCTCCAACCTATAGGAGACTTGGTACCTGGGTAGGCCTATGAGACCCCATCTGAAGAATCAGGAGGTCACCTTCTCCTAAGATACGGGTCCAGACAAACACAGCTGTATGAAGGTCCAGTCCCTGACCTCTTTCTGCTCAAAGCTAGTGCTCTAGCACTTTGAGCTACAGCGCTACTTTCAGTTTTTGAGTGATTAATTGGAAATAAGACTCTCAAGGGGACTTTGCTGCCCTGGACTGACTTGGCATCTGCGATCCTCAGGTCTCAGCCTCCTGAGTAGCTAGGATTACAGGCATGAGCCACTTTGGACACAATGGACTTTTGGTAAAAGACTGTCCAGTGGTGTCTTTGAAGGATTTTTCAGGAAATGTACTTTTGTATGGAATCTAGACATACTGAATGACAATATCTAGAAGAAATTTCCTCCATATACTCTTAGGTGTATACCTTTCTTCAAATGAGTTCATGCAACACTAGACTCAAATGGTACTCAGAAAAAGAGATTTTTGTTATTAGGTAAGCTTGGTAAATATCATTACCAGCATCTCCCTTTAAGAATCCCCACAGTACTAATAGTTCATGCCTGTAATCTTAACTACTCAGGAGGCTCAGATCTGAAGATCATGGTTCAAAGCTAGCCTGGGCAAGAAAGTCTGTGAGATTCTCATTTCCAATTAACCAGCCAAGAAACTGTGGAGCTTTGGCTCAAGTGATAGTGTTGGCCTTGGGAGCAGAAAAGCTAAGGGACAGTGCCAAGGTCCTGAGTTCAAGCCCCAGGGATCAGCACAAAATAGAAAAATGACCAATTAGAGACATTTTGGATTCCCTTCCTTCCTTCCTTCCTTCCTTCCTTCCTTCCTTCCTTCCTTCCTTCCTTCCTTCCTTCCTTCCTTCCTTCCTTCCTTCCCTCCTTCCTTCTTCCCTTCCTTGTTCCTTCCCTCCTCCCTCCCTCCTTCCTTCCTTCCTTTTCATTCTTTTTTTAAAAAATTGGTACTGGAGTTTTCATGGTACTCCTAGTCTTTTCGCTTTGGTTACTTTTGAGAGTCTCCCATTTTTGCCCCAGTTATCCTGGACTGTGATCCTCCTATTTATGCTTCCCATCATAGCTGGATGACAGGTGCATGCCACCATGCCATGTTCGGTTTGGTTTGGCTTTGTCTTCTACTGAGAGGAGCTCTTTTGAACCTTTTTGCTCAAGCTGGCCTGGAACAGCTCCCTCCTTCCAATGTCAGCCTCCCATGCAGTTGGGATGACAGGTGTACCATACCCAGCTTTTTATTGGTTGAGATGAGTTCTCAAGAACTTTTTGCCCTCGTTGGGTTTGAACCACAGACCTCCCGATCTCAACCTCCCAAGTAGCTAAACAGAGTCAATGGCCAGCTGGAATGTCAATAATACCTTCCTTCAGTCAGGTTAAAGGCTCTGCCTCCATGCAGAGGGAAATGATGGATGCTACAGGTCCCATAAGGCTGGGGGTGTGGGGCCAAGAGGGCCTTTGGCTCTCTACCCTGCAGGAACATTGCTATTCTGGCACAGCTGGGGTTTTCTATTCTGGTTGGTTGCCCCATAGTGGAACTAAGCATGTAGGGGAAGACGGGGGGAGAGGAGATAACTTGCTTAATGTTAGTGTATTTCCACACCTAAACACAACTTAGTGAATTAATTCCAGAAGAAGAATTTCTTGCCTTTCAATTTAATTAATTTTCACAGTTTAATAGTATCTCAGGGCATTTGTTTCCGCATTTAAGATGGAGAGCATAGATTTGTATATATTATGGAAATGGACCAGAGTCGTCACTTTGATAAGGAAATGTGAGAGCCCAGCCCATTCACTGGCATTGATAAGAAGGAGGGAGGGGACGCATTCATGCACTTATACACAGGCTTGTTTGGCAATGGATGAGGGCTTTAATTTACATAATATGTGTTTAAAACCTAAAATCTTCACACCCAGCCACTGCGTGTCTAAGAATCCATTCTGTGAAGTATGTTAAGTTCTATGAGAATTCATCTTAATGGTGAAATATTGGAGGTCATATAAAGGTCCAGTAGTAAGGCATTCATCAACGATGGTACATTGATACCATTAAAGATGATTGCAATAGCTATTATGCCAAGGCCCAGTGGTTCATGCTTTAATCCTAGCTACTCAGGAGGCTGAGATTGGAGGATCCTGGTTCAAAGCCAGCCCAGGCAGAAAAGTCAGAGTCTTCTCTCCAATTTTAATCAGCAAAAGACTGAGAGGGGAGGTGTGGCTCAAGTAGTAGAGTGCCAGCCTTGAGCAGAAAGCTAATGGACACACTCTGGCCCTCAGTTCAAGCCTCAGTTCTAGAGTGTGCACGTACACATACACACACACACAAATAGAATAGCTATTATATATGAGATATGTGCCAAGCACTGCTTTACACAATTGCACACATAATCACACGCCTCATTCTCACAACAGTCCTAGAAGGCAGATTCTACTGTTCTCCTTTCCCTAAGGCTTGGAGTGTCACAGAGTTAATAAGGGATGGGGCCAGAATTCCAAACTGAGCATCTGGCTCCCAGTCCAAACTCATGAATCTATTATCCTCTACCCCCATGTCACGAAAGATGATGTCACTGAAAGTGTCTATATGTATGTCCGTTTGCACATATACAAAATAACACCTCAAATGGAAAATCGTACGCTGTAGGATCCGCAATGGCTCATTTTCCCTTTTCTGTTTACTTCTCTTTCTTAAATTTTCTATACTATTCAGCTACTATTTTATAACTGAAAAACACAATCAAAGTGATGCTATTACCTTGGATAAGAACTACCTCCTCATTCACCAGATTAGAAACTAGTGTCCACTCAGCGCAGAGTGATGTGAAAGGCGGCTACTCAAGCCACAGCATTGCAGAATAATTCAAACCTGGGCAGATGGGGGGTTCTCCCAAGGGGCACTGGTTCCAGACCCCACTTCCCCAGCACCTTCCCCTTGCACACCTCGACAACATGTGCTCTGCTAACAGCACGGCCTTCAGAGGCTAGCTCCTAGACTTTCTTTTGTTTTGTTTTTTAACGTGCCACACCTGAACTCGAACTTGGTACTTGACACTTCTGCTTTTGGGCTAGTGTTCTACCAACTAAGCCACACCTTCACCCCTCTCTCCTAGTCTTTCTTTCTTTCTTTCTTTCTTTTTTTTGGGGGGGGGTCCCGGTCGTGGGGCCTGAACTCTGGGCCTGGGCACTGTTTCTCAGCTCTTCAGCTCAAGGCTAGTGCTCTACCACTCGAGCCACAGCGCCACTTCCGGCTTTTTTCTTTTTGCTTATGTGGTGCTGAGGAATGGAACCCAGGGCCTCAGGCATGCAAGGCAAGCGCTCTACCACTGAACCACCTTCCCAGCCCTCCTAGTCTTTCTCATAGTTAACTTCCAACCATTTTTTTTATCAGCCCACCTAAATGGGTTTTGTTTGGTTGATTGGCTGGTTGATTTTTTTTTTTTCCAGTCCTGGGGCTTGAACTCAGGGCCTGAGCACTGTCCCTGAGCTTCTTTTTGCTCAAAGGTAGCACTCTACCACTTGAGCCACAGCACCACTTCCGGCTTTTTCTGTTGATATGAGGAACATCAACAGAAAAATTCCTACTGAGGAATCGAACCCAGGGCTTCATGCATGCTAGGCAAGCACTCTACCACTAAGTCATAGTCCCAGCCCAGTATATTTGTTTATATACCAAAAGATTAGGTTTCCTTAAATTCCTCGGGAATCTCAGATTAACTTTTAGATAGGAAACTTCATAAGGCTATGTGGGCTGGGTGGGGCGGGGCGGGGGGGGGGGGGGGACGGGGGGGGGGGGGGCTCAGGGAGAGGTGGAAAGAAAGAGAAAAAAAAATGTCATGTCAACCCTCAAGCAGTTCCATCAAGGGATGACATTTTAAATCACATCATGCCTCACACCCATTTCTTAGTGCAAAATAAATCACTTGAACCGAGTGCAAGCCAATTTTTACTTTCAAAAGGTTGTGTCCTAAGGCTGTCTTCTTGAACTTCAAAAGCACACTTTGTAATTACTCTACCTATCAAAGGCAACCCAACGTTTCACCTCCAATCTTCTTCAGCTTGGGTTATCACTTTTAATTGTTAATAAATCACATGAATTTTAAGCTGATTCTTCTGCTGGGGAATCCAGTGTTTCTGAACAGAATATCCTGAATTATACATAAATAAACTGACGTACATACAGGCAGCAGTGAAGCTTTTGCTCACTTACCTATAGTTGGTATGAATGAATTCTGTCATTTTGTAGACTCATGGACCTTCCTCCTCCTCTTTATTTTTTTCTTTCTCTCTCTCTCTCCCTCTCCCTCCCTCCCAACACATGCTCACATGTGCGCTCTTTCTCTCTCTCTGTGTGTCTGTCTGTCTGTCTGTCTGTCTGTCTCGCTCTCTCTCTTTCTCTCTTATGCCAGTACTGGGACTTGAAATTAGAACCTCAAGCTCTCAATTAGCTTTGTTCATCATTGCTGGTGTCCTACCGCCTGAGCCATGCCTCCAGTCCAACATTTATGTTAGTTCACTGGAGTCTCTGGCTCCTCTACCCTGACTAGCATTGAACTACGATCCTGGGATCAACCTCCTGAATAGTTAGGATTATAAGCATGAGGACTCCGAAGGGAACTTTGTCTCTAGCTTTTTTTAATGAATAGTTTCCTGGGAGTGAAAAAGGTAGACAAGGCCAGGAATCTTACATGGATCTGTGCTCAACATTGGTGTCATTTGTGAGTTACTTGTCTTCCTGGGAGATTTAATGGATTTGTGTTTTGTGTTGGGTCTTGAGGGGAGTAGAGAACTAAAACAGAACTTGCTAACGTCAGACCACGTTACCAACCTGTGTCATTCATTCCGATTTGTTTAAACCCTTCTTTTTTTTTTTTTTTTTTTTTGCCAGTCATGGTGCCTGAACTCTGGGCCTGGGCACTGTCCCTCAGCTCTTTAGCTCAAGGCTAGTGCTCTACCACTGGAGCCACAGCACCACTTCTAGCTTTTTCTGCTTATGTGGTGCTGAGGAATCGAACCCAGGGCCTCATGCCTGCAAGGCAAGCACTCTACCACTGAGCCACCTTCCCAGCTGCTAAACCCTTCATTTTCTTAACAAGGGTTTTCCCCACCCTGGAAGTCACTAAAGAAGTGTTTTTGTCCTCTGCCTGACACTGCAGACACTGGTTGCATCTATCAGACAAAGCGTTTGCTTCTAAATTATCCTTTTCCAGACCAGCCAATTTCCTCTCATGGTAACAAATAGAATATTCTGGAGACAGAAGCTCACCCAGCTTGTTTCACTCTCAGCCCAGAGCTGACTGGAAAACTCTCAGAGCATCCTTTGTGGGAATCACTCAGGTGGAGAGGCCATGCCCTCTCCTCTGCCCAGGGAACCAATGGTGCAGTGCCCTCTCCAGCTTCCTGGATGGGCTGGCATACCTTTCCCACACTCCCACACTGTAACACCTACTACCACTATAATATTCTTTTTGTTGTTGTGTGCACCCATACTGGGACTTGAACTGTCCTTTTAGCTTTTATGCTCAAGGCTGCTGGTCTACCACTTGAGCCACAGGTCTACTTCTTTGGGTTTTTTGTTTGTCTGTTTGGGGTAGTTAACAGAAGATAAGAGTCTCATGGACTTTTCTGCCTGGGCTGGCTTAGAAACTAGATCCTCAGATCTCCAGCTGCCTGATTAGGTAGTATTAACAGGCATGAGCCATGGCATCTGGCTCACCATCATCTTCTTTCTTTCTTGAGGGTTTTCTATGAGGCCAGGTACTGTTCTGCATGCATGAGGTGCGTGAATTCTAGAAATCCTCATCACAACCTTATTCGGAAAGGAGCACATTTATGCCCCAAGTCCCTCAGCTGCCAGTGATTGCAGGCCAGCACCTGTGAGTGTCATACACTGCTGGGTCAAGCTGCTTCATGACCTACACAGCCGTCTCTCCATTGGACCACTGCACTCCCAAGGGACAGAAGCCATCATTGCTTTCTCCATCCTCACATCACTCAGAGAGCCTGTGAGAATGATCAGTCGTGGTAGGGACTTGTTCACCACGTGTGAGATGGATGGGTGGATGTTTGTAGGAAAGAGCCTACTCAGCTACTGCAGGCTTCGGATTGTACTCAGCCTAAATCCCACATCTGTCCATTCCTGGGCTATAGAAAGTCATGGACATAACTGACCTCTGAAACGGAATAATCATGGATCAAGTACCACCTCCGCCAGAAAGGGATGATGGATGAGAGGTTACGGATGATACACGGCATACAGTCATTTGGTGACAGCTAGCAAGGCTGAGGCGAGGTTGATGGTAACACGGAGAAAGTTGGAGTTCCTATGTCTCCAACTCTTTAAGTCCCTTATTAGCAAAATAATAATTAAACCCTATCTCCCCTTCCAAAAAAAAAAGGTGTTTGATTATTCAGCATATTGATAAATTGGAAGTGGGAAAGAAGGAAAGAAAAAAAACAATAATAGGCACAAAAATAGGAAGAAGGGCTGGGAAGATGGCTCAGTGGCAGAGTGCTTGCCTTGCATGCTCAAGGCCCTGGGTTCGATTCCTTAGCACCACATAAGCAAAAAGAAAAAAGCAGGAAGTGGTGCTGTGGCTCAAGTGGTAGAGCGCTAGCCTTGAGCTGAAAAGCTGAGGGACAGCGCCCAGGCCCAGAGTTCAGGACCCACGACCAGACCCTCCCCCCAAAAAATAGGAAGAATATGGAGCTGAAAGAGCTATGGTATCTCCCATGTGCATTCACAAAGACACTGGTGGGCTCCACAAAGTGCCCATTCCCTACAGCTGACATTTCTATGACAAGTTGTAAGGGGAAAAGCCCAAGGCTCAAGGTGATCAGGAAACTGCACTCAATTTACTGGCTCCTGAGTCAGGGTAGCTGGGACTACGGCTGGACTCTTAGGGGAGAGGAGCAAGTCCTCAACCTGTTTTTTGAGAGGCACCACTCAACGTCAACTAAGCCATCTCTTACCAGTAGGAGAAAATAATTTACCACAATTCTGGACAAGTATTATTTGTCCCTTTGACCTACAATTAAGTCGAATAAGAAGTATAGCAGAGCTGGGTGCCGGTGGCTCACACCTGTAATCCTAGCTACTCAGGAGTCTGAGATCTGAGGATCACAGTTCAAAGCCAGCCCAGGCAGGAAAGTCCATGAGACTCTTATCTCCAATAAAACACTGGAAAACCAGAAGTGGTGCTATGGCTCAAGCGGTAGAGCACTTGCATTGAGCTGAAGAGTGCAGGGACAGCGCCCAAGCCCAGAGTTCAAGCCCCATGACTGAAAAACAAAAGAACTCTAGCAGTATGGATAGGACTGGGGAAGGTAGGGAGAACAGTGGAAGGGTGACGTTGATCAGGATGCATTGTACTCATAATCTGATTTGTGGAATTGAAACTCCTTTGTACAACAAAAAAAATAAGCATACAACTAGACATAACTGATACAGGCTCTATGCATTTACCCACAAACAGACAGACTAAAGGAGTTTGCACTTAGAGGAGGAGCCCAAAGGTCTATTTATCTGAAGTACTATTTATCAAAACAAATTCCAGGAAATGAAAACATTGGGGTTTTTGGGTTTCGTGTTTTGGATTTTTTTTTTTTTTTTTGGTGATGGTGTTGCTGTTTGTTTTGCAGGGAGTTTTTGTTGTTGTTGTCATGGGTGGGGGGACAAAAGGGGGTACCGGAATGGCATGAGGAAAGGTGAACAAATGCAGCCATGATGTTCAATATACACTATGTAAAAAATGATCTATGCGCTGGGCGCTGGTGGCTCACGCCTGTAATCCTAGCTACTCAGGAGGCTGAGATCTGAGGATCGCGGTTCAAAGCCCGCCCGGGCAGGAGAGACCATGAGACTCCTATCTCCAATAAACCACCAGAAAAACCGGAAGTGGCGCTGTAGCTCAAGTGGTAGAGCGCTCGCCTTGAGCTGAAGAGCTGAGGGACAGCGCCCAGGCCCAGAGTTCAAGCCCTACGACCGACAAAAAAAAAAAAATGATCTATGCAACTGTGGGAGGGGGAAATGAAGGAAGGGATGACATTGTCCAGGACTCATTGTACTCATTTCCTGATTTATGGAATTGGAAGCCATTTGCACGACTCTTTAATGATAATAGAAGAAAGGAAGGAAGGAAAGAAGGAAGGAGGGAGGGAGGGAGGGAGGGAGGGAGGGAGGGAGGGGGGAGGGAGGGAGGGAAGGGAAGGGAAGGGAAGGGAAGGGAAGGGAAGGGAGGGAGGGAAGGAGGAGGGAAGGGAAGGGAAGGAGGGAGGGAGGGAGGGAAGGGAAGGGAGGGAGGGAGGGAGGGTAGGAAGGAAGGAAGGGAGAGAGGGAGGGAGGGAAGGAAGGAAGGCAAGGAAGGAAGGAAGAGAGGAAGGGAGGGAAGGAAGGAAGGGAATGAAGCAAGGAAAGAAGGAAGACAGCAGCATTGTGAAATGGGAGTTTGACTGTACAGCTCGTGTTCTGTGCAGTGCGATGCCACTTGCCTATATTCCTGATGACTTAAGTCACACTTCCCTTCTACCCTCTCCATAGCTCAGTCCTGGATACCAGCCTTCAGGGCTGGTGGGGTGACGATCAGAAAGTCCCTCTCCCCATCTTTACTATAAATGCCTGGGGTTTGGCTGAACTCTTAGGGAAGGTGGCTTGGGGAACATGTTCCCATAGTGATGGGAGATCTGTCCACACAGAGCCCACGGAGCTAGGTGCACCGAGATCCACTAGCCCTAAACCCCCCTCTGTGAGGGCAGAATCAAAATGTCAACCCAGAGGTTCACATCTTGGAGACATAGGTTCCTGCAAAAAAAAAAAATCTGCAAAATAAAATAAAAATGCAAAAAGCCAGCCAAAGAGATTTCTGGGGGATCTCGAAGAGTCAGGTGTTAAAGGCTGGTCATGTGCGGGATAGTCGCTTCTGAACAGGGACGTGATTCTCACTGTCCTCCACACACCCTGGTCTCCTCCTCTGCCCCCTCCATCCTCAGCCCCTGCCCCGTCACAGCCATGCCTGCCACCATCTCTACCAGGACAACTCCCTACCTGAGCAGCCCTGAGGAAGGAGCCCTTCCAGATGGGAGCTTCAGAGCCTGGGCGACACAAGGCCCCACGGCAGGACTCCCATCAACGCAAGGAGGAAACACAATGCTGTCCACTTAGATGTGGGATTAGCGCTATTCCAGACGAGGGAGAAGCAGACATCCCTCAGCCGCCTGCTGGCTTATTATGTGGAGGAGAGGTCCAGCTGATGCGCCAGCATCTTCCCCAAGCAAGAAAACAATCGCAACACTTTTTTTTTTTTTCAGAATTACCACTAATGGGATTTTGCCAGTGACACAAAAACAAATGCAAAAACTGTCCCTGTCTTTTCTGACCTGCCTAACGTGGCTTGTTTCCGGCTGTGATAATGTACCAACAGAAGCAGAGGTAGGCGCTTTTCTTTAGAAAATTAATCGCCGTTCTGGAAGGAGAAAAAGAAATCTAACATCATTTTGAGTCTATATGGAATCCAGCTACTTTGGCTATCCATTAAACCATTCCAAACCAAAAGGTTATTTTTTTTTGTTTGCTTTTAATACGTGTGAAAGATAAATAGTAAGAGCTCCCTCAAAAAAGAAAAGGCATGTGAGGAACTAGTTTAACTGTCTTCTTAGTCAAATACTCTGAACAAAACTACCACAGGATAGCAGGCAACTCATTTACTGGAGCAAGCTTTGGAGATAATGTGCTAATCTTCATTTTTATGGATGAAGGCATCGAAGATCAAAGAAATTAAATGAGTGTACAAAGTTCATAGTGCAAGTTTGTGTTAGGATTTTTAAAAAAAAAACTGTATGAGCAAGAAAGCAGATGGAAAAATTAGTCAAGGTCAGCAGCTTGGAAGCTGAGCATGGTGATATACCCCTGTCATCCCAGTGACTCAGGAGGTAGAAGCCAGGAGGATTTTGAGTTCCAGGTCAAATGGGCACAGGTTGCATGTGACTATCTCAAAAATAAACATAAAAACAAAATGAGGTGGGGTGTGTGTAACCTAAGTGGTAGAGCATTTGCCTACTAAGCATGAGGTGCTAGGTTCAAGTCCTCATATGGACTAGTACTCCCCTTGGGAGTCCCCATGGCTCAGACCTCCTCTTAGGCACCCCTGTACTGGACACGGTGGGGGCCGGGGAACGGTGCTGTCACAATTGATAAGTCATTTGAGTCCCTCTTGTCCTCAGTGGGACCACCTTGTATCCCAAATGAACACAGGGCAAATGTGGGGCTAAGAAACTGCAGTGGTCTCTGTGTTTATCTTTATGTAATATATATGTGTGCACGCACGCACTTGCGCACATACACACACACACACACACACACACACACACACACACACACACACACTGTGACCAAAACAATTAAGACATTTATTTTCTTTTTCTTTCTTTCTTTATTTTGTGTGTGTGTGCTGATCTGAGGGCTTGAACTCAGGGCCTGGGCACATTCTCTGAACTTCTTTTGTTCAAGGTTAGCATCTGAGCCACAGCTTCATCCAGCTTTTTTGTTGGTTACTTGGAGATCAGAGTCTCACACACTTTACTGGCCTGGCTGGCTTTGAACTACGATCCTCATATCTCAATGTCTTGAGTAGCTAGAATTACAAGAATTGAGCCAAAGCACCCAGCTGGGATACTTATTTTCTTAAGACTTAAACACCAGAAGTAATGACCTTCAGTGTTAAAACAACAACAACAACTCAGTGAACAAAATTCTGCCAAAATAGCTGGGCCCTTGATTTAAATCATGTGGAAAAATGTACAAAAATGTAGCTGTGGCTATTCATTCCAGTCTTTAAACTATGATTTTGTGACTTGAAATAAACTGATCCATACAACTTAGTTTTTGATACCAGCACTTGAGCTACTCCAAAAATATATGTATCAACAGTGATAAATATTGTAGATTTTTTGTTTTGTTTATTTATTTATTTACTTATGATTTTATTGTGAAAATATACAGAGGGGTTACAATTACATGGGCAAGGTAAATATTGTAGATTTATGTGTAAATATATTCAATGTATATACATCCACTATTTTATGTTATCTATGACACTTTTAGCTATATATATTTTTTCTATGTGATTGTTTTTAACTGGATAAAATTATAAGTAAAAAAATGCACCATGAAAGCTTAGTTCTGAATGTTTTCATCACCTGGTAAGTGGATGGCTAAAATACCTTCTTTAACTTGCCTATAAAAATAAATGAAAAAGGAATTGGAAGAAAGATTGCAAGTCAATATTACTAAGTTTTAATGAGATGTGTGTGTGCGTGTGTGTGTGTGTACGCGCACACACACACACAATTTAGGCTCTATCACTGGAGCCTCCACTAGCTGTTTTTAATGGGGATGGGATTTTTTTTTTGTTTTTGTTTTGGTGGTTAATTGAAGATAAAAACCTCCCAGACTTTCCTGCCTGGGCTGACTTTCAATCAGGATCCTCAGATCTCAGCCTCCCAAGTAGCTAGGATTACAGGTGTGAGCCTCCAATACCTAGCTTAGTGAGATTTAAAAACCACTGTTATCACTTAAGCACTAGTTTATTTTTCTCTACTGTCTGGAACTGCCTGAAGTTCACAGTTGGCTCTTGGTGACAATCCTCAATAAAGAAGCTACAGCTTACTCAGAATTCTTGGGGACTATAGAAATGGAGGCTGAAGGCTGTAAGAGAATCCCCAAGATTATTTGAATCCTAGTGACAGAGTAGCCCGTAATGCCTTTGTGATACTGAGTAATACATAATTGTAAATCTTACCAGGTATATTAAACTGATCACGACTACCACCTTGTTGAAGATAACTGTTAAACTATGACTCTTTTCGTGCTCAAAGCCAGTACTTGGCTTTAAACTGGGTGCTGTCCCTTAGTTGTATTAACTAATGCTGCTGGAACTCTACCACTTGTTGCCTTGTATGTTTTTGTTGTTGTCTGATTGGTTGGTTTTGCAGAACTGAAAACCAAACTCAGGGCCTTGTACTTGCCAGACAACTATGTTCTTCCACTGACCTAAATCCCCAACCCCTGGAGCTCTGCCTCTTAAACAACAGCTTCACTTCTGGCTTTTTGCTGGTTAATGGAGATAAGAGTTTCATAGTCCTTTCTGACTGGGTTTGGCTTCAGATCTCAGCCAACTGAGGAGCTAGTATAATGGGCATGGGCTACAGTGCCCAACTTAAACCTATCGCTCTTTGCAAATGGAGGGGGGCAGGGGGCGGGGGGAAGGTGTGTGGAGAGCCTGGATATGGAATCCAGCACCAAATGTTGCATGTTATAACAAACTCAACACATGGGAGGCAGAGAGAACCCCACTGCCACATAGAACTCTACTACACCCTTCTCTAACACATTTCTGTGCAATTAAAGAACCCAGGGCACAATTAAAATTCAGGTCAGCACACAGCAACAACAGGGTGCTTTGATGTGAGGTCAGCTATGGTCACTCTCAGATACCAATTAAACAGGTTCATCAACTTAGTGCGGAATATAGGACAGGAGTAACCAAAAAAGTCTACTTAATTACTATTGCCCTAAGAGCCTTGACACAGAGATTTGTTCATTGTGTCTAATAGAGTAGCTACACATGCTGCAGTAGTGCTGAAAATGTGCTTTTTATCAGCTTGTAAAATGCAGATACTATAAGAATATTGCTCAATTTATTATTAATTAATATGGTAGAAATAAAAGAGATGATCTGGTATGTGTCCTTCCTTCCTTCCTTCCTTCCTTCCTTCCCATCCTCCCTCCCTCTGTGTGTGTGTGTGTGTGTGTGTGTGTGTGTGTGTGTGTGTGTGTGTGTCTCGTGCTGGTCCTGGGCTTGAACTCAAGGCCTGGGCACTGTCTCTGCACTTTTTTATTCAAGGCTTGTGCACTAACACTTGAGCCACAGTGCCACTTCTGACTTTGTAGTGGTTAAATAGAGATAAGAGTCTCATGACCTTTCCTGCCAAATAACAGAGCCAAACCATTATCGACTCGAACCTCCAAGACTCTGAGCCACAACAAACCTTTTCTCTTTATACCCTGATTGTCTCAAGCATTTGTTATAGTCTCCGAAAAACTGGTTCATACAATGGCAAAAATCAAAAATGAGTTCTGCTGCGTGATGGTAGCTCATGCCTCTAATCCTAGCTACTTAGGAGGCTGAAATCTGAGGGTGTCAGTTTGAGGCCCGAGCAAGAATGCCCACGAGACTCTTGTCTTCCATTAAGAACCAAAAAACAAAAACAGAAAAACAGAAGTGAAGGTGTGGCTCAAGGGGTAGAGCATTAGTAAGTCCTAGTACCATGAATTGCCAGCGAATAAGAGGAATGCACAGGTAACTGCTCTGTGCTTCAGTTTGCTTTTCTACAAGCCAGGCTTACTAAAAACACAAATAGCCAAGCCATCTGACCAGGTTGCTGTACTGGTAAGGGAGTTTATGTAAATGAAGTGCTCAGGACAGTAACAAGTATATATTGCCATTGTGTCAGGGGCCAGCTATGATTCACTTTGGTCCTTTTCCAGTTTACTGAACCAAGCATGTTCTGGAAGGGGCGTTGAGGACTGGTGTGAGAGGGAGATTGAGTGGGAAGGGCTGAGGCTTCTACTCTTTGAAGTTTCCAGTTGTCTTCCATTGATTTGTAGAGTAGAAAGTTACTTGGTAATGCGTATTAACCAGTGCTGCAGTTCTGGTACATCTGGTGAGCTGGATGGTATGGGTATTCCATCTGGAATCTCTCAGGTTCCCAAGAAGAATGCATCAAAGAGCATGCACGGCTCCCTGCCACAGGTAACAGCTCTGACACAAGCTTCAGGACCCACACAGCTACAGAGAGAATTAATAATCTCACACATTTCTAAAATATACATGAACCTGAGAGATACAGAACTCTGAATAAAATTCTTGCTTTTAAAAATTGAGCAGAGAAAGCCAGATGCCAGTGGTTCACACCTGTCATTCTCGCTACTCAGAAGAATGAGATCTGAGGATCATCATTTGAAGCCAAGCCAGGCAGGAAAGCCTGTGAGACTTCATTTTTTTTTTTTTCAGTCAGTAGTGGGGCTTGAACTCCAGGCCTTGGCATTGTCCCTGAGCTTCTTTTTGCTCACGGCTAGTGTTTTACCCCTTTGAGTCACAGCACTACTTCCTGTTTTCTGGTGGTTAATTAGAGGTAAGAGTCTCACAGACTTTCCTGCCTGGGCTGGCTTTGAACTGCAATCCTTAGATCTCAGACTCCTGAATAGCTAGGATTACAGGCATGAACCACCAGTGCCCGACATCTGTGAGACTCTTACACTGGATGAAATACCAAAAAATCCAGAAGTGGAGTTGTGGCTCAAGTGGTAGAGTGATAGCCTAGAGTAAAAAACTAATGAAAATGCTCAGGGTACAGTGCCCCAGCTCTGAATTCAAGCCCTATGACCAGCACACACACACACACACACACACACACACACACACACACACACACACACACACACACACACACACACACACCCCAAACCTAAGCAGGGAAAACCACAGAAACACCAAGCTATTCTGGGGGAGTGGGGGGGGGGGGGTTGGGAGGGGCAGACACCTGACTTTTTAATTATATTTGCTTAATTGGCTATTCATTCATTCATTGATTTTTACAAAAGAAAAGCAAGGAATCAGATCAGCAAGCATTTTAAGGGCTCCTGTGCCTCCACAGGCATGCAGTAAATTACTCATGAAAACCATGGAACATTTCCTTTCATCATCGCAGAGAATACACCATGTCTGTGTGGAAGCAGTGGGCTTCGATGGTGAACAGCTATTCTCTAGAAAGAACTCTGCCTTATCTTGCTCCACTGTGTCCTGAGGTTCCATTAATAGCCCAACTGGTGGGCTGGGAAGGTGGCTCAGTGGTAGAGTGCTTGCCTTGCATGCATGAGGCTCTGGGTTCGATTCCCCAGCACCACATAAGCAAAAAGAAAAAAGCCGGAAGTGGCGCTGTGGCTCAGGTGGTAGAGCACTAGCCTTGAGCTGAAGAGCTGAAGGACAGCACCCAGGCCCAGAGTTCAGGCCCACTACCGGACCCAAAAAAAAAAAAAAAAAAAAAGCCCAACTGGTTTTCCTGGCAAAAGAATGAGAAAGCAGGGTGTGTTAGAACTCTTTCTTTCCCATAATACCAGAATGGCGATTTGTATTCAGATTCAAACATAGGAAGAACTATATACTAGCTCTGAAGAGAAATAGTAAAATTGTAACACAGTATCTTATATCAAATGCATCATGATTAAGAAAAGAAATCGACTTCTCTATTCTCTAAACAGAGCTCTGTGCATATCCAAGAATGTGGTAAGTAAGCATGTTGATTTTTTTTTTCTTTTTGTCAGTTGTGGGGCTTGAACTCAGGGCCTAGGCATTGTTCCTGAGCTTCTTTATTCAAAGTTACCACTAGAGCCATAGTGCCACTTCCGGTTTCTGAGCAGTTTGCTGGAAATAAGAGTCTGATGGGGATTCTGCCTGGGCTGGCTTCAAACCTTGATCCTCAGATCTCAGCCTCCTGAGTAGCTAGGATTACAGGTGTGAGCCACTGGCACCTGGCTTCATGTTGATTATTATTAACAGATTTGAGGATTACTCTGTTGCTGAAGAGACTCCAAGGAGACCACATGCTATCCACAAGATGTTCCTAAACAAGAAGCGCATTAAGAATGTTATCATTAAAGAGGAGAGCAGCAATTGGAACCTCGGGTTCTGTTTTCCCCATTCAGAACTCTCTACTCAGAACCTAAAACAATACTACAGCTTAAAAAAATACCTACTTAGTCAAGTTCTGGGGACTCACCTGTAATCCCAGCTACTCAGGAGGCTGAGATCTGAGGATCCTGGTTTGAAGCCAGCCTGGGAAGAAAAGTCTGTGAGATTCTTCTTTCCAGTGAACCACCAAAAAGCTGGAAATGGTGTTGTGGCTCAAGAGGTAGAACGTTAGCCTTGAGCAAACACACACACACACACATACACCCTACATATATCTACATAGATATCTAATATCTAAATAGATTGATCTATAGACAGATGGATAAATGACAGATAGATGGATAGATAAATAGATACTGATAGATTTCTATATAGAGAGACAAAATACAGAGCAGGTTTTATAACCCTGATAGAAAAACAAGATTTGGGGCTGAATGCTGTGTGGCTCACTCCTATAATCCTAGCTACTCTGAAGGCTGAGATCTAAGGAATGCAGTGCACAGCCAGCCCAAGCAGGAAAGTCTGTGAGGCTCTTATCGCCACTAAACTATCAAAAAACCCAGAAGTGGAGCTGTGGTTGAAGTGGTAGAGTGCTAGCCTTGAGCAAAAGAAGCTCAGGGACAACACCCAAGCCCTGAGTTCAAGCCCCAGGACCAGCACACCCCGATTCCCCCCCCCAAAATAAATATATACACACATATATAATATATATGAAGTTATTAGCATTACCCCTAGGTAAAGAAATAAGTCGAGGGCTGGGAAGGTGGCTCAGTGGTAGAGCGCTTGCCTTGCATGCCAGAGGCCCTGGGTTCGATTCCTCAGCACCACATAAGCAAAAAAGAAAAAAGCCAGAAATGGTGCTGTGGCTCAAGGGGTAGAGCGCTAGCCTTGAGCTGAAGAGCTGAGGGACAGCGCCCAGGCCCAGAGTTCAAGCTCCACAACCAGACCAAAAAAAAAGAAAAAGAAATAAGTGGACCAAGACGGAAGGTATTTATATGTAAAGCCAGGAACACGATTTCCAACATTGCAAAAATGAGTCAAGTTTTGCAGAGAAAATGGTAGTGATGGAAAACATTAATTACATAAATCTCCCAGAAATCTCATGAGCGGAAAACTCTCAATCTAGCTCAAGGCGGTCTGCAGGACAGACCAAAGAGTTCAACCTCTGCCCTCCGCTCACATCACCTTCCCCAGTACCTGCAGGTGAGACAGAAAATGTCCGCCTTGGAAGCAGAGCCTAGAAGTGGCACTAAGGACCCAGAGTTACCCTTAGAGGAATCTAAGGGTCCCACTCCCGGCCTCAGACATGGAAGAAACAAAACAGAAGATTCGCCGAACACTAGGCGTGTCACGGAAATGGAGGGCCAAAGAATGAACAAGTGAAACAAGGTTACTCACTCGATACTATGGAAAATGAACTATACAACTTGGGGGGGGGGGGGGTAGGAGGGGAAAACTGGGAGAGAGGGAGGGAGGGAGTGACAATGTCTTAAAAGAAATGTACTCCCTGGGGGCTGGGTATGTGTGTCCAGGCCTTGAGTTCAAGCCCCAGGACCAGCACCAAAAAGAAAAAAAGGCAAGGGGCTGGGAATGTGGCCTAGTGGTAGAGTGCTTGCCTAGCATGCATGAAGCCCTGGGTTCCATTCCTCAGTACCACACAAACAGAAAAGGCCAGAAGTGGCCCTGTGGCTCAAGTGGTAGAGCGCTAGCCTTGAGCACCAAGAGGCTCAAGGACAGAGCCCAGGCCCTGAGTTTAAAAAAAACAAAGACAGAAAGACAGAAAGACAGAGGAAAGAGGGAAAGGGAAAGGAAAGGGAAAGGGGAAAAGGGAAAAAAGGAAAGGGAAAGGAAAGAACTGTTTGGAATTGGTGCTATGACTCAAGTGATAGAGTGCTAGCCTTGAGCAAAAGATGCTCAGAGACAGCACCCAGGCCCTGAGTTCAAGCCCAAGACAGGAAAAAACAAAAACAAAACAAGCCAGGTACCAGTAGCTCACGCCTATAATCCTAGCCACTCAGGAGGCTGAGATCTAAGGATCGCAATTCAAAGCCAACCCCAGCAGGAAAGTCCA
Organism: Dipodomys spectabilis; assembly: GCF_019054845.1. NCBI lineage: Eukaryota > Metazoa > Chordata > Mammalia > Rodentia > Heteromyidae > Dipodomys > Dipodomys spectabilis. The sequence goes on from NW_024870974.1 coordinate 2,791,794, forward strand.
TGAGCGTTCTAGCTCCAATAAACCACCAGAAAACTGGAAGTGGAGCTGTGGCTTGAAGTGGTAGAGCGTTAGCCTCCACCACAAAGAACTCAGGGACTGAATACAAGCCCTGCATTCAAGCCCCAGGACAGGCAAAAATAAAAAATTCATAAAGATAAAAAGAAATATACTCTTTACCTGACTTATGTAACTGTAACTCTGTAACTCCTTTGTACATCACCTTTACAATAACACTTTACCAATTAAATTAAAGCAAAAAACAAAAAATCAGGCCAGTGAGCAGCACACAGCCTGCAAGCACCACCCAGCCTGTGGCCATCTGTCCTATAGGGGCAGACTCAGCTGGGGACTCTCAGACACTACAGCCACACATCCAGCCACCTGAGAGAAGAAAGCAATTCTTCCTGCTCTATGAGTTCCAGCCAGGTCTGCCCTTCCTTCTAGCATGCCTGGGAAATCAGCACAGAAGAAAACAGCAATGTGTGCGCAGGGCTGGCGCTGGAGTGAGATGGTCTCTATGCTTGAGCGGAACTCAGATGACCCAGACTTCTTCCTAGACCTGATCTTTCTCAGCATAGAACCCGGGCTGCTCCCTGCAAGCCAGGGTCCTGAGGGACATGTTGGATAAAAAGCTTACCTGAGAAGAGGATGGGGGATGGCTAGTATACAAAAACTATCATTTTTTTTTTCTTTTTTCTTTTTCTGTCCATTGTGGGGCCTGAACTCTGGGCCTGGGCATTGTCCCTGAGCTCTTCAGCTCAAGGCTAGCACCATTTCCGGCTTTTTCTGAGGTGCTGAGGAATCAAACCCAGGGCCTCATGCATGCAAGGCAAGCACTCTACCACTGAGCCACCTTCCCAGCCCCCCAAAACTATCTTTTGTTAGGAACTCCTACTGCATTAAATCATCTATGGAAATTTCTATTATCACTCTATTGTACCGAGAACAAAATGGAAGCTCAGAGACATTCAGTCGCTTGCTCAGGTTTGCAAAGAGAGCTGGAATCTGAGCTAAGTTCCCAACCTAGATTATTAAGGTCCTGTTCCATTTAATCATGGAACCAGAATACACTGATGATCACTGTAGATTAAAGGTAAAAATGGGATAGTATGAAAAAGAACCCACCTATCGATTTAACACCCATTTAAATCCATTTAGCAATTGTCTTGACCGTGATTTCCTCAAAACACTCCTGGCAATCTTTTCTTTTTAAAAAATTTTTTGCCAGACCTGGGGCTTAAACTCAGGGCCTGGGTGCTGCTTCAAAGCTTTTATGCACAAGGCTGGTGCTCTACCATTTGAGCCACAGCTCTACTTCCAGGTTTGTTTGTTTGTTTTGGTGGTTCACTGGGGATCAGAGTCTCATGGATTTTACTGCTACTTCTGGCTCTGAGCCCCAATCCTCAGACCTCAGCCGAGTAGCTAGGATTACAAGCATGAGCCACAGGCACCAGGCACCTTGACAATCTTAACAACAGCATTTTGAAGGACATTGAAATGTTATAAAAACTGTTGACTTGCCACATTGAGTTAATGGAATAGTGCAAACACCAGAAGCCCTGTGGTGGGCAGAAAGCCTATAGCACTGTGATCAAATGATCTGATTCTATGGTCAGCAGGGACAGAAGCAGCCATGGTTAACCTTAGAATCCGAAAAGCGCAAGTCTGTCTTCTGTGAGCTGAGCATAGAATGCTAGGACTAAAGCCAATGTTGTATCCTGATGGGATCCCCGGATGGAAAAAAAATGACATGAATGAAAAAAACTAGTGAGAGCTGGTAAGATCCTGGCATTTTATGAATAGTAATGGTCTAGCTGGATGCCAGTGCCTCCCACCTGTAATCCTGGCTATTCAGGAGGCTGAGATCTGGGGACTGAGGTACAAAGCCATGAGACTCTTATCTCCAACTAAGTAGCCAAAAGCCAGAAGTGGAGCTGAGGCTCCAGTGGTAGGGATTCAGCCTTGAGTAGAAAAAACCAATGAGAGAACATGAGGTCCTGAGTTCAAGCCCCAATAGAGGTGTGCATGCTCACACACACACACACACACACACACACACACATGTTTCAATGATAATTTTTCAGTTATGAAAAATATTAATGATAAGGCAGGACTGGGTGCAAAGAACACAGAACATGGAATGGTTGACCCTTGAACAACGTGAGTTTGAACTACAGAGGTTCAATTACATGAGAATTATTTTTTGAGGGTTTATGACAATCTGAAAAACTTGCAGGCAAAACTCAAGCCTAGACATATCCCCCAAATTAAGAAAAAGCCAGCTGCTGGTGGCTCATGCCTGCAATCCTGTCTACTCAAGAGACTGTGATCTGAGAATCTGAAGTTCAAAACCAGTCCTACAGAAAAGCCCATAAGACTCTTATCTCCAATTACCCACCAAAAAAAAAAAAGGAGGAAGTGGAGCTGTAGCTCAAATGGTAGAGTTTCAGTCTTCAGTGAAAAGCTAAAGACAGTCGTCAGATTCTGCTTGAGTCAAGCCCCCCTCACCCAATTGCATTGTTAATTTCTAAAAAGCTTTCTCAAATCAACAAGAAAAAGGATAATCATCCAATAAAAAAGAAATATAGGTGGGCACTGGTGGCTCACGCCTATAATTCTACTCAGAAGGCTAAGATTTGAGGATCACAGTTTGAAGCCAGCCAGGCAGGAAAGTCCATGAGATTCTTACCTCTAATTAACCACCAGAAAATCAGAAGTGGAGCTGTGGCTCAATGTGGTAAAGTGCTAGCCTTGAGCACAAAACAGCTCAAGAACAGATCCCAGGACAGAACTCTGAGTTCAAGCTCCACAACCAACAAAAAATAAATAAAAATCAAAACAAATATAAATATCACAGAATATGTAGAGCTGTTCATTCTTACTTATAAAAGAATACTTGAAAAGTACATTAAAAGCCAAGCGTGTGGCTCACACCTGTAATCCTAGCTACTTGGGAGGATTGTGATTCAAGTCAACTCAGGCAACAAAGTTTATGAGACCCTCATCTCAAAGAATAAGTCTAGGCATAGGGGTACACATCTGTAATCCCAGCTTTGTAGGAGGCATAATGAGGTTAGAAGATTACAGTCCAGGCTAGTCAGGGCAAGAAAGACAAGAGACTATCTAATAAATAACTAAAGCAAAAATGAGGGAGAGAGGTGTGGCTCGAGTAATAGGGTTGCTTGCATAACAAGCTTAAAGTTCTGAGTTCACACCCCAGTATCACCAAAATATATGAATTAAAGCAATATTAAGGCAATATTCTACATTGGCAGAGTCAGAGGTTTGGTATACTTTGGTTTTAAAGACAGAAAGAAACAAGACTCTCACTATGGAAGGTGGGACCATAAATTGCTACAACCTTCATGGAAATGAATTGTGCCATACAATTTCCATCAAGTCAGCTCTTCTGACTTAGCAACATCAATTGTTACTAGCTCTTTAGACACAGTCTCACCATTGCAGACACACACAAGAATACTATCAGCCACATTCTTGATGACAGCAACTATACCAAAGTAACCAACATGAAGACAGGCCAAAGAAACTGGGGAACAGAATAGCATGCCCCACCTCAAAGACTGAAGCAAAGACCTGCAGATTAGAACGTTCTACTTAGTCAAATAATGATGGTCTGCCATCATTTGGCATGCATGTGTGTTTATGAATGGATATAAAATCTGCGGAGGAGAACAGTATTACTGGGGAGAGGGGTGTAAGGATGAAACGGATAGAACATTGTAACTTTTCTATTTGAGATCTATCAAGCTATGGACATTAATTCCATTTGAAATGAAGAAAATAGAGTAAAAAAAAAATTAAGAAATTCGATCAATGGCTCCATAACCATACACACACACACACACACACACACACACACACACACACACACTCACCCTTCATTTATGAAAAAGACATAAAACAAAAAACAAATAAAAGCACCAGGTTCTTCAGGCTTCTGTGCTGATCCTAAACAGACTCCACCCTCTCCTAGGAAAACTGTCCTGCTAAACCCTCAAAGCCGGGCAGCTCTGTTGTTAAGGTAATTGTGTTTACTCTTTTCCAAACAAAGTAATTTGAATCAGAAAAGTAAATGTGACTTCTTCTTTGAAGTTATCTGCTTTCTTGCTCTGGAGTGTGCGAGCTTGCCCAGGGCACGGCACCCAAATTCTACCGGCATTGTCACAGCTACCCCATTCTGCCTGAGACCACAATCGAAAGCAAATAACTATAAGGGAAATCAAACCTGACGGAAAATGGTGGTCCCTGAAAAAACATAAGTTGTGGTATTTTGCCCTTGTGGATGTTGAATCTTTGGTGTATTAGTAAACTTCACCTTTTCCTTCCTTCCTTCCTTCCTTCTTTCTTTCTTTCTTTCTTTCTTTCTTTCTTTCTTTCTTTCTTTCTTTCTTTCTTTCTTTCTTTCTTTCTTTCTCTTGTGTGTGTGTGTGTGTGTGTGTGTGAAGGCTCCACTATGGGACTATTCCCTTTCCTCAAAATAGCATCTGATGAAGGCTGATGGTATGTTTGAAACACGAAGGGCCAGCGTCTGTCTCTCTTAAGCTGATCAGATGATCTCTGGATGGCCCTCACTCAACATTACCTCAAAATGTGATTTTAGGGTTTTAGGCTCCTAAGACTGAAGCTGGTAACCTCTCGACCAGATGTCTGCAGACACAGACTAAGCATGCTGGCTGCATTAGATGAACTGTGAGTCCTGTTAATAAAACCCCTCCAATGTAGGGGAGCATCCACTATCTCCACTGCCCCCCACAAAACCACCCACAGTCCCTCCTTCCTCATGATGAGGTCCTGGGTTGGCCTGAAACTTCAGCTTTCTTTTTCTTTGTTAATACTCCCTTCCCTCATTTTTTTAATAATGTAGCAACAAACTCACACTTGGAAGCTATTTTACGAAAAAAAGAAAATTAGAAAAAGGTTCCAGAGGAATCTGCTAGAATATCATTGGCTCCTTTTACACATCAAATTTAAGCTTCCGTAATGTCATCTAAACTCTTGGTTGTTTTTTTTTTTAAGATTTTTTTTTTTGCTTATGTACTTGAAATAAAAACATTCCTTTAGACTTTAGAAATTCTAAGTAAAACAAGAACAAAAGAATCCTCTGGCTTTTCAACCCTCCACCCAAGTGTTACCATTGTAAATCAAGGTAGCTAAGTAAATTAACTCCTGGCATTTAAATGTGTGCTGTCCTGGATATTTATTCCTTCCCATTCCCCCCAAATTTGTTGTATATAAAACAATGCTCATAAAAACAATAAATATCCATTCTTTGTCTACTAAAAATGTTAGATCAAAGTATCGTGTAGCCCAAATCTCCAATAGTAAAAGGCAACACTGTTGGCTTAACCATAAGCCTTTGCTCCCCTACAGACACACCCCTAACAGCAACCTGACTACAGATGGCTTCCACTGATCTCTAACACTGGAAGCACTAGGTGTGGCCATCAGAAAATGACCCTTCTGGGATGGGAAGGTGGCTCAGTGGTAAAGTACTTGCCTTGCATGCATGAGGCCCTGGGTTCGATTCCTCAGCACCACATAAGCAGAAGTGGCGCTGTGGCTCAAGTGGTAGAGCCCTAGCCTTGAGCTGAAGATCTGAGGGACAGCGCCCAGGCCCAGAGTTCAGGCCCCACAACCAACAAAAAGGAAAAATGACCCTTCCACGGTGGCTGGGCTGGAATGGAATACATCTGACATCAGAACAGAGCTGAATCCAGGCACTGCTACTCTGTTGCCTTGGGGTAACACAGAGAAAGGATGTGCTTAATTGGTTGGGATGCTATGATGGGTGGGTGCCCCTGGGTTCAAGCCCATGGCCCCCAGTTGGTGGCGCTGTTTTTTTGGAGATTGTGGAAATGTTAGGAGGTATGGCACATCTGGAGGAAATCCATCACTGGAGGTGTGTCATGGGGCAGGCGGCTCTATCTTGTCCTCTGTGTTCAATCTCTGGGTCTCCATTTTCCTTGGCACATTGCTTCTTCTCCTTAGCCTCATTTAGACTGAACATTTACAGAAGTTGTGCACACATCAGAGCCCTAATCCAGGGTATGCTGACAAACCATCCCTACCTCTGCCAGCCCAGCCTTACTCAGAGCTCCAGTTGTGCTTTAGCCTTGAGACCTCTTTCCCTAACACACACACATACACACACACACACACACACACACACACACACACACACACACACTCACAGAGCACCCAACTCCCATCCTCATAGTACTGGCAGCCAGGGAGAAAGAGACCCAGGGCAAAATCTCCTTTCTGCTAGCCAGATTCCCTGTGCGCAGGGGAAGATGGGCACTCTGTTTCTCTGAGGTGGGAGGTCCCCTCCCCAAAGCCTTCACCTGCCTCTGAGCCTCACTCTGCGACAAAGATGTTCCTGAGAACAAGCTCCTGAGTAATGAGTTTGGCAAATAGCTTATGACTCCTAGCAATCCACTTGTGGGTTTCAATCTATTCAAGGGTTGATATACACTGCCCAATCCTGTAAACTCCTACATTGCTTTCTCTCTTGGGCATCTCTTTCAGAGAATAGAGGGAAAACTCTAAGGATAATTTCTAGTCTGGCCAGGGTTACTAGCTTATTCAATTATGCACAGACATATGTATGGATAAGGTATTGAGCCATCGTGGTGTGATCTGTTACAATAGGTAATGATGAAGCCAGACAGGAATGGCTCATGCCTGTCATTTTAAATACTTAAGAGGCTGAGATTTGAGAATCAGGGCTCAGAGCCAGTGCAAAGAAAAGTCCACAAGACTTTTATCTCCAATTAACCAGCCAGGAGCTAAAAGTGACAAAACACCATCTTTGAGAAAAAAAAAAAAACTAAGGGACCATACACCTAGGCCTTGAGTTCAAGCCCCAGGATCTGCATTGCGCATGCATATGCATGCGCGCGCACACACACAAACACACATACACACACACACATACACAGTAACTAAAAAAAAAAAAAAAAACATAATAAAAGGGGTAAAAATCCCACCTTAGAAATTTTAGCATGGCCAGGCACTAGTGGCTCATGCCTGCAATCCTAGCTATTCATGAGGCTGAGATCTGAGTCTTCTGCTTCAAAGCCAGTCTGGGCAGGAAAGTCTACGAGACTCTTACCTCCAATTAACCAGCATGAAACCAGAAGTACAGCCGTGGTTCAAAGTGAGTGAAAGAGCTTAGGGACAGAGCCAGGCCCTGAGTTCAAGCCCTACAACTGACCCCCACCAAAAAACAAAAAACAAGCAAGCAAGCAAGCAAGGAAGGAAGGAAGGAAGGAGGAAGGAAGGAAGGAAGGAAGGAAGGAAGGAAGGAAGGAAGGAAGGAAGGAAGGAAGGAAGGAAGGAAGGAAGAGAAAGAAATTCTAGCATGACAGCATGATGACCTTCTAACTCAAGGCTTCTGCTTCACAAGCACTAGAATTGGCTAAAGACTTAACAGGTACTATCTTTGTTTAAATTTCTCTAGACCCAAACACTGAGACCAGAATTGAGTTGCAAGGAGTTTGCTTGAAAGCTGAAAGAAGTGTGGGGAGGTGATAAAGGAGTTGGGAAGCAGGTAGAAAAAGGCAGAAAGCCAATGAGTGAGATCTTTGTCCCACCAGCTATCCCTCTAGGCAACTGGAGAGTGACCTCTCAGGGAAAACCTCAGAGCCAGAATGGCCTGTGCTAGAGAGCTGGGGCATTCACACACGACTTGCTGTCAGCCAGGGCCTGAAGGCTGGTCTCTGGGACATTCCCCAGCATTCCTGGGCTGCCTTGTGGACCAGAAAGCAGGACTGAGAAGCAAAAAGAAGTTCTGGCAGGCATTCCTAGACTTGATAAAGGTGAAGAGATGTGGGCAAGGCTCCAGCACAGCCTAGCTCTAGGGACTATGCTGAGATTGAAAGAGAAAAAGAAAAGGAAATGGCTTTCTCCTTAATCAACGCAAAGGAATTTATTGCTGGGTTCTGTAGACCTCTGAAGAATCATCTTCCACATGTACCAAGGCTCCTCCACCCAGGAAAACTGAAGATACTCTGTAAGACCAGGAACAATTCAGCAAGAAAAGAGCCTGATCCAACAATTGTCCTGACGGGCCTAGCTGACTCACAACCACTCCAGACAACTAAAAATATGGCCTTTTTTTTTTCCTTCTTTTTTTCAGGCATGGGGGTTTGTACTTGGGGCCTAGGCACTGTTCCTGAGCTCTTTTGCTCAAGGCTAGTGCTCTACTACTTTGAGCAACAACACCACTTCTGATTTTCTGGTGGTTAATTGGAGATAAGAGTCTCTAGAGGCTGGGAATGTGGCTTAGTGGTAGAGTCCTTGCCTATCATGCATGAAGCCCTGGGTTCAATTCCTCAGTACTACATAAATAGAAAAAGCCAGAAGTGGCACTGTAGCTCAAGTTATAGAGTGCTGGCCGGGCCCAATAGTTAGAAATACCCTCATCAAGCTGGTGTGATGGTGCGTGTCTATAATCTTAGTACTCAGTGCGGGGGACAGGGCAAGAGTTCAGAAGCCAGGCTAGGCTATATCAAGAGCCTATTTCCAGTCAAACAATAAAGACTTGTAATATCTTCCTAATAGAAGCAAGTCAAATCTCTCTGATTTAGCAGGTTGGATAGAGAGTTGGGTCCAAAAACACATCTAGGATGCTCAGGGGAGAATGAGAGGAAGAATGTACATGTATTTTTCTCCTCTTTTTGCCTGTGATTTAAGTTCTAGTTGGAACCTAAAGAAATGCTCCCCTCCTTCCAAAAAGAGTAAAGTACAATGTAGTCAGGCATGGTGTCTCACACCTATCATCCCAGTTACCCAGAAGGTAGAGATCTGGAGGATCAAGCTCCAGCAAAAGCTAGCAAGACCTTCATCTCAATCACATACCTGAGATCCCAGATGCATGGGAGGTCACAGGAAGGAGGATTGTACTCTGAGGCTGGCAACAAACAAAAACTACAAGACTCCATTTGAAAAAAAAAAAAATATATATATATATATATATATGTAACTAAAGCCAAAAAAGAGAAAGAAGAAAGAGAGACAGAGGTATTGCTCAAATGGAAGCACTTCTGCCTACCAAGTGGAAATTTCTGAATTCAAATCCTACTAGCACCACCATCACCAAATACATATAACCAAATGTGGCACCTTCTCAATGTAATTTTCACTTGAACTACAAAAGCATTTGTCAACAGCATTTTGATTAAGTCAGTCAGATCGTTTTGGGTGCCAGAGTTAGGACTGTGCATATACTAAGCGTGTACTCACTGTGTCTGAGCCATCTTCCCCTGCCCTGCACAAATTATTCCAATGAGTAGTTTGTCTGCTTTAGCTTTCATGTGGCCACAGTATTTCCCATCTGCCACAGTACATATGGTAGTCAATTCGTGGGTATACTGTGCATGTGGCCTGTATGGTAAGAAAATGCCTTGTAGTATGTTCATCAGTAATCTTTCTGGTGAGACCTGGAAGGGAAACAACCGGAAGAGAGGGAAGAGGAATGGAGGGAGGGAGGGAAGGAGGGGGAAAGAGACCGGAGGGGAGGAGAGAGACAGAGAGAGGGGGGCAGGGAAGAGAGAGGAAGGAAAGGAGGGATGGAGGGAGGGAAGGAAGGAGAGACAGAAAAAGATACAGGCCAGATTTGTGAATCACCTCCATCCTGACCGAGTTGGTTCTGTTTTAATGGCGTGTTCACATGAATGGACACAAGTCCGTTCATCAGTGCTCGCAGTGTAGCTGGCAGTGCCTTTAATGAGTCATGGCACAACGTAAATTGAGTTACCCAAATGAAAAGCAAAGAGAAATGACTCCCTTTCCTTCTAAATTAAATCTTGTGTGGTGTTCCTGGTTGGTTCTGAATACAACCCTGAGCTTTTTAACTGCATGAATTAGTGGTACTGTTTGCAATACAACTTTTATTTGATTACAAATCTCTCTTTCATCTCACTGAGTCTAGAAGACATAATGAGGAAATAGGGCATCCTCCTTCCCCCCACCCCCACCCCCATGTCCCTGGGAATGAGAACCTCTATATATCATTCCTGGACCACAGCTCTGGGCGGCAAATATATTTATTACCATTTTCTTCATTTCTTCTTTTTCATTTTCTTTAATTAAAGAAAAGAAGTAGCAAAGAGACATTATGGTAGAAATAGAGTTACTTTCATGAAATGTTTCTTCCACACTGCTGGAAGCCCTCAGATAAGAGCCTTGTATTCAAATGTGAGAGGCAGAAAATGTAATTTACTTCAAGCCTTAAGTGAAACAGAATGGAGTTTTCTTTTTTCAAAAAAAAAATCATCTATAGTAAGTGAATACTGTAACTATTGTACACTGTCCATTTGATTTTCAACATTTTCCCCAATTTAAAAACCAAGAAATAAACAGATAAAATGACAGTAATGTTTATTTAAAGATTTTTTTGTGTGATGGTGCTGCTATTGTGAGGACAATGAACATTGTTAAAAAAAAAACTCCTGTCAGGAAAACAAAACACACATTTACCTTGGTTTACAAATGAAGGAGAAAGAGAAAATATTTACTTATTAAGTAAATCTCTCCTGATTAAGTTCTAATATTTTAACTTACATCACTGTTCTCTGTTCAATGGGTTGTTTCCTAAAAATCAATCTCCTTACATCAATTTTCAGCTTACTTATTATTTCTAATTTATATAACCATGTATGTAGGTAGTTTTCTGGTACCTTTGAGTTCAAGCAGCCTTCCTATGGACTCTAATTTCCTTCCTTTCCAGGGTTCAGACGATGAAATTCTCATAGCACGCGGGTGGAAAGAGTGATTTCCCACCCCATATGCTGCAGGCCCATGAAGAAAGGGGCAGGGAGCCATGACGGGCCCCAGAGGAAGGGCTAGCGGCAACCCAGTGGTTTGCAGACCACACGGGGAGAAAATCCTTAATGCTGTTGTCACATTACTCTTTTTATCGCCCTTACAGCAGGTAGTGTCATTCTGGACAGTCAGGAGAGTAATCCAGAAAGTTCTGACCCTTTTGTGTGTGTGTGTGTGTGTGTATGTGTTGGCAGAGGTGCTTGACCTCAGGGCTTAGACACTGTCCCTGAACGTTGGTGCTCAAGGCTAGTGCTCTACCACTTAAGTCACAGCTCCACTTCCATATTTTGGTGCTAATTGGAGATAAGATGTCATGGACATTCCTACCCCGGCTGGTATCAAACTGCAATCCTCATTTCTCAGCCTCTTGACTACCTAGGATTACAGGTGTGAGCCACTAGTACCTCCCTTGACCTTTTAACTCTGCTTGAAGCCATTCTACAGTCCCCATTCAGAACTGTTTATTGATCGGAGAGTTTTGGCATGGACATTGGGGCTTGTATTGAATATTTAGATTGATTAATCTTACCCTTGCTGGAAATGGAAATTGGAGGTGTGTGTGTGGAAGAGAGAGAGAGAGAGAGAGAGAAGGAAGAGGAAGAGGAGGAAGAAGAGGAGGAGAAGGACAACGGTGAGAATGAGGGAAGGAAGAAGAGAAAGGAAAAAGAGGGAGAAGAGGAGGGAGAAGAGGAAGAAGAGGAAGAAGAAGAAGAAGAAGAAGAAGAAGAAGAAGAAGAAGAAGAAGAAGAAGAAGAAGAAGAAGAGGAGGAGGAGGAGGAGGAGGAAGAGGAGCAGGAGGAGGAGGAAGAGCAGGAGGAGGAGGAAGAGCAGGAGGAGGAGGAAGAGCAGGAGGAGGTGGTGGAGGAGGAGGAAGAAAAAGAAGAAGAAGGAGGAGGAGCAGGAGGAGGAGGAGCAGGAGGAGGAGGAGGAGGAGAAGAGGAGGAGGAGGAGGAAGAAAAGAAAGAAAAGAGAGGAAGAGAGGAAGAGAGGAAGAGGGAAGAACAAGAAGGGAGGAGAAAGAGGAAAGAGAGATGAACTTCAGATACTTCACAATAAGGGAGGAAACAGACAATATCCCATCTGTTTTTTTTTTTTTAACACTTCCTATAAGATAAACTCAGGATATGTTCTTTATTCCTCTTACATTTTATTTTATTGTAGAATGAGTACCATTTTGTTCTACAGCCGAGACATTGGTGTGTGCTGTATTTGACTGCCTGTACACACAGAGTAAAGCTGAGTGCAGCCAGAGGAATGCCAAGCCTGGAAGGCATGCACCGGGCATGCTTTGCCCTCCTGAGGTTTCCCATCCAGCAGATCTTCACATTCCCAGAGATGCAGCTGTGTCTGGAATTCCCCCATTACTGGCTCCTCCCACAGCCTCCTGTCTGCAGGCTTCATGTCTGCCGCCACCAAGACCTCTTCTTCATTTATTATACTGCAAAAGAATTTGCAATGCATGTTATTTCACTGAGTATATCTGGTCAGCATTTCAGTTCTACAGTTCTTTGGACGGCCCATAACCTGAGTTCCCTTTCTGTCCTTCCTAGAAAGCATATGATTAGCACATTTTCTGGTAAATCATATGATAATCTGATACATTATTCAGATGGAAAAAGTTTAAGGAATATACTCAAAGCAACAAGAACACAAGATAACACGAAGTAACATATTCCTAACCACTGTAAGTTAAAAAGTAGCTCTTCAGTGTGGCTCAAGTAGTAGAACACTAGCCTTGAGCACAAAAGCTAAGGGACAGCCCTCAGGTCCTGAGTTCAAACCCCAGGACAGGAACAAAAAAAAAGTAGTTTCAAAGTAAATTCATCTCACCAGAAATTTTTGGTGTAGTTGAAATGTTTTGTACATTGTTTGGAGTGATGGTTTATTAGGCAAATATAATTATTACGACTCGGTGAATTGTACACTAAAGACTTGTGGCAATCAGGCAAGCAAGAAGAGTGGAATCTGGGCAGTAGTTAGGCAAGAGTGCAAGGAACGTTTACAAGAAAAGCTGGAGATTCACCAAGGTCTGATTCAACCACTGTTCTGATCCAGCAATGCAAAGTAAAATCAATCCAAAAGTTCTCCACAGAGTATGAAGAAGAAAGACCAAATATCACCATAATTCAGCCCTGAGAATTCATTTAGGAGTCTGAAGAGCTATCTAAACTGCCAGTCAATATAACTGTCTAACTTCATAGAGTAGTAATTAATCTCTATCCCTAACATTCAGCCAATTTAACCTAAGGGAAGCCGGCTTGAAATCGGTAATTGGCAGAGTGGGACTGCAGGACCTCTAAATCAAATTCAGATAAGGAAAATTAGCTTTGTTTTTGCCAAAGAAAAGCCTTTAGTTGATCCAGATAACCATTTTGTAGCCTAAGTTGTTTGTTTTGGCTCTCTCTCTCTCCTCTCTGAATTCAATTGTTCATTCTGATTAAGTAGCTACACAAGCAAGACAGAGTTAACAAAAGTACTAGAAGCCAGCTATATTTTGCATAAATATATTATTAAAGAAAAATTTATCCATTGAGTCTGCTTTTATAGACAGAAGAGCTGTCAAAACAATAGCCTGATGCTGGTGGCTCAGGCCTATAATCCTAGCAACTTGGATGCTGGTAACAGCACTCAGGGCTTCATGTATCTTCCAGGCTAGCTCCTTATCATGAAAACAATCAGCAAAACATGGAGCAGAGGTATGGCTCAAATAACAATAGTGCTAGTGCTTCAAGCTTGAGGTCATGAGTTCAAACCTCAGTACTCCAAAAAGGAACAACACACACACACACACACACACACACACACACACACACACACACACATCATCATCATCATCATCATCATTACCAAGCCAGGCACCAGTGTCTCATATCTGTAATCCTAGCTAGTCAGGAGGCTCTAGATCTGAAGTTCATGGTTTGAAGCCAACCTGGGTTGAAAAGTCTGTGAGACTCATAAACTCAGGAAGTAATGGTGTGTCTCAAAGTACTAAAGCACTAGTCTTGAGCAAAAAAAAAAAAAAAAAAAGCTGTAGGCTAGGCCCTGAGTTCAAGCCCCAGGACCATCACTACCAATAACAAAGAATCATCATCAAAGTCAAAGGTTGCTCCTCTTAGAGATAAATGAAGGCTTCAAGAATTACCTATTTTCACATTGCAAATGAAAACAAATACAAATCCAACACAAAGATTCCCCCAAAAATATGTCATGAGAAAAAGGAGGCACAATCGGAGCCCTCTAGGTTGGTTTATTTACTTTGATGGAACTCACTGGAAAATTGTTGAACTCCACGCTTCGCTGTGCCTGTGTAGATGTATTTTCTGGGCACTGGATGTAGATCCTGTCAGTCAGGCACTCTCCTGGAGCACTAAAATGCACAGATTACACACATCAAAGGCAGGCTGCAACCACTATAGCTGAAATTTACACAGATCTGTGCTGCTAGTCACTGGATAAACAATGAGACTAATGACCTTGTTCTGCATTCATCTCCATATGGCTCAGTTGGTTCTGCCGTTGCCTTCAGGCAAGAAGGTTGTAGCTTTGGCTCCTAGCCTCCAACTGGGGATTAGGAGTTTGCCCAATGATGACAGGGCCCAGGAAGCACAATACAAGCTAGGCCACCCATTTTAGGAGATGCACCAACTATGATTGGAGAAATCGCTCCATTATCATATCCACTGAGGGAACGGATTTATAACAACAAGTAAATCCCTTAGCCATGCCTTCCTCTTCAGAGATTTTTCTTCTAAAAAGCTCCCCAGCTTTTCCTTGAGTATTTTCAGACCCTTCTCATTACCCCCTCCTAAACAGACCCCTCAGTGACTTAGCACGTTCCTTTTTTTGTTAAGAAGAAATATCTTTCTCCTCTTCTTCCAAGGCTTAGCACTCAACCACTTGAGCGATAGCTCCAATTCCGGCTTTTTTTTTGCTTATGTGGTACCGAGGATTTGAACCCAGGGTTTCATGCATGCTAGGCAAGCAATCTACCACTAAGCCACATTCCCAGCCTTTTTGTTTGTTTTTGTGCTGGTCCTGGGGTTTGAACTCAAGGCATGGGCACTGTCCCTGAGCATTTTTACTCAAGGCTAGCTCTCTAGCACTTGATCCATAGCTCTACTTCTGACTGTGTGTGTGTGTGTGTGTGTGGTGTGTGTGTGAGTGTGTGTGTATTATTAACTGGAGATGAATCTCACCGACTTTCCTACTCTGGCTGGCTTTGAATCTCCACAATCATATCTCAGCCTCCTGAGTAACTAGGACCATAGGTGTGAGCCACCAAGGGCTAGAAAAGATGCTGGTGGTTCATGCCTTTACTCTGAGCTACTGAGGAGGCTGAGACCTGAGGATCCAGGTTTGAAAATAGCCTAGGCAAACAAATCTGTGAAACTCTTAGCTCCAATTAACTACCAAAAAGCTAGAAGTGGAGGTGTGGCTCAAGTGGTAAAACACCAGTCTTGAGACTCTTAAATGCCAACCAATATTTCTATGCAGTATCTTCAAGTGGTTTGCAAAGAGTGAAGATTGCTGCCAGTAGGAGCAGCAGAAAGAGACAGAGCACCTCAGGCCATTTACACCTGGGCAGCCTTGTGACCTGGCAAAAGGACGTAAGAAGTAGTTACTTCTCTCTCCCCCTTCTTCCATCAATCTGTTCTATACAGTTTACATAGACGAGTTTACACTGGGTGGCAGAGCCTAGGACATTCTTCCATCAGTGAGTTTCCTTAGGCTAGAAAGGGTGGACACATTAAGTTTTTCTGATAACTGACCGAAGCTCTCCAGTTGTGGCATTCCTATCGCTCTATAGGCAGCCCTAGCCATAATCTTTGCGCCACTGTCTGAGATATATTTATATAATTCTACTCTAGTCTATGCCTTGAGCACAAAAGGATAGAGCTCAGCCCAGGAGTTCAAGCTCAAGGATTGGAAAAAAACAGAAAAAAGAATAAAAGGAAGAATGTAATGAGATTCTCCAATCAAAGAGGGGCCTGAAAGTGGTCCCTAGTCATCATTCTATTCTATTCCATTGCATTCCAATGACATTTACACAGCTCCCTCCCCTCCCCATACCTCTTACGTTCCATTCAATCATCTCAAGGCTTTATTGCTGTTCTTGGAAGAATTTTATCCACATACACATTCTCTCTCTTCCAGATCAACTCACTCCTAAAACTGTCTGCAGAGCCCGGCGCTGGTGGCTCACGCCTGTAATCCTAACTACTCAGGAAGCTGAGATCTGAGGATCACGGTTCAAAGCCAGCCCCGGTAGGAAAGACTGTGACACTCCTATCTTCAACAAACCACCAGGAAACCGGAAGTGGCGCTGTAGCTCAAGTGGTAGAGCACTCTCCTTGAACTGAAGAGCTGAGGGACAGTGCCCAGGCCCAGATTCAAGCCCCATGAACGACCAAAAAAAAAAAAAAAAAACTCTGCAGAAATCTTGTGGTCTGTGACAAATGTCTCACAAAAATGTATTCTTTTCTTTCTATGTTTTTTAATTTGTCCACTTATGAGCTCACTGTATCCATCCTAAACAAGCATTTGAGCATTCCCTTTCTCCTTGGAATGTTCTGTCTCTTATTACACTCCACTGGCTCTGGGAGCAGCAAATGACTTGGGTAGGATGGTGAGGAGTAGTCTGCAGGCGGACACTACTCCCGTTGGCCCCTGTGGGAAGTAGTTCAGGGAGCTTTCAGAATTTTGGCTTAGCCATTAGTAGGTCTTCTTTAAAGAGCCATTCTTGCTTCACAGACAAATGGCTTACAATGCCTTATTTGATATAACAGGAAGTGATTAGGTCCATTTTTTTCAGAGAAGAAAGTGTGTGAGAAGCTACATGGTTTCTCTACAATCATCCACCTAACGACTGCATGCACAAATCCACCACTGCCAACTCAACATTTCTAAGTCTGCATCACAGCATTGCCAAATTGCCTATATTGCTTATTCTCCCAATGACAGAACATTTCCCAAGAAACAGTTTCTCATCATCAAAGTTAGAAAGCATTTGGGTACAAAAAGATCTGGGCAGTTTATTTCCACAAGGTGATTTTTTTTTTTTTAAATCACAGACATCAACTGTGAGTCTGCTGGCTCTGCTCTGAATTTAGTTTTTTGTTTTTTTTTTTAAAAAGGTACTAACACCGGCTTTCCAGAGTCTAATTTCTGTGGAAGAAAGACACGCAGTGTAGGACACAGTGTGCGCAGCAAGCACTCACACACTCTCGCATCGTGTCTGCGCCCTCACTTCCCAAATGTGGCCGCAGAAGAAAGTGCGAAGCACATTGAAGAAGAAGAAGAAGAAAAAACAAGAGACAATATTTATGGCTGAAGAAATTCAGCTTCACATAACGGTAATTATGAACAAGATCGTTTCCCTAATAAAATGACTGCGAAATAAAATCTTGGAGAAACTAAGTGCTTCCCTCTGTTCCTTTTATTTTAGCCCATGTGTTCAAGGACTGCAAGAAAGAGGAGAGGAGAGGGAGAGGGAGGAGGAAGGGAAGGAGAGAGGGAGAGGGAGGGAGAGAGGGAGGGAGATGGAGGGGGGAGAGAGAGAGAGAGAGAGAGAGAGAGAGAGAGAGAGAGAGAGAGAGAGAGAGAGAGAGAGCGCCGCAGCGACACGGCCTCTGCTGAGGGTTGGTTTAGCTTTAGAAACTGGAATGTGTCCAGGCTTGATTTTTATTTTCAATTCACATTTCAGATCCAGCTCCCCAAACTCTTTGATCTTTCTCCCTGTCTCCTTACCCGGAAGAGAACCCTTGGCCTTCTCAGCTGGGAGCTGGGAGCACACGTGGAAAGACTGGCTGGGATCCATATTCTTGCCAAATTTAGTCACACAAAGGGGCCTGCGAGGGAAAAAATAAAGGATGAAAGAGGCAGCCGCCGCGACTTCAAAGGCCGCGCCGCCGCGCGGGGCCCTGCGCAGGCGCCGCCCTCCGCGGATATAAGGCGCGGCTGGGGCGCGCGGGCGGCCTCTGCGCGCGTCCCCGGCCCGGGGGGCGGACGGAATGGGGGTGGGGGGGGGTGGGAATAGAAGGAAGGGGAGGGTGGAGAGCCGGAGGGGCCCGAGGGGCCGGAGAGGTCCGTGGGGGCGGGCTTCCTTCGGCGCGGCTCTCCCCACCCGCTTCCCCCAGGCCCGTGCCCTCGCCAAGTTCAGGCGCCCGGGAAAAGTTTGCAGAAGGGAGGGAAAAGAATGTGAGCCCCCCGACGTTTATCCCAGCGCCCACCTCCATGCTGGGCATTCCCGATCCACGCCACTCGGGGTGCGAGTTCCCGTCGTGGCGAGTCCTTTGGGGGCTCCAGATGCTCCAGTGGGGCCAAGCCATGTGCCCCTCGTCCTGGTCCTGAATCCCTCCAGCTTGGTCGTTCTGCGGTGGGCAGAGTGTGCACGGGAGCTCGGGCCTCCAGGCTGCCCGATGGCTTGTGGCTGTCCCTCGCGGTCCCCAGGCGGATCTGCCCACCGAGACGCATCTGGGGTGGGAGTGGGGCTGTGTCCTTCGAGGCGGGGCCCGGCCCGCACGCTGATCGCGGGTGGGCGCGGTGGACCCTCGCAGGCCCCGGGGAGCGCCCGTCCCGCGGAAGCCCGGGATCCGCAGGCGGCCGGATTTGGCCACGACATTTTCACGGTCCCACGAGATCTCTCACCCCAGAGGACGGGGAGGTTAAGTTTGTTTGTTTTAGGGGTGGAGGGGGGAAGCAAGAAGAGGCGGAAGAGCCCCGGGGATACGAACTCCTCTCACTCCTTCCTCCCATCTTCTCCCCCCCCTTTTCCCGCGACGCCGGTTTAACTGAAGATGCCCACAACTTTAGTCTGGGGGGTGGAGGGGGATCGGGGACTCGCTTTTCTTGTCTCCCCACACACCCTTGCTTCTCTTCCTTGGAGCATCCTCTTCCGTAGTCCCCCTTCCCCCCCCTCTCGCCACCTCCTTCCTCTGGGATCCCACCAAAGTTGCCGCCGGGAGAGAGTCCAGGCCACACAAAGGAAGACCGGGGGTCTGGGCGGGGGGGTTAGGACCGAGGGGGCGGAGAGGGCTGAAGAGGGGGGGCTCTGTAATTAAGGACTCTCAGGACGAGATCTATGGTAGCAAGATCACCAGGGGGGAGGAGGGGTCTTCTCCTTGGTCCGCAGCCCAGGGCGATGGGAGTGTGTGCGGCGTGGGCAGGGCTCCGCCCGCCGCGTGGGCAGCCAGGCTGGTGTCTTCTGCCCCAAGGCTCGCTTCCTGCGCTGCAGGGGCGCCTCGACCCCCCCCCCTCCCCACCAACCCAAGGGCCATAGGGTCCCAGGCGTCCCAGGAAGTGTTGATATCCCCTCCCCCCTCCTCCGCAAGTTCTCTCCCAAAGCCATCAGGAAGGGGGGAGGGAAAATCCACAGCTCTCCAGCAATTGTTTCACGGTCGGAATTAAATCACATCCAAACAACCCCCCCCCCACCCACATCCTGAAGGAGTGAACGTACAGCAGACCACGCTCTGTGGAGGACCACAGTCCACCTCCGGCGGTTCGCCCGAGTTCACACGTTGAACAACCTGCCCGGGCCTCGGCGGGTGGGCGGACTGGGGGTCCCGGTGGGCGGCGAGGCTGCGGCGCCTCCGACCTGCGATCGCACTCCCGGCACCCGAACAGGCGGCTGCTTATGTTGGATAGAATTAGTGAAGACTGCCAGGCGACCGGCGTGCGTCTGCCAAGAACTACACTGAACCTTCTTAACGGAGAGGAACTTCTTCCCTGGGGTGGCTTCGCCCCTCTGGCGGCGTCTCTTTGCGTTCTCCCTTCCAGAGAGACACATCCTATAGAAATGTCAACTTCCTTCCTTGACAAACCTTTTTTTTTTTTTTTTTTTTAAATCGGGCACTTTGTTTTTTTTTTTTAGTAAAGCCACATTTAAGAAGATTTGCAAGGATTCGAAAGACAGCCAATAATCACGCACACACACATACACACGGGCGGGAGGACTTACAACCAGGCTGACCGAACACAGGCGGGTAAAGGTGATTTCGTTAGAAACAATGTTTCCCAGGGAGGCGGTTACAGCTAAACACCCAACGCCACCGTCTATCCTCGACCCTTCTAGTAAACAGTTCCCACTACCTTTATTGTTCCCCCAAATTCCCATCTTCTCCAGCTCTTAATCTCCAGGACACCTGGAGCTGAGCTCCAAATGACCCAGGGAGTTCAGATAATTAACCGAAGGAGAAAATGGGAATTCGAATTAGTTGCAACACTTAAAACGGGGGTGTGGGTGGGGGGGTGGAAATGTTGGAGTCGTCATTTAATCTCTTCTTGGCTTTCAGAAAATACCCTCTGGCTATTCTGCGCGCCCCCTCCCACTCCAGAGTTTGATGAAAGGAACGTCTACTCTAGCTGCTTTGATGAAGCAGCGTCTCCCAGTTCTACTTCTGTCCGTCAAATTGGCGCAGCTATAGGAGGAATTTTGACTTTTTTTTTTTTTTTTTTTTTTTACCATATTTCTTTTAGAACAGGGGCTGACGTCTGGCGTTCCCATTTCCGGGACCTTCACTGGTGCCTAATTTTCATGAAACTTACATACCACCACTACCCAACATTTAAATATTTCTAACTTTCTTTTTATTGCTGTTTTATACAACGGAGCAGGATATGATGGTTGCGTTTCTTCTCTAAGGAACAGCATTGCCAGTTATTCAAAACTTGAAAATGTTTTACTTTTCCTAATTTTTTTCTTTCACCAGATAGAATTTACATGTGTTATGGGATCAACTGAGCCCTTTAAATGATTCAGCCTTTAAAACTACTTCCTAGTAAATTCCATCTTTCCAATAGTCACAAGTAGGCAATGTTTAAAACGCAGTGGTTTGTTAAAAAAAAAAAAAAATAAACCTTCCTTATATGATGTCCAGTAGCCTGCGATTTCACTCTTAGAAAAAGAGGGGATCTTTGCCCATTTCTATAGGATCACACTAAGGTCTAATTCTGTAGTGTTTTCTCTAGTTCAATTTAAGGGAGATGGAGAGTCATTCTGCCCTCTGGTTAGTGTTCTGGGGTGTTACAGATGACTACAGCATTGGATAATCATTTTACCTGGATTTTAAACAGAGAGTGTGAAAGCCACGGAACAAAATGTAAAATGTTTTCAAACTCCAGCTTCGCTCATACTGTAACTTTCACTGTCTTTTTTTTAACCAAATGCATCAAAGAGATAGTGGCATCTTTGAGGTTGGATTCAGATTTGCATCTTCAAGGGTCCCTTTCAGAGCCTCAATCCAGGGTGCCAGGACTGCCCTGTCCCCTTCCCCCTCCTTCCTCCAGGGTCTTTTTGCCTTCGCTTCTCGGGTTTTCTTCCCATCTCTTCGAGGCTGCTACAGCGCGTACCTCCGAAAATCCACGAGAGACCTAGAGGAACGACCCTGCACATCCAGTAGCGATGATTCAATGAAAAGACACACTGTTTAAAAAGCGATCGTTAAGATCCAGTCTCCAGTTTCTTTATCTTCGTTCTATTTTTTTTTTTTCTCGGTAAGCTTGGGGATTTTTTATCCCACTAGCGTGGGCGCCCTGATTCATCTCCCAAGGGTGTATGGGGGGGACATTGCTTAATAAAGTCCCAACTCTCTCGTCCTTTTTCGCTTCTATATTCTTTCTCATTAGGTGAGCAGTGTCTGCGATTTCCCTTTTCCTCCTCCTCTCCGTCCCCAATTCCCGCCTCATCCCTCTGTCAGAGCATCTATCAATGAGCCGGGGATCAGGGAGGCGGCGGCTCTCTCTTTCATCTTCCTCTCAGAGCCCGAGCTGGGGGGGGGGAGAATGGGGGAGGGAAGAGGTGGGGGAGAAACTCGCCAAAGCAAAGGTCTGGGAACGCGAGAGAGGGGGGGGGGCGTGGGCAAGCGAGGAGATGCTTAGATGATGAAGTTAAGCCATCCGCCCAGAGTTTCTGGTCAATTTCACACGGGCAACGTGTACCTCTCCTGTCCTCCTTCTCTAGGTTGCCCGATGATTTTTTTCCCCCCTTGCAGGCGAGCGCACGCGCGCGCGCGCACACACACACACAGTCTCTCTCCAAAACTAGGACTCGTCCTACAAGCTCTGGGAAAAGAAATAAGCGAGGAAGAAGGGGGGGGAAGCCCTCAATCACCACCTCCTTCTCGCTCCCTCCCCTCCCCCGTGGGCAGCCAAGGAGAGCAGGAGGCGGGGGAGGGGCGGGGAGGAGAAGCGACGCAAGTGGGGAGCTTTTCAGCGCCGGCGAGGCGCGGGAGGAGGAGAAGCGGCGGGGAGGCGCAGCCGCGCGCTCACCTGCGGGGCCGGGCGCGGAGGAGGGACCCGGCTGCGCGCACTTGGACCGCGGAAGGCCAGACGCGCCCTGCCTCTCGCCGGGCGGCCGCGCTCCGGGGTGTCTCCCTCCCGCCGGTGAACCCCAGGGGGAGCCGCAGCTTTTTTTTTTTTTTTTTTTGCTTTGACAGAGGGGAGGCGTGGAGAGCGGCGGCTGAGAGCGAGCGAGCGAGCCAGGCTGAGAAACTCGAGCCGGGAACAAAGAGGGATCGGGCAGGGTGGTGTGTGCGTGTGTGTGGCGGCTCAATCTTCCAGGCTGAAGCCTTTGGGCCCGAGGCTCCTGCTGCGGCCCCCTCCCCCCAAGACCCCACCGTGCCCTCCACCGCCGATTCCCAGGCTCGTCTGCACAAACTTTATTCTTGGCAAACTTCTCTTTCCTTTCCCCTCCTCCTCCGCCCTCACCTCCTCCTCCTCCTCCTCCTCCTCCTCCAGATTAAATGCTGCTCCTCCAGGAGGAAAAGCGAAGCGGAAGGGAAGGAAAGAAGAAGAGGCTCTAGATCGGACGGCTGCAGCGCATTTTATTTTGTGTTACCCTTCAGGAAGTGGACTTTGCCTCGTCGCCTCCTTCTCCTGGCACCTCCGTTCGGGCAAACGGGAGCCTTTTTGGCTCCGCTGCGCTTCTTTTCCTTTCTGGAAAACCAAACGCCGCAGTCGGCATCCGAGGAATCTACGCTGGGGAGCTTTGCGCCGTGACGCGCCGCCGGCCGCCTCCTCCGCACCACTCCGAGGAGTCGTGACCCCTTCCCGAAGCGATCGGACGCCCCCACCCCCACCCCAACGACTCGGGGGGGCGTGGGGTGGCCAGCCGAACCGAGGCCGGCTAGCCCGGAGCGCGCGGAACCGCGCCGAAGCCCAGCTGCGGCGGCCCTCGAAATCCGGCGTCCTTCGGCCTCCGGGGCGGGCGCCCGCGTGGGCGTGGGCGCAGCGGGAAAGCGCGGGCGGCCGCGGGGACTCGGCTGCCGGCCGGCGGCCCCGCGCTCCCCCGCCTCGCTTCCGCCCGCCGCCCTCCCCCGCGCACCCCTGCGACTCTCCTCCGCCCTCCCCCTCTGGCGCTGACCCCCCTGTCTCTCCTGCGGCCGCCTTGGGTGCTCCCACCGAGGAGCGGAGATTCTAGAGCCGCCGGGATGCCCCAACTCTCCGGGGGAGGCGGCGGCGGCGGCGGGGGGGACCCGGAACTCTGCGCGACGGACGAGATGATCCCCTTCAAGGACGAAGGCGATCCCCAGAAAGAGAAGATCTTCGCCGAGATCAGTCACCCCGAAGAGGAAGGCGACTTGGCCGACATTAAGTCTTCCTTGGTGAATGAATCCGAAATCATCCCTGCCAGCAACGGACACGAGGTGAGCCGCTGCGGCCCGGAGCCCCGGAGGCGTGGCGGGTGCCCGGGGCAAGGGTGGAGAGGCGGCCCGGAGCGGCGGGGACCGGCCGGGGGACCACTCAAGAGCGAGTCCCTGGTTGCTTTGGGTGTGTTTGCGGGGGGGGGTGCTGGGTGGCCTCGGGCCCAGGGCCAGCATTCCGGAGGGTGGGGTGAGCTTGTGTGCTGCGAGCGGAGAAACTTCTTCCAAGTGATCAGCGTGGGGCTTCGGTGGCTAAACGGCTGGTTGAGGGCAGGAAACGCCCCCCCTCCCCCTTTAACCCAGAACGTTTCGCCTGGGAACTTTTTTGGTGAGGCTTGTGGGGTGCGATGCTTTAAAGCGAGGATGTCTAACCTGCCCGGAGAACTCGATCCGCCCCGCGGGAAACAGTGCACCCGCTATCTCTCGGTGGATGTCTCTGCACAAGTGCGTTAAAACCACCACACACACGCTTTCGATGAGCCCCAGGCTGGAGGAAGGGAGAGGCGGGCGTGGGCCGGGTGTAGAGATTGGAGGGGTGGGTGGGGGGAGACGGGCGGGGCGATCGCCACCACCCGAGAACGAGGCCTGCACCCTGGCCTGTGGGGGCGAACCCTGCGGGGCACCCCACGGCCCCAGACCTAGGCGGGGCGAGCCGTGGGCGCGGAACCTAAAGCCGCCCGTGCGCGCACCGTGCCGTGCGCGCCTCTACTGCCCGCAATCGGGTCACTTCAAGACCGAAGGCGGGCATGGAAGTGGGGGGGGTGTGTGTGAGGGGGGTTGTTGGCCCTAATCAGGCCCACGATCTGTGCAGAAGCAGCGGAAGCTGGGCGCCGGGAGTTCTCCGAGCCGGCTGCGGGCCGCGGCGCTGGTAACCCGAGTAGAGTAAATAGAGACACGTGGGTGCCGGTGCGGGAGAGCCCGGGGCTGCGCGGCTGGCGGCTGCCGGCGGCTGGCGGCTGCCGGCGGCTGTTTTCAGGCTTCGCCGGAACTTCCGAGGGGAGGATGATCGGGGAAGAGATGGGACCCTGATATGACCCCTAGGCTTCTTGTGTTCAGAAACGGAGGGGGGGGGGGGGACTTCCTAGGCAATCCGCTGGACAAGTGATTCCACCCGGCACTTTCCCCGCTAGAGGAACTCGGGTCTGTCCTTTTCCCCTTAAATGGCATCCTCTGCCCTCAAAAAGAAAGCGCGTGGGCTTGGGGGCGGGGACACGGGGCGTTTTAAACGACACGTTGAAGAACACCTCA
Organism: Dipodomys spectabilis; assembly: GCF_019054845.1. NCBI lineage: Eukaryota > Metazoa > Chordata > Mammalia > Rodentia > Heteromyidae > Dipodomys > Dipodomys spectabilis. The sequence goes on from NW_024870974.1 coordinate 2,816,531, forward strand.
GTTGCCTCCTGGGTTCCGATGGCAGGGGTGAGTAGACCCTTGTGCAGGGCCAGGGGCCTGGGGTCCCAGGTGAATCCTTGGATGTTCATCAGCCGCTGGATTCAGTTCAGGGGAGAGAGGAGGGAGGGCCTAGGGTGAACCCAGCCGGAACCAGACTCCCCCCTGCCCCCCAAAAAAGAAAAGATCCCCACCCCAAACCAAAGATTCCCCACTAGGGCTTTGTGCCAAACTGCCCTGTTCGGGAGCAGTGTCTTTCACTCTACTTATTTAGCGTATCCTTTTATACTTTATCATTACATTTGCCTCCGACTGCCTGTTTCTTGCACGTTTCAGTTCTGGGGAGGAGGCATCTCGTGAGCAACCCGTAGCCCCAGGTGTGAGAACTTGGGAATCTTGTCATATTCAATGCGCCCCCAACTTACCCGGGTAATACCGCTGATTTGCACGTGGTTGAGTCAGGGCGGGTGGTGGTTACCAACTGCGAGGTTAACTGGGTTACTTTTTAGATGTTACTCTATAACCTGAGTCTCCATCCCCCCCCCCCTTTTTTTCCCTTTCACCACCAGAGAGCTCTACCTCGTCTCTTTCCCGCCAGCTAGCTAGGGTAGGGTTGTAAATCGCCAGAGTGGGCCCCCAGCTGGGGAGTGCGTCCTCCAAGGGCAATTTCCTTTACCCCCCCCCCCCCCCATCTGAGTGGTAGACTTGTTTCTATTTAAACTGCTGTTTTCAGTTGCAAAACACTTCAGCTGCCTGGTTCCACACCCCCTCCCCTCGGCCTGAGCATGGCCCTGAGCTTCCTTCGCTCAGGACTAGCCTCTTGAGCCACAACTCTACTTCCTACTTATTGGGGGGGGGGCCGGGGAGAGGGATAGTTTATAGGAAATCGGAGTCTCATGGACTTTCCTGTCCCCGCTGGCTTTGAACTTTGATCCGCACATCTCAGCCTCCTCAGGATTACAGATAATGTGCCACTGGCACCTTGCTTCAACTGGTTTTTTAAAATCAGCTTTAGTTAAATGAACACTGGGAGCAAAACTTACCCAGGCCGTTAACTTCAGTTCTCATCATGTGAGGCACTCAAGCCCTGCTAGCTTTTGAGGGGTGGTCAGGACAACACATCAGACCTTCCCAGATGGACTACATTTGTGTTATTTTTTGTCAGCATTCTTCCTTGGTGGTTCTGAGCAGCTAATAATCCCTCAGAAGTACCTGTAGAGAAGAAAAAGATGTAGCCTGTCCATGGGTGAATGAAATGGATACACTGCGTTAAACTGCCAAACCTCTTTAAGTTAGCTGTGGATACTCTGACTGATACTGTCACAAATTCTAAGATGATTTTCTTTCTTTTGGGGGTGGGGATTCCTGTTGCTAGGTGGCCAGACAAGCACAAACCTCTCAGGAGTCCTACCATGACAAGGCCAGAGAACACCCCGATGATGGTAAGATATGACAGTTTATTTCTCCTCTAACTTTAGCATTGGACATGTGTGTTTAGAGTACTTTGGAGTTCAAGAGATCAGGACCAGATTTGATAACAAAATGGGAAAGAAAATCCCCCCCCAAATATTTTTGCTCACCTCTAAATATATGTATTATATCATTTAAAAGCTGTCTTTGAATGAGAGGGGAGTCCTAGAATTTCAGCTGACGAATGTTTATAATGAATATTTTTTTCCAACAAGAATAGTGTTGAATGGATTTTCTTTCACAAAATTGCTGTTTCTAGTTTTTATTTTTTTTTATTCCAGTGGGAAAGCAGGCTTAACAGACTGAATGAGGCCCAGTGATACAAAATTTAGCTTGTAAAATTGTAAAACTGAGAATTAGAGGTTGCACTGAAAGCTTGACATTTTATATATACATTTATGTTTTTTTTTTTCTTTAAGAACTTGTGATTTGAAAAGAATCAGTAGGGCCCACTTGTTAACCAGTTTGCATTTCTGTTCTCTTTTAATGATTTAACAATTAGCCTGAATGGAGTGTTTATACATACATGTATGCTAACCATTAGGCTTTCTTCCCAGTAATAAAGTACTTATACAAATTACTGATATAATTCCAACACAAATTTCTTTGGTAGAAGGATGTAACTGTAGCACATACAATTCAGTCTTCTACTATTATTCCTTTACAACTTCGGGTATAATGGATATAACTCAGTAAAATCTAGAACATTTCTAGACCTCTAAAACCAAAGATAGAATTTTTGAGTTTGCCTAAAATGGAAAACATAACTTCCGGTGTATAAATAAATACATGTGTGTGTATGGATAGATAACCTGATATATTTGTGTTACAGTTCAGGTTTGTGTGTGTTCCCTTATGTTCCTGTATTTCTTAGTCCAGTTTGTTAGTATTAGAGCAAATTGAGTTAGGTGGATAACACTTTTTTTTTTTTTGTAAAAACATCAGTCAGTAGCTGGAGAAAATTGAACCACATGGTGTGTTTGTGTGTGTGTGTGTGTGTGTGTGTGTGTGGTGTGTGTGTGTGTGTTAACATCTGGAGTGCTCTGAGCCATTTAAGAGAATAAATACAGTCAATCTGAAGTTAGAGGATAAGAATCCAGTCACAAGTATTTTATAAACAAATCTTTCATGTAAAAATCTGATTTATTCTAAAACAGTAAGTTTTCGGAGGGAAAATGCAGTGATATCAAAGGAAGTCAATTTGCATTCTTGATTGTTCTTTGGATTTTTCTCAGGAAAACATCCAGATGGAGGCCTGTACAACAAGGGACCCTCCTACTCCAGCTATTCTGGCTACATAATGATGCCGAACATGAATAACGACCCGTACATGTCAAACGGATCCCTCTCTCCCCCCATCCCCAGGACAGTGAGTAACATGCTGATGTTGCAAATTGGCTTCTCAAGTGCAAATTAATTTGTGTTTAGGCAGAATGCTTTTTTCTCTCTCCCCAAACACATTGTAAGTGCTTTCATTATACATGACTATGAGTAGTCATCACTAAGTAAGAGTTGTTACAAGGAATGCCCATCTTAACATAGTGCTGACTTTGATGTCTGGCTTTTGGGATTTTAGCTTTTGGCTTATTGGCTAAGACTACTAAATAATGGATCAAAAGTTATGAAATCAAATGATGCTAAACCAACAAATCCATGAGTGTGTGTATGTATGTGTATATGTGTATGTACTGTGCTTTGTATAAGTACGACAGGAAAAATGGATTTTTTTCTTTCAGTGAACTAAGGACCATATAGCTTTCACCTCCCCACAACTGTCTGGAGTCAGAACTGCTAAACATTTACATGGTTGCTGTGGTTTTTAGGAGTATCTTCTTGTATTAGCTCTTGCTTTCAATTAAGATCGTTTATGGGGGGTAGATGAGCTACTTTTACTTCACTGTCAGTTGCTGTGAGAAAGTCTCACTTGAAGCTCTGTATATATTTAAAATTTTGTGGCTCAGTTAAGTTCTAAAGTTCTAAAAACGCAGTGGCATGAAAACGGCATTCTGCAGATGAATGCTATTGTGAAGAATTTCACATTTGTTATTGGATGTTGTTTCTCTTGGGAAATAGCAACACCATTTATGTAGTGAGAAAACATTTGTATGGTAACTTGTGCAGTATGTGAACATGAATGTGTTAGTGGAATGCTCCCAGAACAGCATCTCCCACAAGCAGTAGCGATGGATTGTCACTGACCCCTTGATGGTTTTACATTTTTCTCCAGTCCACCCAACCTTCAATGTTCCAATGAAGAACATATACATAAATGTGTGTGTGTGTGTGTGTGTGTGTGTGTGTGTGTGTGTCTGTCTGTCTGTCTGTCTGTCTGTCTGTCTGTGTCTGCCTGCCTACCTGCCTGCCTGCCTGCCTGCTTGCCTGCCTGCCTGAATCTTAGGGTCTCAGTTACACTGACTCCTGGGTACTGAATCTGTTGTTGAAATGGGACCTGTGATCCTTACACGTGGGGGAAAAAAGAATCAGTCACAAACAGCTGGAGAGGTAGGGTCAGTAATGCCTCATTGAACAGAATCTAGAAGCAAGAAGGTTCTTATCCAAAGTTATTAGTTTATCAACAGAAATGTTTTTGTTTTCTTGATTGTTGACCTTGTTGAAATGAGGGCTATGTGAAATACTACTTCGTGTGGGCAGTGATTCAGAAAACATGGTAATTACTTTCCCACAAAATTCAGAAGGATATTTGACCTCGCTAGTAGGGAATATGGTTTTTAAAATTTCCATGTAGCAGTTAAAATGGAGGTATTGGGGTTGAATCTTGAACATCTTGTATGGTTGTCATAGGGAAAAACTATCTCAGATTTTGAAAATATTTTTCTCAAATACTTAATGATGGTTGATGGTTTTGTGGTACATATGAATCGTCTGCCTAAAAGCAAATGAATTAATAAACACAAATACAGTTTATTTAGCAACTGCTTCAAATTAAGGTATATGAGTTTCAACACTTGTAGAAGACTTTGCTGAATTATATGCAAATATGTCAGCTATTCCTTTTATAGAAGTGGGCAGGTGTTTTGTCATTGTTTATGAGGGAGAGAGAATGTTTTTCTCATAAGAAATAGTAGAAGATGTCTGTTGAAAAGACTTTTAGGACAAGTACTTTCCAAATGAAATTATAGCCTTGGTTAATAATAGAAAACAGTGTAATACATTTAAGCTTGTGTACACAGCTCATGTTTAGTTGAGGATTCATTCCTTAGATGAGCTACTTTCAATTTTTTAAAAAGTGTAATACAAAGTTTTGTCATTTATCAATAACCCCTATTAACATTAATCAGTAAGTTCCCTTCTTCAAGCTAACCTGTTTCATGTCCCCAAAGCTCATCATTTTGAAATTCTGCTACAGTGGAGGTATTTGTTAGTGTCTATATTAAAATTTTGAGGTCAGTGAAGCAGTCATTCATGGCTTAGGAAAGATTTGTGGGCAGGATAAATGTCAGTAGTTGCAGCTTGGAGGAAAGGCATGATCAGGAAATGGTTACCTGGCCTTGTTATCTGATGCTTTGCTTTATTTACTCTGTTACATTTAGAATGTGTTTATTTATCCTATGCACGGTTTTCTTTGAGATCTCCTGCAGTTTGCACAATTCCAGAAGCTTTTCAGCTCTAACCACAAGGCTATGTCAGTTTTTTTTAAAGGTCCAGCCGAAGTGAGTTACAATCTTTACTTTTTAATTCCTCACAGCTGTTTTTAATGTGTCTGAGATCAAAAACACTTTAACCGGAAGACAGCCTGCCTTCTTCACGCCTAACCACACTTCTGCCTCCAGGCTCTCTAATTCTGTTCTTAGCCTAACCCAGTGTGTGTGTTGATGGACTTTGCTGAGGGTGTGCGGAGCCCATTGACCATTTGTGTTTGGGTGTAAGGTGAGAGTATCCTGGTGACTAGAATTTGCATTAGAAACAATTGCTTGTTTACTGCATCTGCTGCCCAAAAGGGTTGTAGAGAGAAACATCTGGGGGATGGGGAGGGACCTTCTCTGCAAAGTCTTTTGTTGACACACACTTTTGAGAACTACCCCCCCCCACACACACACTTGCACAATCTTAGTCTAGCAGTTCTCCACGCTTTTTTACATGCACACATATTCTTGCACAGGAGAACCACCTCTACCTTCTTTCCTTCTGCGGGAAAATGTTAATGGACAAATTCCCTCCTTCTAGAACTAGAAACATTAGCCTTGTGATGTTCTTCTAAGCGAGAAAAATCTTAGGAATGGGTCTCTCCCAGCCCTTGAAATAAGCAGAACATTAATTGATTTAAATAAAAATAAACTGAGGCTCAGAAGCCTCTGACAGCACACTGGATGTCAGTGTGAGTTGTTTTTTTTACCCCCCTGGTAGTGGGGCCTGAACTCTGGGCCTAGGCGCTGTCCCTGAGCTCTTCAGCTCAAGGCTAGCGTTCTACCGCTTGAGCCACAGCACCACTTCCCAGTGTAAGTTCTTAAGCATAGTTAAACCTTGAGGCTTGAGGTGGTCTTCCCCGCAGATAGTAAGATTCAGAGGCCTGTTAAGTATTTCAGAGTTAGGATCCTGGAGAATTTATTCATAGCATACTTTCAAACCTTCCTTTTCTCTAAATCTTACTTTTGAAAATCCCTGAAGGCCAGTCAGAGTATTAAAAGAAAAAAAAAAGTTCTTTCCATCCCAAGCTGGGTCCTAGGTCCTGACTTCCTAGGTGAATGCTGAGCTTGACTGGCTTTAACAGTGAAAGTTCCCATGGTTGATTGCCCTGTGGCTATTTATCTTCCCTGTCAAACTCCCATTTGTCCCAGATATTTAACACCTTAGGTTTCTCTTCACATGCCTGGGGGCAGAGAAGCAGCAGATGACAACGCAGGAAGCTGCTTAGAGCAGCACCTAGCCAGTTGGTACAGTACTGTGAACTTCCCTTATTTCTGCTGCTCTGTGATCTTTACAGAGTAAGATTTTGAGGTGAGGAAGGAAGATGTTTCTGTTCTCCAGCTGTCCTTAATGTTTTTATTTTTAAAGTAGGCATTGCTATGATAATGCTGCAGGCATTCATGTTTAATTGTTTAATTAGAAGAACTCAGTTCTGTTGTTTGATTCTTATCTTAAGAGAACCAACCTTTTGTTGAGATTAACTGAGTATGCGTAGTCTAACTTCATTGTACCTCCACCCCGGATGTAGATTTGCTTATAAGCAGCTAAAATTCAATTGTGTCATTATTGACATTGGGAATTAAAGAACTTGGCTTACAGTACTGAATCAGTATTTCTATGGAACTAATCACAAATAATATACCAGCGATAGACTGTGTCTTGTATCTTCTTTTTAAAAATTTGTTTAGGTACCTAAACTCGGCACTTGGTAGTTTTTCATGCGCTCTACCACTGATCTACGCTTTCAACCTTGTGTCTTATATTTCAAGTAGGATTTTTTTTTTCTCCTTGGTGTTGGTATACTTGGGCGTGGACTAGGACTCGGGGCCTTGGTGCTCTTTCTTAGCATGCTTATTCAGGCTAGTGCTCCACAGCTCCACTCTGGCTTTTTGGAAGTTAGTTGGAGCTAAGTCTCATGGAATTTTCCTGTGCCAGCTGGCTTTAAACCAGGATCCTCAGATCTCAGCCTCCTAAGCAGCTAGGATTTCAGGCATAAGCCACCAGTGTCCAATTTCAAGCAAAATGTTAAATAAAAGTAGAAGCTCTTTTTTACTTAATTTCAGGAGCTACCTAATTTGACTTACTGGTAAATTATTTTTAATTTCCTCTTTTCAGCTGTTTGCTTTCTGGTGCTAAGTGTGTATAGAGTTTTCCCCTTTACCTCATGTATAAGATACATTTCCCTGGCACATTTGTTAAGTAGATGTCGGGAGACTAAAAGTGGGAAGATTTCTCAGAACTTCCAACTCTTGTTTGTCTGCTTCCTTAACTGCACAGCTACAGGAGTTGGAAGAGGATCATAGTAGAACTATTGCCATTCAGCTTTCATTCAGGGATCTTAGATATTTCATGAGCAAGACTTTGCTTATTCAGGTGTCCCATAGAGCTACATTTCTATGTAATCCCAGGAACTAATACTGTATTTTCGTGACTGCTTCTTATTCAGACATGGTTTTTGAAATGACCCAGCAGTTTCTTATTCACATATAAAGACATGAGAACAATCCCAAAGATTGTCCAATAACTTCACTTAAACAAGACCATTGAGCCACCTGCAAATAATAGAATAATAACAATAATTGCATTGGAAGTAATCCTCCCTCAGTTCCTTGTATAGGCCTTATTTTTGCTCCCTTCAGCCCCCTTGAACTCATCTCGTCATGGCTGTGGTCAAATACTTCTGGTTGATTACAATAGAGGTAGGGCCTCATACATGCGTCTAGCAGGACTTGAACTTGTAGCCTCACAAGTTGAAATCCAGCGAATGAGATTATTTTGTAGCTTTAAAAAACTGCTAGAACCCTATTGGGTTTTTGTGTGTGAAAGTTTTCTGAGTAGTTAGATCATTCCATTGTTCTCTTGACTCCTTTTATTGTTCCTCATTGATACATTGTAGGCACAATTGAAATTATTTTATTTTTCTTTTTGCCTATCATGGGGGCCTGAACTCTGGGCTTGGGCGTTTTCCCTCAGCTCTTCAGCTCAAGGCTAGTGCTCTACCACTTGGGCCACAGCTCCACTCCCGGCATTTTCTGCTTATGTGATGCTGAGAAGTCGAACCCAGGGCCTCATGCATGTAAGGCAAGCACTCTACCACTGAGACACCTTCCCAGCCCTTACAATTGAAATTTTATAAAATTTTCCCCTTTGGTTTTGGAGAAGAACCGGGGATTTAAAGAAAATGCATACCGGCATTATCTTTGGCCAGGAGAAGAGCTTGATTCGTTTCATTTCCAGGTTAAAGCAAAGCTCTGAGCACATCATTGATGCCAAGGTCCCAGGAAACAAGATTGTTTTTGAAAGATGGTCATTTAACATTTGTCTTTTCAAAGACATTGCTTAAGTGACTATGTCAAGCTGAGCCAGTCTGTTGGAAGCTACTAGTAAAGAGATCATGGCCCAGCACCAGTGGCTATACCTTTAATCTTAGCTGCTCACTTGAGCTAGGCTTCTAGTCCTACTTAGCCACTTTTTAATGAAAATAAGTGTTTTCATCAAAATGTCTGCTTATACAGCTTTGGATTCTTCTTTCTATGCACATGTGTAATTGTATGTAAACACTTGCGGTATATTCATGACAGTGAGAACACAAGGCTCTCGTTTGTAACTAGCTTTTTCCCACCAGTCTATAATGGAAAGCCTCTTCTATTAAAACAGTCTCACACACCAGCACTTCCAATACCAGGCTTAACGAGTCCTACTTTCCTTGCCTCAGTGGTACTGTGACAAAATATTTTCTAACTCAGTCTTTGTCTAAATTGTTTCTGTGGAATAAATTGTCAGAGTTTTGGGGGTAAATACTGAAATTTAGCCTTAAAATCATGTATTTAAAAATGAATATTCATTTTGCATCTAGGAATCAAAGTCAGGATCTTTAAACATGCGGACAAATACTGTCCATCTAAACTATACCTCCAGCCCGAAGGTCAGTATTCAAAAATATGGGCTTATTTACTTACACTCCATTTTGGTTGATTGGCAGTTTGAGGCTCATAATATTTATGCTCTTTTTAATCAAAGATCAGTGTAGCAGTAGAAAAGAAGTTGGATCCAAGGAGAATGTGGTACTAGCTGTATAAGGCTAAACTGCAAAATGGCTTGAACTATGTCACAAATTTGGGCTTCCTTTGACTTCCCTGCATAGTAACACATTCTAAGCCACTGCCCTCCTCAACTCCCAGAGAGGGATTGTATCTTGCAGCAGAAAAAAGAGCACATTCAGCTCAGGCAAATTGGCCCCAAAAGAGAATGAAGGGTGTGTCCTTGCTCTGAAATTCCTGCTTTTTTACCAAACCTAGGGAACAGGGGAAATGGATAGGGTGGATGTTTCTTTAAATGAGATGATGGCAGTAACGTCAATGACTTAACCTCTGCTCTGTATTTTGTGTGTATGTGTGTGTTAGTGTGTGTACTGTACTGGAGCCTGAACTCAGGGCCTGGGCTCTATCCCTTAGCTTTTTGAATCAAGGCTGACACTCTACTGCTTGAGCACAGCCCTACTTCCAGCTTTTTGCTGGTTAACTGGAGATCAGACTTTTCTCCTAAAGTGGCTTTGAACCACGATCCTCAGATCTCAAACTCCTGAGATCTCAAACTCCTGAGCAGGATTGCAGACATGAGCCATTAGTGCCAGACTGATGCCCAGATTTTGATTTCTACTGCAAGGTATTTCTACTACTCATGTTAAGTAAAATCAGTTCATCTGTCAACAGCGGCATGGAAATGGTTCTTAACATTTTGTGAGGATAAAATGAGATATAATATATGGCATTGAGAATTTCTTTTTCTTTTTTTTCATCTGAGACTAGGACTTGGTATTTGTTACATGAAGCTTTACTCTTATTGGCAGGTGCCTACCACCTGAGCCATGTCTCTAATCCCCAAGAACTTATTTATCACTATTTTTGATAGTAGTGACTATCAGGATGCTAGCTGAGAACATGGTGTTCAGAGGTGAATAGTTAGATGCAGAGTTGGGGGAGATTGAATAAAGATGGTATGCTCTTGTCTAATGACAAGGGGCAATGTTGCATGACAGTGAATTTAAAAAGGGGAGTAGGTTTGAGGACAGAGACTGTTGTGCTTGGGTTAGGCATTATTCTAAGATTTTGCCTGTATGATGAAAAAGTCAGAAAACTGGCCAAGATGTAGAACCAAACCATTCTGTATTATGGTCATCTGTTTGGTCCATACTTTATCCTATAGACATCAATGGATGGAAATCTTGGGGCTTGAACTTCTGGCCTGGGTACTATGCCTGAGCTTTTTGCTCAAAGCTAGAGCTCTTTTACCACTTCAAGCCATAGAGCTACTTCTGGTTTTCTGGTGATTAATTGGAGATAAGAGTCTCATGGATTTTCCTGCCTGGGTTGACTTCGAACCATGATCTTAGCCTCCTGAATAGCTAGGATTACAGGCATGAGCTACCAATGCCCAGCTTTTACATTCATTTTTCCTATTAAATTCTCACTATGACACTGTGAAATTAGTGATACTAATATTTTCATATTCCCAGTGAAGAACCTGAGAACAGAGAGTTTACTTGGATGTCTGTAGTCCTAAACTTCAGTAAGTGGTAAAACTTAAATTCAAAGGCAGGTATCTGATTCAAGAGATAAGACCCTATTTATAAACTAATACTTTCCTCAAAAGTAATCCTGTGAGTAATCCTTAGTCAGAAAATTTTGAGGACTAAAAGTGGCTGTCTTATTAAATATTCTAAATAGCCAGCCTGTAGAAAATTGTCTTCTAGTTCATTTAAAGTATAAATATGAAATTGCTCAATATGTTCACCAAAATTCCCAGGAAGTACTTTGTTCCTTGAATGCATCTAATGTATTTTTGATTAATGTCTGATTGTGTAGGAATCTGTGTTGCTCATTTCTAGAGTCCCAGTATCCCCAAGTTTTTGAAGGGCTAAACAGATTAATTGAAAAGCTATGTCATGAAAAGTTTTGTGCTTCTTCAGATCTTTTTGGCAAAGGATGCTGTCTCCTTATTCCAGCAGAATTCAAGCATTTACTGGCAAAAATCTGCCAAACAGTGTTTTTTTGCACAATAAGCAATTACAGTGTGGGAAGAGCTTCGCTTTTAGAGGCAGTTAACAGGGATTTTTTGTGTGTGGTATCACGATGGTAGGGTAAGTAAAAGAAATTAGTTTGGGATTAACTGGAATTATGATCATTTCTCTCAAGTTGCAACAGTAAGTTTTCTTTGAAGTGAAAAAAACACAACAAACTTTGTTAAGAAGGTATTTATTAGGAACAGTCTTTTCTTTTTTTCAGGGACATTGCTCAGGCACAATCTCTGCAGGGTAGGGATTGTTTAAAGTAATATGTCTTTTCTAAAATGGTAGGGGAAAGGCCTTGAAATAACCACCACCAACAAAGTATTTGTGTTTCTGCCATTCAGATATCATTCTGATATACACGATTCACCTGGCCGTTCTGGATCTACATCTATAATAAAGGCATTTTTATGAATGAGTTCATAAGGTCATTCTATTGTAATCATTTTTGTTTTCCTTGAAAATATGTTGTATGCTTGTTTTTTTCTTGTGAATAAATGTCCCCTGTCATTGGATATAATGATTGAATACCATGAAGTTATATATGAGTATTTAAATGTACTGATTGTATCTTTTTATGAATGTAGTGATTTAAAAATTTTCTTTATTAACTTATTTTGTGCCAGGCCTGGGGCTTGAGGTCAGGGCTTGGGTGCTGTCTTTGAACTTTTTTTTTTTTTTTTTTTTTTTTTTTTGGGTCCAGTCGTGGGGCCTGAACTCTGGGCCTGGGCGCTGTCCCTCAGCTCTTCAGCTCAAGGCTAGCGCTCTACCACTTGAGCCACAGCGCCACTTCCGGCTTTTTTTTTTTTGCTTATATGGTGCTGAGGAATCGAACCCAGGGCCTCATGCATGCAAGGCAAGCTCTCTACCACTGAGCCACCTTCCCAGCCCCTGTCTTTGAACTTTTTTGCTTAAAGCTAGTACTCTACTAACTGAGCTACAGCTCCATGTCATGGGTATTTTGGTTGTTAAATTGGAGATTATAGTTTCACAAACTTTGCTGACCTGGCTGGCTTTGAACCTTGTTCCTCAGATCTCAACTTCTTGAGTAGCTAGGATTACAGGCATGAAACTCTGGTTTCAGACTAAAATTTGCTTTTTTTATTTTGTGGGGGGTGGTCCGGTCATGGGGCCTGAACTCTGGGCCTGGGTGCAGTCCCTCAGCTCTTCAGCTCAAGGCTAGCACTCTACCACTTGAGCCACAGCGCCACTTCCAGCTTTTTTCTTTTTGCTTATGTGGTGCTGAGGAGTCGAACCCAGGGCCTCAGGCATGCAAGGCAAGCACTCTATCACTGAGCCACCTTCCCAGCCCCTAACATTTGCTTTAATTAATTCGACTGTGAGATCCAGTTTCTTTTATATGATCTCTTTTTGTATATATCAATTGCTGTTTTGTGGCTTTCTTGAGTTTTGAGATCTGTTTACACATAAAAGACTATTATGAATTTTAATCAAATACTAGTTTCTATGTTATTGGTTGGTTGGTTGATTGGCTGAGATAAGGTCTAGCTACGTAGACCGGGCTATCCTCAAACTCTCGATCTTCTTGCCTTTGCCCTCTGAGTGCTACAATTACAGGCATGTGTCACCACATCTCTATCAAGTCCTCCTAAAATAATGATGATTCAAAACTATTTCACACCGAAATTATGTTTTTCTATTGCTTTATTACTGTACCATTCAGATCTGTTAGTTACCATGTAAAGAATTAGCTACTTAATTTAAGAAAATACTTTCCATCTGGCTTATGGTTTACATTTTACTTTTGGAGAGAAAGTGTTAATAAAGTTGTCTTTTTTGTGCTTGTAAAAGGGTACAATAACCATCATATTTATTCATCTGAAGATACCTGTAGTGGTCTTGAATAAGCCTGATAGTTTAGGGTCAAGCAGGCTTCTGCAAAATGAAGACAGACACGGAAAAATGTATATTTCAGGATTTGTCTCATAAATGTCTACTGTAGTTACATATTTGGCTAGTCAGTGCAGAGAGTCACTATCTTTTGGACATTCACAGAATAGTCAGGAAGAGACATGTGCAGATACCCTAAGCTGACAAATGGGAGCTTCATCAGTCATAGCAAACCCAGGAAGGCCAGAGTGGACAGAGATTAGCCAGGTCGCCTCAGAGCGACACACCCTGTTTCTACCACTCTGTAGCTTATGTGCTGTATGCTTCTTTACCTGATTTCAGCTCAGTGTTGCCCATTGGTACAGGAGAGAGAATGTATAGATTACTTAAAAATGGTTGTGTGGCTAACTCTGGGCTGAGCCAGAAATGTTGCTCGATAAATATATTTTTTAATTGAAAAGATATACCTATTCAATAACCTAGACTATTTTGAGAAAGTAACTCAAATATTTAGAAAGCCTTTTGAAAATGACAAGTTCATAAACATGTCTGGAATTTACTGATGATTGGTGTAGTTGGAGGCTGGAGTTAGACCTTTCTTCATATATATCATTATTTCTTAGCACAATCCCTAAAACCTTTACCTGAAGGACACTGTTGTATGTATTTAAACATTTTTTTTCCTTCTAGTGCTGGTCCTGGGGCTTGAACTCAAGCCTGTCCCTGAAGTTCTTTTGCTCAAGGCTAGCACTCTTACCACTTGAGCTAGAGCTCCACTTCTGGTTTTTTTGGTAATTTAATTGGAGGTAAGAGTCTCATAGATCTTTCTGCCCGGACTGTCTTTGAACCATGATCCTCAGATCTCAGTCTCCTGAGTAGCTCGGATTATAGGTGTGAGCCACTGGTGCCCAACTCTGTGCACTCTTTAACTTCATCTGAAGTTGTCAAACTTGACTCCACCTGGAATTGGGTAGAGGGACTGTCATGAAGGTAGATAGATTTCCACTTATTTCCCTTATGTATGCCTGAAAACACAGTAGCATCTTCAGTGTCTCCTCCCAAATCCAGCTGCTTACTAGGTATACAGTGGGAAAATTATTTTAATCCTTTTGTTTCCATTTCTGACACTTTGAAAACATTTTTGATAGAGAGAGCAAATATTCAGCTTAGATCCACTGAAGGGAATTATTATACTGCTAGGAATGAACTGTCAACAAAGAAATGGAATACAGGCCCAGAAGTATTTGATTCCACATCTATGTGTTTACTGACTAATGTAAAAGCTAAAACCAAAGGTAATGAAAGATTATATTAACTTGACTCTGTGGGTGATTCTTATGTATCTAATTGCAGTTATTAGGGGCTAAGGTTTTTACAATGAGGTTTCCCCCTCCTATTTAGCTGTATTTCAGTTAGAGAATGTAAGTGTCAGGTCTCCTCATAAGGTGGAAGAGTGTGACATTAGCTGATAAGCAATTCATCGTTCAGACATACCTGGTGATTTTTTTTCTTGTTATTATTTTAGTCATTCCTAAATGAATTCAGTAATATCTGTGATGTGTGAAATTTGAAAATATGTGGCTGCCCAAGGAAAACATTTTAAAGGCTTTTAAAATTATTTAAATCACCTGTTGTTAATCTGCTAGTGGGGAAAGGTGCTGACTTAGAATTAGATAAGATATTGACTAGCCCTAAGTACTTGACTCACTCTCCTGGGTAGGATAATCGTAACAAATGGTCCCGTTATTGACTAAGGGAGCAACAGTCCAGGGCAGATGCTTAAGGCTCTGAGTTTCCCCCCTCCCCTCCCCTCCCCTCCCCTCCCCTCCCCTCCCCTCCCCTCCCCGCCTCCCTGTCATCCTGGGGCTTAAACTCAGGGCCTGGGCTCTGTCCCTGAGCCACTATGTGCTTAAAACTAGCGCTCTACCACTTGAACCACAGCACCACTTCCGCCTTTTTCTGTTGATGTGGCACTGAGGACTTGAACCCAGGGCTTCATGCATGCTAGGCAAGCACTCTACCACTAAGCCACATTCCCAGCCCAAGGCCCTGAGTTTCTTGTCGCCAGACTTTTTGACATGGCTTTGAGGAGAAAACACATCCGACTTCTCTCTCAAATTGTTTGATGAGGATGGAAAGCATCAGATCTCGCCTCACTCCTTTGGCAAATGAAGTTTCCTCTGAGAGCTGAAGCAAGGTCTGCTGGCAGGAGGAAGGAGGGGAAGGAGGAAGACAGGTTGGAGTACTGCTGTAGTTTGGCTCAGGAAAGTCCTGTTCTGGGTTGGGTACCTCCCCCTGATCCCTCCTTCCCCCCCCTCCCAGGTGACACTTGCCTCACCAAGCATGGTCTATGCCTCTGACTTCCATCCACTGGCTTTGAATTGCCTTCTGCAAGTCTCCTTTCGCTTGTGGCATCTCAGGCCTGGAATTCCTCCTCCCAGGGTGCATTGTTCTCCTGAGTTCTCTTAAGAGTCCCAAGGCTGCTGCTCCAGGATCCGAACTGAGCCGCCCAATAGTTTTACTCATGGAGAATATATCCAAGAGAGTGTTCTCCTCTTTATTTTTATTTGTTTTTTCTTGTTTATTTGATTTGGGGCGGGGTGGGGGATGCCAAGGGGGAGCTGACCTTATTCACTTAGTCAGCACTATTATTCCAGTGCTTACCTAGCTTTGTCAGTACTAGGACTTGAATTCAGTTCTTGGGCACTGCCCTTTTTAACTTCTTCACTCAAGGTTGGTGCTCTACTACTTGATCCACAGCTCCACTTCCAGCTTTTTGGTGATTGCTTAGAGATAAGAGACGCATGGTCTTTTTCTGTCTGGCTTGGCTTCAATTCACTATTCTCAGATGTCAGCCTCATAAGAACTAGGATTACAGGTGCTTGGCTGTATATGTAAATATATATATATATATATATATATATATATATACGTGTATATATAATACATACATATTACTTTTAGAGAGATATAATTCACATGACAGTGGTTTTTTTTTTAGTATATTCAGAGTTGTGTGATCAACACAATCGGTTTTAGAACATTTCCATCATCTCAGAAGGTAACCCCACCCCTTTAGTGACCATTCCTTTATCTCCTATTCACTCAGTGTCCAATGTAAGCCTAAGGCAACCGCCAGCCACATTCTCTGTCATTAGATGACCCTGCATGAAAAGCAGAATTCTCTACCCACCTAGGGTGCGCTTTGTGACTAGCTGCCTTCACTTAGAGCAGTATGACCAGGGTTCATTAATGCTGTGTTCTGAATCAGAACTTTGTATTGCTTTTCTATTCTGGCTTTCCATGGAGACATCTTGCTTTTCTGAATGAGTGGTCTTCGCTCTGATGCAGACAAGGACATGAGCATGGTGAGGAAGGTGGTTAATTGAATTTCTTGGGGAAGAATGAAAAGCCAGAGTCAGTTGATACTTGCCTAATCCCGGGGTGAGAATTTTCTTGACTGCAGAACCTTATTAGTTAAAACATGTGGCCATTGTCGAAGTGTTTATCTAATAATTCAGCTCACACATTACACCTTCAGCTATTGCTATACATTGATGGAAACTGAAAATTGCTGTTTCACATAACATTGATGATTTCTAATTGTTTTGGTTATCCCATTACTGTAGCTTTAATGTATGCTTCTTTTTGATTTATTTATTTTAAAGTCAGTCATGGGGCTTGAACTCAGGGCCTGCATGCTGTCCCTGTGCTTTTTGCTGAAGGCTTATACCACAAGCTTTCTGTTGAAGGCTTGTACCATTTTGAGCGATAGCTCAAAACCACAGAAGGTTTTCTGTGGTTAATTGGGGATAAGAGTCTCATGGACTTTCCTGCTCGGGCTGGCTTTGAACCTTTATCCTCAGGTCTCTCAGCCTCCTGAGTAGCTAGGATTACAGGTGTGAGCCTCTAGTGCCTCACTCCTTTTTTTTTTTCTTTTCTTTTGTTTTTAATGTTGTAGTAGTACTGGAGGGTTGAGCTCAGAATCTTCTGCTTGCTAGGTTGGCACTCTATCACTTTAGCCACATCTTCATCCTTGTTTATTTTATTTTTTTATTTTTATTTAGTTGGGCTCTAAAATATTTCTGCCCATGTTAGTCTCGAAATGTGATCCGTCTCTCTGCCTCCTGAATAACTAGAATTACAGGCCTGATTCAGTGGTGCCTGGCTATTCCCCCCCCCCCCCCCCCCCCCCCCCCCCGCCACACACACACTCATAGGGTTTGAACTCAGGGCCTGGACACTGTCCCTTAGCTTTTATACTCAAGGCTAGTGCTCTACCACTTCGAGCTAAAGCACCACTTCAGTTTTCTGGCTGTTAATTGGAGATAAGAGTCTCATGGATTTCCCTTACTGGGCTGGCTTTGAACCGTGATCCTCAGGTCTCACCTTCCTTGAGTAGTAGCAAGGATTACAGGTGTGAGCCACCAGGACCCAGCTTTTATTTTTTTTTTTTCCTTTGTCATTGTCATCTTCTCTTTCTTATTTCTTTTTCTTCTTGGCTTTGCCATTTTCTTGATGTCTGCTGGTCCTTGCATTCTGAATGTAAACTTTCTGACACAAAGAGCAAATGATGCTCCAGGGACAGTCTCTATATTTGCATGTTTTTTGTAAAATTTAGTGGGTTTTTTTTTCAGACAAAAATAAAATTGTGGGATTTTGTTCTTGAATCTTTGGGTTGTACATTCTAACCTTTTACTCTGAATTGATAGTTAGAAAACCATATTCCTTTTTGTTGTTGGTGGAACTGGTCACGGTGCTTCAATTTAGGGCCCTGAACTCTTTATACTGAAAGCTAGCACTCATCACTTTGAGCAACACTGTCTCTTCTGGGTTTTGAGTGGTTAATTGGAGATAAGAGTCTTAGGGGGACTTTTCTGCCTGGGCTAGCTTTGGACTGCAATCCTAGATCTCAGCTTCTTTAGTAACTAGGATTACAGGCAAGAGCTACCAGCACCAGGCTTCATATTCCTATGTGTTTCCATTCAGTACTTATGACAGTCTATCTGGTGGTTTTTTGTTTTATTTTTAAAATTGAGACCAGATTATATAGCATTGATGAAACTTCCTCTTTGGGGGCAGGTTGGGGCCGTGGTTTGGTGGTTGGCTGGGCTGCTGTAGTGGTTACTTGCAGATTGCTTAGAATCACCTGGGTTTCTCCTTCACTGGGCTGGGGATGAGGCTGAGTTTCACCCTGAGCTCAGTGTAGCCCACTGAGTTCCACCACTCAAGGTTGGGCTTCTGGCTGACCTTGTGGTATCTGCGCTCACCATTCTAGTGGCCCTGCCCTTCAGCAGCTGCATGGGATCTGCCTTTCTTCCTCCCTGAATTAGATGACTGCTGTAGGGTGCTTGCTATTTTCTAGGAGCAAAAAAAAAAAAAAAGTACTGTGTGTGCAGGTGATTAGGCAGCTTGAGAGAAAGGCCCTGTGCTAAGGCCGCTCTCCATCTTTGACAAGCATGTTGAAAATTGGGCACTCTCCAGTTTTTGACATATCTGTGGGTCTTGATGGCAGATCCCAGTCCCCAGGGGGACCTACCTGCCAAGAAGCTGGCTGTGTGCCCTGGGAGCAGACAGGAGGGAGGGTGTTGAAAATCCTCTCTCCGTATAAGGGGCAGTCTCTTTATCAGCGCTGTGTGACCAGCTTTGTTCCTTACCGGAGAAATAACCAAAGGAAGTGGGCTTAAATTGTTGTAAGAATTTCGGTTAGAAGAATTGCTTCAGAAGGGGGAGGATTAATAAACGTTGGAATGGTTTAGCCAAGGAAAGCATGGAATCGGCTTCTTGGAAGGGTTGAAGAGTTAAGTGTTGATTTGACTGAAGCAGTTAAAATGCTTTACCTGGAGGCTCCCCCCCCCCTCCCCCCCTCGGGCTGTATCTATGGCTCCTGTTCCAAACCCAGCCTGCCTTTCCTCCAACTCCTCCCCTCTGAGATGCTTACTTTCTTTGTAGTAAGCAACACACAAACCCTCCAGGTCCTTCAAGAGATTATATTCCTTCCTGAAGGGAAAAAATAAATAAGCCAGTCCTATAGCTTATGCTACATAACAAGTCTCCTATGGGTTGTCACAGTGTTGTTAACTAACAGCAATGACAGTTTTTGCAGAGGGGCAGTTTGGAGAGCATGTGGAGCCCAAAGCCACTGTAGCTACTGAGATGCTGTTTGCTTTGAGTTTGTCTCTGCTTCACTCTCTTGGGTTGGTGGCTGAACAAATGGCGTAGTCTTCTCTCACATGCTGTTGAGGTGTCTGACATTCTCAATTCCAGCTACTCTAAAGAGAGCCTTGAAGACTGTTGTGCTCACCGGAGAGAGTTTAGGACAGGTTGTTTATGAGGCTTGTTTATGAGCACGGGGCAGCTTCCTATCAGCTGGCTGTATATATCGTCTCTTCTTCAGGTTTGATTGAGAAGCCTGGATGCTTTCAGTGACTATGTTGCTTGTTAACTTTGCTGGAGAAGGTTAATGATAGAATCATGAAAGAAATGCCATTTGTCTGAAAATATGCAATGAGATTGGGGGCCTGGGATATGGAAAATATGATAAGCTTATTAGGAATGCAAGCTAGAGAAAAAAATATTTTAATAACACTGAGACTTGTTTCTGGCATTTTTCGGAGATGGTAAAATGCAGAAGCAGTGGCCTTTTTCCAACAGAAAAAGATCTAGACTTGGAATATTTGGATTCATATTTATGTTGGTGGGTTTTGCTTTGGCAGTTCTGAGTGTATAGTGCTTGTACCTCTCCTCCAAAACACAGCAAACAAAATACAAGTGCTCCATCAAAACCAACATTGAAATTGTAACCCAGTAAATTGATGGAGATGTGCAGGCAGTTCAAAGGGTTTTCCAGTTGAACAAAAGCAAATTTTTTCAAAGAAAATTTACTGTTTGGTACCTGGTAGCCAGGTCTGTTGGTTCCAGATCTCATCAAACAAAGGCAGCTTTTGTTCACCAGTTACTTGGCGTTTCAGAACTAAGAGGTTTTGTACAGAATGAAAGGAGGCAGTTATTTCGGCCATTTCTTCAATGTCACTGAGTTTTAGAACTTTGCAGACTTAGGAAGCAAAACACGAATGGTTCATTGCCTACTATCTCCACAAACTATTCAAAGGGGACTTTGTTAAATGAGATTCTTCTAATTCTGTAAATTCTGTTGAGATTTTTTTTTTTCCTTTCCCACTCTTCATCCTAAAGTCTTGCCATTTTATTACAGTTGGGATTTCCATCTTGCAGTAGCTATTTTCAGAAGCCTCAATTTAAGTATTAGAAATGGAATAGCAGAAGATATCAAAAACATTACATATAACACTAGAGATAATATGGGATCATTTGTGGTTGACCTGCTTGTTTGCTATGCTGATTTAAGATGTAGTAGTCAGAAAATGTAGTCATAATGTTCAATGTACACATGTGAAAATGGAAGTAGGAAAATTGAGGGGATGGGTGGGGTTAGGAGAGATGAGGGGGAATGATGAAAGGGATGACATTGATCAAGGTGCATTGCATTCATCAACTGATATGTTGAATTGTAACCCCTTTGTACTACTTAAGAGATAACAAAAGAACGAAAAAATGTAATAATGGATTATTTACATAATCTACTAAATGAGAGTTCCAGAATACCTTATTCTTTTTTTTTTTTTTTTAACAGAAATAGTTCCACTCCTATTTTCTGTTCTAAGGCAGAATAGGATACTCATGCTGATGTATTCTTGGTTATTATGGCCTTAAGAGTCTCCCTGCCTTGTTCGGTAGCCTTAGCTTTAGATTCAGCTGTCCAGGTGTGACCTTGGCATTATGGTGTCTCGGCTTCTGGAGGGAGAATTGAAAAGCTCCTTTGACTTCTTTGCTCTTCTTGAAGGAATCGTGCATTTGCAATCACCCACATTAAAAAAAAACAACCCTGCAATTTATTAAAATTGCAAATTTCAGCTGGGCTCAGTTGGTTGCCAAGGGAAACAGGTGGGGGGGGGTGGGCCCTGAGCAGCTGGACTGCACACCTTTGCATCAGGTGCCTGCCATATCTTCAACCTAAAGTATTCCTGAAGGATTTCTTGCTTGCTTGTAATCACTTTACCCCATTGGGTTTTTTTGTTTTGTTTTGTTTTCATTTAGCCATCAGTTCGTTTTGTGTGGTCCAAGTTATAAAATGCCCCTGCTGTTTTTTTCCATATGAAAAACATGTTTTTCATTTGTGGAAACTTATATAATTTTTTCTCTCCCCCCCACCCCCCCGGGCTTTCTTTTGTTGCTGCTTTAAATTAAAAGCAAATGTATTTCCCTCCCCTTCTTTCTTGCTTCCACCCCCCCACCCCCAATCTTTGCATGTTCCAATTACAGAGTTGTGAAAATAAGTCATCTTTCGGCTTTTGTTACTTTAAAACAGCTATCGGTGATGTCAGAGTCAATACTAAAAGCATTAAGAATGCCGGCAGAATGTAATGCAGCTGCGATCCAACATGATGCTGAAATGGGGCTGAGAGCATAAAGGCTTTCCATATTCCCAGGGCGCACAACTGCTTGCGGCCTTGGCTTTGATCTCTTCAAAGGCTGCTGCCTCCTCCTAGATGGAGAGACTTGGCTGCCACTCGCTCGCATTGAAAAAAGGCAGAGGTCTCTATTCAGGCAGAAATCAATCACTGTGCAGAAACAATTATGTGTAATTCAACCATCATGAAAACAGGACGAGATTACGGGTTTGTTACCTGAGTGGCTGTGTGGAGACAGGGAGCAGAGAACACTGGAGTCCTGCTGACATGCCCCATCTCAATGACAATTATAGACATATGAATGATGTGGCGGGCGGGAGGAGGCTCGATGACAAATACTGGTCACGCTGTCCAGCAGAGCAGAAAATGAGGTTACAATTGGGAGATAATGTTTGCATATGTAACCATATTTCAGCAAGCTGAACAACTTCAGGGACTAGACCTCAAAAAAAAAATAACCCTCCTGTGGTTATTGATATGCTTATACATGTATGGGAGGGTGTGACTTTGATATTGGCCCAATTAAAGACAAAAATAATTCTTGAGGATTACACTGGAAGAAAGAATTGGGTGATTAATATAATGTGATTTGGAGTCTATCCTTCTAATACAGGACTCTGAAAAACCAACTAACTTTCTCTATTTATAGATGGGCCTGTCTGTTTTTAAATCTCTTCTGATTCAATAGTAACTTTGGTTTTCTTGTAATGTTGAATATGTCGCACACACAACATTCTGCTTTTCCATCTTGTTGTAAGCCCTTTTAGGGGAAATAATTTTCGTTAGTTGGTTCCCAATCCCTTGTTTGCCAGGGTTATTTTTCTAAAGCAACCTTCAGAAATGCGTGGAAGTTTCCTTTCATTGTGAATAAAAGCAGTGCCTTTTTTTCTTCTTCTTCCAGCGAGGAAAGAACTTTTTGCTTTAAGAAGTGTATTTAATCGCACAGCCCTGGCACGCAAAGCTGTCAAGGCATTTATTTTTATTTTAACTTGCTCTTCACACCTCACAAAGACATAGGAGTCACCTTGCACTTTGCTAGCTAGGCGTGTGTGTGTTTGTGTGTACGTGTATGTGTGTGTGTGTTGGGTTGGGGGAGAAACCAAGGAGGCACAAAATAAGATGAAAACCTAGATGGCTGATTATAAGGCCCTGGGTTTACCTTTTATGCTGCTCCAGCTTAGACATCAGAGGCGTGAGAGCTGCTTTGAGTTACAGATCTTCAAACAATAAGTCAAAACAACAAAAAAAAAAATCAATCCCCTGCGGTCCCTGGGTGCAGTTATCGAAAGATAAAAGAGAAGAGAAAGTTATGTTAAAGCCGATAGAGGAAAGGAGCCGAGATGTCAAGGAAACTCAGAGGACAAGTGCAGAGTTGAAATGGGCCTCGTGTGAGTCAACATCAATGAATTTTTATCTTATCAGAAAGTTTTTAGGGTTGCCAGTTCTTTTTTTTTCCGAGTGGATCCAGGCTGCTTCAGAGTTGCCTGGAGTGTTGGCTTCAAGAAAGTTGCTTTCTCCCTTCCTTCTGAAATCTAACCACCTACGAATTAGATTGCATTTCATGCCAGGTCTAAAAACTTGGCCATAGACTTCCAACAGCAAATTAGAGGTTTTGATAATCCCTTGCTATTTTGAATATAAATGGAGAGGAATGGGTATGTGTGTGTTGTGTGTATGTTTATATGATTTATGGGAAGCTGAGATTTACATGAAAAGTAAGGCCAATCTCTCTAGTTTGTGTTCTTTCTTCAAGCCAAATTGTCTAAGGCGAGTTGGAAAGCCCTGTGCATTCTTTTTGAGGTAAGAAATCTGTGTTTCTTGTGGGTAATGGCGGATATTTTGGGGGAGATTTAACTATCTGAAGCCAGTGTTTTGATATATGAACCAGTATAAATTTTTATGAGCCCAAGTTTTAGTTTTTTTTTTTTTAAAAGGCTTACATTTTTTAGATATATTCTTATGGCATGGTAACTGTTCCTTGTAAATGTTTCTGAGATGCACCTGCTGTGAGCACCCCTGAGACTTTGCCACAAAATATCAGAACAGGTTTCCTTCTGTTCCTTTCCTTTGATTCTTTATTTTCTTCACTAGCTAGAGTGAGGCTTTGCCAGCAGGCCAGGTAGGAGCCCAGGCCCCTCTATCTCTAAAACCAGTCTGGGCCTTGCTCTGTCACTTGCCAGATGTGGTCACACTTTGCAGCTGTTCAGGATTTGGGTTCCCAGGTTTGATGGGGGAAAAAGATGATGGGAGGACAGCCACTTGGCATCCTGGAACCAGACAGCTTGCTATTTAAAGAACGGGGTTCTATATATAAACTATAGTTGATCATTGGAGTGAAACCATCACAACTTTCATTTGCATAGTGCTGATGAGTCACTGTTTTGAAAATTCAGTAAACTCAAATGGAAAACAACCACACACTGTGAGGTGTAACTTTTTATTTCCCAGTGTGGAGTTAATGAGTAGAAAGATGGCACGGCCATTTCCACACATCTAAAGCATTTATTATTATTTTTTAGTGGAACGATCAATGAATATACTCTACTATAAATATTGAAGCTTAGCTAGCTATACATGCTGTAGGCCCTGGGAGAAGAAGTCTCTTCCACTTAAGCTGCCAGAGGGTCTCTGTCTGTATTTTTAGGTCTTTGTCCTCTGAGTCTCCTTCAGGCTGAGTTCAGCTAGTGTTTCCACTCCAGTCTTTCTCCCTATTTCCTATCCTTAATCCCTTCTTGTTATCCTTCCAGGCTCCTTACAGGATGTTTTTGTAAAGTCTTCATGTTGACACATGAGGAAGGAAGTGTAAGGCAGGGTGCTGCTCGCTGCACATAGTCCTGTGCAGGGCTAGCTCTTCTGTCCTTGGTGGACTCCTAAGTCCCAGATTCTTTCCCTCTTATGTAAAGGGGACGAGGGACTGGCTTCCACTGTCTCCAGCAACACCCTCCCCGTCCCTAAAATTAATCAGAAAAAGAGTCTTCAAGAAACAACACCTAATACCTTGTTCCAACCAAATCTCTGTCCCTAAGCCCATTTGTGTGTGTGTGTGTTTGTATGTGTGTGTGCACATCACGTGTGTATTCTAACTATTGTCATACATGCTGACCCATGTGTCTGTGAGCTGTGTGTAGGCCTATGCTTAACTTCATACACAGACTGCAACGTTTAAAGCTCAGAGTTAAAGGCTAGAGCCAGTGGCTCACACCTATTATCCTTAGCTATTCAAGAGACTAAGATCTGAGGAGAATCCTAGTTCAAAGCCAGCCCATGTAGACAAATCTAAGAGACTCTTATCTTCAAGTTATTCTACTACCAAAAAGCTGGAAGTGGAGGTGTGACTCAAGTGGTAGAGTGCTAGCCTTGAGCAAAAGCTGAGGGACAGTGCCCAGACACTGAATTCAAGCCATGTACTGAAACAAAAATAAAAATAAAGAGTTCACGAGTTAGATGGCATATACTGAAATCACAGCTCTCCCATTTTAATGCCTGAGGGATTTTGTATTTATCCAACTAGTTATTTATCCAACTAGTCCTCAGTTTTCTTATCTGTGTAATGGGAATGGTGGTTCTAACTACTCTGGGCTTTTGGGTTTGTTTTGTTTTGTTTTGTTTTTTTTGGGTCCGGTCGTGGGGCCTGAACTCTGGGCCTGGGCACTGTCCCTCAGCTCTTCAGCTCAAGGCTAGCCCTCTACCACTTGAGCCACAGCACCACTTCCAGCTTTTTTCTTTTTGCTATGTGGTGCTGAGAAATCGAACCCAGGGCCTGAGGCATACAAGGCAAGCGCTCTACCACGGAGCCACCTTCCCAGCCCTACTCTGGGCTTTTGTAAAGATGACACAAAGACAGAACATACTCCGTAACATTAGTTCTCACTATTACTGGAATAGATGTCTGTTGGGCATGATCTTTTTTTTCCTTTTAAAAAAAAAATATTTTGTATTGATTTTTTTTTCCGGTAAGACACAATCTCTCTAATTTATGTATGTTTCCTATTTGAATTTCCACGCTTGGCCTGTGATGTAGTGAGGACATGAAGGTGTGTCTCAGCTAAGTCTCTATTGGAGAAACTAAATGTGTGGCTGACAATTTATTAAACTAGGTTTAGTAATTTGGAATTCAGAGGATAATCATAATTTACACGCTCTCTTAGCTTCCCCTCCCCCCATCTAGTAAGGGAAATTAAAAATCTCTTTGAGTGGAAAAGCGTTTTTAAAATCACATCAGTGTTTTATTTGGCATATTGTACTTACTGGATATATTCTAGATATAGCCTAGAAGGCAATATTAAGTTCATCACAGAGATGGCTGCATATCTAATTCACTAGCATTGGAGATGGCTACAGGAGAGACATTATAGAGATAGTTTGCATCCCAAATAAAATGGGTTGAAGATGGAGAATTTGTCATAAAGAGGGGTGTGGTGAGGTGTAACAAGCAAGAATCAGGCTTCATAGGTTATTACAAACCTTTAGGATAAAAGCTGGCTGCTGTCAGGGGCAGCAGAGGAGGAAGGGCTTCCTTCTGCCTTGCTTTGGGAGCTCCTCCCCTGGGCTGGGACATCAGCTCTGCCAGGCTTTCTACTGACATCCTTCCAGCTCCTTGGCTGTTCCTACCACACACATCTTCCAAAACTGATCATCTAAGATGCAGTGTGAAGACTTCTCTACAAAGTGTGAATCATTATGTGGACTTTCTCATTTAGTGGAATTAGTTTAGATGGTTCATGTTGTTTTGTGGTTAAAAAAAGATAATGAAAATAACTATTTTTAAGCTTCAAAATTCTGTACTGTTTGAAGTATGGTTATTACTTTGAGGGGAGGCAAAAGCATAGATTTTAATGAATGTTAAAGTCCACTTTAAAGAATTTGAAATAAGGGGCTGGGAAGGTGGCTCAGTGGTAGAGTGCTTGCCTTGCATGCATGAGGCCCTGGGTTCGATTCCCCAGCACCACATAAGCAAAAAGAAAAAGAGCCAGAAGTGGCACTGTGGCTCAAGTGGTAGAGCACTAGCATTGAGCTGAAGAGCTGAGGGACAGCGCCCAGGCCCAGAGTTCAGGCCCCACGACCGGACCCCCCCAAAAAAAGAATTTGAAATAAAAAGACTGACTTTTTGACAAACCAAAAAAAGTTCACGTAAATTAAATAACTTTATTGTTAGCAGAAATTGGACCAAACAACCACAATGTTACTGACGTATGCTAATTCAAAAGTAAAATAAAATGCTAAAAAAAAAAGCCCTCAGAATTTTAATGGAAAACTTAAGAGCTTTTTTTTATTTATTTTTATTTTTTTATTGGTAGCTATTTAATTTTAAGTGACTGTACACCTATATTATGTAATAGCGTCATAAAATTATTGGAACTAATGTCCCTTTTGCTTTTGGATATCTAGAGTTACACTTTTTAAAAAAATATTACAAAGATAAATAATTGCAAATATCTATATTTTCTAAAGAAAACAACAAACCTTATTGGAGGACAAGCAACTGTAAATTATTCCATTTGATTATTTGACCAATCTGTAATACTTGCTGTGTATAACATATAGCTCTGATTCAGCAGTTATGAGATTCCAAACAGGCCAGCTTCGGGCATTTGGTCACAGATATTGCTGGACTTGCCAGAATTGGGTAGAAAAGCAAATTACTTTTTTAAAAAGCAAACTTAAGGAAAGATAGGTTCATCATTTATTAGAATTATTGAATCACAGTGTGATTTTTACTATATATACATATACTAGATATACATCTAGATATAAGTAGTTAGGTGTTAGTACTGGTGCTTGAGCTCAGGGCTTAGGTGCTGTCGGTGAACTTTGGTGCTCTTAGCAAAGATGAACTGTGCTTCAAAATTAAGAAATTTCAATGTGGTAATCTGGAGAGTGTTGTGTATTTAAGCTCAGAGTTTTTCTTTTTTCTCTTTATCTACCGTGTTTTGTTTTTCTACTAAACTTTCACCCCTGAAGTATTTGCCCCCCCCCCTTCCCCCACTACCTTTCTGTACTACTGGCCAGTTTGTGATTATAAGCATTGTGCCCACCTTTAGTCCTCAGCTCCACCCAGATCTGAGCTCCTCCCCCCTGCCCTGGAGTTCCCACCATTCAGCTGGCCTCTCCCTCCCTCCCCCCAGACCACCTGAGCTCCCATCTACCTCACTTCCTACCCTCAGACCCTGCTGCTACCTAGATAGCACAGGCTGCCTTACGCGCGCGCTCTCTCTCTCTCTCTCTGTCCGGGGCAAATATGGCTCCTCTAATAAACCTTGTAATAATCTTTCTCCTGCCTGTCTGCCTCTGCATGGTTCCCTGGGGTGGATGTGACAGATCCTTTCAGTGATGAATGATCCTTTCACTTTGTTTTTAACGTAATCAACTTTATTGATCAAAAGTTTACTCTTTACATAGGTGTGGAAAGGGGTTTCATGGACCTGTCAGTTTCTGAGTGCTGTCTACCTTCAGTGTCACCCACAGGCAGGCGATCGTCTTCCTTGGAAAGGGCGGGGAAGAAATCAGCTCATGGAGTTCCACTCACATAGCCAGTTTGATGTATGGTTCACATTTGGGCAGGGGTGGGGGGAGGGAATGAAGCCAAACTAAATAAGAAGTTTCTGGAAGGTAGCCCACTGGGGGGGGTGGGGGGAAGAGAGCTGGAGGAATTGCCCATCGGAGGATCCAAGTGGTCAGCTCCTGAAGGACTCCGCAGGAGATAATGACCTACCCTGGAAGGCTGGAGGAGGGTTTCAAGTCTCCACTTGCCTAAAAATACCTCCCCTGCTGGCAGCCTATTGAAGTGTCACTCAGCCAGTTTGCTTCCCCGGTTCCCACTGGTGGAGGCTCCCCAGAGACAAAGCAGGGCGTTGTTGCGCTGAGGCCTTGTTCAAGCCTGCACGACAGACAACTGTCTGGCCCAAGATTCTGGCTAGAAGACGGCATTATGCCTCTTCCCCTACGCGAGCCAGCCCAGATGCAAGAAGAGCTCCCTCACCCTCTCTCCACTCTCTGCCATCTGAAGCCTGCCTGCGTTTTTAGGGCCATTACCCAAGATAAGCAGAATTACACTCACTCCACGTGTATCCGAGACTGCTGTCATTTGCTTTCCTTCCCTTCCTTTCACTTTTCCAGGTTAAACAAACTGTGTGTGTGTGTGTGTGTGTGTGTGTGTGTGTGTGTGTGTGTGTTGGCACTGGAGCTTATACTGAGGGTCCTGGGTGTTGTCATTTAGCTTTTCTGTTCAAAGCTGACACTTGAGCTGCACTTCCAGCTTTTTGGTGGTTAGTTGAAGATGAAAATCTTACAGACCTTCCTGCCCAGGCTGGGTTTGAACCTCAGTCTTCAGATCTCAGCCTCCTGAGTGGCTAGGATTACAGGCAAAAGCCGCCTTTCCTGTTCTGGTTCCATTTCCTTAGCGTTGTCTCTGTTTTAGCTCAGTAAGAGATTCGACGTCGACCTACACGCAGCACTTGAGATTAGGTCTGACATCTGCAGGGTAAGGCTTGAGCAGAGCAGTCTCACCTGGACCTCAGGATTCTACTCACTTAGCTACAGGCGGTAGGATTTCCATGGCCTCTTGACACCTGAGCTGTTATCCGCCACCATGTTGGGGGTTGAACACATGTTTTTGCAAAGTTTGATAGTCATGCATGTAAATCCCCTTTTCTTCTCAATAGCACGTGGTCATTTGTAGCCATTGTGGGTGTTTTTGAATCCAGTGATGTGGTGTCATAGTGTTTTCATTTTTTCTGGCCATATGGGCCTCTGCCTTCTCTCTTGGTCATTGACTGGAATGTATGTTGAAGCAGGGCTAAAAACAGACTTCATGAGGAGCCTCTGGGTCTATTATATGTTAGTAGAGCTCTGGTTACACTTGCAGATGCGATAAGAAGCTTGGATGTGCCCTTGGCTTGTGTAATTTCGAGCAATTAACTTCTCAGGCCATTCATTTCCTCCATAAAATGATGTTACCACCTCCTTCAGAGAGCAGGTAAGCATGTGCCACAGCGCGAAGCAATCAGCAGAAAGAGCGCAGCACACCATAGTGGTCAGGTATTGGTTCTTCTCTCCTTCCTCCTCTTTTCTCCCTCTTCTCCCTTCTTTCCCCTCTTCTTCCTTTTTTCTTCCTCCTCCTTCCTCTCTCCTTCGTATCCCTCCTTATTCCCTCCTCCCTCTCTGTCCTCTTTCTCTCTCTTCCTCTTCTCTTCCCTCCTCCATCCCTTCCCTGCCTTTCTTTTAGAATCCCATAAAGTTTAATTCTTCATCTGTGTGTCTTGAAGTATTGAGAGACCCATGTCACCAATCAGCTTTGTTGGCTCTTCTTTTCCAGAGAGTTGAAGGCTGTTTTCGACACCTCCTCCTGTGCCCTACCTTAGTGCACACAAAGCAGAGTTTCTTTGAATGAGATGAGCTTTTCCCTGGCCCTCTCCTATCACATTGGATTAGTTTATCAGTTGATAATTTAGAAGAAGGGTACATCTAGGACCAGAGTCCTTTACAGTAAGTTTGCAAGTGGAAGATACCTGATAGTTTAAAAAAGAAATTGTACGAGTACTGGAGCTTAACTCAAGCCCTAGTGTTCTTGATTTTTTTTTTTTTTTTAATCAAGGCTGGTGCTCTACCACTTGAGCCACACTTTCACGTCTGGCTTTTTGTTGACTAATTGAAGAAAAGAGCCTCACAGACTTTCTGCCCAGGGCTGACTTTGAAATGTGATCCTCAGACTTAAGCTTCTTGAGTAGCTACGATTTACAGGCTTGGGCCATCGGGACCCAGCCAGAGAGGCAAAACTAGGAAAAAATTAATTTGATGGCAGAATCATTCCTAATTATTATTCCACTAATAATGAGTACTCTTAGGCTTCATTCCAAAAATATATATAAATGTGTTTGGTTATAAAGTATTGGACTCCACCGGGAACAACATGTAGTGTTGTATATGTTATGTTACTTCGATAAAATCCAAAAAATTGGAGCTATTTGATGGATGGGACCCAGAAGGTATGAGAAAAGAGGTCGTGAGCTGTACCAGTGGGAAGATGGTTGTCTAGACAAAAGCCAGACTGGCTTCAGGAAGATTTGCTCATAGACTGGACAGTGAAAGATGACGACGACATGAGAGACCCAGATTCACGGTGCAGGGGCAGGAGCACTGTGGAGCTTTTTTTAAGACTGTCGAAGAGTTCATCAAGTGGGAAACTAGACCTATGAAGTCTCTTCCAACCCTGCATTTATCAACTTAAAACAGTTTAGCAGCTGGGCACTGGTGGCTTAGGCCTGTAATTCTAGCTACTCAGGAGGCTGAGATCTGAGAATCGTGGTTCAAAGCCAGCCTGGGTAGGAAAGTTCGAGAGACTTTTTATCTCCAGTGAACCACCAGAAAAACTGGAAGTGGGGCTGTGGCTCAAAGTGGTGTAGAGTACTAGCCTTGAGCAAAAGAGTTCAAGGACATTGCCCAGACCCTGAGCTCAAACCCCATGGCTGATCCCCTGCCCCCCCCCCCCAAAAAGGGAGAGTTTAGCTATATTTGGGTAAACTTCAGCACAGGTTTCTCTGGGAGAATAAGCCATAGGCTGGATCCATTGTGAAAACAAGGACATTATCTAAATCTGAGTCACCCTGCCAGGAGAGTAGAACCCCTTTGGGAGGGAGGAAGGACCCTATCATTGTTTCTACATTTATTTTGTTTGTAAGAGGCTGGGCTTACCTGGTCCTTGTCAGTGTGGTCCTCAGATCAGTAATTAGCGGCACCAGGAGCAGTAGATGCTCCCTATCACAAGTCTATTGACCACTCTGTAGGGTGAGCTCCAGGAACTTGTGTTTCATTGATACTCGTGGGTCATTGTGATGCAGGCTGACTGACTCAGTAAACATTATCCATGATTCCTCTTTGTGAAGAAACAATAGAAGAGCCCATGAGGCTCAAAATGTGGTAGGGAGACAAACCTAAGTGACTCTGTGCCTACATACTTGTCTCCCAGAGGGCTATAAATGAGACACAAATGCAGAAGAACAGAGCAAGAGAGTGTGGCTGGGCAATGAAAAGGGGGTGTTTGGGGGAAAAGGTGTGCTTTTAAAACCTCAGAGAGAGAGAGAGAGAATGTGTGTCTGTGTTGGTACTGGAGCTTGAACTCGGCCTGGACACCTTTGCTTAGCATTTTCACTAAAGGCTAGAGCTCTTCCACTTGAGCTATACTACCTCTTCCAGCTTTTTGGTGGTTAATTGCAGAGAGGCAGAGAGAGACAGAGAGACAGACAGAGAGAGGTAGGAGTCTCTTGGATTTGGATGACTTGGAACTGGAAACCCTTAGAACCCAGCCACCTGCACAGCTAGGATTCTAAGCATGAGCCACCAGGGCCCAACATGTTGGCAATTCTTGAATCTCTCAGCCAGGTTGCCTGACTAGATCACCAACCAAATCAGGATGGACCCCTTGAATTTACATTTGTAATTCCCCAGCCAGTAGTCCTGAACACTTGCGTTCCATACCTGAGCGCATTTGATCAACTAGAACGGAATAAGCCTGATTTCTTACATTCTTGTAAAAACTGTTTTCTGAGCAAGATGTTCATAAATATTTTTTTTTTACTGAGATCTTTAGAAATTTTTTTTTCTTGTCAAATGTTTTAAGTGGTTATACAAAGGAGTTTCAGTTCAACGTGTCTATTTATGGGTACAGTGCATCTTGGGTCATTGTCACGCTTTTTCTCATTTCTCCCAGGAGTTGTTTGCTGCTTAATAGATAAGATTTTCTGTATGATGCATGGTATAAGGGAAGGGTTCTGTCGAGGACTTTTAGCTTGTCAAAAAACTTTAAAAAGTTGGTTTATGTTTTCAAGCAACCCATATCTCATAGAAGCTGTCTTTGACTATTGTCAGTGTTGACGGATCTCGGGCTTCTACTTCTAACAAAGGCCATTGGGTTGATCTTCAGTAACTCCTTTTCATGCTGGACAGGCAATGTGTGGGTGGAGGTTCATTTTTATCCTATTTGACAACTCACAGTGTTTCTGGATACCTTTTCTCTTTCCTTCCTTCCTTCCTTCCTTCCTTCCTTCCTTCCTTCCTTCCTTCCTTCCTTCCTTCCTTCCTTCCTTCCTTCCTTCCTTCCTTCCTCCCTCCCTCCCTTCCTCCCTTCCTTCTTCTCTTTCTTCCTCTCTTTCTTTCTGTTGGTTCTGTTGGTTGTGGGGCCTGAACTCTGGGCCTGGGTGCTGTCCCTCAGCTCTTCAGCTCAAGGCTAGCACTCTACCACTTGAGCCACAGAGCTGCTTCCTGCTTTTTCTGTTTATGTGGTGCTGAGGAATGGAACCCAGGGCCTCATGCATGCAAGGCAAGCGCTCTACCACTGAGCCACCTTCCCAGCCCTGGATACCTTTTCTTTAGGCCAGAATGTCTCTGGTGATATATAGAAGGGTGGTCACTTGTACAATTAAATAGGAATTGGGGTATGTGTGTGTGTGCGTGTGTGCGCGTGCACGCATCAGTACTAGAGCTTGAAGTCAGGACTTGGCTTTTTCAACTCAAGCCTGGCACTCTACCACTTGAGCCACAGCTCTTCTTCCCACTTTTTTTTTTGGTGGTTATTTGGAGATAAGACTCTCCTGGGCTTTCTTGCCCATGTTGGCTTTTGAACCCTGATCCTCAGATCTCAGCCTCCTGAGTAGCTAAGATGACAGGCACAAGCCACCAGCACCTGGCCTGATGAGCCAACGCTTACGGTCTTATTTTTAAAAAGAGCATTGTCACCAATGCTACATAGTGTGTCCCTCCCTCCATTTCTCCCCCTCCCACCCTCCTGCCGACTCTTGTCTTATTGACAGTGCTAGGGTTTGAACTCAGGGCCTTGTACCTACTTGGAAGATACTCTACTACTTGAGTCATGCCTCTGTACCTTTTTTTTTTTGCTTTATTTTTCAGATGGCACCTGTCTGGGGCCAGCCCCAGATGGAAATGGGTCTGGTTATGCCTGCCCTCAGCCTACCTGGGATCCCAGGCAGACCTCATCATGCCTGGCTTATTTGTTGAGATGAGTGCTTAGGCTGGCCTTGTACTTCCATTCTCCCCATCTCCGCTTTCTAAGTAGCTGGGATCACAGGCAGAAGCCATTGTGTCAAATTGTGCCCAAATTCTAACTTAAACCTAAATTCTAACTGCTGCTTCTAAGTTTCTTACATGAAGGGAGAGATTTGATGCGTTCTTCAAAGGGAAGTGTATGAAGGAGATTTTAATGTTAATTTTTTTAGTAATCGATCAGCGACAGTGTTATGGAGGATAATAAATGCAAAATGGGAATCCTATTGAATGCCTCCATTACTGTTTACTCAGACTAACTCACATCACTAACCCATATATGCTCCAGCGAATCAGGTTTCATTCCTATATAGATACCATTTGTTATTAGTACTACAGACCTGCGCAGAACATTGTTCAAAGAAGGTACAGTGTATTTCCTAAACGCATTTGCAATAGGATTGTATCTTCCTGTGCATCCAATCTGTATGCCACGTTCTCTGTGTATAGCATTTGTAGCCAGATTTTACTAAGTGGATAATACAGACATATGTCTATTAAATAATTAGGATATCAAGGTCTGACCTTCTTAATTAATTGGTTGGTGGAAACTTGGAGAATGAAGGGAACTATATCATAGCTTTTTTTTTATTATTATTATTGTTTCTTTGCTTGTGAAGTAGAATATCCTGCAGGGTTTTGTTTTCTAGAATTTTCTAGAATCTTGCCTCCCCCTTCCCTCACCCAAAAATGTTGCTTTACTTGGATTGTTTTTTTCTCCTTCGGTCTCTCCATTATTTATGGCAGACCATGCTTTAAAAAAAAAATAACAAAAGCATTCAGAATTCATGCAATCCATACATGGTTTGAACTTCTAACTACTCCTTATAGGAAAAAAAATAGTTCTGAGGCTTAAGGAAACTATGGTTTAGTGATACATTTTTTTCTCCTAAAATT
The DNA here is from genome assembly GCF_019054845.1 of Dipodomys spectabilis. Taxonomy (NCBI): domain Eukaryota; kingdom Metazoa; phylum Chordata; class Mammalia; order Rodentia; family Heteromyidae; genus Dipodomys; species Dipodomys spectabilis. Next base: position 2,851,001 of record NW_024870974.1, read on the forward strand.
ATAATTTTCTTTGGAATTTCAGTGCTTTTGGAATGCTAGAGGTAAAGAAAATATGGTAATTGGCCACTGGTTTTGGGTGTGGAAAGGGTTTGTATTTCTATCCCCAGTTAGTTGGTTGACTAGATTTTTCTCTCCATTGATTGTCCATTACGAAGGAGACTAGTTGGTAATATTCTATAGTAGAAACAATTCAAAACTGACCAGTGTCCCAGGTAATAAGACTGCAGAGGCATTCAGGGAGACTTGCTTCTCTGTATTCTTTCCTGCTTTAAAAGCAAAGGCTTACAGCAGAACGGTGGTACCTATAATCCTAGCTAGCTACTCAGGAGGCTGAGATCTGAGGATCATAGTTTACAGCTGGCCTAGGCAGGGATATTTGAAGACTTTTATCTCCAACTAACCTCCAAATAGCAGGAGGTAGAGATGTAGCTCAAGTGGTAGAATGCTAGCCTTGAAGAAAAAAGCTAAGGGACAGGGCTCTCTGTTCAAGCCCAGAATAGGCTTGTGTGTACACACAGAGCAGGCCCAGTAACGTGAGGAGCTGGAGAAAGAAGAGAACCAGAGGAAATATCCTTGATTTTTTTCTTCATGGTGGGTAGAGGGGAAGAGTAGGCGCTGTCCAGGACACACTCCATAGAGTTTTATCCGGCCTTGCTTTCCAAAGTGAAAGTGTTGGCTTAATACTCAGGAAGTGGTCTTTTATCAGTTACATTTTTGATTATTATAAACAACCATTTATGCAAGGCGCTTTTATAGGTTTCTTTTTCCTCACTTTTAATCTTCAGATCTGTACTAAAGCCACCGCACAGGAAATAAAAATGAGCTCGTTCACCCAAGGATTACCTACCCCGGTAAACCAGTCACTCCTGTCATTATTCGTAATCTTCCTCCCTCATCCACGTGGGATGGATGAGATCCTGGCTCATCAGGATTACAATGATCAACGGGGTCTGTGGATGATTTGTTTGAATAACCAAGGAGCGTGTCTTAACGAGATGTATTTATTTTCTACTTTAACTGAACCTGTTTTACACTTTAGAAAAGGACTTCAAGAGCCAGCCTTTAACAGTGTCTTTCCAAAGGGTAAAAGAAGGCTAACTCCTGTCAGCCACTGGTGGCTCACACCTATAAGTCTAACTACTCAGGAGGCTGAAATCTGAGGATCAGGGTTTGAAGCCAGCCTAGTGCTGCCTCTCAGGCCCCTCCCCCACCACCACTTAACCCATTAAAAAACCAGAAGTGGAGGTGTGGTTCAAATAATAGTCACCATCCATGAATGGAAAAGCCAAGGGAGAATACAAGGCCCTGAGTTCAAGCCCTAGCACCAGCACATACTCTTAACTTTCAGCCTTCACTTTATCCTTTTTTTGGGTGGGGGAGAAGGGTATTCTCTGTTTTGTGTGTTCGTTTCTTTAAGAATGTTAACCCCATCTTTTCTGCTAGTGATTTTCCAGTTTCTTGCCAGACTGCTATGGAGATGGATAGGTCGTCTGGCCATATACTTCTGGGCTAAAATTACCATCTTGGCCTTAGCTTCCCAAGTGCTGGGACTATAGGCATGCCTAGACTGTGATTTTTTTTTTTTTTTTAAGGCTCACCAAAAACCTTGTTTCTATTTTCTGGAGATCATTTCAATAAATATTTGATAGGATCAAAGGCCGACAGGCATTGACTTACTTTTTCACTTAAGTAAGTAATGGCGACAGCAGATGCTCTGCTTCAGTGATATGTTATGAGTACCTGTAACTCGTTGTGGTTCCACAACACAGGGTGGTTTTCAAGTCACAGAGAGGAGGAGAACATACAATTTCCGAGTCTACAACAGTAGTTCTAGGTAGTTTATCATCAGCCTTCATCAGTGGCATTGCTTGGTTCTTTCCCCTTCCTCTCCCTCTCTCTTCCTGATCCCAGGAAGTGGACACACCATTCATCTGCTGTAGGTGGGCAACTTTAGCAATGACGTTAATGATTTGTAGATAAATTTTCATTCCTTCACGAGTCTCCCTTAGACTCAGAAGGCTTTAACAGAACAGAAGGAACCTTTCAGAGAGATTACACAAACAACTGATTTGTCAGATTGAGGTGTCCCAAATCTGACCCCTGAAGTGGTTCCCTGATGCGGGATGCTATTTGCAGCCTCTGGGTCTGTCCTGCTTTTTCTCCACCCATGGGAAAACCAGGACAAGGTGAGACACAGCTCACCTGTTCCTGAAGAGAGCACCCTGGGCCTGCAGGTAACCTGAATACTCTTTCACCTCACAGCCTTTTCCACATTGTATTAAGAGGTGTTCTTCCATCTCCTAGACATCCAGGAACTCAAACGTCCTGAATTTGTAGGTGATGGGTGTTTTGATGAGCTGAATATGACAAGTGTTAATGCTGCTTTTATTTGTAACTTTTTATTTTGTCAGTTGTAAGGCTTGCACTCAGGGCCTAGGCCCTGTCCTTGAGCTGTTTTGCTCAAGGCTAGTACTCTACCACTTGGAGCCTCATCTCCACTGATGGTTTTCAGATGGTTAATTGGAAATGAGTCTGACAGACTTTGCCTGGGCTGGCTTTGAACCACAATCCTCAGATCTCAGCCTCTTCAATAGCTAGGGTTACAGTCATGAGCCACCAGTGTTTGGCTTTTAGTAATTCTTTGAATTTACAGTTTTATGTGAAATGACATAATAAGAGATTTATCTCATATATAAATCACAAAGGATCGAGTCAACCTTTGTGGATTACTTGAAATTGAATTTCCAGATAAACCGTCATCTCTCTTCATGGTGGCAAGACTGAAGAGTCACACTGCTGTACTTAAACTATCTTAAATTACCTTTCGTGGGTCAGTTGTTTGCAAAATTGGACCCACTAAACTCTTCTTCTGACATACGTAGACCCTAAGCCTGGAGGGTGGTGCATGCCTGTAATCCCAGCACTGCTTAATTGAGGCCAGAGGATGGAGAGTTTGTGGCCAGCATTGGCTGCATAACAAAACAAGAAAACTTATACTGAAAACTCTCAAAGTGATATTCTGATTTTTCTGAAAGATTCCATTTTGCCCACCTCCCACCAATGCCATGTAAAGTATCATAGTTCTGACATATTTGTCTAACTGACACAAATTTTTACTAGTTTGTCCAGTAAATTTGAAGACATTTAAAAACATGTCACCTGTAAAGGGTAAACAAATCATAGTATACAGAGGGATAAATTGGAAAAGTTGGTGACTGTCACTGTCAGCCACTTTGATATGTAGTGGCTTAATTATCTTGAATGGATTAGTGCCATGAATAGTAATAACTTCAGTGCATGCATCCAGAGAGAAATAATCGCCATCTGTCAAGGGATAATATATTGGTGTGTTAGAATTCTGTGTCAAGAGTTGCTGAATTCATATAATTTGCCTTTCAGTGGGGAATTCAGTTGAGATTTAACAAGTTAAGAATAATATCTCGGTGGCTGGGAATGTGGCTTAGTGGTAGAATTCTTGACTAGCATGCATGAACACCTTGGGTTCGATTCCTTGGTACCACATAAACAGAAAAAGGTGGAAGTGGCACCGTGACTCAAATGGTAGAGTGCCAGCCTTAAGTAAAAGAAGTTCAGGGACAGTGCCCAGGCCCTGAGTTCAAGTGCCAGGACTGGCAAAAAAAAAAAAAATGCATCTCTCACAGCTTAGGACTCTTAATGCTCCATTAAAATATGTGGAAGAAATCTGGTCACATGTAGAAAAGACTGTTAGGAAATGTAAATTCTTGTTCCAGATCCAACTTGGTTGTGGCAGCTTGCTTGTAAATTAAAAGAATGTGGAGCCAGGCACTGGTAGCTCATACCTGTAATCCTAGCTGCTCAGGAGGCTGAGATCTGAGGATTGTAGTTCAAGGCCAGACCGGGAAGGAAAGTCCATGAGACTTTAACCATTTAACCACCAGAAAACTGGAAGTTGTGATGTGGCTAAAGTGGTAGAATGCTATTTTTGAGCAAAAATAGCCTAGACAATATCTAGGCCCCAAGTTCAAGCCCATGACTGACAAAAACAAAAAAGAATGTAGAAATTGACATAAGTTTGAAATCCAAGTGCTTATGTAACTTAATTTGATGGTCAAAGCTGACCAACTTTGATAGAAGACTTTTTTAAAATTATATTTCTCTTCCCCTGACTTACGTAACTGTAACCCTTCTGTACATTACCTTTATACTAACAATAAAACTAAAACAATTACATTTTCATCATCCTTTAGTAGTTGTACAAAGGAGTTAGCATTTAACAGATGAGTTTATAATAAGCATAATGCCTCTTGATGTGTGAGACATATTTTTTTTTCCTGGTCTTGGGACTTGAACTAACGCTCTACCACTTGAGTCACAGCTACACGTCCAGCTTTTTTTTGGAAAAAAATTAATTTATTGGAGATAAGAGTGTCACAGACTCAAACCACGCTACGAATACAGGTGTGAGACTTTTTATATAGTCTTTATATGTCCATTTAATGTGACTATTACTGAGTCACTAAGGAAATATTCAAGTGTCTGATTTAATGGGTATGTAGCATCTGAGGACTTTGAGATGGTGTTACATAATAAATATATAAGAAATAGGCATTCATAGTGAGGAAAAGTGGGGTGGAGGAGGCGTGAATTCCAGCATACAGGAGACATTGTTCCATGAGTTATAGTCAACCTTTTTGGTTAAATCAGATGCCTTCATTTGCTATCTGATGTGGTCGTAGCTAATGAGTACTGAAGCCGTGCGAATTTATATTTCATTTCGATTAAATAGCCCCATAGTTAATGACCCATTATATTAAATAGAATAGCTGTACAAGATAGATTTCATTACACACGGAGGTTTCCTGTTTTAGTTTTATTTTGGGAAATTGAAAAAAGACTGCAAAATTTGAGTAAAGGTCAAGAAGAGACTATAGAAAATGCTTACATAGTTCTAAATGAAAAGAATCAAACCATTATAGAGAAGAGAGAATATGTCTTAAGTAAAATGAAAATGGTTGCCTTTCACAGCAGATTAGAGTTAGCAGAGCTAATGAAATGGAAGAGAGATCTGAAGACTACATCTAGAGAGAAAAAGGCAAATTATGCAAGTTAAGGTATGGAAAATTATTGCATGCTAAGATCAGTCCAGAATAAGCTGAACTGTAACTTAGATGTATACAACCGATGAGAAATGGTCAGAATCCTAGGAATGTTGCCCAATCTACATTCTAGTAAGAGTTTTCTTTTAAATTGACACTTAGGACCTGGGCACTGTCCCTGAGCCTTTTCACTCAAGGCTAGTACTCTACAACTTGAACCATACTTCCACTTGTGGCTTTTTTGGTGGGTAATTGGAGATAAGAATCGCAGACTTTTCTTGCCAGCACCGGGTTTGAACTGGGAGCCTTAGATCTCAGCCTCCTGAGTAGGGAGGGTTACAGACATGAGCCACTGGCACCTAGCCTTTAGTAAGGAATTTTAACTTCTCTCACTAACTGGTAGATCACCAACTGTTCTCCTCCAAGTTAGCCTGTAAAAGATTAGAGCAACAGTCTCAAATTGCTATGTCTAACTACAAAATATAAAATATTGGCTATGAGTTTAGTGTTACAAACTTCAAAGAACGGTCAAACCCTATATTCTCTGATCATAAAGATATCTATTTAAGAGAAAGTTACTGGAAAAACTATGTGTGTGTATGTATACATGTACATGTGCTGGTCTAGGGGCTTGAACTAAGGGCCTGGGCACTGTCCCTGAGCTGCTTTTGCTCAAGTTTAGTGCTCTACCACTTGAGCCACAGCAACCATTTCTCATGATAAGAGTCTCATGTATGGACTTTTCTGCCCAGGCTGGCTTTAAACGGCGATCCTCAGATCTCAGCCTCCTGAGTAGCTGGGATGACAGGCATGAGCCCCTAGCACCCAGCTCCTCTGAAAGTATCACAGGAAAAAAGGAATTACTCATGAGTAAGCGGTAACAAAAAGTTGGATGTGGTGGTTCACACCTGTAATTCCATCACTTAGAAGGTAGATGCAGGAAGTCACAATTCAAGGCTAGGCTATGCAGCAGGACTGTCTCAAAAAAAAATTTTTTTTTTTGTTTCGGTATTAAAACCATTGGTATGAATCCAGAGGCTCATAATGGGAAAAGTTATAGCCTTCAATGTTTATAATCACAAACCAGGAAGAACTAGAAGATCCAGAAAAAAATGATGGCTTGGAGATTGATTGAGGCATGAAGAATGATTTATAGCACAAGGCAATCAACCTTGGCACCAAGGTTCTCAAGAAGTTGCTAGAACTCTTTCAAGATCTGGGCCAGAAAATGATTTACCCAAGTTACTGGGAACAGCTGGTGTAGGGCAAGAAAAAGGAAATGATAACTCTAAAATGTCCAGAATGTAATGGCATGGTTGGCTTGTACTTTGGTGTGCCTGTTCTTTTCTTCTTAAGTGCCAAGATGGAACCCAGACATTGTCAGTGCCTTTTATGAACACTGAGCTACAAACCCCAGACCCTAGCTCCTTTAGTTACATGGGTCAGTGTTGGTGAGTTTTGTTCACTAGGTAGATTCTCAAAGAAAAATCTGTGAACTTCTGGGGTTTGAGATAGTTTCAGAGGTTCATGAGATAAACTGTTTTCGTAATAGTAGCGAGTTATATTTTTGTCACTTTCAAAAATGTCACTTTTGACATTTCCCAGGGTGTTTAGAAAGCAGCGGTGGATAGAATTTCTGGTGACATAGGCCCAAACCACAGCAGAGTGCTACCTGTTCTTGTGGTCTTCGTTGCCACGCGCTATTGGTTAAAAAATAAAAAAGTCTCAAGCAGTAACAGCTCCTAGCAGTGTTAAACGTAGGCCCTTGACTACCTGTCTTGCTAATATTCTAGAATGAAATAGGAAGTCCGTGCAAAACATTTCTGGGTATAGGAGAGTCTATAGTTATCTCAAGGGAAATATTTTCTGTGAGGTTGAGTTTTTATTTTGCAGCTCAAATCTCTTTCCCCTCTCCCTCTTCTGTCCCTTCACCCTACTTTTCCCTCTCCCCAGTCTTGGGGCTTGAACTCAGTATTTGGGTGTTGTACCTGAGCTATTTTATTCAAGGCCTAAGTACTCTACCACTTTGCGCCTCAGCTCCACTTCCAGCTTTTTGGTGATTAATTGGAAATGAAAGTTTTACAGACTTTCCTGCGCAGCCTGGGCTGACATTGCATCCTTGGCCCTCAGATCTCAGCCTCCTGAGTAACTAAGATTACAGGGGTGTGAACCCCCAGTGCCTGCTCTTTATTATATATTTAAATTAGACTAGAAGTTTTTTTCTCTGGTTGGGAAGGGAAACTTTGAAGCAAATCAGTCATATTGTTGGCTTTAATTCAGTTGAAATGAACATTTAACTTCAGTTTGTACAATGGAGATCAGGAATGGAAGTGATGTCAATGAAAGGCTTAAGAAAGTTGCTGGGTGCCAGTGGCTCACTGTCATCCTAGCTACTCAGGTGGCTGAGATCTGAGGATCACATTTCAAAGCCAGCCTGGGCAGAAAAGTCTTCTTATCTCTCCTTGATTTGTTGTGTTTCTGGGTCCCTATTAAGAAAATTTGGCCTTTGCCAAGGAGACCTAGGGTTTCTCCTATTCCGTCCTGTAATGTTTTCAGGGTGTCTGCTTTGACTCCGAGGTCTTTGATCCATTTGGAGTTGATTTTGGTGCTGGGTGATATATAAGGATCTAGCTTTAGTTTTCTATAAGTGATTAACCAATTTTGCCAACACCATTTACTGAAGAAGCTGTCTTTCTTCCATTCTATTTTTTTAGCTCCCTTATCAAAGATTAGATGGCTATAGGTCTGTGGGTTCATTTCTGGGTTTTCAATTGTATTCTATTGGTCTTCCCCTATGACCTAGCAATCCCACTCTTGGGCATTTACCCAAATGATCACACACAAGACCATACTAAAGCTACCACCACAACTATGATTATTGTAGCATTATTTACCGTAGCTAAGATATAGAACCAACACAGATGCCCCTCAGTAGATGAATGGATCAAGAAAATGTGGTATAGATACACAATGGAATTCTGTGCCTCCATCAGAAAGAATGGCATTGCCCCATTTGTTAGGAAATGGAAAGACGTGGAAAAAATTATATTAAGTGAAGTAAGCCAGGCCCAAAGAAACATAGATCCCATGGTTTCCCTCACTTGCAATAACTAGTATATGTCTGAGACAAGCAGAAAAGGTCAGATAAGTTGGTGTTAAGCGAAATGAACCCCAAGATAAGAACACAAGTGGTTTTTTCTTTCTTGCTATTGTTTCTAACGTATTTATAAGGTACCACGTGATTTTTTTTATTGCTTTGTATGTCTCTCCCCATGGTATAAACCCTGTTTTCACGGTATTTGATGTTGGTATAATTTGGGGAGGGAAAGGGAAAAACAAATTGTTTAAATAGGGATACAGGTTGATCCCTTGCAACAATGAGATGTACAAGATGCTATGTTGAAAAACGAACTTTACAATTTAGGTGTGTGTGTGGGGGAGATGGTAGGGGAAATACAAAGGAGGAGGCAACAATGCTGGATAAGAAATGTGCTCATTACCTTGCTCATGTCATTGTAACCCCTCTGTACAGTATTTTCACAATAAAAAAACGTATTTTTTAAAAAAGATTCTTATCTCCAGTAAAATACTTCAAAAAGCTGGAATTGGCGCTGTGGCTCAAGTGGCAGAGTCGTAGCCTTGAGCACAAAGAGGCTTGGGGACAGTGCCCAGGCCCTGAGTTCAAGCCCCACAACCAAAGTAGAAAAGTAGGAAAATTCCTGTTTTAACAGAAAACACAACCAAATGACTGAGACCCAGCCTGGCTGCTCTCTTGAGGACATGGTAGGGGAGCTCCTGCTGACAAGGCTCTGATCCCAGCCTCTCCTCCTGGCCATGGGCCTCAGAACTCCACAAAGCAGTTGTGAGAGAGTCCAGCTAGGAAGACAACAGTCAATTTACCAAGTATTCAGGACTCACACGCACACACACACACACACACACACACACACACACACACACACACACACACACACACACACACACACACACACACACACACACACCCTTACTGGATGCTTGTGGCTCATATCTGTAATCCTAGGTGCCATCCCTGAGTGTTTTGCTCAAGGCAGTGCTCTACTACTTGAGCTCCAGTTCCAACTTGTTTGCTAGTTTAGTGAAGATCAGAGCCCCACAGACTTTCCTGCCAGGGCTAGCTTCGAACCACTGTCCTCAGATATCAGCCTCTTGAGTATCAAGGTTTATAGCCACGGGCGACTGTCTCAAGACTCAGACTTTTATTTCCAAGTAACCACCAAAAAACTAGAAATGGAAGTGTGGCTCGCGTTGTAGAGTGCCAGCCTTGAGCCAAAAAGCCAAGAAAGGGAGAGAGTAATAAAAGTAATGAGAGTAATCTATGAGTATCTAAGAGTAATGGTACCAAGTAAATAAATAAAAATCTCTGCTTGAAAAAAAAAAAAAGGAAGTTTTTGCCTCAACCCAAAAAGCAGCTCAAGAATGGATTTTAGACCACGACAATAAATGTCTTGTCGCACACAGCCCAGAAAACAGGTCTGGTGGATGTTGTGCTTTGCACTGTCTCATTAAAGAAAATGAGCCAAGATTGATCTAATTACCTCACACCCATTCAGCACATTTTGCCCACTGCAGCAGGCATAGTGGCCCTCTCCTGCCTGCCCGATGTTTGTTTAAATTGTTCACATGAGTCATTCTGAGAAAGAGCTTTAAAAAAAAAATAAAGTAAACAAACCACTTGAAATCTTTGTCTTCTACCTGATAATCATCTGGAGAAGCATTGTAATTACCTGGGGGGGTGGGGGGTTACTTACGTTGACCCCAGGCTTTGCCAAACCTGAAGTGGCCTCCTTAAGAAATGGAGAAGAAAGGTCTTTCTGTCACTTGCAGGATGGGCAAGTGTATTAGCCACCCTGCCTGCTAGTTGTCAGGTGGGCCAAGACATTGACCTTGTCATTACAGGCAATTACAGTGTCACACTGTCTTATTTCCATAGGAAACATATGGAGGTTGACCATTGTCACATATCAAATCTGTTGAGTATTTTTATGTCACTGTTGAGCAAATGTAAAAAATTACAGAGTTTTTTTAAAATTGTAAAACAGGCTTTCAAAATCATGAACTGAGAGAAAAGCATATATTCTTCAGTATCTTCTAAACTAGCATGAAGTAAAAACAAAAGCTAACATAAAGAGTGGCTCACACAGAAGGTTGAGACCTGAGGATCATGGTTCAAAGCCAGTCCAGCTAGAAAAGTCTGTGAGATTCTTATTTCTAATTAATCATCAAAAGCTGGAAGTGGAGCTGTGACTCAAGTAGTAGGGGACCAGCCTTTAACAACAAAGCTCAGAGACAGCACCCAGGCCCTGAGTTCAAGCTTGGGTGATCTCAGTTCAAAGCCAGTCCAGGCAGAAAAATCTGAGACACTTTCAGTTCCAGTTAACCACCAAAAAGCTGGAAGTGGAGGTATGACTCAAGTAGTAGAGTGCCAGTCTTGTTATAGCACCCAGGACCTGAGTTCAAGCCCAGTACTTGCATCAAAATAAAATAGTTTCTAATATAATGGAGGTAGAAATCATTATCCACTTTTATGATATATTTATTGATTGGCGCACAGACTTTGGGGGGAAAGACAGATTTAAGTTTGACTCCTTCTAGTTAGTTAGCTGTGGAGTCTTGGTTTTAACTCCCCATAATACAGTAATGACAGTGATTTCCCAAGGTTCGCCTTGGGATTAAATGTTTTGTCAGGACAGTGCTTGGCTTCTCTAAGGGCCCCAAATGGTAGGAACAGTAATTGTGGCTCTTATTGTGGCTAATGTGAAGTTGTATTTCACAAGTGCTAATTAAGTCCTGCTGTCTTCCTGAGCCTTGATTTCCTTATCACTAAGATGGAGGAGTTGGTTGGTGAGCTTGGAAGATTTCTTTCAGTCAGCCTGAGTCAACCTCTCAGGAGCTTGGCCAGCTGCCCAGAGGAGGGTCTTCAGAACACCCTGGCTCCCTCCCAGCTTTTCCTTCTGTCTGCACAGCTTCCCTGGCCAGTTACTGCCCTGTAGGAGGTTGTGGATCAAAGCCCCGGGAAAGGTCAGGCATTCCTGGAGCTGCCCTTCTCTCCCTTCATCTCCCCCATCTTGTGCCATGTGGCCGCAGCTAGAGCTCAGAGGGGCAGGTATTTCTAGTCATCGTGTTCTAAGCCCTGGGGGGCCAGCTGAGCCTGGGAGACAAGTGAGGGCAATTGTTTGGGGTCTCTAGGAAAACTTGACTATGCTTCTTTTTTTTTTTTTAAGATGTGCAAAAAAGGCAGGAATAGGAAGGTTGGAAGCCCAATCTTTTTTTGGAAAGGGGGTAACAGAGTAAACTAACTTAGAGTATATCCCATAGTGCCGCTGTTCAAAATAGTGTCATAAAATACATAATCAAGGGAGAATATTGACAACATACCGAACAGAACATTAGATCACAAAACAGTATCAGTCTTCTCTCCCTTCTTCCTCTGTTCCCTCCCCCTTCCTCCCCTTTTCCCTTCTGCCTTCCCCCTTCTACCCCTTCTCCTTCCCCTTTTCCTCTCCTCCTCTTCTCCCCTTCCCCCTTTCCCATAATTGGATTATTAGCCAAATTATATCAAGAAAGACCAGCATCTCTTCAATGTGAACTACTTCAACATAGGAGTGTTCTTAAAGCAGAGCAATGGCATGAATTTACGACAGCCAACAGAGAGTGGACCTACCTCCTGAAAATAAACGTAGGCCTGCCTGATACTTATTACTAGACGCTGCCTATTTGGCCCGTCGTCTTGTGCACTCATTTTCAGTAGACCTGTATGGTAACTTCCATGGCCAGCAGATAACCTTCTGTCTCAACACAAGGGGATACACATAGTGCATGCAAGTCTCCAGGGGAGTGAATCTTTAATTGAAAGTTGAACGTCTAAAGTGGGTAATAAATGGCTTTTAAATTCGGCCTTGTGGATTTCAGTTGTCTCTCCCAGGCAGTAAGATCACAGTTCAAATGCTATTCTCCTCCGGTCCCATTCTGCTTCATTTGCCCGCTCCTCCCCTTCCCAGCCCTTGGTAACCAACGGTCTGGGATGACAGTCATCGCTCTCCCCGCCCCCCCAAGCAGTACTGACTTCCCCTTCTTTAAACCTTTTTCCAATGGGCAAGGAGTTTGCCGCGTTCTTTGCTGGCTGATTCATATTCAGTGTTTCCTTCCCAGGCATGAAGTCTGGTAAGTCTTAGCTCCATGGAGTTTGTCCCCTTGGGCCTAGAGAATGCCCTTGTTTTTGCAGCACACAGCGCAGCCGCAGGGGCTCCCCAAAGGCATGCCCTTGCACCCCATGCCTATGCTGATTTCCTCATCTGACCCTTTCCCTTTAACATGGAGCCCTGTGTATGCAGCTAGGCTGCACCTGCTTCCTTCAGTATGGGCTTCCTGGAAGGGCCCAGTTGGAACTCCACCTGTTTTGTTGATGATACTGGTGATACCAGTGACATCTCATTGGGGGCTCTGTCTTCAAGAGGCTTTTATTCTTTTTATTCTTTTGGCATGCTGAGTCTTACTTTTTTGGCAAATTGTCACTTGGCTCTGAAAGTACTGTTTAGGCTACTTGGCTTAATAAATGGATTTGCTTAAAAAAGAGAGAAAAATTTCTGAAGGACAGCTTTTCTTTATGTTTGCTTTTCCTAAATGCCATATAAGAATCACAGAAGTTGAATGTGACTGCTGATTTAAATATACCTAAGAGTTCTACCATGAAAAGAATGGCTTTTGAAAGCCTAATAAAAATGGATTGATCAAACGTTCTGACAATTGCAATTTTCTAGTTTCACTAGCACCCTGGCATTTATAAAGAGTGAAATGCAGATTGCTTTTTATTTGCTTCCTTTTATTTTTTGTCTTTAAAATAGTGGTGGTGCTGCGGTTTGAACTCAGAGGCCTCATACTTGCTAGGCAGGAGCTCTCACATTACAGCCGCTTCTACAGCTCCTTTTTTGCTGTAGTTGTTTTTGAGACGAGATCTCATGTTTATTACTAAGTTAACCTGGACCATGATCCTCCTATTTATGCTCTCCAAGTAGCAGGGAGAATAGGCATGTACCACCATGCTCAGCTTTGTATTAGTTGAGATGAGGATCTCGTGAGTTATTTTGCCCTGGCTGGTTGCAAGTGAACCACAATTATCCTGATCTCCCTGCATTTTATTTGATTTTATTATCTTATTTTAGTAGTTTAGATTATTTTGTTTCTTTTTTTTTTTTGGGTCCAGTCATGGGACCTGAACTCTGGGCCTGGGCGCTGTCCCTTAGCTCTTCAGCTCAAGGCTAGTGCTCTACCCCTTGAGCCACAGCGCCACTTCCGGCTTTTTTTTTATGTGGTGCTGAGGAATCGAACCCAGGGCCTCAGGCATGCAAGGCAAGCGCTCTACCACTGAGCCACCTTCCTAGCCAATATTTTGTTTCATTTTTTAAATGGATCGAGGGTCTAGAGCTATGTCTTTTATAACTGAAAGCAGAAAAATAAAACCTTTAAACTTGGAACTGTCTTTTACTTAAAATAATTATCACAAGCCACGTGACTATGGTAGTTGATCTGCAGTGGCATACTTCCCACCCTCCTCCTCCTCCTCCTCCTCCTCCTCTTCCTCCTCCTCTTCCCCCCATCCTCCTCCCCCTCCCCCTCATCCCCTCCTCTTCCACCTCCTCTTCTGTCTCTCAGGTGTGTCTACAGTCTGTCCATGGTTCAACCTCCAAACGGGTCACTGCTGGTTTGCCTTTGTCCATCTTCCCTTTGTAAGAGCACGGGGGAATCCTGTGGAATTCTTTGAAGAGCAGCTGTGTAGGTGTTGTATGTTTTGATATTTTGGCAGCACTCCGGATAGACCGGGTTTCGGGTGTTTGTGACCTGTGACAAAACAGGATGTTTGGGGTGAGTCTGACTAAGAGAAGCATGCTTGTGGTAGGGTGGCGCCCTAGACTTTGATCCCCACTTTCCTTACAACAATTCAGTTTTCTGTGTGTGTGGATTTGTCTCTAGACTTGTCAAACAAAGGACAGTCCTTCCCTCTCCCCCTTTTCTTTTTCCTTTGCCAGTCCTGGGGCTTGAACTCGGCCAGGCCACTGTCCCTGAGCTGCTTTTGCTCAAAGCCAGCACTCTACCACTTGAGCCACAGTGCTACTTTTGACTTTTTCTGTGTATGTGGTCCCGAGGAATCAAACCCAGGGCTTCATGTATGCTAGGTAAGCACTCTACCACTAAATCACATTCGCAGCACCCTTTTCTCCCCCTTAGCTGGCTGGATGTGCATTCTTCCGCTCAGACCTACCAACCCAGCTGTCCTGGCTAGTGCTTGGGCCTCTTCTGTGTGTATTTAGTGTGTCTTCAATGGAAGCATCAAGGTTCTGACTTCCAGGTTGAGAGACTCTGCATGAGACATGGACCTAAGTCCATGTCGTCTCCTGCCCAATACCTTCCTTCCTTCCTTCTCAGTTCTTCTTCCATATCACCCTTTCTTTATTCTCCCTTCTATGACTAAATAAAATGGTAGAAATAAATGATTAAGAAATTGGTTTCCCCCCTCCCCCTTTCTCTGATCTTCTGGCCTTGTGGGATTGCAAGGCTGGCCGTGTGGCTGGTGCCCAGGCTACATTTAGCAAGTGTTTCCACATGTTCGCCACCAGCCAGTGTGCTGGCAATCAGTCGAGGTAAAAATACTGTTCTTGCTCACGTCATCACAGCTTGGGATGCATTGGGAGGTGGGGGGAATGAAAATGGAAGGCAAGCTGAGAGTATCAGCTCCTCCTGGGCCACTCTTCCAGAAGGAAGTGTACTGCATTCATTCTTACAGGGCTCAGTCAGGTGACCACCACAAACCATCCCATCTTTTTCCTTTTTGGTTTATCCATTTAGTGGATTCTATGAAAAGATAGACAGTTGCTAATTAGCCCTTTACTTCAGAAGAAATTGAAGGCAATAACTACATTTATTCAAATTTACTATATTTATACAATTTTGTGAAGTCATCTATCTCTTTTTTTTTTTTTAATTATTATTATCATTCAGTTTTCTTACAGTGACCTAAGGTGAATTGTAGCCTGGAGTGAGGACAGATTTCCAAGATGTTACACTGATGGTGTAATTGGATAGCTGGCCTGAGTAGTTTCTGAGGGCTGGAATGTTACATGTACCATGTGACATGTACCATGCTACAGACGAATGAACACCATCCTGTCTAGTTAGAGCTGACATGACCAGAGTCAGGAACTAGATGAGAGTTGGGAACCAGAGCTACCATCTGAACCCACGTGGTCAGCCTTGGATCACGGAAAAAGGCTAGCCAGGAACAGGGTGGGGAGCTATAGAGAAGCTGGGATGATGTCCCCATTCTAAGGAGGGTGAAGAGAAAGAATGATGGTATACTTGTCTCTTACACACACACACACACACACACACACAGACACAGACACACACACACACACACTTTTTTGTGGGGGTTGGGGTGCCAGTGTTAAGGATTGAACTCAGGGCCTGGGTGCTGCCCCTTAGATTTTTCACTTAAGGTTAGCTCTACTTTTTGGTGCTTAATTGGAATCTCAGGGACTTTCTTACCTAGGCTGGCTTTGAACAGTGATCCTCAGAATCTCAGCCTCCTGAGGCATGAGGATTACAGATGTGAGCTACCTGTGTCTAGCTAAAATCTTTTTTTTTTCTTTCTTTTTTTTTAATGTCAGTAACACAAGCTCATTCTCAGGCAATGATGATTCTATTGGCATCCTTCTGGGCAGTGGACAGCACAGCAGCACTAGGGATCGATTGAAACGATTACATTGTAGAAATAGCAAATGCCTCTGATATGCTTAAGAGACAGTCCCAGTTGAGAGAAAGGTGAATGAATGCTGGAATGTATTACTTTTAGAGGGTGAACACTTGAAGGTAAGACAATGATTGTAGTAGAGTAACCTGCGCTGCTATAGGCACATCAGTGGAGACAGAAAACATTAACAATGTTGGGAAGCTGTTTATTTTCTACCTGGGAAGCTGCCTGGCAAAAATGGCACCTGCTTTCTTTCTCCCTTCGCCTCCCCACACAGCTGCTAAGCAGTAGAAGAGAGAGAAAATATTTTAAGCCCATCCTCATTACTTTCCCGTTCACACCCCTCCCCCCACTGACTTTAAAAGTGATAATTGCTTGAAATTCTGGGAGAAGGTAATTTGTACTGGTAAAGCTCCTGTGAACTTGGATCAAGGCTGCGTTCTATAGTGGTGGCTTCTTGAATGGCTGCTGGCCTTACCACCCCGAGAGTCTGGGACTTGGTGGATGGTAGAAAATAACTTCTGGATATTAAAATTAAAAACTGTGGATAGTTAACAGGAGGCTGTGGTTTGGAACTTCAGGGAATAGAATGTCTTTAGTGTTTTGTTTTCTAGATTAAAATTTACAATACCTATGAGTGGTAATATCTACACTTAGGGGTTCTTGTTTTTATCATACCACATGTGCCTGTGTGATTTGAATTCAGGACCTAGTGCTTTAGCCAGCTACCTTGCTTCATTGGTAGTCTACCACCCCGCCAGCCCTGCTCTTAGCTTGGTTTATTGGAGATGGAGTCTTGCAGACTTTGCTGCCCAGACTGACTTTCAAACCAAGATCCTCTAGTTGCAGCCTCTTGAGTAGGTAAGATTACAGACATGTTACCACCAGCACCTGGCCCTACCTTTGTTTTAATGTTTACACCATACTTTCCCTGTGCCAGTGGTTTGCATATATCAGTATGTGGTTCTTTCGGGGGGGGGGGGGGAGGGGGGAGCACTCCAGGTCTTTCTGTGATTTGCCAGAGGCCACCTAGCTGGTGTTGGAAGTGATATTCAAGGCCCAGCTGCCTGGGCCTGGAGTTCATCCTTGCTTATCTGGAAGACAGTCTCTCCCCTCTTTGATTTTCAGTTGCAGTCTCTGGCACATTAACTGTGATTAGTTTTGGGCTGTTAATTATGGGGCTCAGGCTCAAACACCGAGGCCTTTCCAGAGCCTGGATCTCTCTCTTCTTTCCCTGCCTTCTTGAGTTAACTAGTTCTAATACATCGTGCCTCAGCGTTGAATGTTCACAGCAGATTCAACAAAATAACTGTGGTCTATCGAGATCCTTTGTTATTGAAACCACATCTCCCAGGTAGAAATGTGGAATCTTTGTGTCTAGTAAACTGGGGACCCAGGAAGAGACCTATTGAAGGAGTACCCGGTCAGGATTCAGTCCTGTGTTCTTTGTTGCAGAGAGAGAATGAAAAACACCCTTAAGTGTGTGTTTGAGATCCTTACTCGCGATTCTGTTTAACATAATTAAGAGGGTTAATAGGGATAGGAGTGGGAGGGAGAGGAGGGCCTTGTAGTACAACCAGAAGGACTTGTTTGCTTGTTGTCTGTTTTGTGTGTGTTTTTGTGTGTTTGTTTTTGCCAGTTACTGGGGCTTGAACTCTGGGCCTCATACTCTTGTTTGGCTCACTAAGATAACAGACATGAGCTACCTAATGCCAAACTGTAACCCCATAGCTTTCTTAAGGAATATTAGAGTCTTGGTGCATTTTTCTATTTTTAAAAAATGCAGCATTTTAAAATATAGGAAAAAGATGAACTATCCAACTAGTGGGTGGGGGTAGGAGAGAAAAATGAGAGTGTGAGGAAAGGGGTGACATTGTCCAAAAAGAAATGGACTCTTTACCTGCCTTATGAACTGTAACCCCTCTGTACATCACCTTTACAATAAAAGAATCCCTGTCTCAACAAAGAAGCTGGGCATGGTGATTCACAGATTCACTGTAGTTACACTTGAATGCAGGTGGAGAATCGTGGTCCAGAGGCAAAAATGGGAAACATCTAAAAATTAATCTGAAGCAAAACAGAACCAGAGGTATGGCTCAAATAGCAGAATGCTTGCCTACCAAGCATAAGGCTCTGAGTTCAAACCCTAGTAATACTAACTAAACAAATGAAACCAAGCTATGCTGCCTGTGTGCTCCTTTGGTGCGGACCGGGGACCTCTTTTGTGAAGCGGCATCTGAGGAGACTCCGGCGCTCACGATGGCCCAAGGGAAGGAGTCAAGACTGAGAACAACGATCATATTAATTTGAAGGTGGCGGTGCAGGATGGTTCTGTGGTGCAGTTTTAGATGAAGAGGCATACACCACTTAGTAAACTAATGAAAGCCTATTGTGAACGACAGGGTTTGTCAGTGAGGCAGATCAGATTCCGACGGGCAGCCAATCAATGAAACAGACGCACCTGCACAGTTGGAAATGGAGGATGGAGATACAATTGCTGTGTTCCAGCAGCAGACAGGAGGTGTCTACTAAACAAGGGAACCTGCTACTTTGCTCCAGAACTTTGTTCTTATAGACCAAGAATACATTCTTAATTAGAAAACTGCAATTTGGGTCCACCACATCCTGACTACTACAGTATAGTTTTCTCTATTCTTTCATCTTCCCCTTCCCCATCCCTTTATTGTACATAAAGTAACTGGTGTATGTGCACAAGCATATTGCTTTTCTTTTTTCCTTTTTCTCTTTTCTTTTAAACTAAATGGCCAATGGTATATTTTAATTGACATCAAATGGAGATGGGATGGGGAAAAATACTGGTCCTGTGAAAATATCCCCTTTCTCCATTCGTGGCATGCTATTCAGCTTTTATCTTTATATTTCAGTAAGTTATTTTGCTCTCACTGTTTTAACAAAAAGAAAAAAGAAAAAAACAACAAAAATCCTTGCATACCTTGTTTGCTTGGAGAATTTTAATGTTTTCATTTATCATTGTAAAACCAAGGACAATTTAATAACTTTTTTGTACGTAGCTGTTACATGTAGGGCAATCTGTCTTTAAGTAGGGGTAAATTACTCTTTAAAAAAAAATCCTAGATAGTTTTCCCTTCAAGTCAAGCGTCTTGTTTAAATCAACTTCTTGTTTAAAATGGAAAAAAAAAATGAAACCAGTCAATAAGTAGTATGCAGTTTAGTGATTTTTAGTGCATTTAGTTGTTTTGCAGTCATTAGTACTAATTTTAGAACCTTTCACAACTCTAAAAAAAAAACTTTGTGCCTCTTAGCTATCACTCATTTCTTTCTCCTTTGCTCATCTACTCATTCTATTCTGGATATTTTATATAAATGGAATCATGTGGCTTTTGGTGTCTGATTTCTCTCACTTAACAGATCCCAAGTGGATCTGTTGTGTATCTAGTTCATTCCTTTTTGTGGCTACATAGCATTCCATTGCTTGCATATAACTGTTAATATATTTTGACTAATACAAATAATTCTGTTACGAACATTTGTGTGTTAAGTATGTGTGTAAGATCTCTTGGATCTTAACAATAGAATAGCTAGGTCTGATAGTTTCATTCTGTGTTTAACCTTTTGGGGTTTCTGTTTGCTTGTTTGGTGTGTAACACTCCTGGGGCTTAAACTCGGGGTTTCTTGCTCTCCATAGCTTTGAAGGTCAAGGCTGGTGCTGTACCACTTGAGCCATACCTACACTTCTTGGCTTTTTCCTAGTTAATTGGAGATAAGAGTTGCTTCGATTTGTTTGTCCAGGCTGGCTTTGAACATCCATCCTCTGATGTCAGCCTCCTGAGTACCTAAGATTATACAAGCATGAACCACTAGAACCTTCCTTATGTTTAACCGCTTTGAGGAGCTTTCATTTTCTGGTTTGTCTTTTGTGGAATTTTTTTGGGGTGGGGGTGAGGAGCAGTCCTGGGGCTTGAACTCAGGACTTTGCACTTGGTAGGCATCCAGACTCTGACAGTAGGGCAACGTGCTTTCCCTCTATGGCTGTGAGTGCCCCCCCCCCCCCAGCTCTGAACACAGACCGACCATGGAACTCAGAGCCATGCTGCCCTGCCCTGTGCCACCACAGGTGACTCCAGGCTGCGTTTTCTGAACCTCTGCACGGGCGCTGGTGGCTGCTACCTCCCGCAGTGTACAATTGTCAGCTGAGTTTGTTAGTAAAGGTTAATTGGGTGGTGGCAATCTGGAGCAGATTTCAGGTGCGTGCATAAGTGACCCACCTCTGCTACACCAAAGGAGTAACCCCAGTGACATTTTATCAGGATGATTGCATCCCATCTGTAGGTTTGGCCTTCAGTCCTGATGGCAGGTACAACTTTACAGGATCCTGAACTAGAAGAAATCAAGTTAGTAATGCATTTGGGGACAATTGGGATAATTTAATTTTCCATAAGCGTCACTGATGTTCCTTCAGTGTATCTGCCACGTCATGGTCCAGCAGCAGCCTAGCAGTGTCAAGTCATCTTAAAATAATTGATTGTTGCCAGGTGCCAGTGGCTTACTCCTGTAATCTTAGGGAGGATTATTCCTTACTCCTGTAATCCTACTCAGGAGGCTGAGATCTGAAGATCATGGTTCAAAGCCAGTCTGGCACCAGGAAAGGCCATGAGACTCTTACCTTTAGTTAACCACTAAAGGTATGGCTCAAGGGGTAAGACTGCTAGCCTTGAGCAAAGAAGCTAAGAGACAGTGTGCAGGCCCTGAGTTCATGCCCTAGTAGTAGCAAAAAAGGGGGCAGATTCTAGACATACACGGGCCTGCATTGGTTTTGACGCTAGGAATCCAACATTGACAGGTGACACACTTCAGTGTCCCACAGGGCCTGCTCACCTGTTTCCTCCCCTGGATCTACCCTTCTGTCAGCCTGCTGTGTTCATGGGTCATCACAGGGTTATATTATCCTGGTCCCTTGGGATTATATTTTTGTCCCTACTTTCTGGATGAGCTTTTTTTTTTTTTTTTGGCCAGTTATTTACATATACAACTTATGTCCACTCAAACACAATCATAAGCACCAGTACTCAGATGGGCCAGGCAACTCATAGCAAGGAAATAAATGGAAATATCCTTTTGGCACTTTAGATTCACCATATTATCACATAGAAGAAATAGTCTTAAGAAAAGTCATCTGTGTGTGCGTGTGCACGTTTGTGCATGTGCACCAGCACTGAGACTTGAACTCAGAGCTCTTTAGCTTTGTCACTCAAGGCTGGTGTTCTTCCATATTGAGCCGTACTCTACTCCTAGCATTTTGCTGGCTCATTGGAGATAGGAATTTCTCAGATTTGCCTGCAGGAGCTGCCTTTAGACTGGGTTCCTCAGATCTGAGCCTCCTGAAAAGCTAGGATTACAGGGATGAGCCACCAGGCACTGAGCATTTTTTTTTGGTCTTTTCTGTTTTGACATTGGGGTCAAATCTAGGACATTACACTTGCTAGGCAGTCACTTTGCTACTGAGCTACATCCCAGACCTGGGCAGCCGTTTTTAATCTAGGGATCATGAGCTACTTCATTCCCAGTCTTCTCTCTGTGAGCACTGAAGTGCTCACTCTAATCCACTGGTGTGTGGCTGCGTTTATGTATGAAAACAATTAAACAAGCCTTTTCGTTAGGGTCTCAGTGTCTGTAGCTCTTAGAGTAGCTTTGCTCCTGCCCTGCTGATCTGGCTTCTTAGACAAAGGAGGCTAGCTTTTCTTTTACCAGGGCCTCTTTGCTTTATTTGACCTTGGCATTAGCCACCTTACTTGTAATAGTTACCAGCTGCACAGTAAATCCCAAATCTGCTTTGGTTTGTTTCTTTGGTTCCTTTATGTTGACTGCCTCTAGTTCTTTCTCTTTGTTTTCAAAGGGCTGTGAGATAATTAAGTTAAAGCTTAACCTTTGTGTATAACTGTTCTAACAGAATAGCTGTACTTAAATATAAAATGCTGTTTATTCTAAACCAATGTCCTGTGCTTATAATCCTAGACACTCTGGAGGCTGAGATTGGGAGATTAGGTTTTTGGTCCAGAAAATGCAAAAAGCTGGGTGTGGTGGTATATGCCTGTCACTTAAGCGATGCAGGAAGCGAAACTAAGGAATTGCGTCCAGGCTGGCATTGGCATAAACACAAAGACTATTTGAAAAATAACTAAAGCAAAAAGGGCTAGGAGCATGGTCTGAAAGGTTGTGTCTGCCTATGAAGTACAAGGCCCTGAGTTTACACCTCAGTGTCAAAAACAAACCAACTAATAATTAGCAAATGGCTGCCCAGATGTTGAGCGTTAATGTTGAGAACTGAAGCTCTTCTAAAATGTTCTTCAAAATAGATTTCTTTCTCCCTTCAACTCTGCCTAGTGCTTATTGAAACTTGGGCCCTAAAGACAGTGGAGTGTTCCTGGCCTTTCTCCCTGATTGCCCAGAGGAGATTAGGAACATGTGTGAATCTTGGTCCTTCTACCAGCACCACTGCTCTGGTGAGTGAGCGTGTACATGTGCTAGAAGCTATAGTCTCTGGATGAAAAAGACAAAACCATGGACCTGAGAATTTGACAGTTCTGAGGGTAGTTACTGCACCAGCAGAGTAGTTACAACATCAACGAATAGTGATTGTAATGGCACACAGTTCTTATCTGCAAAGGATTAATTGGTGAAAATGGGGAGACAAAATGGAAAGTTAAAAGGGTGTTTCTCTAAGTGGGTTTCTGGTAGCTCATTCCTGTAATCCTAGCTGCTCAGGAGGCTGAGATCTGAGGATCACATTTTGATGCCAGACCAGAGCAAGGAAAGACTAAAACTCTTCTCTCCGATTCACCACCAAAAAGCCAGAAGTAGAACTGTGACTCAGTTGGTAGAGCACTAGCTTTGAGTGAGAAAGCTCAGGGACAGTGCCTAGGCCCTGAGTTCAAGTCCCAGGACTGGCACAGAAGGAACGTTTCCTTTGTCATAACAGATGATATGAGGCCTTGCAGCACCTGAATGTAGCAGCACTGCCCATTCCCTTGGCCTTCTCCTCCTCTCCCAACAGCATATGGGGTGGGCCTGTGGTAGTAAAACAACCCCTTTAAACACATAGGGGTCTCTCTGCAGGTCCTAGGAGAGGAAGTCAGAGGCTGGAAACTCAGAAAGATCCAACAGGCCATTGCTAGCTTGAAGGTGGAGAAGAGTACTTGTGATTCTAGCTACTCAGGAGGCTGAGCTATGAGGAGCGCAGCTCAAAGTCAGCCTAGGCAGGAAAGTCCATGAGACTCTTTATTTCCAGTTAACCACCAGAAAACCGAAGTCACACTGTGGCTGAAAATGGTAGAGTGTTAGCCTTGAATGAAGGAAGCTCAGGAACAGTGTGCAGGCCCTGAGTTCAAGCCCCGTGTCTGACTAAATAAGTCTTTGAAAAGAAGACAAGTGGTAGGTATATTTGCTTATTTTTAACTTGTTTTAAATCTATACATTAAGTAGCCCAGCAAATAAGAATCAGAAAGATAGTTCAGTATGTTACCACCATTCCATAATTGTAACCCACAAACCAATTTCTCTCTGTCTTCTGAAATAATTCCTTTCCTTCATATAGTTGGCTTGGATTGTCCACAATCAGCAACTCATTGTGTGTGGTTACTGTAACTATCTGATGATAGTTCTTGAGGTATGGTCTGGACCTTTAAGGAGAAAAATCTACCAAGTTCCCCTAATTCTCACGATAATGTTGATACATTATTTGGCTTCTTCGCTGTGTTTTGCATTGGTGGCACAAAAGGAATAGGTGGTGGGCATCAATAGCTGGTAAATTATCCTAGGAAACATTGAATTCAGCAACTACACACCATTCCAGAAGAATGGAAAATGAGAAAGCAGGTAAAATTGATCATTTCATTCTTCGCCCTTGACCGCATAACTGACAAACTTTGTCTTTCCCAACTTTGGTGTTTAGTCGCTATTTTCTTACGCTTGAGCATAGTGAGTATGTCACTTCCATAAAAACAAAATTGACATCACTTATTGCCAGTGATAAAACATTTGAGCTTCCAAGTCAAGAGAAGAATTATAGAAAACTATGAGCTTGATAGCTTACAATCCTGAGACTTGGCTCATGAAAGGAGAGATAATATTAAAGAGTGTAATGTTTATAGTCTTGTCATGAAATCTCTCAACTAATGGACTAGTAGGATCCAAATGGCTTTGCAAAGTAATGCATGGTTAAAAAAAAGAACCCTCAGTGTTCAAGCTAAACCATGGAAAGTATATTTTTATGATGTGTGATTTACTCAGGAGCTACCATTAAGGAAACTTTTTGTTTTGTCAGTGAAGAAGGCCCACAGTTGGCTGATAAAGCTACTAAAACAAGTCTGTTTGCGAACAGACACTTTCTGTGGAGCTAGACTGACTGTAGCTTCAGTGATGAAAGTTGAATTCAAAAGCAGATTATGAAAATCCATTTTAGTGTCCCCACTAAAATGATCACTAGATCTGGGTGCCCATGGCTTATGCCTGTAATTCTAGCCACTGAGGAGGCTGAGATCTGAGGATCAAGGTTCAAAGCCAGTCCTGGAAGGAAAATCCATCCTATACTTCTGGCTTTTTGCTAGCTAATTGGAGATAGGATTCTAATTTGATGTCCCTACCCAGGCTGGCTTGGAACTGTGATCTTCAGATCTCAGCCTCCCAAGTAGCTAGAAAGAATTACGGGCATGAGCCACTAGCACTCAGTAAAGCAGAACTCTTAACAGCAAATGTAGGGCTGCTTTCAGAGTTGATTAATATGTTTTGTGGAATTGTCACCTTGTAGAGAAAGTGGAGAACAGGTTTTTCCATGCTTGTCTGTTTTAGAGTAGATCTTCTAGTGGACTCATATCTAGTGGTATCAGTCTTCTCTCTAAGATTATTTGTTCCTGTCTAGATGTCTCCTTATTTAGGTCAAGGCAGGCTACATTACCCTGCGGTATGGTTTGGAACAAAGGTAGAGTAAAGACCACAGTGGATCAGGATTAGCAGGGACTTTGGTATCAAACCAGCAGCAGTGCAGCTCATCTGTCCCCCTAATGATTAGTTAGCTGTGTGTTCAAAAGGTCTTCCACATCTATAAGCATGGGGTAAAGACACCCACGTGTGTGGGGATGTGCCGGAGCATGTACAGAAGCCCTGCTGTGCTGACTGGTACTTAGTGTTCGTCCCCCTGGGACATGGTCCTGCCTATTTTGGGACGCTGTTCCAGTTGTCGGTTGTGGGGCTTGAACTCTGGGCCTGGGCGCTGTCCCTCAGCTCTCAAGGCTAGCACCCTACCACTTGAGCCACAGCAACACTTCCAGCTTTTTCTGCTTATGTGGTGCTGAGGAATCGAACCCAAGGCCTCATGCATGTGAGGCAAGCACTCTGCCACTGAGCCACTTTCCCAGCTCCACTAGATTGGCTTTTTGCTTAAGTTGGGCTCTGAGAATGTTGGGAGTTGAGACCCCCCCCCGGGGGTTCCAGGTTATCTGGAGATAGTGCTGTGCCAGCCAGGGTGCTCTCAGAACTGGAAACCCGTTTGCATATGAAGAAAGCATTCACCATTGGTAGCTAGCAGGCCTCTCCTGTAGTCCTCTCCCTCCAGCAGGCCTCTCTCCCAATCCTCATCCTCCAACAGGCCTCCCTCGCTCATTCTCGCCCTTGAGCAGCCTCTCCTCTAGCAGTTCACCCGCCAACAGGCCAGAGGCCTTAACCTGGAGTGAGTTGAACCACGCTTTTTCAGTCCTTCCCAGAAATCACATCGTGGGAGGCTCCCCAACTTTCATGGCCACCTTGAGCTCCTGCCAGTGGTGAGTGGGTCATTTCTGGGAATGCTGCTTTTGGGGGTGGCTTCTCAGATCCCTAAGTGGCACCCACTTTGTGTCCACAGGAGGTGTGGGTTTTATTGGCTGTGATGCCCTCCAGGTTCCTACCTGCAGGGGATCGGCCTGGGTGGCAGCCAAGCAAAACTTCTCAGGACAAAGTCCAGTCTTGCAGAGAAAGGCAGTGGTTGAGGTTCTGTAGCTCTGACCGCTTCTCCTGAGGCACTTCTTTGTCAGGTGTGATGCCTGTGCTTAGAACAGAGACCACACAAGGCATTTCATCGATGTCATCCACAGTCAGGTGTGGCCATGGTGGTCAACTCAGTGTCCCAAGATTTTACGAGCCTGGCTCATCAGGGAGGCCGCATGGAATGAACTTGGCGGCAGGAGCTAGACTTGTTGCCTTTGAATCCTGGCTCTCTACACATGAGCTGTGTGGCCTGGGGAAAGTTACGTAGCTTCTCCACGCCTCTTGCCGGATCTGTAACAAGAGGATAGTAGGAGTTCTGTCTCAAAGGTGTTTGTGAGGATGATGTGTTTACACAGTAAGCCCTTGCAGGTGGTAGATGCACTGACGTGTGGCCTGATGGTGCGTCTTCCAAGTTGAACTCAGGGCCTGGGCACTGAGCCTCTGAGCCTCTCTGTGCTCAAGGCTAGCGCTCTACCACTTGAGCCACAGAGCCTTTTCTGTGTATGTGGTACTGAGGATTCAAACCCAGGGCTTCATGCATGCTAGGCAAGCACTCTACACCTAAGGTACATTCCCAGCTGAAAGAGAGCTTCTTCCAGCATCTGCCTGGTGTATTTCCTTTTCTTTCTCCTGCACCTGCGTCCCCTACCCCTCACTTCTGGATTTTTGGTGGTTAATTAGAGATAAGAATCTCAGGGGGCTGGGAAGGTGGCTCAGTGGTAGAGCGCTTGCCTTGCATGCCTGAGGCCCTGGGTTCGATTCCTCAGCACCACATAAGCAAAAAAGAAAAAAGCCGGAAGTAGCGCTGTGGCTCAAGTGGTAGAGTGCTAGCCTTGAGCTGAAGAGCTGAGGGACAGCACCCAGGCCCAGAGTTCAGGCCCCACGACCGGACCCAAAAAAAAAAAAAGAATCTCAGGGACTTTTCTTGCCCAGGCTGGCTTTGAACCCCAGATCTCAGCCTTCTGACTAAGTTCCATCTCAATTACTTTTCCTTTGCTTACCTGCCCAAGCTGAAAGCATCTGCAATTAGAATCTGGACATTTCAGTCTTGAGCCTTACTTAGCCATGCTGCCAACTGAATTTAAGCAAGTAATTAAGGGTCTTGGAGGAGGAATAGAAAATTGGGGATAAGGTCAGGTTGCCTGGTGTGTCCGATAGAGATGGAGTCATTATGCATTCTCTTACCCTGGATAATAAAACAAAGGACTCATTGGGGACGCCTAGCAGGTTTTACTGGAAAGTAAAACATATCTCAATGAAGCAGAATCAGTGATTTTTCCCCTGCTCCCTCCCTGCAAAGCATCTGAGTAGATATCAGGAATCTTGGGTTGTATTAAGTGAAATACTGTGTGTATAGTACCCATCATAGGGTCAGAAACAAAGGACAAACTTCTCCACTACCTGATGTTGGTGTATCAGGCCATGGAGGGTCTCCATGCATATTGTACTCAAAGCACTATGCCTTATGAGAATGGGGTTGTGGGATTTGGGGTGCTGCCATAGTCCTGGCTTGAGCAGCTTCTTCGTTCTGATCTGTCTCTCAAGCCTCTTCCTGTCTTGTAAAACAAGGAGCTTGAGCTTGAAATGTGCATCTGGTTTCTGTAGCTTTGCCGTGATACTTAGGCCTAGAATGACACCCACACTGCACATTACCTGGCCCATTTCTGTCATAGTAATTGGTGCTTTCTTTCCAATTTTGCTTTTGCTTTTTAATTTTGAAAACACATTGTTAGCCTGGCACTGGTGGTTCACATCTGTAATCATATCAACTGAGGAAGCTGAGATCTGAGGATCTTGGTTTGAAGCCAGCCCAGGCAGGAAAGTCTGGGAGATGCTTATTTCCAATTAACCACCTGAAATACAGAAATGAAACTGTGGCTCATAGTGGTAGAGTGCTAGCCTTGAGCAAAAAGCTAAAGGACAGTGCCCAAGCCTTGAGTTTAAGCCCCAGGGTTGACCAAGTAACAACAACAACAAAAATTGTGGTGCCTGTCTCCACTTGCAGACCTTTAGAAAACGAGCTGCGGGAGATCAGGTACCTTGTCTGCATTGGATCAGTGTTAGAATAGTACTTGGAAAATGTTAGATGTTTAATAAATATACACATGTGCATATTTACGCATAGATGGCTATGGTCATGCACATGTAACTGCGTGCATATACACACATGCACACATACACATATGCACCTATGTACATATACACATTTGTAACTGTATAGGTAGTGTTTCATAAATGTGTCTTTCGAGACTTACTTGGTTAATGGTAGCCATTCTTCCCTTCATTTATTTCTCCACCTGAAAACACACCACATGGTTATTCTGAGATTCAAAGAAGAGCATTGACTATTTCTTCTGTATCTCTTAAAAGCTAACCAAACCACCTAAGCCAGAGTCCCAGCCTTGTGTTTGCATGTAACCTCAAGGCATAAGTAACTTTTGAAATCCGAGGCAGCCCACAAATTCAAGCCTGGGGACACATGGCCGTAGTGTCACCGTGCCATGTATCTGCAGTGGAGGCTGGAATCCGTTTCGCTTTGTCTTTCTTACTTGGAAGAGACGGTTGGCAGGAGGCGAAATAGAACCCTTAGAATTCTGCTCCCACTTACTATTGAAGATTTCGTATTGCGTTTTATTATTTGGCTAGGAAAATGGACGTAATCCTTGTTGGCTTTAACACACCTCGTAGTACCGTTTTCACGATCCGTCTTGCAAAATATAAGACAAGGCCAGGGCTTAAATTAAAATCCACAGCTCCTTATCTTCTTCCCACAGGAAAGCAAATCTGTGTTGAAAACCGTAAAATTAAGAGGAGAGCAAGGATAGCATAATTTAGCAAAGAAAAAAAAAGATTTCAAGGCACCAGATTCTGAGCTCTATGGCTGGAAGGAGAGGTCAGACATTAGGGAGATGGTAATGTACGTTCCTTTAGGCGGTGCTCGGAAAACAAGAAAGGCATGCAAAGAAGTGTGTGTGTGTGTGTGTGTGTGTGTGTGTGTGTGTGTGTGTGTGTGTTAATATGTACATATATGTGTGTAAATACATAAGTACATATGTGTATTACCAGAAGGTACTGCAAAAATTATCTTTATAGATCATTTGACAATTATACTTCGAGACTTTGACAATCAAAGTCAAAGAAATTCTAAGATGCAGTTGAAGTATATTTCAGCATTCAGGTGTTGATTTTTTTCTATTTTACATAATTCTAATTTCAAAATTTTTGTGTTATTATAGAGGTGATACAGAGGGGTTGCATTTATATAAGTTGGGTAATGAGTACATTTCTTTTTGGACAATGGTTACACCTTTTATCTCCTACTCTCCCAGTGTTTTCCTCAGTCCCCACCCATAAGTTGTGTACTTCATTTTGCACATAGTGTCTAGTAAGTATCACTGCTGCATTTGTTTACCCTTTGTCCCTCCATTTTTGTGCCTTCTCTTCCCTCCCAAAGACAGATACATGAACAAACAAGACAAAAAGAAAGGATAACAGTGACAAAGAAAAAAACCCTCATTTCCATTTCCTGGATAATTTGTTACTTTTTTCTGTATTTTCTATGTTCTATTCTATGTTCTATTCATTTTATATTTAACGTTTTTATTTTCCCATTTTATACTTTTATTATCTTTAACTGTACAAAGAGGTTTTGATTGCACATAGCAGTTTATGAGCAAAATGCATCTTGATCAATGTCACCTCTTTATATCCATTTTAAAAGGGATTTATAATAATATCCTTTTACGCAACCGCCAGCATTCTAAATTCCTTGTGTTTAAGAGGCTCATTTCATATATTTGTCTAACCACATCATTAACACTTGAAAAGCATTAAAAGATTTTTTTCTTTGGTAACCTTTTACACATTTATATGCATGGATGTTTGTACTGAGGTATGTAGGGGAAAAAATTGTGTGGCTTTGATAATGGTGCTCTATTTAATACATGCCAAGGGCTATATGAGCCATGCAAGTTTTGCCATTAGAGATGAGCTGGTAATTATAAAGTAGAGAAAAATCTCATGTAGAAATTACAACATTCTCCAAAAATGTGAGTTCCACCTTTTATCTCCACTGCCCCCAACCTCCATACACGCATACGTTTCTCTATGCTGGAGAGTGCCATGATAGAGTACAAGGAGAACTGGAATTTACTAGCATGTCTTCTCCCTCCGCCATTAGAGCTCCACGCTTCCACACCTAATTGGGGAAAATCATCCGATGTAAAATGACTGTGTCCCTGGGTGTCACCCCCATACACCAAGGGTATGGTGGGGATCACTCAGCTGTCTGGACGCAGGCCTGGATTTTTAGCAATTCATGTTTCAGTCATAATTTGTTTTTCAATTGTGGATGTTTGTTTCTGGAAAAAGCTGTATCACATGTATCTTAGGACTGTAAAATGGCCCTAATTCAAACTAATTGCAGGGAAGACATACCTGAACTTGGGAGTTCATTACATCCTGTTCTCCTAAAATCCACGCTCCTCATGGCTATGGTGTTTCTAAGTGGAGATCTCCCCAAGTAGTAGATGGGTTTAAAATCATCCTTTACATGTGTTATTTTGTGGAGTTCCTTTCCTTTAGGGGAAGAGTGGAATTTCTTTTTGTGTTCTTCTTTATCTTTTTTTTTTTTCTCATTGACAAACATAACTGCATGCATTTATTGTATCCTAACATGTCTTGAAGTATCTATATGCCATGGAATGGTCAGATCTAATGAATGAATGCATGTCTTAACTGCGCAGAATTATTTTGTGGTGAGAACACTTAATATGCACTCTTCATATTTTTCAAGGATAGAGTATAATGGGACCAGGTGTGGTGCCACATCATGCTTGTAATACCAGTACTTCAGCAGCAGCGGCAGAAGAACCAGGACTTTGAGGCTAGCTTGGAGCTACCTGGCAAGACCCTGTCTCAAATAAACAACAAAAAAGCACAATATATTCTTATTAGCCAGAGTTCCTTTAAAATGATCCCCCTTTTTACCTGACTGATTTACTGTATTTGGGGCAGGGAGTACTGGGGATTGAATTCAGGATGTTGTATTTGCCTGGCAATTGCCCTGGGCTACTTCCCAGCCCCATAACTGATTTACTTGGTCAGAATTTTCTTGGAGATGGGGTCCCTTCAACTTTGCTTGTGATCAAAATGATCACAGATTTCAAATTGATGAAGTCCAAGTACTGAGTTACATTTTTTCACTTCCAAGTTAAATAAGAAAATTGGTTTGTAAACCAGTGTTTAGATGAAGTGTGCCAAAATATAAAATGTAAACAACTTATTCTTTCAAACCATGTTTGTTTGTTTGTTTTTTCTGTTATGCAGTCACACTCAAGAGTGGAAATTTTAGCCGTGTGCTCCTGCCTGTAATCCTAGTTACTCAGGAGGCTGAGATATGAGGATTATGGTTCAAAGCCAACCCTGGGCAGGAAAGTTCATGAGACTCTTATCTCCAATTAACCACCAGAAAACAGGAAGTAGTGCTGTGGTTCAAGTGGTAGAGTGCTTGTCTTGAGCTGAAGAGCTCAGGGACAGCACCCAGGCCCCAGGGCCTCCTTCCTTTGCCCCCTTCCCCAAATAAGAGTAGAAATTTCCCCTTGTCTAGCTAGTCCTTCTGGAGCAAAAGATGGACTTAGTAGATACAAAACTCTGATGAGCAATCAGTTTAACAAAGCTACAGGATGCAAAAATAATAGTAAAAGTATGTATTGTGGTTCTCACCAGATGTACAGCTATAGAAGTAAGGTTTTATAAATTATGAATCTATGCTTAACTGAGTTCCTTCACCTTGATCCTTCAAATTGGCAACATTCAGTCATTTATTTTGTTCTTGGGACAATTTCATCCAGGCCACTGGATGGTAACAGAGTAGTCAAGGCTATTTCCTATGGAAAAATGCTGAGAAGGGTCATTGAGATGGCTTTAGTTGTCTTAAGTCTGGAGAAGAATCTGTGCTGCTGCTTGGTTTCATCTGGGGAGAGGAGACGAGAGTCGGGTACCTGTACTAATGGTGGACCCTGTGCTTGCTTCACAGTCAAACAAAGTGCCCGTGGTGCAGCCCTCCCACGCCGTCCACCCCCTCACCCCTCTCATCACCTACAGCGACGAGCACTTTTCTCCTGGATCTCACCCATCACATCTCCCATCAGATGTCAGCTCCAAACAAGGTGAGAGGCTCCGCGTCTTCTAATCAAGGAGCCAGTTCTCGCATTTCATTGCTTAGGAGTTCTTTAGAAACCCGTAAGACTCAGTCATTGGTTCTTTTAATTTCTCAGGATTAAAAGCAGAAGAGCCAGGTGAGGGTCCTTTTCCAAGTGACAGCTCTGTAAATCCACAAAATACACTAAGGTGTTGTACAAATGGACTAATTCATTTATCTGCAATTATTTATCTAACCATGAACAGTCCTCTTCTCACCCTATCCTTGGGGGATACATTCCTAGTCCCCCATTAGATGGCCTAAAACAAGGCAGAGTGATAAACCTTCAAACAGACTCTTTTTTTTTTTTTTTTTCCACCGTAACTAAGTACTTCGTACAAATCATGGCTATGACTTGGCAGTGTGAGGTGAGACAGCAAAACTAACACAACTTATATTTTCCTTCTTCAGAATTTCACAGATTGGAGATGTATTTTTATCCTGGAACTCATATATATATATATATTCTTATTGCTCTAGAACTTTCACTTTTTGACATAAAAGACATACTCTATGGCTTTACTCTGGCATATTCAAATAACCAACTCATATGTTTAGGATCTTTTTTAAAAAACAAACAAACAAAAGAGTTATTTGTAGACAGTATCTGCACAACCCAGACAGTAGATCACTCGGTAAGATACTCTAGATACCTAGTAAGTGACTTAACAGGTAGGGATGGCATGGAACCAGGGCCAAAGGGATTTGTCATGCAGGGACTGAATGGATCACACCCTATCTAAATGTTGGCGTTATCTCCAGTTAGTCACCAAAAAGTAGAAAGTGGAGCTGTGGCTCAAGTGATAGAGAAGCCACCCTTTAGTCGAAAAAGCTGAGCTAGCACTCAGACCCTGCGTACCATCACGATAGATGGATGGATATAGAGAGAGACACCAGTCACTTGCAGAGATGCTTCCAGATTGGCCTGTTTTCATCCTTCCAGGCTTTCCTCCACCTTGTTTTGTTTGTCAAGAATAAGAACTTTCAGGGCTGCGAATGTGGCTTAGTGGTAGAGGGCTTGCCTAGCATGCTTAAAGCCCTATACCACATACACAGAAAAGGGCAGGAAAGTAACACTGTGGTTCAAGTGGTAGAGTGCTAGACTGGAGCAAAAGCAGCGCAGGGACAGTGCCCAGGCTCTGAGTACAAGTGGTGAGACAGGAAATGATGGTGGAGCAGGTCTTAGGAAGCAGGCTGAGTATGAAAGTGAGATCAGTAATAGGATGTTGAGGCTGAGGGTGTGGCTTGGCCTAGTAAGTGGCAGCTCTGGGTTTGACTACCTGTCCGGGCCCCTCTCTATACACAGAGACACCAAGTGTTATTTTAGTCACGGTGAGTTTAACTGTTTTTATTCGGTATCTGCAGGCGAGACATGACACAGGCAATTTAGTGTACGGTACAGTCCTTAGCCCAGGGTCTGAGCTGGAATATACATCTGGGAACCATAAAGATGCAGATGACAAGTATAGATTTAAAAGTCTCGAGCAACTAGCAAAAAAAAAAACAACTCAGCAGTGTATTTTATTTAGTTTTTACAGTATTTACTTTACAATTAAATAGTGCTTTCTGTGTCCTAGGTCTTGTTTTTGAAGCACTTTGAAGTATTCATTAAAGGATGACAAATCATGGTTCAGCTGTTTTTCCTCTCAAGAATTCTAGGACAATTCACTTTTTAAAAACATGCACGCTTGTAACTGGCTAGTAAATACATTCATGTTTTCTGTTTTCATCTCTTACTCCTCTCCTGAGAGAGTTTTGCCTGCTTATATTTTATATCCTTGCATTTTAAACCTCTTTTGTTTGCTTTTTTACACAAAATCTACAGAACTACCAAGAAGAGACCAGTGGCAGGACCTGAAATTCCTTCCTTGACCTTCCTTCCTTCCTTCCTTCCTTCCTTCCTTCCTTCCTTCCTTCCTTCCTTCCTTCCTTCCTTCCTTCCTTCCTTCCTTCCTTCCTTCCTTCCTCCTTCCTTCCTTCCTTCCTTCCTTCCTTCCTTCCTTCCTTCCTTCCTTCCTTCCTTCCTTCCTTCCTTCCTTCCTTCCTTCCTTCCTTCCTTCCTCCTTCTTCCTTCCTTTTTAAATTTTCTTTTTATTTTTTGTTGATCTTGGAGCCTAGACATTGTCTCAAGGCTAGCCTCTACCACTTTGAGCCACAGCAACTCCATTTTTGGTTTCAGAGGGTTAATTGGAGATAACAGTCTCATGCACTTTCCTGCCTGTTTGATCCATGATCCTCAGATCTCAGCCTCCTGAGTAGCTAAGATTATAGGTGTGAGCTGTCAGTACAAGGCTTGCTAGTCATTTCTTAAGACTGACTTGTTTGTTTGATTTTTTTTTTTTTAGAGAACACTTTGTGATTTTTGCATAGACAATACCTGTGTTTGTTTTAATATAAAGGTCTTGTTTTTAATTATACATTTGTCCGAGCTTTAGCCACCTCTGGAGATAGGCAGACTTTTTGGTTTAAGAGCACTCGCTCATTTACATGATACTGAGTTAATGTAAATCCATTTGTATTCTTTCTTCCCCCCCCCCAAAAAAAAAAAACCCCACTTTATTTGTTTTGTTTTCTTTCTGCTGCCTTCTTTTGGGGGTGTATCTTCTTTTGGGTGGGGTCTCTGAAGCCAAAGGTACTGATTCAGTATTCCTAGTAAGCTAGTCAGTTTTGCTCAGAAAAAAAAATAAAAAAGTAAGGATAGGGTAGAGGAGAAGAATAGCACATCCAATACTTTAACTCTAGGTAGAACTATTCAGAAAGTGTAAATTGGTTTTGAAAGCCATTCTTGTTTGTGGAAAAATAAATGCAGATTGTTTTCCTATTAATAGTCACATCAGATTCTACCTCTCTTTCCTCCTTTTTAAAATTTTGCTAGTCATAGGATTTCAACTCAGGGCCTGGGCGCTGTCTCTGAGCTTCTGTGCTCAAGGCCATACCTCCACCTCAGGGTTTTTTTTTGTAGTTCAGTGGAGCTAAGAGTCTTTAGGGACTTTCCTGCTCAGGCTGGCTTTGAACCTCGATCCTCAGATCGCGGTTAGGATTACAGGTGTGAGCCACCAGTGCCCTGCGTGACTTATATTTATAGTAGTGACTTAGAAGTTTCTCAATCTCTACTGCTGTGCTGAATGGGTGTTGGAGACACAGTAGGTGGGAAGGCACACACTTCTGGGAAATCTTTGCTCATAGAATCTTGGGTTCATGTTCTGCCTCTATTATGAGCTAAGCCACACTGTGTACCTGTAAGCCCATACAGCGGGGTTGGTGATATGGATCAGTATGGGGAATGGATCTGTTCCACGCAGTAGCCAGTGAATTCACAGCCACAGTGTTACGCTTCAGAATGCGCACCTGCACTGGGTATGGAAATGGCTCTCTACCTCCATGCCTAGCTGTATGAAGCAACCATTTCCCCCCCTTCTCTTCAGAGTCCCTTCCTCCCCAGATGCATTCAGTCTTGTTTGTTTATTTTATATTTCTTGCATTTGTCTTCTCCTTTTTCCCTTTTCCCTCGTACATAAAAGTGTCTTTTGGGACGAGGATTGGGTGGTTTAGTTTCCACCATTAGAGGCAGGCTACTCTCCAGGAGTGTGAGCTTGGGAAACAATTGGGGCACACTTTCCTTTCCTGTGCAACACAGCTAATCCAGAACAGTGTGACCTTGGGGCCCGGAGGACTGGGCTTGATGAAGAGCTTACTCAGAGCTGCAGAGGCAGGCAGAGACTAAGTGAATCTTATCAAGTGTGACCACTGTGAGGCCTGAGATGATTCCTAATTAATCTGCAACCCTCAGGGGTATCACATTCCCCAGATCTACGTCTCCAACAGGGAACCAGCAATGTACCTAACCCTGGAGCCCTGGGCGTGAGGCCCATTGTTGATGAAGGGCATCATTTTTCATTCTGTCCCGAACACCCATCCCCCATACTATTAACCACAGCGAAATAAGAAGTCACTTAAAATAAGCAAAATAAGTCACTTAAAAAAAAAAATCTTCTTTCTCTGACTATTTCCTTGGCAGCATGTTTATTCCTACAAGAATGTATCAAGATCCGTTACTGGAAGCCCCAAATGTTGAAAGCCTCAGAAAAGCTCACACACTTGGTATCTTTTTATTGGATCTAATGAATAAAAATTGTTTCTGGATCATAAGTCTGAAGGACCCTACACGCTATCTTGCTTGTCTGTTGTTCTGCTAATTGAATGTCCTGTGGCTCTGAAAAATTACCTATTTGTTCTTTTTTAACAGGCATGACCAGACACCCTCCAGCTCCTGATATTCCCACCTTTTACCCTCTGTCTCCGGGTGGGGTAGGACAAATCACCCCACCTCTTGGTTGGTAAGACCCTTCTGTACCCTCCAGCCAGGCGTGTGAATATATGGCCTTTCCTTTTCCCTTTGTGGGAAATGAGCATTGGGAATGATGACACTTGTGGAGGGGAGAAAAAGTTCACATCAACAAGCAAGGTGCTAACTTTATTTCATTTCAATTTAAAAGATTAAAAAAAAACACACAGACTTTGAAATGGATTGAATCCGTTCACTAATATGTGTAGAAAATGACTGTGTAGCATTTGCTTTGAAGCTTATAGTTTTATGGATTCAATTTGTGGCTTTGGGCACTTGGTATGCCTGTACAAAGTTAGAGCTCAGAGTGGCTTTTTTTTTTTTTTCTTGTAGCTTTTCTTTTTCTTCTTCCCTTTTTTTTTTTTTTTAATGCCCAACTTAAGACTTTTGAAACATGGATTTAGACACATGGACTATTTCCTTTTGCAAAGCAAAATGGCATGGGATTGGAGAGAAATCCAATAAAATACAAGTTCCTTTTGAAGGTTATAAGCATCCAGTTCCATCTCAGAGATGCAAAGCACTGATTTGAGGTTGGTTTTTGTTGTTGTTGTTGTTTTGTGCCAGCACTGGGGCTTGAACTCAAGGCCTAGGCACTGGGCTTGAACTCAAGGCCTAGGCACTGCCCCATTGTTTTTTTTCCTCAAGGCTAGTGTTCTACCGTTTGAGCCACAGCTTCAATTCTGGCTTTTTGGTAGCTAATCGGAAATAAGAGTCTCAAGGGCTTTTCTGCTCAGGCTGATTTCAAACTGTGATCCTCAGATCTCAGCCTCCTGGGTAGCTAGGATTACAGCCCACTGGTGCCTGGTTTGAAAGACTTGTCTTTCCTTTGAAATCCAAATACTAATATTCTTTTGTGGTGAAGGTTTTTAAATTATAAAGGCACAGAAAATACGTTATGGGAAGAAAGAACAATTAACATATAATGTAGCCTTCTCCATCATTTGATCATTAGCACGCAGCTTTCCTTGGTCCGATTCTACATTGTCTCCATCCCCCCCCCCCCCCCCCCATTTCTCCTTCCTGGAAACAGAGCTGCCACTTAAGCGAACCTTTCTCTTCTTTCTCGATTTGGCTCACTGTCCCCATAGCCGACATATCCTGGCCCAGCTGTAGCTGAACTTTTTTTTTTTTTTTTTTTGTCGGTCGTGGGGCTTGAACTCTGGGCCTGGGCGCTGTCCCTCAGCTCTTCAGCTCAAGGCGGGCGCTCTACCATTTGAGCTACAGCGCCACTTCCAGTTTTCTGGTGGTTTATTGGAGATAGGAGTCTCACGGTCTTTCCTGCCCGGGCTGGCTTTGAACCGCGATCCTCAGATCTCAGCCTCCTGAGTAGCTAGGATTACAGGCGTGAGCCACCAGCGCCCAGCTGTACCTGAACTTTTGACATGAGCTCTCTTCAGGAAGTAAGGGCCATTCTGCTATGGGAATGCCAGCCGATTTATTCTCACCCTGGCTCTCTCACTTTTTCTCACTTTAGCACTTGAATTACACCGTCACTCACTGGATTTAATTATTTGCACACTTTCAAACCTAGATCCATTATTCTGTGGGAACTTAGCTACTGGGAAGGAACAATCCAGTACCAAATTGCATCACTGGTGGCTGGAAATAAAGAATATAGATGAAAATGGAGCTAGAGCAAGAACAAGGGAAAGATGCATGGCTCAGGTTGCAGAGAAGCAGTTCTCATGCATTGGTCTTTTATGTCCTGACTAATATATACAGTGAGGGAGGGGTGTACAGTGTTTCTGAAATGTTTATTCATGTTTATATAAGTATAAGCTTTTGTGTGTGTGTGCCAGTCCTGGGGGTTGAATTCAGTGCTAAGGTGTTGTCCATTAGCCTTTTGGCTCAAGGCGGGTGCTCTACCATTGGAGCACCATAACTCCATTTCTGGCTTTTGGTAGTTAAGTGGAGCTAATTGCCGCACAGACTTTGCTATAGCCAGGCTGGCTTTGAACCATGATCCTCAAATCTCAGCCTGCTAATAGCTAGGATGTAGCAGCAGGAGTCAGTGGTAGTTGGCTCTGAAGTGATGTCCTCCTTTCCTCCCTTCTCTGAAATTACCAAAGATTCAGATAAAGAATTCACTAAGCTGCTTCATCATTATTGAGCTCAGTCCTGGGCCTCGAACTCTGGGCATGGGCGCTGTCCTTGAGCTGCTTTTGTTCGAGGCAAGTGCTCTACCACTTGAGCCACAGCCTTAATTCCAGCTTTTTGAGTAGTTGATTGGAGATAAGAGTCTCTCATGGACTTTGCTGCCCCGGCTGGCTTCAAACCGCAAGCCACCTAAGTAGCTAAGGATTACAGGCATGAGCTATCAGCGCCCAGCTCCCTAAGCCATTTTTAAGTGCAAGGCATGAACACGGCTGCAATAGAAGAAGAGTGAAAGACAACTAATTGATGGCCTGATGGGCTTTCAGAGTTGAGGGTGATTTTTCTTCATGCAAATGGGGGCTTCGGTGGGGTTGGAGCGGGTGAGGAAGGGAAGAGGTACATGTGTGCAGAAATGGCTGTGGTGTGTCCTATACTCCCACAAGCTTCCCCCTCCTCCCGGCGCCAGACTCTTACTGCTAGTTGGTAACTCGTGTTTTATCATTGATGGGTTCCTCTCTTCTGTGACCTCAGGCAAGGTCAGCCTGTATATCCCATCACGGGTGGATTCAGGCAACCCTACCCATCCTCACTGTCAGTCGACACTTCCATGTCCAGGTAGGTGGAGGTGGAGGCCAAGTCGCTCCTTTTGTGCTTGCATCTCATGCTCCCTGCTTGCCTCCCAGCCAGCTGGCTAAGAGGGTGTATAACCAGCCACGCGCGTGTGTGTGTGTGTGTGTGTGTGTGTGTCTCTCTCTCTGCAGTGTGCCTGGCTCTCACACTAGGTGTCATGGCGATTCCTGGGCTCCGCCATATTGGAATAGAGTGCCTTTTATGGAAGTCACTGGCCACCTGGCTCTGGGATGAAAATGTCCTGAGAGTGAACCACATTAAGAAGAGCGTAATGGATTCCAAATATGCTAAGCGGGTGGATTAAGCGAGAAGGGGGTGTGGGGTGGGGGGACTAGAGTTGGGTCTGAATTCTGAAATTTGCTTCCTCTGAGGGGGAGACATAGCCGCTGAATGTGGCAGAACTGGAGACTGTCCTGAGAGTCCAGATTCTTCCTGGACCCAGAGAAGGGTCCTGGTTCATACGGGCAGTGTGTGCGTCCTAGTGTGCGACTCAGGCCCTGTGTGGACACCTCAGTGCAAGCGGAGCTCTTTAAGACCTGCTGTGCCACACTTGGAGGCTGCTCTGATGCTTCTGCTTACGGGAAGGGGGGCTCTGTGCCTGCCCTGTGCTCGATGTACACACATTGTGGGTCATCTGTGTGTCCAACGTGCCTGTTTCCAGGGAGCTAGCTTTCTTGTGCTGGAAGTCAAACCTGATGGGTTGTGAATCTGTCTCTTTTTATGTGGGCATGAAATTCACCGTCTTGGTGGTGAATTTCAGCTTGGAAAATATATCCAGATATATGTTATGTGTTCTATGAATTGTAAATGTAGCTGACTGGAGTGGAAGAATGGAATTAATACCTTTTCCCCCTAAAGCAGATTTTTTTCCTCTTTCTTTTTTTTCCCCCTCTTTTTTTCTTTCTTAAAATTTTTTGTCTTAACAATGTAAGAACTATCCGATGGCTCGATTTTTCTTACAAATAACCAATATCCTGTATTTTTGCAGACATACACTGAGCAGCAAAGCATTATTAATTGGTCTACTCTCTGTGCCGGTACTGGGGTTTGAACTCAGGACCTGGAAGCTTTTTTTTTTAACTCAAAGCTGGCACTCTACTACTTGAGCCACAACTGGCAGCCAAAGTTTCACTACTAGATTTTTGGTGGTTCACTGGAGATCAGAGTTTCATGGACTTTTCTTCCCCTGACTGGCTTTGAACCATGATCCTCAGGTCTCAGCCAACTGAGTAGCTAGGATGATAGGTATAAGGCACCATGGCCTGGCAACTATCTATTTTTAACTATTTCTCCCTAATGTTTAAAACTTTGGTTTTGAAATATTCCATGAATTCCTTCTTTCTTTTGCCGATGAATGACCTGACGATGTTGTTCTTAAGGAATTCAATGTTTACCTCAAGACAGCTTCAAAAAGCAAAAATTCCTGAAGCATGTCAGAATGTAGCCCAAGTCTGTTGAAAGGACTGTTTGTTTTATTTTTCTTGCATGGCAGTTTCCCTCCTTTGTGTTGGGTGGTGATAGATACTTTAAGAATTTTTTAAAAACTTAATACAAGCGGAAAAAAAACAAAGTTTAGCAGACATGGTTTTTACCTTTTGCATAGTTTTGAAGCAAAGAATTGTATCCCCCTCTTTGGTTAAATCCTTTCCCTTATTTTTCTTTATTTATTTTTTGTGATAATATATTCACACACAGCTGGTGCTCTACCACTTGGGTCATACCTCCATTCCAGCTATTTTGCTGGTTGGAGATAGTGTCTCAAGGGGTGAGTCACTGGCACCTAGCCTGCTATCCATTTTTCACAAGACTCAGTCTCTCAAGAGTTTTTTCTATATAGAAGATCATTTTAGACAATGATCATGGAAACTTTATTTAATGAGGAAGGGACTGAAAAAAAAATTCCTGGATGTCCCTGTCCTCAATTGCCCCGTCCTGATACACAAAAGTCAACACTATGAGAAAATTCTTTAGGTGATGGTTGTAATACAGAGCTATCAAAATTTTAGTTTTCCATGTAAAAAATGAAACGGTGCCATGTTCTCGATAATTTCACTGATTGACATTTTTATTTGAAAATTGCAAGGAAAAAAAATTAAGGATCACTTGTTTATTTATCCTAGAGCCTAGTACCATCCATGGAAAAATGTCAGATTCTATGGTTAATTTTAAGAAACTTACAGGGAAAAATTATGTCTTCCACCTGAATACAGAAAGCAAAAAACAAAAACAAACTATCAGTCATTTCCTGCCAGTCATTTATAGTTAATACTTGGGAGCATAAAAATACATTTTTCACTCAGCCGTTGCAGTGAGTGGATTATTTCAAAACTCCACCTGACTTTGGACATGACAGGCAAGAGTATATTACCATTTTCTTCTCTTTCTGTCCTTTAGGTTTTCCCATCATATGATCCCTGGTCCTCCTGGTCCCCACACAACTGGCATCCCTCATCCAGCCATTGTAACACCTCAGGTCAAACAGGAGCACCCTCACTCTGACAGCGACCTAATGCACGTGTAAGTAGGCCCTTGGCTTCCGCCATGAGTGAGCATTAACCCTGCTGCACCTCTGCCCTCTATTGGATCCTCCCCCTGTCAGTCATTATGAAATTCCACACAGCTCTGCCCTGAAGGCTCTGTCCCTGAGAATGTCAAACAGCTAGATTCTCACTGCGGTGAGTTGATTTGAAGATTGGGAAGGAACACAGAACTTGAAAGGTTCACAGAAACCTCACCTGAGTGTAGGAATGTTGAACCCAGTCTTGATCTGTTTTTTACCACAACCCCCATTGGGTTTTAATTCATCTCAGAGTGTTAGGTGAGAACCCATGAGTCCCTGAGTGAAATAAGTTGACATTTTTTAATGAACTTCCTTCTGGAAACGCACTTATATCCTGGTTGGAAGAATTTAGGATTATTATTATTATTATTAGTGTGTGCTGGTACTGGAGCTTGAATTTAGAGCCTGAATACTCTCATGTAGCTTTTACTGCTTAAGATTGGTACTTTACCCCTTGAGCTACAGCTCTACTTTTGGTTTTTTGGGTTAACTAGATATGAAGACTATCATAAACTTTCCTGTCTTTGGGCTGGCTTTGAACTACTATCCTTAGATCTTAACCTCCTGCATAGGTAGGATTATATAGACATGAGCTACTAGTGCCCAACTAGGAATCATGCTTCTTAACCATTAACCAGGGTTTGTGGACAAGAAGATGAAGGTGCCAGGCACCATAAGATAGCCCCCAAATCCTTGCAAATGTTTTGGTGTGAGGGTCAGAAGTCTCCTTAACCTCTTCCTTAACCTCTTCCCAAAAGTTAAGCTACTTTGTCCCAAAAATTGAATGATCATCTGTTCTATATATTCAGCTTTATTTATTTATTTTTTGAGCTGACTATGAAGCTCAACTCCCAAGGCCCAGGGCCCAGGATGGAATTTCACCATACTACCAAATCCATTTCCATTTTTGTTGTTATATATTCCCCCAGCTCTGGATACAGCATTGTCAGAGCCACTGAATAGATAAGAAGCCATGTGGTTTGGTGGTTTGCAGTTCAGTGTTACTCATCGCGTGAGCCAAGAGTTGTTCTTCAACGCTGATGGCCTCCCCATCCCTTCCTTATTCCTTCTACTTCCTTCCCTAACCACCCCCCTCCCCCCCCACCTTTTAGGAAGCCTCAGCATGAACAGAGAAAGGAGCAAGAGCCCAAAAGACCTCACATAAAGAAGCCTCTGAATGCTTTCATGTTATACATGAAAGAAATGAGAGCGAATGTCGTTGCTGAGTGTACGCTAAAGGAAAGTGCAGCTATCAACCAGATCCTTGGCAGAAGGGTAAGTCATGGAGAAGTACACAGTGTGTTCATGGTGACCATGGGATAGCGTTATTAAAGTCTTCCCGAATTTGGTTCTATGTGAGACGGTTGTCAGGTTTGTATAAACAGTGGGGACTTGGGAAAATGGGAGAGGGCCTAGGGTAGGGGAAATGCCACCCTGGAGAATTCAGTAATACTATGCAGGATAAACAGCTTAGACTGGCCTTGGCACTTAAGAAGGTTCTAGAGCTGGTGAGTTTTTACTCTTTTTTTTTTTTTTCTTTCTTTTCCTCTCTCCCTTCCCCCATGGCTTGAACTCAGGGCCTGGGCTTTGTCCTTTAGCTTTTTGCCTCAAAGGTGGTACTCTACCACTTGATCACAGCACCATTTCTGGGTTTTGGGTGGTTAATTGGAGATGACAGTCTCACAAACTTCCCTGCGTAGGCTGGTTTTGAACTGCAATCTTCAGATCTAGTAGCTAGGATTACAGGTATGAACCACCAGTTCCCAGCAGTGTGGTAGCTTTTAAATGTATAAGCCCTGTGTGTTTTGCAACCTTTCAAGAAATTCATGATTTGGAATTTAACATCCAGATGAGTAAGAGGCCTAGAGGAGCAGATATCAGCTATTGATGATATATATATATATATATAATCATGTTTGTTCCAAACAATCTATTTGAGCATTCATAACAGAAAGCATTCAGGAGACTGGGGGCCTATGTGAGAGGCATGAAGCAGGCTTGGCATTATCGATTTTCATTGGCTGGTCTCAAAATTTAGCTATTTCCAATCTTCAAGACACCAAGGTAGCAGGAGTAGGGTGTAGATTATAGTGTAGTGGTATCCTGGGTGCAATGCCCTATCTCCCTGTGGATTCTTAAACACTTAATAACGATAATTACAATGATTTCCCAAGCCAGATCATAGCAGATGAATGATTCCTATCATCTCTGAAGAACTCCACCTTGACAGCCTCCAGGCTGCTGGCTCTTCCCCCCGACTGTTTAAAAGAGGATAAGAAGGGTTGCTGCTTTTATTTCAGCTGGGGTAACACGCATAGCTTTTTTTTTTTTTTTTTAAGTTAAAAGGCCCCTGATCCTCTAGCAGGAGGATCGGTGAGGATATAATTGGGAGGTGTATGCTTCCTAATGTTTAAAATGCACGTTTTCAACCTTCGCTACTTTCTCAACTCCCTCCACAGTCCCCCGAGCCACGCATGAGTCCTGGAGAATGGTTCTCATTTTGGGGATCTCTCTCTGTCTTTGATTTAAACACCTGTTTCTATTTATAGGCCTCTGAGATGTTTGATTAAGATCAGGTTTTCCACTCTCCCCTTTGGCTGGCCCATCTTTGCCTAGCTCTTTAAAGCTTTAACTTTAAAAATCATGGATGATTAGACTTTCTTGAAAGAGGATCTTAAATCCATCCTGGAATATTTAATCATTTGATTTTTTAAAAATTCGTCTTTTCTGCATCACTAACTAGAAATTCATTCAAATGAAACATTTTCTTAAGTTTTATGATAAAATGGCACGTTTTAATTGAAAATAACTTAGTTTTCAAGCTTTTCTAGCTAGTTAAAGGAAGTCCATTGACTTCCTGTCAGAATACCATAGCACAGCTCTGGTGGCTCATGCCTGTAATCCTAGGTACTTAAGAGGCTGAGATCTGAGGTTTGCAGTTCAAAGCCAGCCTAGACAGAAAAGTCCATGAGATGCTTATCTCCAATTAACCACCAGAAAACCAAAAGTGGAGCTGTGCTTAAAATGATAGAGCACTAGCATTGAGCAAAATACCTCAAGCGCAGAGTTAAAGGCTCATGACTGCGTG
Organism: Dipodomys spectabilis; assembly: GCF_019054845.1. NCBI lineage: Eukaryota > Metazoa > Chordata > Mammalia > Rodentia > Heteromyidae > Dipodomys > Dipodomys spectabilis. The sequence continues at coordinate 2,895,783 of NW_024870974.1, forward strand.
CCCCCCCCCCCACCAAATGGTAAAGAATGGTTTTAGCATGATTTATATTCTTAATTTTTTTTCTGCTTATGTGGTGCTGAGGAATTGAACCCAGGGCCTCATGCATGCAAGGCAAGCACTTTACCACTGAGCCACCTTCCCAGCCCAATGTTCTTAAATTGTAATGGTTATTTCCTACTACAGCATGGCAAGATGATGACAGTGAAAGTTGATTAAACTACCAGTTAAAATTTTTAAGAGTTAACTTCCAATTATTTTTGTAAAACCATGGGTGTTTTTCATCAGTTGTGTTTTTTAAATTCCTGTAAGGAAAGCCCTCCTTTCTAGTCTTTACTAGGTCTTTATTTTTGTTTTTACTGAAAAACTTTAGGATCATTGTGTTATCTACTGTTTAGATCTGGTAAATGAGCTTTAATTTGTGGGTAGGTTTCGTGCATTAGAAATATTTAAAGAACTAACGCAATTAAAAAAATGCAAGGTGAGAGTTTTAGTTTGTGTTCTGATCTTTTTCTCTGTGTCTCTCTCAGTTTTGTTAGTCTGAGATCTTCTGGTCCACTTCTATTTGGGAGTGAATTCTTATTTATAATTCTACGTTTCCTCAGTGAGGTGAAAAGCTGTCACCTGTTATACTAATATAGCAATAAAAGGTGATGGGTATAAAGGGATAATCAAATGAATGGACACATTTAAAAGGGAAAAACTTTTGTTGTCTCTTCTATACGTGGGTGTGTTCCTCCCTCTTGCCAGTTGGAGTTAGCACTAGAGCCTAGTAGTGTGAGTATCATTGATCTGTGTTCTGTCTGGTCCAGTTTGGCTGCCCAGCTTCCACCATTGCCCAGACATTGCCTTCTTTGCTGGCTCCATCTGCCTCATTTGGTTAATTTGATTAGTACAAGGATCACTATCTATATAGCTTTCTTTCTTTTCTTTTTCTTTTTTTGCCTGGTCCTGGGGCTTGAACTCTGGGCCCGGGCTCTATCCCTGAGCCTCTCTATGCTCAAAGCTAGTGCTCTACTACTTGAGCCATGGCTCTACTTTGGGCTTTTTCTGAGTAGTTTATTGGAGATTAGAGTCTCATAGACTTTCCTGCCCAGGATGGCTTCCAACAGTTATCTCAGATCTCGGCCTCCAGAGTAGCTAGGATTACAGACGTGAGCCAATGGTGCCTAGCTCATTCATATTCATGCTCTCTCTCTCTCTCCCTCCCTTTCTCTCCCTCTCTCCCTCCCTCCCTCCCCTTCTCTCCCTCTCTCCCTCCCTCCCTCCCCTCCCCCTCTCTCTGTCTCCTTCCTTCCTTCCTTTTTCTTTCCTTTTTGCAGTGTTTTTTTTTTGTACCTTCTCTGCATTTATTTTAATGAAGTATTTTAATTTTATTAACAAAAGCATATTGCCTGATTTGCCTTTAGTTCACACCAGGTCTTGCTGTGGTGTCTTGCTTTTTAACTTCACACTCTGGGCTTCTGAAGCAATTGCAAAAGGAAGTCATCTGCCCTGTCTAAACCAACAGGATTTCAATGGATTTTTTCTCCCTGCTTGTGGGCACTCAGTCTCTGCCCTGGAGGGCTTGTGGGAAGGCGCCTTGGGATCTTCTCTTCTATCACTGCTTCTTTCCTTGTAGGTACTGAGTAACAGGACATTGTTTCTTCCTGGAAAGCTTCTGAGCCTTACTTGGAAGATGAGGATTTAGTCATCGAGTCTTCTTAGAATTGTTTCCGCTCCTGAACCCCACTCTCCCTTCCTCTTTTCTCTCCTTACTGAACTGACCCACATCTTGCTTTCCTTTCGATTTTTCTAAGTCATACTTTGAAAACCAGGATAGAAAGATTAACTCAATATGCAGGAGAGCCACGAATGAGAAGGATGCAGAGTGGGAAGCTCCACAGCCAGGAGCTGAGGCAGAGCAGGATTGGGTGGCTCCGGCTGTGTGTGTGCATGTGTGCACACATACATGCACATGTGCGCAAAAGCCTGTAAAGTCAGGTGCAGTGCAAACCACTCAAAAATTCCCAAAGGAGCTTTGTTACTTATGACATGCACACACATCAGTTACATAAAGAAGACGGGAAGTTTGAAGGGGGATGACTAGCTATCCTGTCAATATTAGAAACTGCGATCTCATGAACTCTATAGATGGCAAAATAAGTTTGGATCCTGCCTTTTGCTTTCCATTGGAAGGAGCCTAAAGCAACCGCAGTCAGATGTGCATAGTGTGAGGTACAATGTTGTCAGTGTTCTCCCACAGACAGTGGGCGTGTGTAAATGCAAGGGGCTGGAGACAGACGGACAAACTGACATCCGATGTCTCTGTTGGTAGAAAGGATCATATGATCAGGTCCCAGACTCTTGCTGTGACTCGGTGGGAGAGTGTCCATCCATGTGAGGAGCCATCTGGAAGCTGTCCTATTTTGCATTACTAAATGGCTCCCGGGCTTAGTTACTTTACCCAGCTTAGTTACTGGACTTTGCTACCGAGGATGGAAAAGAGTGAATCAAATGTTCGTTTTAATTTACATGGGTGAAGAGGAAGGGTTGGGTGATCTTTTGAGTGTTTTGATGGACTTTCGATGTGTCTCGTGATACTTGAGGACAGGATAGAGAAACCCACATTGGCATTTCACTCCAGCCACCAGCCTGGCAACAGCTTCTTGGCTGCCTGCCATTGAGAAATCAATAGACGTTTCAGCACTTTTCAAAGTTGGATCTGTGAAACAGCCTGCTGCTGATTTGCTTACTTTTGTTCCTCCCCCCCCTTTCGTTTCAGTGGCATGCCCTTTCTCGCGAAGAACAGGCTAAATATTATGAATTAGCTCGGAAAGAAAGACAGCTACACATGCAGCTTTATCCAGGCTGGTCGGCAAGAGACAATTATGTAAGTTTCTTCTTCTACCCACCCCGACACACTCCCCTTCCACTCATTCGCACCTTCTTTTGCTTTTTCTAGAAAGAGTGTGTCTAGGTTGTGCATAGTGCTAATGCTCTGTTGCGTTGTTGGAAACTCATGAGGTTTGAAATAATGGCTCTAATGCGTCATGAAAGCTTTAAGTTACCGTGTATATATATGTATGTATGTGTGTCATATAAATCATATACATCTATTATATATATGCATACATATTGCTGTGAGTGCTAATGAGTTAAAAAAAAATTGGTGCCAGTCTTAGGACTTGAACTCAGGCCCTGGCTCTGTCCCTGAGCTGGTATTTGTTTTTGTGTGTTTTTTTTGTTTTTGTTTTTGTTTTTTTTTGTCGGTCATTGGTTTTGAACTCTGGGCCTGGGTGCTGTCCTGCAGCTCTTCAGCTCAAGGCTAGTGCCCTACCATTTGAGCTGGAAGTTTTCTTGTGGTTAATTGGAGATAAGAGTCTCATGGATGTTCCTGCCCGGGCAGGCTTTGAACTGTGATCTTCAGCTCTCAGCCTCCTGAGTAGCTAGGATGACAGGCATGAGCCACCTGCTCCTGGCCTGAGCTGCTTTTGCCCAGGGCTAGTGCTCTACCAATTGAGCCACAGCTCCATTTTCAGCTTTTTTTTTTTTTTTTAATAAAATTCTCACAGATATTCCTGTCTGGGTTGCCTTTGAACTGTGATCCTCAGATCTCAACCTCCCGAGTAGCTAGGATTATAGGCATAGGCCACCAGCGCCCAGGTTACATAAAATTTTAAAAATATATTCAGCTTTACCATTAAGATGTTGATTTAAAAAAAGATGACAAAAAAGGATCATAATCTCAATATATAATGTCCAGATCATTAATAACTATTCACATTACCTTTCAGTTGCTTTCTCTATGTCTTTATTTTATAATTAGATGCAAGCGTGTGTACACATAGGTTTGCTATCATGTTCGATCATGGGGCCTGAACTCTGGGCCTGAGTGCTGTCCCTCAGCTCTTCAGCTCAAGGCTAGCGCTCTACCACTAGATGCACAGTGCCACTTCTGGCTTTTTTTCTTTTTGCTTATGTGGTACTGGGGAATCGAACCCAGGGCCTCATGCATGCAAGGCAAGCGCTTTACCACTGAGCCACCTTCCCAGCCCCTTGCTGTCATGTTTCTTAATCACCCATATATGCATCTTTTATGAATATTCAACTTTTTTATACATTAATATTCTAATATGTGAATGCCACAATGTACTTAATCTTTTTTCTCCCCACTTTTAGACACTTAAGTTTCCTTACAAATACACATTGCCTTGTAAGTGTGACAGGTTTTTTCTAAATAGAAGACGGTTACTTCTGTCTTGACAGATTCATAGTAGCAGAAATGTTAATGTGAGAGGATATAAATATTTTGAAGTTCATGATACATATTGTCAGATTCCTTTCCAGTCGATTGTATAGCTTTACACTTCTTATAAACAATATACTCCTGTGATTGTGTTACCACAGAAAATTAGTGGTGTAGATTTTTTTTTCCTTCCGTGTTAATATTCCTGGATATTGACCATGTGCTTTATTTAGATAAAATGGCTGTTATGGTGTGTAAGTTGTTCTGATTTAATCTGCAAGAACAACTTCATTTGCAGTGCCAGGTTTTTGGGTGTTTTTTTTTTTTTTGCTATACACTTGGAGTAATATAGTCTTAATATACCAAAGACTATTTGAGAAGATATATTACAAGTGATATCTGGGAGGTTTTATCATTTTATAGGAAGGTGGTCATTTTTATCACTTACTGAATGTGTGTGTGTGTGTGTGTGTGTGTGTGAGAGAGAGAGAGAGAGAGAGAGAGAGAGAGCGCATACTGGTGCTTGAACTTAGACCTGGGCCAAGTGTCCCTCGGCTTCTCTCAGCTTTTTCCACTCAAGGTTGGTACTCTCCCACCTGAGTCACAGCTCCACTTCTGGCTTTTCTTTTGCTGTTTAATTGGATATAAGAGACTCATGGACATTCTTGCTGGCTTTGAACCATAATCCTTAGATCTCAGCCTCTTGAGTAAGTATGATTACAAATGTGAGCTACCCATGCCCATCTACAATTTAAAAATTGGAAAATCGTGGCTAGCTTAGACTGCCACAACAGAATATGATGGACAGGGCAGTCTCTAAACAGCAGACGTTCATGGCTCTCAGTCCAGCACCAAGGCACTGGCAGGCTGAGTGTCTGGAACGGGCAGTGCCTGTCTTCCCACGGTTCCCATTCACAGGGCTGTGGTGCATTAATGAGAGCTGGGCCTCCACCCCTCCCACAGCCTCTGCCTCCATATCCCAGCACAGGACACTAGAATTTCAGCATGTGAATTTGGGAGAGCACAGACTTGCAGTGTAGCAATCCTCCTGTTTCTATATGAAAAAGAAATGCCAGCCAGGACTGTGATGATGGAAGTGCAGTTGGCCCTTCCAAAGGGGCATTGGTGAAGCCGTGAGTCGATCTTCCATGTAGCTCAAGGCCCTCACTGCGGATGCTCCAGGGAGACAGGAGTTCCCACAGAGATGTTGACATCAATTCAAGTCTAAGCTCAGACATTCCTTATAAATCACCAAACCCTTTTCAACACACATATAAACTTGTTTCTGGGAACGAGTTGCATAATTTTTTTCCTGTCACGTGCTCTGCAGAAAGGCACCTTATTAGCCAGAATTTGGAGTTTAGACATTGAACACACCTTTGGCGTTTGGGTTTACTACCACTACGACTACTACTACTATTACTATTATTTGCCAGTTCTGGGATTTGAACTCAGGGCCTGGGCACTGTCCTTGAACTTCTTTTGCTCAAGGCTTGGCACTCTACCATTTAAGTCACAGCGTCACTTCCAGCTTTTTCTGTGTATGTGGTACTGAGGAATTGAACCCAGGACTTCATGCATGCTAGGCAAGCACTCTACCACTGAGCCACATTCCCAGACCTGTCATTTTCTTTTTCCTAATGGTGGTACCAGGGCTTGCACTCATGCCTTGCACTCTTGCTCAGGGGTTTTTATTCACAGCACTCTACCACTTGAGTGACTCTTCCAGTTCAGCTTTTTTTTTTTTTTGGCTGGTTAATTGTAGATGGAATCTTACAGACTTTTTTGTCCAGTCTGGCTTTGAATCTTGATCCTCAGATACTAGCCTCTTGAATAGCTGGAAATATGGGCATTAGCCACTGGTGCTTGGCTGGTTATATAGGAAATCAGAGTCCAACTGTTTGTGATCAGTGGCATCATTGGTTGCCCCAGCTTCCCCCTCTCCCCCCATCCTGGGGCTTGAAATCAGGGTCTAGTTGCTGTCCCTGAGCCTTTTTGCTCAAGGCTAGTGCTCTACCACTTGGAGCCACAGCTCCATTTCCAGGTTAACTGGAGATAAGAATCTCATGGCCTTTCTTGCCCAGACTGGCTTCAAACTGCGATCCTTAGATCTCAGCTTCTTGGGTAACTAGGATTCACAGGCATAAGCCACTGGCACCCAGCTTTAGTGGTTCTTTTTAATAACAACCATGTTCTGATTTTTGGAAACTGTCTTAAATATTTTTCTGTTACTTTTGAAACATTAAAAACATGCAGGGGCATCCACCTCCTGGTTTTGCAGACGAGAAGTTGGCAAGCCTAAGTACTTTGTTCAAGGCTGTGTAAGTAGGTGGCCCCGTGGCCTCAGGGGCAGTTCGCATTCAGATCTCCCCGAGGTCAGGATGTGAGCAGCTTCCTGTCCTGGGCAGATAAGCTCCATTTATTAGAACTTTTTAAGAAGTCTGCTTTGTTGAAGAGTTTCTGCCCCTGAACTGAGCTTCTGTTCTCTGAGCAGTAATTACCATCTCTCCATACACAGCTTGTACTATACCCTGTAGTTGGAAAAAATCAATGCCTCTCCTAAGGGCTGCCAGCCTGTCACCTGCCTGGTATCGGGTCTACCCTCTGCCCTTCATTGGGCTGTGAATTAGTGTAGACAGCATTGCTTGTTGAATGCCTCCTAATTTCTGTTCTGACCTTTAGAGGGGGGGGTGGGATGGTGTGTGTGTGTGTGTGTGTGTGTGTGTGTGTGTGTGTGTGTGTGTGTGTGTGTGTGTGTGTGTGTACTGCTCCTGTGGCTTGAACTCAGGGCCTGGGCACTGTCCTTGAGTGTATTTGCTCAGTGCTAGTGCTCTGACACTTGAACCACAGCTTCACTTCTGGCTTTTCTGTGGTTCATCAGAGATCAGAGTCTCATGGACTTTTCTGCCTGGGCTGGTTTTGAACCATAATCCACAGATCTCAGCCTCCTGAGTAGCTAGGAGGCTTGGCTAAGTAATGAGTTTTAGTTTTTAGAAAGACATGAAAGGAATGTGTAACTCTCCCTCTTCCTCTCTACCTGGACTCTCATTTTGGTCCCTCAATAGAGATACAGAGAAAGTTATTTTAAAGAAAGCTAGTGACATTTACCTTTATAGATTTTATTCTACACACTTTTTAAAGGGAAAAAATTGGCTTATGTTTTGAATTAAGTCAAAACCCGGTGTTCTTACCATTTTTATAATCAGAAAAACCTATTTATGAATTGTGAAGATAAACAGAGGTCCACCCACCGACAGCACTTTAGCCGAAGATGTTATTCTGAGGTAAAAGCACACGAATAGAAAGTAAGAAGAACCTATCTTTGAGTGCCAGAATATTTTCCCAATCCTTATCAAAAACATGTTAAACAGATACATCTCAATGACTTCGTAGAAAATGCATTATGTGTTGGGATTGTAGCTTTTATAATTGTAGTTTGCTTTTATAACTTTGGCTAATAACTGAGGTTCTCGTGAGTCAGCAGTGCACTCATTTTCCTGGGTGAATTCAGCCAATGTTTGTCCTGTCAGAATTTTGAAATGTTATGATTCATGCATCCTGGTATTATGCAGCCTATACAATCTTAATGAAAAGTATTACTGTGTTAGCCACAATATTTTCTTTGTATAAATTGCTGTTAATATGTCCAAACTGAAGCCAGGCGCAGTAACTCATGCCTGTAGCCCTAATTTCTCCAGAGACTGAGATCTAGAAGCTAATGAGGATTTGAGGCCAGCCTGAGCAAAGTTTACAAGACCCCCCCCCCCTCCCCCCATACACATGTCCACCAACAAAAAACTGCAGTGGTGATAGGAACACGTCATCCCAGCTTTGAAGGAAATCTAAATAGGGGAAGATTATAGTCCAAGCCACGTTGGAACACACACACACACACACACACACACACACACACACACACACACACACACACACACACACACACACACACACACACACACACACACACACACACACACACACACACACACACACACACACACACACACACACACACACACACACACCAAGACCCTATATGAAAATTAAGCGAAAAGGATGAGGATACAAAAGCCATGTAGACCCACAGTGTGTATGTATGAATGTGTCTCCATTTTAGTTCTTTTTGTCTGCTGTACACAAAACATGTAGGTTCTTTAGCAGAATTGGTTTATACCAAGACCCTCCCCCCCATACCTGTTTTACATTTACATCTCAGAGCCAGCGTGGTTAGTTGGCTATGTTGGGAGTGGTGGTGGTGTATGAGATGCTGAGTCCCAGCCTACACTGTGCCATGTAGTGAAGGATTCTGAACAAATGCCACTACATTCCTGTGAAGAGCAGTCACAGCCAGAGCTCAGGGTTACTGGGGAGCTGGCCCTAACTCTACCTGAGGGAAAGGGGGAGTCAAGGTAGGAAGATGATATTCCTGCAGGGAATAACACTGTTGGTAAATGAGAGCTAGAAGTATGGGAAAAGGTTCGAGACCTGGGGTTGAACTCAGGACCTAGGCACTGCCCCTGAGCTCTCTTTGCTCAAGTGTAGTGCTCTACCCCTTTGAGCCACGGCACCACTTCGAATTTACAGGTGATGAATGGGAGTAAGACTAGCCCAGGCTAGCTTTGAACTGTGATCCTCAGATCTCAGCGTCCTGGGTCGCTAGGATAACACGTGTGAGCCACCAGCGCCCAGTACACACTAACAAGCAGAAGTAATTTCATCGGAAAGGAACAGTATTAGTCCACGAGAAGCAAACGCAGGGCTGCTCTCCTGCCCCCTTTAGTTAAAGATGGCTGTGGGGCTGTCCGCTGTGTCAGGGAGTCACTTGCCTCCGTGTTCATGAGGACAGCCTCAGTCTCCTTCCTGAAGCTTCCAGGGCTCAGTGGCCACGTGATGAGAAGACACAGTTTTATGGAGCCTCACATTTTATTTAGCATTACTTAGTTTACTTGCTATTTCTGTGATTGTACAGAAAACGGGAGATAGAAATGCTGGGTACAACATACGTCCTACTGCAGTTGGTTGAAAATATCTGATGAGTTGATTTCTTTTGCTCTTCATTCAAGTAGACAGGGTGTATGTACTCTCAAGATTCTTTCAAAGGGAATAGTAGTTGGGAAGGAAAATTACTAAGGAGGATCCTCTTAAGGAACACACAGGCCAATGTCTACGTGCATCTGATCATATAAAATAGCTATTGAAAAAAGGAGTTGGAGGCCTGGCTCAGTGGGTAGAGTGGTAGCCAAGAGTGAAAGCATCTGGTACCAGAGTTTGAGTCCTAGTCTCAGACCTAAACAAAAAAAGGAAAATAGAGAAATCTGGGCCTGGGCACTGTCCCTCAGCTCTTCAGCTCAAGGCGAGCACTCTACCACTTGAACCACAGTACTACTTCCAGCTTTTTCTGCTTATGTGGTGCTGAGGAATGGACCCCAGGCCCTCATGCATGCCAGGCAAGCGCTCTACCACTGAGCCACCTTCCCAGCCCCATACCTACTTTGTTAAGTGGCATAGAGATGCTTTTAAAATGTCTTTAAAATTGCATGCATGTCTTTGCCACTATGTCTGCCTTAGGAAGACGATGTTCTGAGTTGGATGGAAATCTTCAAAGTCATGTCTAGTTTCCTCTGAGGTTCTGTGTCTCCCTCCTCCTCCTTCCCCCTCCTCTCCCTCCTTCCTGTTTGGATGCCAGGCCTCTGCCACAGGTGCCGGTGCTCAGTGGCCACGTGGGCATGCACTTGCTCACAGGCAGCTTCATCCTGAGCACTGATGCTTTGAGCTGGGACAGCCTTACAGTCTGCTTTTCTTGAAGGGCCTAGGACCTCCCCTCCTCTCCCTCCCCTTTGTCTTAGGGTCTCCCTCAGCTCTTCCCCTCCTCTCCCCTGTCCCTCCCCTCTGCCCCCTTCTTCCCTCTTCACCTCTTCTCTCCCTTCCCTCCTCCCCTTCTCTCCCCTCTCCTCCTACCTCGCCATCCCCCTTTCCCCCCTCCTTCTACTTCCTCTCCTCCTTTTCTCCCTCTCTCCTCTCCATTCTCCCCATCCCATTTCCTCTCCCCTCATTTCTGCTTCCTTCTTTCCTCCCTCCTCTCCCCTCCTTTCCCTTCTCCCCTCCTCTGCCCCTCCCTCTCCTCTCCTCTTCTCTCCTCTCCCTTCTTTCCTATCATTTCTCCCTTTCCCACCTTCTCCTTCCCCCACTCTCCTCTCTTTTTCCATGTTTCTCAGCACTTCCCTCCCTGGGCCTTCTACTCTTCCCTCTCCCCTGCCCTCCTCTCTTCCCCCTCTCCCCCTACTTCTCCCCTCATTCCCCCCTGTTCTCTACTCACAGACACTGGCTCTGTGTGTTGGGTCGCGTACTTTGGCATGTCATTCCATCCTTGCGCTCTGTGACCTGACAGTGTGCCTTTCTCCTTGCAGGGTAAGAAGAAGAAGAGGAAGAGAGAAAAACTCCAGGAGTCCACATCAGGTAGGCACCTGGTGACTTTGCATCAGTGCTCAGCTTCTGCAAGCAGCTTGTACAATAGTGGGCACCTGGCCTCTGACGTTCTCTCTGCTTTGTTCTGTGGCTGTCATGTGTGACGCTTGAGCTCTGCTCTCCTTCCTGAGATTCCTTAAATGTTTCAAAAGACTTTTCTTTGTAAGTGTGGGGCTGTAGAGGTTCTGTGAAATGCTTGCCCAACCCTGACACCTGAAATCCAGGTTGGGCAGTGTGTGTATGTGTATGTGTGCTCCTCTGTGTTTTAACACCTCTGCTTTTCTTCTGTTTGCACACTCCTTTAAAATGTTACCTTCTGTAGTAATTATACACCAGGCTACTTCGTATCCCTTTGAGAATTTGCTCTGTGATGTGGGTTTTTAAGACTAACAAATGTAACAGGGATTATCTTTCTTGTGTATTGGTCCCAAGCATTGGCAAGACCCCATTTTATTCCGTTAAAAAAATTACGCCACCCCCTGTGCTGCACAGATAAAAAATGGCTGGCATGAGCACCATGAAATTGTAAAGCAAACACATGGACAAGATGTTGTAGCTACTACGTGTTTGGAATGTACAGAAACTTCTTCCATAAACGTTTGTTAAAGACACAATTTTCTGCAGGTACAGGTCCAAGAATGACAGCTGCCTACATCTGAAACATGGTAAGAACCACTCTCTGGTCCTTCGCTGAGTAGCTATAGAAAGAGGCCCATGCTTGTGAATCTTCCTGTTCAAGCCAGTCCATGCAGCATCCCTCCTGAAAGAGGAAAACACCACCAAACGCAAACTGATGCTTTCTTGTTTTCTAAAATTTATTTATTTTTTGTACAAGTACCAGGACTTGAACTCGGGGCTGTGCACTGTCTCTTAGCTTTTTAGATCTAGGCTCACACTCTACCACTTGAGCCCCCAGTTCTACTTATGTCTTTTTAGTGGCTAATCCGACATAAGAGTCTCATGGATTAGTCTGCCTGAGTTGACTTTAAATGGTGATCTTCAGATTTCAGCCTCCTGATTGGCTAGGATTATAGGCTGGCTAGGATTATAGGCAAAGTCACCACCACCCAGCAAAACTGATAGGTTTTATATCTGCTACATTGCAATATAATGTTTTCCCTTCTACCCCTTGTCCTACTTTCTCTCTTCCCATCCCTCCCCTCTCCTCCCCAACTTATCTTCTCAGTCATTTCTTAATGACCAGTGGTAGAACTGCCTTAAAAAAAAAAAAAAGGCAGTTAACCAGGGGTGTCTGAGGACCATTCTAGCCACATTCAAAGTTGCTTCTCCCTTGGGAGTTTTCTCAGCTGAAATGATGTGTAGACTATTTCATCAATTTTATTTTTTCTATTACTTTAAAAGATGGCATGGGCAATTATGCGATTAACCATGTTTCTTCTATCAGGTGGTGGTTGTTTTTTTTTTAAGATTAAGAATTATTGCTAGATTTCACTCTATTATTTTAGTGTTTTGTTTATTTCTACTCTCCCCCCCCCCCCCCCCCCCGCCCCCTAGTTCTTGTGCTTGAGCTCAGGGCCTGGGCACTGTCCCTGAGCTTCTTTTGCTCAAGGCCAGCACTCTGCCACTTGAGCCACAGCACGACTTCTGGCTTCTTTCTGTGTACGTGGTACTGAGGAATTGAACCCAGGGCTTCATGCATGCTAGACAAGCACTCTACCACTAAGCCACCTTCCCATTCCATCTACTCAATTCTTTTATTTCTATCCATGTAACTTACTAGCCTAGGAAAAACAGACTTTAGGAATCAGAGTCTTAGTTCTCATGAAGGTCGACTTCACAGTATAGTGCATCTTCTTAGGGTGATAATTCTTCTCAGTGGAGTCAGTTCTGCCCTCTCTCTCCAGAAACCCACATGGAACCTGTCAGTAAGCCCTGTTGGCAGCCTTGTTGGAGTGTCCTGTGTCTCACATCACCGCCACAGTAACCTCACACTTCCCCTCTGACTGTCCTACCTGAAAGCTTTTTTTTTTTTTGGTCCCTGCCAGTTCCCCCTGGAGCGATTTTCAAATTGCTTAGTGTCACTTCTCTACTACAAATGTCGATCAGCATTTCTATGGCCTGAATGGCCTGGCGTCTCCAGGCTTGGTAAGGGCCTGCCTCTCCCCTACCATTACTCCTTCCCCTGCTTTCCCTCTCTCCTCATTCCCAGCCCACTTACCGGTTTCTCTGTCAAAATTAGTGACAGCGAGAGGGCACTGCGCATGCCCTGCCGCAGGACAGACAGATCTGTGCAGTGATTCTTAGAAAAACGTTACCTTACAGACATTTGTTCCTCACTAAACTAGGTGACCTTGCTGAAGCTCTTAGAACTTAATTTTGGCACTGAAACCTGAAGCAGCTCTCCCAAGAAAATATTCCGGCAGCAGATTTTTTCTCCAGATAGATTTAATTTTCTAATCAGCTGACAGCCGTATACTCCAGGTTTCTAATCTTTTTTTTTTTTTGCCTCATCTGAAAAATAATATGAATCCGATGATACCCTATCTGCAACCTACAGTTGGGATGTGTAAGGTACACCTGGCCTCTGGCGCATAGTCGGAGCTCAGAGATGTTTGTTTTCCCCACTACTGGAATCTGGAGAGGCTTTTCCTCTTTTACAAGAACCCCTTATACTCGTTTGAAGATACCAGACTGTTCTAAACTAATCCTTAACGTCACTCTGAGTGGCTGGCTTTTTCTATGGTAAAGCTACCCTCCCTTCAGCTTGTCCAAAACCTCCTCACAGGTGATAGGCAAATCTTTCCTCACCCAGCGGCTCTCTGTCAAAGGTCTCTCGCTAGGTGTCCACCTGGCATAGGTACGGGGGCGCAACAGTGGCTTCATCTTGGCCCCTTCCGCAAGGAGCTCGAGTCTCGGAGAAGTCAACTTGGTCAACATTCCTTGAGAGAATGCTACCCTATTTCATGACTGGTCACTCCCCCCCCCCCCCCCCCTCATGCCTCTCCATAGGAGGTACCCAGCAGCTGCGTGCTGAGGGCTAGTCCTCACTGATGCGCTGTCTATGTGAGGTTGCTGGTCCTGGAGCTTAAACCCAGGGCCAGGGCCCTGTCCCTGGGCTTTTTAATTTTTTGTTTTATTTTTTCGCTCAAGGCTAATGTTCTACCACCTGAGCCACACCTCCACTTCTGGCTTGTAGGAGTGGTTAATTAGAGATAGAAGCATTTGATGGACTTTCTTGCCCAGGCTGGCTTCAAACCACGGTCCCCAGATCTCAGCCTTCCAAGTAGCTGTGATTACAGGTGTGACCCACTAGTGCCAGGCTGCCCTTAAATTATTAAAGCCAACTATTTCTATTACACACACACACACACACACACACACAGAAATGTACTTTGGTATTTACTTTGATGTAAAAGCTGAGGCTGAGTCCTGAGATTTGCACACTGCATACCCCCTTTTCTTGTTAGAAAATTAGCAGCTATCGTATCTTTGCTATGCAGTGTTTTAGTTAGAGAAACAGCAACTCCCTTTCCACCAGCTATAAAAAAGAAAATTCTCACCAAGCTGCCACCACCACCACTGGACAAGGTCCCCACCGCGTGCCCTTTGTCAGGGTGTTGTGTTCCTCCTCCTCTCCTATCTGTGTGACTGGGATAGCCTTGTCCCCCCCCCCCCCCCCCCCACTGTGGAGAGAGAGCTGGTGGTTCGTTTGATAAGAACTGTGGAGCCGAGAGAAGCACAGATTTGCACTCAGAGGGATCTCACTCACTTGAAATGATAACGTTCCTGTTAGTCCCCTCCCCATTAGTGTGTGTGTGTACGCACGCATGTGCACATGTGTGCCTGCCTGTACTAGGGCTTGAACTCAGGGCCTTGTGAACTCACTAGGCTTTTTCTCTCTGTTGCGGACTTTGGTTCCTTCCAGTGTATACGAAAGAGTGGAATAGCTGGGTTCTATTTTTGGTTCTGTTCTCATTTTGTTTTTTGAGAAATCTCCATACCAGCTTCCATGGTGTCTGTATTAATTCACCTACCTGCCAAAAATGTATGAGTTCCTTTTCCCCTGCATCTTCAACATTTGTGTGTGCATGTACTTGTACACATGTATGTATGTTTGATAACACCCATTGTGACTAGAATACAGGGAATCTTTTGCATATGTGCCAGTACTACGACCTGAACTCAGGGCCCGTGCTGTCTGCTTGCTTGCTCACAGCTGGTGATTCACCACTTGAGCCATACCTCTAGTCTAGCATTTTGCTGATCAGTTAGTCTCAGACTTTTCTGCCCTGGCTGGTTTCAAGCTGCAATCCTCCACTTCTCAGCCTCCTGAGTAGTTAACAGGTGAACCACTCAAGCCTGGGTGACATGAATCTTTATAGTGTTTCTGTTTTGTTTGTGCCAGTTGTGGGGCTTCAACTTTGGGCTTGGGGTCTGTTTCTGAGCATTTTCTTTCTTTTTTTTCTTTTTGGGTCCGGTTGTGGGGCCTGAACTCTGGGCCTGGGCGCTGTCCCTCAGCTCTTCAGCTCAAGGCTAGTACTCTACCACTTGAGCCACAGCGCCACTTCCGGCTTTTTTCTTTTTGCTTATGTGGTGCTGAGGAATCGAACCCAGGGCCTCAGGCATGCAAGGCAAGCGCTCTACCACTAAGCCACCTTCCCAGCCCTTTCTGAGCATTCACTTAAGGCTAGTGCTCTACAACTTTGAGCTACAGCTCTACTTTGGGTTTTCTGGTTGTTGATTAGAGAAAAGTATCTTATGGGCTTTCCTGTCCTGGCTGGCTTCGAACCACAATCTCAGATTTCAGCCTCCTGAGTAGCTAGGATTACAGGATTACAGGCATGAGCTATCAGCGCCCGGCTTTGATCCATTTTGAATTGACCTTTGGAGGGGGTGCGGCAGTTAGGGTAGATCTAGCATCTGTCTTGCATGTAGATACTTGTTTTCCCAGCACCACTTGTTAAAGAGGCTGTGTTCTTCAAGCTGTCTTTGTCAGGTGTCAGTTGGCTGTAGATGTGTGGGTTTATTTCTGGGTCCTCTATTCCATTGTTCTACATTAACATCTTTGTTAAAGAAAATTCCTATTAAGTGAGAAAGATCTGTGAGCTCAGATCTCTGTAGATGTAGCTCAAGTGCTTAGAAAACTCTTTCAAACCTTGCCTTCTTTAAAACCTTCAGCTGGGCACCAGTAGTTTAAGCCTGTAATCCTAACTACTCAGGAGGCTGAGATCTGAGGATTGCGGTTTGAAGCCAACATCAGGCAAGAAAGGCCATGAGACTCTTATCTCCAATTAATCACAGAAAACCAGAAATGACACTGTGGCTCAAAAGCAGTAGAACACTAAGCTTGTGCAAAAGGGCTCAGGCACTGAGTTCACACCCCACGACTGACAAAACAAAAACCCAAAATAAAAACCCTTGCTGTGTGTGTTGAAGAACTGGCTCTGCAGGTGCCTCATGAAGTCCAGTAGGCACACAGCTGAGTGGAGGAGAGGTTGCTTGTCTTTCTTGTGTTTCTCCTCCTGTGCAGTGGTCTTAAGACATGTGGGAACAAATCACTAGCTAGTCTCCACACAGAAGCAATTTTGAGGACGTCGAGAGAGCGGGGGGGCGGGGGGGGGTCTGTAAGAACTCTTCCTCTAGGATGGAGGGGAACCTCCAAACTGTGGGTCTGTTGAGCAAACCAAATTCATCCATTTCAGGTTTTGTACTACAGTGTCACAGGGGAATGGGCTGCGTTCATTCTCCCGTGTCTGCCGGAAGGCCAGTATCACTGTCAATCCTATCAATGGTCACATTCACTTTGCAAACAACCAATGAGGACCAGGTGTGCAGGGGGAGCCTGGGGACCCTGGTGAATGACCCCTTGTTCCTTCAAGCAGTTTCCCTTTCAGGAAGAAGACGTGGGCAGGTGAATGGGCCGCCCTGTGAGTGGGCTGCATGCAGCACATTATAAGAAAGCAGGTAGCTCACTCAGAGATGGTGGAAGGCTTCCTGATTGGACAGGACGTTGGGGAGAGGTGGTTGTGTTTCACATCAGACTGATTAAGTTGCTGCAAGTTCCTGGTGTTTGATCGGGAACGCAGAACATCTCAAGAGCTTGCCCTCAGAGATTATTATGTAATACTCCCCTCTCTTAACTCTACGTACACGAGAAAGAACTAGAGTTGAACAGATGGATTTCAGTTCTACAAGTCAAAGTATGATCAATGTCACCCCCTCCATCATTTCCCCCCATCTCTCCCCACCCTCTCCCCTCAAGTGTCCTGGTTCCATTTTCACGTATGGACGTTGAATGTTACGATTGTATTCACCATTCGTCCACTTTACTACTCCCCTCCTTTGACCCCTATCAAGTGAGTTGGAGAACTAGAACTTTTGAAAAAAAAAAAAAAAAAAAAAAGGATCATCCTTGAGTTTACTAAACGTCCTAAACCAGTTTAATATTTGCTTTTAACACAGCAAATTCAGAAACTTGCCAACTGAAAATTGTACAGGCTGAAAGATAATGGAGATACTTTTAATGTGGTTCCTTTGATTGTATCAAAGAACTAGTGCAGCAGTGGAACTCACTGAATACTACGTGGAAAATGAACTTTACAACGTGTGGGTGGGAGGAAAAATACTGAGAAAGAGCAAGGGGAAGGGGTGAAACTATGCAAAAAGAAATGTACTCATTGCCTGATTTATGTAACCCCTCTGTATAGCGCCTTTAAAATAATTAAGATGTAGGGGTTGGGAATGTAGCTTAGTGGTAGAGTGCTTGCCTTGCATGCATGAAGCCCTGGGTTCAGCACCACATAAGCAGAAAAGGCTGGAAGTGGTGCTGTGGCTCAAGTGGTAGAGTGCCAGCCTTGAGCAAAAGCAGCTCAGGGACAGTGCCCAGGCCCTGAGTTCAAGCCCCAGGACTGGCAAAAAAGAAAAAGAAACAAAAATAGATCACATTTATTTAAACAAACGAGTAACTTTGAGAAGGTAGAGAGGCCCTCAGAGATACTTGTGCAGTACAGATGCATGGGCTCACACTGGTTTTTTTGGCTTTGCTATAATCTCTCTCACAGGCTGGCTAAAACTAAAAGAACAACAAATACATTCAACTTTAACCGTGTTACCCTAGGGCCAAGAGATGTATTGTGCAATACAGTGTAGACTGCAGTGCTTGGATTTACATTGAAAAGAATGTTGTCGCTTCTGTTCATTGGTGATGCTTGAGAGCCTGGTAAGGGACCGTTAGATTCGTGGGTTGTGGCAAGCCTGGCACAGCCTGCCCAGAGCAGACACGGGAGGAGGGAGCAGAGGATGGATAGGAAGATGCAAGTCTGAGGGTCTGCGGGAGCCTGCCTGGAGCCCCAGTTTAGTCCTGTCTGAGAGTTCGTGTGTCTTCAGTGGTCTCACTGAGAAAGGTGCTTCGAAGTTCACCCTAGGGTGCACTGTTCCCTGGGCTTTGCTGCGGATCCTTTTCTACAGTGTTGTGCGTGCAGTTGTCCATGGTAAGAACAAGTAAACGTCTGAGGGTTTGCTTCGAAGTTGGCATGTTCAGTTAGAAAACAAAGTTAAACTGTGTAAACACTGGTGGCTCACACCTGTAATCCTAGCTACTGAAGAGGCTGAGATCTGAGGATCATTGTTCGAAGCCAGCCTGGGCAGGAAAGTCCATGAGACTCTTAATCTCCAGTTACCACCAGAAAAACTGGAAGTAGAGCTGTGGCTTATGGTACCATGCTAGTCTTGAGCAAAAGCAACTCAGGGTCAGTGCCCAGGCCTTAAGTTCAAGCTCCAACTGGGTAAAACAATGAGAAGCATGTATCTCGGGTTCTTTGTTTACTCTCATAGGAGTCTTTAGATTGAAGACCTAATCAGAGTTCTGAAATCTATAAATTCTGCACCTGCAGGTATAACCAAAAGTGGATTAACACTTTGGTGTGTGTGTGGGGGGGTGTGGGTGTGAATATAGGGTAAAATCAGAACGTTTGAACCTGTGCGAGTATCAGGTCTGGGCAGCCTGCGGCTCTGTCACTCCTTTGAGCATGGCTCACCTTGAATCTCATTTGTACACTGTGTAGTCAGCCCTGTGATGATTGCATTTGTACTGGTTATGTCTCTCATCCATCCATTTTTTTTTTGGCCAGTCCTGGGGCTTGAACTCAGGGCCTAGGAACTGTCCCTGAGCTTCTTTTGCTCAAGGCTAGCACTCTACCACTTGAGCCACAGTGCTACTTCTGGCTTTTTCTGTTTACGTGGTATTGAAGAATCGAACCCAGGGCTTCATGTGTGCTAGGCAAGTACTCTACCACTAAGCTTCATTCCCAGCCCTAGTCCTTCCTTTCTTAAATACAGTGTAACAGTCACATTGAATTAGGAATACGCTGGAAATGACTTAAAGTGCCAAGAAGATAAGCATATGTATTATATGAGGTAGGATAAGTTATGTAATCATGTATATCATACGAGATGGAAATGAACCCAGAGCCTCAGGAATGCCATGCAAATGCTCAACCACTTGAGCCATGACTCCAGCTCTCTGTTTCATTTTTGAGATATGTCTCCATAACTTCATATGCCCAGAGTGACTTCATATGCCCAGAGTGACACAAATTCATTGAGTAGCTGGGATTATGGGTGTGCGCCACCATGCCCTGCCTTACTATACCGCTTTATATAAACAACTGGGGCAAATCCTTCTGTGGATACCAACAGAAACTATACCAGAAATAATACATGCTAGTTTACCATAGGACCCCAAGGAAAATAGTGGTACAGCTGGACCAGTGAAGTCGAAATAGGGAAATGGACCCTGAAATACTAAGGCTTGAGCAAGTGTCATTAACAAACATGAGGGGAGAGAAGTTCAAGAGGCTTACTCACCCCTCCCCCCCCATGCAGTGCACCATTTACACTGTAATTGCCCTTTTGAGATTGAATTGCCCATGAGATTGAATTACAACCAACGTCCTAAATAAAATAGCTTACAGAATAGAAAGATTTATCTTGAAGAAAACTTGTCTAATAGAATGCTTTGCTCACCAAGCTAGCTGAAATTTGGAAACATGCCCCTTAGGGGGTCACAGATGCTCCCTGCTTCCCAACCTCCTCCAAAAAATAGAAGTTCATCCAAGTATCAAAACATCGATGATTTTTCCCCCTTTGGTGTACAAGCAATTGAACCCAGGGTTTTGCACATCTAAAGCACTATCAGAGCTATACCTGCATTTCAGAACTGTGTGCATGCACATGCACGCGTGCGTGCACACACACACACACACTTGTGCACTAAAGCTTGAGGTCAGAGCCTGAAGCTTTGGTTTTTCCCCCCCCCCCCCACTCATAGTTGGTGTTTGACCCTTTCAGCCACGCCTCCACTTCTGGCTTTTGGGTAGTTAACTAGAGGTAAGAGTCTCACAGACATTTTTGCCTGGGCTGGCTTTCAACCACGATCCTCTGATCAGACTCCTGAGTAGTTAGGATTACAGGTGTGAGCCACTGATACCCAACTAAAATCACTGTCAGTGCAATTTTATCTCCACCCTAGTACTTCATGCCATCATTCCAGTCATATCACACAGTATATAGACATATAACCATGTATATGACCCAGTGGACAGCTATTGCCAATAACTTCAAATATGGAATCTCCAAAATTCGCTTCTTACAAGCCAGGCACCAATGCCTGTAATCCCAGCTACTCAGGAGGTTGAAATCTGAAGAGTGCTGTTCAAAGCCAGCCGAGGCAGGAAAGTTTGTAAGACTCTTATGTCCACTTAAACCAGCCAAAAAGCCGGGAATGGAGCTGTGGCTCAAGTGGTAGAGCTCTACCCTTGCGCACAAAAGCTCAAAGACAGGTCCTGCGTTCAAGCCCCAGGAGCAGCACACACGTGCTTTTTGCTTTGTTCAATTTTTCTGCGTCTTCCTTGTGTCTACACACGGATCCCCCTCCTTTTGTTGGAATGTGTTGTTTCTGCCCTGTGGCCTCGGCCATCAGAAAATGAAACTTAGGAGTCAAAACGACTTGCTCCATGTAGCAAGAGAACAGTGCTAGTTCTGAGCATGAGACACCCGTGACCCCTTGAAGCTTTTACACTTCTGTTTCTTTCCATCCTGGCAGATGCCTTATCATTGGATCACGTGGGGGCGTGGCTTGGAGGAGCTACCTGGCAGTTCACTTGGCAGCAGCCTCCCCTCCTTTGTCATAGAATGGGAGAAAAGCTAAAGGCCAGATTCCCACTTGTTTTTTTTGCCTAACGTTCACCTCATGTTTAGATCCATTCTCCATGACAAACATCTTTTTTCCCCCTTTACTGGTTCTCAGGGAGCATTGCTGTTTAGAAGATGCTGCATTTCCTTAAAAGGAGATGCACAGAATACTCTATTGGACTTCATTTCCCACCAGAAGTGCTATAAACCCCCGTGAGTTTTGCTACCCTGTCATGCCATCTGATTCCTGGAGGATCTTTTGGATTACCTATCATGTCTGTGGCTTCTTCATAGACACCCATGGCTGGTTATGGCAGCCCCAATGGAGGGACGAGAAGACATGGTCAGTGCAGGCCCTCTGGCTGCCTGCATTCACAGCTCTTTATCTTTAAATCCCAGGCCTCCATCCGTTCAGATGAGAGATGGGGAATTTGGAAGAGACCTGCCTGAGTTGAAAGGAATAGAGGGAGGGAGGGAGGCTGTGTGTGTGCGTGTGTGTGTGCGTGTGTGTGTGTGTGTGCGTGTGTGTGTGTGTGTGTGTGTGTGTGTGTGTGTTGGTATTGGGGCATGAACTGAGGCCTGGGCACTGTCCTGTAGCTTTTTTTTGCTCAAGGCTAGAGCTCTACCACTTACACCTTGCCTCTACTTCTGGCCTTTGGGTGCTTAACTGGATATAAGAGTCTCATGGGCTTTCCTGCCTGGGCTGGCTTCAAACTGTGTTCCTCAGATCTCAGCCTTCTAGGTAGCGAGGTGTGAACCACTGGCACCTGGCTGAAAATGGGCTTCTAGAGCTTTGGGCTTCTAGAGCTTCCTTATTCACACCTTTAAGAACATAGCTCCGGAGTGTCAGGCATTTGAGTCTGACCGGCCTGGAGCCAGCCCTGCTCAGCCCCACAGATGCGACTCGGCTTAGTGGGTGTAGCTGTAGGTAGAAACCCACAATTTCCCTGGATTCCTTCATTCCTACTCACAGGTCTTTCTCTGAGTCGCCCGACATCATCAGTCTTAAATCACTTTAGATACCGGGGGAAGGGAAGATGCTCATATAGTGGCCCTTGTGGTCTAACCTGAGTCCATGGGCAGGGCTGAGGCCCCTCCCTCCCTCCCTCCTCCTGCTTCTGGGAATATGCCTCTCTGCGGCTAGGCTCTTACCAGTCCAGATGGTTAGATCAAGGATTTACCTGCAGAAGCAAAATGCACCCTCCTCCACCTCCACATGTTTCCATGATTCCTTTTCTCAAATACCAGGTGCCAAGTGGGTGAAGCTGGCTTTTGTAGTTTAGAGTTGAGGCTTCACAATTTACAGACATTTGGTTCCCTTCCTCACCCTGCCTTCAGACAGAGCATGGGTGTGGTGCCTTGGGGGTTGGAATCACCAGCACAAAGGTACTATTGTCTAGTGATGGACAGACGGGAGGAAGAAAAGAGTAATGCCAGGCTCTGGTCACTCATGCCTGTAATCCTAGCTACTCAGGAGGCTGAGGGCTGAGGATGATGGTTCAAAGCCAGCCCAGACAGATAGAACTATGAGTCTTATCTCTACTTAGTCTACAAAAAGCCAGAAGTGGAACTCTGGCTTAAGTGGTTGAATATCAGTCTTAAAAAGCCAAGCAGGAGCTCTAGTCCCCGAGTTCAAGCCCCAGTACCAGCATCTAAAATGTTTTATGCAGGACTGTAGTGGCTCATACCTATAATCCTAGCTACCCAGGAGGCTGAGATGTGGGGATTGCAGTTTAAAGACAGCCCGGGTAGGAAAATCTGTGAGACTTTTGCCTCCAGTTAACCACCAAAAAGCTGTAAGTAGAGCTGTGGCTCAAAGTGGTAAAGTGCTAGCCCTTGGGCAAAAGAGCTCAGGAGCAGCACCCAGACCCTGAGTTCAAGCCCCTTGACCAACAGCAACCAAAAAGTGATTTAGCTTCAGTTTAGTGGCAAGAGGGCTGGGTGATTCAGCTCACGTGGCCTTTGCTTTTCTTCGCTGAAGTGGCTGATGGCATGGTGCATCTCTTGCCTGGCCCAGCAGTGTCACCAGATCAATCCCTCTCTCCCTCCCTCCCTCCCTCCCTCCCTCCCTCCCTCCCTCCCTCCCCACCTAAAAGGCAAGGAGACTCTGGTCCAGGTATGGCCACTGGGCCACACGGGGGTTGCCTTGAGCTGATGGCTTTATGAATACCCGGCCCAGTCTCCTCCGCTGGCAGGACAGGCCTCACTGGCTCCGTCCTGCCTCTTCCCGCTCTGAAAGGCAGCACTTCCCCTCCTCCATGTGTAACTTAGATCACGCCCTCAGATAACAGACTTAGGTCAGTTTTGCCCCAGACCGAGGACATGAACTGCACCTTACTGCTGTCAGACACTTCTTGAGGTTAGACTGTTTTGTTTGTGTACCTCTCACCAAGCTCTTAATCTCCCCTCACACTTAACTAAAACCACCTGGAGGTCCCTGCGCCCTGCTAGCCAGGGAACCGCTGGAGGAGGACAGGCAAAGGTCTCTGATGACAACCCACTGAGATTCCTCTCCAAGCCTGAGCAAGGACATCTAGGAGGAGAGGAACTGCACTTGTGTCACTCAGGACCAGCTTTGTTGTCTCGGATGTGACCTTGAAAAGCTGCAGTGATCATTGAGCACAGGCGGTACTGAGGGCCGGCTTGACTGCTCTCGGCCACTACTGTGGGGTCTCTCCAGCCAGAAGGCTGGGCTGGAGGACGGCATGATGAACTGGTCTGGCACCTTTTGCTCTTACTAGTTTGGTTTTGTTAACTTCTGTACATACAGAGAAGGGATTTCCACATTGGGTGTTAAGGCCTGAAAAGCAGAATGACACGGGGCGGGGCCACACCTGAATCTTTGAAATGTTTTATCGCCACCTGAGGTCTTCACAAATTATTGCTCATTAACACTCACTGAGGCCATTTGGTGCAGAGTTTGGTCCAGAAGAGCATCTAGGGCTCCCAGTGGGGTGAGGTGGGGGGGGTTCTTGTGCTGCTCAGTCTACTGCCCAAATGGCGGAGCGCTGACTTCTGGGAGGGGTCCCAGCCTTCACATCTGTAAGACACTGCCCGGCCTTTGAAGCCAGCGGCGGCTGGAGGCGTAATTGCATCTTTGATTGCACAGCCTCACGTGGGTGTGGCTTTGCCGGGGCCTGGACCAGCCTGAGCCCGCAGCCCCCCAGTGCAGGCTTAGATGTGGGAAGTCTCCCGACTCCAGAGCCTCATGCCTGTGGTTTCTTGAAAAGAAATCTTGATTTGACCCGTTTTTGTATCTGCAAAGCCATGCTTGCAGGCCCCACTGCTCCCATTTGAAGGTAAGAATTGGTCTGCCTGGCTTTGACCTCTGGGTTCAGGCAAAGCGGCTGAGGACAATTGGGCCTTGTAGAGCAGGAAGGAAGAGAACCCCACCACTTTAAAGGCACAGTTCATGGGTCTGAAAGCACCCTGGAGGAAATCAGTCTCTTTCTGCAGGCCACAGCACAGCTCTCTTAGGCCAGCTCGTCAAGTGGATTTGCAGAGTGATGCGAACAGCGCGAAGGTGGCAAATGGCACAAAATCATGGGTGTAGAAAGAAGGGAGCGACTTCCTTAGCAGCTGTGAAGATCTCTCCAGACAAATCACACCTGTGCTTGGAGCCCAGCCCTTGCTGGGCAGCCATATTTATTTGTCTTGATCACCATGGGGTGGTTTTTCGTTTGGGGGGGATGCTTTTTTTTGAGGGGGAGACTTGAACTCAGGGCCTTAGCTTCTTGCTGAAGGTTAGAATTCTACCACTTAAGCCACAGGTCTACTTTTAGCATTTTGGTGGTTAGTTGAAAATAGAGTCTCATGGACTTTGCTGCCCACACTGGCTTCAAATCACGATCCTCAGATTTCAGCCTTCTGAGTAGGTGGGAGCGGAGCCATTGGACCTAGTGAACTCAATGCAGTCAGTTCAAGAAGGAAGGAAAAGTTCTGGTAGTAAAGACAAGGACTCCACTATGGAGCAAGGCACTGCAGATGGGCAGTGTCCAAGGCCTGCTTCCAAAAGAGGGCCATGTGAGCTCTATCTCAGGACGTAAGGGTATCAGTTGGGGACACACCTACAGAGGGACAGGCAGTCTCTCTCAGCAAATAGTCCCAGCTGCCTTTGGCCGGCCACCCAGCAGCTTGCTCAGACCCGGTAGTCCTTGTTAGGAAACTGCACATGGTCAGGTCAGTCTGAGAGGAAAACCTGGCCAGGAAGCGCAAGCTAGACCAAAGCCTTTGGAAGTCCTGCCTGCAAGAAGTACAATGTAAATAAGAATCTGTGGGGTGCCCTACAGCCCAGCCCAGTCTCTGCTTGAGTCCTGTTCCTGTCTGCTTGGAAACCTAGGTCCTTCCTACCTCTTTGATCTGCTGTGTTAAGGATTTGTATCCTTGTTAAAAAAAAACAAAAACCAAAACCAACTCCTCATGGCGCTACAGTGTGTTTTCCTGTTAAACAGGGAAAGGTTAGTTTTGCAGAATAAGACCCGAAATACCATTGAAGACTCAGGTGAGAACATTCTGTGGCTGATAGGCTCCCATTTTATGTTTTTCCTCCCAGTAGCTGAATGCCACCCAAGTATATGCAAGTATATGAAGTTTCTTCACAGTTGAGGTCAGTCATTTTGAGGGACAGAGTTGGTGGTGACTGTAGGCTCACTGTTCACCCTGCACTTTGTAAGATCCCTCAGCGTGGGGCAGGTGCCTGCATTGTATCACATACAGTACTCTGCCATGCAAATGCTTTAGAGACGACTTCCTTCCTTTAAAAAAAAATTCAGTTTCATTTTTCATCTAATTTCTATTCACTTCAAAAGCATTCAGTGTTCCCACTATTATTCAGAGTATTTGTATGTGCCAGTCCTATGGCTTCAACTGAGGGTCTGGGAGATTTTTTTGTGCTCAAGGCCAGTGCTCTACCACCTTGACCCACAGCTCTACTTCTGGCTTTTTGCTGGTTAATTGGAGGTGAGAGTCTCCATGGACTTTCCAGTCCAGGCTGGCTTTGTACCCTGATCTTCCGATCCAAACTCGTGAGTCGCTAGGATTACAGGTATGAGCCACCAGGATTCAGCCAGAATAAATCTTTTAAAGGAGGACTTTGTTTAGTTCTGAGGAGACCATGATCACAAGGGGAGACTGAGGGTTAACTCGAAGCCCACCAGGTCCCAAGGAAAGAGAAGTGCTTGGACTATTATCTGGATTGAAAGTATCTGAACTTTCAAAGTGCCGTTTGCTTTCCATCTCTCCTTGTTAGGAAGTTACATTTTACTTTGAATTACTTTTTTTTAAAGCTCAGACCAGGAAAGCTTTTCAATATATGAAGTTCTTTATGAAAATCATTTTTCCAAGTCATTTGGGAGTGTTCATTCCAAGGTTTGCCATAGAGATTTTAATTGTTATGAAGATGAGGAATATAAGATCTGAAAATAGAAATGTACATTCCTGGGACTGTAAGACCAGAACATGCACTTGCTACGCTGGGCTTGTCTCTACCTGGGCTCTGAGGTGCACTGGATGATGAAAGGCTTTTAGTCTTGTAGAGGCGTGCAAGAGCTCCCCACAGTGGCCAAAACAAGCATAACACTTTAGAATAACCTTTCCCTGTGTCAAATTCGAGTTTGGCCATTTCCTCCTGAGTTTTATTTTTATTGTTTCCATTTGTTACCAAGACCCGACTTCCTTAATACCTGTTTGCTCAGAACTGTACTGCAGGGAGCCAGAGCCAAAAAGCATTGTCCTTGTTCCATGATGTATGCTGAGGAGTTTGGGCTGCCAAGGGGTGATTCTTTTTAGAACCATCACCAGAGCAACGAGTAGGTGGTGAAATGCACAGACACTGCGCGCAGAAGTTCTTAAAGGCCCGTGGCACATTTCTTATTAACTGCGTTTCATTTGTTCCTTCTTGAGGTGGAAAACGAAGCTCATTCCCCACGTGCAAAGCCAAGGCAGCGACCCCAGGACCTCTTCTGGAGATGGAAGCTTGTTGAAAATCCAGACTGTCTCCACGGCTTGTCCAGCTGACCCTGAAGGAGCACTGACACCAACTGACAACTAAGGTTGCTGTTAGAGACGCTTTTCCATAAAGACAATCACTGCCGATGCCCCCTTCTATCTACTGCAAGAGCCAAGTTCCAAAAACATAAGGTTTTTAAAAAAAAAATTAAAAAGCACATGAGAATGCTAGCAGGCACCCGTCAGCTGAACGGCTTTTTCATTCCTTTTCTTTGAATGCACTTCCCAGAGCACCTCGCGTGCATACTTGTCACCCCTCCAGCAAGGACAGTGACTTGGCCAACTCTACCTGCCACATGGAATTGAATTCAGCAACCCACAGCAGCATCAGCATCCCCGCGCAGGACTTACCAGAGCTCCCAAGCTCTTCCTTCCGCTTTCTTTCTCGTAAAGCTTTTATTTAATAGTGCAAGATCGATCTCATGTTTGCTTTTTTTTTTTTTTGTTAACTTGAATTTTTTTAATTTACTTTTTTTTTTTTTTAGTTTTATTTTTTCTTGTTGTATATGTTGCTAGCTCTGAGTTTTTCAATAAAATACAAAGGCCGGAGTTTGGAATAAAAACAAAATGAAAATTGAGACTTCCCTTTTTTTTTTTTTTTTTTTTGAGATCTCGTCTCTGTACCTAGTGGCCTGTGTTCTTGTAAGAGCTGTGTCTTTGATGGAGCTAAATAAACATCATAGCCAGATCCATTCTGTCGGCAGATTGATTACTTTTTTTTTTTCTCCTGATTTTTAACATTTTTTTTCCTCCAAGGATAAACCGTAACAAATATTTGCAGCAAAGCAGTTAACATTTTCATGTTTTCCTTTTCACTCCCTTCTTGTAAAAAAGCCCAGCACTTGAATTGTTATTACTTTTAAATGTTCTGTATTTGTATCTGTTTTTATTAGCCAATTAGTGGGATTTTATGCCAGTTGTTTAAGATGAGCATTGATGTAACCCATTATTTTTAAACAGCAAGGCACAGCCTTTGCTCTGAACTGTCATCTCCTGTTTGTCATCCCGGTTTCAGTTAACGTGCTGAGCATTTTTTAAAAAGCAGCTTTGTAATAAAACATTTTTTAAAAGTGTCAATTTATTAAGAATACAGTTCCTGAGAAGATAGAATTGGTTATGAACGGAAGCCACTGGCCAGAGCTTGGCTATGTGTAAGGATACCCTTCCGCAAGTCTCCTCAGCCTTTGGGGGTGCACTGTACCCCACCACCTGTCAGAAAGGGTACCTCCCATGCTCTCTGGGCCTGCGTTCTTGCCAGGTATAAAAAGAGCAAGGTCAAGCCAGGTGCTGTGTTCATGTCACTGTATTCTCCATGAGTAACTAGACGACCTGATGATCCCAGTTCAAAGCCAACCTAAGAAGCCAAATCCAAGAGACTCATATCCAATTAATCAGCTAAAACCAAAAGTAGAGCTTTGGCTCAAGTGGTAGAGCACCAGCTTTGAGCAAAAAAGCCAAGATAGAGCATGAAGCCCTAAGTTTGAGCCCTAGTCACATAAGAAAATAGGGTCCAAACATCAGGGTTCTCTTGCTCCCTGAGCCCCACAAATTACACCATGACATCTCCATCTCCTGCTCTCCAGCTACCTTTCCTCTTCACAGCTTGCTGGGCCTCATCCTGGACTCCCCAAGTCATGAGGTCCAGTAGCAAAGGCAGCTGGTCACCCAGACCCATTTCCCACAGTCAGCATTTTTCCCAACCTTGGGCTTATATTCATTTTTACCATAAGCTTTTGTACTTCTTGCATATATCTGATTTAGCAGAAACTCTATACTTTAAAAATGTCTTTATTTCATAGCCTTCCATAATGGTTTGCCCACCCCTTGGGCTCGTTTGAGATCACTGATATCACTGGCATAGCTTAAATCCTTCCCTGAAATTCTAGTTATTTTTTTCCCTTTTTAACCTTAACAGTACAGCTGGGAAACAGCTGGCTACCATACTTATAATAACCATCCCCATGCCGTACTTACAGATTGCCATTAAATCACCCCTCAGATTTCTCCAGGCTAAGTAATCCCAATTCTTTCAACCTTTCATCATCAGTGCTTTAATCATTTTCATTACTGTCCTCTGGAACCTCTCCAATTCCTCTTCATTTAGTCCTAAACTTGAACCAGGAAAAAAGACTGCATTCAAGGGGACCTACTTGTTATAAAAAGTTTCATATTCAGACCTAGTTAGAACTTCATTCAAAAGTTGTGTCTTAATGTACATGAATCGGGTAGTGAAAGAATCTGAAGCTGCTACCATGGTCTTCTAGAAAGAATTAGAAAAGTCACCCAAGTTCTAGGGGAGGTGACCCTGCAGGATTACCTCCCTGGAGAATGAGAAGGTGGTAGTTCTCGTGGGTTTTAGAAAGAAAGCAGTTATTGATACGTCGTTCATCAGGAATAGATAGATGTAGGATATAAATTGGAGAGCTAGGGCTTGGCCAAAGCCCATTCAACTTTTCTTTTAATGGGTCTTAGAACCCATTACAAAATAGTGAGCAGGACACTAGTGGCTCATGCCTGTAATCCTAATTACTCAGAAGGCTGAGATCTGAGGATCCTGGTTTGAAGCCAGCCCAGGCAGAAAAAACGTCTGTGAGACTTTATCTCCAATTAACCAGCCCAAAAAAAGGGGGCACTGTGTCTCAAGGGGATGAGCACTGGTCTTGGGCCAAAAACTTAAAGGGTACCTAAGGCCCTGAATTCAAGCACAGTTCCAGCTCCATACGGGGCACTGGTGGCCTATAATCCTAGCTACTCAGGAGGCTGAGACATGAGGATCATGGTTCAGAGCCAGCCGGGGCAAGAAAGTCTATGAGACTCTTTTCTCCAATTAACCACCAGAAAATCAAAAGTGGTGCTGTACCTCAAGGGGTAGAGCATTTGCCTTGAGCTAGAGTTCAAGCCCCACAACCAGCAATAAATAAAAGTAATGCTGGAGAAAATGGACAGTGTGGCCTATGAGTTGGGTTGTTCTACAAATTCAATCTTCAACGTTTCCTTATTTTATCCAGAGTAATTCTTCCTCAACTGATCACTGGCCAGGCTTTGCAGTGTTTGCCAAACTGCAGTACTAAGACGGGACTCCACATACACCGCCATCACCAAGAAACATGGTGACTTCTATCCACTGCTTGTGGAACCTGTCTGTGACTTAGCTCCCTCTCCTGGGGCAAACTTAGTAGAACTTTGTGCCAGGGAGAAGGTAGAGCAGCAGGCTCTTTGGGGGCTGAGCCTTTGAGGTCACAGCTGGGACATCGATCCTCCTGAGCAGCTGCTTTCCTCCTGGTTTGAGCTGTGTTTCTAGGGTTGCTGACAATACCTGTTCAGTTAGACGTGGCCATCTGACTGTCACGTGGCTACCCCTGGCTGGGAGGCAGCCATTTGCCCCCATGGTTTGGTGTAAAGCTGCAGCAGTATTAAGAGATCTGTGAGCAATAACACAAGGTTGGTGTGGCTTTTGAAAGAAAAGTCGTGAAGGAGTAATGGGTGACTCCAACAGAAAAATCTGAATTCCACGTGACATCACAGTTTCGTAACAACTTTCTTATTACTTCTACCACAGGAAGAGACTCCACACATGAGCTCAAAGGAAACTAATAATTTATAGTTAAACTTGAGATGCAAGTGAAAAGCACTGCGCTATTGCATCCATGGAAGCCTGGAGAGTTTTGACAGCTGCCTCATGAAATCTACTCATTTGCAAAGCTTTAAATGCTTTTAAGAACAAATTGCAACATTTCAGTGAAGCTAGCTCCTTAATATGAACAGAATGATATGATTCTAAATGCATTTATGGGCTGGAAATGTGGCTTAGTAGTAGAGTGCTTGCCTAGCATACATGAAGCCCTGGGTTCAAACCCTTAGTACCACCTAAACAGAAAAAGGCAGAAGTAGTGCTGTGGCTCAAGTGGTAGAGTGCCAGTCTTGAGCAAAAGCAGCTCAGTGACAGTGCCCAGGCCCTGAGTTCGAGTCCCAGGACTGGCAAAAAAAGTCCAAAACACATAAAAGCCACTTATACAGACTGATAAACCAATCACTGATATTCATGGCTACCATTCTAGCAGCTGCTATTGTAAACTTCTGCAGCTCTTTCAATGGAAAAACTTCCTTTATCTAATTCTGCGGCCAAGCCAGGAATGAATCAGAAAGGGGGAGGAAAGGGGACCCCAAATTGTAACTGTAAAGTAAGTACTAGTAGCATAAATCAACTTAGAATCAACCTTATACACAGTAGGCCTAACAAAATTAATAACTTACCAACTTGAAAACTCAAGTGAAATCCAGCCATTTCTTCCCATTATTGAAGAAACAGTGCTAATGATGCTTATCAGCTCTGTTGCATGGGTCACAGGAAACAGGTATTAAAGGAAGTAATTAGCCAGATGTCATGGTGAACACCTGTAATCAAATTCAAGGCCAGTATAGGTTCCACAGCAAGATCCTATCACTAATTATAATAAATGAAAGCAGAAGTAATCAATGTGCTCATACATTTTTACTGGACACATGCCAATAGGCTATGGTCAAACAACTATACACTAGAAAATTGTTTTTATTGTTTTTGTCAAGTAGTTTCCTGTCTGTACGTGTGATATCCTTTCCCCTGCACGACAATTTAGACTTAAAACTTTTCTTTTTTTCCCCCTTCTTTTGTGGGGCTTGAACTCGGGGCCTTAGCACTGTCCCTGAACCTCTTTGTGCTCAAGGCTAGTATTCTACCACTTGAGCCAGAGCACCACTTCTGGTTTTTGAGTGATTAATTGGAGATTAAGAGTCTCAGGGGATTTTTCTGCCAGGGCTGGCTTTGTATTGTGATCCTTAGAACTCAACCTCCTGAGTAGCTAGGATTACAGCTGGAAAGTTTTCTTACACTAGGAAGCAAGTGCGTAATGGGGAAGCCTAGATATGGAGTGTGAGATCTGGACACACTCCACTGCCCATCTCTGGGCACTGCCCACAAAGCCCCCAGAACACATAGCTGCCTGGGCAAAGGCACAGAGGCTGGCAAAGGAGACGTCTAGCACATAGGGAAAGGCTAGAAATGAATTTCCCCTTTGTAACTTGTTAGAAAGTGTGTTGGTTGGTCCAGGTTAAAAAAAAAAAAAGACCTTTTATTTTTTTTCCATGTACAGCTGTAGAACACTGGACTTTGGGGAAACGTATCCTGTTTTGTGTTTTTGTTTTTGCCAGTCCTGGGCTTGAACTCAGGGCTTGGGCATTGTCCCTGAGCTGCTCTTTTACTCAAGGCTAGCACTGTCCCACTTGAACCACAGTGCCACTTCCAGCCTTTTCTGTGTATATGGTACTGAGGAATCAAACCCAAGATTTCATGCATGCTAGGCAAACACTCTAGCCACTAAGCTACATTCCCAACTATCCTGTTTTTTGAACTCAAGATTAAGGAAGTTCTTAGTCAAGCTGGGCAGGTATTATTGGACCATCCACATTGGTGTGTTGGTTAATTTTTTTTAACCTTTTGGTGTTTTAAAAAGAGTATCCTTAAGTATTCTATAAACAGGTTTTCAACATATCAGTTTCTCTCTCTCATACACATACACACATATTTTTTGCCAGTCCTGGGGCTTGAACTCAGGGCCTGGGCACTGTCCCTGAGCTTCTTTTACTCAAGGCTAGCATTCTACGACTTGAGCCACAGCACCACTTCTGGCTTTTTCTGTTTATGTGGTACTGAGGAATTGAACCCAGGGCTTCATGCATGCAAGGCAAGCACTCTACCACTAAGCGACATTTCCCAGCCCTGCATATTTTTTTGGTCAGTCATGGGGCTTGAACTTAGGGACTGGGCGCTGTCCCTGAGCGCTTTTGCTTATGGCTAGTACTCTACCACTTTTGAGCCATACCTCCACTTCCGGTTTTCTGATGATTAATTGGACATAAGAGTCTCATGGACTTTCCTGCCTGGGCTGGCTTTGAACCATGATGCTCAGCCTCTTGAGTAGCTAGCATTACAGATGTGAGCCTCGGGCGCCCTACAGTGCAATGCATCTTGATCAGTGTCACTCCTTTCCTCATTTTCCCACATCTCTCTCAACTCCACCCATCCCCTCAATTTCCCCAGTTCTATGTTCAAATATATGCACGGATTATTATCACTGCATTCTCTTAGCCTTCTCTATTCATCTCCCTCATCTGACCTCAGCCCCCTCTCTCCACAAGTTCCAGCTTCCTGGTATTAATTTTTTTAGATTGTAGGTTTGTTGTTTAGAGGAATTACATGATTGGAGTTATTTCCTGCATATACCATTCTTTTGTTAGTACATTTGTGTGCGTGAGTGTATGCATGATCCTGTATGTGTTTATATATTGATAATTAGATCTAACTTCCACAGACGAGAGAAAATATGCATCTTTTTGCATCTGAGCCTTAATATCAATTTTTCTCCCAGATCCACCCATTTCTCTGCAAATGACATTTTATAATTTTTTCTGGTGGATGAGTAAAACTCCATCACACTTACACCCACACACACCCTGGGCTGTTCCTATACCTTGGCTATGGAGACTAGTGCAGCAATGAACACGGTTGTACAAGTCACTTTAATGTATCCTAGTGTGTAATCTTTTGGATTACACAATGCCCAAGAATGCTATCAGTGGATCACTTTGATTTTTTTTACATAGTTCCCTATAGTCCAGGCTGGCCTTGGGCTCTTGAGCCTCCAGTCTCCACTTCCTGAATCCTGGGATTTCATGTAATTTTCTTTATTGGTATTAGCTTGAGAGGCTACCAGATAAAAAGTCTTTATCTCATTTACACGTGAGATAAATAGGTAGGAAATGGGTTTGCCAGCTGTGGACAGTGCCTAGAGTAGTCCTGCAGCATCCTATTTCTCTTGGCAGTCCAAGGGGCTGAGTGGATTGAAAATGTTCTCCACCCTTAACTGGTCTTGGAATTGACCTTGGTGGAGTCACTGAACTGTGCTGTGCGTAATAGTATTTTCTCTCATCAGGAAGATGAGGTAAGATAGAGTCCCACAAATGGACCTAGAGGTAGGTTACTTCAGGTACCGTACCGCCATGATAGAGACAATGTTTTCCAGATCCAGCCTGACCCCTCCATCAGCACCAGAGCCGCCCTTCCACACCTCCCAGAACGAGGGCCGCAGGGTGCTGGCTGAGGAATCTACCAAAGCACAGAGGTGCCCGCCAGCCAGCAAGCGCACGTACTCGCCACATGCCGCCCTCTGGAATGTACTGGGCCTGATGCCCTTCTCAGTCAGTTCCCATCAGCGGGGTGCCAGGCCTAGAACGCTCACACCTGTCAGGCCTTCACCCGTGCTGAGACACATTTGGCTGCCCAAATGTTACCCCAAATGAGCTGACACTGTCACTCTTCTCTGCCCTCTCTCTAGACAGCCCCTCAGACGAGATGATGCCGTCAATCACAACAAGGGGAGGTCTGGTGTCGCCAGCAACCGTAGGCTATGCAGAGTCCCAATGGGACGTTGTGGGGACCGCAAATTATAATCGCATCCATGAAATATGCCACCTCTAACCTCTCTGCATTTGGGCTAGCTGTGACGTTAATAAACGGAGAGCCAGGGTGAACAAATGCAGCAGTGGGACATACCAGACACTCTGTTGAAAATGAACTACACAGCTCGTAAGTGGGCACGGGAAGGAAGAACTGGGAGACAGCGAAGGAAAGGGTGATGTCCAAAATGAAATGTTCTTATTGCCTGACTTACGTAACTGTAACCCCTCT
This sequence comes from Dipodomys spectabilis, assembly GCF_019054845.1. Taxonomy (NCBI): domain Eukaryota; kingdom Metazoa; phylum Chordata; class Mammalia; order Rodentia; family Heteromyidae; genus Dipodomys; species Dipodomys spectabilis. The sequence goes on from NW_024870974.1 coordinate 2,930,354, forward strand.
GTACCTCACCTTTATAACAAAAAAAGAAGCAAGAAGTAAATGGGAGCTACAAACTAGCAAAAACAACTCCTTTCACATGCACACACTCAGCAAGGGGGAGACACTAGAAAAAAGATCTCCGTAGTAACAACCTTCCTTTACCCTAGGATTTGACGCCATTGTAAAACCGTGGCGCAACCCATCAGGAGCTCCAGTGCTGCGCTCAGACTAGGCCAAGTGTGTCTCAGACAGTTCTCTACTTGTGTTAGAGACTCAGCACCAATGGCTTTTCTATGCCAGCGACGTCCGTCCTATCACAAAGGAGTGGTCGCTTTGCACCCCTTTCCCGTGGAAGCTAAGGGCATCCCAGGGAGGCAGTTAAAGAGTCCAGTCACTTAAACCTTCCCAAGAAGTTTCAAACAAGTCTTCCTCTCCCAGAATGGCTGTGGAAGCCCCATCAGAGAACATTCTCCACCTGGCATTTCCAAGGCAATCAGCGCCTCACAAGAAGACAGCACAAGACCGCTCTTCTAGGAGCTTTTCCCCTTCTTTCATTCACATGCCTTCAAACAGACCATATTTCTGGAGAACAATTTAGTAAGGACATCTACAGAAAAAAAAGGCCGAAGCGTCTTGCTAAGGCTGAGTGACCTGAATGACGGACGATTTGGTCACACCGGCCTGCATCGCTGTTGTAGGCACCTATGGCGGCCTTGCCCTTCCTCTACCAAAAGTCAACACCATCAGGAATTTGTGTCACCCCTAAGGGCATTTCTGCTACTGTTCCCTGTCTGAAATAACCAGTGCACATTCTGGAGACCTGCTGACCCAATTCTGACCGGAAGAAAACTTTAGACGCTCACCAAGTGTCCGCTAAAATCTCTCCTGCTCACCTGCTTCTCCGTTACCACACATAACAGGAGCTGGCCGAGTCTCTCATCCTATCTATATGCTTTTCAGTCTCTAGCACATGCATAAAACGCACTAACCTGAGGGACAGCCACCGTGTCCTGCGCCGCCTCCGACTCTCCCGGATGAGTACCTCTCCCAGGCTTTCCTGAGCAGTGGTGGGGGCTGACTACGAGGGCCAGCAGGGGACTTCCGGTTCAGGCAGCCCAAGAGCTTCCTTGTAAGACTCTTAACAAGGCTCAGGCCTGTTTCAATCTTCAGCTCCTTCCCCAGGTGTAAGCCTTGGCTGTTAGCCTCTGGAAGGGGACTAAGTTCCGTCACAATGTGGTCTGTGCTGGGGATTGTGGTCCATATTTCATACCCAGCACCCCCCATGCTTGGCACCTTATGGGACAGGTCCTAGCATGGTGGCCAACTTGCCCAGATATACACAAAACCCCTAGTACACACAGGTAAAAACACTAATGCTGAGGGCCAGACCCCATGTGTGGCTCTTTCCCAAACCCATGGTATTAACTAGACTGGTAATCCTAGAGCAGCTACAGCTGCTGAGTGTGAGGAAAATATTGTGTTAGGATCCACCACAAGCTTCTCTGTCTTTCCGTGTTTAAACATTTGTTCTGCTGTTTCAAAATGGTAGTGAAGACAAAATGGCTAAAATAGATGTAAAAATGGATGAAACTTTTGAGACCAATTAAACAAATAGAATGAATAGAATAGAATCCATTTAAAATATGGATTTGTGTTGGGCTGGGAAGATGGCTCAGTGGTAGAGTGCTTACCTGGTATGCATGAAGCCCCCAAGTTCGATTCCTCAGTACCACATATACAGAAAAAGCCAGAAGCAGTGTGGGGCTCAAGTAGTAGAGTGCTAGCCTTGAACAAAAGAAGCTCAAGGACAGTGTCTGTGCCGAGTTTAAGCCCCAGGATTGGAAAAAAAAAAAAGACGTGGTTTTAAAAAAATATAGTAATGCTTCCATTGTTCAAAACATTTTATATTATTTAATATCAATGTTTACCAAAAATTAGTCCTCTAAAATTATAGCCACACCCTACATTTTTGGTAGACTTAAGTTGGTTGCTTAGGCTGAAATGTTAAGGAGATTAAGATCAAGGAGGGATAAGGTGGAAGCTTTTTCCCAGGTATGATCAGAGTAACTCACAAAGAGGGAAAGCTTAATTAGCACGTGTGTCTACATAAGCCGTGGCTGGCTGTGTGTGAATGCAGAGAGTTAGACCCTATCACACAGCTCACGCTCCCTGGCAGAGCCACCCTTCAAGTCCAAGGTTTAAGAAGAGGGTGCTCAAAGCCCTTCCTGGTCAGTCCCTCTCAAGTGTAGTACATGTAAATGATTTTATGGAAATGCTAAAAGGAGTTCAGAATCTAGGCCTTTTAACTAGTTGGTAGGATTTAAAGTGTGTTTTAAATGCCAGCCAGAACTGGGACAGCAAGGGAAGGGGTGATATTGTCCAAAAAGAAATGTACTCTTTACCTGACTTAGGGAACTGTAACCCCTCTATAGATCACCTTTATAATAATAAAAAATAAATTTTAAAAAATGCCAGCTAGAAAGACTGCTGTGAATCTGCCTTCCCACCCAACCCCACTGCTGAGAGTCCCACTGACGCATTTTTTTCCTGGTAGTCAAGAAAGAGCTCAGCTGTTTCGCATGGTCATGGACCCAGGGCCCTATACACACTTCGCTCAGAGTGAGGAAGCCCCCAGGCCAGGTATCAAGTGAAAGGTCAAGAGCACAGGGCAATTTGGGAATAGCCTACAAGCTGGCTGGAGGCCTGGCTCAGCAGCAGAGTGCCCAAAAGTTCAAGACCCAGAGTTTAAACCCCAGGACCACACATACACACACACACACACACACACACACACACACACACACACACACACACACACACACACGCCTAAAAGTTTTCTAAACCAAGTTCGAGTATGGTAGAAATATGTGTACTCTGCAATACAAACTTCTAAAAATAATTAGCACACCTACCTTTATTAATCATAAAATGTAAAAAGAAAAATCAATCATTAGAAATGTAGTCCCAAACACCAAACCAGAATGCTCATTTTGGGAAAAGTCCTGTCTAAAAGTTTAGATCGGAGGTTTTCAAGTTTACTTAAAAAAAAAAAAATTATCATCAAAATCTAGCTCTGATCTGGGCTCTGCTATAAGCTATCAGGTGACCTTGAGCACATTTTGTTAGCTCCCTGCTAATGAGACCACTGGACCTCAGGGTTTCCAGTGTCCTCAATGCTACGGTGGAAGATGCTTTCTCAAGCCAGTGATTAAAAGAGGCTTATGTTACATTATTTCACTTTGCTGGCAAAGAAGAAACAGATGTTTCTTAAAATTCACTCTGTGTGCCCTTCTGGCTACTCTAATGTAAGAAATGTGCCAGGGCCAGCTGTGGGCAGACTTCACATACAAACCTCCTGCCATTCCTCCCGCATCACTGGTACCCTGTAAAATCACAGCTTCAGTGGAAATGATCAACCTTTAACTTTTATAATCAGTTAAGCGGTTTGTAATTTTCAATTACCCATGTTTATTTCCATTCAAATTTTCACAGATTAAAAGACTGTGTTTAGTAGAATCAACTCCTAGGGCAGACGGCAGCACTGATTTCCCATAGAGAAGGAGAAACGTAAGAGTAAGACTCGTGGCTCTGAAGTTCCATGAAGACACCTTCCTGCAGACCAGGTGCACAGATGCTTTCCCACCCATCCAACTGCTGTCTCCATGATGAGCTGAATAAAGACACGACATCTTGTGTCTCACCCAGAACGTATGGAAAGGCTGAAAGGTACAGGTGGCAAACTGTTCTGAGAAAAGCGAGACTCGGGCACTGCTGGCCACTGCCCTGAGGCACCAGGGAGGTGCAATGATGTGTACGACTCCTCAACACAGCAGGCTCTCTCCCCTCAAAGGGAGGCAAGGAGCTAAGTAAACAGCAAGATTCAAAAAGTGTTTGTTGCAAGGCACCAAGGTACAGCCAGCTTTATAGAAAATCCAGAAAGAAAATATACTGAAAAAGGGAGTTAGTTCTCAGTAGAGGAATCTGTTATTACTGCAACTAGTGAGACAATTACTTCAGACAGACTACATTGAGATGCACACTGAGCAGCTTCTGCTGCAAGGCACTGGCTGAGCAGAGCTCCTGCCCTGTGGGCGGGTGGGCCTGAGCACCCGGGAGTTCCCCAGCCCTCGGAGGTCTTGATAGAAGCACAGAGGCTGGGGTCACTTGTATTTGTAATACCCTTCTCCAGTCTTCTTGCCCAGCTTCTTCTCCGCTACCAGCTTATTCAGGGACGAGCTAGGCTGAAACAGGGGGTTCTTTGCATCCATTTCATGCCATCCTAAGGAGAAAAGGCACAAAGAACTGGGCTTACTTTGAGCTTGGTATGTCCAGGGATGTCCTGGGGCACTCCCTACTCTGATGGGGGTGGGTTTGGGGCAGTTTCCTATGGAGTTTCCCTAGGTGCAACCAACATGGGCCTCAAGTCAGCTTGCTGCCACCTAGTGGTGCTGCTAGCAGTCCATCGCCACTGTGGTCCTAGATGTCCATCTTCTTCCTACAAATCATACAGAGGCTCCCAATTCCGTGGAGGTGCTGGGTGCATGAAGGACGTAGTACAGTTAGTTTTCAAAACATAAGGTAAATAAAACCTAAACTCCACTGACTGCGCTTCTGCATCTTCAACCAGGACACCAGTTCTCGGCAACACATAATTTCGTGTGTGACACATGAATCATGAACTACATCAGCTCCACTGCTCCAGTCTTAAGAATTATCTTTTTCCAGTCTTCGGAACTGCCACATTTAAATGGTCATAGTATCTTGGTCTCCACAGAGATGATACAAACAAACCAAAGTGATCAAATGCCACAGTGCACAAGTGTCACATTACAGATTTTGATATTGTACTGGTTCTAAGATGTAAGCAGTGGAGAAAGGGGGTGAAGAGTACCCAAGACCTGTATGTGTTATGTTCACAACTTCCTGGGAATCTGTAATTACTTGAAAACATAAATAAAGGTTACGTTCTTCCTTCTGTTGACTTGAACTGTACCCTGGTGCTATGGTTTCCATATGCTTTGCTCCCCAATGGACCATGGGCTGCAGCCTTCCCACTGTGGCGGTGTGGAAGTGGTAGAACCTTTAAGAAGCGGGGCTTGACTACATTAGTTCTTGAGAGAGTGGGCTGTTATAAAGCCAAGCCATTCCATACACACATACAGACCTCCTGCATGTAGCTGTTTCTACCTCTCTGTCAGGGGAGCCCTTGCTCAGGCACCAGGCTGTTTATAGACTTTCTAGCCCTCAGAATCACAAGCCAAACAAACCTGTTTTCTTTATGAAGTACCCAGCCACAGGTACGTTATTATAGCAAGAGACATATGAAGACACCTAGTGAGGGAGGACTGTGGAAAGTCTAAGATTCCTTATGATGTTTCAAACAATTCATAGTTCAAACTATGGAATATAGATGCAATCCAGTTTAAACACAGATGACAAAGGATTCCAGTTCTTACCATCCAAAATGAACTTCGTGGTATCCAGCCCCACATAGTCAAGAAGCTCAAATGGACCCATGGGGTACCCAGCTCCCAGCTTCATCGCCGTGTCAATGTCCTCCTTAGATGCTTCCCCTGAGGAGAAAAAGGTGGCAGAGAGTCAGTGCCAACACCCCAAATCCTCCCTGCCACAGCGTCAGTCCTAGAGTTGCAAGAATTTTACATAGTTGCTCATGTAGAGCAATTCTAGAATCTGTATCTGGCTTGGGTAAGATCGCATCTCAGAGGCATGTGCCAAATAGCTCATATGCTTCCCAAAGCAGCTGTGCCATGAGGTGAACTGTGGAGCCCTGCTGTTTGGTTCATGGAGAGGGAAAAAAAGCCCTGTGCCTGGGAACAATGGCTACTCTGGTAGGTTCGAATTCCCCAGATCCATAGTCATTTACTAAACTATTAAGTAGTACGACAAGTTTCTGTGTTCTAAATGGGCTCTAAACACACACACCCACACCCACACCCACACCCACACACAGTTTCTGATTTTGTATATACTGCAAATTAGACACTCAGCAAGACAGCCCTCTGAAGTGATCGTGACATAACAGGAGTAGAAGGTACAAATGCAAAACCACATAGTATCAGTGCTAAAGCACATGCAGAGCTGACCTGCACTGTGAGCAAAGACAGAGAGCTCCCCAGGCTTCACCAAACCACCCTCAGCCCTAAGGCCTTGTTCTAGAAGGGTGAAGACTCCAGCGGAGAGGGGGCCAGGAAGGCCACTGTGAGTGGACAGAAGCACGTGCAGAGAGAGTAAGGAGGCACATGGAATGTCTGGGCTCCATGTTTGGATCCATACTCAAAAGCAGATTCTGCAGCAGATTCTGCTCAGGATTTCAAGGCCCGAGTTCTACGGTACCACAATTGCCTCTGGATGTTGCAAGTAACCCCCCTACACCCCCAGGCTCTGGATAGTTCACACCTCACTCCTGTGGCTTTGGATGCAGAGCATTCTGCTATTACATCAGAGCTCAGCCTCTTCCTCTGCTCAGCCATTACCGCATGAGAATCTCCACTTCCCGCTGCTTATAAAACAGATGTTGTCGGTCCTGACCAGGCTTCCCACCACCGCTGGCCATCGCCACAATCATTAGCCAAGCCTAAGCCTTACCCATGGCCCACTGACACAGGCAGTCCCCCTCAGTACCACACGCACTCTGTGGGGACAGAAATCTAACAGCCTAACTTACCCAAAGCCATTTAATCAATCAAATCTGGATTCAAGGACAGGCAATGGACCCTAAAAGGCAAGACTGGAGACTCAGAAACGTGGGGACTCTTTGTTTCCAAGAGCAATAGGAAGGTACTGTGTGTACTGTAGAGAAATCTCAACACTTCTGTAAAGTCAGCATCATTCTTAAAAAAATGTTTTTTTTTCCTATCTGAGCAAGAGATAGCAAAGACAGCATAAGGAAAAAAGAAATAAATTGCACAAAGTGCACAGATACAGACACGCAGATACACAGACAGACACACTGGTGGGCCAAATGAGAGTAAAGTGTGGTATTTTATTTTAACTGATAATCCATCCCTAAACCTCTCTAAAGTAATTGCCTGAGGACTGCCCGGCCCTCCATCAAGCTGCCCATGCTCACCTAGCTCTCTGTCAACCTTAGCAGGCCATGGGCTACTCCTCTCCCTGCCCCAGGCTCCGAGTCCCTTAACTCCAACCAGACAACAAAGAAAAGAACGACTTGGGTGACTCTGAAACATGTGTGGCTGGGGAGAGAGACTAGGGACCTAACATCTGTCTTTCTTCAGCTCAGCAGCACCACCTGCCAACCATTCTTGGCATTAACAAGAGACTCTTGGCACCAAGGAAAACCAGGAGGGGGGAACTGCCAAATGCCTGAGCTGAGCAAGCACTTTGGGGGCATGAAGGCCTTGGGACACTGCTCCTGAATAGAGTAAAGAAGAGACAGACACATATCTGGGCAAGTGCCAAAGAGACAGCTGAGCCATGAAGACAGCTGCGAGCAAGGAGGAGACCATAAAGCCCAACGCGGGCACCGTGAGTCGTAGTCAGTCAGCAGTGGTAAGGATGGCCGTGGCCACAGCAGAGCTGTGGGCAGCAGGCAAGTGTGGAGGTGGGGCCTTGTGGGGCCTTGGAAGTTGTGCAGCTGTGGGCGGCCCTGACAAAGCAGCTGGCCACGTATCCTTCCAAGGAGCCTCCACCAGGGCGTGTGCCACCCTGTGCCCCAGGTGTTCCCAGAGTGGACATGAAGTTTTTCCCAGGGGAGGTGGGGAAGGAAGAAGGAAGTCTCTGCATCTGTAGGGCTTCTCTGTGTGGATGGACTGTCCCCATCCCCAGCAAGGTGTGTGTGCAGGTGGTGTGTGCGTGCGCAGGTGGTGTGCATGTGCAGGTGGTGTGTGCATGTGTAGATGATGTATGTGTGTGTGTGTGCAGGTGGTGTGTGCGTGTGCAAGTGGTGTGTGCAGGTGGTATGCGTGTGCAGGCAGTGTGCGTGTGACAGCACAGTGGTAGAGTGTGGGGGGGGGGGGATATAAAGGGAACAGGTATGATGGGGGAATCCAAGGTGACAGATATGGCAGGCAAGAGAGGGAGCATCCAAGGGGCTTCAGGTGTCAACGTGGGACTGCTGAGTCGCAGGCACAGAGCCAAGGAGGTTGATGGGGTGTGGTATGGGTCTAGGCATGCCTCTGTGCTGGCTAACAGAAGGTCACAGTTAAAAGGCCGTGTTGTACATGAAGGAGTCTGGCATACTCCACAGCATGGAGGGCTGGGGATCTGCCCCCACCTAGACATAACATTGTGCAATTTGAGGACAGATGCTCTGACTCAGGCCCCAGAAGGCCAGGAGAAAGAGGCCAAGGAGCCATCAGTGACACACTGCCAGGGCAGCGCCAGGGGTATGATAAGCATGTTTTGTGGGGATCAGATCCTGCCCTTCTTGCTGCACCCCACAGGGAGCTGGTGATGGGGAGAGGTGGAGGGCTTCCACCTGCTCAGAAGAAAATGACTTTCATCTGAGCACCAGAGGCTCAGTGCATGGGAGAATGTATCAAAAGGACAGTATGTTTCCATGAAGAAAAACACCGTGAAGAGATGCTACATCCTAAACCATTACACGTTCTATTAAAAAAAAAAAAAAAAAGCAAAAGAGAGAGAGAAAGAAAAAGACTGTCTTTTAAGGCAGGTAAAACTGCTTGAGTGCTTTGAGGTGCAATTAGGTATATTTGTTGATAGATAAACAGAAGTGTTGGTTTGATCTTGGAGCAAAAGTGAGGCAATTGCATAAGCCATAGACAAAAGTTTAATATTTAAAGCAGACCTGGAGGAAGCAAATGTGCTTTCATCTCCCAGGAAGAGCAGGTGGAAAGGTTCTGTTTCAGAAATGACATGCTTGGAGAGAGTATTTGTGAATGAAGTCCCTGAAAACAATGATTACACTTGCTTTTTATCCAGTCCAATTATGGCACGTTTGCCTTTGAAGCAGACATGAGAGCTATCTTTCCCAAACCCAGGCAGAGAAGAGTCTGGAGGATGAACATCAATTAGAACCGTGGACCATGTCCCAAGACTTATGTTTCTGTAACAGGGTGTCACTCTTTGTCAATCAAAACCTGAGGAAAAAGTGTTAGACCTTTCCTGAGGCATAAAAAAGTACATCACGCCAGAACTGGAGGCATGGGTCAGGTGGTAGAGCATCAGCAGTTGAGCAAAAAAAGCTAGGTAAAGTGCAAGATCCTGAGCTCAAGCCCCAGTTCACAAAACAAATAAAAAGTACATCATGACATCTCTCTCAGCTGCTAGAAATCTTTATCCATATCAGCCTTGTCCCTTGTCACCCGCCATAAGGTCACACATTTTAGAACCTTAAGCTAAACATCCCCTAATCTAGTGATTTTTACATGATTATTTCCTTCAAGTTGTAAACTTCTAACCTAAAGCAGAAACCCAGGATATAAATCTGGACCAGCGAGGCAACTACTCTGGCTAGGACGGAGATAAGAGCATCTCAGAGCCACACGGGGAGCCTGAGCCCTGGGGACACAGTGACAAAGCCTGCTTCTGCGCTGCAGAGCCTGGCCCTTTGCTCCACACTGCATGAGAGCTCCAGACCCCAGGCTGGCCTGGACACATACCTCGCTCGTGCAGCCTGACCGCTTCCAGGAGATATGGCACCAGGAGGCGGTTCACAATAAACCCAGGTGTGTCCTGTTTCAGGAGAGAGAAAAGCGACTTTCTATTAAACCCAGCATTCCCTTTTTACCATGGATGCTGCTGCTCCTTATGGCCGATTTCCATTCTCCTTCTATCTCCAGGCATCCTTTCCCTTTCTCCTCTCAGAAGAGGTACCACTGCCTCTTAAGAAACAACTGCAGGATTCCTTGGTGCTTTCCCGGGCTACTTAGCATCCTCTCGTGTCCCAGTGCACGGTGCTGACTTGGGAGAGGCACCAGGACCAAGGACAGGTTGCGCCGGCTGACCTTGTTCTGCACCATGTGACACCCGGGCCCCTGGCCCTGGAATTACTCCTCATACTGCACTCTCTCACGGGTTCCCTCCCTATCTCTCCCTAGCATAACCAGTGTAGAATTTGGACTGTTAAGTACTGATGTCTTCAGGGTTGAGGAGAAAGCCAGGCTGGTAAATTGTGGTGACATTTATATACAGCTGATTGCTAAGTAAATGGTGTCATCTCTTACCAAACACGCTGACCTTCCTGCAGCCAGAGCCCTTCTCCTGCTGGGGCCTGTCATTTCATAGCTGACCCTACTGGCCATGTGCTGTGCAGCCAGACAGGAAAGCAACGGCACCTCTTCACTTTGGGCACACTGGCACCAAGCCCACACCTATCATAAGGGTGAGTGCTATCAACTTAACCAAGACTGTATCACTGACACGAGATGTCTTTGTAACTGAGGCAAAATATACTTTCAACTTTAGAATCTGAGCTAGGGCACATGGGAATAGAAAACGCATCACATGTAAAGGAAAAGAAGTCAAGAAAGCAGCCTGCAAAACAATTTGTCTTAATTATAATAGCTACTATCTTCTATAGAAATCACTCATAGGGCCTGTCTGAGGTCCTATGTGTAGGACTAGAGAGAAGTAGATTATGGTAATTATGGCAAATTCATAGCCACCCATTCATCATCAAGTATTATGGAGTGTAAGCAATCATATTGCTGAAGGTTTTTAGCCAACTGGCAGGGTAGTAGGCCTGTTTATGCAGCAACACCACAACATGTAGTGTATTATGCTACGATTTCAGGATGGCTATAATGTTACTGAGTAATAGGAAGTTTTCAGTTCTAGTGTGGGACCATTATCACGTCTGCTGTTGACTGAGCACTCTTAGATCATGACTCTATTTACTCTCTGGCCTTTTGCAGATTCCCTGTTCCATGTGGATGCCTGAATAAGCCTCATTGAAAGCTTGAATAACTGACCCAGAGAAATTCTCAGAAACCCTCAGGACACCACACACAGGATCTCAAAGCATAACAATTTTCTGAGACCACCGAGCCCCTATCCTTGCAGCTGCTGTGGCCCCTCTGACAGGAGAACAAGGCCTCCAGCGACCCCATGGGTTAGTACTCATGCCCATGCTACTGAGAACCCCTGGCTTTCCCCATACATCCCTTCCTACCTCGGGCCTTCGATTTGGCCCATGTGGTGTTCTTTATAACACAACCGCTGCTTTCTCTCCAGCGAAGCACACACAAGTGAGGATGTCCAAGCATAACAGCTAGTTATGTGATGTTCTCTAAATCTAGATGATTTCAAGTGACACAACCCAATAGTGAGAAAAATGGGTGTGGAAAATGAGATTCGCTGAATAACAATGAACTTCAGACTCGGGGATGCCAGCACCTACTAGTCTTCTCTTTAGCTACTGGGGTATCAAACATTTCATTTCATTGGGCTGGGAATGTGGCTTAGTGCTTGCCTAGCATGCATGAAGCCCTGGGTTCTATTCCTCAGTACCACATACACAGAAAAAGCCAGAAGTGGCACTGTGGCTCAAGTGGTAGAATGCTAGCCTTGAGCAAGAGCAGCTCAGAGTGCCCAGGTCCTGAGTTCAAGCCTCAAGACTAGCAAAAAAAAAAGGGGGGGCTGGGAAGGTGGCTCAGTAGTAGAGTGCTTGCCTTGCATGCATGAGGCCCTGGGTTCAATTCCTCAGCACCACATAAGCAAAAAGAAAAAAAGCTGGAAGTGGCGCTGTGGCTCAAGTGGTAGAGCGCTAGCCTTGAGCTGAAGAGCTGAGGGACAGCGCCCAGGCCCAGGCCCAGGCCCAGAGTTCAGGACCCCCCCTCAAAAAAAAAATCCATAAGAACACACTTCATTAATGCTACTTTGGGCAGGTCAGTCTCTTCTGGCCATCTGCACCATCTGCAGTGCTCTTGCCAAGTCTAAGGTCTTGTTTTCTGTCAGGGATGTGTGTGCCCACGAGGCTGTACCTGATGCACATGGCTCCAATTTCCAGGGGCCAACAGAGTTAAAGATGGTGAAGCAACAAAATCAGTGTAGAAAAACAGAGAAAGTCAGTGGCCAGCTAGAAACCCCGAGTCTTCCATCTGGGTTCGGTCTGTAGATCACATCTTATATGCCCTGAACATGGCTTAGCAATTGGGTTTCCTGATCCACATGCCAGAATGGAGTCACAGTCTGCTCTTACAGCACTTGGACAGTTATAGTAAAAGTGCCCTGTATTTCACATCATCCTGTTATAAATATCCTATTGGTTCCAGGGAAAATCATCTCTTCCCATGCTATCTATATTTTGGATGTTTGTCCCTCTAGAGGTTCTGTGTTGGGAGCCTGGTCTCTTGGCATGTAGCATGAAACCCTTAAGAGATGGGGTGGTTGGGAAGTCCTTAGGTCACAGGAAACACTGCCTATGGAAGGGAAACTGGATTTCTAGAGGGAGTTCTTCAAGAGCTTGACTGAGCCTCTCTCTGTCTTCCTGTGTGGAAATGAGATCCCTCCTCCTGCATGTGTTCTGGACGGTGCCTCCACTGGCCATGAGGGCTACATGAGAACTGAGCCGAGGCTGGCGTCCTGCCTATGAGTCTCTAGATCTGGGAGCTTAAGAAATCCCTTTCTTTGTAAAGCTAGTCTGCCTCAGGTATTTTGCTATAGTCACTGAAAAAGGACAAGCACATTACCATACTCTACCTTGCAAGAAACAGGATGCTTTCCCAAGGTTTTGCTGAAGTCCATCAGAGATTCAAATGTCTTCTGGCTGGTCATCGGGGTTTTAATAACCTGGAAATGCAATGCAGAGAATGGTGATATAGAGGCAATAGAATGGCTCAAGGAAACACTGATCTTAAGGTCCATACAGGTGGCAAAGACTGACTGCAGTTTTAGCACCAAAGTAGGGATCTCAAACCAGAAACAACATGTTTACCCGAATGTCCATTAAAGGCAATGGAGTACTATAGAATGTACAAAGTTAAGGCTTCAGGTACCAATACGTGTTTGCATGGGTGGGCGAGGAGGAGTGAATGCAGGACATTTACAGGAATCCCTGAAACAGTCTTGTGTTCAAATCCAAGTCACACCACTTAATAGTCCAGGGTATGTTTCTTGAAACTCAGGTGACACTGAAATCATTCTATCTATCCCCAGGAGCTGAGGCAAGAAGAAAAGAGACTTGGGGTGAAACAGAAAGCACAGCCAGTAAGGTCTTGAGTGCTCAGAAAATGCTGGCTCTTCTTCCTGTTTGGCGTATGACCGCACATCCTGTCAGTGCAGTGCACAGCATGGCACAGGAGAGCACGCTGACTGCCCTTAAAGTGCTCTACTGTAGGTGAAGAGGCTCAGGCAAAGGGGTCACCTGCCCAACGCACAGGCCTAGGGGTCATCCTTCCATTCACACACCCATTCTCACCCGGTGCCCCAGGGCCCATCCCCTGTGCTTCAAAACCCAAGTCCTCCCAGGCAGGCAAGGCTTTAGTTCACAGCAACACTCTCAAGTCAGGCCAGGGCACACGTGCAGGCCTGCTGGAAGCTGGGGGAAGCAGCACGAGGCCAACTGATGGGAGTTAGGAGTTGAATAAACGGGAATCACGGTACGTGAAACCCAAATCACAGAATTCAAATGCCAGCATCAAAGCAAGCAGGCATGGCTTCTCCCTCAGACTCTATGTGACCCAAGGTGGTGTTGTCCCTCTCTTGTATGACACCGGCAGTGTGATCTCTGGCAGGGGAAGATGTTGGGAGGCTGAGATCTGAGGATCAAGGCTCAAAGGGAGCCTGGGTAGAAAAGTCTGTGAGACTCTTATCTCCAAGTAACTACCAGAAAACCAGAAGTGGCGCAGTTACTCAGAGCTCAGGGGCAGAGCCCAGGCCCAGGCCCTAAGTTCAAGTCCCATGACTGCCCCCCCCCCAAAAAAAGGGGGCATAAGGGAACTCCCCCTCTCTTGCATTGAGTGACACAGTGGGGTGCCATGACATGCTCTACTACAGAAAAGAAAATAAATGAGTTGCTCTACAGGGCTCATGGCCTCCAAGGAGGACAGCCTCCAGGGAGCAGCTCCAAAGGAGACTGAAAAGTCCCATCCACCTCACACTGAGCCACGACAAGGGCTGTTATGGCAGAGCCCTAAATAAGCTGTTGGTTAGAAGGCGTCAGGGGCAAGACTGCTGCTTTCATGAACAGGAGGGACTCCTGTCCACAACCATTCGACAAAGAGCAATGAGCTCTTAGGAGTCCACTCATAGATCCACAGGCCGGGTCCCGAGTGGGTGAGGAGACCTGGGCTGTCTAGCTCACGCACTGTTGTACGCACTGTCTTAACACATGTAAGAACTGATAGAGTCAAAATGGAGTAGAGTAGCACATTTCCACAGACTATTTTCTAGAAAATGAGAGCGTTTGCTAAGCTTTTGCTGCTAAGAACCAACACATCACATTTCCAAGGACACAGGCAGACAGAATCTGGTAAATGCAGTTGAAAACAACATTAGTTTTAAGGAGCTCTACAGAATATCTGTAAGACACACTGAACATGTTAATTACTGCCTGAGTTCTGAGATGTGACAATTCTGTGCCACATCTTGACTCTTTCCTGAATGTGAATGCCGTTTCTTATTTCCACAGAGCTCCAGATCTTTAAAAGCAGCCTTACAGATGGGTAACTGGAAGACAATGGTGGTGGGCAGCTGCGGGAAGGTCAGAGTTGCCACTCGAGGTACAGGGAAGTGGAGTTGTTACAACTTATGCTGTCGTGTGCCAGTGCGGGAGATAAAGGAGGGACAGGGCTGGAGAGGGAGCAGTGGACAAGCCTGCGGGCCCAGCCAGTTGAGGAGGTCTGCCTGGCTCTACACAGCAGCTTCCCCCACCATTTCGCAGAGCAATGACTCCTCAAGCTCTGAAGAAATGCTGCTTTAACAGCAGCAGCTCCGCAGACTCTGTAATTAACCCCTACAAAGGGCAAGTCACTACATTTCAGGGGCAAATGATCTACCCTCCCAAATTATCTACCCTGATCCCGAAGCAAGCAAGTGGGTGGCAACAGCCCAAACAGCAAGCTGGCCAGCCCTGTCTGGCCCTTCCCTCCGCCTCTCAGCTTTGTGGTCGGGAGTTTTGTGGTCAGGAGGTTCAAAGCTGTTGGAGGACGCTTCAGTAGCTCGCATCCCAACACAAAGATATACCTCACCTGGGAATACTAGAGCACTGCTCTCTGGGGCCAGAATTCAACCCAGAGGCCTCAGACTGGATGGTGCAGAAGGGCTTAAAAAAACAAAACAAAAACCTGTCTACTCCATGAAGCAAGCTGACCCGGACAGGCTAACAATGACCATGCAGAGGTTCCTCTTTCCCCTCTGTGGTCTCCTCAAGCCAACAGCCTCAGCTGACCATCACTGTCCATCAGCTCTGATCAGTAACAGACATCAAGTGCTGCTTCTGCCTTTGACTCTGAGGAGGAGATTATGGCAAGAGAAACATCAACACAGGGACGTGAACATATATGTGATGTGGTGCCTAGTGGCAGGGCCGCGATCAGCAAGCAGGACTGCAGGAGCCGGAGGGCAAGCAGACAGGGAGCGCACTGACCTCCACGAGCTTCATCAGGGGCACTGGGTTGAAGAAGTGCAGGCCTGCGAATCGATCCTGTCTGGTGGTGGCATTGGCTATGCTTGTGATCTGCAAAGAAGAAGTGTTGCTGGCAAAGATGGTGTGTCTGCGGAGAGAGAGATGGCGGGAATCACGTGAGTCTCATCTGGGCAGAGAACCCTGCAGGCTACAGTGGTGCTCAAGGTGACTGCTTCCTGTCTGCATTCCCAACCTATCTGGGCTATCTTCACGGGAGAGACTAAAAGTCAAGTGAGTGCGGTTTTATTTACATTTGGAAAATGAGAATTTAGTTTCCTGTTCCAGAAGTATAACCTTTGCCTATCTTTTCTTAATTTTCAGGGCCATTTCCTTAGGTAATTTTCCCTTAGGAAATTTTCACAATATGTGGGGTGAAATAGAGGCTGTTAATTGAGCGCGCAGGTTAACTACCCTCAATTACAAAGAAAAATTCTAAGTGATCAGACTTATGAAGAGAGGCAAGCTTTCCCCTTCAAATAAAGAATTACTTTTCCATTAGATGGGAATTCAAATGTAAACAGAATACTTGAAATATGGGCCAAAGGAATGTTAGATCACAGAGGCAGATTTGGGGAAAGCAGTATCTATGAATAATACATGATACACACTCAAGTTATTCTGCTCACAGTCTCCTGAAAAAGCACTACCATCTTTTTTGTGTGTAGAAAACATTAGCTTACTAATAAGGAAACGCATATGGAACTTAAACCAAATCTGAAATCTTCAGGCCTCAGTAAAGTAAGATGCCGCGGTGAAGACAGGCAGATCTTTTAAGCAGACAGGCAGAACTTCTAGGTTTTCCTACAGCACCACCTTGTGGCTAGAGGTACATAAACCACCCCAATACCAATTACTAGTTAGTGACAGGTCACAGTGCAGACAGCAGTGGTCCCTGACTGACCAGTCTCAGGGGCTCCTGCTTACCCCAATGGTGATACCACAGTGAGAATAAAAATGAAGACAGGTGGGAGGGGAGAAGGGGAGGAAGAAAACAGAAATTTTGGATAGGTAAGAAGAGAGAAGAGGCTGGGTCAGATGTGGTGGCGAACGCCTATAATCCCAGCACTCAGAAGGCTGAGTGAGGCAGGAACACAGCATTGAGAGCGCTATAATAAGACACTGGTTAAAGAAAAAAGCAAGCAGCAGTGCGGTGGGCAGCTGAAGGATGAAGGTCTCTGCATCTTCAGCCCAGGGGAGCCTTCTGTTACGGTGTGCACGGCTGCCTTTCTGCACCAGGCCAAGAGTCTTCCCCCACCCCCCTCCCAAAAATTAAAGTGGCTTATTTTTCAGATTTCAGAAGGAAGAGCTTCTGCATGGTGACCTGAGTCCATAAGGGCCCCTCGCCCCCCTCAAGGAAAACAGAGGCCGCTTCACAGAGTGCTCTAACACTTGGGATGTGGTAGTAGAGGGCTGCAGGCTGCACAACTGGGAACAGGACGACATGACCACAGCCCTGTGCCTCTCCATCCCTGCCCTGCCTCTCCTTGGGCTCTGTGGAGCTCAAACCCCAGGATGGCCCAACATGAAACAGGGCAGAGAAGGTGGTTGAAGCCCAGGGGCACCTTTGGCAGACCTGCGAGGGGCTGTGCTCTTCTGTCTCCTGTGCCCCCCACAATGTCATTTGTACTTTCCAGAGCCTAGGGTTGTTTCTGACACACAGTAACACTAGGTGAATTAAATTCATTCCTGAACGACTCTGTGCAATGCGTCCCAATGCTCCTGCTGCACAGCTAGAACAGGGAGGCTCTTGGAAATGATCTGCCTCAAGCCTGACTGCAGCATGCATGGAAAGCTGAAGACCTTCCCAAGTCCAGAGGCAAGAGGCAGGGCTGGAGGCCCTGGCTGCTGACTGCCCTCTACGTCCTGCTATCCTTCACTCACACAGAGGACAGCAGGCCTTTCTCTGCCTCTAGGAAAGAGTAGCTTGCCATCAAGTCCAAGCTGCTTGGCAGGCATGGATAGGCTCCCTTCCCCACCAGTGTTGGATGATCTTGCAGGGCTCCATGCTCACTTGGGAGACTACCTCAGGACCAACACTATCCTCTGTCTTTGTCAGATGATGCTTCAGCCCTTAAGAGCCCTCTGACCTGCAGAGTGACATGTGGGGGGACAAGGCTACAAAGCTCCGGCAGGCTGATGTGGGTGTTGGTCGTTGGTCGCTGCGTGCTGGTGGCTCAGAGGGAATTTCTTTCTTCTATAACCTCACTCTGCTTGACAAGTCTAAGCAAGAAGTAAAGCCAAATAGGCTCTACACACAGTACCGGTCAAACCTGCCATGTCACGACTGCCAAAGCCAAGCATCAAGCCCAGGAGAAGGTGCCAAGGTGAACAAGTCACAGGAACGTGAGCTTGGTCCCGGGCCTGACACCACTGCTCACTTAGGTGTACCTGCTCTCTGCCACCCTGCCAGGAAGCTCCATGAGGACTCAGGGTTGTTTTAATGCTCCCAAGAGAGTTTCAACTAAACCCAGACAAAGCTGAAAGCAGCAGAATCCCGGAGAAGTCTGCACGCACAGGACATTTTACTTACACCCATTCTGCCCCTTCCATCCAAATGGAAGAAAACACAAAGGGCCCTGACATTCCCACAGACATGGAAGGACATGAGCAGGTATGGAGGCCCCGCTCGCTGCCCCAGTGCGGGCCTGCACTGAGCCCTGAGCAACTCCCCTGTGTCTGCAGAAGGGGCGGAGGAACACAGCTGGAGCCGTGGGAAGCAGACTGGGAGTGGGAGGACAGGGAGGAGGGAAACAGTACTGCCCAGCTGGAAATAACTGAGAGGGGAGGGAAGGGGACGTGGTGAAGCACGTCTTTCCTTCCCGGGGCAGAGTAGGGAGGTGGGGGAAGCAATCTGCAAGGAGGAAAGCTCAAGGCCAAAGAGGGAGGTCTCAGAGAACGTCGGGTCACTCAGGAGTACTTACTCAGCAGCGAACTTGTCCAGCCTCTGGAAGAGCTCCTGCTTCACTTTCAGATTCTCCACAATGGCCTCCACCACCAGATCCGTGCTGTGGACCACAGATGCAGCGTCTGTGCTGATGGATATGCTGCTCATGGTCTTCTCCACAAACTCATCGCTGGCCTAATGCAGAGGACAGGACAGCGGCCATCAGTGGGCCTGCGGGACAGTGGTGTATCTTGCTGCCAGGGCAGAAGGATGGCTGGCTGGACAGACCACCATGCTCAAACATCAGGAAGTCTGGGAGCGCAAGCTGCCTATATTTCTGCTCAGGGACCACAGCATCTCTGTGTTCCAGGTACAAGGACAAGGGTCTGCCTGAATAACTCTAACTGGCTAACAACCACTAAGCTGCCCGTACTGTCAGCGGTGATCTTTCCAGTCCCGATGCAGCTCTGCTTCACTGGCTAAACTGTTCAGGGCACCTGCCCGGCCCACTCTATCTGTTCTAGAGCATCTGTGAAACTATCAATCGCTGGCCCAAGGACAAAAGTGTGGCTCAGCACTTTTTGGCAAGAAGTGGTACTCATTACTGCCTCTAAGAGGAGGCAGAAGAAGAAAGCCGAACTCAGTGGTCATTCATCAAATAACCATAACTTATTATATGCCAGCAACTGATGTCTCAAAAATGAGATGGACACAGCCTCTGTTCTCAAACAGCCTGTAGCCTGTCCTTTCGTACTTCTCTTGGGACCCCATTTCCACAAACACACCTTGGCTGGGCCAGACTCAGGGTGAATGCCTTTAGAGGCTGCCATTCTACTTCAAGGTGGAATTTGTTCACAAGGCACTATAATAGTCAAATCAGTAGAAAGTACCCCAAATCAGCATGGTATGCATGGTATAAATAAACAGCTACATCAGAAAGGTTCACAGAAATGTGAGAAAATGGGTGATTTTAAATTTTTTATCAGTTATGTCGAAAGGTAAAGAAACTAACAGATAAAATTAATTTTATTCAACTCAACCTAAGATACAAGCACTTCAACATGTAATCAATATAAAAAAAAGGCCGTAATGTTTTATATGCTTTTCCCCTATTAAAATCTAGTATGTCATTTGCACTTCGAGCTCATCTCTGTCCACAGCAGTCATTTTTGGAGTGCTTAGGGCTACCTGTGGCTAGCGGGCACAGCATTGGTTAACACATGCTAGATACATGATACATAGAGCATGCCAACTAAGCAAGTTGGAATTGACACCCAGTATGCTAGTGTTCACAACAGCTAAAAGGTAAAAATAACCCAATTCCACTAACCAATTAATGGATAAGCAAAATACTATATATATATATATATATATATATATATATATAGTGTGTGTGTGTGTGAACATGCAATAGAGTATTATTTAGTCATAAAAAGGGATGAAATTGTGACAGACTAGAAGTGGGATGAATTCTAGTATGCTAAATGAAAAACAGCCAGAGAGAAAAGCATAATCATGTATGATTACACTTACACACAATGCCTGGAATAAGGAAGTTGATAGACCTGAGATCCCAGGGGACTGGGGGTGTGGTATAGGAAATCAGTGCTACATGGAAATGTTTGAAAACATGCAACAGGATCAGAAACACAGTGGAGATCTGTTAGTACCACTGAGGTGTGTATTCACAGGGCTCCAAATGGCAGACTCTACGTGTTGTATGTTTTATCATAATAAAATAATCTATGAAAGCAACCACACACAACGAAGTAAAAACAACAAATGCCCTATATACACTCTTTTTTGCTTGCATATGGAGGGATATTCCATTCAAGCCTCAAGGATGTCAATCATACGAAATATTAGTAAGGTGACCAAGGCAGTAAGAGTTTAACTGGGTAACATGTACAGTATTTCTAATTAAATGGGATCTGCCAATGAAAGTTTGCTGGAAACAGCAGGTTCCTATGAGAGCCAGCAAGCCAGGGTTCCTGCTCACTACATGGTCTTCCAGTCTAGGACTTGTCCTATGCTTCTTCTCCAGTTTATCCTAAACAGTTAGAAGTTTCAATAGAAACACAATCTTTATTATGTTATTCTGTTTTTACCTTGCACGAACAAAAAGTATCTTCTTTCTTCTTCTCTTCTTCTTTTGGTCAAAGCAATGGTCTTCAGTCCTAAATTCTCAGTGTTCTTCTAGAATGAGATCAGGGCCTGCAGATACTTCCTCTTCAACCTCCAACCCAACCTTCCTTCTGTTTCCTAATCAGCTCCCCAAACATTTAGCGACGTATTATTTTGGTTTAAAATCATGAGAAAGTGAGTTTTATACTGACACAGATCTCACACACACACACACACACACACACACACATGTGCACACACAGAGTAAGCTAAAACTAAAAACTGTTCAAAAATGTGAAGCGGTCAGAAACTGATCTTAGGGGCATCAATAATAAGAAATTACCTTAAGGTTTTCTGCAAACTTCTTCTTTGCCACCTTCCTCAGGCTGTTCTCAATTCCCTTTTTGGATTTTTCCAGGATGTCCTCTGTTTGGTCCACCAACACAACTGTGTGGCCAGTTGCTGCTGCAACCTAAAGCCAAAAAAAAAAAAAGATTAAATTTTTTTTTTTTTTTGGCTAGGCACTGGTGGCTCATGCCTGTAATCCTAGCTACTCAGGAGGCTGAGATCTGAGGATCCAGTTCAAAGCCATCCTGGGTAGCACAGTCTGTGAGACTCTTATGTCCAATTAACCACCAGAAAATGGGAAGTGCCGCTGTGGCTCAAGTGGTGGAGTGCTTGCCTTGAGCTGAAGAGCGCAGGGGCAGCGCCCAGGCCCAGAGTTCAAGTCCTATGACTGACAAAAAAAAAATAGAAAGCATAAAAAAATTTACATTCCACATAAATTCTATCACCATTTTACTCAAAACAGCCTGTGAGCTGAGAGCAGGTAACTCAGGCCTATAGTCCTTGCTACTCAGTAGGCTGACATCTGAGGATAACAGGTCAAAGTCAGCCCAAGCAAGAAAGTCTGTGAAGCTCCTATCTCCAATTAACCACACACACACACACACACACACACACACACACACACACACACACACACACACAAAGTGAGAAGTGGAGTTGTGGTTCAAGTAGTAGACTGCCAACCTAGAGTGAAAAGGTGAAGGGCCAGCTCCCAGATGCTGAGTGCAAGCCCCAAAACAAAAACAAAAGCAAATATGGCACACGCGCATAAGAAGAAACATCTTGCCAGCTACAGCCCTCTGTGCAGTGAGTCTAGACCACCTTGCCACCTGGCTCCTCAGAGCAGAGCCCCCGCAGCTCACCCCTGCAGCACACCCCTGCAGAGCACCCTCAGCCTGTCTTTTCTGCACTCTTCAGTCAAAAGCAGGAGAGATTTTAAATTCTTATAAAGATGGCCAAAAAAATAAAACCAACAAATTCTCAACTTGTCTCCTTACTCCAAGAAAAGTCAAGACTTCAGCCACCAACCAAGTAGGCCAGGAATGAATTCCCTTTCCTCCTGTGCCAAGGCATAGGGTTGTTTACTGAAGTTGCCCAAATTCACTTACAATCATCTTGGTTTAGCCACAGTCAGTGACAAGTTTCACTGTTTCACCACAGTTGATAAGAGCTTTGGCAAGAATGTGGCTACAAACAGGCCAGCAGGTCACTTTACAAACTGTAAGTGAACCAGTTCAAGCCAGAAGCAAAAGGCACCCATGACCTACTGCAAACCTGATGGGAGAGGCCAGCGCCACTGAGCGGCCCCCAAGGATCCAGAAGACCTCTGCAGATCCACTGGGCTGCAGCCTCTCGGCAGAGGCCACATGGAAAAGGGCAGGTTGGCTGGAGTAGCGTGTCCACAGAGAGGAGATGGAAGTAAGTACTAGTCCCAAGTCACTGTCACTGTGTGAGATTTTAAAGCCAGGTGACTAAAACTGAATGCAGAAAATCACAAGGAAAACAGAAACAAAAGACCAAACTGTAAACGCAAAGATGTTTACATCCCAAAGCAAGATTTCCAAGGGACACCTCTGAAAATGCTAAGACAAGCTTAAGGCGCCAGTTAGTGACCACTGCACCTGGCTTCTCCTATATGATGGGCATGAGTCTGCGCCCCTGGGCCTGTGGGTGGCACCAGCATCCCAAAGCTGACAGCGGTCTGGGAACCAGGGAAAGGAAAAGCTGCCAGGCCTCAAGGACTGACGGGAGCGGTGCAACAAGGGCAGCGTGGGAGGAGCCATCTTGATAAAAGGACAGATAACTTGCCTTGCTGCAGGGGGGTGCCACCCAGAAGAGCGACGTGCCCAAGGAAAACACCGGTCAATCCAGTGGCAACAGACAGAGGCCCCGAGAGCCAAGACAAATGTGATCCGGCAATTCAGGAAATTCAGAGTAATGGATCTGAAAACTTTAGAAGAGACAACCTGGCAGGCTCAAGTCAGCTACCCCTAGGAGGCCTGCCCTGCAAGGGTGGCCATGATTCTCACCTTTCGACCTTGAGATTCCACAGAGCTCTTACCCTTCCTGGAGCAGTACAATTCATACAGCTTGCTAGGGCCTAAATATTCCGTACAAATGTAGCTCTCTGCTGAATGCTTGCTGTGCTGAGAGTGTGGAACTGTGGTCCACTACCATCCTCAGTAAAAACCCTGGACACTGAGCCACCGTTTTACATGTGCGGTTGCAACCTGCTGTGGGGATCTGAGCAGGTCCTGTGTGACAGACAGCCTGATGTCCTGCCCACCTGCACTTCACTGCCGGCCCTTCCTCTTGCTGCCTTTGCCTTGCGACAGGTAAATTCCATCAGAATACAACTGGAGGAGAGACACTAAACTGACCCAGAAAGTAAGAGAATCAATCTGAAATTCCAGGAACCAGCAGGCAGGAGTGAGGGTCGCATGACGGGGTCTGCCACCTTTGGGGCAGGGGTGCTATGAGGACTTCCTGCTCTTGGCTTGGCTCCTCTGCTGGCAGTCTCTGAGGCAATGCACACAAGAGATCTGCCCTTGGTCCTCACTCACTTCTGTTTTAGGTCACTGTGTAAGCAAGCCAAACAGATTTCTGGTCTCTTATCTGCCTACAAGCCAACCCACTGTGTCTGAAGGAGTGCCAACCTTAAGAAAGTGGGCTACAGCACAAATGGAGGGTGAAGGGGAGGTAGTATTTTTAGAAAGCTTTTTCTAAAATTTATTATTATTATTATTATTTTGGGGCTGGTCTTGGGACTTGAATTCAGGACCTGGGTGTTGTCCCTGAGCTTTTCTGCTCAAGGCTAGCACTCTACCACTTGAGCCACAGTGCCATTTTTGGCTTTTTTGGTGGCTAGTTGGAGATAAGAGTCTTGCAGACTTTCTTGAGTGGGCTAGCTTTGCACCACAATCCTAAGATCTCAGCCTCCTGAATAGGCAGGATTATAGGTATGAGCCACTGGCATCTGGCTCTAAATTATTATAATATCGTTTGAAAGTGATCATCACTAAACATTTTGGTTATGTTGCAGAAATGGCAAAATGCTAGCCTCATAATTATATTTTATAAACCTGGAGAGAAGATAAACACCACATAAGGAAGACAGATCACATCTGCACATTTAGAAAAACAGTAAAATCCAGCCAAAAAGAGCATGGCCAGAAAACATGGCCTCAATGCTGACCTTCCACTACTATATCCAAAGTCCTCCGATAAACACAAACAGAAGACACTGCCAACTCAGCCTCTGCCTTTCCCCATCCTGGCATTCACAAGAACACATCAGAGGCGCCACATAAATGCAGGCACTGGCCAAAACACTATTAAATCAAGGCTTCCCAGTCAGCGTGCCAGGAGAGAGAAGTACATGGCACACGATCATGATCATGTTAGAGTGACTGAGTGTATAAAGCATGTTTGTTTTCCTACCTTAATTAGAAGATGCAGTAGGAGCAAGGAAGGGCCAAACCTGACAGAAAAAAAAAAAATCTTTCCAGGAAGTTAGAACAGATCACAGCCTGCTTTGCAAATCTCATCTCTGCCTCACAGGTTAGAAAAAGCTTCATTTCTCAGAGGAACCTGGGCTCACTGTCTCCCCTACCTCTGTCAAATGCCTGGAGGAACTTCTATTGCTGTGACCTACTACATAGCAAGAAAGCCCATTGCTGCATAACTTCAAGTGACTCCACGTTACAACAGCGTTTTTTCCCCCACTTATCTGCAGAAATCAATCCAACATTCACGTCTTGCAATCACTTCCAACAGACAGGCTCCAGAGACAACTGCTTACAGGCAACTTCATGCCTTATTCACCTTTGCAAAGCCCAGGTATCTATAATGCCGTAATGCTGGTGGTGCATTAGCTGCTTCACAGAACATCCACAGGATTAGGTGTGTTGATTCGCCTTTGCTTGCAACCTTGCTTCACAGCGGCATGGTACTTTTCTCCTCTGGCTGGGTCAGCCCAAGAGCTACCATAGGGTAGACTCTTATCCAGCTCTTACACACCCCACTCTCCCTTCCCACACCCCAGGCAATCCAGCAGAGCTGCAGGTCCTCTATTCAGACTGGCTAATTCAGGAAGGCAGTCACAGGCTTTCTGGAGGCTGGCATACTTCTTCCTGAGTTATTCATGTACTTGTGCCTCCTCCCAGGAAAGCCAGTGGAGGTCTCTACCTAATCTCAACTAATAGAAAGAGCTTAAATCTTCAATTGAAAGAAAGCCACGTACAGTAAAAACAAAAGCACTCACTGTCAATCTTCAATCTGCATTTTCCCAAGTCAATTTCTGAAGTAGACAACATCCTTTTTGAAAAAAAAAAAAAAAAAAAAGATGAAATGGGATTAGAGAGGGTGTGTCACTTGCCCAAGAACACTCAGACCCTTGGCCAGGCACCAGTGGCTCAAGCCTGTAATCCTAGCTACTCAGGAGGCTGAGATCTGAGGATGGAGGTTCAAAGTCAGCCAGGGCAGGAAAGCCCACGAAATTATCTCCAATAAACCACCAGAAAACTAGTAAGTGGCGCTGCAGCTCAAGTGGTAGAGCGCTACCCTTGAGCTGAAGAGCTAAGGGACAGTGCCCAGGCCCAGAGTTCAAGCCCCACAACCGACGAAAAAATTAAAAATTAAAAAAAATTAAAAAATATATATATATACTTTAACAGTCCCTACAAAACTGTGTTAGTGTTCCATTTTGTTGATGAATCGAGAGAAACTGAGGCTTAGAGAGGTTAAAATTGTATGTCTATGCACATAGCTAGTACATGATACACAAACACACACCACCAGTAAGTCATCTTTTAACTTCAAGTCACAGTCATGCTAATTACAAAAACTGCTCAACAAAACAGAGCAGCTATCTACACAAATGAGTTTCTGTATCAGTGTTATAGACACAAAAGCAATCCAAGGGGCTGGGAAGGTGGCTCAGTGGTAGAGTGCTTGCCTTGCATGCCTGAGGCCCTGGGTTTGATTCCTCAGTACCACATAAGAAAAAAGCCGGAAGTGGCGCGGTGGCTCAAGTGGTAGAGCGCTATCCTTGAGCTGAAGAGCTGAGGGACAGCGCCCAGGCACAGAGTTCAGGCCCCACGACCGGACCCCAAAAAAACAAAAAACAAAAACAAAAAAACAAAAGCAATCCAAGCCACCTTAATTACGCTGTGACTATACAGGGTTCCTGGGCCAGCAGCAGCAGGAAAGTCCCTGGAGAAGTCTGTTAGAAATGTAAACCCTTAGCCTGTACCACAGACCCAGCCATGCTCTGCCTGGGTGCAGCCCAGTGAGCCATGGCACAACTCTTGCAAGTGTTCTAAAGCTGGTTGGGAGGGGATGACCCAGATCTTAGAACTGCATTCCCATCTGACAGCAGATAAAAATCATTTTGGGAGATGGTTAATGACAAAAAGCCAGGCCTCGCCTGCACAGATTTGGAATAATTTCATCTGAATGGTGCCTAGGTCACTGGCATTTTGGTAAACACCCACGAATGATTCTGGGGCAGCCACTATGTCAAGCACTGAGCTCCAATACCCTGATGGCCCGATCTTCGATCCTCAGTATTCCCTCCAACCACACGAGCCTCCCCTGGGGTACGGACAACCTCCTCTACTAGGAGAGGCCAGTAAATCTCTCCTTGAACCAGGGTTATGTCAATGTCTTCAGACTGCTCTCTGCCCATGGAAAAGTTCCATTCCTTATTCCAAAAATACTATCCCAAAGACTCTTGCCCCAAGTTTCCCAAACAAAGGTCAGCCCTATAAGCCCTCTCTTCCAGGGACTGGAGAACAGCCAGACCCTGCGCTGCCTCGCATGAATAGAAGGAATGCAAGGCCCCGTGTGTTAGCCCAGTAATGCTCCTGCCCCTTCTACCCTTGACCCCTGGCCACACTTGTGTCTACCATGCCTCCTACTGATTCCTGTGTGTCTGCTTCTTCTGACTACTCTCCACCACCCTTGAGCTAGGGCCCACACTTTTCTTCACCATAGGCCTTTATGATGGAGAAAAAATCCAGAATCTCCTGGAGAAGAAATCCTTTGAAAGACACCACAACCAACTGAAACCAGGGTCCACAGAGGCTGGTCGCTGTAATGCCAGCTCTCAAAAGAACTTTCCCTGCGCCAGATGTTGGGCCTGCTGAACCCTATTCACTTCAGTTAACCAGTGCTCCAAGTTCAAATGCTAATTTTAACCAAGTGTCATTTTACAGATCTATAGTCTCTTGGAAGTGAGATGATTACAATATTAAAATCTGAATGAAACAAGTATATGATTGTTCTTGATATCTGGAACATGAAAAGTCATCTAACAGCCTCACCTTTTTGCCAATAACTAATAATTCATCCAAAGAGAAGACCCAGGCAACACACATCTATAGTATAAATACTGTGGTGACCATCACAATGCTCAGTTCTTTGCTATGTGGGGTGCTGGTAGCTCATGTCTATAACCCTAGCTACTCAGGAGTCTGAGATGTGAGGATCACAGTTCAAAGTTAGCCCAAGTAGACAAATCCATGAGACTCTTACCTCCAATAAACCAATAAAAACCCAGAAGTAGAGCTGTGGCTCAAGTGGTACAGCTCCAGCCTTGAGCAAAAAAGCTAAGGGACAAGCACCCAGGCCCTGGGTTCAAGACTCAATACCAACACACAGATAAACACACATACACACAGCAAAAGTTCTTTTTTTTTCCGGTCCTGGTGCTTGAACTCATTACCTAGGCCTTGTCCCTGAGCATCTCTGTGCTCAAGGCTAGTGCTCTACCACTTGAGCCATAGTATCACTTCCAGCCTTTTCTGTTTATATGGTACTGAGGAATCGAACCCAGGGCTTTCATGCATGCTAGGCAAGCACTCTACCACTAAGCCACATTCCTAGCTCCAACAGTTCTTAGAACAGCATTAACAAATGTCTGTAACTGTTTCATTCTCCCATCACTAGCATTGTTCAAACTATGGCAAAATGTACTTGGAAGAGGCATTGTGATTCCACCTGGCACAAATAATATGAATATAAACATACGTAGGGCATTGATGTTTCAGATCTCACTAGTAATAAAAACAATCATATCACCCATAATATCCTTTCATTAATCTTAGGATCAACAATGAAAACACAAAGTTAAAAATGATTATAGAATTTCCAGATCCCCTCAAATAAGCTTAAAGCCCTTAGTCTGCAAAACAATTTGGTGTCGCTTAACCTGTATGGTAACCAGGAGATCAAATGTCAAAAAAGTAGGGGTACATGGTAATGTACACTATTATCAAATAAACCTTTATGGTGAATAATATAGTATTGACACTTGGTTCTATATTCCCCTTTCTAGAATATACCAATATCCTAAATGCTAATTTAGGGGCATATTGCTTCCTTAGCATTCCTCCTAAATGGACTTCCAGCCTCTAAGTCCATTTCTCTCCCAACCCGCAAGAGGTTTGTATTTGTGAAAGTACAACTTAAGACATGCTCTCCAGTCTCCCTTCCTTCCTCTACCAGGCCCAGGTTTCAAAGTATAAAACTTGGATGGGTACCAGTGGCTCATGCCTATCAGGGTTCCAAGCCAGTGAGGCAGGGAAGTTTTTGAGACTCTAATCTCTACACACAGACACACACAGAGACACACACAGACACACACACACACACACAAGACAGACAGACAGACAGACAGACACACACACACACACACACACACACACACACATGCCAGAAGTGGAGCTATGGCTTAGTGGTAGGGTATGAGCCTTGAGTGAAAAAGCTAAAGAACAATGTCCAGGCACTGGCACATACAGAAAAACAAGACATCCCATTCGAGTTGTTCAGCAGTTTCCTTTACACATCTCTTTTCCTTTACTTCTTGCAAGAATTATCCCCACTTACTGGTGAGGTCAACTTTCCTATGATAGATATGATGGCTTATTGTCATGGGTCCTCTCCAATAACCCGAGACTTTAATGATTCTTTATTTGCAGTTTTCAATTACATACCGGTTTAAAACTACGAACAGAACAAGAAGTGCTATAGTTTTTTGGCAACCAAGCAGTCTGACAGTAGAGAGCTATTTAACAGTTTCAGTAAGAACAATGAAGAAGTTATCAGAAAATACTTTCTATCAAATGATCAAAAGTCATAGATAAGCCGGGTGCTGGTAGCTCATGCCTATAATCCTAGCTACTCAGGAGACTGAGATCTGAGATTCATAGCTCAAAGCCAGCTTGGGCAGGAAAGTCCACGAGACTCTTATCTCCAATTAACCACTAGAAAACAAGAAATGGAGCTCTGGCTCAAAGTGGTAGAGGACTAGCCTTGAGCTAAAGAGCTCAGGGATGCTCCTAGTCTCTGAGTTCCAGCCCCACAACTGACCAAAAAAAGTCATAGATGAAAAAACTTGGCTTCCTGGTAGTGAGTGCTTCTGCTTCTGAGACCCATCCCAACGGATGTGCCCCTAGAAATAGAGAACTACCATCTAGGGTATAATACAGTTCAGGGTGCAGCTTTACAGTAATCCCTTATTGATTATTGCCTGCTACTAAGTCACTCAACACCTGCCCTGTACCAGTCCAAGCCCTGCGATAAAATGGTAAAACAAACAAATCTGCTCTCAGAAAGCCTTTATTTCTCATAAAGTATCCCATCTTATCCTCATAACTGCCTCTGAGAGGAGGTGCACTATCTCACTGAAAGTTGAGCATGAGAGTGAGCCTTGAAGCTGGTGCTACCTGCTCACGTGCTGTTCCTGACTCCAAGCAAAGGATAAGAGGGCAGCTATCCGAATAACACTTCAGCTGGACAAGAGCCAGCCTCTAGTGCCTATGTGCCAACTAGGAGCTGGAAATCTTTCCTTAGTCTCTGCTAGCTGTCTCCTTAGCTGTGAAACTGGAATAGCAGGATTGTTGAGGTACTTGAATGAATTAGTATGTCAGATACCAACACCGGTGCCTGGCATATGGTGATAGCTTAATGTGTGTATTTTAGAGCGCCTCTTCCGCCTATTGCAAGAGCCTGAGGTCTGTTATTAGCCACAGATATAGCCTCTTAAACAAGGCTTTAAACTATGTGCATCCACTTATACCCACATTTCTTCTTGGAGACTAATTTTTTTTACTACTTTAAAATAATAACTTTTTGTAAGAAGGTTAAATGTATCAAACTCTCAATCCATAAACAAAAACCATACATGGAAGGAGGAGGTAACAATGCTCACTATGTAATGTGCTTATTACCCTAGTCATGTAACTATAACCCCTCTGTACAGCATTTTTACAATAAAAACAAAACAGGGGCTGGGAAGGTGGCTCAGTGGTAGAGCGCTTGCCTTGCAATGCATGAGGCCCTGGGTTCGATTCCCCAGCACCACATAAGCAAAAAGAAAAAAGTCAGAAGTGGCGCTGTGGCTCAAGTGGTAGAGCGCTGTGGCTCAAGTGGTAGAGCGCTAGCCTTGAGCTGAAGAGCTGAGGGACAGCGCCCAGGCCCAGAGTTCAGGCCCCACAACCGGACCCAAAACAAAACAAAACAAAACAAAAACCATACATGGCAGCATTATCAATTAAAGATAACCAAACATAAAGATGCAGTAACAATCATAACTGCATAAAACTGTCATGTATAGTGCACTACTGTATAAGCATTTCATAGCATCCTAACGTTATTGTGGGGCAAGCATCTGCTAAAATAATCAGAGTACTGATCATCTCTGCATGACCACTGTGTTTCAGCAGCACACCAAGTATTGAGCACTATGAAATTCTCTCTCTCTCTCTCTCTCTCTCTCTCTCTCTCTCACACACACACACACACACACACAAGTTATTCACAGTTTCAACTGTGCAGAGATCAGAGCCCCAAGCCCCACTTGGCTTAGGATTAACTGTATTTTATTCTGCTTCAGCTTATAGCTTCTGATCACAAGATTGGTTCCCTTCCTTCTTTTCAAGTTTTTCCTCCTGTGTTCTTCCACTTTTTAGACAGGCTAGGCTCTTACTTGCTTAACCACCAAAGCAAGCCCTTCCATTATTGTGTGGCACAGTGGTATTTGAGGAATAAGTTCTAGAACTAGACTTTCTAGATGTAAACTCTCACTGCTGTATTTTAATCCCCTCCAAAGTCAGGAGTTGACAAGGTGGCTGTATTGGGAGGTAGGGACTTTAAGTGAGGAGTAGGCTGTGAATGGGATCAGGTGCCTTTATAAAAGCAGAGTCTATCCAGCTTATTCTGCCACTTGTCTGTCTATGAGAAGTGTGTCTTCCCCTCTCAAGAACACAGCAAGAAGGTCCCCATTAGACACCAAACTCCAGCATCATGATCTTGGACTTCTCCAACTCTGGAGGTATGAGAAAATGTGTCCATTCTTCAACAAGTACCTGTCTTAGGCATTTTGTTACAGCTGCACAAAGCCAACTAAGACACCAGCTTACCACTTCCAGTGTAATTTGGGGCAAATTTGCTGCCTCTGTACGATCTGTTGTCTGAGGATACAACTTAATGATTGGGGCCATGGATGTAGTCCAGTGGTAAAACATGTTGGGATAAGCATGGCTGTGTTCGACAGCCAGCATCAAAGGGGAAAAAAAAATTTTTTTTTAAAGTTGTGGGGCTTGAACTCTGGGGCTGGGTGCTGTCCCTCAGCTCCTCAGCTAACGGTGAGTGCTCTACCACTTGAGTCGCAGTACCACCTCCCTTTTTTCTGGGGGTTTATTGGATTTCAGGGTCTCATGGACTTTCCTGCCTGGGCTGGCTTTGAACCGAGATCCTCAGATCTCAGCCTCCTGAGTAGCTAGGATTACAGGCATGAGCCACTGGCACCAGGCCAGGAAATTTTTTTTTAATTTACTTTACTATTATTATAGAGGTGATATGCAGAGGGATTACATTTACATGAGTCAGGTAATGAGTACATTTCCTTTCACTCAGTGTCATCTGTTCCCTATTCTCTCCCACTTCCTCCCTCCTATCCAAAGGAAAATCTTTTAATGGAGATATTAATGTGTTTAAAGTGCTTAGACCAAAGCTGGATACATGGAGAGTACACCCAGCCTGTCTGCTACCACTCTATTCACTACTACTTCTGGAGCTTCCATTTTCTCCTGAGCTGAATCAGTTCCTCAGCCCTAATAATGTGGCTTCTGTCTTTGCACTGCTACAACAAAAATACCACAGACTGGATACTTGATAAACAGTACAACTTTATTCCTCACAAATCTGGGGCTAGAAATCCAAGATCAAGATGCCTGCCAGTATGCTGTCTGGGGAGGCCACTTTCTGCTTCCAAGATGGGGTTTTGTTGATACACTCCTCTGGAGGGCACACAACTGTGTCCTGCCACAGTGGAAGAGATAAGCCCTGTATAAGATACTACTCAGTTTACAAAGGCAGAGTCCAAATTGCCTAATCAAACGCCCTAGTTCTTAATACTGCTGCACTCAGGAGTAAGTTTTAACATGAAATTTGGAGGAAACAAACATTCAAATCATAATAGCTGTCTATACCAAAATTTCTACGTGACAGTTACTGACCACAGTAGTGTTGGTGTTAGACGGTGGGGACTGGTGCTTGAGCTATAAAGGCAGTGTTTGGGCTATCGGGGCAGGAATGCTTTCATTGCAAAAATGAGTTAATGGGCTAGTCCTTAAAGAACACATTGTTAGAAAGTGAGTTTGGCAGATAGGTGTTAGTGGCTAATGCCTGTAATCCTCAGCTACTCAGGAGACAGATCTTAGGATCAAGGTTCCAAGCCAGCCCTGGGCAGACAAATCCCCAAGAGACTCATCTTCAATTAACCAGCAAAAAAATGCTGGGACTGGAGGTGTGGCTGAAGTGGTAGATTGCCAGCCCCGAGGAGTTCAAGTCTCAGTACTGAAAACCCTCCTACCACTACCTTCCAACCCCCCACGGGCAAGGGGAGGAAAGTGAGTTTGGATTCTTTCTCTGTTCCTATTTTGCATGAGCCTGCTTATCCTTCTACTTTCCATGATGAGTTCAAGTATGACACTTATCAAATCTAGCTGCCCAATCTTGGACATTCCAACCTCCAGAATTATAAGCTAAATAAACCTCCTTTCTCATAAGTTATCCAGGTTCAGGTACTGTTACAGCAAGAGAAGGCACACTAAGACACTGGCCTTAGAAGTTGAAGCCAGCACCCATTCCTTGGCTTCATCTTTTATGTCTGAGCAGCAATGCACATAAGGAAAGGAAAATCCTGCCAATTAAGAGTTGCCATTTCGAAATTGCAATTATTTCTAATGTCTTTTGCATTAAAAATGGACTTTTCTTGATCTCCTCAGCCTCCAAATCAATGTTCCCGTCTTCCCTTTGAGGTTCTACTTTGGTATTTGATATCTCTGGGCTCTATGTCTTTTCTTTCTGAATTTTAACCATTCCCATAATTCCAAACATGTCTGAAACCAGCATATTCTCTCCTGAGCTACAGTTTCTCCTAAAACCAACCCTTCTTGAGCTTCCTTAACAGTGCCACCATTTGCAAGTTATAATCGGCTGAACAATACTTGTTCTTTAACCTCAATCTTGAACTGCTGTCCCAAAGAATCCTGTGAACATCTGTTGTTTTAGAATCTTAAGTGACAATTATTCAAGTGAACCTACTAAGCTCTCCTGTCATGTATTATGATGACCTACACACACTAAGACTTTGAAGGAAAGCAGTCTGCAATGGAAAATATTTTATTTGAAGGCTGTGCCCTCAGCTCCATGTCTTTCCTGGGCCTGATGGAAGGAGGCTCAGCCAAAGAGGAAATATTTTTAGACTAGGTACTTTAGAGCTATAAAAATAGGCCAAGAGAACAGCACGCATGTTAAAAGCCCCCAAGTATACTGGCCAAAAGGCTCAAGTAAGCATGCCAAGCAGCGGCATAGTAGATTTGTGAATTCTTGCAAACATTGCACCAGACTGGAAGCAGAACCTGAGAGGTTACATCAGCTGGTCCAGTGATAGCCTTCCCTCCATCCCTCTTCATAGCTCTGCTGGATGTCCCTTGCTTCCTCCATCATATGCTCTCCCCAAATCCTAAAGTTTGGCGAAGTTTCCTTACATCTGAATTCTGACTTCTTCCCAATCCCACAACAGGAACTGTCCCCTACTTCTCTCACCCAAGCTTCTGTGCCTCTACACCATGCCTAGGTTTGATCCAGAGAGGAAAGTCATCAGCTGCTTCTCTCAGAACTGGTAGTTCTGGGTTTAAAGTGGGCTCTGGTGTGGGATACCTTGAACTCTGCCATCAGCCCGCGCTGTCTTCACTCATCTTCACCATGCTGGTCTTCAACAATCAGAAAAAAATGCTCTCTTGAGTTTTCTAGCCACCACTATCACCTCAGCCAGCTGGTTTGTTCTTCAGAGAGATAATTAGCCAGGCCTCTTACTTAAGCTTAGTTTTTTAGATTTCAAAAAGTATTTCTATAAAGCCAAGAAAATACACTGCCATTCTTAGACTGTAATTCTGTTAAACACACAGGTTTTTTAAAAAATTCAATAGACATTCAGCTTTGGTAATATAGGGGAAATAACTTCTCTCCAAGGCTTCCCACCTCCCACAAATTTTGAAAAATGGAGAACTAAATTTTACAGGCCAATAGTGACAGCCAAGTCTTAGTTATATTTAAGAAACACTGCAAAATGTTGCATGATGGATCCCTTAAGGAGAGACGAGTCGCAAATCTAAACTGCT
Source organism: Dipodomys spectabilis (assembly GCF_019054845.1). Classification (NCBI taxonomy): domain Eukaryota; kingdom Metazoa; phylum Chordata; class Mammalia; order Rodentia; family Heteromyidae; genus Dipodomys; species Dipodomys spectabilis. The sequence continues at coordinate 2,964,948 of NW_024870974.1, forward strand.
CATGTGGCAATGTTACAGTGCTGGGAGGTTTCTTTTGTTTGTTTATTTCTAAGTTTTTGCTATGAGGTTCCCGTGAAAATTCAGGGCAACAAGACCTCCAGGAATCATAGGTGAGACAGGGGAGTGGACAGAGGAGATACTGATGGTGAACTAGCCTGCAGAATATTGATGGCTGGAAGAGCAGTAACTGAAGGAAGAAGCTCTGGGGAGATCTAGAGGGGAAAGAAAGTGAACATGATGAGGTAATTGATTTGAGGTGAGTGAATCCAGGATGACCAAGATGGCTGCACAGTATCCACCGAGAGAGGGTAAACAGCCCCTCAAATTGAGTCTAGAGCTGAGGAGAATCTATGGACTTCAGACAGGATGGAGGGTCCTTTGTTTCTCCCTACAAGACAGCAGGTGCCATAGTTGCAGGCAGAACTTTGCTTCTCAGCTTCAGGAATCCCAGGCAGTAGAAGTAGAGAAACCTCAGCTCTGCCTCTGACCTTTGCCCACAAGTACTATCTCTGAGGGAAGGGTTATTATCCGGTCATATTAAACTGCTATGACCAAATAAAATTTTACATTTGTAGAGTGTCTAAGTGCGAGGCTCTGTTCCAAACATCTTATGGGTGTGAACTCATGGCAACACCCCAAATCGAGTTAATGGGGCACTAGTATTAAGTTTCTCAATCATTCCCTAAGTCAATTTGAATGTTCCTAAAATGGTTTGAATGCCCTACCTTTTTGTACCAAATCTCTTCAGAAACATTTCAGAAAATTTAAGTAAATGAAATAATCATTGGATTAGACTGATGGATCTATATAAAGGCAACCAAGATTTACTGAACAGTTACTATTGAACACACAAAGACAACTCTAAGCATAGAGTAGCTCATTTAACTCTTTCAACAGTGAAGTAAGTATGATTATTTCCAGATGGGGACGGGCAGAAAGTGATTAATGACTTGCCCAAGGTTCCTACAACCAGGAGAAGAAAGCTAAGATCTACACTCAGGCAGGAACGACAGAGCCTGGCCTTTCAAGCTCAGACCACCCCACACCAGGAACTACTGCATCATCAGCATAACCCAACATGGGGATGGTGAAGGGCTAGAGAATAGTGTGTGTGCCTAACAGAAAGGAAAGGAAATTAAAACCTCCAGCAAGAAGCAGATACAGGTAAAGCTGGATGGAGAACACGGCAAAGAAAAACCAAAATCAAATGAAAGGGTGATAAAACAGATAACACCCATGCCCTTTAGGAGGAAATGAATTCCTAGGAATAAAAATATCCCCTCCTAGCCAGGCAATGGTGTCTCACACCTATAATCTTAGCTACTCAGAAGGCTGAGAATCATGGTTCAAAGACAGCCTGGGCAGGAAAGTTTGTGAAACTCTAGTTAAATCACCAAAAGCTGGAAGTGGAACTGGCTTCAAGTGGTAGAGCACCCCAGACCTTTAGTTTAAGGCCCAATACCAAAAGGAAAAGAAAACACAAAGCAATTCCAATTTTTCTTTCATTCAGCATCAGAAACTTCAAAGCTGATGACAGCAAGATGAGCTGGGAACAAATTCAGTGAAGGAAGAGGAATTTTTAGACTGCTGTGTCTTCTTTACTGAACATCATACAGGGGCACAAAGTCTGGGAAATATTCACCTATTGCTGAGAATGCTTCCCTGCCCCTACTTAGCTTAAAATGCACTTTCCCAAAAGAAATGTGCTTTTTAAAAGGGGAGGGGGGAGGGTTGTAGGATTTGTTGAGACAAATTTACCTCTACAAGTTCAAACTTTCTCACTTTCCTGAACAAGAGTAATGTACGAAAAAGTCTCTTAAATGCTATCCCCCCACCCTGGCTCCTTGGTAATAATTTTATAAAAGTCCTGAACTTTCTGGACTCCTCAGCTGACAGAAAGCAAGGAACAAAGCAAAGATTAGAAAATGATTCATTCTGAGAAATTTTTCTTTTCCTTTTCTACCCTTTCCCCTCCAAAAAGAAACCAATCTGTCTCCACTCATTTCATTTTATGCTACAAAGCTACTCTAACAGCCTGCTGAAGATAAACTACCGATCAGACCAACCCAGAAGTGTATAATAGGCAAATACATAAAACAAGCGGACTTACTTAAATATTAACCTGCAGCCTAAGGGATTTTAAAATTCAAAAAAAGAAAGGAAAACAACAGGCAAAGGAGATACTTTTGAAAAGTACACATGTACTAATAGCCTGAACTCTGTTCACATAAAATTAACTATAGCCCTCACTTGTCAAAATTTGCTTAATTGCTTGAAAAATGCATTTGGCAGCTACAAAAATCTATTTACTTTTTTTCATCTTGCCCAGAACAAACTGGAACATACGTTGAAGATGATAAATGAAAATTGTACACAGAACTGCCTTCTGATTAAAACTACTTCAGAAGACTCCAGGAAGATGAAGCTAAATGGGAATTCGTTGAATAAGCTAGATGCTAATTCCTGTCTGTGCTTTCATGGCTTATTTACTAATACAATGAAAGACATCCTTCCTCTTTTCAATGGACTCTGAATAAATATACTGATATCAGCTGACATTTACAGTAAAAGTTACTAAAAACAGAGCAGGCACTGATGATCAATACTTTACACCTAAACATTAAGGACTTACTTCAGCAACAAAGACTAGGTAAGAAAGCAGGTAAGAGGCAAAAGGGCAACAGGAGAGGAGAGCGACAATGAAGATGTTGATCATTACAGGCAGAGGACACTCAGCTCTTACCACTGCCAAGCATATACTAAGCACAGTGTTGGGGTAGAGGGTCACAGGTGCACTCCTACACAGACTCCCATATGTGTAAAACTTGTATGTTGAAGTACTTATTACTCCTTCTCTCTCACCTATAATATGGCTTATGAGGACTCTAGAACAGAAGGCGGGACCTTCTCAGAAAAGGGTAATGTCAAAAAGAAAAGCGTGAATGCAAAAGAGCTGTGACACAGTAAGAAGCTACAAGGAAAAATACTGCAGAAATACCGACTTGGGGATGAAATCAATCAAATTAAGCCAGGTACTGGTGGCTCATATCTGTAATCATACCTATTCAGGAGGCTGAGAGCTGAGGATTATATAGTTTGAAGCCAGCCCAGGCTGGAAAGTGACTCAAGAGACTCTCAGCACTAAAAAGCCAGAAGTGGAGCTGTAACTCAAGTAGTACAGCACTAGCTTTGAGTGAAAACGTTCAGGGACAGTACCAGACCCTGAGTTCAAGGTTCAGTACTGGCATGCATGCATGCATGCATGTGCATACCTGCATGCACACACACACACACACACATACTCACACACACAATGCAATCAAATTACTATGTTGCAAAACAAATTGTGGGAGGTGAAATTTAAGATACAATAACAATAATAAAGATTGTTGTTGTTTTTTTCAAAGCAAGCATGGGAATGTGGACTTGATTGAAAAAGATAAAAAATGCACAAAACTTTCACGACTATAGCTACTGTCCTGAGGGTAAGACCCATTCCCAGGCCCACTTGGGAAAATTTAGGTGAAGAGAACTGTCCCACATCCTCCTCCAAAAAGAAAGAAAGGGTGGGGGAGGGAGGGAGGAATCTAGTTCCAAAGAGCTAAGAGTATAATCAGCTAGGATATAAAAACAAAAACATGGCTCTGGTGGCTCATGCTTGTATTCCTAGCTATTCAGGAGGCTGAGATCTGAAGACCATGGTCCCAAGCCAGCCCGGACGGGAAAGTCCCTGAGACTCTTTATAGCCAAGAAATTACTCAGAAAACAAACAAACAAACAAAAGTGGCACTGTGACTCAAGTGGCAGAACGCTAGCCTTGAGCAAAAGAGATCAGGGGCAGCGCCCAGGCCCTGAGTTCAAGCCCCAGGACTACCTCCCCACCCCCCAAAAACAAAGCCATACCGTGGTTCTCCAACCCGAGCAAGAGTGCAACCTAAGAACAATCCACAGACTACAGCGCTCAACACGCCGCATGTGCAGTGATCAAATGCACAACTGTCCCTGACCCCTAGCTCAGTTGGCACGGGGCAGGGTTCTCGAGCTGCAAGAGGACAGATTTCTACAGCGGCCCCGGGGCGGCTTGATCCTCCTCCTCCCACGCGGGCTCCGAGGTCGGGGACGGCAGGATTGCTGGCACCCGGGGTACTGGGTCAAAGGGCAAAGTCGCCTCCAGCCGCCCTGGGCAGAGGGCCAGGGACTAAGCGGGCTCCGTGTAGGTGACTTTTAAAAGTCTGACAACAGTGATGACGGCCTTTACTCTACTGACAACGACTTACGACTATAGAATTAGGGGGGGGGGGGAGGTCGGACGGTTGGACAGAGAGACAGAGGGATAGAGGGACAGAGGGACAGAGGCTTGCACCGGGCAGGAGCCACACGACCCGCCTCCACGTGGTGCGCGGCGGGCCCCCCGGACGCCGTCCCCCCCCCCCCCGGACGCCGTTCCCCCCCCCCCCCCCCCGGCCCGCCCTCGGGCCCCGGGCGCGGCTGGAACTTCAGACATGGAGAAAAGCCGGACCGGGTGGAGGACCCCGCACTTTGAGGGTGGGGAGGAGGCTGTGCAAGGTATTTCGACCCTTCGGGGCGGGGTGGGGGGGGGGTGAAGGCCCGGCCGACGCCTCCCCCCCCCGCCCCCGCCGCGGGCCGCAGCGCCCCCCGTCCCCGCGGGCATCCGGGTCCTGCACCCGGCCTGCCGCCCCGGGCCGCGCTCACCTGCGCGATGCCGGCGCCCATCAGCCCGCCGCCGATGACCGTCACGTGCTTGACCATGATCTTCTTCACCGAGGCCGACGCGGAAGACGAGGAGGAGACGGAGCGCACGAACTGCCTGGTGACGAAAGCCATGGTGTGGCGAGGACCGAGCCGGCGGCGGCGGCGGAGCCCGACGAGGAAGCCAGCAGCGGCGGTGGAGGCGGCGCGGGCACCCCGCGGCGAGCGACCTCTGGGGGCGGAGCCTCCGCGGGCCGTGACGTCACCGAGAGGGGCGGGGGTTCGAGGTCGGCCCCGCCCACCGCTCCCGGGCTGGGAGGAGGATTTGCTGGGTCCGTGGGGCCCACGTGGGGGTCGTGGCGCCCTGTTCTGCGCTCAGAGGAAGGAAATTTAGCTGCGATCGCGCCGAACGAAAGTCAAAGACCGTGCGCTCCAACGCAGAGATCAGGCGGGGAGACCTGACCTTGCTGTACCTGTTTCAACACTGCATTGGGGGCAAGGCAGTGAACTCGTGGATAGCTTCAGAGAGTACACTTTGGGGAGAAACTGATCATACTAGACAGTAGCAAAGGAATCTCTCATCATTGGGAGACTTGGCCAATCTTATGTGAATACTTTGTATTTGCTGTATCTTAGTAACATAAAAATTTTTTTCCATTGAAGCCGGGCGCCTTTGGCTCACGCCTGTAATCCTAGCTACTCAGGAAGCTGAGATCTGAGGATCCTGGTTCAAAGCCAGCCCGGGCAGAAAAGGCTGTGAAACTCTTATTTCCAATCAACCACCGGGAGTGGCTCAGTGGCTCAAGTGGTAGAGCGCTAGCCTTGAGCTGAAGAGCTGAGGGACAGCCCCCAGGCCCAGAGTTCAAGCCCCACGGCCGACCAAAAGAAAAAAAATTATAAATTTAAATCATGCCTGTAATCCTGACTACTGATCTGGAGATCAGGGTTCAAAACCAGCCCAGGGAAGTAAAGCGTGTGAGACTCTATCTCCAATTAGCTACCCCAAAAAAGCCAGAAATGAAGCTGTGGCTCAAATAGTAGAGTGCTTAAGTTAGCAAAAAAAGTTCAGGGGCAGAGCTCAGATCCTGAGACTGGCATATAAAAAATTTAAAAAGATATGTGTGTAATATACACTAGGATGTCTAAGTAGGGTACATTCTCAGATTTTTCTTTTCCTTAGGAAAAAAGGATTAAGCACTTACCTTGGCTCATTTAAGCTGCTATAACAAAGCACTATAAATTGAGTGTCTTATAAGAAATTATTTCCCACAGTTCTGGAGGCACAGAAGTCCCAACTCCAGATACTAACAGACTCAGTGTTTAATGATGGCCTGTTCACTGTCCCATAGATTGCTCCTTTTCATTGTAACCTCACGTTGGTAGGAGCAATTGAACTTTGTAGGGTCTCTTCCATAGGTATGAATTCCATTTGTAAGCGACTATCTTCATTACCTAATCACCTCTCAAAAGCCCACCTCCAAATATTCTCACATTGGGTTTCAGCATATGAATCTGAGGGGACACAGTCAGTCTGTATCACCACTGCAGTATTTCCTAGAGATTTTCAAATCTCAGGTCACTTAGCAGTATGTAAAGATGGAAGGAAAAGAGGCAGAAAGATCATGAGTTTCAGGTGAACATGGGCTAAACAGTAAGACTTTACCTCAAAACAAGGAAATGGGAAGGGAGAAGAGGAGGAAGGAAAGAAGGGAGGGAGGGGAGAAGGGTAGAAAGAGTGGGGAGGAAGGAGAGTTGGGAGGGAGGGAAGGTAGGAAAGAAGGGGAGGGGAGGGAAGGGGAAATTGGAGAGTCCTGGAGAAGTCACCAGTGTGCTACATGACTTTCTTTGAACACCCTCCTGGGCTCTAATATCTTCATCTGTCAAAAGAAATGGTCTAACAAATAACTTTCCAGCTATTTGATAATGAGAATTTCATTTTGTTTATAGTCTTCTGAAACAGGAGAGCCACTGTGGCTCCTCCTTCCTATTATCAGTCACAGGACAGTTAGAATAGGATCATTGTCCTCTGTGATCAGGAAGCCTGATCACAAATGGTGAGGTCTCTCATTTTTACCTTCATCTTATTCTAGTGGTTGGACTTCATTTCTCTCTGCAGAGTTTAGCACTGGCAAGTATGACTTTGGTCACTGAACCATCTCAGAGAAAGTAGGCAACTCTGGCAAAAGAGAAAAAGACCGCACAGGAACAGAGTAAGTATTCACTGCTTTTATTTTTTGTCCCATTTATGGATAATTGCAATCAAAGAAACATTATTTGTTGACAGAAAGGGCCATGGGCTCTAGATCCAGCTCAGATTTCCTAACATCCAAAAGTATGAATGGCGATAGAGACAATGAGTAAATTGGAATCTTCCTTCAATTTGTGGGAAATTAATGATTCCTAGCTCTCTGAAGAATGAGTGAGAGCTTAAGGCTGTGTCGTCTCATTTTATTGAGCAATTAAAAAAAATTTCCTATGGCTGAAAATCGAGCTATGGCTGGTACAACAGCAGAGGCCAAAATGTACAAGCAAGTGTGTGCTGCAAAATTAATTCTGGTTATTGTAAATAATCACAGGATGTTCATGTTCAGTGCACAGAATTTACATCTTTGGTTTGAACTTGGACACAGGAACCCAACCTTCACTGATATTAACTTGATATTAATTTGCTATTAACATCTCTCAGTGTTTTCTTTTCTACAACCAGCTTGAGATTTCTGGTTAAGAATCTTCCCCACTGGAGCTTCAGAAACTAGAGAGTGTGGCACCACAGGTTTCATGGTCTGTGATTATGGTCATTCTTGATTTGAGTACTGGCTGGCTATATACCAGTGTAATTCATTTCCTGAAAATCCAATCAGATAAGAGTTATATGTAAAGAAAAACGCAAGCATGCCTCTTTACATAACATGAGCTCAGAGCCTAATGAGACTAGTAGGTGAATGAGGACAGAGGTTCTTGTGTTCTGGGAGGCACATCTGGGCAACTTGGAAAACGGAATACTTGTAATATAACAGAACTGGATTCAGGTCCCACAATGGGGAGCCAGGACACACTATCTTAAAGGGCGTCAAACCAAGCTTTGGGGATTTCAACAAGCTGGAGAGCTATTATGCATATCATGATGACCAAGTATAGTTCCATTACAGACACTGACTTGCTTATTTAAAGAGTCCCTAGCTGGGTACTGGAGGCTCATGCCTGTAATCCTAGCTACTCAGGAGGGGGGAGAGCTGAGGATCTCAGTTTAAAGCCAAACTGGGCAAGAAAGTTTGTGAGACTCTTATCTCCAACTAGCTACCAAAAAAACAGAAGTGGAGCTGTGGCTCAAGTAGTAGAATGCTAACTTTGAGTAAGAAAGCTCAGAGACAAATGCCCAGACCCTGAGTTCAAGCCCCAGGACCTGTGCATGCACATGCGTGTGCACACACACACTCCCCTCAAAGTAAAAAAAAACCCTAAATTTAAAATTCCACTGAAATCATAGATTAGTTTATGTCCTTAAAGAACAGGAAGATATGCAGGGTGCCGGTGACTCGTGCCCATAATTCTAGCTACTCAGAAGGCTAAGATCTGAGGATTGAAGTTCAAAGACAGACCAGGCAGGAAAGTCAGTAAGACTCCTCTCCAATGAATCACAAAACCCAAGAAGTGAAGCAATGGCTCAAGTGGTAGATTGCTAGACTTGAGCAAAAGAGCTCAGGGACAGCACCCAGGACCTGAGTTCAAGCCCCAGTACTGGCCCACATACGCAAAAAGAATATGAAGATCCAAATTCTCAATGGAGGCTCCAAGTCACTTACTCTGGATGTTTTAATACCAGACGTTAATAGTAAAAAATAACAAGGTTATTTCAAAGACATTTATCAAGAATTCCTTATAAAAATTTTCTTTCTAGGATCTGCTAAGTCCTGCAACTATTTTGTGATGTATGAAGTATCTAGATTGTTCTGTTGATAACGTTGCCTGTGACTGAACCAAAGATTCTTGGTCATGGAATCCTTGACCAAATAAACAAAATCTGTGGTTGTTTAATGAACCTATCCTTTCATTAAAGATGATAAGCCCTCAAATCTTCATGTTTAATGTGAATTTATTTATTTTTACTTTTGCCAGTCCTGGGGCTTGAACTCTGGACCTGGGCACTGTCCCTGAGCTTCTTTTGCTCAAGGCTAGCATTCTATCACTTAAGCCACAGCACCACTTCTGGCTTGTTCTGTGTATGTGGTACTGAGGAATCAAACCCAGGGCTTCATGCATGCTAGGCAAGCACTCTATCACTAAGCCTCATTCTCAGCCCAAATATATTTAAAATAATGGTAATCGCTCCATAAGTTTAAGCACTTGAACAAATAGCCCACTTGAATGAATTTGGTTTCTAAAACCACCATGGAATAGTGAAGCAGATTTGATTTCTTGGATACCCTTCTATCACAACAGATATTCCTACTGAAATTCATACTCTATGGTGACAGTCAATCAGTGAGGCAGGAGGCAGAAAAATAGTTTTTCCCCTTTCTAGCCACAATACCAATCACCTTCCTGCACACACACCCAATTAATACTTCATTCATGCAGCAAATTCCCTGAACTCCTGCTCTGTGCGAGGTCCCTGATCTGGTGAGAGATGAGACACAGCCAATCCCTTGTTTCCTTTTGGGCTGGAGGTGGGAAAGAAGGTAGACACAGAGTCTCAATAAACAGTGAGGGATGAGAGCTCACAAGGAAATAAACTGGTGATAAGAACAAGTAATTGTCAGAAAAGGCCACTTGAGACAGGTATAGGGTGGAAGTCTACCCTGAAGTAACCTTTGGGTATCTTATGGGAAAAGCTCATGGGTCTCATCCACAGGAAAAAATAAAAAAAGGTTGAGGTATTAAAAACTGCTTTCGTGAGCTGAGAAGGGAAGGGTGTAGGGGGCAGAGGTAATCTCAACATTCTCTCCTGAAGGTTTTGAGATTTTAGGTCTGCTAGAATAAACGGGCAATTGACAGGTTAACAGGAGAGAAAGCTACAGATTTACTTACATGACAGGGGGCATCAGAAAAAGAGGAGTAGCCAATAACCCAGTGAATTCCAGAAGTTTCTATTCTCTTCTTCATGCAGGAAAAAGAGAAGATAGAGCTACAGGCAACCTTAGAGTAGCATTGGTGGCTTATGCTTGTAATCAGAGTTATTTAGGAGACTGAGATCTGAGGATTGTGGTTCAAAGCCAGCCCAGGCAGAAAAGTCCATGAGATTCTCATTTCCAATTAATCACTGAAAAGCTAGAAGTGGAGCTGTGCCTCATGTGGTAGAATGTCAGCCTTGATCAGAAAAGAATGCAGGGTCAAAAACAAATCAATACTTGATCCCATGATATTTCATCCTTTTTCTTTTTCCTTAGTATTTTACTAAGCAGTTATTCTCTCTCCTTCCACCTTCTGCCTAGGAATGTGCCCAATCCAAAAAATAAGAAGAAATGTAGTGTCACATTCAGAACTGACCTGGAGTGCCATCATGGGCTAAGAATAGTTAACTGCCCAGGTGTGATGACAGAGAAGGAAATCAGAAGTAGAGAGATATGGTGTCTGTGAGGTGTGTAAAACAGCAAGCTCAGTGAGTCATAGGAGATCCTTCTCTTCAAAGTGTTCAAGTTCTGTGCTTCCCCTTTTCAATAATTCTCAAAAACCACTGGATCTTTCCTTACCCTGTTTGTCTCCTCTATCAGGAGCAACAGCAGTAGGCCCTTCCTCCCTTATGCAAGTGAGTCCAAGGCCTGATTTGCAGCTGCTAGAAGCTTACATTCCATGTTATGCTTAAACAGCTAAGGCACCATTCTACATTTCTTTAAAATGATCGCTTTAGTGAGGCGCTGTTGGCTCATACCTGTAATCCTAGCTACTCAGGAGGCTGAGATCTGAGGACTGAGGTTCAAAGTCAGCCCAGGCAAGAAAATCCATGAGATTATTACTTCTAATTACCCAGCAAAAGGTTAAACATGAACTGTGGCTCAAATGGTAAAGTGCCAACCTTGAGCATGAACCTTAAGAGACAGTGCCCATTCCCTGAGTTCAAGCCCCAGTACCAGCACAAAGAAAAAGCTTTAAATGATATCTATCCACTTTTTAAAAACTGTATTAAAGTGACATTACCAAACAAACTGCCTGCTTTTACTAATTAATTGTCAGTTGTGAGGCTTGAATTTGGGGCCTGGCCACTATCCCTGAGCTCTTTTGCTCAAGGCTAGTGCTCTACCATATTGAGCCAAAGCTCCACCTCCAATTTTTCTGGTGGTTAATTGGAGATAAGAGTCTTATGGGGACTTTTCAGCCCAGGCTGGCTTTGAGCAGTGATCCTGAGATCTCAGCCTCCTAAGTAGCTAGGCTTATAGGCTTAAGCCACTAACACCTGGTTCACCTGCTGGCTAGAAGTGCAGCTGTGGCATTAGTGATAGAATGCCAGCCTTGAGTGAAAAAGTTAAATAAACGTGTGAAGTCTTGAGTTGAAGCCCTAGTCCTGTATACATACATACATACACACACACACACAACCAGAGCCAGATGATCTCCTGCTTCTGATTTTTTGATAACATTAGGATGTTTTAAGGCACCTGCCCTTCCTCAGTGCTGAAGAGAGAAGGAGAAGGCAAGTTTCCACACCCCCATTTTACCACAGGATGACAGAGTCTCTGAGAGGACAGAAGGCCTGCCCCTTGGGGGGAACCACTGCAACTAAATGCAGAGCTCCTGCTTCCTGGAGAGTGCCACATCCCTCACGTGCATGCCTTGCGTAGCTGAGCTGTCTCTTTGGGGAGCCTCCCACATGCACACTCGCTCTATCTTTGTTCTTCCCACTTGCCATCATCAGCCAACCTTGGATGGGCTGAGGTGTCACACCCACGGTCACTGGCAGTCAGAAGCATCTGCTTAGAAGGACATTTATTTAGCCGATTTACCTTCTTTTCTTGGAGGTGCTCTTCATCTCTTTGAGATGGTTATATTAAAAGGATGTGGGGCTAAAGTTAGACCAAATCTTCCCGTCAAGGTGGGCTTGGAACCCTCAGCTAAAGCAAAAGTGAAACTCTGCATCAGGCTTACAAACATCAGGAATAATTCCATCTTTGCCAGTTGTTCTCCCATACATACCCGCTTGCCTGAAAGTGAGATAGGAAAAAATAAAAAGGAAATGTTACAGTATCATTCCTTTATCTACTTCAAAAATGAACACATTTAAGCTGGGCGCCAGTGGTTCACACCTGTAATCCTAGCTACTGAGGAAGCTGAGATCTGAGGATCGTGGTTCAAAGCCAGCCCGGGTAAGAAAGTCTATGAGACTCTTATCTCCAACAAACCACTCAGAAAATGAGAAGTGGCACTGTGGCTCAAGTGGTAGAGTGCTAGCCTTCAGCTGAAGAGCTGATGGACAGCGCCCAGGCCCAGAGTTCAAGAACCACGACTGACAAAAAAAAAAAAAAAAAAAGAATACATTTACATGAAATATCTAACTTGAATATTCCTTTAAAAAATACAGAGTCTCTTACAATATATGTCCATGAGAATTTTTACACATTTTTTATGCCAACTTTAAAAGCCTGTCCTCACCTACCCAGGAACTAAAAATCAGCAATCATGTCATGACTACTTACTCCTTTTCAGTCACTTAGGACTAAAAGTTAGCTCAGGGCCTCTGGAGCTTCGCCAGAAAAAATTTCATGTGTCCTAATGTAAGGATATCATGATCAGAGAACCTTTCTTACCAGCCTAGCAGATGATCAGAAAGTATTCTTTTTGTCAGTCCTGGGCTTGAATGCAGGACCTAGGCACTATCTTTCAGCTTCTTTTGCTTGAGTATAGTACTCTTGAGCCATAGCTCCACTTCTGGCCTTTCTGGTAGTTTACTGGAGGTAAGAGTCTTACAGACTTTCTTTCCTGGGCTGGCCTTGAATCTCAATCCTTAGATCTCAACCTCCTGGGTGGCTAGGATTACAGGTATGAGCCACCCTTGTGCAATTCCAGAAATTGTTCTTAACTCTAGTTCTCTGGGGCCCAATTGGAACCTAGGCTATGTGGAAAGGAAAATCTCTAGTCATAAAGATGAGATTTTACCAATGTAGGTTTTGTACTGCTGGGGATCAAACCCAGGGCCTCATGCATGTGAGGCAAGCACTCTGCCACTGAACTACGCCCCAACCTCTAATTCTGCTTCATTTAAAAAATGATGCCATTAAAAAAATACCGCCCCCCACACTGCCACACACAAAGGTTTAACCAACCTATGCCAAAAGGAATAAAGGTTTCTTTTTTTATAAGTTGTCCTTGGTCATCCAGAAAGCGATTAGGATAGAAATCATCTGGTTTCTCCCAAATGGCTGGATCTCTGTGTATCGACCACAAGTTAGGTAAAACCATTGTGCCTTTAGGAATGGTATACCCTTGGAGTACTACAACAGACAAAGAAACAAACAAATGAGAAGCAAAAACACAGCATCATTCCACATGCTTAAGAGTTCTCCCTAAACATTACTATTTGGAAGAACAAACATGTAGTTACTTATTCAGTATTTTAATTGGCTAAGACTAAACTCTGGGGTCCCTGAAGTCAGGGACAAGATCTGTCAGGACTAGCCTGTCTAGTGGCAGAATCCAGACACAGGGCAGGGAAGGTGCTCTGATAAATACTGATTTAATGAATCCAGTCAAATCATAATAACATTACAATTAAGAGACAACACGAAATGCAGTCATAAAATTCGATGTATATATGTGAAAATGGAACTTGGAAAAATTGAGGGAGTTGTGGGGGGCGGTTGGGAGAGACAGAGGAGAATGATGAAAGGGGTAAGGGGTGACATTGATCAAGATGTATAGTGTTCATAAACGGACATGTTTATTTGAAACCCACTTATACAACAATGTAAGGATAATAATTTTTAAATAAAAGAAACACTAAGAAATAAAAGGACGGGGCGGGGGGGGGGGGGGGGCGCGGGCCCGGAGGGGAACATGGGAGGGCAGGGATGGGAAGGGGAAACAAAGGAGGAGGCAACAATGCTTGATAAGAAATGCACTCATTACCTTGCTCATGTAATTGTAACCCCTCTGTATTGTATTTTCACAATTAAAAAAACTTATTAATATAAAAAAAGAAATAGGACATTCCAGATAAACTTTTCCTAAGAATTATAAATTCCTATGATTTGTATAAAACGGTTCACAGAGTTTTCTGTGTATACAACAATAGGATGAGAAGGTAAACTGAGATAAGAGGATTACAGAAATCTCTAAAACGGGTAAATTACAAGTGTGTGTGTGTGTGTGTGTGTGTGTGTGTGTGTGTGTGTGAGAAAGAGAGAGAGAGAGAGAGAGAGAGAGAGAGAGAGAGAATCTTCTGTACCCCAGACTGCCCTCAAAATTGAGGTCCTCCTGCCTCAGCTTCCTGAGAGCTTGGATTGGACATCTGTACCACATCTGGTACAAAGTAAATTTCTTCTTAGTAACGATGCTTAAAAGACACTGTAGACATGACCACTTGAGTATGTCCCACTGTAAGGGAGAGATGGACAGGGATACCTCTAAAACTCAGACAGGCTCCTTCTAAAATTGTGAATTCATGTGTGGTTATAGATTTTTACAAATTGAACTAAGATCATTTCCTGCTAAACATTCCACAATTAGACTAGCTCTCCTGACTTCCACGAAGAGGACACGGGGCAACTTAGCGAATCCTGTAGTGTTTTTTTTTTTTATTGTTGTTGTTGTTTTTCTGTCATCACAGCTCATCTAAGTCATGGCATTGTTTTGCTGGTCTAAGCATGGATGCTTGTGGAGTCCAGAGAGCTATCAATAAAACGTAGTGCTTGAATGCTAGCCCCACTACAAAAGAGTGCAAGCATTCAGCCAGGCGTCAGTGGCTCACACCTGTAATCCTAGCTTCTCAGGAAGCTGAGATCTGAGGATTGCAGTTCAAACAGCCTGGGCAGGAAAGTCCGTGGGACTCTCCAATTCATCACTAGAAAACTGGAAGTGGCACTGTGGCTCAAGGTAGAGCACTCGCTTTGAGCTGAAGAGCTCAGAGATAGGGCCCAGGCCCAGAGTTCAAGCCCCATGATTGACAAAAGAGAGAGAGAGAGAGAGAGAGGAAGCATTCACCGGTCATTTCACTATGTAGGACAGTGTTAACTCAATGGCTGCCATAGCCTCTGCTTAGCTGCACGGACTGGGGGCACCTCCAGAGCAGGGAGACTTGCCTGTTTTCTCTGAGGTCATGTGAGGAATGGCGAGAGGCACCACCACGGTCAGCCTCTGCACCTCCATGATGGTGGCTTCAGTGTAGGGCATGTGGGTCTTGTCGGTGAGGGAGGGGGCTCGGTCACTACCAATGACCCTTTCAATTTCTTCATGAACCTTCTCTGTGCGGAAAACAAACAAACAACAAAAAAAGATAAACCAGAAGCTGGAGTTGAACATGTACCTTATACCCACTTCCCTTGACCATTTCCATGAAAAGGATAGGTAGGATGTAGCAGCCTGGCACAGCCTCATTCAGCCTCAGAGAACTGCAGCACTGGTCGGGCACGCCTGGTACAGAGGAAGGGGTTGCTAAGCCATACTGGGACTTGGAAGCAGGCTAGTAGAAGGCCAAGCTTGCTCTTCTTATAACAACCTGCTATTGTGGGAACTAACTGGGATCCTCTGAGTACTACATGAATCCTCTACAGTGTGACTCAGCTACCTTGTTCTACTTTGTGCCTCCTCTTGAAGGTCAGAGAGGTAAAGAATTGGGGCCTTGGGCCAGTAGTCATGTGGCTAGCTAGCTTGGAGGTAGATCCTGAAGTCTTGTCCATAAATGACTGCGGCTCAGCCAACCTCTAAGCTGCAAGTTCATGAGAAGTCCAAGAGTAGAATTGTCAAAGTTAAGCCACTCCTGGATTCTTGAAACTATATGAGCTAATAATGGTTTTATTTGAAAAGATGCTAAAGGTTGGGTTAATTTGTAACTCGGTAAGTTATTATAGGCAGGCCCAATTGTGTCTGTAGTAAGAAGAATAGTGTTCCCTTCAAAATGTCCACACCTTAATCTCCTACTACATTGTAAATAAGGCACTTCACCTGGTGTCTCCTACTCCGTTTTCCGTTGCCTCAAGAAAATGGCAGGTGGTTGGATATGTTACAAAGGAAGGAGGTCTGTTCAGCTCAGAGTTTTGGAGGTTGAAAGTAAGAAGCCAGGCAGCTGCATTTGAATATCCTCTGGCAAAGGCCCTTCTGGCCAGATCACAGCATGCATGTGGGAACGGGCAATTACAGCACAAGCAGGAAGCCAGAAGGATGCATAGGCCCAGCTTGCTCTCTGTATAACAACGCACTATTGTGGGAACTAACCGGGGTCCTCTAAGAACATGAATCCTCTACAACACTGTAGAGATACCTTTCTCTACCTTGTGCCTCCTCTTAAAGATCAACCACTTCACCTCCACTACCACACTGAGAACCAAACTTCTAGCCCATGATTCTTTGGAAGTCTCCATAGCACATGGTAAAGGGCTATGCTGGTCTAATTCAAAGAAGGACCAAGAGATGGGGAGAATGCGCTGGATGATCTGTTTTGCAGTCGTGGGCTGCCTAATGATGCTGCAGCCAACAACAGAGCACATACATGAGAGTCATGCTCTGTGGTTTATAGTGAGGCTGTGGTCATCTTAGTCAAAGCACACTCTGTGATGTCCACACAATAATGAAGTCACCTGACAACACATTTCTCAGAGCACATCTGCATGGTGAAGGGACGCATGCCTGTTCATGACTTTAAAATCAGGAAACCTTTCCCAATTGAGAGAGAGATGACAGTACAGAAGCATGGCTAGATCCAGGACTGTTCTCTCTGACATTGGAGGAAGGGAGTCACAAGCCAAAGAGGCGGGAAAGAGCCAGGAAATGAATTCTCTTGGGTCTCCTGAAAGGGACCAAACCCTGCCAGCATTTTGATTTTTCATCCAACGAGGCATGTGTCAGACTCTTTAATGTATAGGACTATGAGACCACAAATCTGTGTGGTTTGGATTATGTTTGTAATAATTCATTATAGCAGCAACAGGAATGACTATTCCCTCTTATTTATCCATTATTTAACACCAGTGACATTCACTATCTATTGGAATTGACATAGTAAAACTAGCTGCGTGGGCCTCCATTCTCCACTTTTGAAACAAGATAAATGGGTTCATGTGAATATTACAATTCCCGTGAGCTCTAAAATATTCTGCTTCAACTCTTCTACCATTGAAGATTTCACACAGAATGAGATAGAGAGAAAATCAGGGTGATCAAGCTTCTCCCATGTAGACACTGAGTTTTCACTGCTAACATCTTACCAACTTCCTGTGAATTTCAAGTATTTAATTTTGTTTTCCAGTCTCGAGGCATTGGAGCTTAGAGACAATAGATTACAGAGGTTACAGATTATTCCTGATTTAAATCATTTGGGCTTGCCATGAATAAAGAGCAGATGAGCTGGGCTCAGTAGCTCAACTTGTTAATCCTAACTACACATGAGGCTGAAATCCAGTTCAAGCAGGAAAATCCATGAGACTCTTACCTCCAGTGAACTAAAAGCTGGAAGTAGAGTTGTGGCTCAAATGGTAGAGTGGGAAAGGTAAGGGACAGTTACTAGGGGAAATTTAAGCCCTAGTACCGGCGTGCACACGAGCATGCCACCCCCCCCCACTTCCACCCCCCCCCCCCACAGAAAATCACATGAATTACTTACCTTGCACATCAGGATTCAGTGACATGTACAGCAGGCACCAAAGCAAAGAGTTGGTTGTGGTATCAGTGCCAGCGAAGAAGAGATCGCTGATGATATAAAATAGGTAGTCTTCATTAAAACTACTGTTGCTGTTATTTTTCTTCTCCTCCTCCACCTGGAGCAAGTACATGTCTATGAAATCCTGAGGAGTCTCATTGTCCAGAGACTCTCGATGATCTTTGATGATTTTTTTAAGGAAGCTGGTTATATCCTTTTCAATTTGTCTCACTTCTTTAAATAGTCCGAAGGGAAGGTAATAAAGCCAGGGGCATATGTTGACCAGGAGGAGCTGTTTGTTCAGACAAATTTCTAATCCCCGAGACATAAAACTAAGCATCTTCTTAAATTCCCCATTGGTGTAATCGAAGCGTTGGCCAAAGCACAAGGAACAGATGACATTAGACACAGCACTGTTGATAATGGGGAAAGGGTTGAAGGGATCTTTTCCATACTTCTGCATTTCCTCCTTTATGTATTTGAACTCCTCAATAATCTTGGGCTCCAAGCTAAGCTTCCCCAAACCAAAATGACGAAGAGTTGAGTGAGAGAACTTTCTCTGCTGTTTCCAGACTGGACCATAGTGTGCAAACACCAGCCCTGGCAAAGGACATGGGGAAAGGGTGGAGAGAGAACAATGCCTGATCACACTGAATACACCCAATTAGCAAAGAGGCACAGCCACAACTCTCAAGGTTCTTGTAAAAAGCATTTATTCAGGTAAAGACCACCAGTCATGAAAAAACAGTTAGGAAAGTTTACTTATGAAGATACTTTAGGTTTAATAACAGAAATTAGCTTCAACTAAATTAAGAGGATTTGGTATAGTTATATTATCAATAGTGACTTCCAGTACAAGGAAAACCAGTTAAGTGTCAGTGCCCAAAATTAGTGTGCATTTAAATGTCCTTTTGTGCTTTTTTGGTGGTGTTGGAAATTGAACTCAGGGCTTCACATTTGCTAGGCAAGCACTCCACCATGTGAGCCACAACTCCACATCTAGCTTTCTGAGTTTACTAGAGATGACTCACAGACTTTCCTGCCCAGGCTAGCTTCAAACTGCTATCCTCAGATCTCAGCCTCCTGAGTAGCCAGACTTCAAGTGAGAGCTACCAGCACTTGCTAAAGCTCATTTGTATAATTAGCTATTTTATATGATTTAGTCTTCATAATGTCTTAATGTCTAAAAGGAAAAGCCTCCTCTCCTTAAACTTTCTTCTTCACAACTATTTTGCATTATTCTGGGCTATTCACTCTTTTATAAACCTTTAATATTAGCTTGTCATGCTCTATAAGAAAGCCTTTGAAATGTTAACAGGGCTTGCAATTGATTTATAGATGAATTTGAAAACTTCCTTCTTCACGGTCATTGGACTTGTTTGGCCATCAAGAATAAATCTTTTTTTTTTTCAAGGTTACTTTTTGTATTCAATAATTTTCAATTAGAGGTAGTATGCAAATACTCATATGGTGGGTTTGACTTGCACTCAGGAGATATGAGAATTTCAACTTCAAAACAAAGATACTAATGGAAAAACCAGAAGAGTTGAGTCACTGAAAAGAATAATTCTTAAGTCACCCTTTTAAGCTTTAACAAACTGATAGATTGATTTTCTAACTTAAAAACAATGTTTCCATATAGTCTGGCAGTTCTTGTGCCATAAAGTCTAGGAGCATTGTAACCTGTTGAGGTAGAACTGGGTAGGGCAAGGTTGAGAAGTATTTTCTTGGCTAGCTCCAGGGCAAAACATACATTGTCTTGTTTTCTTCTGCCAGTATTTAGAGTTTGTCAATTCAGAATGAACCCTTCAAGAATTCCATCTTTGTACAGAAGGCTTTTCATATGGCCACCTTGACATTATCTGTTCTCATCCCATATCCCTAGCCATGAGGTCACTAAAAGACATTATTCTCCAGAGCATTTAGTTTCTATTTTCTGGGAGTTGGGGTAGTCTAAGGAACTTCTTCTTCTTCTTTTTTTTTTTGCCAGTCATGGGGCCTGAACTCTGGGCTTGGGCATTGTCCCTCAGCTCCTCAGCTCAAGGCTAGCGCTCTACCACTTGAACCATAGCACCACTTCCGGCTTTTTTCTTTTTGCTTATGTGGTGCTGAGAAATCGAACACAGGGCCTCAGGCATGCAAGGCAAGCGCTCTACCGCTGAGCCACCTTCCCAGCCCTAAGGAACTTCTTTAACTACATTTTATATCTACTTTGCACCACCCCTTATTTCATTTTTTATTATTTTGTCGGTCAGGAGGCATGAACTCAGGGCTTGGGTACTGTGCCTAAGCTTCTGCACTCAAGGCTAATACTCTACCACTTTGATCTATAGCTCCACATCTGGTTTTCTGGTGGTTAGTTGGAGATTAAGAGTTTTATGGTCTTTCTTGCCCAGTCAGGCGTTAGATCTCAACCTCTTGAATAGCTAGGATTATAGCCGTGAGCCTCCAGCACCCAGCTCCACTCCTGATTCCAGCTCATTCCTGTCTCCTCTGACCACTGAAACCTTCAACTGCTGAGCCTTCCTGCGGTGTGCAGGGTGAGCACATTATTCTCTCACACTCTTGGATACCCCCCAGCAGACTTAGAGGGGTAGCCTTTCTCTGCTCTATTCAGTCATCTGCCACCTCTAACCCCCTCTCTATGGTCAGATGGATGGTGCAGGACTGTAGCCATCTCTTTATTTCATTGTGGATGATAAGTATGTGTTCATTCAAACGCCTCCTAATTACAGTGTGTAAAGTCAAGACAAAGAAGGAACAGGAATAATGTTTATGTTCCTGAAATCAGATGAGCCTCTTGCTTAAAAAAACCCTATAAACAATTTCCTAGGCAATTGGAGTTCAGTTACTCTTCCTTAGTCCTTCCTTAGTCACTCAGAAGGTAACCATTACTGGGCTTTCTTCTTTTTCCCCCATAGTAGATGTTGTCTTTCAAGCCAACCTCAGAAATCGATATGAATTCTTAGTACCCTCTTATTACTTATGGCATCACCTATGACACCTCTGCTTTGTCTAATTTCTCGAAAAGCTTGTTTTTTCCCTTCTTAGATCCTTGCTCTACACACTCCATGCATTATCTTTTAAAGTACGTATTTGTATTTAGGAAAGACTTTGAATAGCAAAATGCCCTCTTTTGATCAGTTTTCTAACATTTAGAGTATCCCATGGGCTAGAAGATTTAAGAAACACAACCCTTGTTCTCTAGATTCTTCTGTCTTGGGAGGAGCTGGGTTACCCCCACACCATTGCCATTGGATTGTACAGAAGGTACAGAGTGGTGCCAGGAAGCACCAGGCTAGCTGAGCACCTCACAGAACGGAGGATACTGGAATGGACGCAACTTGCAGAGGATGTGTGTGAAAACACACTTGAGACAAATAAAACACTTGAACAAAGTCAAAATGGATGTTTTGAAAAGCTTGAATTTATCTGCAGGGAGAAGTCAGGTTTAGATGAGGCAAGGAACTGAGCCTTCTCTAATGAGGGTACGATTAAAGATCTGGGCAATTTAATGACGAGCTATCCACAACCAAGCAGGAATTTCCATTTCAAATAGTTTATAATTAAAAATGTGAACAGTAAGCCAACTTTATTTTCAGAATTAAAACATAGAGGTTTTGACCAAGCACAGTAAAAAATAATTTAAAAATTAACATTTCAGAAACAAAAAAAGTAAAATTCTCCCCCCTCCCCCCAACCTCACAGCTCAATAGAGAAGAAACTCTTGGTCGGTCTTGTGTTGTTGTCATTGTGTGATCTTCTAAGTATTTCCCTGCTCTTAATTTTATGAAATTTTGCCTCCCGAAAACCAATGAAGGCCACAGAACATGATAAAAATGGTTGTCCTTAATGTAAATGAAAAGCTGAGCTTTAGTGAAAGGCAAAGTGTCTTTCGTGGGAATCCAAGGGTCATGGGGAAAAGCAAATCAAGAACCCACAGTATTTGAGTTAAGGATCATGAAGTAAGATCTAGTTTATAGTGAGCAATACTTATTTGCACAGCAGTAATGTTGTGATATAGTCTATTACAAATGAGGGTGTTCTGTGCTATCCATGAAGCTGTAGGTAAACGTGGTTTCTACAGAATGTGTCTTGCATCATAAAGAAATCCTAAGTCTCCCTTCCATCCTATCTCTAACACTGTCCAAACTCATGCCTTTCAGCCTGCCTCCTTGCTGTAGACACACAGGGCACAGTTGCAGCATGCCGGTGCCTGCCTTAGACTTGGGATAACATCCCACGAGATTGCTGTCTGCCATGCATACCTTTGGCCTCCAGTGGCTGGTTCTCTTGGCAGCCAGGACACCTGAAGAGAACCAAGTAGAAGCAGGGGCAACACATGGGATGGGATGGAGAGGGTGAGGTGTAAATTTCCACTTGTTTTTCAGTGGCACATTGAAGGTATTCTGATCACTACTCCTTGTTTAAAATCTCTGTGCACAGTGTCACTCTGGCTTTATCCTGATCCCAAAAGCCCAAGTCTCTTCATTCCCTGTTCTAAGGGCAGGAGATACCAATTCACTTCAAAGACACTTAATGAGCTCCTTACCTGGGCCAGGCAGTAATGGCACAGTAATGGTCCTCCAGGGCTGATGGCCTATATTCAGTCCCAAGGTTACAGAACCTGGGTTTTCTAAGTTGATGGAGGGAAACATAGGGGCAACAAAATTTGATTTGACAAGGAAACCTAACCTATCCGGAGAGGCAGTGAGCCCAAGCTTCCTGAGATAAAGCCACTTAACGACATTTATGTAATGGGTATGAGCAACTCAAAGAAGTTTTGGAACTACCAGCCAGTAAGGTAAAGTGGAAGCCTGATAAACCTGATAAAACCTGTGTGTCTGTGTGTGGGAGGGGGGTGGGGTGAATAACTGGAGTGTTGTATTCCACAGGTAGCAGACAGCATGTTTTCCAAATTGCAAAATTGTGCAACTTCAGCTCTCATAAACAGTAACAATGCTATGGGTGCCTCGTTGGGATTTGCTCACACACACACACACACACACACACACACACACACACACACATGCACACACGCACGCATGCACACAGGTACTGGGTCTTGAACTTAGGGCCTGGGTGCTGTCCTTTAGATTTTCATCCATAGCTGCAACTCTATCACTTAGGCCACACTTCCATTTCCTGCTTTTGGGTGGTTAATTGGAGACATGAGTTTCAGGAACTTTCCTACGAGGGCTGGCTTCAAACTGTGTGCCAGCTATCTTTTTATTTATGCTACCAAGGATTGCTCCCAGATGCTTTCATTTCCTAGGCCAGGTGCTTAACTTACCACAGAGTTACACCCCAGCCAAGAACTCAGCCACGAACTTAGCCAGTTCTGTACTTGAACTCAGACTCAGAGCCTGGGGCTTTTTTTTTTTTCTCTGCTGGGCCTGGGCACAGTCTCTAAGCTCTTCAGCTCAAGGCTAGCACTCTGCCACTTGGGTCATAGTGCCACTTCTGGCTTTTTCTGCTTATATGGTGCTGAGGAATTGAACCCAGGGCCTCATGCATGCAAGGCAAGCACTGTACCACTGAGCCACCTTCCCAGCCCCCCTACCCCTTTTTAAAGTCCTTTAGCTTTTTCTGCTCAAGGCTAGCACTCTACCACATGAGCCACAGCTCCACTTCCAGCTTTTTGGAAGTTAACTGGAGGTGAGTCTCACTAGTTTTCCTGCCCGAGCTGTTTTTTTTTTTTTTTTGGGTCCGGTCATGGGGCCTGAACTCTGGGCCTGGGCGCTGTCCCTCAGCTCTTCAGCTCAAGGCTAGCGCTCTACCACTTGAACAACAGCGCCACTTCCAGCTTTTTTCTTTTTGCTTATGTGGTGCTGAGGAATCGAACCCAGGGCCTCAGGCATGCAAGGCAAGCGCTCCACCACTGAGCCATCTTCCCAGTCCCCGAGCTGTTTTTGAACCCCATCCTCAGACTGCATCCTCCTTGAGCAGGTAGGAGGTACCGGCATGGGCCACCATCATCAGGCATGTTGTTGTCTTTAAGAGGAAAAATATCTTGTTAAACTCTTGTGGTCAAAACTCACCAGATGTACATAATACACTTCCCTCTTTCTTTCTTTCTTTCTTTTTTTGGTCCGGTCGTGGGGCCTGAACTCTGGGCCTGGGCGCTGTCCCTCAGCTCTTCAGCTCAAGGCTAGCACTCTACCACTTGAGCCACAGCGCCACTTCCAGCTTTTTTCTTATGTGGTGCTGAGGAATCGAACCCAAGGCCTCAAGCATGCAGGCAAGTGCTCTACCACTGAGCCACCTTCCCAGCCCACACTTCCCTCTTTCTAACAGGGCCTATATGTTTAGAGACTGTGGGGGAATCACAGACTGAGGAGCGAGGCCTATCTGGGAGGAGAGACATCTGATGTATGACACCCCGAGGTCCTCTGCCTTACCCCCTTTATTATGGTCCCTCAATCCCTGGGGGGTTCTTAAGAGTCTCAAAGTCCGGCCTGAGTCAGTGTTGGGGTGGCATCTTCAAGCTACCACCCCCCCCCCCGCCTTCGCGCAGGTGCAGGGGTGAGGCGCGCACCTGCAGCCCCAATGGTGTGGGGTGGGGGTGCGTGCGCGCACGCGCGCGTGCCCACCACGACCCAAGGCTCCCCTGGCTCACCTTTCTCCTTGGTGACAAGGGAGATGAGCGGCACCCTGGGGCGGTCGCTGAACACCTCGGCCTGCTGCACCAGCGCCTGGCGCACGCTGTGGAAGTCGTTGAGGACCACCACCGGGTAGTGGCCGATGAAGAAGCTGAAGATGTTGCCATACACGCGGGTCAGTTTGGTCAGGAGCACTTGGGGACCCGAGGCAGCATTGGAGTCCACGCCGGCGGCCAGCCAGCCGTAGCCGTTTCGCCGGAAGAAGGGCGGCAGCAGCACGGGCCCATAGTTGCCCACCAGGGGCCAGGGCGTGGGCCCCGGAGGGAGGCCCCGCGCCCGGTGCCATCGCAGCCAACCCCAGCCCAGCAGCGCGACCAGGCCGCACAGCAGCAGCAGCGCGCCGCCGCTCGGGCCCAACTGCAGCAGCAGCTCGGGGGCAGCTCGGAGAAGCCCCACGGGCCAGGTCGGGTCGGCGGCGGCGGGGGACTGCGGCTGTCCCCGGGAGGACATGCTCCGTGCGCGCCCGGCCTCGTGGAGACGCCGGTTCGCCGGGGCCGCCAGCAGCTGACGGCGCGCTGGAAGGTCAGGGGCAGGGACCAGAGCGCCAGGAGCGCCTCTGATTGGCTGAGCCCACGCGTTGTCCCCTGCCTCTTCCAATCAGCAGCGCCGCAGCCGAGCTGCGGATACTTTTGTTACTACACAGAGTCGGTCGGCTCCGGGAGGGCGAAGTGGAGCGCGGTGGGGGCTGGAGCGCGAAACCATCTGATTTGTACCCAAGGTTGCACCCCTTTTCCCTGGCTCGGGTTTGTCGTGGCTGCCCTTAACACTAGGGCTCTGGTTGACAGTAGCGATTTTCTTTCGTCAGCCCAGGGCAGAAACCCTTAGCAGGTTGTCCAGGAAAGTTGAAGGCTAAGCATAGGTATCTGCTTGAGCAGGAACAGATAAGCATTTGGAGGAGGAAGATTTAAGTAGCTATTACTATAATATATATTAATCAATTGGAGAGATGACATTATGAGTAGCCTTAGGCGAAATCTGAAACACTGAGTTTGCAACATCAACTAAGAATTGCATAATACTTTGAAAACAAAGTTCGCCACCATAATGGCCTTTAAGTTCTTTACTTTGATGATGATTCCAGGTGCTTCCCTTTCTATCTTCTACAAGCCATGTTTTGTGGTTCTTAGATTTGCCATAAATTTTTCTGTTAAACCTTTTCTTTTGAAGTGTATTTTGTGGTGCTGGTGATAAGATCTAGAGCCTTGCACCTGCTGTACAATTTGTTCTACCTCTGAGTTATAAGTGAAGCCCTTGTGTTAAACCAATACCAATTGCTTTTTATCCTTTTCTTTCTTCATATGCTAAAACTTTGGCTACCACAGTGTACTCAGAAAGATGTGATCAAGCATGGTGAGCCCTCTACTTAGTCCATAATCTGTTTTGTTGTTGGCTTTTTTTTTGTTCTTGAAATAAGTCCCCTAGAATATATCCAATTTAAAGCCCACTCTTCCCATAGTTTTTTAAAATATATTTTTCTTAACTTGTTTTGAGTTTCAGCTTCTCTCGTCTCCAAGTTCACCTCACATCTTCTGTAATTTAGCCATTCACCGTCAGATTACCTTTTTTTTTTTACATTTCTAAATTGTTGTGGTGCTGTGGCTCAAGTGGTACAGTGCTAGCCTTGAGCACAAAGAGGCTCAAGGACAGTGCCCAGGTCCTGAGTTCAAGCCCTACAACTGACAAAAAACAAAACAAACAAAAATAGCGGAATTATGGCAGATATGATGGTCAACACGCAGCATATCGTCTCATTCTCTTCAAACCCTTGCTCTCTAAAGCAGTAACCACTAACATCTTTTCTCACTAGCGATTACAAGTCACAGTGACTGACACTTGAACTCAGGGCCTTGTTCTCTGGCTTAGCTTTTTCACTGAAGGCTGGCCCTCTTATCATTCGAGCTATACTTCCATTTCTGGCTTTTAGCTTGTTAATTGGAGATAATTGTCTCACAAACTTTTCTCAGGCTGTTGTTGAATCATGATCCTTAGATCTCAGCCTCCTGAGAAACTAGGATTACAATTGTGAGCCATTTGTGACTATAAAATAGTCACAAATAGCCTACAGTGACTTTAAAATAGTTGAAGATGTGTCCAATTTAACACGTCTAACAGCTGTGGTCTTGTATTGTGCAGATTACGATTCCACTTATGTCCTTTCCCTAAATACTCTATATTTTTAAAGAGCTCAGTGAAGGAGGCAGACAGGAAGTATGGATCCAATTGTGTCTCCTTGCCCATATGCTGAAGAACTAACTCCCCACTACACAAGAATTGGCTGCGTTTGGAGAGAGTTGCAGAGATAAGTCAAAATAAAGTTTGATAGGCAGGTTCTAACCCTTTGTACTGCCCCCTTGTAAGAAGAGACTAGGACATACAGGATAGCGTGGAGACGATACAAAGGCTCAGCAGAAGGGACCAAGGACAAGTTAGGAGGAAGGCCCTGAAGAAACCAGTTCCACATACTTTTATCTTTGACTTCTAGTCTCCAGAACTTCCAGAAATTTCCCCCAACCAGGCTGTAGTACTTGATTATGGCAGCTAGATCATGTTTGCTAACACTGTAGGTAGCGTTTTTTTTGTTTGTTTGTTTGTTTTTGCCAGTCCTGGGGCTTGAACTCAGAGCCTGGGCACTGTCCCTGAGCCTCTCTGTGCTCAAGGCTAGCACTCTACCTGAGCCACAGAGCCACTGATAGCTTTTCTGTGTATATGGTACTGAGGATTCGAACCCAGGTTTTCATTCATGCTAGGTAAGCACTCTACCACTGAGCCACAGTCCCAGCCTATTTTAAACACAAAGTTGTAACACATCCAGCTTCTTCACATGGTTTTCCCCAAAATACATTCAAGGAATTCTTGCTCTAGACAAAGGCATACTTTTTACTCTATCTTTTCTACTTAAAGTAGTAAGTAAAATCACAATCAAGACAGTTACAGGGAAAGAATTCTAGAAGACCTTCTGGATAGGACTAGGCAGCACAAAAGATAATAGGAGCATTAAAGGAAAAAGCCATTTTTATTGAAGTTCTAAATTGAACATTAAACCATTTTTACACTGAAGTCCTTCTGGTGTTACAGGGACATGGGCCAGAATTGTTAGTAACTGTATATCTGAAATGTCTAAGTATTTATTTTGTTAGGAAGAGCAGTATTGGGTTACTCTGTAATTCTCCTTTGTCCAGCTGGTTTGTAATTCCCTGGCAAGTTCATTCCACACACCACATTTGCCCCGAGTCAGTGAACATGAACAGAGAGAGTTCAGGACTAAAAAGAATTTGAAACACACTGATAAAAAGACAAAGCCCTACAGAGAGAACCATATTTGTTAATACTACTTACATGCACCAGATCCACTTGGTAAAAGTTACCACCTCAAGCTAGGAGCAGTTGGTTCACTCCTGTAATCCTAGCTGCCCAGGCTGACATCTGAGGATCGAGGTTCAGAGCCAGCCCAGCAGACAAATATTCCAGAGTCTTATTTCATATTAACCAGTCAAAAGCTGAAAGTGGGGGTGTGGCTCAAGTGGTAGAGTACCAGCAGTGAGTTGAAAAAGATGAGAGTCCAAGGCCCACAGTTCAAGCCCCAGAACTGACACATAAGTGTGCACACACACACACACACATACAAGTTAACAGACTGAAGTCACACCTTCAGTTAGAGCCTACTTTTCACCCCTGCAAGCCTTCCAGTGCTTTTCAAGATTAGATGGGGAGATTGGTCAGGGTACTGTTTCCTAGGGGGTGCCTTCATGCCTTGTATGAAAAGAATAAATCATCCTTCCCATCTTTAATATTACCTTTTCTTCATCTGATGCTTATGAGAGTTTGAGAAGATAGGAAGGGAGGGAAGCTTTTGAAATTCTTAAATGTCAGCAGAAATCAAAGAATATCAGCAGAATATCAAAGATAACAGCATCCAAATTGAATTCTGTATGTGGACAAAAGCAGTGCCAGGATTGGGACAAATGTTTAATGCCAAAATGGAAGTAGGTCAGGGGACCTACAACGAAAGAAGGGGGACTGGAGAGGGGGCAACATTGTCTATTCAATAGGCTACAGAACAAATTAGCCAGATGTGGCCACTTACACTTATAAAGCTATTACTTAGGAGGCAGAGGCAGGAAGATTGTAAGTTCAAGACAATGGGCTACAGAGAAAGGCCCTATCTCAAAGAAGTGGTAAGGGAAAAAGAGACGAGAGAGAAAATATAAATAATACCACCTTCCACAGCATGGATGAATCTCAAAAGAAAAACACCAAAACAACCATTATGCTGAGTTAAAAAGCTAGACAAAAGTTAAGATTGTACACTGAATTATTGCATTTATATAAGATTCTAAATCAGCAAAATACTCTGTGGCGCAAGAAGTTAGAACCAGGGTGGACTCATAGGAGAAGGATCGGAGAGTTTTTTTGGGTAGTAGGAGTATTTGATAGCTTGCGAGGCATGTTCATTACCTGGACATCTGCATTCTGAAATGTGAGTTTCACTATAGGTAAATTTTAGAAAGGGGGGGGGGGGGAGAAAGGGAAGGGAAGGGAAGGAAAGAAAAAGGAGAGAGGAAAGAGGAGATATAAAAGGAGGGAGAAGGGCTGGGAAGGTGGCTCAGTGGTAGAGCCCTTGCCTTGCATGCCTGAGGCCCTGGGTTTGATTCCTCAGCACCACATAAAGAAAAAAGCTGGAAGTGGTGCTGTGGCTTAAGTGGTACAGCGCTAGCCTTGAGCTGAAGAGCTGAGGGACAGCGCCCAGGCCCAGAGTTCAGGCCCCACGACCGGACCTCCCCTCG
Organism: Dipodomys spectabilis; assembly: GCF_019054845.1. Taxonomy (NCBI): domain Eukaryota; kingdom Metazoa; phylum Chordata; class Mammalia; order Rodentia; family Heteromyidae; genus Dipodomys; species Dipodomys spectabilis. Next base: position 2,993,885 of record NW_024870974.1, read on the forward strand.
CCCCCCAAAAAAAAGAAAAGGAGGGAGAGAGGGAGGGAAGAAAAGGAAGGAAGGAAGGGAACCAGTTAAGAAGGAGAGAGAGAAACAGAGACAGAGACAAAAAGAGAGATGGAAGAATGGCCACTGTGGTTAAAAAAAAAATGGTGACTGATTCATGTACCTCTAAGTACGTTTTATGAATTATGAGGTTACATGTTATATCGTTGCGTGTAGTATTTTTATAAGTTATATTGTTACAGTATCAACAATGATGGATAATTTAGTATAAATAGTGATGGGAAGGAAAGGAATGAAAAAGTAACATTCTTCTTTTTTAAAAAATGATCTCTTGTTAGCCTGGCCCTAATTGTTAGATTGCTAACGTTTTGATGTTTGCCAAAAGCTTGCTTTTGATATTCTTTCCTCATTGACTTCAGGTATATACACAATCCACCATGGAAACAACAACATTTCTGATATTCCTAGTGTGAACCTTGGTGGTGGTTGTTTTCTTTAAATCTGGTCAAATGAAGGAGTTTAACACAAGTCCTCTCAGATTCCCTGTGCTCTCTCTCCCAAGTGGATTTTCAAGAACATTGAACCCTGCCTCTGATGTAAGCAACATGCTTAGTTGATAAGATCTGAAAGAATAAAGTACATTTTAGAGTAAAGTCTAACCAGAGGCTCCAACAACACTAGTTAGTTTTTTCCTGGCTGTTTCAGAGCACACTGGACCTTGTGCTTAATAATTCTAAATGTCACTAAGAATCAAGTTTTAGGAAGGACAATGAAAGTTACCTGTTGTCTCCTTCTTAAGCAAGAACATACTTAAACTGGATATTTGAAAGACAAATGTTAAAAAGAATAGGACAGAGCTTTGGTAGAAAGATTGAGAGTACAGCCAGGCATCAGTGGCTCATGCCTGTAATCCTAACTATTGATGAGGCAGAAATCTGAAGCTCATGGTTCAGAGCCAACTCAGGCAGAAAAACCTGTGGGAATCGTATCTCCAATTAATCACCAAAAACAGAACAGAAGGTGTGGCTCAAGAGGTAGAGCATCCACCTTGAGTGAAAAAGCCAAGTGAATGTGCCTTGGGCCTAAGTTCAAGCCAAAGTAATGGCACAGAAGTATATCACACTATAAAGTTGTAAACAACTTTCATATTTTTAGCTTTCAGAGATAATTTTATAGTATTATGTATATAATCTTTTATAGACATACAAAGGTAAATGTTTCTATTTATAATATTCATAATGTGTTAATATGTGAATGAAGAGCTACCAGTATTTCCCACGTTGCTCTCCCATAACTTTGCTTTCTCTGAACTGAACTCAAAAGCCTTAAGTTTGCAAAGCAGGAACTTTACCACTTGTGCCATGCCTCTAGTCAATTTCGGTTTTGTTATTTTTCAAACATGGGGTTTGGGTTTTTGTTGGGCCAGCCAGAACTGTAATCCTGCTTTTTCTGCTTCTCAAACATACATGGGATTACATGTATGCAATACCATATGCAGCTATTATTATTATTATTATTATTGAAATGAGGGCTTGGAACTTTTTGCTTGGGCTAACCTTGAACCATGATCAAGGCTCTCAGCCCCTTGAATAGGTAGGATTATTGGTGTGAACCATCTAGCTCATAAATCATTTTAAATTACTACATTTTAGCTTAGGGGTCACCAACATTTTCATGGAAAGAGCCAAATAGAACATCATTAAGGTTTTGTGGGCCAAGTGGTCCATCACAGTTCCACAGCTCTGCTAGGGGAGAGTAGCCATTAGCCTTAACTAAATAAATAAACGTGGCTATATTCCAGTAAAAGCTTACAAAAAAGGAAGCAGACCCCTGTGTTATCTGTGCCATTGCTTTTTGCCTAAGATCAAGTATACTTTTAAGAAATTCTAGTCCACTATTTAGGAATATTTCAGAGTTTATCTGACACATGTTTATCTGGCTGTTAATGTTTTCAGAGTTTTTTTTCTATTAGAAACAATAGTTTATATTTCCAGGTGATTTAAACATACATCTTTGGTTATTTCAGTAGCATAAATTCTAGAACACAACCACATGACATCATTGTCAAGCAGAACAGAAAAAGATGTCATCAGGCAATATGGTACAAAATATATGCTATTGTTCCAGTGAGATGTGAGCACAGGGTTTTACAATAAAAATTTCCTTTCCTTTTTTTTGGGCAGTACTATGAACTCAGGGCCTCATGCTCAATCTCACTTGGCTCTACCACCTGAGTAATACCTCCAGGCTGGAATTTTGTTGGTTAATTGGATATCAAGTCTTGTATCCTTTTCTGCGTGAGCTGGCTTGGCACTCTGATCTTTCAGTTCTCAACTTCCTGAACAGATAGGATTATACGTGTGAGCCACTAGTACCCTGCTTCATAGTATAAGCACAATGAAACTACTTTAAAATGAAAATAAGAAATGTTTGTAGGAAAAATGGTCTTCATTCATGTTTAGCTTGATATTAGAATTGTTGTCGATATTAGAATTAGAGTGTTGGGGTATGTCAAAGCAAATATTGGCATCAGGGTTAGCAGGGCAAGAGTATTGCTAGGAAACTTTTTAGGGAAGTTTTTGATCACTCAAACACCCTAGTAAGTATAGCGGACTTGTTGTTTCTTCACGATTCAGTACAGGTTCTGTGTTCCCATGCACTAGTCCATTTCATCTAGATTGGTCAGTGCTGGCCTCTACTCATTCATTGTTCTCCTGCAATCCTTTTAATGTCTGCACAATCAGAGGTATATGACCATTCTATTACCCCATGCACCCATGAGCTTTGTACTTGAGCATTCTTTTTCCTTAATCATTTAGAGTTCTGTCAATTCTGGCTCTTTTCAAAGAATAAACAAACTTTGTTGCTTTTTTCTGGTCTCTATTTTATTTACCTCTGCTGTCATCGATTTCTTCTTCTTTCTGCCTGTTTCAAGATTCACATTTTAAGTGCCTTAGGGTCATCAGATTATTGATTGACATCTTCTTTTATTCAACATGTGCATTTACAGATACAAATTTCACTTTTTAAAATTTTATGCTGGTACTGGGACTTGAATTCAGGACTTGTCCCTAAGCTTTTTCACTCAAAGGTTAATGCCTAATGCTCTACCACTTGAACCACAGTCCCACGTCTGGCTTTTTGGTGATTAATTGGAGATAAGAGTCTCATGGACTTCCCTGCCCAGGCTGACTTAAACTCCTGAGTACTGAAGATTAAGGGTGTGAGCCCATTGGTTTGGATATGCCATTTTCTCATTATCAGCTGACTCAAGGCTGATTCAAGTTGCCTTTGGAATCTGTCTATTGTGTATGTTGGATAAATTCTCTACTGGGTGAAAGGGAGCCACAAACTATTCTAAGTTTCCACACAAGTAATCCATCATCTACTTTTAGTTCTGGAAAGATACAACAAAGCATTCATGTATCTGATTCATGTGCAATATGTGGAAAAGGCAGAAAGAGGCAGACCTTGGAATTTGTGACATTCAGTCTCATTGATAATGAGTTTGCTTTATTTGAAAAGTGTGTGACCTCAAACACTGAAGAGATTCCTTTGTGTTCAAGGCCAGTTTGCACTGGGAGTGAAGTTTTTCTCTTATTAGTGCAAGGAATAATGCTGCAATAAACATAGTTGTGCATAAGGAACCAACCCAGATGCCCCTCAGTAGATGAATGGATCAAGAAAATGTGGTCTGTCTGTCTGTAGATGAATGGATCAAGAAAATGTGGTCTGTCTGTCTATCTGTCTATCTATCTGTCTATCTATCTATCTATCTATCTATCTATCTATCTATCTATCTATCTATCTATCTATCTATCTATCTATCTATCTATCTAGATACACAGAATGGAATTCTATGCTTCCATTAGAAAAAATGACACCACCCCATTTTGTAAGGAAATGGAAAGACTTGGGGGAAAAATCATAGTAAGTGAAGTAAGCCAGACCCAAAGAGAAACAGGTTCCATGGTTTCCCTAATCTGCAACAATTAGTATACATCTAGGATACTCTTAGCAGATGAGCAGAATAACTCAATAGATATAACCATATAAGATGATGCTAAGAGAAATGAACTCCAAGATATGGACATAATAGGGCTTTTTGTTGTTGTTTTAATATACTATGTGATTTTTTTGTTTCTTTTTGTATGTTCTTTCCCCTATGGTGTATCCCCTGTTGCCACTGTATTTGCTTTTGGTACTCTGGTGTTGTATATATGTTTATCTGAATTAGGGAAGGGAAGGGGAACAACAGAATGGTGAGACAAAGGACAAGGGGGAACCAAAGCAACAGTGATACTAACAAGACAGTATGTTGGAAATGATCCGTACAACTTGGGGGGGGGGGTAGGGGAAGAGGAAAAGTAGGAGAAAAATGAGGGAGGGGGTAACAAGTTTGGCAAGAAATGTACTTATCACCCTTATATATGTGATTGTAACCCCTTTGTACATCACCTTCACAATAAAAAGCAAACAAAAAGAAATGCAAGGAATTATAACTCTCAGAAGCTGAGCTGGATAGGGATCGTAGTAATCATGGCAGGGAGGGAATAAACTCTATAATCAGTACAAACAACATTCAAGCTCCTGCTCTGATATTTGTGGATCCTTTTATCTCCTAAAATCTGGTCATCATAGCTTATCTTGCTTTCTTCAGAGTGTTGAGCTGTGGCTCAAGGGGTAGAGAACCAGTCTTGAATGAAAAAAGTGTCCAGTGACAGTGACAGTGTCCAGGCTTGAGTCCCAGTCCCAGTCCACACACACACACACACACACATACACACACACACACACACACACACACACACACCACTAGTAAAAAGAGACATGGTATAATTCAGTGAAAACGTAGCCAGAAAAACAACTAGCTTTCAGAGTCCCATAACATTTATCAAGGACTTCAACATTTTCTTAGCTTTGCAAACCTGAAGACACCATTTGATCCTATTGATTTTTAAAAATGCTTTTGTTGGTTTCATGTTTTTGAGACAGAATCTCACTATGTATCTAAAGTAGCCCTGGAAACCACCATCTTCCTGCTCCAAGTGGTAGGATTACAGGGGTATACAGCACCATGCTGGCCAATATTCTGTCTTGTTAGTTAAGGGTGATTTTTACAGTACAGGCATTCACATCTTGATGGCGGGAACTTTATTTATCAGCAGCTTTGGGATATGGCTTAGTAACAATCAGCAAATAAACAACATCTAGTTTCTTGTTTTCCTATTTTAGCAAGGGGTTAAAAAAAAAAAAAAGAAGACAAGGAAGACGAATGTTATTAGAACTTGTGGTCCCTTCTCTACAGCACGGCTTTATCATCTGGAGAGAATGAATGCTCTGACTTTGACCAGGACAGTAAGGAGATACAAACTGTAGTTCTACAGCCCTGAAACAAGTCCACGTTAAAGAGTATATAGATCTTTTCTGTCTCCAAATGTGCTTGTGATGGGGATAAAAGGAAAGTGACCCGATTTCTATAACACTAACTGGAGACTTTTTTAACCAGTCTTGGTGTGTCTAACCCTGGTGCCAAGACTTGCTTGGGCATACCACCAGACACTGAACTGAAATAAAGTCCACAGTTGTGAAGCAGAGGTCTTGATCCAAGCCTGGAGGCTAGACACTTCGGTTTGAACATGGTTTTATTATTTAGGAATCTTGCCCAAATTTGTATCAGTCAAAATGCCACTTTAACTGCAGGCATAACGCCCCCTATGGAGTCCTAAGTTGGGGTGACATCTCCTTCAAAACTGACTGACAAATGGGTGTGCTTTACAGGCTCATGTCTCTAATCCTAGGTACTCAGGAGGCTGAGATTGGAGGATTGTGGTTCAAAGCAGGAAAGTCTGTGAGACTATCATCTCCAATTAATTACCAGAAAACTGCAGGTGGAGCTGTGGTTCAAATTGGTAGAGCGCTCTCCTTGAGGAAAAGGAGCTCAGGGACAGCAGATAAACCCTGAGTTCTAGTCCCATGACCCACAAGAATGAAGAATGAGTGATTTTGCCCCCTGTGAACAGTGAGAATCAGAATCACAGAGTATATGTCTTCCTTAAATGATTTTATATTGTCATAATTATTTTTCACTTAAACCCAAGGTCAACCAAAACAATAAATGCTAGTTCCATTAGTTAAGTTTATCATCTTATTTCAAAACTAGTGCATGAGCAGGCACCTGTGGTTCATGCTTATAACCCTAGCTACTCAGGAGGCTGAGATCTGAAGATCATGGTTTGAAATTGGCCCGAGCAGAAGGACTCTATGTCTAATTAACCAGCAAAAAGCCAAAAGTGAAGGTATGGTTTAAATGGTAGAGCACCCAGTTTTGAGAGAGAGCTGCAGGCCCTGAGTTCAAGGCAAAATAAAACAACAGCAACAAAAAACTAGTGCTTGAGCAAAGTAACCTGCATGTATGTGCATGTATACATCAAATGTGTGTATGTGTGTGTGTGTTCAGCAGTACTAGGGTTTGAAGTCAGGACCTTGTGCTTGTAAGGCACAAAGTATTCTACCACTTGAGTCAAGCCCACAGCCCCTCCCTTTTTTAAACCGTATTTTTCCAGTGGTTTTTTTTTTTTTTGGGGGGGGGGCAGGGGAGTCCGGTCGTGGGACCTGAACTCTGGGCCTGGGCAATGTCCCTCAGCTCTTCAGCTCAAGGCTAGCACTCTACCACTTGAGCCACAGCGCCACTTCTGGCTTTTTTCTTTTTGCTTATGTGGTGCTGAGGACTTGAACCCAGGGCCTCATGCGTGCATGGCAAGCGCTCTACCACTGAGCCACCTTCCCAGCCCCCCAGTTTTTTTCTTCTGAGTTTTTGCCTGTGACCTTGATTCCTCTATTATCCCCTCTGCCTCCCTCCCCTCCCTCCCCCATCTCCATCCGTGTAGCTGGGATGACACGCAAGTGCTACCAAGCTGATATTATACTGAGATGGATCCTGCTAGCTTTTTGGCCTCTAATGACAATTCTTGTGGAGCTGTGATGACAAGCAAGTGCTACTATGCCTAGGTTATTGGCTGAGATGCTATTTTGCTAGCTTTTTAAAAAAATCTGAGCTGGCTTCCAACGGTGATCCTTCCAAACTCTGCCTCCTGAGTGGCTAGAATTACAGGCATGCAGTGTCATGCCTGGCCCTCCTCTTGTGGGTTTCATGAGTTCTCTAAGTAAATTTGTAACACTCTTTTTTAAAGATGGAAAGAAGCAGTAATACTAATTTTGGAAAGACTGTTGATGTCACTGCGGTTTATTGGGTAAATACAAAGTATAGGCTCTTGCAATTTTTTTCATCTTTTTAAAGCAAAAGTAAAGAAATTAGATACAAGTACACATACTCCTTTTTGAACAGAAACATAAATTCATTGTAACCAATAATTAGGCACTTAAAATGTAAATGTAAAATGGCATTTTCAAAGTTTAAATTATAGACTCCTAAATAACTCCTGAAATGTTTTTATAAACACAAAAATACAAGCAAGGAAAGTCATTTTCCTCTTTTATTTAAAAAAAAAAAAAAGAACCTGAATTCAAATCCCATGATTGATCAATGATTTAAGGTACTGAGGAAAAAAAAATTCTGAGATTTACATATTTGATTAAAATGGAAGCATTTAATAAAACAACTCCAACAGCATACCGTAGATATCATAATGAAAAAATAGTATGTCAGGAAAATGATAAGTTCTACACTTAAAATTTTTACTTTACATCAAGGCACTTAACATATTGAAAACAGTACAGTAAAATTCCAAAGGAATACAACTGGCTACTGTCTCAAATCTTGTCAGAATAATTCTTTTGTGAACATACTGTAACTTAGTCATTTACTTCGCAGCATTAACCACTGTAATGGAGGTAAATTAAACAATGAACTCCAACTTGGCAAGTAGATTAGCTTATGTTTCTAGTTTCCTCTTTTATTTCCAAGGACGGTTCAAAATAATCCTACAAAAATGCATTCTTCCCCATTTAGAGAACAGTAGAATTAGCTCACTGAAAATAAAATAAACTAGAACTTAGAAGCTGTATAAAAACTTATCTTTGGGTACCTTTGACATAATTTTCAGTGTTTGGATATTAAAGTCAAGAGCACTTCATAAAAGATTTTTTTTAGCAACTGAGTCAAAGGAGATAAATTACTATAACACAATGACAATAATAAAAATTTCAGGAATCTTTATACATATAAGTAGAAAAGCCTTCAAGACGTTGCATATAATTTACAATATACTTGATTTAAACATGTAAACTCATTTATCACGAAATTCCTTCTCACACTTCCTTACACTGCAGAAGTGTATTGACCGTCTTAAATTATTTTTTATCAGTTATACAGTACAAAACAACAACAAAAGGAAAATGATGTTCAAAATATTCAAGGTACATGGATGGGACCTTTCAGTTATGAAAGAAACTATGAGTTCGAGTATGTAAATTGAAAAAAATACAAAGGCAGCCAACTTGGGATTTTAAAGTAAACAGACTGTATGAAGTTATAAAGGGAGACATTAATGATTGTGATAGGAAGAGGTAAAAATGGACTGCAAATTTTCTTTGAACAAATGGACAAAGGATTAGAGTTACAATTTCACTCTAACTCTCTGGTTAAAATAATTCCTTCCCCATGGTATGTCCAGATTATTGGCAAAATTGACAAATGTCTGAAAAAAAAAACCCAACTTGGTACGCACTGGACACTATGTTGAAAATGAACTATACAACTTGTGAGTGGGAATGGGAGGGAAAATCTGGGAGAGGGCAAGGGAAAGGGTGTCCAAAAAGTAATGTATTCTTTACCTGATTTATGCAACACTAACTCCTCTGTACATCGTCTTTATAATAACAATCTAAAAACTTGTTTTAAAGTAACAGCTGCATTTCAAGATGTAATTCCATACTGCCACCAGGGGGCACTGGTAAAACAGCGAAGAATTCTCATGTGGCCTGGTCCATTAGCCAGAGACTTCAAAACTCACTCCCCAACAGCTCTCCTCCTCCTACAGCTAAACTTGTTTCCCAAGATGCCCATAAATTACTCGACACCTTCACAATTAATTCAGTGGAAACTGGGGTGCTTTCTTTTCAGATCTAGTGGAGGCGCTCAGAATCTGCCAAAACTTCATTTCCATGGGAAACAGTTAGAAATAAGTGTGGTATAATTTATAGAAGCTATGTATTATAGATATATTTCTCAGACGGGTTTACAGAAGAAGCTCCAAATAGAAGCATGGGATTACAAAAACATGAGTAATGGGTAAGATCTGTAACTCAACTGGCAATGAAAAGGTGTGTTATCTGGGCAGGTGGCATAGGCCTACAATTGCAGCACTTGAAAAAGCTGAGGCAGGAGGATTATGAATTCAAGGCTAGCCTGTGCTACATGGGGAGACTCCATCTCAAAAAGATAAACATTACCACGTCAAAGGCAACACTGTAATTGCTTATATTTATATCCCAAACAGCATGTTGGGTTAGGTTTCATGTAAATAAGCTTAGTTCTCTTAATCTCGCCTGCTTTGAACCTGTGCTACCTTTCTCTATTATTTTCAAGTCACAAGCGTCCTCTGCACCTATGAGACTGCTATGACATGCAGAAAACATGGGAGGACCCTACAGATGGCGTTAACAGGTAGATTTAAACTCCTTTAGACTGGGTATTGGTGGCTCACACCTGTATTCCTAGCTGCTCACAAGGCTGAGGTTCAAAGCCAGCCTGGGCAGAAAAGTCTGTGAGAATCTTATATACAATTAACTAGGTAATAGCCAGAAGTGGAGGTGTGGCTCAAGTGGTAGAGCACCCGCCTTGAGCAGGAAAAGCAAAGGGAGCGCATGAGGTCTTCAGTTCAAGCCCCTGCACTGACACAAAAATAAAATTAAAAAGTCCTATTGAAGGTGATGCATTATTTACTTGAAGCTGGATTATTTAGACTTACTTTTTTTGAGAGTGTCCGATAATCAGTGCATGAAAACTTAAGCACTTTCCCTCATTTAATGGAAGAAAAAAAAAGTGGGACAATCTAACACCTAAATAAAGACTCTTGGGTCTATTATATTATTTATTTTGAAAGAGGTTCAGGGAGAAAAACCCAGACTTTGGTTTCAGATGTTTTCCCCTCAGAATCAGACAACAGTCATTTAAAAATCAGTGTTTCCAACAGAATGTCATGTTCTATCACAATAATCAATATTTAATAAGTGAACAAATTCCATGGAATTCTGCCTAAGCACATCCAGTAAGCTAGGCATACACTTATTATAGGTTTATTGAATAAAATTACTGGAAAATGCCTTGTCTTTCAAAACCTTTCAAAGATATTTGAAGTTTCTTTTTTTTTTGGTCCAAGATGGGGACTTGAACTTGCTACCTGAGGCTTGCTTTTGTTCTTTGGCCAGCATCCACATCATGAGCCATGCATGCCTCCAATTCCATTCGTTTCCAATTCTTAAAACAGAATTTGAGGGTCTTTTCCTGCCTTTGAAATGAACTAAGCTTCCTTTAGTGGTCCTTGCATTGTTCAGAGGAAAAGCCACTCTGAAAACATACACAGAATTTTAGCACCAAAGGATGATGTCGCTCTGAGCAGATCTGTATTGTGCTTCTTTTTTTTTTTTTTTCAAGCAATTGAAGGTTCAATTTTGTATAATCAAGGCTGATACGAACTGGTGGGTAAGGATAAATTAGAGGTGTTTTCTGCTCTAAGAGGAAGTTTCACCTCCAATAGACATATAACCACCTCCCCATCCCTGTTGGCATCTTTACCCTCTATTCTCCCATTGATTTTATAACCTTAGAACTTTTTCTAAGGTTATTAGAATTTAACTTCCAAGTAGTTGAGAAATTAACCCGAGAATTGCCCGATAGATTCAATACCATGAAATAATATACTAACTCTGCCAGTATTGTGTGATCAGATTCTTTTAATCCATCTTTTTTTTTTTTTGCATCGCCCCAAAGAAACTTAGTAGTAATTATCCCAGCCCCTTTTTTTGTAGCTGATGATTCCAATAGCACACTGAAGTGTAGCAGAATGTGTTATTTTCACAGGGTAAAACATCCAATTGCTCAGTCCTTAGTAACGATTTATGAGGAGCCTTGTTTCTTGCTAAAAGGCAAGAAGATGTTAAACCTGCAGGTGCCATCTTACTTTTTCCATAAAGCACTATGTATCTAAGAAGAAATAGTGTTAATCAAATGTTTTCCCGAGTTCAAAAGACAGAGAAAGAGAGGGTGGGGGGAGAGGAAGGAAGGAAGGAAGGAAGGAAGGAAGGAAGGAAGGAAGGAAGGAAAGGAAAGGAAAGGAAAGGAAAGGAAAGAAAAAAGAAAAGGCAAGACAAGACATCCTGTTAGGGTTTGAGCTGGAAGTGAAATACATACTTATTCTCCAACTGCCTTCAGCCTGTTCTGATGCAGCTCTGGAGTTCTAGGTACAAATGTGCCAGGCAGGTATCTTAAGTGTGTACACCAAACCACTTCTTAGCACAAAGAATCCCATACCTCCTGGGGATCTGTCATACAGACTTGACTGAAATATTTGCACACATGAGAAATCCATGGCTGAGTTGGGCGCTCATTCCTATCATCTTAGCTACTCAGAGGGCTGAGATCTGAAGATTTCATTTTGAAGCAATCCCGGGCAGGAAAGTCCATGAGGCTAGTATCTTCAATTAGCCATCAAAAAGCCAGAAGTGGAAGTGGGGCTCAAGTGATAGAGCACCAGCCTTGAGTGAAAAAGCTAAGGGACAGCATCCAGCCCTTAATTCAAGCCCCAGTACTGGCACAGATACATGTACACACACACACACACACACACACACACACACACACACACACACACACTTATGGGTGATCAGTCTCTTATATTTCCTTGGATCATCTTTCTTTTTGAAAAAAGATTACATCAGTTAAAAAAAAAAAAAAGTAAAAGTGATACGTAGTACATTGGGTGGTACCAGCAGAGGGCAGACACAGACACCACTCTGGCCTACGCTGTGACAGAGTCCAACAAAGTGCACTTGAACTTTCCTAGCCATGGATTTCTCCTCACAGAGCTTCAAGTTCAAAAACTCTTCTCGACATTAGGTTACTGTATTTTACACACGGCTGTATATATCCAGATATTTTATTGAAAACATTAACAAATTCTTCTGACCTTGAAAGAAAACAATCCTGAAAAAAACAATGGCTGAAGTAGATAGAAGACTTTAGTAGAGAAAGAATGAGGAGAGGAATAATAGGTTCTTTGGCACCTCTTTAAAATCCCATTGTGGGGGCTTGTTACCCATGAATGAGGAGCTGCAAGAAAATATATCTTTCTCAGGATGAATTTTTGTTTTAAAAAAAACCAGTCAAAAGGTAATACTTCGTTCATCTTTCCAAGCATTCACACAAAATTTGGTCCACTTCTTCATTTACCAGTCAGTTCTCCTGAAATAAACAACAAAGCTATACCTTTGGTTACAGCGTGAAACTCTTTTGGTGTAAGAGCTGGTGCGTCTCTCTGGCTCCTCAGGTAGACTTCTCATTGTCCTCACCGATCTTCTGCACCCGGGAATACTTTTTGCAGGATGACTTGAAGCAGCCAGGAGGCCAGGAGAGTGGCCAGGAGAAGCAGCAGGGAATTGAGCCTTGGACGTTTTTCTCAAAAAAATAGAAAATGGGGAACCACCAAGCTCGAGACAAAAAATTAGTCTGTGAAGAGATCTTCAAGTTCTGTGAAGAGTTGAGATAAAAAAGTGAAATGAAAATTCTGTCATTTAGAATATCTATCTATCTATCTATCTATCTATCTATCTACCTACTTATCTATCTATCTATCTATCTTTTTTTGCCTGGACTGGGGCTTGAACTTATAAACTCAAGGCCTTGAGATCTCCCTGGTTTTTTTTTGCTTACAGCTGGTGCTCTACCATGTGAATAACACCTATACGTCTGGGTTTTTGCTGGTTAAATGGAGACAAGTCTCTCAGATTTGTCTGCCTAGGCTGGCTTCAAACCAAGATTCTCAGACCTCAGTCTCCTGAGCAGCTAGAATTATAGGTGTGAGCCCCCATGTCTGGCCAGACCCTATTTTTTCCCCCTATTAGACATTCATTGTACATTAACAAGGGAAGCTGAAAACAGATCTATGGCAGTTGTTGCTTTTCCCTAACTGCATGACTCTAGGCAATAAGTCACCCTTTTTTTCTTTGGGGTTCACACAGTGTCCTCTGCCTGCAGTTCCAGTGAGAGCAGGGTCTCAGGGATGGAGATACAAGTTACTGTTCCGGAGGAAGGCTTTTCAGGCTATGTGGAAGTCAGGGGGCCGGGCAAAAATGCATGGAAGGTCCAGGAAATGGAATTATGAAGCTTCAGTTTTTGAAGAAAAAAAAGAAGTGGAAGGACACCTTAGGAGGCTGAGTAAATAGGAGAAAGATGAAAATTTTGGTTCAATGGAGCAAGGAGGCATAGCAAGGTAAAAGTGTAAGAAGGCAGAAGAGAACGGGAGACTACAGAATAAGAAATAGGCCTACAGAAAGAAAACAAGGAATTCACCAAATGGGCAGTGATTGGTGAAATCAAGGAATCGGTGATTGGTAGATATGCAGAGTTTGATGTAGCTTCTTCAGGAATGACTATTAATTGCAGAAAGCATTGTAAAGACTGTTCAAAGGTAAGCCATCACCATGGTGCACACACCAACTATACTCTGCCAAGGATACAGTGTCAGGGCTAGGAAAATACGTTGACTTTGGGCCTAGAGGAAAAGTTGAGGGCCACTGCAGTGATCTTTTTAAGAATGAATGCGAAAAGAAGTTAAAGGTCACCTGGAAGTGGAAGTATCAATAATCTAAGATAAGAAGAGAAGGCAGAAGACACCAATCACCCAAGGGCATACTCAATTCATTATTTTAAAAGCTATCTTTTTGGTTTTTTAAAACCAGCTACCATCTTTCCTTCAAAATTAAATTCTTTGAAATTAAATTCTTCTAAGCTGTCCTACAAGACTTCCACAGGGAAGGCTCCTGAATTTAAATTTAGCACATATATTTCTTCAAAATTAGTAAAAACAAACAACAGCAACAAATCCCCAATGAGCTCTGTAACATCGTAAGTTCTCCAGTGGCACTGTGTTTATGAAGTTCTTTAATTTGCTTTAAGAAGCAGTCATGGCTGTAATAAGTTCCTGTGAATTTACCCAATCCACATCCTGGGTGGTAACTGCTGTGACTCCCAGTAAGCTACCATGAATCCCTACCTGTCTGAGGAAGACCCCACTGTGTGTAAAGAAATCACCCAGGGATCTTGGCTGCTCTCACCTTCTCATTGGCCATTGAATGGTACCACCAAAACAGGCGCGTGGTGATATAATAAGCAACGATCACATCAACAGTATAGTGTTCGTGCGCCACGAGAATACAGATAATCCCAGCAGCGCTCAGCAGCCAGCAGATCAAGTGGTACCACCAGAAGTGACGAGGCGAATCTGCACAGTAGAAAGTCAGAGAGTGAATAGAATTCCCAGAGATGAAGTTATTATTTCACTCATTTCTATGGGGTGTGGTAGGGCCATATCCCAGCGCCTACCGCCATGCTAAGCACATGTTCTATACTGGACATTCCATCCCTCCCCTCCAATCCCCAGAGATTAACTTAAATTTAATGATTTAGTTTATCTTCATGACCTTAGTTTAGTTGTAGAAGGAGAAATTTGTTCACCCCAAATGAGTCACTCTGAAAGCACGGATTTGATCAGGTAGGAAGGGGGAGGAGGGAAACAATGGTAGCAGGTGTTGTAATCATTCACTGGTATAGCCAGGCCCAGTGGTGACTAGTCTAGGTCTTGATCAAAATACGTTCTATGCCTGTATGCAAACACCACAATGAAACGCCTTGGTACAGTTAATTTACGCTAATAAAAATAAATGAATAAAAAATCAGAAAGTGAACAGAATTGTTTACGAGGTTGGCTGGAATTGGCTTAGCCTGGGTCATGTAAGCGGCCCCCATTAGAAAGAAAAATGTCTCTAAAGATAATCAGAAGGTAGGAATAATTTCAGGTGTTAAATTTACCTTTATTTCTCCAAGTGTGTTTGGGGGTAGAGTTTCAGAATAGCACGGTGGCATGCAATATTTTGATTTTCAGAAATTCTCCACTGCTATTGCTAATAACACCACTGATAGGCTCTGTGAATATCTCAGAATGTATATGGAGGCACACACCTCTAATCCCTGCTCCTGGTAGGCTGAGGCAGAAGGTTTATACATCTGAGACTACCCTAGGCTATATAGTAAGTTCACAAGTAGGTACATGGGTGGTACATAGTGACATTCTGTTTTTGTGCTTTGTTTTGTTCTTGCCTGTAATTCTAGCTATTCAGGAGGCTGAGATCTGAGGCTCACATTTCTGGCAGGAAAGTCCATGAGACTCATCTCCAATTAACCACCCAGAAACTGGAAATGGAGTTGTGGCTCAAAGGGGTAGAGTGCTACCCTTGAGCAGAAAAGCTCAGGGACAGCACCAAGGCCCTGAGTACAAGTCCCAGGACTGGCATCAACAACAAAAACAAGCTGAGGATTCCTGCCCATGCATGGACAGACATTTTAGCCTTCCTGATGAGCTCCCATCTTTGACAGGATGAGAGAGAACCACAGCTGGTGGTGTATTTACATGTCCACACACCCTCTGGCCTTCCTACACAGGTATGAATTACAGAGACACTGGAATGGGTTCATCTCTAATTACTTGGTCATCTGTTTCTTCCCATTCTTTAAAACTTTCCAGCGCTTTACTGACTCACACTCTAAGTTTAATCATCCAATAACTGACATTTATTTCACATTTAATCATCTTCTCAGTGATATATACTTGCCAGTGCAGAAGAAGGGTTGAAGAGCAAATGGATGGATGCATTTCCAAAATGCCCAGTTATCATTCATGTACAAGTAGAAGAGTAAGAAAACAATCCTGAATTGATATTTGAAGGTCTGATTTTTTTTAACATGTTCCAATGCTCGTCATTATTTTTCAATTACTTTGCTCTGTCATTAAATTCTCCAAGACAGCTCACAGAATCCTTAACCAGTCCCTATCCACTACTATTCTGTTAGGTTCAAGAGTGTTAACACCTGAAACACCACTGAAGGCTGGAGGTCTCACTGACTTCATTTCTAGCCCTCCTGGAGTCCCACACCAGCCCTTTTTTTCCTGCCTGTGGGCCAGCATTCACTTAATATTAGTGCAACATGTTTGGGCTCACCAGAACTATTGTGAACTGGTATTGTTCATGAGAAGAAACAAACTGAAGTAGGTAAGGAAGTGGCCTGGGATAGTCCTTTTACTGCCTGTGGAATTTTAAGAATGGATGGACAGTACTCTGGAAGTACTCTCCCAATAGATATGGAATTTCTATGGTGTTACTACATTGAGACCACTACCCATTGAGAACACTAGCTGACCACCCCACCCCTAAGAGTGATCCCATAGAAATGCTTCATTTGTTTTGAGATAGGGTTTTCCTATGAAACCTGGGCTGACTTTAAGCTTATGATTCTCCTAATTTCAGCTTCCCCAATGCTGGGATTACATGTATACACTCTCACTCCTGCCTCTGAGAAGCTTATTCTGAAGTAGAAATGGTAAAATGGCAATCCTTCCTGCTCTCCTACCACCCATAGGGGTAATATCAAAGCTAAAAGAGGACAACACAAATAACGATGAATTTCACTGTCTGAGATCGTGGCATTAAATAGTCATGACAGTGAACTTGCAGTGGTGACAAGGTTTATAACCAAGTGTTGGCCGAGCCCAGTAGTTCACACCTGTAATCCTATCTACAGGACCTGAGGATTGTGGTTCAAAGCCAACCCAGGCAGGAAGGACTGTGAGACTCATATCTCCAAAACCACCAGAAAAAAAAGAAGTAGCACCAAGGACCAAGGTTCAAGTAAGTGGTTGAGTGCTAGCCTTTAAGCAGTGCCCAGACCCTTAGTTCAAACTCCAGGACCTGTACACACACACACACACACACACACACACACACACACACACACACACACACACACACACACGAGACAGAAAACTAGGAGGAAAGTGAAGGAGGGAAAGAGTTGGAGATGGAGGGGTTGAGTTTGATTGCTATATTGTGTGTATAAATTGAAATGTCACAAATGAAACCCTTCTTGTATAACTGCTATATGCTACTAAAAGTCATTTAAAGAACCCAAGTCAAAATCATGTTATAGAAGAAAAATGTTGAGACATCCCATAGGTCCTTCATCTAAGTATAAAATCAATCTGCTATTGCTCTGAGGTAAGGGGAAGAAAATAATAAGAAATATATCCTATTCATAGATAAAGAGACTATTCCTGGGCAATACTTTAAGACTAGACAACTGAAATTAAAAAAAAAAAAAAAAACTAAACAGATGAGAAATTAAGAGCGTGACCTCTGAGTCAACCTGTCTGAGTCTGAATACTAGCCACGGACAATAGCCTGGTCACTTTCTCTACCCTAAGTAGAGAAAATGGGGGAAATAATGATCCCCTTATGGAGAGATGGCAAGGAATAAATGACTTAATTTGCATCCAGAGCTTAAATAGTGCTTGGTATGGAAGTTGTTAATAGCAATTGGTTTTCAGTTGTTTTAGAGAACTGGCCCTTAATTTTCCTGGAGTGTTTTCATTACTTTATGGTTCTCTGTCTCTGTCTCTGTCTCTCTGTCTCTGTCTCTCTCTGTCTCTCTCTATCTCTCTCTGTGTCTCTCTGTGTTTCTGTCTCTCTCTGTCTCTGTCTCTCTCTGTCTCTGTCTCTCTCTCTCTCTGTCAGTGATGGGGCTTGAACTTAGGGCCTGGACATTGTGTCTGAGCTCTTTTACTCAAGGCAGTGCTCTACTACTTTGAGCCACAGCCACTTTGGGTATTCTGGTGGTTAATTGGAGGTAACAGTCTCATGGACTTTTCTTCCCAGGCTGGCTTTGAACCGCAATCTGCAGATCCCAGCCTCCTGAGTAACTAGAATTATAGGCATGAGCTACTTGTATGGCTCTAGTTTCTGGTTTTCTACCCATAGTGCCTTCACTGTGACTTGCAACCCTACTCATCCTCCTTCTTTAGAAGCTTGTAACCATCCTCAGGATTAGAGAGAAGATCCGAACATAACTCTGTACCTTAGGTCCAAATGTACCTCTGGACCAGAAAATAATTGAGCCTATGTACAGATAGAACTTCCCTAGATAAGGGTTAAGAGTGAGAACCATAAACCACACATACCTTCAGAATCCATAACCAATAATCAATTAGAATTGTGTTAGTAAAATTTAAAGATGAGACCATCCCCTGATGTTGGTGCTGAGACAGATTTAGGTCTCCAGCCCCCCACTGAGTAGAAATAAGGGACAGGTACAGAATGACCTTGATCTTTAAGTCAAGGACAATGAAGTTCCCCATTTTTAGTTAAATCTATCTGAATTAATGAAAGGCTGAGAGGAAGAAAAATCAAAGACAAGGGAGGCAGATTGGACTCTGTCTATAAGTCTTTACCTAAAGATGTCCTTTTATACATGCTAAGTGACAAAGACTGAATCTAAACATTGTGGCATGGAGCATTTTACGAAAGATGATAAACACTCAACAGCTTCTCAAATGTGAAGAAAGATGAGACAAATTGGAAATAACAGTCCCAAAGCTCAAAGAACTGTACAAATGGAATCTGCTAGGCAGACCAGACAGGAACATCCCTACACTGAACTAAGTAATAGTTTGTCTGCACCATCTACTAGAAAGTACTTGGAAGCCAGAGGCAGGAAGAGCACAAGTTCAAGACCAGTATGGGGTATCTAATGAGGCTTTTGTCTCAAAAAACGAAAGAAGAAAAAAGGTACTGTAAAATAAAAGGATTTCGTGATGAGAAGTAAGTATATAAATATGGAAAGACATTTCAATTTCTTGTCTTCAAGTTTCTTAAAAAGAAAGTGATCGGTGTCTAGTAAGCACTAGTGGCTCCTGATAGTTGGGAGGCTGAGATTTGAAGGTCACAGTTCAAATCCAATTAATCCACAAAAAGTTAAAAGTGGAGGTATGGCTCAAGAAGTAGTGGCAGGCTTGAGTAAAAAAGTTTAAGTAAGATGGTAAGGCCCTGAGTTCAAGCACCAGCACCTGCACGTGTGTGTGCATTTCACACAAATATACCAATGGCTTGTAAAGCAGAGTTGGCTGGAAAACGGGACAATAAAGCAGTACGAAGAAACATATTTTAAGGGAGAAAACCTTCACTGAATTATTTGCAGTCATTCAATGATAGTACCCTTTATATTTGGTTCTAGAAGTTGTTTGCATCTGGCTTTGCTTTTGAGGAGGGGAGTTAAATTTATAGTGGAAAACAGAAAAATAATGGACCGATTCTTTGTGCAGGAAATTTCATGTATATGTTCTACCTAGTTCCAACACTGAGATAGCTTTCCATACCTTAAGTAGTATTAAACAGTGCTGTGAAGGTGGCTCACTGGTAGAGCGCTTGCCTTGCATGCCTGAGGCCCTGGGTTCAATTCCTCAGCACCACATAAGCAAAAAGAAAAAAAGCCAGAAGTGGAGCTGTGGCTCAAGTGGTAGCGTGCTAGCCTTGAGCTGAAGAGCTGAGGGACAGCGCCCAGGCCCAGAGTTCAGGCCCCACGACTGGACCTCCCCCCCCCCCAAAAAAAAAAGAAGTATTAAACAAGCCAGGCACTGGTGGCTCATGCCTGTAATTCTAGGTACTCAGGAGGCTGGACATCTGAGGATCATATTTTGAAGCCAGTCTAGGCAGGAAAGTCTCTTAAGACTCTATCTCCAATAAACTACTCAGAAAAGGCCAGAAGTGGCACTGTGGCTCAAGTGGTTGAGCTCTAGCCTTTAGCACAATAGAGGCTCAGGGACAGTGCCTAGGTCCTGAGTTTGAGCCTCAGGACCAGCAGAAAAGAAAAAGAAGTATTAACCAGAAAGGGAGCTGTTTAGAGGGGCACGATAAATGACGGAGTGAAACCACAGCCTGATTTTGACTTCAATGTTCACATCATGAGTGAACACACATACACATACATGCAGTGTTTATATCTGTCTCATAGCTATTGATCTTGGTAGAATAAGGATGTCTATCCACTTCAGGGCCTCGGTATGCCTCCCACCATGGTGATCAACCCAGAGGGTGGGAGGTATTACTTACATTCTTTGATGAACAGATAAGTGAGCGTCAGCATGACCGTGTGACCGCTGAAGAGGAAGTCTCCACACAGGATGTGTGATCCAGTGATGGACAGGCCACCACCGGAAATCAACCGGAGTATCCGTTGTATTTTTGCCTGAGAGTCTCCGTTGAGCTGAATGACGCAAGAAGAGCCAGTAGAAAAAAATTACCAGCTCATTAAACCATATTTCTATCACATTGTGTGACACTTAGAAAGGTTACCAGGGTGTAAATTTTCTCCCCCACCCCCCTTGGAACCTCAAAAGTCAAAAAGAATCCAAGGAGAGACTCCTTGAACTAAATTCTATTCAGTGTATCGGCTGGTTCCATTGACAGGTTTTTAATTATTCATTGTGTTACTAACAATATGTTTTGGTGGTACTGTGTCCTTAGGCAAAGCTTTTAGAAATATTAATAACCTATGACTTCACCACCGCTATAAGCTAAAAAGCAGATCAAAGCTACTCTCCTTTTTCCACAAGACCAGGGGCTTTTGAATAGTTGCTATTTGGTTCGGCTGCATACCACTAATATTCTACAGTGCATGGGTATCTTGTGTTAAGTGGATAGACTCAAGTATACAAATAGCTGCCTTAATGTCTGATCATCTGTAGTTAAATAGTGGAGCGGAGACTCTTATAAGTTTGAAAATAACAGACTAGAGATTGTACTGAGAACTTAA
The DNA here is from genome assembly GCF_019054845.1 of Dipodomys spectabilis. Lineage (NCBI taxonomy): Eukaryota > Metazoa > Chordata > Mammalia > Rodentia > Heteromyidae > Dipodomys > Dipodomys spectabilis. Next base: position 3,014,760 of record NW_024870974.1, read on the forward strand.
AAAATGGCCAGAAAAACATGCCCCAGAACTGCGTGTGGCATCTGGCTTTTCCTGCTGTGGGCAGGGGGCTCAGGAGAGAGTACCTGGGTTAGGGTATGGAAACCACATGATAGAATGGGAAACAATGATGAGTTCAATTGGGAACTTCAGACTAAGTCTATACCCACACAAAGGGTGAGCAAATATTAGGGGTGCTCACTAGACACTATATAGAAAATGAACTATACAACTTGTCGATGGGAATGGTAGGGGAAAACTGGGAGAGGGAAGGGGTGATACTATTGAAAAAGAAATGTTCTTGCCAGGTCTGGGTGGCTCATGTCTATAATCCTAGCTACTCAGGAGGCTGAGAACTGAGAATCATAGTTCAAAGCCAGCCCAGGCAAAATAGGCCCCATGAGACTCTTATATCCAAGAAACCACTCAAAAACTGAACCTGGAGTTGTGGCTCAAAGTGGTAGAGTGCCAGCCTTGAGCAAAATTGTGCAGGGACAGTGCCCAGGTCCTGAGTTCAAACCCACCACCACCAACAACAAAATGTACTCACTACTTGGTCTATGTAACTGTATATCATCTTTATAAGAACAATAAAAAAATTCAAAAAGTAAGATAAAAAATCTATATCCTATTAAAATTTAAGCATACTGGAAGGAGTTGATCAAAATAGGAGGCATGGAAAGTTGGAATGCAGAAATGCTAGCGAGTTACACTGGATGTAGTACAAGCAAACAGGCTTGGAAAATCAACTGCTCAGGAAGACATCCAGTAACAGCACACATGGAAGAGAAGTACAGAAGGAGCATTGCTGGTGATTCAATTGGGATCCTGGGGTGAGACAGGGGTGAGACACTGCTGCCTTTTGTATTCAAGGCTGATCCTGTTAAGGAGCAAGCCCCTAAAGCCAGGCCAGAGCTGGGTGCTGAGGGTTGATGCCTGTAATCCTAGCTATTTAGGAGACTGAGATCTTAGGATCATAGTTTGCAGCCAGCATAGGCAGACCAATCCAAGAGACACTTACTAGCAAAAAGCCAGAAGTAGAGTTATGGCTCAAGTGGTAGAGTGCCAACCTTGAGAAGAAAAAGCTAAGCAAGAGCGTGGAGCCTTGAATTCAAGTTCCACTAGTGGGAGCTTGGGTGTGCGTGCACATACAAGCATAAATAAAATAATGAAAATGCTAGCCTTGAGCATATAAAGAGGCACAGGGACAGCACCCAGGCCCTAAAAGTTCAAGCCCTGTGACTGATGGAGGTGGGGGGGTTGGGGGAGGGGGAGAATGGTGGGGAAGGTCCTAGGCATCCTTACTATAGTTTGAATGATGGTCATGAATGAAAGGCTCATGTGTTTAAAGACTGGTCTCCAGATGCTGCTATTAAGAAGTGGTGTAACTTTTAAAATGTGCGACCTTGTGGAAGACCTTTAGGTCATTCAGGTTGTACCTTCCAAGCTAACTGTTGGGCCTCAGTCTCTCTTCCAGTCTTCTCTGTTTCTGGGCTCATTCTATAAGAAGCTTGCTCTGTGGCACACTCACGCCACCATGGGCTTGTCACAGATCCAAAGCACCAGGGCTGATTGGCACGAGCTAGATTCTCCAAAGTGAACCCTTTCTCTTTGTAAGTTAATTATTTCAGGCATTTTGTCATAGGCAGGAAAAGGTGACCCCTGTAGGCCTTAAATCAAAGTGTCAACTTCCGGATGATCCTGCCTGGAAAAGAGAGGCTCTAAAAGGCAGGAGAGGTTTGTACCTGAGGATCACAAGAAGACTGTCGGCAGAATGTCTGACTCAATTCAGGCATCCTCCAGAAAAATCTAGTCAAAGTACTTATCATGAGACAAGCCTTTGATATCAAGGGTCAAATCAAGTCACTGCTTTATCAGATGGGTTATTGACCTTTAAGGTTTTTTTTTTTATCATGAGCTTGGTATAAACACTGAGGTCAAATAAAAGGGGACACTCTGCTCAACCATTGTGTTCCCAGTTTAAAAGGTCACATGATTCTGCAGTTCAGAACCACTGTGTGTTTCTTTTTTTTTCTTTCCACTCACTGATCCCAACTGTACTCAGGCATAAAAGCAGGAAGGTATGAAATAAGCCACACAGCCCTTCCCTCCTCCGCTCAGCAACCCTGCATACAGCGGCATTGCTTGTTAACTTTGATGATTACTCCTGGCCAACCACAATATGAAAATATTAAGGAAAAAGTTCTCTCAAAAAAAATTTTTTTTAGCTGGATGCTGGTGACTCACGCCTGTAATCCTAGCTACTCAAGAGGCTGGGATCTGAGGATCATGGTTCAAAGCCAGCCCAGGCAGAAAAAGTTTGTGAGGCTCTTACCTCCACAGAAAAAAAGTGGTGCTATGGCTCAAGTGGTAGAATGCTAGCCTTGGGCATAAAGAGACTCAGGGACAGTGCCCAGGCCATGAATTCAAGCCCCAGGACTGGCAAAAAAACCAAAAAACAAAAAACAAAAAAAAAATTTTAGATGGGTGCTGACTAACTTACTCAGGAAGCTGAGACCTGAAGTCGCAGTTCAAAGCCAGCCTGGGCAGCAAAGTCCATGAGACTCTTATCTCCAATGAAGCACATCCCCTCAAAAAGCCAAAACTGGAGATGTGGATCAAGTGTTAAAGCACTAGCCTTAAGCAAAAAAAAGGGGGCTTGCTGTCACTAACTTATAAATCTAAACTTAATTTTTAGGTATTTATTTTTTTGTTTGTGTAGTAGAGTAGGTACTCTACTAAGCCACATTCCTAGCCCCCTAAACTTAATCTTGTGTGTGTAAGTATGTACATATGCATACATGCATGCATGTATAAGTAAGACTGTAAATGTAGGGTTCAGTATTATTTGCAGCATAAGTTATTCATGAGGCATTTGGACTGTACCCTCTGAGTCAAGAGGAACTACTATGTAGAGGTTTCTTGTTTTGGTTTTTTTTTTCTTTTTTTAACTCATCATGCGGCTTGAACTCTGGCCCTGGGTGCTATCTCTGAGCATTTTTTGCTCAAGGCTAGTGCTCTACTACTACTTGAGCCACAGCACCACTTCCAGCTTTTTGCGGATCAATTGGGATAAGAGTCTCATGGACTTTCCTGCCCAGGCTGGCTTTAAAGTGCAACCCTCAGATTTCAGCTTCCCGAGTAGGTAAGATTACAGGCCCTATGTGAACATTTCTGATCCTAGTTGATGAAAAAAACATTTACAGAACCGCAGACGGACTCTTCTTTCTTCTTAGTGCATGTGTATGTGTGCGTGTGTGTGTGTACGTACATACATATTAGAGTTTGAACTTGGGGCCTGAGCACTGTGCCTCAGCTTTCATGCTCAAGGCTAGCACTCTACCACTTGTGCCACACCTCTACTTCTGCATTTGGTGGTTAATTGGAGTTAAGAGTCTCATGGACTTTCTCAGACTTTCCTGCCCTGGCAGGGTTCAAACTGCACTCCTCAGATCTCAGCCTTCTGAATAGCTAGGATTACAGGTGTGAAGCACTGGCACTTGGCTTTCTTCTTAGTTGTTAATGCTTGAGTTCTACAGCTGTTAATCCTGGGATACAAGATCTTGTTTAGTAAAAATGTAAAATTGAACATCCAGAAGAAAGAAAATAGAAGAGAGCAGGTAGAGAAATGGGAAAGGGGGAAGATTAATGGCTGTTAACATCAATGGTTTATTTGCTTTATTTCTATTCTGGACTGATGGGGGGGTCTTACTATCACCAATCACATATGACCTTCCTTTCTAATAATCTCCTTTTCAAACATCAGTCTATGCAGTGACTGGACACAACACTGAGTGTACAGACACTTAAGGGAAACATCAATCAGAACAGCTGAAGTTCTAATAGGGTGCTGGTGGCTCAGCTCTATAATCCTAGCTACTCAGAGAACTGAGATCTGAGGATCGTGGTTCGAAGACAGCATGGGCAGAAAAGTTTCTGTAAGACTCTTATCTCCAATAACCACCAGAAAAATCAGAAGTGGACCTATGGCTCCAAGTAGTAGGGCGCTAGTCTTGAGAAAAAGAGCCCAGGGACAGCGCCCAGGTCCTCAGCTCAAGCTCTACAAGTGACAAAAAACAAAAACAAAAAAACAGCCAAAGTAGACAGAAGCTCTAGTGCCCTTCACAACTCTTCTCCACACAGCTTCCCACAAAAATAAAGTAGATACAGGAGAGCCCAACGTGGCTGCTGCTAGTTAAGAAACCTGACTTCCCTTCAATTAAGAAGAAAGAGCGCCACCTAGCTTTCTCATAAATATTTGGCTTTCTAGCCAAATATTTTTGTTGTTGTTGCTTGTGGGGCTTGAATACTGGGTCTGGGCGCTGTCCCTTAGCTCTTCAGCTCAATGTGAGTGCTCTACCACTTGAGCCACAGAGTCATTTCTGGTTTTCTGGTGGTGAATTGTAGATAAGAGTCTCGTGGACTTTCCTGCATGGGCTGGTTTTGAACTGTGATCCTCAGATCTCAGCCTCCTACATAGCTAGGATTACAGGAGTGAGCCACCAGCACCTGGCCCAAATAGTCTTGTATATAGCAAAATGTTCCAGGAAAATAAAATCATTTCATCTCATCATTTAATAACAAATGGGCCAACATTTATCTAAACACACTTGGAAGAACATAAGCTATTTGACAGCAAACCAATGCCTGGATTGCCAGTTGGAGCAAATTATTTTTTTTAATTTTTTTTTTTTTTTGGTCCGGTCGTGGGGCTTGAACTCTGGGCCTGGGCGCTGTCCCTCAGCTCAAGGCTAGCGCTCTACCACTTGAGCCACAGAGCCACTTCCAGCTTTTTTCTTTTTGCTTATGTGGTGCTGAGGAATTGAACCCAGGGCCTCATGTATGCGAGGCAAGTGCTCTACCACTGAGCCACCTTCCCAGCCCCCTCCACACAGGACAATCTCTAATCTACCTTCTTTGTGTAATCATAGCAATCCGTCCCTGAAAACCCCATCTGTTGCTAGAATGGCTCTGCCTTCCTTTATTCAGGTCATTTCTCCATTGAACACACAGAAAATGAGGCCATCTGTAGTGTTTATTATGCTTCTGAACTCCTTCTGTGCCTTAAATTAGTTTCACTAAAAAGTCAACCAATGTTTAAACTCAATATGTACACAGTTTTAATGACAGACAACTTTCTGCTTTGAGGGCTTTAGAAAATTACAGCTTCTCCAAACCACACCTATATTTGGTAAGGGAGATGGCTGGCTGCTTTCAAACACCTCTATTTTTCTTTCACCTCCGGCATCTGCACAGTGTTCAGTAAAATAGAATGTTACACTCTGCTCCTTTGTCCAGAAAGCCCATCATTTTTGTAAGCTCATTTTGTAAATCAGCTCTGTCAGGAACTATGTTTTCTCCTGTTTGGTGTGGGGGAAAGGAATTGTTGCCTAGGACCGTTTCAAGAGACATCCTCACATGAGAATCTGCAAAAAGGCCCCTCCATTTTGCCAACTGTGGAAAAACTATGGGCTCAACTTTCCTCTCTCCCGCCCATTCCCCCGAGTCACGAGCACTTTTCAGTTGATCCAGCACACACAGCCCAAGTTGAATGGCTTCCCATTCCTTCTGCTGTTACACTCAATGTTCAGATTCCCACCCTGGCCTCAAGATCCTCTGAGACCCGTGGCCAGCACCATCCACTTTCTCTGCTCAGTGCTCTTCCTCCAACCCACTGTAACTAACCTTTCCTCTCCCCACTCCATCTTTTTTTTGGCCAAGGGGCTCTTAGCTCTTTGAGGTAGCTCCTCCCTCACGTGGCTCCTGTTGAAGTACTGGCTTATTAAAGAAAACTCTTTCTTGAACTTTCTATAAGACAGTTCCTACTGTCAGTGTTGTTACCATAGGGCACATGATGTATTTATTTCCTATTGGTCACCCCTCAACAGAATAGAAGTAGAGACTCCTATCAGTTACTTTAGGGTCCAGTATCTACTGTGTGAATGTCTGGATGTGGAAATAAATAAGAAAGTGGAAAAGAAGAAAAACAGTAATTCTCAAGTTAGTAGAAAACGTATTGTATAAATAAAGACATACATTTCTTTTTTGCTTGTTGTTGTTGGTACTGGGGCTTGAATTCAGGGCATTCTTTCACTTAGTTTTTTTTTTTTCTGCTCAAGGCACTCTACCACTTGAGCAACACATCCACGTCTGCCTTTTTGCTGGTTAGTTGGAGATAAGACTCTCATGCATTTTTATGCCTGGGGTAGCTTCAAATTGAGATCCTTAGACCTCAGCTTCCTGAGGAGCTAGGATTACAGGCATAAGTCACCAGGACCCAGCATAAAGATGTATATTTCTTAATGAACACCTTTTTATATCTGCTCCTACCAATCTAAAGAAATATAGATTTGCATATTAGATGTTAGTTAAGACCTATGAAGGTATGTAGAAGAATTTATGACCGAGTAGGCAATCAATAATTGTTTTCTTGATTTCCTCTCGTTGGGAGCTCAGAGTCTTACCTTTGGAGCACACTGGAAATGCATTCCTGGCACTGGGAGTGTGGTAACATACATTGTAATGCAGCGATACAGGTATAAAGTTCCAATGATAAAAAAGAATCTGCGTCCCACTATTGACCTAAAGAAAGCAGAGGCATGCAGATAAGCAAGCTGACTTGCTGTTTCTATTCCTCTGTAAGAGAAAGCAATGGGTAACCTATTAAAGAATAATGACAGAATGCCATCAACAAGCGTCAGTTTCACAGCGTTTAGAAGCTTCCTTATGAGCGGCCCATCCAACAATTCCATGGTGAATTTCACATATCTCAGTGTATCCAGATGGTTTGGGGTCCCAAAGGACAAAGTGTGTGGGCATGGGATGGGGAGATGGCTAAAGCTGATGAAAAAATCTAGATAATCCTCTCTCCTAAAATAGTCACTCTTTGCCAGAGAATTCAATGAAACCTCTTTGCTTTTTCAGTCAAGTCACGGATTAATAAAATCCTCTTGAGAACATATCAAAGGTGTAAGTGAGCCGTGGTCTCAGAGGGATAAACTAATGAAGCAGGTGATATACATAATTGGACACATAGGGATGTGTGACAACCAATTAGATGCCTGCTATATAATAAGCAAGGTTTACCTGGGGATCAGCCAAAGCTATTGTGACAACTTACACCTGAACTCTTGCCTTGAACTGAATAGATTTTTTTTTTCCATTTTAAATATGGCCAAAGTACCATAATATATGTAAGGACGTTTTGTAGTAAAACTGTAAACAGATCAATTTACTCTTATTTTACTCAGTCTTGATTTTGCAGAAAGAGGGAAGGAAAAATAGAAGTGCAGGAATTGCTTTTCCTTTTTTGTCCCTGCTTCCCCCAAAAGATTTTAAGCTCATATTCTTTTCAGCACTATTCACTATAAGCAAGAAATGGAAACAATCTAAGTATCAATCTCAACCAATGAATAGATAAATGTGGTACATATACCAGTGGAATACTATAAAGATGAATGAATGCTGTCATCTGCAACTTGGATGGAACTAGGGATCCTTAGGTTGAAAGCATAAGCCAGTAATATTACACACACAAGGACCACAGGCTCTTGCTTCTATGTGAAATCTAAAAATAAAGTTGATCTCCTAGCAATTGAGAGTTAGAATGGTGATCACTGAGATTGGGAAGAGCACTGGGGGGAGGAGGAATGCAGACAGATGGACCAAGATGTCCTAGATTAGTCAGGAGCAAGTGGTTTCAGTGTGCTCTTGCATGGCATACCAGTCACAGTAGTCTACGTGCATTTCCAAAAATCTAGGAGAAGGAATTTTGAGTATTTCTACCATAAAGAAATTATAATGTTGGTGGCTCATGTCTACAATTTTAGCTACTGAGGAGGCTAAGACCTGAGCACTAAGGTTCAAAACCAGTCTAAGATGATAAATCAGAGAGAACTCTGATCTCCAATAAGCCAGCAAAAACTGAAGTGGAGGCGTAGCTCAAGTGGTAGAGTACCAGCCTTGAGTGAAAAAGTGTGAGGCCCTTAATTCAAGTTTTAACACTGGTGTGCGCACGTGCAAATATATACATACACACACACACACACACACACACACACACACACATACACAGAGGACTGAAGTGTAGCTATAGGAATGTAGCTAACGTTTAAAATGACTGCCTATCAAGTATGAGGCCTTGATTTCATCCTAGCACAAAAAAGGGGGGTGGGGGACAGAAAGAAATGATAAGAGTTTGGAGAGACAGCTATGGTGCATTATATTTGAACATTATACAACATATACCTGCTCCAAACCATCGCCTACCATACCCCACTCATGTGGCCAAGATTTTTGTTACATTCTCAAGTATCAAAAACAAGTTAAAAAATAAGAGAACAGGCCAAGAATTAAAAGGTAAGAAAGAAGAGAGGGGGTGAGGGAAGGCACTGACATAAACAACGAAAATCCCCCTTTTCACTGTCAAGAGCTGGTGATGAATGCTGCGTTGGTGGGCACCGTGCCCTGAGATTCTCTTCCTGATTCTCAGCCCAAGGCAGTAGTTCCTGGTGGCTGACTTTGAGCACACTGTGCCCCAAGCAGGAGCCCTGCTCCTGGCATGATTGCCCCATAGTTCCTAAATGAACACCAAGGTTCTGAGCGTCCTCACTTTCAGTCATGGTGATAGTGCCCTTTTTATTCTTAGATTTGTAATTGGGGGCTTTGGAAATGGAAAACAAATGGAGATGCACACAGCCCTTAGGATTTTAAGGTGTAACTTCTCTAGGACATATTACTGTAGGTCTACTCTCAGAGCACCCAAACTTTTGGAACCAATGATTTCTAGACTATCGGGGCATATTTAAGTATTCTCCAAGACTATGGGTCTGATAGGAATCAAGGATCAGCCAACTCCTAGGATTTCTAATTTAAAAGAATTATGACAAATATATATATATATATATATATATATATATATATATATATATATATATATATATATATATATATATTAGATGCCTGTCATCAGCAGCTATTTAAAGACTATTCCAGGGTAAATATTTATACACACAGGGGGCTGGGAAGGTGGCTCAGTGGTAGAGCGCTTGCCTTGCAATGCATGAGGCCCTGGGTTCGATTCCTCAGCACCACGTAAGCAAAAAGAAAAAAGCTGGAAGTGGCGCTGTGGCTCAAGTGGTAGAGTGCTAGCCTTGAGCTGAAGAGCTGAGGGACAGCGCCCAGGCCCAGAGTTCAGGCCCCACAACCGGACCCAAAAAATATATATATATTTACACACACACACACACACACACACACACACACACACACACACACACACACACGTTGAGGTAAAATAACGTAGAAAGGTATATTACCTAGACTAGGCTGGTAGATTAAAGTATTTGTTCTAAGACTTGCCACTTCAGTTCTGCCTCTGTAGTCCCCAAAAGGACAGGCCATCAAACTGTAATCTGTCCCCCTGGTTAAGCAAGCACTGATTCATCCTTTGATTCAATCCCAGGCCCTACAACAGAAGCACTGTTCTGAATTATGCTCTGAGCTACTGGGCAAAGTCAAATAATAAACAGAAATTATGAGTCAATTCCAGCATCTGAGCTCCATTAGCCTCAAAACAGCAAATTAACAGGTGAAACATACAATCTTTGAGAAGTGAACTTTTCTTTTTTTCTTTCCTTTCCTCTCTCCCTTTCTCCCTCCCTCCCTTCTTTTTTTTTTTTTTTTTGATTTGCCAGTACTGGGGCTTGAACTCAGGACCTGGGTGCTACCCTTTAGCTTTTTCACTTAGGCTGGTGCTCTACCAGTTGGGCAACACCCTTACTTCCAGCTTTTTGCTAGTTAATTGGAGATAACAGTCTCTCTGATTTGTTTGCCTGGGCTGGAATCGAACCACGATCCTCAGGTCTCAGCCTCCCGAATAGGCATGTTGCACTGGCACCACACTCAGAGGTGCTTTTAAAGTGGGGGGAGAGAGTACAAATAGAATTTCTCCTTTGGCTGATATTCAAACAGGTTATGAGAATTATTCCACCAGTTAGTAAAAAGTAAAAAGGCAAACCCATACCAGCTATGACTGAGATAGCCGATACCACAAAATGTGTGGTCCAGGCAGGCTACTTGAGTTCTGCCTGGGTGAAATTGAAGATGGCAATGGAGAGGCAGTGAGATCAGCTAGGAGATGATTCCAATAAAACATGGTACAAAGCTCTACCACAGGATATCATACAGCTACTACCCAGACTTTGGAAAATTTATCTTTCCACATACACAGTAAGAAAATTCAACTGCAAATGAAAGGAAAAAGAAAACATCTGGGGCCTAAGGAGGTCTGTTATGCCATGTCAATTCTAGACACACAAAAAAGAAAAATACTGACACTCAACAAATACATTCTTTGCTTTTGTTTGTTGGTTTTGCCAGTACTGGGGATTGAACCAGGAGCCTTGTGCTTGCTAGACAGGTGCACTTGCCACATTCCAATTCCTTATTCTTTGCTTCTAGCATCAAGTACACCATGAAGAACACTTGGAGAAGCCATTCATTTCTTAGTAAATACAGGACAGTTGGTAGCTTTGTCTTTTATTTAAACATACCCAGGAAACATTTAGAGACTTATATTAAGGAAAATGCTTAGGAATTATCTACATTTGTAGATTAAGTTTTCAAAACTACAGAGTTACATTTGGGAAAGTCTTTGGCAAAGGCAGGTTGAATTCTTCTAATAATCACAGAGTAACACCTAACTAGAAAAACCTACAGCACAAATTCTTTGTTCTAAAACTGATCTTGGGCTGGGTGCTGGTGGCTCATGCCTATAATCCTAGCTATTCAGGAGACAGATCTAAGGATCATGGTTCAAAGCCAGCCCGGACAAGGAAAGTCCAAAGAAAGTCCGTGAAACTCTTATCTCCAATAAACCACTAGAAAACCAGAAGTGGTGTTGTGGCTCAAGTGGTAGAGCGCTCGCCTTGAGCTGAAGAGCTGAGGGATAGTGCCCAAGCCCAGAGTTCAAGCAACACGGTGATCAACCAAAACAAAACAAAACAAAAAAACACAAAATGATCTTGGAAATTAAAGACATAGCTCAAGCGGTAGAGTACCAGCCATGATCAAGTAAGCTGAGCAAGAGTGAAAGGCCCTGAGTTCAAGACCCAGTACTGGTAGAAAGATATAAATAAATAAATAAATAAATGAATGAATGCATAAATGAATAAAATATTCTTGTGGCATGAACACTGAAATCTTATTTGACACTGAATTTTCAAGATGTATCAATGAGGCTAGCATAGGTTTGTTTTTTTTTTTTAAGCCCCAAACTATGAGTAGAATTTTGATCAGATGCAGATTTTGTGATTAATTACTAAACTCTCAGTAGAAGTCAAAGATATGAATGGAGAATGGGATGTAAGAGGCTGTGAGGGTCCTTAGATTTTATAGACTGGAAGTCTGAATTCACATAGCCAGACACCACTATTTCAGAACTGTGCCCAATTTTAAAATACTTTTGAGGGGCTGGGAAGGTGGCTCAGTGGTAGAGTGCTTGTCTTGCATGCATGAGGCCCTGGGTTCTATTCCTCAGCACCACATAAGCAAAAAGAAAATGCCAGAAGTGGCGCTGTGGCTCAAGTGGTAGAGTGCTAGCCTTGAGCTGGAGAGCTGAGGGACAGCACCCAGGCCCAGAGTTCAAGCCCCACGACTGGACCCCCCACTCCCTCAAAAAAAAATACTTTTGAGAAAAGAACAAACCTGGCCTTGCTCCCTCCTGATTCCCTCCCATTCTGAAACCAGGGGAAGGGAGATGGAGTGGCTGAACCCAGTAGACCACGAGCCCCTGGATGGTGCCAGAGGAAAAGAAAGAAGAATTTTCTTTTAGAAATCTAAAACCCAAGCCACAGAATACCAGTTCTAAATTCAGTTTCTTCAACAGATACTTGTGACTAGATGTCTGGCCGCTGAGTCTAAATTTCTGAAGGAATTGGAACTTCTAAAGACAAACACACCTCAGTGCAAGCTATTGATGAGTTGACCACCTGAGTCATCTCATCTTGAGTAAGGGAGAAAGAAGCGTCCCCGCCTACTCTCCTTAACCTGGCAAGAACCCCAAACATCACAAGCATGCTACTCCAAGCCTCTTAATTTTTTTTCCAATAAAATACCATAGCACCACATTGCTGGAAAAAGGCACTGCTCCTGAAATTCATGAAATCTGAGTCACCCACCAGGCTTGCCACCAACTTGCTATTCCTCAACTTAGCTTCAAACCTATTCCATACACAGTCCTGGAAAAAAGAGTGACTGAATTTATCCAGTGTGGTAGATCTATTGTTCCTTTCATCTGATATCTAGTAAGGCTAAAATGGTTAGAAGCTGAAGAAAGTCATTTCAATTACAATAACATCAGCTCTCTTAACAATAAGCCAAGAACTGGGTGGGTGCTGGTGCTCAAGACTACAATCCTAGCTACTCAGGAGGCTGAGATCTGGTAAGATCACAGGGTTCGAAGCCAACCCAGGCAGGAAAATCTATGAGACTCTTAGCTCCAATTAACCATCAAAAAACCAGAAGTAGAGCTGTGGCTCAAGTGGAAGAGCACTTGCCTTGAGCAAAAGAATTCGGGGACAGTGCCCAGGCCCTGGGTTCAAGCCTGGATTGGCACAAACAAACAAACAAAAACAGGCCCCTCCCCCCCCCCCCCCGCCCCTCCAAAAAAACCCAGACATACTTACTTGTATCTCAGGAATAGCCACTGGGTGACCCACAAGCCAACTAATATAATCCCATTTATTTCTGATACAGAAAATGCCCATTTCACCCGATCAATGTAATCAAAAAATTTGTCTGGAAGTGGAGGGCTGAGCTCCTTGGGAGGGACCCTTTCATGCACGACTGTGATCATGACGGTTGTCAAAACCAGGTTGAAGAGTGCATACACAAAAGCAATACCCGTTTTCCACCATTCTAGGGGAAACTTGTTCCTCGAGTCTGTGGGCATAGCAATTTGGATATAATCCGGGTACTTTTTGGTGCCCTTTCGCAAGCCATTGGATAAGGTTTTAGGTTTATTGTTCCCATTTTTATTTTCTTCTTCCACAGGCTCTGCGGGTCTTGTGTAAGTGTTTGTGGGATCACTGGTCTGATTTTCCAAATGTTCTTCAAGTTTTGCTGTTTCTATGATATCCATGGTTCCCCAAGTGTTCAGATCAAAAAGGAGATGGTGTAAGTTCTCGTTCTTTGTGGAAAGCTAACTTTCTTGAATCCTTCTGTTTCCCAGATGAACATGGACTCTTAGAATCTTGTTTCCTAATACCAAATGCAGTCGGCAGCGGTTGAATTTGATCTTCCCATGCGGCGAATGGCTTTCGTGAAGGGATTTTCCTTCCGCACGGAAGATGCTGCTGCCTTACCTAAAAACAGAACAAAAGTACATTCAGAAACTCTGCTTGTCCAATTATCAGCCATCCAAAACAAAAACATTCTCAAAATAAGGAATCAAGTGTCAGAGCCATTTTGCTTTACAAAGACACTGTCAGAACTAAGTGAATGTTGCCAAGATCGACTTTCATTTGAGAAATAGTGAACTGTTTAATCTTGGAATTCTTGTCTCTTTTTGAGCTGACGTAAGAATTAAATAGGAACATTCTACCCATCAGTTTTCTTTCAATTTCTTTCCAAAGAAGTCAGGCCCCCACATGGCAAAACTTTCCTGGGGCGCTATTACTTGTTGCTAACTATGAAGTCATAATAACCTAGAACCTGCCCAGAGACCACATCACTCCTTCCTGAGCCTGGATCTTTTCTATGAAATTTAAAGCAAGAATTAACCTCCTGGGTGAGTTGTGTCTATACCGTGAATAATTATTACTCTCTGCACTTGTCGAAATACCCACTTTCTAATTTTCATATATATCTCCTTTGGACTGTGTGGTAACTACTTTTAAGAACAGATTCCAGAACTACACAGTCAAGACACTTCTAGCAGCACTGTCTCAGTTTATCTGTTGGTATTCGGAGAGGCACAAAGCCTAGAGCCTTCAAAATGCAAAAGAGAAAGAGATAGCCAAAGCCTTAGCTATGCTTCATTTATGAAACATGTTAAATTTGTTGAAGGATATAATAATGTATACAAATGGCATGGGAAGATTGGGTGGGGGGTGGGAGGAGAATGGGAAGGGATGGGAAGGGGAAACAAAGGAGGAGGCTACAATGCTTGATAAGAAATGTACTCATTATCTTGCCCATGTAATTGTAACCCCTCTGTACAGTATTTTCACAATAAAAAATAAATAAAAATTAAAAAAAAACAAATGGCATGGGAAAATTAGTGACTAACAATATTCTGATCTATAACCATCACAATGTCTACCAAACAAAAAAGACAGTCCACGTAGGGGCACTTACCTACGGTGAGTCTAGGGAAAAGGAACCTTTGGCTTTAGTTCCTTCGATTCCACCAGGCAAAGACTTCTTTACCACCCACAGCTCCACTATGGACTTTTATACCAGCAAGCGACACAGCCCAGCTGTTCCCAATTTAGGAAAGCACTATTTTAGTCATGCTACTAACCCAGCCACCTGAAGCTTTCAAACCTCATAATTAGTCCCCACCCTGAGTATACTGTACAACTTTAGCATAATCCTTCAAGTTTAAAAATCCTCCCTTTCAGGGAAGTTTCGGGGAAAGGATAATGAGAACAAGGTCAATGCAGCAACACCTAAGCCCATAATTAATGAAAGAAAAAGTTAAAATGGCAGCATTCAGCCTGGCGCCAGTGGCTCATCTGCAGTTTACCCAAGGCGATAGAACCACAATGACAAGACAGTTGAAGGCTGAATGGACTATTCATATTGGGAAAGCAAGGCCAGGAATGTACTGCTCATTTCATACATTTATTTAAGTGTGTGTGTGTGTGTGTGTGTGTGTGTGTGCGTGCGCACGCGCACACATGTGTGCTTGCCAGGACTGAGGCTTGGTCTCCAGGCCTGGGTATTGTCTCTTAGATTTATTTTTCCACTCAAAGTTGGTGCTCTACCACTTGAGCCACACCTCCACTTCTGGCTTTTTGCACAGACTTTGCTGCCTTGACTGCCTTTAAACCGCTGTCCTTAGATCTGTCTCCTGAGTAGCGAGTATTACACGTGTGAACCACTGGCAGCTGACTCTCACTACATACACGGTCACCTTCAGGAGGTGACCTGCTGTCCAGGTTGGCTTGGAAGAGAAAAATGAAAGGATGAGAGGCAAGAAAGGTTACTAAAACTGTGCATTCCTCTTGTACCCTTGAAAAGCCCTCAGTCAACACAATGGAGCAGGGTAAAAAAGCCCAGGGCGCCTCTGGCCTGATGGCTATTCTCCGCAGCGGGCAGTAATGAAGAGATTACTAAGTGTAATGAAGACCAGCCTCATTAAGCTAATTTCAACAGCAAACCATCCACGCCAGGGAGATGCCAGGCCCTAACCCAGCCACTGTCTGTCTCTTCCTGTCAGCTCTAGCCTAGCCCATTTATCTTGCCAAACTGTCATCCCCATTCGCTTTTAACTTCAACACGCCAGATGTGGGCTAGGCTGGTGCTCCTAGTGGAAAGAGGCTAGTGATTTTGAAGCTGCATTTACCCACTGGACAGCTGAAGATAGGGTCTATAAGGTAGCTAACCTAGTTGTAGAACTCAGAATGTGGAATAAAAGAAAATCTAATTAGTTAGTTTTGTGTTTGTTTGTTTTTTTAATAAGAGGAAATAGTCAGCTGTCTACCTCAGGAGACTTCCATGAGATGACTGAGATAATTAATCATATAGAGGTTTGTGCTCCTGGGAGGATAGGCACTTGAGTGCCATGCCTGTCCATTACCATTAGTGGAAAATTAAGATTGTGTATGTGTGTGTCTGTACTGGAGCTTGAACTCAAGGCCTGGATGCTGTCCCTTAGCTTTCTTTTTTCTTTGCTCAAGGTTGGTGTTCTACCACTTGAGCCACACTTCTACTTTTGGCTTCCTTTGGAGGTTAACTGGAGATAAGAGCCCCACAGACTTTCCTGTCTAGGCTGGCTTTGAACTGCAATCTTCACATCTTTTCTTTTTGTTTGTTTGTTTTTTGAGTCTGGTTGTGGGGCCTGAACTCTGGGTCTGGACACTGTCCCTCAGCTTTTCAGCTCAAGGCTAGCGCTCTACCACTTGAGCCAACAGCGCCACTTCCGGCTTTTTTCTTTTTGCTTATGGGGTGCTGAGGAACCGAACCCAGGGCCTCATGCATGCAAGGCAAGCCCTCTACCACTGAGCCACCTTCCCAGCTCCAATCTTCAGATCTTAAATCTTCTAAATTGACCCTTCCCTGGGAAGGGTGAACCAACCTTGGGACTCCTATTTGTCACTAAGATGGCAATGACAACATACTCATTCCTATGTCAACTTTTCCCAGCAGCAGGCAAGAAAATGACAAAGGATTCATTTGTGCCTCTCCACGATGTACTTGTTCATTTGTTTAGGTTACCAAGCCAGAGCACAAAACAACTTACAAGATTTCTCAGTTCTCGCAAATTACAAAATACTGCCATGGTAACCTAGATAATATTGAAAATGTTCAAGGTCTCTATTCATCTCCCTGGGAAAGCAAAGGCAAAACACTGAAATGTTTAGTATACTGATATTGTTTTGCTAGTATAAATTTTAGAACTTAAGTGTGGTATGTTCCAGAAATGTAAAAGGTTTCTAATTTGGAAGCAGTTGGGGCAAAATATATCACACAGACACACAGTCACAGAGACATACAGTCACACAGACACACATAGACACACACACACACACACACACACACACACACACATACACACACAAGACAGGCTTCTATTGATTGGAGCTAAAGGGCTCAACATCTACTTAGTTCTGTGAGGGGAAATTATTCAGTAGAATGAACAAAACTTTGTATAGCTATAGTTTATCAACATAAATATCACATTGGAATGTAATTACACTGTTCTCTGGCATCCTGTGGGCAAAGGTCCCATTTTGCACTCTTAAATGACCTCTAGAAATCTTTCTGCTAAATTAAAATAAAAACACATGCTTACACTTAGTTGGGTTTCTATCTTCTATTCTTCTATTATCTCTGCTCTTTTTTCTTTTTTTTGTTTGTCATGGGGTTTGAACTCAGGGCCTGGGTGCTTCCCTGAACCTTTTCACTCGAGGCTAGTGCTCTACCACTTTAAGTTACAGATACACTTCTGTTTTCTGGTGGTGAATTGGAGATGAGTCTCATGGACTTTCCTTCTTCGGATGGCTTTCAACCATGATCCTCAGATCTCAGCCTCCTGAGTAGCTTGGATCACAGGTGTGAGCCACCATTTTCCCCAGCTTTTTAAAAATTTTTTACTAGGAGAAGAATATACTTCTAGTAGTCTGAAAATGGGTCATACCTATCTCAACTTCTTAACATTGTTTTAGCCAGTAAAGCATGACCAGAAAAAGAAAGCAGGCAAGTAATTATTGAAAAAAAAAACATACAGGAAATATATATGCGAGATCAAGGAGTTCACACAAAACCACATTCATTTTGGTTCTGTGTTACAAACAAAACACATAAAAACTTCCTTAAAGGACCAGCCGTAAGCTGTTACAAAGCCTAATAAAAGTACGGTTGCCATACTCAACCATTGGCTATGGATGCAGTCACCATACCAATGACAAAAATGACCTCACATCCAAATGAATGCTCAGAACTTCCATGAAGAAAGTTACAAAAATTAACACAGCCAGTTATCAAAGAAAACGCCAAGCTATAACATATTCATGGAAGGGCAGCTGAGATATTAAATCATCAAGAGCTTAATAATACTACATTAATATATAATGTTACTTTAGTCATCAACAGGTTGTGGGTTTTCTTAAATTTTATTTTGGTTATTTGACAGGTGTTCTGAAGTTCATCATGGAATCAGAATGACATGGCAACAGGCTTTGTTCTGTTAGACTGTATCACATAACAAATGCTGGGCCATGAAGTCTCTACACTATAATTCTATCCCATAAGTTTATCCCAAGGAAATAAGATGAACATAAAGTATTTTTATGATTTTTTTGACACAGAGCCTCTCACTTTCCACTCTCATTGGCTATGGTGCTCAAGGCTGGTGCTCCACCACTTGAGCCACACCTCCACTTCCAGCTTTTGCTGGTTAATTGGACATAAAAGTGTCAAGGATTTTTCTGCTACGGCTGGCTCAATTCTCAGATCTCAGCCTTCTGAGTAGCTAGGATTACAGGTGTGAGCCACCAGCACCTGGCTGAATTTAAATAGCTACTTGCAAGAGAAATTTTAGAGACAGCCTAATCTCTAAGACAAGAGTTAATTTCAATAAATTAGCTCATTTTACTTTACAATTAGTGAGGATACAGGATGAGTATCCCTAATTTGAAAATGCAAAAACTGGAATGTGCTCAAATCCCAAACCTTTCCAGTGACATTATACCCCATACTAATGGATTAATGTATACACTCTTAGCTTTACGATTATGTAAAGGACCTATGAAACACAAATGAATTTGTACTTAAACATGGGTCCCATCCCCCAGATATCTCATCATGTATATGCAATTATTCCAAGACCTGACAGCATTCAATACCTGAAGCATTTCTGGTCTCAAGCATTTCCCAAAAAGAATGTTTTCAACTTGTATAACTATAAAACTCCAAGACAGACACAAATACTAAAAATAGGAAAACAAGGAAGCCAATTAAGCAGAAACTTCTATTTGAGTAGGAAATGTAGTACTCAGAAAGTGTTTAAGAGGCTATGGTTTTTTTAAAATCATATTTTTTTTAATTGTGATTAAGTGATTACATAATTTGACAAATTTCACAGTATTGTGGGATCATGATGCTCAGTTAAAGTCACAAACACATTCTAACTTTCCTGGAACAAATTGTCTATCATGGTCTATCACATTTATGAGTTCTATGAGCTTTGCGATACAGTTATTTCTTCCACATTGGGTGATATGTGCATTTCTTTTGTTTTGCATAGCGTCAGCTGTTCCCTCTTTCCCATTTGTTCCCTCCCTCCCATCGCTGCCATTAAGTTGCTTAGTTCATTTTGGTCAATGTCCTGTGCAGCTAATGGGTCCCCCTGTTGTATGTTTTTCCCTGATTCCCTCTAGTTCTGTGTCATCTTCCTGGTTCCCCTCCAGTGTACACATATATACCATACATGTGATCAGCAGCATGGGGTTATTTAGTAGTGGTTCAACCAGATGAGTGGAAGTTCTTTGTTTCTTAATTAATTCCTGTTAATTTTGTCATATCACCTAACATTTTGGATTTAACATCCACTTATCAGGGAGACCATGGGATTTAACATCCACTTATCAGGGAGACCATGTACCGTTTTTCTCTTTGCTCTTGGCTTACCTCGCTCAACATGATTTCTTCTAGCTCCACCCATTTCCCTGCAAATGTCATTATTTTGTCCTTTCTAATGGCTGCATAATATTCCATTGTGTATAGATACCACAATTTTTGGATCCATTCATATGTGATGGGACATCTGGGTTGTTTCCATATCCTGGCTGTTGTGAACAGTGCTGCAATAAACATGGAGGTGCATGTGTCCCTGTATACTGGTTCCTGTTGTTCAGGGTAGATGCCTAGAAGTGGTTTGACTGGGTCATAAGGGAGGTCAATCTTTAGCTTTCTAAGGACCCTCCAGACTGCTTTCCAAAGTGGTTGTATAAGTATACATTCCCACCAGCAGTGTAATAGGGTTCCTCTTTCTCCGCATCCCCTCCAGCATTTGTCGTTGGCTGACTTGAGGATGTGGGCCATTCTGACTGGGGTAAGGTGGTATCTTAGAGTTGTCTTTATTTGCATTTCCTTCACAACCAGGGATGATGAACATTTCCTCATGTGTTTCTTTGCCATTTTTATCTCTTCTTCTGAGAAGTCTCTCTTTAGTTCCCTTGTCCATTTAGTAATTGGTTTGTTAATTTTGGGAGGGATATTAACCCCTTTGTCTGATATATTGCTGGTAAATATTTTTTCCCAATTAGTTGGTTGTCTTTCTAGCTTGGTTGCAATAGCTTTAGCTGTGCAGAAGCTTTTTATTTTAAGGTAGTCCCATTTGTCGAGTCTCTCTCCCAATTTGTTATGACCCTGAGACTCTGTTCAAGAAGTTTTAAAAAGAAAAATGGGAAAGGGACTATGGGCCATCTTGTAAGTCAAGGCTATAACAAAATGTTCAAGTGCTTAGGCCATTTGGACACTCCCATGAGTCCCTTTCTACATTTCTCATTGGAGGATCTGTGAAGGCACCTGTGCCTCAAGAATGAAGCCCTGGGGGCTGGCTCAATGGTAGAGTGCTTGCCTTGCATGCATAAGGCCCTGGGTTCGATTCCTCAGCACCTCATAAGCAAAATAAAAAAGCCAGAAGTGGCGCTGTGGCTCAAGTGGTAGAGTGCTAGCCTTGAGCTGAAGAGCTGAGGGACAACGCCCAGGCCCAGAGTTCAAGCCCCACGACCGGACACCCCCCCCCCCCAAAAAAAAATGAAGCCCCAGGGCTCAGCCTGTCCTGCTACCACACCTACCAGCAAATACAGATGAAAAATTAAGAGACCATATCTAAGTTTACATGTGGGTTTTAATGTTTAAAAGAATGAATCTGTTAAAGGCAGAAGCTAAACAACGATCAAAGAAAATGTATCCCTACACATACGAATTAAGAAAATGATGTCGACATTCAATTTAATGGCTTTGCAGAGTTCAGTCTGAAGGCAAAACTTGATTGCACCGATTTCACTTGAAACAAATGGTTGAGGAGTTTCTTAGACACAAAAGCTTTCTCAGATCTTACCAAAGAAAATTTGGTTGTTACCGGAAGCCATTAAATATCTCCAGTTATAGAATATAGTAGCTACCAAATACTACTTCTCAGCAAATGTTATATGCCAGGTACTTTATTGGTGTATTATCATAACAACTCTAGGAAATACTGTTACCCCAATACTAAAGAAATGAAATCGAGAGAAAGGAAGTTGCCCAAAGGCAGAGAAATAGGAAGAACAAAGTCTACACTTGACCAAAGTCTACCTGACCTCTGGAACCCTTATTCTTATGTTTTTTTAAAAAATTTTGCTAGTGCTGTGGTTTGAACCCAAACCCTCTCATTTACTTGGAAAGTGTTCTACCACTTGAACCACAGGTTCAGCCCTTTCAGCTTTAGTTATTGTTTAGATAGGGTCTCATTTTTTCTGCCTAGGCTGGCCTAGACTATGTATATGATCCTTCATTTATGCACCCTTGTAACTGGGATTCCGACATGAACCCAGCTTGTCTGTTGAGATGAGATCTCACTAATATCTCCCTTCCCCAACTGGTCTCAAACCATGATCCTCCTATTTCGATGAGCTGTGCCTGTCTATTTTAAGTTTTTCCTGAGACACAAGAGGGCCAGGAGTTTGATACCAGCGTGTCTCAAGAAAACTGAAAAAGATATGGGACCAAGTGGTAATATAAACACTTATGATGTAAGCCAGGCATGGTACTACACACCTATAATCCCAGCACTAGGGAGGCTGACACTGTATAGGTGTGTAGTACCATGCCTGGCTTACATCATAAGTGTTTATATTACCACTTGGTCCCATATCTTTTTCAGTAAAATAGGGTTTGACTTAGGGAAGCATACAACCTTGTAATGTATCTGGTAACACTTCAGCAAGTGATTATCTTGGGAAAAAATTTAATGTAAAAAATAATTTGAAAATCAATTTCAATCAATTTATATATTCTTGGCAGAGGATATTTTTTATTATAACTGGTATTTATTAACCAAACTATATTAAATTAGATGAGGATTGAGTTATTATCTAGTTGTTGTAAAAGAAATCAAGAGCCGGTGCTGGTGACTCACAACTGTAATTCTATTTACTCAGGAGGCTGAGGTCTGAAGACCATGGTTTGAAACTGGACCAGGCAGAAAAATCCCCTCTAAGATACTCTTATCTCTATTTAACAAGTGGGAAAAAAAGTGAAGGTGTGGACCAAGGGTTACAGTGTCAATATGAGTGAAAAAACTAAGAGTTCCAGGTCCCTGAGTTCAAGCCCCAGTATTGGCACAAAAAATAAAGACAGGAGGTAATCAGTCATTACCTGGGATTAGGTGTGACTGTTAATTCTTCTTTTCGGCATTGGAAAAATGACACAAAGTCAGATAATAGTGATACTTGTACAAAATTAGAGAATAATGATACTTGTATAGAATTAGATACTTGTACAATTTTACCCTTACAATGAATGAGCTTTGTAATACTGAGTTATAATAAAAGATATCCGACAAGAGTACATGTGTTTGTTTGTTTGTTTTTCAGTTGTGGGGCTTGAACTCAGGGCCGGGATGCTGTCCCTGAGCTCTTTTGCTTAAGGCTAGCACTCTACCACATTGAGCACAGCATCACTTCTGGTTTTCTGGTGGTTAATTGGAGATAAGAGTTTCCTGCTGGAGCTGGCTTTGAACCATGATCCTCAGATCTCAGCCCCCTGAGTAACTAGGAATAGAGGTGTTGAACCACTCGTGCCCAGCTAAAACCATTTTAAGGAAGTAGCAAAGGAAATACCACATTCTGTTGCTTACTTCCAGGCTCAGTTATCTCTTTATAGGCACTGCACTGTCAAGCCGGCGGGCCTTTCATTGGCAGTAATTCTGAAATAGCACACAGTTCCAATCTTTCTGATGACCACATGAGCCAATAAAAAGCAAAGTGTTTAACAGAATTTATGTAAACGATGCTCCAAAAATAAACTTGGAGCTGTCCAACAGAATTAATCAAAATTCATGATGAGTTACTGAGCTTTTACTTTTGTGGTGCCCAGCATTGAACTCAGGACGCTGAGCACACTAGCAAAATGCTCCACCACTGGGTCACCTGCTCCTGACTTTGAGTTAGATTAGAAGTGATGGGTGGAGGGGGCTGGCTATATTAAACAGCTGAACCAAATGCTCACCCAGAGCAAATATTAGCTGTGCAAATCTCAGAACAATAACTGGTGGGAGCGAGAGTATTTCTCAAGAAGGGAATCATCTACGCTTTGGAGAACAGTGCTGCTGCTAACAACCCTTTTGGCCTCAGCTAAATCGATCCTGAAATGTTGCTTCAGTGGGATCTGACTTTCAAAATGTTCCATAGGATGTTTTCAAATTTGGCTTCTTTTCCTAGACGATTTCCTGGCTGTTCATCTTTTTTATTGGCGACTGGCAAATTCTGGTTATGGCTCTGACTCAGGTGTATTTTGGAGGAAGAGGATTATAGCATGGAGGTATGAGGCTGAGATCAGCAATAGGAGAGGTGAGTTGTCCCAGGGAAGGACAACTTAGCCATTCTGCACGGCAGCGTTGAACATGAGGTTAAGTGAACAAAGCCTAGAGAGAGAGGACAACTAGCAAACAGATGGACAGACAGGTCATTAGCTAGATAGACAGGTTATGCAGATCCTGAAATCAAAGAGGGCTATAAAATAAAGTGAAGGATTAGGGGATCTTATTTAAAATAATCTTTGAAAGGGTTTATACCTTACACCTGCGATCCTAGCTACTGAGGAGGCTGAGATCTGAGGATCATAGCCCTAAGCCACAGGGGCAAAAAAATTCCACGAGACTCTTAGCAATAATTAACAAGCAAAAAGCTGGAAGTGGAGGTATGGCTCAAATGATAGAATATTAGCCTTGAGTGAAAAAGCTAAGGAAGATCAAGAAGTCCTGAGTTCCAGCCCCAGTACTGCCCCCCCCCAATAATATTTAAATAAGATAATCTTTGAAATCACTTTTCAGGTATAGTCTAAGTTGGAAGTTCAAAAGCAGCTTTTCCTAAGCCTTGATAAATGATGGCTTAAGTCTCAACTCCCTTCCCCATCCCTTTTCCTCCCACATTGAGCAGAATTTTGGGAGGACAGGGGATGAGAAAACTCCAGTGATGACTTGTTCCTTTATCTAGGTGTTTGC
This sequence comes from Dipodomys spectabilis, assembly GCF_019054845.1. NCBI lineage: Eukaryota > Metazoa > Chordata > Mammalia > Rodentia > Heteromyidae > Dipodomys > Dipodomys spectabilis. The sequence continues at coordinate 3,038,695 of NW_024870974.1, forward strand.
AGCGTCCAATAAAAAGAATTAGACTACGGGCTGGGAAGGTGGCTCAGTGGTAGAGCGCTTGCCTTGCATGCAGGAGGCCCTGGGTTCGATTCCTCAGCACCACTAAACAAAAAGAAAAAAGCCAGAAGTGGCACTGTGGCTCAAGAGGTAAAGCGCTAGCCTTGAGCTGAAAAGCTGAGGGACAGTGCCCAGGCCCAGAGTTCAGGCCCCACAACTGGACCCCAAAAAAAAAAAATTAGGCTTGGGGCTGAGAGGAATAACTCAATGGTAGAATGTCTGACTAGTGTGTATAAGGTCTTGGGTTTAACATCCAGCACCCCAATAAAAGGAAAAAAGAAGGGATGGAAGGAAGATGGAAGAGATGGTAGAAGTATTGTAATGTCCACTCCTTTCTGGATTTACTAACAGTGAATTCTGGTAATTCATGGGCTAGGAGAATAAGTTGTATTGATGACTTGTCTCTGTTAAAATGCTTATTTACTTTAGCATAGGAAAATCCTTCTAATATAAAAAGATGTTTATTCCTTCAATAATCTAAATAATAACTGTGTTATGCAACACAGTTATTTAACTGTGTTATGAGCGGAGCTGCTTTCCAATAATCTATAATTTTATCTATAACTATAATTTTATCAATTTACACACACACACACAATTGTACCAGATAGATATCAGCCCCATAACTTGCCTCCCTTGCTCCAAGTTTAATGGTCAAACCAAACAGCCAACACTTATTTAATAGAAACCCTTGAGGGCTTTACCACAAAGGTTAAATCCAGCAGACTAACTGAACAACCATGCTAATGACTGACTCCTACATTTCCAGTTTTGTTTGAATACTTGTATCTTCAAGGGGAAGCTGCACAGAATGCCTGTTGATATGAAAGGTATCTGAAACACTTTTTAAAAGTTCTATTTTCAAAGGCATTTAAGTATAGCATTGGTGATAATATATTTATTTTTCTTAAGAAGGTTGACCTGGTCTGAGAGAGAAAGAAATGCAGAAGTTGAGTACCCTGGCTTTACTGTCTATTCCCCAAACTGCATAGGCCTTTCGAAAAGAAAGGAGAGGTCTTATTGTAGGGAAGTCAATAGATCACAGTCAACAGTATATATCCTAGTCAACCATAAAAATTGTATTTGATTTAGAAGTATAATTTTATTGCAGGAAAAATCAGGGTGGGGAGGGAGAGACCTGTTCCTTTAAAAATAGCGTCCTAACTCTCTACTTTCATATAGATCTTTTGTCTTTTGCCCTTCAGATCATTTTAGAAATGCACCTATTGATTTCTCTGGTGGCCACATACTGACCAAATGGTGTATTTTTCTATTTCCAAAAAGTTGCATAGGGAGATGTAAGCAGGCTACTGAATCACATCTTTAGAAATGACTTCTTGAGCACGGTTCAGTTTACTGTTGTGCTAGAAGAGAACAGTTCTACTTTGCTTTGGAAAGTAGGAAAAAATACATTAAAAACCTACAGAAAGGAGTTCGATAATCCTTCCCCAGTGTGGAGATGAAGGTGGAGAATGAGCTCATACCTCCTCAGGAGGCTAAGATCTGAGGATTGAAGTCTGAAGCCAGCCTATGTAGAAAAAGCCTGTGAGACTCTTATCTCCAATTAATCACCCAAAAGGCTTGAGTGGAGCTGTGGCTCAAATGGTAGAATTCCAGCCTTGAGGGAAAAAGCTAAGGGACGGTTCCCAGGCCCTGAGCTCAAGTCCCAGTATTGACATGGAAAGAAGGAAGGAATGGAGCAGAGAAGAAAGAGAAAGAGAAAGGAAAAAGAAAGGAAAGAAGAAAAGAAGGAAAAGAGAAAGGAAAGAAAGAAAAGAGAAGAAAAGATGACCAAAAAACAACAACAACAAAAAAACAAAAACCCAGGTAGATAGGAGAGGAAGGAAAGAAAAGCCACGCTAAGCGGGCAGTCCATTAGTGGTTATACAGGGTTGCATGCATACCTCAGCACAGGAAGCTTACACCATCTCCAGCTTCGATGTAGAAATGATACCTAGACAGACTTTAATATTGACTTCTTGGTAGAGGTCTCAAGTCTAGAATTAGATATGGGGATATTTACTGAAAATGCAACATTATTATATTTGTTAGTGCTCTGCACCAACAGAATGAGTTCGAGGGAGACAGTAACAGCAGCTTAGCGATTTTGAAAGCGTCCTTCCTGGTAGTAAGGATGGAACACTGAAAAATTAAGGAAATGGAAGGTCCCCAAGTATGTACCCATCTGCAGGTAGTCCTTGTTTTCCCCCTCTCCCAGTACTGGTGTTTGGATGTGGAACTTTATTCTGGCCAAGTGGGACCTGATTCCTTGAGCCATGCTTGAGCCAGTCCCTTTTGCCTTTGTTACTGTATATATGTATGTATGTATGTATGCAGGTATTGCTAGTACCAGAGTCTGAACTCAGGGCTTTGTGTTGTCTTTTGGCTTGCTTGCTCAACTGTCACTCTACCATTTGAGTCATAACTCCAGTCTGGCTTTTTGCTGGTTATTTTGGAGATGGGAATCTCATAGACTTTTCTTCCCAGGTTGGGTTTCAAACCACAGTCCTCTAGATTTCAGCCTCCTGAGTAGCTAGGATTATAAGTATAATCCACCAATGATTTGTTATTTTTCAAATAGGTTTTGCTTTTGGTCTGGGCTGACCTAGACCTTCCTTCCCTATTTATGCTTCCCACCATAACTAGGATAAGTGTATGCCATCATGCCTAGTTTTTAATGTTAAGACGGTGCATTTCCATCATAGCAAGAATAAACACAACTTCAATTAAGATTTATCAATGTGGGAAAAAAATCAATCTATGTAGTAGGAATTGTTAGGTTATTATATGTAAACAAGCATACTCAGTTTGAATATTAGTACTTGAATTCTACATAAGTAATGTATAAAATACAATTGGGAGCATTTGGGGAGCATTTCTTGGAATCCCAGCTTCTAGTAGGGCCTTTGCTCTTGCTAACTTCTCCTTGCTTATTATGTCAGTGTTTTATTCTCACACTCCCTTGGGGAACAGGTGAAAGCTACTCTCAATTCCATTGAGAGAATGAACATGGCTCCTTTCTGACACATTTTAGTAGAAGAGGTCCAATTGCTAAGAGCAACAACTTCTAATGGAATGGGTTTCCCTCTAAGTCCTCTATGACAAATCTTAGCTACAAAGTTTCTGTGACTAAGTGTCTCCCAATTACTAAGAACAGGAACTTCCCACAGAATGTCTCACTGGTAAACTGACACATAGACACCCACTCCTATTGTACTTTATGGATAAGGAACACTGGAAGTTTACTTTGAATCTTTAAGATGTAATTTAAGCTGGGCAAAGGTGGCTCATGCCATTTGTAATCCTAGATACTGGGAGATTAAGACTAAGACTGGGAGATTCTCATTTTGAAGCCAACCCAGACAGAAAAGTTTTTGAAACTCTCATTTCCAATTATCCAGTAAAAAGCTGGGCTGGAAGAGTGGCTCAAATGGCAGAGTTCAGCCATGAACAAGGAAGCTAATGTAGAATGCAGGGCCTGGTATTATTAGCTCGTGCACACAAATGTAATTTATGTTGTCATCATAAAGGAGTATAGATACTATACTGAATTGTTGGTAAGATCATAAATTTGTACAATTCATTTGAAAATATCTTTTTATCCATATAATGAACTTTAAACATGTGTCTGTCTCTTGAAATAGCAACTCTACACCACTGAGAATTTCTCTTGGAACAAGCATACAGAAAAAAATAGCCTCCTAAGAAATTCACTAAAATATCAAAACAATCTAAATGTCTATAGTTGGAGACTGAAATATCCAGGAGATGCATTAAACGTTTTAAAATGGAACTACATTCTTACTCTCATAAAACTGTGCATATATAAAAAGGACCAAGTCAATTCATGTGAAAATTCGTGAGATACTTACTTCCAATTAATTACCCAGAAAGCCGAAAGTTGAATGGCTTAAGTGGTACTGTAGAGTGCTAGCCTTGAGGATTGTGCTCAGGCACCGAGTTCAAGCCCAAGGACCAGCAACTCCCTCCCCCTGAAAAAAAATGCTATTGGTATCTACATTTTAAGAATATTAAGAGAAATTAATTCTATTTCTTGCACCCCAGGGAACAGCCAAGGAAATGAGTTTTCTGTTTGTTTCTAGAACATCTATGGCATAAGGTGTAGCAAGAACCATATAGGAGATTGGAAGGCCATTTCCAAAGCTTATATTGAACACAATTAAACGCAGCAGTTTGATGTCTATATTTCAGAGACACTCTTATGAATGATAATCGTGACTCCAGATTGATAGAGATGTCTCTAAAGGAAAAAAAGGAATTCCATTTACTCACTCTTAGCCCTGGGAATGGAACAGGCAAATGCTTTCTAACTAACTACATCTGTCATTTTATTCTACCAGAATTGTCTCTTCCTTTGTTTCTTCTCTGAGCAAACTGTATCACCAACCCTCCAGTTGGTAAGACTCCATGAAATCACAGCCATCATCTCAGCTTGACTCCCTCTCCTGACCACCTAGATTTAACCCCTTTTTCTCAGCAGTTGAGTATTTCAATTTTTTCCCCTTCTTGCTGACCGCGCCCCCCTTCCCGGGCTGAGGACTGAACTCAGGGATTTGCACTAGCCAGGCAAGTGCTCTTCCACTGAGTGAAATCCCCAACCCCTCACCTCAGTTTTAACCCTAGACACAATCACACCCAACCTTAAGGCAAATGACTATGAAATGCAGCTGGACAGATATCAGAACTTTATTAAAAAATAACAAATTTCTCTCTGAAAAAAAAATAAAAATAAGCAAAGTAAGTATGTTTACTTAAATTCTTTGAAGTTACAAGTGGCTTCTCTAGTTGAAAGTTGTGAATAATGGTTAATACAGTTTTCTATCATACTCCTATGAAACACTAAAGTCTAAATTCATACAAAAGTAATCCTAGCTACTGAGGAGGCTGAGATCTAAGGATCATGGTTCAGAGCCAAGCTGGGGGAAGAAAGTCCATGAGACTCCAATTAACCACCAAAAAAGCTAAAAGTGGAGATGTGGCTCAAGTGGTAGAGCATCAGCAAAAGAGCCTAGGGAGAGCTCCCAGGCCTTGATTCCCAGCCCCATGACCAGCAGAAAAAGAAAAAAATGTGGGGGAGCTGGTGCAGCTTAAGTGGTAGAATCATTGCTTAGCCTGTGCAAGGCTCTGTGTTCTGTCCCCAGCATTCAAAAACTGAATAAATAAGCAAATAGTTTTTTAAAAACCTCAATTGCTCTCGAATTAAAAGGTGCCATCTACTCAGGTATTGTGCCAATGATTAGAGATTGTAAATAATTCAACATTCACAGTCATGACAGACTTTCAAAGACATTGAGAGCCACTCTCCCAAAGCCTTTCTGTTCCCAGATTTTAACACAGACCACTTCCTTGGCTACCTGCCAATTGGCCTCACCCAGACTTGCCAGAATGAAACTCCTCAAGTTCAGGAAGAAGAAAAGCTCTGATGACCTACCTTTCTTCTCTTTCAGCTCTCGGAGCCCGGTTCAGCCACAACAGATCATCATCGTCATGATCCGGGTACTGTGGAACCAGACTCAACCGTTTTCCCTAACATTGTGATCTCTCTCCGAAAAAGTAAGAACTCCTAGAAAATCCAACCGGGATGGAAAACCACGGGCTTTCTCCCCTTGTGTTTACAACCATACATGTCTATCGCCAGGCTTACAGTTATAGAGTTCTCTGGCTCAGGGATCTGAGCTCTGCTGGTTGCAAGCTGTGAGGACAGAGTCCACATCTTATTTGTGTTGGTGTCACACTGGCCACTAGCCAAGCTCCTGGCCTTCAAGCCCTAGCGTGGCTGCTGAATGAATGTACCAGCCTACACACTCAACTGCCCCACGGTAACCTTACCTTTTCCCACGGTGCCTCAGACACGGCCATCTGTAGGCAAAATCGGGTGAACTACCAAATTCAAGGCCTCCAAATTCCATCTAACTGAACTGTGGTTTAGGCTGTGTGACTGATTTTTCTTCTTTATTTCTTTTTAACTTTTATTGTTATTATAAAGGAGATGTACAGAGAGGTTACAGTAACATGAGTCAGGTAATGAGTACATTTCTTTTTGGACAATGTCACTCTTTCCCCCATGCTCCCCCAGTTTTTCCCTCCTGTTCCCACCTACAAATTGTATAGTGAGTACTACTGCTGATTTTTTTTTATTGTGACCTATCTTACAGAAGATGAGATATACTGTAAGCTATTTTTAAAAAGTAAACAAACCCTAGACCTAAATTCAGAACTCAGTGAGATCTAAGGAGTCCCAAACAACTCTCCATGACCATGATCTTAACGTAGTTTTTCAATATATGATTTTCAAAATACTTAATTGTGTGTGTGTGTGTGTGTGTGTGTGTGTGTGTGTATGTGAGTCATGGGCCTGAACTCAGCCTGGGCACTGTCCCTCAGCAATTCAGCTCAAGGCTAGCTCTCTACCACTTGAACTTCCAGCTTTTTCTGCTTATGTAGTGCTAAGGAATTGAACACAGGGCCTCATGCATGCAAGGCAAACACTCTACCACTAAGCCACCTTCCCAGCCCCAAGATAATTAATTCTGACCGAAATAAAAAGCTTGAAGAGGCTTCCTAAATGTGTGTGTGTGTGTGTGTGTGTGTGTGTGTGTGTGTGTGTGTGTGTGTGTGTGTGTGTGTGTGTGTGTGTGTGTGTGTAGGTACTGGAGATTGAACTAAGTATCTCATGCTCTTTCTTGCTCAACTTTTTTGCTCATGGCTAGTATTCTACCACTTGAATCATACTTCTAGTCCAGCTTTTTTTTTTATGGTATTAGTCCGCAAAATTATCTTCAATTATTTTCAATCACAATCTTCAATTATGAACATGAGAGTCTCATGGGCTTTTCTGCCCAGCCTGGTTTAGAACTTAGGTCCTCTGGGTCTCAGCCTGCTATGTAACTACAGGTGTAATCTATTGCACTTGGGCTACTTTTACAATTAGCAATGTACTGGGGTGTTTTGCTTTGTTTTGTTTTGTTTTGCCCTAAAAGCAGTGGATTTCCTTTCCTGTGAGTCATTCTCAGGAGAAACAGAAACTGTGTACTTTTTCCTCCTGACCATTCCCTCATCAGTGTTACCATAGGGGCCAAATCTGCATTTATCCTATGAGCTTACATGTTTCCAAACCTTAGCCAGGCCCCACATTATAACATACAGCTACCGATTCGTGTATCTGATGCCCTCGAGGGCTCATGTGGATGTTTATCTTCCTCCTCAATGACTTAAAAGAAGGGCATTTCCTGGAAATATTGAGGTGGACATTTCATTGTAGTGAGGTGCTCAGAATGTGTGAATCATTCCTGTTGCCTGGCAACATGTTTGTTTGGCAAAGTGAAGGCAACTCGGTACAGGTAGTCAGACCATGGAGCAGATATTCAGCATAACTTCCTTCTGATACTACACAGTTGGTTTCGTGTTTAACAACTGTTCTTTCCTACTGGTAGTACAGGTTCCTGAGGGCTTTCTGTTTAAGTCAGGACAATTCCAAAGGCACTATGCTATGCAGAGAATCAGCAGTACCTTTGTGGCTGAAATAAGGGCAAACCTGCTTTTCCTATTGAGTTGTTAAGAAAACCTTTAAGACAAAAGGTGGTTATAAAACTCTCATATAATGCATAAAGGGGTGACCATCCCTGTAAAAAGAAAATCCTCATACACACTCATAGTTAATATGACATACTCATAAACAGCCCTGGGCCACTATTTCTAACCTTATAGTCAAGAGGCAGATTTTTTTTTTTTCTGGTACTGGGGCTGGAAACTCTGGGCCTGGGTGCTATCCTGGGGCTCCTTTTGCTCAAGGCTAGTACTCTACCACTTCATCCACTGAAGCGCTTCCAGCTTTTTCTGTGACTAATTGGAGATAAGAGTCTCATGGACTTCCTGCACAGGCTGGCTTTGAACCACAATCCTTACATCTCAGCCTTCTGAGTAGCTAGGATTACAGGCATGAGCCGCTAGTGCTGAGCCAAGAGACAGATTTTTATGCAGCAATGATTGATTCAAGGGCTATACTTTAAGCTAGAAAAAAACACTGTATGTATACACAAACTTATCTTCTTACAACAAGAATTGATGACCACAGTATAAGCAGCTTCAGAATTGAGGGAATTTACTCTCGAATAATGTAAGGAATGGAAAGAGATGGCACCGCAGGCTCAAGGTGACCTTACAAATTTCTACCTTCAGATTTCAGATAAAATGTGTAGTTAGGTCCCTGTAGAAGCTAAAAATCTATCGTCAGACACTCTGAGGTTACATCTCATGTAAAGGCTCTAACAGATAATGCCTGTCCCCCTAGTGTCCTATAGCACAATCGTGTTCCTGATCATTCTATGCATTAAATATTCAAGGAGGAGAAGTGGTTTTTTCAAGGCAGGAAAGTTCACCAGACTCCTTTCTCAACCTAGAGCAGAGGCACACACCTGTCATCCCAAGGTAGTTGGGAGGTTTGGATTGTGAGGATTATAATACCAGGCAGTAATCATTTCTATGCATTAAAGACTCAAAGGAGGAGAAGTGACTTTTGGTCTTGTTTAAGCTCTCTACACTACTTGGGAGGCTGAGAATAGGAGGACCACAATTCAAGGCAGGAAAGTTCACCGGACTCCTTTCTCAACCTATAGCAGTGGCACACACCTGTCATCCCAAGGTAGTTGGGAGGTTTGGATTGTGCGGATTGTAATACCAGGCAGGTAGGCTGAAAAGTCTGGAGACTTCATTGACACAAGAGGAACAACTGATGCAGCAGTGCTAATGATCCTAGCAAGTATGGAAAGCCTAAAAGTGGGCAGATGGTAGTCCAGGCATGCCCCTGAGCAGAAAATGAGACCATATCCTAAAAATAACTAGTGAAAATTAGGGTTGGAGGCATGGCTCAGTAATACTGCATCAGCCTAGCAGGCATGAGGTACTGAGTTCAAATATTAGTATTGCACACACAAAATAAAGCCGCACACATACTAGGCTGGTTCTGCAGGCATTTTGTCTTTGTTACTGTTGTTATTTGGGGGTTTTGTTTGTCTTTTCAAGGGAATTCTGTTGAATACATAAGAAAGATCTAATACTATATCTAAATGTTACCTGTAATCTCCGTGGGAAAATAAATCTAGAGTCCTAAATTAACTGACTGCTTTTGGATTACAGGATACAAAAATAATTTAAAATTTCTTCTTTCTTTCTCTCAGCAAAAAAAAAAAAAAAAAAATCATTTTAATTCTGGAACTTCAATATGCCTGAAATCCACAAGTACTACCAAAAATAGAATAGATAAAATGATTTTTACTTTGCTTATGTTAGCAATGACAGGTATATAAATTTACTTAGCAATTTTTCACCTTAAACATATGTTAAAACTTTTATCTTCGCCCACGTGCTTTCATTTTTAAAGAAACACATTTAAAGGAGAGCAATCTTTCTATGCCTAAAAAAAAGCTGTAATTTCTGCTGGGTGCTGGTGGCTCATGCCTGTAATCCTAGCTACTCAGGAGGCTGAGATCTGAGGATCACAGTTCAAAGCCAGCCCGGGCAGGAAAGTCTGTGAGACTCTTATCTCCAATAAACCTAACTAGAAAACCAGAAGTGGCGCTGTGGCTCAAGCGGTAGAGCGCCCGCCTTAAGCTGAAGAGTACAGGGACAGCGCCTAGACGCAGAGTTCAAGCCATGACCGACAAAAAAATAATAATAATAATTTCTAAAACTAGTGGATTGTAGGTAACAATTACTAGGAGAGAGAGAGAGAGAGAGGAGGGGGAGGGGAGGGGGAGAGAGGGGGGGGATGTCTTCCAAAGTATTTTGAAGCCCACATTCTCATCTAAAGGAGTATGTTACAGTGTAGGGTCTGATGTCGATTAGGCAGACCTTCTAAAAAAATTTTTTTTTTGGTGGCCTGTGTTTACAGCCCAGGAATAGAAAGGTCAGTTCTCTGGGTTCTCAGAGAAGACTTAGGTCTTGGGAATTAAACTGTCAGTGGCCAGATGAGCTGATCTGGTAAACTTTCCTACGTGTATTTCTTTTCTTTTTTCTCTTTTTGGTCAGTCATGGAGCTGTCCCTGAGCCTCTTTGCCCTCAAGGCTAGCGCTCTACCACTTTGAGCCTCAGCACCACTGCCCATTTTTTGAGTAGTTTATTGGAGATAAGCATTTCCTGGGGACTTTTCTGCTCAGGTTGGTTCTGAGCTTCCATCCTCAGATTTCAGCCTTCTGAGTAGCTAGGATTACAGGCATGAGACTGGCTTTTCTTTCCTTCTTTTTTTTAGGTAGGCGGTCCACACTGGAACTTGGTACTTAACTGAACCATGCTTCCAAATCCCTTTCTACATGTAGTTAGGAGAAATTGACACATCATAGAAAAGTATATAGTATGGGGGTGGGTGGGGTGCAAGCGCTCGTGCGCGCCAGTCCTGGGGCTTGAACTCATGGAAAAGCTGCTTTCCCTTAGCTTTTTGGCTCAAGGCTGGTGCTTGCTTCGGCAGCACATAGACTAAAATTGGCTCAAGGCTGGCATTCTATCACTTCAGCCCCAGCTCCACTTCTGGCTTTTGGTGGTTAATTGGAGATAAGCATCTTTCAAAGAGGCTTTAAACCTTGAAGCTCAGATCTCAGCCTCCAGTAGCTAGGATAACAGGCCAGAGCCACTGGCACCAGGCTAGTATGCTACCTTTTACATTATAAAAGGACTAATAGAAATTCACATTACTATTTCCTTGTCGTGTACAAAGGAATTGGGAAAGAGATCAGTGGAACACTGATGAACAGGCTGAGAGGGAATGGTAAAAGGCAGAATCTGGGCTGGTTCCTCAAATCAGAAAAAAAAAAAAAAAAGCAACACAACAATGTTATACTTGACAAGTAAACTTTTCTTTTTCAAGCTGAAGTGTTATCAACCTGGGGTGCTGCTTTGTTTTCAATTCCACGGTGGCCACAACACAGACTGTTTTATATTCCAAATCAGGTTCCGGCTCTTGCCTTCCCTATGTAGATTCGTATGTCATGTTGATGGGTTTCTCCAGGCTCCCTGAGAGCATGGAACTCTCCCCACCCTCCTAATCCATCGAATTGATTGCTAAGGATACTTGGAAGCTTTTATAAAGCTTACGAAAAGCCAGGATCTTGTTGTGGTCCTTGTCTGGTTTGAAACATGGAACTGAGCACAGATACCCAGAAGGTGGTCGGTAAGGATTTGTTCCATTAGTGGATTCTTTCCTTCACTGGCTCCCTACCATATGAGAGCAGGGATACCGGTGGGCTGGTGTATTTGGCATTCTACCCACAAGCCAACAATTCTACCTACTTGGAAGGCTAAGATCTAAGGATCACCATTTGAAGTCAGCCAGGGAGGACAAATCTTTGAGACTCTAATTGCCAATTAACCAGCCGGAAGTAGAGGTATGGCTCATGTGATAGAGCACCCTCCTTGAGAGAAAAAAGCTGAGGGACAGTGCCTAGGCCCCAAGTTCAATCCCCCAAAATCAATACCCAAAAAGAAAAAAAAAAAAGAAAGAAAGAAAGAAAGAAATTCTTGGCATTCTTGGTATCAGCAATACAGGCAATCCAGTTCCAGCAGCCATTTCTAAATTTATCTTCAACTTTCACAGAAGACAAAGCAGCCAACAAGATGCTATGTGGAGCAATAGAACTCAACTATTCATAAAATTTTAGTGTTTAATTAACTTGAGATTAAAGCTAACTAATCTTTGCAAGCAAACACCGCACTTACTAGTAACAATGAAAAACAATCATAGGCTCAAATGAAGTCTGGTTTTATTTAAGGTTCTCAGAGCTACAGTGAGCAAACCTCTTTCACCTTGGATTAGACAATTATAACAACAGAATAACTGTACTACTACAAACTTGGGGGAAGTGCTAAGCACGGATGACTGATGTACCTCCTAAAGATTTTCCAGGCTACAAACCTTCTGCAGGCTCCACTGAGGTATTTAATGAACAGTAGCACGGAGAGCTGGAAGTTTGGCTGTCTCCCCCGCCAAGCCCCCCACACATACATACACATCCCTTTCTTCTTTCCTCCTTTCTTTTCTCCCCCCCTCTTCCTTTTCCTTTTTTCCTTTCTTTTCCTTTTCTCCTTCCTTCATCCATCATTCCTGGTCTCCCTCGCTTCCTCCCTTCCTTCCTTTCATGCCAGTCCTGGAGCTTAAACTCTGATTCTGAGTGGTTTTTCCCGGGCTGAGGCTTTCCTTTCCCGGGCTGGCTTTGAACCCTGATCATTAGATCTCAGCTTCCTGAATTGCTACAATTACAGATGTGAGCCACCTGTGCCCAGCCTGTGAGCCACCTGTGCCCAGCCTCTCATCTGTATTTCTTTTCCTGTCATTTAAAAAAACAGAAACTCATCCGGGTGCCGGTAGCTCACGCCTGTAATCCTAGCTACTCAGGAGACTGAGATCTGAGGATCGCGGTTCAAAGCCAGCCTGGGCAGGAAAGTCTGAGACTCTTGTCTCCAGTTAACCACCAGAAAAACCACAAGTGGTGCTGTGGCTCAAGTGGTAGAGCATTTGGCTTGAGCTGAAGAGCTGAGGGACAGTACCAAGGCCCAGAGTTCAAGCCCCATGACTGACAACAACAATGACAACAAAACAACCCAGAAACTCAGTGAGTGAGGATACACTTCCCTGAGAGCTGAGCTACATAGCTGAGATTCTTCTGAGGCTAAAATAAAAGTTCTGAATGAAGGCATTTACTTGGGCCACGCCCTCCCTGGGAAGGAAAGGCAGCAGAAGCCGCTGGAGACAGGGACAGTCAATGTGGGTGGATGCAAGGTGTCCTCATCATCCAGGCATCAGAAACCCCCAGCCTACCTTTGCAGATGCAGCCCAGTGAAACCCACGTTGGTCCTTACAGGAGGAGCTGGCTCTCCCAGGTCCTGCAGATTGTCTCTCAGGAGAGTGGTACAGGTCTAGGAAAGACAACACTATGGTTAGAATGATGTTTGGCAAGCCAAATGAGTGTGAGGCTTTGAGTTCAAACCCCAGTACTACCAAAAAATAAAGTGGCTTAACAAGGATCACACCTGTAATCTCAGCTAATTAAGAGGCAAAGTCAGGATATCCTTAAGTTTGAGGCCAGCCTAGGTGAAGTCTGTGAGGTCCTGTAGGAAACTCAAGCGTTTTTCCACTTCTTGCAATAAGCTCTGGAGTAGGAATCCAAAGCAGTAGGACCCACAAATGCATATGGACACACAAACACAGCTCTGATGAGCTGGTTCTTTTGAGGAACACAGTTACCCAGAATCCCTCAGTCTATCCTCCTTTGCATATCTCCCCTAGCCATGCTTGTGATGGCTCAAGTCAGAAGAGAAGACAGTGCCAGGTTTGTGGAAGAAATTCTCTCACATCCGGAGATGGCGCAAACACAGCCACTGAAAACCACTAAGTAACTCAACGCATTGAAAAGAATCTGTTAAGTTTAATGGACTTGAAAGCCATTATCTGGCAGAACAGCCACAGTGATCTCTGGGGATTAAACAACTTGGAAGAATATTCCTGTTTGTCATCATCACCTTGGGCTCTGAGCTGTTGTGGGATAATACACTTTGTTGCAAACTGGCTATGAGATGGATTTCCTTTACAGGATTGGTTTATAGAGAGCAAACTTTAGCTAATAAAGGTCTTGGTTCCTTCAGACATTTCTATATGTCCATGGACACCGTGACGAAGCTCTACTTCCATGACTCTAGATCTAGAGTTCTGTAAGTAAATCCTGTCCCAAAGATCTGCCAACTTTCCCTCTTCACCTAGCCAGTAGGTTAAACAGTATAGAGTGATTAAACCAGGAAAATTCCATTTCCACCACCTCAAACCTTTATTCCTACTTGGGCTTCTTCAGTGCCTCAATTATAGAGAGGCACACAGTTAGTTGTTGATTATAAAAATAGTGTCTACTTCAATCTGTTAACTACTATCATCCTGCCCTTATTTACAGGTTTATAATACTTGCAAATTTTGACCAAGGGTGGACAAAAAAATTTAAAGTAAAAAAATTAAACTTCTTAGCAAGATGTCAGTGGCTCACACCTCTAATCTAGCTGCTCAGGAGGCTGAGATCCCAGGAGGATTAGTGTTCAAAGCTAGCTTGGGCAGCTAGCCAGACATGGAGCCATGGCTCCAGTGGTAGAGCACTAGCCTTGAAAAAAAACAGCTAAGGGACAGCATGTAGGCCCTGAGTTCAAGCCCAACACCCAAAATTAAATTCCCATGTGCCCAATATGCGGTTCAGCCTTGCCTTATGGTCAGCTATTGAAATTGTACAATCTACTCTTTCCCTGCCTTTGATATTGTGGAAATCCAACTCTTGAGTTGCATATGCTACCTCAAAAGAAAAATAACAGTTAACGTTTAATTGAAGCACTAAAGTGAAAATTTGACATTTGTTGTAAGGCAGCATATCTCTACTGGAAGTTGGGTAGCATTGTGGGAAGAATGAATTGAGCATCTCCAGGACAGTGCCGAACTCTGTGTATATGAGCATATGCACAGTTTTTCCTCTGATGAGGTCTCTTTAGAAACCATACACCCATGGATACCAGACTACTATAGAGCAATGTATTCTCATCTTTTTTCCCCTTTTTTTTGTGCTACTACTAGGTCTTGAATTTAGGACCTGGTCACTATCCACCTTAGCCTTCTTGCTCAAGGATGGCACTCTAATATTTGAGTTACACCTCTACTTTTGGCTTTTTGGTGGTTAATTGGAGGGAAGAGTCTCACGGACTTTCCTGTCAGGGCTGGCATCAAACCATGATCCTCATATCTCAGTCTCCTAAGATTATAGGTGTGATCAACCAGTGCCTGGATTCATTCTGATTTATTTTTTATTTTTTTATTAGAAAGGCCTGGGAATGAGAGAGAGCTGGGAAAGAGAGGAAAGAGCTAGAAAAGAGCAGAGAGAGGGGTAAGAACAGTAGCACTCACGTGGTATTCAGGTAAGGGGTAGGTTTATTCAGTAGGCCTGCTGGGACCAGGCAAGGTTGGCACTCCACGCGGCTGGGAAAGACAGAGGAAAGAGCTAGAGCAGAGAGAGAGCAGACAGAGCTAGAAAAGAAGAGCAAGAGCTAGAGAGCTAGAAAAGAAGAGCAAGAGCAAGAGAGCTAGAAAAGAAGAGCAAGAGAGCTAGAAAAGAAGAGCAAGAGAGCCATTCTGATTTTTAATACATGTGGGGTACTGCTAAAGAAAATGGCAATCGGCTAATCCACTCACAGATCACTAGGCAATTCGTAATTGCAAATTGGACAGTATTTAAAACTAAGCCCTGCACATTCTTGGAACCAACATCACTTCCAAGCCAAAGCATGAGGCCCTGAATTCAATCCTCAGCACTGGAACCAAAAATGAGCGAGTTGCTACTGTAATAAGAAATGAAAAGATGAAATTAAAACTCCCAAAATAAATACCCAAATATCTACTACCATATTAAGTTTAGGAAAAAAATGTTTATCACAACAAACACATAGTTTGTTTAATTCACTAAGGATTTAAAACAGCAAACCTCATTTTCTTGGTGGTAACTATGTGTGTGAAGTGTGGTTGAGGTTGGTAAGCAAAATATTCGGTCCTGAGATCTTAAAAGTTCTCCTTTTCACAAGATGTTATTTGTGGTACTGTACTACCAAGAAGCAAAGAAGGGAGCCTTGAAGATTAAATATAACATAATCATACAGTCCATAAAAGTAAAACGTACATGTTTACTTGTAATGACTACTCTTACATGAATAAATACTGTCTTTGAAAATAGAAATAAGACTCAAACATGAAACAAGAAACAATTTCTTTAAAAAAGTCAAATAGAAGCAAAATGTAGCCAGAGGCAGAGGGTATTAGCAAGATTAGCAAGAAACTGCCAGAGGGGACAATAGTTGTGGGACAGAGAGTCTCCTTGGTGTATCTAATAATATGATACTCACAAGACGTATGGCGTATGCACCTGAGAACTTACCAAAAGGACATGTACCAGAGTAACTAACTGTCCAAGAGGGCAGCCTATTTGACTATACCAGATTCATTGTGTGAGTGTCTGGGCAAAGTGACAGTAATTATTTGGTTAATAATCCATTTCTTCTGTATCTGTCTCTCTCTCTCTCCATCTCTCCCACTCTTAGTGCCTGTGTGTGTGTGTGTGTGTGTGTGTTCCTCCATCTCCCTTTCCTTGGGCTCTGTCTCTCCTCCTCCTTTTGTTGTCCTCCTTACTAAAGAGTTGTAAAACCAGGAGCCAGTGGCTCATACCTGACGCAGGAGGCTAAGATCTGAGGATGGCAATTCAAAGTCAGTTGGGGCAGGAAAAGTCTGTGAGACTCTTATCTCCAATAAAAACCTCAGAAAGGGGCTGGGAAGGTGGCTCAGTGGTAGAGCGCTTGCCTTGCATGCCTGAGGCCCTGGGTTCGATTCCTCAGCACCACATAAGCAAAAAAGAAAAAAAAGCCAGAAGTGGCACTATGGCTCAAGTGGTAGAGCGCTAGCCTTGAGGCCCAGAGTTCAGGTCCCACGACCGGACCCCCCCCCCCCCAAAAACAAAACAAAACAAAAAAAAACCTCAGAAAATGGAAGTGGAGCCATGGCTCAAAGGGGTACAGCACTAGCCTTGAGTAAAAGAGCTCAGGAACAACACCCAGGCCCTGAGTTCAAGCCCCACAAGGAAAAAAAAGAAGAGTTGTAAGAAATTGTCTATTCTAGCCTCCTCATTAGTCACCAGTTTTCTTACCCTGTGTAAATTTAAAAAAAAATAAAAGGTAAGTGCTGGGGGGAAGAGAAACTTTCTACCTTTGTGGACTGTATGTGGGAGTTAAAATTAGTAAAGCCCTTATGAAAAACACTATGGGGGTTCTTTAATTATAATCAACATATAAAAGCCACAGAGAGACAAATACCATATGATCTTACTTATACATGGAATCTAAAAGCATCAAATATACAGAAGCAGAGAGTAGAAAAGTGTTTTCCAGGGGCCTGGGGAAATATAGACCAAGCAGTTCAGTTAGACAAGATGAATGATTCCTAGAGATCTATTGTATGCCCGTGATCATAGTCAGTAATACTGTATTATTGCTAAAAGAATAGACTACAAATGTTCTTACTATGGGAAGATGATAAGTATGCAAGATGATGGATTTGATAATTAACTTCATTTAATCTTCTTACAGTGAATACTTTATCTAAAAGTCATTGTACATTGCAAATAAATACTTTTACTTGTCCAAAAAAAAAAAAAAGCCAGACACTGACTGTTCATGCCTATAATGTTAGCTACACAGGAGGTTGAGCTGAGGATTGAGGTTCAAAGCCAGCCTCACAGACAAATCAAGATACCAGACTGGAAGCATGGCCCAAGTGGTAGAGCATCAGTCATGAGCCGATGAGAAATTTAATGAAGAGTGTGAGGCCCTGCATTCAAAGCCTAGTACTGGAGCCCCTGCGCGCACGCCCCCCCCCCCCCACATACACACACAACCTCTGTTAGAAAGAGTTTAGCTGGTTTACTAAGATGTGCCATACCCAACTCAGACATCTACACCCTGCAAGTTATCAACATTTCTTTGAAAGAACCCCAGAGCAAATTGCATATTAGCATTTTTTATATAAACCCTTAGGACACACAGCCAACTCCGTCACATCTTACATCCTAGAGGAAGGATGATGAGTTGAGAGGAAAAAAAAATTAGCTCTCAGCACTCCAAAGAGTCATTAGGTGTCCCAATGAAAGAGACAACTCAAGTATCAGGAGTAACTGGAAAAGAGGAAGAAGAAAAAAAGGAAGTGAAACAAAGGACACAAATTCACTGGTACCGATTTTTGCAACTATATCTTGAAAAAGATAAAAGAAGATGAAGCAAAGGGGGAAAACAATGGAGGGGGTAACAATGTTCAAGAGGAAGTGTACTCATTACCTCACTCATGTAACTGTAACCCTCTGTATAGTAGCTTTACAATAAAAAAAAAAAAAAGAAGAAAAAGATAAAAGAAGATGAAGCAAAGCCTGGCAAGTCTCCACTTATGAGGGGGAGGGGAGGTGGAGGCAGCAAGATTTTAAGGGGAGGGCCTGCCGGGAGGACGAGGGGCCACTCCAGTTCCAATGGGCTGCCACAAAACGGGAGACACGTTTTCTCTCATACTGGAAGTTGTATCTAAAATATCATTGAACATAATAACTTACCCGGGACTCCAGGCATTCGCACACAGGCAAGACTAAAGGAGGAAGCCCTTAGGGGTGGAACCCAAAGGTATAACTTCTCTAAACATTGAAAAGGACATTTATTGAAATGAACTCCAGAAAATGGAAAAATGGTTTTTTTTATTGTTATTGGTGGTGGTGGTGGTGTCACCTTTGGGTTTGGGTGTTTTGTTTTACGGAAGGTATAGAGGGGATCACAGAAAAGAAGGAAGGAAGGGTGAACAAATGCAACCATGCTATTCAACATATGCTATGTGGAAAATGAACTACGTAATTTACAGGCAGGGACAGGCCAGGGGGGTGGGGGGGGGAGGGAACAAAGGAATGACATTGTCCAGAAGAAATGTACTTGTTACCTGAATTATGATAGGGTAACCCCTCTGTCAATAAATCAGCCATGTGCTTTTCCCTACAGCTACTAAGCCATGGATGGCCACAGCTACCTACCTCATACGCTTGAGAAGGGAAAGAGAAAGGAATGAACTTCATGCATGTCATTAATAGGCTTTAGTCACCTTGATCTCAAAATGTGGTACCTTCAAAATAAGGACAAGGCTTAGCATAATAATTCTTACTCATCTTCATAAAAGTTTATAGATATTAAAGAACCGCCCCCACCCCAATTTTTCATTTCATAACTTTTTTGTATGTGCCTGTCCTGGGGCTTGAACTCAGGTCCTGGATGCTCTCTCTGCTTTTTCACTTAAGGCTGGTACTCTACCACATGAGCCATACATAGCTCCACTTCTGGCCTTTTGCTCGTTAACTGGAGGCCAGATTCTCAAGGGCTTTTCTGCCCTGGTTGGCTTCAAACCTCAATCTCAGCCCCTGGGTAGTAAGGATTATTTATAGTGAGCCACTGGCACCCAGCTCCGTTAACCGACTAACATGGGCGCATGCACTGTTTACAGTGGGGTCCACAGAGTCATCTTTCACATTTGTGGTGCCAGGAACTGAACCAAGAACCTCATAGGCCTAGAGGAAAGTGGACCCCTTACTGAGCTCCGCCTCCAGCCCTGCTCCTTGTTCATGTGTTAGTTGGTGAGCTACCTTCTAATTAAGAGTGAGAAATAAGATAAAACCGAGAGCACAGTGCTTTCTTGAGCCAAGAATATCTTGTTATAATCGGAAAGATCTGCTCTATTTGAACACTGGTGGTGTTACCTGTGCCATTAAAAAGCCCTTTAATTCTGTGGCCTTTGATGAATTCAATCTCCATTCTACTCGTTACCCTTATACTCCCCGTAGCTAAAAATATGGCTGGCACCACATAGCAGATGCTTGTCAAGAATTTGCTGAAGGAAATAAATATATTGGATGAAGAGTCTTTTCAACTTGAGGGCATATTGTCCAATGCAAGTAGTAGAGCGCCAGCTTTGACAGAGAGAAAAAGTGAAGAAGCAAAACAATAAAAAGATAACTCTATATACAATGGCCAAACCCTAAGAACATCGCCACATACAATAGGAAAACAAACTGAAGACATTTTGGAAAATGCTTTCAGGATGAAGCAGTCTTATCATCCCAACGGGACTCCTTGCTAGTGGCCATGCATTTTGAAAATGTATAGTCACACCTGGCTGAAGAAGATACTGATCAAAGCTGCTCTCAGTAAATGGCCGCACATTCCTCTTCTTTGCTTCCAACTCACTGGCTCCATTGCTGGTCCTGAGTCTAGGACAAGGGTTCACTGTGGACCTTTTCCTACTTCTACTACTAAAGCTAGACTGTTCTCCTCAGAGTCCAGAGACTGAAGGTTCTTCTGGCCTCAACCCTGGCCTCCTCCTGCCATCTGCCACAAACATGGCCTCCTTCTCCTCCTCCTCCTGTCTGGTACGCCTCACATCAGATGGTGCCCTACTACAGCACTCAGCTCAGCTCAGAGTCTTCCACCAGCATTTCACCTCCCTTCTCCAGAGTGGGTCTCCTTCCTGGCTCAGTGAGTTAGCTCTTGTGTGTCAAGAGTTCTGGATTGTTCTTGTCTAGAGGGGACAGGAAGAAAAATTTCAGACCTCTTTCCCTGGAGTGCTAAAAATCATTCACGTTGACCTCAGTCTTTGAGGAAGAAAGAACAGATTGTCCTGTCCCTATCAGGAACAAAGTCAGACCAATGTTCACACATTTGAAATAAATATGATTACTTCATCTGCCTTTGGCCATGGTAAGATGCCACTAAAATGTGTGCTATGTGAGCAGATGAGTTGTCATGTCTTGCTAAGAATAGATGAACTCAAGCTTTTACAAACACTCCTAGCCCATCTGGTTATATAGTATCAGACCACCTGGTCAGATCCAAGGGGATGTTCTGAAAACTTATTTTTTTATGATGGAAGTAATTTATCTGCACATATGAGAATAGAACAGTGAAATCTGTTGAAATTGTTTTCAGAAGGAAAGAGTTGTACAATGGGGAGAGGTTCATCGGATATACTGCTTACCTAAGTGGAAATGCCAATTCCAGCTCTCTTGTACAATTAATGCATGCTAATTAGTCGTTTTGTCTCTTAAAGGATCATCTAGGTCAGGTGGTTAGTTAAGATAAATACAGCTACATAATAACAGCCATGACTCCAAATATTTTCTGCCATTTTCATAATTCTACTTGAAGTCTTAGGCTACGATTTTAAATAAAAACATCTTGATTTAAGAGCTTTGATCACTATATTGTATTCGTAAACTTCTTTGTTAAATGGAAACTCCTCTGTACAACTACTAGAAAGGTAATAATAAAAACCATTAAAAAATAAGAGTCTTCCTGTGATTTCTGTGAATGACACCTATAATTCAGAATTGCATCTGGAACCTGGTAGGTCATCCTGAATGTCTTTTATGAAATCACATATTACCCATTGCACAATGAATTTTCTCTTCAGTCCTAACATGGATTAGAGATCTCTGTGCCTTTGCAGTGAATGAAACTTAGGCTGGAGGCTCATCTGAGGTCTGGGCTCAGAGTTCTACTTCCAATCTCCGGTTGCCATGACATCCTCAGCTAACGCCTCTCCCCTTGTTGACAAGTGTATCCATGGCAACTCAAAGCTGACACAGCACTACTTTCTACTACTTCTGCTTCCAAAAACAGCACAAAGAAACTATACTAACACTCGTGGTTTAGAAACTAACAGTATGTCTGGCTCATCAGACAACTGTATTCCTTAAATCCTGCATATACTTAGACTCTATCCAGATTCTGTTTAGAATTTAACTGTCAGTTAAATAAATAAAACTATTTGAGAACCAATGATTTCATAAAACCATTTTGAGCCAGGTGCCAGGGCCTGTAATCCTAGTTATTCAAGAGGCTGAGATCTGAGGATCTGCCTATTTTAGGCTCCCCATAGTGGTTGGGATTACAGTCACATGCCACTTTGTTCAGCTTCCATCTGTGGTGATGGAGTCTCACTGACTCTCTCTGCCCAGTTTGGCCTCACACCCCAATCCTCCCAGTTTCAGCCTCTCTTGTTGCTTGAGATGACAGGTGTCTGTTACTGGGATGGAGTGAAAATGGGTCTCAAGAACTGCCCTCGAACCCATCTATCCATTCCAACTAGCTAGGACTGAGTCACTGGCATACAGCTCTTACTTTTTTTTTTTAACCGGATATGGGGCTTGAACTCTGGGCCTTAGCACTCTCCCTTCACTCTTCAGCTCAAGGCTAGCGCTCTACCACTTGAGCCATAGTGCCACTTCCCAGCTCTTACTTTTTAAAATCTTCTTCCCCACTTTCTTGAAGTTTTTTTTTCTTGATACTGGTTTGGAGCTTGAACTCAGGGCCTGGGCACTGTCCCTGAGCTTTTGTGCTCATGGGTAATGCTCTACCACTTGAGCCACAGCTCCACTTGCAGCTCTTTTCGGTGGTTAACTAGAGATAAGAGTCTCACTGACTTTCCTGCCCAGGTTGGCTTCAAAGTCCAGTCCTCAAATTTCAGCCTCTTTGAGGATTAGAGGCCTGAACCATCAGAATCTGACTTGAACAATTTTTAACAGGCCTCATTATTCCATCAGAAGCGAGACTTAAGGACTAATATCACATGTCATTTTACCTTCCTTTTCCTCTTTCCTTGTAAGCCATTTAGAACTTTTCTCCGTCTCAGCCTTTGGGTAAGCTTCCTGATTTTCCTGTTCCCAATCACCTATTAAAGGCAATTTGCATGTCAAGAGGAAAATCAAAACAACAAAAAGATTAAAAAGAGGCCTGGATTACATAACCAGGATAAAGAGTCTTGACAAAACACAAGATCTATGCATGACTAGTGGTCCATGAAGAAACAACAAAAGTAATAGCTACAAAAGTTTGAAGTCGGCTTGGCAGAAGGAGCCCAAACCCCCAAATCACTGAGGTACTGCCAGAAATGACAAGATGGGTTATTAATAAGTACAACCCTCTCCGTTTTCCATGACTTTCTGCCTGACAAAGGCACTTGTCTAAAGTTCACTCTCACATACACTTGGGCCCATGGAGGCAGAGAGGGATCTAGCCTGTAACTTCCTTCATCTCGTTTCAAATATATTCCCTATATCCCTCCTGATGTATATTGCATGAACTATTCTCCATTAACCCATGTGCTTTAGCTATGTATAATTCAATGAAAAGAGAACGCATATTCCCCAAAATTACTTCTCTTTCTCTCTCTCTTAAATTTACTTCTCTTTCCCTCTTTCCCTCCCTCCATGTGTTCCCCCCCCCCCCCCACACACACACCCTACAATTCTGGTGACTGAACTCAGGGCCTTACATTTGCTAAGCAGGCATTATCATTTGTTTTTAGGATAATAATTTCCATATGAAGAAGGGGTGAGGGAAGGAATGTAAATATTTTGAAATGCAAGATTATCAAATAGTACTTTGGGTTTTGTCGTCTTCATTGTTGTTGTTTTTTTTAATTTTTATTTTTTTGTGAACACACTGTACAGAGGGGTTACAATTACATGGGCAGGTTAATGTGTACATTTCTTATCAAGCATTGCAGCCTCCTCCTTTGTTTACCCTTCACATCCCTTCCCAGCCTCCCCCCCCCAATCCCCCCCCACCTTCCCCCCCCCCACACCAACATTGTAAAGCTCGTTTCCACATCTTGTACTTCTCATTGTTGCAACAGGTCTACCTGTATCCTTAAACGACTTGTTTTTCCCCATCTCCTCTACAAGTTATACTGACATCAAATATAGTGAAAGCAGGGGTTATATTGTGGGGGAGGGACATACAAAGCTACAAAGAGATCTAATAGAAGGTTGTAAATCAAAAGAAAAAAAAGGAAAAACAAAAAAAAAGCAGCCAGGCGTCAGTGGCTCACACCTGTAATCCTAGCTACATAGGAG
This sequence comes from Dipodomys spectabilis, assembly GCF_019054845.1. Lineage (NCBI taxonomy): Eukaryota > Metazoa > Chordata > Mammalia > Rodentia > Heteromyidae > Dipodomys > Dipodomys spectabilis. The sequence continues at coordinate 3,062,259 of NW_024870974.1, forward strand.
GCTGAGATCTGAGGATTGTTGTTTTTATGCCAGTAGCGTGGCTTGAACTCAGGGCTTTGTACCCTCATTGGTAACACAGCTGGGACTCTCCTACTTGAGCCATGCCTTTCGTCAAGCATTCTCCAGGTCTTAGCTAGGATTATAGGTTTGAACCACTGGTGCCTAGCCAAAATGGCACTTTTTACCCTAAAATGTGTGGAACTTCTAAGAGCCCTTTCCTTTCTTGTCCTAGTGGTTAATGAATATGAACAACTTTCATATACTACCCAGTGTATGAACGATGGAGCTGCTGACAGATGAGGTAATGCAGACTAGGGTTCAAACCCACCTCCTTATCTAGGAGGAAAAATTCTGTTGTGGAAAGATGACCATATAATTATGGAGAGAAAAATTACCCTTGAGATCTAGAAAGTGCTTTCAAATCAGAGCCACTAAAACAGGGTATGAAGGGAATATGGTGAGCTTGAGTCCAGTCTGGGATAGATTTCAAGACTAAGAGCAAGAACAAGAAAAGAAGGAGGGAGGGAGGAAAGACACAGTGAAATGAATCTTAGTGAAAACAACTTGAGGAAATGGGTGCTGTCTCACCAAAACAGGAAAATTCTTCTGATTTCTTATAATAACAAAAAGAAAATAGTTCGGATAAGATTTTGCCCATAAGTTTAATGGAAAGTATTAAAAGAAAAAATACATACATATATATGTGTTCTGTATAAAAGTTGTATGGATTAAAACAAAACTATGTAAAATACTTCTGTCTCTCCATTTTAAAATTAGATACAGTCTGCAGTTAGAGTGATTATTGAATTTATCACCCACATCAGGCCAGTTTGGAGTGAGAGCACTGTACTAATTAACCAGGATAGCAGATGCATACTGGTATTGTCCTACACAGAACAGGATGTAGAATTTCTTAATTATGAAAAGCTGCAAGACTTCATGAAATAGAAATCAGATGGAATAATATACAAATGGATCCCCTTCAGTCAAGTTTGTCTGTGTACTGGTTCTAGGATTTCAGCTCGGGCCCTTATACTGGCTAGGTAGACATACATACTATCACCTAAGCCATATGACCTGACCTTTATCTTTGTTGTTTTTCAAATAGGGTTTTTTTTTTATTCTGGGCTGGCCTAGATTTTCCTATTTATGCTTCCTGTGTAGCTAGAATGAAGGCATACAACTAAAAAGGCTGACATTTTGCCTAGACATGCCTTGAGCCTCAATCCTCCTGATCTTTGCCTCCTGAGTAGCTAGGATGACAGGCATGAGCTACCACAGCTAGCATTGAAAATATTTTTTTTAAGATTTTAATAAATGAATTTTAAAAGATGATATCCCACAGAAGATTTTATCCAATTAGGGAAAAGGACCCAAATTAAAGAATGAACAGAACCAGGTACCGGTGGTTCATGCTTGTTATCCTAGCTACTCAAGAGGCTGAGATCTCAGGATCAAAGATCTCAGGATTGAAGCCAGCCTAGACAGAAAAGCCTGTGAGACTCTAGATATCTCTAATTAGCCACCAAGAAGCTAGAAGCGTAGCTGTGGCTCAAGTTGTAGGATACTAGCCCAAAAGCTCAGGGACAGTACTCAGGTCCCGAGTTCAAACCCCCAGGACCAGCACAAAAGCAAAAACAAAAGCCCAGCAAAATATTAAGATGGAAAAAATAATCTCTAATAAGTCCTTAAGAAAGCCAATCCTTCCTAAAAACATAAGCAAACCTCCTATAGCCATGTCTACAGCACAGTCTCTAGTACACTTGATTATTTTTGTTAGGAAAATTTTGCAGAAAAGCAAGACTTCATCTTCCTCTGGCTTCTAACCCTCCACCTAAAGGAATATCCACTCTTAGCGTGCATTTAACATCTCCACAGCAACTGGTGTAATTGGAGCCCAGCAGAGGGAGGGAGGATAATGAAGTGAAAAACAACGTGTAGAAGAAGAAAACACTTACTACAGAGTGTGGTGGCAAAATAAGCACCAAGAAGAAACGAACTGGAACAAAAGGAAAGTCTACCTACGCAGTGAAATCCAAACTTTCTAGCACTTCCACACTCAGCAGGGCAAATGAATGCTGTGGCGTGCTGGCACCCCTGTAATCCCAACATTTAGGGAAGATTGTGAGTTCAAGGCTGGCCTGAGCTATTTAGTGAAGCTGTCTCCAAAAAAAGAAATGAACAAAACAACAAAGGTGAATTGTGCAGAGCAGGATGGTTGTGATTTCCTCAGGCTTTCATGCATGCACAATTCCCAAGTAAGAACAGAGAACAAGCTAAGCAAGCCTTCAGGCTCACGCCTGTAATGCTAGCTACTCAGGAGGCTGAGAACTGAGGATGGCGGTTCAAAGACAGCCCAGGCAGGAACGTCCGTGAGACTCTTATCTCCAATGTACCACCAGAAAAAACCAGAAGTGGAGCTGTGGCTCAAGTGGTAGAGTGCTTGCCTTGAGCTGAAGAGCTGAAGACAAGCGCCCAGGCCCAGAGTTCAAGCCCACAACCAACACAAAAAAGAAAGAAAGAACCACCAGCTTGGTGCAGGAGGAAGAGGTGGATGGAATACAATCCTGGGCAAAAGATGCCCTCAGCCCAGCCCCAGACAGTTCCCCTAAGAAAGTGAGTGGCGGGGGAGGAGGGCAGCAGACTGATGGAGAAACACTATATCTATGCCTCTGATTTCCTTTCATTTCCTTTCTGATGGAACACATTAACAAAAAATGTAACAGCGTTGGCTTGGCTCCAGCTTCCTCCTCCCCCCCCCCACCCCCCACCCCATCTCTTTCTTTCTTTCACCCTGGAGCTTGAACTCTGGGCCTCGGTGCTGTCCCTGAGCTCTTCAGCTCAAGGCTAACGCTCTACCACTCGAGCCATAGCACCATTTCTGGTTTTCTGGTGGTTTATTGAAGATAAAGAGTCTCATGGACTTTCCTGCCCAGGCTGGCTTTGAACTGTGATCCTCAGATCTCAGTCTCCTGAGTAGCTAGGATTACACAGGCAAGAGCCACGCGTGCCTGGCTTGCTTATCAGTTTTCTTTGTTGATCATCTGATTATTCCTTTCTAGTCACTTTTCCTCTCTCTACACACGTACTCAAGCAATCTCTATCAGAGGAGAAACCTTGACTCCTGTTCACAGTTGAATCTCCACAGTCAAGGAAAGTGTCTAGCACACAGCAAATGCTCAGAAGACTATATCGACTACACCCTTCAATTTCAGAAGGAACTGATGCGGGGGGAGAGGGTGGTAATACCTCAGCCGCCTGTGCAGTACAGGCTCAGGATCAAGCCACCACATTATCAGGTCCAAGCAGGAGCCAGGTGAGAAGCAATGGCTTGCTCCACAGGACTGGGCAATGTTCTACGAAATCTTCCTCTGTCTTTTCTACATCTCCTTCTGTCCTCTCCCCCATTCCCACTCCACACTTTTCCTGCATCTTCTCCCCTACCATCTCCTTTCTGTCTGTCTGTCTACTGTGACCATGTCATACATTCTAATTGTATCTGTTCCAGGCAGCCTGACATTTGATATCAAGTCATGATTTTTCTGAACCACGTTTTACAGTGGACTTGCTTCCCAAACTGTCAGAATAAGCAACCGTGCCAGAGCACAAGTAAGCAAACATTACAGAGATAAACAGGGTGAGGAGGGGAGGGGAATAGTGGTGGTAAGAATAGAGGTGGTGAATGTGGTGACCACCAGGACAGATGAAGGGCCCAGGGGCAGCCATCTTTCTGGGACCTGTGAATTGGGTCGGCTAGTTTGTTTATAGAGCAAGGCACATCTCTTGGCACTTGTGACACTCACAAGGACAGATAATCTCAGGGAGATGTCTTAATATGCCATTTGGCCATTTCAGTCAGATTAGCAAACCAGTATTCTTTTTTTGTGGTGGTACTTACTGGGGTTTGAGCTACTCAGGGACTCCTAACTCTTGCTTTTTACTGGCATCCTATCATTTGAGCCATGTCTCCACCCTGGCTGTTGCTGGTTATTTTGGTGATGGGGAATGTCTTGGGCTTTTCTGCTTGGGCTGGCTTTGAACTGTGATGCTCAGCTCTCAGCCTCCTAACTAGCCAAATTACAGACGTACACTATGGATGCTCAGGTTAGAGCAGTTTTCTGTAACATACACTGAGGAAACTCCATGATAAGTAAGAACATTCTGTTTTTAAAATACAATATTCAGTTGGAAGTAGTAGTACATGCCTGTAATCTCTGCCTGTGGGAGGCTGAGACAGAAGGACTGTGGGTTGGAAGCCAGCCTGAGCTACACAGTAAGACCTTGTTCCCAAAGTATAAAATTAAGATAAAAGACAAAAATGTAAAAAGTACAATATTCCAAAGCCATCATATGGGTAATCTTGACAGCTTGGATATGGTGAGTGTCCCTTGAGGTACACACACACACACACACACACACACACACACACACTACCTGGATCATTGTGCATCCGTGTTTCTTTAAAATTACCAAAGCTGTGCACTATGTCTGATTTAATATCCCCATATTTTGGGGGGCAGTAGTGGGGTTTGAACTCTGGAACTTGTGTTTGCTAATAGCAAGTGCTCTACCACTTAAGCCACATCTCCCCATGACTTCATTTCTTAACACTGGAAAATTCCCCAAATTTTATTTCTAATACTAGTGCTACTTTTACATTCTACAAAAGATTGAAATATAGGGCTGGGAAGGTTGGCTCAGTGATAGAGTGCTTGCCTTGCATGCATGAGGCCGTGGGTTCGATTCCTCAGCACCACATAAGCAGAAAAAGCCAGAAGTAGTGCTTTGGCTCAAGGGGTAGAGCACTAGCCTTGAGCTGAAGAGCTGAGGGACAGCGCCCAGGGCCAGAGTTCAGGGCCCACAACCGACAAAAAAAAAAAAAAAAAGGTTGAAATATAGATCCTTAACTGAAGGAACTTATGTTTAAATTATAATGTAATTCTAAGTAATTCAGATTACTATTGCAGAATTTCTTTTAAAAACACTAATTCTATTTGTTACAATAACTCTTTAATTTCAGAAATTAGTAATGATGAGATACTGTTTACTTTTGCAGCCCTCCAGAAAATCATTATAGACACTTTAAAAAACAAGACATCTTTTAAATGCATGAAACCTTTGCATAACAGCTCTTTAATACATATACATATATATACATGTAAGTATATATACATTTATGTGTATATATCTAATAAATATATGCATATATATTTATTAGATATACTCAGTTGGAAATATATACATGTGGCTGCTGGTCCTGGGGCTTGAATTCAGGTCCTTGGTGTTGTCCCTAAGCATCTCAAGGACAGCTAGCTTTCAACTGCAATCCTTAGATCTCAGCCTCCTGAGTAGCTAGTATAGTCATGAGCCACATACACCCAGCTTTCTTGCCCTATATTTAACAGGACAAGTTTGCAGGTTCTGGGTTTGGATGTGAATATCTACTGTTTTGCCTACCCACAGACCAGATCTGTAACTATAAAACAGTCAAAGAAACTTCATGTTTACCAGCTACATATCTCTGCTAGGATTTTTTTCTTTTGCCAGTCCTGGGCTTGAACTCAGGGCATGGACACTGTCCCTGCATTTCTTTTAGCTCAAGGCTAGCACTCTTTGACTTGAGCCATAGTGTTACTTCCAGCTTTTTCTGTTTATGTGGTACTGAGGAATTGGACCCAGGGTTTCATGCATGCTAGGCAAGCACTCTACCACTGAGCCACCTTCCCAGACGTATTGAGCATTTTTAAAATTTTTTTTATTGTAAAGATGCTGTATAAAGGGATTACGTTTCCCTGAGTAAGGTACATTTATTGTTGAACATTTTCACCCACTCCATTGTTGTTCTCCCACTACCCCTCTCCCCACCCCCCCTCCACCCCCGAAGTTGTAAAGTTCATTTCCGACAGTGTCCTATGAATATCATTGTCGCAATGGGTCATCTTTTGTACTTCTTTCAGCATTGTGTTCTTTCCCTTCCCTTCCCCCAATCACATAAATGCATATGCAAGGTGGAGGGCACCAGAATCAAAGACAGAGATTGCCAGGGATAAACCAATGGAAAATGAAAAATGAAATAAAATAATCAGAAAGAACTAGTTACAGTACATTGGTGACATCAAGGTTACCAAAAAAAAAAAAAAAAGACCTGTTGTTTCCATGTCTTGGAGTTCACTTCAATTAGCATCATTTTGTATGGTCATATTTTCACAGCTCTTGAGCTATTATGATTCTCTGTCAGGACTAACTTAGCCTTATATTATTTATTACAAATGAGGGACACCATAGAGCCTATTTTTCTTTGGGTCTGGCTTATTACTTCACTTAATATGATTTTTTCCAAGTCTTTCCATTTCCTTATGAAAGTGGCGATGTCACTCTTCCTGATAAAAGCATAAAATCCCATTGTGTAAATATACATTTTCTTGATCCATTCATCTATTGAGGGGCATCTGGGTTGGCTCCATATCTTAGTTATGGTAAATAATGCTGCAATGAATGTAGTTGTGCTGGTAGCTTTAGTGTGGCCTAGTTTGAGGTCATTTGGATAAATGCCCAAGAGTGGGATTGCTGGATCATTGGAGAGTTCTATTTTTAGTCTTTTCAGGAACCTCCATACTGCTTCCAGAGTGGTTGAATCAGCTTACATTTCCACCAACAGTGTAGTAGTGTTCTCTTTTGGCCACATACCCACCAGCATCTGTTATTTGTTTTGAGGTGAAATCCCAATGTAGCTTTGATCTGCATTTCTTTTATTTATTTATTTTTTTTTGGTCCGGTCGTGGGGCCTGAACTCTGGGCCTGGGCACTGTCCCTCAGCTCTTCAGCTCAAGGCTAGTGCTCTACCACTTGAGCCACAGCGCCACTTCCAGCTTTTTTCTTTTTGCTTATGTGGTGCTGAGGAATCGAACCCAGGGCCTCAGGCATGCAAGGCAAGCGCTCTACCACTGAACCACCTTCCCAGCCCCCTGCATTTCTTTTATGGCCAGCGACGCTGGGCATTTCTTCATGTGTCTATTGGCCTTTCTTATTTCATCTCTAGAGAAGGTTCTTTTTAATTCTTTATTAATGGGGTGGCTGTTCCTCTGGGATTTGTTATTAGGGGGGTTAATTTCTTTTGAGCTCTAGATATATTTTTGATATGAAACCCTTGTCTGTTGAATAGCTAATGACGATCTCCCAATCTGTGGGCTTTCTATTTATCTTGCTAGCTATGTCCTTTGCCATGCAGAAGCTTAAGGCTAGCATTCTACCACTTGAGCCACAGCTCTACTTTCAGTTTTTTGTTTTTTTTACTGGTTGACTGGAAATAAGAGTCCCACAGGATTCTCATGCCCAGACTAGCTTCAAATCACCATCCTCAGATCTCAGCCTCCGGAGTAGCAAGGATTACAGCTAAAATCCCATGGATAACAGGCCTGGAGATACTGCCTTCTTAGCCTAGCTGAGCATGCTAATCTGGGAGACTAGCGGGAGAATACGTTGCTGTCCCTTGAATTGAACACTTGGGAGCCTGGAAGCATCAATATTTAAATATTAGATCTATTTGTAATTCTCCACATGCTAAATGAAGGAGCGGCTATGTTTGGACAGATGTGATCTCTTCCTCTGCTAAAGCCCCATGGAAACAGACACAAATGGAGCCCATGCTTGTATGTATGTATGTTGGTCATGGGGCCTGGGCACTGTCCCTGAGCTCTTCAGCAAAGCAAGGGCTCTACCACTTGGGCCATAGTTCCACTTCTGGTTTTCTGGGGGTTAGAGATAAGAGTCTGGTGGACTTTCCTGCAGGAACTGGCTTTCAACCATAATCCTCAGATCTCAGCCTCTTGAGTAGCTAGGATTACAGGTGTGAGCCACTGGTGCCTGGTTGGCCCACACTTTATGAGATGCTTACTGGATTCTTATTCTTCCTCTCCATAGCTTGACTGCTCCATGTCAAACCCTAACTCTGCTGTGTGTTAGCTGTCTTACTTCCACCAGTGACATAACATCTCTGGGTCAATCAGTAACAGTTCCAGGGAGTTAAAACAAACTGTGTATTTAGTCCCATGTTAAATACAATTATACATGGCTTTGCTTGCTTTCTTATAACTTGCCAATTAAACTCTATTGCAAGGAAGCAGAGTCTGGGCCCTCTCTATCATAGGAGATGTATTTTTATACAGATATACATGAGTCATGTGACCTTCTTCCAGAACGTGGTACATACCACTAACTTAACAAACTGTGCTCTTTGTTGCTGTAACCTTAGGGTGGCAGATAGATGGTTAAACAAATGTGAATGTCGGGAGACAGTAGCAGTCTGTGTTAAGTGTCTGCCTCCTAAAGAAAGACACCCAGCGTGGCCAGGACAGTAGGGTTTGTGATTCTTAATGGCTCCACATTTTCAGAGACAGTGGTGCCCATGGTACAGTACTCCTCACAAGGCCGGGCTGTGTGGGAGACAGTACCAGCTGTGAGAGACTCGGGCTCCCGAGAGGGTAGGCATATTGTGTCCTGGCTTCTAAACCTTGTCAGCATTCACAGCCAACATTATACACTTCTTATCAAAGTGTGTCAACTCAAGGGTAGCATACCACTATTTCCTTTTTAAAAATTCTTTTGGAGGCACTGGGGTTTTGAACTCAGAATCTCTCTTACTAGGCAAGTATTAAATCACTTAAGCCATACCCTTAGCTCTTTTTGCTTTTTTTTTTTAGATGTTTCCCCTCTTCCCCTCAACCCCCAGATTAGCATGAAACAGTGATCTTCCTACCTCTGCCTCTGGGATTACAGGCAGCTGTAAACCACCATGATTGGTCCAATCATTTGTGTTTTAATCCCAAAGGAAGGGCAGAGGAATAGAGGGTAGGTCCTGGACCCTGGCAATTCAGGCAAGGTATCATACATGGAGACTCAAAGAACAAGCAAGTTGTCTACAAAAGAAATAGCCAGTGTTGGAAGCAGCAGAATTGAAATGTTCCTTTTAAGTATTAGATACCAAGCCCGTGGTAGCTGAGCCACTATTTCCTGTGAGCCAGGCCACTACTTTTGATGTCTTCTCCACATGGAGTCATAGAACTCCTAGGATCACCTTGTGAGTCATAGAACTCATGGATCACCTTGTGAAGTAAGTATTACTTGACAAACAGAAAGAGGAGGCTGAGCTGAGGCAGCTGCCCAAGGTCACCCAGTGCGGGTTAGCGGTGCTTGAACTCCAGTCCAAGTTTGCCTTATAACGCCTGTTGAGGTTTATTTCGGGGCATTTCTTTATGATCTTAAGGCAGCAGAGAACAGAGAACTATTCCAGGAGATTGGACTATGCTATCTATCTTATAGATGCATGGCTCCAAAGCTAGTGGAGAGAGGTGTCAGAGAGGCCTGGGCAAGCCTGGGAATCACACAGGTACAAACCTCTGCGCCATCCACATCTTACTAGCTTGGTTTGGGCATCTTTGCTTTTTGCTTTCTGTTGTTTTGTTTGGAGGCCTGGTCTATGTAACCTAAGCTGCAGCTGTACTCACAATCTTTCTTCTCCGTTCCTGAAACCTTTCTAATTTGTTTCCTTATTTGCCTAATGTAGACCAGTTCTACTAAAAAGCAGAGCCCATCTGAAAATAAAAGATAGCATTTCAGGTCACCTTCACTAGTACTTATCTCACAATTATCTACCTAGATCTAACCAACATTGGACTATCCGTATTGTGGCAAGTGAGGGCTAGGAAACCAATTGGCTCCTATTTCAAAGGCTTAGCTTTTCCCTCCTTCCCTCCCTCCTTCCCTCCCTTCCTTCCTTCCAGCCTTCCTTCCAACCTTCCTTCCTTCCTTCCAACCTTCCTCTCTCCCTTCCTTCTTTGTTTTGTGCTACTGTTGGAGGCTTGAACACAGGACCTTGGCACTCTTAGCTTTTTTATTCAAATCTAGAGCTCTACCACTGAAGCCACAGTTCCATTTTCAGCTTTTGGTGGTTAATTGGAGCTAAGAGTCTCCTAGACTTTCCTGCCCGAGATGGCTTCGAATTATGATCTTTACATCTCAGCCTCCTGAGTAGCTAGCTTCACTTTTAATTAAGGCTGTGAGTCTTTCTGAAAGGTCTCCCCCTGTTTAGGGACCCACTGTGATGTCGAAGCATTGTTCTCTGGCTCTCCAACTGGTTCCATGGCCCACAATCTAAAATTACTTATTTGCCTTTTTTGACTCTCTTCCTTACCCCTTGAATAAAACATATATATATATATATTCATTCATGAGTTTTCTAGGTGTTTTCAGACTACTAATTAGTTATTTCCAGGTAAGGAAAATTCCAACACTTGCCCAGGTGGTGTGAGCATGTTGGGGCACAGGTATTTTCTAGGATAATATTCTCTTCAGCAGAGCAAATCATTGCCTTGGACCCCAAGACTTCCTTTCCCTCCCAGACCAGGGCTTCCTGGACCACTGAAGACCTCAGGGAGTAACAGGAGAAGGCAACTCCAGGGGGTGTGAGGAAAGAGACCACCTCCTTCCAGAGGGACTCAGACAGTGCCTTAGGCACATTCCCAACTTTCTCCAGCTGGGCAGCCCCTCCCTGCATTCCCAGTTGGGGGTGGGGGGGAGAAAGGCTTAAAGGTTTAATTCTTATCATGTAGTTTGCATTCCTAAGGATCTTAAGGAAAAGAGAAGATTAAATTCCAGTGTTTGGTACGTACTTGTCAACCAATTTCCCATACAGGGGGGCAGGGCAGGGTTTCAAAAGGATAGCACTTTGTCTTCAGATACTAACACAACCAGCACCACCGTGGCAAAAGAAGTATGGCCAGGTAATCTTGGCGGACAAAGGAGGTATTTTGGCCACCTCCAACGGTTGCCAGAGGCTGGCCCTGATCTCTGGTGATCTTTGCACTGTAGCAATATACATCTGTAGAGGCGACCAAGGCGGTAACGAGTCTCAGTGGAGATTTAATCTCATCTGAAGGATGCAGGGACATCTTCCCCCAACCCTGATTTGCAGCGGCTGACTCTTTCCTGCTTCTCTGGTCCTGAATTTATGTGACTTTCTCCTTTTTTTCTTAATAGTACATTCATTCAGTGTTGGACACTGGTCACTCATGCTTATAGTCCCAGCTACTGGGAAGGCTGAGATTCGAGGATCCAGGTTGAAGCCAGCCTGGGCAGGAAAGTCAAAGAGGCACTTATCTCCAATTAACCAGAAGTAGAATTGCAGCTCAAGTGGTAGAGCACCAGCTTTGAAAGAAAAAGCTAAGAGATAGAATCCAGGTCCTGAGTTCAAGCCCCAGTACTGACACCACACCCACAGGCCCCCTCCCTCCCTCCCCCTCCCACAGATATGAAGTGTAGAGAAGAAAAGATTATATATCAGTTGCCTAATACTTTTCTTTTTCTTTTTTTTCCTTTTTTTTTTTTTGCTGGTACTGGGGCTTGAACTCAGGGCATACTCTGTCCCTGAGAGTATCTATGCTCAAAGCTAGTGTTCTATCATTTAAGCCACAGTTCCACTTCCAGCTTTTTCTGTTTATGTGGTACTGAGGAATCGAACTTAGGCCTCCATGCATGGTAGGCAAGCACCCTACCACTGAGTCACAATCCCAGCCCTTAATACTTTTTTTTTAAAAAAAGAAATTTTTGCTTGAAAGTTACACTATCAGGTTAGCAAAATTCATGTAAGACAGAGTATCTTATACCTGAATTTGAAGTTGTTATAAGCAAATCTGTGAATGATAGTTTAGAAATGGGGAAAACAACTAGAAAATAACCCATCCTGTTTACACTTTGTCTATTAGCAATTTCTTTAAATTTTTCTTTGAATTTTAAGTCATTATAACCAATTTGGTTATCTGAAGACAAGGTGGAATTTCACATCCGTCATACCCAGACATGATTTATTAAAACCATAATGATAAATTAATTGTCACTAGACATGGAAATATAAACCCAAAGCAAAATTAAAATTTTGAATTACAGTAGCTGAGGTGACATTATCTTAAAATTTAAGAATCTTGCCGGGCGCTGGTGGCTCACGCCTGTAATCCTAGCTACTCAGGAGGCTGAGATCTGAGGATCATGGTTCAAAGCCAGCCCGGGCAGAAGAGACCGTGAGACTCCTACCTCCAATAAACCACCAGAAAACCGGAAGTGGCACTGTAGCTCAAGTGGTAGAGCGCTCGCCTTGAGCTGAAGAGCTGAGGGACAGCGCCCAGGCCCAGTGTTCAATCCCCACGACCGACAAAAAAAAAAAAAAAAAAAAAAAAATTTAAGAATCTTAAGTGAATAAATGCTCTGTACTTATAAGTAAAGTTAGCTCACGGAAAAGTCTTGTACTTTATTTAAACCGTTTAGCACTGTCTTTACCAATAGTATGTTTTTCAAGAGATTAAATAGATGGTGAACAAAAGATGAATTTAATCTGGATGCAACTTATTCTAAACCTAGTGAAATCTGATTATTGCACTGTCTGAAAATACTTAACTTTCTCTTCCTCTTAGTGAGCAAGTAAACTGCAGAGAAAATGTTGCTTTTTCCAAGTTGCCTGGCAAAATTAGCATAGCTCCATGCTGATATATTTCCTCACAAAATAAATTTAGCTCTATGGCTAATAATAAAAACACAAACAGTACTTTAACCAGCTCCAGTGTCCTCTTTTCATCAGCTAATCCCTTGTGTAAGGAGCTACTACCCTGCTGGGCAGCTCCACAGAAAGGGCTGATCTTCTAGATGAAATCTTAAACACAGTAAGGGAAAACAGAGGTGAACAGTTTTACATTCTAGCCAGGTGGCAGTGGCTCATGCCTAGCTAATCAGAGGGAAGAGATTTGAGGGTGGAAGTTCAGAGTCAGCCTGGGCAGCCAAATCTGAGCCTTATCACCAAGTAACCAGCAAAAAGAAAACCAAAAAACAAAAAAAAAAAACACCCTGGAAATAGAGATGTGGCTCAAGTAGTAGAGTGCCCTCACAAGAGTGTGAGGCCCTGAGTTTGTTCACTCACACACACACACACACACATTCTCTCTCTCTCCTGTCTCTCTGTCTCTGTCTCTGTCTCTCTCTCTCTCCCCTCCCTTTCTCTCTTCCTCCCTCCCTCACCCTCTCCCTCTCCCTTCCCCCACCCCTCTCATCCAAAAGCAAGCAGCAAGGCTGGACATGAGCCTCAGTGTAAAGAATGTGTTTAACATTTGTGAAGCCCTGGGTTGGATCCTCCATAATGCATTAAATGAGTAATTAATAAACATAAATAAACATAAACTCCTCCAATTCTGAAGGTAGTCTTTAAAAAGAAGGATTCCAATAGTAAACAAGTCCCTTACAGTTTCACAAAGTGAATCCTAGGAAGCTAGAACATATGTTCTCAGAGGGGGTAGGGCAAGGAGGAGGGTAGACAAATGAAAAGAGGAAAGGAAGGCAATCATTGTCATAATATGCACATGTGAAAATGGAGCCAAGTAATTTGAGGGGATGGATGGCATTAGGAGAGATGAGGGAGAATGGAAGGGGTCACATTGGTCAAGATGCATTCTAGTATAAACTGATACTTTGAATTGAAACCCTTTTGTACAACTACTTGAAGATAATTTTTTTTGGCGGGGGGAGGGGGGGGGAGGTCTGGTCATGGGGCCTGAACTCTGGGCCTGGGAACTGTCCCTCAGCTCTTCAGCTCAAGGCTAGCACTCTACCACTTGAGTCACAATGCCACGTCTGGCTTTTTTCTGGGCCTGGGTGCTGTCCCTCAGCATTTCAGCTCAAGGCTAGCGCTCTACCATTTGAGCCACAGCGCCACTTCCAGATTTTTTTTCTTTTTGCGTATGTGGTGCTGAGGAATTGAACCCAGGGCCTTATGCATGCAAGGCAAGTGCTCTACCACTGAGCCACCTTCCCAGCCCTGGCTTTTCTCTCTTTTTTTTTTGCTTATGGGGTGCTGAAGAATCGAACCCATGGCCTCAAGCATGCAAGGCAAGAGCTCTACCACTGAGCCACGTTCCCAGCCCTTGAAGATAATTTTTTAAGGGCAGTTAAACATAGTTGAATTTTTAAAATGCAAAATAATAGAATATAATCACAGTGGGAAGATGCAATTAGAAAGAAAGTTGATACTGAACTGCTTAAAATAGTGAAATCAGCTGATTCCAATGGTTCATGCCTATAATCCTAGCAGCTCAGGAGGCTGAGAACTGAAGATCAACCCTTAGAAGCCAGCCAGGGCAGGAAAGTCCGAGAGACTGTTATCTTCAATTAACTTCCTCAAAAAGCTAGAGGTGTGGCTCAAGTAGTAGAGTACTAACCTTGAGCATAAAAGCTCAGGGATAGCACCCAGTCCCAGAGTTTAAAACCCCAAGACCAACACACACATGCGCGTGCGCACGCGCGCACACGCACACACACACACACACACACACACACAAAGTCTCAAAAAGAACCAAGTGTCGAATAGGGCCTTCTTTAAGATGCAGCCATATAATAGAAGACCAAAAATGGTGCTGTATTTAGGGTATCTTGAGTATCTTAGTGTCATAGAGATAGTGTAATCTTAAAGTAAAGGGTGATATTATTGTAAACATTGAAAATCACTTCCCATTCCATATTTGGGTGGGAAAAAGGTTTAAAAAATTATTTGTAGAAAAGAAACATGGGTTTGTAGAGAATAATTTACTAGTCGTACAACTTCAGGAAAGTTGCATAATTTCCATAGTTTCTCCGCAGTAAAAAGAGAATAGGATTACAGGAGAGCAAGGATTACAGGACGAGGCACAGTTCTACAAGCAGCTAGCACTGTGGAGCCCAGGGTACTTCAATACTTTTTAGCTTTTGTGTTACACACTCATCTCGGTGAGAAACAATGGGAGATATAATATGGTGACGTTCTGGGTTGTGGGATAATAGTTGATCTGTTCCCCTCATTTTTTTGCCTGGGGTGGCTTCGAACTCTGATCCTCAGATCTTAGTCTCCTGAGTAGCTAGGATTACAGGATTAAGTCACTGGTGCCCGGCCTGTTACCCCATTAGAAAAAGAAGTTTTCTGAAGCAACATATTATTTTTGAGCAGAACCAACTCAATGAGGGTTATATCCAAAGTGGTCATCTTGCCAGGCGCTGGTGGGTCACACCTGTAATCCTAGCTACTCAGGAAGCTGAGATCTGAGGATCACGGTTCAAAGCCAGCCTGGACAGAAAAGTCACAGAGACTCTCATCTCAAATTAACCACCAGAAAACCGGAAGTGGCACTGTAGCTCAAGCGGTAGAGCACTTGCCTTGAGCTGGAGAGCTGAGACACAGAGCCAAGAGTTCAAGCCCCGCGACCAACAAAAAAAAAGTAGTCGTCTTCTTAACCATCACCATAGTGCTTTCTACATAGTGAGACTGTCTCAAAAAGGAAGGAAGGAAAGAAGGAAGAAAAAAAATGAAGGAAGGAAAGAGGAGAGAGGGAAAAGGGGCAAGGGAGGAAGGGAGTAAAAAAAGGAAAATATTCAGCTTAACATTTAAAAAGTTCTCATTTGTATCTCATTGCCTATTTTAATAGATATAAGATTATTTCCTATTTTTCTTTCTATCTTGTCTAAAATCCCCAAACAGCCAAGAGTGTGAGTAACTTGCTCAGAGTCCAACTACCAATATTATTACCTGGGGAAGCTTAGGTCTCCGGGGGACCACAGCTCTGGCACACACCTTAAACAAGGTTATCTTCATACACATGATAAGAACAAATGCTTTCAATTCTTCCAAGTTAAGGCCTAAGCTTTTACTTGGAGGGAAGGAAGAGAAACTGAGGCCAGGAAGCAGTGGCCTAAAGGTGGCCCAGCCAGCCAGCCCTTGCCCTCCAGGCTCCCAAAGTCCACTAGCTTGATTTTAAAAACGAAACTAAAAGAACCAAATTAAATATTAACTTGTTTCAAACAATTCAACCAGGAGATCATTATGAAATCAGAGTATCAGCAGACCA
This sequence comes from Dipodomys spectabilis, assembly GCF_019054845.1. Classification (NCBI taxonomy): domain Eukaryota; kingdom Metazoa; phylum Chordata; class Mammalia; order Rodentia; family Heteromyidae; genus Dipodomys; species Dipodomys spectabilis. The sequence continues at coordinate 3,078,167 of NW_024870974.1, forward strand.
CGGAAAGAGCTACAGAAAGGAAATTTTGCACTGCTTCTTTAAAAGGAAAAAAAAAAAAGTATGGGTAAAGTTAGATTCCTGGCTGGTCACCTGGCCAGTGCTCTAACCTTTAAGAGAGAGTAGCAGTTCCAACTTAACTCAGGTGGAGGCAAAGCTCAGATATCCACAACCCTGAGGGGTTTCTCAGCTCACCCCGTTTATAAAGAAGCAATGAACTGTTCTTTACCCAAGCGGGCTGTAACCTGCTAGTGTTCATACATAGTTACTTTTTTGTTTGTTTTTGGTATCCGCTTGGTACCAGACCTTGTAAAACATCTCTTGTGCTTTTGCCCACTCTTCTCATGATTAATCCTTACTTAACCACCGGTGTTATCCCAAGTTGCTCTCATAGTTCAGAGTGTTTTAATACACACGAAGACCCCCCGCTTTAACAGCTAAGCCCAAGGAGAGAAAGCAATTCTGGAGAAGTGAAGCATGGTTCAAAACGCACCGCGAACCCAGTGGCATTAGAAAAATGAATTTTTTTTAAAGGGCTGAATCGATTCCAATTGTAACACCTATGTCACAAGGATTTTAAGATCATTTTAGAGCAAGTAAGAGTGGAAAGAGGAATGGCAAGGTCAATACATAAAAACAAAAGAGCCCTGGAAAGTTGTTACCAGGGATCCCTACCTACAGATGGACGGCACGGGGCTCCGCTCGGAGCCGCCGCGTGCGCCGGGAAGGCGAGCGGAGCGCCGCTCCGAACGCCCGAGAGCCACGCTCTCCGTGTGGGCAGCCCGGAGCTGGGCTATTACGGTGCCCACATCATCACTAAGTGCCTCTTAAGGGGGGGGGGGACCTTAAAAAAGAACAGTTCCTCCCCCACCACACTCCAACTTACGCCCTTAGCCTGATTGTCCGGAGTGGCTTTGGACTCTGTGGTTTAACCTTGTGCCTTTCCAAACCCGAAATGAGCTGCAAATGAATGAGCCCAAGGTCCACAGCCACCCACCCAGCCAACCTCCGCCTGCAGATCAAACCCGAAGCAATGAGGTCCCGGGTCGTCGGCCCGCATGGGGGCTCTCCCCCCCCACACCCACACACCCACCCCGATCCCAGCCCGGGCCCACTAACGAACCTGCAGCCCGGGGCGGGCGCGCTCCTTACCCGCTGGCGGCGGGGGCTGGCGACGCTCCGGGATTGAAGGCACTTGCTCCCGGTGTGTGGTGGGGGGAAGGAAGGGAGGATCGGCCAGGGACGGGGCGAGCGGCTGCGGCAGCCGCAGCCACCAGCTCCACCCACAGGCCTAAGCGCGGAGAAAGTTTGCCCGGGGTCTCGTCCTCGGGCTCTGCGGGTGGCACCTGGGGCCGCCGCCCCCGCCGAGGCGGCACTCGGCGGCCCGCGGGGCCGGGCTGGGGGCGGCGGAGGGAGGCCTCGGTGCGCGCCGAGGGCGGGGTCTCCCGGGGCCGGCTCAGCCCCGCGGCCCGGCGCAGCGCGGCGCACGCTCGCTGGCTCGCTCGCTCCGGGCTCGGTGTTTACCGCGGCCCCGCGCGGCGCGCGGCCCGGCGCCCTGCGCGCTGCGCCCCGCGCGCTCCTGACATCATTCATTCTCGCACACCCTCGCCCGCCCTCTCCATTTCCAAACAGTGACTCACCCACGCGCCCCGCCGCCGCCGCCGCCGCGCCGCTGCCTCTCTACCCGCCGAACGGAGCGGAGCTCGCCAAACCGGTGCCACTTCTGAAAGAAGCCAATCTCCGGCTCGGAGACCCTCCCCGCTCCGTAAGGATGCAGGGAAGGGAGGGAAGGGCTTGGCCTGGCACAGCCAACCCCGTCGGGCTGCGGGCTGGCCAGGCAGAGCCGAGCGCGCCGGGCGGGCAGACCTCCCCGAGCGGTGACAGCGCTCAATCTGGGAAAGTTCCTCGGGTGCCACTCCCTGGAACTTTCAGGGGTGGGGCGGGGGAGGGATCGAGCACCCCCCGCACCTCCGCGGGGTTCTGAAACTGCTTTCTCACTCCCGTGCGTGGGCCCCCGGGGCCCCCGTGTTGATTCACGGGGTGTTGCCCGGACCCAGGTCAAAGGGGATAGGTTTCCAAACGTCACAAGATCGCCTGGCAATGTTAGTCATCCATCCGCCCGGTGGCACCTCTAGGTGAGCTGGAAGGATGCCCCGAGTTAATGAAACCCCGCGAACCATCCTGCCATTTGTCCCGTTAAGTGAGAACAAGAAACCGGAACCAAAATAAACATGGAAAGAGGCAGGTCTCTGCTCACGCTGACAGACTGCGCTTGTGCAGCTTTTGAGACACTAGGTGGTTTTCTCTGATGATCTCTGCAGCTCGAGTTTTTTTGGGGGGCGGGGGGCGGGAAGAAGGGGTGTGGCCGTCTTAAATACAATGGTCAAGGCTCTGTATTTCCTTGGAGTTGCTTTCAGAGTCAATCATGGCAGACTCACAGGGTCTAGGCAGGCAATTAGTCTAATTGGTGTGTGTGTGTGTGTGTGTGTGTGTGTGTGTGTGTGTGTTCAGGTACTGGGGCTTGAACTCAGGGTTTGAGCGCTGTCTTTTAGCTCTTCCCCTCCTCAAGGCTGGCTCTCCACCACTTGAGCCACAGCTCCAATTCTAGCTTTGGGGTAGTTAATTGGAGATAATAGTTTCATAGAGTTGCCCGCCCAAGGTGGCTTTGGACCAAGATCTTCAGATCTCAGCCTTCTCAGTAGCTAGAATGACAGGCTGAATTTAATTGACAGATACTTTATGAGAATATCTCCTTCCAGGGGGGTACTTCTTGTGTTCAGGAATTGCCTTGGCTTAGGGGCGGCTCCATATACTCAACAAAAATGAGAAATATCGGGCTGGGAAGGTGGCTCAGTGGTGGAGTGCTTGCCTTGCATGCATGAGGCCCTGGGTTCGATTCCTCAGCACCACATAAGCAGAAAAAGCCGGAAGTGGCACTGTGGCTCAAGTGGTAGAGTGCTAGCCTTGAGCTGAAGAGCTGAGGGACAGCGCCCAGGCCCAGAGTTCAGGCCCATGACCGACAAAAAAAAAAAAAAGAGAGAGAGAGAGAGAGAAATATCTCTGGGTGTCTTGTGCAGATACTGTTTATATAAACAAGCATCAGCCTACGACTATTAAAGGTGATGGTTATTAAGCGGGATGACTGAAAATGGGTAAAGAGAGTCCCAGACTGACAGTTGTACACCGTTGACGCAAAGCAAGTTTCCCCTCCCCCAATGAAATTGCTCCTGAAATTAACCAAAAGTTTCAACATCCTTCTTGTGGAAAAATGCACTTGTTTAAAGCTCTAGAAAGGTAAGAACCCAGCAGAGAGCACCAACAATTGAGCTTTCTTTTCCTTAGATTCACTTTTCCTTTTTAATAAGGAGTTCCTTTTCAATTTTATAAAGCTTTCAGGCATTTTGCCCAGAAGGCAATAACAAATGGATTGGTTTGCTAGGGTGCAGTCAAAGTAAATGGAAATTCAAGCCAACTATTTTTGCAGGCAGCCATAGATCTAATCCAGAAATTTGAGTGTCCAATCCATGCCTAACAGAGGGTCAAGATTCAAATGTGGAGCTATACAATAGACAAGTTTGGGTGAATAGACCACCTACTCCCTGCTTCATGACCCAAATATTATACAAGAGGGAGTTATGAGTAAAACCTTTGTGCAGATCTCGAGAAAATGATGTTGTGGGCTTTGTATATAGACGAAATAAGAAAAGCTTAAGTGCATTGTTCCGTGAAGTGCATTGTTCCTTGTAGTCCCAGTGAATTTGTGGTTTGAATTCATGGTTACTATTGTGCTTCAGGTAAAGTATTGTGAAATAAGTAATTTTATTAAACTGCTTAAATACCTCCAAATAAATAGAATAACGTAATTACAAATGAACTGCATGCTTTTTCATGCTCCTTGCTCAGTGCCAACATATGAGGAAGCAAAATATTCATCTTAATTTGTATGTTTCCAAAAAATAGTGATTTCTAAAAAAAAAAAAAGAAAAGAAAGAAAGAAAATAGTTATTTCTCACAGAAAGATATGGTTTCATTTTAAGTTTCAACTATACTTTTTTTTCCTTACAGTGTATCAAGCTGGGCTTGATCAAGTTAGCATGCATGAAGCCCTGGGTTCGATTCCTCAGCACCACATAAGCAGAAAAAGCCATAAGTGGCACTGTGTCTCAAATGGAAGATTACTAGCCTTGAGCAAAAGAAGCTCAAGGACAGTGCCCATGCCCTGAGTTCAAGCCCCGGGACTGACAAAAAAAGAAAATTAGTGCTGAGTGCTCTAAGGGCTGGTAGGGCTGGTAGGGCTGGTAGGGCTGGTAGGGCTGGGTGCAGTCATTCACATCTGTAACCCCAGCTCTCAGTAGTCTGAGGCAGGAAGATGGAACATTCTGGATCAGCCTAGGCTGTATAGTGAGATACCATCTCAAAATAAGAGGCTAAGGCTGGCAGTAACAGTGTTTCTTGTCATTTTTTTTCCAAGTCAAGGGTTATAGACACTTTTTTGGTTTGATTAAGGTAGGAAAGCATATCTATAGTACTTATCTCCTCTTAAAATAACTCCTGCTCTGAACAAAGCTAAAGTTATTTGTTTGCTGAGCAAATTCTTATTGCATGTCTACTCTGTGCCTGCGGCTGTTTATCTAAGGGCCACCCTGTGCATCTTCTAAGCATGTTTCAACAATAAAAAAAGGTGCTATTTCCTTTTCAAATTTTGCATAGATTTGTTTGTTTGATTGTTTGTCGGTTGTGGGGCTTGAACTCTGGGCTTGGGTGCTGTCCCTCAGCTCTTCAGTTCAAAGCTAGCACTTTACCACTTGAGCCACAGCGCCACTTCTGGATTTTTCTGTTTTATGTGGTACTGAGGAATCGAACCCAGGGCCTTATGCATGCAAGGCATGCACTCTACCACTGAGCCATCTTCCCAGCCCTGCACGGAGATCTTTATTGCAGTATTATTTATTATTGTCCTGGCGCCCACCATATTGTCTGGCATGTAATCATTAAGTGAGTGAATACATAAGTGAACAAATAAGCAAGACTTAAAGAATGAAAAAGTAGGGGCTGGGAAGGTGGCTCAGTGGTAGAGTGCTTGCCTTGCATGCCTGAGGCCCTGGGTTCGATTCCTCAGCACCACATAAGCAAAAAGAAAAAAAGCCGGAAGTGGTGCTGTGGCTCAAGTGGTAGAGCGCTAGCCTTGAGCTGAAGAGCTGAGGGACAGCGCCCAGGCCCAGAGTTCAGGCCCCACGACCAGACCCAAAAAAAAAAAGAAAAAGTAGTGAAAAACCTCCATGCCATGAAACACATAAGGAGAAAAGACGTACATATGTCATGCTTATGTGACAGATATTATTGCCTTCCTTCAAATCCACCACCAATTCCATACAGTTATTCCCAAAGGTCTGAAGAATCCCACAGGTACCAGAATCTGTTGATGCTTATGGTCCTTGCATAAAATGGCACTGTATTTGTGTATGACTTACCACATGTCCATCTTCTTTATGTCATCCCTAAAGGGATTACACATAATGCATAGTAAATCCTATGAAAATAATTACAAGTTAGGGACTAGTGACAAAAAGTTGGTTCTACATGTTCAATGCAGATGAAATCCTTTATTACAGTATTTTCAATCTGTGGTTGGCTAAATCCATAGAGAACTGAATAATACTGAAGGCTGACCACCTTGTCTCTTGGCAAGGAGTTGCAGGATAAAGCATGAGGTGAAGATTTGTGTTTCAGCACTGTTGCCCAGTGAGTGAGCCTGTGTTACTTTGGTAATTAAAAAGGGCAATGAAAGCCATATTAAAACCCAGGGACATTGGGAAACTTACTGTCTATTTGAAAAAATAACAACCAAAACAAGTAGAAGCTATTCACCCTCTCAGTTGATGTTTTGAATATTAATCCGGTTCCAAGTCCATCCAAAGAGCAAACATCTACTATTTTTTTGACTACCTACTACACAGCAGGAAGTATGCTAATTGCTTTACTATAGTCTCATTCAATTTTTTTCAGCAATCTTCTGAGGCAAGCACTCATAATATCTTCTACTAACTGTGAGGAAATTAATAATAATTGTTTACTCAATTATCACATTCAAGTAAGCAGCATTGTCAGGATACAAAACTAGGAACTTGGGGCTCCAAAGTTCATATTTCTAGGTATCATTTTTTAAGCACTGTTATAATTCTTCTGATCAATACTATTCTTTTTTTTATTTAAAAACATGTTAAGCTGGGTGCAGTGGCTCGTGCCTGTAATCCTAGCTACTCAGGAAGCTGAAATCTGAGGATTGAGGTTTGAAGCTAGCCTGCGCAAGAAAGTCTTTTATTTCCAATAAGCCATCAAAAAGCCAGAAGTAGAACTGTGGCTCAAGTAGTAGAGTGTTAGCCTTGTGCAAAACACACACACACACTCACACACACACATACACCAGAAAAAATGTTACATTATCAAAAATATCTATGATAAATCAACCAGAGTACAAAACATATCATCAGCATATAGCCATATATAACTACATATAAATCTTATGTTGATTTTTAAAAACTTGGCACTATATCATATGTTTGTATTCAGAATTCTATTAATGGCTCCATGATAGGTGTGTTTGCATGTGCATGCATCTTGAATCTGGTCTCTCTGAATCTGATAGTTCTTCATTTGGGAAACTTAAGTACATTATTTATTGAAGTGAAGTAAGAAAGGTCGAGGCTCTGCTGAGAGGCCAGGATTAGGCTTTCTTGCTTATCAATAAAGAGTGTCAGTGTGTTACTAGGATAATTCTTTCCTTTTTTTCTTTTCTCTCTTTCTCTGTCTTTTTTTCCTCTCTCTCTCTTTCTCTCCCTCCCTCTCTTCCTTTCTTCCTTTCTGCCTTCCTTCCTTCCTTTCTTTTTCTTTCTTTTTGTCGGTCATGGGGCCTGAACTCTGGCCTGGGTACTGTCCCTCAGCTCTTCAACTCAAGGCTAGTGCTCGACCACTTGAGCCACAGTGCCACTTCTGGCTTTTTCCATTAATGTGGTACTGAGGAATCGAACCCAGGGTTTCATGCTTGCTAGGCAAGTACTCTACCTCTAAGTCACATTCCCAGCTCCCCACTTTTAAAAATTTATTGTAAAGGTGAGTACTGAAGGGTTACAAATTCATAACTCAAGTATTGAGCACATTTCCTTTTTTTTTTTTGGCCAGCCCTGTGGCTTGAAACCAGGGCCTGGGTATGGTCCCTGAGCTTCTTTTGCTCAAGGCTAGCATTCTACCAAATGAGCCATAGCACCACTTCCGGCTTTTTCTGTTTATGTAGTACTGAGGAATCAAACCCAGGGCTATGCTAGGCAAGCGTTCTTATCACTGAGCCACATTCCCAGCCCAGTACATTCCCTTTTGATCAGTGTCAATTGAGGGTTTCTTTCTGGAAAACATAAAGGAAAGAAAGATGGAAGGGTGATGAGAAGGAATCGTCACAGTTGGAGATGAGGAGGGAGATAATTGGGAGGATCACTAGCAGTTGAGGTTTATGAGGAGCCAGGAAGAGAGGAGATGGAGAACACGAAGGAAATGGACTGAAAGATGAAAAAGAGTAACAGCGACAGAGCATGGGGCTGATAGAGCTGCTTGCACATGGCCTGTGGGTTGCTGTCAGGGCTGAATTGTGTCAAATTCATATGTTGAAGCCCTAGGCCCACACCACACACATGCGTATGTGACTGTACAGATGCTCCTCACTTACCAGGGAGGTAAATCATGATAAACATGGAAAAGATCATGCTACGACAATATATTTAACACATCCAACCTACCGAACATCCTAGTATAGCAACATGAAAGCCTGTAGCGTACTGGTTGTTCATTTTCATGACTGTGTGGCTTCTAGCTGCTATCCAGCAAATATCCTACTACATACCAGTAACCCAAGGAAAGATTCCACTTCAAAATGGAAAGCATACTTTCCACTGAGTATGGTCTGCATTAGTCCTGGAAACGGTAAGCCGACTGATCTTAAGTATAGGAGCATCTGTAAAAAGTACAGGAGCATCTGTATAGGAAGACAGGATCTTGCAAGAGGAGTTTAAGTTAAATGGGGCTGTTAAAATGGACCCAAAGTCCAATCTGCCTTTTTTTAAGTTTTAAACAATCTTCCCCTTTCTTGAAGACTTCATATAATGAACTAAAGCAACTTAAAAGATGTAGCTCCATTGAATCAATAACTTGAACAAAATGTCAAGTTATAGATTCCCTCTGCTCACAAGCCAATTGCTTTGCAAAGACTAAATTAGAATTGACCATGACATCTTCCCTCCCACCAAAAGGGCAACTTCATTTTATCAATGTCACATAAACATATGGTGAAAATATTAAACCAACTGTAGCTTTAAAACTCCACATATAAGGCTGGGAATGTGGCTTAGTGGTAGAATACCTGACTAGCATTAATGAAGCCCTGGGATCAATTCCTCAGTACTACATAAACAGAAAAAGCCAGAATTAGTTCTGTAGCTCAAGTGGTAGAGTGCTAGCCTTGAGCAAAAGAATCTCAAGGACAGTGCCCAGGGCCTGAGTTCAAGCCCCAGGGCTGGCAAAACAAACAAACAAACAAAACTACACACACGTAGCCAGGTGCTGGTGGCTCACACCTGTAATCCTAGCTACTCAGGAGGCTGGGATCTGAGGATTGTTGTTCAAAGCCAGCCCAGAAAGTCCATGAGACTCTTTTTTTTTTGGTTGATTGGTTGTGGGGCTTGAACTCTGGGCTTGGGTGCTGTCCCTGCACTCTTCAGCTCAAGGCGAGTGCTCTACTGCTTGAGCCATAGTGCCACTCTGGTTTTCTAGTGGTTTATTGGAGATAAGAGTCTCACGGACTTTCCTGCCCAGGCTGGTTTTGAATCTCAATCCTCAGATCTCAGCTTCCAGAGTAGCTAGGATTACAGGCCTGAGCCACCAGCGCCTGGTTATCCATGAGACTCTTATCTCCAATTAAACACTAGAAAACTGAAATTGGAGCTGTGGTTCAAAGTGGTAGAGCATTAGCCTTGAGCAAAAGAGCTCAGGGACAGTGCCCAGGCCCTGACTTCAAGCCCCACAAAGAAAATCCTACACATGTATAAATGAGGTTTTATATAAATGAGCAGCATCCTGGGCAGGTAACGTGGTCTCATAGAAAGATCAATGAATTGAAGCTCCATTGTACAACTATTTAAAGATGGCACAGAAGTAATTAATAACATAAAAATGCTTAAAAAGTAGTTGGAAGAAATCATTATATTGTCAAAGCTTATAGAATTCGCAAACTTTATAACCATGATAATGACAATTTTCCTTGTGAAGGTTAAAACGTGTTTGTGACTGTAACTAAGTATCACTATCCCACGATACTGTGAAATTTGTAAAATTTATGTGAACAAATCAATAAAAATTATTTTAAAAATAGTTGAATGATAAGTCTATCTAATGGACTCAATTCCATTCCTTTCCTACCCATAAAATGAATATCTCATATATTTAAATTTTATTAAATAAGAATTGTCATCTTGAAATTTTATTTAAGCTTTGTGCTTTAAACTGCCCCTTTCTTAAATAATCCTGAATTAAACAGAGAGCAAGATCTGTTTTCCAACTGACTTGAATACCATGCATAGCAAAACATAGTTGTTAAAACCCAGTGTGACTGCCACTCTTACAAGTAGAGAAAATCTGACACAGAGAGATATTGATGACAGGGACACACAGAGGAAAACTATGAGCAGATGTAGCAAGCAGAGGGCCTCTGGCAGGTCAAGGAGGGAGGCCCTTCTTGTAACCAGCTGGTTGACCATTGATCTTGAACACTGATCTTGAACGAAAATGAGAAGAAGAATATAAAGATATAGGGAGTATTTTTTTCAGTCTTATTTCTTTGGATGGCTACAGTAAGGCAAAGCTGTGCCTTAATATACATTTTTATTAACTGAAAAAGTCTGTTTTTCTTCATTCTACCACTGTAAATATGAAATAAATAGTTCAATAATATGTACAAGGAGTGTCTTGTCCATGGTTGGATGCTCAAGAGGAGATGAGGAGATGAGACAGCGGAGAGGACAATTAATTATCAAGCTTCAAAAGATAAGAAGAAGCAACGCTAATACGAAAAGGGAAAAGGAAAGCACGAAGGCTGCACAGTTATGTTTGTAGACTGCTTCAGAAAGTTGAAGATTTTTCTGTGGATGATTCCCTTCTTTTCTTTAGTCAGAGGTATAATCAGCTTTCTACTGCTGCTGTAAACTACTGCTTCCAAATTTACCAGCTTGAACCAACACACATGTCGTATCTCATGCTCCTTCAAGTCCATAGTCATGTTGACTTTCCTGTTGTTTTCTCACATCTGGGCTTCATGAAGTGGACTCAAAGTGACAGTCATCACCAGGCTCGGATGAGCCTCCAAGCTCATGTTGTGAACAGAATAATTTCTTCCAGTTACAGGACCCAAGACCCAGGTTGCTAGCCATCCTAAGGGCAGCCTGCTGGGGGCTGTCAGCTCCTGGCCCATGGTCCACCAGTAGTTACTGTGTGAACTCCATATACTTTCTCATACTTGGTTTCTTTCTAACTTCAGTCACATCTCTGTCAGCTGGAGTGCATTCTCTGCTAGTAAGGACTCATGGGATCAAATTAGGTCCACCTAGATAATGCAGGATAATGTCACTGTTTAAAGGCTCATATTCCTAATTACATCTTGCTGTGTATGGTTTTCATGGATTCAAGGACTGGGTATGGAGGCCTTTGCAAGGGGGTATTTTGACACCATCAGTGAAAATAAGGAAGTGGAACCAATGGGAAGTTTTAAAAGGAGAAACAGCTCTCCATTCTGGAGAGTAACAGCATGAACTGACCTGACTTGGCTTTTTTTTTTTTCTCAAGAAACTTAATTGTGAACATGGAAGAAGGTACAAAGGGCCACTTGGAAGTTTTGGATCATAGTGACATCAACGAGGGCTTTTTCCAGCAGCACTTAGCACCTGAGCCCAAGAGTCTTACGAAACGAGCAAGTTCGGGCAATACTTCTTAATATTAATCTCCCTGGGACTCACAGTTGACACAAAGCCTCCTTTTCTTTGCTGCTTCAGAATTTTCCAATGTGTATGTTCCCACTTACCTTCAGCAGATGGTCAGAAGAATATCTGCCATGTTTTCCAGAGCCCCACCACTTACCCATCTGTGAGGACGATCCAGGAAAAATGAAGCCATCTTACCGCTAGTCAGTTAAGTGTACATACAGTACACACAGTAGGCCAGAGGTAGGCCAGAAGCTTAGAGCAGCCCTGACTTCTGGGTCAACTACTGTGTCTTAACCAGACATATTCCAATGATGGATGAATACTTGAATTGGGTCTCTGTAGCCTGATCTACTCACTCTGTAATAGCGCTGCTCCACTCACAATTATCTCTGTGGACTTCCTGGCTTTCTTGATCAGTAGAAGTATGCCTCCTCACCCTGTGTGTGTGTGTGTGTGTGTATATGTGTGTGTGCGTGTGTGTGTGTGTGTGTGTGTGTGTGTGTGTGTGTTCTGGGGCTTGATCTCAGGGGCTCCTGCTCTTACTTGGCTTTTTTGCTCAAAGCTGATGCTCTACCCTTGATCCATACCTCCACTTCTAGCTTTTTGGTGACTAATTGGAGATGAAAGGCTGACCAACTTTTCTTCCCAGGCTGGCATGGAACCTCAATCTTCAGATCTCAGCCTACTGAGTAGCTAAGATTACAGGTGTGAGTCACCTGTGCCCAGCTTCCTGGGTTTTAAACTCTGGGCCTGGGTGCTGTCCCAGCTCAAGGTGAGTGCTCTACCACATGAGCCACAGCACCACTTCCCCTGAGTACATTTTAACTTCTTTTCTCCTGCCTAATCTTATAATATTTGTCATCCATTATCAGGTATAATAGAGTGCTAAAGTTTAGTGGTCTTTACATCCTAAGGGAGGAAAGAATGAAAGACAAATCTTCATCGCAACTTGGCCTTCAAATGAAACAGCCAATAGAAGAGGGGGACACTATTCTCTTTTTGAGGATCTTCTTGACACATCTACCTGAACTTTATTTATTCTGATAAGTAATGTGGCTCCAGTCCAGCTTGGCCTTCTATCACACAAGACTCAAAGATTGTCCAGCGTCGGGGAAAGACTGGTAACTGTGAAGGAAGTCAGGATGGGTTCACCTCCCCAAGCCATTTGCATGGTTATCTGACCGCCACAGAAAGTACTTCAATTGTACTCTATGGCTTATTTCCCTTGGCGCTCCTTTCCTTCTACCTATTGTTCATTAATCCTTCTCGTGTAACACCTGAAAGTCCTACTTCTGGTCACACACACTCCTCTATACTCCTTAAAACAGACACAGAAATGTTAGCGATATCGAGGGATCGGGGTGATTCTCCTTCGGGCACATGGCAACAGCCTGCCAGCTTCCAGGTCATGTTCGTTTGTGTCATAGTGGCCTTTCCAGTTGATACTCTGGCTCTGTTCCAATGAGAAGTACACACATCCTCCTTCACATAGTTTATTTAAAGTGAGGTTGATGATTATATCATCGTTTTGTGCCAGCTCACCCTTCTTAGAAGGACTTGAATTGCAAACTCAAACAAAACTAATGCCATCTTGGAAGTAACTTTAAAAAATTAAAAGGTAACTCTAACTCTACTAACTCTGCTAATTCTGTGCAGACCTGGCCTTTCAGCTGCTAGTTCAAAACAAAATGCCTAATGTGCACTGTACAAAGTCTACTGCTCTATCTCAACTTGTTCTGTAATGGAGTGGTAATAATTGTAACACAGCTTGCCCTTGCTATATGGAAGTATCCAGTCGATGATCTCAAATATATGATAAATCTTACATCACTTTTTATCTTTACAGCTTCCCAGTACTGTAGTTAAATATGGCTGGGTTTAAAGAGGCAGGAAGGATGAGTAATGACTAAAATGTCTGAGTTCTACATAGCCTCTTCATCTCTCCCAATCTTAGCTATGCTTTTTTGGACAGTGACCATTAACATATATATCATATATACTATCTATAAACTCAAACATGATATAACACCTTGCATTTATACTAATGGTGTTTTTGAAAAGAATCCAGAGCTATTAACTCATTTATTATATCTTTACGACATCCTCTTAAATTAAGCTTCTATGATTCCATAGTCTACATTTGCTTTTTAATGGTAAATGCTTATAGATTCAGAAGAAAGAAATTGCCTATCACTCTTTTTATTTTTTATTTTTATTTTTGGTGCTGGATTTGAGGCTTGAACTCAGGAGTTGGGTGCTATCCTTTATCTTTTTTGTCCCAGGCCAACAGTCTACCACTTGAGCCACAGCTCTACTTTCAGCTCTTTACTGGAGATAAAAATATCATGGGTTGGTCTGCCTGAGTTGGCTCTTCAGAACTAAGATCCTCAAGTCTCAGCCTCCTGAGTAGCTAGAAATATAGGTGTGAGCCACCAGTGCTTAGCCCTATCATTTAAAAACAAAAACCAAAAACAAACAAAAACAAGGCTGGGAATGTGGCTTAGTGGTAGACTAAGAATGAAGCCCGGGATTTGATTCCTCAGTATCACATAAACAAAAAATAAATAAAATTAATAAAGCTAAAAGATAAAAATGTGCATTAAAATTCTGTTTTCTTTTGTGCTTTAAAAATCTAATATCCTTGATTTAACTTCTTGACACTCTACTCCATCCTTTTATCCATATTTTACCTGATGTTCTTCACTGTCTCCTTCTCTTTTTCTCATTGGTTCTTTAGAACAATTAATCAGACCCTTCTTTTAACCTTCTCTTTCTCTGGCCTGGTTTTATTCATTATATTTACTTTACTTCTGATTACTTTACTTCTGATGGATAGAAATGACCTCAGTTTCATACTGTGTAAGTTTCTTTATTAGCAGCCTATTGCTACTATATATATATGTATGTATGTATGAATGTATACATTTGACTAATTGTTCTTTTCACCCATTAGTTCATCTAGCTCATAAACATTTGTCAAGTCTCTACCATATGCTGAGTTTTATAAGGAGGAGATTCCTGTTTTCAGTGTTCCCAGTCTAGCTGGAAAAGCAAGATGAAACCCCAAGGATTACATTTATCATAATGTGATTATATTTCATCTGCAGGCAAATGGGAACTTAAAGCACTCATTTCACATTCATTTTCAAAGGTTTTTAACCCAAGTCACAGGCAACATGCCAATCTACTTGGAACTGGTTTACACTCTGCCTGGCAGTGCCACAGGCTAGCTTCTGGCTTCCCACTGTCCCTCCTACATGCTGGGTAATTTAAGTTGTAGATAACTACATAAATAGGAAAAAAAAGTTATGAGAAAAACCTAGAATAATAACAGTAGTCATATTCACTAAAATACATGTACCCATATATCCAGGATCTTGGCATGACTCATACTCATCAAAAGATGCATACTAGAAGAGTTTAACAAAAATGAGCTTAATGAAGGGACTATTTATAAAGGTGTGTTGTCAGAAAGGCCGACAGAAAGACACAGTGAGAAATGCTGAAGAACACAGGGACACTGAGAAGTCATTACCAACCATAGGCCTGAAGAGATAAAGGGAGAGGATGATCCAAGGTCAGTGAGGGTTGGAATTGTGGGAGACATACTGCCAGACTGGAACTGGAGCTTTAGGTAGAAGAATGTAGGTATGCAAAACTACTGAGAGGGGAGAACTGCAGAATCACAGATACTCTTATCTCTCCTCTGCCCCTCAGATTTCCTGAGGTACATCCCATTGACTGACCCCACACAGAAGCTGAAAGTCAAGGAAATTCCGGAGAAGCTGTCTGCAGGGGTAGGGTGAACAGGGGTAGAGCAGGGGCTAAGAAAAGTGGAGAACAGATTTGGAGGAGCAAGTGTTGAATAACCAGCACAACACTTTAATGTTTTGGATCTATGGCAGGTGAGTTTATGCTAAGGCATCTCTAAAGCTGGGAACAGGGATGACTGGGCAAATGGAAGAGACCATAACACTAGAATTTTGGTAGTGAGTCCTGTCCTCTCAATAGGAACAGAGACACATCTCAAGTATATATTTATATGCCACCTTATTAACATTTTATTGCTTTTTATGTTGGTGAGAAAAATGGTCTTTTGTCAGGAAAAATCATCTCTTTATAGTAAATATTAATTGGTAGGAAAAAAGAGCTAGTGTACAAGAGGAGCAGTTGTAAGTTTATCCTGGACAATTCCAAGTTTAAATTCCCTCCCAACACACATACATACACACACACAATCATCCTAAAACTTATGGTGCACAAAATCCCTGAATGACCTGCTCAGAAACATGCAGCTAATTGATCTGTGCTCAGGATTTTAAATATTTAGAATTAATACATAAAGCCATTCTCAGGGGACTTCTTGTCTTTCTTTTATTGTGGTGTTAAAATTTAAATCCAAGAGCTGGGCTTTGTATACACAGAGCTTTCATGCAAATAGACAGGTGCTTAACCACTGAACTGCATTCCCAAAGTAATTTTGTTGTTGTTGTCAGTACTGGGGATTCAACTCAGTTTCTTGTGTTCATTGGACAGGTGTTCTTACTGCCTGTTTTTGGTTGTGTGTGTGTGTGTGTGTGTGTGTGTGTGTGTGTGCGCGCGTGTGTGTGTGTGTGTGTGTGTCTATGTCTGTGTGTCTGTGTCTGTGTTTGTGCTGGTACTTTTTGAGATAGGGCCTAGCTTGATCCACCTATGTTAGGCATCCTGGGATACCAAATGTGTATTGTGGCATCTAGGTCTCTTTGACGAGGAGAAAATCTCAAGGACTTTTCTACTTTCTTGGTAGAGATCTCCCAGCTTGAACTTCCCAGCTCAGAAATGAGTTTGTGAAATGAGTTTGGATTACAGGGGTAAACCACCCAGTGCCCAGACACAAAGTGATTCCTAAGTGTCAAAATTTACCAGTCGCTTAGCTAATTAAGACTCTAGGTTCCTTTGTCCATAGTGATCACCTTGGCAGACAACTTGGCCTGACCATGGAATCCCAGGCTTTGCCTGGGGACAACTGGGCTTTAAACAAGGAGATAAGGAAAAGAATGTAGGCTGCTTTTACCTCTGGCTACTCCTTGGCTGTAATCTCATTATCTTGACTAAACTGGCCATTTCAACGTCAATCAGCTCTGGTAAAGAGTAGGTTCAGAATAGAGGACACTGAGCTTATCAATAAGACCATTGGTAAGTATGGAGAGCAGTGCAGTAAGACAGTTTCCCACCTTGTGTGCTGGGAGCCACAGCCAGTCACCGCAAGGCTACATATAAGCCCCTTCAGTTCCTGACATGCCAAATAAATATGAACGTTTTCTGTGGGTGCCATACTATGCGATGAGAAGGTCAAAAAGCTTTGCTGTGGAGTGGTAGCATGACAAGTCAAAATGCAGCAAGAGGCTGCAACCATGGAAAATGCTTCTAAGAGACATGTCAGTGAAAGGAGAGAGCAGGAATGGACTAACTGTAAGCACATTGAGGAGGCAGATAATTGAGTACATTTATAGAGTGTGGAGAAGGGAGAGAGCAAAACTAAAGGTACAAGAAAGAACAAAGACAGAATATTTACATGAAGAAGAAGAACACTGAGAAAGTACATGATTAAGCCAGTCATTTTCTTTATTAAATAAGAGATTGCGTTCTCTGCTGACACTTGTGTGATTACACAGCTAAGAAATATCTAGCTTGGACTAAGTGGCTAGTTTTATATATCATACTCTCGAAGGCTGCACTATTCTTCCTTTACAAGAGCAGAAGTGCTTAGTATTATGGAAATGCTAAGGAAACCAATGAAACAATTAACAAAACAAAGCAAAGTGAGGAATGTTCCTAACGACAGTCTTTCTTCCTGAGACTACCTCCCTGCAGTCTTCCAGCTGTCTCAACCGAAGACTACATACACAGATCTGGCCAAATAAAAACCTGTCTGAGAGAAAGGATTTAAAAAAAATATATATTGGAGCCTTCAAGTTTGCCTAAGTAGTCATCAGTGATATAAAAACATTTAAAAAACATTCAACTAAAGTATTTCTCATTTTTTTGGCACTGAAATATGTACTCAAAAGACGCCTTGGGAAAAGAAATGGGAAAGAAATCCAATGGAATTCAGGTGAAAAGTTGAAGTCAACCAGCTATACTGAAGGGGTACTACTGCTGTTTGAGAAGAAGGAGGAAAAAAAAAATGAAAGAAGAATGGAAAAATCCTCACCAGTTCCTAACAAGGCAAAAAAGTTTAATTTGGCCTTGGCAAATACAAATAGAACTTGGGTGGCAGAAAGGAAAAAAAAGCAAAGGAATGCTTTCATAATTGTGTTTTTCCCCCCTCCCTCGAATGGAAAATGTTATTGCCCTTGTTTCTTCTGATTGTGTTGTTTTGGTAGTTCCTAACAGCCGCTTTCCCCCAAAAAAGTTGTTTTAAAAGATCTTCTACACACGTGTCCCTTTTCATAAAAGTAGAGGAAATTTTACTAATGACTAGGAAAACATTTTACATTTGGGGAGAGGAGGGAGAGAGGGTCTCAGGACCCCTCCTATCTAATGCTATGTCCTTGAGTTGTACTATCTCTAGTAAAGACTCCAGAAATGGGCACAGATTTAGTCTGGGAACTCATTTAACTTGGCTACTCTCTGTTTTTTAGACATTGTACTATCCTATAACTTTGGCATATCTAGATTACATTATGCAGGTTAAGACTAGTGATCTCAGCCTCTTAGTCAGATATGTTTAGCCTAATGAACTCATTTGTATCCTAATGTTTATTGGTTAAGTGCTACACTGGGAAATGAACTTCTATGTCAAGTATCCATTTTGGGGGGTGGTTCTAAACCTAGTTTATTATAGTAAGAGATGAATTTGTTATGAATGCAATGATAAGCCACTTAAGGATTTTAGAAAATGATTGAGGTAAAATTCATCTAATATAAAATTAGCTGTTTGACAGTGAATAATTTGAGGGTGTGGTGCTGTTTCTGTTTTTTTTTTTTGGGTCCGGTCGTGGGACTGAACTCTGGGCCTGGGCACTGTCCCTCAGCTCTTCAGCTCAAGGCTAGCACTCTACCATTTGAGACACAGCGCCACTTCCGGCTTTTTTCTTATGTGGTGCTGAGGAATCAATCCCAGGGCCTCGAGCATGCAAAGCAAGTGCTCTACCACTGAGCCACCTTCCCAGCCCCAGGCCCCAGTTTCTGTTTGTTTTTTGTTTTTTTTTTTCTCAAGGCAAGCACATGACCACTTGAGCCACAGCTTTCCTCCTCCTCCTCCTCCTCCTCCTTCTCCTCTTCCTCCACCTCCTCCTCCTCTTCCTCCTCTTCTTCTTCTCCTTCTCCTTCTTCTCCTTCTTCATTAATTGGAAATAAGAATCTCATGGGATTTCCTAACTGGGTTGCCTTTGTACCTTGATCCTCACATCTCAGACTCCTGAGTAGCTAGGATTACAGCTCTGAGCCACCAGCGTCTGGCTTCATTTCACCTTTTATCCCTCCCTTGTCTGCTGTATCCATTGGGCCTCCTTGCTGTTTTAGAACTCTCCAGGCATACTTCCATCTCAGGGCCTTGTAGCATCTCTTCCCATAGCAATCTCCCCACAGATTGCCTAGATTTCTTTTTCTAACTTTATTTTCTTCAGGCTTTTGAACAAATTTTCTTTCTTTCCCCCACCTAGAGGGCCTAAGATGTAAGTAAGTTTCTGGATCTTGCATATGCTAGAACAGTGCTCTACCCAGCCCCAGATTTTAGCATTAAAAAAACTGATACAATTGCTAGGTGCTGGTGGCTCATGTCTATAATCCTAGCTACTCAGGAGGCTGAAATCGGAAGATAGATTGTGGTTTGAAGACAGCCTGGGCAGGAAAGTCCACAAGACTCTTATCCTCCAATTAACTATCTAAAAATCTGGGAGTGGCTCTACGTGGTAGAGCACGAGCCTTGAGCAAAAGAAGCCTAGATCAGTGGCCAGGCCCTGAATTCAAGTCCCTTGGCTAAAAAAATAAAAGGATATAAGAAATTTCCTAACACCTTGCTGTTAAGTGTTTTCACACTAATGAATTCTAGTCCCCTTAACATGAATAGACAGGAATCACATCATTTCTAGGCCTGTTGTACACAAATTTCCCCCCACAAGTTGCCCTACACTGCTGGAATGCAGATGGTTCCCAGGCAAATGTGACAGGATGTGTTAAAGATGGGAGAGTGCCCCCTGTCAACCTGTTCCCTGAATGACTACATGGAGAGGTGCTTCTGGGAAGCTAGTTGACCTCCCACTGTACACTTACATAATTGCTTTAGTTTGGACTTCTGTAACACTATCCCCTGGGTTCAGGGACAGAAACAACATTTATTTCTCACCATTCGGGAGGCTAGGAAGCTCAAGATATTTTGGTTCCTGGTCCTCACCCATTTCTTGACTTGAACATATCAGGTCCTGATATTGGGAGGGTTAGGAGAGAGAGAGAGATTGAGAGAGAGACAGACACAGAGACAGAGA
Organism: Dipodomys spectabilis; assembly: GCF_019054845.1. NCBI lineage: Eukaryota > Metazoa > Chordata > Mammalia > Rodentia > Heteromyidae > Dipodomys > Dipodomys spectabilis. Next base: position 3,097,650 of record NW_024870974.1, read on the forward strand.
GAGAAAGACGGAGAGATAGTTTCTCTTTTTACAAACAAGGCTACTATTTCTATCTGATTAGGATCTTTCCCTTATGACCTCATTTAGCCTTAATTATCTCCTAAGGGAGACTGTGGCTCACAACAGTGAACAAGAAATAAGTTTTAATAGTGTATGCTTTTTTCATATTATGATATATGTTTATTATTATTATTACTATTAGGAAAGGGTCTCACTGTGTAGTCCATGGTAGCCACAGCCACAGTGCTGAGATTACAGACGTGTGTTACCACACTCATCTTGGGATCTATTTATAATAGGAAGCGTGGGTAATTCTTTCAACAACAACAAAAATTTTGTCTATGTGGTGCTCATGACTACAGTTCTAGCTATTTAGAGGCTGAGATCTGAGAATTGAGATTCAAAGTCTGCCCAGGCAGACAAAACTATTATACTCAATTTCAATTAACCAGGAAATAGCTGGAAATGGAGGTGTGGCTCCCACGGTAGAATGCCAGCCTTGAGTGAAATAGCCCATGAAAAGCACAAGGCCCCGAGTTCAAGTCTGTGAAGAGGAGCTATGGCAGTCCACATTTTGTATGTGGGGGGGGGGGGTGGTAGGGGGGGAGTGGTAGTGATAAGGTCTCTCTAGGTAGCCCAGACTGGTCTCAAACTCACAATCCTCTTACCTGAGGGCTGAAATGATTGGCAGGCAGCAGTTCAACCAATCAAGAGTTAAACTTGCTTAAAAATCAAAGCAGTAAGAGTTCTCAGATGAAGCATTGTGGGTTTCATTTTGTTTTGTTTTTTTTTTTGGTCGGTTGTGGGGCCTGAACTCTGGGCCTGGGCGCTGTCCCTCAGCTCTTCAGCTCAAGGCTAGCACTCTACCACTTGAGCCACAACGCCACTTCCAGCTTTTTTCTTTTTGCTTATGTGGTGCTGAGGAATCGAACCCAGGGCCTCATGCATGCAAGGCAAGCACTCTACCAGTGAGCCACCTTCCCAGCCCCGCATTGTGGGTTTCTAACAAAGAGTAAAGTCTCTTTTCTCTGGTCTCTTTCTAACATATAGTTTTCGGCATACTTGTGGTCATGGACATGCTGATGTTCTGGCAATGAGCTGCGGTATCCTGCCTATGAGATGAAGGTGTAGAGAGCTGATATGCCTGGAGAGGGAAGGAAACATCTCGTCCATGAGCCAGCAGGCAGACCCAGCTCAGTTCTTCCTGCCTGCCACCCAAGCCCTCCTGAGTGAGTTGTGCCCAAGTAGAGATCTGGGAACCTGAAGCTGGCAATGTCACCCCTCTGCTCTGCATGGTACAATGGTCTCTCAGAATCCCAGTGTCCCAGCTCCTGGCTGGTGGCTCATGCCTGTAATCCTAGCTACTCAGGAGAATGAGATCTGAGGATCATGATTTAAAGCCTAGCTTGGGCAAGAAAGTCCATGACACACTTATTTCCAATGACCTAGCAAAGCCAGAGAAGAGCTATGACTCAAATGGCAGAGAACTAGCCTTGAATGAAAAAGCTAAGGGACACTTCCCAGGTCCTAAGTTCAAGTGCCAGTACCAGCACTAAAAAATAAAAACAAAGAAGAAACAAAAATGCTGGGCACCAGTGGCTCACAACTGTGACCTAGCTACTCAGGAAGCTAAGATCTGAGGGTCGCAGTTCAAAGCCAGCCTGGGCAGGAAAGTCCATGAGATTCTTACCAGTTCAAAAACCAGAACTGGAGCTATATCTCAAAGTGGTGCTAGCCTTGAGCAAAAGAGCTCTGGGATAGTATCCAGGCCCTGAGTTCAAGTTCCATAACTGACAACAACATAAAAACAAAAAATCCCAGCATCCTCACAGGGAAGATATCTGTGTGAAGAGAAAGACAAAGCAACTCAACCTGTGGCAACTGTGAAAGCTCTGAGGGTCAGGTTGCATGGGGGGCTGAACTGGCTCTATTTCTGTGTTTCCTCAGAAGCCACGGTGAGAATGGGCTGGGGTCACCTTTTCTGATGACACCTTGGTACAGACCAAGTTTGAAGGGCACAGGGTAGCCTCTGTGCACACACTGCTGCTAAGAATATTATGGGCAGGAATAAACCTTCTTGTATTCAAAAACCCATAACATAACTGAACATAGAATGCTTCCTTTCTGAACACCAGTAAAACAACGAGGCCAATACAGAACAAGCAAAAACAAGGACCTGTCAGCCTGCAATTCTCTATTTCAGAAAATGATATGGCAGGCCTGCAGATCATTATCTGGTGATTGTTAAAGATTACATTTTAAAATTACCATCCTGTGCCTCTCTTTTTTTTTTCCCCTCAGCACATTTAGGAGAATGGCAGATCTGCTTTAAACGTGATATAATCCATCATACAAATTACTGACCGTCAATACTATCTACGTAAGGAGAATGCAAACAGACGTGCCACTGGTCTTGAGTGGGAATTCATTTTGGAGGCAGGCTGTGGTAACTAACTTGAGAGGAGCCAATCCATTTCCAGAGGGTATTTCGTAAATATTCCTGTCGGGACCTGACTCGGTGCTGTTTCCATGACACCATTGTCCAGGCTGAAAGACCAGCAGGCGAGGCAGGTGCCGCAGCTTTTTGTGTGGCATGTGGTTATATAAGCTGGAAGAGGGGGACTTAATGTCCTCAGGGGCCAGATGGGAAAGCAATCCCACTGGGATTCAAAATTAGACATATTAAGACTATACGTATCCATTCATATACATCTGAATACACACTCACTAAACCAGAGTGTGCTCTACTGCATCCTTGGGGCTTCCAACGTGGGGTCTCCTCCATTTGAATTCTAGGTTCAGTACTGATGTCCATGGTCCCCAGAGTTTCTGATCCTATCCCGGAACAGAGTGATTTTGTCCTAAGAGAGTTAATTCCCACTCAGCCTCCATGGTCGGCTCTATAAGATTCTCCGGGCCTTCTGATGGCCAATAGACACATGAAGAAATGCTCAACCTCCCTAGCCATAAAAGAAATACAAATCAAAAACAACACTGAGATACCACCTCACCCCAGTTAGAATGGCTATAATCAAGAACTCTAATAACAACAGATGCTGGAGGGAATGTGGATAGAAGGGAACCTTACTGTATTGTTGGTGGGAGTGTAAACTTGTTCAACCACTTTGGAAAGTAGTATGGAGATTCCTCAAAAGACTCCACATAGAGCTCCCCTATGTCCCAGCAATCCCACTTTTGGGCATTTACCCCAATGATCACAATCAAGACCATACTAAAGCTACCAGCACAGGCTGGGAAGGTAGCTCAGTGGTAGAGTGCTTGCCTTGCATGCATGAGGCCCTGGGTTCGATTCCTCAGCACCACATAAGCAAAAAGAAAAAAGCCAGAGGTGGTGCTGCGGCTCAAGTGGTAGAGCACTAGCCTTGAGCTGAAGAGCTGAGGGACAGCGCCCAGGCCCAGAGTTCAGGCCCCACGACCGGACCCCCCCCCCCTCAAAAAAAATGCTGCAATAAACATATTTGTGCTGGTAGCTTTATTTGTTTTTGTTTTTGTTTTTGGGTCCGGTCATGGGGCCTGAACTCTGGGCCTGGGCACTGTCCCTCAGCTCCTCAGCTCAAGGCTAGCGCTCTACCACTTGAGCCACAGTGCCACTTCCGGCTTTTTTCTTTTTGCTTATATGGTGCTGAGGAATCGAACTCAGGGCGTCATGCATGCAAGACAAGCACTCTACCACTGAGCCACCTTCCCAGACCTATTGCAGCATTATTTACCAGAGCTAAGATATGGAACCAAGACAGATGCCCCTCAGTAGATGAATGGATCAAGAAAATGTGGTATATATACAATGGAATTCTATGCCTCCATCAGAAAGAATGACATTGCCCTATTTGTTAGGAAATGGAAAGACTTGGAAAAAATTATATTAAGTGAAGTAAGCCAGGCCCAAAGAAACATAGGTCCCATGGTTTCCCTTATAATAACTAGTATGTGTCTGAGACAATCAGAAACGGTCAGATAAGTTGATGTTAGGCAAAATGAACTCCAAGATAAGGACTCAAATGGTTTTTCTTTCTTGCGATTGTTTCTAACATATTTATAACATGATTTTTTTGTTGCTTTGTATGTCCCACCCCCATGGTATAACCCCTGCTTTCACTGTATTTGATGTTGGTATAATTTGGGGAGGGGAAGGAAAAAAACAAATTGTTTAAATAGGGATACAGGTGGACCCATTGCAACATGAAATGTATAAGATGCTATGTCAAAAAATGAACTTTGCAACTTGTGGGGGGTGATGGGAGGGCAGGGATGGTAAGGGGAAACAAAGGAGGAGGCAACAATGGAGAAATGGACTCATTACCTTGCTCATGTACTTGTAACCCTTCTGTACGATATTTTCACAATAAAAAAACTTAATAATAATAATAAAATTTAAAAAAAGATTCTCCGGGCCTTCCTTCAAAGTGAGCTTGCCTTCCTTCATTTCTGTGCTACAACAATTCCACTCTCTGCTCTGCTATGACTTAGATAAAGGTCAGCTTTAGCCCTAGATCCCATGACTGGCCTTCATCTTGCAAACACTATAAAAGTTTCATACATTTTTTTTTTTTTGTCGGTCATGGGGCTTGAACTCTGGGCCTGGGCACTGTCCCTCAGCTCTTCAGCTCAAGGTTAGCACTATACCACTTAAGCCACAGTGCCACTTCTGTTTTTTTTTTTTTTTTTTTTCTGGTGGTTAATTAGAGATAAGAGTCTCACGGACTTTCCTGCTGGGCTGGCTTTGATCTATGACCCTCAGCTCTCAGCCTCCTGAGTAGCTAGGATTACAGGTGTGAGCCACCAGTTCCTAGCAAGTTTTGTGCTTTTTAAATAAAGGATTTTTGAATCGTTTATGGAAATTATTTTTTTAAAAACTTAAACTTTAGGGGCTGGGAAGGTGGCTCAGTGGTAGAGCGCTTGCCTTGCATGCTTGAGGCCCTGGGTTCGATTCCTCAGCACCACATAAGCAAAAAGAAAAAAGCCGGAAGTGGCGCTGTGGCTCAGGTGGTAGAGCGCTAGCCTTGAGCTGAAGAGCTGAAGGACAGTGCCCAGGCCCAGAGTTCAGGCCCCACGACCGGACCCAAAAAAAAAAAAAGAAAAAAAAAAACAAAAAAAAAACCTTAAACTTTAGAAACATATCCAAGGGGATGGGAAGGTGGCTCAGTGGTAGAGTGCTTGCCTTGCATGCCTGAGGACCTGGGTTCAATTCCTCAGCACCACATTAGCAAAAAGAAAAAAGCTGGAAGTGGCGCTGTGGCTCAAGTGGTAGAGTGCTAGCCTTGAGCTGAAGAGCTGAGGGACAGTGCCCAGGCCCAGAGTTCAGGCCCCATGACTGGATCCCCCCCCACCAAAAAAGAAACATATCCAAGCCAAAGAATGTCACTCATCCAAGAGACTACTGTTTTCCAAATGGGTGTTCCTTGAAATACCAGTTTGAGAAATGCTCCCTTCAATGTGCTCAATGGTCACATTTAGTGCTCTGTATTCTGATGGACAGCCCTGAGGCCTATTGGTGATAGACAGGCTTGGAGACGAGGAGGACCAATCAAAGAGAAGACTGTTTCCAGTCAGGATTCTCTTCATATATTTGGCCATGGGATATCTTTTAATAAAACCATTGAACAGTTGGTTCTTTGGCAAGTAGCTTGTGGAGTGATGCACCTTGAAGGAAGCAATGCCACAGACTCTGATACAGGCTGCCTACCATTCAGTCCTCAGCATTCCTTGTCCCTTGCTTTGTAACCTCTTTCTGCCAAAACTTTACCTAGAAAGAGCATAAAGGATATTCTTTTTCTTTCCAGCAGAAGTTAAGGCGCCAAGTTAAAAACTCCCAACCTGAGAAGCCAAGGTGAGAATGGGCTTCAAAAATCATTTTTTGTTAGTTGTGGAGCTTGAACTCAGGGTGTGGGAGCAGTCCTTGAGCTCTTTCACTCAAAAGAGCACTCTACCACAGAGCCATAGCACCACTTCAGGTTTTCTGGTGGTTAACTGGAGGTAAGTGTCTCCAGTGAACTTTCAGGGTTGGCTTCAAACTGTGATCCTAAGACCTCAGCCTCCTGAGTAGCTAGAATTATAAGCATGAGCTACTGGCACCCAATTCAAAACATCTTTTCCATTGACACCTTTGTCCAAACCCTGTGTGGCCATCATCATGAAGATATACAAGATAACTTATGTCCTTATATATCACCCTGCACCAGAATCAACTCCAAATGAATCAAAGACCTCGGAGTCAAAGCAGACACTCTGAAAACATTACAGGATGGAATAGGAGAAACCCTAGGTCTCCTTGGCACAGGCCGAACTTTTCTTAATAGACACCGAGAAATACAACAAATCAAAGAAAGGTTGGACAAATGGGATTGCATGAAATTGCAGAGCTTCTGCATGGCAAAGGACATAGCTAGCAAGATTAATAGAAAGCCCACGGATTGGGAGAAGATCTTTACTAGCCATACAACAGACAAGGGGCCCATATCTAAAATATGCCTGGAACTCAAAAAATTAAATCCCCCAACAACAAATCTTCAAAGAAACAACTGCCCAATAAATAAGTGGGCTAAAGACTTAAAGAGAAACTTCTATGAAGAGGAAAGAAGGATGGCCAATAGACACATGAAGAAATACTCAACCTCCCTAGCCATAAAAGAAATGCAAATCAAAACAACATTGAGATACCACCTCACCCCAGTTAGAATGGCTATAATCAAGAACTCTAATAACAACAGATGCTGGAGGGGATGTGGACAGAAGGGAACCTTACTGCATTGTTGGTGGGAGTGTAAACTTGTTCAACCACTTTGGAAAGTAGTATGGAGGTTCCTCAAAAGACTCCACATAGAACTCCCCTATGACCCAGCAATCCCACTTTTGGGCATTTACCCAAATGATCACAAACAAGACCACACTGAAGCTACTATTTTTATTGCAGCATTATTTACCATAGCGAAGATATGGAACCAATTCAGATGCCCCTCAGTAGATGAATGGATCAAGAAAATTTGGCTTATATACACAATGGAATTCTATGCCTCCATCAGAAAGAATGACATTGCCCCATTTGTTAGGAAATGGAAAGACTTGGAAAAAATTATATTAAGTGAAGTAAGCCAGGCCCAAAGAAACATAGGTCCCATGGTTTTCCTTATTTGCAATAACTAGTATATGTCTGAGTCAAGCAGAAAAGGTCAGATAAGTTGATGTTAGGGAAATGAACCCTAAGATATGTATTCAAATGTTTTTTTCTTTCATGCTATTGTTTCTAACACATTTATAAGATTATTTCTTTGTTGCTTTGCATGTTCCTCCCCCATGGTATAACCCCGGCTTTCACCGTATTTGATGTTGTTATAATTTGTGGAGGGGAAGGGAAAAAACAAATGGTTTAAATAGGGATACAGGTGGACCCATTGCAACAATGAGATGTACAAGTTGTTATGTCGAAAATTAACTTTACAACTTTGGGGGGGGGATACTGGGAGGGAGCAAAAGGAGGATGGGAAGGGGAAACAAAGGAGGAGGCTACAATGCTTAATAAGAAATGTACTCATTATCTTGCCCATGTAATTGTAACCCCTCTGTACAGTATTTCACAATAAAAAAAAGATAACTTATGTTCACACTTCCACTGAAAGAATTGTGGATATTCAATAAAATGTCTTTAGTTGTATTTAACCAACCTACAGGTGCAAAGCATAGAAAAAATCAGACTCTCAATAAGTCACATCAAGCTGTTCAGACAGTGGTGACATTTTCAGCCTTGCATGGCAAGATACACAACATAAATACGAGCACCATCTTGTATACAATTCATTGCAGACCCAGTTGGGCTCTTCTCTATTGAGAATTCATTGCTCATTGTACCTGATTTCATTGCCAGTTGGCATCTGGACGTATTAAAGAGTGACTGGAATGTTTTTGCCTTTGTGTTCTGGCTAAGAATCTCTTGATTCTTAGTAAAGAAAGTAGTGTGAAAAGACATGGTGAGGAAGAGAGTGGAAGGCACAGACAGGTGGTAGAACAAAGAAGAGTTACTATCGTGGTGAAGTAGATATCTGCCTAGATTTGCAGTTTTATTAGAAAATCAGGCTGCTTTCCCCACGCCCAATTTCAGAAGTGATTGAGGCCAGGTGCTGGTGGCTCATGTCTATAATCCTAGTTACTCAGAAAGCTGAGATCTGAAGGTTGTGGTTCAAGGATAGCCCAGGCAGAAAAGTCCGAGAAACTATCTCCAATTAACCAGCAAGGAACCAGAAGTGGCTCAAGAGTTAGAGCACCAGACTTGAACACAAAAAGCCAGAGAGAGCACACGAAGCCCCGAGTTCAGACCCAAGTGCCAACACACACACACACACACACACACACACACACACACACACACACACACACACACACACAGAGCAATTGAGAAATAAAATACAGTTCAGACTTTTGACTTTGTTTACAATAAAAGCTGTTTATTGGAGGAGATGCACCATTTTCTGGCCTCCACGCCTCTGCATTTTAAGGCACTCCATCACAGAGACAGAGGGCAAGCAGGTTTCCTCATACGCAGTAGGCAGTTTACAGTAGGTAGAGCAGGACAGCATTTGTTATGTATATTAGATAGGACTTCAGATAGCAGAAATGTATCATCTCCTAGTTCCATAAAGTAGAGTGCTGGCAGGCCATGCTCCCTCTGGAGCCTGTAGGGAGGTGGACCTTCCTCCCTGAGTCTCCCAGCCTCTGGTAGCTGCAAACATGCCTTGGCTTGTGGCAGCATCCCTCTCATCTCTGGCTTCATCATGTGGTTTCTTTGTCTCCCTCTATTTGTGTTTGTACCTATGTCCAAATGTTCACATTTTATAAGAACACCAGATATATAAAATTAAGAACCACATAATCTCATTTTAACTTGATTACTTCTCTACAAAGCCAATATCCAAATAATGTCATATTCTGAAGTACTGGGGGAAAAGAATTAGGCATGTTTAAGAAAGAAAATACAACTCATCACCTCCTGAAAAGAACCCCTTGTAAAAATGAGAGCAAAGAGTCCAAAGCAAACGCCTTCTTCTCCACATCACCAACCAGAGATGTCATTTCTCCTGCCTCAAATAGGCAGAGAGGGGTTGAGAGAGTCCAGAAGTGCTTCTAGTTATTTCTCTCCTCCTAAAGCTGGGATTTGGAAATTTTGCCCACTGCCTAGGGATTATGGGAAGTTAGAGACAGAATGCCATATTCCCTTACCTAGACTGGGCCAACCATGGATTTGGTGTTGGATCCATCTTTGGAACTTTTGAGGTTCTGCCTTCTAATGTGTGGGCTCGAGTGCTTCCATCTCTCCTGGGTCCACGGTTCACCTATGCGTACTGAAGAACCCGGTTACCTAGACACTGCAGGGAGAGAATTGCTCTTTGGTGGTACACTTGGGGCCACTTCCAATTGGCTATGCCCTTGGGAGCTAAGTCCTTTCAAGCCTCATTTTTATTGTTGTTGTCAGTGTTCTTGTTGGTCTTAGAAATAGCTTTTTATTAGCTAATGTGCAACAACCACGTGAATTTAGATTTTTCAATAAAGTCTTGAGGGAGGAGAACTGGCTATTCAATAATGAGAAAATTGGGGCTGGGAAGGTGGCTTAGTGGTAGAGTGCTTGCCTGGCATGCATGAGGCCCTGGGTTCGATTCCCCAGCACCACATAAGCACAAAAAGCCAGAAGTGGTGCTATGACTCAAGTGGTAGAGCGCTAGCCTTGAGCTGAAGAGCTGAGGGACAGTGCCCAGACCCAGAGTTCAGGCCCCACCACTGGCACACACACACACACACACACACACACACACACACACACACACACACACAGAGAGAGAGAGAGAGAGAGAGAGAGAGAATTATGATGCTAGGAACAGGGGCAGAGATACTGTTTCACATAGTGATACATAGAATAAGCCCAGGGTCCTCATTTAGAGAAAGAAAGCAAATGGTTGATGAATGTTTACAATTGCTTCTCTTTGATAAAGAGCTATGGTGAGAGGATCCATATATAATAAAATAAAGAAGAATCTTCCAGAAAGGAACTTAAAGACAGAATAGTTGAAGCCAGATGCCAGTGGCTCACACCAGTACTCAGGAGACTGAAACCTGAGGATCGAAGTTCAAAGCCAGTCCAGGGAGGAAAGTAGTCAGTGAGACTCTTGTCTCCAATTAACCACCAGAAGACCAGAAGTGGCGCTGTGGCTCAAGTGGTAGAGTGCTTGCCTTGAGCTGAAGAGCTCAGGGACAGCACCCAATCCCAGAGTTCAAACCCCACTACTGAATAAGAATGCAATGGAGAGCACAGGTTGGTTGGCCTCTGCAAGTTTGGGAGTTTTATTAAGACATAAAACTCTAAGGAAGTTGTTTTAGAGGGCTGCCAAGCTCTGCTTAGCAGTCATTTGTGTAAAGCTAATCTTAGGTCTTGGTGACAGTTTCACTGCGAGTTTTGTCGGTGGTAGTGGTTGTGGGGCTTGAACTCTGGGCCTGGGCACTGTCCCTGAGCTCTTTGGTACAAGACCAGGACTCTACTACTTTGAGTCATAGCACCACTTCCAGTTAATTGGAGATGGTTGATTGGAGTTAAGAGTCCCATGGACTTTCTTACGGAGGCTGGTTTTGAACCGTGATCCTAAGTAGCTAGGATTATAGGTGTGAGCCATCAGCATTTGGCTTGGTTGTTGTTTGTTTTAAATAAAAAATGGTCTTTAAAATAATGTGAGCTATGAAGATGGGGTTTGGCAGGGGAGTTCCTGGAACAACTGTGACCTGAGTATTTTCCTCTCATAAACTCTTTGTGCTATTTGTGGTGGGTATGACAAGAATGTTTTTATTTGTATGCTTAATTTTCATATGTGTGTGTGTTTGTAACACTGTGGTTTGAGCTCCAGGCCTTGTGCTTGTGATGTTGGTTGTTCTACCACTTTATACACACTACAGCTCTTTATGCCATAGTTGGTTTTCAAATAGGCTATTCTGACTTCATCAGTGAATAACCTCAGACTATAATCATTCTACCTACGCCTACCACAAAGCTGGAATCACAGAACGGCTACCATGCCTAGCTTATTAGTTGATGGGATCTTGATAATTTTTTTGCCGAAGCTGGTCACAAACCGTGATCCTCGTGATGTCTGCCTCCAGGGTAGCCAGGATTACAGGAATGTAATATTCTGCCTAGCATTTACACATGTGTACCTGCAGAATTATATAACCTCTGATCTGTGGTGAGAGTACATTGCCCTTTCCTCTTTGCCCTGAAAGCAGCTAGGCTAAATTCTCCCCAGTGCCTGACACTTTAAGGTGGGTGTATGGCAATTTGGGATCAATCTCCTGCTTTGGTCCCCTTATTCCTTAGACTGTGAGCTCTTCCAGGATATACACTGGTCACAGGCAACTCTATTAACTCAATTTACTGCTACACCTTTGTTGATCAGTTTATACTCAAAATGAGTAAAATTCTTACCAAAGAACCTTTAAGCTCTTTATAATCTATACATTTATTGCTGTCTTGAAAATAATATGATTACCAAATGGTAATCACTTCACACTCAGAAATTAAAGCCTCCAGGCTAATAGTGTACATTCAGTGGGGCAGCACAGAGTGGACCATTCTTCACTAACTGGAACGTTCCCCATAGTTTCTCTGGCTATGACTAAACCCCACTGATTTCTTCCTGGATCTATGCATGGTAATGTGCCTGGGGGGGGGGGGGGTGGCTGTCTGAGTGTTTTCTGGGAAACTTCTGAGCAGCCACCTAAATAGATTTCTTCTGGACTAGAAAGATGCGTGACTGCAGTATTGTCAGGAGAGAACCACAGATTAAGTTGACAGCCTATTCACATGGATTCACCTGTACAGTGACCTCCAGAAATAACCTTTTGGTTTCATTCTGCTCTTTCTGATGCACTAGATTTCTGGGACCTCTGAAGTACAGACTTGGCTTCATAAGTTCATGTGAAACACTGTCCTATATTAGTTAGATATGATGGTATATGCCTGCAATGCCAGCTCTTTGGGAGGCAGAGGTAGGAAGAATGAAGTTAAAGGCTGGCTAAGCAAAGCTAGTGGTAGACTTTATTGGGAAAAACTAAACAAAACAAAATAAAACTAGACGATAGGTGCTGATGGCTCACTCCTATTATGCTAATCAGGAGGTCCAGATCTGGAGGCCTGAGGTTTAAAGCCAGCCTGGGCAGAGAGTCCTCATGACTTTTTCTCCAAAAACACCAAAAATCAGCTGGGCTTTCAAGGCAGAAAGAGAGACCTTTCATCATTGTATCATCAACCCCTACCATGGTGATTAACATCCTGTAAGCATTTAACAGATGTTTATTTATTTATTTTTCTTTTTGCTTATGTGGTGCTGAGGAATCGAACCCAGGGCTTCAGGTATGCAAGGCAAGTGCTCTACCACTGAGCCACCTTCCCAGCCCCAACAGATGTTTATTGAATAACTTTATGAAGTTACTGGCTGGCCAGTAATTGATAAAAGTTATTATATGTGAAACTATCAAATATGTTATTAAACAACAAAAAATGACTTGTAGCCAGGTGCTGGTGGCTCATGCCTTGTAATCCTTGCTACTCAGGAAGTTTGAAAGATATGTGTCTCCAATTAACCAAAAAAAATAATATCTGGACATGGAGGTGTGTCTCAAGTGGTAGAGCTCTGCAAGCAAGAGCTCAAGGACTTGAGTTCAAGTCCAGTGTTGGTGAGCATACACACACGCACACATGTGCTTTGCATAGTAAGAATTGAATTAGAATCATGTTAGTTAGAAACACCTACCAAGATAACCTATAGAGTAGGCATTATTTCATAATATTGTAATCTCACTGCGCTTCTAGCAAGGCTAGTGTTGCTGTTTTAAATGATTCATTCTTCATTCTGGATTCCAGGATAGCATACTCCTTGTTAGTGTTAGCTAATGTTTCATTCAGTGGTGGCTCTGCCTAGGCAAATAACTGACCAAATAGGATGCTAACTGTGCCAGTTATCTGTGGGAGAAGAACAGAGTGGCATGGGATGAGGATTGTTTCGAGGACATTTGTAATAGTGGGTATCTTTATATTTGTATTGATTTCTCATAGCACTTTTAAAATAGAAGCCATAAATTATGCATGGCCAAGACCGATTAGGAGCAGCAAGGAAACTACACTTAAAAGAAATGGCCCCAGAACTGTAAAGTCAGCTGGCTAAGAGGGAGAATTTCTAACAATAATTCATATGCACAGCTACTGGCCATGTGCATGGTCTTGCAGGATGCAGTGTCTCGTGTAGCACTGCAGCCATGGTTTGAAGCCAGCAGTAGAGAGAGCACACAAGACCTAGTACCCACCTGGAGATGGGGTTGCTAATGCAAGTGTTCCAAGAATGTGCTATTCCTCACAAATGACTGTCCTGCGGAGGTCACAGAGTTCCTGTCATCTCACAGTGTCCTCTAAGAATAGAGCAATATTCTCATGTCACCAAGTAGAAAGAAATTTCAGAAGAGCCCTCAACAGGACTGTGTTTGTTCAACATCAGAGCCAATGAAGCCTGCTTAATGTATCAGTTGAAATTTGTCCTGGCTATGCAGGAAGTCTGGAGGCAAAAGTTCTCCTGCAATGAAGTAGAGGCATGCTTAGTACTACATAACTCTCTTCAATTAGACAGGTCTTGATCTGAAAGTTGGAACTTGGAACTTATAGGACGTGGTCTCCATGGAGTCTGGGCTTAATGTACTTGATTTGAGGCATTGCAAAATGTAACATTTCCCAACCTCATCTAACAACATCTGAAGACATAAAGACAATTATCAGGCATGCTTTATGGCTTTCTAACTGTGTGGAGGATAAGATGCAGGAGGAAGGAGACAAGATATACAATCTATGAGGAGAATAGCTTCAGACTGCCCTGCAAAGGGATTTTATGGTCACTTCTTGCCAGCTCTTTCGTGCTGGGACCAGGCTAGACATGGGCTACTGGTCTTCTGGAGGCTATGTGGTCCAGGACCAGATGATGCTCTTTGGACATGATTTGGCCCTACGACAGTGAGAGACACATCTGCTTCTTAAGAAAATTGGTTATCATGTTAGGTACCTGAGACTCATGCCTGTAGTCCTAGCTACTTAAGAGGTTGAGATCTGAGGAATAAAGTTCAAAGGCAACCTGGACTTAAAAGTCTGAGAGACTCCAGTGCCAAGACAACTAGCAAAAAGCCAAATTGAACATATGGCTCAGAGGGGTAGAGTACCAGCTAGGAGTAAGAAAGTCAGGAAAAGTACAAGGTCCTGAGTTAAAAGTCTGGGTACCAACACATACACATATACACATGTTATCATAGACCAGAACTTTTGGAAAATGGCTGGCCAACATTCTAAGAGCTTTTAACCTGGTGTAAGCAGAATTCAATCATTCAGTATTTCTTTAGTGAGTATTTGCCACATGCTAGGTATAGGACTATAGAGGTAGGGCTGGGAATGTGGCTTAGTGGTAGAGAGCTTGCCTAGCATGCATGAAGCCCTGGGTTCAATTCCTCAGTATCACATAAACAGAAAAAGCCAGAAGTGGTGCTGTGGTTTGAGTGGTAAAGTGCTAGTCTTGAGCAAAAGATGCTCAGGGTCGGTGCCCAGGCCCTTTAACATTCCAAAGAACATTTGTGGGTCTCCCCACATTTTCAAGGTCTGGACTGAGATTTAGTTTTGTATTCACAGTCCCAAGGAACATAAACTTTATAGGGTGTTTTCTGAGAGCATGTAATTCATTGTGTTGTGCATTTCACCTGTGAAGTGATTTCTTTCTTTCTATTTTGATTTCTTATAAGTTTCATATATGGAAAGCATATATATGTATACTCGTGTTTCAAAACTTACAACCTCCCCACCCCCCAAGACCAAGCAAACTTTGTGTACTCTCAGAGGAAAAAACTATCATTTCAAGGTATGGTTTTATGAGTTCACTCATCAAATATTTTTTAAGGGAGTTGTATTAAAATATTATCTATAGGCAACCAGATGGGTTATATGATACGTTGATTACCGGTGGATTAGGTCAGATGGGTAATACATTTTCACTTTCCACAATGGTGACAGATCACAACCAATGCCCACTTACAGAATGACGCTGTATGTGCTGGAGAGGCAAGAGACTAATGGTTTCTGAAGATCAAATGAGAACAAAATGTGCCATGAATTCATGGTGTTTACAAACCCCATACACTGTGTAATAGATGGTCAACACCTTCCAATTCTAAGGCAGCTAAGGCTGAATATTTACTCTAATATGTGCCTTGCTACCTAGAAATAATAACTTCTCTTATTTGTTTCATCTTTAAAAAAAGATGAGAAAAATAATAATAACCTACTTGACAGCTAGAAGTATGGACATGAAGGAAAAATGGTTTGAAAGCTCCCGGCCAATGCAGACCAGGTACGTAGAGATGGATCATGTGGGGATAGAACACAGGGTTGTGAATTTGGTCTTCTGACAGCATGCTCCCTTTCTGGTCTCAGACCTGAGGGACTAGTTATCACCATCTGGACTAGACAGTCAAGCCACAGAACGTGAAATAAACAAAACCAGTGTGGATCAGGACTCCAGAAATGCTTTCTCATTACCGATTGCCCCTTGAGGCTCATTTTGAACATCCAAATGTTCTATGCTAGAGTACAAGGGAAGGGAGCTCTTCTGAGCTATAAAAATTGCATAAAGCCAAGCGAATTACATTCTGATTACTAGTTAGGGTCCAAATGACTTCAAATGTTTTGGTGTTTTGTTTTGTTTTCCTTCAAACTTAGTTTGTCCCTTTGCAGTTGCCTTAGGTATAAGAAACTTAAGGGTTCATTTAGACAACAATAATCTTCTCAGAAATGACCCTAAAAAATGGTTGGTTCAGGATTTCTTAAGAGTTGGCAAGTAGGGCTGGGAAGGTGGCTCAGTGGTAGAACACTTGGCCTTACATGCCTGAGGCCCTGGGTTCGATTCCTCAGCATCACATAAGCAAAAAGAAAAAAGCCGGAAGTGGCGCTGTGGCTCAAGTGGTAGAGCGCTGTGGCTCAAGTGGTAGAGCGCTAGCCTTGAGCTGAAGAGCTGAGGGACAGCGCCCGGGCCCAGAGTTCAGGCCCCACAACCGGACCAAAAAAAAAAAAAAGAGTTGGCAAGTAGTACTAATATAGGGAAATGAGGGTTTTACCTCATGAGAAGCACTATTTTATTTAGAATTGCATACAGAGTTCTTATGATTTTATAATCATTTGTGCTGGCACTTTTGTGTGACAGCTATTGTAGATTAGGATGTTATTAAAATGGAAAATGCTGGCTGGAGGCATGGCTCAAGTGGTAGTGTACCTGCCTAGCAAAAGCAAAGCTCTGAGTTCAAACCCTCACACTGCCTCTCCCCAACAGAAGGAAAATTCTTTTTATTTTTTCTATCTTATTAACATCCTTATTCTACATAAAGATTCGGTGTCATCTCCTTGTAAATTGTGAAGTCTTTAACAATAAAAGCAAGTGCACATTAAGAGCAGTAAAGTGAATTACTTTTTCAATAAATGGAGAGGTTCTGATAGTGCAAAAATTCTGTCAGTAGGGCTGGGAAAGTGGTAGAGTGCTTGCCTTGCATGCATAAGGCCCTGGGTTCGATTCCTCAGCACCACATAAGCAAAAAGAAAAAAAAAGCCAAAGTGGCGCTGTGGCTCAAGTGGTAGATCGCTAGCCTTGAGCTGAAGAGCTGAGGGACAGCACCCAAGCCAGAGTTCAGGCCCCACAACCGGACCCCAAAAAAAAAATTCTGTCAGTAATTTAAAAAACTAAATAGCAACTAAGTGTGAGCTTTTCATATTCTTGTAGTTTGGCTCAAAATGTCCCTCAATGCCCATCAGCCTGCTGCACCACTGGAAGTGGTGGAATGTTCAGAGGTGAGGCCTAGTGGAGGAAGGTTAGGTCACTGGGATATATTCATAACTGGAGCACTGGGCCCTCGCCTCTTTCTGTCTCTCTCTGTTTTCTTGGCTGCCACAAGGCAACTTTGTTGTATCATAAACTCCCCCTCAGAATGCCCTACTGCCTCCTTGTCAGCCCCAAAACAATGAAGCCAACTATAGACTGAATCTTCTGAAATCTTGAGCCTCAGTAAACCTTTTCTCCTTTAAAGTTAATTATTTTAACAAAGTTTCAACTCTATCTCCAAATCTAAAACCAAACCAACAACTCCAAACCCAAAAAAGTTTGTCCTTAGGTATTTATCACAGAGGTGGAAAGCTGACAAACACATATATCCTATGTATTTGTTTTACATGTATTAATCAATTATGCCAGATAAAATCCAAAATTCTGTCAGAAAATTTTTAAAAAGCCCCCAAAAGATATCTAGAAGCAGAATTATTTTGGAATTGCAACACTTGAAATATTAGTTTTCAGAGAGGCTCTATCTTTATACTTTACTCATTCCTGTTGAATTTATTTGGATCTCCTCATGAGACAAAGTGAAAATTCCAGAAAGGAGAGTCATTTGAAACAGTCTGTTTGAATTGCTTGCTGAAGAATAATTCAGAACCTAAAACCTCATATAGTGTCTCAGTGAGTCTATATAACCCATTTTGTTATGAAGTACGATCACTTTCAAGTACCTGGTGAAGGAATTCTTATAACAAATGCTTTTTTGTTGTTGTTGGTTGTGGGGCTTGAACTCTGGGCCTGGGCGCTGTCCCTGCGCTCTTCAGCTCAAGGTGAGCACTCTACTGCTTGAGCCACAGCACCACTCCCATCACAAATGCTTTCTTGTTACTGTGTGATGCATGGAAACATAAACTTGTTTTTGCTAACTGCAGGGATTAAGCTGAATTAATTAGTTGTTTAAGACTTAAAGGATTAAAAAAATCTTTTAAATTTAAGGAAAACATAATACTGTTATTTCTAGCTTGGTTAATTTGAATACCTCAGTCTATATTTCGTGCAAGGATATGTGCTTGGACTTCCAGGTTTTTCCACACCCCATGTCTCTCCATCTTCCAATTCTCTTGAAGTAATTTCACAGATTGCTGAAGTAGGAGGAAAGCTAGTCCAATATTTTGTGAGCCTAGGAATTCTGGTAATTGAGGAGGCAACAATAGAAAACTCAGTCACATTAAAAAAAATATTATCAGAAGAAGGACCCATACTTCTTCCATGTCCTTTTACTTCTGAATATTCTTTTGCTGGTTGCACTTAACTATATATATATATATATATATATATATATATATATATATATATATATATATATATATATTTAAATCTAAAGACATGGCCCATGTGTTCCGAGCAACTTTTGTCTAAAGCAATGAGTAAGAATACATATTAACTTCATATAGCTTCTTTTTTTTTGGGTCCTGAACTCATGGGGCCTGAACTCTGGACCTGGGCGCTGTCCCTCAGCTCTTCAGCTCAAGGCTAGCGCTCTACCACTTGAGCCACAGTGCCACTTCTGACTTTTTTCTTTTTGCTTATGTGGTGCTGAGGAATCAAACCCAGGGCCTCATGCATGCAAGGCAAGCACTCTACCACTGAGCCACCTTCCCAGCCCTCATATAGCTTCTTAAGTAGAATTTTCCTCAGCCAGGTGTTAAGGGACAAATTGATGATTGATAGTTTGTGAATGCTCTTGAGTTTGCACAATATTGAACAGTTTGGTTAACTATGAGCCTATAATTTACTTTTGAGATCCTAAAGACTCTTAATTCCATTGTTTTTCCGGATAAAATCAGCCATTTTAAATACCAGGAAAGGTAGGGATATGACTTACAAGACACGAATACCAACCATATCTGGACCTTCTTACAACCAACCAACTGTGCCCATGAAGTATACATAGAGATGATGTGTTAGTTTCAGTGAAGTCCCCCAACCAATGCATGCTTCCCTTCCCTCTCTTTCCCATCTCTGGGTAGTAATAATGGTCCACCCTGACCATGAAGGATAGAACATCCTAGACAATAGAGAAGAAGAAAATTCTTCAGACTCCCAATTGCTATTGTCTTACCATCTCCTCTCTGCTAAATGTTAGCAGTGTATTAGTGAACTAAGCAGACCAAAGTCCTTACCCTCTTGAGCTCAGAAAGACAATAATAAATAAGGACAGAGTACAATATGTTAGAAATTAAGTGCTAAAGAGACAATAATGCAGGGAAGAGAGATTTGTAATGGTGACCAGGTACTGGGCCATTGTAGGAAACGAAATGTGAACAAATGAACAAAGACAAAGGAATGGTGGGCCAGGAGAAGCTCATGTACTCTGAATACATATATGCTGAGCTGAGGGCAGAGTCAAGGATCTTTGCTGAGTAACTGGATATGGGATATAAATGATTAGAAAGAGGCCAGGATGACACCAAGAATTTGGGCATGAGGAACTTCAAAAATAGGTGGTTCTTAAGTTAGATTAGGAATTTAGTAGGAAGATGGGGGAGGAGAGTACCTGTATCTCTGTTTTGGATGTGTCTCGATTGCAATCTAACAACAACAGAACTTACATTTATAAACATCAGAAAATGTGGTGTGTGTTTGTGTACATTTGTAAGTTTTAAACACTTAAAAAAACCCACATAATTTGGAGTTAACTCTTGGTTTAGAAGAGGGCTTGTTTCTGGGTAAATATAATCTAAATATAACTTACAGATACAGATATGGTACCTCATTTTAGCTTTATTACCCTGAGAACTATTTAGAGGGGAAATTGAGACAGCGAGAGATGATGTATTTGGAGAACGCTTCTTATGATTCTGCCTTATTTAATTCTCTTGACTTTCAAAGGTCAAGACGGGTTCTAATAGTTCTGCCTGAAGGAAATGAGCAGGGAAAAGTTAACTCATTTTGATAGCCATGAATTTATGATGTAGCTTCCAAATTCTGTTTTGGTGCCCAGATATTTTAAAGTAGGTGCATATTCACAAGCCAGTGACTAAATATTATATGAGGAAACCTCCCTTAAGGATTTCAGACAAAGGCTTTTTTCTGTCATTCACTTCCACCCATATCCTTTAACATAAAGATCATAGGGCTGGATTCTGGTGACTCACACTTCTAATCCTAGCTACCCAGGAGGCTGAGATCTGAGGCTCATGATTTGAAGCCAAGAAGAGTCCAAGAGACTCTTATTATCAATAAATTACCAAAAAGTCTGAAGTGGAGAGCTCACACGGTAGAGTGCTAGTCTAAAGAAAAAAAGCTTAGGGGCAGCACTCAGGCTGAGTTCAAGCTCCAGGACTGGCACCAAAAACCAAAACCATAAGGATGTGGTGATTTTCTATCCTCTCCAAATCTTCCCTTTTAAGCAAATAATGTTTGTTATGGCCCTGATGTTCAGAAGGAACTACGACGCTACTAAGTGCTCTTTCTTAGAGATCCCAGAAAAGCCAATAACTGTAAATAAAAACAGAGTAAAGCTACAGCTGCAAATCTGACTTTATAAAATTCCTCTCAAACAGGTATGTAATCCTGAATAGGAGCCATAACTTTAGATTTGGCAGAAACAGAAAGGTCTTAACTCCAACATAAAATTACTTTGAAAAAGTAGAGTGCAAAGTTTCTTAATCCTCTAAGAATGGCAGGGTTTATATAACACCAAGATCAATGCTCCTGTGCATTTGTTTACAAACTCCAGTGTGTCTTCTATAGAAAATAGGTTGCTATATGATAGCTTCTAACTAGAAGCTAAGCTTGTTCTAACTTATCTAACTTGAGAAGAAATAAAATTAGGCCATAAATTCTTTTTAAAACTTGTGATCATTAGTGTAACTGCTCCAGGTACATCAAGTACTATGAAATTTAAGGGAAAAAGCAAGAATATGGTGGTACAAACCTATAATCCCAGCACCCAGTAGACTGAGGCAAAAGGGTAAGTTTGAGATCAATTTGAGCTACAAATCAAGACTCTGTCTTTTTCAAAACAGAGACAGGACACTGAATCTTGAAGTTGGAATCCAGTTGCAAATATGGGAAGAAGCAGAAGATAAATTGCTATCAGCTCAGATCTTATTTTTTAGTTTATTATTATTAATACAATACTTATTAAGTAGTTGTACAAAAGTATTATAATTCCAAAAGTCAGATTATGACTAGAAATGCTTGTTGGTGAATATCATTCCTCAGAGTTAATTGTAAGAGCTGAGGAGGAGGAATGGACTATATTGGGAAAATGACAATTCTTTCCACTAGAGATTTTTGGCAGACCAACCTAGAAAACACCTACCATGGCTTGGCATGAGTATGTGTTCAATGGATACAAGCTTACTAACTATGAGGGATGTTGTTGAATACTGGGTGGTTTGATCTTCAGTTCTCTACAATTTCTATTATTTTCCTATTAAATGAAGTTTTGAATTTGTGATCTAGTGGACTTAGTTATACAGAAGTTCCCCTTTGCCCTGTCCAAATGGCTTGATTTAGAAACACAATGGCCATAAGATTTTAGTGACAAAGACAAATTGATTTCATTCCCTTGCAATCCAATTTGTATTTGGTTAGTGTATTAAACTAGAAAAGGAATTCTTTATATCTTTGTTAAAAATGTTGGCATGGCCGGGTGCCGGTGGCTCACGCCTGTAATTTTAGCTACTCAGGAGGCTGAGATCTGAGCATCATGGTTCAAAGCCAGCCCGGGCAAAAAAGTCCGAGAAACTCTTATCTCCAATAAACCACTCGAAAACGGGAAGTGGCGCTGTAGCTCAAGTGGTAGGGCTGAGGGACAGCACCCAGGTCCAGAGTTCAAGCCCCACAACCGACAAAAAAAAAAATCTTGGCATGATCTTGGTAGCAGGTACTGTTTACGTGGTACAGTGCCTGAATAACAAGGGCAAAGCTCTGAATTCAAAGCCTTAGTACCACTCTAAATCCTTTTTTAATTTTTTTGTCAGTCGTGGGTCTTGAACTCTGGGCCTGGGCACTGTCCCTCAGCTCTTCAGCTCAAGGCAAGTGCTCTACCACTTTGAGCCACAGTGCCACTTCTGGTTTTCTGAGTGGTTTATTGGAGATTAGAGTCTCACGGACTTTTCTGCTCGGACTGGCTTTGAACCGTGATCCTCAGAACTCAGCCTTCTGAGTAGCTAGTATTACAGGCGTGAGCCACCAACGTCTGGCTCACCGAATACTTTGGTATCAGAGTCCAAGATGTATGTATTTTTAAGGGCAAGCCCTGAATTTTTGTGAAAGTGCCCCCTTGTGGTGGAAATCTCCAAATAGCTCCAAGGGAGAATATCGTTTTAATTGGCTTACTCTACAATTTTCACTTGCCTCAAGGGTATATTTTGCAAAGTTGAATACAGACTGTTAAGATTCTTAAATTTTTTTAAATTTTTTTTTTTTTTTGGGTCCGGTCATGGGGCCTGAACTCTGGGCCTGGACGCTGTCCCTCAGCTCTTCAGCTCAAGGCTAGCGCTCTACCACTTGAGCCACAGCGCCACTTCCGGCTTTTTTCTTTTTGCTTATGTGGTGCTGAGGAATTGAACCCAGGGCCTCATGCATGCAAGGCAAGCGCTCTACCACTGAGCCACCTTCCCAGCCGAGACTGTTAAGATTCTTTAGCAATCACATACAAGATAAATAAAACCACACTGAATTTCTGGTTAAGGAGGCTGTAAAGTCTTTCAGCTGTAAAACTTTTCATTTGTTCAAAATCATAGCATTCCTCTGTACCTTTGAGCAGCATCTCCTGTTACAAAGTACCAACTTAAACTTCTTCCTTAGCATTTTCCTCTTTTTTTTCCAGTGTTTGTGACTTCCATCTCTTTCATATTATAGGATGTCTTTTCATGTATTCACAGTTAAGTAATGGATATTGTTAGTCCCAAGATTTTTCATTCCAAAACTAGCTATGAATCAATTTGAAAAGGATTTTAATCCTCTGTCTTGAACTCACTGTTTTTGTGTTGCCCTGGATAATACAGCCATCACTCCTCATTTCTTAGTATTTATTTTTTTATTGCCATTTATGTCTGCTTTTCTTTTTTTTTTTTTTTTTTTTTATTTTATTTTTTTTATTGTAAAGCTACTATACAGAGGGTCACAGTTACATGAGTGAGGTTATGAGTACACTTCCTCTTGAACCTTGTTACCCCCTCCATTGTTTTCCCCCTACCATCCCCTCCCTCCCTCCCTTCCCCGAGGTTCTTTTTTTTTTTTTTTGATTGTGATTAAATGATTACATAATTTCAAAGTCACAAGTTCATTCTAACTTCCCTGGAGCAAATTGTCTACCACAGTCTGTAATATATAACAGTGTTCACATGTTATATACCATATTTGTGATCAGCAGCATGAGGATATTTAGTAGTGGTTCAACCAGATGAGCGGGAGTTCTTTGTTTCTTAAGTCCTGTTAGTTTTGTCGTATCACTAACCTTTTGGATTTAGCATCCACTTATGAGGGAGACCATGTACCGTTTGTCTCTTCGTTCTTGGCTTACCTCGCTCAACATGATTCCTTCTAGCTCCATCCATTTCCCTGCAAATGCCATTATTTTGTCATTTCTAATGGCTGCATAATATTCCATTGTGTATAGATACCACAATTTTTGGATCCATTCATCTGTGGTGGGGCACCTAGGTTGTTTCCATATCCTAGCTATTGCGAACAGTGCTGCAATAAACATGGAGGTGCACGTGTCCTTGTATATTGGTTCCTGTTGTTCAGGGTAGATGCCTAGAAGTGGTATGACTGGGTCGTAAGGGAGGTCAATCTTTAGCTTTCTAAGGACCCTCCAGACTGCTTTCCAAAGTGGTTGTATAAGTGTACATTCCCACCAGCAGTGTAATAGGGTTCCTCTTTCTCCACATCCCCTCCAGCATTTGTCGTTGGCTGATTTGTGGATGTGGGACATTCTGACTGGGGTAAGGTGGTATCTCAGGGTTGTCTTTATTTGCATTTCCTTCACCACCAGGGATGATGAACATTTCCTCATGTGTTTCTTTGCCATTTTTATTTCTTCATTTGAGAAGTCCCTCTTTAGTTCCCTTGCCCATTTAGTAATTGGTTTGTTAGGTTTGGGAGGGATTAGTTTCTTGAGTTCCCTGTATATACAGGATGTTAACCCCTTGTCTGATATATTGCTGGTAAATATTTTTTCCCAATTAGTTGGTTGTCTTTCTAGCTTAGTTGCGATAGATTTAGCTGTG
Organism: Dipodomys spectabilis; assembly: GCF_019054845.1. Classification (NCBI taxonomy): domain Eukaryota; kingdom Metazoa; phylum Chordata; class Mammalia; order Rodentia; family Heteromyidae; genus Dipodomys; species Dipodomys spectabilis. The sequence goes on from NW_024870974.1 coordinate 3,121,789, forward strand.
CAGAAGCTTTTTATTTTAAGGTAGTCCCATTTGTCGAGTCTCTCTCCAACTTGTTGTGACCCTGGGACTCTGTTCAGGAAGTTCCTTCCTGTGCCTATTAGTTCAAGTGTCTCTCCTACTCTGTCCTGCAGTAGTTTCAGAGATTCAGGTTTAATGTTAAGGTCTTTAATCCATTTTGAGTTGATGTTGGTGCATGGTGATAGGCTGGGGTCCACTTTTAGTTTTCTGCATGTGGCTGCCCAGTTTTCCCAGCACCAGCGGTTGAAGAGGCTGTGTTTCTTCCATTGTATGTCTTTGGCTCCTTTGTCGAATATCAGCTGGCTGTAGGCCTGTGGATTTATATCTGGATCTTCTATTCTGTTCCATTGGTCTTCGGGTCTGTTTTTGTGCCAGTACCATGCTGTCTTTGTGATTATAGCTCTGTAGTAGAGTTTGAAGTTCGGCATGGATAGCCCTCCCATATTGTCTTTATCCCCTAGAATTGTTTTGGCTATTCTAGGTCTTTTGTTGTTCCATATAAATTTTTGGACTGTTTTCTGTATTTCAGTGATGTACGTCATTGGGATTTTAATAGGAATTGCATTGAATTTGTATATTAATTTTGGAAGTATCACCATCTTTACTATATTAAGTCGGCCTATCCAGGAGCATGGGAGGTCTTTCCATTTCCTAGTGTCTTCTGCAATTTCTTTCTTTAACTTTTTATAGTTCTCATTAAATAGTTCTTTTACATCTTTGGTTAGGTTAATTCCTAAATATTTTATTTTTTGGGAGGTTATTGTGAATGGGGTTGCTCCCTTTATTTCCCTCTCTTCCTGTGCGTTATCAGTGTATAGGAAGGCAACTGATTTTTGTGGGTTTATTTTGTATCCTGCTATTTTGCCGAAGTGACTTATGATTTCTAAAAGTTTGGGGATGGAGTTTTTGGGATCGTGGAGGTATAGTATCATGTCGTCTGCAAAAAGGGATAGTTTCACTTCTTCTTTCCCTATGCGGATCCCTTTAATGTCTTTTTCTTGCCTTATTGCCCTGGCTAAGGGTTCTAGGACTATGTTGAAGAGGAGTGGAGACAGTGGACATCCTTGCCTTGTTCCTGTTTTTAGGAGGATTGGTTGTAGCTTTTCCCCATTAAGTATAATATTGGCTATTGGTCTGTCATAAATGGCTTTTATTGTTTTTAGAAATGTTCCTTCTATTCCTATTTTCTCCAGAGCTTTTAGCATGAATGAATGTTGAATTTTATCAAAGGCCTTTTCTGCATCTGTGGCGATAATCATGTGATTCTTGACCTTGGCTCTGTTGATATGCTGGATTACATTTATTGACTTACGTATGTTAAACCATCCCTGTGTCTCTGGGATGAAGCCTACCTGATCATAGTGTATTATTTTTTTTATGTGTTTCTGGATTCTGTTAGCTAGAATCTTGTTAAGGATCTTTGCATCTGTGTTCATCAAGGAGATTGGCCTGTAATTCTCCTTTTTGGTTGGGTCTTTGCCTGGTTTGGGGATGAGTGTGATATTGGCTTCGTAGAATGAGTTTGGGATAGCTCCCTCCTTCTCTGTTTCTCTGAAGAGCTTGAGGAGTATGGGTATTAGTTCTTCTTTAAAGGTCTTATAGAATTCTGCTGTGAATCCATCTGGTCCTGGGCTTTTTTTTGTTGGAAGACTTTTGATAGCTTCCTGTATCTCATTATAGGATATTGGCTTATTTAATTGGTTAACTTCTTCTTTGCTCAGTTTGGGTAACTTGTATTTCTCTAAAAATGCATCCATTTCCGCCAGATTTTCTTCCTTTAGAGAGTATAGCTTTTGAAAGTAGTCTGTTAGAATTGTTTGGATATCTTGGGTACGTGTTGTGATGTTTCCCGTGGCATCCCTAATCCTATTAATATGGGTTTCCTCTCTTCTTTTTTTAATTAATCTTGCCAACGGGCCATCAATTTTGTTTATTTTTTCAAAGAACCAGCTTTTTGTTTGGTTTATTTTGGTTATGGTTTTCTGATTTTCTAATTGGTTAATCTCTGCTCTCAATTTGGTTATCTGGCTTCGTCTAGTAGCTTTAGGTCCCATTTTTTCTTGTTTTTCTAGCTGTTTTAGTTGCAACATGAGATTATTTACTTGGTCTGTCTCCATTCTCTTGATGTGGGCACTGAGGGCAATAAATTTGCCCCTCAGGTCTGCTTTTGCTGTGTCCCACAAGTTTCTTTGTGAGGTGTTTTCATTTTCATTGAGTTCTAGGAAATGCTTTATTTCTTCTCTGATCTCTTCTGTTACCCAGGCCTTGTTAAGGAGTGTGCTGTTCAATTTCCATGTATTAGAGAAATTTCTGCGGTATGCTTTGTTATTGAGAGCTAGCTTGATTCCACTGTGGTCAGATAGGATACAGGGGATTATGTCGATCCCTTTGTATTTGCTTAAGTTCCTTGAATGAACTATGATATGGTCTATTTTGGAGAAAGTTCCATGAGCTGCTGAGAAGAATGTGTACTGTGTTGTTTTAGGGTGAAATACTCGGTAGATGTCAGTTAATTCCGCTTGAAGTATGGCCTCACTTAATTCGGTAGCTTCTTTGCCAATCCTCTGGTTGGTAGACCTGTCCTTTGGTGAGAGTGGCGTGTTAAAGTCTCCTAGTATTATCGTATTGGGATCTATTTTATTCTGTAAGTTTGAGAGCATTTGTTTAACATATCTGGGTGCACCGATATTTGGGGCATATAAGTTGATGATGGTTATATCCTCCTCTTGGATTGTTCCCTTTATTAATATGTAATGTCCGTCCTTGTCTTTCTGTACTGATTTTAATGAAAAGTTTATATTGTCAGATATCAGGATAGCTACACCTGCTTTCTTATTGGGGGAATTTGATTGGTAGATCCTTTTCCACCCCTTCACTCTGAGTTTGTTTGTATGTTTGGCTGAGAGGTGGGTCTCCTGAAGGCAACAGATGGATGGGTCTTGTTTTCTGATCCAGTCCTCAGTTCGTTTTCTTTTAATTGGCGAATTCAGCCCATTTATATTAAGAGAAAGTATAGAGAGATGCATTGTTGTCCCTGCCATTCCGTTTTCCTAAGTTTTTCTTCTTTCCTTTCCTCCTGTGCTTGCTCAGTTAGACTTTGAGTAATGCCTGTTTGGGGCAGGTCCCAGTTCCTGGTTGCTTTCTTCAGGTTGTGTCCCCCCTCTTAGAATTCTTTGTAATGCTGGCTTAATGTTTATGTATTCATTTAGTTTTTCTTTGCTATTAAAAGTTTTCAGTTCTCCATCGAATGTGAATGCTAGCTTTGCCGGGTATATCAGTCTGGGTTGGCAGTTATTGGCTCTCAGGGCTCGTATGGTGCTTTCCCAGGCTTTTCTTGCATTCATTGTTTGTGTGGAGAGATCTGCAGTGATTCTAATTTTTTTCCCGTTGTAGTATAGCTCCTTCTTCATTTTTGCTGCATGCAGGATTGTTTCCTTATTATTCAGATCCATCATTGTTACTATTATGTGCCTAGAAGTGTTTCTCCTGGGATCTTGCTTGTTGGGTGTTCGATAAGCTTTTGTGATGTAGTTAAGATGGTCGTTTTTGAGGTGGGGAAAATTTTCATTGACTATCTTGTTAAATAGGTGTTGCATTCCCTTGCTCTGGAATTCCTCACCTTCGTCCACTCCGATTATGCGAAGGTTAAATTTTTTAGCATTATCTGCTTGCTCTTGAATTTCCCTTTGGTTTAATTTGAGTGATTTTTCCATATCTGTCACTTTTTGGTCCAGTTGGTGTATTCTGTCTTCTGTATCTGACACTCTACCTTCCATTTCATTCACTCTGTTGACCGTGGCTTCTATTGTGGTTTGCATGGTGGAAATGGATCCCTTTATGGATTCAATGTTGGTTCTCAGAGTACTGATCTCACCTCTCAATGAGGTGATATCAGTATGCATTACCTCTAATTTGGCGTTTATCTCACTTCTTACTGAGGTTTGTGCAGCTTCTATTTTTGCATCCAATTTTTGTTTGATATCCTGTATATCTTTTGATAGTTCATCCTTGTGCTCTTTCAATTTCTGATCCATTTCTCGCTTTATTTCTTGAGTCATTGCCTCCAGCAACCCTTGGATGTAGTTTTTGTCTTCCATTCCTGCTTTGCTCCCACTGGGGCTCTCCCCTGCGTGGCTGCTGGCTTTTGAGGTGAGCTTGCTGTCCTGGGTAGTGGTAAACCTTGTGATTTTTCTCTGTGATTTTCGCATGGGGGTTCAGGAGACTGCTCTTCAATCTTGTTTTGGTGTGTCTGTCTTTGCTTGGTTGCTGATTCTCTATTGGTAGAGAGAGTCTGTGTCTGATCTGGATTCTGTTGGGAGCCTATTTCCAGCTGCTATTCACTTAGGATTCTCAGCTCTCTGCTGTAGCAATTCCCGCCTTTGGAAGGGTTGAGCAGCCTAGACTGCTTATGTTTGCTCCTGCGGGTGCTCTTGGGAAGATCAGATGCTCTGGATGCACTCTCCCAAATACTGGAGTCTGCTATGGGCTCCTGATGTGTTTTTGTTTGTTTGTTTTGGGCTGGTTGTGGGCTTGAACTCTAGGTTTGGGTGCTGTCCCTCAGCTCTTCAGCTCAGGGCTGGCACCCTACCATTTGAGCCACAGCCCCACTTCTGACCCTTTTTGCTTTGTTCAGGCGCCGGTCCCCTGGCCTGGTTCCGGCCCCAGCCTGGAGCGCGCTCGTTAGGCCTGTGCTAATGTGTATACCACCTTGGTTATGCAGCCTGGAGGACACAGTTCAAATTTCTTCTACTGTTGGTAGTCTTGACCCAGGGGCACTGTTCCTGGCTTGAGCATTTAAGCTCCCTTCCCGGGGCGCTCTTGCTCTGGCCTGGCCAGCAGAGTGTGCTCCACCGGCTGGTGGGGCTCTCGAACAGTTCCCAGTTTTAGTGGGTCCTGTGGTCCGGGTGTTGGGGTAGGGAGTCTAGGTCAGGGTCTGGGGATTCCCTCCAGCTCTGGTCTCCCTTGATGGATTCCCTGTCCCCTGATGGGTACTCACCCTGTAGGTCGTCAGTTGTTGTTGCAGTCCGTCAGTTGTTGTTGCAGTCCGAGTTCAGTTGGGGTGGTTGCGGGCTGGGTTGGGCGGCCCCCCGCCGGGTCGTTGCGATCGCGATTGGACGGGTGGTCGGCGGACAGGTCCCTTTGTGGCGCTGCTGGTGCCGGGCGGCTTTGGCGGGATGGAGCCTCTCCGCTCCGGTGGAGAGTGATGGGTGGGGTGGGATCCTCCTGGAGACTCCCGGCTGGTAGGTTTCTCTGTTCCTGGCGATCCGCTGTTCTGCAATCCCAATCCGGTACCTGGTGATCTGCAAGCAGCCCCCTGTGTCTCTGTGGCTCCGGCAGCCCCCGCCGGGCCGGCTGGCCGGCGGCTTGGCGCACTGCCGCGCGGCCAGTAAAGGTTGGGGGAGGGGTCTTCGCTCTTCTCTGTTCTGAAATTCTTCTTTTCCTCTCTTTCTTTTTTTGTTATTTTCCACCTCTGGTTTTTCTCTGAGTGTTCGTCTTTTTGTTGTTGTCGGTCTCTTGGGGAGATTAAAGGTTGGAACTCGAACTCTCTTTTTGGTTGGAGAGAGCTGTGGCGTTTCCCTACTGCCCCGTCGCCATCTTGAGCGGTTCTCTCTATGTCTGCTTTTCATAATCAAGCTTGTTTTTTCCCCCCTGCTTGTTTCTAATGAGTTGCTTCACCAGAAATGTATGTTGGTGTATATTCCTTTCATAGTAGAAATCAAGGAAGGCTTATAAATGATCTGCAGATAATTTCACTTAGCTTCAAATATATTGTTTCACAGTTAAATATGGGCTGTGGAGATGCACACCTGTAATGCCAGCCCACGGGAGGCGAAGCAGGAGGTTCATGGCCTGCTTAGGCAACATACGGAGCTCTGTACCAGAAAGGCTACATGGTGAGACTGTATCTTTAAAAAGTTGAGAGGGGCGGGCTGGGAAGGTGGCTCAGTGGTAGAGCGCTTGCCTTGCATGCATGAGGCCCTGGGTTTGATTCCTCAGCACTACGTAAGCAAAAAGAAAAAAGCCGGAAGTGGCGCTGTGGCTCAAGTGGTAGAGTGCTAGCCTTGAGCTGAAGAGCTGAGGGACAGCGCCCAGGCCCAGAGTTCAGGCCCCACAACCAGACCCCCCCCAAAAAAAAAGTTGAGAGGGGGCATTTAAAAATATTGGTTATTGAGAAATTTCATTTGCAGGTACATTATGAAGCACCAGTTTTCAGATATGTTTATATCTTTAGAGGGTAGCCCCTCGCACGGCCCTGTAGAAAGGTCTTTAGTAAAGGTTGCTGTTGCTAAGGCAACCAATTCCTTTGGTTACAAAGCTGCTTAGATATTTCTGGAGCAAGATATAGGCCCATGAGTCTTGGCCTTGGCTGTCGATTAAAAAAAAAAAGCCAGTGCTCATGTCCTACCTCAGGACAATTCAACCAGGACATCCAGGGAATATCCAGATATTTTTGGTTACTTTTAAGGCTTTCTAGGTGATACTAGTATGTGCCAAGGCTGAGAATCAATCATACAAGAAAAATGTTTTAGAAATTTAACACTGATTATACTTTCTCATTTTGTGATCACTACTGTCATCCAATAACCAGGGCTCATTGTACAAATTAATGCAGGCATTTGCCCAATTTTTCAAAGCCAAGAATGAAAGAGCACCTCCATTCATCTTTCTCCTCCACTTTAAGCACATGTCAGAATTCAGTTGGAGAAAGACAGAGATTGGGGAACTGGTAGGCCTTTGCCCTTCCCACTGGGTTTATTATGATCTTTCCCTTTGGCCAATAGTCCAGCAATTAGCCCTGGAAGTGGGAGTTGGTAAGTACATGTGCACCGTTTGTGAGGGGCCTAGCTTACAAACGCTATTTGTGATCAAATAAATAGAGACTCTGGGACTCAAAAATGTCAATGAGAGAGTAGAGTTAAAATTTAAAAGCTATTTAAAGTTCAAGGAGTTTTTTGCCCTTCAAAGGCAAAGCAAAGTCAAATTAAGGGCTTTAAAATCATAGCTCTCAGCGTGATGTTTTCAGAAAGCCTTATTTTTGTAGTGAGTTAGTAGGAGAGTTTTGCCTAAGATTAAAAACACTGCCTTCTAATCTTTTTTCTTCTATACTTCAGGTCTGCTTTTATAAGTGACGGGTAAAAAGAACCAGAATTAAAGGGCTTTCTGTTGTCTTTTTGTAGTAAAACACTAGTTTTCTTTCCAGAGTAAATGAAAGAGCCACAAAAATTTGATTCCTCTTATAAAGTAAATAAGATGAATAATTAGAATGGTTTTAGAAAGAGCTCTCTCCCATAGAATATAAAAAGGAAACATGTATCCAGTGAATATAGATACTTTACCTACAGAGTACAGAATTTAGAGGAAATGTTTATTTTGTAGGAATAAGCATTACTGAGAAATCATGGTACAAAAGTCACTTCAAATTTTCAACAAGTAGTAAGTTTATAGGTTCAAAGTAAGGATAAAATTGGTTTTATTGAGAGAAAAATCTAGCTAGCCAAGCTAGATTATTTGGCCCACCCAATTCATTCAAACTGAATTTTGTTAAAATAGTAATTTTGAATTTATTTATTATTAATACTAATTTTGAAATTATTTTATATTTAACTACAGCATTCTAATTCTTATTTATTAGTGGATATGACTATAATTTTAGTCAATATGATTATAATTTGACTATTTAGTATACAATCAATTCCAAAATTTATTTTATGCCTTAAGTGAAATAAGTTATTTCTTGTTGAGATTATAAAACTTTTTTTTGCTGTACTGAGGATTCGAACTGATGACCTTATGTTTGTCAGGCTGGCCCTCCACCATTTGATCTCCTACAACTTGAAGATTCCAAAACTTTCATAACAAATTTTACTACACTCTTATTAGTCACTAGCTACATATGGAAAATCCTTTTTCATCACAAGTCTTGAATAACCTGTTCTGTTTCTGCTCACACTTTTTTTGTTCTTTTACTTTATTGTTATGGTAGAGGTGCTATACAGAGGTAAGGTATTATAATTACATGAGTATGTTTCCTTTTTTTTTTTTTTTTTTGGGTCCGGTCGTGGGGCCTGAACTCTGAGCCTGGGCACTATCCCTCAGCTCTTCAGCTCAAGGCTAGTGCTCTACCGCCTGAGCCACAGCGCCACTTCTGGCTTTTTTTCTTTTTGCTTATGTGGTGCTGAGGAATCGAACCCAGGGCCTCAGGCATGCAAAGCAAGCGCTCTACCACTGAGCCACCTTCCCAGCCCCGTATGTTTCCTTTTGTACAGTGTCTTCTGTTCCCTCACTCTCTCCCAGTCCCTCCCTCCTATCCCTGCCCATGAGTTGAATAGTTCACTTTCATCAGTGTCTGATGAGCTTCCTGCTGCCCCTTTTCACCCCACTTCCCTCAAGTTGTGCCCTCTCCTCCACCCCCTGCATCCCCCTGAACCTTCATACTTTCCAGTGTTGGTGTGTGAACAAAAGGAAGCTAATGCCTTCATGAAAAGTGGGAAGTTCACCACAAAGCATGTCTGTGATGTATTCCAAGTATTGAGATTGTATATATGTGTCAAACGCATAACACATTTAGTAAAAGAACACTGAAGTTTCCTATGAAGTCAAATGTATAGTTCTGTTCCTGCTCAGAACTCATAGGAGGCACTGGCTTTCTATTCCTGAGTATATATTTTCTGTCACTCTTTTATCTTTTTTCTTTCCTATCATCTCTCCTACATTTTTCTTTCCTCTTCCCTTTGTCCTTTCCTCTTTCTCATTTCCTCCCTCCATTTGCCCTTCCCTTTCCTCCCTTCTTCTATAGCGTACACAGCGTGTGCTTGCTGCCTGTGCAGACATAAGATCTCCTTTTAATGTTATATACTAAGTTGGAAAACTCACAAGGGAAATTTGGAAAGTACATGAAGAGTCACAATAGCTTGAAATTAAAGGTTAGAAAGTACATTGTCATTGTTGTACTATTAAGCATGCTACTATTCATAACAATATTTTAGCAAATGTATTCTATGGGCCAAACAGGATTGCAACATTCTATTCATTTATTTATTTATTGTGCTGGTACTGGGGCTTGAAGTCAGGGCCTCGTGCTCAATCCCTCAGCACTCACAGCTGGTACTCTACTGGAGCCACACCTCTACTTCCCTAACACTTGATTTGTATTATGTAACTTATACTCACAGCAACCCTATGGAACTAAGAGTATTAATTTCTAATAGTTGAAAAGTATTTGTTTCATAGGCAAAATGAATAATTCAACAGATATGCAGTCATCTGAAGAAGTTGGAGAACTTGGCTAGAAGAGCAGAGCTGAAAAGTGTGGAAGTAGAATGTGACAGTTGGGCTCCAGAACTTACTCAACTACTAAACTACACACTGCAGAAATTCTTCAGTTGCAGAGAAGGGAGCAAAGAAAAGAGTTTGGTTGCCAGGTGCCGGTGGCTCATGCCTGTAATCCTAGCTACTCAGGAGGCTGAGATCTGAGGATTGTGGTTCAAAGCCAGCCTGGACAGGAAAGTCCGTGAGACTCTTATCTCCAATAAACCACTAGAAAACTGGAAGTGGCGCTGTGGCTCAAGTGTTAGAGCAATTGCCTTGAGCTGAAGAGCTGAGGGACAGTGCCCAAGCCCAGAGTTCAAGCCCCACGACCAACAAAAAGAAAGAAAGAAAGAAAGAAAGAAAGAAAGAAAGAAAGAAAGAAAGAAAGAAAGAAAGAAAGAAAGAAAGAAAGAAAACAGCTTGGTTGGCTTATGTTGTCCATAAAAACAGTTTCTGTGCCTTTTATGTAAATATAACTGTGATATCTTTTAATTATGGAGCCATTGTCAGTTGTTTACCTATGCTAAGGCTGAGTTCATTTTATTTTTTTTTGATGTGGTATCTAGTTCTGCTTGCTTGTTTCAAATTTTGCCTACAGGACAGTAGGGTATCTTGGCTGTAAACTAGATTGATCAAGTAAACCTAAATGAATAGCTTTCAAATGGGTTTGGCAAAGGGTACGTGTATAGTGAAGACAGATTTCATGTCTAAGCATGAGTGTCCCTTAGGAGAAGATGGCTAATATTGCACAACTAGCATTTCCATGGCAACTTTGAGATAAATGAAGGGTTCTTTTCGTTTGGGAATTGATGTGTAATCTATAGTTAAAGACTTATCTCAAAGCTCATATTTCAGATTCTAAAGGGAGGAGCTTCTAAAGGAGTGTGTGTGTGTGTGTGTGTGTGTGTGTGTGTGTGTGTGTGTGTGTGTGTTTGCACGTGTGTTCCTGTGCACATGCTCACCACATCTTAACTTGGCTTGCAGTAAGAAAACAATAACAATAATAATTATATAAGATTACCACCTATTTGGTAGTAGGAGCCAGGACATCTGCTAGGCAAAGCTACAGAATGAAAATGAGATTTAAGAGATGGGCGCTGGTGGCTCATGCCTGTAATCCCAGCTACTCAGAAGGATGAGATCTAAGCATCAAAGTTTGAAGCCAGCCCAGCCAGGAAAAGACTGTGAGACTCTTATCTCCAATTAACTATGAGAAAACTGGAAATACAGCCATGGCTCCAACTGGTAGAGTGCTAGCCTAGTGTGAAAAAGTTCAGGGACAGTGTCCAGGCCCTGAGTTCAAGCTCCATGACTGACAAAAAAACAAAAAAGATGAAGAAGAAAATGAGATTTAATAAAAGACTACAAAGTGGTCAATAACATTCCCTGAGTTGAGGGTGTGTGGCAAATGAAATGGGAGACTATAGAATAGCTAATGCCACTTACTGCCACCATGAGGGATCTGTTCCCAAAACAGCTGCCAGGGTTCCCTCAGATGGAATTTCCAATTCACAATAGCCATCTGGCTTGCAGGAGCCCTGAGTGCATGAGGTCCAGGTGGACTTCTCACTTTGGAGGGATCTCCTCCAGTTAGACACAGTTTGAATGAGAGGAGACTTGAGTGACAGGAGGCCAGTATTGGAGGTCTGTCAAGGGTTGCACTGTAAATGACTATGAGAGAGGAGTAAATACTAGGATGTCTGCTGCGATCCCTTAGTGCCCATGTGTAACCTGTGTTCACCTTGTAGAAAAGAACTAGAACACAGTGTGCTTGGGGCAGGAGGCAGATTTTTACAAGACCATAGAACTTGGGACGGAAGCCATTTGAAAGACTTAATTTGAGGTCTTTATATCCGCATATATATCTATGTGTATACTTAGCATATATATAGTATATACACACATATAAACATATAGGGCTATGTTATATATGTGTGTATATGTGCATATATACACGTATGACACGTAATTTATATACACGTATGACACGTAATTTATGTTAGGCACAGTAGGAGTCTAGCGACAATAACAATATAATTGAGCAACTATAACAATATGCTGTAAGAAGAGTTATGTAAAATGTATGAAGTTGTTTATTTCTGTAATTTTTCTATGAATGTTTTCAAACCACAGTTGGGCTCAGGTACCTGGAACTGCAGAGAATAGGAGTGTGGAAGGAGAGGCTACTGCACTGGTTAGTAAATTAGCCTGCCACAGCCCTGTGAAGGCTGAAAGAAAACATGAGACTCCTCACGGTCAGAGTTGAAGAACGACACCATTACTCACCGTGAATGCACTTACATGTGTCAGCACCCTTATGCCTCTAATAGTTATCCCAGGCCCCAAATGTCCTGGGAGGATGCAGGAGGCCCCATGGAGCCTGTGCAGCAGTGGGGTATGCCATGGAAGAAGACCTCGAAGCTTGGGGGTACATTGTTCTATATGCAGCAGGAAGCAAGCCCGTGTGTGGAGGAATTCAGTTACCACACAAGCTTAATTTCCCCATTGACAGCTAGATAATCGATCTTCCTCACAGAGGGAAAAGGGTCCGGTATTTGCAATTTGGGCACTTAGCAAGGGGTGCGAGAATACAAGGATGCCCATGGTAGACTAACTCTCAAGAACTGAAAAAAGCAAACTCCACAGACAGTGGCACATCTGGCTTCCAAGCAGCGACCTTCTCTGTGCTAAAGAACATGTATTGAAAATGTATGATGTTGAAAAAGGAAATAAGATTGCTATTATGAAGTGTCACACTGAAAAGTGGAGGTAAGCACAGACCCAGTAAGAACTCCACGGTCAGTGTGGGTGGACAATAGGTCACATGGCTGGATATGCTTACACACATGTCCACCAACAAGAAACAAAAACATCACCTGGGAAAAGGGGACACTGAGGGAAAATTTGGAAAATCCCCAGAAAGTACATCCTGGAACAATAATGATGTATGTTGGCATTCAGAATAAGAAGGAAAGGGCAGATTTAATAGCCTGTCTTTAAAATTCTACTAAGCAGGAAAAGCCACTGCTCTATTACAAATGCATATGTCATGGCTTTCAATAGGTACCCTAATTTAATTGCGCTCATACACCAGAATTCAATTCATGGAGAGCCATCAGAATATTTTGGTTAGAACAAATTGGGTGTGGTGGTGCACACCTGTAATTCCATAATTCCAGATACTTGGGAAACATAATAGGAGTATCACAGTCTGAGGACACACACAAAAAGCATTGACACCTTATCTGAAAAATAACTAAAGCAAAAGGGCTGGAGGTGTGTCTGAGGTGGTAGAGCGCGAGGCCCTGAATTCAAACTATTATTGCCTAAAATAAAAACAACAAAAACAAAAAAAGAGGAAATACTTTTGTTTGATAGTGCTAATTTGAGTAAAATTGACTTTCAGTTAAGTGAATATGACCTTTTTGACTTGAGAGTTACTTCCAGTTTACTAAATCACAGTTCACATGTCCCTCTTTATGCTTTTGATTGTACTTCATTGGTGATGTTCAATTTTTTCACGAAGATCCAGAATGCCATCCTAACACTGTGGAGATTGTTGTTATATTTAGAACTGATTTTGTGAATATGTTTTAATACTGGAAAAGTCCTGTCTCAGAACCGAATAGGACTCCCTAGATTTGAGTTTGTATTCATTGTAAAATGGAATAGTTTACCCATTAAAAGTCTTTAGTGTGGCTTATGTCTAACATCAAGTAATATTTAATAGTTCTCATAAATCTTGTTTCAATGTTTCAACTTGTCTCACACTGCCTGCCACATGGCTACTGTATCACTGACAAAACCAATATTCAACTCAGAATAGCTTGTAAGTGTGGATCTTTCATATGCCTATGATTGTCTATGAAATATCTTCTTGGAGAAGAGTTGTGTGAGTATTTTACTCATTGTTTAAATTGGGTTGTTTTCTTATTGTTGAGTTTTAGGAGTTCTTTTTGGATTCTGGATAACATTCCAGACAATATGGATCTTTTGCAAGTATTTTTACTCAGTCAATAGCTTCTCTTTTCACTTGTAACAGTGTCTTTTACCAAAACAGCAGAAAAGTTTAATCTTAATGAAGTCCAAACGATGAATTCTTCCTTTTATGGATTGTGCCTCTGCAGTTGTATTTGAGAAGCTACTAACAACCCATAAGCCATCTCGTTGTTTCTCCTCTGTTGTCTTCTAGGAGTTTTACAGTTTTACCTTTACATCAATGATCCATTTTGAGTTAATTGTTTTGACAGGCATAAAGGTGTATTTCTATGGGCATCCAGTTGTTCCAGCACCCCTTGTTAAAGACTATTTTAGCTGGGCACAGTGGCCCATACCTGCAATCTAGGTACTCAAGAGGGTAGAGATCATGGTTTGAGGTCAACCTGGGCAAAAAGTTCAAGAGACCATATCTCAATTAATAAGACCCCTATTTGCTATATAAGCACTCTACTACTTGAGCAATGGCTCTAATCCTTTCATTCATTTATTTTTTGGCTTTAACTAATTTTTATCTTGCAATTTTTGCTTGGGTCAGCCTTAGACCCTAATGTATTTTCAATTGCCAATCACCAAGCCCAACTTTTGTTTTTGAGGTAAGAGTCTCACTTTTTGCAGGAGGTGTCTATGATCTTTGATGCTCCCCATGTCTGCCTCCCAAGCGGCTGGGACTATAGTCAAGAGAAGCACATCCAACCATTTATTTTGGTGGTACTGAGATTTGACTTCAAGGCCTTAAGTACTCTATCACTTGAGCTATGCTCTAGCTTTTTAAAATTTTTATTTTAACAGAGATGCTCACCTTATCTTTGTACTGTTTCTGCTGTGGGTTGCTCCACCCCAGTAAGTGACTCTCTGTATCCATCTATCAGTACCTCTAGTTTCAGGGGCAGTGGATTGTCTTGTGATCATCTCTGATGGATAGAAGAAGAGATGCGGCTGAGCATGGTGGTGCACCTGTGTAATCTCAGGGGGCTGAGGCAGGAGAAACTTGAGCTCCAGTCTATCCTGAAGTATATAAGAAGATCCTGTCTCAGAAAAATAAAACACAGAAAAAGGGGATTTTTTTGTTTTGTTTTGTTTTTTTTCAGTTTATTCAGTTTTTTAATTTTTAATTTAGGAGAAAATAGCAGCTACCTAAGTTCCTTAAGTGCTGGATAAAAATCTAGGTCTCCTCTCATTACTTTTAGTGCTTCTTTCTCATATTTCACGGGATGGGCTTTTAGTTGTACACATTTTTAAATCAATGCATTTCTGTCACTATTAGAACTGTGCGTTCTGACATATTGCTGCCATTACTTATTAAATTCAATTCTAGTGTTTCTCTTCAGCTAGAATAATTTTTGTATAGATATTTTTGTTGGCGAGACACACTCATATTCAAATGTAAGTACAAAAATCACATTATAAGGCTAAACATTATTTTGAGCCATTTGTTGTCTTACCCTATTTCTGTGACCATGCAATTCAATATAAAATGCTTTACCAATAAGGTCAGATAAAACTATTATTACAGTAGCTGGAAACAAAGCTTCTCTGTGTGGTTTTTTTCCCCCTCTTATTTCCAGGATTAAACATGCACAATTTAGATATATCTAGATTATTTGCTAACAAGCAGATTTGGATTATGTTAACAGGAGAGGAGAAATAGCTGCTCAGAAGTTTCAATGTAGCATTAAAAGTAAGGTAGGGGCCAGATGCTGGTGGTTCATGCCTGTAATCTTAGCTACTCGGGAGGCTGAGATCTGAGGATCACAGTTCAAACCCAGCCTGGTCAAGAAAGTTCATGAGATTCTCATCTCCAATTAACCACCAGAAAACTGAAAGCAGTGCTGTGGCTGAAAGTAGCTTGAACTCTGGGCCTGGGTGCTGTCCCTTAGCTCTTTAGCTCAAGGAGAGTGTTCTATTACTTGAGCCACAGTGCCACTTCTAGTTTTCTGCTTGTATACTGGGGACAAGAGTCTCACAGACTTTCCTGCCTGGGCTGGCTTTGAACCTCAGTCCTTAGATCTCAGCCTCCTGACTAGCTAGAATTATAGGCATGAGCCACCAGCACTCAGCAGCCACAGGTTTGGTTTCTTGTGCATCTTTCCAGAGATATGCTATGAATATTCTATTTTTTTTGGTTGTTGTTGTTGTCATTGTTGATCATGGGGCTTGAACTCAAGGCCTGGGCACTGTCCCTGAGCTCTTACGCTCAAAGCTAGTGCTCCACCACTTTGAGTCACAGCACCACTTCTGGCTTTTGTGTGGTTAATTGGAGATAAGAGTCTCATAGGGACTTTTCTGCCTGGGTTGTCTTTGAACCATCATCTTCAGATCTCAGCCTCCTGAGTAGCTAGAATTATAGGCATGAGCCACTAGTGCCTGGTTAATATTCTATTTTTATAAATGGTGGTAATGATTACAAATTATGACATGTATACAGTGAAACCCACTTATACAATTAACAAATGCTAATAAAAATGAGAGAAGGAAAAGAAAAAGAATAGTCTACTAATAAACTACACATATACATGTTGTTTGGACTAGGTGTTTTAAGGAGACCTTCCTTCTTTAGGAGAGAATGCCATAGTAATGAAGAATGTCTAATGACAGAAGCATGATTCAATGATTATGCTACTACAGAAATTAATTATTATGGGGCATTAATACATAGATTGTGTATAAAGAGTAAAAATTTAAATACAAATGAGGTTTTACAACATGAAATGCTCTTGGCATATCATTAGAGTAAGAAGTTAAAGCTGTGGATGTAAAATGTTGGGTAACAATGAGAAATGAGAGAATACATGAAAAAAACAAAAAAGCATATATGGTAAAAACAAAACAAAACAAAACAAAACTTGTAGCCGGGTGCAGGTGGTTCACGCCTGTAATCCTAGTTACTCAGGAGGCTGATACCTGATGATCTTGGTCCAAAGCCAGCCCAGGCAGTCTGTTAGACTCTTATCTCCAATTAACACCAGAAAACTGGAAGTGGCGCTGTGGCTCAAGTGGTAGAGCACTTACCTTGAGCTGAAGAGCTGAGGGACAGTGCCCAAGCCCAGAGTTCAAGCCCCATCACTGACAAAAAAAAAACAACTAAAAAGTAACAACTCCCCACCCCCCTCCCCCGAACCCCCAAACCTTGTATAAGTAGAGGTGCTGCTTTCTTGTCTCAATTTTCTGGTATTATAATATTGTTCATGGAATAAGTACAGTAAAATGATAGTCTTTAAGTGATTAACAGAAACAATCAATATAAAAGTAAATTCTTATCACATGGACTGGCTAATCTCAATCTCTAACCTTGAGTTAATATTTATCTTTTCCAACTCACAGGCAGATTGTTTATATACCTGTTGTTGGGACTCAGCATTTTAAAGAGACAGGCTTCTATTTCAAGGGGATGACATAATGCTGAGAAATCCCTGGGAAATTGTTGGTATGATAGATTCAGTATAGTCCTTGGAGTTTTCCAAACATTTATTTGTTTAAATTTTTCTTTTGCCTGAGAAAGTCTTAAAGACTATCTTTCATTCAACTTATTTCTCTTCTCTAAATAGTAATTTCAAGTTTTAATGGTAAAAAAAAAAAGCAAAGTTTCAAAGATAATATTTTTGAAATTGTGGGAAGAAATGCTTTGGAACATGGGCTCAGGTATTCATTCAGCTAAGTGCCTGACCTAAAGCATAGGAATGCAGGGTTCTGAGAGATCCATGTAAGTTGAGCAAAAGGTGCTTGACAGTCAAAAGGAAAATGAGGTTACATAAGCAGACTGAGAACTGGAGGAGGGAAGACCAGGCAGTAAAAGCAGCCTGAAAAGAATGTGGATGGGATGCAATCAATTGAATGGATGGAAATCAAGAGATATTGTGTAATCTTCAGACTAGAAACGAGAAACACCTAGGTATTCTCTTTACAGACAGGTGGAGGCATGTACTTATCTAACTCTAGGGTAGGGGAAAGGAGTTATTGCAGCTTGAACACAGAATCACATTTTGCCTCATTGCTATAAATTACTTTTAGTCATAAAATTTGCTTTATTCCAATCTCCAAATAGTATTAAGCAAATATATGGGATTTTGTTTCTTGGTTTGTAAAATTAAATTATAGGTTAAAAATGGCTGGCCCGCACAGAATATAAATCTATATATTTCTGCTTTTTCTTTATTAAAATAATAGGACATAATAAAGTTACAATGTTTAAAAATCATGTGCTTCTCACTGTCCCTCTGTAATAAACAACTTATGGATAGTTTGAGTCTATATGTTATCATTAGGTTCATTAGTCTTGACATCTAGTTGGCTGTTACCTCATTTCTTTGAGTTTTGTCATAGTGTGGATCTGGAATGTTCTTTAAAGGCTCATGTATTGAAGGCTTGGTCCCCAGTTGATGAAGCAACTATGTAGTGATGGAAGCTTAGGAGCCAGGTACCTAGTTCAAAGCATCTATACTCCCACCTAGTTAATGCTCTCTGCTTCCTGGCCGCCATCGGATGAGCAGCTTTGATCCACCTCCCACTGCCCACAATGATGCTCTGCATCATTACATCTGCATCAATGAAGCCAAGCCGCCATGAGCAAAAAAATCTTCCTTTCTAGATTTTTTCTTTAAATCTCAGGTATTTTGTCACAACAACACAAAGCTAACACAAGTACTATGGATATTGTGGTTTTCCATGGGAAAAAATCAGCTCATTAAAGATATTTTGATTAGAATTACACTGGCTTTTCCAATCACCTTGTGGAAGAATTGACTTGTTCTGAAAAATTAGCCCTTCCTTTCCATAAACACAGCAAGTGTTTACTTAGGTCCATTGTATATCTTACATATTTTTTATGAGGATTTTTTTTTCTTGCTAGTCCTAAGGCTTGAACTCAGGGCCTGGGTGCTGTTCCTGGGATTTTTAGCTCAGGGCTGGCACTCTGCCACTTGAGTCACAGCTCCACTTCCAGCTTTTTGGTAGTCAATTAGAGATAAGAGTTTTTCTTACCTGGTTGGCTTTGGACTTCCTACCTAGATCTCAGACTCCTGAGTAGGGTAGTATTACAGGCATGAGCCACTAGCACCCAGCTTCAAGATTTTTTTGTAGGTAGATTTTTTTTTTCTAGATTCATTTTAGAGATTTTATTTTTGAGCTACTTAAATGGAATCTCTTTTTGAATTATGTTTTGTGTGTGTGTGTGTGTGTGTATGTATGTGTGTGAGAGATTATTGTATTATAGAAATGCAACTGTGGGATTTGTAGATAGCCTATTATCTAATTTGTGAGATAATAAAGTTTCCTGCCTTTCCTTCCAAACTTTTGTCTTTATTTTTCTTGTCTTTCAGAATGAGATGAATAAACTAAGTAGGGAAGTCCTCACTCCTGGGGAATGTGGCTTCACTAATCCCTGTCTATCCAGATTCGAACGCCATCTGGTGGCCACCAGTCTCTCAGCTTAATGTTGGTGGGAACATTCAGCCTCCAGCTGAGAAAACTACAGGAAATCATCCGGAACTAGAGGAAATTCTTGGCTAGCTAGACCAATTTTATGGGTCCCATTTGGGAATACTGCATGGGAGCTTGCTAAGCAAGCATTGATGTTCCACCTTTCCTCTTGGTTTTAGGCTAGTTTTATGTCTGGCTGCCCTTTTATTCTTTGTACTATTTCACCTCCCAGTCTCACAAGAACTTTCATCCTATATGTACACAATTTAGGTTTATTTTGAGAAAATTGTAATTAGAAAAATAATCAAATATATGGGGCTGGGAAGGTGGCTCAGTGGTAGAGCGCTTGCCTTGCATGCCTAAGGCCCTGGGTTCGATTCCTCAGCACCACATAAGCAAAAAGAAAAAAAAAGCCGGAAGTGGCGCTGTGGCTCAAGTGGTAGAGCGCTAGCCTTGAGCTGAAGAGCTGAGGGACAGCACCCAGGCCCAGAGTTCAGGCCCCACGACTGGACCCCAAAAAAAAAAAAAAACCAGAAAAATAATCAGATATAAAAACTTCAGATCATAGAAGATATAAAAGGGAATATCTTACTTTTTAGACTGAAAACCAATAGTGTTCCTTCATGTGGTGGCCCAGAAGTTTATTTGCTTTAACACTTCAAGAAAACTTTTAACATCCAAAGG
Source organism: Dipodomys spectabilis (assembly GCF_019054845.1). NCBI lineage: Eukaryota > Metazoa > Chordata > Mammalia > Rodentia > Heteromyidae > Dipodomys > Dipodomys spectabilis. The sequence goes on from NW_024870974.1 coordinate 3,141,214, forward strand.
AATCAAATGTTTTTTTTCTTCTTTTTTTGTTTTTTGGTCCGGTCGTGGGGCCTGAACTCTGGGCCTGGGCACTGTCCCTCAGCTCTTTAGCTCAAGGCTAGTGCTCTACCACTTGAGCCACAGCGCCACTTCCGGCTTTTTTTTTCTTTTTTGGTGCTGAGGAATGGAAGTCAGGGCCTTGAGCATGCAAGGCAAGCGCTCTACCACTGAGCCACCTTCCCAGCCCGGAATCAAATGTTTTTATTCCAGATGAGTAGCCAAAACAAAACACAACACCTCCATGGAAACCTAAAAACACAAATAAATCCAAGTAAATAAAAGGCATTGCCTCCCATTTCAGACCCAAAGCACTGATCCTGAGCAGGCCACTTAGAAAAATAGCACAATCTAGTGCCATCTAGTGTTCATCTTTAAAATTAGCCTCATAAAACTAGTGCAGTCCAGACATTATTTAAAAAAGTAGAATCTTCACTGAATCAGGAATTAAGACCCTTCGTGGCTTCCTTTCCTCCCTCCCTCCCTCCCTTCTTTCTTCCTTCCTCCTTTCTTTCTTCCTCTTTTCCTCTGCCTCTTGATACCTGTCTTTCCTCCTTTATCATTTTTTTTTTTTTTTTTGTAACATCAGTCTTCTTTCACCTACCCACTCCTTGTGAAGATTCTGTGTCCTTTATCTTTTTGACAGGATCTTGCCATGTAGTCCAGGCTGGTCTCAAATTCAAGATCCTCCTGCCTTAGCTTCCTAGGTGCTGAGATTACAAACATGTAGGATTATTTCCAGCTAAGGAAGAATTTCTGGAGATAACCAAACAATGCTTTAAAAAGTAAGGTAAGATGTATATTGAACTTAGTAATTAATGAGGACAGATAATGGAAAAAGAAAATGACAAGTATCCAGAATCCTGTAGGGTAAATAAAGTATGTAAGGCTGAGGGAGAAAGTGAGTTATAAAATCTTTGAAGTGATAGGAAATTAGTACAATTGGGCACTGAAATGTATTGAATGAGGATCAAATATACTGGTATTCACAAACTTTTGAAGGAAGTTAAGTTTTACACAGTAATAGCTACCATTTATCAAATGTTTAGTAAGTGACAGATATTCTATCAAGTATAAATAACTAGATATCCTAGCCCCTAGAAAGAAATATTTGCAAGAAAGAAACAAGTTAAGCAGGTTAATATGAAAAAGTTCCTTGTCAAGTACTCATTCTCCTTACAGTGCTTAAAGAAACCCCAACTCCCTTATTCATTCATCCCCACCTTGATTTGTGTGCCGATAACATCTCCTACTCTGCTAGCCCTGCCCACTTTCTGGAAGACTGAGCACAGAAGGCTCAGTCTGGCCAATTGGGACATTCCACATCCTACCCCAGTCCCTTGGTTGGTTCTAGAATAGGCAGATATGTCCACCACTGACAAATGGGACAGCTGCTTAACACTTTCCAATAATGTACTCTTTTCTCTTTTTGTTCCAGTTGTTAGGCTAGGGCCTCAGCTTGTCACTATTGCTGACCACACTGACTATCCTAGTAAGAACAGTAAAGGTGACAGACAGGGAGAACTGAGACACACAGATATGGTTCTAGTATTCCTTGAGCATCTGTAGCCACCTCTTTAGCCAGTTCTTTAGGCCAATATTGTAGCTTTCTGGTTTTTCTTTGGTATTTATTAACTAAGTAAAGTCACTTTCATCTCAAATCCATTTGAGCTGTGTCAGTCACTTGCAACCAAAAGTCCTAACTAATTTGATTAGTGCTATGGTCCATTGTTCAGTAAGACTTTTCCTCCAATAATTCTGCTTTAATAGACATTTATAGTACAAATGTCCAAATGAAAAACAATTTTGTCCTTATACATACAAGTGTATATATACTCCACACACACACACACACACACACACACACACACACACACACACTCAGAAAAACAAAAATGGGAAGTCAAGATTTTATTCTTCTTGATTAAATGACCTTTTTAGGTTTTGATGAGATAAAAATACTTACTTAAGGACTGGGAATGTGGCTTAGTGGTAGAGCGCTGGCCTATCATGCATGAAACAATGAATTTGATTCCTTAGTACCACATAGACAGAAAAAGCTGGAAGTAGTGCTGTGGTGGTAGAGTGCTAGCCTTGAGCAAAAGAAGCTCAGGGTCAGTGCCCAGACCCTTAGTTCAGGCCCCAGAACTAGCAAAAAACAAAACAAAACAAAAAAACTTACATTAGTTTTTCTATCTGGTTTATTCTTTGTGGTGGTTAATTTTATATGTCCCTTTGATGGGTCCCTTTGATGGGGATAAAGGAAGCCCACAGAGCTTGACAAACTATTTCTGTGGGGGTGTTTCTTAAAAAGATTCACATTTAAATCATAGATGCAATACAGAAGTCCCACTCTCACTGATGCAGGCAGGTATCAGCCAATTCTGTTACTGGTAAAATAAAAGGGAAGGAGAATTCACTCTGTTCTTGAGCCATGAGAATCAGATCTCCTAGTTCTTGGCCCTTCCGATTTCAAGACTTACCTCAGTGACTCTTCTGATTCTCAGGCTTTCAGACTTGATTAGGAGATATACCGATATCCCTGGTTCTCAAGTCTTTGGACAATCAAACTGGTTCTCCAGAATGTGGACAGCAGATCAAATGCCTACATCATATCCAATAAACCACAAAGTTAATGTTGTAATAGGAAAAAAAAATCCAGAAGACAAGCATGTGGAACATTAAAGAAAAACTTCTTGCTTTTCAATGTGTCCTGGTACTTATATCTATAGTTTTTCCAGGTATTCTTGTCAGTTTGTGATTTATGCAGAAACACATCTAGAGAACCAGATTTTTTTTACACAGGGTCCTGCTATGTAGTCCAAGCTGGCCTTGAAGTCATCTCTTCCTTTGGACCCCACAGTGCTGTGATTACAGCCATGCACTACCATGTTCAGGCCCAGATTCCTGACAGACTCAATTACAACGTGCTTACTTTCTCTGGAAAAAAGGCAGTATTTTCTCCTAAGAAAAATATAAATTTAGTGAGAATGATCTGTTTTCTTTGATAAAATAGTAAGATTAGCACAATAGTGTTACTGGAGAGCAGCATAGCTATTTACTTTGGTCCTCGCATGTAGGGAGAAAAGAATTAAGAAACAGACACTTCAGGCAAGACGCAAAATGTAGTGAAGTCATAGGAGAGTCTGTTAGGAGCATGTCAAATCTGTCCCCATATGCCAAAAAAAAAAAGAGACATGATGAAGGGCAGAGAGCAGATTTATTACATGGCATGGGCAGGTCACAGGAAGATGGTACTTCAGTTCTTCTTTTTGAAGTACAGATGTGAGTCTCAGGTTTAAATAGAAGAATTGGGGGCAGGGGCAAAAAAGTATGCATAAGGCATCCTAGTATAGGTGTGTCTTGGGTGGTCATTATCTCAGGTCTAGTTCTCTGGATTTCTGAATAGTTGTTATTGCTGTCTTCACTTGAGGGGAGCAATCTGGTTCCTGAGAGATGATTTCTCCTGTTGCAGGGTGCAGTCTCTTCATTACAGGTCATTGTCCTCATTTGGGGTGGTCTATCCTGGAAGGTGCTGCTGTTCCTGAGAAGTGGTTCTATCCCTTGTTGTGAAGATATTATTGACCAATCATCCTGTTTTTCCTGGAATCCAAGATGACTGCAAAGTGCCCATAGACAGAATGGCTCAAAGACAAATGGTTGTGGGGTGGGCAGGCCCTTTTCCTGCTTTTTGTTAATTCATGGGTCTGAGTAAGGGGTCAGTGCTTTGCTGAGGCTTGCGGTAATCTTTTATATAATCATAAGTAAGCAAAAATATATATTACTTTGGAAAAGTTACTATGTAATCAATAATATTACGTTACTATGTATTTTTACTAAATTATATTGATGTGTCTGCTTCAGAAATGACTTATCTAAGGAAACATAGTATCACTTATAAACACTTGAGTAATTTCACTTACTTTTGAGTATAACCTCTTTATCAGTAACAATCAATAATCATACAAGGAAAGCTATGGAATTTTTAATCACAGAGAAAACAATCCAATTGCTTATACCTCTTCCAAAATTAAATGCTTTCATTCCATAAGTAACTAAGAAAACAAATGAACTGAAGATGACCAGTTGTTTGTAAGAGGCAAATTTGTTTGTTTATCTAAAACAAATCTCAATAGCAATTAGGAAATTATAATTTCCTAACATAAAAATAAGCCCATAACCTCAGTCAGAGAACATTATCCTATTTTCTTCGAATTTAGCGATAATTATTTACCCTCATAGAAGTAAACCAGAAAAACCCTCTTTTCCTTTTCCCCTTTGTTCCATCACCCATAATCTCTCATCCTATTGTCTCTGGATGTTGGAATACCTGAATGAGTCAAGACAGCCTGAATTTTGTGATGTAGGCTTCTGGAAACCCACACATTCAGTTCAAACAAACCACTCAGAAGCACAAATATGGCATTACTATGGCATAAGTTCACATCTTCCCCATGCTAGAACTCAGCCCTGTATACAAGGAGCAAAAGAGCAACATAAAATGTGTAGGATCTTGAACTGCAGCTCTCCACTTCTTAAAGATGCATTCACCTAGAGTAACTTTATTGGACATAACTTCCTGGTATTCACACAATTTACCCCCCCATAGGTAATTTAATAAGTGAAAATGGTTGACAGCATTGTAGAATTTTGGAATGAGAGAAACACATTTCAAGATAATATGAAAAGACATACTAAATAATATTACATCCAATAAAGTAGCATAGGGTTGACTAATGTTTCTTGATAAATTCTTGTTGTCTTCATATCCTTTGGTCTGACCATTTGATCTCTCTTGCCTCTGACAATTCTTGAACAAATTCTAGGGCATAAATATTTATTTAATCATTAAATACTTGTGACTTTCTAGCTCCTGTAAGAAGTTTGAAGAAGCTCTCAAGCTTCTGTCTGGAGGTGAAACATATTTGCTGCTAAGTAAGTCAGAGGACAGATCTGATTTAGTGTTGGCAAGGACTACAGAAAGGAGTGGGTATCAGGAAGTGTGGTCCATAGTGGGAGTCGAGCTATTATAATCCACACGTCTCTTGGCAGTGTCATTTCTTGGATCCTCAATTGTGTACTTGAGTGCTTCTTAAGATGTATACTTTGTTTAATTTAAGGCTTCAGAAGTGTTTTACAAGTACCAGTAAAGTAAATTAGGGAAGCAATATAAATGATAGCTCTTTTCATGGGCTTCTTAACACACTCAAAATAGTAAGGATTCTGCAGCATATAAATCCACTTACTTGCTGGGTGCCAGTGGCTCATGCCTATAATCTAAGCTACTCGGGAGGCTGAGATCTGAGGATTGTGGTTCAAAGCCAGCCCGGGCAGAAATATCTGTGAGACTCTTATCTCCAATCAACCACCAGAAAATGGGAAGTGGCACTGTGGCTCAAGTGGTAGAGCGCTTGCTTGAGCTGAAGAGCGAAGGGACAGAGCCCAGGCCCAGAGCTGAAGACTCATGAACGACAAAAAAACCTACTTACTTTACTTTTTTTTTTGAGTCCGGTCGTGGGGCCTGAACTCTGGGCCTGGGCGCTGTCCCTCAGCTCTTCAGCTCAAAGCTAGCGCTCTACCACTGAGCCACAGAGCCACTTCTGGCTTTTTTCTTTTTTTTTATGTGGTGCTAAGGAATCAAACCCAGGGCCTCATGTATGCAAGGCAAGTGCTCTACCACTGAGCCACCTTCCCAGCCCCGCTACGTACTTTACTCAACCAAAAATTTCTTCAACACTTAAGCATGTAGAAGTTAAGCCTAGAAGTTAGTCATCATTCATAAATGAGGAAACCACATTGCCTTCCTAACAAAATGGTCTTTCCACCAAAGGAACTTGGAGAAACACCCGTTCATTCTATGTCAACATAAAGAAATAAAAATAGAGTTTTCTCCAAAGAGGAGTTTAATTGGAAACAGCAGAACACTGCTGTCCTGGAGTGGACCACAGTCATTCAGGGAAGCAGAAGGGGACAAGTGTCTCAAGGTGAAGTGTAGAATTCAGGTAAATTGCCTTACAACCAAAAGAACATTGGTTCCAGGCATTCATCACAAAAGCTGACATCAATTCTTAGTGAACACAGTATGTTAGCTGGTCGTTCTTGTGACAAATAGCAAGTACAGTCTGGTAAGATGTTGGACAATGCTCTTATGACAGACATAGGTGCATAACATCCCTTCAGGGAAAAATTGGGTCTGTCAAGATAGTCAATCACTAAGTGAAAAATTACAGCAATAATTAATTTTTAAAACTTCACATTGCATCATCTTACTTCATCCCACCAAGAATGAATCATCCAGTTGTCTAGTGAACCACACTTTATACACTTCCATCTAATAGTCACTTGTAACCAGCTTGGTTATGATGGCAACTGTCATGACATCAAATGCTACTTTCAAGTAATCCTATTTTATTTCATAAATAGGATCCTGTGTAAAAATAAACAGAAAATTGTGGTAAAAGCAATAAATACTGAAAGGTTTTGTGTATGTGTGTGTGTGTGTGTGTGTGTGTGTGTGTGTGTGTGTGTGTGTGTATGCATGCACTGGTATGAGGATTTGAACTCAGGGCCTGGATGTATTGCTCCTTTGCTTTTTTGCTCAAGATTGGTGCTCTACTACTTGAGCCACAACTCTACTTCTAGCTTTTCAGTGATGAACTGGAGACAAGAGTCTCATGGACATTCCTTTCCTGGCTAGCTTCCAACTACAATCCTCAAATCTCAGCCTCCTGAGTAGTTAGGATTATTTGAGCTGCCAGTGTCCAGTTTTGAAAGAGTTGTTCAAAATGGGGTTGAGAGTCCATTAGAAAGCAAGTCTCTAGCTTCTGCTTGAAATGTGAGCCTTGCTTGGTCACTTCACTTTGACTGTAGGTATCTAGGATGACCAGCATAACTCACAGTTATCAAGAAGTTATTGTATACTCTTTTTTTTTTGGGTCCGGTCGTGGGGCCTGAACTCTGGGCCTGGGCGCTGTCCCTCAGCTCTTCAGCTCAAGGCTAGCGCTTTATATTGTATACTTTTATATAATGAACATTTTCATTCTGTTTATACACTCTCTTTTCTGTCTTTTGTCATTACACAGCTGTTCCTTTTCAACATTCAATAGATCATATGAGATCTCACTTCCCTTATATTCTTTGGAACACAGACCCAGAGCTATCTGAACCTATTCCCCTGAGCTGAAATTCCTATGACTTCAAATAAAGTCCTTTTTACTTCTCTAGTTTCTGAGTTTTGATTGATTGCAGATAATGTTGAGAAGGGGGTGCTGGGAAGGTGGCTCAGTGGTAGAGTGCTTGCCTTGCATGCATATGGCCCTAGGTTCGATTCCTCAGCACCACACAGGCAGAAAAAGCTGGAAGTGGTGCTGTGGCTCAAGTGGTAGGGTGCTAGCCTTGAGCTGAAGAGCTGAGGGATAGTGTGCAGGCCCAGAGTTCAGGCCCCATAACCAGTTTAAAAAAAAAGTTGAGAAGGGGTGAAATGTTTAATTCTTCTCTTTTATTGGTTTTCAAAATGGGGTAGTTCAACACAACTTACAAGAATTTGTTCTTCTTAAATTATCGCCTCTATAAACACATAGCCTTAAACAAAGACTTAACACATCTCAATAATTTGCAATTATTCCATTAGTGTTCTAATTGTGTCATTTGTTTGTTTTGAGTCAGCCCAAGATGGCCTCATACTTGTAATTTTCCTGCCTCAGTGCTACAATTACAGGCATGTGCCATCATGCCTGACTTTAATTGTGTCATATTTGACCAAACTTCTTTAAGTTGATTCCTTAGTTCTTTTGACATTCTCCCAATGTGTTCGCTAGTTTTCCTATTTCTGGTCTGACAAGCTTTTTCAAAGTAATTTTCATGACCCATGAATTTGACTTCACAGTATCAACACAATTGTCTATTTTTCACCAACTTCAAATAAATTTGGGGAATTCTCTTTTCTTCTTCTTCCTCCTCCCCCTCCCCCCCCTCCTCCTCCCCCCTCTCCTCTTCCTCCTCCTCCTCCTCCTCCTTATTTTCTTCTGCCTCTTTTTTTTTTTTTGCCAGTTCTAGGACTTGAACTCAGGGTCTGAGCACTGTCCCTGAGCTTCTTTGGCTCAAGGCTAGCACTCTACCACTAGAGCCACAGTGCCACTTCTGGCTTTGTTTGTGGTACTGAGGAATTGAACTAGGGCATCATGCATGCTAGGCAAGCACTCTACCACTAAGCCACATTCCCAGCCCCTTTAAAAAAGCAAAAAGAAAGAAAGAAGGACCAACTGAAAAGCAGTGAAGTACACCTACAGCCTTGATTGTATTTAAGAACCATTTCCCTCTAACAAGGAAGCACAATGCTTAGAGAACTCGGTGAAGCTTGGGATTATCTTTTAAGAACAATCCTTTTCAAGGCAGAATTCAGAATTATATGGAAATGCAGCTGTCTATGGTACACAGCCCTCGGATTAAGAATGCTCTCGGAAAAGCTAAGGGGCCTCCCTGGCATTTTAAATTGGTGGAGTATCAAGTTCAGATTTGTATCTGAGAAGTATCATCTCGACAGGTAGAATGTTGCAGGTGGCGGGAGAAGGGGCTGAGTGATGATTCAGGCAGGAAAAGGGGGTCCTGTCATAGGAGACAACGCCAGGTAAGCCAAGGGGGCTGATTTGCCAGCAGAGAGACAATGGCCTTAGGTCTTGGTGTTTGGGGTGTGTGTGTGTGTGATTGGTGTGTGTGTGTATGTGTGTATTTGTGTGTGATTGGGGTGTGTGTGTGATTGGGGGTGTGTGTACGTGTGTGTGATTAGGGTGTGTGTGTGTGTGATTGGGGTGTGTGTGTGTGATGGGTGTGTGTGTGTATTTGTGTGTGATTGGGATGTGTGTGTGTGATTGTGATTGGGGTGTGTGTATGTGTGTGATTGGGGTGTGTGTGTATGTGTGTGATTGGGGTGTGTGTGTGATTGGGGGTGTGTGTGTGATTGGGGTGTGTGATTGGGGTGTGTATGTGTGTGTGTGAATTGGGGTATGTGTGTGTGATTGGGGTGTGTGTGTATGTGATTGGGGTGTGTGTGTATGTGTGTGTGATTGGGGTGTGTCTGTATTTGTGTGTATGTGATTGGGTGTGTGTGTATGTGTGTGTGATTGGGGTGTGTGTTTATTTGTGTGTGTGTGATTGGGGTGTGTGTGTGTGATTGGGGGTGTGTGTATGTGTGTGTGTGATTAGGGTGTGTGTGTGTGTGTGATTGGGGTATGTGTGTATTTGTGTGTGTGTGATTGGGGTGTATGTATTTGTGTGTGTGTGATTGGGGTGTGTGTGTGTGACTGGGGTGTATGTGTGTGATTGGGGTGTGTGTATGTGTGTGTGATTGGGGTGTGTGTGTATTTGTGTGTGTGGTGATTGGGGTGTGTGTGTGATTGGGGTGTGTGTATGTGTGTGTGATTGGGGTGTGTGTGTATTTGTGTGTGTGGTGATTGGGGTGTGTGTGTGATTGGGGTATGTGTGTGTGATTGGGTTGTGTGTGTGTGATAGGGTGTGTGTGTGATAGGGTGTGTGTGTGATTGGGGTGTGTGTGTGATTGGGGGTGTGTGTATGTGTGTGATTGGGGTGTGTGTGTGATTGGGGTGTGTGTGTGATTGGGGTGTGTGATTGGGGGTGTGTGTATGTGTGTGTGATTGGGGTGTGTAATGTGATTGGGGGTGTGTGTATGTGTGTGTGATTGGGGTGTGTGTGTATTTGTGTGTGTGTGTGATTGGGGTGTGTGTGTGTGATTGGGGTGTGTGTGTGTGATTGGGGTGTGTGATTGGGGGTGTGTGTATGTGTGTGTGATTGGGGTGTGTAATGTGATTGGGGTGTGTGTATGTGTGTGTGATTGGGGTGTGTGTGTATTTGTGTGTGTGTGTGATTGGGGTGTGTGTGTGTGATTGGGGTGTGTGTGTGATTGAGGTGTGTGTGTGATTGGGTGTGTGTGTATGTGTGTGTGATTGGGGTGTGTGTGATTGGGGTGTGTGTGTGATTGGGGTGTGTGATGGGGGTGTGTGTGATTGGGGTGTGTGTGTGTGATTGGGGTGTGTGTGTGATTGGGGTGTGTGTGTGTGATTGGGGTGTGTGTGTGATTGGAGTGTGTGTGTGATGGGTGTGTGTGTGATTGGGGTGTGTGTGTGTGATTGGGGTGTGTGATGGGGGTGTGTGTGATTGGGGGGTGTGTGTGTGATTGGGGTGTGTGTGTGATGGGGGTGTGTGTGATTGGGGTGTGTGTGTGTGATTGGGGTGTGTGTGTGTGTGTGTGATTGGGGTGTGTGTGTGTGTGATTGGGGTGTGTGTGTGATTGGGGTGTGTGTGTGATTGGTGTGTGTGTGTGTGTGATTGGGGTGTGTGATGGGGGTGTGTGTGATTGGGGTGTGTGTGTGATTGGGGTGTGTGTGTGTGTGTGTGCGCGTGTGGAGTTGGGTCATGGGAGAGGCAGCACTGCCAACAAGATGCTCTGGGACAAGAGGGCTTAGTGTATGGGGCTGGGTGGGAGGGGGAGACAACCATGGGGGAAGCCCCCCCCTCCTTCTACGAACTGGCCGTGGACTAGTGGATGAATTAGAAATGTCCTTCCTAGGGGGGCTGAGGCACTAACTATTGAGGTTAAAGATCCCAGTGGTGACTTCTGAGGGGAAATGCATGGAGGAGAGTTTGAAAGTGAAGGACATAACACCCAAATGAATTCTTACCTCAGCGAGGCTGGAAAGTGTTTTAAACCTGGCCAGGCTGACGTGAGCACGCAGCTAGGGCCTATAGGAAGCCGCTTTCTGGGTTGGTCCAGAAGAAGCTAGTCGAGCAACAGCCCACGTCAGCATCTTCCTTCCCTCAGCTGAGCAACCCTGCGGGCGCGTGCACCTTCCCCGGCAGCCGAGCCCGGGAACTCGCTCCCGCCCTCTGCGCATGCTCAACGCCCGAGACGGCGTGCGCGCTCCCTAGGGTGTGGGCGTTGAAGCTCCGCCCCCAGATCCTGGCTCAGGTCGCCTCCACCCACCTATCTTCTAGGTCTCTGAGGCCCGCGCGCGCGTGCGCGCGCCTCCAGCTCGGCCCCGTTCCTCTGGCCCGCCCTCCTCCACTGAGGGGCGTGCAGAAGCTGCACTCGGGCGGGTGGGGCCGCGAGCCCGAGGGCGTGCGCGCGCGCGCGCCGCCGCCAGCTTGGCCCCGCCCTGCAGCCACGCCCCGCCTCTCCGACCTGCCTCCCGCTACCCCGAGGGCGCGCAGAGCCCCGGTGTCCGCGCGCGCGCGCGCTCTGCGGTTATGGAGATTCCCGGGAGCCTGTGCAAGAAAGTCAAGCTGAGCAACTTGACTCAGAACGCGCAGAACTGGGTGAGCGAGGGCGGCCGGGGAGTTGGGGGGGGGGCGGAGGGCGAGGAGTAGGGGGTGGTCCGGGGAAGCCCGTTGCTTTCCGCCTGCATCCTCGGCAGGCATCCTCCTGGGGGTGGGCACCGGGACCGCGTCGTGTCCTGGCGGGGACGGTGGGTGGTGGCGGGGCGCAGAGGCGTGACGGCAGCGGCCGTGGGGTGTGTGTGTGTGTGTGTGGTGGGGGTCTCGATCGGGGCCCTGCAGCGCCGCCCCTTCCTCGTCCGTGGGCAGAACTCCCCCTTTCCCCCCCTCCGCGCCTCGGTTCCCACGGAGTCCCGGCGCCCCGCGGCCCCGGCGGGGGTGGGGGCGGGGGTGGAGGGGTCGTGGTGTTTGCAGCGGTGGCGGAGGCCGGGCCCTTCCCTCTGCACGACCCTGCTTCTCCTGGCTCTGCCGGTGGGGCTGGCCCAGGTTGGGGTCGATCTCCATCCACGGCTTTCCATGGCTGAGTTTCAGTGGGCCCGGGGGAGAGGACTCCACAATGTGGCCATTCATGAGCGGAGACGGGCCCTCCACTGAGGCCCTTTGTGTCTCTGCTTGAAACTGCAATGTCTGACCAAGAAAGAACAAAAACCAAAAGCTTAGTTTTAAAGGCTTGATCGGTGGTGACAGTAAGTGTGGCAAGACGAATGGTTTATTACGTTTGGCAGCGACTCACCTCTTAGGGTTGTGGGCCAAGGCTTGTGTCTTCAGAAGGAATTCCTCCTTCCTGAGAAAGCTAAGATGATAAACTCCTGAATGGGAGAAGGCCCCGCTTTGGACTTTTTGGAAAGACCCTTGTTTTAGCTTTGGATGGAAATGTTTATTTCCCAGTCTGACAGAACCTTGAAGAATGCAGTATTAGCAAATCAGCACTTGTCCACAGTGAGCCAAAGAATTAAAAAAAAAAAAAAGCAGTTTCAGGCACATGTCCTTTGGGAATTATTTTCTTGACCAATTGTGTTGCTATGATCAAGAGTTTTCACTACTTTTCTTTCCCCTTGAGAGAAGAGGTGGACTCCTGGCCAGGGTTCAGCTGCCAGCCGTGCCAGTCACCTGAGAGTCAGGGTAGAGTGAACAAGTAAGTCATGCTGCTTTGAATCTCACCTGATCAAGGGTGCACTTTAGTGTGTCCTTCACAGGATTTTTTTCTATTTAATGAGCAGTGATGATCATAAATTTGAGTGTGGTGAAGCCAACTGCCTTGAAACCCAAACTCAGTATTGCTCCTGTTACTTTGAGGAAATACGGATGACTAAACTGGGGTATTTGCAGGGTAATTTTTATCTACATTATCTACAACTCATTAACTATCATGCCACCTGCTAAATTAAAATGTATGTGGAGGACTATTGTAGACACGGAGATAAAAAAATGTAGGATGTAGTGTGTGCCTTCTTGTTGCCCATGGCCTTATTGTTGTATTGTAAATAGCAAGTGGCATTTGCTCTCTAATAAATACCTTTTTTCCTCCCTCAGGGGGATGGAATTGAGAGCCTTTCCACACAAGCAGGCTATCACTTCAGTCACATGCTTTTGCTTTTAGTTTATTTTTCAAAAAGGGTCTCTCACTTTTGCCCAGCTGGCATCAAAACTCCCTCCTGCTGCCTCCATTACCTGAATAGCTGAGATTAAAGGCAAGTATTATCATACCCTGGGGCCCCCTATGTTTTGAAACTTGTTATCTCTCTATAGCCCAGGTTGTTCTGGTACTCTTCAATCCTGCTTCCCTAGTGCTGGGATTAACAGGTGTGCATCATCACTTTGGGCTGCTGGCTCTTTATGGACCTCACTGAATGACATGGGCAGTTTTATTGCATTGAGAAGAGTTCAGCTATTTTGAGGCCCTTGGGAACTCGTGTAAGAATTATTTACTTGAGAGAAGAGACTTGTTTGACTACTATGGAGAGTTTGTGTTAGGGAGTGGAGATAAGGTGGAGTAGGTAGGGTGGAGCTGGGTTATGTGGATATTTCACTGCAGAGTTAAGACAGGATTCTATCGGAGATGTGATGGGGACAGAATTCTTTATTTTCTGAGCCTCCTTAATAGAGCACCTGCCTTTTACATACTTAAATCACTCGATGGGTCCAAGTGTGAAGAAGCCATATACTTTTATTGTTCCCATCACAGGATAAAATTGGTCATCCAGGAAGACCAGTTTACCAAAGAAATGCAGACACCATTAGAGCCACAGAAGTCCTGGAGACTGGAAAAGGTTATAGGAAGGGAAGGGTTAAATAGATAGGAAGTATATCTGGCACATGAGCACTATTTAAAGTGTTTCATTTATTTACTTATTGTCTTTAAGCAGTTGTACAAAGGAGTTGCCTTAAAATAGTTTATGAATATAATACCTCTTGATCAATATCACTATGAAGTGTTCTTGTTGATAGATGCAGTGTGAGCAGGTGAAAGGCAGGCTAAGGAGGAAGCAGGAGGAGGAGAGCAGATAAATTGAAACTCTTCAAGAAGATCTGACTAGAGGTTCAGGGCATGGGAGGGAGAGAAGAAAAGCAATGTTGAAGTTTTGATCTCAGGAAATGGGAAATGTGTGGCTTTCTGAGGGATGTATCCTAAGAGACAGGTTTAAAGCATGAGTCCTGGCTGGGTTTTATGATGTATACCTGTAATTGGAAGACTGAGGCAGGATTGTGGGTTTTAGGACAGCCTAGGTTCCTTAGCGTGACTTTCTCAAAAACAAAAGCAGAAATAAGAGGACTGTGGAGCTCGCTGCCTGGACTCTAATCTGTGCTCCATTGTTTTAATATGATTGTCACTTGAATTCTCTCTGTATTTTATAAGCCTGCTATTTATAAAATGGGAATGATACCATCACAAGGATAGTGGAAAATGAAAAGTTACTGATACTATTATCTCCATCTATTTCAATTGGTAAAAAAACCAAAGCCTGGTGCCTTTGAGGGACAGTCTTAGTCGAGATAGTAGATATAGAGAGATGGTGTCTAGTAGAAATATCAGCCACGGGGCTAGGAAAGTGGCTCAGTGGTAGAATGCCTGCCTAGCATGCATGAGTTCCTGGGTTCGATTCCTCAGCAGTACATAAGCAGAAAAAGCCAGAAGTGGTGCTGTGGCTCAAGTGGTACAGTGCTAATCTTGAGCTGAAGAGCTGAGGGACAGTGCCCAGGCCCAGAGTTCAGGCCCCAGGACCGACAAAGAAAAAAAAAATCAGCCACATAGGCAACTCAAAATTTTCTAGAACCCACATTAAAAAATAACAAGAAGGTGGTAAAATAACACATTTTATTTGGCCAAAATACTGTCATTTGAATATAAGCATTTCTTTAAAAAATTGTTATTATAAAGGTGATGGACAGAGGGGTTATGGTTACGTAAGCCAGGTAAAGAATACATTTCTTTTTTGGACATTGTCACCCCTTCCCTTGCTCTTTCCCAGAATATCAACATTTAAAAAAATACAAATATAAGACCAATACTACTTTTAATGCTTATAAGATTATTATCAAGCTATTTCCTTTTTTTTGTACTTAAAAGCAGGAGAATTTTCACCACACATCTTAGCTAAGATTAGCTAAATTTCAACTATTTAGTAAGTACAGAAGACACCACAGTGGAGAGATGTGAGTCAGGTTGAAGCTGGAAGTAAAGACTTGGTGGTGAAATTTGAATTAGAGACTATAAAGCGAATTAACGCAGGACCAAATTCTAAGCTTTGGATGCTATCTGTTGTTAAGGAGCAGATCAAGGAATTATGGGAAATAATGGCAAGAGGTAGGAGAATGTAGTGCTTCTATGGCACTGGGAAAAGCTTCCTGTTCAGTTGGACAGATGTAAAACTCGTATCTCCATATACATAAGGCTTTAATAGTCATACATATATATGCATATATGTGTACATACACACAAACACACATATATGGATAGTAAGGCAAAATCAAGAGTCATTAGAACATTAGAACATTAGAACATCCTTGGATCCAGTCTGACAATGGATATCATTCTATTGAATTGAATTGAATTATTCTCCAGTGGGACCAGGTTTCAACTGTTTGGTGCTGGTGGTGCTGTTTGCTGGGCTGGGGAAATTTTGAGCGAATCAGTGGTAACTCAGGTGTCCTTCATCCATTCTGCAGAATCATGTTGAGCTGAAGGCCTTCTTGGACTACTTTTGTGGGGGAACTAGGTCCAAATGTTCCACCAAATAGGCTTCAAACTGGCATGGCATTCTGAAGCATGCGGTGTTTCACTATCCAGGGTCTGCCTTACCTCTCTGAACATTCAGCCCAGCTGCCCTTCCCAGGTTTTAGAGAGGCCTATAACTATTTATCAGGGGCCTAAATCTTCAGAGCCTTGAGCTATTTTACCTCAACTTTGTGAAACACGTGGCTGTCTTAGTCACACATTCACACATTCATGTCACACATTCATGGGTTGAATTGCTTGTCCACTGCTGCATTATGTTGCCCACTCTGCTATTATCGTGTATGTGTAATCGTATTTCACTCTAGATGTTTTATGTCTATGCTGAGCTAGGACAGAACGGTGATGGAGGACAGACTGTTGGATAGGTTGGGTGCTTTGGATTGTAAAAATCCTCAGATAACTTAATATCTTAGAACTTGGCTTCAGTAAGGGGATAAACTGTGTATGTGGTAGGATTTAGATTGTAGTTTTCCACTTATTCATTTAGGTCACCTTGGGCATATTCCCTGAAGTCCTTTGTGCTTCCATATTCTTATTTGCAATAATGAGCATTCATAATAGGGATTATGAAACATAGTGAAGCTAACTATTGCATACCTCATAGAGTCACAGGGGGTTTAATAAGTCAGTATATTGAAAGCATCATGGTTCTAGCACACAAGTAATATTCCTGTAATTATTACTAATTAGCCACCTATTTAAAAGCTGCTTTGTATGTGCTTTTTCCACTTGCTGTGGGTGTAGTGAAAGACAAAAAGGTCCTGCTCTTATGGATTCTGCATTCTACTTGGAGAGTTAATAAGCAAATACATGATGGAGAAAACTTCCTATTACCAATCTTCCTTCCTTTTCCCGACCGATTTGTTCTTTTACATGTTTAGTTCTCTTTCATAGAAGGCCACTAGCCCATTCTGGAGTGTGGGCAAGACTGAGATGACACAAAATGCAATGGAGTGCAGAGGTAGAACACAGAGCATTGGCTGGGCTGTGATCAGGGGCAGGTATTGATCTTCTTACCCTAGAAGCTAGGAGATGATCTTTAAACGTGTACACACACACACACACACACACACACACACACACACACACACTTCCCAAAGAAAGGGAAAGCTCAGTTCTACAGAAGAATATGCCTGGTGTGTTGACTCATGCTGTGGTTTGTACTGTTGTCCCCAAAGGCACATGTACTAGATTCTTGATCCCCAGCCTGTGGCCCCCTTGAGAAGTGGTAGAATCTTTAAGAGATGGGTCCCATCAGTGGGGGTAGGTCCTTCAAGGGATTATTGAAATGTTGGACCCTTCCAAACTCTAATTTCTAGCTGCCATGTAGTGATTGAGTTAGCTTGCTCTCCTAAATACTCCTTGCTAGGTCTGTCTTGCCACAGGCCCAAACCTGTGCAAAGCAATCATGGACGGAGACTTCCAAAACATTAACAACCCAAACCCAAACCATTCCACAAAACCTTTCCTCCTCTTCTTTAGTTGGTTATCTCAGGTATTTTGTGATAGTCATGGAAAGCTGACTAATACCTTAGAAGAAGATGGGAGCAATGTTTTTCCAGTATGGTAGCCACTATTCACATGTGGCAACTAAAATTTAGAAAAAAATTCAGTTTTCTAGTTGTACTAACCACATCTCAAGCTCTACCAGTGTGGTTAATGAGACCCCAGGAATTGGGCAGGACAGTGTAGAGCATACCAACCTTTCAGTTCTGTTGGACAGTGTAGATTAAAGGTTACTTTGGGGTGGCTACCATTTTTTTTTTTTGTTGTTGTTGTTGCCAGTCGTGGGGCCTGAACTCTGGGCCTGCGCGCTGTCCATCAGCTCTTCAGCTCAAGGCTAGCGCTCTACCACTTGAGCTACAGCACCAGTTCTGGCTTTTTCTGCTTATGTGGTGCTGAGGAATCAAACCCAGGGCCTTATGCATGCAAGGCAAGCACTCTACCACTGAACCACCTTCCCAGCCCCCAATGGCTGCCATTTTAAAAAATACTTTATCTATGCATTTGTACATTCTTGCATTTTTGCTTTCTTTCCAGGATGAGAAAATTCGAGAGAAAGATGGAGGAGTGTGTGTGTGTGTGTGTGTGTGTGTGTGTGTGTGTGACAGAGAGAGAGAGACAGAGAGAGACAGAGACACAGAGAGAAAGACAGACAGCGACAGAGAGAGACAGAGACAGACAGAAACAGAGAGAGACAGAGAGACAGAGACAAAGAGAGAAAGAACTTTGGATTCTCAGTTTGGGGCTGTTTTGTCAATTTTAACTTTGGCAAGGACTCCTAGCAATGTGAGCCTCCCTTTCACATGGTCATTGAAGTGTCAGTGATCTTCCCAACCTGACTGCATCTTACACTGTATTTTGAGAAATGATTCTATGCTTAGTGGTTCTCAACTAGGTGAGGTTTCTGCCACCCTTAGAAATGGTTGGTGATTGGAAAGGCAGTTTTGGTTATTACATTTGGCATCTATCAGGTAAAGGCCAAGGTAGGCTAAACATCCTATAATGCATAAGACAACTCTTAAAACCAAGAATTGTTTGGTTCCAGAAGCCTTTAATGCAGATGTTGAGAAACCTTGTTCTAACCTCTGCTTTGAGTCAGAAGGAGGAAGACAAAAATCACTGAAGTCCAAACTATAAAAATAATAGTTGAAAATAAAATCTAATTGAGTTAGCATTTTCTCTTTAAAGCCAGCTTATCATTTACCATTTCTTGATTTGGCATGAATCATTATCCATATGGTATCAATACCAAAATGGAAAAGGCTTCTTCCTGAATTGTTTTGAAATTGTATTATGGTTGCTGTAGAGTCCATGGGAATTGATTCTAGGACCTTTCTGGATACCAAAGTCTTCACATGCTCTTGTCCCTTAAATAAAATATACATAATCTTTGTGGGCAAAGACTTTTTCTGTAGATGGTGGAAGGGTGCTCTTTGGATATAGCGCTTTGGCTTTTTTTTTTTTTTTTTTGGTTATGGGGCTTGAACTCAGGGCTTGGGCGCTGTCCCCGAGCTCTTCAGTTCAAGGCTAGCATTCTACCACTTGAGCCACAGTGCCAATTCTGTTTTTCTGGTAGTTTATTGGAGATAAGGGTCTTATGGACTTTCCTTCCCGGGCTGGCTTTGAACTGTGATCCTCAGATCTCAGCCTCCTGATAGCTAGGATTACAGGTGTGAACCACCGGCACCTGGCTTGGCTTTGGTTTTGTGTGGGCACAGGACTAATTTCTGTATCAGTGCTTCAGCTACAGCTCATCTCACTGGTGTCTATGAACGTTGAGATGGTTCACACTACAGGTGTTTGTGGAGATAGTAGTGGAGTAGATTTTCAGTGGCTCAAAATGGCCAGGAATTCATGGCTTGAAAATGTAGGGAGGGAAATGCAGAATGCTGATTTCAGCTGGGCCTTTGGCACTGGTCTGGGGGCAGAGCTGGACGGGTATATCATCACGCCTTTCAGGGTATACTCCTGTCTGCAGTGATAGTTGTGGCATCAGGAATGTTGATGACGGAAGGCATGCGTCCTCCAGGCCTGCAGTGGTGTGCGCTAGTAGCAGCGGTGTGAGGCTGGGGCCATGGGCAGAGGATGGGGCCTTAGACCTCAGGGTATGGAATCCCTGATTCTTCACGTATCAAGGGTAGCACTCCCTGCTGCAGTGGACCCTTTGTCCCATGTTGTACAGGACACTTCAGGGGGATGTGCTAGACCACCGTTGCACCGCTGAGCCAAGTTGTGTTAGTGAGATCGCAGTCATTTGTGTGAGAGTAGTGCTGGTGTTACATAGTGATCTCTGTTCCCTAGAGCAGAATGGACTCGACTGGTGGCTCCATTTTCAAGATGGCGTCAAGCTCTAGTAGCTGTGGAGAAAGGGGAGGTGGCAGACAATACGAGTTCATTTTCTAAAACAGAGGCATTGTGGAGACGCCAGATGGGGCTTCAAGACTGAGATGCAGTGGAGCGCTCCTGTGGCTAGGATTGTTGACACATGTGGTGGTGGCATCCGCTGGACTCTTCCAAATACTTTTTCCCTTGCAACATGGAGATGCGCTAGCCTAAGGAGCCAGGTTTGTCTGGTCTCTGCTTTGCACCTCATAGTATCCTCTCATCCCAGGGCTCCTTGTATAAGGGTCCCTCCCTCTACCCCTCACTCACTTCCTTGCTTTGCTGAGGTCTTGTGCTTTCCTTCAACCACTTGCCTTGAAATGCAGCTGTTTATTTGGTTCATTTGCTTTTGTTATTTAAAAGATCTTGCATTATTATACAGGTGATGTACAGAGGGGTTTCAGTTACATGTGTAAAGATGTGATAAAGAATATATTTCTTCTTGGACAATGTCATCCCTCATTTGCTTTGAACTGTGAAAAAAAAGATACAAATAAACAAAAATTCTTCTTGTTTTCTGTTGCAATCTTTTTCAGTGTAGTAGCAAGAACAACTAAGGTGCATTCTTTCTAGTGATTGAATTACTTGTGTTTTTCTCTTATCCATAAATCTCAGCAATTTATAGCTCATCAGATAATTTTATCTCTCCTAGTTTAATTTAATAAAAAAAGGAGCGAAAAATAATTTATAGGGCCCAAACAAATTAAGATGTATTAGATACAGGTTTCCTCTTGCCCAAGAGCAGAAGAATCTGGATGCATTCCAAAACAGAATGAGCCAGTGAAACAGGTTCTGCCAGTTTAGACAGCAAAACTAGTGTGGCAGCCTCCTTACCTTCCAGCAGAGACCTAGCTCCTTTGCCTCAGCCTACGAGGTTGAGAGTTAAAGCTAGAGAGAATTCTGCTTCGCAAGAGTCTGTGTCTGGAACCTGAGGTTTGTTTAAGTTCTTGCAAATGCACAGCTGATTTGATTCATTTGCTTCATCAGTTTATTGAAGAGAAATGGGTCTAGTTTCTCGTTATAATTTTTCACAAGTAATGATTATTTTTGTTATTAATTTCGTGTGTGTGTGTGTGTATGTGTGTGTGTGTGTGTATGCTGGTCCTGGGGCTTGAACTCAGGGTGAAGATGCTTTTTTTTTATGCAAGGCTAGTACTGTACCACTTGAGTCACAGCTCCACTTTGGACTTTTTGATAATTGGTGATTAATTGGAGATAAAGAATATCACAGACCTTCATGCTTTGAATTACAATCTTTCAATCTCAGCCTCCTGAGTAGCTAGGATTATGGATATGAGTTACCAGAAAGTTCCCAGCCTTTCACAAATAACTATTAACTCTACAGAAAAGGCTTGGCTTGTGTGGTGTACCTATTAGAAACACTGCCAGATTTGTTCCTTTGGGCCTAGATGATTTTTCTACCCCAGGGCATGAGTGATAGAAAAACTGAGATGGACAAGAGAGAAGTGTGGAAGAGAGCCTTAACTTCAGGTACTATCAGAAGTAGACCACTTTTAGAAAAGAGTAGATATAAAAGTTGAAGATATAGGGGCTGGGAAGGTGGCTCAGTGGTAGAGTGCTTGCCTTGCATGCTTGAGGCCCTGGGTTAGATTCCTCAGCACCACATACGAAAAAAAAATAAGAAAAAAGAAAAAAGAAAAAAAAAGCCGGAAGTGGCGCTGTGACTAAAGTGGTAGAGGGCTAGCCTTGAGCTGAAGAGCTGAGGGACAGCGCCCAGGCCCAGAGTTCAGTCCCCACGACCGGACCCCAAAGAAGTTGAAGATATAGATGGAAATGAAAAACTTAAAAAAAAATCTACTGACTCTTGGTGGACATCGGCAAACTTGCACAGTAGGAGTTTTCTAGTGCTTTTCCTCTTGTGGAAGTATGAACTGAACAGTGATCACAGAGAAGTATTTTCACAAGAGTTGGGAAACCAGGTGAGATATTGCAGCACCTGGATATGGCACAGAAATAAGGAAAGATGCATGGGCTGGGAAGGTGGCTCAGTGGTAGAGCGCTTGCCTTGCATGCCTGAGGCCCTGGGTTCGATTCCCCAGCACCACATAAGCAAAAAGAAAAAAAAGCCGGAAGTGGCGCTGTGGCTCAAGTGGTAGAGCGCTAGCCTTGAGCTGAAGAGCTGAGGGACAGCGCCCAGGCCCAGAGTTCAGGCCCCACGACTGGACTCCCCCCCCCCCAAAAAAAAAAGAAAAGAAATAAGGAAAGATGCATTTAAGAAGGTGGAAGACAAGAGATGGTTTTTCTATTACTTACACCTTCTCTCCCCTTCCTCTAATCCCAGGCCAGCCTGAGAGAGGGGGTGGGTGGGAGGGAGAGACAAAGAGAGAGGGGAAGAGGGAGAGGGGAAGAGAGAGGGAGAGAGAAATTAAAGAGGTTGATTCTACGTGCTTGAGACAGAGGGGAGGGGGAAGTGAACATTAAACTTTGCCTCAGATCCTAACACTGGGCCTATAGGCCAGTGAGACCCAGCACTAGCCAGGCCTGCCAGCAAGCCCTGTCCCAACATCAACCAGGACCTTGTGTCTCTAGACTCCAGGCTTACTACACTGCCAAACTGACCACAATGGCTTTGGGCACTGGACTAGCCTAAGTGGGCCCAAGTACTCAGCCCATCTTAGCTCCTGGTTAGCCCTTTCAAGCTGAAGCTCCAGGCCTGTTCTGTTACCAGGACAACTTGTGTAGGTAGGCCAGACATGTTACCATGGTTCCAGACTCTAGGCTTACCCCAAGTTCCAAACCAGCCTATTCAAGGATTCTAGCAGCAGGCCTATCCACAGACAGTGCCAAGTGGCTTGCCAGATCCAAATTGCTTGACTGGTGAAGTGGTTTCCCAGACAAAATCATTCTGAGAAATTCAGTCAGACTTATTTCAGTAAGTCCCTACTTTTCAGTGTGTAGACACCAACATTAAACAAGAGGAAATTTGAAAAAAACTAAAGAGACATAACACTAGTTGACAATTCAATTATTTCTACTTCTTGATGTTTGTGAATGGGTACATCTAAATAAGTTTATGTGGTAATATGTTTTTCTGGCCTTTTGTTTTCTTCATTGGGGTTTGAGCTCAGGGTTTTGTACTTGGTAGTTGGCATTCTACCACTTGAACCATGCCTCCAGCCCTGCTGTTTTGCTAGATGTTTATAAAATAGACTCTTGCTTCCTGCTCAGGTTTGTGCCTAAACCAAGGTCTGCCTAGAAAGTTTGTTGTGGCTGGGATTGTAGACGTGTACTACCATATCCAGTTTTCCTCTGTTATGATGGAGTCTTGTAGACTTTCTTGCCTGGGCTGACCTGGAATCAGATCTTCTGATCTTAGCATCCCACATAACTTGAGGTAGCCAAGGCTACTATGCTCAACAATTGATTGGGAAGGGATCTTTTGCTTACCATGTTTCTCTAGTTCTCAGACTCCCAAGTAGCTAGGACTACAGGTGTGAGCTACCAGTATCAAGATAATGATTTTATATTTTGTGAATACATATCACTAAGTGGGATAGTCATTTGGCCATGTAGTAGTTCTGTGATTAACATTTTAAGGAACTGCTGTTTTCCCAAGTGGTTGTACTAATTTATTTTCCCACAAGCGTTTGAGGATTCTAGTTTCCCCTACATGTACTGAAGAGATTCTAATTCCTCCAATGTGAAGAAATTCCATTTTGTATTTTTTTCTTTTCTTCTTCTTTTCTTTTTTTTTGTTGGTCACGGGGTTTGAACTCTGGGTTTGGGTGCTGTCCCTCAGCTCTTCAGCTCAAGGCTACCACTTGAGCCACAGAGCCACTTTCAGTTTTCTGGTTTATTGGAGATAAGAGTCTCATGGACTTTACTGCCTGGGCTGGCTTTGAACTATGATCCTCATATTTCAGCCTCCTGAGTAGCTAGGATTATGGGCGTGAGCCACTGGCACCCGGCCATTTTGTAGTTTTGTAGTTTTGTACAATAGAAACTATATTGTACTTATTACTGGTCTTGTTTACTATTAGAACTATACTGCTGGTGGGAAGTGGTACTTCATTGTGGCTTTGCTGCTTTGATCTACACTTCCCTGATGGATAATGATACTGAATATCATTTAATGCCATTATTGGCCATTTGTATATTTTCTTTGGAGGAAAGTCTTATGTAACAGTGTTATACTTTTTTTAATAGGAGAAGCTATTGAGGAGAACATCAAGCTATAAGCAGTGCGTTTCACTTTCTTTTTCATTGCAGAAAGAGTTATTTTATGTATTTCATGCGTGTATCCCTCCCTCAGCCCACTCAGAAGGCTCCTCCTCTACCACCTTCTCAGGACTCTTCCTTTTTCTTTTTTTGTGTGCTGGTTCTGGAGCTTGAACTCAGGGCTTGGGTGTTCCTGATCTTTTTTTGTTTTGTTTTGTTTTTTCTCGAGGCTAGTGGATTACCACTTGAGCCACAGCTGTACTTCTAGCTTTTTGGTGGTCAAGTCTCAAAGACTCTCTTGTCCATGCTGGCTTTGAGCTGTGATCTCATATCTTAGCCTCTTGAGTATCTAGGATTACATCCACCAGCACCCAGCCACAGGTGTCTTTCTTTTTTTGGGGGGGGGGGTCCGGTGTGGGGCCTGAACTCTGGGCCTGGGCGCTGTCCCTCAGCTCTTCAGCTCAAGGCTAGCGCTCTACCACTTGAGCCACAGCGCCACTTCTGGCTTTTTTTCTTTTTGTTTATGTGGTGCTGAGGAATCGAACCCAGGGCCTCATGCGTGCAAGGCAAGCGCTCTACCACTGAGCCACCTTCCCAGCCCAACAGGTATCTTTTTTATTTATTTATTATTGTGAAAACACTGTACAGAGGGGTTACAATTACATGGGCAAGATGAGTACATTTCTTATCAAGCATTGTAGCCTCCTCCTTTATTTCCCCTTCCCATCCCTTCCTCTCCCCGCTCCCCCACCCAAACCTCCCCCCCCACACCAAAGTTGTAAAGTTCAGTTTTCGACATAACGACTTGTACATCTCATTGTTGCAATGAGTCCACCTGTATCCCTATTTAAAATGATTTGTTTTTCCCCTTCCCTTCCACAAATTATACCGACGTGAAATACAGTGAAAGCAGGGGTTATACTGTGGGGGAGGGACATACAAAGCAACAAAGAAATAATCTTATAAATGTGTTAGAAACAATCGCATGAAAGAAAAAAAAACATTTGAATACATATCTTAGGGTTCATTTCCCTAACATCACCTTCTCTGGCCTTTTCTGCTTGCCAACAGGTGTCTTTCTTGATACCGTATTTAAAGAGGCATTCATCTTCTATCTCTCCTCTCTTAACGCTGTTTTATTTTTTACACAGTGTACATCCTTTCTCCTTGTCTTCTTTTCCCCCTCCTTTCTCCTTCCCCCCTTCCCTTTCTCTATCTTTTCTTTCTCTTCCTTTTCCCTCTTTTTTTCCTTCCTTTTCCTTCTCTTTTGTTTTGTGGCAGCATTGGGGTTTTGAACCCAGGACCTTATACTTGCTAGGCAGATGTTCTGCCACTTGAGCCACATCTACAGCCCTCACACAGTGCACTTACTACTGTTGGATATTATAAATGAGTTTTATTGATTTGCATTTTCTTCTGATAGATGGTAAGCTCATTTGAGAGTGAAGATCTTTGTTCACTTAGCATACTAGTTGGGCCTCTCAGTATGTACTGCTTGAAAGAGTGAATGAATGAATGTATGAAAGGAATAGGCACTGGAGTCCACCACCCATTAGTTATATAGTCTTGGGCAATTAACTTTTCTCAGGTTTGACCTCTTCATTTGTAAAACATAATGGTAAGAGTACCTGTGAGTATTAAATTATGTGGTGCATGTAAACTACTAAACATGGCTGTACTCTAAAGAAGACAGAGATCATCTGTTTTATCTCTCACCCTTCTTTGAGTATGTTTAACTATATGTTGGTAAGGAGTTTGTATTTGCCTTTTGAAGGACTCAAGTGAACCACAATTTTCCTCTTTTTTCTTTCCTTCCTTTCCTTTTTCTTTTTCCCAGGGGATGCAGAGGGCAACTAATGTCACCTATCAAGCCCACCATGTCAGCAGGAACAAAAGAGGTCAGGTGGTAGGGACCAGAGGTGGCTTTCGTGGTTGCACAGTTTGGCTAACAGGTAAGGTCAAGAGAGGAAAAAAAAAACAACGAAAATTACCCCTAAAGTTCCCCAAACAAAACAAACAAAAAACCAAAAACAAACCCAATATTTGTAAGCACATTTAAATATGAACTTTCTTCTTGCAAGGACAATACATAATTAATATACTGTAATTACAGTACAGTTAGATGTAATTCTTGTTGTTCTTATAGGAATAATATTAAATGAAGTAGAAGGGAAAGGCCAGAATTCATTTTAAAGCTACCAGTTAGTAGTTACTGCATTAAATTCTCTAAACTTTTGAGTGCAAATAAGACCCAGACTTTTGGGCTGGGAAGGTGGCTCAGTGGTAGAGCGCTTGCCTTGCATGCATGAGGCCCTGGATTCGATTCCCTAGCACCACATAAGCAAAAAGAAAAGAAGCTGGAAGTGGTACTGTGGCTCCAGTGGTAGAGCACTAGCCTTGAGCTGAAGAGCTGAGGGACAGCGCCCAGGCCCAGAGTTCAGGCTCCACGACCGGACCCCTCCTCCCCCCCCCCAAAAAAAGACCCAGACTCTGTTTCAAGATGCTAACAGTGTAAACTATTTGAAGAGAAAGAATGAGGGATAGGAAGTTCATAGAATCAGTGTGTATCTTTCAGCTTTTGCTTTAGTCTCTCTGATTTTTTTCCTGTGTTGGTTTTTCTAAACATCTCCCTTTGGGCTTAGCTGTGGCAGGATGATAAGAAGATAAATTGATTCCAGTTTTTGAAGTAGCTTAGAAATGATGAATCCTTTCACATGTAAGAATTGTATTTAAAACTGTAGTAGATCTTGATACACTTCCTACTAAAATTGTATCCAGTTTACCACACAGTGTGGGAGAGAGTCCCCTTTCCAGTGTCTGTGTCAGCTCTGGATTTATTAGTCCTGGAAACTTTGTTTGATGGTCAGAAATTTTTTTCTTAAGTTGCATGTTTCACTTCCATAGCAGTCTCACATTCTCCTTACCTTTCCTTCTTAAGTCTTACCTAAATTGTTAAATTGTTGCTTTTTTATTGTTCAGGTTTGTAACGCTTATATGCATTCTCTTGTAACAAATCTCTCTCTACCTTTTAGTTAGATAACTAACTTGATTCAATATTCAGTAGCCACAGCCAGTTCTTTTATTAGGGCTTGGTAACTAAGGATCCCTTAATTAGAATAAAGATATAAGAGCTTGCATTTCCTTGGTAAATAGTCTTCAAGATGATCCTCTGTTAGGATCTGAATTCTCTCAGTTTTTATATTTTATAACCTCTGGTTATCTTTTGCACAGCTTGACTGGGTGACATACTTTCTCTGTCTTGGAATTTTTAATACAGTATTTCATTTTCTTTTGGGATTTAATGTGGTTATGAAGTAGTATGAGGCTAGTTAGATTTTTCTATTCTCTTTAGACACTTTGTTTTTCCATTTGATGCCTGAGTATTCTTTTTTTCTCTACTTTAGAAGTTTTGCCTTTCTCATTGATGCTATCACCTGTAGTTGATTTTTGTCTGTGGTATGGAGTTATCTATTATCTGTTATCTACCTGCTGCCATCTAGATGGATCAGTTCTCTCAAATGTATGTATTGATTAGAGTATCCTTTCTTTGATATATAGTGTCAGCTGTTGTATATCAGGTCTCCACATGTATGTGGGTTTGTTGTGGGGGTCTTATCTGTTCAGTGATAGATTTGCCTTAACTGATACTTCTTTCTATAAGTCTTGAGATGGCTGACACCATAAGCTGAAGCACATACTTATCATCTCTCTGGCATTGTGGCCTCAGAGAATTTAGTAGCTGTCATCTCCCAAATAAAAGGACTACAGGGAAGCCCCATAGCTTTCCAGTCCTGCAAGTTACACATCACTATTTCATTACTTTTTGGGGGGGCTATAGCTTTCATTCAGTTAGCCCAGATTCAAGAGTGGGGTTTTAGATTGTGTTTTTTTCTTCTCTCTCTTTCTCTCTCTCTTTCCTTCCTTCCTTCCTTCTCTCTCTCTCTCTCTCTCTCTCTCTCTCTCTCTCTCTCTTCTTGTGAATATTGAACCCACGGCCTTATACTTACTAGGCAAGTGATCTAATACTTGGGCGATGTCACCAGAAAATGAGTCACATTGTTGAAGAGTTCATAGAAGTAGATATTTGGCTCTAAGCATCTTTGGGAAGTACAATCCATTAAATAAATATGTACTGTGTACAGCAGCTGCTATTCTACTCTCAATGTACCCATCTTCTATATTTCGTCTTCAGTTAGCCTTCTTTGCTACCTTGACTTCTTTAAGAGCATTGATACAGGAAGCTTTAGTATTTTGTCTCTTACCTTGTAACTTCTGTGGCCATAAATTCTCCTAAGAACTCAATAAGCTGGCAAAGCATTAGTGCACGCATCAGCTCTTCCCTATTTGTTGTTGTTTAATGAATAATCACCACTGGTATAGGAGTGTGGAAATGAGGATGTTCTTTTAAGGTTATAGCATTATAAATGGGTCCTTTTATCATGGTGGTCTGTGAGGGGGTGACTGTCTTGGAATAAGGAAGTAACTCCATAATTTCATTTACTTTTATCCTTTGTTTCTCTCCCTTCATTAAATATAATTTGAGTATTAATAAAAATTGGTATGTAGCTTTAGAATAATGTTAATAAGACAACCAAGTGAATGTCTGATAGTAAGACCCCTTTTGAAGTTTTACAGTGAGGGCTAGGATACCTTTGGGCATGAATATCAATAAGTTATTATATATAAACTTTAGATAGTTTTCATATATAATAATATGAATATAATGAGTATGATGGAGCTTGTTATATTAAGTCTTCATTACTAAATAGCTGTCTTTCTAACTTTCCACATGGACACTGTCTGGCTGTTTAATGTAGGCTTGTCTGGGGCGGGGAAGACTACCGTGAGCATGGCCCTGGAAGAGTACTTGGTTTGCCATGGCATTCCATGCTACACTTTGGATGGTGACAATATTCGTCAAGGTCTCAATAAAAATCTTGGCTTTAGTCCTGAAGACAGAGAAGAGAACGTTCGGCGCATTGCAGAAGTTGCTAAGCTCTTTGCAGATGCTGGCTTAGTGTGTATCACAAGTTTTATATCACCTTACACTCAGGTATGTGTTTGGGACAATCTGTTCTGATTTCATTGATCAAAAATGCAGTAGTAAGCAAAGCACATAATATGACATGAGTGTGTGGCTAAATCCTTTTCCCCCACATATATCCAAATAACCTGAAACTTATGTGTTGTTATGTGTGTGTGTGTGTGTGTGTGTGTGTGTGTGTGTGTGCCAGTATTGGCTAATGTTATACCAGTTGAGCCATCCCTCTAATTCCAGCTTTTTGCTGTTTAATTGGAGATAAGAGTCTCATAGATTTGTCTACTTGGGCTGGTTCTGAACTTTAACCCCTCAGATCTCAGCCTCCTGAGTAGCTAGGATTATAAACATGTGCCACAGGTGCCTGGTTATGCTGTAATTTTTAAAGTAAATCCAGTTTTGCTAAAACCTGCTGTAAAGGAATTCAAAAGATAGGCAAGTTGTTGAATTCAAGTCAATGCCAGCCTGACTTTTCAGTTCAGTCAACCTAGTGGGAATATTTGGCAGGTGTCAGACACCAGGGAAAGTCCAAATGTCTTTCAGGACTTCTTCCCTCATAGTTTTTTTTTTTTCCCCCTGTCCTAAGGCTTGAACTCAGGGCCTGAGCACTGTCCCTGAGGTTGTTTTTGCTCAAGGCTAGCACTTTAACACTTGAGCCACAGTGCCATTTCTAGCTTTTTGTGTTTATGTGGCAGTGGGGAATTGAACCCAGGCCTTTGTGCATGCTAGGCAAGAACTCTACCATTAAGCCGTATTCCCAGCCCCTCATAGTTCTTTGATCAGCTCTTATCAATGCTTTCTCTTATTTTAAAGACCACAGCAATATCAGATCACTTTTTGTATTTCTCTGAAGAAAGTCATGTGGATTTTTAACACAGGATTTGTTTCTCCTCTGCTAAGAAGGCACCCTGCTTCCTTCTGCCCTTCCCTTCTCAGCATCCGTTTACTTCTGTTTATGTTTTTGTATGTACTCTGTTGAGGTTACGGATTTCTCCTCTTGAATAGCTCCCCTCCTCCCTCAGGCTGTGTGGTCCTTCTCTTTTTGTACCTTGACACACCATTTTATAAGACCCCAACTTGTTGGTGCTTCTCATACTAGCAGTGATACCTAACAATGTAATTAATATCTATCATTTATCCAACGTTATGTACTGGTAAGTGTGGTGAAGAGCTCTTCACGTGAATTGATGCCTGATTCCCATCCTGCAGTATGAAAGGTAGATGGGAGGAGAGTAAGACGTTCATTGTTCAGTCGCAAATCCTCACATGAGTGACTTGTTCCCACGTATACGTGGTTGACTCATATGAGAACTTGTACTCAGGCACTGTCTTTATGACCACACTTTATCCATTGTGCTGCGCTGCCTTCAGATCTCAGTTTTTTCTATATTATCATTCTGTCTTATTTATCTTTGTAATCTAGATACCACTCCAGTTCCTGGCAGTGGTTGGTGTCTGTTAAACAACTGACTATTTTGTAAGGAAGCTCATATATCAAACACACAGTGGTTCAAGTAGAGGTTTTGGAGCTGGACACAAATAGGCTAAGTTGTCAGCTCTGGCTTAGCTTCCTCAGCTCAGGTGATTTCTACCTTACAGGGCTGCTCTGAGAAGTTGAGTTATCTTTGCAAAGCCAAGCACAGGATCTATTTTGTGATAAGTATTTAATATTACAATAAATAATAGCACATTTCTAGCACAGTAGCAGACACATTTTGATGGTTATAGAGATGTCATTTTTAAAATAAAAATTGAACTGGGCACTTCTGGCTCATGCCTGTAATCCTAGCTACTCCGGAGTCTGAGATCTGAAGATTATGGCTCAAAGCCAGCCCAGGTAGGAAAGTCTATGAGACTTAATCTCCAGGTAACCACCAAAAAGCTAGAAGTAGAGCTGTGGCTCTAATTGATAGAATGCTAGCCTTAAGCACAAAAGCTTAAGTATAGCCCTCAGGCCCTGAATTCAAGCCCCAAGACTGGCACAGAAACAAACTATAATAACAACAATAATAATTGTCCTGGAGCTAAAAATAACTTATACAAGTTCATTTAATTGAACCAAAGCAGTAGTCCTACAAAGTTTCCTGGAGACTACTTTTTGTTTTCTTGAAACCTTGGGATCAGTGTCAATATATTATCAGTTTAAAGTGTAACAAAGGAAATAAATAAGCAGAATGAGAGTTGTTTAGGTTCCTGAATCCCTGGATGTGAATGTGTTGCAAGGTAACATAACAGTGATGTTCTTGTACCTTCTGGGCATTCATGTGGGGCTCAGAAAGTGGAAGTCACTAAGGCCTTATTTGGAGATATGTCAGATGGGTCTTGGGTATCTAAAAGTACACAATGATCTGCCGTTTGGCATTCCTTGTTTTCATAGTGTGGAACTGCATCTGTAAAAGGCCTAAGCATGAGGTTTGGACTGTAATTAGGGCTTGCTGAAATCCTTGATAAA
Organism: Dipodomys spectabilis; assembly: GCF_019054845.1. NCBI lineage: Eukaryota > Metazoa > Chordata > Mammalia > Rodentia > Heteromyidae > Dipodomys > Dipodomys spectabilis. The sequence continues at coordinate 3,172,327 of NW_024870974.1, forward strand.
GTCTGCATTGAACCAGTTAATACAGGGCATGCAGAAGTGCACCTAAGGTGAGCAGAGGGCTCTGACAAAGCTGAAGTGACACCAGTATTATGAACTGGGTCAAGTAGGGGGAGCAGGAATGATGTGAAGTCACATTAGAGGAGTCTGTGGGGATAATGCTGTGAAACACAGCAGGAATTCTAGACTTTTAAGCACTGAAAGATACCTATGGTAAAGGGAAGCTTAAAAAAATAACATTAGGGGTGTGTGTGTGTGTGTGTGTGTGTGTGTGTGTGTGTATGTGTGTGTTTGAGTGTGTTTGAGATAGGTACTTGCTATGTAGTCCAGGCTACCCTTTCTGCTTCTGCTCTCTGAGTTCTGGGATTACTGGTATGCACCACATTATTAGTTGAATTCATTTGTTTTGAGTGGAGGAGCATGACTTGATATTTTCAGGAGCAAGAGCCAGTGGAAAGGGATAAGGCTGAACATTTCAGATGAAGTGGAGAGAAGGGGTTGAATGAGGTCCTGTAGGAAGCCTGGAGAGGGCTTGTGATTTAGATGATGTGAAAGATCGAGTGGCACAGAGAGTGAGATTCTTCGTCTGCAGATAGAATTTGCATGGAGTTGACTGAGAGCTTTCATGCCTGGGGATTTTTCTCTTTTGAAATAGGAAGAATGGTAAGTAGGCATGGTTTGTCAGGGCGTCTATGAGGAAGGTGGCCGAAGCTAACCTGAACTCCATTGGAAACAAGAATAGGGGACGTAGGCACAGACCAGCTTTGAAAAATACTGGCTGTGCTTTGGTGTAGAGAGTATGGAGGAACAGCTTGCATTTGAGAACAGCAAGGTGAGTGATATCCTCTGGGCTGAACTAGTAGAGACCAGAAGAGGGGGTTGACTTTCAAAGGAGAGTGGGTCTCGGGATGGGGGTGGAGGTATTTTAGACAAAGTGATGAAGAGTTAGATTTAAGAGTTGTGCAGGAAAATTAAGTTTGGGTTGTGCTAGATAGGAGACATGGCTATGGGGGCTTGTATGTGGCAAGGAAATAAACTAGGATTGTGTGTGTGTGTTTGTGTGTGTGTGTGTGTGTGTGGTTGTGTGAAGTTGCTTTTTTTCTTTTCTTTTTTCTCTTTGTTTTTTATTGTAAAGATACTGTACAGAGGGGTTAGAGTTACATGAGTAAGGTAATGAGTATATTTCCTATTGAGCATTGTTTCCTCCTCCTTTGTTTTTCTCCTACTATCCCTTTCCTCCCCACCTCCCCAATGAAGTTGCTTTTATGCCAGCTGAGTCTGAACATCGTATTGAAGAGAGGCCAGATGTCATTTGCATTCTAGCTGAACCTTGGCTCAGGTTTCCATAGAATTTAGGTGAAAATGCTGGATATGGCAGCACATACCTGTAATCCCAGTCACTCTGGAAGTGGAAATAACCAAGATTGTGGTTGGAGACCATTTGGGGCAAAAAAACAAGACCCCATTATAGCAGCTGGACCATGTATGGTAGACAGGTCTGTAATCTCAACAAGGTGGGAGGCACAGGTAGAAGAATCATAGTCTGAAGCTGAGCACAAAGCCACAAGGCCCTGTTGGAAAATTACTAAAGCAAAAGGGGCTGATGACATGGCTCAAGTGCTAGAGCACCTGCAAGTCGGACGCTCTGTGTTCATACTCTAGTACTGTCCAGAGAAGGAAAAAAGAAGGAAAGAATTTAGCTGATAGTTTTCATGGCACAGCCACTGTTTCATGTTTACTTTATTCAGCATTATGCCTGTTAAACTTATTATGAAGAGTGATTATTATTAACATCTTGGATTTCTTTATTCATTTCAATTTATTTTTAAAATATAAATTAACTTTTAGCTTGGTATGTTTTCACTATCAGCGGTACAGTCTTCTTTTCTTAGATATGAATGTGGCGGTTCCAGTTTGTGCGATCACATTTTTACTGTTTTTCTTTTTCTTTTGTTTCTATTCAAATCTCCTCTTTTTCAGGATCGCAACAATGCAAGGCAAATCCACGAAGGTGCAAGTCTACCTTTCTTTGAAGTGTTTGTTGATGCTCCTCTGCATGTTTGTGAACAGAGAGATGTCAAGGGACTCTACAAAAAGGCCCGAGCAGGAGAAATTAAAGGCAAGCAATAATTTCTTCCTAGTTTTCTCTGTGTTTTAGTAAGACATTTGAGATTTTGGCTCAGGTTTGTACTCTATGACTTCAGTCACAGCTGACTTTTTGGTCAGCTTAAGGGTCTCACAGACTTTCCTTCCCCAACTGGCTTCAAAGTGGGATCCTCACATCTCAGCCTTCTGAGTAGTTAGAATTATAGTTGTGAGCCACCTGCACCCTGCTGATGTTTGGTCTTTTTGCGTACAGGGCAGACTTATCTTTTCTAGAGATTGGAAGTGTTTACATGACACTTGAGAGACAATGGATGTTATTACAGTGTTCTCTTAGGCTCAGTGTTATTGGTTATATTGGGACCTTGCTTATAAATCAGAGTGGGGCCCGTAAGAGATAGTGAAATCCTTCCTGGTATTAGGTAGTTTCTAGCATTGGATTAACAGCTATTAGCGCCTTTACAATCTTTATTGTCATGAAAGTATAGGAAGTCCCATAATGATTAGGAAAAATACCTAAACTATAAGCTGACAAGGATAAGGTTCTTTCCTTATTTATATCATAGCATTTGGGATGGGCCTCTAATTCTTCTGTGTGGGACTGTGAATCAATATATTACAGATTCCCTCCTCCTTCGGTTTTAATGGTGCACTTGCCGAGTATCAACCGTGATGAATACAAGACATTGAAGGAGAAATTTAGCTCTGTTACTTATTTACTGGAAGCAGAGAGCATGCTGACATTTAAAGATTCAAGACAGATCACTCAGTGAGCACTGTTTAGGGATGATTGATTCATGAAGATCACTTTTCTTAAACTTCCCACCAGGGGGTAAGATGGCCTGTGACCATCTGAGCAGGCCCTGGGTACTCTGTGCATTCCATTTCTAGCCCTGAAAGTGCTTGTTAATCTGGGTTCTTCTGTGATTAGATCTGGGAGCACTTCAGCAGTTGAGGCGTGTTCTTTCTGTGTTGACGTGTAGGTTTGTGGGCGAGACTGATGTCCTTCCATGCCGCCTTGAGGTTCAGCTCTTGTAGTTCCTTTCCCCCAACAGGCTGGCACTTGGAAAGAACAGACTCTCCGACTGGAACAGTTTAAGACAGAGGGAGAGAGATGGATTATGGTGATCATGATGGTGACTTTCCATTGCAGGGTTTTGTTTTTTTGTTTTTTGTTTTGTAAACAACTGGCACAGAGAAGCATATGGTATGTTCAGGGTCCTCACATTAAGACTTTTCACTTACTTTAGTGTTATGATCCTTTTTGTAAGTGTGTATTGGTAAGGTTGGGTAGATTTATCTTGCTAGCTGGAATAAGCTAACTTGAGCGTATGGACACAATATTGAACATTTTTGTATCTTGAAAATTTAGTCACTGTAGAAGGTGTTAATGGCTCACACCTGTAATCTTAAGTACCTAGGAGGTGGGTTGGGAAGGTGGCTCAGTGGTACAGTGCTTGCCTTGCATGCATGAGGCCCTGGGTTCGATTCCTCAGCACCACATAAGCAAAAAGAAAAAAACCAGAAGTGGCGCTGTGGCTCACGTGGTAGAGTGCTAGCCTTGAGCTGAAGAGCTGAGGGACAGCGTACAGGCCCAGAGTTCAGGCCTCACGACTGGACCAAAAAAAAAAACCAAACAAACAAAGTACCTAGGAGGCTGAGATCTGAGGACGGTGGTGTGAAGCTAGACCTGGAAGGAAAGCACATGAGACTCTTAATTAATTACCCTCCCCAAAGCCAGAAGTGGACTTCTGACTCAAGTGGTAGGACACTAGTTTTGAACAAAAAGAAGCACAGGGACAGCACGTAGGCCCTGAGTTCAAGCCCTAGGACAGGCCCTAAAACAAAACAAACTACTTAGCCACAGTATGGCCCAAAGCATACCTATCACTGACATAGTAAATGCTCATTGGACAGATGAAAAGGGAGGCAGGAGAAAGGATGTTAAGCACATATAGCAGGGATTTTTTTTATTAGCAAGGTATTATTTGGGGATAAGAGGCAGAGATGGATAAGACCAAATCCAAAAGATCTCTGAGTCACTCTGGTTTGTATCCTGTTGCTGGGAGCAGGTTTATGTTTGTCTACTCTCCTTTTACTTTTCCAAGTGTTGGGTATATTCCTCAGAATACACATTGATACCTTGCTATTAAGGAGTGTATGTGTGTGTGGGGGGTGTGCACATGTGTGTGCTTATTCTCACATATTGGTTTACTTGGAAAATTAATAAATGAAACCAATACATGAGAATAGACTATAGTGTTATTTGTTTTGTTATTTATTCGTGAATTGTTGAGATAGGTTTTATCAAGTAGTCCAGGCTAGCTTCAAACTCAGGATCATCTTGTCGTTGCCTTCTGAGAACTAGAATTACAAGTATGTGTTGCCTATTAGAGTTGTTTACTTCAAAAAATCATTTATACCTGGGTGCTGGTGATTCATGACTGTAATCCTAGTTAGTATTCAGGAAGCTGACATCTGAGGATTGCAGTTTGAAGCCAGCGTGGGTAGGAAAGTCCACAAGATTGTTATCTCCAATTAACTTCTGAAAAGACAGAAATGGAGCTATGGCTCAAGTGGCAGAATGCTAGCCTTGAGCAAAAAAGTTCAGCACCCAGGCCCTGAGCTCAAGTCTCAGGAGCAGCGCGCGCGCGCGCACACACACACACACACACACACACACACACACACTAATTTACTTGTCAGAATGGTGTTTAACAAGTCTTCATAAAATGCTGTGGTGGCAGCCACTTAAGAATAGAAAGGCGGGCTGGGAATGTGGCTTAGTGGTAGGGTGCTTGTCTAGTATGCATGAAGCCCTGGGTTCAATTCCTCACTACCACATAAACAGAAAAAGCTCAAAGTGGTGCTGTGGCTCAAGTTGTAGAGTGCTAGCCTTGAGCAGAAGAAGCTCAGGGACAGTGCTCAGGCTCTGAGTTCAAGCCCCAGGACTGGCAAAAAAAAAAAAAAAGGACAGGATTACATAGATTATTGGACCTCTAGGTTTTATAGACCTGCATATACCATTTACTGGACAGTATAAACGTACGCTATTCTAATATCATGATTACTGCTCAAGTAGTTATAATTATATACTTGAATATAAGTGTTTTTTTTCTCACAGCATGCATTTGTCATAATTACCTGTGGGATTACTTGGCTAGGAGGAGAAGTTGTGGATTTCTGTAATGTTAAAGCCAGCTCTTCTAATCAAGGGCTTCTCTGGCTCTGAGATATATTGATGTTGCCTTGGGAACTTGTGTAATTCAGTGACCAAGCTCTGTCTGAGACTGGTGGAATTGTGAGAGTGGGACCTGGCCATTGCAGTGTATAGCTTGGGCTGGGAAGGTGGCTCAGTGGTAGAGCACTTGCCTTGCATTGTTTAGCTACACAGCTGCTCGGCTGGTGTTCTAACTAGACATTTCTTCCCAGTTATTGTTTTCTGTATATTTGTGAGCACAACCAGGAATCTTGGTAATGCAGTTTTTTTTAAAGTTTGCTTTCAGAACTTCAATGGTGCTTAGAAATCTGAAATAGAAAAAAAAATGAAGTAAGTATCTGTTTTTGAACTCTTTTGTTATTGGTGCCTAACAACAGTGGTTTTGAATTTTTGTTGAGCGTTCTTACCTAAGAGTGACCTAGGCTCTTTAAGGCAGACAGGCATTGAATAACTAATGCTGGTGTGTTGTTGGTGAGGGGAGTCAGACAGGAATAACCTATCTTGGCTCAGTGAGCCCATTTTGTTCGTTCCTTTCTCAATGATTACATGGTAATATGTAGTTGGGAAATTCTAAAGAGAGGCTAATACTTACATTGGTCACATCCAATTGTGGAATCTATTTGGTGATGTAGTAGCCTCTTATTTATGATTTAAGTAATAGTACTGTTAAATTGTCTTGATTCAGCATGGCTTACATGATCACAGAAACCTGCAGAGCTTTGGTTTGGCCACAGATATAGTCCTTGTGAGTATAATGGACAGATTGACTTAAGCTTTTATAGACCTGCGTATCAGTTTCTCCACTGAACCTTGTCAGGTTTGATTGTATGCACAGGGCTTAGGTCTAGGCCTGTATTCCTGTGGAATTCATTCCACTGGTATTCATTCCTTATGTCACTAACAATTTAGGCATTGAATTGGTTGGTTGACCAACATGTTGTGGCCAGAGTCTGGCAGGAATCTAACCTTGTGACTTGCTGAAGAGCAATGATTCAGTGTTCACTGATTTAGTTTTGTGGCAACTTTATTGGCTGTCCCTACAGTGAGTAGTGAGAACTGTCTGTGTGTGCTTAAAGAAGAAATACAAGTTTAATTGAAATCATCTCCTAAGAAAGAAGTGTCACTTTCATAACGCTGTAGCTGAGAAGGGAGCACAGATGGTAATTTCAACATGGATTTGCACTGAAGAAATGTTAATCTCCCTCCCCTCTCCCAATATCATCTGGTACTTTCTAAAGGTTTCACTGGGATTGATTCTGAATATGAAAAGCCTGAAGCCCCTGAGTTGGTGCTGAAGACAGATTCCTGTGATGTAAATGATTGTGTCCAGCAAGTTGTGGAGCTTCTACAGGAACGGGTAAGGGAATGCAAAAGAAACTAATCAGAGGGGCTGGGAAGTTGGCTCAGTGGTAGAGCGCTTGCCTTGCATGCCTGAGGCCCTGGGTTCGATTCTCAGCACCACATAAGCAAAAAGCCAGAAGTGGCGCTGTGGCTCAAGTGGTAGAGCGCTAGCCTTGAGCTGAAGAGCTGAGGGACAGTGCCCAGGCCCAGAGTTCAGGGACCCAAAAAAAAAAAAAAAAAAAGAAACTAATCAGAGAAGAATTATAAACATCTTATTACCACCCCTCCAAAAAAAAGATAGTATTACTATTGAGTAATACAAGTACTTTAAATTCTTTATCATAGCAAGAGTTTCCTGTAGGTGTCACTGTGTTATGGGCTATGTTAAACATAGACAACCTGTGAAATATCAGTGAACATTAAGTTCAGTAAGTTGGCGGTCGTGAGGGTGAGGGGTGTTGTCAAAAAGTCTTTTATTTCGTGAGTAATTTTGCCACAAATATGCCTAATAGAAGTCCAGTCATGATTATACTAGTATATTATTACCATTATATTATGAATTTAAAAAGGTTTTATGTTGGTGGTACTGGGGTTTGAACTCAGGGCCTGTGCTAGCTAGACAAGTGCTCTATCATTTGAGCCACACCCCTAGCCATCTGTGTTTTTGAGGTTATTTTCCCAGATAGGGTCTCAGTTTTTGCCTAAGCTAGTCTGGAACTACAATCCTCCTACCTATACCTCTGGCATAACAGTGATTATAGGCTTGAGCCGTTGAACACAGCACATATCATGACTTTCTATTGTATGGAAGAGGGTAATATGGCCTGGAACTTATCAGAGAATGATAGTGCTATATCCATGGATATAATTGTGGCAAGTAGAGTTTTCTTTCTTTGATACTCAGTGTTACTTTGAAGAGATTCTTCTGAAATGGATTCTACCTGGAGTTCTTTATTTAATGTCGTTTAGTAAGAAAGATAAAGTATTCCTCTGTCCATGAAAAACATGTTTTCAGCATGCTGTACAGTAGGTGTTTCAGGGCAGTGAGTTCTTTGGTTACCAAGGGAACTTTGTTTTACTGTCATATCTTGATGGTCTTGAGGAGCTTCATTCTCTCTCCCTTGCTCGCTCTTTCTTTATATGTGTGATATGTGTGTGTGTGTGTGTGTGTGTGTGTGTGTGTGTGTGTGTGTGTGTGTGTACAGAGAGAGAGATAGTATTGGGGTTTCACACTTAGTAGACAGGCACTCTGCCACTTAATCCCTGTACTCAGCCCATTCATTTTTTTCACACATTTCAGTCGGCATGCATTTATTGAAGAATGTAGAAGACACTGGTGGCTGGTAGTTCACACCTGCAATCTTAGCTATTCAGGAGGCTGAGATTTGTGGATTGGAGTTTGAAACCAGCCTGGGCAAGAAAGTCCTTAAGCACCAACCCCTCCAAACAACAACAACAACAACAACAACAACACCTGGAAGTGAAGCTGGGTGTCAGTGTCTCATGCCTGTAATCCTAGCTACTTGGAGACTGAGATCTAAGGATTGCAGTTCAAAGCCCAGGAAAGAAAGTCTAGGAGACTCTTATCTCCAGTTAATCACCAGAAAACTTGAAGTGGCACTATGGCTCAAGGTAGTAGAGTGCTAGCCTTGAGCAAAAGAGATCAGGGTCAGTGCTCACAACCCAAGTTCAAGCCCCACAACTGACAAAAACAAACCAAAAAAACCCAAACTGGATATGAATTTGTGGCTCAAGTGATAGAATGCTAGCCTTGACAGCATTCAGTCCCTGAGTTCAAGCCTCATAACCAACAAAGACAAAAAACAAAATAAAACAACAAAAAAAAGAATGTAGAAGACACTAACAAATAGCCAGTATATTTGGTGTAAAAATTTCCCCTAACCCTTGATTGGTCACTAGATGGCCTTCTAGGATTGCATTTTAACTCAGTTTGTTATGACATAAGGAAGTAGGCTTCTTGCTGGTTTTAATCTAAAGTGATATTTTAAATATTGGTTTTTAATCTTACCAGGAATCTAGATTTACTAGTGCTATAAATTATTTAAAAGTTTGTCTTTTTTTTTTTTTTTTAAAAACAACAACAAAATGGTTTTAGTGCTCTAAATGGATTTTATACTACATAAAAACCAGACTTTGTAGCTCAGTTTTAAAGTGTTGCCAGAATCTCATTTGTGTTCATGCTCTGGATGCATGTAGTTTAGATAATAGAAATGCAACAGTTGCATGAAAATATGAACGAGCCCTAGCATTCAAACCTGCTGAGCAGATTTGGCTGTAGAGAAAAGGTGCAGGGAATAACTTACAGGAAAACTTACAACTTTGGAATCACTGTGGTTTTGCCCCCATGTTAGGTTGGAGTTCTTAGGAAGAGTTCAATATGACAAGAGTTTTTGTTTTCTTGTAGTGAATGTTGCTTGTGCTGGCTGCGTTTCCAGGTGAAAGCAATTACCTGAGCTAAGGCTATAGGTTCGGACTAGGTTAGATCTTAGATGATGTACAATCATTAAAAAAAAAGTACACATGTTACATTTTAAAGCTAATATTTAAAACTCATAATATTTAAATAGTCTGGACTTAACACATTTAGAATTTACCCCTCACCGATGGTGGGAGTTAAGTTGTTTACGGATCCCTGCTCAGGACTGCTAAGAGCATCCCTTAAGCCCCTGATAGTCTTCCGTGTTAGGACTATAGCCTTTGAGATGGTCGGAGTATTAATATAGATTATTTTTTCTGGCCTGGTTTTTTTTGGTTTGCAATTTGCTGAAATAAAGGTTTTATATGGAAAAGATGAAGAAAAACATATTGTTGTTTCTAATAGCCAAGTGGAATGAATAGCTCATGTGTCAGGGCTTGGCATTCTGTTTGTCCAGATACTATGTCTCACTTTGAGGTGCTTTTGCTCCTTGTGGATGTTTAGTGCTTGTTTTGGAAAACTGAGATTTGTTGTAGAATATACTGGAAACTTGCTGCATTTGCATTTTTAAGATTCCTTTGGCATTCCTGCTTGAGTTATTTCTTTTGTCTATATGCATAGAATCTGTGTAGAACTCACTTCCACTGAGCAGAAACTGTGTGTCCCTTGATTTGTCGTTATGTTTGCATTCACCCCAGAAATACTTTATCATTCTAGAAGAGCAAAACTTTATCTTTCTAGGAGAGCAAAACAGTAGCAGACTCCTGAGTTTTTGTTTTAGTGTTGGTTAGGTACTGGGAAAATTTTGTGTCTATGATATGAGGCTAAAATTTCCTTAATATATTGCTAGACAGGAAATCTAAAAAGGGGAGAATGTGAGCTGTTTCTAAGAGGAAAAAACATACTTTAATTCAAAAACAAAATACAAAAAAGGTTTCTTCTCTATCTTGAAAAGAAAGTAGTTACTTTGTAGGTAAAGCAGGATTTAACTAAAAATGTCTTCATTCTGGAGCATGATATTTGTGCATAAACCACCTAAAATAATTTGGTTATGTTTGTAATACTACATTACCCTTTTTGTTTTCAAGAGACACTTAGATTTGTTCATAAGTTATTTGTATATGTGTGTTATAACAGTGCGGTTGGAAGGCAACTGTAGGCATCATCTAGAGAAACGTTTGTTACTTTGCTGTTTTTGTTTGGATGTCTGCAAGGGAAGTGGAGTCAGGGACCTGTGAGCCCATTGCTTTTTTGTGGCCAACTCCTGGCAGAGCTCATCACAGCCCCAGCTTTGTGCCTTGTGCATCACAGTGGTCTGGGCAGAAGTTAAGCTTCAGTTCAAACCTTGATGGTGGAAGTAAAATTGAGATAGGCTGGAATATTGTATGTGTAAAAATGTGAGTGACGTTAGTGTCATAGTGATAAAGGAACATACAAAAACTGGAAACAATTAGGTTTCCTGAAGTTTTGATTTTGAGTTAGTTTTGTTACATTTTATTTGAGGTCACTTCTTTTTTTATGAATATAGTCTATCTTTTTTTTGTACATTTTTATTGTAAAAATGCTGTACAGAGGGGTTACAGTTACACGAGTAAGGTAACTTCTTTTCCGTTTTTAATATGAAATGGTCTTCTTTGTCTCTTCTTACTAATTTTGATTAGAGATCTACTTTATTAGATATGAGAATAGCTACTTCTGCCTGCTATTTGCCTGGAAGATTTTGTTCTACTCTTTCTTCTCAAGCCAATATTTGTTTTTGTTGGTAAGATACTTTTTTTTTTTTTCAGGCAACAATGATCAGCTCTTACTTTTTTTTTTTTTTTTTGGCCAGTCCTGGGGCTTGAACTCAGGGCCTGGGCACTGTCCCCAAGCTTCTTTTGTTCAAGGCTAACATGCTACCACTTGAGTCACAGTGCCACTTGTGGCTTTTTCTGTGCATGGGTACTGAGGAATTGAACCCAGAGCTTCATGCATGCTAGGCAAGCACTCTACCAGCCCTCAGCTCTTACTTTTTAATTGAACTCCCAATTCCATGTATTTTGGTGGGGGAATTGTGACCATTATTATTCAGTGATAATATTGAAAAGTGTGGGCTAGAAGGTGGCTCAGTGGTAGAGCGCTTGCCTTGCATGTATGAGGCCCTGGGTTCGATTCCTCAGCACCACATAAGCAGAAAAAAAAAGCGGGAAGTGGCACTGTGACTCAAGTGGTAGAGTGGTAGAGTGCCAGCCTTGAGCTGAAGAGCAGAGGGACAGCGCCCAGGTCCAGAGTTCAGGCCCCACGACTGGACCCCCCCCCCCCCAAAAAAAAAAAAAAGAAAAGAAAAGTGTGCGATGTCTACCTGGCTAGAGACAAGTCCTAGTGTCTGAGGGTCTCTATAGAAATAGTACCAAGCTTGGGCTTGGCAGAGTGCCCAGATTTAGCTATCTAGTGGCTCTGGGGACTTGTAACCAGGCAGAGCCGAAAGCTCCGAGCATGGCACCCAGTGAGCCCCCAGCCTTCCCAGGGTGGACTGACCAACATTAGGATAATTAATTGGGCTTAGCACTGTGTAGTAGACATTGCCATTGCTGTGGAGGGAGGATTCCCTCCCCTGCTCCAGCCCCATAGGACTCAGTCTATGGTGGTGGGGCAGAGCTACTCAATTCATGGCATCTAGGAAGCAGAGTGAAGCAGTACCAGGCAATGACACTCCCCAGAGACCAACTTCCTCCAACTAGGCCTATCCCTCCAGAGTTCACCATGTCCAGATAATCTGTGCAGAATTTGAATTATCAGTACAGTAAGCCATTCAAAGGTCAGAGATCAAATTGATTTAATTCTCTCTTGCATATCCTCTCAGATACACCCAGAGGTATACTTAATTTGACATTTCTCAATCTTATGACAATCAAGATTAGCCATTACTGGCAGGAAAACCTTCGTTTGTGTGTGTGTGTGTGTGTGTGTGTGTGTGTGTGTGTGTGTGTGTATGAATATAGTATATATATGTATGTATATATACTGTGTGTATACACATATTACATATACACATACATATGCATCCAGTGATGTGCTGATTTTTTTCACTAAAGAACTTTTTAACCTTTAATTGCATTTCTGTTATGTAGGATATTGTACCTGTGGATGCCTCTTATGAAGTAAAAGAACTGTATGTACCAGAAAATAAACTTCACTTGGCAAAAACAGATGCAGAAACATTACCAGCATTGAAAATTAATAAAGTAAGCCCTACATTGCTTTTCAAACTAAATGTTACTTCTAAACAGTCATTAGTTTGGTAAATGTGACTTGTATCTGTGTTTGAGGTCAGGGCAGCAGTAATGGGGGTGATGGTATTATGGTGTGTATCATAATTTCCAGGGAAGGGAAATGTTTTAATTTGTGAAAAAAAATGATTCCCACATAACGATGGCTTTGATTTACTTGTAGCAGTAATACTTATTTTGAAATATCAAAGAACAAAGATTGTGTGAGATTTTTAGGCTTAAGAGGGAGAATGGGCTCTAAAAACATGAAGAAATACTAATCTATATTAATTAAAATGAACATTGCCTCCTTTAAATACGTTTCCTAATCTCCTGCCCCAAATTTGTCTCTCCCTTTCATATATTAAGAGTAATTCATGTATTCAGACTAGTTCTGTTGAATATCTTAGCTCTAATGATATCATTAGGTGCCTTTCACAATAAAAGATTACTGAGTTCAATGAAGCATGAAGAGAAAGGAGCACGCAATTTATTTTAAAATCTTAGAGAATTAAGTTGTACCATTTATGAATGTTTTAGAAATAGATTAAGAAGTAAGGACAGGAAGGATTGGAAGTTGGATTTCTTAGTCTTTCTAGTAAGACAACAGAAAGCCAAGAGACAAAGGGAAACACCCTATCTGAAAGTAGAGACGAAGGAAAACACAACTTCCTGAACTTGAAGAAAGACTCTCGTAGCTGCTCAGATTGCTGGTAGGTGGTGTACTTTGTGTGACTGGGTTGTTGACCAGAGCCCAGGACATGGTAGGAGAGGTATAGAGCAGAGTAGTTCCAGAAGCTGACTGTGATGAAGGAACTTTTTTGTCACTGACAGAATTCCCATGATGGACAGATACACAGACAGAGACAGACACACATACACATTCACACAATGAGAATGAGACAGATTGAAGGAATCAGGCCCACCAGACTAAAACCTGGAAAGACAGTGGCCTTTTCCTCAAGTAAGTTTATTGGCTATGCACAAAGATATCCTGCCATTCTTGCCCTTTCTCACAAGACATTTCCAAACACCTCACCCGAGGCAAAGGCTGCCTTTTACCTAGGATTTTTTTCAGGAACAAAGATGGTTTGCTGCTGTTAGATATCCTGAAGCACTGGATTCCAAGAGGTACCAGTCATAGTCACCACGCAAGGTTTAGACAAGAAGTACAGAGGAAAACTTGAAGTGCAACCAAATTCTCCATGAATGCCAGTTCTCTTGGGAGTTGAATCAGGGAAATTCTTTTCAATTATTTGATACTTTCAGTGGAATACATTGGTCAAAGTGCTTTGGGAATAAATAGGAGACTCATATCATTACACACTGTTCGGTCAAGCTGCCATCTTTTTCTCATTAGAGATCCACTGTTATCTGTCTGATTTAAAAAGAACATTCATCTTATATTAGGGACATGCACAGTTCATCTGTTCTTAATGTTCTGATATGTTAGAAAATCTGAAAGTTCAAGAATTAATGACCTTTGTAAAATGAACAGCACTCTGTTATGATTGCTTTTTTCTTTTTTTTTGCTATTCCTGGGGCTTGAATTCAGGGCCTGGGCACTGTCCCTGAGCTTCCTTTGCTCAAGGCTAGCACTCTACCACTTGAGCCACACCACCACTTTGGCTTTTTCTGTTTATTTGGTACTGAGCAATCGAACCCAAGGCTTCATGCATGCTAGGCAAGAACCAGTAAACTACATTCCAAGCTTATCTATTTTTAAAAAAAAATTATTTAAAGTTTTTTTTTTTCCTTTTCGGTTTAGGACAGTGATTATTGAAGTATAGTTTGCAGTCCTTCATTATCAGCATTTTCTTGGAATGAGATAGAACTATAAAATCTTGGGCCCTACTGAATTTAAAACTGAGAGTGAAGCAATCTTTTATTTTAACAATACTTGCAAAGGCGTGTGATGTGCAGTAAAATTAGAAAGCTACTGCCTTAGACGAGATTGTCCTTATGAGAAACACGTAGAGTATTCCTTACCTGACCCGTGGCCTTGTAATTCCTCTGTACATCACCTTTATAATAACAATCAATAATAATTTAAGAGAGTAGAAACACGTTATTTTAGTGTAGCATGTGTGTTTTCCTATGTGTATTTTCCTACTGCTTTCATTCTTTGTTAGAGTTGTGTAATCTCTAACCATTTTTAAAATGGGTGTTGCCATTACTCTCCAAACTAAATTGTAAAAGACTTTTACTATGTGGGTTTGTAAATGTATGTAATAGGGATTTTTCTTCGCTGTGTAATTTTCCAGGTGGACATGCAGTGGGTGCAGGTCTTGGCAGAAGGTTGGGCAACGCCCCTGAATGGCTTCATGCGAGAGAGGGAATACTTGCAGTGCCTTCATTTTGATTGTCTTCTGGATGGTAAGATAATTTCCATTCCAAGGTACCTTTCGTATGGGAGTGGAATTATATAGTTTCAGGGGTTTGTCACTGTTTGCAGATGCTAGTGGACACGTTAATAAAGGTAGCTTTCAGAGCTGGGAAGGTGGTTCAGTGGTAGAGCGCTTGCCTTGCATGCATGAGGCCCTGGGTTCCTTTCTGCAGCACCACATAAACAGAAAAAGATGGAAGTGGCGCTGTGGCTCAAGTGTTAGAGTGCTAGCCTTGAGCTGAAGAGCCGAAGGACAGTGCCCAGGCCCAGAGTTCAAGCTCCACAACCAACCAAAAACAAAAAACAAACAAAAGAAGTAGCTTTCAAAGGGTAAGTTATTATCAGCACTGAACATTTTGCATGACTGTGAAATCCTATTTTCCATTTTCCTGATTGTATTTCCTTGTAGAGGAAGAGGGAAAACCTGGTGATTAGGGCTAAAAATGGGCCCTAAAAGCACATATAATTCCCCAGTCCTCTCAGAAAGGTTCCCCTCCCAGGAACATTCACACCAAAGCATGCCACCCTGAAGCCATGGTCCAGCCTTCTAAAGGGGAGTCAAGAAATCCTGAAATAAAAGACTAAATTCAAGGCTCCTCCTATGCAAGGACTGTGCTGCCAAGTCAGGCAGAGGCTTCATCTCGTCATCTTCTTTTTTTTTTCACCACCACAGTAGATATAATTTCACCTTTACAATTTTTCGATTTTTTTTTTTTTTGGGGTCCGGTCATGGGGCCTGAACTCTGGGCCTGGGCGCTGTCCCTCAGCTCTTTAGCTCAAGGCTAGCGCTCTACCACTTGAGCCACAGCGCCACTTCCGGCTTTTTTTCTTTTTGCTTATGTGGTGCTGAGGAATCGAACCCAGGACCTCAGGCATGCAAGGCAAGCGCTCTACCACTAAGCCACCTTCCCAGCCCTCACCTTTACAATTTTTAAAGTTCTCCCCTTCCCTAAGGATTTCTTGTTGCTTCTTAGATACTCATTTCAGGATAATTTTCCGTTTTTGTAGAGGTCTGTCCTTTTAAATTCTTTCTATAGCTGTCCTTTGGTGATAAATGTGGCAAGTAGAAATGAACATTCTTATTTCTCCTTTTTCTTTTTCTTTTCCTTTATCCTCTTTCCCTCCCTCCCTCCCTCCCTCCCTCCCTCCCTCCCTTCCTTCCTTCCTTCTTTCCGAGTTGCGGCCTTATTATGTTGTCACAACCATCTACAGTCTCACTATGCTCCCTAGTTTGGGCTCAAATTTACAATCTTCCAACCTTAGCCTTCAGGTACCTAGGATGGTGGGTGTGTGCCACTATGTCTAGCTCCTATTATTTTATTTTATTTATTTATTTTTTATTGGTTGTGGGGCCTGAACTCTGGGCCTGGGCGCTGCCCCTCAGCTCTTCAGCTCAAGGCTACCATTCTACCCCTTGAGCCATAGCGCTACTTCCGGCTTTTTCTGCTTATGTACTGCTGAGGAATCGAACCCAGGACCTCATGCATACAAGGCAAGCACTCTACCACTGAGTCACCTTCCCAGCCAGACCTCCTATTATTTTAAAACATTTTTAAAAAGTTGCCAATGTAAGCCAGGTACCAGAGGCTCATGGTTGTAATCCTAGCTGCTCAGAGGGCTGAGCACTGAGGATCAGGATTCAACAACAGCCTGGACAGGAAAGTCCATGACACTCCTTATCTCCAGAAAACTACCAGCAAACTGGGAGTGGCAATGTGGCTCAAAGTGGCAGAGCACTAACCGAGTGAAGAAAGCTCAGGGACAGTGACTAGGTCCTGAATTTAAGAAAAAAAAGTTGCCAAAGTAAATAATGTCTTGGATATTAGAATTACAACTCAGCTACTTTTATGTTTTATATGGTTGGTAACTGAACCTGAGTGAGTGTACACTGAAAATAATTTGAATGTCACAAATCCGTGCTAAATTGCTAGCAAGTTTCTCTATTTGTATAACTACATTAAACTGGAATACAGTAATGTGTGCAAAGATAATTACTGGTCCTTCTTTGTGTTAGCTTTTGGTTGCTATGACAAGATGTTGGAGATAAAAACTTAAGGAATGAAAGATATATTTTGGCTTATAGTTCAGAGAGTTCAGTCTGTGGTTGGCTGGCTCCATTTCTTCTGTTGTTAGGAGATTTAGTTGCAGGGTAACAGAGAAGCCGCCACTTAAGAGGCCAAGTTATAAGTCATTATTGTAGAGCTGGAGGACTGCTGGTAGACTCTTTTCTCAAAGACATTTATCTAGGGGACGCATAGACCCAGGCTCCTTCCTTCACTTTCAGGCCTGTAGCGAGGCAGAAACATAATAGCAGAAAGACAGAGAGGAAAGCTGCTCCCCTCATGCTAGCCACAACCCAGAGAGTCAGAGAAATGGAAGGATCCAAAGGAGAAATAAACCTTTCCAAGTCTCTTCCCTGAATGATTTGTTTTCTTCAACTAGGCCCCATCTTCTAATAGCTATGAATTCTTGAATAAATTAATTTGTAGGAGATTAATGTCCTCATGATCCAGTCACATCTCAGTATTTCTCGAGAAACGTTATCATAAGAATATAAGGATTAAATAGACTTTAATTTTCTAGTTTAGGATTAATGATGGACTGACAGCTTAGTAATGACTCTGAGATCTTCCTGCTCATTTTCTATCTTGAACTGTACTTAGCTAGTGGTGCTACTTTCAAATGTGGCCATGTGGACATCAATGATAAGAAGGGTTGCTGTGTCTGCCACAAGTGCAATTTCCTCAGTACAAAAACTCAAGTAGAGGGGCTGGGAAGGTGGCTCAGTGGTAGAGCGCTTGCCTTGCATGCCTGAGGCCCTGGGTTCAATTCCTCAGCACCACATAAGCAAAAAGAAAAAAAAAAGCCAGAAGTGGCACTGTGGCTCAAGTGGTAGAGTGCTAGCCTTGAGCTGAAGAGCTGAGGGACAGCGCCCAGGCCCAGAGTTCAGGCCCCACGACCGGACCCAAAAAAAAAAAAAAAACAACAACAAAAAAACTCAAGTAGGAATTTAAGAGTACATTTACCTTTACTTTGTGGTGGTGTTACTGCTACTCTGATCTCTTTGAACTCAGAGCCTCGCCCTTACTAGGCAAGCTCTACCACTTGACCCATCCCTCCAGCCCCTTTTCACTAATTTTTCAGATTATTTTCAATTGTTTTTCTGTTACTGGGATTATAGGCGTATACCACCATGCACAGCTTCTGTTTTACTTTTCTAATCATTCATGCTAAGTTGATAAGAATAAAATGTTTTGCAGCTAAAGCTTGGGCACTGAGACCATGCATTTGGTCTTACTGATCACACATTTTCTTCTAAGTGAAGCAGCTAACCAGTGCTTCATTTCTTGAGTAGTGAGGTATTGGTTTGCAGTGACTGTATTTAAAAAACAGCCAGCTGGGTGCCATTGGCTCATACCTGTAATCCTAGCTACTCAGGAAGCTGAGATCTAAGGATTATGGTTCGAAGCCAGCCCTGGTAGAAAACTCTGTATGACTTTTTTTTTTTTTGTTGGTTGTGGGACTTGAACTCTGGGCTTGGGCGCTGTCCCTATGCTCTTCAGCTCAAGGCAAGCGCTCTACCGCTTAAGCCAATGTACCACTTCTGCTTTTCTAGTGGTTTTTATTGGAGATAAGAGTCTCACAGACTTTACTGCCCAGGCTGGCTTTGAACCTGGATCCTCAGAACTCAGCTTCCTGAGTAGTTAGGATTACAGGCATGAGCCACAGGCAACCAGCTCCAGAGACTCATATCTCCAATAAACTACTCAGATAAAGCTGGAAGTAGCTCTGTGGCTCAAGTGGTTTCTGGCCAGCCTTGAGCACAAAGAGGCTCAGGGGGAGCGCCCAGGCCCTGAGTTCAAGCCTCAGGACCAGCAAAATAAATAAGTAAATAAATAAACTTAAAAAAACAACAAAAATTTAGGGTATTTTTCTTCCTGTTTCGAAGACTTCTATGGATACTCACATATATTTATTCAGCTTGCCTCTTCAGGTATAGTTATTTATGTCCTGTTTTCACAAGAATTCAAGTTTTCTGCAGTATAGCTATGTGTCTCACTCATATGAGATACACAGTGTGCTTTTGGTAATTAGTTGTAACGCTCCTTAGGCAAGTAGCACCTTGTACTTTTGTAATTCTGTAAAAAGTTGTCTTCAAGGAGAACTTGATACATTGCCATGCAAGGATCACTATACAGTGTTGGGTCTTTTTGTTTGTTTGTTTGTTTTGTTTGTAACTGGGATTATTGATGTTTTCTCTGAACAAGTTTGTTCCTGCTTCTGATTTTCTGTGTCTCGTTCTAAGTGACGCTGTCACTGGGTGCATAAGCCTTTTAAAATTAGAAATGTGTCCACAGAAGAGGAAGATGAGTGGAAGGGAGGCCATTGCTAAGCAATCTAAGCTGTGTGTGTTTGTTCCTCCATGCCTGCAGGGGGTGTCATTAACTTGTCGGTGCCTATAGTGCTGACTGCCACTCAAGAGGACAAGGAGAGACTGGATGGCTGCACAGCATTTGCTCTGATGTACGAGGGCCGCCGAGTGGCTATTCTTCGCAACCCAGAGTTTTTTGAGCACAGGAAAGAGGAGCGTTGTGCCAGACAGTGGGGAACAACATGTAAAAACCACCCCTACATTAAGGTCCTACATACATCTTGCTGCATTTTTATCTTGACTTGCTGTGACTTCAGTACTGTAATGTGGGCATTGTTTTGTTTTGTTCGTTAGCCGTTCCATTGGCTTATTAATACTTTGCAGAACTTTGAGTGGATTTTAGATTAGTGTAATAAGCTGACTTGTAATTTTGGCTCAATTAAATATTCAGCAATTTTTTTTTTAGTTCTTTTGTAGTTGAGTGCTGGGGCTTAAACCTGGGGTTTTACTGGGCTGGGGATGTGGCTTAGTGGTAGAGTGCTTGCCTAGCATGCATGAAGCCCTGGATTCGAGTTCTCAGTACCACATAAACAGAAAAAGTGGCTCTGTGGCTCACGTGGTAAAGTATTAGCCCAGGTCCTGAGTTCAAGCCCCAGAACTGACCAAAAAAAACCCAACAACACAAACAAAAAATACTCTCTAGGGCATATGTGGAGTCTGCTCTGCCATT
Source organism: Dipodomys spectabilis (assembly GCF_019054845.1). Lineage (NCBI taxonomy): Eukaryota > Metazoa > Chordata > Mammalia > Rodentia > Heteromyidae > Dipodomys > Dipodomys spectabilis. The sequence goes on from NW_024870974.1 coordinate 3,192,161, forward strand.
TAGCTACACTCCCCACCCCTTGCTTAGAACACATTTCAAAAAATATCTGCTGTATGCCCAGCACTAAAGTGGGTGCTGGAACTTGGAAACTAGGGCTGGGGTGTACTGTTTATGCACTTAGAGTTTAGTGGTGGGGCATAAATGGATCGTGAACTTAGAAGGAGGATGTGGGACCAGGCTGCACCACACCAGCGTGGCTTAATCATTTCTGATGTTTTTATGTTGTTGTTTTTTTCCCCCATGGTAGGAAAGTAGAGAAATACAATTAGTCTCCCAAAAGTGCTTTGTTTACTTTAAGTATTGTGTGTGGCATATTAGCTTTGAAGTCAAAGTTCTGGGATTTGTTTGGTATTTTAAAGTAGACTTGGAGCATTAAAAGAATCGAGGTGCATTGTGGGTAGGGGAAGAGGATGACCTGGTCTTGTAGGGTCCCAACTCCTCCTTTCAGATTCAGAGAAAGAAGGTAAGGAAAGCTGGATACAGTTTGATGAATTTGATGAATTTGTCAATGAATTTGAAAAGTTCATATGAATTTGAATTTGTCAGTGATCATTAATGCTTTAGCAGTTTAGGAACACAGAGGTATGAATAATCCAGGGCTACAAACTTCTGCTAGTCAACTTTGAACAGGGAGATGGCTTTGACTTTCTTATGTAAATTTTAAAAAAAGAAATGACAAAGTGCCTTCTAATAGTATAGCATCTCTAATCCTAATATAGTTGATAATCACAACGCGTTTACTGTTGCCTTGAAGATGGAGAGTAGTTTACAGCTGTATGTAGTTTATGAGAGGATTCTCATTACTGTTTAAATGTTGATTTCTATTTAAATAGATGATTTTCTATGTCTTCCTATTAGATGGTTATGGAGCAGGGAGACTGGCTGATCGGAGGAGATCTTCAAGTCCTGGACCGAATTTACTGGCATGATGGTCTTGATCAGTATCGCCTCACTCCTTCTGAGCTCAAGCAGAAATTTAAAGATATGAACGCTGGTAAGATGTAATGCCAGGAAGACCTAATGAGACTGCTAGGAAAGAAAGTTTCAGAAGTGTTTTTCTAATGTGTAATGTGGAAATAAGTAAAGGTACATGTCATAATGGAATATGTGAGGAAAAGTAGGGAGTCAAAACCAACCAGTGTAGTTTTGCTGTATTTGTCTAACTTTATCTAACATCGTGCAAATAACAAATGGACGATTTATTTATTGTAAAACCCCTGTGTTAAAGCTGAATGGATTGTAGAACAGCATTTATTTGGATAGTTCAACAGAACTTTTATTACATTTACTCCATTTAAACAGTGTTTGCTATGTGTCTCTGTATGCCAGCATGCCAGGTGCTGAGGCTCCATAAACCAATATAAGAGGAGCCTAGGATATACAAGAGAGAGACATTAAATAGTAACAGAAAAAAGTTGTAGTCATTACTTTTGCATCATTTCTAGGTTTGGATGAAATGGAGCAATATGACAAGAAGGGACATTTTAGATGCTGTTGTCTTCTACATTTTGATATGTTCCAAGGAAGACTTTTTTCTTTTTCTTTCTTTTTTTTTTGACAGTCTCACTATGTAGAAGAATGGCATAAACTCTCTAGTTTATGCCCAATACAGCCTTCCAAGTGGTAGGAGGGTAGGTGTGTACTACCATGCTTGTTCAGTACAGGACTTTTAGCTCAGAATTCTGCCATTGGTTGTGTGTGTGTGTCTATGTCTTTGTGTCTGTATGTGTGTGTGTATGCTGGTTATGGGGCTTGAACTCAGGGCCTCAGATGAGTCACTCACAGTGGTACTCTATAGTTCCCGCCCAGTCTGCTTTATTTATTCACATTCCTGCTTGCTTACGTGAGATTGGAGGGCAGGACCCCTCGGACTTGATTCTTCTTTTTCTCTGAAGTTGAAGCAAATATTGACTTAATATCCAGGAACTTCTCTGAGTGCTGCACTTGATAGTAACCTGTGGATAGTTTATTCTCTCCTTTCTGGCCTTCATAATTTGGGCTGAGTTGATAAATGAATAATAATTGATATGTCAGTAATGGCACCAGTTCTCATTAGTATATAACTTAGGGTTCATATAGAAGTCACTTCTGGACATTGAGGAGTGAGGGAAAGGGCTGCTAACAAAAAATTTCCATCCTGAAAAGACACTGGCTAATAGTGAAAATGACAGCATTAATTCAAACCTATCTTTTCCCATTTCATCTCTTTCTCATTAGAATGCTGTCATGTGAGGATAGAACTTTGAGAGTTCCTCTAGCTGGTGTGTGTGTGTGTGTGTGTGTGTCTGCTCCAGGCTAGCACTCTACCACTTGAGCCACAGCTCCATTTCCAGCTTTTTTGGTGGTTAATTGGAGTTAAGAATTTCATGGGCTTTCCTGAGCTGATTCTTAGATCTCAGCCTCCTGAGTATCTGGGATTGCAGTGCGAGCCACTGGCGCCTGGCCCTGTAGCTGTTTTCTGTTTATGAGAATATCAACTATGTGCACTCTTGTCCTTAACACTGTTTTAAGTTTTTGAACTGAAACCTGTCATCTATCTCCAGATTTCTTATTCAAAGAGATAATACGTTGAATTGTAACAGGTTTCTAGTGGACCTTCTATTATTTGCAGTCGACAAGAAGGTTTATTACAATTAACTACACTTTTTTTCTGGTGAACACAGCCACATGTAATGGAGGACTAGCTGAGACTACCTTAGTTTATTTATTTATTGCCAAAATTTGAATTCATATCTAGAGCTGATTGATAGTTAACAAATTAATGATTGGGGCTGGGAAGGTGGCTCAGCGGTAGAGTGCATGTCTTGCAAGCATGAGGCCCTGGGTTCGATTCCTAAGCACCACATAAACAGAAAAAGCCTGAAGTGGCGCTGTGGCTCCAGTGGTAGAGCGTTAGCGTTGAGCTGAAGAGCTGAGGGACAGTGCCTAGACCCAGAGTTCAGGCCCCATGACCGGCCAAAAAAAAAAAAACAAATTAATGATTGGCACTGTAAAGAGTTCTTATCATGGAATTATTATTGGTAATTAGACATTCTTAATATTACATCTATTTTTGCACACTTCTTTGGGAGTCAGGCAGTTTGAATTATTTGGAGAGTTTTGCACAATGAGTGATTGCATCTTTGGTTTAAGTAGCTGAGAGCCAGTTATTAGTCTGACATCAAACATCAAAGATTTGTAGTGCTGTTTTGTTTACTTTTCCACTTTAGACTAAGGCAAATAAGCAACAGACCAAGGAGCTTACTTTGTAGTTCTTGTTCATTCTTTTAGGAATCTAGTAACTCGTGCTACTGGGATCTAGGGAAAAAAGCGAGACTACTTTTTAGCTTCATTTCTTACCTTTTCCTCCCTCTTCTCTCATCCTGGAAATATTTTGATTTATGCTCTGTGGCTTTTGTCTTTTGTACAACATTTATGTAGTCAGTTTGGCTGTTTCTAGGCCATTCCATCGCTGGCAGGATGGGGAGGTCTGTAGTAAATATCCCCACCATTGATTGCAAGGCGATATACTTCCAGATGGCCCATTCTTTGAATCCTGATGATTGACCGATATCCTGGGGAGGAAGGATGAATTTTACTTAAGCCAAGTAAGGGGCCTGTTAGCATTTATTATACACAGAGTGTTGGTGTCCTGTTGATTGCAAAAGGAAGAGCTTACATAATTTCTTTCAGACTAGCACACGGCGTGCAGGGTTGAACAATTTTGACAAAGCTTTGTGGAGTTGCTGAATTGCAAGCTGTATTTTAAGTGAATGATTGGAGATGTTGGAAGGATATTTAAGGGTGTTTTCTAAAAGTCTGTGGGCTTTCTTGACTGTAAAGACCAGTGAGCTACAGAGACTAGTCCTGAAATTGATGGTAAGAGGCTTATGTGGTGGCACATCATAGCAGCTATATATGTAAATATATTTCCATTATTTTTTTTGTCTCTGTACTTTACCAACTTACTTTCTGCTCTTTCCCATGTCAATTCTGTACAGTCCTGTTAGGCTAATTTCCATAAGCCACTAATGATCATTTCACTTTTCACTTAAAAAACTTATGTGATAAGCAGTCCTTCCTAACTGGGTGTTCAGAATTCATCATGATAATCTTGAGCCTGGTTTTACATTTGGCTCCCTGCCCTGTATCTCTGACAAAGAGGGTGCTTCTCAGACATATCCCTGCTTTCCTACCTCCACATTTTATCTATATCTGTCTAAAAAAGCATTGCACTACTATTACATCACCTGTATCTCAAGGCAGAATAAATTTAAATGTTTGTATACTTATACTAAGACTTTGCTGTGCTTGGTACATAATGTCATAACAGCATTTCCTAGGTGAAAAAGAAGTTCTGCTTGTAAATAATGTTGCTTAAGGAACCAGGCACCAGTGCCTAACATGAGGATCTTGTAGTTCAAAGCTAGCCCGGCCAGGAACGTGTGTGAGGTTCTTATCTTCATTTAAACACCAAAAGACTGGAAGTAGCCCTGTGGCCACTTAAGTGAAAAAGCTCAGGGATAGTGCCCAGGCTTAGAGTTCAAGCCCTACAACTGACAGAAAACAAAACCAAAAAACTGAAGTGTAAAGACTTCCAATAATAAAAAGAATACAGTAAACATTAGGTAATAATAGGATTGGCAAAAAAAAAAAAATGTTGAAAGCTGTACTATAGTGTTTGCTCAGCCAGTGCTTCTGGAGAGGATTGGCATTGAAACCAACTGAAGACGATATCTCCTTTGTGGCTATTAGGGGAGGAAAGATGTTCTTCTCAGAGTCAAGCTTGGGTTAGCATGGTGGGATGGTGTGCCAGATGTTTGAAGGACAGTAAATACAAAACTTCCCTAAATGTATGGTCTCTGTTTTCTGAAATTACTCTGTACCCTGAAGAACCATGGCTTCTACCAAAAGTCTCCTGACAGCAAGCATCATGGAGGAATGAAGCCAGTGATACAAGCAGGAATTAGTTAACCACCTTAATTAATCTTTCAGTTTTTCTTGTTTGATTGATAGCAATGGTGCGCATAAGGGATATGAGTACCATTGCTAAGCAGTAATCTAAAACTAGGTATCACAAAACAAAATAAAGTTCAAGCTAACCAAAGCCAATTAAGTAGCTCAGCATAATGAGCCTACTTGGATAGTTAGCAAAATTTTGTAACTACAATTATCTCTATTGTTTTGTCTCCTTTCAATAAAGCATTATCATCTTGGGTCTTGTGGAGGAGTGGATCTGGTGGCTCTTTGAATCACAAGCCAAGAATTTATATGTGTTGTAAGCAGTTGAGCTGAGAGTTGAGTACAAGAAAGATAGTGTGGCCCTTATTCTCATTTCCCGTGGATGCACAGAATGATTGTTATAAATGTTTGGTTATTACATTGCATATCTGTAGGCATCTTTATGTACAGTAGAATATATACCATGATGTCCTATAATAATTGGAACAGTGTACAGTTCCACACATTTCTGATTCAGAGCACATGCATATATTTGCTTAATCCTAAGCATCAAGCTTTCAGAAGGCTTGTTTATCCTGTAGAAGATAGTGTCAGAAATCCTTAACTCTGGAAATTCTCTTTACAGATGCTGTCTTCGCATTTCAGTTACGCAACCCAGTACACAATGGACATGCTCTGTTAATGCAGGATACCCACAAGCAACTTTTAGAGAGAGGCTACCGTCGCCCTGTCCTCCTCCTTCATCCTCTGGGTGGCTGGACAAAGGATGATGATGTTCCTTTGATGTGGCGCATGAAGCAGCATGCTGCTGTGTTGGAGGAAGGGATCCTGAATCCTGAAACTACAGTAGTGGCCATCTTCCCATCCCCCATGATGTATGCTGGACCAACGGAGGTAGATTGCTTTTTACAATTGTCACTAAAGTAGTGCTGACCTTATTCCTGTTAACATATTAGTATCATCAGCTCATCTATTGATTTTTCTCTGATGGTCAGATCTATTCCAAATATGGGGCATATCTGAGTATTCTCTTGCTGTCAGGAATGTTCTCTAGCTGTAACCCCCAATCCTTCTTGGCAGGGGAAGGCAGAGAGAGTTTTCTGTCGCTTTTTAATGTGGTTCTTGGTCTTACCTGTAAGGATGGTAGATAGTTACCTTAGTCAGAGGCTAAGTGAGGCTAAGAAGGTATAATACAGGCCTTCTAATATCCACTAGGCATATTACAACATAGCTGCAACAAAACTGATCCTATTCCTATAACAAAGTCCTAGATCCTGGTGCAGATCTGGGCTGATTTTGCTTTTCCTGAATTTTGCAAGAGCTAAAGGGATATCAGTGAAAAGGGAAGCATGGTATCTAGGTCAGTCAGCTCTCTGTCACTATGACAAATACCTGAGAAAATCCACAAGGAAGGTTTGTTTGGCTCATTGGTTTGGACACAATTCATTATCAGTTGGCCTCATTGCTTTGAGCCTGTGGTCAGACAGCACATCATGGAAGAAGTGTGAAGTGGAATAGGACCATTCATATTATAGCTGGGAAGGGAGAGAGGTCCTGAGAGGGACCAAGGTCCTATTATCCATCTTCAAAGATATGACGCCAATGACCAGATAACTCCCATTAGGCTCCACCTCCTAAAGGTTTTACCATCTCCCAATAATGTCAAATTGGAGACCAAGCGTCTAACACATGAACCTTTGTGTGAACTTTTCATATCCAAACTATAGAATTTTTCCATTGGTCCATAGAAGCTTGTGTCCATCTTCCAATGCAAAATGCATTCAGTGTCTCAGAAAAGTTTTCAGAAAATGTTCTTCATCTGTTCTTTGATGAACATAAATGAGTCAGGAAGTAAATTGCTTCTTGGATGGGAGTGGGGTGGTGGGAAAAGTTTGGGAATTCTATTCTTAGTCCAAATCCAAAGGAATGTTTAGAATATTTAAAAATCTGTATATATATATATATATATATATACATATATATATATATGAAGAAAGTTTAAGTTTTTAGCTTCAAGGCAGGGTAGCTTTTTTTTTTTTATTTTGGTAAATATTTGTTGAATGATTGAATGACCTCCAATGAGTGAGTGACCTCAAAAATAATGGGTGGGAAATTCACAGCCAGTTTCTTGTTGAGTTTTCAAGAATGGAATGTACATTATTATTGAATTCCTTTTCATCTCTGCTTTAAAGGGAGATGAACTCACTTAGATTTATCTGACAGGCAAGCCTGGTTTTAAAGGATCCAAGAAATTTAGTGGTGCAAACAGTATGGTATCTTCCTCTAAAAAAAAACAAACAAAACCAAAAAAGAATCCAAGGGAATTTGATTTGGGCTCAAGCCTAAAATTTTTTTTATTGCTGCTTAGTTATTGAGTTGTGTACTCTGTTACCTCTTTATCCAAGCAAAACAGACAAAACCAACAGTAATGACAAGCTAAAAGATTAAAATCTATTCAACTCTTTTTGTTTGTTCAATCTAAATAATACATTGAAATTACCATGTCAGATAAAACGCATGTTCGTCCCTTTTTGTGAGTGTTATGTGTTCCTCTAGAACCCCATATGTTGACTGGAGACTTCTTGTATCTTAAGGAAGAACTCATTGTTTTGGAAAGTAACAGTTTTTTTCCATTAGCTTTTGTACTAGTGCTGATGACAACATTGCATCATCATCTTAAGGGTGGTGTGAAGTTCTTTTGAGTGAATGGATGAATGTTTTTTAACGTAAGAATGACCTAAGTAAATTTAGAGTCAGATACAAGTATTCATGTTTATTTTAGGTGTATATTTATTTTTGACAGGGACGAAGTTTGAACTTAAGGCCGTACTACTTTAGATAGACCTGTAGCTTCTTTTTTGCTTTAGTTATTTTTCAGTAGGTTCCCATGATTTTTGCCTGTATAAAAAAAGGTGGTTCATGGAAGTGGCGCTGTGGCCCAAGTGGTAGAGCACTTGCCTTGAGTGAAGAGCTGAGGGATGGCGCCCAGGCCCAGAGTTCAAGCCCCACGACTGACAAAAAAAAAAAAAAAAAAAAAGGGGCTTAGCTACTAGCTACTCAAGAGGCTGAGATATGAGGATTGTGGTTCAAAGCTAGCCTGGGCAGGAAAGTTTTTTTTTTTTTTTTTTTTGTGAGACTCCTATCTATAATTAACCACCAGAAAACTGGAAGTGGTGCTGTCGCTCAAAGTGTAGAGTGTAGCCTTGAGCAAAAAAGCCCTCAGTTCAAGCTCCACAACCTACAAAAAAGGGAAAAAAAAGTGAGAATGGGGGATAGAAAAGTAATACAATAGTCAGTGATGGAAAAAAGATACTCTCTCTCCTTTTCTCTCTTTTTTTGTGTTGGTACTGGGTCTTGAACTCAGTACCTGCATGCTGTCCATTAGGTTTTTTTTTTTCTTTCTTTCTTTTTTATTTTTTACTCAAGGCTAGCATAGTGCTACTTGAGTCACAGCTCCATTTCCAGCTATTTCCTGGTTAATTGGAGATAAGACTCTCATGAACTTTCTCCTGAATACCTAGGATTATAAACATGATCCACTGGTGCCTGACAAAGATATTCTCTAACGAGAATATTCCAGATGGTCATATAGGCTTCTTTGGCTAAATGGAGATTTTTATGTTTTCTGACTTCAGAATCAGGTATGTTTGTAAAGGAAAACTTAAAGAGACCTAAGAAAAATATTAAGCTGGGCTCACACCTATAATCCTAGCTACTCAAGAGGCTGAGATCTGAGGATTGCAGTTTGAAGTCAGTTGGGGCAGGAAAGTCCATGAGACACTTATCTCCAGTTACCCACTTAAAAAAAACAAAACAAAACAAAAGCTGGAAGTGGAGTAATGGTTCAACGGGTAGATCATTAGCCTCGAGTAAAAAAGAAGTTTAGGGACAGCGCCCAGGCCCTTAATTCAAGCCCCACAACCAACAAGAACAACAACAAAAAACCTTTTCTTTCTACTCTCTCTGACTTATATCTGTTTTCTCACATCCAGTGCCACAGACCCAGTTCACTTGTGTAGAAGATTGTGTACCTTTGGGAAATAGACTGAGAATAAGGATTGAATTCAGGATTTCTTAGGGAAAGCTCTTGAGATCAACTGGCCTTTGGATTGCCCAGTGTTTTGCTATGGACACTAGTACTGGCATGAAGATTTCAGACTATGTCTTTTTGTGTGAACACAATCTTTTTAACCTATGTTGGCCTTGATCCTGCTGATATCTGTCTGTCTCTTGAGTAGCTAGGATTATACCTTGCCACCTGTGTCTGGCAAAGTTAAGTAGTTCAGCAAATAGATTTCCCCAGATTGTTGCTGAAGAGGGGCAGTTAGAGCTAATATAGATGGACACCCAAGGCCAAGGTTAAAAAACTCAAAGCAGCCTGACTAGAATTAGGTCCAGGACATAGTCTTTGTTCATTTAAAGCCATCAAAACACCAAGCTGGGACTGAAATGAGTCTATGCAACTCCATTGCTGGGCAGCGACCACCTTATTGCACAGTTTGTCTTCCTGCAGGGAGGTAAGCATATTCTTTCTACCAGGGCTCATCATGGCCCAGCATCTTGAAATAGCCTTATCCTTGGCAGTTAGAGAGAGGACAGAGAAGTTGGCACTCTGGGTACCTACTCAGAGTTTGCAGGTTTTCTAGGGAGAGTATACAAGCATCTCCAAGTTTCATCTTCCTGTAATCTCTGCCAGGAGTGTAAATTAGGAGCTAAGAGGTTTGACTCTTGTCAAGAAGTCCTAGGTTTGGTACCTAAGCAAAAGGCAGTTTTAACTTTCTGAACTTGTAAGGAATAAACTTTAGAAATTCTAGTAAACATCTAATGTTTTGAACTATGAAATGGATCATCAGTGTTTATAACCTGGCAGGACGTAGCTGTTAGATTGAATGCCTTCAGAGAAAACTGTCCATTTCTTTTTCTCTAGTGCCTTTCTTATGTGTTTAACTTGTTTGTTGCCTTTAAAGAGAAGAATTTTATTGTGATTAAAAAAAAAACACCCTCATTTTTTTTGTAGCTTTTCCAGTGACATCAGGAAAAAGTCTGCCAGTAATACTTATTTGCCAACTCGTAATAATAAAATAAAAACAATGACTCTTCCTTTAATCGTTATTTCTGTAGGTCATTTAGAAGACATTGGTACCAGATTTGTTTCTTTAGCACAAATGCTTTTCAGAACAATGAACGTCTGTTAAGACTATTTGGTTATCAACAGGATGTTCCTCGTTTTCCAGTCTATAAAGATTTAATTGCTTGATCCCCAAATTCCATTTTAGGAATGGGGTAGTGGGATCATATGGCAGAGAGATTACGTTTCTAATGCTTAAAATGGTTCTATGAATGTACATTTTTAAAATCTGCGAGTAATTAATTACAATATAGGAAAGTCAGTGTGTCTCATATCATTAAATACCAAATCTATTTTTTTTAAGGAGTAAATAAGGCTTTTACAGATGTATAGCAGAAAAGTACTAAAAGTAAGATATAGCTGAGGATGTACACTAATAGCTATGTCTTGGGTTTATAAAATGCTAATGAGGATTATTAGTTAACTCTAATGGGAACTTGCTGGAAGTTGATACTTTTCTGTCATGAAAATGATGCAGGGTTAAGTAACTCCTTGGTAGAAACTGACTCTGTAAGTGAGCAGGTACCTTAGAACAGGGACAAGAGAAAAATACTGCCAAATGAATGCCAGTATATTTCTTAATTAGGTCAGGTTTTATACTAGTATCTGGAACAGTTAAGTAGAGTATCCGGTACAATATAAACCTGCCCTTCCTATAAGCACTTGGCATGAGCTCCCAGTAACCTACAGAAATATTAGTTCTTGAGATCTGAGCCTAATTATTCAAGTCATCTGCTCCCAAGTTGTAGTGGTAGCTTTGCATTCTTGGAGGTCTTTGGATGATTTTGCTTTCTACTTATTTATTTTAGTTACATGTTTCTTGTGTGGAACACCCATGATCACAAAATCTCATATGAGGGCTGGGAATGTGGCTCAGTGGTAGAGTGCTTGCCTTGCATGCATGAGGCCCTGGGTTTGATTCCTCAGCACCACATAAGCAAAAAGAAAAAAGCCGGAAGTGGCATTGTGGCTCAAGGGGTAGAGCGCTAGCTTTGAGCTGAAGAGCTGAGGGACAGTGCCCAGGCCCAGAGTTCAGGCCCACGACCGGACCCCCCCCCCCCCAAAAAAAAAAAAATCTCATATGAAATCTTTGTTGTAATATGTGAAACTTGATTATGTTTGCTACCATTTATTTTGAAAATAAACAAACATGGCTGGAGAATAAATGAATACTGCTTCTTGAAAAGATCTTGCATGGTCTTTAGATACATAGAATTAGCTTATTTATGTATTTGATTCATGATGCTCTACTATCATTTGTCCATGAATTGATTGTTTTTCTAAATTTGGACTGTGCATCCATCTGTATTTAATAACAACTATGAATTGCATTGACCTGAAAAATGTTAATTCTTCACATCTACCAGGTCCCTGTAACAATTACATTTTTCCGCTGTAACTCTTTTCTCTCATCTGTCCTCAAAATTAGAGCTGACCATTGCCCATTGCTCGGTAACCCCCAGTAAGGTAACCAAGTGTTCTGGGCTCCAGTTCTTTCTCGTGGTAAAAAAGTAAAAGGGAAGCGTTCTGGGAAGTTGGCTCAGTGGTAGAGTGCTTATCTCGCATGCATGAGGCCCTGGGTTCGATTCCTCAGCACCACATAGCAGAAAAAAGCCAGAAGTGGCATTGTGGCTCAAGTGGTAGGGCGCTAGCCTTGCTGAAGAGCTGAGGGACAGCGCCCAGGCCCAGAGTTCAGGCCCACAACCGACAAAAAAACAAACAAACAAAAAACAAAACAAAACAAAAAACCCCCCAAAAAGTAAAAGATTAAATGATTTGAGCTTCCTGACATACTAGAATTAAGTCAGTAATTTCTAGTTTTCCAACCTTTTGGTGTTGGAATGGTAGATGAAAATATTTAATAAGCAAGTTAACTTCACTTAAGTTCAGAGAACTTAGACTACTTTTAATTTAACTCAGTACAGTGGCTTCTGATTTCCATGGGGTAGAGAAGATTTTTCCATTGGAAGGGAGTTGCAAAGTGATTGATAAATATTCTGACTAACCACTTGATAAAAGTTGAGTATGAAATAGCAGAGGTCTTTAGTATGTATTTTCTTTGTAGGGGTAGAGAGTGACCAAAGTTTTTATGGACAGTTGGATCTGAGGGTAGATGGAAGCAGAGGTAGCATAGAGCACTATGTAGGGAAGCAGCAACTGTTGGCATCTTGTTTTGTCCGCTTTCTTATAGAACCTGCCATAGCTCAATGAAGTACTATTAGAGCTATAGTAGAACAAAACCCAATCTAGTTACAGGACTGTGAGGGTTTTTCACTATTCAGCTGGTCAGTGGTGGAAAAGAAGCAGCACAGTGCTAGGGAGGCTTTTTAGGGCCACATCTGGAAGTGTTGCATATATCACTTTGGCTGTATTCCTTGGCTAGCTAGACTTGGACCACATGGTTGCATTTCAAGACAGGATGGAAAGGGAAATACACACCATTGTGTGCTTACAAGGAAGGATTAAAAGACCAAGGTATATAGAAACAAGTATGTGGAAAACTAAGCAAGTGCAAAAAAAAAAAAGCCAAATGCAAACAAAACATCAAGGCAATTATTAACTCTAAAGAAGCAGTTGTTCAGGAAGGGAAACATAATAAAGCTAACATTTATTGTAATAAATGTTACTTTCAAGTTAGTACATTCTATTTTTTTCCTTAAAATTCTGTGAGAGAAATACTGTAACTCCTATCTTGTAGGTGATTTTACCAAAGATACTGGTAGTACTATGTTGACTAAATGAAATGAGAAGCAAGAGCCAGATAGCACCTTTTATATCATCAAATCTAAATGCTATGAGAATAATGTCTATATTATAAATTACTAAATCTTACCAGTTGAGACAGAGCAGTGTAAGCATGCTATTTGAAAGTGTGGAGTGAATACTAGTAGAAACAACGTAAAGGAACTTAAGAAAGAACTTAAAAAGGTGAAACCCAGTTTGATCAGGTTTGGACCAAGTCACATAGGGAATATGACATTATCCTTGTACTGCTTCACTTTTTAAACTGAGTTCATTAAACTGCCAGTGCCTGAGATAAGAGAAATTATCAAGAGAGATAAAATGAAAACAAGTCAATAACAATGTTCTGGTTATGCATTTTTAGTAATCATGGTTTATTCTTTATTTTCATATAGTACAGGTAGGGTCATGTGAACCCCTAAACTTTCAATCTTATGCTGAAAGGGGAACTAAGGCCAAATTTGTATGGGTTTATCCTAAAGTTTCTTGACCACATTGCTTAGCCTTTGAGGGTTTTCCTCTTTTCAGATGAACTGCAAATAATTCTGAAGTTTCAAATTTCCCACTGTGCTGTGTTAGACGATTTTTGTTTTTAAATGATGGGTTTAAATGTGAAAGCATAGGTTCCAAAGTTAGCTTGGGATGGCTGTTTACCCATAGTCATACTCTTGAACAGTAGGGACTTAATTACATGATTTTCTCAGTAGTAGCTTATGTAAGGAAGCATGTAGCTTAGGTCATTTTCTTCTAGTAGCTTTTTAACCTGTTAAATGTATGTCCAGAAAAGCTCTAAATGTGCATATGGCTCAATGAAAATTACATTCAGCACACTTTGAGTACCAGCACCTGGATCTCAAATCTAACATTTCCTGGAACATTTCCATCATCTCCAAAGCCCCTTATAGTTGCTTCCTCCAAGGTATAAACACTGCTCTGTCTTCTAACTTCATAGAGTGGATGTTGAATATTACAAATGATGTTTCATAGTGTGTAAAATCATGCACAGACACATAAATATATTCACATATCTCTTCTAAGTACATAATATAAATACATGCACACACATTTATGTATTTTATTTCTTGGGATAATTTTGTTTCTGGTTTCTGCAGAGGATACATTTAAGTTTATTAAGCTTCCCTGTTGTTTGACAATGATTATGTGAAAAGCCCATGAACGTATCCATTTACTGCTTCACATTCTTACAGATAAAAACAAAATCATGTGGTAGAATGCTCACCTGGAGCTGAAGAGCTTACCGACAGCACCCAGGCCCAGAGTACAAGCCCCATGACTGACAAAAATAAAAATAAAAAACAAATAAAAACAAAGTCACAGGGTATTGGCTCATGCCTATCTATAATCCTTAGTTATTCAGGAAGCTGAGATCTGAGGATCACAGATCAAAGCCAGCCCAGGCAGGAAAGTCCATGAGATAGTAATCTCCAATTAAGTACCTGCAAACCAGAATTGGAGCTGTGTGTGGCTCAAGTGGTAGTGTCAACCTTGAGTGGAAAAGCTAAGGGACAATGCTGAAGACGTGGGTTCAAGCCCCAAGTACTCAGTACAAAAATGAAAAAGCATAGTCATCTAATATGCAAGCTTCCATTCCAGGTTCAGTGGCATTGCAGAGCACGGATGGTGGCAGGGGCCAACTTTTACATCGTCGGAAGAGATCCTGCCGGCATGCCTCATCCAGAAACAGGAAAGGATCTCTATGAACCAACCCACGGCGCCAAAGTGCTGACCATGGCTCCTGGCCTAATCACTCTGGAAATAGTTCCCTTTCGAGTTGCAGCTTACAACAAGAAAAAGAAGCGAATGGACTACTATGACTCTGACCAGTAAGTTCTACATTCTCTGCACAATCTCTGAGACACTTTGGGGTCTAGTATGTCCCCCAGGGCTTAGTGTATTGTCTCCTTTTTACAGCTGTTCTGATGACAGGCTTTTGGTACTCAATTCAGAGAAAAGCCGATGAAGGAACTAATTTCTCATTATTCTAGAAATTAGAAGTAGAAACGAAAATTGAATCTAGTTTCATGCTTTCTTGTTTCAGGACTTTTGTGGTTCTTAAGGGCAGTATTGATATGTCCGTGCTCACTATGTCTGATGCACAAATTAAGTACAAATGATTGGTGGCAATAGTATATATTTATCTCCTTTTCACTGACAGAACTGCACTTGATTCTGTCGAAGATAGTATCTGTAAGTAGTACCCTCTGTAAGTATAAAAAAATGAGTTGTGATGTTGTAGAATCAGAAGTAACTAGCTCTACTCGTGTACTTGCTGTGTGAGGCGATGAGTGTTTACCATCTTGTTTCTTTATCTCTGGAAGGATGGCAGTGGACCAGGCAATTTCCTTCTGGCTCAGCATCTGTAGGGTTTTGTCATTTGTTATGATTGGGTTTTTGTTGTGTTGTCCAAGCTGGGCTTAGCCTTATCATTCCCTTAGCCTGAGTCTCCTGAGGAGCAGGAGTTCATGCCACGATGTCAGGCTGTACTTCTTGCAACCTTTAGTACATCATTTATGAGTATGAGTTTACACGTAGGAGTATAAATAAATAAAACATGCTTTAATTTCCACCTTGTGAGTGTTAACTCTACTGAGGTCCTAACTGAAAACTGGCTGTGTGGCCTAGGACTGTTTAATCTGTGAGCTCTTGGTCTTTCTGCTTACATTTGAATTGGCAATTGTTCCATATAAGGAATAATGCTCACTGTGACCCAGCCTACTTATTTGGTATGGTCTATTTTGTCACAATGAAGACAGGAAAGTGAATGAAATCTTTTGAAGATTAAAACAGTATTCTTTTTCCTAAAAGGTACACTGATTTTTTTCCATTTAATTTATTAGAGATAGATATGTTATCTGGATAAAAAAATACTATTATTGCTATTGGAGCTTGGAGGGTTTGTTTTCTTTTTTGGGGGGTCCGGTCGTGGGGCCTGAACTCTGGGCCTGGGCGCTGTCCCTCAGCTCTTCAGCTCAAGACTAGCACTCTACCACTTGAGCCACAGTGCCACTTCCAGCTTTTTTTTTTTCTTTTTGCTTATGTGGTGCTGGGAAATCGAACCCAGGGCCTCATGCATTGCAAGGCAAGTGCTGTACCACTGAGCCATCTTCCCAGCCCCAGGGTTTGTTTTCTTATATAAGGCCATAATAATGTTTGAGACAAGTATGCTTTTAGCTAGTAGTAGGCTTCTTTGAGTGATGTACTGTAGCTAAAATACAAGAAGGTCTGAGGAAAGTGAAGGAACAGAAAAGAAAGTCATAAGTGGGTCAGGCAGTGTAAAAGGACTTCGATGTTCCCTAGTCTAGGTGTTGAATTTAAGATCAGAGCTATTTTAGTCTGCTTGCTGAAGATCTCACATGTAACCCAGATCCAGGATACGTGTGAGCCACACCAGAATAAAAACAACTAACCAGAACCTTTTTATCTATGTATAAAATCAGGTTTGCTAGCACCTATGAATAGTTCTAAATCATATTAGGCTTATTTAGCTTTTAAAAAATATATGGGTATATGTGTCTGTGTATGTGTGTGTGTATGTATGTGTATATATATATATATATATATATATACATATATACATATATATATATAATAGGCAGGCATTTCTGTGTATATACACTATAATTTCACCATCTGAAAAAAATACAGCTAAACAAGTAGTATACTAAGATACATTAATTGACTTTTTCCACCAAGCTTGTGAAACAAGAATTTTAAGAAAAATATTAGCAATTTTAGTAAACTTTTAACTATATTACCACAAAAAGTAATTGAAAGAAATGTACATTATGAAGGAAAGTGAAAATATTTTGGGTACAGTTTGTCCTTTTGTGATTAAACTTATACAGGCCACCAAGGAAGAGTCTAATTTTCTTAGTCTGTGGAGAGTCCTACCCAGTGGTTAACTCTTGAAAGCACTCACCTAGAGCCCCTGAGCCAGGGTAACAGTGCCTTCCCACAGAGCTATAGAACACATGGTGTCAAGGAATACTGGCATGGAAGACCTTTTGCTTCTCATCCAGCATGCCACTTATGTGTCTAGTGTGCATTTAAGAAGCTCTGAACATTATCTTATTCTGAGAATTATCATGACCCACATTAGGTCAGTTAGATAGCAGCAAGAAGGAGCAAGGAGAGAAAAGTAGAATCATCCTGCCAGAAGCTGAATGCACTTAAGCAAGTTTCCATTTTGTTGTATTATGAAAGCAAAGCCAAATGAGAAAAGAGCTGAGCATTTCTCTTGCCCTTCTTTGATTGGTACATTTTGTTACTGTGGTCCCTTTTCATGGTCAGCTGGCTTAATCACACACAGGACCCCAGAAACCCATCTGCATATAGTTGACTGATGTGCTGGTAAGCCCTTGATAACTTTGATGTTTGGTTAAATCTGTATAGTATTGCTTTAAGTCTCTCTTTTAATCATTCAAAACTAAATAATTACATCAGTTCTCATAAGATTTTCCAAAGATGAATTCTATATTAGTTGCATGAGTGGCTCATTTCCTTGGAATTTTTTTGGGTTACCAAATCTTAATAAGTTATAACGTGGGAAGCTTTAAAACTGCCACAGTTTTCTAGCTTTTTGTATTTGTGTTCAAATATAATTAAGTTGATGGGAATATGTTGGAAAGTGATTAAAATTTTGTGGAAAGGCGATAGTCTTTGATGTAGTGAGAAAACACAGTTATTAATTATGCACATATGAGGTTGTCTATGTTTGATTAATGGATGTTACTCAATTCCAGCTTTTATGTAATTAATGATTTTGTAGCTTTTGATTTTATTAAATACCAGTGTAAGACAAGGCTTAGGGGGGGAAATTTCATGAAGATTTCAGGCAAGATATTATTGATAGGAACTATGATAAAATCATCTGTTTACATTTAGGAAGTTAAAGAGATACATATTAACTATATTAAGTACTCAAAGAAATACAGTTTTAGGACTACACAAGCACATTCTTGAAGATATTACAAACTTTGAGACTCTGATTCTTTTTTCTTTTTGGTTGGTCCTGGGCCTTGAACTCTTGGCCTGGGCACTGTCCCTCAGCTCTTTAGCTCAAGACTAGCGCTCTACTGCTTTTTTTGTTTATGTGGTGCTGAGGAATCAAACCCAGGGCTTCATGCATGCAAGGCAATCACTGTACCACTGAGCCACCTTCCCAGCCCTCTTTTTTTTTTTTTTTTTAAATATGTGTGTATCCTTCAAAACTTTTTCTCCTTCTTTTGTATGCTTTTCATGGGAAAGCCTATCTATTCACAGTTTCTGTGCTTGGAACTCTTCAACTTACAGGTCAATGTTTCCCAGTTGCTAACTTCGTGTGACAAATCTGTATAAATATACCATTTTAAAACAACATGGATTTTGTTGTTCTTTAGGTCAAAAGACTTGAGTGAGCTTGCCTGTCTTCTCTGGCCAGGCTGGGCTCTTCTATGAGGGCCTATTTCTATGAAGATCCTTGTTATTTGCAGAATTTGGGAGATTCCATGTTTTAGAGTTGTACAACTGAGGTCCCAACAGTCTTAGAGACTATTGGCAGAGCTTGCTCCCTGTTCCAGGGTGGGCGGGAATCACAGTAGGCTCTTCCCCGTAGTACCCTGCATCTCAGTAGCAGAACCTCCTTTGTGTGATATTGCTCTCATGCTTCAAATTTCTCTGACTTCTCTTTTGTTTCTAGCTGAGAAAATGTTTTGCTTTTAAAGGGCTTAATTATTATGTTAGGCCTACTTAGGTCATTGTTATGATTTTTAAAAGTTCAAGTGACTAGTTGCATCTGCAGAATCCATTTTGCTTTCCAGCAATATACCATGGTGATATTGATAGGTAAAGGGCAGCGGGGCCATTTTTGAGTTCTGCTTACCATACCAGTGGGCATTTCCTGCTTGGATTTTTTTTTTTTTGTTGGTCATGGGGCTTGAACTCTGGGCCTGGGCACTGTCCCTGAGCTCTTCAGCTCAAGGCTAGTGCTCTACCACTTGAGCCACAGTGCTACTTCCGGTTTTCTGGTTGTTTATTAGAGATAAGGGTCTCATGGACTTTCTTGCCTGTGCTAGCTTTGAACCATGATCCTCAGATCTCAGCCTCTTGAGTAGCTAGCATTACAGTCATGAGCCACTGACACTGGCTGCATTATTCATTTATTTATTATTTATTGAATCTTTGCCATTGTTAGAAGTGGAACCTGTAGGGGCTGGGAAGGTGGCTCAGTGGTAGAGTGCTTGCCTTGTATGCAAAGGCCCTGGATTCGATTCCTCAACACTACATAAGCAGAAAAAGCCTGAAGTGGCACTTTGGCTCAAGTGGTAGGGTGCTAGCCTTGAGCTGAAGAGCTAAGGGACAGCGCCCAGGCCCAGAGTTCAAGCCCCACGACCGACATTTAATAAAAAATGAAAAAACAAAGAAGTGGAACCTGAAGTTAGAAACCATGAGAGGTTGTCATTGTCCTCCAAATTCTAGAGTGATGAGTACTTAACAGACTAGCTAACTCTACTGGACAAATCTAGTGTATCAGGGATGGGTTCCTGGACAAGTGAAAAAGAGAATAATGACATTATAGAGAAGAGGGTTAGTGCATAACTAAGTCCTTAAAGGGACTGGAAAGAACAACAGAATAAACAGTGGATATGAGATAGTCAAGGACCAGATAAGGCAATTATTTGAAGGTCAGAATTGGAATAGATCAACATTTTTAAAAGATGGGCTTGTCACAGTGCAGGTTGGATATAGGCAAATTCAAATTTCTGGTAAAGAGGTTAAATTTAAAGATTCACTCATCTAGCAATTAGCTAAAAAGGTTGACTATATTCAAATAGTTTCATAAAAAAAGAGTTCTGAACTTGACAAGGTGATGATGATAAAGAGTCATTATTCCAAACCCTTAAGAGCTGAACATTGAAGCAACTTTACACTGCTGGGCCTACTCATAGTATTAGATGGGACAGGAAAAAAAAAGAAAAAACAACAAAAAACACACACAAGCCTGGGCCTCATTAATGTGCAGATCCAGTGGGACTCTGGGTGTGTCTGTGGTGGTGTTTCCAGAGAGGATTAGATCAGGAAAGCTCTGATGTAATGGCTCTTTTAATCTCTTGATAGAGTCATAATAAGATGGCATTATAGGAAGGTGATGAAAGGTAGGGTGAGGGGCCTGGTTGGAGGAAGTACTCACTGGAGCCTTGACACTGTCTCCATGTTGCCTGTCCAAAGCAATGCAAGCTCATCCCCTGTACCCTTTTTTCCATGTACTACGGAAGATTCTGCAGCTGTGAGCCAAAGTAACTATCTTGTTAGTTGTTCTTTCCGATATCTTGGTCACCGTGATGAAAAAAGTTAACTAATTCGCCACTGCCACTATTTTCGTGTGGTTTGCTCTTATTTCTTTTTAAAAACTCATCTATTTAACCCAGTGGAGCACAGTTGAGTTTATAAGAGAATTTGTGTCCTACTTTATAATTTACGCCTTTAATTTTCATGAGCACGTTTTCCGTGGGATGTGAAGTTCTTTGTGAGGGGGTCCACTGGCTCCAGAGCAGGGTCTGGTATGACACCGTTGGAGGTCGTTGCTGTCACGTGCAGGACAGTGTTGAATGATGAACCTTGCGAAGGCTTCACCCACGCTACAAAAATGGCTTCCTTATGGTACACTCAGGTCCTCAGGCATCACTGAGTGTGGGTAGTATTTGCTTAGCTAGTCTCCCTTTCCCCTGAAAACATGGAGTGGAGTTCCCTTTGTCCATGCCAGCAGATGCCGCTCTGTTGAGATCTGACTGTGATCTCCCTCAGGTGTGAAGTATAGTATGCCCCATTATTGACCTTCCTGCTTACTGTAAAGAGTTCTTGCTGTGAGTTCTGTGTCTCACACCTTCATGCCTTTTCTTCTGTTTTTCTTTTTTTCCTGTGACTTTGGGATTTTCTGTATCTTTTTCAGGCAAGAGTGGGATTCATATAAAAATACAAACCAACTTTTTTTTAGCATGCCATTTAGCAGCATTTATCAACCATGCATTATTGGCATTTGGATAAAAATAATTCTCTGCACTGGGGAGGCTGTGCTGTACATGATAGGCTGTTTCCCTGGTGGGGGCAGCATAGGATGGTAAAGTCATCATTGTTAAGAATTTTTGGATGGGGCTGGGAAGGTGGCTCAGTGGTAGAGCGCTTGCCTTGCATGCTCGAGGCCCTGGGTTCGATTCCCCAGCACCACATGAGCAAAAAGAAAAAAAGCCGGAAGGGAAGTGGCGCTGTGGCTCAAGTGGTAGAGCGCTAGCCTTGAGCTGAAGAGCTGAGGGACAGCACCCAGGCCCAGAGTTCAGGCCCCACTACTGGACCCCCCCAAAAAATTATTTTCTTAGATTGGCCTACTTCGAGACTGAGGGTCTTCTTGGTTAGTTTGTCATTCTGTAGGGTAAATAGATTCTTTTTTAATCTCCATGGATTCTTTTGCAATTATAGTTATAACTAACCTGGGCATTTTGAGCATGTTAGAGGTGCTGGATTTTGAATAAACAGTGATAGTCTAAACAATATAATAAACATGTCTAAATAACAGAAAGCAAATGATGAACACAGAAATCCTGGAAACAAATGTAAAGGAAATTAATGAATACAATTAAAGCCATGTCCTTGTTCACTAGAATTCAGTACATGAGTTCTGGTCTAACTCTTGATAATTAAAATCTTTGGACTATCATCTTCTAAAACTCTAGGAATGTATTAGTCAATTTTCATTACTGTAACAAAATTCCTGAGATAATCAACTTCAAAAGATGAAAAGTTTATTTTGGCTCAGGTGTTAGAGGTTTCAGCCCATGGCTTGTTGACTGTGATACCTTTAAAACTTCCTACTAGGTCCTACCTGCCAGAGGTTTCCACCACTTTCCACTGATGCCAAGCAGAGAACCATGCCTCCATGGGCCTTTGAGAAGCACTTTAGACCCAGATCATAGCATACATATTTTGCCTTTAGTTAAAAGCAGTACACAGGAAGTAACACCGAGAGCAATACTGCGCTTCTCCCAATAGACCATGGAGTCTGATGAGAGGAGAATGTAACACAACCAAACTTAGCCATTTATCTCGTAGCAAGGACTAAGAATTAGACGATTGGACATCTGAAAGCTTTTGAGATTAGCTTTTTAAAAGAAAAGGTCCATTCTTGAATAATCAAAGGCTTTGTTCTAGAAGATATATAATGATATAGGCTTTAAAAAAATTTTTGTTGGGCATAGGGCCTAGGGCCTAGGTGCCATCCCTGAGCTCCTTTATGCTCAGGGCTGGTGCTCTACCACTTGAGCCACAGTGCCACTTCTGACTTTCTGTTATTTAATTGGAGATAAGAGTCTCATGGACTGTCCTGCCTTGGCTGGCTTTGAACAGTGATCCTCAGATCTTAGCTTCCTGAGTAGCTAGGATTATAGGTGTGAGCCACCAGTGCCCAGCATGGTGCCCAGTGTCTGAAAGCACAGACGTTCTAAATTTTATACATAGAATATTTATGGATCCTCTTAGACCTGCCCATTGCCATTCAGTTTAAAACCCCTGTGTTACTGTATGATAGGTTGTAGATTTCATGACAATTTGTGGTGAAGGATGTTGAGTCAGTTTGGGGTGGTCACTTTAGGGAAACCATAGGACTTCGTTATTGACTAACTATCTAATAGAAGCTGTTCAGTAGCCTTTATAAAACAGAGGTGCTGGTAGGCATGACAAGTCATAGAATTTGGTTAAGTAGATTCTACGTCATCACATTTTTCATATACTTTCAATTGGTCTAAGTTAAAAAATAATAATTGTCAAAATTGCCATATATGAATCCAAACAGTGCTTATTATTATTTTTTAAATCTCTGAAAGAAAGCTGTAAATAACTTCATCTGGTTTCAAAGAGATCATTTTAAATCTCAGACTTAAGAAGGGCTGGGATAAGGTGAGTGACTAGTGTGCATGAGGCCTTGTGTTTTCCCCCTAGCACAAACAACGAAATTAATGTTTTAATACATTATAAATAACCTTCCTTCACATTAAGTGAACGGGTAACTAGAATCCCAAATGATTAATTTGATTCATCTATCAGTTATCTCCATTGGTTTTAGTTTCTGTCACAGGAGACGTTCCTTTGACTTACTTCCTTGAATTACTTATCGTCTAGTTAAGATCTTTAAGAAGCTGGGCTAATTGAATATGAACCTTCAAAAGCTACAACTGCAGGGCCATCTGCTGACCCTGCTCTTGTCCGTGTGAACAGCTTGAGCTTGTGGCTCTGATGGTCACATATGTGGATGGAGGGACAGCAGATGGTTGTAAAGATTTAAAATCGTCAGCAAGTGGCCAAGAGTCATTGCAGTGTGGAGTTCATCAAGATGCTGGCCACATGTGGTTAGTGTGTTTATTAAGGGTTCCACGTAGGCTGCTAGCTGTCATGTTCTATTTTTCCCTCTCTGCTGTTCTAACCCTTTCCCCTTTGTTTTTTAAGAGCTTGCATTGTGTCTGCTGTAGATTATAAGAAGCTGTAACCAAGTGGTTTTGAAAAAGGAAAAAACCCAAACATGCCCGTGTTTCTTTTTCCAGGTGCCTGGCAGGATTGGTTAACCAGAGCAATGAAATGATCCTAATTAGAATTGCTTTGTAGAGAAAGCCTAAAGTCCTTTATTTAGTAGCCCTTTCAGCTTCTGGCAAATTCCTGATTACTCATAGGTAATGTTTTAGGGCTAATTTGAAATCATACCAGAGATTTCTTAGCTTTTATTTGGTTGAATTATTTCTGCAAAATGATGACCATGTAAAGACGTACTGTTACGTGTGAAAATTAGAGAATGCTAATTATAGAGCATACTGGTGCTTGTATCAAGACATGGAACCTGGCTTCTGATCCAATGTCCTTACGTAACAGAGATGGAAGGACACACAAGAGAGAGGCAGAAGGAAATGTGTTTTGTGTAGCAGGGTGGAGTGAAACCAGTACCATGTGGAAACAAACTCTCATGTCATTTGGTGAAGAAATACTGTGGCATGCGGGGCAGATGGAGTGTGAAATAGCTTCAGGAAAAGAGGTACCCAGGGACCTTGGTTTAGAAAAGCAATTTCAGGAGGAATGCAGGCAACCTTCTGGATTTCAGATAGTTTGGCATTCTGAGGGAAAGAAAGGACTTAAATTGGTTTGGCTTCATTCCTTTAATCAAAAAATTCAGGCAGAGTTGTCCAGCAAGCTGCTTGCCTGTTTGCCTGCTTGCCTGCTTAATTCTTCCTTTTTTTTTTTTTGTCAGTCATGGGGCTTGAACTCCGGGCCTGGACACGGAGCTCTGGACACATAGAGCTCTTCAGCCTCAAGGCTAGTGCTCTGCCACTTGAGCCACAACACCACTTCTGGCCTTCTGGTCTCACGGATGTTCCTGCCCGGGCTGGCTTTGAACCACCATCCTCAGATCTCAGCTTCATGAGTAGCTAGGATTACAGGTGTGAGCCACCGGTACCTGGCTAGCCTGCAAGTACCTGGCTAGCCTGCAAGCACTTGATGTGTGTCACATGGCTTTTCTATTTCTGAAACTAAAAGTTTAGAATTTATCTCTCCAGGAAGCTTCCAGGTCCTAAGCCTTTCCTTACCCAGCCCAGCCCTGAGGTTTAGCATCTCTGGCCTAAAGATGTGACCGATGGATTCCCACGCAGGTTCTTGTTGTGTTATTCTTGCAAGGCAGCCTGATCTCTGTGCTGAGAAGGTTGAGCCCATCCAGCCTTAACCACCAGTGAAGATCCTCACTCTTCTTCTTCCTTCTCCTCCCTGTGTTCTTCCCAGTTCTGCTTCTTGGCTTTCCCCCCCCCCCCCCTTTTCATTTCCTTTTCTGTAACTTCCCTCCTTTCTCTCATCCTTGACATTTATTTTCTTTGGCCCATGTAGTTTAGACTCCCTTCCTTCTTTAATATTGGTCATATTTTTATTTCACTTTGTAGCTTCCAATTTTATAAGAATCTGCAATGAACTCAATAAAAAAATTTTCCATAGGAATTTTTTCCTAGTTCTAAGATGATAATATTCAATAATGTGATATTTTGCTTAATGACAAATTTGACATCGGATGGATATGTTTTATCATTGAACTAGTATAATAATCCAATAAGCACAGAGAGAAAAAGTACTTTTGTTGTTGTTGTTTTTGACAGTCCTGGGGCTTGAACTCAGGGCCTGGTCTCTATCCCTGAGCCACTTTGTGCTCAAGCCTAGCACTCTACCACTAGAGCCGCTTCTGGCCTTTTCTGTTTATGTGGCACTGAGGAATGGAACCCAGGGCTTCATGCATGCTAGGCAAGCACTCTACCACTAAGCCACATTTCCTAGCTCTAGAACAAATGCTTTTTAAAAAAATCCCACAGTAAACTTCCTCAAGCTGTGAAATAATTTTCATTTTATTTTCTCTCTTCAGCCATGAAGATTTTGAATTCATCTCAGGAACACGAATGCGCAAACTTGCTCGGGAAGGCCAGAAACCTCCAGAAGGCTTCATGGCTCCCAAGGCTTGGACTGTGTTGACGGAGTACTATAAGTCCTTAGAGAAGGCTTAGACTGCTAGCCTGTCGCCCACCTATGACACTTCACTGAGTACCACAGGAATCATAGAGTCACTGGTGGCATTTCTTTGTAGTTATGTGTGTCTGGATGTGTTTCTAAAACAGACTTATCTTCTTCCTTAACTTGCTATTATGTTGTTTATGCCTTACAAGCTCTGTTTTGAACTATGTAACCCACTGCTTGTTTTAATGTATCTTTTCCACTTATTCTACTTAATATTCTTATAATACGATTTTTAAACCTTGTCTTTTTATATTATATTTATGCTTCTGTCTCATGATTTTTTTTCAAGCTATCCTATTAGTTCTAACCAGTAATATATAGAATGTCACTTTCTTCCCTTAAGAAACAGAAGGGGAAAAAAAAAATCACTAAACAGTAAACTTGGCTAGAACTTGTTTCTGGGAATTTTACAAGACATCTGTAACAATTAAATTTTTTTTTTCTATATTGAAAATGTAAACTGCTTCTTTTTTGCCTTCCAGTTAATCATCTTTCAGCTCTTATCATCTGAAGTGTTCTTACGATCTGTGTGAGCTGTGGACAAATTCCTTTATTCAATAAAATTAATTTTTTGGCTTCTTATTTATACGATACCTTCTATAATCTTTCCTCCTTGTGAAAAAGTTCCCAGTAGAGGAGGGAAACTATAGGTACCTTTCAGGGGTACAGTATTCAGCCCTTCACACTGTGATACACAGTGAAATTCAAACGGCATGAGTCTGTATTGAATACTTTTTAGTGAGGAAATAATAAAGCATTCTTAGTCCATTTAAATACTGAACCGTCTTCTCCAACTATGTCTCTAATGCTCATTTTTCTTTCTTTCTTTTTTTTTTTTTTTTGCGGGGGAGGTCCGGTCATGGGGCCTGAACTCTGGGCCTGGGCGCTGTCCCTCAGCTCTTCAGCTCAAGGCTAGCACTCTACCACTTGAGCCACAGCGCCACTTCTGGCTTTTTTCTTTTTGCTTATGTGGTGATGAGGAATGGAACCCAGGGCCTCAGGCGTGCAAGGCAAGCGCTCTACCACTGAGCCAACTTCCCAGCCCTAATGTTCATTTTTCTTAGTAGTATGACTGACTGACTTTACTGTCAGTTAAAATAGCTGAAAAACATAAAGGAAAGATACTTTAAATTTTTAATTGTAAAGATACTGTACAGAGGGGTTACAGTTACACAAGTAAGGTAATAAGTACATTTCCTATCAAGGATTGTTACTTCTTCCTTTGTATTTCCCCTCCCATCCCTTCCCTCCCCACCTCCTCAACCTCCCCCCCCCCCCCCCATAGCTGTAACCTTCATTTTCAACATAGTGCCTTGTACATCTCACTGTTACAATGAGTCAACTTGTATCCTTGTTAGGAAAGATACTTTTTAACATTGTCTCTCAGAAAGTCACATTCCTGGATTTACATTTGTAATCCAAGCTCCCCCAGGCATGTTCCTATCCCCTTTATAGCCTCCAACTCCATTTTCATAGTGTTTGACCTGAGTGAGTTATTCCACTTTGATTCTGAGTTTACATAGCATATTTTCAATACTACACTGTACTTGTAAAACTAGGAAAGTCTGAAGGAAAGAATGATTGACAATGCTGTGGTAAATGTGGTCACAAACTAACCATGGATTTCACCAAGTAGTTGTCCTTTCTGACTCTAGTCCACACTGTGATCCCCAAACTCTAGTCCCCCCAATGAGGGACATGGTGACCACATGATCTCAGACCTCCATAACTACGGGATTAGCCACCCACTTGTGTATTCTCAAAAGAGAGCTAAGTAAAGGCAACCAGTAACTTCCACTAGTTCACAGGTTATTATGTGTTCCTTTAATCTCCAAATCTCATATATCTCATATAGGTGGAAATTTTACTTCTCCTCTTCCTAGTTCATAAAAATGAGTTCAAATCAATCTTTAATACATTCAACCCTTACAATAAACCTCTCCTGCCAAGTGGTCTTGGAAATCTAAATGGCATTTTTATCTATCCATCAGCTGGAAAAGTGAATGGAAAAATACTTTATTTTTTTTTAAAGGAGGAAGGAAAAGAAAGTGCAGTCATCTTGGCAGAAATAGGGTGTCTTAATTTGTCAGTTTCCTACTCCACCATGATAATCAAGACCACATATTGGAGTTTTTATTTCCATCCATGAGGGCAACAATTGTGTCTATATCTTGGAAGTCAGCATTCAGATATTTTATCAGGAAAAACTCGGAAGTTATGCTTCCCACATCTGGTATGTCTTTATTAGCACATGTGTATCCAGGAGTAGGGTTGGCTCCCAATGCCAGGAGGTATTTTGCCCACCAGGCCTCTTTTATAAAGTGTAGTGTATATTTCTCAGAGGGCTTGCAAGGTTCCTTGGTTTTATTTCCGTTTGGATTCCATTCCTTTATTCCACACAGTCTTGTTCTGAATATATAAGTTGTTCCAAAAATCATTTTGTCCACCTAACTCCCAGTCAGTATTTTTTTCTGGATTGAGATAAAAAGAAAAATCTAGCCTCTCAAGAGCTATCTAGGGAGATAACTAGGGGGCTGATAAAGGATTTCTCCTTTGTTAATGATGCTCCAAACAAGTGTTTCCTCAAAGAATTGTCAGGAGTTCTTGAAATCCTAAAGGATTTCATATAATTATTTAGAAGAACAGAGTAAAGTCACCACGAACAAAGCAAGAGAAGAACATTTTTTTCTGCTAATTTCAGTCTCTAGTTTTCTTTTCAGGGATTTGTTGTTTATCTGGACTTCTTCCAGGAATTCCTTAAAATCTCCTCTGTTGTAAGACTTATAATCAGTTAAGTGGGACTATAAAGAGGAAAAGTTAGCAAGCATTGTGAGGTACCTCTGCACATCTTCAGATTACTCCAAAGTTGATCCAGCTGAAAATCTTGCAACACTAGAGAAAAAGCCAGTAGAGTCTCACATAGTGCTTCTAGCCAATCAGGTGCTCTACCTCTTGAACCATTTCCTCAGCCATTTTTAGTTTAGTTATTTTGTGATTAGGGTCTTAGATTTATGCCTGGATTTCTCTGGACATGGATTCTCCTGTTTACACTTCCTGGTTAGCTGGAATGACAAGCAAGCATCCATTTGCCCAGCTTTGTCTGTTGAGATGAGCTTTTGAGAGCTGTTACCTGAGGTTGACTTAGACCACCATCTTCCTGATCTCAACGTCC
Organism: Dipodomys spectabilis; assembly: GCF_019054845.1. NCBI lineage: Eukaryota > Metazoa > Chordata > Mammalia > Rodentia > Heteromyidae > Dipodomys > Dipodomys spectabilis. The sequence goes on from NW_024870974.1 coordinate 3,220,726, forward strand.
CTAATAGCTAGGATTACAGGCATGACCCCCTCACTTAGTGTTATAGGATTTTTATTGTCCTTTTAGTTTCAAGGGTTATGGGGACTCTACTCTTTGAGGCCAAGTAGCCGTCTCATCCCTGACCATTTCCATCTCTTTCTCCATGGCTTTGCTACTACGAGGGTAAGTTATAAATATGAGAAGGAACATTTTTTTTCTCTCAAACTCTAGGCTTGGGCGTTGTCCTTAAGCTCCCTTTTGCTCAAGGGTGGTACTCTACCACCTGAGTCACAGCGCCACTTCCAGTTTTTTCTGTGAGTAATTGGAGAGAAGAATCTCACAGACTTTCCTGCCCATGCTGGCTTCGAACCTCAATCCTCAGATCCCAGCCTCCCTGAGTAGCTAGGATTATAAGCTTGAGCCACAGGCGCCCAGCAGAAAGAACATGTTATTCCTAGTAAAATAGCACATTGCAAGCTTCTCGCTGTTGACATTTCTCCCCGTAACTTGTTTCATAGAACACAAGGCAACCCTGCTAGCTTCCCTGGGTAAACTCCAGACGGTTAGCTTGGCACTATTGGGAAGTGGTGGAGACTCTAAGAACTGGGGCCTGATGGGCGCCCTCTGCTCATTAGCATCCTGACCCGTTCCTCTTCGGCTTTGGCAGCCAATGAGGTGAGCAGCTCCAGTCCACCCTATGTTCTCGCCAGGATGTGCTGTGTTGCTGTCACAGGAACCATAGCAACAGGCACCATATCCTTTGCCCCGCTGCGCAGATTCCAAAAATGGAGTAATTAGCTCAAGGTCACACACTGGTTAAGAGGGAATCTTGGGGGTAGGGACCCATGGTGTAGCTCATTACAGATTCTGTCTGCATCTAACACAACTTACCAAGGAAGGATATGGAGATGTCCAGAAATCCAGGTTAGCCCTTTGAGAGAGGTAGATGCTTAAGAAGACAATACCATAATAAAATGAATAATACATACTTGAACATTTACTGTACATCAGGTTCTTTTTGCTAAGTATGCACAGCTTATCTCAAGTGGACTTTATAGATAGGAAAACAGAAACTTTGAGAAAATAAGGTAGTTGTCCAAGATCCCAAACCTAACAAAAGCCAAAGGCAGAGCTAGGTTCATACTTGAGATCCCACAAAGTTGGCACACATTTTAAGCTGCTTGGAGCAAAACTGTGTTTTCTTCACATGTGTTTTCTTTTTCTTTTCTTTTTGTGCTGGTCCTGGGACTTGAACTCAGGGCCTGAGTGCTTTCCCTGAGTTTCCTTTGCTCAAGGCTAGCGCTCTACCACTTGAGCCACAATACCACTTCTGGCTTTTTCTGAGTAGTTTGTTGGAGCTAAGAGTTGCATGTCCTTTGCTGCCTGGGCTAGCTTTGAACCATGATGCTCAAATCTCAGCCTCCTGAGCAGCTAGGATTAGAAGTGTGAGCCACCAGCACCAGTGTCACATAATGTGCCTGGAGTTGAGACTCCAAGTGTTTCCTGCAGGTCATCAGATGACCTTTTAGATCAGAATCACCCTAATGCTGGACAAAGATATGAATCCCCAATAAATCCAGAGCTCTGGAGGAATCAGGGATCTGATTGGTGGACTATGAAAAGAGAATGCAAAAGCATGCATGGTCTACTGACCCCCAGCTTGAAACATGCCCTGTGGTACTGCTGTCCGAAAACTGAGTGGCTCAAGGGGAGGGGCATTGAGCTCCATCTTTTGATGTGTGGAACTGTGTGCCATGGGACTGTGATGACTGAGAGAAGTATGTGAGATGGGAGAGATTTTTGTGGTCATTGTTTCCAGTTTATTACAAATGGGAGCCCTTCCTAGCCGGGGGCTTGACAATGACCCTCTCACTTGCTCACTTATTATCATCCCAACCTGCAGGATTGCCCCTTTCCACGGAACAGAGGAGACTGATGCACAGAACCTACAATGTAGGTCTTGCAACGAGGCAAGAAGAGACTGAAATTCTTTTGTCGCATAAAACATCCTCTGCATTGCTCATAGCAAAGTGCTACAGAATTGTTGGACATTGAGATGTATTTTGCATCTTTGGTTTAAACAAAAACACAAATGTTCTGAATTTGCTTCCTTTTCTGTGATGACAGGTTGCTGTCAGTACGTGCTTCTACCCACTAAATGTTTTCTAAACGTATGCACATACTTTCTCCATTCCCCACATCCTCAGTGATGCTTTCACAATGAATGAGAATGTAATTGCTTTGCAAAATCCAGTCCTGCACTGAACAAAGCACTGGAAATCCAGTGCTTAAAAACGTTTTCCTTGCTATGTGATTTGATTTTCAACAATGCAAATATGGCACGTACACATTTTCTCATATCTGAGTGGTTAAATGTTGGAGACTGAAACTTCTATTTTAAATGGCCAAACTACTTGATAATAATAAGAAAATATGATACTTTCTGATTATTTTAAAAAGAAATGTGCTTATAATAGAGATAGAAATTTACTTGGGGTATTTTAGAAGAAAATTATTGAAAACTAGTGGATCAACTGAAAAATAAGCTCCAGGATTTGCAATCAATCATGTAGTTTTTATATAAGATCTATGTGTTGCATTTTTTTTTAAAGATGACAGCCATTAAAACAGTCAGGTCCTGGTGGCTCAAACTTGCCATCCTAGCTTCTCAAGAGGCTGAGATCTGAGGAGATAGAGGATCATACTTTGAAGCCAACCCTGGGAAGGGAAATCCATGAGACCCTTATCTCCAATGTACTACCTAAAAGCTGGCAGTAGATTTGTGGTTCAAATGTTAGAGCAACAGCCTTGAGCAAAAAAGTTAAGGGATAGCACCTAGGCCCTGAGTTAAACCCCAGTACTGGTATAACAATAACAACAACAACAAGACTTCAGTAACATTACAAATTACTGAACTGTGGTTTTTATTGAAGTGTAGTTTAAAATATAGTGAAGTATGTCTGTGTATATATTTGTGAAAATCAGGAATATTGATGTTAAAGTTTGGTATAAATATAATGCTCTGAGAAACAGTGTAGAAGTCAGAATTCATTTAAAATAGAAAGTACTTGGACTGAGAGTATGGCTCAAATGGTGGCGTGCTTGTTTATAAGCACAAGGTCCTGTTCACACCTCAGTGCCACCAACCCCCCCCCCCCCCAGTTAAAACAAGTTAAATATAGATTTAGTATATGATTCAGCTTTCAATTCCTAGATGTGTTCTGAAATAATCCATAATAAGAGCAACCAAAAATATACACCAATGCTCATAGAGGTTCTTTCTACTATAGACCCATGGTAGAAACAGGAAACACCTAAATACCATCAGCTGATAAATGGGTAAATAGACCATGGTATAAATGTACAGTGGAATATTATTCAGCTTTAAAAAGGAGTATATTTCACACCTATATCACAGCATAGATGAACTTTGTAAACATTGTTCTGGGCTAAAGGTATTGTGTTTGCCTAGCATGTTTGAGACTTTGAGTTCAAACCCCAGTGTACTCTCTCTCAAAGAAAAATTATGCTAATTGGATTAAACAAGTCACAGAAGGACATATTGTATATTGTATATATATTGTATAATTTTAATTATAGGAAGCATCTACAATAGGCAAATGCAGAAAGCAGAACAGTAATTTCTAGGGACTAGGGGAAGGGGAATATAGGGGTTTCAGGTTTAAGGGTTATAGAGTTTCTCTTTGGGACAATGAAAAAGGTTTAAACATGGATAGTGGTAGTGAATTTACTTAGATACTGTATTGCAATAAAATTGCCTATAGATATTTAAAATGGGTAAATTTAAGTTATGTATGGTTTATCAGTAAAACTGTGAAACACGTTTATGAGGATGTGTTCAAAATAGCAGCAAGAAAGGCAAGCATGGGATGGAAAGATGGAAGGATCATCGAGGGCAGGGAATTGGTGAGATCCACTTGAGAAATAGAAAATAGGCAAGTCTTTGGAAGCTATGTGATGGTCAGGGTGTGAGAGAGTAACAGACATGAACCCAAACTAGAAAACCCTTATCCAGTTTCTTTTTATTTCTTTGAGGTTGCTTTTAGTCATCCCTGGCTAATTTTTAATAATGACTGAGGAAAACTATCATCTTGATAGAAGGACGTCAGATTGTTTTCAGATGACCAGAAACCGAGGTTGTTGTACAGTTCTCTCCTCCTCCTCCTCCTCCTCCTCCTCCTCCTCCTCCTCCTCCTCCTCCTCCTCCTCCTCCTCCTCCTCCTCCTCCTCTTCTTCCTCCTCCCTTCTTCCTCTTTTTCCTCCTCTTCCTCCTCTTTTTCCTCCCTCTTCTCCTTCTCCTTTTGTCATATTGGGGTTTCAACTCAGGGTCTTGCTCTTGTTGTGAGACACTCAATTCCTGAGCCACATTCCCTCCCTGTTGAATTTTATTTATTCCTCAGACAGGGACTTGTCTGTTTGCCCTAGCCAGCTTGGACTGTGATCCTCCTACTTACACCACCTCCCATGTAACCTGGGAAACAGGCATAAACAATAATGCCCTGTCTTTGGTTAATAGTTAGGGGAAGTAGAGACTGTGTTAGCAGTTTTAAGGCCTGCTATTAAAAAAGGTGCACAAAGTTGGTGACTTTTGAAAGGAACAGAAGCTTATTCTGCAGTTTGAAATCAAGGTGTTGGCAGAGCAGCACTCCTCTTGGGTTCCAGGGATGGTCCTTCCTTGCCCCTGTCAGCTGCTGGTGGCTTCAGGTGCTGCTGGCTTCTCACCACATCACTTTGATATTTAGTTCCTTTGCATGGCCTGCATCTGCTTTCTCCTTTTCTGTCTCTTTTTATTGGACTTAAGAGCCCCCTTGGGCAGTCCAAAATTATCTTATCTCATGATCTTTAGTTTTGTTCCATCTGTAAAGACCATTTCCCCCATAAAGGTCACAGTCACAGGTTAGGTGTATTTGGTCATAAACGTATGCTTACCCCCCCTCCCATTTCTTTTCTTTTTTGAGAAGGTGAGTTCCCACTCAACAAGCTTCAAGATATTAAAAGAGGATTGGCATCTTTACAAAAGAAAAGAAAGCAACTACATGGAACCAGGGATGACTATGAAAGAGTCATACTGGGAATTCTGCCTGAACCAGAAACATAGTATAATGCTTTGATAGAGTTTCTGCTGAAATGAATATAACTTGAAGTCTAACAGTAAGAAAATGAATGAAATAAGTAATGTTTATAAACTAGCAGTTCTTATTAGAAATACACTGCCACAATAAAAAAATTCTATTGATGAAAATAAGACTTGAAAGACACACACAAAACATTAAAGGTGAATTTGGGTAGTGGAATTATAATAGATTGCTCCTTATGGTCTTACCTAATTTCTCCATTTTTCATTAATTAACATGTGTTAAATTAAAATTTTGATGTACAACTGTACATATTGGGAAGATCTTTTATATGATTGTGACTTTCATATAATTGTTTATATTTCAGCATGCAGTATTTCAAAAGCCCTACTCCTTCAAAGCTTCCTGTGAACCTTATAAAGAAGAATGATTCCTTGATCAAAGGAAAAGTCGAGGCACATAGCGTTTAGGTAACTTGGTTTAAGTCACACAGTCAGCAAGTAGAAGGGCCACATTTTAAAGCCATTCTTGCCCATTTTAAATTCCACAATTAACTTCCATTAAAAGATACCATATGTCTATATGGGATTACCATAACAAGACTGGCTACAAATAAGCATAGCAGTAACTAACTTCCTCTGAAAGAATGGAGGTAGCAATATCCAATGGTGAAATCAGGTACTGCCAAGCTAATGCCACACTAGCCAGTCATGCTCAACACTTTGGGGAGGACAATACAGATGCCACTGAGAATCTGCTGAATGCAACAAAAGAATGTGTGGGCACACACACGAAGAAGATATTATATATGTATATAATATATATATATGAAATATATATTTCATGAACCCTTCAAATTATATATATTATATGTATATTATATATATATGTGTGTATATATGTATATATACACACATACATATATAATTTGAAGGGTTCATGAAGCCTATCTAACTTTACCACATAGTCCAAGCTTCTGCCTGCAAGAATAGTGAATAAGACCAAAGAACCTTTTTTTCTTTTCTTTTCTTTCTTTTTTTTTTGCCAGTCCTGGGGCTTGAACTCAGGGCCTAGGCTCTGTCCCTGAGCCTCTCTGAGCTCAAGGCTAGTGCTCTTAAGGGGCAACAACAAAATGGTGAGACCAAGGACAAAGAGAAAACCAATTCAACAGTGAGACTCACAAGACAATATGTTGGAAATGAACTGTACAACTTGGTAGGGGGGAGGAGGGGAAGGATTAGGGGAGAGGGAAAGTGGGAATGAGGGAGGGGGCAACAAGTTCAACAAGTCCTCACCACATTACGAATGTAACTGTAGCCCCTCTGTACAGCACCTTGACAATTAACTTAAATTCAAAAAGACAAAAGAGCAATAGACTCTCACTGCAGATCTAAATGGCTATACGAACATTGCTTAATTATAGAGAATAACTGGAGCAATGGTTTCTTTTGCTTCCCGATCTCCAGAATCTTCACAATGGAGGCAGTAGAAATGGGCTTGTTTGGCTGACTAGCAGGAAATTTTCCAGATAGCAGATCCTAATCTTTCCCTCCCTTATCTAGAAAAGTAGAAGTCTTCCAGAGAGTTCCTCAAGACCAACCCATGAATCCCCCCTGCCCTTTAGGGTGTACAAACGGGAAGCCGAAGGCTCTTTGCCTCCACTTCTTCCCTGTGCATATTCCATGGATGAAAATAAAAATATGTAATGATAAAAGGGAAAAAAAGCCTCATGAGACAGCTCTAGGCATGAGATCAACCTTTCTCGCTCAGCTCCCCCTTGGCAAGTAGATGTGAGAGAACAAAGGAGACCCTCGAAGCCCTGAGGTGCTTCTTGCCAGGAAGCTTCTAGCACAGTACACCAGGCCAGATCATTTATCCATTTGGCTGTATTTAAACTCTTGGCTTCTTCTTCCAAAAGAGACTCATTGGATTATGACTATGAACTTATTTATATTGCCTCCCACCCACAATTCTTTCTTCTTCCTCGAGACTGAAAAGCTGGCTTAAGTTTGGTGATATTGGAATGTTATAAATAAAAATAACTATAATACCTGGCATCCCGCATTGCAGAATGAGCCAACTACATTGTGCTGTAGTACACAGTTAGGGGACTAGGCTGTAGTCCTTCCCTTGAGATTTATTCTCTCTGCACCATTTCCTAAGGCACCATCAACATCATCCAGCACTGGGCCTCACCAGAGGGGCCCAGGCTCTGACCAGGAGACAACGGAATTCCGCACAGCACTAGATGAAAGACCATGAAGAAACTACAAGTTTACCACACGTAAGTATTTTATCTCGCCAAACCTCAAATCCCTCTGAATATGTCGTGTTACAGGTGAGACTCTGAGAAGTGATGTGACTCTCCCAAACACACTTGGCTTTCACTCTTGTTGAAAAAAATGGAGCATTTGGCTTGCTTGTATTGATGAAGTAAGCTTTCTACCATGACCACCACATCATAGCTATCATGGACAGCATCCATGGATGAGTCTAAAGGCAGAATCCTTACCATGTGTCCAGTGGAGTCCCTTCCTGACCCATACTTGTGTGTCTCAGGTAGCTAAGCTTTTTGACAGTGACTTTAAAGAGAGTCAAATTCAAGTTTCTTTTTTTTTTTAGTATATATTTTTTATTGTAAAGATACTGTACAGAGGGGTTACAGATACATGAGCAAGGTAATGAGTCCATTTCCTACGGAGTATTATTATACTCTCCTTTATTTTTCCCCTACCATCCCTTTCCTCCTCCATCCCCTCTCCCACCCTGCAAAGTTGTAGTTTGTTTTCAACATAGTGTCTTGTACATCTCATTGTTACAAGGAGTCATCCTGTATCCTTACTTTAGCATTTTGTTATTTCCCTTCCCCTCCCCAAATTAGAAAAATGTATATACAAGATGCAGGGCACTGACATCAAATACAGTGACAACAGGGGTTGTACCATAGGGGAAGAACATACAAAGAAACAAAAAAATTACATAGTACATTATAAGTACATTAAAAACAACAGCAACAAAGACAAGATTCTTGGGTCCCTATCTTGGGGTTCATTTCACTTAGCATCAGGTCATATGGTCATATGTACATAGCTTTTGACCTCTTCTGCTTGTCCTAGACATATACTAATTATTGCAAATAAGGGAAACCATGGGACTTATGTTTCTTTGAGTTTGGCTTACTTCACTTAATATAATTTTTTCCAAGTCTTTCCATTTCCCAACAAATGGGGCAATGTCATTCTTTATGATGGAGGCATAGAATTCCATTGTATACATATGCCACATTTTCTTGCTCCATTCATCTATTGAGGGACATCTGGGTTGGTTCCATATCTTAGCTATGGTGAATAATTTTGCAATAAACATAGTTGTGCTGGTAGCTTTAGTATGGCCTTGCTTGTGATCGTTTGGATAAATCCTAAAAGTGGGATTGCTGGGTCATAGGTAAGCTCTATGTGGAGTCTTTTGAGGAACCTCCATACTACTTTCCAAAGTGGGTGAACAAGTTTACACTCCCACCAACAATGTAGTAAGGTTCCCTTCTGTCCACATCCCCTCCAGCATCTGCTGTTATTAGAGTTCTTGATTATAGCCATTCTAACTGGGATGAGGTAGAATCTTAGTGTTGTTTTGATTTGCATTTCTTTTATGGCTAAAGAAGTTGAGCATTGCTTCATGTGTCTATTGGCAATTCTTATTGTCTCTTCAGAGAAGTTTCTCTTTAAGTCTTTAGCCCACTTATTAATCAGGCGGTTGTTTCTTTAGGGATTTGTTGTTGGGGATTTATTTTTTTTTTAGTTCTAAATACATTTTAGATATGAGACCCCTGTCTGTTGTATGGCTAGTGAAGATCTTCTCCCAATTTGTGGGCTTTCTATTGATCTTGCTAGCTATGTCCTTTGCCATGCAGAAGCTCTGCACTTCATGCAATCCCATTTGTCCAACCTTTCTTTGATTTGTTGTGCTTCTGGGTCTTTATTAAGAAAATTTTGTCCTGTGCCAAGGAGTCCTAGAGTTTCTCCTGTCCCTTCCTGTAATGTTTTAAACAAACTTAACAGACCCATATCAAGCACAGATAGAAACAGTAATAAGAGACCTCCCACCCAAGAAAAGCCCAGGACTGGATGGATTTACAGCTGAATTCTACAAGATCTTCAAAGCAGAACTCACACCAATACTCCTCCAACTCTTCAATGAAATGAAAGTGAAAGTTCACTACCAAACTCCTTCTATGAAGCTATAATAACCTTCATCCCCAAACCAGGCAGGGACTCATCAAAGAAAAAGAACTATAGATCCATTTCTTTGATGAACATCGATGCAAAACTTCTCAACAAAATTTTGGCCAATCGACTTCAACAACTCATCAAAAAAACATATATGATCAAACAGGATTCATTTCAGCGATGCAAAGCTGGTTCAATATACGCAAATAAATTAATATAATTCATCACATCAACGAGAGCAAGGATAAGAGCCACATGAGATTCTTATCTTCAACTAACCAGCAAAAAGCTAGTAGTGGAGCTGTAACTCAAGTGGTAGTGTTCTAGGGTTGAAAAAGCTAAGGGACAGAACCCAGGCTCTGAGTTCAAGCGCACACACACACACACACACACACACACACACATTAAAAGATTTTAGATGTTTATAGGTAGATTTCTCAAGGTGAAATTAGTACATTAGAGAGTATTAGCTTAAAAACTATTACATATAGTTGGATCCAAAATTATTTTCTGAACTTTTTACTATATTCAGTGAGACACATAAACAGAAAAAGACACGTGCCCAGCAGCACAGTTCATTTCTGAGTTTTTAAAAAATTACTGGGAAAACACCAATATCTTTGCATTTCCCTCGAGTAATGAAGTGTCCTTTATTTAGCCTGCCTTCCCTGCAAAGGAAATCACAATCTTGCTTTTATGTATAGATTTATCATTGACACATATGTCCTTAAACACTAGAGTTCAGCTTTCCTGCTTATAAATGTTTAAATATGTATAAATACACTCAAGAGTGTTTGGATTTTTTTCTCTGACTCCTAATATTTGGTTTATATTTGCAAGATTTATTTATATTGTTGCTTGTAGCTATTAAGCTGGCCTTTTTTTTTTTTTTTTACTGCAATGATGTCTTTAAATGTGACAATTGAAGTAGGGTCCACCTCATCTCCTTCCTATATCTGAAGGGTTTAATATTTTGGATTTCATCTCAGATAAGAGAATAAGCAACACATTTAAGTATCAGCATTAGTTTAGACATCACTAATTCGAATGTTTCTGTAAGAAAAGAACAAATAGGGTTTGTGTGCGTGTTCCAGTTTTTATATGAAAACAACTGACTCAGCATATGGGAGATATCTATGCTTTTAATATTTGCTTCATATTTTCAAACTGCAGGGTCACCCGTGTGTGTGTGTGTGTGTGTGTGTGTGTGTGTGTGTGTGTGCATGTGTGTGTGTGTGTGTGTGTGTATGTGATCCCTTACCTATCTATGAAAGCCTTTCTTTTTCCCCGTGGAGAGATAAAAGAAGTTTTTCTAACAGATTACCACTACCTTTACTCAGTGTGATGTGTTTCTCTATTTAGAAAGAACATGCATATCTGTATTTCTATACTTTTGTAGCAACTCCCTTTGCTGTGATTACAAACTGATGCCATTCATTAGTTTGCTTCCTTGCTATGAACAAAGGCCATGAACAGTGCAATTGTTCACCAGATCCTGTAGATCGTATGTACATGACTGTAAAGCAGAGACACAGAAACCTTTTGCATTTACAAAATACAGAGAGCTGGAAATAAATGCCTTTCTTACCTTTTCACATGTCTCAGGCAGACTTACGTTTGTGTATTGACTCATGAGAGACCTATCCTTTATGCAGGTCATATTTGCAAACAGAGATACCTCTATGATTCAATGCAAATGTAAATACTATTTATGATTATTTTTCCCTTTAACTGTGAAGAATAATGTGTGTGTGTGTGCGTGCATGTGCGCATGTGTGTATCATGGCATAAATTAGAACTGCCATGAAATGAAGTCCTGGTTCCTTTCAGAGTATATCTATGGTGACATGGCATGTGTTTTGTCATGAAACAGAGAGTATCTTGCAGTCCTAGTCCATGTTCACACTTGTGTGTTCAATTTTGATCATGAAGGAAGAGGAAGCAGGACCGGCTGTGTATTACCTGCAGTGAAACCAGTCCTGCAATCTCTCTGCAGGGTAAACGGAACGTTTGTAAGTTGACTCTGGACTTCCCAGTCGTGGCAGCCAGCATCTGGGCCAGCATTCGTTACAGCACCACAACTCTCTGGGCGAGTCTGGCAGTGTGGCAAAGGTCTTCTGTACATCTCAGCAGCTCGGTGCTTGCTGACAGGAAGAAGGAAGATAGAGCGACCTTCACACTTTGTTTATCCTTGGGCAATCACCATTGCAACAGAACCCAATCCCCAAATGAGGAAAGCATGAGCGCCCGCTGATTTCCAGAGTGTAAGGAAGGAAATGGATACATCCGCATTCTCTTCAGCCTGGGTGATCTCTAGTAAATCTGCCACTGGAGTTAGGGAAACAGAAATCCACATCACCTTTTTAACATCAGTAATTCGTCTCTGTAACTCACGGGTTTTGTGCAGCAAATGGGGACGGGAGCTTATTCTCCATTACTTTCCACAGTGGGGAAGGTGGGACACTGTCTAATAGCAGGGGTACAGTCTATGAAATGCCTCTATTTCATTCTTGTGCAAGCATCATCAAATGTATTTACCCGAAGATGGTTGTGACGTTGATAGGTAATGGCTAGCATGAACGCGGAGGATAGACAAAAGCATTTCAACAGCCTGCAGTATTTCAAGATCTCCAGTTCTTCAAGGAAAACGTATTAGCTACCTAAGAGACATAATTGGTGATGGCAGGAGGAAGAGAGAAAACATTGTACTGTATTTCCAACTTCTTACACACAGGTGATGTCAGCCCTGTCCACTGAGCCTAGGGATAGGAATTGCTCACAGAACGACTCAGTAAGTACTTGAACCCCAAAGGCTGATGCTGCCGTCTTCACCCTAGAGACAACTCACTTTCAAGCTATTCAAAGTATGTTTATAGCAGGTGTTTGAACAGTTTTTGCACAAGAACACTGACTCCTTATTTGGACCCATTAATGAACTAACAGCAGGAGAAAAATTGTGAATTCTGCCTCCATTTTTGTATTTGTCATTGAGCCATTCTTTTTTTTTTTTTAAACTATTTTTTTTTCTTTTCTTTTTTTGGTACTGGGGATAGAACCCAGGAGGTTGCACTTGCTAGGCAAGTGCTTTGCCACTGAGCTACATCTTAGCCCAAACCATTCTTTCTCTAGTCATTTGACAATCATCTTGGATTCCAAGGAAGATAAACCTGATAGATAACATTTCATGACAAGGGGCTGAATTATCCCTCAGGAGTGGAAGAATCTTGCAGAATAGAACACCCCAAAAAGGGACGATGACCTATAATGAGAAGGCTGCAATCTGGAACTAGATTGTTCACCTAAAGTGAAGATGGCTGTAACATTCACTCAGGAATCCAGAGAACCATAACACCATGAGCCACCAGGCTATATATATGGGGACCCTTTGCTCGCTGCCCCTCCTTCTTCCCTCTGGTTAAAACTAACTTGTCTATACCTGAAGATATCTGAAGATGAGTTGAAGCACTGTCTGCCCATGGCATGGCCAAACCACAAAACAAATAATCTCTCTTTGCCCTTCATCATATGCTTGTAATCCATCCATCTTTCTCTTTTCTCTCTCCCAGGGTTTGAACTCAGGACAACACTATTGCTTTACTTGCTTGCTCTATTGGTGGGAGAGCACCAATAGAGCCGTGCCTCTAGCCTGTGCTTTTTTGCTGATTAGTTTTGAGATGGAGTCTTGAGGACTTTTCTGCCCTGGGCTGATTTCAAATTGTGAATCTCTAGGTCTCATCCTCCTGCATAGGTAGGCTCCCAGATATGAGCCTCCAGTGCTTGGACTTCATCATGGTTTTTCTTTTTGTTTGTTTGTTTGGCATATAGAGGGAAGTGTCCAGGCCTAACACATTCCTTTCCTAATAGACTTCCCTCTCACTTTCACTGCGTTGTGTGTCTTCTCTAGCTAGACATGAGGACTGAGGTAGACAGCTGTGCCGACTCTCTTGGCAGTCTGCTGCACAAGGATGATGTGTCACTCTCCCTTCACCAGATTCTTTCAGTGGAACCCAGGCAGGCATTATGTATATTAATAGGTTAGAAAGTGCTTACAATATTGCTTCCTGATCACCAAGCAAGAGTAATGGTTATGAGCAGTTGGTTTTCATGAAATACATATGGGTACTTTCTCTCTGTTACCATTCTTCAACTTTTATTTTTTTTTTCAACTTTATTTTTTAAGTGTTTGTAGAGTCTGGCATTTAACAATAGTATTTAGAATCACAGAATTTGCCCACACATCATTTTGTTTAAAACATCGTGATGCGATTTAGGGATATAAATATAAGTCCTTTCTACGTAAACATCAGCCAAAATAAGTTGTGTTGAAAGATACATATGTTCTCTAAAGGTTGTATATTAAAACCAAAAGATGTTCTACCATAAAACATTTGCCAGGGAGATGTTCTGAGGAGCAAGGCTGTACAAGATTCTATTTTAATTACTCAGTCATGAATTGATTAAATTCTGGTATTTGAATGTTTACAATCACTGGGTGGTCTGTAGGAACATTTTATACTTGTAGATATGCAGGTGACATGTCTTTTCCTTTTCTTTTCTTTTTTCTTTTTCTGGTTTGTCATGGGGCTTGAACTCTGGGCCTGGGTGATGTCTCTAAGATCTTCAGCTCAAGGCTAGCACTCTACCACTTGGGCCATAGGGCCACTTTGGCTTTTTCTGTTAATGTGGTACTGAGGAATCAAACCTAGGGCTTCATGCATGCTAGGCAAGCACTCAACTACTAAGCCACACTCCCAGCCCGCAGTGCCATTTCATAACAGAATTACTTTTCTTTATTTCTGTTCTCCCTAACAGTCTGAGTTCTTTAGCCCAAAGTAGTGCAATATTTAGTCCTTCCATTGCTATAAGAAAATGCCTGAGCCTGGAAGAGGAGTCCAGTCCCAGCTTTTATGTTCAACTTGTGAAAAGACCAATGCATTTCAGGCAGTTTGTTCATTGTTAAATGACTCTCATTCTTAGATAATGAGAGTCATTATTGTTGCTGAAGAGGTAACAGTAATAAATGGACAAAATTTCTGCATTGGCCAGGCACTAGAGGTTCACGCCTGTAATCTTAGCTACTCAAGAGGCTGAGATTTAAGGATCTTGAGTCAAAGCCAGCTTAGTAGGAAGGTCCATGAGACTTTTATCTCCAGTTAATCAGCAAAAGGTTGGAAATGGAGCTGTGGATCTAGTGGCAGAGCACTAGGCTTGAGTGGACAAAGCTAAGGCACAGCTTTCAAGCTCTGAGTTCAAGCTCTGGTACCAGCACAAAACCAAACAAAAAACAGGATTGTATGAAGCTCTGTCATGCCAACCCAAGAACAAACATTTTGAGGGCTAAGTCCTTTGAACAAGGCTGGGCAATTTGTGTTGGTAGTGTTGCTTTATATATTATAAGCAATATGTATTTCTTTTTTTTTTTTTTTTTTTTTTTCATTGGAGAATGTTTTATTAAAATAATCAGGAAGTGGGGAGAGGTTGACCTGGAAATAGAAGAGGGTTTATTAAAGACAAAGAGGGATGCTGAGTGCTGGTGGCTCATGTCTGTAATCCTATCTACTCAAGAGGCTGAGATCTTAGGATCATAGTTCAAAGCCAGCCCAGTCAGGAAAGTGCACGAGATTCTTTTTTTTTTTTTTTTTAAATTTTATTTTATTTTATTTGAGAACATACTGTACAGAGGGGTTACAATTACATGGGCAGGATAATGCATACATTTCTTACCAAGCATTGCATCCTCCTCCTTTGTTTACCCTTCACCTCCCTTCCCAGCCTCCCCCCTCCCTCCCACCCAATCATACCCCCCCTCCCCCCCCCCCCCACCGACATTGTAAAGCTGGTTTTGACATGACATTTTGTACTTCTCATTGTTGCAACAGGTCCACCTGAATCCTTAAACGACTTGTTTGTCCCCGTCTCCTCCACGTTATACTGACATCAAATATAGTGAAAGCAGGGGTTACACTGTGGGGGAGGGACACACAAAGCAACAAAGAAATAATCTTATAAATGCATTAGAAACACATGCATGAAAGAAACAAAAACATTAAAATACATATTTGAGGTTTTGTTTTCCTAACATCACATTATCTGACTTTTTCCGCTTGACTCATACCTATACTAGATATTGCAAATAAGGGAAACCATGGGACCTATGTTTCTTTGGGCCTGGCTTACTTCACTTAATATAATTTTTTCCAAGCCTTTCCATTTCCTAACAAATGGGGCAATGTCATTCTTTCTGATGGAGGCATAGAATTCCATTGTGTATATATACCACATCTTCTTGATCCATTCATCTACTGAGGGGCATCTGGGTTGGTTCCATGTCTTAGCTATGGTAAATAATGCTGCAATAAACATAGTTGTGCTGGTAGCTTTAGTGTGGCCTTGTTTGTGATCATTTGGGTAAATGCCCAAAAGTGGGATTGCTGGGTCGTTGGGGAGCTCTATGTGGAGTCTTTTGAGGAACCTCCATACTGCTTTCCAAAGTGGTTGAACAAGTTTACATTCCCACCAACAATGAAGTAAGGTTCCTTTCTGTCCACATCCCCTCCAGCATCTGTTGTTGTTAGAGTTCTTGATTTTTGCTGTTCTAACTGGAGTGAGGTGATATCTCAATGTTGTTTTGATTTGCATTTCTTTTATGGCTAGGGATGTTGAACATTTCTTCATGTGTCTATTGGCCATCCTTCTTTCTTCTTCAGAGAAGCTTCTCTTTAAGTCTTTCGCCCACTTACTTATTGGGCAGTTGTTTCTTTGAGGATTTGTTGTTGGGTGGTTTAATTTTTTGAGTTCCAAGTATATTTTAGATATGAGACCCTTGTCCGTTGTATGGCTAGTAAAGATCTTCTCCCAGTCCGTGGGCTTTCTATTGATCTTGCTAGCTATGTCATTTGCCCTGCAGAAGCTCTGCAACCTTATACAATCCCATTTGTCCAGCCTTTCTTTGATTTGTTGTGTTTCCGGGTCTCTATTCAGAAAATTTCGGCCTGAGCCAAGGAGACCCAGGGTTTCTCCTATTCCATCCTGTAATGTTTTCAGAGTGTCTGCTTTGAGTTCAAGGTCTTTGATCCATTTGGAGTTGATTCTGGTGCAGGGTGATATATAAGGATCTAGCTTTAGTTTTCTACATGTAGTTAACCAGTTTTGCCAGCACCATTTACTGAAGAGGCTGTCTGTCTTCCATTCTATTGTTTTAGCTCCCTTATCGAAGATTAGATGGCTATAGGTCTGTAGGTTCATTTCTGGGTTTTCAATTCTATTCCATTGGTCCTGAGGTCTGTTCTTATGCCAATACCAAGCTGTTTTGATTACTATGGCTTTATAGTAGAGTTTGAAATTTGGTATTGATATTCCTCCAGCAGTATTCTTTCCGTTGAGGAGTGTTTTTGCTATTCGGGGTCTTTTATTGTTCCATATGAATTTTTGGATTGCCTCTTCTATTTCCTTGAAGAATGAGGGTGGAATTTTGATAGGTATTGCGTTGAATTTGTAGATAGCCTTGGGCAGTATTGCCATTTTCACGATGTTAATCTTTCCAATCCAGGAGCATGGGAGGTTTTGCCATTTTTTAAGTTCTGTGTTGATTTCCTTTTTCAAGATTTTAAAGTTTTCATCATAGAGGTCCTTCACTTCTTTAGTTAAGTTAATTCCTAGGTATTTTATTTTTTGTGAGGCTATTACAAATGGAGTTGCTTTCCTAATTTCAGCCACACTTTTCTCATTGTTGGCATACAGAAAAGCCATTGATTTTTGGGGGTTAATTTTATAACCTGCTACTTTGCCAAAGTTTTGAATCAGCTTGAGTAATTTGGGAGTGGAGTCTATGGGATTCTTTAAATACAAGATCATGTCATCTGCAAAGAGGGAGAGTTTTATTTCTTTCTTTCCCTATTTGGATCCCCTTTATGTCTGCATCTTGTCTTATTGCTGTAGCTAGGCATTCTAATACTAGATTGAAGAGAAGTGGAGAGAGTGGGCATCCTTGTCTTGTTCCTGAGTTAAGAGGAAATGGCTTTAGTTTTTCACCATTGAGTATAATGCTGGCTGTAGGTTTGTCATATACAGCCTTTATTGTATTGAGGAATGTTCCATGGATTCCTAATTTTTCCAAAACCTTCATCATAAAGGGGTGTTGGATCTTGTCAAATGCTTTTTCTGCGTCTATTGAGATAACCATGTGGTTCTTATTCTTGCTCCTGTTGATGTGATGAATAATATTAATTGATTTGCGTATATTGAACCAGCTTTGCATCCCTGAAATGAATCCTGTTTGATCGTGGTGTATGATTTTTTGGATGAATTGTTGAAGTCGATTGGCCAAAATTTTGTTGAGAAGTTTCGCATCAATGTTCATCAAAGAAATGGGTCTATAGTTCTCTTTCTTTGATGAGTCCCTACCTGGTTTTGGGATGAGGGTTATGATGGCTTCATAGAATGTGTTCGGTAGTGAGCTTTCTCTTTCAATTTCATTGAAGAGTTGGAGGAGAATTGGTGTGAGCTCTGCTTTGAAGGCCTTGTAAAATTCCGCTGTAAAACCATCTGGTCCTGGACTTTTCTTAGCTGGGAGGTCTCTTATTGCTGTTTCTATTTCAATGCTTGATATGGGCCTGTTAAGATAGTTTACCTCATCTTGGTTTAGTTTTGGCATGTCAATATTTGCTAGGAAGAGGTCCATTTCTGTCAAGTTCTCAAACTTATTAGCATAAAGTTTTGAGAAGTATTCCCTTATAATGTTCTGAATCTTGCTTGTTTCCGTGGTGATGTTTCCATTCTCATCTCTGAGTTTATTAATTTGGGTGTGTTCTCTTCTTTTTCTGATAAGATTTGCTAAGGGTCTGTCAATTTTGTTAAGTTTTTCGAAGAACCAACTCTTTGTTTTGTTGATTCTTTCTATAGTTTTTTTGGATTCTAATTCATTTAATTCTGATTTAATTTTGATTATTTCTTTCCGTCTACTGGATTGGGGTTTATCTTGCTGCTCTTTTTCAAGGAGGTTTAGATGTGTCATTAAATTGTTAGTTTCAGATCTCTCCAATTTGTTGATGTAGGAGCTCAGAGCTATAAACTTGCCTCTGAGTACTGCCTTTGCTGTGTCCCAGAGGAGCTGGTATTTTGTGTGTTCATTTTTGTTGAATAGCATGAACATTTGAATTTCCTTTCTAATCTCTTCCATGACCCACTCATGATTCAGCAGTGTGTTGTTCAGCCTCCATGTGATACCGGACTTTCTTTGGTGGCTTTTGGTGTTGAGTTCTAACTTTATTCCCTTGTGGTCAGAGAGAATGCAAGGTATAACTTCAATGTTTCTGAATTTAGACAAGTTTGCTTTGTGGCCTAAAATGTGGTCTATTTTAGAAAACGTTCCATGTGCTGCTGAGAAAAACGTGAATTCTGATGCTGCTGGGTGAAATGTTCGGTAAATGTCTGTTAAGTCTAGTTGATCTATGCAGCTGTTTAGATCTGCGGTTTCTCTGTTGAGTTTTTGCCGAGTTGATCTATCTAGTGGGGAGAGTGGTGTGTTAAAATCCCCAACGATTAATGTCTTTGGATCTATATGGGATTTGAGGGAAAGTAGTGTTTCTTTGATAAATTTGGGTGCTCCATTGTTTGGCGAATAGATATTTAGAATTGTAATATCCTCCTGAAGGAGAGATCCTTTAATTAGTATGTAGCGACCTTCTTTATCTCTTTTCATGAATTTTAATTTGAAGTCTATTTTATCTGAAATTAGGATTGCAACTCCCGCCTGTTTATGCGGTCCGTTTGCTTGGAAGATTTTGTTCCAGCCTTTAACATTGAAAATGTGTTTGTTTTTATGGGCAAGATGTGACTCCTGCAGGCAGCAGATAGAAGGGTCTTGTTTTTTAATCCAACTAGACAGTCTATGTCGCTTAATTGGAGAGTTCAGTCCGTTAACATTAAGAGATAGGACTGAGAGGTATTTGGGAGTTCCTGCCATGTTATCTACCTTCTTGGGGGCTGCGAAAACTGGGTTCTTCCTATGGTTCTTGGATTCTCAGTTTGGGTGCAGTTTCTTGGCCTTTATTGCGGTCTTGTTGGTTTTCTATGTGTAGGACATCTTTAAGAATCTTTTGTAGGGCTGGTTTGGTGGAGATGTATTGTTTCAATTTTTCTTTGCTATGGAAGGTTTTTATTTGGCCTTCAGTTATGAAGGAGAGTTTAGCTGGGTACAGTATTCTTGGTTGATAGTTGTTTGTTTTTAGGGCATGGCATACATCATTCCAGGCTCTTCTTGCTTTGATTGTCTCTGCTGAGAAATCTGAGGTGATTCTAATTGGTTTCCCTTTATAAGTGATTACCCTTTTCTCCCTGACAGCTTTAAGGATCTTTTCCTTGTTCTGAGTTGATCCTGTGTGGATTATAATGTGACGGTGGGATGTCCTATTCTGGTCTGGTCTATTTGGGGTTCTAAAGGCTTCTTGTATCTGGACAGGCCTATCTTTTTGCATGTTTGGGAAGTTCTCTGCTAGGATCCTGTTAAACAGATTTCCTAGACCATTAACTTCTGTTTCTAGGTGTTCCTCTACACCCATTATCCTTAGATTAGGCCTTCTGGTGGTGTCTTCCAGGTGTTGGATAGATCTATCATATTTCTTGGACTTGTCTTGGATGGTTGTATGTTCTTTCTCTATAATATCTAGGCTGTCTTCAATCCCTGAGATTCGATCTTCTGCATGGTCTAACCTGCTGTCAAGACTCTCTACTTTGTTTTTTATCTCTTTTCCTTCTAGTTGGTCAGCTTTGATGGCTTCAAGTTCTTTGTTGAAGCTCTGTTTTAGGTCTTGTATGAATTTCTTTACTTCCTTAATTTGGTGTTCAGTGTTTGTCCTCAAATCACTTAGTTGATTGGTTATGGTTTCTTTGGGCTCCCATTCCTTCTGTTGGGTTCCATTCAGCATTCCCTTTGTGGTCTCCCTGACTTCCTTCAGCTCTTTGTTAATGGATTCCATGAATGCCTTTAGTGATCTTTGTGTGTTCTCTACCTGGTCTCTCAATTCCTGTATTACTCTTTGATTAGCTTCCTCCCGTTCGTGGGATTCCTGCAGATCTCTTTGAGTGTTCTCAGCCTGCTCACGCCATTCCTCCCTTTCTCTTTGAGTATTCTCAAGTTGTTCACGCAAATCCTGTATCAGTTTTTGAGTAGCTTCCTCACGCTTATGATATTCCTGTATAAACTTCTGGGATGCCTCCTCTCTCTCCCTATCACACTCATACAGAGTCCTTTGTACGTTGTCAAACTTTTCATTTATCATGTTTGCCACCAGTGTTTGTAGAGCTGTTTGGGAACTCTCCTCTGGATTATTCATTATCTGTTCTAACCCCTGATTATCAGGATTGGGAATTGAGATACCCGAATTTGCCATTTTTCTTGTGTTTTTCCGGCTTACTCTGCCCATTTGAGATGAAGATAGCACCAGTTTTGTGCTAGAACACTATCTTAAGGCAACCATCAACCAAAGTTTGCATTTGTACAGTCAATAGTCTACAGATACAATCTAGTTCAACAGATACATCTATTCGACATCAAACAACTATATGTTAAAGAACTTCGAACCGCAGAGAAGAATTTGGAAAGCCAGAAATTATTAGGGTTAGGAAGAGATGTGGGTAAAAAATAGGAATAGATTGGTGTGGGGAGGCACAGGGAGAGTTAACTATGTCCTAATCACAATGCAGGAAATAGGTTGGGTAGGATGTAAGTAGAGAGAGAGAGAAAAAGAATAAGGGAAAGGGGAATGAAAAGAGACCAGAAAAAAATAGAAACGTAAAAATTAATGTTATTTTAGAGATTAAAAGACCATCTATTTATAGAGGAATATGAATATGTTGAGAGAAAGGGAGGGACATAGAGGAGATGAGAAAAACTTTAAAAAAATGCTTAAAATATTGTATAGGTATAAAGTACTGCTATTAGTGAATTTAAGTCTCAGAGGTTTTGAATTGAGTAATAAGTTTGTGGATTAAGTGTGTACACAATGGGGGATAGGGTCTACTGGTTAACTACGGGTTTATCTGAGGATGTGCAGGACAAGAGTTAAGTCACATAAAGATGAACAAAGAGGAAAAGATGGAAAGGATAGGAAAGTGAGAAGAAAAGATCAGAAGTTCAGTAGAGCTAGAAAAAAAAACAAAAAGATACTTAAGAATGAAAGAAAAAGAGAAAGAAGACAAGAAAAGAAAAGAAAACACACATTCACGTATTCCTAAAATAAAAATTATAAGAGGAGAAAAAAAAAAAGTTAATGGAAAACAATTATTTTTTCAGAAGAGGCAAAAATTAAAGATTAATAAAAGTTTTAGAAAAGCAAAAAAAAATTTATATATATATATATAAGGTAACAAAAAACGAAAAAAAACAAAACAAGAAAAAGAAAAAAAGAAAAGAAGAAGAAGAAAAAAAAAGTTCTTTGATTTTTTTTTTTTTTTTTTTTTGGGAGGGGTGGGAAGTGTCCTGTATCTCCCTTTTGTCTGTAACCAGAGTCTGGTTGGAGTCTCTGGTCAGCTTGAGGTCCTGTGGCTTGATTGGTTTCTTAAGTCAGTTTGTTGGAACAGGCAGGAAAATGCTCTGCTTTACCCAAGATTTTGAGATCCCCCTCCCAGGTTAGTTTACTGGGAGGGTGATCTGCTTTGAGAATCACAAAAGAGGGGGATGCAGTGATGAGGCTAGGTTCTGGGTAGAGTTGAGGCCTTTCAACGAACAGTAGCTTTTCCCTGGGGCTATTTTGTGAAAAAAAACTCACAGCACCCAGCCTGGAGCCATTCTCAGGGTTTCTGTTTTTCAATTGATTGTGGTGGCTGCTAGAGGGAGGGGCAGCCTCTGGCTCTGGCCACCCAGCGAGGAGAGCCACTCCAGTGGCTGGTGCCTGAGCTGGGCGACCCCTCCCTGGATGGAACTGAGTCTGTGAGGTCACCTCACCGCCAAGTTCCTGTGACCTGCCAAATGACTAGCTCTATTCCAAGGCCTGAGCTGGAGCTAGCCGCTCCTCCGAGCTTTGTCGGTATCCAAGATGGAGATCACCGGTGCTGGGGGGGGGAGGGGTGGCCTTCCCTCCTCTGCTCCCAGAGGAGTGAGGAAGTGGGGCTTCTACTCACGCGGAGTCTTGGATCTCGGGTCGTCTCTGGTCTGCAAAGTGCAGGATGAAGTTGTCCGCTCCTTGTCGGTTCTTGCTGGTGTTGAGTAGAATCCGCTCGTCCGCTGCGTCTGGCTCCTTCGTCCCGGACTGCGTCTCAGGTATGCCTCCGCGGCGGTGGTCGCCGCTGCGACCCTGCCGCCGCAGCGGCAGCTGCTCAGATGTGTCTGCTTGGCTTCCCCTCTCTTGACTAACTCTCTGTCCTGTGATGGCACGCTTGGTGTGATTCTCTGGCTTGGGACTGTTCACTGGAACTCTGAAACTGTTTTCTATGCAAGAGCTTGTTCAGATTCCAGCTTCTCCTCCGCCATCTTCCCGGAACTCTCAGCAATATGTATTTCTACACAAATTATTTACTAAATTAAAAATGATTTTAACTTAAATATCTAGCATCTTGCTGGCACTGTTAAGGAAACTAGAGCTTTTCTTTGAAGTTTGGAAAAGATGACTCAAATTCTAGTACTAGTAAATCTATCCCTAACTATAAATAATAACATACAAATTTAATTTAATGCAACAAATTTATACTGAATGTTGTATAGGGAAGGATTATATCTTTCTTTACAAAGGTTAAAATGCTTTGCAAACATTAGTTTGCCACAAAGAGACACAGGGCATGATATGTAATTTGTCACATCAACTAACAAACTTGACATACAAGTCTCGAGATAATTCCTGTCTCTGATCACAGTACATTTGAGCGTACAGTAGAGAAAACTTACTATCTATACCATGTAACATTTTCAGTGATGACTCATGTATAAGAGTGTCTATACAATGTGGTTTTCATTATAACTTCAGTCCTCATCTGCTAGCAACTTTCTCCAAATTTGATTTTTTGGGGTTAAAATTTTCCATGCCTGGTTTAAGCTCAAAGGTATTTAAGAATCATTTTTTTAAGTTGCAGGGAAATTCTTTTGCTTATCATATTAAGCTCTTCTAACTTAAATGTGGACCAGAGGAGAGAATAAAAAGGAAAGATTTTAATATGAATATGGTACTTCTGTATGCATACAGAACCATAAAAAGGTCTGCATGGTCTATACCTAAGATTGTCTAATCCAGTTTATTTTGTAAATAACCAGAGTATGCTTGCTGTTATTTGCTATGCCTTATTGCAGGGACAAGTTCTCTGAATGGAAACAGAAGATCGAAAAATCCTTAGAGATTAGATACTTGTGACAGCAAAATATCTGTGTCAAGTTTGTTGGTTGCTGTGACACATTATATACGATGACCTGTGACACATTATATACAATGGCCTTAAGATGTGGCTCTTAAGATGGAGCTCAGACCTTTATCTTGTCCTTCTTACCATTCTTTACCCTGTGGAACAAATGTATCATTATCTTGAGAAATCAGAAGTGGCTTCTGATCAGAAGATATAGATGATGATTGACTTTTTCTGGGTTCACATAAAAAAGATGTCCCTTTAAATTTAGTTTAGTCATCATATTGCTGAACAAGTCTCAGAGCTGTCCTGCAAGGATCACTTTTGTCCTAGAATATCTTTTGTAAATGTAGCTGTGAGTGTAACATCTTCTCCTCCTCCGCCCCCTCCCCCCTCCTTTCCCCCCTCTCTCCTCCCCCGCCCCCTGCCCTGGCCCTGTCCCCAACTCATATCCAAAGACAAAAAGTGAGTGCAGCCTTTATGGAGGTCTTTTTGAATGAAGAGAAACAGCATTCCTGAGAAGAAAAAGAAAGGGAGGAAGGCACATGTAGAAATTCTTTTGGGGCCCAGACAGGAGAACCTGACATATCCTGTTTCTCATAGCCTCACGTGTCATGATTTAGACTGCATTCTCATCCTAAATATCATTAGAAAGTCTTCATTTTTGAAATTATGTGACTTGAGAAAAGAACTAACAAGTTGCCTCTAAGGCACTTAAAAAGGTGACATTATGTAAATCCTCTTTTTGAAGATACGCACCCACGTGCGCGCACATGCAAACGCACACGCACAATTGGTTTGCCTGTCTAGGTGTTTGGCTGTCTATTCTCCTCTTGGAGGTCTCTCATGTACATATATACATATACCCTCATGTAACTTCAGAATTTTCCACCAGGAAACAAAGGGAATCTCATAATAAAAAGCAACATTTAAAAAAAAATGGATTCGTGCCAAGATACTGGATCACTGTTCTTTTCAGTTGATTTACCTTAATGATTCTGTCAGGCGAAAGCCGTCACAAATTCTGAATAATGTCCTGTTCAATCACGCCGGTATACCTGCCTCAGCTTTGCGTGGCAAAGTGCCAATTTTCCTGTTCCACAATCAGTGACACAATGAGATCAGTTACTGCTGAGGGAAAGTAATTAACAAAAAAACTCATGTTTTCCTTATAAAACTTATGCTTAGATAAATTTTACCCGGTTAACTTTTACCAGCTTTCTTCCATATGTGTGTGTGTGTGTGTGTGTGTGTGTGTGTGTGTATGTGTGTGTATGTGTGTGTGTGTAAGTGTATGAATAATGGGACTAGAACTCAGGGGCCTTGGAGTCTTGCTTGACTTTGGTTGATGCTCTACCACTTGAGCCACAGCTCTGCTTTTGGCTCTTTGTTGATTAATTGGAAACAAGAGTCTCTCAGATTTGTCTACTTGGGCAGGCCACAAACCGTGATCTTCAGATGTCAGCCTCCTGAATAGCTAAGATTACATGCAAGAGTTAGTGGAGCCTGACCACCAACTTTCTTTCAAATTGAAGCCTAGTTTACCTTTTCTTTCCTCAGTTTAGATAGAGGTTTTTGACAAAGCTTGGGCAGAGAGCTGTGGGTTAGTTGGTAGCTCTCTGGCCTGATATAATTCGTATGATAGAAACTTCTTGTAATCTGCTCTGCAGAGTATGATAACCACTACCCACTGTGACTCCTGAGCTTGGGAAATGTGGCTAGTGTGGCTGAAAATGAAGCTTTAGACATAATGTTTAGTTAACTCAAATTTAAAGAGGTACCTGGCTAAGGACCATCCTAGTTCAGAGCTCTGGTATATGGAATTTAACTCTTGAACATTTCACTGGGATTTTGGGAAGATGCTATGACTCCTGTCATCTATGACTGCTAACACGCCACCACACACCCAGTGCATATAAGCAGCCATTTGCTATCTTTTCTCAGGACTCTGTGGGTTGGCTATACACAGCTTGGCCATTTCTTACTGGTCTTTGAAAGGGTTGTGGTCAGGGGCTGGATGGGTTTGGTGCCATTTGAACAATTAAGAAATGTGCACAATGACTTCCCATTCCACATCCAGGACCCTGACTGGATTTGGCTGTCACAGCTGGAGACTGACCAGGCATCTTCTCTGTCTGTCTGTCTGTCTGCCTGTCTGTCTGTCTGTCTCTCTCGCTCTCAGCAGTCTCTGCATATAACTAGCTTGGCTTTTCTTCCAGTATGGCCATCTCAGGAAATTAAGATCCTTACACCTTGTCTGGATTCCCCAGTATGTTAGAAGAATTCAGAAGTAGGAGCTGTTTGTGTTTTCCAGCCTTGGTGATGAGCCTAGTATCTCTTCTATGAGCGCTTCTTATAGCAAGCCCCAGATTTAGAAGGTTGTGGATTAGACTTATATCTCTGGAAAGGAAGGAAGGTGTGTGTGTGGAGGGAGTTTCCAAAAATGTGGCTACTCCTAGATTTCCACAGTTACTCTATGGAGACACATTTTATCCTAATATAACTAGAGGAAAATGGAAAGGCAAACATCTCTCCTTTCCTTCTCTAGCCTGACCAATGGAGATGGTTATCTAGAGGTCAAGAAATGACAGTAATAGGGAAATTGTGTGCTTTTGATAGGTCTTTCAAACATGACTAGAGGGACATGGGGACCTCAGTGGGTACACAAGCTTAGTGACCTGTCTAAGCTAGCTCTGATTTTATGAGAAGAGCAAACACCATGTCCTAAGGTCATTTTCATGAACTTCCTCATTCTCAGATATTGAGAGCACCAAATTCAGGCCCCAGCTCCTCTCCACGCCCCACACAGGTAAGTGTTGTCTTTATATCTGAATAAGTAAGGACTATCCGAATTATATTTAGATAGTAGAGTTTCAATGTCTTTTTTTTTTTTTTTTTTTGGCTAGTCCTATGGCTTGATCTCAGGGCCTGGGCTGCCCCTGAGCTTCTTTTTGCTCAAGGCTAGTGCTCTACCACATGAGCCACAGCTCCACTTCCAGTTTTCTGGTAGTTAATTGGAAATAAGAGATTCATGGACTTTTCTGCCTAGGCTGGCTTTGAACCATGGTCCTCAGATCTCAGCCTCCTGAGTAGCTAGGATTATAGGTATGAGCCACCAGTGCCTGGCTCAATGTCTATTTTTTTTTTCACTTCTTTGGTCATACTATCTTCAGTATTAGGCTGTGCTTTTTCTTAAAAAATGATTAATAGCCCTAAGTTAACAAGGACTCATCAGATTGTTTTTTATTTCTCCCCTCCCTTCCCCTTTTTTCTTTTCCCTTTTTCTTCCCTTCCCTTCCCTTCCCTTTTTCTTTCTATTTCCTTTTTGTTTTCTTCTTTACTTTTTTTTAGAAGTTGAATTCAGGGCTGTGTTCAAAACTTCATTCTTTTTTGTTTTTGTTTTTGTAATAAAAAGGCGAATCAGAGGTCAGATGTGCATGGCCCTTGACTAAAATTCATTAATTTTTATAAGCAGTTCTTTTTATGGTCCGTTTTGGACTATGGGCTTGGGCACTGTACCTCAGCTCTTCAGCTCAAAGCGAGCACTCTACCAGTTGAGCCACAGAACCACTTCCAGTTTCCTGGTGGTTTATTGGAGATGAGAGTTTTACAGCCTTTCCTGCCCTGGCTGGTTTGAACCTCGATCCTCAGATCTCAGCCTCCTGACTAGCTAAGATTACAGGCATGAGCCACCGGCACCTGGCTTATAAGCAGTTCTTAAGGTCCATATATGTCTTTGAATTTTTCATATTGCTGTAGAGAAAAGTTTGCTTCCTTGATCTCTCATTTAACTTGTCTGTTGAGCATCAGTGTTCTTCAACTTTAAAACATCTGCATCTTTATGAATATCCTGTTATTACTTAGCTTCCACCTGTCTTGTCCAAGAGAATTGTGTTCAGATAACATGTCCTTGAAGGCTAACTGCCTACTAGGACTGCTGTTAATTATTTTGTCTTGTTGATCAGTGTTAGTCAACAGTGCTCATGATCCCCACATGATGGTCCTGATTAGGTATCTGTGTCCTATAATTTTTCCTTCCACCACATGGAAGACCTTTAGTTTAATTGGGATTGCTTCTGTTGACAGTTGTCCCACTGTCAAATGGCCTCCTAGAATCTTTTGTCATAATGCTTTGATTTGGTTTTCTGCTCTTTATTCCTTAGATCTTCATGTTGGAGAGTGTATTTTAGGTAATTGCCTTCAACAAGGTTTTAAGATCTTTCTTGCAGAAGGAAATCTGGCTTCTTGGATGCACACTGATCAAAGGGATGCTCTTCTTGTCGCTCTTTGGGGGCCAGATGAAGGCGTGACTGGTACCCTGCACATGCTTTGTTCTGTGGATGCTTTCCACTCCTCGGCCATCACCTCTGTTCTGATCCCATGCTAAGTCACATGTCCTGTTCCCTTGGGCTTTGCATGGGTCTGCTTCAGTTCTATTTGCTGTGGCTGCTTTGACTGAGGGCTCTGCCCTCTTTATTACCAGGAGTAATGGCTCCTGGTACCTGGTAAGACTGTCTGACCACAAAGAGAACTGGATCAACAAGGGTTGGAGGTGTTTGACAGAGCCTGAAACTCAAGTGTGACTTGTGATCTCCTCCTCCCACGAGATGACAATGCCTCTACTTCTCCATTCTCACTGTTAATATCGGATTCATCAGCCAGTGACCTACGCTTCCTCCCCTTGACTGCCAGAGTGACTACGTATCACTGGTTGCATGACACGCTGCTTCCATTAGCATTAGCACGAATTCAGTTACTCTACCTTGGATGGTGTCTACTTGGCAGACTTACCTCTTCTTCTTCATATGCTCACTCAGCTCCAGCCATTCTAAGCTTTAAGAAACTTGAAATCACTTGCTTGTTGTGACTCAGGGCTTTTCCCCAGGCAACCTCTCCCTCTTTGGTGAATTACTTCTCCTCATTGTTTTGGTTAATTCTAACACTTCTTTCCCTGTAAAAACTTTGATTCTACGTAGGTGGTCAGGCCCACCTGTGATAGCCACTCTTCTCACCATTTTTTTTCTACCATATCAGAACACACATCACATGGCTTATTCCTTACTAGTTTCTCCCTATCATGCAGGTAGAGATCAACTGCCCTGCTTACCATCATATAATACCATCATAAAAATACATGCCCTCAATATATTCTACAGCGTGGGATCAAAATAGGTGCTTAATATTTACTGAAAAATTAAAAATTCTGTACAACAGGAGAATCACCTATATAAAACCTTAGACACAGACAGACCAATGCCACATGATGTCACGCATAGGTGAAAGCTAAAGAAGTTGAGCTCATTGGAGCAGAGAGGGAATAGGCCTGGAAGAGTACAGAGGCATGAGAGGGAGGTTGTGACAGAGGCTTAAGTGCTATCCTTGGATAGCATAGAAAGGTGAATACTGTTCATATAGTTTGTTCCATAGAATATGGTTTATTGGGTAATTTAAAATGAACTAGAAGAGAAGATCCCAAAGGTTCCCAACACAAAGAAATTATAGTGTCTAATGAGATGGAAATTCTGGTTACTCTGGTGTGATCATTGCATGCTTTATCACACTGAACCTTATAAACATTCACACTTCGAAAGTGTCAATTAAAAAAGCAAAAAATTGAACATGAATCTCAAATATTGTAAAAAAAATACTTACCTAGCCTAAACAACACCTTCTTTCCTTCCTTCCTTCCATTCTTTTTCATTCCTTCCTTCCTCCCTACCTCTTCCTGCTTTGTTTCCTTTCCCCTCTCTCCCCTCCCTCAGATCATCTTTCCCTTCCTCCTACCCTCTTTCTTTCCTTCTTCCCTTCCTTCCTTCCTTCCTTCCTTTCTCTTTCTTTCCTTCCTTCTTTCTTTCTCTCTTTCTTCTCTTTTTTTTCTTTCTTTCACAGGTGTATGACCTGAGAAATAATCACTTTTCCACTTGAACCACTCTTCAGAGATTTTACTTTCATCAAGCATAAAAGTTTACCCTGTTTGGGGCTGGGAAGGTGCTTCCCTTGCATGCCTGAGGCCCTGGGTTAGATTCCTCAGCGACACATAAGCAAAAAGAAAAAAGCCGGAAGTGGTGCTGTGGCTCAAGTGGTAGAGCGCTAGCCTTGAGCTGAAATGCTGAAGGACAGTGCCCAGGCCCAGAGTTCAGGCCCCACGACTGGACCCCCCCCCCAAAAAAAAGTTTACCCTTTCATCAGCTTTACAATAAAGATATTAACAATAAAAAAAGCTTATTGTTCTCCTTGCTTTTCAGTGCTTGGGCCTTTGAACACAGGTTATAATTCGTTGCCTAAAATCTTTTTAGACATTCATAGTACACAGGTACAAAGGCAGTCACAAGTCAAAGATGATGAAGAGAAGGGAGCTCTTCTTTTGTAGCAGCCTTCACCCCCATTCCACATTGCTGGACTTCACTTTGTACACATCGTGCCTGGCCAAGCCCCGGCACACATGAAAGAGTTTCATTGGCTTTTAACAAGCCATATGGTAAGAAGCATCTACAAATATTTCTTCTGATACCTTCAGGCACTACTAAACAGCTGGTACTAATGAATAAGAATGGCCAGTGAAATCATGGCATATCCTTGCTAGGAAGGAACAGTTTATAGCCAAGAGAATTACAGATTAATAAGCAAGAACACACAAGCATAGAAGGGATGTGTGATTCCTGCATTTCGTCTCGATCTTGCCACCTGTACCGCTTAAGGCAGTTCAGTGCTGTGCTGATTAGCAAGGATTGATGCCATTCCTGCTGATGGAAGTCCTGCAGAGGAGCTAAGACCACCACTTTTAACACCCACCCAAAGCATTCAGAGCCAGTGTCCATCATAAGCTTCAGGCGGACCATGAACAGAGGCTAGTTAAAAAACAACAGTGAATTACCTAGCACATGTAACTGTAACCGCTCTGTACAGTATCTTCACAATAAAAACGTATTTAAAAAAGAAATACTTATAAAAAAAAACAGTGAAACATTTTGTAATGCGTTCTGTCTAGCTTTTCCTCTTTCCCTGCATAAAAATTTATTTCCTCCCACTATATACACTAAATTTTCTTTCCTTTTTTTCTTCTGCTGGTCCTTGGGCTTGAATTCAGGGCCTGGGCACTGTGCCTGAGTTCTTTTAAAAAAATTTATTATTTTATTTTATTTTTATTTTTTTGCTCAAAGCTAGTTCTCTACCACTTGAACCACAGTTCCATTTCTGGCTTTTTGGTAGTTTATTGGAGACAAGAGTCTCACAGATTTTCTTGCCTCAGATCTCAGTCTCCTGCATAGCTAAGATTACAGGCTCCTGGGCTACATTAACATTTTTATTATGTTGTGACCCAATTCCTATCATAACACAGATGGAAGCATTTCCCTTGTCTGCACGGGATCCTTTTCAGCTTACTTGAAGCTTCCCACAAAACTCAGCACTTCCACTTGGTCATATAAGAAAGAATAAATACAAATGAGATTAAATCAAAGCATTTTCATTTTGAAACAGCCTGATTATCATAACTCAAGTGTTTTCTTCCAAGTCGTGGCATTGAAATTCATTAATTTCCTTATCCATTTCTAAGTGTGATGCTTGTTTCTCCAGTCCTCTTCTTTTTCCAGTCCTGGTGTGTGTGTGTGTGTGTGTGTGTGTGTGTGTGTGTGTGTGTGTGTGTGTGTGTGTGTGTGTGTGTGTGTGTGTGTGTGTGTGTGTGTGTGTGTGTGTGTGTGCCAGTACTGGGGCTTGAGTTCAGAGCCTGCCTGCTGTCCTTTAGCTTTTTCATTTAAGGCTGAATGACACTTTGGTACTTCAATCACAATACCATTTCTGGCTTCTTAGTGGTTAATTGGAGATAAGTGTTTCATGAACTTTCCTGCCCAGGTTGCCTTTGAATCTCTATCCTCAGTTCTCAGCCTCACAGTGTGAGCCATCAGTGCCTGGCTTGTTAATTCTTTTTCACTGGAAAGCCTGGCTGACTTTGACTAACAAGGCTTAGAAAAGAGATCTTTAGAGTAGAGATTTTTTTTTTTGACCAACAGCAGATACAATAAAAATTTCTCTAGTTCTATATTATACTATATTTAAAAATATTCTATTCAGGGCTGGGAAGGTGGCTCAGTGGTAGAGTGCTTGCCTTGCATGCAGAGGCCCTGGGTTTGATTCCTCAGCACTACATAAGCAAAAAGAAAAAAGCTGGAAGTGGCGCTGTGGCTCAAGTGGTAGAGTGCTAGCCTTGAGCTGAAGAGCTGAGGGACAGTGCCCAGGCCCAGAGTTCAGGCCCCACGACTGGACCCAAAAAGAAAAAAATAATTCTATTCAATCTAATTTTTAAACATATGTGACTTCTTTTTTTTATCTTTTACTTTATTAATTTCATTTATTTTTGTTCATGTGGTACCAGGGAGTTGAATCCAGGGATTCAAGAATGCTAGGCCAAGCACTCTGCCACTAAGCCGTATTCCCAGCCCTTAAACTATATTATTTCTAGTTTATCTTCTTTCTTTTCATAGACTATCTCTTTGTCTCTTATCTTCTATTTGTTTCCAATTTGGTTTTGGCTATTTTGTGGCTCAGATGACATATTTTCAGGTTTTAGAAAAAATTAATTCTTGAAAGGGAATTTGAGTGTGAGCTTCTTAATGCAGGACCTTTTGAATAGTTGGGAAAAAAGGGAGTAGAGAGAAATTATACTCAAAGCATTTAACCTGGATCTGCACACATCTAGTGTGGGAATGTCCTCCAGTCTTCCCATGCAGCTAATTCTCAAGAATCACTTTCTTCTTTGGCCCTTAGACTGAGCTAGGCTATTGCAAAAGAATCATCCAGGAGAGGGAAGACAGACAGGGCCCAGACACATTCTCAGGGTTTGGGGGCTCTAAATTCCACTGGTCAGCTTTCAGGATAAGTCACGGACTTTCTTATGACCTGTGGATGGAATATACAGCTATTTGGCTTTTGACTGGAATCCATTAAGTATGTGATCAATGTTCTCAAATTTATTATCATCATTTTCATAGAACCGACAAAGGGATTTGTTTTGATACACAGACAAACCAGAATATGGAAGAAATACATAAAGCTAGAGGGTATGTGGGAGCTGAAATTGAATTGGGGGAAGGAGCCATGGGAAATAGATTGAGATCTAAATGGTGAAGGACAAAGGAAGTCCAGATTGAAGGATCTATGGGAATGAGAGCTGAAGTTGACTGTACATAGTATATAGTAATAGTAGTAGTAAATACTTAATGAGGACTTTCAAAGTTTCTTTGTGATCCACCCTCAAATTTATATGGAAATACCTAATTGCTAATTTGATGGTATTAACAGGTGGGACCTTGAGAATAGTTTGGTCATGGAGGTAGTGCCCCATGGATGGGATTAGTGTCCTTATTAAAGAGGACACTATGAAGAGCTGTTACGCCCCTACAACCATGCAGGGATATGGAGAGAAAGTGTTACTCTGGACCAGGAAAGTGACCTGCTGGTGCCTTGATGTTGGACTGCCCCACTTCCATCTTTAGGAGGAATGAATTTATGTTATTTATATGCCACCTGGTGTAAAAGGACTAAGACAATTATTTGCCACATATCAGGAGTTTATGTAGCCTTTTAAGAATCTTATAGATACTATTTATATCTTATATAGGTAGGAGTCATGAAAGAATAAGAAAAAAAGGTCTCTATGGATGAGTGCTATGATTTGAATGTTTCCCACTGAAACTTAGGTTGGTGTTTAATACTTACTATGAGGCATTAAGTGTGTGTTGTTTATGGGAGAACTTAACATGGCTACATATATATGTATATATACATACATACATACATGCTCACATATATATATACCCCCACCATATATATATATATATATATATATATGGGGGTAGAGGTTTTTGGAAGTAATTAGGATTATATAGGGTCATGATGAAGCCTCATGGATTAAGAAGAGAGACCAGAAGTTTCTCTCCCCCACTTTCCTCTCTGCTTCTCCCCCTTCCCCAAATACATGTCTCATCTCTTACCATCTGCTCTGACTTGGTGCTCTGGTAGTATGAAATTCATCACTATGCTGGGTGCCATTCACGAATACATGACATATAATAAAATCTTAGATATTCAGGAAGTGGAGTCCTGGAGGATCATGGTCTGATGCCAGCCTGGACAGAAAAGTTCTTTAAGACTCCAACTGCAACTGACCAAAAAAAAAAAAAAAAAACTGGGCTGAAGGCATGATTCAAATGATGAGTGCCATCTGTGAGTAAAGTGAGCATCAGGCCCTTGATTCAAACCCCAGTACTGTTGAAGAAGACGGAGACGAAGACAAAGAAGGAGAAGAAGGAAAGGAGGAGGAGGAGAGAGAGGAGGAGGAGGAGAAGGTAAAGAAAAGAAATGAAAAGAAAAAGAAATAACAATAAAAAGGAAAAGAAGTCTATAGTCTCTCCCCAAACCTTGGACCAGAACTGTGGGGCCAAATAAACTGCTTTTCTTTTTGGAGGGCTTGAACTAAATGCCTTGCAATCTCACTCTGCTTGTTTGTAGAGTAATTGTAACATAGAACTGTGTGTTTGAATGTGTTTAAATATGATCAATAAATACAATCAGGTTCAACTTATGAAAAACTGTTTATTAAACTCAACTTTATGCTGATTATTAGTCATACTCAAAGCAATGGAAGTTAAGAAGGCTAAACATAACATGACAGGCTGCTCTGAACCTACTATGACAAAGTGTATTTTGTGGTCCAAAACATTACTCAAGACAAAGAATATTTTAAAGCCAAAAATTATGTGTAAGGCAAGATAATTGTGAGCATGTATGTATTGAATAGACAACTTTTAAGGTTATAAAACAGGATTTTTTAAGAGATAAAAGAAGGAACACACACACACACACACACACACACACTGTGGATTAGAGACTTCAAAGCAAAAGAGGTCAAGTGGACAAGAAGAAAATAAGGATATAGACCAGCCAAGGAACATGATCAATAAGGTAGATGCTTTAAAATATATAGAATACTACACACTGATAACAGAGGATGTTATTTTAAGCCTGCATGTTTCATTAATTTAAAAAAAAATCACATTTTAGGCTATAAGAAAAGTCAGTAAGTTCCATAAAGGAGAGCATTTTAAATTATATTTCCTAGTTATAATATAATAAACCTAGAAACTTAAAATGAATAAAAAACAAGAAGATAAATATATTTGGATGTTAAAATCCCTTTATTAGACAAGTCTTGGATGAAAGGGGAAACACAAAGAGAATTTATAGAATTTCAGGAAAATAATAATAGTGAAGACTACATCGCCACATCTGTGAGACAGATTCAAAGCAAGGATCAGTCAAATAAACACCTGCATAAACACAAATAAAATAATGGAAGTAGATAAATTAAATCTTGCCGAGAAAGTAAAAAAACAAAACAAAACCAGAAACACAAACAAATGAAAAAAGTTTAAGAAAAAGGACAATGGGGCTGGGAAGGTGGCTCAGTGGTAGAGCGCTTGCCTTGCACGCATGAGGCCTTGGGTTCCATTCCTCAGCACCACATACGCAGAAACAAAAAAGCCGGAAGTGGTGCTGTGGCTCAAGTGGTAGAGCGCTAGCCTTGAGCTGAAGAGCTGAGGGACAGCGCCCGGGCCCAGAGTTCAGGCCCAAGACTGACAAAAAAAAAAGGACAATTGTGAATTAGAATTTAATGAAGTAAAAAACAGAGAAACAGCAGGTTAAATTAATATAATAATTCTGATTCTTTGAAAAATTTATTAAAATACAAAAGCTAGTAGCCAAATTAGCAAAGAAAAGTACAGATATAAAGGATTACAAGAGGGAAAATATCAATATGAAGGATATTTACATATTATAAAGACCAATTTGCATATATTTAACTCTGGGCCTGGGTGCTGTCCCTCAGCTCTTCAGCTCAAGGTGAGTGCTCTACCACTTGAGCCACAGCACCATTTCCAGTTTTCTGGTGGTTAATTGGAGAGAAAAGTCTCATGCCTTTCCTGCTCGGGCTGGCTTTGAACCACGATTCTCAGCCACCTGAGTAGCTAGGATTGTAGGCATGAGCCATTAGTGCCTGGCCAATTTGCATATTTCTATGCAAACATACTTGAAAATAAGATTACTAGACTTAAAGTAAAAAGTTTCAGTAGACCAATATTCCTAGGAGAGATAGTTATCAAAGAACTGACACATAAGCAAAATGCTATTTACCTTACTTGAAACCATGATTTAGGAATAGAACTCACTATATTTTTAAATAGTTGTACATTGGGGATAGTTAGCTTAAACTAGAGCACTATCAATGATGAAATACTGGATCTTTCCAAAAATGATACGTACTGATATCTAATGGCCATCATCAAAATCTTAACACACAAGTATTTGCATTGGTTAGTCTTTCAATGAAAAACACAGCTTGTTTTCCCCTTTCTTTGACTTTTTCTTTCAAATGTTTGAATTTGGTGAACCCTTAATGTGTCTTGTTAGACACTTTTGCCTGTAATTCCTTAAAACCATGTGTGACTACATCCATATGCTTTTCATTCATTTACAATCAAATCATCAAAATACAGCCTTTAAAGAGTATTTGATTTCAAAGAACATTTTTAATAAGCATTTAAAGCCCTTTGAGAAATAAAAACGGGATACCACATTTTTCCAAGAGTAAACACAACACAACCAAAAACACACTCATGGTCAAAGAAATCCTAGCTTCTGAGTTTTCTTTCTTTTCCATTCTTGGCTAAATGAACCATCCTCTATCTCCCTTTAACTCCTAGTGAAGCGTGAAATGTTTTGAGATGAGGAAGTAGTATTTTTTTTTCCAAATTACTATTTTAAAAATCTATTTAGCTACTTTTTGAGCTGCTCCTGTTAAGACAGGAAGTCCAAATGAGTAAAAGAGTTTTAATGGAAGAGTTTTAAAGGGAGAGCATCAGTAGCCCTTTTCTCCTGAATTAAGACCTGACTCATTTCACAAAAGGTCTGTAGAATGATACTAGAAATTCCTTCATGATTGAAAAGACTATACTACATGTCTGCAAACACTTACAGGGGTAGTTTCCAAAGGCAGATATATTTCTTGGTTTATGGAGGGCCTAGGTGCTACTGTCCACTCACTTATGCTATTGCTTGTCTTTGTGGCCAGTCACAAAGTCACTTGTCTTTGTGGTCTTTTAGGGAGTGATAGTTTTTAAACAGCGCAGGAAAAAAGTTGTTTGGGGCTACAATTTTGTGTTCAAGCTTTTGTGGGGAATTGATTGTGAAATCAATGAAGAAATAGCACGTGACCTTTTGTGGCCTCTTGTTGGGTAATATTTAATCGTTAAGCAGCGATAGTACATACTTCCCCCCTCTCTCCTAATTTTTGGAGAGGTGTCAGCTGAGGTTTTCAAGTAGCAGAATAGGATATGGGCTGCTGAAGACTGAACAGAAGTTCTTTTTTTCATATCATTAAAAACAATGGGGTTATATATATATATATATATATATATATATATATATATATATTCACTGGCAGGAGAAGATTAAAGCTTTGCTATTTACAGATGCTAATATGAACACTGTCCCTTATGTGGGAAGCGGCCATCTTTTCGGTCATATGAAAATGTCTCTATCTTATAACTTGTCACCATTCTGTACCACTATTTCCCAGGAGTGATATTTCTTGGAATTATTTGCTTCTTGACTTCCAGTGTAACTATCATCTTTGTTGTTTGTAACCAGCCAGGGCATGAGTCCCTACTAACAGAGTTAAGGAATAGACCCCTTTTGAGTGGAAACTTTCCACTGACTTTACCAATCTCCTCCAACTGTAACTGTTCCCAGCCCCATTCCCAGACAGCCATGAGAAGAAGGATGTGTACCTTTGCCTCCCCACCCCAAGGACCTTTCACTGATGGTGTGAGTGTTTTCTAACTTCATTATATTACCCCATCACTCTGGTAATCAACTGTAAAGAAAATATGAGTCTGACTCCTTAGCAACAAGCAGAAGGGACAGTGTCACCCCTAGGGTTAGGATAAAATCTGATCAGACTTCCCTGCCAGGTATGACTACCTACCTCTGGGGAGAGTGGCAGAGCATCCTTCTGTACAGAAGTAAAATGCCTTGACGGAATCTCCTGTACCTCTTGTGTGTCTATTCATTTTCAGACATTGGAGGGTTGTTACATGTTTCTAATGCTCATCTCCCTCACATTCATCTAAAGTCAAGTCTCCAGCCAACATATCCTGGATCCTACCATTTCTCCTCACACTCATTCACATCAGTTAGGATTCCTCAGAGAAGCAGAACAAAAAGATCTGGACATTTGTAATTTTGACTCAAAGAATTAGAAGAGCCAACCGATTCCCGAAGGATCTACTACTGGTGACCTAGAGCCCCAGGAACACAATGGGATAGTTCAGTACCGGTTCTATTTAGAAGGAAGGTAAGCTCAAAACTCAGAACAAGCCACTGGTTCAGTTTGGGTCTTAAGGTAAGAAAACCCTGATGTAACAGTGTGAAGGCACTCAGGCAGGAGACTGGCCCTCTTATCTACAGAAGAGTTAATCTTTTCATTTTGTTTGGGTCTCCAATTTATTAGACAAAGCCCACCCATGTTAGGGGTAGAATATGATTAGCTCAATCTACCCATTCTAATGTTAATTTCATCCAGAAACCCTCTGAAATACACACTTAGAATAATATCTGTCCATGTAACAGGACCACAAGGCCTAGCCCATATTGACATAAAATCAGCCATCTTAGAACTATCATCAAAGCCACCATCTTACCTTGTCTGACTATTGCAAAAATCTCTTAATGTCTCTCCACACTTGCCTCTTTTAATTCATTTTCCACACTGTAGCCAGGAATATATTAGGTTATAAACCAGATAAATTAGCATCTTTGCAACTTCTCATTGCTTTTAGAATGCATGTAAACCTTCTGCGACTCTTGAGTTCTTGCCTATGTGTATCACCGCCTTCTTCCCAACAGGAAAAGAAGAATATTTATCTCTTGTGATGTTAGGAGATTTAAAGGAAACATATTAGAAAAATTTAGCCTGATGCCCAATAAAAGATAGTTATTCATTGGCAAAATAGAGTAGCTAGTGATTTAAGGAAAGTGTGTGTCAGGAAGAGTGGAGAGGGAAAAGGAGGGAAAATGATGGGGATAGTGCCGATCAGCTTATTAAAAATGAGCCAGGGCCAGTGGCTCGTACCTATAGCTACTCAGGAGGCTGAGAGTCAAAGTCAGCTGGGGCAGAAAAATCTGTGAGACTCTTACCTCTAATTAACCACCAGAGAAGCTGGAAGTGGAGCTGTGGCTCAAGTGGTAGAATGCTACCCTTGAGGAAAAAAAGCTCAGGGACAGTACCCAGGCCCTGAGTTCAAGCCCCAGAACTAGCGCGCATGCGCGCGCGCACACACACACACACACACACACACACACACACACACACACACACACACACACACACGAAACAGCAGCAGGGTGCCAGTGGCTCATGGCTATAATTCTAGCTACTTAGGAGGCTGAGATCTGAGGATTAAGTTTGAAACCAGCCTGAGTAGGAAAATTCGTGAGACTCTTATCTCCAATTAGCCATTAGAAAGTCCAAAGGGTAGCTGTGGCTCAAGTGGTAGAGTACCAGTGATGAGTAAAAAGCTAAGGGACACACCCAGCCCCTGAGTTCAAGTCCCACTACTGTTACCACACCCTGCCCCCCCCCACACACCATACACCCATACACCCATACACACAGAGTGATACAGGATTGAATTTAGAAAGCAACTTGCTAGGAAGCCATTCTCCTCTGAATCCCTTGCTTCCTTTAAGGCACAGTATTTGTTTCATTTAAGAGTAATGCCTAGTATACTTCTTAAAATACATTCTTACTCTTTACACTCTCTCTCCTTAATGTTGACAAAAGGATATTGGTGAGAATGTTGAGACAGCTCTGCACTTGTTTAACCAAGTAAGCTGCCTGGAAACCTGATTCCTTACTAGATTTCAAAAATTCCTCCTGCGCACAAAGGTGAAATGCCTACGTGCCTCTGATCATATCAAATAAATTTTATGGAAATGAACTTGAGGAAATGGAAACAAGAGTTTTTTTCCCTTTGTTTTTGTTTTTTTTTTGTCTTGATTGCTCATTTAATTGTTTTGGAAGGCAATGGGAACCACAGAAATGGAGGGACAGAGGGTAAACAAATGCAGCGCTGGTGCTCACTGGACTCTATGTTGAGAATGAATGATACAACTTGTGGGTAGGGATGGGATGGGAAAATTGGGAGAGAGAGAGAAAGAGAGAAGAGTTGTCATTGTCCAAAAAGAAAGATACTTTTCATCTGATTTATGTAACTGTAATCCCTCTGTACATTGCCTTTATCATAACAATAAAAAATGGCTTTCTCAGCTTCTTCACCTGGGCCTTTAAGCGTCATTGGTCCTAGGGCTCCAGTTAGGTTGAAGGTGCTTGAATTAGTGGTATTATGAAAGTAATGTAATAATGATTCACTTACCTGTCAGTGATTTGATGTAGCTATCATATATGAGAGTTCAGAGCGTTAAAAAATGTGTTACCCAGCTATTTTGCGTTTATGTTGAGATTTTTAAAATGGCCTATTAGTCAGTTGCCAGCAGCTCAAGCTTATAATTCTAGCTACTCAGGAAGCTGAGATCTGAGGAGTAAGGTTCAAAACCAACTTGGGCAGGACAGTCTACGAAAATCTTAGCTCTCCAATAAACATTCAAGAAATAAAGCCAGAAGTGGAGCTGTGGCTCAATGGTGCTAGTCTTGAGCAAAAGAAACTTAGTACCCAGTACCCAGCCTCTGAGTTCAAGCTCCAGGATTGGCAAAACAAACAAATGAACAAACATAAACCACTTTTATTGAGTGTACCCTTCAAAGGGAATTCTGTCTTGCCTCTTGTAGATTTTTTGATTGTTAGATCCTGGGGTTCCATGAGAAAAGTTCTACATTGGGCTAATCCATCCATCTCTTCTTGAAGGTCCATACAAAATGGGTCTTTTCTTGGACTCTTGGAACAGTCTCAAGTTCCCAGAGAATTGTAAGTAGTATTGTGAGTAGTTAATCAAAGAAAAAATTTCAGGCTTGAAAGGCAGGAGTGGAGTAAGGCAATAGAGTTGTGGCTCAGGGATTTGGGTGAGCATCTGGCTGGCTGAGCACCCAGCTCATTTGGTCTTTTAACTTGTTTCAAGGGTGCAGTGCCAACCATTTTTTAATAGTTTTTTAAAAAAAATCCTATTCATAATAACCTTTTAAAAAGTTGGGAGCTCTCTTTGAACCAGCTTTGTCCCTTCAATTTGGTAACGAGAACTTTGTGTGTTTCTAATGGAACTTGGAATTTCTTGAAGATCTTGACAATCTCAGTAGTTAGTGTTAGTGATCTAGCCAATGGTGACCAGTCAGTGATCTTCTGTCATTTGATGAGGCCGTGTCTGTTTACTTAGTTCTTAGATGACAGTTTTGGCAAATTGAAAGACCTGAGGTACTGAGCAGAAAACATTGTCCACAGGGCCTGGATTTGAACCTTAGATCCTGGGAATCATTAGTGTGTTCCCTCAACCATACTGTTATTTTCACGGCTATAATAGTCTTCATGGGATCACTGTTTACACATTTATTTCCGTACTGTACAGCTATACTTAGTATAGTGCACAACACAGTAATTATTATCCACTATTACTATTGCATAGCAACTACTGTAGATATATTTCACATACATCATCTTTAGCCAAGAATTAGGATTACCTGTTAAGAAAAGGAGTCAGGTGGTTAAGTGCATATATCTAACCAGAGGCTGACTTGTGTATCTGATCATATAAACAATATATGTCAAAATGAACTCCAGGAAATGGAAACAAGAGATATTTTTCTTTGTTACTGTTCTTGTTTTCTTTTCTTTTTGTATTGTTTGTTCATTTATCTGTCTTTGGAAGGGCAAGAGGGGGCATAGAAATGAAAGGCAAAGGGTGAATGCATGCAGCAGTGGTACTTACTAGATACTATGTTGAAAATGAACTACATAACTTGTGGGTGGGAGGGAAAAACTGAGAAAGGGTGAGAGAAGGGGTGACATTGTTCAAAAAGAAATGTACTCTTTATCTGACATATGTAACTGTAATCTCTCTGTACATCACCTTTATAATAACAATTTAAATAAATAAAATCATTTGGGCTTTCCAAAATTTGGATTTTCCCATTCTGGGAATCATGTACTTACTTTCTTGTCTACCAGTAGTTTTTAAATATGTAGTGAGAAGATTTCTGGAGGGCCCAGAATTAGTATGGAGATGCTACAATTCCACAGAGTGCTGAATCTTATATAGAGACAAAATATATGATATAGTCTACACATGTATGTCCTACTTTTATCTATATCTTGTGACTAAAATTCAGAAACATGATGTTTTATTTATTTATTTTTAAAATTTTTTTTTTATTGTGAAAATACTGTACAGAGGGGGTACAATTACATGGGCAAGATAGTGAGTACATTTTTTATCCAGCATTGTAGCCTCCTCCTTTGAGAAACATGATGTTTTTTTTTTTTTTTTTTTTTTAAATTTTATTTTATTTTATTTGAGAACATACTGTACAGAGGGGTTACAATTACATGGGCAGGATAATGCATACATTTCTTACCAAGCATTGCATCCTCCTCCTTTGTTTACCCTTCACCTCCCTTCCCAGCCTCCCCCCTCCCTCCCACCCAATCATACCCCCCCTCCCCCCCCCCACCGACATTGTAAAGCTGGTTTTGACATGACATTTTGTACTTCTCATTGTTGCAACAGGTCCACCTGAATCCTTAAACGACTTGTTTGTCCCCGTCTCCTCCACATGTTATACTGACATCAAATATAGTGAAAGCAGGGGTTACACTGTGGGGGAGGGACACACAAAGCAACAAAGAAATAATCTTATAAATGCATTAGAAACACATGCATGAAAGAAACAAAAACATTAAAATACATATTTAAGAAACATGATGTTTTTAAAGACAATGGATTTATTTTGAAAATGTTCATAATACATGTATGTAATCATATATACTTTGATCATATTTATTCCCCACTGCCATTCTTTTTTTTCTTTTTTATTATGAAAATATCGTACAGAGGGGTTACAATTACATGGGCAAGGTAATAAGTACATATTAAGCATTGTTGCCTCCTCCTTTGTTTCCCCTTCCCATCCCTTCCCATCTACCCACACCTTCCCCCCCCCCCCCCCCCCCCAGCCAAAGGACATAGCTAGCAAGATCAATAGGAAGCCAATGGATTGGGAGAAGATCTTCACTAGCCATACAACAGACAAGGGGTTTATATCTAAAATATATCTGGAACTTAAAAAATTAAATCCTCCAACAACAAATCCTCAAAGAAACAACTGCCAAATAAATAAGTGGGCTAAAGACTTTAAGAGAAACTTCTCTGAAGAGGAAAGAAGGATGGCCAATAAACACATGAAGAAATGCTCAACCTCCCTAGCCATAAAAGAAATGCAAATCAAAACAACATTGAGATACCACCTCACCCCAGTTAGAATGGCTATAATCAAGAACTCTAATAACAACAGATGCTGGAGGGGGTGTGGACAGAAGGGAACCTTACTTCATTGTTGGTGGGAGTGTAAACTTGCTCAACCACTTGGGAAAGTAGTATGGAGGTTCCTCAAAAGATTCCATATAGAGCTTCCCTATGACCCACTGCCATTCTTATTTCCTTCCCCATTCCTTTCCTCTTCCTCAAATTGTTCCCTTTCTAATCTCATGTCTTAAAACAATTTAAATCTAAATTACACACAAGGAAATAGTTAGTTGCTTTTTCTGCGCCTGGCTTATTTTGCTTAACATGATAGTTTTCCTAAGTGTATTCTGGTAATTAAGGGAAAGTTTGTTCATTAATAAGGACATGTAATCAATTGTGTCCTCTCGCCATGATGTATTTTTCTCTCCAATTTCAAAAATATAATGATTCTTAAGTGGAAATATATGGGTATTTTTGTAGCTAAAAGACCTCTTCTACTTGAAAAGACCTTGACATAATGAGTTACATGCATTTGTGAACCTCTATGGTTATGCCTGTCCGGCATTACCTACCTAGTCCACACTTGTTATACTGAATTGAGGTCTCCAGGATTGGAGAATCTGTAGTGTTTTTTTCTCAGTTACAATGGAAGAAGCTAAGGGAAGCTCTACAGAGTATCTTGTTTGTGGACATACACTATAAATATCTTCCAACATTTTAATAGTGGAAAAAAACTCCCAGAGGAAATGAAAACAACAGAATTGGCTATGGAAATGTGGATACCTCAATTGCTAAAACCTTTTTTTTTTTTTTTTTTTTTTTTAGGATTTGAGAAGTGTGATTTCTATTAAAGACGATGAGAATCACATGGCCTTCAGTCTGGGAAAGTGTGTGTGAATTTCTCCCTCAGGGGTCAGATGAATTATGAGCATTTGAGAAGAGGAAATTTAGAGTTAATTTTCTAGCTCACCATTACACTGGAGACTGGTGAGGAGGAGGAAATCCTATTATTGTATGGGAGAGTGTGCA
Organism: Dipodomys spectabilis; assembly: GCF_019054845.1. NCBI lineage: Eukaryota > Metazoa > Chordata > Mammalia > Rodentia > Heteromyidae > Dipodomys > Dipodomys spectabilis. The sequence continues at coordinate 3,264,908 of NW_024870974.1, forward strand.
GGATGGACAGCTAGGTAGGTTTTTACGTGTGTCTCCAGTGATGTGAGGTTTCATGAACAAACAATTTGAAATGTTTATCGAGTCACTTATTTAATTTTCAGCCTCACATAGATCTTGGACCATGCATTGTTTGTAATTTGATTTTCTGTCCGGCTTCAGTGATTATTTAAATCAAAGTTGTTGACTGGTAGAATTACAGTTGAGTGAGTAATGACAGAATCATCTTCATTTAGGACAAGAGTTTCAAGTATTCCTTTTTTTTTTTTTTTTTGGTTGATTGTGGGGCTTGAACTCTGGGCCTTGGCGCTGTCTCTCAGTTCTTCAGCTCAAGGCTAGTGTTCTACCACTTGAGTCACAGTGCTGCTTCCAGTTTTCTGGTGGTTAATTGGAGATAAGAGTCTCATGGACTTTCCTGCCTGGGCTGGCTTTGAACCTCAATCCTCAGATCTCAGCCTCCTGAGTAGCTATGATTATAGGTGTGAGCCACCCGCACCTGGCTTCAAGTATTCCTTAAGATTAGCTCAATATAGAGTATAGGGTGTGCACAGATGAGAGAGGAATTATCCAGATGGAAACAGTGAACTGCTTTCAACAACCTAAATCCATCTCTTCACCCTTCAACTCCACTGTGGCCTTTGACTCATGCTGAAGACCTTGATCTATTAAACATACTTTAAAACTGCTATTTTAAAGCCATTCATGTCTTCTACAAGGATGAATGTCCTATTTAGTCATTTCCCAGATTTTCATTCTGGTGAAAACTTTATTGTGCACATCCTTTCCTACCCTTCTTTTAGAAGGAATTATTTCATCCAATAGAAAACAGCTCTAATCGAGTGAGGAATGAATTTCCAAGGACTGAGTAACTTACTGTCTGGATCTAAGCAATGAAAGGTTCTGGGAGGAAGGATTAAAAACTATAGTAATGTAAACCAAAACACACCTAATTAAATTGATAATGAAAATCACTGCTGCTTTGTGTTGAGTACATTGTCTGTATGCCAATCTATCTACATTTTAAAAACTAATTTAAGCCTCTTTTGTTGACAAATATACAGTTATTTTTTGCATAATATCTTTGTACATATATTAATACTTTAATTCTGTGTGTGTGTGTGTGTGTGTGTGTGTGTGTGTGTGTGTGTGTGTATGTTTTGGTGATCCTTGGGCTTTAACTCAGGGCTTGGATTCTATCCTTGAGTCTCTTTGTGCTCAAAGGCAGCGCTCTACCGCTTAAGCCATAGTGCTACTTCTGTCTTTTTTCTGAGTTTATTGTCCTGAGATCTTCAGCTCGTTAGATTGGTCACAGGTCTCTCGAACTCAATCACGTGGAACCATTTAACCAACATTTGATTGTGTCAGCCAATCTAATCAATCCTTTCTTATCATTCTCCATACCTTCTATAGGCTCCATTCCCCTACAGAACTTTGAGGAAGACAAAGTTACTCCTCCAGGTGGTATCCTTGTGAAGATTTCTATAATAATTTATGTTTTTGTTACATTTAGAATCCCTGGGAAGTAAATTAACTACGTTGGTTCTAGAGTACAAGTTGAAGGAGAAGAGGAATCAAGGGCTGATTTTACATCATTAAATAAGTCAGTATGAGGGATCTGTGTATGTAGGACACTTGGACAATCATGCAGTTTAATAAGCAATCTCTATTATAACAATGGCATAGTAATCTTTGTTATTGTTGTTTGTCTTGTGCTGGCAATTATAGGTAGCATCGTGTCTCTCCTCTTAGAAAAACGTATCTCTCCTGAGATCCTGTTCCCCTGCAACTGCTTCTCCATTTCTGCTTCCTATTAAGGAAGAACCCCTGGGAAAGATCTCCACTCTCCCTCCTGAAAGAATGCCACTGTGCAAATCCTGTAGCTAAGTCTTATGGTTTCACAGTGTGCTTCTTCTCTCCCTTCTAGAAATGCTCTTCTCTAGGTTTCTGGGATGCTGTACTCTCCTCTCCTGCTTGCTCTCCTTCCTTGCTGGTTCATCCTTTTATCCTCTCCATCCTGAAAAGTCATCGTCCAGTTCTTGCCTAACTTCCCTACATTTATTATTATTATTTACCTTTCTCTATCTCCTATTCTTCAGCTGCACTGGCCTCATTAATTCTGCCTCACACTTTTCCTACTTGCCGTCTCTCCTTCTGGTACATTTTTCCCTTTACATACCAGCAAGGCTAACTTACTTCATTTAGTCTCTGTTGGAAGAATTAGGATTCTGTGCCTCCTTGTTCTGCTGTATTTTTCTTCAAAATCTGATCATGATCTGAAATGGTATGGTTATTTACCCAGCTTATCTGTCTACTTCCCTAAATGATGCTATTCTTCAGAGTATGGTCTTGATCTTTTGTATAACACTGTATTTCTAATGATGAAGAGATTGCCTGCCATGTATGTAGGGCCGAAAGATATTTAAGAAAGTAATAGACTTGGGAGGACTTGGGAGATTTCAGATCTGTGGGAAATGAAAATGAGTTATGTTGATTTTAGTTTTATGCAGCTCAGTCACACGCTTTGGTTCTCTTAACTTTCATTTCTTTAGTTCTCTTGTGGTAACTGAGATTTGATTTTGAAATTTTTGAAACACAATCTTGATTTTATAGCATGGTACATTGCCTCCAGGTTATTGCTATGTATATATCCTTTAACTGAGAGTTTTCTTTGTATAATAGGTATACGTTTGTATATAGGTATGAATCCACAGTGACATGTTTAGGTTAAAATTATATATTTTAACTTAGCACAAACATAGTTAAGTGTTAGGGTTAGGAATCACTTAACCCCCAATGATGTGTTCTTAACCAAGAATACATGTTAAATTAGTGCTACTCAATCAGGAAAAGGGGGGTCCCTTTTAAAACAATAATGGGAAAGTTTTATATATTACTTTCCAGTAAGATAGCTAAAGTCATTCACAAGAGCTTCTTGGGAAACAAGTCTCTAATTTATTAGTTCCATTTCTATTTAAAAGCATGCTCTCTCCTCTTCAGTGACACCAGTAAGTAAAGCAGATGAAACAAAAAAAATCCAAAAAGAATGATTAAAAAAAGATACATCTTCATTACTTTGGAGAAGAGAAGCTCAGGTGTGATTATACATAGGCATTTCTCTAAGTCAGACATGTCATTATAACCTCTCTAGCCCTTTGCATCCACCACCTCGCCAGGAGGGAGTCATATTCTCTATTCTACTTAATGCAGCAGATATCCCGGCCGTTACTATCCTAGTCTCTTTTATACAACTAGTCCTGGAAATTGTCTAAAGATGCATCACTTCTGTAAACAGAAAAAAAATGAGTTGAGAATCAAGAGAATTGTTAGAAAACAGATCCAGCATGTTCTGTGTGGGAGTCATTATAGTTCAAATATCTTCTCTCTTGTCAGCATGCAATATTCATTCAATCTAACCAAATTTGGATAATCAGGAAGCCTCAGAACTCAGAGGTATTCACAACCTAGTTCTCTAGGTATTCAAATGTAAAACAGATGCAGTAGCATCTTCCTGCAGACAATCCTGTCTAATCAGGAATATAAAGCAGTATGGGCATTGTACATTTAGCAGATGGTTTAAAATGCAAGTGAATTCTCAGAGAATAAGCAGGCACTTTGTGAGACATGATAAATAGTTCTTTCTGAGATGAGTAAGTATGGTGAACATATAACTTCTGGTCACATACTGTTTGATTGCCAGATGATGCCTAACTCCACCCTATCCCTCATCTTCAACCCATCCTTGACCCCACCCTATTCCAGTTCCCTACTTAATCCCTGCTTTGTGACCCAGGGGGGTGTTGTAGCTATAACACGGTGAAGTTCAAGGCTGTGGACAGACTTTGCTGTGGGACAACATGTCTGTTTCACACATTACTCGTTACAGAAACAGCTGAAAAGTTTAACAGTTTGTTTCTTGGGCTGTGTTAAAAAAAATCCTCTGTGTGACACAGCTGCTTCAGTAAGCAGCTGTGTCAGAAGAGCCTTGTCAAAAATGTCATGTATGCACATATTTTTTCCTAAACTGTTTTGGACAAATCATGCTTTTCTATACATTTCTTGTCTCCACAGGTAGATAGTCATGCATACTTTATAGCATATGCCTGGTAAACACATTAACTAACTGTAAGCATAAAACTCTGACGTCAACTTGATACATTGCTGTTCCAATGAAGCTACCTCACCACATTTGGCGAGTCTACCGATGTAGGCTATCCCAGGCCCTAGCTTCTGGTTCTGAACCTTATAAACTTAATATTTAGAGCCTAATATGCAAATCGGACCGGAATTGGTTTTGTCTGAAAAGCAATCCTTTTGATGAGCAAGCACCAGAGCATAAAACATCACATTTTATTTTGGCTAGAACCATAAATTCAGTAACTGGTGGCTACTCTTTTTTTTTTTTTTTTTTTTTTTTTACCATTTTCAACACAATGAACCTTTAAATTTGTATTTTTTGTTAGTGCATTATATTATAAAATGGAAATCAGTGCAGTAAATTTTTAATGATTCTCATGGAGTCATTCCAATGCTATTTGAAAGTTGAACTTAGTAAGAAGAATGAGATGGAGCTTAACTGTTCTGGACAAAATTTCTTTTTGTAATTTTTGTTTTGTTTTTTGTTTTTGGTTGTTCATGGGGCCTGAACTCTGGGCCTGGATGCCGTCCCTCAGCTCTTCAGCTCAAGGCTAGCACTCTACCACTAGAGCCAGAGCACCACTTCTGTTTTTTTCTGCTTATGTGGTGCTCAGGGCCTCATGCATGCAAGGCAAGCACTCTACCACTGAGCCACCTTCCCAGCCCCATCTTTTGGTCATTTTTGGCAGTACTTTGGAATGAATTCAGGGTCTTCCCAGACAGGTGCTCTGCCACTTGAGCCACACTTTCACTCTTTTTTTTTTAAATCTATCTATCTATCTATCTATCTATCTATCTATCTATCTATCTATCTATCTATCTATCTATCTATCTATCTATCTATCTATCTATCTATCACCGGTCCTGGAGCTTGAACTCAGGGCCTGGGTGCTGTCCCTGAGCTTCTTTTACTCAAGGTTAGCACTCTACTGCTTGAGCCACAGTGCCACTTCCCACTTTTTTGGGGGGTAGTTTATTGGAGACAAGAGTCTCATGGACTTCCTGTCCAGGCTGGCTTTGAACCATAATCCTCAGATCTCAGCCTCTTAAGTAGCCAGGATTACAGGTATGAGCCACTGGCACCAGGTCATTTATTATTGTTAGTATTTTTTAGTAGGGTCTTAGTTTTTGACCATGCTGGACTGGACTGTGATTTTTCTATTTATACTTCTCTAAGAGACATGTATCACTGTGTCCAGCTTTTTATTAGTTAAGAGGGTTTTGCGAACTTTTGTCCAGGTTGGCTTTCATATTCAATCCTCTCATTCTCTAGCTAGTATTACATGCACGAGCCACTGTACTTAGCCATATAATTTTTTTTTCCTGCTAGCCATGGGGCTTGAACTCAAGGCTTGAGTGCTGCTCTCCCTGAACTCTTTTTGCTCAAAGCTAACACTCTACCACTTTGAGCTGCAGTGCCATTTCCAGTTTTCTGGTGGTTCATTGGAGATAAGAGTCTCACAGAGACTCATCAAGGCTGACTTTGAACCATAGTCTTCAAATCTCAGCCTCCCGAGTAGCTAGAATTACAGATGTGAGCCACCAGTACCTAGCAAAACTGTTAAAGGTTACTTTTAGTCAGGATTAAAAAATCTCTGTCAAATTCTGTTTCTAAATTTCTGGAATGTGCACCAAGTTGGGTGAGCATGTACACCTGAATGAGTCACTCAACCTTTCTACAGGGTCTATTGTAATTTAAATCCCAAACTTCAGTGTTGTCCATGTGGTCACATCTGGAGGTAAAGCCTTGACTAGGTGATTGGGCTTTGAAGCCTGATTTTTATTTTTTTGTGAATGGGATTGAGGATTATAAGAGATAAAGTATCTCTTATAAAAGATTCTTTGGGCTGGGAAGGTGGCTCAGTGGTAGAGTTCATGCCTTGCATGCATGAGGCCCTGGGTTCGATTCCTCAGCACCACATAAGCAGAAAAGGCCAGAAGTGGTGCTTTGTCTCAAATGGTAGAGTGCTAGCTTTGAGCTGAAGAGCTGAGGGACAGTGCCCAGACCCACAGTTCAGGCCCCATGACCAACAAAATAAATAAACAAACAAACAAATAAAAGATGCTTCATCCAGTGTTTGGCTAGATTGCTTTCAACTTTCGACTATGGGAGGATACAACATCCTCCATTACACGAAATGCAGCATCAAAGCACCTTATTATAAAGTAGAAGGCAAACCTCACTAAACAAGCCATGGAACCTGCTGCCACCTTCATCTGGCACTTCCTAGCCTCTGAAATGGTGAGCAATAAACATCTGATTGTTTAAAAAAAGGAATTACCCCCTTTGAAGATATCCCATTGCAGTAGTGTAAATAGAATTAGGATGGGGCTGGGAATGTGGCTTAGTGGTGGAGTGCTTGCCTCTCATGCATGAAGCCCTGGGTTCCATTCTTATACACAAATATAAACAAATAAATAAATACTTTAAGAAGAAGGAATCATTTTTTCCATCTTCAAAATTAGGATGATAATATTTGCTACCCAAAGCTACCCAAAGGGAGGATAAATGTAAGATCTTTCACTTGAGGGTAGATAACTCTACATTTACTTAATTTGGCAGTCTGGAGGGGCCTCTGTACCCTTTCCTTTCTCATACGTAGCCTTGAGTTAAGATTTTTAATGTGAGTTTTTCTCCTCCATGTTTATGATCCCTCAATTTTCTTGGCATGATCTGATTGCCATTAGAGGTACATTCTTGAGTAGAGGGTAGAAGTCCATATACCTATACTTCAGCAGTTTTAAGATGTTTGAGTAGCAACCAGCCCAACCAAGCTCATGGCAAGTATATATGATCACTGCTGCTGTCTCTCCTTCATACCTTTCGCCATCCTCTGGAACAGGCCTAACCTGAGATCTTGCTGGACAGAATAGATTTCATCCTGATAACTCCATACAGCCTCATACTAACGAGATCCTACATATGAATTCCCTTTAGAGAAGGCTGTGTTAAGAGAATGGGGTAGGAAGCACAGTAGGATCTCAAGGTGCCATATGAGTTGACTTGGAAAAATGAAAATAGGAGTGGAAGTCCTTTGTAAGTTCTAAAAATTCATCATACTCAGTTCTGTTTATTTTCTACTAAACTACAGCCTGTGAAAGGAAGTGATCTCGGGAAGTGAAAATGGAAAGTTTGCTTTCTTACCCCTAACACATGGAGATCTTTATAGCACATTCATCCGGTCCTAAATATTCTGGAATTTTTGACTGGCACCCAACTTAGTGAAAGGCCTCTGTGGAAGATTAATTGTTATTCTGTTTGATATATAAATTTGATGAATGAACTTCAGTTGAATAAACTTTCCCATTTTTGATGGTGTCTACATCAGATAAGCTATAACGGTGTGCTCAACTTTGACTACCCATTGGGGAGCTTTAAAAATACCCGACTGATGCCTAGGTCTCAACCCTAGAGATTCAAGTTTAATTGGTCCAAGTCATAGCCCAAGGAACAAGAGTTTTAAAGTTCCCCAGGTGATTCTAATATTTAGTCAAGGTTTAGAAGCACCGGTCTAGATTAAGGATTAAAGTGCTTGAGCTAAGCCTATTATTTATATAACCTGGCAAAAATCTCTCTTCCACTCAGTTCAGTGAGCAATGACTGAGGAGTTACTCTCATCAAGGCCTCTTCCTTTAACCCTGTGCTTGCTGGTTTTGAATAGTTATCACTGGGGAGATGCTAGCTCAGATGTGATTAGAAGTAATTTAGTCCAAATACACTACAATAAAGAGAAATACAAATTGGTGAGAGAATTCAGAAATGTTAGTGCTACTCTCCTTTATAACTAACCAAAAAGGTGAAACAAGTATCTATAATCTTTAGGAGGCTGAGATCTAAGGATTTGGGTTCAAAGCCAGCTAGGGTAGAGAAATCCATGAAACTCTTACCAACTATTAACCAGCAAAATGCTGGAAGTGGAGATGTGGCTCAAGTGGTAGAGCATCAGCCATGAGTGAGAAAGCCAAGAAGAGCACAAGGTCCTGAGTTCAAGCCTCAGTAACAGCACACAAATATCAACTAGTAATACAAAGATTCCTAAGTTTAAAAATTCCTAATAGAATGAAAATACACATTCATTGATTATGTACCAGGGTGAGTATTAGATGACTGAGACACTTGTGCATGAATGTGGACATTCTTGACAAAATTGTATGGATACACTAAAAAAATTGCTTTATTTCCATATGCAACTTATCTCATATTTTAGTGACTATTAGCTATTGAAAAAAGACTTTCCAATGTATTTCCCTGTGTGTCAAGGGATAGAAAATGTCTTTGGAACAAACTAATACAACTTCATGTTTCTGTCACACCATATAGTTTTCTTAAGAGCTTGGGTTGTATGTAGTTAGTTTAGAAAATGTCATGATCAGCATCTAACATTAAATATTTAAGTGGGTAAGAAAAACTATGCTTCTTTAGATAAGTTAGTCAATTCTCATTGGTCTTTTTTTGATGTTAGTCCTGGAGCTTGAAGTCAGGGCCTAGGTACTGTCCCTGAAGCTTTTTTTGCTCCAGGTTATCACTCTACCAGTTGGTTCACTTTTAAAAACCAAAATGTGTTTGGTCAGAATTTCATCTTGGCTCTTATTACAAAAATAAATAAGTCTACAAGTTATCAAAACATGTATTAGATGACTTTTTACAATAACTTTTATTTATTTTTCTTGTGTGTGTACCAGTACTAGGGCTTGAACTCAGGGCCTGGGGGCTCTTTCTTAGTTTTTTTTACTCAAGGATGGCTGGCCCTCTATCACTTGAGCCACATCTTTGCTTCTGGCTTTCTGCTCTTTAATTGGAGTCTCATAGACTTTTCTTCCCTGGCTGGCTTCAAACTGCAATTCTTAGATTTCAGCCTCCTCAGTCACTAGGATTATAGGTATGGGCCACTGGTATCAGGCCTAAAACAACTTTTTAAATAGTTTTGATGTAATTCAGATACATGTTTACAAGTGAAGTGAGTGCAAGCATATTTTGTTATATACAATTGCTAATTCTGAATCAATTTATTGTATGGATTTCAGAATAATCAATTCATAAATCTGGAATGAAATGCCTTTACTCATACAGTAGCCATGGTTTAACAAAATGAGTATTGATAGTCAAACATATTAAAGGATAAAGAGTGTATAACAGGATAAGAAGCAAATGTTCTAGTATGCAAAGGGTTATTCACGACTTCAAAAGTGATATTGAAGCAAAGATAAGTGCGTCATTTTTTGTGTCTTTTCAACAATAGCAATTTAAAAATTCTTCACTGTATGTTTTTATACGTCTGGGGCTATTCTGAGAAGACAACTTAGTGGATCAGCTGGGAACTGCATTTCTTAAAGTTATAGAATATAGTCTGCTCAGCAAATAATGACAGAGTAGATGGGAGTACTGGAATTTCAGCTTTCTCGCTCTCTAAATCTATCTCTCCATATAGATGGTTATCTATCTATCTATCTATCTATCTATCTCTATCATCTATCTGGCACATTATTTTCCTGTCTTCAACTCTTATCCCATATGTTTTTAAATTGTTATTTTCCTGGTCTTGATTAAAACTTCCTGGATGGTCAGTATTTAGTTGAGTGTGTATATGAATGAATGAGTAATTAGAGGTGAATGGGTATATATATAGATGATGACACTGTGAGAAACCATGCTAATATTTCCTCTGAGAGAGTAGGTCTTCTTTGAAGTAATCTTTTTTCTTGAGGGGGAAAGAATCATTATACTATTGTTCATAGTAAATATGGCCGTGTGTGACTGTAAATTAGACTATTGGGGAGTATTAGGATCAAAACAATGTGGGCTTGTTTTACCTTGTATATACTTAACAACTTTCACATGAGGACAGAACCTCCCATTAGACAAAGAATGATTAAAGGCACAAGCTGAGCAAAGAGGATTTAAGCTAATGCCCTCCAGAACGTGGCAGAGAGAATCTTATTTGTTCAGTTTGAGGGCTGCCCTTTGTGTTAAATTCTTTTTGGTTTAACATGCATTTTCCTTGCTTTCTAATTCTTCAAATTGAGACATCCCTCATAAATGTTGTTCAATGGAAAAGACATTCATCTATGGAAAGAAACCTGAACTGGAGGCTTGTTTTCAGGATTACCCTACAGGATTTTCTACTTTCTTAGATTGCATAAAATGACACTCAGAAATAATCCATGTAAAAAACTTGGAAAAAATTATATTAAGTGAAGTAAGCCAGGCCCAAAGAAACGTAGGTCCCATGGTTTCCCTTATTTGTAATATCTAGTATATGTATGAGTCAAGCGGAAAAGGTCAGATAATGTGATGTCAGGAAAATGAACCCTTAGATGTGTATTTTAATGTTTTTTTCTTTCATACATGTGTTTCTAACACATTTATAGGATTATCTCTTTGTTGCTTTGTATGTCCCTCCCCCACAGTATAACCCTTGCTTTCACTATATTTGATGTCAGTATAACTTGTGGAGGAGATGGGGAAAAACCAGTTGTTTAAGGATACAGGTGGACCTGTTGCAACAATGAGAAGTACAAGTTGTCATGTCCAAAATGAGCTTTACAACGTTGGTGTGTGTGTGGGAGGGGGGGCTGGGGGGGGGGGAGGAAGGAGAAGGATTGGGATTGGGGGGGAGGGGGGAGGCTGGGAAGGGATGTGAAGGGTAAACAAAGGAGGAGGCTGCAATGCTTGGTAAGAAATGTACACATTATCCTGCCCATGTAACTGTAACTCCTCTGTACAGTATGTTCACAAATAAAATTAAATTAAAATTAAAAAAAAAAAAAGAAATAATCCATGTATAGGGAAAAAAATCCAGGAAGTTTACTAATAGTGAGCTAAGAAATATATTAAGTGATACATAAACGTGAGCTTACTCTGGTAGAAGTGTGTAGAGCGGGAATTTAGGGGTACTCACAGACCATAATATTTCAGAGGACCACAAGCATGAGGGGAGAAGCAGCCAGAAAAACAACTCAAACTTTATAACAGCAGGGCCTTCCAAACCCTCCCCTCCCAGTCTTTCTTCTTGGCCCAGGCATGAGTCAATTTCTGAGCTGTCCTATTGAATTTCACCTTTTGTCTTCTGCAGAATACAAGTGCCTTTGCCTGCCTTTCTGGGAAAAATAAAATAAAGACCTTGTAGAGGACATCAGCAGTCAGAACAAACAGGGAGTTGAGGCGGCAGGATGTTGTATCTAAGAATGATTTCTGTTGTTTATAACGGAAAACTCTAACAGGGTTAATAAACAAATGGGATTTACTGGCGTGTGTTACTGAAAATGTTCCTAAGTAGAACAAGTTGCAGGTGAAGCTTGATCTGGCCTCTCATACTGCTTCTTTGTGACTTACTGAGTTTGTTCTCAGCTTTATTCATATACAGCTCATAGTGACCCTAAGATAGCTTCATTCTCTAGACTTTGCTTTTCTTTTTGGTGATAAAAAAATCAATTCATGACTTAATATTTTATTTATAATTGACTACATTCAACATTAGTGTTTAACAATGAAAAAAAAACGCTGGCCATTATAAAATATCCAAATACTTCTAGTAATCACAGCTACATATTCTCTGCCACACTAGAGTCCATTTCATAAATAAGCTTTGGCTAGAACATTGGAACAAGTTTAAAATTTTTGATGGAGTATTTTCTGTGCATAAGTCATGTCACCAGCAAACACAATTTGACAGGACTCTGTCATGAAGCTATCTGTGTCTGGACTTTCTTGATAGGGAACTTTGATGATGATGATGATGATGATGATGCTTTCTCATTATTGGTCTATTCACATTTTCAATTTCATCATTATTCAATTTTGGTGGCATGCAAGTGTCTGGTATGTGTTCTGTTCCTTCAAAATTACCAAATTTCTTGTTATAGAATTGAACTAAAAAGTATCCTCTTTTGCATACCCATGCAGCCTTTTAGAATGAATCCTCTTGTAATTCTGATTTTATTTACATGAATTTTCTTTTTTATTTTTATTTTTTGTGTGTTTTGAAACACACACAAGACTGGACAATCATGTCTCCAGGCCAGCCACGAGCAAAAATACACATCCCAAAAGAAGAGAGTGGGTATTGGTAGTACATGACTGTTATTCCAGTTAGAGAAGAAAGCTTAAAATGGAAAAAAAAAATCACTGCACAGAACAAAATGTGTTGTATTCATACAGTGGAATACAAAGCAACCTATTTCTTGAGTAGATAGATAGAGTTGAGAGCATCTGTCAGGGCCACTGTGGGCCATAACTCCAAGGGAATGACTCACATGGGGTAGCATGTAAATGAATCTTGGCTCAGGAGAGGTCCCAGGTGGTGGGTGACACTGGCATCCACAATCCCAGAATTCCTAGCAGTGATGAGCAGGATGATTCCTGTGTTTGGACCAGAAGTCCCATATCCACCTTTGAACCACTCCTCGTCTCAGGAATGCAATGCCTTAGACATAGGGAGACAACACTGTAGAAACACGAGTAAGCTTCTTTGGAACCCCAAGAGTTTCTTTTTTTTTTTTTTCTTTTTTTGGGTCCGGTTGTGGGCCTGGGAGCTGTCCCTCAGCTCTTCAGCTCAAGGCTAGAGCTCTATCACTTGAGCCACAGCGCCACTTCCATGGAACCCCAAGAGTTTCTGAAAGATACTATTGCTAATTCTTTTTATTGTTTCCTTATTGATGGGATATTTCATGATATTTTGACACGTGCATATGGTGCAGTTATCAAATAAGGACAATTAGGAGATCCACTACTTTCAATGTTTATCTCTGAGGCGAGAACATTCAAATCTTTTCCCCTAGGTTTTGGACATATATAATAATACAGTTCTCTATAGTCACTCTACCATGTAGTTGGGAGACCACTACAATGTCTATTTACTAACTCTCCAATTTCTCTGGTAACTACTATTATACTCTTGATTAAGATCCTACACAGGAGAGAGGTCCCATGGCATTTGTTCTGTGCCAGGTTCAGTTGATCCTATAGTAATTGAATGGAAAACTGGTGATTCTTTTTAGTAATGAATGAATGGAGATAATGATAATGGAGATCCCAATGAATAATGGCAGCTGCAAAGGAAATCCAAAATAAGTTGCCTTAGATGGTTTGGATGAGAAGGTTTCCGTCTTCTCTCTCCTTTCCTGTCCCTGGAAGTTGTTGTCTTCATTACACTATTGAAAATGCAGGTGTTGGCAGATGGAGTAAGTGATCCATAGTTTGATTGCCTTTAAAAAGCAGTAATCGAACTGGGCATCGGTGGCTCATGCCTGTAATCCTAGCTACTCAGGATGCTGAGATCTGAGGATTGCACTTTGAAGCCAGCCAGAAGTCATGCTCAAGTGGTAGAGCTGCTGTCCTTGAGCACAAAGAGGCTCAGGAACAGTGCCCAGGCCCTGAGTTCAAGCCCCCGGTCCAGAAAAAAAAACTCAGTATTGAAGAGATGGTCTTCCAATCTTTTTTATTTGTACACTAGGAGAAGGATGGTGACTGGGACAAGCTGATAAAGGGAGATTATCCCTGGTGCTTCATTGTGTTTGTTCAGTCTAGTTTTATTTGTGTGTGTGTGTTTTTTTTTTGTTGTTGGTTGTGGGGCTTGAACTCAGGTCATGGGCTCTGTCCTTGAGCTCTTTCACTCAAGGCTAGCACTCAACCACTTTGAGCCACAGCTCCACTTCCAGTTTCCTGGTGGTTAATTGGAGATAAGAGTCTCATGGACTTGTCTGCCCGGGCTGGCTTTGAACTGTAATCCTCAGAGCTCAGCTTCCTGAATAGCTAGGATTACAGATGTGAGCCACTGGTGCCTGGATCTTATTGTTCTTTCTTTCTTTCTTTCTTGCTTTTCTTTCTTTCTTTCTTTCTTTCTTTCTTTCTTTCTTTCTTTCTTTCTTTCTTTCTTTCTTTCTTTCTTTCTTTCTTTCTTTCTTTCTTTCTTTCTTTCTTCCTTCCTTTCTTTCTTTCTTTCTTTCTTTCTTTCTTTCTTTCCTTCCTTCCTTCTTTCCTTCCTTCCTTCCTTCCTTCCTTCCTTCCTTCCTTCCTTCCTTCCTTCCTTCCTTCCTTCTTTCTTTCTCTCTCTCTCCCCCTCTTTCTTTCTTCCTTCTTTTTTTCTTTCTCTCTCTCTCCCTCTCTCTTTCTTTCTTCCTTCTTTTTGTTTTGTCTGAGACTGACAAACTCCATACCTGACACTTCTGCTCATTGGCACTACCAACAGCCTGTCTAGTTTTAAGTAGATCTAACTTCTCAGAATTTGGAATCAGGTTAAGTATTAAGCCTACCTTAAGGTCCAGAGATGATTTTTTTTCTCTATGTTTTCAAAGAGATTTTGGTAAGGAAGTACGAGGGACTTCTTCCAAGGAAGAATAGCCAAACACTTTGGTCTGCTGGGTGACACTATGTACTTCCATGATTGTCATCACTCACCTCTCTATTCTTACTTGTAGGCACTAGTTAGGTACCTTGAAAAAGTAGGAGGCGTGCCAATGACAGATGTGCATCCAAATCTCTCATGGGCCACTCAAATCCATCTATCAGTCTCTTGTGTTTACCCTATCCTGTTATTATTGATTATTTCCTCTTTCTATCTTGGTGTGGGACAATGACACTCATCTCACCACCCAAGACAGACACAGGCGAACAATTCCATTTCCACTTCTCAGTCATTCATTCAAGCATAATTAACAATATGTCAACTAATCATCTATATTTATCATGTGCCCTTAAACATATAGAGGATTCTTAAGTGCTCTGCATATCTTAGATTCTCCTGTACTGCTTAAGCTTTCTTGAATATGAGAGCGAGAATGTGGAAAACATTCCCATTTTACGTTCTGTTCCATAGCCAGCAATCACTTTCCTCCCTCTGGCCTATATTTATATTATGGGGAGTCTGCCTCTTCTTTTAAGAGGAAACGAGGCAGACAGCCTCAGCTCTCATCCTTCTCCCTTTAATCCTCCCTTCAGGCCACCTTTCTCTGACTATGTCCCAGACTCATGTCTCTGATTGCCCATAACATGACATTATTACATACTATCCTGTTTATTAATCTCTGAGGTATCTGGTCTAATAATTCTAGTACAGAACAGCAGAAATCATATGCATGTCATATGGATGGCATGTGTATTTTCATTGTCCATCATTAAAAATTTAAAAAAAAGTTGCTCAAGCTTTTATTTGTGTATGTGTGCAGTAAATAAAACAACCGGACCCTTGGAGAAAACAGAATTGTAGTTTCACTAGAGAGAGTCAAGAACATGGGTGTGCTTGCTTTCCTAGTGAGATAAAGCAGCAAAAGCATCTAACAAGGACCTTGTGTATGGACCAGAGCACACAGACCTGTAAATGCTTATGTGGCCTTAGAGAGAGTGTTGTAGGTCAAGGTCACAAGAAAGAAAGCAGCTTCACAGGCATCAGGGAAATAGTAACTATTAACCGACAGCAGACATTTCAGAGAATAGCATGGATCCAGAACTACTTCAAAGAGAACTGGCCAGGAAATAGACAAATAATGAATTCAAATACGTCTCACATTCCGGAAATTCAAAAGCAAAGTCTTCAGATATTTTTCACTAAGGTAGATTTTGAGCAATTATTTCATTTCTGGAAATTGCCCCAAGTCTCTTCATAGAAAAGGAACCATTATTTGATCTTTGATGTCTTTGATACATGTACATGTACTGTTGGAAACTTGGGAAAAATTAAAAAAAATTCAAATCATAAAAATGTAAATCATGCCTCAAACAATGTATTTTCTTTTTTTTTTTTTTTTTTGTTCACAATATGCCCATGCTGTCATTTCCTCTGTGGAGGCTGGATGGAATGAGTTTTTTTTTTTTTTTTTTTTTTTTTTTTTTTATTGTAAAGCTACTATACAGAGGGTCACAGTTACATGAGTGAGGTTATGAGTACACTTCCTCTTGAACATTGTTACCCCCTCCATTGTTTTCCCCCTACCATCCCCTCCCTCCCTCCCTTCCCCGAGGTTCTTTTTTTTTTTTTTTGATTGTGATTAAATGATTACATAATTTCAAAGTCACAAGTTCATTCTAACTTCCCTGGAGCAAATTGTCTACCACAGTCTGTAATATATAACAGTGTTCACATGTTATATACCATATTTGTGATCAGCAGCATGAGGATATTTAGTAGTGGTTCAACCAGATGAGCGGGAGTTCTTTGTTTCTTAAGTCCTGTTAGTTTTGTCGTATCACTAACCTTTTGGATTTAGCATCCACTTATGAGGGAGACCATGTACCGTTTGTCTCTTCGTTCTTGGCTTACCTCGCTCAACATGATTCCTTCTAGCTCCATCCATTTCCCTGCAAATGCCATTATTTTGTCATTTCTAATGGCTGCATAATATTCCATTGTGTATAGATACCACAATTTTTGGATCCATTCATCTGTGGTGGGGCACCTAGGTTGTTTCCATATCCTAGCTATTGCGAACAGTGCTGCAATAAACATGGAGGTGCACGTGTCCTTGTATATTGGTTCCTGTTGTTCAGGGTAGATGCCTAGAAGTGGTATGACTGGGTCGTAAGGGAGGTCAATCTTTAGCTTTCTAAGGACCCTCCAGACTGCTTTCCAAAGTGGTTGTATAAGTGTACATTCCCACCAGCAGTGTAATAGGGTTCCTCTTTCTCCACATCCCCTCCAGCATTTGTCGTTGGCTGATTTGTGGATGTGGGACATTCTGACTGGGGTAAGGTGGTATCTCAGGGTTGTCTTTATTTGCATTTCCTTCACCACCAGGGATGATGAACATTTCCTCATGTGTTTCTTTGCCATTTTTATTTCTTCATTTGAGAAGTCCCTCTTTAGTTCCCTTGCCCATTTAGTAATTGGTTTGTTGGGTTTGGGAGGGATTAGTTTCTTGAGTTCCCTGTATATACAGGATGTTAACCCCTTGTCTGATATATTGCTGGTAAATATTTTTTCCCAATTAGTTGGTTGTCTTTCTAGCTTAGTTGCGATAGATTTAGCTGTGCAGAAGCTTTTTATTTTAAGGTAGTCCCATTTGTCGAGTCTCTCTCCAACTTGTTGTGACCCTGGGACTCTGTTCAGGAAGTTCCTTCCTGTGCCTATTAGTTCAAGTGTCTCTCCTACTCTGTCCTGCAGTAGTTTCAGAGATTCAGGTTTAATGTTAAGGTCTTTAATCCATTTTGAGTTGATGTTGGTGCATGGTGATAGGCTGGGGTCCACTTTTAGTTTTCTGCATGTGGCTGCCCAGTTTTCCCAGCACCAGCGGTTGAAGAGGCTGTGTTTCTTCCATTGTATGTCTTTGGCTCCTTTGTCGAATATCAGCTGGCTGTAGGCCTGTGGATTTATATCTGGATCTTCTATTCTGTTCCATTGGTCTTCGGGTCTGTTTTTGTGCCAGTACCATGCTGTCTTTGTGATTATAGCTCTGTAGTAGAGTTTGAAGTTCGGCATGGATAGCCCTCCCATATTGTCTTTATCCCCTAGAATTGTTTTGGCTATTCTAGGTCTTTTGTTGTTCCATATAAATTTTTGGACTGTTTTCTGTATTTCAGTGATGTACGTCATTGGGATTTTAATAGGAATTGCATTGAATTTGTATATTAATTTTGGAAGTATCACCATCTTTACTATATTAAGTCGGCCTATCCAGGAGCATGGGAGGTCTTTCCATTTCCTAGTGTCTTCTGCAATTTCTTTCTTTAACTTTTTATAGTTCTCATTAAATAGTTCTTTTACATCTTTGGTTAGGTTAATTCCTAAATATTTTATTTTTTGGGAGGTTATTGTGAATGGGGTTGCTCCCTTTATTTCCCTCTCTTCCTGTGCGTTATCAGTGTATAGGAAGGCAACTGATTTTTGTGGGTTTATTTTGTATCCTGCTATTTTGCCGAAGTGACTTATGATTTCTAAAAGTTTGGGGATGGAGTTTTTGGGATCGTGGAGGTATAGTATCATGTCGTCTGCAAAAAGGGATAGTTTCACTTCTTCTTTCCCTATGCGGATCCCTTTAATGTCTTTTTCTTGCCTTATTGCCCTGGCTAAGGGTTCTAGGACTATGTTGAAGAGGAGTGGAGACAGTGGACATCCTTGCCTTGTTCCTGTTTTTAGGAGGATTGGTTGTAGCTTTTCCCCATTAAGTATAATATTGGCTATTGGTCTGTCATAAATGGCTTTTATTGTTTTTAGAAATGTTCCTTCTATTCCTATTTTCTCCAGAGCTTTTAGCATGAATGAATGTTGAATTTTATCAAAGGCCTTTTCTGCATCTGTGGCGATAATCATGTGATTCTTGACCTTGGCTCTGTTGATATGCTGGATTACATTTATTGACTTACGTATGTTAAACCATCCCTGTGTCTCTGGGATGAAGCCTACCTGATCATAGTGTATTATTTTTTTTATGTGTTTCTGGATTCTGTTAGCTAGAATCTTGTTAAGGATCTTTGCATCTGTGTTCATCAAGGAGATTGGCCTGTAATTCTCCTTTTTGGTTGGGTCTTTGCCTGGTTTGGGGATGAGTGTGATATTGGCTTCGTAGAATGAGTTTGGGATAGCTCCCTCCTTCTCTGTTTCTCTGAAGAGCTTGAGGAGTATGGGTATTAGTTCTTCTTTAAAGGTCTTATAGAATTCTGCTGTGAATCCATCTGGTCCTGGGCTTTTTTTTGTTGGAAGACTTTTGATAGCTTCCTGTATCTCATTATAGGATATTGGCTTATTTAATTGGTTAACTTCTTCTTTGCTCAGTTTGGGTAACTTGTATTTCTCTAAAAATGCATCCATTTCCGCCAGATTTTCTTCCTTTAGAGAGTATAGCTTTTGAAAGTAGTCTGTTAGAATTGTTTGGATATCTTGGGTACGTGTTGTGATGTTTCCCGTGGCATCCCTAATCCTATTAATATGGGTTTCCTCTCTTCTTTTTTTAATTAATCTTGCCAACGGGCCATCAATTTTGTTTATTTTTTCAAAGAACCAGCTTTTTGTTTGGTTTATTTTGGTTATGGTTTTCTGATTTTCTAATTGGTTAATCTCTGCTCTCAATTTGGTTATCTGGCTTCGTCTAGTAGCTTTAGGTCCCATTTTTTCTTGTTTTTCTAGCTGTTTTAGTTGCAACATGAGATTATTTACTTGGTCTGTCTCCATTCTCTTGATGTGGGCACTGAGGGCAATAAATTTGCCCCTCAGGACTGCTTTTGCTGTGTCCCACAAGTTTCTTTGTGAGGTGTTTTCATTTTCATTGAGTTCTAGGAAATGCTTTATTTCTTCTCTGATCTCTTCTGTTACCCAGGCCTTGTTAAGGAGTGTGCTGTTCAATTTCCATGTATTAGAGAAATTTCTGCGGTATGCTTTGTTATTGAGAGCTAGCTTGATTCCACTGTGGTCAGATAGGATACAGGGGATTATGTCGATCCCTTTGTATTTGCTTAAGTTCCTTGAATGAACTATGATATGGTCTATTTTGGAGAAAGTTCCATGAGCTGCTGAGAAGAATGTGTACTGTGTTGTTTTAGGGTGAAATACTCGGTAGATGTCAGTTAATTCCGCTTGAAGTATGGCCTCACTTAATTCGGTAGCTTCTTTGCCAATCCTCTGGTTGGTAGACCTGTCCTTTGGTGAGAGTGGCGTGTTAAAGTCTCCTAGTATTATCGTATTGGGATCTATTTTATTCTGTAAGTTTGAGAGCATTTGTTTAACATATCTGGGTGCACCGATATTTGGGGCATATAAGTTGATGATGGTTATATCCTCCTCTTGGATTGTTCCCTTTATTAATATGTAATGTCCGTCCTTGTCTTTCTGTACTGATTTTAATGAAAAGTTTATTTTGTCAGATATCAGGATAGCTACACCTGCTTTCTTATTGGGGGAATTTGATTGGTAGATCCTTTTCCACCCCTTCACTCTGAGTTTGTTTGTATGTTTGGCTGAGAGGTGGGTCTCCTGAAGGCAACAGATGGATGGGTCTTGTTTTCTGATCCAGTCCTCAGTTCGTTTTCTTTTAATTGGCGAATTCAGCCCATTTATATTAAGAGAAAGTATAGAGAGATGCATTGTTGTCCCTGCCATTCCGTTTTCCTAAGTTTTTCTTCTTTCCTTTCCTCCTGTGCTTGCTCAGTTAGACTTTGAGTAATGCCTGTTTGGGGCAGGTCCCAGTTCCTGGTTGCTTTCTTCAGGTTGTGTCCCCCCTCTTAGAATTCTTTGTAATGCTGGCTTAATGTTTATGTATTCATTTAGTTTTTCTTTGCTATTAAAAGTTTTCAGTTCTCCATCGAATGTGAATGCTAGCTTTGCCGGGTATATCAGTCTGGGTTGGCAGTTATTGGCTCTCAGGGCTCGTATGGTGCTTTCCCAGGCTTTTCTTGCATTCATTGTTTGTGTGGAGAGATCTGCAGTGATTCTAATTTTTTTCCCGTTGTAGTATAGCTCCTTCTTCATTTTTGCTGCATGCAGGATTGTTTCCTTATTATTCAGATCCATCATTGTTACTATTATGTGCCTAGAAGTGTTTCTCCTGGGATCTTGCTTGTTGGGTGTTCGATAAGCTTTTGTGATGTAGTTAAGATGGTCGTTTTTGAGGTGGGGAAAATTTTCATTGACTATCTTGTTAAATAGGTGTTGCATTCCCTTGCTCTGGAATTCCTCACCTTCGTCCACTCCGATTATGCGAAGGTTAAATTTTTTAGCATTATCTGCTTGCTCTTGAATTTCCCTTTGGTTTAATTTGAGTGATTTTTCCATATCTGTCACTTTTTGGTCCAGTTGGTGTATTCTGTCTTCTGTATCTGACACTCTACCTTCCATTTCATTCACTCTGTTGACCGTGGCTTCTATTGTGGTTTGCATGGTGGAAATGGATCCCTTTATGGATTCAATGTTGGTTCTCAGAGTACTGATCTCACCTCTCAATGAGGTGATATCAGTATGCATTACCTCTAATTTGGCGTTTATCTCACTTCTTACTGAGGTTTGTGCAGCTTCTATTTTTGCATCCAATTTTTGTTTGATATCCTGTATATCTTTTGATAGTTCATCCTTGTGCTCTTTCAATTTCTGATCCATTTCTCGCTTTATTTCTTGAGTCATTGCCTCCAGCAACCCTTGGATGTAGTTTTTGTCTTCCATTCCTGCTTTGCTCCCACTGGGGCTCTCCCCTGCGTGGCTGCTGGCTTTTGAGGTGAGCTTGCTGTCCTGGGTAGTGGTAAACCTTGTGATTTTTCTCTGTGATTTTCGCATGGGGGTTCAGGAGACTGCTCTTCAATCTTGTTTTGGTGTGTCTGTCTTTGCTTGGTTGCTGATTCTCTATTGGTAGAGAGAGTCTGTGTCTGATCTGGATTCTGTTGGGAGCCTATTTCCAGCTGCTATTCACTTAGGATTCTCAGCTCTCTGCTGTAGCAATTCCCGCCTTTGGAAGGGTTGAGCAGCCTAGACTGCTTGTGTTTGCTCCTGCGGGTGCTCTTGGGAAGATCAGATGCTCTGGATGCACTCTCCCAAATACTGGAGTCTGCTATGGGCTCCTGATGTGTTTTTGTTTGTTTTGGGCTGGTTGTGGGCTTGAACTCTAGGTTTGGGTGCTGTCCCTCAGCTCTTCAGCTCAGGGCTGGCACCCTACCATTTGAGCCACAGCCCCACTTCTGACCCTTTTTGCTTTGTTCAGGCGCCGGTCCCCTGGCCTGGTTCCGGCCCCAGCCTGGAGCGCGCTCGTTAGGCCTGTGCTAATGTGTATACCACCTTGGTTATGCAGCCTGGAGGACACAGTTCAAATTTCTTCTACTGTTGGTAGTCTTGACCCAGGGGCACTGTTCCTGGCTTGAGCATTTAAGCTCCCTTCCCGGGGCGCTCTTGCTCTGGCCTTGCCAGCAGAGTGTGCTCCACCGGTTGGTGGGGCTCTCGAACAGTTCCCAGTTTTAGTGGGTCCTGTGGTCCGGGTGTTGGGGTAGGGAGTCTAGGTCAGGGTCTGGGGATTCCCTCCAGCTCTGGTCTCCCTTGATGGATTCCCTGTCCCCTGATGGGTACTCACCCTGTAGGTCGTCAGTTGTTGTTGCAGTCCGTCAGTTGTTGTTGCAGTCCGAGTTCAGTTGGGGTGGTTGCGGGCTGGGTTGGGCGGCCCCCCGCCGGGTCGTTGCGATCGCGACAGGTCCCTTTGTGGCGCTGCTGGTGCCGGGCGGCTTTGGCGGGATGGAGCCTCTCCGCTCCGGTGGAGAGTGATGGGTGGGGTGGGATCCTCCTGGAGACTCCCGGCTGGTAGGTTTCTCTGTTCCTGGCGATCCGCTGTTCTGCAATCCGGTACCTGGTGATCTGCAAGCAGCCCCCTGTGTCTCTGTGGCTCCGGCAGCCCCCGCCGGGCCGGCTGGCCGGCGGCTTGGCGCACTGCCGCGCGGCCAGTAAAGGTTGGGGGAGGGGTCTTCGCTCTTCTCTGTTCTGAAATTCTTCTTTTCCTCTCTTTCTTTTTTTGTTATTTTCCACCTCTGGTTTTTCTCTGAGTGTTCGTCTTTTTGTTGTTGTCGGTCTCTTGGGGAGATTAAAGGTTGGAACTCGAACTCTCTTTTTGGTTGGAGAGAGCTGTGGCGTTTCCCTACTGCCCCGTCGCCATCTTGAGAACTCTCAAACAATGTATTTTCTTTGAAAGGTAGCATTTCATAAACTTCCTTCTCTCCCAGGTAAGTAAAACCTTTTTAACTTTCAAAAGTATGTCCAACATTTCTAGGTTTTTAAAAACTATCCCTCAAGAGGATAGCCATGCAGGGAGTAATGAATAATTTCTATGATTATATTAACTTTACAGTAATTACAATTAAATATGAAGAAAGTTATGTTGAGTACATAATAAATAGAAGAGGTCTTTTTTGCAATTTTGGAGTTTTAGGGAACTTCATCTTAAGTAAATCAAACAATTAGGGCCTTTAAAGTATAATTATTCAAAGTAGTTAAAACAAAATAATTAGACTTGTGGCTATTTCATTTCTTAATCTTGACATTTGCAAAAATCATTCCCAGGACTACTTATTTTAGCATGAACAAAATAAAATGGGCATCCATCTTTCAGAAAATAAACATGATACTGGCACCAGTCATAATCAGACTTTGGGAGTGGGCTTATGGTATAAAATGACATACAATCTAGCTCTAAGCATGTTACATCTGTGTAAATTTGAATTTGCTTTTCCTTAGATATAACCTTGCCTGGAAAATCTCCCACAGGGAGGCAGTGTGGTCTAGAGAATGAACACCCATTATAAGCCTTTGCCACTGTCTTTGTAGAATGAGCTCTCAAGTCTTGGTATGTTTACAAGTCCCCTTTCATCATTGTAGTCACAAAGTCACCCTTTTTAACCTGTGAAACTGATCTATTTTGTCACATCTTTTGATGAGAAATGTGTGTGCTTGACTGCGAGGGGCTATTGCTCACGTATGTGTTCATGATTGACTGGCAAAGCTTTGTTAGGAGCTGGTAGTACAGGTACCTTGCTTGGTGCGTGGGATGAATAGGGGCAAAGTTGTCTCAAGGATTTCACAATCTAAAAGCACAAAGAAGACACGTTGGAGGTAAAGAATGCTCATCATAAATGTGACTTTGGCACTATGTGAGCATGAAGAAAAGGTACTGGAAAAGTTGAGGAAGCAAACACAGGGAGAGTTAACTGGAGTCACTGAGAATGCCACTGTATTTGGAATATTACACACTTGGGAACATGTGTACAGGACAATGCTGGTGCTGGCTAAGGGAGACCAGCATGTGAGTTTAGATCTATTGCGAAGAAATTAATAGCCATG
The DNA here is from genome assembly GCF_019054845.1 of Dipodomys spectabilis. Taxonomy (NCBI): domain Eukaryota; kingdom Metazoa; phylum Chordata; class Mammalia; order Rodentia; family Heteromyidae; genus Dipodomys; species Dipodomys spectabilis. The sequence continues at coordinate 3,288,766 of NW_024870974.1, forward strand.
AAAGATGCCGAGTACAAGATGACAGAGAAGACAGGAAGATAGACAAGAAGATAGAGAGCTTGCTACATAAATCCATGTGAAAAACGGTAAGACTTGACGGAAGGACCTTGTAAGTGAAGAAAGAGGAAAAACGACCTCATTAAAAAAATTCTGGGTGAGGGTATACTTTTGTGGCGAAGTGCTTGCCGAGCAGGTGCAATGCTCAGGGTTTGATACCCAGTACCATTAAAAAAAATACTTGTTTGGGGGTCAGTCATGGGCCTTGAACTCAGGGTTTGGGTGTTATCCCTGAGCTTTTTTGCTCAAGGCTAGCACTCTCTTACAGAGCCACTTCCAATTTTCTGGTGGTTAATTGGAGATAAAAGTCTTAGGAACTTTCCTGCCCAGGCTGGCTTTGAACCTCAATCCTAGATCTGAGCCTTCCTGAGTAGTTAGGATAGTAAGTGTGAGCCACTAGTGCCTGGCCTAAAAATACTTTACACTGCACATAGTGCCATGTATGGTCCAGTGACAGCAAGAGGTCTAGCTTGGTCTGTGTGTGTGTGTGTGTGTGTGTGTGTGTGTGTGTGTGTGTGTGTGTGTGTTGTCAGTCGTGGGGCTTGAACTCTGGGCCTGAGCACTGTCCCTCAGCTCTTCAGCTCAAGGCTAATGCTCTACCACTTGAGCCACAGCACCACTTCCAGCTTTTTCTGCTTATGTGGTGCTGAGGAATTGAACCCAGGGCCTCATGCATGGAAGGCAAGCACTCTACCACTGAGCCACCTTCCCAGCCCTGGTCTTTATTTTCTTCTGGTTTTAGTGCCTAGGTGGGAATTGGACCACTGGGGTGAAGAAGGAAGTAGATGTGTTAGTTTAGTGCTGTCTATGAGATGGTGGTAACTGAAGCATGCAATGTTTGGAGCTGCATAGCTGCCTGCTGAATGCTAGTTCATGCTAGTTTCCCATGTATTTTCCCCCTGTAGGATATCTGTAGATGCTCAGTAGGCATTGGGCGCATGAATCTGGGCTGGAAATAGGTCTGCAATTGATTTACATGGTGGTTTTAGCTACAGGAAATTTCCCAGAAAAATGAATGTAGCATAAAATATGATGAGGCAAAGGGCTGAATTCTGGAGCAAATCAATATTAGGACAGAGTCCTGTAGAATCATTAAAATATGTTGTTTTCAATTCAGTATTACATTTCAAATGTCTTATTTCAGTATGTGGATGGAGATTGGATGTTTGACAGAATTTGACTTGAGAAACATCCCCAAAAACTTTGCAAAAGCAAATGAAAACAGCTTTTTTTTCAAACCGAGGGGGGGAAATAGTAGTATAATTTTGAGATAAGTCACTCAGTGTAACAAAAGGGCAACTGAATTGCTGATCGCTATTGGTTCTAAAATTGTACCTACTAATAAACTTAAATTCTAAATGGGAAAAACTGGGTGTGCTTATCATGTTAACCATCTGGATGGATTGTTTTTCCATGTGGAGCGGTAAGTGAGGCAGTTGTTCTGTTGTTGTGTTTTTGCTGTTATTCTCCTTATTGTTTGTTCAACTTAGTCCTCTAAGTAAAGAACCTATTATTCGTAAGGTCTTTATTCTACTCTTGTCCTCATTTTCAAATCGGGAGATCTATCTCCAGCTAATCTTCTCTCTGGGAGGCTTTCTTTTGTTTCCCTTCAAAATAAAAGTTTAGGGTCTACATATAAATGAAAAGAAAATACAAAAGATACAACTACTGGCGTGTGTGTGTGTGTGTGTGTGTGTGTGTGTGTGTGTGTTGGTGCTAGGGCTTGAACTTAGGGCCTTGGTGCTGTCCTTTAGCTTTCTAAGGTTGAAGCACTACCACTTGAGCACAGCTCCACTTCTGGCTTTTTGCTGGTTAATTGGAGATAGGAGTCTCACAGACTTTTTAAACTGTGATCCTCAGATCTCAGCTTCCTGAGTAGCTACAATTACAAGCATGTACTACTGATACCCAACTCTGCCTATATTTTTTTAAATGCTATGATGGTGGACAATAAGGCCCTGCTTGGCTAGGAATTAAGTTGAATTCTTAGGACAAAGGAGAGACAGAAAACATCTAGAGGAGGCAACTAGGCGGTCAGAAGAGTCAAGTGATTCAATTAAATTGGAAGTTGAATTTACTTAATATATAGAAAAATGTGATTCTCATTCAGTTTTGAAAGGAAAAGAAGAATGGAATTGGTTATCTCTCTTTTCATTTTTATCCTTGAGTCTATTTGAAGATTCCCCTGATTAGAGACTGCTCCATGGACAATAACGTCATTACACTGCTGCTGAGCTGTCCAGAACTTCAATCATTTGAAATCTCATGATGGATCCTGACCACAGGAAGACAGTCCTCTGGTTTGCTTCTTCCTCTTCCTCTTTTCTGTTCAGAAACAAAATATTACTGCAGCTCATTTTCCTCACCCTGATACCAATCCCACATGATTATATATGCCCAAGTAAGCTGTTGACTCAGCTGATTTAATAACCAAATCTATGCTAGTACGTTTATGCTTGAAAAGGGAACTTGACAGTTGTAGAGGGAAAAGCCTTTATCCTATAACAAGCTTGTCTTAGTGTAGGTAGAGATATCGGGGAACTGTTGTAAGCATACAACAGGATTATACAGACAGATAACGGATTAATTTGCTTAAGAAAAAGTTGGATCTTCTTCAAGTCACCCTTGTACTTAGAAAATTAAATCAGAGCTTTACAAACCAAATCTGCTATGGGTCACAACACAGGAAATTAATTTTGACCTATAAATGTATATTGAGGAAATCAAGCTTGTGGAGTTAACATGAGTAAGATTTCTTTTTGTTCAACAAATTTACTCCTTTCCTCTAAGATTTTGCTCGTTATTCCATCAGTGTGTTTTTCTCTCTTTATTTCCTTCCTTTCTTCCTTCCTTCCTTCCTTCCTTCCTTCCTTCCTTCCTTCCTTCCTTCCTTCCTTCCTTCCTTCCTTCCTTCCTTCCTTCCTCCCTTCCTTCCTTCCTTCCTGTGTTTCTTGGAATTACTAGGAATTGAACGTTTTTGCGCTTTCTAAGAAGGCATTCCACCACTTAAGATGCACTTCTAACACTATTTTGCCTTGATTAATTTAGAGATAGGGTTCTGCTTTATGCCTAGGTTGGTCTGGGCTATGATCCTCCTACTTATACTTCTCTGAATCACTAGGGATGACAGGCATTCACCACTGTGCCCAGCCATTGTGCTTCCCCGTAGTTGGGATAATAGGTGCATGCTGCCACTCCTAACCATGGGTCAATATGGAATCTCATGAACTTTGAAGCCTAATGGGTCTCAAACTCTAATCCCTTCATCTCTGCTTACCAAGTAGCTTGGATTCCAGACTTAAGCTATCATTCTCAGCAGTTTTTCCTTGAAATATTTACAAGCCTTGTTTCATGTCTTTCCTTTCTTGGGTATGCCCACCTTATTTGAAATAGCATCCTGCCTACCATTTTTCATGCCTATTGATATTTTTCATCACACATATATACACATATACACACACACACATATATACAAATTCTCTGTATATATCTCTATATACATAGCTATCTATCTATCTGTCTATCTATCTATTTATCTACCTCTGTATATATATACAGAGAGAGAGTTTGTTTGTTGTTTTTTTTATTGGTCATGGACTTGAACTCTGGGCCTGGGTACTGTCCCTGAGTTCTTTTGCTCAAGGCTAGTGCTCTATCACTGAGCTATAGCATTACTTCCAGTTTTTGAATGGTTAATTGGAGATAAAAAAATCTCATGCGTATGTTTCTGTCCAGGCTGGCTTCGAGCTGCGATCCTCAGATCTCAGCCTCTTGAGTAGCTAGGATTACAGGCGTGAGCCACTGGTGCCTGGCTCACTAAGTATGTTTTAAATGAGTGAGTAGTGGAGTTGAATGGTGGGAGTCCTAATCCATTACTCTCTACTCTGCATAGTCACTTTAATATGGCTTTGTGTTCATCTCTTAACTCATTAAGTATTTTTTATTGCCCTCCATACAAGTATTTGATAGCTCCATCAGTAGAATGGGAGATTTCTAGGGCTGATGAGTCTGGAATATGGACTCTTAGTTGGAGTTAGTGGGAGTCAGGGGGACAGGCTAGCAGACCTAGGCTTTTGATTTAGGGGGCTGGTGTTGGAGTCTGTGTAGCTGCATGGTGAAACACTAGTAGAGATTTGGAAACTAGTGACTGTGTGACTACATTTTAATATACATTTATGTTAACAGTGGTTTACCCAGTTTATTAAAGCTTCTTTTCAGTATTTCCCTACTCAGGATAATCCTTAGACCTCAATCTTCAAATTTTGTGTTTGTTCTGCCATAGAATGCATTATCACTGTTCCTGCTTTGGGCCATAGGTAGTACACAATAGTCTCTGAGGGAGGAGCAAACAGGATGAACAGGATCTGAATGGCAGTCTGTTGGCATGTATGTGTATCAGATTTTCTGAGAGTAACATTGGAGGTCAAAGGTGAGGGTCTGAGCATTAGGGGAAGTCTTCTCAGCCTTATAGCTGGTGTTCCCACCCCTAGTTTGACCTAATAAAGAATGGAGATGTATTAGAAATCCAGTCATTTGGGGATGGGAAGGTGGCTCAGTAGTAGAGTGCTTACCTCACATGCATGGGGCCCTGGGTTCAATTCCGAAGTACCACATAAACAGAAAAAGCCAGAAGTGGTGCTGTGGCTCCTGTGGTAGAATGCTAGCCTTGAGCTAAAGAGCTGAGGGACAGCGCCCAGGTCAAGTTCAAGCCCAATGACAAAATAAATAAATAAATAAATAAATAAAATCCAGTCATTTTTGGATTTTATGTTTAAGACCATGATGTTTATTCCATGGGTTGTAAGAGTGGAAGGCTATAGAAAGGCACAAAAGACCCATAGGAGATACAGTGGATAGAAACATTTCCAATCTTTGATCCTCTGGCAATAATAGAGTATTTTCAGGAATATAAGTAAACTGTTGACTTCAAAGAAAGCAAAACATTGGAATCTATTTCTTTTTGCACATGTGTGTTCATTATCAAATGGAATTCTGTGTGTAAAGTACTTTGTGAAGTACCTAGAAAGCAATAATTACAAGAAGTGGTAGTTATTATTACTGAATACACAGTATGGTTGATAAGGAAATCTTCACATTTCTTTTCAAGTGAGTCTAGTCCGTGGGACAGAAACAAGATTTCTGTAACACACATGGAATCTGCTGAGATTTTCAGAAAAATAAAGGAAATCAACAATGATCCAAAGAAAACTCTCTTAAATTGTAGTTATACGCAGTTTCATCATTGGTGCCATTTAAGAGTTCATCAGAAACTTCTATTTTCATACAGACTTAAAGTTGGTAATGTTTGAAATATATTTGATCCAATGCATCATTTTTGAAGCTGCATGTTTGGAAGCAAACTTATTCCACATGTTATTAATTATTTTACACATAATTAAGTACTTCCCACCAGTGAAGAGCATTTTGTAGATTTATTTTCCTTTAGAAATTGAAGTTGCTTTGGGTTTAGTTTTGGACTGAAACCGTAACCATGTCTGCTTTCTTTGGACAGGAGCACTACTTGTGGCTATTGTTTTACTTACCCTTGTATCTCCAGTCATTAGCTGAGGTCCTGACAAACAGTAGGTGCTCAATATTTATGGGATGGATGAAAGAACCATTAGATGACCTCTGATTGTTGATGTGATCCTAGTATGTGTATTCAGAGGTCATGATTTTAAAGAGGTATTCCTTCATTAGTATTTTATACTGGGTTATAATGGGCTTAATCATTTTCTAGAGATATTATAATAAATTACCTTGAGCTAAATGAAGTAAATCAATAGAAATTTATTCTCATAATTCTGGAGGCCAGAGATCCAAATTTAAGGTGTTGGCAGGGTTATGCTTCTTCTGATAGCTCTAAGGGAGAATCTTTTCTCATCTCTTCTAGTTTCAGGTAGCACTAACTGCACAATTCTAGTTCCTCTGTACTGTATTTACATGGCTTCGCCTCTGTCTTTTCCTATTCAGTTACTTATAAGGACACTTACCTCTGAATTTAGGGCCAGTCTGGATTATCTCAAATAAGATTGTTGACATCATAGATTATATCTTCAAAGATCTTTCTCCAAATGAGGCTGAACTTATACATTCTAGAATGTGGGTATCTTTTCTAGATTCCCACCTTTCAGCTTCTCTGCAGAGGGTTTGTAGAATTCCCAACATTCATAGTGGGTCTGTCATTTTTCTGTCCAGTTTCTTCACACAACTCTGAACCTGAGTTTTCTGAAGTGTTTGCAGCTAAGAGGGGGTAGGTTATGGGTTGTGTCTACAATCTAATTTAGAAAAAAAGGTGGGAGAAAATGAAGTCAGTATTTCAGCTACAAATGGAAAAAAATACAGTGAATGTTGAAAGCCGGTGGGTGGGGAGTGGAAGTTGAGCAAATGCTCAGGAAGTAATGTTACACCCAACTCGACGAGCTCTGTGTGATGTATTAGAAACAGGGATTTGATACATAGTGACCTGAGTGATGACAAATGCAAGAGTAGTGGTGACGATGGTATCGAGGGGAGTGATTTCACAATAATCTCAGCATTTCACTCTTGGAGAAGGTAAGAAGGTTTATGGAGAAAATTGACAAGTCGTGAAAACAAGGCCAGAGACTCTTGGGACCAACAGTTTGAAATAAAAGCTCCATGAAGAATACTGATCGGGAAAGAGACCTAGGGAAGATTGTGGCTTCTACATTGAAACCATCTGTATTCGATTTGGCAGTAGTAAAATGCAAGGTCTTGGAATGTATAAATATCAAAGAAATAGTACATCAGTGGTAAATTATTCCAGAATTAAATAACGAGCCAGTGAGAACACATTCTGAAATTATTGTAATCCTGGGTAGCATTTTATTGAAAGGAAATGATGGAAATGATGGAAATGTTCAACAGGTGGCAGCTAAAGGGACCTTTTCATTTAATTCATTTTGGCGAAGGAGAGATAAAAATATTGTTGAAAAATGAGACAATATTGTCTAAGTGAAATAATTCTTGGAAAAAAGGAAAAAGTCACGGAGTAACAAGACAAAACAAAACAAAAGCATAAGAAGGAAGAGCTCACTGTATAAATTAGAAATAGACCTTTTCTTTCTCAGGAAGACCTTAATAAATAAAACATTCAATGTTCTGGTGAAAAACTCAGTAGCAATTAGAAGAGAGTTCTTTTTCAATGATTCAACTCTACAAGACCTAAACATTGAAATGAGATTCTAATGCTTTGTGAAAAGCGAAATAAAAATTTATAGCATTCAGTGGCAGACAAGGCATACAAAAATGTATTTATAAAAATGGAAAACACCTGCAACGCTGAGAGTGAAGAAAAATTGCATTTATATTTGGGATCTCATGGGAAAATTGTAAATCTGTCTTTTCCTGGTCATTGGGAATCTGTGTGTGTCTTTGTGAATTCATTGTCACACTGAGGTAGATGACATCACAGAGTAAAGATATAAATGAAGATTTTGGGAATTTCTACAGCAATGAAAGTCCCTACTTGCCGTATGAATATCCTTGTGTATATCCTAATAAAACAACTTCTTCCTATTAATATTACAGCCCTCAAAATGGCTGCGGTAAGGACATCCCTGGAGCTTCAGTTATTGTTTTTGCTGTTCTGATTCTTTCATTCGTCTTTCTGTGGAGTATTGCTGGCCTTCTTTTACTCCTTCTTTATCTCTGCCCTTACACAAGGGTAAGGGCTATGTTCTTCATTTCTGGAGTGTCTACATTAGCAGTCCAATTGTCCCAGAAAGAATTGATTGTGTTTGGATTTTAATATTAAAAAAATTTAATCTGTAGTACATGCAATTCAAGAAATCTATCTGATTGTTAAAAAACAATGATCCTATTGTCATGACCTTTTTTTCAATTTTAATTAGTAGTGAGAGAATGAGTTTCTGATTATGTCTGAATGGATGACAAGCCACCCATTCCTTTTATGTTTTTTTCCCTCTCAAAGTTACTTGTCACCTATTTTCCAGTGCATTATAGCCTTGAGCTCTTGTTTGCCATTTTCCAACTCCCAGAGCAGTGGTTCATTAAGAAGGTTGCCCACTTTTAGTAGTTTACTAGTTGAATCCCATTGGATCTCTTAGAATCTCTTAGATCCTAAATACCTTCCTCTGTGTGTGTGTGTGTGTGTGTGTGTGTGTGTGTGTGTGTGTGTGTGTGTGTTGCCATTCTTAGGGCTTGAACTCAGGGCTGTGCACTGTCCCTGAGCCTCTTTGTGCTCAAAGCTAGTGCTCTACCACTTGAGCCACAGCGCCATTTCTGGCTTTTTCTGTGTATGTGGTACGGAGGAATTGAACCCAGGGCTTCATGCATGCTAGGCAAGCACTCTACCACTAAGCCATATTCCCAGCCCCCTTTATGTGTTTTTCCAGGCTCCTAGATCTTCCCACATTGACTGTATTTAGGTGTAGAGTTATTCTATTAGGGCTATAGCATATCCTTACAATGAGTTTAACAGTGTGGTATGTCTCTATATTTCTTTGCTGAGTATGCGCATTTTATTTTCTGAAATGGGATAACAACTTTGTCTTACGCTTAAATAAGACACAGTGATTATTTTAGTGGACTCAAACTAATTGACACTCATGGAAGTATGATTGGCTTAGGTTAGATAACAAGGGAGAATCTCTAAAGGGCATGTTACTGCTTTGTGTTAGAGAGAACACATATACAAAGTTTTTGATTTTAAGTACACAGGGTTGGCGTGCTGCTGGGCTATTGGGAAGATTGTAACTTTTTCTATTTTATAAGATGTGTACACAAATATAAGATGATGTTTCACTTATAAACTGCCTTGAAGACATACATACACACGTGTACACACACTCACACATATACAAAAGAGTGCTGCACAAAGCTTTGGGAGACTGCATCATAATTAGTTGGAAGTAGGAAGAAAGGAATAGAAATATGTATATATATTTTAAGCAAAGCAATCAAAGGAATTAAGCATGACTGCTATATGGATTAGTAAAATAAATAGACACACAAACACACACATGCATATACCATATACACACATGTATACATATGTGTATGCATGTATTTTAGAAAATTCCTAAGTTTTAAAATACATTTCTTCCTTATTATTATTATCATTATCTTATTGTTGGTTATGGGGATTGAACTCAGGTCCTGGACACTATCCTTAAGCTTCTTTTGCACAAGGTTAGTGCTCTATCATTTTGAGCCACAGTACCACTTCTGGTTTTTTGGTGGTTAATTGGAGATAAGAGTCTCCTGGACTTTCCTACCCAGACTCCTAAATTAGCTAGGATTACAGGCATGAGCCACCAGCGCCTGGCTCTTCCTTATGGTTTTTTTGTTTTTTGTTTTTTTGTTTTTGTTGTTGTTTTTTTAGCATGTTTTGACTTCAAATAACTTTTAAGAAGTAAACAATCTATTCATTATTGCTGTAGACATTTGAACTTAAGTCCTTTCTCACGTGTGTTTTCCTTCCTGCAAGTTTTCCTTTATTATGTGCATAAAATTAAGCAAGTCTACTGTGTTTCTGGGTGTCTGGAGCTGTTTGACAGAATTTCTTCTTGCTTCAGTATTGGACAGAGAATGGAGGTGGGGGTGGTGGTGGAGTGTTGGAGGTTTTAGTCTGACCTCTGATGCTCCTGGGCACTAACATGTGGAAATAATGGTTGGTTTATTCCTGCTACATCTGTTTTGAAGATTTAGTCTATTATATTCCTTTCTCTTCCTTTATGTTTTTATTCCTTTTTGTCTAATTACTGTATTAAAACTCACATTCATTTGAAATTTCCTCTTTGAGGACAGTGGTTTTGCCTAGTTGAAAAACAGTAACTTGCCAAATCTTCCTTTTTAGCAGGAGGTTCCACTTTTGTGCAGTTCCCCCTTCCCCACCCCCGGGCAAGGGTTCTAGTGCTCAAGCCATTCATGATGAGATCATTCTCAATCTCGTTAGGTCTTCTCTTGTTTCTCTCTGGTTCTGTAGTAGTGGTTTGTCTTCTGGAGTAGTTTGTAAATCCCAGTTTATGACATAAACTTTAGGTTATAGCCTAAACTTAAAACACAAACATTGAAAATAAATGTTCATTATCAAAAAGGTAACAGTGGTGATGTACTCACCCATCCATATTATTTTTGGAGTCTTTTCTGCCCTTATAACTTTCTTAGTTTTTCTTTGGAAAAAGAAACCCTCTAAAATGTTTGGATCCATCATCCATTCTTATGCCAATTAAAAATATTCATAATTCTAGACACAATGGTTAAGGCATAGAATACCTAACAATCATTAGAAGAAACCCAAGTTGTCTCCTTGAAGGGATTGAAAATCTATTGGGAAATTCAAATAATGAATAAGGCATTGAATTTGAAATGATATAGTACATTTCAAAATTCTATGAGTCTTTTAGAGCTTATTTTGAGCTGGGTGCTGGTGGCTCACGCCTGTAATCCTAGCTACTCAGGAGGCTGAGATCTGAGGAATTCGGTTCAAAGCCAGCCCGGGCAGGAAAGTCTGTGAGACTCTTATCTCTAATTAACAACCAGAAAACCGGAAGTGGCTCTGTGGCTCAAGTGGTAGAGCGCTCGCCATGAGCTGAAGAGCTGAGGGACAGTGCCCAAGCCCAGAGTTCAAGCCCCACGACCGACCAAAAAAAAAAAAGCTTATCTTGAGAAGGTCTTCTATGACCATATGTCCAGGGAAAGGGGACAGAAGGGTCTGTGAGACCCATTTTTTCTTTGTCTGCTTCTGCCTATGTGATCTTGCTTCCTCTGTTCACAAAAGTGGGGATGGGAACCTCCTATGCGCTGCTCACTTCCTGCAGGTGTCCACTTCTGATTTGTATCTACACCTGAGTGGGGGTCATTATTGGATTATTTCAAAGCAAGTGTTGTGGGTGTTGTTAAATGTTTTCCCTGGCAGTGTGAAAGCTTTAAAGCACTTTTTGTCTTAAGTTGTGACTAAAACTTCCATTGGCCTGGGCTGCCTGGAATGGTCTCAGCATCCCATACAGCCGGGATGACCTTCATGTACCACTCTGCTTAGCTGTTAGTGGAGAAGAGGTTTTGAAGTATGATCATTCTGCGCTCAAACTGTGTTCTTCCTGAACTGAGTCTTTTGGTTGTTTTTGAATTTGGGTCTTGCTTTTTTTTTTTTTTGCCAGTTCGGACCATGATTCTTCTTACTTATACTTATTGCTGCCGTTGCTTAGATGACAAACATGCACCATAGTACCCAGCATTTTTCTGTTGAGAATAGAGTCTTTCAAACTTTCTTTTTTGCCTGGGTTGCTCTTGAACCTTGCTCCTCCTGATGTATGCTTTGTGAGTAGCTATGATTATAGCTATGAGCCACTGAATACCTAGTGTCAGTCTCTCTCTCTCTCTCTCTCTCTCTTTCTCTTTCTCTCTCTCTCCAATAGTCTCAGGACAAGTTTAGCAATGAGTGAAAGGTGATTTGAATTTGTAAGTTTTAGATATGATGTGTTTTGGCAAAAGAATAAACAATATTTGATAATTGCTAAAGCCACATAATAATTGCTGTTGTATCTAATACAAAGTAATATTCTGTATACATTAAGATGTGTAATCATGCTTTATTGTCTTTCTGTATGCATAGGCAAATTAGTTTTTTAATCAAATCAGATGATTTGGCAGCTAGCTTTCAGAACAGAATTCCTTTAGCTTACTTTTTCATACAATCACATCACATAAACATATTTATGTGAATGATTAAATAAATGCTGGCAGAATCTTATAATAATAATGTTACATCTGAAAGTGGAATGCTATTGATATCAGAGATACTTGCTTAATGAATATATAAATTACCCTTTGGGATTATTTATTTTTCTAATCTCTCCTTATGAATGAAAAATTAAGCAAATCTGATCATGGATTTGTCTGTTTTGAGTCATTCTTCATGTAGAGCTCTATATTGTCCATATGCCTAATATGGAAACATTAAAAAAAATCTTAAACCAGCCAGTGCTAGTGGCTCACATCAATATCCTAGCTGCTCAGGAGGCTGAGATCTGAGAATTGCGGTATAAAGCCAGTGTGGGTAGGAAAGTTTGTGAGACTCTTATCTCTAATAAACTACCTTAAAGCTGGAAGTTGAGCTGTGGCCCAAGTGATAAGGTGCTAGCCTTGAGCAAAAGAAGCTCAGGACATTGCCCAGGCCTTGAGTTCAAGCCCTAGGACTGGTACACACACACACACACACACACACACACACACACACACACACACACACACGTATGCGCGTGTGCACGCACACACACACACTCACACACACAAATACAACCTCAAACTTAAAATAATCTTACTGGCTGTGGATTGTTACCAAAAACATGGAAAAGTAGGTGCTACCGAGTTTGCAGCAGAACCTGGAATAGAATTCAGGGTTGTATATTTTCCAATGTGTGCTTAATTGTTGGGGACCATATTGTTTTTCTTAATTACATTAGGACAAGGAAAATACCATAGAAACTTGGTTACAAAAGATTAGGGGCTAATTCATCAAGAAATTTCAATAAGAATTTTTAAGAACATTCTTAATTAAATTGTTTTAGATAATCATTAAATTAACTATATTCTGTGGGTTCTTTGTTCAAATAAATTTGGAAAACTGTATTACTTGAAATTAAATAGGTTTTTTAAAATTGTAGGTCTTTTTGTAAACTTTAATATGCCTTGTGACAAAAGGAGAAAGCCAATATACTGCAGTTTTCTAATTTATTTGGCCCCAAAACCATTAAGTTGAGATACCTCTGTTTACATTTCATGGATTACCATTTAGAAGAGATATACTTACAGAGGTGGCCCTTATTACATGATTTTCCACTTGATACAAGAAATTATGAGGATTCCTGAGAATTACTTCCAAGGATGAACACAAAGGGGACTGAGTGAAGTGCACATGCAAAAAAGAAATTTCCAATGTAAGAACTTTCCTTTGAGTCACCTTAAGCCAAAAAGAATCAACAGATTTGGTAGGAAGCAAATCAGAGTTACTACTCTTTGTTGCAATTAGTCCAGATGAGGTATTTCATAAGGTAAGCTGGAGACACAGAAGTGTCCTTTGTCTGGTTAGTGGTGTCTCAGGCCTGTAATCATTGTTATGCAGGAGGCTGAGACCTGAGAATCACAGTTCAAAATCATTCCAGAGAAGAAAAGTCTGAGCAACTCTTATCTCCAATTAACAAAAAGCCAGAAGTGGAGGTGTGGCTCAAGTGGTAGAGTGCAAACAAATGTTTGAGCAAAAAAGCCAAGAGAAAGTATGAGGCTCCAAGTTCAAGTTTCAGTTCTATTTCTGTATCTGTCTCAGCTTCTCTCTCTCACACACACAGATGAAATTGCCTTTCGATCTGGAGGAAATCAGAAATAATCAAAAAAGTTCTTTAAAAGGATTCATATTGTGATCTCAGTGTTATGATGGTACACACAGAGGTGTCATACTTAGAAAAGGTCAACGACTAATTGGTAGTGTGGTGCCGAAGTAGCAATGGTGAGAACGTGACAAACAGAACTTCGAGGGCTGCCTGTTCCAGACATAGAGCTTCTTTTAGCCATTGCTGAGCCTTACTCTCCCTGCAACACTGCAAGCGAGAATCTGGGACACCTATCTCAGTGATGCTTTTTCTTTTTTCTGAGTGCTGCTCCTTTCTACAGTAATCAGAAACTGCAGAATCAGAAATGAAATGTATTCATTACCTCGCGCATGTAACTGCAACCCCTCTGTACAGTATTTTTATAATAAAAACATATTAAAAAGAAATGAAAATATAGTTGTAAAAGTCATTTCTTTTCCTTAAAAAATTAACAGTATATGGGAGGAGAGATTTCTCAGCTACCCACAGTGCAAAAGACACGTCTAGAAAACTTAGATAAAAAAAATTGAAGCCAGGTGCCAGTGGCTCTCACCTGTAATCCAAGCTGATTAGTATCAAGGTTCGAAGTCAGCCTGGGGAAGGAACGTGTGAGACTCTCATTTCCAACTAAACTCTCCCAAACCAGAAGTGATATGGCTCAAGTGGTAGAATGCAAGCTTTGAGAAAAGAAGCAAAGAGACAGTGCCTAGGCCCTGAGTTCAAGCCCTAGAACTGGTATACACACACTAAAAGAATAGATATTGAGTTGAAACTTTCTTTGTACAACCACTTGATGATAACACAAATAAATGTATTAAAGACAGAAGAACTTAAAAAGAAAAAAAATAATCATTACATTATTTTTCAAAGGGAAATGTCTCTCCTTGACTCACTTATACCAATATGTGATTTCAGTTGTAGAGATTTGTTTTATGCTTTTAGACCTGTATTGTATTCATGGATCACATCAAAGTATTTATCAGATACTTGTTCTTTCAAAAGTATTCATCATCAAAAACAAATATGTGAGCATAAAAACTCATTTAACTTCCAATTTAATTTAGCCCAGGATTTCCCCAGGTGGGTGAGAATTGACACATTGGAGTGACCCAGAAAGAGGTCAAAGTTCGTGGAAAGATTGCTTTGTCTCCCTTGAACACTGTACAGACTTGTCTTCACACTGGAGATCTAAAACAGAACATGAAAGCAGACATGCAGGTGTTGACCAGGCCTGTGAACTAAGTCCGCTTTGTATTATGCACAGTGACCTTTTCTTCCTGAGAGGTCAAATTACAAATGGAAATGGCGAACATTTTGATAGCTACCAAGTGCTGAGCTATGGGCAATGCCATTGTCCTTTGGTACACAGCTTGTTGTATTTCATGAGTCCAATTTAACTGCCAGTCAAAGATGAAACTTTCTTTTTATCCTCTGGGTCCTGACTTGCATATAGAAACCCAAAGTAGCTCACTAGAACAAGTAGACACAAGTCAGTCAAAAGTACACTTCCTTTTAGGAAGTTCTTTCAACAGCAAATTTTGTGATGTATTGGTTATTTTGGTCTTACAATTTCAGATTTATGTTGATTTCAGCTTGATATGGAACCTCCTCTTGATTGATGAAAACACATAAGAATGACACAGGAAGGTGTTCAGTGACTGATAATATGAGATATTCTGTCTTTTCTTCCTGTTTTTCTTTCTCTCTCTTTTTTTTTTCTTTTTTTTTAAATTAGTTGTGGGGTTTGAACTCTGGGCCTGGGTGCTGTCCCTGAGCTCTTCAACTCAGGGCTAATGCTCTACCACTTTGAGCCACAGAGCCACTTCTGATTTTCTGGTGGTTAATTGGAGATGAGTCTCAAGGACTCTCATGCCTGGGCTGGTTTTGAACCACAATCCTCAGATTTCAGCTCCTGAGTAGCTAGGATTACAGGCATGAGTCATCGGCACTCCACCAAGAAATTCTTTCATAATGAAAACAATTCATGCTATCTGCTAGCAAAAACACTGGGAAAACTTTTTTCGTGTGTGTGTGTGTGTGTGTGTGTGTGTGTCTTGGGCCTTGAACACAGGGCCTATGCAGGGCTGTTCCTGAGCTTTTTGGCTTTTATGCTCAAGGCTAGTTTGTGCCTTGTGCTACTGCTCCACTACTGGCTTTTTGGTGGTTAATTGGAGGTAAGAGTCTCCTGAACTTTCCTTCCTGGACTGGTTTTGAACCACTATCTTTAGATCTCAGACACTTCAATAGCTAGGATTATAGGAATGAGTTACTGGCACCCAGCAGGGGAAAAATCTTTTGTGTGTGTGTGTGCTAGTCCTAGGGCTTGAACTCACAGCCTGGGTGCTGTCCCTGAGCTTTTTGTCTGCTCAAGGCTAGTGCTATCTACCACTTTGAGCCACAGCTCCACTTCCAGTTTTCTAGACTTTGCTGCTTATGATATCTTTGAACTGTGATCCTCAGATCTCAGCTTCCTGAGTAGATAAGATTACAGGTTGAGCCACAGTGCTTGGTGGAAAATTATATGAGAGACACTATTATTTCTGATTTTTGAAAAGAGAAATGGTATCTACTTCTTTAGCCTAAATATGGCCTTCTATAAGATTAAAAATAAACCATTAAATATATGAGGTTATAGACCAAATACTCTGATTTGACTATTATGCAATGTGTGCATGTATTAAAACATTAGGCAAATATGTACAATTTTATTTCAATTAAAAGAAATATAAGAGAGTAAACTTTTAGTTTTGTAGAGAACAAGCAAATATATAAAAGGGCTGAAGGTATAGTTCAGTGTTCGGTGGCTTTTCTATCATATGCTAGGCTCTGATTTGCAGCACCACAAGAAAATAAGCAAACCAATAAGGTTTTTAATACTCCCTACATCTGAAAAAGAATGATCTCATTTGGTGAGTAGGAATTCTTGTATGATGTCTAGACTAACATCCAGAGATTTGAGAAATGACTTTAAAGTCAACCCTTTTATTTGACTTGCGGAGAGAGTTCAATAGCCTAAAATTGTCTTGGGAATTGCCTTGAAATCAAAAGTGTTCCAAAAGAGAAACATGAATTACTCAGTTTTGATCTGATAGCTTCGCTTCTTTCATTCTTACTTCTCACATCAATGTTACAAAAGTGCAAAGTAGTTACTGGGCATAAATATGTTCAAATAAGCCCACTAAACCTCTCCCTTCCCCCTCCCCCCCCAGGAGAATGATGGTAATAAAGAGAGAACCCTTGGACACAGAACAAAGCTGCTATGCCGAGGAGGTGAAAGTGAAGACCAGAAATAGGTGAACACCAGTGGAAGGATCTTGCCATCTGCTACATATACTATTCCATCATGGTGATTTAAGAAGCCAAGAATGCCCTTAAAATCTGCTTTGGAGATCTTTTCCTTTCATTTCTTCTTAGCAACAGACATTTATTACTGTCTTACAGTGCAATGTGAATACAACAAAAGCACATATCCAGGCCAAAGACATATAATACAGTTTAAGTCCTGGAGACTAAGCTAATTTAACACTTAGGGAAGAGGAGAGAAAAAGAAAGGGAAGATGGAGAGAGGGGGGTAGGGAGGGAGAGAGAAAGACAGAAACAGATAGAAAGAAAGAGAGATTGATTTTCTACCCCAGAGTTTCCATAGCCCTTAGTCTGTCTCTTGTCATTGTTCAAGGAAAAGTAGGGGTGGGTGAATTTATCATTTGGTGATGCTTTGCATATGGAAAGTTGTCTCTGGCAGGACAAATTTCATTATTTCATTATTTCAGGCAACCAAATTTCATTAGTAGAGTTCCGCAACAATAAATACATGATTTAGTGAACTGGCAAGGCTGTGAATTGTATCTCTGTGAATAGTTTTCGATTCCAAGCTTCTGCAGGTAAATTCTATCTCTTTCCTTTTGTTTCTGTTTGGGTCATCAAAAAAAAATCTTGGGATTTTTCTAGACACTAGTTGATAATTTAACAGGGAAGAGATGGAAGTACAGATTCATGGGTAAAACTATATTCTCTGTCTGTTTAGTTAATCTTCCTTTGCATGTAACCATCGAGTAGAAAGAAGTAGGGACATACACAGCCAGGATTTTCCACATGGAAAAAAAGCAGCTAGAGTGCTACTCTTTTCATTTTTTTTTTTGGGGGGGGGGTCCAGTCATTGGGCCTGACCTCTGGGCCTGGGCGCTGTCCCTCAGCTCTTCAGCTCAAGGCTAACGCTCTCCCATGTGAGCCACAGTGCCACTTCAAGCTTTTTTCTTTTTGCTTATGTGGTGCTGAGGAATTGAACCAGGGCCTCAGGCATGCAAGACAAGCGCTCTATCACTGAGCCACCTTCCTAGCCCCTCTTTTCAATTCAAGGATTTTAATATACACTGAAAATGTCAACACAGCACTATTTACACCATGCTTAAATAAGCAAAAATAATTTTCTTTATGTGAATTGAAGTATTATAATATGGAGTTTATGTGCGCTTTTTCAGGACTTCATAAGCCAATTTAAGCTTGAAATTCAAACCTCAAGCAAAAGCCTAAAAATTTAGCATACCTTTAACGTTCAAAGACACTCTTATCCAAGTCCCTCAAATTCAAAAATAAAAAGTCTTGGATTTCATACCTGTACAAGTTTCAGATCTCACTTAGGCAAATCACATTTGTGAAGACCGTGGTCCCTTGTCCCAGATGAAATTGGACATTTTGAATTGCATAGTTACTCCTTCACTATTGAGAAAGGTGAGGATACAAACAGAAATTTCTGGAGAAAATATGAACATCTGCACCATGGTATCTGGAAATAGACGATGACAAAGAAAAAGGTTAGAGGGAACATTCTTTGTTCAGCTGTCTAGGATGCTTCTATACAAGAGAAGGAAGGAGGTCAGGGTACAGGAGAGGGCTCTTGCAGGGGGGTGGAGAAAGACTCAGGAGTGGGGGTCGTGGAGGTGGCAGAGGAGACACAGGACCATGAGGATGCATTAGGCCGGGCACACCCTGCTGGATTCTGTACCAGGAGAGCCAACAACCCGAGGCTAGTTGCAGAGTAAGTTACAGCATTGCAACACTTTCTCTACTTTCAAACTCCTGCGATGGAAGAAAACATGACCCCTCACTTTAAGTGAGTCCCTTACTATAAATCTTTACCATTCCCATCCCATGGCTTTTCATAAGCCTTATTTTTTACACAATAATCCCACTTTTTTCCCCCCCCTATCATAGTCAATGAGAATAACTGAATCCTATCATGAGCCATGCACGTCTCCTTATTCTGGTTTCCAATAAAACTCTTCAGATCTAGGACTGTGATTTTTATGTTGCAAAGGAAGAAATGAGGTTCAGAGAAGTGGAAGTAATTTCAAGTCTGCAAGTGGCAGGTAGTAGGTTCAGCTTCAGTTCCCTTACTTGGTCCCTGGGACTATCCAGTGACTTTTCACCAGCCACCACACAATCCTTTGTAGTTTTCCAAGGGTTAGGACTGTTTTCAGAGCTGCTTTTGGACATTTGGTGCCATGAGCCTCATTCTAAACTTGAATGACAAAGTGCCAGAGACTTGTTAAATTGCAACTGTAGAGTTATGAATAAAGTCACATGGCACACACCACAAACAACATTGTTGCTCAATATAAGTGCTTCAAGTTTTCTTTTTTTGCCCTCTAAGTACATTCAATGTCATTAGGAGAAATTAGATTGCTGAAATGTAAATAAAGGCCATAGAGAACTTCATTTATTTAGGATAAAATTCCGTACCTGTACAGTTTTGGAAAGGTGAAGGTGAAATACGATTGAAAATAAGAGCTAAACTAAAAGCAGTTTGAATTAAATGCATTTTTGCTCCAGAAGTACATTTCCTTACATCAAGATAGCTTTTAAATTCTACTGTCGTTGGCAGCATTTTTGAACTTCCAAGTCTTTTGGAGAAGAGGGCTCTCATTGGAAGGCCCTTTAAATTTATGGCAAGACAGCAATCCTGTGGTAACAGATGCTCAGGGAGGCACATTCTCTCCCTCTGATGGGGGTGTTTAATATACACCAGCCTTTGCTCTGCACAGCACTCACTTTTCCCCCAGAGCAAAGCAGTTTATCACATGGGTCCAAGCCTACTAGAATTTCAGCCTGACGTTCTGGGCGCTGGCAAGGTCCTGACCATATGTTCAAAAATAAAAAAGATCAAAGAGCTAATAAGTGGTGGTCACCATGCCTCGAGTGAGTACAAAAGAAGAAACAAAACAGCAACAGTGCCAGAAAGACCCAAATCGCTACCACACCAGGAATGCCAAGCAGCAATGGGAAGCGAGTCTGTAAATCATAGGTCTGGTGCAAAAGACAAAAGGCTATAAGGAAGCAAGCAAAAATCCACTGGAAATAAAATCAGTGTGCTCAGGCTGAGCAGAGAGCCAGGCATCAGTTACTTTGCAGATTTGAGATGGAGGAGAAACGGCTATTACAGGTTGTTTATTTTGAACATATTTGGGGAAGATAGCCATCATTGAGCTTTAAGGCATGGAGACTAAAGGACTTTGGTTCATCTTGCTTCATGGGAAGAGAAACAAGGTTGACAATGTTTTATCTTCTCAGTCCCCTGCTCTTAACATCCACCTTAAAAGTAGCCACCTAGAAGGAACCTAAAAACCACCTGGTTACTGGCTGTAGAGAAAAGCTGCCAGTTCTTTCTTTCTGCCAAGTTCAGGCAGCAACAACACTTTTGGAGTGTTTATTGAGGGTTATTCTCTCAGCATTGGGTCTCCTGTAGCAGTGTGGAAAGACACAAAAAGAGCATCTGCTAAGGAAGTGAAGCACTACTTACTGCAATTAGATTCCTTCAATCTTCCTTTTTACCCCTTCCAGTGTTGTTAATTAATTGGATCCAGAACCTTAGGAATATTAAGTGGGAACTTTACCATGGAGCCCTTTTACTCATTATGCCAGAAAATGTTGCCAGATAATCTTGAGTGTAGCTTATGTATCTTTTCCTGAAATAGATTTTAAAAGGTAGAGTAAGCATTCCATTTACTATCTTCAGTGAGTTTAGAGTCTCTTAAATCTGTCATTTGCTATTTTTGTTGGACTCATGAGCTAGGCCTCCTTCACCAGAGAGATGCCTCATGCCTACGTGTCCATGATTTTCTGACTCTCTTACTTCCATTCTTGTAATCCTTGGATTACCAAGAAGTAGGACAAAGATATAATAACAGACATATTGAAGAATTAGTGGTAGACAGATGAAGTAGAACAGTGTATAATTTAGGCAGAGTGCTAGGCTGCCTTAAATAACGGATTTGAACTGAACAGTGATTTTACGTTACTGGAGAAAAGGTGACAGAGCAAGTAGATGTTGGAATCAACTGCCTCTTCTTATTCTCTCCTCTCTCGTCTTCTGAAATTTTACTTTCCAAGAGCAGCCACTGCCCACAAGTAGTTATTG
Source organism: Dipodomys spectabilis (assembly GCF_019054845.1). Taxonomy (NCBI): domain Eukaryota; kingdom Metazoa; phylum Chordata; class Mammalia; order Rodentia; family Heteromyidae; genus Dipodomys; species Dipodomys spectabilis. The sequence goes on from NW_024870974.1 coordinate 3,309,589, forward strand.
AGTATTTAAGTTACGGTATTTTCAAACTGAGATAAGGTATAAATAATATAGGATTTTAAACAGTATATAATGATATAGAATGTCTCAGTATCCTTATATTGGTTGTTTGTTAAGAGATGGTGTACTGGGGCTGGGAAGGTGGCTCAGTGGTAGAGAGCTTGCCTTGCATGCATGAGGCCCTGGGTTCGATTCCTCAGCACCACATAAGCAAAAAGAAAAAAGCCAGAAGTGGTGCTGTGGCTCAAGTGGTAGAGTGTTAGCCTTGAGCTGAAGAGCTGAGGGACAGTGCCCAGGTCCAGAGTTTAGGCCCCATGACCGGATCCCCCCCATAAAAGAGATGGTGTACTGACCAACCTAGATGCCTCTCAGTAGATGAATGGATCAAGAAAATGTGGTATATAAACACAATGGAATTCTATGCCTCCATCAGAAAGAATGATATTTCCCCATTTGTTAGGAAATGGAAAGACTTGGAAAAAATTATATTAAGTGAAGTAAGCCAGGCCCAAAGAAACATAGGTCCCATGGCTTCCCTTATTTGCAATAACTAGTATATGTCTGAGACAAGCAGAAAAGGTCAGATAAGTTGATGTTAGGTGAAATGAACCCCAAGGTAAGTATTCAAATGTTTTTTCTTTCTTGCAATTGTTTCTAACATACTTACAAGATGATTTCTTTGATGCTTTGTATGTCCTTCACCCAGGGTATATCCCCTGCTTCCATTGTATTTGATGTTGGTATAATTTGTGGAGGGGAAAGGAAAAAACAAATTGTTTAAATAGAGATACAGGTGGAACCATTGTAACAGTGGGATGTACAAGTCATTATGTCAAAAAACAACTTTACAACTTTGACCAGGGGGTGGGGGTGGGGGTGGGGAGAAAGGAAGGGTTGGGAAGGAGAAACAAAGGAGGAGGCAACAATGCTTGATAAGAAATGTACTCATTACCTTGCCTATGTAACTGTAACTCCTCTGTACGGTATTTTCACAATAAAAAAAAAAGAGATGGTGTACTGAATCTATTGGCTTATATATAAATTAATTAATTTCACATTTCTTTTTTTTTCTTTTTACAATGTGACTACTAGATAACTTAGAATTACATTTATGGCTTGCATTATAATTCCACTTGTTGATGCTTATCCTCAACATGTGGAGACTGAAACTATTTGCCATTGAATATATTTTTGGTTTGGATTCTTGTAAAGAACAGAAACTGCTCACATTTTTCCATGCCAAAATACTTGATTATTGCAAACAATGGAGCTATCATAAGAGTTAACCATAGCCAGGCCCTGAAAACATAGCTACATGGGAGAAGGCTCAGGGTCCAGAAAACTACATTTCTCTCTGTCTGCCTCTCTCTCTATTTCTCACTCTGCTTCACTGTGTACATGTACGATGCTTTGCTATATGGACAAGCTTGTTGCCGGATCTGTTATTTCTGTTTGTCTGGAGTTTTTTTTTTTGGCAGTGAATAGACCTAACTTTGACTCTTTTAATAACTCAGTTTCCCTTCAACCAGCTAGTTCAGTGTTATACATATGGAAATTCCAAAATTGCAAGGGAAGTATGGGAGTGACCTAGTTTGGTTTAGATGGCTGTGAGACTCTCAGGAAACACAGTGACCTGCATGTAAACGCACTTAATTCCCATGCTATCCATGGGGTTTGGACTAGAGGTAGTGGGGGAGGATAGGAAATGGAAACATTAGACAGTTCTACAATGCCTGGCATTGTTTCCTCCTTCAGTTCTCTGCATTGCTTCCATATCATCAAGATTTCTCTTTCTCCTGTGTTTAGAGACTTTCCATCAGCAGAGAAGCTTGCTCTAACCTTGACTACATGCTAACAAGCCTGTGTTGTCACTGGTCTGTCCATGTTGTTCTAACTAACTCAGGTGGGAGACTGTTTGCCAGCACTTATCAAACTCAAGTCTATGAACGCTTATGGATATCTAATGCTGTCTAGCATGGTGGTGGGTTCCAGGAACTGTCTGGGAATACAAGACAGGAGCAAATGAGAGTGCTCACAAGCATGCATTCTGAAGAGCTTGGAGCACCAGTACAAGTACCCTGTTGTTCTCACATGCAGGAGTTCTGTAGACTGTCAGATCTGCGCCTTTTATTTTAGTATGCCTTGAATGGGCTTACATTCAAGCTAACAAAGAATGTTGAGAAAAAAATTTGAAGAAGAAAAAGAGCTAATGTTTTCCAAGTGTTTATTATCTACTGAGAACTGCACTGCAAGTTTTACACACAACACTTGTTGCAACCTTTATCTATGTTTGCAATAGACAATGTTTGTATCTCCTCAAAATTCCTATGTTAAATTGAATTGTGTGTGTGTGTGTGTGTGTGTGTGTGTGTGTGTGCACGCACTCATTCTGGACCTTGAAGTCAGGGCCTGAGTGCTGTTCCTGAGCTTTTGTGCTCAAGGCTAGTCTCTACCACACGAGCCACAGCTCTACTTCTGGCTTTATAGTTATTAATTGGAAATAAAAATCTTACAGACTTTTCTGCCTGGGCTAGCTGGTCCTCAGTTCTCAGCCTCCTGAGTAGCTAGGATTACAGGTATGAGCCACCAGTCCCCATCTATATATTGAAATCTTAACCCCCAGGTTGGTTTAAGGGAATTGGGAGGTGATTAGATCATAGAGGTAGAGTCCTCACGGAAGAGAATAAAATGAGCCCTAAAAAGAACTTTGCTGCTGTGACTATTTGTGAACACAGAATGTGTGAATACATCCATGAATAGGAATAGGGTCTACACCAGACACCAAATCTAGAACAATGACAAATAATGTTTATAAGCCACTCAGCTTATAGTATTCACTATGACATCCTGAACAAGCTAAACAATGTTTTTGTTATTTTTTAAATTTTACTTTTTATCAATTGTGGGGCTTGAACTCAGGTCCTGGGTACTGTCTCTGAGCTTTTCTGCTTAAGGCTAGTGCTCTACTACTTTGAGCCATAGCTCTACTGTGGATTTATTGGTTTTCTGGTGGTAAATTGAAGATGAGTCTTATGGACCTCGGTGCCTGGGCTGGCTTCAAACTGCGATCTAACAATGAGCCTCAGATCTCAGCCTCCTTAGTAGCTAGAATTACAAGTATATGCCACCAGTGCTTGACATGTTTTTGCTACAAAAATTTTTCTGCTTATTTTTTGGTCATTCTTCCTTATAAAACTTAAGTTCCTGATTAATAAGAACTTATTCCTAGTGCTTCCTTCAACTAGCAACAACATATAATATTTAGCCACCAGATACAGTATTTAATAAATCTATATTAAATAATTTAATGAGAACAGTATGATTTTCTTATCAGTGAGAATGCCAGATTAGTGAAGAAACAGATAAATTAATATAGTTTTTCCTCTTACTCAATCCCAAGTTTATAGAATATACTTAATAAAGATTGGCTTAAGAAAAGAGTATTTGTTTCTTCTGCTCTGGCTTCCAACTTCTTTTATTTCTAGTTAACTTGGAAATAGCAAGTACAACCTAGTAAGGTTATTTATAAGATTGCCTAGAAAACATTTTGACTTTGGGCAAGAGTGTAGTTGTGTTTAAATTTTATGAGGTAGAAAGGCAAGACTAAGCTGCCTAAGATCTATAGAGACCAAAAGTACATTATTTCATTGTTGTTTTTTTTAAGATTAAGTATTCATTTACAAAATTAGAGCACTTTATTGACCAGAATTATAATCCCCAAGTGACTAGAAATGTTAAAGTGCTTGGATATTTTTCTTTCAGTGATTTAAATGATTTCATTAAGGTTTGGCATAGTAAAACAATATGATTTGTGCATATAACTATAAAAACCTCTAAATATTACAATCACATCTTTTGATCAGAATTTTCCTAAAACTCTCCTATTATTTTTATATTTGGAAAATGGCTATAATTTATAGGGGAATCAGATACGAAACAATGTAAAAATGTACTATTTTCCTGAAATATATGAGAATTGCTATTGTTTTTGTCATTTTAACCTACCACAGAGAAATTCTGAAAGATCTCAAGTTTCGAAAGATAATTTTAGGGAAAATGTCTGCTTTTATTTATTTATTTATTTTGCTAAAGAAAGTGTTTATCCCTTTTATGAAGAGTCTTCATCTTTGAGGGTCTTTCCTTAAAGTCTGACTATGGTATTTGTTAGTCGCATTTTTTTTTTTTCACTTAAAACTAAATCATTCTTGGGGAGGTCGGGAGGGAAGTGAAAGTAGGGGAAAAACAAAGGAGGAGGTAACAATGCTCGATAGGAAATGTACTCGTTACCTTACTCATGTAACTGTAAACAGTATCTTTACAATAAAAACATTAAAAAACTAAATCATTCATGTCTTTTATTTATTTAAAGATTTATATACTTCAACAAATATTCACTGAGTATTCATGGCAAAAAACATGCTTCCAAGTACATTATAGTTCATTATATATAGTACATTATTGTTCATTTCTCATTTTAACTTTTTGCTCCCTCCTTTTTTAATGTATTTGACTTATTTCACTTAGTATAATATCCTCTAGTTCCGTCCATTGTAGTTCTGACTACAAATGTCAGAATTTCATTTTTGTATGGTAGAATAAAAATGGGACCTAGGCACTGGTGGCTCACACCTGTAATCCTAGCTACTCAGGAGGCTGAGATCTGATGATCGTAGTTTAAAGCCAGCCCGGACAGGAAAGACCATAAGACTCTATCTCCAATAAACCACCAGAAAACTGGAAGTGGTGCTGTGGCTCAAGTGGTAGAGTGCTAGCCTTGAACTGAAGAGCTGAGGGATAGCGCCCAGACAGAGTTCAAGCCCCATGACAGGCCGCCCCCTTCCCCCAAAAAAGGGGATATGTAGGCTGATCTCCTATCTTAGCCATTTATGAATAGTGGACCAAGTACCTAGTTAATGAACAGACTGAATCTTGTTTGAATTATGTACTCAGAAGTGAGACAGTTGGATATGGTAGAACTTAATTTACACACCAGGAATATGTGAGGGGTCTTTGTCCCACATCCTTACTAACATTTGCTCATTTACTTTTTGTGTGTGTGCTGGTCTTGGGGCTTGAACTCGGGCTTTGGTCAATATCCCTGAGCTTTTTTGCTTATGGTGTGCATTCTATGACTTGAACCACAGCCACTTTTGGCTTTTTGGGATTAGCTGGAGATAAGAGTCTTACCAACTTTCCTGCCAAAGCTGGTTTCCAACTGTGATCCTCAAATATCAGCTAGGATTACTGGCACGAGTCACCACCACCAGTGCTCAGCGATGTCCCTGGGCTTGTTTTGTTCAAGGTTAGCATGATATCACTTGAGCTACAGCTCAGAATCTTGCAAAGTTGGCACACATTTTAAGTGCTAGGAGATAACCCACATTTTTTTTTGGTGCTAGTCTGGGGGCCTGAACTTAGGCAATTTTGTTACTGATGTGTATATAGGGGTGAAATGCTATTACATTTTGGTTTGAATTCACATTTTCCTCTGGCTAATAATATTGGCTTTTCCTCCCATTTATTTCTTGTCCATTCAATATTTTTTCTTTGAGGAATTCAGACCACTTACATGGTTTAAATTATTTATTTGTTGTTGAGTCTTTTGAGTTTCTTATAGGTTGTCAAATGAATAGTTTGCAAAATTTGTCTCCTATTCTGTAGGTTGTCTCTTGATCTGATTGCTTGGAAATAGTTTTTTTTTTTTAGTTGTTGTTGTTGTTTTTTGGTTGTCATTGTATTTAGATCATTAAAACAATCATTTGTAGGAATGCCAACTGAACTAAAAGGTCAGAGGTTACATTTTCAGATCATCTCAACAGCCCAACAGTTGACCCTTTCCATGGAACATTCTGCAGCGGAGTTAGCAAGGTCTTGAGCTCAATGATACATATGCAAATACAGTTTATTTCACAGAAATTCAATTTTATACACAACAGGAAGTTCCCACCTGCCCTGGTGGGTGCAGACCAAGCTATTTGAGAGTGCGCAGAGTTATAGCCTGTTGGGAGTCTGCAGCCCCTCAAATCAGTCCATTCTCACCCCTCCAGGTAACAGGCACCTGAGTTTCCCAATGCAGGCCACACCGGGCTGAACCAGTGAGTTTGCACAACAGGCTCCCAGAACCCGGCTGAAACCACAAACTTGCAGAGCACAACCCAGAACTTTTTGTACCCTCTCGCCACCTTCAGCCCTCCTTAAGTCCCTCCATCCCTGCCCACATTACTCCTGACTCTCCTCAGGTCACCATGGCGTCCTTCAACTTTCCACCAAAGTTGATCTGGTCTGTTGAGAGAGATTTCTGCTCTTTATTCATGACTCAGTTTCTTTCTTCGGTGGAGGCTGAGGCATGCGCACACAGGCACGTACGCACGCGTGCGCGCGCAACCGCGCAGACGACGTCCGTCTGGTCCCCGTCTGCATGAACAGAGCTATGTGGAGCCTGCCCAGTTCTCCAAGCTCCTTCCTCTTCCTTCTTCTCGGCAGGTTAGCGTGGGACGGCCATCGAGGGGACATTTGGTAGCAGGGGCTGTGCTGAGTCCAATTCCACCATGGCCTCATTCTCCCCAAACGCGTCTGCAGAGCCCACGGGTGTGGCGGTCGCCGTGGAACCCTCTGCAAGCTGCTGCTGGTCGGGAGCGTCCTGCATTAGCTGCTGGGTGTTAGGGATGACAGTGACCCGAAGGCAGCACTTCAGGCAAAGCCACAAAGCCAGCGTGGACAGCTGGTCTCAGGGGTGGGACTGCAGCCCCTGGTGGAGGAAGTCCCCCTAAACTTCGGAGCGTCCAGGATGCCTGCAGGGCTTCGCGCCTTGAAGGGCGGGGCAAGCGTTCTGGGCGGGGCTAGGCGCCGCGGTGGCTGCTGGGAGTCAGGAATAAATAGCCAGACCCGGAAGTGGCAGGCTCTGTCTCCCTTCGAAGCCGCCGCGTCTGCGGAGCTGCTTCTCGGCGGCGGCTTTCCGCGGTGAGACGCTGACTGGAGGTCGGTGCTGGGCGTGAGTCGGGGCGGGGTGGGGTGAGGCCCTGATGGGGGTGTAGGTGGGTGTGGGGGGGGGTGTTTTCAGTGGTGAGACCCTGACTGCGGCCGCTGGAGGCCTGAGGAGGGACAGGAGGCCGTGCCGGCCCAGGCACCAGCCGTGTGGATGGGAGTCCTTGGCGGCTGTCCTCGCTCGGACACTATGGGTCCAAGTTGACTGAGAGCTCGGGGCCTGTTATAGAATCCACCTCTTTTGACTCCTGTGGTAGTAAAACGTCCGTTACCTTCTGATTCGTCGTGGTCATCATCATCCTCCTCCTCGAAGAAGAATAAAGCAAGGCTAGAACACGGAGGGTCATCAGGGTCAAAACGAAGTTCTGATCGTAGCAGTGGAGCACTGAGGTTGGAAGCTCTTTCTGGAAGCGTGGGATCTAAGTTCGGTCTCCATGCTGAGATTGTGAATTACGTGAAAACTCGGCATCAGCGAGGAGCTACACACCTTCTGACCTTGGAAGAGCATTTTGGATGAAACCAGCAGTTAGACAGATATTGGACTGGAGCAGAAACAATGGCTGATGACTGAGGTCTTCGTGAACAATCTCAAAATTGAAGTTATCCACAGGAAATACATCTTCAAGCCCAGACACAAGTTGAAAAATGAGAAGGCCCTTCTTCTTCTCCTCTTGGATCAGCACGACAGCAAGGGTTGGGAGGAATTCTTTTAGAACACATTGAAGGAGGACTGCCCAATTCCCAGAAAGCTCTCAAGGTGTTAGGGGACCAGATACTAATCGTTAATTGCCCTGACAAGAAAAAAAAATAGTTTTCTTCAGTGATAAGTGCTATCAGTTTTCTGTGGATGAAGAATTCCAGAAACTGTGGAGGAGTTGTCACTGTGGGTTCAATGGATGAAGAGAAAATTGAAGAATATCTGAAGTGACAGGGTTTTTCTTCAATGCAGGGCATTGAACCAAAGAAAAGTGCCCCCCATCCAGAAATGGAGAAAATCCACTTCACACATGGCTGGAGTGCTGAAGGATTTTTCAGACATTCCCCTCAGCCAATAGGGGACACCTTGGTCATTGAACAAAGAATTACAGACATAAAATCTCTGTTGTTGGCCAGGCACTGGTGGCTTCACCCCTGTAATCCTAGCTACTTGAGAGGCTGAGATCTGAGGATGGTGGTTCCAAGCCAGTCTGGGCAGGAGAGTCCTTGAGACTTTTAGCTCTAATTAACCACCAGAAAACCTGAAGTGGAGCTGGGACTCAAAATGGTAGAGAACTAGCCTTGAGCAAAAGAACTCAGGGATAGTGCCAGGGTCTTGAGTTCAATCCTCTAGACTGACAAAACAAAAACAATACTCCTTTGTTGACATCTGGGATCTGAAGACAGAGTCTTCCCATATGCTTCTCAGGATTGGAGAGGAGTGGTTGTTTACAGAGTCCATGTGGGTCATCAACCCCAAAGTTTATTTTAACCAAAAGCTAACTATCAACTTAGAGCAAGTCTAAGTGGGCAAATAGTCTTGAATACCACACTAGTTTATTCCAAAAGAATATAGTTATAATAAAACCATTGTAGGGAAAAAACAGAGCCTATTTATAGTAGCCACGTTTTGCTGAGTTAGGCTACAAAATCCACACAGCATGTAGCATGAGTCTCAAACACATTCTTCAATTGCCCTTTTTCCTATTACTAATGCCTAGTCAAAGGCTGTCATCTGATCGCACATAGCTCCAAAACCTCAGCAGCTTAGAGGAGGACGAACTCATGTAGATTACATGTTCTTTGTGACACTCTTCATTCAGTTTTCTGTGTTACCTTCATTCCTTCATCCCAGGACCCTCACAATAAAAACCATCAGTTCCTCTAGAACTTGCTCTACTTGTACAAAGTGTGTGTGTGTGTGTGTGTGTGTGTGTGTGTGAGAGAGAGAGAGAGAGAGAGAGAGAGAGAGGGAGTGTGTTTGTGAGTGAGCTTGCTGATACTGGGTCTTGAACTCAAGGCCTTTGGTTCTTTAGCTTTTTCTCTCAAAGCTGGAGCTCTACCACTCAAACCACACCTCTACTTTGGCCTTTTGTTGTAATCAGAGAGAAGAGTTTTTTGGATTTGTCTGCTTGTGCTGGCTTCAAATTTCAGTCCTCAGATCTCAGCCTCCAGAGTAGGATTACAGGTATGAGCTACCAGCACCTGACTAGGAAATGGTTCTTTAAAGTCTTTGGAGTGCACATATAACTTCCTCTCACTTATCAGTGACAAAGTCTGCGGTCCATGGCCTGTGGAGTCAGTCAGGCCTCTTCCAGGGAGGGCCTATTAGTGTGCCCCCTACCACAGTATTTGTAGCAATGCCTTTTCCTTTACTATCCATTTACCCAATATTAATATAGCTTATAACCTCTTGTACTTATGTTTTTCCTTGTGCTTTAAACAGTGTATCACTTAATGTTTTTAAACAAATCCATCTTTTGATACTAAGTGAAATGAACCCCCAAGATATGGACATAAGAGGTTTTTCTTGTTGTTGTTTTTAATGTACTATGTGATTTTTTTTTTTTTGTTTCTTTTGTATGTTCTTCCTCTTGTAGTATATCCCTGTTGTCATTGTATTTGATTTTGGTACCTTGCATCTTGTATATACATTCATCTAATTTGGGGAGGGGAAAGGGAATAACAAAATTCTGAAACAAGGACACAGGATGACCCATTGCAACAATGATATAAGACACTATGTTGGAAATGAACTTTACAACTGGGGCGGGAAGAAGTGAGGAAGTGGGGGAGGGAAGGGATAGTAGGAGAAAAAGGAGGGGTTAACAATGCTTGACAAGAAATGTGTTTATTACCTTACTGATGTAACTGTAACCTCTCTGAACAGCATCTTTACAAGAAAATACAAATAAAAAAAAAATCTGTCTTTGAACTGGGTTTGTTCAATATGCTATAACACTTGAGCCACAGCTCCACTTCTGGCTTTTTGCTGGTTACTTGGAGATGAAAATCTCACAGGCTTTCCCCTCCAACTGGGATATTGAGATCTCAGCCTCCTGAGTAGATGGGATTACAGGGTGTGAGCCAGGGGTGCCTGGAAGTAGTTTCCTTTAGTTTTGTTTCCCTTCGTGGCATAGGCCATGTTGTGAAGTTTCTAAGCGTTGGAGTTGGCCTGCCCAGGGGCCTCCATTTGAGTTTGATGGTGGACAGAGTGCTACCTCCTGTGCCTTCTGCTTCTCATACCTCTTATTTTGTGTGTGTGTGTGTGTGTGTGTGTGTGCTTGTGTATGTATGTATACCAGCCCAGAGGCTTTTGTCTCTGAGCTTCTTTTGCTCAAGGCTAGTATTCTACCACTTGAGCCACAGCTTTTTTGGTAGTTTAATAAAGAAAAAAGAGTCTCACAGACTTTCCTTCCTGGACTAGCATTGAACTGTGATCCTTGGATCTTGGCCTCCTGAATAGCCAGGATTATAGGCTTGAGCTACCAGCTCCTGGCTCATACCCCCTATTGTACTATAGTGCCTGGAGGGTGGTGGTTTTGGTGTTGTACATCTTGGAGGCCATCAGATCCTGATTGATTTTTCTGTAGGATGTCCTGTGCCTTGCTTAGTATCTGAAGGGATGTTAACATTTTATTTGTTTTCTGTGTGCCTTATATCCTTTGTCCATTGATTTATTATATCTATTGATTTGGGTTATTTTGAACCATGCTTACATCTCAGGGACCAATTGATTGGGACCAATGGTCTTTGTGATGTGCTGTTGGATTTAATGTGTTAGTATTTTGTTGAGAAAATTTGCATCTGTGTTTATCAGGGATATTGCTATTATCTGATTTTAGTATCAGAATATTAATGGCCTCATAGGATGAGTTTTGAGGAATTCCTTCCTTTCAAATTTTTGGAGTAAGAAAAATTGCTGTTAGAGTTCTTCCTTAAAAGCTTGGAAGAATTTAGCAGTGAATTTTTCTGGTTTTAGACTCTTTTTTAGACTCTTTTTTTTTTGCTGGTCCTGGACCTTGAACTCAGGGCCTTAAGCCTTTCTGTGCTCAAGGCTAGCACTCTACCACTTGAGCCACAGCGCCACCTCTGGCTTTTTCTGTTTATGTGGTGCTGAGGAATCGAACCCACGGCTCCATGCATGCAAGGCAAACACTCTACCACTAAGCCACATTCCAAGCCCCTTCTTTAGACTCTTTTAATTGATTCAACCACACTATTTATTATTAGTCTGTTCAGAACTCCTCTATCTTCATGGCTCAACTTTGGAAGATTATGTGTCCAGGAAATTATCCATTTGTTCTAAGTTTTCCAAATTGTTGGTATGTATTGTTCATAATAGTTCCTAATGATGTTTTGTATTTCTTTGGTAGCAGTTAAAACAGCTTTTTCATCTCTGATTTTATTTGGGTTTTTGTTTTTTTCTTGGTTAGTTTAGCTGAAAGTTTTTTGACTTTATCATTTCAAATGTCAACTTCATCTAATTGATTTTTTTCTTCCTTTCCCGAACATCTATTTTATTTCTGCTCTGGTCTGTGTTATTTTTTTTCCTGCTAATTTTGTGTTTGCTTTGTTTTTGCTTTGTTTGTTAAAGATGCATGGTTAGATTGAAGTCTGTTTAGCATGGAAGGGTATGGGGGATATAGGCACTTATTGCTATGAGCTTACCTTGAGTACTTATTTTGCTACATTATATGTGTTTTGGTATGCTGTGCTTCCATCTATATATGAGCAAGAACAATTTAAATTTCTCTTGCTTTCTTCAAAGACCTATTGTTCAGGAACTTGTTTTTTAATTTTCATTCATCTGAACAGTTTCTAAAGGCTCTTTTGTAATTGATTTTTAATTTCATTCTATTAGAAAATATATAATTTTAATTTTTTGAATTTGTTGAGACTTGTGTCCAAATATATGGTCTATCTTAAATTACATTCTATGTATTATTGAGAAGATTGTTATATAGGTATCTTTTGGGTTTAAGCATGATATTTTTATGTTGATTTTCTGTGTGATGCATCCATTGACAAAAGTAGGGTGTTGAAGTTCCCAACTTTATTACAAAATAACCAAAAAAGTAATTAAAAACGAGAGACTGTTTTAGATGTTAAGGATATAGTAAAAGTAGTACAAGAATAAACCTAAAATTTCATGGTATTAAGTGGAAGTCATAAGTATAAGTACTATACCTGTAACTTTGGCATCTGTGTTTTTAAAGGAGATTTGACTAATTTCCAGTGTTGGTTCTTGTTTTGTGAGAAATGAACACTTTGACACAACTCTATGGCAGGTAAAGTCAAATGAATATATGCGAATAGTGTGTTACTTTTTTAGTGTGTTCCACCCATGCCCTGTCCCTAGGCATTTTTGCTCAAGGCTAGAGCTTTACTGCTTCAGCCACAGCTCCATTTCAGCTTTTTTGGTGGTCAATTGGAGTCTTTCTTGCCCAGGCTGGCTTATAATGGCAGTCCTGAGATTTCAACCTCCGAGTAGCTAGGATTACAGGTGTGAACCTCCAGCACGTGGCTTCATCTCACTTTTGAGAGGTTGTTTTATGAGAGAGAATAGTTTTCTTAGAAAATGAGACTCAGAAAAAAATGATTGAAGTTGGATTTTGGAGGCCCTTAGACACATGCATAAGTTTGTTCTTTGTTCTGAGGAGAAGCTATTAGAGTTTAAGCACAAGAGAAGCATAATTTGATTTGTGCTTTGGAAACTGGAGATGAAAAAAGTATTGTCTCAAAAGAGAGATTGAATACAAAACCCCAGAAAGGATAATTGTATTTAGAGTTGTTGGATATCATGACCTTTAAGAAAGCAGTGTAAGGAGAGTGTCATGGCTCTGAGAATAAACACAACAAGCTCTTAGGTCATTAGGGAATATTGAAAAGAAGCTTCAAAACATGTCACATAGCAATACAAAAGTAATAGCCAGACCACTCATGAGTTATTGCTTTCCTGGGAAGATACTTTTGGAAATTTTGTGAAAGAGATAGAGAATGGAATTGTTTATTAGGCCAGACTGCACTCAATGGTGCATTGATGGCACACGCAACAGAAGGAGGGGGGTGTATTTAAATACAGGTTGCACATCAAGTTTTATCCCATAGTAATAAAGTAGAGTTTTTACTCTAAACAAATGTCCAGTGCTTGTGACTTACCACTGGAGAATGAGCCCAAGAATATAAAAACCAAGGTCATTAACTAAAGAAAAAATAGGCCATAATTCTCTCAAGGGTGTTTTGTTTTGAGTTGTCTTGGACACCTGCAGTCCTTTTAAAAACACCTTCTTTCCCCCATGAAATTGTACACATTTTTAGAAAAAAATGAACCAAACATAAGTGTATAACTCAGTTAACACAAGCTGCAAACTTGTGTAAACATCCTTTCACATGAGGAGTAGAACAACATTAGCAGCACAGAAATGTCCTCAACCTTTTAACTATCCTGTCTCTGGCCCAAATGCAACTTCTATCACTGTATTTTTGTGCTGGTTCTGGGGCTTGAACTCAGGGCCTGGGTGCTGTCCCTGAGCTTTTTTGCTGGAGGTTATCACTTTACCACTCAAGCCACAGCTCCACTTGTAGCTTGTTTTTTGGTGGTCAATTTAAGATAAGAGTCTCATGGACTCTACCCAGGCTAGGTTTGAGCCACTGGTGCCTGGCCTTTCATTATCTTCATGGAAATGATGTCTTTGATTTTCTTCTTTAAAATTTATTTTAGGGCTGAGAAGTGGCTCAGTGTTAGAATGCTTGCCTTGCATGCATGGAGCCCTGGGTTTGATGTGTCAGCACCACATAAGCAGAAAAAGCCAGAAGTGGTGCTGTGGCTCAAGTAGTAGAGTGCTAGCCTTGAGCTGAAGAGCTGAGGGACAGCGCCCAGGCCCAGACTTCAGGCCCCATGTATGGAAAAAAAAATAAATAAAATTGTTTTATTGTTATTATAAAGGTAATATATAGAGGGGCCATAGTTATGTAAGTCAAAGTAAAGGGTACATTTCTTTTTGGGCAATGTCACCCCTTTGTTTTCTCTCAGGTTTTAGCTCCTATTCATAAGTTGTACAATTCATTTTCAGCAAGGTGTCCAAGTGAGTAACATTGCTGAGATTTTCTTTGTAGAGTATTATACAGTAATGGATGTCTATATAATGTAACAAATTTTTCTTTTGTATACATTTTAAATATTATTCCACATCATTGTGTATTGTTGTCCTGGTATTCCAGATGTGGACATACCATAATTTATTGGTTCATTCTGTAGCTGATGAATGTAGCTGATGAATTCTTCTATGCTTGTGTATGTCTTTTGGATCACATGTGCATGTTGGACGAAGTAAAAGTAAGTCATGAAAAATGCAAGTTTTCAACTATAGTAGAGGATAAATTATTTTTTTTCTCCAGGGGACTGAAACAATTCAGACTCCCAAGAGGAGTAAAAAAAATTCCTGTTGATTTTTTCTTTTTGGTCCATTGTGGGGCTTGAACTCTGGTCCTGGGCACTGTCCCTCAGCTCTTCAGCTCAAGGCTAGAGCTTTGCCACTACTGCCAGAGCACCACTTCTGGTTTTTTCTGCTTATGTGGTGCTGAGGAATTGAACTCAGGGCCTCATGCATGCAAGGCAAGCAGTCTACCACTGAGCCACCTTCTCAGCCCCTCCTGTTGATTTTTATGCTTGCCTAAGGTAGATATTGTCAGTCACTGGACTTTTAGTCTTGGGGAAGCTAAGTACCGATCATTTTTATTTTAGAGTTTTTTTTCTTGTTTATCAAGAAATTATGTGCCTGTTGGCATTTATTGACTATTTGAATATCTTTTCCCCCCTAAATTATCTGTTAAATTTTATTTCCTATTTTCATTAATTTGTCTATTTTCTAATTACTTAATTACTATTTATGTATATGTTTAATATATATATATATTTGTGTGTATATATGTATGTGTGTATGCATACATACAGTGAGTACTTTGATTATTATTTATATTAAACATTTCTTTTTTTTGGGTCCGGTTGTGGGGCCTGAACTCTGGGCCTGGGTGCTGTCCCTCAGCTCATCAGCTCAAGGCTAGCACTCTACCACTTGAGCCACAGCGCCACTTCCGGCTTTTTTTTCTTTTTGCCTATGTGGTGCTGGGGAATCAAACCCAGGGCCTCATGCATGCAAGGCAAGCGCTCTACCACTGAGCTACCTTCCCAGCTGTGTTAAACATATTGTTCTTTATTCCTTAAGATTGCTGCATTTTAATAAATAGCCCTATTTTTAGTATTTTAATGTAAACAAGTTTACTAATTTTTGTCTTTATGATTAGTGCTTTAAAAATATTAGAAGAATCCTCTCCCTAAGACATGAAGTTGCATTCTTAGTCTAAGTCATTTATAATTTTCCTCCCCATTACTTCCTTTGTCTTTCTTTGCTCATTGGAACTGCACATGTTTTGTTTCAACTCTGTCTCTGGGCAAATCAGGCAAAGACAATGTGTTTTGTATTGAGCATATAGATATATTTTTTTCTTCCATGTCTGTCTCTGTCATTTAATTGGTACTTTAGGCTATTTACTCTTAAAGTAATTACTGATGTGTTTAGGCTTAAATGTTACAATTTACATACTAGTTCCTGTTTTCTTGCCTGTCCCTTTTCCTTTGTTTGCTTGTTGTTTGTATTAGTCTATACTTAATACTTTAGTTGCAAATATACTCTTAAAAAATTCTAATTGAGGGGCTGGGGGTTTAGCCCAGCGGAAGGGCACCCGCCTGGCGCGCGCAAGGCCCTGGGTTCGGTCCTCAGCCCTGGGGAAAAAAAATTCTAATTGACATAGTATTTGTATTTATTTATGACGTTCAGTACGATAATTTGATACATTTGTCTATAATGTGTAATGATTAAATAAGGGTAATTACTATGCTCATCTTCTGTTGGGAATCTTCAAACTCTTTTGTGTGTGTGTGTGTGTGTGTGTGTGTTTGTACTGGTTCTGAACTTAGGATCTGGGCACTGTCTCTAAGCATGTTTTTTTATGCTCAAGGCTAGTACTCTACCACTTGAGCCAGAGCTTACTTCTGGCTATTTGGTGGTTAATTGGAGATGAGAGTCATGGACCTGCCTGGACTGGCTTCAAACCTTGATTCTCAGGTCTCAGCCTCCTGAGAAGCTAGTTGTATGAGCCAGTAATTAGCTTATGATCCGACAAATTGCTGGCATAGCATTTTTTGCTATGTTGAAATACATGGCTATAGTTATATGTATTTGTATATATAAAGTTATAAAATAACGGGTGGGAGGATGGGAAGGGATGGGAAGGGGAAACAAAGGAGGAGGCTACAATGCTTGATTAGAAATGTACTCATTATCTTGCCCATGTAATTGTAACCCCTCTGTACGGTATTTTCGCAATAAAAAAGGAAAAATAAATAAAATTGTGATTATTATAAAAAAATTATTGTACATGCTAGCTACTCTACTGTTCTTAGGCTTACCAGAACTAATTCCTCCTATTTGTATCTTGTTCTATGATGCTTGCATAAGTCTTTGGGATCACATGCATGTCAGATGGGCAAGGATGTGAAGCACAGTTTTATGCCACTCATTCCTATTGCCATAGGTATGCCCACATGTCTCTTCCTTAGATGTCCTTGATATTCATTCTCCAGAAGTCTCCAGAAGTGATCATTTTTATCATTTGGAAAGCACACATTGGTTCTCTGAATGGAGACAATGCTGACATCTTTACATCTCTTAACTCTGCAATTCCAAACAGGGTGTAGTACAGATTTTGATGTTGGCTAACTGTGAACAGATTTTTTTTTTATCCTTTCCAACCTGATGGATGTTATTACAAAGGTAAGAAATATGTGAAGCTTTTGATAGTTGCTAGATACATTAATTCTCACTCTGTACCCAGGAACTAGAGAAATCACCAAGAGTACATCCACAGATTTGGAAAGTGTGACAATTAGTTTAATCAAGGGGCCATTATGGAATTATTTGTACCTTAGCATTTGTACCTTGTATATCTAATATCTCAAAAGATGTGTATTTCATTTTTCTCTTGTTACTTTGGAAATAGTTGTAGGTTGCGCTGGCTTATAAACCAATATTGTTAGATTATTGCTAATGCACTATCATTGCTTGTGGACTATGCCCTCTTGTCCATTGGATGTTTCTGGTTCTGAGAATTGGTTCAAAACTTCAGTCATGTAAGAAATATTTATTTCCAATAATATTATTCACACTGGTTTCTCTGGTCACCATCTTTTAGATTTCCATGTGTCAGTCAAAATTAATTTGCTGCTCACTTCACGTGCTTTTAGGAACAGATTAATTTATGAGCCATTACCATGGCCTTGAATGAGTCAAGGGTCCTCAGGTGTCACCCTGGCCATATTGCTGACGATAGTAATCATATCCACATTGAAATAGTTGGGACCCAACTCCCCCTGAACATTGAAGCAAGAATTAAACCTTGTTGTATTACAGTTAAATATTGTTATTGAAAAGCCTTTGTTGTAAGCAACCTTTTTAATGTTTTTCTTCCCCTTTAAATGTGCTGAGATGTTAGAAAATAAATTATTTGACAGCTGTTAGACCCTTTGATGGAACTCTAAATACCTTGAGTGAAGGATTGCTAGCCAGGCTGCTGGATTGTCTCAGACTACGAGCATTTGTCTGTTTGAAGCAAAAGCTTGATTCTGCCTCCTGAAGGTTCTGCTCCCGCAAAGAGATTGCAGCAGAATTTTTGTCACCACTAGCTTTGATGAGTTCTAGATGATCTTGTAGCCATTTTCACTTAGCCCAGAGGGTTATCCCTCTTCCTGATGGCCCAGGAGAAGCCTTTGCACCAGTTGGTGCAAATAGTCATTCATTTGCATAAGGGATTACTGTATCTAATATCACAATAATGACAGGGACTGTACCATGATCATCACCAACACTATCATTCATTTGCATGAGGGGATTCTATGATTTGTGCAAGCACTCTTGTGACAGCCTCCTTCTGGCTAGCTAAACAGACTACTCAGCTTACTTTGTGAGCATCTGGGAGATTCCCTCCTGTGCTGCTGCATGGTTATGCAACAGTCGGTGGGAATAAAGATTTCTCTTGAGTGGTCTTCCTTGGCTACTTTTGATTTCCATCAGTAGTAGAAGAGGCTGCTGTCTTGATGTAAGGAAAAAGCAGCAGTACAGGTGAGAACAGTGGTAGAGTGCCTAGTGAAAATTGGCAGTGGCCACACCTGTAATCCTATCTACTCGGGAGGCTGAGATCTGAGGATTGTGATTTAAAGCCAGTCCGAGTAAGAAAGTCCTTGAAACTCTTAACTGCAGTTAACCACCAGAAAACTGGAAGTGGAGCTATGGCTCAAAGTGGAAGAGCAAAAGCGCTCAGGGACAGTGCCCAGACCTTGAGTTCAAGCCCCATCACAACAACAACAAAAGTGAAAACAGAGCTGATGAATGGCTCCCATGATGGCGGGGGCTATCACATGGCAGCAGGAGCAGGATGCCTAGAAACTTCCCTGCCATAGCAGCAGTGGAGCCCCCACAACAGTGGGAAATCGGCCCACTGGTGTGTTACAGTGGATATTTCTTTCTGTGGGACCAAATCCTACAGGCAAGATTACTATCTTTTTAAAGCTTTGTCTGAAATAGGTATAGGAAGGAATGAAAATCTGAAATTAGGAAAAGATAAATTCAAACTGAAAACTCAAAGCAAGGGACTGAAGAATTTTTTCCCTTCTGCAAGTAAGAAAGGGATGTTTTATATCAATTGCACAAACAAATGCTTCAGAGTAATTCTTGACACTTAGAATGATCTTTTCAAAACTGGTACAGAAGAGTGTGGGTTGATGTGGCTAAAAGCATGTATACAGGTGAACATGTACTAGGGATAATTTGTTTTGACAAACAATGATGCTGTGTACACCCAGCAATAAATTAGTTTTAATTCCTGCAATCTGATGTGCAAAGGGAGCCTACTCACAGTTTCTTTTTGGAAGATACCAGCCAGCTGATTTGTGACAACATTAGCTCTATTAAATGCAGTATTTTGCTATTTGTAAGTTACAGCATCCATCAGGGAATTTGGTCTTCTGGAAGTGTCTCCTATAATCATCTCTGCCCAAATAAGTCAAACTCATTTAGCTTCTCAGATACACCAAATGAATTCCTTATCACATCAGTAAAAAAAATGTGCTTCAGTCTCTCCTGAGAACATGGTCAGCCAGAAGTCTCCCTGGTTTCATATAATTCATCCACTCTATTCCTCTTATTTTGAAATTCCTTGCTCTTTCTTCAGTATCTTTTAAGGTAGTATGGTACAGATGAGTCTAAAATCAATGATTGTGAACCAGATTGTTTAAAATTTTTAATTCAAAGCCAGGCACTGGTGACTCACTCCTGTAATCTTAGCAATTCAGGAGACTGAGATCTGAGGATCATGGTTCAAAGCCTGCCTGGACAGGAAAGTCCGTGAGACTCTTATTGCCAGTAAACTACAACAAACAAACACCCCTGCAAGTGGGCTGGGAAGGTGGCTCAGTGGTAGAGCGCTTGCCTTACATGCATAAGGCCCTGGGTTCGATTCCTCAGCACCACATAAGCAGAAGAAAAAAGCTGGAAGTGGCACTCTGGCTCAAGTGGTAGAGTGCTAGCCTTGAGCTGACAAGCTGAGGGACAGCGCCCAGGCCCAGAGTTCAAGCCCACGACTGGACCCCCCCCCCCCCCAAATAAAACCCCACAAGTAGGGCTGTAGCTCAAGCAGTAAAGTGCCAGCCTTGAGAACTTGTCCAGGGACAGTGCCCAGTCCCTGTGTTCAAGCCTCAGGACTAAAAAAAATTAAGTTAATAAATGCAAGTAGTTCCAAATTAACTTAAAAGGTGTTGATAATCATATTCATCCTCCTATGTATGCGTGAATTATTACTGCTTTGTAAAATGAAGGACAATTTCATGCTTACTGAAATATGTTTAATAAGTACTATGCATGGATTATTACTGCTTTGTCAAATAAAAGACAGTTTTATGCTTGGTGAAGTATGTTGAATAACTACTCAGAAGCATAAAGACATGTTGATATTTCTCTCTGTCCCTCATTTCATCTTATAATTCTTGAAGTCATGTTTTCCCTTCTGTTATGTCATTCTCACCCTTTCTTGTTCTTAAAGAAATATTTTGAGAAAATATGTTTTTGAATGAGAAAGCAATCATCTTTTATTCCCTGCACAATAGAGCAAGAGCTTTATAATCAAAGGGGATGAGGCTGCCCATCCATCAGATGGGGTATTTTTGAGCCAGTGCAGAGCAGTGATGGTAGAACTTATACTGGCTTTTCATGTTTCCCCCCGCCCACACCCAACTCCTGGCCTCTTGCTTCCCTGCCTACCTCATGCAACATGACCAAGAACAGACTGCCATATAGACAGGATTGTATATCCTATCTTAAGCAATGTGATTTGTAGAAAGATACTTTTCCTGTTTTCAATATTATGATTTTTGTTTTCTTTGGTGGTACAGAAGTGTACATTTGTAGTGTAGAAATGTATAGCCAGGTATCCTGCTGTGAAGATCCAAACTCCATCCTTATAGTTTTAACACTAGATTGCCAGGACTGTAGTTTCTCCAGACTGCTCTCATTCAGTGACTGAGAATGGCAAGTGGTCTAAGGGTTATTACAGCAAGAGGGTGAGATCTTCCTAATGGACAATTTTGCCTAGAGCAACACCACAGTCTATGACGCTTCCAGCCCAGTTTTCCTTCCTTGTTCCTTATTAGGTTTCAGACCTGCATCACAAGTAGAAGACTTTTCAGCTACCTTCTCTTTCTTCCCAATGTATTTATTTACATATTGTATTAGTTATCGATTGCCATGTAACAAATTTTCTCCAAACTTAGCATCTTGTTAGAATAATGCATATTCACTTTCACTTCGTTACTGTTATCATGGCTTCATTGGAACCTCTCTTTAGTGACTCTCAAAAGGTTGTAATCAAGGTCAGCCAGTCATTTGGGTCTTATCTGAGCCGTCATTACAGAAGGACATGCTGGGTTTCGTTTTTTATGAACTGTTCTGCAGTCTCAATCCCTGGTTGACTTTTGGCTGGAAACTTTCCTTAGTCCTTCGCCATGGAGTCCTCCCTCTGTGGTGATTTACTTCATTAAAGTGAGTAGGAGGGAATCTTCGTGCAATCTGGAAATCGGAAAATTTTGTAGAAATAAAATCCTAATACTTTTCTGTATTCTACCTGGTTAAAATAAAGTCACATGGCCATCTACACTTAAGATGAGGGAATTTTTCAAGGCTATAATACCAGAAAGAGAGGATACTGATGTGTGTGTGGGTGTAGGGAAATCTTAGCAGCTGCCTATCAGACACAACTAATTCTCTTGGTATGTGTTTGTCAGAGGACTCAAACTAACACATCTTTCCAAAAACAATGTTCTGAAGAACAGCTTTGCTTACCATTACTAGTATATGATTCTAATTAGGAGAAAAATCTCATTACAATTGGGAACAATTGTTTCTGATGAAAGAAAAATAATAATTTTGACAAATTTAACTTAACAGTTTATTAGAGCACCCCCCTCCCACCAAAAAAAATAACAGTGAATAAAACCAAGGCAAACCCCTAATAATTCATGAATCAGGCAGCACTCAGAGGGTGCCTCTCTGAAACTGAAGGGCAGTGACTATTTATAGACAGAATGCTATGGTATAGGGTATAGTATAGGGGTAGCTTGATTAGTTATAGGGACACTTTTTTCCTTATTTGGACATAGTCTGATCAGTTAGCAGTCAGTGATGGACTGAAGCTCATTTCCTTGTTATTGGCTCTAACTTGGCTATGCATTATATAAAGGAGGCACCTGAGGTAGGATTCAGTTACTTAGGTTACTATTCTTAAATTAATATTAAGCCAATAGCCTCCTGCTGACCTAATTTAACATCTGTTTTAATGTATCTAAAGCAAGAAAATTAAAAAATAATGCATTGTATGAGCTAGGAAATTTTAATCACAGTTACAAGCATATTTTTTCCCCAAAACTAAAACTTTTAGTGCATTTCTGATTTCTTGAACTTATAGGGACAGGCTATTTACAAATTATAAATTAATACATTCTTATTCTATAAGACTATAGAGTGGCAATAATGGAGTGGCAATTAAGCTGAAGCTCCTATAAGCAAGATTACTATCTTCTTGGTTAAGGTATTTTTAAAGCTTTGTCTGAAATAGGTATAGGAAGGAATGAAAATCTGAAATTAGGAAAAGATAAATTCAAACTGACAACTCAAAGCAGGGGACTGAAGATTTTTTTTTCCTTCTGCAAGTAAGAAAGGGATGTTTTATATCAATTGCACAAACAAATGCTTCAGAGTAATTCTTGACACTTAGAATGATCTTTTCAAAACTGGTACAGAAGAGTGTGGGTTGATGTGGCTGAAAGCATGTATACAGGTAAACATGTACTAGGGATAATTTGTTTTGACAAACAATGATGCTGTGTACACCCAGCAATAAATTAGTTTTAATTCCTGCAATCTGATGTGCAAAGTTAATGATTTTTATTTGGGAGAAAACCCAGTGGTCCAGGAGGCATGAAAAAGCCACAAGAGTATCATACAGATTTTGTGAATGGCAAATGCAAGACAAACCACCAAAGTTCATCCTTTTCTCTTAATAAATATGTGAATAGTAGAATAGAGACTAGATTTATACTCTAACACCCTGCCCAATCATCTGTTTTTTCTATTATAATGTGTTTATTTTGACCTCAGAATTACTTGAGGGAATTTGACAAGTTGGCAGGGTTTCAGAGAGGAGTGTATCTAAGAAGCAAAGGCTCTGTAGAAAGGTTAAGAGCAAAACGGGAAAATTTAGGTTTAATTCCACAGGGATATGGGATTTTATTTTTATTTTTTAGCCTTGTCTGACATAGGTATGGGCAGGAATGAAACACTCAAAATAGGAAAGGATAAATTCAGACAGACTATCCAAGGCAGGGGGTTGAGGATTATGAAAGGAAGTAGTGAGAGTTCATTATGTGAAACAATGAAAACCTAGGCCAGCTGCAGTGTACCAGAATGCACCCAAAGTAATCCTAGCTGGGCCCTAGGGAGTAGCCTGACCTGGCTAGTAATTTCCAACTCCAACTTAGAATCTCTGTCACATTAGTTTTGTGGGTTGGCTCCAGGCATAAATGGAGATTCTCTGTTATTTCCTGTAGTTGAATCCACATTTCTGTGGGCTGCCTCATGTTTAGGGCTGCTAAAATCTTTTATCTTCTTCATGGCTCTGGGGAATCTAATAGAAATTTTCACGCTGCACTATGGACAGCTTGCCAAATGAAAATCTTGCAATGGGATATGTTGTATTCATGCCAAGGATATTCATCACTCAGTTACCTGTGGCTTCACACAGATCTAGGAATGTCCTTCACTGTGACTGGAAAAATCTCATATGGGATACAGCCTCTCTTATGAAGTGCAAGATTTAGGGTTAAAATGATAGAGAAGTAGCTCATGAGTTTGAATGAAAATTTTAGTCAGTAGTGTATATATTGATAGATGAGAGGTGAGATTATGTTCCTTTTTGTGAGGATTTCTGCGATCAGTTTATTGTCATGATGTAAAACTTCCCCCCTTTTTCTTGGATATTAAACCCAAATCTTAGTTCTTTGAAGCTCTAGTTCACCAGTGTAGATGAACTGAAAGATGTGGGTTATAGGTAGGTATGTAATACACACTTGTAGTTTAGCAAACTAGAAGTAAGGAATTCAATCGCTTTAGAGGAGGGTTAGAAGCTCGGGAGATAGAGAAAGAGAGATTCCAAGAGAACTGTGATGCTAAAATATTCAAGCAATTCCAGGAACCAATCCCCTTGGTAATTGTGAGACTGTAAGGAGCAAGCAATGTCTACTCATGATTAACACCAATGCTTTAATATACATTACCTGTGAATGTTAAATTAAATGCACTGCCAATGTTTGCAGGATAAATTATGTGGTCCAGCAACCACAGGGAGAAGAACTATTTCCCTAGCTTTTCTCTTCCTGTCATAGTATAAGGATCAAAGATTTTAAGTCCTGCTTCCTGTTACTATGAAGGGGAGGATATGTTCAGATCTGACAAGACCACATGATTTAAATATAGTGTGTCGGAATGTTGATGTGGGGATATCCTAGTACTAGTTCATTATTTTAACAAGGAAAAGCAGGAACTTGGGAAAAGAGAGTCTTTAATTTGTTCACTTGCCACTGTGCCGGTGGAGATTTATAGTATCCTCAAGCCATCCTGGAGACTCTGTTGGAAGATGCAGGGACCCTTTGCTTCAAAGCAAGCTGAAAGGAAGTAGGCATATTTTTTAGCCCAGTTAGAAAGGGTTACATAGTGAAATTGCATTAGCACTTCATTTTAAAACATATTCAGTGGGAATTGGCACCAAAGCATGGACTTCAGGGTTAGCATTCTGTTATTTAGTTGTTCCTTTCACACACATTTTAAGCATGCTCTGGTATGAGTTAAGGTACAAGCTAGTAAAATTTCCCTATATGAAATATTTGAATTAACTACCCCCTCCCCTTTCTTTTTCTTGTGTGTCAATACCGGGGCTTAAACTCAGGGCGTTGTGACCTTACTCAGGAGTTTTGTTCATGGTTGCTGTTCTACCATGTGAGTTTACACCTGCAGTTTGGACTCCTTGATAGTTTAGTTAACTGGAAAGTCTTAAAGATCTTCCCCCTACCCTACCTCTTCCAGGCCTGCTTCAAACTTTGCTCCTCAAATTTTAGCCTCCTATATAGGTATGAACCAATGACACCTGGGGAAATGAACTTTTCTTTTTACATCCATTGTTGTTTTCAACTTTTCTTCTGCTTCCTTTTACATCCTCATAGCTTCATTGAATTCAAAGAAAATGTGAAAGAATAACACAGGATGGATCCCCCCGCATTCTCATTCTGTGTCCTGGAGCACACAATTTTCTGTCTTCCACATCACATACTGATTCAAAGAGCTGGTCCATGAAGGCAGAGTGTTTAAATTCTGTAGCCATGTCACGTAACCTCTGCTGCCTTTCCTTGTATCGAGTCAGGATCACACCATAGTGCTAACAGGGTAGTTTTAGCTGGTCTTGCAGGCATGGGAATTAAATGAATCAATGCATTTAAAATATTGACATCAACACCTTAAAGGAAACAAACAATGAAATTACCTACTACTACTATAAGTCTAAAATCATCTGTTCTTGCCCTCGTTCTTTTAATCTTTTGATGGTATTGCAACTCTCCTTTTTTCCACCTCTCTTCCTGTACGTTGCTTAGCCTGTGTTGAGAGAGACAGACAGATTTCTGGATTCAGGGGATAGAAGAGTGATGAAGACTAGCTGGACCGTTGTCCTCCTGGCACCTGTCTTCCAAGTGGAGCATAGGACATAAATGAGCAAGGTGAATTCACAGTGTCAGATGCATAGACTGAAATTAAGCAGAGTAGGACAGAGAACCATCAGGGTAGAATGAATGCAGTTTCTGTACATGCAGTGGTTTCAGGTGCTGTCTCTGATGAGATGACATTGAATATAGATTTACACGTGGAGAAGGAGTCTGTTGGTTCTAAATTGTAATTTAAAAAAAGCATCCCAAGGAGAAGACTCGGGGATTAGTGATCTGGGGTCCTGAGGCACAGATTCGTTGGTGTGTTTGAGGAATACTAAGCAGCAGCAGTGTGGCTGGAGTGGAATGAGTGATGGTGGATAGAGGCGAAGTGAAACAGAGCACAGGAACTTGCCTCTCTGAGCTTGAAAATATGGCTTAAGGTTTCTAGAACAGCTCAGGGTCACTGATCCTCAACATCATCCCTCTCTGCAGCAAATTCTTTGATGTTGAGTCTATAGTGTGTGTTGTAGAATACTTGGCAACATCTCTGGCCTCTGCCTACTTATACTCCTGACCATGTCTACAGATATTGTCAAATGTCTCTGGAAAGGCAAAGTCACCAAAGGTTGACAACCACTGATTTATAATAATTTCAGCAGGGAATAATACGATCTGATTGATACTTTAAAATGCAACTTTGGTCAATTTGCAGAATGGAGCATATGTAGAGAATAACAAGTAGGGAACCAGTAAATGGAGAAAAAATAATAGTTTCAGGAATGAGATGATATTTGTTTGGAGTTGGGTGGTAGAATGTTTAACTTATCAGTGGTTAGGACCTCCTCTTTTAAACCTAATTTTAACTTGTATATTGAGTACATTAAAATTATGTATTGAATAGAGTAACAGTGTTTTGAAAAATATATACATTGCAAAGTGTTTAATTTACTCTATACATATCGATCTCCTCAGACATTTTTTATTATAAAATCCAAAGCCCTTTTTTAGACTTTTGGAATATATGCACTTTATAATTGTCTGTAGTCACCTTACTCTGTAACAGCACAACAAACCATTTTGCTCCTAACAGTAACTTTTGACTCATTAATCAACTTTTCCCCATGACCTGAGTAAGGCTGTGAAAGTTTGCAAATTATAGAGCAATGGTACAATGCCTCACACCTAGTAGACACACAGTAAAAGGATGTTGAATTGTTGAATGAATTGATAAAATGGATAAATGAATGGGTACATTGTGGCTATTTCATTGTAAACATTGCTACCATGAACAGCATGTTTGGTTTTATCTTGAGTAATGAACAGTGACTAAGGTTCTTTTTGGTTGTTGGAGTTAACACTGTTAGTAGTACAGAATAGTCCTTTAGTACCAAAGAACAGTCTGATTTATTAGGTTATTCTTCATTAAAGTCAATCTAGTAAAGCCTCAAATTTATATTCCTTCAACTTTAGATGACTTGGTTTTATAGCAAACCTAATTACACAAAACCATTAACTATTGTTAGAAGATGCAACCAGTACTTGCAGCAGTGAATAAAAGCTATCTTCTTTTTTGTGTATTCTAAAACACATTCTGCCTTAACCCAAACCTTTTAACTCCAGATGATGAAACTGGCTTAAACTTTTGAAATCAATGTTTACTTTTTGTTTGGAATGATTCTTGAAGCTACACATTGTGGATAGTCATTTGATAGTTAAGGAATCAAACATGTACAATGGTGACCAAAGACATAGTAACACCATGATGGATGAATGGTACAAGGTTGGGAGGCTTCAGCTTGAAACATGAAACACCCATGTATTTCATGTTATTTCTGAAGGACATAGAGCCACCCTGAAAACCTCCTAAGAATAGATTTTCCTTGATATGCCTTTTCTTTCTCTTGGCAACAGGATTGCAACTATCACAAGTAAGTGTTTCTTGTGGTATTTTCACATATTTTGTTCTAGTTCCAGGAAAAGCAATATACACAAAAGTTATAACTATAAAAGGCTCCACTTGAAAACAAATTAGTCTTTATGGAGTTTTGAGTAATTTCAAAATTTATGTAAAATCCAATGTCTTCTAGTTTTTCTGAGTAAGTCCAAAGTACAGTTGGCAGGTGCTTGTTATTGTTTTGTTGAAAGTCTCTCTTGGTTCATAACATCTGAGTCCTTGGTAAAGTCTACAAACCTTGCATAAGTGTATTAAAAATTACTTTTAAGACTTGTGTTAGGGATTTGAAGGACAAGAAACTGTGGGAAAGGAAGTAAACACATCAAATGTAGTCATACTCCTTAAACTGAAACTTGTAAACTTGAGTGATGTTTCCAGGAAACATTGAGAAAAGGTCATGGTCTTTATCAGTGGCTGGGGGGCTGGAGAAAAATGACAGACCTTTTCCAGTTATTTGATAACATGGCAAACTAAATATTAAAGTAATATGCCTCTTTTTTTCTCACATAGAGGCATTCTTTTCTATATATCTACTTCATTCTAGTCTGGTCAATAAAATATTACCTAATCACAGATTATGAAATCCCATTAGCTTTGCTATTAATGTCCCTAGATGGAAATATTGCAGAGGCATTGAACAGCAAGCCATCCATATTTTCCATATCTTTCTCACATGCTTTTTAAAATGTATTTTTATTATAATGGTGATATCCAGAGGGGTTACAGTTACATAAGTGTCAGGTTAATGAGTATGTTTCTTTTTTATTGTCAAGGTGATACACAGAGGGATTACAGTTGCATAAGTAAGGTAATAAGTACATTTCTTGTCAAACTTGTTATCCCTTCCCTCATTCTCTCCCTCTTTCTTTCTCCCAACCCACCCTCCCAAGTTGTACAGATCATTTCTAACGTATTGTCTTATGTATATCACTGTTGCATTGGTTCCCATGAGTATGTTTCTTTTTGAACTGTGTCACCTCTTCCCTCGCTTTTCCTAGGTTTTTCCTTCCCACTCTCTCTTCCACAAGTTCATTTTCAATATAGTGTCTAGTGAGTATAACAGCTGTATTTGTTCACTCTATGTCCCACCATTTCTGTTCTCTCCCTTGTCCTCCCCCAAGGAGATAGAACTATATACAAGACAAAAGGTACAGAAATCAAAGCTAGTGACAAAGGAGAACAAAAACCACAAAAACAAAAACAAAAAACACAATAACAAAACTCTCCTATTTCCATTTCTTGGAGTTCATTTTATATGACTATATTTATATGCCCATTTTTTTTTGTTTTTGGTTGGTCATGGGGCTTGAACTCTGGGCCTGGATGATGTCCCTGAACTGTTTAGCTCAAGGAAGCACTCTACCACTGGAGCCACAGCACCACTTCCAGGTTTCTGGTAGTTTATTGGAGATTAGAGTCTCACAGACTTTTCTGCCCTGGCTGGCTTTGAACCACGATCCTGAGATTTCAGCCTCCTGAATAGCTAGGATTACAGGCGTGAGCCACTGGTGCCTGGCTATGTGACCATTTTATATGACCATTTGCATATAGCTATTGAACCTTTGTGATCCTCTCCTAAAAATATCCTCCTTTGGTCTTACTGTGTGAATATTTAGAGTCCTGTTTAATTTCTCATATCCAAGTGTAATTTCTCATATCCATTGTGTTTACTTGTAGTTTCACTTAATAAAATTTTTTCCAAGTCTTTCCATTTCCTTACAAATGGTGCAATATCATTATTTCTGATGGAAGCATAGAATTCTGTTGTGTATATATACCACATTTTCTTGATCCATTCGTCTATTGAGGAGTATTTGAATTGATTCCAAATCTTGGCTATGGTAAACAATGCTGCAGTGAACAAGGTTGTGCTGGTAGCTTTAGTGTGGTCTTGTTTGTGGTCCATGCTAAATGGAACTTCTTTTGAGGAACTTCTATTCTGCTTTCCTGAGTGGTTGAACAAGTTTACATTCCCCCTAATAGTATAGTAGTATTCCCTTTTGGCTATATCCCCACAAGAATTTGTTATTGTTAGTTTTCTTGATAATGGACATCCAAACTGGGGTGAGGTCGAATCTCAATGTTGCTTTTATTTGCATTTCTTTTATGGCCAGAGATGTTGAATATTTCTTCATGTGTCTAGTGGCCATTCTTCTGAGAAGTCTCTCTTTAAGTTTTTAACCTATTTATTAATAAGGTTGTTTCTTTGAGGGTTTGTTTTTGGGGGCTTTACTTTTTTGAGCTATAAGTATATTTTAGATGTGAGGCCCTTGTCTGATGTATAGCTAGTAAAAATATTCTTCCATTCAGTGGGCTTTCTA
This sequence comes from Dipodomys spectabilis, assembly GCF_019054845.1. Lineage (NCBI taxonomy): Eukaryota > Metazoa > Chordata > Mammalia > Rodentia > Heteromyidae > Dipodomys > Dipodomys spectabilis. Next base: position 3,339,179 of record NW_024870974.1, read on the forward strand.
TTTATCTTGGTATCTATGTCCTTTGCATGCAGAAACTCTTCAGTTTGATGCAATCCCATTTATACAGCCTTTCTTTAATTTGTTGTGATTCTGGATCTTTACACAGGAATTTTTGACCGGTGCCTAGGAGTCTTAGTGTTTTCCCTTTTCCTTCCTGTCATATTTTCATGGTATCTGGCTTTACATTGAGGTCTTTGATCCATTTGGAATTGATTCTGGTACAGAATGATATATAAGGATCTAGCTTCAGTTTTCTGCATGTGTACAGCCAATTCTGCCAGCACCATTTGTTGAAGAGGCTGTCTTTCTTCCATCCTCTGTTTTTGGCTCCTTTATCAAATATTAAGTAGCTATAGGTCTGTGGGTTCATTTCTAGGTCTTCTATTCCATTAGTCCTCAGGCCTATTCTTATGCCATTATCAAGCTGTTTTTATTACTACAGCTTTGTAATAGAGTTCTGAGTTGTTTTTCATGTTCAGCATAAATGAATGTACAGTGTTTGGGCTGGAAATGTGGCTTAGTGGTAGATTGCTTGCCTAGCATGCATGAAGCCCTGGGTTTGATTCCTCTGTGGATACTGTGTCCTTGAATTCAACCAAATGTGGATGGAATATATTAGAAAAAATAAGCATGTCCATGTGTCTAACACGTACAGACTTTTTTCCTCATCCTGATTCCTTAAACAGTACTTTATAACAACTATTTACTTACATTTTCATTATACTTGGTTTTAGAAATAAACTAGATATGACAAAGTATACATGAAAATTATGTAGATTGTATGCAAATGATACACAATTTTAAATAAAGGATTTAAGCATCCATAAATTTTGGCATTCAATGGAGGGTTCCTGGAACTGGGACTATATTTGTTAATGTTTATGTTCTTAATACACTATATTTTTTATAGAGCTGGAAAAGTTTTTCTTTTAATATTTGCCACAAATCCTCCCAATTTTTTGAGTCAATGCCATCGTAGATAGCCCTAGACATTTTCCATGTGTAAATAAAACACCACTATCCATGCTCTTCCACATTTGAAACTGTCTAAACAGGAATTTACCAGACTTTGTATATTCTTTTATCTCTAACTAAAAATCTATTTGGGGGGGATAGGAGAATCCTGAGTCATATTGTACTAGATTCTTAATGATTTCGCTTCCCATCTGAGTCCAGTTTTGAATTTAAAAGCCAAACTTCTATGATCTGAAGTGTATTATTGCTGTTTAGGAATTGGGAACAGCTGCATGTTAAAGGAATTCCATTCACAGTGTTGTGGGATGTATGTTGTATTTTTCTTCTGACCTCATTGGAAGCCTCTGGAAGACTAATGGACACCTGATCATGAAATTTCATTTCACAACTGGTCATCTACTGCATTCATGTTTAAAATGTCACCATTTCACACGAGTTTATCTCAGAGAGCAATGGAGATGGGAAAGAACGCATCCAAAGTCCAGTAAGAATGTTACCTGATCACCAGGCAGAGCCTTTGTTAAGGCCACTGACTCCCTACAAAAAGTAAGTCTGAATTTGGATGTACTATAAAATACACAGACTGAGGGGAGCATAAAAATTTGGGATTCAGAAGTGGAGAAGAGGGGCTTACATTTAATTGTCTTTTACATCGATGCTTTGGACTCTGTTTTTCTCCCTCTTTAAGACAAAACCAAAGAATTCTTCTGTGACCTAGCCTTGACTTCCTGTAAATGTACATTTTACTGATAAGTTATAAATAGTTCATGGTGATTTCAAATTAAAACCAGAAGTTAAATTCAGAACCCAGAAAAGATAAATAAGTTAAATCTCAAAAAAAATGTAGTGTCATAAACTGCCTATCATATATCAAATCTCAGATTCTCCTGGGACACTCTGGCTGTGATCTGAGCTATTCTTAGCAGAGCCTGTATCTGTCCTGATAGCTGAAGTCTGTGAGCTTTTGCTTTGGTAATTTCACAGTCACTGAAGCTGTTTATACTGCAACGCCCACTTTGGCTCTCACATAAATAATCCTTAATGATGTGATGGTTAGGAGTGGGAGCTGAACTCTCAGGACATTTGGAGACATTTCAATGCATTGAAAAGGTCTAACTGCATAGGTTATTACGTATCACTCCTGTTTGTAATGTTCACAGGGATAAATAATTACATCTGAAGGATTGAGACTCCCATTAAACCCAGGATTAACTAAGTGTCCTAATGTCTGATGGATGAACTTTGATTAGGAGGCATGTTAAAAACCACGTTATGTGGAGAGGTAGACGAATGAAGAGGAGGAGAGGGGGAAATGCAGACAAGAATCCAATATAGATCCTACAAAATTAAGAAGGATGAGGGAATGGGTGAGAATACTGAGAGGGGTGACACTGATCAAGATGTATTGTGTTCATAAACTGCTTTGTTAATGTAGAACTATTTAGAGATAATAATTAAAAAAAAAAAACCATTTCTACAATGCCTTTCAAAGACACTGTGGCTGGAGTGAAGAAACAGACATGATAAAAAATACCAACCTCAATTTCAGTTAAGGTGCTGCCATTTTCTTGCTTGTAGTACGGCCTTTGGTAAATGATTGATTTTCCACAAGCTAAGTATCATTGATATAAAATGGGATTATTAACATGTTTTTTGGGATCAGTGTTAAAAGATGTAATTGAAGCTAAGATCTGTTGGGTCATGCCAGTAATCCTAGCTACCCAGGATGCTGAGATTTGGAGGACTGAGATTTTGAGACCAGTTGAAAAGAAAAAAACGTATATTTGAGACTCAATCTCCAAAATTAATGAACAAAAAACAGGGCTGGACATGTGGCTCAAGTAGTAGAGCACTAGCTTAGTGTGAACTCCTGAGTTCAAACCCTGGTACTGCCCCCTCAAAATTCAATGTAATAAATGTAATAAATCACTGACACAATGTCTTTTATTTATGAGGCAATATAGAAGTAATTTCTAATGTTCACAAAAATTGCTTTATTAGTAGTTTTGTGATAAGACCATTAGTATCCTTATGTTTTACCTTCACCTACAGAAGAGGAAAAAGTCCACCAAAACTGTAGACTTGTATGTGTATGTGTGTTACTTGGTACATGGTTAGCTCAAAATAATGGTAGCTTTATTTGAAAGACAATCCCAGCAGTGAATAGTAATGCCACTTATTATTGATCTGCTTCTTAAATTTTCCTAGAGGCAAGAGTGCTTTTTTTTTTATCTGATGGCAAATAAGAGCTAATGGCTTTTATTAATAAAAGAGGAGGAAATGGGAAATACTACTCAGTAGGGATTTAGCTCTCATGCTTTATGGAAAAGGATCATAAATGGGGATAATAAGTATTTGCTTTCTTCAAAGAAATACTCTTTTTTGTTTTAAAGTGCTTTAAGGCAACAAAACACAAGACTAAATCACAAAGATCTAGTGATTTAGCATTGTGCAAAAAGATCTTACTTACCATTTCAGCCATTTAAGCCTTTTCTGTCATGTATTTAGTGTTTTAAGGAAATAGCTCTAGCCCTCATTTATCTGTATATTCAGTAATACAGTTCCAGAAATTTCCAGTGTTAGCTAATTACCATCCTAATGGTAACACTGTGCGTGAATGCTTAGAGACCAGTATAATTTATCATGTTCCATGCCTTTCTTTTCTTTTACCATCCAGTGTGTTTACTTGTAGATTAATAGGCACAATTTAGTTACAACAAATGAGGGAAACTATGTAAACTATATTTCTTTGTGTTTGACTTACTTCACTTAATATAGTTTTATATAGTTTTTTCCAAGTCTTTCCATTTATTTACAAAAGGCATAATAACATTCTTTCTGATAGATATGTAGAATTCTAATATTTATATACCACATTTTTGTTTTTATTATTTTTATTGTCAAGGTGATGTACAGAGGGGTTTCAGTTACATAAGTAAGGTAATAGTACATTTCTTGTCAACCTCAATTTTCACCTACTTTCCTGCCCCCCCCCAGTCCCCCCCAAGTTGTACAGATCATTTCCAACATATTGTCTTGTGTATATTGTGGTTGCATTGGTTCCCCCAAGTCCTTTGTCTCACTATTCTGTTCCCTTTCCTTTCCCTAATTCAAATAAACCTATATACAATACCAGGGTACACAAATAATACACAGTAACAACAGAGGATATACCATAGGGGGAAGAACACACAAAATAAACAAAAAATCATATGGTACATTAAAAAACAACAACAACAACAAACAAAAACCTCTTGTGTCCATGTCTGTCTGGGAGTTCATGTCACTTAGCATCATCTTTTATAGTCATATGTACATAGCTATTGAGCTATTCTGCTCATCTGCTAAGATTATCCTAGGCATATACTAATTATTTCAAGTAATGAAGGCCATGAAGCTGAGTGCAGGTAGCTCATGCCTGTAATCCTAGCTACTCAGGAGGCTGAGATCTGAGGATCATGGTTCAAAGCCAGCCTGGGCAGGAATGTCCACAAGACTCTTATCTTCAGTTAACCACCAGAAACCAGTGGTGTTGTAGCTCAAGTGGTAGAGTGTTTGCCTTGAACAGAAAGCTCAGGGACAGTGCCCAGAGTTCAAGCCCCATGACTGACTAACCCCCCCCCCAAAAAAAACAAACAAATTGAGATTCCACATCACCCCAATTAGAATGACCATTATCAAGAAAACTAATAATAACAGATGCTGGAAGGGATGTAGCCCAAAGGGAATGCTACTACACTGTTGGTAGGAATTTAAACTTGTTCATCCACTCAGGAAAGCAGTATAGAGGTTCCTCAAAAGACTAAATAAAGAGCTTCCCTATGACTCAGAAATCCCACTCCTGGGCATTTACCCAAATTAACACAAACAAAATCACAGTAAAGCTACCAGCACAACCATGTCCATTGCAGTATTATTTACCATAGCTAAGATATGGAACCAACCCAGATACCCCCTCAGTAGATGAATAGATCAAGAAAATATGACACACACACACACACACACACACACACATGTTGTTATATTTCCTTGGTATATATGACACTAATTTATTACTTAGAGAACTTTAGATGATTGGGAAGTTACAGCATACTATCTCTTTTCAGCAAATAATTTAAGAGCAAATGTCCACCATTCTAGAAAGGACTATCAACATAAAAATGTGCATAAAATTACTTTTGTGATCTTAAATGTTTCCAAAGGAAAGAGAGTTAAGGAACATAGGAGAAAGTATTTTGAGGTGCTGGAAATTGAATCCACAGTCTGGCACATATTGGACAAGCACATTACCACTGAGCTAATCATGACTAATCTGGAGAAAGCACTTTGAAAAGAGAGATATTAAAACATTAGAAATAAAATATAGTGTTATCTGTATGTATGAACACCTACTCAAACTCTTAGCAAAAGTAGAAAGTAAAAGAAAACGAAGAGCATGTCAAAGACAACTGCCAGCAGTGGAACATGCGGCACTTTATCATCTTCTGTGTTGCTTTATTTGGAAGAGTCGGCCCTGTGGTTAGTTATTTTGGGCCCCTAAAGCATTGAGGAGGGCACATGCTACAAAGATATGTAGACATCCTGGAGGCAGATTTGTACATTGTATTCCCAAATCTTTCAACAAAAGAGAAATTTAGCAGAGTTCAAAAGAGGGTTTTTGTTTTAATAGCTATAAGATACAAAAATGTTCATTGATCTTAGGGTAGAAATTAAGCTATGCCCAAACCATTTCTATTTGGTAAGTCAAATATCAAGGCAGTGTTTTGGTTGATTGCTAATCTGCTAAACAGTTCATATACTATGGTCATAATTCACTAATTTCATAAAGGAAACTATTCATAAGGAAAGTCTGTGATTTTAAAGATCAGAAGTTTCTTCAAAATACTTTCTCTGCAGGCAGGGTCATGGCAAGAGATGGTTTGACATGGTTGTGGGGCAGTCTGTTCCACAAAGCAGAAAGGCTTTGGCTAGCAAACTTACAATAGATTTCAGACCATGGTCCAAATGTCAGTTTAGAAGGGGAAGCAGGTTAAACAAGTTGGTCCAGGCAGAGGCACCTCTTGACATAAGTATTTAAGAAGTAAAGCAGCTTTTTCATTCATAATGTTAATGAAAGGAAAATCCTAGGACTTGCTCTGCACAGATTAATGGGCTGCTATATTTTGAAGTTGTTGACAGTTTGTTTTGGCACTTCAAGAAGCAGTATAGCATTCATGCACTGTAAATTATGAGAGATTAGTGATCGTGCAATTTAGAGTGAGCTAATGGGGTGTTTGTGTCAGAGCACTTAATTTATGCAATCATGTTCCCAGCACTAAGTAAACATGCCAGCTTTGGGAAACTCCATACATGAACCCAGGGGGTGATCAAGGCAGTAATAGAGCCCGTAGAGACATGGATTACCTTTCATGTTTTAATTTCACCAGGGCATTTGAGGTCCATGAGCAGAAGCTGTTCTCTAGCATCTGTCAGAAAAACCCATGTGTTTTGTTTGGTTGACTGTGTGTGTGTGTGTGTGTGTGTGTGTGTGTGTGTGTGTGTGTGTGTGTGTGTGTGTGTGTGTGTGTGTGTTTAAAGAACATAAGTAAGTTATGAAGCATGAGGACATGCCCAACAGCTGGACTCCAGCCTTTTCTGGGCGAAGCCCCTTCTTCATACTCATGAACGTAGCTTTGCCCAAGATCAAACTCTCATGTTTGATGATTTCAGTATCTAGAAGATTTTTTTTAAGGATAAGAATTGGGTCATTCCTTGAACATAAGTCTATTAACATCATTTAAAAATTCCCCAACTACTATCGCACTACATTTGGCCTTCCTACACAAGGAAATGGCACTCAAATAGTTCTTAATCTCTCTTAATTTTGTAATTCTAATTCTGTAAGACTGTTTAACATCACATAGTATTTTCTGTGTAGCTTTATGTCTATTTTGTTCATTTGTAAAGAAGGAATCACTAATCTGATATGGTCATATCCTTTTATAAACATTTATAGATGTTATTGCCAAATAAGTTCACATTGAGGATTGCTCTGATGGTAAACGATGGTAGCCCCAATGCTGACAAGGGCAATAGAGGTTGTGATATGAGGTGGATACATCTGCATACATGTTATAGACAGGGTTGGGGTCATTGTCTGCTCAATTGGCTGTCATGTGTGGGAGAAATAGAGTGCAGGCCTCTCTGAGGCTTGCTTAAGCACCTAGAATGACTACAATGGAGGAGACAGAAGCCAGTGGAAAGATTAAGAGGAGAGTTTTGGGTATATTGGGTTTGAGACAAATACTATCTATTTAAGTGAAGATGCTGATTACAAATTTGCATTTAAGTGTCTCAGATATAGGGGAGAATCACTGAAATCATTTGAATTACATTTTCATTGTTGATTATATTGATTACAATTCAGATGTTACAGACCTCTCATGTATTTCATTCCTCCCACTGGATTCAGGACCCTTGGGGAGCAAATATCACTTTTATCACAGAAAAATTAACTAGCATGAATCTGGTTAAGGGGACTTTGCTAATTTCTGTATCTCAGTGCTAGAGTCATCTGCAGTCCTCTCTCAGACATGCTGAAAGATGGTAGAGAAAGTAGACCAGACACCCTTGATTTGTAGGCACAGAATCCAATAGATGGGGCCTGGTTTTTCTTTTGTTCATTACTTACCAATTTGAAAGGAATGAAGTGGTATTCTAGCCAAATGTCTTCCTATGTAAATAAAAGAATGAGTATTTCTCTCCTTAACAGCCAGATATTCTCCTTAATGGTTGTAATTGTATCCCTTGAAATATTCTGGTCCTCATTGTCAGTCACAGATTTTTTTTCTTCTGTTGTTTTCCTGGGTGCACTGACAACATTTAATTAAGTCCAAGTCCACTCTAGGGCTTGGAATTTACCCCCTATTCCATCTCAGTCTCCATTGAAGTCAAATTATGTTGCTCATCCAGACGTTTTCACTAAAATGCAAAAACAGCATAAAGATGCTCAAATAAGAAAATGCCAACAAGAGAGTTGTTTTAGTATAGATGAATTTCAGTACAGATATTATTCATTATGCATTTCCAAGAGAGAAGTTTAAGATTCTCCAAATTCTGTAGACTAAACTGTGTTCCTGAGAAATTAAAGTTCACAATCAATGTCTTTTGTTTAAATGGATTAAATTTTAGTCTAAATCCCTGATAGAACCATTCTCCAATTTCTAATTTAGTCTCAGTAATGAGGCTCTTCTGTGTGTTCTGGAAGAATTCAAGGTTTTCTAGTATCTGCAGTCCCAACTGCACTCTAGGGGATTGAACAATGGCTGCTTTAAGACCTTAAATTTTGGATTCATTTTTCATGTCCCCAAATTCTAAAGAATTTGATGTCAATTATCAAACCAATAACAAAACTAAAAAAAAGAGCCAGCTCTTGGATCTAGAACCTCTATTCCAAGGAAAATCAAGAGTTCTGTTATTGCTAAAGGCCACAAGATTATCTTCGTGGTAACAAGGGGAAACAATGCAGATAGAACAAAACTATTACCCTCTGGTCATAATTGATGTCCACATCACCACATTGTCTGAAATCCATGAATTTATACCCACTTGGGAGAAATCTTCCTTCATGAAGGTGATTATGACAGTGTTTTACCTTAACTAGGGAGAACTCTGTCATATTGACTCTGCTCTTGTGATGGGAAAATTTGAGAGCTAAAAAGTCACATTTACTTACCTTTTCCACTCAATAGTTAAAAACCTTTTTATTGCATTTTTCTGTGTTCTGACACTATTCCTGGTGAGAAGTATCCCAACAGCTTATAAAATTTTTTTTGCAGGTAGGCATTGTGCTTTTATTCATAGTGACATCTTTTTCTATGACATTTCTTGAGCCTGTGAAACATGCCCCATAGTTGCGGTTACCATATTTTCTGTTTATTTGTTTCAGCTGAAGATTCCTAAACTGAAGTTGTGGTTGGGACTTGGATCTCTCAAGATGTAACAAGGCTGAGGATCTCTGCCATATGTTCTTCTCCAAAGCCTAGCTTTTACTCAGCGTTTGAATTTTCCAGCCATTGAATGATTTGAGTTCCTTCAAAGGCAGTAGAAATATTTCCTTTTTCCACATATTTTTCTGCTATTTCTGATACTTGTGTGTAGGGTTTCATTTCCCAGCGTGTGTTTAACAGTTGAACATTGTTAAAATATTTTTTCCCTTCCTTTTTCAGTACATACACAACAGGCACAGTTTTCTGGAATGAATGATGTACTTTTTCTTTGTCTTTAATTTCTGACTTAGATTTATTTTTCTGAATATGAAGACTATTAATTGAGGCCCAATGTTCATTATTTCCTTTTATTTTAATAACAGGGTTTCAAGTTGTAGCTGGACACCTTACTGTGCCACATCCTTCCTTGCAATGTGACATTACCAAAGTTAGAGCCAATGAGGTATGAGTAGAAGTTAGACAAGACTTACAGGAAACCACCTAATAGGTATATGTGTCTTTCTTCCTTCCCTTATTTAGTATGTCTACATATCAACCAAAGCTCCAGAAACTCAAATTATGAGAACTACAACCATATTTTAGGGCTGGCATAGCTGTGATCTGGAAGCAGTCAATAGCCCAATGACTCTGTGAAATAGAGCCACTCCGAAACCTTCTGGATTTCCTATTTGTCAGAAGTCAATTAGTACTTATGAATTTTTAAGTGCTTTATAGCTCCATGAGTCTTAGCTGTTTCTTTCTTTCTTTTTTAATAAGTTTTTATTATGAAAAATGCTGTACAGAGGGGTTACAATTACATGAGCACGGTAATGAGTACATTTCTCATCAAGCATTATTGCCTCCTCCTTTGTTTCCCCTTCCCATCTCTTCCCATCCGCCCTCCCCCCGTCCCCACCCGTTCCTCCCCCCCCCCAAAGTTGTAAAGTTCGTTTTTCAATATAACGACTTGTACATCTCATTGTTGCAATGGGTCCACCTGTATCCCTATTTAAATGATTTGTTTTTCCCCTTCCCCTCCACAAATTATACCAACATCATTATACTGCGAGGGAGGGACATACAAAGCAACAAAAAAAATCGCATGGTACCTTATAAATACATTAGAAACAATAGTAAGAAAGAATAAAAACACTTGTGTCTCTATCGTGGGTTTCATTGCATTTAACTTCACCTTATCTGGTTATATGTATATAGCTTTTGACCTTTTCTACTTATCCCAGACATATATAGATATTGCAAATAAGAGAAACCATGGGACCTATGTTTCTTTGGGCCTGGCTTACTTCACTTAATATAATTTTTTTCCAAGCCTTTCCATTTCCTAACAAATGGGGCAATGTCATTCTTTTTGATGGAGGCATAGAATTCCATTGTGTATATAAGCCAAATTTTCTTGATCCATTCATCTACTGAGTGGCATCTGGGTTGGTCCCATATCATAGCTATGGTAAATAATGCTGCAATAAACATAGTTGTGCGGGTAGTTTTATTATGGTCTTGTTTGTGATCATTTGGGTAAATGCCCAAAAGTGGGATTGCTGGGTCATAGGGGAGCTCTATGTGGAGTCTTTTGAGGAACCTCCATACTGCTTTCCAAAGTGGTTGAACAAGTTTACACTCCCACCAACAATGCAGTAGGGTTACCGTCTGTCCACATCCCCTCTAGCATCTGTTGTTATTAGAGTTCTTGATTATAGCCATTCTAACTGGGGTGAGGTGGTATCTCAATGTTGTTTTGATTTGCATTTCTTTTATGACTAGGAGGTTGAGCATTTCTGCATGTGTCTATTGGCCATCCTTCTTTCCTCTTCAGAGAAGTTTCTCTAAGTCTTTAGCCCACTTATTTATCGGGCAGTTGTTTCTTTGAGGATTTGTTGTTGGGGGATTTAATTTTTTGAGTTCCAGGTATATTTTAGGTATGAGATTCTTGTCCGTTGTATGGCTAGTGAAGATCTTCTCCCAATCCATGGGCTTTCTACTGGTCCTGCTAGCTATGTCCTTTGCCATGCAGAAGCTCTGCAATTTCATGCAGTCCCATTTGTCCAACCTTTCTTTGATTTGTTGTGTTTCTGAGTCTCTTTTAAGAAAATTTCGTCCTGTGACAAGGAGACATAGGGTTTCTCTTATTCTATCCTGTAATGTTTTCAGAGTGTCTGCTTTGACTCGGAGGTCTTTGATCCATTTGGAGTTGATTCTGGTACAGGGTGATATATAAGGATCTAGCTTTTGTTTTCTACAAGTGATTAACCAATTTTGCCAGCACCATTTACTGAAGAGGCTGTCTTTCTTCCATTCTATTGTTTTTAGCTCCCTTATCGAAGATTAGATGGCTATAGGTCTGTGGGTTCATTTCTGGGTTTTCAATTCTATTCCATTGGTCCTGAGGTCTGATCTTGTGCCAGTACCAAGGTGTTTTGATTACTATGGCTTTGTAGTAGAGTTTGAAATTTGATATTGATATTCCTCCTGCACTGTTCTTTCTGTTAAGCATCGTTTTTGCTATTTGGGGTCTTTTATTGTTCCATATGAATTTTTGGATTGCCTCTTCTATTTCCTTGAAGGTTGGAATATCGATAGGTATCGCTTTTAATTTGTAGATAGCCTTGGGAAGTATTGCCATTTTCATGATGTTGATCCTTCCAATCCAGGAGCATGGAAGTTTTTTATGCCACTTTCTAAGTTCTGTTTTGATTTCCTTTTTCAGGTTTTTAAAGTTTTCATCATAGAGGTCCTTCACTTTGGTTAAGTTAATTCCTAGGTATTTAATTTTTTTGTGGGGCTATTACGAATGGAGTTGCCTTCCTGATTTCAGCCACGCTTTTCTCCTTGTTGGCATATAGAAAAGCCATTGAGTTTTGAGGGTTAATTTTTTTTTTTTGGGTCTGGTCATGGGGCCTGAACTCTGGGCCTGGGCACTGTCCCTCAGCTCTTCAGCTCAAGGCTAGCACTCTACCACTTGAGCCACAGTGCCCCTTCCGGCTTTTTTCTTTTTGCTTATGTGGTGCTGAGGAATCGAACCTAGGACCTCAGGCATGCAAGGCAAGTACTCTACCACTGAGCCACTTTCCCAGCCCTTGAGGGTTAATTTTATACCCTGCTACTTTGCCAATGTTTTGAATCAGCTTGAGTAATTGGGCAATAGAGTCCGTGGGATTCTTTAAATACAAGATCATGTCATCTGCAAAGAAGGAGAGATTTACTTCATCTTTCCCTATTTGGATCCCTTTTATGTTTGCATCTTGTCTTATTGCTGTAGCTAGGCATTCTAATACTAAATTGAAGAGAATAGAGAGAGTGAATGCTTGTAATTTCTTTTAACTATCCTTCTTTCCTTTTCTTTACCAGTATCATGGATTCTCTTTTTAATTAGTAAGAGCCACTGCTGGGCTAAAGACTTAAAGAGAACCTTCTCTGAAGAGGAAATAAGAATGGCTAATAGACCCATGAAGAAATGCTCAACTTCTCTAGCCATAAAAGAAATGCAAATCAAAACAACATTGAGATACCACCTCACTCCAGTTAGAATGGCTATAATCAAGAACTCTTAACAACAACAGATGCTGGAGGGGATGTGACCAAAAGGGAAACCTACTGCATTGTTGGTGGTAATGTAAACTTGTTCAACCACTCTGGAAAGCAGCATGGAGGTTCCTCAAAAGACTCCACATAGAGCTCTCCTATGACCCAGCAATCCAACTTTGGCATTTACCCAAACAATCACAAACAAGGCTGTTCTAAAGCTACCAGCACAACTTGTTTATTGCAGCATTATTTACCATAGCTATGATATAGAATGAACCCAGATGCCCCCTCAGTAGATGAATGGATCAAGAAAATGTCACACACACACACACACACACACACACACACACACAATAGAATTCTATGCCTCTGTCAGAAAGAATGGCATTGCCCCATTTGTTAGGAAATGGAAAGACTTGGAAAAAATTATATTAAGTGAAGTAAGCCAGGCCTAAGGAAACATAGGTCCCATGGTTTTCCTTACGTGCAATAACTAGTATATGTCTAAGAAAAGCAGAAAAGGTCAAAAGCTATGTACATATGACCATATAAGATGATGTTAAGTGAAATGAACCCCAAGATAGGGACACGACTTGTTTTTCCTTTCTTGTTTTGTTTTTTAATGTATCTAAAATGTACTATGTGATTTTTTTTGTTTATTTGATATGTTCTTTCCCCACGGTATAACCCATTTTCACTGTATTTGGTGTCAGTGCCTGCATCTTGTATATACATTTTTCTAATTTGGGGAGGGGAAGGGAAATAACAAAATGCTGAAAGAAGGATACAGGTTGAACCATTGGAACAATGATATATACAAGATACTATGTTGAAGACGAACTTTACATCTTGGGAGGGAGTGGGGGGAATTAGGGAGGTGGAAAGGGAAGGGATGGTAGGGGGAAAACAAAGGAGGTAACAGTGCTCAATAGGAAATGTACTCATTACCTTACTCATGTAATTGTAACCCCTCTGTACACTAATTTTACAATAAAAAAGCATGCAAAAGAGACACTGCTGACTATATCATATCCAGATTTTCTTTCAAGGAATTCTCTTCCTATTATTTTCCTACATTCTGTGGGTGCAAGGCAAGATTTATTTTTAGCATTAGACTTCTATATTACAAAAGTTGTATGCTTCAGAAAGGGAATTGATACATTTTATGAAATGTGCCTTGTAGGCTTTAATCTTATGACATTTACAACAAATATTATCAAAGAGTGCAATGTAATAGCCCTTGGTGAGATACCTAAGCTAAACTTTGTTTAGACTATTTTAAGTAACGTTGGGGTTTGTTTAGTTGTCTCCACAAAGGTAGGTCTGAAGGGAATTTTGCATGGAATCCCAATTCAGTTATTATTGTGTATGTTAAGTTTTTTTTAATATCCTTTAGCTTTGTCTCAGAACTGACGACTTACTCTTCCTTTTGACTTGACTTTGATTTGCTTTTAGCACTTTCACCAGTTTTGTATGAAATTGTTCTATAAAATTAATGAAGATTCATATTCTTTTAGGTCCCAAATTTAATTCTTAGTGGTTGTTGTTTATCTTTTAGACCATTTAAAACAGAAATTACAGGAGTAAGAACAAACAGATCATGGATTTAACAGCGTTTGCATTGTCAAAGTGTAATACTTAAAAAAAAAAACTTTGATGACTCTTATTTTTGTTGAGCAGATGATTCCCATCTTTTTTCCTACAGTAATTATATATATATTTTTTATTTTTAGATTTATAAACACAACTATGATGATGATTTTAGTGATTATTAATACATTATTTATTTTCTTCCAATTACTTTTGTATACGAAACTGATCTAGCATTTTTCATATGTAAACCAAATAAATTTTGATGCATGAATATTATAAAGATGAAAGACCATGCATCCTCAGAGTGCGACAGTATAGTTCAAGCTCTTGTGAAATAATGTAAGGTGAGGCCTTGACTGTTAGATGATTAACTGAGTAAAAATGCTATATTTTCTTATGGTCAAACACTGTTGTAAGAAGTACTTCATTTAATCTCTTCACAGCAACCATATTAAGTATGGAGTCAACACCCCCATTTATAAAGGGGGAACTGAAGTACATAGAGGCTCAGTGAAAAGAGAGTAAGATATAACCCAAGTCTTGTAATACTTCTGAAATAATATTTTGGAAATGGAAGATAGATTTTATTGGGGTGCTCTGTAGCCTAGATCTTTTGGATCTGTGCACTACAAGAGTGCACATGTATACCAAGGCCTTTGTTCTCATTAATCTTTGAGCAGGCTTCTCAGAGTCCATGAACAGGTGCCTCTGTTTACCCCAGGGTATTGTAAATATTGCTGTCTTTCATATGACATGAAAATGATTGGGAACTACTGGTTTACTCTGTTAATATTAAATCTCAGGATACTTTAGAGGTTGATTTGACCCAACATTTGTTTTTAAACCTTATTTATCACTATAATTTTAAAAGCAAATAGTTCAAGAGTTTTGTACTTTTCTGGGACTTCTTTCAGAATCAGGAGAAAAGCTCCTAAGAGGGAGGCTGGATGGATAAAAGAAAGGCATAAAAAGGAATAAGAGCCAGAGTAGGAAGTGTGAATAAAATGAAATCCAAGTGGAAGTATTACTTTGAATTAATTCATTAGAAATATTTATTCCTTCCCTACTATTCAATGAGTACTTCTTAGGAAGATAATAAGGTAGTTAATATTGTAGACATTGGTTTTTATTCTTTCCCAACTTAGAGTATACAGGAAATATGGATGTGGAAACAGCCATCATAAATGTAATTAATGCTGTGAAAAGTGAAACATGTTTCTGGGGATCCTTCCCTAAATCTCTTGCTTCCTCTTTTCTTTTTATTTCTTTTTGTATTTTCAAGTATTTATTAGCTTAACTAAAAATCAGGGTTAATTCATGACAATTACACATATTTATGGGGTACAAGGTAGTAGTTCAACACATGCACAATGTGCTATGTGATGATAGATCACCACTTTTCTTTAGAAATATGTGAATCTGAGGGCTCTCTCCTGGACTCCCTTAACACTCTGTTCAAAGCTACTATGTCCATTCACTATATAAAACTGTTTTCCAAATATACTTCTCCTGTTCCGTCTCGGTCCTGAGGTTAATGCTGATGTATTCATCTGTCTGTTGTAACTTTACCTCACCTGAGGTTTTGTTGTCTTGTCATGCTCAACTTGACCAAAAAGAAAGTTATTTTTTCCCAGTGTGTTTTCTTTTTCTCTTAAACTATTTCCAATGTTGATGGATGGCAATGCTGCCCACCAGTTTCTCAGGCAAAAGCTTAGAAGTTGTTGAAGACACCTTTACCACCCTCAGCTTCTGTCTCTAATCAGCGTGTATTTTTATCTAGGGATTTTTCTTCATTCCTGTTTTCTTATTTCAGCCATCACATGTTCCTTCTGTATTTCTGAAGTTAACTTTAGGGTTTCTGACATAGTTCTATGTTTTTAATCTTATTGCTTTTCATACAGATTGTCAACTATGCCTGTGTTTGGAAATGTATTAAAGATTTTTCTCATGATACAATATGGAGTTACTTTTTCATGTCATATTACTGGCATTGGAAAAAAAAAAACCCTCTGCTTTCTTTTAGGGCATAGATTAAGATACTTACCAAAAATGAATTACATTCCTCTAAAAGTCACGTTATTAAGGTCATTTCTGTGTATGTTTACTTTTGGTCTACTTGATCTTTTTGAGTAGAGACAGGTGAAATAAAATTTTGACTATTGATAGCTTTTTTATTCTCATATTGATTCTATTTTTCCACATGAGCTTCAGCAGTGAGAATTCTCTGTGGTGGAAATTATGTTTGTGAATACTTTCAGTCTTTCTTCTTTTGTCAAGCCAATAAAAGTTATCCTTACAGGACTATTCCACATATAGAATCTGTTGAGCCTATCCTAGACAGACTTCTAGGGCAGAGTGTGTGTGGTTCCCTTTTGTCTGCTATGTCTTTCTTATAGTCCATAAACAAGCATGCCACTTTGGGAAATGAGGGCTTGGTGAGGTTCC
The DNA here is from genome assembly GCF_019054845.1 of Dipodomys spectabilis. Lineage (NCBI taxonomy): Eukaryota > Metazoa > Chordata > Mammalia > Rodentia > Heteromyidae > Dipodomys > Dipodomys spectabilis. The sequence goes on from NW_024870974.1 coordinate 3,355,702, forward strand.
CTAAAAAAAAACCCCTCCTGTTTTGGAGAATATCTCTGTGTATTCTTATCTGAGTTGGTGATCTGCTCATTCATCTCCTTTGGAATGCCTCTGCCCTTGACATTCTCTATGTCTGGGAGACTTGGCCCTATACTGTGGTTATATGCAACTTTTTGAAATGATGTTTGTTTTATTTTTCATTATTTCTAATTTGGTAATAATTTTTAAAGGACAGAAGTAGCTTCTTGTCTCATTAATGCTCCTAAATCCTATTGCCATGGAGCTGTCTTCTCTATCTTTAGACTTATCTTTTCCAATTTACACTCAACATTGCTTTAAGAATGAACTTTGTATATCAAAGGTCAACTCATTGCCTCTGATTGCTTAAAGCCCATCAGTGATTCTCCAAAGACCAGCAAGTTAGTGCTTTAACTCCTCAGCATGGCATACAATGTTCACTCTTGTGAAAATATTTAGTCTAATGTCCTATCTCAGTCCTTCACAACATATATATTACCTTAAACTATTTTTAGTTTTCGCATTGTCCCATTCTTTTTACTTCAAACACTTGAAGCTGGCCAGGAGCCCAGATGGAACATTTTGTTGTGTAGTCTCTATGTCAAGCTACGATCTCATTCATAGTCCTTGTTCATGTACTCAAACAGCAGCCACGTCCAGCAGCACTTTTACTTACTCACTTAATCAATACATATTTACTGAGTGTTTACTGAGCCGCAGGCCTCTCAAGGTGTTTGGTGTACATAGTGATTGAAACAGAGAGAGGATCTGCTCTCTGAGATATGTAAAGATAGAATATATTGTGAATGGTGGTAAGTATGTTCATTAACATGTGAAATCCTCAAATTGTTCTAGTCCCAAAGTGCATGAGATATAGGTAGTTTTAGTAGATATTTGCTAAACAAGTGATTAATAAATCCCAAGAAAGAAGTGCTTTCAGTAATCTAGATGAAAAGATATCCATCCATTCCTCATGGAATCCAAGGGAAATATGGATGAATTTTTGGCCTTTCTGACTTGTGTTTGATTATGGAAGGTGTTTCTTGAAGCTAAGCTTTCTCTATTGATCTACTTGATCAGTATGGGTCAATTGAGAGAGTTGGATGTTGAGTTTAGTTTTAAATTCTGAAGCACATTCAGTTGGTCATATTCTTTTAATTTCAATTTTTTTTACATTTTTTTTGTTGGTCATGGGGTTGTAACTCAGGGCCTATGCTCTGTCCCTTAGCTCTTTTTGCTCAAGTCTAGCGCTCTACTACTTTGAGTCACAGCGCTACTCCCAGTTTTCTGGTGGTTAATTGGAGATAAAAGTCTCACAGACTTTCCTGCCTGGGCTGGCTCAGAACTGTGATCCTTAGATTTCAGCCTCCTTAGTAGCTAGGAATACAGGCGTGAGCCACCAGAACCCCGCTTCAATTGGACATTTATATATATATATATATATATATATATATGTATATTTTTATTTTATAGGATATTAAGGTTGGAATTTCAGCTGACACATCATGATAGGGCCCATGTGACATTCCAAAAGGATTAAAAATATTAAACTTGCAAATATATTCAAGGGTTCAGAGTGAAAAGAGCACATTTATAAGAATTAGCTTTTGTAAGATAAAACACTGATGCAAATTTCCCCAGTTCTCTCTTCCCTCTGTTTGAGGAGGTAGTTAGGGCTAGCCCAATACAGAGTGAATACAGGGCTTCACTTGGACCATAGGGAGGGTTTGCTTTGTTTTTGGAGATGGGCACACATGGTTCTGGTGACTGCTTAAGCCTGAGAAAGCAGAAGCAGTGCATAGTGACTGGAGGAGTGTAAGTCACAGCATTCTTCCTATGATGGTGTTCCTGGGACCATGTGTACAACTTGTGTGAGAATGGCAGCCTTGAGTGTTTTAGGAAAGAAATCCTGACTAAGAGCACAGCTCCTTGGGGCAACGTGTCCTCAGTGGTACAAAGGTAGGGGAATTGCTTCCCATGTCATGGGAGTTCAGTTTGAAAGACCAAAATGGGGATCTTTTGATAGTAATGTGAGAGTAGGAGCCAGCTCAGCTGTTAGCATCTGGCAGGCTCACAAGGTGCGAAGACCTTCCACAGTGACCAGGTTCCATTGCTTCCTGTCCTTGGTACCTCCTGGTCATGTTCACCAGGGAACAACAAAAGAGCTAGGTCCTAATTTCCTGACTCCCATAGCAATTGCACCAAAGGCTTCAGGGAGGGAAGACAACATTTTTTTCTTTTCTTTTTTTTTTTTTTAAATTTTATTTTATTTTATTTGAGAACATACTGTACAGAGGGGTTACAATTACATGGGCAGGATAATGCATACATTTCTTACCAAGCATTGCAGCCTTCTCCTTTGTTTACCCTTCACCTCCCTTCCCAGCCTCCCCCTTCCCCCCCCACCCAATCATACCCCCCCTCCCCCCCCCCCACACCGACATTGTAAAGCTGGTTTTGACATGACATTTTGTACTTCTCATTGTTGCAACAGGTCCACCTGAATCCTTAAACGACTTGTTTGTCCCCATCTCCTCCACATGTTATACTGACATCAAATATAGTGAAAGCGGGGGTTACACTGTGGGGGAGGGACATACAAAGCAACCAAGAAATAATCTTATAAATGCGTTAGAAACACATGCATGAAAGAAACAAAAACATTAAAATACATATTTGAGGGTTCGTTTTCCTAACATCACATTCTCTGACTTTTTCTGCTTGACTCATACCTATACTAGATATTGCAAATAAGGGAAACCATGGGACCTATGTTTCTTTGGGCCTGGCTTATTTCACTTAATATAATTTTTTCCAAGCCTTTCCACTTCCTAACAAATGGGGAAATGTCATTCTTTCTGGTGGAGGCATAGAATTCCATTGTGTATATATACCACATTTTCTTGATCCATTCATCTACTGAGGGGCATCTGGGTTGGTTCCATATCTTAGCTATGGTAAATAATGCTGCAATAAACATAGTTGTGCTGGTAGCTTTAGTGTGGTCTTGTTTGTAAACATTAGGGTAAATGCCCAAAAGTGGGATTGCTGGGTCATAGGGGAGTTCTATGTGAAGTCTTTTGAGGAACCTCCATACTGCTTTCCAAAGTGGTTGAACAAGTTTACATTCCCACCAACAATGAAGTAAGGTTCCTTTCTGTCCACATCCCCTCCAGCATCTGTTGTTGTTAGAGTTCTTGATTTTTGCTGTTCTAACTGGAGTGAGGTGATATCTCAATGTTGTTTTGATTTGCATTTCTTTTATGGCTAGGGATGTTGAACATTTCTTCATGTGTCTATTGGCCATCCTTCTTTCTTCTTCAGAGAAGCTTCTCTTTAAGTGGAAGACAAGCATTTTGACCATGTGATCTGAAAAGCCTTGAGGGCACGAAGCTTTCATCAGAGGTAAGGCGAGGGTGATCTCTGCACAAGGAGAATGTCTAAGGGGACAGTGGGACATCAGTAGAAATGCACAGAATTATATCCTAGCAGTGCTGCCCGTTTGCATTCTAACTACATGCACAGTGAGAAGTGGTCAGCTTATAGATGATGGCCCTAGTCTGAGATCGCTGGGAATGGATTTTGGAAAAAGGTGAAAGTAGGGTTTTCTTTAGTGCTGAGATTTGCCTGCCATTCTTCATCTCGTAAGAAGGAGGACGTGGCAAGTGAGCTCTTGTCAGTGGGGAGGGTAAGACTCAGGGAGAGAGATACCATGGAAACCAAGAATCAGGAAAACTTAATTTGGGGGCTATGTGTGTTAAAAGCTTATTTTATTACAAAAAAATTAAACTTTATTCAATTAGGGCTAACTTTAACTATTAACTTATTAACATAATTTAGGTGCCAAGTGGATTTTTTAAATAAAGACTAAATAAATACTCCAAACTTGAAACAAAAGCTAGAAAAAAGAATGACATTTTTATTAGCTAACTGCCTAATGATTGTATTTTTCTCTGTGGTTTTTGATGGCTTATTGATGGCCTCCCTTCTTTAGGTTGTTTTATTATTGAATATAGCTCACTCTTTCTTTCCTTTAGAATGGTTAATTGGTTCATATCTTATTTTTATTATTGAGAATTTAGAAAAACTCCTTTCAGCTTTATCAATCATTATTGGCCATAAGAATAATTTAGGAAGCCTCATCACAGCACCTCCAAACTAGAGGAAAAAGCCATCTCCCTCTTTTGTGATACTCAAAGCATATCTTCCTCCCATTGAACTAACCTGGGAGGAGGATCACAAAATCCTGGGTAAAGAATAATTTAGGATTGTTGTCCAATTTGGGAAAAGTTTTTGTAAAAGTTTTCTTTCACTGGTGAAATTCTAAGATTTCAGATAGCCATAAGCTCTTTGACTTTTCTTCCATTGAAGGTAGAGGTAGGGGTCCTGTCCCTCTTGAATCAGGGAAAAATTGTCTCATTTCAATCAATAGCCTGTGCTGGAAATATTGCTAGTAAGGCTGAATCAAAAAGTCAATACAATTTTCTACTGGGATGCTGGAAAGCTTGCCTGTTGATCTCTGAGCCTCTGTGTAAGAGATCTAATTACATAAAGGCTGCTGTGCTCTGAGGAAGGCACACGGTGGGACCATGCGTATGTGTGAATTATCTAGGTTGACACTCTCTGTAACCTCAGTGCTAGATGTAGACAGTAAAGAAGCCTCCTGCTTATTCTGGCTCCCAATCAGTTGAATCTTTTTACCTGAGGCCCTGAGCTTGACTGAGATAAGTCATTCTTATTGTTTGTATTCAGATTTCTTTTTTTTTTAATTTAATTTTATTGTCAAGGTGATGTTCAAAAGGGTTACCGTTACATATGAGTACATTTCTTATTGAACATTGTTATTCCCTCCCTCATTCTTCTCCCACTTTCCCTTCCCTGACTCCCCTCCCCCACCAAGTTGTAAAGTTCATTTCCAACATAGTGTCTTGTGAGTGTCTCTGTTGCATTGGTTCACCCTATGTCCTCTGTCTCACCATTTTGTTGTTTCCCTCTTCTTCCCCAAATCAAAATAAATATATAAGACACAGGGTACCAAACTGAAAAACTGGCATTGGGATAAACCAAAGGGGAAAAAAGAAATGAAGGAAAAAAAAGAAATAACTTCATATAGTACATTAAAAACAACAACAACAAAGACCTCATTTCCATATCTTGGAGTTCATTTCAAAATGTGGTATTTATACACAGTGAAATTCTATGCTTCCATCAGAAAGAATGACATTGCCCCATTTGTAAGGAACTGGAAAGACGTGGAAAAAATATTATGTGAAGTAAGCCAGACCCAAAGAAACATAAGATAGTACTAGCAGAGGATCACAATAGCTCAATAGCTATGTATGTATGACCATCTAATATGTTCAGATTTCTAATACTTATATAATACTGTTTCACACCAGTGAGTTTTTAGTGGTTCTGAAGATTTATTTTTTTAAACACAAGAAACAATAGCTTCACCTGTACCTAACCTTTTTTCAAATTCTCCCTGCTTTTGCAGTTAATCCACAGGGAGACAAAGTCACACATATGTATATTATCTTGTTTCAAGAAGCATTATGTGATTATGTCATTGTATTATATGAAATAATGAACACACCAGTGAGTTTTAAGATGTCTTGTTACAGAACAATAGATAACACGAAGAGGTGTTAATGTTACATTGCTGGAATGAATGTCCATCAACTAGCTGAGTATCAATATTTTTCTGCCCTACAGTGGTATGTTAGGCCTGGTTAGGTTATTTTTTATAGAAATTTGTTTTTCCTCTCAAATCATCAGGAGACTAATAAAAGTGAGCTCTGATGTAATGGAGCAAAACCATTTCAGGCTGAAGGAAGAGGCTGGGCAAAGATGTGGTCTAGCTCAGGTGAGGGCTAAGTTTGTACAAGCTCAAGAACACCCAGAATACTAGGGAGTGCTAAGACTAGAAATGTGCATTGAAATCTGCAAAAGAAGAAGCAAAAGGCCAAATGCTACTGTGACAGATTCTTGGGAATAGACTGAAATGCCAGTGAGTGAGTAGACTAAGTGATGAATTGAGGGGCCACTCAACAACCAAAAGGCCAAATTGTGTTTTACTGAGATTGTTAGTGTTTGAGTAAGACAACCCTGTCTCTGCCACCTCCTAGTCTGGCATTTTGTTAGCAATCACTTAATTATAAATGAAAGTGCTGAAAACCACATAAAACATTTATCCTTCTAAAATAAACTAAAAGTATTTGCAACTTAGTTTCTCCTTGGCTTGATCTCCAAATGTCCATGGCCACTCCAAATGCTACCTAGAGTGAGGGGAATGTGTTGCAAAGGGGGGAAAGGGATAGACGAGTCTTAGCTAATGAGGTTATCTTTTAATTTTTTAGATGTGATACTGGAGACTTGAATTCAGGGCATAGAACTTTCTAGACAGGTGATCTACTACTTGACCAGTCCTTTTTGCTTAAGTTGTTTTTAGATTTGTCTGGGTGGGCATGGACTATGAATTTCCTATTTATACTTCATATGTAGCTGGGATGACAGGCTTAGACTACCATGCCCAGCTATTTGTTTAGAAGAAACCTTGCTACCTTTTTGCCCAGGCTAGCTTTGATTCACGATCCCCTCTATCCATGCCTCTTGAGTAGGATTATAGATGTGAGCTATTGTATCTGGCTATCATACTACTTTACAAGTTAAAAGATATCATGGCCAACTGCCTGTGGCTCACAACTGTAATCCTACCTACTCAGGAGGCTGAGATCTTGAGCATCATGGTTTGAAGCCAACTTAGGCAGAAAAAGTCTGTGAGAGTCCATCTCCAAAATAGCCAGCAAAAGCCAGGCTGAAAGCATGGCTCAAGTGGTAGAGGACAAGCATGAGGTAGAGTTCAAGTATCAGTGCCAAAAAAATTGATCATGTGAAGACATTCCTGGAGCCCTTCAATATACAGAGAGGGTCTTGAACTTTAAGCATCACTGTCTTCATTGATGCAGTTCTTTCTGCGGATAGGGAACTGTATATTGAGAATGTAGAATATCAAAATTGTAAAAGAGATCAAATACTATAAAGATTGAAAGTCAACCATAGTTTTAGCGATTGAAAGTCCATTGTAAGAATAAAAGAGTAGTTTCCATAAAGATTTGATGGGGTTTAGGGATGGAAATAACTTTCAGTGAAAGTTCAGTCATGAACAATCATTTGAATAGATGGTGGATGGATGGGATGATGTTGATCAAGCTGGATTATATTCATATCTTGACATGTTGAATTGAAACCCCTTCATACAACTATTTAAAGCGAAAATAAATTTAATTCTTTTTTCTTGTTTCAGTGCCTGTGTAAGGAAATTCTGTGTAGTTGATCACTAGAATATCAATAAATGAGTGAAACATCTGGACTTAAACTTGCAAACAATGCTTTGTTTGTTATGATTATTTAAATTCACTATTTTATGGCAGAAATAGAAAAAGTGAGTGAATCAGGAAAAACCACACACAATTGGCCTCATCAGTCAGAAACGTACTTTGTTGTTGTGGTTGTGGTTGTTGGCAGTCAAATGCCAACAGAATGCTCACTGCATTAGGGTGGCACTTGTGGGTCCTCTGATGGAAGAAACTGCTTTTTGAATAGCAAAAGATGACTCAGTGTCCTAAGACCTTAAATAAGTCCTCAAGTGTTCTTCAGTGTCAGAAAACTGGATTATGAAAGTAAAGGATAGAGAGAAGGGACCTCAGATAGAGAAGGAAGTAGGGCAAAGGATGGAAAAAGTTCTGAGCTTATCCTTGATGAAGGGGAAGGAATAAGAGGGCAAGCAACAAAAGAAGAACCAGGGCATTGGAGAGAGAATTAGTGAAGCACTAGAGAGAGCAAGGGTAGAAAGCTGAAATCAAAGATATTAGGAATTGTATCACTATTGATTTTTAACTTACTCTCAGCCCAAACGGCTGACAAGTGATTTACTATTGGTCTTCTATTTGCTTCATCAGACAAATGAACTACATTGTCATAAAGAAATGATCTTCTGTAACCCTGGTAATATTCCTCACTGTGATGTCTATTTTGTCTTATATGACTGTAGCCTCTGTAGTTGTTTATGAATAGTGTTTACATGGCATATTTTTCTTATTCCTTTTAAGAGAAATTTAAATCATTATTGGATTATCTTTAAATGGTTATGCAAAAGAATTTCAGTTGCATACATGTTTACATTTAAAGTGTTTCTTTTGTACACAGCATAAAGTTGAATTTTCTTTTAATCTAGTCTAAAATTCCTTAATTGATGTCTACTGACTAAATGAGAACTCAGTAATTTTCATTATTATTAAAAAAAAGTCCTTACTATGACCCAGCTATACCAATCCAGGGCACTGTTGCATTATTCACAATCGCCAATTATGGAAGCAGCCCAGATGCTGCTCTACAAATAGATGAGCAGAGCCAAAAAAGGTGCTATCTATCTATCTATCTATCTATCTATCTATCTATCTATCTATCTATCTATCTATCCATCCATCCATCCATCCATCCATCCATCCATCCATCTATCTATCTGTTAGAAAGAATAGTATGTAATTTGCAGGGAAATGGATCGACCTAGAATGAATCATGTTAAGTGAGGTCAGACAAGCTCAGACACACAAATGGTATGTTTTCTCTCATATGCAGAAGCTAGGCTTAAAATACACTAGGACATGATAAATGATACAGGACTCTGCATTCACACATAGTGATCTCAAAGGAGGATATTCTTAGGAGAGGATGAAAATGATACAATGCCCATGTGCATCTAATCATGTAAAGTAATATTTATTGAAATGAACTCCAGAAATGGAAACAAGGGTTTTTTTTCTACATTACTGTTTTTGTTTTCTCTTCTTTTTGTCTGTTTGTTTATCTCTCTCTGGGATGGTAAAGAGGACACAGAAATGGAGGGGAAAAGGGTGAATAAATGCAGCAGTGGTACTCAGTAGGTGTTATTTTGAAAATGAACTATACAACTTGTGGGTGGGGATGGGAGGGAAAAACTGAAAGCAAGGGAAAGGGTGACATTGTTCAAAAAGAAATAAATTCATTACCTGACTTAATGTAACTATAAACACTCTGTATATTGCCTTTATAATAATAAAGAAATTAAAAGATAGAAAGAAAAAATGAGTAGATTTTGTTTCTCCTGCCTCTTCTATCCTTAATGCTACAGTCTCATTATTTTACTTCTACAAACATGGTCAACACCACAGTGTACTAATATTCTTTAACATTGAAGTCTTTGATGATTATGTCTTCTTTGCATTATATACAGTGTATTCATGTATATTTTCAGAAGGGTGGGGGGGGGAAGGCATAGAACTGGAGGGAAAAAGGGTGAAAAAGTACAGCAGTGGAGTTCACTGGACATTGAGGGAAGCGAACCATACTACTCTTGGGTAGAGAAGGGAGAGGGGAGACTGGAGAGAATGAGGGAACAGATGACACTATATGAAAAGAAATGTACTCATTACCTGACTCATGTAAATGTAAACCCTCTGCATATCACCTCTATAAAAACAATACAGCAATGCTTGGTAAGAAATGTACGCATTATCCTGCCCATGTAATTGTAACCCCTCTGTACAGTATGTTCACAAATAAAATAAAATTAAATTAAAAAAAACAATGCAGCAAATTAAAAATATCTATTAACTTCTAAAGAAAATTGGAAGAATAGGACAAAAGATTACGGTTACTTACATCTTATTTATTTCCTTTATTCATTTGTATTTTTTCCTTCTGTCTGAAGAACTCCAAGTTAGTGTTACTAGTGTTTCTGGCAACCCATTTCCTCAGGTTCTGCTTTCTGAATGTGGAATTCCATGCTGAACAGCCCTTTAATGGTGACATTCCAGCGTTGCCTAATAGGCATTCTTTGTAAGGAGAAATCTGTTGTTTCAGATAAAAAGTATGGTCCCCATTATTCCCTCAGAGCTAAAACTAAGGAAAGAGGCAACGATTGAAGAAAACAGAAGCATTAAGAATATTATTTTTTCTTTTAGAAATTTGAGTTTTCAATTTTTCAATCAATGGTAGAAAAAAAAAACAGATTTTGTGGCACTTATACTCTGTAAGTATGAGTTATACATTAAATTCTCCTAAGTCTGAAGGCTTTTCATGAAACTGTATTTATTTATTTATTTATTTTTAATCAGTCATGGGACCTGAGCTCTGGGCCTGGGCGCTGTCCCTCAGCTCTTCAGCTCAAGGCTAGCGCTCTACCACTTCAGCTACAGCGCCACTTCTGGCTTTTTCTGCTTATGGGGTGCTGAGCAATTGATCCCAGGGCTTCATGCATGCAAGACAAGCACTCTTACTGCTGAGCTACCTTCCCAGCCTGAAACTTCTGATAATTAGGAATCTTAAAGTCTTTATTTCTTTATCACAGTATTTTAAAAAAAGATAGGAGATATGTTCAGCTATAAATTTACTACCAGATAATTTACTCTTGAAAGTTTTATGCAAAATTTGATATTAAAGGTGTGCCCTTAACAATGCCTGCTTTGGCATTCTTTAGTCATCTTTTTATATATTTGTAACAGCACAGTTCTATATAACAGAATTGATTTGAATTCTCTATTTCCAATTGTAATTTTCCCCCAGGCAAATGTTAGTCAGGTTGCATACTTTTTCTAAAAATGTCTAGACAGTCTGTAGACATATTTTGCTAATGTGTTTGTGGTGGTTCTCCTAGCAATCCTAAATGTACCATTTTTTTCAGATTTGCCAACTTCAGGTGGGGCATAATTTCTCCAGGTTGTCCTTCTCATAACTACTCCTTATGTGGACATGACTGCTCACTTCATTCATACAACATGTGTTAATCATGGCCTTTGCATTCCTAGAATTACACGCTTGGTTCTCGACCCAGATTGCCCACAAACACTAGAAGTAAGGAAATGGAGACAATTTCAAAGGACTGACATTCTCCTTATATAGGTTTACACATGTTTGTGGTTTCAAGTTCAGAGATTGAGAGCTTTAAATTTCTTGAAGAAGAACCAAGATGAATATAAATATATCAATGTAAATTGCTCATTTCTCCAAGTGGTTACATTAAGTAAGCGCACAGATAAACCTACACTCCTCAATTATGGAAGGTAGAAAAAGATTGGACCAAGAAGAAACATGCTATAAGGCAACTTCTTTTTTTTTTAATAAAGAAGCTGGGGATAGAATACACCTATTTCTTTTTCTTCTTCTATAAACTTGTTCTCCCCTTAATTTAAACCTTTTTCATGGCAATTCATTTGTTAAGAGAAACTTGGTGGAATATGGCTTGTGATTCAGCTCAGATCGAAGTAGCCAGGAAGAGCAGTTCGTTTTAATGGCTATAAGAGGGAAAGATAAAAGCAAAGTATGTGAAGATATGTAAGGCTATTTTAGTTTATAATTACCTTGGAAGGATAGGAAATCAGGAATGCTCAGAAACCATCTTGTTCTTAGATTGTTTATTTCTTTTTCTTCTTGCAGCCTGGGTAGGCTGCACTGCAGAACATACTGTGTTTGGACAAACTGCTCCATAGGTTGGTCTATCTGGTGAGAGAGCTTGTTCCCTTTTTTGGAAAACCTTGGCTGTGTGTTATGACATCATCCCTTATAAAGGTAGAGATAGATTATTGTGCACATATAACATAATGAATTTATATGAGATATAGTGACTATCCCATGAGTGAGGGAACAAGACATAATTTGGAGTTGGAGCCTGGAGTGATTTATGAAGGTCATTGTCTTACAAGTTCAGATGCTTTCCATATGGCGTCGGAGAAACCCCCTTATGTACTGTATGTATAAAACATATGTAGCAAATTAGTTTCACTTACATTTTTTTCCCTAAATATATTTTGGTTTAAGAATGACAGTGGCTTGTTTATCTGGTCTGTAAAACACTACATTATTACTTTTTTTTTTTAAACACAGGGACTATTTGTTAATAAGGACTGAGAGTTTTTAAGTGAAACAGAGACTCGAGTGTGAGTCCCTTTGACATTGGGCCTTGCTGTGTCTGAGTGCCAGAGCTGTCCATCTCATTGGATTTATGGTTTAACTTCTGTATCACGCTTAACTTGAGTGTGCTCAGCAATGTGACCTTGTCCAGGAAGAGGAAGAATGGATTGTTCATTTTCCAGCTGTAGGGTATTAAATTTCTATCTAATTGCATTTTCTAATACATGTGAAGATGCAACCATTTCCACTTAAAAGGAAATTGCTCTACTTAAAGAAAAATGGAGAGTAGATTAGGAGAAATATTCCAAACTGAAAGTACTTTTTTTATCTAAAAGAACAAGCTTTTGTTTGGCCCTAAACTACAATCCCATTGATAGATCTTTTATGTTTTATTGTTTAATTTGTGGAGACATAAATTGTACATGCTCTCAGTCACTAGTTCAGTATTTTTTAACCCATTAGGGATGGTATGTGTTTACCAAAACTTTCCCAAACCAGAATTAATTGTACAAAATACATTACAATGTATGGGTGGTTTTCTAAGGCTATTTTCATGTTTTAGTTGAAAAAATCTGTAACACATTTTAAATGTTTAGAAACTCATTGAGTTGTCACAAAATCTTAGGAGTCAGACTCACAATGCAAGATACTACCCAAACATTTGTGTTGAGGAACTTTGTGTTATTAAACACATCTGTGACTAGATGTATACTGTTGATTTGTACCTCTTGTAAACTATCAAAACTGAAATATTCAGATAACTATTATAAAATTTTTTACAGTTATATAATCTTTAAGCCACTTTTTCTGTACCCCATAGCTGCACAGCAAAGTCACTTGCAACTCCAGTAGTCTGAAGTCGGGTGGGAAGAGGTAAATAGTATAGTAACAGGCCCACTGGATATGTTTCTCCTGGTTCTCCCCTATGTAACTGTGTGCTCTGCATTGCTTGACAGATTTCCACGGGGTCCTGGTTGGCTTTAGAGAAAAAGAAGAAGCAACTCTGTGAAGTTCAAACATCTGCTAGAATCATGCTAGCTTTGGGGATGAGCTCATCAGTCTGTAGGTCAACTGACTACTCAGCCCAGCTATCAGCAACCAGCTTCACTACCGGTGCCCCACTGAGAATTGCTAATGTGTCTCTGTGGGCATGAGAGCTGGTAGGCTGCCAAAAGGCTATTTTTCTCCAGTTTTGAGATGGGAGTAGGAAAGAGAATAGGGAACAGGGGGAGAAATGTGAAAAGCCTTTGTGGAACTTTGTGTTGCTCACATCATGGTGTACAAAATCAGCCAAAAAAAAAAAAGCATCAACAGCAGAATGCAGAGAGCTGCATACCTTAACTCTTATTTCTGTAGGGTGCTTAAGTGTTTATGATGGTGCACTCATTTGTGTGTGTGTGTGTGTGTGAGAGAGAGAGAGAGAGAGAGAGACAGAGACAGAGACAGAGAGAGAGAGAGAGAGAGAGAGAGAGAGAGAGAGAGAGAGAGAGAGAGAGAGAGAGAGAGAGAGAGAGCTGCAGCACTCTACCACTTTAAGCCATAACTCCACTTCTGACTTCTTAGAAGTTTATGGAAAGCCTGGATTTTTCTTCCCGGGATGGCTTTGAACTGGGATCCTCAGATCTCAGCATCCTGAGTAGCTAGGATTACAGATGTGAGCCATCAGCACCTGATGAGAGTTCTCTTTTCTTGTATTCTTGTTGACATTTTTTTTCTCCTTGATGATAGTTATTCTGTCTGGGGTGAAATGAAATCTCAATGTAGTTTTGATTTCATGTTGTTAATTGCTAAAAATGTTTACTTTTTTCATGTATTTATTGTCCATTTGTCCTATTTCATTTGAAAAGTATCTAACCAATATATTTACTTCATTTACTGATTGACTTACTTACTTTTGCATTATTTATATATTATGGATGCTAATCACTTGTTGGGTGAATTTCTGTAAAGGTATTTTCTCTTTCTGTAGTTTATTTCTTCATGCTGTTGATTTTTTTTTTTTTTTTTTTTTTTTTTTTTGCTATGCAGCAGCTTTTTAATCTGTTGCAATTCCAGTTGCCAAATCTTGCACTGATTTCTGAACTATTGAAATCCCATTCAGTTTAAGGTCTTTGGTCCATTTTGAGTTGAGTTTTGTACAGGGGGAGGAATAGGAATCTAGTTTCATTCTTCAGCATGAAGATGACCAGTTTTCTCAGAACCACCTGTTAGAGAGATTGTCTTTTTCTCCAATGCATGTTTTAGTGCTTTTGTCAAGAATCAGATAGCTGTAGCTGCATGGGCTTATTTTAGAATCCTCTATCTATTCTGTTGGTCTGTGTGCCTGTTTTTGTGCCAGTACTATACTGCTTTGGTTACAGTGGCTCCCATAATATAGTTTGAAGTTAGGTGTTGTGATCCTCCCCACACTGCTGTTTTTGTCTATGATCAGTTTGTGTATTTTCTCTTAATTTCTGTGAATAATGTAATTGGCATTGTGATGGGAATTGCATGTGAATATATATTACTTTCTGAAATGAGGTCATTTAAACAATATTTATTGCCAATTCATGCACATGGATATTCTTCAGTCTTTTAGTGTCCTGTATAATTTCTTTCTTCAATGCTTCATAATTTTTATATGAAAGTCTTTTTTAACATCTTTATTTGTACCTAAGGTTTTAACTTTGTTTTTTGTCCCTTATGAATGGGATTGCTTTCCTGACTTTCTTTCCATGGAATTTGTGTGTAGAAAAGCTATTGGTTTTGTGTCAATTTTGTGTCATACTTTTCTGCAAATGCTTACTTAAGGGGTTTTATTTTTGATGGAATCATTACAGCCTTTTAAGTTTAGGATCATGTTTGAAAACAGGGACAGTTTGTATCCCTTTTTTATTTCTTTCTCTCTCCTCACTGTCAGAGATACAGATTTAAAGTGAAAGGAATAAAAAAGTTACAAACAAATGGAACCTTAAAGCAAGCAGGAACAGGTAGGTATGCTTATATCTGAGCAAACAGACTTACAATCAAAATTAGTTAAAAGAGACAAAGAAGATTGCTTCTTATCGATTATGGAAATAATTCATTAAAAGGATATAGCCATTGGAAGCATATTAAATGTCAACACAGCCAATTCCATAAGACAAACACTACTGGACATTTAGATACAGACAGGTCCCATCACAATAATAGTATATGATTTCAGTACCCCATTCACACCAATAGGTAGACTATCCAGACAAAATATCAGCCAGTAACTGTCAGAACATTATAAATCAATATTGTTTGCTGAATCTTCTCCCCAACAGTCATACAATACATATTGTTCTCAACTTCTCATGGAACTTTCTCATAATAATATTTTAGGATGTAAAACAAGCCTCAGAAAATATAAGAAAATTAACTATTTTATCAGACCACAAGTAAATAAAATGTGAAAAATCAATAGCATGAGAAAATATGCAAATTCATTGATACTAGACAATAAATTTTGTTGTGACTATCAAATCATTGGAAAAATAAGGGCTGAAATTAAAGAATTCCTGTAAATAAATGAAGATGGAAACACAACACATCTCAAACCTATACAATAGAAGCAGTTCTAAGAGGAATTTTTATAGCTATAAAAATGCCTACATTACAAAATCAAGAGTTCTCAAGTAAATGAACTATGAGTGTTTCAAAAAAATAAGAACAAATGAAATCCTAAATTATGAAGAAAAGAAATTATGAAGAACAGAGCTGCAATTAATGAAGTGGAAACTAAAACAACAATATAAAAACCAATAAAACAAAGTTAGTTGTTTAAAAGGACACACAAGATTGACGAATCCTTAGCCAAACTGAAAGAGAAGACACATACTAACAAAATTAGAAATAAAAAAGGTAGAATAAGAGATACCACTGGAATCCAGAAGATGGTAGGTATATTTTGAATTCTTATCAATAAATTGGAAGAATTAGGAAAAATGGATACATTTCTAGGTACAAATGGCCTACCAAAATTAAAGAAGTTACAATTTGACACATCAGTAACAAGAAAAAGCATTTAAACATCCTCTGAATTGGACCAGAGCTTCAAGGAAGGACGAACACCACTGTTCCTGAGATGATTGCACAAATTATAAAAAGAATAAACCACTCCCAACTCATTTTATGCAGTCGGTATTAACTTGACAACAAAAATGAGATAAGGGCTAAACAAAAAGATAGCTCTTTGATGGACACTGATTAAAAAAAAAAACCTTTAAATACATTACTTACAACCCAATTCAATAATTTATTAAAAAGATAATTCATCATGATCAAGTTGAATTCATTCCAGGATCACAAGAATGGTTCAATATGTGAAAACTAATCAGTACAGTAGATAAACAGAAACCAGGACATGAATCATATAATCATCTTAATGAATGCAGAAAAAATCCTTTGTAAAACTCAAACATCCCTTCATAATAAAAGCCCTGCAAAACTAGGAGTAGAAGAGGCATATCTCATTATAATAAAGGCTATGTATTATAGACCAGAGCTAACATTATATCAAGTGGGAAACCAGAAAGCATTTCCTCTGAAATCAAGTGTCCTCTTTCCCCACTATTACTCAATATATTATTGCAATGATCTAAGAATTATATGTTTTTTATTTGTCAATATTTTCCTAGTTTTTATGATATCATTTAATAATGATATGGAGAAAAGATGATCATTAAAATTAGGCTTATGTCTCAACTCACTAGCAGGGTAGATTTCTAGCTTTGGCTTCATTTATATAACAGAAGGGAAAGTACCTTGCAGGGTTGTTGAGAGAGAATGTTGTGAATCCTGGAACTTGCCTTCTGGAATGTGGAATTCCTTAGTTACATCTCAGTGACTTGATGGTATGATTTGGATACTCACATAATTGGGAAACAAATTATCTGGTGACAAAATATTCATGACTAGAAAGAATTAGAGAATGAAATGTTGATACTCTGTTAATTATTATGAAGCCCAGTGGAGGGGGCACATACAATTGCTGAGGACTTAGGAATTTGCCAGTTTTCAACTAGGATGTTCTGCAAATGATTTCTAGGGTTAGTAGGTATATAAGTATTTTATCCTAATAATTACTTCTTCGGTGTGCATTTTCTTCAGACCTTATAACATAAAGATAAAATTAAGCACCACAGTTGGGCACCAGTGGCTCACACCTGTAATCCTAACTACCCAGGAGGCTGAGATCTGAGGATCATGGTTTGAAACCAGCCTGGCAGAAAAAGTCACTGTCAGTGGCACTGTGGTTCAAAGTGGTAGAGTACCAGCCTTGAACATAAAAAGGCTCAGGGACAGTGCCTAGGCCCAGAGTTGAAGCTTCACAACCAACAACAACAACAAAAAGATTTTAAGCACTGTAAAAACCATTCAATGTGGAGAAATACCAGTCCCAGTATTTTAGTAGTAGACTTGAAGAACATAGATATATTGAGCTCAGAGATCCTTGTATTTTATCAGATCCGACTCGTGTGTGTGTGTGTGTGTGTGTGTGTGTGTGTGTGTGTGTGTGTGTGTGTGTGTGTGTGTGTGTGTGTGTGTGTGTGTGTATCTTTCTCTTTAGGGATACTGAGGTTTAAAGTAAGAGTCTTGCACCTGCTAGTCAGGTACTCTCCTAATTTAATCTATTCCCTCATCCCTTTTTGCTTTTGGTTATTTCTTTCAGATGGGGTTCATGGTTTTGCTGGGGCCAGACTGGACTGCAGTCTTTCTAGCTATACCTCCTGTTTAATTGCTGATCCATGCGCCTCCTAATCGCTGGCTCCCAAGTTGCTGGCATGACAGGCTTTCATCGTCACATTTGTCAATTGTTTGTACTGCTAGTTACTTTCTGGGGCCACCTGATTTTGAGTGCATCCGTGGTACTTTACCCCTAAGGCTTCTAGATGGAAATGACAATTGTTACTTTCTTTCTATTCTCTTTTATAGGAACATATTTTCGAAATTTTTAAATCAGTGCTGTTACTGGTATTTGAAAGATACTTTCCAGAATAGCCTGTATTGTTCCTTAATGGTCTTTGAGGCTAGGCTTGAAAATAAGACTCTGTTCATATTTTTCAGTAGATTCATTTCGTCCTCCCCCCCCCCCCCCCCCCGCAACAGCTGGTTTTGTTTCTTTTCAACTTTTAAAAGCATGTCCCTTTTCACTTGTTATATGCTAATGTTTTTCAGAAATGTTTATTAAATGGATCAATTTTTCCACTCCTTTCAACACTAGAAAACAAAACAAGTTGAATCATGTCAAAAGCAAGTAGTCCACAGGGATAATACAACCCTAATGCTCTCTCTGGATATAATTTAAGTTTTGAGGGACATATCATCTTGTGAACTCTACAGAGGCTGCGTGGATACCTCTAAGGAAGCAATATGTTATATAGAAATCCAAATACATTTTTGTAACCTTGAATTCCTCAACTTTGAAGAATGTATTATAAAAGTGACTTAATGATTCATAGGTTGGAATTTTTATATGAGGTCATCAAGTTATGAATCAAATGACCAATTACATAATGCAAAGTTATTCTAAGATTTATTGATTTTAAAATACACAATAAACCTAGGTCCATATATAATAGGAACTCCTTTATAACATATATTATCTGAATAGCTGTGTAAATGTATTTTGGTGTGTGATAAATTTGTACTCCCAGCATTTCAAAACACCTCATTGGCAAGATATAGCTACTAAATACATATTCCTTGAGGGAGAAATACTGGCTTAGGAATTGCTTCAGAAAACATTCCTGGGCCTTTTAGAAAAGGATCATTATAAACTATAATGAAGGATCTGAGGATTTCATGACATTATTACTGTGTGTTTTCTTGTATTTCCTACTCATACTTTCTTTCATAATATTTGGTTATATGCAAGCTTAGTAGACTCATTTGGTCTCTAATGGCGTATTATTTTGATAATTCTAGGCCTATTAGTCATCCAGTTCCTTTTAGTTGAGTAAAGTATTAGAAATGCGGAAAACATACAAGGTGAATAGAGAGAATTATTGTCAGCAACCTTTCCTGACAGTTACTGCCCACATTTCTTGGGCTGTAAGAGTAAGACAGTCTATAAAATAGTTTGCTGCATGAGTTAAGAGGCTGTTTTTGAAGTTTAAATTGCTATTGTAAGTTCATGTTTATGCCAAGTCCCATACAGTTCACTTTTTCATGTGTGAAGGGGTTATGGACTTCATAAAGCAGTAGGTAAACTTTACCATTTCCTGTTGTGAGGTAAGATCACATTCAAATCACTGTATATTGTAACTACCTGGTGCTTCATGAAGGTGCATGGTAAACTTTTCAGTGTGTTATCCCTGATGAGTTCATTGAGGATTTCTACACCTCTGACATAATAACTGGCTTCTAAGACAACCATTCCAAGCAGACAAAAATCACAAACCAAAGCCAAGTGTTGTTGGCTCACGCTTATAATCCTAGTTACTCAGAATCTGAGATCTGAGGATCACAGTTCAAAGCTAGCCCTGGTAGAAAAGTCCATGAGGCTCTTATCTCCAATTAGCCACCAAAAAGCCTGAACTGGAGCTGTGGCTCATGTGGTAGAGCGCCAGCCTTGAGAACAAAAGCTCAGGGACAGTGGTCAGGAGTTCAAGCCCCAGGACGTGTGCGCGCACACACACACACACACACACACACACACACACACACAAACAGCACACTCTATTGAAGTACAGAGCATTTCTGCTACAGCCTACTAGTCAGAAAATCCAGAGGGCCAACTTATATTCTAAAAGGGAATGCCTAGAGGGGAGGAAGGACAAAGAATGTAAAGCCATCTACATCTATCTATCTATCTATCTATCTATCTATCTATCTATCTATCTATCTATCTATCTATCTATCTATCTATCTAATCTATCTATGTATCTATGTATGTATGTATGTATGTATGTATGTATGTATGTATGTGTGCATGTATGTATGTATGTATGTATGTATGTATGTATGTATGTATGTATGTATGTATGTATCTATCCCTGTAGTATCTGCTGCTTTGAGGGTAGAATGCTAGATAGGGATTAACAAAGATAGAGTCTTCTGTAAATCTTCTGTGTAAGATATAACTGATGGCTTGAAGTTGATAGCTAATGTGTGTGTGCTTTTTTCTTTTTTAGGGTTAACAAATACTGAGAAATGCATCTCTTTACATTTTCTTCTTTTTCCCCTTTTTTGGTGGTATATGGGATTTGAACTCAGAGTGTCATACTTGTTTGGCACCTGGCCCTTATTTTTCCATTTCTTAGCTGAAAGAAATGGATCTGGCTTGTCTCAGTTTATACTGATCATATCATGTGCTATGAAAATAGACAGTAACTCTAGAGTATTTGGATGTGTTTATAGGATTTTAGTGAAAATAAGGAAGCCTAAGTTTTTCCCCATAGTTGAATGCCCTGTGTAATTCAAATCCATTTTTTCTTTGATGAATTCCTTTATCAGAGATGCAAAGTGTTCCCCAAAAGACTCTGTCAAGTTCTATTACCATGTCCATTATTGGGTCTAAGTATAAGGACACATTTTTAAGGGATAGAAAGGAACAACAGGGACATGAGAGGGACTAGGGAAACAATTGCTTGTAATCCACATACCAGGACATCAGCGCTTGAGCAATGTTCATCATCTACTTCCTTGGCACCAGCTATCTAGTCTGCTAGGTTTGTATGCAGTCATACAACTGGCTCCCCATTTTACTTTATTTTTTCATTTCTTGAGCTCTAGGTACTCATTTCTAATAACACGTTCCTGTACTCTAAGTTAAGTAGACTGGCTCTATTGTCTTGTAAATTGTCAGCCTGTTCCAAAAGACGGTCATTTGCCTTTTTTCAAGGCTGTTTTTTTCATCAGCATTCCACCTCTAAATGACACTATCATCCATCCAGTTATCAATGTTAGAAACAGTGTGTCTGTGACTTTTCTTTTTCAGTACTTATGTTCATTTTTTTTAAAAAAGTTGTCCTCTTTACAATAGGCCAGCTTTTTAATATATGGAGTCTTCTTCACTATTTCCACCTAATTTAATTCAGGTATTGATCTTTCTTTGCCCACAAAATAGCAATAAGATGTCCTTCCTATGCTCAGCCTCAGCTTCTCTTAACATACCTCATACCCTGCTATCAGTTTTACCATCAGAAAGCTACCAATCTTGTTACCAAGACCCCAGGGTCTTGCATTGCTATTTCTTAACATATATTATTGTTCCTTAGGAACCCTTTCTCTACTGTGTCTTCCTGGCAGACCCAACTCATTTGTAAAAATTACCTCAAATTATTAAAAAAGGATTTTCTAATTTCTATTCTAAGAGTAAACTCTTTTTTTTATTGTGAAAATACTGTACAGAGGGGTTACAATTACATCATGGGCAAGATAATGAGTATATTTCTTATCAAGCATTGTAGCCTCCTCCTTTGTTTCCCCTTCCCATATCCCTTCCCATCTCCCCACCCAATCCCCCCCCCCCCCCCACCAAAGTTGTTAAGTTCGTTTTTCGACATAACGACTTGTACATCTCATTGTTGCAATGGGTCCACCTGTATCCCTATTTAAACGATTTGTTTTTGCCCTTCCCCTCCACAAATTATACTGACATCAAACATAGTGAAAGCAGGGCTTATACCATGGGGGAGGGACATACAAAGCAACAAAGAAATAATCTTATAAATAAGTTAGAAACAATTGCATGAAAGAAAAAAACATTTGAATACATATCTTAGGGTTCATTTTCCTAACATCAACTTATCTGACCTTTTTCTGCTTGACTCAGACATATACTAGATATTGCAAATAAGGGAAACCATGGGACCTATGTTTCTTTGAGCCTGGCTTACTTTACTTAATATAATTTTTTCCAAGCCTTTCCATTTCCTAACAAATGGGGCAATGTCATTCTTTCTGATAGAGGGATAGAATTCCATTGTGTATATATAGCACATCTACTAAGGGGCATCTGAGTTGTTTCCATATCTTCACTATGATAAATAATGCTGCAATAAACATAGTTGTGCTGGTAGCTTTAGTCTGGTCTTGTTTATGATCATTTGGGTAAATGCCCAAAAGTGGGATTGCTGGGTCATAGGGGAGCTCTATGTGGAGTCTTCTGAGGAACCTCCATACTGCTTTCCAAAGTGATTGAACAAGTTTAAACTCCCACCAACAATGTAGTAAGGTTCCCTTCTGTCCGCATCCCCTCCAGCATCTGTTGTTATTAGAGTTCTTGATTATAGCCATTCTAACTGGGGTGAGGTGGTATCTCAATGTTGTTTTGATTTGCATTTCTAAGAGTGAACTCTTGAGCATTCAACCCCCTTATCATTCTTAAACTAATGTTTTGCAAAATTTGGGTTGGCAGCATGATTAAATGTATAAATAATATAAATGAAATAAAATGACACTATTAATTAAAGTAACAGAACCTTGAACAGTGCCTGGCTGGCATTTACTATGCTTTTCCTTAATTTTGTTGGCATTTTCTATAGGCAACTGTTAATTCAAGTCCAAGAATATCTCAGTCAAGCTGTTCTTTAACAACGGATACAATTCTACATAGGTTTCCTCCATAAAAGATAATCGCGCAAATCCTGTTTTAATCTTTTAACCATATATAGATTTGACAAGTTATCCATTCAAAGACAGTTTCTTCCTTTTTTCCTTTCGTTCTTGTTTGCTTTGATATCAACATTAATTCATTCACCTTTGTCATACCCATGGCTCATTGAACTAAAACTATTATAGTAATCTCCCCACCCTACCCATCTGTGTTTTTAGTTTTCCATAGTCAATTTTGTCTCAAACATGTTAAATGGAAAATCTCAGAAATAAATATTTCTTGTTTTAACTTGCATGTAATTCTAAGTAGTGTGATAAAATCTCATGTTGGTCTTTTCCATCCTTCCCAGGATGTGAATCATCTCTTTGTTGAGAGGATGCTGCATGGATACCGTATCTGCCCATTGCCCACGAAATTGTAAGAGTAACTGGCCTGAGATCACAGTGCTGTGTTCGTGAAACCCTTCTATTAGTTAATAAATGGCACCAGTACACAGAGTATGGATGCTGTATTTCAGCTCATGGCTCTAATTGTTCCTACTTAAATTATGTAAGGAAGAGATGTACATATAAAATTCTAGTATTTGGTTTTAAGCCCCCATTAGAGATCTTGGAATTGAATGTATCTTGTACAGATAACTAAGCAATGACTGTAAGTGACTTTCTTTTTGATATTTATTTAAAACTTTATTTCAGTCCATTTAAGAGCCTCTCAGGGGATTTAAATTAGTTTTTCTAAGTTGTTTTCTAGTATGTAAATTTTTTGCCTTACCCATATTGCAAAGCAAGTTTGTTTTTCTTTTTCTTTTTTTTTTTTTTTTTTTGGTCCGGTCATGGGGCCTGAACTCTGGGCCTGGGCACTGTCCCTTAGCTCTTCAGCTCAAGGCTAGCGCTCTACCACTTGAGCCACAGCACCACTTCTGGCTTTTTTCTTTTTGCTTATGTGGTGCTGAGGAAGTGGACTCAGGGCCTCATGCATGCAAGGCAAGTGCTCTACCACTGAGCCACCTTCCCAGCCCGTAAAGCAAGTTGTTGACTACCCAATTTTCCAACAACTGTACACTTTGGTTTCATATTAAATAGTATAAGCTTTTGGTTTGATTCTGAGATTTTCGTTAAAAGGGCTATTTAACATTTTGCTCATAACTTTTTTTTGTTAATAGTCCTGTGTACTTAAAACTGTTAAAACACATTGGGACCATTGCTAACTTTCTGAAAAAGGGGTATCATATCTTGTCTTCATTCACTCAGGAGTAGAGATGTGCTTAAACTTGGAGGGCCAGCTTTTTATCATGACTGAACAAAACTAAAGACTCGTAGAGTTACTATCCATGACATACTTAAATAGCAGCTGTGGATTCAATAAATTTCACCATGGGAGGAAAAAAAAAATCCTCAATGTTGTGTGTTTGTGAAGGATGTTGAAGAGAAAGGGTGTTCCCACCAAACAAGTCTGAAGAAAAGAAAAGAGGCTATTTTAGGTGCAAAAATATTTGTTAAAGCAGCTTGACTTAATTAAGCCTTGTGTTGACCTTATTTACTTGCTTTCTTGTCTCCATACCTCTCTCTTTTTTACTTGGGTTGGCTACCTTGAGTTAAATGGCTTGACTAGGAGGGCTACTCCCTTAATTCGATCTTTCCCATGAGTCATATTAGTCAACAAAGAAATTTTTACTGGATTTATTCTTCAAAGTGTTTTAAAATGCCACTTGTTACTGTGTCTAAGAAATAATTTTGGGTGTGGCTTAGGGCACACAGAACATAACTGACTAGATGCAAAAAGATTTGAAGTTCACTGAGTATCGGAAGGAATGGATTCCCCGCTCCACCCACGTCTGACACTGGTCTGGAAGTCTTTAACGGATGGTGGCAGTGCAAAGGTTGATGCTCCAGATGTTTGAGTTGTATGCAGCTTCAGAGATTTATAAACTTCCACAGGGGACAGTGATCTGCAGTTCCCTCTTTGATAGGTGTCCTCTCAAAGGCAAACCCAAAGGCTTAGAACAGTGGATAAAGGAGTCCTCAAAGAGAAGCAAATTAGCAATAACAAAAAAACATACCAAACACATAAATAGCTTAAGTCAAGAAACTCTCCCCACCAAACTAGAAGGCCATTGGCCCTTTTTCTTCACAGGGACATCCATATAGCTCTCCTTCTTCAGGAATAGGAGTGTTTATTAAAGCCTTCCATCCATGTTCACCATTGAATTTATGTGAGAAAGAGGGGAGCAGAGATGTTATTTTAGTCAATTGAATATTAAATGCTAAAGAATAATTTATGTTGCTGATGCAGAATGTCAACTATCTGTCACCTAAGATGTCCAATGAATGATTGACGAGGATTTTGCAATGTAATGTACTTTCTAATAAACAGCACATTGTCTCTCACTGTTAGGGGCCTGCTGAGCGTTGGGTCTAGTTCTAAGTAGAATGAAATAGCAAGTTTGAGGGTAAGTCCTGAGGAGAATTACTCTTGTCTTATGAATCCATTGCCTTGAGCATTTCCTCAAATGGAGTTAGAAAAGCCAATATCACTGTGGCAGAGAGGCTGCTCAAGTAGTCATTTCCTTTGGGAAATGATTGCAAGTCACTTCTGCTTGCAGTGGGGACATTGTTTCCTTTGGCCAAGAAGATCCATTGGTTTAGTACCTCTAGCTTTGTTAGGCCCATTCCAATGTACAAATGCTTGTTCTGTTTCCCAATTAATGCTTTTTAACAGTTAATCCATGAAAAGGCTGAGAGCTCAGCTTGTGTTATAGGTCAATCAGTTGTAGAAAGAGATTCTGAATTTGATTTCCAGCCATTTTAGCCCTGAAGTACAGGAAATAAGCTTCCTTTTTGGGACAAATTTAGAAAGCTTTTAGGTGGTACTTGATCTGGGAATTCAAACCCTTTATCTCTTCTTTTACGTATACCACTTGACTGATACTAAGAGCAGACAGTCAATATCATTAGATTTGTACTACATCCTCAAAATGGTTAAAAGTATATAGTCACTCACCTTCTTGGTTCATAAAGTAGTGGAATAGGAGTATCTGGTACAGATAGTTAGTTTGCATATCTCTGACGAATCATACCTTAGATTATTCATGTGCTCTTTTCTACCAGAAACAAAGTTATTAGAACCTTTAAGTATGCTCATATTAGATAGCGAACCCAGAAATACCAGAAACAACTCAGAAAATTCATCCTAAACATTCTCATCCATGTATGGGATGTGTTTTCTGAGTTGGTTCTGGAGGCCTTGACATTTGGTGTCACAATTTATATTAGTCAAGGTTTTCCAGAGCAAAAGAAACAGAATAATTAGAAACTCCTCCCTCTCATCTTTCTTTGATTATTGTGTTCTTTTGGAATTATATTATCTGAAGTCTGGATTTAGCTTTAATCCAAAGTGAATCATGTCTCTGGCACTTGGGCTTTTAATTTATATTAAGGTAGAAAGTCCAAGATCTGCTGGTTTATGATATGCAGGCCATTGTGGGGCATAGAGATCCTGTAAGCAAATTGTTATAACATCAGCCCATAAATGTGTAGCTCTAAATAAATCATTATATGCAATGAGTCTTGGAGCTATGTAATGAACAAGTATCAGAAATATTATCACAGGATATTCTAAGTTCTTGTGTCAATGACGTGTAAAGTTTCGGGTATATGACAGCAAGGTGTTAAGTGGTACCTTCTTTTTAGGAGTATACTAGGAATCATATCTGTACCTGTAAACCTTCACTCATCACCAGTTTCTTTTCTGTATAAAAGACTAGACATTGATCAGAGGAAGAAGAATTAAAGGAATAAATTAAATAGGATTTCCTTTCTCCTAATGGAGAATGAGGAAGGATGTTACTGCTTTCTGAAATTAGTTGAGGAGACCCAAAATAGTCCCTCTGACATGGGAATAATTAGCCTTTTGTTTCTTGGATAGATGCTTACTGAGCTTTTGAAACTTGAAGTCCCACTTTGGAATACTACCAAGTGAGAGAATAAGAGGTTTTTGCAGGAATTAAAGGTGTCCTCTAAAATTTGGGGATTGTGATAGGCAGAATTGTGTGCCCCTGATCTCAAAATTCATATGCTCAAATTCTAAATCCTAGTACTTCTGAATGTGTCTGCATTTGAAGACATCGTCTTTAAGAGGCTCTTGTGTTAAATGAAGTGCTTAGGGTGAGTGCTGATTCAATACAACTGGTGTTCTCACAAGAAGAAATTTATACACAGATAAGAAACTACAAAGGGAAGCACTTATAGGAACAAAACAGGGAGACGACAGCGAATTATAAACCATATAGTTGAGGCCTTCATTTCATACCTTCTTATTGGACATGTCCAGCGACCTACTTTTATTTGTGTCACTTCCAATAATGCCATCATATTATGAATGGATCATGATGTTATCATCTCTGGAAATGCCCCCATAGACTGCCCAGAAAGCATTTTATGATTGTAGGCACCTTTCCATCTAGTCAAATTGATAATGAACTGACCATCACTACAAGGAAAACATTCTCTTCCCCTTTATCTCTGATTCTTCTTTCACTCTGATCTTTGAGGATGTAAAAACAAGATACTAAGGAAAGAATGTTGGAGGGAAAGTTAGAAAAATACTAAAGAATGCACTATGCCTCAGTTCCCTGTTGTTGGTTTTCTAGAGTGTATATCAGTTTTTTTTTTTGTTTTGGGTCCGGTCGTGGGGCCTGAACTCTGGGCCTGGGCGCTGTCCCTCAGCTCTTCAGCTCAAGGCTAGCGCTCTACTACTTGAGCCACAGCGCCACTTCCGGCTTTTTTTACTTTTTGCTTATGTGGTGCTGAGAAATGGAACCCAGGGCCTCATGCATGCAAGGCAAGTGCTCTACCACTGAGCCACCTTCCCAGCCACCTGTATATCAGTTTTATACTGCCAAAAAAATATTAAAAGGGATGAGTTTATTGGAGAGTCTATTTGACTTTTTAAAATCTGAAAAATGAAGGTATCTTAAAATAAGTGAATAGTTGCAGGACTAGGTGCAGTAACAGTGTTAACAAAAGCTAATGCTTAAGGTTTCATTTTAAATAGTTGGAATATATATTATTTAATATATTTAATATACTATTCTAATATACATTAGTCTCTTAGGCTGTCTGTTTAAGATCAGGTTGTGAGCAGTGTTTATTCTTATGAGGAAACTCTCCAAGGCTTGTAATTTGGGTCTTCTCCCTCTTCACATGAAGTTTTAAGCGAAAACTTCCCATTGCCCTTGTCTAGGTCTAAATTTCCTCCTATATTCGTACTTAATTAAAGACCATTCTAGAGACTTAATTTAATCACCTTTCTGAAGGTTTTATCTCCAAATATGGCAATTTATATAAGTTATGGGAACAGGGATTGAAGTGCTGGTATTTTTTTTTCTTGCTCTGAATGTCTCTCATACTCTGAATTCTTTATTTTGGCTAAGGTGCCTCTATAAAGAAGGGAAAAAATTAATATGCTCCCTGACTACATTGTACTAAGCCCAGACCATATATTTGGACTGTTAGACGTGTAAAATGCAAGATCAGTGATAACCGTCAAACCAGAGAGAAGCTCATGGTACTAGCATGTAGATCTCACACTGTACCTGAAATTACGAAGGTGAAGAGAACTAGTGAATTTCTCAGGACGTGGATACCAGGTGCTCACCTTTGAGTCTGTTGAGATATTTGTTGGGATTCAGCCTGAATATGTAGAATGGAATAACAATAGAAATGAAGATATGTGGGAAAGAAGATTTCTGAGAAGAGTAAAAAGGAAAGTCAAAGAATATTGTATCTGTGGGCCAAGATTTACTAGAAGAGTCCTCAATGTCATAAAAGACAAAAAAGAATGCTAATTTAAACAATCATGGATAGAGCTTTTTCTGAGTTCTTTTCATTTTTTAAAGGAAACAGATATTGCTTTGCTGAAATCAATTTCCAGCTGATAGAATTTGAATTTCTTTAATTCCAAGTGCAAATGAGAGTCAAGTTCAAATAAAATATGCCTTTTTTTTTTTTTTTTTTTAGGTTCCACCTAGATTGGGCTAGGCCTTTGCCTGGGCCTTAGCTGGATCATGTCCAACTATGTTAAAGAATGCGGGAAGATGCATTGCTCTCTTGTTGCAATCACAAACAATTTGTCTAATTTTTATGATGCATAATTGAAGTCTTGTCCAAAAAATCAAAAGGCTATCTGAGGCTTTTCCTGATATGGATCAACATAATTGAGAATAAATCAAGACCTTCTTTTTCTTGGTGAAATAAATTCAGTGTCACAAAGTCTGGGTCAGAAACTAGGTTTATGACAGGGCGGCCCGGATGTCTCTGCTGCTTCCTCTGCATCAGACGCCAGAATCTGTTCGACTCAGACCAGATGGTTGCCAATCTGCACAGCTGCTCCTCCCTTGCTTCTTCTAGGGTAGCCAGGGTTTGGGCTGTCCCACAGCTTGCTGAGGACTTGTTCTGCATCCTCAAAGAGCTGGGCGGGTAGGATGAGCCCTCCCTTGCAAAGATGGAACTGCTACCCCTGGGATTAAATGCATGGAATAGATTTACTATATGAGTTGCCCCCCTCCCCTTTTTGAGGGTGAAATGACAAACTAAAGTAACTATTGATCAGGAATTTTCCCATATTGTTGTTTCTCTGTGCTTACTCTGGACATCAATCTCATTTTCCATGTTCTCAGTTAGCCTTTCTTTCTGAGCACCTTTAGGATAATAGCTTTATAGCCCTTTAGTTTTGTTTCTTTGTTTTCTTTTTAAAATTATAGATGGAGTCAAAGGCCTTTGTTTTATTACTTTGTTATTCTCCATGTGGAACAAAAATGAAACGTTTTTTCTTTTAGAATCTTAAATACTTGTTTTAAAAAGGCAGATGGTGAGTGGATCTCTTCCATATAATACAAAATCACCATTGAGAGAGACCCTGCATGGGAAAAAGAGGCAGTGAGGGAAGTGGACTGTATCTATTTCTAATTACCTGACAACTGGCTGGATTGAGAGGTCCTCCTTCCACACCATGAAACCTAACTGTTTCAGGATTTTTAGTTCTCATAGTTTGTCTATTCTGGGATAGACAAACGATGACAGAAGACCGGTTCTTAACTTTCATCCTATTAGAGACCCTTGTTGGAAGAAATCAGGAACCTAATTCTTCTGTAATCTGAGTTGCTCACCCATCCTTTTATTTTGTCTTAAATGTTTTCAGTATTTTATTTATGGTACCACCTCTGGCATCTATAAAAGAAAATTAGCCCAGGCCCAATTACAGAAATCTAAAGGGGATTGATTGTAAGGAGATAGAGCAATTTAGCCGATTTACTGTAAGAAATTTATTCTGTTTTTTTTTTTTTTTTCATTCTGGGTGATTGGACAAATTCTTACTCTTTCATATGCAGAGTCAAAAATACAGAGACTGTTAAATCCTGCATTCTAGTTAATTATGCATGGCTTGGTTTCTATTGACTCTTCAAAATGCCACATTCTTAAGAATCTTGAAGGAGGATTATGGAAAAGGCACAAAAGATATCTTGGACATCCTTTTTAAAAAGCTTAACATTTTATAATCATTTAAGTGTAAGCAAATCAGAGCCACATGGATTGCATTTCTCTTAGAATACATATGGGTTTCAAGAATTAGGAGAAAAAAGGCTTGGCACATTGTGGTTGGGTATTATTGAATTTAAAACATTTGGGGAAAATATTTAGGTTTTCCCTCCCCCATCCCCTTTTCTTTTTGACAAGTACCAAAAGTAAAGCAAGCAAACTCACGTGCTTTCCTCTCTTCACCAATAAATTTGGCCTAATGAACACTTGAGAAGCTTTCAAGGTGAGAAGATACAAGGTTTTGTATTTATTTATTTATTTTTAAATTCCAGGTGTGAGGCTTGAACTCAGGGTCTGCATACTGTCCTTGAGCTTTTATGCTCAAGGCTAGTGCTTTGTCACTTGAGCCACAACTCTAGTCTTTCAGGTGGTTAATTAAAGATAAGAGTATTACAGACTTTCCTGCCTGGACTGACTTTGAACGGTGATCCTCAGATCTCAGCTTCCTGAGTAGTTGGAATCCTGGTGTGAGCCACTGACACCCAGCCTAGATTTTATTTTATTTTATTATTATTATTTTTTTTTGGTCGGCTGTGGGGCTTGAACTCTGGGCCTGGGCGCTGTCCCTCAGCTCTTAAGCTCACAAGGCGAGCACTCTACCACTTGAGCTACAGCGCCACTTCCGGTCTTCTGGTGGTTTATTGGAGATAGGAGTCTCACAGTCTCTCTGCCCCGGCTGGCTTTGAACTGCGATCCCCGGCTGGCTTTGAACTGCGATCCTCAGATCTCAGCCTCTTGAGTAGCTAGGATTACAGGCGTGAGCCACCAGCGCCCGGCTAGATTTTATTTTTTAACAATAATTTACTTTTGTCTTTCCTCTGTAGTGCCCAGTCTCTTGACCATATTTCCCACTCCATAGGGGGATAAACAATTTCATACCTCAAATTGTGACAGTCTTGAGGTAATGTTTTAGAACTGAGTAAACTTTCATAGTATTGAACTCTACAGAGCCCAGAGAAGAAGTTTAACAAGTCCTTTTCAATATAAATTGATTAAATAAAAAGAATCACCTGCCTATAATTATACCTATAATTATGCTACACTGTGTCTTGTTCCAAACTTCCTTTAGCCTTTCTTCCTTTTTCCTTCCTCTTCTCCTTCCTCATTCCATTCTTCCTCTTTCATAAATATTTATTAAGTAATTACTATGTATAAGGTACTATACTAAATATTCCCAGTAGCTGATGCTTTGATCTTCAGGTATTTCTATTGATGTCAAGTTTAGTATAAACATGTAGTAGGTAAGCCCTGGTTTGGATATTTTGAGGTTTAAGGTCTCTTTTAGGCATTTTCCGATGATTATAATTATTTGTTCTCTTGCTACTCATCAAATCTCCATTTATGTGGTGTTTTGCTAGATATAACTGTTGAATGTACATCTATAATAGAAGAAAAAAATTCAATTCATTCTCAAATAGGTGATCTGATTCTTCATGTCCTAAATGTGTGTCTGGAATCAGGATAATGCCATAAAGACATATGGCCTTGCTCTAATGTTTCCCTGGAACTAGGCTTTCTAAACTCTCTGTTATAGTTCCTGGCTCCACATTTCCACAATACCAAGTCATAGGAACTTGAGCTTAGAAAAAGAAATGCAAAACCATAGGAAACTTAGTTTGTGCCTTGCTACAAAGTCCTCCCTTTTTCCTTTATTTCCTTTCTTCCTTCCTCCTGCTTCCTTCCCCCCTTCCTTCCTTCACTCCTTCTATTTTCTCTTCTCTTCCTCAAACAGACATCTGTAGATAGTCTGTCTGTTCCCTTAAAATAAGACCATGGGTGTAGCATCATAAAGGTAATTGAGTCTACTTTTGTGCCCTCATTAGCAGCATACACTTTAGGGTTTGAGTCTACAATATCACACAAAGGCTTGTGACTTTTGGGACTTTTGGGAAGTGATTGGCTCATGAGGTTTCTGACTTTTGTCTATTGGCAGAATCATAATTTGATGGTATTTCAGCAATGAAAAACAATACAGAAAGCTTAGAGGGGGAAAAAGCCAAACTTATAAGCATAGCAGTTTATTCCTTTGAGGTGTTTCTGAGGGATGTTATAACTAAGTTTATGAGGCCTGAGGAATTACAGTTCACTGGGGTATGGAAGCAGGGAAACTGACCTTTGATTTACTTGACTGTAAGCTCACTAGGATGGTTTAGTGATACCTTGTGGTGAGACTAGAACAAGAGAATGCCATTAACTTCTCAAAGAACTGGAAAGTCTTGCCATCTAGATTTAAGTCTTGACCCCTTTGCTCCCTTGTTTTTCAAACAGATGATCCCTCTGTATTTCACAGTGTGTGAAAGATGCTTCCAAATATTTTAATGGAGGGTTAGACTCTTGAAAAATGATTTGTCTCACCTTTCCCTGCCTCAGAAGAAATTTCTATTCATTACTCTAGGATTTAGGAACAAGACTAAGAGTATTTGTTTGTTCTTACAGTTACTGTATATTTCAGTTTCTTCCAAGTTGCCAACTAGATTTGCAACCTGTAACTTTACAGGCTACTTAAACTTTTCATTCAGTATAGGTGAGTTGATTTTTAACTACACCTTAAGGGTTTTTTTTTTATGATTTAAACATTAAATCCAAATCTCACTAGAAAATGTTACTCTAAATTGACTTTGATCAAAGATACAAGGTGACAGAAACATACCCCGGCATATTTTACATAGACTGTATGCAGCTCCTCATTTGACATGGCATTCATCTTTATAGTATCAGCAGTGAAGTTTTCTTCATGGCAAAAAAAAAGAAAATGAAAAGAAAAATAAAAGTCTATAACCATTTTTCTATTGTGATTTTTTTTGGCAATAGAGAAGACTTGTAAAAATGATTTAATAGATTGATGAATTTTTCTAGTTAGGGTTAAAAAGCAGAAAAAAATACAGTTTCTTGTGATTGCCACTGAGTTTTATAGCAATAATTAACTATAAAGTGATAAGCCATGGTGTTTTAAGACCTGTAACTTTTCAGATATTATTAGCAAAAACTATTGAAAATATATTTCATGCTCTTTAAATTTATTTCTTTTTTCTATTCCAGTGAAATATTTGTATCAGAAAACATAATAATCCTAGCTACTCAGGCAGCAGAAATAGGGAAGATTATGGTTAGAGACTGATGAAAAGCAAAATTCTAGCAACAACCCCCTCCACCTGAAAAAAGAAACTTGGTGTGCAGTCCCTGCTATGAGGTAGTAGAATCATGGTCCCAGACCAGTCTAGGAAAAAAGTGCAAGAACCCATCTGAAAAATAACTAAAGCAAAAAGGGATGAAGTAGTGTAGTGATTCAAGTGGTAGAGTCCCTGGCTAACAAGCAAAAGGCCCTGAATCCAAAACCCTAGTACTACGAAAACAAACACACCCCAGAAAAAAATCAATGAAAAACACCAACTGTATGTACAAAATGATCAACATTCTTGAGTATGAATGCAATGTTGGGGTAAAAGATTGTGCCAGACTCTCTGAATACGTGATACATAGTTGAATGAATCTTATATATAAAATAGTATGCTCCTACGTACAAATTATCTAAGTGGTGTAACAAATTCCAATGCCTAAAATGGCTTACAATGGGCAAAAATGGAGTATCTCATAGTTTCTATGAGATAAACAGGCTTGGCCTGCTTAATGAGAGCTGGCTGTTAGTCTGAGCTGCAGCGGACCTGCTCTGAAGCCTTGTGTAGAGAAGACTCCTTACAAGCCCTGGCTGTTGAAAGAACAGTATGTTTTGTGCCTTGATCAATCTTTTCATGGATTTCTCATGACACAGAAGCTGGCACCTTTTGGAGGAAGTGATCTGAGTGGTTTGGGAGAATGGAGTGCTTGAGTAGTAGAATGCAAAAGGGTACTTGAAACCAAAGACATAGTTTTTTTTTTTTTTTGTACTCTAGCTTGGGAAGTGACATGCCATGATGTCTTTGCGTGCTGCTGGTCACGAAGCTCAACCTGGTCAACTTGGGTGTGAACACCAGCAGTGAATGATGAGCTGATTTCAACAGCATCTTTGTGCCCCAAGGTAGCCATGCAATTGGCTACGTCTATTTTCTTTCCCATTTATACATTTTCTACAACATTAATCACTTAGAGGTAGCATCTTCTTCAATACTTCATCAATCATAGGCAAGAAAGGGTTACTAATAGCTGATTCCTTTATTAGCCATTGCAAACAGGTCTCCAGGTCTTTCTACAATTTAACCAGCAGGTGGAGCATGAAAACCTGACATTTGTAACTTATTTTCATTGGATTACAAGTAATGCTTTACACTTTCAGGTCTTATGGGTATGGAAGGGGCCCGCACATTGATTTAGTTCTCTGACCCTACAGATTTAAAGAGTTTGTCAGGAGGTTGTGCTGTGACTCAAGTAGTAGAGAGCTAGCCTTGAGCTGAAGAGCTCAGGGACAGCGCCCAGGCCCAGAGTTCAAGCCCTATGGCCGAAAAAACAAACAAAAAACAAAAACAAAAAAACTAAAGACTGTGTCAAAGTCAGTACTAGAATCCATGTCTTTGGACTTCCTTCATTAACTATCCTCACCCCACTTCAATGGAAATCATTAGATGTTGCCTACCTACTAAGTGCATTGAACTCAGTTCACTACAGTTATTCATGCAATTCCTGATGTGTTGAATGCATGCAAATTTGAATGTCAATCTTCATCCTATAAAAGCTTGCAGTGTGGTTGAGGAGAGAGGTACATAACTAAGACTTTTAATATAGAGTGTACTGAAGGCCTAGGTGCCACAAGACGCAGGACTGTGGCACGTAAAGGCCATGCCATCAGTGCTCTGGTGGGAGGAGCCTCCTGTCCTCTGTGGACGATGGGCAAATGACAATGAGCAGGAATAATGCACATAGAGAAGAGTTTCAGTGATAGGAGGACATTCTGACCAGAAAGCATGAGACAAGAACAGAAGGGAGTATCTTGCATCAATGAGATGCCAAGGAATTCTTTGAATATTTCTGGTACTTAGGAGAAAAACTAAAGCTAGAGCACTCAAGTTCATTGAATGCGGGTATACTATCATAACCAGAGGACAAAAGTTCTACAATCAGTTAAGAATTTATAAAGATAGTAAAATAGTTCTTAAAAATGTACTCTGTGGGGGAGGGAAGGGATGGTAGAGGAAAAGCAAAGTGGGGGTAATAACAATGCTCAATAGGAAATGTCCTCATTACCTTACTCATGTAACTGTAACCCCTCTGTACAGCATCTTTACAATAAGAAATATAAAAAATTGAAAAAAAAACTTACTATGCACCCATCACTGTTCTTAGCACTGAAAATATACCAGTGAATACCAAAGATAAAAATCCCTTACATAGAGATCTCTTACATAAAAACTTCTATCATCAATGAGAAAGTGGAACTTGTAAAGGTAAGTGATTTGAAGAAAAGTAAAGCAAGTTAAGGGAAGTAAATTTTTAAGTGAGGGAAACCTTATTGAGAAGCCAAGAAGCTTAATAGACACTGGTTAAGGAGGTCACAAGTCTTCTGAATTATAGTGGGCAAACTGACTCATAGTTTATTTCATTCCACTAAGCTTTGTGAGTGTTGATAGGTTCACAGCATTATTCCTGGTGATCTCAGGTACCTCATCCACAATTGATGGATTGACTGACCCATAGCTGGGATAACCTGAAGATAGATTAAAAAATAAAACCTGTTACAAATTTAAGATCTTTCATCTCATGAAAAGCTTTTAGAAGATTGCTTGTTATGTTAGAAATGAAAAAGGCAAAGAAGAATGTCCTTTTAAGGGGATGGGGGCAAAGAGAGCAATAGATGAGATTAATAGGACTAAAATTACAATATGTGCACTACCATTACCATGGTGAAATCCGTTTGCACAATTAAATATACACTAAAGAACTGAGAAAAATAAATGAATCACAGGAAAGCAAAAGAGGCTATGGGAGATGGGTGCCATTAGGAGGAGAAAGGACCAAAAGCAAGCATGGATGAGGGTCAATCTAGTCAAAGTTCTTTAGGAGCATGTGTAATATAGCCTGCTTAAATTGTTTGCATAATGAGGGGAGAGAGAATGAGATGGAGAAGATATTTGATTGGGGTACATTGTATGTATGTAGGGAAATGTCACAGGGAAGTCTTCCCTCACAAAATTAACATATGCTAATAAAATTCTTAAATGAATTATCCTTTTTAGCCATCACTTGTTTCATAAGCATTTTATTTCTAGAAGTATTTTATTTGAAAAAGGATACACTGAACATTTTACTGTGGTTTTCATAGTCCATAATAAATATGAAAAAGGCTTTACCCCTGCAAATAGCTGCAGTGAAGTTTCACGTGTTCTCTTTAACAAAAAGAAATTCTTTACACGAAAAGAAATTCTAAAATATGGTGTATATTTTATGACTGATTAGTAATTGGTTTATTGTTATATTATTGTTTAACTTACAATTACTGTGTTTATGTTGTCAGGATTCGTTTTGTACTCATAATCTGACATGTTGAATAGAAATCCCTTTGAACAATTACTTAAAAGAAAATGAAACATAATTATGTATAAATATGTAAAAAGGGAAAAAAAGTTTCACATACTCTTTTTAACATCTACGTGTCATTGATTTTTCTCTCTTCTTCTCCCAAAAGCTCCAGGAAGAGCAGAAAGCATGTTGGACTTGCTCATTCTTTTACATACAGTGTTCTCAATGCCTGGCATAATACTTGATATATAAGGGTCCACAATGAATAGTAGAACCCTTATCTAGATTATTTTCTTGGTTCATTGTTTATGTGAAAAAAAACATCAAACAACCCAAATGATTTAGAGAAACCATTGTGTTAGAGTCTGTGTCTATTCCAATCACTGGTGATGATTGTGAGAATCGTCTCCATTATTCTGTTATGTTTCTACAATTTTCCATTTTGTGCATGTTAGGCCTGCCTACTACTTAATATCTAAGTAGAGAAACCATTAATGGGCATGTCTCCAAAAATGCAGGAGTGGAGAAATAGAAAAGCTCACTTTCAGAGTTCATCTTTGTCTTACGAGTTTTGAGTTTTCAACTGCCAGTCTTTCTCTATGTTGAAAAGAAAAGTAAATTTTATTCATATATTTTATTGTGTAATATTCCCTTACGGCATTCAAATTATATTAACACCATGGGGATAAATTTGGATAGACTTCGAAAATAATCTTTTTTTTATGACCTCTGCTGGATATGTTGTTAATGTGGTAATTTGGAAAACTGACTTTTTCATGCCAGAAATACTGTCTTTACATTGAAATAACAAATGAAAAAGGAGAGAAAAAAATCAGTTATCACTTATTCCGCCCTTTCAGATTGCATACTACAACTTTGGCATTAGAAAACTTCAGAGTTGAAAGTAACTTTCCCCTGTATTAACTCTTAAGTCACCAACTTGGACTTGGATATGCATTTAGATGAATATTTTATTGCTTAAAGAGGGAAGTAGATCATAAAAGTTGTTTAACTGTTATCTTTCTGGTTTCTGGAATTGAAAAATAGATTTTCATTTTAGTAATAGAACCATGAAGCCAGATACATTTTATTTTCAGACTTGTCAACCTTTTTATAAGAAACCCTTTTGGGAGGGTATGTGTTGTGTGTGTGTGTGTGTGTGTGTGTGTTTGTGTGTGTGTGTGTGTGTGTGTGTAAGGTAATAGATATATAGATATATCTGTAAGATTTGTGTGTATAGAGAGAGATAGCTAGATAGACAGATCCACACTGATCCTTCTAAGCTCCTAATAGCTTAGTTCATAGATGGGTCCACATTCCCAGATCCTGCACTAAGGTAGGATGATAAGAACAGCCCTCATATGACCACACCCCCCGTCAATACAATCACTCAGCAATTATGCATCTCCATGGGCTTCTAATCACTGCCAAATGTCTGTGGACAAACAAATTGGGATCTGGGAACCACAAGAGGACCCTAGTCTTCAGTGAATCATTCCCAAGTCGCAACTTACCCACAGGACCTGACTTTTGTCTTGATTGCCTACTCTGTGGTATGTCCCTGTCACTTTTCTAGACTGGAAAGCTTTGCATTAAACTGGACAATAGCTAAAGAACTAGGTAGTACTAGTTCCTGCTGAATCTTTCTTTGTCTATGAACACTGATCCTGTCAAGCCTCTCCAAATGAACAAGTAGGTGATTGGAACAGGATTAGGAATAGAGCACAGAACAGAGATTTCTGTGCCATATATACTGAGTTTTAATGTCATATGGGATGTCTTTTTATTAGCCTGATAATGTTTTATTTAAATGACTTTGTCCCTTTAAGATGTCTAATTTGTGAAATAGTAAATAAATTGTAGTAAATAAATTGTAGATGTTGTTAATTTCTACCATGTACAGCTGCTTCTTCAGCTTGATTATTTCTCCATCCTTCCTGGTGGTAGAAGACTTCTCAATTCTCCCTGCCAGTGTACAGCTTGCCTCATACTCAAGCCAGTCATGTCTAGACATTTGGGGTTCTTTACAAAAAAACAGTCTACCAAAGAGAAAGTAGAAAGGTCATGTTTAATTGATTCCTTTTAGCTCTTCTGCTGGATTTTCTTTAGACTTGGACTGACTTTCATTAGGTCTTATGCACAGAACATTTTCTAATTTATGTGTTTTCCATTTCTCATTTTTCTAATATCTATATATAGATATATGTATAGTTTTATATAACTATATATATGTATATATAAAGCTAGAATAAAAGAATTTAAAAGAATCTATCATCTAACTATCTATCTATATTCTTTGGAGTCTTATTTAGTTTAGAACTTTAATTGAAAACCATGAGAAATTAGTGATCTGTAATTTTGTACAATTTCCATATTCTGTGCTAATTGTTCTACAATTCCTCCTCTACACTATTAAGGATGTGTGTTTGTGTTTGTGTATGCACTTGAAGACTATCATCTAAATGCTCAAACTCGGATGATAAAAACTAAGCTGTGTGCTGGTGGTTCATGCCTATATTCCTAACTACTCAGGAGGCTGAGATCTGAGGACCGTGGTTCCAAACCAGCCTGAGCAGAAAAGTCCATGAGACTCTCATCTCCAATGAAGTACTCAGTAAAAGCTGGAAGTGGTGCTGTGGTTCAAGTGGTAGCTCAGTAGCCTTGAGTACAAAGAGGCTCAGGGAAGTGCCCAGGCCTTAAGTTCAAGCCCGAGGACTGGCAAAGACAAAACAAAACAAAACAAAAGCCCTAATAGAATTTATAATTTTGTAAACAGATCTGACCTACTTGTTGCTGTGCAATATTCTACAACTGTTTTAATTGTAGAGGGAAAGACAAAACACCTGTGGGTGTTTGTTTTATTCTAGCTTCAGCACTGTATTTCTCTGAGTGTGCTAGACATCCAGCTGGCAGAGAAGGGGATAGAAAGGACAAAAGATGGGCATATGCCAATCATACCAATGCCTACCACACTAAATATACATAATTTACTGGGCCTGGGGGCCAGCTGTGTAAAACAGTGATTTTCATTTTCTTAGGTCCAGGTGAAACTCTTCAGCAAATTCCACTCTCCTATTCCATGATTCCAGCTCAATTAGGTTTTACTCTGATTACTTTTGTTTTTTGTAGGTCATGGGGCCTGAACTCTGGGCCTGGCCACTGTCCCTTAGCTCTTCAGCTCAAGGCTAGTGCTCTCCCACTTGAGCCACAGTGCCACTTCCAGTTTTTTCTGCTTATGTGGTGCTGAGGAATTGAACCCAGGGCCTCATGCATGCAAGGTAAGCACTGTACCACTGAGCCACCTTCCCAGCCGTCTGATTATTTTTTGCTTTGAGTCATTGTAGGACTACGTATGGTGGAAGTTGGAACTTCAGTTATAAGTAGCTGAGTTTTTATATTTTTCTTCTCTGTGTGGCTGATTGGCTTTGGAACTTTTGTTTCCAACAACTTAGCCATGAAACCACACATTCAGAGCATTTGTAAAGCTTATGCTTCAACCAGTGTAAGGAGTGGTATTGTGACAACTATTGCAAAAGCTTTCTTAGGAAAGCATGGCTTTTCATCTATAGAGAGAGAACTTTGTTTTTCTCTCAAAACAAACCCCAACAACTTTTTGGCATACTTGATCCATAATTTTAATGTTTCAATGTGGTCAAAACTTCTGGTCAGTTGTATTATATGAAGAAACGTACTTGTGTAAAATCAAAATCAATGCGTTTTGTAATAAAATTCATAAACAGGATGAAATTTTGGTAGGAGTTAAGACAATCAAAATGTTTTCCTTTTATTATCTTTAAGTAGCTGTACAAAGTAGTTCACATTTAACAAAACAGTTTTTTGAACTTATCTTCATCAGTGTCACCCCAAAACGTTTTTCTAAATTATAAGAGAAAAAAAATGAATCTATCAAAATAAGGTTCTTCAAATATTTATTTAGTTTTGGTAATGAGGCTTGAACTCAGGACCTGGAGCTGTTTCTTAGCTTTTTCTCTCAAGACTGGTGCTCTACCACTTGAGCCATAGCTCCAGTTCCAGCTTTTTTGTTGGGTAATTGAAGATAGGAATCCCATGGACTTTTCTGTCCAGACTGGCTTTAAACTGTGATCCTCAGATCTCATCTTCTAAATAGCTACAGTGATAGGCATAAGCCACTGGAGACCAGGTCAAAAGATTTATTTTTTAAAATAAATAATTTTAAAAAGAAGGATTTGAGGCAGCATGAAAGCATTTTAATAGAAAAATACATGTTAATAGTGGAATGGCATTATCCATACTACTGAGTTTTGAAAATACAATTTTGTTGGATCTTTCATTCCTTTCAATCACCAGTCTCAGACTCTTAGACTTCCAACTACCATTCTAAGTGATGGTATTCAGGGGAAGAAACTTTAGCATGCGCTGTAAGGTCTGTTCTCATTGCCTATGGGAGATAATGAGAGTAGAATGCCCAAATCTCTGAAAGAATAGAATTGAAACCGATCTCTTCTGGTTACAGTTCTTCCCTGCGTAGAACAAGTAAGACTTGCTGACATACTTTCTTTTCTTTAAATGTAAAAATATGGTACAAAGGGGTTACAGTTAAATGAGTAAGGTAATAAATACATTTCCTATGGAGTGTTGTTACCTCTTCGTTTTCCCCCTACCATCTCTTCCTTCCCCACCTTCCCACTCCTCCCCCCCTCCAAGTTGTAAAGTTCATTTTCAACATAGTGTCTTGTACATCTCATTGTTAC
Source organism: Dipodomys spectabilis (assembly GCF_019054845.1). Lineage (NCBI taxonomy): Eukaryota > Metazoa > Chordata > Mammalia > Rodentia > Heteromyidae > Dipodomys > Dipodomys spectabilis. The sequence continues at coordinate 3,396,987 of NW_024870974.1, forward strand.
AATGGGTCAACCTATATCCTTATTTCAGTGTTTTGTTATTTCCCTTCCCCTCCCCAAATTAGAAAAATGTATATACAAGATGCAGGGCACGGGAATCAAATACAATGAAAACAGGCCATACCATGGGGGAAGAACATACAAAAGAAACAAAAAATCACGTGGTACATTATAAGTACATTAAAAACGCAAGAAAGATAAAAACACTTGTGCTATCTTGGGGTTCATTTTACTTAGCATCATCTTATATGGTCATATATACATAGCTTTTACGCTTCTCTGCTTGTCCTAAACTTATACTAGTTATTGCAAATAAGGGAAATCCTGGGACCTATGTTTCTTTGGGCCTGGCTTACTTCACTTAATACAATTTTTTACCAAGTCTTTCCATTTCCGAACAAATGGGGCAGTGTAATTCTTTCTGATGGAGGCATAGAATTCCATTATATCTATATCTATATCTATCTCACATTTTCATGATCCATCATCTACTGAGGGGCATCTACATTGGTTCCATATCTTTTGCTGACATACTTTCTAGAAAGCAGATGCCTAGATAATGCAACCCACATACATAGGTGCAAATTCACCCTACAGTATTTGCCTCTCATTTACAATTCTGTCCACTTTTCTCCTGGTCACACGGGTTAGAAGCTCTGAAAACTCTGCTAGCAGTTGGTACTTCTCAAAAAGAAATTTCCAAGAAGGCAAAAGTAAGTTGGACTAGGTGTGAGGACATATTTGTTTAGCTCATTAATTGGTAAAGAGTAAATGAGATGTAGAACTAAAAATAATACTTTGAAATTCTGAGTTGGCGTAGAGTCCTGCTTCTCTCTACATAGCCACCACCATTGCCAAATTCTAGCTCCATGCATTTCCTCCTTGGGTTGCTTTGACAACTCATTGTATTACATCTTGCCCAACTTCTCTCCTATCCTGGTCCAAGAAGGGGTGAGCAGAATTTAAAACTAAAGAAATTTTGATCCTGATTTTTTTTCATGTAAGTTTTTTTTGGGCTAGTTCTGGGGCTTGAACTCAGGGCCTGGGCACTGACCCTGAGCCACAGTGCCACTTCCAGCTTTTTTTTGTCGTTAATTGGAGATAAGAGTCTCAGGGACTTTTCTGACAGGGCTGGGTTTGAACTGATCAGATCTCTGATTTATATTTTTTGTTATAAGTCTATTCAGATTTCTAGTACTTTGTGAGTCAAGTATGGTAGTTTTTGTATTGTTCTAGCACTTTATCTCATTTGTTATAAAATTGGATGTCATAAGTTGTTAATTAAAATCTATTAAAATTATATTTAATTTTTTACATTTAAATGTAAAGTACTCACATTTCCAGTGTACAGTACTATTTTATGATATATGTGTATAGTCCTATCACCTCAGAAATCTCATTCTCTTTTCTGTACTGTTCCTTTTCTTCTTCTCAAGATAAATGTTGTTCTGATTTTCATCATAATAGATCAATCTCAGCTGTTATTGAACTAGATATGAATGGAATAAAAATAGTATTTTCTTTTATGTTTGGCATCTCTTGATTAGCAAAATGGTTTTGAGACTCATCCATATATGTGTCATTATTCTTTTTTGTGGTTCCAAAGATGATAGATACTTATGTTTCCTAATTCTTGGCCACAATGGAGCTACCATCTGGGCTGTATTCCTCAGTCTTTATAAAAGTGATTTTTTTCTTTGTCTTGGTTAATTGCTTAGGTGTGATTTTTATGGGTTACAAGGTTGATAAAATTTAAACTATACAAAAACTGACAAAGGAGTTCCGGGAAGATGGCGGAGGAGAAGCTGGAATCTGAACAAGCTCTTGCATAGAAAACAGTTTCAGAGTTCCAGTGAACAGTCCCAAGCCAGAGAATCACACCAAGTGTGCCATCACAGGACAGAGAGTTAGTCAAGAGAGGGGAAGCCAAGCAGACACATCTGAGCGCCTGCCAGCAGCTGCTGCTGCGGCGGCAGGGTTGCGGCAGCGACCACCGCCGCCGCGGGGGCACACCTGAGACACAGTCCGGGACGAAGGAGCCAGACGCAGCGGACAAGCGGACTCTACTCAACACCAGCAAGAACCGACAAGGAGCAGACAACTTCATCCTGCACTTTGCAGACCAGAGACGACCCAGGATCCAAGACTCGGCGTGAGTAGAAGCCCGACTTCCTCACTCCTTCTCAGGGAGCAGAGGAGGGAAGGCCACCCCTCCCCCCCCAGCACCGGTGATCTCCATCTTGGATACCGACAAAGCTCGGAGGAGCGGCTAGCTCCAGCTCAGGCCTTGGAATAAAACGAGTCATTTAGCAGGTCACAAGAACTTAACGGCGAAGTGACCGCACAGACTCAGTTCCATCCAGGGAAAAGTCACCCAGCTAAGGCGCCAGCCATTGGAGTGGCTCTCCTCACCGGGTAACCAGAGCCAGAGGCTGCCCCTCCCTCTAGCAGCCACCACAATCAATTGAAAAACAGAAACCCTGAGAATGGCTCCAGGCTGGGTGCTGTGAGTTTTTTTTCACAAAATAGCCCCAGGGAAAAGCTACTGTTTGTTGAAAGGCCTCAACTCTACCCAGAACCTAGCCTCATCACTGCATCCCCCTCTTTTGTGATTCTCAAAGCAGATCACCCTCCCAGTAAACTAACCTGGGAGGGGATCTCAAAATCTTGGGTAAAGCAGAGCATTTTTCTGCCTGTTCCAACAAACTGACTTAAGAAACCAATCAAGCCACAGGACCTCAAGCTGACCAGAGACTCCAACCAGACTCTGGTTACAGACAAAAGGGAGATACAGGACTCTTCCCACCCCTTCCCCCCCCCCCCCCAAAAATCAAAGAACTTTTTTTTTTCTTCTTCTTCTTTTTTTTGTTTTGTTTTTTTTTTCGTTTTTTGTTACCTTATATATATAAAAAATTTTTTTTGCTTTTCTAAAACTTTTATTAATCTTTAATTTTTGCCTCTTCTGAAAAAATAATTGTTTTCCATTAACTTTTTTTTTTTCTTTTCTCCTCTTATAATTTTTATTTTAGGAATACGTGAATGTGTGTTTTCCTTTCTTTTCTTGTCTTCTTTCTCTTTTTCTTTCATTCTTAATTATCTTTTTGTTTTTTGTCTAGCTCTACTGAACTTCTGATCTTTTCTTCTCACTTTCCTATTTTCCTCTTTGTTCTTCTTTATGTGACTTAACTCTTGTCCTGCACATCCTCAGATAAACCCGTAGTTAACCAGTAGACCCTGTCCCCCATTGTGTACACACTTAATCCACAAACTTATTACTCAATTCAAAACCTCTGAGACTTAAATTCATTAATAGCAGTACTACCTCTTTATACCTATATAATATTTTAAGCATTTTTTTAAAGTTTTTCACATCTCCTCTATGTCCCTCCCTTTCTCTCAACATATTCATATTCCTCTATAAATAGATGGTCTTTTAATCTCTAAAATAACATTAATTTTTATGTTTCTATTTTTTTTCTGGTCTCTTTTCATTCCCCTTTCCCTTTCTTCTTTTTCTCTCTCTCTCTACTTGCATCCTACCCAACCTATTTCCTGCATTGTGATTAGGACATAGTTAACTCTCCCTGTGCCTCCCCACACCAATCTATTCCTATTTTTTACCCACATCTCTCCCTAACCCTAATAATTTCTGGTTTTCCAAATTCTTCTCTGCGGTTCGAAGCCCTTTAACATATAGTTGTTTGATGTCGAATAGATGTATCTGTTGAGCTAGATTGTATCTGTAGACTATCGACTGTACAAATGCAAACTTTGGTTGATGGTTGCCTTAAGATAGTGTTCTAGCACAAAACTGGTGCTATCTTCATCTCAAATGGGCAGAGTAAGCCGGAAAAACACAAGAAAAATGGCAAATTCAGGTATCTCAATTCCCAATCTTGATAATCAGGGGTTAGAACAGATAATGAATAATCCAGAGGAGAGTTCCCAAACAGCTCTACAAACACTGCTGGCAAACATGATAAATGAAAAGTTTGACAATGTACAAAGGACTCTGTATGAGCGTGACAGGGAGAGAGAGGAGGCATCCCAGAAGTTTATACAGGAATATCATAAGTGTGAGGAAGCTACTCAAAAACTGATACAGGATTTGCGTGAACAACTTGAGAATACTCAAAGAGAAAGGGAGGAATGGCGTGAGCAGGCTGAGAGCACTCAAAGAGATCTGCAGGAATCCCACGAACGGGAGGAAGCTAATCAAAGAGTAATACAGGAATTGAGAGACCAGGTAGAGAACACACAAAGATCACTAAAGGCATTCATGGAATCCATTAACAAAGAGCTGAAGGAAGTCAGGGAGACCACAAAGGGAATGCTGAATGGAACCCAACAGAAGGAATGGGAGCCCAAAGAAACCATAACCAATCAACTAAGTGATTTGAGGACAAACACTGAACACCAAATTAAGGAAGTAAAGAAATTCATACAAGACCTAAAACAGAGCTTCAACAAAGAACTTGAAGCCATCAAAGCTGACCAACTAGAAGGAAAAGAGATAAAAAACAAAGTAGAGAGTCTTGACAGCAGGTTAGACCATGCAGAAGATCGAATCTCAGGGATTGAAGACAGCCTAGATATTATAGAGAAAGAACATACAACCATCCAAGACAAGCCCAAGAAATATGATAGATCTATCCAACACCTGGAAGACACCATCAGAAGGCCTAATCTAAGGATAATGGGTGTAGAGGAGCACCTAGAAACAGAAGTTAATGGTCTAGGAAATTTGTTTAACAGGATCCTAGCAGAGAACTTCCCAAACATGCAAAAAGATAGGCCTGTCCAGATACAAGAAGCCTTTAGAACCCCAAATAGACCAGACCAGAATAGGACATCCCACCGTCACATTATAATCCACACAGGATCAACTCAGACCAAGGAAAAGATCCTTAAAGCTGTCAAGGAGAAAAGGGTAATCACCTATAAAGGGAAACCAATTAGAATCACCTCAGATTTCTCAGCAGAGACAATCAAAGCAAGAAGAGCCTGGAATGATGTATGCCATGCCCTAAAAACAAACAACTATCAACCAAGAATACTGTACCCAGCTAAACTCTCCTTCATAACTGAAGGCCAAATAAAAACCTTCCATAGCAAAGAAAAATTGAAACAATACATCTCCACCAAACCAGCCCTACAAAAGATTCTTAAAGATGTCCTACACATAGAAAACCAACAAGACTGCAATAAAGGCCAAGAAACTGCACCCAAACTGAGAATCCAAGAACCATAGGAAGAACCCAGTTTTCACAGCCCCCAAGAAGGTAGATAACATGGCAGGAACTCCCAAATACCTCTCAGTCCTATCTCTTAATATTAACGGACTGAACTCTCCAATTAAGCGACATAGACTGTCTAGTTGGATTAAAAAACAAGACCCTTCTCTCTGCTGCCTGCAGGAGTCACATCTTGCCCGTAAAAACAAACATTTTCAATGTTAAAGGCTGGAACAAAATCTACCAAGCAAACGGACCGCATAAACAGGCGGGAGTTGCAATCCTAATATCAGATAAAATAGACTTCAAACTAAAATTCGTGAAAAGAGATAAAGAAGGTCGCTACATACTAATTAAAGGATCTCTCCTTCAGGAGGATATTACAATTCTAAATATCTATTCACCAAATAATGGAGCACCCAAATTTATCAAAGAAACACTACTTTCCCTCAAATCCCATATAGATCCAAAGACATTAATTGTTGGGGATTTTAACACACCACTCTCCCCACTAGATAGATCAACTCGGCAAAAACTCAACAGAGAACCGCAGATCTAAACAGCTGCATAGATCAACTAGACTTAACAGACATCTACCGAACATTTCACCCAGCAGCATCAGAATACATGTTTTTCTCAGCAGCACATGGAACGTTTTCTAAAATAGACCACATTTTAGGCCACAAAGCAAACTTGTCTAAATTCAGAAACATTGAAGTTATACCTTGCATTCTCTCTGACCACAAGGGAATAAAATTAGAACTCAACACCAAAAGCCACCAAAGAAAGTCCGGTATCACATGGAGGCTGAACAACACACTGCTGAATCATGAGTGGGTCATGGAAGAGATTAGAAAGGAAATTCAAATGTTCATGCTATTCAACAAAAATGAACACACAAAATACCAGCTCCTCTGGGACACAGCAAAGGCAGTACTCAGAGGCAAGTTTATAGCTCTGAGCTCCTACATCAACAAATTGGAGAGATCTGAAACTAGCAATTTAATGACACATCTAAACCTCCTTGAAAAAGAGCAGCAAGATAAACCCCAATCCAGTAGACGGAAAGAAATAATCAAAATTAAATCAGAATTAAATGAATTAGAATCCAAAAAAACTATAGAAAGAATCAACAAAACAAAGAGTTGGTTCTTCGAAAAACTTAACAAAATTGACAGACCCTTAGCAAATCTTATCAGAAAAAGAAGAGAACACACCCAAATTAATAAACTCAGAGATGAGAATGGAAACATCACCACGGAAACAACCAAGATTCAGAACATTATAAGGGAATACTTCTCAAAACTTTATGCTAATAAGTTTGAGAACTTGACAGAAATGGACCTCTTCCTAGCAAATATTGACATGCCAAAACTAAACCAAGATGAGTTAAACTATCTTAACAGGCCCATATCAAGCATTGAAATAGAAACAGCAATAAGAGACCTCCCAGCTAAGAAAAGTCCAGGACCAGATGGTTTTACAGCGGAATTTTACAAGGCCTTCAAAGCAGAGCTCACACCAATTCTCCTCCAACTCTTCAATGAAATTGAAAGAGAAAGCTCACTACCGAACACATTCTATGAAGCCATCATAACCCTCATCCCAAAACCAGGCAGGGACTCATCAAAGAAAGAGAACTATAGACCCATTTCTTTGATGAACATTGATGCAAAACTTCTCAACAAAATTTTGGCCAACCGACTTCAACAATTCATCCAAAAAATCATACACCACGATCAAACAGGATTCATTTCAGGGATGCAAAGCTGGTTCAATATACGCAAATCAATTAATATTATTCATCACATCAACAGGAGCAAGAATAAGAACCACATGGTTATCTCAATAGACACAGAAAAGCATTCGACAAGATCCAACACCCCTTTATGATGAAGGTTTTGGAAAAATTAGGAATCCATGGAACATTCCTCAATACAATAAAGGCTGTATATGACAAACCTACAGCCAGCATTATACTCAATGGTGAAAAACTAATGCCATTTCCTCTTAACTCAGGAACAAGACAAGGATGCCCACTCTCTCCACTTCTCTTCAATCTAGTATTAGAATGCCTAGCTACAGCAATAAGACAAGATGCAGACATAAAGGGGATCCAAATAGGGAAAGAAGAAATAAAACTCTCCCTCTTTGCAGATGACATGATCTTGTATTTAAAGAATCCCATAGACTCCACTCCCAAATTACTCAAGCTGATTCAAAACTTTGGCAAAGTAGCAGGTTATAAAATTAACCCCCCAAAATCAATGGCTTTTCTGTATGCCAACAATGAGAAAAGTGTGGCTGAAATTAGGAAAGCAACTCCATTTGTAATAGCCCCACAAAAAATAAAATACCTAGGAATTAACTTAACTAAAGAAGTGAAGGACCTCTATGATGAAAACTTTAAAATCTTGAAAAAGGAAATCAACACAGAACTTAAAAAATGGCAAAACCTCCCATGCTCCTGGATTGGAAAGATTAACATCGTGAAAATGGCAATACTTCCCAAGGCTATCTACAAATTCAACGCAATACCTATCAAAATTCCACCCTCATTCTTCAAGGAAATAGAAGAGGCAATCCAAAAATTCATATGGAACAATAAAAGACCCCGAATAGCAAAAACGCTCCTCAACGGAAAGAACACTGATGGAGGAATATCAGTACCAAATTTCAAACTCTACTATAAAGCTATAGTAATCAAAACAGCTTGGTATTGGCATAAGAACAGACCTCAGGACCAATGGAATAGAATTGAAAACCCAGAAATGAACCTACAGACTTATAGCCATCTAATCTTCGATAAGGGAGCTAAAACAATAGAATGGAAGACAGACAGCCTCTTCAGTAAATGGTGCTGGCAAAACTGGTTAACTACATGTAGAAAACTAAAGCTAGATCCTTATATATCACCCTGCACCAGAATCAACTCCAAATGGATCAAAGACCTTGAACTCAAAGCAGACACTCTGAAAACATTACAGGATGGAATAGGAGAAACCCTGGGTCTCTCGGCTCAGGCCGAAATTTCCTGAATAGAGACCCGGAAACACAACAAATCAAAGAAAGGTTGGACAAATGGGATTGTATAAGGTTGCAGAGCTTCTGCAGGGCAAATGACATAGCTAGCAAGATCAATAGAAAGCCCACGGATTGGGAGAAGATCTTTACTAGCCATACAACGGACAAGGGTCTCATATCTAAAATATACTTGGAACTCAAAAAATTAAACCACCCAACAACAAATCCTCAAAGAAACAACTGCCCAATAAGTAAGTGGGCGAAAGACTTAAAGAGAAGCTTCTCTGAAGAAGAAAGAAGGATGGCCAATAGACACATGAAGAAATGTTCAACATCCCTAGCCATAAAAGAAATGCAAATCAAAACAACATTGAGATATCACCTCACTCCAGTTAGAACAGCAAAAATCAAGAACTCTAACAACAACAGATGCTGGAGGGGATGTGGACAGAAAGGAACCTTACTTCATTGTTGGTGGGAATGTAAACTTGTTCAACCACTTTGGAAAGCAGTATGGAGGTTCCTCACAAGACTCCACATAGAGCTCCCCAATGACCCAGCAATCCCACTTTTGGGCATTTACCCAAATGATCACAAACAAGGCCACACTAAAGCTACCAGCACAACTATGTTTATTGCAGCATTATTTACCATAGCTAAGGTATGGAACCAACCCAGATGCCCCTCAGTAGATGAATGGATCAAGAAGATGTGGTATATATACACACTGGAATTCTATGCCTCCATCAGAAAGAATGACATTGCCCCATTTGTTAGGAAATGGAAAGGCTTGGAAAAAATTATATTAAGTGAAGTAAGCCAGGCCCAAAGAAACATAGGTCCCATGGTTTCCCTTATTTGCAATATCTAGTATAGGTATGAGTCAAGCGGAAAAAGTCAGAGAATGTGATGTTAGGAAAACGAACCCTCAAATATGTATTTTAATGTTTTTGTTTCTTTCATGCATGTGTTTCTAATGTATTTATAAGATTATTTCTTTGTTGCTTTGTATGTCCCTCCCCCACAGTGTAACCCCCGCTTTCACTATATTTGATGTCAGTATAACATGTGGAGGAGACGGGGACAAACAAGTCGTTTAAGGATTCAGGTGGACCTGTTGCAACAATGAGAAGTACAAAATGTCATGTCAAAACCAACTTTACAATGTCGGTGGGGGGGGGTGGGGGGGTATGATTGGGTGGGGGGGAGGGGGGAGGCTGGGAAGGGAGGTGAAGGGTAAACAAAGGAGGAGGCTGCAATGCTTGGTAAGAAATGTATGCAGTTTCCTGCCCATGTAATTGTAACCCCTCTGTACAGTATGTTCTCAAATAAAATGAAATAAAATTAAAAAAAAAAAAAAAGACTTCAGGGGAAAAGAAACCCCTACACACCTCTGGTGGGAGTGTAAACTAGTACAATCACTATGGAAATAAATATTGAAATTCCTTGAAAGAAAAAAAAAACTGACAAAGTGTTGTCCAAAGCTAATATTTTTTTACTTTTCCAGTTAAATCTGAGCATTCAGATTGTTCAAAATATTTACCAGTGTTTTATGTTTAATTACTAATTTAGCTGTTTAGTTTTTTTAATTTTAGCCATTTGTGTTTTTTATTGCTAATTGTGGTTTTTACTTTTAAAATGCTTTCATTGAGATATAAAATTAGTATATAATAAATTGCACAGAGTGCATAGTTGCTAACTTCAGTTAGTCATAGGATAATACTTGTAATATCATTACCACAGTCAGTTTAGTTAATGTATCTATTATTATTATATCTTAAATTCCTTTTCCCTAGCCTTCTTCCTCTTCTCCATCTTCAGGAAGCCATATTCTTTCTGTCATTATGAGTTATAGTTTGGTATTCTTGGTTTCTTTTCTTTCTTTCTGCTCTCTCTCTTTTCCTTCCTTCCTTCCTTCCTTCCTTCCCTCCTTCCCTCCTCCCTCCCTCCCTCCCTCCCTCCCTCCCTCCCTCCCTTCCTTCCTTCCTTCCTTCCTTGTCTGGATTTGGTGTCTTCTATTTGCTTGTTAGGTAAGTGCTGTACCACACAGCCACTCTCCAAGACCTTTAATAGAATTTCATACAAGGTCTCCTTTTTGCCCAGACAGACCTGTACTGAGATATTCCTTTTATGCTTCTCATGTGGCTGGAATGATAAGTGTGTATCACCTCTCCTACCTTTTGTTGATTGATATGGAATCTCAGAAATGTTTTGCCTGGGTTGACCTAGAATCACAATCTTTCTGATCACTGTTTCCTGAGTAACTAGGATTATAGGAGTGAGACATCATACTTGGCCATAAGTATTTTCTTTTTTTTATTGTGAAAATTCTGTACAGAGGAGTTACAATTACATGGGCAAGATAATGAGTACATTTCTTATCAAGCATTGTAGCCTCCTCCTTTGTTTCCCCTTCCCATCCCATCCTATCCTCCTCCTGCCCCCCCTCAATCCTCCCCGCCCCCCATACGTATTTTCTTATATTCTGTTTCAACTCTTTTAATTTACTTAAAAAAGTTTCTTTGAAAAGAAAAATCTTAATTTTGAGAAAGTAACATTTATCAAGTTATTTTTTTATGGGAAAGGATTTTGAAGTTGTGCTTTTAGAAATATTTGTTTTACTTCAGATCAAAAGTTATTTATATATTTCCTTCTAGAAATTTTGTACCTTAGTTTTTATAATTAGCTTTATTAGTCATTTGGGGATAATTTACATATTAAAGTTGTAAACTGCTATATCTATTATCTATCTGTCCAACTGTCTATCATTTCTCATCTATATGTCATTTATATTTCATCTATCTATCTATCGATCCATTCATCTATCTATCTATCAATCTATTTATCTATCTATCTATCTAATATGCTAATATTCAATTGTCCCTGTATCATTTATTAGAAAGACCATCTTTTCCTCACTGAATTTCCTTTGCACTATTGTGAAAAACCGATCGCATACACACATAGGGTAAAACAAACATCATTTTGTTTAATTAATGTATGCTTCGATCTGTATGCCCCACTCTCCTGTATAGACAACAGTGGGTCACTATACAGCTTGAAATCGGGTAGTATAAATCATCTAACATAAAAAATTTGGTTTTAAATTGTTTTGCCTGCTCTATTTCCTATGATTTTCAGTAAGAATTTAGAATTACTTTGTGGGTTTCTAGGTAAAAGCCTGAAGGAATTTGATTTAATTTATCTTATGATGTTTCCTGTAGTTCTATTTTTATATTCCATTTTCTCAACTGGTTTGCTTCTGTCTGGTTCTCCTTTGAACTCGCAGACGCAACTCTGCTTCCTTCCTTCCACTCTTTACTTGGGCACAGGACACTATCTTAGTCTTTTTCATCTTTTGCTTAGCTGAGTTTCAATCTCCTTCCATCTAATCCTTTATTTTATTCTTTTGCCATTACTCATTATGAAGAACAGAAATGTAAGTCTGTGTGCATTTCCCTGAGGAAGACATTCTGACTGCAGGGATCTCAGATGGGCCTGTAGCTTAGAGGTGCCTTTCTTTATAGTAGTTTTTAGATTCTCAAGAGAACTATAATATGTACTCATTTATACCTCAGGGCACATTGTCTCCAAAACCATCCTGGGAAAAGCCGAGGATAAATAATAGATAAAGTGTCCTCTAGTACCAGTGTTTGATATGCCAGGTGTGGTTTAAGGAACTCCTGGTAAATCCTGGATATGGGGCATTAAGGCAGATCTGTTATCTATTATTAGGGCCTGGCTAGAGGAAGCCCATTTTTGGATGGTTTCTTCCCCCTGGGTATCTTGAACTGGGTGTTAAGGAGTGGAACATATGTTTTAGATGTAGAAATTCATGAATAAAATGGCCTTTGGGTAAGCCTAGGTATTTTCAACATCTGGTCCTCAAATGCAGAAACCAACTTTGTTTTACTCTAAATGTAAGAACTATCACGTAGTTGCAGGGAAGGCTGGGGCCACGGCAACCGTGTTCTAACTGACCCCATTGTCTTCATGCTGTCCCCAATATTATCAAGTTTCCTTGTTTCTATTTTTCCTAGACCCAGACAGGACTGTTTCTCTCTAATTTAAAAAAGATTAGTTTTTGACAATCTTCTATTTCGTTCAGAGTAGTGTTCAATTTCCATCACTTGGCACTGAAAGGTTTTCTACCACTTGTTTTATTTCAGCCTCCTCACCCCTACATTTCTACAACTCTCCCTTGTAGGTAATGTGGCTACACGTGTTTTGCAGTTTTTCTACCTCTGCTTCTTTAATTTCCCCTCCCTAGAATATCTTTTTTCACTTCTGATATTGTCTGAATCTTTCACCATTCAGCTCAAGTGTCACCCTGGGTAAACTTTAACTACAAGTTCCTTCAGAGCTACGATGACAATGTCTCTGGCTATCCTAGAATTATAACAGCTAGCACTTTGTAGGCAGCATACATAGCTGGTAAGTGTCAGCATTCAACCATAGTGCTCTTTATTTTAGTACTGATGCTTTTACACCTTGCATGTGTTTTATTTGTTACTTACAACTGCGAGTTTTGCATTTTACTTCAAAACACTTGTGGAAAATATGATTGGTCAGTTCTGGGGATGATAGACACCAATTTGGTTTAGTCTAGACAAAAAAGGAATCAGTTATAAGGAAATCAAGAAATTAAAGGGCAAGAAGTGAGCAACTGGAAAGGCATCAGAAAACAAGGCCATTAGGCTTTCAGCTTCTCTCTGGAGTCTAATGGTTTCTTCTGACTTTCTTGTGAATGTTGTCTGCCTCCTTCACTTGCATGCTCACTCTCATTCATTACTTTCTTCTCTATGACAGGAAACAGACACTGTAGCTATGAAATGGTACCTGTCTCTATGTCCCTCCACCCCCCAGCCCCTGCAAATCCTCATTGGCCTTTTATATTCCCAATTTCAGTGAATGAAAGAGCAGATCTAAATAGGGCAACAATACAACAAGAGATACCACCAAAATAATCTCATAGTTGCAGAGGCAGATATCAGAGAAGGGAAGATCTAGGCCAAGAAGGAACCTCTAAAAGAGTACTGGAAAATGAATGGGTTTATTTTGACACATTCATGATTTATTGACTGTATTTACCATGGATTATTCCAGTAAGAATGATCTTTTCGTTGCTTCTTAGGTGAAGTGTAGACAATGAAAGATGAATGAGTATATTTCAGTTCTGAAAATGGGGTTTTTATTGTAAACTTTAGTTATATAGTATAATATATACTTTTAGTGTTTAGTAAGATACTAAATACTATATATCATCATACCGTGCTATATTGATCATTAAGAAATCTTTCATTATTCCAAGGAGAATCTAATCCTTTGGAGAACCCACTTGGATGCAAGAGGACATAAATTCTTCTTAATGTTCCTCTGAAGATTTTATCAAAAATTATGTATAATTTTACTATATCTGACAAGCAGTGAAAGGCTGTTTTTCTCGCAGCTTACCTCCTGGGTAGGATGGTAGTTTCTCATATAGAAGGTTTGACTCTACTTGAGTGAAGTGTCAGATAGTTTCCATAATTTCAGTGGGAATAGCAGCCAGATTCATCACTGTATAGTAAGCCATGCCAAAGGGACGAATGTCCAGGAGGGAACCGCAGATTGCCTCCCAGGACTTTCATATCCTTGTTTGTTAATTGAGTGTTGACAGACTGTTTACCTCTTTGTTAAGTAAGGGAGGAGAAACAGACTCAGCTTTCTAAGTACAAGGTCTGAGTTAGGCAGTGTAGGAGGGATTGAAGTGTGTTGATGGCGATCTTTGGGAATGAGTTGGTTTACTTGCGTAGCGTTTCTTTTTGTGCAGCTAGTAATGGAGAAACAATTGCTTATTTTATTTTTTTGTTAGCACACATTTATGCTATGAGGGGAGATTCATTGTGATATTGCCATTTGTGCATACAGTTTGTCTGGATAAATTCACCCCTCTGCCACAGAAAGATGATTTAATAGCATTTGAAAAGGTATGAAATTCAGAAAAGTTTTGAGAGACAAAAAGGAGCTATTTAGTGAAAAAATTATCCTCTCTCTTTTGTCATTTAAATTTTTTTCATCCTTAAAGTAGCTAATTAGGGTAATTTGCTTTTTGTGTAGAAAGAAATCCAAAGTTATTTTACTTCCCAAGAGATATGTGATTTGCAATATTGGTGCAAATTCCTCATTCATATGCTAGAAGATGAGATGGGATAAAAATCAGATTTAGTCTTAGAAATCTTGCCTTCCAAATGTTAATTATTCTAATCAAATCACTTCTTCTCTTTATAAGTACCTTTGCTCAGATAGCTTTGTATAAAATTCCCTAAGTCTTTCTAATCTCAAATGACTCAGATATTGTCTGTGGAAAAATAAAAACAATCAAATTTTGATACCTTACAATGTCTTTAAATTGTTAGAGTTCCTTGGAATCTTAAGCTGGATAGCTTAAGAATGTATTATCTGTGGAAAGTGACTGATGAATTCCATAAGTGGTTTTTTTGTTTTGATAAGAACTACTTTTGGAACATGTATTAGTGAATTATAGAAGAGAACTAATTGTGGCTATGTGTTTTTTTTTTAATCTGTGCGGATGAATATGTATGTGTTTATTAAATAGAATGATGAAGCAGGAAGATAGAATTATAGTATAGGAAATGGGAGTCAAAGTGGAATAAAATTGCTTATTGGCAGGTACACTGGACTAAGGGTTACAGCTAAAAATATAGATTTAAGTTTCTAGTATAAAGAGAATTCTTTTTTTTTTTTTTTTTTTTTTTGCTGGTCATGGGCCTGAACTCTGAGGCACTGTCCCTCAGCTCTTCAGCTCAAGGCTAGTACTCTAGCTATTTGAGACACAGTGCCACTTCCATTTTTTCTGCTTATGTGGTGCTGAGGAATCGAACCCAGGGCTTCATGCATGCAAGGCAAGCGCTCTACCACTAAGCCACCTTCCCAGCCCCCTAAAGAGAATTCTTATACCACTAGACAATATATTCCTACCACATTATTTCTTATGGAAAACTTTTTATGGTCAGGAATTAAATGTGATTTTTTTTTTTTTTGCAAATCAGCTTTTGATCTCACTTAGAAACCTAAATGATTCACAAGTGACTTATTTCTGTGAATTATTTCTTCCATGGAAAGATTATTTTGGTTGTTTTATTTTTCGTTTTTGGCTCAACCAATGTATATTTCTTATACACCTATTATGTATTGGAATCTATCTTAGAACTACAATATTGTTCATTTTATCATGATCTGTCTGTATTTCCCATCTCAGCAAAAATATACAATTGCATTCTGTAACTCTAATATACCGTCAGCCAAGGTCCAGGCATTTTCTTGATTCTTTCCATGATAAAAATGCTCTGGCCAGCTGAGCTGTTGTGGGATTGAGCTATGCCGTGTTTTACGTTGACTATTATAGGTATCAATCTAAAGGCCACTCGGGGTAGCAGAGTTTCCCTTAGGACTTGGAACTTTTGGATTCCTCCTCCAAAATCTGTAATGAAGAGAGTTATTTTGGAAAGTATTCCCTACAGTTCATGTCTTAATTCGATCATCTGGGAATAAGAAAGAAGATCCCTCTCAATGCACCACTAACTTGAATTTCTGTGGTATTACGTACAATTCTCTCATTTATTTTCACAGTGATAGTGTGTTTTTTGAGCCAAGTTCTGCATACATTCAGGGGAGAAGAAATAGAATGTTTTAGGTGGTTCTACATTCTTTACGTGAGATCTGATGGTATTTATTTATTTATTTTGTTCCTCATAAAACATTCACCATGAGCTACACACATCTCTGAGATGAAAGATACAACTCTTAGCCTGTTAGCCTGTTGGCTTATTTGGGCAAAAACCAATAAAGCAACCTCTTCAGTTGCAATAATCAGTGAAGATTTTGAAATATAATAGGAGTGAAAGAAAATCAACCTGTTTGACTCAAGAATGTTTGGTATATCCTTTGGTATATCTTGGTATATCCTTTACATTCTGAAGCAGAAAATTAGAAAAGGGAAATTAAACTATAATAGAGAGGAACTACAAGCCTGAGTGACATTAATCATGTCATCTCCTTTGGCATTTGCTTAGTTGGTTCTTAGAAGTGACAGCTGCTTATTAACATGCTCTTTTCCTAGAGGAGGGGATTTATTAGAAAGAGGTTCTGGTTTCTGAAGCTTCTAGTAATTCTCAGATATACATGCAATAAATTACTATATGGAAATGAGGACAGTAAACTCACAGAGGACTTTTGTGTAAGAAAACCCCTTTTACATAAACGAGAAACTCATTGAATAATCTTAGTGACTGAGTACTTTTTCCCCTTAAGTCCATTATTTTTTTACATTATCTGTGAGCCTCAGTATGCACACTGTAATACAGATGAATTGATGATAAGGCTCATTTTACAGTAGGTAAAGTATTTGGTATGGACAGAGTGAAAGCTACTGTAGAAAAACTTCATGAAGAAATCTTAAAATATAAAAAAAAGCCTAACCCATAACAATAAACGTCATCATGGGTAATTGTTCTCTTCCTATGCAAAATTAAAAATTTCATCAAATTTCTTTTATTGGGATTATCATGACTTTGAAGTATTACTTCTAACAAATCATCTTCAATATAAAAAGTATCAAATCTTTTCAGTCAGGCACCGGTGGTTCATGCCTTTTATTTTAGCTACCTGGAAGGCTGAAATAGAGAGAATCGTGGTTTGAGGCCAGCCTGTACAGCAAAATAGTAAGATGGTGGTATGTGTTTGTTATCCCAATTCCAAGGGAAGCTGATTTTGTGAAAGTCACAATTCAAGCCCTGCCAAAGCAGAAGAGTCCAAAAGATTCCATTTCAAAGGAAGCAGTTGGTGAGCAGATCTGCCATCCTCGCTTATAATGGGCAGTGGAAAAGAGTAGGATCATGGTCCTTACCTCATACCTGAGCAGGAAGTAAGAACCTATCTCAAAAATAACCAGTGTACAATAGGGCTGAAAGTGTGGCTCGGCAGTAGAACACCCACTTGTAGCAAGTGAAAATTCCTGAGTTCAAACTCAAATTTCTGTCCCCCAAATTTCTGTTTGGTATATAACTGAGGTAGAACTGTGGGAGCCTTCAGAAATTAAAAGATTGAAAGGGCTTTTGTGATACTGTAACAGAGTTGAAAATAGCAAGAATAAAGATGAACCTTGTTTCCTAGTAAAGATCCATGTTGGAGGAAGGAAGAAATTTTGTGGCTCGAGGACTCTAGAATACACAAATGCACACATATGCCCGTGCACAGGTGTGCCAGCATGCACACGTATAATATCTAAGAGTTCTGATAAAACAAAGACATTGGATATTGGTGTAAGTAAAATTGCTCCCAAGACAAAAATAAATGCTTCAAGCTCTTTGTTTAATTTGTGCTTCCTCTATTTATCTC
Organism: Dipodomys spectabilis; assembly: GCF_019054845.1. NCBI lineage: Eukaryota > Metazoa > Chordata > Mammalia > Rodentia > Heteromyidae > Dipodomys > Dipodomys spectabilis. The sequence continues at coordinate 3,414,641 of NW_024870974.1, forward strand.
ATGTTATTCTAAAATTTTGGGGTGTATCTCCTAATCTGAAGATTGCAATTACTTCAGCTTTCTTGAAGGACACAGGTTATTTTCATTTTAGTTTTGGCATTTTAGTATTTTTCACACACATAATAGGAGGCTGATAAAATTAAATTTAAGTAAAAATTGAGATAATTTGTTTGGCATAGAAATTCTGGAATTTCACTACATCAGGTCTGAGGTAGATTCAAAATTAGCTAATAGCAAATGTTCAGTTTAATAACAATGAGAATAAACCAACCAATTTCATTCTTTAAAGGCAGTGATTTTTGTTAAGAGGAAACGAGGTTCTCTTTGGTAGTCCTCATATAAATCTATGATCTTGTTGGTACAGTTTGTTTGTACATAGGGGATTATATCTCAGAATTTTGAGCCATCACCGTTATTAGGGAATCATGGTCTTCCTAGGATAGCATTCACATCCTAGAAACCAAGATAATCTTAATTGAGTCAGAGTTAATAGCCCTTACCATATTCTCCTGCCTCACCTGCTAAATTTCTAGTAGTAGGTTAGAAAGCTGAATGAGAAAAATGAGTGAAACTGCGACCCTATAGCAAAAGAGGGTGAAAGAACAGTCTTTTATTCAGGATGTTTCCCTAGTCCAAACACAAAAACAAGACAGAACCCCCTTCTTTCTTGATGCACTTCTTATATGTCATTAGGAACATAATTCTTATTTTTAATTTTTTTAGTGGGTACACTGGTCAATGTAACTTTGAATTTACAAAGGCCAAAACTCTGTCAACCTTGACATTGTTCTTCTAAATACAAAATCTAGCAAACACAGCTGCACCCCTTGGAATCTGAAACTCCAAATAATCAAGAAGAGGCTGAGTTGCTGACACAATTTTGGTTCAGTGATGCTTGGAGGACAGATACCCCCCAAAGCACAGAAGCATGGTGTTCTGTTTCCTATGAGATCTCTTCCTCTTTCTTAACCCTTTCTAATTCAATCTCTTTTCTTAAACTTTTTAGTAATCTAATTTTGAAAAGCTGTGGTTATGCCAACCAGAGAGGTACCTTGATCCCTGCTTTGGTTTATTTGTATTTTAATATGAGTTTACTATCCCCAGGTTCCTACATCTATAGGTTAAATCTGACTTACATGTTTTTAGCATACTAAAGAATTAAATTAGAATTCAAAACCTCATGGAAGTTGTAAGCACTAGAAAACTGCACAAGAAAAATGTCACAGGGATTAACAAAGTGACTTACACTCGTTCCATGTGCAGATGCTTGGATCTTCTCTTCTGCCCTCTGGGAGAGTGCTCAGTCATTTTTGGCTGAGGCGTTCCTGGAGAAGTGAGCGTTACTGCTAATTAAGGAAGTACCCAGCCCTTGATTTGGGTCCACATCACAGAAAAATTTAAGAGGACACTTCATCTTTCCCTTTTCAACATCTGAGTAGAAGTACTTGGCTTGACAGTTAGTTGGTCTTTCGGAGGTGAGGAAAGAGAAACATTTATTTGTCTGGAAATTCTCTTAGTCATGGTCTCTCTATGAAAGGCAGAGTGACTATGTAATCTTGAGTTCAAGTCACGTTAGCACTCTATGGAGCAAGTTGACTGCTTTGTGGGTGTGATATTTGGACACACTTTGGCAAATGTTCTGAACAGATTTTTGCACCCTCTTTGAGCTGTTAAAGGAAAATAAAAAAAAAAAAGAAAAAAGTAGCTCTGAATAACCCAAAATACAACACTTAAGACATATTTAAGCTAACAATATTAAGATGGCACTTTGACAATTGCAGTGCTATATAGTGATAATTAGTATTAAGTTGTATTTTATAAAAACACTTCCCATCTAGACAATGGAGTATTACTTAGTACTCAGAAGACATAAGCTATCAAGCCATGATGAAAAAATGGGAAAATGTTAAGCATACATTAGTAAGCCAAAGAAGTCTATTAAAGTATACATACTATCTATAATTTTCTGACTATGTGATACCCTGGAAAAGGAAAACCTAAGGAAGTGAGTCAAAAGATCAATGGCTTCAGATGAATAGGCAAAGCACTTAACACTATTAGGGCAGTGAAACTGTTCTCTTATGTCCTATAATGCCACATACAAGTCTTATACATTTGACAGAAACTATAGAAATAGAACAAGAGTAAATCCTAATGTAAACTATGAGCTGTGCATGACAATGACATTCCAATCTAGGCTTAATGGCTAGACTGTTACAAATGTACCTTTGTGGTACAAGATGACAATAGTGTGTAAACCTAACAGGGCTATAAAAATGAAATTTACAACTGGGTGCTGGTGGCTCACGCCTGTAATCCTAGCTATTCAGGAGGCTGAGGTCTGAGGATCGCAGTTCGAAGCCAGCTTAGGCAGAAAGTCCCTGTTGAGACTCTTATCTGCAATTAACCACTCAAAAACGGGAAGTGGTGAAATGGCTCAAGTGATAGAGCACTAGCTTTGAGCACAAAGAGGCTCAGGGACAGCACCCAGGCCCTGAGGTAAAGCCCCATAATGGACAGAAAAAAATGAAGTTTACTAGTTAGATAAAAGTATACTCACTTCTTCTCAGTTGAATAATCCTAGAGAGCTGGGTAAAGCATGCTCTTTACTCTTTTAATAATGAATACTCATCTGGGCACTCAGTTTTCTACATATTAGAATCACGGTTGTTATCAGTCCTGGCCCCCTGGAACTGATATCGCTCTGTTGATTTGACTTCTAGCCAGTCGGATTTAAACTCTTATGTCTGTTTCCTTTAACTTTGTAGCCTATAGTTTTCCCACTCCATTTCACATCTTGTGCTTGAGTCTCCTTGCAGAACAGAGTATGAAGGCTTGATGACGAGATTGTAATGCATTTTCAATGATCAAGAATAGAAAAAGAAGAGTGCATTAGGGAGTATTATACATAGAAAAGGGAAGATTGCTATAAACTTTGTAGATACCTAACATGTTTTCAAATATGAATTATTGAAAATGAAAAAAATCCCTCTGTTTTCACAACTACAGAAAAGACTGATTTTCAGCAGTATTTTTAGTATTTCCATGGTAGATTTGACCAATATGTGATCACTTATAGTTTGGCTGTACAATAGATCTTTTTGCTTTTTAAAAATATGTCTATTTAATAGACTATCTGGAAGAAGTTTAAAGGAAATATGTTGATACTTAGCTCTGTTATAACAAACATTAGATGTGTTTAAAGTCCTTTTGTCAAAATCAGTCTAGATTTCACCAAGATTATTTTCAATTACAGAAATCCATTTCATTGATATCATTCCTTTATCATCATGATCTGCCCCTGCTCTGGTTAGATGAAATATTTGTCAAAGCCACATTTAATCATTTTTGAACCATCTATTTTAAATCCCCACCTTAGAATCCCCTCCAGATTAATTACCATAAAAAAAGACCCTTTGCCATTCCTTGAGCTTCCACTTGAAGATTTTATCATGTTACAAAGCAGATGAAAGTTTTATGCATATAATTCTATAACATTGACTTCTAATATTAGGTGTCAGAAAGCTGGAGTCTGGAGTCAGATCTGCTTGTATTTGAACCCTAACTCTTGTCTTTTATTGCCTTTGGAAACTTTATTAATTTCTTTATTCATTCTATAATTTCTGTATGAAAACATATCGATTATACCTACTGTCTCAGTCTGTTAGGTGAGCCCATCGACCTAGAGCCTTAAAAGGGCACATTGGGACATACCATTTCTTATTACCAAATTAAATGAATTATTGTGTTAGTATAATTTTGTTACTACTCACAATATAGAAATATTTTTGGTAGTATTTATTAATTTATTTATTCATTTTTAGTTTCTTATTATAGTGGTGTTTTTATTGTCTCATATAACACTTGGTTAGGGATCCTGAACTTGCTCTAATATTTTCTCAGGGAACCCCTTGAATAAACGACTCAGTCTCTGAGATTGGATGAATTTTCATTTTCTATCTCTAGAGTCCGTGATTCTGTAGAGGGATTTCCTATCATGAGAGAGGCAGAAACTGGAGGAGGAAAAAAACTGAAATGGTTTAAACATCAGTGACCTACCAGGTTAGCAGTTGCTTTCTATTGGTGGTTGTAATTATTCTTCTGTAACTACTCTCATTCCAAGTCTATTACTGCCCATGATCTGTGCGTGAACAAGGGAATAATTAGTCCGTGTAGTTCCTTTTCATCATCCTGCCCTTCTAGCATCCTGCTAAAGTTGCTTCTGGTTCCACTCAAGCTCCTACTATAGGTGTGAGGTACACAGCAGAAAACCAAAATTATGTTTTGTGAAAACAATTCAGCAGACATTAGCTTTATTTTTGTGATTTATGGCCATTTTCTCTCCAAATTAAAACAAAAACAGTGTAGACAAATTTAAGACTTTATAGGAAAGTACAGGAAAGGAAGTATAATTGTTCATTGTCCTATGAGCAAGAATTAACTATTTTAGATTGTTTTGGTTCATTTGCTTCTTCTTTTTTGCTGAAGAAGATTCTATTTTTTTTTAAATAAAGATTCTGCTAAAGAAAACAGGAAAAATACAAAGAAATTAGAGTCTGTATTTAAAAATCTTTTAACTGTTTGGTTTAAACTTTAGATAGTGGCCGGGCAATGGTGTCTCATGCCTGTAATCCTAGATACTCAGGAGGCTGAGATCTGAGGATCACGGCTCAAAGCCAGCCCCGGCAGGAAAGTCTGTGAACTCTTATCTTCAATAAATCACTCAAAAAAACCAGAAGTGGTGCTGTGGCTAAAGTGGTAGAGTGCAAGCCTTGAGCTCAAGAGTTGAGGCCCAGGCCCAGAGTTCAAGCCCCATGACGATGACCACCGCCATCAAAAAACTTTAGATAGTAATTGATTTTTTTTTTTTTTTTTTTATGAAAGAGAACTGGTCATTAGCTGATTTTTTTTTTTCTTTTCGGTCGTGGGGCTTGAGCTCAAGACTAATGCTCTACCACTTGGAGCCACAGCGCCACTTCCAGTTTTCTGGTGGTTCATTGGAGATAAGAGTCCCATGGACTTTCCTGCCCAGGCTGGCTTTGACCTGTGATCCTCAGATCTCAGCCTGCTGAGTAACTAGGATTACAGGTGTGAGCCACTGGTGCCTGGCTCTCATTAGCTGATTTTGTGGACAGTTGTCCTAGGTTTTCTTCACTGTACAATACTTAATATCCACTTCATTCAGTAATGCTATTTCTTAGAGTATTATATAAAATAATAGACAATCGTAGTTTATTTGCAGGGCTAAAGACCGAGGCTTCAGTCATGCGAGGCAAGCTCTGTACAACTCAATTACACCCCTAAATCTACATTTTTGAACTATGAGGGCTTTTACCTCTGAGAATGGCAGCCTATTTATTACCTTCATACCTGAGTACAATTTAAGGTAAATGTAATATTAGGTCACACTTTCTTGACATTTACATTTTGCTCTAATGTTCTATTATTTTCTGGTATAGAATATTCCTGTGGGAAATTTTGAGACAACTCATTTTCCTTGCTGTTAATGATTTTTTAACCCTTGATGCATGTCTAATTTACTTTTTATTGCTTATTAAATTATAAAAAATTGTATTTATTTTTCCAGTGGAATATTTAATTTTCCTTTGCTTAAAGTTTTTTTTACTTACACATAATTGAATAAACATTTAATTCCATTTATTGCATCCTGAATTGGATTATATTTTCTCTTTATTATTTTATTCATAAATGTACTTATCTCTTTTGTCATGTGTGGATTATATGGCTTTTCCTGTGGCAATAATTAGCTTTCCAGAGGTAGCTTACCACCAGCAGACTAGACAGCTGAATATAGATGCATAAAAGAATCCAAAAGAGTTAAACCAAGGAAGAAATACATAGATGACCCACAGAGTCTTGAACTGAACATATAGTCATTTTAAGCCATTTTGTTTTGAGCTTGTTATGTATTTGTTATGCAGCAAAAAAGTACTCATACCCATTAACATCTCATTGTTGTTAAGTACTAGGAGAGGGAAATTCTCAAATAGTTGTAAATTGGTTGGCCAAGTTTGTAATACTTAGTTGTTCAAAGTTGCTAAAAAGGACATAATTTTGTTGTTAATTATAATAAAAACTCAGCCAAAGTTACTTACTAGTTATTCCATACTTTATAACCTACTTTGACACCTCCAAATCATAGTGTTTTTTTTTTCAGTGAAAGAAATCAGGTATAATCCAAATAATCCTTCTAACTTACTCTTTTCTAACTAGGTTAACTGCTTTCCTAATCTTGTGCTTCTTATTTGGACAAAAATGTATGATTAAGTGAAAACAACTTCTCTATTTTTTCCTATGCCTATGTCTTGCCTATGTTGAATTTTATTCAGAAAGGTATTAATCATCCATCAAAAGAATGTACAATAAATTCATTTTGGCCTGTCAATATAGGAAATCTAAACACAAATCCTACAAAGGGTCCACAGAAAATAATGGCAAACAAATGCTCAGCAGCAAATAATTATTGAATGCAGCAGAATGTCACGTTTGTTTTCAGCCTCAAGGGCTCAAGACCCCTTTAATGGGCTTTGTTGGAAAGATCTGAAGGCTTTCATGTCAGAGCCTGGAAGGTTGATAATTTTGACCCCTTTTCAGCCTGACCTCTTCATTTGAAAGGCTGCCTGGCTGCAGAAGCACTTTTAGGTTTTAGAACTGTAGTAAGGTGGGAACTCTAGGCAGGTGTCTTCCAAAACTGATTTAGGTGGATCCAAAACCTAAAAAAATTTGCTGGGTCTGGGTAAGCTTGAGGCTCATTTGCATGCTTCAGACTCACCAGTCAATCAAAATTCATATTCTTTCTCACTTGGGGTTTGTACCAAATAGCATTAGCAATTCTGTGTAGGGAAGAAATCCCACTGAAATCAGAATATGTGAATTTGGACTTGGCTCCATAAGCAACTAACTGAACAACATTTGGCAAATCTCCTAACTTAATGGACGTCCACTTTTCTAATCTGTAATGGGAGACTAATAGCATGAGATTTCCCTTAGTGAATCAGGAGTGAAATCTGGTCAGTTAGCTTTTACAAAATGCTGTTATGCCTTCATTTTTACCTCCATTTATGGTTTAATATGTGAGACCTAGCCTCCTTAGACCTGAGAGCATGTCTCTACCCTTTCTGCTCACTTGCTCTTTCTTTGTATAGCCTAGTCTCTTTTGTGGTTATCGTACATAAAATGAATTGCTAATGTTTCAGAGAAAAACTATTAGGCCCAATAATTGTTCAGAAATGTTGATTATTAATTATTGTTTGAGGTGTTTTTCTTTTGGTGGGTTGTGGGGCTTGAACTCTGGGCCTGGGCACTGTCAGTTCTTCAGCTTAAGGCTAGTGCTCTACCACTTGAGCCACAGTGCCAACTTCAGTTTTCTGGTGATTAATTGGAGATAAGAGTCTTATGGACTTTCCTGTCCAAGTTGGCTATGAACCGTGATCCTCAGATCTCGGTCTCCTCAGTAGCTAGGATTACAGGCGTGAGCTGCCGGCACCCAGCTCATTTTAGTTTTGAACCAAATATCAAACTTCTGTTGGGAGGCTGAGCTCTGAAACTTTGATTTTGAGATATTTATATTGGTGAGTTAACAGACTAATTGATTACTTCATGGTTCTAGGACTTTTAAAGTTGCAAAATAAATTGTACCATAGATAAATTAGGCTTTATTATACTTAAAATTTCTCTTGAGAGTTCATGATGATTAACTTGTAATTTTAGGTTTTGGATCCAAAAATCTAAATAAGGCAACACTAAACAAAGCAAAGCAAAACAAAGCAATGACACAACCCCACATTTAAACTCTTAAGCCAATGAAACAACAGTTTGGGGAGGGCTTCAGAGGTACATACAACCTGCATCTCATTTTCCTAAAAAACCACAGTTCTGCCTGGGATCACAACATAGCAACTACTTGAAGAACCATAAATAAAAGAATAAGGATGCTAAAGGTGTCTAACTGATATCAAGGATAACTAACCCTTGTTAGTTTATTCATAAAACCCATCTGTTCTTCTAATTCCTTCTTGATCTTCTTTGACTTGCATGTCCATCCATCCATCCTTCCTTCCACCCATGCATGCATCCACCATCCATTCAACTTTCCCATATTCCAATCACATATTAATTGAAGGCCCACTGTACACCAGACACTTTGTCAGGCATAGGCTCATGACTGTGTATTTTCTAGTTTATACACTTTAGAATTAAATAGATGACCCTTTTCCCATGCCTTCTCTAAGATTCACATTTCCACTGGGATGAATCTTGGAATAAATGAATACTTAGTTCTCAATTTTGTGTTCTAGGACTACTGTTTCCCCTAAGTTCATTGATTATCTTGAGAGCCATCAGTCTGCAGTACATGAAGCTGTATTTCTGTTTTCTGCCACCAAAGTAAGTGGTCCTGATGCAAACACTAGCTTTCAGCAGTGGCTAGTCTTGTGGGCTTAATTCATGGATATGGCTGTCCACTGTCATCTTGTCCTTAAATGTAACTAGCTTTGCTAGCAGTGTCAGCTATTCTTTTAACTCAATTTCTCTAAGAAAACATTCCCTAGTAAAAGTAGGAAATAAGCCACAGTTGGGGAAAAAATTACAGATCAACTTATTTTTAGTGAAAGATTTTATTTTACCAGATATATTTAAACTATTACACTTCAAAATTCATGTAACATTTATTGTTGAAATGTTTAGTATTTTTGTCTTAGAAAGTTTTCAAAATCCAGTGTGTGCTTTATACTTTTAGTACATCTTGACTTGAAGTAGCCACATTGTAAGTGCTCCTTATATGGCTAATGAATACCATACTGAATCATACAACTCCAAGAGTTAGTTTGTCATGTATCTTCATGTCTGCTCATGAAGACATTTTCTTGAACACTTACTTTGTGTCTAACACTCATGTAAATTCTGTTACACAGCAGCTAGGCACATTCCTTTTTCTCAAGTAGCTCTACAGTACATCAAAAGACAAGTGTGTTAGCTGTCTCAGAAAGGCGCTGCTTATGATGACAACGATGTGCTATGTGCAAAATCCCAAAGAGCCCCCAGAGAGGAGGCACCTGGGACAGAACTATGTGCTCAAGGAGGTGATATTTGAACTTAATCTGAAGAGAGGATCAGGTTCCTAAGAGGAAGAGCAGTGGGAACATAGCCACAAGAAGAGCCTGGAAGAAAATAACGCATGCAGCAGATGGAAATATTTAAACGAAGTATCCTTGTTTGTGTGCCCAAGTCTTAGATGCGTCTCAGCACACAGCTGGCAGCTAATGAGTGCCTACTAATCAGAAAAAATGTTTCTGCCTTTTCAGTAGAAAGTGAAGGAAGAAGCAAGAGAGATGGATACATGATGCATGTCACAAAGGGCCCTATGTGCCTTTGCAATTTATCCAAAGGCTGAAGGGAAACTATCGTCTCTGTCCATGAGTAAATTGAAGTAGAAAAGTAAAATGCTATGCATGCAATATTTAAGAAAGGGGCTCTGGGGCAAGACTCCCAAAGTTTAAATGTGAGGCTTGATAACAAATACTGAGATCATGGGCAAATAATTTTGGTCTGTGCACGTTTTTTTTTTCTTTTTTCTTTTTGTTTGTCATTGGACTTGAATTCGGGGCCTGGGTACTATCCCTGAGCTTTTTTTTTTTTTTTTTTTTTGCTCAAGGCTAATACTCTACCACTTTGAGCCACAGCTCCACTTACAGTTTTCTGGTGGTTAATTGGAGATAAGAGTCTTGAGGACTTTCTTGCCCAGCCTGGCTTTGAGCCTTGATCCTCAAATCTCAGCCTCCTGAGTAGCTAGAATTACCAGCCACCGGAATCCAGCCTACATGTGTCCTTATATCTAGTTGTAAATACTGTTGGTATTTGCATCACAAGGTGTTTGTGAGAACTTAATAAATTGTTATATGAAACATTCTTAGACTCCTTGAATGGACTTGATAAATGTCAGATGTTATATTTACAGAATTTTAAGTAGAAAAGCATCCTAAAGAGATCTGCATTTTCATAAACACCAATGACACTGAAGGTTGAAAAACAAGTTCAATGAGAAGGATGGGTCCACAAGTAGCAGGGCACACGTAGCAGAAATGGCAAGCCTTGGGATGAGCGAGTGTACAGAATGAGTGAGTTTGGTAACTAAGGGGGTGAGAGAGAAGACGTGACAAGCAGTTTATTATAACTTCTGAGTTTCTGCCATAGTCAGCATGGGATGAGCGATGGCACACTTCAGCAAGTTTCTGGGAGTACAGAAAGATCATCTTAGTGGATGGCATGAGAGGGTAGGTGGGGAGTTAGGGTGAAAAGGGGGGGGTTAAAAATCACTGATGTTATTAGACATGTTGAGTTCAGGATGATTAAGAGATAACCCAGTACGTGTGCAGTCTACATCGCAGGAGAAATACCTAGGAACTGACTTCTTACTTTCCAAAGATAGCCAAGTTAAATCCATTTTGAACTGAGAGATGACAAATTTACTACATAATTTAAAACAGTTTTATATGGCTACCATAAACAGATCACATTATGTTATAAACTATTTTAAAGAGATGATACAGATCTATAGGAAGCCACCTCAATCTTCTAAATACAATTTTATTTAGAAACCACAGAAGTTTCCATAACAGAATAGAAAACAGAAAAGTTCATTCTATTTTCTGTAAACATAGAAAACACGGGTCATGTTCTAGCAGTTTCTCTTTATACTAGTAATAATGACTGTAGCGTGTACAGGTGCAAGAAATTAGACAGAAGTGAAAGGTATACTCTCAAAACTTTGTCCTGGTTAATTTTGTCTAAAACTGGGGTACATTTTTTTTTATCATATTGTAAAGCTCTCTCCCTCCTTTAGACTATCTGCTGTTGAGTATGGAATGCACTTTTTAGACTTAGACTCAAGCCACTCAGTAAATTCAGGAAATATATATGTAAACTAATGCCAGAGAAGTGGATCCCTGGACACTGGGGCTCTGTTAGAGCCATTTATAGGGGAAAATCCCCAGACCTAACTGAAGGGGTTCATTTAGCAGATGTGCACCTGGCAAGCACTTAGATGGGGGGGGGGAGATGGAGGGAAGAAAAGAAGTACATTGTGACAAAGGACAGATGTAGGGTGAGTTTGAGAGCTGCAGAAACCCTGTATGAATGATGGATAAAGATGCTGAATGGGAGAGGAAACCTGAGGAAGGGAAAGATGAAGCAAGAAGTTTCGATAGATTTGTGTTATTGTTCTACAATTGTGTTGCCCTTTTCTATCTGAGGATTATTCATCTCAACGTAGTGGACACCAGGCTTGATCTTTTGACTATGACTCAAAATGTGAGAGGAATTGGATATGTGCTCCTTTCAGCAGAAGCTTTAAGAACTATTGGGAAAATTTCCATCTTTTTTCAGTCTATTCCAGATAGATATTGCCAGTGATATATGTGCAATGAGTGGCAAGGTCAAGGGCTAATTTGAGGCCAAAATCCAAGGCAATGTTCTGTTCTCTGGGTCTCTGTTAAGGATAGCTTGGGTAAACCATTCATGGGTCCCTATACTATAGGTCACAGTCATGTGGTATTCTTATAAAAGACTCATAGGGCTGGGATGTAGCTCAGTGGTAAAGTACTTACCTACTATGTGCAAGACTGAGATATTCCTGGTACCAACAACAAAACAGTAGAACAAAACAAAACAAAAAGTCCCCAAGTATCACAAACATAGGCTTTCTCTAGGGAATTAGTGCTGTAATAAGACAGTTTCTAAGTCAACCAGCACAAAGCATTCAATGACTGGGTAGAAAACCTCTTGTTTCAATTGATTGCAAATTTTTCATGAAGCTACTCATTATACAATGACTCATGTGTGACACATCGTTGATGGAATTTGTTTTGCCCTCAGTGGAATGGGAAAAATGCCTGCAACATCTTAAAGATGACAGTCATTAGAAAAGTAGTTAAAGAATGATGGTCTGTGGTTGCAAGCCTCACTGAACCGACACCTGAGTTGACTGTGTGTGTTATCTTAGACAAATGATTTAAGCTCCTGTCATCTCATAATTCTCTGGGGGAATCAATTGGTGACATGGCAGAGATTGTAGTTATTTTTAACAAAGACATTTAATAAAGTTATAGGTATTTCTGCCTTATTTTCCATATCTGAATCAGATAGGCTAAGAATAGAGAAAAGTAAGAAGTTGGCCATTGTATTTAAATCCTTGATGCTTGTTTGTTACTTTGTGTTTCTTATTCTCCTATTGAAGATTTCCTGGTTTCTTTCAGAGAGAGAGTAGAGCCAGCTCTGTGGGAGACAGATAGGGAGCAAAGAGGAAGCCTAACAGATGCGTTAATGATTATGGAACCTCTGTGGTCGATAGGCAGCCAGTGGTAAAAATTGCAGCAGGATTAGATATTCTTTTCCAATTCCATGGAACCAGTTAGTCCATAAGGATTTTGATGGTAGCATTCTCTTCAGTTTCAGAGTTGGAGCTTTCCAGGGGACAGTAGGTAATCTTTCTTTTGCTGGTTGTAGTTCAGTTGAAAGACATTTATCTGAAATCTGACAATGCTCTCTGTATGGATTTTAGCTTTTTTTTTTTTTATCCCAGAAACACATGTGTCTAATCTCCTTACTTGTATCATCTTTGGACTTGAGTATTACAAAGCCCTTATTCTCTGGCCAACATTTTGAATTGTCTGTCTTTTTCTTTTATTTTGCTGTGTCTTGTTTTGTTTCCCTGCTTACATAATGCTTATGGTTATCTATCTTAAAGAAAGCACGTAGGACATTTTCAAAATCTATACAGAGATCACATGGATTTAAACAATAGATTTATCTGTAGTTTGGGATCCTTTTTTCCCTCAAATGTTGTAATCCATCTTCCAGATTTCCCAGTCTTTTAATCTTGAGGTGTATTTTCAGCCTTAGTTTTCCTTTGCTGGAGTTGGAGTTTGACTTCCTCTTACTTCTCCCATCTTGGCCTAAGCAACCTTCTCTGTCAGCTTCTCTATGAACTGGATTTTGTCTGGCTTCTGCTTCTGCTTAGAAAGTTTTGAAGGATTTGAGTAGGGTACCACCTCAATATGCAAAGGAGAAAGTGATTTTAATGCCTTTGTAATCATTTATTTTCTAATGCATCTTCACCTACATGGTTCCAAGTCTGAAATAATCCTATTAAAGAGTCTTTTTCCTTTCTGTTGCTCTCATGTGTTGTATCCTTTCTCTTTGAAAAATGCATTAATCACAAAGCCAACTTTTATCATATGGGGACCACATAGGTTGATTTCTAGTGTGAAACCATCAGTGATCTCATGCTAACCACAGGAGGCCCCATTGATATCTTTGGATGTGTGAGAGATGGCAATGGATATTCACCTCATCTGAGAAATTGGTATCAAATGTTTGAGTTTGGATTCCAACTTGGAACTGCTTGGTTTATATGCTGAGCATTGCTGTCAAGGTTCAGAAAACAGTAAACAGCAGCTGAAGCAAAGAAGGGATTATTTTTTCCAACAAGTAGAAGTTAGGAGGGAGGGAAGTGGCAATGCTGGTGTGGTGGCATTGTGACATCAGTGGGTGCTTTCAGTCTTTTGCTCTGTTGTGCTTAGCATGTTGGCTTCTTAGCCTTAGAACACTGGTACCTTCCACAGCCCCAGGGGTTCATGTTGGCTTTCAAAGCAGGAAAGACAAGGAAGATAACATCAGTCATCAATACCCTGTTACTTGGGTAGTTTGAATATGGTCTGTCACTATAAAATTCCAAGTTGAAGCATGACCCTCAATACAGTAGTAGTGGTGGCATTTTGGGCCACGGTTGTTATTAAGGCTTTCCTTGAAGAACTAGATTAGCTATCATGGCATAGCTGTTCTGGCTTCCACATGTACCTACATGCCTTCTGCTTCTCTATCTTGTGTGGAGTTGCATGAGGACCTTTCCAGAAGCCAAGCTCTTAGTCCTCCCTATCTATGAGCTAAAATAAACCTCTTTTTAATTTATTATTCTTACTTGAAAATGCTAAATGAACCTCTTTTCCCCATAAAAATTAGTCTCAGGTATGTCATGATAGCAAGAAAACAGAATGAGACTAGTATATTTAAGTACAATCTACTCCATATCATTCCAGAAAACTCACTGTAAACTTTTAGTAAGTACCATCTGTGATCAGCTTGTCTTAGTAACAATTACACTGGAGTCCTGAACCAAGGACAGGATTGTTCAAATAAAGATAAGAAATATGTTTATTTACTTTGTATTATATGAAGTTAATATATTAAGATGCCTTTGAGAAACAACTTTTCTAAGCTCAATTGTTGAATCCCTGTGTGGAAGTAGTATTGTTAATGTTTCTATTACCATGAGTACTCCAATTTCTCATTCTACGTTTTTATTTACTATGTATTCTTACAAATTTAGCAATCCTCAGCACAGAGTGCTCAATGAATACTTACTGATTGAAAGTGAATCATTTTCTTTCTTTTTTTTTTTTTTGGGTCCGGTCGTGGGGCCTGAACTCTGGGCCTGGGCGCTGTCCCTCAGCTCTTCAGCTCAAGGCTAGCGCTCTACCACTTGAGCCACCTTCCCAGCCCTGAAAACGAATCATTTTCTATGAACAGGCAATTAGATAAGAGGTGAAAGTCTGAAATGAGCAAAGGACACAGCAAGAAAGTTAGAGAGGGCCTAGATATCTAGGAGGAAGACAATTTCACAAGCTGAAAAAAGTGAGGCAGGCCAAGTTGGAAAGATGGAAAACTAGGATGGGTACATAGTTGGGTCATAGGGGGAAAAAAGGACCCAGATGAAATTGAATATAAAAGGAAGATAAACTGGAGTAGGGAGGCAGATAATTGGAATCCAAGATTCCAGTTACTGCCTCTGTCTATATTGAAGAAAAATTTGCTGCCCATGAGTTGACTTACTCAGGTAGCTGACTTGTGTTAAAAGTAGTAGACATGAAAGAATTATGTTCTGAAGGTTGTGACCCCTTCCTCTCTGAGTTTAATGAATTCAATCACTGTCAGACAAGCATTGTGGAAATCTTTGCGGTCAAAACTTTAGAACAACCATCACATAACAAACAACAACAAAAGCCCAGCCACATTTCTAATACATTCTTCACAGCCCTTGCTTTCTTAGAGAAACTGGCTTCTTTATTCTGTCAAGAAGATCTGATTAAATTCTGGGCCGTTAAGCAAAAATATATAAAAAAAACTTCTTGAGTCTACGCGTAATTACGGAGGTTTCTCCTTTTGTAAGCCCCTGGGACAAGAAGTATTTCCATGTATGTTTTCTTCCAAATTATTTAGTTTAGATTTATCTTCTACATAAGCAGTGCCATGTGTCAGGGGAGTGCTTTAGGAGGGGAGGGGAAGCAGAAGAAAAGCAGCCCTGGTCTGCAGAGTGTCTCCAGGACATCTCATCAGGGAAAGATCCCATTTCTTGTATTAAAATTTATCTTTTCTCCCAAATTGAGTCTTTTTATGTGAATATTGGAAGCAGAAGAGTTTGTTTTCCTGTTTCCTGTGGCTAAGTAATTAAGCTTGGGTTGAAGCAGGCTTATTGTCTTAATGTCAAAATAGTTCCCTAGTTATAGATGCTAATCAATGGTGACAAACCTTTTCTTTATCTCCACTAGCAGCAAATATTCATTCTTTATGGATTGTAGTTTAGTAAGATAAGTTATGCTTATGCATATTAGAGGAATGGAATTTTATCATATAACCTTGCTGCCTAATTGCCAGTTTTGTTTTTTGGGTTCGGTCGTGGGGCCTGAACTCTGGGCCTAGGCACTGTCCCTCAGCTCTTCAGCTCAAGGCTAGCGCTCTACCACTTGAGCCACAGCGCCACTTCTGGCTTTTTTCTTTTTGCTATTGTGGTGCTGGGGAATCGAACCCAGGGCCTCAGGCATGCAAGACAAGTGCTCTACCACTGAGCCACCTTCCCAGCCCCAAATTGCCAGTTTTTAAATCAATTGACTGCTACACCTTTTAAGGATTACATGGTGAATGGAGGAAAGATACAGACAGAGAGTGAGAGAGAAGAAAGGAGGGGAAGAAACAGGCTGAGAAGCTGTAATAATAAATGTGTTGTATTCAACTAGAAAGAATCCCAGCAACCTTAGTATGTCATCAGATACTATTTAATTATATTGTGCAAAAATCCTTTTTAACATTTTATTTTCTATCAGTTATTACTCTGATTTTCTCCTTTTTTTCAAGCTTGTTAATACCTGTTATGGTTAATTTTTTTTCTCTCACTGAAAATTTCTATTCCTTGATTGTTTGCTTTCAAGAGCAAGATATTTACTTTTTTAAAAAATTTTTGAATATTAGGGTATATGCCAATACTAATCCATGTATAGATATAAAAGTTTAAATATACCAAAGACAATGCAGAGAAAACTGCATTGTCTTTTTACACTGATGCTTAAAATTAATTTATTTACTCCTCTAAGAAGCAACTATGTATGATCAGCTTTTAAAAAAATTCTCCCTGTGTGTGCATAAAGGGAGGAAGGAGAAGGAGGAAAAGGGAAAGGGAAATAAAGAAAAGGAAAGGAAAAATAGCAAAGGAAGAATATAATCTTTAGTTTCATAGTGACCCTGTCTGAAGGAGATGGCAGTTGTTTCTTTGAGGATTTGTTGTTAGTTGATTTAGTTTTTTGAGTTCTAAGTATATTTTAGATATGAGACCCTTGTCTGTTGTATGGCTAGTAAAGATCTTCTCCCAGTCCGTGGGCTTTCTGTTGATCGTGCTAGCTATGTCCTTTGCCTTGCAGAAGCTCTACAGTTTCATGCGGTCCCATTTGTCTAACCTTTCCTTGATTTGTTGTGCTTCTGGGTCTTTATTAAGAAAATTTCAGCCTGTGCCAAGAAGCCTAGAGTTTCTCTTATTCCTTCCTGTAATGTTTTCATGGAGTCTGCTTTTATTATAAGGCCTTTGGTCCATTTGGAGTTGATTCTAGTGCAGGGTGATATATATGGATCTAGTTTTAGTTTTCTACAAGTGTTTAACCAATTTTGCCAGCACCATTTACTGAAAAGGCTTTCTTCCATTCTATTTCTTTAGCTCCCTTGTCAAAGATTAGGTAGCTATAGGTCTGTGGGTATATTTCTGGGTCTTCAGTCCTATTCC
Organism: Dipodomys spectabilis; assembly: GCF_019054845.1. Classification (NCBI taxonomy): domain Eukaryota; kingdom Metazoa; phylum Chordata; class Mammalia; order Rodentia; family Heteromyidae; genus Dipodomys; species Dipodomys spectabilis. Next base: position 3,431,763 of record NW_024870974.1, read on the forward strand.
ATTAGTCCTCAGGTCTTTCTTGTGCCAGTACCAAGCTGTTTTGATTACTGTGGTTTTGTTGTAGAATTTGAAGTTTGGAATTGATATTCCTACAGCGCTATTCTTTCTACTGAGGATTGTTTTTACTGTTGGGTCTTTTATTGTTCCATATGAATTTTTGGATTGCTTCTTTTATTTCCTTGAAGAATGAGGTTGGAATGTTGATAGGTATTGCATTGAATTTGTAGATAGCCTTTGGCAGTGTTACCATTTTCACGATGTTGATCCTCCCAATCCAGGAGCTGGGAGATTTTTCCACTTGCTTAGTTCTCCTTTCATTTCCTTTTTCAGGTTTTTAAAGTTTTTGTCATACATGTCCTTTACCTCTTTTGTTAACACCTAAGTATTTTTTGTGGGGCTATTACAAAAGGGGTTGTTTTCCTAATTTCAGCCACACTCTTCTCATTACTAGCATACAGGAAAACCATTGATTTCTGAGGGTTAATTTTGTACCCAGCTACTTTGCCAAAGTTTCCGATCAGCTAAAGTAATTTGGGAGTGGAGTCCATGGGGTTCTTTAAATACAAGAGCATGTCATCTGCAAAGAGGTAAAGTTTTACTTCATCCTTCCCTATTTGGATCCCCTTTATGTCTGCATCTTGTCTTACTGCTGTAACTAGGCATTCTAATACTAGGTTGAAGAGGAGGGGGGAGAGTGGACACCCTTGTCTCGTTCCTGAATTTAGAGGAAATGGCTTTAACTTTTCACCATTAAGTATAATGCTGGCTTAGGTTTATTATATTGAAGAATGTTCCATGGATTCCTAGTTTTTCCAGAGCCTTCATCATAAAGGGGTGTTAGATCTTGTCAAATACTTTGTCTGTATCTATTGAGATAACCATGTGGTTCTTATCCTTGCTCTTGTTGATGTGATGAATTATATTAATTGTTTTACGTTCCTGAAATGCATCCTGTTTGATAGTGGTGTAGATTCTTTTGATGAGTTGTTGAAGTCGATTGGCCAAGATTTTGTTGAGAAGTTTCGTGTCAATATTCATCAAAGAAATGGGCCTATAGTTCTCTTTCTTTGATGAGTCCCTGCCTGGTTGAAACAACTGCCCGATTAACAAATGGGCTAAAGACTTAAAGAGAGACTTCTCTGAAGAGGAAATAAGAATGGCCAATAGACACATGAAAAAATGCTCAACCTCTCTAGCCATAAAAGAAATGCAAATCAAGACAATATTGAGATTCCACCTCACCCCAGCTAGAATGGCTATAATCAAGAACTCTAATAACAACAGATGCTGGAGGGGATGTGGACAGAAGGGAACCTTACTGCATTGTTGGTGAGAGTGTAAACTTGTTCAACCACTTTGGAAAGCAATATGGAGGTTCCTCAAAAGACTCCATATAGAGCTCCCCTATGACCCAGCAATCCCACTTTTGGGGATTTACCCAAATGATTACAAACAAGGTCATACCAAAGCTACCAGCACAACCACGTTTATTGCATTATTTACCATAGCTAAGATATGGAACCAACCCAGATGCCCCTCAGTAGATGAATGGATAAAGGAAATGTGGTATATATACACAATGGAATTCTATGCCTCCATGAGAAAGAATGACATTGCTTTTTTTGTTAGGAAATGGAAAGACTTAAAAAAAATCATATTAAGTGAAGTAAGCCAGGCCCAAAGAAACATAGGTCCCATGGTTTCCCTTGTTTTCAGTGACTAGTACATGTCTAGGACAAGCAGAGTAGGTCAAAGGCTATGTACATATGACCATATGAGATAATGTTAAGCAAAATGTACCCCAAGATAGGGACACAAGAGGGTTTTTTTTTCTTGCTAGTGTTTTTAATGTACTTTCAATACACTATGTGATTCTTTTTTTCTATTGTATGTTCTTCCCCCATGGTATAACCCCTGTTTTCACTGGCTTTGATGCTGGTGCTCTGCACCTTGTACATATATTTTTGTAATTTGGGGAGGGGAAGGGATATTGCAGAATGCTGAAATGAGGATGCAGGCTGACCCATTGTGACGATGAGATGTACAGGACACTATATTGAAAATGTCGGGGGGGGGGGGGGGCGGTGGAGAAGTTGGGGAGGTGTGAGGGAAGTGATGGTAGGGAGAAAATAAAGGAGAAGATAACAATGCTCGCTATGAAATGTACTCATTGCCCTACTCCTGTAACTGTAACCCCTCTGTACAACATTTTTGCAATAAAAAAGAAGATGGCAGTCTTCCATTGACCTATTGTATATATTATGTACTGTGTATAATACCAGGGCCTCAAGTAGGGCCTCAGAAGGACCACCAGTCTGTTGGTTTCACCCAGCTAACCAGGTAACTCACATGATCCACCAGCCAACAGTAGCTGTTGGATCTCCTCCCCTGTACTCCTCTCCCTTTGCCCCTCCCTGTTTCATATACACGCATACAGAATGATAGATGAAAGACATCCTGTTTTCTTTTTCTGATGCTATTATGAATAGAGTAAATTTCCTAGTTTCTTTTTCAGCCCACTTTTTGTTGGTTTGCAGAAAAAGGACAGGGTTTTATATGTTAAATTTATATTCTACCACGTGGCCAAATTATTCCATTTTGTCCCACGACACTTGAACTTGTACTTGCTTACATGTAGCTCTACTAGCTCTTTCCCCCTCATATCCTAAATACTGTTTTATCATTTCTCCTCTAACTTGAATCCATTGTGCAAATCTAAAAATATTTTAGCATACTTTAAATATGATTATGTATATATGTATGGCTATAGAAAGAGAGATTGATATGCAAACACACACATAGATGTATATAGAATTTGAGCTTGGGATAAAACAGCAATATTTCACATGAATTAAAAAATATTTAAGTATAATTATATAAAGCAAAATTTAAGAGATTTAAAAATAATATTTTTGATGACATTTTGAACTTGAAATTCTCTTCCAATGCTAAATCCTTTTTTAAAAAATATGTTTTTTTCTTTATTCTTTTTGTCAGTCATGGGGCTTGAACTTTGGGCCTGGGCACTGTCCACTCTTCAGCTCAAGGCAAGCACTCTACCACTTGAACCACAGTGCCACTTTTTTTTTCTGAGTGGTTTATGGGAGATAAGTGTCTCACAGACTTTCCTGCTGGGGCTGGCTTTGAAGCACGATCCTCAGATCTCAGTGTCCTGAGTAGCTAGGATAACAAGCATGAGCCACTGGTGCCTGGCTTGTGTTTGCTTTTTAAATAGTATTTTTATCTTTATTTTTAAGCTGATTTTATTTTTTATCTATTTTTATTGTCTTTTAGAAGCTGTACAAGGAGTTACCATTTTACAAAGCAGCATATGAAAACTTACAATGCATCTCAATCAATGTTACTCCTTTTAACATTTTCACCCATCACTCTTACCCCCACTTTTCCTCACTTTTCTTAATTTTATAATATATACATTGAATTTTTGACTATCATTGCTAAATCCTTAAAGTACTTTTTGCTGATTGGAATTTGCCTGTTGTCATTAATTGAAATGGTACAGCTGCTATATTCAAGTCTTTAGTCCCTCCTGACTTTTGTGCCCTATTGAAAGAAAACAAAAGATTTCCAAATCCAATATATCTTTCTTTAATTTCATTTGTAGGAAGTAGAGAACAAAGATTTGCACAACAGAATACTGCTTTAGATTATACTTTTAATTACTTACACATGTAAATTTACTATGTTGCCAAGGTCTAAGTGCCTTATTTAGGTGTCTGTTTAAAAATCTTTCAGGGGCTTAATCCATTGAAAAGAACTGGCCACCTACATATATTATTATCATAAAATACATAGACTATCTGGCATTTATTTTCTAAGATTTAAATTGGCTTAATCTTCGAATAACAATCACTGTGATAGATGGTTGAGGTTGTTATTACGTCAGTTTTACACACAACTATTTTAGATAGATTTATGCTTATATAAAAATTTATTAGGTAACCTGGAAATACCAATTAGTCAAATAGTCACTTAACTTCAGCTGTCATACAAATTAGTAACTTATGTCCTTCAGCCTTAGACCAATTAGAACTAAAGTAAAATCCACTTAACCACTTTCTAGTTGTGTTTCTACCCTTTAGAAAACATTTTATGGTTTCTTCAGTCTTACAAGTTTATAAAGAACATGGTTTTGGGGAAAAAACCCCACAGATAAGTCTTAAAGTTAACTTGCATTTGTTCCTTCCTATTCCTCTTTCAGTTATTTTTTATTTAGATCTCTAGGGGACTTTTGCATACACGGCATGTTTTTGAGAACTCTGACTATAGGTACAAGATGTAATGTGTCTTAGCCTTAGTTATGATAAACTGCATTGGATGGCTTATAGTATAAAACATACCTTAAATTATGTACAGAACATATGGAATTTGTGTATCATGATTTTATATCCGTAACACGTGTGTTTGCACATATTGGTGGACCTGTTTCTTTCAAAATTTAGGGAGAGGAAGTGTGGAATTAATTACAGGTGGACTGTTCAATGCTGATTTATATACAAAACTGAACCTTTTGCACTTCTATGTGTGTTTTGATATCTAAATACCATTTTATCCGTCTGGCTTTCTTACTTTGAGCACTCTTTTTCCTGGGAACAAGAGTTTAGAGGTTTTTATTGTCCTTTTCTATGTCTAGTTTTTGTAGGCCTAAATATTCATTCAGAGCCGATGTGCCTTCTTATTAAGGTTGATTCTTTAATTATACTTTACAAACATGCTGACATTGTAAACATGCCAGAGTCAACATTATCATAATGGAATGAAGAACTGGAATAATGGGACATAGGAAAAGATGAAGAGCTGGGTACCAATTCTCTTTAAGGCTACAATATTTCTATTTCTACCAAGAGGGCAATTGTACTGAAACTCATATCCATTTTTCATAAGGGCGTCCACCATCTGGTTCCTCTTGTTTCTCCCTTCTCATGCATTTACATCTGTTGCTTCTTCATTGTTCTACATAAGATTCCATTCCATATTTAATGTTCATTTCCATAAAAATTCCACATTCATGAGAGTCCCTAGGTCTCTGTTACCTATAGGTCTTCTAAGATAATTACAGGGGAGCAGCAGCCAAGGTCACAAGGACAAAACACATGCAGGTTTGATGTGCTCACTGCCACAGAAATCTCTGGCAAGGACTTCACTGCTGCTATGCTTTGCCTGGCCAGTGTTTGGATGGAGCACTGGAGCTAGCAGTGTGACACATCCTTCCTGATTGGGTCACCACATTAAGTGTGCTTAGTGATTTGTAAAGTTATCTGGAAAGAAAAAGCATGTTAAATTGAAAACAGATGGATGGAATGACACATATAGTCTTGGAATTCATAATGCAGTGCACAGAGTTCAATCAGGTGCTTGACATCCTGACAGTCTTGTCTCTGTAGGAAAAGAAAAGAAAACACCTGGAGTCCTGGGTTTGATAGTGCTAAGTTCACATTTGGGGCCATTTGTGTTCAGTATATAGATAGATAGATAGATCTATATCTATCTAGATCTATCTATCTATCTATCTATCTATACCATTGATTTTCCTGTTTCTCTTTTAATAAGTCTTTCTATCTACAATATTTCATCTCTTGTTTATTTCCTGCCACCATACCTGACCCCACCTGACCAATTTAAGCTAAATCAAAACTTTGGATAGCAGGTTAGAAAAAAGGGAAAAACAAATTCACTATCTGTTCTTTAAGGAGTTAAGAGTTTCTTCATGTTCACTGTAACCACACTTACTACATATAACTGTGTTTAAGATACAATGAAACATTCTATGTACAAGTTTATAAAGGCCATATTCATACAATTTGACTATAATGCCAGTGAAGGAAGGATCTAACAAGTAAAATTAGGTATTTTTAAAAATAGTTATTATAAAGATGATGTTCAGAGGTATTACAGGTAATGAGTACATTTCTTGTTGGACGATGTCACTCCAGTTTTTTCCTCCCATCCCCACCCACAAGTTGTAAAGTGCATTTTCATCCTAGTGTCTAGTGGGTATCACTGCTGCATTTGTTTACCTTTTGTCCCCCCATTTCTGTGCCTTCCCTCACCGCCTCTCAAAGACAGATATAAACAAACAAATAAGACAAAAAGAAAACATAAACAACACCGAAGGAGAAAAAAAATCTCATTTACATTTTAACGTCTGCTAACAGCAGCTTAAAATGTGTTGTCAGGCAATTATACAAGTATACAAAGCAAATTACAGTGAACAGCTTATTAAGAAACTCGCATTTTTTTGTAGCTATATTGAAAGTGGTAATACGACACAGTGCAAATGCATTTAGATATATTCTCTAGCACTGTGGTATTTTACAAATACTAGTCAGCTGGGAGTCAGGAGGCCTTCTTTTTCATCTTGGCTTTGTCATGGCAAGTAAGTTATCAGTCTTAACGTTGTTAGAAGCATCGGCTTGGTAAATCAGTCAAGAAACATCGTGCCAAATTACTATTGTGAAGTTGGGCAGCTAGACATGTTCAGGACATGGGAAGGTCATCGCACAGACTTAAAACTAGTGTGGTACGGCAGGCACTGTTAGCTGTTGACAAAAACCCATGCTTCCCTTCTTTCACCGTAATAGGTCACACGGCTGCCCAACTATAGTAAAATTATAAATCCTAACACATTAAGTAGTATCTAAGTTTTCTTTCTTTTCTCTTCATTAAGGAGAATTGATGAAGGCCGAAGGTCTGTGTCATGAAACCTTCCTTATGTAATGTTTAATGGTTTTCTTTGCAGATTTTAAACCACACTAGTGATGAGGGACTAGAGCAGTCTAAGAAGTCATGGTTTAAGAATAGCAGAGGTTATGGTGGCCTCAGTCTTCAAATAACTATGTGGGGATGCCTCGTTCCCTGGCTCCAACTTGTAACCTTTGCTGATGGAGAAATGAACTGCTACGGTGCTTAACTGATTGCATTTTGACTGATTGGTTAAGAATTTTTGATTACCAAATTAATGTGATTTTAATGGAGAGATCATTTGAGTTAAAAACTGATGAGAAAATAAATGGCAGTCATATGTATATTTCTGTGACTGTGTCTAAGTGAGAAGTACAAGGGAGCTGTTCTTGAAAAGTGATACTTTTCAAGAGGCTAACCTTACTTACAGTTCCTCTTATAACGAGGGTTTATGTTACCCTCATGGCATTTCTCCGATAGTAACATAGAAATGCCATACAATTGCAGCCTCCAGCTCTGCCTGGTTTCTAAGGCATTCCATGATTATTGGAAAAACTTCTTTCTCCTTTCTCAGAGAGAAAGTTGACTTCATTCTGCCCGTCCTGTTCTTGGAAATCTGGCAGTTAAATTATCATGTACACCCATTATGTAGTCGTTATATACTGTTTACATTTAAAAAAAATTCTTGGTGAAATCTGCCTCAAGCAAAGATGCTATCTAAAATTGTTTAACATGGATTAACAAGGATCTTTCATCTGACATGTATCAGACATGCAGAGCCTGTTTTCAAGTTGTTCTGACAAAATGAATAAAAATATCAGCTCTGGAAAGACCTTTAAAGTGTTGAAGTTATATGTGGCTATATGTTATTGAGATCTTTTTTTGGGAGGGGGGGGGGTCCAGTCGTGGGGCCTGAACTCTAGGCCTGGGCGCTGAACCTCAGCTCTTCAGCTCAAGGCTAGCGCTCTACCACTTGAGCACCACTTCCGGCTTTTGTTTTTCTGCTTAGGTGGTGCTGAGGAATCGAACCCAGGCCCTCATGCATGCAAGGCAAGAGCTCTACCACTGAGCCCCTTCCCAGCCCCAGTTCTTGAGATCTTTTTTGATTCTTTGTGTCTGACAGTAACATTTTTAGATCTTTATAAACCATACTTTCTCTATATTCTTGATATAGTTTGGATCATAATGTCTCCCAAAGATATACATAATGAAGGTTTCATCACCAGCCTGTGGCACTATTAGGAGATGGTGGAATGTGTAGGAAGTGGAGCCTTGTGCAAGGAAGTTAGGCCATTGGGAGGCATCCTTGAAGGAAGTTAGGTCATTGGAGGTGTGTCTTTAAGGCCTTTCCCCCACCTGTGTTTGCTTCCTGAATGCCATGCTACATGCTTTTCCCCTGGTGTACTGTGTTGTCACAGGAATAAAGCAATTAGGACCAAGCAACTATGGACTAAAGCTTCTGACATTGTGAGCCCAAACAAATTAAGATGATCATCTCAGATGTTTTGTCACAGTGATGCCAAACTAACATAATCCTTATTTTCATATTACCTGGAAATCTGAAGAAGTCTGGATGGACACCTCATGTTCTGGTCTTTGCTCATCCTTTTTATTTTATTTTATGTGATTCAATGTCCATAAAGACGACATTGAATAGATGAAATGTCTTCCTACTTTAGGGTTGTAGCTGCTCTTTTTGTGGCATTTCCTTGTCTGTGATTGGTGAAGTTTTCCTCCATCATTGCCCAGCTTCTGGATCCTGATGCGTGACCAGCATGGAATAGATATTTTCTGAAAGAGTTAATGAAAAAAGAAAAGAATTCCTGATGACATACACCTACATATTATGAATTACATGTTACTAAAGATCTATTGGTTCTATTGAGAAGAATCAAGAAAACATTTTCTTTCTAAGTGGCCTGTCCTGTATGCTGCATTCTCTCCTTCTATGTTTTCTGCCTCTATTTTTTGTGTGACATATTGTAAAGAAGCTTCAGATGGGAGTATGCTATAGGAGCAAATCAAATTAATGATGATGATGTCATTTCCTTCCCCCTAAATTTCTTTCCCCCAACCCCGTGCATGGAATTCATAATAAATAGGACTGAAAATGAGTTCTGGGTAGAGGATTGTACTCCAGGATACTTTTCACTCACTAAATTTTTCATGTTTAATCTCACAGCTTCTAGAAGTCAAGTTGCTCTCTAATGTGTACTCCTTTTACACAAATGCTTTTTAAACAAGTTTAACCTGTCATTCCAACTAACCTTGTTGAAAAATTCATGTGCTGCTGCGGAACCTTTATTACCGAGGTTCAGAACGAGTCTATCTTCATTTCTGTGAAATGTTAAAATGGCAGTGCTAATGTATCAATCTGATAACATTTTCCAGTCTATCTAGAAGTTCAAAGCTGACTTCTTTAAAGTAAAAGTTCTAAAATAGAGCAGAAAAAAGCAAGTTAAAGCATCTCTGAAGGTTGCAAGTGAATACTGCAAGTGTGTCTAGTGATATCTTGAATAAAACAAGTTGCATTTTTCCTGAAGACCTTGGCTTACCCTATTATGTCCATAGCTATGCCTCAGACAGGGAACAAGCTTCTTTGCAGTGCTTTTTCTACAAGAGATATCACTGATTGACACAAGTAAAAGCTTTCTGGGTGCTGGTCCTGACAGTTCATCTAACATTTATCAAGTATGCAATAGGAACAGTTCACTAAAAGAAATCAGAATGGGCTATTTCCCAGATGGAAAGGCACAGTAGGCTTTCAGTTTAGTAGTAAATTTTATAGCATTAATTTCCAAACCTTATTTAGGTTATTGGTCATGTCAAAGCTCTGTTGATCAAATTCCAGAGACATGAGATTAAAGAACAGTCTGGAAATTTCTTAATAGGAGTACATATTTGTTTCCTGGGAAGTTGAGTATTACTTTTTCAGGTTTTTAAATGACTCATTTCTTTAAAAATAAAATATGTTGTGTGACATAATACTACTTACATTTTTATGGATGTATATGTGTTTGTATATATGGCTAGAGGTTATCTAAATATATTTTAAATTTGATAATTAAAGGAAAATGATTATTTAAAACAATATCAAACCCATTCTTAGGAATCTTTCAAAATAAAGGTGTTTTTCTTGTTTGCAGTACTGGAGTTTGAACTTAGAGGATTGTACTTATTAGGCTGGCACTAGATGTAAGACTTGATCCATTATACCACCACCTTTTATGTTAGTTAGTAACATCTCATTTCATGCTCAGATAGGCCTAGACTGTGAGTCTTTTCTTTGTGCTCCCCTGACATAATAGATATGGACCATGCTACCCTGCCATTGTTTGAGATAGAGTCTCTCAAACTTTTATGGCCAGGCTGGCTATAAAATGCAGTTCTATGGTCTCCATCTCCTTTGTAGCTAGGATTAATAGCCATCAGCACACCTGACCAGTTGGTTTGTTTTAAGGTTTGTGGGTCCCTGCAATGTTACCTATGTATTTCTCTCCTGTGTATAGATTAAATATGAACTCAAGATTGTAAAAAGGAAGTTTACGCAAGTTTCAGAAATAAGAGAGAGTGACACAAATAGTTCAGTGAATGTCCTCTCAATAAGTTATCGTTTGACTGTGTGTCTCCTATTATACTTGAATATGAAATGTGTCTACAGACTGGTGTGTTCCCATGGCTTGATCTCCAGCTGGCGTTGGGAGGTGGTAGAAACTTTAGGGGTAAGTCCTAGCAAGAGGAAGAAAGTCACTCAGATTTTCCCCTTGAAAGTTCTATGTGGTCCTGGTTTGACATTAGGAGAACATCTTCCCTTCTACGAATTCATACTATCACAATGTTCTGTCTAACCACATGTTCACAGTCCATGGGGCCAAACATTACAGACTAAAACGCTAAAACTGGGAGCCAAGTTAAATCCTTCCTTCCCGAGTAAATAAAACTAGTATAGCCCCTTCCATGTTCCTAGTTCTGTCAATTAAGGTGTTGGCTCAGGTCTACTGAATTCTAAACAAGAGCTAGAAATTAGGCAGCTGAAGGGACAGGAAAAATATTGATTTATTTAAGAAAAAGACAAAAATGCTAAACTTCAATTAGGACTTGGTGTATTTTTGCAACATTTGTGCCACACTAGCAATCGATGTCAACACCATTTATATTAAACATTGCATATAGAAAATTGATATAGTACAGTTGGTTCTGCAACATCATTGCAACAAAATGAAGCAAAATGGCCCATCCCATCTAGTGGGCTCACTGGCGCCATTGTCCACACATCCACAAGCATACGGTAACATTCAGGAAAGGTGATTCAAGCGCGTGTTTTGGAAATGGAGGTGGGTATGAGAAAGGAACTTTTGACACTTGAGCGTGGTGATCAGCTTCTATAATATTTTCATATTGCTATATTCTTACGGAACTCCTAATTTTCTGAATGCTGGAATAGTAAATCTCAGTCACCTGGAATAAAGCCACAATTCCAATGAAAGTTAAAAAAAAATTGGTGCTTTCCCTAAAGTAGGTCTTTAATGAATTCTTGCATTCTTCTTCATATAGTAAAAATTTATTATTCAATGAAACCACTAGCTAAATGTAGGGGGAAGGACTCATATTTATTGAATGTTTACTACATATGAGACATTTCACATGCAATTTCAGTTCATTATTTCAATGGCCCTGTAAAATGAAACCCAGAAAGTTATTGCAAAACATATGAATAATTGAGCTGGTTTTCCAACTTGATAAATATGCCTGGCTCTAAAATCTATATAATCTGACCAGCATAAAGCCTGTAGCTTATAAAAGTAAAGAAGCTGGGTGCTTGGAAAGAAAGGAACCATTTAATAAAACTGAGAAACACGTATCCTGATTTTGAGTTTATACTTAGGAGTCTGAAAAATGACTTAAAATGAAGCCTGCAGCCAGGTGTCCATGGCTCATATCTGAAATCCTAGTTACACAGAAGGCTGAGATCTGAGGGTCCTAAGTTCAAAGCCTACCATGGCAGGAAAGTACAAGAATGAGATTCTTACCTCCAGTTAACCAAAAAGAAACTGTAAGTGGGGCTGTGGTTCAAATGTTGAGCATTAGTCTTGAGCAAAAAATGCTCAAGGACAGTGCCTAGGCCTAGACTTCAAGCCCTAGGATGATCAATCAATCAATCAATCAATCAATCATTAATCTGAGACTATTTTTGAAACATATAAAGCACACTTCAGTCTTTATTTCTATTATTATTTCCCTATGGAAACTTTTTTAGACACTTCCCCTCATTACTCCCATGTCCAATGAAATTTTAATACTGCAGATATACTTTATGGCTTTTTATGCCCTATGACTCTTTGGGGGAGCACAAAAAAACTATAATAAGATTTTTACTCCTTTAGGAGAATTTTACCCCTGTTGAAACTGCACAATACAGGCTAGTGCTAGATTATCTCACCCACCCATCCCATTCCAGTCCATTGCTAGTCAAAGGAACAGCCAGAGTAGAGAAAGCATACCTTTAGCAGAAACTGTCCACTTGTGTCCCTGTCTTCGCTTAACATCATATTATATGGTCACCTGTACAAAGCTTTTGACCTTTTCTGATTGTCCTAGACATATACTAGTTATTGCAAATAAGGGAAACCATGGGACCTATGTTTCTTTGGGCCTGGCTTACTTCATTTAATATAATTTTTTTCCAAGTCTTTCCATTTCCTAACAAATGGGGCAATGCCATTCTTTCTGATGGAGGCATAAAATTCCATTGTACATATATACCACATTTTCTTGATCCATTCACTTACTGAGGGGCATCTGGGTTGGCTCCAAATCTTAGCTATGGTAAATAATGTTTTTAACATACTTATAATGTACTATATGATTTTTTTTGTTTCTTTTGTATGTTCCTCCCCCATGGTATAACCCCTGTTTTCACTGTATTTGATTCTGGTGCTCTGAATCTTGTATATACACTTTTCTAATTTGGGGAGGGGAAGGGAAAAAACAAAATGCTTAAATAGGGATACAGGTTGACCCATTGTAACAATGAGATGTACAAGACATTACGTTGAAAATGAACTTAACAAATTGTGGCGGGAGGAAGGGAGGAGTTGGGGAAGGAAAAGATGATGGGGAAAAACAAAGGCAGAGTTAACAATGCTTGATAGGAAATGTACTCATTACCTTACTCATGTAACTGTAACCCTTCTGTATACTATTTTTACAGTAAAAAAGAAACTGTCGAAATTCTGTTTCTAGCATTAATTTCTTGCAGGAACTTGGGCAAGTGACATAACCTTGTTGAACTGCCAGTTTGCTTTGTCAAGAAAATGGAATTATAACTCCCAAATCTCAAAGTTGTTGTGAGAGTGAAAAAAGTGATATCTTTCAAGTGCCTAGCCTGAGCCAGCACAGATCTCAAAAACTGTCAACTCCTTTTCTCCCAGAATGGAGACATCACTCGACTCTGGGAATATCACTCTATGCCGGGAGTATTGGTAAACATGAGTATTGGGAAACATGAGCTGCGATACAAACTCTGAACTGCCTAGAGGTATTTTTTTTTTTTGGTCTGGGAAATGAGAGGACTTCTTGCTAAATTCCATTTTAACCTTTCCATACTGTGACTTTATAGTACCTTGTTCGGCCCTTTCGGGGACACATATGAATTAATCACACTTTGGGCTGGATGCCAGCAGCTCACATCTGCAATCCCAGCTACAGAGATGGAGATCCTGAGTGGGAGGCCAGCCAGTACAAAAAGCTCCGGAGAGCCCACTTCAACCAACAGCCTGGTGCAACGTGTACGTCTGCCATGCCAACTATGGGCACGCTGAGATCAGGAGGATGAAGTTTCAAAACCAGCCTGAAAAAAGTATGCAAGACATCATCTCCCTGAAACGTATGGACCTCTTTTGTTCAGAGACACTATTGCTTTGGAATATCCTCCCATGTTTCCCTTACCTGCTGCAGAAACTAAATCTTTCTCCATTCTTTTCTTTCTTGCTGTTCCTCTTTTGGCTTTGTACTCACCAAGATGTCCACTCATTATGTTCAGTTACAGTGAGGAGTTAGTTGTATTTTGGATCTAGAGAGAAGGTAAAGGCTGCAAGTTTCTGAGTGGGTTAGCATGGGAGTAAGAGACAAAGAGTGGAATTGAGAATGACTGAAAACTTGGTGGTGTGAGAAAATGGAAAGATACATACATATATATATATATATATTTCTGTATAGATGCCATGTATTAATTTCTATGGTCACTATAATAAAGTATCACAGGTAGCTTAAAGAGAAGAAATTTACTTTATTATAGTTTGGAGGTTCAAAATCTGAACCAGGATAATGTCAGGGTTGGTTTCTTTTGAAGCCTCTCTCCTTGGTGGGCATCTTCTCTTGTAATTTTATATGATCTTCTTTCTATGGCTCTGTCGGTATCCTAGTCTTCATAAAGATGAAAGTCAATTTGGACCTGTACCCACTATCATGACCTAATTTTAATTTAGTGTCCAATTTAATGACTCTATCTTCAAATACAGTTGCATTCTAATGTGTTGGTGGATAGGACTTCAGCATATGATGTTGGTATGATATGATGCACGATTAAGCCTATAACAACATAACTTATAGATGATATCCAGAGCCAAATGACTGAGTGAAATGATCAGGGAATGTATTTGAATAAAAATAAAAGTTCTAGAGATGGAATTCTAGTGCACTCTACCCTTGAAATTGGAAGAACTATGAAATATTTACAAGGAGAAAAGAAAGCAATAAAAAAGGTATGGGGATGTTGAGGGCATAAGAAAAAATACTTCTTATATAAGTTCATGTTATATTACAGATGATGAAATCTACTTTCTTGGAAAGTAGATAACTTTTAGTGTGGCAGAAATACCATGGAAAAATCTGTAGATTGAACAAATTTAGTGTTCCTTTCTCTGTAATGTCATGCAACTCTATGTCAATTTCTACCTGAGAATTTGTTATACCATACAGTACTATAATTGTCTACATCATAGAACTGTGAACTCTTTTATTTTAGGTCCATAGTCGTGATGACTCTGGGTGTTGTTATTGAATAAAATGGTACTCACCATTAATATTTACATGGTAGGCCATTGATAAACTTAGGTTGAATGAATTTAAAAAACGATAATGAATAAAAAAACGATATTTTCCATTCGATACAGATATCTCTACCTTGCATATCTTTTAACATAATATGCAAGTGATTGGCATTGGAAAATCTGATTACCCCCTGGTTCAGCATTGTTGTGTGCAATTGAAAGTATTGGAAACACCTTTTTGCTGTTTTCACATAGTATCCCAATCACCCCGGGGGCATTATATTACTCTAAGTTTGTGGTGCCCTTCTGTACTCTAGGATATATTCTTGAAAGTAAAACATACACCTAATCTAACCTGAATTCAGAGGGAGGAGTAGGTCTGCATATTTTTTTTTTCCTGTGTAGAGAGAGAGTTTGTTGGCAAGCTGACATGAAAATATTTCATTTCTCAAATGATCCCACCTGCAAATGAAATCTGTGATCATTATTTATTATTTGTTGAGCACAAACTATGTACTTCTTGCTATATATTTATAAAAACACACAAACCTAAACAAACCTCAGGGGTCTACATGAACCATTCCTTGAGGCTTAGCAATCCACTCCAGGCACAGACTGCAATCCATATACGACAAGACTGAAAATGTGATTGCATCTCAGAAGCATTAAGCCTGGAGTTTTTTTTTTAAATGATTACAGAGAACTTACACAAGATAGACTGAAAATGTTTATCAAAATGAAAACTTTTCAAGAGACATGTTTAGAGAGGAAAGACCTGGTGAAATGACAGCTCTGATTCTAGAGTGAGCTCAAGTGTTACCTACTTGAAGATGATACTGGGAAGTAAGCAACTAATTTGGACCAAGGAAAGAAGCTCATAAGCTCATGAGCTTATAGCCTGTGAATATATTTACTAATGTGAATATTCATTGTAAAAATGGATTCATCATAGGTTCCAAGGTGTATGAGAAGAAATGTGATAAAATAGCAAGCAATAGTAAGTAAAATTAAACTTAGAGACAAAAACATGCCTCCCAAGATTTTTGCCAAAGTTTAATGCATGTTTACTTGATTGAAATGCATTGACAGAATTGTGGAAGAGCTTTCAGACAAATAGCAGAAGATTTGGATTAGGCATGCACAAACTAATGGTTTTTCTCAAAAACAACAGGGCATTAGAAAGCATTTGCTCAGGATGTCAGCATTAGGGAGGCTTAGAGAGAAAATGCACACCTGAAATGGTTTCCAAGTTCAGAGCTGGGGGAATAAACTGGAGGATTGAGTCATGCATTTTCCTCATTCGTGTTTATAGGTCAGAAACAAAGGCTACTGTCAGCTTACCTGGAAAAGTATGCAAAATCAGCAGTACATCTCCTAAGGACTGACCCTCCGCTCTGCTGCCCCATCATAAGACCCTTACCTTTACTTTCCATGCTCAACAGCTCACTATTTCCCAGATCTCCTACCCTTTGCCTTTGTGATTGAAGTAAGATTCAGCTCACTAGACCTACAATTTTTCTACGGAGACAAATCGAACTTTATTTTGGTAGGTTATTTTTATTTCATTTTAAGGGTGCTGGGGCTTGCTTGTTCCTCAGAGTCATGTTCTCTGGTCTTCATGAAGTAGTTGGGAACCTCTTTGGTGATACATTTGAGATCCCAGTATCTCAGAGCTTCATTGGATACTTTTATCTGCAGCAGGTATCACCAAACTACAGCCTATGTGACAAATTCAGACTGTCTTTTTTTTTTTATAAATAGGTGTGTGTGTGTGTGTGTGTGTGTGTGTGTGTATGTGTGTGTGTGTGTGTGTGTGTGTGTGTGTGTGTGTGTGTGCTGTTCCTGGGATTTGAATTCAGAGCCTGGGCACTGACTCTGCTTTTTTGCTCAAGGTTAGCACTCTACCCCCTGAGGCACAGCTCTTCTTCTGGCTTTTTGGTGTTTAATTGGAGGTCTCATGTGCTTTCTTACTTGGGCTAGCTTTGCTCCAAGATTCTCAGATCTCAGCCTCCTCAGTAGCTGTCATTATAGACATGAGCCACCAGTGCCCTACTAATTGCAAATAGATTTTTTGTATATATTTTTTATTGTAAAAATACTGTACAGAGGTGTTACAGTTACATGAGTGAGGTAATGAGAACATTTCCTATGGAGGGTTGTTACCTCCGCCTTTGTTTTTCTCCTACCATCCCCAACTTCTCCCCCACTTCCCAACCTCCCCAACTCCTCCTCCCCCCATAAATAGAATTTTATCTGCATATAGTTATGTCATGTATTAATATATTTTCTTTTTTGGGGGGGGATCCAGTCGTGGGGTGTGAACTCTGGGCCTGGGCGGTGTCCCTCACCTCTTCAGCTCAAAGCTAGCGCTCTACCACTTGAGCCACAGCGCCACTTCTGGCTTTTTTCTTTTTGCTTATGTGGTGCTGAGGAATCGAACCCAGGGCCTCAGGCATGCAAGGCAAGCGCTCTACCACTGAGCCACCTTCCCAGCCCTGTATTAATATATTTTCTATGTCTACTTTCACACTACAATTCTGGAGCTGGGTAGTTGCAAAAGGGGAAACAGGGTCTGAAAAGTAAATCAAGCAAACAAAATGAAACCATACCACCACTCGGAACAAATTACTATTTGTCTCTTTACTAACACCAGGTCTCCCTCCATAAGGAATGTTCTGGTATATCAAATTCACTTTAGAGTTCATGCTCCAATCAGTCACACAATCAGCGTTGTTCCTCCTAACTCCTGTTGTGAACATATCAAATCTCTACTTAATGCATCTTTATTAGTATATTAATTTTGACTTTATACACCTTCCACTTTGATCTCATGCATGTAGGGTTTATTTGTACTCACATTGCCTTGGCTTCTGTCAGTGTATATTAGGAAATTCCTGCAATAATTTTGGGTCATATTACTGTTCCGTGGTTCAGATCGTTAGTCTGACTCTTGTTACAGATCCAGTATCAAAGACAACTGGTAGGTACAGGCCTGAGGAAAGAAGCAATAGTAGGATTACATGCACAAGACACTGCATGCTGCTCTCTCTAATTTTGACTATTTCTTACAATTGATTTATGATCTTGAACTCTTTTATTGCAATTAGGTACATTTAGCAATTCTTACAACTTTAATATCTCTCTGCGAATTAATGCTCCATCTATAACTTCAGGCTTGTCCACTTATTTTACTTTCTATCTCTTGTACATAGTAAAATGATAACCATACTGACAGTTTGGTTGATGGCTCAGTGTATACAACTGATGATCAATAAACATCTGTTGTTCAGAGAATGATTTTATAAAGCCAGCAAATATAAAATTTAGCATAACATTTCTCTGGGGTGTCCAATTTAAATTTTATAATCATTTTCCATGTTACCACATTTTCTTAGACATACATGCTTCTAAGTAGGATTGTTTTCTGTATGTAAACAAAATTACTAATAAGTGAAAAAATCAGTACTTGAGTAGATATATTTTATCTATCTTAGACTAAAAATATACTACAATATGTACTGCAGGACATTTTGGGTCACTTTTCTTCCCAGTACTTCTGAAAGGCCTTTTGGTACAGTATAGATCATAGAGTCTGTTTATAGATATATTTACTTCTTTTTCATTTTATTTTTATCATAATGAAATAGTTGTACAAAGAAGTTGCCATTTAACATATCAGTTTATGAGTACAATGCATCTTGATCAATATCACCCCTCTCTTCATTTTCCCTATTCCTCTAACCCTACTGATCCCCTCCATTTCCTAGTTTCATAGGATATGCATTGTATATTATGACTGCATTCTCCAATCCTCCTTGCTCCAGATGTTTTTAGTTTAAAACTCAAGCCTAACATTTATTAGTGCATTGATTGTGGGCACATATATTAATTCTTTCTTTGTAACAGGCTTCTGAGAGTGACAATGATAATTCAAAACCTTGCTGTAGGATAAAGCAAGTTAATACTTATAAAGTTATCAGAATGATACCTGATGTTGGGTACCAGTTTTTCTTCTTGTTATTGTTAATAAAAATAAAATATAGTTCACCATTTACCACTGCCCTTACTGCTGCAATCACATGGACTGAAATGCTTTCAGTTTTTAATTGTAAAGATACTGTACAGTGGGGTTACAATTACATGAGTAAGGTAATGAGTACATTTCCTATAGAGCATTGTTAGCTCTCCTTTGTTTTTCCCATACTATCCTCCCCAACTACCCCCCCCCCAAGTTGTAAAGTTCATTTTCAACATAGTGTCTTGTACATCTCATTGTTACAATGGGTCCACCTGTTTCCTTATTTCAGCATTTCATTATTTCCCTTCCTCTTCCCAAATTAGAAAAATGTATATACAAGATGCAGGGCATCAGAATCAAATACAGTGACAACAGGAGTTATATCATGGGGAAGAACATACAAAAGAAACAAAAAATCACAGAGTACATTGAAAACAAGAGCGACAAAGACAAAACCTATTGTGTCCCTATCTTGGGGTTCATTTCATTTAGCATCATTTTATACGGTCAGATGAATATAACTTTTGACATTTTCTGCTTGTCCTAGACATACACTAGTTATTGCAGATACGGGAAACCATGGGACCTATGTTTCTTTGGGTCTGGCTTACTTCACTTAATATAATTTTTTCCAAGTCTTTCCATTTCCTAACAAATGGGGCAATGTCATTCTTTCTGATGGAGGCATAGAATTCCATTGTGTATATATACCACATGTTCTTGATCCATTCATCTACTGAGGGACATCTGGGTTGGTTCCATATCTTAGCTATGGTGAATAATACTGCAATAAACATAGTTGTGCTGGTAGCTTTAGTCTGGTCTTGTTTGTGATCATTTGGGTAAATGCCCAAAAGTAGGATTGCTGGGTCATAGGGGAGCTCTATGTGGAGTCTTTTGAGGAACCTCCATACTGCTTTCCAAAGTGGTTGAACAAGTTTACACTCCCACCAACAATGCAGTAGGGTTACTGTCTGTCCACATTCCCTCCAGCATCTGTTGTTACTAGATTTCTTGATTATAGCCATTCTAACTGGGGTGAGGTGGAATCTCAATGTTGGTTTTTTTGTTTGTTTGTTTTTTGTTGATTGTGGGGACTGAACTCTGGGCCTGGGCACTGTCTCTGAGCTCTTCAGCTCAAGGCTAGCGCTCTACCACTTGAGTCATAGGACCAGTTTTGGCTTTTTCTGCTGATGTGGTGCTGAGGAATTGAACCCGCGGCCTCATGCATGCAAGGCAAGCACTCTACCACTGAACCACCTTCCCAGCCCTCAATGTTGTTTTGATTTGCATGAAATGCTTCCATTTGAAATCTTTGCACAGTTAACACATTTTAATAGATTGCTCATTAGATTTAACAAAGGGAAGAAAAACTCTGGGCACCTTGTAACCCTTTTATCTTTGCTTTATATCTAAACTTATATTTAGATACTGCATTTAGATTTTGTGTTTCTAAGTATCAAATGAAAATGTGACTCAGGATTTGCTTAGGCAAAGCAACACAAATTATTTCTGAAGATATTTATTGTGGTTTAAAAATTTCCTGACACATGTCAACGCTGTTCCTCAGTCAGCAATAGTTTATACTATTTATGCCATTATTATGTAAATTATGTGGTTGCCCAAAGATGCTAGACATATTGGTTTGTTCTGATGGGTGGTCAGTGAGGTGAGGACTGATCCATTAATCCAAGGAAGTGCGTACATATGAGTTCTTGCCTTAATTTAAAAAAATTTAACACAACTACGAGATGATCATAGTAATTAGTTATTCCAGGATGTTCTTTTCAAGAAGATTACTGCCTGAGGTGGTAGAGTCCCAGCACGCTTGGCTGAGAACCAGTGGTTTAACCCTCAGGAATGTTCTGCATCTTGCACTACGATGCTTAGGGAAGGGATTGATGCATCTTCAAATATGCATTTTTTTTCCTGTGAACCATCAACCCAGTCTTAATTCAAATCCCAATTCAGATGAACTGTGAAAAAGGAATTAGTAGTGCTTTAATTACATATTGGTTAGTACTCTATTTTTTTTTTAAGTTTTACAAATGGGCAGTGTTTTTGGTGAGAAAATTTCTCAGGCATGGAATATAATAGACATATTTGGATGTAAAATCATTGTTTATTGAACACTCAATTGATTTCATGGTTTTTAATTTATTAAATATTTTACAGAGGTTTTTATTAACAAGGAAATACATTCAACTCACTGCATAGTTGGCATCTTGTGTATATAATTTTATTATTACTCTGTGTGTGTGTGCGTGCGTGCGTGCCAGTTCAGTACTGGGCTTGAACTCAGGGCTTGGGCACTGTTCCTGAGCTTTTGTGCTCAAGGCATGCAGTCTACCACTTCAGCTCTACTTTTGGCTCTTTAGTGGTTAATTGGAGATAGAGTCTCATAGCTTTTCCTAACTGGGCTTGCTTTGAACCACAACCCTCAGATCTCAGCCTCCTGAATAGCTAGGATTATAGGTGTGAGCTACCAGTACCCAATCTTTATTCTTTAAGACTTGGTGTATTCTCCAACGATGACAGCATGTTGTCTAATACAATTATGATCATTGTTCTACACCCCTTGCACTTAATTCTGTTCCCCAATATTCCATTATTTCTCTCCTCTCACCTCTGCCTGACATCCCTCTCTCATGCTCCAAATAGCTCCCTGGTCTGTTAATCTACATTTCCGTGAGTTAAGAAACTGCTTTTCTTATCTTCTAACATCGTCATCATCAGCATCATCATCATCATCATCATCATCATCATCATCATCATCATCATCATATCTAGTCCAGTGAAAATATTCTGCTTTAATCTGTGGACTTCACATTTGAAATGTTCCCTATAATACATAACCTGTTATATATGATAATATATTAATTGAGCAAAGGGATTTCATTGTGGTATGTCCATAAATGCATACAGTGTCATTGGATCAAATGAATCTTCCTGATTACTTTCCAAACAATTTGAACAGATTTCATTATTCTGTTTTCATGAATGCATATTAAAGCGTGTCAAGAATATTTACCTCTCCTTCATCTTCTCCTTTCCCACTGGCTTCAGTCCCTGTTCTGACACAGCCCTTGTTTTATGCTCATGTATTTGTTTTTGTTTTAAGTCTATAATCAGAATGAGGAAAGACCATGTGATATTTGTCTTTCTTAAACTGGTTTATTTTGCATAACATGGTGATCCCCAGTTCCATCCATTTCCCCAAAAGCAATGTAATTTCACTCCTCTTTGTGGCTGACTTCCATTGTTTGATGGGGGCACGGAGGCTGATTCTATACTTGG
This sequence comes from Dipodomys spectabilis, assembly GCF_019054845.1. NCBI lineage: Eukaryota > Metazoa > Chordata > Mammalia > Rodentia > Heteromyidae > Dipodomys > Dipodomys spectabilis. The sequence goes on from NW_024870974.1 coordinate 3,453,831, forward strand.
GTTTGTAAATAGTATTGCTAACATTGTGGGTATACAGGTATTATTATTGTATACAGACTTACGTTCCTTCAGATGTTTGCTCAAGAGTAGTATAGCAGGATCACATGGTAGTTTAATGTTAGTTTTATGAGGAATCTACATATTGATTTCCATAGTGGCTGTACTAATTTACATTCCCATCTACAGTGTATAGGAGTTTCTTTCCCCTGCATCCTTGCAAACATTTGTTTGATAGTAGCCATCTGATTGGGTTGACAAGGAATCTCAGTGTTGTTTCTGTTTCATTTCCTTTATGGCTGAGGATACTAAAGCTTCGTGTATTTATTGGCCATTGGTGTTTCTTCTATAGAGAAGTCTGTTCATTTGAACATTTACTCATTGGATTATTATTATTTAGTTTTGTAGAACTTTATAGATTAAATTTTATCCAAGTAATAGCTAGTGAATATTTTCCTCACTCTGTAGGCTGCCTCTTTATGCTAGTAATTGTTTCCTTTGCAGTGTAGAAACTTTAATCTCAAAGCTTCTTTCACTGCCTTCCCTTTATAATTCATTTGCCATTTGACCTTATTTCCCTTCATGACCTTATTTTCTCCTAAAGGCACTTTAAGTGAAATTTACTGAAGCACCAGTATAATAAACATTGATGACGTGGTGATTACTACTTTTCATTTGCTTTTCTTCCATCTTCTTATTTGCTGATACAGTTACTTATCATGATAAGAAAATTACACTGGTTTGAATTATTCCTCAGACAAATTTGCTAAAAGTTTCTTGAAGAAAACTCATTTGGGTAATATATGGTGACAGAAGTCATGTCTTCTATCAGAGACAGATTGTGAGCTACCGGTAGATAGTACCCATGCTCAGTTCACCTTTGAATTTCATGAGTACCTAATGCTGAATCTCATACTTTGTCAATACCCAGGAAACTGGGTGGGTAACTTAATTTGCCCCGGTGAGGCATTGTGATGGACTGCTAAACTATTGCTACTGAATCAGAAACAAACCAGGTTAAGTCTACTATATTTCTTGGTATCAAGGAAGAGTTGCCTGGCTTCTACATCATCTATATTCTTCTTATACTCTGGTCAATGATAGTTTCTGAAATTTCCATATGGCTCCCAGTCCAAGTTGTCATTAACTTAGAATTAATATCCTGGATAATAGATTTAGGAAAATGGAGAAGTATCTCTATAAAACCAGACTAATCAGGACTGTTTTTGGTAATCCAAGCACTGAAATTAGAAAATATTTTACTAACAGCTAAAGAATGAGAGTTAGGCTGAATATCCTTACCAATATTTGATTTGTCTTCAAGTGGTTACTCATTTTAAACAATGCATGCTCTAGCACAGCTAGGAATAACTTATAACTTAAGTCAAAACCACCACATGGCAAACTGTACTGCCAGCTATTGCAATGGAAAAATATTTAATCTTTTTCCATAGAAAGCATTTGTTTATATAAGACATCTTCCAATCAAGTGCGATTATTTAGACAGGTCTTGTGGAAATACAGATAGTTGTTAAATCAATGAAGTTCCTGGTTTTATGTTCCTTGTGAATTGTTGATGACAGCATCCAGAAATGCTTGAGTTAGGTTTCTTCAATTCTGAAACTGCCCAGAATACAAACTTCTTTAATTTACTAAATTGAAGGAAGAAAATGCATGTTTTCATCCCCAGTAGACTTTAATGTGAATCCTAAACTGGGTTCAGTTTAGAATTCTTAAATATTATTCCATAGACTTCATCTCTGCTTAAAATAAAATTGTTACCTGTAGCTGTATGAAGATTTCCTGCTAATGAATTAGTATTTCATGAGGTAGTTAAATGATTATGTATTGCTAATCAATAGTAATTTCTTCCAAATTTTATTTTTTTCAGAGTTCCAAAGTACCTTGATCAATGTCAGTAAGAAATGTTTACCTAATATTTCTGGAGGACCATAAAATGACTTTACTATAGTGTCTCATCAGATCTAAGTTGAAACCAGCATCCTGGCCTTAGATGGAAACAATACCAAGTACAGTCTGTATGAATGACATCCCGTATAATACAGAACACGAAAATAAAGTACAAAGGCAGAATGTTTTCACCAATTGACCAAACACAGTTTTTTTTTCACAAAATAAACAAACAAACAACATCTTTTTTGAGGAAAAGGTAATCAGCTTTTCAGAGCTTCTTATTGGGACCACTATCGTAAAGTTAGTGTTTTTTCTCAATCTGTAAGTCTTTTTAAAAAATCTGATTAAATGAAAGCAAAGACATTCTTTTTCCATATCTTAAGATCTCTCAGTAAGAACATGTCTTTATTAATATTTATATGGGGCTATGTGAAAGGGTGATGGAAATGAGAGAAAGAGAATAGAAATGAACCATGGTTTTCCAACCCCAAGTCTCCTGAGCCTGAGGTAGACGGGGGTGGGACACAGCTGAGCAGCTAATTGCAAGGGCTGGGATGGATCACTGTGTGCACAGGAAATAATGAAGGCTGGCCGTGTCCCAACAGGGAAACAGAACAGGAGAAGACTGCTTGCTGGTGCTGATGCTGCACAGAGGGGAAGAAGAAAAAAAAACAACTGTGAAGAGATAGCAAAGGACTCTTGCTCAGCAGGAAATCACAGACATGTTTTATCTTTCTTAGCATTGGTTCCTGAAACATCAGTTATCAACACTATCAGCTTTTAAGCACTTTAGGAGTTAACCATTCAGAAAATAGTAATGTATGCTTCTCAGAAAGGAGACAGAGTCTATTCAGGGACTTAGAGATGGATGTAAAAACAAATGTAGAGCATGACTTGTGTTTTAATGCATGAAGAAAATAGCACAAGAAACCTGTTTGGTGTTTTGTAAAGATGTATTTGAAAGGACTTCAAGATAACCTGAATAACTACATACGTGGATCTATTTACTTCCTACTTGGGCTAATCATTAAAAGAAAATTGAATCATGATACTATATTGTGACACTATGTTCAAGTAAATCTAGTTTTGATTATAGCATGGCAAATAAGGATACTTTAGTATAGTTGCATATGGAAATATTTCTGTAGTACAAACAGAGTACTACTCTGAAGAGTAGCAGAACTAATTTTTGATATAAAAATCTCAGAGCAACATTGATTTTGCTCTGTGGAGGATGTGATGGGAAAGACGCTGGTGAGGGGCTCCTGAATATTTGAAAATACTGTGATTCTCGGGCTGAGAGCTCCTAACATAGTTCAGATGGTGGTGACCGTTCATCCATGTGAATGGATGAATCATCTTTTTCAAGAAAAAGATGATGTCATTCATTCTTGAATTTTACCTGCATAAAAGCAACACCCTCAGAGTATTTTTTTTTTTCCATGCAGGAAGAAACTCGTTTATTAACACAGAGCAGTCCTTTTTAAAGCATGGCAGGGGAGGAAGAGGAACCAATCACTGTCAAGGTCACACCCTATCATGCACCTAAGCTTCCAAGGGCTGGTTACGCACTGAACGTAAAGTAAATTGGGCTCTGCCCACTCAACTCCCTCTCAGCGCCATCTTCGCTGTCCATGTGCTCTACAGATTCCCCCTTTGGTGGTTGTTGTTTTTGAGAAAAGAATATTGTTCCTAAGTCAATCCAAAACTGAATGTACAATATTATTTTAGTAAAAGTACTTTGTGCCAGTCATTGAAAGATCACCCTGGCTGTACAAACAGTTCAGTCAAAACTATGGAAGTAGAATTTTATTACTCTGAAAAACTACTTACCTTTCACTGGCTTTGAAATCTGAAAATGCTACCTTCTATGAGAATTTAAACAGGTTGCTGGTGTACAAATGTTGTTATTGAAATCTGTTATTAATTCTCCTTAGCAATGCAGACATTGTTTGTCTTTTCCTTGAAAATTTCCCTGGAACTAAATTTTCCCTCTTTTCCAGAGCTTGAGTTGTTGTGCAGGCAATATATTGAATTATGTAAACTATATTGAAGATGGTTCTATTAATTTCTTAAATCAACATCAGGTAATGGAAAACAAACTTGTATCTCTGATTGCTCTCCAACAATGAGATACGGAGTTAGTAATTTAAAACATGATAGTGCAAGAGATTCTTTCCTGGTTCTTACGTATCAGTGTTGTGGTACATTGTGTCTGTTTTAAATAATCCTCTTGATAGAAGAGGATAATTAATATGAACAGTCTGATGGATACGTTCAAACTTCTGCAGAGAAAAAAAAAAATAAGCAAGGAGTGACCAGTATACAAATGGATCTATTTTTTTTTAGCTAGCCCACAGAAATGCATGCTTTTTGCTAAGTTCCATTGTAAATTAAGGGCAGAACTATAAATGAAGAGTACCCTCAGGTGGAGAAAACTCAAAACATGGTGCTAATTGATTAGGATTGTAAGCTGTCATAAGTCTGTTGGGCACACAGTTACAAAGTTTAATGTTTTGTGATTGTGTTATCTGTGGGGGACAAAAAAGAGAAAGATCTGACTTTTACATTTTACTATGCCCTGGTCAGACAGGGCAAATGAAAGTCAATATTGTTAGCCAATAGTAACTCTAAAGGTTAATTTTTAAAGATTACACATCACCAAAGTAGCAAAGTGTTTTATTAAACACTTGGGTTGTATGATAGGTTTCTAGTCTTGGTTTCTCTAACACCAACATTTCTCATTCACCTCCCCCACCATAGACTTTTATCTGTGCCCATAAAGTCTTTATTCCATGGGTTTCATCCACATTACAATGAATGGATTGTCTATTCTTGCATGGTGGATCCCCTTACCACTTGTATTCCAAATCTCACTTTCTCTCATATACTTAAAAATAACACTTAAAAGATTCTCTGTTCTGGGCTAGGAAGTTGGCTCAGTGGTAGAGTGCTTGTCTCACATGCATGAGTCCCTGGGTTCGATTCTTCAGCACCATGTAAGCAGAAAAAAAGCTAGAAGTGGTGCTGTGGCTCAAGTGGTAGGGTGCTGGTCATGTGCTGAGTGACAGCGCCCAGACCCAGAGTTCAGGCCCCATGACCGACCAAAAAACAAATCTCTGTTCTTATCTACAGCCTGATTATAGGAATGGCATGAGCCATTCCCAGAACCCTAAAACATGCTACAATATCTGACATCTTAGGAAAAAGTCTTTACTAGTGACTTTACCCTAGCCATTGCTTCCTTTCTCTTTCCCACTTCCTAGCAAATTATATTGAAAAGAAAGCTGGCTCTTGGTACTTATCTTTAATTTTCTCACAAACCTGTCCTGATGTTTGAACACAACTGTATCACAGAATGACCAATGGCCTTCACCTGGTTTTCAGTCCAAAATCAATCTTATTTGACTAGTCAGCAGCATGGTATTATTGTCATTGTGTATGTGGGGATGTACAGTGTTTTGGAACACAAATCCATCTGTCTCATCTATGGTTTATTTATGGCTTCTTTTGTTGGCTCCTTGTAATGTATCTATTTATTTAAAAATTTCCATTTATATGTATCAATTATGCAAAGGGATGTCACTGTGACGTTTCATGAATGTAGATAATATACTTTATTTTTAAAGTTGTGGGGCTTGGACTCAGAACTTGGGGCTGTACCTGAGCCTCTTTGTGCTCAAGGCTGGGTTTCTACCACTTGACACATCAAGGTTTCGAGTGGCTAATTGGAGGTAAGAGTCTCACAGGGACTTTTCTGCCAGAGATAGCTTCGAACCATAATCCTCAGATTTCAACCTCCTGAGTAGCTAGGATTACAGGCATGAGCTACAAGTGTGAGCCACTGGCGCTTGGATGATATGCTTTTTGTGATTCACTTTTTACATTATTATTTCTTATTCATTTTACCTACCTTTCCTTTTTGAAATTTTAGTGGGTTTTGTGTGTGTGTGTGTGTGCGTGCATGGACTCATCCTGGGATTTAAACTCAGGGTCTGGGCTCTGTCCATGAACTTTACTGAAGGCTAGCCCTCTATCACTTGAGCACAACTTTACTTTTGGCTTTTTTGGTAGTTTTTATTGGAGACTTTCCTGCCTGGTCTGGCTTCAAACTGTGGTCTCAGATCTCAGCTTTCTAAGTAGCTAGGATTACAGGTGTGAGCTGCCAGTGCCATGTTCATTATATTAATTTTTAATACATTCAATCTTTAATGCTCAAGTGCCTAAGAGCTCAGTTTTTAGACCATATATCCAGTTATATTTTCCGAGTGACTTTATACCATTTCTGAACTCAATCTCAAATTCATGATTCTAGTCCATATGTCTACTATGAATGCTAGACTTTATACAAACATCCATATTCTACTTTTAACCTACCATCTCTACTTAAATATTACTTTTATGTTATGTTTTATCATTATCTCGTTTTGTGAGACTGTAAGCTTCATGAGGTCAGAGATTCTGTTCTGTTCATTGTTGCTTGTGGCAATTGGAACAGGCAGAGAGTAAGATTTCATTCAAAAATTTGTTGCTGCTTTGTCATATCCCATAGCCCAGCATGAAGAACTCCTGCCCACAGGATATTCATTTCTATATTTCCATGGAGGCAGGAGTTAAAGGCCATTGTTTATCCTTTAGAGAGTGGATGGATAAAATGCAATTAGTACCCATTATGAATTTTATATGACAGCCACCAGCATTAGCTAAAATGGTCACAGAGCTGAGTAAGTAGATCTTAAAAATAGGTCTAAGTATACATTCTCTCTCTCTCTCTCTCTATATATATATAGTGATCCTGCTCCTGCTTATATAAATAAAAACACATGCTTAATACTTTTGTGAATATTCATGTAATCACAATGGCATATATTATACACATTGTAATAATGACTTGTGGAGAGAAAGGGAAAGGAGAAAATTATGTGATGAAAATGCAGAGTGGAATGAGTGTCGTAAATATACAAATGGAATGAAACTCTGGTGATATTGTGCTCTGAGATGAGCAGTTTGATTATAGTACCTACCTGCAGGGGAAACACACAATGATTAAAAAACTATTGAATAAATAAAAGATGAGACATGCAATTTGTTAGTGAAGGGTAGAGTAATGGCATCATGAAAAATGATCCACCCATTATTTACTTTTTCCTTGAGTCTAGCTACTCAAAAATAAACATTTTGAGTGATGTACTAATGGTGTAACTTCATGAATCAAGTTTTGGTCAGCTGCATTATTCTTAAATGTCTGGGAATTTAGTAGGGAAAACCTACAGAAACAAGTTTCAAGAGAAAGCAGGACAGAATTAAGATTTATGTGCTTAGTGATGGGGAAAGAGAGCTTCCTGATAAACCAGGGTATAGCTACATGGTTGAAGAATGAAATTATTTATGACTGCATGACATCTAAAGTTCCTTGGTAGATAACAATGAACTATGACTAAATCGCTGTTGGATGGACTTTTTTTCCTAGAAAAATCCCATTTTATTTGCTCCTGGAAAAAAATTATTCAAAAAATGGCTCTAGTCTTCAACTATACTGGGAAGTGAGAATTGACTTGCAAAATCTACATTTATACAAATAATAACATTTACATGGTGGTGATGATCAGGCTACAGAAATCATTGAATAAATTCAAAGAGTTGCCTCAACAAAAATTCAACAACAACCCCCTCACCCCGCCGAAACATAAGAAAACACACATATAGAATCAGTTTTTGTCTTTAGTTATATCGTGGTCTGTCTGTCTGTCTGTCTGTCTGTCTCTGTCTCTGTCTCTGTCTGTCTTTGTCTCTCGCTCTTATGCAAACATACGCACATGCACACACACACACACACACACACACACACACACACACACACACTATAAGCCTAGGTTAATAGAAGAGATAAATTTGTAACCATATGTGATATTAAGCTAATATTTTATTCTATAAATACACTATCTCTTAGGGGAAGCATAAATCATGCAGAACACATTTTTTTTTTGAGTAGTAGAGATCATTTTTTGAATTTTAATGACATGATAATGCCATTGAAATTGAGAAACCAAATTCCTTATTGTGGAATTTGGTTTTCCTTGGCATCTCTTGTTTCTCCATCTTGAAACTTTTGATTTGTCATGATTTTGTTTATTTACTGGAACCTGTTGTTGGGAATTTGGGAAGAAGAAAAAGAAGGAAAGAATGGAGATGGAAAACATACTTGGAATCTTCTATGAAGATATTTTAGAGAAGATGACATCCAGTAATTCATTATTTATTAAATACTTCCTCAGTGCCTACTCTGAAGAGTACTTGATTACACATACTAGCTTATGGAAGAAAGTAAGATATTTTTAAAAGACTTTCTAGACTGAATGTGTGTGTGTATCTACGAACATAGATAATAGCTATATATATTCTATTTAAATTATTTATAATTAGTTGGAAGAAACCATCATGATACGTCTAGAGCTGGAGATAGAAATGACAGAGGCCATTGTCCCTTCTGATATCCATTCTTCATTTTTAATTTTATTGTTAGTGGTGTTGTTGTTATTTGCCAGTACTGGGGCTTGAGCTAAAGGCCTGAGTACTGTCCCTTCGCCTTTTCACCCAAGGCTAGTGTTATACAACATGAGCCATAACTCTACTTCTGGCTTCTTTGGTGATTAATTGGAGATAAAGGTCTCATGTATTTCCTGCCCTGGCTAGCTTCCAACCATGATTCTCAAATCTCAGCATCTTGAGTAGGTAGGATTACAGGCATAAGCCTGGCGCCCAGTATCTTTTCTTTTTTCTTTTTTAGTAAGAATTTTATGGGCTGTATCCCTAATCACAATGTGTCACCATTCTCTGCAGTCACTTTGGCAAAGTAAATCAAAGAAGCGTTAGCCATTCCAGGCTTTAGCTGAGCAGAGTTTTCAAATCTCCCAGCTGATTGTCTGGAAGGAATGCGTATTGTCTGCCTACCACGTGCGGGCATGCCACTCAATGACAGAACGTTGCCCTTGACTTTGAATCAGAGACCTCAAACTCTGTCACTGTTCAACCTAAGAGACAGATGAGACACAAGTCACACTCTGGCCCTCCATCAGTTTGCTTACTTACCCCTGCGATTTCATTACTTTATAAGGAAACATTCATTCTGGTGAAGCTTTGCCAAGTTTAGGTAAGATGTCTTCAGAGATGGTTGCTTTTGCAGTGCTCCATTTTAGATAATACCTATATATGTTTAATGATGTTGGTGCCGGTGTTATTATCATTTAGGTTGCTGTATTCTTTTATTTATTGATTAATTTGTTTTGAACTCTGAGAGGTCATGATTCTAGATGGCTTTGAGTATTGTATTTACCCTTTATCCTTCCAAGGTAAGAATCTGCATGTCTCATTGAATATCAACCTAGGCTGGATAGATTCCTATTTTTAAAAATAACTGCATTCTGGGCATAGATTATTATGGGACCATTTTTGGACATTTCACATTCCTCCCCAGTGGGCACCATAAAGTTATGGTCATAGTCATGAAGGCTTGCCAGGAACAGCTAATGAGTGTCTACATTCCAACACAGAGGTCTTGTTCTTAGCATTATTTGGCTTGATCATTCTGTTTCCATCACTGGGTGTCATAAACTGTCCTGAAGCTAGTCCAAGCACACAATGTCCTCCATGGGCCCTAGGTGGAAGACAATGGGGAGAGAAACAATTATTATTAGTTTACTTACTTAATATGCCTGTGGGCATTGAGTTAGATTTCTTTTTGTTGATTTGTTTGTTTTTGCCAGCAGGGCTTGAAATCAGGGCATTACACTCTCACCTTTGTGACCCATAGCTGGTGCTGTACCATTTGAGTCATGCTTCTAGCCTAGCACTTTGCTGGTTAATTGGAGATGGAGTCCCACAGAGCTTTCTGCCAGAGCTGACTTTGAACCTTGATCCTATAGTTTTCATCTCTTAAGTAGCTAGGATTAGAAGCATGGTCCCCTTTTGCCCAGAATCTTTCAGAGTATATTTTTTGCCAGTCCTGGGGCTTGAAATCAGGGCCTGGGCACTGTCCCTGAGCTTCTTTCGCTCAAGACTAGTACTCTACCGCTTGAGCCACAGCCCACTTCTGGCTTTTTCTGTTTATGTGGTACTGAGCAATCAAACCAGGGCTTTGTGCATGCTAGGCAAGCCCTCTGCCACTAAGCCACATTCCCAGCCCTTTGAGAGTATTTGTAATGAGTAATGTTATTACACACACAAATCCCTCACAGTTGTCTAAATATTTGTGTAAATGTCCAGCTGTCCAAAGGCATTATGATATTCCAAAAACCAACCCTTGAGTGTATAGGAGAGGACCAGTGGAGAAGTAGAGGGAGAAGGGAGAGCTCATTGAATGGTAAAGAAGATCGAAAGATAATAAATATATTTATGTCTATCTTATCTATTCACATACATATATATGTATACACAATACATATATGAATATAACCAAATGAAACACATCATGTGCTCTTTGAAAAGTGGGAGGGAGAGGATGAGAATGCCATGGAGGGGGTGAATACCCTGTATGTATGCATGGCAATATCATATCGAAACCCCTCATATGACAGATGTATGTTAATTCAAGAATAAAATAATAAACCAAGCCTTTGAACTTCTTAGTAGTGTTGAAGATTGCACTTGGGCTTTGTGAATACTGTACTCTCCCACTGGATACGTCTCCAGTGGTTCTTACCCCACCTAACATCATGTCCTTTAGCTCATTACTGCATAAATATTAGGAATGGCCTGCTTCATGTGAGTTATGTTCCTCCCAGATCCAGGAAAAGATATTTTTAGGTTTATTGATAGAGAATATTTACTGATATGAATATAACAGAATTCTATATTTTGTTGCTTTAACAAATAAAAGTTATAGTCAGCAGGGTTAGAGCAGGCCTTCCTTAGAGGCCGTGATCTCTTCTAACACACTTAGGAATTGTACGAATCTTCAATGTCAATGAAGAGAAGACTACACACAGAAAGTTTGGCTGCTCAAGAGACTCCACTCAGAGCTCTAGCCACAGCAGAAGTGCTGAGATGCTCAGTACTGTGTGTGCTCTGGTGCCAACAGAACTAAGCCAGGATGGGTTTCTCACCAACACCAAGTCTTGCTAAACTAATTAGTGACTATTCCCTAGCTCTTGATTTCCACAGAGTGCGTATCCCCCATGAAGTGAATCATAGACCATGTTACCCATTGACTCTGTTTGTCATTATGTAATCTTACATATTTCTATCTAATGGCATTTAGGAGACCAGGCCTACAAATTATTTCTTGTTTCAGAGTGTATCTCTGGTCTTAGCAGTGATTCACTCATCAGTGTTTTGTTTGTTTTTTCTCTCTACAGTGAATGAGTCACTTGAGGTCTGTTATTAGTTACTTTCATCTTTTAATTGTACCTGAATCAAGTGGCCGGTACAGCCTTTTTATAGTCTTTATAACCTCCTAGAACAGTGTAACCCAGAACTGAATGTATCCTTTAATAGTCAAAAGAATATTACCTTTGTGCTAATGCTTTAGCACGAAGAAGAAATGGCTGAGGGTGGGGAAATTATTCCTCTCTGGAGAAATGTGCTTAGGGATTCTGTTAAAAGAACTGCCCTTGACTTTCTGTTCTATTCTCTCATACCATCCAATGTCTGTATCCTGGCAACCTATTCATTTTCTAAGAGCTCTTGTCTCCTTTGGGTTACTTAACTGGTTTCTATGTAGGATTCTTTGGTATTTGTGTTAACCATTAAATTAGCCTTACACTCCCATCTCTTCTTGTCTGCTTATTCACTGGGTTATTTAACAATAATTCCAAATATGATTTTTCTAATTCTAAAGGAATCCCTATCTCATTCTTAAGAAATATTTCCTATTCCTATTCCTTGGTTGGTTTATTGTATCATACCTGGCTATTTCAAGAGTTTCTTACATAATCTACACTCTCTTCTAGTTTTTTTTCTTACTATATGCAAAGTATTAATATGGCAAAGACAGCAAGAATGAAAAATAAAACAAAATATTAAACTCATTTTAAAAATTAATTGTTCTTCTTAGGGTAGATTGTGGTGTTTTTGAGGACAAAATTTGGGGCCATTTATTTCCTTAACATTTAAATAATAAATATTCTTTATCTTCATATTTCTGTATTTGACATCTGGTTAATACACATTAAACTAGTTCTCAGATTAATTTAGCAGAGGTTCTTACTAGTATTAATATAAAGATTTGGAGAATCTTACGGAAACAAGATATTTTCTTAGAAAAACAAGTGCCTATGTTCTTCTATTTCCCTTCCCCCAATGACATATAGTATTTTAGTCATTACTACTGAACATCTATACCTGGGGGCTCCTGTACTCTCTGGGGTCCACCTGTGGGTTCCAGGTCGAAAATTACTGCCTAATGGATTTTGTACATAATATTTTAGTGGAAATGTCAAATAATGAAGTCAGGAAAGAATCAGGAACAATATGGAGATAAAGAAGGCAAAGAGAAGGAATGGTAGGGTCAAAAAAGAACAAAAAGGGCTAAGAGATGAATGGTACGGTAAAAGAACAAAAGGTGCTACGAGATGAAAGGAATAGAAAGCATTACAAGTGGCCAGGAAACATTAATTAATGTCAAGGACCCAAAAGATTCAGGATTTAGGCTGTGATTTAGACATAGCTTTATGCTGAGAAGAGCCCTGTGCATTGTACAAGGTAATGGCACGCTTCATCTATTGACAGAGTCTACCTGGACTGACTTAAGCCCAGATAGAACAATTCCTTGGGGATGCCATAGGTGATCAGTTTTAAATTTTGGATTATTAGACCCTAGGCCTCTCAGTGAGGAAGTACTAGGAACTATGGAGAAAAACATCAAGACTGTAAGGATAACTCAACTTTGATGAGATGTTGGCATTGGGAGAGGAAAATAGAGTTACCTATTTTCAAGAAGATTAAGTGATACTTGCATTCCATCATTTCAGGTTTAATTGGAGTTAGGATGATGTTGCAGATGTAATAGCTATGGGCACAGATTTTTTAATCTTTATATTAATTATAGTACTTGTTAATACTTGTTGGGAATTCTATAAGCTAGAGTTGAATTAAATGCCTCACATGGAATTAGTCCATTGAATTTTCATCACAATCCCAGACATAACAATGATTTTTCTCATTGTATGAATGGAAAAACCAGGGATTAAAAGTCACAGAACCAGGAAGTTGCAAACTGGAACTTGTAACTCATTTGTGTTACAACAGATCCAGCCATCTTAACTGCAGCATCAAACTAGAACAGACCTGAGACCCAGTCAATGTCTCAGAGATTTCTAGTGGTAGATGGGAGACGTATACCTGGCCCAAGTACCTATCAGCCAAGGGGAGATGTTAATGATATATTTGATTTCTTCTTTTCAAAGTTTGAACAGCTGTGAAGTGTTTAGAGAACTGAATCCAGTATCAGTAGATATAAATAACTCTAACTTGATCCCCTTTGATTTTATTTTTGGATGTCAGAGCTTTGTTCTTTCTTTATTTCAGCTAAGCCTCCACTGCATGTTCCCTGAGCAGCAGAATGATCCATTTCAGGAGCATATTTTATGTGATGCTGACACCAGCTGCTCTGTTGAGACCTTCAGGCTCTTGCCAGAGTGCAATTGGCACCCAGGAGCAGGCAGGCTCCAAAGAGCACCAAAAAGCCAATGTGTTTCACAATAAGTCTTTATCTCAGCATGAAAAAAAGCAATAAATTGTGTTGATTCGGAGCAGCTATTCTCTAAATACACACACATACACACACACACACACACACACATACACACACACACACACACATGATAAGGCATCATTTATTGCCAGGAAGGAAGCAACTGGGCTGCTCTTTTCACTCTCTATAGATTGTTTTTTTTATGTTCATTATTTAAAGATATATAATTGTATATTTTTTTTGAGTATATAATTGAAAATATTCCATCAACACACATTCATTTTAAGACATTTCTGAACAGTTACTAGAAGTCAGGCAATACTCTAGAAATACCAGCAGTAGCAAAGAGAGAATTTCCTACTCTTGTGGAGTTTACATTGTATATATAAATACCCTTAAAAGAAGACTGGGAGGAGAAAGGAAAGTAGCTCCATCATTTACCTCTTTTTAAGACTCCTCAAATCCTCCTGTGTTAGAAAATTAAACTTTTATATGAACTGATAGTGTAAAAATATGTGACAATAACTTCTGTGGATTCAGACCTTATTGATTATTTCTAAAGAAAGTCTTGATTTTTATATGGCTTTAAAATTATTTTCCTGTTTAAAAGTTTTTTTTAACACAAACTCTTAATTATGTTTATATTGAACATATGTAATATATTTTATGAGATGTAAGGTAGTCTAATTCTTCTTAATTACCAAGGAAAAAGTATTATTTCTTCTTTTTTGTATGTTTTTTATTGTAAAAATGCTGTACAGAGGGGTTACAGTTACATGAGCAAGGTAATGAGTACATTTCCTGTTGAGAGCATTGTTGCCTCCTCCTTTGTTTTCTCCCTACCATCCCATCCCTCCCACCTCCACAACTACCCCCACCCCCTGCCGAAGTTGTAAAGTTTGTCTTTAACATAATGTTTTGTATGTCTCATTGTTACAGTGGGTCAACCTGTATTCTTATTTAAGCATTTTGTTTTTCCCTTTCCCTCCCCAAATTAGAGAAGTGTATATACAAGATACAGGGCACTGACATCAAATACAGTGAATTTTTAGTGGATATTTTCACAGCTTACTATGAGAGCTTAACAACCATAAATTAGATCTCTGAAGATGCTTGCACTGCACTAAAGGTGTAATGTCTTGAAAGAAGTTGTGGAAATTCTCTTTTGAGAATATTCTAAAGAACAGTTCATCTCTTGTCTTTTTTATATCACAATGTTTTAAAGAAAATACAGCACATTTCCCTCATCCTGAAGTCATCAAAGTATGATATTTCTACTGGTTTATGTTATCCTTATTTTATGCTAGATAATTATGTTTCCAAACTAGTCGCATAATATGATCCATTGATTTCTTTCACTCTTAGTTGAACATAATGCAGAAGCCTTGTATCTGAGAAACTTTGTAATTGAGAAGAATTAGATTTTACTATGTCTATTAAGGTGCCTTATTCTTTGTTCAATATAGTTCTGATTAGGAGTTTATGTTTAAAACTTTAAAAACAGGAAAATTATTTAATCTCCTTATGTTATTACTGTATTTATTAATATATACAGGAAAAACCATACCAATGTTCAGGAAATTCTTAAGTAGTGTCATATTTCTTTGCATATTTTGTCTGATAAATCAGTAGGCCTTCCCTAAATTTATCCAGATGGATTATTTCTGTGTTGCTCCAGAGTGCTGACTAGTGTCCAATTCCTACCCAATAAAGTAATAATTGCTCTCACAAAGGCTTAATCTCACTTATCAGAAAATATTGGCATTTTCTAGCACACTTGTTAGATACAGAAAAATTTCCAATTAAAATGTTTCCACCTTTCAGATAATTCACTATGATTGAAGAGATCTGAGATGGATTAAAGAATTATTTGGAGCGAGAAGATTTCATTTGGCTTTTTAAATGCACTTGAGGTTGTTTGGAAACAGATATTTTGAGCTAATTGATTATACATAACTCAGTTAAAAACTAAAAAGCAGCAGTGAGTTCTGTCTGAGTCCCAGTTATTACACGAGCACAAGGGTTTTGCTTTCATTTTATCTTTGGCTCCAATTCCTTGTCAAAATGACAAAAAAAATGATGGAGTAATGGAAAATATTGTAATGTACCTGCATCTATTATTTGACCATTATTAACAATAATACAAATACTTTCTGGGAGAAAAGGAGTGATAAAAAGGGGAAAACTGACAAAAAGGGGAATACTGACAATTCTTTCCCCCCTCCTCCTTCCAATTGTAGGGCTTGAACTCAGGGCCTGGGTACTATTCTTTAGTTTTTTTGCTCAAGGCTAGCACTTTACCACTTTGAGCCACAGCTCAGGTGGTTAATCAGTGATAAGAGTCTCACACATGCTGGCTTTAAACCACAATTCTTAGATCTCAGTCTCCTTAGTAGCTAACGATTACAGACATGAGCCACCAGTGCTCAAACTGGCATTTCTTATGTGAGTGAAACAAAGGAAACTATACAAAAAGAAATTGACAGAAAGAAGATTATATGCATGTTAATGGCAGAAAAGGTGCAGCTATTTCTGTAAGAGTGACAAACTGAGAGAGTAGCTGGAATATTTATTTAAAAGGTACAATAAAATATTCTTAGCTTCAGATCTATTCCCTGTATAGCTGTCATTCAGAATCAATTAAACACTACCAGAAGTAATTAAGAGATTTTACCAATATTCTCAGATACAGAGTGGCATATCTGTTCATATTCCCTTTTGTCACTTACAGAATAATACTAGAATTATAAAATATGAGTTTGATGTGAATCACACACTTTGACTTACATGTTGGTTTTGTATTTTACAGTTCAGTGCCTTACTTATAACGTTTTCAGAGGCAAAGTGACACACAGCTCTCACAAATTTATACTATTTTTTCCCTAAACCTATTTTCAATGAAAATAAAATGTAGATTGCAGGCTACCATCAAAATGTGATGACCTTCACATTGACATCATAGTGCCAGCTATCTTCTTTGGAAATTAATTTCTGTGCTGCTTCTCCAGTCACCTTAGGTTCACTATGGTTATTGCTCTTGGAAACACCAAAGCTTATTCCCATCCTATGGCTCATACCCTAAATACATTTTATATTGTGTTTCCTCAGATAATCAGGACAAAGAGCACCAGGCGGTCAAGATGGATGGTAATGTCAGACAGAGTTCACTTGAGAAACCAAGTCCTCCTAATTGGACTTAAACCAGGGACATTTCTTATCTAATAACAAGGGAACAATGGCACAGGTCCATCTTGATTCATTTGTGACCCATCTGCGATCCTGCTCTTCTGCTCTTCCTTGCTGTATGCTGATAATGAGTAACTTAGCAGTGCAACCACTTTCAGAGTTTCCTGTGTTCAGCTGTGGTTACTGCAGTACCATTTCCCAGGGCCAGCTGTAAAACTGCTGCTTAATCAGCCCTGAGGGTGGATTCCGTGGGGATCCTGCCTCCAAGGCCTCTTCAGCCTGCCCTTGGCCCCAGCGCTGTAGTCCTGGCTCTGGTTCTGAAGGGTTCTTTGTGCCGAATAAGATAATCCCATCGGGCTCTTTGATCTGATACCATTTGGTCAGCTGGGAAAGTGAGCTCCCTCTTTTCACTCCTCTGCCAGTCCAGGTTGGCTGTGGGCCGTCTGATGTGGTTTCCTCTTATGCTGTGGGGTTCTAGCTCTCCCCACTAGCTCCTGGCAGTGCCCTGGCCTCCATTCTGGCATCCTCACTCATGTCTTCTGTCCGCACTGGCTCCACAGCCAGTGCTGGCTTTGGTTTTTCTGTAAGGCTGATGAGTGTTCCTCCTCACTTTTGGTGAACACGGAATTCTCTAGCAAGCTTGAGGTATAATCACATTTCAACTGCCCTCCCTTCCACACTATGAGATGCCAGTTAAGCAGATGGGACTGCAGGAATAGGTTCTGGGACAGAAAGCTGAAGCCCATGTTTACTCCTCTCTGAGCCACAGTTAGCAGCAAGAAAATGACACACTCCCTGAGGTTTGGAGTCTCACTTGAAGTTTGGAGGGGGTGAGGAGGTTTGTTTTAGAGTCAGTATGAGCTTTCATCTTTCAGTTGGAAGGAATTGCTTGGAATTGCTTATGATAGAGTTGCTGAAAGCCCCCCATAAACAAGTGCAAGTTAAATACTCTTGCTACAAGGGTACTAAAACATAAAGAAATATGTAGCAAAACAAAATCCTTTCCCCAGTACCTTCCTAAACATAAAATCTCTTGTTTCTCACTTCAGTAGCAGATCTTATTTTGCAAATTTATTTGTCAGAGACTAAATACAATCTAGAGTCCTCTAACTCTTTGTGTTACATGTCCAGGATTTGAACTCAAAGTCTTAAACGTTTGCTTGGCTGGCACGCTACCATTTGAACCATGCTTCCAGCTCAGGATTTTGCTAGGTATTGGAGATAGTCTCACAGACTTTTATGCACCAGCTGTCTTCAAACTTTGTTCCTTTAGATCTCAGCCTCCTGGGTAGCTAGGATTATAGATAGAGTTTCCACATATGATAGAAACCTACACTAACTAGAGGAAGTGAGAAATAGATACTTGGCACATTTTAAGACTTAACTATGATGTCATCAAAAGATCTTTTCTGAATTCTCTTCTACATACCTGTAGTCTATCTCAAACAGTTCCTTTTTTATATAGATTAGGAGACAGACACAGAGGAGGCTAAGATCTGCTTCCACATCTAATTAATTAGAAGAAGACTCTTTTAGGCCCTCTTTAAGTATTCTTTTTATTATACATTGGTTCCATGGATTAAAATGACACTAACCATTTGAGCCCTTCCATGATATCTAATGCTTCCCTTTCTACATAGTATATAGGTAGAGAATTTATGTGTCGAAAATTCCATGTGAATTGCAATAGGTCTCTTAAGAATTTCAACATTTTTATTCTCTCTCCAAACCCAATAAAGTAGGCCACAGAATCAACAATTCACTGTAATTTAATAGCTTTTCCTTTTGTTCTGCCTTGAGAGCAGGCCCAGCTCTACACTCAAGCATGTGCTGAACTTTCTCATGTCAGTTTTCAGACAAAAAAAGTAAAGAGGAAACTGATGTGCTGAGCCTTTTCGGAAGTGTGCCTTTAGTAAAGAACCATGACAGATATTCTGCCCTCCTTCCCACTTCTGCAACTTGTATATGCTTCCATCCAGGATTCCAAGTTCTTGCTCTCATTATGGAAGGAAACAGGTTGGTTTTTGTTTTATTCTTTGATCTTTTTTTAGTTTGAAAAGTAAAAAAAAAATGTACAAATCAAGAGATCAATATAATTTTGAGATGGGAGCATATATTGTGTCTAGATTTTTTTTCCTTGTTTATTCTCAAGAGCAATAACCTCCTCAGGATGCTGAAAAAGTTCCTCAGAAAGCAAATAGCTAAAGGTATGTGTAATTCATGTACCCATAAATGTCATATCATTTAAATTTAATAGCACTGTGACTGAATAGTGAAGCAAAGAGACTTTATATTATCTGGCTGTGTAAGTCCAAACTCCTGTTATCACTAAATCTGATGTTGAGTTTTCCTTTTGAAGGCATTGTTGTATTAAACTGTTTGGCCAAGAATTGTTTTTGTCTTTCTTATGAATAAATTATAACAAATTAAAATGTTTCATGCATTAATAGGGAAGTGAGGCTTCAGAAGATTCTTTCTTTATTAGTGTTCATACAGGAAATCAAATGAGGTCATAAAGACAAGTCTTATTATCAGAATGTTCTGAATGATTTTGAACATAAACCAAGAAAGAATGTTTGATATGGTAACATCAAAGCTCCAACTAATAGGACTCACAGTACTGGCTAGAAGATGAGGTATTAGTTGTTCTTCTCACAAAAGGGAGGATTTGAATATTGCTTAATAGATTGTATAAATGTTGCCTTTTATGCTTTGAATCTGCTCTTGCATCTGTATTTTATGAAAAACTCATGTTTTGAGCTTAGCAGTTGGATTCCTTTGAATTAGGTTTGCTGAGAAGAGTCTTCGCAAAGTATATGATGGGCTTAGACAGTAGATTAGCCTCAAGATACTTTCTTTTTTCTATGTGCTGGTCTTGAGGCTTGAACTCAGGGCCTGGGCACTGTCCCTGAGGTTTTTTATTGCTCAAGGCTAGTGATCTACCACTGCAGCCACAGCTCTACTTTGGGGCTTGGAGGCAGTTAATGGAATTAAGAGTCTCATGGACTTTCCTGCCCAGGCAGGCTTTGAAATGTGATCCTCAGATTTTAGCCACCTGAGTAGCTAGGATTACAGGTATGAGCCACCAGCACCACTTTGTCTCAAAATTTTTAGAACGACAATTGGATCCAAAGACTCTTAGTACATAGAACTAGTTTTTAGTAACTAACAGCCATCCTGAATTCTCTCAGGTGAGAGAGTAGAATCCTTCCAAGAAAAGAAAGAAGCCTCTTGTCCTCCTGATAGACTCACCCACATTCCTCAGTTGCAGAGAAAATAGCCTATCAAATTTGCTTATTTTCCGAATGAAATGCTTTGGGTACGCTGAATTCCAACATTCTTACTGCAGAAACAAGTTTCTTGACAGGGTCATGAAACATCACATAAGTTTCCTGTAACAATTCCATGAGATGAGGTCTTTGCTTCAGGAGAGAAACCCTTCCAAAGAAGAAAAAAGACCTGCAAGTCTTTTAATCTTATGCTTTTGACAATCTAATGTGGGAGAGTGGTCAACATGGCCTTAGGATCCTAATAGCAACTGCTTTTAAAAGCAGATGTCAAAATTTCCTAGTTTCCTCCTACTTTCTAACTAGGGTGGTAGTTGTAAGGTCCACTTGGATGGCAAGCAGATGCCACCCTCCTCGCAGCAAAGTCTCCGCCTAGTACCTGTGTTACCTAGGCAACTGGCACACCTGAGAGAGGTCACATCTGCATCCGCTGAGGTCACATCTGGATTCGATGTGGCCATACCTTTCCCTGCCCCTACCCTATATAAGGCCAAATTCAGGACCAGACACTCTCTTTCCCAGGTCTTTTCCCAGCCATGTGGAGTGCCAGCATGGCCTGGTGCCAGCTAGAATGATGAATAAACCTACCTCTTGCCTGAATACCACATGCGTGGTGTGGTTCTTACTCGGCCACCACTCTCTTTAAAACCTAACAGTAGTACTTAATTGTTCTAATGCACCAGTTCTGTGAATATATTCTTGTAAGAATCATGAAGCTTTTGGGGGAGCTGTGTGTTCACAAAATATGAGAATTACCTGGTTGGGTAGGATGAGTGAGGGAAGAAAATATAAAGGGAAAGAACAGAACAGTTATACTTAAAGATCCAACTAAAAAAGAAATAGACTAGGAACTAACCCCAGATGCCTCTCAGTAGATGAATGGATCAAGAAAATGTGGTATGTATATACAACGGAATTCTGTGCCTCCAGCAGAAAGAATGACATTGCCCCATTTGTAATGAAATGGAAAGACTTGGAAAAAATTATATCAGGTAAAGTAAGCCAGACCCAAAGAAACATAAGTTCCATGGTTTCCCTTATTTGCAATAACTAGTATATGTCTAGGATAATCTTACCAGACAGGAAGAAAAGGTCAAAAGCTATGTTCATATGACCACATAAGATGATGCTAAGCGAAATGAATACCAAGATAGGGACACAAGAGGTTTTTTTTTTCTTTGTTACTGTTGTTTTTAGTGTATTATGTGATTTTTTTTGTTTCTTTCGTATATTCTTCCTCCATGGTATAACTCTGTTGTCAGTGTATTTGATTCCAGTGCCCTACATCTTGTATATACATTTTTCTAATTTGGGAAGGGGAAGGGAAATAACACTGCCAAAACAAGGATACAATTGACCCATTGTAACAATGAGATGTACAAGACACTATGTTGAAAACGAACTTTGTAACTTGGTGGGGGGAGGGAGTAGTTAGGAAGGTGGGGAAGGAAGGAATAGTAGGGGGAAAACAAAGGAGGAGGTAACAATGCTCAATAGGAAACGTACTCATTACCTTACTCATGTAACTGTAACCCTTCTGTACAGTATCTTTACAATAAAAATATTAAAAAATAGACTAGGAAAAAACCCCACAATGCAACAGAATCGGCTTCTTTTTGGTAGACTGATTATTCTTTTCTGTGTCAAAGAAGTAAGAAGAGATCCTCCCTCCCTTTCTCCTTCTCCTTCCTGCCCCTTTTTTCCCCTCTCTTCCCCTCCCTCCTCCCTCCATGTTTTCTGAATGGTGAAATCCTTGTACAACTTAATAAAATACTTATGATTTTACTCACCTTACATAATCACTGTTTTCTACTTAGAAATCAATTACATATGCTATGATTTTATAACTAAATATGATAATTTGCTTTGGGTTTATTTCGGCTACCAAGTGAATAGTTATGATTTGGCTTTACAACGTGACATTAACAGAGGTATATCTTAGGGAGTTTTTATGGTAATCCAATGAGGAAAGATGGTAGTGTGGCCCAGGGTTCAAGAGAACAGATGGAGAAAAGAGAAATTTCAGGATATATTTAGAGGGAAAAGTTGATGGAATGGCAGATAGAATGTGAGAGGTGATAACAAGAGAAAAAGAATGACTGCTAAATCTTAGCCTTTATTGGTTGGTGCATGTCTCTTACTATTTTCTGAGCTGTAGATGTTTGGTAAATAAATGACTTTTTTCAGGGATAAGTAGAAATCAGGCTTCATGCTCTGGCTTGGCTTCATGTTTGACTTGAAATCCCAAATAATAAACAAAATAAATGTCCAGTAAATAATTAAATGCAGAATTTTAGAGGAAATAATCTATACATTGATTGACAATTCATCCTATGCAGATGCTCCAGAAAGTTCAAGTGATTAAGTAAGGCTCTGAAATCCAGGAGAAAAGGGGGAAATTCCAGGACTTCTGTCCTGTAGAGATAAGAATGATGAAGAGTCTGAAAGTAGGCTGAGTTTGTCTCCTTAACTAAAGGCACTTTAAATAAAAAATTAGGAAGTCCTTATTTTCAAAACTGGCTTAGATTTTTTTTTGTGGGGGTGGAGGTCATAGGACTTGAACTCAGGGCCAGAGTGCTATCCCTGAGCTTTTTTGCTCAAGGCTAGCACTCTACCACTTTGAGCCACAGTGCCGCTTCTGGTTTTGTGGGGTTACTTGGAGATAAGAATCTCATGGACTTTCCTGACCAAACTGGCTTTGAAACACAATCCTCAGATCTCAGCCTTCTGAGTAGCTAGATTATAGCCATAAGCCACTGTACCTGGCCTGCTTAGATTTTAAGGTAACTCTACATAGGTAAGTGAATATTATCAATAGTAGGTACTGAGGCCCTAGACTTCCCCCCATTTTTTAAAGGCTGAAAGAACATGAACCTCATAACATTTGACTTCTGCCCTTTGCATATTTTAAGGTAACTCTACATAGGTAAGTGAATATTGTCAATAGTAGGTACTGAGGCCCTAGACTTTCCCCCATTTTTTAAAGGCTGAAAGAACATGAACCTCATAACATTTGACTTCTGCCCTTTGCATATTCCCAATTTTTTTTTGCTCTATTGTATATTTTTCCTTAAGGTCTCATTATATTAATGACCAGCTTACATATTCAAACTATCCTATCATTAGGATAGGTTACTGGAGTTTTCAATGACATCAATAAAGGTTGAAGGTAGTAAACATTGTGCATCCTTACATTTGATTCTAGGTTCAAAGTCTTTCAAGGAATTCTCTAGACCCTTCGGAGTTGGCCTCTCACAGGTAATGATAACAAACACTCCTCTTAGCCAAGAGCCAAGAATAAAACTAGGAATGATGAACTGTTACTTTGCAGTGTGTGCTACTTTGAACTTTTTATTTGATCTCCTGCAGTCTACTCTTAAGTCTCCTTCCCTTCCCATCGTGTCTTCCATCCACAACCTGTATCACTTTTTAATGGTTCCTTACAAAGGAAAGTAAGAATTGAATGGCTTCCCTCCTATTTTCAAACACCTCTGACTACAAGCAGATTGTTGACTAATCATTTCCATAGAAGACTTACAACTTGTGCCAGTATTACATCCAAATAAGTGAGCACACAGAGACATTGTGTATATGTGTGTGTGAGGGAGAAAGACGAAGGATTATTTTTTTTCCCTCTGCCAAGACACTGCTTCTTGCCTGTATTCTTGTTTTCTCTTTGGGGATCTATAGCTTAACACGTTTCATCATGAAAAAGATTGCCTTGCCTCTATCCTGAGTTCTACCTCTTACTTGCCTCTTAAAAGCCCATGCCATTTACTTAGAAATAAAACCAGGAAAACTCATTGATTCATTCATTTACTCATTTGGTGTTCAGTCATTCATCATTTATTGAACAAGTACTTGGGTTACTTCATACTCTATTGAGAATATTAAGAAGTGGTTTTATGGTCAGTGCTTTCATGGTGTTGATGATTTTTTAGGATGGTGTAACTTCTATGCATGAACCATCTCAGATATAATTCTAGGCCAGTATTTAAATTTGGTTTGAATTGGGTGAGTCAGCTTTCTGTTATGATTCCCAGAAAATTCAGAATAAGAGAAAGACTATAATGAAAACAGGGCAAGTCACTGATAACTTTTCAGAAGGACAAGTCTTAGCTGTGGTGCCTGCGGGTCACTCCTAAAAACCTAACTATTCTAGAGTCTGAGAATGAAGCATAGTTATTTGAGGTTAGCACAGGCAGATAAGTTTATGAGGCCCTATCTCAAATATAACCAGCTAAACTAGCACTGGAGGTATGGTTCAAGTGGTGGCATATCAGCAGAGCAAGTACAAGGTCCTGAGTGCTGAGGGCTTTTTAAAATTTATTTACTTACTGTTATTATAAAGTTGATGTACAGAGGGGTTGCAGTTACATAAGTCAGGTAAAGAGTACATTTTGTTTTAGACAATGTCACCCCTTCCCTTGCTCTCTCCCAGTCTTTCCCTCCTCTGTGCTTCCCTTTCTACTCCCAAAGGTATATAAGTGAACAAACAGGGCCAAAAGAAAAAAAACCACAAAAACAGCAAAAAAAAAAACCTTCTTATTTCTGTTTCCTGGAGTTAATTTTGATAAATATTTTTTTGTATGATTAGCTGCACATAGGTATTGTGCCTTCGTGTTCCTCTTCTAAAAATATCCTCTTTTGGGCTGGGAATGTGGCTTAGTGGTAGAGTGCTGGTTTAGCATGCATGTAGCCCTGGGTTCAATTCCTCTACCACATAAACAGAAAAAGCCAGAAGTAGCACTGTGGCTCAAGTGGTAGAATGCTAGCCTTGAGCAAAAGCAGTTCAGGGACAGTGCCTAGGTCCTGAGTTCAAGCCCCAGGACTTTAAAAAAAAAAGTCCTCTTTTGGTCTCACTATGTGTGAATGCCTAGCCTCCTGTATAATTTATTATGTCCTGGTGTAGTTTAGATCTAGCTTCCGCATATGAGAGAAAATATGCAACATTTGTCTGTCTGAGTGCGACTTGCTTCACTTAATATGATTTTTTGTCTATGTCCATCTATTTCCGAGCAAATGACATATTATTCTCTCTAATGGTTGTATAAAATTCCATTGTGTATAGGTGACACATTTTTTTGGATCCACTCATCTATTGTAGGGTTTCAGGGCTGTTTTTACAACTTGACTCTTGTGCGTAGTGCAGCAAAAATCATGAATGTGCAAGTGTCTTTACGGTATCCTGGCTTGTGATGTTTTGGGTAGATGCCAAGAAGTGGTATGGCTAGGTCAGAGTGAGGATTTTTTTTATAATAACAAAAATGACTGAGTTATCATTTAGTCATCAGACATCAATTAAAGAATTCTATTAGAACTACAGTATTAAATAGTTTCATCATTGTACCTGTGTAGTGGAATCCAGGGTTTTGCGGGAAGCCACGTTTTGGACATCTTCAGTAACTTGTAATGTGTGTGAAGAGATTGTCCACGCCATGCGGCCGATTCATGTTTAGAATCTGTCTCAAAGCTGACTTTCTACCAGAAACCTCTCCTGACCCTTCCATTAACTTTATTTTCTGTTGTCATAACTCTACTACTAGATAAACAGGTATTGATAGTCTTTTAAGTTTTTGTCTTTTTCTAAGAGAATACTAATTTCCTTGGAGAAGATTCTGGGTCAGAGATTGAGATTTCTCTGTTTACTTCTACTTCCCTATGTTCTTTCTGAAAACCATCTGCAATTAGGAATTAATCTCTGAAAACACACACACACACACACACACACACACACACACACACTCACACACACCACACTTTTCCTAAAGATCTTTTGAAGTCTGAGCTATCTCTTCATACTTTGCATTCACTCATCACATTTTATTCCCACTTCTCTGAGCCTTTCTTTTGTCTTCACTTGGTGATTAGCACACTTCATCTTCCTTTTACCTGAGAAAGTCAAGTTTGTGATGAAAGTTGCAAAGTCGGATATGCTGGCAAAGTTAACAACTAGCATTTTTTTTCTGTGTTAACAAGTATTGTCTCTTTTCCTAGTAAGGCCAAGAAGGTAAAACACACTTAACTAGTAAGCAAAAAAAAAATCCCTCATTTAACTAGTAAGCAAAAGAAACATAGGCTAGCTCTTCTTGTAAAAAGAATGAGTGAGCTTAGTGGATATTATTACTAAAATCAAAATCTTAAACATCAGTCTCCTTATTCATCCCCTTAAACTTGAGGTGGCATGGGACCAGAGTCACACAGCAGTAAATCCAGATTAATAACTGGAATCCTTCAAAGTGCCTGCTCAACTGGTTGTTTACAAGAGATTTGATTTTAAAACATGGTGAGACAGGCTATTATCTATTGGCACACATTATGACTAATCTCTGCACTGACTCCTTTCAGATCTTCTCTCTCTCTAGGGAATACCATCTGTACAAACTGTAAGGTCCAAGATAGCAGTGATCTACTAGACACATGCGGAACAGATGGTTGAAAAATTATCTGCCCGTTTGCTGCATTTCCCATTTCTGTTACCTTGCATGCCCATGCGAACACAGGGCTGCATAGTCTATATAGGCTGCCAGTCTATAGGTCATTCCTTGTCTTACTCAGGGTGGCATGCATGTCTGTGGAGGGATACAGGAGCCAATATCCCTAGACTATGTTGCCTCCATTCCTGGCCCTGTGCTTTTAGAGAGTGATACAAATGTAAAATGATGCCATTCATTCAGGTGATAAGTTTAGGCTCCCTGAGGTCATTGTTTGGGAAAAGACAGCAACCAAACTCTGGAAAATTTAGCCCACATTATGGACTAGCCTGGTGTTTTAATATCTTAATCTACACAGATATCTAAGATGGAAGAGGAAGTTGACAAGTAAGAAAAGCAAATAGAGGAGATAAATGGCTCATGATAAATTTGAATGTTGCTGGCTCTATCATCTCCACATCATATCCATAGTTTGCTATTTAGATTATTTCAATCCTTCACTTGAATAAATGAGTCAACCAATATTTGCACACATATATAGTCCATCTAGCTGTTTGTTTCTGTCCTAGTAATCTTTGTGGGACTAGGAGTAAACAGTTGCAAGGCAAGTGTTCTACCACTTGTGTCACACCTCCAACCCTTTATTGCTCTGGTTAATTTTGAAATAGAGTAGATTTTTGCTCTGGCCTAGACCGGGATCCTCCTATTTATCCTTCCCCTAGTAACTGTGATGGCAGGCTTATACCACCACGCCCAGCTATTTGCATATTTGCAGCTATCTATGAGTATTCCTGAATCTACCTCATATGCCATAGATTCAGGAACCAAAACCCAACAGTAGAGAATGAGTTTGGGGTTTGCTTTCAGTTCTTTCATTGACTGAGTGAGTAGTATAAGTCATATTCAAGATTGGTCCTTTCCCAGAGTTAGGCCTAATAATACCCTGATTAAAGCCAGGTGAGTTGAAAAGGTCACGCTGAGAACCTGTGGTCTCTGCCACAGGATTTTCCTGTTTCCATTTAATTGAATTTTAAGTGGGTTCATAATGAATGGGTAAAACCACTGTACTGTTTCTACCACTTGGTTTTAATTAGTGACTGAGAATCAAACAGTCCCAGTTTAAAGTTAGCAGTGAAAGGGTTATTTTGAACTCTAAGATAAAGTTCTGTTACTTTATTTTGTGTTTTACTTTTTTTGTCATGTCTTTTCATTTATTGTTTGTGCTATGGGCTGTACAGAGGCCAGAGCACCCTGGCTTCAGGTTTTCATATCATGCGTGATTGGTCTGTTGCTTACTCTTGATTAAAAGAATCCTTGAAGGGACATTCTTGATATGATAAAAAAAATAAAGACGATGGGAGTGTATTAGATTTAGCATCCTCTACCTACAATATCGCCTGCAAATGAACACTTCACCCAAATGGTTTTCCACTCTCATTAAAAGCACTGGTTACAATGCTTATTTTAGTAGAATATTAAGTATAAAAGCTACTGAGCTCTCTTTTTAATCTTCTGAGAATCCATTTTTAATGAAATTAGCACAAAGAATGGCATAATAACTAAACAATACCTGTGAATGTTTTGTTGAAGAGGTAAAGGAAACCCCAAAGATAGCATGGATTTTTAAGTAAAGTTTTACAAGGAACACACAAGTATTTAAAAACAAAAAGAGGCTTGAAAAATTTTGGCCTCTATGGTTAGAACAGGCTTCTTTCTCCCTTTTCCCCTCCAGTTTTTCCTTTTAACTGGAAGAGGCTAGTATGGAATAAATAACATGGTAAAGTGCCTTTGCTTTTTATGGTTTCCTAAGGCTAAGACTATTTTACAGAGATTAGTTCCACTGGAAGTCCCAGGTTTCCTGTTTTTATTATCCACACTTCACACGGTGGTTTAGACTAAATTGTCCATTGCAGAGTTTGGAAAGCTGTCTGCTTAATGCAGTAAATTGTGCTGCTACCTCCATACCCATCTCTCCCAGCCCACATTCTGAGGCTGATCAGATATACAGCCACTAACACAGAAGAACACCTCCATGCCTCATTTCCCAGCTGCCTTTGAAGTGGTACCATCTTTCAGGTTTTCCTACTTCAGTCATGTTAATTTAATCTGTTGAGTGGACATCAGAAAGCAGGTAACTTGGAAGGAGATACGGCTATGGGAATGTGATTTTTTTCTTCCATCCAAAAGAAGAGTGCTTTCCCATTTTGGACTCTTCAGCTTTTTGAAGCTCAGCGATGTCACCTTGTCAACTTTAACAGGGAAAGCAAATGTCTCTTGATGCAAACATTCCATGTTGTTAACCAGATTCCACCCCTGGAAAACTATTTTACATAAATATGCTGTTCTGGAAGATGGCTAGTATGCTCAGAAAAGAGTACTGGGTTCTTTCTTCTGTGTACATGGTCAGTTAGCTTAGAAGCAGCCAGAGAAATGGTAATGTCTACACAGAGGTTTGAAATAACTGGTAATGAGAGGGAGACACAGATTCCCCTGGACACTGAAGAACCAGGAGGCAGCAGAGGGAAGCACTGATTCAGAAATCATTGAGTTGAAGTAAGAGTGTAACCTATGGAGCAAAGGGAGAGAGCACAAGGCTGTCCACTCAGAGCAGCGGCAGCTGGCTGCTCCCAGGCCAAGGGCACAGACTAGGTTAATTGTCCAGCTCTGCAGCTCTCGCCAAACTCATCTATCTTCCCAGCAGACATCAACTGCCCTGGCCTCAAAACTCCCCAGAACAAGACTGCTGCTGTTGCTCTTCTGGTTTTGTAACGTTAACAATATGTCAGTAACTTGTTATGTCCGTAGATGGCAGCAGATTTGTAAGACAAAAGCAATCCAGACATCTCAGAGACTCCAAAACCAGCATTTGCATGTGGTGCTGACTGAGGACTTAGGCAGCCTTGTTGCAACACCGGAGGATTGTTATACTCACTGTATAAGCAACAGAGAGGAGGATTATTGTTATGGTAGACAAGATTCTTAAATCCAGGAATGTTCATGTCCCCTACTTCAGTAATTTGAACTTTGGAATATATATATATATATATATATATATATATATATATATATATATATATATTCCACAAACCTTAATGCAGTTTTCATCGCCTCCTCTCTTTGCCTGACTGCTTCCTCCCTCTGGTATTACAGCAGGGTTGGGATAAGGTACAAGAGATCTAGCATGTAGGAATGAGTTAAGAGAATCCTCATGGTTTTAGTATTTTGGAGGAGGATGTGATGTATATGAATACATTTTGTTTGGGTTGGCTTTCTCAGACCTCCTTTGACCCATAGCCAAAAACTGTTTCAGCTGAATTTACAATTTTGCCCTCACTGCCCCCAAATGGTTTGTGAGTGTGTGTGTGTGTGCACGCGCACACACACACACACACATGAGTGTGAGTGAGTATGTGCTTTGTTCTTGTAATTTATAATAGGCCCATGGTATATGAGGTGTTAAGTCGTTTTATGGAAGTTCTATGGGAATGCTAATGTATACCATCAATAGAGATACACACAGCTGTTAATCATCAGTGTTCTGTAGCTCTGAAAATAGCAAATAAACCTGAGAATGGCCGCTGATTCTAACAGTTGGCAACGCTACCATTGGTCGGAGGCTGGGACAACTGTTTGCAACACTTTTGGAGAGTCTCCACTTATTATTTTGCCTTGTATCAATCACAGAATCAGCCACCATTAAAATTAGCCACAGATGCCTTTTATGGTAAGGAAGACAGCAAAAATCTTCACAACATGGGAAAGAAAATGTGCTATTTGTTCCATCTTCTCAGTAATAAAATAGTAAGCTAAAAGGGACAAGGTCAATGTCCCTCTGCGAACATGTCCTAGTCATGAATGTTCACAGTTTACATTTTCTCACAAATGTGGAACTAAGTATCCTTCCTCCTCCTTAGGCTTCATCTGCACTGTGGGGGTCATATGTAGCTGGCCAGTGATTGGTGAGTGAAGAAGTGGGAAGATTTCACCACATACGTTCGAGGAGAGCATGTGAGCAAAATGCAGGAAGTTCTATTTGTGAGATGTTATAAGGGAGTCAGCAGGTGGAATAGAAAAAGAAGAGAATAGGCTGAGGCTCCCTCAAGTGTAACAGGACAGAGACAAAGTAGGTAGAAATTCCACAGCTACAGAAGGAGAAGATAAATCCAGTCTTTAGATCCATCCTTTTCTAGAAAGGGCTGGTTTCACTATACACTGGTAGAATGTGAGTCCAAAGTTCTGTTCTCAGCCCTTGGGTGACCTTAGTCAACTAACTCTGCTTATGGTCTTGTAGTATTATTTACATTCGTTTATTAAATCATTACGGATATATATATGTATATATATTTCCTCATCATTTTGTCTACAATAGCATTTAGATCTCATTCTACATCACAATCAAATTTATATTTGAACTGCTATGGCATTGATTATATTTTTTCTTCTTTTTTTATTGTCAAAATACTGTACAGAGGAGTTACAATTACATGGGCAAGATAATGAGTACATTTCTTATCAAGCATTGTAGCCTCCTCCTTTGTTTCCCCTTCCCATCCCTTCCCATCCTCCCCCTGCCCCCCCAATCCTCCCCATCCTCCCCCCCTGCACGAAAGTTGTAAAGTTCGTTTTCGACATAACGTCTTGTACATCTCATTGTTGCAATGGGTCCACCTGTATCCTGGCATTGATTATATTTAAGTGACAAAATGCATTGCATCTTAGATTAAAAGTCCTTTTGGTTTTAGTAGACTATGACCCCCTGGTGGATGAAGATTATTCCTTATTTCTGTTTCATGTCTATTATAGACTCTACAATTGTGGCTTCAGGGTTTGGCTGCTGATAAATATGTTTGTTGATATGAATTAGAATGACAACAGTGAGTTCTTTGAACTCAGAAAATGCCTAGAATTTATGACACATTAACTCATAGTATCTTCTACAGTGAGTTTTGCTATTTGAGTACATGTGTGAATTCATATATTAATGTATAAATAAGGAAGAAAGCACATAAATGCATGTTTTATTTAAAATACAAGTCTTATTATGTTAAGATGGTTTAGATTATTAAAGGAGGGCATTCCATAACTTACCTTTAACAAAAATTATAAGCGTCAGAAGAATACTATCCATAAAAGAGTCATGCATGCTGAAATCAATCCCAACTTACTATTTTAAAATACTTACTGAGGAAAATGTATTTCCAAGATATTTTTATATTGTGAAAATAATTATAAAATCCTGCAAAAGAAGATTATAAAATTGTTAGCTGGGTAGGGACTGGAAAATATCGTGTTCATATATTTTGGCATCAGCACCAATGATGGTAAAGAATTATCTTAAAGTGAGGACAGGAAATAATAGCCAGTTACGTCATCCTCATTACTAGGGGCTATCTCATCTAACCACTTTGCCTTCTACTTTACTTTGTCATCCTAATCGCTGTGGTTTCCTGCAGGGTTCTCTGTTACATTCTTTGGTCCCAACTCGGCGACTAAACCCATTCATAGCTCACACTGGAGCTTTTCAGCTCCATTTCCTCTTGAGGAATCTCTCTGAACTCCTTGGCCTTGGCCCTGTCACCGAATAATATTCCTTGAGAAGAAAAGTTCTGGCTGGACCCCTATTATCACCTAATTGCCTTTCATTTGATGAAATCTTAGATCTTTCTGAAGTTGAAACAGAGTAAAAGAAATCTGTAAATTGAGTGTATGTGAAATCTCACTTATTCTGTGGCATCCTGGGAAAAACTGGTAGTATTCGGTCACTGTGAGTCTGAGAATAGTTCACTAGGAACGGAATGCTTAATGAAGAATATAGACAGAGGTTCTGGCCTAGAAATACATTTTTACTGTGACATCATTGAGGCAAGAATCTGGGAGTGAGGAGCCTTGGGTTCAGATACTATCGATAACCCACTCTGTTGCTTCTAGGCCTACCTGAATGCACCTGCAGCTGTGATGGACAGACTTCTGCATGTTGATTCTCTCTTCAAGCATGTGTGGTTCTCTGCTATTTCTTTGAGCATGCTCTCTGTCATTCAGAAATGGTGGAGAATTATGGACCCCAATGCCGGCCATCAGTTCATGAGAGATGGAAGGTAATAGACAGAAGTTCAGACTTCCAATTCCATGGAGGCATGATCAAGTGGTTTCTCACAGAGAAAACCTCAAGATGGAGTTCCAGGGGCCCAATATGATATCTAGCTATCCCGCCAACTCTTGGATCTTTTCTTTCCTTTTATCACTTTCCCCAATCTGTCACATTTCAGAAAATCTCACCACAAAGACACTTTCTGAACCCAAGTTGTGAATTTTGTCTTGGATTTTGCTTTGAAAACAATAAGATGTGATCCTTGTTCTATAGTTAACGTGTTCTGAGACTTTGGGGAATAGTCTTGTTTTCCGGTGCCTAAGTTTCTTCACCTGTCAGATGAAACTATTAGACTATTTGGTTACAGGACTCTTTTTCTCATTTCAAACAGAATCTTAACATATAAAAATAGTTAAAGGTAGTAAGCAAGTTTCCCAGGTAGTTTGAAAGGTTGTGTGTATATCAGATGTTACTTCTTTGTCAATTGCTTGAGATTTAGAATTACATAGAGCATGATGTTAAAATCACTGTATTAAAAGATCTGGAAGCCTCATGGAAATCTAACATTCCACAAATCTACACCTTGAGGAGTTGTCTATTTCTACTCTAATTTCTAGGCTATTTCTCAAACTCCCAAGTCCACACAGATCCAGTGTAGAATCTTTTATCAATTTATCATTTAAGTCCCTACCACTAGTGATTATGCCTGTACATACAGGTGCATGTATAGTTCCATATTCTGAAGAGCAAATACTATGTGTGACTTCCTGACTGATGCCCGGCCACTATTTTCCATGCATTTTGGTATAAAGACAATGGATATGATGGGATGTCAGATAGATGTTTGTGGAAATAAAGAGCTGTCCTAATTTAAGTTTGTTTCATACCTTAGTCTAAGAACTTTTAGACTTTCTTACTCTGTCATTTATGGAAACAAACCCAATAATAGTTTCTCCTTAGAACAGATTAAAGATATATGGAACTGATAAAAAATATTTAATGTAGCTTATGTGCCGTAAAATATTATTTTTAATTCTCACATTTTTATACTTGGCCATTGGTGCAATTCTCAAAAGTTGTTTACCTTTCTTTACCAAGGTGTTGTGACTAGGGTTTTAAAACAAGGGGATTCTTTTTTTACCCTATCCTCATGCTTGTTTATTTCCTCCTTTCCCACAGTCTCTGCCTAAGCTGAGTCTGAACTTTCATCACCTTGTCTTCCCCAATTATATTTCTTAAACCTCATCAGTACATTCCCCTGTCCTTCCAGGTAGACCACAAAACCTTAAGCACTTGTGTTCCCTGGGTTTAGTTCCAGCATATTATTCACCTTACCAATCTTTCTAAGGACACTTTTTCTTCACCTTTAAAACCTTGGAGTTTTATAGGTCCCATGGTTTCCCTTATTTGCAATATCTAGTATAGGTATGAGTCAAGCGGAAAAAGTCAGATAATGTGATGTTAGGAAAACGAAACCTCAAATATGTATTTTAATGTTTTTGTTTCTTTCATGCATGTGTTTCTGACGCATTTATAAGATTATTTCTTTGTTGCTTTGTATGTCCCTCCCCCACAGTGTAACCCCCGCTTTCACTATATTTGATGTCAGTATAACATGTGGAGGAGATGGGGACAAACAAGTCGTTTAAGGATTCAGGTGCACCTGTTGCAACAATGAGAAGTACAAAATGTCATGTCAAAACCAGCTTTACAATGTCGGTGGGGGGGGGGGAGGGGGGGTATGATTGGGTGGGGGGGAGGGGGGAGGCTGGGAAGGGAGGTGAAGGGTAAACAAAGGAGGAGGCTGCAATGCTTGGTAAGAAATGTATGCATTATCCTGCCCATGTAATTGTAACCCCTCTGTACAGTATGTTCTCAAATAAAATTAAATTAAATTAAAAAAAAAAAAAAAAACCTTGGAGTTTTGCATTCTTCTAAGAAATATATAGGAAAAAAAATCTTCCTTTGTATAGGATTTTGCAAAGTTCCTGGAGGAATGTCATCTCATTTCTAGTGTTTCTTACATCTTAATTAATTAATTAATTAATTTTGAGGGATAGTGGAGGAAAGAAATACCTTATGCTTGAGACCATGCTGCTTCTACTCCTTCTCCCCCTCTTCCTCCTTCTTTTTCATTTTTTGCAATAGGTCTATTGTCTATTATAATTTAGCTAGAAAGCCTTTATGATGTTCTTGAGAGTTCTTTATATCTCAAGGTATATTATTTTGTCTTTATGATCATATGTGATCCTTGAAAATGCATAGAAGAGAGGATCAGGTTCTAGAGGACATTTGGAGAAGATATAAATAACTTCCAACAAGCATGCTAAGCTCCTCTGTCTAGATAATATGCACAGAAGTGGTTAGGAGGAATCATTTCTCTGAACCATGGTTCTGAAGGCTGCTAGAGCTCATCAGTTCTTAGAAAACCTGAAAATCAGGGAGATAGAAAACTATCTCGACCCTGCTATGGACTCCCACATTTTCAGGGGAGCTGATGGTTAGATGTTCCTTTTACAAGTTCTTTATTTACCCAGCAATTTTCCTAGAGTGTCTCAATGCCTTGGAATATAGTACAGCCATTGTGTCAACATGCTGAACTTTGAAAAGAACACATACTTTCCTCTCCTAGGCAGAGTTTTGCTTGAGCTATGCAGCTTGGCATGTATTGCCCTTTAAATATTTTATTGTTTGAAATCTTGATTTTTTTTTTCTCTTAAGATGTCTACCTTTCCATCAAAAATCATTTGGTTATATTCTTCATCCAAAACATCTGGGCCTAGGAATGGGCTTCTTATCTCTCATGCCTTACTATAAGTTACTATAAGGCAGGAACTCATCTCCTAGAACCAAGTGACATGTTGGCTCCATGATAGTTTCTTAGTACATGCTGACCTGATAAATCACTAAATGATTGCAACATATATTTTAGCAACTGTTTAGGGGGGACAGTGAGGCTTCATTAAAAACTTTCTGTAGGGCCCAAGATTTCATGGGTTTTCAGAAGCTGACCAGCTATTTTATTCTGTTTTGTTTCCAGGGCCTTGTATGAATTATATTTCTGATGTTTCTTTCCTCTGGGCTTGACTTCCATAGCATCCCAAGCTTTGAGCTTTCTGTATTTCTCTGTCAGAGTATAAAATTTAATCTCATTTTTGGTCTGACTTTCCCACCTTGGACGCTGATGTGAAAAACAAAATCATTTCATTTACTTTTCTTCTGCCACATGTACCTCCAGGTTGAATTGTGGTTGTATCAAATGTCAACCCACATGAACAGAGATGACCAAAGGTTCTATGACAGACATCACCTTTGGGTGGTGGAATACTTACCACAGACTACTTTGAGAGCATGCCAGTGAGGGAAACATCCTTTTTCTTTCCTATTTTAGTTCCAGGATCCTTCAGCAAATTAAGCCAGTATGTCTCTACATTGTGTTTTATATTATTTCTGGGCAAGAATCGCCACTAATGTGTTTTCCCCTTTAGCATTAAGACTCATAAGAGTTGGCCGGCATTTAGCCTAGGTATAGCAGTTGACAAGTTTCATATGGTTTGGTTCATTTTATGTTCTTTGTATTTTTCTGGTTGGTGGAACTTCTCGGCACATTTCTTTTTAAGTGCTTTAATTTCTTTATTCTTTTATTATGGCACTGACCAAAAGATGTTGCCAGGTCAAGACCTGGAGGATCATGCTTGCCAATCTTCTGAAAGCCAATATTAATTTTTGATTGATCTGCTTGCTTTGTGTGACTATGAAGAGTTTATGCATATGTTCTCTTTCTGTATGCCCACTTATTTGTTTGTCTCTACAGATGAGGATGAGGATGATGATGAAAATGATCAGGATCAGTCCTTCTGATTAGCTATAATTTAGACAGTGACAGGTGGCAACAAAAATTATTATCTGTTGCATGTTAAGACTCTACCAAGCAATGTCCTGTGCATTTGGACATAAATCTTATTTAAGCCACAAAGGGACAATATGCAATAAATGTCATTCACCCAAGTTCCCCAGGAGTCTCTGGTTGCTTCCTACCTACCTGCTACCCTTCACTTTAAAGATTTGTGGAGCCTGGGGTTGGTAAAAAGAACTTACTGAGATAGGAGAATGGGAGAAAGCAAAGCTTTATTAGAATGGTAGTTCAAGAAGGCAGTTAGACAAAGGGTCGTCGTAGTATTCCAAGGCAGGATTGGGAGTGAGGTCTATGCCTTTTGTTAGACTACTTTTGATTGGTTGTCTATCTACTCTATAGCTTGGCATTCTCTTCGCCGGACCATGATTCAAATTTTGCATCTTGAATGCTCAGTTTTTACATTTGCATTCCATCTGGCCCATTTCATGCTCTTGGCTCACCTGCATTCTGCCTGGAAATTGATATTTCTTTGTCCATGGTGTTGTTCCTTAAGTAGCCTCCTTCACATTCTTCCCTGTAAGAAAGATAAGAGGAATTTGGTTTGGGGGAGGGGGTGTGAAAGTCTCAGCTTCTTGATTTGAGCTGAGTACAGTCATAGTGATGTCCCTGCCTATGTATTTATTATTCTGGTTGAAAATTAGCAGTGCTTGGGTACGCAGCAGGATATGATTGAATTCTAGAATAAAATTATATGGCATGCATGTCCAGGGGACTAAGAGGCACTGGGTGGCCACATGGTATAGGGGATAGCATCATTGTAACTTTATGGCCTGGAAGAGCTAAGAAAACAATCTCATTAGAAAGTTAATAAAGTGAAGTCCAATGACAAAACAGGGAAAAAAATAAACATTAGGGATCCCCAAAAGAGGAGAAGCCAGGATAACCATAACCAGGTATTTCTCCACGAAAGCCATCCTTGGGTGGCTTATTTTCTAAATTGAGAGATTTGATGTGTTAATATATGAACGTTTGTTTAAACTTGCCCTGGATCTGTTCATCCCAAAGCAACATTCTTCCCTAAGCATAGCAAAAGTTCTTCCTTGAATGGCAGTGAAGATATATAAGGTCCTTCTGATTTGTCAGACTATGGTC
This sequence comes from Dipodomys spectabilis, assembly GCF_019054845.1. Classification (NCBI taxonomy): domain Eukaryota; kingdom Metazoa; phylum Chordata; class Mammalia; order Rodentia; family Heteromyidae; genus Dipodomys; species Dipodomys spectabilis. The sequence goes on from NW_024870974.1 coordinate 3,491,434, forward strand.
ACAAAAGAGTCAATTTGTCCATTTGTTTTTGTATATCAAGGCATAGTTGAGGTAAGGTACCTGAAACACTGACTAATTCAATTGACAGGTTTTTATAGACCAGGAAGGTACACAGGAATATTTCATTTCTATTCCTATGCCTAACATCATCTTGAGGCAGAGTCTATTTTTTTTCTTAAGCTATAGAAATAGTGAGAAAGACCAGAGTGCAAGTTCCTGTCCAGCTGGAAGGTAGACAGGCATGGGCTCTATCATTAGGTAGCTATGTGGATCAACCAGTTCATTACAAGCTTTCACCTTTAATTCTAAGGGCTGACACAGATGACTCCATTTGGAATCTGGAAATATCCCCTCTGGTCCGAATAGTTTTTTTCCAAACTGTTTATCTTTGAATAATCTTTTGTAGTCAGGATAAGCTTGATTGTCCAGGTTGATCAGATCCCACTTTGGAGGGGAATGACAGGTCAAATGGGAGTTGGTGCCACATTATCTTAATATCCTTTTGGGCTGTATTTAAGCAAAAAAGAAATTTAGAAGGAATGGCCCTTAAGCTGAGATGATCTGAAGCTCATTGTTTTTTCTTTACCCTCCCTCCCTCCCTCCCTCCCTCTCTCCCTCCCTCCCTCCCTCCCTCCCTCCCTCCCTTCCTTCCTTCCTTCCTTCCTTCCTTCCTTCCTTCCTTCCTTCCTTCCTTCCTTCCTTCCATTATTGTTGAAATGACCAAGACATGGAAACAAGCCTATAGCAATTTTAACCTACAGGGTACCAGCTTCCTAAAGATCTGCATACTTATATATTTGGGAAGAAAAAGGCACTAAACATACAAGGGAACTAGTAACAATTAGCATCACAGTTCCACATATTTTGGTTAACAGACACAGAGGCACAAGCAATTAAATAAAACAAAACACTTTAAGCCATATCCTTAAGATTGTGTCGTTACAGATGAAAAATTCAGTGCTACTTTTGTATCAATGCATTAAATCTTGACATTAGATAATCCTCCAGATAACCTTTTAATTATAACCAGCCTAATCACAAAAGCCTTTTATAAATTCCACCTTATGGATTTGAAGACCCCCTTATTTATTTTTAACTATTTTGTTTTTGTGCTATCTTACATCTGTTTTTATACAATTTTTAGGATAGAGCTTACTTTATAAAAAAATCTTTTAAAATCCAAAATAATTTTTAACTTTGTAAAAGAAAACATCTGAAAGTTTTTATGTATTTTTTTTCTATTTGCTAGGGCTTTATTTGTATTTTGAAAGAACTTTTATAAAATTTTGAATTTAGAAAAATAAATCTTTCAATAGATTTATTTTTCAATAGTTTAACGAAGACCCAGGAAGGAAGTAATATTAAACTATTTCTTTACTAAATGACTATTTACAAAAATAAATTTGTTAATAGACCCACATAAATCCAAATTATATTTATGCCAGAATGAAAGAGATTAAGATCCTTTGTTAAACAATCAAATGTTAAGATGCCCATTTACAAGACCCCAGTTAGATAGCCAATATAGTTGCTTGCATTTTACAAAGGTCAACTTTAAAAAGTTCAGTCCAAAGCCTGAGAAGTAATTCCTCAATGCCTGAAATTCAGTTAGCCCTGAATGGGAAAGAGGATTTTTTAATGAGAATTCTTTTTACATATTAAATTTATAATATCAACTTAACAATCATCCTAAAGATATTTACACACACATACACACACATGCATACATGCACACAGGCACACACAAAAAAATCAAAGCATGCAAAGATTGAAGTACACATGAAAAACACAAAAATGAAAATCAGCTGCAGTAATCTGTTGTTTTCTGGAATTCCAGAACAAATGAAAATATTTTCTTTGCCCAATGTTGGAGAGACTAGTATCCAAAAATAATACCTATAAACATTTTAATTTAGAGTACTCTCAAATCATTTGTCTATCAATTAATTACAGTTCTCGCTAAAGATTAACGAGATGTTGAGGGCCATGTGCCTGCCATCCTGTTGTCATTCTGGCACTCTAGCTTCATCCTGACAGAGATGGCCTCTGTGGAGTCTGACTATTGCAGGATGTAACCACAAGATTTTTCCAAAGGACTTGCGTATGGAATATAAAGTCATGCTATATGCACGTGTAAACATATACCAAATGCAGAACACCACACACACACACACACACACACACACAGAGGAGTTTTAGGAGTGTGTGTCCCCAGAGGCCAAAGGTGGTATAACTAAGGAGCTCTCCCCACCCCAAAACTAGAGAACACCTGTTTTAATCTTTGATAGACAAGTGGAATATTATTTTTACTTTAACCAGACACACAAAATGTCTGAGCAGAACAAAAGCTTTCCCTAGAGGTAGAGGGAAACTGCGTAAAAGGTTAAAGCAGTAGTAGCCCATAGTGGGAGGTTTGCAGAGGAAGAAAATACGGAAAGGGGTTACATTCTCCAGAAACATATCAGCAAGTTAGGAAAGGAACCACTGGTGGTGTGGCGTTGGAAATGTAGGCCTCACATGTTTTTCCCTGACCTGGGAGGTGAGTGGGATTGCAGGGTGGAATTATCTGCATAAAGTCGAGGGGTGCATGGTCCATGGATTGGAAAAGGGCTTAATGAAAGGACAGATGTCTGTGAGGATCTGGAAGGGAGGAGAGGCCTCTTGAGAAGGATGCTCTGAGGAATTAGAAGAAAGGGCGGAGGCGAAAAATTAGTGTGGATCTTGAAGGTGGGGTAGAGGAGAAATGGGGATCAGCTAGAATATCAAGGGGGCTATTTTCTTCTGGGGAATAAAGTGAGACAAATTCAGCATCCCTTCTGGGAGGTCTCAACCCTGTGAGAAAGGCATGAAGGCCTGGACATCAAGAGCCTCAGACCATTTAAAGAAACGATGGCAGAAAAGGTTAAGTTGAAAAATGGCTCTGATTAAGAGTGCCCTTCCGAGCCAGACTTCTCAATCTGGCAGCTTGTAAGGCTGCCATGCCACATTACAAAGAAAAATTGTTTCTTCTTCTTCTTTTTTTTTTTTAAGTGTTTGAGTATCAAATGTAGCCCAGTGTCAGAAAAATGCAGCCTAAGGGTAACTCTGCAGAAACTGAAGAGAAGTGTGGCATGTTGGAGAAGAAGTTCTCAGCACACTAAATCTCCATGTGGCATCCTCTCAGGAGAAAAGGGGTTCAAACTTCCACAGGAGATAGAATTAGGATTGAGTTTCCAGCACCCTAAATCTCCATGCAGCACCCTCTCAGGAGAAAAGGGGTTCAAACTTTCACAGGAGATAGAATCAGGGTGCTACCTCTGATTCAGAATGTACTCAAATTGGGACACAATTCCATCAGAAGGATCCCCAAATTGGGGTACAATTCCCAAGAATGAGCCTTAGAGTGACACTTTTAGGCTTGAGATGACCCCAAAAATATGAAAGCAGGGTGTCAATCTGAACGGATCTGGCTAGAGAAGGACAAAGAGTTCACTACCAGCATAGAGGCTTTGACAGGGCAGAGGATTTGGAAGTGGAAGTATGGAGAGCTTGAATTGTGTGTGTGTGTGTGTGTGTGTGTGTGTGTGTGTGTGTGAGAGAGAGAGAGAGAGAGGAGAGAGAGAGAGAGAGAGAGAGAGAGAGAGGATATATAGAGGGGTGATGCTTGAAATGGAGACTACAAGCAGGTAGACCTCTTCTTCCCTAATAATTATTAGTTTTTCATCAGAGAGTTGCTGTGGGCAAAGACACGTACAGTTTAGGGGATGTAGATCGTTCTACTGAAAAGTCCATAGAGGTCTCATGTCCACCCTTCACCTCCAGCTCAGGGGCAGTAGGTTCCAGACACCTGAAGGAAAGCATCTGGGTCAAACAAAGGAGTCGGCCTGGACATAGACCCACAGATGCCTCCAGCTCTGAGTTCCATTCTGGTATGAAGGTTCTGATAAGAAAAGGAAAGAATTTCATTAGATTTCTCTGTGAGGGCCACCAACATATGTAATTTTTAGTGTGGTGGGTTGCTTTAAGAATTTACTGAGACAGGAGAGTAAGAGAAAGCAAAAGTGTATTAGGGTGACAGTCCAAAAGAGACACAGCAGACAGCAAAGCAATGGAGCAGAGTGGACGGGGGAAGGGTTTTATGTATTTTGTTTGGATTGCCTCTCTTTCTGTGGGCCTTATTAACTGGCAGTCTCTTTCTCGGCCAATGGTTCAAAGTTTACACGCATGGAAACATCTTGAAAGTGCAGCTTTTATCTCTGCATTCTGTTTTGTCCATTTCATGGGCCTGACTCACCTCCCCATTCCACTGGACCTTCATATTTCTCTACCCACCTTGTCCACAATGATGTCTGTTCCACTCTGTTGATGAAGACCAACAGGGATGTTCTATCTACTTATATATTATTTCATCTTCTAATTCAGTGCTTTGGATGCTGCCTCTAAACCCAAGCACACGAAGGGCAGATGAGGTAAAGACGTTTGGAAGTGTTCCTTTCCCTTCTTTTCAATGCCATCTCCCGTGCTTCTTCCTTATTTCCATTTCTTCTCCATCCCTCTATCACTCCTTGTCTCAAGCATTTTCACATGTCTTTTAAACATATGACTTCTTACGCTTTCCCTTGGCCAGTTGATGAAGAACCTGTGAAGAAGAGCAATGAAATGACTTGCCAAGTTCCTAGAAATATTTTAGAGGAATCTTTGAGCTATGTAGCTGAGGTCTTCTTAAAGTCTAGCTCAAAACTCACAGCCTCAGTGGACTCTTTCCTGAGTCCTCCTCCACATTCTCTGAAGGCAGAATTTTCCCTTTAGGCCTGTGTAATCTCATGTCACTTTATATATCCCTCAGCACAGCATTTATCTGAGGATATTATGACTGGAGGTTTATTTCTCTCTTCCTTGTTAGCTCATGATATCCCTTATGGTGATCACGCTACATTTATCCATCTAATCTCTGGACTAAGACAGTGTTTGGCACATTAGATGCTGGGTGAGTTTGTTCTCTGAACGACTGCTTCATGGTGGTGGCTATTTTGTGTGTGTGTGTGTGTGTGTGTGTGTGTGTGTGTGTGTGTGTGTGTGTGTGTGTGTGCGTGTGTGTGTGTTTGTGTGTGTGCTTCCTACTGATTTCTATGCATCCTGTTGTTCAGTGGGTAATGATAAATGTCAGAGAACACTTCTATTGACACAAAAAGTATACAAGACAATGAGAAGCCCAGCAGTTACAGAAGTTTCACCCCTAAGATTCCATTTTTCAAGTCCATTCCTGTTATAAAAATTTCCTTTATTAAAGTTGTGAAATGAGTTTAAACACGAAGATCAGTTTGCCAAATAAAAATTTCAATGTTTCTGGTTAGAGTTTTCAGAGGTAGTGAGAATTTTGTGAATGCTGTGGACACACAGGTATGCACACGTTTATTTGGGGGTCATTTGATGTGATGAGGTAAGCTTTCAATTTACATAAGAACTATTACCCAATTGTTTGCATCCTTGGATTTCTGACATGGTTTTGGCTTGACCTGTGGTGACCTTCCCCCTGTAGACACAGAAAGGGGTACACCTCTATTCCAGACCTTTAACTTACCAGCAGAAACAAGTTATTAAAGGAGGCAGGAGAGAAGCAAAAGAGAAATTGCTATGCTTCTAACAGAAGAAAGCAAGCAAACGCTGATTTAATCAATTGATTTACTTTTAAGTAAGAGAACAGATGTTTTCAGTTAGGTCTCTGGTGAAAATTCAGTAGGCGCCAGTGATACTTTAGGGCTGGTGGCTTCTGATAAAATTTGAAACGAAGGTCTGGGCTGTTCTTGCTAAATGGGCTTTTGCACGACAGGCTGGTCACTGTGGCGTGATTTTTCTCTTGAATAGCAGTCGGTCTCCCTTTTTCGTCATCTGATTGTGCTCTCTCTCACTGTCCGTTCGTTTTTACCCTTCGTCCTTTGTAGTAAGGCATCTTGGTGTTTCTGTATTGTTTGGAAACATTAATTGTACATAATTTAATTAACTACAAATGGTTTTGTCTTACATTGTGTGGCTCAGCAGAAATATCAGTGGTGGCTCTTGGCTTCGCTTGGGCTGTTGCTTCTCTTTGAGCAGTCCCATTTGGAGTGGATGAAGTATTCCTTTCCCTGATGCTGTTTCCATAACCTGTCCCTCAGATTTGCTATGGAAACATTAACCAGAATCCCACTCACACGCACTTCAAAGGCCTCTTCCACAGGTTCTGAAGAGTGCATTCTCCAAAATGTCAGATTTTCTTTTTTTGCATCTTGAAAAATCACTTGCAGTAATACGAGCCTTTCCCATCATCTCAAAACACTCCAATGACGTTCATATTCTCAGAATTTTCTTTGCCAAACACAATTTGTTCTTACACATCCAAGTATTGCTGCTTCTTCTTTGCATTCAATTTTCTGAGACAGCTAGCCTCTCATTCATCATGCGACAAACAAGCCCGCTGGACTCTACAATCCTTATGATCAGGTACTGTCCTGCACGATTTTAGATTCTATGTAGAATATGGTTCCAGAGGCATAATGGACATTCAGTAACTGTTGGTTGAATGAAGGTAGCTGTCTCTTTTAGAGACCCATCTTTTTCAGAACTCACTTGTACAAGGCTGCCTATCTTAGTCTATCACCAATCCCACGGAGGAAACCAAGGGAGTCAACTAAACAAGAGACATTTGTCTCCTCATCGTATGTTCCATTGTGTGTTCATTTTTGATAATACAAATATATTTAGTGTACCTATTGCTTACAAATAGTCCCTATTGAACAGCAATGGCAATCTATACAACTATCCAATGGCTGCTTTTGTAGAATAAATTGAGCTTGAAAACGAATCAAGGCAGTAAGAAGAAAGCATCTTACCATGCCACAATCCTCATTTTGTGGTAGTGAGAGAGATTAGTGGTTCAAAGTGGACAATCACTTTTTGACACCCTCCCAGAGCTGACTGGCATCTCTCTGTAACAGCATCTCATTGCTTGATTAAATGAAGCAGAGGGAATGATGAAAAGAATCTTACTAAGACACATGGAAACTCTTCCATGGTTCTTCTCCCCACACAGCTGCATTGAGTCTGTTCTGATTTTCAGTCCTCAGTGTCATCCTTTATCCTGTCCCCCAAACTAAAACATCTGCAATAGGAAGGAGCAGGAAAGTGTTTCCGAAGCAGGAGCCCGAGGAATGCTTATTTGAATAAAGCTGACTTCTTACCCTCCCCAAGGGGCAGAGGTGTTGATAGTTTCCATCAGTAATGACCTCATAGGAAAGTAATGTACATCGCAAAAGCCACCGCTACACCTGGCACTGATTCAGGGAGAAGTTGGAGCCTGAGTCTAACTGATTGTGGAGACGGAACTACTCTGTCTCCAATCTGGGTGATCTGTTGGCCCCTATCTGGAAGCAGATTGGGAAAAATATGGGAAAATGTACCAAATCATAATGCAGTGAATAATAAAGTGAACCACTTGGCAATGTTAAAATAAGACTTTTTTCTTATTAAATAAACCCTCCTTTCATTCATTATAAATTCATATTTTCATTCATACAATAATTGATGCAAAATGGGAAGAGCCTTCTATGAGGTAAGCCCAAAAGAAGGCAGTAGGAGTACACGGGAGAGCAAAACTAGAATCATCCCCCGCTTCACAGAGCTTGGAGTGCATAACAGAGACAGGTCTTGGCTGGGGTAATCACACAACTATACAGACCAAAACAAACGCTCTGAAGGGTGTGGATGTTGTGATTAGAATACAGACAACACAGTGGCCTTCAGTATCAATAGGGTTACTGGACTATAGCACTTGAAAGATAAATAGTAGTTACTCAGGGGATGAGGTGAAGAGATTATTCCAGGCATAAAGAGGTACATGGATAATGGGGCCATGTTGGAGAAGACAGTCCAGAACAGTCCAGAAATGAGCAGATAAGAGTTCAGATGGGTTCTTGAGACTAGGCAGGTAGAGATGGTACAGATGCTTTCTTTGTTCCCGTGACTGTTGTATGTGTGTTTGTATACTCCAAGAACACTCTTAAAACCCTATATTTTGTTGTAATTCTCTATTCAGGTTCCTGAATTGAGTCATAAATTGATTCTGAATTGAGCCATAAATTTTAGCATCAGTAGTACTCGGTATAAAACTCTTTACATGCCTTTTATACTCAGTAATTATTTGCTGAAAGAAAAGATGTAGAAATGAATTTAAGGTCTAAAGGTATTCTCTGATGTTTCTTTTGGGAATCCTGTTGATAGTGTTTTGATGGTGATAGAAATGTATTTGTACGTGGAAAACACTTACACCGAACTAGTTTTTAAAATACAGCTATATCACCTTCCCTCCCAGGATACATGGGTTCTGCAAGAAGACTTCACAACTCGTGGCACTGAGAAGCAGAATCTATTTTATTCTCCCTTGAATCTAGGCTAGCTTCATGATATTCTTTAACCAGTGGAATCCCAGTTTGGAGTATAGACTTTCAATGCCCTTACATAGGTGGATCTTTTGGGTGCTGCCCTGGCTTGAGAACAAACCCAGGCCATGCTGGTAGACAAGGGGAGATAAGTGGTGCAGAGATGGGTCATTCTCTGTCTACCAGCCAGCCCTCAGCGAAGCTGCCAGTGGACTGCAGATACAAGGCATGACCACTTAGCTGAGTCTAGCATTACTTGTAACTGGCAGAAACAGGGGCTGAATAAATAGCCCTTGTAAGCCACTCAGTTATGGAGTAATGTTAGGCAAAAACACTTCCAAGGGATTATCTATTTTTATCTCATTGAAGAATTTGTGTTTAATTCACAAAATATTTCTTGGGAGTATCCTTTATGTAAACTCATGGTTTAGTCTTTATGGAATGTATAGAGAAATAAGATATAGTCCCTGCTCATTAAAGGAATGCACTAAAATGAGGAAGTAAACACACACACACACACACACACACACACACACACACACACACACACACGGTGAAGGAATGTTAAACTTGGGTGGAGGAAACAAGTGTGATTGTTAAGTGCAGGCTTAAAATCCTATTCTTCAGTTGGTTGATGGTTGCCTGCTATTGTTGAGCATGAGAGCGCAGGATGGAGGGATCTGAGAGCTGAGGAAGTTTCCTAGAGACCAGGTCCACGTGGCTTCATCTGAGGGTCTTTACAATGAAGGCAGTGAAGTGCCGTAGCCACTGAATGCCTTCAGTTCTTGAGTTTAGGACTAGAATTTACAAATAAAGTGCTAATCTCTGTTACATAATTGGAAACAATTGTTTTATAATATAAATAAAATCCTAACACATATTAAAGTGTGTGTGTGTGTGTGTGTGTGTGTGTGTGTGTGTGTGTGTGTGTGTGGGTGCTCTTACTAGGGTTTAAATTCAGGGCCTTGCACAAACAGTTTGACTTTTGGCTCCAGGCTGGTGCTCTTCCACTTGAGCCATATCTCCACTTCCAGGTTTTTGATGGTTTGTTGAAGAAAACGAGTCTCATGGACTGTTTTGCTTTGGTTGGCTTTGAATCTTGATCTTCAGATCTTTCCCTCCTGAGTAACTTGCATTAGAAAGGTAGGTCACTGGTACCCAACATACGTATTAAAATCTTTTAAAAAACTTAGAAATTTTTGTAAAGATTTTATCATTGTAAATTTCATTCTGAATTAAATCGTGGTTTTTTTGCCTGAAGGGGCACTGATTAAAATTCATTAATGAATTTTAATTTTTCATTGATGAAAAAAAGTATTCTAAATTTTTTTGGGGGGTCCAGTTGTAGGGCTGAACTCTGGGCCTGGGCACTGTCCCTCAGCTCTTCAGCTCAAGGCTAGCGCTTTACCACTTGATTTTTGTTTACGTGGTGTTGAGGAATTGAACCCAGGGCCTCACGCATGCAAGGCAAGCACTCTACCACTGAGCCACCTTCCCAGCCACCTTCCCAGCCCCCAGTATTCTAAAGTTTTAACAACTTCTAAATAGTTCAGGATTTCCACACAGAATCATGTTCTAAGAATTGTTTGTAGTAACCATTCTTGATTCTCAGAGAAATGTTCATCACATAGTATGAACTCAGAAATAACTATTAAATTAAGTTTCAATCTTTCTTTGTTTTTTTGTTTTTGCCAAAAGTAAAAGAATGAACATTTAGCTGATTTCTTTTTGGTTTTGTGTCTTAGTAATCTCTTACACATCTAAACAGCTAGAGAGTAGAAGATATTTCTAGCTTAATTAAAAACCTCATAATAAAACATTACTATCTGCACTATAATTTATTGTTTACTTAGATAACCTGATAAACATTCAGTAAAAATTCCAAAATAAAAACAATAGAGGTTTTTTTCCCTTATAGTCATTAAGCTTAATTTTTTTACTACTGGATGCAAAATATTACTGGGATTTCTGGATGCTTGTGTTTATATATTGATGAATTTCCCACAAAACTGTTACCTATGGTATTACAAGAATAAAACCAGAGATCAAATTATAAACAATCCTGAAATTTTCACTTCCGTTTTATTGTTTTGCATAGTGCCATATGGTATTTAGTTGTCAAAATGAAAAGATAACATATAATGGAGAATGTCTCCCTTGCACTAAAAAGAATTTATTTTCTCCAGATGTGTAACAAACCTCTTATAATTTTTCCTATTTTGTCTGGAACTACATAGTCATACATACCACAAATGTCAAGTGTTTTCTTTTATATTTTAATGATTCATTTGGAGTTAAAATCTAACCAGAAAATCAGAAAATCAGAAAGTCATGTCAAATTATGTGTAGCCAGCTTAAATCAGGCAAATGGCAAAGAGATTTTCACCTTGAGACACAGTTCTGTAATAAGTGCATTTTAAGTAGAGATCTCTCTTTTCAAAAGTTAAGAGAAACATATTTTACATGAAACATGTAGAAAGCATTTAGTACATTTATACCAAATAAATGCTGCCCCAGCCCCCTACAGGAGTTTAACTGGCTTTTGCTTTTGTTCAGAGGCAACGTAGTCCATATAGTTGAAGCCAGAGTTGACTGCTGGTATAGCTTATAGACCCATGGTGGCTTTCATCAAAGATTTTGATGAGAATGCTGTATCAGTTTTCAGGGGGTCCTTGGTAAGAAAACATAATTATCATTTCCTTTATGAGAATAAGTCAGGAACATTTGGAAAATTTATTCAACTAAGCAAACAACTGTTCAATGAACTATATTAGAACAATGTTAAACCTACACAATCCTAGTTTACTCCCAGATCACCGCCAGCTAGTACAAAGTCAAAACCTTATGAACACTCAATTAATGGCAAGTGAGAATAACTGATTTGGATGATATATAACTGAGTAACGGTATGTCTTTGAGTTACTCCTTGAGCTTCTCTGGGACTCTAATATGTGGCAATACTTTGATTTATGCAATTATAAATCTTTCTAGGGCTCCATAAATTGTGAATGTCAAAACAGTGTCTTTTATTTTCTTTGGGGCCAAGTCTCCCCTGTGACCACCAAGGAAACAACCTGTATACTGACCAGGCTGTACAGCTGTACTGCTTGCTAGCACATCACCTGAAATGACCTTGAACACAGGTAAGTCCTCAAGTAACGATTATTGATTATTTGATACCTTATAATGTATTTTTCTTACTTGTTGAAGAGTATTATTAGACATATTCCCAGGCATCTACAGGAGCTTATCTAGCTTTTGCTTTTCAAAGACAACACAGTGCATGGAATTGGAGCCAATGCTGATAGGCCCCTGGTGACTTTCATTACAGTTTTAAAATACGTGTACTAATAGTGTGTAAAATGTGATTTTTGCCTCTCTGAAAAAGTCCTAGGACTGTCTTGTGAAACAAACAGTGACAACATTATCATGGCATGGCAAAAATGTGTAGAAGAATTAAAGAGGCAAACAATAAATTGACCATATTGTCTCATACAACATTAATCTTTAGGATAGACTTATAAGGAAGGTCTGATTATCTCCATTTTATAGCAGAGGAACAACTCAGAGGGATCTCATTCATTCATGTAATTTGATCCATATTTACTCAATTCCTACTCTAGGAAGGAATTGTTCCAAGGATTAGGAAAAAATCTAGGAGGGAAATGTGATTCTTGTTTATACAAAGTTTCATCCTAGGGAGTGGCAGAAAAGGGAGATATAAGCCTTCAATAAGTATTGAACCTATAAACAGATAACTTCAGATACTTTTTCAGATTACAAAGACAAGACAGGGTAATAAGAAAATTGACTAGGGAAGAAGGATACACATCAGAACTAGGCCTCGCTGAAAGAAAAGGCATTTGAGCTGAGATCTAATGTGTCTAATATATAATTGGGATTGCAACTTTTTAATCTTTAGTAGTTGATACTCTAATAATCAAATTTTGATAACAATGACCATACACATTGAAATACTAAGATGTCTATATTAATAAAAGAAAAATTCAAGAAGTGTGTTACATACACCCTATGTCCTATTTCCTCTTGACATTGTTATGAAGGAGAGGATGGTGGGAAGGGGTGAATTTGGTGTAGTATATGAATCCCCGCTTGAAAACTAATACATGCTAATAAAATACATACCAATAACAAATCCTTTGTTTTTTTTTTTATTGTGAAAATACCATACAGAGGGGTTACAATTACATGAGCAAGGTCAAGAATACATTTCTTATCAAGCATTGTTGCCTCCTCCTTTGTTTCCCCTTCCCATCCCTTCCCATCTCCCCCCACCCCAAAGTTGTAAAGTTCTTTTTTCGACATAACGTCTTGTACATCTCATTGTTGCGATGGGTCCACCCTGTGTCCCTATTTAAACAATTTGTTCTTTGTTTTTGTCTGGTCTCCTTTGGTTATTCATAATAACTAGATGTTAAAATGGCAGTCCCTAAACTTAAGGTTTTAAATTCAGGATCTTGGGCTTGCTAAGCAGGCTTTCTACTACTTGAACCATGCCTCCGGACCCTTTTTGTGTTGTTATTTTTAGGTAAGGACTCCTTTTGTGCCAGGCCAGTATAGGCTTCTATCCTCCTACTTGTACCTCCTAGTGTCACTGGGCATGACAGACACATGCCAGGGTACCCAGACATTGTGTTTTCCTGTAGCTGGGATTACAGGCAGGCCTACACTGCAGTCCCCAGCCATAGGTTGGAATAGAGTTTCAGGAACCTTTTTTTTTTTAATGTTCTCTGGTCTCAAACCATGATCATTCTATCTCCGCCTCCCAAGTTACTAGTGTTACAGGCTTGAGACAGCATTCCTGGATCCTCAATTTAGGTTTAACCGCAGTTTATTGCATACTACAATACATTTTATTCTTAATGAAGCAGTTAGTTTTAGATATACAATGCCCCCATTCAATGCCATTTTACTTTTCACTAAGTAAAGCTTTTCTAATTTTATTTAAAACATCATTTTTAATGAAATCTATCAAAATAGCCACGATCTGCCAGATGGCTTTAAGAGATCAGCAAATTATAATTTAGCTTAAAAAATGATCATTTGAGCATACCAGTGTTCTCTCCTTGGAAGCTAAAATCAAATGCCTCAATTATACCACGAAGAAAGTTTTTTTCTTTTTTCAAAACAAATTCAAAAACTCTAAAATCCCAAGATGGAAATCTCGAAAGAAAGGGTTTCCTCCACAAATTTCTACGTTCCTTTTTCTCACTGTAGATGTTCTTGGAACCGTGTTAAATAATCCATCTGGCCATGTTGCCCGCAGTGAAAATGGCAACAAGCCATGCTAATATGAGAGACCCAGGGAAGACTCCATTAGAAATGACAAGTTTAGTTGGTATTCACATACGAGAGAGGACACTGCAGCGGAAGTGAGGTACATTTGGAGTCATTGTTGAAAAAACATGAAACTAACTTGAAGCTACAGTGAAAAATGAGTCAACGCTAGAACAAATTACCCAGCATCACCTTCTCCCTTTGTATGTGGTCACGATAAATACATAGTGCCCTATCAAGGAGCGTTTCTGGAAATGCAGCCAGAGGTGTGATTTCCTTAAATTTTTTAATTTAAAAAAACCTTTTAATTTAAAAGCTTAATTTTTGAAAATTTAAAAAAATTGCCTACTTGCATATGTCACTGTTCAGATTTCTCTCAAAGTCTGAGTTGAACAGAAGCTTCATCCTAACATAAGCCCCATACACCAGGGCAACTATGGCAGTGGAGTTTTGAGTGGTAGCTTTCCCCTTTTGATTTCAGGAGATTTCACGTCTAGACCATGACCCTCTCTTTACACATTATAGGGTCGGGGAAGATAATTTATCTTAAGATCATTTGTACAATCTGTTGTTTGAAAAAAATGAAAAATCTCAAATTTGTAACTGCCTGCTGCTTTTCTTTATTTCCTCATTTTACTTTCTTCTTATTGATTTATAATCTATTATATATACGCACATACATATTTGAGGCCAATGTTCTGGCTTGAACTCAGGACTTTGTGATCTTGTTTGGCTGTTTTCCTTAAGACCCTACCACTTGATCCATACCTCCACTTCCAACTTTTTATAAGTTAGAGATAAGTGTCTTGGAGATTTGTCTGCCTGAGCTGGGTTTGAACTGTGATTCTTAGATCTAATCCTCCTGAGTAGCTAGAATTGATTCCAAGTGTGAACCACTAGTGCCTGGCTTTCTTTCTCATCATTTTGTTTAGAGCCATTTTCAGGTTTGAATTCTCTGTAAGAGGTAGAAAAACAAACTTGTATCCTCCCTTCTCTACAATTTCCAGTGTATCTGAAAGTTGAGACTCATCTTTTATTTCTCTTGTGCTTTTTTTATTGAGGTGTATTTGTGCCTGGAGGAGTTTCCAGCCCTGTTTGTAACTGATGGGCCAATGCCTTGACAAACTCTCCATCAAAGATGTGAGGAGAATCGATGAATCTGTAAAATCATGGAGTTTGTACTACTTCATCTGCTGGCTTCCTAAAGCTCATTTACTCAGGTTATAAATCTTAAGAGAAGTCATAATTGTTCTCTCATGTCTCATAGTATTTCTCTTAATCTAGATAAAACATTTCTTTCAGATTTCAGAACTGGGAAAAGTGTACATGGTGAGAATTGTACTCATTACCTGACTTATGGAATGTCTGTATAATGTTAATAACCTGTCTGTATAATGTTAATAACAATAAAACTATATATATATATATATAAGGCTAAAGATGATTCCATTTGGTACTTAGAGCCAGCAGCATCCAGAAATATTCTTCCTACCAACACTGCCCTGGCATGGCTGCTTTCCCTGGAGAGGAAGGTCACTGAAGGACAGAACTGTGATTAGTCATGCTTGCCACTAGAGGTCAGTGCGAACCATTTGGAGAGTAAATCCAATGAAGTGGCTTTTGGACCTAGGAGTCCACAGAAGAGTAATTGAAGTTTCACTGTACTATAGACTGGTTACTGTGAGTGCTAGTCCATTATGAGCATTCATTATGTGAAGGATGTATTATAAATTTTTGAACTTAGCCTATATTGTCTTTCCGGGTTATAAACCCACTGGATATCTTAGTTGTCTCTGGAATTCCCTACCTGGCCTTCATTAAAAATGTCATAATAAAAGCTAGGTGCCAGTTGCCCCTGACTATACTCCTAGCTGTCAAGGAGGCTGAGATCTGAGGATCATGGTTCAAAGCTAGCTGGACAGCAAAGTCAGTAAGACCAATATCTCCAATTAACCATCAGTAACCTGGAAGTAGAGCTATGGCTCAAGTGCTAGTCTTGAACAAAAATGCTAAGGGCCAGTGGATAGGCCCTGAGTTCAAGCCCCAGTATTCACACACACACACACACACACACACACACACACACACACACACACACACACACACACAGTCTAAGTCTATAATATAAGAAAACAATCAGGGCTCAAATATGGGTCTGCTTTACTCCAAAGCCCATGATTTTTCTGAGCTTCTAGATGGTTTATGTGGGATATGTAATGCAACTATTACCCCCTTCTACCTCCCCTGTCTCTCGTTACCCACCAGGTTCCATTGCATTAAATGTGTTAAGAGTTGATGGTTTCTGTGTTTTTTCTTTTATGCTATTATTCTGATGAGAATGTGTCCTGATTCACTGTACTTGGTGCCATAGTTTAATGTTAATTGAAGAAGGTAAAACATTGAACCAGGCTATTTGATCTTTACAATGCTCTGTAAGTCTCCTTACTGTTAACTCTAACTCTGGAAGCTGCAGGGTGTCAAATCAGCTCAGGCTATCATAGCAAAATACTTTTAATTCGATAGCACAAATACTAGAGTTACATTTCTCACAGATGTGATGTCTAAGATAAAGGTTCCAGTGAGTATGTTTCATTCTGAGTCCTCTTTTCTTGGTTTAAAGTCCTCTGCCCCTCACCAGGTACTCCCATCTAAAGAGAATGGAGGAAATGATCTGATGTCCTTTACTTAAAGGACACTAATCCCATTAGAATAACCAGCATTGTGACCTTATCATAAATTAATTACCTCCCAAATCTCCCATATTCCAAATATTTTCACAGTGGGGGTTAGGGTTTAATTCCAGCGTAAGATATGCACAGAAGTTTTTACTTTCAATGAAGTTCAAGATAAACAATTGGATCTCCTCTAATTTGTGTTCTAAGAAATAGTCACTAATCTAGTTTCACATAGATTTTTTTTCCTCATCTAGAAATTTATAATTTAAAATAGGTTATAATTATCGTTTAAAATCATTTAGTTCCCTGTGATGCATCTGAATTTAACTTTTATATAAGGTGCAATCTCAGGGTCAAATTCACTTTTAAAAATAATGAGCCATTCTTAATTTTCAAAGATTTTTAAGGAACAAAATACAAAACTGGTGCCATCCTCTCTCAACACATGTTTGAGATACAATCATTTTGCTCATAGGCTTGAATAAATTTAATCAGCAATAGATTTGAAAAATGTTATCTGATTCATTTCCTATATTTATCACTACCTTATATCTATGTTATATAAGTTTTGGGCAGATCATCATCAGTTAGAAACAAAACCCCCAACAACGGAAACAAGAAAAGACAACTATATGAAGAGTGTCAAGAAGGAATGTCATCTCAGCATACCTTAATTCTTTCCAGAAGCACAGACATGCTGAACAGTGTTGTGAGGGAATAGGCATTTTAATAAGCAATCATAGAGTATGAATGAAAATTTCTCTGTTGGAGTCACTTGAATTTAAAAGCTCTCCATGGTAGTATTAAAATAAATAACTCTTATAGGATGTATGACAAGTTGTTAGACTCTAATACATGATCAGATTACTTTAATATACATTGTAAAAATAAACTGCTAGATAAAAGACAAGATGTCGGAGGAAATGTCTTAAAATAGTTACCACGGCTTTGGGAAAAATGTTTTTATTGTAGGTTAAGTCCTTATATAGAGACAGGAGATGAAGGGTGAGAAAAAAAATAGGACTTCCCTAGCTAGAGGATGCCGTTGGAAAAGATGATTAACATTCCAACTGGAGTGTGATATTGAGAAAAAGCATAGGAAGTTGTTGAGCAGTTGCTTCTCAGTTGTGTGACTATAAAAAACAAGCAGGTGAACATCAAATGTATGTAGGTAAGGGATCTATTTAAAGAGAGAATGAAAGCGCAAAAAAAACCACAGACCTGATGGCTTCCCCAGAGTTCATTAATACCAAGAATGGTGAGCTAGGAAAAACTGCAGACATCCCTACAAGACACCCAAATGACTTGTCTCACTGGAAGTAAGTCAGAAAACGTCATCTTAGGACTATGTAGGTCCTGGAACCATCAACATTTTCCTGATCACAACTCCTCTGTCGAAACAGACCTGGAAGAATCCCAGAGAAAAATAAAGTAAGATGATCAAGGCATTTCTATATGAACATTGATTCAAGAAATTTTGATGTTTTAACACTACAAACATGAAAGCTGAAGGAGGCTGTGATCAAAGCATTAGGATTGTCAAGTCTGTGAGAAGGTGCAAACACAGGCTTGTTCACAAAAATCATAAACTACACAAAGTGTAGTGCTTGACAGGCCACGTACAGAGCTTCTAGAAGTATGACCTCATGAATAGGTTGGATGTTCAGTGACTGAATAACAATATTTTCTGAGATGAAGATTACTGATGACTAGTAGAGCCACCAAGAATACAGGGAAGAGAATTCTGGGAAACAGCACCCAAATTTATGTTGACAATACAAACCACTGCAAAGTGCCTCTATCAGCCAATAATACAAAAACACTTCTTGCGAGTGGCATGAATATCACTGCATTTCATTGGTGGGATGAATTTTGGAGCTGTAATTGGCCTCTGGCAAGTAATGGAAGAACCTTCTGGAACTGTTATCCAAGAGTCTTCCTTGCTCAAATATATCAGTCGTCAGTAGTAGATATTCATTTTTTTTTTATTGTCAGGGTGATGTACAGAGCGATTTCAGTTACAGATGTAAGGTATTGAGTACATTTCGTGTTAAATATTCATTTTATATGGTATATTTCTATGCCATTATTGAAGAATCGTATTTTTAAGCACACTCGTTCATAAACCCAACACCCAGTTTTCCATTTAGTTTAGCAGATTCTGCCTTACTCAAGAGAAGTTTCCATCTGCTTCAAAACAAAATGGAAAGTACCAGAGGGTGGCCATACCCGTTTTTATTTGGAAGCATTTTAAAATGACTGCCTCCTAGGCCTTGATCTTCTTTTCCATTTCACACTTCAGTCTTTGGCTCTTCCAGTATGCTGCTATCTGAAAACAGGACACATTCTTCCCGGTCTTGGAGAACTGGAGTGTTTTGCTCCAGAAATAAAAATCAAGTAAGTGCTTCCAAATGCTGATAACCTCATTACCACCCCTGCTAAAACTTTCTGTTGGATTGCCAGTCTGATTGCAGGCCACACAAGGTGCTGGCACTTCATGGGGAGCGTGCTGGGCAGAGCACACGCTGCTGGACAAAGCACGTGTGGACACCCGCTGCGCAAGCTCACGTAGGTGGCACTGGCAGAGCCTCGTTATTCACTGTGGCAGCTGCCCATCCATTGGTCCTACCGTTGCCAAGTTCAGTTGTGGCCTTGGGCCAGTTCCATGTGCCTGTGAAACTTTGTTTCTTCTTTGTGTGTGTGTGTGTGTGTGCGTGTGCGTGTTAGTACAGGGGTTTAACTCAAAGCCCTATTGCTCTTGCTCAACTCTTTTGTTCATAGCTGGCACTTTAAAGTTTGAACCACAGATTCACCTCCAGCTTTTTGTTAATTTGTTGGGGATAAGAGTCTCTTGGATTTAGCTACCTGGGCAGACTTTGAACTTCGATCCTCAGACATCATACTCTTGAGTAGCTAGGATTACAGGCGTGAACCTCTGACACTCAGCTGAATTCCTTATTTAAGGAGTATATGTTATATTCCTTAAAGAATATTCTTATATTAAAGAATATTTTCTGTCCTGGTTCTCAATGTTGATCAATGTCATTCTTGCATCTAATATTCATATAATCAGAAGATAATTTTGTAGCACAGGAATTAGTTTAGGGAAAGCTATAAGGTCAGCTAATGTGATACAAACACTTTTGTTTCTTATAGTTTATCTATCAGGTGACACTCCAGGGCTGAAAATAATACATGTTAGCAGCAGAATATATAGTGTGAAAACTCATTTTGTGTGGTACCCTCAAGCAAATCAGTAAGAATTATGCTCAGAAAGAGATCTGAGCCACCTTGACAATCCTGAAATCATCATTTGAAGGTTTTCGCACAAAGAAGGAAGTGACATCAAACCAGTCCAAAGTTGAGGTGGCATTTGAAATTTGGATTCAATAATAAAAAGTGATGATTATATAGTCATCAGGGCATGAAATCAATGAGGCAATTAGTAGGCATAATGACATGGCAACTCACAGAAATTAGAGTGAAATAACCAGGGTAAGTTGGGGTGTTAATAAATGGTGGAAAGATACACTGTGACTACCTCTTGTTCCTTGGCCTTTACTGAGGATCTGGAACCACTAATGCTGGTGTCCTCTGTGTGTGTGTGTGTGTGTGTGTGTGTGTGTGTGTGTGTGTGTGTGTGTGTGTGTATCCACACTCATGTTGGTGAGAACAAAGCCAAAGCAAGAATAGATTTGGCATTAGCTAACAATGAATTCATGTCAGTGGATAATTTTCCTCTGTTCCAATCTACTGGCTTTTCATGTGAAGGTTGCTAGGCATGTCAGTGAGAGTCGGTAATGGGAAACTGACATCGGAGTAGAAGCAAGAAGTGGCCCATAAAACTGCCAGAACTAGAAAGAAGGGATTCCTGGGTTCAATCTTGAAAGATTACTAAGATTAAATTTGGTTAAAATGGCGAGGAAGGATATTTTAGGTGAAGGAAACCCACATAGAAACCTGAATGAGAATGAGCATTTGTGCCACAGCCCGAAGGAAAGGTAGCGAAAAGTTAAAAAAAAATTTATCCTGAAAGCAATGGAGAACTGCATACACAATGTGACACACTTGTCCTGGACAGCCTATGTAGAAATGTAAGGACTGGTTAGACAGTGCGTAAACGTGGAATTATAAATCAACAATATTCTCCCGATAAAATGAAAACAAAATTTTCTCCAATAGTGGAATAGTTCATTCTCTGTACATTTTCTTGTCAGAGCAATATTATTTTTCCTGATAATGGCAGTTTAAATATTATATATAAGATATACATAAATGATATCCATGTATTTATATATAGTTCTTCCAAGTTGGTGTTAAAGTGAATTTTGTTTGTGAAATAATTATTGAATTGATATTTTAATGTTCTGATTATTCTTAGCTACATATTTTATTATTTTCACTTAAATTGCAGAAAGCTTCACTTTTAAGTTAAAAAGGCACCTCTTGGAAAGTGAAAGTATTTGTAGTTCTCAGAAGGTATAATTCAATAAGATTATTATATATTACAACATTATACTATAATTTGCATGATAGTTATAATGTTATTAAAATTATATATTTTATAACCATTGCTTCTTTGAAGTAAATTTAAATTTGTGAGGATTTATTTCATTTATTTTGGGGAAAGAATGAATTCAACATTGATCATGTTATATTTAAAGAAACCACACGCAAAAAGCTAAACTGTAAATTCTTATTTATATCTTATAGATAGAACAATCTAATGTGTATGAACTATCTAAATATTAATATTTTCATAAATTTAATAGAGACTTATATGCACATTTTGACAACTTACAAAAAATCAAGGGCAAACGTCCTGAGAAGCTTGGATAGTACAAACCACTTATCACTTTATATGCTTGGCTCCCATGTATATTACTAATTATGTGAAAGTATATGTGCATACTCATGCATATACACACATACACAAATCAAAAGACCTTCACATGCTTTTCTTTTCCTTCTGCTGGTCCAGGGGCTTCAACTCTGGGCCTGGGCACTGTCTCTGAGCTTTTTTGCTGAAGGTTATCACTCTCTCACTTGAGCCAGCTCCCTTCTGGCTTTTTTGATAGATAATTGGAGATGAGAGTCTCTTGGATTTTCCTACCTGGGATATCTTTGAATGGTGATCTTCAGATATCAGTCTCCTGAATAGCTAGGATTATAGGCGTGAGACAAAGGCACCTGGCTATCGTATGCTTTTTAATACCAGAGTCTGTTACCTGGATGATACACCGAAGTCCTGTCACGGAGGATATTTAAAATATGTGAAGTGTGTCAGCACTATAATAATTATATTAATGAATTCTGCTTGAAAACAAGAAAACACAGCATTAAGAGATATAGAACAGTGATTCTTTTATCTAATCTTGGTTAAATGATTCAGCTGGAAAGAACTTTCTCCTAAAAGAAAGCCATCAAAAAGTTTTATCAAATACGTTTTGACATTGTCAAAGTAAGAATTATCCTTTAGAATTTTTGTTATTTTGTTTTGGATAAAAGTTTCTCACTTGAGTCTTATGAGGAAGAGCCAACAATGGTATTTTACCAAAATATTTTATGGATTTATTTGATGCTATTTTAATTGTGATACTCTAGATTGCCAGTTTCTTGTAATAATATTGGTTTCTATGTCATGATATCTCCAAATATTCTGCGTAATTGCATTTGGCCTGACTTTAATAATTTAGCACTGTCATGCTCTTAACTTAGCAGATGGCATAGTTTTTAGGGTATTGCAATTTAGGCAGCTTGAAGCTGGTACTTTTTTTAAAGAGTCCTTTATTCTCTTTCCTCCAGGTATTGACATGTCTTGAGAACTTCATTAGAGGAAATATTTAGAGAGGACTAGATCCAGGAGACATAGGTCTCTGTCACAGAACTGTGCTAAATCCTACTTTACGCAAGGAAATGTATTTGCATATTTGCATATTTCTATTCTTTCCTTGTGATCTCAGGCTAAGTTTTCCTCCTTCCCTTCAGATTTATATGAGCACTTCCACAGCACCTTGGTATACAAGAAAACAGACTGGCAGGGGCATTTTTCCTCTGTTAGCATGAGTAGAGAGAGGTAAAGCTGGATTTAGAACTGGGGTTAGAAGGTATATTTGCTGAAATTGCTGAAAGTCTATCTACACTTCCTTTGGTTTGGAATGTCCATTCTGGTGACTACTAATATTTAAATCTGCAAAACTAAAGAAGCCCATGCAAATAGTTTTATTGCTGTCACTTGAACATTTGTATACATTTTTTGCAGACCATTTATAAAAATGAATGTGTAGGAAAATGGGTAAACTTCATCTTGTGTAGGATTGTGTCTATTAATAGTCTATTTATTGTGAAGTAGACTATTGTTGGTTTTAAATACGTCATGCCTACAGACAGCCCCTTCCATTTCCTGCTGTCTTTCCCTCTGGGAGAAATCTTTCTCCCTCCATGACACCAGGCAGGGCTGGCTGTGTGGCATATGTAATAATTGGAATGTGAGCAGAGTGGATACATTCCATATTGGGGCAGCAAGCTTCTGAGCCTTTACATGGCGTTGACATTGTTCTGTTCCTCTTCCTGGAGGTAAATGTTTCCTGGATGGAGTCATTTTTCTTGCCTGGAGTTGGGAATAAAGAAAAAACATAGGCCAAGGTCACAGATAGCTCTAAACGAGCATGCCCCATGAATGAGAAAAAAAAATTTTGTTGTGTAGTCAGTGAAGATTGTGAATATATATGGTTCTTTCTGTTATGACAAGATATTGAAAATGCTTCTTAATAATACATTGCATTTCACTGGAGTCATTTAGGATGTACGCATGGCTTTTGATGCATTTCAATTAGACTTATTGAAGCAACAGAATACCTAATATAACAGCTTAAAGGAGAAATGATTTATTTTGAGTCACCACTTCAGAAGTTTCACTTGGTGGTTGGCTGGGTGATTGTCTGGTTCCTTGGCTGAAATGAGGCTGAAGAGCAGGATGTGGGGGATGGGGTTGTGTAGAGCAGGCAGAGGTAATAGATACATCTTACCACAGAACATACCCAGTGACTTACTACTCTTTCCCTGTGCCAGCATCTCCCTATAGTCTATTCAAACCTTGGACCCATCGATGGATGGAAGAGACTGTCTCATGATCCAGTCTCTTGTCCAGAGCCCCTCCTGAAACTGCTGTTTGTATCAGGCACCAAGCCATTAGTACATGAATTTCTCCAGACAACTTTATAATCGAGCCATAACAATTTCCTACAAGTAGTTTTGACATGTATGTTTCTGAATATATTGGAATTTGTTAGACCACACAAGTGTTAGACCAGATAAGCAAATAGCTAAAGTCATTTTTTTTTTATTTTGTGAATTCATTGATACTAAAAAGCACTAAGGTGTCGGGAGCCAAAAGTTGAGTCTCTCTGCATGATAAGCTTGACTATCTCACTGGAACAGCTCCAGGCTGTTTACTGAATCCGGTCCTTTCATCCTACCCCAAACAAACACCAGGTAGCTGCCAAGGACCACCTTTTCACACTGCCCTAAGCAAACATCCTGCAGCTGCTATGGCCAATGAAAAAGCTTCCTTATTCTAAGCATATAAATACCCCTGTGTGAAAAATAAAAATTGGCAGCTTGATCAGAATCCTTGTCTTGCTGTCATTCTTCGTGTCTCTTGTCCCTTTATTCCTTCTCACTTAGGTTCACTGCCCTCGTTGAAGTCCTGCGGGTCGGGACACTAAGGCCTGGTAACCTGGCTCACACCTGTAATTCTAGCTACTCAGAAGGCTGAAATCTGATGATCTCTGAAGCCAGCCCAGACAAGAAAGTCCATGAGATTCTTATCTCCAATTAACTACCAAAAAGCCTGTGACTCTAGTGGTAGAGCACCAGCCTTGAGTGGAAAAGCTAAGGGATAGTGGCCCAGGCCCTGAATCCCAGTATGAACATGAATAAATAAATAAGAGACATAAGCTGCTATTTCCATAACAATGAATTTTTGTTATAACACGGGGGATCTAACACTTTAACACATAGTATGTCATTTTACATTCATAGTTATTCCATGTAATAAGTACCATGTCCATTTCATAGTGAGGAATTGCTGAGCTGAAAGAGGTTTAACACTTTTCCTAAATTCTGCATTAGCAAATGTGGAAAAGGAACAAGTAGAGCAGGTTTTCCATTCAGCAACTCTCCCTGTACCTCACTTCTTAGTATGAACCATCATGTGCAGCCTAGGTTGGGGCAAGAAGTCGCTGGGTATGTTCTCTGGTAAGATGTATCTATTTCCTCTTCCTGTTTCCTTCTCTACTTCCTTGTCTACCATAAAATGGGCTGCTCCACGCAATGACATTCCCCCATTATACTGTTCAGCCTCACCAATTTCAAGTGGGATTTATGGACACACTAGTTTAATGATCCTTTATAGTCACACAAATAATGACTGTGATAAAATTCTTTCTGATAGTCAACTGGAGTCACAGAGGTTTAGAATGATAAAAACAGAGCAATTATATTTTTGAAAGCAGACCATATAGAGAGGCAATGGATTTCAAAAATTAGAAAATGTAGTAGTAGTATTCTTGAGTACTATTTTATTTTCTTCTGTTCTTAATAAGTTCATCCGTTGCTTGTTAATTATGGTGACTGTGTTGAAATTAACTAGGACTTGTGGACAGAAAGGAACCTTACTGCATTGTTGGTGGGAGTGTAAACTTGTTCAACCACTTTGGAAAGCAGTATGGAGGTTCCTCAAAAGACTCCACAAAGAGCTCCCCTATGACCCAGCAATCCCACTTTTGGGCATTTACCCAAATGTTCACAAACAAGACCACACTAAAGCTACCAGCACGACTATGTTTATTGCAGCATTATTTTCTATAGCTAAGATATGGAACCAACCCAGATGTCCCTCAGTAGATGAATGGATCAAGAAAATGTGGTATATATACACAATAGAATTCTATGACTCCATCAGAAAGAATGACATTGCCCCATTTGTTAGGAAAAGGAAAGGCTTGGAAAAAATTATATTAAGTGAAGTAAGCCAGGCCCAAAGAAACATAGGTCCCATGGTTTCCCTTATTTGCAATATCTAGTATATGTCTGAGTCAAGCAGAAAAGGTCAGATAAGTTGATGTCAGATAAGATATGTATTCAAATGTTTTTTTTCTTTCATGCGATTGTTTCTAACATAAGATTATTTCTTTGTTGCTTTGTATGTCCCTCCCCCACAGTATAACCCCTGCTTTCACTGTATTTGATGTCCGTATAATTTGTGAAGGGGAAGGGGAAAAACAAATCGTTTAAATAGGGATACAGGTGGACCCATTGCAACAATGAGATGTACAAGTCCTTATGTCGAAAGCGAACTTTACAACTTTGGTGTGGGGCCGGGGCGGGGGAGGGGGGGGGGGTGGCGGAGGAAGATTAGGTGGGAGGGGAGGGAGGGTGGGAAGGGATGGGAAGGAGAAACAAAGGAGGAGGCTACAATGCTTGATAAGAAATGTACTCATTACCTTGCCCATGTAATGGTAACCCCTTTGTACAGTATTTTCACACGAAAAAAAAAAAGAAATTAACTAGGACTGAAATGTGCATTCTGTTGATTCACTGGAGCTGGTATGTGTTGTTGAATCAAGTAGAAAAAGAATGGTGGTTGAGTACCTTACGTTGCGTTAATATAGCTCCAGGCAAGTCAGAATGAGAGTCCTCCTCTACATTTTCAGCTAGTTCATTTTGCTGGGTGGGCCCTAGTATAACAAAGCTCAGTTTAATTTTTGCTTCTTTCTCTCTCCCTGCTACCTTCTTTCCTGCATTTTCTGTGTATACTGAGTATGATTATTGGCGTTGAAAGGAGAATAGGGTAACACAGGCAGAAGATGGAGCTTTTGTTCTCTACAATGAATTTAGGTGATCTACAAATTGATATATATAATAAACCTCTATGCCTTTTAAACCATGCACCTTGTTTCTTGATATATAAAGATCTACAGATATATGCCTTTTTTGCTTTAAATATTGGCTCTATTACTTTAAATTTATCTTAATTGTGTTGTTGTATGCATGTGGTTTTAATATCTAAATTCTGTGTGTAATTGTGAATGTTTTATAACCTCAAATGAAATTATGATTTTACCAAAACTGTTTAATATGTGATCAAATGGTCTTAATCAGTTTGCCCATTAAATTTTATATCAATTTCTTTCATATAGAACCTTCTCAGACTGAAAATTTATAACAGAAAAGAGGTATCACATTGTCCAAATGAGGTAAATAACCAACAAACTTTATTTGGTAGAACATCTCATTCTAATTGCTGTTTGATCTTTTGTTGTGCAGTTAAGTTGACTGGAGAAAAATTATTATGCTGGAAAATAAGACTGTAAGCAATTAGCATTTATTATTGTGCTGTGTACAAACATCCTGTAATTAAACATTTCTTGTGAAATAATAAATTATTATTTTTAAAAATAGCGAGAATATTAAAACTACCAACTTAAAAGGATGGCCACGTTGAGACTTTTGATATGTTACTCTGTACTAGAAAATCATTTACATAGGTAGATGCCCTGTATTTTACATTCAGATTTCATTATGGTTAGTAAAACCTAATCAGCTAGGAGTCTTCTGGAAATGTTTCCCTTGTGAACAAAGAGCATTAGTACCCTGTAGCCTTAGGCTTCATTTGTGTTCAAGGAACATCTAGCAGGACATGCTTTTATCTTCAATCAAAGGGAATCATGGCCTGAGCCGCGATGACACAGCATCACCAGAGAAAGACAGTGCACGTGATAGACAGATGCATGGGAGTGATGTGCACTTCAGAAAGACAGAGTTTTGAGCTTGCAGAAATTGGGAAATCTACAACATCCTACCTCACCCACTGAGGTCTTATTTCAGAGAAAGAGAGAGCTTTACAGAGAAATTGAAACCTTTTAGATACAGAATTCCCATATGACCCTCAAGTTGTTCCTTTGTTATTAAGATTTTATAATATACAATATATGTTGATGAGCCAAGACTGATACTGTTTTATGGATTACATTTTATAGTTTATCTGGATTTCTTTGGTTTTTACTTGATGCATTTTGCTATTTGGGGTCTCTCCACCCTGGCTAGCTTGTTACACTTACTTGTCAAGTCTCTGAGGATCTCTTTATGAAGGGTTCTCAGACTCAGCTGCTGATATACTAGGTTCACACAAGTCACATAGTGCTGAATGCTTCAACTGGCTGTGAGTTTGTCACTGTGAAATGCCCCTCCTAGTCCCTTATACTAAATCTGCTTTACCTGGAATTATTTATTATAACCTTTTATATTTATTAATATATTTTATATATTTTTGCCCAGCTATATATTTATATTTAAGGGTTTTTAGGCACTATATATAATGGAGTCTGTTTTTCATCCGTTCTTACTGTCTCTGTCCTTTAATTGGTCTGTTTAGAGCATTCACATTGAAAGTGATTGCTGATATAGTTGGATTAATATCTAACATATTTGTAGCTGTTTTCTATTTGCTGCACTTGCTTTTCATTTTTTTTTACTTCCCGTCTTCTGCCCTCTCTTGTTTTTAATTATGTATTTATATGATTTCATTTTCTCTTTTCTCTTAACACTTCAATTAGATATCCTTTTAAAATTCTTTCAGTGGTTGCTCTAGGGTTTTCAGTATAAGTTTTCCATAATCTAAATCTATTTTTAAAAAATACTGTATAACATGGGTAGTGTTAGAGCCTTTTTATTCTTAAATAGTAACTGCCACTTGCTTATTCCTATATTGTAAACACACAAATCACTTTGACTTGTTTCTTTAGCAATTTTATTGGTGTTATTATGGTGTATTTCCTTCTCTTATCCCCTCCTCCATCTCTTAACATATCTGTATCATTATATTTGAACAGTTTTTGAGACCACATATAATGAAGTCTTTTTTCATCCACTTTTACTGTTTCTTTTAATTGGTGAATATTATTTCACATTTTCCTCCTATTTTTCCTTCCTTCCTTCCTTCCTTCCTTCCTTCCTTCCTTCCTTCCTTCCTTCCTTCCCTTCTTTCCTTCTTTCTTTCTTTCTTTCTTTCTTTCTTTTCTTTCTTGGCCAGTCCTGGGGCTTGACTCACAGCCTGGGCACTGTCCCTGAGCCTCTTTGTGCTCAAGGTTAGCACTCTACCACTTGAGCCACAGCACCACTTCTGGCTTTTTCTAAGTTGTTTATTGGAGATAAGAGTCTTACAGAGTTTTCTGTCTGGGCTGGCTTCAAACTGTGATCCTCAGATCTCAGCCTCGTGAGTAGCTAGGCTTACAGGGTGTGAACCACTGGAGCCTGGCTTCCCTCCTATTCTTAAAGAATAACTGTCATCCACTTTACTTATTCATATGCTCTATTCATACCCTACAACTCTTACTATTTTAATGAACAATTTAAGTTAAAAATAGGTAAAATAAAAGATTTTATTTTATAATTATATTCTTTCTCATATTCTCTTTCCTCTGTTGTATAGATCTGAGTTTATACTTATGCCATTTTCTTTCTCCCTGAAGAACATCTTTTAATATTTCTTACAGAGCAGGTCTTTTAGCAATACATTCTTCAGTTTTGCCTTGGGAAAGTCTTTATATTTCTACTCTAGATGTGTGTAGGATAGTTTTCCTGAATATAGAATTACAGGTTGGTCTGTTTTATTATGTTTTTGTTTTCAGTGCTTTAAATATTTCTCTACCATCCTCTTTTTGTTTGCATTATTTTGTTTTTGTTTATTTTTAAATTTTATTTTATTGTAAAGATGCTGCCCAGGGAGGTTATAGTTACAGGAGTAAGGTAATGAATACATTTCTTGTCAAGCATTATTATTGCCTGCCAATTTTGCTGATTTTCCTATATACATACCACACAGACACCTACATATATATATATATATATATATATAGTGATTTTCCCTTTTCTTTAAAAAAATTAATGTAAACTAATTGTATAAAAGGCATTCCTTGCAATATTCACGTAATGCATTCATGTAATGCATTTTGATCAAATCATCTCTTACACTACTGTTTCTTACCCTTCATGACTCCCTATTTTTATAATTTTGGTGAGTGACATTCTATTTTTATAGACATGTAAATACATCGATAATATTCATACTGATCACTTTTACAGGTCTTCTTGTGCCTCTTCAACAAACATCTTTCTTATATTCATTTTTTTGGTCTAGATCTCACCTATAAGAGAAAACATATGATATGTGTCTTTGTTATTTTAGGTTTAGATTCTGCATGCAATCATAAGCATGTGGGATTTGTCTTTCTAGCTCTGCTTATCTTGCTCAATATATTGAACTCTAATTCCATCTATTTTTCTGCAAATGGCATTTCATTTTTATAGGCTGGTAATTTTAGTTCTCTTATGGATCTATTAAAATAATTGATTTTCAGTCTGTTTAGGTTTAACGTGGTATAAGGCTTGGTGTGAGGCTCTACAGTTAGAGTCATGTCATTCATGAAAACAGTCATCACTACATTTAATAAACATGCTGAGTAAATTTTGTGTGTGTTCCAGTCCTGGGCTTGAACACAAGGCCTAGGTGATGTCCCTGAGCTTTTTTGTTCAAGGCTAACTATCTAATACTTTGAGTTACAACTCCATTTCCAGCTTTTTTTGGTAGTTAATTGGAGATAAAATTCTCAAGGATTTTCCTGCCCAGGCTGGCTTTAAACCTTGATCCTCAGATCTCAGACTCCTGAATAGCTAGGATTTTAGGGGTGAGCCACAGACACCTGGTTCTAAAGACTTTTTATTATCTTCCAGTAGAGTATTTTGTTTTTATAGATTCATTTTTTCCTATGGAAAATTATTCTCCTTGGTGCTAGTCAATAAATATGTTATCCAGGCAAAACAGTTCATTACTATGATATCACAAAAATGAGTGGAAAATATATTCGCTACAGAGAATCCTTGAAAACATTCCAGAACTATCTAAATTCTTTATGCATTTTTTTACATTTTTTATATTACATATTTTTAAAATATTGGCCAAGAACTATAAAACTCCTTTCTCGTCTCAATGAAAAATCTAGAAAGTATTGAATGGGACTTTGAAGCCATTATCAAACAAACAAACCAAACCTTTGTACCTATATACAGTAGGAATAGTGGTAGCGAAAAATAGCAAGTACCCAACTCCAAGTTGAGAAGGCTCTCACAACTTTTCTGCACAGACTGGCTTCCAACTTGATCCTCCCCCTCTCAGACTTAGGATCCTGTCTTTCTCCTTTGACAGTATTCTTAGCCCTTTTTCTCATGTTTTGGGTCACATCACACACACACACACACACAAAACAGAGGTCTCTTCCAGTTTATCCCTCAGAACAGATCTTTCTGATGGGTTTTCTGGAGAGAATATATCAATATGTTTATACAGAATAACTCCAAAGGACATTTGTTTTCTTTTTGTAATTTAAATTTTATTGTAAAGGTAATGTACACGGGGTTACAGTTACATAAATAAGGATATTTGTTTTCAAAACAAACAGGTCAATATTGTTCCTTAGCACAGCCAGTATTGATTAGAAAAGTGTCAGTTGCTCTATTTAGGTTGAAGTATCATAGGCATTTTTTTTCATTTCTTATATTTATTTAGAAAATAAATTTGAAAGTAAGTCTACCTTTGATTCTTTGTCTTTTGACATTCCTGGTTTCATTTTATCATGTGGATGATCAGGAGTCAAATTATTCTTGTTTGTTTCACCGTCTTCAAGCAAGGGAACATGACTGTAATTGTTATCTCGTCTTGAATTCACAAGAAGTAACTGTGATTTTAGCTTGTCAATAATCATTTGTTGAAGTGACACCGGTTCCTGTTGCTCACGTATTCTCTGTTCATAGTTCTCAGTCTTTTGCTGTAATTCCTTTACTGCAGAATCTCTATCCATGCATGCCTGTCGGAAGGCCTCATA
This sequence comes from Dipodomys spectabilis, assembly GCF_019054845.1. Taxonomy (NCBI): domain Eukaryota; kingdom Metazoa; phylum Chordata; class Mammalia; order Rodentia; family Heteromyidae; genus Dipodomys; species Dipodomys spectabilis. The sequence goes on from NW_024870974.1 coordinate 3,522,742, forward strand.
TGCTTTATTGAGTTGCTCACCAATGTTTTTATCCATTCCTCTTTTTCCTGTACCATCACTATAAAGGACAGAGCAAATGGCAGGTAGTTCAGGGCTTCCGCCGTGCGCTCATGCCACAGGTCGCCGGCACCCGGCCCAGGGAACCTGTCATAGGCATTTTTGCAGCACAACTTAGTGGTAATGGCTTGTGCATTAGAATTATTTCTAATTCTGACAGTTTCTAGCTTACTAACAGTATGATCTTAGTATCCTGTTTGACCCTTAGTTTCTTTATATGCTAAATAGGATCCTGGCTCATTGATTGTTGGGGATTGCTATATTTTACAGAAAAGTGTATGTTTTATATTATGAGATAAATATGGAGTCAATATGAGTTAACTAGGTTAAACCTCCATTGGCCATGGCTATGTTCTCATTTCTCTATCAGATGACAATTTGTCTGACCATCTCCTTTTAAATTCTCTTTGTGTATGAAACACACTCGTGCATGGATTTCTAAAAAGAAATGAAGAAATGAACGAATACAAGGTATTCTGCCACACAGCTTCTTGACTTCTTGAAGCAGTGCTTTGGAAGTTGGAAAGCCCTTTGTATATGTAATTTTTGCCAGGAGGGGAAAAGAGGATTTTTTTGAAGTGTCTCTCTCATTTGCTTGACTTCCATTCAACCATTCCTTTCCTTCTGAATGAAGTAAGGATACTTCGTACTTTTTAACTTCTTGCCTGCTACCCACAAACAAAATCCAATGCCAGTTTTATGCTCTGTCATGAAAACGAATATATTAGCATCCACACTGTTTACAATAAGCTGTTTGGATTCTATTTTATTAGGAAATCACTACACTTACCACTAACAAAATTGTAGTTTGCTTTTCTTAATCACAGAGGCTTTTTTTTGTTTTTTTTTTTTTTAAACTCACTTTAGATTTGGGAGACAGGTTTTTATATCACTGGCTTTTGTCCAAATGTCATGTGAAGAATTTATTAATATTACTATAATACTTCAGAGGACTGTGGAATGCACATTCTAGGCAGATTTTTTTTTAGCTCTGTAGGGGGAAAGGGAAAGAGCAGAGAGGATGGTGCATTGGAATTCTAGTCTCTGCAGGAGGGATGAGGAGAATTTTCTTCCTGCCAGTCTGTGTTGCTGAGCCTCTGTACCACAGTGTTAATATTCTTGCACAGTATTATCTTCTTTGTTCCTCTGGGCTACTCACACAGTTCAATGCCACAAAGCAATTTGACAAGAATCTTTAAAACGTAATGATGATAAATGAGGTAGAAAATAAATATAATTTTTAAAGTTACTTCTTAGGAAAACTACCATTATTTTGGCAAAATATGTTAGACTTGATAAGACTTCTACTTAAAATACACATCATTTCTTGTTTTTTCATAAATATTTTGGAACATTAACTATTGTCCCCTATAGATATAATCTAATATTTAATGTTTTAAAGTCCTTAAAGTAATGTGAAACTTGAATTCGTCATAGGAAGCCCGATTTAAAAAAAAAATCACAAAACCTAGTCAATCAGACACGAGAAGCAGGTTTTAAAGTTTTAATGAGTTTTTTCCAAATGCTTTCTATTACAAACACATCATCTATACGTTTAATGATCACACTCAAAGGTTTTTGCCAAGCTGATTATTTTCTGAAGCTCTTTCTGCATTTGTTGGAGCTTTTCTTTTCTATCTTTTGTAAGTCTCAGTCTTTCTTTGGCTTTAATCACACATCCTCCTAATGCTAATTCTGTAGCTATTGCTTCTCAACTCCACGAACCCCTTTTCTACTCAGTTGACTGAGCCTGAAGCTCAACAATCATTCCTCAAATTCCCATAAACAGCTGGCTTCTTGTTAGGTTATGCCAGTAGGGGGCACTGAAGAGAGAAATGGAAAGGTGAAAATCAAAGGAGGACTTCCTGCTTTCACCTTGCCGGTAGACACACAGGTCCAGCGCAGCAGGTGGTTGGCTGTAGTCTATAGATTCACGTTCCATCTCCAGCATTACCCAAAATATGATTCTTTTTTTTAAATTTAATTTTATTTGTGAACATACTGTACAGAGGGGTTACAATTACATGGGCAGGATAATGCGTACATTTCTTACCAAGCATTGCAGCCTCCTCCTTTGGTTTACCCTTCACATCCCTTCCCAGCCTCCCCCCTCCCCCCCAATCCCAATCCTTCTCCTTCCCCCCCCCCCCACCCCCGCACCGACGTTGTAAAGCTCGTTTTGGACATGACAACTTGTACTTCTCATTGTTGCAACAGGTAATATGATTCTTTTAAGACTGGAGTATTATGTACTCTCACATAATAGGGAACACACTTTGGGGCCTCTGCCTAGCTTATTCCTCTCTACAGATCTCTTGGCATTTGCCAGAATATCTTCCTTCCCTCCCTCCCTCCTTCCCTTCCCTCCCTCCCTCTTTCCTTCCTTCCTTCCTTCCTTCCCTCTTTTCCTCCTTCAAATGCCTTGTCTAATTCTTGTTCCCCAAAGTCATATTTTAACATTAAATCTGATATCAAATTTCATGATTAAATTAGACCCATACAATGAATGTCAGGTTTTACAACATGTAGAGACCTTGAGTCCTTCAAGGGAAAAGAGGATAGTGTGTGAGGATATATTATAAAAATAATTTTAACAGAAGTATGGAATTGCTTTTGCTGTTTTTTTCATGAATGTGTTCATTTCTCTAATCCAACCTTCAGCAGAGCACAGAGAAGGGGTTGGTGGGTGGAATGTCTCCAAAGAACAGAAAAGAAAGTATGTGAGGGCTGTAGTTTAGGAAGGACCCTGAAGACAACATCCTAGTATTTTGAATAATTTTAATGTAACTCACCAAAACTGATTGAGTTCCTAAAGTGTTTGAAAGTAGTTAATTATGACTAGGCAAAGTAATTTCCATGGATGGCAACTCTATATCTCTCTTTCATTTATTTTTATCATTTGTATTTTAAAAGTCAAGATGATTTGATTGTGTTGAACAACTCTGTAATGAAATTATTCATTTATGCAAACATATCAAAAAATGAGCCAATGAGAGCAATGTCTTCAGTAAACAAATGAACAACAACCAAATGGTATCTCTGTTTTCCTTCTGATTGGTCTTCCTTGAGTAAAGAGAGTAAATGATGAAGATTTTGCATGATAAATTCCTTTATACACTTGATGCAGCTATTGTGTTTCCAATTCACAGAACAACTTAAAGAATTTATTCCAAAACTTATGTGTTTATTTCATCTAGAGGTTAATGACAAAACTGAAGTTTTTAACCTGAAAACATTCTCTGCTTGTCCAAAATAATTTTAATGTGGCCTGCATCTTGGTCAAGTCTGTTATAACCATCCCCTCTTGTGTCTTTGAAAAAGTTCACAGATTTGAAAATCTAAGAATTATGTAGTTAGTGTGCCTATCCATCTTCTCTCATTTAGTCCACTATATCCAATATTTTAATATACCTATTTATGACAACTCTATTGTTTTTCTCCAATTAACCTTTAGTGAATATGAAAAAGGCTGTACTATTTTACTCACCATCGTGTAGTGACTTTTCACAGTTGAAAGCATTTGCTTTCAAAAGATGGCATTAGCTGATGGCATATTGAAATTCATAATTAAATCCTGGAGGTGTTCTTCAGAGTGGCAGTGCTTGGAGGATAGGAAACGTGGTACTCAGAAAAGTTCACGATATGCAAATGAACTCTAAGAAATCAAACACCACCGATTTCAATTCCCATAAGAGGTTCAATTAGAAATAGAATCCTTCTTTGCTTCCTGCCCTGCACTGTCATGTTGTTCTGGGCTGTGCACTGTTTAAACAGCTGCAGGGTTTTACCTTTGGGGTGACTAAATTGCTCTGGTGAGGTCGATCCCTGTATGGAGCTAAAACTAAGAGGAAATTTGATCGTTTGCAGAATGACTTAGAAACTAGGGCTGGGTTCTGATGTCTGTTTTGAGAAGTTAAGACAGTCTAGAGAATGTGAGGGCCTGGTATAAGTTTTACTCAGTAAGCTAAATGTCAGCCTTACTTTTCTTTGGTACAGACTAAGAATGAAAACTGATTTTGTAGTTATTCATTGATTTTTTTGTTATTTAACAAAGAAGTTTATGTATAAAATGTATCTTGATCTGTGGAAAGGGTAGGTTGGGAGAGATGGGTGTGAAGGTTGAAATGGATGACATTGATCAAGACACACTGTATTCATAAACTGCTTTGTTGAATGGCCACTCTTTTGTACAACTAGTTGAGGACAATAAAAATATTCTTCAAAAAAAATGAAGCTAGCATAGACAAGGGTACAGCAGATTTCCAAAAGGAAAAATTTAGACATTAACTTCTCAACTCACATTGGTGCTTCTACTTTGAGGATATCAGAAGATGCTATTCACTGCTTTTTTTCCCTCTGCAGTTTTCCATTCTTCTTTACTTGCATTCTCTTTTGCCTTCTATTTGTGCATGTCCTGTGGTTTCAACTCAGGGTCTGGGCATTGTCCCTGAGCTCTTTTGTTTAAGGCTTATCTCTTATCACTGGAACCACAGCTCCACTTCCAACTTTTTGGTATTAATTGGAGATAAGTGTCTTTTGGCCTTCTTTATCTAACTCTGCCTCTGTCCCCATATATGATTCTTGTTCACATTCTACATATTTATGAACAAGAAGACTGTTCCTCATATTTCCGTGTCCCCTCAGTACAGTGGCTCTCAGTTATTGTGTATTACACAATACCAGGAGGGCTTTTCTATTGAAGCACCAATTGCAAGACTCCACTTTCTTTTCTTTCCTTTCCCCATTCCTATGGCACTTAGTTTTCAGAATTTTTTTATTTTAATTTTTATTTTTTGTGAACATACTGTACAATTACATGGGCAAGATAATGAGTACATTTCTTATCGAACATTGCAGCCTCCTCCTTTGTTTACCCTTCATCAGAATTTTTTAACCACATTTTTAATGCCCCGTTTTAATTTTCTGGTCTTTATATATTTATTTTTCATTTCATTCTTTTTTATAAATTTTCTGTCACTATTACAGGTTGAAACTAGGGCTGTGCTGTGCCCCACAAGCCATCTAGAATTGCATCTCTACTCTGTTTCTTTCCCTTTAGTTATGGCTTATCTTGATCAACAATATTTGGGGGGATATCTTTCAATAGTATGTATATATGAAACCCAAGCAGGGTGCTGGCAGCTCAGGCTTGTGATCTCAATTACTTGGGAGGCTGAGCTAGAATCATCGTTTGAGGCCAGCCCAAGCAGAAAAAGGTCTGGGAAACCTGTTGTCAATAAAAAGCTGGATGCCAGGGTGCGTCTATTATCTTAGCTACTAAGAAGCTTTATATCGGTGGGTTGCTCCCAGAGTGTTTGGAAAACAATGAGCAAAAAGTCAGGGCTAGAGAGGTATGGCTCAAAGCACCTGCTTAGGAAACACAAGGTTCAGAGTTCAAACCCCAATGCTGTCAAAACAAGAAACACCCAGAGATAAATTCATAAGTTAAAAGCCAAGGCTTGGGAAACTGGAACCGAAAAGTGGAATATTTTAGAGGAAAAGAAATGCTTACTGTAACAAGTTACATTGTCACATAGTTTTAATTAATCACTTTGAGCATCTTCATCCTTGAAGCTGTGTTGTTTTTTTGGTTGTTTTATTTCTCCCCCAGAAACCACGCTTTCATTAAGGGGAAGACACCCTAGTTGTCTGTAGAGCCAAACACAAAAGCCCAGTGGTTTGAATGTCTCTTTGTTGAGTGGACTCTCCAGACACTAAAGGATGACATTTTAATAGCATTGTTAAGTAACTCCGGTAGTTCATTTTTAGGAACCTTTTAAGGCCTTTTTAGGGCTTCCATTAATGTAACTGAGGCCCAAGTATAACAAAGTGCATGTCTAATCAGAATCCAAGAAAATATGGATTTAGACATTTCAATAGTAAAGCATAATATAAGGGTTAAAAATATGAATGCCCACAGAAATACATGCATTGTATTTTTTTTAAAAACAATCTGCAGGATTGTTTTTACTTTGAATGACTTCTTTTGATAGATGTTAGCTATCAAATAGTTTGAAATTATGTTTTCTGGCAAGGCACAGCTCCCTGATGTTGATTAAGGACAGATTATTTTTTAAAAATAAAATCAACCAGCTGAATGAGGGTTGAAAACTTCTTGTGAAAACTAGACCAGAAATCAACACTACTTCTTGAATACATGGCCCACCCAATCTCCCCCATCGAGGTGGGCCAAGAAGAGGCAAGTCCAAGAGTTTATGAAAAAGACTTTGTAAGCCTTTTGGAAGCTTATGAATAAGTGAATTATTATGTTTCCAAAGTTCTTCACTGTACCATGTGATCAAGATGATTAAGACTGGAAAATTTTCAAAGCATAAGTTACCAACCACCCACTATGTCTATAGAAATTTTTTTTTCAACAAATGCACTGATAGAACATCTGGTTTTAAGAAACTAATTTTCTTGGTGAATCTGCCAAGATGAATTAGTTACAAATGTACATTTCACTAACCAAATAAATTAATTAGCTTGTTACATGGTGGTGACATAATCAATTCCATTTTGAGAGATCGGACTCACAAAAATACTTTTTGTTTTAAAGTAAATGATTTTAAACAATCTTTTCTGATAATAGCATTCCAATTGAGAGCCCCGATGGTTTCTTACATATAGTCATGCCATTATTATATGGAAGGATTTTTTTCAATATTGTATTTATACTAAACAAGTGAGTGATGTAGAAGTGGGCAGAATAAGTATATAGACATCTCTGTGTTCCTTAAAGTTGTGATATGATTAATTTACTTTTTCAACTCTTTTCTGAGTAGAGCCCTGTCTTCCTAGCAGGACTTTGTAGAAGATACCAGTTCCAGAACATCATTAAACCAAAACTGACCATTAATTTTATTTGGAGGAAAATTGAACAGAAATGCTCTCTGGACTAAATTAGTGACAAATGGCCTTAGGAATGAATAATAGAAGAGTTTGTTAACATTAGTCCTTAGAAGATAATTTCAAATACATTATTCTAATATTGATCCAAGAAAAGATATTTTCAGTGACCAAGGTGAAAACTGGCATGAAGTTTGAGACAGAATAGATATTTTAATAATAACTCATTTACCAAATAATGTAGCTTTTTGCTGCTGATCTGTTTTTGTAAAATGTTAATTTTAGTATAAGAAAGCTATTCTGTTAATGGGACAAAAAATTCTTGGTTTCAATGGAGTTACAATAATTCTAAGCGATTGCTTAAGAACTGGAATGCTTCTTTTCTCTTAGTTTTCATTTTAGTATATATGTGAATTGCTCTGTAATAACTTTTCATAGGAGGAAAGAAATCTTAGCATCTTTAGGGAAGCAGCATGGCAAGAAAATGAAAATAACTGTGCCCAACACTGAGAGAGGTGAATCTATTTCCAAAATAAGCATAAAGGTGTAAAAGCTAAGAAATAATTTGGTTTACTCAATAAAACAATTATGAAAGATATAAATGTCTTACCTTCTTTGACTCCAAACATGTCCTTTTATGCTAGTCATTGTATACATTTTACATGTACAACTGTTATAGTGTGATAAAGTAGGATACATTTGTTTATTTAGTGCCAGTCCTGGGGCTTGAACTCAGGGCCTGGGTGCTGTCCCTGAACTTTTTTGCTCAAGGTTAGCTCTTGAGCCATAGCTCCAATTCTGGTGGTTAATTGGAGATAAGAGTCTCATGGATTTTCCTGCCCTGGCTAGATTAGAACTGTGATCCTCAGATCTCAGCCTCCTGAATAACTAGCATTATAGGTGTGAGCTACCAGTACTCCATGAGACACTTTTTCTTTGGAGCAGTTATAAGTGTCTCCTACTCTTCATGTGATAACGTGAGTATTTAACTTATCTTAAGTACTGTGTACTTAGCAGGAATAAACATTTTTCTTCCTAAAGATATATGTACGTGGATGGAACAACAAAGGTTCACTTTATTATTTTTCTCCAAAACAATGCTAAACCAAGTAGACAAACAAATGACATAGTTAAACCTTTCTGTTATTTAGATCTCAGTGGACCTGCCAGGTTGACAGATTTGCCAAGTCCCCCTTTTTCTCCTTCCTCACTTCTATGAATGTTCTATACTTAGAAGACATTTGGTGATCTCTGGAAACACAGACTTAGGAAATACCTGTTTCTTTGAGCTTGTATCTTGAGATGTATTTCTCTTGCTATCATGTCCCTAAGATTTATATTTTAGAGCACAATCCAGTATACCATTTTATTCCTACTTCCTTGAACTGACTCAAGTGTGACTGAGCAGATTGAAAATTTTATTTGACATCGTTTGTATTTAGTGTTCTGAATGACATATCTCTCAGAACTTGATTAACTATTCATTATGTACAAGAATATACACCCGACATTGCATCCTTCTTTTTTTTTATTTTAATTTAATTTTATTTGTGAACATACTGTACAGAGGAGTTACAGTTACATGGGCAGGATAATGTGTACATTTCTTACCAAGCATTGCAGCCTCCTCCTTTGTTTACCCTTCACATCCCTTCCCAGCCTCCCCCCTCCCCCCCAATCCCAATCCTTCTCCTTCCTCCCCCCCCAGCCCCCCTATTGTTTTTATTTAAAAGTAAATGTGTGGATTACTTTCATATCATCAAAGAATACATGGTGGACTTATTGATATGTTGACAAGTAAAGCTCACCATTGAAGTCAGAAAATTTTAGTAAATTTTGTCCGTGTAACAAAATAACCCTGTGCCTCAGAGCAATTGTGATGAAGGATAATCCTGTCTTACCTCCTAAATTCATCAGTAAAGGTAATGTAAGTAAGTCATGGCTTCAATGTTGATAACCATGTGCAAGCATTATTTAGACCTCAATATAAGGAAAGGCTAAAGCTGAGTACAATCTTATTTGTTTTATTTAGCAGGTAATTGAATTAGAAAGAACTATGTAAAGTTCAGAGCATAGTATTTCTTAAAAGACAATATGGATTACTAGTAAAAAGAGATGACTCTATTCAAATCAAGTTTCAATGTAGCTACACTATTTGACTTAAAAATAGAATTTGGATATCTGTTTCCTTCAACATTCAGATTATAAATAAGCTGAGATCTTTGTAGCCTGTGAAGATTTGCATCTTCTTGAATAGAATTATATACATACTCCTGAGTTTTGAATGTGACTATGGAACTGTAGTTTGATGTTTTGTGGTAGAGCATTTGCCTATTGTGTGAAGTCTTGGCTTTGATCTCTCATACACAAATAACTATTTCTCTTATATATTATATAATACATACACAGAGAGCTTACATACTTATATAAATTATATATATTTCTTTCAACTCAGTAGATGATCACTGAATTCCTTCAATGCTCCAGGTAACATTATTAGTGTCTAAATTATAGATATTAACAATACCTGACATATGAGAAAAAGAAAAACTCCAAATGTATTAAAAACTAATGACTAATTATAATACCATACATACTCCATTGATGGCATGAAGACATTTCTGTAGGAACACAGAGGAAGAACTGGTTCATTTCCTTAGATAGAATACTCAGGTTTTAATTCTCAAAGAACACAATATGCGAATTTCACTTGTTTTGAATGGTGTATTTTTGTCAGAAGAACAAGTATATGCCTTTCTAAACCATAAAACAAATGAGAAAACTTTGAAAACATTAAACCACTCACCTTTTGCAGGCAATATTAAGCATCTTGGTAGGTGTAGCTTGTAGTAAGTAAATGAGGAATGTCACACCCTGAGAAACATCACTTAAAGAGGTTTTTAAATAGATATTTTTATTGTACAGATTCTGTACAGAGGGGTTACAGTCACCTGAATAAGGTAATGAATTCATTTCCTATGGAGCATTGTTACCTCCTCCTTTGTTTTTCCCCTACCATGGCTTCTCTCCCTACCTCCCCAGCTTCTCCCCCACCCTCCCCGTCCCCCCACCCCTGCAAAAGTTGTAAAATTCGTTTTCAACATAGTATCTTGTACATCTCATTGTTACAATGGGTCAACCTGTATCCTTATTTCAGCATTTTATTATTTCCTTTCCCCTCCCCAAATTAGAAAAATGTATATACAAGATGCAGGGCACTGGAATCAAATACACTGAAAACAGGGGTTATACCATGGGGGAAGAACATACACAAAAAACAAAAAAATCACATGATACATTATAGATATATTAAAAACAACAGCAAGAAAGATAAAACCACTTGTATCCTGATCTTGGGATTCATTTCACTTAGCATCATCTTATATGGTCATATGTACATAGCTTTTTACCTTTTCTGTTTGTCCTAGACATATACTAGTTATTGTAAATAAGGGAAACCTGGGACCTATATTTCTTTGGGCCTGGCTTACTTCACTTAATATAAATTTTTCCAAGTCTTTCCATTTCCTAACAAATGGGGTGATGTCATTCTTTCTGATGGAAGCATAGAATTCCTATATGGATCAAGGATATATATATATATTATATACATACATACATATGTGTATATATATACATATACACATATATATTCTTGTATGGATCAAGAATACACACACACACACACACACACACACACATTATATATATTCTTGATCCATTCATCTACTGAGGGGCATCTGGGTTGGTTCCATAGCTTAGCTAATCTGGTCTAGACTTTGTGGATCCACTAAAGATTTTCATTAAGATAATGAAATGACCAGACTGTGTTTTAGAGACCCTGTCAGGCAATCTGGATGTCAGATTTAAAAAGCTATTGGGGAAACGGAAATACAGTGAAATGAATTGTTTTTGCCAAAATGATCAAATAAGTAAGAAAATAAGTCCTTTTGCTCAAGTCAAACACAAAATTGTAGGTGGATGCATTTGCTTAGATTTATATGGTGACTGAAGAGAAAACTGGGTTGGAGCCAGTTCTTCTTGTTTCATCTCTTCAGATTTCATGCCCATGCAATAAGAAAGAATAGCATTTTCCCTTTCTCTGTCTCCTCTCCATGGAATGGCTCATGGCATTATTTATCAGAGGCTTTAAAATCTTTGAGAGGGGAATGCTATAAAGTTTACAAAGTGTTTTCATCCTTTTTGATCAGAGGCTTGCCATATTTGTCTTATTTAACCTGCTTTTGAATGTGGACCTGTACAAGATACCAGCTGTTGGCTCATATTTTGTAGACATTTTTTCTCCAGAAGTGAATCTGATGCAAAATTCCCAGGACCAAGTCAAGCAGAAAAATGTTGCCTATTGACCATATTTCTTGGCTGCCAATAAGAGCCTCAACCCTGTAGTGACAAATGCATTAGGAAATTCTTGGCTCTTAATGTTGAATTTACTATGAATATTTAAGCTAATCTCCTAAAATGGAAAAGGCCATCTTTCTGGACAGCATTTAGCTTCAGTAGATATTTCTCTTTCGGACCATATTTTTGCTTTGAAGACCTCCATTATTCATAGTTTTCTACTCACATGCTACCATGGGCATCTTATTTTCTAAAGCTGCTACTAATGAAGATGTGTTTCTGGGTCCATCCGAATGTTCTGGCATTTAAATGAAGCAGATCACAGGCAGTTCTGGCCTCTTAAAGTAAGTGAGGCATCTTTGATTTGCTCGAAGGAAAAACTGGAGAAAATCAAGAGGGCATGGGTCTGTTTTTAATGTGACAACACTTTGGCTAGAGTTTCTTCCTTTCCATTTTCTGACTCTCATAAAAATATCTTTCCCTTTAATATGCAAAGTTTGAAGAAACTGTAACATGAAATGCTTTAGCCAGGCTCTTTTGCTCTTTAGCAACTACTTGATAGTTCAACTCGATTTTAAGTCACTTAAAAACACCACAAATGAGGTATGCATTTTAGTTTATAGGTTATTCAGAAGTGCAGGGCTTTCTTAAACATTACAAGTTGGAGGCTATAAATGAACACATGCTGTTTTAAATTAAGATTTCAAGCTTTAAGCAATTTGACTTTATGTTGTCATTCAGCTATATATCTCAACAAATGTCTAACTCTTTAGAAATAAGATGGGAAAGAGATCTTTAGGATTAAGGACTTAAGTAATTTGTACAGGGTTTGCCTAGTATCTACAAGGCCTTAGGTTTGATTCCTAGCATTGCAGAACAAGAAATCATCTGTTCACATGTCTCTATTTATATATGTAGCTATATGCAAATAGTACTTATGGTCACTTTCAAAGGTTACCAATTACTTATAGATAATTTCCCATTATAAATGTTCACTGTATGGCATAAATACTCTAATAAATATTAGCTAAATAAATATTAGTTAAATAATAATAATAAATACTAGCTACTGTGTATTCGATTTATTAATTTAACAAGCATATTTAACTTTCATTTTCTGCTGTGCACCATACTATACTTAATCAATGGAAAGTTATTTAGACAGTAGAGAAAACCCTTCAAAATTTCGTTAAATCATTTATAAGAGTTATTTTTTAATTGTTGAAAATTACATACATTTATCACATAGGGTATTTTGAATCATGTATATATTAAGGAATGGGTAAGTTGATCTAGTTTCCATATGCATTATCTCATATAGTCATAAAATGGTTATCTTTGTACCAGCCCTGGGCTTGAACCAAGGACCTTGGCCCAGTCCCTAAGCTTTTTTGTTCAAGACTAGAGTGCTACCATTTAAGCCACAGCTCCACTTCTAGCTCTTTTGGTAACTAGTGAGAGATAAGAGTTTTATGGACTTTCCTGCCCAGGATGGCTTTGAACCATGATCTTTATATCTCAGACTCCTGATAAGCTAGGATTACAGGTGTGAGCACTGGCTCTTGGCTTTAATTCTTCACTCAACACATTTAATATTATACAAAATTACATAAAAACCCAAGTTATTCTGGAGTATATCAAATTATATTCCATAGAAAATGGGTAGCTATATAAACATTTGTTTCAGAATGTTGAATTAACAGTAGCTATTCAGGGGGAATTTTTAGGGCTTGATTTTAATATAGCTCTTTCAAAATTACAATTATTTTTTTAAATTGTCATTTTCATCTCCAGCCCCCTTCAGGATATAGTGTAACAAGAACTCCTCCAAAATTAGGAATTTTGTTTCTTTTTTAAAAAAGAAACTTGTCCTTTCTAGCTCTAACTTCCTATAGAGAGGTTCATGTTGGGAATGAAAATGGCTCTCCCTACAAGCTCTGGCCCTTGGAAGGAAAGATTTACATTCCTGATTCAGTAATTGCATATGTCAAATCTTTGGTTTTTATCCTATTAATAAATTACAATACTACTATGGAGAAGGAATAGACAAAATACAAATAGACCTCCCCTCAGTTTGGGCCAAAACTGGTAAATGAATTTGTTTTCTGTTTTGTGTATTTTATGCCATACTTCCAGGGTTTTAGCTCAGGTCACTCCAGCCCTGGCCTTAGACAGAAGTGAAGATTGGAGAAAGTCTTTGCAACTCCAAACCTAGCCTGGCTTTGTATCAGGACTTTTCTGTCCTTTCTCTTTGCACCAGCATCCATAGCATTTTGCCACTGTGGTAAAATGGAAGAATAAATAGTTGGGAAATTATGGCTCCAAAGTGTGTTCCTCTGATGACTTCTCTATGGTGTACATTCCAGGCTGTGTTCTTTTTTTCTTGTCACTTATGAGTGACGGTTTCTAATGGGCTTCGCGATGCTCTTTCCATACATAGATGTCTATAATATGCTTGAATCATACTCATCTTGCCGTCACCTTCGCCTTCCCCCTAACTTCTTGCTAGTTCCTCTCCCAGACAACACCCCCTTTTATATTCATGTCATTTGATTATTACTATTATCATTATCATCGAGATAATTAAGATTCTGCATATGAGAGAAAGCTAGAATAAAAAGAATTTAAAAATCTAGTTATTATTCTAGAGATGAGAGAATAAAAAAATCTCTGCATATGAGGGAAAACTTGATATTTGTGTGTAATTCCAAACTTGGGAAGACGGATGTTTAAAAGGAGAAGAGAGGGAAGGGGCTTAACTTGTAAGTTTGTGAATAGTGAGCAAATAAATGTAAAAATTTACCTAAAATTTAAAATACATTTATCCCTTCTCAAGTCGATCACAAAAATTTTCATTAGCTTCTAGAAATTCATATTACTCAGGTAGCCAGGTCTTACTTATCAAAACTTCTAGTAAGTAAGAGGTACAGAAAACATTACTTTTGGAAGGGAAAAAACAAAATGTATAAATAAGGATACAGGTTGACCCATTGTAACAATGAGATGTACAAGACATTATGTTGAAAACGAACTTTACAATTTAGGCAGGGAGAGGTGGGGGGGAGAGTGTAGTTGTGGAGGTGGGAGGTGGGAAATGATGGTAGGGGAAAAACAAAGGAGGAGGCAACAATGCTTGATAAGAAATGTACTCATTACCTTGCCCATGTAATTGTAACCCCTCTGTACAGTATTTTCACAATAAAAAACATATATATATATACATATATATATATATATATAAAGAAAACATTACTTTTAAAATGACTTTTGAGGCCAAATTCTGGTGGCTCACTCCTATAATCGTAACTACTCAGAGGGCAGAGATGTGATGATCATGGTTCAAAGCCAGCCTGGGCAGGGAGCTCCAATAAACTACCAAAAAGCTAGAAATGGGTGCTGTGGCTCACTTGAAGAATAAATAGACAAGGGACTGAATCTGCCTCACCTTTCCTTTTTGAAATTAGTTCTTTATGAATGCATTTATTTGTTTCTGGCATGTTAAGCCTAGATAAAGGCAACCTCCAGAAGCTTGTGCAGGTCTTTTGTGTCACAGAAGACAGATGTGGGGTAGGACAATTCCAGAAAATGATGGAAAGTGCAGTCACAAGCCCCATTTTGTCTTTTTTCCCCTTCCTTTTGGAGACACTCTCTTTTGCAGGTACCTTGGGTTCCTGGAACATCAGGCCGGATTAGTAAACATCTTTATAATTAGGGTCTGAACAGCAACAAGGAGCCCCCACAGATCTTGTCACTCTATGACAAAATCACTCCCAAACTGGAACAGTTACCTCTTGATGGAAACAGAGGCTGCACCCCATCTCATTCAGACCAGATTACTCCCTTCCATTGGTGATAGTGATAATAACTTCTGGAAAGCTACCTCACAGAACCAGAGCTCAGACAGAATCAACCAGACCACTGGCCTGACTGCCTCCATCTGCTGTGCATCCACTCCACGTCTGAATTTCCCTTTCTTAAAGTGTCAGTGTTCCTATCAGGTCCTCAAAGATAGATCTGGAGTCGCTGAACTCCTTTGTCTATCCTTCTCTGTGTAATCAACTTGATTCAAGTTTCTTTCTCTACCCTTCCCCACCAAGATGGCATGCTGAGATTGGCAGGCTGGGTGTTTAGTCAGATGACACTCCTGAACTTTCAATTTTGCTCTAACCCTTTTAATATGAATACACCAAGTTCAGGCGTGCAAGATCTTCTTAAACTGTGCAAGATCTTTACATTGTAGCATCCATTTGACACATATATGAACCTTAAAGATACAGATTCCACAGAACACTTTGAAACTTAAGTTGTTACCAGTATTCAGAATGACAGCAATTTTTTCTACAATGGGCTGGAACTTAAAGGTGATGTGGTCATATGTGTTTCCAACATAGATAATAACTCTGGCTGCATTGACAGGGTTTCTTTTTTGAGTAATTGTGGATTGTCAAAGTTGAAACACGTTCACTTTGAAGGGTTAAGAACTGCTGGAGATAGGAAGTGGGAAATGTAGGCACTGAGTCCTCGTGAGAAAAATGATTCAAATGAATTGTTGTTATGAATTCTCTCTGAATCTTCCACTCACAACTTCCCAAAATAAGATACGGAACATTCAAAGGGACACCAGGTCAACTCATAGTTTCTAATAAAAGCCAGTGCACCTTTTTAAAAAGTCTTCACTTAGTGTTGTTGAAAAGGTGTCATTTATCATCATCTTGCAGAAGGCTGCTGGGTATCTCTGAGGTATTCAACAAGACTGGCTTTAAAAGTGATGATGACTACAGTTTATTCATCAATTAAAGTAATTCACACAATGGCAAAGAATACAAGACTAATACTCAAGTATTCTCAGGAACAATGGCTAACAATTGCAGGATATAAATGGAACGAGGGCCAGGGATGATAATACAGGAGCTTTAAAACCCTTGTAAGCATCCATTTATAGCATCCTGCTGTCCTTTCCTTTCAGCACACCCCTGCTCCTGGTGAATGGAAACACGGGTCACTTCCTCCAAAACAATTCCATTCGGTGCAATCACCAAGAAAACCTCTTTCATGCAGATCCCTGCTTCCTTCCCTCTGATGTCCAGACCTTTCAAGCTCACCAAGTCACACGGCATTTTTGTGCATTGTTACCTCCTCCTCAGCACCGCTGTTGGGAAACACTTCAAACAATCTGTTCTGAAGGGGCCTAAGACTGGCCAGGGCGGGCTGAGGGAAGGAAGGGAAATCAAGTCAATGCTTACAAAACAATGGGAGAAAATGTGTGTGTGTGTGTGTGTGTGTGTGTGTGTGTGTGTGTGTGTGTGTGTATGTGTGTGTGTGTGTATGGTGGGGGGAAGCGAGTGCTGGGGTTTAAGAGGCAGTCATTTTATACTGACCCCAATGAAATGGTATCTGAAAGAAACATCTAATTCCTTTTCAAGAGAGTGACTTAATACACAAGTTATTCGATTGCTTTCAATTTGTGGAAAAATGCATAATTAGAAAAATGGTGTCAAGAGAAGAGTTTGGGGTGTGAAACTTGAAAGAATGCGATGATGACCTAAAACTCCCTAGGGTTTTCAGAGGCTGCGGAATTCCACTTGGACACACAAGGTACTGCAAATAAGCGTGAGAAATGGCAAGACATGTGGCTCTACGTGGCTACATTCATTCCACCATACACGTCTATGTATAAATTTCTCTCAGTGACATGTTCCCTAAATAAAAAGAAACTGTACCAACTATGTAAAGTAGGAAGGCAGATTGTTTTTAAACAGGAGGCTTTTCAAGGTTTACTGCATGGAGTCCACTATTCTTTAAGTTCAAATAATGTTTGACAGGTCAGTCATGAGACATAAAAGATTTTTTTTTTGGTTAAAACCAGACAATTTTGTACAAATAAAGGGCCTAAATGAAACATCAAAGCGCAGGAACTGTATACATTGCACAAAGCTTTAGACGTTTCTGTTCTCTTTAAAATTTTGACATATGTTGTATAGTGTGGTTAGCGCTATTAAGGGAATGCAAACTTCTTTCCAAGCAGTTCTCATACCACTCCGTTCTTCCCAGGGTCACTTGAAGGCTGCTTTGAAGTTTCCCAGGAACCAGGACTAGGTTACCCCCAGGCTTTGCCTGGTAGGAAAACTATCAATAGAGAAATGTCGATTTAAGCACATAATGGAGCAGTCTATCAATTATATAATTATGTTTTTTTATTTAAAGGAAGGTTTGATTTCTTAACACAGGGATTCTAAGAAAAAAAATCTGTGAGACCCTGTAGTCATCCCAACTCTGTTAGGGCTGAGAACTACTTCAAGTAGAAGAACACTGGGAGCTAGCATTGGCAGGCTGGCTGTATAATTAGAGGAGGACATGTGGATAACTGTGAAACTCCATATAGATTTGAAAGGAATTTCTCATGGCTATTACACTTTTCTTACTGATCCATTTATTATTTTATTGGGTAGTTTTTCATTTAGCTTCCACAAATAATCAGAAGGATTTCTTGGATGGAAGAAGATAAGTATGATCATTTCTGAAATTGAATTGGAGCCCTTGGCAAAAAATGCTTCTGTACAGGAATAATTCTTAGAACATGTTATAGCTTAAGGGACAGGGAGACCCTTCTCTTTTCCCATAATTAACTTCTTCTCTGAGTCTGAATTCTAGAGCCAAGATATTCCCTGAGTAGTCAACATCTAGCCTCATGTAATAGAAGCAGCATGAATTTTAGGACCAGACAGCTGTAGATTTATACCTCACTTCTACTCTTTGCCAGCTGTGGGACCTTGAGAAAGCCTATTAACTTCTCTGTGCTTTGGGGTTTCTCATCTGTTAAATTGGGATAATGATACCAATTTACGGAGACTCATTGTAGGAATTAGCATGCAATTTATATAAGGCTTTAATTTTTAACAAATACTAGTTTCTCCCTTCCACCCTCAACCAAAAAACTGATTGGAAGGGGGCCTTTTATTTGGAAGCCATAAAGGAACAGGGCCAAGACTACAAAAAGGTAAAGCCTCCTTTCTCTTAATATTAGATGTTTATTTTTGTAGTTTGGAAACTTGTCATTCCAAAAGCTTCAGTGTTGAAGTCAGAACAATGAGTGACGGGATTATGTGGATTGATTTCACTCTCTTCCTTTTTATTATTTGTAGCCTCCACCCCCACCCTGGATTTAACCATAAGCCATTTGCAAGATCCACAGGGGCACATCAAAGGTGCATCCAGATTTCTCAAACTCATTGCCCCCAAAGCTGAATTTAGCATCTTTTTCTAGCACCATCAGGCATTCAAACCGATAAAGCTATGATGTACCCTAGCTTTTTGGATACTTTATGTATATAATATATCTCCAAGAACTTCTTTAAAAATTATTAGTATGTAGTTGCACCAAGAATTTGTAATTTCCTAAATCATGAGTATAATGAGTATAATGCATCTTGATCAACGTCACCCCTTTCTGGAACTTTTATTGCTACCTTTAAAGTAATATGTTTTTCTCTCTCTCTCTCTTTCCCATTTGACTCTAAGTGTAAGTACTCTTAAATTTGGCTTTTTGGAAGATTACTCTCAAGACTTTTAAATTGGTGTCTTTTCCTTTAATATGCAATACACTCCAATACAATATTAATAGTCTAATAATCTCAGCTTATAATCAGTCCATATCTATCTGTACATTAAAAGTTAAAATTCGACCAGGCAATGGTGGCTCATGCCTGTAATCCTGGCTACTCAGGAGGATGAAATGTGAAGAATGTGGTTCAAAGCTAGCTTAGGCAGAAAAGCCAGTGAGAATATTAGCTCCAATAACCCACTAAAATAGCCAGCCTCGAACAAAAGAACCTTATAGACATTGCCCAGACCCTGAGTTCAAGTCCCAGGACCGGCACAAAAAAATACATAAATTTCAGATTTGCTTGACATGATGAATCAGGCTCTTTGTGACATGTCCCCAGCCTACATCATTAGTCACATGTCTTGTTATGAATCTTTTGCCTCGTAAGCACCATATACACTGCTACTGTTAAATCTCTCAACTTTGTGCAATGCTCTACTTTTGTTTAACCCACTATCACTCAGAAAATTTCCAAGTTCAGATATCATCTATTCTATAACATTCTCTGATTCTTGTTGCATAGTGAAAACTGGGAAATAATAATTTCCATAAACCTCTTCGACCATACTCACCCAGTTGGAGTAGAAGAATGTCTCTTCCTTGAACCATGGATGGACTCCTGAAACACTGAATATTATCCATTCATCTTTGTGACTTCAACCTGTTGCTTACCTGGTAAGACTGGTTGGACAACTGAATGTAGGAGATAAAATCAAGTTGTACGGATGATGCAGAGTGATATGGTGAGACCGGGCTGCATTCTCAACTTGGGGTAATGAAAAGACAAGCTCATTGTTACTTAGGAATAATGTAATTATTAGTAATTTTAGAGTGTAATTTTATACTATGAAAATAATGGGGGGGGGGAGGAATAGCGTTATGGTAGATTTGCTTCAAAATGTAAGAGTTGATACTTGAACATTGGAGCCAGTATATCAGTCAGATGTGGCCCACACTCATATCAGTTAGACTCAAATGGCAGCAGATTAAGGAAAATGGCATTGTATTTCTCATGATTATTTATTAAAAGAGTTTGTAAAATATCTGGAGATAGATTAATTAGTTGAGAGGTGTCTTACAAAGGAAATTAGGTTGAGTTGAAATTTGAGAGACCTTTAGGGCTTTAACAGGTCAAAAAATAATGTCGGGAAATGTAGGAGGAAGAGCAAAAGAAAGGGAAAATAGTCTTGGAACTCGTACATCATGCAAAGTGATACAAATTGTTTGGTCTAATGAACTGAGAAAGCAGCAAGGGACAGGACAGAACAGGGAGATGAGAACATACTGTGAAAAGCCTTAAATGATCAGATCAGCAGTGGGGCTTACAGACATTTCCAAATGAGGTAGATGAGCTTCATGATCCAAATGGTGGCATTACCCTACCTATACTATAGAGAAACTCGACAAATGTCAACAGATGGGACAGAACAGCCTACAGCTCTATGTTTCTACAGTGTCCTGGTGATTGCCCTGGTCTATAATCTTTGGCTTCCATATTAACTTTTGCTGTATCTTGATAGGAGCTATTTGGAAGGCACATCATGGAAGGTAGAATGAGCTTCCTAGCATTTCTACCCCAAATCCAATATCACAATTTCTTAGGGAGAAGAAGGTCAGAAGGAAAACTCTTCTTCCAGCCCCAATGAGAAGAGCAAGATGTAATTATCTTTAGGAGACACACCAGGAATTGAATGGCTCACTGAAATCCAAGCAAACCTAAAATGTATGACTCTAAACTACACACCCCCCAGTCTGTCCACACACACAAAAAAAACAGATTTGGCTATATACAATTTCCTTTGGGGGTTGGGGGAAAGACTAGCATATACATTTCTTCACACATCTAAAGACTTCTTTGAACTCATTGTACTTATATCCCTACAAACTTTTCTTTGAACTGTACTACCCACAAATCCAGGCAGATAATTTACATTTTTATGTAAGCAATTTTGAACCAATTTTCCTCTCTATATTTTTGGCTCAGAATTTTGGTCAGAGAGTAGTGAATCATAGACTCCTACAAGAAACAGTTGGGTTGTTAGTGATGTTACTGCAACTCTCAGCCCAGAACCAAATTTACTTTAGATTTTTAGTGGACTGGCTTTTCATATCTAAATTCATATTCTATTAATGCCAGGTGAAAAAACTTAAATGTTTAGCTTTTTTTTTTGGTTGGTCGTGGGGCTTGAACTGTGGGCTTGTGCTCTTCAACTCAAGGCGAGTGCTCTACTGCTTGAGCCACAGGACCACTTCCACTTTTCTAATGGTTTATTGGAGATAATAGTCTCACAGACTTTCCTGCCCTGGCTGGCTTTGAACTGTGTTCCTCAGATCTCAGCCTCCTGAGTAGCTAGGATTACAGGCATGAGCTACCGCTGCCCAGCTTTAGCTTTTATCTTTTAGCTACCTATCCAAAGAAGAGGTAAAGTCCATGAAGATCCTTCAGAATCTAACAAAACTAGGATTGTAAGGAAGTTAGTGTTACTTTTCAGTGAATCCAAGCCAGAAAGAAATATTCTTAAATTCTGGGACAACGTTTCAGACATGTTACTGAAGATTTAGAGCAACCAAGTCAACCTTAGTCCTTGTGTCAGGAATGAGAATTTACTCAACACAGTAACAGTGATATGAAAGTTTATTAGGAAAAAAATATATAGATGAGAAAGAGACTATATGATATATGGTCTAGATGCGTTGTGGGAAGATAGTACTTCAGCTCATCTTTAGCTACATTTAGGACACAGGAATATCCTTTTCATTCTCTTATGAGTTAATTGTAGTTATTTCTGTTCAGCTCCATGATTGATCACCTAGAGGACTATATGGAAATGTAAGGGTAGAAAGGTGGTTTTCCATCTGTGGAACTCTGCAAAAGAAAATATTTTTAAAATAATAATTATACTTTCCTACTATGAACAAGTAATTTATGAGTGATTTATGAGAATTAAAGATTGCCTTAGATATTAGTACATGTACTTATATACATGTATATGTATACACACTACACACATACATACACTCACATATTCTAAGACTTCATTTCACCCAGCTTTAGGAGAAGGGCCTCATAATCCTGACATTCAAGATTTCTACTGGGCTATCTTTACAAATGGCTTACATTGATTTGAGTGTTGTCTAGGATCAAAAATGTACAAATCAATCTTTTCCCATAAAAGCCATGAGGATTATGCTAATTATGTTCGTTTGAGAAACATAGCTCCTAGTCTTAGAAATTAGCAAGGTGCTTCACATACCAAACCAAATGAAAAAGAAACACTTCTCAAATAGAGAAATTCAAAGTTTTGTTTTGTTTTGTTTTAAACTTTGTAGTATTGTTAGGATTTTGCCAACAGCCTGGGGTGGTACCTCACATAATTAGGAGATGACTATCAAGGGTGTATCAAACTATTTTTTTACTATTTTATATTGAGACACATGGTTTTAATGTGGGCAATCATCCAGATGCCTGATTAAATTTGCTGGAAGTTTTATTTGCTAAAGCATTTCACATCCTGGGAAAATAAAACCAAATATGTTGTTTTTCTTTGTTCATTGCTCAGCCATGCAATGTTAAACATAACTTTACCAAAAAAAAAAAAAAGCAAATAAAACATCGGAATAAATCCCCTTTAAATCAAATTGACCTTTTCTAGGCATCTCTTCTCCATCTTGGCAGGAACAGAATCTGTATCTTTCTATTGGAGGAGCAAGCCGTGTGTGTGGTCCACTTCCTGTGGTTGCTCCATTCTCTGTAATGACAACAGAGTCAGACTACAGTAGCTTAATAAGCATTAATTCCAAGTCATTGGAAATAGCCTACATTTTCATCCAGGCAAAGCAGTCTTCCCTGCTTTCTGGTACTTGAGCTTTATTGCTGCTGATTTAAGGCAACCCAGACCTGGGAGGTAAAAGTAGCTTTCTCTTGGAGCCATTTCCTCTTTGGCCAGCCTCTTCCCCTCCCCCATCAGGGCTGTCAGCACATGCTCTTCTGGGGAAAGGAGGGAAAGTTTGGGAGCCTGAAGAGAATTTGTTTTTTAGACGATTTTAATCAATGGTGAACTTCATTTTTACTTTTTATATGCTGGGGGTGGCGTGAAATGCCTTTAGAATGACAGAATCTGGGAACTAGAACTAATGTTTGGAGATTTTCAGTTTTACAGATAAGTAATTTCAGCAGACCTCTGCTTTTTCCTTTTAGAAGTAGCATTATTCCTCTTCCCCAATTCTGCGTTTAAGCAGGTAGAAAGAACTTTGTGGTGGATTCAAAATAAAATAAAACCCAGTTTTCCTTCAGTCTACAGCTCTTTGGAGTAGCAGGCTGCTTAGAAGGTGGGGAGACTTCCCACTTAAGAGCAACCTTTCCTAGAAAGTCTGGTCAAGCTTCCATTGCTTAGAAAGCCTCTATGTGCAATGCCCTTCTTCAGTGGGAGACTTTCTGGTGTCCTCTTCCCTCCAGACTTCAGTTGAGTCCGAGTAACATTTCATCATGAATATATGTGCTCAGCAGTAAGCAGGTCATTAATCATGGAAGTCTATTCTTCTTAATTTATGAGTGCGTGAATTCAAAACTCACATTTTTCCGCTAACCTGACACAAATTACTCTCAAGGGCTCTAATTGGTCAAAGTTTGGTCTCATTTAACGTTTCTGTACTTTGGGTAGATGTCCTGCTAATTACAAGAGAACTACCTTGATTTTTTTTTTTTCTTACTTGACAATATTGTCTATAAATTTGATTGTCAAAACACTCTATTTGATGTTATAGAGTGCTGGTCATTATTTACTGAGCATTTAACCTATGATACATAATTTATCATCAAACCATTTCTTGGGATATTTATTCCCATTTACCAAACAAGAAATGGAGATTCAAGGAATGAATTATCCTATGTCTTACTGTTAGTATGCAGTTGAGATTACAGATTTATAGTACTATGAATGTTGTTATATATATTGTATATGTGATACATGAGTTATAATATATTCATTATATTATATGTATGCTTTAATTATTGCTTCCACTTCCCAACTACTGGAAGCATTTGAAACAGGAACTTTCCCATAATAGTATAGAATACTTGTATAATATATATATATATATATATACATATATATATATATATGCATTTGAGACAAGCTCAAATACTAGCTTTCCTTGGATAAGTTACACAAATGCTGTGAAACTCAATTAAACAAAACCAGAGGAGCAGAGCCTAAAGCCAGCATTTGGGGGCATAGGCTTTATAGAGTTCTGTCTTAGGAAATCATAGAAAGGAATGAAGAAAGCAGGATAGGGTAGTGGGAAGAGGGAAGAAAGTAGATTAGTCACAGGCAAAGTCAAATGGTGGCTTAAGCCACCAGATACTAAATTATTATAACATTTGATTGATATTTTTATTATATATGTGTGTATGTATCTATACATATATATAATAATATTATTTGATTCTAGAATTTTTTCCACTGTTGAAAGAGCCAGGGTTTTTATCACTGGCTGAACACAGTAAGACTTTGGCAAAATTTTCTCTCAGGCAATTTCTGGCTAGGCACCTCTTGTCAATGAAGGACAGCAGTCCTGAGATTGCAGGTAGACACGAATGACATGTGGGTGTGTCCCAGCAGGTAGGGCTGGGAAGAGCAGGCCATGTACTGCACCGACTACACGAGCATCTGTTGAATGTGTATGAAGTGCCCCTACCAGACTCTCTCATCTTAATCAATTCAAAGCATAATGAGAGAAAGAGTCTAAATGGGGTTAAATTGGAAGATATATGTGATGTGTAGGTCTTGGTTTATATTTCTGGGACTGGAGACAGGAAGATTGAAGAGGGGAAGAAAGGAGAGAAATCTCAGGGAGGATCAAGGGTTAAGTCAATTCAAATGAAACCAGACGTGAGCCTTCAGGTACCATTGGAGCACTTAGCAGTCAGTGGATGAGGGGAGGAGATGTATCTGAGAGAGTACAAGAGTGACACAGAAGAGGCTGGAGTGGTTACTCGCTCAATGGGAGGCATCCTTAAGTCTTTGTACCTAGCCTAGTCTGAGCTCATGAGATGAGGCTGGGCACCATCAGCAGAGAATGTGAGTTATGGGTAGGAGGAACTTTACACTGGAAATGGGGATCTTGAAGTGTTGAGAAGGCATTGATTGTCTTATGTCTAGGTTTACCACCTCTCTGATAGTAGTTACTTATCGACAACTTGTAGTTACATGCATACATTGTGGCCAAGTAGGTTTATATTTCTCTTTCTCCAACCTCTACTTTCCTGGGAATGTCTGAAATACCAGCTGGATAGTCTTACCATCCTAATATAATTAACAGACATTTTCAAGTGTATTCTGAGTTGGTGGAGAAAAGGAGCACATTACTTTGTTCTCCATGCCAATACAAACAAAGTTTGGAGTACATTGGTTCAAACTTGCTGAGGCTGATTTTGGTCTTGGCTTCTCCAGGTCTGACCTTATTTTCTCATCTCTGAAGTGTTCCAAGATCTCATTCTTTGAGCACCTTAACTTGTATGGCTGTTCGAACACTAAATTGCTCACTTACTTTTTATTTTTCTCAGACCCATGACTCACATCATTGTCTATTTACAGATTTCTTTAGGGTGAGGACTGACTTATTTATTTTTGCTTATGGTAACCATTGTTTTCTCTCTGTTTGGAGACTTTTTTTCCTTTTCCTGTCATAGATTCATATCGCTTTTCCATATGGCCAATCTGTGGAGGTGATCCTCTGTGGGCTCTGTGGAACTCCCCTGAATCCCAGCCAAGGTATATGTGTCAGACATGCTCTCCCCAAAGCACTGCAGAGCACGGGCTGGAGTGTGGAGGGGTGGGAAACAAGGCCATAGACTCCAATGTTCAATAGGGAACATATACAAAACAATTCTTTACAGCACTATTTATAAGAGAAAACCCTGGAAACAACCCAAATGCCCTTTGGAGGGGGTTAAATAATGATGGTATGTCATACAATAGAATATTGTATAGCCGTCAGATGAATAGATTATGGTTCCACCCAGTTATATGGATAAAAATTGTAATCTTACAGGGTATTAAAAATCAGCTGGAAAATCCCACATACATTGTTATCTTCTTTTGTAGCATTAAAAGCCATAAAAATAAATATTTACAAAATATAGATGCAACAAAAGATCACACGAAATATAAACAAGGGGAAATGAACTAGAACTTAAGGTCCTGGTTATCTTGGATGAGAGAATCAAGGAAGGTAAGGGGAGGCAATTAGGTATGGTGAGCTTGTACATTCTATTTATATAACTAAAAAAAAACAGAAAAATTGATAACTGTGTGCAAAGGTTTGGGTCAATAATGAGAAAATATGTACCAAAGAGTATCAACTGAGTAACTTCTGTGAACCTGAGACATAAAACAAAAGTCATAGAGAATTTCTGTAGTCATTCAAGAGGTGAGAGGGGAAAGCAATACTTAATGGCATGAGTTGTTTTGAGAATTAAGGTAAGCTAATGATAGCAAATGGGAAATTCTAATGATAAATTCAGCTGTGACAAAGCTTGTATACCCCTTTGCTTTTTCCATGGAACACACAGAACAAAGGGACTTCAATTTGAGTCCCCATTGGAGTTTATTTCTCCCTTTGCCAAGTACTGCTCCATTGAGCCTTAAGCCAAATATCTCCCACAAAAGAAGAGAATTGGAGGGTGCTCCTAACCTCCAATGGCAAGCCTACCATTATGGACTGAGTGGTCTCAGAATCCATGACAGCATTGCAGCTTCCCAGTGGATCTGAAAATCAAGCAAACCTTTGTCAAGCCTGGACACCATGAACCTGTGTGGAGGCCATGCACAGGTGCACAGGATGGCATGTCTCTCCAAGGCCTCAGCTAATGGATGAGATTTCAGTTAAGACCTCAATAACCACATCCTCTTCCCACCTTCTAAGAATCTTCTCTGGCCCTTCTGCTCCAAAGGCTTACTCTGCTTCCCTCTGAAATACCATAAGTTCTTGTCAATAGGGAAATATAATCCAAAAGTTAGGAAAACATCGACTTCAAGCATCTTCTAATTTAATAGTCTGCAAATATTTCTAAGGCAAAACAAATGAACAAACAAACAAACAAAAACCACTCCAGGAAAGTGAAAGGAAAAAAAAACTGTAGAGAAGAAAAACATGACACACAAATATTTTAGATTATCTTCCTGCCCATAAGACTTTGCAAATGGAGCATTCAGTTCTGTGTAAATTTCTAGACCTTGACCCCATCTCCAAGGAAGATAGATTTTTGTTTCCATGTGTAACTCAGACAAAAAAAAAAAAAAAAAAACAACCAAAAAAAAAACCCTTATACCTGAAAATTTAAGAGATATCAGTTGGGCATGACAGAGAAATCTGTCCTTGCCTTTGTCTCTTCCAACTCTGCTCTTCCTTCTTTTTTTAATATATATTTTTATTGTAAAAATACTGTACAGAGGGGTTACAGGTACATGAGTAGGGTAATAAGTACATTTCCTATTGAGCATTGTTACTTCCTCCTTTGTTTTTCCCCTACCACTCCTTCCTACCCCACCTCCTCAACTCATCCCCCACCCCCCAACATTGTAAAGTTGTTTTCAACATAATGTCCTGTACATCTCATCATCACAATGGGTCAATCTGCATGCCCATTTAAGCATTCTGCTATATCCCTTCCCCTCCTCAAATTGCAAAAATGTATATACAAGATACAGAACACCGGAATCAAATACAGTGAAAACAGGGGTTATACCATGGGGGAAGAACATAAAAAAGAAACAAAAGAATAACATAGTGCATTATAAGTACATTAAAAACAATGGCAAAAAAGAAACCACTTGTGTTCCTGTCATGGGATTCATTTTGCTTAGCATCATCTTATATGGTCATATGTACATAGCCTTTGACATTCTCTGCTTGTCCTAGACATGTACTAGGCATTGCAAACAAGGGAAACCATGGGACCTCTGTTTCTTTGGGTCTGGCTTACTTCACTTAATATAATTTTTTCCAAGTCTTTCCATTTCCTAACAAATGGAACAATGTCATTCTTTCTGATGGAGGCATAGAATTCCATTGGTATATATACCACATTTTCTTGATCCATTCATCTACTGAAGGACATCTGGCTTGGTTCCATATCTTAGCTATGGTGAATAATGCTGAGATAAACATGGTAGCTTTGGTATGACCTTGTTTGTAATCATTTGGGTAAATCCCCAAAAGTGGGATTGCTGGGTCATAGGGGAGCTCTATGTGGAGTCTTTTTGAGGAACCTCCATACTGATTTCCAAAGTGGTTGAACAAGTTTACACTCCCACCAACAATGCAGTAGGTTTCCCTTTTAGCCACATCCCCTCCAGCATCTGTTATTAGAGTTCTTGATTATAGCCATTCTAACTAGGGTGAGGTGCAATCTCAATGTTGTCTTGATTTGAATTTCTTTTATGGCCAGAGAAGTTGAGCATTTCCTCATGTGTCTATTGGCCATTCTTATTTCCTCTTCAAAGAAGTTTCTCTTTAAGTCTTTAGCCCACTCATTAATCGGGCATTTGTTTCTTTGAGGATTTGTTCTTGGGGGATTTAATTTTTTGAGTTCTAAATATATTTTATATAAGAGATCTTTGTCCATTGTATGGCTAGTGAAGATCTTCTCCCAATTCATGGGCTTTCTACTGATCTTGCTAGCTATGTCCTCTGCAGTTTCATGCAGTCCCATTTATCCAATCTTTCTTTGATTTGCTGTGTTTCTGGGTCTCTATTAAGAAAATTTCGACCTGTGCCAAGGAGACCTAGGGTTTCTCCTATTCCTTCCTGTAATGTTTTCAAGGTGTCTGCTTTGACTCTGAGGTCTTTCATCCATTTGGAGTTGATTCTGGTGCAGGGTGATATGTATGGATCTAGCTTTATTTTTCTACAAGTGTTTAATCAATTTTGCCAGGACCATTTACTGAAGAGGCTGTCTTTCTTCCATCCTATTTTTTTAGCTCCCTTATCAAAGATTAGGTGGCTATAGGTATGTAGGTTCATTTCTGGGTATTCAATTCTATTCCATTGGTCCTGAGGTCTCTTCCTGTGCCAGTACCAAGCTGTTTTGATTACTATGGCTTTGTAGTAGTGTTTGAAATTTGGTATTGATATTCCTCCAGCACTGTTCTTTCTATTAAACATCGTTTTTGCTATTCAGGGTCTTTTATTGTTCCATATGAATTTTTGGATTTCCTCTTCTATTTCCTTGAAGAATGAGGTTGGAATATTGATAGGTATTGCATTGAATTTGTAGATAGCCTTGAGAAGTATTGCCATTTTCACAATGTTCATCTTCCAATCCAGGAGCATGAGAGGTTTTTTTTTTTTTTTGCCACTTTCTAAGTTCTGTTTTGATTTCCTTTTTCAGATTTTCATCATAGAGGCCCTTCACTTCTTTGGTTAAGTTAATTCCTAGGTATTTTATTTTTTGTGAGGCTATTACAACTGAAGTTTTTTTTTTTCTTCCTGATTTCTACCACGCTCTTCTCATTGTTGGCATACAGAAAAGCCATTGATTTTTGGAGGTTAATTTTATACCCTGCTACTTTGCCAAAGTTTTGAATCAGCTTGAGTAATTTGGGAGTGGAGTCTGTGGGATTCTTTAAATACAAGATCATGTCATCTGCAAAGAGGGAGAGTTTTACTTCTTTCCCTATTTGGATCCCTTTTATGTTTGCATCTTGTCTTATAGCTGTAGCTAGGCATTCTAATACTAAATTGAAGAGAAGTGGAGAAAGTGGGCATCCTTGTGTTGTTCCTGAGTTTAGAGGAAATGGCTTTAGTTTTTCACCATTAAATATAATGCTGTCTGTAAGTTTGTCATATACAGCCTTTATTGTATTGAGGATGTTCCATGGATTCCTAATTTTTCCAGAGCCTTCATCATAAAGGGGTGTTGGATCTTGTCGAATGCTTTTTCTGCATCTATTGAGATAACCATGTGGTTCTTATCCTTGCTCCTGTTGATGTGATAAATTATATTAATTGATTTGGGTATATTGAACCAGCTTTGCATCCCTGAAATGAATCCTGTTTGATTGTGGTATATAACTTTTTGGATGAATTGTTGAATTTGATTGGCCAAAATTTTGTTGAGAAGTTTTGCATCGATATTCATCAAAGAAATGGGTCTATAGTTCTGTTTCTTTGATGAGTCCCTGCCTGGTTTGGGGAGGAGGGTTATGATGGCTTCATAGAAAGAGTGCGGTAGTGAACATTCAATTTCATTGGAGTTGGAGGAGTATTGGTGTGAGTTCTGCTTTGAAGGCCTTGTAGAATTCCACTGTAAATCCATCTGGTCCTGGGCTTTTCTTAAATGGGAGGTTTCTTATTGCTGTTTCTATTTCTGCTTGATATAGGCCTGTTAAGTTGGTTTAACTCATCTTGGTTTAGTTTTGACATGTCGATATTTGCTAGGAAATCTTCCATTTCTTCCAGATTCTCAAACTTATTAGCATAAAGGTTTGAGAAATATTCCCTTATAATGTTCTGAATCTTGGTTGTTTCTGTGGTGATGTTTCCATTCTCATCTCTGAGTTTGTTTATTTGGGTGTGTTCTCTTCTTTTTCTGATAAGATTTGCTAAGGGTCTGTCAATTTTGTTAAGTTTTTCGAAGAACCAACTCTTTGTTTTGTTGATTCTTTCTATGTTTTTTTTGGATTCTAATTCATTTAATTCTCATTTAATACTAATTATTTCTTTCCACCTACTGGACTGGGGTTTAGCTTGCTGCTCTTTTTTAAGGAGGTTCAGATGTCTCATTAAATTGTTGGTTTCAGATCTCTCCAATTTGTTGATGCAGGAAGTCAGAGCTATGAACTTGCCTCTGAGTACTGACTGCCTTTGCTGTGTCCCAGAGGAGCTGGTAATTTGTGTGTTCATTTTTGTTGAATATTATGAACATTTGAATTTTTTAAATCTCTTCCATGACCAATGGTGATTCAAGTGTGTTGTTCAGCCTCCATGTGTTACAGGACTTTCTTTGGTGGCTTTTGGTGTTGAGTTCTAATTTTATTCCCTTGTGGTCTGAGAGAATGCAAGGTATAATTTCAATGTTTCTGAATTTGGACAAATTCGTTTTGTGACCTAAAATGTGGTCTATTTTGGAAAATGTTCCATGTGGTGCTGATAAAAACGTGTATTCTGATGCTGTTGGGTGAAATATTTGGTAGATGTCTGTTAAATCTAGTTGATCTATGCAGTTGTTTAGATCTGTGGTTTCTCTGTGGAGTTTTTGCCGAGTTAATCTGTCTAGTGGGGATAGTGGTGTCTTAAAGTCCCCAACAATTAATGTCTTTGGATCTATGTGAGATTTGACGGAAAGTAGTGTTTCTTGGATAAATTTGCTTGCTCCGTTGTTTGGCAAATAGATATTTAGAATTGTAATATCCTCCTGAAGGAGAGATCCCTTAATAAGTATGTGGCAACCTTCTTTATCTCTTCTCACTAATTTTAAATTGAAATCTATTTTATCTGATAATAGGATTGCAACTCCCACCTGTTTATGGGCGCTGTGTCCTTGGTTGATTTTATTCCAGACTTTCACTTTCAGAATATGTTTATTTTTTTATTTTTATTTTTATTGTGAACATACTGTACAGAGGGGTTACAATTACATGGGCAAGATAATGAGTACATTTCTTATCAAGCATTGCAGCCTCCTCCTTTGTTTACCCTTCACATCCCTTCCCAGCCTTCCCCGGACCCCCCACCCAATTTCCCCCCCCCCAAAGTTGTAAAGTTCGTTTTCGACATGACAACTTGTACTTCTCATTGTTGCAACGGGCAGAATATGTTTATTTTTATGGACAAGATGTGACTTTTGAAGGAAGCAGATAGAAGGATCTTGCTTTTTGATCCAACTAGACAGTCTATGTAGCTTTTGGAGAGTTAAATCCGTAATGTTGAGAGTTAGGACTGAGAGGTGTTCGGTAGTTCCTGCCATGTTATCCACCTCCTTGGGGGCTGTGACAACTGGGTTCTTCCTATGGTTCTTGGATTCTCAGTTTGGGTGTGGTTTCTTGACCTTTATGGTGGTCTTGTTCGTTTTCTATGTGTAGGACATCTTTAAGTATCTTTTGTAGGATTGGTTTGGTGGAAATATATTGTTTGATTTTCTTTGTTATGGAAAGTTTTTATTTGACATTCAGTTATGAAGGAGAGTTTAGCTGGGTACAGTATTCTTGGTTGATAGTTGTTTGTCCTTAGGGCATGGCATATATCATTCCAGGCTCTTCTTGCTTTAATTTTCTCTGTGGAAAGATTTGAGGTTATTCTAATTGGTTTTCCTTTATAGGTGATTGATCTTTTCTTCTTGATAGCTTTAAGGATCTTTCCTGTGTGGATTATAATGTGATGGTGGGATGTCCTGCTCTGGTCTGGTCTACGTGGGGTTCTAAAAGCTTCTTGTATCTGAATAGGCCTATCTTTTGGCATGTTTGGGAGTTCTCTGCTAAGATCCTGTTAAATAACTTTCCTAGACCGTTAACTTCTGTCTCTAGGTGCTTCTCTAAACCCATTATCCTCAGATTAGGCCTTCTGATGGTGTCTTCCAAATGTTGAATAGATCTATCACATTTCTTGGATTTGTCTTGGATAGTTCTATGTTCTTTCTCTAAAATATCTAGGCTGTCTTCATTCCCTGAGATTCGATCTTCTGCATAGTCTAACCTACTGTCAAGACTTTCTACTTTTGTTTTTTATTTCCTTTCCTTCTAATTTGTTGGCTTTGATGGCTTCAAATTCTTTGTTGGAGCTTTGTTTTAGATCTTGTATGAACTTCTTTACTTCCTTAATTTGATGTTCAGTGTTTATTCTCAAATCACTTAGCTGATTGGTTATGGTTTCCTTTGAACTCCCTTTCTTTCTGACAGGCTCCATTCAGCATTCCCTTTATGGTCTCCCTGGATTCCTTCAGATGTCTGTTTATGGATTCCATGAATGCTTTTATTGATCTTTGTCTATACTCATCCTGCTCATGCAATTCCTGTATTACTCTTTGATTAGCTTCCTCACACTCACACAATTCCTGTATTTCTCTTTGACTGTTCTCAGCCTGCTCACACAATTCCTTGTTTCTCTTTGACTGTTCTCAGCCTGCTCATGCAATTCCTGTCTTTCTCTTTAACTGTTCTCAGCCTGCTCCCACAATTCTTGGAGTAGCTTCCTCATGCTCATGAGATTCCTGTAATAATTTTTGGTTAGCTTCAACATGCTCATGAAGTTCCTGTATTGATCTTTGGTTAGCCTCATCTTGCTCCCTATCACACCCACACTGAGTCCTTTGCAGGTTTTCAATCTTTTCATTCACCATGTTTACCAGTAGTGTTTGTAGAGCTTTTTGGGAACTCTCCTCTGGATTATTCATTAACTGTTCTATCACCTGATTATTCTGAGTGGGAGCTGAGATACCTGGGCTTGCCATTTTTCTTGTGTTTTCTGGCTTGTTCTGCCCATTTTGTATGAAAGTAATACCAATTTTGTGCTAGAACACTACATTAAGGCAAGCATCAACCAGAGTCCTGTAGTTGCACAGTCACAAAGGTTGCAGATAAAATCTAGTTCAACAGATACAATCTATTCAACATCAAACACCTATGGATTAAGGGCTAAGAACATTAAAGAGGGATTCAGCAAACCAGAAATTATTAGATTTAGGGAGAATTGTGGGAAAAAAATAGGACTAGAGTGATGTGCAGAGGTAAATTGAGAGTGAATTTAACCAAGTCCTAATCTCAGAGAGGGAAATGGATAGGACAGAATGATAGAAGAGAGATAAAAAACAAGAAAAATTGGAAAAACAAAAATTTAAATTAAAAAAAATGAAACACTTAAAATTATGTAAGTATAAAGAAATGATATTGAGAGAAGAAAAGGATAGAATGAGAGTAGGGGAAAGATGAAAAGGAAAAATGAAAAAAAATAAAAATTCTTAAAATTGGAATACTTGAAAATTATATAGGTATAAAGAAATAATACTATTATTAAAGAAGTTTAAGAGGTTGTGAATTGAGTAATAAGTTCTGGATTAAGTGTACACAATGAGGGATAAGGTCTAGTAATCAACAATGGGTATGTATCTGGGGATGAGCAGAACAGCAATTAAGTCACACAAAAAAGAAAGAAAAGGAAAAAAAAAGGACCAAAAGGTCAAAAGAGATTTAAAAAAAGAAAGCACACACAGACATATACTCCTAAAATAAAAATTATGAAAGGAAAAAAGAAAAAATAGAGAACATGTTTTAAAAAATAATAAAAAATATGTAGAAAAAAAAGTTCTTTGAATTTTTTGGAGGAGGGAATATCTTGTATCCCCCCTGTGTCCATAACCAGTCTCTCGGTGGAGTCTCTGGTCTGCTTGTGGTGTTTGGTTTTCCTGTGGCTTGATTGGTTTCTTAAGTCAGTTTGTTTTGAGCAGACAGACAGCTCTGCCTTACCCAAGACTTTGTGATCCTCCTCCCAGGTTAGTTCAGTGGGAGGGAGATCTGCTTTGAGTATCACAAAAAAGGGAGATGCCTGTTTCCTCTAGTTTGGAGTTGCTGTGATGAGGCTAGGTTCTGGATAGGGTAGAAGCCTATCAGCAATCAGTAGCTTTTCCCTGAAAGGCTAGCTCCTGAGACATTCACAGAGCCCAGCCTGGAGCCATTCTCAGGGTTTATGTTTACTGAGTTTCAATTTTTTGTCTAGGCTGCAGTGGGAAGGGGCAGCCCCTGGCTCTGTTTATACAGTGAAGAAAGTCACTCCTCCGGGGGAGGAGCTTCCTTTGCCTGGGTGGGGTGACTTTCCCTGGGTGGAGCTGAGCTTGGCAGGTCAGGTTCCTGTGACCTGCTAATGGCTTGAATTGTTTTCTTCCAAGGCCTGGGTTGGAGCTAGCTGCTCAGCCGGGCCTTTGTCAGTATCAAAGATGGAGATCTTCTCTGGGGAAGGAGCTGCCTTCCCACCTCAGTTCCCTGAGTAGGAGTGAGGATGTTAGGGTTCTACTCACACCAGACTCTTGGTTCCTGGGCCGTTCCTGGTCTGTGATCAGCAGTATGAAGATTCCTGCTCCTTGTCAGTTCTTGCTGGTGGTGAGTAGAATCCACTTGCAAGCCAAGTCTAGTGCCTTTGTCCCGGATTTTTTCTGTTGGTATGGTGGCTGTGGCCGCCGCCACAGCTGTGGCTACTGGCAAGTGCTCAGATCTGTCTCCTTGACCAAGCTGCCTGGATTTTCCCTCTCTGACCAAACTCTCTGTACTGTGATGGCACACTTGGTGTGATTCTCGAGCCTAGGACTGTTCACTGGAGCACTAAAACTGGTTTCTATGTGAGAGCTTGTTTAGCCTCCAGTTTCTCCTTCACCATCTTCCTCTGGTCTGCAAGAAATTATTTTTTAAAATGTCTTTCTATCAACCAAATAATGTCACCATATCTAAGAATAAAATAAGTCTTAAAATACAGAACATCTCAAGATATCACTCATTGATGCTTTCTCCTCTGAAATTGTGCATTTCATCGTTTGGTAACAGTATGGCAAGACTTCTAATCAGTGGTTTATCAATGTGTTCTTTGACTTTGATTCTTTTCCAAAAGCTAGTCCAGCTTTAGCAGGGGATTTAAAGATCATGGTCTTTGAATTGGAGATGAAGGTTCTAAATCCTTTGTCTCCACTACTAAGTTTTATGCTCTTGATGATTATGAGTGTAAGCACCTTACACACCAAAAAAAAAATTTGTGCCCAGCATGCACAAAAGATTCTAAGAGTTCTCATGACTTTTATGTGATCTTTTATAACCTACATTCAATGAATATCACACACTAAATTTGGCATAAAAGGAGTATTTTTCCTATACTTTATTTGTGCACTTAGCTTTGGTTCAACATCTTACATCTCTGTTTCTTCCCAAGAAGCCTATTTGCTTTATGTATGTGCATTTGCTCCCTTTTTTTTGATATCTAGGCTCAAAGAAATCATTTAATCCAGATGTTCATATAAAAGGCCTTAGTTTGTTTTTTGGGGGTGCTGTCATGGTCTACAAATAGTTAAGCCTCTTGAAGTTCACATTAGTTCCAAAAACTTAGCAAACTGCTCCTGTAAGAACTCCGCCTCCCCATCTACTGTGCTGTCTTCAATGACCATAGCTCATTGTATCACCACCTTTACATAGAGTATAAGAGGTGGTGTAAATAACACCGAGTCAAGTCCATCATATAAAATTCATTTGGCTTCTGATTTCCTATTCAACCTCTCCACTACCCCCTGGTATATATTACAAATGTTATTTGTCAGAGATATTTGATGACTAAGAAGTTTATCAATCCTGTAGTTAAGCTTCTCAAGAGTCTTGAGTGAAAAAAGCTAAGCAAGCACATGAGACCATGACTCCAAGCCCTACAGAGAAAGAGAGAGAAAGTGTGCAAAAAGCTAGATATACAAGGCTCATGCCTGTATTCCTATTTACTCAGGAGGTTGAGATTTGAGGATCATGGTTCAAAACCATCTTGGGCAAGGAAATTCTGAGTCTTATCTCCAATTAACCATCCAAAAGCTGGAAATTAAATGGATGCTCAGTTGGTAGAGTGCTAGCCTTCAGCAAAAACAAAAACTCAGGAACAATGCACAGGCACTGGATTCAAGCCCAGCACAAGCATGTGCGTATGTGTACAACTCCCTCTGTCCCCCTCAAATACCGTAAGGAACGTTCAATAAAAGATAGACTTTACTTAAAAGAATGTACATATAGTGGTTCATTAAATTCACCAAATCATGCTAAATATGATGTCAATAGTAGGGCAAACTGGCTCCAGAGCTGGACCAGAAATTTCCTCGCTATCTTACCATGATTTTGGAAAAAAATATTAAAACTGTTCCATATAATAAATTTTGTTTTATGAAAAAAACTAGTAGTGGATCACATGAATGAAAAGGGAATGAAGGTAGCAGGGCCTTTTAGTGAGAACGCACTTTTTTTTTTTTTTGGTCGGTCGTGGGGCTTGAACTCTGGGCTTAGGCACTGTTCCTGTGCTCTTCAGCTCGAGGCAAGCACTCTACTGCTTGAGCCACAGCACCACTTGGTTTTCTAATGGTTTATTGGAGATAAGAGTCACATGGAATTTCCTGCCCAGGCTGGCTTTGAACTGCGATTCTCAGATCTCAGCCTCCTGAGTAGCTAGGATTACAGGTGTGAGCCACTGGCGCCCGGCTGAAAATGCACTTTATAATTATAGGAACTATCATTTTCTTAAATGCATATAATGCTATAAGTCAAATACCTACTTCATGTATTCTCAATAATTATATAAATTTACATTTACACTTTCTACTCACAATTTTTCATATGCTTTTAATCTATACATGGGTTTAAAATTTAAATACCATATACATTGAAGTGTGGATAATTTACAAACTCAGAGGAAGAGTTTGTCTTTCTAAAAAGTTCAAGACTGTTAATAAATTCTATAAAATTGCAATCTTATTTAATAATTACAAGCAATAAACCATACCCATTGCATATAGAGAAGTTAAGATAAAAGAAATAAGTTTGAAGTCAAAGTATAATAATTTCTAAATAGCATTAAATAATCTTAGGCAGCACATGATAATTTCTTATTTTCAGTCTTTAAGTAGACAAGAAAAATGATTTTGAAAATAATCTGAAATAGATTAGTTATTGAAAAATACATAGAAGATAAAAATATAGTTTTATACATCTTTGCATAGCTTATTGAATCAAGAAACTATTTGCTCCTTTAAGAAAAATTTTAATTTACAGTAGATACACACAAAATTATGTTTGCCATAAAGTTTTAGCATTATTAAAAAAAAACACTGATACAAAGTCAATGGTGATAAGACAGATCAGAAAGCACTGCTTTACTCATAATCATTATTGAATTATGATGAAATGCACAGATATCACTTTCAAAAGACAAAGAGATAGATAAAGGGAGGCCGATAAAGGTGGAGGCAGGTGCTTTTATAATTCATTAGCTATATTTGTGACAGCCTTTGAAGACAGCTATGACAAGCACGATTATGACTTTACTTTGAGGTCTCCGTTCAATGGCAGATTAGTAACCTGATAACGTTTCTATATTTATCGCCATAGCAGACATCCATTCTCAAATCCGCTAACACAAAGCATGGCTTCTTTTCATGTTATTGCAGCACCCAGTGATAGGATGGGCCACCTGGCCAGACAGGCTGGGGTCTGCTCAGTGCTCAGAAGATGCCTGTAAAGAATTACTGCTACAGTAATGGGACTGTGAAGCCTCAGAGGAAAAATTGCTCCTGAATGGCCAGTGTGTGGTTTACAAGAACTGTTGTTTTAAACTATTGCTCCTTGAAGGGAGAAGACTGACTTATTTTATTTGCTTGAATGACTCAATAGGCAGCAAAGGAAAACAGAGGGCTGAGCTCAATTGCTCTTTTATTATGTGTATTGAGTGGTAGTACAGGGGCTGGATGTTTCTGGGTCTCTATTAAGAAAATTTCGACCTGTGCCAAGGAGACCTAGGGTTTCTCCTATTCCTTCCTGTAATGTTTTCAGGGTGTCTGCTTTGACTCTGAGGTCTTTCATCCATTTGGAGTTGATTCTGGTGCAGGGAAGTTCATCTCTTCAATGGGAGAATATATTGCCTGTTTCTGCCTAGAACTAGCAGCTAGGCTGGAGTAGGCCTTTAGGAAGAAGAGCAACTTCTAGAGCATGTGCTAGTCGCTCTTCCTTGATTTTTCAAGAAAATATGATATTTTCTCATGTTGCACTTTGTAGTTAATGGTCTGAAAGTTTTTGTTGGGTACCTTTATATATTTATCCTCTCCTGGGTATCAGAATGCCAGTCTTCTTCTTAGAAGGAAGAGCAGAATGAGGTTGGGATATTGATAGGTATCACATTGAATTTGTAGATAGCTTTTGGCAATATTGCCATTTTCACAATGTTAGTCCTTCCAATCCAGGAGCATGGGAGGTTTTTCCACTTGCTTAGTTTTGCTTTAATTTCCTTTTTCAGGTTTTTAAAGTTTTTGTTATAGGTCTTTCACCTCCTTAGTTAAGTCCTAAGTATTTTATTTTTTGTGGGGCTACCCTCATTCTTCAATGAAATAGAAGAAGCAATCCAAAAATGCTTATAGAACAATAAAAGACCCTGAATAGCAAAAACAATCCTTAGCAGAAAGAACAGCACTGGAGGAATATCAATTCCAAATTTCAAACTCTACTACAAAGCCATAGTAATCAATAGAGCTTGGCATTGGCACAAGAACAGACCTAAGGACCAATGGAATAGAACTGAGAACCTAGAAATGAACCCACAGACCTACAGCCACCTAATCTTTGATAAGGGAGCTAAAAGAATAGAATGGAAGAAAGACAGCCTCTTCAGTAAATGGTGCTGGCAAAATTGATTAAACACTTGTAGAAAAATAAAGCTAGATCCATACATATCACCCTGCACCAGAATCAACTCCAAATGGACGAAAGACCTCAGAGTCAAAGCAGACACCCTGAAAACATTACAGGAAGGAATAGGAGAAACCCTAGGTCTCCTTGGCTCAGGTCAAATTTTTTTTAATAGAGACCCAGAAACACAGCAAATCAAAGAAAGGTTGGATAAATGGGGCTGCATGAAACTGCAGAGCTTCTGCATGGCAAAGGACATAGCTAGCAAGGTCAATAGAAAGCCCATGAATTTGGAGAAGATCTTCACTAGCCATACAATGGACAAGGATCTCATATATAAAATATACTTAGAACTCAAAAAATTAAATCCCCCAAGAACAAATCCTCAAAGAAACAAATGCCCGATTAATAAGTGGGGTAAGGACTTAGAGACTTCTCTGAAGAGGAAATAAGAATGGCCAATAGACACATGAAGAAATGCTCAACTTCTCTGGCCATAAAATAAATTAAAATCAAGATAACATTGAGATTGCACCTCACCCTAGTTAGAATGACTATAATCAAGAACTCTAATAACAACAGATGCTGGAGGGGATGTGGCCAAAAGGGAAACCTACTGCATTGTTAGTGGGAGTGTAAACTTGTTCAACCACTTTGGAAATCAGTATGTTCTTCAAAAAGACTCCACATAGAGCTCCCCTATGACCCAGCAATCCCACTTTTGGGGATTTACCTGAATGATCACAAACAAGACCATACTAAAGCTACCAGCATAACTATGTATATTGCAGCATTATTTACCATAGCTAAGATATGGAACCAAGCCAGATGCCCCTCAGTAGATGAATGGATCAAGAAAATGTGGTATATATACCAATGGAATTCTATGCCTCCATCAGAAAGAATGACATTGTTCCATTTATATTAAGTGAAGTAAGCCAGGCCCAAAGCAACATAGGTCCTATGGTTTCCCTTATTTGCAATAACTAGTATATCTGTGAGACAAGCAGAAAAGGTCAGATTAGATGATGTTAAGCGAAATGAATGCCAAGATAAGGACACAAGTGGTTTTTTTCTTTCTTGCTATCATTTCTAAATTATTTATAAGGTGCCACGTGATTTTTTGTTGCTTTGTATGTCCCTCCTCCATGGTATAACCCCTGTTTTCACTGTATTTGATGTTGGTATAATTTGGGGAGGGGAAGGTAAAAAACAAATTGTTTAAATAGGGATACAGGTTTACCAAGTACAAGTCTCTATGTCGAAAAATGAACTTTACAATTTAGTGGGGGCGGGGCGGGAGTGTAGTTGTCCAGATGAGAGGGAGGGGATGGTAGGGGAAAAACAAAGGAAGAGGTAACAATGCTTGATAAGAAATGTACTCATTGCCTTGTTCATGTAATTATAACCCCTCTGTAAAGTATTTTCAGAATAAAAAACTTATTTAAAAAATAATTTCTTCATCAGTGGTTTCAAATACATGAACTGGGCTAGTGAAGTTTATTACTTGTAATTTTATTATCTTTCAGTAGTTGTACAAAGAAGTTGCCATTTAACAAAGCACCTTAGGATACGATATACCTTGATGAATGCCACTCCTTTTGGATTTCTACACAAACATCTCTTTCTTTTGGCTCCTCAGCACTATCTCCTCAGTAATGGCTGAGTTCTCATCCAGTATGACTCTGTGGACTATCCATTGTACCACTGCATCCATAAAGTCTTTCTTTTAAATTATCTTGGGATGTAGGTCTTTTTAAAGAAAATTATCTTGCTAATATTCATTGACTCATGGGTTACGTAAGTGATCTAGAGTCACTGTTCTACTCCCCAGGTCTTCATTTTGGAGGATAATCATCATTCATTAGACTGTAATTCAAATGATATAGTACCTTGTTAGCCTTCATGAAACCATGATAGGATATTACTAGTCTGTCACGTAAAATTTTTAAATCTGTGATAACCATCCAATTATGTGATTAAAGGTTCCAGTTCATTCTATCTAGCTATCCTGTAATGCTATAGTGTTTCTGTCTCATGCCCTATGGTCAAATTTTCTAGCTCCCACCCTGGGTGTGCTAGGACATTCTTCACCCCTTCAAAGACATACATAGATGTAGATGGTTCTATTGCTCAGATCCTACTGGACACAGCTTACTCAAGTGGACACACTTAATTACAAAAGAAATTTGAGAAAGTAGTCATTATTTAGATAACCAAATGCCAAAGTAAGAAATCTATTGTTACAGAGAGCAGACTTTTAAAGAAACATACTGTGTTTTGTTGGATTCTATTTTTTCAGGGAGACTATCTTTTCTACTATATGAAATCTTCCTGTAATTCAACAACGGAATCACTAAGTACATTTAAACTCTTCAGTGCAGTTATCTTGCTTCTTGACTGTCTAGTTAAGAAGAGAAATAGTGTGTGTGTGTGTGTGTGTGTGTGTGTGTGTAGGAACATTTGTGCATTTTGCTGAATAAATCAAACTCTTGATGCTTATGATCCAAAGAGCTTCAAGTAATAAGTTTTTAAAATTATATATTATTATCTTTTAAGTAGTTGTGCAGAGATTTGTCAGTTTATGAGTGCAACACTCCTTAATCAATATCACCTCTTTTATTGTTTTCCCCATCCCTCCAAATTCCATCCATGCCCTCAAGTTTCCTAGTTTCTTAGGATATACATTGGACATTGTAACTGCATTCTCTTCCCTTTTTCTATTCGTCTACCTCATCCCTTCCCCCCACCTCCCATCAAGTACCTCAAGTACCAGCTTCCTGGTATTTATTAGACTGGAAGTTAGTTGTTCAAAGGAATTGGAATTCTCCCCTGCATATGCCTTACTTAATGTTTGCATTCTCTCTCTCTCTCTCTCTCTCTCTCTCTCTCTCTCTATATATATATATATATATATATAATTCTATATATATAAAATTCTCTCTCTCTATATATATATAATTCTATATATGTTTAAATTATATCTAGCTTTTTTTTTGGTCAGTTGTGGGGCTTGAACTCTGGGCTTGGGCGCTGTCCCTCAGCTCTTCAGCTCAAGGCGAGTGCTCTACCGCTTGAGCCACAGCACCACTTCCGATTTTCTGGTGGTTTATTGGAGATAAGAGTCACATGGAATTTCCTGCCCGGGCTGGCTTTGAACCGCAATCCTCAGATCTCAGCCTCCTGAGTAGCTAGGATTACAGGCATGAGCCACCGGCG
Source organism: Dipodomys spectabilis (assembly GCF_019054845.1). Lineage (NCBI taxonomy): Eukaryota > Metazoa > Chordata > Mammalia > Rodentia > Heteromyidae > Dipodomys > Dipodomys spectabilis. Next base: position 3,565,228 of record NW_024870974.1, read on the forward strand.
CCTGGCTATATCTAACTTCTATATATGAAAGCATGCCACCCTTTCTCTCTGTAGGCCGAACTTACTTCACTTAACATAGATTCATTCAGGTCCATCCATTTTTCTTTAAATTATATATAAACTTCTTTGTAATTGTGTATATATACCATATTTTCTTGATCCACTGGTTCATTAAAGGACATTTGGGCTGTTTCCATACCTTGACTATGATGAATAGTACAGCAGTGGACATAGTTGTATAAGTGGCTTTACTGTCCTAACTTATAATCTTTTGGATAAATGCCTAAGAGTTGTATTGCTGGATCATAAGGTAGTTGTATGTTTAGTTTTTTGAAGAATCACGATTCTGCTTTCCAGAGTGGTTGTACACATTTACATTCTCATCAAAAGTGCATTAGGGTTCATTTTCCACCACATCTGTGCCAGCATCTGTTGTTTGTATTCTTGATGATGGTCATTCTAACTGGGGTGATGTGGAATCTCAGTTTTGACTTGCATTTCCTTTGGGGGCATATATGTTGAGCATTTCTTCATGTGTCGGTTGTCCATTTTTACTTCTTCTGAGCCAGTCTCTATTTAGTCTATGAAGTTAGTTGTGACTTCTTTCAGGGTTTAATTTCTTGCGTTTGTTGTGTACTCTGGATATTAGGCAACTATATGATTTAGAGCTGGCAAACATTCTCATTCTGTAGGATGTCATTTTAGCTGGTTAACTATGTCTTTTTCCATGCGTGTTCCATGCAATATAATTCTTCATTATCAATAATGAATAAAAAGAAAAAGGAGTATATACTGCTTCTTGCCTGATATAGAATACATGTGTGAAAGGTTTTTTTTAAAAGATAGCCATTGAATATTGAAGATAATTGTATAATAGTTGGCTCAAGACAAATTTAAACTGGGTAAAGAATTTAAACAGTCAGAGACAGGAGAGGTTTGATAAGAATGAAGAGTAAAAAGAAGTCTTTCCTAAAGCCATTTAATAGATGCCTAGTGAGGTAGTAAAATCATCTCATTTAATTTTTCACTTCCACTTCAGAGTAATGAGCATTATCCATACTTTCTGGTCAGAAAGTTGAGATAACTTCCTTGGTGACAGACAATTTATGGACAAATAGAATCTAATATATAAGGTCTGCCAATATTTTTATTATCACCCTTTCAGTCAATGGCTGCAGCATCCTTGATGACAACCACCACCACCACCCCCTCCTCTTCCTCCTCCTCCTCGGACTCCTTCACCTCCTCCTCCTTGCTCTCATCCTCAACCCTGGTTATTTTCACCATCATTGCCATCCTAACAATTTCATCCATACCAAAAGCACCTCTCCACATTAGATGTGTCCTCAGCACTGCTGGGCTGACCATCACCGTTTAAAACTTCACCACCAATCCTACTGCTTCCAGTGACACAAGGGCAGTGACAGCGAATATACCTGACAAAGCTCAAGGTTTTGTTTTATTCCATTCCTACACAGGGTGAACCCACGCAACTGATATAACAAGCAACCCCGAATTCCAACTCCATGTTATATGATTAATTTTTGTCTTGTGTCTCATGACAGTTTATGCATACTGTCCAACTAATTCCCTAGCTTATGATTCTTATGGGGACAGGGACTTTATTTGGTCAACTGTTATATTAGGAAAATACAATGTTCTCTTTCCTTCATCACAGAAAACAGACCTTAGTTTTATCCTATAGATTTGATTTAGGAATGCAAGGACAGCCAAGGCAATAGGGAATACATGTTACATAATTGAGCAAGCAGTTGTAATGATGTCCTAAGTGCAAATAGAGGTGAAAAGCTAGGGGGAGGGAGATGAGAAAACAAAAAAGCAGCACCTCACGTGGGAGAGCTATTTAAAGGCATCCGGAAGGAAGTGGTATGTGAATTGAGACCTTAAAGATGAGTAGGATGCAGACAGGAAAAGAGGTGAGCAGTGTTCCAGAGGAAACCACATGGAGGAAAGCCTAGGGGCTAGAAAGATGATATCTACAGCAGCAGAATTCGAGGTTAAGAGCTGAAAGCAAACACCCAAGCTGACCAAGTCTGGGGTAATTTGGACAACAAAATATTTTTAAATGGTAGTGAATTATAAACCAAGAGGTTTTAAAAAAATTATCCTTGAGTAGTTGTCTGAAGGGGTTTCAATTCAACACGTCAGTGTATGAGTATATTGTATCTTGATCACTGTCTCACACACACACACACACACACACACACACACACACACATGAGGCATAAAGATAAAGAGTCCCAGAAGATTGTATATAAGTGTATGTGTGTGTGTCTATGTGTCTAGGTGAAAAACAGGAGGATAGTTTACACAGAAGCCACTGTCTTGGGAATTTTTAACCATATTGGCAGTAATTGAGAGTTCACTGAGTGCCTGGGTAAAAAAGCAGTTGTAGTGTACAAACAATATCAACTGAAATCATGATAATATCTAGAACAAGGACTGACCTTATCTTAAAGTATGAATGTAGTACCTTTCTGTTACATTAATTTTTTAATCAAATAATAAAACTTGGATCATTGAAGAGACTTTTCAATGGGTTCTCTTAGTCATGGACACAACCAAAATTTATATATGTTTTGAACATTTTTCTTTTTGCTGATGAGTCTATATTTCTCACTGAATATTAAATTTAAAGTATGCCTAAAAGAAACCTGCTTGCAATATTTTGGGGCTGATCAAAAGCGAATAGTAAAAGTCTCAGGATTTAAATCAAATATCAACCACAGTAGAACTCACAAATAAGAGCTGAAAGAAAATACTCCCAGTCTGTGTGCTGAAACATTACTGCTTCTTTTGGAATATGTAACTCAGATATACTAAGAACCTGCACTTACCCATGTCCACTAAGCATCAGGGATGAGAGGCTGAATGTCTGATGGAAATTTCCTCTGTTCTACTTCCCCTATACACAAAGAAGTGCTTTAACCTCAGCACACATTTGTGCTTGTATTTGTTTTCTTCTGTGGAAGGAGTGAGAAATGTGGGTTTGGTGAAAGTTAGCTCAGAATACATGCACTCCTATAGGAAATTAACTGCTGTCAGGGTAGAGAAAAGAATCACCAGAACACTTACTTTCATTCATGTGATCAAACCTCACATTTTAGAATGAAAGGCAGAGCATCCTCCTCAAAGCAATGCACAGAATCCTTGAGTGTGCTGTCATTCCTGGGGGAGCTGCTGGACGGGAATGGAAGAGGTAGTGTTAGGCAGAGACTGCATCACAATTACACCCTCACCTGGAATGACCACAGTCCCCAGTGGTCGTCTTTGATGTTCTGTCGTAACTCCTTCATTAAAATATTTTGAAAAGTCAAACTGTAACTCAAATGATAAGTACCAGCCTTGAGTGAAAAAGCTGAGAGATGGTGCCCAGGCCCTGAGTTAAAGCCTCTGAACTGGCACCAAACAACAACAAAACATAAATCAGTTCAGTTGTGGTGGTCCTTTGTCCTCTTCTCTCTTGTTTTCCACAATATGCATTAAACTCCAGAAGGTACCATATGCCCTTAGCAATCGTGACTGATGCATCTAAGAGATGGCGAGATAGGGCAAGTCTGCGGTACTTGATGCTTTGTTAAATAGCTGAACTTGTCAGAAGAAATTGTTTGGACATATGCATATATGTCTGTGTGTTTGAGTGTGTATGATATATATGTATACATATGTATGTATGTATATTTAAATAATTTTAGTTAGAAATATTTTAAAATATCAACGCTTTTCTAGTTACAGCTGCCTGCTCTAGTACTCTTAGGAATCCTCTACCACACATTTGGACTCATTCAATGACATATACACATCCTTATTTACACATAAATTTCTAAAACCAAGTGTGAACTGAAGCAGAGAGGGGGCAGTAAAAAGGAATGTTGAGGGCTGGGTTCTCAGGAAAGGGGAGTTGGAAATATGCTTCTGGTTTTGCCTGCCAAGCACTGTGAAGCCACCATTCGGGGAAGCAGATAAGATGATCGACATGACTGGAGATGGAAAGCCAGCTCCAGTCAGGATAAGGATGACATAGGACAAAGCATCTTACTTGTGGAGGTAGATCACAAGAAAAGTTGACCCTTATAGGCCATACTTGGGAACTAAAAAATAATCCAAGCTTTTCTTTTGACAGTACTTCCCTACGATTCATCAACAAGTGTCCTAGGTGTTTCAATTTCCTGTGTGATTTCAGGATTAACATAAAAAAATGGTCCCATGCTACTTGCACATTTAGAGCACCTGGGTGAAGTAAAAACAAAACTTCCCCAGAGGCCTAGACCCTCGACCCAGATGGGGCTTCACAGATAAAGGCTAGTACAACATGAGGTCACAATCTAAAATTGTAATGAACACAAGAATTCAATTTATTACCAAATAGCAGATGTCATAAAGAACAGAATTTTGACCCCTCAGAATGTCAAAAGCTTAGAACTAAAAGATAGAAGGTAAAAATAGATCACATGAAAGAAACAACTTCATGCTTACTGGTAGTGGTAGAGCTAGAGGGGAGAAAAATTCTGGATATAATTTGAAGTGGAATTTGAAGGATTAGCTAATGGATCAAATATGAGGTGTGAGAGAAAAGAGATTTCATGTTTGGGCTGTGGTTTTTGGGCTGAACAATAAATAATAGACATTTAAACAAAAATTAGAGATAAAGAAGATAGATGATTCTTTACTAGAAAGCTATTAAGAACTTTAAATTTATCCATACCCAATAACAGAGATTGAATATGTTAAAAGCTCAGTAGAATTATCAGGAGTTATTGACAATACCACTTTTAATAGTAGGGAAAAAATTAAGAAATCTTCCAGAGTAACTGAGAATGGAAAGAGAAAAAAGAGAAAATGTAAATTATTTCAATAGTATATAAAAAGTTTGATTAGCTACCTATATAATTCCTATACTCAGTAACTAATGAATATTCATTTTATCTACATATATGTATTTTTAAAACTATACTCATCTTGAAAAATAAAACAAGTATCTGAAAAATATTTTAAAAGATTGTAATGGTAATATTTTTCTGACACAAAGAAGTACAGTTAAATATCAATAACACCCACACATATATATGTGGGCTTTATGCTCCACTCCTCATACATTCTTCTTTATAAGATAACGTGTCTTGCACTTTTATTTCACATGCAGAATTGTATGGTTTATAGAATTGCAATGGTTTTTATATACTGAGATCTTCTACTTTCTTAAATGTTTTGAAGGCAAACATCACATTGTAATCAGCTTTAGCACAGCACCTGATGTGCAATATGTGTGCAATGAACAGTTATTAAATCATGCAATGCCTCTGTACTTCTTCATTCAGAAAATGAATCATGATCTCCAAAATCTTCTACAGTCCCAGATGCAGAGCGTTAGGGTCTTGCTAACCCTCTAGTATTCTTTCTCATTAAACGCTATTGAATAATGGATTGGGGAATAGAGAAAGTAAGAGGAAGCAAGTGAGGGAGTTAATTTGTTTAAGTATCATTTATGCATGGTGTGAAATACTTAGAACAATTAGTATACACTAACAAAATGAGTGATGAGAATCAGGGAGGGGTGATGAGGGAGAGAAATGGAGGGAGGAGAGGTCTGATCATGGTAACTTGTACAGATACATGGACTGGTCAAAATGAATACCCCTTGTGCAACTAATTAATGTTAATAACAATGTGGGGAAAGTGATTTTTCACTTTAAAAATATGTGAGGCCTTCTACCCTCATGATGTTTATTTTCTCTTCTTTATATTACTTATCTCCTTCTCTTGAGCTGTATCAAAAAAAAGGGGTGAAAGAAACATGAGAGAGAACATAAAGACCGACATCATTACAGGGCTTAAAAGTTGGTTTAGAAGTGATGTAAGCCAAGCTAAGAGAGACAAATGGTGTATGATCTCTCTCATATGCAAAAGCTAGATCCAAAATACACTAGGACATGATAAATGATATAGGACTCAAGGCAATCACACACCATGAGACCAAAGGAACAATACAGTTAGGGGAGGAACACAAGATACTTATTGAAATGATGATAAAAGTACAATTTGACTTATGTGCACATAAGTCAATGGAAGTTCAGAAAGGAAGGAAGTATCATATAAAGCTTTTAATTACAGTTTATTTGCGGTTTAAAAATCTGAGGTAACGTCCATTCATGAGAGATTTTGGTAAGAATCTATATAAACAGGAGAGCCAGGATTGTGACAGCGAAACCAAAGAAGGACCAAGTGGGTTCGTCTTCCGTCCACTGAGAGAAGAGCCAATATTATAAGTGAAACAAAGCACTTAAGAAGATGAGAAATGGAAAAAGTGTATATGCTTGGCTGTAGGCTAATGCATTGCATGTTTGTACTGGAGCATGATCAATGCTATAGAACTAAATGAGGTTGATAGAAGTGGGCAGATCTGTTACAATTTAGGATGTCTAAAACGGAAAAAATAAATTTTAGAAAACTTTTTTTAAAGAATAGCTTTTATTTTTAAAGCAAACACTATAAGTTTTTTATCCAAAATGAAAAATAACCTTTAAGAGGAAAAAGTTCAGACATGTTATGAGAATTTCTCTATCTACACGACCTTCCATATTCCTTTTTCTGTTTATTCAGGATAAATCTTCCTTCTCTTTGGAGAGGTGAGTAACCTCATAAACGTCCTCAATGTCAAAAGTATCAACTTGACTTTCAGGACACAATGGCTTATTTTCTCTGCTCTGCTCCAAACACTAAATTCCGATGCCTTCATTTTGTCACAGTGAAAGTCAGGGTGGGCAGGGGAAAACAAAATAACGGAAACGTTCAGAATGAACATTTGCTATTTATTATGAAAATGTGTCAGATCTGTGTGGGAGAAGAGAGGGGTTCATGGTGAGTAGTTACATGATCTATTAATAAGAAACAGTTAAATGCAGCCGATCACCAAAGCATGGCGAATTCTGAAGCCCAAAGCCACACATTCTTAACTCCCCCCACCCAACCCCCCAACTTCAGAACTAGTCTCCCCACATTGGTACAGGAACTGGAACATTATTCTTTGAAAGCAAAGCCAGTGTTTAGAAAATGTGAAATGGAGCTAACAGCACAGCATATAGAAGTCTTTCAGGATGTTATTTTAAACTGGAGTGCACAAATGTCAGCTCATTTGATATCTTTATTTGTTACATGTGCATGCAAAGGAAGCATATTATGTACTTTTTTGGTTTATATTTACTGTTAACAGGGTATTTTCAACTCTTAGGGAAAGTTGAGTCCCATTGAAAAGACAAGACTTTCAATTAGCTTCTTTTTTTACTTTGGAAATAATACATATTTTAAAATACCACTCAGAAGTCATTCAGGATGGATGTATGGTTGGCAGGATCACATAACTCAACTGAAATGGCTTTGCAATGGGAACACAACTCCTATTCAGCCATCATGCCCTCTTTCTATGACAAATAAAGATTTAAACACAATGGAACCCAAAGAAAGAGTTGTACAATCTGCAGTAGTGGATATATGTTAAGTTGGTTGCAATGACTAATAATTGTACTATCTTTCAGAGGGCTCACATGCAATACATCCTCAGTTGATATTTTTTACTTTTACTTCATGACCAGTTGTACTTCCAATGTTCTAAATGTTTAACTGGTGACTTCACACTTCTTAGCTGCTGTAAAAGGGAAGAAAATGGAATGTGTAGCTTAAAACTGATGGCAGACATCCTCCCATTCACCTATTCTGGAAATTACATATATGTCTGTTTTGTGTCTGATTCAAAAACTTAGTGTCAATTTTTTAGTCCACCATCCTGGAGAGAAGAAGAAAAGTCTTTTGGATATGACACTAAAATAAAACCATCTTGAGAATTTTCTTAAGATTTATCCAAAGATTACAGTAAAGAACACAATTATTTTTCTTATCAAGGCAATAACAATGACAAAAAGAAAGACAGAGCAAGAAAGGACTTTCATTTTAGGAGTTGGACAAATTAGAAGTGAAAGTGTTTGCCCCACAACTTAGAAAGAACTCTAGCTAGTTTTAATAGTGTATTCCCTATAATCCCAGCACTCAGGAAGCAGAGACAAAAGGATCGAGAGTTTGAAGTCAGCTTGGGCTGCAAAATGAGACCTTATGTCAAAACCCAAATAATAATAATAAGAACAAACAAAAGAAGAAAGGTAACTGTAAACATGAAAATATACTCCCCATTTTAGTATTCGATCCACTGTGTACACCACAGTTCTCCCTCATACAAAAAGATACATTCTACTCTTAAGTTGATATATTGAATTGGAACCTTTGAGTGCAAATCCTTACAGATAGAAAAGTAATTAATGAAAATAAAATGTAATATGTAGTGTTTCCATTAAGCCAGTTTCTAAACTCTGCTCCCTGCATTGTGGGGTTTGAGTAGTCATTGAAATGATCCACCGAAATAGAACATGATGGTGGACTCCCTGCTTTAATGCCCCCATTTGGACATGGGCGCTGCTGCTCCTGCTGCTGCTGCGAAGTTCACAGGGGATGGGTTACAGATGGAACTATCTTCTTTAGTTTGTGGAATTTAGATTTGCATTCGGGAAACATAGAGACTTATCGCTAGTGTTTAGAGAAGAGATAATCTGTCGAAATAAATGAAGTTGCTCTCTTTTCTTGAGAGGAAGCAAGCTGATTTATGGAGTTCCTTGGAATTCTCACCAAAAAAAATGAAGAGAAACGTTTCCATTCTGCCTGGTAAGCTGGGTCTCTCCTGCAGGCTCCACAGGCCCAGCATCAGCATGCAGAGACATAAAGCTCGTGGCATGTGGTTTTCCAGCTGAGTTTGGTAGGCCGGACCCACATCCACAGCTTCATTAGGCCCCCTTCAGACCTCCCCAGACTACAAACTCACTGACATCACCCAGCCTCCATTCTGAATGAGAGAGTGCGCAAACACAGTGGGGAACAGAGCAGGATATAAATCCACCCTCTGTGGTTGCATACAAGTGCAGAATTACTCTCTTGTCTATTCAAAAATAAACTGGCAAGCCAAGCTCAGAGAAACAAACCGCACGTGTTCTCTCTGATATGTGGAAATTAGGTATAAAACACACTGGGATATGATAAATTATACAGGATTCTAGATACTCACACACAGTGAGACCAAAAGAGGCTACTCTTAAGAGAAACACAGAGGCACAATGCCTAAGTGCCACTTCGTATTAATATAAAATAATATGCATACTGAAACAAACTTGAAGATATGGAAACAAGAGACCTCTTTTTTCCTTCTTTATTTAGTTTTTCATTTTGAGTGATTTGGTCTTATTTACCTTGTGTCTGCTGTATTCAAGAGTACATCTTCTGAAGGGTTGGGGGACCGTACAGAACTCAAAGGAAAAAGGGTGAAAAAGTGCAGCAGTGGAACGTACTGGAGACTAATGAAAGAAAGTGAACTCTACAACTCATGGACGGAGAGGGGCGGAGGGTGTGAAGTGAGGGAACAGAAGACACTGTACGAAAGGAAATGGACTCATTACCTGACTCATGTCATTGTAATCCCTTTGTAAATCACTAATGATAACAATAAAGCAAACTAGTAATACAAAAAAATTAAAACAAGGCAGGCAGAATTTACCATTAAAATTCTTTAGTGATCGTATTTTAGCCTACTATGCTGACAATTTCCTCTTCCAGGAACATCTCCCCCATTTTCTTTCCCTTTCAATTTAATCCTATAGTTTTGGGAGCTTCTCAGACCTGTGTATATCTGGTGTTCAAAGCTCAGCCTTACCCATAAATTGGACAGGTACTTGCAGGGTTTTGATAAAGACTGATAAAAACGTCCATGCAGCATTTAAGGATATATGATGTCATAGACACTCCATAACTGCTAGCATAAAATCAAAGATAGAGGCCTTCATTGATTCTTTTGAAATATTATCTAACAATACTATCTCTGAATAATCTGGCCCTTATTATCCACTCCTCTGCTGAGTGATTACATGGTGCAATCTTCTGGTTTTCAGTGCGGCAGTAGACCTTACTGAAACTTAAATTTCTTCTCCAGCAGTCACACAGTAGGAGAGCATGTGGAAGATCTTCCATAGATGAATCTGAAAATGAATTATACATATTTGAGCATGTATACGCTGTGTTCCTGTCTATACATCGCAAGTGGGACCGCTTAAACGAACACTTTCACTCTCTACTTAGTAATGAATGAGCAGAGTAAGTTTGCTAATGGTATTTCATGGATTTGGATCACTCTGGAAGATAGAGAGGCAAACGATGCTTCATGATTATTCTAAATTCAATTTGCAATTGATTTAAAAGCTTTTCTCTTTGGTTATTACAATTGTTTAGGTTTTGAACCTCCTCCTCTAATTACCATGATTTCTGGCCTCTTGCCCTTCTCCTTTATTTCTTGCCAAGGAATAAAATCAAACCCTGCTGTGATGATCTGTTCTGGATTTTTTTTTAACAGACATGGTCTTTTCAGGGATATGGAAAATGAAGCAGGGGAGAGCAAACTTCAGGTGAACTATGCATCTCTGCATTGCTTTCTTCTGGGAAGTTGACTCTATATAGATGCAAATGCTCATAAGTACTTGTTTTTTGTCCACTTTTCTAATGTTTCAGCTTACTACACTGGACTAGAACATATTTGTTTTGTACCGATCTTCCTTCTGAGACTGTGAGCTAATTGAGGTCAAAGATGGCACTGATAATCTTAGCTACCCGGGAGCCTGAGATTTGAGGATTGAAGTTCAGAGCCAGCAGTGTGGGAAAGTCTGGGAGACTTTTTTTTGGGGGGGGGGAGGGTTCGGTCATGGGGCCTGAACTCTGGGCCAGGGAGACTCTTATCTCTAAGTAATCACCCCAAAAGCCAAAAGTGGATCTGTGGCTTAAGTGACAGGGTGCAAGCCTTGAGTAAAAAAGTTCAGGGAGAGTGCCTAGGCCTTGAGATTAAGCTCCAGCACTGGCAAAAACAAAAAAAGTTAAGATGGCGCAGGAAATATCTTTTTGCATCCTGAACTTGAACTTGGGAAGCTATGAATTGAGTTCTTTATTGTGACTTTTATTCAACACATTTTAAAGGAATATCTTTGTTTTCATTGTCAGGAATCATCAGTGATACCTATTTGGGTAAGTCATAATTTTGAGACATTGGCTTTCTAACAAGTTCACCCTGCCTACTTCTAAATAATGTTGTGATCTTTTCAAATCTTTAGCTTCCTGGCAATGAATAACTTCTGCTTCTCATGCAGCTTGAAGCTCGTGGTGAAAAGTCTCCTGCCTGCCCTGCATTTTCTGATTGCTGTTTTCCTGTGGGTATGTGTGAGTTATTTACTTTCTTTATAATGAAACAGTCTGTCCAATTTTGTAGTGGCTTCTACCTAAGTTGTTATATAAATATTCTAGATCTAATTGCCCCTCAGGAATTGGTCTGACATTTAAAAGATTTATATCCTTCATGTTATTTCCTCTGGTAACTTCAGCAAATACAGAGAGGATGTTATATGTTATTTTATATATTATGTTTTTGCTTAGCTACCTTAATTTGAGGGAGGAAAGGGATAAAGTTGAATGTCTATCTTAGGAACTAAATTCTACTTATTCCTCATTCTTATTTTCTTTTCTTTTTTTTTTTTAGGGGGGGGGCAGTCATGGGGCCTGATCTCTGAGTCTGGGCACTGTCCCTCAGCTCTTCAGCTCAAGGCTAGCACTCTACCACTTGAGCCACAGCGCCACTTCTGGCTTTTTTCTTTTTGCTTATGTGGTGCTGAGGAATCGAACCCAGGGCCTCATGCATGCAAGGCAAACGCTCTACTACTGAGCCACCTTCCCAGTCCCTCATTCTTATTTTCAACTTACATATTTTTAAAAATTTCCAAGTATAATAGCACGATAGTGATAATACTGTTTTTCCTATACTCACAAGAAAGAATAAACTAAATATGCATAGGATATGTTTAGTTACATATAATATATGACATATATTAGATAACATATAATAGATATCTAGATTATATAATATAGTTTTCTCCAAATCATAACCATCTCTTTTTATATATGAGTATATATATATATGGATAAAGAATATAAATTATTTTCACTATATGTAATTATACATTTTTTTCTGAAGAAAGATAAATAAATGGTTTTTAAATAAATATTTAAAGGTAAATTTAAATCAAAATTATCTCATATGAGCTCTTTGCTGTTTAAATGGTTTTATATTATTTCATACAATCTTAATGTTACAATTTTGGAAACTGATGTTAGTTGTTATTTTAAAAATTAGACTAGAACAAAATAAGCACTAAAAATGGGTCCATGCAAGCGGGGAATTGGGACCAAGGGGAGAAGAGTAGACTAATGAAGGAGGTAAGGGAGAAGAATGTAGCCAATAACTCATTGTATATTCCACACCATTAAGAAAAGTAGGGGAAGGGATGGGCCGAAGGGGTTAAGAACGTTGAAAGAGGTGACACTGATCAAGATGCACCGTATCCATAAACTGCTTTGTTAAATGGCAACCCCTGTGTACAAGATAAAAATTTTAAAAACAGTTCAGAGTTAAAATGAGATTAAGTAACTATAGGTCTCAGTATTTCTGATGGGGAGGACCACAGATTTATTCTTTTTAGGCAAATAAATCAGGAAGACACATCTAACTGGAAATTATGGATATATTTCACCTTTTCCCTTACTATCCATTGATACTTTGTATGAGCTACATATTTGGACAGCAGTTGCTTTCATTAGTTATCTATGCCAGCCCTTTTATAAATAAATACACTCAAAGTTAATGCCTACTATTTACTCAATAAACATTTATTTAGCACCTGTGGAATATCATCTATGGGGCTGTGCACTGATTATACCCAAGCTGGCTACGTGATTCTGAGTAGCATAGTATCTTTTATTGTTGGTTTCTTTCCACTTCCTTGAATTCATTTTGACAAGTACTATTTTATGTGATCAATGGCACATAGGCATTGTGCCTTTGTGTTCCTCTCTTGAAGTATCTTTTGTGTTTCTGTGTGTGTGTGTGTGTGTGTGTGTGTGTGTGTATGGGCGTGCGCACACCAGTACCAGGGCTTGAACCTAAGGCTCCATTCTTGCTTCCTGGTGTTTACTTTGTTGAACTATAATTTTGCCTTTCTTGATCATGGCTGGCGCTCTACCACTTGAAAGACACCCATCCAACATTTTACTGGTTAATTGGAGATAGAGTCTCACAGACTTTTTTCTGTCCAGGCTGGCTTCGAGCAAAAATCCTCCAATTTTTCCTTAGTAGCTGAGATTATAGACATGAGTCATCTAGCACCCAGTATAACAAAGTCTTTTTCAGTGACTGAGAGAATGTATTTATGTAAAGTCAGAAAACATTTTAGGAGGTTTCCAAGTTTTGACATTAACACTTTAGGAGTCCATACTGGACACATCTGAAACCCTGACATAAGGCACTGGGTTCCTCACAGTATTGCTTGCAATTGGTGCTTTTGTGGCCTGTCTATTTTTTGGGCGGGGGTCCCTCAGCTCTTCAGCTCAAAGCTAGCGCTCTACCACTTGAGCCACAGCACCACTTCCAGCTTTTTTCTTTTTGCTTATGTAGTGCTGAGGAATCGAACCTAGGGCCTTATGCATGCAAGGCAAGCGTTCTACCACTGAGCCACCTTCCCAGCCCATGTGGCCTATCTTTTTTTTTTTAATTTAATTTAATTTTATTTGTGAACATACTGTACAGAGGGGTTACAATTACATGGGCAGGATAATGCGTACATTTCTTACCAAGCATTGCAGCCTCCTCCTTTGTTTACCCTTCACATCCCTTCCCAGCCTCCCCCCTCCCCTCCAATCCCAATCCTTCTCCTTTCCCCCCCTTCCCCCCCTCCCCCCCCCCCCCCCCCCCCCCGCACCGACGTTGTAAAGCTCGTTTTGGACATGACAACTTGTATTTCTCATTGTTGCAACAGGTCCACCTGTATCCTTAAACAATTGGTTTTTCCCATCTCCTCCACAAGTTATACGGACATCAAATATAGTGAAAGCAGGGGTTATACTGTGGGGGAGGGACACACAAAGCAACAAAGAGATAATCTTATAAATGCATTAGAAACATATGCATGAAAGAAAAAAACATTAAAATACATATCTAAGGGTTCATTTTCCTGACATCACATTATCTGACCTTTTCCACTTGACTCATACATATACTAGATATTGCAAATAAGGGAAACCATGGGACCTATGTTTCTTTGGGCCTGGCTTACTTCACTTAATATAATTTTTTCCAAGCCTTTCCATTTCCTAACAAATGGGGCAATGTCATGCTTTCTGATGGAGGCATAGAATTCCATTGTGCATATATACCACATTTTCTTGATCCATTCATCTACTGAGGGGCATCTGGGTTGGTTCCATATCTTAGCTATGGTAAATAATGCTGCAATAAACATAGTTGTGCTGGTAGCTTTAGTGTGGTCTTGTTTGTAAACATTAGGGTAAATGCCCAAAAGTGGGATTGCTGGGTCATAGGGGAGTTCTATGTGAAGTCTTTTGAGGAACCTCCATACTGCTTTCCAAAGTGGTTGAACAAGTTTACATTCCCACCAACAATGAAGTAAGGTTCCTTTCTGTCCACATCCCCTCCAGCATCTGTTGTTGTTAGAGTTCTTGATTTTTGCTGTTCTAACTGGAGTGAGGTGATATCTCAATGTTGTTTTGATTTGCATTTCTTTTATGGCTAGGGATGTTGAACATTTCTTCATGTGTCTATTGGCCATCCTTCTTTCTTCTTCAGAGAAGTTTCTCTTTAAGTCTTTCGCCCACTTTCTTTGAGGATTTGTTGTTGGGGGATTTAATTTTTTGAGTTCCAAGTATATTTTAGATATGAGACCCTTGTCCATTGTATGGCTGGTAAAGATCTTCTCCCAATCCGTGGGCTTTCTATTGATCTTGCTAGCTATGTCATTTGCCCTGCAGAAGCTCTGCAACCTTATGCAATCCCATTTGTCCAACCTTTCTTTGATTTGTTGTGTTTCTGGGTCTCTATTCAAAAAATTTCGGCCTGAGCTAAGGAGACCTAGGGTTTCTCCTATTCCATCCTGTAATGTTTTCAGAGTGTCTGCTTTGACTTCAAGGTCTTTGATCCATTTGGAGTTGATTCTGGTGCAGGGTGATATATAAGGATCTAGCTTTAGTTTTCTACATGTAGTTAGCCAATTTTGCCAGCACCATTTACTGAAGAAGCTGTCTTTCTTCCATTCTATTGTTTTAGCTCCCTTATCGAAGATTAGATGGCTATAGGTCTGTAGGTTCATTTCTGGGTATTCAATTCTATTCCATTGGTCCTAAGGTCTGTTCTTATGCCAATACCAAGCTGTTTTGATTACTATGGCTTTATAGTAGAGTTTGAAATTTGGTATTGATATTCCTCCAGCAGTGTTCTTTCCGTTGAGGAGCGTTTTTGCTATTCGGGTTCTTTTATTGTTCCATATGAATTTTTGGATTGCCTCTTCTATTTCCTTGAAGAATGAGGGTGGAATTTTGATAGGTATTGCGTTGAATTTGTAGATAGCCTTGGGAAGTATTGCCATTTTCACGATGTTAATCTTTCCAATCCAGGAGCATGGGAGGCTTTGCCATTTTTTAAGTTCTGTGTTGATTTCCTTTTTCAAGATTTTAAAGTTTTCATCATAGAGGTCCTTCACTTCTTTGGTTAAGTTAATTCCTAGGTATTTTATTTTTTGTGGGGCTATTACAAATGGAGTTGCTTTCCTAATTTCAGCCACACTTTTCTCATTGTTGGCATACAGAAAAGCCATTGATTTTTGGGGGTTAATTTTATAACCTGCTACTTTGCCAAAGTTTTGAATCAGCTTGAGTAATTTGGGAGTGGAGTCTATGGGATTCTTTAAATACAAGATCATGTCATCTGCAAAGAGGGAGAGTTTTATTTCTTCTTTCCCTATTTGGATCCCCTTTATGTCTGCATCTTGTCTTATTGCTGTAGCTAGGCATTCTAATACTAGATTGAAGAGAAGTGGAGAGAGTGGGCATCCTTGTCTTGTTCCTGAGTTAAGAGGAAATGGCTTTAGTTTTTCACTATTGAGACGGCCTATCTTTTTTTTTTTTTTTTAAATTTAATTTAATTTTATTTGTGAACATACTGTACAGAGTAGTTACAGTTACATGGGCAGGATAATGCGTACATTTCTTACCAAGCATTGCAGCCTCCTCCTTTGTTTATCCTTCACATCCCTTCCCAGCCTCCCCCCTCCCCCCCTAATCCCAATCCTTCTCCTCCCCCCCCCCCCCCCCCCCCCCCGCACCAACGTTGTAAAGCTCGTTTTGGACATGACAACTTGTACTTCTCATTGTTGCAACAGGGAGACGGCCTATCTTTTTAAAAATTTTTTTTATTGTAAAGATACTGTACAGAGGAGTTACAGTTACATGAGTAAGGTAATGAGTACATTTCCTATTGAGCATTGTTACCCCCTCCTTTGTTTTTCCCCTACTCCTCTCCTGAAATTGTAAAGTTAATTTTCAACATAGTGTCTTGTACATCTCATGTTACAATGGGTCAGCCTGTATCCTTGTTTCAGCATTTTGTTATTTCCCTTTCCCTCTCCAAATTAGAAAAATGTATATAAATGATGCAGGGCACTGGAAATCAAATACACTGACAACAGGGTTTATATCATGGGGGAAGAACATATAAAAGAAACAAAAAAAAACACATAGTACATAAAAAACAACAGTGACAAAGAACAAAAACTCTTGTGCTCCTATCTTGGGGTTCATTTCACTTAGCATCATCTTATATGGTCATATGTACATAACTTTTGACCTTTTCTGCTTGTCTGGTAAGATTATCCTAGACATATACTAGTTATTGCAAATAAAGGAAACCATGGGACCTATATTTCTTTGGGTCTGGCTTACTTCACTTAATATAATTTTTTTCTAAGTCTTCATTTCCTAACAAATGGGGCATTGCCATTCTTTCTGAACTTCCCGATTAATAAGTGGGCTAAAGACTTGAAGAGAGACTTCTCTGAAGAGGAAATAAGAATGGCTAATAGACACATGAAGAAATGCTCAACTTCTCTGGTCATAAAGAAATGCAAATCAAAACAACATTGAGATTCTACCTCATGCCAGTTAGAATGGCTATAATCAAGAAATCTAATAACAACAGATGCTGGAAGGGATGTGGCCAAAAGGGAACCCTACTGCATTGTTGGTGAGAGTGTAAACTTGTTCAACCACTATGGAAAGCAGTATGGAGGTCCCTCAAAAGACTTCACATAGAGCTTCCTGTGACCCAGCAATCCCACTTTTGGGCATTTATCCAAATGCTCACAAACAAGACCATACTAAAGCTACCAGCACAACCATGTTTATCGCAGCATTATCCAACCAACCCAGATGCCCTTCAGTAGATGAATGGATCAAGAAAATGTGATACACACACACACACACACACACACACACACACACAAAATGGAAGTCTATGCTTCCATCAGAAAGAATGATTCAGTCTGTCTTTTGTCCCCAGTTGATTTCTACTCCAAACGAATCCCCCATTTCAGGATTACATATTATTTCTCAAGTTCCTTCACTGCACATTTGTCATTAAATGTCATCATTGTCCACTTGGCTTCAAAGATTCCTCCACTTTCCTAGTGCATATTCATTCCCCAAACCTAGATTCAAATCCTATCTCTTCTGAAAGCAATTTTGGCCCTCTAAATGCTAAATTCATTACTCAGTGATCTCAAATGCTATTATATTGCTGACTGCTATGATTAAACTCTGACATATCTAGATAGTTTAATTTTGATTTTGTACTTTATTAATTAATGTAAATAACATTGATTCCTCAGCTGGGCACTAGTGGCCCATGCCTGTAACCAGAGATAGAGATGGTGGTTCAAAGCCAGCCCAGCCAGCAAAAAACTTGAAGGTATGCTTCAAGTGGTGGAACACCAGTCTTGAGAGAAAAGGCTAAGAAAAAAGAAAAAGGAAAAAAGAAAAGAAAAGGCTAAGAGACAGCCCTCAGGCCCTGAGGTCAAACTCCAGTGCATCAACAACAAGGACAACAAAAATGATTCCTGACCATTTTTAATCTTACGATATGAGGCTTTTATTAGGAAGAATATGGCCCCTTCCTCAAAAAGTGGGTTATTATTTAAATACATCCTGGTTTGTTTTGCACAGCAATTGTTTTAATATTCACTTCAAAGCATGGAGAGATGAGTTGATAATAGTTTCCTTCTGAGATTTCTTAATTTTCTGACCTGTCGTTGTAGGGGTAAGCCAATTACAGTCTTTCTGGATGGACTTTGAAAACCTTCATTTTGGCATCACTGAGGAGATTAAACAAACCAGACAGTAGGTAAACAATAGCATATATACTTCAAGGCAGGAAAATTTTGGAGTTCCTAGAAACCAATCTGTTTTTCAACCTGAAAGAGAACCGATCTTCAAACGTAAGAAAAATACTTTAATGTTCCAGTTGAATTGCCTGGCTGCTTTATTAATGAAATTCTGTCATGATCACCTTGAGAAATTTGAAATGTGGAGCTGAATAGGAACCATAGAGTTATAACCTTGTGTTCAGCTATTTTACATTGTTCCTGTGACTGCCTCCAGTATGTCACTTGGCTTTTATCTTCTGAATTAATATCATTTACTTAATAGCTTCATCCGTACTCTTTTTAGTAGAGATTATTTCAATATGTCACACTTCAGACGAAAAATCAGATCTTAGAGAGCTTGATTTGTTTTTTGCTTTAGTTTTCTCCAAAATTGCTTTGCATATTAGGTCATAAAGATTTCCTAAAGCTAAATCAGCCACTTTCAATTTTGTATGGTTATCATTTCTTTGTTTTAGATAAGTATTATCTATAGCCATAGGAATATGGTTTAAATTATTTGATGATGTCCTGAGAAATTATATCTATTGTAGCATCAGAAACAATTTGGAATTTCTGGATTGATCTCATGGGTTAGTTGTTGATGTCTGTTCATTTCTCTTTTTTCTCCCTCTGAACAGTCCAGTAAAACCAACATCTCCAAACAATTATCAGAATGAACATAATATCTGGTTTGTTTCTACAAGCTGTATTTAATCCTGAAGTATATCCACACACCACATATTTCTGAATACTACAGAGTCAATACTGTTGATTTTTAACTTTCTAAGGTATATGGCACACGATCATTTCAAAAGTGTCTCAAGAATATTTGGAAACACTTACAATTTGGTTTACTCATTAATATAAACTAAGATCCTGGATGTGGAATACAAATCATTCCATAGTACTCTGGAAGGTCGAGTTTATGATTCAAATCCTTATGTTATGTTTTTCAGTGCTAACTTATGATTTTACCTATTTGATCCAGTAAGAAAGTCCATGGTAATCAAAATAGGGGCTTTTTGGTTCTGTCATATTTTTATTATCTTTAGGTAGTTGTGCAAAGGAGTTACCATTCAAGGCAGTAGTTTGTGGATACAATGTGTCTTGATCAATGTCAAGTCTTTTAACATTTTCACCCAAGCCTTCCAACCCACCCCTTCCCTCACTTTCCAGAATAGCTTTGTCCATGAACTTCCATAATAAAACAAAACAAATCATTACCTCCCTGATCACATCCTGAGGAAAAGCGCCCTCTCTCCATGGATGCGTTGAGGGATGCTGATACTAAGACAGTCTCTGTATCAGGAAAAACAAATAAACAAACAAAAAAAAACAGCCTCTAACCCAGACTCTCTTGGCCAAAGACTTTGGAATATAGTATGATGAAACTGAGTGGATCATCAAGCTGAGAAAAATCCATGCCCCAAATTATTAATTTGACTGGATTTGGCATAAAAAATTCAAATTCAGTTGAAAGTCAAATTTATAGAGAGAAGAGAACTATGCATCAGCAAGACAGAGAGTTTTCAGAGAGAAGCATTAGGATGAAGCAGAAAAGACCAATTGTCTATGAAAAATGTCTGCTCAGATCCCAGGTGTGAATGCTGTATAACTGAACTCCTAAAAAAGGAGGATTCAGGGAATAATAGGGAAAGATATTATATCAATCCAACATGTCCTCATTCATTCCACTGACTCAACTTCTTTTGCCCTGGCTGTTCGAACCATGATTCTCAGATCTCAGCCTCCTGAATAGCAAGGATTAGAGGCACTGGTGCCCAGCTAGTTTTCCACTTTTACTTAAACACAAATACCCCTTTAGTTGTAGGTGAGTGCTGGAGCATTGTCTAAGGACTAGTGTCTAAGGAAGGTAGAATCAGGCACTTTAGATTGGGACAACACAAAGATTTCCTTGATCCAACAGCACACTGTATCTTTAGTCAGTCTTTCCTCGTAATCTCTTTCGTAATTCTTCAACTCTTAATTGAAAGTTAGATGAATTGTAATAGAAACAAGGGAGAAGAAACAAACTAAGAACATGGCAATTTTCTTATCATAAGAGTTGAGAAAAACAAAGGGATTTCAAAACCTAACCACAGGGCATGGTGGCTACTCCTTTTTTAAAGGGTGTTAAGTCTCAAAAGAAGAACGCTTTTATTATCTTTAAGTAGCTGTACAAAGGAATTGCCATTCAACTAAGCAGTTTACAGATGCAGTGCATCTAGATCAATTCACCCTTCATCATTCTGACCTACTCCCCTCCTACTTATACCTTCCCTCACTTTTATTAATTTTGTCGGATATACATTTAGTTTGTTCCTACATTCTTTCCCTCCTTCTTTCCTTCATTCTTCTATCCCCCCCTCTTAATCCCACTCCATTCTTGCTTCCTGGTGTTTACTTTGTTGAACTACAATTTTGCCTTTCTAAGAAGTTACACTGAGTTCTCCCTTAAATCTACCACATTTCAGTGAATACATAATACTTGTGTATTATCCGAGGTATTTACTTACAAATTTATGAGCCAATTCTAGCTTCCACATAGGAGAGAAAATGTCTAGCCTTTGTCTTTCTGGGACTGACTTACATCACTTAACACATCTTTTTCTAAGTCCTTCAAGCATAACCATGTTTATTGTACCACTTTTCACCACAGCCAAGTCATGGAAATGCCCCTCAATGGACAAACAAAACAGGAAGATGTGATATGTATATATAGTATTGTTATCTTTTCAAGTTTTTTCTTTTATTAATTTATTAGTTTTTAGGTTTATTATCCTAAAATAGTTGTACAAAGGGGTTTAAATTCAGTGTATCAATTTATGAATCCATAGCATCTTGATCAATTTTACTCCTTCCATGTTCTCTCCCATTTTTCTTAGTAGAACTTTTATTTCAAAATAACAGATGTTGAGACCATGAAGCTATTATGAAAGAAAAGTACAGCACAATGATACTTTGTGGAACTGAATTAAAGAAGTTCAGTATGTCTATTAACTTCGTGCCTTCTCTAAGCCAGGCATCTATGTAGCTATTTAGAAACATGGATAAATAAAATCTCTACCCTCAGTGGACACCATAGATTATAGTCAACATAATTAATAAATCCAATATGAAGAGTATTACAGACCTCTAAATGGCAGAGAAAACATAAAAGAGATAGAGAGGGCTGTGGAGTTGTAGTGGTGCAATTTTAAGTAACGTAGACTTTACCGAGATGATGACACTTGGGAAAAAGCTTGAAATTGAAGAGGGAGTGAGGCAGGCAGCAGAGTGGAGGGGCTGACCGGTGTGCAGGTCCCATGAGCATGTGTCCAGGCTGCTCAGAAGCAAGGAGCTATCTTATTGGGATGGGATAACTAAATCGAGAGTAGGTAAGGGAATCCATTTTATTATTGCAAAATGCTTTCCTCCAAGTTGGTTACATCCTCTGAAATTTGAAAACTTTTATCTTCCTCCTTCTCCAGCTATTCCTCCTGTGTTTTCTTCTTTTCTGAAACAGGGTCTCACTATGTAGCTTAGGCTGCCTCCTATATGATTGACTTCCTTTCAGCTTCCTAGGTTCTGGAATTAGAGGTATACATCACCATGTCTGGCTCAGCTATTACAGTTTTTTCTTTACTGTGCTGGGCTTTAAAAATATAATTTAACTATGTTGGGCTCTTGTCTACTTTGGATTAAATATGTGTGCATAGTATGTTTTAAATTTGCTTAACTTAAAAGTCTCATTTTATAAACGTGAATGGTTTCCTAAGTTGATCTTTCTCTTGGGTATCTTGACAGAGTGCTCATAAGAATCCATTTTTTTATGATAGGATGAAGGGATGCAGAGCTGCACCTACAGCATGTCCCTGGCAGTCCCAGGCTGGACAATGGTGGAAGGGTCACCTTCCAGTGGCAGGATGTGCCTGGACATGGATGACTACAAGTAATCTCCCTCTAGTGTCCAAGGAGAAAACTGTACAGACCTAACTTGAGAGGAACCTGGTGAGAAAAGTATTCAAGCATCCGCATCCAGGGAATTAAGTTCAGTTTGGGCCTTGCCTTGGATCCTGGGGCCTTGTGGAATAATGAATCACCAGAGTCTTCAATACATACAGCTCTCATTTTAACGTATTTGATACTAAAATTGATCTGAGGTCAGATTGCACTAAGTGTGCTTGTTGATATGGATTAAAATACATGTGTAATTTATTTTATAAGCAGTTAACAGTATCAAATTCTGTGGATGAAGATTTTCTTTTCAACTACAAGAACAGAATTAGAGTGCTTGTTCTTATTTACTATATTTTGGATTTCCTATCCTGAAAATTGATTGCTGACCCTAGTGTTGCTACTAAGTGACACGATTTGTGGCTTCTGTCTTCCAGGAACTGTGAGTGCTTGGGAACCAACAATTTTTCAGCCTAAAACAACCCAAGAGAAGCAAGTCTGGGAATGGAAATAAAATGCTGCTCACACAAAGGTTGCTTATGCCATTACTTGCTTTTCTTAGTAGTAAGTTGAGAACTGGTGGAAAAAATATTAAAGTTTAGTGATAGGTATTCTTAGATCTTCTTTTACTAGTATTTTAAAGTTAGACATTTTTCCTTATATGGGCATCAGATTATTGGTACTTGAAAGTATTGATATAATATGAAATGTGTATAATAAAAGTTCAAACGTACCCTTCTCTAACCTTAATTTCTTTACTTTTATCTCCCATTCAGAGTTTGATTTTTATTCAGATCTTTGACGTGTGCACATACCTGCAACTGTACATGCCTATACTCTTATTCATTGTGTTCTTTTCTTACTTAACTCTACAACTTGGAAATGATTGTATTTGATCATTACTTATCTCTACCGCTACATTTCTGTCTCCTATAGTTACCTGCATATCAACCCATCTATTCCTGCATCTACCTTCCCCTTTACAAAATCTTGTTAGCCACTGTCTATATCATTAACTTCTATCTCTTTCTACTCAATTGCATCATTCTGTCTCAATAAAAACAATTTTTTCTTTCCTTTCTGTCCATGAGAGAAAATACAACCACCCTCTAGAACAACAACAATAAAAAAAAAAAATTCAAAGAGTGGGTGTGGTGGCTAATGTCTGTAATCCCAGGGACTCATAGGTCTGAAGTTGAGAAGATCACTATTAAAGAACAGTCCAGGCCTTTCGATATGTTGGATGTGGTAGTTTATGGCTATAATCTAAGCTACACAGGAGATTCACAGTCTGAAGCTGGTCCCTGCAAAAATGTCAGAGTTCTGGAGGCATGACTCGAGTGGTATGCTTGCAAAAGCAAAATCTTGAGTTAAAAAACCTGAGTATCATATAAATAAGTAAATAAACAAAAAACAAACAAACACAATAGTCATTCCATGTTTCTAATTATCATGTACTGCTCTCACATGGTCGAGATTTTTCTGACTTTATCCTTACAATGAAATGTATTAACCAAGCTCCTCAGTTTCCTATCTACCTGATAATTGATATTCTGATCTAGATGATTGGTCAGACTAAAATTAATTGTCTCTGGGTGTTGGCGGCCCACACTTGCAATCCTAGCTACTCAGCAAATTGAGATCTAGAGGATCGTAGTTTGAAGTCAGCCTAGGAAGAATAGTCAGTGAGACTCCATCTCCAAAATAACTAGCAAACATCCCAGCTTAGAGGTGTAGAATGCCTGCCAAACACGTATAAATAAATAAATAATAAAAACCCAAACAAGCACAATTGGAGTCTGTGGCAGGGCTGCCCAAGGTACACACACACACACACACACACACACACACACACACACACACACACACACACACACACACACACACACCCGGGATGTATCAGCACAACACTCTCAGTCTCTGTGACATCATCAATGCTGCCAGTGATGAGCTGGATTCCATTAGTTGTTAGGGATAGAGGCATGGCCATAGTCTGTCATTTACCTTCACAGGGAAACCTCTCAAAAGTTCGTTCAGTTGTCCTGATGTAGAGCCATCTGCTTTCCTCTCCTGTCAATTTTCAAAATAACAGTTATTTTCATCATTCAGAGATGACCAATGATTGTGGATATCGATAATGAATGGGTCTAAATGTACTTAAGGGGTTTTAAATATATTGTAGCTGTCATTCAATTGCTCTCAATTTCTCAAGAAGTTGAGGATATATGTGTATGTATAAAATACATATACATATCAAATATGTACATAGATGTATGCAATACACATTTGGTAATACTAAAGATTGAACTAAGTAGCTAACATTTCCTAGGTAAACATTGTACTCAATTTTCAAATATATGTATGTTTGGTAGAGTCTTACCATTTTGACTTGCAGCTATAATCCTTTTCCTTTCACCTCCTGAACAGCGGAGATCATGGACATCTGTTACCACACCTGTCTCTTTAGTGTAGATTCTTTATGCAGCTCCTAAAGCTTTAGGACATAGCTTCAGTATTCCTTTATAATTTTCCTGCTAACTAACTTGACAAGATAATAGGCTAATTTTAATAGTTCTTATCTCAGACTTAAAGCTACCCTTTCCACAAAGAATCCTGGATCCTTCCATCAGGAAACTAACATTGAAGATTTCAGTTTCAGTATACAGAGTTTATCTTAGCCTCATAGATCACACACACATTTTTCTATCTCTAATATGAAAAATTCAGCTCCTCCATCACACAAATGTATTGCAATCCCACAGAAGTCACAAAACAGGATAACAAAATAACCCTACCTCTTTGCACCTTAGCAAAGACACTTTGTATGTTTGGTATATATATTTCGTATAATGGCTACAAAGGCAGCTCTAGGAAATAAAATCTAGCTTGTAGCCATGGTTCAGTTTAGCCTATCCCTTTTTTCTTTTATTTCTGTGGGTTTTTTTTCTCATTCCTTAATAACCAAACCAAAACTATGTATAGAGATACAAATATATCAGGATATTACTAATTCATTTTTTAAAAGAATACACATTATTCTATTGTATGCCATAGCTATATGTTTAGTCTATTCAATAGTTCAACTTGATCAAACTATAAATGTCTCCAGATGTTCCATGTTATGAATAAAGTTGCATTAAATGTCCACGTCCTAGATTTTTTTTTACTACCGTCTCTTTGAAATAGATTCATGGAAGTCATCATAAAGGTAATGCCAGTTATACATTCAAATCACACACTTCTGTGATGAGCACTTATCTCTCAGTCTTGTGGAAGAGGTTTTTCAAACATTCCGAATTTTACCATCTCATAGGTAACAAATGGAATACTGATACAGTGTTAACTTTCATTTATCTGTGGAGCAAGTAGTTTTAACTCAAGTTCTTTTATTTTAGAGAAATTTCGTAAATTATTGTTTTAATAACTATTATAAGTGTGTTGGATCTTCTATAATTATTTTTTCTGGAACTCTTCCATCATTTTATCTCTTGAGAACTCTCTCATTTTCATCTTTTCTAATGTATCTTTTGAAGTCTCTTTTATGTTCTTTCCAGCTAAACCTTCATTTCTGAAATAGTTTTTACATTATATCCCTTTTCAAGTCTTTCTTCACTGAGGCACACCACTTCAGCTTTTCTACCTCTGATATATGATGTCTAGAAAGAATTTAAATTGTTTTTATTGTACTCCAGACTATGGAATGTTAGGCTACTGCTCTATGTGTTTTCTGGACATTAGTTTTTTATTTGCTTGTAGTGATGCTTTCCTCGTCCTTATTCGTTTTTTTTCTCATTAAATTGTACAAGCTTAGAATATAACCTTTCTGGTTATCCTTTTTTAAATGATATTTTATTATTAAAAAGGTGATGTGCAGAGGGACTACGGTTACGTAAGTCAAGTAAAAACTGAATTTTTTGACAATGTCACTCCTCCCCTTACTCCCAGTATTTCCCTCCCATCTCCACCCACATATTATGTTGTTCTTTTTCAATATAATGTCTAATGAGTGCCACTGCTGCCTTAGTTCACCCTTTGTCCCTCCAAAAGACAGATAAACAAACAAGACAAAAAAAGAAAACAATGAAGAGAGAGGCTTGAGTCAAAACAACTTTTCTAGCTTCCTTGCTGTTGGTACTTCCTCTTGAATCACTATTTTTGTGAAATGTTTTTTTGTTTTTGTTTTTTGGTCGGTCGTGGGGCTTGAACTCTGGGCCTGGGCGCTGTCCTTGCGCCCTTCAGCCCAAGGCAAGCCCTCTACTGCTTGAGCCACAATGCCACTTCCAGTTTTCCAGTGGTTTATTGGAGATAAGAATCTCACAGACTTTCCTGCCTGGGCTGGCTTTGAACCGTGATCCTCAGATCTCAGTCTCCTGAGTAGCTAATATTACAGGGGTGAAGTGTTTTTTAAATGACTATAGGTTTTTGAGGGAGGGAAGGGATGGTAGGGAAAAACAAAGGAGGAGGCAACAATGCCCCATAGGAAATATACTCATTACCTTGCTCATGTAACTGTAACTCCTCTGTATAGTATTTTTACAATAAAAAGCATACAAAAAATAAATGACTATATGTTTTTGAGATCCATTCCCTTTTCTTTATTTTCCACTGATCACATTCTTCTTAGCTTTCTCAAATTGGATGCTACTTCTAACAGTTACTCTTCTCTGAGGGGCTTTCTTTCTTTTTTATTTATTGTGAAATACCATACAGAGGGGTTACAATTACACGAGCAAGGTAATGAGTACATTTCTTATCGAGTATTGTTGCTTCCTCCTTCGTTTCCCCTTCCCATCCCTTCCCATCTCCCCAATCCCCCCAGTGAGGGTCAGCAAGAACCAGCCTCTCTCGGTTTTTGTCCATTGTTCTCAGCTTAGCAGTGTGACTTTCAGTGTAGACCTGCTGGAGATCTAAGAAGTCTCTTGTTCTTGGAGCCTCATAGTTTTCCTTAACAAAATCAGATACCATGTAGTCTTTAAACTTGGTGATTTTTTCCCCCTTACCTTCTTACCCAGTTTAGCGAAGATAAATACTCTAGATACCTCTGTGTATGCAGTTGTAGCTTTTCTTCTTATTGTCTTCTTTCTTTGGTTTTATGTAACATTACAGGAAGTGTATATAAAAAGTTATATTATCATATCTTCGCAGATTCTCTGCTTTTCCGTCTCCCTCTGTGTACTGCATCTGACCATTCATTTCAAGCCAGTCAAGCCAGGATGCAGTGATTGAGGAGAGAAACAGCTTGATGAAGTAGATTTTGAAAGAACCAGGACAAATGATACAAACCTTGTGGAGATGAGAGATGTTGTAGGGACTGGAGGAGAATAAGAACTGAAGTTCTCTGACTTTGTTGCTTTATTTATTTATTTTTGATAGTCAATGAAATTCAGAGAATCAGATGTTTGGTGAGACTAAGTAATTGTTTATTTCCAGGGACTTCTACACACTCATTTAACCATTTACAACATCCTATCCCTTCCTTGGTTTGTGGGTAGCCTGATGGACATTCTATGCATAGTCTCCAGCAAAAGAAGTTGGTCCCTTGTATATGGTTGGATACAGGAAACCTTTTGGATTTGTGATCTATAATTTGAGGAGTATTGCAATATTGTTATGGAAGTAATAATTGGGGAGTTCATTTATCAGCTATCTTAATAACTGGGGTGCACGATTAACCTTTGAACACTTTCCTCCAGAAAAAAAAAAATACTTCGTAATAAGTTCTAGCTCTTCATCTCTTTTTACCTAGAGAAGTGTGCGCTACTGCCCCCTGCTGCATGGATTTGGACCTCTCATGGTGTTTCAGTCGATTAAGAGCACTGATTGGTCTTTAATACATTCCTGAGGATTCATAGAAACTATTGTGTTGCCAGCATAACATGACAGTAAGCTGCATTTTTCACCCACTGCATATATGGATTAATTTAGGGTCATCATTTAGAATGGTTTCTTTAGAGGCATTTCAACATTTTAGGTCCAGTGAGACAGAAAAGCAGATGATCAGGCCATACTCAGGAAGTACTTCACAAGCAAATGCTTTGTTAATGAACATGTTTAGCAGTCTCAGGCTCTATATATACTTGGATAAAGAGAATGAATAAAGTTGAGCTGTAACACCGCTTTTGGCATGACTGCTTTTTTCTTTTCTTTTTTTTTTATTGTGAAAATACTGTACAGAGGGGTTACAATTACATGGACAAGATAATGAGTACATTCCTTATTAAGCATTGTAGCCTCCCCCTTTGTTTCCCCTTCCCATCCCTTCCCATCCTCCCCCCCCCCCCCCCGCCCGCCCTCATGACTGCTTTTTAAAACGAATAACCTCCTAAAACTGTGCTAACATATAGGAGAAAAAAATACATCTTTTCCTCTGATGTTCAAAAAAGAGTCATATTTTTCATTTCTTGGGTCCTTATGCAAACTAGCTCAAGGTTAAACATAGGAGAAAAACATATTTAAGATTATAAAAAGTTTTATGTGTGTTTATAATTTTATGTATGTTGAGGCCCTATTTTTACATTTTGAAAGTTAAGGGTAGTTGACTGAAATTTCAGAATTTCACTTTCTTGTTAATTAAAACAATTACGACACTGGTTTTGCAGAACAAAGCTAACACAGTTTTAGCTGGAGCATATAAACAGCTGTTATATTTGGGGAGATAGTATTTGATCTTTGGCATGTACAAATCTGCACATAAATTCTCAATACTAGTAATCAAAATGCACTTTTAGATCTCAGGATGAACGATGACAAAACCTGAACTAAATTTGAACTTGTTCCAATTCAGAGATTTTTTTGATAACTGAAAGAGTAAGCGGTCAAGTGTGCATATGCTAAAAAAATGATTTCATGAGCAGTTCCAATGAAATTAGATATTCCCCGTGCTTTCACATATTTTTCACTGCCTTGAATTAATTAAAGGTATTGTGATTCCAAGTAACTATTAATTTACTAAGTAAATTGAACAAATCAAATTAAATAACTGGACAAATTAAGTTAGTAACAGAACAACTTGCTGATTGCTAGATCACTCAATTTTTGATTACCACTTCCTTTTCCTTTGATCTCTGATGATTCATTTTTAAGCCATGTACTCCTGTGTTTTATTGTTTCCATCTTTCATTAACTAGGTACTTTTTTTTTAAGATGTAGAAGTGATCTTATCTTCCTAGCCAATAGCATACATTATTTGTTTTCTTAAGATTCCCAGTGGAGTCTTGATGACCGCTCTGGTAGCTAAGCTGAGTTCAAATTTAGCTGTAAGTCACATACGAAGGGAAATTCAGGAAGTTAATGTTAATACATATGATAGAACTAATGCATAGAATAGAATTAGCCAAAGGTCAATATTGAATAGGAAAGACTGAAGTGATGAATGAAGTACAGGATTTCCCATTAAGTTTGGAATTCTGGTAGACTGCTTGTTTGACTTTTGTACAGAAATATTACATTTCCCCCCAAAGTTTTATTCTCTCCTGCATCTATCATGCCAGTTTAGGAGCTAACTTGTGCCCTCTGCTTGAAAATGTATGTGTTGAGGCTGTAGCTCTTAGTACTTCAGAATACAACCATCTTTGGAGATAAGGTCTTTAAATGGGTAATTAAGTTAAAATGAGTTTTTTTAAAGATAGTTGTCAATCCAATATAACTGGTGTTCTTACAAGAAAAAGGGTTAGAGTACCCAAAAGAAACCAACCCAGATGATCTCAAACTTGTACTTCTAATTACCAGAGTGGTTGAGAAAACAAAATTCGATTGTTTAAACAACAGAGTGAATAACAGTACTTCATAATAACAGCCCTAGGTAGCAAATACTGTAATCTTAAAGCAAAGGATCGTTTAGAGAACCTTACTACATATGGTCACTTAGTTCTAAGAGCTTTACTAACTAAACTAAAATACCTGTAGTCAAGTTTTGGTGTTTACTCCTCCTGCAGAGGGTCCTGTGTTGGATTCCACTGCAAAGGCACTACCAGCATATTTGATGAGTTGCCTTCTCCTTACGTATGTTTTATACTAGCAGTACAACTGTGATTCCATTGCTACCAATGGAAACCAAGGGTGCTTCAAGCTACTCTGTGTCAATGGTTCTTTTAACATGAACCACACTCATTGAGAATAAAGGTATGAACTGTGAGATAAAAAATAGCCATGATACATGTCAAGTATTAGACCTAGTGCCTACTGTAGCAAGTATTTAAGATAGCTATTACTGTTGTTATTATTAGTGGTAGTAGTATTGGCTTATATTTCAGACTAGTTAGCTTGAAAATTCTTTAGGCTCATTGATATCTATTAAGTTGACTTTTTCATATTCAAAACTGTGGGAAAGATTCCTAGAGTATCCTTATTCCTATTCCTTGAGTATCAAAAGTTAAAATTTAATTATAAAATGATTTTCCAAAGAGAAATTAAACAGGTTTTGCATGTTCTATTCCTAAATTCAGTCATGCTTCAAACACTGATTTTGAGTCTCCAACTTGAGAGCCTATGTTATTTTTGAAAATCGTTTCCTCATTATGGCTTCATGTCTCTAGCACTTATTTTTATGTGTGGTATGTGTATAGTTCATTAGTTATAGGTTCATAGGCTAACCAGCGACAACACAGTATATCATGACTGGGTAAGTTACCCTGTCCATCATTTTGCTAATATTCTCTACTTCAAATGACATAATAATTTCTGACAGAACAATTTTCCAGGCTTTGAATGGTTTCCCCGTTTCAATAATGTTTGTTTTGAAAATATCTGTCATAATCACAGGGTAGAAATCAGCCCATTCTGTGGCTGGTATGTTGAGGGTTTACCCACCTCACTGTCGTTTCCAAATTTGAGCAGTTAGACGTTAATTAAAACCAACCAACGAACAAACACAGTCCTCTCTGACACAGGGAGAGAAATGATGGGATGAAAGATAGGAATGCCTGTAATCCTAGCAACTTAGGAGACTAATATCTGAAGATTGAGGTTTAAAGCCAGCCTAGGCAGACAAATCTGAGAGCCTACTCTAATTAACTAGCAAAAAGCTGGAGTAGAGTCATGACTCAAGTGGTAGAGTGCCTGCCTTAACCAAAAATGCCAAACAAGAGTGCAAGGCCCTGAATTCAAACCCTAGGACTGGCACTAAAAATAAACGCAAACAAACAGAAAAAAATGTCAGTGTGTGCACATCCCATACCATTAGGGTTAAAATAACTGCTGAGGAAATGGCGGTCTTTATGTGGCACTAAAATGACCCCATGGCTGGAAGAACACAGAAGAGCCAAAAGACACAATGCCTGTAGGCACATTTTCTTCTAGAATGAAGTGTCTTGTCCTTACATCTGTGTAGTCTAGTTTTCATATATTTATTCTTGAATTACATGATCACAAATGGCATAAAGTTCTGTTATTTCAACTAGTGTATACAGCTTGTTTCTGTACTTATATTAAGGAGAAAACAAATGAGTTATGACAATAACCTAAAGGAATATGTTTATTTGCAGCTAGTGAATTTTGTATGCATATCGACTTGTCTACACTGGTTATGTGTGTTTGTGGCTGTCTGTCAAGTTTTATAAAAAGCAGCTCAGGAATGAAATTAGATTTTTACCTCTTTTTTAGTGTAAAGCATAACTGTGTATGCTGTAGCATTTGAGCCCATGTGTGTAATTTTGTTCTAGATAGGAGAGTATGCAAGTAAATTTCATATGAACTTTAATTTTAAACATTTTATAAATATGTGCTTTTGGAGCCTCTGAGATCATGTCAGTGTCTAAATACACTACGATTGTTTTAACTTTCTGATTAGCAACACAGATAATTTGTCCTATTAGATATTCTTGCATGTGGGTCATAATTTGAGTTGGAGGTATTCAAAGAGACAAGATAGAACCAGTTACGCAAAGCATCTTCAAATTTTCTCACTGCTTGAGTTTTTTGCTTCAGTGCAGAAGCAGTCATTTTCTTTTTCAGCGAATGAGTACCTGGTGAGTTCTTGCTTACATATTTAGCTATACTTTGTCTCTTTTCTTTTGCTCTAAAATATTCTTCATCTATACCTAAGCAAGCTGTGCACCAATGGTTCACACTTGTAATCCTAGTTACTCAGGAGGCTGAGATCTAAAGACTGTGGTTGAATCCAGCCTGAACAGAAAGGGCACATGATACTCATAACTCTTTTTATTCTGGTTGGTTTGTTTTTTTGTTGCCAGTCCTGCTATCCTGAGGTTTGAACTTATGGCCTGAGCACTGCCCCTGAGCTTCTTTTGCTCAAGGACAGCATTCTACCACTTGAGGCACAGCACCCCTTCTGGCTTTTTTCTGTTAATGTGGTACTGAGGAATTGAACCCAGGGCTTCATGCATGCTAGACAAGCACTCTATCACTATGTCACATTCCCAGCCATCTTAATTAACTCTCAATTAAAAATTACTTCTGGCAAAAGGCCAGAAGGTAGAACTGTGGCTCAAGTGGTAGAACACCAACCCTGAGTGAAAAAGCTAAGGGAAAGCACCAGGCCCTGAATTTAGGACCCAGTGCTGATACACACACACACACACACACACAGATACAGGCACACACACACACACACACACACACAATATCTGAACTTGTAAAACTTCCTAACTTATTTTTCTCCATTTCTGTAATTTTCTCTAATTGGCAAATCAAAACAAAAGCAAAACGTGCAACCCATTTGTAAAATCTAAGTGCTGAATCTCCAGTCCTTATCTATAGTATACAGATCAGTTTCTTTCTTTTTATTAGAAAATTCATTGCCTTGCTCATCCTCACAAATTTGCAAATTCTTTCTGTGTATATGTACAGACATGCATGTAAGTACATGCATCTGTATTTTTTTGTTGTTGTTGTTGGTCGTGGAGCTTGAACTCTGGGCCTGAGCACTGTCCCTCAGCTCTTCAGCTCAGGGCTAGCGCTCTACCACTTGAGCTACAATGCCACTTCCTGTATAAGTTAAATATACATAAATGTGAATGTGTGTGTGTGTGTGTGTGTGTGTGTGTGTGTGTGTGTGTGTGATTGTGGTAAGAACATTTAACCCTCCAATCAGTTCTAAAGGGTAAACTATATTACTTTTTTCTCTCGGTACTCTGTATGTTTGTGAAATACCAGCTCTGAATCCACACTTTAGACCTCAGAGTATGCAACGTCCTGGATAGCTTGCGATGAGTGCAGATGAGGTGTGAAAGCTGAGATTGTAAGTCTGAAGATTTGTCAGGGTATCCAGCTAGAGTCCTCCCATCATTGTCTAAGCCCGAGTCGTGCCTCAATTTCTCGGCTGCGTGACATTAGTGCTGAGAAAGAGAAGGCGCCAGCGTTCAAACCACTGCCTGCAATCCTGCATCGCTTTGGAAGCCTGTGGCTTGGAGGCCAAAGGCCCCAAGCAGAGGTCTCCTGGGCCTCTTATCTCCTGCCACATTTCCTTTGCCTGGTCTGGTGGGAGCCAATGGCGCCCCCCAGCGCCGGCCTCCCGCGCCTGCCATTCGCTCTCCAAGCTGCCCTCTCTAACTTGGAAGTAAACCACACTCGGGAAAAGGCTTTCCTCGGAATCCTCAGGGGCTAGGAGGCAGAAAGCCAAGGAAGACGGGATCTCAAAGGCTCTCTCCATCCCTCGCCCTGTTCACGCGCGTCTGGGATCTCCTTGCTGCAAAGAAAGCATTTGCTTGACACGGTAAAGATGCCCGGTGGAGCTGTGGGATCCAAACCTTTGGAGCATACTCAGGGGCTCCTCATTTCCTCCCTGTCTGTCAGAGACACAGACTTTCAGTGTGTGTGTGTGTGTGTGTGTGCGCGCGCGCGCGCGTCTGTGACGGAGTTGAGGATGGAGAAGACTAAATACCTCTGGAGGGTCTAGCATAGCTCCTCTTTCTCCTTTGGTCTTCGCCTTGTGCAATCCCCAGCCCCGCTCCGGAGTTCCTTGGGACACCCCCTGGCGCACCTCTGTGGCACCAGCCACACAAGCTCATGGAGAGGACAGCCTAAAATCAAGCTTGAGCGCACACGGAGCACAGATGTTCCTTTCTCTAAAGCATCCACGGGGCTTTGCCAGCCTTCCTCGCCCCGTCCGGAGTCGCAGGCTGAGGATGGGTGGGAGACTAAGAAAGGTTGGTGGGCCTGGCCTTTTGGGGGCATTTGCTCCCTGCCGGTTTCCAATGAGCTGTGGTCAGGCACCAGGAGTCCCCATGTCCCTCTGGGGGTGAGTTCCCCTTCTCCCAGTTGTTCCAGGGGGTGGAGTGGAGCTGATGCAGGAGCAGCGGCGAGGGGGAGGGGCACCGGGTGGGGGGGGGGGAACGTTTTCACTCTTTGTCACTCTTGAATTGGGGGCGGAGGAAAAAAAAACAACCCCACTGTGGAGAGCTATAAAAAGGCAAGAGGGCGCAGGGAGAGAGCAGAGCTGAGCCAGAGCTGGCGGGAGCCGAGCGCTAGCCCGCTCCCGGGGCATCGCTGCGACTTGGGCAGTGTGGGATGGCCCCATGTGAACCCGGGGACCACGCTTCGGGCGCGCGCGTGTGAGCGGGGCTCCGCTTTGCCTTGGGATCTCCAGCCTCCCATCGGGAGGCAACTCCAGATTCTAGCATCTACCTTGAGAAAGAGGGACTTGTGTCCTGGAAAATAAGTGGAGGCATAAAGGATAGGAACAAAGTAGGAAAAGAGAAAAAAAGTAACCGAGCCCGAAGGAAGAGGCATTGGAACAGACGACCTGATCTGAAGAGGAGGATTGAAGCGAAGAGATTCGGGCCGTGACCACCGAGGTGCGCACGGAGCACCGACGCCGGCCGTGCGCGAGCTGCGGCCGGACTGGGTCGGCCAGCACCTTTGGGTCACGCCTCCTTGGCGAGCAGACGCCTCGCCTTTGATTGCCACTAGTTCCTGCAGAACTTCCTGCCCCGGGGCAGAAGCGGGTCCCTGCTTGGGTAGCGCTTGCTCCTGAGTTGACGCTTGAGACTGAGTCCCAAAAGGTCCTGGGACCCCCCCGAACACCCAGACGGGTTGGAGGAACCGTATCGGGATCCCTTGCGCCCCGCTTGAGGGGCTGCTGGGTGGGGGTCTTCTCTCTCCTCTCGTATTCACGCCCTTTGGGGCTTGGCGCCTCCGCGAGACCCCCCCCCCCCCCATCCCCTCTCCAGGAGATGGCCGTAAGGATGCGGGGCAAGGATTCCTCCCGCTGCCTACTCCTCCTGGCCGCGGTGCTGATGGTGGAGAGTTCGCAGCTCGGCAGCTCGCGGGCCAAACTCAACTCCATCAAGTCCTCTCTGGGCGGGGAGACGCCTGCCCAGGCTGCCAATCGATCTGCGGGCATATACCAAGGACTGGCTTTCGGCGGCAGCAAGAAGGGCAAAAACCTGGGGCAGGTAGGAATCCTCCTCCGATTTGTCCCCCCCACCCCCATATCCTCTTCTGAGTTAGACAGCAGCGCTCCTGCGCGCGCCGTTTGCCTGGGCGCGGGGCGGCGGCGCGCGATCAGTCAGGTGTGGCGCCGCTCGCTCCGCAGCGCGGAAGGGCTGCGCGGGTACCCGCTGCGGGGCGGTGGCTGGGGCGGTAAGTGCATGCCTGGGGTGGGCGGGCTGCTTTTCCATGTCTCCTTTGTGTGGGAAGTGGGCATAGCACGGAGGATGGAGACCTAGTGCGGGCCCCGTGGGAGAAAGTGGCCAGAATGGTCCTTCCGCGCCGTAGTCCAGGGATGCGAGGGATGAAGATGTCCACAGCAAGCGTTGCATGGACTCTACTGCCCCAAGCGCTTTTCATGCTCACTTGCTTAATCTTTACCACTTTGTGAGACTGGTGCTGTTGCGTTCCCACTCTTCAACCAAGTAAGGAGACACAGAGATCAGTGATCTTGCAAAAAGGAGCACAGCTTTTCTTTCCTTCCTTCCTTCCTTCCTTCCTTCCTTCCTGCCTGCCTTCCTTCCTTCCTTCCTTCCTTCCTTCCTTCCTTCCTTCCTTCCTTCCTTCCTTCCTTCCTTCCTTCCTTCCCTTCCCTTCCCTTCCCTTCCTCCCCCCCTCTCTCCTTCTCTCCCTCCCTCTCTCCCTCCCTTTCTCCCTCCCATAACCAGTGGCAAAGTAAGATTTCAGTCTGGGGTAGTGAGCAACCCGGGCTTGGAGCGCCCTTTCCATTTTACGACCTGGAGGCAGGACTCCCCCAAACTTGCGCAACTCTCCTCTCCCAACCACTTTTCACAGGCAGAGATCAATTCCAGTAGACGCGCGCTTGCGCTTCTGATTCAGGTAGACCTGTAAATCAATCTTCCGAGAGAATGAAAATAATGAGGTGACAACTGTCTAGGCGCCGGCGGGCGACGCAGCAGAAGACACCAGAGAGGCAACTTCCCGCTGGCGCCTCTCTTTCGGGCAGATGTTTTGGCAGTCACTTGCGAAGGCTTAAAGAGCTACACAGCGAGACTGGAGCGCTCACGCTGGGCACCAGCTGCCATCTGCCAGCGCCCAGCGGCCAGGAGAGGGGGCTCTGTGGGCACCAGGAACCACCGCAGCTCCACCTTCTGCTCCTTTTATGGGCAGCCAAAACCAAAGGCCTGTTTGCCAAACGCCACGCTCACTCCGCCTAAGTGTTAACCCCTGCTGGCTGTCCATGCCCAGCAGACTCGATTTCCGTGTCTGCTCAGAGTCGCTGCTGCGGGCCTGGCCTTGCGCGCCCCGGAGCGTCCGCCACCCAACAGGGCAGAGGCGGGCAGAGGAGGTAGGGTGAAGGTGGACAGATCAGACCTAAACGGACCGAGAGAGCCCCAAGGGATAGTTGTGTTCGTTTTGCAGTTGGAAAATGCTTTGCAATGTCCATCATTTCAGCTTTTCTCTCAAGGCATCACAAAGTATGCAATAGCAGGATTTTTTTTTTTTATATGAAATGCTCAAGGAAAATAAGACACTATACACATGCGTAGCGATGGGTGTGTGCACAAAAAGCTTCTGCGCACAGGCGCCTTCTCCTTTCCCAATGTACCTGGGCAGTTTCCACAGCGATGCGCCCAACAAAGTGTTATCAATGCATCTTGAGTTGGTGCAAGGGGTAGAAATGATGTATATTTTTGATCCAAATGGAAGACTTCTTTAATGCTCCTGACTTTGAATTCTACATTGTTGAAAAGCACTCAATGTCGAGATCCTCTAAGGACAGAGGGACCTACCAATCTTGTGCAATTCCTTTGGTACTAACTCTTCTGGGATTTTCCATAAAGCACTTGTTGATCCTGTTACACACGTTTGCTCTCTGATAACTGATGTTCCTCTACTAAGAATCAGTGGGAGAAGGAAGCACTGTCGCCCAGCTATGTCATTACACAGCGAGTGCACAGCAGGTCCCAGCCAAAACCCTAGCTTGTCTTTTGTATTTTGGTATTATACTTGTGAATAAATAGTTACAAAGGATGGGTTTCTATTTTGCTATTTCTCCAAATATTGACGTAATTATGCTCCCTAAAGAGAGATAACAATTCTACTTGCATCACCTCGATTTCAAGGTTTATTTGACAAATAAGCTGAATTTCTGATATGCTCTCTATAATTTAGCCTAGAAATATGAAATATGTACTATACTCGGCCATAATTGGTAAATCCTAAAATTTTGACAGCACAGCAAATAGTAACATATGGAGTTAATGGTAAAGCAAGTTCAAATGCTAGATTGTCCTCTTTATACAAGAGGACAGCTAATGTTTTCTATATTCTACTTTTCTCAGTTGTCTAGTGGATGAAGAAGCCAATAGATTTTTCTCTCTAGTAAATATTCAAAAGGAAATTCTCTGGTATCTCTTAACCTATCCCCAGAGAATATTCAAAGAATTTATCTTATCTTTGAATATGGATTCATCTGTTTTCTTTACTCCACCAATTACATGGTTACCAAAATTTTAGTATCCTTATTTTTCAAACGAGGATAGAAATTAGAGTCATGTTAAGAGGGAAGAAGCCATTTCTTTTGTAGAGAACACTCAATGATTGGCATGTAGCTGCACTGGATTTTTATTATCATAACAGCAAAGTATGAGCAGATCGAACACAAGCACCAAGCAAATAAAACCATCTACTTATATAATGCCATCCTGAGGACTAATAACTTTGAGTTTCTTCCCCTACCTTTATCCAAGATCAACAATGTTGAAATATATGCCTTTCAAAGATTAAAAAAATCCCCAACAACTTTAGGGTGCAATTTCAAATGGGCAGATTAGAAACAATCTTGGATCTTCTTGGTCTTAAATAAAAATTTAACAACTGCCAATTTTAATTTTCTAGGATGGAAAATTAAAGTAAAAATTTATAGTCATTGCAGAATAAGTTATTGAAGAAATTTATTAACCTACAAAAGCAAAAATGAGTTCAAATGTGTACCAAGGTTTACTTGATGAACTATGGTTTGTTTTTATCAGAGGGAAACATTCTTACTCATAGTGACTCTCATTGTTCCATAGGCTAAGTGGCTTATGTGTAAATTATGTTTAGAAAATGCGCCCTTAACTTTTAAGAACAGTTTAAAAGATGCAGAGAATAAAACACACTGTGCTCAGAAGTGTTAGGATTCTCAGCTTTAGATTTGCTTTCAAAGGCATAGCTATGGGTAACGGTGAAAACTGTCAAAGAAACTGAGAGTGAGAATATTCAGATGACTGGTACCGGATTAACAATTACTTACAATCTTTCTTGCCATTTAACAAAACAGTTTATGAATACAATATATCTTGGTCAATGTCATCCCTTTCAACATTCTCACCCAGCCCTCCCTGATTCACCCTTTTCACGTTCATTTTCATTTGAAGCATTTACTAGTGGATTTTATAAGGAAGTAAATGTGTAGATAAATATGAGGTAAATTAAGTTTCAGGACTGTTACTAATATATAGCATTGGCTATATTTATAGGAGAGAAACATTTTAATTCATAGCGATTCATATATTTCAGCTTCTTAGGAGAATATTTCATGTTTAAGGTCAAAGCAGGTTTAAACAAAATCTTCACTATCATGTGGACAAACGTATTTTGATTAGACACACTGTTGCTTGACATTTGTTCTGAAGTTTGCCATATCGAATTTTATGGGCCATCTTCAAACCAAATTAAAAATCATACTCAAGCAATTCAAACAACTTCCACCTTCACAATTCACAATTTTGTTTATGTGAATAAAAGGCTTAGATGTGTAGTGTGTTTGTAAGAATTTGTGAGAATTTCTTCACTGGGCCTTACTGAATCTAGCATGTGAATTTCATTTGAATGCAAGCGGTAGTATTTTGAAATTCTCTCCCAAGTGATGAGTAGAACAGTGACAAATAATTATATTTTCAATGTAGATAAGCTTCTTGGCATGTGTCTCCAAAGAGAAGCTGAAACTAGTGGAATATAATTTCTGACTCCATGGGTCTTTATTATAACTTGGACTGGAAGGCCAGTGGCTGAAGTGAAGTTCCACGTGAGATTAAAAGTGAAGTTGAACTCGAGAGTCAGTTAAAGAGCATTGATATTTCGGGATTGTATTTTCTTTAACAAGAGGCTCTCTGCACACACAAGCGTTCACGAACGAACTCCCTGAAATAAATTATATACTCTGGTTTTGTAGCTGATCGCTTCATTTTCTGCAATTGCCCATGACTTAAAAAAGAAAACAACAGCCTATCTT
Organism: Dipodomys spectabilis; assembly: GCF_019054845.1. Classification (NCBI taxonomy): domain Eukaryota; kingdom Metazoa; phylum Chordata; class Mammalia; order Rodentia; family Heteromyidae; genus Dipodomys; species Dipodomys spectabilis. Next base: position 3,605,200 of record NW_024870974.1, read on the forward strand.
TCCTGCATTAGAGAGTAAATTAATTATTTCTGGGTAACAGCAGAAAGGCAAATAACTTTTCAGATTAAAATTTCCAAAATAGTTTAAAAGATTTTGAGATGGTCTACATTAAGATTCCTTTTCTTTCATTATAAACCATAAGAATTGATCGTTGATACAAGTGGAAGTTTACCTACAATATAGGTTTTAAAAAAACATTTTAACGATAATGTCAGTATGTGCATCCATCATTTTATTTTTTGTGCTAGACTAGAAAGAGGAAGAGGACAAGTTGACTTTAACTCACTCCAGCTGTGGCTCTGACCCTTTTGTAGTCTTTAGGATTCCCTCAGATACAAACTTTTGCCCTTCTCCTCCTTCTTAACATATTTCAAGTGCACAATTTCTAAAGATACTGCAAAGACATAGAACAGTGTTTGGTCTATTCCATTTTAGGAAAATATTGTCCCTTGCTCTTCTCTGTACAAACATGTTAAATGCTGAATATTGGATCATTTGTAAAGTTGCGGTAGAAACCTGTAATACTTAATATATTGACCATTTTAGTCATTCTTTGATATGGAGGTAAGATCAAAATACATTACAATCTTATTTCTATCTGCTACTCCCTGACAGTTTATTAAAGTTATTTTTACATCATTAAACCTCAATTTGCTTGTTATTTAAGCAAGACAAACCTGCTTTTAGTTATTTTTCTGATCACTGAAGAGATTTATGTGATGTGTGTGGCTGCATGAGTATCTTGCTAGGTCATTTTAAAAAAGAAATTTGAGTGAGAGATACAAAGAAATAAGAAAAAGATTAATTAGTACGTATTTATTTTTACATTCTGTAGCATCGGATTAAGATGACATAGAAAGATGAAGTATGGAATGTGTAATGAAAATATAGTACTTTGTTTTAAGGTAAATGGAGGTCACTGGTCTCTTTCTCCTGGATCCACTCTTGCCAGGAACTAGAACAGGACATCATATTTTTTCTCTAATTGTTGGATTTGTTGGGACAAATCTAAACCATTCTCTCAAACAAAGAGGTCAATTGATATAAATTATAGGAGTTGTTTTTTTTTAATAAGAACATCTGTACACAGGAAGAAAAGTCACCATCCAAATATTTCAAATAGTGGCTTTCCAATGTGTGTCTCATACAGATGACTTTGGGTCATTGCCCACTTTGGGTTAAAACCAATGACAAGGAGGCCATGGATGACACCACTATAAACGCTCCTTCGTACGAATTGTTTCTTGCATAATGGTAAACTGAATGAGAGAAACTTCAAGCCAGAAATTTCACCATCCTATTGAAATTGTTCCATTTTTAACTCAATGTAGGTAGCACTGAAAACAGAATTGCCATTCTCATTCTTAACTGCCATTGTTGCACCTGTACAACTGATTATATTTGTGGGATTTTTATCACTAATTTGGTTTATCTATGACCTACAAATCATAGATGAAGAAATATAAAAATCAATAAAACACAAAAGTAGTGAATTTTTTAAAGACTGTTTTTTCAAGAGTGTTGCTGATTTCTCTTCACTACCAAATAAAGTGATTATGGTACGTGAGTTATCCTTGAAAATATTTAGCAATATCTCTTTTAGTTAATTTACTTGTAAATGTATTGACATTTGTTATACCTAATAGATTAAATTTGAATATTTTGTTAACATAGAAAATAAAAAACATTGAATGAATGAGTACGTTAAGTGGAAAAAGGAATCAAAGCATATAATTAAAGTATCTTCTCAAGATGAGCAAGCTGTCAAACTCATCTTAAAAGATATTAGCTTTATCATGTGGAATAAGATAAAGCACGTGTTCTCTCGTCTGAAGATCGAAAGAACTGAGTGATCTTTTAATGTATTCTTTCCTTTAATCGGCTTGCAAAGAGTTCTGGTGCACAATAGTAAGAGGTAATACTGACTGATCGCATACTTGCTATCAAGCTTGACTCCAAATGTTTCATTTGCATTAACTCTTAATGTTCCAGGTGGCCTTTTGAAGCTAGTCTTAATATCATCCTTACTTTTACAAATGATGACACATTTAATAAATGATGAAACAGTCATAACGAAAACACAGAGAGCCTATGCAATTTGTGCAGTTCACCTAATAGTAAATGGAGAAAGTGGAAGTCCAAATGTTTGAACCTGTCTATTTAACCACCAAGCTAGGATGCTACATTGTTCTGGGTTTTAGAAGGAACGAGGACTTTTCTTTTACCATTCTCTCTTATATGTTGTAGCAACATGGGTTTAACTCTCGAGCTTTATTTAAAATTCACAACAAAACACAAAACCCTCAATTGCTGCCAACAACGCTGACATGCTGCGTATATTATTGTGCCACAGATGCACAGGCTGACAGCGTATCACTATATTATCGCCACCTCTGCCTCTTCTCACCTCCCTGCTGTGGAAGGTTGCTGTTGTCTAGGAAAATATGCACCCAGCTCTCTCACATAAAACACTGTGCAGCCCCTGTAGAAAGGGCTCCTGTTGGAAAGGTTCGTCTTTCCTTTATTTTTCTCATATCAGCGACTCTCACCCCTGTTCCAATCTCCCCAAATCTAGCACTGTCATGAGTCTGGTGTGTTCAGGACTTCTCAGTATCTTCTCTATATGACTTGACTGGTTTTTCTTATACTGTCATTTGATGGGGGGTTAGGGGGGTGGAGACACAGGCTCGTTATATGCCTTGCTCTTGCTTTTGCTTTTTTTCCAGCTGTGCCTTTCCAGAACCAGATGGTCAGTGTGAACATCATGGCACTCTAGTTTCCTATTAGGTCCTAAATACTAGCTTACCACTGACTAATGTAATGTCCTTGGAAAAGTCAATTTGTGTCTCTAGCCCCTTTTAAATAAAGGTTTATAAAGTAATTATGACAAGAATACCAATCATTATAACAGTTAAAATAGTTGACTTACTGTGAAGTAATGAGGCTACATGAGATAACACATAAAACTCTTCTGTACTAGGTGCTGGTGGCTCACTCCTATAATCCTAGCTACCCAGGAAGCTGAGATGTGAGGGTCACAATTTGAAGCCAGCTTGGGGCAGGAAAAGTCTGTGAGATTCTTTTCTCCATTGAATTACCAAAAAGCCAGAAGTAGATCTCAAGTGGTAGAGTGCTATCCTAGGAATGGAGGAAGCTAAGAGACAGTGTCTAGGCCCTAGAGTTGAAGCCTCAGTACAAGGACACACCCTCACCCTTCCCTCCACCTAATCTTAAAGCAGAAAGGACATCTACTGATCATGGTGATGTCTTTATTGCTGTTACCATTACAGAACTAAGCAAAGTTCAGGGCTCTTGGTTTGAAGTGGATGCTTAATCTAGACTAGAACATGCTGTGTGTGAAGGAAACAAATGAACTCAATTACACTGAGGCTGAGAATTACAAAACAGAACAAGACAAGACAAAATAAACACCAGCACACCCATGCTGTCATAGCTCCCTTACTGTATGTTCACATGAAAGGGATGGTGTCTCAATGTGTTCTTATAGAAAATGAACAAAGTAGCATATGAGTGAGGGAGTGGTGAAATTAGGCAAAAGACATGGATGTAAGATGTTGAAAAATACCACAGGAAATAGAGGTCCGGTCCTAACAACCCCAAGGAACCGAAATACTTAAGCAACATAGGACAGACTGCTGCCAGCAAATTACTCGGATGCTGTCCCAGGTCAGATAGCCTGCAGAGGCCGAGCCCTGGCGTCCTATGATGCATCTGGGCCTGCCCAGCTTGCTGGGAATTTGGAAGGCTGACTGTGGTCTTTTGCTTGTCAGCCATCTCTTCCAGAAGGACTTTGCTCTTAGAGGCTTGTTATTTCTATCTGACTCTTTATTTTAAAATGTTCATCTTGAGTCTTTATTCATAGTCCTCATCACACCTTGGAAATCTTTTAGTAATGTTGTACTGAGAGTGAAATTCATCTCCTGGAAATGTGTGATAAAGTTCTTATGTGTTAGAAACAGATTCCTTTCCTACAAGTGTTTCTACCTGGTAAGAGAATGAGAATCCTCATCTAAACAGAAGGCAGAGGGGAAAATGGTCCCCTAAAATCGTCTCAAGTTATGGTCAAATAGTGGCTTCCACATACCTTCTTGCTCATTCTAACGCCACTTCATTTGAACCCTCTGAAAATTGGATTGATGAAGGTTCATGTTAGTCTCAAACTCGAAATTTTCTGTCATCTGCAGTCTTTGGTCTATTTCTTATATTTAATTCATCACTTTATTTCTTTAATAGTCTGCTATTTCTATTTTCTTCTCTGGTACATTTTCCTCCACAGATCCCCCTATAACCATCCACTGGTAAACACTGGTGTTTCTTCAAGTCCTGTTTTATTTAGTTTTTTTTTTCTTCAATGATTTTTCTTTCGTTTTTCTGGAATCATTTGCCATATATGCAGCTATCTACATTCAGCTTGATAAACTCCTGATAAAGCATTTCTTTTCTGGAAACAACAGCAGCAACAACAAAATTCCTCCCAGAAGGAAAAGCAAGCTTCTTTATGCCTAAGGTCAGATTGTCACAACCAAGCAATAAGATTTTATAACTATCAAATCCCCTACAGATTCATGCAGGCTATAAGAATCAAACTAGATTTTCCCATGCAACGTTCTGTTTCACTAATGATGAGAGAAAAGTTGGTCATTTTCTGTCAAGACAGGTACTTTTTATTTGTTTATTTTTTTAAATTATTATTTATTTTTTATTGTGAAAATACTGTACAGAGGGGTTACAATTACATGGGCAAGATAATGAGTACATTTCTTATCAAGCATTGTAGCCTCCTCCTTTGTTTCCCCTTCCCATCCTTTCCCATCCTCCCCCCACCCCCCCCCACCCAACCCTCCCTGCCCCCTCCCCCAAAGTTGTAAAGTTCGTTTTCGACATAACAACTTGTACTTCTCATTGTTGCAACGGGTCCATCTGTATCCTTATTTAAACGACTTGTTTTCCCCTTCCCCTCAACAAATTATTTAGAAAGTTTGGTGTTTAAAAGACCTTCAATACTTTTCTCAAGGATACACTTGTTATTCAAGAGATTTACGTATAATTAAAATGTAAGAGTAATGGGGGCTGGGAAGGTGGCTCAGTGGTAGAGCGCTTGCCTTGCATGCTTGAGGCCCTGGGTTCAATTCCTCAGCACCACATAAGCAAAAAGAAAAAAAGCCGGAAGTGGTGCTGTGGCTCAAGTGGTAGAGCGCTAGCCTTGAGCTGAATTGCTGAGGGACAGCGCCCAGGCCCAGAGCTCAGGCCCCACGACCGGACCCCAAAGAAGTTGAAGATATAGATGGAAATGAAAAACTTAAAAAAAATCTACTGACTCTTGGTGGACATCGGCAAACTTGCACAGTAGGAGTTTTCTAGTGCTTTTCCTCTTGTGGAAGTATGAACTGAACAGTGATCACAGAGAAGTATTTTCACAAGAGTTGGGAAACCAGGTGAGATATTGCAGCACCTGGATATGGCACAGAAATAAGGAAAGATGCATGGGCTGGGAAGGTGGCTCAGTGGTAGAGTGCTTGCCTTGCATGCCTGAGGCCCTGGGTTCAATTCCCCAGCACCACATAAGCAAAAAGAAAAAAAGCCGGAAGTGGTGCTGTGGCTCAAGTGGTAGAGCGCTAGCCTTGAGCTGAATTGCTGAGGGACAATGCCCAGGCCCAGAGCTCAGGCCCCACGATGGGACCCCCCCAAAAAAATGTAAGAGTAATTACGACTTACGCTCATAAACATTACATATTATAAAATATGTAGCATACATAATTTTGAGATAATCTACACATTTTAAATATATACAATATTTATGTTTATAGTTTGGATTATGTACTAAAGAGTCACCTGCCTTATTGTTTGCCACTTTTTAAATGGCTGTTTATTAATTTTCAGTGTAACCAAGCCTCTTAACATTTACTCTTAACTCGATAGACTCTTAAAATGCTTGAATATGGGCTGAGAAGTTGGCTCAGTGGTAGAGTGCTTGCCTCGCATGCATGAGGCCCTGGGTTTGATTCCTCAGCACCACATAAGCAGAAAAAACCGGAAGTGGCGCTGTGGCTCAAGTGGTAAAGTGCTAGCCTTGAGCTGAAGAGCTGAGGGACAGCACCTAGGCCCAGAGTTCAGGTCCCACGACTGGATCAATAATAATAATAATAATAATAAAATGCTTGAATATTTAGGGCTAATGTAGTGGTGCATACCTGCAGTCCCTTGTAATCACAGGTGAGGTAGGAGGATCAATTATTCAAGGCAGATCAGTCTAAGGCCATCTTCAACAAAAGCGGAACTAATGAATAAGGAAATGAACTAAAAGAAAACTAAAAGTGAGCTAAAAGAAAATGCGTGAGAGGATGTGGCTCAGGAATTGGCTGCTTGCTGTGAGCCCCCAAGTTTGATCTCTAGTACTGCCCAAAAGAAAATAAAGTATAATGTGTGAATATTAGTGACCGAATGAGTTCACCAAATATGTATAACCATTATGGTTCAAATGGAAAGCTTTATAAATGACTCAGATCACCATTATATCATCTAAATATTTCAAGGACTTCTACAATAAAATGAACTAAAACTGGCTATTGGATATCACTTGTTTTTTTGACCTGGGGCCATGAGAGCTCAGAGATGTTTCATGATCTACCCACTGTGCCAGGCCTAACTCTTAGGAAAAAGGAAATCTCCCTTGAGCTTGGATCCTCTGACTCTTTAAATACCCAATGCAACACTTCCTGTGAAGTCTGCAGTAATAGATATGTAATAGTGCAAGAATTCAATTCAATTATTTTCAGTAGATTAAAAAGCTGAAGGGAAATGAACACACCGAGCTCTTTGTCAAATGTAAATTGGTACATGTTCAATGATATTATTAAGATTACAATGTCATGATGACAATTGTGTCAGTAGGTTTGAAACAAAATTAGCGAAAGCAAGTGACTTTGACTGGGTTGTCCTTGCTCAGTTTCTCAGGCCTGATACTTTAAGATGTGATTAAGGAAGAGTAGGACAGAGTATGCACCGGAATGCTGGAGACACAAGGAAAGGGAAGAGAGTAATGGTGACTTCTGAGAAGGAAACACAGATTGCTTGACCTTGGTCCAAGCTTTACTAGGATAGAGGCCAATGGCTTTAAAACTTTCCTGCCAGAGTCAGAACTAAGTTTTACATTGCAATCCAGTACTCCCTCTCACACTCCTGTTAGGAGTTCCAAAAATAAATGATCTGATGATAGTCAATGCAGTATGTCATTGAAAAACTTTAGATCGCCTATTCTGCTCTAGGCTATTCTCTTTGCATTTCTTTCTCTCTCTTCCTTCTCCAAAATGCTGGCCATGGCTCCATGAATTGTTTTATCAAAATCTATTATTTGAATAGCATTGACTCATAAGACTACGGCATTGTACAACTCAGGGTATTGTGTTTGGGGACCAGCCTTGATTTTAGGAATATCCTAGGGATATTGGAGGCAAGTAGTTATTCAAGGAAAAAAACATCTATATCCTCAGAACCCTCCCATTTCCCACTGTAAGTCTATCATTGGCCTTGATCGCTTTGCCCCATAACTGGCTCAACTTCTTCCTCTCTCTACACTCCAAGCAGTACATGGTGCATTTTTCTTTAAAAAATTATTTTTGGTGCTTCAGGCATGTTTTATCTGAATACTAGTGCTATTTCCTCTGGGAACATGCAATGTGTATCATTCTACTTTGTTTCTAAGAATTTTATATGGAAGACAGTTGCAATTTCGGCATAGAATAGTAAATAAATCTGAGAGAGTATTTGATATAGATTTAACAGATTTAGTCACTCTATTTTAAGTGTACTGGACGTTAAGAAAATCACTGCACACTTTTATTTTACAAGTTTTGAAAAATCATCTTTTTGGCCTCTTTGCCATCTATAAAACTTTTTTATGCCTATAAATTTTTTTTTATAAAACTATAAATCTCTTTGTATTAACATCCTTGAAAGCTATTTTACCCAAAAAATTCCCCAGATTTTATAAAACCTTTTTACTCTGAATTTATGGGATCAAATCTGAACTAGCTAGAATCAACCCAAGAATAATGTATCCTGCTGCAATCGTAAAAATGGTTTGCATTTTGGTAGATATATGTTTTTCTGGTTTTTTTCCCCCTTGGTTGTGGACCTTTTACTCTGGGCATGGGTGCTGTCCCTGGGCTCTTCAACTGAAGGCAAGTACTCTACCACTTGAGCCACAGCACTACTTAGATATATGTTTTTGAAAAATTATAGGCAGAGAGATTGAAAGTGGAAGTTTTTATTTCTTTTCTTTTTTCTTGCTTACTTTGATTTTCTTGAGTTTCTTTAAAAACTTTAATATCACACTAATATATTCATATTTCTGAAAACTTAATTGTTTTTATTCTTACAGTCTTCAACTGACCTTCTTGCTATTAGAATACCCTGTTTCTTAGTACTAGTGAGAGTGGCTAAAGTGGTAGAGCACCTATGTAGCAAGTCTGAGACTCTTAGTTCAAATCTGTGCTGCCAAAAGATTGAACAAATATTCTTTGGCTTGGGACTGTTCACTAGAACTCTGAAACTGTTTTCTATGCAAGAGCTTGTTCAGATTCCAGCTTCTCCTCCGCCATCTTCCCGGAACTCTTGAACAAATATTCTTGCCTATATCTATCAAGCTTTTTTTTCCCTACTATGTTTGGGATATGTTACTTTCCAAATAAACAGAACCCTAAAATAGTATGGTAAGGGACTTAGTACAGGAATCAATGTGATTTTAGGGTTGTAAACTGAATTTGAGGATTGTATTTTGGAAACATTCGCTTGTAAAGCCAACATTCATTGGTGTGAAACCTTAAAAGTGGGAGAGAAGAAATAAGTGGACTATGTCAAGAACATATCAAGTTCTAAGAATGGATATTTTCCAAAGCCATTAAAAACATATCAGTATCTTTCTAAGTAAGAATTTCCTATGTGGCCGTGTGATAACTGATTTTCATGTTACATGTATACGAATCTCTGAGGAGAAAATATAGTGGAAACTGTTCAGAAGTCATCAGGGTAAAATCACACTCAAAGAATTAGTGCCATCCTTTTCTATTATCACTAAGTTAATGCCTTTTGTCTTTAGGACACTTTTAGGGTTAAAGAAAAATCAAGTTAAAAGTTTAGAGTTTTCCCAAACCCCACTTACTTGCCCCTCCAAGTTTATAACTTAGGTTTGTATAGTATAATTATGACAATTGATGGGCCAATATTGACATATTATTAGGAACTGAAGTCCACAATTTTCATTAGAATTCCCATTTCGAGCTGTTTTGTGTGAGTTTTGATAAGTTTCTCTGGATGTGTGTTTACCATGACAAATTATTTGCATGGTCTTAAAAATCCTTTGTGCTTTTCTACTTATCTCTTCCTCTCCCTCAACAGTCTCTTTACTATCTCTTTCTTCTCTGAGATGTCACAAAATTGGAATTACAAAGTTAGTGGCCTTTTCTAATTGTTGTCCCACCTCCCCCATAGCAATATACATTTAACTTTCCTCCATGTCTTTTTTTTGTGAGTGTCTCTTTTTTTAAGCTAAAATTATTTTCCCAAAACAAATCAAGAATCCAAATTTAGCTAGCTCTGGGTGTGTTTTCTTGACTTCTAGTTTCCTTGGTCAATGAGAAAAAGTCATGAATTTTATAAAATGTTTTAATGAAATGAAGAAAACGATTATAATTCCTGGGGAAACTACAATAGGGGAGCCTACAGAGGAAAATAAAGCAAACTATTACATGTTGTTATGTGGTTAGATACTCAAGGAACGATTTACGTGTTTCTTCTAAGGAGTTATAGCCACTTGAATAAGTGTAAGACAAACCAAGCATGTTCAAAATAAAACACATAATTTCTCTAAAACTTGCTTTCCCTATTAACTTGCCTATAAAAGTTAGCTTCATCTTCTAGCCATTTGTCCAATCTAGAAGCATTTCAGTTTCTCTGTTTTCTTTCCCTGCCCCTCAGTCTATTTTGTCATTCCTTTTGTTCTAACAGTACCATTATTATTTCTCAATGGAATACTACAATGTTACAAAGGTTTTGCACTTCTGCAAATCATCTTCCATAATACTTCTAAAGTAAGCTTTCTAGGATAAAAATCTGGTTAGTCTATTCTCTCTCACTATGTTATTTTTAGGATGTGAAGTTTCAACCTTCCAATCTGCTACAAAACTATACTATTTCTTCACTTTGCCCCTCAAGGGACACAGTACCTGAGAGGCAGAGCCAAGCAGTCTTGCGCCTGTATAATTCATCCTTATGACATGGTACCATGTAAGTCCCAGGCCAGAAAAACCATGTAGAGTCATTCCATTGGTACATTTTAGAATCCAGATATGATTAAAATGATCACTAAGTCATTCAACTTGCTAATGGCTTACTTCTTAGGTATATTAGGAAATATAATTCCATTCAACAAACACTCATTTGACACATATTTTATGCTGGGTCCTTAGTATATGAATCAATGAAACAAAGATAGTATACTTGAGAAATCCAGTTGAAACTTAAAGGTTGAAAGAGATGCCCAGAGATTGTCTAGTTCATGCTTCTATTCTTATAGAGTACTAAAGTTTGACAAGTTCATAAGTTTATAAAATTTTTAAAGATGAAAACACTGCACTTCTTATTTATTTAGCTATTTTTTGTTAAAATTAAGAGCGTTCTGGTTGCTATCCCACACTGATAAATAAATTAAAGATGATTAACACAAAGCTAGATGCAAATCTCCTTGTCAAAGCCTTTCCTTTTTCATGAAGAGAAAATGCAATCAAAGTTATTTAAACTACACTACCCAGGTTATAGTCTGGCTGGACATTGATGGATGGTTAGGACCACCTGTAGGAATAAGATTATCTCCATACATAATCATGAAAAGATCTGGTTGTGGTGGATATTATGGTGATAATGAAGCCAGGTTCTGGAGGAAGAAGAACAAAGAAGAGGAGGAGAAAGAGTAAGAGGAGGAGGAGGAAAAGGAGGAGGAGGAGGAGGAAGAGGAGGGGAAGAGGGAGAAAGGGAGGGGGAGAGACAGGGGAAAGAAAGAAAGAAAGAAAGAAAGAAAGAAAGAAAGAAAGAAAGAAAGAAAGAAAGAAAGAAAGAAAGAAAGAAAGAAAGAAAGAAAGAAAGAAAGAAAGAAGGAAGGAAGGAAGGAAGGAAAAGTATCCTTGTCTGCCTTTTCTTATTCAAATATTCTAGCAGGAATTAAAAAAAAATTGTTTTTCATTTTTAAATAACATATTGCTCCCCGGGGAAGTTGGCTTTTAATTTTATTGCTTACAAAACACTAAAGAAACACCAGAGGGAAAGAGGTAGGCTTTTAAGGAATGAGAAGTATGGGAAGGAATAACAAAGAGGGTGTATAGCAGTCACAGCAGCCTCACTGTGGATAACTGAGAGTCAAGGGCAGTGAAGAAGACATCTCACCACTGGAAGGCTCAGAAACGGCATGTGTCCTGAATATAACAAAGAAAAATTTAATAGAGACACAAGCTTAAAACATCACAGATTTCCAAGTAAGTACCTTCACATCATACTTTCCCAATTAGTCGCTGCTATAGTGTAATACAGACCTTTGGGGCTGTTTTCTGCTTATTTAATTTATATGACTTTAAAAATTATCCTTAAAGGCCGGGCGCTGGTGGCTCACGCCTGTAATCCTAGCTACTCAGGAGGCTGAGACCTGAGAATCGCAGTTCAAAGCCAGCCCGGGCAGGAGAGACCGTGAGACTCCTATCTCCAATAAACCACCAGAAAACCGGAAGTGGTGCTGTAGCTCAAGTGGTAGAGCGCTCGCCTTGAGCTGAAGAGCTGAGGGACAGCGCCCAGGCCCAGAGTTCAAGCCCCACGACCGACCAAAAAAAAAAAAAAAAAAAATTATCTTTAAAGAGTTGTACAACAGTTAAAGATGAGCACTTATTGCACATTACTTACCTAGATAAATTAACATTAAGAATGCTCTGATTGCTGTAAGACTTCAATAAGATGTGAATAATACAAAGCTAGGTAAAATTTTCAATTATAATGTCAGTTTCAATTCAGCATGCCAGTTTTTAAGTATGCATCTTGATCAATGTAACATTTTCCATCATTCTAGACTTTTGATTTGAAACTAACTTCAGAAATAATTCAAACATTTATTTCTCCTAAGCCTATGACCAAAACAACATGATACCTACTGATTAACATGCCATATTCAAAATACTTGGTTTGGAGATGCTTTTTGTTGTTTTCATAAACCAAATATTCCACAGAAGATGAGGATATAAAAGAAATATGATGTAGTTTCTTAAAACAGCTCCAAAAATAGCAAAAAAAAAATCTAAACTCCATTCTGAGTCAAAGCACTGTGCTGATTATAATTTTATAATTGTACACTTTTGATGTCTATTACTTTATGGTGGAAATACTCAGTTGGGATGATAGTCTTAAAATGAAAAAAAAAAAAAAGGAAAATTTCTATTTGTCGTTTGTTAATCTGGTTTTATTTTTTCCATTGGAAGAACCCAGTCAGAATTTATATGACACAGTTCCTGTTTCTGAGAAACTTGCCATATTCTAGAAGCTATTAATAAGCATGGGCCAGCAATGTGTTCCCCACCCCAAACCCGCTCTTTTCTTGAAAGAAGAAGCAAGAACAAATCCATGTTCAGTGCAACTCCCTGCGGTCCAGTCTGGTGATGTACAGTACCTCATGTGTGACTTGTTAATTAAAATGTGTGCGTAGAGATCAGAAAAAGAAAAATACCCATCAAAAGGACGGCAAAGAGTCCTTGAATTTTAGAGAAAAGACTGAACTTCTTAACTCAATAAAAATGTTTAAAAATGCAATTGTTCATATTAATACAATGTTTCCAAAATGCTGCTTGGAAAAATGGATCAATTTCCTTGCTTGCCTACTTGCACTATTCTTATCTTTCTCACACTCTTTAGAAGGAAGTGGCTTTTTAACAAGAAAAGTCCTTAACAAGGGGTTTCTGGCTACGGCCTTTGCCAGGCATTATAATTGGAATTTAGTCTTGGTTGGTTATTGTTGGAAGCACAATTGACCTGGGCTCAGGTTTTAGGGCACAGCCACTCCAGTGATTAATGATAAATGGAACTGGAGTGTGCTGTGGGTTTTCTTGTTAGAGAAAACAAGCTTTCAATGCAAAGGGAACAACTCTACTTGATGGCCTGTAGCTTACAAAATTAAAACCAAAAATATGGTTTCTCTGAAGGGTTCAATAATAAATAATGTAGACTAAGTACACCAGAAATTCTTGTGTGTGTGTGTGTGTGTGTGTGTGTGTGTGTGTGTGTGTGTGTATGTGTTGGCCCTGGGGCCTGAACTCAAGCCCTGGATACTATCCCTAAGCTTTTTTTTTTTTTTGCTCAAGGCTATTACTCTACCACTTGGGCTACAGCTCCACTTCCAGTTTTCTTGCTGATCAGTTGGAGATCTGATGATCTCAGCCTCCTGAGTAACTAGATTACAGGTGTGAGCCACAAGTTCCTGGCTTTCTATCAAGTCCATATCTGGTAAAAAGTCAGAGACTAACTGGAGAGATTGCTCTGTTGGTGGGATGGAAGTGTGTTAGATTTCTATTTAAAATATCTTAGGGAACCCAGGGAGAATGGGCAAAGTAACAATGAACAAAGGATTGGTTTCAAATCCATGCTATCAGGATTTCAGGGTCAAAAGTGCCAGTGATATCTGGATTCAAGGAATGATATGCTTCAGTTCAGATGCTTGTGAAGTGAAGGAAGAAAGAACCAATAGGGAGTAGGGACTCAATCATATACCCAAGAATATAATAAATAGAAGCCATAGTAATTGTTTACCCATGGATATTAAACATAGCTTCACTGTATTCCTCCCTAAGAATATCCAGCATCTAGCATTACTGTCCCTATGTAACTGTGCTGTCTTCTAGTAGATAGAGACAGATAGCATTTCTTAGAGACTGACTTTATGCCAAGATCTAAAAAATAAAACTCAATTTCTTGAGGCCCTATGAGCTTCTCATATGCAGAACACTTACTACGTGTATTTCAGGAAGTCAGCCAGGGAGGAAGGATGCTTTTAAAAGTGACCCTGGAGTTTACAAACAAGCTCAAGAATTGGTATTGTGGTGGTTTGGCCTCTTATTCATTCTTACCATGAGACTGTTTTGCCTTGCTGGGTTAATTAAGAAACCATTTAAGGGGTGTGTGTGTGTGTGTGTGTGTGTGTGTGTGTGTGTGTGTAGATGTGTGTATGTGTGATGTGTGTGTATGTAAATATGATTATTTTTCCTCTATTTGGGCTTTTATTTTTATTTGTTTTAGGTGATTAGCAAGTTTACAGAACTATGCCTGTAAAGTTTGGAAGTGTTGTTAAAGTTCTTTTCTATGTAGTAGATTCTAAAAGGAGTGCAGATTGTATCTATAAAAGCAAAGGTTGTATCCATTAAAAAAAACAACAAACAACCCTCCCCCTCAATGCTACCAATGAAAAGCATTTTAAATCTCTAATCACCACTGAAAGACAAATTACTAAAGATTTAAAGACAGTTTGTGCAAAACGTAGCCCTCTAACATTTGAAGAAGTGTTCATTTCTACTTTTCTAGGTATCTATTTGTTGATAGGAAAAAGACGCTGAAGACTGATCTGTGGAGGCTTGATTGTCCTCTATGATTTATCCTGACCAGATTTCCATTGACTAAAAAGTAAAGGCATGAGTCCAATGTCCTACCGTGTCTTCATAGAGGTTGGGTAGGAAAAGAGTCCCTTGCTTGGCTGATGGTTGCAAAGCAGCAACAGGAATATGGAGCATTTTTGGAATGTGCACATGCGCAACACCTGGATTTTTTTTTTCAGAGTCAGAGTCATACTTCATCCATCACTAGAGTGAAAAGCCAAATGCTGGTGTGAAGGAGGACTTCTGAGGCAATTCTTGTGGAGCTCACAAGTCTATCCTGCTTGTCATCTCTTAGACATAAGCCTTTAATCCCCTCTTCCTAAAATTGTTTATTTTAAAATGTGAGAAAGTTTAAGGATGTCACAGCCGAGCTGTGTGAGCTTTCTCTTTAAAGAATCCCATCTTTCAAACCCATCTCCAGCAAAGAAAGTGGCATGTCATGTGCTGAACAGATGGGCTTTGGGCAACAGGGGCCTGCCCTTGTGTGCAGCTGTGACGGTCTGGCACACAGGTGTCTGAAGTTGGACCTTGTTGAAATTCCGACACTACCTTCTCCTCCACTGGGACGTATGACTTGGGTAGACTAAACTGCAGTGACAACAGATATATGGCCCTCACCATCACAGCTCTGCCTAAGGCGCTCACAGAGCCTTCTGACTCAGATGGAATGTTAGATGGTTTGCTCTAAGAGTCTGGGCCAACATTTTGGTTTTGATTTCCGCTTTTATATGGTGTATTGCCATTCACGGCTTCTCCCTTCACCTCTGAGAATTTTGGGGAGTGCTCAAGAAGAATGGGAACTTTGCACAAAGGAAAGCCATGTGGCACTATTCAGTCAAACCAACAAGCAGACGGGCAAAGTTCAAAATGGTGCTATATTGAGTGACCACCTGCTGAGGCAAAAGAGGATTTAAAATAAGGTATGTGTGTGTGTGTGTGTGTGTGTGTGTGTGTGTGTGTGTGTGTGCGTGCGCGCCATTACTTGGTCTTGAACTGAGAACCTTGTACTGTTGATTAGCTTTTATGCTCAAGGCTGGTGCTCTACCACTTGAGCCAACCTTCTAGTTCCAACTTTTTGCTATTTAATTGGAGGTAAACGTCTCTCAAATTTGTCTGCTTAGAACCACAATTCTTAGGTCTTTGCCTCTTGAGCAGCTTGGGTTACAGACTTGAGCCACTGGTACCCAGCTATAAAACTCATTTTTAAATGAGAATATGGAGACAAATTTATTAAGCTTCTTATAGAACAACTACTGTGAAAATAAAAGATTTTTTAAATGTAGGCAACAGGGAAGAGACTTAGTTGCTGTTCCTTCTACATAATCTTTTACATAATCATTTTAGTCTCACCAAAAATATTTCCCAGTGCAAAACCCAGATGTTTTGGAGTTTGGCTTTTTTTTTTTCAGAAAGCAATATTTAAGAACTTTCCCATTCCTTTCTATCTTAGTAACAGCTGCTTCTAACAACTGCTTATAATGAATATGGCCAAGTAGAAAAGCAATTGTCCACATGTTCAAGGAGAATGATTGTACCACAGTTCAGAACTTGACATTGTGTTTTTGCCCTATTGTTGATCTGCTTTCACAAGAACACAAATTTGAAAATTATGTCTCATTTAGGAAAACCTACTCATCTTCCCTCAAGTATGCCCCATCAATTGGATTTGCTCTGCCTTTACATTAACAGTCACAATCATTCAGTGACTAAAAAACTACAAATTTATCATCTTGAAGCATCCCATCATTTTGATTACTTTAAAAGGAATCAGATACCATTGAAGAGAGATTCTGATATTTGAAATATGCAGGTTTGTTCTGAAGAATGCCAAACTCACTTTTGCAGCATAATACAAAGAAGATGATAAAATTAAATACACAGGGCAATAGAGATCCCTAAAGTCTCTACATAGAGTTGAGGTTTTAATGTTCTCCTATAATCCCAGCACTCAGGACAATGGGGCAAGAGAAACACAAATTCAAGTCCAGCCTGTGCCA
This sequence comes from Dipodomys spectabilis, assembly GCF_019054845.1. Lineage (NCBI taxonomy): Eukaryota > Metazoa > Chordata > Mammalia > Rodentia > Heteromyidae > Dipodomys > Dipodomys spectabilis. Next base: position 3,621,890 of record NW_024870974.1, read on the forward strand.
TGCAGTAAAATAAACAAAACAAAATAGTCAAAAGAAACAACATAGGTTGGCCAGACTCAATCATGACAAACTAACTCTTACATTTCTTGAATCTGGGACTGACATCAGTATGCTGTGTATTTATTGGGTTCTATAATCACTCTCTTTGTGGTTTAATAGTCTCCTACTTTTTTTTTTTGTTGGTTGTGGGGGCCTGAACTCAGCCTGGGCACTGTCCCTCTGCTCTTCAGCTCAAGGCTATCACTCTACTACTTGAGCCACAGTGCCACTTCTGGCTAAGGAATCAAAACCAGGGCCTCATGTATGCAAGGCAAACACTACCACTGAGCCACCTTCCCAGCTCAGATATATAGTCTCCTATTTTAAACCATATATATATGTAAGATTTCTTATCTTTATAAGAAAGAAAGGCAGGAAAGTTATAGGAATTTAAATTAGGGTGAATAGCATGCATCTAAGGCAAAGCAGAGCTTCCTAAGAAAAGAGCATCATATAAACATAAGAAGCATCTTTAGAATGTTTATGCTAGCATCTGTTTTATTGTCTACATTTAGAACACTTTAAAAATTGGTATTCTAGAAACCAATTAAATCATCAAGTCTGCCACTGCCAGAGAGCAAAACATGATTGAAATAGCATTTGTTAACCATACCCTGCAAAAAGAAAAAAATGTAGGGTATGTTCTTTGCTTTAGTAAAAATGGGAATTCTCAAACACATTCGTGTGAACAGACTACATCAAAACCTATATGAACAGTTTTCTTTATATTTCCATTTTCCCTATGTTTTTCTGTTTTTGTTTTTTTTTTTTTTAGTTTCCCTGTGCTTGGGTGTAATTATATGTACCATTGGAAACTCAACAGATTTTTTCATGGTGTTCTCTAATGGTCTAATGGTAAAATGTTATTTAGATTCTTAAACCCAGATTTTCAAATAACTGTGTTCTAATTTTTTTGGTTGGAGTGAGTCTTATCTGTTGTTTAGGGTTAAGGAAATGATATCACACAAAGTGTGCGAGGATATTGTTATATTACATTATTTACAATAGTTTCCAGTTTTTATCATAAGTATTGAATTTTTCTTCTTTAATTTTCATTGATGTAGTCACTATGATGATTTATCTATTACAGTGGTACATAGATATTTAGGTAAAATTGTATTTCATTTTATCAACTAAAATCATCTTCTTTTGTCCCAATCTCAGGCAATTCTGTGGTTCTATTTATAGGAATCAGTATTTATGCCTTAAAAGAGATGAAAAGTAGGAAGGTTATTAATTGGCACTTATATTAACATTAATAGAATTGATTATGAACCTACGTATGGATTGTGATGTAGATCTTAGAGGAAAGAAGCTACTACTTAACAAATGAGGCTTTAGAAATTTGTACCTATGTGCGTGTCAGTGATATTGGAACAATGCTTTAAAATATTTAACTATCAACTCCAAATGAAAGTAAGAATACTGGCTTATCCAATGCACCATAAAGAAACCATAAAGAGAGTAGAAAACAGGCCACTAACTGTAAGGTACAAAGAGCATAGCCAAACCAAATCTTGTGTGACTAAAGATTAGTCTTCAGAATAAGCAGCAAGCCTTTAGGAATCAATAAGGAATTGACAGAGAGACATATAATCCAGTAAAAATGGGCATAGTACATGTACAGGCATTCAACAGAAGACAAACCATGACTAATAAATCTTTTAATAGAGACCTGGTCTTATCAGTAGCAAAGAGAATGCAAGGAATACATTGATCTGCCAATGCATTACATTAAATTATAACTATAAGTGTTGACAATAACAAGTATATGGGTACACATGAGCAATTTTAGCCTATGGTTCTTGGGAGTTGAGTCACTACAACCAACTTGCCAATGTCTTGTATGCCTAAACGGGCAAATACTGTAACCTATCAGTTCTTCTAAGAGTATACCCTAGAGGAGCAATTGAGCATGCACACTTAAAGACACCTAAGAAGCAGAAGAATGATGGAAAGGTGCCACTGATAAAGGTATGTTGTACTCATAAATTGATGACTCAGAACTTGATGTGCTGAATTGAATTTCCTTTGTACAACTACTTAAAGATCATTTAAAAAATAGACATATAGGGGGGCTGGGAAGGTGGCTCAGTGGTAGAGCGCTTGCCTTGCATGCCTGAGGCCCTGGGTTTGATTCCTCAGCACCACATAAGCAAAAAGAAAAAAAAAAGCCGGAAGTGGCGCTGTGACTCAAGTAGTAGAGCGCTAGCTTTGAGCTGAAGAACTGAGGGACAGCGCCCAGGCCCAGAGTTCAGGCCCCACGACTGGACCCCCCCCCAAAAATTAAAAAATTAAAAAAATAAAAATAGATATAGGATAAGGACGATAACAGTGCTGCTTGTGAATAACAAGAGACCAATGACAAATCGTGGCAGATTAGCAAACAGAGTGTCAAGGGGGAACAAAGGTAAATAAATGAACAGTGGCTAGAAGGGAACGTGAATGAATAGTTGAAATACAATTCTCTTTTAGATTATTTAAGTTACTCAAGCAAGGATAAGGTAAATAATATTGGGGGGGAGTCATGTTATTTTGGAGTGAGGATAAGGCAGATGTACTAAATAAAGATTAAGTATTGATACTTTCCTACTTCTTGGATTGCATACTGGTACATGATTGCATTTAATAAGCCAAACTATTTAAACTTTTAAAAACATGACAATGATAAAAAAGAAATGCCCAAAACCCTCTGGATGAATTTTTATCTCCATCCAGGTGCATTCTTTGAGAGTTGAGAAATGAATATTTCTTCGTGAACACATCCTTTAAATAGTGCATCCTTCTATAATTTTCAAAACGTTTCCCCTTGGTTCTCCAGCTCTGGGTGGTCATGTTTGGAGCATTTTCTACCTATCCCAGAAAGAATTTCATTGTAGGAAAAAACCTTCATGCTCTCAGAAACCCCTATTTCTGAACAGTATGTCTCTATCCTGTTGCTCTGACATCCTTGGAAATTATATAAACCCGAAATTATTTGAAATGCATGAGAACAATGAATTCTGAGTTCCCAATACAGGCACTGACACATATAGTGATAACATTTATTTTAATCATATTTAGAAATGATATTATAGAATTTTTCTGCTGCAAATGTTGGGGAAGCTAATTGTTCCCTGGGTTCCTTTCTTATATGAGATTGTATGGTACATCTTCAGATGTGATGAGACAAGTTGAAATCTCCTTAAAACCTATGTTAAAACTTTCTCTCAATAACATTGTGTACATGAAATATAAGTTTAGCTTTTGGTTACTTTCCCTGAGATGTTGTGGCTAAGATTATTTTTGTTAAATGCTGTTATATCTGGTTAAATGCTTCCTCTTATAAAGATCATATTGTTATTCTTTAAGAGAAAAGTTTAAAAAAATCATGTTTTCTAGTATTGAGTGCACAGCTGTCTTAGACCAAATGGTTTTCAAAGTTTAGCTCACAATCTGGGTGTTTCATGGATTTTTTTTTCAGGAAAACGAAAAGATCAAAACTTTTCACTAACGTTAAGTAGTTAGTTGCTGCCTTTTCTCACTCTTGATATTGACCTAGATGGCACAAAACAGCGTTAGGTTAAATTGTTAAAGCCTTAGTCATAAAAGACCATGGCACCAATTCTACATTCAATATGTTGCATTCTTTACACGGGCTCATAACATTTGATACTCATTCATGCGCCCTCTCTCACTAATTACTCTTAAGAAATATCTTTGTTGAAGCAAGTATATCACATCTTGACCCTTGAGTACACATCTTTTAACTGTTTGGTATGATGAATGGGAAGCATTTTTTTTCATGCACGAAGCACTTTTTTTGGCTGCAAACCAAAATATGATTGTGTAAGAACTGAGCACTAAGCCAAATTGGTACTTTTTTCCATTAACACCATTTTTATATGAAAGAATGACTAGCAAACAAGCTTTGGCTGCCAGACTGAGGTAGCGTGGTTGGTTTTTTATTTTTATTTTTTTTCAGAAATGAGCAAAGTGAATCCACCCATTGCTTTGAGGAAAACAACGTACAGCATTTGTTGTCATCTTGTCCTAAGACAACAAACATTTTTGAGCTGATCCATGAAAGATGCTACAAATGGATAGTATGCAGTAGGCTGGTGGAAACCCACCAGAGTAAGAAATGCTCATTGGTTTAGGATTTCATATTGCAACCAATCCTAAAGAAATAACTTTCTGTCAAGTTTTCGTGTTAGTTGAAAAAGTGTATCTACAACTATATTAAAAAAAAGCTACTCAAAGGCTCTTCGGAGAACCAAGTATGGAAGTACATGCCTATAATCTCAGTTACTTGGGAGGAGGGGGCAGTAGGATTATGAGTTCAAAACCAGCTATCTCAAATCATGCTAACTCAAAACAACAAAAACAAAATAAAAATGGCCAGTTTAAATGATAGAAAGCTCTGAGTTCAATCCCTAGCACAGTTTCAAAAAAAAAAAAAGTGATAGAAAGGAAGGACAAAATACAAGAGAAGAATAAGACCTCTTTTTCAAACTATGTATCTGTGTGAAATCAGTTTTATTTAAACCAAAACAGCAACATATTAAAAGAGCCTGGGGCTGGGAAGGTGGCTCAGTGGTAGAGTGCCTTGCAGGCATGAGGCCCTGGGTTTGATTCCTTAGCTCCACATAAGCAGAAAAAGCTTGAAGTGGCGCTGTGGCTCAAGTGGTAGGGTGCTAGCCTTGAGCTGAAGGGCTGAGGGACAGTGCCCAGCCCCAGAGTTCAGGCCCCACAACCGGCAAATAAAAAATAAATAAATAAATAATATATATATATAAGTAAATAAATAAATAAGTAAAAGAGCCTAAATCAGGAAATAGCATATACTTCTCTTCTATGAAGTTAGATATTACATAAATAGTTTTTCAAACATGTATGAAAAATGCTCTTTTTAGTACTGTTTTGTTTTTGAAAAATGGTTTTCATAAAAGTGTTTATGTCAACATGCAATATGATTATTATTGTTTTTAAGGAATTAATACATAATTTTTATTTTTTTCCAGTTTTGACTTCAAATAGAAGCACTGTAGATAGACAACAAACAAACAAAGCTCACTGTAGCCCCAGTAGAGTTTTAATTTTTATTTTATTATTATTATTTATTTTTTTGCCATTCCTGGGGCTTGAACTCAGGGTCTGGGCACTGTCCCTGAGCTTCTTTTGCTCAAGGCTAGCATTCTAGCACTTGAGCCACAGCACCACTTCCAGCCTTTTCTGTTTATTTGGTACTAAGGAATCGAACCCAGGACGTCATGTATGCTAGGCAAGCACTTTACCACTGAGCCATATACTGAGTAGTCAAGAACAATTTTTCTTAGGAAACTTGTTATTCTCTTTCTTTAAGTGATTAGAGACAAAGTAAATAAAAAAAACTTGCAGGAATTTCAGAACTTGAGTATAAATAGTACAACTTGATCCATTCTTCTTAGTTTCATATTTTAGCTTTTGTGATTTACCTCTTCTTAAAGGTTGGATCCCACATTTGTTCTTTGGTATTTCTTGAGAACACTTTGTATGTTCAGGATTGTCCTAGAGCCAGGACTATGGGAAATGAATGTCTCTCTTAGAATAAGGGGTACTGAAGTTAAGAATTGGATTTAGCTTACATTTAAACCCATAAACAAGTCTATGAAAACAATAAAGTGTCCTCCAATTATTTCAATGTTCAAAACAACCACAGAAGTATTTATCTATTTTTAATGGCTCTAATGCTTAGTGGTTTTTATAAAAGGCAAACCTAATTTTGAAAGAGAATCCCTGGACATTTTAGAGTTTTCAGTTGACAAAGGTTTTGCCCAAGAATCAAACTTGTCATTTAACTAAAAGCAAACTCCCTGAATATAGACATTACAGCTTTACTGGTTTCCTACCTTTCAAGGCAGACTACTGGTAGGTAATTCAACTCATTTAAACAAAAGGGGGAAAAGTCCATGGGTTTTTTTGGTAAAGAATAAAAAAAAAAACAGCCAATAAGTGATGGTAAATTTCACAGATGGCAAAACACTTTGGAGTCCCTAGAGGAAAATAAATTCTTTTGAAGTACAATTTGTGAAATTAAGGAAGAGTCACCTGGGACCACATTCTGATCCTGTGTAATTTGAGGAGAATCTCCACAACATTACAGACATTTTAGCAACTTGTTAGCAAGTACTCACTTAAAGGAAAAATCTCTGCTTAGCTAAGATGCCAAAAATTGCCTTTTGCATAACCAAAATGCCTGATTCGACTTTGATATTGATTCAAGAATGTCCATTCCACTGCTGTGTCAAAGTGAAGCTTTGTGTGCTTTATTAAAGTGACTTCCTTAAAAAATATTGCTGTCCCTTTGCCCTCCCCCAGCTGCAAGTTCCCTTTGTTGAAATATGATTTCATGAATTTATTCTGAAATAAAAATGCTATTTTTCCTTTGCTCTACCCTTCCCAGCTGCAGTCCTATCCGGCTTCGTGCAATAATTAATACATACATAGAATCAAAGCTCATCTTTCCCCTCTTTTTCCTCCCACCTGCAGATTTCTGGCACTTTTGTGTGGTTTGCAAGATTCTTTTTTTTTTTTTTTTGGTTGATTGTGGGGCTTGAACTCAGAGCTTGAGTGCTGTCCCTGAGCTTTTACCCTCAAGACTAGCACTCTACTGCTTTGAGCCACAGTACCACTTCTGGTTTTCTGGTAGTTAATTGGAGAAAAGAGTCTCACGGACTTTCCTACCCAGGCTGGCTTTGAACTGTGGTCCTCATATCTCAGCCTCTTGAGTAGCTAGGATTACAGGCATGAGCCACCAGTACCCTGCAAAAATAATTATAATAAAAAGAAAAACCAAAAACAAAAGTAGAATGCGTTATAGATGGACCGAGGCAAGATATTCCAAAATAATGTCTCTTTTGCATCTGATTTCAGCTTGCTATGCCAAGATTCTATCTAAGATCCCTGTGTCTTAGCTAATTTACTCTTTCACAGTTGAGTGGAATCCGAACTAGATGCCAGACTAGTGTTGGAACTCAAAGCCTTGTGCCTGCTTTATCCACTGGCTCTCTACCACTTGAGACATATCTACAGCCTTGTATTTTACTGGTTAATTGGAGATGGAGTCTCAGAGACTTTTCTGTCCAGGCTGGCTTTAAATCATGATCCTCAGATCTCAGCCTCCTGAGTAGCTAGGTTACAGGTGTAAGCTACCGGAGACTGGTAGTTTCTAAGATTTTTGTTTGTGATAACTTCAAAAACTACAAAGAAGTTCTGATTCTTCTCTCTCTTACTTTCATGCCTACACTGTTCTTAGTGGCTCTGCTAGCTGCCAGGGGAAGAAGCTCAGGGCCTTCCTCAGTTGCCACATTACTTTCAAATCCCATTATTTTATTTTTCAAGACATACAAAATGAAGATGAGCTCCTGTGGCTCACACTTGTAATCCTAGCTACTCAGGAGGGTGAGATCTGAAAAATATCAGTTCAAAATCAGCGCAGGCAGGAAAGTCTGTGAGACTCTGATCTCTAATTAGCTACCAAAAAGATGGAAGTAGAGCTGTGCTCAAGTGGTAGAGAGATAGCCTTGAGCTCAAAAGCTCAGGGACAGGCACCCAGGTCTAGAGTTCAAATCCCCGTACCAGTATGAAGGAAAAAAATACAAAAAGAGCATTATCCAAGGAAGAATATAACTAATTTTCTAGGGTTGAAATTAAGGAGAATTTTCTTTTTCTATCCTTGAAGATGACAGGACATTCTGCCTTTTGGATAATCTGTAGTAATTTCTTCATTTTAAACATGGAAGTTTAGAAAGACACTACCATTGTTGGGAAGATAGACCTTGTTCTGATTATAATTCTTCATGCTGTTTTCATTTGCTTATCAGAGTTGCAGACAGAAAATTTCCTAGCTACTTTGCAGTTTATGAGAAGACATTATGAATCACCAAATATTTCTGATTGTAGACTGAGAAATTAATAATTTTGCAGTTTGGGTTATATGTAATTTTCATCTTTCTATATATTCTTGTATATAGATTTCTGTGTACTGAAATGCAAATCTAAGAAAATCTTCCATGTTAACACTACTGCTAAAGTAATGTTATTTGATTTACAAGTTTTTTTATACTATTAAGCACCAAAAACTTGGAAACACATGTAAGCCTAACTAGGTGCCAAATAAATCACTTTATGTATAGAGAAAATTCAAATGTGTGTGTCTTTACCCTTTCACATGAAAGTGAGCCACTTTAGCACTGCTTTACATGATTTCCACGACTCATTGTCTTTGCCTAGTACCACGATAGATTTTGTTTCCCCAGTACAGATTTTTATTAACTCTTTTATCTTACAGTCTATAATTCTAGCTTTCTTTCTACTGCACCTTGAATCTATGCTGATTTCTTTTGATTAGTATCATTCCTCATATCTTCTGTACCAGCAGAGACTCAACGACACCTTGGTGTACACTTTGTATGCTCACAACAGACACAGACTATTATATCTGAAATACTAGTTGACTAAAGGAGGCAATGAATAGTTAGCTGTTAATCTTTTCTCTCAGAACTCTGAAATAGTCACAGAGTGTTATGCATAATGTTTAGTGATGGTGATATATCTATTTTCTTTTGACCCTGTTTGTATAGAAGTTGAAATACCATAGAGACATAACTAGTAGAGAGGACTGGAATTGAGGCCAACAGCTTCTCACGAGGAACAGAGCAGAGGACACGGTGTCGTTAGGGAAGCTCATCCTTTTCCTTTCTCATTCTAAGAATTTATATAGCCCGGCGAGTCAGCAAAACTGTACAAGGAGAAGCAATGGGAATCATCTCCAACATCAGTCTTAAGTCCCAGCAATGCAAGCACATCACTAAGTGCATACATTTATCCATAGACTGGCTTCATCCAATAAGACTCTAGCTCCTAGACCTAACTACACAGAACCACCTGACACCCAGCCATACCTCATGTGGTTTGGTGTAAAAATCCAGATTTCACAGCTACCTTGTCACTGTGGCAATTCATATAACTTCTAGTTTGACCCATGGCACCATCACACCTATTGTTTGATATCTTCTCATTTTCTAATGACATAACTTAAATATATATTTATATCTTAATACACACTGTTTCCTAATGCCACTATTTTAAGTCAAGATGACAAAGAATTTAAAATTCTCATGATGATGTTAAGAAAGGAAACAACTTATCAGATTCTCAAATCTGTCTGTACAGGTTGTGCATAAAATTTCCATTCAGGAAGATTCAACATAAGCACACATTTAAAAGCCAATGTGAAAAAAAGTCACTAGTCTAAGAAAAGCAAACTTGCTATGATATAGTTGTTCTTTTGAGATGTAGGTGCAAATTTGAAATCTTATTTTGAAGAATGTCCTCTGGCTTTACATCTGAAACATTGTCGTTTGGAATACTTTTCTCAGTTTTATGGATGATATAAAATTTTTATATTATATGATATAATCATTTATCATAGTCATACTCATTATTTTACTTCACTCTGCCTCTCTCAAACGGCTACAATTTATAATCAAGCTTTCATTTCCCACGTACTTCCCACTTGAACTTTGAGAATGACACTGGTTCTTATTTAACAGATATGCAGTTCTTCTATTTCATTTGCATGAATGAAGGACACAAGGCAGAGCTCTTCAACTGTCCTTTCCCTTGACCTTTGCCTGAGTCCAGCTGTCACATTTACATGTGGTTGTAAGAGGAGAGCACAAAATAAAAAGAAAAATCACACACCAGCACCCAACTTAACTGTTAATGAATCATGTATTAACAATACTCGACAGACACATGCAACGGACATGATTTTGAAGTCCCTAAAGATTTCAACCAGATCTGAGAAGTTTAAATGATATAAACTTTCTCAGTTACCAAAGATTGTTTACTAAAGCTACTCTTTTTTTCCTCCCCCAACAAGCCATGTGCTGCTAAATATGAAAAGAGGATCAGATGCCTGGGAAGACTTCCTCCTTGGGGTTTAGTTAGGTATATAGAAAAATAAGCTACTTTGAACTTTCCTTGGAGATATTGACATTTTTCCTTCTGAATCATTCTATAATACTTGAATCCACATTACCAAAATGATATATTAAAGCATGATTATCATTAATAACACAGGAGAAGCTGTTTTTCAAAGTCATTTATAAAATGAGCCCTCCAAACCGTAATCATTTATATCCTTAATTTGGAGTTTCCAACTTTATCTTCGAATGTATTAGTTACATTTGGCTCTTTGATGATCAGTTCACACTTTAGTTTTACTTTTGCTATTTCCTCAAAGGTTGGAGTTGGTCTCTGAAATCATGGCAGATTTATACCCAGAAGGGTGCTAGTTATTTTAAACTTAAATGTCGTAACAATCCCAGCCTTAGTGTAATTAAGCTGCTTTCAGACAGAAACAATAGTCTTCTCTAAGATGTATCTCTAATGATTCTATGTGCTGTTACCAGATGAGGAAATCGACTGATCTAGAGACAGAAGTGTTTATTAAGTGAAATTGAGCAACTTCTCACCAGGGTCACTAAATCAAATAAAACAAAAAATAAAGAATAAAACAAAAAACTTCATGCAGCTCTTCTGCTAATTGTATGATCAGAATACAATTTGTAAAATAGTAAGTAGATGAGAACATCAGAAACTTAAAAGAAGATAAAACATTTTATATCTCCCTTACAGTTTAAAAAAAGATTCTTGACGAGATCTTTAATTGCAAGTTAAGAATAATGTAGCTAATGAAGTACCAGACTAAATTTAAAATACAAAAAAACCAAGAAATACCCAGGCAGGGAAGAGTTAAAATGGTCCGTAGGGAATGGGAACCATCAGGTGGCTCCAGGTACTTTAGAAGATTGTATTAAAGGCATCGGTAAGGAAGAAGATTTAGATCTTTTTGGTTTTTGGATTAAAATTTTTTTTCTACTCTTTTTTCTATTTCTGTTAAAACAAATGACTCCAAATTTAGTTTAAGTCAAGATGAATTATCTCACTGTTCCATAGGTCTGAAGTTTGAAACCAGTCTCACCTGCTAACAGCATGAGTTAATAGGACAGAGTTCCTTGTTCAGTGTCCGCTGAGAGAATCTATTTTATGCTTTTCCCAGGCTGCCTACAGTTCTGGGCTCCCAGCCCCCATTTCTTCACCTTTGAAGCCAGCAACAGCAGGTTGAATCCTTTTCAAATTCCATCTCTCTAACCTTCCTTAGTAACATCTCTTTTTGACGATAGCTTGGGAAATGTTGCCTGTTTTAATGACTCATAGTTAGGATGACTCTACTCACATATTCCAGAACAATCTTCGCACTATAATGTATTTAACTTAATCACATCTGCAAAGTGTCTTTTGCCACATATGGTCATGCGTTTGCAGGATTCCTAAATTGGGATATGAACCGTCTTCAGGGGCTATCATTCTGCCTTCTATAATATATGTGACCTCAGGCAACTGTTTTGTGTACTGCACTTTCTATAATTTATGTTGGGTGTGAATTGAAAGGCTGGATCATCTAGCCATCGCTTCCCTCAGGAGAACTGGAGTGCAGAGAAAGAATGTTATATAAAATGAAGGCAGAGATCTACAGGACAGGGCCACCAAAGATTGCTAGCAAAACACAGGAACTAGGGGAAAGCACTAACCTCAGTTTTCTATTTTGATTAAAAATGTCCTTGCAAGTTTGCGCCAAAAAAGAGCCACAATTTCAATCTACTCATAATTCTGTACTAGCTACCATGAGTTAAGTACTATTAACTATGTATGGTTGCTTATTTGATGCCATGCCAAGTGCTTTTTTTATATATATATTAACTAATTTCATCCCCTTAACAAAGGAGAGTCTTACCCCAATTTTACATAACAGGAAATGAATAACCACACACACACACACACACACACACACACATGATGTATCCAAGGGCACACAATTCCTAAGGGGCACAGCTAAATTCACAAATACCTTTAGTACTTCAGGACTAGGACTGTCAATCACTAGAAAATTAAGTAGACCCAGAATCTTAGGTCAGCAGACATAATGTTGGATTCAGATTGTTTTAAATTCTTTTTCTGTCATTTTTAGCCTATACTACATTTGACTTTCACTCAACATTTACTCAATGACTAGTGGTTTTCATTCCTCCTCCTCCTCCTCCTCCTCCTCCTCCTCCTCCTCCTCCTCCTCCTCCTCCTCCTCCTCCTCCTCCTCCTCCTCCTCCTCCTCCTCCTCCTCCTCCTCCTCCTCCTCCTCCTCCTCCTCCTCCTCCTCCTCCTCCTCTTCCTCCTCCTCCTCTTCCCTCCTTTCACTCCCCCTCCTCCTCTCTCTCTTTTCTTCTGGCTGAAGGATTCATGGAGCCAGCAAAGCAAAGGCATGTGAAGCCCTGCTTTGATAAACATTTTCCATTCATATTTTGAAGAGAATAAAAAAGCCAAATAAAAGAACCCAAATGGCAAACACTGCAAAGCCATTCCTTCATAAAAATAAATTTTTGGTGAAGAGGTCTTTCATTTGGAAATTAGATCCAGCTTCTGCTTATGGAAAAAACAAGTAAAGGGGAGAGACAATCAGTAGGTCTGCTAACTATATAGCCTCATACTAATACTTAGGAATTCAGCAATACTGAAAGGAAGACTTGCAAAGATTTGTGCAATTTGTTCGCATATCTATGCACTGTGAAACTAGGCATTATGAAGGACCCATCTCGCAGGGAGTTCAGAATGATATAATTCAGGACAGATTTTCCCCCCCACTTCTAACACATGGTTTTAAAATAGAAAATTTCTTTTCTTTTCTTTGAAGGAAGATGGAAAAATCATTATGTTCCAAGTGCAAAAAATTAAGTTCAGAGTAAGTTTGTTATGGAATTTAATATGTCACTTCCTCCATAGCTTTGATTAGGTGAATGTATTTCTTGTCAGCAAAGGAGAGGGTTGAGGTGTTTAGTTGTTGGATGATGGAAATGTAACTCTCACATGACCTAGAATGATGATTTGTGCCTGTTGTGAATTCTAAATATGTTTGTTTTCTAATTGGTAAAGAAATAGTTGTTGTCAGGTGCTGGTGGCTCACACCCTGTAATTCTACCTACTCAGGAGGCTGAGATCTGAGGATAGTGGTTCAAAACCAGGCAAGGCAGGAAAGTCCATGAGACTCTTAGCTACAATAAACCACCAGAAATCTGGAAGTGGCACTGTGGCTCAATGTCGTAGAGCACTAGCCTTGAGCAAAAGATCTCAGGGACAGTGCCCAGACTCTTCATTGTTTTATACAGATGTCAGTATGTATGAGTCAGAAAATGTACTCCACAGGTGAGAGATAGATCCTGGGCTTTGCTCTAGGACTTTCAGAACTTCAAATAAGCTGGATAATGAGGTGAAAAAATAGAAAGAGGATTAACTCTACTGGTTACCATATACTTCGCAGTCTGAGGGCTAAGGGCTTTAAATATATTATCCTTTATTTAATATACTAGATCTTAGTTGAGCTAAACTCTAGTTCTGTCACCTCAAAAAACTTTCCTTAATTGACTCTTGGAAGTAGGAATATTATCATATGAAGTTGAGATTGTTTACTTAGACAAGTCTTAAGGGCTTGGCATCATGGTGTATGCCTTTCATCCCAGCTGCTTGGGAAGTAAAGATAGGAAAATCACAGTTCAAGACCAGCCCTGGCAAGAAAATTAGTGAGACCCTATATCAACATCAAGCTGGACCCAGAGACACACATGGAAGAATCAAGGTCTGAAGCTCTCCCCTGACAAAAAGCATTAGATCCGATTGGAAGGACAAATTAAAACAAAAAAGGTTGGGTGTGTGGCCGTAGTGGTAGAGTGCTTGCTGAACCAGGGCAAAGCCCTGATAATAAACCCCAGCGTAGCACAAGCAAATTCATAGAAAAGGCTGTAGGATTATTGAAATTCCTAGGGATACGCAAAGAAAGAAGCACAAACCAAGTAGCTGAAGCAATAGAAATGTTTCTCCCATGGGTTTGGGGGAGAGAAATCTGAAACCAGGGTGTCTGTAGAATTGTATAACCCCTGAGGGCCCAACCGGAAGGGCTCTTGTCTTGCTTCTTTCCGGCCTCTGAGAGTTAACAGTGAAGCTGACATTGCTGGGAATTTCATGTTCCTTTGTATGTTTGTACATTTGAGATTCTGGAAAGGTATAGTGCCTGGTGTCACTGGGGCTTTCTATGTGTTGGTGGGGGGGTGGGGGGGGAGGTGAGAGAGAATTGTGTGTGTGTGTGTGTGTGTGTGAGTGTGTAACTGAGCTAAGCTCTATCCTTGTAATGTGATGAGCAGTGAGTAAAGGTCAGTCCCCAGGCCAGCCACACCTAGCATTTCCCTCCCAGGGACATCAGAACCAGGAGCAGTTAGTGCAGTTCACAGGGTTGCAAATTTGAGAATATTTACCCCAACTCTTAGGGGTTTTGAAGGTAGTAAACTTTGAAGTTGCCATTTACGACTGCAAACAGGAGAACTGCCCATTGCAGGCTCTTCATCCGAAAGATGGAGACAAAATCCCTTGCATGAAATTTTCTGAGACGATGCATTGAATAGTTTGCCATCAGCCCCAACACATAAAGGGCAGATAGCTTGTTTCCTTTCTCTGCCTTCTGACCTATGTGGGTACCCTGCGGTGGAAGCGGTTATAGTTTACAAGCCTGAGGAAGCATCTTTGATTCACAGATAGGATAGGAGAAACAGTAAAAGGTGGAAAAAAGGATTGGCAAAGAACAATACTGAACAGTTACTAAATGCTTATAACACACTGAGATGTACAGGTTTAAATTGTCCTCCTGTTCTTGAGGTAGAAACTTCCATAATGAATAAAGAATGTTTCAGATGCTGAAAGTTCAGTGGTGAGCAGGACACAGGGATGCTACAAATTGTGCTTATCTTGAGAGCTCACAAACGTGGGCCAAATGTCGTAAACAGCCTTCTTTATTCTAACTGGAGTAAGTGCTAGGCTGGGGATGAAGTCAACAGAAACATAGCAATTTAATCTCCAGTCTTAACATCATTTCCAAATGACAAAGTCTAGTTTTTCAATGGTTCACACCAGCAACAAGGTAGCCATAGTCAAAACAAAAAATGACATCAATCAAGGAAAAAAGCTGATCAAATGTAAGAATGTATTCGATTTGTAGCAGATCTTAATTCCAGTGAATAGTTTTCGTGCTTCTTTTTTAAAAATCATACACTGCTGATAAACCTATGCATTGCTTCAAATACATTGGCCTACTGCTGTTTATGCTTCTATTTTATCATTCCTTTACACACTTCCTCCAACTACTCCCTCCCTTATCACTCCATTCAAAATTTCTTGACACAGGACATACTTGATTATCCCATTTTTTCATTTTTATGGTGATAAGATTTCTGTCTTCTTACTTTTACAGGCACAGTTCTTGCTGCTACAATTCCTGAAATATTAGAATCTTAAATTTTAAATATCCTAGTTTGTTCTGGAAATTTATATTCAATACGGCCATAGATACATAAAAAATTAAAGCAATAAAAAACCCAGAAAATTTTGATAATTAAAATTGGTGATTTTTGTTCCTGTGTAGTTTTGCTCCTTCTAACCAAAGAATCAAAACTTGAATTACAAAAGAAAATGTACTTGGACTGCTTATGCATATGTGTATCTATAATCCAAGCTACTCAAGGAAGAAGAGATAGAAGGATTGGAGTTTGGGGCCACTTGGTAAAGTCTGAACACAAACCCAAAGCAAGAAAAGTCTAGAAGCATCCTTCAAGGGATAGAGTTCTTGCCTAGCAAGCATGAAGACCTGACTTCAAGCTCCAGGGCTGCAAAAAAAATCACTAAAAATGATAGATATATACATATATATATATATATACATATATATATATATGTATATGTGTACATAAATGTTTATTTCTTTTTGTCAGTTGTGGGGCTTGAACTCTGGGCCTGGGCCCTGTCCCTGAGCTCTTTAGCTCAAAGCTAGAACTCTACCACTTGAACCACAGCACCACTTCTGATTTTCTGGTAGCTAATTGGAGATAAGAGTCTCATGGACTTTCCTACCCTGGCTGGCTTTGAACCACAATCCTCAGATCTTAGCCTCCTGAGTAGCCAGGATTATAGCACCCAGCTATTTTTTTTTAATGGGAGTTTTCTTTTTCTATTAATAAGTTTTTTATTGTGAAAATACCATATGGAGGAGTTACAATTACATGAGCAAAGTAATGAGTACATTTCTTATCAAGCATTATTGCCTCCTCCTTTGTTTTTCCCTTACCATCCCTTCCCTCCAATCTCCATTACTACACTACACTTCCCACTCCCCGAGGTTGTAAAGTTCATTTTTCGACATAGCATCTTGTACATTTCATTGTTGCAATGGGGAGAGTTTTCTTTATAAAGTTACTACTAGTGCATTCTTAAAATGGTATAATCTGCAATGGCCCAGGCCTTCTGTAGAGTGAGTTATATACTTGAGTTACATACTCACAGCAATTCTAGAACAAAGGCCAAAGTTATCATCAAACAATAAAGGACCTTGTATGTGACCAAAACACTAAGCTTTAGGGTGACCACATGAAGCCAGGTCGACTCTTAGATTTGTCTGATTTCCTTGAAGCAAATCCTTTTTTGTATATTTATGTTTTAAAGGAACAATGCTGATGACTTTAGGAAACTATTTTACGTACTTACTGGTTAAGCCAATGACTCCCCAAGTTTAGTGCCTCAGTTTCCCTCAGAATTTTCACATAGTATTCATAAATGAACTTCATCAGCTGTAAAATTATATATCTACAGACTAATCTTTTGCCTCAAATATAAGGTTTCTAATATGATCTTTATCAGGAAGTAGTATTTTATATTTTCTGGAATTGGCACTAATAAACAAAACAAAACAAAAATACCCCCCTATTTTAGCCAAAACAAAAAAAAAAAACCCTTTTTTATTCTGAATAGCTGCAGCTATGTTGGTAATAGCTCTTGTTAAAAAAGATCTGACAGGAGATGTATTAAAAATGTACTTTGAGGAATTATTATTATTTATGGAATGATTCCTTCACATGAGAGATTTTTATTTGAAATTATTATAATTTTAAAAGTCAGCACTAGTTTTCGATGATAGCTATGCCCCTTTCTTCTTTCCTTCTTTCTTTTTTCCCTTCTTTTCTTTCTTATTCTTTTTTTTTTCCTCTTTGATGATATTAGGATTTGAACTCAGGGATTTGTGCTAATAGGTAGGTACTCTACAACCTGATCCATGTTTCCCATCCTTTTTGCTTTGTTATTTTTTATGTATTTATTTTTGAGGTAGAGTATCCTTTCATAGGGCTGGACTTGCATTCTTCTATTTATGCTTCTTCGCCTACCTGTGATGATAGGCATGTGTCATCATGCCCAGCTTTTTCCATGGAGATGAGGTCCTGAAAACATTTTTACCCAGACTAGCTCAAAACTTTGATCCTTCCGGTCTTATTCTCCCACATAGCTGTGATGACAGTTGTGTGCCCCATTATTGGTTGTGGTGATGCCTTACAAACCATTTTTTTCTGGACAGGCTTTGAACTATGGTCTCCTGCTTAGGTAGGAATACAAGTATGAAACAATAATACCTGGCTATCAACCACTTCAACCACTGATGCTCATTTCAGAGGCTGCTTTTAGGAGGGACTTTAATAGGTGGTCCTTCTTGTATACAAATATACATTCATGGCTTTGAGTGACTTAAGTGATTATAACAATTTGACCAAGAAATGTGGATGTACTTATGGACTTTTTTTTTTCTAGCAGGAATTTAAGCAACATAACTTGTTTGGGAGCCAGAATGACGAATACCACATTTTAAGGCAGAAACAGAGAGGATTTGAGGCGGGAAAACCCAGTACATTCAAGATAGATTAGAAAAATATGATTCATTTACTTTGTCGAAAACAGGATGTCCTGGCAACAGAAAAAGATGGAAAAGGGCTTTTTGCTTGGGCTTTGTAAGCTCTCCAGGACAGTTTTTCAGCCTCCTGATCCCTCACCTGTTTTGATGTTCATAGAAGGGGCGTTTCATATGCCCAGCGAGTTCTGGATCATCCTTGCTCTTGAGTAGTTTTGACAGCTTTAAAACTGTAATTCTAGAAACAGGAGCCTGATGTTAAGCATCTGCACATGGTCTCCATTATTTTCCACCAGAAGAAAACAATACTTGGGTAAGATTACACTCTAATGGAATCCATTTTCACTAAATAGGTACATTTAGTCAGTTGTAATTTGGTAAACCATAAAAGAGAAAAAAAGAAGCTATTTAAAATGAAGAAGGCAAGTGTAAGCCTAGTAAAAACTTTTCTGAGTAACTGATTCCAAACACATGCACAATTATAGATCTGAACATTGATTTTGATATACCAGAAAATTTGGAGATGATTAAGAAGAAAATTCAGAATTTAAATTACCAAGATCTTTCTGGTGATGTTTTTGTTTGTAATCTTACTGTGTTCCTATCCCAGATCACTTTTTAAAAAATGAAATTGCAAGGACATTTTTCAGTTGGTATGGTAAAAGAAGACTTGAACTATAAAACATTTTTGGGAAAAAAAGTTGAGTGCCTAAAGAGTTGTTGACTGTACATTATCTTGTTAATAGTATAGATGCCCTCCTGCATTTTGGGAAGAATTTAATCCATTTTCATATCGAAATAAAGGCAGAAGTACTTATATGATTGATATCTTTCAGGCATACAATCTATACATTTCACACAGCACTTGCTTGATGAAACAATAATTTCATAGAATGAATTTCTTTTCAGAAAATTCAAACTTGTTAACAAGGAAAGAAAAGCAACATTCTAAGCACTGATATGAAATCTTCCTTCCTTCCTTCCTCCTTCTTCCTTCCTTCCTTCCTTCCTTCCTTCCTTCCTTCCTTCCTTCCTTCCTTCCTTCTTTCTTCCTTCCTTCCTTCTTCCTTCCTTCTTTCCTTCCTTCCTCACTTCCTCTTTCCTTCTCCTACTCATTGCTTAATCACTTATTCAGAATTTACTCTATGTTGGGCCCTACGTTAGATGCTGAGGATACAGAACAAGCTTTATCAATATGGTGAGGTTATTTAGTCACATCTCCACTTATTTGCAACATAGTCTAATGTACTTCTATCCAAATTAAGCTTAGGTTTTTAATGATGAACCTCAGACTTCTGAGAGAGGCTAAACTAGGTGTAAGACCTTTTTTCAGAGAAGCAGGAAAACTACAACTCTGGTCTAATTCATGTTACATTGCCTTAGGAAGGAGAAGGAGATTTTATGCAGCGGTCTTTTCCTTGTCCTGTTAATTTTTAGACTAGAACAACGGGTCTCCAAGGCAACCATGAAAACCTGTGTCCATCCCATTACCTTGTAATTTGGTGCATGATGTTAATATCCAGGTGTTACCTTTTCTTTGATGTTTTAGGGCACAAGAGTAGCAGTGGCATCTGTGTCCCATTAGCTTCGGATTCTAACTGCTTTTGTAGAGTTTACCTTAGAACTCTGGGCTCAAAAGAATTTCATCCAAAACACTTCTTGGTTACGTACTAATATTATAGTGTGCTATCAACTAGGCACATTTTATTGTCATTCATTCCAGGACACAGAAGGAAATTCTGATCAGAACACATAAAACAAAATATCTCCAAGTATGTATAGTGATTTTTTTTTGTTTTGGATTGCATATTCTCTGTCTTCCACAAATTGAACTTACATCATTTTTACATTGTGATCAATAATCATTGTAAGTACAGACAGATGTGTATCTGAACACATATCATTTAAGAGATGTTTTGGCCCTGAGGAAAAAGCCAGAAAAACCAACAGATGTTGTCAATGTACATTCTCTTTGGTTCTCATAACAAATAAAAGATTTCCAAAGCAGATTTTGATTATTTTTTCATAATTAATTTTTTACTCCTTAAAATTTCTCAATATCATACAATTAGAATTTGGGATAAATATTCACCTGGCTGATTAATTGAAAATATGAAAACAAAATTTCTCTTGAATTATTTGGAAAGGTATATTGACTTCTACATCTCAGGATCTTATTCTAAATCTGAGCATGGTTTGTTTTGTAAATTACATTAGGAAAAATGGTATAAATTCACACTGGTGAGCTCATGTGTGGAATTCTTATTTCTTGACACACGATAAAACTTCCATTGAAATGTTAGTCTGAAAATGACAAAAAGAAGAGACAATAAATAAATGGGACATTGGTGAAAATTCTGAAACAAGTTTTAGATGTCAACTAATATCTTCTTTTGTAAAATGGAGAGCCCAAATAAGAAGAACTTCAGCCAGGGGCTGGTGGCTCACGCCTGTAATCCTAGCTACTCAGGAGGCTGAGATCTGAGGATCGCGGTTCAAAGCCAGCCTGGGCAGGAGAGACGGTGAGACTCCTATCTCCAATAAACCACCAGAAAACCTGAAGTGGCGCTGTAGCTCAAGTGGTAGAGCGCTCGCCTTGAGCTGAAGAGCTGAGGGTCAGCGCCCAGGCCCACAGTTCAAGCCCCACGACCGACAAAAAAAAAAAAAAAGAACTTCAGAGCTCCACTCAATGCTGCTTCAGTAATGACTGCAGCTAAGGCAAAAGAAGACATGAAAAATGTGACTGGGAGGGTATACATTTAGTGACTGACTCCATTCTAGAAGAAGGTATTCTTGGAAATGACACTAGGAATATCACTTCTTTTTTTTGGCAGTCATAGGGCTGGCAGACCTCAGGGTCTGGGCCTTGTCTCTGATCTCTTTGATCAATGGCTAATGCTGTATCACTTTGGGCCACAGCTCCATTTCTGGGTTTCCTGGTGGTTAATTGGAGATAAGTGTCTCATTACTTACTTGCCAGGTAGATTTCAGCCTCCTGAGTAGTCAGTATGACAGGCCTGAGCCACCAGTGCCTAACTTACTCATTATGTCTATTTGAGACAGATTTCATATGTATCCTAAGCTGGTCTCAAACTCACTATCTTCCTGCCTCAGTCTTGAAAATACTGGGATTATAGACATAGGCATCTTACTCTTAATACAATATTTAATATTACAAAGTTCTAGAAATATTTCAAAGGAAACAAATTCGATTATGGGAAATTAGTATGGCAAGTAATAGTTCTATAATTAGTATTAGTCTCGTTGTCTATAACCTGGGCAACCATGTATTTATAAAACTATGTGACTGCCATGGAAAGATTTTGTTGTGGTTTATTTTACTACCAAAATACATAGGACATGAGTCTTACCAAGTCCCTGAAAGTATTGGAGTGGTGTTAGCTGCCTGTGTCCCAGATTGTGATCTTATGGGAAGCTTGGGGTGCTTCTTTAGTCTCAGGTGTCTACCACTCCAGGTGTGCCAGACCCCCAGGAAGAGCCACTCGGGACCAGATAGGCCAGTATGGGTAGTGAAAGGGTTAATAGGCAAGTTTCTTCCTAGTGCCTAGTTGTTCTAGTAACCCCAGTTACTGTCCTGTTACTTGTCATGGTATCAGATTACAAAACTCTCCCACAAACTTTTTTCTTCAATAACCCATTCTTTGACTTTTTTGGGGATGAGGCAGTGAGAGAAGTACTGGGGTTTGAAATTGGGGCCTTATGCTTGCTAGGCAGGTGGTCTACCACTTGAAAAGTGCCCCCCCAACATTTGGGGATTTTTAGCATCTTGATTCTTTAATTATAACAATCATTATAAAGTTAAAGTTTGAACTTGTCCCAAGGATCTATTTGTGTGTGTGTGTGTGTGTGTGTGTGTGTGTGTGTCTGTGTGAACATATGCACATCATTGTTCTGTTGGACTTCTTTTGTAGGAAAGAAGGACGGTTCTGTCAAAATCACGGACTAACATTACATAAGTAAACTGTAAAAAAATGATCAAATGCAGATGAGCAAATTTTTGGATACATTTTGTTTTTCAGAATTAGACTTTCATGAACATAAGATACTAGCTCTGAGAGCTTGGATTTGTCTTCGAGTCATTGTCAGATTGTCTAAAAACTCAGAAGAGGGGCCGACAAAAAGAGAGAGAGTAGAGAGAATAAGAGAACTAGAGTGAGAGCTAGAGAGCAAGAGCGTGAGAGAGTGAGAAAGTTAAAGAGACATGAGCTCAGTGGACCTAGTTGGCTAAAAGAGAAGATACAGGTGAACTCACTGAGACCCTACCACATACAGTATCTGTTGGCAATTTACATGCATCACAAAATGCTCTTCAAATTCTTCACACTAAATTACTTCAACCACTAGATAAGGTTACAGTGCATGATAGTATTCTGCAGTAGGCTCCCTCCCCCCAACTCCAAGTTAATATCTTTGTTTGGATTTTGGCTGGGAAAGTTCTTTTGTTGGTCAGTCACAACATTTCCATTAACTCACATAAATTCCTTATCTCACAACTCCTGCCAGCTTTCTCCCCACCCAGCTAGGACAGATAACATTAAAATCACTTTTCCCACAGCTTCCGACAACTGCATTGTGAATAACTTCAGTATAATTTACAGTGTTCATATTCCAAGCAATGAATTTCGAAAAGGCTTTTTATTTCCAGTAGGACCTAGATCTCACTTATATTAGACTATCCATTATATTAGAAACTACTTAAAGGTTTTTATCAAAGAAGAGAGTACCAGAGCATCAGGCGGCTTTCTAATACTGTGGAATTTACTTTTTTACTTGGAATGCCCAGTGCACTGATTTCTAGGAGCTCATGTGGTTTACCCACTGGTCCCTCGTGGCCTGGAATTGCCCATGAAGACCCAAGGGGCTAAATCCAGCTCTCCAAGCTGCCAACCTATTTACTAAATATCCACGGGCAGGAAGCTCATTTGTCCTCACGGATACTGAGATGATAGTTTTTTGTTTTTGTTTTTTTGGGTCCTGTCATGGGGCCTGAACTCTGGGCCTGGGCGCTGTCCCTCAGCTCTTCAGCTCAAGGCTAGCGCTTTACCCCTTGAGTCACAGCACCACTTCTGGCTCTTTTCTTTTTGCTTATGTGGTGCTGAGGAATCGAACCCAGGGCCTCAGGCATGCAAGGCAAGCACTCTACCACTGAGCCACCTTCCCAGCCCCTGAGATGATAGTTTTATGGGTAATATCACTTGGTGTTTCACAATTTGAATAACCCAGCGACAGCCAGGAACCTGTATTTATTGAACATTTTTACTACATACCCAGGCATGAGGATTTAGTACTTCCCCAAATTATCTCTTTCATTCCTATAACAACCAATGGATGGACATCTAATTATTCAAATTTTACAGATTTGTAGGCTCAGCTACTGTAAAATAAAATTGCCTAATGGAAACTCTTCTCACTCATAGAAAAGCAAGATGAAAGCAAGATCATCAGTCCACAATCATGGAATAAATTCTCCACACAGAGAACAGATGATTTTTTTCCTTGTTTCAGAAATAAGCAATCTGATGTCAGCTGCTTTCCTCTTCCTGCCTTCAGGGCTGACACAATCAATTTAGTTTTACCATAGTGGCCATTTTCTTCTATAGATGTAGAAGGCACAAATTCTGAAGTGGTCCTTCCTATCTTGAACCCTGAGTAATTTTTCTCTTGCCCTTGTGAACCCCTCTCCATCCTGTTTGGTGCCCCAGGGGGCTGACTTGTAGGAAGAATCTCACGGGTTCCCATGCCTTTAGTAACAGAACCCATTAATAACAGAAGCTTCTAGCAGGAGACTGGCATCAGGAGAGGTAGTAATGCTGTTCAGAAAGCCATTTCTTAATATCTTTCCAACAGTCTGTTTTCAGCGACATGTTTGATTATAATCAGCCACTTCAGGAGAAAGTATACTGTGGACAAAAACAACTGCTACAAATCAGGATTTTTTTCATTTTTGTAAAGTCATAGTACCAGGAAGCCACTGGAGGATCCTAGCTCCAGGCACTTCATTTTTTGTTCTCTTTGTTCTTGGCCATCTAGGTTGGCTGGGTTTCTTAGCCTAAGATGTAGGGGTGGGGAGAGTCTTTCCATATAACACTCTTTGGACTTCTGTAACCAGGGGCAGGAGGTCCTGGTTTCCTGCCCAGCTGTATCAGTCTACAACGCCCTCTGTTTGTTGCTTTATCCTGTGCCTTCTAATACTGCAGCCACTAGCTGCCAGTAGCTATTGATGATGTGACTATCATAATAGCATGACTCAAGAAATTTATATTTTATTTATATAAGATTAATTAATAAAATTTTTAAATTTAAAAAGTCATTTTGCTGTACTAAAAGCATCAACTATGTCTTCACTAAACACAACTCTATTGCTCAGATAGCACTACATTTTACTTCAAGACTTATTATTGGAATATATACAATATTTGAGTTTATAAATTGAATAAAGTATTTGAGCTCTAAATATAAAATGTATTCCAAATTTCAGGTCTTCATGTAAATAAAAAGAAAAAATTCTCATTTATAACTTTTTAATATTCATTTCCTGCTAAATAGTATTTTGGATATGTTGGGTTATACTAAATGTATTATTAAGATTAATTTAACTTATTTCTTTAAACCAGACAAATTTAAATTACTATGTGTTTCCTTGTATTAGAGAGTCCAGCTTTAAACTCTATCCAGGCTCCTCTTAAGAACCCTTTATTACACTCTCCTCAAATACCCAGTGAGACTAAGCTATCAATACCCTTCTGAGACCATCAAAACCAAAGCCAAATGGAACATTTTACTGTGACTAATTCATTTCACTCTTTGTATGCTATTTTTAAAGAGAAGGGAAACAGACATATTTTGTGGGGTTCACTGAATGCAGACTATTGGCTAAGCATTTTCTAATGGCATTTTCAAACAATTGCTAGGGAAAAAAAATCCTCAAAAAGATTTCCTGAATGGGTTAGGCTGGTGATACATGCCTGTAATCTAAACTTTCAAGAAAGCAGAAATCCAGAGGATCACAGTACCTACCAAGCCTGCGCAAAAAGCCATAAACTATATGTAATAGCATATACCTGTTGTCCAAGCTAAAAGTCACAGAAGGATTGTGATCTTAGACAGGCCTTGGAAAAAACCACAATAATCTACCTAAAAAGTGGTTAAAGCAAAAGCAGGCTAGAAGCATGGTTCCAGTGGTAGTGTGCCAAGCATATATGTTCAAACCCCAGCACTGCCAAAAATAAACGTGGGATGGAAGGAAATGTTAACATTATGAAGTAGCTATCATATATCAAAGAATTTTTGAATATCCCATTCAACTCCCCCAATAATCCCAAAGGCCAGGTTGGTATGCTGGATATCTTCATTTTACAAACTAGAGAATTAAGTCCCTTAGACATTAGTTGACTCAAACAGCTAATGGACATAGAGAGAGGTCCAAATCAAGACCAGGTTTTCTTGGCTTTACTGTCTGGGATATTTCTGGAATACCACACATCTAGTATGCCTTACTTCCAGGCATTTGAAACAAATTTTATTGAGAAAGTCATTGAATTTATTGGACATTGATTCTAAAACTTTTCTTGATATGTACATGGTCTTTAACCCTTCTCCCTTCACACCAGTGCCTCAGTTCACATTCCACTTCTTCCTTTGTCTGAAATACACCTAGGAAAGTGCAGAGCTCACACACTGTGAGAAGTTCCTTCCAGGGCAGGCAAGTTAGGTCATTTACAGGAAAACTACAAGCTTAGACTCAGCCTAGAGAGCATGCACATTCTGTCGTGAGCCAGGCTAGTCCCAACCCCAGGTCCAGCCTTATCCCACCTTGGGCTCTAAGTCTAAACTCAGTGCTGCGTAGATCATTAATCAGGGATGAAAACAGATTTTCAGAAATATAAACTGTACTCAAGTAACAAATGAGGTCAAAGTTCTTGACCTTAAGATGGAAGATTTCACCTTGTGCTTCACCTTGTGTTTTTATTTTGAATCTAGACATAATTTGACCCTTCTACATTTGATTCTGCCTTACCACTATAGTCCCTCATGAGAGTTTAAAAATGATTTCTGCGTGCATTTTAGCATTCTTTAACTGGGCTTTGCATATTTTCCTTTACTGCATGGGTGGGAAATGGGAATATTTATTATTTTTTTTTAATGTAGGTGCGCTCTGTACTTAAACCCTTAATTCTTGGAGTTGTTCATACTTTATAACACTAAATACTAAATGAAAAAGATAGAAACCTTAGGGGTCACTGCAAAACTGACCCTGGTTTTGGACTCCTTAGTATTAATCTTTTGAGTCCCTAAGAGGTACTGACTAAATGTAACAAAGCAAGCGGTAAGTCAGCTCTGGAGGCTCACGCCTGTAATCCTAGCTACTCAGGAGGCGGAGATCTGAGGATTGCAGTTGAAAGTCAGCCAGGGCAAGAAATTCCATGAGACTTTTATCTCCAATTAACCACCAGAAAACTGGAAGTGGCTATGTGGCTCAATGGTAGAGCACTAGCCTTGAGCTGAAGAGCTGAGGGACAGCACCCAAGCCCAGAGTTCAAGACCCACAACTGACAAAAAACAAAAACATAAACAAAAAACAAAGCAAGCAGTGTGTCTACTCTACCCATTTAAAAAATATTGCTCTGTGGCTAGCTTGATATGCTATCATTGGAACTCTTGATACTAGAAACAGAGTCACTGTTACTTGGAGTTTGAAAGAAAAGTGTGAAATTAGATTTGAGTTTAGCTGTGTCAACTCAGTTCTATCACTGTGTGTTGGTTTCTTTATCTTGTTGCACCTCAGATTCCTCATCTGCAAGAACAAACTAACACACGAATTAGGGTTTCTCAAGTGAGGGCAATAGAAAGAAATACTTAAACAATGAATATGTTTTTGTGTTTGTTGTGAGCTGGTTCTAAAGCACTGTCCCTGAGCTTTTGTGCTCAACGCTAGTGCTCTCCTAGTCTTGGTTCTTGAGCCATGTTTTTAGTTCCACCTTTTTGGTAGTCAATTGGATATAAGAGTCTCTGACTTTCCTGCTCAGGCTGGCTTCTAACTGCAATCCTCAGATCTCAGCCTCCTAAGTAACTAGGGTTATAGATATGAGCCACCAGTGCCCAGTAGCAATGAATATTTTTAAAGAGTAATTGTTATAAGCATATTGGATAAAGAAATCAAATAAAGAATAGAACTGACCTTAGAAAGATATGAGGGGATAGAGCTATAGGATTGTAGAGAACAAGAATGTTTTAGCATTGTTAAGGCAGCACAAATATAATACTGATCCAATTGTATCCCTGTGACTCTACTCAAAATGCAAATTTGGCAGGGAGAGTCTCATTGGCTAATTGAGGACCTTCAAGGTTTCAAGGTTCTCTTGGTCATGGAAAGTGGGGACAAGGCAGTATCTCTATTGATGACTCCAATCAAAATGAAGTTAGGTCTGGTGACCAAGGTTTCAAATAAAACATGAAGTGGTATAACCAAAGAAAGATGTTTCTGGTTGAGAGATTGCCAGGAACTGATGGATTCATAGTATTGACAAAGAAAGTATTCAGGGGCAGACCTACAAAGGACTTTTCTAAAGCAAGATTTATTAGAAACCAAGTTAAAAGCAGAGGAAATTGATGGCAGGCAGATTGACCAAGCTGTTGAGTGCATTAGGCAACCTTAGGGTGTTAGTTGATTAGACATCTTGAATTTACTCACATAATTGTGAAATACTCTGAGAAATGTAAAGAATTTTCCCTGGAAAGTATTGGCTAGGGAAGAGATTGCTCTTTAAAGTCTGGTTTGAGCCAACATGGTGATTTATAAGGCAGTACGCACATAAAACCACAGCCTTAATTATATGTTAATGAAATTTCTAGCTGAATTTTGTACAGTCTTGTGCAGATACTTAACAGAAATGAAACAAAAACCACAGGGTGGTGGATGTACAGAACTAACAAGTGACAGGATGTGGCACAAAGGTGTTAAACCAGGATGTGGGTAGAACATAGGGGCACTGAAGCTGTGGGTGTTTCCTGTGGGTAGCTACTGTTGGGCTGATTCTATCTCCTTGTCTAAGACCTTCTGAAACATGGATTCCAGTACAAACCAGAGAAATGAAAGTATTTTACAGATTCCTGACAGTCAGTATGATGTTTAAATGAGATATCAACATACGCATACTTTCAAGTTACCGATAAAGATAATTTAAAAACATCATTAACAAGAGCTCATACTTGTACTGCTAGTGTCTTCTCACAATGATTATCTCTTCAAAGAGGTTGTTTTATGCCCACGCATATGTACAAAAACTACTTATTTTCAGAGCATCTTCATAGATTTCACTTAAAAATTTACGAAGAAAGCATTTCAACTATTTGCTGTCTAACTAGACAAAGATAGATGGAAAACAAAATGAGCAATAATTATGTCCCAAATAGTTAGCATGCAAATATTCAATTCAAAAATCTGCCTTTGCTATTTCTAACATAAGCCAACAATAAATCTCACACCATCTATTTTAGTTATGGTAAATCATAGTCATATGTGGTCATGATTATGTTTAATTGTGGGACAGAGAGTTTAATTTTAGACTGTGAATGAAATATGTTCTTGGTGACATTTTGTGCATGGCAGCCTTGGAATAATAGGAGGAGAGCTAGCTATGCAATATAAATCCCCATACAGAGAAAATTATAAGGAACCTTCAAATCAAGGATTTTGATTTTTTTTAATGATTATTTTTAGAAGCCCTGAGCTCTCCATATTTAGAAGGTACCAACTTCTGCAAAATGGAGAGACTATAGTCTTCTGACACAAGTTCATTGATGATGATGATACTTTGTGTCTAATGTTATTACTATTGTATATAAACAGGAATCTAGAACAGTTCCCTGAACAATTAGTTTATACAGGAATATATCATCTACTGAACTGTTGTTCTCCACTAAGATTGCCAATCTACATTGAAATGCATGATTTTTCAAGGAACACGAAGAGAGACTGCCATTAAGTGCTTGATCTGAAGTTGCTTATAGACTGCATGACAACAACTGGAACTAGAAATGAGCCAACTCTGTATTTAAAAACCAAACATATGAACAACAACAACAACAGCAAACTTCTGCTGTTCCTTCACAGCAATGTCTTTCATTAAAACGAAACAATTAGCCTTCTCAAAGCCAGGCCTTAAACAATTAAAGTCATATTCCAAGTTATTTGCTTCCTCAGAAATTTTTAGTAAAAAGCATAATTATACAATATAAAAGGATCTGGAGGATGCTTATGCTTCCATAATGTATCTCAACTCAAAGAAACTCCAAGCACCCAAGGCGGGCAGTTGACCTGAAAATACCATGGCTATAAAATCTTTCAGAGGATTGTTAAATGATTATTGGTTGAAGGAAATTGAAAATTATGCTATGATATAATTGTCCCATGTGCAGTACACCGTAAGCATTCCGGCCCATCTCTGTCATACTCTTTCTACCTCAGAAATACCTTAGTATTTAAACCATGGATTGGGACCACCAGCAGGGCTGAGATGGATAGGGTTTACCTGATGACTGGGATCTAACAGTATTCTTCCCTTCCTTCCTTCCTTCCTTCCTTCCTTCCTTCCTTCCTTCCTTCCTTCCTCCCTCCCTCCCTCCCTCCCTCCCTCCCTCCCTTCCTCTTTTCCTTCCTTCCTTCCTTCTTTCCTTCCTTCCTTCCTGCCTTTCTTCTTTCCTTCCTTCCTTCCTTCCTGCCTTTCTTCTTTCCTTCCTTCCTTCCTTCCTTCCTTCCTTCCTTCCTTCCTTCCTTCCTTCCTTCCTTCCTTCCTTCCTTCCTTCCTTCTTCCTTTTGTTCCCTCCTGTCCTTTCTCCAATGTTTCCTAGTTTTAATTAGATGTTTTATTTTGATTTAAATGTAAATTAATGGTAAATTAATACGGAGATCTGATATGCCAGTTTTACCCAGTAGTAACATCTTGCAAAAATATAGGATATGGGACAGTATTCCACCTAGGAAATTGGCAATGTTATGTTGTGGAATTTATTTCTGCAAGTGGTCTCATGACATCATTTGCCTGCTGTCTGGGTTGAATGCCTCCTTTATGTTAAGTTTTAAACTTTATTTACATAGTGGAAATACCAATCGCATTTCTTACACTGCCATTCGTCATCACTCCCTTCTCTCCTACCCTTGTCTTGTCATTTTGAGTGTCATACAAATGGAATCGTGTGATTTTTTGGGATTATCTTTTCTCAGAATTTTCCTGGAGATTATATAGGCAGAAGAGTGTCAATTGTGTATTGCTTTAAATTGCAAAGTAACATTTCATGTGGTGGATGTGACAGTTTGTTTAATCACTTACATGTTCAAGGACATCAGGTTTATTTTTATTTTTATTTTGGTCCATCGAAAATAAAACTGCTATAGACAATTGGGCATCAATGTTCAAATAGTATGTTTCTTTGTGTTTTTAAGACAAGGACCCTCAATTTGTAGCCAAGGCTGGCCTCTACCTCACAATCTTCTCGCATCAGTGCCTGGATGACAGACATGTATCACCATGCCTGGGTTCACAATAGTGATATCTATACGATCCAAAAGGCACATCAAACAAAATATCTCTTGGCAGATGAATATACAAACAATATAACTACATGTGGATAAATGTATATGTGTATTCTAAAATATTATATATAATACTTATATATTTATATATGCATTTAGAATCTATTTAAACTACTACTCAGACCTGAAAGTCTGACATATGGTATAATATGGATGAATCTCACAAACATTGTGTTAAGTAGAACAAGCCAGGCATACCCAAACATATTTTATATGATTCCATTCAGTCATATGACATACTCAGAACAAGGAATTTTTAGACTCATGAAGCATAATAGAAATTAACTGACACTGGGGGAGAGAGGGAAATGTTACTGAGTACATAGTTGTGTTTGGGATGATGGTAATGTTTAGGAAATATCAGGAGGAGTATTCAACATCATGAAGATGATCAGAGTCATTGGATTGTACACCCAAAAAATGAATGCTGGGTACCTATGGTTCACACTTGTAATCTTAGCTCCTTGGGAAACTAGGATCTGAGGACAAAGGTTCAAAGCCAACCTAGTTAGGGAAGTCTGTTAGACTCATCTCTACTTAACACCAGGAAAAAGATGAAATGGGCTGTGATTCAAATGGTAGAGTGCCACCCTTGAGTGAAAAAAGCTAGGGGACAATGACAGTGCCTAAGCCCTGAGTTCAAGCCCCAGTACAGACACAAGAAAAATGGTTAAAATGACAAATACTATGATGTTTTTTATTGCAATAATTAGAAAAGAGATGAAGTTGCTACAAACATTTGGGCTGAGAATTTTGTGTGAACATAGGCTTCATTTCTTTTTTTTTCAATTTTTATTTATTTTTTATTGTGAAAATACTATACAGAGGGGTTACAATTAGATGGGCAAGATAATGAGTACATTTCTTCATTTCTTTAGGGGTAAATCCCAGAAGTTAAATTCTGGATCACATCCTTGCAGCATTTTAGCTGTTAGATGTCAGGACTAGGGATTGAACTCAGGGCCTTGCTGTTTGCTAGGCAAGTGCCCTACCACTTCAGCTATGCTTCCAGCATAGCCAGTTTTCAGAGAAACCACTGTTTATCAGTGTGCTGGTGCCAAGTCACATTCCTAATGGCAACATACAAGGGGTCCAGGGATGTGTTTCACCAGTATTTGGTGTCGCCATTGTTGTATGTGTGTCTTGACATGTCCCTGTAGTTTAAATCACAGTACCCCCCCAATAATGATGCTGATTTGTGCAGTTCCTTAAAAAATTTAGGCTGATCAATATCTAATATGTAATGTTTTATAGGAAAAACACTGTTCTCAGCAGCTTAGAAATGTTTATTTGTAGTGTGTAATCATGAAATTGGACATCGTAACGGACATTTCTTCATTCTCCTGCATTTAACCACTCTTTCAAGTCTCATTTGATCTGTTGATCTCATGTAGGCTGGCCTCTGATAATTAAATAACAAAGGAAAATAAGACTTAAAATGATTTTAAGACTATTAAGGGAAGGGGCCCAAGAATGGTGAGAACAAGGGTGGGCAATTACAATCATTTTATCCAAGGACCATATGTGGTAATGGACCCAGGTAACTGGAGGGGCAGGTGGGGCTGGAAGATATGGGGGAGAATAGGGCTGGCATTGATCATACTGCACTGTTCTTACAATCTGACTTGTTGAATTGAAACCCTCTCCTACAACCACTTAAAAATTTTAAAAAGAGGCTATTACAGATGCTCAGGGACTCACTCTAGGGTTACATCCCGATCAACCCATTGTGTATTAACATATAAAATCAGAAAATGCATTTATAGAGCTTGCCTACCAGCATCCTAGCTTAGCAAAATAGTATTTGAGAATATCAGTTATTTCCCCCTTGTGATCTCCTAGCTGATTATGATCCGGTGTTTGACATTGCCACCCACCACTGCGAAAACAATTGTCCCTCGAACAGTCCAAGGAAAGGTTAAAACTCCACGTGTGCTTTCCACCAAATGCATCATGATACCAAAGGTATAATCACATATAGGATCTGTACCAATGTATATAGACCTACAGATGTATAATAAATAAACAAATAAACACAGTCTAAATTGAAATGCATCATACCAATGCTTCAGAATTTGTTGTTTCAAATAACATTGGTAGAAAAAAAAACAGGATCTGATAGAAAAAAACCATTGTCTAGCCATACAACAAATATCTGATTAAAGTTTAAGACCTTCCAGTTCTTTTGCATATCAAGGTTACACAAAAGAATATAGACCAATAGAACGCAAATGATTATGCCAAAATGGAATTTTATATGTAGATTTGTGGATGAGTAAGTTCACACTTATGGCAGTAGGGTATTTGAAGTGACTCGCATTGTGAATTGTCCCCACATCTGGTTGTTTGTAAAGGTTTTCTATGGATAAGGTCAAGGTTGAACAAGCAAACACGTGGAAACTGTGGTGCATGGATAGAACAGAATTGTACCTGTGCCTGAGAGCCGGGATCTGGGGAAGCTGGTAGTTAGTCTGTTAGCCCATGGAGCACTGCATCTGCACACTTAGAGAGCAATCTGGAACACGTGCAGGCCCTCATGGTTTTGGCTTTGGTCAGCAAAGCTGTCCAACAGTGATATGAGGCTCCTTCTAGGTTAACTTACAAGTACGTAATTTACCATGGAGGGGCCTATTTATGAGACACTGGAGGATACCTTGCTGCTTTCTCCTCAAAGTTAGTAAATCTTAGCGGCAGTTAAAATCCAAGATACAGTATGACTTTGTGCAAAATGACAAAATGCTTCCTATAAGCTTCCTGTTGGAAAAAAAATTAAGGGGCCTGATTAGAAGTCGGGGCAAGGAAAAAAAAAGTGAATTTTGAATGCATTTGTCTGCCAAGCCCAGCTCCTTGTTTGAAGCTCTGTTAGTGTACTTTTTAAAAAGTTGGTGTATCATTTTCCTAATAGACAAAAACATTTGTGCCTCACATGACCATTCAGAGTATTGAATGGTATGATGGCTGCACTTGTGCTTGTGGAACACTTCAGGTCTATCAGGTGAGTCCGCATTCCCTCGCCCTCCAATTCCATGCTTTACGCCCAATTCCC
This sequence comes from Dipodomys spectabilis, assembly GCF_019054845.1. Lineage (NCBI taxonomy): Eukaryota > Metazoa > Chordata > Mammalia > Rodentia > Heteromyidae > Dipodomys > Dipodomys spectabilis. The sequence goes on from NW_024870974.1 coordinate 3,655,439, forward strand.
TTCTTCCATAGAGATATCAACAAAAGAATTTCAGAGGGTTTGTAAATTCTAAAATAAGAAATGTGTTAAAAATACTTTATGTGTATGTGTGAAAACAAATCATTGACATTTGGTGAGAATGGTTGGGAACAGGGGGTGGAAGGCAGTGATGTAGAGTTGAGTTTGATCAAGGTACACCATAGGCATATAGAGATACATCAACATGGAGCTCCCTATACCTCCCCCCATGTACATCTAATTGATGCTATTAAAATGTAAAAAAAAAAATAAACTGGGCAATAGTGGTCCATATCTGTATACTAGCTATTCAGGAGGCTGAGATATGAGGATTATAGTTCAAAACCAGTCAGAGCAGGAAAATCAATGTAGACTGTTATTCACAATCAATCACAGAACAAGCTGGAAGTGGAGCTGTGACTGGCCTTGAGCAAAAGGAAGCTAGGGACAGCTCCCTGGCCCAGAGTTCAAGCCCCAGGACCACCAATAACAACAACAAAAGTGAAAAATAAGATAAAAATGGAAACTTTGAATGCTTTCTTATGGAAGGTTGATGCTAATTCACCTGGTACGAATATAATAATTTTCTCTTATATATCAGTAACTATAGGGAAAAAAAGCTTGCTACTGTTCTAAGAAGTTTACATGGGGGAGTTTAATAAGAATCCTCTTTGGTAGATATTATTATAAGCATTTTGCGATGTATTTCCTAGTTATTGGCTTGCTTATATTGGCTTTACAGTAAGAATGTAAACCCTGTAATAAGATATCTTAGTGTCCTTACAGTACTTTATTTTGCACTTAATAAGTAGTTGAGAAATATTTGCACAGTTTTTTTCTTTTCTTTTGCAGAGTATAGTAGCTCATGCCTTTAGTCTCATCTATTTAGAAAGGCAGAGTTAGGAGGATCATAGTTCAAGGCTAACCTGGGCCAAAATCTAGTATATTATCTCAAAGAACAAGACTGTCATGGAGGTATATGTTTTCACAGCCATCAAGAGACAGGTGGGAAGTTCATGACCCAGGCTGATCCAAGTAAAAATGTGGCACCATATCTAAAAAATAACTAAAGCAAAAAGAGCTGGAGGTGTGGCTTAAATGCTAGAGCTTTGGTCTACCTAGTGAAAAGCCTTAGGTTAAAATCTCAGCAGTACTAGATAACAAACAGAAGTAAATGAAGGAAAGAAGGAAGCAAGCAAGGAAGGAAGGAGAAATAAAAAAGAAACATCAATGGCAGATTTTTTTCTTGAGATTTTCCTCAGGAAAACACTAAATTTTGTAATGATATTCTTGAGACTGCTTTGATCTAAGCATTCATCAAACCCAACAGTAAACACCTATCTAGGTAAAAATACAGAAGCAAGAGTGTAGCTTTGTGGCATGTGAATAACCTAGATAAATTAATTTCTGTGGATGGATTACTTATTTGTATAAAGCCATAGGAAGAAATACAAGAAAGGAAGAAGGAAAGGAAAGAGAAAAAAAAGACAGAATCAGATGTGAGATAGGATCATTCAAAAGATCAGACTGAGTTTCAGTCAGTTGTACTGGAAAAGAAATGTTAGGAAAAATGTATCACAATATTAGCAACCCAAGACCTTTCCTTATGTGGACCTATTAGTTTCATAAAGAAATAGATGTCTGCTACAATGGACCACAAGTAGTACAGAAAGTGGTTTCACATGGCCACATCTGGGCTATTTTCAGTGGTGGAAAAATCAAATACCAATGGTGCCAACTGGGCCACCCACTGCAAGATGTGGGTGACCAAGAGAGCCAACAGCATCTCTAACGAGTATTTACTCCCAAGATCCTTATGTGTAAACTACTTCCAGACTGATGTGTTGCCAAGCTTAGAAGATTAAGTCTGCCCATGGCTTTTGTTGATCAGTAGCCAAGGCATCTAGGAACACAGGAGAGGTCTCCTTATTAAACATATCAAGAAGATTGTTTTCAGACAAAAAGAATGCCAAGCATAGATCACAGAATGCTATAAAATAGATGGAAGACAGTAGAAATAAGCAATAACAGTTTCACTCATGCTCTGGTGGTGCAGTGATTTTGTTTAGTTAAAGTGTTTGTTGTTGTTTGTTCAGAAGACATGAAAGCTTTGCTTAGTACTTTTGTGGTCTGGTCTACATTATAGGTAGCTGCATGCTTGTCTTTGGTTTGATGTTACTGGGGGAGGGGGAGAAATATTTCTCTGCTTTATTCCAGTAGAGTGCTCTTAATCTTATAGTCTTTTTCCCTTTCAGTATTGAGCAGAGTGTGTGAGGCTTAACACTAAATTTTGAACTATATTATATAAGTTTTCAAATATATTATCTAACATATTTGAAATATTATCAGAGAGACATCAAGAGTCAGAGCTACTGAATTCTTAAGATATTCTGAATAGTATAATTCTGAATTCTGAATAATAAATATAATTCTTGCTGGGTGCTGGTGGTTCATGTCTGTAATCCCAGATACTCAGGAGAACTGAGCATCACAGTTCAAAGCCAGTCTGGGCAGTAAAGCCAATTAAATATCAAAAAAGCTAGAAGTAGAGCTTTGGCTCAAGTGGTAGAATGTTAACCTTGAACACAAAAGCTCAGGGATAACACCAGGCTCTGAGTTCAAGCTCCAAAACTGGCACGAAAAACATATAATCCTGTTTGCTTGGCAAAGAACATAGCATACTTTTCTTTTAGGAGACATAGAGAAATTACATTTTTAGGGAATAGTTTAGTATCATTTGGAAAGTTAGTGTCTTGAGTTTAGTCTGACTCATGGACCTGTATATATTTCAGGCTAATCAAATTCCTATAGCAAGGCAAATGACAGGACATAATGAAAATCACATTCTGTATATATTTACCCAGAGAGAATACAAAGCAAGAGAGTATTTGTACATTGTGACAGAAGTCATTGTTATGCTGGATTCTAAGATGAATATCCCAAAATATGTTTACTTCAGTAAAGCAAAGCTAAGACAAACTAAACAAAATCTAATTTAGCATACTTTAGAAGTAAAACATAACAGCAGTTGTTTGATTCCATGTTACTATTTCCAAAATTTTCCCAATAGTTAGCCAATTTTGCCACAATGCTCTATTTTTTTTGGGGGGGGGTGTCCGGTCGTGGGGCCTGAACTCTGGGCCTTGGCGCTGTCCCTCAGCTCTTCAGCTCAAGACTAGTACTCTACCACTTGAGCCACAGTGCCACTTCTGGCTTTTTTTCTTTTTGCTTATGTGGTGCTGAGGAATCAAACCCAGGGCCTCATGCATGCAGGGCAAGCACTCTACCACTGAGCCACCTTCCCAGCCTGACAATGCTCATTTTTATAGGCCCAATAAGCCTTTTATAGATAGATGTATTCAGAAACTAGACAACATCAGTAGCAGTGAGGTGGGATTTTAGCAAGAAGCCATGAAACTCCTGTTAGGGCAAACCATTTCTGAGATTCTATAATAGCAAAGGCATTACCAGTGGAGACTCATCTGCATTGTGCTATGGAAAAAGAAAGTGTTAAATAATGATAATGGTATTAACAGAACAGGACAAAGTGCTTAAGCTCTCCTGAAAGATTTGGCTTGCTTTGCTGATGCTCTACCACTTGAACCATGCATCCAACTCTGTTCCCGCTATTTATGTTGGAGGTGGAGTCTCTTGAACTTTTATGCTCGCACTGGTTTTAAACAATAATCCTGCAGATCTCACCTTCTCAAATGGCTATGATCACAGGCATGATCCACCAACACCAGGCAAGAGTTGGTCTTGAGAGGAGAGCCTAGAAAAATAATTGTGGAACACTAAACATGTGAGGAAGAACACTGAGCTATATGCGACAGGAGAGGGGTGAAAGGTCTTCAACTGGAGTCTTAAAAAGTTGAATAAAAGCAGAGCCAAGGAAATCCAGTTTCAATTCTGAGCAAAGATCATAAAACTGCTTCTTGGAGGCAATTGACTCCAAAATTAAAAGCACAACAAAACAAGAAATATAAATCAGTCTTTTTCTCCAGGAACCCAGCATTCAGCTTAATTCCAGAAAGGAATGAAGATTTAGTTGAGGTTAAATGCTAACATGTCTTTCTGAGTACTTTTGAGTCTGAGAGCGTTTAACTTAACCAGTTATGCTTCTGTGAAATGCAAATGGGTAATGAGAAGGGGTGAATCTGGGCATGCTCCTGGAGGGAGTTTCTTTTTATCCTCTCTTGTGAGGGTGCATGTGTGATGGTAACTCCTCTCCTTCTACCTTGAAGGATCTTTGACAGACCCAGAGGTTCCGTTTACTGGAAGCTCCTTTTGTGACAACAGCTCAGAAATGTGCCAACACATTCAAAAGCCAAACTGCCCAGAATACTCCAGAATTTCATTATCCAGGACATTTTAGACATAAATAAAATATCTATTCTGTATTGGGTATGCTTTCAGAGTAACTTTAAGTAAAAATAAAAGTGATAATTGCATTCATTTAAAAAGAGATGTGATTTTTTTTCCAAGTCTTCCCATTTCCTAACAAATGGGGTGGTGTCATAGAATTCCATTGTGTGTGTGTGTGTGCCACATTTTCTTGAGATCCAAAGAAATATAGGTCCCATTGTTTCCCTTATAATACAATAATTAGTATATGTCTAGGACAATCTTATCAGATGAGCAGAAAACTCAAAAGCTATGTACATATAAGGTGATGCTAACTGAAATGAACCCCAAGATATGGACACGAGGTTTTCTCTTGTATGTTCTTCCCCCTATGGTATATCCTCTGTTGTCACTGTATTTGATTTTGCTACCTTGCATCTTGTATATATATGTATCTAATTTGGGGAGGGGAAAGGAAATCACAAAATGCTGAAATAAGGACACAGGATGACCCATTGCAACAATGAGACTCACTATATTGGAAATGAACTTTACAACTTTGGGGGGTAGGAGGTGGGGGTAGGGGAGAAAAGGGATAGTAGGAGAAAAAAGAGGGGGTAAATAACAAGGCTTGACAAGAAATGTACTCATTACCTTACTCATGTAACTGTAACCCCGCTGGTACAGCATCTTTACAATAAAATTAAAAAAAATAGATATGAAGCGCCAGGTGCCAGTGGCTCATACCTGTTTTCCCAGCTACTCAGGAGGCTGAGATCAGAGGTTTGCAGTTCAAAGCCAATCTCAGTGAGAAAGTATATGAGACTCTCATTCCAATTATATTGATCACAAAATATCTATGAGAGAAAATCTGTTAACTGTCTGTCTTTCTGTCTATATGTCTCGCTTTCATCTATCTGATGTGTGTATACACATATGCTAATATGCTAGAGAGAGGTGTGGTGTGCGAGCTGGTTATATCATTTAAGGCAAGTTTCTTAATTCACTGGGGTTTATTACCCCTGTCTATAAAAATAGTACTGGCAACCAAAGTAAGTTTCCTGGTGAATGTCTGGAAAATGTTTGTGGAGCCAAGCAAGAGACATAGGCTTTATTTAATTTAGAAAACTCCAGAGCTTACTTATATATCTGTGTCTACATGGTGAAGTTTGCTTCCTTCCATTGCTGTCTTCTCTCATCTTCCTCTCCTGCTTCTTTTCCTTCTCATTGTTTTTCCTTTGTAAAGTATTAATCACCTCTTTTCTGATCACACACACACACACACACACACACACACACACACACACACACACACACACAGAGTCTAGGATCCTGTCCCTGCCTTCCTTGTAATCCTGTAACTTCCACTTTCCTCCAGGATAGACGAGTTGGGACGTGGCTAAGTAAGGCTGCTCTCACTCAAGTCCCTCCTCGCCCTCCTCCCTCTGGTACTTTTCCTTTCTCCATCCACGAGCCATTTCCACTTTCTGAAGCTTGTCCTCAGCATGGCTTTCCCCCTTCAGCTGGTCAGCTCCTAGGCCTTCCTTCAAGTCTCAGCTCAGATGTTACTTCTTCAGAAAAAAATCTGTCTGTGAACCTTAAGCTACATTAGATTCTTTTGCTCTGGGTGTCCACAGCCCCGAGCCACGTTGACACAGAGACATTCTCTGTACATTTTATTTATTTATATTTTATTTCCATTTATTCCTCAAACGGGTAAGACCAGATGTTGTGTCTCTCTTCTCTCATCATAATATAGCTATTGTCTGACACCAGGCCTGACTCACCCAGAATAAATGCACCATGTTTACTAGACTGACAGAATGAACATTGAATGAATGAATGAATGAATGGCTAATTGGATGGATGAATGGATGGATGAATGGCTGAGTAGCTGAGTGATGGATCAATGGATGGATGCCCGAGTAGATGGATGGATGGATAGATAGATGAATTCAACTACTGAGGAAACTTATTGCCACCAATTCTTTTTCCTATTAGTAGTTAAGAAGCTTTCAATAAAGTAGTTCTTCCCTTCAAATTAAAAACTTAAAAAATATATTGTGGGCTCCCGTAATAATAAAGATAATTCTCTGAGGGGAGTTTCTAGTTGTACTCTTTCATAAGCCAGAAAGTTCCACCACAAAGCTGGGATGCGGGGATGTTGCTCTGAGGAATTAGGACTTCCAGGCTCTTCATTAAGATGCATATTGTTTAAAGAAAGAAAGAGCCCAGAGGCTCACAACATGCTCTTTCAAACATGCCTATTTATGAACAATGGTCAAGACATTTTGTTTGCTTCCTCACAAATGAGACGTAAATAAATAAATAACACAGCGATATTCTTGGGAAAAATGACAATGGTTAAAAATTAGGAAGGATGAAGGATGGCTACTAAAGAGAACCTGAAGGAAATGGATGAAGTTGGTGTTTAGCTGCAGCTTTGAGGGTTGAAATCCATAAATGTTGGCCTCTGGGACAAATTTATATGTGAACTCTGTTATGTAAAAGGTACTGAATGCTCTTCCCTAAACACAGTCTGGTTCCAAAGTGAGAAATATGTGTCACTCTCCTTTAGTGAGGTTGGTTACATCGCCAAGCTCCTGTTTTGCTACTGGCTACTGGCTACTGGTCAGTTATACTCTAATAATTAATTGTCTTTGACTTATTGCAAACACTGAGACCCGAGATCGTTTGAAAAGAAAAAAATGTATTAAAAATGTACCCAAAGTATAATTTAACTCTTAAATTACTCAGTGTCCTCCTGAATTTTCACTGGAATTTAAATACAATCAAAAACATCTCAGAAGAGCAATTGGGATGAGACTAGAAGAATTCTATAAAAGATTAAAAATGATTGAGGTGGGTTACACATGTTAAATCTTATTGGTGGGACATTGCAGGTATTACTGCTTTCTAATTGGGAAGAACTGTATAGCTCTTGGCCTTGAAATTTTGGGGGAAGCATTTCTGCCAAACATTTCAAAATAACTCATCAAGTTCAGAACAGATGATGTGGCCATAGTTTTAACACAATGGTTGCTATTAACTATTTGAAGAAATATGATATGTTGATTCTCTGGGTATTAGCAGAACAAGGGTACTTCTATTTTATGTCTTCAAAATTGCTATCAAAGCGTACGCATGCAATATAAAAAATGTAATGGTACAATAAAATGCAGGAAGATAAGTTTATTTGTCTTTTACCTTTACTTAAAAATCTACTAGTTTATAACTACACCTAATTCTTGTACTAAAAACTAAAGCCAAGTCTTCCAGTTTCCTAGGCAAATACTCTACCATTTAAGCTGCATTTTCAACCCTTCTGTTTTTATATGTTTTTTTAAAGATAAGTCTCAATAACTTTGCCAGGCTGGCCTATAACTCAGCACCCCCTGAGCCTACCCCTGGAATAGCTGGGATTACACCTCCGTGTTCAGCTGTCTCAGACTTTATTAATCTTCTATTCCTTTTCAGCCATTCAAGTCACATTCTTTATTAAACGTCTACAATATAGCAACTTAGAAAACTCTGGTACCTGTGATAATTTTATCCTTCTTTACTTAGTTTATTATCTTGATCATTTTCTTGTATCCTAGCACATCCACCTAGCACTCAGAAGTCATACAGTAATAAAAATCAGTACCTATACCTACTAGGATAGATAGCTCACACCTGTAATCCCAGATCCTCAGGAGGAAATCAGGAGGATCTCAGTTCCAGACTCAATGGGACAGAAACTTAGGAAGACTTCATCTTGTCAAACAAACTGGGTATGGTAGTACAGGTCTGCAATCTCAGTTGCTGGGGAGATAGAAGTAGAAGGATCATGGTCCAAGGCCAGCTTGAGAAAAAAGTAGAACCTCTACTAAAAATAAAAGTAAAGCAATAGCTGCAATTGTAGAGAGTTTAATTAACAAGTAGAAGGTGCTAAATTCAAATCCTATCCTGGAAAAAAAAGTCATTAGGTCAAGTACAATAGGACATGTTGGCAGTGTGATATAGCTTAGGCTTCTGGTTGTCATAAATAATACCTGCATACATGAATAAAACTAAAAGCATTTCCATTTCCATTGAAATACAGCTAGCCAACTTTGTGATGTAGCAAGACATGAATATATTTATTCGTGTCCCAAATACTGAGAATGAGCCATAGCTTTAATAGCAACCATAACTTTAAGATAGTGATGAGTGGAAACAATATTCTGAGATTCAGAAGGAATCTGAATGACACGCGGATGTATCTCTTGTTGACAATATCACAGATACAGCTAATACTGTGACCACACTGCGTTCATTCCCAGTTGGAGGACATGTACTTACAGTAAAAGAAAAATAAGGATATCATGTCCAGTCAAGAAAAAGGATTTCAGGTTGAGACTTAGTCTAATGTTCGATGAGAAAATAAATGAGAGTTTGAGTGACAGAGACTTTAAGATTCTCTGTAGACTTATTTTCTTAAGCCATGCTCTGATGACAAGACTAATAAGAGCACGAGCTAATGCTTAGTGTGTTGTATATCATTGATCTCACAGAAACTCCCCATGGTCAGATTTCACAGAGGCACAGAGAGGTGATACAACTTGCTCAGTCACACAGCTTCACAAGGCCTGGCATCGGAATGCACATAGCACATATGTCGTTGTGTAATAGACTGCTGATTTCTTTGTCTCCTTGAATTGCGCCAAAAAATAAAAAGTAAATATAAATTAGGGAATAACAGGGTTATATAAATGATGTATTTAGGAGGAAAAAAATTCAGGAAGACTATTTTGAGTGTCGATAAATCTGCAAAAGGTGTTTATTTTTGTCTACCTAACTTACAACTGATGGCAATTAAATTGTGGCATTAGAAAGAGAAAGCCCATAAAACGTGCTTGCTGAGAACATCTATTAACTATTTTCCGGCTCTGAAAATTTTGCAAAAGAGCTAATCCACAACATGTAGCAACTTTTCAACAGCCAAAACACTTTCTCCTCCCTGAAAGATGGAGTGAGTTTTGAATTGTTATTTTAGAGCAGGCAGTATAGCCAACCCTTGGAGTTTCCAGAGAAAAAAGAGGAAAGTCACGAGCAATGTGTACATGGAATTAAGGTCAAAATGAGTTTTTAACATTCATGTAAGCACCCTCCTTGTTGAAAGTATTAGTTAACCTTCAAAGAAAAGTCTTAAATATTTATTAAGATAAATTCTTGAAAGTTAAGTTAGTCATGTATAAAGTTATAAAGGGGAAAGTGAAACTCAAGTGGTTAGATTTCCCTAAATATGTATAATTGTAATGAATCATAAATATACAATGTTCATGTCATCCAACCCTGTTCTTTACATAGAAAAAAACTTATAGTAATAAACCGAAGAGAAAGAAAAATATAGGAAAATAAGAAAATCAACTTTATTATTCTCTTATAGATACTGCTATTGTTGAAGATTAACTTTTTAGAAAAACAGATAATTCAGCTATATAAACATTTCTCCAAATTATAAATTATAACTAATACAAAGAAAAATGTACACTATTGACAATATGAATCAAACATGAAACATTCTGAAATTCCATGCTGTGTGTTTTAAAGCTATGTAATTTTTTGAGATGTAAACCATTTTTCATAAAATGAATATATACAAGTGAATATATAATGAATATTTATAATATATATCTAGACATCCTGGGTTTTCATTCTTTGCAAAAGTAATTTTATGTTTTTTTGTTTGTTTAAGCTAGCAACCCCAGTTTAGTTTTCATGACACTGAGAAAATTATATCAGAAATTGATGATATGTTGTTAACTTCGAAATCGTATTTAACAAATCTTGAATTTCAATTTATACAAGGTCAGTTAAAGATGTATACATTTTCTGGAAGGATGGATGTTGAAATATGTTTCACAATCGGAAACTGTAGTTGCTGAAGGAATGCAGACATGAATGAATGAGTGACATAGAAGAGTGAAATTTGTCACTCAACTTTTTCTTCTTTTTTTATTGTGAAAATACTGTACAGAGGGGTTACAATTACATGGGTAAGATAATGAGTACATTTCTTATCAAGCATTGTTGCCTCCTCCTCTGTTTCCCCTTCCCATCCCTTCGTATCCTCCCCACCGTCCCCCCCACCAAAGTCGTAAAGTTCGTTTTCGACATAAGGACTTGTACATCTCATTGTTGCAATGGGTCCTCCTGTATCCCTGTTTTAATGATTTGTTTTTTTCCCTTCCCCTTCACATACACCAACATCATATATAGTGAAAGCAGGAGTTACACTGTGGGGGAAGGACATACAAAGCAACAAAGACAGAATCTTATAAATATGTTAGAAACAATCACATGAAAGATCTCTCTCTCTCTCTCTCTCTCTCTCTCTCTCTCTCTCTCTCTCTCTCTCTCTCTCTCTCTCTCTCTCTCTCGTCAGTCCTGGGGCTTGAGCTCTCGGCCTGGGAGCTGTCCCTGAGCAATTCAGCTCAAGGCTCATGCTGTACCACTTGAGCCATAGCACCACTTCTAGTTTTCTGGTGGCTTTTTTTTTTTTTTTTTTGTGATTAAGTGATTACATAATTTCCCAAATTTCACAGAATTGTGGGATAATGATGCTCATTTAAAGTCACAAACTCATTCTAACTTTCCTGGAGCAAATTGTCTATCATGGTTTATAACATATAACGATGTACACATATATACCATACATGTGATCAGCAGCATGGGGTTATTCAGTAGTGGTTCGACCAGATGAGTGGAAGTTCTTTGTTTCTTAAGTTCTGTTAATTTTGTCATATCACCTAACATTTTGGATTTAACATCCACTTATCAGGGAGACCATGAGCCTTAACTTTTTAAATTATACTTTACTGTGTGAGATTTGTAATTGTGGACTTGCTCATATTTTTGGTTTTTATTATATTCCTTTATCATACACATTGAAGTTGTCTTGAATGTCTGACTATTTTGTTTCAGAAGTGGAGTTATTGTGGGAATTTTACAAATTGATAATTTAAGAGTCAGTTAATGTCTGTCTTCTTAGGAAAAAATATATTTTAACAAGACATAAAGAAGCTGAGCATCAGTGGCTCACATCTGTAATCCTAAATATTCAGAAGGCTGAGATCTGGAGATCTGAAGATTGTGTTTAAAGTAAGCCCAGGCAGGAAAGTCCATGAGACTCTTACCTTCAATTGACAAAATATAGCTGGAAGTGGAGATGTGGCTTAACAGGTGGAATGCTAGTCTTGGGTGAAAAAAAAGTTCAGGTCCAAGCACCAAGACCACTGGTACCAAAAATAAACAAATAAATAAAATTTTAAAAAAGGCATGAAGAATCTAGTCAACTTCCCAAGTAAATGAAAATATTTACATGGAAGGCAAAGAGGTAATTTCCTTCCACTGGAAACAACAATAATTTGGGGAGCTGTATGCTAATAAGAGGGCTTGAATTCAGGGGCTGGGCACTGTGTCTTAGATTTTTAACTCAAGACTGATGCTTTACTATGTGTACAGCTCTACCTCAGTCTTTTTGCTGGTTAAATGGAGATTAGCGTCTCATGGACTTTTGTATCCAGACTAGTTTTGAACGGTAAGCCTCACATCGCAGCTTACTGAGTAGTAGCTAGGATTACAAGTTTGTGCCATTGGCACCGACTCAAGATATTTCTTTTTCATGTGATGTAGTAACTTGGGAAATCTCATTCCTAATCCACTAGGAATATCTTTTTATATATTTGGAATATTTTCCAATGCAGGCAAAAAAAAGTGTTTTTAAAGACATGCTATGATTTCAGAAAATCAAACATAGCAATAGAGCTTCTATTTTTTATTTTCCAAAATATGATGTCCTGGATTTGAACAACTACTAAGAAAAGAAATGTAAACAAGTCTGTGCTTAGTGTTCTTTTATATATTAAGCTCTTAATTATAACTCATTGTATAATATTTATCATATGTAACTCATTGTATATTATACATTATTTTATTTTATTTAAGTATGGAGGAAAAACTAGGAAATTGGATGTGTTTGGAATGAGGGCAGGTTGTTGAACTGGATACTAAGGTATGACACGCAGGTGCTCTGACGTGCAGGTTTTATCTTCCTTGATTAAGATTTTAACAACTATATCCCATTGAAAATGTGGAGAGACAGGTATGTGACCATGAGTTTAGACTTGTCTCTCAGTGCCTACCATGTATTCACTACAGGTAGGTTTTTATTACTATTATTTAGTTTCTATGGGGTAGAGAGTAATTATAACAGTTTTATCCTTGTTTCTTAGAAACAGATGCAAATAGTGTAGATTATAAGAAATGTTTCATTCAGGCATATTCTTATGGATTCCAGCATCTATTTTTGAGTGATTATTTTAGAAAAGATTGTGCCAAGGACTCATACTTGAATTAGGGATAGTTAGTAGGTAGTTAATGAAACACTCAACGAAGAAAAGAAAACGGGGACTGGGAAGGTGGCTCAGTGGTAGAGCGCTTGCCTTGCATGCATGAGGCCATGGGTTCGATTCCTCAGCACCAATAAGCAGAAAAGGCCAGAAGTGGCATTGGGGCTCAAGTGGTAGAGCGCTAGCTTTGAGCTGAAGAGCTGAGGGACAGCGCCCAGGGCCAGAGTTCAGGCCCCAAGACCGACCCCACGGTCCTCTCCCCCCCTTCCCCCCAACCCCTACCCCCCCCACTCCCCCCCTCCGCGCCAAAAAAAGACAGAAAAACGTACCATCTTAAGACTCTATAAAACAATCTCTACATAACAGAGCTTTAAATATATAGTATTTTCCCACTAACAGTGTCTCTTGTAGGGCATAGACATGGCAAAAGTAATTCACAATGGAGGCAATTCTAAATAGTTTTCTTACCTCAATAAAGGTGGCTAGGTCAACTTTGGAAGAACTCATAGTATCTTTTAAGATTAGACTTGAGCATCATCTTAAGACGAACTGTGTTTTCTTAATCCTTTGATTAAATTATTGTTGGAATACAGAATTCATGTGTGCAATTAATAGTAATTCACCTATTATTCTCCTCCGCATGGCCGAAACCAGTTCATATTCACTTGCAGAGATGAGCTAGATACCTTAGGTGTAGTTAGGGAATATGGTCAATGTCACTAATAGAATCTGATAAGTGTTACAGGAAGGAGAAAGCCATTGTTCAATGAATACAGAAGTGAAAGATCTCTTTCCGGAGTTGGGGTACAGAAGGACAGCACAGAAGAGAGGATTCTAGAGAATAGTAATATTCACTGAATTCTCTACCGGGCTATATTATGGCTTAAATGTAGTGTTTCCATTTCTATCAGGATTCTAGCAAAAAATAGCTCCCTATAAAGACCTGCTTTCCATTTGCTCTCCTTATATATTTATGATGGCAACTAAAACCATTTGGTAGATCCAGCTGTAGCTGCAATTTTGCCAAAGGTTTTCATGACATAGTACCTTTGTTGGCCCCGAGAAAACAGGGCTGAGTTGATTTTACCTTTGTATTGTGAGGTATGAAAAGACCACGTGTGGGGACTCCAAAGATGAAGTTCTAAAGTATATTTGGGGGTGTGTCCCTGTGAGGAAAATGGTTATCTCACAGACCTCCATGGAGTGGAGGTAATTGCCAAGCCCAGTGACTCCCATTCCTAGAACATTACTTTATCTGGGTTACAGAGAGTTTGGGCTGTAAGACATTATTTTTTTTTTGACTTCAGATGGATAGAGAAGAAAATATAGGCAAAAAGTATGAAAAAGCTACCAGCCAGGCACCAGTGGCTCACATTTATAATCCTATTCGGGAGGCCAAGATCTGAGGACTATGGTTATAAGTCACTCAGGCAGGAAAGTTTATGAGACTCTTATCTTCAGTTAGGCACCAAAGAAAAGCCAGAAGTGGAGCGCAGTGGCTCAAGTGGTAGAGCATCAGCCTTGAGCAAAATTGCTCAGAGGCAGATTCTAGGCTTTTAATTCAACCCCCACGAACAGCACAAAAAATAATAAATAAAATAAAAAGCTACCAGCCTTTAGGCCTTTAGCTTTGGAAAAGGGTATCAGTAAAATTTAAAAGAGAAAATAACAGCCAATTATATTTCCAGTAAGTTGCTGTTTTTAAGATTATTACCATGAAAATCTAGCACAATATGTCTTGTTCTTTTTACTTGATTCATGAATAAAACAAATTTCCATTGAGAAGACGTGTGAAGTTGACCCACTGAACAATTTCTCAAGGCTCTTAATTGAAGCCGTGTTATTAATTATGAACTTGCAAGGTCATAGTCTACAATGGGGAAACTCCTCTAATCCAGAAAAATTTCTATTGTGGGCCCAGCAACCATTGCCTTCTGTGACACTGAAGGTGATTTCTGTACACCATAAATTGCCACAAACCTGCTTTTCTCTGTCACATAATAATGGGAAGTTTCTGACATCTGTTTTAGGCTGTCTTTTGAAGTAATGGAATAATGGAGTAGAGAATGTACTGTCTCTCGATCAAAAATGTAACCATCAATTCCCTCTCCTTTTCTGTGAGAAAATAAACTTTTTGATAGTCTTCAAGTAAAAGCATAAGTAAGTAATAGTAATAGATGAGGAAAGAATGAATAAATAAAACAACTCAAAACCTTTGAAATCCATACGCATAGCCGATAGCTCAAAGGCCTTCAGAACCTTCTGTGTGAAAATTTAGCCGCACCACACAGAAACAACAATATGAGAGGAGACAATTTTTCCAGGGCTTTGTGCAAAACAATGAAAATAGTAAATGCACATTGAAAATTACATCATTACATGGTGTAGTACATAGAAGAGTAGTGATTATTATTATTATATATTTGTGAAAAATGAAGGTGATTCTGGTCATTTGTAAGAGACAGAACTCAGTGTTTTTGAAAACCTTTATTTTCTTTTCCACAACACATAACAGGGTTATCTCAAGAACTATATATGAAGAGCTTATAGTTGTTTAGAATCAGAAAGTAAGACAGTAGAGATCTGGAGGTCAGATATTTTATTTTGTTACCTGAACATGTTTTGAAACATATTACATTACCATAAGCTCAATATCCTAGAATGGTGTGATTTTAGAATGTTAATAGTTTCTCGTTCCTGTAACAAATCTCACAGATTATATTAATTATATAGACACAGAAAAACTCTCTTCTAGTGGCTTGTGGGCTTCACAGAGAAGGGAAATAAAAATTGGAAGTCTTCAAAGCTTTCCCCTTTCTTCCACTGAGTGGGGTAACTCAAATGTAGTCCATTTTCTGAGTGCTAATGGTTAAGGCCTTCTCTAGCCTAGAGTCTCATTGAACACTTCTTACATAGAACAGAAAGTAAAAGACGGTATGAAGAGACTTGCACAAGAAGGACATTCCAGACTATTTAAAAATGTATGCTATATGTGTGTGTTTGTCTGTTTCATTTCCATAGAGAAAGGTGAAGTTCCATTTCCTCCTTGGAGTTGGGAACACAGAGATGGGGAAGGCCAGAACTTCATGTGGGTTGCCATAGTAACAGCATCTCAAATCTTCCACTAACATCTGGTGTTCTTAAGCTCAACAGCTGGTTGTCTACAGAAAATTCGAACAAGGAGTTGAAACACAAATGGGAATACCACAAAATAAAAGTGGTTACCTAGGAAGAGCACTGAGAAATAACTATGCCAAAGCAGGAAATTAGATGCAACTTGCAGAAGACAGAAATATATCAGGGATTAAAAAATAGATAAAAGATGATCTCTGTCCTAAAGTATACAATGAAGACTGTGCTTTAAGTTTTTACATTATTATTAATTTTTTTAAAAAGCAAGTCAACCACCACATGTTAGGAAAGGAAAGATTCGGTTTGGGAGAATTTAGACTAGTAAAATTAGACTTGTTTTTGGAGTCTCTTCAAATTCTATCAGAAGTGGTAACTGTGTTTGTAGTTCTGTTATGGTTAACTACTCAGGAGAATGTGCTGGAAGATTAGAAACTTCTCATGCCTTTTGAGTAATTCCAGGAGCTGGGGAGACAAAGACTGTGGTGTGAGGACAGCACAGGGAAAAAGTGAGACTTTATCTAAACAACAACAACAACAACAAAAAGCCATGGTTGGTGTTCTGTGTCTGTGATGCCAGCTACAGAAAATTAAAGCTGAGACAATGGTGGTCCGGGACAAAAAATGCAAATGTACCTGAAACATAACTAAAGCATTCAAGGAGTAGGGAATTAATTAGCTTAAGCCTCTGCCTGGAGAGTGAAATATTTTGAATTCAAACTCCAGCACAGAAAAAGAAAGAAAGAAAAAAGAAGGAAGGAAGGAAGGAAAGAAGGAAGGAAGGAAGGAAGGAAGGAAAGGGAAAAAGAAAGAAAGAAAGAAAGAGAGAAAGGAAAGAAGGAAGGAAGGAAGGAAGGAGAGAGGGAGGGAGGGAGGAGGGGAGGGAAGGAAGGAAGGAAGGAAAGAAGGAAAAGAAAAGTGATTGACTTTTATTTTCTACTCATTAACTTAAAGATAGTATGCCTATACTTTTAAATATTTTAGGCTTGTTTTATTTTTGAGAAGGTGGTTTTTATGTTTTTAATTTTATTTTATTGTAAAGATGCTGCACAGAGGGGTTAGTTACATGAGTAATGTAATGAATATATTTCTTGTCCAGCATTGTTACCCTCTCCCCTGTTGTTTTCCTATCCTTTCCATCCCCCACCTCCCTCACTGCTCCACACCCGAAGTTGTATAGTTCATTTCCAATATACTGTCTTGCGGGTATCATTGTTGCAATGGGTCATCCTGTGGCCTTGTTTCAGCTTTTTATGGATTCAATAAATACACACTGAAGTAGCACCCATTTGAATTCATTATCTTAATACAAAAAAATTTTTGGCTTTGCTATTGCTTGTCATTTAAAAGAATGTGAAATTATTATCAGTTGTGAAAATTTATAGAGGCACAGTGTAGGTTCTTGGTATTCATTTCTTTTAAGTTGGAACGTTTATTAATTTGGGCAACTAAAACATTCCTGACTGTGGGCATGGTTCAAGCGGGAGAGTACATGCTTATTAAGCTTGTGGTTCTATGTTCAAACCCAGTACCATTAAAAAACAATCCTGATTTATTGATTTCCACCGTAAATGATAACTAGATGATAACTAAAATAGAAATACATTTTTTTTTTGTCAGTCGTGGGGCTTGAACTCTGGGCTTGGGCGCTGTCCCTCAGCTCTTCAGCTTAAGGTGAATGCTCTACCGCTTGAGCCACAGTGCCACTTCCAAATCATTCTAGTGGTTTATTGGAGATGAGTCTCACCGACTTTCCTGCCCAGGCTGGCTTTGAACTGTGATCCTCAGATCTCAGCCTCCTGAGTAGCTAGGATTACAGGTGTGAGCCACTGGCACCCAGCTTAGAAATACTTTCTTATGGAGAAATTGACCAGAACTAAAAAGATATTTTCTTTTAGTTTAAGATAAACCTAAAAGATTTAACTCATTGACAGTTATAATAAACTTTTGTACTAATAAGATTATAAGACTGTGAAGTCTACCACTTGGAGACACAGTTGTTGGTACCTTTTTAAATCTTCCAAACCCTCCCATATTTCCACCTTTTGCAACAATGAGAGACACCGGAAAGTCGTGAGGAAGAGTCGCCTTTGACTGAATCCTAGTAAGTGTGCATGGCAGGCACGTGGCATTTGGAATATCAGAGGACTTCCGTGGCCAATAGGATTGCTCTTGAGTCTCAGAGGACAAGTTACAATCATTCTTGTTTCAAATGCCATCCGTATCAGCTATACAAAGCCATAGAAGTAGACAGAATTCTGGAGTGAAGGGTTGCATAGCAACATAAGAAACTGGAGCCCAGAGCTTTTGAGAATCGTTATTAGGAAGGAGAGAGAAGGTGAGGGGTCCCTCATGACAAAGGTGAGAGCCAGTGACATGTGCCAAAAGAGGGAAAACGATTGCCCATAAAGGGAAGTCGGTGCAAATTACTGAGAACAAACCAGTCAAGGACAATCCTTTGCATTTAGCCTCATTTAAATATTCATGGGGCTGAGTAAGTTGTTGTTGTTTTTCCTGAAGTCCTGGATCCCAGATGGGTACCAATTTATATGATTTCAATAATACAAAAGGAAAATAGATTCATGATCATGAGATCCCAGGAAATATGGAATCTTTTTAATTAAATGAAATAGCTTGTAAAAAACCAAACAAACCAGATCTTTGTTTTATAGATGAAAAATGAGACACATACAAATGTTAACTGATAATGTACCAAGTAAACACACTAATTATCAGTCAGAGCATGAACCCAACATCCTGTCTCTTAGCACACAGTCAAATTGACCACAAAATCTCTCTACTTGAATCCATGTTATAGCACCTATACAAAGCTTCTCTGTTAGCAAACAACTGCTTATATATCCATAAGAGTCACGAAGGTTGTCTTCCCCAGATGATTTTTGCCTTTATTTGATATATGGGAATCAAATAGCAGAAATCACAGCAGGGAGACCAGAGCTATCATATTTTTTACAGAAGGTTAAGATAAATCAAAATCACCACCCACACACAGAGCCAAGATCTAGCCATGTGTCAGTAATTCAAGTCACCTGGTTCCAAGGATGTCGCAGGTGTTTGTAACACAGACGCCTTTACTGGAGAATGGCTTCCTGGTGTGGCATTGAGTCCCACTGTCACTGCCTGCAGGAGGAAATCTCAGACTTCAAAGGTAGAAAGATTAAAGGATCCCAGCACATTAGAAAGTATACCATTGTCAATCCCACTGTTAACTCTTCTGTAATGCTCCACCTCACCCAAGCTCAAACTCAATGGCCAGGAGGGCACACACAGATCTGGTGGGCAGATGTTGGCTATTTCACAGGGCTGTCTATATACATGTATGAGAGGAAGGGGGATGGTTTTGAGTTGATGCTAAAACATCAACATCAACTTATACAACAGAGATTGAGGACAGGAGAGGAGGGGAGAGAAGGGGAGTTCCAGGCAATGTGGTCTGTGCATTAAAAAAAACAAACAACAACTACTTTTTAGTATAGTTAGACTAGGAATCTGGCCTGGAACCTTAGATACGCTTGAACCAACAGAAAAAGCTCTGTGCACAGGTAGAGTTTTGTAGTTTCCCAGCTATGTACTTGGTTGCTTTGTTTTTTGGCAGTACTGAGGTTTGAACTCAGGGACTTGAGCTTTTCAGACAGGCTCTATTCTATCCATTCTCCAACCATGTATTTAAGAAGTATTTCAAATAATGCTAAACAAGTCCTTTTACCTTTACTTGTTATTTCACAATTCAACAAGCAGTTTATGATCAATATATGCCAGTCACACCGTCAATACCATAAGAGTAAATAACCTCCATCTCTTGCCTACAAATATTCACCATCTACCTGTTTCTTCAGACATTTCCAAAAGAAGGATTGATCTTTTTCAAAGAATAAAATTCTAATTTATATGATCATTTTTAATATGAAAACGTATTTTCACATACATGATCTCATTTTGTTAGTGATTTGGCCCAAGGAAACTTTTGACGTAGAGAAAGAAAGTGCCTCTCATAAGCTTACGTTGAGTATGTAAACTTCCGATAATGGTTCTCAACAGTGCTGCCCCTAGAGAAGTTACTAGAACTATAGATGCTCAGGTCTCATTACATACTAACTGAATTAGAGGCTTTGAAGGTGAAACCCTGCAATCTGCGTTTGACATATCTACCAGAGGGGTAATGTTTGAGAATCTATCCTCTGTTAGTGGATTTAGAATTGGGAAACCTATGTTCTCTGTATAGCTCCAACATTTACTCACAATTTGTCATTGAATGGTTTTTTTTCCCCTACGAGCTGGAAGTTCATAATGCCCACCTCAGCTGCCTAGTGATCACAGGTTTCATGGTGGAGTCATTAAAAATGTAGTCAGGCACCAGTGGCTCATGCCTGTAATCTGAGCTACTCAAGAGGCTGAGATCTGAGATTTTGGTTCCAAGCCAGCAAGAAAGTCCTGAGACTCTTATCTCCAATTAATCACCCCCCACCACACCCCCTCCCCACAAATAAAAAGGGTAGAAAGGTAGCTCAAGTGATAGAGTTCTAGCCTTGAGCAAAAACACTCAAGAACAGTGCCCAAGCCCTAATTCAAACCCCAGGACTGACAAACACACACACACACACACACACACACACACACACACACACACACACACACACTTTAAATCAAGACACTACTTATACCTAGAAATATTTCGCTCAATCTGATACACCAATTCTCCTCTACAACCCTTGTTTTCCCTCTGCAGCATAATGTAGTTCTGATGTAACCTCCTAGAAAGATGGCTTCCTATTACCACTTTGCTTGTGACCACTTAGAGTAGTAATGTCTTGTATTCTATCAGTCTCGAGGGTGCTGATCATGCCTTTTTCATCTCTGCTAAGAAGACTGTATGAGTTAGTCTTTTAGAAAAATAGTCAACAGATCCTCTTGGTTAGAAGGGATATCTCCCTTAATGCTCAGGAGAATTTCACCTTTAGGGATTTGAAGAACACCAGCTAGAGTACCAAGCAATGGATTGTGAATGTTCCAGTCTGTGAAGGCACAGAAGTTTTATAGACCATCAGAGATCTTTTCAGCTTCTTGGTGTTTTCAAGCAGAAGATGGACCTAGGAGAAAATGTTGAGGCTACTTTCTCAGGATGCTACCCAAACCTTGTGGGCTGGAAGAAACATTATGTCTGAAGATGGATGATCATTGACAACGAATCCTGAAGTTCTACCTGTCTTGGAAACATTCTTTTGCCTCTTTAATGGAAATTTTAAGCAGACACAAAAGTAGAGGCATAATACTGTGAATTCTTTGATAGTCTGAAGATTCAAGAAGCTTTAGCTCATCTTGTTTTATCCACATTTTCCAACTGATCCTTACCTCCCAGGGAGCATAGTAAAATAAATTCTAGATAACATTATAATGCATACATGTTTTATTTGTCATTATTTTATTATTTATTCTTTATTTTTACATTATTTTAGCCACACATTTCTTAAAAGAAAACTGAAAAGAAATAACTAACTGCTAGGGCTGGGAATGTGGCTTAGTCATAGAGTGTTTAGCATACATGAAGCCCTGGGTTCAATTCCTCAGTATCATATAAACAGAAAAAGTAGGAAATGGTTCTGTGGCTCAAATGGTAGGGTGCTAGCCTTGAGCAAAAAGAGGCGCTCAAGGACAGTGCCCAAGCCCTAAGTTTAAGCCATAGGACTGGCAAAAAACAAGCAAAAAAAGAAAACAAAATACTGCTATACCACTCCCTAGCATAACATCATAGTGAATGTAAATGATACCTGCAAATCTATTTTAATAAGTTTTTTATTGTAAAAATACTGTACAGAGGAGTTACAATTACATGAGAAAGGTAATGAGTACATTTCTAATGTTGCTTCCTTTGTTTTTCCCCTACCATCCCTGCCCTCCCATCTCCACGACTGCACTCCCCCTCTCCCGGCAAATCTATTTTTATAAAAACATTATTCACCATAGACAAATCATGCAATCAGCCTATGTATCCATGAATTTATGAATAAAAAGTGGTGTCTATATCCACAATGGAGAATCATTCAACCACAAATTACGTGGTTTGCATGAAAATGGAGGGAACTGGAAATCATGTTAAATCGAATAACCCAGACTACAGCGGACAAATATATATTCTCTCTCATATTCAGGATCTCATATTCAGGAGAGACATCATAGCTGGGTGCCAATGGCTCATGCATGTAACATGAAGCTGAGATATGAAGATTGTGGTTGGAAGCCAGCCTGAGCAGGAAAGTCTGTGAGCCTCCAATAATCTGAAGGTGGAGCTGTGGCTCAAGTGCTAGGCTTGAGCAAAACTAGCTCAAGGACACTGGACAGGGAATGAGTTAAGTCTTCAGGCCTGGTGCTCACGTGCATGCAGGCATGCGTGTGCATGCACATAAGTATGAAATGGTGGTAGATCTGGGAAGGACCATTGGGAGGGGAGAGGGATTAAGGAGAGATTGAAGGGTAATGAATGAGAAAATGTAATAATGAACATTGTCAAAGTTGTTTAAAAAGGAGGTGATAGCAGGGGTAAACTTGATTATCCATTGAGAAATACTCCAATGAAAATTCCATGTAGAATTAATTTGTGCTAACTAAAATAAAAAGATAGCTGAAACAAAACCATTAAATTTAACAATTAACAATAACCCCTTTTGTATCATTAGATATCCAGTGAAGGAGAAATCCTGAATTTTTAGAAGTTTGGAAATCACCAAGGAAAAGCAGTTGCAATTAAAATTTGTACATTGTCAAAAAGACCAGTGGTTGATCTGTCTTCCTCTGTCATGTAATGCCAAAATAAACCAATAAGTAACATGCCTAGGCACATTGTGAAATCATTTTGTAACAGGCACAGCTGCAAAATATCTGCAGTTTCCAGGAGCCTACTATTTCCAGGATCTCATGGAAATCTGTGCAGTCTGTAGCAAAGCCCAGGAAACAGGGGCATCTGCTCAGTAGGAGGAGTCTTTTTTGGCTGGTGTGATGGTGAATTTCAGGATCTATGACTATGTAGCAGTACTGAACTGCAGGGAGAAATATGTGGAGCTCATCTTTACCACACCCAGGTTATGCATCCAAATTCCCAGACAGTTTGTCCTCCTCAATGAAAACCATCCCCGTTCTATCATTTGGAACATATTTTTGCCTTTGATTGGGTATTGGTTGAAGAATCAGCAGTGAACCAGCCAGACACTGAGTTGTGAATGTGTGTTGTTACCGCATGCATGAATATCCAAGCATGTCTATCTACCCACGGAAAGATGCTTCTGCACACCTGACTGTCATGTAGATTTGGAAGTTCTTAGAACTTCTTAGAGCTCTCCAAACATGTGTTGGTTGTTGGAGACAGAGTTCATTTGTTAATGCTTTGAAGGCACAAATGTCTCTATCAGTTGTGGTTAAATATTAATAATTAGTATTATATAATTAGTAATTGATTCTTCCTCCAAGTGAATCATTCTGTGAATCTGTTTTGAAAAACCCATGTGGTTTTTGTTGTTGTTTGTTTGTTGTTTTTGGAAGGTTCTCTAAGAAGGACTAGACTTTGGAGTGACTCTGCTGATCTTTATTTTATGGAAGCATCATTTGCAAGTTGTAAATGGTTTTCAGCATGCCATTGATAGCAGTACAGCTTCAATTTTCATTACCACCAGATGAGCAGTCTTATTGCCAGGGCCCGTTCTTGGCTATTGAAACCATCCTACTTAAAATCGCAGGCAGCAATTGATCTGTAGGTATTAAGCAGTACTGTGCTCCTGGCAGGCAGAGGAAAAGCAGCACATGAACAGACTGTCACGCTTTTGATCTGGTCTTAGACAGGAGCCTGGCTAGCCCTGGTTTTTGTAATGAAAAGCATTTCACCTAATGTTAATGTGGAAACAACTTGACTTGTTTGTGTGCATAAAGTTCTGGTGATCTCATTTAAACCCAGGAAATGGTACAGTCAGACTGTGATCCATCCCGTCTGATACCTGCTGTGCTCAGGTGTGGCTGTGTCTTTCTGCTTTCTAAGGTACAAGAGAATCTAAGAACTCTAAGTCTCTATTTTCAGCAGCGATCTTACAAGGACTTAACCTTTTCAAATGCACACACAGTGACATGTAACAAACATGGAATTTAAATCATTTAACCTACAAAGCAAAGTTCTTAATTCTTGCTGTTTGCACAGTGTATCAGCTCATATAATCTCTTCAGAGATCAAATGTGAACTCAGATTAGGCTGAAAGAGTTTTGACAAATTTCTGTGGATTTTTAAAATTCATTTAATGTCTTAAAAATTCACTTTTTGGTGCTGGAGATTGAACCCAGGACCTTAGGCACTGAAATATACCCTCAGTCTTACACCTTGGCACAGGGAATGAAAATGTATACAATTTTCTAAAATTCCAGTAAATGTGGGCTTAATTATGGGTGTTACATAAATGTCTACAATAATCATGGACACTACTTGAAATGACTTTGGTTAAAACAGAAGTACCATCTACATTATTTTTTGTGAAAATTGACTCATAACAGATTTAACTCAGCTGAGCACTGGTAGCTGACACCTGTAATCCTAGCTTCTCAGGAGGCTGAGATCTGAGGATCTTTTTCATAATATACCTTTTTCCTCTAGTTAAAATAAACAAGGACAGATTTCATACAGCAAAAAATCTTCTTGTAGTTACATGTATGTTAGATATGGTATACGAAAGACTTTTTGAAAAGTACAGGACTTTAGAATGATTCTTGCTGCTAATAAGTTTTGTTCACTCAGCCTAGTCTCCCTCCTAATGAAGAGTTGAGTCAGAGCATCCATTTCAATCTTAATCTCTGAGAAGGAAGCTTCATTTTGTGGCTATGCTTCATGTCTTTTTCCCATTCTCCCTCTTTCAGCTCACATTTTAAAGACCCATCCTTACTACAAAGGTTGCTGGAACGTGAGGTCAGACATGGAGGTATTAAAAAAAACGTTCAATGCCTAACATCTGGGGATCCCTGATAATGTATGAGGGTCCATAAAAGAAGCATCAGAAATATGGAAGAGTATAATCTTTGCACCAGTAGGAAGGACCAATGGGAGGAAAGAATAGTAACATCCCTGAGACATGATTTCATTTTTTTCCCTCCATCTGGTACCAAATCATTTGACCTCTCTTGTACTTATGTGACTGTACTGGTCACCACACCAAAGCAGATGGAGAGAGATGTGGGTGGTGTAGGGGACCAAACCAACCTCTTCAATATGTTTTCTTTGCGATTACTAACACATTGAGTATGTCATCACAAGATGGACTGCATTTCTGAGGCTGATATTTGAACAAAAGGGTCCCACACACCAAAGCATCTATCATCTGGCTCATAATTTCCTCCTCCTCCAATCCTCCAGGAAAACATTTACAGGGAATATTTTGATGAAAATTGGTTTTAATCCAATGAGTGATATCTTTATATCAGCTCACCAGACTCAGATTTACTCATTTTGTTTGCTTCCCTTGCCTTCCTTCTCCTAGTAAGAATTTAAATGGCTTCATAGGAGTAGGAGGCTGAGAAGTAACTTGTTCATGTGTGTACTGAGATACTAATGATTTCTTTTGGAAAAAATGTTTTTATTTTAATAAACAGCATATGGCCATGTTTTTGTTCTCATCTGAAACTAAAACTCACAATATTCTCCTTGCTAAGGCTCTTCTACTCAACCATCTTGAAAATGTCCAAAATAAATGAGTAGCCTTGGCCATTGTAAATATTTCATTTGTCAGGAAGTGAAGCAACTCTTCACTGGGATGCTTTGACACTATCCTTAGGTCGAGGCTTTGGGATCGGTTTAAATTTTCTGAGCTTCCTGACTTTTGGAACCTAGAAATGATTAACTTGACCATAGAATCATACTTACACTGCTCTTTGCACACATTGCTACATGTGATCGCCCTTCACTATTGACCATGTTCCACACACTGGAGAACAAAACATAGTAATTGAGCTCAACTTCCAACTGATTATAAGTTAGATAAGCATAGACTTGAGATTCGAAATTCAGGAATCAGACTGAAGAATGGGGAAAAAACTAAGGACAATCAAATTATGGATCATCTAATGTCCTCTTATTACCTGACCAGTGGTTTCTTTTATGCTTAAGGGTTAAAGTCTTTGTACTGTTGCAGTTATAATTTGGATTCCTTTTATAGCTTAGAGATGTAATAATTAGGGTCCCAAAGTACTCACAAGCTTACTTGTGATGGAACTGTGAACTACCTTTTTGATCTACATTGTTAATCAAAAGGTTTCTTAGTTGGTTCAATCTGTTTTGAGTAAAACAGATTGCTTTAAAACTCTAATCAGATGGGGCCAGCTTTCTTCTTGTTGTTTTGTTTTTATCAGTCACGGGGCCAGAGGCTGTCCCTGAGCTCTTCAGCTCAAGGCTAGTGCTCTACCACTTGAGCCATAGTGCCACTTCTAGCTTTTTCTACTTATGTGGTGCTGAGGAATCGAACCCAGGGCCTCATGCATGCAAGGCAAGCACTCTACCACTGAGCCATCTTCCCAGCCCTAAGGGCCAGCTTTCTTTCAAACCATTCTCTTCTTCTCCGTAGAGACAACCTGGAGGGATAAAACACTACCTGGTTTCTTGTTTACCTTTAAGATCAAATGAGAGTATTTTCTAATTTTCAAGCAATGTTTACCTATGGCTTAAAATATCTTAAAGAGAAAATAAAAGCTCTGTCACTGAAGAATGAATACTGAGAATTATATTTTGCTGTGCTTGTCTCCTGCCAATCTTCTTAACTATAATGAAGCAGTCTCAAACTTTATCTACTTCCATCATCTGTTTCCTCAAAATCAGAATAAAAACTGGCTAGTGACCACTTGACCATTAGTCTAGCCTAATTCCTAAAGGAAATGAAAGAGAATTAAACAAGATTAGAAAGTTGTTTCAGTGAATGTTCTATTCCATGTGAAATCAGCCAAGACAGTAAACATTAGCTCAGTTAAGTGAGCTTTTCATATTTTTGTGTGTATAGTTATCTTTTGTGCAATAATCTTATTGCACTAATAAGGTTACATTTATGAAAAAAATCAGATTTTTTATATTATTACTAACAAGTTTTTTTTTTATCGTGGAAAATACCATACAGAGGGGTTACAATTACATGAGCAAGGTAATGAGTACATTTTTTGGGGGGGGGGTCCGGTCGTGGGGCCTGAACTCTGGGCCTGGGCGCTGTCCCTCAGCTCTTCAGCTCAAGGCTAGCACTCTACCACTTGAGCCACAGTGCCACTTCTGGCTTTTTTCTTTTTGCTATGTGGTGCTGAGGAATCGAACCCAGGGCCTCATGCATGCAAGGCAAGCGCTCTACCACTGAGCCACCTTCCCAGCCCCAATGAGTACATTTTTTATAGAGTATTGTTGCCTCCTTCTTTTTTAATGAGAGACTTTAGGCTAGGTGTGGATACTTCTTGTGAAAAGACAATAATCTAGGAAATCCAAGTTCATCGACGCTTTCTTAACACAAGACCATAGGGCACAATTTATCATGAAATAATAAAATTCACATTGACTCATAATTAGCTCTTTCAAAATTTGTATTTTTTTTGATGATGCATGCATTCAGTGCAAATTTCAATAAGAAATCATATGTAAGTGAACTTTCTCTCTTCTATTCTCAATAACAATGTATATATTCCCATGGGAAAACTCTTGCATATTTCTTCACTTTGTTTACAGAAATATCTTTAAACATAAACACACACACATACACACATACACATACATGCATAGAGGGATCTCACATGCTCATTTGTAAATCTACTAACTTATAAAACATTTAAAACAAACATTTACATTTTGATCACAGACATTTTTAGCAACTGAGGCCTATTACATAAAGATGCTTGTTTTTATTTAAGCAGTGCTTAGAATGTTAAAGCTTTCATACCTCCCTGGATATCAGTTTTTTTAAATTTAAATGGCATTTGCATTGGAAAAAAAAAGATGCTATGCAAGGTGTATAAATGAATAAAGAATGCACATCAAGTATTTTCCTACTTGGTATGAAGAAGAAAAGTATGTTTCAGAAGATTCACGGGATGTGAGAGAAAAAGAAAACAGCAAATTAGGCACTGCCAATATGACACAGGTGTATTCCACATGCAGAGAGAAAGCCAGCCAGCCATCGTGCACGTGCTAACAGCTCAAAGTCCACAGTGGATTCATCCCAAAGTTCACTGGTTGTTTGTTATGTGTTATTTTACTTTTTCATACAGCTCTAGGAATTCTCAAGCCCACCCTAAACCTAGTGGCTAGCAGGAATGAAGATGAACCGTCCTGGAAAATAGTTGTGGTCTCTGAGTCTCTTAGACTTGTATCATCAGGAAACCAATCTCCCACTTAGACCCACGTCTATTTGGAGATAATATTGAGTCTCTGTCTTATATAAAGCAGCATAATCTGTGTGACACATGAGTAAGAGACATCATTCATCTTTGAAGCAGTGATGTAAAACAGTATTTATCTGACCTGATTGTTCACCAGGGGAAAAAAGTTATTAAAATACAGATTCCTGGATCTCATCCAGACTTATAAAAATAGAATCTCTAGGAAAAGAGTTTGCAAATAAGTAGTTTTGAGGCTACAATGCTTGATAAGAAATGTACCCATTATCTTGCCATCTAATTGTAACCCCTCTGTACAGTATTTTCACAATAAAAAATAAATAAAAATTTTAAAAAAATTTTAAAAAAAAACATAAAAAAAGAAAGAAGAAAAAAAAGACATGGTGTGGAATTTTTATGATTAGCTAAGTAGGGAACTGTTGCTGAAGTTAGAAATTACATATCCATGTTATCAAGAAGGAAACAGGCTAACTTAGCTTGGGATCACAAAACCAAGTAAATTTGGAGGTATAATTCAAATTATAGCATCACATCCAAATTTTTCCTAGCATGTGAAGATTTTTGAATGTCAATGTCACGAGGTCAGGTAAATTTGCAATGCTACAGTGAAAACTGGATGTTACAGAGATTCCTAGAGTTAGAAGAAACTTTAGAATTGTGGCAGTTTCTTCAGCTGTTTAAATTAGAACAGTTATATTCAACCAGTCACAAAACTATAAATGACTTCATGATTCCATACGAATTATAAAGGTTTCCAACAATACTGTAAATCCTGAGTTACTTCTTTTTGAGCATTGGTAGAGTAGTGTTTTGTCCTATGTATTTTAAATTAGGGAGATGGGTTAAAAAAAACAAAATTCAAGAGGCAGGTAAACCACATCCTGTAGATTTTGCTATGTACTACAACCATATGGAAAAGGTTAGCTGTCTGCATTTACTTCATGATCAATAGCAGTAATGTACAGGTCAGAGTTGAGAATGTGGGCCATGTTCAAAGTAGAGAATTCCCTAGAATCTTTTTTCTGCTTAATGACATACAGAGAACAGGGTAGAACAGCCAAAGCCAGGGAGTACTGGTGCCTATATTTCATAGAGTTATTGTTTTCTAAGGCTTAAGATAAGCTTTGTAACTACATTAGGGAAGCTAATAGGCCACTGGAAAAAACTCATTAATACTAATTATAATTCAGATTGTGTTAGTGGATATCTGCTTGGCTTTGAACATGTGTATCAAAAAAATACATTGGCTGGGGGCTGGGAAGTTAGCTCAGTTGTATAGTGCTTGCCTTGCATGTATGAAGCGCTGGGTTCGATTCTTCAGCACCACATAAGCAGAAAAAGCCAGAAGTTGTGCTGTGGCTCAAGTGGTAGAGTGCTAGCCTTGAGCTGAAGAGCTGAGGGACAGTGCACAGGCCCAGAGTTCAGACCCCACGACCGACAAAGAAAAAAAAATACACAGGCTCCTATCTGTAATACTAGCTACTTGGGAGACTGAGATCTGAGGATCATGGTTTGAAGCCAGCCCAGGCCTCAAAAAGAAAAAAAGTTCATGAGTCTCTTATTTCCAGTTAGCCACCAAAAAACAGAAGTGGAGATATGGCTCAAGTGGTAGGGCATAGCTTTGAACAAATAAGCCTAATACAGTATGAGTATGAAGACCTTAGTTCAAGCCCTAGTACTGGCATGCACACATACACAAACACTCAAATGACCTTACATTCTAATGACCTTACAGTCAAAATGAATAAGTGTCAATTGTGCTCAAAGTTTTTCTATGGGGTGCACAGCAAGATCTCAACTTCCTTTTTCTTTCTTCTTAAAATTATCTATTAATATGCCTGTGCTTGTGATCATTCTTTTGCCACTTTATAAATGGTGGAAAAGGGCAAAACTTAAAAAAAAATAACTTTATGGATGACAAAGAAAAATAATAATTGACATTTTGATATTGACAATGATGTCTTCAAAACTCTTTTCAATTCTGACCCTTAATTCTTAAGTGAAGCATAACTCATGGAAAATTCTCGATGTAAAAACCTCTAAAATAGAGGTGATGTCTTTCAAAATTTAACCGAATAGGTTTCTTGCTATCTATTTTTCAGGGAAATGATTATGCATAAGCACATTGTGATGAATTTTAAGATCAATATGCTTGACCAGGAGGTAGTCCCAAAGTGATTTCACTGAATCATTTAAAATTACTCTGAACCGGTCACCAGAGGCTCACACCTGTAATCCTAGCTACTCAGGGGGTTGATATCTGAAGATCGTGGTTCAAAGCCAGCTGGGACAAGGAAGTCTGCAAGACTCTTATCTCCAATAAACCACTCAGAAAACTGGAAGTGGTGCTGTGGCTCAAGTGGTAGAGTGCTCAGCTCGTGCTGAAGAGCTGAAGGGCTGAAGGACAGTCCCCAGGTCCAGAGTTCAGGCCCCATGACCAACAATAAATAACTAAATAATAAAAATAATAAAAAAATTACTCAGAACTTCTCATAGGATATTTAACATGACATATCCTATTAATAAAACAAACAAATACTGAACAATCCCAAATGTGTGGCAGGATGCATATTTTTCCAAAATTATCTTCAAGGTAACAGGCAAAACATTTGCAGACCAATGAAATGGTCGTCAAAAGTTGAATCATAGTTGCTGTTCAGTAAACAGAGGCGGAATCAACATTTGCTGAATGTCAAACAATGACCAAGCCACTGCCTTCATGAACCTGGAGCTGTACCTCCTTCAGATCATGACGTATTTGTAGTTTCTCCCCTACATGGCTCAGTCCTCCAGGCCTGGCCTTCATGAATCTTCAGCCGTGCTTCTCACACTCCCCAACTCCTACAAGTTAATTGTAGACAAAAGAAAGGCTGTGGAGACACAGCCTGTGGCCAGGCTTGCACACTGCCCGCAGCCAGATAGAGTTACAGGTTCCTGATCCCCCACTGTTTGATTCTGAAATGACCGCCATAAGAGTAGTGTGCCTGTTCATTCGTGGTGATATAGATCTATTCTGTATTGTCCGACTCAGGGAAATTAATCTTTTCTCTAAGGTCTTAGGGCCTCCTTCTCCTCTGTTTTCCCCAAAGTAATTGCCAACCTTCTACTCTGACCCGGGATGTATTGTGATTCCCGGCCCTTCTCAGTTCCTCCCTCTCTCCACTCAAATGTTTTTATTCCCACAGCTGGATCTTCCCCTGCAGGCTTTCTTCTGCCTGCCCAGCTGATGATGTTTTCCTGGCTCCAGAAAACTTCCGAGAGATTGTTACAAACAGTGCTTGCGGGGACAAAGGACAGTCCCCATTGAAACAACAACAACAACAACAAAACTAGGACGATTTCTTGCAAGAATCCAGATGGGTGGTCATTCCACATTAACACTGTGATCTCTCTCTCTCTCTCTCTCTCTCTCTCTCTCTCTCTCTCTCTCTCCCTTTCTCTCTCCTCTCTCTCCCTTTCTCTGTCTTTCTGTGTCTGTCTCTGTCACTCTCCCTTCCTTTCTCTCTCTCCCTTCCTCTCTCTCTCTTCCTCTCTCTCTCTCCCTTCCTCTCTCTCTCTCTTCCTCTTTCTCTCTCCCTTCCTCCTTGTTACACAGGAGCAGTATTATTATCTTTAAAACCTAGGGAATTAAACTAAGGTTTTGATTGTAGCCAAAGGTCTAGTCAATGGTTAAAGTTGTTTTAATACCTGTTATTCTTAGAAACAAACAGATTGTATTGGATTGCATTTATTCATGTTTCAAGGGATGGGCAGCTTTTTAAAA
The DNA here is from genome assembly GCF_019054845.1 of Dipodomys spectabilis. Lineage (NCBI taxonomy): Eukaryota > Metazoa > Chordata > Mammalia > Rodentia > Heteromyidae > Dipodomys > Dipodomys spectabilis. The sequence continues at coordinate 3,687,449 of NW_024870974.1, forward strand.
ATAACAATACACTCAACCCTAAACATAAGCCTTGAAATAATAAGCTTTTTATCCCTACAGTATTGAGAATAATTGGGGGAGGGGAGGGAATAAAACTCAATTCGTTCAACAATGTTTCATTTTACTGGACACGTTAGAATACATTTAATTATCCTTATTTGCATGGTGGGATTCTGTTTATAACAATGATTTACATTGAGTTAAAATGGGATGGGATGGAATGGGAAATGGAATGAGAAAATGTGTTTACAGCTTTGTCAGTGTTTCCTGCCAGCTCTCTGGCTTTCCAACAGCTGCAGCAGGACATGTTGCTGGTGTTAAAAAGAAATGTGGCCAACTTTATTTTCCTAATCTCGGAATTCAACACATAGATCACCAGTGAATCACCTTGTGTGTGTGTGCATCCAACCTCAGGATGACTTACGCTCCAGTCATGAGACATCACTGTGAGACCCGAATACCAGGGCAGGTCCCAGATTCCCTAAATTCCCTGCCACTGAGCACACTATGTATTTTCAAAGGCTACTTTTTCCTCATATGATTGCTAGAACTGTAAATAAGGACTCCAAGCCAGCACAGAATTTCTAAATCTACAGAAAATAGATTTAGAAATGTTCTTTGTGCACTATGGTATGGAAATACCACAATGAAACTTGTTCATAACACACATGATTTCCACACCATGATTTCTACACCATGCTCAATTCCTGCTCTCTTTATTTAGTTCCTGGTTGTAATGATCATGAGTATTACTACTTCTGGAAATCACTCTATTTTTAGCTTAGAAAGCTGGGAGTGGGGGAGAAGTGTTGAGCAAATGTCTTTTGTTTTGTTTTGTTTTTTGGTTGATCTTGGACAGCTCTGATACATTCTTTATTTATAATGAGTCATCTGTGATAATTAGGTGTTCCATATTAATTTCATTGTGGCCATAGCTGAGTAGTGAATGCTGCCCCATGAAGCTCAGATTCCCTTGGTACTTATAAAATCTAATTTCAGGATCAATCGTGGAAACTTTAGTAAGACAGATGTACTAACAAGATCTTACTTTAATTTCTTCACTTGATTTTCAGTCTTTTGTAAAGTCTGGCTCTGATGCCTACACAAAGGAGAGAAGTTGGTCTGTTCAGCAGAAGGCTAAAAGAATACGGAGCTATAAAAATCCATTTGCAACAATGAGATGTACAAGTCGTTATGTTGAAAAACAAACTTTATAACTTTGGCTGGGGTGGGGGTAGGGGGTACGGGGGATGGGGGGGGGAGATGGGAAGGGATGGGAAGGGGAAACAAAGGAGGAGGCAACAATGCTTAATAAGAAATGTAGTCATTACCTTGCCCATGTAATTGTAACCCCTCTGTAGGGTATTTTCACACACACAGAAAAAAAAAAAAACAAGAAAAATAAATAAATAAAAATAAAAATCCATTATTAAACTGATAAGAACAGATACTACACTTGATCTTAGCCAAAAGGCCAAGAAGCAATGGTGGGGGGTGGGGGGTGGGGGTGTAGCTCTAGAGGAGGTGAGAGGGAAAGGATGGGATGGTAGGGGATAAACAAAGGAGGAGGCAACAATGCTGGATAAGAAATGTCCTCATTACCTTGCTCATGAAACTGTAACCCCTTTGTACAGTATTTTCACAATAAAAAAGTTAATTAAAAAATTCATTTTTAATAATTCCCCATGTGACTTTTAAAAACCAGCCCTTTAATTCACTTTTAAAATGTATGCCACGTAAGCCTACGATTGATTTTGTTAAATAGAAATGTATCCTAAAGTATTCAAACTTACCTTACTTTTCCTTTGTGTTTCTGGTGCTAGAGGTAGCCCCCAGGACCTTCCTTACACATGGTAAACAAGAGATCTACCAGGAAGCTACAAGCCTAATCCATTTTCTGTTACTTTATTTTGAGACATAGTCAGACTATGTCTAGTCAGGCTAGAACTGGCCTCTAACTCAAAATCCTCCTTTTTCTGCCTCCAGAGTATTGGGCATATACTTCCACTCTTGGCTTCAAAAATCATTTTTTTATTTGCCACAAAGTTATCGTGAAATGTGAACAAGAAACAGCATGTGGAGGCTAAAGTAAATTGGAAATAAAGATTTCTAAGAAACAGTTTCTGAATGGGAATTGTATTAATGTATAGAACACCCACCAACAACCCACTTACTGCCATAATCAATTCTTCTTCAGGCTCTCAGAAGTACTACGAGCCACATGTCTGCCATTTCTAGCTTGGTCTGTCCGTCTCTCCCTCTCTGTCTTTTCTATTGCAGTATTATTCCCAAACACTTTAAAGAAATTAATGGTGGGAAAAGGACATCTTACAAAGCCATCTTATTTAAGCTGAAAATGCTTTGTTTAAAATTCTTTACCGAGAAAAAAAATGTATTACTGCTGAAGACAGAGAACTGAGAATTGTCATGAATGGATTACACACACACACATTTTCTCATCTTCTATGTTTTCAGGCTGATGGTGAGGCTGTGAAAAGCTTTGTGGCTGAATACAACAGTGCAGGAAGCAGCAATCCCAGGCAGGGTCTGCCTCCAAATCCCATTATCTTCCCTCAAACTTGCTTCAGTCAATTTACTTTATCCCTACTTGATTACATTCATATGTAAAGGTTGTTTATTGGAACCAAGAGTTTCATAAGCCAGCTAGAAGCTATGTGATATAAATTTGCACTTAACCCTATTAACGTTATATTTTTTAAATTCCCAAAGTCTTCCTCTTACATTTTATGTCCTGGGATACAACTCTAAGTATGAGTTCACAATGGTCATCACTTGTAGATGCTAAAAAGTTCCTACATATTTTCTTTGCTTGTATCATTCCTACTTCAAGCTAATTAAAAGTTATATTGGCCACAATAAAGTGACACGTTCTTGAATAGATTTTGTCTTACATAAAAGGAGTTTCCTTTTTAAAATTTAAATTGCAAGGCCATAATATGATTGAACTCAAATAATGGACTATTCTGTATACCACTTCTAATATTGCCTGCCTTAGTTAATTATTTGCCATTTCAATATTTTCCATTTTCCCAACAATGTGTGAATGGGGAAAGGATGACGTATCTTCTATCATTTTATTCCCCATATATCAATGCCCACTTTTAGTCAATGACTTGCTCTCTGTTACCTAGGCTAATTTTTAGAGACATAAGTAAGGGTTATTCTATATTCAGAATCATTTAGAGACTTATTGTTTGAGTTGTAAATAGCACATGATGTTTTAGGTGACACATGTTTATTTCCGCTGAAAGGACATGTCCTATTTTTGAAGAAGGGAAAGAAATTTGTAAGACATCAAATGCTTCTTGCGAAACAATTTGGTGAAATAGATGTAAATGAATCAGAAACATGTGAATTGAATTTCAATGAAAATTAATGGGTTGAAATATGAAAGGGACACTGGCTGTGGGGAAGGAGTGTGGTAAGGCCGGAAGTGACATTTGCTTTGTTTTCATCAGTCTCGGGTTGTTGAAAAATGGCTTACTACTCAGAATTCAACCCCATCCAGATTCTCTGTAGCCTAGGGATTGAAATGCAGAATGGGACAACAACATGCAAATTTACCTCACAGCTTTATCTGGCTCCAATTATAATGGGTGCATTAAACATTGCCACTGTGTAACCCGTTAAAAATCACTTTCAATCTAAAGCTAGTGGTTTTCTATGTCATTCTTTCAAGGGTGAACAACACATTGTGTGTGTTGCTCAAATATATTGTTGTCCCCAGATTTACAGATAAACTTCATCGATATATCTTCTCCCTAACAGAAGATGATCAGATATAAATGAAAGCATGTGAGGCTGAATGTGTATATACACACATGCTTGGGATGGGAAGGGGGGAAATGTTGGAGGATTGGAAAAAAAAGGAAGGGAGAGAAAAAGAAGAAGAGGAAAGGAATAAGTATCTTATGCACAGTTAGGCCATCTGATCCAACTTAAAAGCAAACTCATTCTCATTCAAGCTTAATTATGCAGAGTGCATAAAATATCTACAAACAGCCAACTACCTAGGGCTATATTTATAATTCTAGCTATCCAAGAGACTAAGATCTGAGATCTGAGGCTCACAGTTCCAAGCCAGCCCAGGCAGGAAATTCCATGAGACTTTTTTCTCTAAGTAAGCACCCAAAAAGCTGGAAATGGAGCTCTAGCTTACTAGCTTTGAGATAAAAAATAAAATTAAATTAAAATTAAAAAAAAATAACTCAGGGACATCATCCAGGCATCAAATTCAAGCCCCAGTAAACAAATACAGATATATATATATATATATATATGTATATATATATATATATATATGTATATATATATATATATATATGTATATATACTATGCTGCTATCAATTGCTATCAATTTAAAAATAATTCTGTTACTATAGAAATATTGGAACAAGTAATAAAAGATTTGTAAATAAGTCTCCCAGTCTCAAAATATTAATCCATTTGATATGTGGTAAAAGGGCTCAGTCTCCTAAAACCAAGGACATTTTAAATGTTTCAGAAACTTCCTAGGGGCAAGAAATACCTAACTGGGGTTTGTATTCTTTATATGTGTATTTTGAGATAATATCTGATACTCCTTAGGTAGCTTTCCAAACATGGCACTTAGTAGAGAAACATGTGAAGAGCACTGTCTTTATTAATTGAAAGTGTAGTCGCTGCTGGACTATTGTAATTAGAATGGCTGGTGTAATTGGAATCCAGGTTGCTTAGAGCCGTGCTAAGGGCTCACCAAAGCAGGAAGAGAAAGGAAGTGTCTGTTCGTTGGGTTTATTTGTGCCAAATATTTCATTCCTTTCTCTTCTGGAAAAGTTTCTCCTCTTTGCTTTTGTGCAGGCAAGAAGTTTTGGAATTGCTCTTAAAATACTTATTTCATAATTGGACAGGAGATAAGAGTTTTTTTGAGGGGGAGGTCTTTTAATTATCTTTAAGTCATTGTACAAAGGGGCTTCCCTTCAACATGTCAGTTTATGGTCAATGTCAAGGAGATACGTTTTAAGTTCTGGCATAGCTCTGGTTCATGGAAACTCCAGTGCCTAGGATGTCTGTTTATGAATAGTGTTTTTTGAATAGTGACAATACAACAGGTGCAACTGTTTCTGAGCCCTCGAAGTCACTTTGTGAGTGTGTGTATGTGTGTGTGTGAGAGAGAGAGAGAGAGAGAGAGAAAGAGAGAGAGAGAGTACTGAGGCTCGAACTCAGGGCCTAGGCACTTTCCCCGAGTGTTTGTGCTCAAGGCAAGTGCTCTACCACTTGAGCAAGACTCCACTTCTGGCTTTTTGGTAGTGAATTGGAGATGAGAGTTTCACAGAGGGCTGGGAATGTGGCTCAGTGGCAGAGTGCTTGCCTAACATGCATGAAGCCCTGGGTTTAATTCCTCAGTACCATATAGATAGAAAAAGCCAGAAATTGTGTTGTGGCTCAAGTGGTAGAGTGCTAGCCTTGAGCAAGAGAACCTTAGGGACAGTGCCCAGGCCCTGAATTCAAGCCCATGACTGGCATTAAAAAAAAGTCTCACAGATTTTCCTACCTGGACTGACAAGAACTCAGATCTCTGTCTCCTGAACAGCTAGAGTTACCAGTGTGGGCTACCAGCCCTTGGATTAAAAGTCACCCTTAAGGTTTCGTTAGTCATCAACAACAAAGTTCATGAACAGTGTTGACTGCATGTTTATCATCATCTACAATCACTATCTCTAAACTCCTCAGCAAAGTGCCACTGTGAAACGTCTAACCTCAGAGCATTGTTGTCATGGTGTAGCTTCTTTGAGGAAGGGCATCTGTTTCTTCGTGTCCATCGTGATTTGCTGGAGTCTTCTGTCTCTTGGAAGTGTAACAGGACCTCATCCCTTGCTTTTTGTCTTGTCCTGCTCCCTCACAGGCCTATCCTTGTAGCAGCGACAAGGAATGTGAAGTGGGAAGATACTGTCACAGTCCCCACCAAGGATCGTCGGCCTGCATGGTGTGCCGGAGGAAAAAGAAGCGCTGTCACAGAGATGGCATGTGTTGCCCTGGTAACCGCTGTAACAACGGTGAGAGACACCGCTGCATGGCCACAGGCTGCCTTTCCCATGCAGGAAGCCTGTCCACAAGTGTAGTCTAACTTCTGTCTCAGGCTCTTGAAGTACAAGTCCCTCTTTAGAGTTGGGAAGGAATGGGATCATGATTTATGTAGCATGAGGTCACCTGGATCGCCTCCCGAACTTTAGTTTTCCTGGGCTCTGCCCACCTTCTGTGTTTTATGCTGTACTCTCATCTACAAACACTGCAAACTACCCACAAGTGCAGAATACATAAGTGAAGGCATGCAAAAGAGCCAAAGAGGAACCAGCTGTGACTCAATAATGAAGCCCTGAGTCCTTTTCCCAGTCCCATAGCAGGTTTATGTTTAAGATGGCCTGTGGCATGCTCATCTGGTGATGGGGTGATTGGTTCTTGGTTTTAGCCCCCAGACTGGCTTCACGAATGTCAGTAAGTGCAGGAAGTCAACTCAGCATTCATGATGAAATGGAGCATTACAAGCAATATACAATAGAAATTTTACTTGCAGAAGGTGATAATGAACACATATTACTGAGTCATATAAAAGAATTTAATGAGGCTCATATTCATGCCAACTGTAAGTGCCTTGGACAAGATGTGAAGGAAAAATGACTTCACACTGTTAGGGAGGGATGCAGTATAGACTAAGAAGGTGCTGTTTGTGAACCCAGAACCCCAGATCCAAAGACTAGATGTCTGGTCACATGATTTTAAAACTCAAGAGCTAACATAACTTCTACTATCAAATTACTATTCTAAGCACTTCATTTACAGTTACCATAACTCAATGTGGTTAATTCTGTCTTCATTCCCATTTTTATCCTTTTGCCCAAAGTTCTTTGATTTTTGAAAGAAACCAGATTTAGATGAAGGAGGGCAGGCTTCAGAGCAAGAGTATTTTATGCTCTCAGTAAGTAATTCAAAGAATAAATGGATGGAGAAAGAGTATGAGAGAGTGTGTGTTAGAGAGAAACAGTAGGCCAACAAAGACACAAATAGATAAATGGTTTCCTATCTTACATCAGGACATGGAAGTGAAGTGATTTCATTGCTTATATCCCCATCTCTAGGAATCTGCATTCCAGTCACAGAGAGCATCCTTACCCCTCACATCCCAGCTCTGGATGGTACCCGGCACAGAGATCGAAGCCATGGCCATTTCTCCAACCATGACCTGGGATGGCAGAATCTAGGGAGACCACACACCAAAATATCACACATCAAAGGTATGACTCTTTATGTTTCCAGGTTTCTTTTTCTTTTCTTTCCGTTAGTGGTATAGCAGGGTTGAGTCTCTGTGAAGCTTTAGCTCCTTCCAGATAGGCCTGGAATGAATTCCAGCCTTGGATAGGGACTCCATCCTTGGATGTGAATACCACCTGCTGTTCTGGTCCTCCAGCCTAAATGCAATAGTGGCTTTGCCTCATTCTCTGGTAATTCTTCATTCACCCTCTACCCATAAAGCCAAAGACTTTCTGTTTCAAGGACTCAAAAGTGTCCTGGCTGGACTCTGATAGCTGGTGTTAGATGTCCCTGAGAAATTCTACTTTCTCTTTGAATCTGAGGTTTTCTTAGATCTGCTCCCAAAGGGAACAAATTGATTAGTTTTAAGTCCAACTTTTAGTTTAAGGTTTTTTTTTGTTGTTGTTGTTCATTCATGCAATAGAGAAAAGGACAATGATTAGGGAACTAGCATGAGAAGGTAAAAATTAGATGAAGCACAGACTTGGTTTTTATTCAACTTGATATTCAGAAGAGAGGAAGCCAGGGAGAATGCAATCATAATATTCAGTGTACATATGTGAAAAAGGAACCAGGGAAATGGAGGGAATAGGTAGGTCTGGGAGAAATTGGGGGATGAGGAATGGAAAGGGTGTTACTGGCCAGGATGCATTGTATTTATAAACTGACAGAGTGATCCCTTTGTACAATTCTTGGAAGAAAACAAAAATAGCAATTTTAAGAAGAAACTTGACAGTCAGATGGTACCAAGTGGAAACTTACCACAAATGCATTTTCCTGACTAACAGGAGAGCCAAATGGTACACCAGACTTTTCATTATAAATGGTAGAAGCCCATAAGATAGTGTGAGTGATAGTATCAGCCATACTACTGGTCACAAAAGGGTAATAATTTCTCAAGTGTCTTTGGCCATGTTCTCCATAGGGCATGAAGGGGACCCCTGCCTGCGATCATCAGACTGCATTGAAGGGTTTTGCTGTGCTCGTCATTTCTGGACCAAAATCTGCAAACCAGTGCTGCACCAAGGGGAAGTCTGCACCAAACAGCGCAAGAAAGGCTCTCATGGGCTGGAAATCTTCCAGCGGTGTGACTGTGCGAAGGGTCTGACTTGCAAAGTATGGAAAGATGCCACTTACTCTTCCAAAGCCAGACTCCATGTGTGTCAGAAAATCTGATCACCACTGGGGGAAAAAAATCCGCAGTAACAGACTGTGAATCTGTGTATTTAATGCATTATGGCATGGTGGAAAATAAGGCTTGGAATGCAGAGGAATGGCTGGAGGGAGGGATAGGGTAAGAAGAGAGATCACAGACAGATAAAGGAAAGGAGAACTAACTGGATCAGAATGGGCGTCTTTCCATTATGCAATTTCTTTCTGTAAATAATGTACACATTTGTGAAAATGCTGTTATTAAAAAAAATAAAAAGCACACAGTGGAAATTACTGACAAATACCATGTGCCTTTCCAGAAGCTAAGAAAGTTCCTTTAAATTGCTGATTACTTACGCAAATAATCTAAAGCTATATTCCCATTCAGAGTTAGAGTTTCACAAAATAACTCCATGATTCCTTGATATCAGATAAGCTAAAACATGATGAGCTAATAAACAGGAAGTGAAAACATACAACATAATTAATTTGTGTAGTTAATTTGAAACTCTGACCACTCAATTAAAGGTCTTTGGAGACAAGATTTTAAAAAGCAATCAGTATTTTTCCATGTAATGTTAAGATCATGACAGAAGTTTTTCAAGGCCTTTAAAGGAAATCAGACTTGCTTATCCTCAAATTGCTTGTTTCCATTTTTAATTTTTTAAAATGTCACCTGTATTTCATAAGAATCCCTTTAAGACAAAAACAGATCCTTAATTCTGAAGCAATAACATTGTATTTATGCTGATTGGATGCGATTCCTACTGTGAATATGTATGTTTTCTTTTCCAAACCTTACATATTAATTGTGACTAGTGCAATACATGCACAGTGCAGAATTTTCAGAGATTGCAAAAAAAAATATTAAAGATGTCCAAAATGAGTGGGAAGGAAAGCTATTTTTAAACAGCTTTGATGTAACCTACATTTTATAGAAGTTGACTGGTAAATACATTTAAGTTTTACATGCTTCCCAGCAGAGTAGAATGAAACAGATGACAGACACTTGGGCAATAGATAGCTGAACCATGAAGAAGGACAGTAAGGAAAGAAGGGAAGTTGCCCTCAGATCCTTTGTCGGAAGCACACGCTGACTTATCAGCTTTGAGGCCAGAGGCAACACAAACTAAAATGGAAGTTCTCCATGGAGATTGCTACTGGAATATTGACTATCCAGAGGAGATCACTGTGAGGTTACTTGCCCCTTCTATCCCCAAAATACTTATTTTATATTTTTACGGTTGTAAAATAACATAGGAGATTTGGCAAATGGGACTTGAAAGTTGGGAGAAATAGGATATTCCACTGCCCTCCTTTAGTATTTTTTTTCTGCTAAATAAAATGTATTTTTATCTTTAAAAATACTGTGCAAGTAATTAAAAGATTTAGTGCAATTAATAAAACTACAGACACAGGAGGTCTGTCAATACCAACCAAATGATCAAAGTAAAGGCAAAATGCACCTATCTTATTGATGTTTGACATTGATTCTTTACATGTTACAAATAAGTACAAATTATTAAGATATTCTATCATGTAAAAAACATGTGAAAACATAGCTAAGGGAAAGAAATCTAGAAATTGGAGTAGAGTGTCCCATCCTGTACATAAATTTGAATATTTTGCTGTAATTTAAGGAATTTGCCAGGAGTGTTGCAGGAAGAGAAGCTATTTCTTCTTAAATTCAGTTATGAATAAACAACTTAGTTATAGATGTTCTTCACAAAGAAGGAAATCCTCCTTAAGCATTTAAGTGACCAGTGGTATCATCTAACTTTTCTTCACTAATCTTTCCTGGCAAGCAGCTGTTTGATTGTCAAAGATATAATTAACATTTTCTGTAGCCATTAAGGTTAAAAAGATAATAATTCGTTAAATCTAGGTATTGCTACTCTATGGATGCCACATGTTCTAAATTAAAACAAAACTCACTTGACTTAAAAATATCTCAGTGCTTATTATGCCTAGAACATAAAAAGGGAAAGAGATTATCTAGTTGCTGTTCCTTTTTCATTTTTGTAGATCACAAGTCACTACTCTTCTACTTAAGCCCTCTCTGAGGTCTCAAATTCACATTCTCCCAGTTAGACATTGAATCTGGGTCTATGTATCTATTCAGAATTTCAGCTTCCCCCCCCCCCCCACCCCACATTCACCAAGATAAGTAGGATTTTACAGTTTTCATACCTGCAAAACCAAAATTACAATTTGGTTAATCCAAGAGCCACGATTTGTGCAAGCAAGTGGTGTAAGTTTGTTGAGATGAAAATGCAACATTTCAGTGAAATATTTCCTCTAGGACAATTACATTTGCAATCTGTTTTCCACATTATTTCCCTTATATACGTCTTTTTCAAAAGTTATTATTTGAAGTAATTTATTTACAGGAAATGTTAATGAGATGTATTTTCTTATAGATATATTTCTTACAGAAAGCTTTGTAGCAGAATATATTTGCAGCTGTTGACTTTGTAATTTAGGGGAAATGTATAATAAGATAAAATATATTAAATGTTTCTCTTCCAAAAATTGAATTCAAATTTCCATGTGTTTTGCTTATGGGAAAGGCATTTGTAGAATCACAGAGTGCAACTGGATTTGGTCTGAATTTTTCAGGTTGGGTTGGAGTCCTTCAAATGATAGCTCCATAAGTTCCAAGCCTTCTTCCTACTAATGAGGCAGCTCATTTCATGGTAGGACAGCTATAATTGTTAAAAGTTATTTTTTTTATTAAACCAAAGTAGTCTGGCTTGCAAGTGCCAGCAATTTATTCTTCCTTTGCCTTTTGGAAAGTCTTAGGAAAAGGACATTTTAAATTTCTTCCAAATACTTGATGACTGGTAGTATATCCCCACAGTCTTCCCTCTTGGTGGAAATTTGCCAACACAGATGTACCAGCATGCTTCTGGAAGTGTTACAGCTCCATATGGCACAAAACTAAAGATGTCTATCTATAGATGTTAATGGAGCACATTACCAGGGTGCTGTGATCTCAAATCTACTTTCAAAGAAGCACATCTTTCCTCTGCTTTCTGAGTTATGTATTTGAACAAGTATACTCACCAGCCATGAGACTACGGATGGTTGTAAAAGTTCACATTGTGTTAAGATGTGAATGGGCTGGAATATAGAAAGTACTTATCCTATGACATATAGGATGGATTAAGTGTAGGCAGGGTAATTTAATGAAGCCAGGACAGTCCCAGAGCTGGAGGTAAGAGCTGCAGATGCCTCTAGTCCTGCTGAAGAAGTTTCACATTAATTTTGTTAGTCATATGGGGAAATGCCTAGTTAGCTATTCCCTTCAATTGAAATGTTTGTATCTCCTGTTTGATATGTTTATTTAACAATGTAGCAACCAGATGGTTCTCTTTTCCAATACACACAGTGACACAATCTGAGAAGTGACACATTGTCCTTACTTCCCTCTTAAGCCAAAGAAATCAAATACCTAATTGTCTCCATAGTCTTTTACTTTTACTTTTCTTTTTATTTGACTTCAGGCCATTTAAGGAAAAGGGGCTTTTTAAAAGGCCAGATGGTAGATTACTCTGTTGCAGATGAAACTAATATTAAAGAATATAACATGGATCTATGGACAAGGCCAATCCTGATACTGAACACCACAAATAAGTTCTGATAGTGACAGAACAGAATAACATATTTCTTTTGTAGTAGATTGGCACCAAAGAGGGTGGATTGAAGTGAGAAGATCTCAGTTCTCAGCCTTGTGAGTAGTTAGGATTACAGATGTTAACCACAGTACCCAGCTTTCTTCAAAAATGTTATTCAACAATAGTCTCAAACTAGACAATTCATATCATATAACAGGAATGAGTGAGGGAAGTAGAGAGAGAAATATTGTGATTCTGTTAACCTTAACATAATCCCTGAAGACATTGTTCCTCAGATTATTATATGGTGAAGACACTGGCTTAAAACAAACCCTGAGCTGAGCACTTGTGGATCACACCTGTAATCTTAGCTAGTCAGAGGCTGAGATCTTAGGATCATGGTTTAAAGCCAGCCTGGACAGGAATGTCCAGGAGACTCTTATCTCCAATTAACCACCAGAAAACTGGAAGTGGAACTGTGGCTCAAAGTGGTAGAGCACTGGCCTTGAGTGTAAAAGCTCAGGGACAGCACCCAGGCCAAGTTTAAGCCCCACAACTGACAAAAAACAAAACAAACAAATAACAACACCAACAACAGCAAAAACCTGATCAGCAGGGCAGTGTTCTGACTTCTGACTTGAATATTGCCTGTCCCCTCAAAGGTTCATATGTAGGGAAATGAGTCTCTTGGGTGACAATATTGAAAGATGGTATAGACTTGTAAGAGATGTGGCTTATTGATAAGTCAGTAGTACCCTGAGGATTGTCCTCAGAAGGAATTCACAGCCTCTCTGTTTTGGTTTGAGATGTATTCCCTGGGGAGAAATTAAACTACAAAAATTAAGTCTTCTTGTATGTTAAAGTTAAACAAGTTGAAGTCCTAAGTAATGTTTGTAATCATTATTTTCTTTTAGGGAGAAAACAAAAAAATTAGGGTTCAACTTCTTCAAATTCTATTTTCTCTATTACTATGTATTTACCCCTGCCTTTGCCAGAGGGTTCCTTGGTGCAGGTGTGAACTAGAACTCCTTCAGCAATGGTGGTTTAAATAGTCACAAGAAGGAGTGGGCCTTTGTTGGGACCTCAGAAGATGTAATTAATTCAACAGTAGTCTCTGATAAACCTTACTTGTGTTGAAGGACAGTAAACTTGCAGAGCACAAAAGGGTTAAGCCAAAAGTGCTATGGCATTTAGAAAAACAAGTCAATCTCTAGTTCTTAGAGCCGATACCTTAGGCACATGAAGGAAGGAATGAAGAGATGAGAAAAATCTTTATCTTTACTTAAAAAAATGCCAGTCAATCTATACCTGGTATCTGGAACTCATAATGAGTTAATGAGGTTAAACTTCCTTGGGAAAAAATATCCCATCAATATGACAGCGTATTTGAATGCATAGACAGGTAGGAGAAGCAGCACCTGTGCTATTCAGTCTTCTTTTACAGAGTAAGTGGTGTTTGGGGCATTGTCCTCCACATGTAAAGCTGGTCAGCGTTAGAGATTTGTCATGGTAGAGCCTCATAGGACTCCTTTCTTATCCATATAGCATATCCAAAGCACACCAGTGCCTATTGCAGAATTGACTCTGTCTAAGGACCCCAAAATCTCTTTTAAGAGTTGTGTCACATTGAGGTTTTATTGTTTTATGCTTCATCCTTGCAAGGGCTTAAATTGTGGGAACATATCCACAGATGACTGAAATCAAATTGCTATTGATGCTTGGGAAATTATCTTAGCACAAGGTTCAATCCTTAAGATCCTAGCAGATAGTTCTGCTATGGTTGTGTCCCATTGTTGGGAACTTAGTCTCAAAAATGGTGGTATGGACTTTCAGGAGTGGAGATTGGTGGGAGAGCCTTAGGTCATGGTGTGGGCATGCCTCCAGAAGAGACTGTGGGTCATTTCTTTCTTTTTTATGTTTTCCAGTCCTGGGCCTTGAACTCAGGGCTTGGGTACTGTCCCTGAGCTTCTTTTGCTCAAGGCCAGCACTCTACCACTTGAGCCCCAGCATCACTTCTGGCTTTTTCTGTTTATGTGGTACTGAAGAGTCGAACCCAGGGCTTCATGTATGCTAGGCAAGCACATTCCCAGCCCTCCTAGCCCTCCTCATTCATTTCTGTATCAAAATGTGAGCACTCATTCTGTCAAGCTCTCCTGCCATCTGCCATTTGCCACAAAGTCTTTACCAAACTTTTACCAAATTCAAGCACAATGCTCTTGAAGAGCCCAAACTTCACACTAAACATTTTCCCTTTTCAAAGATCGATCCTGCTCAATTTCACTGTAGTAATGCAAAGATGACTAATACAACTCCAACCATATTCTGCAAGAGCTCAGCAGTTCTGTGGGCTAGTCAATTAAGGCCAAGAATCAAAGCAATCATGTCTACACTCTCACCTTGTCATTTCAGTTGTTGTTTTAGTACCAGGAATAGAAAGAAAGAAAAACTAAACACCTTGACATTACAAGAGAGAAAGTTAAGCAGGAAGAAAACTGAAGCCAAGTGAAAAAAGGAGAAGGGAAAATTGATTAGTGTTGTCTTAGAGTCTCTAGTCAGGGAAGGTAATCTTAGGGAAGGCAGCCTTTGAGCGGAAACCAGTCAGCCAAAGGATTGGTAATGAAAAAGTCTTGAGAAACACTGAGCTAGTCAGAGAAAGAAAAAAAATGGAAGCACTGAGAATTGGAAGAAGGTGATGGTAGGAAAAGCAAAAAAAAAAAAAAAAAAAAAAAAAAGACAGAAGACAAGGCTGGAGAAGGAACTAGGGAAGACTGTGTTTAACCTTATCAGTGATCATATATTTATCAGTGATCATATATTTTATGTTAAAAAGATACAGAGCTTTGGAGAAGAGAAGCAGCATAAGTCAATTTATATTTTCCAAGGATTGCCCAGGCTGATTTGTGGATGGCCTTTAGAACTAGCTGGACTTAAGTTATGTAAGCGGCAGCACCATGGCATTGGCTACTAACTAGATGAAGGTTGCTAAAGAAAAGCTCTCTTGTTGGGCTGGGAAGGTAGCTCAGTGGTAGAGCACTTGCCTTGCATGCTCGAGGCCCTGGGTTCGATTCCTCAGCACCACGTAAGAAAAAAGCCGGAAGTGGCGCTGTGGCTCAACTGGTAGAGTGCTAGCCTTGAGCTGAAGAGCTGAGGGACAGCGCCCAGGCCCAGAGTTCAGGCCCCATGACCAGACCCAAAAGAAAAAAAGAAAAGCTCTCTTGCTGTAATCCTAGTTACTCAGGAGGCTGGGATCTAAGGATCATGATTCCAAGCCAGTCAGGGCAGAAAACTCCATGAGACTATTATGCTCAATTAACCAACAGGAAAGCTGGAAGTGAAATTGTGACTCAAGTGGTAGAGCACCAGCCTTGAGAAAAATCTGAGGAACAGCACCCAGTCCCTGAGTTCAAGCCCCAGTAAAGAAAAGAAAGAAAGAAAGAGAGAAAGAAAGAACGAGAGAGAGAGAGAGAGAGAGAGAGAGAAAGAAAGCAAGCAAGAAAGAAAGAAAGAAAGAAGGGGAAGGGAGGGAGGAAGAAAGAAGCAAAAAAGAAAGAAAATCTCTTTAAGTCTAGCAGAACAATTAGGAGCACAGAAAGAAATAGCTGATAAGAAAAGTTTGAAAATGCCTCTCTTCTATATGGGGCCCTTGTATTTAGGATATATAAAAGAATTGCTTGACAAGACTTTTGAAAGCAGTCCTTCATAGGCCTCTCTGAAGGAAGGAGATACTGCATCAACAGAAAGGTTTGTTGGAGGCACTAAGGGAGTGGTTGAGGACACGCAGGGAGGCCAGGATGATATAGAGCTGGTAAGCCTGAGGTCAGGGCACAAGGACTGGGCAGTTAAAAGTGAGAGTGCGGGAAAGGTGCATCTAGTCAAGCGATGGAAATCCTAAAAGGTGCTAATAGGAAGCTTCAATGTGATACATATGTCAAAGGGTGTCAAAGAAAACTTACAGGAAGAAAATAGTTGACTCACAGCAGTAGGTTTAGAAAATTACTTCAACAAAGGGTGTAGCTCAGGCAACACTTCCACTGACATCAGGCCAGTGAATTGCATGAAAGGCCAATTTGTCAAAGTAACTCAAGAGTTCTCTTTGAGTATTAAGTAATCGTAGAGTGCAGGGCCTGGGAATTCTAAAGGAATAACAATATGCAAGTAATTGAAGTACTTTCAGGAGAAACACACTTGCCATTATACCTCTCACACATACGTCATGAATACCACAGCACACAACCTTTTAAAATTTCCTGGAGGGTCAACGTCTCTTATAGATGCCATGGACTTGTTTTATTTGTTCCACACCTTCCCACTTCACTGCACCTGCTACACCAGTCATCATTGTGTGTTTAATGGCCAGTCAGCCTCCAGGGCCCTTTAACAGATGGAGAACATCAGATCAGCTAGCACATGTAAGATATTCTAAGATCTATTTAAGCTTTTCAGACAGAACTGGAAATGAAGATCATTTTGTCTTCTTCCATTACAGTTTCAACCCACCGTCTATCATTTCTTCCAGCTGTGATCTTGTCTGTCCCAACAGCCCTTGATTGTGTGCCCAATTGTATGCCATACTTAAAGCTGATTTAGGCTGCAGTAAGACGGAGCAACATTGAAGTTGTTAAACACACACTGATGTCTTCAAAGCCCACAAGCTGCAAATACAGTGACACTGCCTTTTATAATGCTACAGTGCAAAGCACAGAGACTCTTGCTTTACATCTTTTAAGGGATTTAAAAATTTTCTTTGAGGAGAAAACTCCCCAATATACTATCACTATGGCATTCATTTTAAGAGAGGCCTGATGCACACATTTGAAAATAGAAACATGGAACTGTTAGACTATTTAAAAAGAGGGGAAGAAAGAGCAATAGAGTGGGTGAATTTGACTAATGTATACTATATGAGCACACTGAAATATCATAGGGCTACCCTTTTGCATAATTAATATATGCTAACAAAAAAAGTGTTTCTTTCCTTAAAGGAAAGCAACAATGTGAAGAATCCACTTCAGAAAAACCAAAATTTACATATTTGCTTTCCTTTCCTAGCCATATGCACGTTTAAACCGACACTCTCACAGCTTATAAGCTAATCAATTTTAACTGGTTTCCGTAAAAGTAGTTCAAGTTGGAAAGACCTCTATTAAAGGTTATAATTGCTGAAATTACTAAAATTAAGTATATGTGTGAAAACAATGAAAGTAACCTGATTGTTTGAATAGTGTAGGAGATTGATTGAGAAACTGCTTCAGGATCTGAGGTTTTACTGCATCTTGAGCTTCTTTCTGAGGTGGGCCATAGGAAAACAGTTGCAAAAGTTCTAATGATGAGAATGAAGGGTTCAAAGAATACATCCTCTTGGCTCTTGCCCTAATCTAATTGATATACTTAGAAAGTGGCTTTTTCAAACACCTAGATGGATTTTTCCTCTAGGCCCAGTAGTGATGCCTATGAGTCTTAAGCATGGATCTTCAACAGACCATTGCTTTTTCCTAACCCTGCTCACATCATCATACAAAAAAATAATTCTCTTTGTCCTCTCTATCTGTGGCTCCTCAGCCATGCAATCCTGATCTTTCATTTGTTTACTGCCCTAATCTGACCTGATCTGTTAGTCTGTCATTCCTTCTCATTGTCCTCTTCTATAATCTATGAAAGTCAATATGGTAACATTGTAAGAATGGTAAATCAACAAAACCAGAGCTTCATTGGGTTTCCTAACATGTTTAGTTTGGTCTACAAGTGCTTCTAGGAAAATGGGCATTATTTGCCAACATTTAGAAAATTGAAAAATTATTCTACAAAGTATGGATTTTTATATTCTCTTGGAAAGCAAAGCAGAGCAAAAAAAAAATCTGAGCTACAGGAAAATTGTGAGCCTGACTTCTGTCTGATAAATACAAGAGTTCTCTCACTTGATTTCCCATCATTCCTTAATGTTTTGAGTATCCTTTTTGCTTCATAAAACTATGTTATTCATTATGGGGGGGGGGTTATCACACCATTCTTCATTTACAAATACTCTAAGGTCTCTCAGTCTTTGGTGAAGATAGACCTTTCTTTTTCTTTTCTTTTTCTTTCTTTCTTTTTTTTTTTGGTCCGGTCATGGGGCCTGAACTCTGGGCCTGGGCACTGTTCCTCAGCTCTTCAGCTCAAGGCTAGCGCTCTACCACTTGAGCCACAGCGCCACTTTCGGTTTTTTTCTTTTTGCTTATGTGGTGCTGAGGAATCGAACCCAGGGCCTCAGGCATGCAAGGCAAGCACTGTACCACTGAGCCACCTGCCCAGCCCAGATAGACCTTTCTTGAAGTTCAGTTTCTTGACCTGGCTTCCTATCTCTTGCTTTCTCTATTCCACCACGATTATTGTATTTCTGGTTCCTTGAACTCACCCACTTTGTTTCATCAAACCCATGCCGTTTCCAGTCTTAATTATAAATTCCACATACACATCCTTACAAGAATTACACAGCCTGTTCTCCTCATTACAGAGAGGCTTATCGAGTGTTACCTTAAAAAAATATCCGTCCTCTAGAACCTGAAGGCTCCTTTCTAAGGGGAAAATCTATTGTCTTGTCTCATCTTTCTTTCCTCTAGTTTCTCTTTCTTTTCTTTAAACTCCAGCACCAGCCTCATTGATCAGTAAATCCGTACATTGTAGCAGCAAGTGAATGATTCCTGAATGACTGTTGTAGGGTTCAGATTGTGAATGCTGCTTCATCCCAGGATTAAGAGGTACGAGAGTTATTGCACAGTATGAAAACCAGATGGTGTTATTTTAATTAGAGTAATAGGTGTTCTTCATTGAGAAAAGTGCACTAACATAGCCAAAATATATCATCGTGATCATTAAAAAATATTTTTTATTGTGAAAATACTGTAGAGAGGGGTTACAATTACATGGGCAAGAAATGAGTACATTTCTTATCAAGCATTGTAGCCTCCTCCTTTGTTTCCCCTTCCCATCCCTTCCCATCCTTCCCCCCACCCAATCCTCCCCGCCGCCCCCCACCAAAGTTGTAAAGTTCGTTTTCGACATAATGACTTGTACTTCTCATTGTTGCAATGGGTCCACCTGTATCCCTATTTAAATGATTTGTTTTTCCCCTTCCCCTCCATAACTTATACCGACATGAAATACAGTGAAAGCAGGGGTTATACTGTGGGGGAGGGACATACAAAGCAACAAAGAAATAATCTTATAAATGTGATAGAAACAATCGCATGAAAGAAAAAAAATATTGACAAGGAATTGTCAAGCAGTTACTTTAGAATAGCCTTAAATTTTTGTTGTTGAAAATTATCTTTCCATTACCGTGTACTTGTAAACATTTTCCAAAATTTCTTTCACACTCTTTCAGTTCTTTTAATGATAAGACAAAAAGTAGCTATGTCTTATTTGTGGTTGTTTTTTGTTTTTGTTTGTTTGTTTGTTTTGATTGGTCATGGTGCCTGAAATCTGGGCCTGCACACTGTCCCAGCTATGTCTTAAAAAAGTACATAAACATAGGCACTTGATGCTTCATTTTTGGTGTGTGTGTGTGTGTGTGTGTGTGTGTGTGTGTGTGTGTTTTCTATGTGTAGAAGGTGTGTTTTTCTCAGAAATAAATAAATAAAAGACAAATCCTCCCTTTGGAACCATTACCCTCAAAAGATTCCTAGGAGAAAAGTGAAATTTAATTTGGGAAGGATGAATGGAACAGTCTGGTCCCCTAAGTAGTGCAATATACTTAGCTCCACTGCAGTCATTTTAATAACTCACACCCACTCTTGATCCATTTCACTCGCCTGTGTTTTTAGCACTTCTATGTACCTCTCTAGAGACCTAAGCATTCTTTCCATGTTTCTGACACTTGTGCTTTGTGCGTATACAGATTGGGGCTGCTCTTCTCTCCTCCATTAGATTTTAAATTTATGGTACACCAAGAACTTTATAACTCTCCATTCCATTTAGTAGCCCCACAGCTGAGGACTTGCCTCCTCTCCCGCTCCAACATTTCTCAGACCTCTTCTGACCCCAGTGAAGCTTTCCTTCTCCAAATTCATATTGAAGTTTTTTACTGCATGATACTCCACAGATTTTTGCTATAAGAACATGTACTGAACACTTGTTCTATGACACACACACACACACTCTATAGAAGCGTCCTTGCTGAATTCTCACAGTAACTCTATGCTTAAGGTACGGGAAGACACATTTAAATGTTTCTGTAAGCTATATATTTAATAATGTTAACCCCTTTCTAAGCTTCTGAATTTGAACTGATTTAATGTAAAAAATGTACAATTATCCTTAACTAGTTATGCAAAAAGATTTCAATTCAGCATGTCAGTTTATTAGCAAAATACATCTTAATGCCAACCCTTCCATTATTTTCCTTCATCTCTCCCAATCCCATTCATCCTCTCAAGTTAGCATGGTTCTATTTTCACATATGTCCAATGAATATTGTGACTGTGTTTTCCTACCCTTCCATTCTCCTTTTGTCTGCCCTCCCATGACCCACTGACAAAACATGTTTTGGCTTCCTGATACACCAATCCAATTTATTTGTGTATGCAGGCATACATGACCCTATGCATGTTTTCATGTATGATTATAATTTAGAACCAACTTCCACATATGAGAGAAAACAGAACCCTTTGTATCTCTGAGACTGACTTACTTCTCTTAATATATTTTTCCAACTCTATCCATTTTGCTGCATATGACATATTATTCTTCCTCATGGATGAATAAAACTCCCATACATATACATATATATAAATATATCTACATCTGGATATCTAGCTAGCTAGCCATCATCTACAATCAATCTATCTATCTACCTTCCTATCTCACATTTATTTTCTTTTTTAAATTTAATCTTATTGTCAAGGTGATGTACAGAGGGGCTACAGTTCCATACGTAAGGGAGTGAGTACCTGAGGGAAAGTGGGAGAAAAATGAGGGAGGGGGGGTAACAATGTTCATCAAGGCATGTACTTACATTTATTTCCTTTATCCATTCATTTATTGTAGGGCACCTGGGCTATTTCAAGAACTTGGCTATGGTGAATAGTGCAGCAATAAAATGGATGTACCCGTGCTTGACTGTGCCTTGACTTCTAATCTTTTGGATTGCAAACATTAGGGTAATTTTGTGATTGCATCCTTGTTCGAATTAAAGAATTCCCACTTTGCCATGGTGAGAAAGCCACTTGCCTTCCATTATGAAACCTTGATTTTTTTCTCATCTAGTGATATTTGGTATCATACTTTGATAGACAGATAGACACAGCCAGACAGACAGCCAGACAGACAGACAGACAGACAGATTTAATTATGTTAGCGCTCATGTCAAGCAGTGGTAGATCACAGTCAGCTGCATAATCATTGTTGAGGGGCAACCAATATGCTACTGTATTGCTGAACTATGATGGAAAGTAGGCTTTTAACTCACAATGGTGTATTGGTCATAACCCCATTATTAGTCCAGAAGCCTTAGTAGCATATTTTCACTTCTAATATATCCCGTAAGTTAGTTGAGCCTCAGCTAAATATCATACTGTATTCAAATAGCCACTATAATACCCAGATCTCTAAGAGACACTCAATAAATATCTATTAGTGAATTCAGAAGATGTCAAGCTTATGAGTATCCCAGAAATGAATTTATGTTATGCCATTGAGTTGATTACTTTGGGGCTCTAATAAAAAAAAGAGGAGCTAGCCAAACCTTCCATAGGCCAGCATGATCCTTTCTGCTGTAGAATAATGAGAGATATGTATTAGTTTGTTCCAGGAGAGAGAAGACAAGAAGGCAATACCATTTATTATAATCTCTCTTACTGCTTAAGTTTACCTAGTGGTATAATCTTTGAAAGCTGTGTTTTAGCTGAATCAAGAAACTCAGTGTTACTTTATTTGTCTTTATGAATGAATCCTTAGAGACACTCAAATCTTGTAATTGGTACTGTTTTCCCATTTGTTTTTGTCCTTTGGAAAGATGAGACATCCCTCTGGAAAACAGTCTATGAAAGTGTTAACCAAGTATTACCCATCCTAATTCCATACTTTGTTTCCATTCTCTTGACTTTTATTGCATGTTTACTTCATCCGACTATATTGTGTGTATATTTGCAAATCCCCATGAATACTTTCAGGAGTAAGATAGAACTTAGTATTTCAAGCAACAATAACTAACAACCATAATAAAAATCCTTGACTCACCATAAAATTCTGAGATTGAGGCATATTTCTTAAATTAATTTAGTCTGGAATTTCTTTTGTGCTTTTTCCCTTTTCCCCCTTTTTGGTTTTATGTTCAATAATATCATTTATTTTTCATATCTTTAAGTATACAAAAGTGTTATACAACATGTAAGTTTATGAATTCAATGATCAAGATGCATGGTATTTTGGATTTTCTAAGTGCATTGTGATGAAATTATTAGAAATTATTTTCACATGACTTTCAGCATGCGAACACTTGTATAATGCGATAACTATAAAGTGAGCTGCTTTGATCAACTTTTACAGAGTAGGGGCAAAATGACATTTTTTTTTGTTTTATTTCATTCAACTATTAGGTATAGTTAGATATCAAATACTCAGTCTTTGTTATAGATAGTACATTGGTAGAAATAAAGCCATTTTATCATTCTTTTATTGTTAACTCAATAAACATTTCAGTAAATTCTCCTACTCCAGTGAGCCACAACACCATTTTGTCTGAGGTTAGTTTATAACGGTTAGTATTAAGTTTATGAGAGAGGTAGAGGTTTCGAAAGAAAGTGAGAGACACAAGTAGCCAACACCTACATCGATGCATTGCTCACCTTTGGCAACGTGCCTTTCCCTTTGTGACTGGTAGCTTTCTCTCCCTGTCAGTAGCCCATTGTTAAAGATAAATATTTGAAAATATGAGATTTCTCCCATGCAATCATAAATCGGTGTCTGTGGTATTGTCTGATCTCTGTTGTGGGAATGGATCTGACATCACCATCTGAAAATTATGACTTCTCTCAACCCCAAACCAGGAGGCAGTTGATGATGAAGACAAATTTCTCCTTTGTATTCAGGCAAATGTCACAATTGTGGATAATTCTGTTACCCATGTTGAGAGGCAAAATGGACTTAGGGTTTCTAGTCTTTTAATCAGAGTTATCTCATAGGCGATGTCATGGTTTATGTGTTCACTGAAGCAATTGACCTGAACCCTTCC
This sequence comes from Dipodomys spectabilis, assembly GCF_019054845.1. Taxonomy (NCBI): domain Eukaryota; kingdom Metazoa; phylum Chordata; class Mammalia; order Rodentia; family Heteromyidae; genus Dipodomys; species Dipodomys spectabilis. Next base: position 3,710,733 of record NW_024870974.1, read on the forward strand.
TTCCCCTCCAGCTAATCTGGAGCTGGAGAATGCAAATGTCAACACTATAATATTACAAGCCATGGAAACAACCCAGACAAGAGGATTTTCATCCCAGGGTTCAAATCAAGTCCATATTTCCAGGTCCCCAATCACTTTCCCGTGTCCTTTCACCCAACATTTCCAGTGTATCTCACACCTTGCTGGAAATAGTTTTTAAATTCCACTTGTCAGAATGACATGATGCAAAAGTGGTGTTGTATGGTAAGAGAATAACCTGCCACTACTTCGCTGTGCACCCTTTCCTCAATCCCTGATGACGCCCTCCAAGAAGGTACTCTTGCCTCAGTCACCCACCCTCCTTTCTTGACATTTGGGCATATGTTGGAGACAATGACGTCATGCACTAACCCTTCTCTCCCCGTCCCCCCTCGAGAATGTACAACACCTTGCAGGCAAGATGCTTAGAACAATGTTAACCATGTATCCTAGTTCTTTTTTTTTCTTTTGCTCTTTGTTTAAATAGTCAAGGTGATGTACAGAGGGGTTACAGTTACATAAGTTAGGTAATAAGTACATTTCTTCTCCAACAAGTTATCCCTTCCCTCATCTCTTTACTGATTATTGTTAACCATGTTCATGATACCACAGAAAAGCTGGCTTAGTAAAAATCGCTTCATGATCTGATGGTATAGCTGGGAGTAGATGCCAGAAGTTCTAAGTCTTTTTAAAGTATGATAACTAGAAAATTCTCAGCTTCTTTCTTCAGGGAAAAAAAAAGCATTCTTTGGGAAGAGACCAAGGATTTGGCTGAGGTAAACATGGTTAAGGCATTTGAGCTCTGAGTGAGCATGCTTACAGATACATTCAGGGAAGCCCCTGGGCAGGTGTCACTTTGCTCTATCAGCATTATTTTTAAATTTTAATTGTTATCCTAAAGATGATGGACAGACGGTTTATAGTAGCATAAGTCAGGTAAAGAGTACATTTCTTTTTAGATAATGTCACCGTTTCCCTTACTCTCCTGTTAGTATTTTTATCAGCACAAAGACAATGTCTCTCCAGGTTTGATAATTGTATGGGGTCAGTATTCACATTTTCAAATGAATGTCCAAAAACTGGAGAAATGCTGCTCTGTCCATAAATTCTCAAAAGTTACTTACTCTTTGTCCTCTAAAATAGATAAAAAATAAACAAGTCAACAAAAAATAACACGTATATACTTCTACCACTACCTGGCAAAAATATGTTCACCTTTTAGTAGTTGATAAATTTTGTTGCTGTACATTAAGTTGGAAATGTAAAAAACTGGAAGATTTTCAACTTTTTAAGGCCACAGAATCTAAAAGCTTTAACAAACTATTCCTATGTCTTTCAATTCTTCACCAGCCAGCTGAGCCTCACAGCACTAAAGGGAAAAATACTCAATTGGTAGAAAAAACTTAATTTGTTTTCCATCTGTATTTCTAGCATAAAATGGGTTCTTAATAAATATTTATTAACTCTAATAATAAAAAATGCTGTCCAAATCCATGTCTATGAAGGCTCATCATTTTCTAAGCTCATTTTGTGGAGGAGAAATGAAGCATCAGAAAGAAATGAAGAACTACTTGATAATATCTGCAGCACATTTGAAATTGTACATGCAAAAATATGAGGGTTATTACTGAATTTAATGTGTCACTAAACTTGATTGTGTTTCTTATCTTGTATAATGATTTCTTACTGGTGTTTCTCTAATTAGCCAAGGAAAATGGAGCTACCATGTTCATTTAATTTTTGTTTTTCAAAAAGATAAGACCAGAGGAAGAATCAGAAATTTTTCATCTGCAGTATATATTGAATATATATGTGTATATATATGGACATACACATGTATTCAAAATATTCAATGTGAAAATCATTTATATATATTCAATTTTCCATATATGTATTCATTGTGAGAATCATATTTTAAAGTTGCACATATTTTCTTATTTATTAGGTTTCCTATACACTCCATTCTCTTAAATAAAGTGTATCGATTTCAAGTTAAATACTGAAGGGATAAAAGATAAGCAAACAGCCAGTAGCCTAGAGTCCAGTACAGAGTAACGTATGACCTTGTCTTAAAGAGTGATAAAACACAATTTAATTAATAGTACAATGAGAAGGGGCTAGAGTGAGAGGAGAAAAAAAAAACTCAAAATAAAATTGTAAGTTAGTAACCTTTCACCTGACTTGTATTGGTCAGAATCCAGGACTGACCACAGGGACTAAAACACGTTCTGATGATGTGATGGTGAAGAGTCATGAGTTCAGTGTGTCTGGTGGTCTTGGCATAATTCCCAGAGAATTCAAGTTCCCAGCCTATAAGTAAAGGACCTCAACTTTGGTCCAAATACAGTCTTTGTTCTATCTTTTTTACAAAAGGACTCAGTGTGGAAATGAGCCCCAGGGACATATTTTTTCCTTCTTACTGACAGACTTCATCTCTGGATGAGTGGAAGGGACTCTCGTGGTCACCTCTGGAAAGGTGGTGGCCAGGACCCTTTTCTCACTTTGACCAGGACGTGGTGGGCTCAGGGTTTGAAGGCGTCCTTCTCAAGGCCTGATGATATCTTTGGGGGAACATAAAGACACATAATATTTATCATTTAGAAAAATAGAATGATTGCATGGGCTGCCTTCACATCAGAGTCCTCAAGGAGATATGATGAATAAGCTGAGAAATTTTATTCAGCAGATCTATTCCTTTGGGTATAAGGAAGAGTGAGCCGCAGTCATCTTTATTAGAAATTATGCACCTGAAGGCTCCCAGACAGAGATCATACACAACCAACACCCCCCACCCCCACTCTACAATACTGTTAGAAACCTTTAGAATGCATTAGTGTGTTAATACACGGGGGTTTAATTCTGCTTGTCTGATATGGAAATCCCAGCGGCTCATCTTTAAAAAACTAACACTTGTCATTATAAAATACTCCCCTCCCCAACGCATACTGGTTTTCTTCTTTCTTTTAATTCATGATATTCATCTAAAGGCCTTACGTGGTCCCCATGGTTTCTAAAATTACTAAAAGAAGAAACTCCCTGAAGTCACTGTGAATGTTTAAAGTAAATGGCTTTTGCTTGTAGATCAAGCTTACTTTCTCAACATAGATGAGAAGAGATTTTATCTCTATATCCTGAAGTATCCTTATCTTTTTCTACCCCTATCTCTACAAGTCTCTGTCTCTCTTTCTACCTATCATGCTCAGTTCTGGTGAGGCGATCTGGGTGAATAAAGTTATATCATTTAGTACAATTACTCAGAAGTTCTTTGGGGTGGGATTCAATCCTACTATGAAAAAGGATACAAGTAAACGTGAAAACAAATCACAAGATAAAAACCTATGATACAATGAAGTCTATAATAAATTAAGCATATTATATAAAGATACCCTAGAAAACTGTCATGAGAAAAAGTCACACACCTTGAATTAGCAGGTACATGATGGACAGGTCTTCCAACTTGTGTCTTATGCAATCTTTGGTATTATATGATGTGGTATTTCTGCCTTGAATTCTGTTATACGAATCTCCTCTCTTTTGGCTTTCTATTCCATGTGCTTGATGATATCTTTTCACTCTATTAGGAATCTGTTAGATGTAGCCTCAGAAATCCAAATTAAAGCGAAAGATTTTTTTCTCAAAACACAAAAAGAAAATTTTCCAGCTCACACAGCTGAAGAATCTATAAATAACTTCTGCATATTTATTCATTTAACAATTTTTTACTGAGGACTGACTAAAAGCCAAACAATCAAAACTAGCAAAACAGACTTCCTCCTATCAATCCTTCAACTGTCAATATGGATTCTACTTCTTTTAGGAAATACTTGAGAATCTCATCTTTGTTGGTCTGGGACGGTCTTCTCTATAACTCACCTGACCACAGCTTACATTATACTATTAATCATTATAAGTAATTAATATTTAGATTTAAATCTTATGAGAGTAATGAACACAATATTGTTCATTGTCTTCTTTCTCAAGAATTTAGTCATACTAGTCAATATGTCCTATGAATCAATGAATAAGACACTCATTTAACTTCTGCATAGTTAGAAGCTTTAATTAGGTCATACCAAGCACACATTTCAGGAAAGTCTGTTTTGTTACTTTTGATTGTTTGTTTCAGTATTATGGAGTTTCTTTCTAGAAAACAGGAGTTATTTCAAAGACTGATCTAAAACTCTGAAGAAATAGAAGAGAAAATGAAAGAAGAGGTATGATCATGTGGGTCAATTTTTCCAAAATATCATGATAGGTAAATTCCCATTTTATTCTTTATGGTTCAGGGATTCAATGAGGATTATGAGTAACTGATTATAGCGATTTCTTATAGTCACTTGTGGGAAACCATGAAAGTCTATGAAGTTGGAATAAAAGGCAAGTAATCCAGCAGCCATAGTGGTACCATGCACTGGGAGATTCAGGGATAGGTTTTTTTTTTTTTTTTTACTGTCTACAAATACAGCTCTTTGGGTTTGTATTGTGGTGACCTGAGACCACTTTGGGCAGCAGGACTCAAAGTGGAATAGATAATGAATTCAGAGTGAGTACAGTGAGCATAAACTTGACCTGATGTGCATCCTTGAATCTGACCTTCACCGTCCTTGATGGTGGTTGCTTTGTTTTTGCTGTCTACAGTTTAGTCAAGTTTCTCTTTCAGGCTATTCTAAGCTGGACCCATTCAGGAAAGGAGACTGTAGAAAACACATTTCCCAGCTCTAAAAGTTTGGACAGTATCAGCCAGTGAGTGCCAAAGGCTTTCTTTAGATACTGGAGACTTGTGTGGTTTTGCTTTCTACTGAACTTGCATCTGGAAAAAGAGAAGAATCTTTTGACAGATCACCTTGTGGTCATAGCAGGGGGAGGGGGAATCATAACCATGCAGTGGGTGGAAAGAATGAGAAGTTTAAATAAACTCATGGTATATGGGATCTACATCCGGGGTGTGTTTGTGTTGCTGTTGTTGTTGTTATTATTATTTATGCAAGTTCTGATGCTTGAACTCAGGGCCTTGGGTTCTCTTTCAGCTTTTTCGCTGACACTAGGCTTCTACCACTTGAGTTTTTTTTCTTCTGGTTAATTGCAGTTAAGAGACTCCCAGTTTTGTCTTCTTGGGCTGCCTTTTAACCAAAATCTTCAGATCTCAGCCTTCTGAGTAGCCAGGTTTATAGGCATGAGCCACTGACACCCAGCTAGTGATCTAGTTTTAGACCATGCTGCTAAGAAATAAACAATGGTTAGACTGAATTTCACTTATACTTAGAATTTTTTTTACATACTGTGGATTGAACCAAGTGTCTTGTGAAATGTAGGCAAGTGTTCTACCACTGAGCTGCATCAACTCAAGTAAGAAAATTTGTATTGACTTATATGAAAAATGGAATAATGAATCCCATTAAAATGTTATAAAATAGACCGACTGAAGGTGGTACCTCAGTGGTACAGCACCTATCTAGAAAACATGAAGTTCAGAGTTCAAATACTAGTATCACAAGTATTAACAAGAAGGAGCAAGAATAAGAAATATTAATAGAGTGTGTGAACGTAATCATAAAACTGTTGTATGTATGCATGTATGTATATACGTAAACTTTTAAATGAAACCTCTTTGTACAATTACTATATGTTAACAAATACATTTGAAACTGTTTTACAATGAACTGTTTAACTGAAGTCTCACACAAGTCAGTAAAATTTCCCTATCTGTTCCATCGGTTGCTGATGAGGAAACTACAGCATTGTGTCTTTGCTAGCCAGCTTCCTAGTTGAGCTCATTGCCTGACTTCTAATAAGATCTTGTTTTCTTGTTCCTCAATGCCTCTTGTAGCTTCAGGGGGCCTCTTGCTAGAAGAAACTGGAAAGATCACTAACACAAAATACTCTCTTCACCAACACTATGCCTCCCAGCCTCAAGCATTTGTATGGATTTTCAAATGTCTCCATGGTCCTAGTCTTTCAAAACACGAAAAAATAGCAAGCAAGTTGACCAAAGGGGACCACTAATAAAACAGTCAGAAGGTCATACTGCCAAGCCCAGGTAATGGCTCATGCCTGTAATCCTAGCCTGTAATCAGAAGGCTGAGATCTGAGGATCATGGTTTGACATCAGCCTGGACAGATAAGTCTGTGAGTCTCTTATCTCTACTTAACCAGAAAAAAAAAATCCAGAAGTGAAGCTGTGGTTCAAATGGTTAAGTGGTCAAGGGACAACTTCCAGGCTCTGAATTCAAGTCCTAGTATCTCTATGAGTACGTACACACACACACACACACACACACACACACACACACACACACACACACACACACACGTGTGCATACACAGACATACACATTAAAAAAACTAAGAAGGTCATATTGACTATAATTTCTACCACTCCCTCTTTAAAGTTATGCAATGGCAATTTGGGGCAATTTTATAAGTCATTTTTTCCTGAGAGTCAGCCAATAAAACTTAAGCTATATTTAGTTACAGTCTCAGAAATCTGTAATAGGTAAATGATCAAATTGAAATGTTATTCTCATAATGAAGTTACATGGAGGTTTTCCACTGATCTCTTTTCTTTTGCCAGGTAGAACTTCATCTAAATTACCTAGGAAGATATTTCCCAAAGAGTTGAAAATTTCACCTCTCTCACTTCTTTCCAAAACAAGGATGGCAAGCTAAATGTTTTCTCCAGTTCATCTCCACAACCATGGCTCGACATCTCACCCTGAAGAGACCCCCACTTGTGCAATCCTATACCATTCCAAACAAACTGGCTCTATTCCTCTCACTTCATTGTGTAAGATCCCTTCTTGTTCTTTCTGCCTTCTTGTAGTTTTTCCTTGAGATTTGCATTCTGGCACTGAACGTCTAAGTGTCAGAGTGGAAGATTCTGGAGAGGAGAGATCTTCCCTAACATGGATCATTAATTATCTCCCAACTCATCAACAAGCCTAGCAGCTTAACACTATTTTACTGTAATTAATTTTTAATAGAACTAAAGCAACCATGCTGAGATACATCACTGACAGTGATGTTGCCAACTGTGTGTGCCAAGAAAGACTGCTTGTCTGTTCTCCAAGGCAGACATTAGAGAATCTCCCCACAGACTTAAAACTATTTAAAGGTAAAACTGCAATCTGATTAGCAAGTTCTGTATAGAGATACATTTTAACCCAGTTAACCCAAGTTAACCCATTTTAGGGAGCTACATTTTTTATTGTGAAAATACCATACAGAAGGGTTATAATGACATGGGCAAGATAATGAGTACATTTCTTATCAAGCATTGTTGCCTCCTCCTTTGTTTCCCCTTCCCATCCCTTCCTCACGCTCCCCCCCCCCCCCCAATCCGGCCAAAGTTGTAAAGTTTGTTTTTCGACATAACAATTTGTACATCTCATTGTTGCAATGGATCCACCTGTATCCCTAGTTAAACGATTTTTTCCCTTCCCCTCCTCAAATTGTACCAACATCAAATACAGTGAAAGCAGGGGTTATACCGTGGAGGAGGGACGTACAAAGCAACATAGAAATCATCTTATAAATATGTTAGAAACAATTGCATGAAAGCAAAAACATTTGAATACTTATCTTGGGGTTCATTTCACCTAACATCAACTTATCTGACCTTTTCTGCTTGTCTCAGACATATGCTACATTTTTCTGTGTATGTGTATATGTGCATATTTCTGAGGCTTGAACTTAGGGACTGGGCAATGGCCCTTCAGTTTTTCATCCAAGGCTAACTTTCTACCACATGTGCTGCAGCTCTACTTCTGAACTTTTGGAGGTTCATTGGAGATAAGAATCTCATAGACTTCTTTTTCATTGGCTGGCTTAACATTTCAATCCTCAGATCTCAGCCTCTGAGTAACTAGGATTACAGTCATGAGCATTCAGTGCCAAGGTGGGAGATAAATTTGAGCAGTGAACTTGAAGCTTTTATTTTTTCCTATAATAAATAGTTGGGAAACAATTAAGGATATTCACTGTAAATATTTTTTTTAATTATGAGATTCATAGCCTTATAACAGTTTAAATTCTTTATCTTTTATTACTTGCTGCTTCAGTATGAGAGAGAGAACTTGTCTGCCTTGTGTGGGAAGCTGATACACCTTACTCAAACAAAAAGTTTAGGATTAAGGTTGTTATAGAGTGATGAAGGCCAAAATTGCCATTTCCTGGTTTCCAAATGCCGTCTTTGGACAAATGTCAATTCTAGAAACCGATTTAAGTAGGGGGAAAACAAAAAGCATAATACTTTAAAAATATCAATGCATCTGAGATGGGAAGAGTAAATTCAGATTTCAGCGTTGGAATGAATGCATCTATTGTCATTCTTATTGAAAAGAGCAATCACAAAACAAAGTGAAAGTCACTGCAAACACATGCCCATCTCAAACAGGCTTAGCTTAACTGCATGAACTTGTTACAATGGCATGCATGAAGAGCTCCTACTCTACAATAAATTCGAAAAGATGTCAACTGTGTACTCTAGCATCCAAATTCTAGAGAGCTTAGATTATGTATTGTTGACATTGCTTTTGAGGTAATAATACTGCTAAGTTTAACTTCAGAACTCAGGAAAATCAGACCCTGCGGGTAACAGGACACTCAACGTTCATCCAGTAGAGGGCGGTGGTGCATGCTTACCGCTCAGCTCTGACTGCCGTCGTGCAGTTCCCCACTTGGAGAAGAATCTGTGAGGACAACGTGGAAAGCATAATCTACTTAGAACTTGTCAACATCTTCAAGATTTGTGAATAATGGGAGAGAAGGCATTCAAGACCTTCAAAGGTTTTTTTGAGATGTTGTTAAGAGGCCAAGAAGAAAGGGGGAGGGGTGGAATTAACTCCTGAAAATCTCCAACTTCAAATTGATTTCACAATCAGCCAACTTCACCGAAGTGGGGATGTCTGGCTTTTAATTGTTGTTTCTTTTTAATCTTTTCACTTCATTTCTAACTTTTTCACCTAACATGATAAAATAGTATTATAAGCTATGATAAAATGGCACTAACTACTATTGCTTGAGTAGCTATGGTTTTATGAGATAGTAAACTCCTTACATGTACTGTAGTAATGTATTTATAATTTCAGTAACTCTATTACAGTATTTTCTTTTCATAGGTAAAAATTGAGGTTAAATAACTTTTGTGCATCGGATTTACTGGTCCTTGGAATGTACTTCCAATACATTCCATGCACATATTATTTTACTATAGAGTTACAGATTGTCTCCCATCTTTCACTATGCAATTTCAACTGTAACAAACCTACTCAGGTTTTCTTCCTATTCAGAGTATGTACTATGAACTACATGTCCATATGTGTCTATTCAATCTAAAATATATCAGTATTCAATTTCATTAAGAGCTGTTTCCTCCTAGACTGCCCATACTAGGTTACAGAGGGAATTATTCCTTTATCATATTCTCAATCATAAATATTAGAATGTATATGTTAAATGTGTTCTTTAATTTGCACTTTTCTCATGTCTCGCTAGCTATGCTATGTTAGCCATTTGAATTTCCCATGTACCATTCCAATTAATTAATTTTGATGGGTACAGATTTCACCTTCAGTTTTATTTTTATTACTTTTGTTACCTTTAAATAGTTTTACAAAGGGATTTCAACATCAGTTCTTGAGTACAATGTATTGTGATCAATTTTGCACCTTTCATCATTTTCCCTTCTCTCTCTTCCAATTTCATTTGTCCGCTCAGTTTTCCTAGTTCCATTTCATCTATGTACATTTTGACTGCATTCTCTCTTTATTCCTCTCCTCCCACTCCTTAATCCCCCTCCCCAACACCTCCAGTTCCAGCTTCTTGGTATTCTTTTTATTAGACTGTATGTTGTTCAAAGGAGTTACAGCATTGGAATCCTCCCCTGCATATATCATACTTGAGTTAATACATTTGTGTATATTATACACATGATACTATGTATGCTTACATATATATTTAGAAACTAAATGTAGCTTTCACATAGGAGAGAAAAACATGTATCCTTTTTCTTTCTGGGGCTGGTTTATTTTTACCTAACATAGCTTTTTCCAAGTCTATTATTTTTCTGGAAATGACGTAATATTCCTCCTGATAGATGAGTAAAATATACATACACACTCAGGCATGCACACACACAGACATACTACAATTTGGGCTGTTTTCATAACTTGGTTTTGGAGACTAGTGCAGCAATGAACATGGTTGTACAAGTGACTTTACTGCATCCTCACTTGTAACCTTCTGAATAAGATTACCCAAGAGTGGTATCACTGCATCACAGAATAGTTCTATGTTTAGTTTTCTGAGAAATTTCCAAACTGCTTTCCAGAATGATTGCACAAGTTTACATTCCCACCAACAGTGACTTAGGGGCCCTTTTCTCCCACATCCATACCAGCACAAGTTGTTATTCTTGATGATGGCCAGTCTTACTGAGGTGAGACACAATTTCAGTGTTTTCTTTTTTTTAAATTTTCATGGTCTTTTTGGTCAGAGATGTTGAGTATTTCTTCATATGTCTATTAGCTATTTTTAAATCTTCTGAGAAGTATCTATTTAGCTCCTTGCCCATTTATTAATTGGGTTATTGAGTCATTTAGGTTTTTTTTTTTTTAGTTCTAATTAGACTACTGTAACCTTGAAGTTACAAAAAGTACTTTTAAAGAGCACTTTTTGTTAACAAAAATGCTGAAACAAGGCCACAGGATGACCCATTGCAACAATGATACCCACAGGACAGTATATTGGAAACAAACTTTACCACTTGGGGGGAGTGGTGGTAGGGAGGAGTGCGAGAGGTGGGGTAGGGAAGGGATAGTGGGACAACAAGAAGGGAAGGGGTAACAATGATCAACAAGTAATGTGCTCATTGCCTTACTCATGTAGTACTCATTGCCTTACTCATGTAGTACTCATTGCCTTACTCATGTAGTACTCATTGCCTTACTCATGTAACTGTAACCCCTCTGTACAGCATCTTTACAAGAACATTAAATTAAAAAATAAAAGCACTTTTTAAAAAGTAATTTTTGTCTATTAGTCTATGGTTTACTTTTCACTTTTAGGTCTCAAAAGATGTGAACTCTTGTGAGGCACTGAAGGCTTATGCCTGTAATCCTAGAGGCTGAGATCTGAGGATCACAATTCAAAGCCAGCCTAGGCAAGAAAGTCCATGAGATTCTTATCTCCAATTAAGCACTAAACCAGCCAAATGTAGATCTGTGGCTCAAGTGGTAGAGTGCTAATCCTGAACAATGAAGCCCAAGGACAGTATCTAGGCCTGGCGTATAACCCCAGGACTAGCACAACAGAACAAAATGAAACAATACAAAACAAGATTGGAACTCCATTTTTACATAAAGCCTATTGGTTGAGGTGGGCTATTACCGAAAAGTGAAATGAGTGAAAAGGCAAAGGAGGCCTGGGAATGGTGGCTTATGTCTGTAATCCAGGCTATTCAGAAAGAGGAGAGCTAAAGGATTACAACTGAAAATTATCCCTAAGTTTATGAGACTCAGATTCAACCAAGAAGCTGGATGTGGTGGCACAGAATGGTGGTCACAGCTATAAAGGAAAGCATTGGGAAAAAAATAAAAGACATTACGTGCAAAAGAAGTGGCAGCCACACCATGTTCTCTTATAGGAGAAGTCTCAGACTCTACAAGAAATGCACAGCGATAGATGTGGATCATTGCAAAGATACTGCTTTTACTCTCAAAGAGCCAAGAAGATGAAGACTTTCCTTGTATCTTAAACACTGCTTGTGGAGTGATGAGTGCAGACTGTAGGGTCAAGAATGGAAGCCAGAGGAACGCTGAGCAAACAATCAAGTAATCACTGATGAACTGCATCATGGTTACTGTAGGGCAAGTGGTGACACAGAATTGGATTGCAAATATGTTTTTAAGATGGTGTGAACAGCTTTAATGATAGATCCAAGGAAAGGAAAAGAGCACACTTCCATGTTATAGGATAACACAGGTAGTAGGGATTAAAAGATTTCAACCAGGTAAGTGTGATTCTCACTAATCAACTAGATTTCCACATCAAGACACATATATGTTCTGGAAGTACAAATAATTGTGAGTATTGCTGTACTACTGATTGCAAACTAAAATAAGGTACAATTTTTATGTGCTAAGGTATGGCTCTTTGTGTTATCCGGTCATGTATGCTCCATTTTTTAAATCTTCTGAGATGGCTTGCACATCTGTTCATGGTTACAAGTATAAGCCATTGAATGATGCCCAAATTAGTCCTCTTTATTTTTAAATATTAATTTTACATAGCTCATCATGGCCTAAAACCCTGACTGAAGCTGATCAATTATATCATCGTTGATGATCCCTTCTCACCAACCTGGCCATTTAGAGCATTTGTCAAATAATGCAGTTACTCAAACATAAGGGTGTCCAGAGGCTTTACCATATTAACAATACAACAGCTGTCTTCATGCCCTTACCATCTTCTTTTTCTCTCTTGAGTTATTCTTCAGAGAATCATTTTCCTTATGGTACAAGAATGACTCCCAGCATCCCCAATTTATCTGTTAATTCACATTCTTACCTGGATATAACATAAGACTCTAATCCCACATATGTCTCCACCCTCCCTTCAAATCATTCTGGTTTACACTGATAGGGTTTTACATTTCCCTAGGATGTCTCTCTATTTCTAAGAAAGTAAACACACCAATGGGTTAGCTGGAGTAGCTGGGTTTATGTACCTATCCTCCACGAAGAAAGCTTTGCTACACATTTCCCAACCTCGCCAGCATTTCAGAATTGAGAAACAAAATAAATGAAACAACGGTGTCCTGTTAGCAGAATGTGTTAGCTGGGATAAACAATTGACAAGGTACATGGAATTCTCCTTTGGGACCACTGACCTGAGAATAAAGAGTAGAGGTGTGGATTTCACCGGTGCATCTTAGAAGCAAACTTCCAGTGAATTTGAACCTTGAGAACTCCGGATAGGGTTTGTTATCATTCCAAAAGAGAGAGCCATCGCACAATATGAGAGAATGATGCTAGCACAAGTCAAAAGCAGCAGCAATAGAGAGGATAAAAGCAACATTTAAGAATTTTGTTAAATAAGGATACAAGTTGACCCATTGTAACAATGAGATGTACAGGACACTATGTTGAAAATGAACATTACAACTTGGTGGGGGGAGGGAGGAGTTGGGGAGGTGGGGAGGGAAAGGATGGTAGGGGAAAAACAAAGGAAGAAGTAACAATGCTTGATAGGAAATGTACTTATTACCTTACTCATGTATCTGTAACCCCTTTGTACAGTATTTTTACAATTAACAAACATCTATTTTTAAAAAAGCAAAATTTGTTTCTTCTACCAGAGTACAATGTAGTAGCAGATTTGGGGCCTGAAGCAGACAGCTCCTCATTTCCACTGTGGTTTTTACCACTTTCTTACTCTGTAACAATGAATTTGTCACTTCACGTTTTCCTCCTTGGCAGAAGATAGAGCCTAACAATAGCATCAACCTCAAAAATCCTGAATGGAAAGAAGGAAATAACTCAAATGCCTAACATTTACTAACTACATAATAAGTGTATCATTTGTAATATAACAAAAAAGCCCAAAGAGGAACAGCTCTCCTAATAGTGTTAACTTTTTATAGAATTTAAATGTTATATAAAACATAAAAAATTAAACCAACTCAAACATTTTACCACTCAAAATTCATGACGGAATGCATAATAGGTAGTAGTCTGATTTCCAAAATGAAACATTCACAAGGTACACTTTTCATTATTGAAAAGTTCAAAAAGCTATACTTCTGCTAACTTAATGCTAAAAAAGTTACCATAAACAAAATAAATATGGATTCCAAAGTTCTCAGAAGAAGAAAATATGATAAAGGAGTGTCAAGAAGCCAGGAGTCATGGCTCAACCCTATAATCGCAGCTATTTGGGAAGTGAACATCCAAAGGAAGACATTGGAGGCAGTGTAAGCAAAAAGTTGGTGAAGCTCCATCTCAACCAATAAAAGTTGACATGAGCCTATTTTTTCACCTAGTCTGGAAGAATATGTAAGATTGCAGTATAGACCAGCCTGGGCATAAACACAAGATCCTATTTCAAAAATAACTGAAATGTTAGGGCCTCAAATGTTGGAATGTGTGTCTCACAAGCAAAAGGACTAAGTTCAAATCCCAGTATTTCCCTCCCACGCCCCCAAAAAAGGTATCAAGAAAGTAGCAATGTAATAACCTCTATACTTCCATTGCCCGTTCATTATCCCTTTATTGTTGGAGCATCAAGATGTAATCTATCATCTTTTATTTATCACTTTCGTCCAGAGCTTTTAACCATTTAACTTCCTTATGCTCAAGACTTTTCATAATTTATCAGTTCATTTAACATATGTCCAGCAATTTATTCTTGTCATACCTTAACTACTATGACATGGATTTTATTGAATAAAATACGAGAACGCAGCAATGACTTGAGCATTAAAGCAGTTTTCAAAAAGATGGAAAGTCCACATATCGGCAGGTCCATCTCTTACCAGTATCTGGGTAGGAAAAGCAGAAATAAAAATGAGGCTATGGCCTCGTTCATTTTTTATCCTTGTTCCTGGGCCAATCAAAGACATGAGGTTTCTACAATCTGCATGAGTTAAGTTTGCCTCACCTCTCAGTCAATTGAAGATACACAGTTGTTGGCCTTTACTCTGAATGTACGCTGTCCTTCCATTAGTACCTACAACAGGCCCAGACCCATTGGGTTTTATTTTCTTGGCCTAGCTTCAAGATTCAAAGCTTTTCTCACGGCTGGCTGCCGCTAGCTGATCAAGGGCTCCCTGGTGGACGTGGATCTAGATGCCTGTTTAACTTCTGTCCTCAGCATTTCAAAATTATTAGTCAGGATCTGGACTGGGGCCAAAAGAATATGAATATCTCTAAGATGCACACTTACTCCCATACTCTCCTTACCCCCTGCATCTGGAAGACAGATAATGACTCCCCCAGAGTTTTGCTTCTCCGTACTCCATATTAATTTTAGTTATGATCCTAAGTTAATAGCTCATTCCTGGCTATTAAGTTCAGGAAAGCTCCGGTAGAGCTGGAGACCTCTGGCATGTGGAGTTACCACAAAGTGGCTTTGGACATTAGAGAGACTGGTGGAATTGAAGGCTTGTGCCATGGAATACTAAGGGTATATGGCATTCCTCAGGTCTTCTTCACATTCAATTGGCTTTGCCATTTCATTCCCGTATGATAAGTCTGTGACAGTTTGGATTAACTTTAAGATAAGTGCAGTTTCAAGCCAATTTATTTTCAGTGGGAGCTTCCATTCTTAAAACCCGCTCAATCCCCAGATATTTGTGCCGCCAGCTGCATCACCATAAATACGAAACTCTCCCTCCTGAGGTGCACAACTGGTAAACTCATCTTTAGGTACACATTGCCGTGTGGAAGTCTTGTCTCTCCATAGAATTTCTTTCATTTCTCTGGCCTCAAGTATTTTCTCTCTGGGGAAAGGTAAGCCTGGTCTCATGGATTTTTAATTTCTAGGGATATCAAGACCCTGAGCTGAATCAGTGGCTAATGTAAGGATGATCAGCAATCATTCCTCAGTCATGGGTTGAATTGTGACACGTCTTATTCTTTCCCTCCACTTCTTTTTTTTTTTTTTGGTCGGTTGTGGGGCTTGAACTCTGGGCTTGGGCACTGTCCCTCAGCTCTTCAGCTCAAGGCGAGCGCTCTACCACTTGAGCTACAGCGCCACTTCCTTTCCCTCCATTTCTTTCCACTCTATAGCATTTTCCTACATTTCTTCCTCTGATCACTAGATTGACTTCTTTCCCTTGTCATGTCTTACCTTCACTATTGTTTTATTTTATTTTTGGTGGTGCTAGGGTTTGGACTCCATGCTTCACACCCACGTGATTTCTTGCTCAGCTGGTGCTCTACCACTCGAGATAAACCCCTACCAATTTTTTTTTGTCTGGTTATTTTGAAAATGAAGCCTGCAGACTTTTATATCCAGGTTGGTTTTAAGACATAATCCTTGAGATTTTAGCCTCTCAAGCAGCTAGGATTATAGGCAAGAGCCCCTAGCACCCATCTTTGAGAACAACAATAAAAAATACTGCCATTAACAGAAAGTATGTCTAGACTTTTAGAACTTTTCAAAATTTGGAGTTAGGCCAATGCCACATTCTTTGGAGGAAATCATTATGGTACATTCAGTTGTACAATAAGCCATGAGAGAAAAATATCTCCCTGTCTTCATCTGACCAAACCATCACTCCAACGAGGGGAACTGACAGTCTTTGTATTTTTCTTTCTAGAGTGATGACTGAAATTTACACGAAAATGTTGTACAGCTTTTCAAAATAATCCTCTCATGTGTAAAAGTGTCGAAAATCAATTTAGCGTGGTGAAAAAAATGTCACTGTGATTTTGTATGATAGTTTTGGTTGAAGTATTGACAACAATTAGCACTTGCATAAAATTTTAAGTTCTGAGTCATGCTCAAATACTTGGTTGTCTTCTATTTCACTCATTCAACAAATAGGAATTAATCATCTGCCAATACATGCTGGAGCTACAGCAAAGAACACAAACACAAAGCCCTCCCCACAGAGGATACACAGCATCTTACAGTCACCCTAAGAACTTACAAAGGAAAGCGTCGCGCCAATGTTACAGATGAGGGAACTGGACTTCTGAGATCGTATCATTTAACAAAGGTTTCAATAAATTGGGATAACTTTACCAGACAAGTAGAAAAGGTCAAAAGCTATGCACATATGACCATATAAGATGTTGCTAAGCTAAATGAACCCCAGGACAGAGACACGAGAGGTTTTTTCCTTTGTTGCTGTTGGTATTAATGTACTATGTGAATTTTTTTTTGTTTCTTTTGTATGTTCTTCCTCCTCATGGTATAACCCCTGTTGTCACTGTATTTGACTCCAGTGCCCTGCATCTTGTATATACATTATTTTTAATTTGGGGAGGGGAAGGGAAATAACAAAATGCTGAAACAAGGATACAGGTTGACCCATTGCAACAATGAGATATACAAGACACTATGTTAAAAACAAACTTTACAACTTGGGGGGAGGGAGGAAATGGAAAGGTGTAGAGCAAAGGGATGGCTGGGGACAAAGGAGGGTGTAACAATGCTCAAGAGGAAATGTACTCATTACCTTACTCATGTAACTGAAACCCCTCTGTACAGTATCTTATATCTGTCTATCTATCTATCTATCTATCTATCTATCTATCTATCTATCTATCTATCTATCTATCTATAAACCAAGCCTTGAAGGCTATTTAATATACCTTGTTTTTAGTCCAAACTGCCCCCCCAAAAGAACCATCAAACATGGTTTCCTCAAAGTATTTTTTGGTAAATTTGAGGAATACTATTGGAGGAGAAATTTCAGATAATGTTGTATAACTTACCCAGAAATTTTAGGGCTCTCTGGTGACCATCAGGAGTAAAAAAGTTGAGCAAGCCAAAGGGGAGGGGCAAAGAAGGAGCTGGTCTAACCTCTGACCATTAGCAGGTAGGTCAGGTAGGTCACTGTGGCTTTCCCATCACTAAGTAGAAGACACAGATGATAGGGCATGGTGCTCTGCTGTCCAGATTCCTCTTAAATGTTTCTAAGTTATCATTTCCCCATAATGATTAAGAGAGAGAAAGAATGAAAACAAGATAAAGGAAGGAAGGATAGAGAGAAAGAAAGAAAAAAGTGTCAGCAAGAAAGAAAGAGAAGGGCTGGGAAGTTGGCTCAGTGGTAGAGTGCTTGCTTTGCATGCATGAGGCCCTGGGTTCAATTCCTCAGCACCACATAAGCAAAAAGAAAAAAGTCAGAAGTGGCGCTGTGGCTCAAGTGGTAGAGCGCTAGCCTTGAGGTGAAGAGCTGAGGGACAGCGCCCAGGCCCAGAGTTCAGGCCCCACGACCTGACCCAAAAAAAAAGAAAAGAAAAGAAAGAAAGAGAGAGAGAGAGAGAGAAAGGAAGGAGGAAGGAAGGAAGGAAAAGAAAAGAAAGAAGGAGGAGAAAGGAATGAAAGAAGAAAGAAATAAAGAAAGCAAGCAAAAATGAATCAAAGGCATAGCATCAATGGATATGCTCATCACTGTAGTCATTAAATTTTTTTTAAAGCTTTTATTCTCTTCTAATTGGTCAGATTTCCTTAGAGAGCTAAGTTGCTTCATTCCCTGAATTAAGTTCTTTTACTTTTTAACATGGAGTCATCTTGGAAGATTCCTTTCACAAATGTGTTGTGGCTAGATTTTAAAGACTGAGTATTGAAACAATGACAGAGTAGCTTGTGAGTCATTTGGCAAGTCAGCTCTCGGTGAGGAAGTTAAGTTTCATACCAAGCTGTGGTGTCATTGCAAAAATTACCTTAAACTCTATGACATTTTTCAGCTTTTAAAATATCAAGTTCCACAGCTAAAATTAAACATTATTATGCTTTCAAGGCTGGCCTCTTGTTTCTTGGTAATAGATTGATCTTTTCACTTTTCCTGTCAGTTTAGTTGCTCTTCTCCTCAGTTCTGAAGGTGTTTGTCACATAGCGATGTCCTTGTTTGATAGTCAAGGATTTCTTCTTGGAAGTACTGCTACTAATCCCCCCTCCACCCCCCCTCCCACCCAGCCACCCCAGATCACTAGGGAGGGTTTCTTCTGGATCCTCATCTGTATTAGGTATTTCTTGTGAATACTCTCTGAGTTATGTGGAAGAAAGTCTGTGAGTATCTGGAAAGTCTCTGTGTTCCTGCAGCTCAGAGGGAGCTGACTTTGTTTGCTCGGGATATTCAAATTTGGTCTTTGACAATTTCTCGTGCTTTCTTGACTCTTCTCCCTGGCATACTTGACTCCTAGCATCTGTCCAAGTTAAGCAATTGATAGGGCAATATTTGTTTTCTGAGGTAACAGCCTTCTTTATGTACAAAGCAATTTGATTGCCTTGTAACTTAACTTTATGATGAGTACAGGACAAATGTTTGGGTTTTTTGTTTGTTTGGTTGATTTTTCTATGTTTGTTTAGAATTTGTTATTGTTATTTTTCAGATGACCTGTGTGGGTTTTATTTGGTCATCTGCTTTTGCTGTAAGGAAGGGTTCTTTTCAGCTTGTATATCTTAAGTGAAAGCCACATTTCTAGAATTGTTTCTTTTCTTTTTTTCTTTGAAGGACTATTCCTGAATTAGTGGTATAGCTTCAAATTTAAGCTATGGAGAGTAAAGTAGCGAACGAATAGCTGGTGGTTAGAATTCTGGAAGGCTGGAGTATCATTTTTAGCCCAGTATGAACATTGTTAGCTGCTCTATCCTTGTGTGTAGGGGTTGGGGAAGAGGTTTGTTTTTTCCAGTGGAACCCTGGTCACTGTTCGTGTCCATGGTCCCCTTCAGAGGTGATTTTTTTTTTTTAATTAGTGATTTTCATCAATTAAAAAATTATTGTAATGATAGTGCACAGAGGTGTTACAGTCACATGAGTAAGGTAATGAGTCCATTTCCTACCCAGCATTGTTACCCCCTCCTTTGTTTTTTCCCTACTATCCCTTCCCTCCCCACCTCCCCAACTCCCTCACCCTCCCCACCAAGAAGTTGTAAAGTTCGTTTTCAACATAGTGTCTTGTACATCTCATTGTTACAATAGGTCAGCCTGTATCCTTGTTTCAGCATTTTGCTATTTCCGTTCGCCTCCCCAAATTAGAAAAATGTATATACAAGGTGCTGGGCACGGGAATCAAATACAGTGACAACAGGGGTTATACCATAGGGGAAGAACATACAAAAGAAACAAAAAATTACATAGTACATTAAAAACAACAGCAACAAAGAGAAAACTTCTTGGGGTTCACTTTGCTTAGCATCATCTTATAAGGTCATATGTACATAGCTTTTGACCTTTTTTGCTTGTCTGGTAAGATTATCCTAGACGTATACTAGTTATTGCAAATAAGGGAAACCATAGGGCCTATGTTTCTTTGGTTTAGTGGTAATTTTTGAATTGAGGAAATACAATAAATTAATTAGTATTTCATACTAGCAAATACAAATAAAGCAAGAGAGATGACTGTCCTATAATGTGCTCAAGTGGATATCTCTATAGAGCTAAGCTGTCAGAATGGCAGCCGTGCCACAACGTAATTTCCCATTGTAACATGTATAATGCAGTTTTTTAAAAAGTGATTTGTAAAATGTGTTTTGAATTGAGAAATTACGGCTCTTTCAAGTACTTCAATAAAAGTGCCTTGATTTTCTTTGAACAGTTGCAAGGGGTAGACTTTCAAAGAAACTTCAAAGAGAATGAAAAAGTGCAATGCATACACAAAAAACTCAAACACTTCAGCTTCTTCCAGAATTTTCTTTATCTCTGAGAATGCCAGGCCATGTTGAGCATTAAGTTCAGCTTCATTGTCTCATTTTCTACCCTATGCCCTCCTTTTACTGATCAGAAAATAAGCCGTAACTTTGAAAAGGTCAGAAAAAGGGAGAAGGTTAGTCAACCTATTATCTTTTCACTTCTTTTCTCCTATAGGACTAGATTCCAGGTTTTCTGCTCTCTTCAGATACAGCATGAAACACTTGAAAATGTTTTTCTTTCAATTTTTTTTTCTTCTGGATTTTATAGGAGGTCATTTTCAGAATTGACTATTACTCTGTTTCACCAAGATTTAAAAAATATATTTTCTTGCGTTTTGTTCTCTAAAATATATAATAACTTGATATTTATCTATCATGTTATTTGTTAAGCTAATAAGGAGAAAAAAGGTCTTTTCATGCTTATGCCTCAAATGTTAATTTTAATGAAAGAAATAACTGCATGAGAAGTACAGATGTGGTCTTAATGACTGTCACATAATATGAATTACATTACGAAAAATAACCACAGATGATCATAGATATTTGTCTCCTCCAAATAATACTGGTTGATAATCCTTTTCCCTCTCCAGGAAAATCTCTTTCATAAGCATGCAATATTTGAAATAATTTCTCTGTGTTTTTCATTATCTTCTTAGCCTTTTTGTAAGAGCTTCCTTCCCACTTCTACATTCCAGGCCCACTTAGTATAACCTGCTTCTTTCTCACATATGGTTTTCACTTGATTTCAGGACATTTGGCAGATTTTTCTCTTAGGAAAGTTAAACTAATTAAATGGAGTCAAACGAAGGCAAATGATATAGTTTTGGGGGAAAAACCCCAGGACATCTGCTATCCTTTTGGACCCCAAATTTTCTCTAGCCATCTTCTTCTAGCTGCTTAACTATTTTCTGACTAAGTAGGAAGAGGCTAAGCAAAAGAGTGTCATGTCTTGGTCATTTTAGGGAGTTCATATTAATTTAAATGAATACCACATGTAAATATCTTAGTGTGATCTCATGGTATAAGATTTTTAGCCCCCCCCCCCAAAAAAAGAGGAGGAAAGTGATCATTTATGAAATTACAAATTTCCTCTTTCTTTCTCGTTGAACTCTGAACAGTCTTTTACTTGGATCTACCGAATATTTTTTTTTCCAACTTCAGTAGTTGGATCTCTTGCTAATTAAAAAATAATGTCTCCGTGGTTAGCTGGTATTCCAGTCATGCGCCAGATGCCTATCATGCAGAAAGGAACAGCAAATTTCGTGGCTTCATCCCTCCAGCACTTAGTGCCATCATCTGACAAATTTTTACCCCTGAATGACACTGAAGATAACAGGTGTTGATAGTCCTCCACACTGACAAAAGATGCTGCTTGCGTGTGTTTTACATATTTTAAGTAGTCAGTATGGTGTTTATAGAGACCCTTGCACATATGGTGAACAACTGGAATTCGCACAGAGGCTTTCTAAGTGTAAACAATCGTCGAAATAATGAAATTGACTATTTTAGTCCTCTCGGTTGCTTTGTGAATCAGAACAAGCAATTAATCATTTCCGCCATCCTCATTAAGAAAAATGCACTGAAACTTGGAATTTCTAAATGATCTACATGGTGCCGTTATTCCCTAGCAGACGCAGGGGGATAGATTTGCACCATGAACAAAAGCACTTAAAAACGAATGGAGTCGGGTGCCGGTGGTTCACGCCTGTGTAACCCTAACTACTGCGGAGACTGAGATAGGAGGATCACTATTAGAAGCCAGAAAAGTCTCCGTGAGACTCTTACCTCCAATTAACCACTCAAAAACCCAAGTGGTGCTCTGGTTCAAGTGGTAGAGTGCTAGCCTTAAGCACAAATTGTCTCAGGTCCTGAATTCAAGCCCCACAACTGGCCAAAATAAGAAAAAAGAAAGAAGGAAAGAAAGAAAGAAAAAAGAAAGCAAGGAAGGAAGGAAGGAAGGAAGGAAAAAGAAAGAAGAAAGAAAGAAAAAAAGAAAGAAAGAAGGAAGGAAGGAAGGAAGGAAGGAAGGAAGGAAGGAAGGAAGAAAGAAAGGAGAGAGAGAGAAAGAGAGAGAGAGAAAGAAAACAAGAAAGATTGAAAGAAAAGGACACACAAGCAACCTTCTATTTCTCTATGACTGCCTGCAACAATCGACCGATTATTCGTGTAGCTTCCCATACCACTGCATTTATATTTATATTACAATTAAACTTTTAAGGAAATTGATGATGACAGCATGGTTTGTGTCAAAATTCAGAAACAATGAAATAAATCAAAAGTGGGGATATTCATTAAAAATAAGAATGCTTAGATTGGGGCTGGGGGTTTAGCCCAGCGGAAGGCGCGCCCGCCTGGTGCACGCAAGGCCCTGGGTTTTGTCCTCAGCCCTGGGGGGAAAAAAAAGAATGCTTAGAAAAAAAGTCTTTTTTCTGCTATCCTCCTGAAATTAATTTTTTTTCATTTCCTAATCTTCTTCTTTTTTAATTTTTTTATTGTGAAAATACTGTACAGAGGGGTTACAATTACATGGGCAAGATAATGAGTACACTTCTTATCAAGCATTGTAGCCTCCTCCTTTGCTGAAATTAATTTTTTAAATCAAAAGGAGAAAAAAGACATTACTTTTATTTCAACAAAATAAAAATATACATAAAATCTACACTTAACAAAATGCCTAGGAAGTCTGTCAAAGTACCTGAGATCAGGCAAAAGATGGGTCAGAGGAATTATAATGGAAAAATCTCTTGAAAATTCTGGTAATCCCCAAACTTATCAACTGATGAAGTATATTTACCATAAAATATTTCTACCAAGAAGATGCAAGTATTTTTTCTGTTCCAAAATTAAAATGATTTTTTTTCTCTTAAGAAAAACTGGGAAAAAAATACTCAGGGAAGAGAGAGTGTGATCAACAGGATCAGTTAGAACATAAACATGTGAGCAGGTAAAACTCAAGAGAGAAATCAAACCAAATGTCACAGTATTAGAAATAATTAGAATACTCAGAGAAGTAAAATACAGTTAAAAGCACTCAAAGACAACAGAGACTAGAAATGAGAAAATGAATTTTGTTGATTTTTTTCCTTCTTAAGACAGGTTCTTACTGTATTGTCTAGGCTACCCTCCAAATTTCATTCCTCCTACTTCAGCCTTCAGAGAGCCTTTCCTGAGAAAAATGAATTAACAACAACAAACAACAACTAAAAATAGCCTAACACTAGAGAGCAAATGGTGAAATCGAAGATAGAACGAGTAAGACTATGCTAAGCTGATTTTTTTTTATAAAACATATTTAAAACTATATTGAAATAAGAATCAAAAGTTACAAATTTAACCAGCACAGTGTGTGTCAGAGAAAACAATACTAAAAACTATTAGCAGGAAAAAACAGAAAGATACTCTCATGGGGAAAAAAACCAAACTATAGAGAAAGACAGACATTATATTACAGCATCTAAAAGAAATAAGAAAAAAATCTAAAAGAAATGAGAGAGAGAAAAAACCCTATGACCAAAGATCTCATCACCAAGCCCCCAAACCTTTAAAGTAAAAGGAATACAAACTTTTGAATGTGAGAAATGCAGAAAATGTTTTTCTACTGTTCTCTTTTTGAGAGAAATTCTAGAGGGTAAAATTCAGCAAACCAAGAAATAACTGCCAAGAGAAAGTAAAGACCTGGGATGAAAATTGAATATATTTATTGTACAAGGAAGATCTGAACTTTTAATATGAAATTAATGTCTCTTGACAATACATTGTCCAAGTGATAAAACTATTGGGTTTCAAAAGAGAAGCAATTTGAAAACTGATACATACTGTAAATTGAATTTCTGGGATTAAAAGTTTTTATTATAATTAGTACAATCATGTTCAATACCACCAAAATCAATAGTAAGAAAAAAATCCTATCAACAACATAGAAGATGTAAGGAAGATATAGAGATAAGGGATATGGAGATATGGGATATGGAGAACTCTCCAAAATACAATTCCACAAAAAGTGGGAAGGTGCAGCAGTATCTATTTTAAAAAATCACCTGGGCTGGGAAGGTGGCTCAGTGGTAGAGTGCTTGCCTTGAATGCATGACACCCTGGGTTTGATACTTCAGCACCACATAAGCAGAAAAAGCTGGAAGTGGCACTGTGGCTCAAGTGGTAGGGTGCTAGCCTTGAGCTGAAGAGCTGAGGGACAGTGCGCAGGCCCACAGTTCAGGCCCCACGACTGACCAAAAAAAAAAAAAAATCACCTTTTTTGTGCAAAAAGAAGGTGAAATAAAAATAATTTACTGAGTTTATTGGCTAAAAAATTTGGTTTCTGATGTAGGAAATACTTTTCCGTTTGGGGAAACGTGGAGGAAGGAAATTTTTATATATACAAAACATTTGCTCAGAAAGTTAAATAAGAAAGGAGAAATGCTATTATTTGTTTGTATTTCTAGGACTGGGATAATGTAAACATTGAAATATCTGATTACCAGAGTGAAAAGCATAGTTTGTTAACCAACAGGAAACCATGGTGATATTTAGTAGGACATTTTCTCTTAGGACATCTATTGGACTTGTAAAATCAGAAAATAGTCTCTATCTGTCTGTCTATCTATCTATCTATCTATCTATCTATCTATCTATCTATCTATCTATCTATCTATCTCTCTATCTATCATCCAGTACAATACAATTGATATCACTTCTTCAAACACTCTAAATTAAAGTCAATTCCCAGGCCCAATGTCAAATTGAAGAAGGGATTTAATTCATCTTGTGCTATGAACAACTATGCTTCTCCTCAAATTTTCTGTTAAAGCTTATAAACATTTGTTGGAATAACTATGCACCAGGGGAAGTGAAATATGCAGATCCCTAGGGACAGTAGGATAGAGAATATTATATGGCATTTACATGATAAATTTAGAATGTCCTCATGCTCCCTTCCAAAAAGGAGCATCACCTATGGATTAATTTCCCAAATCTACAATATCCACAGACAAACTGTGCTCATTTGCTGAAACCAGAATACATAATCGTGATGCATATTTCACTATGGACATCGGGTTCGCATGTGTTCTTTGACTAATGGAGTAAAAAATTGCCATGGTGGGAGGAGCCGATTGAAAACAATAGAAACTGCTCATTTTCCCCCCAAAAAGTGTCAAAAGAAAAGCCACATCATGCCTTGAGTTATCAAGATTAGTGCTACCCTTCCAGTCTTGGGTGGAAGTCCTCATTATATCCCCATTCAATTTATTGAATATTCTGAGTGAAAACCAGATATATTGAAATAGATAACCACATTCTTTCCCAATTCAAATGCCAGTACCTATCTATGCTTGCTATATTAGTTTCCTAAGGTTGTTATAAGAAAGTATCTTAAAACCTGGGTATTGTATGTCTCGTTGTTGCAATGGGTCCACCTGTATCCCTATTTAAACGATTTGTTTTTTCCCTTCTCCTCCACAAATTATACCAACATCAAATACAGTGAAAGCAGGGGTTATACCGTGGGGGAGGGACATACAAAGCAACAAAGAAATAATCTTATAAATTTGTTAGAAACAATTGCATGAAAGAAAAAAAAAACATTTGAATACATATCTTAGGGTTCATTTCCCTAACATTAACTTATCTGATCTTTTCTGCTTGACTCAGAAATATACTAGTTATTGCAAATAAGGAAAACCATGGGACCTATGTTTCTTTGGGCCTGGCTTACTTCACTTAATATAATTTTTTCCAAGCCTTTCCATTTCCTAACAAGTGGGACAATGTCATTCTTTCTGATGGAGGCATAGAATTCCATTGTGTATATATACCACATTTTCTTGATCCATTCATCTACTGAGGGGCATCTGGGTTGGTTCCATATCTTAGCTATGGTAAATAAGGCTGCAATAAACATAGTCGTGCTGGTAGCTTTAGTGTGGTCTTGTTTGTGAACATTTGTCTGTATGTCAAAAACGAACTTTACAACTTTGGTGGGGGGGGGGGGGAGAATTGGGTGGGAGGACGGAGGGAGGATGGGATGGGAAGGGGAAACAAAGGAGGAGGCTACAATGCTTAATAAGAAAAGTACTCATTATCTTGCCCATGTAATTGTAACCCCTCTGTACAGTATTTTCACAATAAAAAATAAATCCCTTCAAAAGGTGGAAAAAAAAAAAAACCTGGGTATTGAAAAACAATAGGAATTTATTCCTTCGTAGTTCTAGAAGCTAGAAGAACCAAATCAAAGTACTGGAGGCGGGAGGAGGGGCACAAGGGGCAGGTAGCACAATTCCCCTGAGACTCCGGATAGAAGCCTTCTCTGTTTTTTTTCCAGTGTCTGGCGGTAGCCATCAACTCTTGGCCATTCTTCATCTTCTAGCTTTACAACTCTACTCTCAGTCGCCGTCTTCACATGACATTTCCTCAGCGCGTCTGTATCTTTTTATAAGGACGTGAGTCATATTGGATAAGAGCCTATCCTAATGAGCTCATCTCAGTGGGATCACATCTGCAAAGACACTATTTCCTGAGAAAGTAACATTGAGAGGTCCTGGGGTTAGGACCTCCACATATCAACCTAGGCGTCACAATTCAACATATACCACGTGGTATCTTTACCAGGGAAACAGAAACTTGACCTCTGAAACTTGACATGTGTGTATTAATCTAATGAGTCAGTTATTTTCCATTACCTCCTCTCGGAGGATCAAAAGTAGATTGCCTTGCTGCTCCTTGCCACAAAATGGTTAACTCTCCTGCTATTTGTCACAGTATTCTGCAGAGATTTTATTTTCTTTGATAGTCCACAGATTACCATGCTGTTTCAATATGTTTATGACATCATCCTAATCAGACTGGATGTATAATGCTATAGTTTTGATCTTGAATGTCTCCCAAAGGCCCATGTGTTATAGGCTTGGCCACTTCAACAGTGGGATGCTATTGGGAGGTGGTAGAATGCTTTTGAGGTGAGCCTTGGTAGAAGCATGGCCTTGAAAAGGATTGTGGGTCTCCGGATCTTGCTCTTTCTTGTACTCCTTGCTTCCTGGCTGGTGAAGTCAGTAAGTTTTCTCTACAACATGTTCTCACCATGATACTGGTGCCTCATTTCAGGCAGCTAAAAACAGGCTAGAATAAAACCTCCAAGATCATGAGTCCCAAGTAAACCTTTTCCCCATTCCAAGTTGATTGTCTGAGATAATTGTTACAGTAAGGAAAGCTGACTAACACATGAAGTGTTCTCTTAATATCCTAGTATGATATGGATGCAAGAGAGACACTCTACAGAGTTCCAAGGGCCTTTCACATTGAGAGTGTTTGAGGAATTCAATAGTCTAGAGCTCTATGAGTTCTTTAAATCAAGGGACACTTGTGGCAACTCACATTTCCTAGCTTTGAAGCAACCTTTTTGATGCATATCTTAGCTTTTCTGAAAATATATACACACTTACAAGTGATGCTTAATACAGGTCTAGGAAGGCTCCTGGACCCAGTGAAAAAGAAGGTTCTGTGCCATCCTGATGCTTTGGTGAAACCATCCTGCCACTTACATACTAGAATTCAGCAAATGTAATGATGTTAATATTTCCAGTTCTTAAATATTGCTCCTTTGAGGCACATGACCAAGAATCAAGACAACTTTTAATGTTAATGGTTCAGGTATAACCTTTCCTTAGACACCTCTCCCTCTATGTGGAGTGTTTGAATGCAATCGTAGCCCTTCTCAGTGGGAATTTCCTTGCATTCTTGTTCTTTCCATTCACTGCAAACTAAGTGGTCCATAGCACAGGTAGCACTGGTGAACCTCAATATGCCCAGTGAGCTCATCTGTGTACCAGATCTTCATTTCTTATATCCTCCATATGCAAGTAATAGAACAGATCCCATTGGTCCATAGGAGTAAGACAAGGAAAGGCACCAGTTGGTTCAGAAGAAATGGATGATTTGGGAATTTGGGCCAGCTTCTCCTGTGATTTACTTGGGCCCCGGAGATCTACTTGGACCCAAGTCCCAAATATTTTTCCAGTTTCTGCTGGCTTGCTGCTTCAGCGACAATATTATGTCTGGACAGATTTGCTAACACTTGGTTTGTAATAGGCAGCTATATTCCTTTTACATCATTATCAGTCACCCGATCTTTCCTAATATATAGCCCATAGACTTCAGAAAGGAAGTTATGTATGAAGACAAAATTTCTCAGGTGTGGACAGAAAAAGCATAAAAGTATAAGTGGTTACCAAATGGGTAGTTTCAAAGCCACATACATCAATAGGGAAGTGACTAAGCTAACTGAGAATTCTGCAACGGGAAACAGCAGCTGCTGTATGTACAGTTCTGGTTCCTTCACAAGTTGGCTGTTTTGAAACCTACCCGAAATCATCTATAAATCTGCTCAGGTGATGGTCAACTGGACCACACTTGTATCCACAGGGCCATGCACTGTGACCCTCTGACCAGGACTACTTATTTATTATGCACAGCTGCCATCCCTCCTAGCTAGGCATACTTTGCTTGAACACTTTTGCCACATTAAGCTTTGCCTTTCTCTGCCATTCACGGTTGTCTGTCTGTTTATTTGGTATATTTGTTGAGTGACTGGAGCTAAAACACTAGACCCTAAAGTTGGTCGTCTGGCCTACAAATTCTGGTTACATGAACTTTTGTCTATTTTTTGTATTGTTCAGTTTATATTTAGCACATAAAAGTTAAATTTGTGATGGGAGCTGCTGTATTGTGTTTAAAATCAAATGTGTGGGAGAGACCTTATGTACCTAAAAATACATTTATCAGTTCTTAGTTATAATTATATAATATAGGAGTCAAACTCTTATCATAGGAAAATACAGCCAGAGAAAAAACTAAATTTGTGCTTGCTTATCTGTGTAGTAAAAAATTGAATGTATGTACAACTTTTATTTATAATCATTTTATTCTCAGGAAGAGTAAAAAATGTAATTAGATAGTCTAGCTTCTGAGGAATAATTTGAGGGGAGTGAATTTTTCAGTTTCAGCTGGTTGGCTTATATTTTGTTTTAATGTATGGAATTGTTGAGTGCTACTCCAAGACAATACAAGTCACAACAGGCTTTCTGAAAGATTAAGAAATGTCTTATATAAAAGAATATCACTTTACATAAGTCCTTTTAGAAAAAGTATTAAAATTAAGCTTTTCAATTACAATCAGTCCAGTCATTTAATCAAAAACATTTTTAAATAGTAAATTTCTCTTCACAGGTCACTAGTTTGTTATCTTCATAATTTTCTCTTATTATCACCATTGTCTCCTATTGATTTACTACCTTCCCCGGCCCAAGTAATTGGGTTTGCAAGCATTACAAGAGAAAAATCACAGACAATCAGAATGAATCACCAAACTTCTGAGAATAATTATTTATGATTTCTGGCAAACGTGAATTATGTCCTTTCAAATGTAGCTGCAGTTCTATAGATGTGTTGTGTTTAGGCTGGATCATGGTATCTGGAATTCTTATATACTTCATGTCTGTGAAGTAATGTCTAGAGACATTAAAGAGTATTGAAGAGTATTTTTGGAAGAGCAAATTTCTTGTTGGCTGCATGAAGCATTTATATCCCACATTTCTATTTTTCTTCTTAGGATTGTATCTCACTCTGTCAATGCCTCAATAATTAGAAACATAGGACCTCTCCCTGTCTTCCATCAATTATGGACTCAATTATGTCTGCCAATAATTCATAAGTGGAAGTCTATCTCCCACTATGACTATATGTAGAGATTGGGTCTTTTAAGAAATAAAAAGAGAAGCATGGGTGGAACCATAATTCAATGGAGTTCTTATTTTTAAGAGGAAGGAATACCAGATTTCCCCCTTTCCCTCTCTCTCTCTCTCTCTGTATTTATACACATGAGGATCCATGTGAAGATACAGTGACAGTGACAAGCCCTAGAAATCTAGGGCTCACAGAAACCAACCCAGACAGTACCTTGATCTTAGACTTCTGACCTTCAGAACCACGATAAAAGGTGTCTTTGCTGTTTAAATTACACAGTGTGTGGTAATGTGTCGTGTAGCCCTACAGTCTAAGACAGATACTGATTTCTGTGTTTTTTCTAGAGAAACAGAACACTAAAATGCATATGTTACAGAAGGAGGTTTATTATAAGGAATTCGTTCATTTGATTATGAAAGCTGATTTAGAATTTTGAAAGCTTCATTTAGAATGGAGAGGGTCCACAAGATGACGACTCAGAGAAGACAACAGTGTGCTCATTGTCCAAAGACTAAGAGCCTGGAGCCCTAGAGAGCTGGCGGTGTAGCCCCAGTCCAAAAGCTGTGTGCAAATGAATTCCCTCCTCCCAAGGGCAGCCAGTCTTTCTGTTCGATTTAGGCTTCAACTGATGGGACCAGGCATACAACACCAAGGAGGTTAATCTGTGCTGAATAACACCATCTTTGTGTAGTGTCTAGTCCTACTTACCTGTTGCAGGTAAAGGAATGGAGACCAACTTTAAGGTCTAGTGTTTTAGCTCCAGTCACTCAACAAATATACCAAATAAACAGACAGAAACCGTGAATGGCAGAGAAAGGCAAAGCGTAATGTGGCAAAGGCGTTCAGGCAAAATATGCCTAGCTAGGAAGGTATGGCAGTTGTGCATAATAATTAAGTAGCCCTGGTCGGAGGGTCACAGTGCATGGCCCTGTGGACACAAGTGTGGCCCAGTTGAGCATCATCTGAGCATGCTCAATGGTCAAACTAGAAAGTCATGGATGGCTGGGGGAATTTCTGCTTTCACCAGATGTTATCAGCCAGTCCTGTCCTTCCTGGACAGGAAGTGGCTGCCAGGTGATATCTCAGAGCAAAGACAGAGGGAAAAGGGGAAGGAGGGTGCCAAATGTGTTATGTTTCTTCCATTTAGCTTGCAGTTCCATGTACAAAACCAAAGCAGTTTTCTCTCCCCCCCCCTTTTTTTTTTTAAAATCAGAAGTCCTTGGTGTTTTTTGTTTGTTTTTGGTCGGTCCTGGGGCCTGAACTCTGGGCCTGGGCGCTGTCCCTCAGCTCTTCAGCTCAAGGCTAGCACTCTACCACTTGAGCCATAGCGCCACTTCTAGCTTTTTCTGCTTATGTGGTGCTGAGGAATCGAATCCAGGGCCTCATGCATTCGAGGCAAGCACTCTACCACTGAGCCCCCTTCCCAGCCCAGAAGTCCTCAGTTTTAAACTCAAGGCCTTATGGCTTTCTAGTGCTGTATCACTGAAGCCACACACTCAGGCCTTTCTATTTAATTTGGTTTCCAGAGAGAGTCTTGCTTTTCCCCACAGCCAGCCTCAGATTCCTCCAGAGTCAGACTGAGCCTTTTATGTTATTCCCCTTGTCCCTGGGATTGTAGTTATACATGTCCGTGCCTGGATTATTTGTTTATCTGTTTGTTTGAAATAAAAGTTCTGGCAATATTTTGCCTTGTCTGGCCTGCAACCACAATCTTTTCATCTCTGTCCTCCTGATTGGCTAGGATTACAGGAATGTGCAACTGTGCCCAGCCCCCAAAGTAGATTCTAAATACCTATTGTAGTTGCAATCCTTCGTCTCCAACACAAACCAGGGACAGACTTCATCTCCGTTATCCAGTTTTGAAGTTACTCAGTTCCATTACTGTGACTATTATTTTTCTTTTGTCAGTCATGGGGCTTGAACTCTGGGCCTGGGTACTGTCCCTCAGCTCTTCAGCTCAAGGCTAGCGCTCTACCACTTGAGCCACAGAGCCACTTCCGGTTTTCTGGTGGTTTGTTGGAGATAAGAGTCTCAAGGACTTTCCTGCCTGGGCTGGCTTTGAACCATAGTCCTCAGATCTCAGCCACCTGAGTAGCTAGGATTACAGGCATGAACCACTGGCTCCAGGTCAGAGCATCCATTTCTAAAACAAACACACAACCTGAACTTAAGTTGTTGGGATTTCCAAGAAACAGACAATTGCCTGCTACTGTTCACTTTAGGTTTGGAGTGACTATTAGTCAATGTTTCCATATCCTCCTGTTCTCTTTAGGATTTAAGCTACATGACATGGTCTGCGAACCTTGTCCGCATCCTTCTTGCCACTGCTGCTCCTCCACTTGCACCCAGCACAGTTCCTTTGTGTCTGGTCCTTTCCTGAAAGTTACTGTCCGCTGGCATTCAGGAATTCCCTTGCTTGGCAGAAGCTGGGTTGGGCAATAGCTGCAAACAAGACTCATATTCACTTTGAGTGTGGATACTCAGGAACGTCCCATCTGGACACCAACTGTCCACCACCTTGCCACGCATCCAAACCACCTGGGAGCGTTCAAACACTACCGAACACCACCCAGATCAACGAAATCTATTCTTTTATTTTCTGTTTTCTCGGTGACTCTCCAGCTCATCCAGGCTGCAGACCACACTTGCGACCTTTGCAGAGCCTGCCTCTTGAAAACCACATGAATGGAACTCCGACCGACAGGGACCATCTGGCTTTTTTCTAAATTCCACGAAGAAAAGGGATTTTTTTTCCCCCTTAGAAAAAGGCACAGTGTACTTCCTCTAAAGATGCAGCCTGCTGTTTGGGAGGTGCTGATGGTATGTAATTATCTAGAATGTTGGTTGTAAACAAGGAAGTCTCCTTATCTTGGCAAAACAGACAGAGTTCCAGGTTTCCTCAGCTATTTAAAGCAACAAAAAAATGCCCAGATGCCCACAAGTACCAAGTTCATATATAACAATGCCAGATTTATCCCATTGTGAGGACTTAGAAATGTCTGGGCCGAAACTAGCATGGGTCAGGAAGGTTCTCCGAAGGATTTACCCCTTTTCATAGCCATGGAAAACCACAATGCCCATTTCCACAATGGGGAAAGAACTTGCCAAAGACACAGCTTACTTTCTCCATGTTTCCCTAACTACAGATCCAGGATTTGAACCACAATGTTATTCCTCCTGCTTAGTTCCTAGGAACCATTTTCCATTTTTTATTATTGGCACTTAATTACACTGTGCAAGATTTAGGTTAGCCTCTCTCAAATGTTTTGTGCCGATTTTTCCATATAATGCCTAGGGTTACATAGTACAGGAACAGGCATTTGTTCATTTAGACTGGAAAGAGATTGGGCCAACCATTTTCTTAAATGACTTAATGGAATGATCAAAACTGAGAGTCACTAGCATTGTGCAATAAATACAGTCAGTTCTAAGAAATAATTATAAAGTTATCATGTACTTGGTACTCTACTGATAGCTTCACCATTAGATGAAAAATGACTGAAAAACAATCATTTGTTCTTTTCTGATTACAGCAGTAATAGACCATTGCTTGAAATACATTGCCTGCAGCAGAGAAATTAATATGGTAGCTCCAGAATTAAATGCTAGTTTCCCAGAGATGTCAAAACACGAATAGACAAATGAAATTATACACAGAAAAACAACTAGCACTAATAAAGAAGTTCAGCAATTTGGATGATACATGATCAAAGCACTGAAATCAGTTTTGTTTCAACATACTAACAATAAATAACCTCAAAAGGAAACTGGAAAAGACAGTTCCATTTGCAATAGCATCAAAATAACAAAATACCTAGAAATACATTTAAGCAAGATGGAAAATTGTGCATTGGAAGCTATAAAATATTGCTAAGAGAAAGTAAAGAAGACCTCAGTAAAGAGAAAGACAACTTATACTATAGATTGAAATATTTAACATACATTTATTTATTTATTTATTTTGTGTGTGTGTAACACACACACACACATACACACTGGGATGAGGGCTTGAATCAAGCCCGGTGCTTTTATGCAGTTTTCTTGCTCACGGCTGGCACTTTACCAATGCCTATAGTCTGGATGTTTTTTGTTGGTTAATTGGAAATGGAGTTTATACAAATTTTTCTGCCTAGCCTAGCTTCTCTAGGTTGTAGTTCTCTGAGTAGCTATGATTATAGGTTTGAGTCACCAGTTCCCAGCTTGTTATTAAGATAACAATTCTACCCAAAATGATATAGAAATACCATCAAAATGTCAATTCCTTTTTTCCAAAATGGGAAATCTATTTCCCATATTCATATAGAACATTGGAGGTCATGAATTCATGAAATAATACTTAAAAAGAACCAAAACTAAATAATATAGTAAGCAAACAAATATGACACTGACAGGATCAACACATTGACCAATGAAATACAATTTAAAGTCTAGAAATAAGCCTTATATCTATGACCAGTTTTTTAAAATTCCATAGGAGAAAATAGTTTTTGGTTTGTTTAACAAATCATACTGGGGCTATTGGACCTGTTATACTAGAAAGAAATTAACCATAAATATAAGAGCTCAGGCAATTTCTTAGGGAAAATAAAGGAATCGACAATTTCTTAGGAGGGAAAAAACGAATAAGTCAATGCAAAACATATCAGTAATTCATATTGGCGATCTTAGCTACTTAGGAGGCTGAGATTAGAGGATCAATCATATTTTGAAGTCAACCAAGGCAGGAAAGTTCATGAAACTTTGATCTCCAATTTACCACACACACACACACACACCACCACCACCACCACCACCACCACCACCACCACCACCAGAAATGTGGCTCAAGTTGTAGAGTACTAGACTTGAGCAAAAAAAGCTCAAAGAAAGCACCTAGGCCCTGAGCTCAAGTACTAAATATATGAGGATCAGCACACACACACACACACACACACACACACACACACACACACACAAAATCAGGAAATAAAATTAAATTCAAAAACAAAAACTATCAGAAAGTGAAAGGATAAACTATAGAATAAAACAAAAGATACTTCAGAATGTATAAAGAAATATTTCAATCTAGCAATGAAAGGCTAACAACCTAAGTTGTTACTGGAATAGATACTTGTCCAAAGAAGATATCCAACTGGTAAATAGTCATGTGAAGAGATGCTCACCATCACTAGCTCTTAGAGAAATGCAAATTAAAATCACAATGACATACCATTTAATACTAGCCTGTCTATAGTATAAGGAAAAAAAAAGGGTAAGTCCGAATGTGTGTCAGGATGTGGAGAAATGAAAGCCTTCCTACACTGCTGATAGGAATGTATAATGGTGCTAACTTTGATAATTCCACAAAATGTTAGCATAGAATTACCATATATCTCAGAATTCCACTCATAGAGCTGAAAACAGGCATTCAAATAAATTCTCGTATGAATGTTTATAGAACATTCAAATAAATATTCACATGAATGTTTACAGAACAACCCAAATGCTCATCAACAGATGAATGGATAAAATCTTGAATACATGTATTAAATAGAATATTTTTCCCACATAAATAGTGAGTTGATGAAGCATACTATGATGTGTATGAATCTAGGAAACATGCTGTGGGAAAGAAAATCAGGCAAAAAAAAATGATACGTTAAATTCTCTTATAGGAGATATTCAGACTAGGTTGCAATTGGCAATTTCCAGCGGGCTGTGAGAAGAGATACAGGGAGGAGCTATATAATGGCTATGTGGTTTTAAGTTAAGCTAATATATCTTGGTCTGCTTTCTTATTTCTCTACCAGAATACAATGGCCTGGGTAGTTTATACAGAATAGAAGTGTATTGAGCTCATGAGTCTTGAGGCTTGGAAGCCCAACAGTATGGCACCCACATCTGGTGAGAATTTCCTCTCATTATCCTAATGCAGCAAAGCATGCTGCATGGTGAGCCAGAGCTAGTGAGCCAGGGAAAGCTGGCCTTGTGAGGAAGCTGCCCCTGTGATCCTCATTAATCCTTGAATGAACCACACCTCACCCTGTGACCCAATGGCTTCTAAAGGCTGCACCTCACAATCGGCTTTCTACATGAGTTTCAACCCCAGCAGATAAGATTTTGGAATTCAATGAAGATGATCCTATACAGCAATGTGGTTGTACCAAATGCCCCCTCCCATTTTTTTCATTTTAAAACACTTGATTTTATCACTTTAAGAATTTCACCTTCTTGACCTGTGTCATCCCTTCAACATCTCCATACCCCCTGCTTCAACCTACTCATTTTCTCAGTTCGGTGGCATATACCATGCATTTTTGCCTGTATTCTACACATTTCCCCCATTCCTTCTTCTATCCCTCTCCTCTTGACCCCTCTCCCCTTGCAAATACACGTGTCCTACTACTCATTTTCTTGGACTTGGACTTTCCTTCCTAAAGAATTATACTATTTGTGCTCTCCATAGAGTCTATTATACTTCAGCTAATTCATATGTAACTACTTGGGTCAGATTTATAAGCACATTCTAGTTCCCACTAAAGAGGGAAACCCTGCAACTTGTGCTTCTCAAGATCCATTGTATGCATAAGTTGCAAAAAAAATTAGTACAGAGCCTAAAAATTGAGGAAAGTGAGGAAGGGATGGGGTGTAAGGCATGGGTGAGAATGTTAAAAAGATTGACATTGATCAAGAGGCTCTATATTCAGGAACTTCTCTGCGGAATAGCAATTCCTTAGTACAACTACCTAAAAACAATAAAAAGATATTTAACATTTTTTCCACCTTCTCAGCTGGGGTCCTGGTGACTCATGCCTCTGATTGGAGCTGCACAGGAGGCTGAGATCTGAAACTCAGAGCTTGACGCCAGCCCAGACAGACAAATCTGTATAAGACTCCTCTCTCCAATTAGCCACCAGAAATAGCTGTGGCTCATGCTGAAGAGTTATCAGTCTTGAGTGAAAAAGCTAAGGGACAGTACCCAGGACCTGAGTTCAAGATTGAACATTAGGCATGAATAAGTAAGTAAGTAAATAAATAAATAAATAAACAATTTCAGTTTCTAGAGTGAATATTTATGCCTCAAACATTCATATGTGGATGACTTGGCCTCCAAAATGTGACAGTATTGTGGAGCAGGACATTTGAGAGGTTCTTAGTTTAGGTGAATTCATGAAAGTGAAGCCCTGTGATAAAACTGTCCTTGTAAATAGAGAGATAGCAGACATTTGCAGGAACTCAATTACTGTCACCCTCACCTCAGACTTCCAACCTTCATTATGGTGAGAAACAAATCTCTGTGTTTAAATTACCCGGTGCTGTGGTATTTCATTATAGCAGTCTGAATTAAGATGTGCCTCAATTAGAACAAAAACAAGGCATCCGTTCAGTTGCATAATTTGCTTTTCAAAACTCCTCATTTCATCATTTTTTCTGGCTTTTAATTTGATATGTCTATTTCGCTGAAATTTAATTTGAAAGGATAAAAAAGATGATTCTATTTACAAGTTTTATCCTCTTTGTCTTGGTGGTTAGTTTTCCTATGGATTTGAATAGACAATGTTCTCATAGAAAAAAATACTTAGAATAAGACATTTTCTAAGCAAATTCAGTTTACTGAATGAATTGAAAATTTTAAATTCATCTTACTTTTTATTAGTGATCTAGTTAGAAATAGTATGTCTTCAATCTTCAGAAAATCCTACTTAAAAAATACTATATATGGTATTTTGAACTTAAAGTATTGCCCACCAGAGGGCCCTCATTTTTCTTCTATTTTGCTTTTTCTAAAGATTAAAATTATATTTTAATACAGAATGCTTTTCACCACTGAGGAATTACATATACTTTCTTGACCTATGCAGAAGCTCTGAAAATATGAATTTAATTGAATGCATTCAAATATGCTTGTGATTGAATATACTAAGTCACAAAGCACATGTTAATAATGTTATGACAACAGGTATAAATAAAAATCACTTCAGATATGCACTTTCAATGTTGTCTGCATAGCTCTAGAAAGGAATGATAGAATAAACTATTATGGCTGGAACAAATAGAAATTAAAACAAGTGCTATATTTTAGCAATCAAAGCACACAATTTCCTCAAATAAATTACAGACACAGTTAATTTTACATATTAACTTCCATTGGAGATGGAAAGAAGTTTTCTGAAGTATGTTTGGAAACCAAACCTGAGTCATAAAATTGGAAAGTTGAGGTTGTTCTTAACATATGATTTTAGTGTACCTACACCTTCTAGAAGGAATGTCTATATAACTAGTATACAATTGCTTCTCTAGAAAAAACTTAGTCTATGATGGGCAGATCTGTGGATAAATATAATTGTTTCCAATTCAATATATCAATTTATGAGTACAATGCATCTTGAACAACTTCACCCTTCTCATTGTTTTCCTTCATCTCTTCCACAATATAATTGTTAAAAGAAAGTCAAAATATCACAGCATTACTGTTCTGAGAGACATAAAGACTGGGAAAACAATATATTTTAAAGAAAAGTGCCTTAAGGAATTCTTACTCTCTCGCATTCCTCGGTCTAGAATGACTGTGCTAAGCAAAGGCTGTTGAAAGAGAAACTACTCCAACTGGCAAATCAGTGAAGTTTCCTAAACTGTAAATTGAAGAATTCATTAGATAAAAGCATAAAGGAGCAATCTAACAGAAAGGAAGCCAGAGAACCAAAGAATCCACAAACTCATGAATGTCCTCAGAAATCCAGACATGATCACAAGAACTGATTGGTTCACAGGGCAGGAGAGAGTTTTGAGGTTACATTTTTAAAAGCATTAAATGCATGTAAGAGTTTGTTTTAATTTTGTGGGAAATTTAGAACCAGAGACCATTTCTAGGTGGGAGACTGACTTAAATAATCACTAATTTAGGCGTTTAACGTGAGGAATCTGTTTGAAACCAGGTTCATCTGCTCTGTGAACTTGAGCTTACTAGAGCATCACGAAACACAACCACTCGAGAAACTCAACTGTGCTTGTGAGCTAAACCAGAGGAATAGCTCATCCTTAATAACATTTTAATAACACTTTACTTTCATGACTGCAAATAATCAAATGGTGTCCTACTCTCTTTGAGGTACATTTCTTTTTCTTTATTTTGTTAAAAGAAATATGTATTGGCCTATGTATGGACAGTGAGGTGTTCATTTTAAAGGACAGAAGTAAGTAAAGCAGATTAAAAGCAGGACAAATCCATGGAGCCTTAGGATCATAGCATTATTACTATTACTATGTAGTAACTTATTACTATTACTGAGAATGCACTATATACCATTAGCTAAGTATTTTGCATGTATTTAGTTATTAAGTCCTTACAGTAATTTTGCTGGCAGGAATTCTATACTTAGACCCCAAACCATATAAAATGTGATGCGATGGTAGATCGAGTAATGCAGATACGATCAGTGGTTAGAAAGTTATGACTTGAGTCCAGTCTAGACGAACATGGAATCCCTGTTTCTACATACTACTCTCCCTTTGTCTTTCTATTTAGAAGGATAACAGATATAATAGACTTAGCAGCTGGCTAAAAAAAATCTTGGCCTCCATCTACCAAAATTGCTGATGAATAAATTCGTGATCATGTTGTGGAATTCATATCTAAAAGATTGATTGAACACAATATACCAGTTTTTCTACATGGACTATTGCCAGTAAATCACAGGTCTATGAAGATACAGCTAACTGAAAAATGAAATTATTCTTGTAACATCTTTGTCGTCAAGTGACTATCCAGATATAAATCCTGAGCTGCTCTAAGTCTAACTGGCGTGCTATTATAGACCACACATCACTAACTCTTCTGTGTTTCTTCCAGTGTGGGAAAAGGGACAATTAGGAAGCCGCTTTTGAAGGCTTAAGTGCCTTGGGAGAATACCACGTGTGGGCCTGGATCTTGCCTGAATCATTTGGGTAATTAGTAGTTTGCTGTTGGGTAAGATCTGTAATTCATGTGAGTCTGCTGTGACAGTTCTATTTCTTGTGCTAATTTCCTCTGTGTTTGTGTGTTTTATCTTGGAACCGCTAGAGACCTGCCACCATGTAACCTGTGATGATACAGAAATGAGGTGTATCTGCCTAGACCTGACATGTCATCAACTCTTCAATTTCTTTTGATGAGTCACAGGCCAAGTTTAATAGGTCTTTAGTTCAACAAAACAAGGGAATACTAATGTTGTCCAAGTGCTAATTATACATAAAAAATAAAAATAGATAATCGTATTGGTTAAGTGGCTTACCAGGTTTTGCAGACTTCTACACTGAAGTATTTAAGACAAAAGAGGGAGTTTCACTATCTCCAACTCACGTCCATGTTTTACTCTATACAGAAAGTCTACACATTGTGGGGAGGCAGGAATGAATAGTGGGGAAGAGATGGGCCAGACACGTCACCACTTCAATCTGGACAAAGGCCATATTCAATTTTCCATATAATTTTTCTTAATATGGGAGTATAGCAGAATAGAATTTGTTCAATGTTTGTCCTGTGTCAAGTGGCCATTGAGAACAGAGAGGGGTCTGTTTCTTTCACATATTAGGCTGTAATTAAAATGAGCGCATCCATTCTTTATTAAGGTTGTGTTTTGTACTTGGCACGGGACTAAATAAGCATTTTACACAGAATATGTTGATTTACACACCAGTCCTGTAACCCTGGGCTCCAGTAGTGTTCATACTACTAATGAAGAGTCTGAAGTGATGAAAGGTTAGGTGATCTGCTTAAAATCATACAGCTAAGAAGTGAGGATGCCAGGGTATTGCCCCGAGATGTCATTTGTTAAACATTGCATTCCACTACCAATTTCCAAATACAGTTGCATGCACTTGGAATCTCTGTCCATTAATTAGTTGAAGTTGGTATGGGGGGGCGGTGGTTGGGCTTTGTTTTCCAGGAACAAAAGCATACAGTACGTTTGTTTTTCTCTTTAGCACAGGATCTGTTCAAACTTGTCTAAAACATTGTGGTCTTTGGCTCATACCATTGTAATAAAAGCCAGGTGTATTTAGTCCGATTACATGAAACATGTTAAAGTTCATGTTTGATTTCAAATTAAGTATCTAGATGATTTATGGTAAAGAGTTTACCTCCTTCTTTCCCAGGTGGATTCTTACTCTAATCTACAACCTTCTCTTCCAACACTTCAAGCACTTAAAGTTTTCTCATTTAAACCCTTGCTTGTTATTTTTACAATCACAAGAGACTCTTACCTAGCCTAGCACCTGTTATTATTTCTTTATTTTTTTCCTTTCAGAAAAGGGGTGAACTTTATATGAATATGACTACACTATATTTTCCAAAATCCTAGGAGAAAAGTACTGCTTTTCCCCTAAAAGTGTTCGCTTACACCAGTCTATAACTTCCTAATATGGAATCATTTAATCCGAATAAACATGGAATTTCCATTCAAAATGTTCATGTAAGAAAATATGAAATGTATTCTCTACCTTTCTGACATTTTGGAGAAAGGAAATAAAGGCAAAGACACTTATATTTTAGGAACAGATAACTTGGATTCAAGTATAGATGATGCATTAAATTGACATAAAATATAAATATACTGGAGTTCTCATCACCAAGATGAGCTGAAACCCAAACCCACATAAAAGTTCAAAACACTTCATGACTAACTTCTTTTATTCATTCTAGTCTTTCTACAGTTCTTGATTAGTCTAACA
This sequence comes from Dipodomys spectabilis, assembly GCF_019054845.1. Taxonomy (NCBI): domain Eukaryota; kingdom Metazoa; phylum Chordata; class Mammalia; order Rodentia; family Heteromyidae; genus Dipodomys; species Dipodomys spectabilis. The sequence continues at coordinate 3,752,532 of NW_024870974.1, forward strand.
CTAGAGTCACTGTTTCCACAATTGTGTAAGACAAGCTTTTGAGCTGACTAAAATTAGGAAGCAGAGAAAAGTCTCGGGCCAAAGGCTGTTTTCCATTGACTTTGTTTTTATTGCTGTTTTATGTACTTGAAAAACCAACAAAGAGAAAAATCCTCTTTCATAAGATTTCCAGATTTTTTTCCCAGATAAAAGTTCAGCAAAATATGTAAACACTGGCATTGTTATGAAGCTTGCAAGTTGTTTGGTGTCATTGTACTTCATTAAATATGATCTAACAATCTCAGATAAAGCATTGTCTGGCAGGTAAAATGGTCTCCAGCCTCAAATAGGACTGGGAAGACATAGGGGTTTTTTTTGGGGGGGGGGGGGGGCGGGGAGGGACTTTCATGTCTATCTGCCTTAAACGGTTTCTTCTTCTTGTCTCAAATTAACCTTCATAGATGTGCAGGCCATCCCTTTGTCAGACCTGAATTTGTCACTAATGCATTCAGTTGTACTGTATCTAAATTTTGAAGAAGTTTTGAACCTACATCTTAAAGCAAACAAGACTCTCTTTTGAGTTTGATTATGAAAAGCTGAGACTCAGTATCAGTAATCAGCCTGGACCATAGAGTGCTTCTATTCTGATTTAAGACTGTTTTCGGGTTGTTTGTTTGTTTCTGGGTTCAGGAAAGGCACTTGCATTTATTTCCCCCTTTGTGGATATGTAAGGTGGTTATAGGCATTGCCTCAGTGATTTCTTCCCTGTCTCTTCTCAACAGGAAAGAATGACCCTAAAGAATGCAAGATGGTCAAGTACCACATCAATGAAACTTCCATCATGCAATTTCTAGCTACAGATGTTGAAGAGAACTTTGGAATTCTCCATCAGGAGCTCATCTTTTCATAGATAATTAGGACAAGGAGCATCATTCCAGTCCTGAGTCGAGGCATCAGCAGAGTTGGCATCCATGTTTACCCCGCTTAGTGTCCTCCACATACAGATGCTCAACAGCAGTACAACAGAGATGACCTGGGTGCTATATTCACCTGATGCTCACCTGAGCACAGACAGCAGGAAAAGCAATTGTCCTGTGGTTCTCAGGGGTACATTTTAGTGAGTAGACTTAAGAAGGACTGTTCTTCTCTGAACACAAATCTGCCTCTCTGTTCCCCACAGATCTTTGCTCCAGATAAAGAGAATGCAACTGTTACCTACCCTAAGTTATTGATGCTTTTTACCTTTAGGATACTTTTAATTTTTGATCATTATGAAGTGTGTGTTTTTCTTTCTGTTTTACAATGTGAAAGAAAAGCTGATTCATAAAACAAATTAAACAATTGTTCAGTCTTCTTGCTTAAGCATTAAGCTCAGGTTTCTAATCATTATCATTAGGCCTTATACTTCTACATGTAATTTCTACAGTTCCATGAGTGGAAAAATAATAATCATCTTAGAATTACATTTCCTTATGGTTAGAGTATTATGTAGCCCAAGTATTAACTTTGATGCATTAGACAGTGTTTTAAACAAAATTTGGACATAAAAATAGGAAAGAAATAAACTAAGATGATCTACAAAATACATTAAAATAGTTGTGACTTTCTGACTTAATTAGAGAGTGAATTGGTATTACAAAACAGACAAGGTAGCAATTTATGTGGGATGGTTTTATACATAAATACTATGAAAGAGGCATAATACAAAAGTAAAGGTATGTATTTCAAACTCACTTTCATTTTATCTTTGGATAAAGGATATTATAAAAATGGTTGGATATGATAAAAAAGCAACCCTTCAGAAATCTTGTAGGCTGTTTATTCCATGGACTAAAATCCACTAAATTGAGGGAAAATGTATGTGTATATTGGAAAGTGGTAAAGGTAATAAAACACATTTTAAGTGTACTGAGAAAATTCAAAAAGTGCTTTTTACACAGTCATAACTGCAGCCATAATACATATTGAAGATGAGAATGCCAAAAGATGGAAGGGAAAAAGAAACAGAGGGAGAAAGAGAAGACAAAGGAGAGAGAATGGATCATGAAAGAAGTTGGGAAGAGTTACTACATATCATTTATTTTATTTTATTTCTTCTGCCAGTTCTAAGGCTTGAACTCTGGGCCCAGGACATTATCCTTGAGCTTTTTTGCTTACAGTGAGTGCTCTGTATCACTTGACCCACAGCTCCATTTCCAGCTTTTTTGGTGTTTAATTGGAGATAACAGTCTCACAACCTTTCTTGTACTGGCTGGCTTTGAACCAAGACCCTCGGATTTCAGCCTCCTGAGTGGATAGGATTATAAGCATGAACAATGTATATAAATATTTGTAAATAAAAATGCTTTAAAATAATACCATGACCCTTTCATTCTAAAATACACAGAACCAGTGCCTTGTATGTGCCATGAGAATATCATTATATTATTAGTGTGTGGTCTTAGTCTCTCTCATATTGCTGAGTTTTGTTTCTGATCACAAATGGAGACTGCATGGTTGAAAGCTGCTAAATTCACTACTTCTCAGTAATCCTTTCTTCTGGCTAATTGAAGAAGCTGATTTAAGCCATGGTGGTCGCCATCATTTTATTGGTGAGGTCTTTTCTTCTTTAATTTTTAAAAAAGAGAAGCTGTGTAATAAAAGACTGACAGACAATTCAAAAGAAGACAGACTATGTTCCCTGCTGCGGGGGAGACTTCATATGCTTCGGTATTCTATCAACAAGCTACCTGCACATCATGTGGATAGCTTTCAAACTCTTATTTTAATGAAACACATTCGGAATCTGATTTTAATGGAACACATTTTTACCTTTATGTCATGCGTTCTGGAATAAAATACAGTTTTGCTGCACTGTGTGTAACTCATTAATAAACCCGGACAATTGTGGCTGCTATCAGCCATCTTGCATGCCTACCTCGATCATCAATGCTTTCATTTCCTTTAAAATAAGCTGTTATTTTTCTACATAGTTTTCTTTTTCTCTTAAATATAACATACTTACATTGTAATAGATCGTCTCCACATCCTAGCACTACTGAGGGGACAATATAAGAATGTTCAAAAACCTAGGTGCCAGTGGCTCATGCCTGTAATCCTAGCTACTCAGGAGGCTGAGATCTAAGGAGCTCGGTTCAAAGCCAGCCCAGGCAGGAAGGTCTGTGAGACCTTTATCTCCAATAAATCACTCAGAAAACTGGAAGTGGTGCAGTGGCTCAAGTGGTAGAGTGCTTGCCTTGAGCTGAAGAGCTCAGGGACAGTACCCAGACCTAGAGTTCAAGCCCCACCACCGACAAAAAAAAAAATTCAATAAGACAGCCTATGCTGGAAAGATCACAAGTAGAGGAACTTAGTTTGAGAGAAGAATCATGGGGATATTAAAAAAACACAGAAATGAAATGATGGGCTGATATTTGAAGTCCATGTATATAAAAATAAAGATCTATCATTTAAAGTCTTCCTAACTTTGTATGATTTTTTAAAATATGCCATGAAATAAGTGACTTCTACAATGTACCAATAATCTTTTATCATCCTACTGATTGAAACTAAGTAGCAAAACCCTTAAAAAATCCCACCCTTTAAAAACATAACCACATCAAATATATTGAATGTAGACAAGCTCCCAACTGCGTGCTAGTATGTATTTGAATTGATATTTCCTTTGAGTTCTGGTTGACAGTAATTGGCACTTAGGATATGTCACTTCTGTGTGCTCCATGGAAGATACCCATTGAAAATAGCCATGACATCATTCTTTAATGACAACACCTTGTAACTCCGACACTAGGTAGCCCATCCCATGCTTTTAGTAGCCTTGTAGTATTTTGATCTATTCCAGAGAGAAGCTAATACATAGATCAAAATTAGCACAGAAGACAACTCTTTTTTAAAAATTTAATTTTGTGAAGGTGATATACAGAGGGGTTACAGATACATAACTAAGGTAATGGGTACATTTCTTGTCAAACATTATTACCCCCTCCCTCATTTTTGTCCCACTTTCTTCCCCCCCACCCCCCTCATCTCCACCCACCCACATTGTAATGTTCATTTCCAACATAGTATCTTTTAAGTAACACTGTTGCATTGGTCCACCCTTTGTCCATGGTCTCACTGTTTTGTTATTTTCCTTCCTTCCCCAAATCAGATAAATGTTATACAAGGCACAGTGTACCAAAAAACAAAAACAGTGACAAGAGGAGATAAACCAAAGAAAAAAATGAAAGAAGAACGAACTTCATACAGTACATTTAAAAAACAAAACAAACAAACAAAAAAAAACCCCAAACACTCTTGTTTCTATATCTTGGAGATCATCTCAATTACATCATTTAATATAGTTATATGTAAGCTATTTACAATGAAAGTATCTCCATAGCCTTTAAACTATTTTTCAATTGAAGGTAACAGGCATTAAATTATTTAGGGAAGAAAAAAACCAGGTGATACCTCTTTATACAAATCACCATGTTATATTTTAATGTGAACATGAAACGGATACAGTTGAAGTTGTTGGTTTTGATGTAATTTTTAGTTATTTTAATTTACAAATTTATTAGTGATACTTTCTTTACCCTACAGTGCAGTGATTCAGTGCGAGGTACTTTTTTTTGACTCTATGAATGTGATAGAGCCATACAATTTTTTCAGACCAAAGAAGTCATGTTAACTTTCCACTATGAGGAGTACCCAAACAATGAATTCAAATCTAAATAATTTCTTAGTCAATTGCATCATTCATATCCTTTTATTCTTTATACAGATGGTTAGTGATGACCTATTAAGGAATATTCCACTTACATTTTAGTCTTTTAACTATCCCTTTGTGACTTGAAAAATCATTTAGCATCTTCTGTGATGTAACAAAAAGAAAAACAAACCTCAAAACATTTGAATGCTTGCTGCTAAACATGCTAAATGAGCTAAATAATGGGAAACACATTTACAATATAGTTTAATGGTAAGCTTCTCCAATTTGTGATTTAAGAGGTCAAACTATTGGTTATTTCTGCATTCTTAGTAATTTAAGGAGAAGCAGACTGGGAACTATGTGCTCAGAGGCCTTATAAAACTGCTGCAGTTATTTTGACTAATAGACATTTATGGCCAATGTTCTGCTAGTAGAAAAACATCCTTGTAAGGTTGTAAACTAGTAGGAGAGATCATAGAACCTTGAACTGTCCACAGCCACAAATGTGAGGAAAAACCCAAGCAAGAGATGAAGCAATTCTTCTATGCTAGTAAATTTATGCAATGTAGATACTCTAGTAACAATTCTTGCAGGTGTGTATGTGTGTGTGTGTGTGTGTGTGTGTGTGTGTGCATGTTTAACCTTAGTTTGATAAGTCAACAGATGAAATATAACCAGCAATTTTCTATCCTCCAAAACTTCCTTTTGTTCCAAATTTTTCCCTATTGAATAAAAAAGTTGCTTGTCTCCCACTTGAATCCTGTGTTCCTGTGGGAGGGAAATCTATGATTAATAAATGCAAACACTATCATTGCTTTTTTTCTACACTAAATATTTCTTCAAATAATGTGAGCCACTAAAAGAACTTTCTGTTTTGGTACTGTTCCCAGGCAAATTACATGCCAGAGATTACAACTGATGATAAAAAGATTTTGAGGTACAGACACATCCGTGTTTGTCCAACAGACTTTCACTTGAAGAGTGAGAGACAAGAAGCAGAACATTAACTTTTCAACAATTGACTAAAATTTGTCATTTTCAACCATATGATTCCCATTCTTAATCTTTCTGGAGAAAAACTTGATTTGTTGGGATCATATGAACAGTTTCAACTTACACCAATGTTGGACTTGTTTCCACTCTTTCCTTTATTAAAGATTTTTTTCCTGTGTAAGGTATCAATTGCACTATTTATTGGTAATTAAAGCATTCTTCCCCAACAATATTTTATACAATTTGTCAATACTATTTGCATGTCTGCCAAAACTTCAGATCAGGAATGACAGTGGAAAAAAAAACTTGACAGAAAACAACTTTAAAAAGAAAACAAAAACTTATTTAATTTGTTCCCCAAGAATTTGCAAGTTTTATTTTAACAAAGAAAGTTGACAAAAGTCTAGTAACCAGAATATACTAAAGCCCAAAGAATCAATAAGCCAATTAATAAATGGGGGAAGGAGCTAAACAGGCATTTCTCAGAAGTGTCATATGGTCAATGAACACACAGCAAAATGCTCAACATCTTTGGCCATAAAAGAAATGCAAATGAAAATAGCATTGAGATTTTCTCTTACCCCTCTCCCCCAATAAGAATTGCCATTATTGAGAATAGAAACAACTTCTGGTGAGGATGAGGAGGAAAGACATTCTAATGCATTGTTGCTAGGACTATAAATTAGTGCAACCACTATAGAATTCATCATGGAGGTTCCTCACAAAACTAAACATAGCTATCCTATGACATAGTGATACCCCTCTCTGGCATTTATCTGCAAGATTGCAGGTCAGGGTACAACAAAGACATCTGCATACCCATGTTCATTGTAGTATAGTTCATAACAGCCAAGTTATGGAAACAGCCTAGATGCCCTAAAACAGATGAATACATTTTAAAATGTAATATATATGTATATATACATGACCATTAAATTTAACATGAAGTATTTTCAAGTCCATGAATAATCATTGTTACAATCCAAACAGGAATTTTTGCCTGTTGGTCTTTCCAGGAATATATGCATTACATTTTTAGCAGTCCCATGGATAAATATATTATTATCTATCACTTCAAGATGTGGAATCTGAAGCATGCAAGGTTATGCTACATTCACAAAGTGAACAAGTTGAAGGAAGTGGTAAAATCTATATCTTCCCTACTAGCTAGATGTCAGGATCCCACTTTGCTTCCTAACATTGACTCTTAAAACAAACTTTCATTACTGGGCATCAGTGGTAGTAATGCCTGTAATTCCAGCTACTTAGAAGGCTGAGATCTGAGGATCATGGTTAAAAGTCAGCCAGGCAAGAAAGTCTGTGAGATTTTTTTTAAGTAAGTTTTATATTGTGAAAATACTGTACAGAGGGGTTATAGTTACATGAGCAAGGTAATGAGTACATTTCTTATCATGCATTGTTATTTTCAATTAACTACCCCCCCCCAAAAAAAACAGAAGAGGAGCTGTGGCTCAAGTGGTAAAGACTAGCCTTCACCACAAACACTGAGGGACAGTGTCCAGGCTCTGAGTTCAAACCCCAAGATTGGCACACACAAAGTAAAAATAAATAAATTGATTGAGAAACAAATAAATGTTTGCCATATTCCCTACAGCTGAATATTCTGAACAGTTTTAATTGATGCCAATATTCTAGACTTTGCAGGCATAGAAATATCTTATTAACGACTTGAAAGTATGTACTGTCAGCACATGTTAACCAAGATAATCATGAGTCAACACTACTAGGGATGTAAGATGATTCCAAAAGTTATGTCTTAAGACTAATGATATATTCTAGCATTTTGAATGGTGCATTTTTAAAAGTACCAAATTAGTGTCTAGTGTGCACACAGAAGTTGTGTGCAAAGACACAAACATACTTGTCCTATTAATAATATCAAATCCACTTTCAATAACTTTTCCTATCAAAACACTACTGTGTTCAAAACAGTCCAGATATTCACAGTTTGCAGATTAATTTTTCCTGTGCATTTTGTTTTCTATAATTCAGTATACATACAGAAACCTGGTGAGAATTGTGGCTTTGGAAAAACAATTGATATAATTATTTTTTCGTGGTGCTTTTGATGACAATGCTAGGTTGCACTTTGCTCTTTTTTAAGGCTGTAGAAATATCAAGTATAAATTTAGTTTCTTTTAAGTATTGGAAACATTTCTTTTCCAATAGCAATATGTTGGCTCTTGAAAATGATCTGCTGGCCTTACCCAACTCAATGGAAATAATGAGATGATTGAATTCAAATTACATTAAAAATATTACAGTTAAACTCCCAATAGTTGACATATGAAATCTAGACAATCTATTCCATCCTAGGTACTGAAATAGAAGGTACTGGTTTAACACTAGCACAGCTTCCAGTGTTCATGAGGTGTACTCCATAAAAACCAACATCATGATGCTAATATACCTATCTGTGTATGCTTATAAGGTAAATTGTAATAACTGTGACCATAACTTTTGAGGTAAGAAGTCACTTTGCTGGCCATTTTAAAACATGTCCTGAAATACAATTTGGAAGAACAAATTGATGGAGAAGAAAAAAAGCAATGGTGACAACTAGACATTTCATATTTTTTAAATATTTCTATGGAAAATACAAGACCAACGGAAACTTAGGTCTGAGCTCTTTATCAATTCACAAAATAATATTCTCTTATTGAAAACAGCTGGAGTAGACTTACCGTTAAATATTTCAAAAGTTCAGGGGAAGTTCCAGGAGACACATTATTGATCGAATTGGGGAATGTATAAGCGTGCGTGTTCAATTTTTTTTTTAAATTTGATCCACATGAAGGGAACAAAACTATTTTCCTAGTTATTTTAATAACACTCTGAGATTTTTGGATGCATCATATTTATTGGAAAATGGAGAGCTGTATTGAGCAACATAATATTGAGACTATGGAAAGATGATGTCAAATGCATAAGAAAAGACCTAGAAAAGCGATAAGAATTTCAAACCTACGCTTCTTAATTTGGACTAGGGAAAGGCTGATTGTGTCCACACAGGGTGAAACTCCTTGGTAAACTTTACAGTGCATTAAGCTCAAGAGTTGAAGGCATCTGTTCAATTACACGAGAAAGCCTTCAGCCCATTAGGATATAAACAGCGAGTGTGACATCTTCCTTGGCCACAGATTTCTCCCCTAAGGATTCTCCCTAGTGGCTCAATTCCAGAATGCTGAGCAGAAATCTATGGGAATGTGACCTGTTCTGAGGGCTTCGTGGCATAGCATGCTTTTAGTCGAGAGCCTGCCCCGGTGTCCTGGGGAAAGCAAATAAAGGTATGGTCCATGCAGTAATGGAGACTCTCACATTGCTCCAGTAAACTGGGGTTGAGGAAGAAATGTTCATCCACTAGATTAGGACTGAGCTATTGGGAGAGAATGTGCGCTTCCCTTTCTGATCTGCTTTCTCTCCCTAGTCATGGTGATTGTTAGTGCTTGTATTTTCTCTTCTCAGCATTCTCCCCTTCTTCTTTCTCATGTAGAGTTCAGACAGCTTAGCAAAACTGCAGATGTTAGCCAACAAAGTTACTTCATTTTGGATATAAGGTTATAGCTTTCAGATTAATATTTACTTTGGCCCACATTTCGATTTTGTTTATATTTTAATCTGACAATCGAAGTCATACTAGAAAGAGTCATTTATAAGGCAGCATCATTCCAAGAATAACGGGAATAAAATCTGACATCAGCAATCATGAGATAGAGCACATGAAGAACCCCAGGACAGCCTGTCACAGTTCATTTCTAAGAGCTTCTTCGTGAAATGCATTGACATAGATGCATATTGGAAGATGAGGTTTGTTTATTTTTCCCAGCTTTTGACTCCCCCACCTCCATTTAAAAATATTGTAAAAATGATGAACAGGGTGGATCACTGAACATCTCCATACCTTCTTGCCCAGTATCCCAAGAATATGACGGTCTCTGGCTGTACTTTACATAAGTAAAAGGCAATGAATACATTTTTAAAACACTATCACCCTTCCCTCATTTTCTCCCCCCCACCAAGTTGCAAAGTTCATTTCCAACACAGTGTCTAGTTGCATTCATTCTTCCTTTGTCCTGATGTTTCTGTGATTTCTTTTCCCTACCATGGATCAGAAAAAAGGATACAGAAAACTATAACAGAAAAGAAATAACTGTACACAGGACATAAATGAACTTTTCCTCTTTATTCTGGAACTTGCTGGGGGTGTTGAACAAATTGATCTGAGAGGGAGACACTACAAGCATTCAGAAAGAAGGGTGGGATGCACTATGTTTGCCTACAAAGCTTGATAACTATGTATGCATTTGTATGTCTAGCACTCAGGAGGCTCTGAGTTCAAACCTTAAAACTGCCAAAAAAACCCCTATGAATTTACTATAAAATATTTAGGAAAATATGAGTCCTGAGAGTTTGAGAATGGTATTTTATAAGCTAAGGAATGTTGACTTTATTTTTATTAGTATTTTTTTATTCAGTAAACATTTATTGATGAAAACATTGATGTGAATCTGTATTCATGGAGTTCATTTTCATAAGTGTGGAGATTCTTTAATCCTGTAAGTCCCACAGGGATATATGATGTTGGTGGCCCTAAATGACATTTGCATGTTTTGTGGGTTAGTTGACAGGAAAGAAACCTGGTCTTAAAGGATTCATTGTGTTTATATTGAGCAGAGGCAAGCCTGCTCTTTGTCCAGAGAGAGATATTGCTTCCTCCTGCAGAGTTTGCTCCAAGGACAAAGCAAGGGGAAATAACCTGAATAGAGAACAGCTAGAGACCTTCATTCTTGGTATACTGGGCAAGAAGGTATGGAGATATATAGTGATCCATCTGATGCTATTAGCTTCTTGTATGCCTACTATTGTGTGTGTGTGTGTGTGTTGGAGTAAGGGTAGATGTAAATCACTTAAGCCTGCTTTTTAAAGCAACTGCTAATTTGGGGCTAATTTTGTTCTTTTCTTGTTGTTGTTCCTGGAAATGTACTACTGATGGTTTATATGACATCTTTGGGGGGAAATTTAGGCATTTATTGTTCTAAACATGCTACCCAAGACTGCTTTTTCTACATCCCACAAGGTTTAGCATATTGTGTTTGACTTTGCTTGCCTTGAGAAAATTTTTAATTCCCACTTTAATCTCCCTTTGACTCACTGATTGTTGAGTATAATGCTGTTTCATTTCCCTACATTGTAAATGTTCTAAGACTTTTTTTCCTGCTATTGATTTCTGGTGGGTTTTTGTTTTTAAGCCATTGTGATTAGAAAATATTCTTGACATTTTTTAACCTTCAATTTGTTAAGGCTTGCTTTCTAGTTTAATGTATGACATATCTTCACCATTCTTCTGAGACAGGAAACAAATTCACTGTCCCTTTATTCTGAACCAGGAGAGCCCCAAATGAATTAATGGCCTTGATTTTCACCCAGAAGATGAATTAATCTATATCAACCTATAATCTCCATCTTAAGAGAAGCAAGGATGTCCAAGTTTGAAGGCTTGAAACAGTGACAAAGCTTTAGAATAGTCACAATAGGGAAATGTACTATGGCTCTGACCACATACAAGTATGGGCTGCCTCCATGTGGCCCAGGGCCTAGCTGAACATGGACACATGAGCACTCATGATCACACAGCCTTACCCTCTGAAGTTCTCCATAGCCTGGCCTATTTGACATGCTCCTCTCTGTGACTCATCTACTAGTACAGGCTGGCTGGTTGTCTGGCATTAAACCAATTAAGCTAAGTAGTGTTTCAATAGTTAAACTGTTATCAAAACATTTCTTCTTGCTTATATGCTATTCCCACTTTAGGAATCAAGGTCCTCCCCTGTACTCTTACCAGTATTGCCATGACCTATGGTATAGTGTTGACCAAGAAAGTATTAAGTGGGGTAGAGACTGCTCATGTTTTGCTCGATCCACTCAGAGTTATAAAACAATGGATAAATATAAAACTCTAGATTTTCCTCTTTTGTTACAAAAGCTTAACAGTCACTTGGTTTGTATAAGGAAATGATTTTTTTTAAACCACAAGCTTTGTCTCCTTTTTCCTCATTGTTTTAGCTCATTTATTTTCACTCTGTTCTGCTATAGAGGGAATTATATCCATTGGGAAGATATATGTCACACTTTCACCTTTACTAATTGTAAAATATACATAAGAACATAGGCCACAGAAATAATCTTTAAAGAAGTATTTTAGGCAAATGATAGGTGAGGAGATGAAGGCACTTCTGGAAATAAAGGTCTATTCAACCTTTCTTCAGTCAATAAAATTATACATGGCTATTCACCAGGTGAATGTCAGAACATAGTAATGTTGTGAATTGTGTGTGATGTTTGAAATGTTCCGAGGACAATGACAATAGTCTCAGTAGACATCTGAAGCCCTACATCTATTACCTTCTTCTCTGTACACAGCAGAACTATTCACATATGTGCTTTTGCAAATGTACAAAGCGTAGTGCAAAGGAATCATGTCATTTACTTAATGATACAGATGTTCATCTTGAACCAGAATGTAAATCTTCCTATTTTTTTTCTTTTTAGACATTTTATAGATTGTGCTTCCTTTCTAATGATTTTCTTACTATTTTTTAGTTCATGTGGTTGTGAGGAATTAAACCCAGGACTATATGCATGCTAGGCTAGCACTCTACCACGAAACCACATTCCCAACCCAAGATTTCCTATTTATTCCAGTATTCTTCTTGGTCTGTTTTGTTGTTGTTGTTGTTGTTTTAATGTTTAATTCCTTAACATAGAGAATCCCACACTCCTTTAAACTTATTCATAAAATATGCTGCTTGAATTTCATTGTATCGGATTTAAAACCTTGTTGCTGTACTGGCCATACCCACCCACACATATATCCATACCTCCTCATTGGTAGTGAATACAATGTGATAGATTTTGCCAAATGTTCATATATTGTATCTAAGTTAGTTGGTTTTGAAAAGACATTTCTACATCATACATTGGAGAGCTAAATTTAGCAAATGTTGAAAAATGTTTTCAAGCAAGAATGTTCCAGCAACATTTCTTTTGGATTCCATTGAAATTGGTTACTTAATAAATCTGTATCTTATTTGTGTAAAATGTTTTAGAGTTCTAAAAATCTTACATGTCTCATATGTTCTTAACTCTGAGACATTTTATATTGGCCTTTAAAAGTGTATAAACTGGGCTAGGAAGGTGGCTCAGTGGTAGAGTGCTTGCCTTGCATGCATGAGGCCCTGGGTTCGATTCCTCAGCACCACATAAGCAGAAAAAGCCAAAAGTGGCACTCTGGTTCAAGTAGCAGAGCACTAGCCTTGCAGTGAAGAGCTGAGGTACAGTGTCCAGGCCCAGAGTTCAGGCCCCACGACCAACAACAACAAAAAAGTGTACAAACCATTAAGACTCATGAAACTGGCAAGATAAAAGGCTGTGTTAGGCAATAATAATAACATTCAATAATAATAACAACAATACTCTACCTTTCAGATTAGTAGGGAAGGAAATGAATGATATTCCATTGAAAATGTAAAAGCATTGAAAGCATGTAGAATAAACGTGCAATTAGATTCTAAGTTAGATTTTATAATAAAAATGTACACTAACTCTCTGAAAGGTTTGCCTGTTGCTTTAGCAGTAAAATTCAAAGTATTGTAATGTGAGAAGCAGCAGATAAGTCAGCTCCTACTGATCATTACACTGGTAAACCAAGATGTGTTATTTAAGAACTCTCCATTGCACTTACTGTGTGACAGGCAACATTCTGACAACTGTGGAAGTATTTAAAAATGGAATTTTCACCAAAATCCATGTGGTGTATATTATTAAAATCCTCATCTTATAGATGAAAAATAGATCTGGTAAAAGGTTTAGAAATGTTCCTAGTCATATATCTAATTACCTCTTCAGATGTAAGTAAAGTAGTAACTGACATTTGAACATGTTTAGGGGACAGTGGGAGACAAAAATATGAAAAAAAATACAAAAGGAAGAAAAGTAAAACTCCAAATTACCAAGTCACGAATGAAGAAAGAACCAGAAGGTACTTCAGTGAAAACCACCAACGATGTGCTGAATTAAAGCCAGAAAGGATTACAAATTCCAGCCTCTTGTATATTAAGACCCAGGAGAATGGCATTGTGTTTAAACTTTACAGCCATTAACATCACAGTGTTCTGGGAACAGAACCTACATGGGAAGTCTCATTTGGTACCATTTCTGTGCCAGGCCTGCACTGAGTTCTCCGGGTGAAATTTGAACCAGACAGTGTCTTTATCTTTCAGGAGACTAGAATTAAAAGAAAACGATAAATAGACACACAAATAATAACTCTAGAGTGAGGTAATTGCTACTAGAACTTTGAACAAAAAGAGATTAGCTAAGAGGGCTTAGGAATCTCAGGCAATTTTCTACAGCATAACTGACTGCAAAGCAGCATTATAAGGGAAAAGACAATTTTTTTCACCCTGAGCTGAGGTACAGCTATTATAGGCATTGTCCACAAAATCATGCAAATCCTGCAGAAGAATAACAAGTTTCACAAATTTACTTAAGACCATTCATTGAAGTATGTTTTTATATTAATATTCATTTATTTAGCTAATGTGTACAGTGAGCCTACCAAATGTGCTGGTCATTGGCATTTCAAACCTGATGTGATAAAAATGTTGCTGGTCCTTAAGGTTTAGTGATTCATCATCTGATTGAGAAAACTAGATCTAGGGATGGTAGTACATGCCTAAATTTGTAGCTAATTATGAGCCAGAGAAAGTTTCATGAGTTGGAGAGAATGCTAACAAGATACCCTGTCTCAAATGTAAAATACAAATAAATATGCTAAAGGTGTGGTCTAAGCAGTAGAACCCTTGCCCAGTATAGGCAAAGCCCTGAGTTCATTCTCCAGTATTACAAAAACAATAAAAGGGAATAAGTCAGACAACTAAACCTTTAGAGTAAGTGTTAAGAGATTATGTCTTAGTCTATCCTGGGCAGAAAGTCTAGATTTTATGTCTATATGGAGAAGAAATGTTGATAGGAGGACTTCAGGATAAAAAAAAAAACAACAACTTGGTTTGAGTCTTCAAAAATAGATGTTATTTCACAAAAGTATAGGGCCATGTGAAGGAAAATAATTTTTTAATTTTTTTAAATGTATATTTTATTGTAAAGATACTGTACAGAGGGGTTACAGTTAAATGAGCAGGATAATGAGTACATTACTTATCAAGTATTGTTACCCCCTCCTTTATTTTTTTCCCAACTATCCTTTCCCTCCCCCACCTCCCCAACTCCTCCCTACCTCTTCCAAAAGTTGTAAAGCTCATAGAAAATAAAAATTTGATATAGCTATCTTACTGATGAGGCAAGAGTTGGTAAGAAGGAAATGTGGCTGAATACCTCATCACTCATTCCTGGTGACATCTGGGTACACATCAATTAGATTGTCGCAGAAGGGAAATAAATAACTTGAAACCTATAACTTGAAACCTATAAAGCCTAGCCTAGCATCTGAGAGCGCCAGGCGACACTAGACTGCACGAGGTGGCAAATTCCTCTCAAAGCACTTTCCAGATGAATGACACACAAAATAAAGTGACCCTGGCTACAGAAGATACATTTTAGAAAACAAATCCTGTCTATTTTATTCTTTCACTTTACACTGTCAAAAAGAGCTCAAACAAACAGCTTAGTTTCCTAAACCACACAGGCCTCACCACACAGTCGTCAGCTTCGGTGCTTGTGTCCAAACATGAGAAACCACGGCGTTGCCTTCATCTCTTTGGGTGGTAACTGAGAAGTGGACCACAGAAAACAAGAGGAACAGATGTGGAAAGACAAGACCTTGGGCCCCGCATTTTGCAGGTTGAGGTCATCATCAAAGCCTGGCTGTTTAGAGGAGGAAAAAGTCAGCGGTGGAAGGGTCTGGGCCTGTGATGTGCTATAGGAGAATGAATCTCAGGTTGGTGAGTGGGTCTGCAGTCAGGAGTCATTCAGCTTTGGATGGGCGTTTATTGAGTGCAAGGAGGACGCCCCATAGTAATGGACTTTCCAACTGTCAATAGGTTTAACTAGTTTCAAGCATCTCCAAGATGGCCTAAAAACAAACCAAGACATTTGTCAAACATAATAAATTATGAGTCGAGCTCACATAGTCAAATCAAAAAATGTCCTGCGATCGCAAGCATTTTTGAACAAATCATCACAAAGGAAAACAGCCAATGCCAAGAATACATAAGCCATATAAAAATGAAAAAGGAACAGAAGAAATAAAACGTTTGAAGTACATTTCATCAGGCTAATCAACTACTAACGGAAATCAGCAATTCCTCTGAAGCCACATTAAGACGGGAAGGCCACAGATTTCAAAAAGCACGCATGTAATCCTAGCTACTCAGGAAGCTGAGATCTGAGGATCGCAGGGGGGAAAAGTCTATGAGATTCTTATCTCCAATTAGTCAGAAATGGAGCTATACCTCAAACAATAGAACATCAGCCTTTAGTGCAAAAGCTAAGGAACAGCACGTAGGCCTTGAGTTTAAGCCCCCAAATCAACACACACACACACACACACACACACACACACACACACACACACACACACACACACACACACACACAAGTTACACTGTACCCCTGGCTACACAGCATGGCATCTATGATCTTACTCCTGAAAATAAGACATCAATTGTCCAAGGGAAAAAGGGTCAAGCTAGTGAATAACAAGCAAGACCAATCATCTTTCAGTGTAGTTTTCCATTTTAAAAGGAAAACAGTGAGAGGCTCATTGTCCCATAAAAATGACAACTCTCAAATCTTCTTACTCATCCCATCCTTCTCTCCTATGCCAGAGGCTTTTCCTTAGGCACCTGGTTTTTAGCTTTTAAGCTTTCTCCTTTTTTGACTTGGGTTAGAAATTAGTTATGTATAGTGAATGATAGTATCTCCGTGATGCAGTCAGAAAGAAATGCCTCATCATTTTATCCCAAAGTTAGATCCTATGGACCTTCTTGAATCAGTAAATTAGTTTCGACTACATGGATTACTTTAGGTTCTTTAGAACTTCTGCTGCATGTAATTTTTTTAAGGCAGTCAATTTAAAATAATGGAAATCTTTTCCCAGAAATACTACAGCAGGAATCTACTTGAAATACGATAGTTTGAAGAAAGAGGAAAAATGGAGACTGAAGGGAGGAAAAGTATGAATTTTAACTAACTGAAAATAGTTTCTTTATAATAAATTAGCTGTTTTTGCAAAACAGATGATTGGAACTCATTTGTTCAGTGATAAAAGAAGATTTCCAGTTCCTACAGTCAAAATCCACATGAATGCTATAGATTGTCATGTGAGTAATTGGGCAGTGGCCAAGACAAGGCAAGTGCTACCAGACTGAGAATCAAAGGTTTCAAAAGACTATCCTCTGAGTTCTTTTGTTTGACAAAGGGAAACATTGATTTAATTGACAATAGATCATATAGGGAGGGCTAATGAACAAGATATAATCATGATGAAGAGTTCTATTAGATCTGTTAACTTTATAGAATTATGGTCAGAATTTCCGTTTATTCTTAGCTACTCAAGTGAGAAGGATGTTGTTTAGCTTTTGTCATACTCCAAATTAGTCTCATCACTTTTTAGCAAACTGCAAAAATGAATGTTTATCTTGCATTAAGAAGGTCAATTTAGCAGGGCGCCAGTGGCTCATGCCTGTAATCCTAGCTACTCAGGAGGCTGAGATCTGAGGATCACGGTTCAAAGCCAGCCCAGGCAGGAAAGACCATGAGACTCCTATCTCCAATAAACCACTAGAAAAACCAGAAGTGGCACTGTAGCTCAAGTGGTAGAGCACTTGCCTTGAGCTGAAGAGCTGAGGGACAGCGCCCAGGCCCAGAATTCAAGCCCCATGACCGACAAAAAAAAAAAAGTCAATTTAATTATATGTTGTGTTAAGTAGACATGACTCTAGGTTTAGAAGGAAGCACCCTAGCTAAATAGTCAAGGCTTCTGAAGACTAAGATTCCTTCTTAGAAAATACTCTCAGTAAGAAATCAGAGTTTGGATCATATAGGCCATGATCACTGTTTTTTCCTTTTTGATTGGCTGTGGGGCTTGAACTCAGGGCTGGGCTCTGTCCCTGAGCTCTTTTTCCAAGGCTAGCACTCTACCACTTTGAGCTGCAGCATCACTTCCAGTTTTCTGGTGATTAATTGGAGGTAGTCTCATGAGCTTTCCTGCCTGGGCTGGCTTTGAACTCTGATCCTCAGATCTTAACCTCCTGAGTAGCTAGGATTACAGGCATGTGCCACCAGTGCCAGGATAATTACCATGATCAGTTTTCAATTTTTCATATATCTATTCACCTGAAAGATCTCCTAGTTTCTCTGAAGATAAACCATCTAAAGAAGATAGAGTATCCTTATAGAAAAAGTATGTTTCATTTTACCAATTAAAAAGTATTCCTTTGGTTGATATCCACTACAAAAAAGTCTATGTTTTTCAAACATAAAATATTTATTCTTACAGATAGAGTTGTTCGTCTGTAGCCCGAGTTCTACTCATGTAGATAGAAACTCTATTTGGACAAATTCACATAGAATGGTAGGAACATTGCTATATTTCATTATCTCAAAACAATGTACAGCTTTCAAATACTCAAGGAGCAAGCAACACTAAAAAAAATAATTCAAGGAAAATGTTAAAACCCACACAATTCTGAGTTTAGCCAGCACTGTCAAAACCTCAGGAAAATGTCTGTCTTTTGGACACTGCCATCATAACCACATGAAGGGCATACAGTTAAGGGCTCAAATAAATCAGAATATTGAGCATGCATTTCTGTTTTCTAGTTTCAAAAAACTAGGATACTTTAAAAAGAACAGCTAGTACTCCTGGCAAAATTATTATCAATAAGAATAAGTTATCAAAACAAAGCTTATCAGAAGTAGAACTCAACCCAATTGTTGAAAAGAGTCTGAAGAAGGGCAGAATGGCTTTTATTGAGGCAAATTAGAAACACGAGGATGATTCACTGGATCCTGTTGTTACACAGATAAGATGCAAGGGGAAAGACTTGTGTAAACTGATTCCAAAGTCATCTGAACTGCTGTGCAAAGATTACACGACAGCAGAGCACTGGTGGTTCTTACCTGTAATCCTAGCTACTCAGGAGACTGAGCTCTGACGATTGTGTTTCAAAGCCAGCCCTGGTAAGAAAAACTAATCTCCAATAAACAACTCAAAAAAAAAAAAAAAAAAAAAAGCAAAAAGTGGCCCTGTGGCTCAAGTGGTAGTACCCTTGCCTTGAGCAAAAAGAAGCTCAAAGGTAGTACCCAGGCCCCAAGTTCAAGCCCCAGGACTAGCAACCAAATAAATAAAACCATTAGACTCCATAAGGATTTCAAATAAAAATTTGATTAAAAATTAAAAAATGCCTCAATCAAGCAAATCCATAGAGGTTATAAACAGGTAAAAGGGAAATTTGGATGGAGAAGACATTAAGAGCTGACATTTATCAGCTGCTTCTTGTGTCTTAAGAAACACGCAATCATGATCTCATTTTCAAGAACCATGTTGATTAACTGATTTATGTATTTGCATAAAATGTACTCTATTTTAGAGAATGTTCCATGTGCACTTGGAAGAATGTATATTCTGTGATGCTTAGGAAAAAATGTGTGGTTTTAAGCCTAATGTTTCTTATTGTTTTCCTTTTTGGATAAAATTTATTGCTGAATTTGGAGTATTAATGTTCCATGCTATTACTCTATTGCAATTTATTTCTCCCTTCACATTTTAAATTATTTGCTTTATAATTTTAGCTATTCTGGTGTTAGTTGTATACATATTTACAATTTTATTCAGGTGAGTTGACATTTCATTAATTATATAAGGAATTTCTTTTTTTTTATTTTAGTTAAAGTTTTTGTTTTTGTTTTTGTTTTGTCAGCCATGGGGCTTGAATCTGGGCCTGGGCGCTGTCCCTCAGCTCTTCAGCTCAAGGTTAGTGCTCTACTGCTTGAGCCACAGCACTACTTCTGGTTTTCTTGTAGTTTATTGGAGATAAGAGTCTCGTGGACTTTCCTGCCTGGGCTGGCTTTGAACCGTGATCCTCAGATCTCAGCCTCCTGAATAGCTAGGATTACAGGCGTGAGCCACCAGTGCCTGGCTTAAAGTAAACTTTATGTGATATAAATGAAGTTATTTATGTTCTCTTTTGGTTTCTACTTGCATGGTATATCTTTAACATCCCCAATGGAGTAGGTTTCTTGAAGCTAGTATGCAGTTGTCTCTTAATTTTTTTATTGTGAAAATACCGTACAGAGGGGTTACAATTACATGGGCAAGGTAATGAGTACATTTCTTGTCAAACATTGTTGCCTCCTCCTTTGTTTCCCCTTACCAGCACAACTATGTTTATTGCAGCATTATTTCCCATAGCTAAGATATGGAACCAACCCAGATGCCCCTCAGTAGATGAATGGACCAAGAAAATGTGGTATATATACACAATGGAAGTCCATGCCTCCATCAGAAAGAATGACATTGCCCCATTTGTTAGGAAATGGAAAGACTTGGAAAAAACTATATTAAGTGAAGTAAGCCAGGCCCAAAGAAACATAGGTCCCATGGTTTCCCTTATTTGCAATATCTAGTATATGTCTGAGTCAAGCAGAAAAGGTCAGATAAGTTGATAAACCCCAAGATAAGGACTCAAGTGGTTTTTTCTTTCATGCTATTGTTTCTAACATATTTATAAGGTGATTTATTTTGTTGCTTTGTATGTCCCTCCCCCCATGGTATAACCCCTGTTTTCACTGTATTTGATGTTAGTATAATTTGTGGAGGGGAAGGGAAAAAACAAATTGTTTAAATAGGGAAGGGATGACTTACTTTTTAAAATTTTTATTTTTTTTAATTTTTTTTGTCAGTTGTGGGGCTTGAACTCTGGGCCTAGGCGCTGTCCTTCAGTTATTCAGCTCAAAGCTAGCACTCTACCACTTGAGTTACAGTGCCACATCTGGTTTTCTGGTGGTTTATTGAAGAGTCTCATGGACTTTCCTGCCCAGGCTGGCTTTGAATCGTGATCCTCAGATCTCAGCCTCCTGAGTAGCTAGGATTACAGGCATGAGCCACCAAAGCCCAACAATTACTTTTGTTTAAAAATCAACACGATCAGCTGACATATTTTAATTGAAGAATTTAATTAACCACATTCAGGGGAATATGTACTTGCTATTTTGTTTTCTTCCTTCCTTTCCTCCTTGTTGTGCTATACTTGGCTTGCACTCAGGATCTTTCTTTGACTCATTCCATTCTCAATTGTTGCTCTATTATTTGAACCACACCTGTAGTTCAGATATTTACTGGTTGAAAAGGAATCTCACAGACTTCTCTATTCTGACTGGCTTCACACAGTGTTCCTGGGAGCCTAGCCTCCTGAGTAGCAGTTTGAATACATACACATGATTTACCAGTACTTGGCCATCTTTTCATTTTGTTAATTCTTTCTGTCTTTCCCCCCCTCTTTCTTTGGGATTAAGTGATTTCACCAAGTGGTAAGTTTTGTTTCCTTATTTTTCATTCTCTGTGCATGTTTCTCCTTATAGTTATTATGATGTGGACACAGAGCCATCTCTTGGTTACAACAGAAGCTTTTAAACTGGCAAAATTATCTACACTTCAAAATTATCCACACTCCCAAAGTTTTAATTTTCTTGTCATAATTTATTTATTTATTCTTTGGGGTCCAGTCATGGGGCCTGAACTCTGGGCCTGGGCGCTGTCCCTCAGCTTTCAGCTCAAGGTTAGTGCTCTACCACTTGAGCCACAGTGCCACTTCAGGCTTTTTTTTCTTTTTGCTTATGTGGTGCTGAGGAATTGAACCCAGGGCCTCATGCATGCAAGGCAAGTGCTCTACCACTGAGCCACCTTCCCAGCCTCATTTATATATTATGTGCTGCATATCCTATAATAAATTATTATAGCTACTAATACTTTATACTTTTATTCTTTAAACTTCATACTAAAGACACAAATTATTTTCATGCCACCATTACAGAGTTAGGACATTGTGAACTTGACTATGTACTTACTTATACCAGGAAATTTTGTATTTCATATTATTCATTAGTGTCATTTTCCCCACATTTTTTGTAATGCAGTGATAATATCTTCCCTCAGCTTTTATTTTTCAGGGAAATTATAACTACTCTTCATTTTGAAGGAGAGCTTTTTGGGGTATAGAATTCTTAGTTGGTAGTTATAATTTTTTCTTTCACTATTTTAATTGCAATACTCTACTCTTTCCAACTTATCAGATCTTTCCTGAGAAGTCTGCTGCTTAGGTATATTGAAACTTCCTTGTTGACTTTTGGAAGGAACTTTCATGCATGGTGATTCTAGTTGCTGTTTCTATGCAATGATAACTGCTGGTATGTCTTATTTCATGGTCTTGCTCTATGTCCTCTCTCAACTACTCCAGAGTCCATGTACCTAACGTCCATGTACCTAACTATGCGTTCCTGCAGTGCCTTTATTTTTCAGTACTTGGTTTGATCTCAGGGCCTTACATTTATTGGGCAGGTGCTCTACCACTTAAGCTGTACATCCAGCTACATGACCTTACCTTTTAGGATAGTATTTCAGATATTTTTGAACATTCCCAAAGTAGTAATAATCTTGAATCACATAGTCTCCAAAAGAGGGAATAGAGATTAACTTGTATACCTGTATAATCTATTAGTAAATATTTTCATAGACAGTACCACATTTAATCGTTGAAACACTCCCTTGGTGTTCTAACTGTTGTCTTTGTTTTATAAATGGAGAAACTTAAGCTCTAAGATGTTAAGAATTTAGCCCAGGTCTCATAACTCAACCTAGAATTGTCAACATTAAACTTGTGCTGTAACTACAAAAGATGTTCTCTTTTCTTCAGTACAGTTCTTTCTCTGAAAACCTTCTCTGACTCTCTTTTATCTTATCCCCATTTAAGTTAATATCTTTCTGTCTTTATGCTTTCCTCATATTCTTTAAGGGAACATATTTACTCTGAATCTGTCTGACTGTTATTATTGCAGACTAAGAAAAGAGAAATCTTATGCATTCATTTTTATATACCTAATTCCTAACACAGAGCAAAGAATAAATAAAACATAATAAACAAATAATAAATATTAAAATAGATATTTGTGGAGAGAAGGAATACATAAACAATAACTGGCCATGAAATACAGTGTCCCTTCATCTGTTGGTTGAAAAAAGGGCAAGAGAATGACTACCTGATTACAGTTTGTAGCAGCACTTCTGAGGCAAAGGTAGAAAGATCCTGGAAGAAAGAGATGCCATCCCTGGTGGAGAAAGTACCCCTGATGACCCTGGAGCAGGCCCGTACAGGGCACAGGACCCTTCCCCGTTGAGGTCAGGTGATAACAATGTAACCAGATGCCAGAATGGCTGACACTCACCCAAAGGGATATAAAAGGGAGACTTCAGGAGAGCTGTAAGTAGACTACAAATTTCTGGCTGCTCTTCTTGCTCTCTTACCTGAAGAAGTCTGTACCCTCATTCTCATCCTCCTCTTCTTCCTCCTCCTCTTCCTCTTTCTCCTCTTCCTTCTCCTCTCCTTCCTCCTCCTCCTTCTTGCCCAGGAAGCAGGTGGACAGGACCTCAATCAGCATAAGACCACTCTCCAAGCAGGGATTCCTAGTTGGGGGCTTTACCAACCCCCTGGTAGCCACGGGGCCATCCCCATTTTCCACAGCAGCTTACTCTCAGGTTCAAATAAAAGTGCCTGTGCTCTCACTCTTCCTGCGCGATCATTCATTATTTGATGGAGAAAAGAAAGGACCCCAGAGATAATATTACTAATATGATGCACAGTGAAGAAGACTCTATTTGCTGCTAATGGAATCTTTTATTTTGTGCGATTTGTTGATAAGCTGGAAAACCAGGATTTGAGTGACCATTATATAGGACTGGTAAACAGGTGTTGAATTATGGCAATGGAATAAATGGGAAAAAATCTGAGGAATTTTTATGTAATGTATGTACTAATTTTGCAAGATTAAGGAAGGTTGTACTGCCATTTAATTATGGTTCACTACTCACAGTAGTATTACTACATAAAATGGAATAAAGTAATATATGGGAATTTTTACAAGTCTGCTCAGGATGAGATCTGGACAGCGTTCTCCTTGGTGACTGCAAATCTCTTTTGCAGTCATCTTTCTGCACCATCATTAAGAAAGACAGGACACTCCCTTTCTCAAGGGGTCGAACAGACCCAAGCCACAAGAGGCCAGGACCAATGTGCCTTAACAAGAAAACTGAGCTAAGTTTTCTTCAGGGCAGAACACTCCCAAAAGTCCCATAAACTTTCCAGGAATCCACCAGATTAGCCAAAAGAAACAACTCTAAGAAGTTGGAGGATAGGAAAGAGGTAAAAACTGAAAAAGAGAAAAAAAGCCACAAGCAATTAACCATCGTTCATATAGTCCCCAGCTGCCTCAAATTGGCAGTCCTGTGACAGAAGGAGTTAGGAGTAAGAGCTATTGAATATGTTTGTCCTCATGTGGGAACCTTACATTTGAAAGTCCAAGACTAAGTCATAGAACAATCTGGAAAACACATGTAGCCATTGTTGATTGACTATGAGAATATACTCGCCATCTCAATCTTGTCATCTGACTGGTTTTCAGTTTCTGTTTGCTTTCTCGCTTCCTCTATCAACTTACCCTACTTACCCACAGGCAAGGAAGATTGTTCAAAGTCTACATTGTAGGATATTATTCATTTTCTGAGAGCCCCCAGAAAAGAAATACTTTTTCAATTCCTCACACTTTTTTGTTGTTCCCTTTCTCTTCCCTAGTTCAGAAAAATGTATATATAATATCCAGGGTACCAAAATCGAATACATGACAACAGGGGATAAACCGTAGGGGGAAAAACACAAAAGAAAAAAAATCATGTAGTACTTTGAAAACAACAACAACAAAGAAAAGCTTCTTTTGTCCACGTCTTGGAGTTCATTTTGCTCAGAGGAACAACAAAATGGTGAGAAAAGGACAAAGGGCAGACCTTGGCCACAGTGATATTCAAAGACAATATGTTGGAAATGATTTGTGTATCTTGGGGGTGGGGGATTGAGATGAGAGCGAAAGAGGAAGAAAAATGAGGGAGGGGGTAACAAGTTAGACAAGTAATGTAGTCAGTACCTTACTTAACTAACTGTAACCCCTCTGTACATCACCTTGACATTAAAATTAAAATCAAAAAATTTTTAAAAATTCACACACTTGGAGAAGGAAGAGGGAGGTAGGAGGGATATAGTGAAAGACTGATGATAATGATAGAGCTTACTCTGTTACTAAATGGTTTGTTTGCATTAAAATTGTAAATCAAAGGGGTGAGCAGAAAAACAAAAGAGTCAATGTTCCCTAGGAAAAACTAGACTATTCCATTTTTTCCTTAAAAAAATAACAAGTTCTTAGAATAGCAAATACACATTCTCAATGATTGGTTGAAATTTAATCTTAAATGATTTTGTAAAGAGTCACAAAGATACAGAAATGTCAATTATATCATCAATATGTAGTATATATATATCTATTCATTTATATTGTTAGTTATAATTCATGAGAAAAAAGGTAATTTAAGTACCAGAGGCTAATGTACCTCAATTCCCTTCAGTAATTTAATGAATGCAGGCCTAACACTAAGCATAATATTTTTTTCTTCACTGAAAATGGAGGAAAAGTCATCTCTTCTTATTCTAGAGGAAACTGCCTAGACTAAATGACAAACTTCATATCCTCATTAATTTGTATACATAAAAATCATACATCTTGCACAAACTGGAAATTCCAAATAATTTTGAAATATATTTTGGCAGTTTTTCACTTCACTTATTTTATTATCTAATCCAGCACAGAATGCAATTCTAGTGTGTTTCTTTTTCTGTATCTTTCTTTGGTTGGGGACTATTTATATATTATCTCTCTTCTATAACCATAAAATTGAAGATTTAGTGCAACCAGTAATTAATAACAGAAATTTTTACAAGTAAATGAAACTTTTATTTTTTCTCCTTTTAATGCAAATGATGATCATTTTTAGATGAGACTGTATCTTTGGATAGAAGTTATTGGGTAGAGAAGATTAAAATGCTTATTTGTAAAATATCTGACTTGGGAAAGTCAGTGAATGCCATTGTTCCAGAGATAATATCACAGAAGAACGAATGGAGGAGAAAAATGACAAAGAGCATGCATGAATGGACTGGTCTACAAAAACATCTGAAGAGCCAGGTGCTGGTGGCTCATGCCTGTAATCCTAGCTACTCAGAAGGCTGAGATTTGAGGATTACAATTCGAAGCCAGCCTGGCAGAAAAGTCCCTGTGAGGCTCTTATCTCCAATTAACCACCAAAGAACCAGAAGTGGCAGTGTCTCAAGCACTAGCCTTGAGCACAAAGAGGCTTTGGAATGTACCCAGGCCCTGAGTTCAAACCCTATAGCCAACAGCAACAAAATCTGAAGAAATTCTTCTGAATGTAGGAAAACATAACAGAGGTTTTTTGTTGTTGTTCTTGTCAGTCATGCTCTTGAACTCTGGGCCTGGACGCTGTCCCTCAGCTCTTCAGCTCAAGGTTAGTGCTCTACCACTTGAGTTACAGCACCACTTCTGTTTCTTCAGTGGTTAATTGGAGATCAGAGTCTCACAGACTTTCTTGCCCAGGCTGGCTTTGAACCTCAATCTTCAGATATCAGCCTCTAAAGTAGCTAGGATTACAGGCATGAGCCGCTGGCAGCCCACAATGGAATCATTTTTTTAAAAATGATAATGAAACTGAGGGAAGGAGCCATCTTTTGACCATGATGCATTGCTTAATTTTACTTCCATAAAGATTATAGATGATAGATATAGTTGATATAGATATATATAGTTGATAGAGATATATGCATATATATGGTTTTATAAGCATATGTGTAGCTTCTTTTATCAACTCTTTATTCTAGGCATGTAAGAATGAGAATGACAGAGATTATTAAAGGTACAATAATGTTAAATGAACTGTGCAATGTAATAAATATAGCTTGTTTATTATAATTTGTTCATAAACTCACTTCTGTTATTCCAAGTCCCATCCCCATTCCAAGTCCATTCCCATCATAAGCATAGTTGCATTTCCTACATCCAAATGTAGAAGGTAGAAACCACTTAAAGTAGTTAGGAGCACCAAGAGTGAAGTATCAGGTAAAATAATGGGTAACATTAAAATAAAAGTGAGTAGTCATCTCTTAAACTCTTGAGCAGAGTTGGCAATAAAAACAATAAAATGACATGTATTTATTAAAAGTTTTGTATTGGCCTTTACTCGGTACATGAGTAATAGTTCCTTTAGCATTTATCTATAACACTCATCTCTGGCATTTGAATGGACACATAGTTAGTTAATAACCACTATCAAGTGCATTCTAAGCAGCAGAGTGTGACATACTAAGAAGACAAAAAATGCAGTAAGCGTGATTCCAATCTTTCACAAGAGCTTATAGCTTCTAAATAAAACCAAAGGGAGTACAAAGTAATCTTCACAAGCAAAAGTAAGGATTCATTTTTCTAAGTCTGCAGGCAGAGGATAGAGGCAAATCGACTGCCAAAATGTATGAACACAATGCTAGTATTTGGCTGCCTATGTTCAAATTGTAAGAACAGAAATACTAGAAAATGGCAATCATCCTTAGTTGATTAAAGACCTAATTGCAAATAAATACTCCTATGGTCACCTGATTCAGGCTAAAGGTATCTTATTTTTTCAGATAGATATACTTTAAATAATTAGCATTTATTTATAGAAGATGCAAATTATTGTGTGAGGGAAGAGCACAAATGTAACCTCTACCTATATGGCTATTACCATCTTCTCGATTTTCTCTAAATATCTAGCTGCCTGCCCCAAGTAAACAGTTAGTTAGGAAATTCGTAGCTGTGTAGTTAATGGCCACCTCGTCTCATGTCAGGTAAAGGATAAGAAATATCTCAGAATATTATTTTTAACTGTGTTTTTTTTTTTTGGTCAGTCATGAGGCTTGAACTCTGGGCCTGGGCGCTGTCCCTCAGCTCTTCAGCTCAAGGCTAGCGCTCTACCACTTGAGTCACAGCGCTACTTCCAACTTTTTCTGCTTATGTGGTGCTGAGGAAATGAACCCAGGGCCTCATGCATGCAAGGCAAGCCCTCTACCACTGAACCACCTTCCCAGCCCTTTAACTGTGTTTTTACTAGAAATATTATGGAAATATTGTCTGTATTTTTGCTCATATTATACAATATGATGTCTTATAATTACCTTTATAATAGTTCAGGATTTACCTTGCCCATATCTCACCAAACCAATATCCCCATATCTCTTTCATATAATAAATGCAGAATTGCTTTTAAAGCTCTTAATTTAAAAAAATGCAAGTGAACAACAATGCCTTGTTCTTCAAAAATCACATCTTCCCTTAACTCTCCTAAATGTCAAGAGTTTGAAGTAAAGCTAATCGTGTGTCTCTTTAACTGCTATGTGATAGGTGTGTGAATGGGCTGCAGGGTTTCAAAGCTGTAAGTATTCAGGAAAGATACAATGATATAGGCATTCAAAAAAAGGAGAACTTTTGAGATGGCAGGACAAAACTCTGACATTGCATTGTACACTGTCAACTCAAGTCATTTCCAAGTCAGAGGAATTATCCCTCTAAGCACACGTGCTTGGAAGTAATATAATGTGAGATACTATTCAGCATCCTTGGAGAAAGTATCTCTGTGCACCTCATCTTTACAAGTAGAAATTGTTCCCTTACTTTGATTCTCCTTGTGAACATGGAAGTTACTTAAAATTTCTGTTAGCCTTCCTTCTTAGGGAGGATGATATGGATTATGATGACCAGGTGGCCCAGACGCTGGCTAAAAGGAGTTGTGCCAGCTACTGCAACTTGGGTCAGATCAGAGCTGCATATTTTCTGGTGAAATATGGCAAAACCCAGCTATTTCTTGCAGCTCAGCCTGCTCTTTCCTCTTAAGCTGTCATTGCAAAATTCCCAGCTGCTGGGTTTGTGGCCACTGACCCTTCCATCACTGAAGTAAACCCATGCAATTGCTTTTTCTTGTAAAAAGCCACAACCACTTCTGTGATTCTGACCTCAAAACCATTCCCAAAATAATTCTCCTTTTTGTTCCTCCTGAAGATGGACTCATTCTATGGACAATAATAAGAATTTGAGCAAAAATCCAGATTATCTAAAAAACTAGGCTCACATACAAAACATGCCGGAGATTACAACTATAAACGTTTTCTTTCAAATTGAACAAACTCATTAAATGGGATTGCATCATGCACAAATGCTGTAGAACATATGTGAAGCAGAATATTGAGAAAAGTATACATAATGTTTGTGAAAACCATTATTCATTGAAGAAGATAAAATAAGAACATAGGAAGTGCCTAAGTGACACCACTCTGCGTATACCCTAAATTTGATCCTATGCAAAGTAGAAAAGCATGTGAAAAGAAACAAAATCTATACCATAATGAAGGGAAGTACAGTGCATAACTCTTTAAGCTGGAAGAAACTTCTAAAATGATCTAAACAGGCCTCATTTTACCAAAGAGAAACACTAGTTCAGGTTAGATTCTTTTCCAAGGCTGTACAACTATTTACAGAGAAAGCCAAGAGAAGTTTGAATGCCTATCAATCTAGCACTTTCTTCCCACTCTTTTTTAATATAACTGATTAGAGAAAGCAAGTTTTTAAAAAAAATTTTATTGTGAAAATACCATACAGAGGGGTTACAATTACATAAGCAAGGTAATGAATATATTTCTTATCAAGCATTGTTGCCTCCTCCTTTGTTTCCCTTTCCCATCCCTTCCCATCTCCCCCTCCCCACGTCCTGTCGCCCCCAACCAACGTTGTAAAGTTTGTTTTTCGATGTAACGTCTTGTACATCTCATTGTTGCAATGGGTCCACCTATATCCCTATTTAAACAATTTGTTTTTTCCCTTCCCCTCCACGAATTATACCAACATCAAATACAGTGAAAACAGGGATTACAGCCTGAGGGAGGGACATACAAAGCAACAAAGAAATCATCTTATGAATATGATAGAAACAATAGCATGAAAGAAAAAACCACTTGTGTCCTTATCTTGGGGTTCATTTCGCCTAACATCAACTTAACTGACCATTTCTGTTTTTCTTAGACATATACTAGTTATTGCAAATAAGTGAAACCATGGGACCAATGTTTCTTTGGGCCTGGCTTACTTCACTTAATATCATTTTTTCCAAGTCTTTCATTTCATAACTAATAGGCAATGTCATTCTTTCTGATGGAGGCATAGAATTGCATTGTGTATATATACCACATTTTCTTGGTCCATTCATCTACTGATGAATGAGTTGCTTCCATATCTTAGCTATGATAAATAATGCTGCAATAAACATAGTTGTGGTGGTAGCTTTAGTGTGGTCTTGTTTGTAAACATTTGGGTAAATGCCCAAAAGTGGGATTGCTGGGTCATAGGGGAGCTCTATGTGGAGTCTTTTGAGGAACCTGCATACTACTTTCCAAAGTGGTTGAACAAGTTTACACTCCCACCAACAATGAAGTAGGGTTCTCTTCTGTCCACATCCCCTCCAGCATCTGTTGTTATTAGAGTTCTTGATTTTAGCCATTCTAACTGGAGTGAGGTGGTATCTCAATGTTGTTTTGGTTTGCATTTCTTTTATGGCTAGGTAGGTTGAGCATTTCTTCATGTGTCTACTGGCTATCCTTTTGTCCTCTTCAGAGAAGTTTCTCTGTAAGTCTTTAGCCCACTTATTAGTTTTTAAGACGATATAGAATGAGGATTTTGTATAACAGACTCAACTTCTCATTATTTGCCCTGTAGTTATACCTCAGATGAACAGAAGCCACCATCTTGGAAAGCAGCCAGGATATGGGTGAGGGGATTATTGTACAACAAAACCTGTGTTGTCTTTCCATTTGTGCAATGTGTAATAGTTTAATTGAGTCAAGTTTTCTGTAGTAAATGCTTGGAATTGCTTGGCATTGCTGTACTACTCTGACTTCTTAAAGAAAAGAGACAAACATTATATACTAACACTGCATAATGGCCAAATAAGCTATGACTATGAGCTTCACTGTAGCTAACCAGTCGTTATACATTGAAGGCCAACATGGAAAATAATCACAGATAGCTACAAATGTATCTGAACATTATAAAGACTTCCTGAGAGACTCCATTGGTTGTCATGTGGGATAGAAAACTGCGTACTTATAGTGAGGAATTCCTGTTGATAGTGACAACGGACTCTTCTTGATTCAAAAACAGTTTTGCGCTCCAAAATGAGGCTACGTATAAAAGTGCAACTGCACATAGAAAACAAACAGAGACCAGTGTGGATGGGTTTCCGCATGAACTGGTATTCTTTTAGGCCGTACTTTGTCATTTTGAGTTCACACTGCAGGAAAGAAAAGCAATAAAAAGAAAAGTAGCATTCACAAAGCCCATGATGGCAGCACATTACTAACTTGTGGAAAGGACAGGAAATCATCTCTCAACATTGAATTTTTTGTCTTCCATACAAATGGAGGAAATACAAGAGTGTATTATTTATGTTTGACAAAACTACGTATATCATTAAAGAGACCACAGGAAGACATCTCAACAAAACCACTGCAGGCACAATTAAAATCACAACAGCCAAACCTTCCAAATACCAGTCAAAAAGTTCACACATTGTATTTCAAACTTTTGTCTATGTGTGGGCTGGTCCTAGGGCTTGCACTCAGCCTGGGTGCTGTCCCTGAACTTCTTTTTTGTCAAGGCTGGTATTCTACCACTTGAGCAACAACTCCACTTTCAGCTTTTTTTTCGTAGTTAAATTGAGATAAGAGTTTCCGAGGCTTTCCTGACTGGGCTGGCATCCAACTATAACCATCAGATCTCAGACTCCTGCATAGCTAGGATTACAGATGTGAGCCACCAACAACTGGTGTGTGTTTCGAATTTTTGATGCTGAAATCTATATGCTGGTACATAACACTTAAACTGAGAATATTATTATTTTATGATATGTTTAATTTTAAAGCATTTGAAAGATTTTAAGGGTGATTACAGGAAATGAGATAAATGTTTCATAGAAAACTGTGCCATATTTATTTTTGCTCACTTATGTGCCTTACAACCATTTTTGTCAATTCTCCCTAAGAGAAGTTTGCTTTACATGATGCCCTGGATAAAATGCGAGTCTGAATGTCTTGACATTTTGTGTCATATTGAGATGGAGTGCTACATTTAACTGTTTCCACATTTGCTTTCCTGCCTGGAGTGTTTGGGATTCCCCCTCTCATCTAGTATAGATGCCAACCACATGTCTCTTTTAGTAGTATAGGAATGACATCACAGTGGGCCAAAAATCACAGTATCTCAGTAAGGTAGCATGGACAAGAGCAAATTGCAGGGTTTGGATTTTGGTTGAAGAATTAGGGGAAAGACTTAAACTTCTCTGAAGAGGAAAGAAAGATGGCCAATAGAATGCAAATCAAAACAACATTGAGATACCACCTCACCCCAGTTAGAAAGGCTAAAATCAAGAACTCTAATAACAACAGAGGCTGGAGGGGATGTGGACAGAAGGGAACCTTACTGACTTGTTGGTAGAGTGTGAACTTGTTCAACCACTTTGGAAAGCAGTATGGAGGTTCAAAAGACTCCACATAGAGCTCCCCTATGACCCAGCAATCCCACTTTTGAGCATTTACCCAAATGATCACAAACAAGACCAGACTAAAGCTACCAGCACAACTATGCTTATTGCAGCATTATTTACCATAGCTAAGCTATGGAAGCAACCCAGATGCCCCTCAGTAGATGAATGGATCAAGAAAATGTGGTATATATGCACAATGGAATTCTATGCCTCCATTAGAAAGAATGACATTGCCCCATTTGTTAGGAAATGGAAAGACTTGGAAAAAATGATATTAAGTGAAGTAAGCCAGGCCCAAAGAAACATCGGTCCCATGGTTTCCCTTATTTGCGATATTTAGTATATGTCTGAGTCAAGCAGAAGAGGTCAGATAAGTTGATATTAGGGAAATGAACCCTAAGATATGTATTCAAATGTTTTTTTTTCTTTCATGCGATTGTTTCTAACACATTTATAAGATTATTTCTTTGTTGCTTTGTATGTCCCTCCCCCACAGAATAACCCCTGCTTTCAATGTATTTGATGTTGGTATAATTTGTGGCGGGGAAGGGGAAAAACAAATCGTTTAAATAGGGATACAGGTAGACCCATTGCAACAATGAGATGTACAAGTCGTTAGGTGGAAAACGAACTTTACAACTTTGGTGCGGGCAAGGGAGGGCCGGGGAGGATTGGGGGGGGGGGGGGGGCGGGGGAGGCTGGGAAGGGATGGGAAGGGGAAACAAAGGAGGAGGCTACAATACTTGATAAGAAATGTGCTCATTATCTTGTCCATGTAATTGTAACCCCTCTATACAGTATTTTCACAATAAAAAATTTAATTAATTAAAAAAAAATAGAATTTGGGGAAAGATCTAAGGACATTGAAATCATTCTAGATGTGGGTGTTGTCAGAAAGTGGGAACAGTTCTGTAAGGGAATAATTTGACAAATCTTATCTCCAGGAAAAGCACACTCATGTGTAAGGCTAGTTACTCAGTTACTCATTTTGGGCTGTGAGAAAGAGAAAGAGGTATCTTTCATGGCTGGGCTGAGGCAAAATCACGTTATTTTTGTCTGTGCTTTGATAAAATTATAAAGTAGTTTTATTTTGTCTCCCTTTAGCATAGTCATGGAGTCAGAGGTTCTATTCTGTGAGATTGTTTATGTACATTAAAAAATAATACAGCTTGGCTTCCAGATGGCAGAGGTTGTTGTGTTATTGATTTCAAAGTAGCCTTGTTACAGGAATAGAAAAATATCCATAATCCAGGCAGAAATTTCAAGGAGCTAGTTGAGTGAGGTGTGTATAGATGATTGCAAACAGAGATACGGAGTCTGATGCCATGTGGTTTAATGTGTGTCTGTCTCACGAGGAGCAAATAATGAGCAGAATGGTGTGTACTTCCTCAGTCTCCAAGCTCCATGTTAAAGAGACATGACACAAAGTGAAATGCTTTCAGAAGGTGGAGAGCCGTGAGAACAGACCCCAAAGGATGTACAAAGCCAAGTGAGGGGTGGTCTGATCCTCTGCCAGATGGTTGTCATAAGGTGGCAAATGTTACTGAGGAGGAGCAAGGAAGGAAGAAACTTCGGGAATTGCTCAAAACTCTAAGTTCCCTATAAATCGTGAAGCCTGAAGGGCAAGATAGGAGCAGTCTTTCTCTTTGGACAGTGGTTGATCTATATAGGGGCATTCTTTTTCTGCACAGGTAAGTGCTCATTCAGACCAAAAGTTTATTACCTAGTGATGGTTTCAATAAATGGTTTTTTAATTGAACTTTAATGATGCATGAAAGCCAAGGGAAGTGTTCTGTTAATCCTGCATACATTTGTGCAAGTCTTCAGATGGCTCTTATGCTTTTACTCTTATTTATTACTGACTGCTTAACTGTGGAGTCTGTTTGTTGTTTGGGAACCTTGGTGTTTGTGTCAATATTCATTCATATACTGTAGGCACTCCAGGCTTTAAGATAAATATTGCTTAATCATCTGAACCAGAACATTGTTTTAGGAAATCTAGTCATCTATTTACTTAACCACAACTGAAGGAAGTAGAGCTGGGCACTGCGCACCCAGTTACTGGGAAAGCTAAGAACAAGAGGATTGTTGGGAGTTGAGCCTGAGCAGAAAAATTAGTGAGACCCCCTTCTCAACCCAGAGCTGGGCGTGGTAGTGCAATAATAGTAGAATCAAATAAATAGAAAAATAAACAATGTAAAAAGAAAAAAGGTCTTCAGGCACATAGAAGTAGAGAAAGCAGTATAATCTTACATAGAATAACCTGGTCCATCCTCTTAGAGGTGGTAAAGTCTATTTTTCCAACAGAGAGAAAAGAAGCTTTAGTATTAGATGACCTGTGCCCGAAGCTACCAACTCTTTTCATCCCTTCAGTTCAACTAGTTAACCTTTCCCAATTTCCAGCCAGCCCTGGTGACATCATCATCTCAGAATAACAATTTTAGACTCAAAGAAGTATCCTAATTCCAGGACTATGGAAATACCATTTGAATGTATGGAAGACTTTCTAGTACACTTTCTAAATCATGATGTTCTAGTGTACTTTCTCTTTTTTTATTGTGAAAATACTGTACAGAGGGGTTACAATTACATGGGCAAGATAATGAGTACATTTCTTATCAAGCATTGTAGCCTCCTCCTTTGTTTTCCCTTCCCATCATTTCCCATCCTCCCCCTACCCCCCCACCCAACCCTCCTCCCCCCCACCAAAGTTTTAAAGTTCGTTTTTGACATAACAAGTTGTACATCTCATTGTTGCAATGGGTCTACCTGTATCCCTATTTAAATGATTTGTTTTTCCCCTTCCCCTCCACAAATTATACTGACATCAAATACAGTGAAAGCAGGGGTTATACTGTGGGGGGAGGGACATACAAAGCAACAAAGAAATAATCTTATAAATGTGTTAGAAACAATCGCATGAAAAAAAACATTTGAATACATATCTTAGGGTTCATTCTAAATCATGATCTTCAAGAAAACCATCATATTCAAGAGCATATCAGAGTGACAACAGGTCTTCCATTAGCTGGGAGGACTTCCGTGAGCACTACCAGGTACACTTCATTCAATAGTCTATAAACCCGAGTAGAACAGTGGTAAAGGAGATGGAGCAATTGCAATGAGAAGGGAAGCTACACCAGACTTGAAGATGATGTGGGAGAATGCAAAGGAAGAATGCTTCTACAGCAGCTTAGGTGCCAGCACACATGGTGATGAGTTTCACTGTCACAGGGAGAATACAGGTACAGTGCTTGTTCCCTTTTTTCCCTTGGGAGGCGGTAAAGAGAGAGAGAGAGAGAGAGAGAGAGAGAGAGAGAGAGAGAGAGAGAGAGAGAGAGAGAAAATGAATTCACTTTTCTGATAGCTGGATACACAATTCTGAAATGCAGAGAAAGTTAATAGAGCTGGAATTTGAAGAGCGAAGTCAACACAGAAGTGGGAGTTAGAAGAATGAGAATGGTTGAGGATAGTCCAAGATGCCTGCGTCTCCTTCTGCCCAGACTTCTGCTGTAATTCATAATAATGTTACACAGAGAGACTATTCTTCATACATCTTTCCCTGGTCCATAGGACTCCACTCTCCTTAATGAATTCTCTGTGCTTGAAAGAATGATGAAGTCACTTGAAATATCTGAGTCCAACTCTGCGCACTATTTTATCTAGTAAATGAGTGCAAGTATCAGTTCTACAATGTCCCTGACAAAGTAAATATAAGGCATAAGCGGATTGCCTTTTGATGAGGGAACATCTTCCCACAATATTTCTAAAGATTCTTCTTTATCACATCCAAAATTCCCAACAGTGGTAGAGCAGTGGACCAATTCAGCAGAACATCAGAGAAAGAACTATGCTACAAAGTTACTTACATTCTTCTGGGTGGAAGGATTATGAAGGGTATTTGCTCTCAATATCTGTCCAATTCTTTGATATATATTTTTAAATTATCTATAATAAGCATTCACTGTATTAACCATCAGAATCATATTTTACATGACATAAGTCTGACAAAATCTTCTAGATGAACTGTAGTCTCTGGCCTGGCCAGGTAAAAGGAGTTTCATGAATATCACAGTGGGTTATGCTCAGCTCAGAATTACTGGATGGATAAAGAAGACTAAAGCAGTGGACATCATCAACTGGCAAGTGCTCTCAAGATCCTGGTTTTGTCTCATGAAAAATGGTCTGGACCTCCCAGAAGAGCTTGTAGCAAAACATAACCTATAAAACAGGAATCACTCGTCTGATGATTTTTACATGCAGGAAAAACAATGAGTCTATCTACTGTAGAAGTAATATTCTGAAACTTTAAGCTAAATTTATGACATTCTGTCAGTTTCATAAGCCAGGAGCTCTGATTCTTTGTAGAAGAGAATAGTGAACAAGCATTTCACATTCAGAAGACACTGAAGAGCCACATCAATGTCCTTTCTGTGAAAAGAGCCCTTTATGTCTGTTTTTCAAACACATTTGGTCACATCTCATTATTGACACAGGATGATTTGACAATCCTTATTCAGACTGGTCTGCCAGACATAACTAACAGCACAAAGCAAAATCAATAAGTTATTTTTATGACTTCTATTGGAATTATTAGAATAAAAAACTATTTCTGTTTTGTTTAAGACTTTTTTCTTTTAAGTCTCAGAACGACATCAAATTTTCAAGTTACAATGAAGTGTGACACTTCAATAAAAAGAAAACTATGGCAACCAAATACTGAATTTATGGTACATAACAGTCAGCAGCCTAGAGATGGAAGGAAAATAAAACACTCTCTGGTCTGTATTTGCCAAAAAGAAAAGAAAATCAAAACCATCATGCACTTACATACCATGTCTAGTATTTAATACAATATTTACACATAGCAATAGAATAAGTAAAAACATAATTTGCTGTACCACGGATGATTATGCAAAACTATGCATTTCCAAACCCTCTTCAGATGCTCAATGCCATGAGCATTCACATCACACACATCAGGATGTGGTTATGTTTTGACAAGTTCCTAACAAGTGTCTTTAGTTCCTAGGAAGAATTTGTCCAAATCCCAAATGTGTTTGCTGAAATCTAGCTATTATAAAAGTAGATCCAATGGTTTGTAAATGCTAGAAGATGTCTTGATCCTCTTCATTTACAGAGAACAAACTGAAATTGAGAAAATGTTTTTTTCTTCGGACATGTTTCTTAGGCTGAACTATGGGTACCTTCTAGTGCTTTCTTTGGAAATATCTATGGACATGCCACATCTAGCTAGCCTTATACTCCATGCTGTTCGTATGGCTTACCACACATTATCTAAAGATCTGTGTTTTCCTCAGTTCTCCTTCCAATATGTGTGTATAAGCTTATGTGGAATTCTTTCAAGCCAGAAAAAAGGAAGTTAACTTAATTGGAAATGCTAGAAGGAAGACGAAAGAAGAATGTCTAAAAAGAAATTAGAAGATAGTTTTAGGAAGAAGTTATTGAAAAAAAGTGAACAGAGGTGTTTTGCCAGTAGTAAAGTTTTCATGACACAAATGCACTAAATGCCCCTGAATTTGGTAGCCCAAATTGTAAGCCTTATATTGTGTGGATTTTGCCA
The DNA here is from genome assembly GCF_019054845.1 of Dipodomys spectabilis. Lineage (NCBI taxonomy): Eukaryota > Metazoa > Chordata > Mammalia > Rodentia > Heteromyidae > Dipodomys > Dipodomys spectabilis. Next base: position 3,790,554 of record NW_024870974.1, read on the forward strand.
CAATGAAAAAAATAGTATTAGTAGAAAGAAATCATCCTTGTGCATACATTTACAGAATCTCAGAATTATAAATAGCTTGAAAAATTACCTAGGCAACTCTTGTTTGTTTGTTGGTTGGTTGGTTTTGAAGGTTTTTTCCCCACTTTTTTTAGTTCTTTTGAGTTTTTTCCCCTCTTTTTAAATTACTGCCAAGGTGATATACAGAAGGATTACAGTTACATAAGGTAATAAGTACATTTCTTGTCCAAGTTATTACCCCTTCCCTCATTTTTCTCCTACTTTTCCTCCCCCAATCCTCCCCCAAGTTGTACAGATCATTTCCAACATATTGTCTTGTGAATATTGCTGTAATGATCACCTATTAACACCACAAAGTTGTTTTCATTGCAGTTTCCGTGTATGTATACAATGTATACCAATTGAACCCATCCCTTCCATTACTCCCCCTTCTTTCCCCTTCCTATTTCTTGAAACAAATTCAACACATTTTTGTTTTATTTTCATATCAGTGTATAAAAAACTGAAGACATCCACTCAGACTGTCTCTTTTGCTCCTTGTCCCTCTCACCTGCTTGTACCCAATCCTAAACAGAAACCTGTTTTACATTCATGGTATTCTAAGGACTAGGTTCAACATAGAAAAGATTATGTGATACTTGACTTAGACTTGGTTAGTTTGTTTACCACAATGATATGTTGTTTCCATCCATTTTTCTACAAATGATATAATTTAATTCTTTTTTGGTTTTATGATACTCCATTGTATATAGTATATTTTTTATGCATTCATCTGTTGATGGGCACCTCAGCTGATTCCATATTTTAGCTGTTGTGAATAGTGCTGCAATAAACATGGTGGGTAAAAATCTCAACTATATATTGACTTATATTCCTTCAAATATGTCCAGGCATGGTATATGGTGTTTCTGTTTTATTTATTTACTGTTATTGCAAAGGTGATATGCAGAGGAGTAATTTCTGGTTTTTAAAGGGCTTCTTTATACTGATTTCTACAGTGGCTACATTTATTTACATTCCCTCCAACACTGTCTTTTTTTAAACCTATATCTTTACCAGCATTTGTTGTTGTTTTGTTTTTGGTTGATAACCATTCCGACTGCGATGAGATAAATTATCAATCTTTTGACTTGTGTTTCTTTTCTTGCTACGAATGATGGAAATTTCTTCATATATTTCCCTGCTCTTTGAAAACTACTCAGTTCATTTGCCCATTTATTAATTGGATCATTTATTTTCTGCTTTTAAATTTTGAAACTATTTGTATATTCTGGGTGTTAAATCTTTCAAGGCTGTAAAATCAACTTAACACAAGATTAAAGTTGTTTTAGAAGAGAAAAAAGAAAATATGTAAGTCGATCACATATAGTCAGGATAATGATAGTAGCTTAACAAAACTATGTCTCAATTGTGTGCAGTATGTATATGTTCATGTATTATGTTGTAGTATAAAACATGATTTCTATGTTTTTAAATAAAAACTATTAAAATAAATAAAAATATTAAAAATCTGACATCTATTCCAGTGTAACTTTTCATCTTATAAAATTTCTCTGCCTCAAAGGTTCTTATCACTCTACCATAGGGGACAATTTTATAGATAACTAAAAGTTCTATGGGAGACCTAATTAGTAATAGTAAGTAGACCAAATTAATTGCATCAGGTATAAACATGCCAATATATGCATATATATGCTTATATATATGCATAATATTATATCATCCAATCTTGAAATAAGTCAAGGATAAAACTGAGGTCTAGTAGCAGATAGCCTATGTGATCTGTCACTTATAGAAATGACTCAGAGTCCAACTGCATAAAATACTGGCCGTTTCGCTTCCATGCCAAGGGATAAACAAGTATAGAAATGAAGGCATATGCCTTTTGAATAATCAAGCAAGCAAACCCTAACAGAGAAAGCAACTGACATTCTCCTGGAACTATCTCTAAGAACTCTTCAAAGATTGTGACAAATATTGTATAATCCTTTAGAAATTAAAATGGTACATTTGAATGAGGTCATCATCTAGATTTTGATAGGATTTAACTTCAATCCTAGACTCTTTTTTATTGCTATCTCATTACAAATAGTAAGAGAGAAGATGACAGATTTTAAGAGTGCCCAGGAGTTAAAATTAAACTAATTGAGGAAGTTCATATAATTGTTTAAAAAACATTTTCAAGCTAGGTACAGTGGCTAATACATATAATCCTAGGGACCAGGGAGGTTGGGTTGGGGAGAATTCCAGTTTGAGGCCAGACCAGGCAAAAAGTTTACAAGACCACTCCTCAACCACAGATGGGTATAGTGGTACATGTCTGACATCCCAGCCAGAGGCTGAGATCAAAACTGTGATTCAAGGCCAGCTCAGGCAAAAGAAGTTCATAATCTATCTCAAGAGAAAAAACTGGGCAAGGTGGTGCACATTTGATATCCCAGCTATGGCTGCAGGCAGAACGTAAGATTACAGTCCAGGCCTCAACCTGGGGGAAAAAATTAAACCTATCTCAAAAGAACCAATGCTGACATGGGTTTGAAGCCTGGTTCAAGAGTAGAGTGCCTGCCCTGAGTTCAAATTCCAGTTTTACAGACAAAGATTGTTTGTTTTTTTCCTACAAAGGATCAAGAATTTGTATTATCTCAAGTTCCAATACTTGGACATATGTAGTCACTTATAAGGGTGGGCCTTTCCAGAGAAGGCCAAAACAAGTGCTGCTACAAGTCCTAGTGGTTTGCTACAGTCAAACTCATTGCCATTGCTGAGGTCATTGCTCCCCTGAGTTCATCTCTGTAGATAAGATACAGCAACACATGTGGTCCTTTTTCCAGATATTCCAAGATCCACCAGAATTAATATGTACTCCTGGCAGAGAAAACTAGGATCTCATTCTTAGTCTACACCACTCATCAGTGCGTGCCAGATGGTTTCCTGGAAGATGCAACAAAGGAGAAAATGCAACACATCCTAAAATAACATTTCCCCTCCACCCACAGTAGGGTATCAGTAAGAACTTGTTGACAATTTAGACTTAAAGTTTCCTCCTTCCAGAAATGCTGATGATAAAAATCCAAAAGCAGAGACGCTTAGGCAAAATTACCTCTTCTCGAGTCCTGAAGATAGTTTCTAGGGCAGCACTCATAAATATTTCAAAACTTTTCTCAGACAGGAGAGCTTTACCATGGCTTAAGAAGCTTTGCAGCAGTGTTGTTTAGAGAAGCAGTACTGAAAGCAGTGGAAGGATCTCCCTTTCCTGTCCTTTGCCTAGAGGAGAAAGGAGAGGAAGTACAAGAGGCAAGGATTATCCTCCGAGGGTGGAACTAACACTATTTTCCAAACTGACAAAACCAGCCAGCTAAAACAGTAGCTATAATGATGACTGAGTCGCTGAAGGATCCAGACCAGGTGAGAGTTCAGCTCCAATGATTTCAACATGTAAAACTGAAATGTGACTGAAAGAGGAAATCCGAGCTATGACCCTCACATCCTAAAGAAGAAGTCTTGCCTGTGACTTTGGCCCTCATGGAGCAAACAACAATAATAGAAACTATCTTCTGTCTAATAATAGAGAACCGGCCAATTATTAAGAGAGAAAATAAATACCAGCATATGTCAATGATTTCTCTAGTGAAATCTAACAGGCAAGAAATGTGTATGGACATGAATGAACATGATGGCTAACAAGGCCCCAGACTTAGACTCCAGCTGCAAACAAGCCATGAAACTGGACAGAACTCAAAAGCAAGTGTACAAACAAAGCAGCAATTTCTATATGTTACAGGACAGCACAAAACTTAGAATTCTAAAAGAACAACAATTTTTAAAGGTGACCTTTTTTTTCTCTCTCCAAGTTTGTCTGGTGCACTGATGTTCTCTAGAGCACAATGCACCATGGGAAAGCAGAAAGGAAGGCTGAGGTTTTGGTGAATTTATGCAGAGATTACTTGCTGTTTGGAGAGAGAAATAGAGGCACCTGTAAGCTGCGGAATAGACTTTCAGAAGGAAGAAAACAACACACCATCAGGCTTCTCTATAAATCTGCATGGAGTCCCATTGAAGCTTCACTTGACACTAACTACTCTATAAATATCTACACTGGAAGTCAAGGCTACACAATGAACCAGTGAGAACTCCTATGTCCCGCAGAGTGCACACTAGGAGAAGCATATAATTGAGCTGCAATCTGCCAAAAAAAAGGCTTTCTCCCTTTCCCTCCTTTCTCTCCCCCTCCCCTCTCATCCATTCCTTTCCCTTCATCCCTCTCCTGAATGCTCAGTAATGTAACATTAATAATACCCTGTGTGAAATGGAAACTCCTAAATATGCCAAGAAACAGGCAAATTAACCTACGAAACAGGAGAAAATTCACACAAAAAAAGACTCAGAAATTACAGAATTAAAAAAATCTATTATAACTATACTTTGCATTTCTAGTTAGATAAAGGAAAGCATAAAGTGATGATAAGAAAATCCAAGCATATGTAATAGAACAAAATGGAAAGTTGGGTGTCCAAAAGCTTAACTCTGAAATGTTTCATTGAGATGTGTGTTAGACAACACACACACGCACACACACACACACACACACACACACACACACAGAGCTCAGTGAACTTAAAATGACAGCAAGAAGAATTATTTAAATGAATTGAAAAGCTGGGGATGTAGTTCAATTGTAGAGCATTGCCTACTATGTACAAAGCCTTGGGGTTCATCTGCTGCACATGCGCTCATATGCATGCATGTATGTGCATGTGCACACATACATACACACACGTACACATATGCACACAGCATACAACACATATAGAAAAGTAAAATGATGAAACTGAACGAATGAGCAGAGAAACCATGTCATGTGAATCAATGCCAAGCAGTCCAGTTGATTAGATAAATAATTGAAGAAATATAAATATGTAGTCAAAATATTTCTAAATTTCCTGAAAATTATAAACCTAGAGATGCCAGAAACTAAAGCATATACCTAAAGTAGAAAACATAAAGAAAATTGAAACAAGATATAATCATATTACCAGACACCCACCATAAAGAAACAAGATTAAAAATTTACAAGCAACTAGTAAAAAAAAAAACCTGCAAAACTAACAAATAAAAGTAACAACAATTCAATACAATCCATATATGAATTTTTTTGTCAGCAACTTTTCAAGACGGAACTACATCTTTACAATACTTTAAAAAGTTTTTCAACTTATAATAGATTTGCAAAGGCACCTGTTGAAAATGAAGATGAAATAAAGCCTTTTACAGCAAGCAGTGGCGGACAGTTTGTTATGGCTAGTAGACTTTCACTATTAGAAATATCCAAAGGAGTTTATGTGGAATAAAAATAATGCTAGAGAAAAACGTGAGTACAGGAGAAATGTATTGAGAGAAAGGGAAAGGAGAGGAGGGGAGGGAAAAAGAGGAAAGGTACTTCATATTCACAATTGCTAAATAATCATTATAGCAAATTATATTAAAACCCTGAATATCTAGGTTCAATTAAAGAGGTTTTATTTCTACATACTTTTAAATTTTCCTAATATTGTAGTTATTTTGCTACAAAAGAGCTCATTAGTTTTGAAACTAAGCAGTGAAAAATGTCTCATAGTGGTGCCCATGTATTTGCTTTTTGCTCATGGATGATTTTTCCATGCATCCATGTTCCATCTGGTGTCATCTTCCCTCCACACAAACTCCCTTTGGTGTTTCTAGTAGTAGGCATCTACTGGCCATAGGTGATAGTCACACTGACAATTACTTTTATCATAAATTTACTGAGAGTATACATTTTAGCAGGCACTATGCCGGTTGCTAGTGATAAAAGGTAAGGCAGGATTTGTAACTTCAAAGAGCTTACAGGATACATGTTTCCAATATGATCTTCAAACTTTTTTAAAATAGTGATAATAAACTACTTGAAAAAGTTACAGTAACTCAACGATGTACTTTTCCTTCTGCCATTTCTTGCAAACTCACTACCCATGGACCCGTTTAAGGAGTACTGTAATTATCCATGCGGAAGTGGTATAAATTGCACCATAGTAAACGAAAAACAGAGGAGGTACTTTATTCTCAAATTATTTTCTGATGCAACTCATCCATGAGTCTGAGGATATTGTTTTCTAGATTTTGTTCAGCAGTTATTTAACTTGGCTACCCATTAGAATTATAATATTACATTTTATGCTTTTCTACTTACCGTAAGTGGGATGACATATTATGAACGATGTATTTTTTTGTCTTATTTGGGTATCACCTCAGCTTTTCTTACCACTTATGACTGTAACCTATCTTTTAAAAATAATTAATAATAATAATAATAATAATACAGCGACACTAGCAAAACAATAATCCCTTCTGGCAGCCAAAGAAAACATATGTATTAAGAGAAAAAAGCATCTCTATTCACATGCAAAGATGGCCAAAATCAGACATTAATAATGGATTCATAATGCTTAAGAAATTCCCAACATGTGGCTTTCAAAAATCACCACGTTGTGAGGTGAAGAGTTTCCAAGGTAATTTACAAAATACTGAAGAGGGCTGAGGAGCTAGAACGGAAGAACTCACTCTCTAATCTTTTCTTTAGAAAGCAATTAAACCAATTATTCTTTCCCTTAAAATGAGTTAGACACATTAGGTGCTTGACTTTTGAGCTGGAATTATTATCAAAAGCAGTAAACAGTTTTCAAACAAATAGTGGCTGAGAAGTATCTTTCTGGAAGATTTGTTAGCAGATCCCCCAAATCCCTCCCGCACCTTGCACATGTTCTGTGACATTTAACCATTTTTACAATGTGCAGAATCAGGCTGTTTGGATACGCCTGAGGCTATTTCAAAAATGACATTGCTTCCATTTCTATATGCGAGAAAAGCAACGCAAGTAATTTCATGTAGCTTCAAGGCTGTAATTACATGATAAATAATCTAATCTCTGCTCATTTCAAAGCACCACATATATGGTTTGTTTCCCTCTAGGAAAAGTCCCCCACCCATGAAATTTTCTTATTTTTTATTTTTCTCTCTCTTTTTCTTTCTTTCCTTTCCTTTCCTTCCTTCATTCTTTCTTTCTTCCCTTCCTCCCTTCTTTCCTTCCTTTCTTTCCTTCCTTTCTTTCCTTCCTTCCTTCCTTCCTTCTTTCCTTCCTTCCTTCTTTCTTTCCTTCCTTTCTTTCCTTTCTTCCTCCTTCCTTTCTTTCCTTCCTTCCTTCCTTCCTTCCTTCCTCCTTCCTTTCCCTTCCCTTCCCTTCTCTTCCCTTCCCTTCCCTTCCCTTTCCTTTCCTTTCTCTTTCACCTGTTCTGGGGCTTCAACTCTAAGCCTGGACATTCTACCACTTGAGCCACAGCTCCACTTCCAACTCTGTCTGTGATTAATTGTCAATACATGTCTCATGGACTTTCCTGCCTGGGCTAGCTTAAATCCTGAGTAGGTAGGATTGCGGGTGCCTGGCAGACATCCCCCACCCCGCTCATCACTCATCATTTCATTTCTTTTCCTCAGCTCAGCTTCCATCCTGTCTTTCAAGATACAATGGCTTTCTCCAAGACATATTAGTCCTAAGAATCATCCAGGTACTCACATGTTCAAAAGATTACATCCCTTAGTTTACAAGCACTTTTTTTCCAGCATCAATTTCCTAGTATGGAACATGTCAGCGTTTTTTGGTTGTTGGTTTTTAGTAGTTATGAGTTTTAAGAACACTCATTGAAAGCTTCCTTCATTTTTGTAATACTTTTGCATATAATTTGTTGAAGCAATTCGAGGACATAATCACTATCATAGTCTCATCTCACATGTGAAACGATCAAAGCACAGAGAAATGACTTATTTCCAGAAAATTATGGAATAAGACATTGAGTAGCATCGAACTTCCAGCAAGAGTATACTTGATACATTTCACAAGCTTTGCCTATTGGCTTGTTTTATTAGGGAAGGAAGGGCTCCTTTCTTTGAATCCTAAATCCCATGGGCTGTCCATTGGAGGGGCTTCAGGGGAGACAGAGGTCATGTTTGTTGATTTTCAGGGAAGGTCTTCTTCAGTCTGGCCCCAGTCAACTTCACCTTGACTCCTTAGCTCAGCCTTTCCCCTGCTGCCCACTACAGAATGACTGACCATCTCTCAGGTACTTCCTGCTAGGTCCTGTCTCAGGACTTACTACATGGGCTCTGCTCAATTTCAAGTTCCTCTCAACCATTTCCGTAGAAGCTTATGTCTTCCAGAGAATGTATCCAGATCTGCCAAGTTAGGGCTTTCCTTCCCTTTCATTCACTTCCTGTTCTCCCTCTCTTACCTCCCCACTTTTCCCTTCCCTTCCCTTCCCTCTCCTTCTTTGACCCTTCCCTTCCTTTTCTCTTTTCTTCCCCCTTTAGCTTCCTTTCTCTTCCCTTTTCTTTCTCTAATGTCTTTAAGATGAAGACATTAGAGAAAGTCCCCAGAAAATCACCACTCAAAATTTAATATGAGGCAATAAATTCTTAACCTGAACTGAAGACTCTGGATAATCTTCCTTAGAAAAACTAGATAATGAGTGCTTGTAAAGATATTGTACATGGGGTAACATTTACTTGAGTAAGGTAATAAGTATATTTCCTATCCAGCATTACTATCCACTCCTTTATTTTTCCCCTACCATCCCTTCCCTGCCCCTGTCCCCAAACCCTCCCTCCCCCTCTGTCCCCCAAAGTTGTAAAGTTCTTTTTCAACAGAGTGTCTTGTATATCTCATTGTTACAATGGGTCCACCTGTATGCTTATTTAAGCACTTTGTTATTTCCCTTCTCCTCCCCAAATTAGAAAAATGTATAAACAAGATGTAGAGCACCAGAATCAAATGCATGGAAAAAAGCAAAAAAATTGCATAGTGTATTATAAATACATTAAAAACAACAGCAAGAAAGACAAAACCTCTTGTGTCCCTATCTTGGGGTTCATTTTGCATGGAATCGCCCAATATAATCAAGAAATCTAATAACAACAGATGCTGGAGGGGATGTGGCCAAAAGGGAACACTACTGCATTGTTGGTGGGAGTGTAAACTTGTTCAACCACTTTGAAAAGTAGTATGGAGGTTCTTCAAAAGACTCCACATAGAGCTCCCCTATGACCCAGCAATCCCACTTTTGGGCATTTACCCTAATGATCACAAACAAGACCAGACTAAAGCTACCAGCATGACTATGTTTATCGCAGCATTATTTACTATAGCTAAGATATGGAAGCAACCCAGATGCCCCTCAGTAGATGAATGGATCAAGAAAATGTGGTATATATACACAATGGAATTCTATGCCTCCATCAGAAAGAATGACATTGCCCCATTTGTTAGGAAATGGAAAGACTTGGAAAAAATGATATTAAGTGAAGTAAACCAGGCCCAAAGAAACATAGGTCCCATGGTTTTCTTTATTTGTATATGTGTGGGACAATCAGAAAAGGTCAAAAGCTATGAACATATGACCACTTTTATGAAGTTTAAAATGACCATTTTACCTAAAAGCTCTAACCATGCTTTAAGCTAAACAAGATGGAGTAGATACCTTCTCTTACTAAATCTTTCAGAAGTTGGTAGAACATTCAATATGTTGAATTTTATTCTCACTACTTTAAGTTAGCTCAAATTTAGAAAATTAAAGAAGGAAGGACAGAAATACTGACACACACAGATCAGACTTCTCTTCTCCATCTGAAATCTCAGGTAAACCTTTAATGGCCAATACAGAAGTTCAAGAATTCAACTTATATCATTTGCAAATTGAACAGGAAGGGACATGAGGACATTATCTTGGGTGATATTATTTTACCCCTTAAAGTGGGAGGGAAGAAGAATGTAAAGATGAAAAATGTAGCGATAAATATAATTTGTAATGATAAAAATCATGTGGTAATGTGAACGACTAAGTTCAATTAAGATATGTTTTAAGACTATTATATAAGTATCTTCTCATTTCTGTTTCTCCAAATATCATTACTGGGAGCATTATAAAATGAGCTTCTATTTTAAACATCTGTCTCTGTGGTCTTTGTCGAATTCTTTACAAGTTTCTCATTTTCCTTATTAGTCTTCCCCATATATACTTACATTTCACTCATTTTGAAAAAGCGCCCCTGTTAAGGGGTTAGAGTATAGGTATAATACTAAGCGGACACGGATTCGTAGCACATGCAATAATGGTCACATTTGCTAGGTCCTAACAGATTTCAGTGGGGGGAAAAAACCCAGAATGAATCTATATTAGTTGCTAAAAGTTGACCTTTATTAGGAGAGACAGTTAAATTTCAAGAGCTGTCACAATCTAATGCTGTGGTCTTTGTGGTTGTTTTGGAGTACAGTATAAGCACATTGCACAATGCAAAACCCAGCTGCTTGTCTTTTCTGTGCAATGAAGTATAATTCTTTGGGAAGCCGGATATCTGGTTATTAGTATATATCCATGCTCCACTTCTACTCTCTCAAATAAACTCTTTGTCTGACAGATGTTGTGAAATCTTCTCTAGACTATAACACATCTGGAATACAAAGAAGTTCACTGTCAGTATTCCAATGGAGCCATTATATTTGTCCCTAATAGTCTCTTATATCATCATAGACCTACTTGAGACAAAAATGGAGAACTTTCTTAGGTGCGAAAAGATTTCTAAGGTAGAAATTCTCTGATTAAAGGAGAAGAGGACATGGGAGTTTCCTGTAGGCACCGCCATTGTACTCGTGAGTGTAAATGTGAGCAAGTCACTTCATGACTCTGTACCTCAGTTTCCCTACCTGTAAGTTAAGGATAGAAGTTTGTAATCACATCGTGCATGTCATGAAATTGTCAGTTACTGTGGCTATTAACTTAGGTAAAATTGCTATTTCTATTGATTTGTTGAAATCTATTATTATGAAAGACATTGAAGTAGATATATTTAGTCCATTGTTTTCCAAAATTAGGGGGGAAAAGTTGCTAAGCACTGTAGAAAATTTGTTTTGTACCAATCTGGATGTGGTTTTCCAAGGCTAAGAAATGAGTTGAACTTGTACAGGATGTGCATTTGTTTTCATTTTGGTTTACTGTCCTTCTGGGCATGTTGGATTTAAGAATGGTTAAAAGACAAAAATGCTCTCTAAAGTTTGCCATCGACTAGGAAAAAATGAAGAGGCAGACAATTGGGAAGTTTCCAAAGTGAAAATTACTTACCTTGTGAAAAATATGAAGGCAATTGTGTTCTGGATGTATTGTTTGGTTTTTTTTCTTTATTTTGCCAAGGTTTCTCTTTGCCATACATATAGAACTTGAAAGGAAACATATAAAGATATTCCCACAATTATTTTTTGGTGAACAAACCCTAAATGAGGTTATAAAAATATGCTTATTAGTGGTGTTGAAAATGTTGTGTTTAATACTGTCATGGTGGATATGTAGCATGCATTTATCAAAGCCAACAGAACTTGACAGAACAAAGCTGGATTCTCAAGAAATGCAAATAAAAGATAATTAAGGAGTTATGGGATTTCAAGATGGCATGCCAATTGAAAAGCTTATTGATGGAAATATATCAAGGAAACAGAAACTAAATGATAGAGATCCCAGTAGCTGAAGCTTGAATATTTGAGCAATATGAAATAGTGTATTTATATCTTCAGTATAAAATAAATCTTTATGCCACACATTTACTGAATAAAAGAAGTATATGAGAAATTCACCTCAACAGAAAACTTTAAATGAATTCATATGGACATTGTACCATTGAGAACTGGGGATATAATTCTATTTCTTAGCCTAGGCTGCACACAGCAACTTCCTTCTGAAAGATATACTAGTTTGGAAAAAGAAAGAAAAACAACTGACTTTGTAGTGGGGAAATGACCCACAACATCTCAGCCAAAGATAAATATTAATATTAATCATGTGTGTGTAACTTCTGTAGTCTTCCTTCTCAAATGCATAGTTACACTCAAATAATGGAGAAAAACAGACAAATTCCAATTTCGAGATAAATACAAAACACCTGCTATGACTGAAAACCAGTAGTTTACACCTGTAATCCAAACTATTCCAGAGGCTGAGATCTGAAATTGGCTTGAAGTCTGAGTGAGCAAAGCCTGCTAGATTCCATCTCCAAAACTACTAACAAAAAGCTGGGCTAGAGTCATGATTCATGTGGTAAGAGCACATGCCCAAGAAATGCAAAGCCCTGTTGAGTACAAACTCCAGTCTCACAAAACAATATGCAAAAACTCTGCCATAATTATCAGAACTAAGGAAAGTCTAAGAAACTGTCACAGCCAAGGAGAATTGAAAAAACATAGCAAGTAAAAGTAATGAGATTCCCTAGCAGCAATCCTGGAAGAGAATACGGGCTTATTAAACAACTAAGGAAATATGAATAAAATATGGACTTTAGTCCCCAGTATATCAATATTTCTTAATTTATTTTCTTATAAGTTCTGAATAATACCAATATGAATAATGGGAAAATATTTAGGGGGTATACAACTACTTTTTCTCTTCTGTTTCCTATTTTTCTGTAAATTAAAACCATCTCCTCATCCCAGTCATTCTATTTTTTTTTTTTTTTTGCCAGTCCAGGGGCTTGAACTCAGAGCCTGGGCTCTGCCCCTGAGCTTCTTTTGCTCAAAGCTAGCACTCTACCACTTGAGCCACAGCACTACTTCTGGCCTTTTATGTTTATGTGGTACTGACAAATTGACCCCAGGGCTTCATGCATGCTAGGCAAGCCATATTCCCAGCCCATCAATCATTCTATTTTAAAGGATGTGTACATGAACACCAGCAAATGTAATCAGATACATAGTTCTCTTGTGTTTGGACTATTATGGGTATTATTTTAGTAGCTGAATATACTTTAGAACATTGAATTGTAGCAGTTTTCCCATGACTGATTCAGGTGACCTGAGTTTCAAGACGGAATTGGATAGTTAGCACAAACTTTTGATCATGTATGCATTACGGACATGGGAACAAGAAACAAAACCTTGATGTACAGGTGTCTGCAATAGCGTAACAGATGTAGCAACAAGTGGTATCCATCAGCCGCATCTGAGTTAATGTCCTAGGGGAGTACTCACACAAGAAACGATTGATGCGAATAAGACTTTGATTTTTACTACTGAAGATTTAGCATGGACAGATTTCCCTTGAAGTAAATGAATATGAAATTATAACATGCCTCATGGGCAATGACTTCAAGACTTCGTACTGAATTAGATATTGTTGCTTTCATGTTTGTTTTCCAGATAAACTAACATCAAATCAAATTTCTGAAATTAAATTTACATGAGGCCATATTACACCCCTGTAGCATAGTTACTATTAATGCAGTATAATCAAGTGAAAGAATGCTGTAGATATTTAAAACCCGCAGATAATTTTGAGTCTTAATTTACTCAAATCATTTAAGCACCCACCATACAAGTAGATACCTGAAGAAGAGTTTATAACAATCGGAAATTAGAGTTATTTTTCTGATTTCTATTTCCTTCAGAAGAACTGATCTGATCAATTATAAAGGATCCAGAAAAGAACTTTTAAAAAAGGTGATAACCAATCACTATGCAACTTACACATGTTCAAACTTTTATTTGAGCATTATTAAATCATAAGGGTATAAAAGAATACTTATTGATTTGTATCAATCTAGTCTCTAATCTAGGTTAAACTATGATTAACATAGACTGTTAGTCTCATTGTGTCCTTTAGTGGTTTAATGCTATTTATAGAAAATATTTCTCTCCTCTTATGGGAACAATGGGAGATGTTTATTCTCAGATCCCTCCTAGGGCATATTTTCCTGTCTTGATGACACAATAGAGAAAGGAGAAAAGCTGCTTTCATTAAACCCCTTCCTATTTCTTAAGGCCTACTCCATTAAGTGATTACATTGAATCAGACAGCACCAGATGCTAGGGGTACAAACACAACCACAACATCCATGATTTCTGCTGCTTCTGGTGGATGAAGCAGACACCATGGTCAACTAGAAGCCATGTAGAAACACATGTAGAAGACACCACGATGCTCTCAGATAACAGCATCATAGAGCTGGTTGCAATGGAACTCCCAAAAGACTCAATAGATTTGTTTACTCCTCAGACAAGAACAGTAGTTTAAAGGAAAGAACATTCTACTCACAGTTCATTATTATGGACCATATGTTTTAGTGTAGAATTTATTCAGAGTTGGAGCAAGAGAGTTAGGCAAGGACAAGACTGAGGAGAAAGTTATACAGAATATGAATGTGTTAGACTCTATTCTGTAGATGAGAAGTTACTGAGCAATGCACAACAGGGAAACTATGGAAGTCAAAGATTTTACCATACGTCTGACGGCCATGTTTTACATGGATCAGTGAGTCCAAGAATAGAGGCAGGAAGATTAATGAGGACAGAGCTGGGATCCAACATGGCATTGAGAGTAATGTTGGTGGAAAGAGAGGACATTGGAGAAATGCAACAAGATAATTTAATTGAATACAACAGTCAAGAATAAGGGAAATCTGGGGCTGCAGGGGGGGGGGGGAAGATGGGAAGGGATGGGAAGGGGAAACAAAGGAGGAGGCAACAATGCTTGATAAGAAATGTACTCATTACCTTGCCCATGTAATTGTAACCCCTCTGTATTGTATTTTCACTATAAAAAAGAATAAGGGAAATCCAAAGGGAATTGAGAAATTTTTCTCTCAAGTTGGTGAGTGAAAGATTAGACCACCAAAGCACACTGAAAGAGGGGCTAGTTGTCAGTGACCATTTCTTTTGCTCAACATTGGATTTTGTTGTTGTTGTTGTTGGTTGTGGGGCTTGAACTCTGGGTCTGGGCACTGTCCCTCAGCTCTTCAGCTCAAAGCGATTGCTCTACCACTTGTGCCACAGCGCCACTTCCAGTTTTCTGGTGGTTAATTGGAGATAAGAGTCTCATGGACTTTACTGCCCAGGCTGGCTTAGAGCTGCAATCCTCAGATCTCAACCTCCTGAGTAGCTAGGATTACAGGCATGAGCCTGTAATTTGGTTTTTAACAGTGTTGTGCCTCTGGCACCTTCATGTGATATTATTGGTAACTGTCAAATGAGATTATGATTCAGAAATAGATTTCTTTTGATTATCATTAGAACAGCCAAAGTGTATTTTTGGTCTCAAAGTTCAACAAAAATATAGAGATGAATATCTAATTCTAGTATTTGCCTTTCCATAAGTTTGTGTACCTCTAGACCTGACGTTATTGTTGGCTATCTGTTTCTTCACTGTAATCAGAACAGTGTTTTCTATAGAGACTATTTTCTTTAAAAACTAAAATAATAAAATCCTGACATCAAAATCTATATGAAAATGTTTAGGCTACTTTGTGCACATATGAGATCTCCTAGATGCCTAAAATGTAGCTTGAAAGATAGCATATATATATGTGTATATATATATATACACACATATATTAACATTTTAATCATAAATAATAAACTTTAAGTTAAATGTTGCCCTTCAGGGGAAAAACAGTTCTGGGAGAATGCAGTCAAGAAATCCATAAATCCTACCAAATTAAGAAAAGTAAGGGGAAGGGTAGGTAGGAGGGGTGGGGGAGAAGGTTAAAAGAGGTGACATTGATCAAGATATATTGTTAAACGGAAATTCCTTTGTACAACTTATTCAAGATAATAAAAATAATAAATATTAAATGCCAAAAAATGCCTGCTTAGAAAGTTGTACTTTTAGCTGGGCACCAGTAGTTCATGACTGTAATCATAGCTACTCAGGAGGCTGAGATCTGAGAATCACAGTTCAAAGTCAACCCAGGCAAAAATGTCTCCCTAAGACTCTTATCTCCAGTTAACCACTCAAAAACTGGAAGTGGCACCGTAGCTCAAAGTTTTTAAGCACTACCAATGAGCAAAAGACTCAGGGACATACCTGTCTCTGAGTTCAGGCCCCAGGACTGACAAAAGAAAAAGAATAGAAAAGAAAAAGAAAGTTGTACTTTTACAGGGTACCTCTTAAAGAGAAGTAAACAAATGCAATTGGGTTTTTGTTTGTTTGTTTTTTGATCAGTCATGAGGCCTGATCTCTGGGTCTGGGCGCTGTCCCTCAGCTCTTCAGCTCAAGGCTAGTGCTCTACCACTTGAGCCACAGCGCCACTTCAGGCTTTTTTTCTGCTTATGTGTTGCTGAGAAATCAAACCCAGGGCCTCAAGCATGGAAAGCAAGCACTCTACCACTGAGCCACCTCCCCAGCCCCTGTAATTGAGTTTTAATTTGAGGATCTAACTTAAGTGTCAACTACTAATTGTTGACATGATTGTGATGCCATCTAATAACTTGCTGCTTCAGCTGGCAATTGACAACCAGTGATTATTTTTTTGACTTACTATTTAATATTTTAATTTTAAGAGACCGCCCACCTCCATATGAACTTCATTTAAAGATTCATTTAAATGACCCATGATATTTTTTTTCCCTGAAGTCAAGAGGAATGAAAGAATCTGAGAACTTCCTTCCGCTAGATGCCTGTTTTGGATGGGGGAAAAAATGTGACTTACTGGGCATTATTACAGTGCTTTCCCCATGAAAACCTAAGAAGAAAGGAAAATGGAGGCGAAATACAATTTATAATTTACCTCTTCATAGATCCATAGCCGCTTTTCAAGGAAGAAGTTCAGATGATGTCCCACTCTGAATCTGTACATCATCTAAGAGAACCTACTACTCAGCGATAAGATCTAATGTAAATGTAATGCAAGGGCGACATCTTTGACAGTCTTTATACCCCTTCATCAAATGATTACTTTCATTACATATGTCTTTCACAAAACATTTACTTGATGCATATTTTCAAATAGGTACTATGTTAGGTCCTTGGAGATATGAAAGGCTGAATCTCAAACTCTCTGAGAGTGGAGCAAAAGAAAAAAAAAATTGATTACTGTGTTCCTGAAGAGAGGCCTATGTGTCGGTTAACTTCATGTTACTGTAACACAATAAATAAGGCAATTAATTTACAAAGAAGAAAGGACTAAACCAGAGTTGGTATGCACTTGTAATTCCATCAGTTAGGAGGCTGTTGTAGTAGGATTGGGAAAGGAAGAATAGAAAGATCAAAAGAAGGAGGAGAAAGGTTTTTGTATGGGTCATAGTCCTTAAGATTCCAATCAAAGATTGAACTAAATTCTATCTAGGTAAGATAAACATTACAGATTTAATATACATTGTAGAGTTGCAAGTGTCAACAAACAATTAAGAAAAGTATGAAATATTGAACACAAAAAGATTCAGGCAAGTGAATTTTTAGAAGAAAAAAGAGAGAGACCATTGTTAGGAGTAAGTAAGAGGCTTTGAGATTCTGGTGAGGCTTATTTTCCCTAAGTATATATTTTATTGTTCTCTATATTGAGGCATTACTTTTTATTTGTATGCATGGTATATTTCCTAGTAATTAACACCCACACGGTCCTGGGCGCATAGGTCTGGAGTCCTAAAGAGATATGAAAAAAGAAATGTGCGGCCTGCCAAATGCATCAAATACCAGCACCTTATTCTCACTTGACATTTTATTTCAATTATCTTCTTCTGAGAACTCAGTTTAACAATACATTGCATTTTCACCCACAACTATGTAATGGAAATGAAAATATTTTTAATTATAAAGTATATGATTTCTAAAGATAAGTAGAAATACTTGAACGACCGTATGCATTTTTAATAAAGCACACTCTTAATATTGATTTTACACTGATTTATAAACTACCTCACTGGGATCTGCTGAAACATTAGCCAGTAATGGCTAAGGAAAATGTCTCTGTCACCTTCTAGCTTTGCATTGTCTTTAGATGACCTCTGGTGAGACCCGTAGCATTCTTTGGCAAAAAAGGAAAAAAAAAACCTTTGTCTGTTATGATTTTTAATACAAATTAAAAGATGTTCGGGTGACTCTATGTGCTCAGCTCAGATTTCACATAGAAGTTATAACCCTGCCTTGCCTTTGTACAAGCTGTTGTAGTCGCTCTGGGTTTTTCTGAATTGTGGGCAATAGTAAAGCACATTTGCTACCTGGTCAAGCATTTCTTAAGAAATAACAGAAATAGTTAATAACAAGTGATCTAAAGTGAAGGAAGTAATCCATACTATTAGAAGCATGAAAGGAAGTTTATGTGGAAGGAACATGATGCCAGATAGAAACATGGAGGCATAAAGTAGAGGGAGAAGAAAGTATCTGAGCATTGGGCTCAAATACTAACTGGAATAAGTATCTCCCCTTTTGTGAAAAGGTTGGGATCTCTATGTTAGCTTGCAAAATATTAGAAAACACAATTCTTTTTGCTTAACAACCTGATTAGACCATGTCCTAATTTTTTCTGGCTTTTTAAAATATGTTTTTTTTTATTGTAGAAATACTGTACAGAGGGGTTACAGTTAGATGAGTAAGGTAATGAGTACATTTCATATTTTTTCTGTCTCTGCGCTCTTTAGCTCAAGGCTAGTGTTCTACCACTTGAGCCACAGCGCCACGTCTGGTTTTCTGCTGGTTAATTGGAAATAAGAGTCTCATTAACCTTTCTGCCCAGGCTGGCTTTGAACTGGGATCCTCAGATCTCAACCTCCTGAGTAGCTAGAATTACAAGCATGAGCCATCAGCACCAACGTGTTCTAATATTTTTAAAGATTAAACCAGGAACTACTTTAGCATTCATCTTTTAGTTGTAATAATTAATTAAAGAGATAATTCTCAATACGTTTAGAAATATATTGTGTACATTTACTTTCTTCATTTTAGATCACTTGTTATTATATTATTATATATGATATATGTAAATTATATAAGATATATAATATATTATTATACATATTATTATAGTATAGGATAGTAACTGACATTTAGGGCTATGCATGTAGCTCAGTGATAGAGTACTTGTCTACTATGTATGAGGCCCTGAGTTCAACCACCAGCACTGCCAAAAAAACAAAAAATCCAAAACAAGAATAGCAACAACAAAAACCCAAACTTTCACTTGACCCAGTTATCAGATTCCTATTGTCAAGACAAACATATTTAGAATACCAATTTATCATTTTATGTAAAAAATATACATTCTGAAAGGATAAGTTGATTATGTCCACTTGACTCTAATATTCTTGCCTATAGGAAGTTTATACAGACAAATATCTTTCTACAGAAGAATACTTAGTGAGGAAGAAATACTGTTTTGAGTAAGTACTTAATTGACTCTTATCCCTAAAGCTTCCATATTTCCTGCCTGAAAAAACAGGGAAGTCCTCCTAGTGATTTTTACTTGCTCTTAAATTGTTAATATTCAATTAAGTGTTAAATGTTAATTAACTTTTAATTGTTCAGCTTCAATTACCCTTTCAGAACACTCTTAGGAACTCTCATTTTTCTTGATATATATTCTGATTGATACCACAAATATTCCCCAAATGCTCATTTGCCAAAGTTCTGCCACATACATAATCTCACACAGTGACAGGACGATGAGCAACAGAGTTTATGTTATCACCTCAAATGTGTAATACTGGCCTTCCTTCCTTTCTATCATGTGGAATCATATTGATTGATTCATTTGATACATGCATTGCTAGCCTCACACTTACCACAAAGCACAGGGGGCCTTAAACTTGCTATGCAGCCCAAGGTGGCCTCAAATTTATAATCCGACTGCTGCAATCACTCACGTACTGGAATTGCAGGTGTGAACCACCATGCTCCATTCAATGTTTTGGTTAATATCTGGAGTTTGGTTTTTTTGTTGCTGTTGTTGTTTTTGGATTTTTTTGGCAGTGCTGGTGGTTGAATTCAGGACCTTGTGCATGGTAGACAAGTATGCACTGAGCTACCTGCCTGGCCCTAAATGTCAGTTATTACCTTGTACTGTGGTAATAACAGTGATCTGAAATGAAGAAAGTAAATGGACACTATGAGAAATATGAAAAGTAGTTTATGTGTAAGGAAAATGATGCCCGATAGAAACAGGAATGCACAGAGAAATGTAGAGAGAGAAAAAAGTGGAGAGGACAAGAGGAGATAATAAAAGCAGAAGGGCAAGGAAGGGAGGGAGAAGAGGATGGAGAAGAGAGGAGAAGGGAAGGGAGAGAAAGGAAGGGGAAAAGATAGAAGAAGGAGAGGGGAAGAGAAGAGGAGAGGAAATGGGGTTGCATGAAATTGCAGAGCTTCTGCATGGCAAAGGACATAGCTAGCAAGATCAATAGAAAGCCCACGGATTGGGAGAAGATCTTCACTAGCCATACAATGGACAAGGGTCTCATATCTAAAATATACCTGGAACTCAAAAAATTAAATCCCCCAATAACAAATCCTCAAAGAAACAATTGCCCAATAAAAAAGTGGGCTAAAGAATTAAAGAGAAACTTCTCTGAAGAGGAAATAGGAATGGCCAATAGACACATGAAGAAATGCTCAACCTCTCTAGCCATAAAACAAATGCAAATCAAAACAACACTAAGACAACACCTCACCCCAGTTAGAATGGCTATAATCAAGAACTCTAATAACAACAGAGGCTGGAGGGGATGTGGACAGAAGGGAACCCTACTGCATTGGTGGGAGTGTAAACTTGTTCAACCACTTTGGAAAGCAGTAGGAGGTTCCTCAAAAGACTCCACATAGAGCTCCCCTATGACCCAGCAATCCCAGTTTTGGGCATTTACCCGAATGATCACAAACAAGACCAGACTAAAGCTACCAGCACAACTATGTTTATTGCAGCAATATTTCCCATAGCTAAGCTATGGAAGCAACCCAGATGCCCCTCAGTAGACGAATGGATCAAGAAAATGTGGTATAGGGGCTGGGAAGGTGACTCAGTGGTAGAGCGCTTGCCTTGCATGCCTGACGCCCTGGGTTCGATTCCCCAGCACCACATAAACAAAAAGGAAAAAGCCAGTGGCGCTGTGGCTCAAGTGGTAGAGTGCTACCCTTGAGCTGAAGAGCTGATGGACAGCGCCCAGGCCCAGAGTTCAGGCCCCACAACCGGACCCCTCCCCCCAAAAAAAGAAAATGTGGTATATGTACACAATGGAATTCTATGTCTCCATCAGAAAGAATGACACTATTCCATTGTTAGGAAATGGGAAGACTTGGAAAAAATGATATTAAGTGAAGCAAGCCAGGCCCAAAGAAACATAGGCGGCCCCATATACGATGATGTTAAGTGAAATGAACCCCAAGATAGGAACACAACTTGTTTTTTCTTTCTTGCTATTGTTTTTATTGTATCTAAAATATACCATGTGATTTTTTTTTGTTTCTCTTGTATGTTCTTCCTCCACGGTATAACTCCTGTTTTCACTGTATTTGATGTCGGTGCACTGCATTTTGTATATACATTTTTCTAATTTGAGGAGGGGAAGGGAAATAACAAAATGCTGAAACAAGGAACAACATGACCCATTGTAATAATGAGATGTACAAGACACTATGTAGAAAACGAACTTTACAACTTGGTGGGGGGAAGGGATGGTAGGGGAAAAACAAAGGAGGAGGTAACAATGATTGATAGGAAATGTGCTCATTGCCTTACTCATATAACCGTAACCCCTCTGTACACTATTTTTACAATTTAAAAAAATAGGAAAAAAACAACAAAAAAAGAAACAGAGACATCATTGTATGGAAATACCATCATGTCTTTAATGATTTACTTATGCATGTGACACTGAAACTATTTTTTAAGGGTTTGATCTGAAGTGATAGGCCCTGTCTTTGATTCTTACTGTAAGACAGTAATTTTTATTTATTTTTTGTCAGTCATGGGGCTTGAACTGTGGGTCTGGGTGCTGTCCCTTAGCTCTTGAACTCAAAGCTAATGCTCTACTACTTGTGCCACTTTCCATTTTCTGAGTGGTTTATTGGAGATAAGAGTCTCACAGATTTTTCTGCCCAGGCTGGCTCTGAACCCGGATCTTCAGATCTCAGCCTCCTGAGTAGCTAGGATTACAGGCATGAGCCACTTGTGCCCAGCTGACAGTAATTTTTTAAATACACACATATATGCACATACACCAAATCTATAAATGTGAGTTATTATAACAAAGTAAGAGTGCAGTTTTATGATACTACATAGAATGGATGTAATATGCAGGAGATCTTGTCAAAACTGGCCTAGAATCATTTTTCCCAAGCAAGATATTCATTATAAATACAAGTCCTGCTACAGAAAAGTAAGGAACTTGAATAGCTCCTTCCTATCTCCCATATCCCTCCCCTAAACCACCAAGGATATTTCGAAACACTTTTTCATCTTTCAGAAAGAACAATAAATTTGGAAGTAAAATGCTCCTTTGGACTGCAGAAGCTCAGATAAAATGAAAGCCCTTTTTTCCCCAGAGACGGCATTAACTAAAGATTTTCCTTTTCGTTGTTATTTTTTTATTGATAAGTTTTTTTTATTGTGAAAATGTGTACAGAGGGGCTACAATTACATGAGCAAGGTAATGAGTACATTTCTTTTTTTTTTTTTTTTTTGGTGAAAATACCATACAGAGGGGTTACAATTACACGGGCAAGGTAATGAGTACATTTCTTATCAAGCATTGTTGCCTCCTCCTTTGTTTTCCACCTACCATCCCTGCCCTCCCACCTCCATGACTACACTCCCTCCCCCAGCCCCCGCCAAAGTTGTAAAGTTCATTTTTCGACATAACATCTTGTATATTTCATTGTTGCAATGGGTCCACCTGTATCCCTATTTAAAAAATTTGTTTTTTCTCTTCCCCTCCCCAAATTATACCAACATCAAATACAGTAAAAACAGGGATAATACCATGGGGGAGGGACATACAAAGCAACAAAAAAGTCACCTTATAAATATATTAGAAACAATAGCAAGAAAGAAAAACCACTTGAGTCCTTATCTTGGGGTTCATTTCCCTAACATCAACTTATCTGACTGTTTCTGCTTGTCTCTGACATATACTAGTTATTGCAAATAAAGGAAACCATGGGACCTATGTTTCTTTGGGCTTGGCTTACTTCACTTAATATCATTTTTTCCAAGTCTTTCCATTTCCTAACAAATGGGATGGTGTCATTCTTTCTGATGGAGGCATAGAATTGAATTGTATATATATACCACATTTTCTTGATCCATTCATCTACTGAGGGGCATCTGGGTTGCTTCCATAGCTTAGCTATGGGAAATAATGCTGCAATAAACATAGTTGTGCTGGTAGCTTTAGTCTGGTCTTGTTTGTGATCATTCGGGTAAATGCCCAAAACTGGGATTGCTGGGTCATAGGGGAGCTCTATGTGGAGTCTTTTGAGGAACCTCCTACTGCTTTCCAAGGTGGTTGAACAAGTTTACACTCCCACCAACAAATGCAGTAGGGTTCCCTTCTGGTCACATCCTCTCCAGCCTCTATTTTTATTAGAGTTCTTGATTATAGCCATTCTAACTGGGGTGAGGTGTTATCTTAGTGTTGTTTTGATTTGCATTTGTTTTATGGCTGGAGAGGTTGAGCATTTCTTCATGTGTCTATTGGCCATTCTTATTTCCTCTTCAGAGAAGTTTCTCTTTAATTCTTTAGCCCACTTTTTTATTGGGCAGTTGTTTCTTTGAGGATTTGTTATTGGGGGATTTAATTTTTTGAGTTCCAGGTATATTTTAGATATGAGACCCTTGTCCATTTTATGGCTAGTGAAGATCTTCTCCCAATCTGTGGGATTTCTATTGATCTTGCTAGCTATGTCCTTTGCCATGCAGAAGCTCTGCAATTTCATGCAATCCCATTTGTACAACCTTTCTTTGATTTGTTGGGTTTCTGGGTCTCTACTATTGGAGTTACATAGGTTCTTGAGACTTAAAATAAAGATGGTAAGAAAGTATAATATTACTAGCACATTATTCATAAAAGCTACAATTTTAAAAGACGTATCCTAGGTATACTAAGCAGCTGATATTATTAAGTTGCCTCCACTCTATGCAGTGATGTTACATCCATTTCATAGATGAGGAAATTTTAATTTAAGTGACCATTTCCTAAGAGACACCTGGTTTGGAAAAAAAACAAAGTATAAGCAGTACTTGAACCCAACTTAGTTGATTCTCAAGATCAGTAAACTCAGAGCATTGTGCCCTTAATTGCCAATTGAATCTCAATTCTTTGGGAGTTTTCTTTTTTGTTCTTGTTTTTGATTTTTTCCCAATGGCTTTGCTCATGAGTTCTTCATGGTTTATTGTCTGTTTTTCCTGAAATCATTTGAAATGTAAAGATGAAAAGAAAGAGATAAACAACCAGCCTCTGAAAATACCTTGTAATACCTCCCCTAGCTGTGCTTTTACATCATCAGGACCCTAGACGCCATCTGTGATGATCCAGCTCCCCAGTGTTCTTTCTATGTTCTCTGTTCTCACATATCATTAGTCACTCCTGGGAGCAAGCCATTCTCCAGCATCTTCCATCTCTGCTCGATCAACCTTGGTAGTGAAATCTTGGGATTCAGA
Source organism: Dipodomys spectabilis (assembly GCF_019054845.1). Lineage (NCBI taxonomy): Eukaryota > Metazoa > Chordata > Mammalia > Rodentia > Heteromyidae > Dipodomys > Dipodomys spectabilis. The sequence continues at coordinate 3,815,034 of NW_024870974.1, forward strand.
AGGCCAGTGCAAAGCATAGCCACTTTATTTATATATACAGTGGGTTTGGTTGAAGTAATCCTGTAGCAAGAACGCATTACTGCTACAGTGTTAACTCGATTGTAATTTCATGATGCAAGTCAAAACTTTATCTGATACTAGAATATTTCTATCAACACGTTTGTGTGTGTGTGTGTGTGTGTGATCTTTTTATCTTATTTTTTCAATTTATGTTTTCCTTAGGAAAGGATCTGGGCTCTAAAGAACCAGCAATTGAGAAATTAAAATAGAAAAATGAATAAATAGAAAAGTAAAAAATGATCACACAAATAACAAGTATATAGCCAAAATAATGTGACAGATCTATCATTTAAATCTATTTCTTGTCCACAAGAATCTTTACTTTGGCTGTATGTGTATTTCAAAATAACAAAGGAAGAAATTATAAAATATAACAGAATAGAGCAATTTGCCATAAAACAACCCAAATATCAAAATAATAGTGAACAATATTATGTTACATGAATTGCTATTCATAATTGACAGTTCTGAAATAAATCATGGTTTATAAATTTAAACATTTATGAGAAGATATTTTGTGATACCAAACTCCTTTTCTTGAAAAAGCAAGAGAAATGTGTAACCTATTTTTAGAAGACTCCCAATGAATAATAATGCTGTAAACTCCATCTAGAAAAATCACTTATCTGTATCATTTCAGTCTATAGACACCCAAAACATTGTTTTTATTTCTTCGGATTGGACATGTTATTTGTAATGGATGACTTAGTCTTTCTTTTGAGTCATAGGGAGATAATAACTCTTGGCATCTAAGATCTAAAGAAAGCATTGGCTTTTCCATTTGCTTTTGGCAATACATGACTGGAATAAAACGTGTCCATTTCTCTGCTTCTCACCTCAGCCTGTTAACAACTACAGCCTAGTGCGGTGTCTATAGATTCTATGAAATGTGTGGTCGACTTTTGCCTTTAGGTAGTTCCCTCTTCTTCTATTGTAGTTTACCCTCTGAAATAAAGAAAATAAATCAAAACATGAATGCTGAAGACATCATAAAACAAAAAACTTTGACAATTGAAGAAGTGGTATGTTCATCCCAAGTCACTTCCTAGAGAAGCAATTGTTACCTAAGCTAATTTTGTCTTGAGTGTGATCAAAGTCCCACCTAAGAGGCAATGGATCTGAAGTAGAACTTTGCTGTTATTCAGATACACTATGCTTACCATGCTTCTTTTTGAGTCACTGAAGGCTAATAGGGAATGAATTACATTGTAGGTAATTTCAATATTGTATCATCTGATGATTGGAGTTACGCCAATTTGCCCAATCCTATATGTTCATCTATATGCTTCTACCTTGCACCTCTTTGTCTGTAGTCTTTCAGTATTTTTCTTTCAATTTTCTGCTAGACCAATTGCCTAAGCCCACAATTCATTTGGATTCTAGTCAGGTGCATGTCCCAAATCTCTGCATATCCAAAGATTTTTTTTAATCATTAGTACTTTCTATAACAATTCTGGGTGAGCCTATGATGCATTTTTACTTAAAACTGCATTCCGTCATTTGATCAATTAAAAATGTGTCTATTATCTTTAAATAGTTGTATAAAGGAGTTGCCATTCAACAAAGCACCTTAGGAATATAGTGTGTCTTCAGCGATGTCACCCCTTTCAGTATCTTCACCTTTCACTCCCCACCTACCCCTTCCCTCACATTTCTTAATTTGTTGTCGCATTTGCTCAATTTTTATGTCTTTATTAATCTTGGTATTATTTTCCTTAAGTAGCTGTACAAAGGAGTTTCAATTTAACATGTCAGTTTGTGAGTACAATGCATCTTAATCAATGTCATTCCCTTCATCATTCCAATCTTTCCAGCCCCATCCATCCATTTACTCAATACTTGTACACCTACTCTGTACAAAACGAGAATCAATGCATAACAAGACAATCTCAATCCCCAAATTATCAAAGCCTTGTGCTCATCTTTGACCTGACAACTATTCAATCCTATCTGCCAGGGAATGGCTTTTGGTCAAGCCTTTCTCAAAGGGTGAATGAGTTCTTGCCAATGACTGGCTAACTACTCCTTAAGCAGTTTATACTAGCTCATAGTCTACTGGAAGTCAGAAGGGCATAAAGCATACATAGCAAGTGATAAGGAACATTTGTAGCATGTTCTCAAGAACACAGAAACATTCAGTGTTTCCCCAGTAGCAGAGAGATTAGCCTGGAGATTGAATATCTATGGAGTCATAAAATTACAAGTAAAAAGACAGAGAGTAACAGAAGTAGCAAAAGTAACAGACAGTGTGATTAATCACAAATGTGATTATCTATCCTAGAGATGAAGCCTGGAATGCACTTTGGGGAAACTGACAAAGCAGTCTCTGCTAAAAGCACAAGTACTGCACTAGCCTTCCAAAGTTCACACAATCTCTTTTTCGTCACACATATGTTTCAGAGTGGTCCTGAAGCCATTGTTTCTTATCAACACTGGAATGAACTGCTGATCTAAAAAAGTGATGAGAGATAATGCTAAAAGAAGCAAAGGGAGAAGGGGGGGGTGGAGTATGCACGAAGAAAGATGAAATATTGCTAGAACAGTTTGTTCCTAAATAATACTCAAGTGATCATTACTTTCAGAGTATATGTGGTTTCAGCCACAACTCAAAACAAGTCAATTAGATATAGGCAAATATTGGCAGCATTACAAAGCAATTGGTCATGACTTTAAGTAAGAAACTGTATTGTGAATGGGATTTTGAGAAGGGTCTGGGGGGACTCAAGCTACTTCAAGCCAACAGTGGACTCCAAAACGAAAAGTGATATCATGCCAAAATGGACATGATGCTTTGATAATACTTCTGGATTTATTTGAATTCTAGGCATCCATCTAAACCCTTAGGTGGAAACAAGGGAAAATAACCTTAGAGACCTGCCCCATTCAAGCACAAACAATCATGGAGTAAATCCAGACCCTCCATGGATATCAAATCCCTGACCCTAAAGAGTATTTCTTCTCATTTAAGTATAGAAAGTGAAAAGTGAAAAGGGAACTATCAGTTAAGTAAATACTGAAGTTTTAACACAATAAATGTTGACATCTTTGGATAGCTACTCATGTTCTTCTAATATTTTTTTTAATCTTAACTTAAAAAATCTGGCCATGTTTATTATGGAAAATGTGGAATGAAGATAGTTCCAAACCTTCCTGGATTTAATCATAAAGAACCTCAGATCTCCTTTGTGACTCAGGCTTCCTAAGGATGAAGCTGGGAATCGGAGCGTGTTTGTCGGTGGGATCACTTACCGTATTCATGCGGCCAACAACAGACAAGTTAAGATGGCAAGGAGACACCCTGCCATCCTGGCCACAAGAACGAGTCCACACCACATTCTGAAAGGCATTTGCGAAATGTCTTCTGTAAAGTTTTTCCCAAAGGATGAATGAGTTCTTACTGGGAACTGGCAAAGGACTGTTTATACACTTTATGCCAAGTGAATAATTTATTAAAAAGGATAACTTAAAAACTTAAAGGATAGAACCTTACATTCAGTAAGTGACATGATCCTTAAGAATACAACACGAGTTGGGTGCTGATAACTCACCCCTGTAATCCTAACTGCTTAGGATGAGGATCGAGATTTGAAGCCAAACTGGCTAGGAAAGTTCTTGAAACTCTTACCTTTAATTAACCAGTAAAAGGCAAAAAGTGGACATGTGGCTTCAGCAAAATAAGCTCAGGGACAGTGTCTAGGCCCTGAATTCAAGCCCAGGACTAAGGGGGAAAAAATACAACATTGTGTGCTTTTCAGACACTAAGTCTCCCATAGGAGATTACATAATGAATTTGTTTACACTAATATCTTCAAATAATGATCTTATGTGTATCAGGCTTTTAAAAATTAACTCTGTACCTGTGCAATATGGTACTTCATACATTTCTTTCTTATTGTAAATGGTCGTTTTTTTTTAATGTACTTCTTTCCTAATAGCTAATTGATGTCAGATCTGTCTCCTGGATTCTAAAACTTATTCATCTTATAAAAGTTGTTTGTTCATTCTACAAACAATCAAGAACATGTTAAAATAACAAACACCAGTTTGTGCTGTTGTTTGTCATTGACAAATAGGTAGAGATCCTAAAACTCATAGTATTTATCCTGATCCAACTTAGGTTATGTTTTTCTCTGAGTATCTTTTCCACATATAAAGATATGAAAGTTATGATTGTTAGGTAAGCACACAAAAAGTGTTCTCCTTCATTGGTACTAGCAAAAACACACACCCATATCTACTATTCTTAGCATCTTGCATTTTATTTAAAATTCAGTTAGGATTATTAATATTGATACCTAATCAATAACTTACTATGGGTATGGACTTGCTTAACAGTCAAGTGTTTAACAGTCTTCCTTCCTTTCTTTTTTTCTCTTTCCTTCTTTCTTCTTTCTTTTACTTCCTCTCATTTCTGGAATCAAACTCAGGCCTCAAGCATACTAAACAAGCACACTACTTCTAAGCTATAATTCTGTAGCCTTACAGCTAGAGAACTCTTACCAAACCTCTTTAGAAAAATAAACAAAGGCTCAGATGCTATAGGATCCATGCCTGAGGACAAGCTGCTTCTGGATAAAAGCTTTAAAAGCTTTTTTAACTTTCTACATGCTAATATTCCCCAAAAGGTATTTCGGTAAGTTCTTACCCTTCTATTTAGTCCATGAAAAAAAGGAATCTCTATGGTTAAATAAATTCAGGGAATAACTGTGCTTTATATCTTCCCTTGGAGATTAAAAAAATGCATACTGTAATATTTCAGAATATGGAAATCCTATAAAAACATCAATATGCCCAACTAAGAAGAATCCAGTCTTATTATTGGAATTGAATCTTTTTCCCATAAAATACATTAATATTCAGGTAAGAAATATTCAGTTGGACTCTGCTTAGAAAATTACATTATTTGATTACTAAAATAATTGGTAAATAATTGGTGTATGTTAAGAGTCAAATTGTATTTGAACAATAATATTAAAATGTAATTGTATTGTATATCTATAATCAATTTAGGAGTCTACACAATGGATGAGTTTAAGTTTTCTGACTATTGTTTGTTTTCTCACTGTGTAGCAGCTCCTTTTTCCTTTTTTCATTATTTAGAGAATATTAGTTTCTATAACCAAACCCACATATATAAGACCTTACATGTTTAATACAGTGCATTTACCCTGTACAAATGGAAAAAAATAAATTTAACTTTTCTAGACATATATGGCTATTAGTTTCTGTACAATGCCAACTCAACGTATTAAACTGGGATACTTTTTCCAAAGCTGACAGCACAGCTAAAGAGCAGTTCCTTTCTAACATCTCACTCAAATTATTTCTATCCATGATGATTAATTTTTAATACTGAAAAGTTAATGTTAGAAAACTATATAATCAAAAACAAAAGCTAGCTCTCTGAGAAGGTCAACAGAGTTGATAAACACCTATCAAATTGATTAGAGAATAAAAGGAGAAAAGTTACAAATTATTACCTTCGGGGATATTTTCCAGAGGAAGTAATACAACTGGAGTCTTTTCAGATTTTAAGAGAATAAAAGAGGAATTTTGAAAACAAAATTACCTTGATACTGAACCAGACAAAGATAGCACAAAAAAAGCTATAAGACAATGTTTCTCATAAATACAGATTAAGAAAACACTTCCTTCCATTCAATTTTAGAAAATTAAATTTAACAGAACATAAAAACTATAATGCATTGCCACCAAGTAGAGTTTACTCCAGGAAGTTAAGGTGAATTTTACTTCTGAAGGTCAACATAATGTATTACATTAAGGGATTTGAAAGCCAAAAAAGAAAAGTCATCTAAATAAATAAAACACCTTGAATTGAAAAACATAACAGAAAATCTCTCACAAACCAGAAATGGGAGGGAACTTGCTTCACTTGTTACAGCTCACCAATGAATATCCTATCCTAAGTATGCCTGACTGTATTTTGAGATCAGACCCTTTAAAAGATAATGGAGAGAAAATAATGTCTTTAGCGTAGGCCTTCATCGAATCTAACCAACATCTCAGGATAACCAATATAGCTAAGGATGTTCATATAAAAAGAGAACATTTGGATGCACAAAAAGAAATGAAGCACCGCTGTGTTACACAGGAAAGAACACATGAGGACACAGTTAATAAGAAGTCACCGCAAACCAAGGAGAGAGGCCTCAGGAGAAACCCAACTTGCCAACACCTTGTTCTTAAACTTCCTGCATCTTGAGCTGTGAGAAAACAAATTAAATATCTGTGTTTTAGCCACCCATTCTTTGTTATGGCAACCACAACAAATCACTACAGCCCCATGACCTTACCCTCACACCCAACCCACCACCATGTATAGCCATTCATGCTATTCCTTTCTGTCTGGCAACACAGAGATGCCAAGACTAAATGTCACTTGCTAATAATGCAAAGTGATGAGTTGGAAACAATCTGCCGGAAGGAAAACGAGCCAAATCAGGAACACCCGCATTGCTCAATTACATGAATGAAGAATAAAATTGTATTGTATTGATCCACTAAAATAAGGAGGGTTATTAGTTACAGCAGTTAGCAACACTCTCAACTAAAACACTCTAAAAGTTTTCTCTCCCCAAGTCTCCTCTTAGTCACTGTTGGCAGAGGTGCTATATACTTTTCACCTCTTAACAAGCTCAGTGGGAATATGGCTGGCTTCTATTACATATTGGCTTTCAATGGAGGTATTTTTGCTAGTCATGTCCACATCTGAAGGTTTTAACCACAACTCTGGGACAGAGTGAGTTTTCCACTCAATATCCTCTCCATGTTTTAAAAATAGATTTTTTTAAGGCAAAAAGAAGTGGAAAATTCACAAACATATTAATAACAAAAAGACGTGGCAATTATATGCCAATCCGATGCAAACTTTTCCATTATTTAGGAAGAACTGGGGAGGCGATCACTATTCAAAAATAATGAAAAACTAAAACACCATTGCTGTCATAAGGAACTTCACATGATTGCCCTGAAATAGAAGATAAAAATCACCTCTGGATTGTTTAGGACTTTGAGCTCTATACGTGCGTGAGACTCTCTTCTCTCAATTTCCAACCATCTTCCTCAAGAGACGTGGAAGAGGTGAATGAATTTATATGCTGCCACTGAGTCTAATCTCAAGAGGGAAGCAGAACTCGGAATTTCTGTGTCTTCCATCCCAAAGGACTTCCCTCTAGTGGCTATGCTAGCTACTAGCCTGAGAATAGCACGGACCCAAGTCACTATTTGTGACTGGGATTCACATAATATGGACTCCCATCTGTGGTGGTGTGAAATGTGAAGTGCAGGCTTGTGCTGTAGAAGGAAGCTGAGAACAAGGACACCAGCGAGCTGTATCCTTATCCTCGGATAAGAAGAAGGGGAAGAACAAGTGTGGTTCTTGTTACAAGTGGGGGCTAAAACAGAGTCCGGAGAGACCCTGGACTCAAGGTCAACTGGAGCCCCAATCCTTGCCCAGATAGCTCAAACAGCATTGGTGTGACTGATACACTCCCAAGGACTAGAGAGATTTGTTGGAAGTCCTGCTATGACAGGACTCCTATGCAAATAGCATTTTCTGTCTAACGTATTTGGATGAGAGAGAGAGAGAGACAGAGAGAGAGAGAGACAGAGACAGAGACAGAGACAGAGAGACAGAGACAGAGAAACAGAGATACAGAAAGAGAGAGCGAGAACAATTGGTCACACAGATAGAGTAAACTATAAAATATAAGCCTGAGGAAGAAGGGAATCAACTCTGTTTTCCTCAGCAAGAAACATCGATTGACTTTTTTTTTTTTTTTTTGTCGGTAATGGGGCTTGAACTCTGGGCCTGGGCGCTGTCCCTCAGCTCTTCAGCTCAAGGCGAGCGCTCTACCACTTGAGCCACAGCGCCACTTCCGGTTTTCTGGTGGTTTATTGGAGATAGGAGTCTCACGGTCTCTCCTGCCCGGGCTGGCTTTGAACCGTGATCCTCAGATCTCAGCCTCCTGAGTAGCTAGGATTACAGGCGTGAGCCACCAGCGCCCGGCTCTCGATTGACTTTTTGTAAGGAAGGTTGTTTTGTCTGTGTACTTATTTTTTCTTCTTCTTTTTTTAACCATTTCTACCTTCATTCATTTACTTTTCTTCAACTTCATATATATTTTTAAATCTTTTCTTTCTCCACATTTTTTCATGACTTAATTATTAATAGTGTTAGCCTTAATTATTTTAAAGCTTTGGGTAGCTTTTAAAGTTTTAAATAATTTTTAAGTAACTCTGCTCCTTTCTTTTCTAAATGCATTGGGATATAGATAATGGTTACAATTATTTCTTTTGCTACATTTAAGTATGTAGGTTATTTTTCAATTGATAAATTTTTTGTCTCTTGATCTGATTTCTCTCCTCTTAATGATAGCACAGATTGTAACCCCTAAAGAAGACTGCCAACTAAGAATATCCCCACAGAAACAATTCTACAAATTGCAATGAAGGATCGCAACAAATACCAAAAAGCAAGTTAGCATAATTCCTCCAAAATCTCACAACTCTTCAACCAGTGAACCCAAAGATATTGAAATAGTTTGCGTGTCATACAAAGAATTAAAAAATTACTTTAAAAATTACTGGTGATGTCAAAAAGATTCAAATAAGTAGAGGTATGATGCAAGAAAATCAACACATAACCTATATTAAAAAATCAACCACCTCGATGAGAAATGTAGCAAAGAAATTTTCTTAAAAATCTTAAATGTTAAACTTAAAGAAAAACAACATAGTAGTGCCAGGCGCTGGTGGCTCACGCCTGTGATCCTAGCTACTCAGGAGGCTGAGATCTGAGGATTGCAGTTTCAAAGCCAGCCCAGGCAGGAAAGTCCATGAGACTCTTATCACCAATTAACCACCAGAAAACCAGAAGAGGCTCTGTGGCTCAATTGGTAGGAGCACTCTCCTTGAACTGAAGAGCTTAGGGATAGCACTTGGCCCAGAGTTCAAGCCCTACGACCCACAAAAAAACAAAAACAAAAACCACAGTAATTCAAGCTAGAAAATACTGTATCATAATACTAATAAACTAGGACAAGCAAAAAACTAAAGACAAAATGAAGGACATATTACATACAGACAACAATACAGAAAAGGCAAGTAAATGTAATCACAACATTGAACAATTCTGGATCATTTTCAAGAAACAAAACTTAAGGATCTATGGAGTAGAAGAGGATCTGAGCACAAACTAAAAACATAAAATATCAATTCATTGAAATCATAGCAGGAAATGGGGAAATGATGGACATCTTAGTACAAAAGGCATTTAGACATGACTAGCAGAGAACTTATTTATATCACTGTATAATTAAAATGCCAAGGGTACAGAACAAAGAATACTAAATAGTGCAAGAGGAAAATCATCTTCTTGCTTACAAATGCAAATTCATCAAAGTTATACCAGACCTATCAGAAGAAACTCTCAAAACCAGGAAAACTTAAAATGATGATTAGGGACAGACCCAGCAAAAAGCACAAGACCCTGCCTGAAAAATATTACTGTAGCCAAAAGGGCTGGAGCCATGGCTCACGTGGTTAGGGACTTGTTTAAAAGGTTCAAGGCTCAAACTTCCAAACTTCCAACCTTAATACCATACTATACACAGAGAAACACACACATGCCCACACCCACACATATACACACAAACAATAATAATAATAATGAAATGGATATCACCACATCACCAATATAAATGCATACTGTCTAGATTTATAACATATTTCACAGTGTTTCCATAGACTTTGATAATGCCCATCTTCCTTACATGTTTTTTTTTGGGGGGGGGGCGGGGGGTGGGTCTGGTTGTGGGGCCTGAACTCTGGGCCCTGCGTGCTGTCCCTCAGCTCTTCAGCTCAAGGCTAGCGCTCTACCACTTGAGTCACAGCGCCACTTCCAGATTTTTTCTTTTTTGCTTATGTGGTGCTGAGGAATCGAACCCAGGGCCTCAAGCATGCAAGGCAAGCGCTCTACCACTGAGCCACCTTCCCAGCCCTCCTTACATGTTTTTATCAAAACTGTTTTCTCACTTTGGGTCACAGTAATAGCAACAACTGAAATGAATTTTCAATTTGGAAAGAATTTCCAGTATGATCTCTTGACCTCATCCAAGTTTAGAATAAACTTAGCTCAGGTTCCCTTTCATCATTTTTCATGTTTATTCTAGAAATTCCATCATTAAGAGTAATCCAGGGCAGACATAGCCACGTTGACACAGCAGACGTTAATTTTTTGAGAGACTAGGAAAAGAAAACTCCAATGCGTTAAAATAGTTCCTAATCTCTAGGTAAGTCATTTAAATCATGAACAGAGAAGCAAATAATCCAAACTTTATTAGCAGAAATTTCAGGGGCACATTTTTTAAGTTGTGCAAATAACATATGATATTTTTCCATTAAATATTTTTAAAGCCTATACAGGGAGTTTATAATATTGAAAGGAGGAAGAATTTCATTAATATCTTTAGCTGGCACGGCTCTGCATAAATGTTTCAGTGTAATCTCTTCCCAATGATTGAAGTTACATTTTAAGTACCATACAATTTCTTTAAATATCAATGAGCTTGCCATCTGCTCACCTATCAGCATCCTCTTTGGCTCATAATCACAGGAGCTTTTAGTATCTTCGAAACCAACTGATGCTATCCTCAAATTTTCTTCCTGGGAAGAAAGGTCATGTCACTGGAAGTGGAAATGTGACAAAAGTGGTAGAATGCCAGACTTGAGCACAAACACCTCAAGCAAGAGTATAACACTCGTGTGTTCAAGCCCTAGTACTACCACCTTCAAAAGAAAAACACAAAACAGATAAAAAAAGAAAGGTTTGAAAAACTAGATCTAAAATATACCAGTACATGATAAATTATACTGGACTGTAGGCATTCACACACAGTGAGACCACAGTAGGACACTTTTAGGGGAAGGACACAAAAGCACAATGCTTACGTGCTTCCGATTATATAAAATAATATTTATCAAAAAGAATTCCAGGAAATGTTGTTGTTTTGGTTGTCTTTATATCTTGTTTGTTCATTTGTCTCTTTGGGAGGGTATGGGGGGATACAGAAATAGAAGAACAAAGGATGAACAAATGCAGCAATGGTACTGCCTTAGACATGATGTTTAAAATGAACTACACAACTTGTAGGTGGGGATGGGAGAGAAAAACTGCGAGGGGGGGAAATGGGTGATATTGTCCAAAAAGAGATGCACTCTGTACCTGACTTATGTAACTGTAACCCCTTTGTACAGTATCTTTATAATAACGGGGGGGGGGAGGGAAGGAAGGAGGGTTATATCCTTTTTTTTAACTGAATTTAAGTTATAAGAGAATTTCTCATGGCTAGAAATGAGTTATGTTAACATATTATGAATACATCTTGTTAATACTAATGACATTCTTTTTGTAGGAATTTCTCTCTGTCTGTTTCTCATAAAGCAACTGGTACAAATGACTGCAGTCCCATCCTTAAGTAGTCATAGAAGATCTTAACACTTTAGGAACGAGAAGGAAGCAGAGTAGTTACAGCCAGAGATAGGAGGCTCTTCCTCTTTCTAGTTTCACGTGTCAACTTTGTGAACTGGGGCAAGATGCTTAGCTGTTCCTCAATATTGTTATCTGAAGAATGAAAGTAACAAAATACATACCTCACAGGCTTGCTATAAAAAAAATATATAATACGTACTGAGAATGATGCCTGGCACAAAGTTGGTGCTCAGAAATGTTAACCAGCTTTGTAATAATGCAGATAATTAGCAGATAATTAGTAAGGAAACAGTATGCCAAAAATAGTGCTAGAGGTAGTAGGGGGAAAAAGGAAGAGTTACATGTAAGCAAAAGACTTTCATTGTATTCTTTTGACCATATATATTTGGTTTCCAAATCGCAGATATGTATATGCTTCACCTTGCACACATGTACTCAACTAATTTCATAAAGCAAAGGAAAAAATGGGTAACAATTCTGCAAGCCGCTGACCTCTCGCCAACATCATAATTTTATAGACGTTATATCTTATTGTTGGACAAAGGTGTGGTAGCACAAACTCACTAAACATGTAAGAAAACACATGCAGTCCTCTTAAATAGAACTGCTTGAGTTTATTTCATTCTCCTTGCTTTTATTCCATGATTTTTAAGGGTTTTACTCTTTCTTTTCTCTTTTCTCCTTTTTCTTTTCTTCTCCTTTTTCTTTCCTTCCTTCCTTCCTTCTTTCTTTCTTTTTTCTTTCTTTCTCTCTCTCTCTCTCTCTCTCTCTCTCTCTCTTTGTTTTTTCTTTCAGTCATGGGGCTCATACTCAGGGCCTGGGTTCTGTCCTTGAGCTCTTTTTTGCTCAGAGTTAGCACTGTATCTGGTTTTCTGAGTAGTTAGTTGAGATAAGAATCTCAGGAGGATTTTCCTGCCAGGGCTGGCTTCAAACCGCAGTCTTCAGATGTCAGCTTCCTGAGTAACTAGGCTTCCAGCCTTGGGCCCCCAGAGCCTGACCTCTTTGTTTCTTTTACCATCTTTTATTAATGCAGTTTATAGAAGCAACAATCAGAATATTGTAGCTTATAATAGTTATAATATAAATTGTTACTTAATGATTTCAGACAGTTTTTTTGCTACCTGTGGAGTGAGTAAAGTCCGAATTCCTAATGACAGGATAAAGTTAAACCTTGTTCTTTCCTGCTTAGATGGTGAAAAATTATTTCCCCAACAAATCAGCAAAGTGTGGAGTTGAAGTATTTGCTGAACCAAGACCCATTGGATTAGCCTTAACCACAACCAAAGCTCTTTCATCAGAGTAAACTAGCCTTCATTTGAACTCATATTTCAAGTTAGAATGAATATGTTGCAATGTTAGTTTCTTGTACTGTAAAAAGGCTCACAAACTCAAGTAAAGTAATTCCAGCTGCTGATACCCAACTGCTGAAATGGGACAAAAAGAAATATAATTTATGCAGAAACAAAATGGATATATGGCAATCCTATATCCAAAGAGTACACCCAAACAATAATTCAGTACTTTACAAAGCATTAACAAAAGGCCTTTCCTGTGATCAGTGACCCTATGGAAATAAAGATAAAGTTGTCCTTATGTGTCTTAGAGCCTAGTAGAATTTAAACTCAAACTAAATTGTAAGAAGTCATCTTGGACTTGATACATATTTTCCTCAGTAACAACGTCCAAACCATTTGCCAATATATTTTCTGAAAAATTAGCATTTGTTACTGATGAGTAAAATATGGGCCATTATACAGGTTGGATTTTCTCCAAAAAATGTTGTATTCCTATAGAGAAAGTTCCCTGAGAATATTTTAGTCGTAATCGTACAATGCAATTCTGCCTGGGAGTTGGGGAAATTGATGCCTGGTGAATTGATGCTTTGTTGCTGTTTTCCTTTTTTTTCCCCAATTCAATTTCCTCCAATTCTTTAGGGAAATCACAGCATCTACTATGTTATTCCTTTCATGGGTGAATACTTTTGACATGCTAGATGAGTAATGACAAAGAAATCTGTAGTTTGCTTGACCACTTTATCATACTTAGAAGGATTCATGAGAAATAAAGAAAATTCAAAACAGAATGTATCTAAAAAATTAAACACTAGTTACAGTGTCAAGAGCTATGACTGATATTTAAAGAGATTCTTTAGACGCGTACACCAATAAGAATCTGCCATCCAGTTTTATTCCTTTCATACATTTTTCTTGAAGTGACCTTGTGGTCTTTTCACTATTTGTCTAGTACCTTCCTGCCTCTCTTCCTCCAAACCATAATAAAGCTCCAAAGGCACGGGTGTTAATCCTATCATTTGCTAAATCTTAGAAATGATTGAAGCTTTTAAGTCAATATTTGTTAAATAAAGAATCCTGTAAAATTACAACACAGAGAGAATATCTTGTCAATTCAACTATTTTATTCAGTAAACTATAGTGGGTTAAAGCATGTTCTCTAAAAAGGTAGAGCTGAGTCATGATCTCCAAGAGCTTTGACTGTAACCTTGTTATTGATAGGTCTTTGTGATTATAATTGTATTAGGGATATCAAAATGAGATCACCCTAGATTTAAGAAGGATCCTAATCCTAATGACTGATTTTTTTTTTTTATATTGCCGGTCCTGGGGCTTGACATCAGGGCCTGGGCTCTGTCCCTGAACCTCTTTGTGCTCAAGGCTAGCACTCTACCACTTGAGCCACAGCACCGGTGACTTTAGGCTTTTTCTGAGTAGCTTATTGGGGAAAAGAATCTTATGACTTTCCTGAAAGGGCTAACTTCAAACTGTGATCCTCAGATCTCAGCCTCCTGAGTAGCTGTAATTAAGACGTGAGCTACCAGCACCAGCGATTGATATTCTTACAAAGAATAAAAACAGAGAGGACATTCAGGGATCTTGAGATAACTGGGAGAAGGCCTTGTATAGAGGAAGACAGACACTGGAGTGTTCAGTCTACAGATCAAGGAGTACCCAGGATTCCTGATAGCTACAGAAGCTACAAGAGAGGTAGAGACCAGACTCCCCTTATGAACCTTAGGAAAAAAACAACTGCAAACAATTGGACAGAATTCTGACACTTAGAAGACAGCAAGTTTCTGTCATCTAAAGCCATAGGTTGATTTGTTGTATCAATCTAAGTTGCCTAGTAGAATCACAGAATGAAATAATCATCATTTAACTTTTTCTTGTTGCAGAATAAAGAGAAGTAAGACAAGACCTTATTAGTCATGAAAACATGATAGAAAGAGATGCAATCAGAGGCTTCCATTTGTAACAATATTAGTACAAAGAAATCATAAGGTGAAGGAAGTAGCAGTTTGATTAGGTAGTGAATGAGTGAAGCATTGTAAGGTAGTGATGCCAGACATTTGCATGCCAATCCTCTTACCAACGTGTGACCTTGGGCAAGTTATTTGAACTCTCTGACTCTGGAAAGCAATCTCCTACGGTTGTTTTGAGAACATTGCACATAAAACGTTTCAGCCATGCCTGAGACACAGTGCTCAGGAAGTGCTAGGCATTATTCATGGGATTCTTAATCGTAGTGTAGAAGAACACAAAGTTATACAAATAGAGCATGGGATTAATATTGGTTAGAGAGCACATGGAGGGGTACACCAAGAAATGTGTTCCCAATTTCCAAAGCTTTCCAAATTGAAACCACAGGTTTTCAAATCCCATGGCTTAGTATTCTTTTCTTCTTGTTCCTTCTTTAATACTTCTCTCTATTTGAAAAGAAGTGCTTCCTCTACTGTTGGTATTCAAGTCGCTCTTTCTACATCCTTTTTAGTGAAAGAAAGAAGTGGGAGTGAGGAAAGTGTAGAAACCACAGGCCCTATGTCCCATCAAGGTTCATGGCAGAGAATAGGAGTGCTCGGTTACAGAGCTTGAAGGCACATTCAAAACCATCTGGTACAACTCCCTTGTTTACAGTTGTCCAGAGAGTTCATGAAACCTGTCCAAAATTACTAGGCTCTGTTAGGGCAAAAAAAAAAAAAAACACAAAACTCTTGGATATCTTATTAGTTGCAATATATTTATATGCTCTACGAGTTTGTCATAAGACAGGCAAACAATTGAATGATTGACAAGTTAGTGAATGCCATCACTCTGATACTGAGTTGCAAATAGTGAAAGACAAATATTCCGACTTACGTTTACAACAACCTCAAGTACGATTTTGATTATTTTATGCTGGATTGATGAGTTTTAATACTGTTTAAGTGATGAGGTAATACTGCTTCATCCAAATTTATGCAAATAATAAAGAGGATTTTGTAGGATTGGAGCCACTTAGAGTACATAGTGTTTACTCTCTATTTGCTTTTCTCTGTCAGATTTCTGTCAGGGACATTGGTAAGTATCATCTACTTCTACAAATGCCATTTTTATTTTGATTGTAAGCAAAGCGTAGTCATTTCTTCTCCTTCTCCTTTATCTTCTTCTTCCTCTCCTTCTTCCTCTCCTCCTCCTTCTTGTCTCCCTCCTCTTTCTCTGGCTTCTCCTTTTTCTCCTCCTTCTATTCTTCCACTACCTTTTCTTTTACCCCTCTTTACCTTCCTCCTAATCTTTCTCTTCCTCTTAGGGAGGAATTAATATATGTCTATATCTCCAAAAGCAAATTTGAGAGTTTGGAGGGAGGAAAACTAGTAGAAAAGTAAACCAAAATGAACAACAGTTTCAGCTTATTTGGACTTTTTGTAAGTGTGATGCCCAAGACACAAATACCACTGGCTCTTCTACCAGTGTGTAGGTTCTCTATTAGACCACTCTAACTAGAATTTTGATTCAAGAAAAGCACTTGTCATAAGTGCTTTTACCTGTCATAAGGTGTTTGGCATCTATTGGTGGAGCTGTTTCTGGGTTCTTCTAAGGAATATATAAAGGGAAACATTACCATACAGTAAATGTAGAATTCTTCTCTTCCCCTCACTACAGATTCACTAGCGATGATTCCAGAGTTATCACTAGTTTATAGTCTTATAAATTTATGTTTATAGTCCTATAAATTCAACTTATAATTCTATAAATCAGATTCTTTTGCCCAAAGATTTGAGTTTGGTGGATGGAGGGAAGGCTAGGCATATGAGTAAAAAAGAAAATGTGTTGTGTATATATGTAGAATGCAAGACAATTCAACCATAAAACAGCATGGAATCCAGTCATTTTCAATAGTGGGAAGGGACCTGGGATAAGGGAAATAAGTCAGACACAGGAAGAGAAGACAAACACCATAAAATCTCACTAAGGTGGAGTCTAAAAATAATGATCTCATAGAAATTGAGAGTACAGTGGTGGTTTCCGATGTCAAGTTAAATGGGGGAAAGTAGAGATAGGTAAAGATTGGTTAACAGGCATAATAAATTGTTCAGGGCTTGGAATGTGGCTTAGTGGTAGATTTCTTGCCTATCATACATGGGTTCAATTCCTCAGTACCACATAAACAGAAAAAAAGCCAGAAGTAGTGCTGTGGCTCAAGTGGTAGCGTGCTAGCCTTGAGCACAGAGAGGCTCAGGGACAGAGCCCAGGCCCTGAGTTCAAACCCCAGGATTTGCAATAAATAAATAGTTCAATGGCATGTATTAGTTCTGGAAAATATTTCTCAGAACAGCAGGGAAATACAATTGACAATAATGTATAGTATATCTCAAAGTAGAAGAAAGGGTTTTGGATATATCTACCCTAAAGAAATAATAAAATTGTAAGGTTATGGATGTGATAATTACTCAGAGTTGATGATTGTGGTATATATGAGTGCCTGTATATCAAAACATCACATATTACCTGGTTAATATGTGCAAATATATGTGTGGACCAAAAATGTTATTGAAAATATTTTTGATCAATATAATCTTTGCATATATTTATATATTATAACTATACAATATTTCAAATGAAGTCTATTAAAAAGGTTTATTATACTTCAAAGTATTGAGTGATAACTTCTGCTATTGCTTGATTTTTTTGTTTGTTTGAATTTATTGTGAAGGTGACTTATAGGGGGTTACAGTTAAACACATAAGATAGTGAGTACATTTCTTGTTGAACATTGTTACCCCTCACTAGTTTTTCTCCTACTTTGCTCCCCACCAGGCTTTCTCCTCTGTCCAGTTTTAAAGTTCATTTCCAACATAGTATCTTGTGAGCATCGCTGTTGCACTGGTTCATCTTTTGTCTTCTGTCTCACTATTTTGTTATTCCCTTTCCCTTCCCCGAATCAGAGATAGATAGATAGATAGATAGATAGATAGATAGATAGATAGATAGATAGATAGATAGATAGATAGATAGATAGATAGATAGATAGATTAGATAGATTAGATAGATAGATAGATAGATATACAAGACATAGGGTACCAAAATCAAAACAGTGACAACAGTGGATAGACCAAAAGGAAAAAATGAAAGAAAAAAGAAATCAATTCACACAGTACATTTAAAAAAAATCTCTTGTTTCCATATCTTGGAGGTCATTTCAATTAGCATCATTTAAATGGTCATACATATATAGCTTTTGAGCTGTTGTGATTCTTTGCTAGGACTATCCTAGACATATACTAATTAATACAAATGAAGGAAACCATGGAGCCTATGTTTCGTTGGGTCTGGCTTACTTCACTTAATATGATTTTTCCAAGTCTTTCCATTTCCTTATGAATGGAGTGATGTCATTCTTTCTGATGGAAGCATAGAATTCCATTATTTATATCTACCAAATTTTCTTGATCTCATTCATCAGCTGAGGGGCATCTGATTTGGTTCCATAGCTTAGCTATGGTGAATAATGCAATGAACATAGTTTTGCTGGTAGCTTTAGGGTGGCCTTGTTTGTGATAGTTTCGGTAAATGCCCAGGAGTAGGACTGCTGGATCTTGGGGGAGCTCTATTAAACACTTTTTCATCTGGAAAATGAGTGATTTGGACTAATTTAACTCTAAGGCCCTTAGCATTTAAAAGAATACTAGATCATTGCTGTTTTTTCCTATAAGATTCCTGGATTCTAGAAAATCATCCAAGCATAGGATTTACATTAGAATGCTAAACTAGATTTAAAAATTTTCCTTAACTTACTCCTATCATCTAAGTCAAAGAAGATATTAAGGCATATTTGTGATGCCAAGGAAACTTGAAATATAAGCATCTGACTGGCACTAAAGTGAACAGTCTTTACATAATGCTAATTTTCTTGTTCACTGGAACTTCTGCATCCTAAGAATGTAACAGCCCTTGTAAAAAGAAAGACTTCAAGCTGGGAGCCAGTGGCTTGCACCTCCAATCCTCACTCCTCAGGATGCTGAGATCTGAGATCACACTTCAAAGCCAGACCAGGCAGGAAAGTCTGTGAGAGTCTTATCTCCAATAAGCTACTCAGAAAAAGCCAGAAGTGGCACAGTGGTTCAAGTGATAAAGTGCTATACTTGAGCAAAAGAAGCTCAAGGACAGTACTCAGGCCCAGAGTTCAAGCCCTAGGACTAGGGGAAAACAAGAAGAAAGAAAACACTTCAAACAGACCAACTATGAGTCAAAACATAACAGTTACTGCAAACAAGTCATAGAATACCAAAGAAAAAAATCTACTACATAAATATTTGTTCCTTCCAAAATGTAAAATTAAATTAATGTGATCAACATGGTAGAAGAGAAAAAAATGCCCTTTGGACAGAATAGTTTTCTTTCTTACCTCCAAGGTAAAATGGTAGTAAAACATGAATACATGGATAGAAGACTTTTACTTGTATAGCTGTGACATTTAAAAAATAATTTTATAGCAAGTAACAAGAGAAATGCAAGTATCTCAAGTGCTTATCAACTAAACCTTGGGGCAAAATCCTGTTAGAACCACTAGCATGTCAGGAAGATTTGTTGGCCTCTCATTCCTGCTATCTGTTTGCCAGCCATGTATTGAGCATGTAACCTTTATGTGGCTGCAATTTTCCTCCAACTGTTTTCATAGCTCATAAAATGCTTAGGAAGTGTTTATAAGAATTGCTCGAAGAAATTGAGCCACAAAGAACATAAGCTTCATGGTCCTCTATGGTCCAACTTTAATTTAGTTCCCCAGGAAAGAATTATTATTTTTTTCACTGTAAAGGCAGTGGTAACATCTGTATTTCAGGTTCTCTTGGAAGAGCAAGTAAGAAACAGTTCTACCCAATGTGTATTACTTGGCTGTCACTCTCAAATCTGTGATGCTCCAATTACTGTTCTCATGAAGTCATACACACACAAACTCTCTCTCTCTCTCTCTCTCTCTCTCTCTCTCTCTCTCTCTCTCATACACACACACACACACACACACACACACACACACACACACACACACACATTCTCTCTCTCTCTTTCCTGTTAACATCACCCATTTTACATCAGTCACTGTCAGTTATCTGACCACGGTAAAAAGACATGATGTCATCACAGCATAGTAACATCTGCAAAAAAGAAAATTTCTTTGGATCCATTGCATGATCTATCCAAGTCAAAGTGGAACCTTGGATTTGAAGTCTACTTTCAAATGCTGACTTTTAGCCATTTACATGTCAATTCTTTAAATATAGACTACTAAGGGATATATAGATAAATAAGTGACCCAAATAAGCTCTCAGCTTATAGTTCTTTGGAGAATGATGGAATCAAACAAGATCAACTATTGTAAGCATCCTATTGCTTTTTTTTTCCTGTTTGGTCTCAGTGTTTTACAGGATAAAGGGTGGGACGAGACAATTTGAGTTTAATTGAATGTGTAATCTTCTCCCTGAAAAGATGATTTGGAGTGCAACACTTCAGTCTCATTCATGTAGTATACATGTCAGCTGTGCAGACTAATAAGTATGCAATATACTTCATGTGTATCTATGCAAGACCATTCATTTAAACTCTTTAGAGGAAGCTGCCAGTCCGGCTCTTATAGCTCTCTCCTCTTTCAACATCAAGCTTGTGGTCAAGATTCTATACAGAACTTAATCTCCAGTCTTCTCTTTTTAATGATGTGTTTGATCAACATGTTACAATGTGGATACTTCCCTTCGATCACTCTAGATTGACAATTTTGGAGGAGAAAGAAAATATCTTAAACACAGAAAACCCCTCATAATTTAAAATCAGACAATAGGTTTAACTTGGCCATTTAAAAGTCATATATGGATAATATGTAGGCTTTGATGAAAACACACTGTGGCCTTATTTTGCATATCCAGCCCCAAAGAGGATTCGTATCCATTATTGTCCCAGTTCTCTGTCTTGGAAGAAGAAATAAAGCCATATAAGAGGTTTCTTCTTTGCTAATCAATGTACTCAAAGAGCTAAGCAATTATAGAGAGTGACATGTTGGAGTGAAGGTCATAAGGTGGACGTGTACACTGTCTTTATAATGTTAACTGTAAGCTGTGTTGTCTGTATTCGGTCATGGTTCATTACCACATGTCTGTTCCAATTTGCCCTGTGGGAGGAAAATTTTCCAAAATCTTGTCAAACCCATGGTCATTCCAGTCTCCTGAGGAAATGTGAATCTATTCCCACATACTCAAAACTTTTACCATAGTAACTATACATTACCTTGAAAGACTCAAGAACCAATATAGGTGAAATAGATAATGTGAAAAGTGTAATGTGAGAGGCCTTTTAAACTGGGAGAGAAAGAATAAAAATCTGTGAGGTGAAAAGAGCATGATTAGACTTAAGGGATGGATGTTTGATTAATTGTCCCTGTGTTCAGCTTTGTCATAACTTATGTCATAAGAGATTTTGTGTGTGTGTGTGTGTGTGTGTGTACCTCTTAAAAAAGTAAACAACTAACAATATGCCAAAAGTGAGCAAGCTTTTTCCACTTTTCTCATTCTCATCTAAGGAAGGTTTGGAATAACAGAGCAGAATCCAAATCCACCCTGTATGGTGCTTTAGCTATTCCAAGACTTGGTTATCAGAGCCGGAACAAGCCAGAGTAAACACAGCCAAGCCTGTTCCCAGAAAAAGCCATCATTAGGAGGTTTGTTCAGCTCATTTTCTTGGTCACTGCTTTAGTATTCAGAAAAAGACACAACGTAGTCAGTCAATTGCTGTGATGGAATCTGCAATGTGCACTCCACCTCCAAAGTCAGAAGATAATCTTACCCAATGGGAAGAAGCTGATTTATCTTCTTTTTCTAGAAAGGAAAAAGACTAGGGATCATCAAATGACCCTATTTGTTTGTAAAGTATTCTGACCTTCACAAATATTGCCAGTGGGAGTGAGCTGGAAAAGAAATATTGAGTGAACTGGGTCTCAGGTGGATTTAGGAAGAAGCCAGAAAGGCCTGGGACTTCCAAAGAGAGGAGTTCCTCCAATAAATCAAAACAGGTTCCATTTTGTTGGATATACTGAGGGACACCAGCTGTCCACCAGGTTCCATTTTGTTGGATGTACTGAGGGACACCAGCTGTCCACCAGCCTTTGTTCTAGAAGGCAAAACATGGTTCTAAGCAAGCTGTGTCATCCTACTCCAATATAATTCTAAATGTCTTTTTTTTTTCAGAGAGGGAGGGGTCCGGTCGTGGGTCCTGAACTCTGGGCCTGGGCGCTGTCCCTCAGCTCTTCAGCTCAAGGCTAGCGCTCTACCACTTGAGCCACAGCGCCATTTCTGGCTTTTTTTCTTTTTGCTTATGTGGTGCTGAGGAATCAGACCCAGGGCCTCGTGCATGCAAGGCAAGCGCTCTACCACTGAGTCACCTTCTCAGCCCCTCTAAATGTCTTCAGTGAAATGAAGTTATACTTGTGAGAAAATGGTAATGGAAATTCCAGGCATCATTAGCTCAATAGAATTTGTCTTCTCTTAGCAGGATGAACACAAGGACAGAGAGAAATAGAAAACAGGGGTCAAGATACAGGTCAGGAAAGGAATCAGGTAAACTATAAATTCTACTGTTATATTTGAGGGCAAGGCCAGGCACCATTTTCAACGGGGCAAACAAAGGTAACAAAATGGGTGACAGATTAAAAAACAAGGCATATATAAGCATATTGGGAGAGTTGGTGTGCAAAAAAACTAAATTAAATTTTCTCACATATAAATATGACATAACTATAATTATTGAATCTAAGGGCTACAACTAAAATCATTTTCTTTCTGCCACTTTCCTTTCTTCATAAGTATCTCTCTCTCTTGTTTGTAGCCTGTATTTGTAATGAGTTTCTAATCTCACTGCTCTTATGTTCAGTCTATGGCTAATTTTCCTTCATTTTTATGAAATCCAGCCAAGATAATATTGTTGAAATGTTGTAAGTCATAGAATTGCACAATATTATACGTTGGCATTGCTAATGTGTTATTTCAAATTACTAGGATATTAGAAACAAAAATGGGCATAACAGTGAACACAATAAAACCCCTATGTACAGCTACTTAATAAAAAAAGTATATATTTTTAAAAATATAAAGTATTGGTGTGAGGATGGTAATAACTTCAAATCTACATGATTTCTCATTCTATTTTGGCTTCTGAGAAGCATGTTACAAACCTATTTTGTTCCCAACACTTCTGCAAAAGTCAGCTATGAGTGACACATGACCAAGTTTGATCCAAACATAATATAGCACCCTCTCTTGCCTACCCCACTCAAAGACATTATCGATCCTGGAATTAAACTTGGCCAATCAAGAGTCCTTTCAGGGAATTTTTTTCCCCAGAAGCTACTGAAAGACCATTCTATTTGACTCAGAGGCTCTTGGATTAGCTTTCTGCTGCATAATAAGAGCCTGTCTGTCCATGTAGCAAAAGCCAACACACAGGTAATAAGCAGTGCGAAGCAGAACAAAGAGATAGAGACAAAGTTCAAACCACAAATATATCATTGAGTCCAGATTCCAGTCTTGACCTGCCAGTTACATCAGCCAGTAAATATTGTTCTTTGCTTAAGCTAATTTAAATTGGGTTCCAGTCACTTACAACTGAAAGGGCCCTGGGGTATATAAATGTCAAATACGATTAACAAGAACACAGCTGAAACTAATACAAAGCCTCCATGACTTAATGATAAATGACTAATGTATGCTGCTCATACTTTCCAGAAATTCTTGATGGCCCCTGCCAGCATTGTTGCACATGTTCAGTAAGGCTAGTGAACACATCACTTACTACAGCTTGTAGAAGAATTTCCAGGTCACTGATTTCTTGATTGTCTGTTGGTTTAAGCAGGATTTGGGACTAGGAAGGTTGAAAGTAAGATGATGCCTATGTTCTTGAATCAAAGAGACTAGACAATATTGGGCATACATATAAAAAATATATTGTTCCAAAGCCAGAGGAAAAACTTCTACAGTTCCACGGGAGAAGTTATCTCTTATTCGGTATCTTCCCACCGATGAGAGTTCAGATTCCATCTTGAAGTTATTCTAATGTCCATGAACAAATGAAGAGAAAACACTGCCTGTTCCCACTCTGTTTCCAATATCAAGTGAATATACTTACTAGAATTTTTTTTTATCAATAGCCTGCTATGTAGTAGGCAATTCCCATATGCTACAGATAGCAAAAATAAGAGGGTACAGTTTGGGCCTCCATGGTGATGAGGGGCAATAAATCCCTTAACAAATACTAATTTTCTGTAGCAGAAAAAAAACAGGTTAAGTAAATAGGGATTACCTTAGGTATGTCATTTCAAAAGATTTCTGAAAACGATCCTTAACAGAAAGAACAGTGCTGGAGGAATATCAATGCCAAATTTCAAACTCTACTACAAAGCCATAGTAATCAAAACAGCTTGGTACTGGCACAAGAACAGACCTCAGGACCAATGGGATAGAATTGAAAACCCAGAAATGAACCTACAGACCTATAACCATCTATTCTTCGATAAAGGAGCCAAAAAAAAAAAAAAAAAACCAGAATGGAAGGACAGCCTCCTCAGTAAATGGTGCTGGCAATAATGGTTAACCACTTGTAGAAAACTAAGTCTAGATCCTTATATATCACCCTGCACCAGAATCAACTCTAAATGGATCAAAGACCTTGGAGTCAAAGCAGACACCCTAAAAACATTATAGAACAGAATAGGAGAAACCCTAGGTCTCCTTGGCACAGACCAAAATTTTCTTAAAAGAGACCCAGAAACACAACAAATCAAAGAAAGGTTGGACAAATGGGATTGCATGAAATTTCAGAGCCTCTGCATGGCAAAGGACATAGCTAGCAAGATCAATAGAAAGCCCACAGATCTTCACTAGCCATACAACGGACAAGGGTCTCATGTCTAAAATATACCTGGAACTCAAAAAATTAAATCCCCCAATAACAAATCCTCAAAGAAACAAATGCCCAATAAATAATTGGGCTAAAGACTTAAAGAGAAACTTCTCAGAAGAGGAAAGAAGGATGGGCAATAGACATATGAAGAAATGCTCAACCTCCCTAGCCATAAAAGAAATGCAAATCAAAACAACATTGAGATACCACCTCACCCCAGTTAGAACGGCTAGAATCAAGAACTCTAATAGCAACAGATGCTGGAGGGGATGTGGACAGAAGGGAACTCTACTGCATTGTTGTGGGAGTGTAAACTTGTTCAACCATGTTGGAAAGTAGTATGGAGGTTTCTCAAAAGACTCCATATGGAGCTCCCCTATGACCCAGCAATCCCACTTTTGGGCATTTACCTGAATTACCACAAACAAGACCAGACTATAGCTACTACCACAACTATGTTTATTGCAGCATTATTTATCATAGCTAAGATATGGGACCAACCCAGATGCCCCTCAGTAAATGAATGGATCAAGAAAATGTGGTATATATACACAATGCAAGTCTATGCCTCTATCAGAAAGAATGACACCATCCCATTTCTTAGGAAATGGAAAGACTTGGAAAAAATGATATTAAGTGAAGTAAGCCAGGCCCAAAGAAACATAAGTCCCATGGTTTCCCTTATTTGCAATAACTAGTATATGTCTGAGACAAGCAGAAATGGTCAGATAAGTTGATGTTAGACAAAAAGAACCCCAAGATAAGGACTCAAATTTTTTTTCCTTGTTTTTGTTTCTAGCGTATTTATAAGATGATTTTTTTTGTTGCTTTGTATGTCCCTCCCCCATGGTATAACCCCTGTTTTCACTGTATTTGATGTTGGTATAATTTGTGGAGGGGAAGGGAAAAAACAAATTGTTTAAATAGGGATACAGGTAGACCCATTGCAACAATGATATGTACAAGTCGTTATGCCGAACAAGGAACTTTACAACTTTGGAGCAGGGGAGAGGGGGACGCAGGGGAGGGGGGTGCTGGGGGGGATGTGGTGTGGGGAGGGGGGAGATGGGAAGTAATGGGAAGGGGAAACAAAGGAGGAGGCAACAATGCTTGATAAGAAATGACTCATTGCAACAATGAGATGTACAAGTCGTTATGTCGAAAAATAAACTTTACAACTTTGGTGGGGGGGGAGTATTGGGTGGGGGGAGGTGAGGGGATATGGGAAGGGATGGGAAGGGGAAACAAAGAGGAGGCAACAATGCTTGATAAGAAATGTACTCGTTATCTTGCCCATGTAATTGTAACTACTCTGTATGGTAGTCTCACAATAAAAAAAAAAAGAAGGGAAAGTAAGGGGAAAGATAACTAGATTAAGGAAGCAAAAAAAAGAGAAATGTACTCATTACCTTACTCACGTAATTGTAACCCTTCTGTACGGTATTTTCACAATTAAAAAAAATTCCCAATCATTTGGGAAAGGGCAGGGAATTTTTAAAATGTAAAGTTTGGGGAAGGAATCAGCTTTGGAACAAGCAGTAGCCCAAGCCCAAGGACTAAGTGGACAAAGCCTTACCAAGTTTTGGTAAGAAAGTACCTACATGATGCTAATTGCTGGAGAATTTTGAGCATGCAATTAACATGGTTTGATGTCCAACTTTAGTAGGTTCTTCTAGGGGGTAATTGGAAGGTAGAAAATGTAAATGCCAGGAAATAACAGGAAAAAATTAAGGATTTGTTCCTGTAAGCAAAATAAGCCCCCATGCTGGCTTGAGTTCAGGTACAGGCACTGGAAGTGGGAAGAAGAAATGGCTTGGAGATCAATTTAAAGATAAAGTTGAAAGGGCTTTAATAGATTGAATCAAGAACTAAGAGCAAAAGAAGAATCAAGGATCAATCTAAGGTTTTGATCTGAGGGAGAGAGGCTGGTGTCATTTACTGAGATAATGAATGTCGAGAAGCATGTGGGTTTCACAGGGAAAATCGGAACAGATTTGTGCATTCCATTTCTGAATGGCATCTGGGTTGGCATCTGGCTTCCTTGTGCCTGACATGGCAGAGAAAGGAAAAGTGTCTGGGCAGAGAAGCCTGAGACAGCACAAAGGATGACTACACCCAAATGTGGTAGTGGTGCCTTTAACTGTTTTCCCTACACCAAACACAGTATTGATATGTCACAGGACACTGAGAATCTCAAGCTTTGAATATGTCAATAAGAGAAAATGCATCCATATAAAACCATTATGTGAAAAGATCTCTCAGCAGAAAAAAACCTTCTAGTTACAAATCAGTTACCATAGAATAAAGATCCACATTGTGTTTCTCTGTTTATGAGCTGAACTCCATAGGATAGAAACTTTTCCAGAGTTGGTTAGCATGAATTTTTGAGAGTCAGAACAAAAAAAAATCACTAAAGTATATGAGAGCTGAAAAGAGAAATATTTCATCACAGTTACTGTTAAAAATAGAGTCACATTGTGTCTCTATGTTTATGAGCTGGATTCCATAGGACAGAAACTTTTCCAGAGCTAATTACCTGTTCCATGAATTTTAAAGGCTAGAACAGAAAAGAAAGAGGAGTCACTGAAATATGTGAGAGCTAAATTGAGAAATATTTCTTCATTACATTTGGCCAAGGATTTCACTATTTCTACAAAAATTAAAAGCCATTGACAATACCTAGTGTACAGGTACATATTAATGCTGGAAACACCTAACATACTTCCAGACAATGTTTTAAATAACCATTCTACACTAAGATGTATAGCAAACAATATAACCCACAAATCTTTATCATGGATTTGGTGATATCTAATCAATTCATTTGATATATGATAAACACAAATTTAACTTTTCTGTTATTGTCATATATGTGTACCAGAGTGGGTGCAACTCAAGTCACAAAGGTAAGTAGTACCATACCGTCTACTGGATGATAGCTCAATCAGCTTAACTCCTGTCTTTGATGACACAAAATAAAATGGCCAAGGCTTTTATTGTTTGCTATTGTGTTAGTTTGACTTGGTTTTTTTAAGTATAGATAATTAAATGTTATTATGTTTCATTGTTTTCATATTTTTTGTTTCCTTGAAAAACATAATTTAGTGTTGGTTCTATAATGAAAAGATTTAGTTGCCAATAGTATTCTATGTGGAAATTGTTACCATAAAATATGATGGGATTAAGACATCTAAGAATTACTAACAAATGTTATCCCTTTCTCAGGGGATAAAAAGTGAAAAGTAATGAAATTAGAAAGTGTAGCTTCTCTTTGCTCTTCTTTTAATCATTTTTATAGCAGATGTCATGGGGGTTTCCTTAGATTGTTTTCTGAGTTTATCATTGTGTTGTGGGTTCATATTTTGTTTATTCCATTAGCTACTTCTATATCATAAAATACAGAATCAAATGTGAAATCTTAAACCATGTCTCCTAAATTTAACAGAAACTTTCAGGGACAATATAAAGTTTCCAAGTTAAAGATGACTTACCATTTGGATCAGCATACAACATTGACAGTCATCTATGTACCAACATGAAGGATGTCAAATCTTTCAAATGCTCCATGCCACAAAGAAAAGCAAATTATATTTTCATTATTCAGGACATGGTGAGATCCTAGTGTTCTAATTCATAGAGCTTTTGGAGTCTACACAAAATGTTTATTATATTAAACTGTAGGACAAAAATAAAATTGACATTGAATTTAAAATATTTTGTTGATCATCTGCTTAAACTATTTTTCATTTGCATTTCTTTAGTCTCTCCAAATTTCCCATTTCCTCAGAAAATAGCTTTGGAAAATCTAATGTCAGCTGTGTAATTTTAGAAACGAATGTCATATGGTGACTTAAATAACTTTGATGTAATCCTCATAAGGGGGGAAAAGCATTGTAAAGACATCCTTATTAATCATGATAAGTATAGCCAATTTTTTTTATTTTGCCTCCCTCTTTTTTTCTCGCATTTCACTTTATCTTTTGGGAAGTTCTCTGTGTGTGTGTGTGTGTGTGTGTGTGTGTGTGTGTGTGTGTGTGTGTGTGTTTGTGCACGTGCGCGTGCGTGCGTGGGCACACCAATCCATAGGCACTATCCATGAGCATTTTTGCTCAAAGCTAGCGCTCTACCACTTGAGCCACAGATCTACTTGCAGGCTTTTGCTGGGAACTTGGAGATAAAAGTCTCACTGACTTACTGACCAAACTGGCTCCAAACCATAATTCTCAGACCTCAGCCTCCTAAGTAACCAGGACTACAAGCTTGAGGCACCTGGCTGGTAACTTTTTTTTTTAATGAAATGACTTAGGAAAAATGGTAGGTGATACCCTGCTGCCTTTTCCCATTTCTATCACAATGAGAAATAGTCACTTTTTCTTTGTTTGTTCCAAAGTGTTGTTATCCAATTCTTCCTTAGATTTTTTTTGAACTGTCCTATATACTGTCCATAATTTCTTTTTTTTTACTTTATACTCCAAATGATTCCAGTAGACAATATGCAACTATCAAAATCAACTTGGATTGCTTCCTGGCCATTTATGAGTATTACTATAAATGCCACACCATTCTTAATTGTGCTATCTTTGAATAGAACTTTGAATGCAACTTTGAATAGGAAACACTTTAGAGTTTCAGTGACTGTTGAATGAACAAGATGTTGAAATGTAAGTCAACCTGTAGTTCATCTGGAACATATATTTTCTGTACTTGCTTTTTTTGCATGCTGCAACCAACTTTTACATTTGAAAGTCTCTTCACAGTTTTCTTACAGTTGATGATGCAGTCTCATTTGCAATATCATTTTCTTAGGCCATATAAACGTTATCTGTTGTTCAGTTAAGAAACAGACTTACAATGCTATGAAATGTATTTTGTGGTACTTGCTATTGTGTAAAAACCCCAAGTACTTAAATTTATTCCATGATTCATATCAGATAGATAGAAAAACTCAAGTATACAGAGATGAAATGACTTTTCAAATCTATTGCAAATGCCATGCCTAGAAAAAGAAAGCCAAGTTTTCTAGTTTGCAGTTCAAATTTATTTTCTTTCTGTAAGAATAGGCTGTGTCTAGTGGATCACATATTCATTGCTATAGAAATAGTCTTCTATAATATTGTTATTATCTTCAAATAGTTGGACAAAGAGATTTCAATTCAACACATCCGTTTGTGAGTACAGTGTATCTTTATCATCCTTTCTCTCCCCATTTCTCTCACTCCCACCCATCTCCTCAAATTATCTGGCTTCACTTTCACCTATGTGCATTGAATGGTATGATTGTACTTAGCAGTTAATAAATACCTCACATTGAGGAGTTCATGAATACCTCTGAGATGTCAAACGTATCAGCCAACAGAATTCAAGTGAAGTTATATTCATACACATTTCTCTTTGATAGCCTGAATTGTGGAAGAATGATTAAAAGTGCAGCATACACATATGCTTTTAATACCTGCACAAAGTCTTGCTGGAACATGGCATGTGTTTTTGTTCCTTGAGACAAAATGTAAACCTCTCAGACTACAGACATGTCCAGCATACCTGTGGCCATCAGTGTCACCAAGTGTCAAGGAGAACTGCTGCTCTTGTGGACATGGATGGACAAAGATGGATATATCGGTGCAATAAGATCAATCAATGAATGAATAAAAGAATACATAAGTAAACGTAAATAAAACAATGTTCCGACATTTATTGTATATCCCAATAGAAACCAGACTGTCATTTGCTAGCACAGGTATAATACTGCTTTGCTTCCGATGTTGCTCTCAATAGAATCTCAGGCATTTTGTTAAAGATACAATAGTGGCATTAAAAATAAGCAAAAGACTTACAAGCTTCTTCACACTGTCAGGCTGCTGGAGCTAAAATTATCTGAGTTGGTGCAACTCATCCTCAGAAAAAGACACACTTTGAAAGGGATTTTCATTCTAAAGCACTAGTGTCAAACCTCACCAGATGTGTTGAAATGCCACACAAGTATTTCTTCTGTTTCTGCAATATGGTGAACTTAAAATGTGCTTCTGAGAGCTAAAATCCTCAGCTAAAATCTAGGTACACTAGAATGTCTCAGTCTTTGGGATCCTTGTCATATCTTTTTGTTTTTCTTTTTTTTTGTTTTCATATGTTGTCCTTCAGGTATTCATACTACTAATTTTTTTATTATATAATTAATTTACTATTCCTGACAAATTATCTCTTCTTGCATAATAAGTTACCAAGACCTTAATAGCTTAAAGTAACTATTTGTAAAGCTCTAAGGTATTATGGGCTGACAATTTAGCTGGGCTGGTTCTCTTTAAGTAGTCTTATCTAATCTCACTCCTGAATGTGTGGACAGTTTGTACATTGCCTAAATTTGTTTTATTTGGGAATTTTTTTGTGCCTGTCCTGGAGCTTGAACTCAAGGCCTAGGTGCTGGTACCTGAGCTTTTTTTGCCCAAGGCTAGCACGCTACCACTAAAGCCACAGCTCTAATTTCTGCTGTTTTTTTGTAGTTAATTAGAGATAAGAGTCTCACAGAGTTTTGTGTCCCAACTGAATTTAAATTGTAATCCTCTGATCTCAGCCTCTTGAGTAGCTAAGATTACAGGTGTGAGCCACTAGCACCCAGCAACTAGTTTTTAATACAATACCAACATATCTAAAGCCTCTTCAAACTATATTTACAAGAATTTTAGTTCTAAAAAGTATTAACCAGAAACTACTGTAAGACTCACTCCAGTTAATAATTCATGTCTAGCCTGTATCTCACCTATACGATTGTCACTATACTATGGCCACTATTGTCCTGTCACTCAAGGACCCTAGTTTCATGAGGATTTAGACAGAATACTTTGCCATCACTTTGGTAAATGCCTGTTAAAGCTCTGTCCTACACTAACATCCCGTTTTGAAATTTTTCAAAAGAGCCACTAAACTATTGATTCAGCACAAAGTGGAATCACCCTTTTTTCCCCTGCCACATTAAAAATGATGTCTTAACCACTGAACACAAGCGAGACAGCAGTAGCTGAAGCTGAGTGTTGTTGGCCAGTTGAGGAGTCAGGATGCAATGTCTGGAGAAGCGCTTTGATCTTCAGCTGGATATGCCCATCATGGTTAACACAAGATGCTGCTCTCTTTGCAGGGAACAAAAATTCCAGGAACTTCCCTGCACCATTGGTAGGGTCTCATAATTGGTGAAGTTTAATGGGAAATGTGAGCTAAGCCTATTGAGTTGATTGTTAGTTTTTCTTTTTGGCCACACCTTGTGAGTGTCTGCTTTCCAACCCCCTTGACATAGTGCACTTTTCCCTAGCACGTTCCTAGCACCCTGCGACAAGCTTCTTGAATTATGGTCACACATCGACACCCCCATTGTTCTATAAAGATAATAAAGAAACACTGGAATGTGCTACATTTGGACAACCTTCCCCGTGAGGCAAAACAGATGTCCAGCCATGAAGACTATCCATCAAAGGCTAATGTAAAAGGACAAAATTAAAATGAAAACTTCGACATAAGTCATTCACCAGGGAGTAGGTAGATGACAGCGTGTGACAAAGAAGCAGGAAGCGCTTAAAGCTGAATCAAGGCCCTGTCTCAGAACTGAGTGCGGTTGAAGTGTCAGGAGTGTCTCCTGCTAAATGGGATCATCTGTGGATCCCCAAAGAGCTGCAGAACTCGGACATTCTTAGGAATCCAAGCAGTCATCCCTGAAGAAAAGCAAGCCCTGAAGCTAGTTACATCTTGGAGATTGGCAATCGTTTCCTATGCATCATTTTCCAAACCAACACATTTGTGCAGCTGATGTTCTCTTTCTCTTTCTCAATACCTCTCAATAGTTCTCTCTTAATCTCTCTCCATACCTTTCACACTCAACATCTCTCAATAATTCAGTTTACATCTCAATCTCTCTCTGTCTCAGTCTGGGTCTCTATCTCCCTCTCTCAGTTTTATTGTCTTTAGTCATACTTCTCAATATTTTGCTCTCAATATCTCAATCCTTCTCTACCTGGCTCAATATCTCTCAATATTTTTCTCTCACAATTTCCTCCGATAATTCTCTCAATCTCTCTTTCAATTTCCCCGAAACCCTCTCTGTCTCTATATTTCTGTCTCTGTTTCTCTCAATCTCTTTCTTTCTCAATATTTCTCTCTCAATCTCTTCAATCTCCTCTCAATCTGTCTCTCTCTTTCTCCCTCTCTCCCATCATTTTTTATGTTAAACAGAAAAACAGAGATAGAGATAGCACTGCGCTACATATGTTTTTTGGGTGAGAGAGAGGAGGAGTTATTTTTTAGTCTTTCCCTGTAAACTATGGGCTCTGGAACTCAAGAACACTCCATCTACCTTACAATAGGTATCCTCTAGTGCTTAGTTTATATATGGCTTGTGAGAAATACTTTTTGTATTTGTATTATATGCCACAGAATTTGCTGATTTCATATTCAAGAGTTTTAAAATTCTTTTATATAATATAATGGAAAATATGTAACAGAATATACACAAATAAAAGGAAGTACTTTTGAATGTTTTCAGAAGAAAAATGCCCAAATGAGTAACTCTATTTGGTAAAGACATCTGCCTTTATTTTATTTCAATACAGTTCAGCAGATGTACAAGAGGCCAGAATTTTTTTAATACTTAAAAAATATAGAGAAAATACTCAAAATCAGCACTCTTTCTGTGTCTCGGTGTCTCTGTATCTGTCTCTGTCTGTCTGTCTGTCTCTCTCTCTCTCTCTCTCTCTGTGTATAAATTCTAAAATTTGGTTCTGGGACAATTTTATTTCTGGGGCAACATGATCACTCTGTTCTTGATTCTGTGGCATATAATTTGAAGATTTGATAGAACTGAATTATAACAACCATCTCATTCAGTTAAAGTTCAGAAACTTCTGGCTAAGCAAAGAATTCATCTGGCCTAAATCAACCTGAATAAGAGTTTACCAGAGAACCAAGAAGAAAACAACTCTGGGGATATGAAACTCTGTTGCTCTCTAAGTAGGTAAAATTCCAGGAAAAAATAACGTCCTTTGAGTTGCATTTACAAGACTATTCTCTAAAAGTAGAGAACTAAGGCTTGTGCAAATCCTTAGATTGTTTCTTGGGGGTTGTTTTTGTTTGTTTGTTTTGGTGTCCAGGCTTGAACCTGGGACCTTGCACATGAGAGGCAAGTACCCTATGACCGAGCCACAGAGCCACATCCCCAGCCATTTACCTCAGCCCTTATATGGACACCTATTTTTCCTACTCTATATCAACCTACAGTACCACCATCAATATCACAATTAGCCATTACCAAAATGAGAATATCTATCCATATATCCCAAAATTTCTCATTCTGCCCTCTTAGAGTACCTGTGCCAAAAAGCTCTTACAATCGCTTGCCTATTACAGTTCAAGCCAATTCATGTATACATTCTAAGACATAATGCTCACAGGCAGGCATCCGTGAATCATCTGCATATAAACAATATGATTTAAGGAAGATCTAGACAATGGTCCCTTATGATTAAGAATGACTCAACCAAAGAGAAGTATATGGGCCAAGGGAACACTCTTCTTTTCTTGTAGTTTGAGATCATATAGGATTTATTTAGGCATGTTTGCTTTAAATATTGAGGTAATCTCAAGAGATGATAAAATGACTTTCTGGATAGCTTTGTGGAGTTTAAGTTTAATGAACAACACAGGGACAACAGGTCTTTCATTTCCATATTCCAATGTAAAATGTGAAAGCAGTTACCTCATCCAGAGGCCTGTCCTAGGCCAGTAAAGTCACTGCATTGCATTAACTTGTATGCTTGGGCCTCTAGATGGTGGTTGTAAAACTGCAAGTGTTTGGATGTGCACTTACCAACATTTGATGATGAGTGCATTTCACAAAAGGGAATGAGTCACACAACTTTTACAGGGATAACTGCCTCACAGAGAAAGCCTGAAACACAGGAATGAAATGTTACCTCTGCCAGAAGAATGTCAGGAGCCATACCAAAAGACAACATATGAAACCAAGCAAGTTGCACTGTGTAAATCAAAGTTCCACTCCACTTAAGTACAAAGTGGGCTTTCCTTGCAGCAAATTCTTTATTGACTTGACAACAATAGTGAGAAACAGAACATTTTCATAACCTTCTATTACCTGGCAAAACTCCCTGCTCTGAGTATCACTGTGATTTCACTTTACCATGACTGAGGCTGATGGAAGTGTTTTCATCAGAATATTATCCACATAGGCCCATCTGATTACATTTAAACACGTACACGCTTACGACATGTTGACTTTTAAGTCCATGGAGGTGATGGGACAGTTAGAGGAAGTATTACATGTGTGCCATGTAGCCAAATAAGAAGGTTCCTATTTATAAAAGTAGAGGTGTGGATCAAGTGGTTGAGTACCAGCTTTGAGCAAAAGAAGCCAAGCAAGAGCACAAGTCCCTGTGTTCAAGCCCCAGGTCCTACACACACACACACACACACACACACACACACACACCACACATTCTTATTTCCTATTCAATATAACCATATTTCACAAGAGATATGAAATTATGGTAATTTTACAAATTATTGAAACAAAATGTATATCCTACAAATAACATGATTGTTTCTATACCTGATTAATTTACACTTGGAGAATACCAAAAATTAAATAATGATACTTTCCCAAAATGGCTTTTTAAAAATTGTTTCTGCAGTTATTTTCAGTATCTAGATTCTATGAGTTAACACTCCTGAATGACAATATTTTTAATTTATCAAGAATATCTTCCATTTTAAATACTGTGTTTTTAAATAATCACATTGAAGCTTAAAAATTGGCAACATTTAAGGATCTTACAAAGCACTAAATACTTTCATTGTCTTTTTATTTTTATATTTTCACTTTAAATGAAAATGTCTTCCATGTATTCAGGTACTATACAATTTTTTGGAGAAGCAGAAATACCTATGGAGGTTGATTTGCATAACTGGAAGCAAAGGAAAGACAATTTTATGTGTTATATAGGCAAATGTCTAGCAACAATGGCTATTCTACTTCCTTTGGCTCATTAGCTGCATAAATCTATACCCTCTTATCTGTTTGTTTGCAACAAAGAACAGCAAAACAGGGCAATGAAAGAGAGTTCTTCAGAGCCTTGCTTAGTAACTCAATTTCTTGAAGTCATATCACTGATGCAGAGTACTTTTTACATCAGCTGGTCACGATCTGTTTCTGAAATGACCCATGAGGTGAGGAATCCTCTAATCACCATTTATTGCCAAATTCCAATAAAAGTGAGAAAAATGAGAAGAGTTAAAATAAATATAGCCATGCCATCACTAAAGTTGTGTACTAAGTGTAACAATTAAATTGATAATTGTCATTTCCTTATGATACAAACCAAAACAATGCCAACAAGTTTCTGAATTATTTTCTTGTTTTCCCTGGGCTGAATCCATTGTTTTTGCACCCACTAAACAACTCTGGCAAATAAAAAAATGATAACATTACAATAACTGTGAATCTAGCCTAATTGGTTTTTGTTAATGCATTGCTTTGGTCTTATTTTTTAATACATCATAGGAAACATATTTCTCATCAGACTGTAACATAGGTGACTCTCAAGATCCTATGACTGAAAAACAATAATTAAAAGCCAATATTTTAAACAGTCAATACTGATCTACTATCAACATTATGAATATAATCCTTAAAAAGGCAAAATTAAGCTAGAAGCCATGAGTAAGAGATAAAAAGAAAATACAAAAGTTAGGCATCAGTGGATCAGGACTGTAATCCTAGCTACTCAGGAGTTGGAGGTCTGAGAATCTCACTTCAAAGCCTGATGGGACAGGAAAGTCTGTGAGACTTATTTCCAATGAACCTCCAAAGAGCTAGAAGTGAAGATTTGGCTCAAGTGTAGAGCAGTAGTCTTGTGTACAATACCCAGGCCCCGAGTTCAAGCCTAAGGACTAGTTCAAAGAAGAAAGAAAGAAAGAGAGGGAGAGAGGGAGAGAAAGAAGGAAAGAAGGGAGGAAGGAAGGAGGGAAGGAGGGAAGGAAGAAAGAAAGGGAAAGAAGAAAGAAAAAAGAGAAGGAAGGAAGGGAGGATACAAATGCTTGTTAAATTCCATGCTGATATAAAACAAATTAGCTTTGTAATTTATAAGAATTTGTGCAAAAGTCAATTCTCCCAGAGCAACAACTTCAGGACATTCATCCTTGTGCTTCAGTGCAATTAAACCAAGTTGACATCCTGCTGCCTCTTAAATAGATCCTAATGTCTACCATATTATACAAATGAATAATTCAAATTCTTAATTCGTATAGTCAAATGCCAATAACCTCTGGCAAGCAAAAAAGTAAAGAATTAAAACATCTCTCCAGTGACACATAAATCTCTAAGAGCTTTCTAAAGAATATGGCTAAGATAGCAAAGGTATATGATTCCAAACTTACGGTTAACCAGGATAACTTCTGTAAAGAGATAGCAAAGCTAGTGTTTTCTATTGAAACCAGAATACATCAGAACATTTTCCATTCCTGAAGCTATGGGTTAAGGAGCCTGTGAAAGAGCCAGGTCTAGATCCAACCCCATCTCACTCATGAATGTTGCCATTTTTAGTTTAAAGCTCTCCATAAATGTTTCCTGTGTTTCTCAAGGTTTCTTTTCTGGAAGGGCCTCAGTTGCTCCTCAGGCTGAACTTGTACTTGTCACATTCAGTAGATTGTACTGCTAACCACATCAACTCATGGCATGCATGGACAGGCTTGGTTTCCACCAGCCCTTGGATCTTGATCACTACCTTATGCATATTTGGAAACAGAAGTTTGCCAAACAGATGACAGTCTTCGTCAACTTTTAGTCAGGGACCACAAAAGTAGAAATTAATTTACATGAGTCTGAAAAGACTTAACCAAGTCTGAAAGGATCACAACACACACACACACACACACACACACACACACACACACACACACACACACACACACACACACACACACCACACACACACGTCCCCAAATTGACAAAATTAAAAGAGTTATAGCTTGTACGGTGGATATTATTTCAGATTCACTTAGAACCACACATTTTCATTTATCTCCCCTTTATCCATCCACCCCAACTTACAACCACAAGAAACAAGAGCACTCTCTCTGCTAGTCAGCTTCTTATTATAAAAAAAAATACCTGAGAAAAACAACCTGAAGGAACAATGAGGTTCGGAGGGGTGTGTGTGTGTGTGTGTGTATATGTGTGTGTGTGTGTGTGTGACAGCCTTCAGTCCATTGGCTGGATAGCTCTATTGCTTTAGGGTTCAAGTGAGCTATTTCCTGTGGGTGTGAGGCTGTTTGCCTCTTAGAAACCAGCAAACAGAGAGGAATGGACAAGAAGAGGGCTGGAGACAAGTTATGCTCTTCCTTGGCACATTGTAAGTGACCTACTTCCTTCACCTATGCACCTACTAAAGTTTTTACCACTTCTAGTATGTGCCCTCGACTGATAACCAAGTCTTTCGTAAGTGGTCTTTCCGGGACTTTTTTAGATGCAAGTCATAATAACCTTCCAACTATTTTGCTTGCCATCCTAGAACAGCTAAATGCTCATCCCTTTCTTTTCCTCTTCTGAAGTACACAGCTGCACTATGTTTTCTAGCTTTCTTGTGTTTTTGTCACTTCTATTGAGAGCCTAATAAGTAAAACAGTTGTGTTTCATGATCTCTTTTTTTTCTCTCTTGAACTGCTAATGGCAAGAATGAGTAAATTTCTAGTCACACAGACGTGGGGTCACAGTGTGGTAGGTCGAGTGACTGGCTGGAGTAGAGTCTCTTTCCTTCTGATCTTCATAGAAAAGATGAGAAAAGTGGAAAAGTGTATCCCTATGTGTTGAAGTTCTCAGATTTGCAAGGATTTGTTTTGGATATAGCATTTGGCATATCTAACAAAGTAAACTACCCTCCTCCTTTTGCTCATTCTTTATTTTCTCTCTTCACCACCCATAAAAACTCTAACCAGGGGGGAAGGTGGCTCAGTGGTAGAGCACTTGCCTTGCATGCCTGAGGCCCTGGGTTCGATTCCTCAGCACCACGTAAGCAGGAAAAAATAAAGCCCTAAATGGCGCTGTGGCTCAAGTGGTAGAGCGCTAGCCTTGAGCTGAAGAGCTGAAGGACAGCACTCAGGCCCAGAGTTCAGGCCCCATGACCGGACCCAAAAAAATAAAAACAAACCTCTAACCAACAAACAAGTGAAGAAAGGAAGTGGATGCTGAAAATGATATAAAACATAATTTAGTAAGTGAAAAGTACCCGAAGGCATTGTCACAGTCAAGTGATGGAATTGTTACATGATATCTCAGTCACATAAATTATAATAAACAAAAGAAAAAAATTAGGCTGTGTTTGGTGGCTATAATCCTGGCCAGGTAGTCTATAATGCTTTTTACACTAGAGGCACAGGAAAAAGTTAGCAAGACTTCATCTCAGCCAATAGCTGGTGTGGCTGGTGGTGTATTTGTTATCCTTGCTAAGACAAGAAGTGGAAATAGGAGGATCACAATACAAGTTGTCTCAAAAAAAAAAACGTAAAACCTAGCCAAATAAAAAATAGCTAACACCAAAAGGGCTAGAGGTGTACCTCAAGTCATAGAGCCCCCTGCTTGAAAATCTCTAAGTTCAAATCCCACAGATGTGGAACCCCAATATGGTAGATCATACCAAAAAAAATCTTTTCTTTTCCTCCTTCATTGAGAAGTCTATCACAGCCAGCCCAATAGGAACTTTACAAAGTGTCTCTCCTCTGGAGTTATTCTATGCATCGGTCCCCACTCATGACTCATTCAATGATCATTTAAAAATTGCTTCCTTTGTTGCTACTACAATTCACTTACAAGAATGGGGAAATTCTCACAGTAAGACCATGACCTTGGAGTTCTACAGAGCACCTAACAGCAGTATAAAATGCTCTGATTTCATGTTCTGTGAGAACTTGTGTGACTATCATTTCAGAATCAGAAAAGTGGAATCCTATGAGACTACTAACTTTGTTCTTGCTAGCAATGTTCATTGCTCTATAATAAATGGTTCTCATACCAAAGATCAGCAGGAGAGGGCGGGAATTCAAGTAGCCAGGTGGAATTAGTCTTATCTTGTAGATATTACAGCATTTCCTCCATTTAACCTTTGGGAGTCGCAAGTTACTATTCATTGGGGGAGAAAACACACAGGGAACTCATTAGAAATGTAAGCACTGTTTGACATACTGGAATTTTTGACCATTGTTTTTTGTTGCCAAAGTATAAAATAATAAACTTAGATGTTCTAAGTGTGGCCTCTGGAACTTTCTTTGTTGATGCTATCATAAGCACACATATTAAAGTGAAATGGAAGATGAATAGTTTTCAGGGTAAAAGAAATATTTTCCATGTTCACAAGCTATGGTTTCGGAGATCCCTTAAGGTCTTAAAAATGAAGTCTACTTGGTGGTCTCAACTTTAACCCCTGGAGGATGTATTCCACATCTCCAACACAGAACACCTGATTCTGCAGAATTTGACACTTCTTTCCAGCCTCCACACAGAAGAAACAGAGGACTTGACATGCATGGAAATAAAATTATCTTCTACCCCAAGAGACATGCTGTCCTTCCAGGTCAGGGTCACACCAAGGTCAAATGAAGGAGCTCACATTTCAACCAATTCTTCCCTAGCTGTGAACCTACTGAAAACACATCATTCTGAGTTCTTGACAGTGTGCTACATTTTTTATCTGCACCATCAAAAGTGTGACTAGAAAAAACACACAAGTTAAATCAAGTTAAAAAGAAAATGATTTTGTATTTGCAAACCAGTCAGAAGCTGCGTCTAAAGAGCAAGCTTCTCATGACTTTATACTTGTACAAATAAATTTGGAGAGAGAATCACTCTTTGTGGGTACTAGCCTGCCCAGAAACTTGGGAGTCATTTACCTGACTTTCTTAATTAGTGATTCACAGTCCCAAATACCTGAAGAGCACAGATGCAGTCAGAGCAGAAAGACACGGGACTTAGCATTATGACCTTACTAACACACAGAAGCACTGACTAAGTGAGATGCTAAGTTTTTAGAACAGAATTATTCATTGGTGTTCATGGGACCCATTCAATGAATTATTCCATTAAGATTACTCAAGTGTCACATATTTTTATCTTGGGTCCTCAGCTCAATTCCTTCTCAATTGGCATGCCCAGGCATCTGTTGGTTTAAGCACAATAAACCTCAGTGAAATTGGGAAAGCTAAAAACTTATTACAACCCTAAAGGGCAACAGAGTGTCTTTGACTCATCTAGATTGTTGCATTTCTCAAATCTAGGAAAAGGTTGAAACATTTAATGAAATATGAAACTATGCCCACAAATGAAGGTGATTGGTTTCCAGGACTCTGAAGATCTCCCAAATTTGAGGTAGAAAGACAAGAGAAGACTCTTGTCTTTCTCTTGTCTTACTCCATTTGCTTATTTTTTTTTTTTTTTGCTGAGTAATCAGCACTCTAATTTTTTTTATGCAAGATAAACCAGCTTTCCTTCCTCTTTGTCACATGCAAACAAAATTAATCTATGGACACATTGAAGACTTAAACCTAAACAGTGTATCTTCTGGGTTAGCAGTAGGTAAATCAGATTATCTCTGCGCTTCTTCAGAACTCAGGCTAACTTCTGAGTAATGCACATTTCAGGTTAGAGCCACATGGTCTTCTCCATGCTCTTTGAACAGTTTCATTCATATTTAATCATTGTCTGTGAAAACAAACTGTCAAATTTCTTGCCACAGGAATTTCATGTGTTGGACAAACATACATGGGTATGCAACCCTTTTCCCTTTTAAAATCAAATGCAGAAAAATAATAATAAACTGCTAAGGAAAAATTACAAAGAAATAGAAAAAATCTTCCACAAACAAAAGCAATGTGAAGCCCATGTGCTCTAGCTACTCCATGCCATGATTAGCATCATATAATAATTTATCCTTTTAGTTGAGTGAAATAATAAAGAACTATTTTAACCAATGGATACACAATACATATGAACATAATGAAATTTAATATCAATACAAATATAATAATATATTGCGACTAATTTCATTCAAATTTGTATTCAAAATTTTATCGAACAATTATTCAAGATAGTTAATTTACTTTAAAGGGTAAAGCTCAGATTTTCACATCTTTGAATAATCAGCACATCAGCATTCCATCAAAGGTAGTTTTTCATCAGGCCAAAAGTTTCTTTTAAAAAAAAAAATTATCTTACAGTAGTTGTACAAAGGGGTTTCAAACATGTCAACTTCTGAGTACAATGCATCTCAATCGATGTTTCTCCCAGTTTCTTGACAGACTATTTTTGAGAAACGTTTCCTATGGCAAGTCTTTTCCAGAAGGGATATAGGTCCTCTGCTAAATCTAGCTCACTGCAAAATCCAAGTATCATTTTTTTCCTTTGTAACCTGGACTTCAAGACTGTCTAAATATGCCTGAGAATAAACAGCCCTCTTTCTGGTTAACCCTGCAAAATCCTCCTGACAATGAGCAGCAGTGTGCATCCAACTAGATTCAGGGAGCTACTTACAAAGTGACAGGCGAGGATGGCAGAGAAAAATGGGAAGAGAATGAGGGAAAGGGTAACACTGTCCAAAAATATATGTACTTATTACATTACTTATGTAACTGTAACCCCTCTGTACATCACCTTTATAATAACAATATTTTAATAACAGGTAGCCACAGCAGCTCTGTTCCCAGATACAGCAGCCCTGCAATGAACCACAGCCTATGGACAAATATACACTTAATGGAGCAGCCGAGCCCCTGGTCTCATCTGGCATTATCTTGGGCCAAAGTTTTGCTGACTTTCTCTCCTCTCACTGAGATGAAGTCAAAGTCCCAGACCACAGGAAGTTCTGATTACCAAAAAATAAATATCTATAACTCAACAAAATGGATTCCTGCCTAAGCTCTTTTCATTCAGAAGCAATAACAAGTAAATATGATCATAAACAGTTGAAACAATTGCTTTCCTCAGCAGCACAACCATCAAGAGCGTTGCTGTGCATTTACAGACACAGATCTTGTCTTGATCCATTTGAATTGTTGCAGCAATATGTAATAGATTGTGTAGCTTATGAACAACAGAAATGTATTGCTCATGGTTCCAGGGAATGGAAAGTTCAATCTGCCACAGAAAACATCTTGTTAGTATGTTCTCTCATCGTGAAAAGGACAAGAGAGTTCTCCAGAACCTCCTCTTGAACTAATAATAAAAAAGACATTATAAAAATAATTAATATAAAAAGCACTATAGAAAGTTACTAGTTCCATTCATAAGGACGTAATCTCATGATTTAATTACACTCCAAAAGACTCTACTTCCTAATACCATCACCTTGGGTTCAGATTCTAGCACATGAATATTCAGATCATAGCACATAGTAAAAATAATAGTCAAATTTATATGACACTTACTGTGTGCTAGAATTATTACCAAATATTCTTATAAGTTCTAAATCCCTAGTACTTTCAATAATGACTTGCTGTCTATGAGGGCTTGTTTGTCATTTGATTTTAACTTTAATCTGGGAAATCTTTTTATAGGAATGTGAGTGTAGAATAATTTCACAATCCTGCAAATTGGAATTTTGTTAGACAAACTGTGACTTACAGTCTATTGTGTTTATAAGAGTTCACAATACTTACAACATGGAAATAAGGCACTGATGGGAAGGGAGGAATGAAATGAGCAAAAGGAAAGAAATGTAATCATCACCTGATGTGGAAGAAATAATTTGTATTGTCAAAGGTCATAAAATTGACAAACTTTATAGACCATGATAATGACAATTCACCTTGTGAAAGTTAAAATGTGTTTGTGACTTCAACTAAGTATCACTATTCCACAATACTGTGAAATATGTGAAATTTATGTAAGCATCTAATCTCAATTTTTTTTAAAGTGAGAGAAGGGATGGGTTAGGAGTGATGGGTGACAATGTTGTCAGACACCTTGTATTCATATACTGTTTTGTTGAATGGGAACTTCTTTGTACAACTACTTAAAGATATAATAATAATAATAAATGTAAAAAATGGAAATAAGGAATATATTTGTAAAATACCCTTTTTTATTCACTTATAAATATCTATAGCCACTTGCTTGTGTGAACATGTCTCCAAGTATTAGAAAAAATTGAACACCTTTCCTTTTACCTCTTTTGGCTTATTGAAAAGCAAAAGGAATTATTGATGGGGAGTGGGGGTGAGGAGGTCAAAAATGAAAGAAAAGTTAAAAGGACTCTG
The DNA here is from genome assembly GCF_019054845.1 of Dipodomys spectabilis. NCBI lineage: Eukaryota > Metazoa > Chordata > Mammalia > Rodentia > Heteromyidae > Dipodomys > Dipodomys spectabilis. The sequence continues at coordinate 3,859,110 of NW_024870974.1, forward strand.
AAATAATTCTGCATTTTGAGCTATAAAAATCATTTTATTATATGTGATGGAACAGAAATCAGTTCAAGTATTTCAAAGAGCCAGCCCTTTTGCTGAGACCAGATCTGAAAAATAATAAAACAACTAGAGTACAAGCAACTTGGATGACTTTAAGAGAGATTTTCATCTTCATAGTTTCCTCATGCCAAAAGAAAAAAATAGAAAACTTGGACAATAATTTTAGCCCAATACTACCTTCGCCCTCAAATACCAGACTGAATATTCTCATTTAGTATTTTATATTTCCACAAGATTTTGAAGGAAAGAAAGAACAATTTCCCTCCAGAGCAACTTATTTTTTGGCAAGGTAGACTATGTCACAAGAATCTATAAGCCATATTTATTCACGCTTGCAAAGAGAAATGGTTAAGATTCATTGACTAACAGGTTCATAAAGTTGTAGTCCAGTCATAAGCCAATTTTTGTATGGAATTGCTTTTTCTATGTATTGAAATGAGAGAAGAAAAATGACTGTGATATGGAACTAGTGTTATGAAACACTATGAAGACAAAATATAATATTATCTTATTAAGAGTTCATAATTGTTTTGTTATTCAATTAAACATGTTGGCTTAAGTAGTATAAAGTAGACACAAGGTATAATGTGATAGCATTAAACATAGTCCTTAGGTGTTCAGGGAAGGGTTGACAGAGCTTTAGACACTGTATCAGCTGCAAAATAGTGGAAGTAGGTGATAGAGAAAGGCAAGAATCTTGTTCCAAACCTTATTCTTTTTTCTTTTCTTTTTTAATTTAATGTAATTTTTTTGTAAAAGTGATGTACAGAGGGTTATAGTTACATAAGTAAGGTAATGAGTACATTTATTGTCAAATCAACATCTCTGGCCATAAAAGAAATGCAAATCAAAACAACATTGAGATTCTACCTCACCCCAGTTAGAATGTCCATTATCATGACAAATAATAGTAGATGCTGGAAGGGATGTGGCCAAAAGGGAACCTTACTACATTGTTGGTGGGAATGCAAACTGGTTCAACCACTCCAGAAAGCAGTATAGAATTTCCTCCGAAGACTATAAGCACAGAGCTCCCCTATGATCCAGCAATCCCACTCCTAGGCATTTACCCAAATGATCACAAGCAAGGCCACACTAAAGCTATCAACACAACCATGTTTATTGCAGCATTATTCACCACAGTTAAGATATGGAACCAACCCAGATGCCATTCAGTAGATGAATGGATCAAGAAGATGTGGTAGATATACACATTAGAATTCTATGCTTCCATCAGAAAGAATGACATCACCCCATTCATAAGGAAATGGAAAGACTTGGAAAGAATCATATTATTAAGTGAAGTAAGACAGACCCAAAGAAACATAGGCTCTATGGTGTCCTTCATTTATTTTATTTTTTGGGTGCCATTCCTGAGAATTGAACTCAAGGCCTGGGCACTGTCCCTGAGCTTTTTACTCAAGGCTAGATCTCTACCACTTGAGCCACATTTCCATTTCTGGTCTTTTTGGTGATTAATTAGAAATGAATCTCATGAACTTTCCTGCCCAGACCGGCTTTGAACTATAATCCTCAGATCTCAGCCTCCTGAGTAGCCAGGATTACAGGAGTGAGCCATTGGTGCCCAGCAAAGCTCATTTTTCAAAGAGATATGTGTGAGCCAATGATTTGAGTGATACATTGCTGAGACATACCAAACAGAAGGAAGCAAACATACTCACATAAATGACATCAAGACTTCAGCCATCTCCTAGTGAGGAGACCTTTACTGTTGCTTTCACACAAGATGTTAGTGCCCCTATTCTCCTATTCCATTCTTGTTTTTTGTCAAATTTTGTTCATCCTACTACCTAAGAAAGAACTGCATTTCTTTTCTTGCATGGTAAGGGTTTGCATACAATAAAACACTCCATAAACATACCTAAGTGATGTAAAGGGTTACAAAGCCCGGCACATACTTATAGCCATAGGAAGCTCTAGTTGGTTATATGTCCACAATAATGCTTCTTTGGCCTCAGAAAGCCCTTTCTTCCATCACTGAGAACAGTACCTGCTCTCCCCCGTATCTCCCAAAGTGTTAATATAATACGCAGATTGAGAAAGAAAAGTTGAATATCTTTGATACAGATCTTACTTAGAGTTCATCCTTTTACCCCTGGTCTCATGAGGATGGATTAGACATTAGAATGTATAATGGAAGATATCATTTCTCACTCTGGGTAGAAGATACGAGTTAAGAAATAAGCATATCAGTCCCAAGACTCAACTAGGAACCACATTTCAATATAGCAACTACAAATATATGGTAGATGCTAAAACTCTTATCTGACTGCTGCTTTAAGTTTCGTTCAGGCTCATTTATGCTGGCATTCACCACACAATGCAAACGAGATTTAATAATCACTTAGCATTGCATTTTGTACACGCCATGTAATTAATATTCAACAGAGGTTCATCATATTCTGGCTTGCATGTTTAAAATTGAGTCTCACAGAGATTCAGAAGCTTGCCCAAAAACAAACAGCTTTTAAGTGAAGGCACTTAAAGCTATGCACCTCGTCTTGCATGTTTCAGTCTAGTAATATTCTCTTGTGCCATTCTGTCTCTCAAGTCACTCAGGCCCTACATGAAATCATGAAAATCACAATGTGTTAATGAAGAATATGGATATTTGTAGCAGTAGTAATTTGTAAAAGTGACTATTAAGAATGTGTTTCTGTGGCTGGGAAGGTGGTTCAATGGTAGAGTGCTTGCCTTGCATGCATGAGGCCCTGGGTTCAATTCCTCAGCACCACATAAGTAGAAAAAGCTGGAAGTGGAGCTGTGGCTCAAGTGGTAGAGCTCTAGCCTTGAGCTGAAGAGTGCAGGGACAGCACCCAGGCCCAGAGATCAGGGCCCATGACCATCAAAAATAAAAAATTTTTAAAAAAGAATGTTTTTCTAAAATGATGAAGTCACCCATGATTTGATTTATAAACACTTTGTCCCAGAACCTGAGATAGGCTCATTTTCAGTTAGTAGGAACCAGAATATGGGGATGAAAAATGTGGACTCATCTATTGTTGAGACAACAGGACTTAAGGGCTGTGTTATCTCTAGGGATAATCTGGTTCCTAGTATTGAAACACTCAGAAAAAAGAAGAAGAACAAGAAGAACAAGAACAAGAAGAAAGAGGAGGAGGAGGAGGAGGAGGGGGAGGAGGAGGAGGCAGAGGAAGGGGAGGAAGAAGAAGAACCAAACTTTCTAGAAGAAAGCAAGAAATATACTTATTACCTTACCTTATGTAACTGATACCCCTCTGTACATCATCTCGACAATAAAAAACAGCAAGTTTCCGTACATATTTTTTTAGGTGATCTATATCTACATAATTTAAATGCTGACTAATTACATCAAACCCTAGTCCCTAGGATTAGAAGAAAATCAGATCACTGTCTAAATGTAAGCAAATAAAAAGCACCCCATAGAGACAAAAAACAGAGCACTCATGAGCAAACCAATTGACATTGTGTAACTCTAGTCATTTTTTGTCTCTCCTCAAAGAAAGTGCTCTTGGTATACAGTGGGAGCCAAGTGGGCAGCTTAGGGTCATTTAAGGGTTCTCCTTGAAGGGGACAGTAGGACTTCAGCCTTTCCTTCTTTCTCGTTTTCACTTTCTGATCATGAAGTACACAGTATTCCATGAGGCACTCATGTTTTGCCATAGGCCACAAGTGACAGGGACAGTCAAATATAGACAGAAACTTCCAGAATAAACCCTTTGTCTATATAAGTTGTTAATCTCAACTAGTTCTTATAGTAGCAGGAAGCTGACTCACACAATGTTGGGCTAGTGGTTAGAACCATTTATTTACCATTCATTTATTTATGTACTGAAGGTGTTCGTATTTTTGTCTGGTTAGATTACAAAACTTTGTATGCTTTCTGCATTTGTGTTTCCCACTTTGTAAATCCTGTTGATTTAAAAAGATGAAATGTGTATGGCAGTCCCTTAAAATTGGCCTTATATGCTGGGTGCTAGTGGCTCACACCTGTAATCCTAGCTACTCAGGAGATCTGAGTATCTGAGAATCACAGTTCAAAGCCAGCCCAGACAGGAAAGTCTGTGAGACTCTTATCTCCAATAAACCACTCAGAAAACCGGAAGTGGCACTGTGGCTCATGTGGTAGAATGCTAACCTTGAGCTGAAGAGCTGAGGGACAGTGCTCAGGCCCAGAGTTCAAACCCCACCACTGACCAAAAAAAAAATTGGCCTTGTATAATTTCAGGAGTTAAAATCTATTCTTAATAATTCTTTTCCAGAAAATCTACCTTTCTTCTAAAAGTTGAAATTAAATTAAATATAAGTTAAATTAAATTAAATTATAAATGTATGCATACACACTTTCACATACTAAAATAAAATCTTTGAAATATTAGAAGTTATAGGGAAAAGGCCTCTTTTCAAAAATTTTAAACATATTTTGAGTCCAAGACTCAGGAGAAGTTAGTTTGTAACTGAGGTGATTTTTGCAGCTTCTTTTAAAGCCACAAATTGTTTTCAAAGTTTTTCTTTTAAATTACATCAATAGTTGAAATCATGCTTGTAGCAAACTCAAAATCATTGCCTGGCATTTTAAAGTGCTTAGTATACAGCATTATCATAACTGAGAATGTACTGGATAAAAAAGACAGAGACTATAATTAAGCTTAGAAGATAGATTTGATAGAAATTTGCCTTCATAAATTACTATTATGACCACATACTGCTGAATTTATTAGGTAAACATAACACTTTACCTACCATGTTGTCAATATCTTTATGGAACTAAATCTGAATATGTTGGAGACTATACTAATATACATAAAAGAAGTTTCTATTCAGACATGGTCATTATATAATTTCTACTTGATATAAATTTATAAATATCTATAGATATAATCATCTATAGATTATTATAAGCAATAATAATATAGAGATATAAATCTATAAATACAAGATCTTATAAGTTCAGGAAACTCAGCCATTCTCAGCCATTGGCTTATGGATAAGTATTACATGTAGTCTTAAATGCTGAAATCCTTCTGACACTCTATTTTTTGGCAACTTAGCCTTTTGGTGAGAGCAAGTCTATTTGATGGATGGTCCTGAACAGGAGTTATGTGATCTCTGGCCTTTGTGTGATAGAAAACATTTTTTTTAATTTTTTTTTGAAAAACAATGACTTGTACAACCCATCATGAAATGATCTTTCAATTTATTTGTTGTGACTCCAGTCTTCCTGCACCAACATAAATGTGCTTCAGATCATGTGAGTCCCAGTTCGGATGAAATTCTGCATTTGGAAATCCACCCACCATTGCCAGCTGGCACTAGGCCTCCTCAAGTTAACACACATATTTCAAATCTAGGCCCAGATATGGGACGAGCTATTCACTGCACGTGGATCATGTGGGTAAGTATAGCAGATGTGGAAATGTTGCTGTAGCCAGATCCACAGCACAGGCAGGGAGGATGCAGAGGACTCACTTTGGCCTAATTTTGAATTGAGTGAGCCAGGGGCCATCTGGTCAACCCTGTACCACCAACCAGCTGAAAAATATCATCTGTGGCTGTAAGAAAGTGAGAGTTTCTCACTTTGGGCTAGTGCTTATGACACTGATCAAACAACCATCAAACATTTCTCATGATGTTTCTGCAGGTGAAAATCAGCAGGAGAAAAATCTTGCTGAATTTGAAAATAGAAAGCCACATATGGCCACCTGAATTGCTTTATTGTTTTGTTTTATTTTTTAGGCATAATGATTTCACTTCTGTTTGGGCTATGGTTGAACATACAATATGTAAGTTACTCAATTACTTCCAATATAAACCTTAAACGACTCTCTCCCTGCCCACTCTCCATAGCACATGGAAAGCAATCTGTTCAAAATAATAATAGACCCAAAATCTCCCCACTTCCCCTTAGCTAAATGGATGCTGATACTGGAACCACTGTGTTTACTTTGCACCTGAATTCCACTGTGATGAGTATTTGAGAAATTCATATTCCAAGAGAGGATTCCAAATGGCATTCTGGCAAATAACAAAGAATACAAATGTAGCTCATTTTTCTATTAATTTAGAGGCAACCTTGTCCCAAACCCCTTGGGCATCCTAACAAAATTAGAGAAAAGAAAAATAACTATAAATGCATCCAAGAGAAACATATCCAAGTAAAACCAAGATCAGGAACTCAAAATAAGTACTACTATAATGAGTAACAAAAATTAAATTAAAAAGAAAAAAAGTGGGGTGCCTGTGGCTCACTCTTATAATCTTAGCTACACAGAAAGCTGAGATCTGAAGAACAAGGTTCTAAGCCAGGCTAGGCAGGAAAGTGGATTATCTCTCATTAGCCACTGAATGAAGCCCACAAAAACAAGCCCAAAAACCAGGGGCTGGGAAGGTGGCTCAGTGGTAGAGCACTTGCCTTGCAGGCATGAGGCCTGGGTTTGATTCCCCAGCACTACATAAGCAAAAAGAAAAAAGCCGGAAGTGGTGCTGTGGCTCAAGTGGTAGAGCGCTAGCCTTGAGCTGAAGAGCCGAGGGACAGTGCCCAGGCCCAGAGGTCAGGCCCCACGACTGGATCCAAAAAAAAAAACAAACAAGTAAACAAAAACCTGGAAATGAAGCTGTGACTCAAATGGTACAGCCTCAATCTGGAGCAAAAAGCTAAGGCACTGTGACCAAACTTTGTGTGTATGTGTATGTATGTTTATATATAATTATGTGTATGTATGTGCATATATTTATCATTATTATAAAAGTAATGTATAGAGGGTGTTATAGTTACATAAGTCAAGTAATGAGTACATTTTTTTCCTCACTCATAATTCTTTAATATGTACATTTTAACATCTTTTCTCTTTAGTATCATAGTATCAGGACTTCTACTTTTCTAATTTCCTTGTCTAAAGCCAGTAATACCATTGGATTAAGGATAAACTTATCCCAGTTCCTGTGTAGAATAGATCTACTGATTTATTTTGGAAATGTGTGAAATAAATTCACAAATGGATGTTCTCTGCATTCTGCCTCAGTTGCTGAAAGTAGCTGGCAGACGTGGAGTTATTGCTACCAGCTGCCATCAGGATAGAGCAGGCTGGAAAGGGCAACCTCTTGTGAGTCATAACCCATAGCATTCTCATTGCTGTGTAACTCCAAAACACTTTTCAACTGTGTTATAACCATTGGTGCGTGGCAGTGAGAAGGTAAGGGGTCACTTGGATGGACTTTAAGGAGAAAATTACAGAGGAAGTTCACTTGTGTATCCTCATCCTGTACCTTTCTATTACTGTATTCATATTTCACTCCAATGTGTGTTGGCATATGTATATCACTCCTACAAGACTGTATGCTCCACAAAGCTATTATTATTTTCATTCAAGTTGGTACCTGTACCACTTTGCAGAGTGTCTCTGGCATAGAAGATACTCAATAAACATTTGTTAAATGAAAAGACAGGGGAAAGACAGGCTTTTTTTGGGGGGGAGGGTCCGGTCATGGGGCCTGAACTCTGGGCCTGGGCGCTGTCCCTCAGCTCTTCAGCTCAAAGCTAGCACTCTACCACTTGAGCCACAGTGCCATTTCTGGCTTTTTTTTCTGCTTATGTGGTTCTGAGGAATCGAACCCAGGGCCTCATGCATGCAAGGCAAACGCTCTACCACTGAGCCACCTTCCCAGCCTGAAAGATCGGCTTTAACTATGAAGTTTTCGAGGTATATCTGTGGGCTCATTGATTCTTCCATACATAAAAGCATGAATGGAGAATTTGTTCTTAAACAAGCTACATTTATCTCTTTTTTGATATTTACTCATTGGAATGAGAAAACTATCTAACAAAAATGCTAACAGAACAAATACTTGTCATTATGGGAAAATGAATATCATATAAATAACAAAATGTTACTTAATAGTCAATAAGAGAAATTGTTATACATATATATCAACCTGTTAGAAAAATACATATTTATGTCAGAGAGAAAATATTAAAGCCATTTATAAATGCTTAACGTAGTAAATATTTTTTATTAAGAAAATGAGTATCCAATAAAGGGTCTCATATTATCTCAAGAACTTTGGCTTTATTATAATTATTCTGATTTTTTTCTTTTTTTTCTCTAGTACTGGGCTTGAACTTAGGGATTGGGGCACTGTCTCTTAGCTTTTATGCACAGGCTGATGCTGCATGCCACTTGAGCCATAATGCCATTTCCTGTTATTTGTTTTGGTGGTTAATCTCATGGACTTTCCTGCCTTGCTGCCTATGAACTCAGCTTCTCAGCCTCCTGAGTAGCTAGGATTACAGGCATAAATCACTAGTACCCAGCATAATTCTTCTAATTAAAAACATAATCTGCTTTCCAGTAGTATACATTTATTTATAGATGTAGATAAAATTTTGTTATGATCGTCTATAAACTCAATTATTCAAAAGTTGAATTTCTGACTTAACAAACCTATGTCTTCTGTTAGGAATTAAGCAGTTCTCACTAAGCATAACAAGTAAGGACACTAGTGCTGCTAAACAGTCTGGTGTGACAAGCATTGTGTCTAGTGAGTTTTTGTAGTGTTTAATTGGATCTGATTCCTTTTTCTCATTTTTCAGAATGTGACACAAGAGCAATGATCAGTTTCACCTGCTCAGAGTACTTCCCACTGAGCCTTTCAAACCCCACCCTAGGGGTTTGATTAGGGACTTGGAGTAGCTTAGAAATCTTAGCAATCTAAAAACATTTTAGGTTTATAGCAACACAGAACATGAGCAGTATGCCTAGCTCCTTTGAAGAGGAGATGGAAATCCCAAAATGATCTTGACAACTTAAAATGATAGCAAATGCTTGGCAGAAAGGCAGTGAAGAGAGAAAAACAAATACGTGACATATATTCTAGATGGGGAAGAGTAGGTTTGACACAGAGACTAAAAGGTGCCATTGTGAGTCAGGAACTCAACCGTGAGCTAGCAGCACACTGCTATTATTTTTAAAACCAGCAAGCTAGCAGAATGCACTAACGAGGACATAACATTCAATAGCGATGGTCCCACTGTGTATTGGGTCAGGAACTTGTTAGAGTACTATATCCAGTTTGAAGTCCAGAAACTAAAGAAGGATAAGAAAACTTGGAGAGCAATGACAGAAAAGCAACAGAAAAGATTAAAAGTTCAAGTGGAAGGGCCCAGGAAGGATTGGAATTCATACAGAAGAGCTGCAAAAGAACGAATTTCCTAAGTGTTCACATAGAGACGCACTTTTCCATAAACTTGGCACTTAACCGAGGGGATTTTGCAATGGTCTCTTGGGTCCCTTGCAGCTTTTTAACGACAATGGTTTAAAACACTTCAGGTTGGCAAGCGATAAGCAGAGTGAAGAAATATTAGATGCTAACTCTGGGTCTGTTGGTTAATACAAAAAAAATATAACCTTGTATAACCATCTACAAAAACTACAGAGTATCTACTGCCGAGTTCCTTACATTTAACGTTTCTTCTGTCACACTCTTTTTCTGTTATTATTAGAGTGTCTTCTCTTCTTTAGTGGCAACAGGGTGCATTGAGTCGCCTACAACTGGTAGGAGCCATCTTTGATTTCTCTATCTGCCTTACTACTCATGAAATCACTCATGACATTCAGTTGAGTCTACCCACTGATAGTTCTGAACCAACACCCTCATCTTCAGTCCTCCTGTCTCTATCATGTCTTCCTTGGAAGGCTCTATAGATTCCTAACTGCACATTCTGAATCACTTTCTCTCAAACTCATGCTCTTCTCCATTTTCCTGTAAAAACACATTCAGTTATAACTCTCTTCTTGATCCGGGTTTCTGCTGGCTCTATACTTCTTAAGGGACAAAAATCAAAGCTCCATAGCATGATATTAAGAGTTTAATGTCCCTAAACTAGAGGCTGACCTCAATTTGTTTTGTTCTCTTCCAGATGCCCGGTAATCCAGCCACAATGAAATGCCTCACTACTTCCTTATTTTCTGGGCTCCTTTTGTGCCTTCAGTTTTACAGTTGTTTTTCTTGGCTCTCCACATCCTTTCTATCTCATGAATTCCTACACAGTTTTGTTTAAAACTTATCAGCTTTTTGCCTCTCCTCTAGAATCCTCATAAAATTTCTGACCCAAATTCACACTAGATTCCACTGTAAGAACCATTGAGGGCTTTTCTTTTACTTGATCATATCTGTCAGCTCAGTGTCTCTCTGTTCACACAGGGAGCCCTTTGAAGAGAGAAAATAGGTTGTGTTGTTACAGCTTTTTTTGTTGTTTGTTTGTTTTTGGGTTTTTTTTGGTTCCTGACACATAATATGGAGTCCATACATGTCCCTATAGGGACAAAAGTGTTTTTTTCTTTCTTGCTATTGTTCTTAACGTATTTATAATGTACCATGTGATTTTTTTGTTTCTTTGTATGTTCCTCCCCATGATATAACCCCTGTTTTCACTGTATTTGATGTCGGTGCCCTGCATCTTGTACATACATTTCTCTAGCTTGGAGAGGGGAAGGGAAAAACCAAAATGCTGAAATAGGGATACAGGTTGACCCATGGTAACAATGAGATGTACAAGACACTACGTTGAAAATGATCTTTACAATTTAGGTAGGGAGGGAAGGGAAGGGGAAGGGGGGAAGTGTAGTTGTAGAGGTGGGAGGGAAGGGAGGGTAGGGGAAAAACAAAGGAAGAGGCAACAATGCTTGATAGGAAATGTACTCATGATCTTGCTCATGTAACTGTAACCCCTCTATACAGTATTTTTACAATAAAAAACATATTGAAAAAAAAAAGGCTCCCTGCTACACAACAGCTGAGAACAGTAGTATGTTTGGCTAAGAGTCAAGGACGTTTCTTCCAATGGAGATATATCTTTACATTAAAACCAAGTTACCACTACTGCTATTTCTTGTGTTCCATTTTATAATCACAAGCAGATCTTCCCTAGGTCGAATTTTCCCCCAGGTCTAATTGTCCCTATCTAATTTGCTTTGTTTTCTCTCCTTCCATACTTTGTCTAATCACCTAAGAAAATTGCATTTGCTTTTCTCCTCTATTCTTTGCTTTTCTTTGAAATGATAACAAAGGCTGGGAATGTGGCTCCATGGTAGAATGCTTGCTTAGTATGCATGAAGCTCTGGGTAACACATTAACAGAAAAAAGCCAGAAGTGGTGTTGCAGCTCAAGTGGTAGCATGCTAGCCTTGAGCAAGTAAAAAGCTCAAGGACAGGGCCCAAGCCCTAAGTTCAAGCCCCAGGACTGGAAAAAAAGAAAAGAAAAGATTTTTTTAAATTATTTCAACAAATAAGTATTTGTTGAAATATTTATTAGCCACAGTTAATATATCACCTGTGTAATATAAATTACCCTCTGTTTGCAGTAAGGTCAAAAGTAAATTAAATATAACATAGGTCCTTTTAACACAAAATGGAATGTGTTAAATAAGTTAAAGGGGGATGTAAGAGCATTCAGAAAAGATGATAAGTAACAACAAAAACATTCAGTATTTTCGTAGAACTCTTGATATGTGCCAAATACTGTTTTTAATGCTGTATATTCGGCATCTTATTTAATCTTCAACAATAACCCACTGAGATAGTTACTATTACCTTCATTTTTTTATGATGGGACACAGAGATTAACAAGTCCAAGGTTACACAGCTGGGAATTGTCAAAGCAGATGACGAGAACAATATAAAACAAAGGAAAATCCATAAACTTTGATGTCGAATCAGACACAATGAAAGGACAGTTTTATTCATCTCTACAAACACAAATCCTGAGGATTTTTGAAAGTCTCCTTCATTTTTCATTTTCCACAGATTAAAATTTCTCAAATACAACTGTTGAACATTAAGCACAATTTTTTATTCAATTTCAAGTTTCCATACTTTCATCATGATTTTCACAGTAGCATTGCTGTTGTTGTTGTTTCTTTGTAATCAGAAGTATTTCAGACAAAGGGTAAGACAGACTTTTATAAGTCAGTCTGGAAATCTAATAAGCAGATTTCTAAAATTCCACTTACAAATGACCTTGGAAACATTTCCTGTGGACAGCACATATACAAAAGCAGCTCATGGAGAGGTGTGGACACTGAACTGGTACCAGAGGGCACAGAGTTGAATTAAGCAGAGATACTCTGCTTATGGTACAAGCTTATTATGTCTTTCCCAGAGAGATAGCTGCCCTTTAAAAGTCTCTAGTACATGGGAAGACAAGTAAAAACCCAAGTAAATAAATAATGATAATTCAAAATAAATGAGTTAACTATTTAAGCCAATTTGGAAAAATATTATGTTGGAAATCAGATACGGTAAAGATTTTTGACCAAGTAAGTAAAGGACAGATGTCTAAGAAGTGTGTGCATTTGACAAATATTCTCAATGTTAAGTAACAGACAATGATTTCATATAAGACACAAAAAACAAAAACAAGACAAAAACACTGGCAGGAAAGCCGGGCACTGGTGGCTCATGCCTGTAATCCTAGCTACTCAGGAGGCTGAGATCTGAAGATCCCAGTTCTAAGCCAGCCTGAGCAAGAAACTCCATGATATTCTTATCTCCAATAAACCACCAGAAAACCAAAAGTGGCACTGTGGCTCAAGTGGTAGAGCGCTTGCCTTTAGCTGAAGAGCTGAGGGACAGTGCCCAGGCCCAGAATTCAAGCCTCATGACAGACAAAAATACAAAACAAAAACACTGACTGGAAAGCACAGAGACACAGGTAGCACTATGTGTCAGCTGAGTGGAGCATTATCTATAATTGAGGAGAAACCACTTACAGAAATAAAGACCCAGATTTTCCTTTTTGGGGGGGGGGCAGGGTCCTGTCGTGGGGCCTGAACTCTGGGCCTGGGCGCTGTCCCTCAGCTCTTCAGCTCAAGGCTAGCGCTCTACCACTTGAGCCACAGCGCCACTTCCGGTTTTTTGTTTTTTGCTTATGTGGTGCTGAGGAATAGAACCCAGGGCCTCGAGCAAGCAAGGCAAATGCTCTACCACTGAGCCATCTTCCCAGCCCAGGACCCAGATTTTCTTATCACCCTTTCTCTTTTTTGTACACCAATACTCACATATCTACATCCATACAATACACAGTTAGTGAGAATATTTTATCTTCCTTTATTATTTCTTATATTTCTTCCTTTATCAAACCTGTAAATATTAAAAGTATATTTTATGTACTTCTAAAATTCCTATCTGAAATTTGAATAAGCAGATCATAGCACCTACATTGCAAGTGATTGCATCTTGAAAGTCTGTTATGCTATAACATTTTTTCATTGACTCTAATAGTCTCTTCTTTTTTTAGTCATTCATAGGCTTGAACTCAGGGCCTGGACGCTGTCTTTGAGCTCTTCTGTTCAAGGCTAATGCTCTAACACTTTGAACTACAGAGCTACTTTCAGTTTTCTGGTGGTTAATTGGAGATGAGTCTCACAGACTTTCTGGCACAGGCTGGCTTTGGACCATGATCCTCAGATCTCAGACTTTTGAGTACCTAGGATTATAGGCGTGAGCCACCAGTGCCCAGCCCAATTATCTTTTCAAATTACCACTAATAAGCTTATGAAGGCCAGTCATATTAGACACAATTATTATCCATTACAAAAATGAAAGATATTGAACTAAAAGATGACTTTCTATTTCTTCCACTTATAATTTCATAGGATTTCCCCCTGATTATTAAGTCAAACACCACTGAAAACCTCCTTTTAAATCAAGCTTCTGCAGACAACACAGGAATTATATTAAAATGTGTAATTTAGAAGCTGAGTGATTTTAATCAAGTTTTCATTCTCAAGAATGAGTAAGAATGAGTAGGTTACCCCTATACCAAGAGCAGAATACTGGAACCTACTTCCTTAAGTGTACAACATCTTTAAAATTCTGAGAGCTCCCAAATTAAATCATTTGGAACCAAATTTAATTTAGTCCAATACAGAATATTGTGTCTGTCATTTTTACCAAAAATGTAATAATTTTAATGCTCACAAGCTTTACAAAACTATGAACATTCTTTATTACAAGTTTGAAAGCAATGAAAAATTTCTGTTTTTAAAAGACTTACTTTGTGAATTTAGATTCATAGCACGCTTCCTCTGCTCTCACACAAAAATAGCCTCCCTCATTACCAACACCCCCTGCAGAGTGGAGCATTTATATTTCAGCTGATAAACCTGCATCAACATATCATCATCACCCTAACCTATGGTTTACATCAGGGCTCACTCTTGGAAGAGAACATTCTATTATACAGGTTTGGTCAAATGAAATTAGGACATGCTTTCTACCAGTATCATGAATATAGGCCATTTTTCACTGCCCTAAAAGTCATTCATGCTCTGACTTATTTATCCTTCCTACTCTCAACTCCTAGCAAACAGTTTTCTTTTCTAAAATGTTTTTGTTTAAGGTAAGGTCTTACTATATAACCCAGGCTGGCCTTAATCTCCTGACCTAAGTTCCTTTTGCCTTTCATGTTCTTGTATTACAGGTGTCCACCACCACCATCTACATAGCCGCACCTTGTTCAGAATCATACACCAAATCATACACCATGGAGATGGCACCTTTCTTTCCCATTTTAAGCCATCGCCTTCCAAGGAAATTTGACTTAGAGTAATTTACAAGGTAAGCAGAAGTTTCTGTTCAGAAGAAAGAAAGAAAGAGAGAGAGAAAGAAAGAAGGAGAAAGAGAGAAAGAAAGAGAGAGAGAGAAGGAAAGAAAGAAAAAAGAAAGAAACAGAGAAAGACAGGGAGAAAGGGAAACAGAGGGAGAGGGAGAGGAAGAGGGAGGGAGGGAGGGAAAAGAAAATCTCTAAATAGGGCCAAAGTTTGAGACATGAGGGATTAAATTTGCTTAGCAGAGAAAAGTTCCCTAAACAGAAAATGATTCCCTTCATCCATCCTCCCACTGGCTCTCAGAAAAAAAAAAAAAAAAAAAAAAAAGATGACTGCTATTGAACTGGAATGTCTGAGGTAAAGTGGCTGAGATGGACTGAGCCCAAAGAACCCCGTGCAAAGAGAAAGCGGGAGGGAGAGGAATCTAAGTACATGGCGGGGAGGGGGGGGGGGGAGGGGGTTTGGAGAGGAGGCATCTAAGTATGTGGCATTTACCATCTTATCTCCAGTCAGGTGAACCTCGAAGCAAGAGAGCCGTGACCCACTGGTAACAGAAGCAAGAAGCCCTCGCACTCCTTACTAACACCACGAATGTCTGATGACCTTGGTGCTGGAGAAACTTGCAGGCCTCAGAGGCTGGAGCTCCCTTTGGGGTTTTGCTGGAGAATCCGTGCCACCGCCTTGCCCAGCCTACATTATGCTCCCTAACAACCTCCTGCGACAGAGTGTCATCTTGAGACTTCACACACCCAAAGTCCTGGGAAGTCATCAGGCTTCTGAGCCTCAGGAAGCAGCTAAGCATCCTACTCGAGCCTCAAAGGCTCAGCGATGCAGTTGGGTAGTGCCATGGACCTTCTCATGAACCCAGGGAGCTACTGGGGAGATTCTACCTACAGAGGTAGAACTTCTTCCCTCTTAGGGGCCCAAGATGCAGACAGACAGACATCCCCAGACCCCAGGAATGTGAACTGCACTGGCTCACAGAAGCCCCTGGGTTGTACATCCCAGGATGCTACCAGGATGGCCTCATGATGCAACTCGGCAGCCCTGCCTGGGCAACAAAATGCTCCAAGGCCATGAGAAAGCACAAGTCCGTCCATCCTGTGAGCATTGATGCTCAGACACTGCAACACATTCACCTATAGCTAGAGGAGCCCCGCCCCCCCCAACCCCCAGCCATTCATTCCACACCCAGAGCTGCCAGTGAATCTGCCTGTCTACAAAAGCTCCATCTTGATCGGCAGAGTGATCTTGCCATAGGCAAGTCTCTCCTATAAGGGGAGATCCATTGGAATAATAGTTTATTTCAGGAATTCTAAGGCTAGCAAAGGAATAATATATTCAAAGGTATAGCAGAGAAAATTTGTTCAAGCCCCAGTACTGACAGGCACACACACACACACACACACACACACACACACACACACACACAAATAAGAAATCTTGATAAATTCCTTCAAGATGGAATTCCTTAATACCTAAAGTAATTGCAACAAAACGATTAATAGTAGTTGGTTTCCATTTCACACAGCAGATTTATGTCTAGAAAGTGTTTTAAGAAGGCCCTTAACTACAATCCAGTTATACTAATGGGACTGCTTTAAAAATCTAAAGTGAATAATTTTTCTCTTGGCTATAAAGGCACTACCCTGGGAATGGAGTAATTAATGAAACTCATTTATTAGTTATTGCATCTCTTAATATTCTTCTTGACTTTCTTAAATATGGGATTTGATTTATTTTGTCACTTTGGAATCTAAAATAGACTTATATGTGTGATTAATATTTTATTAAGCTATAAATCACCACGATTTCTTGAAATTCTCACATAAGTAGCAAGGACATAAACAGAATATTTTAAAGGGCTCTTCTCTAGAAGTTAGGTATAAAACTTTTTTTTACAATCCTGCTTGCTTTTTCAAAAGGACTTCTTTGGCTAGTCTTAGAACAGTATTTTCCGAGTTGTACTTTTTCATTAGATCACAGCACATATATGTGTCCAACTCTGACATGAGCACATCATAAATATACAGCAGTGTATATTTTTATCAAGTGATCACATCTGTGTGACTGACATCCAGGTCAAAATACATAACAGATCCAGACCCCACAGTTCCCTTCCCCAGTCATTACCACCACCAACAGCACAGGGAAGAACTTCTGTATCTGGGCTTTGTTTTGAAATTCGTGATTATATTTATCTTTGTCCTTGCATACACAGAAATTTATTATTTTTTCACCACAATATTGTACCTGTTTTATCAGTTTTGTTTATCAATTCTAATTTGGATGGGCATCTAAAGTAATTTCTAGTAGGCCATTTTGAGTAAATTGCCAGGAATGGTTTTTGAATGTTGGTATAAAAGTTACTAAATATACATCTAAGAGTAAAACTGGTGGGTCATAGAGCATCTACAAGTTCGTCTTTGACAGATGATTCTAGTAATTTTTTTCACAAGTGCCTAAAGCAATGTATGAAAATTCTGGATACTACATGTTATTATGACACTTGAAATGTGTTTTATTTAATTTTTCTATTCTGGTGGGTTATAATGTTATGTGATAGTGTGTTTAATTGGTATTTCTATTCTATATTATATACTAGGAGAGACATTTTCATATATATCTATCATACAATAATGATACTATCCACATCTGCATAAGCTAAGAGTTTTATTTTCTGGAGAGCAATTCTAGAGTCAGTTCTCATGATTTATTTTGTTATATGTTTGCCAATATACATTCCTTATTTTAATAGGTAAATCAGATCACTAGGCACTTTAACTCTATTGTCTTTATAATCATAATACATTGCTAAATTTCTTGGACTACTTTACTAGTATTTGCTGATTTGGAAAGAATATTTTCTTTTGGGAGTTGAAAAATGTACCTCAAATGTTATCCTGACTACCATTCCTTCGTTTGACTAATAGAAGGAATTCTCATCTTATTCCACTTACTTGTTTCACTGACATTTTTCTGTCTTAGCTTTCATAAGCAAGCATAGGCATGACCATCACTACTTCTGAGTCCTTCCAGTGTGCAGTTTGGTTTTCCAATGGCCATCTTTACCTCTTAATTGTCTCAATTGCTTGAACATTTTGTCCATCAATTTCTTTTTAGAATAACCAATCAAAACATAGCTCCTTTATTAGACCACAGATGTATGAGTAGATGTTTCCAACACAAAACCTAAGAAAAATTCATAGTTATCTCTAAACCATCATGACAAACTGCTATAATAAGTTCAATAGCACAGATGTTTTCCACTAGGTTGGTAGAGTGTTTATTTTTATATGATTTTATAAATCTTGTTTTTCTGTTATAATTTCTGTAAGGCAGATGTGACATTTTTTAGCAAAAGGACTTGAATATGACTCTTTTCAAAGAAAATGTGTGCCTATTAAACTCTATTTATAAATATTTATGTCTCCAATCTTTTATTCATAAACTCCAAATTTTTCATTTAAATTATTTTCCAAGTCAATGTTTTGGGGGTCTTTGCAAATTATATTATCTTTTGCTATATAAATACATGCTCTCACCCCCAAATTGAGTCTCTGTTCACAAATATGTCACCTCTTTTGCATGTAGAAATCACCTCATTGGGAAGAAATCTTAAAACCAATCTGGCAATTAAGTCTCAAAATAATTTTGGCTTACCAGAAATGTTTTGTTATTCCTCAAAATTCAGTTTGGTCCCTTCCCATACTTATTATTTCTAGGCTTGTATCTCCTTTGAGGAGCCCAAGAACATGCTTGAAAATGTCTATTCTTGTACAAAGGATACTTTGCTACCTTAAAATTCCATCTTTATAGGAAATACAATCAAAGGGTGCTGAAGTTAAGACTTGGCTTAAGTTTGGACCCCAGGGTAGTTTTGTTGGGAAGTGGTGAAGCCTTTGGGAGGTGAGCCTAGGAGGAGGAGGTTGTAGTTTATTGGGAGTGTCTTCTCAGAAAAGTCTGTGTGCCAATGTGGGCAGAAAAGTCCTTGAGACTCCATTTCCAAAATAACAAGCAGAAAGCTAGGCTGGAGCCATGGCACAAATGGTAGAGCATCAGACATGAGCAAGCAAACTGAGCAAGTATGAGACCCTGAGGTCAACCTATAGAGAAGGAAGGAAAGAAGGAAAGGAGGGAGGGAGGGAGGGAGGGAGGGAGGGAGGGAGGGAGAGAGGGAGGGAGGGAGGGAGGGAGGGAGGGAAGGAAGGAAGGAAGGAAGGAAGGAAGGAAGGAAGGAAGGAAGGAAGGAAGGAAGGAAGGAAGGAAGGAAGGAAAGAGAGGGAGGGAGGGAGGGAGGGAGGGAGGGAAGGGAAGGGAAGGGAAGGATTACTCTAAATTAGTAGTAACCCATCAATCATAGAAAGCACCAGATCTAGATGAGTTCACCAGAGTTCACCAATGAATCCATTTAGAATCTAACAGAGAAAGTACACCAATATTCTATAATCTCTTCCAGGGGCTAAAGGCAGAAGTACTGCTTTGAAACTTACCTAATGAGGCCAGAATTCCTCAACTATCTAAACCAGACAAGCACATTACAAGAAAACTGCAGATCAATATTTCTCATGGACATCCATTTCAGCATCCTCAGCAAAATATTAACAAATAAATTCCAAGAATGTATAAAAATAAATATGTACCATGACCAACAGAGATTTATTCCAGCTATGCAAGATTGGCTTAACATGTGAAACTCAAATAATGTGATCCATCTCACAACAGGGTAAAAAAGAAGAAAAAAAATCATACAATCATATCAATAGACCCCCAAAAAGAATTTGACAAAAATCTAACATTCATTTTTAATTTAGACAAAAAGAACTTTCAGCAAACTAGTCCTACAATGGAACTTCTTATGCATAATTTTCAGCTATGAAAATATTATAGCCAACATTCTCCTTAATGGTATGAAACTGAATAATTTCTCCCATAATTAGGAAGAAGGCAAGGATATGTTTGGCTGTTTTTGCTAAAACTGGTTTCAGACCAAGGGCAGGACTCAAGGAAAAGACCTTGAAAGGGAGACTTTGGATTAATGATTGGTCAAGAAGTGTGTGTGTGTGTGTGTGTGTGTGTGTGTGTGTGTGTGTGTGTGTGGTGTGCACACTCATGCTCCTGCGTGTGACTGTGTGTGTTTAGGTAGGATCTCACTATGCAGTATATAGTGACCTTAAACTCTTGACTCTCCTACCTCTGTCTCCTCAGTACTGAATTCAAAGAGTGTTTTTCAGGGTCAATGGCATTAAAATAAGTAAACTTCATCCATGTTTGAAGGAAAGAAGTAAATCCGTATTTTCAGCAAAGAACATGCTTATCTTAATACAAACTTCTATGAAATATTTTAAAGGCATTAGGACTAATAAATAACCTTAATAATGTCAAAAATTCTCATATTGAAAGATCAATATGTGCATAATGTATGTACATGATAGTACTGAGTGATCAGAAATTAAAATTATTTTAAATGCCACTTACAAGTGCCATTGTATTCTCTGTCTCTCTCTCTCTCAAATTACTGCATTGAACTGGAATTTTCTTCCTCCTTCCCATCCATGTTCCTTCCTCCCTTCCTTCCTTTCCCTCCCTTCCTTCTTCATTTTCAGAACTGAGGATTAAAATTTAGACCTCCCCCATTCTAGCCAAGTGTTCCACTAAGGCTGCCATGTCCACTGAAAGTTTCTATTTACTATTTTCTAATTGTAATTGACTGCTGCTACTTAAACCTGACGGAGAGACAATCATGTGAGGTGGAACCATGGGTGAGATGTGCCACTACTTTATTGGGTTGAGTGAAGGAAGTAAGATCCAGGAGAACTCCATACTCTACAATTCCATTCATTTCTGTTTTAAAACGCACAAGCTTCCCTATAGTTATCAGAGAATACTTACTATTGAATAGGGGTGGGGTGCCAAGAATAAGATGAGAATACTGAGTCATATAAGACTTTGGCTGTAGTTACCCTGGCTGTAGTTATGACTTAATGGTACATACATGGTACTTCATGTGGTATACCTTACATATATGCATTGTATCGTAAGTCATGTGTACTTCAAAATATAGCTTTTTAAATCACTTCAAAGTATTTTAAACTTTCTCATTTCGATGTTCTTTCTAAAAACATTATATAAGAAAGTAGCCATCATGCTTACCAACAAAAGTAAAAATGAAAACCAGTTCATTCCTGTAGTCCCAATAATCAGATAAACAAGGAAAGAAAATCATAAATTTCAAGCCAGTCTAGGATACACAGACCCTGTCTAAATTTTTTTGTGTGTGTGTGTGGTTGTAGGGCTTAAATTCTGGGCCTGGGCACTGTCTCTTAGCTCTTCAGCTCAAGGCAAGCACTCTACTACTTGAGCCACAGCGCTACTTCTGGTTTTCTAGTGTTAACTAAAGATAAGAGTCTCATGGACTTTTCTGCCTGGGCTGGCTTTGAATCATGATCCTCGGATCTCAGCCGCCTGAGTAGCTAGGATTACAGGTGTGAGTCACCAGCCACTGGCTTCAAAAAAAAAATTTTGTGTGTGGGGGAGGTCCGATCGTGGGGCCTGAACTCTGGGCCTGGGCACTGTCCCTTAGCTCTTCAGCTCAAGGCTAGCGCTCTACCACTTGAGCCACAGCGCCACTTCCGGCTTTTTTCTTTTTGCTTATGTGGTGCTGAGGAATCGAACCCAGGGCCTCAGGCATGTAAGGCAAGCACTCTACCACTGAGCCACCTTCGCAGCCCCTCAAAAAAAAATTTAAGCATTTAAATTTTAAAATCCTAATCTAGATCTTTCCAACTCTTTTAGTTAACAAATCCATGAATGGTTGCTTATTTATTTATTATGGAGGTTAATTTCTGTAAAAGCTGCCTGAAAACCTCATGACATTGGCTTAGATTTGAAGGGATAGTCAATTTTTAAATCTATCTTGGGAAATGGGTACCAATAGAAAAATAAATAAAACTGGAGACCTTGTCTGTTACAACTTTCCAGGATGAATGACACAAGCACTTTCCCACATATTTTGCTAAGTTGCATAACTGACATGAACGATACGATGTTGACAAGACTCCTTAAAGAGGGGATGGTGAGATTAAAGGTGACGGATCCAGTTACCTTGGCATCCATCACCCCATGAAATAAATCACCCATGGTGTCATGCAACTTTCAGTTGAACCATTAAATACTCTGCTGGACTTTTTTTCCCCATTTGAAAATAATTAAAGAGACATTTATTTTGTTGTTTGAATTAGGCTCTCATACATTTGTTTCCCCAATAATTTTGTCATTAAAATAGCATTGGCTTTTTCCCAGAGGCAACAGACATCATGTCAGCACAAATACAAAATTTTCTACAAATAGCATTCAGTAGTTAAACCATATGCCGGATTCTAAACTTCCATTCTGGTTATATGAATTAAAGTAGAGATAGCTTTGCCAACAGGATGGAGCTTCCTGGTAAATATAGAAAATTAAAAACAAAGACTGAAACAAGGTAACCTTTATTCACCCACCTTTTCTAATCTTCAGTTACACTATGAACAGAAAAAGGACATAAGAGCAAGAGAGAGAAAGAGAGAGAGAGACAGAGACAGAGACAGAAAGAGAAAGAGATCACAGTGTATGTAATACAGTGAAAAAATACAATAACAAGAAAACTTTTTAAGATCATTCACAGTTTTACTTTATCCTGTTTCCAAGAAATTGAATGTCGACTTAAGTTTATGCCATGCTTTTATTTTAGATCAGCAAGAAATAAATTCTATTCATTGGTTTTACATCAATGCTTGAATGAAGGCTGCCAAAAAGTCCAATTAGGGCTTATAGTCTGGTATTGGTTTCCCATGAAGATATTCTGAAATATGATTGTTCACTAGGCTCTGAGCAGGATCCTCTATGGGCTGGGTATGTTTATGAATAGCTTACTAGATATTGTGCATAATCTGTATATAATTCCATTTTTGGTGATTAGAAACTAGTTTTTTTTTCTTTTTAAGTGTTTATTGTGTATTGAAGTTAACTGGCATGAACTTCATAGAGAAAAAAATCTATTTTTATTAAACATATTTTTATTGTAAAGATACTATACAGAGGGGTTACAGTTACATGAGTAAGGTAATAACTGCATTTCCTATCAAACATTGTTGAGTGCAGTGACTGTAAAAATCAGAGGAAATGAGAATGTAGAGTCATATTTTCTAATGCTATAATATGAGGCCAGAAGGCATAAAGGCAGTAGTAAACTATAAGCATTTCATCTGGTTTGTCTCTATTCCATTTTGGAATCTTCAACGTGCTATGGTCTTCTTGAATAATCCCATCCCCCAAATTGTGTGAATTAAAAACATTTCTAAGCCAGATATAGTTGTGCACAACTGTGATGCAAACACCTGAGGGGCTGAGGTAAAACAAGCAAGAATTTGAAACAAGATACTATATCAAAAATCCAAGGAAAGCTGGGTGTCAGTGGCTCACACCTGTAATCCTAGGTATTCAAAAGGCTGAGATCTTAGGATTGTGGTTCAAAGGCAGCCAGGGCAGAAAAGTCCATGAGACTCTTATCTCCAATAAACCACACAGAAAAAGCCAGAAGTGGTACTATGGCTCTAGTGATAGAGTACTAGCCTTGAGCACAAAGAAACTCAGAGACAGTGCCCAGACCCTGAGTTCAAGTCCCAGGACAGGCAAAAATCAAATTTAAAATTTAAAAATTTAAAAGCCAAGGAAAAAATAAAAAAGCACATATATTTGTTTTCTTTAAATACACAGATATACATAAATATCAGGTAGAAAAATGGTAACTGGTAAATATGCAATAAGCACAGTAAAATAAAACCCAATAAATATATTTAATTGCCTGTGGGTTGTATTAAACAACTTAATGAATATAAACTCCAGGCACACTTACATCATTAATCTCTTAGGATAAAAATCCATGTCATTTTTCTTAGGCCAACATTTGCTTGGGCTATTCTTACTTTCTGCACTTTGAGTTGTATGCATGTTCTGATTATGCTGACTGTGAATATTGATCTTGTCAGAGTTCATTTCCTTTACTCTTCCTTTCTGAAATCCACCAATGTAATGATATCATTGAATGCGGCTTGGTATAATGCAGTGTCAAAAATTAAGTTCATGCTCAACCTCTAAAACCCATCCTCCTCCACAAAAACACAAAATTCATCAGAAGTACTATATGAATAGGTAATAGTCCTCCACAAACTCTATTTACAATGGACTCTTTTGCTTTAGAAATAGTTTAGACCCATTAGTGAAACAAAACTACTTTTGAATTTGGACCTAAAAATTGTTGAGAAAAGAAGAGACTTCTTCATGCCCAAATGGGAAGTGGTTAATAATAGGCCACCCAGAACCACCTTTTGGGAGATGATTTTATGAACACCCAGCCCATTTTTAGAATTAGTGATGACTGCTTAAAATTGGCTGGGTTGCAGATTCAATGTCTAGAAACTCATTTTTTCAACTACCAAACCATCCAACTACCTGCCCAAACTGGCCAGGTAGTTGATTCTTTTATAAAATTATTATTACTATCATCATCATCATCATCATCATCATCATCATCATCATCATCATCATCATCATCAGTTCTACAAAGGGGTTACAATTCCTAAAGTCAGGTTATGAGTACAATGTCATTCCTTCCTTCATTTTCTACTATTTTCTCCCTCCCATCCTTACCTTCAAGTTACATAGATAAGTAGTTGATACTTTCAGATCAATGTCTAGAGACTCTTATTTCAACCACCCCACTCTTTAATTTCTCATCTCTCTTTACACTGATTACCTTGTCTGCCCACACATGCATCTACTTTGCCACTCACCATCCATCCATCTCTCTAGCTGTCCTTATCAGCATCCATGTACATCTAGATTTACAACAGACATCTATCTAAGCTTGCAACTCCAGTTCATTCTGTGAACCAGGGAAATTGCTAATGTTTGGGGTTTGCTTTTCCTGGTTGTTGATCATTTACCACTAGGTGATAACCTACTGCGTATTCTCTTCCCTTAACTGATGGGTAAGAATGTTCAAGAGGGAAAAAAAGAAGGAAATAGATACAAACTTCATAAATGCTAGTATAACACACATGACATTAGATTTTTCTTTTAATTAAATTTAATTTTTCCTTGGAGTTCCATCCCACCAAATTCCAGAGACCTAATGTTAGTTGGTACCATCCTTCTCCTAGAGTTTCACTTCAATTTGAGGCCATGGTTTCTCAATATGCATTGGAAAAGTCATACAATTGATGGTCGGTGATATCCAATATCTATATAGACATTGTTTCTGTTAAGAAATACTTGGTCCCATATTTTGCCCCATCATATTTTGCCAGTGTGCTATGAGCTAGTATTTTAGTTGCCTTTCACATTGAGCCTCAGAAAAATCTGTGAAACTTACCTGGGAAAATCTGCACATTGTCTGCAGGATTTCTATTATCCTCAGATCTGCCTAGCATGGTCAAAGAACTTTCTGTCTTAGGTATTCCAATATGTCTGAACATTTCTGATTCCTCTTTCTTTCCTTTGGAATATAGCTGAATCCTTTCCACAGAATCTATCTGCATAAAGTAAGTTATTCTCTGTATTTCTCTTGCCTTGTCCCAAAGATACTTTCCTGCAGTGTTGAGATTACCTTTCATATATTCATAGATTTTATATTTTCTAAGGTATTCAGCACTGAAACTTTTCTAATTCAAAGCTTAAGTCTGAGAATCTTTAAAGATTATTTTTCTCCCCATCTTCCTGAAAATACACTTTTATCTGAGGTAAGCACTTCCAAAGTATGGAAATGTTTTAAGAGGTAATTCTTCCAATTTCATTTCCTACAAGGGAATCAGAAATTTTTTCCCTATTTTTCATTTCTCTCTGCTTTAATCCTGATACCAAAATAAATCTTTACTGGAAGTTTAAAAAAAGAAGTACAAGTATAAACTAAACACAGAATGGCTGAAGGCACAGTTGATAAATTTCAAATATCATATACCTACCAGGCTTGGCTTAACATATTTTCTTGTACAACAAAGTAGAAACAAACCTCTTTTAAACTATGTATAGATGGCTTATGCTTTATAAGATGGTTTTAGAGCCGAGTGTGGGGTTATGAACAGAGTATTGGAAGGAAACAAGTGAAGTGGTAAGGATTAGGTCCAGGAATATCTGGTGTAGAATATGATCTGTCACCTGCATCTCTAGGGAGTCGTTAAGGAGACAAGAATAGCTGCATGTATTATAAGGCAGAACCAAAATAAAAAGAAAGAGAGAGAGGAAAAAAATTTGTTTTATATATTCCACATGTAATCTCCTTACCATTTTTCTTCCCGATCCTTGAAAATTAAAGTGAGAGCAGAGGTCTCAGGATACACATAAAAGTTAAGTCTTCTGACTTTCCATTGTAAAAATTGGCACTGGAGGATTAGATTAAAATCTAATCAGGAATGTGAGCCATCATAAAGGTTCATTAAATGCTGATATTTAGCAATGTCTTTGAGTGGTTGGACTATTTTAAGTCAGATTCCTCCTCAATAGCTCCTCTTCCTGATGAATATGTTCAGGATCTACTGATATCAGATTTACAATCCTTGTTACCCTTTTTCTAAACTATCTCGGTATCTCACAGCTTCTAACTTCCATAGCATTCCAAGAGAGTAATGAATCATTGTGAGTGTGAAACCAATATGTTATTTCACTTCCCAAAGAGAGAAAGAAAATGTCACGCAGAACATTCTAAATGAAAGAACTGACCCTAATCCCATTCTATTCCAAAAGAAGGATTCATTCAAATACATCTGTTAATCTTCCTCACAAAGACAAATTTTGCAAGAGCTGGCCAAGAAAAGACAGATAATATAACATGGAAATCCCCTACATGGTTATAGTATTTCTCTGGGGCATGCTTACTATTAATTTATGACTTTTCACCTTTCACAAAAACTATTGGGGAGAAATTCTTCTAGGTACAATTACTCTTTCAAATGTAACTTCATAAATAATATAATATATTCCAGGGAAAAAATTATAGAGTAAATATGCATTACTTAAATTAGACCCTAGATTCTCATTAACTTCAAATGGGTAAAAAATTAAGTAATTTGTAGAGTAAGAGATATTTAATCAGCAAAGGAATTCTATAGATGTCTCTCTTAATATGGGAGAACACAAAACCACAGAACTCAAATGACCAAATAGTAACAAGAAATCAAACAAAGGTATATACATTATCACTGAATAAGGGGACCATTGTAATGCATCACATGCAATTCGTTCGGTATTTGTTGTCCTTAAATTTCTCACACATCATGCATTTGGCATTGATCTGTATTAAAAACAAAACATAGCATGATATAAAATGACACCTCTCCAGGGAAGAATACTAGAATTTCTTTTCTTCTGTTCTTTGGAAATAATAGCATTAACACTACCACTGAAGAAATGACAAATATTTTTATACATAAAAATATTGCTGTTGTTAAATTATCTTGGAAGAAACATCCCCATGGCGAAAGGTAACATTGTGTGATGGCTAAGGGACTGATTGGGCCTTAAATACACAGGCTTTAAATACACATGGCTTTAAAACACACCAGTTATAGTAACTGAGGTCAGTTCAGTTCATTTCTAGAACTCTTAACAAAGACTACACTTTTTTATCTTAAATTGACAGAGCTTAGATTTAAGTTCAAACTGAGTAATCTTCCGAAGACAGTCATGTTTATCCTGTAAGCGCTCCTTCACCGTTGGTACATATGAAAAGTAAATGACCATTCATTTTGTCACTTAATGTGTATGTTTATAAACCACTTCAATTCCTTTCCCGTATGTTTTACCCTGTTATTGAGTAAATAACCTAAATAGATTCACTGGTGAAGACATTGGTTACAGAGAAAACATATACTTCTTGAGGCAAATAAATCTAGCATTAGATACCAATGTCTTTACAGGGCCTCAACCAGGCTAGGCAAATACTTTACCATTTAGCTACAAGTCTAGCATTACTTAGATATCATTTTCCTCGTCTGTAAACCGAGAATAAGTTAATATTGACTGTGAGATTGTTACAGTCACATAGAGTACAGATGTGAACTAGTGGCGTGGCTAACCTACTAGATGCTACTAGTTCTCTCTTATCTTTCTTCCTTTCTCTGTTTCTAGACCTAGAAGGCATGATGAAAACAATGAGGGCAACACAAATTGGACTCCAGAAACCAGCTCCAGAAATCTATTTTGGAGCTCCTTCTTAGCCCAGGTTTCCTACAAGGTAGAGCTTGAGGCAAAGCTTGAATACTGATCTCTGACTGGGAACTATCAGGACAGCAAAAGACATAAGGAACAAGAAAGCAACAGAAGCACGCAGGCATGCCGTATTCCACAGTCCTTGCTTCACGAAGTGTTGTAAACCTTCCTTCTGTTGCATGCAGCTTCTACAGAAATATCCATGTCCCAGCATAGACATCTGGTGTGAACAACTTACCTTTTCTTTTTTACTGAACTTCAAAGCCTTATAAATATCCAGAGAAAGCTTCCTAGAAGAACAAAAACGAGATTGAAGCTACAATGTATTTTTTCCTAACTTTTTGTTTGGCTTTGAGATATTATCACCCGTCTTCATGAAGTAACCCTATAATTTCCCATGTTTCCCTATTTTTAAAAAAATGATATTTTATGTTTTCAAAGGTTATAACATGTATACTGTGGCCTTAAAATTATTAGTCCCCAATTGCAAAAACAAATCATGTATTTTTTTAATGAACTCAAATGTTTCTTCACTTGGTATTGTTTGATATTTTTGCTGTCTTTTTTTGTTGATCTTGCTAATTCTTTTCATCTCCTGTTTTAAATCAGTTCTTTTAAAATGTGATTACTTTACTTCATCTTTTGGTTGTCTGTATTTTATCATCAGACAATTTTTTTTTTCCAAGAGGGATTGAAATGTGCTAGATTCCTTGAGCCAGCCTGAGACATTTGTCTCTTGTCTTTATCCTCAGAAGACAACTTGGCTTGGTATAAAATTCTTGAGTCTGGCTCACAATCTGCCATCATAACTTTTATAACCACTGCTCCACTGACTTCTGGCACCAAGCTTTGCACGAGGCAAACCACAACTTCCCCCATATAACCCTGCTTGCCTGGATTTCATCATGATTTCTTTATACAAGAAAGTTTCTAAGTGTTCAACTCCTCCAATTTTTCCTGCTCAGGAAAAATCTCTGCCAGTTGGGTTTTTTTTTATACTTATATGACAATTTAACGGTATGTAAAACTACTTAGTTGTTCTTTCTTTCCGATAATCACAAATACATCTTGGTTTATTATCATTTTGGTATTGATGATCTTGAAGAAACCTAAAACTAGACTTCAATGGAAGTAACTGTGACTAAAGAAATATTCAGTCACTCTTAGAGTTTAGTAACTTAAGAACATGAGTAACTTTTGCCATGAGATAACCTCACACTTGGATTTTTTTCTTTATTTTAAGGAAATTATCTTTTATGATATTAATTGTCTCCTCTGCCCTCTTACCTTCATTGTAATACCTAACTTAGGTACATAGCTAATGTTAAACAGTCCAGATTTTATTTTTTTTCCATGTCTTTTTTTTTTTGGCTGTGGGGCTTGAACTCTGGGCCTAGGCTCTGTCCCTAAGCTCTTCAGTTCAAGGCTAGCATTCTACCAGTTCAGCCACAGCGCCACTTCCAGTTTTCTGGTCATTAGTTGGAGATAGGAGTCTCAAGGGACTTTCCTGCCCTGGCTGGCTTTGAACCACCTTTCCCATGTCTTTTTTTTCCATTGCTTTGATATCTTTTTAATTTACATTTGTGGTGATGATATTGAGCCTGCTTTCTATGTAATTGTTACAAATGTCAACAGTGTCAACTATTTCTGACTTGTTTGTTAATTATATAGTAGTAGCCAGACACAATATCTCATGACTGTAATCCTAGCCCTTAAAGGTAGAGTCAGAAGGTAGAGTCAGTCTTGAATTCAAAAATAGACTGAACTATATAAGAAAACAATGCTGTAAATCATTAATTGTGTTAGAGTATTCTTTATACTCATTTATTTTTGGCTTATTGCAATCTACATTTTTATCCCAATCCACTATTTTGCTATTTTATCTTTGTAGTTCTGTTTTGTTAACTCTGTGGTCTTACTATATCCTTCTTTAAAAACAAAATATCTATGAGAAAGGTTTTGCTATTCTGTGTGTTATTGTTAATGAAGTCTTCTCTCCTTTTGTAGATTACCTTCTTTTACTTCAACTCTGAAAATAGTGTCTTCAAATCTGATTATTTCTTTTCCTTTTGCTACGCATCACTCATGTAGCTATTTATGTTATTTTCTCTAATTAAACATTGAAAGTTGCTCCATAATTTCCTTTCAAATTTACATAGCCTAATTATGCTGCATACAAAAAAAATGAAGAAAAATGTGGTGGAAGAAACAGGAAGAGACAACTACCAAGGCTATTAGAAGCCTTTGTTGGCTCGTATGGACTCTCTCTATCTGAGATTTAGTTAAATGCCTGTACCAGAGTTTGTACTTGATCAGTGCATCCATTCCTCTGGAACAGGAGAACCACCAACTTCAAAATATTCTCACCATTTATGATGCATTCCATCAGAAAGTAAACCATATACATTATTTTGCTTATCTGCTTACCCAATATCTGTTTTTATCCCCCCTTCTTCCATCATCCTTTAGTACTGGGTGCTGTCATTGGGATGAAACTTTACCTGGGGATTCTCAATGAACCTTCTCTGTCCTGTCTGCCCCTATCCTACCTTTTTTGTGTGTATGTACTGATCCTGGGGCTTGAACTCAGGGATCTTGAACTGGATGCTGTCCCTGAGCTTTCTTTTTTTTTTTTTTTTCTTCCTTTAGGCTACAC
Organism: Dipodomys spectabilis; assembly: GCF_019054845.1. Lineage (NCBI taxonomy): Eukaryota > Metazoa > Chordata > Mammalia > Rodentia > Heteromyidae > Dipodomys > Dipodomys spectabilis. Next base: position 3,889,676 of record NW_024870974.1, read on the forward strand.
TGTACCACTGGAGCCATAGCTCCACTTCTGGCCCTTTTGGATGGTTAGTTAGTGATGAGAGTCTCACAGACTTTCCTGCCTGGGCTGGCTTCAAACCACAATCCTCTGATCTCAGCCTCCTGAATAGCTGGGATAAATTGAAATGTAAGTTGGAATAAATTGAAATGTAGGTATGCTTCCCATACATTGTGCCACTGTAATGACCACATACATTGCTCATTACAGATAGTCATGGCTTTGAATAATGCAGCCTGACAAGCCATAAGTACCTAAGGGTCCCATCAATTCCAGTGGAGACTAAATAATTGAGATTTGTAGCATCTAAGATACCAGAAAGTTTCATGAATTGAGAAAAACAATGACAAATGGTAAGATATAGAATACATAATGCTTCATAGAATAAGTAGACGGCTATTACTAGAAACTAAGAAAGAATTCCTGAAGCTAAGAAAGGGCAGGACAGCCTGGAATTTGGAGACAGAATCCAAGGAAAGTGCATTCAAGAAAGGACGAAGCTTCACAGAAGTAACAAAGCAACCCCCAGACCAAAACCCAAGTCATCAAACTACAGACAGGCAATAAGAACTGACGTGGGATTGAAGAGGATGCTAGCTAAGTAAATACAAAGGTTCTGTGCCTCCGTTTTGACTTTCTGTTAGTTCTGATTCAAGTGCATCATTCTCACAAAGTGAAGTGAACTTTAGATGCAAGATTGGTTTAGGAATGGAGTTGATAAAGTCTCAGGGGGAAAAATAGTATGATAGCTATATAGGTTTAAAACAAGAAATGGCAGGGGTAAAAGAAAGGCCTCTATAAAGTACATTGGTAAGCTTTTTGTACTTTGAAGTGCTTTGCATCAAGTTTTACAATGAATTCTCTGGCTTTGGAAGGGTGAGATTTTAATCCACAAACAGTATAGATATGAATGTCAATTATATTATCCCCAAAGATTATGTTCCTGCAGAATCTTACCTTACCCCCAAGATTTTGGTTTACACATGACTGCGATAACCTCCTTGGATGATAGGTTTGATGGCAAATATCAATTACGATGAAGATATCCTCATTTTCTTTTCAGTATTTCGTGCCTATTCATATGCTGGCTTCATTTCCCCCACCAAAAAGTACTTTTAAAAGATGTGAAAGCTAAAAATTTATTTTTTTCTTTACTGTAAAATAAAAATATTAAAGTTAAACAATAAGTTGGGTTGGGAAGGATGGGGGAGAACAATCAAAGGACGGCATTGATCAAGAGGCCTCGTGATTATAAACTGGCTTTTTGAGTGATAACTCCTCTGTACAGCTACATAAAGAGAAAGTATACCTTTGAAAGAATAAAAAAGGGATGAACTTGATCAAAATATATTGTATGTAGCGATGGAAATATAATAAATCCCCTTTGTACAACTGCTATATGCTAATGAAAACAAAGAAAATGAACAACAAGCTACTGCAGTGGACGTTCATATTGTTTGACCTGCTTTCCTGTCCTTTGGTGTATACAATAATGAATTCAAGAAACAAACATAAAAATCCAACCTGAAGACTTTTAAAATACTTCTCCACCCAATATTTATTTCCATATCAACATGTGAACTGTTCTTAAGTAAACAAAAGGACTTACAGTAAAGAACATTGGTAGGAAGGCAAATCCTCGAAAAGTATATTAAGAAAGCAGAAAATTGCACACAACGAATGAAGCTATTTTACAAAAGGAAATGTGAAGGAAATGATTTTCTCCTAAGTGGTTAGTGAATTTCTGTGTTAGTGGGTTTCCAGAGTGAATAGCCTTGATTCCATTTGCTTAAATCAAAAGGTAAAATTGCCCTCAATACGCTCTACTCTTTTCCATTAAGAGTAACATGAAAGTTGAAATAAAATTTTGAAGACAATTTTTTCTAAAGCTTTCACTTAGATTGTTACAATGGAATGAGAACATTGTCGTCTTCTGTATATTCATTGCGATCAAAAGCTTTAAAATAAAAGTAATTGTAAAATTACTTTAAACTTCAGATGAAAAGAATCCGTGTACTAGTAGCCATGAAGTATAGGTTAGTCTCATTCCTTCCTATACATATCATTGTTTTTTGTTTATATAATGAAGTGAGAGATGAAGGGATAATTTTCATGCACACAATAATAATAAGTGTAAATTCTCAAGTAGTGAGACATAGTTATATAGTTCTTTAAATTACCTAAAGGTGTTTCTGTATGACTGTATGAACACTTTTCTGAGGAGATTGGATACTGCATTCATCAGATTCTTAAAAAAAGGTTTCACATGCAGAAAATATTATTACCATAATGCTTTGGGCTATTTAAGTTTAAAAACAACACTCAGATGATATGGCTAAGACCAAAGCAACATTAAAAATAATTCATTGCCAGTATGGGGTTATTAAAATGAGGAACAAATTTAAGACATGGTCTTAATTCTTATGTACCATTTATATAAACATATTCACAAAGGGCTAGGGAAATATCATCACAAATGCCCCACGTAAGTTGCTTAAAGAATGTTTGAGTTTCAGAGAGTTGTCAGTTTCCAAAATAAGCAAAATAAGTGAATAGTAGATACTGTTTAATTGGAGATCATACACTTTCTTCCAGTGTTTACCTTTACAAGAAAATGTTTTGAAACAATATGGAAAGCAGCTGATTAAATGAATAGCACTTATGATAATGTGTATTTCATTAAAGTCTTAGTGTTCTTTTCTTAAGTTTTGGATATGTCCTCTAAACCCCAAGGGGGGCATTTCCTGTCTTTTTCAGCTTCAGACTTAGTCCAATTTTCCTCTATTTTTTACTCTGATGGAAAAATTATTAAATGCATGAAAGGGCATTTTTGAACACAGAAGAGTCAGGCATTAGTAAGGAAAATGAATTTGTTTAGCAAGCTAACTATTCATATAACAATGTGAATATTATTTTTAAACTTTGGAAAGTGATTTTTCCTACTAAATGTAATGCATAGACAACTATTACATTTCGTTTTGTCAGTCTATATTATAACATTATAAGGAGTTAAGAAAATCCTTACATGGCATATTTTTCAATAATGGGGTCAGCTATGTAAGAGAAAATTTCAAACAGGGACTTAAATAAGTTTATTTATTCCTCATGTAGAAGAAACCCAGAGAGATGATTCAGGCAATTCAGACATAGTGAGTTTGCCTTAAGAAAAAAATCAGCATCTTCCTTCTTCTCTGACCACCTAGAGCATGGTTGCTGTGACATATTTAAGAATAATTATTCCAAGCTACAAAGAAAAAGGTAACTATCCTGTCCTTGAGGGAAAGTCTCACAAGTCCTATAAAACACCTCTAGTTCATCCCATGCATTAGCTTCACTTTGTAATAACAAGTTATAGTATGTCCCCAAAAGTCCTCCCTCAACCTTAGACTTTCTAGATACATTGTTATGTGACAAATAGAAGACAGGGAGAGTATTGTGTATTAACCAGAAGGGACGGATGGCTTAAAGGAAAGTTATTTCCTACACGATTCAATACTTGCCACTTTCTTAGCTCCAAGGTATTAGAATGGATCCACACAGTAAGGACAACAATGAGGCTTCTGGGTGTACCAGGTGACTCTCAGCTAATAGCCAGTAAAGAAGCAGGAACTTCAGGCCTACGTAAAATCAAGACGCCAAATGCTGCCAACACCTTGAATGGGCTTTAAAGTTGATACTGTCTCTAAATGCCTAGCCGCATATACCTTAATTTTGGCCTAGTAAAACTCAAAATAGAGAAACCAGCCAAGCTAACCCAGAATTCTGACTTTTTTTTCTTTTTCCTTTTTTTGTATATATTTTTATTGTAAAAATATTGTACAGGGGGGTTACAGTTACATGAGTAAGGTAATGAGTACATTGCCTATTGAGCATTGTTACCTCCTCCTTCGTTTTTCCCCTACCATCCCTTCCCTCCCACCTCCTCAACTTCTCCCTCCCAACCACCCCCCCCCAAGTTGTAAAGTTCATTTACAACATAGTGTCTCGTACATCTCGTTGTTACAAAGGGTTACCCAGTAACTTTATTTCAGCATTTTGTTATTTCCCTTCCCCTCCCCAAATTAGAAAAAAATGTATATACAAGATGCAGGACACTGGAATCAAATACAGTGAAAACAGGGGTTATACCATGGGGGAAGAACATACAAAAGAAACAAAAAAATCACATAGTACATTATAAGTACAAGACTTCTGATTTTCAAAACCAAAATGAGAAAGAAAAAGAAAAAGAAAAAAACCATACCATTGCGGTTCTCAGCTATTTAGTGTGTGCCAAGTTAAAACAATGGCCATCAAAAACCAATGTACCTGGTCATATCCAGCAAAACAGAGGTCCAGAAATAGTCGAAAAACTCTGCTTCTATTTGTTTGAAAAGGAATGGGCAGAATGTATGTTTATTCAACAACTGGGGCCCATTATAGAAGGAAAGGGGAGATTTGAGCATCACATTTGTGGAAGAGCTTTGGTTTTTCTAATTAAATTTATAGAAACATAATGTATCATGTGACATTGAAAGAAATCTTCAAAGCAAAATTAACTTTGATTTACTAGTCCAGAAAGAATATAATCCTTTTAAATTTTCTCCTTGTATATTTGTGCACAGGGCATCATTTAGATGTGTATAATTTTGTAAACACAGAATATTCGTTGGTTGCATTATTTTTTGTCCTTGACATTGCATGATAAACATTTTTCTGTGCTTATTAAATCGTTTTTATAATAACATTTTGAGAATTCCTTCCCAAACAAACACGCTTTCATGTTAGGAATGAAACTCTCTGTCATAACCTTCATTGTATTTTTTACAAAATGCAGGCAATTGACCATTAGCGATAACTCCATGCAAGCATTTGAACTTTAGACTCCAATTTTCCTTTGAGTCTAGCAGCTATATGACGTTGGCTATATTTCTTAACTATTCTGTTATTATGTTTTCTTCAGTTTAGCAGATGGAATTCAAATCATAAAAAATTGTCAAGAATAGAAGAAAATAGTGGATGAGATGACTTGTCACAATGATTAACTATCAGAACAAATATCTCCTAGGCTTAAGAACTATTCACACCACAATGCCCATACTTACTAAATAAAGACCGGCAGTAGATGGAAGATTCGAATTAAACCCCATACCCTTTTCACAATGTTTAGAACATCAGCCTACCATGCTGTCCTCCCATTGGCCCAGCCCCTGACATCTTGTATTATCATTTATCCTTGCCTGAATAGGTGATATCTCTGAAGAAAACCTGAATTATTCAAAGCCAGGTATCTTATCTTACCTGTTTGTGGCTCCATACAGAAAGGTGTCATCACTGTCTATAGGTTCCATCTCCAACATGAGGACTTTTTAATGTCATGTGTCTGTGTTGTCCCAGTTGCTGACATGGCTTCCAATATGGCTTATCCCCCTTGGTCTTTCTAGACGGATTGTATAGTTTTCATCACATCTTCCTTGATGTCCCTTCATGCAGCTTCTACATTAAAGTTAAGGATGTGGGATTTAGAAAGTAGGGATTGTGGCAAAAAAGGGATTGTGGCAAAAAAAAATTGTTGCTTTGGGTAAAGGATAGAGTATTTCCAACACTAAGTGGATAAATGAATTTAAGATCTTTGTTTAAACTTGTTTTTTCCATTCTATGTATTTCCTGTTACAAATCCTCTGCTGGAGTTTTAAAGACAAACATATTTGAAATAAGAGGATTAAAAAAGAACATAAGTACAGGCACTATCCAAATCTATGCAATACGTTGTAGTCCCAGAACCAGTCAATTTCTCTAAATTTGGCAGATCTCAAAGCTAATTTTTTATTGTTATTATAAAGGTGATCTACAGAGAGGCTAGAGTTTCATAAGTCAGGTAATGAGTACATTTCTTTTTGGACAATGTCACCCCTTCCTTCATTCTGTCTTAGTTTTTCCCCTTCTGTTCTCACCTACAAGTTGTATGGTTCATTTCAACATAGTGTCTAGTGAGTACCACTGCACTTGTTCACTCTTTGTCCTTCCAAACTAATTGTGTTTAAATTATAGTGTCCAATGGGATCGAAAATTGGATTGTATCAGACAGGTTTGTGACTCAAGTCTCACACAAACCAACCTCCACTAATACAAAGATAGAAAGAAACCCATTTGACAGCCATGGGAAAGTAAAACGAAATGCACACAAAATGGCTCCTCTGTCTTTTCCTGGGAACCTTAAAGTACTATTTGTCACATGGCAAAATAAGTGCCATCCGCTCTTTCAGTTAGCCACATTTTACTATTCTGTTGTGAAATCTACAGTTACTGCTTTTTAAGTTGCTGGGTTCTTTGCAGGAAAACGGCCAGATGAGCACCATTCAGGGAACAGAGCATTAACTAAGAAGACCTAAGTGTTGAACAGACACTTGTCAAGTCCTCCCACCATGTTAAACCAAATTACACAAAGCTGACCTCTAATCCAGGGAGAATTTTGTGCTATTAGGATGAAAATAATATCTGATTAAAAATGTGTTTGTAAAACTCTCCCTCACAAATACATGCCATGCTGAACCACAGACCAAAGAAATTCACTGGCATTAAGTCTCCTCGTATTGTTCCCTGACAGAGCAAAGAAGATACTTAACCAGGGCATTGTGAGACAGGGGTGGACCATGGCTATACCATAACCATGGCTTCTGTTGTTCAGGGAGCCGATTTCTTTTGATGATGAGTCATAAAAGAGCTGGTCAATCACTGAAAGCTATCATCTCTTAAAAAGAGATGATATGTATGAAATTTTCCTCACCTCTTAAATGAACAAAGTTAGAACCGCATCCTTGAAGTAGTCCTTGCCTGAAAAAAAAAAAAAACTCTTCCTCCCATCCCCCAACCTCCACCCTTAAATCCTGCTTTGCTTCAAATATAACTCAGATCACCTCTTCTGTCGATGTTTCTCTGACATTCCCATCTCATCAGGGCCCTTCTCTGGCTGTTAAATCCTCCACTTCCTAGGGGGCTAAGAACAAGATCCACAGTGCCTAAGAGGTTCCCAGGAGGACGTGGCTCAGTGTTCACTTCCCCACCTTTGTGGGTTTGTACTAGTCACGGCCGCTGGGTGGCAGCAGTTCCGCCTTCCACGTCAGGCGTAGATTGCAGCGTCCTGGGTCTCTGCTCATACAAAAGGCCCTGACTTCTGGAGCCAGCTATGCAAGTTTCCTGGCCTACACATCTGCTCCAGACATAGTAAGCACCTCGGCAGTAAGGGATGATGTGGGATAATGTATTGCTGGCCCTCGTGTGTGTCTCATAGTGCTTAAGTGCTAGGAAGGTGAATGTCATTGCCTATCTAATTTGCTTTCTTCTGACCAGATTTTGATTGGCCATGAATCAGGCACATCTGTCAGATTCCTTAGTCTATCCTTGTAACATGTTCTGTTGGGGCCTCCCAAAATTCCAACAAACGCATTCAGAACTGCTTTATACTCTAAAGTTCAACTATGCAACAATGAGATGTAGAAGATGTTATGTCGCAAATGAACTTTACCATTTAGGCGGAGGGGGGCGGGGGCAGGGTGTGGGGGGGGGGTAGATGGGAAGGGATGGGAAGGGGAAACAAAGGAGGAGGCAACAATGCTTGATAAGAAATGCACTCATTACCTTGCTCATGTAATTGTAACCCCTCTATACGGTATTTTCACAATAAAAAATAATAAATAATTAAAAAAATAAAGTTCAACTAAAGAAGTAAGGAACTTACATGTGTGTGCGAGGCACAGGGCTTGAACTCAGGGCTTGGGCATTGTCTCTGAGCTTTAGTGTTCAAGGCTAGCTCTCTACTACCTGAGCCACAACTCTACTTTTTTTTGTAGTTACCTGGAGACAAGAGTCTCATGGACTTTCTTACCCAGGCTAGCTTCAAATCTCTATCCTCGGAATTTCAGCTTCCTTAGTAGGGATGATTACAACTATGAGCCACCAGCACCTAGTATTTTTTTAATGCCTGAAAATGTTGTTTTACAGTCAACAAAATGTTTTATAGTTTCTTACTTACAATCATTAGCTGTCTAATGGAATGCAGATATTAACTAATACGTTAAAATTTAACCCTTAAGATAACTCTTTTTCGTTGCAAATCATTGGCTTCAAAAATCAGTGTATGTAAATAAACAACTAAACATCTTGATATGGGTCTATTATTCCTTACCCCCAAGAAACTTTTCATTCCTTTCACAAGTGGTCCGTTATACTTTCCACATTTGGTTAACCAATGGAAACAGAAAACGCAAATGGACCTCAATGAATAAAATTCTCACAAGCACTTGGCTTTTTTGCCTAGCCAACTCTTATAGCCTTATATATATTTCTTAATGAGGTGGTGGCCAACCAATGATTTCAAGGTTCAAGTCGTCTTTAATAGTCTTAAACTAAACCTTGACATTTTTAGTTGCTAATCAGTTACAGCTGATGGGAAATTTCAGAAGAAATAATGGGAAAGGCCAATGATGTGTCTATTTTATGGGTTTATGCCAAGAATTCTCTTTTTCATCCGCACATTAGCATAATCCTTAACAAGTCATAAATCAAGATTCTAACATGGCACGATTATGGCCTCTTCATTCCTTTCCCAACATCTTTCTGTGTTTTGCTTCGTTTTTTACTTTTGGGTTTTGGAGACAGAGCCTTCTTATGTAGCAGGCTGGTCTTTTTTTTAAATAAGATTTTTATTGTGAGAATACTGTACAGAAGGGTTACAATTACATGAGCAAGCTAATGAGTACATTTCTTATCAAGCATTGTTGCCTCCTCCTTTGTTTTTCTTCTACCATCCCTTCCCTCCCATCTCCACAACTACACTTCCCCATCCTCCGCCTAAATTGTAAAGTTCGTTTTTCGACATAGCATCTAGTACATCTCAGTTAGCTGAAGATCTTCCTCACTATATTTTCCAAGTGCAGGAATTATAGACGTGAACTACCACACCTGATACTATGCTGTCTTTTAAGGAACAGGTAAACGCATAAACAAAGGACATTTATTTTATACTGAGTTTCTTCTTATGTCAATGTTCTTCCTACTCATCCTGGTTCTTCTTCAGTGTTCATTACTATGTTTTTCAGATCTCATTTATATGGAATTAGATTAACCACAATCTATTATTAATGACATATTGTAGTCAGGGATGCATGTATGGCTTGTCATTGCATTGTTCTTTAAAATGTATTTGGAAACACTACCTTTAAGTCTCTAAGACTTTTGAAATGGAAAAGATAATGAAGGGTCACTGCACCAAGATACAGCAAAATCAATAACCGCAAATGACTTTGGAATAGTATTGTCAATAAACACAGCTTCCTTAGATTACTGTCAATTCTTTAAAAGGGAGAAAAAGAGATTCAGACCTCCACAGACATTCCGACTCCAAAAGCCAACTTCTGTTCTTGATGCTGCATGTGCCATTATTCTGTGCGCATAACTGAGGGCAGAATTTGGCCCATAATATTTGGAGGAATCTGGAAATTCTTACAATCTGGACAGAATTAAAAATCCCTTTGATAAAATAAATTATGAAGTGACCCGATTCAAATGAGCTTTGATGTGTAAAGAAATAGTGTTTTCACTTACGTGAGAAAGAAAAAAGTTAAAAAAAATTTGTTTAGCCCAATCTAGAACAAAGCACCCTTAAGGGAAAAGAAGGGGAAGGAGGAGCTCGAGGGAGACTATCTGGTTTGCTCTTTCCCTGGGGTTCCAAGGACCATGTCCATAAGAAGTGGATTTTTGTACCCATGTATAAATAAATGGCTCACACTACAAAAGAAAAGGAAGAACAGTCAAGCAGGGTTTGTGTGTGTGAATTGAACTCCCAGAGCATTCCTAGCTGAGGTTTGCACAGGCATCTGGTCTACTTTTAGTACCTACCGCATCCCCTACTCGTTATGAGAGTGAGCTCTTCTGCAAATAGATCATCCCAAATTCATCTGTCAAGTGTAAAATCAGCCCAAACTGAGCTTTCTTTCTAAGTTTTGGTTTCCAGCTCCAGTTTTCCTTTCCCATGGCACCTTCACAGGACCACCAAAGTGTTCCCCCAAATAATTTCCAAAACCACCTTCCATTTTTCATTTTAAAAAGGAAATTGGGGGGGAAAAAGGGAACTCCGCAGCTAAATCTTACTATACCCTAAACTTTTCCTTTCAGTGACACATTTTAAATTCTGACATGTCCTGTTGATCCTGATCACGTCACTGAGCCAAGGATTGGGTCATCACATAAAAAGAAAGAAAGAAAAGAAAGGTAGTCACAACACAGTCTCTCTCTCTCTCTCTGGTTTGTAACTTTAAGACATAAAATAAAAACAAAGAGGTTGGCTGTGCAATGTGCATAGGGTTCATTATTCTGGCTGTATGCACTGACCTATCTATCAACCCACAAAGTATGATATGTTTCTTTTTTATGGTCCTTTCAACACAAAAAGAAAAACATTACACACACACACACACACACACGTGCGCACGCATTCCCTTGCTCTACCCACCCCCCCCCCCTCAAGAAACTCAACTGGGTTAGAACCACACAACCCACAGGATCAAACCACTTGTAAAGAAGTAGAGTCTTTTGCATGTCGAGCTTGAAACTTTGAAAACAACCTTAAGCTTGCCTCTCCAAAACATTAAAAGGAATGTTTTTTGTGTGTGCATTTCAGGCATCTTTACAAGTTCTTATGAAAGGATAAAAGTGGCCAGTTTGCGTTTTATATGTTCATTATTTCAAAATCGCCTTGCCTTTCACGGCAGGCTTGGTATGGTCATAAAATCACACTAGAAAAGCTTTGAAATGGCCTGCTATGTTTCGTTTAGTTTTATCTTCTACACCAAAGACAAGGCATATGCTCTCGGCTCCCTTCTTAAGCAATCTAAATTCATGTCATTGGGCACAGAACTTTCCTCAAGAGGAAAAAAACCACAAAACCTACCTTGAATCTCACGTGTTTTTAAAAGTGGATGTTCCGAATGATATTTGCTTCACATTTCTAATAAAGAAACCAAACCACCTCCTAACTTTCCTATACTCCCCTAGAATGTGAATTCCTGTTTTCATAGAATATTGGCTTACTAGGGACACCGTAGCATTATGACAACAGACTGTAAGCCTGAAGCAATAGAAATGTGTTTTCTTACCTCCCAGAGGCCAAAAGCCCAAGATTAAGATGTCAGCAATGTGAGCTTCTCCTGTAGCCTAGAACGCTAGCTTCATTTTTTATATTATGAACTTTAAATAGTTACATAAAATGGTTTCAATTCAACAAGTCAATTTATGTGTACTCAGGGCCTGGTTGGCTTCTTTGTTGGCAGTTGGCATTCTACCACCTAAGCTACACCTCCAACTCAATATTTTACCAGTTAATTAGAGATGGAGTCTGGCTGGCTTTTCTGCACTGGCTAGCTTGAAAAGACTTTAATGCAACTGTAATCATGACTGTCATAAAATAGGTTCATAGTGACCTGGCCCCTTCCTACTTTCCAATTTCATCTTCAGTGGCCAAAAAGAAGCCCATGCTTTGGGTATTCCACACAAAATGTATTTCACCGCACTCTCTCCTACATTCAATCATCATCTCCATACATGTCATTGCTTCCCTCTGAAAGACCATGTTAGCTCTTTCTTCTACTTGCCAATCTTCTATTCACCAATCAAGTAACATCTGCCTTCCCCATAGGATCACTATCAGATTAAATCAAATAAACTAAAAGCCATGTATTCACCAGGTGCCACATAGCAAGTTCAAGGCCAGACTGAGTTACCTATCAAGACACTGTCTCAGAAAAAGAAGAAAAGAAGGAAAGTATATACACACACATATACACACATGTATATAAATACACATCTGTATCTGTATTCATATACATATATATACAGATGGATGCAAATGGCTACATGTTCATATCCTTTATACAACTAATGTATGCTAAGAAATACCTTTTAAAAATTAGTCTTTCACACCAATCTTTTTAAAGCCCTCAACTTTCACAGTGAACAACTAATTTTTATTGTTTTTTTTCTCTCAAGCACACCTCCAATGCACCGCCTTTGCCCGTTAAGATTTGCGCTGTTTTCAGTTGACCTCCTTCACTACTTTTTCATCTACTTTTTACTCCTCCGGCCTTCCCTCTTTATTTCTACCCCTGCCCTCAAACTTTGCTTCATACTCATCTTTTTTCAACCTTTTTAGTTCTAACTAAATCAATTTAAAATCTTCCTTGGTTCTTTATTGCATGGAATAGAAACAAACACATTTTTCCCACTCTATATTTTCCAATGTTTGCTACTACCATTCTAGAAGGCATTCTAAACTTCAGCCATAAAAGACTTAACGTTCCCAACATACTACAGAAGAAAGGGCATCCACCTCCTCATCTGAAATAGTTCCTTCTCATACTCACCTTCCAAAGTTCTACCCACTCTTCTGAGAACCATCACACAACCCTCTTAAGGATTCTTGTCCATGTACTCAGCTGCCCCACGAAAGAGGCAGTGGTAAGTCAGAAGCATGCTGAGTCAAACCACACAGAGAAGATGTGAAAATACTGGCTATATTATTGGTAGGTAATTTTACATTGGAGAACACAGCTACATGTGTCCAGAATTGGTCTTTCCTTTTGTTCTTAGTTTTTTCCTCCAAATCTCAGGTGAAAACTGTTTCATCAGCCAGGTACAGTGGCTGTAATCTCAGCTACTCAAGAGTCTCAGATTAGGAGGATTGAGGCCATCACAGGTTTTTTAAAAAAGTCCAAAGGACTCTTTCTCAACCATTGGTTGGATGTGTCAGCATGCATCTGTCCTCACATTTCCAATGGGAAGTGTGAAAGAGTGGGATTGTAGTTCAGGCAACAGCCCAGGCAAAAAGTGAAGCCATGTCTCAAAATAAGCAATGCAAACATGAGCTCAAGGTTTGGCTCAGACATAGAGCACCTGCTTACAAGCACGAAATCCTAAGTTCAGACCCCAGTAGTAGAAAAAGAAAGAAGAAAAAGAAAGAAAGGAGGGAAGGAAGGAAAGAAGAAAGGAAGGAAGGAAGGAAGGAAGGAAGGAAGGAAGGAAGGAAGGAAGGAAGGAAGGAAGGAAGGAAGGAAGGAAGGAAGGAAGGAAGGAAGGAGGCAGTTTCTTCCAGAAAGAGTAAGGGCTGCAGATCAGCAATAGTTACGAAAAAGAAAAAAAAATCCCTCCATATCCACAGACTTCTGGGGTCCCAGAGATAAGGGCTTTTAAATTTTGGTTCAGGATCTCCAGCCCTGAGCCAGAGTCACGGATCATGGTGAAGAATCTAGAGGAAAGTACACTTCCCCATGGGGAGCACATCACAAGGGAGCAGGCAAGATGAGCATAGTGCAAGGAATAAGAGACTTTCTCCCCAATTTCCCCCAGTCCTTTGTGAAGGCCTCAGAGGAAGGAAAGGTGGAAGCTTCCTTTCTTTTTTTCATTGCTTATGGAGGGATCAAATTTTCTGTCTCTTGATTCCAGGCAGGGACCACTAGCAGAGAGAAAATGTGGTCTTGCTTAGACCTGTCTTCAACTCTGAGACTTCAAAATAAGAATAAATAAAAGACAAATTGTCCTGTTATGGAAAAGTTGATGAGGCTAAGCATAAAGCAACGTTTTAAACTGTAAATACTGAAATGAAAGGGTCAGGTAACAGGAGGACAAGCATGAAAAGGTTGATTAGTCAGGATGGAAAGAGGAAAGAACAACAACAAAGCCTATGGGAACTTTGGGGTTTTAATCATTAAAGCTGATGTGTTGGGAAAGTAAGTATAAAGTTTGTGTATGTTTTAAGTACACAGGCATCCTCTCTCAGGGTGGCGGGTAACAGAACAAGGCAAATTTGTTGTTTATTTGCATTGTTTGAATTTCTTGAAAAGACTGAAAAAAAACCAAAAAGAGTTTGAGGGGGTTTCCTCTAATATAAATGTGGAATTATAAAACGAAATGACATCCAATGCTATAGTGCCATGGGATAATTGGGTTAAAGAAAGAAGTTAAAAAATCTCTGATAATAAGTACTTGAATTTTTCTCCTAAGAGAAATGCACACACACACCCATGCACATGTGCACACACATACACTTTCTCACACTCAATTTTCTCTAATAGTCAATTATTTCCAAAGCTGGATACTGGTGGCTCATGCCTATAATTCTAGCTACTCTGGGGGCTGAGATCTGAGAATCATGGTCCAAAGCCAGCTCAGGCAGGAAAGGTTGTGAGACTCTTATCTCCAATAAACTACTCAGAAAAATCTGGAAGTGGCGCTGTGACACTAATGGTAAAGTGCTAACCTTGAGCAAAAGAAGCTCAAGGACAGTGCTTAAGCTCTGAGTTCAAGACCCAGGAGTGACAAAAATAAAACCTTTTTTCAGTCTGAAAGTATGGTTCGAGTGTAGAGTGCTTGCCTAGCAAGTGCGAAGCCCTAAGCTCAGACTCCAGTATGGAAAGATTCCACTCAAGTGCTTATAATTTCTTGAATGTTTTCATACTATACATTTTACATTGCAAACAGATCTGACATGTGTTTTTGTGTGCAGATGATCCAAATTATTTTTTCTTGTTTGTGATGATGGAAATTGAGCCCACAGCTTACGCTTCCCCACTACTTTTTAAAGGGAAATCTGAGTGCGTTGTTTACTTTATAAAAAGAGGACAGTTTGAGAGTAGTGATAACTTTGATTCAAATGTAAGTTTGTAAAAAGATTGAACCTGGGTAGTAATCTTTATCTTAATTTATTATTGCTGTTATTATTTTTTAAACTGTGGTTTGTCCACATGAAAATGAGAAAACTTTGAAATAAGAAAATGGGAGGGATACAAAAAACCAGATAAAAGATATGTAGGGCATTTAGAGAGATTTTGAAGTGACCACTCAGTGCTCTCTCTGGTAGAAATCAGTGCTCATCAATATCAACTAGAAAAATAGAGACTTCTTTAAGGACAGCAAGTTGGAAGTACTCAGAAGGAGGAAAAAAAAAACAAACCACAACCATGGAACTGAATCAATTGGGAAACAGAGAAAGAAGAGTATCTAAATATTTCTCAAAAAAAAAAAAAAAGGAAAGTCAAGTGAAAAACCATTAGAACACCAGATGTTGCAGCTCACACCTTTAATCTCAGCATTCAGGAGGTTGAGGCAGGAGAATGGAGAGTTTGAACCTATGTAAACAAGGCTACATAGTAAGAACCTGTCTCAAAAGACAAAACAACCCAATACTTTGGGCTCCACGGTCTCTTGTATGGGCATCTCAAAGATTCCAGTGAGAACCCCTGTTCTCTGAGAGATGTTTCCTGCCCTTAGGAAATGTCTGATTAATTTGCAAATGCAATTTAATTTTTATCTCCTGAAAAGTTGGTAAAAAAATAATGAGAAATAATCCTACCTCTGGGGCCCCATCATTAAAAAGGGAAATTCTAGCCATTCCCTCGCTCTAAAAGCTGATGCCTGAATGAAGTCCTAATAGCAAAGATGCTCTGCCATTTGCCTCATTTCCTTCCCAGCTTTAGCAGCCATGATTTCCCTACAGCAAATAAGACGGGAAGGTCAAGAAGACAGTCTCTAAGCCAGTCACTGTAGGATTTTATTCCGTGTTATTCTTACAATCTTTTTATCATAGAATTATCCTGAAGACTGAGTATAATAATTAATGTTGAGTGCTTTTCACAAGGATTTAAATTAATCATTAATATGCTAACACTAAGCGAATTGTCAATGGATGCAAGCAATTATTAATATTGGGTTAGGTTGAGAGAGAGAGAGAAAGAGCCAACATTTTTTTCTCTTAGGGTAAGAAAACTGATAACATACACACACATAATGTATATACATCATTAAGATTTTATGTGACTCACCAATTAGTTTTCTTTCCAATCCACTTGTCTCTCTGACATTTTGCCCTTCAGCTGAAATAGACTCTCTACTATTCCCAAAATATAACAAAAACTTTATTTTTGTGCTTGTGACTTCTTTTAGAATACCCTGCTATTTTCTCTACTTTCTCAAAGTAGAAATCAGCAAAAAAGAATGGTCCACTCCCTACTGTCTCCAACCCATACATTTTCTTGTACCGTCCTGTTCTTTCCAGGACAAATACAAAGCAATTCTATACATTAAAGTTATAGTGGCTTGTTTTATCATGACTCTATGAAATTTTGAAGGACCAGAAACAGACATATTTTTAATTTGTTTTCATATTTATTTATTCAATCCAGCTATATGCCAGACAAGGGGCATGTGTAGCAGGATTATAACATGTTTATATAGGCTTATAAAATTTTAATAAATACTAGAAGACTAGCTGTCCTAAGAAAGATAGCAATCTTTATCTTACATTCTAAAACATAGAAACACTTATATTAGTGGTACAGTAGCTCAAGTAAAAACTCAACTGTGTTCCTAATACAGCTCCTGTACATATTCCTACCCATTGTTTGGATTCGACTTTTATATTCAATGCTTGGGTTTTATTTTCCCTCCTCCTCTAGTTTCTTCTGCACTCACCACACCTAGAACCATTCCTTGGGAGAGAAATAGAAAGACATCTTAGTCTTGGAGTTGGGAAAAGTATCTATTTTTTTACTTTTCTTTTTGTTGTTGTTGTTGGTTGGTTGGTTGTGGGGCTTGAACTCTGGGCCAGGGCACTGCCCCTAAGCTTTTCAGCTCAAGGCTAGCCCTCTAACACTTTGAGCCATAGCAACACTTCAGGTTTTCTGGTGGTTAATTGGAGATAAGAATCTCACAGAATTTCCTGCCAGGGCTGGTTTTGAACCACAATCCTTAGATCTCAGCCTCCTGAGTAGCTAGGATTACAGGTGTGAAACACCAGAATCCTGTTGAAAAGTAATTTTTAAGCGAGACAAGAAGCTACTTAGACAAAACCTATAAGATGTGCTTTGTAGTTTCCCAGGCAGCATTGCTTCGGCAGAGACCAAGGAGTAGATGGAGCTGCTCATAAATCCCTTTTGGCCTTCTATCCTGACAGTCCTGAATCAGCCTCCCACCTCGCCTTAGTTAAGTTACATTTGATTCATTGGAAGCTCTCTTGGCTATTTTATCAGTGTTCCTCCCTAAACTGAGGTTATCTTGTTTTATCCCAAGGCCAGTCCTTTTGTCAGCTAATTCAGTTTTCTTTTTATTACTAAGGGCTAATTAGGCTTACCTTCTCCAACACAAATATCCACTTAGGAATGTTAAGTGTAGTGAATAGTTTACTGTGGTTCATTAAAGTGCTGAGGAAAGTGGTTATCTATTTAACAGAGGATGTAATATGTCCATTGAGCACTTTGGCTATATTTTATATTTTATACATTGTTCAAGTAGAATGCATACATGGAATCTTTATTTCTAATAGCATTCAAGTAAAGTTGAATCCAGGAGGGACACCGATGGCTCACACCTGTAATCCTAGCTACTCAGAAGGTTAACATCTGAGGATCAAGGTTCAAAACCAGCCTGGGCAGAAATGTCCATGAGACTTTTATATCCAATTAACCAGCAAAAAGACAGAAGCAGGTGTTGCTGAGGTAATAGGATTTCACCTTTGTGTGTTGAAATGTCAGGGGAGAGCATGAGGCCTTTTGTTCAAACCTGGCACCAAGAAAAAAGAAGGATTGAGAGTTTTCCATTCATCCAACCATAACTCAAAGTTGTGATATGCATTTTCTCCACATCAATCAGCAAATGTACAGCCCCGTTGGTCTACATTCCAGAAACCTCTCTTCTTTTTAGTCAAGGTCTGGGATTGTGCAGACAGTGTTAGATTGAGACTGAGACATGAAGCAGGCGGCTGGGGCACACTTAAAAAAAAAATACTCTTAAGTTTTACCTTTGAGCTCTCCACAGACACCCAGGGACATTGAAATGCAATACAATCTCCCTACCATGCCAGATTCTACCTCCTGGAACTTCCAAACCTGCCTCTCCTTTTCCCACTAAACCCACTAAACTGCTGTTTGCTCCTTGTGTCTGCCGATCTACCCCCCTCCCCCCCCCCCCTGCCCCATGTCAGCACAATGAACTTACATCCTTGTTC
Source organism: Dipodomys spectabilis (assembly GCF_019054845.1). Classification (NCBI taxonomy): domain Eukaryota; kingdom Metazoa; phylum Chordata; class Mammalia; order Rodentia; family Heteromyidae; genus Dipodomys; species Dipodomys spectabilis. The sequence goes on from NW_024870974.1 coordinate 3,907,719, forward strand.
TTGAATGATCTTCCTTCAGATCTTCATGTCATCATCTTGAAGTCTTGAAGGAATAACTTCAGAGAAACCTTTAACTAATGAGCTGTGGCTAAAGGCTCTCTGCTCCTACTGCGACCCCTCCCCCGCACTCCCCGTCATTCTACCCCACCACCTCTTTTCATAGCATTTGTCTATATCTTATTTATCCTCTACTATTTATCATCAATCTCAATCGCCTTCCACCAGGATGTAGGTTCTCCATAAATAAGGTCCTTTTCTTAACTGTAGTTAGAGTCCCAGTGACCAAAGCAGTATCTGCAAAATTAGACCTCATGTAAACTTAGCTTAAGTCAGTAAATACAAACAGGAAGGGGATGTCACACCTTCCATTGCTTTAGAATGACTCCTGCCTGTTTGGCCATGCCATTTCATTAGTGAATACTGTAGATATATTACATTCTTGTTTATTTATTTGCCAAATGATGAACACTTGGCTATTAGGAATCACTTTTAGCAAGGTTACTCATGCTACGGTCATCTGATGACCTTGACATGATTCTAAGAAGGCTCTGCTAATATATGAGTCGTAAATAATGTATTTGTAGTCACAGAGTGGTGGAGATTTGACTTGAACTCTTGCCTCCTTTCTTTTGTCTGAGTTGCCTGGTGTTATAGATTCACATCACATTTACATGGTGTTACTATCAGCAAGAGTACTTGATACACTCAATGATCTGCAAATGCAAATTCCCATTCCATTGCCTTTCAGCATCTCACATCCTTCTCTATACTCAACTCAGAGATGGTGACCAGTACCTCCATAAGCTTCATCAAAGCGCCCCATATTAACAAGGATGCCCAACATCCGAAGTAAAAGAATGGTGCCTTCAACGTGTAGTTTGGTGGAAGCTCTTTTCTTTTGCCTCTGTCTTTTCCTACTTGTCCACAAAATAGACTCTTCTTTCTCAGAAGTATGGATTAGAAACATCTAGCTCTTCTGTAGAAAAGTATTCTCTTTATGGAGAGTATTTTGAGATCAATGGTAATTTATCTGTCGAAAGATATACTCATCATGGTTTCATGTTTCTGTAGCTGTCACTGATAACATGGGAAGTGATTGAACATCGTGGGTCTTCTACATCTGGGGTCTTCTGCTCTTGAACTTTATGATCCAACATGCTAGGACATTGTCGGCTGAATAAGTAGCTGCTCTAGAAGCTTCCATGAGTCCAAACATAACTCTGAGGAAAACAAAATATTAGGAAGGCCAAACAGACGTTTACCAATCCTGCCTTTGCATATAGCCAAACTGACATTTCAATTCTCTGACACCTATCTCTAGCTCTCAATCAGCTGTCATTTTGGGGAGCAAAGGATATGACAAATTCCTGCATCACCTGGAGACTATTTGTCTATTTCAGAAAGAGCTGCTAATTTACTTATGCAGGTTAGCTTTTGTCAACTCTTTTTCTTTCTATGGATGGTAGACTCTTTCGTACTCCTACCCAGGAATGTAATTTTATTGTCCTATCTCTGAACACAAGTTTCTCCAATCCTTCTTGGGTTTACCAAAAGAATTTATTAGCTTTGTTTCCCTGAAGTAACAAATTATAGTTTGAGCTTGCCTGGTATACCACATCAGTTACTTACTAAGTCTCTATCCTTGCTTAATGGTCAGCCCAGTTAGATAGTTTTGGCTGTCTGGTTATTTGGATTTGGGGAGTTATAACTTCTGAAGTGGTCTGACTGAAAATGCCTGAGTTAACCATGATGAAGACTAAAGTACACTGGCACATTCACATACGGTGAGACCGAAGGAAGATATTCTTTATATATATATATATATATATATATATATATATATATATATATATATACACATTTTTATTGTAAAAATACTGTACAGAGGGATTACAGTTACAAGAGCAAGGAAATGAGTACATTTCCTATCAAAGGAAGGTATTCTTAGGAGAGGAACACAAAGGTGCAATGCCTATGATCATAGAAAATAATATTTATCAAAAGGAACTCCAGAAAATGGAAATGATGTTTTTTCCTCATTGTTGTTTTGGTTTTCTTTTCTTTTTGTCTTGTTTGTTCGTTTATCTGTCTTTGGGAGGGTATGGGAGGGCACAGAAATGGAGGGACAAAGGGTGAACAAATGCTGCAGTGGTACTCAAAAATGAAGTACACAACTTGTGGATGGGGATGGGAAGGAAAAATTAGGAGAGAGCTAGGAAAGGAGAAACACTGTCCAAAAAGAAATGTACTCTGTACCTTTTATCATGACAATTAAAAAGTTTTTTTAAAAAAGACTAAAACATCCAATTTCAGTTGTGAATTATTTTAGATGTTTTTCTCTTTAGATTCTCATTTTCCTCTCTTTCTTTTTCCTCTTTTGATTCCTCCAGTTCCTCCTTTTCCTCCTATTTTTTCAATTTTGTGAATTATTTGTAAGTAGTTGTACAAAGGAGCTACCGTTTCACAAAGCAGTTATGAATATAATATATCTTGAACAATGTCACTCCTTTAAACATTCTCACCCATCCCTACCCCAACTATTCTTAATTTTGTAGGCTATACATTGAGTTCTTAACTGCATTCTCTCCTTATTTTCTTCCTCCTCCTCCTCCTCCTCCTCCTCCTCCTCCTCCTCCTCCTCCTCCTCCTCCTCCTCCTCCTCCTCCTCCTCCTCCTCCTCCTCCTCCTCCTCCTCCTCCTCCTCCTCCTCCCCCTTCTTCTTCTTCCTCTTCCTCTTCTTCTTGTTCTTTCTCCTCCTCCTCCTCTCTTCCTGCTCCTTTTTTCTTCTATCTCCTCCTCCACCTTTTCTCTTCCTTCTCTCTCCTCTCTCTCCCTTCTCGATCCCCTCTGCCATCCCATCCCTCATGCCTCATATTTCTCTAACATTGTCTTTCTTCATGTCTGCCTTTCGCTTTGTCTCTGTCTTCCTCTTAAAGTTAACAAATACTCACAACGGTAAACCACGTATTTTATTGGCACTATTTTTCTCATTTCATTCAGCCTCAGAATCTAAGATTTCAGACCAATGATTTCCCTTCTTTCTCTGAGAGTCAAATGTGGATGAGTCAATAAACTAATCCTTCTGGCACAGAGTAAAAGAATTTGATTTTGGCAGAAGGAGCTAAGATACAAGGAGCATCTGACAGAAGACAGCAAGTCCTAGCATACTACTATCATTGGGCAGGCCCTTAACATGCTAAATCCTTAAATCACAACTTGGAGGTCACCCAGTTTATTTACAAGGTATTGTTAGGGTCTCAACATGACTACCCTTATCCCTCACCTAGCTTCACTGTTGGGAGCTTTGGCAGGAGTGTTTGGACCAGGCCCATCAGAGAGTCACTAACTACACACAGATCCAAGACCAAAGCATGACCCAGAATGATTACTGATCAACTGAAATTTTTCATACAAGTTGAAAGTTGAACAAGTAGGAAATAGCCAAGAAACAGTAAGCTTTTTGCAGAGAATGATCATTACCTAGTAGGCACAACAAATTAGCTACTGACACCCTAGAGTAGTCTTTAAGACTGGATAAATCAAAGTCACAATTGCTTTTCTATTCTCCCCCAACTCCATTCAGAGTCCTGACCCATCCGCACAGAAGCCACAGCTAGGCTATCCTAAGAGAGGCATTGCTCCATCAATAACAGAGAAATTATGAAGTAATCACACGAACAGCTCACGAGTTGAGATTGTGAGCCATGATCCCCAGCTTCAAGATAACCTTCGCAGGCCCAGTTTGGGAGGCTTTGGCTCATCAGAGCACATTCTTCTCTGTTCTACTGAAAATAATGTTATTCAAGACAACATAGAGGACTTTCCAAAAGGGAATGAGGGTACAAAATATTCTCGGTAATGTGTATAAAGGAAAATAAAAGCACAAAAAGTCTTAATTAAAACACTGTGATATTTGGAAAGCACTTTCTATTACACAACAGATTGCTCAGTACTTCAAATGGTTTTGTGAAGCATGGAACAATTTAATCATAAGATCATTAATGCATGGCAAATCGATTTTGTTTCAGTTCCTTTTGATTTCTTTTAAAATGAGTGACTATTGTCTTGCTGTACAGACTCAGGCACCATACGGTTTGAATATTTAACTGGATTATTTTACTTAGACCTGAATAACTAAGTAGAGTCCCTGAAATAGATAAGCCTTCCTAGTAATGTATTCGATTTGTACATTTCATTTTAATGCTATTGATATCAAGCTATCAGCTATAGAAACCCATGTGTAATGTGAGACTATTTTGGAGTGGAAATAGAGCACCTTAACCTACTCCAGAATTGCTCTATAATATTCCTAGGTCCCAAAACTTACTCACAATCTGTCAGAATTCCATATCTCTGAATATTAAAAATAGTTCGCCTTAAGTTCGCAGCCTTCAAACTTTATTAAAAACAGTTTTATTTATTACAACAAAGTCATATAATTATCATCACAGTGTAAGCCTGACATAATAATTGCCCTTTTGTTTAGTACTTAAATGGGAAAATTCATGTGGTGATGATATGTTTATTAAACAACTACTCTGGGACAAGCATTTCTCATTCTTTGTGCTGGACTGATGGCTGCAAGTAATTTTCTTCACAAGACATGTCAAGGGACATTGATCATTTTGTTCACTTTCAAAGTAAATAGGGCCCCACCCATACTATCTTTTCTAAATGTTTATTTGTCTTTGCCCTAATGGATTTTAAGGTTTGGATGCTTACTCTAGATATTACTCCTTTGTTGGTTATATCATAATTCTTCCCTCGTTCTTGTTATTTCTTTTATTATATGGAAATAAATGAGTTAGATATAGTTTAATATGTAAATATTCTCCTTTATCGTTTATTATTTTTTAGCTGACTGAAGGTACCTATTCTACACTAATGTCATAGATATTCTTTATATTCTTCAAAAAGTTATAATATCTTTAATTCCATGGAATTGTGTGTATGCATACCTCTTTTCTCCACATTTAGAAATGTAGTTGTTCCAACACTATTTAAATGTAGCAAACAAATTATAATATGTCTTTCATGAAGAAGATCCCATTTATGTTAAGGTATTTGGTTGGGGGTTGGGTTTTTAGTTTGTTTGTTGCTCTGTTTTGTTTACTTCTTTCCCTTTCCTGGGCTTACATCATGATTATTTTACATACTTAAAGTAGTAGAGACAGTTTTCATCATTAACATAGTGTGACTTCTTTCTCTTCCTTCTACCCATCTTCCTTGTCCTTCTTACACCTTTCCTCTTTCTCTTTCATAAGTAACTCAGAGTTTGGGGGCTTAAGCCCTATCATATTAATTTTTAAATCAGCTTTGCAAAATCCCATGAAAAAGACTATTGATTTTTTTTTTTTTTGGTCAGTCATGGGGTTTGTGAACTCATGGCCTGAGCCCTGTCACTTAGCTTTTTCTGCTCAAGACTAGTACTCTACCACTTTGCGACACAGCACCACTTCTGGTTTTCTGGTGATTAATCAGGAATAAGAGTCTCTTGGACTTTTCTGCCTGGGCTGGCTTTGAACCACAATCCTCAGATCTCAGCCTCCTCAGTAGCTAGTATTACAGGAGAGAGCCATCAGCTAGCTCCCAGAGACTGTTGAATTTTTACTGAATCACATTGAATTGATAGATACTTTGGAGCGAGCTGAAATCTTTATGATGTTTTATCTTCCCACCTATGGACATAGTATCAAATTCCTGTCACATACCTCAACATTATTTCATGCATGTAGAATTTGAATATCTGTTTTTAATTTAGTCCTAATTCCTTCATATGTATTGTTTTATTGCAAATGTACAAACATCTCTAATTTCTAACATTATGACTATTATTAGAGAACATGATAGATTTAATACACAAATATTATTTCTAGCATCCCATCTAAATTCTTACTATTTGTAATATCTCAAAATTCTTTTTACACATTATCATGAAAAAAGCTTATTGTCTAAAAGCTACAATTTTTCTGTTTAACCTATCTTTTATTTCCTTTTGTTATCTTATTATAATAATTAAATTACTAACAACATAAATGGTCTCAGTGGTAACTGATTTTGAGGGAGACAAATTGTACTTGCATTCCTATTGATTAGTAGTTCACTAGTAGCTTTTATTTCAATAAGATGATGAATATCAATAATATACTTTCGTTGCACCTAATTATATGATAATGCATTTCAATTACTTTTGAGCTAGTAATGTGATGACTCTATCAGCATATTTTTGATTGCTTAACAAACAATCTACACTAAGATAAACACCATTTGGTAATGTTTCTGGACTCAGTGAACCTAACAGCTCTCTGGGAAGACTGAGTCAAAGAGAAGATGAAGAAATATTGAATTTCACATCTATATTTATATATTAAATTAGCCTTTGATTTCCTATTCTACTTTGTACATAGACTTTGAATATAAAAGTGTCAAAGTATACTAGCTTTAAAGACTGGGTTAAGTAGCTATCCCTCCTAATATTCTTCAAAAACATAATATGAATTCAGATTTATCTGTGCCTTACAGGTTTGTTAAGAATCTCTAGTTGACTTCTGTAACACTTTTGCAGAAATGAAATAGGTAGATATGAATTCAGATTACTTTAAAATATTTTCATTAACGTATTGACCTATCAGTATTTACACTTTCTCTTGCACCAACTTTGATTAATGTCATTTTAAATACTCTAACATCTAAATTGAACCATGAACATTACCACATTTTCATTCGACTTGTGGTGATAAATAATGGTATGTGTGATTCTATTTGTTTTTCCCTTATCTCTCTTTCCTTGGATGAGGTTTTTTTCCTATTTCTTTTTCTTTTGGTGGTATTAGAGTTTGAAGTCAGGACCGTGTGCTTGTTAAGCATTACTCTCTTACTTAAGCTATGAATTCAGCCTTTCCACCACCACCCTTATTTTTCTAATATGGTCTTGAGATTTTTGTTCAGGCTACCTGAGATGATGATCATCTTATCTACTCTTTCTGTATAGCCCCACATTTGCTAGGGTGGAACTCTAGCAAACACTTGTAGCCTTGGTTTTTGTTAATTATTAGAGAAATTGAGTCCATCAAATGTTTCTGTCAAGCTAGACTTGAACCAAGATCCTCTGGATATGTCTCCTGGGTAGCTAGAATGACAGTGAGAGTCACTAGCACACAGCTCACTACAGATTCTTAATCTCGATTCTGAAGCAAGGACATTGGCACATTGCACTGGGTTCCTTATACCACATGGTATAATAATCCAATGACAATAATCTAATCGTAACTATGGTCTTCTTTCCTTGTAACTAAAGATTAAAGAATTTATCTTTCCTAAATTTGTACCTTCTCAACATGCTCCTCATAAAATTGGCAATGAGACCCAATTGGATTCATTTGTGAGTCCTTGAAAATTGGATATGCTAAATTGGTTGAAATTCACTTTAAATAATCCTATTCCCTAAAAAAAAACTTAACTCATAACTTTTATGTGTATAGGTCCTAGGGCTTGCGCACAAGGTGGGAGCTGTCCCTGAGCCTTTGTGCTCAAGGCTAGTGCTCTACTACTTGGGCCACAGATCCACTTCCCGCTTTTTCGTAATCCATTGGAGATGAGAATCTCAAGGATTTGTTTGCATAGGCTAGCTTTGAACCAAGATCCTCAGAGCTTAGACTCCTGAGTAGCTAGAATGGCAGGCATGAGCCACTTGCACCTCTTAAATGAGAAACACGTATGATCTTCCATGATTCCATGAGAAAACCAAAAGAACAAAATCAAAGTCACATGGAGTCAAAGGTGGTGGTGTACTTCCAGAGGATTTCTCCTTAATCTCCTCTTTGACCTCCCATAAAATGCAGATGGAGATCCGCCACCCAGTATTACAGAAGATTAACTTAAATTATGCCTGTCAGGCAACATGGGAATATTATTTCTTCAAGAAGAGGTTAACATAACAAGAGGTTTTTATAGACATATTTTGATTCCCCATCTAGTAACACAGGGCTCCAATTGGGGATAGGCTGGAATCTAATTTAATAGAGTCCTAAATAAAGTCAAGATAAAATTTCACAGTCTTCTCCATTTAAGTTTACTTTCGTTCCCATGCATTTGGGTGGGTTTTAACTTCTAAAACAGTGGATATCAAACTGTGATCGGGAGCTTGAGACCGGTAATGAGGATGTTGCTAGATTTGCTTAAGTACACAGGAGAGAGAAAGAGCCAGCTGTACCCCTTCCAAGGCCCCACCTCTTTCTCTACACCCTAGAGAAGCTGTGATAGATGAGAGATATGACTGCCATTAAAAACAAATTCAAAATCTATGGGTTTAGACTTAAGATGCATGTTTGTAGGATCTACTTAGATACCTTCCCATCTTGGTTCATTTGTATGCTTGCTGACTTGTTTATTTGTTTGTTTTGGCAGGGCTGGGGAGAAACCCAAGACTTCATGCTCCAGCACTCGGCTATGACATCAGTCTTCTAAGTACACATTTTTATTGTAAACCTCCTACGTACAGGTTAGTTTTAAGGCAACAGACTAGAATCTAATGTTAAATGTAAAAGATTTGCTTCCCTGAAAGAAAATCTCTTCTCCAGCAATACAGACTAAAAATTGTACAGGGCTGCATGTATTTATTTGATGGCTTACACTGAGTTTATTGCCTGGAGAGCTGGACTAGAAACATCCTCTATAAATACCCTAGAGTGTCCTAAAGGATAGGTATAATTCATCCTGAGCTTTTAGTTATTTCTGACATCTTCAATTTACTTGGCTTTGGTCCTGATACTTAATACTTGGTTCTATTTCTAGCTGACACAAATAATATATAAATGCTCATAAACACACACACACACACACACACACACACACACACACACACACACACACACACACACACACACGTTACTTTAAATCTACTTTAGAACTGTGAATCAATACCAAAAGAAAAAAAAACATTCTGTGGCATCTTGCCTTTAAATGCGTTTGTTATGCCACATATTAAATCTCTAAGCATTTAGCATTAATCTTAGATATGTGTTCAGAATAAAACCCCTTTCTGGTACTGGTGCCAAGGACAGAAATGAATAAGAGTTATGGATGTGAGCTCTGGAGTTTGAACTTTTGATCCTTCACTTACTAGCAGTAAAACCAAGAGCAAGCAAGTAAAATTCCCTATACCTACTTCATAGAGTCATTCTGAGGATCAAAAGCAAAAATACTTGAAAAAAAGGAAAAACTTAATCATACATCTGCACATGGTAATGACACAAGCAGTATTAAGCTCAGGTACATGTAGGAGGTCATGACCTCTGGTTCATCACACTTTTAATTTCTGTGGTTCCTTAGAATGGGGCACCATTTGCCTTGAAATAAAACTGAATTTGTGTCATCATGAATGATCTACTTAATATTAGAAGTTCAATGTAAGAAATGATAATAAATGAATCTTAGACTTTTGAATATCTCAATTAGTGGCTTTGTTAATCTTTGGATTTTGAATTTCATAGTTATTTTTCCTCCATTATCTTCTAAAGCTCAACCTCTTCATCTGACATTTACTCAACTTCAAATGTTATCAGAGATTAAACCTTCTCTTTGTCATTGGTTTTGTTTTGTTTTATTCTGTAGATTGTCTCTTGAAAGTAAAGAGAGAAGGAAACATAAAGGACTTTATAACTCTGATCACCCAGACTTTTTGTAGTAGAGCTGAGACCACATCTTGATTAAGAATCTTTGATATACTTGGCAATTCTTCCTTCAATTCTAAGACGATTGACTTCCCTCATTACCATCCATCACCCTGTTTTTTTGAAAGTAACTATATTTTGAGGAATTATGCCACCGAAGAAAAGTTTCTCCTCCTTTTCTCAAGTGCCAAGGAAAGGTCTATAAACTAGAGGAGAGGGCTCGATGGAAAAGAGAGAATTATTTGCCACTGTCAAATAATAATCAGATGAGAAGATATAAATGACATCTGGGATTAGACTACAGTCAATGAAACAATATTTTCTCCAGTGACATGTTTGATCACTTGAGTCATCTTTGATCATTTGGTGGCTTGCTAAAGGTCTGAAATGCCTCCCAAAGGCTCAAGTGTTCAAAGCTTAGTGTTCAGCCTATGGTACTATTGCTTTAAGAGGCGGGTCTTAATGTTAGGTCTTTATGGCATTGCTGGATCTGGATTCCCTTGAAGGTTACAGTAAGACCTTCACTCCATTATCTTCTTTTCTTTTCCTGGCTATGAAGTAAGTGGTTTTGTCCTGATCCAGGCTTCCATTATAATGGACTGTTGAATCATGGGCCCAAAGCCACAGGGCCAATGAATCATAGGTTGAAATCTTACAGAATGAATCTTTCATACAAGTTGACTATCTCAGGAATTTGTTTTAGTGATAGAAACATGACTAACACAGTTTTAAAATAATTGTGTGTTTGGCTGGGAAGGTGGCTCAGTGGTAGAGTGCTTGCCTTGCATGGATGAGGCCCTGGGTTTGATTCCTCAGTGCCACATAAACAGAAAATAAATAAATAAATAAATAAATAGATAAATAAATAAATAAATGTGGGTAAAGGATATCCTCCCTCACAAAAGGCAGCAAAGCCAGAATTCCTGGCAAATTGAGCTGCCTCACGGCTACTTTGCTGTTAATAGTAACTATCCAGTTGTGAGTCTAATTTATTTTCACCTGCCCTCCGTGTTTTGGTTCCTGTAGCTACATAGGCTTGTGAATGGCTATGCAAGTCCTCAGTAAGCCTATGTTCCTGATTTCATAGACTGGCAGTTCACTATGTGGCCTAAGTGACTTTATTTTTCCTAAGTCTTATTATAGGAGTGTAATCACATTTTTCCATCTCATATCCCATAATTATGTGTATGTGATGCTGGGGTTTAAATTCAGGGCCTCATGCTTGGTAGACAAATGATTTGTCATTTGAGCCATGCACCCGGACCCTTTTTGTTTGTTTTGGTACTAGAGCTTGAACTCAGCTCTTCATGTTCTCACTTAGCTTCGTTAGTTTATGGCTGGTACTCTACCACTTGAGCCAGACTTTTATTGTTACATTTTGATGATTAGTTGGAGATGGAATCTCAAAGATTTTTCTGTCCATGCTACCTTTGAGCTATGACATTCATGTCTTATGAGCAAAGTTTTCATTTCAGTAATATTTAAAATAATAGTAGTGTACCACTTACATTATACCCATAATCCTAGAATAATTTTTTTGTTTTTATTATAAAAATAGTGTACAGAGGGGTTACAGGTACATAAGTTAGGTAATGAGTACATTTGTCCTAGCATATAATTATTGATCAAGTACCTTTCTATCTTGAATGCATACTATTTTGGGTGAAAAATTGGTAGTTGTTATATTTATATGGAATCTATTGGTGTTGAATGTAGTTTACGTATCTCAACTAACTTGTTTTATATTGTACAGATAAGGAAACCAAGGTTCAGACATTCACTAAGTCTTCCAAAGTCAAACACAAATACATAAAAGGGATGAAAAATTGAAGTCAAGAATTCTGCTTCCATACATCTACAGTCTTAATCCCATATTCTTTTCAGTTCCATCATTTGCTACTTCTTTAGTTTCTCCCATGTGGTCCTGTTTTAAGTGGCCATGCAATCATAAAATAGCCTTTGGGTGTTACCTAATAACCATTCATACCTAAACATAGGAATCCATATGCACTTGATGTCCTGGGCTACTTTGATCCAAATCACCTAGAATTGGTCATTTGGGGGGAAAAAATGGATGGATGGAAATGGGGAAGAAAGCAAGAAAGAAGGTTCAAGTATTGTCATTAGATAACACTGTAGGAAACACAGGATATGTCTTCCCTGGGGTAGGTAGAAAATGGGTGGTAAAAATGAGAGGAGTGAGTACATGGACATTGGAATTTGGAGATGTCTGAACTGCACAATAAAGGAAAAGATAGATTTTCATGTTTGTGTAAAGATTATGATGTTTGAGCTGGGAGAGCCTTCACAGCAGAAAGATATTTTATAAAACAAAGGGAGGACCCACCCCCCCCTCCGCTCCCACTCAAAGTTCTGGAAGCCAAGGCTATATTTCTCAGCTGCTGCCAAGATCCACCCAAAAGTGTCAAGTGTAAGATCTTCAGTCACTTAAATCTGCCGTGGAAAGATGGATTCATGTCTGGGGAATTGTATTAAGAAGACTCTTCAGTTTCTTTATACTAAGTCCAAGGAAGGATGAGTACTATTTTGTTTCACTGAAATTCTTATCTTAACCATTCCAGCTCACATTTCCTGACTGTTGGAAGTTTTCCTATGGTTAGTAGAAGGTGTAGAGTTCTCTGTTTGGTTCTTTTATTTTTTTCTTGTCACACTATATCCCAATATATTACAGTGATTTAAGGTATGCCTCATGAGCACAAGCAAAATCACACACATGGTAAATATTTTAAATATTCTAGACGTTAGCTATTCAGCGAGCTATCACTTTATTTCATTTTCAACTATTTTACTTAGGGCATGCTTAAATTGTTTGTATGGTTTTACTTTCTTCCCTTCCAGATCTACTCTCACTGTTCATGATAATTTGGAAATATAAGACACTGCATTTGGGTTCCTTAAGTTAGTCCTTAAGTTTCAGAGTTTACATTACCACTGCCTCATAATTGCAAGGTGCATTGAGGGACCTCCAAGACTAGCTACAGGGTTGGTGATTTGCTAGAAAGGCTCACAGAACTCAGCATGTAGTCATATTCACGGTTAGGATTTATTTCAAAGAAAAGGATGCAAATAAAATAATCAAAAAGAAAGGCATATGGTACAAAGTCCAGTGGAAAATGGGCATGGGTTTCCAGATTCCTTTCCCACTGGAATCATACAGGATATGCTTAACTCTCCCAGCAGCGAGTATAAAACATCTAGGGAAACTTGCTAGAAACCCAGAGCTTAGGTTTTTACTGGGGGCTAGTCAGGAAGGCACCCTTTGCCTGGCACATGCACAGATTCCAGACTCCCAAAAGAAAAGCAGGTATTCCACATAAACCATGGAGTGTGTGTACAAGCGTTTCTGGCACAGTGAGCCACTCTCAGGAGGAAATGATGGAAATTCGCCTCAAATCCAAGCTTACAGATGCCTGCCAGGGCCCAACTGTGCATTTCCAAGAGTCAGAGTCAGGCTTGTGGTGTGAACTGCCTTCTGCACATGTCTCCTCGCTTACCCTCCCACAGATTGTGTGTGTGTGTGTGTGTGTGTGTGTGTGTGTGTGTGTGTGTGTGTGTTTCTGTGTTGCAGTCATTTAAAAATGGGTGTCTGGAGATTGGCAGTGATTCATCTTCTTAAATGATCTTCATGAAAAAGAACAGTTTGTCATTTTGTCATCCTGGAACAGACTGGTATCAACTCAGACAATGAATCTCAATGGGCAAATATGAAGCGCACATGTTTTAGAGTCACTGGTTGTTGTTTTAGGAAAGAAATAAGAAAAAATAGCAGAAACAATTATCTCAAGAAAAGTATTTAATAAGAGTGATTATGTACCTCCAATTACCCAAGTACTATTTTTAATAAACATACCTGACACTCTTGTATCGCTCAAATCCGATAGAAAATAATTTTATGAACAATACAAACATACATATAGATGCATATTTTAGAAAAAGGAGAACAGATTATTAATCACCAAGGTTTTAGGTAGAATAAGTAGTGGTAGGAAGAGGAGGGACTATACAAGATGAAGAGGAAGTGTGTGTGGTTACTGAAGGGAAACTGGTGATAATGATGGTAATAGAACACTTCTATATGTGGACCTACACAGGTGATAAAATTCCACAGAATTATACCTGCACACACATCCACACAGATTCAAATGACACTGATGAAATTTCAGTAACATCAATAGGTCATGTCAGTATAGATATTACATATATATGTAAATAATATACAATCTTGCAATAATGCTATTACTGGATAAAGAATAAAGTATTACTTTTTTGTAACATGTATAACAATATACTTCTCAATAAAAATTTCAACTTACATTTGGTGGCTCATGCCTACAAGTGTAACTACTCAAGAGGGGCTGAGATCTGAGGATTGCAGTTCAAAGCCAGCCCAAGCAGAAAAGTCCTCTGCTTTTCTGCTCTTTTCCCAAATTCATCACCAAAAAGTCAGAAGTAAAAGTGTGGCTTAAGTAATAGAGCACTAGCTTTGAACAGGATAAAAGCCAAGTAAGAGCATAAGCCCTGAATTCAAGTCACGCACACGCACACACACACACACACACACACACACTCACACACACACACACACACACACCACAATTCACAATAAATACGTTCTGTATCCACATACTTAATAATAAATCAACCTTCTTGGGACACAGCTACAGCAGTTTCTGTATTGAAACTAGGGCAGTTGCTTTATAGGAACACAATGTAACAATCACACACATATACACACACATTGTTAGATTTCACTGTTTAAAAACTTGTAGGAGTTCTTTAAAATGGCTGGTATGGGTTTCTTAGTCATCAACTAAAAAGCAAAGAAAGAAACTGGGCCAATCCCAAGCAGGCTGGACCAAGTTGTTCACCCTACAACCACTTCCACACGACGAATGTTGTGTTGGAGTTCCATATTGAGAGTCCTGATCCTCCCTACATCCTGGGCTCAGAGAATTCCACTCTTCAGCAAATCTGAACACAGCACACTTTCCTAGCTTGCCCAGGACAGCTGGACACAAGATGAAAGGTTAGGACTTTACCGAGGCTTTAGAATAAAAAAAATGAAACCCATTGCATCTGTTCTCTCCCTGGAAAGCAAAAGGGAAGACACATTTGGAAATCTCCAACAAGAAAGCTGTATAACAAAACAGACTAGCTTTTAAGTTGCTGGTTATGCTCTGGTTTTAAAAGCCATTATCCCTAAAGGCTTTGGGAAAGCTTTTTAAAATGATTACTGCCTGATGTCTGCAGGGGTGTGGGGAAATGAGACTGAGATGGGCCTGAAAGTTTTGAGAGACAAGAGGACTTCTCAGGCCAGTTTAGAGAGGCAAACAGTTGCTCCGGTTAAATGTGAATTCTGTGGATGAATGAAATTTGATTGAGGTACAGCCACCATGTTGAGATTCTCCTTCTTGGAGCCCTGGTGTTGAAATTGTCTGCCCTAATACCTGATAATGTTTATTAATACAGGAAAACTGTTGGTTTATCTGAGAGTTCACCTCTACGCAATATTCTCTGGCCTCTAGCAAAGATACTCTTTCTTCTACTCAGTGTTTTGTATATGTATGGAGAGAGACAAGTGCAGGGGAGAGAGAGATTGAGAGACAGAGCCAGAGAGAAACACAGACAGAGAGTGCTTTCTGTGAACTATTACAAGCTCTTACAAGGAGAAGAATTTTGTGGACAGGATCTTACTGTGGAGCCCAAGATGCCCTCGAACTCATAATCCTCCTACTTCAGCTTCCTAAATGCTGGAATTACAAGCACTAACCACATTAATAAAATTTTCTCTTGACCTTATTTGTCCCTCATTCAAAGTATGATTATTGAATGAACAACTAAAGTCACTAGGCCATTTACAATCAAAGAGATAATCAACATTAAGGAAGTTTTCTGAATAAAGAAAATCTTTATAAAGAATTGTCTTTGTTTTTTGACATACCTAACTTTAGATAAAGCAACTACATTGCATCCACTATCGCAGCTCTGTTAAAAATAAGATTGATTTCAGTAGATCTCATGGATACTTTTCCAAGATGATCTTGCCAAACAGCCACAATGGCTGGATGTATCTCAATGCACAATCTGAACTCTTACCCTTCCCCAGTTCCCTACCCCACAGGGTGGCAGAAAGTATAATGCTCTACCTTCTCCTTTGCCTACATTCTCTTCACACACACCTTAAAAATAATTAGATTATAGTATAAAAATCACTTTTCAAATTTTCTGTTCTTGAATATAAAGAACATGGTTTGAATTTAAAAGCACAAAGAAGAAAATAATTAATTCTTTGAAAAGTTGAATGTGATGGATAGTTCCCTAGGACCAAAGCAATTTTTTTGGCCATACTGGGTCTTGAACTTAGAACCTGGAGCTCTACCCGAATAGCAAAAACGCTCCTCAACGGAAAGAACACTGCTGGAGGAATATCAATACCAAATTTCAAACTCTACTATAAAGCCATAGTAATCAAAACAGCTTGGTATTGGCATAAGAACAGACCTCAGGACCAATGGAATAGAATTGAAAACCCAGAAATGAACCTACAGACCTATAGCCATCTAATCTTCGATAAGGGAGCTAAAACAATAGAATGGAAGACAGACAGCCTCTTCAGTAAATGGTGCTGGCAAAACTGGTTAACTACATGTAGAAAACTAAAGCTAGATCCTTATATATCACCCTGCACCAGAATCAACTCCAAATGGATCAAAGACCTTGAACTCAAAGCAGACACTCTGAAAACATTACAGGATGGAATAGGAGAAACCCTGGGTCTCCTCGGCTCAGGCCGAAATTTTCTGAATAGAGACCCAGAAACACAACAAATCAAAGAAAGGCTGGACAAATGGGATTGTATAAGGTTGCAGAGCTTCTGCAGGGCAAATGACATAGCTAGCAAGATCAATAGAAAGCCCACGGACTGGGAGAAGATCTTTACTAGCCATACAACGGACAAGGGTCTCATATCTAAAATATACTTGGAACTCAAAAAATTAAACCACCCAACAACAAATCCTCAAAGAAACAACTGCCCAATAAGTAAGTGGGCGAAAGACTTAAAGAGAAGCTTCTCTGAAGAAGAAAGAAGGATGGCCAATAGACACATGAAGAAATGTTCAACATCCCTAGCCATAAAAGAAATGCAAATCAAAACAACATTGAGATATCACCTCACTCCAGTTAGAACAGCAAAAATCAAGAACTCTAACAACAACAGATGCTGGAGGGGATGTGGACAGAAAGGAACCTTACTTAATTGTTGGTGGGAATGTAAACTTGTTCAACCACTTTGGAAAGCAGTATGGAGGTTCCTCAAAAGACTCCACATAGAGCTCCCCAATGACCCAGCAATCCCACTTTTGGGCATTTACCCAAATGATCACAAACAAGGCCACACTAAAGCTACCAGCACAACTATGTTTATTGCAGCATTATTTACCATAGCTAAGACATGGAACCAACCCAGATGCCCCTCAGTAGATGAATGGATCAAGAAGATGTGGTATATATACACAATGGAATTCTATGCCTCCATCAGAAAGAATGACATTTCCCCATTTGTTAGGAAATGGAAAGGCTTGGAAAAAATTATATTAAGTGAAGTAAGCCAGGCCCAAAGAAACATAGGTCCCATGGTTTCCCTTATTTGCAATATCTAGTATAGGTATGAGTCAAGCGGAAAAAGTCAGATAATGTGATGTTAGGAAAACGAAACCTCAAATATGTATTTTAATGTTTTTGTTTCTTTCATGCATGTGTTTCTAACGCATTTATAAGATTATTTCTTTGTTGCTTTGTATGTCCCTCCCCCACAGTGTAACCCCCGCTTTCACTATATTTGATGTCAGTATAACATGTGGAGGAGATTTGGACAAACAAGTCATTTAAGGATTCAGGTGGACCTGTTGCAACAATGAGAAGTACAAAATGTCATGTCAAAACCAGCTTTACAATGTCGGTGGGGGGGGAGGGGGGGTATGGCTGGGAAGGGAGGTGAAGGGTAAACAAAGGAGGAGGCTGCAATGCTTGGTAAGAAATGTATGCATTATCCTGCCCATGTAATTGTAACCCCTCTGTACAGTATGTTCTCAAATAAAATAAAATAAAATTTAAAAAAAAAAAAAAAAGAACCTGGAGCTCTAGACTGATGCTCAACTGCTAAGCACCAATTCTGTTTATCTGCTGGTTGTTTTTAGACTAAGACCTTGTTTCCTTCCTGGTGCACCTGAGCCATTACTCGCCTAATTGCTAAGATAACAGGTGTGCACCATTGTGTTCAGCTTTCTTCCATGAGAGATCTTAGGGACCTTTCTGTCCAGGTTGACCTGGGAATTTGATCCTCCTTTTCTCAGTCTCTCAAATAACTAGGAGCACCAGTGCATGCTACCAGCACCCAGCTTCCTTCTGGTTACATTGGATAAGTAGAAAAAAAATCTTCAACATTTTTATTCCATACCCTCTGAATCAGATTTTATTACTGGCAATACTAACACATGACAGCACAATTTTCTGTGTTAAACTTCAGAAAATGTGCCACTATTTGTCCCTGAAATGTGATAATAATTATATCAAAGTGAATGATATCAGAGCAATAGGAGCACTGTATACATCTTAAAGCTAGCGCAAATCCTAAATCTATCACTAATTTGTTTTTAACTCCAAGGCAACTTATTAAAACTATTTGATACAATAAATAAAATATACCCAATCATGCTTTCATAATATTATTACAATACTATAATATACATGGGGCATGTATGTAGCACAGTGATTGGTACAAAAGATTCATGTTAAATTTTATATAAACATCTACTGAGAATTAAATTTCCAAATAACAACTCACAGAAACAAACTCAGTCACAGCTGAAACAAGGATGAACTGCTTGTGTGCTATTTTTTTCTTGACTTGTTTTTGACATGAATTGCCTTAAATACTGCCACACAGCCAAGACTGATTTTTTATTACCACTGTTTTAAAAATAACTGACAGAATATTTTAGTTTACATGTCAAGAAGAAAGAAACAACTAGATTTTCAAAGTGACTGTCCTGCTTTTAATCTGAGTTTTAAAAGCCAATTGGAATTCTCATTTTGTTTCAGAAGAGAAAAAAAAAGTTGTATTAAGAAAATAAAACCAGTTAACAACTTTCATTTGAGCCCAACATGGCTGACCTTTGCCTTCTTACATTACACAAAAAGCTTATGAACTTTATAGACCCCTGAATACACTGTGTGGATGAACAACCTGACCTAAAAAATACCATGTACATTTTTATTTCACTGTGTAGTCATAAAAATAGAGAAGGGGAGGGAAAGAAGCAGAGTCCTAGAGAAATTTTATGGATTTTTAACCTTATTTTGGCAACTTGAAAAGAAAACTTCTGGGATTTGAAGTTGTTGTTCCAGTGAACTTACATATGTTAAAGCTAATACTTGGGCTTTCAAAGGCATTCCCTTAGGCAGTTAAATACATTCAGAGAATTTTGGTTCTTTCAAGGCAAGACTGTTTTAAGAAAGAGGATAGATAGATAGATAGATAGATAGATAGATAGATAGATAGATAGATAGATAGATAGATAGATAGATAGATAGATAGATAGATAGATAGATAGATAGATAGATAGATAGAAGTTATAGTTCACTTTAGGACAAATAATAGCATGTCTAAAGAGGGACATCCACCAAGAGGCATTGCACTCACAAACTGACATGTTGAATTGAAACCCTTCTGTGCAACTACTTAAAGATAATTATTGTTGTTGGTTGTGGGACCTGAACTCCGTCCCTCAGCTCTTCAGCTCAAGGCTAGCACTCTACCATTTAAGCCATAGCTCCACTTCTGGTTTTTTCTGCTTATATGGTGCTGAGGACTCGAACCCAGGGCCTCATGCATACAAGGCAAGTGCTCTACCACTGTCCCAGCCCCAAGGATCATTTTATTAAAAAATAATAATAAAATAAATAAATATGTTTTTAAAAAGAGGATAGTCAGGAATCACTAGTTAGGATCTCGCTTCACCAGTATGAAGTGCTATAATTACTTTCTGCCAGCAATATTCTACCTGTCTTTCCAGGCCATAACTTTTATGGTTTCACAAGAATAAAATATGTCCCAATCTAGATTCCGTAGCTACTTTCTAATAGATCTCTGAAACTCAATACAAATGTCTATCCTTTATTTCACATGTATTTAATGGATCTGAATCCCTAGAGCAGAGGACACAAAACAGGAATACCCACAAAACACAAATCCACCAAAATATAATTACAGCTCTATTGTTGCTCTGTATTCTTATGGCAACTCCCTCTGGTCCTTTCCTTGGGTCCAAACCTTAGGATAACTATAGATTTAATGCCTTCATAGACTTTGCTCTAAAACCAGACATGGAAATCTTCACTAGTGGTTTTACTGTATATACTCACATGAAATGCAAGTGTTTTATGTTAAGTGGATCCAAATGCTTCATAAAATCTTATTTTAATTTTCAGTTCACAAGGTTGAAGAGACAGACTGCTAATACATAATATTTTCTCAATGCTTAGTTTCTTTCTCAGATGATGCTTTATATATACCATTGGAGACTAGTATTTATCTATCTCTATGTTTCCCTAATGATCTCTTCAGCAATTCCCAGCACAAGCTACAACTCTTCTATCTTCCTTTTACCTTTGCACACTTTGCACACTTTCTGAACTTCATAGCCTCCATCAAATTTTCTCTATCCTTTAAGTAAAAGAATAGATTATATTTAATACTAGCCTCATTTTTCTGACCATGTCCCTCCTCATCCAAAGCTTGGTTTGGCAATCTGTCCCTTGTGTCACATTGGATCAGGAGCAGATAACTATTATATGTGACCCTCCTGTAGTGTCACCACGTACTCATTATTATTTCCAGTGGGTGACAAGCCCCAAGGGAGCGACTGAGGTATGATGTCCTAAAGATCTATTCACACATTCGCCCATGAGTGTGACAAGGCTCTCATTTAAAAGATGACTCTTCAGTAACATTAAGTGAGTCCTAACAGATAAAAACACAGCTGAAGAAATGTCCAAACAATCATAATGGAAAAGAGGGAAAGAACCAATCATGTCAACTCAATCACTTTTCTTCCTATACCTCCCTGTGCTTGGGATTTTTTTCCACCCAAATTGTGTAATTCCTTCACTCCTAGAAAAGTTACCCCAAATTTAATCTAACATACAATGTCCTCAATTCAACCACGTAAAAAGGTATATACTTTTTAAATATACTTTGAAAAATATATTTCTTCTATTTGACTTTTTCCTCCATTCTCAACTTTGCCCTGGTAGAGTAGAATAGAAGAATTGATGGAAAAAATGAGATGCTTTAAACCACAAATCGATGACTTCTTATTGGTTGCCTTATTCTTATACTCAGCCTCAATTGCAAAGTCTAAATTCTGGAATAAAACAGGGTCATCATCAGAGGTGAGTACCAGAACATCTCATCTTTGCCAAGTCTAGAGTGATACAGGATTCTCATCACAGGTGAGTAATGTGCTATCTTAGCTCTCTAGTCCTCTAAGGAATAAACTTTAAATAGCTTTCCACAGACTGAAGAATCTATGTGGTAACCTATATTAAATAAAGATAATAGTGTCCATTATTCTTGGTGAAGGGTGTGTTTAAACTTTAGTTTTTCTTTGTGAACTTTGTAAAGAATTCTCTTTTTAAAGAATTCCGTTTAGGCCAGGTGCTGGTGGCTCACGCTTATAATCCTAGCTACTCAGGAGGTTGAAATCTGAGGATTATGGTTCAAAACCAGCCCAGGCAGGAAAGTCCATTAGACTCTTATCTGTAATTAATCCCGAGAAAACTGGAAGTGGCACTGCGGCTCAAGTGGTATAGAGCACTTACTTTGAGCTGAAGAGCTGAGGGACAGCACCCAGGCCCAGAGTTCAAGCACCACAATCGGAGAAAAAAAAAAGAATTCTGTTTTTTTAACCAAATTGGCCTTTTAGTGACAGACAATAATGGCTACCATTACTCTTCCCTCCATTCATTTCAACATCACTCATTTGGTCTGAGAGCTCTTACTTAGGGTGTGGACAGCCATTAGATGCTTAGAATTTTCTCAGAAAACTTTTCGAGAGGAGGTGGTAGCCCTGCTGTGATAATGGCAGTGGTGGTGGTGTTGAGGCCACAGTAGTGATGTTGGTGATGGTTCACAGTAGTGATAATAGTAGTGGCTGTAGTTGGTGATGAGATCAAGTACCAATGGCTGTGGTAACAGTGCTGATTGTCGGTTAGTGTTGGTGATGGTGATGATGATGATAGAGATGGGTGTCAAAATTACAGTGAGGAAAATGAATTACTTCATTTGGGGTGGTAATGTTATGATTGTATTAATGGACATCACAGTGGTAGAGGTGACAATGGTGTAATGGCAGTAGTGGTGGTAATGATATTTGTGATTATTTTAAATCTTGGTGCCAGTGGTTGAACGAGCCCCCTGAAAAGTCTTCTCCATAAATACCTAAAAGAAACTGATTAATCTATATACGAGCCCCTGAAAAGTCTTCTCCATAAATACCTAAAAGAAACTGATTAATCTATTATCATTAATGTGATAACCTTCCATTTATACTGGGGTAATATTGTGTCCATAAATGTACCTCCCTGCCTGCCCTGTGGCATCTGCCTGTCTCTTCTAACCCTGAAATCACATTTATTTATGTCTGAAACAAACCAACTGCTATTTCCCTGAGAAACCTTCCTCACACCAATCATAGTTCCATAGTTCTGAGCATGTGGCACAACTGTTAACTATTTACCTTTCTATCTCTATAGTTTAAAAAAAAAGGAAAATCCAAGCTGGGTACCAGTGGCTCATCTCTGTAATCCTAGCTATTCAAGAGACTGAGATCTGACTATTGCTGTTCAAAGCTAGCTTGGACAGGCAAAAAATTTCAGGGAGAGCACTCAGACCCTGAATAGAAGCCCTAAATCTGATTAATAAATAAAGAAAGGGGGCTGGGAAGGTGGCTCAGTGGTAGAGCGTTTGCCTTGCATGCATGAGGCCCTGGGTTTGATTCCTCAGCACCACATAAGCAGAAAAAGCCAGAAGTGGCGCTGTGGCTCAAGTGGTAGAGTGCTAGTCTTGAGCTGAAGAGCTGAGGGACAGCACCCAGGCCCAGAGCTCAGGCCCCTTGACTGGCAAAAAACAGAAAGAAAAAAGAAAGAAAGAAAGAAAGAAAGAAAGAAAGAAAGAAAGAAAGAAAGAAAGAAAGAAAGAGAGAGAGAGAGAGAGAGAGAGAGAGAGAGAGAGAAAGAAAGAAAGAAAGAAAGAAAGAAAGAAAGAAAGAAAGAAAGAAAGAAAGAAAGAAAGAAAGAAAGAAAAGAAAGAAAGGAAAGAAAGAAAGGAAAGAAAGAAAGAAAGGAGAGAGAGAGAGGGAGGGAGGGAGGAAGGAAGGAAGGAAGGAAAGAAGGAAGGAAGGAAGGAATCTCTTGAAAGCAGGCAGAAGTTATGCCTTCTGGTTTTTGTCTTTCAAACATCTGCCATAGCATGAGAAGTAACTACTTACCATACACCTGCTGGGGCTGGCTTCAAATTGCAATCCTCAGAATTTGGCCTCCTGAGTAGTTAGAATTACAGATGTGAGCCTCTAGCATGTAGCTGTTTGCCAGTTTTGTGTCTATCTCTGACCACTTCTCAGTATTGTCTACCTAGTGAGTGCTTAGTAATAGTCAAATGAAAAAAAAACTCAGAAAAAGTTCCAATATTCTCTAGATTCACAAAGCAACACTAAAACAAGGATTCTGATACACTGAGTGTTTTCCGTTCCTGACATTCAGTGGGGTTATGCTACAGGTGAGGTAGAGTTTCTAGGAAAGAGGAAACTCTGATAAACATAGATGATTTACTTCAGTGATATTTATTTTAGCAACAGAACCCCACCAGAGCCCAAGCATGGATGTTCTCTTCATCAAAGAAGATTAACATATGCTATCTCACGCTGTCTCCTGTCATTTGTATGCCCCATGAAGCATTTAATAGAATGTTGCTTCCAGTAAGACTGAATTAATAATAGCTAAATTAGTCCTATTTTTAGGATCCACCTCCTCTCTAACTGAAGCAGAGGTAGTCACCTTGGAAAATAGCACCTGCAGAGATATAGAAAGAAATGATTTGGTCCAGATGGTGACATTTGGAAGTCGCCAGCAGATTCTCATAGCCAGTACTTCAAGCCAAATCAATTCCATCACACCTTTTGCTTGGAGATGGACTGAAAACAAAATCATGGGCAATCCCCAGGACCTTTGTAGTTTCTTTTATGTAGATGCTCACTCAGTGGGGACAGAGATCAAAACAACTGGTCTTTATTATTGTTCACTGTTCCCTCCGTCACTGCTCGCTGAAAGGAAAGGAGTGGAATGATTTCCAGCTTGGGTTCAGATCTCCTGAGAAGCTTGTGGTTTCATGAGTCTGAAAACACTACAATCTCTCCTAATACGACTTTGTCCAACAACTGTTGTACATAGGCTCCCCCTACTCCCAAAGCAGGGCTCTAAAAGCCATTCCTTCCAGGAGAGCCGGTTCAACCAGCAGCCAAGAGTCAACCTTGATAAATACGATTTTAATAAGTGCTAGAAAATCAGGAAATTGCAGGCTCTGGTCTTTTGTGATTTTTATCATACTGAGTTCCCAACAGAGAGCTGAAGAAGAGCCAGTAATGTGTCAACCTTTCCATCAGAGTCCTGTAAAAAAAAAAAAAAAAAAAAGACACCACGGAAAAGCCATTTTCCTGTCAGGTACTACTGTATATCAAACGTATCTGCCTCATGGAGAAAATGGTGAAATTAATTTGAAAACAAAAGGAAGAGTATATAACACTGGCAAAGGACGAGGTTTATACGCCAGCCCATGGGTTCTCCAAATCTACCATAAGGAAAACATCTGACAGAGAAAAATGTGTGTTGGCAATTTGTTTGATTGTAATTTCAATGAAAAATTGAAACCATACTTCCATGGGATTAGGCTTCCCTCATTCACCAGAAGGAGGTTCATGTTAACAAATAGAGACCATGCTAGAATCTCCGCACTTTCTACTTTCGGGCTGCTTGCCCATTAGTTTACATTGTCAGCTTCGAATGTCTTGCTACGGGAGACTCCTCCTCAGTGGGGTCACAGCAGTTAGAAGTGGGTTTTTAACATGTTTAGGACAGAAAGTCATTGCAATTGTTGCAAACGTGGCCATATGCCTTGCACATTCAGTAATAATGAGAGGAATAAGTAAGTCCAACGAGTTTCCATTACTGACAGATAATAAGACTCTTCAATGGCATGCAAAAATGTGGGGGGCATAGTTTGCCCAGTATAGTGTAACACCACTGGATGAAGGGGAGGCTCTGTCATTTAATGTCGCCAAGAGCTGTGTCCTTTGGTTCTGTCATTCACAGGAGAATGCTATAAGGAAAATGGTCATGTTCCTGTTTTGCAAAAGAACAAATGTTTGGTAAGGAAAAGCCAGGAGGGAGAGCCCAAGGGGTCCTTCACAGTATGTGTTTGTAAAGAGTACCAGAGCTGTTTACAGTCTGTCAATATCCCAAGGAGTCAGTCAATCCTGTGATAATTAATGTGTTTAAAGATTAATGAGCTCAAGACCAGTCTATGGAGAAGATAGTTGACAATTCAGCAGTGTAAGGACTGAAAGAAGGGATTATTTTGTCTTGTGCTTTTATTTATTCACTTCTACCAGGACTGCTGCCTGTCCGGTCTTATGAACCCACTTTCCTCTTTGACTGTACGCTGGCCATGCACAAAAGCATGGATATTAACCTCCCATGATGAGGTGTTTCATAGAAAAAAATCAATCCTTGGGACCCCAAAAGGATTCTCTATTCCAATGGATTTATATCAGTATATAAAGACTCGAATAATTCGAGAATGTTTTCAAATAAAACACACAGCTGGTAGAAAAAGAGTACATGAGAGAGTCCCTTATGAAAGGTCCTCAGCCAAAGAATTTTCTAGAGACTTTGAAGACATAAAAGTTCCCTATGAAGCTCCAGTTACACAGAAAAACACTTAATGCTACCTTGCCTAATCTAGATTTTAGTAAATTCCCAGAGGGCAGAAGCTATGTCTTTTAAGAATTGACTCTTATCTAGCACATGACAGATGCTCAGTTAGTGGAGTCAAATAAAATACTTGACTTTCCTACAATTCAAAAGATAGCATGTAAGTTAGGTATAGTGGTTCTAGTGTGTGTGTGTGTGTGTGTGTGTGTGTGTGAAATGGAGAGTGTGAAGATTGCAGTTTAAAACCAAAAATTAAAAAAAAAAAAACCAATCCCTCCAGGGCCGGGAAAGGTAGCTCAGTGATAAAGTGCTTGCCTTGCATGCATGAGGCCCTGGGTTCCATTCCTCAGCACCACATAAGCAGAAAAAGCTGGAGGTGGCGCTGTGGCTCAAATGGTAGAGTGCTAGCCTTGAGCGGAAGAGCTGAGGGACAGTGCCCAGACCACAGTTCAGGCCCCATGAATGACAAAAAAAAAACAGTCCCTGCAAAATGTTAGCAAGTTCTCATCTCAATAAACAAGTAGGGCCAACAGTGATACCTAACTGAAATCCTAACTACACAGCACAGCATGCACATGTAGAAAGTAAGAGGCGGTATCTGAAAAAATAACTAACCAAAAGAGATAAGGATGTGGCCCAAGTGGTACTATCTACCTAGCAAGTTCAATATTGGTGAGTTGAATCCAAATACCAGCAACTGTAGATAGATAGATGATGGTGACACAGATAGCTAGATAGATACATAGATATATGCCTGCAAGCATACATACATCTGGATGGATAGATCGACACATAGATAGATAGGTAGGTAGGTAGGTAGGTAGATAGATAGATAGATAGATAGATAGATAGATAGATAGATAGATAGATAGAAAGATAGATAGATAGATAGATAGATAGATAGATAGATAGATAGATAGATAGATAGATAGATAGATAGATAGATAGATAGATAGATAGATAGGATAAGATCAACAAGAATATAAATTAGGGATCCAAGAGGGTTTATATAAAACTTGCTATGACTAAAGAAAACATTGCTGAGTTTTTAGAGTTACATTAAGTTTAACTCCATCCCCACCAGTGTCAGTCCCAGACAGATTTGCCTTCATGTTTTTGTTGCATTGTTTCAGTGGGGAGCCTAAATGACATGAAGTTAATATTTTATTCCCACAGAGACTGAATTACTCTGAGCGCATACCCTATAAGGAATCACCCCAATGATTCCAATAGTTGTCTGTTTCCCTATAACATTTTGTTGGGCTATCATGGAAACACTAAATAATCCATCACCTATATCACTAACTATAATGAGGCAAAGTGATGCAAAGCACCAAAAACTCCATGCATTTCTAGTAACTGTTCTTTAAAGAAGGATGAGCTATCTTTCACTTTCTTTGGTTCTAGAACGGTGGAGCCCAGCCTCAATAGGTAGGAGGCAGTTTATATTATCAATTGACTTAAGGAGAAATAAAATTTTTTACTTTGAAATAATTGAAATTGTGAGAGAAGATTGGTTTTAAATTTATTTTTCTGTCTTTCCAATCTACCAAATGCTGACCTGAAGAAACTAAAATCAACAGAAAGATACAAAAGATACGCTCTCAACATAACCTGCTGCATCATCCTCACCATCACCACGATCACCCAGCCTCCAGATACTCAGGAGAATTCTTGGGCCTCCCCAATCCTACTGAATTAGAAAGTCTAAAGATAGAGTACACCTGTGCTACACCAAACCATCCAAGTAATTGTGAAGCTTATTTTTAAACTTGAGAATCACTGCTGTAGACTAAAGACAATGCAGAAAAGGGTTTATTGGAGACAAAAAAAATGCATGCTAGTTTCTCAAACAAACCTTCATTTGAGAAAGTAGAAATAAGAAAAATATGGAATAATTAACAATAGTATAGTTATGAATAGTAGAATAAGAAATAATGTTTTGGAGTTGGGAAGATGGCTCAGGGGTAGAGTGCTTGCTTTGCATGCATGAGGCCCTGGGTTTGATTCCTCAGCACCACATAAGCAGAAAAAAAGCAGAAGTGGCGCTGTGGCTCAAGTGGTAGAGCACTAGCCTTGAGTTGAAGAGTTGAGGGAAGAGCTGAGGGACAGTGCCCAGCCCCAGAGTTCAGGCCCCATGACCAACAAAAAAAAGAAAGAAAGAAAGAATATTTTTAAACTGTGATTCTTAAGTATGCATTCAATTTCATCTAAAAACCAGGTTTTTTTCTGCAGTCAATCATTTTTAAACTTCTACCTGTATTAAATTATATTTTTTTTTAGGATTAAAAGGAAACATGACATTTTACTTATTTGGAAAACTATATAAAATTCTAAGCTCTGGAAGCAATTTAATGACCAAGAATCTAAAATAGTTTCATAAAGATTCAACAAAGATTTATTGATTAACAAATCCTAGAGCTAAACAACCAAAGTTTCTTCTCTGTGTGTGAGTAGTTTTAAATTATTAATGGAATTAAGTTAAATGATCAAATAACCTAATGTTGTTAAATTGTTAAGTAATTTAAATAGTGGACACAAACAAGGTGAATATCTTTTGGAGAACTTAAAATCAACTTTTATCTTCTGGGATGGCTTAAAGGGATTCCAATCAAATGGCAAAGGGCTACATTGCTTTCATGTTTATCTTCTGATCTCAGCCTATGAGCTCATAAATACAATTTTTGCAAAACTTTTTTCTCTCTCATTCCTGTGTAATTTGATAAATAGGTCCTTTTCTTTAGAAGTGCACCCAAAAGCATGATATGGTTCCTAAGGGATCAAATACTTAAGAGAAAATATGTTAGAAAATATTTCCAAATAGTTTCATTGTGAATGATTAAATGAGACTTAACTCCTATGCTGTTTCTTCTTAGTTTTATGTCTTGAAACAAGTCTATTAATCTTTCTAATATGCATTCCTTACAAGAATATTGATAGACTCATACTATTCTTAAAAGATTATCAACTTGAAAAGTTATAATTCATGGAGATACCTTGGTAAAAATTATTGTGTGTTATACAAACCAAATGGACAGATTTTGTTTTAGAAATCTAGAATAATATTTATAAGCTTTCTTTTAGAGCTAGTTAATGTAAAAGCCTTTAAACTACTTATTGCCAAAAATATGACAACATCCCCTAGAGAATTTACTAAAGATTCAACCCAGGGCCTTTTGCATGCTAAAAATTTTTATTATTTTTTAATCTGTAAGTTAAAATTTCCAATATCTGTTGGATATTGTGGCTAATTTAGTTTTTTTAACTGTCTTAAAAACATTTTTGTACATTAAAAATTAATTGAATCGAAGTTGACATTCATTAAGAGCAGCCAAAAGCTACTTTCACAGCATTACTTTGGCTTGAGGGTGTGATTATAAAGGGAAATCCTTGGCCTTCTATGTTCACTTAGCAAATTATAGACCACAGTGGAGATGCTCAAAGAATGATTGTGCAGTATCTCTGTCCTTCCAACATGTGAAAAGGCCAGAATAAGGTAGCCTCTGGGGACCAGGAGGAGACATTTGGGGAATTATAAACAAAATAGCAGCCTAAATGCTCAGGTAACCTGGAACCCCAGAAAGATCATTGCACACAGATTTGTCAAACAAGAGCAAAGACCTTAAACACAAATACAACTGAGAAATGAGCTGATCCCAGGAACTTTTGCACCACCCCTGGTCAGGATACAAAGAAACACAAGGAGGCCTGTGAGATTCATTGAGATCCTACTAAACTTTGCCACCCGCTCGTCCCTTGGGAATTGAGGTATCTGAGAAATGTAACGTGGCAATCTGGCCAATTCTACCTATGAATGTTAATGAACTTCCAGGAGAAACATTGTTCCCTATCCCATTTTGCCAGTGGCAATATTTGATTTAAAAAAAAAAAATCCAGTCGTTTTAAGAATACTGTGCTTGGAAATTCCCCTCAAATAACCTAACAGTTCTCTGAAATCCTGGCTTTGTATTCTATGCTGTTGAATTTGACAGCGAAGAGGAATTTTTTACTTTGGGAGAACATCCAAAATAAAGAGACTTGGGAAGTAGGACTTGCTTCATTCTGTAGGGACAAGAGAAGAGCTGCACATTTGCTGAGAGTGTACTTTCTTAAGTAGATACATATGTTCTGCATCTGTTAATCTCTTGAGCACTCTATATCTTTAGAATTTCACTGCCTCGTGACTTTCCATTAGCTTTAATTATGTAAGGAAAACACCGCTTCAAAAATGGCATCTTTTGAGCTGTGAGTCCCACATCTTTCATTAAGTTAAATAAATGATTTGGGGGGTTGCTTCAAGTAACATTAACCTCCTAAAATAATAGTGATAACTTTACTCATTCATTTCCATCAACAAGTGTGAATCTATTGGGCTAGACACTAGATCGATACTAGTTTTCATTTTAATTAATAGTTTTCACTACAAATTAAATATTCGCCTTATGAATTGACCTTCCTTTGACTGTAAACTAAAATTTTCACAGACAATTCCTATTTTAAGTGCCATTATTTGTTTGTGGGTCCCCGATGGAAATAACAAGACTAAGTGTGTTTTAATCACAGTTTCAGCCACCAAAGCATTGGGTGATCTCATATAAGTGTCTCAACCCATGTGATCCTGGCCTGTCTCCTAGGCAAAGCAAGTGACTGGGCTGGAAAATCAGAAAGTTTCTTTTGAACCTTGAACATGGGCTCTTCACCAAATAGGGCAGTGGGGTGATTGTCATGAGTTAGATTCCAATTTCTGTCTCCAACAGCAGCTATGTTCTGTCATTTTATGTCAGCTTTATAACAGAGAGGAGGTACTGATTGCTTGAGTAGACACTACAGAAACCATGACAATGACTTCCTCCACGTTCAATGTGAACTCAGTTTCTAGCCCTGAGTGTCAACTGTTCTATAATCTGTCAGCTGCTCACAGTCTGATTGAACCTCTGATGGCTGGCTGAGGAGCTAGTTAGTAAATAGTTGGATCCTAGACGTTGACTTCGGGGCTTTGTGACCCAGAGGGAAGTATCAGATGTTATGTGGATCAAGCACTAAAGCCCTTCCCAGCATAGTCAGGTTTCCACTGTAATTGTGAGGCTATAAACTGAATAGTAGCTGCCTTGGTGCTGTGAACCTCCATGCAGAAGTTTTGAATGGTCAGAATGGTCCACAGGGAGCACACTTCTGAGCTGAGATGGGGGCTGTCCTGTCCCCAGCCCAGATCCACACAGCTGCTTGCAGCCTGTCTATCTTGCTCTGAACCTTTCCTGACATGGATTTAAGTCAGCTGCTCTTGGATTTGTAGGGCCAGAGGGAAACTGAGAAGGGGACAGAAGGTGAGAGAGAGGGAAGTGGGGGTTTTCGTGTCCTGTGCTCTCCAGGGTTGTCATCCGAACAAGTTGGAGACTTCTTTCCATATATTGCACAGGCTCGTCGCGTTTTCCAGCGTGAGCCTCAATATGCTCAGCACTAGGGTCTGCAGCATTACTGAAATAAGGCCTGTTACTTGGTCAAGTCCCTAAAGAATGGAGTTAATCAGTCCGTCTCCTCCCCATCTTTCATTACTCCCTTCCAGGCCCAGCCTCCTAGGGCTTTTCTTCTGTCTCTCAGCCTCTCCGTTCGTAACACTTCCTCCTCCCGTCTCTCATTTTCCTTCGGACTCACAGTGTGTCTATGGCGCTTGTGTGTGTGTGTGTGTGTGTGTGTGTGTGTGTGTGTGTGTGTGTGTGTGTGTGTGTGTACATGTGCATGTTTCTGTCCATGTGCTTCTTTTTATGGCTCCATGTGTTTCTTTCTATCTGGCTTTCTGTCTGTCTGTCTCTTTCTAACCTTCCTATTTCTCTTGCTCAGTGACTATATGCATTTCTCCTTCCCATGACTCCATGTATCCCTCCCTTTCTCTTCTCCAGCCTATTCATGATCTCAGAACAATTAAAGTTGTCTCTCTTTCTTTCCCTCCTTGTTTCTCTCCCACCTTC
This sequence comes from Dipodomys spectabilis, assembly GCF_019054845.1. NCBI lineage: Eukaryota > Metazoa > Chordata > Mammalia > Rodentia > Heteromyidae > Dipodomys > Dipodomys spectabilis. The sequence continues at coordinate 3,939,424 of NW_024870974.1, forward strand.
CCTTGAGGCTCCAATAATCACTCTTCCTCACTAGACCTAAAGGTAAAGAAAGGCCTTTTTATCCACTAATTTCAAACTGCCACACCATCATTTTGGTTTCTTTATATTTGAGCCACACTTTCATAATAGTCTTTTTTTAAAAAAAAAACTCCAGTTTCTTAAATTAAACTTGCCACCTGTTACTTATGTAATCCAGTATGCATCCCCAATAGTGAACAGGAATGAGATACTGTCCATCATTAAATAATTTTCTTATTAGCTGGTATGGGAAAATAATAACTCTCATGGGTTCTTCGTTGGAAAAGATCCTGTAATAAAAGATGAAATAACAGGAGAAACCTAGCTTATTGACCTCTATATTTTGTGTGTATGTATGTATGTATATAGAAACACAAGAAGATGAAACACCTAAGAGATAATTTTGAAATCTAGCTTATATAGAATCCTCAACAAAGAAGAGATGTTTTAGAGAATTCCAGGTTTTTTAGAGACTTGCCAGAGCAAAGGAAAAGCATTGAGTCTCTAGGGGTGTCTGTGTGGGGAAAGCAACTTGAGTACAGCTTGTTAATGGAGAATCCTGTGTTACCATGTTAATGTCTTCTGTGATTAGCTTTCGCTCTTCTGATGAAGGAGAGGAATGTGGATACTTGTTGTGACTATGAATTTATGTCCTTCATTTAGTATGCAAATAGAAGGAGGACAAAGCTGCTTTGCTGTGATGGCCTTCACCTGATCCATCCTTCACACTTTGGGACAGCATATTCTAGTCTCCCACAGAGAACACACGTACATGAAAGTCAGAAGCACAAGGAGGATCTTTCCATCAGATTGTAGTTGTGTCTTTCAGTGGCTACAGATAACACAAGAGAGAACACTTCGACCCTGATTCTTTATTCAACAGGTCTTCAGTGGGCCTGAATCGTTGGTGCTTCTGAAGCTTCTCTCGTGACCACTTCTCTTAGAAACATTTGGGATCCAACATCTCTTTGGAGGCTGTTGTAAGTTGAATTATGTTGCCCCAGACAGACAGGCTGAAGGGCAAACCTCTAATCTCCATGAATGTGACTTTGTTTAGAAATGAAGTCTAAGTAGATGTAATCAAATTGATATGAGAACACATTCAAATAGGCATGGCACCTAATCCAATATGATGGATTTCTGTTTGAAGAAGCAAACTGATAGAACTAGGAAAGAAAAACAAAACCAAGATGTTGTGTGATGACAGATGCAAATATAGAGTGACTTGTCTATGGATCAAAGATTGCCAAGGATTTATGGAAATACCAACAACTAAAGACTGGCACAGAACAGATTCTTCTCTCGAGCTTTCAAGGAAAGAACATGGCTCTGCTGGCATCTTAATGTATCCTTTGAGCCTTCAAAACGGTGACAGAGTAAGTTTCTATCATTCTAAATCATAGTTGTTTTTTTTTTTAAGTTGGAAGTCTGTTACTGGCAGCTTGTGGGTAGAAACACAGAATAGCAAGGCTTTCTACCACAAAGAATTGTCCAACTCAAAATACCCACAGGGAAGAGATTTGGAAACTCTACTTTCTTTTCTTAAGCACATGCCCTAAAAATGTTCATTCCCATCTTCCCTATTGAGAGAGTGAACAGTGGTAAGAAATAATTCATTAAGCAGTAGGAACATAACTCTTCTGTTTTATTCTGTTTCAACGCAATGAAGCTCTTTAAGGACCACTCTCGATATTTCAGCACAACTAAAACTACATTTTCCTATTAGACAGTGGTACATTGTCCATTTCATGCATAAATCTTATTTTCACATCAATACACACTTCAACTCTTTAATCCGGAACTAAATTTGCAAACTTTTGGCACAAGGTAGTTTCCTTTTTCTTTCTTTCCGTGTGTGTGTGTGTGTGTGTGTGTGTGTGTGTGTGTGTGTGTGCGTGCGTAAGCGCGCTCCCTGTTTCCCTCTGTGATATCTGTTTGATTCTATTAAACTTAGGCATGTATTTTGTTTTTTATATCCTGTTTCCCCTCTTTCCTGTCTCTACTTACCCCTCCTTGTTACTAGCTCTACTAAAGTTTGCAAACTTGTAGACTTAAAAAGACTAAACTGCCAAAATTCTAAGACATTTTTAAGGAAACCATAGCTAACAGAAAACATGATGGAGAAATTTTTTTCTTCTAACTCCATATGCATCTACCAAGTCTAAGCAGGTCTAATTTAAAGTCATATATTTGGGGGTACATATCAAACCTGAAATGTTTAGGTTGGTATCTCCTCTTTGTAATCACCGTGGAAACTCCTTCACTTGGCTCCCCTAGCCTTCTTGTCTTCCAAGTCCGATCCCCTTGTGTAAAATGTCATTGCACTAGAGAGGTCTTGGCGAAGTTGAATGTCTTCTTTTGTCTCTTTGTGGCAATTGTGCATTGATTTTCCTTGAAGGAGAAAGTGAAAACAAGACATAGGGGTGGGTGATTGTATGAGTTTTACCATAGATGGAAGGAGTCCCTGGATTACCAGTGTCATTGATGAACTGGGAGAAAAGGGAGATGCCAGGTTACTTATGTGGTTCTGTCAATGGAAATTTTGATTTTTTTTTTCTCTGAGTGGAATGATTTCTCAGGTTCACAGAGGTGATTACCAATACCTCTTGTATGGTGATTAGCACACCATGTGTTACACCAGGGTCACAGGTTGATAGAGTGTGTCATCTCAGATGAGATGCAGAAAAACAAAAAAAACAAGGTTGGTTTGGGAAAAATATCTCACCCCTCGTGGGTCAAAACTTACATAGATTTAGAAGACATCATAGAAAACAGACACCAAAAAAGGGAATCTCCTCCCTCACCTTACTGTGAAGTCTAAAATACTGCTAATAAGGCTGCCTGCTTGACTTCAATGTCTCAGTTCTTGGAGAAGAGCTTTCCTCTTTCAGCACATCATCACATTGTCAAATGCCAAAGTAACGTTTCCAGGGAACGACAAGGGGAAATCTGTTTCTTTTTGAAGAGAGGAATTAGATGGTCTGGGTGAGGACTTGACTGACACATTTCTTTGGAATAAATATGACAGATTTGGAACCCAAAATGTCACCCGCAATACTAATGACACTGTTTTATAATCACTGTAGTGGTACAGTGGTTGTACTACTGTAGGACCCTAGGACTTCAAATATGTGGAAGTCAGCTCAGTGTTGAAGTAACATATGATATTCAAAAATGTGACTCAGACCTACCAAAGTAGCAGAAAACAACACAGCAAATTTTATTCACTGTGCAAATTTAAATAGCAGATTGTTGGCTTACAAAATAGTCATTGATGATTACATTTCACCATTTCAAAGGCATTGTCAATGGTAGACAACCCATTATTTTAAGTACAATTAAGACAAAAGAAAAACACCCTCAATTATTTGTAAAACCATTATTTTAAATGTACATAAGAAAGAAAAATTGGTATCAAATTACAGTGTAATTCTTGCTTTCTAAATACATTGGATATGATATCTCAATTGTTTTCATGTTTAAATGTGAAAAAGGACATTCTAGTATGAACAAAATGCAGTAGTTCTGTCTTTGATTTTCAGTTTTATTTCATAAAAATGTGTTGAGAAATTGTTTTACTCTTCTTATTCCAACTCTTATTGTGATACAAAAATAAATGGTATTTGTTCCGGCGATGTTCCTGGAGCTTGAACTCAGGGTCTGGATACTGTCACTGAACTTTTATGCTCAAGGCTAGAGCTCTACCACTGGAGTCATAGCTTTACTTCTTTTTGGGGAGTAATTAATCAGAGATGAGAGTCTTATGGGCTTTCCTGCCCAAGCTAGCTTTGAATCTTGATCCTCAGATCTCAGTTTCCTGAGTAGCTAGGTTTACCACCAGTTCCTGGTAAAAGTTTTCTATGAGCCGGGCATTAGTAGCTCACGTCTGTAATCCTAGCTAGTCAGGAGGCTGAGATCTGAGGATCATGGTTCAAAGCCAGCAAGGGCAAGGAAAGTCGGTGAGACTCTTATTTCCAATTAACCACCAGAGAACAGGAAGTGGCGCTGTGGCTCAAGTGGAAGAGTGCTCACCTTGAGCTGAAGAGCTGAGGGACGGTACCCAGGCCCAGAGTTCAAGCCCCACTACTGGGGGGAGGGAGGGGGAGTTTTCTATGTTCCAGTTGCATTTATTTACCAAAATGTGTCCAAACTTTTGAGGTTACTTTTTTTTTGGGGGGGGGGGAGGGGGAGGTGTCCGGTCATGGGGCCTGAACTCTGGGCCTGGGCACTGTCCCTCAGCTCTTCAGCTCAAGGCTAGCGCTCTACCACTTGAGCCACAGCGCCACCTCTGGCTTTTTCTGTTTATGTGGTGTTGAGGAATCGAACTCAAGGCCTCATGCATGCAAGGCAAGCACTCTACCACTGAGCCACCTTCCCAGCCCTTGAGGTTACTTTTTATGTATCCTAAAATTTCTAACTGTCAGGACTGAGAGTAAATATGGTAACTAGTAATATATTCCCAAATGAGTTGAAGTAAGCCTAGAGAATATGACTTCTTCACATCAGATACATAGGTAAATAAACATGTTTTTTGGTTACATTCAGCAAATTTAATTGGTTTGCCATTAGTTTTTGTCGGAATTAGCAAAATATCAAATGGAGAAAAAGCAATCTATTTTTCCTTCTTTCTAGCTAATCCCTGTCTGGTAAAATTTTAATTTTTTAAGTTATCATTTTCATTGAATGACTGGCTTCCTGATACCATGTAGGCTTTTAAATTCCAAGAGCTGGATTTTCCACAATGATTTCCAGATTTATTTTAAAGGCCTCCAAATGAATATGACTGTTTATTTTCATTCTTAACCTAATAGTTGGTTGAACTGGCTTATTTGCTGATTATTTTTACCATATCTTAGATTAAAAGAATATTTATAGTCTACCATTACAGTTTCCAAATCCGCTAAACAGAAGGTATGTCTTGAGGTAAAAGTATGTAGCGAGTATTCTGGAACATTGACATAGTGTGTTATTGAATAGGAATATATTGAGTGTATGTGTGCTGTGAAGTAGTATGAAATATTAAGCTGTAAAATTAGGTTAGAAATTAGGAGTTAGGACTATAGAATAGAGAGAGACGGACACCCCTAGGGAGCCAGCAAAGCCCAGAGAGCCCACAGCAATAACCAGACCTGGCCAGACGCGAAGAAGCCAAGCCTAAAACATACAAAAACCCAGAGTGGCAGAGACTGAGTGAGGCGACCTCCCTGTCGGACCAACCCTCCACTACAGCGCCCTGGCAAGGTGGCCTATTCTCTCTCCAGTGATTTGAAGCAGCCCGGAGGACACCCTTGACCCCCAATCTCCAGACCAAGTGCCACGTGAGCTCCTGGCAGTGGGACACGCTTAGAAGAATTAGGCATAAGGGTGAGTTAGTGGTGTGGATTATATTTGGAGTGTTTGAATAAATGGAGTGAAACTTACTAGTCTAAGTATGATGCTGTCTATGTGCTAGACAATAGAACACTTCAAACATTTTAACTCTCTGTAGTTTAGTTTTATGATATAATTCGACTATATTAGGCAACATGGTCTTTATCTAGATGAGGTTGTGGAATGGTCATTTTTTCTATTAAAATAATGAATTACATATTTTGAGAATGCCTAGTTATATCTACTACACAAATATGAGTCAACAGAAAATTCAATTTATAATCTAAGCAACTAGTTATTCCTAAGAAAGAACAATTTTGATTCCAAAAGCTTTTGATTGATGTTAGCTTAACAATTCTTAAAATGACACACAGCATTCTCCTTAAAATTTAATTTGTCACTTAATGTCTATTAGTGATAATAGTATCAAAAATCACTTATCCAGATTATATCTTCTGGGGAAAAGAAAAGAAAAGGAAAAATTGTCTTGGTTGAAATCTTCAAGACTGAAGACTATTGTCATTGGACTTTTAAGAATGGTTTCATTAAATTTGGCTCTGAATTTCTTTATAAAAAGAAAACAAAATAAAAACACTCACCAGATTATATAATTTCCAATTCTTGATAGAAGAAACAATAGCAGGTGATATTTCCTTCATATTGCTCCCTGGGTACACCACTGCACAATTTTAGGCAGCTCATTCACCAAATACTGAAAGTTAATCTGAACCAGAATTTTCTTTTTTTTCTTTCTTCCTTCCCTTTCTTTCTTCCCTCCTCTTTATTACTTCCTTCTTTTTCTTTCTTCTTTTCATTTTTTTAGGGAGGCTGTCCTCAAACTGAGACAAATCTTACCTTGAAGTAAAAACTCAGTAACTTGTCTAAATAACATATCAGGTCACTGGTCCATATTTTTATTGTGTTTATAATTAAACTCACAGCTACATATAGTGAAAAAGAGTGTGTTTTGCTTTTGTGCTTTTTTGTGTATGCTGAAGATGTTTTTAAAAATCATTTTTCCCATACTAGATAAGCATTCTACCACTAAGTTACATCACTACCCCCAAAAGAGTGCTAAACACAAAACGAATCTTACTTCTATCAGTTTGTCAAAGTATCTGGATTTCTAAGAATTTAATTATTTTCATAATGTATTACAAAGAAATACTAAATTTACAGCAACTTTCTGTGAAATAATACAGTACATATGCATTGGACTGTCTCCAGTCTCCTCAATCCCTCAAAATGTCCTGAGATAGAGGGTGGCAAAAGAATCTCTAGTTCTATCATGTTCTGAGAACACAGAGTTTCTGGATCCTTTATACCAAGGTGCTAGGATAATCTTTTACTCTAATATTTGTTCTTTTACGCTGGTTCCTGACACAGAGTTCCTAAATGTTCTGGATAATGGTAACATCTTTTGTTTTACTATTGCAAATCCTGATGACCTCCTAAATGGAACTGTTCATCAAAAACACCAGGCCATGACTATGAGAGCTTTCCACTCCTCTCCTTATTCTCCAGAAAGAAGAAAAGAGCTAGACATATAGACATACATACACAATCATGTGTATGTAAAGGAGTTTCCACCAAAAAAAATCCCTGGACTATAGGAATTGGTGACAACCACATGCCAGGAGTGTGGCCACACTCTAACTCTGCAAGGCAAGAGAGCTCCTACACTCAGAAACCTTCTACATCTTACTCTGTGTATCTCTTTACCTACCTGTATAGCCATATCCTTCATTATATCATGCATAAATAAACCAGTGAACCTAACAAGTAGAGTATTTCCTGAGTGACTTGAGCCACTTTCGCAAATTAATAAAAATTCAAAGAAGAGAGTAGTGTGAGAATCTCATTTCCTAGGTGGGTGACCAAAGCCAAGATTATATGCTGTGCTTGGCAACAAGACTCTAGGGTCATTCTTGTATCACAGAATCCTTAACCTCTGGGATCTGATACTGTTTCCCAGTAGGGGGAGTGAAAGTGGAATTGAATTAAAAGTCACTCAGCTAATGGAAGGCAAGTACCCCCACATAACTGGAGTTTTGGATGTCTGCATAAGTGTAGAGTCAAAAACAGAAAAATCAGTTTTGTTTCCCCTATATGCTTATATTCTTACTGTGAAAAGGCCAATCTGTGTTCCTTTATGTAAGAAAGAAAGATTATACCTGAGTTTTATGATGTTGTGTACTATTTTAGTCTGGTTTCAGAACACTTAAAAAACAAATTTTACATTCTTTATTTAATAAATTCCAACAAAATTAAAATTAATAAGAAAGATAAATATAACCACAAATGAAGACTTCTACACTGCATTCCTTACAATAGCAATTCTATTTTATTTACAATTAGCTGAGTTTTATATAGTGTTCATAGCTGACCTTTCAAAACTTCAATTCTATTAGTCCTGGAACACATGTTTCTAATTTTGTGTATGTGAGATAACATTTCTTATAATATTCAAAATCTAAGGCTGAATTGTGTCTTAGAAGAAACAAATCCAGGATTACTTAAAATATCACTAAAATAAATAATAATATTATCCTTTGAAAGCACAGAATACTAAAAGCTTTGTCTCACCTCTGCTTAATCCACAATTTCTGCTTCTTGGGTAGAAATATAAAAAAAAAGTAAATCACACAATTTTGATATCTGAAAGTGACAGTGTAAATATGGTTAAAAATAATAATTTTACAAACAGAGCCATCCAATTCTTAATTTCTACTCTTAGGAAAACTTTATATTTGGGTGAAATAACTTTCTTCCAGGGAGCTTAAAAAAATCTTATGTGTACCAATTAGCAAATCCTTTTAACATTTTTAAGAAAGAGGCAGGAAATTCGAGTTGGTCAAGACATAAAAGAAAACAAATTCATGCTCTATTATGTAGCATGAAAAAGGAAATCTAATGAATTGTTGCAAAGAAACTGTTAATTAGCCATTCTTCTCTACTTGAGACCAAACAAGAGGAAATAGGTTGAAAGTGTTCTTAAATTACAATGAAATAAGATAGCAATATGGAAGACTTTTTCTAATGATGAGAACAAAATGCAACTGTTGCTTGGTCCACCACATGCTCTGTGTGTGTGTGTGTGTGTGTGTGTGTGTGTGTGTGTAAAACTCAGAGCCTAAAGTTCTCACTTGGCATTCATGGCTGTCACTCTACCACTTGAGCTACACGTCCACACTACCACTTAAGTTATACCTCCACCTCTGATTTTTAATTAAAAAAAATCTTGCTGCTTACTTGAAAATAAGAAGTCTCAAGGACTTTTCTGGCTGGGCTGGATTCAAACTATGCTCTTCAGATCTCAACCTTCTGAATAGCTAGTATTATAGGCGCCATCTGTAAAATGAAAGGGAAAAAGATTCTTTAAAGGATCTTGAACAACGGCAATTGTTCTGTAAGGCTTTCTATGATTAATTAGCCTTTGAATTTAAACAGCAATAAAGCTCCTACCACAATAATGCATGTATAATGTTGGTTTTCATTTGAGAACATAGTAAAATAGAATCTAAAAAATGACTTAAAATAATTTCACATTAGATTATACTTGAGGCTGAAAGTCACATTTATACTACACAAAATATAAATTAGCAGTGTCATTATTTTTATTCCCTTTAGGCAAAGCATAGGCAGAAAAAAATAAAGAAATGCAAGCATGTGTAACTGATTTTTGTGTGTGTATGTTGTTTAGGGAAGTGCAGTTTGTTTTAAATCTGAGCCCAATCAAGGAGAAAAAGGAAGAACATCCTATGAACCATAGCAGAAACTCAAAATACACATTTATTTTTTTTTCTTTCAGTTTTCCCAACTGGTTTCATATGCTCACCAAAAGTGAGAACACACACAGAAAATGGTTTTCATAATTCTTCAGCGTATGTTTTGACTTTGTATATTCACATCATTCAACTAAATCATTTCTAACATAGAATGAAAATAAGGTCATTTCAAAATAAAACTTTTGTGAGGATAGTGGTTAATATATAGAAAGCAGAGTTTTTCTGGCATTCTTTTCTTTTCTCACATAAATTTTCCTTGGAGTAGTTTTCTTTGGGATGAGGAAATTCATGAGTATACTTAAGTCTACTATATTCTTCCTAGGGATTCTGAAATGCTTGCATTCCTTGCTAGGAATTTTCCCTGTGAACTGTGTAAGTATCAGAAAATTCAGCTACTCAGTCATGCTCTCTGATGAGCAAAAGGAAAGACCCCTCCCAATGAAGACAAGAGGGATAATGAAAATTGAATGTGAACTAATTAAACCCATGGTAATGCATTTACAAGGAAACATTTCATTAAGCTAAAATATTATCTAATGCACAGTCAAGATCATAAATTTAGCCCAACACAAAATTTGATCTTAGATGCATTTTAAGAAATAAAATGGATGAATTTTGCACCAGTTCTTAATATCGATCTGATCATTGTATTCATTCATACATTCATTCATTCAAAATCCACTAATTGAGTGCCAATTACATTGCCAGTACTGTTTTTTTTCCTTCAAGTTTCAGATTGAGAAAAAAACTAGTCATGAAAACAACCATCAGTAACACAAAATAGCTAGTGCTTTGAGAGGTCTATGTCCAGCTCAATTGGAACCACTCAGAAGGGCATTTAACATGACTCAGGTAAGGTTAAAAAGGTCCTAGAAACCAGGCACAGTGGCTCACACCATAATCCCAGCTAGTCAAGAGGCAAACACATCAGGAAGATCATAGTTCAAGGCTATCCTGGACAAACAAGTTAACAAGACCCTTCTCAACAAATAAGCTGGGGGTAGTGGTTTCTATCTGTAACACTAACCAATCCTGAGAAAAAGTGAAACCCTATCCGATAAATAATAATAATAATGTCAAAAGCAAAGATGGGCTAGAGCATGGCTAAAATTTTAGAGTATCCTGAAAACATTACAGGATGGAATAGGAGAAACCCTGGGTCTCCTTGGCTCAGGCCGAAATTTTCTGAATAGAGACCCAGAAACACAACAAATCAAAGAAAGGTTGGACAAATGGGATTGCATAAGGTTGCAGAGCTTCTGCAGGGCAAATGACATAGCTAGCAAGATCAATAGAAAGCCCACGGATTGGGAGAAGATCTTTACTAGCCATACAACGGACAAGGGTCTCATATCTAAAATATACTTGGAACTCAAAAAATTAAACCACCCAACAACAAATCCTCAAAGAAACAACTGCCCAATAAGTAAGTGGGCGAAAGACTTAAAGAGAAGCTTCTCTGAAGAAGAAAGAAGGATGGCCAATAGACACATGAAGAAATGTTCAACATCCCTAGCCATAAAAGAAATGCAAATCAAAACAACATTGAGATATCACCTCACTCCAGTTAGAACAGCAAAAATCAAGAACTCTAACAACAACAGATGCTGGAGAGGATGTGGACAGAAAGGAACCTTACTTCATTGTTGGTGGGAATGTAAACTTGTTCAACCACTTTGGAAAGCAGTATGGAGGTTCCTCAAAAGACTTCACATAGAGCTCCCCTATGACCCAGCAATCCCACTTTTGGGCATTTAACCAAATGTTTACAAACAAGACCACACTAAAGCTACCAGCACAACTATGTTTATTGCAGCATTATTTACCATAGCTAAGATATGGAACCAACCCAGATGCCCCTCAGTAGATGAATGGATCAAGAAAATGTATATATACACAATGGAATTCTATGCCTCCATCAGAAAGAATGACATTTCCCCATTTGTTAGGAAATGGAAAGGCTTGGAAAAAATTATACTAAGTGAAGTAAGCCAGGCCCAAAGAAACATAGGTCCCATGGTTTCCCTTATTTGCAATATCTAGTATAGGTATGAGTCAAGCGGAAAAAGTCAGAGAATGTGATGTTAGGAAAACGAGCCCTCAAATATGTATTTTAATGTTTTTGTTTCTTTCATGCATGTGTTTCTAACGCATTTATAAGATTATTTCTTTGTTGCTTTGTATGTCCCTCCCCCACAATGTAACCCCCGCTTTCACTATATTTGATGTGGAGGAGACGGGGACAAACAAGTCGTTTAAGGATTCAGGTGGACCTGTTGTAACAATGAGAAGTACAAAATGTCATGTCAAAACCAGCTTTACAATGTCGGTGTGGGGGGGGGGGTATGATTGGGTGGGGGGGAGAGGGGAGGCTGGGAAGGGAGGTGAAGGGTAAACAAAGGAGGAGGCTGCAATGCTTGGTAAGAAATGTATGCATTATCCTGCCCATGTAATTGTAACCCCTCTGTACAGTATATTCTCAAATAAAATAAAATTAAATTAAAAAAAAATTTTAGAGTGTCTGCTTGTAACAACTGTGAGACCCTTGACTTCCACTCCAATAGCATAAGAAAAATAAAAGATTGAAGAAAATTATTACCAGTCAGCTAAGGTTAGCGGAAGGATCATTGGCGGTTTAACACAGAAAAGAGAAAGGAAGACTTTCAGACTGTGAGAAGTATGAACAGATGTAAGAGCTGTTACAAGGTAAAAAGGCATTTGCAGATCATACATGGATGTTAGGGAAGAGGAGCGTTTAGATAAAAGATAAAAACACCACTTTTCTTCAAACCTTCAAGTTGGTTTGGAGAGGAGAGTTCAAGAAGACAATTTTTTAAAAAGTGCAATGAAATGTGGCATGGCTAAACTCAGAGTAAACAGGGGAAAGAACCAATTCTATCTGTGTAAGAAGGAAGAACTAATAAAATTATTTGATTACAGTACCAGCTGTTACCCTTCCCTAAACTCTGAGAGAGTCCAACATTCCTGCTAAGCCCAGACCCACGCCTCCATATTCCACACACTCACAGCCAATCGGGGGGTACATACGTCTAGGTACCATCCAGCTTGAGAAGCTTGGCATTTAAAGACGAAAGAAGAGAAAGTGTTAAGGAGTTGCAAGTCAGAAGAGAAATGCAGAGAATTCCCAAGATAAGTTAAAGCTAACTGCAGGGAGAAGGCGAGGAGAGAGGAAAAGCTTCCTGTAGAAGAGGGCTGACTACCTTGGTCCACAGGCCATATGGTTATCTATGGAACTGGTGAGGACCATGGCCCATATACATCTTTGACCTTACAGAAATGATGCAAGAAAGATAGAGACAGAGAGAGACAAAGAGAGAAAGATACATAGGAGAGAGACAGAGATACACAGGGAGGAAGAGATATACACAGAAAGAAGAAAGGAGAGAGAGAGAGAGAGAGAGAGAGAGAGAGAGAGAGAGAGCATGCGCAAACCAGATAAAGAGCTGGCAAGGAAAGCTCCTAAGTGAGGATAAAGGAGAAAGTAAATTACAGAGTTCTTGTTATGAATGGCAGCAGGGACCAGTGGGACCTCACAGGGAAGGAAGCCAGCCTTCCTTGTTCCTCAATATAAAACAATCTCTGTATTGAACTGGAAAGAGAAAGGAATGCTCATCAATTATATTAAAAGTAGATTGACTTATTAAAAATGCAGCAGTGTTTGCCAAAAACAGATGGAAAACAGAAATTCAAAACAAGGTGAGGTCATGTGCAAAACCCCAGCCTTGCCACTAACTCCCAACAGCTGACTGACCTCCTCCAAGGATGTGGTGCTGATGGGAGGCTGGCCCAGAGAGGAGGCAGAACAGATGGACTAAAGCCCATGGAATAGGCCCTTTCCTCTCCTTCCCTGGCCAATGTGGAGGAAGACAGTTCCAGTTCCCTTTCTATTGTAGGCCTTGGTGTCGGTTTAGGATCAGTGACATGCTAGTACCTCCTTGTGGGAATCAGGATTTCCTTCATGTTCCTATTCTGGATATATGCTCATTAATCTTATGCACTGCAATTTATTATCGTTAGAATGAGCCAAACTTTGGTCATTTCTGAGCCTGAACTTGAATGATCACTCTTTCTATAAAATTGCAATTTTAATTCTGAACCTTGAAATAACCTTTGAAATATCTAGCCCTTGGCTCTTAATTTCTCTACTGGGGAAAGTGAAATCCAGAAAAGGCAGGTGAATTGCTTCAGTGTATAGAGTATTTTAGTAGCAACTCTGAGACTAGAATCTAGGAATTCTGGCATCTTTTACAGTATAAAATGGAAGAAAATGAACATTTTGTCTCTGAATAACTAACTCCAGAAAAAAGATTTAGAATGTTCTTTGATGGATATTCTAAAAGCACTTCATTGTTGTTGTTCTTCTTTTTTGGGGACTGGGAGATGAACCCAGGGACTTAGTGCTTGCTAGGCAAGTACTTATCACTTGACCCATATTTCACAATAGTTTATTGCCTGCCTTCCTTCCTTCCTTCCTTCCTTCCTTCCTTCCTTCCTTCCTTCCTTCCTTCCTTCCTTCCTTCCTTCCCTTCCTCCCTCTCTCCCTCTCATCCCTCCCTCCCTCCTTCTTTCTCTCTCTTCCTTCCTTCCTTCCCTCCTTCCTTCCTTCCTTCCTTCCTCCTTCTTCTTCCTTCCCTCCTTTGAGCCCTCTGTCTCTCCCTCCTTCCTTCTTTCCTTCCTTTGTCTGAATAGGACTTTAATTTATCATATTGTTTTGGCAAGATCTGTTATACCAGGTTAATGGCACACACTTGTAATCCCAGCACTTAGGAGACTAGGGCAGGAAGATCTCATGTTCTAGGCCACCTAAAGCTACATTGTTTTTTACAAAAACAAACAAAAAGAATCAAACAAAAATCCCTCAAATGGGCTGGGAAGGTGGCTCAGTGGTAGAGTGCTTGCCTTGCATGCCTCAGGCCCTGGGTTCAATTCCTCAGCACCACATAAGCAAAAAGAAAAAAGCTGGAAGTGGCGCTGTGACTCAAGTGGTAGAGCGCTAGCCTTGAGCTGGAGAGCTGAGGGACAGTGCCCAGGCCCAGAGTTCAGGCTCCACGACTGGACCCCCCCCCCAAAAAAAATCCCTCAAATGGCAATGTAGTTAAAATAGTAGGAATGATTAACCTGTGCAACCTCCAATCACAACTGACATGACTTTACAAAGCGTTTTTTGGTCAATCTTCTTTAAAAGCTACCACAATAATGAAAACTTACTTTATTCAAAAAAATTAAAGGAAAGAGAACAAAAGCTTTCCCACCTATTTCTTGGGAAATCAGAAAAAGCTGGTGTGATTGGCAAACCATGCAAAGGAGAGATTAAATTAAAAGAAAATCGGTCCTTGTTCCTTTAATCATCAATATGGAGGAAATTCTTTTTGACAATCACTGTCAATTTGCACGTAAGTCACTATTCAATTATCCAAATTTGAAACAGAAAGTACTGTTTTCTTCTAGAGTGGAATTAAAAATTAAGACCTTACAAATTACGAGAATGTTGGCTATAATCAGTTTCTCTTCCAATTGCTTTTCTTCTTTGTTTTTTTAATGAATTCTTAAAATTAGGGCACACAAAGCCTAGTTTCCAGAAAGAGAGATACATGTGATTCTAGAAACAGATAGAATGATACTTTTTTTTCCTCAAGAGAAAGAAGCATTATACTTGTTAAAGCAAAAGCACAAACAATTCTAAATATTAGTATCTTCATTGGCGTTAGAGGAAAAGTAGGATTGTGAAAATATATAGCATTGATGGATGGATATTTGAGCAGAGAGGAGGAGAGAAGGACTCTGCAAAATGATGTTTTTCAAAAGATGATACAGAGAAAGATAGAGAATTAGCTATAGGCATATATCATAGCATCAAGAAGCAAACCTCTCACCACCCAAAGAAAGGACTCAGGAAGTCTAACTGAGGATAGGACACATAATGCTTCTCACACGGCATGTGCTTCCTGGAAACAGCAGCATATCTACAGGGAACAACCCAAAGTTCCAGGAAAATCAAAGCCCCAAAGTAGATCTCTGAGCTGCTTAAAATAACACATAGAGACCACAATTTTAGAATTACTTTAGACAGCCAGGACCTATTGGACTAGACCTGTCATCCAAGATTGTGATCCAAGCTAGCCCAAGGAAAAAAGAAAACATGATCCTATTTTAAAAAATAATCAGAGCCGGGCACCAGTGGCTCACGCCTGTTATCCTAGCTACTCAGGAAGCTGAGATCTGAGGATCGCTGTTCAAAGCCTGAGACTGGTTTTATTTTTTTTTTTTGGGGGGGGGGGTCTGGTCGTGGGGCCTGAACTCTGGGCCTGGGCACTGTCCCTCAGCTCTTCAGCTCAAGGCTAGCATTCTACCACTTGAGCCACAGCACCACTTCCGGCTTTTTTCTTTTTGCTTATATGGTGCTGAGGAATTGAACCCAGGGTCTCATGCACGCAAGGCAAGCGCTCTACCACTGAGCCACCTTCCCAGTCCCTTCCATGAGACTTTTATATCCAATAAACTACCAGAAAACCGGAAGTGGCGCTATGGCTCAAGTGTTAAGAGTGCTCACCTTGAGATGAAGAGCTCAGGGATAGTGTCCAGGCCCAGAGTTCAGGACCAAAATAAATAAATCAGAGCAAGTAGGGCTAGAGGCATAACTCAAGGAGTAAAGTGCTTGTTTTGCAAGCACATAGCTCTGAGTTCAAAGCCCCGTACTACACACACATACACATACACACAAACACACACAATCATCTCAGAAATTATACAGCAACTACGATTTGGTGCATACTTTAGGAGTAGGTTAACAGTGAATTGTACATCTAGCTTCTGCAGCATTCTACCATCTTTGGTGCAACTTGAAAACACAAATAAATAGAGAAAGTGAAACCAAACAAGAACTCTGAGATTTTCACACACACACAACACACACACACACACACACACACACACACACATACCTAAACACTCTATAGGCATGCCTCAGTCACAAGATATGATGAAGAAAGTATAGTACGTGTATATCCCATTATATTGAAGAATGGGATCCTCGTGCATAATTTTTTAGAGTTTGATGTTATTGGTTAAGGACTGATAAGCTAGCTGCTAGTATGAAATGTGCCAAAAAAATTCTGGCATACTCATTATGTATTTCAGTGAAATTCAACATATCCATCTGAGAAAAGGTGGACCACAATATGAAGCCTTGCTGTAAAGTGCTGGCTCTATTCGTTAATTATATTATTTTTGCAAGATACAAATGGTATAATCAAGACAGAAAAATCCTCCATTTCCCCAAGCAAAACTGCAAACTAGGTGGGGGCGGGGGGGGGGGAGTATTGTGAGACATCATAGCTAACATGTTAATGCAGCTTTTAAATTAGTATCAAAACATCTGAAAATGTGATAGAATAGGAAAGCTATTATTTGATAGCTTGTAACTGAAAAACTGAATGGCTAGTATACTTAATGTATGTGTGTATGTGTGTGTGTATATGTTGATATGTTTTCAAGATATATTGTATATGGTTATATATGGACTGAAGATATACTCAGTGGTATATTTTATACCAACTGTAAACATCCATGTATAAAATCACTGTACTGAATGATTTACCTAATAATGATTTACCTAAATCATTATATATATATTACAACTATGTCCATTTTTAGATGAGAAAATCAAGGTCCAACAATGTGTAAACTACTCAAAATCTCAGAGCTTGAAAGTAACAGAAGAGCTCTCAAATATAATGATTCTATTCTTATTATAATTTTTCATATGCATATGCTGTGTCTGATAATATTCCCTAAAGGCAAATCAATAATTCCACTGCAGGTTGTAAAACAAATCTTAAAAACTCTTAAGGTAATGAAGAACCATACTGATAATCAAGTATATCTGAGGACCAAGGGAAAAATTGCTGAACAGTTAAATGAAAGTGGAATGATCACAAACAAGACCATACTAAAGCTACCAGCACAACTATGTTTATTGCAGCATTATTTACCATAGCTAAGATATGGAACCAACCCAGATGCCCCTCAGTAGATGAATGGATCTAGAAAATGTGGTATATATACACAATGGAATTCTATGCTTCCATCAGAAAGAATAACATTGTTCCATTTGTTAAGAAATAGAAAGACTTGGGAAAAATTATATTAAGTGAAGTAATCCAGGTCCAAAGAAACATAGGTCCCATGGTTTCCCTTATTTGCAATAATTAGTATATGTCTGGGACAAGTAGAAAAGGTGAAAAGCTATGTACATATGACCAGATAAGATGAAGTTAGACGAAATGAACCCCAAGATAAGGACACAAGTGTTTTTTTTCTTGCTTGCTATTGTTTCTAACATATTTATAATGTACATGTGTTTTTTTGTTGCTTTGTATGCCCCTCCCCCACGGTATAACTCCTGTTTTTACTGTATTTGATGTCAGTGCCCTGCATCTTGTATATACACTTCTCTAGCTTTGGAAGGGAAGGAAAAAAACAAAATGTTTAAATAGGGATACAAGTTGGCCCATTGTAACAATGAGATGTACAAGACACTATGTTGAAAAACAAACTTAGAATTTAGGATGGGGGTGGTAGTGTAATTGTACAGATGGGAGGGAAGGGATGGTAGAGGTAAAACAAAGGAAGAGGCAACAATGCTTGATAAGAAATGTACTCATTACCTTGCTTATATAACTGTAACCCCTCTGTACAGTATTTTCACAATAAAGAACTTATTTTAAAAGTATAGGAATTAATTTTCAATATTATTATTCAATATTATTATTAAACTTTTTACATAATAACAAACATTATTAAACAAACATTGTACTTAATTATTAACAAACACTGTACTTAATGCTGAATGCATGGTTTGAAAGAGTTCTCTGTTATCATGTACAATGTATACATATGAATAAGAAATATAAATTATAAAATAAAAAATAAAACCCTTTTAGAGTTTTAAGACGTGTAAAATTCATGTCTCCAACTCTGTTTTCAAAGAAGTTAAAAAATCAAACAGAAAGATACTAATGAGTAAATAAGTGCCAAAGGAAAGTTCCAAAGGAAATGATAAAAAGTCTCACTGGGGCTGGGCATGGTGATATGCAAATGCACATGGCTATCACTCTAGCTAAGACTTTAGGAAGCATAATATATCAAGTAGATCACAGTCCTAGCTTTTCCTGGGAAAACATGAGACCCTATCTCAAAAATAACCAGGGCAAAGTAGAGCTGGAGGTATAGCTGGGGTAGAGGATCTGTCTAGCAAAAACAAGGCCCTCTTTTCAAACCCTAATATGAAGGAAGGAAGGAAGGAAGAAAGGAAGGAAGGAAGGGAGGGAGGGAGGGAGGGAGGGAGGGAGGGATAAAAGGCAGTTGTCACTAAGACAAGAGGACTAAGAGGCAGATGAGCAAAGCTCCCTTGACAAGGTAAATAGAAACAAATTATTTTTCCCTAAAGTTTATTGCTTTATTAATAACAGAGATATAATCCATGTCATTACAATCACACTTTGGCAGTGTGCAATCTCATGGATTTTAGTGTTTTGTAACTAGCACCATTACCTAAATTTAGAATGTTTTCACCACTGTAAAAGAAATCCTGTACTCACGTGTAGTCACTCTTCATTCCCAGCCCCCTCTCCAACTCCTGGAAATCACCAATGCCTTGCTTTGCATTGTCACATTCTGGATACCTCACATAAATGAAATCATAGAACATATGATCACATGTTATCAGTGTCATGCATGTCACAATGTTTTCAAGCCTCATCTGTGTTGTAGAAAGTATCAGTACTTCCTATGTTGCTATTGACCAAGCATTCCATTGTATAAATGCACCACACCTTATCCATTAGTTGATGGACAATTAGTTTGTTGCCCTTTGGGAGCTCTTATGAATAATTTGCTAAAAGCATTCATGGACAAGTTTTTGTGCATACGTAGGTTTTGATTCTTGTTGAATGGAATTTCTGGGTGGCATTTTGAGGAAATGTTGAATTAGTTTGTTGCAGTAGCTCTTAGAACACCAGCAATCTACGAGATTTTCAGTCTTTCCACATCCTTAATAACAAGATGTTATTGTGTCTTTAAAGATCGCTATCTTGGTGGTTGTGAATTGATAGCTGATTTTGGATTGTATTTGCACTTAGTAATAATGCCTATTTGCTTGCTGGCTGGATGGCATTTGAAACAGGGCTTCCCTGTGTAGCCTAGGATGACCTTGAACTTGCAATTATTCCTCTTGCAGTAGATTCTGCTAGTCACTCTTCTTTATATCTCTGTTAGCTATTTATATAGCATGCAGAACTCATATTCGTAAGGTGTTAATCTTTTCTGAAATGTCTTCCTCAATGGTCCAAAGTCCTCCAACAAGTTCCCACATACAAAAAATGAATGTACTACAGTGAGACACTTTGTAGACCTCATTGTATTTTTTAATCTACAAGAATCCTGTAGATTAATTTTTGTTTAGTGAACATATGCACAGAAACTTTCTTGATTTTTTTTTATTGTAAAGATAGAGTTCAGAGGGGTTTCAGTTACATGAGTAAGGTAATGAGTACATTTCCTATTGAGAATTTTTACCGCCTCCTTTGATTTTCCCCTACTATTCCTTCCCTCCCCACCCCACCAACTCCTCCCCACCCCGAAGTTGTAAAGTTCATTTTCAACATAGTGTCTTGTATGTCTCATTACTTTCTTGATTTTTTAACCAATTTCTTTCCATGTGATTGGTTTCTAAATATTATTCATATAGAGGTATTCATTCAACAATTGTGTGCATGCATAATTGTAATTCTACTTACAGGTGGTAATAAAGAAAAGAAATAATGCCATTGAGATTTTGGATTCCGGTAGCAATAATTTTGATTCTACATACAGCCACATTCTGAAAAGATTTCTTCTTTTTTTTCTCTTTTTGGAAACTTCCCACAGCATGAAACAAAGGTGACATTTAAAGGAATACATTAATAAATTCTATATAATTTAAATTTTCTTTTAAGTATTTTATCAAATCTCTGATTTCTGGAAAATAACTAGTAGACTCAATTCACAACATGTACTAAGTAATTTTATATTTGTTAATTAGCTATCTAGTTGACTTTAATAAACTTCAAATATTTTTATTTATAAAATGCTAGTGTAAGGCCGGGCGCCGGTGGCTCATGCCTGTAATCCTAGCTACTCAGGAGGCTGAGATCTGAGGATTGAGGTTCAAAGCCAGCCCAGACAGGAAAGACCATGAGACTCTTGTCTCCAATAAACCACCAGAAAACCGGAAGTGGCACTGTAGCTCAAGTGGTAGAGTGCTAACCTTGAGCTGAAGAGCTGAGGGACAGAGTTCAAGCCTCATGACTAACCAAAAAAAAAAAAAAAAAGCTAGTATAAATTTCCACAAACACAGAAGTCAGTATGGAAGTTTCTCAAAAATTTAAAAGTGAAAGTACCATGTGATCCAATTATAACACTCCTGGGTCTAAAGCTGGTGAAATCTATGTCAGTGTGGAATATAAATTTCTGCACCTCATATTAAAATAAAACTTAAAATACATCTCCATGTTTTACTTTTTCAAATGAACTTCTTTAAGATAACTATACCCATCTTAAATATTAGTGACATTTATCATTAACACATGCAAGCAAAGGGAAAGACATTTTTATCTTTTAATACTTTCATGCAATACCTTGTAAACCATATTCATGATCGTTAATCATCACAAGTTGCAAAGCTACATCTGATGAATTTAGTATAAAACACTAAATGCTATCCTTTATATGTAAATGTATGCATGCCACAGAATTTAGAAATAGCTTCAAAAAGTAAATTGCTTAGCCCTTAAAAATAAAGTGTGTAGCTAAGGAGTGAAAATAAAATCAGTATCATACAAAGGGACCACCTTGGACCATAAAGCTGTTTTACTCTTATAAATACAATCTGTTTCTCCCCATTTCTTTGGCCAAGTTAAGCTTACTATTGGGCTATGTAAACATGATCGTTATTCCATTTTGTAATATCCTGTATGCCTTCAGAAATTGGCTAGTAGACCAAATGCAACTCTGGTACCGCATCTGAGCTTACAACAATATGTTTCAAATGATTGTCTCCAAATACTGTGAACCTACAGTTTGTTTTTTAGCCTAACAATTTTATAGCAATATTGTACAGCAATGACTTCAATTTCATATAATCATGCTTGGCACAGATAGTGGCTCTTATCCAGACCTATTTAGTTTCACCTTTTAGGAATTATGTAAATATCATATGTCTCCTTTAGAAATTTACCACCAGAGTGTTACATGACTGACCTCATCTCTCCCGGAGACCACACCACATTATCAACATGAGCATTCGTCTTTTTAGTGTTTAGCTCATGTGGTAAGCACCTGAAAACCATTCTTAAAACTTACCACCCACTCTGTTGCCTGCTCTGCTTCTGACTTTTAAATCACACTTGCTAATTTCTGTAGAGGCTTGGCTGACAAGCAGGATGTGGGGGTACAGTGTGGGCTGTGATCACAGAGGTACAATATCAGGTCACTGTGGGGTTTCGACTGCATGGTTATATATAATAGTGTTTGGGTTTGATCTGAATTAAGTAGAGCCTCAGCGAAAGTCTTCTACAAAGCATGTAACATTCTTCTCTTGCATAGCTCCATGCAAGGATGGAATGAACAAGCAGACAGGCTTTGGACTGAGGTAGATTTGGGCTAGTCCCATTCTGCTTCTTGATTCTCGTTGTCTTCATCTGTAATATTAAAATAACTATGCCTAAAATGTAATTATTAAATGAAAAACATCACAGAAAGAGTGTGCCTGAGCCATAGTAATTGATGTCTAGGATAACCGTTGCTATTATTATTGTTATTGTTGTTGCTGCTGCTGCTGTTTTTTTTTTAGGTTTGGAGGAGACACTACATATTAATTATAATCCACATCAACCATATTAAGCCCCAAAACAGAAGCAAAGGATTTTATTGCCAAACTTAAGATAGCTTTAGACAACTAAAAAGTCTTTACAAAAGGCCATCATTCCTTTCCTTTCATCCTTTGATTTTTAAATGCTTATTCAAAATATTTTTGGCTATTGTCACAAAACTCAAGAACCAAGTTATCTCTACTGAATAATTGCTCTACCATGTCCTGTGACTCCTTCCAGAGTGCCTTTATGCTGGCCCCTGGGCCATGACTCTGGCCAACTCCTACAGCTGGAATGAGAGCAGTTACTGACTGAACACATGTGTATCAACAGTTATACTCTGGAAAAAGTGTAATCCCAGTTCTGCCAGTTAGCAACTCTATGACCAAGGGCAAGTTATTTAACCTATGTATGTCTAGGTGCATTTTCATAGTCACAGAGGGCTGTGACTTGACATAGTAAACCGTGAGAATAGCTCTAGCCCATAACATAGATTGAGGTTATGGTACACTGAACTGAGACATAGCAACACATGCTCCTACACACAAAAGGAAAACATACATGCAACACTCAAAAGCATTTCTTCTGTTGCAACACACTAACCCTTTTTGTTTCTGTGCTGTGTCCTTAACTAATATGTATTGCATAGGAGGCTGTAAAGGATGATGTTCATTTGATTCTCCTTCTCATGGAATCTTAGTCACTCCTCAGTACTGCTAGGAATTAGGGAACCTCAAATTCTTGTTTTAGGCCTCAAAAGTACATTTACTGTTCTGCTGTGGTTTCTGTCTTCATTTCATTCTTTTCTTTTCCTGTTTTAGGTCTGAGACTGGGACTTGAACTTAGTACCTGTCACCTTCGCTCATTGGCTAGTACTAGACCAACTGAGCCACTCCCCTAACCCTTGTTGTTTTGTCTTTTAAGCTCTTTCACCATTGTTATCCAATACTTTACTCCCAGAAAAGAGGTGGTACATGGAATGGAACAGGATTTTATACTTGGAACAATACCAATTGCTTAATTGATTCTTTTGATTGGAGTCTGACAAAGTTGTTATCTTCTTTTGATCCATGTTTTTCTATAACTTCACTGATGGCCACAGCACTGAGTTCAAACCCCAAGACTGCCCTCTCCCCTCCCCCTCAAAAAAAGTGATTGTTGCCCACATGCAGCAGGTAGACCAAGATCTCAGACTGTCCCATTCCCTCTGGGATGGACCACAGACTGCCAGAATGGCATGTGTGATAGCCCTCTTACAAGAGGAGACAGCTTGGGACAAGTCCTACTTGTCATTACTACTGTTCTCTGGGGTTGAAGACCCAGATGGGTTAAAGCTACCTCAGTTAGTTAAGCTACCATCCAAACTCTAACTTCACCTTGTGCTTCTCTAGGTGGGTGAGGAGGATTCAGAGTTTTGGGGAAATGTATTTGCGTTCAGTGAGATCTGGTGTTTTGTGGAGGTGGGAAATGTATCAGCTCACAACATCACCAGAGTCCATATTTGGTAGGAGGACCATTGCTTGGGGCTCTTCTGGCCAAATGGAGTAGAACTTGTGCTTGGATTCAATTGGTTATCCCTTCCACCCTGGCATTTCAACGCCGAAGCCCTCTCCAACACAAGATAGACAAAAGAGGGATCTCTCGCCAAGTGTATTCATTTGCTCCTCAGGTTTTTTCCCTGGATGTCATTGGGGTTCCCACAAAGAGTTTCTAATAAATTAAGGCTAGAAATCAAATAGCTGCTGGATTTGAGTCAGCATTGCTCTGGTGGGGCCACTATATCTATTTACTACATCTATTATAACCAACAAAGATTCATTAACTTCACCAGGAATACAGTTAAAAGGATTGCAGGATCCAAGAAAAACTGGCTTGCCTTGGATGGGATCCTGGCAGAAAAGGGAAGCGTATGTGTTATGACTAGAGGTGAAAGCTGTACTTTCATCCCCAACAATGTGGCTCCAGATGGGACCGTAACAAAGGCTTTAGGAGGCTTATTAGTTATGGCCAACAAATTCGCCAGAATTCTGGAATTAATGACTTGTTCACTGGATGGTTAGAACAATGGTCTGGAGAATGAAAGGGAATAATAACCTCAATACTGCTGCCTCTTACTGCTGGAACTGGGGAAAACATCTTTACAGACGTTGTGTCATACCCTGTGTCAGGGGGCTAATTCTCAGGTTTATAGAAACCACTTCAATAAAGCAGGTCCCTGTCAGTTGCTATTAAATGGCACCAAGGTTGACAGTCAGATTCAAATAATGCTAGACTAGTTTGAAAAAAAAGAGTTAAAATAGAAGTGGGGCGGGGGAGGATTGTAGGAGATAGTCTCTTCTATCCAAGAGTGTTGCATTCCTTTGGAAAACTCCCTATTTACTTGCCCAGTTCCAAGTTCTCTTTCCAGATTCTTGCTTGACTAAGCCCCTCCTCCCTTTGTCTGTGAAACTTGCCCACCAAGATGTAAAGCCTATGACACTTGCTCAGATTCTGCCCACCAGACCCTTTGTTAAAATGCTTTCAACAAAACTCTCCACCTTTTTTGTTTTAAATGTTGAGTGTTAGCCAATCAAGAGAGAGATTGTGAATCCTGAGCCTGCACAATTCAGGTAAGGGGGCAGGGATCATTGTATCAGGATAAAAGGCAGAGCTGAGCCTACCACACGTGTGCTTTGCTTTACATCTTTCTGGTGTATTCATGTGCTTTTCTGCACAGAAGTAAACTCTTCCTTGCCAACTTCCTTCTAAATATAAATAAATAAATAAATCCAGCTTCAACATTAGTTATTTCTGAATTAGAAAGCTGATCTCATAACAAGATTTTACATTTTTAGAAAATTTTGGAAAATTTCATGGCTACAATAGATAATGTGTATAATATACTATTACTCACCAAGATGAACACAAAAAGTCATATTACCATGGCAGACATTTTAAAAGTTGTTCAAGGATCACTAGTTGTTCATTCCCAGTTGTCTTCATGAAAATTTTCACATCTTCCAAGGACATATCAATATCAGTTTCAATATCTATATACATATTGAAGTACCTGAATTATCGTAGAGCTTCATACCAAAAAAGAATTTTTTCCTAATTCAGTTTAAGAAGATAGCATATTGCTGTTCTGAAACCTGACAAATACAAGATAAAAAGCGAATACCATAGAGAAAATTCACCATCAATAAAGTTGCTAAATGAATAAATCTTAGAAAATTGAATACTATAAAAAATATTTTAAGTAGTATAAGCAATAGCATTGTAAGTAATATTAAACTAATAGTATACCCTAAATAAGTAATTGCTGACAATTAATTTCGCTCCCTTCCCCCCCCCCCCCCCCCAGCTACGTACTAAACATTCCCACTGGTAATCTCTATAATTACAGTAGAAGTAGGTTTACATCTCTTAAAGAAAAGAAGTAAATAGAGGAAGAGATGTGAGGGAGAAATGGGTAGTTTGACACAAGAAATGTCCCTATTTCTGTCAGTCTCCAATCAACTTACTATCCTATATGGATGGACCTTGGCAAATAACGATCTTAAAGCAATTCTCTTCCCTCCCCTTTTTCTGTGTAAATGCTTTCAAAGTCATATATTACATTGATAATAAAAAAAAACTGTAAAAAAAATACCCAGAAGGAAAGCAAGCAAGCACAAGAAACACACATAATCACAGTGTTCTTTCACAAAGATGTAAACAATATAGTTCTTGAAATTTTAAAAAAATACATATTTGGACTAAAGACTTCTATTCCCAGCCACAGTGGCTCATGTTTGTAATCCAAGCTACTCAGTAGGCTGAGATCTGATTATCACAGTTCAAAGCCAGCCCAGGCAGGAGAGTTCATGGGACTCTTATCTCTAATTAAGCAGAAAAAACGACACAAAAAACACAGAAGTAGGAGTTGTGACTCAAGTGGTAGAGCACCAGCCTTGATCCATAAAACTAAGAGACAGGGCCCAGGCCCTAAGTTCAAGCCCTAATACTAGTACCACAAAAAAGACATTTATTCCATTAAACATTCCTATCCAGAAATAGCCATTCTTCATCACTCCAAGAACCTTTCAATTACTGCTGAACTGATGAGCAAAAACTAAATGTTGAAAGGTGAGATTTGATGCCTTGCTCTAAAACTAGCTCTAATCAAGTCAGGTTACCACCAACCTGAGCCAGTTTGTCAGCTGAGAGGAATCTCAACTTGGTTTAGTGTTGGCCAAGGTTAAATTATAAATACAAAATTTGATCAATATTTTATGGATCTTTACTATTACAGAAAGACATATCATCACAACAAGGGGTTCAAATTTTCCAACCAATAAAAATGAAGGCTCATTTAAAACAGTAAGAATATTTTGGTCAAACTACTACAGGTCAAAAGATTTTCAAAATAAAACTTTTGGAATATAATCATAATAGTCAATGTATATACATGAAAATAGGGTAAGATCACTTGAGATCTGTAGGCTGGGGTAGACGGGGGGAAATGATAGAAGTAGTAACATTGACTAAGAAACATTGTACTGATATGTTGAATTGAGACAACTACTAAAAGATAGGTTAAAAACTAACCAAATCAGTGAAAAGATAATTACTCAAATTTTTCTTTCATCTGACTCAAAAACATGCACAAAGTTTTCATTGTCATTTACTGTAAATTTTTTCTCTTCTGAGGTTGATTCAAATCTAAAAGTTCTATTGGTTCCATGAGAAATTGTTTAAAATTTTGGAGTTTACAGCTACGTTTATGAATTCTGAGCTTAAGTTTTTAAGCAATCAGTTATTACATTCACCACAAGATTTCAACTCTGACTTCAAAGGAGGGAGTTTAAACATTTAAGAATATTTGTGCTTGTTGTATTTGTAAGAAACATTCAAAGGAAGTCTTGGCTTTGCCCTTTTTCCAAAAACCCCACCAAAAACCCTGATACAATTAATATGTGCTAATGTAGATTCTTAAAGAAAGTTGGTTTACCAAGTGAGGAACACAATTACAATAAATTCTGATGCAAAAATCACTTCTTAGGGAACAGGCTGCTACTGCCACCTGGGGGAAGTTCTTTCTCTGCTTCCTTCAGGAAAGCCAGTGTGCTTGCCAGATGAGTGAATCCAGTTCATGTGTTCCTGGTCATATCCACACAGGAAAAGGAACTTTTTAACTTTCTGCTCATGAAGTCATTAGATGACCCAGATGTCCCCAAGTTCCCTTTACAGAAATTCACAGCTCATAGACTCGTTGAGAAATACAACAGATATGATAAACTTTCTATATCTTAACACACTACAAGAAAATAATTGAGAAAGTATGGGTTATAAAAAAATCAAATTAGAACTGTGATAACAAATTAAAACCCAAATATTAAGCATAAAAACTAGTTAATTGCTAGTAAATTATTTTATTTTTATAATGTTATCATCAGTTGATATGTAATCTGTGTGTGCTCAATCCTTTTCTATAACTAGTACCATCAGTTGATATGAACATTGTGTGTACTTCAATAAACATGTGATTTCATCAATTAGACTAAAAGTATAATGGTCAATGACATAAAAATATCCTAAGGAGTAGTCTTGGAGAAGTTTGAATTATTTATGAACTTAATACTGTTATATAATCACTATGTGTTGAATTATTTCATGAAGTGATGATAATGGTCTTTAGAATTTAAGATGGAAAAATTATAAATATTTGATAGGATGTTTATACTTTCAGATTTTGCATTCCTTTCTATTGTAGGGAAAATGTTATTTATCAGAAGCACACTAAATCAAACAATTTAATTCTTAAAGGAAAAATTTCAGGAAGTATCTATCAAAATTACAAGTCTGTCAGGTGACATAAGCCTGTGCTGACTAGAAGATAACTAATCTCTTATAAAGAGGATGTCGGGTAATAGATTAACTAAATAAAATAGTATAGTATCAGTCCCTGACTGGTACAACATTAGGTTAGGAGGTTAAAGTTCATACCAAAGCACAACTGTACCAGCTCTCAGAAGTCTTTGTGAAGAAAACACTTCCAAGACTGGAAAACACTTCCAAGACTGGAAAAGGTAAGCAAATGTGTTGGATGACAGAGTCAGCTTTTTTAAAATGCTACCACACACTTGATTCTGGAGTGAAAACAAAATCAACTTCCAAACTGTGCATAGACGCCGCTAAATGAGCTGCATAAGCTGGTATGTCAGGGTTTGGGAATATTGGGGTGAAGGGAGTTAGGGAATTAGGAAAGGCTTAGGATATTTAAAACTGTCTATTAGTTGGAAGTGATTAGCAAAAATAATAAATACGCTATACTTAAGTGTCTGTTTCTAAATAAGCAGCTTGAGCCCCTTTGTCGATGAGCCAATGAAAATGATTAATGACCTTAAGTGCTAAAAGAGTTTAGGCACTCTGTGACAGATTGAGTGCCCTTGACAGATCCTGTAAATCAAATAGATTCTCCCAATAGTCACCTCTCATCTCAGTGAACTGCACAGGGCTTTGCTTTCTTTATTAAAAAGTCGACACTTCACAATGATGGACCATGAAATGATTTACCAATTTTTTATGTGCCAGTTTTAGGGCTTCAATTCAGGGTTTAGGTGCTGCCCCTGAGCTTTTGTTTAGTTTCATTGTTTTGCTCAAGGCTAGCACTCTACCACTTAAACTGTAGCTCCATTTCCAGCTCTCTCTCTCTCTCTCTCTCTCTCTCTCTCTCTCTCTCTGTGTCTCTCCCCCCCCCCCCCCATGTGGTTAGTGGGAGATATGAGTCTTGTGGACTTTCCTGCTTGGCTAGCTTCAAATTGCAATGCTCAGATTTCAGCCTCCTGAGTAGCTAGGATTACAGGCGTGAACCATTAGTGCCCAGTGAGTTATCAATTATTTGATAACAGAAATTACAAGTAGTTCTCATGTTCATCAGAATACTGCTTGGTTATATAAAATACATCTGTTAAAGAGACACTGGAGTTATCTTTGACATTACTTGTGTTTCACAGGAGAGACGCATTCAGGAAGTAGGGGAAAATGGCCATTTGTAGATGACACTTGTACATTCAGGAAATGGAGAAGCAGGAAGGTGAAAGACATGGTTTTAAAAAAAAACTGCAAAAATGACTAGTTTCCAATTCTTTGAGATTGAGTAATTTTCTAATGCTCTTTCTTGTTTTGGTTTTGAGCTCAGGATCCTCAATAACCCTTTCTATACCAAATTGTCTACAACCTGATACATTACCAATGATGCTTTACATTATCTTTATGTAATTTGGGTTTTCTATCTCGTATATCTGCAATTAATGACTCCCTCATGTCTGCCCTATCAGATTTGACTTCTCTCTGTCTTCTCACTATAAACTTCCACTGTAACTTCCACAGTCCCTGCTCTCCCTTTGGTATCTTCATTTTGGTATCTTCATACCCTCCTCCATGCTTTAGTTACTACTGTGAAATAGGGAGGAGAAAATCAAGGTAGTACATTCAGCCCTTCATATCCATGGATTCTGCATTCTATGAATTCAGCCAATGGTGGATTGAATATACTCAGAAAAAAAGTGTCTGTATTGAGCATCTGTAGGCTGGGTTTTCCTCATCCTTATCCTCTACAAAATACAACAGAACAACCACTCAAATAGTATTACATTGTATTAGTTATTAGACGTACTCTAAAGATTATGCCAAGAATTATACAGGAAGATATTGCAGACATACAAATACTATGCCATTTCAAAGAAGGGTCTTGAGCATCCATAGGTTTTGGAAGGGAGTCCTTAATCTAATTCCCTCATGGATACCAAGGAAAAATTCTATATGGAGTGCTCCAGGCCAGGACAGAAGCCTTTCATTGGGTGAATGTAGACTCTTATTTATTCTGTGCCTTTGTGTTACCCACAGCCATGACAAACAACAAGGTAGTGATCAACTTGGCTCTCTTTGGTAGAACTCAGAGTGGAAAAAGTTCTGCAGGAAACATTCTGCTGGGAAGCACTGACTTCCACAGTCACTTTGCCCCATGTTCTGTAACCCAAGAATGCAGCCTGGGCCGCAGCTGTCATCTCCATGGCTTCATGCGTCGAGCAGGGCAAGAAATAATCCTGCAAGTCCAGGTGTTGGACACTCCGGGTTATCCACACAGCAATCTGAGCATGCAGCATGTGAAGCAGCAGGTCAAGGCGGCCCTGAAACATCACTTTGGGCAAGAGGGGCTCCACCTTGCACTACTGGTCCAGAGAGCAGATGTGCCTTTCTGTGGACAGGAGGCATCTTACCCCATCCAGCTGATCCAGGTAATACAACGATGAAGTTATCCTGGTGCCATGGTTCCCATTTGGAGGATATTTTCATCATGGGAAAGGGCCAAGATTGATTTTTCCACCCAGTTGTTTGTTTGTTCGTTTTGTCATTTTCCTTTAGAGAAATTCAGTAAGTCATTTTATAGCTGGGTCACAGAAGGGGGAAACTGCCATACTAATCTTCTTCAGTTAACTGAGTCCCTAAAGCCTAAGGATTGCAGAGTACATCTGTATATCATGATCCCTAAGTTACTGCATCAGAATGAACTAGGCTCCTTCATCCAAGACCTACTGACATAGAAGCCCCAGAATAGAGTGTGCATAGTGTCCTTTTCACAACTTTCTATGTATTTCTTAAAACAACTGAGCTTCAATGAACTAAAATACTGCTCTGTGTTCATTACTCAAGGAGACAATCCATTATACTTCACCAACAAATAGATTTTCATTCACTGACGCAGGCATTGAACACCTGCATGAAATTTAGCATTTGATGGGTAACGCAGCTCTTCCTTTCCAAATCTATAGTCCAAAACAGACTAATGAAAGAGTCAAAACATGAGAAAGCATTAAGTCCCAAAGTAGTATAACACACAGAGGCCATTTCATAAGACTTCACATCATGGCAAACACTTTGGGAGACCTCTGCACTATTTATAAAAAAGAAACTAGGAATTTCAGATACATCGCCCACCTCATAAAAAAAAGCTCCATTCTAGCCATGAGAAGACTACAAGAACTTCGGATAGAGTATAAATGACACACGTCATCTTCGACTACTGGTACATTCTTATTTGTTTGTTCATTTCTTGTACTTAAGATTAGAATCTTAAGTGGCTAAATTGAACACTTAATTAGGCAATCATAAGGGGAAAGGTCCTGGTATAACCACAGTTTAGATATGAAAGGAGCACAGACATTTAGTCTAACTGGGAAAAGTATAAAAGGCCCAGGTAAACAATTACTAACAATTCCTGGAAAGCTGTTTGTTGAGCTTTTCTATTCTGTTCAATCCAGAACAGAATCTGGATCCGAACAGAATCTAGTTGGCCAAATCCAAGTCTCAGATTGCCCAGATTTAAACTTTTAGACTTCAATAGATTTACTTAGTAGCTGGCCTGTGGCACCTAGTGCAGAGAAGCCATGTGTACTAGAAGCTCCACAGGTTAACTATGTGGAGAACAGGGAACAGCCATTTGCATCCAAGAACAATTTGTATAAATGCTTCTGTTCTTTTGGTCCAATAGCAAGCCTGTTATGTCCACAAAAACAGTGTCATTTGTTCTACTGAAGGACATTCCTCCTCTACTCTAACTAGTAAAGACAACAGATTCTTCTAAGTGATAGACACACATTTTGTTCTTCAGTAATTATGAATGCTTTTTTTCTTTTTTTATTGTGAAAATACTGTACAGAGGGGTTACAATTACATAGGCAAGATAATGAGTACATTTCTTATCAAGCATTTAGCCTCCTCCTTTGTTTCCCCTTCCCATCCCTTCCCCTCCTCCCACCCCCCTACCCAATCCTCCCATGAATGCTTTTTAAATTGAAAAACCAAAGTTATATGTGTAATCACAAGAAACTAGTGGAAAAAAATAGAGTGACAAGAGCAGAAGAAATCATCTTTACCATTCAACTCCTTTAAAATCAAGTATATGTGTACAAGAATAGAGAAGAAAAAAAGTAATTTCACTTAAAGCATAATGTGGGAGCTAAGAAAGCCCCATAAACTACCCTGCAGTTATTAAAACCAACATTTTTAATTGTGCTTCTGGTAGAAATACAGTGGTGGAAAACATGAATCCATTACATCAGTATAATTTTTAAATAGATTTAATATTCATTTAAAATTGTTATCATCAATATTTAACATCTTATGCTATTTGGTTAAGCCAGTAAATGCACAAGAAACTACTTCTCAAAATCAACCATAAATCTCTGCATATGTCCTATTTTTCCCTATTCTGGACACCAAAGGATAATTTCCTTTTCTTTTTCACCCCCTTTCTTCCTTTTTTCTTTCCGCTCTCTCTCATTCCTTCCTCTTTTCCTCCTTCTTTCCCTTCTTTTTCTTTCCTTCCTTCCCCCTTTTGTTCTGTCAGTCTTTTTTTTACTCTTTTTTTCTTTCCTTTTCTATTTTGTGGCACTAGGTATTGAACCCAGGGCCATACACATGCTAGGCAATTGTTCTACTACTTGAGCCAGGTCCCCAAATCCTAAAAGTATATTTTCAATTCTGTCACTTTTTTTTTTGGGGGGGGGGGTCCAGTCGTGGGGCCTGAACTCTGGGCCTGGGCACTGTCCCTCAGCTCTTCAGCTCAAGGCTAGCGCTCTACCACTTGAGCCACAGTGCCACTTCTGGCTTTTTTCTTTTTGCTTATATGGTGCTGAGGAATCGAACCCAGGGCCTCATGCATGTAAGGCAAGCGCTCTACCACTGAGCCACCTTCCCAGCCCTTCAATTCTGTTACTTTTAAAGATGGTTTCTTCTAGTTTTAGGATATAAAACAGTATTGAAATCCTCAATTTCTTTATGAATTGCTACTTGTCTCTGGCCTTGTAAAATACTGTCATATGGACTTTTCTGACAACTGCCTTTCTTAAGTCATTGTCCAACTCAGAAACTGAAGACAGAGAGGCAATCCAAGAGGACAAGGATTGGATCTGGAATACCTTCTTCTAGAGCAAACAACTTCACTTTCTATGAAAACTCAGCAGTCAAGACTTAGTAATCCTCAGAGCAGAGTAGCCTGTCATCTCTGGAAGGTACTAAGGTCATATTCAGGATGTACCAAGGTCTCTGGTTGATGGTCTCAGAAGAAAATCTGGCTGTTAATGACTTTTGTCTTGAAGATGCCTCAGATGATCTGGGCAGCTATCTGTATGTTTACAGCTTAGTAGCAGCTGCCAGTTATCTGAATATTCAACAGAACCAGCAGCTGTTGCAAAGCTACAAGATCTTAAGGTCCTCTGGTTCCATTCATATCACGGATCCTTTTTCTTTACTGATGAGAAAGGAGAATGGAGCATCTGCCCTTTTTCTTTCTTTACCCTTTTTGGGGGTGTTGCTGCTGACCATAGAAGGTGTTTGCAAGGCTAGTATCAGAAACTTAACTTTCTTTATTGTACTTCCTTCTTTGTTTCTTTAAATATAGCTCCTCATTGATGTTCTAATATTTTTCAGAGGGTTTATAGGCTGTGACAATTCAAAATGTCTCCCAAACGATCTTTTCCTTTATTTATTTTAGGCCTTTATTAACTTACAGCAAAACTATGGAGATGTCAGTGAGTCATTGCTCCAAAACCAGAGCAATTCACTCATGTGCATGCTCTATAGGACATTATTTGAATGCTAAAGAAAAAAATATGTAAAAATAACAGTTCAGAGAAGAGATAATACAGCCACCTCAAGGAACGAGCTAGTTGCTCTAAGAATCTAACCCTGCAATGGACTAAAGTCCTCTCTTCACTCTTAGGGCTGTATTATTTTTGTTTATAAGAAAGCTGCAGGTGTGTATTGTTTCAGAATTTTTTAAAAAGCTCACCTGTTCATGTCACAAGTTGAATGTGTATGTGAAAGGCTCAGGATATGAATATACAAAACAAATATTATGGACTTAGTTGCTAGATAGAATTTTAGAGTTTTTTAAAGCCTAATGTTACTGAGACTTTCTGGGGTTCACTTAGAAGATGAGGATAATTTTACCTATGTTAAGGAGGTCTGCTGGGTGCTGGTGGCGGTAAAACTAGTTACTCAGGAGGCTAAGATTTGAGGATCATAGTTTGAAGCCAGGCCAGGCAGGAAAGTCTGTGAGACTCTTACCTTCAATTAACCACCGTAAAGCTGGAAGTAGAGCAATAGCTCAGTGATAAGCACTAGCCTTCAGCAAAAGGAGCTCATAAGACACTGCCCAGGCCCTGAGTTCAAGTTCCAGGACTGGCACACACACAATGTGACAAACTTAGCAATGGGCCAAAATTATAGACGACTTCCAAAAATTATAACCTATACTATGACAGTCATTTTCCCCACATTGAGTACTTATTCAAATGGACCATAGATATGAGGGACATATACAGAGATAAAGCACACAGTTCTGTGTTCTGAGTTCTGTCCAAGTTCTTGCTTAGCTACTGACTTGCTCTGT
Source organism: Dipodomys spectabilis (assembly GCF_019054845.1). Lineage (NCBI taxonomy): Eukaryota > Metazoa > Chordata > Mammalia > Rodentia > Heteromyidae > Dipodomys > Dipodomys spectabilis. The sequence goes on from NW_024870974.1 coordinate 3,973,947, forward strand.
GATTGCTTGATAGGTAACTTTGCTAAACTTCATTGGTAAGTTTGGAATGATAATAACATATACTTAGTTGGATTCCCTTTGGGTTGCTGTCATATTAGTATAGCAGGAGTCAATTGTTCAGTGGGGACAGTGGCATATGGTAAATGCGCAGTAAATGTTAGCTGTGGCCATTATTATTTTATTGCTACTGTTTGTCCTGGGATTGACCTTTGTTAAGTGTAATCAACCATATGGCTTTGGCCAAGCAATTTAATATACTTTCATCTATAAAAAGAAGCCATTTTGACTGACACTCTCTAAGTCTCTGATTCCAGTCAGGCTTTCTGAAAATGAAGATACAGCATTTTTTGTAGGATAAGAAGAAGAAAATAACATTAAATACATTTTCAAAGGCCCTCATTTTCCTCCTGCTCCATGATAATATTTTTGTAGTTGATGTAATACTTGGCTTTTTTTAAAGTTTCCCCCTAAAAACTCCAGATGCTATGATTTCATCAACCACAAACAAATGGGGCAGGGCTGGTAAGGTCCTGGGAAAATGAACACCATTCCTGGAAAACACAGTTTATATCCTAACTAGTTGTCCCAAAAGGACTAGATGCACTCATACCCATTAGCACTCTGAAACCAAACAATTTACGATTATACAATTTCCATCAAGCTTAGTACTCTATTTTAATTATTAACACAAGGTAACTCACCCTGACCTACTTTGCTCTTGAATTTCTTTTTGTGAGGTATCCATCAACTGTGATTATTCTTTCTCTGTGTCCGTTGTGAACATGTTTGGCTTACTGACATGATGTCTATACACCAAGTGATACTACTTTCAAATACTCAACTATTTTCTGGCCCAAAATCAAGTTAAAGATTATAAGCTAAATTAACCATTCTCTTTTGATTTTGGCAGAAATTCAAAAGTGCAATTTCTCTCATGGATGAGAACATAAGCATCATTTCATAAATAATTACCAGTATGTAAAAACCTTCTAATGGCTGAACACATGGGCTTGTGACACAGAGCTTAGGAGCCTATTATCCTAAGATGCGTTGACTTGTTGCCCCTGAATGAGATAATCATTTAAACCATAGGAAATGTCTGATGGAAACAAAGGTGGATCATGTTATTATAATGCAGAATACCATGAACTAAAGGAAGACTGGGAAGTTATTCCACAAGAGAATTTGATACCTATTTGAGATAGGACTATTGTAAAGAACAGCTTATTAAACATGCACTTCCTTTAAGATGACATTTCAGAAATCTTTAATGAGAAGTGTGGTCCAGGCATTAATCTATAAATATAAACAAGATAGGGGTAAGTGGTGCTCAAGGGTTAAGACAGATAACATAATATGACAATCTGTATGACCATATCAGTGCTATGCTAAGTATCAAGTCTGGATCTAAATTGGAGATACGAGTGATCATGATTAATATCTGAAGTTGTATAGAAATAATATCCTAATATTATACAATCCTGGTCAGGCTATGTTATTTTTCTTGTTATTCTTGTGCATTTTCAACAATCACACCAAGATACTATCACAGGAAAGAAAGTTTTCTTCCGGGCTGGGAAGGTGGCTCAGTGGTAGAGCACTTGCCTTGCATGCTTGAGGCCCTGGGTTCGATTCCTCAGCACTACATAAGAAAAAAAAGCCGGAAGTGGCGCTGAGGCTCAAGTGGTAGAGCGCTAGCCTTGAGCTGAAGAGCTGAGGGACAGCGCCCAGGCCCAGAGTTCAGGCCCCACGACCGGACCCAAAAATAAATAAATAAATAAATAAGAAAGTTTTCTTCCATCCTTACCCCAAGAGGGCTAAATATCATCCTCTATGACTTTAACCTATTTCTATCACATTGCTTACAATTACAACCAGATAGAAGTACTTCTTACCTGTCCATCACCTTCCTCAGCTCTAAGAGGAATTTCCATTATGTGACCTCCTTAGAACACAGTAGACCCTCAATAAATATACCTGAAGTGGTTTATAAACTTCATCTTCCTCAGCTCTTGCACTAAGAATTCCGGTGTATTTTTACTATTTCTTCCACATAATCTTGAGGTAAATAGTCCAGATTTTTTTTCTTTTGTGCCTGCCATGGGACTTGAACTCTGGGTCTGGGCACATTGTCCCTGAGCTCCTTTTGTTCAAGGCAAGCACTCTACCACTTGAGCCACAGCTCTACTTCCAGCTCTTTCTGTGATTAGTTGAAGAATCTCATGGACTTCCTACCCTGGTTGGCTTCTAACTGTAATCCTCAGATCTCAGTCTCCTGAGTAGCTAGAATTACAAGCATAAGCCACCAATGCCCAGCTCAGAAATCTTTTTACATCTATATCTGACATATGTTGCACTTTATTAAAATTTTAGCCATTTATATTAGTTTTCTGGGACTGCAGTAACAAAATACCACAAATAAATAACAGGTATTTACTGTCTCTTGGTTCCAGAGACTAGGAATTCACTTAAATCAAGGACTTTGCAAGGTTGGCTCTTTTTCTTTTCTTTTGTCAGTCGTGGGGCTTGAACTCTGGGCTTGGGTGCTGTCCCTCAGCTCTTCAGCTCAAGGCTAGCACTCTACCACATGAGCCACAGTGTCACTTCTGGTTTTCTGAGTGGCTTATTGGAGATAAGGATTTCATGGACTTTCCTGCCTGGGCTGGCTTTGAACCATGATCCTCAGATCTCAGCCTCCTGAGTAGCTAGGAATACACAGGTGTGAGCCATCGGCACCTGACTAAGCAGGGTTGGTTCTGACAAGTGTGAATGAAAGATTTGTTCCAACTCTTCTCTGTGGCTTGTAGAAGGCCATTTCATATGCTATTTTATGACATTCTATTATCATATGATATTCTTTCTGTATATGTTCAAACTGCCCTATTTTTAAGGACATACAATCGATATTGGATTAGGAGCTCAACTTAATGACCTTTCAGTAACCAGTTATGTCTGCAATGACACTGTTACAAAAAAAGTCACATTCTGAAGAACAGGGTCTACGACTCCAACATAGGAAATTGAAGGAAACAATTCAATTTACACCACCATGGTTCATTTCCTTTGCATCTCTGTAGCTGTTCTCTACAGATAGCTGTTAAAACACACTGAAAACATGACAGTGGCTTTTTATCCTGTCTCCATTAGCTGTTGACATAAGGCTGCACACTTATAAAAGTTATTATCTTTAAAAGTTAGACTAAAGTTTTCAAATAAATTCATGTTTTTATCAACACATACGAATATGACAAAGTACTTTTTGAGAAATTCTTATGTAAAGTTTAGACTCTGTTTTAAATAATATTCCATAATGTTGTGGCCTGCAATTTTAATTGTTTTTTCTTTGAAACAGGGCATTTTGGGGTAAATAACAGTACTCAATTCATTCGATAGTTTTGGTAGAAAAATTTTGAACCTATAAGAGGAAAATATATTGAGCTTATCCCTAGAGGAAGTTGTTCTAAGTCCGCAACAAAAGTGCTGACCATAGGTAAATCTAACACAATGAACCACAGAGCAAAAGGGAAACTTTTCCAGAAAGATGATATTGTCCCAGAGATGAAACTTCAAAATGAAATCCTTAAAACACGTAAACAAATACTTCAGTTTTTATGAGAATCTAAATTTCCATTTTATTCAACATGTTATTGTTTATATAACATTAGAATTGTTGATTTATAGGGAAAGGCATGACCTCTGCATGCAAAAATGTGCACTGTCAAGTCTTAGAGAAGGATGTATAAATGGCTGACAAGAGCCAGACTAGCTAAGTTCTCATTGGTAACCATGGTTATAAGATGTTTCCAATTATAAGTACTTTATCCCACAGTTTTCATGAGTATTTTCATATTAATAAATTCTAATTCCTTCTCTTCTTTCTCCCTTTCCTTCCCTCCATTCCTTTCTCCTAACTTCTCCTTCCTTTTCTTTCCTTCTTATTTTGTTTTTGATGTCATAAATGCTAAGTCTGTATGTGCTATACACATTGGAAATCATTTCCCAAACTGCCATTATTTGTAAATGAATTCAAGCTCAAGTTCTTACTAAAATCTGTAATTAGGCCTCTCTCTGTGTCAGCATCTCCAGATAATAATGAAGAAAGCAACAGTGTCTACAAAGAACCTTATTGAGCTTCAAAAGAGATAATTCATGTAAACACTTCAGCATAATACCTAGCACTGCATATTGTTTTCCCTTATTCTGATTAGTAGAAGCCCTGGATATTTCTTGTTATGTTTATTTCTAGGCAGTTTGCATTTTTCTTTCAATGAGAAGCTGGTAGCACCTTGGAAATACTTTGGTAATGGCAATGTATGGATAGGAAAATGTTCTTGTCATACTGTTATAATTTCATAAAATGTGTAAATATTGAAAAATTTAAGTAGCTATTTCTAGATGTCTTTCATATTATGTGAATTTGCTACCTGCTATTACTTCTGCTTTACATCATCCTGTTTTCACTAATCAAACAAGAAGTTATTACATAACCAACTTCCACATATTACTAAACAAAGGAACACCAGCCTTCAAAGTTTTGCAACCACATTAGAAGTCATTTGATAAATTGTTTGATTTTTTAATTTTAAGCATGTGCAGTGAGGAGGGTAAGGATTAGGGTAATATTTTGTAGCTATTCCAAATTACCAAATGTATTTTTTCTGTTGCATGTCACCTGAATGTTGATAGATTGTAACTATATTATGTCATTTTAAGTCCCTAGTAGTTCTTAGAGATGATAATACAACATACCTACAAAATGACACATGGATTTCCTTGGCCAAGGTCCTTTAACTTAAAGGAATTTAGTAGATCTAAGAGGGTAACATTGTCAAGTGAGTTGAATGATTACTGTTACATCCATTTCTGTATAACCAGAAAAGATGCATGCAGAATATAGGTTGTATTTTAATTGTACCAGGAAAATAAATGTCTTCAGAGTCCATTTGTCTCCCTCTATTTGCTTATAACACTTGAGTTTATATCTAGTGCCTATTATACATACCAGCTTTCTTAAATACCATCCCACTGATCTAAGGGCTAATTACATTGGACCTCAATTCCTTCACTCCTTTTTGAGGAATCCGTCCAAAGCAAATAATCATTTAAGTTCATCTGTCTTTCAGGAACTTCTGGGAGATGCTTGGAAGAATCATACTGCTGTTCTTTTCACCCATGCAGAAAAAATGGAAGAGGCTGGGTTCAAGGAAAATGAATACTTATGTCAGGCTTCTGATACACTGCTATGTCTACTGACCTCCATTCAGCACAGATGTATTTTCCAGTACAAAAAAGGAAACTCCATTAATGAACAAAGAATGAAAATCTTAGAAAAGACCACAGAATTTATAAAAGACAATAACTTTCAAGTCCTTACCTTTAAATAAAATTTAAGTGAAAGAAAAAGAGTATTGGTTATTGAGTCGGAGCCTGATTTTCAAAACTGTTTTGTCAGTGTGGATGTGGACCATGGGAATTGTATGCAACACCAGTGATTGTGTACACTTGTATAACCATTTTGGAAAATTGTAAGTTAAAAAGAAGAATGACTCAAAAGATAGAATGCCTGCCTAACAAACATATAACCCTGAGTTCAAGTTCAAAACCCAGTACTGCCCCTGCCCCAAACACAGCATTTAGTATTGTTTTCCTATATCCTGTGATATCGTAATTATATTTTGTATACATCCAATAGGAAGTTGTTCATCTGTGCTCTGAAAGACATGCAGGGATAAGGATGTTCATAGCAGCACTATTCATAATAGCTACAAAGTAGAAACTATCCAAGTGTTCATAATGGTAGTGTATTTCATGATGAGTTATTATAGTTATGAGAATGAGCCAACTCAACGACCTGTAACAATATTAATCAGCTGCCCAAATAGTATGTTGAAAGAAAGAAGCCAAGATTAAAGTAGTTCATACTCTATGATTCTCTTTATGTGTTGAAAGAAAGAAGCCAAGATTAAAGTAGTTCATACTCTATGATTCTCTTTATGTAAATTTCAAAATCAGTCAATGGGAATATAATCTAAGCTACCTGGGACAGTGAACAAAAGGATGATCATGGAAGTCTCTGGGGTTCCAGTAATGCTGTTTCCTGATTTAGGAGCTGGTTTCCCAGTGTGTTCACCTGCGAAAATGAACCTACTAATAATGCTTGCAATTTATGAGCCACCAAGTGTATTTTATTTTAAAATAAAGTTATAAATGAACTATCTATATTAAAAAACTTTCTCTACAGGTTAACTACTGATATGAAAGGAAATTTGCTTAACCTTGCCAGTATTCCCTCATTTGGAATACCTACTGCTGGAATGGTTAAATGACCTGGCTCATGGAAGATCCTCAGAATGTCAACTTTATTTTCTACTTTCTTAAAATCTGTGGTTTCCATTTAGGCTTGGAAACATTAGGGGTAAAACTCAGAGCAATCCTGAGCAAGTACGATGTAAGAATTGTACTAAGATTCTGAATTAGAACCTTGACTAAAGAAAAATCTCTAAATAGAGCCTGGATTATGGGTGGGACACTTGATTATTGTAGCAATCTTTGCAATATGTTTAATAGGGCAGTGGAAAAATACCAAAGGCAAACTATAAATGGATGGAAGAGTCAAACCTATCAAGAACTATCACCTTTACATTAACATTTCTATGTGCATTTTCCAGATAGTCAACAACTTACAAATAGCTTATTTTCATAATATGTAAATAAAAAATTTTAGTGTGCAATACACTGTAATTTTCATTAGAAACAAGATTAACTGGCATTTTCCCAGAGTGCTCAATGACTAATGTTCTACATTACTTCAACTCATGCTCAGATGGCATATATTAAACTAAATAATTCATTGTTTCTTATTTAGGAGGTAGACAGATAGCTAGATATAAAGATGGAAATGTAAGCTAGTATAGTTGACATTTTTGTGTAGCTGGTACCATCCTGGAGAAATTAGGCATTACCTCTAAGACCTCCCAGCTCTGACAATTCCTGGGTTTATTCTACCTACGTGCCTGTATTGAATGATTTCAGATTTCAAAACAACAACAAAAAGCCCCTGTCTTTAACTGTTTATCTATTCTCTATGTTTTTTTTTTTTTTAAATTAAGGGTTATTTAACTTTTTAACTTAAGAATTTGCTGATAGACATTTCATTTTAAGAAGGCCAAAATTTTCAAGTAGTATTGTTATTCCTGATTCTCATATCAAACTTAGGAAAGTCTCTTTTCAAAGCATGTTTTTCAAGGAATGTAGTTTTAAGAGAAAAATGTTATCATTCCATATGAAAATGGGTGATAGAGATTCTTTCAACAAAATCATTCTTTTGCTTAGCTTACTTTTACTTTGAATTTTTACCAATCTTCTTAAAAGAGAAATTTATTCATGCAGATTTTGGATGACTGTATCATTCTTTCCAAAGTCTCCAGGTGTGAAAATTTGAATGGGTTTAAATAAACAACAATCAGCCAAATATGTAATCTTGGACTGAACACTTAATGGTATGTATGCATTCAGAGCCTTTCTCTATGGAATGTATGATACTCAAATGAGGCAATTTATAAAAACAAATGTGGAATTCTGTTAAGAGTAGTCTTGACATTTTGCTCATCATATGAATGCCACAGAGGAAATAAACAGATATTAATGACTGCTGTTGGGAAAATTATGTAGGCATTATATAGCAATGGGAAAGATAAGGAAAGCAGTTAGCCCTTCATTAAAAAAGGATTATTTTTTCTCTTTGCAATTACTGAGCCCCAGGCTTGTTTCTGTTCCTGTTGCTAAGGACAAGAGGCTGCCAGATAGGAAATAATATTGATGAAGACAGAAAATAACATTAATACATATTTTTTACTTAGAAATCTAGGGAATTGGGAATAGAATGAATTAGTAAGGGGGTGGAAGTTGGGACTAAAAGAAAAATAAACTAGGGAATACATAAGGGTGAAAACAATATAATATATAATAATTAATTTACACTCTGAAGTTCCAGATGGCTCACTTTCAAATCAACAATTACTTTATTCTTCTGGGTCTTTCCTCAGCCAAGACTTATTCAAATGAAAACTCTTAACTAAAAAAAAGTGCAATAAACAAGCACATTTAAGTCATTCTTTCCTATTCCCATGTTGGTACCCAAAAGACTCAAATTTAGATGGAGAATCTTAACATCACTAACTACTCCAATTTCATTATTATTGCAAAATTTTAGTTATTAACCAATACTGACACAACTGGATATAACCAAAAAAAGTTATTCATGATATAAATTATCTATCCCTTACACATTAGTTTTACAATGGACTTCAACAATAGTGTACTGTATTCACAAAGAATCACAAAGTGCATGGCTTGTTAAAAAGGCAACCAACTAGTTCTGGCCCCGCTGGCTCACACCTGTAATCCTAGCTACTCAGAAGACTGAGATGAGGTTACAGGTCAATGTGACCCTAGGCACAAAAAGTCTGAGACTCTTACCTCCAATTAACAGGCAAAAAAATTGAAGGTATGATTCAAGTGGTAGAATGCTAGTCTTGAGCAAAAAAAACATGGGAGCATAAGGCCCTGGGTTCAAGCCCCAGTACATGCATAAAAATAAAAAACACTCGTTGGGGGGGGGGCGGATCCGGCTGGGGGAGCAGGGGGAGAAGGGAAGGGATGGTAAGAGGAAACAAAGGAGGAGGCAACTATGCTTGATAAGAAATGTACTCATTACTATGCTCATGTAATTGTAACTCCTCTGTATGGTATTTTCACAATAAAAAATAAATAAATAAAAAACCAACAACTGTTAGCAACAACAGGCTGATTTTGCCAAGGATTTGACATTTTATGTATGATGTATTCATGAATAATGAACTATGTATTACTGGTCTGTTATCTTAATGTGGAAAGAAAAAAATAACCTACTAGCCAATAAATATCCCCACTGAAAAATAATCATAAAACATGTAATTTCCCCCTTCCATGATAATCAGAATCCATATATAATATGTATTTTCCCTAATCATCTGAAAACAACATATATAAGGTAAGACTAGTTAAGTCTGAAAGAGAACAGAAAAACGAGCCAGTCATATTTTATGTATAAGTGACAAATATATTCCTTTTTATTGTCTTTAAAGTTTTCTCCAATGTATTTCAGTAACACACTTGTTTTATTTGATTCCACTGTTGGCCATGGTTTGAGCCCTACACACACCCTTTCCTTTCACCTCAAAGGGTGCCCCCTTGTAGGTGGCCACACACTCATTATTAGTGTAAAGATCAGGCTGAATCTGCTCCCAAATCTTCTTTTTAGGGTTCAGCTCCTTGTCAGGCTCTCCTGTTGGGGATAGGCAGACGAAGAAGGAGGGAAAAAAAAACAACAACAAAAAGTTACATAATAAACATGGTCTTTTAAAAAATAGCATTTTATTTTTATGTTAATATTTGTATTTGTATTAATGAAATATATCCTTATTAACAAAGACTTTTAAAATATATATATACATATATGTGTGCATATATATACATGTATATATATCTATATATACATATAGATATATGTTATTTTTTTTTTAACCTCCAGTCATAGGGCTTGGAATTCAGGGCCTGGGAGCTGTCCTTCAGCTTTTGTACTCAAGCCCAGCATTCTACCATTCTGAGCCACAGCCCCACTTCCAGTTTTTTCTAGCAGTTGATTGAGGATATGAGTTTCACAGCCTTTCATCCCAACCTGGCTTCAAATCGTGATATTCAGATCTCAGCCTAGCTAGGATTACAGGCATGAGCCATTGGCTTCTGGCTTTTTTTTTCTTTAACTTTTCTAACAAGCATCTTTTCAAGTAATAGAGCTTAAGAATTTGTTCTCCAAATTATTAAAGAAAAATGTAAGATGTTAATTTTATTATTCCTTATTAAGAAAAATTTTGAGGATGAGAAATTTTGATGTTTTATATTTTACAACTGGAAAGTACCTATGCTTTATCTATACTTCAACATACAACATGAATGACTAAATTGCTTCCTTAGTGTATCACAGATTTGATGTTAACTTTCTTGTTTGCTTAAAATGTTTTTTTTTTAAATATACTACTTGGTGTGGGTACAAAGCTAGTTTGAAAGAAGAGGCTGAGTCCTTTCCCATATCTCCCACCTAATGCTTTAAGAATTTACTTTTTGTTTAATGATTCATATCTTCCCAAGAGGTTTGCTCTCATTCCTGTGTTATAATCTTCTTCCTTCTAGATCTTATTTCCCTAACCTTTTATTCTGACATGCCATCAAAAGGCAAATGAGAGCAGTAGAAGTTTAAGCTAAAACTGTAGAGCCTCTGCCAATAATCACCATTTAGGGAAGCTTATATATATTGCAAGAGAACTAATTCACAAATTACTGTAGGCCAATCTATTCTTTAAAAAAAAACACAGAAAATTATAGAAAAAAAATCTACAAAAGTTTGTACAGGTATAAAGAATAGAGAACATCTGTTTAACATTTAAAACCATTAAAAGGAAAAAATTCAAGCATGCAAAGTATGGAATCAGATATTACATTTTAGTAAGGTCATTCTTATACAATGCATGTTCACTGATCAAATTCCCCTTACTATTTGGTATGGCCAAGATAAGCTTGGTACTAACTTAATTATTTTATGTTTGAATGCCTGAATATATGAATTATGATCATTATTACTACTATTGTAAATAATATATGTGAATTCATATTCACAAGTATGAATACACACATAGAAAACTGAAAATAAGGAGCCAATTAATTCACAAAACTAATAATAGAAAAAATGGTTTTTCAGTTTGATAGAGATGATTTGAGCAAAAGACTTGGAAAAAATTATATTAAGTGAAGTAAGCCAGGCCCAAAGAAACAGAGGTCCCATGGTTTCCCTTATTTGCAATAACTAGTATATGTCTGAGTCAAGCAGAAAAGGTCAGATAAGTTGATGTTAGGGAAATGAACCCCAAGGTAAGTATTCAAATGTTTTTTTTTTTTTCTTTCATGCAATTGCATCTAACATATTCATAAGATGAGTTCTATGTTGCTTTGTATGTCCCTCCCCCACGGTATAACCCCTGCTTTCACTGTATTTGATGTTGGTATAATTTGTGGAGGGGAAGGGCAAAAACAAATCGTTTAACTAGGAATACAGGTGGACCCACTGCAACAATGAGATGTACAAGTCGTTATGTCAAAAAACGAACTTTACAACTTTGGGGGGGGGGGGGGAAGGATCAGGTGGGGGAGGTGGGGGGAGTATGGGAAGGGATGGAAAGGGGAAACAAAGAAGAGGCAACAATGCTTGATAAGAAATGTACTCGTTATCTTGCCCATGTAATTGTAACTCCTCTGTATGGTATTCTCACAATTAAAAAAAAATTACTCCAAAAAAAAATGATTTGGGCAGTAATAAATGTAGATGGCTTTCCCCACACCCCCACCTCTTTTCAAGCGTATATTTTTAAGAACTGTTTTACTACTAAGTTTCCTTTTAATTGACCAATTTAATAAACTCTTTTATGCCAAATATACTTCAATAAATAATAAAAATAATAAATAATAAATAATAAAAAATAATAAAATAAATAATAAATAATAAAAAAAGAAAAATCCTGATTTCATGATGTTCAGTTTTCATGTGGGCAGACAATAAATAATGTATAGTATTATTAGCTAGGAATACATATTTGGGGAAAAATAAAGCAAAGCAGATATCTGAAAGACCTGGGTAAAAAGAAAGAGCAAGTGATGTAGCTATCTGGAAAAAGAGCCAGTGGCTCATGTGGAATAAGCAAGGAAAACTTGGAACACATGAGATTAATGAGGTAACAGAAGACTATGCTAAGAATCTGGGCTTGTAGCAGGAGCTGGCATAACCCAAAAGGAAAGTCTGTAACTAGAGTTAAGCAGAATAATAAAATAAGACCTATATCATTTTAGATGGCAGAAAGATAATGGGGAAAGTAGAGAGATGGGTTGGAAGGTATCTGCAGTCACACAGATAAGAAGTGTTCACATGGGGACCAGGATGGGAATGGTGGAGACCCTGATAATTAATCTACATATGCTCAGAAAACAGAGCCACTAGCGTTTTCTGAAAAAGATGCAGGCTAGAAGAAAATCAGATAAAGAACTGGGAGAATAGAGTTGCTACCAAATTAGCGGGAAAATATTGTGGAAAAGGCGATTCCTGGGGGGACTGAGACACAAGATGTAGTATCTCTCCGGTGAGATGTGAGAGTCCATTAAGCAGCTAGACAGGCAGATTTTGGGGGGGGGGGCAGGAAATCCCGAAACACTAAATGGATAGCATGAAGAGAAAAAAGAAGCAGCTCAGGACCTAGTTCTGATGTAAACCAATAAAAGGTCAGAGAAGTGAGGGGGGGAAAAATCAGCAAAAAAAGATGAAGTGAAGCAAGAGGACCACCAAGAGTGCGGCCAGAAGTTTTGCCCAGTGAGTTAAGGACCGAGAACTAGACATTGGTAATCTTAACCTAAGCAGCTCTGAAATAGGTGGAAAGAAACCTGCCTAAAATGGGTTTCAGCGATAAGAAACCAAGTACATATAATATTTTTTTTAAAAAATTCAAAGCTAAATTCAGGCTTTGTGATTAACTACTAATAGATATTAGTAAGATTCAGTACCAATGGAAATAAGCTCAACCATGCAAGTCAGAATGTAAATTCCCATTTATTATTAGACCATGAAGAATGCAGTCTCAAAAAGAGCTGTGCCTTTGTCTCTTAGCTGGAACCCCGATTTCAGGTTATTTGCTTGGGGATTTAGGGACCAATTACCACATTTAAATACTAAAATTTATAGTTTTCACATTTAAGATTCTCAAAGGTGTTCTGTGGGTGAGAAAAATTGTAGCTATTGTTATAAACATATTACTTGGCATCTTCTAACTTCTAGGGAATTTCTGGCTTTGTAATTGGAAAAAATCAGTAAGTATGTTCAAGTCCAAACTGCAATTCAAAGATGATTTGTAATTTCTTTACTACTTTCAACAAATGTAAGATTTCACTCCCTAAACACTAAGCACACCAAGTATATATCGAAATTTATCAGCAGAACCTTAAGTCTTACAATGCAAAACAAGATGCAAAAAAAAAAAAAAAATCACTGATAAATCATGAGCAGGTTTGTTGCATGGTATTTCAGATACTGCTATAGCAATAGTAGCTGGTATGGAAGCATATGGAATATGACTACTAACAGATCAAACTTTACTAACTACTTGATATCATCCTGCTTGGTGAAATATTTAAGTGTTAGAAAATAATTGAAATAATCTCATGATTCTTTTAAAGTTGGATTTTTGTCTTCTTTCAATTTACAAATATTACCTCCTGCTCATAAAGTACTTGAGAACAAAGGGAAAATGTGAAAAAAATACCAGAGTATAGAACTTAAAAGCATGCACATACAAGCAACCAGCCAAACAGAATGAAAGATGCTTTAATAAAACAAAGGCAATTAATCCATGCTGGGTCATTAGCATTTCAAATAGCAGGTGAGTAGATAACTAAAAAGATATATAGATAGATATAGATCTATCTATCTATCTATCTATATACACACACACACGTTTTTTTTTTTTAATTTTTTCAATTTATTCCACAGTACCATTTAGGTGATAGAACTAGATTCAAATGGTGAAACTATCTATCTGCTAATTCTGCTAAATAAATAAGCAAGAACTATAGCCTTCATTAATGAAATAGTCCACATTAATTACCTCAAGCAACAAGTCAATGAACAAAATGCTATGGTACTAGTGCTTAGGCACTCTCTGTGGTTTAATTCTTCTACCAACTAAGTTAGAACTAGGGTTCACTGGGCTGCTAGTCCCAAATTTTTAAAAGGAAAAAAAAATGGGAGAAGGGGAAAGGTTAAAGAAGTTTTTTAGTTTTAAATAACTGACTTTACAATTTATATAAAAGAATAAAGCTTTAAAAATAGTAATCCTTAATAATTTAAACAGAAAGGAAAATGTTAATCTGGAAAGGCACATCAGGATCACTTATTTTTGCTGCTTTACTCAGCTTACTTAAAGAAAAACAATTTGTCGCTTATTCAAATTTAGTGAATGAGGCTTCGAAATAGTTTTAGATTCAATACAGGTGACAGCTTCACCCAGAGTAGGAAGTTTGGGAAGTGTTCCGATATTGCAGGAGAAGAGTGCTGATTACAAACTCAGAATCTAAAGTTATACAGTTTGAGAAATCATCTAGACTGAGAACTTTTCACACAAAGAGAAAATGATTCATGTAGCATAGATTATGAAGTATAGTTGCTATTCAGTAGATAGATAGATATCAATCGATCGATCGATCGATAGATAGATAGATAGAGATAGATATTCAAAGCCACAGAACTTACATAAAATGCTTTCCAAAGTCTACTTTTGGTTACAGTTATTTAATCCATATTTTCACCCATATTTTCTTATTCTTCCAACATTAAACTTCCTCATATTCTAATATTTTATCAGTTACCACATGATTTTTTAAAATGCCTATATAATATCAGTCTTGCTATTCCAGTAAAAAGTATTTTTTTTTAAATAGCTCCAAATTAACATTGATCATTCAACGTAATTCTGCTTTCGCTTTACCTGTTAACTTTTTTTTTTAATCTCACAATGTTTTTAACTGTTTTGTTTTGCTGGTCCCAAGGCTTGAACTCTATGTCTGGGCACTGTCCCTGACCTTTGTACTCAAGACTGGTGATCTCCACTTCCAGCTTTTTTGGTAGTTTATTGGAGATTAAAGTCTCATGCCCAGGCTGGCTCCAAACCACTATCCTCTGATCTCAGCATCCTGAGTAGCTAGCATTACAGGTATGAGTCACCAGTGCCTGGCAGTTTTTACTCTTTTATGAAACAAATACTTATTTTACCCTTTCTCTTTTGTTTCAAGGGCCTATTTGAGCCGAGTGTTGGTGGTTCACACCTGTAGTCCTAACTACTTGGGAGGTAGACAATGGAAGGATCATGGGACAAGGCCAGTTGAAGCAAAAAATTAGCAAGACAACAGTCTCAATTGTTAACTGAGCACAGTGAAGAGATCCTATCATGTGATCTGAGAAGAAGCAGGCTGATCTGGCCAGACACATGAGTTCCTATCCCCAAAAGCAATTAAAACAACAACAAAGGATTTGAATGTGGCTGAAGAGGAAGAGTACATGCCTAGCAAGGAAAAGGACCCAAGTTCAAACCCCAATACCACTATTGAAAAAGTACAAATACATAAACAGTTCAATAAACTTTCTCAAATATTAGTTTCTTCTTTTCAGGATTTTTACTGGAAAAAAATCAAATAATATGAAATATTTTATTTTTTTACATTGTCAAATAAGTGAACCTTGAGGGGGAGAGGGGCTAGTACATGGCTTGACCTCAGGGCCTCCAGCTCTTGCTTTGCTTCATTGCTTATAACTGACCCTTGAGCCATATCTCTAGTTCAACATTTTGCTGACTAATTGGAGATGGGAGTCTCACAGACTTTTCTGCCTAGACTGGTTTCAAACTACAAGTCCTCTCAGCCTCCTCTGTAGCTAGGATTACAAGTGTGAGCCACTGGTGTCCAACTGAAATAATTTAAAGCTAGACATTTTCTCTATTTCCTAGAACAAAGTAAAGCATATATAAGTATATTGTTAGATAGTTTTTAAGAATTATGTGTATTTCACACATATTTGAACTTTGTATTTCTTTGTCATTTTGAGTTGCAGTCTGAGATGGTCTACATCTTAAGTGCTTTGGAAAACAATAACTTGTTGTATATTGAAGTCACATTGTTCTACAATGTATTTATTAGTACATTATCCACAACAAAGACTCTCTGTAGTCTGATTTATTGTATGTGTTCACAGAGAAAGATAGTTACATGGTTAGGCTCAATGTGTCATCATTAGCCAATCTCAAATACACTCAATACCATTCAATAATGATGATTTCATGAAAATACTTGAAATCACAAGTGACTCCCAACTTATTTTAAAAATCAGTACACACTTACCAGTGAAAGCATCAAAGGTAATTCTATCTCCAGGAATAGATCCATTTGGAGGAGCCAAAATTTCAACTTTCTCAGGTGAACTGGCACACATCACCATTGCTTGAGATAATACCCCTCGCATCTTTGCAGGTTTCAGATTACAAAGTAAAATCACCATCCGATTTTGCATCTGTGTAGAAAATAAACTGGTGACTAGAGATGTAGAATGGGCACATCTAAAAGAGTAAAGAATACTTACTAGGTTAAATATGAAATTTATGGATGTATCCGTCACTCTTATTATGAATCATTGCATAAACGTGAAAACTGACAGAGCATTATGGTTGAAAAGTACAGACCTTTCAGTTAAACAGCTGTCACATGAATACACAAACAGCTGAGTTGGATGAACTTTGAATTATGAGGGAAGTAACAATGAATTTTACTGAAAGCTGTCATAGGATTAAATCATTGCATACATGTAAGGCATTTAGACTAGCATTAACATGAAAATAAATGCACTCATTTATACATGTTCATTTTATTCTGTAAACATTAGGTCACGTCTAGTATTTCCTAGATTTCTTTCTCTCTTACTCTTCTTTCCCCCCCTCCCTTCTTTCTTTCTCTCTTACTCTTCTTCTTTCCTTCCCTTCTTTCATTCATTTTTTTTTTGTGATACTGGGGATAGACTCAGAAATGCTTGGTAAAAACCCCAGTCCTTTCTTTCTTAGAGAATAATCATTTAATCATCCAAGTGTCATGCATATTATAATTAACATTTAGGATTACTTCTATAATTCGTTATAGAAGTGAACAGAATTTTTTTGTAATCTGCTAAGTTGCAATACTTATTTTTCCCAAACTAGCAAAATAAGCTAGGTGGTTCTTTAAATGTTTTCAATGAGTTTAAAAATGAAAAACACATTAGAACAGCTTCAGGGAAGAAAAAAAAATAACCAACAAAAAAGCAGGTTGGAGGTATGCCTTAAATTGTAAAGCATGCTGGAACAAGTATAATGCTCAAATCCTCGTACTGGCAGGAATGTGAAAAAAAAGGTATGAAGGAGATCTGAATGTTAAAAAGGAAAGAAAAAAAAGTAGCAAGGTGTGGTGGCTCACAGCTGTAATCCTAGCTACCAGAGAGGCTGAAATGAGAATGGCAATCTGAAGCCAACCTGGGCAAAAAATTTAGAAGATTACCGTCTTAACCAATAAAAAACTGGATGTGGTGGTACACACCTGTCCTTTTAGCCACTCATAAAGCACGAATAGAAAGATTGAGATCCAGGACTGGAAATCCAGGGAAAAAGTGAGACTCTACTTCAATAATGCCAAAAGCAAAAGGGTTGGAGGGATGACTCCAGCAGCAGGGCACCTGTCTAGCAAGCATGAGGCACTGCATTCAAACCTGAATAACAGGGCCTCGTGCCCAATCCCGACAATGACAGGGTCAAAGTAGTACTGCATAGAATGTTGGAATGTCTTTTTTTTTTTTTTGGTCTCCCTAGAAGATATTCCTAAAGTTCTATGTTCCAAGCCAGAAACTGCATCTAAAATACTGTACATCAAACTGCTAGTTAAATGAAGACCAAGTCTAAATCAGCCTCTAGCTTGTCAGCAAAATGAGAAAGAAACCATGATTGCTTTGCCCTGGGAAATAGTAATCCTGCCGAAAACACCTGATTGCTGGGGACGGAGGATGTGCTGGAGCTGCTTGAAGATCTCAACTGCCCAATTTGTTGCAGTCTGTTTGATGATCCTAGAGTTTTGCCTTGCTCACACAACTTCTGTAAAAAACACTTAGAAGGTCTCTTAGAGGGAAATGTGCGCAATTCTCTGTGGAGACCATCTCCATTCAAGTGCTCTACATGCCTTAAAGAAGCTTCAGCTACTGGAGTCAATAGTTTACAGGTCAATTACTCCCTGAAGGGTATTGTATGTGAAGAAATATAACAAAATCAAGATATCTCCCAAAATGCAAGTGTGCAAAGGACACTTGGGTCAGCCTCTCAATATTTTCTACTTAGCTGATATGCAGCTGATTTGTGGGATCTGTGCTACTCAGGAGGACCACACCAAACATGTCTTCTGTTCTACTGAAGATGCCTATGCTCAGGAAAGGGATGCCTTTGAGTCCCTCTTTCAGAGTTCTGAGACCTGCTCTTTCTTGCTTAGATACCTTAGAAACTAGCAAGAGGAAAGCACTACAGTTACTGACTAAAGATTCAGATAAAGTGAAGGAAAGTTTTGAGAAGTTGCAACATACTTTGGATCAAAAGAAGAATGAAATCCTGTCTGACTTTGAGACCATGAAACCTGCATTCATGCAAGCCTATGATCCGCAGATCAACAAACTCAGTGCCATTTTGCAGGAGCAACAAATGGCATTTAACATTGCCGAGGCTTTCAGGATGTGTCAGAACCGATTATATTTCGGCAGCAGATGCAAAAGTTCAGGGAGAAAATCAAAGTAATCAAGGAAACTCCTTTGGCTCCTTCTAATTTGCCCTCAAGCCCTTTAATGAAGAATTTTGATACTAGTCAGTGGGAGGACATAAAACTAATAGATGTGGATAAACTTTCTTCACCTCAAGACACTGGCACATTCATTAGCAAGATTCCCTGGAGCTTCTACCAGCTATTTATGGTAGTCCTTCTGCTTGGCCTCATTTTTCTCTGTCATACCTTATTCCTAGAATGGTCTTTATTTAATGAATTGGCAAGGTGGAAGGACCATCTCTCAAACTCCAGTTATTATCTGACTAAGTCAGCTGGTTTTATAGAACAATCAGTTTTATATTGGGAACAAGTGGCAGATGTGGTTTTCATTTTCAGTGAAAGAGTTAAGAATTTTACTTTAGTGGTACTGAACAACTGGGCAGAATTTGTGTGCAAATATAAACTACTATAAAATCTCTTTAGCTCTGCAGTTTTTTTCTTGTAAAAAAAAAAAAAAGGATAGAAATTGATAGAAGGATAGTAACTCAGATTTAGCCAAGATTCCAGTCATTTTCTTCCCAAAGTTTTTCTGTTTAAAATAATGTGTACAAATGTGTTCAAATTTGGTAAAAATAAAGATAAAAGTGAAAAAAACACCAAATAATAGAAAACAAAAAAGCCCACCCATGTGCCAAATGTATTACTCGTTATAAATTTATTTACTAATCTTAATTCTATCACCTCTGTACCCAAAAAATAGTAAGAATAAGATATGAGGCGAACCCTGCTATTTCTTTGCTGAAAACTCCACCAACAGCTTTCTCCTTGTTCCGAACAAAAGTTAAAATCTTTACAATGATCTCTCCAATAGTCATTCGGCACCCATATCTCTGATCTCCCATGACTTTCCTCCTTATTTACTCTGTTCTTGTCACAGAACTGATAGTCCTTAGACATCAAAGGCATATACTGTCACAGGGCTGCTGGAAATGTTCTGCCCAAAGGACACTTGACTTGCCTTCTTCATTTTCTTCTACCTTTACTTAAATATCATTTTCTTTACAAAGCCTTCTCTGACTACTTTATAAATGGTAGCACCGTCTTGGCTTCAGTACATCCTAGATTCTTTCCCCAAATTTATTCTCTTGGCACTAATTATTATTTACCAAATGATGCATTTACTTATGTATTGATAAGTTTCTGTCTCCCTCAGAAGGATCTGAATTTCATAAAGGCAGAACTCTTTTGCTTTAAATCTATCTGGCTGTCTACCTATCAACTCTTGCAGCTATATAAATATTTTTTGCCTGGAGTAGTGGTTGGTACAATATTTATATCTTCAATATAAATGAATGTATGGATTTATATAGGTTCAAAAGGCCAAAAAAGCAGCATAGTGAATATGAACAAATGTTTTTCAAGTTTTTGTTGACTATAGACACCTTTTTATAATATTTACACATTCAAATTGATCAGATGAAATGATCACATAGACATGAGATAGGATAAAGACAGCCAAACAAGAAGGAGTTTGTTGTAACAAATGTTAGCTATACAGATTACCTGTTCGAGAGGAACATGATTCACCAGCCCACTGACAACTGTTCTTGGGGCTGTTTCTCCAACATCTACTTCTTCTACATATAAAGAATCAGCATCTGGGTGTTTTTTGGCAGCAAGAATGCAACCAATTCGAAGGTCCAAACGGGACACATCTATTGGTTTAGAGTCAGCACTTCCTGCTAAGGCTTGCTGTTTTTTCTCCTTCTTCTCTCCTAAAAAGGATTTAAGAATGGGTAGGTAGCACCAGGAAAAAAAAGAATGAAAACCCCAAATACCAAAACTGACAAGCATAAAAGGAAAAGTAAAAAGAACATTTATCTCCTACTTTCACCTAGTAACAAAAAAGAAAAATTATTCAAGTCATAAAATCTTGAACACTATTTTAGCTATTTCTCTAATCTAGCCTGATGCTGAGCTGTAAAATTTTTGTGGAACACCATTCATATTTACTTTGTCCAGGGATAATTCACACTATAGCAGTATCAAATGGTTGTGACAGAAATCTTCAGATGCAAAAAGAGTAATGTATTTACCACAGGCCTTTTATAGACAGGTTGACCTTTCTCTGAAGCAAGGCCAGTGAAAAATCTTTAAAAAATTAGTGAATGGACTCTGGAAAGCAAAAAAAAAAAGCCTATATTTAGGGGGGAAAAGCCTCACAATCAGTTGCTAAATATAGAAAAAACTACAGTGAATAATTTGTGGAGGGGAAGGGGAAAAACAAAGCGTTTAAATAGGGATACAGGTGGACCCATTGCAACAATGAGATGTCAAAAACGAACTTTACAACTTTGGTGCGTGGGGGGAGGGGAGGAGCGGGGAGGATTGGGGGGAGGAGCAAGGAGAAGATGGGAAGGGATGGGAAGGGGAAACAAAGGAGGCTACAATGCTTGATAAGAAATGTACTCATTATCTTGCCCATGTAATTGTAACCCCTCTCTACAGTATTTTCACAATAAAAAGAAAATGAAAAAAAAAAAAATTACAGTGAAATATTTGTAGATGAATACTCACCAGTTATATATAAGAATCCAGTGAATTTTACCATCTGTTAAATTCTCCCTTAGATTGCATACTTGAGTTTATGCACAGCAAGTATTTGAACAGAAAAGAATATTTTATTCTAATGTTTTAATAAGACTAATTTACATTATCTATTAATATCTGATCACTTTAACCAGTCAAAATGTAACCTTCAAAGATTTAGGCTATGTAAGTCTATAGCTAGCTTTTCTGTCAAAAAGAATGTAAAATCAAAACAAAAAGTTATTTTACTTACAAAGATTCTACTTTGAACAACTTTTGGAAACTACGTCCCAAACCTACACCAGAATTTTGTCAGATAAAATTACACATGGATTCCTACATTTAATCTGTAACTTTTTCACTTATGATGATCCTTCTGTCTAACACTTCTACTATCAATCTAGTTAACATTCAAATATCCTTAAACACTCAATTTCTATATTGTTTATGAGCTTATTCTAGCTCATACAAGTGTCAACTTTCCTTTTGATAACATAATTATCATCAAAAATGTTAGCATCTAATAAGATAGTCAAGAATCAAATGAGTCTAACAATTAAAAATACCTTTCTTATCAGCTTTCTCCTTCACCTTCTTCTCTTCTCCTCCCTCTCCTTTTATCTGTTCTTTGGGACCAGAAGAGATAGCTGGTATAGACTGTATCATATTTTCAGAAGCTGGAGAAGTACTTTGCAGCAGAGTACTAGATGGGAGTGGTATTTGCTTCACTAATAAAAAAGTAAAACAGAAAATGTCACTTAAATTAAACCTATAGGCAAGGTAAAATAAACATGGCTTGGTGAATTCTAAATGTTAATAACTCTTTTTGAGTTTTTCATTTTAAAAGAAAAATTCTAGAACTTGTGATTTATCTTTAGACCTCATGCTTTCCTAACTGGTGTTCTACAATTTAAGTCATGTCACAAGCCTGATGGAAGAAAATAAAAGAGAGAAAGAAAGAAAGAAAGAAAGAGAGAAAGAAAGAGAGAAAGAAAGAAAGAAAGAAAGAAAGAAAGAGAAGAAAGAAAGAAAGAAAGAAAGAAAGAAAGAAAGAAAGATGTAATTATCTATTATCTGAGCTTATAGAACAACTGCTACGAAATTAGGTATATTTTAACTATTATCTAGATATCAAAAAAAATGAAGGCATGATTTCCAGTTATTATTTGCTAAAGTAGGAAAATTATGGTTATTAACAGCTAAGGTTGATCATGGACTTATTATATCCCAAACACTTCCAAAATGCTTTATGTAAATTGACTCGTGTAATTCTCCTAAGTAGCCTCAGATAAACTTTCTATTCATGCTGCCATTTTTCAGTTGATAAATCTGAGCCATTCAAAAGTTAAGAAATTACCCCATCACAGACAGTGATATAGCATTATTTATCTCCAACTCTGTCAAAATTAACTTTGTAAAAAGGCAGAACCTTTCTCAATGTTTTGAAGTGTCAAAATCAATACAGTGAAAATTGAAAAATCACATGAGGAATTCTGGTGTAGCTTCAAGTAATTTTTCTTACCTTGAGAGAAAAGAATTCCAGTTTCCCACTACTAATATTTTAACTGTTTACTTAATTTCATACCTGCAATCCAAACCAACTAGACTTTCAAAGGATGTACCAGTCTGAAATTCTCCATTGACTAAAGTATTTCCTCTAGCTTAAATCATTGATCTTTTGCCCTTACTTTTATTTAGAGAAATTAAGATACTAGTTTCTAAGGGCTGAGTCTGTACAAAATTCAAAATAATTTGACTAAGTAAACCAAACTACTTAGTCAAAATTCAGGCAAAATTACTGGCTACTAAATTAATGGTAAAAAGGAACCAAACATAAACAAATGCCTAAATGAGTACCTGAAATTAGTATCAGAAATACTGCTCCATAAAATTACCAAGAAACTTAAAATTAATTCAACAAAATTTAATATTGTATTAACAATAATAATCGAAATAACTATCTGATGACTGAATAACTAAGAAAACTTATGATTTCAAGCAAATAACTTTCCACCTCTAAGCTTCATTTTCTTCATGGATAAAACAGGGTTTATACACAAATATTTTTAAGAAGACAATACACAGCTTAGCACACAAGGCTCTTTGTTATGTTAAATAAACACTACTATGGCTATTTTTTGCTAAATATTCAATAGAAAGTGCAGTTATGATTACATTGCAGTACAAAAACTAAAAGTATGGGTTTTTGAGCCCCAGCTTTACCACTTTTTACATGGCTTTGGTAAGATAATTGACACTTTTTTTTTGGGGGGGGGGGGGGGGGTCCAGTCGTGAGCCTGAACTCTGGGCCTGGGCGCTGTCCCTCAGCTCTTCAGCTCAAGGCTAGCGCTCTACCACTTGAGGCACAGTGCCACTTTTGGCTTTTTTCTTTTTGCTTATGTGGTGCTAAGGAATCAAACCCAGGGCCTCAAACATGCAAGGCAAGTGCTCTACCACTGAGCCACCTTCCCAGCCCCAATAATTGACACTTTCTAAGTCTCCTTTTTCTCTTCTGTAAAGGAGGAGGAATGCTCAGTGGAAAGCTGTGAGGGGAAGATAAACATATGCTTAAATAAGTGATATATTATTATAAATGAAAACAATCTATTATTTCTATATTTAATCACCTCCATTTTGAATTTCTGCTTGAATTAGCTCTTGTTTTAATTCTTCAATTTCTTTCTTTAATTTCTCATTTTCTACTCGAAGTTTTTTCTCTTCTCTCAAAGTTGCCTGCAAAACTGAGATCGAAGAAATCCAGTTAAAATGTGTATTTATTTTCAAAGTTCTTTTGAATACTATTTGAAAAGAACATGACTGATACACAATAGCAGCTAGTTATTTTTTTCAACTTAATACTTAAAACAACCTGATACAGTTATCGCTTGATAGCCTTTGGGGACTGGTTCCACAAACCCCTTCTACTCTCAAAAGTATTAAAACTCTGTGAATGCTCTAATCAAGATACAGAATGATATGAGCCAGGGGTGGTGGCTCAGTCCTAGAAACACAGCTATTTGGGAAAGTGGAGATCTGGAGGGTCAAGGTTTGAAGACAGCTCAAGCAAAAGTAAAGTAAACAAGGCCCAACCAAACCAATAAGCTGGGTGCTCTGGTAAGGTGTATTATACAGGGCCATGTAGGATGTGTGAAAGGAAGACCACAGGCCTTGCCAGCTTGAAGAAAAAAGTGAAACCTTATTCAAAATACAACTTAAAGAAAAGGGGCTGAAGGCATGGTCCAAGTAGTAGAGGCCCATTATCTGTGACAACCAAAAAAATAAAATTAAATTAAATGTAAAAAAAGATATATATATACATATATATATATATATATATACCATCTCACTTATATATATGTGTACATGTATACATACATATATGTACATATATATATATATATACATATACATATGCACTCTCAGTTATTTTTAAAATCCCACATAGGGAGCAATACTAACCCCAATGAGAACAGGGTATGATCTGTGGATGCCAGATGACTGACAAAGTGGTGATTAGTCCTGTAAAACAGTGATCTGTCTCATATCCCACAGAACTTTCCAGCGTTTAGCCTAGATTCTAGCTATTCTTTACATGTAAACAGGAAGTATTTTAGCGCAGTTTCATTATGTCCTGCAATTTCCAGGAATGAGAATTGTACTTTTATTCAGAGGTTTTGGTAAGAAATCATTTATCTATTTTATCCTAGTTTTGAGGATCAACATGGGGCCTCACAAATGATACACACAAGGACTCTACCTCTGAGCCACATACCTAGCTAACATTCATCTTTCTCAAGAAATGAAATATATCACAAAATTTCCAATATCTGTGAACCATACAGCATAGGACCTTCATACACCACCTATGATAGTATAGTAGTGACAGATGTACACTGTCACAGATTATTACAGTTATTTAAAAATTACTTTCTTTTCATCTCTCTTCTGTTATACAAAAAGTTAATATGTTTAGAGGTTGCTATAAAGTCAGTTATTTTATGTGACAAATATTTGCTTTATCGAATAAGAAATTTTATAAATATGTAGTGCCAATTTGGCAATGAAAATAATAATAAAAGTGAAAAATGTAGAATGGTTCTTTTATTTATTTTTTAATTTTTTTGCTAGTCCAAGGCTTGAACTCAGGGCATGGGTACTATCCCTTAGCTTTTGTGCTCAAGACTAGTGCTCTACCACTTGAGCTACAGCTCCACTTCTGGCTTTTTTGCTGGTTAATTGTAGATGAATTTTATGGACTTTCCTGCCCAGACTGGCTTTGTAGCTTGAGCCTCAGATCTTAGCCTCCAAATAGCTAGGATTACAGACATGAGCCACCAGAACCTGGTCTTTCTATTCTTTTTAATAAGCAAAATGGAAATGCTAGGCAAGATGTGAGGGAATGCGCCCTTATGAAAAATACCCTGCTATAACAAGTACCCTGTTACACAGGAGCTGTTGACTCTCTCCATCACTCTACCATGATGGCGTAAATATTTAAGAAAAATAAGAAAAATCTGAGGAAAAAAATGAAATAAGTGTTCTGCAAGCCATTCTTAACATTATGTGGTAAAAATTTTATTTCAATTAGGAGCTGCAAAAATTTCTGAACTTCATCATGATACTTAACATTAGCTATTAAGATTTTTTTTAAAAAAATGTGTATTTGACCAAAACAATCCCAAACCAAATTAAGTCCTGAAAATAGAAATTTGGTATTTTTGTACGTAGTAGTAGAAATTTCTGCATAAACTAACTTTAGCAGATAATAATATGAAAGTATACATCTTATTCTACAAAAGGTTAGAGCCAAAATTTGATTCAAGACTGATTTCACCCAATTTCCTTCTTTTGTAACCCCTCATGTGACATAATTCATCAAGCATCTGCTTAGAGATTTATAAATTTTCTTACTTGCTTTCTCCTTAAGAAGCGAGACTTGCTGCTTAAGATATTCTATGATTTTATCTGCCTCTGCACCTTTCTGCTCCAGTCTCTTCAAAACAGCATCATTACTTGCCATTGTCGCCACAAAACGCGAGAAAATCCTAAATTAATAAACCAACGTGATAAATTAACACTGTGAAAGAAGGAAGTCGACGGTACAGTACAAAATAAAAAAGCATTCTGAAGGGAAAACACTTTCTGCTGTAGCTGATCAAGAGCTGCAACGACTCACCACCATTAGCCACACCAGGTGTTATTTCTGTTTACCTTACACATGATCACTTTGGATCACTTCAGCATTGAGCTGAATCAAACTTGGCCAGAGAATCAGGGACAGGACTTTTTTTTTTAAGTCTGTTTTGTCAGTAGGCTTCGTTCCCTGATCTTGATCCAATGCCTGACACAGTGCCTGGAATACAGCGCCACGGTAACTACTCGCTCAATCCAGGAGTTTCACCCTTCCTCCGCATTCACTTCCAAGTCAGCGCGCTCGTGAAGCTGCGCATCCCGAGGTTTCATCCCCTCGGCCCTGTGTGCACTTCTCGCCAAGTTCCTCAGGAAAACGCCGAGCGTCGTACGTCAAGGTGGGTGCACCGGCCACCCTCGGCGCCCAGTCCTCTTAGTTCTGGAGAAGCATGAAGGAAGGGAGACGTCTTCGATGAACCACCAGCCCACCACTGACCCTCCGCGATATCCCTCACAACTCACCGAGAAGCCAGGACCAGCCTCGTCCACCAGCAGGCAGGGAATTCGGTCCCGCAAAGGGTGGCAGTGAGAAAGGACCCGAGGGGTGTCCGCCCTACGTGCCTGAGCGCCCCCACACACTCAACCCAGTATTAGGGCGGTCCTTCCCGGTGCTCGGTTCTACCATGTAAATCCCCCCCCTCTTTCAGTCTTCCTTTCCCTCAATGAATAACGCCAGCCCCTCCCTGCCGCCTCTGTGGTATTTTGCCGCCCGGTTGGGCAAGAGGCAGAGGAGACCCAAGTATTGGGTCTTTCTTTAATGTGGCGTCGCGAGCGTGTGACGTCAGGAGCGAGCGTCCCGCTTGTCGGAGGGCGGTGTGGTGGGAAGTTGGGCGCCGGCCGTGGGGCGTGTGCGGTGCTCGCGCTTCGGGGGAGGGTGTGACGCCGGGCCCCGGGTTGGCCGCGCCCCGGGTTGGCTCCGCTGACCTCCCGGCGTTCCCAGAGCGTCCTTATGGAAATGCAAAGCTTGGTGCTCTGAGCTGAGGCGGCCTCGCTCCTGGGAGCGCGCCGGGCCTCAGCGTCTGCGGGAGTCTCCGGACTCGGAGGCGCGTGCTTCCGGTGTCCGGGAGTGTGGGGTAGGCGAGGGGTTCGGCTGCTAGGAGGGGGCTCCGCAGGTTCTGCTACTGGGGTGGTCTCCAGCCCTGGCCACCCTGCGGCCCTCACTGTGCTTCTCACACCTCCACCCGAGTCCCTGCCTCAAAGAAAGGCGTGTCTGCTTTCAGTGCCTCCGCCTTTGCTTTTATCTTTAAGGTTTCTTTAGTTGCACAGTGGAACACCGTCGTGAGCAGCTGGGAAAAGTGAGGCGGTGGGAGACAGTAGATTTAGAACTGTCCGCGGTCTTGCACGCCTCTAATCCTTTTCTGTTTCTCCTCTCCTCCCGAGTCCTTCCCTCATCTTCCCAGAGTATCTCGTTCACTGACTTTGGCACTGAGCGGGCAAAACCTGACGTAAGATGGATATTTTATAATGTGCGTTAAATGGATTTTCAGACCCAGGAACTGTTTACACTGTTGTTCCGCCCTCCCCCCCCCACCACCAATCTCTCATCCCTTTTCTTTACACACATCAAGTGTGTAAGTACAAGTATGTGTATTTCTCCAACTTTTTTGCCTTAGTCTTTTGTCCGGCTGGTCTGCCTCAGACCACCGTCCTCCTATATCTGCACCACAGAGCTGGGGTTACAGTCATGCCACCATGTGTTAGTGTATATGTCTTTTTTTGTTTGTATGTGCACCCACTTCTATTTGACATGACACTTGTGGACATGTTTGTTGTTTATTTCTAATGATAAAATTGAAACAACACTAAGGAAATATTTCTCCTTACTAGTGTTTTATATTTTGAAATTGTTTCATTTGTTTGGTTATTTGATTGTCTAAAGGAAAGGCATCTATCTGACAATCTAGTTAGCTCATAGTAAAATCAAATACTAAAATGCAGCATTTCTCTGGCTCACTTTTCCTGCAGGCAGGTCTGTTCTTTAGAAGTAACTTGTAACCTTGTCAAATGTTAAGTCCATTTGATGAGGGATGTTACAATGCTAACCTTTTCTTTTGACTTTTTCTTTTCTTTTGAGACAGGCTATAAGTACTTCAAAGCTTCCCCTGAACTCTCAGTGCTCCTGTCTCTATCTCCTGAGTGCTGGCTGGCATTACAGGTATGCATCATTACACCTGACCTCAACAGCTTTTGAAAATGAGGAACATAATAATGGCTCTGGCCAGTGGGAGGAGGGCTTACAGAAGAACTACATTCATCTGTGTTAATGAATTTGAAAGTACTTTTCCTACTAAAGACCCTTTGCAAATGACAAAAACAGTGCTGAGAATGGAACAAAATATAGTGTTAAACTTGTTTCTGAAGTGATTGTACCAATTTACACTCCTATTTATAAATAGGAAGCCCTCTTTTTTTCTACATTCTTCCCAACATGTGTTACCAGATGTCTTAATTTTTACTGAGTATAAATTCTCATGTGGTTTTAATGAAAAATCCCTTGATTACAATGAGTTGGTTATCTTTTCATATATCTATTAATCATTCCTCTTTAGTAAAATATGGTTTTCCCCTAAGTTTATGCTTTATATAATGAATGCAGTATTTTCTTAAGCCTCTCTAAAATGTATTAATTTTTTGTTTCCTCCAAAAATTAATTCTTTATTCTTATTTTTTCATTTTACATTGTAGTCTCAACTATCAGTTGATCTCAGGTGATTCATTACTTAAGAGTAAAGGAGAGATAGGTGTTGGTGTCTTACACTAGCTACTTAAGATGCTGAGATCTGCGGATCCCCAGTTCGAAGCCAGTTGAGGCAGAGAAGTCCATGAGACTCTTATGTCAAATTAAGTGCCAAAAATCTGGAAATGGAATTTGGCTTAAATGATAGAGCACTAGTCTTGAGTAAAAAAGCTCAGGGACAGCATCCAGGCTCTGAGTTCAAGCCCAAGACCTTCACACACAAAGACACACACACACACAAAAAGTTAAGAAGGGCTATTTGGGAGATTCCTATGATTATAGTGCCTTGTTGGCTGGTACGCTTGTTTTGGGATGTTGGAGTGGACAGCCACTGGGGTACTACAAATTTCAGACATGATTTGAGAGGATTCTTTGAGCTAGCATCCATAGCAGACACCATGTTTTCAGTCTGGTGGTTTTTTATTTTGTTTTGTTGTGTTTTTACTATTAGAGATGTATGTTTCTTGTAACAGTCTATTCCATATGCATTTTGCTTTATAGTAGTTTCCTGAAATCTTTCAGCTTTAGGGACAGAGTTTTATTGATAGAAAAATGCAGTTACACACTTTTTCTTCTGTTAACATTCAGTTGTCATTGAAGTTGAAATGTTCTGAGTTTTTCTTTTTATGCTATTGAAAATGCTTTAATTTAGAGCTGAAATGCAAAGTTATGTTTGATTATGTATTTTTTTACCGTCTCACTAAATAGCCCAAATTGATCTTCTACTTAATAGTAAGTAGAAGATGCACATGCTGGGCTACAGCTTACTATTTTTAGTTAACTTCCAAATTTTTGGATTATACTAGCCTTTTGTTTAGAAAAAAAATCTTAAAATTTAGAATTTTTCAACTTTTTTTTTTATTGTACAATGTTTAGATTAGTATTTTCCCCCATGTTATTAAGATGAGAAAGCACTGACTTAATGTGTGAATTTTCATAAAATTCCCTTTGTTTCTAGATCATTGTGGCAGATTTGGACCCCAGAGATGTTTCCCTTGAAGGATGCAGAAATGGGCGCCTTTACCTTCTTTGCCTCAGCTCTGCCACATGATGTCTGTGGAAGCAATGGACTTCCTCTCACGCCAAACTCCATTAAAATTTTAGGACGATTTCAAATTCTCAAGACCATCACCCATCCCAGATTGTGCCAATATGTGGATATTTCCAGAGGAAAGCATGGTTAGTCTTTATTTTCTTTCATACTTTGTGTTCTCTTTATGTTGTAAGAAGATTTAATTATAAAAACATGGTAAGTAAGCCAGGCGCAGGCTCATGCCCATAATCATAGTTATTCAAGAGGCTGAGATGAGGATCTCAGTTCAAAATCAGCCCTGGCAGAAAAGTCCATGAGAGTCTTATCTCCAATTAACCAACAAAAAGCTGGAAGTAGAGCTGTAGTTCAAGTGGTAGAGCACTAGCCTTGAATGAAAAGCTAAGGGATGGCGCACAGGTATGAAGGTTAAGTCCTGGACTTGCACAAAAACAAATAGCTCACAGTAAATATATAAAGAAGTCAATGTATGTTCAGGCATGTACTTCTTTTTTTATGTTGAACACAAATTTGACTAAAATCTTTGAATGAAATAGAGCAACTCTTTTTTTCTTTTTCTTTTTTTTTTTTTTAATATACTGGTCAGTCATGGGGCTTGAACTCTGGGCATGGGCACTATCCCTCAGTTCTTCAGCTCAAGGCTAGCTCTCTACCTCTAGAGCCATGGTGACACTTCCTTTTTTCTGGTGGTTAATTGGAGATAAGTCTCACAGACTTTCCTGCCCTGGCTGCTTTGAACAGCGATCCTCAGATCTCAGCCTCTTGAGTAGCGAGGATTACAAGCATAAGCCACCAGCTGCTGGCTAGAGCAGCTTTTTAAAATTTTATTTTCAGCAGCGTTATTTTAACACAGTATTGTTATTTAGAGAACTAACGTTTGCATTAGTAGATAATCAGTCTTTTTTTTTTTTTTTTACACCATCCCAAGATGCTTAAGGTGATAACGCTATTATTTTTTTAGAATGAATTTTGGAAGCTTGTTTGCTGTGTGAGTTTTTATTTCTTTTCCTTTTCTTTTTTCTTTTTGGTTTTTCTGACAGTGGGGGCTTGAAATCAGGGCTTGAGCACTGTCCTTTAGCTTTTAGCTGAAAGCTAGT
Organism: Dipodomys spectabilis; assembly: GCF_019054845.1. Taxonomy (NCBI): domain Eukaryota; kingdom Metazoa; phylum Chordata; class Mammalia; order Rodentia; family Heteromyidae; genus Dipodomys; species Dipodomys spectabilis. The sequence goes on from NW_024870974.1 coordinate 4,005,055, forward strand.
GCTTTTATCACTTGAGCCATAACTCCAATTCCAGCTTTTTCTAGTTAATTGGAGGTAAGAGTCTCACAGACTTTTTTCTACTTGCACTGGGTTTAAACTATGATCTTCGTATCTCAGCCACCTAAGTTACCAGTGCCTAGCTTGAGTTGCCTTTTGTTTTCTTTAAAAAAAAATTAGTAGTTGTACAAATAGATTACAATTCAATATAGAGCATCTTGGTAATGTCACCCCTTCTACTATTCTCTCCCATTCTCTTCCTCTTCCCATACCTTAAAACATGTCAAATGCATTTTAGTGAAAAGTGTTTAGTCTTACTAATATAATTTAAAAATATGGAAAACACGTAAAAAGATAACCCAATATACTTGCCTGTATTTAATCATTTCTTTCTATAGAATATTAATATATTTTAACCCTTCAATAGAAACCCCTCTGTGAAGGACTTCTGCTAACTTCACATATAAATCTCTTGGATATCAATGTCAAATAGAATCTGATTCTTTGATGTACCATAATCCATTCTTTGATCACTTGCCAACATCTGCTTGGTCTCTTTATCCCATCCACCATATTGCTGTTTTCTGTGGTTGCCCTACTCGTGCTCTCTGAAGTCTCAGTAGCCCTTTGCCAAGGTAATGGATATATAAAAAAAAAATTCATATATTTTCTGCCTGGAGTTTTAGAATGAGTATCAATGATAGTCAGAAAACTAGGGAATTTGTTTTCTTATTTATATTGGAAATACTCCAGAGTCTGAAATTTTGTTTACATATGAGTAAATAAATTAAGTGCTTATGAAAAGGTCTACTTGTTCCAAAGTGTCACAGTCATTTTGGTTGAAATTTTGGAGCTTCTACTCAAATGCCTTAGTGAATGGCACAAATTTCTCATTAATGTAATACCACATAATAAGAAAGATCACCTTTTTTTTCCCAAGATCAGACTTTCCATGTATCTTCCCTGAAGCATATAAGATACTACAGAGAAAAAAACACAAGAAAAAAATGGTTATCTAGTTTATTAGCTTATAAGATATTTATCCTTGTATTCCATATACTTGTAATGATATAATTAACAGATTAAAATATTCTTTAAAACATTATTTGTACTATATGTTAATATCTTCAATGGAGATATATTATTTTGTTATTAAAACTACATTAAAGGTAAAGTTTTTATTTTTTTTTGTCTTTAATTTGCTTTGTTTTACCCAGAAAGACTGGTGGTGGTGGCTGAACACTGTGAACAGAGTCTGGAAGACTTGCTTCGAGAAAGGAAACCTGTGAGGTACTGTGTGATTATTGGGACAAATAAATAGGAGTTGGTAAACAAATAGGCATTTTTATTAGAAACTGAAGGTCTTTGATTTCTTTTGTTATTTGTTTAGTAATAAAATTTGGATGCACATATTGACCTTAGGAAATTTAGGCCACATAATTTGAATATTAACATTGTCAAGTTTGATGAATTAAGCATTCTGCATAGTACTTGAAAATTTTTTCTTAAAAGAATATACACATACTGGGCACTGGTGTCTCACACCTGTAATCTTAGCTACTCCAGAGGCAAAGATCTGAGGATAGCAGCTTGAAGCCAGCCCTGGCAGAAAAGTCCCCAAGAGACTCTTATCTCCAATTAACTACTCAAAAACTGGAAGTGGCACTGTGGCTCAAGTGGTAGAGTGCTAGCCTTGAGCATATAGAAGCTCAGGGACAGCAGCAGGCCCTTAGTTCAGCACAAAAGACAAAGCACAACAGACAAAGAAAAAAAAACAACACACACACACACACACACACACACACATACACACAAAATTGAAACTTTCCTATTAACTATTCAGTTCTCTAGTTAAGATCAATTGTATTTTCACTAAAAGAACTACATGGTAGCTTCTCACAGGATACTGGTATTTCTAGAAATACAGTGCACTAGGTAAAGGCCATATTGAAGGAAGTAACCTCAGTATATTTTATTGTATACTTTGCATTCATTTCAATAGCCTACATATGTTTTCTGTCTCTTGAAGAGTATGTAGTCTGAACTTCTATTAAAAACCTATTACCAAATATCATAATTACATGGGTTATCAGAAACTTGTGCCAATACCTGTTGCATAAATTTTTCTGAAAATTGTAAAATATATTTTACATGTATTAACTAAGTTGTATTGAACTGATAAAGCCATGCTTACCATTAAAATTATCTTTTTCATCCCTCCAAACTTGTGGCTAGAGCTGACCCATAACTAGGAGTACATTTAAGGTATTCCCCAAATTGTCCCTAAAATGGGCCATTTAGGATTTAAAAAAAAAAGAACTACCAAATGCCAGGCTGATCAGCTGGAAGTATATCATAGGAAAACTTATAGGGTGCTGAAGCTTAGTCTCAAGGCTTCTCAAAAGAGTAAAGGGGTGGGCACTGGTGGCTCATGCCTATAATCCTAACTGCTTAGGAGGCTGAGATCTGAGGATTGCAGTTCAAAGCCAGCCTGGGCAGGAATGTCCACGAGACTCTTATTTCCCATTAACCACTAGAAAACCAGAAGTGGCACTGTGGCTCAAGTGGTAGAGCATTAATCTTGAGCTGAAGAGCTGAGGGATATTGTTTGGGCCCAGAGTTCAAGCCCCACAACTGACCAAAAAAAAAAAAAAAAGAGAGAGAGAGAGAGAGGAAAGGGTGTTTCAGGAATTCTGATTGACTACTGAGGACAACAACTTGAACATCCTTATGAGTGTATGGGATATCCCAGGCCTTGTCTTGGGCTCAAGCCTACTTTGAAAAGTCTGCAACTAGTCTGGTCATTGAGCATTCAGGGCACTCTGACTTTTAGTTAGGATATAGAAAGAAGAGTAGAGATGTAGAAGCTGAACTACAGCAGACTTCAAAGTGTTTTTTGTTTTGCTTTTTACTTATTGGTTAACAGATATCATATAATATTGTGGATGACAAAAGTCTTTCTCAAAGGGAGAAAATGTATTTGACTAAATAGATAATTACAGAAACAAAGTGAACAAATTGAATAAGATCTTTCCTTGGTGTTTTCACTTTCCTTGGGTGGACTCTGAAATGAAGAATAAAAATACCCTATTTGTTCTAGTCTTACTTCCTTCTTTGGAAAGTCTAATGAGATCATTGGTGATAGTTAATTTTCTGTATATATAGAAATGGCTTAATTTGATTTAATGAATATATGTCTATGATCATAGTTTTTGTGGTGTCACCAGTCTTTGAGTTTTGAGAACATACAGTATTACTCTTTGTTCACTAGGTCACATTTATACAGTATTTTATAAGCTTCTTTTGCTGAAGTTCTCTGTGATGCAATGTCAAAGCTGGTGGCTCACACCTGTAATCCTAGCTACTGAGGAGGCTGAGATCTGGGGATCATCGTTCGAAGCCAGCCCAGGCAGGAAACTCTGTAAGACTGATCTCCAATAAACCTCTCAGAAAACTGGAGTGGCACTGTGAGTGGTAGAGTGTTAGAGTGCTAGCCTTGAGCTGAAGAGATAAGGGACAATGTCCAAGCCCAAAGTTCAAGCCCCACCACTGACAAAAACAAAAACAAAACCCCGGTGATGCAATATCAGTCTTTGCAAAGAAACAGAAGGACCTAGGAAAAATTATGATGAGTCAGGCCCAAAGAGACAAAAGTTGCATGTTTTCTCTCATATGTGGAAGCTAGATTTAGTTTATAAATACATAAGTAAATACTTCCAGTAGTATGCAAGTATACTCAAATGTACTAACTGAAATATGCTAAATTCAGGGGAATACTCTAATAGTAGTTCTTTAGAAAGGCTAAATAAAAATTAAACAAAATTAACACCAGGAAATTAGTACTTGAAAGGGGTGGAATGGCTCAAAGTGAGGGGTATTGGAAGAATAAAGAGAAGGACAGAATACAGTTAAGAATTTCAATACATATTCTACAAATTTAAAGTGGAAAATGTGTATAGGGAATTTGAATGTTGAAAGGGATGACATTGATTAAGATACATTGTATTCATAAACTGCTTTGTTGAATGGCAACTCCTTTGTACAAGTAAGAATTATATATATAATGTGTATATATACACACATAGAAAGTGAGTTGGCATGAAAATTCAAAAACAATTACAGAGTATCTTTATCCAAGAAAAAATTATGTTGACTGAGTAAAATTTTTATATATATATATATATAATTTTATAGTTCAGTATGTGTGAGGAAAAAGCTATGAGCTGGCTGACAGTCTTGATTGAGCACCTTAATCATTTTCTAACTTGTAAAACAAGAAATTTTACTCGTGTAACTGTGACTCCTCTTTATAATAACAATACAAAATTATTTTTAAATTCACAGTCTTAATAAAATGGAACTACTAAGAAGGAAAAAAAAGAGATTTTACTTGATCTAGGAATGTAATACCATAACTGTGAATAAGATTAAATATAAAATTCATATTGTCTTCCATGCTATTTACATTTATGCTAGTCTTATTTTAATAACAGGAAGTACTGACTTATATAGTTCTTTATAATGTCTTCAACTGAGATGTGTGATATTTTTAAACTATTCTGGTAATAGTCCCAAATACAGTATTTTCTGTGTACATTTTGGAATATATCATTTAGTATGTATTAGCTTTTAGGTTCAGTTTTAAGTTGCTATCTGATTCATCCATCTAAATTAGTTTTGGTGAGAACTGTTTGACTTTTCCACATATTTGGATAATGTTAATTTCCAGTAACAGGAAAAGCTTCATGTCCAGAGTTGATATGCTGAAATGTTAATTCATTTTATAACCTCTGTATAGAAAAGATGCAGTTAAGGCTTACAGTTTAGTTCTTTACTGCCACAAGCACCCTGTACCTGTAAGAAAGGCAGATGTAAGTTGGGTGCCTTATGCCTGCAATCCTAGCTACTCAGGAGACTGAGATCTTAGGATCACGGTTCAGAGCCACCCCAAGCAGGAAAGTTTTTGAGACTCATCTCCAGTTAACCACCAGAAACCCAAAAGTGACACTGTGGCTCAAGTGGTAGAGTGGGTAGAGTGCTTGCCTTGAGCTAGAGAGTTCATGGACAGTACCCAGGGCCAGAGTTTAAGCCCCATAATCAACAACAACAAAAAAGAGCAGATGTGAAATAAACAGGAACTCTTCTATATAGATGGGATTTCAGTTTGAAGTTTTTGATTTTTACTTGTCTTTGTCTTCTATAAGTTGCAGAACTGCCAGATGTCAACTAGTTTTTGGAGTTGATTTTCTGCTTATAACTATATCATTTAATGCATATTTGGTCAGTTTATATAGATGGGACAAATTAGGGGAATGAAACTAGGAACTTAGAAGACTTATGACTAAATTTTATATGACCTATTCAATATTAAGTGCTGTTGTACTATGTATGAATGGCAGTAATTGGCAGTACTAATAGATTATATGTTAAGACTGTCTTGAAATTTCAGATTGCATTAGGAAATAAAACATGTTAAAACTTTTAATATGTATAGAATCCTGCTGAGATTGTATGTTATCCATGCAGAAAATAATAATTTATGCTGTATCCTGGAGTTAGTTTTTTTTAATACCAGCAGTATTATTTGCACAAATTTACTACTCTACTTTAAAAAAAGAAGTACTCAGTATTTTCCTAACAGTCTATTCAGGCTTGAGTATAAGGAATTAATTTCAGGGTGACAGATGCTCTCTTTTTTATATTACCCATTTTATAGTTCACTTTTGCCAACTTTTTCTCTTTAGATTCAATTAATATTGATAAAAACTATTATTTGGAATCAGAGGCATAGAATTAAATGTAAATTGCTACTCTAGAGGTATTTAGGTGACTGGGAGGTGGGGGAGAACAGAATAATTTGCCTTTTAAGTCTAGGTATTATGTGTGCTTTGTGTTAGTATTACAATTCAGACCAGGTACTTTTGGTTAATCTGTAAGAGTAGTGACAAATTTAGCTCCTAAAAAGATATTCAGCAGTTTTGGCCCTTGCGATAATTTCTATATCATCCTTAAATTTACAAGTGAAGAAAGGGTAAGAAAGAAAGGCATGGTTCTTTAACAAGATGTAGTTTGTGACACATTTTTAAAAGTTATGGTTTTGGGGCTGGGAATGTGGCTCAGTGGTAGAGCGCGTGCCTTGCATGCCTGAGGCCCTGGGTTCGATTCCTCAGCACCATATAAGCAAAAAGAAAAAGCCAGAAGTGGTGCTGTGGCTCAAGTGATAGAGCACTAGCCTTGAGCTGAAGAGCTCAGAGACAACGCCCAGGCCAAGAGTTCAGGGACCATGACTGGACCCAAAAAAAAAAAAAAAAAAGTTAAAAGTTATGGTTTTGAATATGTAGCAGATACCATAAACATTGCAGAAATTACATATGGAGACAGATAGGAAGCACACTGTGAAGCTGTTTACTAGTTTAGAAAACATAGTTTGACTTACTTAGATTAGTAAGTTTTATGTAGCCTAATTAAAATATTGCCAATTCACTGAATGAGATACTCACAAGAGTTTGGATTCATTCTGGAATGTGATTCAGATTGTTAGTGAGCCACACATAATTTCTGATAGTACATTCTTTGTAAAAGTTGACAATAGTAGTTCAGACTCTTGCACATTTTTTTCCCCTTTAGGGACTCTGCTTCAAAAATACATTTAAGGATGGACGGACGGACAGGAAAAAAATACATTTGACATTTATTACAATATAGTCCTACAAATTAGGTTATGTCCAGATCAGTCTATATTTTTCTTCTTATTTGCTTGGTTTATTTTAAAAAGGAAAATAATACCAAAGCTATTCTTCACTCACGCTCGCAATCTTGTGCAGTCTCTTGCTTTCTAACTCTCTTGTGTTCTATAGTTTTGTTAAATATTGTTAATATTACCTTGGTGAGACTTATCATTATTTTTGCTCTTCTATATATTATTTGGCTTCAGCCTTCATTAAGAAACATTGACTACCACATGTCAACATTGTCCTAATTGGACTTCTGTGACATTTTTTCCAAATTCTAGCCACTCCTACTTTCTCTGCCCTCTTAATATTCCTAAAGTTCAATCTATTCTTAAAACGATTTGATAGCTTTTTTTAAAGGAAAAGAATTTTGTAAGCATAGAGTCTGACTTCAGTCTAACTCTCAATTATTTTCAAATGATATCTAAATCACGCATGTAGTTTTTATTGTTACCAATTATAATCAAGGGATTGAATGCCAGAGTTAAATTTACTATGAAGACCACAATCCGTCTTTTTGTCCAAGTGTATCTTCAACCTTCAACATAATATCCAACACTTATAATAATACTTATATACTTTCCTCTATCTCCCTTTGTGCCTTTTCTCTTCATCAAAAACTTTATGTTCCTCATCCTAATTTATGTATTTTATTGTATTCTAGCAATAAGCAATCTTCCTAACTTGCAATTATCATCTTTAATTATACAGTTAAAGAAAGGATATTTTATCTTCCCTAAGTTAATCTTTCTGATACACAGTCATTAGCATACAATTTTTATATACAGTAAACATATTGGTAAATTAATTTTTTTTTGTCAGTTGTGGGGCTTGAACTCTGGGCCTGAGCGCTGTCCCTCAGCTCTTCAGCTCAAGACGAGTGCTCTACCGCTTGAACACAGTGCCACTTTTTTTTTGTTTTATTAAACTTAAATCTTCCCCAATTACTTTTAATTATGTACAATAATGTTATTTGTATTTAATTTTTCTGGAAATAGTTCCTAAACTTAAGATGACATTCATAGAAGCAAATTACTGATTATTCCATTCCTCTTGGTGATATTCATTGCTAAGCTCGTTCAAGTTGTTGGCATCATTCTGTTTCTTGAAATTTTCAATCCCCATTCTTCCTTAACATTAACTGTATCAATCAATCATATTTATGTACTTAAGGTCATGCAAGATTCGTATATTTGGGGCAGGAATCTTGTCAGGCATCTTAGAATTGCACCTGTCATAGTTTAGGAAGAATTTTTTACACTTAAAATCAAGAGTAATACTTGTTCTCACATGTTTTAGTCAATCATTGGGGCTCAGGTAGTAGTTATTATGGTATGCTAAAGTTTGCTAATGCCACTTCAAGCTTTAGTAAAGAACTCATAGGACTCACACAGTAAAATCAGTAAAGGATAAAGGTTTCTGGAGCAAAGTCTAGAGCAAACTAGGCACAAGTTCCCTGTTGTGCCTCCATGTACAAAATGTTGTCTGCTAGGGAAGCTGACCTGCGCCTCAGTGTTCATTGGTTTTATTAGTTATTGAACACAAGGCACAAAGTTACTAAAGCTGCAGGCCCATGGAAGAAAGCGTATCATTTTACATAAAAATAGATCATCTGTCATACTATGGCTCAGTGCCTCATGGGAAAACACTCAAAGCAGCAGTTAGAACATTCCAGAAACACAATTTCTGTGAGCTCACCATGCACTAATCAGGAAAACACACTTGGGAATATGAAAGGTTGGAGGACTGGTAACTTTCCTTTTTAAAGTGTTAAAGTGAGTTTTACAGCAACTCATTAAATAGTTTGACTTTATAAACAAGTGGTTCTCAGTCTTGTTTATGGTTTTGATGAATATATATTTTGAATATTTTTTTCAGCTTTATAATTTTATTTTGCCACTGTAACATAGTGCTACAAAATTTGTTGTATAAACTAGTATACATTTATTTTGAGTTCTATTATGCAAAAATAGTCTCAAACACACATGTGTTTTATTGTGTCTGAAAATTAAGTATGCCAATAGCCAAAGCCTATTGCAAAAAAAAAATCTGTATGGCAGATCCAGGCTTCTCTGTTTAGGTGTAACAAGGCTGAAATCAGAGCTACATTCTCTGTGAAATTGACTCTAGATGCCAAACTATTTTCAGACATAGTCAGGTAGTTGGTATAAATCTATGTAGTTGTAGAACTCTTTGTAGAGGTACCAGCATTCCTTGCTTCCTGGCCACATTTTTTCATACCATAGCTGAGCAGAAGGTCAAACTCTTCTCATGTTTTGTGTCTCTGGCCTTTCTCTCACCTGCTTTGCTTTTCTATACTTAAGGAATCATGTGCTTATATTAGGCCCATCTGAATAATTCAGGGTTCTCTCCTTACTTTAAGCAGCTAGTTAACAACCTGAATTCAGCCTTCAGCAGCCTCTCCACAGGATGCCTAGAGTAGTAATTGATTGAATAATATGGTAAGAAGAATCTTGAGAGGAATTCTTTAGAATTCTAAAGAGTTTTCTTCTAGTTTACTTTTTTGCTTTGCTGAGGATAAAACTGGGGGATCTTAGGCTTGCTAGGTAAGTGCTCTGCCCTCGGCCATCTCCCACATTCTTTCTGTGAGTAAATAGGAAAACCTATTTTTTTTTTCTTCTCTTAAATCTGAGTTTCATATGATTAATAATACTTAAATATCTAAATAGGTGAAGTGATAACAGTTTTAATTCAACAACTGAAGCATGTTTAACTTTTATTTTGGGGAAAGTTCTTTTTTTCTTAGTCACTTCTAGTGATACAGAAACATGAAAATGTAATAAATTTTAAGTTTAGATTTCTTGTGTGCTATTTTCCAGAACAAAAATCAGGAGTAGTGTAAAATGTGTGTTCGTTAAAATCTTTATTTTGTTGGTGTGGGTGCCAGTGGCTCACGTCTGTAATCCTAGCTACTTAGTAGACTGAAATCTGAGGATCATGGTTCAAAGCCAGCCCAGGCAGAAAAGTCTCTGTGAGGCTCTTATCTCCAATAAACTACTCAAAAACTGGAAGGGGCACTGTAGCTCAAAGTGGTTGAGTGCTAGCCTTAGGCAAAAGAGCTCAGGGACAGCACCTCGACCCTGAATTCAAGCCCCATGACTACAACCACCGCCAACAAAATCTTTATTGTGGAAAAGGAACTACATCTGTGTTGATACTCTAAAGGAATGGTCAAAGAACAGGTATGTTGGTATAAAATTATGACTTGTGTTAGTTTCCTTTAAGGATATTTCTTTCTAGCCAAATACCTCAATGGATTTTTTTTTTATTGGTGTATGTTTAGATATGAATGGGGACTAGTGTGAGGAAGAAGAGGATTGAGAATGTACCTTAGAAAGGATATACACAAACACACACACACACACACACACACACACACACACACACACACACACACATTCATTAGTTCAAACAAAAATTTTAGGTAAGTGGAACATACTGAGCTGTAACTGGAATGAAATGGAACGCGTGTTCCACATTGAAAAGGCTCAGTCAATATAACTCCTGCTGTTATCATGTACGAATGTGGCTGGGTGTTTCCATATCTTTGAAATCTTCAGGACATTTTAGAATCTGAGATTATGTGCAAAAATGACCAAATTTCTACACATTTTAATAATTAAGAAGTTTTCAAACACCATGATCCAAGTAATATAATGAGTCAAATTTAGTCAGTGGGCAGCCAGTTTGTAACTATCTGATAAAAAGAAGTTATGGATGAGAGAAAATTATATTTCTTCTAGGCTTTGTATGATTTAAGTGGATCGAGTGATGGTGGAAAAAATAAAAAATACTGGACTTGTAATGTCTAATAATCATTTGTTTATTTTAGCATGTGGGAAAGAAAAAATGAAATATTCAGATTTTATTTTCAGTAAGATGAGGAATTACATATCTTAGACTAATTTTTAATAGAATGATAATTCGCCTATAAGAACTTCATTTTAAAAAATTCTGTAGGTGCTGTCAAGAGTCACAACATTTTTTCATTACTCTTTGTTTTCCCCCGTTTTTTGTATTTTTTCGTTACTCATTTTTTAAATCAGTTCTTCAGTAGCCTGAAGTTTGGAATTGCAGTCTTTAAGGAAACACCTTGAATTTTATCTTGTATAAAATTCAAAATTATATAAAATTATATAAAATTTATATAAAATTATATAAAATTAATATAAAATATATGTAATAATTGATCAGTATAATTTCCTATGGAAATTGTTGAAGATAAGAAACCACTGGCTAGGGCTGGGAAGTTGGCTCAGTGGTAGAGCGCGTGCCTTGCATGCATGAGGCCCTGGGTTCAATTCCTCAGCACCACATAAGCAAAAAGAAAAAAGCCAGAAGTGGCGCTGTGGCTCAAGTGGTAGAGCGCTAGCCTTGAGCTGAAGAGCTAAGGGACAGCGCCCAGGCCCAGCCAGAGTTCAGGCCCCAAGACTGGACCCAACTGAAAAAAAAAAAGAAAAGAAACCACTGGCTAATAATGATCATGCTTGAAAAAGACTAGAATTAAATATTGGAATCAAACAAGCAACAGTCTTGGGGTGTTTTGGTTTGTTCCTTGTTATTTGTTTTCATTTGTATGTGGCTGTTCTTTTGTATTGTAGTTGATATTGCTCTATGAAGTGTTAATTTGTTACATTCTTCCATTGCTATTATGCTAAGTCATGTATAAGGAACTTCAAACCAATGTTCTATTTACATTCTTCTCATTTTTCGTTATGCTTACATGGTGTGTTTATCCTTTTATATAAGTCACCATACAGTAGTGAGTTTTTTTGCTATAAATTAAGAAAAGAGAAAATAATTATTTTGCATTTAACTGTTTTATCATTTTATGAGTTCTTCATTCCTTTGTTTTGAATCATATTTCCATCTGAAAACACTTTTGTCCATATTGCTTTAAAAAAAAAAAACTTCAAGTTTTTTAAAGTGCAAGTCAATACTGACAAATTCTCCTGGATTTTGATGATTTGAAAATGTCTTTATATTCATCTTAATTTCTTTTTTTCTTAACTACCATTGTTTTTAAAAAAAGAAATCAAGCAGCAAAGTAAAGGAATTACCCATTGGACTGAACTGCTAAAATTGGCATTTCCTACTTTCATTTCCCCACATACATACTCACTCTCTGCTCATTATGCCATAATATTTTGATGCATTTTAAAGTAAGTTGCAGGTATGGGTACTCTTTGTTCCTATGTATTTCAGGACATCTGTCACTAACTAGAATTCAGTGGGTATTTTTTAATTTGGGTACATTTATATTCAATGAAATATAAAAAAACATATTAAGTGTACTATTGTCTCTCTCCATCTCTAGCTCCCAGAGCAACTACTGTTCTGATTTTTCACTGTAGATCCACTTGCTTTTATTAAAGCAGTTTACACAATTGTGTTCAATACTCTTTCAGTTAGCAAGTTTCTGAGAAGCATGTAAAAGTTTCATGTATCGCAGCTCATTTTTTTAATTGGTCAGATTTGTTCCATTTTATGAGCGTACTACAATTCATTTATCAATTTTATTTTGAAGTCCTAGCTGTTTACAGATTTTAGCCTCTGATGACTAAAGCTTCTATGAAATCTACTTATGACATTTTCTGTTCACAATTTATTTTCATTTTTACTGGTAAGTGATAGCAGCATAATTGATGGGTTATAAGGTTAATATACTTTATCTGATTAATAATATACTATAAAATAATACTAAAATAGAGCTGATAGATTTACAAAGTTAATATGGTTAATATTATAATTAATATATAATTAATAATAGATCCTTTTCCAGATTTTACCTTTAGGATTCCAATAAGCATATGAGAGTCCTGGTTCCTTCCCATTGTTGCCCATAGTTGGTGCTTTCATGCTTTTAATTTTAGCCAATTAGTAGGTATAAAGTGATTTTTCATTATAGATTTAATTTTCATTTCCATGATGTTTTGAAGATACTAAGTATTCATATTTTCATTTTTTAGTCCTTTGTAAAGGGTTTATCTTGTGTTTATTCATAGGTATGTTCTCTATACCTATTCTTCTATTCTTCATTTGATTTTTTTTTTTATTTTTATAAGCATTTGCTGCCATCTGACTTGTCTATCAGTTTTCTTAAATGTATTTTTGGTGGTTCATATTGTCACCATTTTTTTTATTCTATGGATATTGCTTTTTATGTTTTATTTGAGAAATCTTTGCCTACTGCCAAATTATGAAGTTTCTCCCATATTATATATGTTGTCTTCTGGAACTATTGTTTTAGATTTTATGTTGTACATTAAGTTGTATCCTTTTTACATTTCCTTATTATTGTGACATTTGGAAAGCCTAGATTTGTATTTTCATCCATTCTTCCTAGTAACTTAAAAAAATCTGCCTACTACAAAAGATTATATATAGGCCTACTAAAGGTGTCTTTCTTAGCAGGGATAGTTATTTTATCATTGCTATTATTATAACCTGTGACTGAAAGTAAGTAGAAATTCCAGGTAAGTAGAAATTCCAGCAGGGATAATATGATACCTGGAGGTCCTTTACTACTTGGAAGGTTGAGTTTAATTGGATCTGCCAGTCCAGCCTTAACAGAAAAGTCCTTGAGATTCTTTCATAACAGAAGCTAGATGTGGTGGCATATGTCTGCCATTCCAGCTGTAGTTGGAAATGAAAAATAAGGAGATTTCAGCCTGGGTACATACCTAGGCAGGAAGCAAAGCTCTGTTTGAAAAATACTGAGTGCAATAGAAGGGGAGGGGAGCTTAGAAGCATGGCTCAGTGATAGACCGTCTGCCTTGCAAGCACATGCTCTTAAGTTTAAACCCTAGAACTACAGAAGTATATAAATAATTTATTTTCTTTCTACATAGATTCATTTAGTTTGTTTATATTCCATTATATTTCTGCTGTATGGAGTATTTATGGTTCTGGTTATAAGTTAAAGAAGCAGTGATTTTGGAAGCTTTTAACATTTGGATGGAGAACCAAAAATTGATAACTTAATGAACGTAGATATTTTTAGTTGCAAAAGTATTGATCAATACCAAGAGAGCTTGACATTGCACAATTTTAAATAATACGTAAGAGAGTTTAAAATTGAGATTCTATATTTGATAGTACTATTATATAAATTGATTCTATAATTGCTCTTCAGAAAATATTTTTAGTGCTGGTTGAGACTTGTACTCAGGGCCTGGGCACTGTCTGAACTTTTTGCTCAAGGCTAGTGTGCTACCGCTTGAACCACATCTCCACTTCTGGCTTTCTGGTGGTTAATTCGAGATGGGTCTCATAGACTCTCCTGCCTGGGCTGGCTTTCAACTGTGATCCTCTGATCTCAGCCTCTTAAGTAGCTAGGATTACAGGCGTGAGCCACCAGCACTGCATGCCCTTCAAATTTTAATCAGTATTTTGGGGATTATTGTTTAGTTTAAATGAGTAAAAGCTTTTTCTCATTTCTTTTATGAAAATTATTGGGCTGGGGATGGTCTTCCTTGCATCAGAGTAATGAGCCCTGAGAGCTTAGTTTACAAGAGAAATAGAACTAACTCATTCAAGGTGATCTGGCTTAGCAAAAGGAACTATTATGTAAATAAGCAAAATTCACAAGTGTTATACTTCAGCTTTGGGTGCAAAACTCTGCTTATTACATATAGACTTTGTTCTGTCTTCTGTATCATAGGAAGCTTCCCAAGACAGTAAAACTAAATAAACTGTTTAGAACTAATTAAACTGATAAACCTAAGTAAATTTGATTCTTTGATCAAATTATAGTCATTGTATCATCCCCACTTCTGATAAATATAATGAACACTAAATTATTTCACCAGTCATATTTGCTGTAATTTGCTTGACAGACTGATACCTATTTAAGCCAACATTTCAGTTTGACATGTTTTTTATGCATTGCAGTCTCTTACAGATACTAATAAATATTGTATACAATGCAGGCCTTCTCTTCATTGGTGTGGGATATGACATAGTACCTAAACTTTTTAAGTGTTGCAGAGTTTAAGTTTTTAATGTGAATTGATTTCAAATTCAAGATAGTTATAATAACTTCTTCCTCTTTTCATCACATAGCAACATGTAAATAGATTTAGTCATGTTTAGTCAGTGATTGCATATATAAGCATGGTCCCATCATCTTGTATTGGCTAGTGATAGCACCATTTTAGTAGTAATATCATCTACATCTATGATGTTGGCAAAATGACATACTCAACTAATGACAGTTCTTAGGACATGTTTCTCTTGCTAAGCAACACATGGTTGTAATTTTAATAACAATACACCTTTAGAATGGTCTATCTAGGTACAGATTTGACTTAACAAATACCATCATAGATTGTATCTGAGAGAAAATTTATAGCATTGCAACATTCCAAATGTTAGATATGAGAAATTGGACTTATTGTCCAGTGTCTTGGCATTCCCAGTTTTAGTTACTAATAGTGATTTTGGATTGTCTATGCCAGGATAATAAAATAAAGTTAATTGGAAAAAGGAACTATTGATGAGACAGAAATCCCTTGGGATCTTCTAAACTTGCTTATCAAATGATGATGCTCTTACAGAGAATTATTATGTTAGAGAAATAGTTGAAGAGTCTAGTTTATGGTCTTTATTTATGGAATGATAGAATGGATATGTATAAGGTAATAAAATGGTATTTTACAGTTTTCTAAAGACATTTATTTTTCTCAGACATGGACTTTTTGTTTTTGCTTTGCTCTAAAGATGATCAAGATTCTGTGCATGGTCAATAGCTCACTGATCTTCCGTTAGCTCCTGTTTTGGTGTTACATTTCTCACTTCATAAATTTTCAAAGTGAGACAGGGTGAAGTTGGATCATTCCAAGTATACTAATCAATAACAGAGCCTCCTGGTTTTATTTTTGAACCTCAAACCACTATATATGCTTTCCATGTGTGTTCTGATCTTATCACATTCATTTTCTGTCCCAAAGAAAAGTTATCTAGAAATCAAGTTAAGAAGTTAATTTCTTTATTGCATTCTATTGAGAATGATTAGCATTTCACACACAGTGATCAACTTGGATTATTTTAGAACAAACCGAGTTGTAAAATATACCCAGTCTCATAATTTAGATTTTTAATACTACAAAATCTTTGGATGTTAATCAGTGCAGCTACCATCTGAATCTGTAGAAAATTTCTTAAAATTAACATAGATGAGTGTCCTGTCAGCTTAAAACATCTGTTTTAAAACACCTACTAATGTTATTTTCTTTTTCCGTTGTACAAACTGATGTTCTTTCTTTAAAAAAAATCAACTTATTTCTGAAAACACCCCTTTCTTACAATCTGAAATTATAAACCAATGAATCTTTAATAGTTGTTTATAATAGATCTCTTTTGTCTTGAAAGTAAACACAGTTATACACTTACAACATTAATATTGTCATTTGTATTGTTCCTTTCCAGCTTTAAAATCACACAGTGGCAAACTGTTTTTAATCAGTGTTTCCTTTCCCTTACCATTTTATGTCAGGCTGATGCAAGAAAGTAAAGTTTTAAGTCGAAAGGAAAATTTTTGTGGGAATGTAGGTTTTATAAAATGAACAAACATCTTGAACTCCTCATACAATTGAGAGATATTTCCTCTGTTTTCTGACTATTTGGGTGTTTAAGCTTGTGGAGCATCTCATAGAAGTACCATGGATCATGAATCTGAAGAAATAGTATATGTGGTTTTAGTTATCACCTGTACAAGAATGACTTCCAAATCTAACTCAGCAGCACTGACCTCTGACTCTTTTACTGGCCTCTATGTGCAATCCCAATACCGTTTTTTCTTGAAAATATTGAAGGTACTGGTGGTTTGAGGCCAGAAGGAATCTCTTTGAACAACTTACTCTAACTTGCAATTTTAGCCAAACATTAACATCCTATTACCTACTACTTGGAATTATTCTTGTTTCTTGTTGTAAATACATGATTATGAGAGCTGTGTTTTTAGCAAATGAGTACTTTTTATAGATAGCCTTTGTATGAACTTTTGTCTTGGGTTGTAAGGATTATATATTCTCTGATGAAAATGTAAATAAAATTATTCATTGCTATTATGTGACATTTCTTTTGACTTATTTATGAAAGAAGTCACTTTAGGTGAAGAATTTAATGTAGTTATATGCATCTCTTTGTACCATTATGAGATACTTTATAATTGATAAGTTATCTATTATTTGATACATATTTGTTGAACACCTATCTTACAGGCACTGATAAACATAGAGGGTTATACTTGGATTCAGTACTTTTTTCATAGTACAATGGAAAAGACAATCTATATGGATATACAAACGTAAAATTAATAAGCCCTGAAATTATGTATTTTCAAGATATAATTCTATCAAGAAAATAGGGATACCATTAAGATATTGGGGGGGGGGGGAAGACTAACATTCTAGAATAACTGGATGTAAAAGCAGAGCTAATTGAAGGAATTCAAGGAGCATTGGAGAACGAGGGCCTCAAGGTCTCATTGAGAATAAAGAACAGATCCTTTGTTGTGGGGACTGCAAGGTAAAAGAGACTGCCATTGAAAATCTAGATGTTTAAAATACAAATGGAGCACTACAAATTGCCATTGTGAACAAAGACATTTCTGTATGACATTATTTCAGCTCATTAAGAATGTGACTATGCTTTTGGACATGCAAGTCTAGTTCTTAATACTTTACAACTGAGTAGTAAAATTACTATGGCTATGTCATCATCTGTTTTCAGGAGTTTAAAATCAGCTTAATGAAAAAGCATTCACTTAAAATGTTTGGTTTTAATTCTAGGAAAAAGGCAGCTGAGGACCTCTAGTGTCTTAGCTGAATAAGGCATACATTTTTCTGTGGGTGTCTCAATTGGTGTGTATATCAGAGAGACCGAGGCCAAAAATCAAATAATTTCAATTTAGCTTGTGGACCCAAATGAGCTTATAAAACTAGGCTTGTGTTTTATTTGTTAATTCCAAAGAAAGGTTATGATTTGTTTTCAAAGGGGATGTGTACATTCATCAGTCTAATGTGTGCATTACTACAAAATATTTGCCTCTATTACTGCTGGTAGGTTATAAATGAAATTTAATGTTTAGAATTTTACCATTTATACAGTCTGAAGATTTACATGTTGCGTGTTTATAAAAGCTGTTTGAAGATGTTTATGAAAACTCATCCCAAATTCACACATTGCCTACTTCCCTAAATCTGACAGATACAACTGACTTAACATTGGAAGAACTGTTTGCTAAAGAGGAATAGATTAAAATTAATTTGAATCACATCTTTATAAATAGTAACCTTCATAATCTCTTTTACAGATATCATGGTAAATACCAAAATGTGACTGATGAATGGGTTGATAACAGGAGTTTGTACAGTGTAAAAATTATGGTAGCTAATGATAACTTTGATGAATAGTTATAATTATAAAAATATAGCTTAAATCCTGATGGCTGAGACCTAGAATGTATAAACCCCAGGGGTTTTTTTTCTTGTTGAATTCTACAATAGGTATTAATAATCTGACAATTGCGTATCACATCCTAACAGCCTTACAACAGCCTATAGGGTTTTACAGTCTTAACTGCTTGCTAACTTTTTGAGCTCATGTTCTGACGTTGTACCCTGTTGTTCATTCTGCTGAAGGGGCAGTGTGTTTTCTCAAAGTTGCTGATTATCTTTCAGTTCAAACTGGGCATGCTGACTCCTTTACCTTACCATATGTTCCCCAAAGAGCAACATGTCTTTGTCTTTTAGAGTTCTATAGTTTGTCTCCACCTCAGTGTGCCCTTTCGTGACCATATCTTTCCTACTTTATTTTTCAGGCAATCACTGTGTATATCTTTTACCTATCTACTCATTTTTTGTTTCATCTTCAAGAAAGGAGTATAAATTCTTTTTATCCCCTGTAACATAGAAATTGATCATGTAAAAATATTAAAAATCAGGAGTTACATTAAATAAAAGTCTAGCTACCAGAAGAAGGGGAAACAAACTGTTAAGTATAATTACATCTGGAAAGTTAGTTTGGACGTGAGAAGAGACTTCAGCTTTTCTTTTTGTTTTTTAAGAAGACTATTCAACTCAATAACTTGCTGAGAAGTATCACTTGTATACCTTAAAATTCACCCTTTTAAATGTATTGATGTTAGCTTGACAAACAATATTACATAACCATCATCAAATAAAGAATAGAAGCTGAGTACTGGTGGCTCGTACCTATAATCCTAGCTGCTCAGAAGTTGAGATCTGAAGATCACAGTTCAAAACTAGCCTGGGCAAAAAAAGTGTGAAACTCCATCAGCAATTAGACTTCATCACCAATTAGAAAAACAACTGGAATGTAGTTGCATTGCAAGTGGTAGAGAGCCCACTACAAGTAGAAAGTCAAGCAAGGGTACAGTGAATTCAAGTCTTGGTACAGGTTTTCTCTCTCTCTCTCTCTCTCTCTAACACACACACACACACACACACACACACACACACAGAATTCTCACACAATTACACACACACATAGGCTTGGTGAAGCCCATGGTTAAACACACACACACATAGGCGTGGTGAAGCCCATGGTTAATCACTGATCGGTTACTTCATCCTCTTCCTATAACATTTATCTTTAGTATGGATTTTTCATACACTGAGCATACTTGAGTCTTTTTTAATAAGTTTTTTATTGTGAAAATACTGTACAGAGGGGTATGAGCAAGGTAATGAGTACATTTCTTATCAAGCATTGTTGCCTCCTTTGTTTTTCCCTTACCATCCCTTCCCTCTCACCTCAACTACACTCCCCCCACCCACCCTCCTCCGCCACCACCTAATTGTAAAGTTCGTTTTTCAACAGTGTCTTCTACATCTCATTGTTACAATGGGTCAACCTGTATCCCTATTTAAACATTTTGTTTTTTCCCTTCCCCTCCCCAAATTAGACCAACATACAAAGCAACAAAAAATCACATGGTACCTTATAAATACGTTAGAAACAATAGCAAGAAAGGAAAAAAAAAACCACTTGTGTCCTTATCTTGAAGTTCATTTTGCTTAGCATCATCTTATATGGTCATATGTACATAGCTTTTGACCTTTTCAGCTTGTGCCAGACATATACTAGTTACTGCAAATAAGGGAAACAATAGGACCTATGTTTCTTTGGGCCTAGCTTACTTCACTTAATATAATTTTTGAGTCTTAATTCTTACCACAGGTAATAGTCCTTACTGATTAGTTTACCATTTACATAGTTTGTTGATTTACCTACATTAAGATTTTGTAGATATTTTATGATTCTGTTTGATCTCTTACTATTGCCTTATGGTGCTTTTATATTTTACTTTTAATGGCTGCCTGTAGATAAAACAAATAAAGTAGAAATTCTTAACATAGCAGAAGGTAGAAAGGGAGGAAGAAATTGGGCGTCTATGTGGTGGATGAATCAGAAAGGAGAAGGATAAAGAGACATGGAAAATCACAATATACTGTTGGCTCACACCTTTTATCCTAGCTGCTCAGAAGTTGAGATCTGAGGATCGCAGTTCAAAACCAGCCTGGGCAAAAAAAAGTGTGAATGAAACTCCATTAGCAATTAGACTCCATCACCAGTTAGAAAAACAGCTGGAGAGTATTGCAGTTCAAATGGTACCTGTTTTTCTAAAGTTTGGGCATTTTGTTTTTAGCAGAACAGATGATTTTCATTGACTTGATTCTTCTATATATCTGCAACTTTCCTGATAATTTGTAAAGCCTACTTATCAGAGGTTCTCCATACATGCCATCCAAATTCAGTGTTTTTCTGGGAAGAACAAATACTAAGCTCTTTTAGAGTATCGTTTAGAAAATTAGGATTCTTTGATCAATTCTGTTATAATCAGAAAATCCAAGAGATGTCCAAGTGAATACTTTAGAAAAATGTATAGATCCTATATTTTATGAAAGAAGAACAATAAAACATTTCTCTTTCAATGTTTGAAGACTCCGTTCTGTTTTGTAATTGATCTTTCATTTTTTGTTCTCTTTGTAGCTGTTCAAAAGTTTTATGCATAGCATTTGAGGTACTGCAGGGATTGCAGTATATGAACAAACATGGTTTAGTACACCGGGCACTGTCTCCTCATAATATCCTGTTGGACCAAAAGGTAATTTTCAAGTAATAATAGGTGCTGCTCTGTTGCTGGAAATGTAGAATGCCTGAAATCAGCCCCTCTCTGTTCCTCAGATGGACCATAGAAAATGAATGTTCATATGAATATTCGTAAAATGTTCAGTAGCTGACAACATAGCTTTAAACTATTTTGATGTATGGATTATTTTCCTCCCCACATTCATTTTCTAGCTTCATGTTTTGTTTTTCTCTTTCTTTTTTTTTTTAAAGTGAGACAATAAGAGTAAGCTAATTGGGCTGGGAATGTGGCTTAGTGGTAGCGTGCTTGAAGCCCCAGGTTCCATTCCTCAGTACCACATAAACAAAAAAATAAACAGAAGTGGCGCTATAGCTCAAGTGGTAGAGTGCTAGCCTTGAGCAAAAGAAGCTCAGGGACAGTTCTCAGGCCCTGAGTTCAAGCCCCAAGACTGGCAAAAAAAAAAAAATAATTTACAAAAAAAAAAATATTGTAATCTGTACATTAACTGCTAAAATAGATAAGTACGGCTAAAACCACGTATACAAGTGTTAATTATTCTGTTAATAATTATTAAAGAGTATTAGAACATAGTAGAATTATAAAAACCTTAATGATTTTTGAACTGGAATTATCAGATTAAGAATTCCACTATAACAGTTAAATTTTAACCTTATTCATAAACTGCAACTCTACTGAATAAAATTTCTCTGTAAAAATCATTGTCATCGTCACCAAGAATTCAAGAGAAATGAAAGTATTATTGTCTTTTTGTTTCCTTTTTCAAAACACCTAAATATATAAACAACAGAAATTTAAGTGAAAAATGTGCTCTGGTATTTTGAATTATATAGGATCTGAATACAGACTTATAATGAGTGTAAAGTTGACTAAATATTGGCAGATAGTTTTGATGAAATTATATTTTATAAAATCTTGAGTACTGGTATTTTGCTAAAATGATATAATTTTATAATAGTCTTATAAAAACATGTAAATAATACCTTTTCCAGTTGTTTTAAAATACTTAATGGTAATTTTTTCCATTTTTTTTTTGTAGGGACATATTAAATTGGCTAAATTTGGACTTTATCACATGACAGCTCATGGTGACGATGTTGATTTCCCAATAGGGTAAGAATATATTTTCCTCAGTTTTGAATTCTGTTTTAAACTAAATGATTTTTGAAGTTGTTAATGAGATTTCTCCAGTGTCCCATAGATCTTTTATTTGTATTTTATTCAATTAGAAGGATAACATATTATTGATCTTACGTACTTTATACTTTTTAATTAATTGCATTTCATTCAGAATTAAATAAGCTTAAAGATTACCTAAAGATTACCAGATTTTAAATTAATTATAGCATATGTATCAGATATAGTTTTAATGTTTCATGTCTATCTCCATAGTCTCTAAAACCTAATTTTATATTAAGATGTAAATTGGCCATGGGCATTGCCGGTTCATGCCTACATTCTAGCTACTCTAGAGGCTGAGGCCTGAAAAATAGAGTTTCGAAGACAGCTTTGGTAGAAAAATTCATGAGACTCCCAATTCAATTAACCAGCAAAATGAACTAGAGACATCACTTAAGTTGGTAGCCTTGATCAAGAAAGCTGAGTGATAGAGCAAGGCCCTGAATTCAAATCCCAGTACTGACACAAAACAAAAGCATGATATAAGTTGCTACATTGTGGGTTATCAGAGGTAATGGCATAAATTCTATGTCTGGAAGTGTATGTTTAACTGTATAAAGGTTTATTTAGTCACTTCTGATACGAATATTGTAGATGTTCTTCTCCTAGAAAGTAATGGATGGATGTTTCATGCATTACTCTAGTAGGTGTTTCTGATAATTTGGTGTTAATATTTTTTATGTGGTTCTTGAACTCAGGGTCTGGGCACTGTCTCTAAGCATTTTTTGCTTAAGGCTAGCGTTCTACCACTTGTGAATCACTTCACTGCTGGATTTTTTGGTAGTTACTTGGAAATAGAGCCTAAAGGATTTTCCTGCCTGGGCTGGCTTTGAACCACAGTATTCCTATGTCAGCCTCCAGGGTAGCCAGAACTAAAGGCATGAGCCACTGGTGCCCAGCTAGTTCGTTTGAAATATTTTAAAAATAGAATTCTTTTTCTAGAGTTTTTATATTCACATTGTTTTAGATATATGGAAGTTATAAAAATAATACACCATTTCTCTTCATATCCTTCAGATTTTTCCAGTGTTAACATTTCGCTGTATTTACATGAATGTATTTATGTGTATGTAATAATTTGTTGGAATCATTTGAGAAAAATTAGCAAACATAATGTCTTTTTCTTTAAGTACTTTAGTTTATATTTCTTATAATGAAGAATCCTCATATAATTTCAGAATAATCATAGAAATGAAACTAAAATTGATGCAAGATTATTATCTACCCTAATCTTAGTCACATATTTTTAATTAAAGTGGATTTTTTAATGTTTGTGTGTGATTTGCTCCAAAATTATTTGTCACACCATTACTGAATTGTGATAGTCATGAAATGTGTTTTTGTAGCAAAGTGTTGCTTAAAATTTTAATTATATGTTAAAATTTACATGTTGTAATTTAATTACAATCAAAATTTTCTGTAAATTTTTTGTAAAAAGCCTCACTTAAATTACTCTTTGAGTTTTATACTTTAATATAAATTTCTTATCTAAATTTGTCATTAACTAACCCATAGATAATTTTCTTAGATGTTATTTGATGCAAAACATTTATTGAACATTTTCTTTTCAGCCTATTGTATAGACAGGAAGGTGCTCAAGAAGTTCATTCCAAAAACAAAAAAAGTTCATTACTTAGTGGGAAGATTTTCTCTGCTGATGGCCAAGTATTACATATTAAAAGTACAAGCAATAGATGTTTTTGTGCATTTTTTTTTCTTTTGTCAATAGAGGGGCTGTAACTCAGGGCCTCACTTATTTTTTTCTTCTTCCAGGCTGGTGCTCTACCACATGAGCCACAGCATTATGCTGGTTAATCAATAAAAATAGATTCAGAATCTCAAAAGACTTTCCTGCTAGAACTGGCTTTGAACCAGGAATAGATAGGAGTACAGGAGACCAGCTTAGGCAGTTCCTTTCATCTGTATAAAAACTATATTTAATACAGATAATTAAAATTTTCTTATTTAAAAATTCTTTTTAATGGAATGTTATTAGTCAAGATCTAGCTTTGTTATCATGTGGTAATTGCTTTTTTATGCACTTATGAAGGTTTAAGTAGTTTGATTTATTGGCCTTGATTTCAGGGTCTCAATTGGTTGGCTTGCATAATCATTTATCACTATCACTTAAGCCACTCCTCCAGCCTGGCTTTTTCTGGTTAATGTAAAGATGGATGGAGTCTTTCAAACTTCTCTGCCCAGGCTAACTTAGAACTGTGATCTTCCAGATTCCAGCCTCCTGAGTAGCTAGGATTATAGTTATGAGCACTGGCACCTGGTGATAATGCACCTTTCATTATGACTTTCACAGAGATGCCGTTAATGTGATTACTGCTGCCTCTGCTTTTTGTCTAAACCAGTTTGTATAACACAAAAACTAAGACAATTACTTTTTGAACATTTTTTTTTTTTTTTTGGTTTGGTAATGGGGCCTGAACTCTGGGCCTGGGCGCTGTCCCTCAGCTCTTCAGCTCAAGACTAGCGCTCTACCACTTGAGCCACAGCGCCACTTCCGGCTTTTTTCTTTCTGCTTATGTGGTGCTGAGGAATCGAACCCAGGGCCTCGAGCATGCAAGGCAAGCGCTCTACCACTGAGCCACCTTCCCAGCCCCTTTTTGAACATTTTTTACTTGTATGTAAAGGTTTTTAGGATTTAGCGATGATAGAAAGGAGGTGGCCATTTTTTAAAGCCTGTCAAGTATTTTGAAGAAATATATATATGAATTCAAAATGTATAGATAGAATTAGTGGAATTAGGATTTTTTCTGTGTGTCCAGCCATACCTCCAGTTCCAGGTTTTTCAGTTATTTGAAGATAAGAAGTCTTATGGATTTTTCTGTCTGAGCTAGCTCTGAACCTCAGTCCTCAGATCTCCACCTTCTGAGTAGCTAGGATTATAGACATGAGCCACTGGTGCCTGGCAGAATTAGTCTTTTGTTAGTATTTATTCTACCTTGCTTTGAAGTCTTAAATGCAAAGGACCTTAGCAGAAAATGTTAAAGGGCAAAATGTGAGACATTAGCTAGAAAAAAATGATCCACCAGCTAAGGCATGAAAGAAAATATTTACATCAGAAGAAGCTTACAGTCAAAAGACAAATATTAAGGGAACTGTAAAGTAAAATGTTACCATCTGTTTTGAAATATTGTAAAGAGTAGAAACTGGGCGTTGTGTCAGTTGGCCAGTAGCTTGATACCTTGTTAAATTGGCACATGATGAAAGCCACTTGTACTTACCTCAACAGTCATGCTGGTTGCAAGGATCTGGTCATTGTCTTTTACTGCTAAAATGCTGAAGAGGAGAAGGTTGTTAGAAAATGCCCTCCATTAAAGAGCAGTTCTGAGACTTAGTTGGTTTTTGTTCATTTCTGTCTTTGATTAAAAGGGAATTTTTAGAGCAAACATTGCCAATGTGCTTTCTGATAGATTTACTTTGGTTTTCATTACCTATGCTATTATTTTGAGTTAGATTTACCAGAATCAGTAATGAAAGTACAATGTGGAGTTCTGTTATATGTTCCATTTTTCTCACATATTCACTAAGTTTTGTGTTATAGGAACCTAGACCTCAGTTATATCATAACATACCCTTGCCAAGCACTTGATGTGAGTAAAAGGGGGTGGGTAGGGTGGAACTAGAACTGTGCATTTAGTATTCTACCATGTGGGGTATAGGTGATAGGTAGACAAATTCATTATGAGTAATTGGGATACAGAAATAGTAGAGTCCTACTTCATAATTCATTTATTTTTATACCTTTGACATTCTTAGTGCTCAAAATAACAAATACTGATTTAAAGATAAGGGGTAAAAATAATTCAATATTAAGAGAAGGTAGGCTGTGAGGAAGAAAATAACACCTGTAATCTTAGAGGACTAACAGAAAGGCAATAGGATAAAATCAAAATAGCAAGCAAGGAAAGGAGCCATTGCTGAAGACAGAAATACTGGCTTTAAAGTGATTTCAGACTCCTATCTATTTACTTTTCATTCCCATAATTATTGCTATTTAATTTTAATAGCATAGGACTTACACAAAGGTCTCATTACACTGATAGTAAAAATACATTGCTGCTTCTTTTTCCAGATCTAATTCATAATATTGATTATTTTAATATATCATTAACAGGTATCCATCATACTTGGCACCTGAAGTAATTGCACAAGGGATTTTCAAAGGTAGTGATCACATGCCAAGTGAAAAACCATTGCCTTCTGGGCCAAAAGCAGACGTGTGGTCACTTGGGATCATTTTATTTGAGCTTTGTATGGTATGTATATTAAGAAAATACCAGTGCAATGAAACGTGTGTGCTTTTCGGAATGATCTTCTAGGATAGAAAGTTATTTAGTAATTAAAGGGTTCTGCACAGATTCACTAGAAATGGCAAGAAAAGTCTTAAATTTTTAAAAATCTTGTTTGGTAATTCTCATACATTGCTAGAAATACTTGTGTTTTTACAAGTTTTACTACTTGTTAGTATTGTTTTGAGATCTCCACATATGTTTACATTTATTACTTAATGTAAATGTTTATAGTTTTACAAAGTATAAACAATTCTAGAAAAGTTACACTAAAACTGTTTACCCTCTTAAATGTTCTTGTCTTTCTGCCCTCTAGTTTTATTTTCTCCTATTCTGTTAAATTTTCTACAAGTTCAGTGTCTGTGCTGACTTTCTATGAAGCCTCACCCAGACATCCTCTAGTATTAAATCTAAAGCTACCATTAAAAATCAAAGAAATTAAAAGCACAGTGATTTGAAGAACATAGTTGTTTACCAGCACAATAGGCTCTGCCTTATGATATGTAGAAACCTCAGGCAGTCAGGATGGCTCTCTCATTCATCTGTTTCCACACTTGCTCCCTTTTTATTTTTTCCTACCCAAAAGGGAAAGAATGTGTAACTTCATATTTAAAAGATGACCTAAAAATTGCAAATATGAATTCTATATACATTTTACCACTGAAAACTTACTCATTTGACCATATAGAGACACAAGGTAGGGCAGGAAATATGATCTCCAGTTGAGTATATAAATGTTGAACAGCTAATAGTCTGTTGTAGAACAACTTAATGGTCTATCAGTCCAACCTCTGTATGCCTGCCAATATTAAATAACTTCTTTCTTTTCTGTTCTTCCTTTTACTGTAGAATTTATCAAAGTTGTCACTTTAATTTCTCTGAGGGAGAAATTTTGATTATCTGTTGTTGTAACTTGGATATAAAATGTCTCCAAGGCTCCAAAGGCACATAAAGATTAGTTTTCATGGAGGAGCTTAGTACCACCAACCGGATACCCCAGCTGGTAGAGCTGTTTAAGAGTTGATTGGATCATTAAGGCATTAGCCTTATCAATGGATTGATTAAATAATAAGTTCACAACTGAATGGACTACGTAGAAGTTGGGCCCTCATTGAATGAAGTAGGCCATTGTATTTTTTCTCCTTTTTGCTTCCTGGCTAAGATCAGGTGAACAATCTCTTCTGTTACATATTCCTACTACTATGATGTTCTACTTACCCACAGGCTCAAAGAAATTGAGTCAGCCAACCATGCAGTGAAACCTCTGAAACCATGAGCCACAATAAATCTTTTCTTCTAAGTTTCTTTTTTCAGGTATTTTGTCACAGTAACTGAAAGCTGATCGACATGGTTATCTATTGCTTCTGCCTCCAAATGCATTAACTAGCATTGATTTTCACAATCTAAGAATTAGTTTAATGGGTTTTTTTTTTTCATTTTGTGTTTTAAGAACTAATTCAACAGCAGATGTATTTAAAAAAAATACCTTTGTATGATGATGTGGGTAATATGTTAGCTTTTTGTTACTTCACAAATTCCTGAAGTAGTGAGCTTATAAAGAGAAAAGATTTGTTTTTGTTCATGGTTTTACAGGTTTGAGTCCATCATCATTTATAAATTCTAGCTTTTAAGAATACTATTAAGGGCTGGGAAGGTGGCTTCAGTGGTAGAGCGCTTGCCTTGCATGCATGAGGCCCTGGGTTCGATTCCTCAGCACCACATAAGCAGGGGAAAAAAAAGCCGGAAGTGGCGCTGTGGCTTAAGTGGTAGAGTGCTAGCCTTGAGCTGAAGAGCTAAGGGACAGCGCCCAGGTCCAAAGTTCAGGCCCCACGACCGGACCCAAAAAAAAAAAAAGAACTTGAAGAATACTATTAAATTATTCATAACGTGGAGTTAACATATTGTCACTACATTTTCTATAAGAAAATCTCTGATTTTCTCATTCATTGTTATACTTTCCCCAGCTCATCTAGGTTTTTATTGGTATGGAAATGATAGAAATATTATTCTATAAACTCACAACAGAAATGAGGTTTTGTTAGGATATGAATGTAAAGTATATAAAGTATAAATGTGAGGTATATTCTTTTTATTGTCACTGTGGAAACTTCTAATGATACAATATATGATTAATTCAATTGTACAAATACTCCAGAGTTTTTACTGTATAAGAGCTTAATGGCACTTTAAATGAGAGATTTTCACAAGCAGCTTAAAGGGGGCAAACTAACATAAGCTGAATGCTTTTAGATTTTAATGGAAGATTTTAAGATATAATTGGCTAACACATCAGTAAACAACTAAGGGAACTTTTGGTATACTAGAAGTTCTAAGTAATTAGATAAGAAGGTATACAAAACCTGTTTGCTTGGAATATTACCAGAAAGTACTGCCCCTCTGCCACCAGAAATCTCCATAGTCTGAAATACAGGTAGGAAATCTATATCTCAATGACAAAATTTCTAAGAAATACAAAACAATAAAGATGACCTTTACATTAAAGAACAAATAATAGAGGAATTGAATTGATACCATTAAATGAATTTTTAAAGTAAATACATACTTTTAAAGGCAAATAACAATTTGTCTAACAATTACAGAACTTATGAAATAAGAATAATTACTGAAAAGCACCTGTTACAGTTGTAAAAAAAAAAAAGTAGCTATTAAAGAGCATAATGTTTGGGGAAAAAAAAGGCAATCTGAAAGTAAAGATGGGTAATTCTGTCAGAATTAGGCAAAAAGAGATTGAAATTGAAAATCAAAAATTTTCAAAGTAGAGAAGATGGATCCAGATGTTCTGAAGTCTGTACCACAGACAGGGAAGTATCAGTGTGTACAGAAGAAAGGCTTCAGTATGATTAAAAAAAAAATTAAAACATACAAAACAGCAAAAACACTCAGAAGCTGTACAGTACATCTTTAAGATGTATAATGAAATAATTAACAATAGTCATTAAGCCCTTATCAAAAGAGAGGAAGTTTGACAATATTACACATCTGTTATCACAACCAGTTTCTGTGATAGTCTTAGAAAGATTATCTCTGCTATATAATAAGGTGAGGTAAAAAGAAGTTAATCCAGTTGCATAATATAATAGTAAACGGATGAGCAGATACATATCCATTTACCTACAAAGCTGCTGTACTCTTTTGTGGGGCTTGAACTCTGAGCCTTAAGCTCTTAATTTCTTAATAGGCCTTTTTTCTCTTATCTGGCTTTCTGCTACTTGAGCCATGCTCTAATCTAGCTTCTTTTTCTGGTTAATTGGAGATAAAGTCTCCAGACTTACCTGTCCAGCTTGAACCATGATTCTCCAGCTCTCAGCTTCCTGACTTGCTAGGATTGTAGACACAAGCGACCAGTGTTCAACTCAAAACTATACTCTTAGCTAAAATATTAAGCTGATTTGTAAAATTGATGTCTTTATTGATCTCAAAACCTTAAAAGGCCAGAGGCAGGTGCTTGTGCCTATAGTTCAAGATGCTCAGAGGGTAGAAATCAAGAAGATTCTATTCAAAGACAGCCCAAGCAAAAAGTTAGTGAGATCACATCTCAGCAAAGCTGAGCATGTTTCTTCACCTTTATAATTCTGAGGCTTGCCTAAGCAAAAATGTGAGAACCTAGCTGAAAATTTAACCTGAAACAAAAAGGGCTAAAAGTGTGATTCAAGTGCTCTCCTAGAATGCATTAGGCCATAACATTCCCTTAACAAAATAGTTGTAATATACTAACAAGAATTTCTTTCCTACTTTTAGGGAAGAAAATTATTTCAGAGTTTGGATATTTCTGAAAGACTAAAATTTGTGCTTACTTTGGGTAAGTGACATACAACTAATTATCTTATAGGTGAAGATGTGTTTTTGTGAAATGCCACCTAGTCAATTTTCTAATGAACAGGTACAAGCATTAACAAGGCAGTTTAAGACCTGCCTTTTCAGTAATAGTTGTTTTTTTTTTATTAAAGAATTTAAACCTTAGCTCTACAATTTTGCTAAGTAAACTAATTCATATAATCAAACTTAGCTGTCATTATGCTAAGTGAACTAACTCATACAATCAAACTATGAGGTTATGAAACTGTTACTTCTCTGTAGCAATTTAACTTCAGATTATATATTAACTTCTGAGCTGCCTATTACATTTATTATGTATGAACAACTAAGAAAGCTTGTTTTATTTTATAATTTGCTCATATATTTTTTTCATATATTTGAAATTTATTGTAATAAAGTTTGTGTGATTTACTTTAGAGTAGATTAAATGTATAGTAATGAAAGAAAACCACTTTGCAAACACTTTTTTAAAAAAGTAACAAGAATGTGGCTTAGTAGTAGAGTGCTTGCCCAGCATGCATGAAGCCCTGGGTTCAATTCCTCAGTACCACATACACAGAAAAAGCTGGAAATAAAGTCTCCAGCACAGTGCCTAGGCCCTGAATTCAAACCCCATGACTGGAAAAAAAAAAAAAGTAACAAAATGGTATCCTGGTTAAGAGAGTTTTCTAATGAAGATACTTTATAAAAACATAAATATTAATAAGATTTCATAAGTTTTACAGATTTACCCCATTCCATAGCTAATGTAGCTATGAAGGGGATTTTGCAGATTTTTAAGTGTGGTTAGCAGCAAAACTTTATATTTGAGATTTCCTCAGGGAAATGTGTATGCAATCTCCAAATAATAAAATACATAAAGTAATAAAAATAATAAGATAATAAAAATAGTCTTATAATCATGAAAAAAACATGACCTTAAAAAGTGAAATTTTAACATCTTTTACTATCTTTGCTTACTAAACATTTAATGTCTGAGGTTCTTTGTTTTTATAAAAACATGAAAGTTAATAAATTCAGATTTAAAAAGAAAAAAACTATTTCGGGGCTGGGAAGGTGGCTCAGCGGTAGAGCGCTTGCCTTGCATGCTTGAGGCCCTGGGTTCGATTCCTCAGTACCACTTAAGCAAAAAGAAAAAAGCTGGAAGTGGCGCTGTGGTTCAAGTGGTAGGGCGCTAGCCTTGAGCTGAAGAGCTGAGGGACAGTGCCCAGGCCCAGAGTTCAGGCCCCACGACTGGACCCAACAAAAAAACAAACAAAAAAAAACTATTTCAAGTACCAAACTGCACCAGGCTGTTTCAATGCTTTTTATATCGATTTTTTCTTTTGTAGACTGTGTAGATGACACCATAGTAGTTCTGGCTGAAGAGCACGGCTGTCTGGATATTATAAAGGTTTGTCATGGATCTGTCTGTTAGACTGTTAGTTCTACTCTAACAGAATACCTGAGACTGTGTGATTTATAAAAAACACAATTTGGCATAAAGTACTTGATAAGAGAATTATATATACATCTCCTACCTGGAACTAACAAAGAGAAAAGCAGGGGCTGATAATGAGAATTTATATTAATTTAGCCAGCATCACTACTATTTACATGACTACAGTACCAGATATACTCCTCTTTCTATTGCTTTAGGGTCTGTGTAGTGTTTAGCTGCACCTATGTCTTTATTGTATGGTAATAATA
This sequence comes from Dipodomys spectabilis, assembly GCF_019054845.1. Taxonomy (NCBI): domain Eukaryota; kingdom Metazoa; phylum Chordata; class Mammalia; order Rodentia; family Heteromyidae; genus Dipodomys; species Dipodomys spectabilis. The sequence goes on from NW_024870974.1 coordinate 4,036,950, forward strand.
CTGAACAACATAAAACAGCAAAAGATCATACTTCTGTTTTTGTTAACCCAGGGCTTTATGTATACTACTGAGCTACACCCCAGCCCTTGGGTTCTTTGTTTCTTGCTTGCTTGTTTTTTTGAGACAGGGTCTTGCTGTGCACCCCAGGCTGGCCTCAAACTCATAATCCTCCTGACCCTGCCTCCTGAGTGCTGCTAGATATGTCTGGTCAAATCAACATTCTTAAAGAATATCAGAACCTGCATGTCATCTTCTGCTTCAGAATGATCTATGTTTACCCCTGCCAAATGGAGACCATCCAGCCTGATCAGCAGGCATCGCTTACCTTACAAGCTGAAACTTTCATAGAAAATTTGAAAAACATCTGGAAATTAAGCTTAAGGGTTGAAATATGACCTCAGCTGTTTACTGGCTCTTGTTCGTGGGCAAGTCATTTTCTGTCACTGAAGTATAGTCATTTCTTATGTCAGATGTGGCACAAGGAGATGGAAGAGCTTTGTAAACGGTGGCACACTATTTGGTCTATCAACCTACTCTTGTTACTACAAGGACATTTACAAATCAGCCTGTTTCCAAGTCCTACTTTCCTTATGTTCAGAGTACTTTTCTCAAAACTTACCTCAATTCACACACACCTACACCCTGCCCCTTTCTTTTCTTTTTCAAGCCCTAGGACTTGAAATCTGGGCTATGGACACTCTCCCTGAACTTCTTTTGCTCAAGGCTAGTGCTCTGCCACTTGAGCCACAGCTCCACTTGCAGTTTTTTTCTGTGATTAATTAGAGAGAAGAATCTCAAGGACTTTCCTGCCTCGGCTAGCTTGGAACCATGATCCTCAGATCTCAGCCTCCTGAGTACTTAGGGTTACACGTGTGAGCCACCAGCACCAGGCTTCACTTTTTAAAATTAAAGACAATCCTCTTGGAACAGAGAAAGGTGTCCGTTCAGCATGCACTATGGATCTCAGACTTTCGAATGCTTGTGCAGAGAAGGGACTTGATAGTGGGTCCTGCCTTATTATCTTACAATAAGGCCACTGAGGTTCAGTTTTGAAGTATCAGGCATGATGATACAGCTGGTGATGTGGAACCCACAGATTCAGACTGGTGTTAGACTCCCACTCACCCTCAGAGGGCTGATGCCCTGATAGGCTGAGAGGCCTTAGCCCCACCTCAGAATCCAGGTCTTTCTGACCTTCCTTGTTTTCTCCCAGTCCCAGTATGGGGAAAGATTTTCTGCAAAGGTGCCTTACCTACCTGAAGAGATCCGCCAAAAGAGAATGTGGCTACCACTAAACAGAGAAGACCAGACTTGTATTCTGCTTAGGGAGACTAAAGTCTTACATAACCGAACAGATTTGGGTCATGCGTGATTGTTCTCATATCATAAATGATTGTTCTCTATTCAGCCTGTTTCACTGTAAGGAAACTCTGATGTCTGCTTTGCCAGGTACAATGGACTCTATTCCAGGTCCTCATGTATTCACCATGTCAGTTTATTTTCCCTAAAAATTAATTGCTTTCCCCCTAAAAGTTGTCTAAATTCCCCATTTTTCTGCAACCTTGTAGGAAAAGGGGTACATAATTTTGAATCATGTTTGGCCAGTGGATGATTACACTCTGGTGATATTTCCCCTGCTACATTTTCCCCTTGTTAGCACATTAATAAATGTATGCCTTTTTCCTGAAAACAATTTTTTGTTTACAATGTAGGAGACTGGGGAAACATAAGATTAAAGTATAGCAGGTTCACTTTTCTGGTAATGGCTACATCTCTGGGCAGAAAGAATACTGTGTCCTTACAGAGCAGAAGTACAAGCTAGGTAAATTCTGTGAGGAGCCTCTACAGGATCTGATTCCCAAGTGGGTAGGGGATCCTTGTGATCTAATCATCTTTTAAAAGTCATTAAGTTTCAATACCTGAATTTTGTAGAGGACACAGATTACCACTGGCAGTCTGTTAATGAAAATCTCTTATTTTGCCTACTTGGAATCTAATAGTAAGCTATTTTAAAATTGTGTTTATTTCTTCTTTGGTACTTGCATTTTTCACATTGAAAAATTAATATAGATTTGTGTACAGCCTAAATATTTTTTTCATTAAAACAATAGAGATGCAAACATTTGATTAAAATGTACTTTTTAAGTGGGTCATTTAAAATAATTCTCTTTTTTTACTAGGAGCTTCCTGAAAATGTGGTACATCTTTTGAAGAAGTGTCTCATCTTTCATCCTTCTAAGAGGTTAATATTTTAAGATTTGGGCAGTATATCAAAATCTTTTACATATAAGCAACTTATATTCTGTTTTTATAATGTTAGCAAATTAAAGATCTTTATAAATATCATAGTATATAATTACAGTAGTGTCACAAATGTGAGTTTTTAAGGTGCTAATACTTTGTTAATAAAAAATAATTAAACATTAAACTATGGTCAAAAAATTGACATACAAATAGAATTATTAGTTCATTTTCCAGCTTCTGAGTAGAAAATTCTGTTAGATTGTCCATATTCCTGCACTCAATGATAATATCAGAAAGAAAAACTGGACAATAATGTATTATAGTAGTAAACTTGGATACATGTTAAATAACAATTACTGTTGATATAAAAGTATTTCTTTGTAAAGCTTTTTTTTTTATTTGATGACATCACTATGGCTATACAGCTATTCCTAAGCTCCTTAAGTTTATAATATTTGAAAATTAAAAAATGAACTATACTTGAGGGGGTGGGGGGGAAGGAAAGTCAGGAGGGGTAAAAATTGGAGAGGAGGAGGAAAAGGGTTGACACTGTTCCAAAGGAAATTTACTCATTACCTGAATCATGTAACTAGTCCCTCTGTATATCACCTTTACAATCAAATTTTTAAAAATAAATGAAGTATTCTAACGTATCTTTTAAAGTATAGCTTTATCAGAACACATAAGGGAGAGAGGAATGACATTAAAATAGTTTTGTATAAATGTGCCATACTTAAATAAGGTAGGAAGCAGATTTAAAAGATAATGATCTATATGTTGATCAGATTACAATGTTGAATAAAGTAATTTTGTGTTAGTCAGGTAAAAATAAAACTAAAAGCTTTTATAGAGTGGTTTCTCAGTGATTTCTTATTATACTTGAACAGCTTACTGTCATTTGCTTATTATGTAAAGATAGACATCTAGACTGATTGAAGCCATTTGTTATTTTTCTGTGATTAGGTATTTAAGGCTTTTAACTATCCCCTTGAATATGTGCTGCTTTGCTAGAAAAATTTTATACTCTTCATTCACACTCTGTATTTTAAATTGTGTTTCTCAAGGCCAACCCCAGATGAATTAATGAAGGATAAAGTATTCAGTGAAGTATCAGCTTCATACACCCCCTTTTTCAAACCTGCAAGTCTGTTCTCATCTTCTCTGAGATGTGCTGATTTAACTCTGCCTGAGGATATCAGTCAGTTGTGTAAAGGTAATAATAAATGAAACAAAGGCAATCATGAGTCTTAGTTCTAAAAAAAGTCCCTTTATCCTGGTCTTCGTTTTGAATTTATTGACAAGTATATTTTATATCAATGGGATTTTATTATTACATAGGAATTGTGATTTTTGGGGGGGGAGGTGGTTAATTGGGGGGCTTGAACTCTGGGCTTGGGCACTGTCCCTGACCTCTTCAGCTCAAAGCCAATGCTCTACCACTTGAGCTACAGCACCACTTCTGGTTTTCTGGTGCTTAATTGGAGATAAGAGTCTCATGGACTTTTTCTGTCCGTGCTGGCTTTAAACCTCGATCCTCAGATCTCAGCCTCCTGAGTAGCTAGGATTACAGGCATGAGCCACCAGCACCCAGCCCTTGATGACTGACCCAAAAATTTAATCTTATATGTGATTCATGTTCCATATAATTTCTTATAGATGACTGTAAAGTCATGTTGATAGGAAGTCCATACTATATGTAAGTTAGAGAATATCAGCTTTTGTGGATGGATCAGGGTTTTTTTGGTCATATACCTCAGTACTTTCACTGCTTGCATTCCTAGTATAGAGGATAAACATTCCAATTCTATAGTTTCAATGTAAGGAATAAAATTTCTAGATTTCCTATTTTTAGCTTCTCTTGTTATAGGAAACAGATTTGTGACTAAAGTTGACTAATAGTCTCCTTGGCATGAGAGTTTCTTTGAGGAAAAACGTTTCTGTTTCAAAAAGAAAGGTAGCTAGATACAGGTGGCTCACGCCTGCAATCCTAGGTATTCAGGAGGCAGAAATCTGAGGACTGTACTTTCAATCCAAAGTCTTTTGAGACTCTTGACGCCAATAAACTACCAAAAAAAAGCCAGAAGTGGGGCTGTGCCAAAGTGCCAGAGCACTAAACTTGGGCAAAAAGAAGCTCAAGAACAGTACCCAGGTCCTGAGTTCAAGCCCCAGGACTAGCACACACCAAAAAAAAAAAAGAAGAAGAAAAGAAAGGTAATACCTCAGCAGCTCACTTTCTCTTTTGAATGTGGGAAATGATCTAGCTTTCCAAGAGCTTAGTTCATGAACTATCTTTACTTTGTAAGCTGTCTTTAGGGGGATACTATTTTTAGCCATTAACATTCAAATTGTTTGAAAAGAGAATGGAATCTGGCAGCCAGGCCCACCTTCATGTGGACATGAAACCCCACTCCAGCTCAGTGCATCCACTGGTGTTATCTAAAGATAGAAAGCAGCTGTGAGGATCATGGCCCAGACACACAAGCTCAGTACATTATTGAGATTTATAGGACAATAGCATGCTTTCCCCCTCTCATGCTCAAGAAAATTAGGACTGGCTGGTATTGACTTAACTCATCATGAGGGTAGGCCTTGCTAACAGTGCTCTAATGTATTTCGTGATCATTTTATTTCCTCCTCTCATTGCCAGAAACACCTGGTTGTTTTTCTCCACTGTTAACTGTCCTCTAAAGGTAAAAAAAAAAAAATCACAAAAGTGGAGAGATCCCTTTTTGAGTCACTGGAAATTTTAATCTGACTTGTCTGAGGCTAAAATTCCCTCCAGCAATTCATCAATTATAGTTCAGGGTTTTTCTTTCACAGCCCTGATTCCAGAGATGTTTTCTGCTCATGAGTCTGTGCTTCAGTAATTTGTAACTATATTACCCAGTCTTGGTTGTAATAATTTGTCACCACGTTCTTGAGTCTCTAACAGTTCTAAAAAAGACCTGTTGATTTTTCAATCTGTACTGTTATTGGGAACAACTCACAGGCTGCTTACATAGATAACCTGCTCTTCAGTTTCCTTTTTTCAGAATTTCAGCTATTACTGGCTATCAATTTTAAAGAAAACAAAAATTGTGCTGATTCTTTTTAATTCACCATTAACAGATATAGACAGTGATTACCTGGCAGAAAGATCTATTGAAGAAGTTTATTATCTTTGGTGTTTGGCTGGAGGTGACTTGGAGAAAGAGCTTGTTAATAAAGAAATCATTCGATCAAAACCACCCATCTGCACACTCCCCAAGTAAGGAAGGAAAAATAAAAGTTAATAAAAGAAAAAGATGTTTGTGTGTTTTCATAGAAATTCGAACTAAAGAATTCTGGAAGAAATAGATGTCACCACTTGTTTGATCAGAATTCCTAATTGCAGGTTATTTTATATTTTTATTTTTCTTATGTTTTTAAAAAGTGAATATTTTCTTTTAATAAATTTGAAGTAGTTGTGTTATGAGATATCTGCAATAATTGATAAAAATGAAAAATACTGCTGAGAGCAATATTCATTTTAGTTAAAAACTGGAGCAATAATATTTAAGTTAAAAACCGGACTAGTGTCTCTTATTATGGAGAACTATTTATTTTCCAAATATATTTATAAATATACAGAGCTTTGTAGGCTCACTGCAGCGTTTAGAGATTGCTACTGTCTTATAGTTCAGAAAAATCTGCAGAACACCATATTATAAATTAGAATGGAAGTTGGATAACTTTATAGCTATGAAATACAGATTTGTAGCCTTACAATCTGTATGAAAACATGAACATGAAATTCTTGAGCTTCTGGCAGTCCTTTAAATGTTTAATTTTAGATTCTAGAACAGATTTGATTGTTGTAGATAACTGTACAAATCATCTGGTCATTTTTATTTTCACCTTTCACATTTCTAGTTTATTATTTGAATAAGTTATTAGATTTCTACTTGTTTACCCTCTTAAACTGATTTTTAGATATTAAACTCAATCACAAAAATCCTTCATTGAAATGAGTCTAAATTTGGAAATAAGATAATTTTCAAGAAGAAATGGTATGAAGGTTAGATTCTTAACACAGATTATCTGAAATGCATGTCACATTTGAGACATTTATTATCAATCATTTTTCCCCAGAGATGTTAGAACATTCAGTGTGCCTTTACTCTCTTCCTTTGATATTTTTTATCTATATACACTTTCTTGGGATGCATTTGGATAGAACAATGCCAATAATAATTATCATTGAACGTGCATGAACAAAGAATTGCGTTTAACACTTTTGTATTCTTGTATACATACATACTGTATTCATCCCAGAACAAGAGACATCTAAAAATAAGACTTGTTTGGAATGACATCAATCATCTAATCTAAAATTTATTCTTAATAAAGGGATTATGACTTAGAAGAAAGTTTCATGTTAACTGGGTGCCAATGGCTCACACCTGTAATTGTAGCTACTCAGGAGGCAGAGATTTGAGAATTGCACTTTTCAAAGCCGGCCCAAGCAGAAAAGAAAGGCCCTGAGACTCTGAACTCCAATTAACCACTCAAACGGCAGTGGAGCTATAAGTCAAAGTAGTAGAACACTAACATTGAGCAAGAGTTCACACCCAGCTCCTGAGGACTCACAACCAACAACAAAAAAGTTCAGTGGATTTTTTTTCTTGACAGAAGAAACAATCAGTTGTATGCTCAGTATAATAGGTGTGTATGTGTGTTTGTGTTTAAATCTCTTTCAGTTTCCTTTTTGAAGATGGTGAAAGCTTTGGACAAGGTCGAGACAGAAGCTCCCTTTTAGATGATACTACTGTGACATTGTCCTTATGCCAGCTAAGAAATGTAAGAATGATATTTATAACCCTTAAGATATTTTTAATTAAATATGACTCCTTGTCTTCCTGTTTTTATAAAATATGTGAGAACTCCAGAAAGATAGATACCCCTGAATGAGACTTCGGTAAAATAGCATCTGTGTAAATTAAGCTTTTAGTACATGTTATCTGGATGTTTGCACATGCACATAAGAAAAATTAGATATTTTTGAGGGTTTTGCTTATTTGTTGTTTTGAGACAGCCAAGGCTGAACTTGAATTCATAATCCTCCCACCTTAGCCTTCTGAGTGCTAGGATTAACAAGTACATATCACAATGTGTGGATACAAAAAGCATGTTATCAATTTATCTTTTCACCATCATTTAGTGTTTTCATTTTTTTCTTTGTCTATACTTTATATTGATTCAATGTTATAAAGTAGTATCTTACTATGATATTGATCTTAACCCTTATAGTACAACTGTGTGTCTCATGTTTTTAGCTTTTTGCATATTATGTGCACTACTGGTCTACATATTTTCTGAATATTTCTGATTGATTTTGACTTCTGAAAATATATATTTATAATTTTACAATATTTTCCTTTAAAATACTGTTGCTGCTAAACTAACTGTATAAAATATTTTGTCTTTAAATTCACAGCGATTAAAAGATGTTGGTGGAGAAGCATTTTATCCATTACTTGAAGATGAGTAAGTATATTTGGTGCTCTTTTACACTCATTTTTCTATTTATATTAAATATGTAAATAGTTTGTACATTCTCTTTAAAAAGCACTTTCTGAACAGAAAAAAGGCTTTAATTTACTAGAATTTCATATTTTTGTCATTTCTTTACTTTTGTTCCTTCCTCTTTTACAGCCAGTCTAATTTACCTCATTCAAACAGCAGTAATGAACTGTCAGCAGCTGCCACTCTCCCTTTAATCATCAGAGAGAGGGATACTGAATACCAGCTAAACAGAATTGTCCTCTTTGACAGGCTGCTAAAGGTAGGGATTTTAACATAGAAAGTGGAGGGCAGGCCCATATGCAGTTGTTCCCTTCAGTATTCTTGATTTTTGACAAATCATGAGACCACAAGAAGACTAATTCTTATGACTTAACTGTTCCAATTAACCTCCTTTAACTATCAAAATGATACATATGCACAGTAAATTAAAAATAAGAGCAAAATGTGAGAATATTTCAAAATCATCTTAGACAAAGGATTAGTGTCCTTTTTATAATTTAATTTTTATTGTGTTTAAGTAATTGCATGAAGGGGTTTCAATTGAACATGTCAGTTTATAAGTATAATGCATCTTGTTATCCTTTCTTTTTTAAAGAAGACTTTAAACCAATAGAAAATAGCTCTAATACTAAAACAGAAAAATGGATCAAGTTATTATGAATATAGTCAATTAGTAAATACATAGTGAGCCTAGAACTCGTTTTTTTTGCAATCAACTTCAACCATTTTGCAAAACAGTTTGAAATTATTTATCAAGAACTTAAATCATATAAATTTTGTGTATTCTAATAATTGTCCACTAAAGATCTATCCCCAAAATGCAATTTTTTTTATTATGAAAATACCGTACAGAGGGGTTACAATTACATGGGCAAGGTAATGAGTACATTTCTTATCAAGCATTGTTGCCTCTTCCTTTGTTTCCCCTTCCCATCCCTTCCCATCTCCCACCCCCCCCACACACACCCCTACCCACCCTTGGACATAGTTGTAAAGTTCGTTTTTCGACATAACGACTTGTACATCTCATTGTTGCAGTCACCTGTATCCCTATTTAAACAATTTGTTTTTGCTCTTCCCCTCCACAAATTACACCACCATCAAATACAATGAAAGCAGGGCTTATACCGTGGGGGAGGGACATAAAAAGCAACAAAGAAATAATAGGATAAATTCATATGCAAGAAGCCACAATAGTTTATACTCATTGGACAGTTTTTAAATCAATAAATTTTTACAAAGTCTTCTTTCTTTTTTTTCTTTTTGGTCAGTCGTGTGGCTTGAACTCTGGGCCTGGGCGCTGTCCCTCAGCTCTTCCACTCAAGGCTAGCACTCTACCACTTGAGCCACTGTGCCACTTCCGGCATTTTCTGCTTATGTGGTGCTGAAGAATAGAACCAGGGCCTCATGCATGCAAGGCAAGCACTCTACCATTGAACCACCTTCCCAGCCCCACAAAGTCTTTTATATATATTATCTTGTTTAATTTTTTTTGGGGGGGGGGGGGTCCAGTCGTGAGGCCTGAACTCTGGGCATGGGCGCTGTCCCTCAGCTCTTCAGCTCAAGGCTAGCACTCTACCACTTGAGCCACAGCACCACTCCCGGCTTTTTTCTTTTTGCTTATGTGGTGCTGAAGAATCGAACCCAGTGCCTCAGGCATGCAAGGCAAGCGCTCTACCACTGAGCCACCTTCCCAGCCCCTCTTGTTTAATTTTTATGAGGCTGGTATACTCATGTTCCATGTGACTAGCTCTTATTCTGCCTAGATTACCAAATAAAGAAGAATAATTAGAAAGAATGAACTCTTTTTTTCTAATTGTACTTTTCAAGTTTTGAAGGTTCCGAGTCCATTCCTTTGCTTATATAAATAAAATCAGATCCGGTAACTGCAGAACACTTCAACATTATCATTAACATATTGAGAACTTACTAGACTAAAAATGACATTTGGGAATTTTAGATACTTTTTCATTTTTTCTTATTTTTATAATTTTTAATTGACAAAGCTATATTTATGTAGTACCATGTGATTTCTATATATTATATGTTTTTCAAATCAAGGGAATAATGTCTGTCTCCTCAGACGTCATTTCTTTGTCTGAAAATAATATCTTTTTTTTCATTTTTTCAAATGTGCAGTGCATTCTCATTCTTTGTAGCCATCATACTGTGATTAGAACACCATTTTTTTAATCTAACTATAATTTAATACTCTTGACCAACTTTTCTTATCTCTCCTTTACCACTATGCTTTCTAGTCTCCTCACCACTAATATCTTCTTCTTCCATTTTCTTTGACCCTGACCTGTGAATGAGATCATGTTATATTTCCCTTTCTGTGCTTGGCTTATTTGACTTAACGTGTCTTCCTGTTCCATTCATGCTTTGACAAATGACAGGATTTCATGTGTACATACCACATTTTCTTTATCCATTGGTGAGTTAATTGATACTAGTTGACTCCATTTGTTGGCTAATGTGAATTTGTTGCTACTTCAGTAAACATGGCAGTGCAGATGTCTCTTTGACATACTGATTCATTTCTTTTGGATACATACATGGCAGTGGGGTAATATGTCTACCTTTTTATTGTTCAAAAGTGTATTATTTGTTTAGCTTCTATTTTTTTCTAGTGAATAGTTTCCAGTACTGTTTCATTGTGGTTGGAATAGATAATTGATATGTTTTTAATTTTTGAGCATTTTTTTTCATGTCACAGGCTTATCCATATAAAAAAAATCAAATTTGGAAAGAAGCAAGAGTTGACATTCCTCCTCTTATGAGGGGCTTAACCTGGGCTGCTCTTCTGGGAGTTGAGGTAAGAGAGAAAAGATTAGAAATTGATTAATAGTACCAAGAAATAATTTCAACTGTCTGATATTTTCCATATATTTTTAAATTATCAGATTACATAGTAAAATATGAACATTAGAATTTTTTTCAATTTTCAGTGAAATACATGAAAAGGCATGGAATAGAATAATATGATCAAAAATTTGTTAGATTTGTGGTATTTAATATTTATGCCTGCAGAAAGTAGAGTTTATTTTTAAATCTGGGTATGTTATAAATGTACTTTGGTTACAAGTTCTAAACTAGGTATGACCATATATGGCTACAATCCCAGTACTAGTGAGGCTGAGGTAGAAGAATTGTGAATTTGAGGCCAGCCTAAACTATAGAGCAAGTTTGAGGACAAGTTGATCTATATAATGAGACTTGCCTCAATAAATAAACAATTTTTAAAAATAGGTAGTACAGCTTATGAAGAAGTATGCTTTGTTTTTTTAAAAATATGAATTCCTATTTATAAGTAATTCCAAGTTCAGAGAAATCATTCAGTTAATTTGTGCCTTGTCAAAATAACTAACCTACTTTAGAGGCTTTTGGAATGCCTGTTATACCTGGACCATCCTGTCAACAGAAGCTACTTTGTCTTCTCCATCCCTTTAACTGTAGCAGCAAAGAAAGAAGAATTGTCACAACAACAGGGTGGCTTTTAATACTAACAGAACCTGGTGACTGAAGTCATGATACCAGGCCCAATCCTTGCCATATTTTATTTCCTATCTTTTTTTATTTTTTATTTTTTTGTCAGTCATGGAGGGCTGAACTCTGGGCCTGGGCACTGTTCCTCAGCTCTTCAGCTCAAGGCTAGTGCCCTACCACTTGAGCCACAAGCACCACTTTCGGCTTTTTTCTGCTTATGTGGTGCTAAGGAATCGAACGCAGGGCCTCATTCATGAGAGGCAAGCACTCCACCACTGAGCCAATTTCCAGCCTCTGTCATTTCTTTTTTTACCCTGTCTTGTAGAGATAACCCCCTGTCTTAGTTCCTGCAATCCTTGTTACTGCTTTTCAGTCCTGTGTTGGAATAATTTCCTTTCTTCACTTTTGATTCTCCTAATGAGAGTCTACAAATTTTTTTGAGTTTTGTTGATTAAAGAAAACCTTTTGTACCATTCCATATATTACTCATCAATTATTGTAGAACATTATGATCCCAAATCTATTAGGCAATTTTGGTGTCAGGTTTTCCAAACCTCTCATTAATTGGATGACTCAAAAAATTGGTTCAGCACCTAATGTCATCAAATTCCTGGCTCTTTCTCTGCTATAATGGTAAGGCAGAAAAGTAAGTTTTTGTGCATGATCTTGTAATACATAACCAAATTTAAAGTAATTGCTTCAAATATTGCTTCTATAACAATATAGCTGAAAAAATATAAATAAGTTGTTAGGCCATGGTAACGACTTCATCTTAAACCTCTGTATCCTGCTACTAAATTACTATTCCTTTGAATAGTTTATACATTCTGAGTCAGCAAAATGGCAGATTTTCAGACTTGTAACAGACTTTTGTCTCGTTATCAGACATGTAAAGAATTTGTCTTAAGTTGAGGTATCATTTAGGTTAGCATGTACATGTCTGTACTTAGATAGGTTCTTTTTTTTAAAGAATAGATGTTTAGGGCTGAGAAGGTGGCTCAGTGGTAGAGCACTTGCCTTGCATGCCTGAGGCCCTGGGTTCGATTCCTCAGCACCATATAAGCAAAAAGAAAAAAAAGGATAGATGTTTATAATAGGTTTTCCCATTGATCCTTAAATGTAAAAATCAGAAATTTGACAATATTCCAAAATCTTTAAAAAAAAACTATATTGAATAATTAATACCTTGTTCAAAAAATTTTGTATTTCAGAGTATCTTGCATTTTGGTCTTTGATTAGGACTACTCAACTCAAAAGATGTGTGAAAATTCCCAAACTAGAAAAACTCCAAAATCTATCCCAAGCCTTTAGGACATTTATATTAAGGATATAATAAAGTGACATTTTGTGTTTTCTTTCTTGCAGGGTGCTATTCATGCCAAGTATGATGCAATTGATAAAGACACTCCAATTCCTACAGATAGACAGGTAAGATATTCTTAAGCAACCTGGGGGGTAATTCTGCCAAATGGTTACATTTTTTCAAAAATTTTCTTCTTTTTATTATGAATGTTTAGCCACTGCCAAATACAAAAGGTATTAGAAAAAGTGTAACATATTCAGAAATTAGTTACCACAATACTTTAAACTACTTTTGTTTTAAAAACTTAAAAAAGAGTTGTCCCATGCCTGTCATCAGTCTCAGCTATTCAAGTGATAGAGATCATAGTTCAAGACCAGCCTGAGCACAAAATTAGCAAGACGCTCTCCCCATCTCAACAAATAAGCTGGGTGTGATGGTTCACAATTGTAATCCCAGCTTTACCAGAGACATCTATAGAAGAATGACAGTCTGAGGCTGACCAAAACACTATCTAAAAAAATATAACTAAAGCAAACATGGCTCAAGTGGTAAAGTGTTTGCCTAGCAAGTACAAGGCTTGAGTTCCATAAAACAAAGTCGTTTTTTGCCTGAAGAGAAGAACAGAAAGATCAGTGGCTATGATGCAATAAAAGATTATAGCATATTCCAAGAGTAAAAACATAATTTGCTTTTTATTTAGACCTATTTATAAAATGAGGTATTTTTGAAAACTGTTTTAGCACATTCCTTTTTAAAACTGTTTCCCCTAAGTATATACCTAGAACTTCTATGTGCATTTGTGTTTCCAGAAGATTGATAAAAATTTCAGCCACTTGAGGCAGTGTTGGACTATCTTAAAATTTGTATTTTTAAAATGTTTATTATAATTTCTGCTCTTATTTTATTAATAAAGTTAAAGGACTTTGGGGATTGCTGTGTCACAGTTTTATCTTACTGCTTTGCTGCCTACAGATTGAAGTGGATATTCCTCGTTGTCATCAGTATGATGAACTCTTATCATCACCTGAAGGTCATGCAAAATTCAGGCGTGTATTAAAAGCTTGGGTAGTATCTCATCCTGATCTTGTGTATTGGCAAGGTAATTGTTAGTGAGACTTTTCTTTAAGTATTGAGTCTTTTGTGTATGACTAGCATATTTCTGTGTGTAGAGGCTCATACTGGGCCTAAATTCAGGGCCCCGAGGACCTAGCTTTCTCACTCAAAGTGGCACTCATGCTTCTAGCCTGGCTTTTGCTGGTTAATTGGAGATGGATTCTCATGGACATTTTTCTTTGGACCATCTTCAAAGATCTGTGATCTTCAGATCTCAGCTTCCTAAGTAGGTAGGGTTACAGGCATGACCACACATATCTGGAATGATTAACAATTTTTAAACTTAAAATTAAACATCAAATTTTGTTTACTTTGAAAAAAGTCAACACAAAAACGGATTCATTTTTGAGAAGTTTATAAACGATGCTTGTTTACAAATCTGAATTTCTTGTATTTATTACTTAGATACATAAAACTGAAAATTAAACCTGCAATCACATTGTTAGGAAAGTAGGATATTTGGTGCTCATACAGTCTCTGGGTATGCACTTTTTTTTTCAGTTGTGGGACTTGAACTCTGGGCCTGGGCACTGTCTCTGAGCTCTTCAGTTCAAGGCTAGTGCTTTACCACTTGAGCCACAGCTCCACTTTCAGTTTTCTGAGTGGTTTATTGTAGATAAGAGTCTCATGGACTTTCTTGCTCAGGCTGGCTTGAACCGCGATCCTCAGATCTCAGCCTCTCTGGTAGCTGGGATTACAGGCATGAGCCACCGGCACCCAGCTTGTGTATGCACTTTCTAAGACTTATACAAGTAATAATAATTTTATGCCTCAACTAATTTGGGGCTCGTTGAGATTTTTTACTCATTAATGATCCTTAAATTTTATTTATAGTAGCTACTAAGAAATAAAGCACAGGCTAGACTTTTAGGCTGTACAGTCTATTTTCTGCCCTGCACTGGTATCTTTAATCCTGAGCTTTAGTTTTTCCCATTTTTGTCCTCTGGTCATTAATAAGTTCATGATTTAACTTGGTCATATTTTTTAAATGTCTTGTTATAAGTAGTTGTTATGGTTGAATATTCTGTTTTGTACTGGCCACACTATAAAGGATGGTATTATTTTCCTAGCTCAGTACATCCTCCTAACTCACTAAGTAGATCTAATGTATTCTCTCAACATGAGAGTATATGAACAGTATTATTATCAGTAAAATATATCATATGTGTGTGCTTTTCAACTTTTGAAGAATTTTGTTTGTTCCAAAGAGGAAGAAGGCAAGTAAGGACCCACTATCTAGATGTACACACCAGAAGATGTACAATTATTGTTAAAAATATACAAGAGTCAGAAGTGGGGACTATATTCCAATTTTTTATTGCTATGTTATTCTTTACCTCATAATAATTGATAATAACTAATTTTGAACACTTATTATGTGGCAGTCCCTGCTATTTATTTCTTATGAAAACATAGCAATGACTCATGAAGTAACACCCACATCGAAGTGGGTAACAATAATCATTGAGACTATGATGACAACTAAGATATATATCTGTATATTTCCATTCAGGATGCAATCATTTTACTCCTTTGTTCCAACCCCCTATATCAGGTCTTGACTCTCTGTGTGCTCCATTCCTATATCTAAACTTCAACAATGAAGGTAAGTCTCTTTCCACTGAAGCTATCATTGTAGATATTTTCTGAAGTGTTGGTTCAAATATGGAAAGATTTTGGTTTTTATGTTAAGATTCTTATTTCCTATTTTATAGAAATTATAAAATTTTGTGAAATTTTATGTGAGACTCACTTATGGATAACAAAGAATTGCTTTATTACTGAAGAGTTTCACTTGCTTTATTACTGAAGAGTTCACTAGAACATTGGTGGGAATTGAGCTGATTTTATTCATTTCATTTACATACTTGGTGTCCATTTTTATAAACCTTGAGAGAGTCTATAGAAATTAGTTTTAATCTAAGTTTGCCTTTATAAAACTTGGAAATAAATCAGTATTGATTTTATTGAGTTTATCCCTAATTTTGAGTCTTCAGAGCTTGTCATTTTAACATACTTTACAGTTAAAAATTTCTTTCTAAAACTATTCAATACTTTGTAGTTTAAGAAATGTATTTGTCTGTTTTGTATTCCAATTATTTGTTTATTATTATTCCAACTATTGTAAGATAGCTTTCTTGTTAATGACAGGCTATTTTGTTTCTTTCCCTTTGTTATAATAACTTTCCATAGTATATTTTTCAATAAGTATTTGTTAAACTAAAAACAAAATAAAAAATCCCACAACTCTATATTACAAATAGCGCAAGTGACTGCATATGCTAATATGTCTAGATTCCTAGTGTCAGAATCTCCATCTTTTCTGATTCTGTTTTCTGTCAGTTTTCACAGTTAATTGAAATTGAATAAAGATAGTATAACTGCAAAGAGCTGGAATTTCACTGGATGGTTGTTAACAGAACCATTTTCTGATAACGCTTCTTGATTGTCTAGACTAGAGCTTTAGTCTGTAGTTAGGCACAGCCACAAGGATGGTAAGGCTCTCTGTTTGAAATTATAGGTTCTACCTGATATTCCTAAATCCAGTCGGCAATATTAAATATCATGAGGTTTATATTAATAACAATGATGTTCACAAATCTCATTTAAAAAGCACAAAGTTCAAGCAACTAAGATTTTATTTTATGGAATTAGAATTTCAACAGTAATTTGAAATTGAAGTTACTAAAATAGTTATCAAAATGTTTTATATTTTGAGTAATAGAAGTGTTTGTTAATTTTATGTTTTAATTTTGTATTTGCTGCACTTAATAAAATAAATATTTAATAGTAAATTTAAAAATGTGTGCTGATTGACACCTGGTGGTTTACCCTATTAACCACTCTTTTTATTGACTTATTTTTTCTCAGCCTTGGCTTATGCATGTATGTCTGCCTTCATCCCCAAATACCTCTATAACTTCTTTTTGAAAGATAACTCACATGTAATACAAGGTAAGCAATACCTTTTCTTGCCTTTTTACTGGGCAAGTCTTTTGTCAAAGTAACCAATATCTAATTAATTCAATTATGATTTAGACCCAAAGGAATATTGTGGTAGTTCATCACCAAATTCAAGAATGAGAATTTAGGCTTTCCTTCAATTCATAAAGAATTTATGGTATTTTTACAGCTATTTAATACCTGATCTAAATTGAACTCAAATGCAGACATGGTAGTTTAAAGAAAATAAGAAATTATTCTCTCTCATGAGAGAACAAAAAAAGGTTCACCATGGAGCAAGTGAATAGTGAAGTTAAAGAAACTTTACGCATTGTTTTTTTTCCATCTTTGGTCCAAGACCTGAACTCAGACTCAGTGCCTGATGTTTTTGCTAATTGGCCAGCACTCTGCCAACTAAACCATGTCTCTAATCCCAGCATTTTATAACTTGTAAGTTGAGTATTAAAACATTTGTCATTCATCTCATTCTAAATGCATTGTTCATTGCCAAAAAAATATACTCCTCTTTTAACTTCCTAAACATACCTTTCCCATCAGACATAACCTATGTGTGAGCTCATCTTGACCGACTTTAGGTCCGTGTAAACTTAAAGCATTCTGAAATTTTCTGGAGCCTAGTATAAACTGAACTTAAAAAAAGAAGTATTTTTGAGTCAAACAGATACTCAAGAATGAAGCTTAAATACTTGTATAAAATTTATTTCTCTAAGCTGGGCACCAGTGACTCATGCCTATAATCCTAGGAGGCTATAATCCTACTTAGGAGGCTGAGACCTAAGGATCACAGTTCAAAGCCAGCCTGGGCAGGAAAGTCCGTGAGACTCTTACCTCCAGTAAACCTCTCAGAAAACCAAAAGTGACACTGTGGCTGAAATGGTAGAGCGCTCGCCTTGATCTGAAGATTTCGGGGACAGTGCCCAGGCCCAGAGTTCAAGCCCCACAACTGACAAAAAAAAAAAAAGAGGGCTGGGAAGGTGGCTCAGTGGTAGAGCGCTTGCCTTGCATGCCTCAGGCCCTGGGTTCGATTCCTCAGCACCACATAAGCAAAAAGAAAAAAATGTCGCTGTGGCTCAAGTGGTAGGGCGCTAGCCTTGAGCTGAAGAGCTGAGGGACAGCGCCCAGGCCCAGAGTTCAGGCCCCATGACCGGACCCAAAAAAAAAAAAAAAAGCATTTATTTCTCTAAATATAATTTTCCTCACACCTAAGGTTAAAGATTATAAAACCCTAAAATATAAACATTTGACAAGTATTTGTATGTTTTATTGTATAAGCTTTTCTTTGCTTACCTTTGTATCTTGAAATGTTTGCTTTTTAATTGATATACCCATTTTCCTGTACATTCCTACCATGAAAACTTTTATAAAATTGGTATTAATATGAAAATGTTTTTTTAGAAAGCACAGGCTTTGCTTGGTCTTTTTATAATTAAGTAGGATTGTTGGTTTTTGTTGTTGTTGTTGTTGGTCGGTCATGGGGCTTGAACTCTGGGCTTGGGCGCTGTCCCTGCTTTCTTCAGCTCATGACAAGCGCTCTACTGCTTGAGCCACAATGCCACTTCCACTTTTCTAGTGGTTTATTGGAGATAAGAGTCTCACGGACTTTCCTGCCTGGGTTGCTTTGAACTGTGATCTTCAGATCTCAGCCTCCTGAGTAGCTAGGGTTACAGGCATGAGCCACTGGCACCTGGCAAGTAGGATTGTTTTATAATCAGAAAACTGCTTTTTATTTATCGGTTAATTTAGTAAGGAAAGTAATTCATATTCAACAGTCATTAATACCTCTTTCAGAGACCTGGTAAAATGATGTCCTTTAGAGTGGTTCTATGCTTTATAAATAAAAGGATGTGCTGCACTTGTTCATAGTTTCCTTATTATCTTATTGGTTCCAGAATTGGTAGGATACTATAAGGTTCCAGTAATAACAAAACAAGTAGCCTTAATATCATTTTGGATAGCCAGAAGAAGTCACAAATTGTGCAGTGTCAAATACTGACTAAAGACTAAAAAGATTGATAAGAGAAAATAATCTTTTTAGTATTTGTACAATGTAAACATTGAATTCTTTTATTTTTTTTCCTTAATGTGGTAATAGAATTTGCCCTTAGAACCTCATACTTATTTGGCTAGTGTGCTACTACTTGAACAATGCTCCAGACCAGTTATTTTGGATACAGAGTTCAGACATTTCTGCCCTTGATCTTTTGGATCTCAGCCTCCTGAGTAGCTAGGATTGCAGGCATGAGCAATTCACATGGGCTCAAATGTTGAATTTTTAATCTTCAGTTAAAAATGTCAACAATAGCTGCACACTGGAGGCTCATGCCTATAATCCTAGCTTCTCAGGAGGCAGAGATCTGAGAATCACAGTTCAAAGCCATCCTGGGCAGGAAAGGCTGTGAGACTCTTATCTCCAACTAACCACCTAAAAACCCAGAGTGGAGCTGTGACTCAAAGTGATACAGTGCTAGTCTTGAGCAAAAAGCTCAGGGACAATGACCAGGCTCTTGAGTTCAAGTCCTTGAACAAGCACCAGAACAACAAAAAAAGATACCAATGTAGCCATTTTCCTTAGAATTTATAAAAATAAAAGTGTTTAAAAGTCATACAGTATGAGCAGGGTGCTCACATTCTAGCCAAAAGCTTTAATACTCTTTAGAAAAAGCTAATGATTTTTAGAAAAACTTTCACGTAGAAATAACATCCTCTGTCTTGAGTTAGGTCATTGTAATGCCAGACATGGCAGATTAGAGTGAGAGCCCAGGGTTTTAGAAACTCACCAACATGTTTTCCTCCCATGGGTAGGTTTACATTATGGATTGGCTTCCAATGTGATAATAAAAAAAAGAACTAGTGAATAACCTTAAACCACGTTTGGATCCCAAACTTCTTCATTTACTGTGAAATTGATGGAATGTTTTCAAATAATTTTTTTTGGGGGGGGGTCGGTCGTGGGGCTTGAACTCTGGGCCTCGGCGCTATCCCTCAGCTCTTCAGCTCAAGGTGAGTGCTGTACCACTTGAGTCACAGCACCACTTCCGGTTTTCTAGTGGTTTATTGGACATAAGAGTCACATGGACTTTCCTGCCCAGGCTGGGGCTAGCTTTGAACCGTGATTCTCAGACTTCAACCTCCAGAGTAGCTAGGATTACAAGCGTGAGCCACTGGTGCGGCTATAATAACTTTTAAAAGCCTTTAAAACCAAAAGAGCTGAAGTGAGTTGTGGCTCAAGTGGTAGAGCACTAGCCTTGAGCAAAGAAAGCTCAAGGTTACCACCACTCAGTTCAAGCCCCAGGACAGTCAAAACAAAAAGGAAATGTCAACAATATAATAATGTTATCTTTAAAGCTAACATGAAACCAGAATATTTTCTGAGCTGTCAAATATAAAAACCTGAACACTATCCTTTACAGATGTCTTGGCTCTACATTAAAGCATACTATCTGGCTAGCTTCCTATATATGAGAAAGATGAAAATATTGCAGAATTCTCAAACAGTTAAAAAAGCACTGAGTAAGCTGGTTAGACTGTTGCTTAGAAGGTTTGATTTTACCAGCCTTCATGGACAGCTCTCAGAGAGCTATTAGTTGTCTTATCTAATATAGTATTTGTTTTGGTTGATATGGTTCCTTTTTCAAAATACAGAATTTATACACCATCCACAAATTGCATTTCAGCTGGGTGTGGTGATACACCCTGTAATCCTAGCACTTAGAAGGTAGAGTCAGGAAGATCACCAGTTTGGGGCCAACCTGGGCTTCAAATGAATTTCAAACCAGTCTTGACTACTTAGCAAGGTCCTCTTTCAAACAAACCACATTCATTTCCCAGTTATTGTTTCATATGTGTGTATGGCATCTTTATAGTAAATTTCCAACATGTGGAACATTTTTGTGCTTTTTGAATTCATTAAAATAGATATGAAACACAGTGTAATCTACAATACTTGTCAGGCCAAAAAGACTTTTATTTACTAAATTGATCAACTATATTTTTGTAGCTGATATTGTAATTATGAGATGACTCAATTTTCTAATGACTTTTTTCTACAAGTATTATTTTTGTTGTATTTTTTGTTTTCCTTTGAAATTTAAATTGCTACTTACCTTTTCTCTTTTTTAAGCCCCAATAAATGTTCTTTACTGTTACGTTAAGTATTCATGTGTATTTTTCTAAGCAACCGACAGATTATTTTAAGTAAATTGTTTTAAATTAATTTGATACTAACCATATGTGTTATATGGAAAAATGCACATGTCAGTTAATTTAGTCCTTTAATTGCTAATTGCACTGCCAGATACTACTTTTGAAACTGAATTTCTTAAGATAATCTTCCACCCTTTGCCAAGGAATTCCATGCCAAGAAATGAGGAATAAATGAGAAAAGGAAATGAGTGTTTTTAAAAAAAAAACTGCACAAAAGAATAAATGATTTTGTTTGATAGAATAAAAACACTATACTTAAAGTTTAACTGAGTAAGTTTTATTTATAAATCAGCTGGTGTATCCATGTGTGTATATGCATGTGTGCATGTGTGTGTATGTGTACAAATACATGTGCTAGTACTGGTGCTTGAACTTAGGATGTTGGCTTTCATGCATAAGACTGGCCCTTTACCTCTTCACCCTCGCTCCTACTTTTTTTTTTTTTTTTTTTTGCTGGTTCTTTAGATTTGAGTCTCATGTCTGTTTAAACCCACTTTGAACCATGATCCTTAGATCTCTGTCTTGTGAATAGCTAAGAATACAGACATGAACTTCCGATGCCTTTTGATATTTTTTTATTTATTCTAGGGAAGTTTTAAATACTTTCTTGAAATAACTTGAATGTGTCAGTGTTGATAGCTCCTGTAATATCTCCCATTGAAAAAGAGAGGATATTCTGTATCTCATTGGAACATGTTCTGACAGCCAAAACTAAGCCAACTTTGTAGGTTATATTTACACATGTGAAGTAATATATAATCCATAATAATGTATATACCACTATGTGTGAGTGCTCAGTTATAATATATAAATTCAGCCACAGTATTTGGCAGGAAACAGAGAACATATTTCCATGATGGATTTGGTCTCAGGAGATCCTTAGCTAACCATGTAAATCCACATAGTAATTAATTTTATCAGGCTCAAGTAAGAATGCTGTTTAATCAGAGCATTATGTGGAGAACAGCCTGTGGCATGAATTTCTAGTTTAAAATGAATCATGATTCTTAGAAGCTAGAAATTAATAACTATATACTTATCAACATTCAGTTGAATGTTTATGATGGCTGAGTTTACATACCTTGTGGGTAAACTGGAACTCTCAACATACCACCACAAATTGGAAGGAGAAAAACAGAGTTAAAGAACCTAAAAATTCTCCGGGCCCATCAGCTTTGTCCTAGGTCTTCATTTTGATTTGTAACTTTTAAAGCTGTTAGAAATTGTGCTTTCTTGCTCTGAAAGGGGAGAAAATATGTTGATTTAATGAATTTTGTTGCAGTGCAAGAAACAATTCAGGAAACATTAATAACCTGTTCTTTAGTAGGCATCAAGATTGACATTAGTTCATTCAGTACTGTGATTTCCCATCATCACTGTGTCAGTCTAGCACCACGTTAATGTTTTGATTGAATGTTCTCCTTTCCATAGTATGCAACATTGCTCATAAACAGAGCAGCGTTTTAGTTGAGAGAAATAATGCTGCTTACTTAGTACAGGATTTACTATTGTCTCTTCAAATGTTAAACAGGAAAACAGTATTTTTAGACGTTGCTTTTGTCAAATAATTGATTTGAATGGTAGATGTAACTTTATTGAAGGAAACAATAAGATGATAATTAAGGAAAAATCTTCATTGAGTTATTGTGACTTCAATTTTTATGTTACTAATTTTGGGTTTTAAATGAGTAAAAGTAGGATAGTTATTTAGTGTGGAGTAAATTGTTGTGTTGCTTAAGTAGATGATCAGTTGGTTAAATAATTTATTGAAAGAGTGTTAAAATTAAGAAAGCTGGGGCTGGGGGTATAGCTCAGCGGAAGGGCACCGCCTGGCCAGCGCAAGGCCCTGGGTTTGGTCCTCAGCTCGAAAAAAATAAATAAAAATAAAAGGAATTTTGATCAAAAGCTATGAATTCGAATGGGATAAGAAAGTAGGTGTTTTTAATTACCTACCATGTGCCTGCTTTCAATTAACGTACTGTTCTTACTCCTAACATGCCAAATGCAGACTCTTAGAATGAATTAAAACAAGAATAGATGTCTAAATCTGTGTATATAAATGAATTAAGGCATAACTTTTACTTGTTAGTGCTTATTCATAAATATTTCTCATATAAGGATTTGCTATACTATCTGAACTTTCAATAAATGTGAAACTTAATGTTACTAAAGAAGTATTTCTATAATTTAACAGGAAATTGCATATTTTTAACTCAAAAATCAACATATTTCTGAAGGCAAACACTTTGATATGGAATAGTTTTGGTATATTTGCTTAATAATTATCAGTAAATGAATAACATCAACTAGAAAATTATTAAAGTATCTTTGCTTCATGGAAAAATTCTTATTAGAATATAAATTAAGCTATAATTTATTTGAATTTGAATGTCTTTGAGGTAATTTGTAAAGACAATGGTTATCTTAAACCTTGCTGTCATTTCAGAGTATCTGACTGTGTTCTCACAGATGATCGCCTTCCATGATCCAGAGCTGAGTAACCATCTCAATGAGATTGGCTTCATTCCTGATGTGAGTACATGGTACATTAGGAAAACATGAAGTAAAAAGAAAAGCAGAGGTTCATAGCACATGAATATATTTTTATAATTTTTGTTGTCCTAAGAAATCCCTATCTAAGCAAGTTACTGCTGCTAAATAATGCTTGTCATGCTCTGGCTACCTTCTGTATCCTTATTGTAAGTGCTAGGAGAGTATCTTATTACATACTTAATGTATAAAATCATGTGGGAAACCCATTTATAGTAGTCTTACTGTACTGTTAAGGATTTTCACTTGATTTTTATGATTTTTCAGGGCTGATTTTTGAGAAATAGGAAATTCATATTTAAGTGAAATCTTAAAATGGTTAACTACTCTAGATTTTGCTTGATTTGTGCCTTCATAGCCTTGCCAGAGTTTAGCTTCCTCTATTAGCTCCTTTGGGTTGATATCAAGCTAAGATTCAGAATGGACACCCAAAAGTTAGCCAGGAAACAGTGATGAGGAGTCTCTTTTTACAGTTCAAAACTTTGTTGAAATTTGAATTTGAGTCGGCCACTGGTGGCTCACATCTGTAATCTTAACTACTCAGAAAGCTGAGATCTGAGGATTGCAGTTCAAAGACAGTCAGGGCAGAAAAATCCCCCATGAGACTCTTATCTCCAATTAGCCGCTCAAAAACTGGAAGTAGAGCTGTGGCTCAAAGTGGTAGATTGCTAGCTTTGAACAAAAGAGCTCTAGGACAGTGCCCTGAGTTGAAGCCCTACAACCAACAATAACAAAAAATTGAAATTTGATTGCTGGTGCTGTTGGCTCATGCTTATAATCCTAGTTACTTAGGAGGCTGAGAACTGAGGATCACAGTTAAAAGCCAGCCAGGCAGGAGAGTCTGTAAGACTTCTCTCCAATGAGCCACCCCCAGAAAACCAGAAGTGGTGTTGTAGCTCAAAGGGATAGAGTGCTCTTGAGCAAAAAAAAAAAAAAAAAAAAAAGAAGCTCAGGGATAGCACCTAGGCCCCAAGTTCAAATCCCATGACGAACTAAAAAAAAATTATATTTGAATTATAGAAAACCAGGCATGCCAGTGTACACCTGCCATCCACTGAGGACGTCAGTATAGGAGCTCAGGGATCCTGGGCTACATAATGAGAATCTACCACAAAACCAAAACGAACAAAAGAGAATTTGGGGAGTAAAGTCAACCCTGTAAAGACAGAAAGACTATTAAAAGTGTGTCAATGAAATTGCCTATTTTTAAGTATTTTCAAATTTTGAATGTTTATATGCTAATATATAAACATAAAAATGTAAGAGTTAGCGAGGTATAGGTGGCTCATGCCTATAATCCTAACTACTCAGAATTCTGGCAGACAAATCTGCAAGAATATGATCTTCAAATAACTAGTAGCAAGAGCCAGAAGTGGAGGAGTGGCTCAAGTGGTAAAGCACCAACTGTGAGTGAAAAAGTTGAGTAATCACAGGGCTGAGTTCAAGCCTCAGTATTGATGAAAGAAAGAAAGAAACAAAGGAAGGAAGAAGGAAAGAAAGAAAGAGAGGAAAGAAAGAAAAGAGAGAGAGGAAGGAAGGAAGGAAAGAAGGAAGGAAGGAAATTTTAAAAAGTTGACCAGAAAAATTTTTTTTAAGATATGTGAGGAAAATATTAACCAAATGATACTAATTTGAACTAGTAAATAGAATGCAAAACAGTTCCACCTAAAATATGTGTGTGTGTAATATGTATAAGCATTTATGTAAATATCTCTGCTATATATATACATATGGAACATAACATACACATATACACATATATATGTGTGGAACTCCATATATGGCAGGGATGGATGGATGAATAGATGATAGATGGATGGATGGATAGATGGATGGATAGATGATGGATAAGGGAACTTCATATATGGCAGAGATGTTTATAATTTGTTTACAAAAGATTTCCTACCAGGGTTATAAGAAGTATATAACATAAAAGGAAAGAATTAGAATTGAGGGAATGGTGCCTTTTTTGTATGGAAAATATATTATTGTGGTTTAAACTTTTTTGAAATGTGACAAAATGTTAAAACTTGTTAAATCTAAATCTGGGTAGCAGGTTCATTGGTGTTCTTTAAATATGTTTCTGTAAAAAAATAAGTTCTTTAACAATAATTTTGATGTAATTCAGTTTTTCCTTCTCCACTAATGAGTCACTCATAAAATTAGAATTTTTATGTAACTTCTTAGAAAAACTCTGAAACAGCAGTATTATGAAAATACACTACACATATATATATAGTGATTGATCTTGTGAGACCTTCTAAATCATATTGGATGGGAGATAGTGCCCTGTGAGGTGGAAATGTCTAGAACATGAAATATGCTGCATATCCCTGATGTCTAGCCACAAGTTGTCAATAATAATCCTCTGATCACATAACAACAAAATGCCTTTGCTCATGTTTCTATATTGGAAATACATGTATTTCCAAATGTATTCTCAGTAATGGTTCCATCACCATTAAGAATCTGGAGTAAAAAAGAGGAGAGAAACAGAATATACCTTAGCCCCAAGAAGAGTCAGTCTTAAACTACTTTCTTGTTAATTATTTACTAACAGCTCAAATGTTATCTGGAAAACCTTTTTTGAAATCTTTTTTTTGTTGTTTTTCAATTTGTTTTATTGTACTTTATCTCAGTACTGTAGGTATTATTAAAAGGTTAAAAGTTCTGTAGGTAATATAAAATGTTAAAAGGTCATTTAAAAGTTGAATTTTGTGAGTAGACAATATTTTTAATGTAAGGATTGTATACAGTGTGTAGTGTGGTAAATGGAATTTTTTCTTTGTTTTCTCTTTTATTCACATCTTTTAGATTTCATCTCTTTAGTTTGTATATGCAAAGTTCTTCTATTTTGCCCTTTTAATTATTGCCTTTCATGTTCTTCCTTTAAAATTATTATTGAGGACATTTTGTGTGCCTCTAATGACAATACAGGCTAGGATTCATCTAGAAAGAGCAGCTACTTTGATAATGAGATCCTACACTGACTCTCCAACTCTAAAACTAAACTAATCCTATCAAAGTAAGCCTTGATTTATTTCCATCACTGAAATGCAGTCTTCCATTGCAGGAGAGATTGTGATTTCTGGCCCCTTTCTATTTGCTGTGGGTCACAGAACTCTGAACACTAAGCACTGAGAAAGCTTAAATAGCTTGGAATATCATACACTGATGTGATGCTTAGATTATATACGTCAGGGTAGTTTGTGATTTACATATAAATAGAGAATGTATTTGGCAAAATTGGGGCCAGAGTGATTTTTATCATTCTGCACCAATGAGTTTCTGCTTCTGGAAATACAAATAGGTCTTTCAAATGAGAATGGGAAAGTGTGTTTCCTCATTCTTAAGGGAGCTAGTTTTCTGAGATGCTAGGAATAGCATCAGTTTACATAGATAACCATTAAGAAATGTGATAAGGACTGTATATACCTTTTAGTATACTGTCCCAGCTAAAGATAAAGCTAAGCAATTCAGTGATATGCTAGCAAAACCATTGTCATTTAACTGAAATCCAAAAGGATGGTTACACTACTATTAATTACTCATCCTTTAAAAGCTAACTACTGTCATCTCCAAAATTTACAGTCAGCATCCAGGCCAGGTAACCCACGTCTGTAATCCCAGCTACTCAGAAGGCTGAGATCTGAGGATCATGGTTTGAAGCCAGCCCAGGCAGGAAAGTGTGAGATTCTTATCTCCAAAGAACCACCAGAAAATGGAAAGGAGCTGTGGCTCATAGTAGTAAAGCCTTGAGTAATAAAAGCTCAGGGACAGCACCCACACCCAGATTGCAAGCCCACAACCAGCTCCCCTTTAAAAAAATTATATTCAGCTATATCTATACTAACAGAAAATGTGAAGGAAACTTTCACTCAGAACTATTTAATATTTTGATCATGTCTGGTTTTTGTGTTGTTACTTTAAACCATTTTGATCTTATTCTAAAGAGGGGATTGCTGGTAATGAACTTTTCATATTTATCCCACTTAGACTATCCCATACTAAAGTCTCCTAACCTGCTGTAGACCCTCTGCAGTCTTAGAGGATGTGCTTTCTGATCATGTCTGTGGTGTTCCTGACATGAGTCCTAATTCTTGTGATCCTCAAAGACAATTAACTTCTCATAATGAAGCTTGATGGCCTCTCAGAAAAAGTCTAGGTCTTAGGGACAAAGAAATGATAGAAACTTTTCAAAAATGATGAATATTGTGGCAACTTCTTGCAAGAAAAGAAAAAAGGTAAATATATAGAAAATTTCACAACTCAGCAACAACAGAAATCTATTGCATGTTAATTGTGTTTTTCTGAAAAGTACTACACTTTCAGAAAAAAAAATATTTTTAATCTCTCTTAAATTCTCCTGTTTCTTTGCTCAATTTTGTAACATTGTATTTTAGAAGTATATGAAGCCATATTTGGCCAAAGGTCTTCAGACAGGAAATAATCTTAAAGATTATTCATAAACTATACTATTCCACTGATTTTTCATTCTGTATTATACAGTAAAACCCAGTTATCCTATACTTTATTTAAATGGCTTTTACCTATGTATGAGATTATAATATATGTTGGTCATTTGGAAACTATCAGATCACTGAGTTTGCAGATCTTCCAGGTACACATTTCATTTTATAACATCCAAAATGCAGATTGGTCAGTATCATTACCCATCACATATGTATTAATTAAGTATTGGGAAATTGCCAAGCTCACAGTGACAGATAAACAATCCTAATCCTTACCTTTTGTACTCAGTTTTTCTTGAAGTTCTGGACTCCCTTTATTCAGTTTTGAGAAATATTGGTCAAATAGCAAAGTCTAAAAATAAATTGTCATTCTTTCAATTAAAAATGATTCCTTAACAAGGCACCGTTGGTTGTCTCACAGTCCAGAGAATTGCCTAAGCTATTCCTTAAGACAGTCTCATTGTATTTCAGTACACTGTTGATTCATACTTCCCAGATTTGTTCACATCCATCTTACAAAGGTATTTAGTAATTCTTCTACATAAACATAAGCCCTAACTTTGGAACCATTACTTTTATTTGTGCCAAGATGCCAGCAATTTTATTTATCAGTGGTTTTGTACCATTACCATAAATATCAATTATTATGAACATAGATTTCAAGTGATGGACCCTTCAGGGTCTGAGGTCCCTCAGAGTTCTGTGCCACATTGAAAATTGAGGAAATCATACATAACAAAATAGAAAAGTACAAAATACATAAATAACATTTCACAGCAACATTAATGGAGACTTGTCTATAAATTTTTGAGGAAAAGAAAATGACTGAAGAATAGCTTGAGAGGCAAGTATAATATAGCAGGCACTCTTAAGAATGTAAAGATGTAAGGAATTTAACCACCCAGAGCTTTTTTAGGAATTTGAGGCCAACATCTATAGATCCCAGTAGTTAGGAGTCCTTTTTGTTCTTACCTCTCCTAAATACAACACGTGTTTATTTCATAGGACATTGTTTCATAAGGTTATTTCAGTTTGGGTTGTTAAATACTTTGTCTTTACAATGGAAAATATTCTATTCTTGAGTTTGAGATATGCCATGTCATCTATCAAGTGTTTTAGATGCATTAACTAATCTTCACAACTATCTTAAAAGTCTAAGGCGATCTGTAATTTTAATCAGACTACCAGGTTCAGAATTTCAACATTTCAAGCAGGTACAGGATGGTGTGAATTATAAGCTGCCTTGACTACCTGTTGATTCTTAGACAGCAAGTCCTTGAATATGTGGATGGATATTTTCCTAATGTACATTTATAAAACTCTTACAAGTCTTCAAACTAATGCTAACGTGTGTTTTATAGAAAAGGCTTAAGATAATTTTTACATAAAAATTTTTGACTTGAGTTCATAAGACAATATAGGATGGAGCAGTAAGAAAGTCAGTGAGAAGGAACCTCCTTTGTAATACTAAAATATGCATACGTATATATATATATATATATATGTATATACACTTGTATATACATATATATATATATATATATTTGTATATGTAAAAATAAACTTTTGCCTTCCTGGTTGATGTTATATGCATTTGACATTACCAGACCCTGTGGAAAGACCGCAGGAAATACTATCTATAACAAGTTGTTCTTGTTTGAAATTGCTAGGGGGCAGTATTTACTTACCTGATTCTCTATAGTCATATCATGTTTATTAATATTATGTTCTGGAGAAAATAATTAGAATATCGCTTCTTTACTGGATTTCCATTTCCAACTTAATGAGACTATATGTAATTTTTTTACTTGCAATCAGATATTTAAATACTTGCTTTCCTATAAAAAGTAAAATCTGCCTGATGTTCAAAATTCTTACGTTATTGCTGACATTTTTGTTATCAGAATGTATTATAAAGCTGTCCAGATATCTTACGAAATTAATACAGACAAAAAATTCAAATTTTAAAAGGGAAAACAGGAATTACAGTCTCACATTATTTACCTGATTTTAATTTAATTGGTTAACTGTGCTGATGCTAGAAAGGACCTAGGCTATATAGTATATTTAAAAATACTACATCAACTTGAATAATTACTTCTTATGTATCATTTGAATAAGATTCATTTTAATAACTTTTTAAATTATCATCAAAGAATGTGTGTAACCAAACCTTTTTCCAACA
Organism: Dipodomys spectabilis; assembly: GCF_019054845.1. Classification (NCBI taxonomy): domain Eukaryota; kingdom Metazoa; phylum Chordata; class Mammalia; order Rodentia; family Heteromyidae; genus Dipodomys; species Dipodomys spectabilis. The sequence continues at coordinate 4,067,017 of NW_024870974.1, forward strand.
GTTGCCAGTATTTTATGAACATTTTTCCTAGTATATTAGAGAAGGAAAACTAACTCACTTTGTCATTTTGTTCATACTTACTAAAAATTTCTCAAAGTATATAATCTAATGACTATTTAGGGTTTTTTTGTTTTGTTTTGCCGATCCTGGGGCTTAAACACAGGGCTTGGACATTGTCCCTGGGCCTCTTTGTGCTCAAAGCTAGCACTGTACTGCTTGAGCCACAGTGCCACTTCCAGCTTTTTCTAGGTTTATTGGAGATGAGAGTTTCACAGACTTTCCTGCCTGGGCTGGCTTCGAACTACAAATCCTTAGATCTCAGCCTCCTGAGTCGCTAGGATTACAAGCATGAGCCACCAGTACCCACCTCAAATTTTTTTGGTGGTTGTTTAGTGATATTGGGATTTGAACTGGAGGCATGCTTCCTATGTGGGCAGTATACTCTGCCATGCCTCAGGCTATTTGTATCTTCTTATATATTCCTTTTAGTTATCTTCAATATCTTATTCATTTTTTGGCAAACATGTACATGTCTATTATATGCCAGGTGTTTTCCTATATTTTGGAAATAACAGAGGAAAAAAATGGGCATATGTCTACTTTCTATTATAGTGAGAATATAAATTAGACCATTATAGACTATAGGCTTTCACTTTATTATTAGTGGCAGAAAGCCACTACAAGCAGTGAAATCCAATCGAAGCATTTTAGCAACATAATTCTGACTACTAAACTGAGATGAACAAGGGTAGAACAAGGTTACTAGTCATTACTGCAAGTGCAGCAATCTATCCAATTAGGTATGTGAAGTTTTCATGTTCTGTTTATATTTTGAAGGTAAAACAGCAGGACTGCTGGTGTGAGATGAGTCAAGAATGATTCAGGAATTTCCTTTTCTCTATGCAAATAGAAGTATAGTGTTGCTGGGATTTGTAATTGGAGATAAGGATTCTGGAGAAAGGCCCAGGAGGTCAATTTAGGACATATTATAGGTTTTTAAGCTGTTAGACATATCAGGTAGTTATTTAGACATGGAAGCTTGAAATTCATGAGAGAAGTCTAGGAGTGGAATTTTCAAACCATAAATTTACTACTTAGAAAAAAAATAGTAACTGTAAAAAGTTCAGAAGCTGAACTTGGAACATATCAATATTTTAAAAATCAGGATAAGCCAGACACCAGTGGCTCACCCCAATAATCCTGGCTACTCAGGAGGCTGAGATCTGAAGATTGCATTCAAAGCTAGCCCAGGCAGGAAAGTCTATGAGATTCTTATCTCCGGTTGATCACCCAAAAAGCCAGAAGTGGAGCTGTGGCTCAAGTGGTAGAGTTAATCCTTAAGCAAAAAAGCTGAAGAATAGTGCCCAGATCCTGAGTTCAATCTCTAGGAGCACAGGGGAAAAAAAATCGGCGGTTAAAGAAGAATCAATAAAGAACAGTCAGAAAGAGAGAACAGTAGCTCCATGCTGTGTCTAGAAAGTCTAGTGAAGGAAGAAAAGGTGTTTCTAGGAAGTAGGAGGAGTTAGCTATGACATACCCTTTTTACTGGCAAAGATTAGCAGTGAGATTTAGCTACTCAGAAATCATCATTGACCAAAGGTCAGAATACTTTGATGGTTGAGATAGAGGCAAAAACTAGATTGAAGTAAAATGAATATTTAATAAACATTACCTTTCTTATTGAATATAGGTTCCTATATCCTGAAATAATGAGTTGTTCCCTGCTTTATCCTATCATTTAACATAGTTCTGGCATATGTTAAGTATTCAGTATACTTATTGAATTAATGAGTAAGAATGAAATATCATTTACCCACAAAAGTCTCATCTTTCTGTACAGAGCACAGTAGAGGAAGCTCTAAGCTCCTGTAACTTTTCCAGCCATCACCCTATGTCAGATTGACCTCCATTGTAGTAGGGCTGTTCACACGTTTGAGTTGTCTTGTAAAGTGAGATACATGGTGTATGACACAAAACATTTCATATTGAATGAATCAATGAATTAGTGAATAAATATACCCATAACTAATTATAATACAAGCATGGTGAGATAGTTGCTATAATTGTGTATAATACAGTCATACACCGAGCATAGTATGAAAGGTATTATATGAAATCTATAGGAAGTTTTCATGGAACAAATGGTATTTAAGGCAAGATTTGAAACAAACTTAGCTCTGATTAGGAAATGATTTTAAAAAGACCAAGAAATTAGAAGAAGAAAAAGCAAAGCAGGATGGTGAATCAGTAGATAACTTGCCTATTAAGCAAAAGACCCAGAGTTGAAACTCCAGTTAACCCTCCACCCTACTCCCCCAAAAAGCCACTGAGAATGCAAAATGTGTTCATATCATGTCATGCTGAATAATCTCTCTTGGTGTAACACACTTACAGATGAGACGCAAACAGCCTGATGCCCTAGCTATTATGTAGGATATTAGTAATATGAAAACTTTGAAGTGTATTGCTACTTTATTTTAGTAGTAGTGAGGTTTTACATTAGGGACCTCACACTTGGTAAGAAGGCAGTTTCCCACTGGTTCATAGCTCCTTTTTGCACTGGTTATTTTTGAGAGAGGATCTTTTTTTTTTTTTTTTAATGTCAGTCATGGGGTTGAACTCTGAGTCTGAACGTTTTTCCTCAGCTCTTCAGCTAAAGGTTAGCACTCTACCACCTGAGCCACTGTGCCACTTTGGGTTTTCTGAGTGGCATATTGGAGATAAGCATCTCACGGACTTTCCTGCCCAGGCTGGCTTTGAACCGGGATCCTCAGATCTCAGCCTCCTGAACAGTTAGGGTAACAGGCGTGAGCCACCGGCACCCAGTGAGAGGGTCTTTTTGCCTGGACCAGGATGATCCTATTTTATGTTTCCTGGTTAGAGCTAAGGTGACAGCCATCCTTCCCCCCCCCCCCCCCCCCCGCCCCCAGCTTCATCCATTGAGATGCAGTCTCAAAAACTTTGTTACTCAGGCCAGCCTTGAGTAGGATTCTTATGATCTCAGCCTCCCATGTAGAAAAGGCAAAGCAGGACTAGAGGATATGACAGGTACACCACTACATCTAGCTATGGGGTGGGGTAAGAAGGGGTCTTGGAACATTTGCCCAGACTGGACAAAACCACAATCCTCCAGATCTTAGCCTTCTGAGTAGCTAGGTTACAAGTATTAACTACTATTTACAAACTCTTTTCATTCATCTTGTTTTATCCACAGCATCTCTGTGACATAATTACGACATGATTTTCTTATCCCAAAAAAAAGGAAAAATTTAATTTTACTAACCAAAACAGCTGAGTGTACCTGATTAGTAAGCAAAGAATGCTGCAAAAAACACAAAATCAGTAATTATCAGAGTTGGAACTCAAATGCTTAGTGTCTTCAAATCCTTGCTCCACTTGCTGAATCATACTGCCAAATATTAGAATAAGTAAGACATTTATAAGCTTAGTTTGGTATGGCATGTGAAAGCATTGTCATAGTGAAACAGCAATGATTTGATCACAGTCACATTTTCTCAGAAAATCAGTTTAGCCAGAGAAAATATTGGAACAGATATAAATTAAAAGCAAGAACATTTGTAATAGTATAAATTAAAAGCTATTAAACATTTGTAATCTACACAAGAAGGAATTAGAACATAAACAAGGGTGGTTCAGTATAAATTGGATAGAAGCAAAGGACTTAAAGAGTTATCACTTACAATATTTAGGGGATTTGACAGGAAATAATTTGAAATTCAATTGTTTTGAACCTAAGTGACGTGAATAATGGATGTTAATAAAAAGAGCACCAATTTGGGGTAACCATGCATATGGTATCGTGGATAAAATTACATTGAATAAATTTGACCCTTCCAAAGTTTCTAAGGCTTATTAAATGGGAACCTGGCAGCATATGTGGAGAGCACAATTGTGCCCCATTGCTGAGGCAATTCTTTACCAGTACTACTTTGAATGCATTTATTACAGGATTTTTTAATTTTGTTTTTGAACTATCCTTGGCATTGTATAAGCCTGTAAGTTTTTGCCTCTGATCATTTCAAGTAGCCCCTTCCCTGTTTTCTGTAGATTGTTAAATTCATGAATTCTTCAATACTTGGTAACTTGATGGTGTCTCACTACAGTGTTGAAGCTTTCTCTCTATGCACCTCTCTCCCATCTTTACTTTGATAGACTCCTAACTCTGCCTATGTAGTTAAGGACAACTACTAGTTCCTATCTAGGTTCTTCCTTCCTGTCAGCACCCTACAAATTCTTTGCATGAAATTAGCTGGGAAGCTGGGTAGTTGTTGGGTTCATTTTTATTTGCTTATCCTCTGAAAATTACTCTTGTGCCATTTGATTTTTCAAGATTGGCAAACTGATGTTTATAGATTCTGAATTATCTACAACTAGGAGTAGAAATCTGGTTCTGGTTCTTGCATCACGGTTAGAAACAATTCCTTTTAAGAGATACTGATAATATAGTTACAGAGAGGAGAGCTGGGGATGTATTTCAGTTGGTAGCATGCTCAAGGCCCTGATTCCATTCCTACTCCCTCCCTAAAAGAAAAACACTACAGAGACTAGTATAGAGATAAAGATACTGTGAACTAGTTGTTGAAATAATGTGTTTGTAGGAGGTTTTGTGCTTCTTTAAAAAATTTAAATTAGGATGAAGATTTTATATTTTGTTTTCTATAACCCATACTTGAACTCATATACCTTTATATTTTTTCATTTCTCCATTTGTCTTGTCTCTCTCTAGAAAGAACTGTAGATGTCATGATATACATGATGATATGGAGATCAATGGGCTTTATTGTACTAAAGTACTTACATTTTAATGAACTATATAATTATGTAGTTCTGATTGGCATTCTGATAGCTTAAGTATTCCATTGTATATAATGCCAAGATAATATGCATCTCTGTTCTTAAGTGTATAATTGACTGGTGTTGAAAGAATACTTATTTGAGTTCTATAGGTAGTTCCAGTCTTTTTTAATAGTATACTATCCAAGTAAAATAAAATTAGTGTTTTTCAGTTTTCTCTTGTTATTGGGGTTTGAACCTTGCTATTGACAGTCACCATCCAAGGACAGGAAAAGAAGAAATGAAATGTTCTAGCTAAGTAATGAAGCAGGAAAACAAGTGAAATCCTTCTTCCTTCCTCTTTGTTCTCTTGGGGCCCTAGGTAGATAGGATAAAGCCTACTCTTCTGAAATGGGTAGAATTTACCTTGAGAATGTTTTAAAATGCCTACTTCATATGGAAATAGAACATTTAATGAAATATCTGAGGATTCTGTTATCCATTCAGTTTTACACACAAGGACCCTTAAATTTTCAGCAATATTTTTCTACAGTTGTGAAAATATACCCCTAAAATTATTATATTAGTGTTGTATTTGAATTAGCCATTGTCTTGAGTGTTTTAAAGTGAAGATTTTGTATAAATAATCCCTAGCAAAAAAACACATATTCATTCATAACATGGTTTGATAATCATTATGTAATAAATACTTGTGATAATTTTAATTACCTATATATTTTTTAATCGAAAGCTTGGACAAAAACAGAATATTTTAGCCATCCACATTATTGATAGTCATTCTAATTGTGTCTTTTCTTTGTTCTTCATTCATGCCCTGTACTCCTGTTTTTCCTACTAATAGCTGTATGCCATTCCTTGGTTTCTCACCATGTTTACTCGTAAGTATCATTGTCACGGTTAGTATTGTATTAGCAAATGCAGCTCCATTCTATCCTAGTATTTTATATTTGTGATGTTATTAAGAGTGGTTATTAACAGTTACTTAGAAAAGAACTTCAAGTGTTCTAACCTATAAAATACAGGAAGTTTTTGAGGGCAATTTATATAACTAATTTCTGTACATTCTCTAATAATTAATGGTTTTATCTCCTAAACAATGATTTTTCTGGAAACTAAGCACATTATTTGGATGTGACACTTTAATTAGTTACAGATATTAATATAGTTAATATCTCTATTTAAATATGTTACTCATAATAAGTAGAGTAACATTAGAAATATAATCGGTATGTATTATACTAGAAAGACATAAGAAAGTTATAAAATTAGAAAAATTTTAATAGAATTTTTGGTGGGAAGTTAAATTGTTTACAATTCCTAATGGAACTAATACCTTGTAAGTAAGATAATGCTAAGTTTATCTTTATAAATAAAATTTTTATAAGTCATGTAGTTTATAAACCTTGGGAAAAAAATACTTAAATGGGACAAAAATCATGATTTGAAATGGAAAATATCATCTGTTTGACTAATCTGGTTATCAGTTTTTTAGAGGTGTTAGGATACTATAAAAAGCCAAATAAGTGTTTTATTTAAAAAATTTGGAGCTAAGTGTGGTGACTCATACCTGCAATCTGAGGATCACAGTTCAAAGGTAGCTGAGGCAGGAAAGTCCATGAGATGCTTATCTTCAATTACCTAACAAAAAGCTAGCAGTGGAACTATGGCTGAATTGGTCGAGCACTGGCTTTGAGCACAAAAGCTCAGGGACAGAATTCAAGGCCTAGAACTGGTACAAAATTTGGTAACATTCACTGGTTTTTTGTTTGTTTTAACTTAATTTTTTTTAATGTTTCCCACAGATGTATTCCCACTGCACAAAATTTTTCACCTTTGGGATACCTTACTACTTGGAAACTCCTCTTTTCCATTCTGCATAGGAGTAGCTATTCTCCAGCAGCTGCGAGATCGGCTTTTGGCTAATGGCTTTAATGAATGCATTCTTCTCTTCTCTGATTTACCAGGTATAAATATAAGTAAATAGAACCACTACATGCAATTGGATTATAAAATAACATGATGGTTAAAGCCATTTGCAAAGATAATTATGTAAGCCTTCACAATCTTTACTCCTGCAACCTTATTACCACTCTGGATTCTCTCCTTGTTCTTTGCTAGCCCTACATTGCAGATACAAATTTGGGTCATATGAGTTCACTGGTTTATTTCCATCTTAGTAGTGCCAGCAAAAGGGCAAAAGGTGGGGGTGGGTAACATATTTACCCTTTTGCTTAGGACAGAGCTGTTTATCTTCTGCTGATGGAGAGTAAGTAAAGGCCACTTGAGAAGGTGCTTGAAAATACATGTTTATATAAAGATGGTAATTCACAGGGATCTTTCTTCTCTCTTAGTCCTAGCCCCAGCTGCTTGCAAACAATTGAGTGGTTTGCAAAAGGAAATGCTGTTTTCTTGGGACAGTTTGATTATAAGTTCTAGAGAAGGGCTGGGAAGGTGGCTCAGTGGTAGAGCCCTTGCCTTGCATGCCTGAAGCCCTGGGTTCGATTCCTCAGCACCACATAAGCAAAAAGAAAAAAGCCGGAAGGGGTGCTGTGGCTCAAGTGGTAGAGCGCTAGCCTTGAGCTGAAGAGCTGAGGGACAGCACCCAGGCCCAGAGTTCAGGCCCACAACCGGACCCAAAATAAATAAATAAATAAATAATAAGTTCTAGAGAATTCTGTGTCATGTAGTATAAGGTGGTAAGTTAAGCTCTATAGGAGTCTTCACTCACAACTGAAGAGTTTGAAAACTGAGTGGTTGAATGTACATTAAATGTAGAAATAGGGATAGTAACCATAGCTTTGATACTATGTTTAAAAGACAGAATATAATTACCTAAAATATAAATAAATCTATAAAAGCAAAAATTGGGTACAAAAATGTTAACCTTTTTTTACCAATTATTTATGGGCTCCATCATTTCTGCTGATCTTATTGCTACAGCCCATATCTTCAGGCAAGCATTGTTTATGTTAATAAATACACTTTGATCCTGGTAATCAAACAGGAAACAAAAGAAAGTACTTTAAGATTATATACTCTAGTGACAAGCACCAGTGCCTAACACCTATAATCCTAGCTTCTTGGGAGGCTGAGATCCAGAAAACCACATTTTGAAACCATCCTGGTCTACAAGATTTCATTTCCAAAAATAATTACAAAAAGATAGGCTAGAGATGTAACTCAACTAGTAGAACACGAGTGAAACAAGCAAACAAGTACAAGGAGGCCCTGCATTCAGACTCAGCAACCTGAAAAAATAAGTTATACATTTAGGCCTGTTTGAGGTCAGCCTGGACACAAAGATAGCAAGACCCTATCACAAAAATTAGGTGGACATGGTGGTATACTTCTGTAATGCTAGCTATGTGGGAAGCATAGGTAGGAAGAGTATGATCTGAGGCCTGTCCCAGGCAAAAAAGCATTATCTGAAAAATATCTAAAGAAGAGCTAGAGGTTTGGCTCTAGTAGCCCTGAGATTAGAACCTAAATACTACCCACTCCAAAAAGTGATTATACTATTATTTAGCTTTCTGAGAAGGAATAAGGAACTGCTGCCTACCCTGGTTTTATTTGAGGAACGATTTGTTTTTGATAGTCTATCATCTCTCTCTTGTCTTATTTGGGAAAACAACAAAAATGCCTTGGAATAATTTAACATTTTTCCTTACCCTCCCCTACCCTCCCCACTGTTATAAATATCACCATCAGCTAATCTATCAAATTTTAATTAAAGTTATTTATTACATAAACAAGTAATATTTTTATGGGAGATTCTTCATGAAAATTAAGGACTTTTTTTTTGCATTTGGTTGTGAACATGAACAAAGAAGCTAGTTTCCCAAACTAAGAATGTTGTCTGTACCCTACAGATGTTTTCTTAGTGTTCCCAACTTCCCAAAATAAACAGAGGAAGATTGATTAGGATTGAAATCATTTTTCTGGTCAATTACATAAACATAATAAGTTGTGAATGCTGATGTACTTTTTTGGGGGAGGGCGGGAGGGAGTCAGTCATGGGGCTTGACTCTGGGCCTGGGTGCTGTCCCTGCGCTCTTCAGCTCAAGGTGAGCGCACTTCTGGTTTTCTAGTGGCTTATTGGAGATCAGAGTGTCACGGACTTTTCTGCCCGGGCTGGCTTTGAACCGTGATCCTCAGATCTCAGCCTCCTGAGTAACTAGGATTGCAGGCGTGAGCCACCGGTGCCCAGCCTGATAGTACATTTTTAAAACAAGAAAATTTAATACTTTTTCTATTCCACACATAAATGTTTCCATAATCACTGGTAAGGGAATTGATCTTAATATTTTATAAGCAGATGAGTAATAACTCGGCTTATCCAAGAAACAAGTTGTTTCTGAAATTTTAAAAAAGATAGATTTGTTATATCTGCATAGTTAAGGTAAGCTAGCTTACTTTGTGCACAGAAAATTCCATCTATTGAGGTGACTTGTCCTATCCACGGTGCTGTTATTTTGGCTCATTACCATTCACTCTGTATGAAGACAGACAGACAGACAAACAGATAGAAAAGAAAGAAAAGAATGTAACATTTAAGAAACATAAAGAAAACCAGGCACCAGCGAGTTACGCCTATATTTCTAGCTACTCAGAAAACTGAGATCTGAGAAACATAGTTCAAAGCCAGTCAGAAAAGTCTGTGAGACTCTTATTTCAGATTAACTACTAGAAAGCCAAAAGTGAAAGTGTGTCCTTGAGCAAAAAAGTTCACAGACAACACCAAAGCCTGAATTCAAACCATAGGACTAGTACCCCCCCCAAAAAAAATTTTTTTTAAAGAAACAGGACTTCAGTACAAACTTTGCTCTTAAATATACCTGTGGTTTCTTCTTGGGTTTGTATGTGTGTATGTGTGTTTATGGAGTGTACTTGTTTAGGATATCTTAAGTAGGTTTAAAAAGATACTTTATTCCTGTCATCCTGAGTCCCCCAGCTCTGTTTGAAGGACTTTGAAAGTGCTCAGAGGAGTCATAAAAAGTGAACCTTCATAGTTAAGTGCCAGTGGTTTACCCTTATTACCTTAGCTAACTTATAATCCTACTCAGAGGCTTAGATTTGAGATCACAGTTCAGAGTTATCCCAGGAATACCAAATCTTGTGACTAATCTCAAAATTAACCAGCAAAAGCCAAAAGTGGAAGTGTGGCTTAAGAGTTCCAGCAGGAAGCAAAAATGGCAAATGAGAACATGAGGCCCTAAAGTTAAGCCCTAGTACCAGCATGTATGCATCCATAAATAAATAAATAAATATCGCTCACACCTGTAATCCTAGCTACTCAGGAGGCTGAGATCTGAGGATCGTGGTTCAAAGCCAGCCAGGGCAGGAGAGACTGTGAGACTCCTATCTCCAATAAACCACCAGAAAACCAGAAGTGGCGCTGTAGCTCAAGTGGTAGAGCGCTCGCCTTGAGCTGAAGAGCTGAGGGACAACGCCCAGGCCCAGAGTTCAAGCCCCACGACCGACAAAAAAAAAAAATAATAAAATAAATAAATAAATAAATATCCCAATTATCACAAGCACACTAATATACTCAAGACATTGGATTATATAAGCATAGACTACTGTTGAAAAAGAAAGTTCGTTTTTTGTTTGTATTTCCAGTCCTGGGGCTTGAACTTGGGGCCTGGGCACTGTCCTTGAGCTTTGGTGCTTAAGATTAATGCTCTGTCATTTGAGCTAAGTGCCACTTCGGGTTTTTCTGAGTAGTATATTGGAAATAAGAATCTCACAGAATTTCCTGCCCTGGCTGGCTTGGAACTGCGATCTTCAGATCTCAGACTCCTGAGTAGCTAGGATAACAGGCCACCAGAGCCACCAGTGCCCAGTTCATTTCTAACTTGATACATATTTTTAAAATAAAAAACAGGAGTAAGCATTGATGTGAACTCAGTAAATATGTTAATGAAATCCCACTGAGTTTAACAAGAAAAAAAAAGTAATTATAGTCTTTGCTGAAGCTGATTGATAGATTCACTGTTCAGACCATCTTTTGAGAGAAATATAATAGGAAATTACCAAGTTATTGGACTTAACAACAAAATAGGCATCATTCTTAACGTTTTCTACAGAAAGAGGCTCAATATCCTCTTTGAGAGTATGGAATGTACAACCAGGTCACCAGGTTCAAATCCCACCTCTTCCACTTCTGTGTAAACTAAGTGATATAACCTCTATTGCCTCATCATTGTGTTGTCAGTATATCTAGAGAAAGCAGCACCTAGAAATGAGCAGTTGTTACTTAGTAATTATTACTTTGTACTTCATTTTTCCCGTTGTTTCATAACATGCTTTCCTGTTATATAAATGCAACAGTCATTCCCATATGGTGTTTTTAATATAAATTCCTGAAGTAGTTATCTTATAGATTTCCTTGTCAGTGAATGCTAATGAGGAATTACATTAGAATTCAAGTAATACTTCCATGTCAAGTGTATATTATAACTGAGAATACCTTTTCCTTACTTAGAGCCAGCATAATTTAGTAGAGAAAGAGTACATGCTTGGGAGTCAACATAGTTGTGAATTCAAGACAGTTAATGGTTCTTTTGTTCACTACCTGTGCAATCTGGGAAATATTTAGTTTGGTACTATTACTGACCAAACATAGTCTAAATGTTGAATTGAGATAATCCACGTTTACTCCCAGCAGTGACACATACTGGCCATGTGAACTTTGAAAAATGTAATCACACTGGAAACATATTCCTGTGTATTATGGAAGTTTCAGCAAATTGGAATGAATATGTATTCTAGTGTTATGATAAGCATTAAAGATACATAAAATACTTTTAAACTACAGGTAGCACTTAAAACTACAGGTAGTTTTAAACTTTAAACTACAGGTAGCACTTAGTATTTTAAATACACAATCAACAGAATTTTTTTCTTCTTTCTCTATTCCTTTACTTTGATTTCTTCTTTGAGATTAAAAACTTAGTAGAAAGTTTTACTGTAATTCTTTTGGCCAAGAATTGGTCTCAACGTCTCTTGCTTTGCAGTGGATGATAGAGTGTGATTTTGCATTCCAATCAGGTACAAGTGGTGCTAGAAATTGTTGCTAAAAGTTCTTGACATGAATTGGTATGTGTGCTGTGTTAGTACTAGAGGAAATAACTATGAGATCGGTACATTTGGCATGCAACCTAAAAATAGTTGCAGAGTATTGTGGAAGGAATATTGCACTTTTCATAGCACTATTCCATACTAGATTTTGGCCATGTTAGTAATAGGAGAAGCATCAAAGTTACATCTTCAGCCCAATTATGGGAATCTTCATTTGCCAGTGTTCATTCTGTTCTACCTCTCTGGTAATTATCTGCTATCATCTCCATTTGTCTGATTTCTCTTAAGAAAAATTTAAGAATATCCAAATAGTGTTGAATATGAGGATAATATAAAAAGTAATAAATTTAGAGGGGATTTCTATTAGCTGATGTGTTTAAATGTTTTGTTGTTGTATTTCATTTATATAGTTGATATTGACATAGTAATGTCATTTTTTTGTGATTGAAACAAATTCTTAAAATGCCTATCTGCATTCCTGAATGCCTTCAAATGTGGTTGTAGGTTCAGGAGAGTGTTTCTAAGAGAACCTACAGAAAGAAGTTGAGAAATGAGTTTGAAAGAATCCTTAAGGTATTCTGAGATTAAAAATGTGATTTTAACATTTAAATTAAGAAATATATATATATACCTAAAGTATTCTAGAAGGAAATACTGAGTATACCAAATGGAATTTGGGCAAATAAAAAATTCCGAATCCTTTTTTCCAGAAGAAATTACGTTGAAAAATCATAGTTGTGGAATGTTAGTTTAATTAGTGAAGCCTTATTTAAAGGAAAAGTTTTAACCAAAACTTAAAACATATTTTATTTCATTCATACTTCCATACAGTAGAATTTAATTGTCAACATAATGAAGAACAAAATAATCTCTAATTATTTTCACTAATCTCAAAAGTATTACACATTTTGGATGGATAGATAGGAGAAATTTATTTCTATCAACTTAAGACAATTGCTGTAATTTTGCTATATTTAATGTAGCAAAGCATATTTTGTAAAGGCATCACTTTTTTAGCAATTATGTACCACATTGTAAGTGTGTAATTAGTAATTCAAAAGTTTTTAAAAAATATTTTAAAATATTTTGAGGCTAAAACAAAGCCAATATATACAAATTGAGATATACAACAAAGTGATAAAACATGCAAACACCATAATGCCATGTATCATTATTTTCCTGTTCATACCCAAGATAGGATTGGACAGTTAGTAAAAATGAGGAAGAAACTCAATTCCAGTTATGAAATTATGTAGATTTCTGGGTAATCATTTGGGCATGGAAGAGGAAAAGAGCAGTGAATCGTCTTGGTTGTGACTTCTCATGGACTTATAACGTATTGTTGGCAAACCAAGACCTTACCCATTTTCATTTCTTACATTAGTGAACAATATTAAGCTGTTTTCTAGTCTAGCCATGTATAAAATCTTTACATTCATACGACTTAAGATTTGCTTAATATAGCATGTGGTTATAGAATAAGTCATATTATAAGTTAGGGTGCCCCATTCAGTTTGAATTACATATAATAAATAATTTTAATATAAAACTAATTATTTATTTGAAACTCACTACTAAATTACTTTGCATTTGTTTCGCTAAACATTTCAATCTTGACTATAAATGTTAAAAATTACCATTTAGGAAAAAACAATATAGCAAACTATAAGGCAATGTAAACATAAGCAAATAAATATTCTCAGAGGTAGAAAACTAGTCTCAAAATTATCAGACAGTAGTGGAAAACTTCTCTGTATTAACATAAAACTTGTGGTGTATTTCCTCGCATAGCATATAATGATATGCCAACACCACAGTGACACTTTATTTAGCCTCCTAACTTAGCAAATTGTAAACATTTGATTTTTAGATGTTTCTGAGCGATAGTCTGAATACAGGCATATGGTTTATACCATCTGTAACTATCGAAACAGGAATGTGCGATTGGCAGGAAGCACAAAATAACTCACTCATACATGCCAACACTAGATTTATTTTTTTTCCCAGTCGTGTGGACTGGGCCTGGGCACTGTCCCTCAGCTCAATGCTAGTACCCAACGACTTGAGCCACAGAACCACTTCTGGCTTTTTTCTGCTTATGTGGTGCTGAGAAATCGAACCAGGGCCTCATGCATGTGAGGCAAGTGCTCTACCACTAAGCCAAATTCCCAGCCCCAACACTAGATTTTAAAAATACATAATGCTGGGTGGGCAGTTGTCATGTATGTTAGAAACAGTAAACTTTGAGCAATTAAAAATGTGCTCCTGGTACATGTCTCTAATCCTAGCTACTCAGGTGTTGGTGATTAGGAAAATCATAGTTCAGTCTAATTAAAACAAAAAGGTGCCATCTTGATAGAAAAAGCTGGGCATAGTGAACAGCACTATTCATAGCATATAATAAGAAGCACTCAATAGATGCTATCTACCTTAAAATGAAAATCTAGCAATTTTATCCTTTCAGTTTACTATATCATAGTACTGGTTACATTTTATAAGCACTTGTTTTGTTCATAGCACTCCATTCAAATAGGAATTAAATTGCTTTAATTGCAGGTCAACTATTCTAATCTAACTGTGTACTTGATTTCTCATACAGAAAACTGTTTCCCAGTAAATAATTTGTTTCATAGCATATTGTATATAGAAATTTTATCTTCTAATTCTTCTATCCAGAATCATCATCCCTGCCCCTAACACCTAGAGTACTGAAGTGAAAGCAGAGGTGAGGTGTCAGAAATCACATTTTCTACATGTTTTCATGGTCTCCTAACTTACCTATTTTGTATTTTTCCCTTTTACTGTTGTCATCTCATTCCTGACCTAAATAATGTCAATGGTTACAAATATCAAATAAACTCAAATTTTATAGTAGGCAAAAACTTGAGATTATAATATGGACGAGTATACATGAAGGGCTAGGGATGTAGATCAGTGGTAGAGGACTTGACTAGCAGATGCAAGGCTCTGAGTTCTATCTGCAGCTCCATACAAAGTGTGTATAGATATGCTATTTGCATTTTGTAAGAAGTATGTGCACATTTAAAATTTCTTAACATGTTTACACTGATTTTTTTTAGTTACGTATTTGGATAAAAGGAATAAGAATTTAGTGACTTCTAAACCTTCAGCTGTGTAACCCTAAGTAATAAAGATTTAAAGAGTATATTTGTTCTCTACACACATAAGGTTGTACATTTTTTCAGAGTAAAGTATTCCTTTGCTAAGACAAAGCAATTATGAAGTTTTAGCAAATTTTCATTTATTGATTTGAGGCAGAAGTGTATTCATGAATGCCTAACCATTGAAAAGTTTAATATCAGTGCTATTAAGGGTGAATATAACCATCAATTGAGTGGACAATCACTGCTACAACCTTTCTAGCATTCAGCATTACCTTAATAAAGCAAAAAGGAAGTATTGATGTGTTAGAGGTTTTGCCAAGTAAAAATGTATATCATAGGTATATCTCAAATTTCTGAAATACTTTATAGAGGGTTTATTTTTAACCATACCAGTGAGAAATGATCTGGATTTTGAATGACCAGGTTCTTAATTTAATTTGGGGATAACTACAAATAAAATAGGGTTGCTATAATATTTGTGTATATAATATCATATTTGTAAACAGTGACTCAATTTTTTAACTGTAAGATTTGAGTCAAATATAACTGATTATAACCAACTGGCTATAAATGCATGACCTCTTTATTATTTAGTTATGGTGATGAGTACTACCATAGTAACTAGTTTTAAATAAGAGGAGTTAGGGATCCTTCCCTAAGTAAGTAGTGGTCGAGGCAATATTGTTTACATGACATTGGCAGTGTAGAGAGAGGAGAATTTTCTAGGCAAATGATTAAAATGCTGAAAGGCCCCAACAAGTTAACTCAACTGATGACTCATTGTGGCTTGAGCACTTGGAACAAAATGTGAAGCAGCTAGAAAAGAGACTAGAGGTAAAATTAGAAAAAGATTATGTGAGATTATAGGTAGGTTATAGGGAGATAGTTGTAAAGTGTTTGTGGTGACACATTCTTTTCAGTGCCTTTGCAAAATGAAAAATACTGAAAATAGCTTCAATACCAAAATACAAATGCTACCTTGATATTTTGAAGTAGTCATGTCTGTACATTCCTTTAAAAGAGTTTCATCATCAGCAAATCCAAACATTATTAACCTAAGTGTTCCTTGTGGTAATCCATAATTTTTGTTTCTTATAGGGTAGAGAACTGGCTTAGTGATGAAGTAAATCAAGTTGTAACACGTAATTGTTTAGTAAAGTTGTTAGAAACTTGATAAACCATTTTACCTGAAGCCAAGAAACCAATTCTAAGTTTTTCTTCTTAGAATTGCAGCAGAATAGCCATAATAGGAATTAAATATGAGGAATTTAATTATGGTCCTCCTCTCCTACACTCACCCATAAAAAATACATATTAAATTAGGATCTAGATGTTCTTCTAAATTCTTTCTATTTTAAAGCTGATTAAGGAGAAAGTGCTTCACTTCTTTTTATTTTCATTGTTTATGTGGTCACTGATATAAAATTCCATGAAAATGACTGTCAAAATATCATTAAGTGATGTCAGTTTTGAGAGCATGGGGAAAGCATATTGCTGTGTTATTTTATGGAAAATTTGCAATTGAAAACAGATGTTACAGTATATCACTTCTAAGCTGAAATAGTGATCTTGAAAAACACAAAGCCAGTAGCACAGCCAAGGAAGATTTTCAGATCACATTATGACTCCAGGGTCTTAGTCAGGGTTGAGCAGAATTTTCTGCTTACCTTACGTGTAGACTGGAGTTGTTTGTGTGTCTTAGCCCTGGTCTCACATGGTCAAGAATATCCACTGCCTGTTATATGACTGACAAGCGTTTCCTTTTCATGAATATTTATGAAAAGTGCAAAAAAAAATTAAGTTTATATGTTATTAAACATGTGATTTCAAGAGTCCAGTGATGGAATTTGTTTTGCTGTTGTTTGTATGTGACATAGGTTTAAAATACACAAAATACCACTCACTTTTGAGGTATACCATGAAAACCTTTGTAATCAGAAACTATCCTTAAAAGTTCCCACATACACTGCTAATAATATTGCAAGAATATTAAGAACCAAACATACTGTGTTTCATGCATTTATCATGTATTGTTCCATATATGTTATATAAAAATAATAGTACTCATGGTTCACATTTCATTTCTCTCTACCTGATCCTGTACCTTTACATTTAGCATGAAAATGGAAGATCTTTCTACTGCCTGTGTGATCTTCAGCAGAGCAGAAACTAGTTAACTCAACCACATTTAAATACGTGACAAACAAATGTAAAAACATTTTAATTCTTACCAATTATATGAAAATTGATTTTGACACAAGCTTCTAGCTCCCACAAAACAAAAAGGAAAAGGAAAAGAAATCAAAGACTCCTCCTTTGTTTCTGGTTCCTCATTATGTACAACAGGAAAGGAGCTGCAGCTTTCCTGTGCTGTATCCTCCAAGCTATTGCACTGTTCTTTTTTCTAAAATGTGCCATATGCCACTCTCAACATCAGCCCCTTTGTACTACATTACCTTCTCCACTGGTAGCTGACAGTTATGGTAAGACCAGAAAGCAGTTTAAGTACCGTATGTCAATAATGTTTATTGCATCTCTTATTTATGTCTCACTTCATTGGAGACATTAAGCAGCAGGGATGATAGATGCACAGTGAAATGGGCCAATAATTACACTCACACATACTGGATTTGAAAGGCTAGATGAATGAAAGCAGAAGCCCAGTATACATGCCTTCATTTTCCCTTGGACATTACTAAGATGGTGTTTCATATAGTTTTTTCTAAAATTCACATAAAATCCTGTAATTTTTTCCTAAAAACTAGAGAATACTCAAAATTCCTCATCACCCTTTCCAAGGCGGATTCACTCACTTTTCCCTTAAGATAAATAAGATTAGTATAGCCTTGCATCTAATGAGATGAAAATATTGGAAGTTTAGAAATAGCATAAGTGTAACACAGAAGTATGAAGTTGCATACCATTTCGATGTAAGTAGAATGCTAATGAAGTGACTTAGCAGGAAAGATAAAAGTTAATAGTATCTAGTCCTGCGGGTTATGGTGATGGTGGTAAACGTTGGTGAAATAGTCAGACCAGTGACTTATGGATAGCATGCCGAGAAATTTGAGCATTCTGTATTCAATTTAAGTGGAATAAAAATACAGCATTTTATATTAATTTTAGAAAAATAATGATAGCTACGCTGTAGAAGTAGAATTGGGCTCTTGAAAAATGCTGTGTTCTACCAACCCAGATGCCCCTCAGTAGATGAATGGATCAAGAAGATGTGGTATATATACACAATGGAATTCTATGCCTCCATCAGAAAGAATGACATTTCCCCATTTGTTAGGAAATGGAAAGGCTTGGAAAAAATTATATTAAGTGAAGTAAGCCAGGCCCAAAGAAACATAGGTCCCATGGTTTCCCTTATTTGCAATATCTAGTATAGGTATGAGTCAAGCAGAAAAAGTCAGATATGTGATGTTAGGAAAACAAAACCTCAAATATGTATTTTAATGTTTTTGTTTCTTTCATGCATGTGTTTCTAATGCATTTATAAGATTATTTCTTCGTTGCTTTGTATGTCCCTCCCCCACAGTGTAACCCCTGCTTTCACTATATTTGATGTCAGTATAACATGTGGAGGAGACGGGGACAAACAAGTCGTTTAAGGATTCAGGTGGACCTGTTGCAACAATGAGAAGTACAAAATGTCATGTCAAAACCAGCTTTACAATGTCGGTGGGGGGGGGGAGGGGGGGTATGATTGGATGGGAGGGAGGGGGGAGGCTGGGAAGGGAGGTGAAGGGTAAACAAAGGAGGAGGATGCAATGCTTGGTAAGAAATGTATGCATTATCCTGCCCATGTAATTGTAACCCCTCTGTACAGTATGTTCTCAAATAAAATAAAATAAAATTTAAAAAAAAAAAAAAAAAAAAAAAAAAATGCTGTGTTCTAAGCAATGAAAAATAATCATACAAAATCTTGAGAGATTTCCAATGTTTCCAAATGCATTCTCTTTAGCTAGCAATATTTTTTTATCCTTACTTATAGTACATAGATTGAGGATGATACTCAGTAGGAACAATTCTTAAATATGGATTGTGAGTTACTCAGATTTTTTGGAAGATTTTCAGAATCTATACCATAAATACCTACTGTAATTATATTTAATCTCAGGATATTAAGTAACCTTGAAGTAACTCACTCAAAGCAGATAAAGGAATGCTTGAGGGCCAAACTTTCCAGACCTGTTGGTCTTTTTTCAAATGTAAATGATTTGGGAAATAAATACTTTATACTTTAATAACTTAAGACATGTTATCTATAACTACACAGTTAACTTAAGTCACAGAGCTTATATTTTACATTTTTCCTCTTCAACAGAAATGGCAGGGGATTGGGATTATAATACCTGCCTTCAAATACCATTGTAAGAACTAAATGGACTAAAGAAAATATACAGTATCTATCACATAGTAAATGCAAGTGTCATTTTCTCTTTCTATTCTCCAAACTTTCTCCACTTTGTAACCTTGTAATAGCAAATAAATCTAAATGCATGACTCGTACACTGTGTTAGATTTGACAAAATACTTGGGAAAGATTTTGGGAAAAAAAAACAGTTTCAGGGACTGGGAAGGTGGCTCAGTGGTAGAGCGCTTGCCTTGCATACCTAAGGCCCTGGGTTCGATTCCTCAGCACCACATAAGCAGAAAGACAAAAGCCAGAAGTGGCACTGTGGCTCAAGTGGTAGAGCACTAGCCTTGAGCTGAAGAGCTGAGGGACAGCGCCCAGGCCCAGAGTTCAGGCCCCACGACTAGACCCCCCCCCCCCAAAAAAAAAAATCGGTTTCAGAGTTTTTGACAGTGTCCTGTGATTATGTCTTATTTAATAAATGGCAATGAAGTTGGAAATGAATGGAGCACACTCAGAAGGCTGAAGCACAAGGATCATGAATTCAAGGACACCCTGAGCTACATAGAGAGATCCTGTCTGGACAAAAAGGAAAAGGAAATTAAAATGAATGCCACCTATAGTACACTTTACTAAAAGTTGCAGTAAATCTTTTGTCTACCTATTCCAAACTCAGCTACCCCCCTCTCCTCTATTTTATTCTGCTAAGGTGACAACATTATCATAGTGAACAGAATAGAGTTTTACATAAGAATATGTGATTATTTATTTCTTGATATACTGTAATAATCATATTTAATGTCAAGTGAAACATAGATAAAAGTGTATACACAGCATATATAGCCCATATTATAATCCCAGACAACCCAACATTTTAGTCACTAGTCCTCTGATTAAATGCCACATTATTTTTATTGGCATTTTTTTCTAATCTTAAACATATATTTTATAGAATTATTTACATATGGTTTTGTCTTTTTGTATCAGCAAAGCGATCCAACCCTTATAATTTGCTCTTTTTTTCTCATTATCTTTGTAGAAATTGACATTGAACGTTGTGTTCGAGAATCAGTCAACTTGTTTTGTTGGACTCCTAAAAGTGCAACTTATCGACAGCATGCTCAGCCTCCAAAGGCAAATTCTGACAGTGGGGTCAGAAGTTCAGCACCTTACTTCTCTGCTGAATGTGCAGACCCTCCAAAGACAGATCTGGTATGTATTTGCAGATACAGATTGTAAACTCTAAGTTGGATGCTAAAATTAGTAAATCCTAGTATAAGTATTGCTTTTAGTATATTGTCATTTGTGTACTCTTAATGTAGCTCTTTTCCACAATATGAATATTCCTAAATGTACTTCTGTGTCCATTTGGACATTGCAACTGGGAAGAGTACTATAACTTACTCCTCCATGTAACAAGTTTTGTTTTCTATGAATGCATAACATCTATACATTGTTTTAGAACAAAAGATTATACAAAGGAAGAATATAAAAACCAGAAAGACTGAGAGTCATTAATAGGAAATTATTTACTCATTTACAAAAGAAATGACAATTCAGGGCTGGGAAGTTGGCTCCGTGGTAGAGTGCTTTCCTCACATGCATGAGGTCCTGGGTTCGATTCCTCAGCACCACATAAGCAGAAAAAATCCATAAGTGGCGCTGTGGCTCAAGTGGTAGGGCGCTAACTCTGAGCTGAAGAGCTGAGGGACAGCACCCAGGCCCAGATTCAACCCCACAACTGACAAAAACAAAAAGGGAGGGAGGAAGGAAGGGAGAGGTAGGAAGTAAGGAAGGGAGGGAGGGAAGGAGGGAATGAGGGAGGGAGGGGGAAGGAAGGAAATGACAATTCAGAAGGCTGTGCCATCAGCTTCTTTAACATAATCCATGTTATTAAAGCCAATTTAGAAATATGGTCAATGTTACCTTAAGTTATAATAATTCTTATGTTGTAAATGTTCTAGTTACTGCCATGTACTTAATTCTTTCCATTAAAATTGAATTTTAGTTAATAAGTGCAAATCATTTGGGGGATTGATAATTTTTAACAGGATAAACTTGTTAAATGTAATCTAATGATGATAATAATCTAATAATGAAACATTTTCAAATTATATTTAACATGTTAAATAATAGATTCCATAGATTGTATTGCTTAAGTTTCTAGTATTTTCATAGTGATTTACTTCTCATTTTACTATCTTATAGAATCTCTTGGCTATTTACTTAATGACCTATAAATATATAATTTTCCAGTTATATTTCTGATTATTTTTGCCATATATTTTGGACAGGCTTCAACAATAAAGCAAATAAAATCATTGGCAATAGGTAGATTTGCTTTTTTCTTCATTGAATATAAACACTTCTAATTTCAATAAAAAGTTTATTTTGTTTTTAACTAATCATAAAGTTATGCATAATTATGAGGTACCATGTCATCTTTTGACACATGTATACCTTGCATAATGTTCAAGTCAGGTAGATATATTCATCTCCTCAGATGTTGTGAAAACATCTGAACTTCTTGCAACTAGCATTTTCAAAATGTATACTACATATCATTATCTGTACTTCCTTTGCTGTGCCTTGCAAGACCAGAATTTCTTCTAACTATAACTTAAATGTATTCCTCTGAATCAATTTTTTTGCCTGTACTTTAACCCCATTACTGTAATATTAACATTTGTAAGATCAACTCTTTTCCAAATACAAGCAAAATCATGCAGTATTTGTCTCTCTTTACCTGACTTGTTTCACTTTATCTGTGGTTTCATCCATGCTATCACAAATGATAGAATTTCTTTTTTTAATGGCTAATTATCCTTCAGTTGTGTATGAAGACATTATATGTATATACATCAGCTGATATGTCTTTAGGTTATTTCCATTTTGTGGTTAGAGTGAATACTGCTTCAGTTAACATACCCACGAATGTATCTCTTCAGTGTACTGATTTCATTTCCTTTGGATATATTCCCAGCACTGGAATCATATTTTCACTCAATTTAACTTCTTGAAGAGTATCCATTCTGTATTTCACAATGACTATATTTACAAACCTTCCCAACAGCAGTGGGTAAGGTTTCCATTTCCCTCCATCCTCACTGTCACTTATCGTTTGCCTTTTTGATAAAGTCATTCTCGCTGCAGTGAGGAAATATTCTGTCCTGATCTTGATTTGTATTTGCGTAATAATTAGTGAAGTTGAGCATTTTTAATGTTTTTTTTTCCAGTTGGCCATTTGTATTCTTTTGAGGAATAACTATTTTGGTGTATTTATATAATTGATGGTGGTGGGGAGTTTTTGCTAATGAGCCATGTGCATTCCCTATATGTTCTGGATATTAGTCCCTTATCAGAAATGTGATTTGCAAATATATTTCTCATTTTTAGATTCTCTTCACTCTGTTATTTCCATTACTACACAAAAGCATTTGAGTTTGTTCTAATCCCATTTGTCTGTTTGTGCTCTTGTTTTTTATCTTATGAAAACCTTTGCCTATTTTAATGTCCTAAAGTGTTCTCCTCTTATATTTTCAGTCTCATTTAAGTCTGTTGTCCACTTTGAGTTGACTTTTTTTCTTCTTTATTCATGTGTGTGTGTGTGTGTGTGTGTGTGTGTGTGCACGCATGTGTGCACACACCTGGGCACACTCCCTGAGGTTTTTGTTTTCTTTTTGCTTAGAGCTAGTGTTCTACCACTTGAACTACTGCTCCATTTCTGGGTTTTTTGGTAGTTAATTGGAGATGAGATTTTTGTGGACTTCTTGCCCGGGCTGACTTCAAACCACAGTCCTCAGACAGCCTCCTGAGTAGGAGGTGTGAGTCACCTGTGTTTGGCTTGAGTTGACTTTTGCATAGACATTAGTCCAACTTTCTCTGAAACATTTACTGAAAAGTCTGTCCTTTGTCCACTGTGTTGTTAGCACCTTGTCAAAGACCTTTTGGTCTCTTACTCTATTCCACTGGTATATGAGACTGTTTTATGTCATTATTGTATTGCTTTAATCACTCTAGCTTTATAGCACAGGCATTGAAATCAGGTTATTGTAATGTGTCCTGCTTGTTCTTTTTACTCTAGTTGGTTTTGGCTTTGGGATTGTTGTGATTTGATAGAAATCTGTAAATATCTTTTTCTAGTTCTATTGAATTTTTACTTGTATCTTAATGAGCATTATACTGTCTCTTTAGATTGGTTTTTGTGTTTTTTGGGTTTTTTTTTTTTTTTTGGTGGTGGTGGTGGTCATGGGGCCTGAACTCTGGGCTTGAGTGTTGGCCCTCATATCTTCAGCTCAAGGCTAGCACCCTACCACTTGGGCCACAGCCTCAAGCATGCAAGGCAAGCACTCTACCACTGAGCCACCTTCCCAGCCCTAGATTGGTTTTTTTGAATGGTGTGGCTGTTTTAACGATGTCAGTTCTTCCAATCCATGAATGAGGATGCATTTTTCTATGTCCTCTGAACTGTTTTTATCAGTGTCATACAGTTTTCATCGTAGAAACCTTTCGTCTCTCTATATTTCTCCCGTAGTCTTTTTGTAGCTCATGGAAATGCATAGCTTTCTTAAAGGTTTCTTTTTTTAAAATACTTCACTATTAATATATATTGATATTATTGCTGCTATGTGTGTATGCACACGTGCGCGCGTACTACTGAACTCAAGGCCTGAGTACTGACTACCCCTGGAGCCACAGCTCCACTTCTGGCATTTTAGGGGTTATTTGGAACTAAAATCTCATGGACTTTGCTGCCTAGGCTAGCTTCACACCAGGATCTCAGCCTCTGCACAAGCCACTGGCAATAGCAATGCTGCATATATTTTTATGTTGATCTTGTATGTTGAAATTTGCAGAATTTGCTTTTTTTAGTTCTGTGCTAAACACTCCTTTCTGAGAAAATGAATTTCAATCTTTTTCCATATTGCTAAGAGCTAGTGAGCACTGAATTTTATCCAATGCTTATCTTTGGTTGAATAATTTTTCCTCCTTTAATGTGGTAGTATATTACATTATTAAAATTTCTTACATTTACTGGTTCTTATATTCCTGAAATAAACTATGGGTCACTGCCAAAAAAAAATTTAAGATGCTGATTTGCTAGCATTTTATTTTTAATTTATGAATCTATGGTCAAAGGTGAGATAAGCATCTAGTCTTCGTTTCTTCTCTGCCCTTGTCAAGCTATAATGTTAAGATTGTAGTTCTTTGTCTGCTGTCTAGTCAGTTTCTATAAAAGGAATTACTTGTTTCTTATGAGTTGAGAAAAGCCTGTCTATAAAACCTTCCTGCCACTTTGTCTTTTATCAGGAAGATGGACTACTGAAGCTTCCTGTTTTCATGTTTATGTCCTATAGACTGTATTCCCATTTAATTTGTATAGTTCATTTCTCAAAAATTATTTTTAAATACCTGTTTTTCTTAATTTTTCATGTTCACTGAACTCTATACAAAATATTTTTTACCTGAAATTTTGTCCCTTTTGAAATCCTTATGTTTATTTAAAGGTCAAAATTGACCTTAGCATAAAAGTAAGTAGAAAAAATAATATATGCATGCCCTACAAAAGTGTATTTATAGTTCAGGTTCATATATATTCATATATATATATATACATAGTGTAGCAGGTTCATATATATATTCGTATATATATATATATATATATATATACAGTATAGCAATATATCTTTAACAGATTAAAACTGGTTTTATAAACTGGACATAGTTTCAGTTGATACTAGTACAATCAAAGTTTGAAAACAGCTATGAAAAGCAAGATCAGTTTGACCTTATGCCTGCAGCAATAAGATTTATTCCCCAAAACAGACTATTGCACCTAATCTTTTCTGTTAGGTAAGACTTGGTTGCAAATTAAAACCTTTCTTTTGTTGTATAATCTTGAATGATTCTCATAATCTTTCTTGTTTAGCTATATCTTTTGGGCTTAAGAATGATATATTTAAGGTACCTGATTCACACTCTGATACATAACCATTTAAAAATAGTATTGTTACATGTTTAATAGTTAAAGGTTACAACTTTATAAACCACCCAAGAAATTTATATAGAGCTTGAGTATCTAAATAATTTATCTGAATGAAAAGATGCTCTGGTAGTCTGCTTTCCTTAGCTACTATAACTATATAGCTTGCAAACTACGTTTATTTATAAATGACAAAAGCAGTAACAGGAGTAAGGGATGGAAGCTGGCTTTCCAAACAAGGAATCTTTTTGGCAGTTTTCCCTTAGTAATTTTAGTTTAAAATTTCACTTGACCTTTATTTCTTAGTTTTCATATTATTTTAATTTTCAAAACTAAAGAATTGCCAAAATAATTCTCTCATCTGCTGCCAAGTCCTTTACAACATCTAGTTTTTCCTTAAATAGCTAAAAATCTGCTTGAGGATTCTTGTTCATAGCTTGTTAATTGGAGAAACTTACAGGTAAAGATAAAATGATTTTATAACCAAAATAGATTGTCATTTGTTAGAGTTCCTTAATCTATTTCTTCACTAAATTTTATCACCATATTTATGACTGCTACAATTGTATGAAATTTGTGAATAAGCAAAAATTACATAGTAATTACACTTACTAACAGATTTTTTTAATAAAATTTTATTCAAAAAATGTTATTTGTTGCTTATACTGCTGTCATTAAGAAAACAATATTCACTGGATTATCTTCAGTTCATAGTGAATGACCTACCTGTGTGTGAAATATGAATTTTAGTATAAAATCTTTACATTTTTATGCTTTAGGTTGGAAGTTTCTGAAAGTCTAACAGTTCTAGTCTACCAAGTTTAGTCTCTCAACAATTAAAAGCAGCACTACATTGCTTTAAAAATACTTGTGTATTAATGATTTCACTGAAAGACAAGAAAGATACTATGTGATCTGTTTTTGTTATTATACACATTCACAGGCCAGCAGGAGAACTAAACATTGTGTGCTTAAGAGTATTGAGAGGGAGAGAGGACTTAGAAACTCCTTTGTATCTCTTCTTTACTACCATCATCTACTCTCTTCACGAGACATGTGTAATTTTGCATGTTTTCTGTCCTTTGCTGAAAGTTTTTATCATTTCTATGACTTTTTTTTTTTTTAACAGGGAGGGTAGTTCTGTGTCTAGAACTGGGTGCTGTCCCTGAGCTTGTTGTGTTCTGGCTTTTGATGGTTAATTGGAGATAAGAGACTCATGGACTTTATTGCCCAGGCTGAACAAAGATCCTCAGATGTTGGCCTCCTGAGTAGCTAGAATTACCGGTATGAACCACCAGCGCCTTCAGATCTTTCTGGTGTAATCTTTAGTTTTATTTGTTCGTCTTCCTTTCCACCTACTCATTTTTGGCTTAGTTTATTTTTGCTTTTCTAAAACCTTGAGAATACATCATCTGAGAGATCATTGAGATCTCTCAGACTTTTTTTAATTTAATTTATGGTATGGTAAAGGTTGTACAGAGGGGTTACAGTTACATAAATAAGGTAATAAGTACATTTCTTGTCAAACATTGTTACCTCCTCCCTTTTTTTCCCTCCCATGTTCCCTCCCACAAGTTGTAAAGTTCATTTCCAACATAGTGTCTTGTGAATATCGCTATTGCATTGGTTCACCCTCTGTCCTTTTCTCACCATTTTGTTATTCCCCTCTCCTTCCCCAAATCAGATAAATGTATATACAAGACACAGGGTACCAAAATCAAAAACAGTGACAATGGGATAAACCAAAGGAAATTATTTTTTTCTTATGTTGCTTTTCCCCTCCTTTGATTTATCCCCTGTAACCACCAGTTTGGATTTCAGATTTTTAATAGAGGCATTTATAACTTAACTTTCCTTTTAGAGCTACTTTTAGTATATCCCAAGGTTCAGGTAAGTTGTGTTTTTATTTGATCTGTGGAATTTTTTAATTTCCTAATTTCACCAAGAACAACTGAGCATTCAAAAGTGGATTGTTCAGTCTCCATGTGTTTGTATAGCCTCTTTTACTGCTGCTTTTAATTTTATTCAATTATGATCTGATAAGCTTTTTTAAATTACTTTTTTTCATATTTGTTAAGACTTGCTTTATGATCTCAAATGTGATCTAATTTGGAAAAAGTTCCATGGACAAAAGAAATTTGTATTGAGCAGCTAGGTAAAATACTACTACAAATGCCTGTTAAGTATATTTGCTCCATGGTATAGTTTAACTATGGAGCTATGGTTACTTTTTGATCTAACAGAGATAGAATAACAGTGGTGACTGAAGTGATTCTTCTATCTTTGTATACTTTTTACTTCCAGTAGTATTTTTTAGAAATAAGGTGTATCAACATCCATGCATATATGTGTGTGTGTGTGTGTATGTTCATAGTCACAGATCTTCTTGATAATGTTCTTCCCTTTATCATTATTGATCTTTGTTATCCTTTGACTAATATTGGCTTAAAGTCTACTTTGTCAGGTATGAATATAGCTACTTTTCCTTACTTGGAGGTTCATTATTTCCTAGTTTTTATTTATTTATCTGTTCTTGAAATGAGATTTATTTTCTCCAAGTACTTGTTCTTGTGTATGTCCTTCTTCCACTTCTGTATATAGAATTCCTTTAAGTATCTTCTGCAATGCTGGCTTGGTAGTCACAGATTGCTTTGGTTTATGCTTATCTTCATCTCTTCTTCAGTTTTAAAATGTTTGTTTACTTGCATGCCAGTACTGGGACTTGAAGAAACCTTGCACTGCCTTGCTTGGCTGGAGCTCTACCACTTAGCCATGCTCCAGCCTGGCTTTGTTGCTGGTTATTTGGAGGTAGAGTCTAGTGAACTTTTCTGGCCAGGCTGGCTTCAGATCTCAGTCTCCTTAGTAGCTAGAATTACTATTACTTAGCTTAAAATTTATCTTTGATAGCTATAGTAGTCTTGGCATTTTGTTTATAGCTTAAAATGCATGTATGTTCTCCTGTCCATTAGGATTTCTGCAGGGAGGTCTGCTGTTATTACTAGAGGCTTGCCTTTGTAAAAACTTAGTTCTTGTGGCTTTCTGCATTCTTTAAAAAAAGCAGCAAAATATAAAGTCAATACAAAATGCATTAGCTTATTTATATAATAACAAACATGCTGAGAAATAAATCAAGAAAACAGTACAATATCTTAGTAATAAATCTAACCAAGGGAGAGAAAGATCTCTACAACAAAAGCTGTTATACACCCTAGAACGAAAGAAGATACTAGAAAAAAAGAACTCCTGGACTGTTAATGTGAAAGTGTCCATATTACTATTAACAATAAACAATCACTGCAATTCCACCAAAATTCCAATGACATTCTGTAGCGAAATTCATATAGATGCACAAAAGTCCTCAAATAGCCAAAATTATTCTAGGCAAAAAGAACAAAATTGAAGGTATCACAATCTCTGACTTCAAATTCTACTACAGAGCCATAGTATCAAAAACATCAATCAAGATAGTGGCTAGTGGCACTACACAGGCATCTACAACCATCTGATTATATCACACTTATTGTTGTGAGATCCTTTTCCAAAGCAAGGCTACTGTGTAAATTTTGGGTTATCTGGGTGGGCTGCAAGCCTTTGTGGACTGTGAAACTTTCCTCTAGCTATGTTTGCTGTGACCAGTAGGGTTTGCCAGAACTGTCTCTTACCTTTTGCCTACAGAGGGGAGACAGCCTCCTAACTGGGTGTGGAGCTGATTTCTTGGTCTGTTGTTGTCCCAAGTCTTTGTAGAGTATATGGTTTCAGTTTCTTTATTTCAGATTTCCAGTCTTTTCCTACAATCACCTGACTAAAAATACAATTGAACATGTCTTACTTTGGTTCTTATTTATGGAGAAGGAAGTGAGTGATGTACTGTCATGGATCCTCCTTCAGCCAGACTACATTTGAGATGAGTACACTTCAGTAAGTGCTAAAAAGTAGCAACAATTTTCGATCCAGAATTTTATTTGTAAATAATTGGGGATCTGTTTTGCCTTATAAAATGTAATACTTACTGTATCTTCTACAAAAACTATTCAGTCTACAAATTTAAGAGTTCTAGTATTCACAGAATACACAGGATAGGTGTGTAACTACTGTTCACTGGACTCAGGCTTCATGTAAACCAAAATAATAAAAATTGCAGCATCCCAGGAGTATCATTAGAGATTAGAGGACAGTGTTTGCTGCTGAGTCCCCAGCAACCAAAAATTGTCGTAACAGTTAACTTTCTAAGTATGTGGTTTCAGCATAAGGCCTGGGCTGTCTGAAAAGCAGTAATTGGCTAAAAGGTGCCCTTTTCACACAGTTCCTGATGCAGACATTTTGGGAGTGGTTATTGAGTCAAAATGGAAAATAATACAACCAGTCAGGAGCCAGGTCCTCTTGCCTGTAATCCTAGCTACTCAGGAGGCTGAGATCTGAGGAACTGTAGGCCAGCCTGGGCAGGAAAGTTTAGTAGACTCCATCTCCAAAATAATCAGAAAAAAATCAGGTGTGGGGGGGAGGGAGATGGGAAGGGGAAACAAAGGAGGAGGCAACAATGCTTGATAAGAAATGTACTCATTACCTTGCTCATGTAATTGTAACCCCTCTGTATGCTATTTTCACAATAAATATATATATATAATTTTTTAAAAAATCAGGTTTAGAAGTGTGGTTCAAGTGGCAAAGCACCAGCCCAGTAAGTGTGAACCCTTGAGTTCACACTTAATCTTATAGAAATTATCTTATAGTTCTCTTAATCTTACAGAAATTAAAAATTGCAAAGAGATCGAGTAAAAAATGGAAAGAACCCTAACTTGATAAAGACAGTCTAAATGAAAATTTAGAATAGCTAGAAATTAATGATTCCATCAGAACCTGTGGAATACAAGCAAAGTAGATGTTTCCCTTCTGATTTCACAGTGCCTTGCAAATAATGGATATTTATCTATCAATTAGACTTATGGAGTTATTTTATTTGAACTAACCTTTGAAGGATAGACTGGACCTACATAAGTAGCAGAGAAAGAATTGCTTTTCCAAACAATCCACAAACCATCACAAAGCAACCCTAAGAAAAATGCATGAGAATAGAAATCATTTGTCATTTTCAATTAACTTTTTTATTCTTTCTGACACTTGCTATAATATACTTTGGTAAAGAATAGGCCACATTCATTCCTACAACTAATGAAAGGGCTCACAGTTCTGTGGAGTTCTACTAATGCTCTAGTGTGCTAGCCATTTGGGACCTGAGTTTTTATGATAACTCATAGCTTGTGACTTTGTGAATCTTAAGTACTTAGAGAGTTCAAAGAAGCTCATGGGATTTTGCTATGAATAATCATACGTTTGCAGAACTGAGCCTCATAAAAGGAATATTTCTGTCTCCAAACTCAGTCAGGTTTTTATTTGTTAGGCAAAGAAAGCACATCACCCCATTGGTTAGAGCCAGTGACAACTTGTTTTGACATTAAAGAAGCTGACACCAAGTAGTCTACCTGCAACTCACTTTGTAGCTGGCTATGTTAAAAATTGTATGGTAAAGCTCTGTCTATTAACATTGGATGAAGGAAGTGAAGGATGACGGACTAAGGTATTTCTGACATTCTCTACTATTTGTTATTCTTTAATATTTAATAATATAGCTGGTTGCTTTTACATGCAACTTGCCTTCGTTTACAGTACAATATTCTGTCATATTTTCATCCATTTGCCATCACTGTATCAGTTATTCAGTAAGCTTGTCATACCTGAAGGCTGCATTAAAATTCCTAGGCAAAGTTTCAATTCTTTGACTTAAAAAAGAGTAAGTGATTGCAGAAACATCACTGTGGTCTCAATTAAATTTAAGCCTAAAGACAGAGTATGGAGAAGTCCTGTAAAACCTTTTAGTTTACATTACTAATATTCTGTGTGTTCCTATGTGCTTTACACTTTCTCTTTTTCCTTGAAGTAATTCTAAAGTCACAAAAGACTCTTCTGTTTTTATCTCACGTGATCTTTTATACCTTGAAAAGAGTCAAGTGATACTCTTTTTCTGTTATCATTATTCCGTGGTATCTGGTGTACTAGTTGTCTGTCGTTCTTTCTCTTGCTGATATCTATAACTCAGTGTCACTGTTTTTACCTGAGGTATAATCTTACAGTATTTATCAGTTTTTGTACATACAGCTGAGTAGTATTCTGCCAGGTATACTATGTGTTGTTTATCTATTTATCATTAATGGACCCTTGGATTGCTTTCACTTTAGCTATTTGTAAATACTGCTCTGAACATGGATAGACAGATTTATCTTTGAGACCACGTTTTTAAGTTTGACATATATCCAATTTATTTTTTCTAGTGTTGACATATAGCCAATTTATTTTTTCTAGTGTGACATTGGCCTCTAATATCATAAGAAATCAATGTTAAATCCACTGCTATGAATGAAGCTTTTATTCTATGTTTTCCTGGAACAGTTTTCTAGTTTTACGCTTTACGTTTAAGTGTGTGACTCATTTTGAATTAACTTTTGTACATGATATTTTAGAGTCAGACTTTGTTTTCAGGTGCTTATCTCAGTTTTTCCATCATCATTTGTTGAAAACACTGTCCTTTCATTTCCCCTGAGTTCAAAAAGCATATATCTGGTTCACTATTCTCCTCCACAGGTCTGTGTATCTGTCTGTATGCATGCCAGCACCACAGCTTTACTATAGCTTTGAAACAAATTTTGAAGTCAGGAAGTGAGCCCTTCATTTCATTATTTTCATCAAGATTGGTTTGCTGGGCACTGGTGACTCACATCTGTAATCCTAGCTACTCAGAATGCTGAGAGCTGAGGATCATGGTTCAAAACCATACTGGGCTGGAAAGCTCATGAGATTCTTATCTCTAGAAAACTACCAAAAAGAGAGAAGTGGAGCTGTGGCTCAAGTGACAGAGTGCCTTGAGCAAAAGTCACTCAGAGACAGCACCCAGGCCCTGCATTAAAGCCCCAAGGACCAGAAAACAACAACAAAAAATTGACTCTTGAAGCCGGGTGCCGGTGGCTCATGCCTGTAATCCTAGCTACTCAGGAGGCTGAGATCTGAGGATCATGGTTCAAAGCCAGCCCGGGCAGCAAAGTCTGTGAGACTCTTATCTCCAATTAACCACTAGAAAACCGGAAGTGGTGCTGTGGCTCAAGCGGTAGAGCGTTCACCTTGAGCTAAAGAGTGCAGGGTCAGCACCCAAGCCCAGAGTTCAAGCCTCATGACCGACCACAAAAAAAAAAATTGACTCTTGAGTCCCCTTGAGATTTCATGACTTTTAGAAAGGCCTGTCTATTCTTGGGGGGAAGGACCACTGGGATTTTGATATGGATTGCACTGAATCTGTAGATTAATTTTGCAGTATGGGACATCTTAATATTTTCTTCTAATCAATAAACATTGGTTATGCTCTCATTTCTAACTTTTTCAGCATTTCTAGGTTAATCCTAATTTCCTTTTCAGGTGATTCACTGGTAGTATATCAAAGTGTAAATTATTTTTCTTCCTTTTGGTATCAGATAGTTTGTTCATTCTGATAGTTTTTGTGGAATCTAAGATATTACTGGGCTAGAAGTATGGCTCAGCAGTAAAGCACCAGTCTCCCACCACCAGTAGAGCATGAATACTGCAAAAATAAAATCTTTTCCAATTTACACTTTATTTCTTTTCGTGCCTAATTTCTCTGGATAGAACTTACATGCTAGCTTGGAAATAAGTAACATCCTTACCTTGTTCTTGATCTTTAGTAAAAGCTTTCTGTTTTCTACTATGAAGTGTGTTTGCTGTGGGTTTTCCTATATGGCTTTTATTGTAGCTTCACTCTTGTTTGTTGAGTGTCTTTATTAAGACGAGTGTTGATTTTTGTCACATGCCTTTTTCTGTGTTGAGTTGATTTCATGGAGACTTTTTCTACTTGTCTTTCCTTAAACATAAAAATATAAACAATTTTACTTTGAGAAGAAAGAAAAAGTTTTATCTTGCTTCTGGGGGTACAGATTAAGGAAGGGCCAATTGAGTTATTTTAAGGTTTTTTTTTTTCCTTTTCCCTATCATAAAGTCAATTTTGAGTTTGTTAAATGCATAAAACATACATTAATTGAGCACCTGATTTTTTTTCCATAGTTGCCTGGACAGCATGTATCCCAAGTACCTTGATTAGGGTATTTAAGGCAAAAGGGAAGATAATCAACAGAACTCCCCTTGCTATACCCCAGTTACAACTGTGCTGTTCATTTTCTGAATCCATCCGTTATTTAAAGCAGAGCTCCTTGAGTCTAGAGTTCCAAGATTTTTATCATTTTATGTAAACTTCCTTTGCCACAGTACATCAGTTCCAAATTTTGGGTATAATTTAATTTAGCATACCAGAAAACTGTTTTGGCAGATGGAAATAATGTATCAGGAAGAGATTAAAAAAACATATATTAGATTCAAAGTAAACTAAAAGCTGTCTCAAATCTTTTGTGGAATAAGACACATATAAATAAATGTAGCAAAATAAATTACAGATAATACTTTTTTTTTCCAGGTCAAGAAATTGTCAATTCATGATACATGTTTAGCATTGCTTTTTTTCAGTGACCTATCATATATTTCTCATTTTTAAAAATCTAATTGTTCCTTCATTGTAGTAATCTGAAGTTTAGGAAATGTACTTACTATTTTTCTTGCTACGCCTTTATATTTTATTTAGTCCATTTTTCGTGGCATTACCTTGGGAAAAACTAAATTGTAGTGGAATAGAAAGATGTTTTCTTCTTCTAAGCCTTAGAGCTTCCTGAATCTCCTCATTCTCAATCCTCAGATTAGCAAAGGGCACTCTTCTGATATTGCTGTGCACAGGCCGTGTCCTGTAAATGCAGCAAGTGAAAGACGCATAGGACAGAGGACCAGAGCCTCAAAAATTACACTTCAAGATTTCTTTTATATATTGTATTGATGAATGATTGGTGGGGGGAATACAGACATGGAAAGGAAGAGATTTTTGGAAATTTTGATGATGGGATTAAGATGAAGTTCTTGATAGAAAAAGAGAAGAAAATTGGAGTTAATCATCTATGCTTAAAATAATCATTGTCACAGTATAGGGTAGTGCGTCCCACTTCAGACTGGCCTGAACTGGCAGCTGAGCTGATGTGAGACCATGGAGGGTCTCTCCACCGGCAGCTTGGCTGTGCTTTGACAGATTATTAGCATATTCACATGGCAGTTGCTTGGAAGATTACAATAGTGACAGTTTTTATCCCTTTGCAGCCTGATTTAATTTCACTGTGGATTTGACACCAGTCCCAGAGCCTTGTTTTTCCATCAGTAAGTCTATAGAATACATTTTCTTCATGAAGAGTGATGGTCACAGAGGCATAATTCTACCTAGCTAATGAATATCTGGAGTCTTGCACAGGAATCTTTCTTATGCAGCCTAAAAGTTCAGGGATGTCATTTCATGTGTTACTGACATCCCATGGCATTTTAAGGAAATGGTTTCTGGCACAAACCTGGAAACCACAGGCACCGTTGTTATGTATAGGAGTCAGTGAGTCGAATGATTTTCAAGTATAAATATCCTAGTGAGGCAGCTCATATACTAGGCAAAACAATGTGATATGAGTCCACTTTGTTTACTTTCTAATTCATTAAAAACTTAACTAATTAATTACCCTAAATTGTACAGATGCTAACAGAGAATCTACGCAAAAAAGGTCCGTAATGAGAAAGGGAAAGCAGTGTTCATCTGCAGCACTTTCACATCTGCTAGCGAATTACTGCCAGAGGTTGTTTCCTCATTGCCCTAAACCCAAAATGAATAATTTAGAAGTCCTTCTAAACTTGTTATTCCAAAACATCTCTGTGATTTATAGATGACTGTTT
This sequence comes from Dipodomys spectabilis, assembly GCF_019054845.1. Lineage (NCBI taxonomy): Eukaryota > Metazoa > Chordata > Mammalia > Rodentia > Heteromyidae > Dipodomys > Dipodomys spectabilis. The sequence continues at coordinate 4,102,250 of NW_024870974.1, forward strand.
AGCATTTCTGCAGAGATTAAGGAAAACTGCACTTAGCAAAGGACAACCAAGCCAAGGTCTTGACAGATTTGACTTTATATTCAACTTCTCAAATTGATAGGTTAGCAATAAGGCCCCTCCCTCCCACCTTTGGGTAAACTAAACACAAAATATCCATTTATGGTAAACTAGATGCCACATAATACATTGTTACTTCTGTGTCCTTTTCCATATAATAGTAATAACTTCAAAGAATTATAGAAAGGAGTGAATGAGTTAATACATGCACTATAATTTATGTAAAAGTGTATTGTATATTTGATACTCTATTTCTGTATAAACTATGAAATTTCCCCTTTTTCTTAATCTATATAGTGAGATAATTTTGGTGTTTTTATTGTTTATATTGAGTAGTAGGGAAATTTGAAGAGGATTTTCCAATATGAACTATTCTTTGTATTTATGTATGCCTTTAAGTTCTTGTGTGGCATTTTGAAGTTTGGTTGCATAATTGTAGTACTCTTAAAGATATCTCAGTTCATTATATTTTCTAGTTGATTGTTTTTGATGTACAGAAACATTGTTGGTTTTACAACAGTTTGGTATAGTAATTAAGAGCACGTATACTTCAAGACATTTGAATCCTAGCACTGACACACAGGCTGTGTAAACCTGAGCGTGTCACTTGATTTTTTTTGTGTGCACGTTTCCTTACCCTTAAAAGATGAATATTATGTAAGTCATAGAGCTAAGGGAAATGAGATGATACGTGTAGAACACTAATGATTCACAGTAAATACTCCTTTTACTGTGGCCATCTTTATAAGCCGTATAATTTTCTACCGTGTAATCTATTTTCAGATGATACCGATTTTCCAGTTATATATCATTTGCGAGTTTTGATAATTTTTTTCCTTTTCCAATATCATACATATTAACATTTATTAGAGTCACGTCTTTCTCCAGAACATTTTAAAGTAACAGGGGTAGTAGTGGACATCTTTATCTTAAATATTTAATGACAGTTTCTAGTTTCTTGTTCTATTTGGACTAGAAAATGAACATTTATGATTATACAGCATCATACACTGATTTGTAAGAACTATGTCACCCTATGTTGTGACAGTTTTAATAAGAAGGACTAGACATAGTAGTTGACTACTGAAATTTGCCTGCTTATTGTTATTTACCTTTTGTGGTTAGTTTATTTTCCCCCCTATGGCTTGTCTCAAACTATGGTCTCCCTATTTCCATCTCCTAATGTGCTACCACACCGAACCTCATATTAAAGTTCTTTGCTCATGCACATTCACAGAAGTTTGGAAAGTAATGAGATTACCACCAGCGATTTCTCTCCTTTTGTTCCTATCTTTCTGTGTATCAATTCTCTTTCCTTTGAAAAACTACTCTCTTTAAACATCTGATTCAAAACACTGCCAGGTCTTTAAATCAATCAAATATTCTTTGTGAATACTTCAGTAAAATACTCTGTCAGCCAGGGCCCTCCTTTCACTCAGATCAAAGTTTCATTTAAAATCTCACATTCATCACTAAATGACTAGAAGCAAAACCAGGCAAATCAAGAGTTCTTTATTTTATCTTCATAAATGTATGAGCTCATATGAAGGCTGGAGATAATGCCTATAAAGATGATAATCTTACGAAAAGCTGATGGAAGTGCTGATTGTGTGGTTGTTGATTTCTAAAGTTCTCTAATCTTTCTGAAGCACGTTCAGTTCCAGACTGTTTAAGTAGGTTTCATTCCTAATATCAAATTAAAATTCCTAATGCCTATCTTTATTAAAAGCCATAAGCCCATAAAACTTAGCAAGTTCCATTTCTGTTTCAAAGTTAATGAAGTGAGTGAACAAGCGCTTTGCCACTTAAAGAACTGAGGGCCACGGTTGGAGAAACTCAAGAGAAAAGAGCAGACATCAAAATCCACTCAAAAACAAATTTTTTTTTCAAAATAAGTTTGTCTGGCAAATCATTCATATAGTTTATTTTCCCCTTCCTTGAAAAACTAAATTGGAAATTTTGAGTGTGGAATCCTACAATGAAACTGAGAAAACAGAGATGATGTATAAAATAATTAGGCTCAATTTTGAAAGCATAGATGAAAAATCCCCCCTTGAGTCTATATCGCTTCAGTCAACTGCATTTCAAAACCTCATAAATTCTCAAGTAATGTCATGAAGGTCTTCAAGAGCCGTTAGCAGTGCTCAATAGATTGGATTGAATTACACCACATTGTCTATTGTGGGGGAAGGATTCTCCTCCCTACTAAGTACAGAGAGGGTAATTGCTAGTATCCCTTCCCTTAAACTAGTCTGATGCCATATGGGTGTGCAGACAAGCATACTAGTATCATTGTCAGGGTTCTAGTTTTACTTCCTTCCCAGTAAAGACACACTTGAAATTTATTTCCTATCTAAGAAAACATTGTTTCTCTTATTCATCTCTGAAAATCTAATTTTCACTAAACAATGTATATTGCATATACTATGTACAATATATTATCTATAATTATATATTAAAATCTACTTATATATTACAGTCTACTTAATTTATATAGTTGATTCTACTTATAAACAAATTTTATTTTAAAAATCTAGGACATACATTAAAGCAACTTTTTAAATTAACATGTGTGTCAAATTACAATTCAGTTTCTCTTATTACCAAAGTTATGATTAATGGCCTTCACAGCAACAGTAATTGCATTTCTAGAAAAGTGCATTGTGCTTATAGAAGCTGGTTTTAAAGGATATGTGGTACTTTTGTAAGGAAAAATAACTGCCTCATCTCTTCTGTACATTTGATCCAGAAAAAATGCAGTAAAACAAAAATAATAGTAATGCTTTCCTATAGGTTTGATAAGGAAGTTAACCTCAACTCTAGAAACACAATTGCACAATAAATTGCTAAAACACAATAGTTGCTTCATCTGTCATGTGCTATATTGGTATCACAGCCTAAAGCTATTTATGCCAGATGTAATTTGTCTGTTTAGTATTCTCAATTATTTTGGGATTTTTTTTCAGTCACGAGAATCCATCCCATTAAATGACCTGAAGTCAGAAGTATCACCCCGGATTTCAGCAGAAGACTTGATTGATTTGTGTGAGCTCACAATGACAGGCCACTTCAAAACACCGACCAAGAAAACCAAGTCCAGTAAACCAAAACTCCTGGTGGTAGACATCCGGAATAATGAGGAGTATCCTTTACAAAGGCCAGTTCAAAAAGGATCATGCTACCTTGTGCATAGGCGTTGCTTTCCATCATGGGGTATGCACCAAAAATGAACACATCTGGGGTACCGTTGTATTCAGAGAGCTACGTGGCTGTCACACTGGACACTAGAATGACCTGCCGTAAGATTTCGTAAGGTAACAATGTTTTGAAAGCTACCAAAATATTGGGGTATTTCCTTATTTTTGCTTTCAGGAGTTTTGTGCTGGCTTTTTCATGTGTGTCTGTATGTTTATCTCATGTATATTACAGTTCTTAAAAGAATCTAAGTTCTTCAATCGATATATAGAAGTTTTGATAAATATAAGGAGTAACAATATTTGGGCTACTTCATAGCCTAGAGAAAAACATTGCTAGATTTTAGCATTGACTTATTTACAAAGTTGTAAATACAGGGCTACCACTTGAGCCACAGCTCCACTTCCGGCTTTTTCTGTTTATGTGGTGCTGAGTAACCAAACCCAGGGCCTCATGCATGTGAGGCAAGCACTCTACCACTGAGCCACCTTCCCAGCCCTTCACACCTTTCTTAATAGAGTAAAATGAAATGAAATCTTTCTTAGAAAATCACTTACAGCATTTACTATACGTGAATGCTATAAATGAATGTTAACGGGTTGCTGGCTTTTTATATGCTAAAATTGACATATTTTCACTTGCATTTGGTAAGGTCAGTATTTTTGTGCATATACCAATATTGGGTCTTGAACTCAGGGCCTTGTGTTCTTGCTTGGCTTTTTCATTCAAGGGTGTCATTCATCTACTTGCGCCTCCACTTTGGCTTTTTTCTGGTTAGAGAGAAGAGTTTCATGAATTTTTCTGCTCAGACCAACTTTGAACCAAGTTCCTTAGATCTCAGCCTCCTTAGGAGCTAGGATTATAGGGATGAGCCATTGGTACATGGCTACAAGCTTAATTTTTGGAATTAAATTCAGAGTATGCATTTACAGACCTATCTAAATAATTCAAAATATCTTGCATGATATCATGGGTTACCAGAAAAATAACTTGAAAATGTACAATTTCAGTAATATATCTGAATCTTTTTATGAAGAGTTACTACTTTCTATTTTCCCCAAACTCTTGTAACATTTCAGTTCAGAGTAAATATAAAGGATATATCCTTGGTTGTTAGTGCTTCACACTTCAGGAATACACAGAAGTTCCTTAGCAGAGTGGGAGTATAGACTCTCAAAAGCAGCATGAAATTCCAGTTGACTAGTCAGAGAACAGCTGCAAGTTCTTCCCACCTGATAATTCAAGAGTTTAAAATCCTAAACTTTGATTGAAATCGTTGTCTCATAAAACCATCAAAAATGTAGCATAATAGTACTCTCAATTATTTTTAATGTCTTAAAATTAAATTGTTTATAGACACTGCACCTCTGATATATCCCTTCAAGTAATTTAGTTGTTTTTCAAAACCACGCATGTGGCACTCAATCCAAGATTTCCTAGCTTCCTACATCTAATTACTTCTCATTGATCCTCTCTTTTCAAAAAGCAAAGGAGCTAGCCCAACAACACTGTTCCCTGAACATGCATGAGTCATCTAAAATAGGAAGGCTCTCTGCCCTCTCACAGTACTTGGCCTAAAGTTGGAACTAGGCAGACACTGAGATAAATTGGTACCCCAAAGTATGCATTCATTCAGAAGCTCTACACATGGCTTCAAATCTTAACTGTTACCCTAAGTACATATATATATATATATATATATATATAGTGAGGGGGGGGGGACCTATTTGCACCTGTGGAACAAATGTACCTATGGTTATCTTTATACCGTGCAGCCATAAAATCAAAGCAAAATGTACTAACTACCTTGTTTTAAAAAGTAATACTGTACTTGGAAGGAAGAAGTGTTTAAAAAAAAAACATTGCTCCTGTCAGTAGTTCCAGCTACTCAAGAGGCAGAGATTAGGATTAAAATGCAACACCAGCCCATATAGTGATTTCCCCTATTTCCATAAGCCAGGCACATATTTCACATCTGTAGTCCCAGTTGTGTCAAACCCATTGGCAAGAGAATTGAAGTCTGTGGCCAGTCTAGAGCAAAAATGTATAATCCTACCTGAAAATTAATTAAAAAATAAAAGGAGTGGAGCCCTTGGCCAACAAGAAGGAAGACTTGAGTTCTGAGTCCAGTACTATCACACACACACACACACACACACACACACACACACACACACACACACACACACACACACACACACACACACACACACACACACACACACACACACACACACACACACACACACACACACACACACACACACACACACACACACACACACACACACACACGACTTATTTGCCTCCTGTCCTTCTGTAATGACTTTAGAAACCTCAAATTTTGTATTAGTAGCTATTCCCTACATCTACTAAAATTCCTGGTGGTTTTAAAGCAACTAAAGCCTATTAAAATCCTTACAATACTTTTTAATAAGTTTCTCACCAAGGCAAAACTCAATTCAGGTGTAAGACTTATGCAACTATACCAGTCTGTTTAGGAAGTAACTAAATAATACTAGCATGGTTTTGAAATAATTTCATTTCTCCCTTGCCATAAGATGTAGTCTATTATATTACAGAGAAAATGTTCTGTACCATCTTTTCCCCCTGCAAAGCAACAAAAGTATTTGGGAATATTTACAGTATTTGCCATATTGCTTTTTTTTTCTCTGTTATCCTTATTCTCTGCTTCATTTTGTTCCTTTTGTTTTCTTTTTGAGATAGGGCCTCAATCTTACTTTGGCCCAGTCTAGCAAGGATCCCCCCGCCTTAGCCCTCCCAGTACTCAGACTCCAGGTGTATACGACCACATTCTGCTGTCTGCTTTGTAAGTCATTTTAATGAAAAGACTTCGTCTGACCATTCTTATTATCTTTAGGTGAAAATTTTTGCTTTTTTAAATGGTGATTTCAAGCAATTGAATTAGAACTAGGTTTTATATCATCATTTTTACCTACTTAAAATAACTGAAATGAACCATGCGCCATAATCCTAGCTACTCTGGAGGCTGAGATCTTAGGGTTGGTAGTTCAAAGCCAGCCCTGGCAAGAAAGTCTGCAAGTCTCCTATCTCCAGTAAACTACTCAGAAAAAGCCAGAAGTGACACTGTGGCTCAAGTGGTAGAGCACTAGCTGTGAACAAAAAAGTAGTTCAAGGACAGCCCTGAGTCTCAGCCCCAGCATGGCTTCAGGAGAGAGGAGGAGTCTGCATTGATTGTGGAAAAGAATAAATTTTATTTTTTAAGTAAAATAAGTTCCTTTTTATTGATGAATTTATAGACTGACTTGCCTCACCCAGAACCCTCATTACTAGGATTTGAAATTCTGTTAAAGCTTTACTTGGCTTATGGCATGAATATTCCCAGTTAAAATCAAATCCCTAGTACCAAGTTTTTTTATTGTATGTAAAAAGTGCATTACCATAGTAATAAACTGGAGACAATTATTCTTGAGCCTGGTGAGTGCCAGAGGACTGTAGGAGTACAGAAAAAGAAAGCTGAAGGAATGAACAGACTTCATCCACTTAACAATAAAAACACAATCTCAAAACCTTACAGGAAAAGGGAACCGTAGAAATAGTGTAAAATAACCTTCAGCATTAGTGCCAAAAGCTCAGGGAATCTAAACCACAAAGTTTTTGCTGAAATCAAATTTTATAAGAAACCAACATGAAAGTTTAATCTAGTCAACAATTGGGTCACTTTTATTTTTTTTTCAATATACTGTGAGAATTTGAGCAAATAATTATCATGTATTCCAAAAAAGCAATAGAAAATGTTTTTTGTGTGGTGGCATAAGTTTCCTAAGTAATGTTAATAGCTGCAAAGGTAACACATAAGCCAAACAGTGGTTTTACTAATTACAAATATTTAGTTTCAAATTTCCTGGAGTTAACATTAAGGGTGGTCTTCTCATGCAAAATGGGAGGCTAAATTCTATAAACACATTCACTTTATAGAAAGGTTGGTTTTATTTCCTTTTAGTCAAGGCTGAGAGTCCGCAGCCTTATTTAACAAATAAAAACATAGAAAACATAAATGCAAACTTTGCATGTCAAAAACACATAAGCCCAATTTTTAGAATCATACCGCCCTTTTCCTAAGTGAATGCTAGTCTCTTCTTACCACTGTCACTGTCTTAAGAATTGCTAGCTTAGAGATAATCTGGTCACTGCAGGATAGTGATCTGGAGGTTACTTAAGGTTTTGTTCATCCTACTTGGGTGTAGATTCCATCTATCTAATTAAAATTCCCATTCAGTTGGATTCCCATATGTAAATGGGACATACATAATGTGCAGGTAGATGATGGCACTGCTGAGATTTCACCACTGGCTGGATTAATGGTATGGCAGATGCATTAGCAGTCAAGGCCATCTGCTCTATAGCCCAAACACTAGCACACTGCTTGTAAGGACTAATTTACCAGGCAGTGGGTATACATGATTAAATGATAGCCCTGAACATGAGTAGCCCACAGTTGTGTAGCTAAAGTTGCATACTAAATGCATCACAAAAAGGACTATCTCTGACCATAAAATCATGGGCCTAAAGGAAAGGCACTTAATCCAAGTGATGCATACTTAAAGTACAAGTAATCATTAGCTGGCAAAGAAGAGGTCAAGGATATTTTTCAAGTTAAAAAGGAAATACTGTACACAGCACAGAGAGGGTGAGAAGGATATGTGCAGGATTAGAAGAATTCTAAGTGGGCATAGCTAGGGTATAAGATGATTAGAACTGAGGCTAGAGTAAAAAAGGCAGCTTAGTAGAGAACGTTCTAACAACATCGAAGCTGCTGAAGCTATGTTCTCCAATCAGAGAGGACTGGAGTATGGCCCAATTAGTAGTGTACCTATGTGACTGAGCTTAATCACCACTTATATCTTCACTTCTAAACCAAGCACTTTGAAGATAATACAACTTTTTTAAGTTTTTGCTATCACGTTTTTTTTTCTGTGCACTGCCACTCAGCCTGGTGCGAGTGTTCTACTACTGAGCTACATCATTGTCTTTAAGTTTGCAAAGTAATATATACCTTGCTATTTTGTGGTATATTTGGTATGAAACCTCTTTGAGTTTGAGTATCATCTACACCGTATTTGCATTTATGCTGACTTTCGGTGGCTTTTTAAACCCAAGGTGAATTCAAAGAATTTAGATTTTTGCCTAGAATATAAGGAAATCGATGACATGACTCAATCTTAAATTCCAATCCTATAATTCTAAACTGCACCACTGCATATTCATCTCCAGTGCTGCTTTGGTATGAAGAATATGTATATGCTTACCTTTCATAAGTAAGGGACAATGAAATGAAACCAAAGGTCTTTATCATTTTTCCCTTTCCAGATTTTGCACTAGGCTGAGCAAAGTCAACTTTAATCACTTAAAGTTACTGTCACTCTCTTCTGTTTTCTTTTTTAAGACAGAGTCTAAATGTGGCTCAGGCTGGCTTTGAACTCACCGTATAGCCTGCCTAGGGCTAGCCTCCACTCATGATCCTCCTGCCTCTGCCTCTGCCAGGTGCTGAGTGGGATTATATGTAGATGCCACTATTCCTGGTCTGTTTCACTCTTTATCTTCTTATTAAACACAAAAAATACTGAAATTTATCCTTGGATCCTCTTTCAAGTAACAAACATACACAGTATTTGATTATAATTCTGAAGGACTCAAACAGTAATAAAAGTAGCTACCTTTACAATGCAATAATTTGGCCATCTCTAAGAGGTTTAGAAATCATCTAAAGAGAAGTTCTACTTCATTTTACCATGTTGATTTCATAAGAATTTGTAAGTATCAAACTTAAATACATACCAGAACAAAAGATGTCTAACCAAAAAAATGTCTTCTTTATTGTCCAACTTATTAAAGGAAAAGAGAATGTGCATTGTTAATATATGGATAGGTAACTAGGCCAGTGTCATTAAGGATTGACCATGCAGAGGTTTGACAACACTTGTCTACTAGCATTTGGGCTTGCTTACTCAGTCTTTTGTGCTACAAGTTTCATGACAAAATGTTCTGGGCTATTTTCCAGGACATTTTGGTTGAACTAGATTAAAACTAAAGGAACTGATTTAAAGGTCTATTTCTTGTTTTCCAAAGTATAAGTGGGGGGAAAAAGTTTGAAATATTTTGTTTTTTGGATGGTAACTGTCCTTGTCCCAAAGACTCTGTAGCCATCCTATTTTGTAAAGCATTTTGACATTTAATCTAAACCTTTAAATTAAAAAAAAGGTCAAACCGCAAACTATAACTAACAGAAATTCTAGGACAATAACAAGTTTATGACATGCTTCTTTTGACTAAAAGGCAGCTTAAATATTTCTTTAGCCAGGCACCAGTTGCTCATGCCTATAATACCTACTCAGGAGGCTGTGATCTGAGGATCACAGCTTGAGCTTAGGCAGGAAAGTCTGAGATTTGTTTCCAATTAACCACCCCCAAAAAGCCAGAAGTGGAGCTGTGGTTTAAAATGATAGAATGCTAGCCTTGAGCAAAAAATCTCAGCACAGCACTCAGGCCGAGTTCAAGCCCCAGGACAAGCACACACATGTGCACGTGCAAAAAAAAAAAAAAAGAATCATTAAAGGTACATGATAAATAAGTATGAAACTCATAAAATTATCCTGATGCTCATCCATGATTCTACGTACTTATTGGATATTTAGTGTTTATATGCAGATGATTGCTATACAATTGTCTTGTTTTGCCAATCCTGGGGCTTGAACGTGGGGCCTAGACACTACTGAGCTTTTTTCTCAATCTACCACGTTAACCACAGCTCCCTCCAACTTTTTTTAGTGATTAATCAGAGATAAAAGTCTCACAGACTTTCTTGCCAGGTGTGGTTGCAAACTGCAATCCTCAGATCTCAGCCTCCTGAGTAGTTAGGATTACAAGCTTAAGCCACCAACACCCAAATATTCACAGGATATCTTTTAAGCAATTTTTTTTCTGGAGTTAGGGGCTTCTAGTTTTGTAATATATGGGTGAATTAATTCTCTCTAAGTGGCACTCCAATGTGATTAGTTTTACATTGAATAGTTTAACACATCCCAAGCATTATCTTTTGTTTCTAATTTTTCAAGGAAGACTATCATATTGACTCAGCCAGCATTTGAAGTCTATCTTCACCTTCTCCACCCAGCTATCTGTCAGTCTAAGTTGTTACCAGGTTATCTAGTATAAACATGAAGACCTAGACTCACCCTTTCATCTGGGGTTCTCCAAACAGGAAAATGGGGAGCAGGCAAGCAACATAAACATATCTAACACAGCAGGTGGCTAGGACAGGTTTGTATTGCTTTTTCTACTGTAAAAGGCCATTGAAAGAAAAGATGTTCACAGTTGATAAGCACTGATAAACACTGTTTCATAAGCTTTCCAGCAGCTGATCCTCACCTAACAGTTGTAGATTTACTGAGAATAAATGAGCTGTTAAAGTCTTGGTTTGCATTATCAAAATTATACAGCTTGACTGAAAGTAAGTTCCCAGAGTATTTTTTAATTTATATTATTTTGAAAATACTGAGTAATTATTCTGTTTGGGAAAGTAACACTGAAGACAATAGCTAATCTGCCTGTGATTATAAATTCTGTACTTTCTAAAAGACTAGCAAAACAATGTCCATAGGAATTCTAATATTCTCTTTTTTCATTTTTCAGAATTTATTTATGTTTACTTATCTCAATGCCAAATGTTTTTCTTTAAAGAAGAAAACAATATAGCAACAGCTGGAAATAAACATAAGAAATCTGGGCCAGGTGCTGGAGACTTACACTTGTCATCTTTGCTACTCAGGTGGCTTAATTATGAAGGTTCAGAGCCAGCCTAGGCTGGAAAGTCCATGAGACTCTTTTCTCCAATTAACCACTTAAAAACCACAATTGGTGCTGTGGCTCAAAGTGGTAGAGCACTAGCCTTGAACAAAAGCACTCAGGGAGGGGCTGGGAAGTTGGCTCAGTGCTAGAGTACTTGCCTCACATGCATGAGGCCCTGGGTTCGATTCCTCAGGACCACATAAGCAGAAAAAAGCCAGAAGTGGCACTGTGGCTCAAGTGGTAGGGCGCTAGCCTTGAGCTAAAGAGCTAAGGGACAGCGCCCAGGCCCAGAGTTTCGCCCCCACAACTGACCAAAAAATAAAAACAAAAAACACTTAGGGATAGTGCTCAGGCCCCAAGTTCAAGTCCACAAGCGACCAAAAAAAAAAAAAAAATGTGTTCTGTCTCTTATCTTTCTAACAATACTGGGGACTGAACCAGGAGCCTTACACATCCTACATGCTCCCTACTATCATTCTTGAGAATAGCAGCCAAATTGTCCTATCCTTACTCATGAGATGCAGGACGAATATGAGGAAATAGTGTAAAAGATAATTCAATAAGTAATATTCCCCTTTCTGCAGTGATGATCTTTGGGGGAAAATATTTGTGTAAAAACTCACAAAATTCTATGGCTTTGGGCTGGGAAGGTGGCTCAGTGGTAGAGTGCTTGCCTTGCATGCGTGAGGCCCTGGGTTCAATTCCATAGCAACACATAAGCAGAAAAGGCTGGAAGTGGCGCTGTGGCTCAAGTGGTAAAGCTCTAGCCTTGAGCTGAAGAGCTGAGGGACAGCGCCCAGGCCCAGAGTTCAGTCCCCACAACCAACAACAACAAAAAAAAATCTATGACTTTTTAAAAATAACATTCCCCTAGTGGGAGTTTGGTAGCAAATAACCTGAATTATACGCCTGAACCTCCATTTCTTCGTTCTCCATGATTATTGAGAATCTTTTTAAAGCTTATGTATGTAGTCATACAATTTCTATTTTAAAAAGGATTTTTTTCTTTCAATTCTTAAGACATCTCTAAATATTTTAAGCTAATAGATACTTTTAATTCCTCAACTCAAGGTGATAGTGAGATCATCAGAATCCTCATATATAAACACAGTAAGAGATCTCCCCTGTGGAATACAGAAAATCAGAAACAGTGGAAATGCAGCTAAATTTACAGAGACTTTCTCAGTTGCTTCTGTCTCTTTTCATTCTTTCGATTCATCATAGTCATAATAAACTGAAAGGCAACCTCATTGCCAGGCTGCATGAGGGTCATTTTCAAATTTAACTTTCCATTCTTGTGGTACCTTACTTCATTTAGATAAAATACTCATGCAAGCATGGAGACTTTTAAGTATTACCCTCCTTTTCTCTCACTCAAGTTTGAAAAAAACTTGAATGTTTTCCTGGCCTTCCAAGGCTGAAAACAGGATGATATTAGCTCAAAGTCAGCCCAGGCAGAAAAGCACATAAGAATCATCTTTAACCCATAGCCAGATGCACTGGCACCCAACTATCTCAGATAAGCTACATGGGAAGCCGGGATCACAGGTCCAGGCCAGCATGCACAGAAAAGCCTGTGAGAATCAGTCTACCTAAAAGTAGCTGCAAAGCCTATGAACTGTACCAGATGTGTGCGCATGGGAAAACAAGACTGTCTCTGAGAGACAGATCTGGGGTCACCGCTCAAAATGTTATAGAATCAGGTAAGCAAGCATGAGATCCCGAACTCAAACTCAAGTACCACAATAAAAAAAGAAGAAGAAAATCAAGTTTTCCTTAAGCTTACTTTCTCAGTTTTGTTCGGGGTCACATTTCAGGAAGCATCAATATTCCATTCAGTTCTGCATTCACTGCAGAAGGAGAGCTTAACCAGGGACCTTACACCACCGTGCTTCAGAACTTCAAGGGGAAGGTCATTGTCATCGTGGGACATGTGGCAAAGCACACAGCGGAAGTAAGTGCCCAGAAACGTCTCATCATCTATGAGAATTTAGGTACTATTGAGGCTGTCTAAAAGCCTATTTATTCCTAAATGTAAGGAGTGTTGAGGAACTGTCTATATTATGCGGAAGAGTTTGTCTGCCTTTCCTCTGTGTTTTCAACATCAGGATCAGTTGTAAGCTTTTAAAAACTTAAATGATAGCTGCTGTGGTTTGCATGTTGTCAAAGGTTCATGTGCTAGCTTAGACTGTCATGTTGGGAGTTAGACTCTAAGACCGTGACACCTTTCTCACTGTAGCCTTGTCTCCTTCCCCTCTTTGCCCAAGCCCTTCCTTCTAGATTTATGTCTCATACAGGTTGCCCTGTTACAAGCAGGTGTACAGAGGACTAAGTGACTCCTAAAACACTATTTCAGACTTTGTATTGTTCTTAAAGTGAACGTGCCTAACTCCAGATAGCCTCTACCTACTTTTAATGTGCTTTGTGTGACATCTTTTTTTACCTGTTAGAAAATGTCATAGGCTTTTTTATAGTTGTGCCCTAAACACTTAGATAAACAAAAAGAAGGGTTAATCTCCTTTATCAGTTCTGAGTATGCAAGGAATTCTTCCTTGATTTTGTTATGTCTTTTGGCCTTCTTGCTCCCTCTTTCCTAGCCTAGTCTACTTGTCAGCAAATGTTTTAAATATTAGTTCAGCTTGAACATGCTGGACATTACCTAAAGGTTAGGAATGACAGTGCAGACTCCTCCACATGACTGTTAAATGATTTGTTAAATGATGAGAAATGATCTGTAGGATACCTATTATCATAGCTTTTCAAGTTTATGATGTAGGGATTGTAACAATAAGGACCTAAACCACCTTGCCCAGACTGTGATTATTTTTCTAACATGTTTGCTGGAAGTACTATGTTTAAGGTTTAAGTGGGAGTCGTTTTTTGTGTGCCAGTACTGGGACTTGAACTCAGGGCCTTGATGCTGTCCATGAGTTTTTACTCTCAATGCTAGCATACCATTGAGCTACAGCTCCATTCCAACTTTTTTAAATTGAAGAGTCTCAGACTTTCCCACCCAGACTGACCTTGAACTGTGATCCTCAGATCTCAGCCTCCTGAGTAGCTAGAATTACAAGCATGAAGACACTAATTCCTGGCAATATAAGCAGTTGGTAACATTTTCAGTTTCCAGGCAAAACTGCCAAGGCATCATCTGAATCTGAGCTCTCTGGCACTTAATTCACAACCTGACACCAAACAGAAGTTATCTTGTCTCAGTGTATGTTATTCTACCTGCCCTCCTGCCCCTCCTAGCCCACCATTTAATTACCTCTTCCCACAGGAATGCTTGTGGCTACATAAGAAACTAACCATCATTGCCCTCTTGCTTGACCTACAGGGCTTGAAGCTGTGTTCGATCAGCCCTGTGTTTTAAATCTTGAGTTTCTATTGTGTACATTCTTTTCAGAGCATAGTATGCTTTCTGTAATATGACAAGGTGTGGGCTCGCTGTTCTCAGCTGTCTAATATAAACAGACGTTGACAAATGATTAATGCTGGAATTCATTTCCCAAATATCCCAGATCAAAGGAAAATGTGCAGAAGTTATGAAGGCTCCTGATACGCGATGGTAGTAGATTGTGGAATTTTATCAGAAGAGACTTACCCTCTAACATAAGCCAGTATACACTGTCTTTTAGGAATTTAAGACCTACTTTCAAACCCACTTTTCCATCATATTTAGTTTTTATAAACTTTACATATAATCATTACCTGAATGACTTCTTTGAATTATAAACTGGTTAAATAGTAACTTATATGCGAATCTATGCAAAGGACCATATTTTCAAACTTAAGTATATATTATATATTATAAATTTTAAAATGAAGTGAATTAGTATAAAGGAAATGTTTTAGCCTAGCATTCGTGTCTAGTTTTAAATTTGAATTATACAGTTAAAGTTGTAAATAGTTCTTCTATTGAAGTAGTAAATGAATTAAAAATAGGAAGAGAGGAAAAGAATTATCTTGCAGATCTACTATATAAATCAACACCCAAACATGTATGGATCTAATTTTAATACACACAGAGCAAGAGATAGATACAATGTTCCTTTATCTATTCGTCTACTAATAGACCCATAGACTGCTTCCATAGCTTGGCTAAAATTTGGACAACCATTTACAATTTGGACAGGCATTACAATTACTTGTTTACTTTTCTGTGTCCCCAACTAACTTACTGAGGTCACAAAATGTATTTTTTGTGCTCCCCACCCAATTTCTAACATGGTCTTTCAGATAGAAAGTGTCCACTACACATTTGATTATCAAGCAAAGGACTAAACAGATAATACTCTATTCACTTGTATTAAATTCCTATAAAGAGGAGGGCGAGAAGACCTAGTGCTTTGGCTCACACCTGTAATCCTAGCTATTTGGGAGACGAGATGAGAGGATCCCAGTTTGGAGCCAGACTGGACAAAAAAATCAGCAAGACTCCATTGGTACAGCTCTGTCATCCCAGCTATGTGGGAGGTTTGTACAGAGAGATAGTGGTCCAAACTGGCTTCAGGTATAAACTTGAGACTTTGCTTGAAAAATAAGGAGAAAAAAGGAAAGCAAGGGAATAAAATACTAAAATCAAGTACTAGTTTAATTTAAGCAAGAAATGTTGAATGCCTACATGTGGAGACTATTATGAAGAAACAGTGATGACACAGTCTCTTGCCCTTATAAAACTTGCAGTCCTGTTGAGAAGACGAGACATGCCTAAAGAAACCACTGAGCATGACGGAGGGTGTAACAAGTTCGACAACTAATGTACTTACTACCTGTAACTAACCCCTCTATACATCACTTTGACAATAAAATTAAATTTAAAAACAGAAAGAAATCACTGAGAAGGAAGACATTTCTTCCAGTTATTGAGGGATTCCAACAGCTTTCTGGAGGAGATAACAGTAGATGTTAAAAATACTACCCAGAATTCAAGGTCTACATTTTTCCCAAGGCAAAGAGAACAGGAAGAGGTAAGGTGAGAATAGATAGCAACTATAGACAATGGAAAATTAGAATGAAGAAAAAAACACCAGGACAGTTATATAACACAAATTATAAAAATTTTAGGCAATCTTTGTACTGTCAAATTTCCTAATCCCAAAGATTGGTTTCTAGGAAATAAACAATTTGGTTAAAAGTTTATTTAACCCTTTTCCTGGACAACACTAATGCATACCATTATATGGAGTCCAAGTCTCCCAGACACAATTAAAATTATTAGATATAAAATAAACATGTACAAAAAGGTGGTTTGGGAGGAGTGAGCATATTGAAAGGGGTGACATTGATCAAAAAGCATTGTATTAATAAACCACTCTATTGAATGGCAACTCCTTTGTACAACTACTTAAAGATACTAAAAATACTAACTTAGACCACATAATGGCTATGCATTAACTCTCCCACTATTTAGGTTTTTTTGTTTTGTTTTGTTTTTGCATAAGTAGCATTTTCAAGGTAGCTGTGATTTGACTGTCCCCTCTAAACCTCATATTGAAGTATCATTGCCACTAACATGATAGGGTGAGATCTTTACTCTGATCAGGCCAGGAGCACACCACCCTCAGGTGGGGTTAAGACCAGGAGTGGGCTTGCTAAGGAAGTGGACTGACGAGTGGGTTTGCTCAGGTGTACTCTCCTGCACTGCTGCCATGTTATACAACACAGAGGTCCTCCTGAGATACAGCCCCTCAGCCTTGGGCTTCTTCAGAACTGTTACAAACAAATTCCTTTCCTTTCTAAATTACCCAGATAGCTAGCATAGTACTTACCAGAATACCCGTCACACACTAAGAACTTGTCTGTTCTTACGACATCAAAGCGCTGTGCAAGGTATAGGATGATTCAGGGCCCTGTGTTCACCTTCGTGACTTTCTGTGCTGCTGTTTTTACTTCTGATAGATCAGAAAACAGCCACTTACTAATTTTTTATTCAGTGTTTTGACTATAAGAATCCATTTCATGTTTTATGAAGTACTATTAAGAGAAAGATGTATACAGAAAAAAGAGCAGGAGACAAAACATTTGTCTCAGTAATGAAAAGGACAATTAGAATTTAAGCAAAATATGACAATCAGAATTATATTTGACCATATAATTAAGAGATGTTAGTGTATAATAAGATAAGTCATTCCTATGTCTGTCCTACTAATCACTGTCACAGCTTTTAGATTTAGCGTGAGGTTACTAAGATGGTCACTCCTATATTAATGATCTCAGAAATCTCTTAAGTAACTAAGGCCAGAGGGAACATCTGGTAGCTTTCCTGATGCTGTGACATACCTGAGAAAAACAGCTCAAAGGGGGAACAAGGCGGGCTCTCACTATTTTTCCCCTTTTTTTCCACTGGGCTTGCAGCCGATGAAGTGGTGCTGCTCATATTTAGGGTGGCTCTTCCCCTGTTAGTTTTAATGCTCTCTGGAAACTCCCTCTCAGACACAGCCAGCAGGGCACTTTACTAATCTCCTGGGCACTTCTCAATCCAAGTCGACAAGATTCACGATCACATCAGGTGATTATGTTTATCTCAAAGCTGCACTGTGCAAAACTTGGGCAGAATTTCATTTTTCAGAATTGTGTAAAATGGAGAAATTCTACCTCATCTCAAATAGGTTTATCTGACTTGAGTCTAACAGTCTTAGAAATAGGTATATAATTCACTACCTAGCCAATGCCACACAGTGCCTGAAATTACTGAAGCTGTGCCCTAGTTTCAGCATTCCAGAGAGTGGAAAGGGCTCGAGTGACCAAAGCATCGACCTCTTAGCAGAAAGACCAAGAAAAGCAAACAGCTGCCACTGACTGCTCATTAGAGGATCATTGTAAATCCCTGTTTTCAGTACCATGCCTTAACCAAAAGTCACAATTCTTTACCAAGAACATAGCATTATTTGGGGAGCAAGAAATGGACCAATAAAGTGGAAGAGACAAGGCTTCTGTGAGCTTTGACCCAGGGGTCAGTCTGTCAGGGTCAGTTGTGCAGTCCCAGTGTGAACTTCAGGCTGAGGAATCAATCAGGAAACTTCCCGTCCTGCCATGTGTTTCTCCTTCAATCTTGCAGCTGTTTGAGCTTTCTGCTGCTACCAGAGTTTTTCCCAGGCCTGTGTCCTGGAGGCCCAGTGAAAAACATTGTTGTGTTCCGGGCTTCTCTCGATCCTTACCTAGCCTCACTTTTTATATCTTGGCCTTCCTTCTTTGACCTGAATTACTCTGATTGCTCAAAAACTCTGTACTCCTCCTTCTGCTCCAGCAGAACTTGACTTGCTCTGGATAAACATTCCAGTCTCTCAGCCAAGACTAAGGTGCATGGTAAGGAGAGACAACAAGAGTCGGAGGCACCCACAAGAGCCTGCTGTGCTCAGACTCTGCTTGTTTGAAGTGTGTATTCCAAGCCCTACCAATGAATGCCAGCACCAGATCCTGCAAAGATGAAAGTGCAGCCCCTTGATCCTGTCCACATGGAGTATTGCTCACAAGAAACACAGTATGCGAAATCCCTGCTCTTATCCTACAATTACCATATCCCGAAGCTACCTACGTCGAGCAGACCTCAGTTGGCTGTGCAGCTGGACAGACTGCACTTTCCACCCATAAGACTTAAGTCTTACAAATCCCAACCCTATAAACACATTTGCATCCTTCACCGTAAAGTGACTTTATACCTGGGACTGTGCCTGAAAGAATTAAAATTTCAAGTCCCAGACCACCCTCTCCTCCAGTGACCTCACTGGAAGAGTTCCATCCTTAGACATTCTATTGTTCATGGGTCTAGAATGGGCTTGGATCCTGCTGTTTGCCAAAAGCTGCCAGCTAGTTCTTGTGACTTCACAGCCTCTGGTCCACTGGGATGACCTGCTCTCCCACCGGGGCTTGTGGTTCCTTGGAGAGTCTGCAGTTTCTGGGCTTTTATTCCCCAAACTCCAGCCCCTCCTTGGTGTGCTCACAGAGGCAGTGTGCTGGGGCCTGCCTGAGGGCGAGGGAGGGTAGAGCAGGGCCCCACGGCCTGTGCCACAGGTGACAAGACCTTTCGCCATCAACTGTGCGGCTCTGCTCCCTTCTGGAGTGAATAACGCAAGGGAAAGAGGAGGGAGGAAAACAGCTTCCAAACCCTCAACCAAGTCAGATTCTGAGCTGCTAGGTACCTTAAAATTCTGCTTTTGTAATACCCAGATTACTTCACATTGGTTGTCTGTTACTGGCTCCTCACCCAACTTATAAGAACTCAAAACCTAGAACTGCATCTGATACTGGGTCAGTCAAACACTTGGGTGATAAATGAGTATCAAAAACAGAGCAGCTAAAGGAGAAGAGATGCTGCTAATAGCAGCAGTGGGAAAGATGCGCCAGGGTTCCAGTGTTCACCACAATCAGAATTCACAATCTTATATGAAAACCAACAGCTGCTGTGTTCTTTACTCAAACACAGTCTTGCTTCCTCTCAAGGTAGCTAAGTACTTGCCATCTCCTGTACTCAAGTTCTACTGTTCTCTTAGATCACCCAGTTAGCAGCAATCTGGTTGTTCCAAATTGCTCTGATCTGCCAATTTTACCATTACTGTTTTCCAGCTTGCCAACAGCCTATTTGTCCCTTCTTACAATAACATTGGGAACTCTGTAGTTTAAGAGAAAGTAGTTAAGTGTACAATAAGTTCTTCCTTACTTGCTGACTTTCACTGTACTTTGAAAATTCTGAAAAGCTAAAACTGCTTATCCATAAGGTCTTCTGGGTAATGCCATGTTTATCTAAGAATTCCATCCTAAATGCACATGAGAAAAATGCAGCTGAGCTGTTTTAGACCTTGCTGCCTGCACCTGACTCCTGTGGATGAAATTAACACCTGTGTTCTTGAGGCCCAGGGTTCAAAGAGAGAGAAATGAGAGAGGACAGGATGGTACTGAGCACTCTCACCTCCAGCTCCAAGGCGTCTTTCAGTCAGATGGCTGTTCACATTTCACACCTACACTCCTGTAAACTTGCAGATGGGGGTCTTTAATGGTAATTATTCATTTAAGTTGATGGTAATTAATAATTACCATTTGACTTTTGAGACACGATGAAGACAGAATCAGAAGCCCATCTGTGAGTTGTTTTGAAGATTGCTAGGATCTTTGTGTAGCAACATTCATCCTCCCTGCTGAACTGATGCCCTTATACTTTCGACAGATATTTTTCAAAATATTGTCCAAACAGTCTGCTTCAGAATCATCTAGGAGAGCCTGTTCTAAAACACACCTTCCTGCCCAGGTGCTGGTGGCTCATGCCTATAATCATAACTACTCAGGAAGCTGAGATCTGAAGATCATTGTTTGAAGCTGGCTCAGGCATGTGAGCCAAAGAAAACTACAACTTTTCCCCAGGCTTCCTGGAGCTTAATTTAGGTTAACATAGAAAATATGTACTGAACTTCTATTATGTACTAGCAGTAGGAATAATCCAAGTTGTCCATACCACAGTGTGATAGCACTTGCAGCATTGAAGTTTTCTCTGTCACGGCCTGAGATAACAGTGGGTTGGGGAAATCTTTCGTATATGTTCTATGCATTTGTCTGTTTTTTTTTTTTCTTTTACAGTTCGCTGCTCATCTTGTGAAGAGGAAGTATCCACGGATCTGCATTCTAGATGGAGGCATTAATAAGATCAAGCCAACAGGCCTCCTCACTGTCCCCTCCCCTCAGATATGAAGACCCGCCAGAACAATAGACAGAAAGGACAGAGAGAGCCACAGCCCACAGCTCAGCTCTGCGCAGCCATGGCACGGAGACAAAACTGAACATCCGAGTTAGTGAGTTTCCACAAAGCCTTGCCATGAGACATTTTCATAAACCTCATGACCCAAATACACAGCTATCTGGGCAAGACATTTGACTGCACATCTCTTGCTGAAAGAATTTTCTTAGCAGTGAAATCTGATCATGTATTTTTTAACCACACTGCCACAGAAACCCAGAGGAATGCAGCTGACAGTATTATCAAGAAATCTCAGTTGCCTTGAAAAGCTCTCCTCCATTGCACTGGACAGATAGCCCTAATGGCATGTTTAGAAATACAGTGTGGCATGGAATCATTGTCCTCCCTGATAGCATTGTGTTCCTTGTAAATAAATGGTACATGTGGTAATCCATTTGGCCCAAATTGTTTGTGTGTGCATGCATGCATTTGTGTGCGTGCGTGCATAAAATCCATTGCTAAAAGTGGTGCTAAATTTTCAGAAGAATAAAATTCAGAAACCAGTTATAGTTCACAGAATGTTTGTTCAGTTCCTGTAAGATACAACCCAATGACTAAATTAAATAAATGTTTGTGTTTATCATATAAAAGTCTGCATAGTTGTCCAAGGTTAATAGACATTTCAAGATGATTTTAAAACCCCATATTGTCTCTTACTGTTTTACACCAGTCCATAGCTTCTATCTCCCTATCTGTGATGTTGGAGGAAAGGGATGATGGGACCAAAAGAAGGGAAGGAAACAAGGAAGGGGAAAGGAGGAAGCAAGAAGAAAAGGAAGAATAAAGGGAGGTATAATCCTTCCCTCTGAAGACAGAAACCAAAAGTTGTCCACATTCTTCTTAGAGCTGCCAGAACTTAGGCACATGGTGACTTCTACCTACAAGAAAAAGCATTGTGGTCAAAAACACCTTGTTACTGTGTGGGAAAAAAAAAACACGGGGTGGCTCACAGCTCTGCCTCTGTCACAACTTGAAAAATAAAGGACTGTACTTCACTGAATCTAAGTCACCATCAATTTTTCACACCACAAAGAAAAGGAAAATGCAGCCAAATAAAATTAAGACTGTGTAGTGTGAACATTACGGTAGGAGCCTTAGCTTTCTAGACCACAGTTTGGTTGTTTGTATCTATTTTTTATTGGGATTTTGTTCAATCACTGCTATTATTTAATCCCAGAACATGTCCATCACCCAGAAAGAAGATACTGTACCCACTACCATCATTTTCTATTAACCCTTCCTGGATCTTTGAGTTAATTTTTATATACAGAGTTAGGCAGAGGTCCAACTTAGTTCTAGCATATTTGTTGCATTCAATTAAAATGTGTTTGCGCCAGGAACCAATGGCTCACCCCTGTAATCCTAGCTACTCAGGAAGCTGAGATCTGAGGGTTGAGGGTTTAAAGCCAGGCCAGACAGAAAACCATGAGACTTATCTCCAGTTAACCACCAAAAAGCTGAAGTCAAGCTGTGACTCCAGTGGTAGAGTACCAGCTTTAAATGAAAAAGCTCAATGATAGTGCCTAGGCTCTGAGTTCAAGCTCCAGTACCAACACACACATATACACACACAAATTGTATTCACCAAATATATTTTGAACACCTACTATGTGCAAAGTACTAATATAACCAACAATTACATCATTTTGATCCCTACATAGTTTATAGAGGAAAGATGGCAAAAATTAAGAAAAAAAATTACCAAGATTTATCTGACATTTTGAGCCAAAAATCTTCTCTGGTTAAAGAACAATCAAATCCTTCAGTTTTGCCCATTACTATTATTTCCCTTGGATCCTTGATGATTTACCCCACTTCACACTGATAAAGCAAGAAGAGAGGAATGAATGGGTCAGAATTTGAACGGATGAGGTGACAGGTTCAAGAGAAAGAAGGGACTTGTAGCCAGCCTCCCTCAGGACTTTTCACCTGATCTTTCTTAAAACTTCACATCCATTTTCTAACACAGACGTGCCAGATTTTTTTAATATAAAAGATTCTAATGTTCCACCAAGATTAAAAGAGAAATCCTTTGATGTCAGAAATGAAGAATGCACAGACACAGCCATGAGGCTTGACAATTTGAGGAAGCAGTGGAGGCTGTAGGATCTGGTTTTCGCCTGCACGTGTGGATCTGAGGCACAGCGCTTGGGCCTTCTGCAGGGAGTTCTGAATATTGAGACTACTTCACCAACTGACAGCCTCAGAGAATTTCTGCTCCATGCGAGGACTAGAAATAACTTCCCACCAAACAGAGAGGCAGCAGAGGAGATCATCACAAACTCAAGATTCTCTGTGAAAGATTAATAATGTCTTGCAGAAAGATGGCCGTGTTTGGTGGAACAGTTAAGTCCATGAAGGACAGGCTTAATGTGACTAAATATGAGAGAAATATGGATTATATAAAACAATATTTGGGGGAGATTTAGATCACATATCATCTACGTCTTTTATAAGATAGTCTCATCTGATGAAAATTATTGAAAGGCAGGAAGACTGCATCCTCACTGTCACAGTACCGTGGCTATTCCATTCTGTCAGCTGTAAGTGGCAATTCCATTACTATACATGCTGACTGTTAAGTATACCTATTATTACATAAAATTTGCATGTTCATTGATAAGCTTCAATGCAAAGAGTAGAAGCAAAACTTTAATATGCATTATAGATTTTGCTTGGAGTGTTCACTCTAGTCAAAAGACCTTTTGCAATTTTCAACTTAGATTTTATGTGAAAGTTACATAGGAAGAATTCCAACCCTTGCCTGACACTTGGTACTTAACATCATACACAATTAGTCACATGTAACCTTTAGATTATGTAACCCCATTTTGTCATTCATTAGAAACAACATCCATTGTAAATAAACTACTTAAAAGTTGGCATAAAATTTTTTAAGTTGCACATATTTATATATTTTCTGAGTAACTTTCTTTGTAATGGCTTCTGATCACGTTTATTTCATGAAGACTTAATTTGGATCTTGGCAAATCCGGTACTCTATAGGTAAACTGTGATAGGAATATCTGACTTTCATGCCTGATGTCTTCTGGATGGATTCATTTTTGTATATTGAGGGTGGGGAAGTGTTTGAGGTTTTCTTTAGGAGGGGTGACAGCATTTAATGTTCTCTCCCCTTTCATTATCTGCAGCATCTCAATAATACTATCTCATTCTGATGCTCACTGTGGCCAATAAATAG
Organism: Dipodomys spectabilis; assembly: GCF_019054845.1. Classification (NCBI taxonomy): domain Eukaryota; kingdom Metazoa; phylum Chordata; class Mammalia; order Rodentia; family Heteromyidae; genus Dipodomys; species Dipodomys spectabilis. The sequence continues at coordinate 4,126,261 of NW_024870974.1, forward strand.
TGCATGCTTGGAAACCAATGCATTGTATTCTGGGATGGATGCTTTAATCCTGTGGGTGGTGAAAGTTAAACCACTTCGCTTCAGACTAATCATGAAACAACTGCTAAACATGTAAGCCATTAGATCAGGTTCTAAATATTGTTTCCTGACTAAAACATTCCATTTTCTGAAAATATTAAATTATGAATGTGATTTTATCAAGGACCATGATAGTGTGTTCACTAGGATTAAAACTTTAATCCATGCAAAACAAATTTAAGCCAGGAGCTGGTGGCTCATGCCTGTAATCCTAGCTACTCAGGAGGCTGAGATCTGAGGATTGCAGTTAAAAGCCAGCCCAGGCAGGAAAGTCCATGAGACTCATCTCCTATTAACCACCAGCAAGCCAAAAGTGGCACTATGGCTTAAGAGGCAAAGCACTAGCCTTGAGCTGAAGAGCTGAGGGATAGTGCCCATGCCCAGAGTTCAAGTCCCACAGCCAACAAAAAAAAAATAATTTTCTCAACCCCTTAGAAAACTATTCATTGACTACTGCTCATATTTAATCAAGTTTATGATCATGTGTCTCCATTCTTTTGGGTAGAATACATCAATATGTTTAATTTTGTCTAATGCTGGAATTAGACCCTGTGGCTTGTAAGAGCTAAATATGCCTGTCTCTTCCCATGTCAATGGTCTTAGTGTGTAGTTAGCAGGGTCAGGAGTTCATATACCATAGAGATAGGTAAGAATTTAAAATTTAAAAAAGCTTCTGTTATGTTTGAGAGCTTGTCAATCATTTCCCCAGCACACCACTGGTTTTGACATGCTTAGTTTATAATTATGACATCAGAGGAATTTAAAGATCATTAAATCCACACATCATTATTGAAAGCTGGAAAGTGAAAGGATCTTGCAAAGAACATGGGTCCAAAAACTACAACTCTTGAGCTGGGAGTGTGGCTTAGTGGTAGAGTGCTTGCCTAGCATGCATGAAGCCCTGGGTTCAATTCCTTAGCACCACATACACAGAAAGAGCCACAAGTAGTACTGTAGCTCAAGTGGTAGAATGCTAGCCTTGAGCAAAAAAAGGTCAGGAACAGTGTGTAGGCCCTGAGTTCAAGCCCCAGGACTGGCAAAATAAAAATAAATTAAAAAAAACTGCAACTCTTCTTTCCAGATTGCCAGGCTATTTCTTCATTCATAACATATACATAAGAGAAAGGGCACCAATTTGAGACTATTGTGTGTTTACTACAGGTCACCTTTATGTTGCAGGATATAAGGGTACGAAAAAAGAGAAAAACACCTGAAAATAGTGAATCTGGCTGCTGACACTGTGACATGGAAATGCCATTTGTTATCTGCTTAGAGGATGATAAGGTCGCCTTCTCACACCTTTTACACATTCATGGGGAAGTGTGTCAGCACCAGTGGTTCATGCTTGTAATCCTAGCTACTCTGGAGTCTGAGATCTGAAGATCATGGTACAAAGCCAGCCCAGGAAGAAAAGTCGGTGAGACTCTTAACTAGCAAAAAGCCGAAGTGGAGCTGTGGCTCAAGAGTTAGAGCTCCAGCCTTGAGTGGAAAAAACTAATGAATAGTACCCAGGCTTTGAGTTCAAGCCCAAGTACAAGCACAAAAAGAAATGGGAAGATTTCAAAAAGAAAGGAAAAGGAAAATGTCTTTGAATATTCCAGCCTGAGACAGAACTTCCTTTCTCAGAAATTGTTCCAATATATTGTTATCTGTTTACTATTGAATGATCATTACCCAGACTCCTCCTTCCCCCCACCAAAAAAAAAAAAAAAAATCCCTGCTTTAAAACACAGACGACACACAGTCTGTCAACAGCAAAATCCTTGATATAGCCTTAGCCTTTTTTTTTTCTGGTACATCTTATCCAGGGACCGTGGTGCAGTGACGGGGGTGGTGGATGGGGACATCTTTGTATCACCTTCATACTCATCTCTAGAAAGGCAATAAGAGCAAAGCTACTACAAGAGTCAATCAAGAGCAAAGAAATAGAAAGTCATTTAGCTCATTTTCTAACAATATATTTTGTTCTCTGAGATAAAACTATCCTGAGATTTTTGTTTTTTTGGTCAGTCATAGATAGGGCTTGAACTCAGGGCCTGGGCACAGTCCCTGAATTCTTTGCTCAAGGCTAGAGCTCTGCTACTTTGTGCTACAGCACCATTTCCCCTGAGAATGCATTATTGAGAAAGCATATATCTTTGCTAAAATTGCCTTGAAGATTATTAATCATCTCGTATATCGACATGACATGGGGTTGTTTAGCCTAATCGCAGAAGGAAGGAATGAGAAAGGACAGGAGGCTGGAGTTTCAGGTTGGCATTTGTTGAGTGCTCGTGGTTGAGGGGCTGGACTTTCCCAGGGATCTTTCATTTCACAACACTAAGTACCTTTAAGCCCCCCAGAATTGAAGTAAATCCCTCTTCGTGCAGCACTGTTGTTAAATGGCTGCCTACAGAGCCAGGTCTTGAGATTTCCATTCATCACTGAACTTCCAGACACGTTGAGAATAAGAAATACGTCTCCTGATCGATGGCACCCTGTTCGTCATTCTCACTCATTCCTCTCAACAGTTTTCTTCGTTTCATAGGATAGGCACTGGAAGCATTGTGCTTACAAACTGATTTGTTTAATGTACAACTAAAAGTAGAATATATATATATATATATACACATATATTTTTTAAAGTTTCAAGATTCTAGCATGATCATGTTAAGAGTAAATTGAAAAATGCCACCCTGGCAGAAAAAAAAAGCATATTTTAAGAAAAGAGAAAATTGCATTGCTTTAAGATACTTCAAGCTACAGCAGTCTGCAGGAAGGGGGTGGGCTGCTGCTCTGGAACCCTCAGCACGTCCTGAGTGGTTCCCACAGGATTCTCGAAGGTTTGGGTCCCTCAACGTCCTCTCTCAGGGATGAGCATTTATCCAGCCTGCTACCTGGTTTTAGGCTCACAGGGAGGTATTTTGTAAATGGAAAAGTATTTTTCAAGTATCTGTAAGTATTCTCTTAACTGTAACTATCTTTGACCTCCTAGGTAAGTTTTAAAGAAGAATAGTGACACAAGAAATCATTACTCCTGTCATCTGTATATACAGTTGCATATATACAGCATAAACCAAACTACTCCAGGAGCTGTGTGACAATTAGCTCTACACACTTGCTACTGCTTTGACTCTATTAAAAGCAGCCATTTCTGCTAAACTGGTGAGTTTTATGCAAGAGCCTTGCAGACATCTCTTAGTTTCTAGCCAAGTCTTAGCAACTTGAAACATACTCTCTTTATAAAATAATCTAACTGCTCAGGATAAGATCTGATAGCTGAGTTTTTGCCAATAAGCATCTCCACCTTCATGGCAGAGATTAACTTTGTCTGAAATGCACTCCTTCCTTGCATTTTATCTGCCTCTCCTGCACTTCAAAGCAGCTTTGTGGTTTGCCTTGCGGAAAATCAATGGTGGGAGATGAAAAGCAGCTCTTGTTTATCTCTGCCGGCTGAAGGTCACTGCACTCAAGAGCATCAGCGCAGACCCGCAGAGCAGAGGGGAGAGGTAAATTGATTATGTACACAGAAACCATAATCAACAGTGGCACCCATTTGAAAGGGGGAGGATCACACCAAGCACAAATACATTAATACAGATCAATAGAGGACTGACAGGAAATGCAGTGTTAACGTGACCTGATTTTTTTTTTAATTAAAAACTTTCTGGTATGGAAAACCGAAACCATTCTGTTTAATTTATCACATTCTCTATAATAGACACCTAAGATATTATTTGGGTTTAACCGCCTTGAAGGATACCCACTGTTAAGGGTGATAATAAACTGAGTATCTAAGTCTACAGAGAAAAGTCCAAGCAGCAGCATCTGACCACAAAGGAGGCGGGCATGGTTGGCCTTGCTTGTTAACCAGTGTGTGTGTAAATCTCTTTTTCCTTAAAGATGACACACTCACCCACTCAATTCTATTACACTTTGTTTAGCTCTTCAGGTTCTTTATATGCCTATATGCCTACACTATTTCTTTTTCCTTCTTCCTCTTTTTTTCTCTGTGTGTGTATGTGTGTGCGTGTGCGCATGTGTGATGTACATGCATGCACCAATACTAGGACTTGAACTCATAGCCTCCCTCTCTCTTGGCTTTTTCATTGCAGTGGCACTCTACCACTTGAGCCACACTTTCACTTCCAGCTTTTGGTCGGTTAATTGGAAATAAAGAGTTTCATGAACTGGCTTCAAACCACCTTTAGATCTCGGCCTGTATTGCATGCCTAGGCTATTTTTGAGCTTTAACAAAAAGGCATATATTAGTTCCGCAGTGTACTTCCCTAGGGTCCCCCACATACAGGCTGAGCCCACATTCAGTAAAAACAACCATTAACACATAATAGTCTCTGTGTCTAGCATATAAGGTGGGTGGCGCAGGTTAATGTTTGGTGGTATTTTGTGATAGTAAAGCCAAAGACTTAGAAATCCCTACCAATCGCATTCTTCTGTCCTCCAGGCTTCTGACTGACTGGGGCCCGTGGTTTCCAAGGATGTTCAGTTCCCAAGAGACAAGGATGGAGGAAATAATGCGCGTGCTCAGTGTGCCTGGCCTCCATCTCCCTACACAGAGGCTTGATTCAATTTTCCCCCGAATTCTGATTCATTTTTCCACCCAACTTCTTCTAAAGCCATCATGCCTTTCAACAGATCTGAAGTCATCACTTTATCACATCAACTACACACATTTACATTGGCCTGTGGTGGGGGTGGGGGAGCAGATTTTCATACAATTAAGGGCAGGAAAGCACAGAGCACATCACACAACTCACAACTGGCAGCAGCGCGGGAGGGGCTGGGCGCTGCCGGGCTGGGTGACGCGGGCAGGACTGTAACTTTCTTGGTTTTTGAAATGTCATTTGATTCTCATTCTGACCCAAAGTCAAAACCATGTGTAATAACCCCACACATAAGATGGAGCATATTATACCAAGCAATATAGGGCTGGGTCACCAACCACCACCCCCCAATTCAGAGGTTTTTCAAAATCCAGATTAAAGCCCACAGTTGGGAACAGAGCTGTGATTCAAGTGGTAGAGTGGCAGCCCAGACTAAAAAAGCTATGAGACGATGCCCAGGCCCTAAATTCAAGCCCAGTAGCAGCACAAATAAGAGAGCCCACAGTTTATACAGAAGGCTGCCACCGCGTCTTGTCTGGCCCAGGCCAGAATCTAAACCTTACAACTTCCATTTTCTAGTTCATTAAATGACATGAGAACTAAAGTCAAGGACCAGGAGGACTAAAGCACACACATTAAAAAAAAAAAAAACAGCCAAAGGAAAATGGCTCTGCTTACCAATTACCCCATCTGAAGCAGAGGAAGACAGACAGACAGACAGACAGAACGCCTCCGTTAGGCTCACGCTGCCCATCAGGTCAGGTGGCCCTGAGAGTGCTCTGGAATGAGATCCCATCGTGAGCTCTTTCTTTGTGGGAAGGAGGATGTAAGGTTCCTCTTTCCTCCACATTTGATCTTTCTAGATCTCCATGAAGGCAAGATGGGAGCATGCTCAGTCTACTATTGCCCCTAGAAGCCAGTCGGAGTGGCTGCTTCAGATACACAAAGCGTCAGTTAGGATCCGAGCGGCTCCACACCCTGGCTCATAGGTGCTGCCTTGGGGAATGGCATGCGGGCCCTGTTAGAAGGTTGGCAGTAGAAAAGAGAAGAGTAAGGCATGTAAGACAGCCAACAAATACCCTGTGTGCACAGCAAAAGCAGGACCTTGTATTCCCCTGGGCTGCGGCTCAAGGCTGTTCCTAGGGACCACTTCCCAAGATAGAGGCTTCTGTGTGAATGTGGGTGAGTTTTGTCCTGTCTCCTACCTCAGATTTGCTTTTCTTGTCCAATTGGGTTAATGAATGCGTGCTGTGCAGATGTGGCATAAGGACTCAGGAAGAAGCTGGTGACAAGGAAACTATACAGAGTAGATAAAAACAGAGGGAGTTATTTTTATGGTTCTTTTTTAATTATCGACCTGCCAGAAGAGAGCTTTACACCTTATTATTGGCTCACCCTTAAAAGTGCAGCAATTCTCGTAACTTCTCCACACTTGAGGTCTTTTTCCACCTATTATGTGTGAATGAACCAGCCAAACTAGAAAAGGACCGGCTGGCAGCAGGCAGGATGAAGAGAGCCAGAGAGGAAGAAGGAAATGGGAGCCCTCCTTTTAGATGCTGAGCCTCCAGCCAGGACTGTGTTCAGGAAACAGCAAAGACTGCCTTGTGAAGTTTCATGCAGATATGGGGGAGGAGGGTGCTGGGAATGGCTGGTGCCAACCTACTTAACAAAGCGATCAACAGCAACCAGCTGCCTCCACTGAACCTTTCTGAAACAGCCTACCAACTACCGCGGCAAGCCTTGTACATTCTGTCTGGAGAAGCTGCCCACTAGCCCCGTCTGCGAAAGTCTGTGAGATCCTGCTAGGAGTCAGCTGTCCCGTGCTGCCCGCGGAAATCCCTCTTACTCTCTGCCTGTTGCTAACACATTTTTCTGCCCTGTGTAAAGCAGCCTTTGTCCTTGGCATCCATCGATTTCCTCCACACACAGGGAGTTCGTCCTGCAGCGGGTGTTGATGGCCTATCTTCCAGTTAGCTCAGCTAGAATTTTTTTTTTTGGATGCAGGCATTGGTGTATAATTCTGGTGAGCATAAAAGCACCACAAAAACATGATCTTTCCCTGGCTGCTTAATTATTGATAGTGATAATAAACTAGTCATTCTGTCTGTATGGGCTCAGGCATGAGAAAATAAGACTGTTTGTTTTCTTTGAGACAGGATCTCACTATGTAGCTTCACTGGCCTTGAACTTGCTATATCGCCCAGGCTGGCCTTGAACTCTCCATCCTCCTGCCTCACCACATGCCTGACTAATTCACAACAGCAGCACCTGTTCTGATTCTGCTCTAGAATTAACCTAATTGCATAATCTAAAACAAAACTGAATAAAATAATTTCCTTCGAACAAGTTACCTATTGAAACTGAATTTTAGAAGCCACCTTGAACATGTCTGTTATTATAAACATACAAGTTAAACTGGAGCTCAGTGGTTAGATTGGGAAGATCATGGGTCAAGGCTAGTCCAAGTAAAAACAAAAAAGGCAGGGGGACTTCGGTCTCAATCAATCAATACACAGTGTATAGAGGGCTCACCTGTGATCTTAGCTATGTGGAGGTCTAAGTAGGAGGATCATAGTTGGAGGCCTGATGCAGAAAACGCCAGCCTCTATCATAAAAATTCTAAAGAAAAACTAGTCTGGAGATGTCATTCAAGCAGTAGAGCAACTGCCTAGCAAGTGTGAGGCCCAGAGTCAAACCCCTATACTGCCAGAACCCAAAACAAATATCCAAGAGTCCACTTTTAGACGTTTGATTGGGCGGGCTGAGAAAAAGCAGAAGCTGTATGGAGAATAAGGTTACAGAAGGACTTTTAAGGCCAACGAGACTTGGTTCTGTTGGTAACATGGTAGAGTCGTTGGTAACCTGGGGCGAGGGGGAAGATACAAGAGGAGGGAGGATGGGACATGGAGCTGGGACGCACGCATGACAGGAAGAGAAGAGTCCATGCTCCAGGAAGCTACACGACACAGGACAGAAGCTTGAAGGTGCTGTGCTTAGTCCTGGTTCCTCTGTAACATGAGGATAGTGGCTTGAAGAGAATGCTGAAGACTTGGAATATCTACTGAGGAGAGTAGATCAAGGTACGATTTAAGGTAGGATTTGCAAGGACAGGAACACTTGCTGCCTTTCACTCCAGGACCTCAGCCGCCAGCTAGAGTTTAGCAGATGAGTTCACATGAATATGTGAATTATGTTATGATAATAAGCTTCTGCCTAAAGACTTCCTCCTCCCTCTAAAGCGCTAGGTAGTAGAGGAGAGGGACAGTGGTATAAAAGACCATATTATTATTAAGCCAGGTGTCAGTGGATCACACCTGTAAACCTCACTACTCAGGGGGCTGAGATCTATGAATGGTAGTTGAAATCTAGCTTGGGAAGGAAAGTTCATGTGATGCCTCCAATTAACAAGCACAAAAGAGCTGGAAATGAAATGTGGCTCAAGTGGTATAGAACGCTAGCCTTAAGCAAAAAAAAAAAAAAAAAATAGAGAGACAGGGCCCAGACTCTGAGTTCAAGCCTTAGGATTGACACCAAAAAAAGAGGGCTGTATTATTGATCACATTTCTATTATGACCACACAGAGTTCTTTGCCTTCCAGTGGTAATGGCTTGAGTGCTAGAAGATGCCAGAAGGCACTGTCTAAAATTGGCCTCACTCACCTAACTTTAGATATGGCCTTACCTGGGGACATCTTCTTCAGATCCAGGGCCTCCTCAGAACAGAAGCTAGCTTCCAGCAAGGATGTTTCAAAGGGCCTGTGCACCCAACAGCCATCTTTCTTTTTTGTGCCAATATTGAGGTGTGAACTCAAAGCCTCATGCTTTCACTTGACATTTTCACTAAAGGTTAGTGCTCTACCACTTGAACCACAGCGCCACTTCCAGCTTGTGCTGCTTCATTGGAGAGACGAGTCTCACAGACCTTTCTGCCCCTGCTGGCTCAGCCTGTAGAGAAGCTAGGATTACAGGCGTGAGCTGCTAGCTAGCGCCCAGCCCAACAGCCATCTTGAGGATGGCAGAACTCAGGCCAGGGAGGATTACGGCTCCCCAGCCTGAACTACTGACCTCAACTGCTTTAATGTGGAACAAAAATAACCAGTGTTGAAGCTGCTGCCCGGTTTCATTTTTCTGTTACAAGCAGCCAAACCTAATCCTCACTATTATAACCAACAAAAAAGAAATAAATAGAACTCATGGTTTTACTATAGCCAAAAGAAACAACGTGGCCAGTCAGTGTTTCTAATTCCTACCAAACAAATGTATTTTATACTACATACTTTACTCTTGTATTAATAATTGACCATATATATTACCTTAACTATAGTCAAGAAGATAAAAGTCTCTCAAAGTAATGCATATTTCAATAGGGACTACCACATTACTACCCTTGGAAATGTGAAGATGTCCAGAGCCAGGCAATGGTGGCTCATGCCTGTAATCCTAGCTACTCAGGGGACTGAGATCTGAGGATTATAGTGGGAAGCCAGCCTGGGCAGGAAAGTCCATGAGATTCCCAAAAGAGGTTCCATGGAGTACTACCTCCTAAAAAATGTCTTCCATGGGAAAAAGGAGACTTTCTACCATAACTGCCTACCATAGCTTCCAACAGTCTTACCATAAAGACCCCCTCATTTGACTAGCACCTGCCAGCCCCCCGAATGTTGGTGGCCCACAAAAGCTCAAGGCTCCACACTCATGATCCAGTCCTCAACTGACCCTAGATGGCCATGCTCATATTCTGGGCCTGGGCTTCTTGCTGCTAGAATGGTGCAGTTAGGTGTGATTAGCCTGAAGGTCCTTGGGCCGCATGAAATTTGGAGACTTTTTTATATACTTTCTTTCCCCCAAGTCCCGTGTACTGTCAAAACCACTTCAAGCCAAGCTCAAAGTTGGAACAAAACCAAGGCTCGTGGACATACCATTCATGAACTTTCTCTAGAAGGCTGGCTTCTCCCCCTTTTTCCAATTTTAATCTATCATATGTCTGTCCAGTAGTTGCCATGGTGATGGTCCCATGATCTGATCACTTTTCCACAGTAATCCCGTGGAAGACACTGGAAGCCCAATAATAACAACATCAACTGATCGAACAGCCCAAATAGATGCTGGGTACCATTTACCTTCCCCATAGCGCAGTGACGAGAAATACATCAAGACAAAAACCAAACCAATAAACAAAAAAATCTTCACAACAAAGGCCTTTGACGCATTTACTGGACTCTCCAATTTGGCTGAAGTGTCCTTCTGCTCGGTGGTTAAATCAGTGACTTGGTACACATTCTCCATAGAAATGGTCAGCATGATTCAACTCTCCAGAAAGCGACTTTGTCCAAGACCATTGAATCCATCATGGAACCATGGTATGATGAAGGCTTCCCTTTGGTTTCCCTCTACCCCATTTCTGATTCTCCCTTATCACGTCCTCCAGATTTGTCATACATAGGTAGCTCTCCCAGCTTACCAAAGAAAGAGAATCTCCTCTCCCCCAAATATGATGTTTTATAGTCATAAGGTCCACAGATGCAAAGGGGAAAAAATACCTGCTTTAATTACAAAGCACAAGAGGCCTCGTCTAAGGGAACAATGGATGTGCTGGCTGAGACATAAACTAGACCCTCAGCTAAGCTCCACATGTGTCCAGGTCCATCTGTCCTTTTGTGGGCAAATGCTCTGAGTCAATTGATGGAACCAGATCCTGGGGCAGCAGAGGGCTGGGCTGGATCGCTCTCACAGCATGCTTTCTAGGGACCAGTAGCATCAGAATCATCTAGAAATTGTTTGCCAGTGTAAAACTCACGAACCCTTCGCCCCTCAGATTTACCAAATCAGGAAGCCTGAGTTGATGGCCAGGGTTACCTGGAAGGCTAAGATGACGGGTTAGAGGAAAAAGAGTGCTTTGTCTCAGAGAGAAGCCCAGAAAGTTCACTAGTTCCTTGGCTCCCTCTACATTGCTGTACATTTGGGAAAGAGCAAACAGGCAAACCCCTAGCCTGGACATCTCCACTGTCACAAAGACAACTGATGCCTTGCAAAGATGAGCAGAGAGGCGCGTGTATCTTCACAGGACCTGTTGGTCCCCAGCTAGGGAACTGAACAGAACACAGAAGGGCGGGCCCTGAGGTCACTTGGGGTCCCACTGAGGAAGTAGCCGACACTGCTGGGCTTGACCTTGATGGAGATGGAATTTCTGGCCATGCAGCTGGAAAGGGGAAAACCCAGGGTCACAGCTATGGACAGTGGCTCATTGGAGCAGCAACACTGGGGAAACTTCAGTTACAGGAGGAAAGGAAATTCATCTTCAGTGTACGTCCAGCACATGGAAAACTGATGACTTGCTGGGCGCTGGTGGCTCACGCCTGTAATCCTAGCTACCCAGGAGGCTGAGATCTGGGAATTGTGGTTCAAAGCCAATGCGGGCAAGAAAATCTATGAGACTCTTATTTCCAATTAACTAGCCACCAGGAGCCTCGAAGTGGCACTGCCACTCAAAATGGTAGAACACTAGCCTTGAACCAAAAAGCTCAAAGACAGTGCCCAGGCCCCGAGTTCAAGCCCCACAAGCAACAAAAAGAAATAAAAAAGAAAAGAAAATGGATGACTTCACATCTCTGATGACCCTGTGGTGTAGACATGAAGCAGAAAAGAATCTTGGCCTGGACTTAAAAGCAAAAGAACCACCCACTCCCACGCCCACCCGTGCTTCACACACAGGCATGCAGGGGTCCCCAGCACATGGCTTAAGCAATACTGGGGGCTTCCTGGCTGACACAGAAAGCCTGCGTGTCCAAGCCGCTGTCAGCGCCAGCCTTCCCTTGCAATGACCTCCATCAGCTTTAGCCCCAGTAAAATAAACAAGGCGTTCAAAGGTTGATGGACGCTCGGCGGTTTGGCAATTCCAGGGGTCTCCCCTTTGCTCTCCCAAAAAGGCGATCAGATTTCCGACCACTCTTCCTGTGGTCAAAGCCCATCCTACTCTTCCTTTGAAGATCATAATTTCAGAAACATGGACTGCGCCCCCTTTTTCCCTCCTTGTTTACCCTCTTGGAACTCAAAAGGCTCTGAAGCTCAAGTCATGGAAATTGCTAATTGCACCCTTGAGCCTTGTGGAAACAGAGAAGAAGGGATGCCCCCCCCCACCCCCCCAGGGCTTGCCAGGAAGCAGGGGTCTGTTTGAGTGTGTCTGGGACCACATTTAAACAAACGTCCGCGCCTCGTGGCTGTGTCTCCTTCCTAGGATGCCAGCGGAACAGTCGTGCTGAAGACTGAATCTGTGGAGAATCTGGGCACTTCGTCCTCTGGATAGGGTTTTCTAGAAGGTTGACTTTTGTGAAACCATCTGGTCTAATACTACTTCACCTTCTGACATGAATCAGTTGGGAGCAAATGCTCCAGGCGATGGTTGCGACTTGTTTCTCACGAAGGTATCACAGGGCCCACATCTGGGCACAAAGAGCTCAGTCTCTGTGAGAGAAGGATGCTGATGTCCCAGTCAGTGGCGTGATGCCCACTGCTGCTAATCTGCCATGACATACTACCACTGGGTCCTGTAATATAAATCTTGTCTGGCCTGCTGTCTTCCATAGCAGAATCTCCTACACCAGGAAGCAGGGAAGATAAAGAGCACGAGCAGTTTCCAGTGCCAGGATGGTGGCAGCCCTGCCGGAAGGCCTTTAACCTCGAGGTCAAGTCATTGCAGGCAGCCATGTCCAGCTCCCTACTTTCCCAGAATCCATAGCAGGGAGGTCACTTGCCTTTCTGTCACTTTGGTGAGTCTGAGTACTGGATAAAGAACTCAATGCAATGGTGGCAGAGGAGAATAAGGACGCCAGGGCACCACCCACTCCATAGTGAACTCAGGAAGTTGCAGTGAGCAGAGAGGCCCAGCAAGTGTACCTTAAAAAAGATGCACAGCCCTCCTCCTTCCACCCACCTTCCTAGGACTTTGTGTGTCAGGACAGATTACTTTAGTTCTGCCATGGAAAGCAATCTATAAACCAGGATCAGGTGTCTCCTGTGGCAGCCCAAACACAGAGGTGGTAACAATGGCTTCTTTGGTGTTCTCAGAAGGAAAGGTTGTTGGCATGACTCGCCAATCTCCATAGTGAAGGACATTACACCATTTTTTCTTGTCTCCCTTCCTTCCTCCCCTCACACCACCCGATGAAACAAACCAAACAGAACTTTCCATTTCACCTTGAATGAGTTCCCTTATACCCCCATATCCATGTCACTGACATTCGACTCGGAAGCATTGCAGTAGAGATAAACGATCTTGCCTCTTACAGAGGACCATGTGAATAAGAAGACTCATTGTTGACCAGGTCTGGAGGTGATGCCCAGAAAAGCACCCCATTCCCCAGCCTACCTTCCCCAGCCTACCTTCCCCTTCTTTCAAAGAGCACTGTCAGGCAGAGAGCAGCCACAGAGGTGGGGGTGAGGCTTTATTGACATTAGCTAAGGGGTTATTCGGTGAAGCTGAAAGGTTTCCTGGTCTGGCAGCAGTGTGGTAATGCGAGATAATGAGCTAGGTTCCCTCTCTGTGTTTTTCTTCCTCGTTCATCTGAACCATATTTTTGCTGGTGAGGCAAAATATGGTTGAGATACCTCCCTTGCTTTCAACCTCATATTTAGAGATGGTTCTGTAGCTATAATGAAGTCCTGGGTGCAGAAGACATGGACTCCGGCCTGTTACACTGCCGTTTCACCCCAAGCCCTTGTCTTGTCACAGGAGGAACATGGGTTCCAGTGTTAGGGCTGAACTTCCCTCCCAGCTATTACTCATTGACTCTGAAGTTTGGGCAAGTCATCTGACATCTTTTCAGCCCATTTCCCCATCCAAAAAGCAGAGGCCAGAGCAGCCAGGTTGTGTGGAATTGATCAGCTCTCTCTTCCCACCACTGTACTTACCAGATGTGGTCCTGTCCAATCCTAGCCTGGCCTCTCTGGTCAAGGGCCAGGCCTGGCCAGTCCTGACCTGTCTGGTCCTGTCCTGTCTGATCTTCTCTGTTCCATCTTTCAATTTCAGCGTGGTCAATGAACACTGTACAGGTCAGTTTCTTAGAAGCTTAGAATCATTTTCCATTCAACCCCTCAGGTCAGACGAAGGGATTCATATCTCCTGAAATTTTAGGAATAGTTACGTTCTTTTCCATCTGCTGTCAGCTGACTCCTGAATACTATTTCCAAAACCAGGTATCATCCCTTAATACTGGACTTCGTATTCTTCACAATCTCACTGAACTCTCAGTTGGATGGCTAATTGGCATCTGAACTAAAAATGAGCATGACCTTCCCCTTGGACCCTGCCTCTCTCCCGGTGTTACCCCTCTCTGTCTCCCCTCTGTCAACTAATAACAACTTCATTTCTCCACCAGGCAGGACAAAAGCCTTAGATTTGTTCTTGGCGCCTCTCTCTGATACCCCTCGTGAAACCCATCAACCATACCAGGTTTCCCTTTCTACGTTTTATTCCTCACTCACCTGCATCACGGTTTCTTTGTCATCGTATGTAACTAGAGGTGAGAGAAGCAAGATCCTTTGTTTTCTGCCTCATCTTGGAGATAGATCCCAAATAATGGGCATGACTAGTTTCTCTGGCCCCATATTTCTCCCTTGGCTTTACCTTCACTGGCTTCACCTCTGTGAGCCAAATCCTTGGTTTTCGCTCACACCCACCTGGCCTGCTCTACTGCTCTACATCCCCTTCTATTGCTCCTGTAGGTCCTTGAAAGACTCTGCGTTTATTAGTGGTTTCTTCTCATTAGAAGGCTGGCTCTGCAGTGTGGGTATCTCATGATCAGGAATGCAGTGGAGTCTGCTGGTTTTCTAAGCACCCAGCCTGGTGTAGAACTTCACAGTCTTGTCTCTAAAAGTCTGCCTTTGTGAATACTTCTACCATTGTCCTCCCAGATTAAAATAATACAGGACAGGGGACAACAGCATTATCTATATGATGCGTTATGATTCTGTGTGCTTCTTTGTATTTGCATTTATATAATTGGAGTTGGTACTATATGTTTTAAAATACATGCTATAAATTGCTATGTATTTTTAAAAGATTATTCCCTCCCTCCCTCCCTTCCTCTCCTCCTCTCTCTCTCTCTCTCTCTCTCTCTCTCTCTCTCTCTCTCTCTCTCTCTCTCTCTCTCTCACACACACACACACACACACACACACACACCACACCTGGCTTCTGATCATCCATCTGAAAACATCTATCCACTTAAGGGTAATAAAGCCACAAGATCTAAATGGGAGCAATACAAATTCCTCAATGCACACTGCAAAGGGTAACCTTACCTTCCCTGGCTCTTTAAGTTCTTAATTTAATTCTGTGTAATGTATTTGGAAATGTCAAAGAGAATCGGATTCCCAAGATCTCCACAAGATGGAAAAGCATGGCTTGTGAGGTAGCCTGCCCTAGGGGAAAATGGTTAATGTTTCCACACTTCTCTGGAAATAAGTACTCCTACTTCAGAAACACCCTGACTTTCTAGTATACACCAGGTCATTCCAGTTAGCTTGTTCACAAGCAACAGGTTATCAAAGGGAGGAGATCTTTCCTCCAGCGTGCTTTTCAGGGAGTTGGAGCCAGCTTATCTGATCTATCCGGAAAGAAGTCTTTCCTGGTTAGAGAAAAACCACTTGTGTCCAAAGGTCTTAGATTTAGAGATAAATGAGGAACCTAACAGATTCATTTGGAAGTTTTCTTATTAGAAGCCCATTAAAGATTAATTTTATTAATAATTCCTCTGCCGGCCACTATTAGCTCAGAGTCTCTTTTTTTAACCTTTTTATGCAACAAAGTGTAAAGGGTATTTGTACTGTGGTGTGTAGATCGAACACATCTCAGTACAGTCCCCCTTTTGGTCTGTTTCTCTCCTAGGGTATGATTTCCAAGATCATGGAGACTATTAGGAGTATAGTTTTGGGCCTGGATCTCAGCATATAATCCAGACTGGAAGGAAAAAAAAATTCATGCTGAATAAGTGAAACATAGCCCTCATCTTAGAAAGTGGGAAATTCAAGCAAGATTTAGCCTGAACCCCCAGACCCACGCTGCTGCATGGTACAGTATCCAGAGCCTCTGAAACAGGACGGTCCCTGGTTGGGTTCAGGGCTTCACACTTACTGAGCTGGTGCTCTACTACTTGAGCCATGTATCCAGTCCTTTCTTTTGCTCTTGCAAGAAAGGGTTTTATAAACTTTTCTGCCAAGCCGGCCTCTGACCGCAATCCTCTGACTCTTAGCCTCCAGAGTAGCTAGTATTGGAAGGGTAAAAGGTTAGTACCTGTACTCATGTCTCTAGATCCTATTTCTAAGGGGTATCTTCCTCACTACCATTTCCTCTTTCACCTAAGAGGAAATGAGGTTTCCACTCTTACAGTCATTCATTCCAGAGCCAGGAGCAACGCTTTTCAGGGTGACTCCACTTATCCACTCGTGTTCTCTGGGCCCGAAGTGGTCCTCACTGGACATGCCCGTGGCCTACGATTCCACGGAAAAGTAAGAATAGAGCCCCTGTGGGCTCCAGGTTGTGGCCCCGGTCTACCTGTGTGCATGCTCACACAACACAGCGGTGCTCCTCGGAGACTATGGAACCTGGGTAAGTTTCCAAGCCTCCCACGCCCCATTCACTCAGCCCTCAGGTGTGACTCCAGTGTGCATGTCTAGGGTCGTATGAGGATTGGAGCAATATGCACAAAGGTGGCTCACATACGGTGTGGGCTCATTGAACATGCGTGGATTCCTCAGGATGCTTTTGGTTGCCAGTGATGGAAAAATCCCAGGGCAGCTCATTTAAACAACTGTGCGTACGCTGTCAAATAAGAAGACTGAAGCTCAGAGATGCCGAAGGGCGTGGCAACTCCCACATCAGCAGTTCCTGAGGAGTTAACTTTCCCCTGCCAGCCTCAGACGAGAACCACACCTTGGGGGCAGGAATTTGAGTTTACCAGAGGTTAAAGAGATGTGTTCACATACATCCAATGCGGTCATTCACTCTGTAACAGGACAATCTGCCGGGACATCTGGCAGGTCCTGTAGGGTCATTACTCAGTCTCCTCCCTTGGTCCACTCAGAGCACAGGCTAGCTAGCAAGTGCCAGGTTTCTATTCCTGTTTCTTGGAGCCATCTCCTTCTCCCTTCTTCTAAAGAATTTCTTTGTACAACTACTTAAAGGTAGGAGGAGGAGGAGGAGGAGGAGGACAAGGACGAGGAGGACGAGGAGGAGGAGGAGGAAAGGGAAGGAGAAGAAGGAAAACAATGACAACCTTTGCCTCTCAGACTTCACCTAGGGTGCCCTTTGCTCCTGGAAATGCCCACTTTGTAGTGCCAGAAGATTCTGGCAAGGTGCTGCCTTGGCTTCCCAGGGGAGCCAGCTAGTCTGCAGCTAAGCCATGGTGATGGGGAGAGGCGCTTCCCAGGAGATCACGTCTTTTTGAAATTGTTTTCACCCAAAAACACCGATAAAAGTAAAAATTCCAGTCACCCACACAGAGTAATAGGATTCACATTTAAGCACTAGAAAACTGAAGTTTGTCTTTTTTTTTTCTTGCATGCTTATCTTATTTTTAAAGCAAAAAAAAAAAAAAAATCTCAAGCCAGGAAAGTTTGAAGACCCAGAAAAACAAAAATAGAAAGCATAGAGCAGTCACGTGACACACTATTGAGAATTCTTTAATATATGCTAATACTTCTGTTGTTGTTGTTGTTGGAGCGCTAGGTAAATGTTATTCTCAAACAGAATCGTGCCTTTTAGTCCGTTTGGTAGCTGCCTTTCTTTTCTGTTCTGTTCGTTTTGTGCTAGCACTAAGGCTTGAACCCAGGGCCTCACACTCTTGCTCGGCTTTTTCACTCAAAGCTGGTGCTCTACGCAAAATAAAAACACTTGTTTTTGGTTTTGGTTTTTGCTGGCTCATTGGAGGTGTCAGTCTGTGTGAGCAAAATGAGCTCCCTTCCCATAGCTTAGCATGCTCCTTCCCCTCTCCACAGCTTAGCATGCTCCCTTCCTAGGCAACACTAACCCCATGTAGTAAAGGTAGTAAATAATCAGCCTTCAACCCCATTTACCTTGGGATGGCACTCCTCTGGGGCAGCTACCACCATATAAGGAAACAAGAGCCCGTTAGAGTGACCTTCAGGTCTGGGCAGCTGCAGGTTCCCTTACCTACTATTTGGATAGCAGCCATAAATCCTAGTCCTCCATGATGAAGCCCCTGGCCCACACGTCCACACTGGGGTCTCTGCCTCCTAGTCCCTTCTAGCCCCTCCTAAACCTCCTAGGTTATATAGGTCAATATCCGGTGCTTCTTCTCACTTCTCCCTTGTGAGAGGGGTCTTGCCGGCCCCTTTCCTGGCAATAAACCTCTCTTTGTTCTCTGTGCCTGGATGTCTGCATGGTTTTCTGGCAAAGTCCAAATAATCTAACAGCCTGTCACAGACCTTCTGCCTGTGATCCTCAGGGCTTGGACTCCTGTGAAGCTATGCTTACAGGTGTGAAGCTATGCTTACAGGTATGAACCCAGTGCCCAGCTTAAGTTAACAGCTTTTCTACCTAAGCAATGTAATCTAAACATTCTTTTAAGTGAATACCTCTACCTTTATTAACAAATGGATTTCAGTGGCCACAGATTTGGTATGGATATGGATATACCACATGCTTCAGAAAGTCCCAGTGATTCTCCAATGTCCTGTTACTGCAAACAGGTGAAGCACATTCCTTTAGATCTCATCGTAAGAGGGCCTAAACTTTTGCCTATGCAACTGAATAAAGAAATTTTATCTTGAAATTTGCTTTGCGCCCATTAAAGTGGAAATAGAGCCTGGTGCCAGTGGCTGATGGATGTAATACTAGCTACTCAGGAGGCTGAGATCTGAAAATGGATGTTTAATGCTAACCAGGATGGGAAAAGTCCTGAGACTCTTTACCTTCCGTTAACCACTCAAGAGCCAGGAAGCGGGGCTATGGCTCAAGTGGAAGAGTGCCGGCCTTAGGTGACATGTTAGGCCTCAGTGGGATGCACTCCCAAGGCCAAAGCACTTTAGCTATGGAGCTAGCGTTCCTGTCATCACTCCTGGGAACAGCTACCTTAAAATATATACTAAAATGAGGGGTTCCTGTGGGCCCCCCCTTCAGAGAACCCCTAATTGAAGACAGCTGGGGAATTATAATACAACTGCTTATAGAAGAAAATTGCTGGGATTAGAAGCTTCTTCCTCATTTGATTTTCTCCTACTTTCTCAATTTCAAGTCCAAGATGTCTCCTCTTTTAGGGGCTCAGATGTATGGACAGGCCAGCTCGTGAAGGCTGGCTTTCTCCTCCAGAAACCCCAGCGTGTGAGCCGACTTGGGTGCCCTGCGTTAACGTTTAACCGGCGGAACAAGCCATCAGTCTGTGTCAACGGCTGGCTGGCTTGACCTGGAATGTAAAGGTCTATTTATTTACCAGCTCTCTGCTGTGTGCGGGTTGTTACCAGGGGCCATGCTGCCTTGCTGGAAGGAAATATGTATACTCTGAAGCCAGGGCTTAATGTCAGGGCCAGAATATTCTGACTCTCTAGAGTGATTTTTTTCCCTCCCCTGTAACCCAAAACAGCTACAAAGATACAGCAGCAGCAGAGCCCGGAACATTCGACATTCACTTCCTGTGGTTGTGCCCTGGTGTTCACTCTCTCCAGCCAGCCCTCTCTCCCCTCTCCTCCCTGCAGTCCTGGGGTTTGAACTCTACCTGGCTTGGTAGGAAGAAACTTTCCCACATGGCCCACGTGCCCATCTTCTAAATTCCTTTGGCACTGAACAGAGGGTGCAAACATGGTTGCCACTAACCTGTCTTTCCTATTAATGTTTCATGCATCTAGGGTTGGTCTCTCCAAATAAACTCTCTGCTTAAAAACCTTTCACTTAGCCAGGTGCTGGTGGCTCACACCTCTAATCCACGCTACTCACGAGGCTGAGATCTGAGGATTGCCAATCCAAGCAGGAAAGTCTTGAGAGTATTATCTCCAATGAAGCAGCAAAAAGCCAGAAATTGAAGCTGTGGCTCAGGTGGTGGTGTTAGCTTTGAGTAGAAAAGGAAAGAGAGGAGATAAAGAGGAAAGAGAGAGGAAGAGAAGGAGGAGAGTGGAGGGGGAGAAGAGGGAAAAGGGAGAGAAAGAGGAGAGAGGGAAGATAGAGGGAGGAGGGGGAGAGAGGGACACAGAGCAGGAAAAGAGTGCAACCTCTGAGTTTAAGCCCCAGGACTGGCAGGAAAAAAAAACATAAAAAAATAAAAACCTTCAAGCAAGCACAGAGTTCATATCAACATAATCTTTGGAAAATTTGATTCCGGGCAGGACTGACTCTCCTTGTTCATATTTCAATTCACCAAGATTGAAGTTCGTTCAAACAATCAAAGATTGTTCAAATTTCAGTCTACCAAGATTGGGTTTCTATGTTCCAATAACGTGAGTGTGTGTGTGTGCGTGTGCGTGTGTGCGTGTGCGTGTGTGCGTGTGCGTGTGTGTGTGTGTGTGTGTGTGTGTGTGTGCGTGTGCGTGTGTGTGTGTGTGTGTGCTTGAACACAGGGCCTGGGCACTATCCCCGAGCTTTTCTGCTCAAGGCTAGCACTCTACCATTTGAGCCATAGCTCCACTTTTTACTTTTTTAGTAGTTGATTAGAGATAAGCATTTCACAGATTTTCCTGCCCAGGCTGGCCTTGAATTGCAATCCTCAGATCTCAGCCTCCTGAGATAGCTTGGATTACAGGCTTGAGCCACCAGTGCCCAGTCTCCAATGACTTTTCTTTTCTTTTTCTTTTTTTTTTTTTGCTGGTCGTGGGGCCTGAACTCTGGGCCTGGGCACTGTCCCTCAGCTCTTCAGCTCAAGGCTAACACTTTACCACTTGAGCCACAGTGCCACTTCCGGCTTTTTCTGCTTATGTGGTGCTGAGGAATCGAACCCAGGGCCTCATGCACGCAAGGCAAGCACTCTACCACTGAGCCACCTTCCCAGCCCTCCAGCGACTTCTGAAGCCACCAAAGAGGGCAGCATATACAACAGAACATAGCATATACAGAACACCAGGAAGGAATAAATTAAACAGAGAGCTGTCTGCCATGATATATCTCTGTTATTTACTAGCAATACTTTCCCATTCAGTGGACGTAAGGTTGCTTGAGGAACATAATTGCCAAAAGATACAGAGACCTAGAGGACACCAGCAGGAACATGACACGCATGACTCTTATTGCAGCACAGAAAGGTTACTTGTAACAACAACAACAATCAGAAAACGCAAGTGAAGGAAAGGTGTCATGCTCTAGGTGAATGGGTGCTAATGACTCATCCAGTCCCCAGGGGATCTTTGCTGGGGACTGTCATCCCAGGCACCTGCTTGGCTACTGGGCCAAGCGGTGAAGAAGCAGAGAGAGAGAGAGAGAGAGAGAGAGAGAGAGAGAGAGAGAGAGAGAGAGAGAGCGCCACCTTCCCAGTGTCCCTTGCGGCTCTCGCCTCCTGCCTATCATACCTGCTCATCGCAGGATGCCAAGTTTTCACAACATACTGGCTCTGTAGTTTACACTCCACCCGTGTTTCTTTACAGCACATCTGAGCTTTTCCTGTTATGCAATGCTTTTTACTGATGCAGCCATTGATATCACTTTCAAGACACATTGTAGACACCTCAGTGCAATTTTTTTTAGGGGGAAGTCTTAGGCTTGAACTCAAGGCCTCAGTGCTGTCCCTGAGCTGCTTTTGCTCGAGGCTAGCCCTCGACCACTTGAACAGCTCCATTTCTGCCTCTTTTGGAAGTTTATTGGAGATAAGAGTCTCATGAATTTTTTTTTACCTAGGCTGGCTTGAAACTGCGACCCTTAGATCACAGTTATAATATATAATATTATACATAATATATAAGTATAATTCTCACATTGAAGGCCTAAGCTACCGGTGCCCAACCTCAATGAATATTTACTGTGCACATAAACAAAAAGTACTTAGAAACAAATGTATATTCCAGAACAGCGCAAAAAGGTTACTGATGGTATCACTGTCTTCTTTACTTTACAATTGTACCTGCCATACATTAAGATTACCCTCACTTTAAAAAAAAAGAATGGATAAATCTATGTCCTGCATCTTCATGATATCAAAGATTTGTAATTATAAGAGCTAAGGGATTCCTGACACTATTTTCTCTTGCACAGAAAATCTCTGGCCCAGAGACCATTTCCAGGCATCAAAATTACAGCCTTCTATGCATAAAGGTATCCAATTGTTTATACTCCTCAATAACAGATGCTATAAAGATGGCATCGCTCAGTAAATTATATGTCAGCCTCCATCATGGTAATAGACTCTAAGAATTTAATTCCTTAATTACATAGAAAATCGTGATTAAGAGTTTCTCAGGAATGTTTCATAAGACAACTCCCTATATGGTAAAGAATCCACCAAAGAAATAAAAGTTCACTGAAAGCATTCTCTGAACGGCCCCTCCCAGAACGCTTGCTGTGAGAATTAAACTCAGCCCTTTTTAAGGTAATATGAGATAGCGCAAAAGCCTGTCAGGCAACTGCTGATGCTCTCAGACACCTCCTGCTAGGTGGGACCAGCTGTGACAAACATTTTGTGCACCAAGGAAAACCATAAGGGCAATATCCACCCCAGGCTGGGTTTCAGGGTTGCACTGAATGATGGGTAAATACTCTGACTACTTAATCTTGCAAAGTACATTTGTGCTATTCACACCAACACCCCATTGACTGAGCCTTTGTCTGAGCTGAAGCTGGGGGGTCGCCATTATGGAGGAAGTGCAGACCATGAGACCCGGAAGCTGCCCGGAAGGACAAGGCTCCAGAAACAGCCTGACATCTCTGGCTTGTGTAGGCAGAGAGATATTTCTGGATTTAAGTAAGACTTGATCCAGTGATGCAGACACCACTCTTGATGACCTGGACTCTTTTTATTTCCCCACCCCTTCCCCCCCATGCTGACACTGAGGCCTGAATTTAGGGCCTTGAGCTCTAGCTTTTTGTTCGCTCAAGCTGGTGCTCTATCGCCTGAACCACACCTCCAGTTCCAGCTTTTTGCTGGAGTTACGTCTCTCTCAATTTTTTTTCTAACCGGGCTGATATTGAACCCTATCTTCAGATCTTAGCATCCTGAGTGGCTAGGATTATAGTTGTGAGCCACGGGGTCAAATTTAGCCTGAAGTGCAAAAGTTCTTGTGCCATCTTTTAGACCTTCTAAAAGATGGGTTAGTGGCTGTCACCATTACCCCACACAGTCCTGGGGAAAGAAGTCCCTGGGAATCTTATCAGCATTGTTGGGGAGGGGGGTTGCCTGGAGGCCAGGAGGAGGACACCCACCCAGTCCAGAGAGCCGGAGAGGGCTTTAAACCAAGCAGAGCCGACCCTGAGCTGAGATGGGGAGAATTCTGCCTAAAACACTGGTTGGAAGGGGAGAGAGGGAAAGAGGGAGAAGTCTGCCAACCACTTGTCCAGAGAGAGGGACAGTGGAGGAGAGAGAGGAGAGAGAAAGGGAAAATGGCAGGGAGAGGCAGAAGGGATTGAAGGAGGGAGTGACAGGAGGGGAAGGGAGGAGATGGAAGGGGGGGAAGGGAGGGCAAAACAGGGAGAAAGGGGGAAGAGAAGGGGGAGAGGGGGGGAGAGGAGGGGGAAACGGCTTAGCCTTGGGCATTTACCCTCCATGGAGGGGGGTACAGAAGGTCCCTGTGCTACAGAAGGTGTGTTTCACTCTAACTGAAGTGCTGGACGCTGGGGCGGCAGCCATCTGAGGACATCAGATGCCAGGGCTGGCATCCATCCATCTCTATCCAACTTACCCATGTGCCTGCAGCTCCTTACACACACAACGCCAACATTCATAATACTGGCAACGAGGTTCATGAGGAAAAGGTGAGATACTACCTCTCAAGAGAACAGTCTGACAGTTGACTCCCAATTTTCTATCCTTCATAGTGCATTGGGGAACTTTTGGAGGGAACCCCTAAACCTGCTAGTTCCCTGGACAGATGGCTGTGTAGCTCTGTTCTCTGCATCCGGCTGGGCTCTAGGGACAAGGGCAGGCTGGCCAGCGTCCACAGCTGGCAGGAAGCCGCAGAGGCTAGCTGCTGTCATTTGATGACTTCCTGCTTCATGAATGGTGACTTTCTCTTCCAGCGTGTGATGATCAGAAGCTTGATAGCCTTCGTGTGGAACGAAGGTTGTTTTTTTTTCTTTTGGGGGCGGGGTTCAGAGAAGTCACCAGGAGAAAACCCCACAGGCTTTGGGCCTAGTTCCCTTCCAGGAGGGTTTTGCTCCACTGAGGAATCTTACCTGTCCATTCCTGCCATATGCCGCCAGTGTGGGCAGGGTTGTTGAGCCCACTGGGGTAACTGATTTCTGACTCCTCCTGTGTGATAATGGACAAGCTACTCGAGACTCTCTTGAGTTTCAGTTTCTATATTCACAGAGGAAGGTGTGGCGATGAATACCTTACAATATGGGTAATGGGAGAAGCTGAATGAAAAGTACTTTATTCTTGGATTAGAAGACTAGTAAAAAGTGGTTTTGTTGAGACCACCTTCATTATTGTATCTCAGGATTTGGGCTCAGAAAATGATACTCAGCTATCTATCAGTGTATCTGTCCTTCTATCTATCCATCTATCTATTCATCTATCATCATCATCCTAAGTGTCACTCTACCACTGGGGCCATCTCTCTCTCCATTTTCACATTATTTTTCAGATAGTGTCTAAAGCTTCTCATCTGGGTCAACATCAGACTACTATCCTCCTACTTATCTCTCTCAAGTAACTGGGATTTCCAAGTGTACACCACCAGATCCAGTTTGATAGTATTTTCGATATGAAATACATTTAAGCTGAAACTTATTTCATGTTGTCTTAATAGTGAAGGTGCTCAAAGACTGCTCTGCAGGGTGGCTGAAGGGTTGCAGATCAAAAGGATTTGAGTGTTGAATGGACTGCTCAAGAAGCCAGTTGCAGGATATTGAAGAAGAGAAAATCTGTCAGGTGCTGGTGGCTCACACCTGTAATCCTACCTACTCAGGAAGCTGGCTCTAAAGATTATGATGCAAAGCCAACCTGAGCTGTGAAACTCTTTATTTCCAATTAAGCACCAAAAAAAGTTGGAAGTGGAGCTATGGCTCAAGCGGTAGAGAATCAGCTTTGAATAAAAAGTCAAAGGGATAACAACAAGGCCATGAGTTCAGCACACAGGAAAGACGAGAATATGAGTGTGTTTAAGGGCCTTTCCATACTTATGCATTATTGTGGTATTGTCTATAGAAAAGATCAATCATGGAGCTGATAGGATGAGTGTGTGTGTGTGTGTGTGTGTGTGTGTGTGTGTGTGTGTGTGTGTGTGTGTGTGTGTGTGTGTGTGTGTGTGTGTGTGTGTGTGTGTGTGTGTGTGTGTGTGTGTGTGTGTGTGTGTGTGTGTGTGTGTGTGTGTGTGTGTGTGTGTGTGTCCTGAACTCAGTGTGTCCCTGAGCTTTTGTGTTAAAGGCTAGCACTCTAACCCTTGAGCTACAGCTCCACTTCCAGCTTTTTATTTTTGGCAGTTAATTAGAGATAAAGAATCTCTTACACTTTTCTGCCTGGGCTGGCCTTGAACCAGAAGCCTCAGATCTCAGCTTCCTGAGTAGCTAGGTTACAGGTACGAGCCACCAATGCCTGGCTGTTTAGACTCTTTTTAGATCTCACTTTCCTCATCTCCAAAATGAGAAAAACAACATATCTTCATAAAATTGTTGAGTTTAAATAGAACAAAATGTGCAGGCAGCTTGGCCCATTGTGAGCATTCAAATGAATGGTTCTTATTTTTGTGCTTATATGGTTTTAGTTTCCTGGTTGTTGTTGTTGGTTGTTGTTGTTGTTTTCTTAAAGCAAAGGTTGGGTGCATTCACTTTGTTCCTGTACTGCCTTTTCAAAATGAGGAATGTCTTAACTCATTTTTAAAATAGTTGTCTTGCCCAGTGGGTTAATGATTTTAGTTGGTTCAGATGCCAACGGTTTATGCTCTTTAGGAATCCGAGCCTGTTCATCCCTGTCCAGTTAGGTTTGAATTCCCCAGGCCTTTTGACTCACAGCTATGTTAAGATGCTCCTCTTTCACAGATGAACAGTTATGCTCTGGTAACCTCTAGCCAGTGCAAGTCTCTGCCCTAGATCTGCTTCCTGAAGAGGATTCTTTTCACAGAAGGCCATTTCCACCTGCATTCTGCCTCCATCAGGGAGAATCCCCAAATCCTTTGTGTCTGATCTGTATCTGTACTATAAACACAGGAAATTAAAACCCAAATACTATTCTTCTATCCCCACTAGTTGTAGAAATGAATATTTTCACTGTATGATGATTTGGTCTGTTCTAAAAATAACACATATTTTTTTTTAATTTAATTTAATTTTATTTGTGAACATACTGTACAGAGGAGTTACAGTTACATGGGCAGGATAATGCGTACATTTCTTACCAAGCATTGCAGCCTCCTCCTTTGTTTACCCTTCACATCCCTTCCCAGCCTCCCCCCTCCCCTCCAATCCCAATCCTTCTCCTTCCCCCCCCCCCCCCCCCCCCCGCACCAACGTTGTAAAGCTCGTTTTGGACATGACAACTTGTACTTCTCATTGTTGCAACAGGTCCACCTGTATCCTTAAACAACTGGTTTTTCCCCACACATATTTCTTATACATAATACACGTACTCACTGCCCCTAGAATAAGTGGTAGTCATTTGAAGATCTTTCTTTTTGTAGTCAGGAAACTGGAATATGTGGGAATAATGCCTATTTTGTGCCCCTCCTGTAAATATATTGACATTAAGCAATTGAAATAAGCCACGCATGATACTAAAAGTACTAAGAGACACACCACTAATAAGCATAACACCTTCCTAATTAGTAACGCCTTTTGTGGCCAATACAATATGCAAACACTCTTTGTTATGAACTACATGTAAATCCTGTCAAGGAAGTCCTGTCTCCCTTGCTTTAAGATGAGGAAAATAACAGCAAGACGATGCTGAATAGAGTGTCCAGGTCATGGAGCTGGACATTATTGGGTTGTAAAAACAAAGGTTGACCATGAGGGCCACTGATCCAGGAGGACCTAATGGGACAGGGGAGACACTGCTAAATAGATGTGAATGGGAGCACAGTTCGCACCAGAGAAGCAAACTCCTTTCCCCGCTCCCTCGACCCTGTCTCCACTGGAGCAAGAGCTGGGGTGGGCCAGGGAAGGTAACCTAGGTGACAGGCCAGGGCGACAGGCCAGGGATTCCATCTTTGTGGAACGCAGAGGCCTGACTGAAGTCCCCAAGAAGACACCTGGACCTTGGGGCTTCTCCTTCCATAAACTCTCTCCCATGTCCAAGTAAGGGTATAATAAATCCTCGCTTGTCTTTTTCTACCTCTTCCCACATTTCATCATTCCTGAGCCAGACCACACAGCCAAGCTGAGCCAGAGGTTGGAGGAGAATTGTTCGGGCTGAGTATTTTGGGTGATGCAGGACATTTCTTCAGGGGTGATAGTTCTCCATACCTGCCCATCAGCCATACCACTTTCCAAGTTGTGCTGGGGGGAAGCCCTATGTCTTCCTTCTCTGTCATGGAGTCAGGGCTAGGCAGTCTCTGCATGCAAGCCTCAGTTTGCCACAGTCATATTTTAAAAATAATTGTTTTGTAAAGGTGGTGTACAGAGGGGTTACAGTTAAATAAGTCAGTTATTAAACGTGTTCCTTTTTGATTTAGGCTATAATACTTGAGGGACACATGTGTGCTTCCGCCTCCAATGAACTGGAAAGCACAGGACTCAAGCTGAATCAGCTGATTTCTCAGGGGCCACAACCAGCTGTCCTCTTCTGTCAGCATGACTCAGAGACCATGTTCACCTTGGGTTCGCTTTCACTGGGCCCAGGCCACTCACCAGATATGGCCCGAGCATGTTTCTTGGGCCTGGCTTCCTGCCCAGAGTCTCCACCGGAAGTCTGACCTGGCTCTTGTGTTTGGCTGAAAGCAGGAAGAACTAAACTTAACTTAGTGGCCCTCATGCCAAGTGCCCTCATTTCACAGGACATCCGGGCTTTTTGTCTGCTTCCTGACCAGGCCCTTTTACCCCAAGTTCTGTGCCCACAAAACTCCTGTTCCCTTCTGTCATGTTCCTCTCTGTACCAGGAGAAGAAGAGAGCAGAGCCAGCTTTCTAACAGTGGATTAATATTTGAGGATCTGGATTCTTTCCTTTTCTTTTCCTTATTTTTTTAATAAGGAATTAGCTGAAAAATAAATCCTAGGCAGCATCCAAAACACTAGTTAAGTTACTGTGAAAGCAACCTTTGAAAAGCTGGCTTGGGCCTACAGTCAGGATGGCTCTCTACCCATTCACCCATTTACCCAAGTTATGGACTTGGCCAGAGCAGCTAGATAACGACAGGACTTTTAATTCTCTCCCTCACACCAAGGCAATGTCTTTGGCCTCCATCTTGGAAGCCCTCCAGCAAACAAACAGGAGACCAACGGGAGGTAGAGAGGCTAATGCTGCTCGCCTCCTTCCAACAGGGAATCACAGGCCAGGATCAGGGCTGTATAAAGCATTTGCATTCCCCTCTCCTTGGGGTAGGAGGAAGAGAGAGGAGAAGAGTGCAGCCAGATCACTGATCCCTTAAAGAAGGCAGACATTCTGAAAGTCACGCTGGTAGAAAGCTAGAGAATGAGGAAGGGACAGTCTTCCCCCTCCTACACACACTCCTTGAGAACCAACAACCCTACACCATACAGGGTTTGTGTGTTTGGATAATGAAGTCTCAAGAGCCTCATGAGAATGGGAAGGAAAAGTGTGAGAATGTGCACGAATCACAGGCAACTTTAGGAACACCCAAGGCCAATTCAGACATCTCAGTATTCTCCACCCAGTTCTTCATATTGCTTCACACTGTACACTGTGACCAGAGGAAATCAGAGAATGGTTGCCACTCCTTACTCATCCATATTCCTTTTCCTAGCTTTCCTCAGAGGATTTTTTTTTAAATCACTGATACTGTTTATTGCTGAAGCAAGTAAAAAGCCTTGTGGGATATGAATTAAGATCACACCTTCATTATTCAATTAGTTCAAGTTTTCAAACAACTAAAATATCTAAGCTAGTTTCCATCTTTTCTTCTCCCCTGAAATGGTGGGAAGTAGCCTTGCCAGGTCAAAGGGAAATCTTATACTTGGGACAGAATAGCTAGTGATCTCATATCAAGAGTTGCCAACCACTCCCTCTAATGAGAGGATTTCCTTCTTGCCCAAGGAAATCACAGGGTTTTCTATAGCGGGTGACCAGGAGGGTGGGATCCTAGCTAGCAGTTCACCCTGTGCCCTTGTCCCCCAGGAAGTTCGAATGAGTCCACAGAAACTCTGAAGCAAAAAAGAACTTGTTTAGGACAGCTGGCTAATCTTCTTGGATTAGTCAAGTTGGAATCAACTTGACAAGATACAGACCTGTTAAGAATAGCAGTGAGTACTTGACAGAATTCCCTCATTAATGCTATTTTTAAAAATAGCTAGAGACTTAACATTTTTACCAAAATAACTTGGGAATCTGAATACAAGTGTGACCCACTTAGGGAGAAATTGATGGTAGCTCCATTCTTTGATGAGCTCATAAACAAGAGATATTTGCTTTTGCAGCTAGCCTATCAAAGAGGAAACAAAGCTTTGTGCGGCTTTTCTCCAAAGACTATCATTTCCCCTTTGAAATCAGAAGTTTCTCATGATCCTGGAGGAGACAGGGGAAGAATTCAAAGTTCTTGAGTCCTAATTTGATTCTAGAGTTAGAAATTAAAGTTTATTTGAGGGGAGACTAAGGACACTTACTGCCTGTTACAGATCAGATGTTTTTACATGGTACATTGTGTCATATATGTGATTGTGTTTTATAAGACTGTAATACTCATTTGTCTGGGTGTATTTCTCATGAAACTTTGAAATGCTGTTAACAAATGCCAATTTACCAGGTAATTCATTTTAGATCAAAAGGATATTTGTTACATCTCTTTCTTTGTGTGTGTGTGCCACTATTGAGACTTGAACTCAGTGCCTGGGCTCTGTCCTTTAGCTTTTTGTTCAATGCTGGTGCTCCACTTCTTGCTGTTTGGTGGTTGATTGTAGATAAAGAGTTTCACAGACTTTCCTGTCTGACTGGGTCCAAACATGGATCCTCAGATCTCAGCCTCCTTAGTAACTAGGATTACAGGCATGAGTCACTAGTGCCCAGATTTTTCATTCTTTAAAACAGATAACAGGGCTGGGAAAGTGGCCCAGTGGTAGAGTGCTTGCCTTGCATGCATGAGGCCCTGGGTTCGATTCCTCAGCACCACATAAACAGAAAAGGCCGGAAGTGGCGCTGTGGCTCAAGTGGTAGAGCGCTAGCCTTGAGCTGAAGAGCTGAGGGACAGCGCACAGGCCCAGAGTTCAGGCCCCACGACCGACAAAAAACCAAACCAAAACAAAACAAGACAAAATCCAAATAACAAACTTCTTTAAAACCAAGTCTCAATGGTCATTAATTTTCTTTGTTAGCAACTGATGTGACATGGACTGATTAAAGAAAAATGTTCTGAGCCGGGCGCTGGTGGCTCACGCCTGTAATCCTAGCTACTCAGGAGGCTGAGATCTGAGGATCGCGGTTCAAAGCCAGCCCGGGCAGGAGAGACCGTGAGACTCCTATCTCCAATAAACCACCAGAAAAAAATGGAAGTGGCGCTGTAGCTCAAGTGGTAGAGCGCTCGCCTTGAGCTGAAGAGCTGAGGGACAGCACCCAGGCCCAGAGTTCAAGCCCCACGACCGACAAAAAAATAAAAATAAAAAATAAATACATAAATAAAGAAAAATGTCTGAGGCTCATTTTCTTTAGTCTAGATGGTTTTCTACCTCTGTAGAGCATGACTTGTCAGATGAGTAGTGTAGACAGAAGTCTTTTGGAGCAAGCTTATACAGTTGCCAACAGCTCTGAACAGCCCATAATAATGAGAGAGGGCGAAAGGAGGAGGAGGTAGCGGGGAGAGATGGAGAGAGAGACTGAGACTCAAGGAAAGAAGGAAGGGAAGAAAGGATAGAGGACAAAAGGGAAGGAAGTGAGAGGAAGAAAGGGAAGAGAATGGAAGGAAAAGGAGAGGAAGAGAAGAAGGAAAAGGAAGACAGGTTTATGAAGATAGGTATATAGGCTTAGGTACCTATATGTATAGAGAGACACACAGATGCCAAAACTTTAGTTTCATTTATGTGTGGGAGAAAAGTTAGCCAAGCTTTTATCTTAACTCAAGTGTTATTATTTCATAGAACTTTGTTGCACTTGATTTCCAACTTGGGAACTGTACTTTGGGCTTGTATAGAGAGAGGCATCTAGTTAATTTGGTGAAATCCACCCTCCCTGTTCGGGAGGGAGAACTGAGTGAACTGATCAAGACCACCTTGAAACTAACAGGGCACTAGAGTTTATGACCAGAATCCCTAAGGCTTTGCCAAAGTCAGATAAATCTTTGGAAAAGCAGTGCTTAGAGGTCAAAGTACCAGTACCTGCTCAAAGACAGCCTAGGGGTCCCCGAGTTGCCAACTAGCTCCAGCCCGCTAGGAAACTACCCAAGTGTGGTAAGAGGAAGAAGTCTGCAGATGAACTGTATCAAAGGATGCTCTATGATGGGCCGGTGACACCAGCCAGCCACTGTGTCTAGGAGAGCTGCCTGAAAGTGACAGGCTGTGGAAGATCCACAAAGAAAAGTCACTTGAGGAGCATCACAGGAGTGAGCCCGTTTCCCCCCGCCCCCCCCCCCCAGCCATTCCAACTGCTCATATTAAATGCACATTCTCAAGACTAACCATTGACACATTTCCAAGCCAACTAAGCGAAGATGTTTTCTTTTTGCTGATTCGCTTTCAAATATTACCTGAAATCCCCTTGAACCGGTGACAATGTTATAAAGAATTCACTCAGTATTTAATCCTAAACCACACAATCTTTGCTGACTTCTAGCATTCTTAAGAATTAGCTGGAATCAAATGTTATCTTCAAGCAAATCCAATTAGCAAAGACACCAATCAAGCCCAGTGCCCGTGGCTCTTGTCTGTAATTCTAGCTCCTTTAAGAAGCTGAGATCTGAGCGTCCAGGTTCAAAGCCAACTGGGAAAGGAAAGTCCGTGATACTCTAATCTCCAATTAACCATCAAACAGCCAGAAGTGGAGCTGTGGCTCAAGTGTTAAGAGCACCAGCCTTGAGCAAAAAAGCTAAGAGACAACATGCAGACCCTGAGTTCAAATCCTAGTACTTGCATTAAAAAAAAATAAAGATACCAAGTCACTTCAAGACCTAATTTCAGCTTAATTTTCCCAGGACTGTGATAGTTTGGCACTACTCTGGCCACGAATTTACCTAGTTTTGGTTCAGACATTCTGTCTTCTTTCTAAGCTTCCAAAAATGAAGCCAAGCTAGCCACAAAGATATCTGAAGTATATGCTAATGCTCTAATGCTTTAAAACTTAGCAGGAGCTTAAGAACAGCCCATGCAGACCTAAAATCTTCCATAATTGCCTTGCTAATTCCCCTTCCATGGCTGGCTGAGCTGCTCATTCTTTTGGGTAGTTTTTTTTGTTGTTTTTTTTTTTAAATAAAATACCATGGATTAAAAAAAAACAAAGCCAAGATCCCAGTTTCTTTATGGTTTGTGTTTGTAAAGGATCACCATGTGCCCAAGCCTGGCTTTTCTGACCCTCTAACCTACTGCACTACATCCCAGGCCTCCAGGGAAGGCTCCCATGCTTGGCTGAAGCAAGTGAGAAAAAAGAAATAGCTAGCAATGACAAACAGGCTGTGAACCATTTCCTGCAGCGTAGTTAGGTTTCTGGAATCTCAAAAGGGTATGTCTACAGAGCCAGTCCAAAGTTCCAGAGAAAGCACTTCATGTTTATGCTGTATCCATCCCATAGAAAACTATGCAGCCATTAAAAGGAAATCAAAAAGTAGGTTCCGCTCCAGCAAGAGCTTTTCATGAAGTGTTGCTAGTTGCAAGTAAACCTTTATCTACAGGTTTAGATATAATCCATCAAAACATTTCCTGGTTGATGTCTGAGTTTTTTTCTTCCTTTCTCAGTTTTCTCCATAGGCTACAACAAACATTCACTGTCTTTGTGTAGTTGCAAAGATGTTCATTAAGTTTCCTGAGTCCCAAGCAAAGGCTCAGACCTCATAAGCCTCTTCCTGATTCCAGCATTACTCCCCTCCCGCCCCCCCCCACCCCGCCCCTAGTCCTGTCAGGCCCTCAGGACCTGTCATAGGAAAGAGATGAAAAATCAGACCTACATTCGAAGCTCAACACCAGCACCCACTACCCAAGTGACCTTTGCAATGTAGTTAACTCAATGGCCCGCAAGCTTCTTGTCTAGGAAATACGGGACATGTGGATACCTATTGCCAAATAGGGGGAGTTATTCTCACCAAATGAAGTATTATTAAAGGAAAACCATTTGTAAATGACTACACAATCTCCAGCTGCTGTCCACACAGGACAAGTTCGTGAGGAGCAAGGCCGGTTTGGTGCGACAGCTCCCCGCCGGCGGGTTAGGCTCATTCACAAGCATTGTCACTCACTTTTGACAGAAATGCTATTATTGAAATTGAATTGCCTTGCTTGTCTCACTCATGGTCTTTCTAGTTAACTTCCCAGTCCATTATTTAAGCAAGAGCCTTCAAGAAACACACACTCGCTCTGAAATATGAGGAAAGTGGTGTACAAGGAGGAGCGGTTTAGAAAATGTCCTGCCAGGGTGCGCAATGTGGTCACTGGCTCCAGGGGTGGAGGATTATAGGCCCAGGGTCAAATTGGCAGGATGAAAGCCAGATTTGTGGAAATCCACAGGCTTGCTTGGTAAGAGACTGGTCTGCCTGGGGTTAGACTATAAAAATAGAAACTCAGAATTAGCCGTCCCCCCCCACCCCCACCCCCAACTTCCCAAACCCAAGTTTGAACTCAGACTCTCACTACCATTTGAGCCACAACCCTACTCGATTTTCACTTGAGGCTCACTGTAAATCTCCATCCTTCCACATAGCCCTCCCAAGTAGTTGTTACACATGTCCACCACCACCTCCAGCTATCAAGATGGGCTTCCACCTAACTTTCAGCCTGGGCTGGTATTGAACCAAAAGTCTCCCAAAACCTCTACCTCTTGACTAGCCTGCATTATGGTACAGGTGCGAGCCACCATGCCAGGCCTAGCAATGTCCTTTTGACAGTGAATTATTGACCCAGGGAAGCATATTCGCATAAATGAGGACACTTTACTGCAAAATGAAAACAAACGCGCATCTTCATCCGTCATCTGTTCCCTACTTTCTCACATGGCAGGCATAGATAGTCTCGTCAATTTATGAATTGATTCACAGAAGGCCTAAAAACAGAATACAGGGGGAAAAAGTAGATCTAATCTACTTGGACTCAGAGGTTAAGTGTTGGTAATTTTCCATTTTTCAGAAAAGTCACCACAAAAGTCAAAGATCCTTCATCCACACCCACCAAGTGTTACCAATTTGCCATATTTGGCATTTTCTCAATCTCCAATAGTTGCTGCCATTATGATTAGGCATTAAAAAAACTGTAGGTTAGAGGTGTCTGTAACTCACTTTGTCTAAGGTTGAAAACATTTGGGGGGGGGCAGTTAGCTGTATTTGAAACCTCTTGTAACTAGCTGTGAAAACAGCAACCCAACCCCTTAGCAATTGTGCCTTTGGGTTCCAAGATCGGCCCAGTCTCTTGTGATTGTGCCCTTTAGAAACTCACGTAAGTATTCACACACTCATTTATATCTATAGCCCTGGATCTCGGTGAGGGCTAAATGAAGCCTCATGGAGAGCGCGTGGTCAATTGCAAATTTTCAGTATAAAAGCAAAGCATCATTATGCATCGTAAAATAACATCAAGCTGAGTTCTACTAATTCTGAGTTGGCCCCAGAGTGCATTGAACGCCTCCGATCTCTTACCTTTAGGTGTTGCACAGTAGCTTCAGCAGTGCTGGTACTGAGAGCTGCTCAGGAAACTGAGGCAGGAGCCAGGGCACTTTGGTGAGAGTCTGAGATACAAAAACGCCTTCTCCAAAGTGTGGTTCTCAAACTAACAGTAGCACCACCAACAGCAGCAGCAGCATTGCTAGACGGCTGCTCATAGGGTGGGCCCCACCTTTAGAGCTTGATTTCTGAGGTCTGGGATGGACCAGAGAATCTGCATTTTTAACAAGCTCCCAGGTGATGCTCAAGGTGCTGATTCTAGGTCCTGGCTCGGAGGACCTGCTGGATGGGGGCAGGTTTGTTTCACAGGGACCCATACATCGGAGAAAGCCAAACTGGGTAGAAAATCTTTGTACTCTAATAAAGGAGTACACTGCAAACCTGGATGGAACGGGGAATCACCTAGGAGCCTTGCTATGTAATTGGCTTCAGCTGGGAGGTGGGAGCGAGCAGCACAGGTGGTGTTTGTTGCTGGGGATCTGGCCATGCTGACAAACAAAGCCAAGCATACAACTGGCAGCTGTGTGCTTGTGTCCTATTTGTATTCCCTGTTTGTGGCTTAGTCTTCCTAGTTTCTCATTGCCTCTCAGCCACTGCTCTTCAAATAATTCAGTGACTTCCACCCCGCAAGAACCAAGGGGTTTTATTGTTGTTTTTTTTTTTTGGGGGGGGGGGTCCTGTTGTGGGGCCTGAACTCTGGGCCTGGGCACTGTCCCTCAGCTCTTCAGCTCAAGGCTAGTGCTCTACCACTTGAGCCACAGCACCACTTCCAGCTTTTTTTCTTTTTGCTTATGTGGTGCTGAGGAATTGAACCCAGGGCCTCATGCATGCAAGGCAAGCGCTCTACCACTGAGCCACCTTCCCAGCCCCTGTTGTTGTTTTAAAATCTTTTAGAACTATAATCCTATAATCCTACCAGGAGAATGAGATCTGAGGATGGCGCTTCAAAGCCACCCTGGACAGAGACTCTTATCTCCATTTAACCACTTAAAAACCCAAAGTGACACTGTGGCTGAAGTGAGCACAAAGAGGCCCAGGCCCTGAGTTCAAGTCCCACAAGTGGCACATGTGTGTGTGTGTGTGTGTGTGTGTAATAACAGATTTGAAAGAGCTTGCCAAAATGCCCACACTATAAAAAAAAACTCTCTACTTGGCATCAATGGCTCTTACCTGCCCAAAGAGACAAAATGATTTCAGCATGACTGGTTGCCTGGTTCCATCATGAAGAGCTCTTTTCACTTTAAATTTTAAAAAACCTGTTATCCACAATGTTTGTGAAGGGGAGGTTAGAACTATTTCAGTGGCAGAACAAGTTTTCCAGTGGGCAATTGGGGTAGAAGAATGGTGTTGAAATTCAGTGTGAAGGAGGCCTTGGTGATAATAGGGTCCTGGAACTTGCTCTTGCGCAAGTCAAAGGGGTGTTAGAACAGAGAAATAACAAGGATACTTAATCTCGCACTGTGGAGTTGGTTATACCGCAGGTTTGCTGGGCCCTACCTGGAGTTTCTCATCTTCTAAGACAAACATGGAAGCCAAGGATTTATATTTCTAACACATTCCCAGTATCGATGTTGCTGGTTAGAGGAACTAAATGTTGTGTATTTATTAGCTTTTCATTACCCTAAGAAAATCTGAGATGATCAGCTTTGTAAAAAGAGGAAAAGTGCATTGGCTCATGGTTTGCTTTTGGGCTTGTGGTGAGGCAGCAAATCAGGAGAGAGCATGTGGTGGAGCAGAGATGCCTCCCCCTTCCAAGGCAGGCAGGAGTGGCGAAAAGCGAGCCAGGAAGGACTCCAAGTACCCTCTTCATATCAAACCTCAAATAAGGCCCCATCTCTTTGTTTTCCCCACTCCCCATAACACCAAGCTGGAGATCAAGTCTCTAACATGTGAGCCTGTAGGAGCTGTTCTAGAGACTCTGCCACTCTTTGGAAAGCATTGACTTAGATGAACTTTTCTCAGTGTTGGCACTATTGAAACTCTTGGTAAGAACACTATTATGTGGAACTGTCCTGTGCTTTATAGAACTTTTATTTTAAAACAAGATATAACATTCTACCCAAGTAGATGCCAGTACTGCCCAAATGGTGATAACCAAAACTGCTTCGAAGTATCGCCAAATGTCCCTTGAGGGCTAAAACTAGCCCAACTGGGAGTCACTTTAGATAACATATTCCTTAAAGCAAGAAGATTCAGAGGAGGGGCTAATCTACAAAATGAAGATGGGCATTAACTCATAGAGCCCAGGCCCCAGGGTGGGGACCTATACTGTCAACAACTTAATGCTCAAAAATCTCTTAGAAAATCAATGCATGTCACCCTGGAAGCTCATACTTACCTGATTTTCCCACTTTAGCAGAGGTTTAATGTCTTACCGTACTCTGAAAACCTCAACTTTCTCAGATCTCTGAGGGATGATTAGGAAGAATCCTTGAGGTTAAGATTTCTTTTAACTTGAATTATTTATTTATTCAAGATTTGAGTCTCCTGGCCAATAAGAGCTCTCAGTTGCGGGGCTGGGAAGGTGGCTCAGTGGCAGAGCACTTGCCTTGCATGCTCGAGGCCCTGGGTTCGATTCCTCAGCACCACATAAGAAAAAAGGCAGAAGTGGCGCTGTGGCTCAAGTGGTAGAGTGCTAGCCTTGAGCTGAAGAGCTGAGGGACAGCACCCAGGCCCAGAGTTCAGGCCCCACGACTGGACCCAAAAAAAAAAAAAAAAAAAAAAGAGCTCTCAGTTGTGAAGAAGGCATTGAATGAATTCTTTCTAGTTCAGATAAGGACTAAGTTCTATTCTTCCATGATTTCTTGATGTTTTTTTTTCCATCAAGAAAAGGTACTGGAGTATAAATATAATGTTATAATTGAACACAATCAATAGTAAAAGGCTTTTCCTCTATAATGAATACATATTTGTATATTTTACTTATGAATGATCTTGCCTTTCCATAAAAGAACTTGAAGCAAATGTCTATAATAAAATTATAAAAGGTAAGTAATGTGATAAAGAGGATGTGGATTGTACTTGAGGTCCATCAGCCTCTCTTCCTGGCACATGCACATACACACAACAGACAACGACTTTATCAGCAGAGTTTTTATTTACAAAGAGTTGTTTTTATTTTGGCCATTTGGAAAACCACTAACATCTTTCACTTTAGAAAACATTAAATAATAAGTATGGTGTTATACAGTACTTTGGATAACTTCTTCCATCAGTGTAGTGCAATGCATTATTGGCACCTTACAAGGGAAATTTTCAATTCTTTTCCTCTTCCATCTTCAGCTGTGCAGTTATATGACCAAAAAGGAAATGAGTCATTAAACACGGACCTAAGACCATATTTGCTGGCCTGTATTCAAAGGCTCAATGACTTATATTCCTCCTTTAGCTTTGCCTCTAGCAAGCAAAATGACAAAGGACCTTCCCCGTGCCTTATTTCTTTGTGGACTTTGGGAGACTCTAGTTAAGGACTGATGGGATTGAAGTTGAAGGGACAGTCCAGGGCTATTGTGAATGACACTTTGCAGTAGTCAAGGTAACACATCCTACACAAAGCAGAGAGAATGCACCTGACAAAATTTTCTCTCCTCTCTGTTTCTTGGTAGATAGAAATGGAGATGGGTATCTTAACATGATCTCTAGAGCAACAAAAGGTTTACACCTTTACTAAGGGGGAAAATAGTTTTTAACATCTCCTTCACTTAGGCCATTACTAAGATACTCAAAACCTGTCCATCACAACCTCTGTAGAAACAAATAGCTCGGGGTCGGCTGAGTTTTAACAATTATTTATTTTCACTATTGACTTTGCCTTTTAATACTGCTAGGTTTGCCATAAAGGAAGAGACATTTTTAACGAGTTGGCATTTTCCACTTTTGCTGCTTTTCCACTAGCAGGTCAAAGGGGAAATGCCTAATTTAGAGTCTACCAAAAATTACTTAGCTCTGAGGACTTGCATTACATATTGATCACAGGGTCACAGGATCAAAACATCTGGAGGATTTTGTAACCTTTTACTTTACCTTGAGGTAAGCATGTTTTAAATAAGATTATAGATAGTTAAAGCAGAGGGAAAGCTGGATCTTCACTTTTCTTAGTAAAGGATTTTAATTCAACAACTGTCCATACCAGGAAATGCTTCCTCACCCTCTAGTCTAGGCCTGTTTCCTCTTGTTCTGTTGTCAGTACACACTGAGAACAGACGGTGGCCATGGCCCCTGTGCCAACCCTTCATATACTCGAAAACCATCAATGCTTTGCCCCTCAGTCTTCTTTTCTCCAGGCTGAATAATCCCAGTTCCTTTAATTTTTCATCATAGATCTTTTTTTCCAACCCTTTAATCAGCTTTGTCATTCCTGGCAAAAACAGCAGAAAATGGTTTGGATTACTTAATCAGAAATATAGAAAAGCCCTAAGGAGTAACTTTTTTAAAAAGCTGTGTCTTTTTTTAAAAAATAAAAAAGCAAAATATGCAAGGAGAATACAGAGTTGGGGTGCACAGATAGAAGTTGAGTGTGGGACTCTTAGCCCAATAGATCCAGTGCCTCTGCGTAGGGGGCCTGCTTCATCTTCTAACTGGACACAGCGTCTAAGTTGGGAGCTTCACTGGCTGAAACTCGTGCAATTGAAAATTGAGTGCCAATTGTTCTAGTGGAACTCCGGCTATACTTCCTCTCACCTGGCCTCCATAGATAGGATCTTTCTTCTGAAACAACCACAACATTTACAAAGCTGCTTAGAGATTATCAGATGGAGAGCCATGTTGTGATCCTGCAAGCTGTTGGTGTGGAAGTATAACATGAAATAATGGCGGGTTTCTGTATTAACTACAGTTTCTTGTCTCCTGAAATAATTTACTTTCCTGGGTAGATAACATACTCAAGGCCAGTTAAACAAAATTAATCATTCCAAAGTTACAAGCTGACACCTCTTCTGGTTCTCTCCTGCTGCCAACATGAAGTCATGGAACTGGATGAGATTTCACCATGGAATTTTTACCTCAAGCAATCACAAGCTGCCTTTTACCTTGCAACTAGCGTCTGTAAATATTAGGAACACGTAAATACTTAATATTAATAGCACACTTACACAAAACACTGTAATACTAACGGGGGATTCCATGCCCATTCTACATAATTTGTCTTTGAAAAAAAAATAACAGGTAACAGGAGTAAATGCATTTTGATATGTTATACACACCCTTCCTTTATAAAGTGAATGGCAGTAAAAGTCAAAGTTCAGGTCAGGCCAGCCATGAGGAGAAC
Source organism: Dipodomys spectabilis (assembly GCF_019054845.1). Classification (NCBI taxonomy): domain Eukaryota; kingdom Metazoa; phylum Chordata; class Mammalia; order Rodentia; family Heteromyidae; genus Dipodomys; species Dipodomys spectabilis. The sequence continues at coordinate 4,166,247 of NW_024870974.1, forward strand.
AGATCAGTCTCACAAGTGCACTGTACATCCTATCTGAAAGTCAACACTACTCTTGGTACAACACTAAACAGAAAACAATGGCTATTTGCACAGATTCCTTCTGAACACTTCTCCCATAATTTGCTATGAATAACAAACCAGGATGAAGGACCGATATAGGTCATCATGCACATCAAAGGCCTTCCTAAAGGAAACACAACACGGAAGGCAACACCCACATGGCCTGGACGTGGAAGGGTGGGGAGGGGGTGTCACTGTCCATTGGGATTGCACAAAAGCCGGACAATGAGATGAGGCTCACCATCCAGCCTTCCTCCTGACCCACTGACCCACTCTTCCCCGGGGCCTGCTAAGAGGGAAGAGAGAGGAGAAGGTGAGCATTGGAAAAAGAAGAGGGAGCAACATAGAGTTCATTGCTAGTTCTGGAGCTGTTTAGCGTTCTTCTGAGCAGTGGCCTTTTTTCAAGCTCACATCATCCAATCCAATCTCCCCAGTGAGACCACGCCTCTTTTCACCTTTGAAGATGACCTAGGGAGAGAACGCACACACCAGTCAAGCCTCCTCTTTCCCTTCCCCATGCCTGCTCATTAACAAAGGAAAAGGCGGCCCTTCCCCAACGCTAAATATTCCTCTTCGTGGCCAGGAGAAGCCATCAGAGCACATTTGCCAGTGGCACCAGGGACTTGTCTTTCCAGAGATTTAAATTATCAGCAACAATTTGTTCCTCAACCACAGTATCCTTAATGAGTTACTCTTTTAAAAGCCATTCTACACTGTACACATAAGCTGCTCTGGTTAAAGGGCAAAAACTGTTAATATAGCACCTAAAATTAAGATACGTAAAGGAAGGGGTGGGTTGGGAGGGGTGGGTGAGAAAGTTGAAAGGGGTGACATTGACCAAGAAGCACTGTATTCAGAAACTGCTTTGGCGAATGGCAGCTCCTTGGTATAACTACTTAAAGATACTAAGACTATTCAGAAATAAAAATAAGACACACAGAAAAAAAGCCATTCTAAACTCTGGATTAATTAGAAGTGGCCATGAAGTGGACACTTTTGCCAAAGATAACCAAAGAGAAGGAAGTAGGCTGTGAGAGAATGTAAGAGCACAGAAACAGAGAGCCGAAGGTGGAGATGATCATAGTCATGCAGCCTCCGATAGAGATTTCTTAATTCTTCCTCTGGATTAGTATAGATTTACTCATTGCCACAAATGAAACCAACTCAAACACTCATGCTGTCTATTTAACCTATGTAAAAACCAAATGTTTCCACTACTCTTGTATTGCATCTTCCGCAGAACATCCTTGGGCCATTTTAAAACAAGGTGAACTTTTCAGTATTATGGTCTGAAATGATTTATTTTCCTCCTCTTATTCCCCCAAGGAATATAAATAGTAAGGGGGGAAGCCTATGTCTTTTAAATCAAAGGGTAAAACAAAACCCAGGTGCTCTATTAAAAGCTGTACTAATGGAGTCTCTCTCTCTCTCTCTCTCTCTGTCTCTCTCTCTCTCTCTCTCTGTTTCTCAGTTTCCAGAAACTATGCCAACAAACACAGACGCTTCTTTGTAGGGAAAGTTCTAGAATCATCGACATAAAGACGACAGGTTTCCAAATGCAATCATTGTTTGGCGCCACCTCTTAGATCATTTCCTTGCTACCGATCACTATTTTATTATTGAAAATAAGATATATCCGTTCAATCAAAGCTTTCCCCCTTCCCATACGGGGGTCCCCCTACTGGGGGGCTGCTTAGCTATGATCTCCGAGGAAGGTGGGGAAATGGACTTTATAGAAACATTTAAAACCAGAAAAAAAAATAGCCTTCTGCACAATAATATATGATGGTAAAAGCTGGAAGGTGAAGGAAGCAAAGGAAAAAGAAATGCAGGCAAAAGAGAGCATACCACCCACTCCCTTTGAACTTCCTGTCAATTTTTTTAAACCCCTCTATATGTAAATTTGATTTCTATTGCAATGGGCCTTCAGTAGAGAGAAGGGGGGAGGGGGGGCGTCAAGGGTTGCAATGAAGGCAGATGAGGCAATGGATGAAGTCATCATGCCCAGAAAATCCCATGAACCTCTGCCTGTGCCTGAATTCACAGAGCAAGGCTTCTTCCAACTCACACGCCAGGGCTCTCCTATGAAAGGAAACCCTCCCTGGCGCTGCCTCCTTTCATGGACTACTTACGCTCTTGATGTCAGCCCCTCGCAAGGTGATGTGTGTCTGCCTCCAGCCATGGCCTCCGTTTCTTCCCCACAAGGCTGCCCCGTGAGCACCGTGTTTTCTCACAAACACCTGCAGTGTGCCGGAATGCAGCCCAGTCACCTTGTGCCTGAACGACAGGCACAGGTCCCCTGAATGCATGAGGTGGCCCAGAGGTAGCACCAAGCGAGCGGCTTTTCCCCCTGGGGCTTTGGCTGCAGATACTGTCAGATACTGTCCACCTGCAATGGGAAAAGCAGGGTGTGCTTGTGTGCGCGTGCACATGCCAAGATCCCTTTCCTCACACAAACAGCATGGGCAGAACTTTTTTTTCCCTTTTCATAATCTTCAGACTGTGGCAATCATTGGTAAAGAACTCTATACAGAGTTTGTAAGGAAATACACGTGATGGTGTGTCTGCCCATCTCTAATTCTATGGTGTTGACAGAAAACACTCTGCCACAGAGAGTAGACATTGCGCCAAAGACACAACAATGAAGAATTGAAACCTTCCTGTGGATAGTGCAATAAGCTACGATTGAGCGTATTCAGCACCTTCTGACCCTTAACCAAATTATGACAATGTTGTTCAACACCCCCTGACAGGCTGCCTGGATAATCTGGTAGCTATCATCTTAAATTTCTGGGGACAATTTTCTCTGTGTGGCTCACTAACCTCTGGGAAGTAAATCACATTGTCATCTAAAGAGCAGAATATCTGTTTATTCTCTCTTCTCTCTGCTTAAAAATCAAACACACAAAAACCAACTCTCGGTAGAGATGTGCTTCTCACAAGGGTGCACCAAACTTCTCGGTTGACCGGAGCCCTGAGAAACCCCCACATCGTCCAGCAGCATCTGTTTTATTTGGAGGTTAGTGCTTAGATTAAAACAAATTTGTAAGTCTGTTTTACTCACAGATCCTACCATGTATTAGTGAATACAAAAATGGTAATAAAATCTTTCACTTTATAGAGGTCACTCTGATGGTATATCTTCCTGGGCCTAAGTGTTTCCTTCCCTCTGTTGTTAGGAAACTGCAATTTAAAAAAGAAGAACAAGAAGGGTATCGGTAGCTTACACCTGTAATCCTAGCTACTCAGGAGGCTGTGTATCAAAACCAGCCTGAGCAGCAAAACTTGTGAGTCTCCAATTAACTACGAAAAATGCCCAAGGGAAACTGTGGCTCAAGTGGTAGAGGACACACACACACTCTCTCTCTCTCTCTCTCTCTCTCTCTCTCTCTCTCTCTCTCTCTCTCTCTCTCTCTCGGCTAATTTAAGCTGCTTCTTCTGAAGGGAAAGTTAGAAAGCTAGCAGAAGTATTCTGAAATGTAATCCAAGTACAAATGACAGTCCCTCCAGGCAGTTGCTTTTTTGTCTTTTGTTAAATCTCAGCCAACTCAAAACACGTTTCAACCCAGATCTGTCCACAGGAAAAATGTGGTCAAGATTCTAAGCATATCTACCTGCTTTTGTAGAAATCTCATGTATTTTTCAGTTAAAAGACAAACCATCTCTCTTTTTTTTTTGATTGTGTGTGTGTGTGTGTGCGCGCGCACGCACACACACACTCACACACTAGTACTGAGATTTGAACACAGGACCTTAGAGCTGCCCCTGAGCTTTCTTGTTTAAGGCTAGCTCTCTACCACTTGAGCCTAATCTACATTTCTGGTTTTTTGCTTGTCAATTGGAAATAAGAGTTTCACAGACTTTTCTGTGCAAGCCGGCTTTGAACCATGATTCTCAGATCTCAGATTTCTGAGAATCTAGGATTACAGGTGTGAATCACCAGCAGCCTAGCCTACTTCCTTTTTTTTCTTCTTCTGCTTTTTTTTTTTTTTTTTTTTGCTGGTCTTCGGGTTTGAACTCAGGGTCTGGCCTCTGTCCCTAAGCCTCTTTGTGCTCAAGGCTAGCACTCTACCACTTGAGCCACAGCACCACTTTTGGCTTTTTCAGAGTAGTTTATTGGAGATTAGAGTCTCAGGGACTTTTCTGCCAAGGCTGGCTTCAAACCATGATACTCAGATCTCAGTCTCCTGGGTAGCTAGGATTACAGGCATGAGCCACCAGTGCCTGGCTCTCATCTCCTTTCTTAATGCTTCATTTATACAAGACCTGATAAGGTTCGGGATGTCTTTTTGTTCACATGTATTCAAGAGAACACCAAGTCACCTTTAGGTAATTACCATGTGCTACTGTAGGGAGCAACCTTATAGAACCATCCTGACCTAGCACATAGTAGGTATTCAAGGTCATTGTTACAGCAATGCTATTCCAAGAATATGTCCCCAAACTGGGAAAGAGGCCTTGACTCCTGTACTTAAACCATTAAAGATCACGTTTGTTTCTTTTCTTCCTCCCCCCCCTTCCCTCCTCCCCTGACCCCTTTTCTCCCACACATGAATCCAAAACTACTCTAGGCCAAGATATTTACATGAAGTTTAAATGTCTACCTATAACTCAGGTTTTGACTCATCACAAGGACTCAGGTTAAGACAAAGATATAAGATTAGCAGTGAACCTTCACGTTCTAAGAAAATAAGGATTATCTTAAGTCCCTTTGGAATGTATACTAATATCATTTTGCGAGACACTGCACGCAAACAAAACCACCCAACAAGCCACCGTATCCTGAGAAAGATCCCAATAATCCTTTGTAAAACTCTGAAAGTTAGGTGGTGTTGATGGGACTGTAAATGCTCCACTGATCTGCACCAGGGGGTCTTTCTGTCACCAGGAAGAATTATTCTCTGTGTTATCAAAGAAAGTGTTACAAACTTGGAATAGTAGCTAAAAAGAAAACATCCCAAATAACCTATTAAATTAAAATTTCACTTCTGATGCCAAAATGCTGGCTTAAATGTCACATTTTATTCAACATTTTTTAAACAGTTAAAAGAATCACATCTAAAGCTAGGAGGAGTAGGTACAAGTACCAGGAAGTGGGAAACAAGCATCAAAATGCAACATGAAATCTTATCTGAAAAAATGGAAGTAAAAAGGGCTAGGGGTGTGATTCAAGTGGTAAAAGCCCAGAGTTCAAATCCCCACCTCACCCAAAAAAAAAAAAAAAAAAAAAAACAACAAAAAATGGGGGAAGGGGAGTTAAAGTAAATTATAGATGCTTAACTAAAAAGCTTAGCTGTTAAAATTTCACTTTACTTTTAATTCTATACTGGTTGGTATCTCTGTAGTTTTGGTGGTTTTTTGGTTTTGGTTTTGTTTTTTCATTTTTATGCCTGTCCTGGGGCTTGAACTTAGGGCCTGGAACTGTCCCTGAGCTCTTTTGCCTAAGAATAGTGCTCTACCACTTGAACCACAGCTCTACTTCTGGCTTTTTTTGGGGGGGTGGGGGTGCTTAATTGGAGATAAGAATCTCATACTTTCCTGTCTAGGCTGCCTCTGAGCAGCAATTCCCAACTCTCAGCCTCCTGAGTAGCTAAGATTACCAGCATCAGCCACAGGGAGCCAGCTTACAGTTTTAATTTACAAAGAAAATAACCTACTATCCATTACCCTATGTGTTATCTGTGTGGTTAAAGATTCAGGAAGTTAGACTGTATTTCTATATTACAGTCTGGATAAGAAATTTCTCAGATAAAGTGAATCCTAATGCTGAACCCAAAGGTAATTTTCCTATGTAAATACATGTATGTAAATATGCATTTCTGAGTGTGCAGTAGTCCTGGAAATTGTACTCAAGGCCTTTTGTTTGTTAGTCTTGGTTTTGTCATAGCTGGCCATTTCCTACCAACCACCTCTTGCATTGCTGTAACAACAGATCTGTGTTACCATACTTGGCTTATTTCTGGCTGATATCTTGATAACTTTTTGCCCAGGGTTGTCTTGAACCTCAATATTTCCCATCTCTGCTGCTTGAATACCTGGAATTACAAACTTGTGCCACCAGACCTGGCCGAGTATGAATTTTTTTTTTTAAAAAAGAACTACTATGTTTACAATTTTGTGGCTTGCTTTTTTTCATTAAATATAATCACAAGTATTTTTGTTTTTTGGGTCCAGTCGTGGGGCCTGAACTCTGGGCCTGAGCGCTGTCCCTCAGCTCTTCAGCTCAAGGCTAGCACTCTACCACTTGAGCCACAGCGCCACTTCTGGCTTTTTTCTTTTTGCTTATGTGGTGCTGAGGAATTGAACCCATGCATGCAAGGCAAGCACTCTACCACTGAGCCACCTTCCCAGCCCCACAAGTATTTCTTTATGTCAGGAAATAATGATACTTTGCATAGTTCTAAGAATGCCATTAATTATTTAGCCAATTTCTTATTGGAGAATATTTAAGTTTCTAAATTTTCACTTTTTAAAATGAAAAAAGCTATCAAAGACAAATTTTTTTTAAATAACTGCAATACATCAAAGCGGATTTTTTTTTACACAAATGAATTTTATAAACTCAATACTAAAAACAAAAGAGAAAGGGCTTCACAAACAATGGTTTTTAAATATATGAAGTTATGACCATTGAACAAAAGGCATACAAATTAAAATTCACACTAGATGTCTTTTTACCTATTAGCTTCCTATTTACCTATAAGTTTTATGTTTGTGTTGGTACGGTTCTGAAATTTTGTTGATGGGAGTAGAAGCTGCTACAACCCTATCAAAATTCAAAATGAAAAGTCCTTTGGTCTCAGCAATTCTGCATCCAGCAATCTATTCTACAGAGATACTCAACAGCCATGCAACAATATTGGCATAGGGCTATCCCTGCAGCATTCTTGGTGCCTCAGTGGATGGCTAGTTAGATCCCCTGTGGCATTCAACGAGTTAAGGAAGTACAGCCATTGTTGGAATGAAGGTGCTCTGTATAACTGATCAGAACTGCATGGCAATGGCTGACAGCAAGGGACTGGAAAATCTCTGAAATATGTAAGTTTAACAAATGCCATTGATTATTCCAATTCAAGTCATTTGCTTAAACGCAAAGCTAATAAATTGCGGTGCTGTTTCAACTCAGGCATTCTGGTTTCAAAATACAGGTCTTCTCGTTAACTCTTAAGACCATATCGTTAGTTCAAACAAACAAGGGGGAAAATTACTTGAAGATAATGAAAAAAATTTTAAGCTTTCTGATCAACCAACCCTTATCTGATATTGAAACCCTTCACCAACATCTTGCCATAGGCCACCCAGTCAAGTGCTTCTACCAACAGAAAGCTCATGCCTACCATATCAGCCTGTCCTATTTTTAATCAATAACCATCTCCCCAGTTGTCACCCACTGACTCTAATTCTCATCCTTGTGTGATCACAGTGAACAGCTCTAACCCTGGGTCAATCATTTGCAAAGCAGTTCAACTCTATTATTTCTTTTCTAGGTTAAACATTCAGATTTTCTGGCTTGTTTCTCACTCTGCGATATCTCTCTATGCAAATCATTCTCTTCTGAATGATGTACAATTAATTCTATTTTTTTTAAGATTCAGATCAGAAAGAATCCCCCAAAGTGGATTAAGCACTTAACCATTTCCATTCTGGAAAAGTACCGTTTTTCAAATTTAGTGCTTAGTCAGTTCTCCTTCACACAGCTCTGAGGTTGGTTTCTGGACTATGAATTGTCACCCTCATTAGATTTTATTCTTCATTGTGGCCTATTAATCTCATCTTTTGGTTGTGGTTATGTCAGCACACACAATCACCTTCCTTTCTAGCTCTGAGTGGGCCCCAGTGAGGTCAGTTTATCTTCACTACCTAAGTTCAATAACTAGTTTATCCAGTAAGAACTTGGACCCACCCTTGAAAAGCCAAAGCAACTTCCAAGGGCCAGAACCCATCATAAGGAGGCATCCCAACACCCAGGCACCTGCTACTTCCTTTCAATTGCCTCTCTACTAACACCATGCCATGATCCTTTCCACAGTATTTTTTTTCATTAACTCTTCTGATTTCCAAATCAATTCTCATTTTTATAGCAGAGGGCAAGGGAAATTTGGTTCAAAAAAAAAACTTAAACATTTACAAACAATAAAGGATACTCCAAATACTACATTCATTCTAAAATACAGTGTTTATCTTCTTAAAAGAATCACTCTATTTTACAAAGACCATCTACAAACACAGACTGTCTACATGGAACTTCAAAGAATTCTACTGAGTTTTGCATAAGTTACTCATTCAGAAGAGTTATTCATTATTGCCATGACTATTTTTCATGGTCTTATCAACCATGACAACCCAGGATCCTTCTTAAAGCAAACTATTCCAGAGCAGTAGACCTGGTATTCTTAATTAGAACAGGCATGACACCGCATGCTTGGGACCATCTGAACAGTGACACAGATGTTTGGGCCCTGTGCTGCCCAGGAAACCACATGGGAAGTGTGAAAGGAGGCCTGGATATATTTTTGGAAGACTAAGATGCAACATTAAATTTCACCATGCTTCAGTTCTAGGGCCTTAGAAAACTCTCTGGGCATCAACCTTTCCTTTGTCCTGCTCAAAGTTAACCTTGAGTGAAAATAACTCAAGAGAATAAATGGCCGTGTACTAGAGGAGATGTTATGTGATATCTGAAAACCCATTAGAATGTATTGAATATTCATTTTTTAAGTTTACCTCAAATTTTTATCTTAAAATGCCTATCACGATTCAGAATTCAATCTTAACGTATCTAATAAATACAGCTGGGAGTAATTATTTAATACCCTGCTACTCAATATGTGCTGAGGACCAGTACCATAAGTTTCCCTAGGAAGCCTATTAGCAATGCATCAAAATCTGCATTTTAAACAAGACCCCAGATGATCTGTGTGCCTGTAAAAGTCTGGAGAATAACTGCTTTAATAAATCATAAGCTTCCTGAAATTAATTTCCATGTTTTGTTGCTGTTGTTGGTTGTGGTGGGCCTTGAACTCAGGACCTGGGAGCTCTCCCTGAGTTCTTCTGCTCAAGGCTAGTGCTCTATCACTTTGAGCCACAGAATCACCTGGCTTTCTGTTAATTGGAGATAAGAGTCTTACAGACTTTCCTGCCTGGGCTGGCTTCAAACCACAATCCTTAGACCTCAGCCTCCTGAGTAACCAGTATTATAGACATGAGCCAGCAGCACCCAGCTCTACGTGTTCTGTGTTCTCTCTAAATAGCTGGCATAGTACTTAAGAAAATGGGCTTCTAAAGTGAACAAAATATTTCTTGTTTATATTTGGTTTCTTTTATTCCTAGAATCTTGAGTCAGGAAAACAAAAAAGGAAAAGAGAAACTAAATTCTTCACCTTTCTTCTATTAAATTTACTCACTCAGAAAATATTTAATTACTGAGGGGAGGAAAGAAACAACATGTAACTTTGCTTCCTAAAGCTAGACAAAACATAAGTACAATTGAAGTGTCTATTAATTTTCCAAGAGTCTATGTCTAAACCTGCCTTTCTGATAACTTTCTGCTATGGAATAGTTGGTGGCAATTTATAACTGCTTCTCTAACATCTAACAGAGATATAGACACAATTTTATAGAAGTCTCCATTGTCTCTGGCTTCTACAGATCAAATCTTTGTTTTAAAAATTAAAAGGGCATAAATGAGACAGCCAGCAGGGATGATTAGCATGGCTGATTTATGACTATGTTACAAATGCTTTATTCCTGGGAATGAGATATTACAAATGCCTTGCTAAAATGGGTCCAAATGTTTAATTTACCAAGAGTTTTGAGACAAATAACCTAGCTTTCAGACTACGTACTGTATCCCATAATATAATTCTGGGAGACTGATTAATCAATCTGGTTCACTAATTTAAAGATGATAGTCTAGAAATACTGAGCATGATGTATTTGTAAACCACCTTTATTAAATAAACATTGAGGCACATCACAATATATTTGATTAGAAGACAGGATCAAACTGAATGCGTACTAGAAAGAGTTCAAGGAGATGGGTTTTACCTGCTGGGTCTCTGATTGGTTCCCAGTGTAAGTCACTGTCTTTTTCCCTGATCCATCCACAAAGTCCATGGTCAAAATTACAGCTGTGTACCAGAACACCTACAGGAAATAACCAGAACAGATGAGTAGCCATACACACTCAACAAATCACAACAAGCGATTGTGATCTAGGACTATCTGTATAGCAAGTGTTCTCTCCTGTCCACACTTAATAACCCAGGCTTTTGATCCACGAGATCAAAAGGAAATTACATGAATCATTTCCCAGCACCATTGTGCATGCCTGGCTCAGCTGCAAAAATAGAACATGCAAGTGTTGCCAAATCATGGCCTTGTGACATTACCACTTAGAAAATATGATTTCCTTCTCACCATTCAAATATTACTTTATTAAATCTTAAAGGGGATGACTCATGGTTCTCTTTGCTTAATTTAACCAAGTTGTGAAAAATAAATAGAAGACAATATATAATCTTCCAGCATAGACCAAACAAGGAGCAACATCCGTCATTTCCATGAAATGGACAGAACAGAATGTTAGGACAATTCCTACCTGGGTCATCCTTCGCCTCATCATCCGCACTGATTCCTCTTTCTATCTCAAATATTTCAAATAAGTCATTTGACGGCTGTCGTGGAACTACAAAAGAGAGGTGTTTTTTATTCTTATATTTTAAAAAATAAAATCAGGTATGGAGAATTCAGCATTATCTTTAATAAGAGGCCGGGGGGGAAAGACCTAGATATTATATCACAAATAAAGAGGTATGAAATAATTTAATGTTATAACATCTGGGTACAATTTGGACATATCATGTACAAAAGAGTCTAACAATTCAACATAAAATTTAAATAACTCTATCTGAAAAATAAATTTTAAAAGATTTCTGCCAAAGAACAATTTCTCTCTCTGAATTCATCTTGATGGAAAATGTAAATTAAGGTTTTTTTGCTAATTGAAAATACTTATTGCTGCAGTGAAAGGTTGGGTTTTCTAAACACAGCATCTACTTCTTCCCAAAGGACTCTTGCCCATTGTTGGGCACTAACACATGTGTATTATAGCCTTCATCTCTTAAGCAGGTCCCTGGCTCCTTTAAGATCAAACACGAACTTCTTGCTGCAGGATTTACAACCCATCCCATCAAAACACACACTGCTATCCAAACATGCCATTCATTTTCATGTCTGTGACCCCAGTGCTCTCTCCTGCTAATTAACCTGCCAAACTTCCCCCTTTTTTTCAAGGCCTAACGTAAATAGCATTGATTCCCTGCAAACTCTCATGCCCTAGGAAGAAGTAAATTCTTTCTCCTTGTCCACCAACAGCTCTGTGCACACACCTCTCTTGCACGATTGCACGAAACTATAGTTATTTACACACACACACACACACACACACACACGCCTGTCCCCTGGGCTAGTTTCTGAGGTTCTAGAGGGAGTGGATCACATCTTATTCATGAGGCATTTCCAGGGCTTGACCTGGTGACAGGCACTAAGTAAGTGTTTACTGAGTGAAGGCAAAGATCCTGTCAGAAACCCCTGTTCTTTGTCATCACACTCCCTTAAACAACACAAGTGGGATAGAGCTTAAGAATCCACTTAACAATAATTGGCTCATTTAAATCACATATTTATTCATTCATCCGATATATATGTGCTTCAGAGCAAATGCTGATGCCTGTGGTGGGTACTTGGGGGATGGGGTAAGTAGGGCCAGCAAGACCAACAAGACATGGGTCAGGGGCAGCCTGAATTGTGGTAGGAGAAGCAGACATTAAATGTGGAGAAAGTGAATACTACAATCCTGAATTTTGAGAAGGGCCAGGAGGGAGACAAATGCCAAAGGATGGCCTGGAGCACTGGTTGAAGAGAAGGGGAATCTGTTGAGAATGTTCAGGGTAGTGAGGGACATTCTTGGCCACAGGCCAAGGAACACTCCCTTTTCTTTGCCAGACCTTAAATTAATTAGCTCTATTTTTATAAGGCAGGGAGTAAAAGATATAGAACGCCATGAAACCCACTGTCACTCAAAAGGTTCTCTTCTCAATGTTCCTATTATTTTTAGCAAGAAGGGTTTGTTGTTGTTGTTGTTTTGTAAGTTGACAATCCCATATTTGCACTTAGTGTTTTTAGCTTACCACTTCTGGTATTTTTTTTGGGGGGGGGTCCGGTCGTGGGGCCTGAACTCTGGGCCTGGGCGCTGTCCCTCAGCTCTTCAGCTCAAGGCTAGCACTCTACCACTTGAGCCACAACACCACTTCGAGCTTTTTTCTTTTTGCTGAGGAATCGAACGCAGGGCCTCAGGCATGCAAGGCAAGCGCTCTACCACTGAGCCACCTTCCCAGCTCCTGGTATATTTTTTTTCCTTTTTATTTCAAAAGTTAAAATGGTGACGCTTCTGCCCATTTTACAACACATAGTCACAAAATATATTGTCACAAATACATAGCTGTAAAAATACATTGCTAGAAGAAGAATGGAGAAAAAAGAGAGATACTAGAAGATAGACAAGCTCTAGGAACACACCTCTTCTAGTAATCAATGTACCACCAATGGCTAACCAACATGACGCCCAATTACAGCTTTCCTTCCTTAACTTGGAGACTCTGAGAGGGAGAATATGTCTATATTTATGAGGCATATTACAAAATTGTGGGGAAGTATGCATCATTTCTCATGACGTACAAAAATGTAAAAAAACATGAGAAAAAACATGCTTTTGTTCTCTTCTCCAGTAACATACAAATCATCTCTGAATATTAACAGCACAATTGTGGCAGTACATATTGTAAGGGCAGCGTGACAGTTTTCTAACCCTTTTTCTTCCCAGATGAAAGAAAGTTAAGTGACAAATAAAGGTGTGTGTGTGTGTGTGTGTGTGTGTGTGTGTGTGTGTGTGTGTGTGTGTGTGTGTGTGTTTGTTTTGCTGGGAATTAAACCCAAGGCCTATGTACAACAGCCAAGTGCATAACTCTACCTAATACTGAGATATGTCTCCCACTGAGGTATGTCTTCACCCCAAATGATCTTCGTATGGATGAGAGGAGCGCATCGCACAAAGGTGTCCAGGCACCAGGGCTTATTCTATCAGGGGTGACCAAGGAGGCTCTATGTGAGTAAGAACCATTTACACTGAGCAAGGGAAGAATCGGAGGTTTCTGAGCAGAAAGGATAGTACTGGGATCAACTAAAAGGGAGGGCTTCAGGTAGCTAGTGTTGAGAAAGTGCTCTGGGCATTTATAGAAGGTGTTGATCCTGGCTGGAGTATGCTGAGATGGACAGAAAGGACCAGAGGATAAGGTAGAAAAGACGGGAGAGGCTGAGACCAGACTTCTCAAAAAGAACAAACTGAAAATATCCCCATGTAGAAACATACAAAGCACCAAATGCTTTGTAAAAAAATATAAAGCTAAAAAAAAAAAAAGTTTCCAACAGCTACTTAATTTGGCAGTGGCTGATCATGAATACATTTACTACCATTCACTGGGACACAATCTAAGGAATTTAAAGACCTGTCCATTATCTGTTACTTTGGGCACTGGTTTATTGGAGATAAGTCTCACGGATTTTCTTGCCCAGACTGGCTTTGAACCTTGATCCTCAGATCTCAGCCTCCTGAGTAGCTTGGATTACAGGTGTGAACCACCGGTGCCCAATTGGGCTGTTTCTTTCTTTGTGGCTGCTGTCTTCCTCTAGGCCCTGAGTTCCATAGTCATGAAAAGAGCTGAGTCCCTCAAACTAGCAGGTTGTAAACTCACTGCCTGCTTGCTTTAAGAGCTGCACACTCCTATTTAGTCATGCAAGTACCTGAGAGGTGTAATAGACATGGATACTTTTTGGTGGATGTAACACTGACCAATAGAAAAATGTTGAGGAAAATTTTAAAGTATAGCAACATGTGTGTATGTGTGTGCGCAAATGCATGCACATGCATGTATGCATACTACAGGCCAGTATTGGGGGCTTGAAATCTTTAGACTTTTTTTTTCAAGGCTGGTACTCTACCACTTGAGCCACTTCCAGCTTTTTGCTAGTTAACTAGAGGTAAGAGTCTTGAACTACCATCCTCGTGTCTCAGCCTCCTAAGTAGCTAGGATTACAAGTATGAGCCACTGATGCCTATCTTCATTCTTTATTTTGTTCATTTTAATCCTAAATGCCCCATGAGACCTACTTTCCTCTTCTTATGTTGCAGAAGAACGATAATTTTCACATGCATACCTGATCTTGTCACTCTGCTGTTAAAGCCCTCAGAGGTTTCCTGTTCCTGTTTCTGAGAGGATAAAGTACAACACATCAACAGGTCTGCATGCATCTCCAGTTTCATTTGGTGCACTTCTCATCCACTGCTGCTTATCCTGTTAAGTTCTGCAGAGACACTGATGGCTGTCTATTCATTCTCCTGGGCCCTAGCTCACAGTAACTCTTCTTTGATGTGTCAGTATAAGCAATAGTTTTCACAGATTTTTCAACATTCATCCTCCCTCTACTAGCTGAACCCGTCCTCCACTCCCCACCCCCCGTATCTGAATAATCTTGTACTTCTTCTTCAAGGCATCTACTATCTGAGGAAATTGGAAAGTGTCTGTTTGCCTCTAGAATGTATGTAGATCCCATGAAGTGAACAGTATATTCATTGTTTTACAGCAAGCTCTTTTTTTTTTTTTTTGGGTCCGGTCGTGGGGCCTGAACTCTGGGCCTGGGCACTGTCCCTCAGCTCTTCAGCTCAAGGCTAGTGCTCTACCACTTGAGCCACAGCACCACTTCCAGCTTTTTTCTTTTTGCTTATGTGGTGCTGAGGAATTGAACCCAGGGCCTCATGCATGCAAGGCAAGCGCTCTACCACTGAACCACCTTCACAGCCCTTACAACAAGCTCTTGAACTTGTACTTCACCCTAATTGTTGCTGTGTTTTTTTTAATTTAGTTACTGTTATTGTCAAAGTGATGTACAGAGGGGTTACAGTTATCTAAGTCAGCTAATGAGTTGCTGCTGTTTTTGCTGATTATACAAGTTAAGTGGATAAAATAGAAGGAGGGAAGTATGGGACTTGGGTCGTTAGCATTGCATTTCTCCTCTGCGTGTGTGTGTGTGTGTGTGTGTGTGTGTGTGTGTGTGTGTGTGTGTGTGTGTGTGTTCGTGTGTGTGTGCATGTGTGTGATTGTGCCTTGAACTCTGGGCCTGGGCATTGTCCCTTAGCTTATTTGCTCAATGTTATTATTCTACCACTTCAAGCACAGTTGTATTTCTGGCCTTTTGGTGGTTAAGTGGTGGAAAGTGTCTCATAGTCTTTCTTGCGTGGATTGGTTTCAAACCTCAACCCTCAACTCTCAGCCTCCTGAGTAGCTGGGGTTACAAGTATGAGCCACAAACATCTAGCTGCTCTTATTCTTCTTTGAATCTCTAAAATTAGACCTTCTGAATCCTATTAACAATCCAGCTATAAAAATATCAAATACATTTTAATGTGCATATTGTACATTTAAAGTGAATATTAGCCAAAAATGTGCAGTATAGCATAACTAGAGAAATTGTGTAGCACTGTCTATCTCAATGTGTTTTCTTTTCCCTTCTGATTTTGGTACTAGGGATTGAATCTAGTGCCTCATGCTTGCTAGGTAAGTGCCACACCCCTAAGTTCTTTGCTTGGATTTTACTCTTAGATATGATCTCACTAACTGTGCCTAGGCTGGTCCCAAACTCCAACCCTCCTGCCTCCACTTCCTGAGTAGCTGTGATTACAGGTTGTGTGATCATGCCCAGAATCCTTGTTGTATTTCTGTTTTCCAGCAAGATATCATTAATTAGTTAAGTAATTTGTCAAGGTAACAGATTTCAGCACACAAAAATTGTAAAAAGTAATAGATTTTTAAGAAAAGTAATAGCTGGCACCAGTGGCTCATGCCTATAATCTTAGCTACTCAGGATGCTGAGATCTGAGGATCATGGTTCAAAGCCAGCCCAGGCAGGAAAGTCCATAAGACTCTTATCTCCAATTAAAACCCGAAGTGGCGCTGCAGCTCAAGTGGTAGAGCACTTGTCTTGAGCTGAAGAGTCAGGGACAGCGCCAAGGCCCAGAGTTCAAGCCCCATGACCGACCAAAAAAAAAAAAGAAAGAGAGGAGTCTCAAGATGGCGACGGGGCAGTAGGGAAACGCCACAGCTCTCTCCAACCAAAAAGAGAGTTCGAGTTCCAACCTTTAATCTCCCCAAGAGACCGACAACAACAAAAAGACGAACACTCAGAGAAAAACCAGAGGTGGAAAATAACAAAAAAAGAAAGAGAGGAAAAGAAGAATTTCAGAACAGAGAAGAGCGAAGACCCCTCCCCCAACCTTTACTGGCCGCGCGGCAGTGCGCCAAGCCGCCGGCCAGCCGGCCCGGCAGGGGCTGCCGGAGCCACAGAGACACAGGGGGCTGCTTGCAGATCACCAGGTACCGGATTGCAGAACAGCGGATCGCCAGGAACAGAGAAACCTACCAGCCGGGAGTCTCCAGGAGGATCCCACCCCACCCATCACTCTCCACCGGAGCGGAGAGGCTCCATCCCGCCAAAGCCGCCCGGCACCAGCAGCGCCACAAAGGGACCTGTCGCGATCGCAACGACCCGGCGGGGGGCCGCCCAACCCAGCCCGCAACCACCCCAACTGAACTCGGACTGCAACAACAACTGACGGACTGCAACAACAACTGACGACCTACAGGGTGAGTACCCATCAGGGGACAGGGAATCCATCAAGGGAGACCAGAGCTGGAGGGAATCCCCAGACCCTGACCTAGACTCCCTACCCCAACACCCGGACCACAGGACCCACTAAAACTGGGAACTGTTCGAGAGCCCCACCAGCCGGTGGAGCACACTCTGCTGGCCAGGCCAGAGCAAGAGCGCCCCGGGAAGGGAGCTTAAATGCTCAAGCCAGGAACAGTGCCCCTGGGTCAAGACTACCAACAGTAGAAGAAATTTGAACTGTGTCCTCCAGGCTGCATAACCAAGGTGGTATACACATTAGCACAGGCCTAACGAGCGCGCTCCAGGCTGGGGCCGGAACCAGGCCAGGGGACCGGCGCCTGAACAAAGCAAAAAGGGTCAGAAGTGGGGCTGTGGCTCAAATGGTAGGGTGCCAGCCCTGAGCTGAAGAGCTGAGGGACAGCACCCAAACCTAGAGTTCAAGCCCACAACCAGCCCAAAACAAACAAAAACACATCAGGAGCCCATAGCAGACTCCAGTATTTGGGAGAGTGCATCCAGAGCATCTGATCTTCCCAAGAGCACCCGCAGGAGCAAACACAAGCAGTCTAGGCTGCTCAACCCTTCCAAAGGCGGGAATTGCTACAGCAGAGAGCTGAGAATCCTAAGTGAATAGCAGCTGGAAATAGGCTCCCAACAGAATCCAGATCAGACACAGACTCTCTCTACCAATAGAGAATCAGCAACCAAGCAAAGACAGACACACCAAAACAAGATTGAAGAGCAGTCTCCTGAACCCCCATGCGAAAATCACAGAGAAAAATCACAAGGTTTACCACTACCCAGGACAGCAAGCTCACCTCAAAAGCCAGCAGCCACGCAGGGGAGAGCCCCAGTGGGAGCAAAGCAGGAATGGAAGACAAAAACTACATCCAAGGGTTGCTGGAGGCAATGACTCAAGAAATAAAGCGAGAAATGGATCAGAAATTGAAAGAGCACAAGGATGAACTATCAAAAGATATACAGGATATCAAACAAAAATTGGATGCAAAAATAGAAGCTGCACAAACCTCAGTAAGAAGTGAGATAAACGCCAAATTAGAGGTAATGCATACTGATATCACCTCATTGAGAGGTGAGATCAGTACTCTGAGAACCAACATTGAATCCATAAAGGGATCCATTTCCATCATGCAAACCACAATAGAAGCCACGGTCAACAGAGTGAATGAAATGGAAGGTAGAGTGTCAGATACAGAAGACAGAATACACCAACTGGACCAAAAAGTGACAGATATGGAAAAATCACTCAAATTAAACCAAAGGGAAATTCAAGAGCAAGCAGATAATGCTAAAAAATTTAACCTTCGCATAATCGGAGTGGACGAAGGTGAGGAATTCCAGAGCAAGGGAATGCAACACCTATTTAACAAGATAGTCAATGAAAATTTTCCCCACCTCAAAAACGACCATCTTAACTACATCACAAAAGCTTATCGAACACCCAACAAGCAAGATCCCAGGAGAAACACTTCTAGGCACATAATAGTAACAATGATGGATCTGAATAATAAGGAAACAATCCTGCATGCAGCAAAAATGAAGAAGGAGCTATACTACAACGGGAAAAAAATTAGAATCACTGCAGATCTCTCCACACAAACAATGAATGCAAGAAAAGCCTGGGAAAGCACCATACGAGCCCTGAGAGCCAATAACTGCCAACCCAGACTGATATACCCGGCAAAGCTAGCATTCACATTCGATGGAGAACTGAAAACTTTTAATAGCAAAGAAAAACTAAATGAATACATAAACATTAAGCCAGCATTACAAAGAATTCTAAGAGGGGGGACACAACCTGAAGAAAGCAACCAGGAACTGGGACCTGCCCCAAACAGGCATTACTCAAAGTCTAACTGAGCAAGCACAGGAGGAAAGGAAAGAAGAAAAACTTAGGAAAACGGAATGGCAGGGACAACAATGCATCTCTCTATACTTTCTCTTAATATAAATGGGCTGAATTCGCCAATTAAAAGAAAACGAACTGAGGACTGGATCAGAAAACAAGACCCATCCATCTGTTGCCTTCAGGAGACCCACCTCTCAGCCAAACATACAAACAAACTCAGAGTGAAGGGGTGGAAAAGGATCTACCAATCAAATTCCCCCAATAAGAAAGCAGGTGTAGCTATCCTGATATCTGACAAAATAAACTTTTCATTAAAATCAGTACAGAAAGACAAGGACGGACATTACATATTAATAAAGGGAACAATCCAAGAGGAGGATATAACCATCATCAACTTATATGCCCCAAATATCGGTGCACCCAGATATGTTAAACAAATGCTCTCAAACTTACAGAATAAAATAGATCCCAATACGATAATACTAGGAGACTTTAACACGCCACTCTCACCAAAGGACAGGTCTACCAACCAGAGGATTGGCAAAGAAGCTACCGAATTAAGTGAGGCCATACTTCAAGCGGAATTAACTGACATCTACCGAGTATTTCACCCTAAAACAACACAGTACACATTCTTCTCAGCAGCTCATGGAACTTTCTCCAAAATAGACCATATCATAGTTCATTCAAGGAACTTAAGCAAATACAAAGGGATCGACATAATCCCCTGTATCCTATCTGACCACAGTGGAATCAAGCTAGCTCTCAATAACAAAGCATACCGCAGAAATTTCTCTAATACATGGAAATTGAACAGCACACTCCCTAACAAGGCCTGGGTAACAGAAGAGATCAGAGAAGAAATAAAGCATTTCCTAGAACTCAATGAAAATGAAAACACCTCACAAAGAAACTTGTGGGACACAGCAAAAGCAGTCCTGAGGGGCAAATTTATTGCCCTCAGTGCCCACATCAAGAGAATGGAGACAGACCAAGTAAATAATCTCATGTTGCAACTAAAACAGCTAGAAAAACAAGAAAAAATGGGACCTAAAGCTACTAGACGAAGCCAGATAACCAAATTGAGAGCAGAGATTAACCAATTAGAAAATCAGAAAACCATAACCAAAATAAACCAAACAAAAAGCTGGTTCTTTGAAAAAATAAACAAAATTGATGGCCCGTTGGCAAGATTAATTAAAAAAAGAAGAGAGGAAACCCATATTAATAGGATTAGGGATGCCACGGGAAACATCACAACACGTACCCAAGATATCCAAACAATTCTAACAGACTACTTTCAAAAGCTATACTCTCTAAAGGAAGAAAATCTGGCGGAAATGGATGCATTTTTAGAGAAATACAAGTTACCCAAACTGAGCAAAGAAGAAGTTAACCAATTAAATAAGCCAATATCCTATAATGAGATACAGGAAGCTATCAAAAGTCTTCCAACAAAAAAAAGCCCAGGACCAGATGGATTCACAGCAGAATTCTATAAGACCTTTAAAGAAGAACTAATACCCATACTCCTCAAGCTCTTCAGAGAAACAGAGAAGGAGGGAGCTATCCCAAACTCATTCTACGAAGCCAATATCACACTCATCCCCAAACCAGGCAAAGACCCAACCAAAAAGGAGAATTACAGGCCAATCTCCTTGATGAACACAGATGCAAAGATCCTTAACAAGATTCTAGCTAACAGAATCCAGAAACACATAAAAAAAATAATACACTATGATCAGGTAGGCTTCATCCCAGAGACACAGGGATGGTTTAACATACGTAAGTCAATAAATGTAATCCAGCATATCAACAGAGCCAAGGTCAAGAATCACATGATTATCGCCACAGATGCAGAAAAGGCCTTTGATAAAATTCAACATTCATTCATGCTAAAAGCTCTGGAGAAAATAGGAATAGAAGGAACATTTCTAAAAACAATAAAAGCCATTTATGACAGACCAATAGCCAATATTATACTTAATGGGGAAAAGCTACAACCAATCCTCCTAAAAACAGGAACAAGGCAAGGATGTCCACTGTCTCCACTCCTCTTCAACATAGTCCTAGAACCCTTAGCCAGGGCAATAAGGCAAGAAAAAGACATTAAAGGGATCCGCATAGGGAAAGAAGAAGTGAAACTATCCCTTTTTGCAGACGACATGATACTATACCTCCACGATCCCAAAAACTCCATCCCCAAACTTTTAGAAATCATAAGTCACTTCGGCAAAATAGCAGGATACAAAATAAACCCACAAAAATCAGTTGCCTTCCTATACACTGATAACGCACAGGAAGAGAGGGAAATAAAGGGAGCAACCCCATTCACAATAACCTCCCAAAAAATAAAATATTTAGGAATTAACCTAACCAAAGATGTAAAAGAACTATTTAATGAGAACTATAAAAAGTTAAAGAAAGAAATTGCAGAAGACACTAGGAAATGGAAAGACCTCCCATGCTCCTGGATAGGCCGACTTAATATAGTAAAGATGGTGATACTTCCAAAATTAATATACAAATTCAATGCAATTCCTATTAAAATCCCAATGACGTACATCACTGAAATACAGAAAACAGTCCAAAAATTTATATGGAACAACAAAAGACCTAGAATAGCCAAAACAATTCTAGGGGATAAAGACAATATGGGAGGGCTATCCATGCCGAACTTCAAACTCTACTACAGAGCTATAATCACAAAGACAGCATGGTACTGGCACAAAAACAGACCCGAAGACCAATGGAACAGAATAGAAGATCCAGATATAAATCCACAGGCCTACAGCCAGCTGATATTCGACAAAGGAGCCAAAGACATACAATGGAAGAAACACAGCCTCTTCAACCGCTGGTGCTGGGAAAACTGGGCAGCCACATGCAGAAAACTAAAAGTGGACCCCAGCCTATCACCATGCACCAACATCAACTCAAAATGGATTAAAGACCTTAACATTAAACCTGAATCTCTGAAACTACTGCAGGACAGAGTAGGAGAGACACTTGAACTAATAGGCATAGGAAGGAACTTCCTGAACAGAGTCCCAGGGTCACAACAAGTTGGAGAGAGACTCGACAAATGGGACTACCTTAAAATAAAAAGCTTCTGCACAGCTAAATCTATCGCAACTAAGCTAGAAAGACAACCAACTAATTGGGAAAAAATATTTACCAGCAATATATCAGACAAGGGGTTAACATCCTGTATATACAGGGAACTCAAGAAACTAATCCCTCCCAAACCTAACAAACCAATTACTAAATGGGCAAGGGAACTAAAGAGGGACTTCTCAAATGAAGAAATAAAAATGGCAAAGAAACACATGAGGAAATGTTCATCATCCCTGGTGGTGAAGGAAATGCAAATAAAGACAACCCTGAGATACCACCTTACCCCAGTCAGAATGTCCCACATCCACAAATCAGCCAACGACAAATGCTGGAGGGGATGTGGAGAAAGAGGAACCCTATTACACTGCTGGTGGGAATGTACACTTATACAACCACTTTGGAAAGCAGTCTGGAGGGTCCTTAGAAAGCTAAAGATTGACCTCCCTTACGACCCAGTCATACCACTTCTAGGCATCTACCCTGAACAACAGGAACCAATATACAAGGACACGTGCACCTCCATGTTTATTGCAGCACTGTTCGCAATAGCTAGGATATGGAAACAACCTAGGTGCCCCACCACAGATGAATGGATCCAAAAATTGTGGTATCTATACACAATGGAATATTATGCAGCCATTAGAAATGACAAAATAATGGCATTTGCAGGGAAATGGATGGAGCTAGAAGGAATCATGTTGAGCGAGGTAAGCCAAGAACGAAGAGACAAACGGTACATGGTCTCCCTCATAAGTGGATGCTAAATCCAAAAGGTTAGTGATACGACAAAACTAACAGGACTTAAGAAACAAAGAACTCCCGCTCATCTGGTTGAACCACTACTAAATATCCTCATGCTGCTGATCACAAATATGGTATATAACATGTGAACACTGTTATATATTACAGACTGTGGTAGACAATTTGCTCCAAGGAAGTTAGAATGAACTTGTGACTTTGAAATTATGTAATCATTTAATCACAATCAAAAAAAAAAAAAAAAAAAAAAGAACCTCGGGGAAGGGAGGGAGGGAGGGGATGGTAGGGGGAAAACAATGGAGGGGGTAACAATGTTCAAGAGGAAGTGTACTCATAACCTCACTCATGTAACTGTGACCCTCTGTATAGTAGCTTTACAATAAAAAAAAAAAAAAAAAAAAAAAAAAAAAAATGAACTTTACCATTTAGGCGGGGGAGGGGGGGGGAATGGGAGGGAAGGGATGGTAGGGGAAAAACAAAGGAGGAGGCAACAATGCGTGATAAGAAATGAAGTCATTACTTTACTCATGTGATTGTACCCCCTTCTGTACAGTATTTTCAAAATAAATAAAAAACTTATTTTTTTAAAAAAGAAAAAAAAAAAAAAAAAAAAAAAAAAAAAAAAAGAAAGAAAAAAAAAGAAAGAGCACATCTTAGAAGAACTTCGTATTAAATATATTTCTCCTAGAAATATGATAATATTAATATATAATCTATGTTCACAAAAGAGTTTTTTCAAATGCCCAATTCTGTATTTTTATCCAGAAGACTTTAAAAGTAAGCACAGAACAGAGAAGTAATATAAATATTACCATATATACTTACCACTGCCAAAATGCTTGCAAGAGCAATGATAGCAAACTGTAAGCATTACTTATTAAAGATAGCTTTGCAAATTCAGTTACTGTTCTAAGGTAGTTCCTATGACATTATCCAGACTAGTTCTGGCATTTGCTGTTGGAATAAAAGGTTACAGATACCACTTTCCCAAATACCTTCTAGACTTACAAAAAGAGAAAGGTCCATATGGAATTATCTTTACATTTGAATGGCTCTTTCAGATGAAAAAAAAAACCTAGAGATTTTTAAGACTACAGACTGGAGGACAGAGATGAATGATGGGTTTTATGAGACAGCATTTCCCTTCTTCCCTCCCTCCCCTTTCTCTCCTTTCAGATTTAGAACTTTTGCCGAAGAAAATAGAAAGACTAGAAATGAGCTTCTGTGATTTTTTTAACCACATTAGAGGAAATTCTTAGCCATGTGTTGATTACTAGCAATAAGGTTCTCTGAACCCCACAGGAATAAGATCTTGTTATCATTATTTCCATCCCATAGAAAGGATCTACAGAGTTCAAAAGAGTCCTTGCCTGGGAGTGGTGACAACTGGAAAAAGAATCCAGTCTCTGATGAAAGATGGAACGCAGGCACAGTTACGCAGTCACAAGCCTGATCTTCGTGACACAACTCTTGCTCCTTTATGTATTGTATATATCTTCCATAAATCCTCAGAACAACCCCATGGCACTGCCTAGCAAACGTCCAGGAGAACAGGATACATAAATGATGTGTCTTCTCTAAGCATGACCAGAGGACCAGACTGTAACACAACTTCTCTGGTTCAAGAGGACATCCAACAGCCTTTTCTCTCTTTCCCAGTTCAAAACCAAAGGGAACCATGAGGGTTCGCTGTGCTGCTAGGACTAAGTGGATACCTGCACACAGGTGTCATATCAACACTGTAAGGCTCTTGGACTGAGTACAGCACTAACTCCTTGGTGGGTTAGAAAGAGGCGTGGAAGCAATGTGGATATCAAAGCATTCACTAAAAGAATATTTAATGAAGAGGGTCTGATTAATCTGATATTCATCAGACCCTCTTCATCATATTTGTCATCTGAACAGATTCATTTCTGAGAAGGCAATTGTCATTATTTTCCCAGAAAAGAAGCTGAGGTGATAGTGTCTCTATTTTAACATTACACCTGCTTAATGTGGTGCTAGAAACATCTAAATGAAACACAGTGTTCCAATTACTTGGTAATAAGCAAGGGACATACAAAGTAGTACATTTTCATATTTATTTTTTTCTATTCATTTAATAGCTCATTCTTGCAAATCAATTTGTCTCCAAAAGATGTTTATCCAAAAAATAGTATTAAAGTGATCATGAGCCATAATAAAAAGCATCAGAAAATAAAAGGATGCTTAAGGGCTTGGAGTGTGACTCATGTGGTAAGAGTGCCTTCCTAGCAAACATGAGCCCTAAGTTCGAATCCCAGTACTTCCAAAATACATATACATATATACGTACCTTCAGATTACAACCCAAAGTTATTCTGAATGAGGAAATGCTATCCTTGCTATACAAATGACTTCAGCTTTACTAGTTCAACAGGAAATAAATATTAAATCATGTGTCAAGGTAAGAATTTCACATGTACCTTTCCATCTAATTCATACAGCTATCCACTGAGGTGTATACCATCATGATTCAGGATTTGCAAATGAGGAAACCAAATGCAATACTTTATAGCCAAATAAAGGTTCAACTTCAATCTGTATATTTGCTGGATAGAAATGTGTTTTTTTCTTTATCAGCCATTATAGGATACAATGAAAACATAAATCAATACAAATTTTGAAAACTTCCAGAATTCACAGCACTAGATCGTGACCTAGAGGCAGTAACAATTCACTCCTTCAGAACACTTGCAGAAATGTAATCTTCACGGAGATGTCAGGCATCTCCTCAGGGTCTCTGTGGGCCTTGCTGTTTACAAGAGAACAAACTGGTTTGAAGACCTTTTCACCTCTTAGAAGAAACAATCTTTTCACTCATCACCACTGAGAATCAGAAATAAGAGACCACAGTATTTCCACAACTAAAAACAATGGAAACAAACTAGCTAGAGACTACAAACTCTGTAGACTGGAAGAGGGGAGAAAATTTCATTGATCATGCAGCAAAGTACAAATCAGTAAAAAGGAAACTTTTTTCCTTCTTATTGATTGGTTCTTGGAATTTCAATGCATTCTCATGTTCTGCAATAATATAGCAATTGAGGTTGGTGACACATTTCCTCTATTTTGTATGATTCAGATGAATATATGCATAGGCACAATGTTATATTTTACATCTACCTAATGCTAGCCTTTTTAACTTCTTTTCTTAAAATATCTTTAAGTCTTTTCTCAAAGGACAACACAAATGATAGAGAAAAACTCTATTTAATAGGCCTTTCTACTGAAAAACATCTTTCCTCTTTACAGGAGCCTGTTAAATTATAGACATAATTCTAAAAACTTACAAAGCAAAGACAGCCAAATTCTTTTCTGAGATTTGAGAGTTGTGAAGGGTACCTTAAGAAGTCATCTGAAAAAAAATCCTCAATGAATAAAAAAGTTGAGGTGAAATATCGTTAGGTTCTTTTTTCTGTTCACTGTGAATACAGACTAGTCATGTTTTTCTGAATTAAAAGCCCTTCCCTTATTCAGAATGCATGCTATAACCACAAGATGACAAGTTAAGAAGTGTCCAGAATAGTTCCTTGTGTGCTCAACTTAATGAGCAGCTATGGCTGAAGATGAAGTGAGAGTGGAATTTCACTTCTGGCAGGCATGTCTAAAGGCAGCACCACTATCTGTGGCATGCAACAGCCTTGGCACAGGACCAAGCTAATCCTCTCCCAGGCATGTCTTTAGGATCACACTCTCTTACAACGAGTGCCCTTAAGAATCACTGGAACTCTGCATCTCCCTAAATGTATCCTTCTAACTTACATTATGTGGAATTCACTTATGTGTAGCTATGGATAGGAATAATGGAGAGGCTTTTAAAGACTAATATTTAACCAAATGATAAATGTATTTTTATGTTAGAACACCTTTTTACCTTAAATTGCCAAATAATCTAAAAATTATATTGATTTCCAGAAATGTACATGACCAGAACAGAATTAGAGAATCTTTCATCTCTCTTTAAACAGACAAAAGCCTAAAAGGGAGAAAAAAATATCGGTTTTATACATGCGAACGGCAGCTTCTATTTTTCTTTTGTTAAAGAATTAAAACATCAGTATTCTATAAAATATGAAAGACACAAAATTTGATTCCACCATGGAAGGTCTGGGTAAAGACCAAGAAGAAACTGATATTATGTAAAAAAAGAAGAGGGAGGGAGAGAAGTGAATATAAATACGAGTTAATAAAAATGAACAAAGTAATACAGAACAAAGGAATGCATACCGGAACCAAACAGTGGGATGAAAATACAAATTTTGTCTCTATAACTTCTCTTCTCATTGAGAATGTGCCCTCTAGCATGACCTCCCTTTTAAATGTGGGAGTCTTGGATATAAAGTAGCTCCAATCTAGAGCTAATCACAATTGGCAGTGAATACAGTGGGAGCTGTCCCCCCTCTTTTATCTCTCCAGGATGTGATCCTCTACGATGTGATCCTGTAAGCCTATGCAAAAATGCTTCCTTCTTCTGGGCCTTTCTTGTGCTAGCTTCATTAACAAGGCCTCCTTTTCCTCAACCCCCTTTTCTCCTATCAGGAAGTCTCCCTTCCCCTGAATAATCCATACCCAAAAGCTGACTGGATATTCCTTCTCTCCCCTCCCATAATGTCCTACAGGAATCTCATTCGTGAACAAAGTACTAGGTATTTCCTCGGTGATTATTTTTCTCACTACCCTATAAGTTTTTCTGTTTTATCTTTTCAAGTCCAATGCCTACTTTAAGATGTGGCACTCTAGTGGACAGTGGAAAATGTTCACTGATGCTGGGTCTGGTGGCTCATTATCTGTAATCCTAGCTCTTCAGAAGGTAGAGCTCAAGAGGACTGCAGTTCAAGGTCATCCCAGGCATAAATGTGAGGCCTGATTTTAAAAATGACAAAGGAGAGGAGCAGAGGGGAGGAGAGGAGAGGGGAGGGAGGGAACTGGGTTGTGGCTAACGTGGTATTTGCCTGACAGACAAACAGGCAGTTCAGAGCCCAGTGCTACCAAAAAATGTCCACTGAATGAACATTGGATTAAAAGTTACACTAGCCGCTAGTAGCTCACACTTGGCATCCCAGCTACTCAGGTGGCCGAGATCTGAGGATTTGAGGATGGTTTGAAGGCAGTAAAGTCCATGAGACTCTTATCTCCAATTAGCAACCAATTTTTTAGTAGTCATAAATGGAACTGTGACTCAAGTGGCACAGCTCTAGTGTTGAGCACAAAAGTTCAGAGACAGTGTCCAAGCAATGAGTTTACGCCCCCAGGATAAGCACACGCACACACAAAAGAGTTACATAGTAAGTTTCTCATCGCTTAAGAATTTTCAATACATCTACCTCTGTTAGAATAAT
The DNA here is from genome assembly GCF_019054845.1 of Dipodomys spectabilis. NCBI lineage: Eukaryota > Metazoa > Chordata > Mammalia > Rodentia > Heteromyidae > Dipodomys > Dipodomys spectabilis. The sequence continues at coordinate 4,194,195 of NW_024870974.1, forward strand.
TCCCATATTGGACTACCGTATGATGATATCTATTAGTCTATCCTTCCTTTCTTCCTTCTTTCCTCCCTCCCTTCCTTCCTCTTTCTCTTTTCTTTCTCTCTCTTTCCTTCCTTCCTTTTCTCTTTTCCTTGTGTATGTGTGTGTACACACATGTGCATATGCATACACACACACACACACACACACACACACACACACACACACACACACACACACGTGCCCATGCACTAGGGCTTGAACTCAGAGACTCATACTCTCATTTGACTTTTTTGCTCAAGGCTGGTACTTGAGCCACATCTCCACTTCCCAGTCTTTCCATTTCTATACACAGTCCTTCCTACTTCCTCAATTCCATCATTTCTTTACATAGTTCTTTATAATATTTATCAGTAGGGATATATGGCCTATCTAGCGTTTCTCTTTATCTGTTTCTTATTTAAGACAAGGCCTAGGATTGAAATGTCACCACAAAGAGCCTATTTTAAAAAAAAACCATAGAAACATTTGTGTAACTTACTGAACACATCCCCTCTGGGTTTCTGAGGATCTGTCTGAATCCTGTTGTCAACTGTAATCCCACTTGTACTGGTAGTTGGCGCAATGGTTGTCACTCTGGTGGAAGGCCTCTCTGGGGTCGGCGGTGGTGGAGGTGTTAGGAATTCTGTGGGGAGGGGTGGTGGCGGTGGTGGTGGAGTAGGTTGTCGTGTTGGCTTTGGTGTAGGTCTTGTTGTTGGTTTAGAAGTGGGCCTGCTGGTAATGACAGGAGGAATATATGGTGTCTTCAGAGGCCACCTTGTACTTCCAACATCCGGAATCCAATTTGTATGTCCTCCATCACCCTTTAAACCCGTATTGTTTCCCATTGGTACATGAATTGGACCTGATGGTTCAATCATGATTCTGGGAATATCTGAAAAAAATCCATAGATTTACGTTAGTATGTAACCATTTCTGTCTAAAAAGACATTATACTATAAAATGCATGCACCCACACAGAAAGACCACATGCCAACTGGTCTTCCCGCATTTAGATTATTACCTATTGTGGATCCTGTTACCTTCCTAATAGCAAATATGTGGGTGAGAAATTCAATGTGTGCAAAATATACTGGGATTTCTATAAGGAATATGTATTACTTTTTGAAATACAAAATGTTTTAAATATTTGTGCAGTGATAACAAATATCAATTGACAAGATTTTGAACAATGCAGACATTACTAGTTCCTTCCAATCTAAGAAAGGTACAGAGTGAAGTTCACTTATGCTACATGCATATTATTAAATTGTGTTTAGAATTTTCCAAAGACTAATCCTTTTCATACCTACATTCATAAAGATAGACAATTCATGACTAAATGTTCTACAGATATTTTCATAGTTGACTTTCCTTTCCCTTTACTAATTTATACAACTGCTTCTACATCGAAAAATTCAGAGTTTATGATAATCATCTATGGAATCTTTTCCCTTGGCAACCTTCACCAAAAACATCAATATTTAATCTGCCTGGAATGATATACCTCAGCCTGGTGAAGGCTACATGACCCTTCAAAAGCCCCTTTAATCCAGATGGTTTTATGCCCCATGGTTTTCAGTAAATATTTTACTTAGGAAATTTTAAAAATTATCTAGTGCTATGTGAAATGTATGCTGAGTGTGGCCCTGGGTTTGTAAAAGCTTTCATCTTAATGTGTATTTTTTTCATGTTTATCTAATCCACTACTCCAAACATAGCTTATAAAAACTTAAGCAAAGCAGTCTTGAATGTAGAGGAAATTATATTAGCATTATTTTTCAATAGTAGAGAAGTGTAGAATGAAGGAACAAAAATGAAGAATATATTCAAACTAGTATCATAGTATATAGCTATTTCTCAGGGAGGACTATACCATGCTTTTCCTGCTAAAGGAAGCAGCTGAGAGTCAAAAAATTCTATAATTTTAAGATCAGAATATATTATTGAGACTTTCATTTTAAAAAATACTGTAGCAAGTGATTTTGCTGTTTTGAGAAAACATAGACTAATAGCTTTAACTGTGAACATTATATGTCTTTGATAACTAATACATTCTTTATCTTCCCCAGCAACGGCATTTATGTAATCCTGTACTTCCTGCTGGGAAACAAGTGTTACTCACACACACAGTTCCATCCATCGCCTTCATAGCCATCTTTACATTTACACTGGTAGGATCCATGTACGTTGTAACATTGTGCAAAGCTGCTGCACTGATGCTGACCAAGAGAGCATTCATCTACATCTGCATTCGCGGGTAGGAGAAGGAGTAATTTCATTAAGAAGTGGTGCGATGACATGCAAAATCACACACATGATCAAAAACTATTTTTTCCAATGCAAAGGTCCACATAAATCCAGCAGATAAAGAAGAAAAAAAATAGCATAACATTTGTATCCAGAACTACCTGGACATTGGTTGGTCTGTCTTAATTCATTGCTTATGCCCTTCCCCCATTCCTAACATCCCAACCATCACTGTGGCCAGAGACATTCCAGTGATAGAACAAACACAAAACAAAAACAATGATGGAGTTTATTTACCATGACATTGATATTTGCCTCCAATGTACATGAGGTCGAAGCCTTTATGACACTTGCAGACGTAACTTCCAAAAGTGTTGACACACTGCCTAAATCTGGGGCAGGACACTTTCCCTGTAGCACATTCATCAACATCTAGAAACGTAAGTTAATTACATCTTAGTACGCATGAGGGCATGTTCAGACAGTGTGGGTTTAAGACAAATAACTGACAGCCACTGTTGCCTGACACACAGTAGCTCAAAAGCAAACACAAATTTCATATCTCCAAATCCCTGCATCCCGCTAATGCCAGCTGTGATTTCTCATACCCTGAATTAGAACATACACTGTGTCTTACACAGTTGAAGCAAAGGTTTTAACTTCAAGGAGTCATCCTTGACAATCCTCAGTCCCTTAACTCCCAAATCATCAAGTTTAGTTAATTCTACTTCTCAACAATTAGTTATTAAGCCTGTCTAACCACTGCTATAACCCTATTTCTTAGCCACAGTCACCAGCCACACACAGTTGGAAGAATCTCCACACTGGTCTTCATGCTGCCAGTCTTACCTGCTCCAAAGTATTCACTACCAAACTATCAAAATAATTCCATTACAACATGAGGTCATTATTATGCTTGAAACCTTTTAAGTGTTTTATTCACTTTTTGAATTAAATTTATATTTGTCTCTATGTCATTTTGGAAGACCTACAATAAATATTCCTCATCTATAACTCTGGCTTGTGTCTCAAGACACCACCTACTCATGCTCTTCAATTAAGTGACTTACTTCTTTTCAAACCTCACAAAGGCCACGTGTGGCAGTGGACATTTGTAATCCTAGCGCTCTAAGCTGAGACAGAGTCTCAAGAGTTCAAGGCCAGCCTGGGCTACTGAGTGTCTGTCTTAAAAAGAAAACAAAATAAATTTACAAAATCCACACTCAAGCCAACTTCTTTCTTACTGCCGTAGCCGGCAATATTTTCACCTGTTGGCAGATTCTCCATATGTGTAAGGGGCTTTCTTTGACCATTACTTTCTAAAACAGACCCTTTCTAGGGGGTTATTCTCTTATTGCTTCACGTTAACATTTAGCCCTGAGCATAGTTTAAGCAATTCTTATTTCTTTTGTCTAATCACTAACTAGAATGTTGATTTCATTAAGATCCACTCTATCATTACTGTATATCTAGTGAAATGTCTGGAAGGTAGAAGATGCTCAGTAAATCTCTTGATTACTTAGTACCTTCATGTCATATTGATCACATGCTAGGTACCATGAAGACAGGGTCTCATTCAGTACTCAAAACGGTTCTATACAGCATGACTTTAATAAAGAGATGCAAACTCATACGTAAGAAAGTTCCTTGCCTAACTAAAGTTACTTGTCTAGATCTAGCAGAGCCAGGTTTGACACTGTAACAGACTCAGCCACAGTCTATACTGCCATCTTAATTTCCTAGGAAATAAATCTAAACCCTGTGGTGTAATAGATAATTTAGCACCATCAATCTCTTCAGCCTGGCTACTTCATTGTTCCAGCTTGCCTCGGACATTCTAGAAATACTGGGCTCTTCTTGACTTCCTATACATTGTACTTGGTTGAATCTCAGGGCCTTGGCACATGTGATTTGCTCTGCCCAGAGTTTCCTCCTGTCCTCCATTCCTGAGGAAACAAGGTTCCTATGGACCATTCACAGAAGTCCTCTGTGGAAACAGCTGGCAGCTAGTGTAAGGGAGTGTCTTTTCCCTTTCTTCAACCTTCTACTGTCTGCCTTTGTCCTGCAGAGACTGTGGACAGAAGGGCTTGCTTCTTGGACTTACCCACACAGGTCCGCCCATCCGGAGCCAGCTGCAGGCCAGGGGAGGGGCACTGGCATCGGACTTGTCCTTTCAGCACATCGCAACCATACTGACAGTTGGCCATGGAGCACGTTAGTGCACCTGAGGACAGAGCGACGGCTGACTCAGAGAGCTAGGAAACAATCTGTAATTTAAATAACTATGTGCTTCACCTGCCCAGAGTCAGTAACAATGAATCAATAATGACAACAAAGAGGCCTCCATTGACGAACCTTCTAAGAAGAGGGAAAATGGAAGGAGATACCAGGAGTGGGAAGCAGGTCAAGAGACAAGAGTGTGGGGGAAATATGACAAACAACATTATATATATATATATGTACATATATATGCATAGATACATGAAAATATAATAAAATCCAATATTTGATGTGATTAACATATGGTAATAATTGTTTAAAAATGGACAAAGGGCAAGACTTCCCATTTTGTAAGAAAGATTAAGAGGTGAGTTTATCATCACCATCATCTAGAGCAAATTCGAATGTTTTAAAGAACTTAAAGACACATATAAGACTTCGAACTCACATAGATTATCTGGAAATTTTTTCAGTGGCCAAGGAAAGTAGAAAATTGAGGTATCCTTCCAGATTACTCAGTCTAAGTGCTGTTCTTAACCAAAACATCCAAATAACTACCTTAATCACCCATGAAATATCTCTGGAGGGCAGATGTCTCAGTGGCTTGCTGTATCAGAAGGCTTTTGTGTTCCTGCCACATACTGCTAAACACGCCATTCCAAAACTTTCCTTTGTTATATATAGAGAGCGATAAGTACAATCTGCCAGTCTTTTTTACTTTTTTTTTTTTACTTTATAAAATACAGCCTCGTTAACGGGTCATTTGATAAAAATAAAAATTACGTCATTAATTGTTGAAGATGATAAAAACATAAGCTCAGTTCATCCATCAGCTAGGCAGAGTTGTAGATTATTGTCAATTTTACAAATGCATTCTAACATTAGTAGGAAAATCTACTTCTTTTTTGTGAAAAATATACATCAAATCTGCATTTATGATATATGCATTTCCTTTGTTCACTTCTGAAACTTAAAATCTTCAGACTATTACCAAAGATAAAAATGAAGTGAGAAGGCATTTATGTTCATAAACACACAGCCAACCCGATAGATTCTCTCTGAGCAGTGTCTCAATAATCAGTCATTTAAAAAAAAATCTACCTATAATAGCTCTACATACAAGTAGAACACAGGGATAAACACATTGCCCTCCATTTTGCGATGTCTATTCTAAACATCATTTCCAAGTCAATTCAAAATCGGCATCCACAATAAAAGAATGTCACACATCTAAAATGGGTACCTCTTATTCTGAATTTCAGTTCCTTAGGTACACTTATAAACACATACACACATCCTGTTTGGACAGACCCAAGAGGCCATGTTCCCAAAGGCATGCTACCAGAGCATGCTAGAATTCAAGCCCGAAGCCCTTAGAAAGCAGTTAAGATTCTTGACATACTTGAGCAAGAGCCATCCGGCATAAGCATATATCCGTTGAGACAGTAGCACTTGTAGCTGCCGAACGTGTTCATGCACCTGTGCTTACAGGGCCGGGGCTTCAGACCACACTCGTTTAGATCTGAAAAGAATGTGGGTTGATGCAGAAAAACAAAATCACAACTCCTCAGCACTAACACACAATATTTCAAATGCTTCCTGATACAGAGACATAAAGGAGAAAAGCAGTTTGAGGACTTTTCTGGAACCATTATTATGTGAGAGAAAGCTTGTTCACGCACTCTTAACTGTTCTCTATACTAATGGTGGCCACATGTCACTATGACCTTTGTGATTCTCTGTTCATAAAAGACCATTAGGATGAATCTCCTGACCAGTATGCATCTGCCTCTTCATCCCTAGAAAGAGAGCATACTCACCTCCTCATGGTAAAGGATGCTCTCTCAATCATATCTCCAGCTGCAAATATGCTAAAACTCCTATGTTCTACTGAGAGATCCGTGTGTCGGGGAGGGGGGATGTCTGGGGCTTGAACTCAAGGCCTGAGCATTGTCCCTGAGCTTCTTTTGCTCAAAGCTAGTGCTCTACCCCTTGAGCCACACCTCCTCCACACGTCCTGCTTTTTGGTAGCTAACTGAAGATTCTCACCAACTTCCCACCCACACTGGTTTTGAACTGTGATCCTCAGAACTCAGCCTCCTGAGTACTAGGATTACAGGGTGAGCTACTGGTGCCTGGCAAGATCTGTTTTTAATAATCATGTTACTTTCAATTCTTTTGTCTCTTTAAAGGAAGTATTATATGAGTATAGTTTACATCACAAGGTAGCTATATTAAATATTAGACTGCTTGATAGTCTCAAAAAATGGCTATGTTTTTCAGAGGATAAAACTACATAAATTACAGTAATCATTATTGTGGGATTTTTGCTGTTATTCAAATTTGGAGATTCTATACTGATCTCAGATTAAAAAGGAAAATTCAGCCTATTGCTTTAATATGCATTCAAGTTACAAAATAAATTAGGAAAAGAAACCTCTAATTTATTTTCACTATGTGGCAGTTAAAGGAGACTGTGGAAACACTAATGGACAAACATAATGGACTATCAGAATACATTTTTATGTTTATTGGCTTAAATATCAATATGAAATGGATTAATGAATTCTACATTATAAAAGTTTCTAACTCAAGTTGAACATTGCCTCTAATGAACATAAAATTCACAATGACATATGAACACTGACATAATAATGCCCATAATATAAACTTCATTAAAAAGAAATGTGACCACATGTTTATTTTGTCTGGAAACACCAGCATAAGTACCTGATTAGCATAATTCAATTATCAATTAATCCATGTCACTGAGTAAGAAATAGAGTCAATATATTTAGTTAAAAAGTTGTCTTCAAATATAATCGAATTTAAACCTAACTTGTTCATGTTTAAAATGTGCATATTTTACTGCAGAAAATCACTTAGTTTCAATATGTTTTAAAACCACTAAATAAAGAACGGCGCTAAGAATATTTTCACACCATAATCACTTTCTACATGGTCTTTTTTTTCTACTCTTAACACAAATATAAGCAAATCTTCAGCTGGAAAAAAAATTCTGGGAAGGTAAATTAAAGCAAATATTTTTGTTGTTTTTTATGCTTTCTTCAATTCTCTATTCTATTGTGCCTTACTTAGTCAAGGCTTTTCAAAACAGAACATTTTAAATATTTCAAAATGTTTCCTTCATAGAAGGGGCTTTGCAGATTGCAGAGCCAAAAAAAAAAAATAGTTTTCTCCCTTTGTTAAATCAATAATCCAGGAGAACTGACTGAGTAGAAATTCTCCTCCATTCTCAAGCTGCTCTACCTGTATGCAGTATTTATTAAAAGTATGAGTCAGAGAAATTTGTCCCATCTTCTCAGAGGAGTTCATTATCATCACTAACACTGTCCTGCGGTCATACCTGGCTTTGATCAATCCATAATGGATACTACTGGAAGTAATACTTAAATCTGAGTATAAGAGAAAAGCTTTGTATTTAAATTTTTTCTCTGCAACTAACAAAAATGTAACAATAGAGTAGAATCAAGCAAAAAAAGATTAAATTGTAAATCTTTAAAGCATACTAATGCATTTTTGAAGTATGAATTTAAAATCCCTAAGCGTATTTTAGATGGTTCTAGAAACTTCTGTAGATGCCTGATGGGAACTAGTTAGATGTTTACAACTTCATGTAGCTTAGGAACAAGGAGTATTCACACTGGTGAAAATCTCTTTAGACACTGCTTCCTATGGACTAAAGCTGACATCCAGTTGAGGCAGCTTTTTTACCATCTGGCTCCAATGTTAGCCAAAAACAGAGGCCCTTTAGCTACTGCTATGAGAATCCAGATTGGGGCTGCCAGTGGTCTTAGAGACTGGCTTTAATGAAAATGTATCCTGCCCTTCCCATAGGAAAAGCACTTTGGGGCTAGGAGTCTTGAAATTGAAATAAAAACCAACCGTCATCATTGGGAAAAATCTAGGACTTACTTTATGAAATGGTATGGGAAATGAGTGCATGTAGAGATTTATTGGCTATTTTACCTGTTATTAAATATGTACATAAGTATCCAAACATATGGAAAGCAATTTGAGAAAGCGGCCTTCTAAGAGCCGTTGATGGACTGTATGACATTCCCTGACAGATGCATGGTATTAATATCCCCAGTGACTGCCATCATGGCCCATCAATCTCACACAAGTGTCTCCTAAAAACTGCACAATGACTTTTACCAAAACTACTGTAGCCATGACAAAATAGGATCCACAGTCATCCATGTTTATCGATATCTGTTAAAACATCAGTTTTCTTTGGGCACTCCAAAACATTATACACATTTGATATCCTGGTAAGTAACCTCATCGCCTGCAATTTCTATAATTATGTTACCTATTTTCCAGACCTGAAGGCTTATAAAATTGAATTAGGGTGTTCTGCTTTCGATAAATGCTATGCTTGTTACTACAATTTATCATACTATAAACTAGCAACAATGTGCTGTTATCAAACTAAGTCAGAAATTGAAAAATGGCATCTCCAAATTACAGTAAATGATTGTATAAGAAGAAGGAAATAAAAACCATGAAAATTCTCCTTGATACACACTGTCTCAAGTAAATCTTAAAAGTGAGTAAGAGACCTTATACTCACTTTTAGGAAACAGAGGTTGAGTATTTTTTTTTTATTTTAAACTTACTTTAATCTTGCTCCTTCTGGGAGTTCATAATAAAGCATAAATCATCAGGGAAAGATCTATGATAAATTTAATAAATGCTATCAGGTACCTAGCTGACATCAAAAGATAGAAATTTACAATTAAACCACTTACATTCAAATATTTTAAGTATTTGAATATAAATATTCAAAGTATTCTGAATTCTCAATAAATGAATACATACATATATGTAGCTATATGTATGTACATACCTATGTATATATACATATATATATACACATAAACATATGTGGATATATACATATATTCCTAAGGAGCATTACCATCAGAAGTACATTTAACCATATTGGTAAATTCAGAGCTTGGTGAGAACAATGATGGTGGGGCGAGGGGAAGATAGCAAGAAAGGAGTTGGTCCACAACAGAATTGCAAGCTGCGTAGCATTATTACTCTTGAAAAAAGGATCAGAAATTTTATGAGCATGCCAACACTAAAAAAGTAGCTTGAAAAACACGGGAAGAGATCTGCTGTAAAAGATACCCCAATGTAATTTTAAGGACAATTTTTCAGTAATTTTAACACACCTAGACTTTTCTTTCTCTCTGAGGCATACATTTGTCAATATTTCAGAAAAATGATTTCAACTTTACCTTATTCGACAAAGGGAGATCATGGACAAACAGATGACAGTATATCAACTGCCATACCTGGAATAAATTATAAAGGACTGAAACTAATCCCACTGTTCTGATTACTTGGGCCAAACATGTATAACTATATCCAGTTCCCTATCAGTAGAGAAAATATTTAACACAATTGTATCTTATTTCAGTTCTGACATAAACTAAGTTATAAGTTCTTAAACCTATGAGTGGATATGAAAATAAAATCTCGTAAAAGAACTATAATCCCACTTACTTTTCTACAAAAATTTCCTGCACAATGAAAACATTCATCATTTTGTGGTCCTACAATGATACTAATGCTCCAAGCCAAAAGGGCAAGAATTATTGTCCTGTGATGCCAATGCGTTTGCTGAGATCCAAATACCTTAAATGGTTTCAAATTAGCTATTTGAAACCAGAAATTAAGGTTTATTTTATTACAAGATGCATACTGAAAGAAGCTAAAGTATAGTTAATTTCTAGATAAAACTAAATTTCTATGCCTCAGACAGAGGAAGGGGAGAAGACTAAATTATGTCTAACAGCTACCTGGAAAAAGGAACCAAACCCTTCATCTCAGTTGCTTTGAAATTCCTCATTTCATCTACCTATCTTGCGACCCAATATCTGGATAATATTTCGAAGCTCAGAAAAGAAGAAAAGTGATATATGACACAGTAAAAGGAGAGGAAAGGCTCCATGCTTTTCTGGGCACAGAGAATCAGCACTAGGTAACCATTTGGGCTATTTGCTTCACATGCTCAGGCTGAAGGCTAGCAACTCCTAGGCTAGTCTTCAGAACATTTGCAAGAAGTAATGTAACTGCAGGAAGCCGTGCAGGTGCAGGTGGGAAGAGCAGACCACCTAGACAATGCACGCTCACCCCTTGAAGGTAAACTTGTGGCTTGATGATCCAGGGGTTGAAAAACAGGCTGCTCACTGCCTTGGTCAAAAGAAGGTGGGTAGAAGGGCTGGTCTTCACACCAGGAAGAAGGTAATAAGAGTCAGCTTTGAACTGATGTCATTTTTAGCCCTAAAAATCTTCACAAGTATATATTAAACAATTACATAAAGTTGATAAACTTAAAAAAAAACTCTTTAGACACTTCACAATTTCCTTATTGTAAATTTCCTAAATATTTATGCAGTCATCTCGCTTCTCCAAGACTACATGAACATTATATGTGAATAGTTCATCATTCTCATATGATTTCTAAAAACAACAACAAAGAAAGGAGCACTTTTAAAGCATGATTTGGGTCATCAACAGAAAGAGAAAACAAAAGAATAATATAGATTACAATCAACCTGCTCTGTTCAACAATACTAAAGTCTTAAATGAGACACTTATTATTTTTCCTGTATTGTTACAACATATAACAGTGCAAAATTATGCACCATTTTCTGATTTTAAGTTGAAGCATGACAGATCATCTATGTTTTCATTAAATAGAACATATGTCATATTTAAGTCACATTTAATTAGAACATATGTTAAGTCAGAAGCTTTATGCAAAATGTGTTCACTATTGCCTTTATTAGTTTACCAAACTACTATAAGATGAATCCAATTCAAAGTAGAGATCAAAGAGACAATAATGCTCTCTTTTATTAACCAGCAACACATCCAAATCAAATAAGCATTGGTTTCTGTGGTGGAAAGCATTCATCTTTCAGAAAGTGAAGGGTATATGTAACTACTAAAGTTAGGGTAAGAGACTTGAAGTTGTACCAATAAAACAGTCAAATTTTGGATGTGATGAGTACAACAAAATGTAATGTCTGATTCTATGCTACCCAATACTGATTCTCCTCTTAGAATGAGTAACTAAGAAAACATAAGAAACATGCGAAACAAACTATGTGAAAACATTAGTAATTGATATTTATAAATTGTTTCTTTAGGAATCCTTGTTAAATATGTGGCAAATTCAGAAAATCGATTTATTTCTAAAACTACATAATGGTATATTTCATGCTAAAAATAATCCCCCAGTGAGAAAGTTACAAAAAGATTATTATCCATAGCAGTAGTCACATTTTTTGGAAGGAGAAGACATTTATATGGGTAGAGATGGTAAATAAAATTACCAGAAAATGTAAAGCAGGAAACAAATGATTAACAATCATCTCGTCCGAGTTGGAGTAGATTTCCATCTACTTTGAAAGGTATCATGGGCCTGACAGATAGAGTAATGGCTAGTCCAAAACTATAACTTTATATCTGATCTTAGCATAACAGACCCAGAACTGACTCAGGGAAAACAAAGTCCCCAAGAGAAGCCTAAGCCTGTGGCAAAGCTATTAAATAAAGCCAGCTGCAAAGTGTGGCTTGCCCTCCTATTCTGGCAGTGCCCCTGGCAGTTCTCAAAGCATTGGATAGGCACTTGTCATTTATTTAAGCAGTGTTCTCTGCCAACTATGTTTCTCCAGGGTTAGCAGTTAAAAGTATGTAACTAGCAGAAACATTCTCAGCAAATACTTGCCTTCTACCCAAACCTATTTTTAAGCAAAAGCTAATTTCCCCTTCTAGGAAATCATTTCCAATTCACAGCTTCTTGACATTTTCATCCTGCAGAAAACATATTCTGTTTGACTGTCCATATATCTGAGGCATGTTTTCTACTTTATTAAAAACATAAGGGCCTAGATAAAACAAAAAAAAAGTCTGATGTAATTTGTTATATAGTAGCCATGGACAATTTGCTGTGACAACACTTATGGTCTCTCAGCAAGGTCAACACTCAAGTCATTCACCACAGCCACCCTTCACCTTGCAGGGCTTCTCCAGCCTATGAATCCAGAGACTGTCAGAGCTCTGGCACCAGAGAGTTCCATGGAACCCTCTCAAGTTCCAATGGTATTTAGCGCCAACAACCAGGATACAAATCATTCATTCGGTTCACAAATACTTAATACGCATTTTGCCTATGAAAGTTACACAGAAATCGTTTTCAGAAACCCAGGAAAGGATGCATGGGCTTTCCCATCAGAAACATGGCACAATTGCTTGTTTTGTAATGAATGATTAAAACACGTGAGGGTGTTTTAACTTGGGATTGTGTTTTCAAGACTGGACTTGAAATTACATTGTCAGTGTTACCAGTATTGGTGCAGATTTTAAAGTCATTTGGTTACTAATAAAAACCCTCTTCTCCCTAAGGAATAAGGGTTGGGAGGCAAGGTTTTGACTTAGAATATTCTGTTTTCTTTTCTTTCTTTCTTTTTTTTTTTTTGGTCGGTTGTGGGGCTTGAACTCTGGGCCTGGGCGCTGTCCCTCAGCTCTTTAGCTCAAGGCTAGCACCCTACCACTTGAGCCACAGCGCCACTTCCAGTTTTCTGAATGGTTTATTGGAGATAAGAGTCTCATGAAGTTTTCTCCCAGGGTTGGCTTTGAACCACAATCCTCAGATCTCAGCCTCCCTGAGTGGCTAGGATTACAGGCGTGAGCCACTGGCGCCCAGCTCTATTTTCTTTTCTAATAGAAAAATGGAAATGTGCTACAGGAATAAGAGCTGGTTTTCTGAGAAGAAGATATGCTCAGTGATGAAGCCTTGTTCCAATAATAACTTTAGTGTTTGTGTAGAATTAATATAGCTCCTGTAAATAAATTTAAGTAAGTTTTTCTGTCACCTCCAAACGTGACTTTTTAATAGCCTTCTTTAATATAAGTTCTCGGTATTAATACATCAAGGTTTTATAGTGTCAAAACATTCATGAAACCTCTGATGGTTTTTATGTACCACTTTAAAAAATACACTAGGTTTTAATATAAACTTAGGCTGAGAAAAAAAGATAAAATGGATTTTTAGAAGATTAAACTGAGATAATAAAAACACTACTTATTCCAGAGACTACCATGTTCATTTGATTAATTCCAAGTTAAAAATAGAGTGTCATAAGATAGAAAGAAACGGCTAGGCGCCAGTGGCTCATACCCATAATCCTAGTTAATCCTAGGTAATCAGGAGGCTGAGATTTAAGGATTATGCATGGTTCAAAGCTAGCCTGGGCAGAAAAAAGTCTGTGAGATTCTTGTCTTCAATAAACTACTCAGAAAAAGCCTCAAGAGACACAGTAGCTCAAGTAATAGAGCACTAGCCTTGAGTACAAAGAGGTTCAGGGACAGTGCCCAGACCCTGAGTTCAAGCTCCAGGTCTAGAAATGATGATGATGACGATGATGATGATGATGATGATGATGATGATGATGATGATGATGTTGGTGATATAAAAGAAACTCAAGTTGGGGCTGGGAAGGTGGCTCAGTGGTAGAGCCCTTGCCTTGCATGCATGAGGCCCTGGGTTCGATTCTTAAGCACCAGATAAGCAGAAAAAAAAAGCCAGAAGTGGCGCTGTGGCTCAAGTGGTAGAGCACTAGCCTTGAGCTGAAGAGCTGAGGGACAGTGCCCAGGCCTAGAGTTCAGGCCCCACAATCGGACCCCCCCCAAAAAAAACCCACAAAAAATAACAGATTAGAACATATTTTAAAATAATAGCTTCTCCTACTACTGGAATATGTCACATTTGGGTAGCATAGATTTCATCTAATGAACAATTATTTATATTTAAAATGTCAATAGGGAGGCTAAGGAAGATGGTGAGAATGACTACTGTCCACGTAGATTATTTGAATAAATAAAAATAGAACAATGAGACTTCTTGAAATTATTTTAAGAAGGGGGCTAGGGAAGAATGGAGAGTACTAAAGAAGATGAGACTGGATGAACTATGTTGTAAAAATGTGGCAATGTAACCATGATATTCCTCTCTGTATAACTAATGGAAGCTAATAAAAAATAAAGGAGAAACAGGGTGGGGAAAGTAATAGAATAGGTGAGTTTGATTAGAATATATTGGAATACATTGTTTACATTCGAGGAAATGTTGAAATGAACTCATGTGCCTGTGTGTGTGTGAGAGAGAGAGAAACAGAGAGAGAGAGAGAGAGAGAGAGAGATCTCACATCATCTACTTCATCTGACATTTAAAAGTGACAGAAAATATGATTTTATTTTTTAAAAAAATTTGGTTACCTGACTTATGAAACTGTAACCCCTATATAACCCCACCTTTATAATAACAACACATCTTTTTCTTCAAGTTATAAAATCTAAAGCTAACTTTCCTTTATTTCTAGCTTTTTTATACCTAATACTTGAAATTCATGAGCAAAATTAATCTGACTTGTTAGAAAAGTCGGGGGGTCACATTTCCAGTTGTATTTTCTTTTTCTTTTTTTTTTTTTTTGGGTCCAGGGGCCTGAACTCTGGGCCTGGGCACTGTCCCTCAGCTCTTCAGCTCAAGGCTAGCGCTCTACCACTTGAGCCACAGTGCCACTTCCGGCTTTTTTTCTTTTTGCTTATGTGGTGCTGAGGAATCGAACCCGGGGCCTCGAGCATGCAAGGCAAGCGCTCTACCACTGAGCTACCTTCCCAGCCCATCCAGTTGTATTTTCTACATCGCAAACTAATATGATAGCAAGGCCATGGATTTCACAAACAGTAAGTTTAAGTTGACACATCAGTTCTTTTACCAGCTAATTCTGTGAAACTGAGCAAGATATTATCCAAAAGCTTTAGTCTCTTCAACTGAAAAAGACAAAACAATTGATAAATTATTTATTCCTTGTTTATAATAAGGCCTACTGTCTAGTGGTTTATGATGATAAAAATAGATAATACATATAAAATTCCTATGAGACTGTATCAGATACAAGTTTGCTTATATAAGCAACTGATGTTGATTCTTCAAAGTTGTTTCTTAAGTTAATCTCAGAGGAGTATTCCTAACTCTTCCACATTGTCAATGGGCTTGCTATTGGAAGTGATCACCAAATTTTAAGTCAAATGCCCTGAGTTCAGTATTCAAAGGGAGCACAAACTGAGTCTGAAGTTGCCAAAGAGGACCCAACTCCTTAGTAGAAGAACAAGCCCAATGAGTGGTAAGAATTCTACCACTGCAGATAAAACAAGGCTCCTCTTCAAAACACATTTTAATTGGTGTTAGAGAATAAAGGGGCATACCAACATTCAATTACTTTTGAGTATTTTATAAAATTATGAACAAAAAAATGGCAGCTCACATATCTGGGAAAAATAGCTCGACTGGAATGAGAATGTAAAACTTTATGTCAAGAATCAAGGTTTGAGATGATTTGCAGGTGTCTTCCTACCTTGGTTGCAGGTTTTTCCAGCATAGCCAGGATGACACTTGCACTTGTTTGGCCCAATACATTCTCCATGTTTGCACTGAGGTTGGCATACAGCTGTGGAAAAAGGATATTGTACATTATATTTAGGTCAGCATCATGAGACCCATAAAGCATTCATGCCATCATCTATGTGGTAATTAAAGAAAAAAAATGAACTTACAATGGAATGGCAGAAAGATATAAAGTCCTTATTTCCTACAGAACCTGCATACAGTACACACAAACATAGCATATATGTGTTTATGTGGATGTTTGGTGTAGATATCACTTACGTATAGAAAAATGAACAAGACAATTTATAAAGACACATCCTATGCACAATCCTAACTGATATTTGTCAACAGTTAGAACTTTACAATAACCTGCACACAGAATCTCAAACTCATTCTATCAAATATACTTCTAAAAAGTAGTTCCTTGCTCAAAGATACTGAGAACACATGAAATTAAGATAAATGTCTGGGCTGGGGATGTGGCTCAGTAATAGAGTACTTGTCTAGCATGCAGGAAAGGCCCTGGGTTGGATCATCAGCAACACACACTTACACGAAATTATATATACATATATATTTGCATACACATATATATGTATGTGTTTATGATTATATAACTATATATACCTAAATTTTAAAGCTTTAAAATTTAAAGCTTTAAAATTGATATGTAAAGATACATATATGCATTACATATATATTCAATTAATAAAACATATTCTTCGAAATCATATTCCAAGTACAAAATGATTCAAAGTGAAAGATTGTTTCCATTGTCTTGGTCTTCATCCTAAAATGTACTACAAGGGCTCTTCAGTTTATAACAGCTTTCTGTGGCTTACCAGAGCACACAGAAAGGTCTCAGTTCAACATGTACTCTATCTTCTACACTTCCCTCAGGATCTCAAATTACTGTATGTCACCTTAGTCCTTTTATTTTAAGCTACTCATTCTCTACTGGATATGGGCCTGTGTTTTGAAGACATTTGGCAATTTCTGGAGCCAATTTTGGTTGTTACAATGGGGAGCGCTGCTAGTGGCTAGTGGGTGGAGAATGCAGATGCTGCTCAACATACTGCAGTGCTCAGCTGTCTCCAGAACAAATGATCCAAGCCTTACTGGCAGCAAGACTGGGAAATTTGGCTTGGTCCTGCACTAGATATATATGTTCATTACACTATGCCAGATACCACAATAAACAAAAAAGAGATAATTGCACAGTATGGTTCCTGGTTTCAAGTAACCTGCAATCTAGATAAAAACAAAAGATGCTTCCAATTCAAGGCAATATTTATTAGCAAAATGGGTAGCACATATGAAATTTATGAAAAAATCACCCCATAAGCAAATCCATCTGGATTTGTGCACAAGTCTAAGATACTTGTGTTAGACCATGAAGCATGCAGACACAGAAAGGAACTATTACTTGAGGAGAAGTAAATTACTTAGCATAGTTGATCATAGATAAGTCAGAGGTCACACAAGAGACTTGTGTGGGTAAAAGGGTGGATAAATGCTGATGGGAGGGTGATATCAGAAGATCCTGCTCCGGAAGTTTCAAATGTTAATATACATTTCCTATGCAGGAAATGCTTTTTAAGTTTATCATCATCAGAAGAATTAGTGGATCAAAATGAAAGCTCTGGGAATATCAGCATAATTATATTCAGAATGGATGGAAAAACATCTAGAGGCAGAAAAGGGAGTTAGAAGACAAATGAAATCATTCACATCGGACATGAGGAAGGCATGGTTTGTGTTGATGACAGGAGGAGATGCGCTTCAGTGAAAAGCTGATAGGCCTTTGAAGACTCAGAGAGTAGGAGTTCACAATGGCCAAATGTTTCAAAGCTTGCTCCTTCTCATATCAGCCATGCTAGCCTCCATCCTAGGATGTGCTCCCAATTTCCTCCATCTTTCCGTTTCTTGCAAGTTCAATATATGTGTTATATTGTTTTCTAAGTCCCTTCACTCAACACTCACTAAGCCTCCCTTACATTTACAAAATTATGTGGTAATTTTACTTCTTGTCTGTTCCACCAACTTACCCTGAGTCCCTAACAAATGCTTAAGATATAGAAGCTCCAGAAGTATTTGACTAAAAGGCTTGCCAAAAGGATGAACAGAGAGTACATGATAGAGAGATGAAGTTGGAAAACCCTTAAGATCAGATTTTGGACTTGGCATTTAAAAGGAAGGAATTGTATTCAGTTTTGTGAGAAGAAATGAGCTATCTCAGAGGGGGTCCAATATCACCTACAGTGGATTATACACATGGAAGATGGTTTATACTATGGACAGATGTTTAAAGTAAGTTACAGAAACTACTCTATATGTAACATTCTAATCTTTAAAAAGGATAATACATAAATATATGAATGCAACTTGAATAATTAAATAACACTGAGGTACTCAGAACGCCATATTTTGAAAATGAAATAGATACCTTAATTTTATTAGCTATAAGTCAAGGTATTACAGTCCTTTAGAATAACTGGGATTTAGAAATCTTTCTACAAACATGAAAAAGTAGCTCAGAATATATCACTTAAAAGCATGAATAAGTGCGTTTAGAACACTTTGTGCAACAAAGATGACCTCCTCCCCAGGCTTTCTTGCCCTCTGACCCTTGACTAGTTCTATGTCCATCTATTTATCAGGTGTGCTCTGGTAACTAAAGAGTTTTGTTTTTGGTTCTTCCTCCTTTTCTTGTTATTTGTTCTCAGCAGAGTGCTCTAATCTTGGGCACAGCAAATACACACATTCCAAGAGGTCAAGCCTGTTAATGTGTCTTCAGTATTTTAAAGCAAACTGCTAACTGCAGAGTCTTCATTGAAATAACCAATAATTATAGATTGGCCAATGGCTATTAAAAGTGATAAGATATTCACAATGCTGAGCTAATTAGTTTCTTCCTAGAAATGGGAAACTTTGTAAAATTTTGCACAAAGGGCTTTCTCTTATTATCTTGTTGTCTTTATATCAGAGACAAAATTCGGTAAATATATATGAAATACTTATCATGTATGATGTATTATGCTAGACAAATGTAAGGAGAGTCACAGAAGTAATGAAAAATAAAGTGTGTAGCTAATTTTGTTTCATCTATGACAAGGTAGGAGAGATAAAGGAACAAAGAAGTGTGGGTAATTACAGCTACAGATGCTGGAGAGGCCTCAGCTGAGACCTGTGAGCTGAGCGAGTGTTAGAGGTAAGAGGCAGCTGGGATTAGAACGAAAACCTTCCAGAATAGGAGCAAAATGGGAGGGGGAGAAGTGAAGAGGCTTCTGGTGAGTGCGAAGTGTCTGTGGGCTGTGCTATAAAGCGATTCCAACAGCAAATGTATCAAAAGGAGATTGAGAGAGATCATAAAAGCCCAGCTGAATTCTTTGGCTCTTTACCAGTATCTATCTTTCCTTTTTTTCCTGCTTTCATACACAATGACTTCAGTATGTTTATATTGTTTTTCTTTAGTGCAGAATTCGTTAGCAATGGGAAACCACATTTCCTATCCTCCCTGGTAGCTACAAGTAGTCAAATGACTAAATTCCAGTTAATTTACATGTAAGCAGAAGTAATCAGGTGGGATCTTTGGGATGGTACTGACAGGGGAGGGGGCCGACATGTATGCTTGCCTCTGGATTTCTATCTAGAACTCAAAAGGCATGGCTGAACTACAGTGATATTTCATGATCATAAGACGATCCTGAGAATGCAAAGAAGAGCAAGAGGCATAATATTACTCTGAATTCTTTGTGCCATTGTTATACCCAGCCAAGTATCTTTGAGCACTAGGCTGTGGAATCTGGACTTAATCTATGTATTAGCAAGCCAACAAAATGTGTGCGTGTGTACATGCTCACACCATGGATATAAGTATATATGTGTGTGTGTGTGTGTGTGTGTGTGTGTGTGTGTGTGTGTGTGTGTGTGTGTGTGTGTGTGTATTTTTCATAAACATATATATGTACATATATTTACTATAAAAAGGTCCAAGTATAGAAATAGAATTCATCAAATTTATTTTATATCTACAATACCATCCCCCATGGGAGTATAAAGGAACTTCATTTCTACAACTAACTACATTAGAAAAGATGCATACCTATTTTAAACCATAGAAAAATGGCTCCTAACTTTGGTGTAAACTGGCCTTCCTTCTAATAAATAATTTGATTGTAACATGGCTCTTAGAAACCAGCAAAACCAACCCTTGTAAGCATTTCTCTGTGAACAGAAGATCATTCACCTGCCCTTAAACAGAAAAAAAAAATTAAAAAGATGATCTATTCTTGTTTAGTAGTACACTTCTAAAAACATCAACTATAGATGATACTCTAAATTTGGAAGAAACAATGTGCTTGTGATTGCCATAAATTAATCAGAAAAAGCAAATTGTTTCTTGGCTTCATCAGAGAAATCAGAGATTTGGGCCATATTGATGGCCCACTATCACTAGCTCAGTAACTAAAGGCCAAGCAAAGATCACAGATATGACAGTTTTGTTATGATTTAGAAAACCAGTTACCAGAACTAAGCCCAAATAGATAAACCAAATTCTAAACTTCCTAACATTCCTGTAGCATAATCTCCAAGATGCCCTTAAAGTAACCTCTATGTCATTGTTTTAACTAGAAAAAGAAACAAGTCTCAACTGGCAAACCAAACATAGCCCTTCATATCACATGTCCAAACTTCTATTTGCCTACAATCCAAAATTCTACTCGAAAAAAAATCCTAACAGATGTTTCTAGGGTCCCAGGAACTGCACAGTGTTTTCTACCTCAGATATAAGTACTAAGTGATCAAATTAGCTACGGAAAAAGTGAACTCCAACACCCATTCTACAGTGTTTCATAAGTAAGCTAATCACACTGGGATGCAATTGCCGAAGTTTGAAAAATAAGAACATATTGAAAAGCCTAAGGAGGTAGGGAGTCAAGAAGGTGACAAGGAAAAAGCCAACTCAACCTCAGGCACTGTTCATACTCTTCACATAAATAAAAAGTCTTAAAAATTCTAAGAATCCTTCGTAAATTTCTCAATTTATATAATGCTGTTTTCAGGTACAGTACTACTAAAAGCATAAAGAACCTTGTCTTGCCAGGTGTTGGTGCCTCATGACTATAATCCCAGGAGGCTGAGAGCAGAGGATTGTGGTTAAAAGCCAGCACAGGTAAGAAAGTCCAAGAGATTCTTATCTCCAATTAAGAAGCAAAATGCTGGGGGTGGAAGTATGGCTCAAATGGTAGAGTGTGAGCCCTGCGTGAGAAAGCCAAGCAAAAGTGTGAGGCTCCGAGTTCAGTCCCCAATTTGGGGAAAAACAATAAAAGAATCTTGTCTCCCAGGTTATCTTGCTTTAAAAATAAAGTGACAGAGAAGCAAGCAATGGTAGGGTAGAAGAATGAATAGATTAGATAGACAGACAGACAGACAGACAGACAGACAGATAGATAGATAGATAGATAGATAGATATAGATAGATACATACATACAGACAGACAGACAGACAGACATGGATGCATACATACATACACACACACACACGCATGCATGCATGCATACATACATACACACAACAAACAAACAGTACATCCAACTAGCACCACAGAATTCAGGGGCTAGATTCACTTAAGAAAAACAAACAATGAGAATATCTTTTTCAAAGAGCACAAGTGGCTAAAAGCAGCATGAAATAGCTCACTCCTCTATTAATAGGCCCTGGGCGCAGGGGCAGAGTTTTATTGGCATCCAGTGGAAAGGGCCTTAGGACAACACATCTTACACACAGAACAAGACAGCGGATATTTTACTGTCCAATATCTCTATAACAGGACAATTCAGCTTCCCCCAAATTCTAGTGTCAAATTCTAGCTCATCCAAATTCTAGGGTCAAAATTCTGTGTCGATTCTATGATGGCCAAATTCACAGTCCTGCTGTAGTGAAAGAGAGGAAGGGCGAAGGGGAAGAGGGAAGAGGGAGGGAGGGAGAGAGAGGGGGAGGGAGGGAGGGAGGGAGGGGGAGAAGGGGAGAGGGGGAGAGAGAGAGAGAGAGAGTTAAAGTGCTTTGCACTGTTATCATAGGCTGCCCACTAAATGCTTCATGAACAAAACTGCAAACCACTTCACATGGCTGACTGAATTTATCCTCAAGGCATCCAAATAAGGCAGAAGTGAGCAGATGCTTCACCAGCCCACATGGAAAGCACAGAAAATGAAATCCAAGCTCACACTACCAGCTCCTCTGGTGCTCTGAAACAGAGCAGAGCAACCTCAGCAATTTGAGGGAATTTGGAAAAGAGGAGAGTGAGGTTAGAGCCAAATAATAAGCAGAAAAGGAGAAAGGAACTGACATTGGTGGCCTTTGCCTGTAATCCTACTCAGGAGGCTGAGCTATGAGGATCTCAGTTCAAATCCAGCCTGGGCAGGAAAGTCCATGACACTCTTATCTCAAGTTAACCAACTTGAGATAAAACTAAGGTGCAATGCCCAGAGCTCTAAGTTCAAGCACCAGTACACATGTGCACATATGTATGTATGTACACACACATACACACAGAGATAAAAGGGTAGAGAATGGTAATTAAACCTATTTAAATTACATTCTCATGAAACAAAACTTGCAGTGAAGAAGGGAGGGAGGGAGGGGGGCTAGGAAGTGAGGGAGAGAGGAAGGGAGGAAGGGAGGAAGGGAGGGAGGGAGGGAGGGAGGGAGGGAGGGAGGGAGGGAAGGAGGAAGGAAGGAAGAAAGGAAGGAAGGAAGGAAGGAAGGAAGGAAGGAAGGAAGGTAGGAAGGAAGGAAGGAAGGTAGGAAGGTAGGAAGGAAGGAAGGAAGGAAGGAAGGAAGGAAGGGAAGAAGGGAAGGAGGGAAGGAGGGAAGGAAGGAAGGAGGGAGGGAGAGAAGGAGGGAGGGAGGGAGGGAGGGAGGGAAGGAAGGAAGGAAGGAGGGAGGGAGAGAAGGAAGGAAGGAGGGAGGAGGGAAGGAAGGAAGGAAGGAGGGAGGGAGGGAGGGAGAGAGGGAGGGAAGGAAGGAAGGAAGGAAGGTAGGAAGGAAGGAAGGAAGGAAGGAGGGAGGGAGGGAGGGAGAGAAGGAAGGAAGGAAGGAGGGAAGGAAGGGAGGGAAGGAAGGAAGGAAGGTAGGGAGGGAGGGAAGGAGGGAAAGGAAGGAAAACGCGCGAGAGAGGGAGGAAGGACCTAAATATCCATTAATAAGAGATGTTAAATATGGTGTGTGTGTGTGTGTGTGTGTGTGTGTGTGCGCGTGCGTGTGTGCGTGTGTGTGTGTGTGTGTACACACAGGACTTTACTCAGAGCCTGGACACTTGAGTCACATCTCAGCTTGTTGGTGTTTAACTTGAGATAAGACTCTTATGGACTTACCTACCTAGACTGACCACCTGAGTAGCTGGGAATACAGGCATGAGCCGCCAATGCCTGCTCTTCCATCATGTTTTTAGCTCATCATCCTCAATGCTTAGGATGACATTCAGTACTACATTTAATGATCTGACTACTGCCTCTCAGCCAGCCTCATTTTTAATCACATGTACATACCAGCTAATCTGTAATTCACAAGAAGTAACCCTCTCTGATACCTCCACACAGTCAGAGGGAATGCCATTTGTTCCCTTCTCAACTGGAATTGCATCTAGTCAGGTTTCAATACTTATGTCAACCATTACCATACCAAGGTATGCTTTAGCTCCTTGTATAGAGTGTATTGTTCTGCCTGGTGATTTCATAAGCCTCTTGTATACTTCTATCATGAACTATATATACGTGTTGATATTTATGCAAGCATACCTCATGCTACATATTTGTGGGGTTTAAATCCATTTCTTTAAATACACAATACCTCTTCTGGAATTCTTCTGACAAGGACAGCCATGACAGGTGTATAAGGTATTAAAAGAATACAGAAGACAGAATTCCATTACAGGGAAGGAGTAGAACAGAGGCAAGGAGGAATTGTGAGCTGAATCTTAAAGAATGAGTAGAAACTCACAAAGATAACAAGTGAAGAGACTTTTACTCAGATGAGCAGCATAAACAGGCAGGAGGAACTGAGGGTCTGGAACGCAATGGCAGGATACTGTGATTCGGGCCATTCAACACCAGCAGCAGCAACAAAAATAACCATTTAAATAGAAGGCAGTTGTCAGCCTGAAAGATCCTTGTATTTAAGAGTCAAGCGTCTACCCGAGGTTGTGA
The DNA here is from genome assembly GCF_019054845.1 of Dipodomys spectabilis. Lineage (NCBI taxonomy): Eukaryota > Metazoa > Chordata > Mammalia > Rodentia > Heteromyidae > Dipodomys > Dipodomys spectabilis. The sequence continues at coordinate 4,218,385 of NW_024870974.1, forward strand.
ACAGCCAGCAAAATATCAACAAAAGATGGCACAATCAGATTACACTTCTGTGTTTCCAAGAATGTAAACTAACTTCTTTTTAGAAGCTTAAGAAAGAGTTAAGATCCAAAGACAGGCAAATACCTTTTCCCAGTAAGCTTCCTTTCCTAGAAACTATCAACCATTCATTAAGATCACATTTTTATCATAGTTTTTATTCCTTTTATATAGAAATGTACTCTTTACAAATGTACTGAACTGGCTAGGCACCAGTTGTTCACACTTGTAATCCTAGCTACTCAGGAGGCTGAGATCTGAGGATTGTAGTTCAAAGCCAGCCTGGGCAGGAAAGTCCTTGAGACTCTTATCTCCAATTAACCAGCAAAAAAACCTGAAGTGGAACTGTGGTTCAAGTGATAGAACATTAGCTTTGAGCAAAAAAGCTCAGGGACAGCACTAGCAGGCCTTGAGTCTAAGCCCCAAGACTGACACAAAGAAAAATAAAGTGTACTAAACTAACTGGGTATAAAGATGTGTTCTCCAGCAGAACCAATGATTTCAGTTCACCAGAAACCACAATAGAGAGCAGTGTGAAATAGGTTCCACTCAAGTGTTACAACGGGTAGAGAAGAGACAAATTTCTGGCTGTGACAATTAGGATGGCTTTCAGGAGAAAGCAGCAAGGAGCTATTTTAAATACATGTGAAGCCAGATACTGGGGGCTCACTCCTCTAATCCTAGCTACTCAAGAGGCTGAAATCCAAGGATCATGATTCCAAGCCTGCTTGGACAGAAAAATCTGAAGGAGACTCTCTAACTCCAGTTAACCTGCACAGAAACACACAAAGTGGCTATCTTTTCTTTACAAGGATTCACTCACAGACAAACATTTGCCTAGAAATAACAATGACACAAAATAGAAAAAAAACAACAACCAGAATGGACAAAAAATATACGGGTTATAGAGATGATATTTTTCTCCAGCCCTTGATTTAAACTAATGTAGTAATCTCCTTTTTTCAACTGTGAGGCTAAAGGGTAAACACGAAAGAATTTTTTTTCAAGAAATTACAATTATTAGATATTATTTCATCCAAGGCAGACCATAATACTGTGGCAATCCCATGTTCTTCTATGTTTAAAGTCGATTGGATATGGTTCAAAATGTGGATTGAAATGATCAATGACAGTGCTTATCAGTGCTCAGTAAAGAGCAGAAAGGAAGCAACTATGCCCTCAGATATTGCTCTGGGATTCAATAACTTATCAAAGCTTTCCATTTCCAAGTTACACAAAATTGGAGTCATCACCCCCACCCTCTCCTGTGTGGTTCTCTAGCTAATCAAAGCACAGTAAAAGCTCATCAGGGCTTTAATTCCATCACCTGCTCTCTACATCAGCACCCTACCACTACCCCATTTTATTGAATGGGGAGGGGGGATGGGGGGGGGACCTGAGCCACTCCCTGAGCTACATGCTATACCTGTTTTCTTATTGGACCCTCATTTTTTAATCCTATAAGACTCTTATCTACATGTTACCAACATGAACTCAGGAAACTCAGAAAAGTTAAGTTCCTCAAAAACACAATTTGTAATGTCAGCTCTCTCTGTCCCATCAGTCTCCAGATCCTATGTTAATCTCCAACCTTTCTTTTTAGTGTTACTTACTCAATTTCCTTAACTTTCATTGCTAGTACTATCAATTTTGATCCCAAATGTTTTCTATTAAAATTCTCATTTAAAAATATTCTCTAGGATACATATGATAATATCTTGCATCAGTTATATGAAAGTACATTGTCTTCTTGGAACCAATTCCATTTGAACACCAGAATTTCATGTACTGCACCAAAGTTTTCCACTGAAATGTCATAAGGTGATTTGTTAAGTGGCATATATTCACTGCCCCAAATATTTGAAACAAGGAATGCTTTACGGAGCAAAACAATAGCATGTAAACATGTATGTGCTATTAACACAACGCATATATTTTTATACAATAAAAATGTTTCTTACCTGAATTGTTCTATGAAGAATTAACGAATATGAAACACATTTCCCTCAGGTAAATAAGAAGGCTGCTGTTAGTAATTTCATTTGGTGGACTTAGTTTTTTGGGAGTGTTTTGTGTGTTTTTGCTTCTTTAAATGTTAAAAATTTAAAGTGTCCTTTAGGTTAGGATGGAGGTCAATTTATTAGATTTATAAAACAAGAGAAAGGAATTATAAACTGAAAGGGAAACATATATTGTAATAGCTGAATTAAAATTAACTTAGTATAATTAAAAACAGAATAAACACATCTCTAAAGAGAACAGTCTCCCCTCCACCCCCCCAAAAATGGAAGTGGAAAACAACTAAGGTTAAGTGTTGTTTATAGCTTTAGAGAGTTATTATTTAGACGTTATGCCTTCAAGACATAGATTAGCCGAAGTATTTCAAGAAATAGGTTCATCTAACCTTTGAGCTGGCATCTTATCCTTGCTATTCTCTGCCTTAAGACGTAGAAAGCTGCAAAACAAATGTCCAAAAAAAGAAATTCCAGATCTTTTCTCTGTAAGGAGGCTGGACTTGGGTATTTATCAACTTGTTACATTCCCGGAGACTTACACACATTCAACTTTCAGTGCTTTCTGAAACAAAACAAAAAATCTAGGACATGTTTAAAATAGTAATATTTTAGTCACCATTTTGTTATTAAAAGCATTTTGTAACAAAAAAATTAACCAATAATTGAAGTTCTGCTATTCTTCTATAGTTGAAATCCGAGTGAAATATCTCAGACCTTTGGTGACACTGGTATCATCCAATCAAATTTTTCAATTCCAATTTTTGACAATATTAAGTTTGGGTTCCTAGAGACAGTATCCTTTTATTTAAATGAGTGTTGGACAAGACATCTGAAAAAAATTACAATTTTTGAACAATTAGCACTCAGGGTTGGTAGTTGTTAAACTAACAGATCTTTACTTACCTGCCTCTCACATATTGTATTTTTCCTTTTCTCCAGCCTTGGGAAGGAACTATTAAGGTTGATTTTTTTTCGTCCCTTTCATAGGATTTTCTTCTTGCATGGCTGCTTTGGTTGTCAATAGCAACAAGAATTAACCATGAAAGCCCAGCCATTTTACTTGAGGATACATAAATAAACCAGTTACAGGAGAGGAAAGGGAAAAGACTTGAAAGACTAGTAATCATGGTCAGTTTTCAACCTACCAAGATTCTTGGAAGGAAAGCAGTGATTTTATTGCTTCTCTTTTGGAATAATGCCTTCCTTCTATAAAATATGAAATATCTACTTTAACATGTCATTTTTGTGTATTGATTTGTTTAATTTAAATATGTTAATGAGCCTTGGTTGTAGGGGAAGCTAATAGAAAAAAATTCCATATCCAATTTGATTCAGTAAGTGTAATATTTTAACTAGTGATAGAATGATTGACCCATAGTTTAAAGGTATAAATGGTAGGTGCCCATGTTGACGAGATTTGCAACAATTAGTGTTTTTATTGCTGCTTTCAACTTTGAAAGAACTCACCATATCTTGATATTGACACATTTATTAAAATGGAATAATGAAACAAATCAAATGCAATCTAATTATACAACTGAAAATGAACCAAAGGATAAATTACACTCTGGATCACATATTAAGGAAAAGTGTTTATGCATGGTAAAGAGAAAAATTATAAAAGGATACTGTTTCTTTACATTTTCACTGCCAATTTTGAAGGAGCTAATTTATCAGGAAAAGTTTTACCCAAGGTAAAACAAGTATTAAAGAATAGCAAACATCATTATTTTCTAACTACCTATCTTAGTTCTATGGAACCAAACAGTTCTATATCATTTACTTCCTTCTTATTCTTAAACTTGCATCACATTCTTCCTACCTAACATAAATTAGCCTGGACACAACCACAAATTTTACTGTGGAAATATGTATATCTGTTGAGGTTTAGCATAAAATTTTAGTCCATGTCCCATATGTTAAAAATTTGCATTTTCAAGCTGTACACAACTACATTTTAAAGAAATGTTAAACTTGGAACAGATTGCTTCCAGAAAGTTTCTCTACTCTTTATTGATGAATCAGGAAATATCCATAGACAGTTATCAGGACAATTTTTTGACAAGTTGCCAGAAATAAATGCACTACATGCTTGTGTGGGGGAAGGGGGTATGAGGTGCCCCAAGGTAGAATTCATTAGCAGCAGAAAACATTAAAAAAAAAAATCAGTCCCATTTTTTTCCTCAAAATGCTTTTCTACAGCTGTTTTAACTGGTCATTGGAGTCAATTCAGGCAGCACTGTCAGCAAAGCTATGCAGTTACAACTTACAACTCTAGGACTCTCTCACACAACTGTCCCCAGGACCACTTCCAGGTTTTCTAGAACCTCCAGCTGATAATATGTGCTTTACTATTAATAAGCACTCTGATCATTTTATGAAGTTACAACTCACTCAAAAATTAACAAGCACTCTGATAATGTTACAAAATTGTGACATTCAAATCAGAGAGATAAAATCATTCAGATTCATTTTTCTTGCCTCTATAACTAACTACAAGCTTATACTTTGGAGACAACCTTGAAGTTGGGACTACTGAAGAAAGGAGGGGAATGTAGTTTGGTGATAGAGCACTTGTCTAGAGTATGAGTGCCCCTGGGTTCAATCTCCAGAAAGAAAAACAGAAAAGAGTTATAGCTAGGTGTATTAGCTTACCTCAATACTACCAGCACTCAGAAGGCTGAGGAAAAAGAATTCGAAGTTTCAGGCCTCACAGTGAGACCCTCTCAAATAAGAAAGAGGGGGAAAGGGAATGAGGAGAGAAAGAAGATAGAGGAGAAAGAAGAGAGGAAGGAAGATAGCAGAGGGGGGTTAGGGAAGAAGGAAGAGAAGATCAGAGATCTTAAGGCACTAAGTCCTTTTCTTTATCTTCTTGGATATGGTATCATTTGCTGTAAAAGATTATAAAAATGGCCAAACTCTAGGCCAAGTAAAACGTTAAAAAATATAAAAGTGTTAAAAGACTGTGATGGCTGATGTAGTTACCATAGGACTCAGACAGAGGCATACAGCCTTTTAAGCAAGAGGCTCCTCCCCACAGGTGACAAATGCCAGGTAAATACAAGAATGGGAAAGCTCTGCCCTGACATGTCCTTCCACATGCAGCCCTCACTATCAGCTAGAAGAAAGGAATAATGAACAATTGCTCAATGTCTTAAATTTTATGCTTGTCATTGTCAAACATCAGTTGCTGTGAGTCTGCTAAACTCAATTCCTTACTACACAACTCAGTGCATTTGATAACACCAACCTCCATATTCAGGAAAACAGAGATGAGCAGCATGCAAAGCGCTCAGGTGACTTCAGTGTACTCTTTCATAGGAATTAAAAGGCATTGAGGAATTCCTCAGACCTCAAAACAAGTACTGAACACATCTACAGTTATAGTTATTTTTTCATTTTATTCTTTTCTTCCCCAGAGTGTCTCAAAAACCGTATCTGTCTTAGTTAGAAAAATATACATCAGAATATCTTCATACATAGCTACCCATAGACTTCAAGATACACTGAATAATTTGCCAATAAATTTAAAACCAAATCAAGAGCAAAGGTTCTCAATATGCTGCTATCGTTAAGAAACACTATGAAAATATATGAAAGCATGTGAATTTGGACCAATTTATCCACTAGAAACTATTAACATAAGTTATACACATATACCATAATCTCTAAACACATATATTTAAACATACTGTGAATGCAGTCAGAATACTCAATGTATATATGTGAAGAGGGAACTGGGAAAATTGAAGGAATTGGTGAGGTTGGGAGAGATGGGAATAATTATTGATCAAGATGCAACTGTACTCAAACTGACATGTTGAACTGAAACCCTTCTGTATAACTGCTTAAAGACAATAAAAAAAATTAAAAACAAATGCTGGGCACTGGTGGCTCACACCTGAGATCCTAGCTACCGAGGATCTCGGTTCAAAGCCAGACTGGGAAGGAAAGTTTTTGAGATTCATCTCCAATTAACCACCAGAAAACCGGAAGTAGTACTGTGGCTCAAGTGGTAGAGTTCTTGCATTGAGCTGGAGAGGGGAGGGACAGTGCTCAGGCCCAGAGTTCAAGACCCACAACCAAAAACAAAACAAAACAATAAAAATACTGTAATACATAGTTGGAATTTGTTTTTCTATTAATGAGCAATGGAGTTGCCATTTGTTGCCATGCAAACATTTGGTAAATAATTATCAAGTCTCTAAAAAATATTAGCACCGAAATAAAGTAGAAGGACCCAAAGACTGGAAAGATATTTTGGGTGACAGAAACTTAAATTTGGAAAGTCTACCTGTAGAGACAGTTTCTGTAAACTTAGCAGCATTCTTCTTTGACCTTAGGGAACTTTCATTGAAAATGAATTCAAATCTCTTAATTTGTGCAAATAAGCCTCTTTTGAGGCTTTTGACAAAGTATATCTAAAGCTACGAACTGCTACTTCTGAAAATGTTAAAAAATCTGCAAATATTAATAAACACTGGCTGTCTACCAAGGGCTAGAACTTAGTAACAGAATGTTACTAACAGGATGTTAAAAATATCTGTACTTGGGGTGACACTGTCCAAAAGAAATGCACTCATTACCCGACTTATGAAATGGTAACCCCTGTGTACAACAGCTTAACAATAACGATAAAATTATATTTTAAAAATGTCTGTGCGGGCTGTGTGCCATCGGCTTGAGCCTATAATCATAGCTACTCAAGTGGCTGAGAAATGAGGATCAGATTCTCACCTTAAAAGCATATAGCAGGTAAGATGGAGGTTGGTGGCTCATACCTGTAACCTAAAGATCCTGGTTCAAAACCAGCTCAGGTAGACAACACCAAAAGACTTTTATCTCCAACCAACCAGCAAAAACTAAAACTACAGAGGTTTGGTTCAAGTGGTAGAGTGAAAAACCTAAATAAGAGTAGGAGGCCCCTAGTTCAAGCCCTAGTACCAGTGTGTGCACACACACACGTACACGGTGAATTCTACAGATGAAGAGCACCAAATATAAATGATGGACATTGGACAGGTCACAGGTCACAGGAAGATGGGGAAGTGGGGAAGTACCCACCAGCTTTCAACTTGATAACTCATCAAAAGTCTTTGAGGAGCAGACAATGTTGTTCCTAGGACCCAGGGTGTACTTTCCGCTGCATAACCTTCTGTTTGTTCGAGGGCAGAATTAGCAGCTGAACTTGCAGGGACTTGGAGTGTTTCCCTTCCAGCTTGAGAAGTACTAAAATTTCTAATCCAGAAAGGTTAAGGGCTGCCCGGATTAACTGTATGAGCAGATCTCAGGAAATTAGTGGACCTTAATACTCTTATAAAAATCGATTCTAATCGGGCAAAGAATGAAAGAACAAAGTCATTCCTGTGAAACTTATCTTTGAAGACTACATATGTTCAAAAAATACCTGTTGGGGGCTGGGAAGGTGGCTCAGTGGTAGAGCGCTTGCCTTGCATGCCTAAGGCCCTGGGTTCGATTCCTCAGCACCACATAAGCAAAAAGAATAAAAGCCGGAAGTGGCGCTGTGGCTCAAGTGGTAGAGCGCTAGCCTTGAGCTGAAGAGCTGAGGGACAGCGCCCAGGCCCAGAGTTCAGGCCCCCCGACTGGACCCAAAAAAAAAAAAAAAAAAAACCTGTTGGAAAAAGGTCAAGCTTCTTCAAAATGGCTTTTAGCTTGAATTCCAAGACCACTTGAAGTCACTCAAAGTACATGGTGTTCTTAAACAACCTTTCAAGGGGAAGTGGAAGTTGAGTAGTTTTCAGAAACTTTTATTTCCTAAGAGCTTAGGGATTCAGGTTCACTGCCAAAAGTCGTTATAAAATTATCATTGCCTTGCTTTTAATCATATCTCAAAAAAGAGTAATTTCTGTATTCTCATTCCAAAATTAGAAAAAGAAACTAATAAACTTAGGAAAATGAAATATATGTATTTTATTTTTTATCAGTTGTGGGAGTTGAACCTGGCCCGGGCGATACCACTCAGCTCTTCAGCTCAAGGCTAGTGCCCTACCACTTGAGCCACAGTGCCACTTCCGGCTTTTTCTGTGTATGTGGTACTGCAGAATTGAACTCAGAGCTTCATGCATGCTAGGCAACCACTCTACCACTAAGCCACGTTCCCAGCCCTTTGATATGGTTTTAAACAGCAAAGTTTCCCAGTTGCTACTAGGCTATATACTACCACGTAAGTGTGTATAAAATACTCATTCATGATCAACACAAGTTGCTATAGTTGTTGACTACAAAGTTGGCTACAAGTTATTTCAGTAGAAATAACTTCTCTGTGAGTGCAACAATACTCATCACCTTCCAGGCTGACTTCAAATTTTCTAATTTAAGAGCTAAGGTCGTAGCTTGGGGTTAAGAGTGCTTGCTTAGCATGCGAAAGACCTGTGGTCCTACACCCAACACTGCAAAGAGAAAATAGTATGGATTTACTCTCACTTTTAAAAAGTGAGCATTCAGATATAAGTATTAAAGTAGCTGGGCGCCAGTGGCTCACGCATGTAATCCTAGCTACCCAGGAGGCTGAGAGCCAGTCCTGGCAGGAAAGTCCCTAAGACTCTTATCTCCAATAAACCACTAGAAAAGCAGAAGTGGCACTGTGTCTCAAGTGGTAGAGTGCTCACCTTGAGCTGAAGAGCGCAGGGACAGCGCCCAGGCCCAGAGTTCAAACCCCACGACTGACCAAATAATAATAAAAATAAATAAAAAATAAAAAACAAAATAAGATATAATCTATGTAATTTTGTGATGAGGGGCAGGAAGTCAATGTCTAGTAGACAGTAAATATTAAAAAATCGTATTCTTTCTACAAGACTAAGCTTGGGAATCTAGGCAGATACAAGTAAATTAAGTGTGAAATTTAAATATTTCATTTACCAAATTGAAAATCTATGCTTCAACTAATGGTCTTTTTCATATAAAATACAGAAGGAATTCAATTACTTTCTCATCACTCCAACGTCTGCAACCATTAGCCAGCAATATACATGATCCAACTAAAATTACTAAACAACTCCCAAAATAGCTTCAGAATGAATGATTATTTCATGGTTTCTTTGTTTCATTGACCTATAAATTCATCTAAAACTTAAAAAGAATCTTAACAGTTTACATGGCATCTGTACGTAGCTGTTACTTCCTGCAGGGAAGAGAGAGAGAGCAGAAAATAACGTTCAGAAGTAAAAAAGCAAAATCAGTCTGTAGCTGTAAGTTTCATACTTTTCCAAAATCTCCAAAGAAAATAACAAAACACCTTCAGTTTTCCTGGTATTACAGATAAAAGATACAAAACCATCCTAATTTACATCATTTCCTTAAGAAACCACAAATGTCTCACTGCCAAAGAACTCAGAAGATGAATAGCTTTACTGAAACCTGAACTAGCTGAGATTTTATTCCTATTTCTTGAGAATGCTTTCAATTTTACAAATGCCATTGTTATAAGTCACACATACAGCCAAATCTTGAAGTAAACAACCATACAGTAAATATAGTGTCTATATATTTTATATATTCTTCTCTCCATTAAAGAAGTTCTCTGTAGTTTAGAGCTACAATCTGTCTTTAAAACCTGCTTGTAAAATAATAGTGTCATTAAAACATGTTAACTAGCTAATCAGGGAAAATGTCAAAGGGTAAACTCAGCAATCCCAAGTTATCTGGTACTTTTAGTTAAGAATTGTTTCAATAGTATACCAAGAGCCTTTTTAAATGAAATGTATAAACATTGAGAAATCTCTAGTACTTCATTGGTAAGAGAGAAAATGTTCATAGAATAAAAATGTTTCATTAAGATGATGAAAAATTAAAGAATAGAATACTTTGTGTCCATTACTAAGTAACTAAGTAACTGAGGGACTGTGCATAGTAAAGATGCACCCATGAATCTGTGAACACATTTCATTTGGCAATAAAGACCCACGTTAATATTAAATATTACTATTATAATATTGTCTATATTAATAATTATAATAGTAATATTCAAGATTAAAGTGAATCTCAAGACAATTAGAAAAATCAATTAGAAAATCAAAATGTAAATTTTCAGCATTCAAGAGCTTTATGGATGAATCAAGAAGACAAAATAGAGAATCAAAGAGCACAAAGAAGCCAAGGGTATGACCTATGCGAGAAGTATGAAAACACAACCTACCTAATTCTGGAATGGGTTGTACTTTTCCAGTAATGCTGGAATGTGGGGACAGAATGCTGAGTGGTACAGGCAGGAAGCAGAAGAACAGACTTAATTCCCATTTGGGGTGCATCTCTGATCCATCCAGAAGGATGGCTGGAAAGTCCCTCAGCTGAATATGGCCTTTGGGGCTAAACATAGTGACTCATGAAAGGAGGTTTCTTGACACTAGGGCACTGCAGGTCTCTTCAAAGGAGTCCAAGAAAAGGAGACTAGCAAGTAAACATGAAATGCAGTATGCTTTGTGTACAAATGTATATCTGACTCACATAACTAGTAAGTCAAAATGGCTCAGAAGTGTTTAACCAAATGGAATAGACCCTCATCAAAGTATCACTGCCCAAGGGCCATACAATCTCTTAGAGAGCACAATGAAGGCACCACTTTCAACCACCCCCTTTTCTAAGGCATGGACCCAGAGGGTCTGGGTACAGACAAGAATCACTTCCTTTTGTTTTGCTCTGGTTTCTTTCTTTCATTCTTTTTTTTTTTTTTTGAAGGAAAATTCCAAAGTGAGTCATTCAGAAGAAAAGATACCCAAGGACATCTTTGATAAGGAAGAACAGACCTCTTAGAAGAGAACTCTTGAGATTATTCAAGGGTGAGAAAGCTAAAATTATGTTTGATATTACATTTCCTAAAAGTTGTCTGGAATTGTTGTTTGTAGCCCATTTCAGATTTAATTATTATAGAATGGCAAGGAAATTTTCCTTGAATAGATGTAGTGACAAACTTGTAATTTCATGAAAGCGTTCTTCAAAACATAATCAGGAAGGTTCAATGTATTCTATTCACCTCTTTGGGGGGCTGTTCACCCCTTTGAGCTGACCTCTTGGCCCCACATTCCTCGACCTGTTTATATCAAAACAAAGAAAGACAGGCAGAACTGAACTGACAAGAAACATTTGGACCATAAAGATTCTGGAGAAACACACTGAAAAACCTGTGAATCTTTCAATTCATTTTTACATTCTTGCCATCTTCAATATTAGTGCTAAAGCACCATTTGGCCCTTTTTAAAACTTTCCAGGAATTTTATTTTACTGAAATAGAGAATGTGAGAAGTATTTTTAATTTTGGCAGTAAATATACAAAAAGTACACTTATCATAGCTAATGAACAAAGAATATAATAGCACAGATTTGTCCTTCCTCCAATACTGTCTTGGTAGCTGTACTCCTTTACTTTTTTTCACCTTTCTAAATATGTATATAGTATTTACTCAGTACTGAGAATAGTCTCAAGTGTTCTACAAATTCTAGCTCTTTTAAAATGTGCCAGGGTCTTTGAGAAATGTACTATTTTAGGTTGAGTTTAGAAATGAGGGAAATAAAGCATAGAAAAATTGAAATACTTGCTCTAGGTCAGACAGCCAAGAGGTCAAACTGGAATTTAGTACCATGCCATCTAGTCCCTCCACTATGCTCGCTCTCAGACCTTCACTGAATCTAAGATAAGCTGAGTCTTGGGCAGACATTGTACATATTTTATAACGTTACCATTTCAATAATTAACTTGTTCCATTTGGCAGTTTCCTCAGATTACTGAAGAATAACAAGATGGAAATGATAATTACTATCCAATATTGTATTTAATCTCTTTGCATTCTATTAGAAACAAAATGAAGCCATAAAATACGGTATTCTATATGTTAGGAAAGCTACTACACAGAAAGTAAAATCTCTTATATGACTAAATTTCTATAATGCCTACTGTAACTACAAAAAAGTCCCTGTACTCACTGAAATTCAGAATTGCCAAGCTAGTACATATTGGGGTGGGGTGGGGGGACTCATTATATGGTATGGAAATAGACAACAGCTCTGAGAAGTGTTTCCTGGGGAATTCCACAGTTGATGAACCACTCATCTGAGGAGATTTCTCTTTGGAATTCTTTTAGCATACCTGGCAGACAGCCCCTGTGCCCCTAATCTCTGCCTTCAAGGGAAGATGTACTCACCATGGCTCCCAGGGCATTTTGCCAATGAAGCCTTGTCCTGGGTGGGGCTAGGAGACTTGTATAGACCTCAAAGCATTACAGCATTAGATTTGTGAGTTGCCTGCAAATTACAGGAGCAAGTAAGGAGGAAATTAACTCCTTACCTACAAAGAGACACCCTTTATCTTTTTCATCTGAGAAGGATAGGCCAAGAGAAGGATCCATTCCTCACTGCTTGGTTAATACAGCCTGGTGGTTCATCAAATTTCACACCTGTTAGCCTTTAGCTACAAAGACTTCTGACGCTGTGATTTAAATGGCAGAAGGCTACATTCCACAAGAAACTACCTACTCTTGACCATCTCCACTTAAAAATAATAGACTAACCAGTAGGAGTACAACAGCATTGCCTAGTTCTTCCACTTACTGGAAATGGGAGTTACCACATTCTCTTTAGCAGCAGGAGGGGTGCACCTAGTTAAAGGGTTTAGTCTAGAGACCTACCTGAAGAACACAACAGTCAGCTTCACCTTTTCACCTCCCATCCCCAACCAGAGACAACAGCATGGGTGCTACTCTCTCCACTTCACAAAGGGAAGGACAAATTCTCAAAAGCAAAAGTAGCGGAGGAAACATCTTTCTTGAGCATCAAACATCGGACATTCATGTCTAAGGCAGGTTCCTTCACCACTAGTTCTAGCGTCCTTAAGTCCACTTCTCTATTCCGCAGACCTCCCTCCTCGCCCCATCTCACCAGAAGTGTTTGATCTAATGATGCCTTGGAAATTCGATCATTTGGAGTCTTTATTTTTTCAAAAAGGGAAGTGGGAGAAAAACAAGGGAAGGGGGAAACAATGTCCAACCAGAAATGTACTCACACCATATATATAACTGTAACCCTTCTGTACATAACCTTGACAGTAAAATAATTTTTTTAAAAAAAGGGATACAATTTGAGATCCAGGTCAGATTTGGGAACAAACTTCCTAATTTCTCAAATATTTATAATATGACTATAAATTTTAGCATTAACATATCCATCTTGATAAGGGGGGGATAAAAAGCCAGGGCACTGAGTACATGGTTTTGATTAATTACAAAGCTTGCAAATGATGTTTTTTTCCAGAGATTTTTCTCTCTGATTATCTTGTGTAGTCTACATAAAACACTGGAAATATAATCTTTTTCATAAAAATATTCACAAATGGAACACTTTACACGAGTTAGAGTGAGGATTTTATAAGTAAAGTTCACCTATGTTGAAAATGAACTATACAACTTATGGGTGGGAATGGGAGGGAAAAACAGAGAGAGAACAAGGGAAGGGGGGAATTGTCCAAAAGGAAATAGACTCATTACCTGACTTATATAACTGAAACTCCTCTGTACATCACCTTTATAATGATGATTAAATTAAAAAAAAATAAGTAAAGTTCTCTGCTTATTTAGTGTAAATATAGTCTAGGCTCATTATCTCAACTCCATCTCACAGCCTGGCATAAAGTAAGCCTTACAGAACACAGGAGTTAGAGATAAGAGGAGAAATGCATCAATGAACAGCAGTCCAGGTGGCTCTCCATGTGTGTCAACGCTGACACCTCAACACAGGTGGCTCATGGTAGAAAGGAACCAACCTTATAAGGGCTTGGGCACTGCATCTGAAAACCCCGGTCAGCTCTATCCAGCCAAGTTTTTGCTCAGTCATGATGAGCTCTCTGGTGTGTCGCTGTGGGTCACTGTGGGTCACTGTGGCAAGTCCCACCTCCCCCTGGGGGATCTGAACTCCTCAGATACTCACGTTGACAATGTCCCCAGGACTGGCGGGCCCAGCCCCAGCAGCAGTCAATCCTCCCTCCATATCGACATAGGCCAATGGAGGACACTATTTGCCGGGGCCACCTAACAAAAAAAAAAAAAAAATCAAACGAAGATACTTAAGATCAAACATAAATTTCTCTTTGTTATTGGGGGGGGGGGGGGAGGAGAGAAAATCACTCAACAACTTTCTCCAATCTCTTTCATGCCTGCAGAAACGCAAGGATAAAAACACCTTTGCAGCCCAGTTCTGCTCTGATCTAATTTCAAATTGCAGACAATTAAACAGACACACCTCCTGCACACAGGGGGTGAGGTGGGAGGGTGTGGGGGAAGACTCTCTCATAAGTAGAAATTGTGCCAAAGCTGCCATTCACAGGGTGATTTCTGAAGCTTGAAATAAAACAGATTCCTCAAAGACTCACACCTGTTACTGCAGGGTCAGGTGCCAGTTTTTAAGTGAAAAGTATTTAAGACCAGTCAAAGCAAAAACAATCTCTGCCTCATATCGAGGGCCTATGGGGAAAGAGGCAAAAAGAAAGGCGGATCCTGAAAGGAAAAAAAAAATCCAATGAAACAGGACCCTTTTGAGAGATACAACAGGAAAGAGAGGAGACAGAAAATAGACACAGACACACACACGCACACAGAAATCTAAATAAAACCAAATAAAGTTTTAAAATAGCTAAATCTCGAGTGTCCTCGTGGTTTGAAACGTGCCTACATCAACAATTCATATTATTTCCCTCTCAACGAAAATAGCGCCTAAAAAAGTAGATTTATCCACCAGATGACACTTTGACACGCGTAACGTGTTAAACTGTTTCTTTGTTTAGATTCACACCTCAGTGGCTTTTGCCTCCCTCCAAGATCATTTTGTCTGTTTTAGACATCTTTTGAAAGGGACACTGACACTGTGGTCCTATCTTGATGCTTTTCTTTTGGTTGTAAATGTGTGCAAGAAATGCATGATATATCCAAACGTGGACATTAAAAAAAAAAGTCTAGTCTTTGGCTAACACCCACTTTTCCTTGCTGTTTTTTTTTTTGGGGGGGGTGCTTTACCTGCTCTTCCTACCCCCCCCCCCGACCCAAAGTACAAAATACCCCCCAAGTGTCTGTCTCTGCCCAGCAGGTGGTGAATTCCTCTTCTGGGTGCTCCTCCGGTGGCCCTCCTCTCTCGCTCGCGGGATTGATGGGTTACAAGACTGCAGGAGAGGCAGGTGCGCCTGCTCCGGGGTCCTGCAGACATCCACCAAGGGGTGTGGCGGAGATGGGAGGCGCTGGAGAGGGCGGCGGGGCGGCGAGGTGGCGGGGTGAGGGGGTTAATACCCCAGCTGCGGCGGCGGCGCGCGGGGTGCGCGCACCGACTCCCCCGGAGCGGACCCCGCGGCGGCGGGGCGGAGCCGCTGAGTGACAGGCGAGACAGAGCCCCGAGGTTGGGACCTGTCAGAGCACGCCGCCCCGCAGGCTCGGCCGAGGCTCGGGGAGTCTCGTGGTGCGCACCTCCTTTCCCACCGTGGCGCCCCAACTCTCAGGTCGCCCTCCCCTCGCAGCCCTTATTCCTCTGCTCAAGAAAACCAAGCGTCAGCGCGGATGCCAACAGGTCCCCAATCCAATCGCTCGCGCCCTGCCCCCCCCCCCACCACCACCACCACGGTCTCCAAACACGGCTCTGGCCGCGAAGCCTGGAAGGTTCTCCTCTGGGGCAAGGGGGGGGGGGGAGGGAGGAAAAGGTCCAGGGTGCAGCTCAGACCCAGGCTCGAGACCCCCTCGTCGCCCGGCGCGGTGCCGGGTGGCGCGATCGCCCCGCCGCGCCCCACCTCGGGGCAGCGGAGTCGGGGCCGGGCGTCCCCGCGCCCGCCGCCCCGCCGCCCGCGCGCTGCCCCAACTTCTGCACCGGGGGAGCCGCCACCCCCGAGTGCGCACTCCGCGCGGGAGAGAGGCAGAGAGGGCGCCCCGGGGCCCCAGCTCACCTCCCGTCGAACTCGGCGGCCGCGGGCAGGTAGAGCGAGCACAGGAGCGCCAGCGCCGCGAGGAAGTCCATGCCGGCCGGGGAGGCCCGAGCGGCTGCGGGGCAGAGCCGCGCGCGCGAGGCACACGGTGCGGGGTGCCGGGCACGGGGGTGCGCAGCGGGAGGGTGGCGGGCCCGCCTCCTCCTCCTCCTCCTCCTCCTCCTCCTCGGCTCCGGGAACCCACCCCCCGCCCCAGCCGCCTCCGCCGCGGCCACTGAGCGGCGGGGCTGCGCGGCGCAGGTCTGCAGCGCGGCTCGGCCGAGCCCCTCGGTCCCCTCCGGCGAGGGGAGGCGCCGCCCGCGGGGAGGGGCGCGCGGGGCGAGGCGGGAGGGCGCGGGTGGGGGGCGCGCGCGCCGGACTCGCCGCCCCGGCGGCCGCAGGCGCCGGCTGGGGGCTCTGGGCCCCGCCCCAGGGGCGGAGTGGGGATGGGGAAGGGTGGGAGGCGGGGGTGCAGACGCTCCCACAACTCCCGGGCGGGGCCGAGAGCCCTAAGCTAGGAGGAAAGTTGCCAGGCTTTCCCGGGAAAGGAAAAAAAAATGGGGTGCTCAGCAAAAAGAGGTGGTCCGGAAAGGCCAGGTTCCGCCCCAACAGGTGGTGGCTGCAGTGGCGAACCACAGCTTTCAGCCCCGGGCAGAGAAACCCGCGGTGGGAGACGCTGGTCTGTGGCTGGAGCCGAGCAGCGTCTGCATTCAGCGAAACCGCAGCCGGACTTGGACGGATGAGCCAAGGCAAACCGGGAGTTCGTTTCTCCCGCAGAGTTGGCAAAGCTATAGATGTGATTTTTTTTTTTTAATTTTGTAACCAACCGAAAGAAATGTTTGGCTCTCTGGTGGAATTTTGAGGAAGAAACGTGCACATTGTTTCTCTCGTTCAATTCAACTACAAGCGCATTTGGGTAGGGCTGGCCCAGGGCAAGTGCCCGCCAGAGAGGCAGGGTTGGAACTTCTGAGAAGTGTCTTGGTATCTGATCTTGAGGGGATCGTTTAGAAACCACCGTACGTAACCATAGCTCTGTGGTTGCAGAGTGAAATTTAACTAATTAATTAATTAAAATACTACTTTTGCCAGACACTGGTAATCCTAACAACTCAGGAGTCCTTGGATCTAAGGGTCAAGGTTGGAAACCAGCCTAGCCAGGCACGCCAGTGACATTCTTTTTTTTTTTTTTTTTTTTTTGTCGGTCGTGGGGCTTGAACTCTGGGCCTGGGCGCTGTCCCTCAGCTCTTCAGCTCAAAGCTAGCGCTCTACCACTTGAGCCACAGCGCCACTTCCGGTTTTCTGGTGGTTTATTGGAGATAGGAGTCTCACGGTCTCTCCTGCCCGGGCTGGCTTTGAACCGCGATCCTCAGATCTCAGCCTCCTGAGTAGCTAGGATTACAGGCGTGAGCCACCAGCGCCCGGCTTTATCCCCCATTAACCACCAAAAGCACCAGCCTTGAGTGGAAAATCTAACGCACAGCGCCCAGGTTCTGAGTTCAAGCCCCTATACTGGCACACACATAATAAATAAATACTGTTTTTAAAGGACTGTGTTCAGATTAAAATCCACGACTGTCCTAAAATGCAAGTTCAAACTTGCGTCTCATCCAGTCATTCCTAGTCTCAATGGCTCTCCCCCCCCCCCCCCGCCCCCCTGCCCCGGCATCTTCTACCCTCCTTTTCTTTCCAGGCGTCCCCTTCTCTTGTGGCTGGACGGAGACTATTCCTGCCTACCCTATTCTATTTGATGCATACCACTTGTCTTCTATCTTTCTGTGTAACTTGCTTATTTTTCCTTTGCTTATTTTTTTTCTGCTAGAATGCAAACTCTCCCCAAGGGAGTTATCTTTCATACAGAGTAGTGTGCATGAGTATTTGTTGAATGAATTTGCTATATTATACTTTCTCCTTCGTCTGTTCCTTCTTTCCTTCCTTATCCTTCCTTCCTTTCCTTTCTTCCTTCCCTCCCTCCCCTCCCCCCTTCTCTCCTTTGGTTTCTCCAGCTTCAAATTGTAAATGGAAAGTCCTGTGGTGAGACTACCTTGCTAGCCTGATCTCTCAATGTGTGTAAAAATAGGAATTTTCTGTAAGAAAAAAAAAACAACCCAATGATAGTTTTCAACTAAAATGACTCTGATTTCCAAGTCGTGTCCTGTTAGCAAAACATGTTTCTATTTTAATCTTAGGAAACATCCAGGCCAATTCAGGCTTGGGACATTATTTTAGGCAAACAGCTTGGTGTCATCCATTTCAGATCCTTCTAAATGAAGTCCAAAAATGGAGGAGTCAAAATATTTTTCCTGCAGAAAATCAAATTTTTGCAAGCGTAATGTAGGTTTGGTTCCAGGCCCTACCGGCCATTCCTTTGTTGTTCTATTTGTTGGTTGCGCTATTGGATTTACAAATACACTCCATAGGAGCAGTGGGTGGGGGAGTGAGGGCTAAATTCCAGGCTAAGAAACTGAGGATAAAAGGGAAGGGGCAAGACCGATGTGTGAGAGCAGGTTGAATATCTGAAGTACA
This sequence comes from Dipodomys spectabilis, assembly GCF_019054845.1. Taxonomy (NCBI): domain Eukaryota; kingdom Metazoa; phylum Chordata; class Mammalia; order Rodentia; family Heteromyidae; genus Dipodomys; species Dipodomys spectabilis. Next base: position 4,236,904 of record NW_024870974.1, read on the forward strand.
AATGCAATGTCCCATTGTCACACTTCCTCCCAGACATATTTTCTTTAGCCTAGAAACCCCTCCATTCATCCTCAGTCATTTGAACAATCTTGATTTACACTTAGAGTCCAAGTATAGCTCTACCCTTAACCAGAAACCATTCTGTGTTTTTCCTTGGCTGATTCCATTATATGAACGTCTATAGTGCATACCCCAAGAGGAGGTCCTGGAACATTACTCTAATTGCCTCTTTACCATGCTGGGTCCCTCTACACATGAGTCTAGCCAATAAGAAAACAGAGGCAGGACTGATCTTGTTACCATATCTCATGTGCCAGGTCCACTGACTGACGCAGGCTTAAGTGTAATGAATTGATTGGACTGAATTCTGCACGGTGAACTTTAGCTTCTCCCTTGAGTAGCTAATTAAATCAGGATTGGTTTTCTTGTTTTTTGTTTTATTTTAATCTGAGACTAGGACCCAAATACTGTTTCTGACACTTTTACTCATTGGCTGGCTTTCTACCACCTGAACCATGCCCCAAGTCAGTCTTTATTGAGCCACGGTGTAAGGAGACTTAAGACTTCCAAGATCTGTCTTCTGTACTATATTTGTGACCACTACTAGCCATCATTTAAAAAAAAAAAAAAAAAAAGCAGTAACATTCCCATAAGTTGGATAAGGGTCAGAATCCAACCAAGGCCACAGGTGCTAGTCAAGTGCTCCAGCATTCCTATCTCCGTCTTAAACAAGCAAGAATGACATCAGATGTCTTACTTGTCGCAGTATCTGTACTTAGCAGATACCTGAATTTAACAGATACAGTGCGATAAGCTTGGGGTTAGGTTTCCTACCACAAGGTACCTTTCAAGTTATAATCCTAATTTTCCCATGCACAAATATTTCCTACCTTTGGTTCACAAGGTAATACAAATAAATAACAAAATAGAATCAAACTAACTTAACCTCAGATATTTAGAACTTACAAGCTCTGAATTACTTAGTTTTTGCTAAATCAGTATCCTAACATGGATCAGACATTCCCAGGTTCTGGGATCTCAGCTAGCAACAAGATAAAGTCCTTCCATAAAATTATATATATATATATATATATATATATATATATATATATATATATATATATATTATATTGCAGTGAAGTAAGAAAGGAAGGAAAAGGTACAAAGAGAAGATAAAGGAAGGTGAAGGTGATAGGAAGCAATAAGCATGTGGGGTTTTGTTGTTGTTGTTGCTGCCTTCATTAGTTTTAGTTTTGGGTTGTTCTGGGTTGTTTTGTTTTTGAGACAGTCCCACTGTGCAGCCTAGGCTGAGCTCCTAGTTGAGATCCTCACTTGTGCAGGGATTACAGAAGTGCCTCACTCCATAGCGTTGTTTGGCTATTTCCAGAGAGAGGACATTTCAACAGAGACTGACATGAGAGAAAAAGACCGCACATGAGGGTGAAGGTAGATGATGTCCAGGCTAAAGGTAGCACCGGACACATTTTCTTTTCAGATTCTCAAATGACTTCTCACAGTGAGTTGACAAGCTATTGCTTTCCACAATAGATTCAATGTGGTGGCATAGGCATGATGGTTTTTTTAAAATAAATAAATAAAATTCCTGTTAGGAGAAGGTTAAGCATAACTGCTTATTCAAATCAATCTGGATTCTCACCTGAGCAAGAATTGAATTGAAGACTGCTCTAGTAGTGGAAGAAGGGCCTTGGTCAGATGTTAACCATACTTCTCCTAGAAGATCTACTTTGTCCAGAATCTTCCCTACCTATATCAGAAGAGACTGTTGGAGTATGTAACCTGTTTGGGAACTATACATCACTCATAACCTTTTCTTTTTCTGGTGGCACAAATGTGAAGACCTGAATGTTGTTTTAAGCAATGAACAGAGACATATTTCCAGGCCAGATTCATGGTTTCTGTGGCAACTAGATGTCCTTAAAAACTTAATAAGCTTCTGATCTAATTTCTTCCAGTCAGTTCCTTGGGCAGATAACTACAAAACTATTTTCTAACCCCAGTTCTTAGCTTTATTTCTTTGCTGCCTTATACCCTTCCATACTTTACTCTCTCATTCTAAAAGAGGCCACGTTGAGGCTTAGCTACAATCATCAGGTTCTTTCAGAGGACAACACCTTACTTTGATCTTTGCTTAGGAGACTTGGATCTCTTTCTTTGTGTGTATGGGACATCAAAGTGGCTGTCTTTTTCAATCCTGAGAGGACTTAAATTTCCAGCTTTCCATCCCACATCCAGCAGCTGCAGACATGCATGCCTCAAAAACTGTGTTGTGATCATATTCTCATTCCAACATTACACCACAAGCCACATAAAGAGCAAACACAAATAAATAATAACCTTCTACTCTTCTACTCTGTCTTCTGGCTTATCTAGATAACTATATACTTGTCACACTTGCCTGGCCACCAGAAAATGCAGGGCTTTGGTAACTAAAACCCTGTGGTGAGAGTTACTTTGTCAGTTTAGGTAAAAGGTCAAGACGCTGTGACAATGAGACTTTCGAAAATGTAATGACTTTTACAAGAGAGGAATTTATTCCTTCAGCATGTAATCGTCTGAGATGAGTGTATCAGGTTGGGAGGCAGCTGTCATTCAGATCCAAGGGTGACAGTGACTCTTACCACCCCATAGTCCCTCTGAACTACTGCCACTCAAGCCAGTGAGAAGGAGGGAAAGAAAGTGTGGATGAAGTTCATCGTTCTGGTAAAGAGCAGAGCCAGGAAACAATACTCTCGTCTCAGATACTCACTTTCACTGGGAAAAAAACTAAATTACACAGTCAGACCCTTGTGTCCTTTTCTCTATGACTACGGAAAGAGGGAAAGCAAAATATGGAAAGCAGTGAATAATCTCCACTACCAGTTAAGTATGATATAGTTATAGATATTCAAATGGACAAGTTAGAACAGGCTGTAGGATTGGCAACTCTGGAACTCAGAGGAGAGGTTGGGCTTGTGATAGAAATGAAGTTGATACTTACAAATGGTATTTAGATCCTACACACTGGAATAGAATGAGTGAAAGTAGCAATGCAATGAAGACCGTAAGGGAAGAAGTATAATTAAATAGACTAAGACTAGAGCCCTGGGGTACTCCAAAATTTAAACTTGAGCAAGGAGGAGACAGACATGGGCATTGAGTCTGTAAAGGAGATAGGGGTGTAATAGAAAACTCCTGGAAGCCATGGGTAGAAAGGACTTTAAGAATCTGTGAGTGACCAACTATGTCAAATGCTGTTGAGAGGTTAAGCAGGATCAGGACTGAGAAATGATCATCAGATATGACAAGAAGATCATTGGCAATATTGGTAACAGTAGTTTTAGTAGAATGGTATGGAGACCCTGATTTTACTGGATGGAAAACAGAAAGAGGTGAACAAAAAGGAGACAAAGTTAGACAATTCTTGGGAGCAAAGAAATAAAGTGGCAGTTGGACTAAGATGTTTTAGTGGGGATTATCTTTAAAGGAGACAACTATATAAGCATATTTTTTATAGAAAGTAGCTGTAGAGTATTTTAGGAACTGAGAACAAATTATAGCTTCAAACACAATTATTACTGTTGCTATTTCTCCTCCATTTCTCATCTCATGCAAAAGAACATACAAAACTATTTCAGGGGTGTTTGATTCTATTTGAATATTCCCTGAAGAACTGATATGGGCAAGGATGGCTGGGGCCCAAGTTATAAAGAAATCTCAAACATTACAAAATAGAGTCACAGTCTCCCAATCTTTACACTTTTAAAAATCATGTCAATGACCTCATACAATTGTTAAAGCAAATTTGACTTGTTATTAATTGGTAAAAGTAGGAAGATTATTCTATATTGATAATGAGCTTTTAGTTTTCACTTCTAACATACCTCCTCAACATTTACAATGAAAACCCCTTTATAAGAGCATAGCATAATGCAAGGTTGGACATGACTCCTACACAACCACCTGCCAGTCACTACTCAGGGATCTGTGGTACTTCCTTCCACTCTTCTCTCTTCCTGGGGTCCACATGTAGCTATAAGGGTAAGGAAAAGAACCCAGGCAGTCACACATGGGGTTGTAAGGTATACTTTTGGCCACAACCTTCCCACATGGTCCTTAATTAACTAGAACAATACTGGAAAAATTTCTAATGCACCAAGGAGAAAAGCAACTTTTGAATGCATAGCATTGTCTTTATTATGCTCAAGAAACCAAAAAACTTATTATTTCTTTACAGCTGAAAAAAGTTGAACATCACTAAAAACCCATTATCTTTGAAAATCATTTCCCAGAATTTATTTAGTCAATGATTTCTCATCATGGAGAAAGATATATACTTATCTGGGAATTTGTAACATAATACTCACCCAAGTAAATAAGGCAATTTGCATAATGTATGTAGCCCAGCTCATAGCACATAGAGTAAATATTAAACACATGTTGATTGCCTCTGTGACCCAAGTAGAAGTTTTGCTGCTAGGAACCAAACACTTCGATCCTCAGGGTTTTCTGTGTAGAAGGTAGATAAGTGCAAGCACGTACCTTAAGGTTTTTTTTTCCCTTGCTTAAACCAAATCTTGGCAGTGTTGGCTCTCTAATCTCCATGGAGCTTTTATCAAAAGATTTGTAGGAATTTCTTTCCTCCAATATGCTTACATCCTACAGCCACATGGGGGAAGTACTAGATATGGTTTTCACTTTCCCTAATAAATTGTTCAATGTCTCTTTTTGATCACTAAAATATGAATCTGTTCTCAAGCAATATGGAAGACCAGTTCTTCAGGCAACACGCTTGTATTCATAAAAATCCTTGTTAAAATACATGATATTTATAGAAGCAATCTAAGTAAGAGATGCTATCTCTCAACTCCTTGGATTTCCCACATCTATACCTTGGATCCAGCTAATTGCATCTTAGAATTTCAAACCTGGAAAAAACTCTTCTGCTACTGAGCCAGAAGATGTCACAAGTTTGTTATGAGAAACAGTCAAATAAAATCTGCAATTGAACTTTCTGGAAAACTACTATGAATGCGATTTGACATATCTACCTTACTCCTACAAGGTAACTAGTTGCTTATAGAATTAGGGCTAAAGAAAACCATTTCCCCTTCTGAGAAAATTTATGCCTTCTAAAGTGCATACCAAAAATCTATGGAGATGGTAGAAAAATTTTCCATAATTGTCAGGGTCAGAGAGATGATTAATTAAATGGGAACAAAAGATTTTTAGGGCAGGGAAGATTTTTTTTTTCTGGTCCTGGGGCTTGAACTCAGGGCCTGGGCACTGTCTCTGAACCAATTTGTGATCAAGGCTAGCACTCTACCACTTGAGCCACAGTACCACTTCTGATTTTAAAAAAATTTTTTTTTGTAGTTTACTGAAGATAAGACTCTCAGAGAGACTTTTCTGACCAGGCTGGCTTTGAGCCACAATCCTCAGATATCAGCCTCCTGAGTCTCTAGGATTATAGGCATAAGACACCAGTGCCTGGTAAGAAGATGTTCTTTATGATAATATAATAGTGGATACGTGTCATTACACCTTTACAAAACCCAGGGAGTGGGGTAACACCAAGGACGATCTCCAATGTGAACTATGGATTTCTGGTGATAATGATATGTCAATATAGGTTCCTCAATTATAGTAAAGTTGCCATGTTGACACTCAAGTATGAAAATATCAGTATCTCAGTTTTTCTGTGAACCTAAAACTACTCTAAAAACACTATTTACTTTTTTCTTTAAAGTAGCTTCCAGGAAGCCTGGATTTAAATTCCATCACAAGTTATTTTACTTATTCATTCATCCATCTATTTATTGTGCCAGTACTCGGGCTTGAACTCAGGGCCTGAGTTCTGTCTCTTAGTATTTTTGCTCAAGGTTGGCTCTCTAAGTCGGCCGCCAGTGGGTGGCTCACGCCTGTAATCCTAGCTACTCAGGAGGCTGAGATCTGAGGATCGCGGTTCAAAGCCAGCCGGGGCAAGGAAAGTCCGTGAGACTTTTATCTCCAATTAACACCAGAAAACTGGAAGTGGCACTGTGGCTCAAGTGGTAGAGCCTTGAGCTGAAGAGCGCAGGGACAGCGCCCAGGCCCAAAGTTCAAGCTCCACGACCTGAAAAAAAAAAGGTTGGCTCACTACCATTTGAGTCACAGCTCCACTTTTGGCTTTTTGGTGGTGAACAGGAGACAAGAATCTCAGACTTAGCCAGGTGCCGGTGGCTCACAACCGTAATCCAAGCTACTCCGGAGGATGAGATCGGAGAAAGCCAGCCTGGGAAGGAAAGTCCGTGAGACTCATCTCCAATAAACCACCAGGAAACCGGAAGTAGTGCTGTGGCTCAAGTGGTAGGGCGCTACCCTTGAGCTGAAGAGCTGAGGGACAGCGTCCAGGCCCAGGGTTCAATACCCACAACCGACCAACGCACAAAAACAAAAAAAAACAGCTCAGACTTTCTTGCCCACACTGACTTTTAACCGATCCTCAGACGTCAGACTCTTGAGTAACTAGGATCACAGGTGTGAGCCTCTAATTGTGAATTATTTTAACTCTTAGGGTGAATAAAGTTTTTTTTCCTCCAAATTCATGTTAAAAAGAAGCAGTACTAAAATAAACTTGACAAAATTAAATACACACTCATAAGTATTGACATTTGATTTGACCTCAAAGCTGCAGCCGAGTTATTGTTTTAATATTTCTAATGTTTCTAATATTTCTAATATTTTTGCTTGTAACAGGCAGCTCTGTTCTCCAAAAAGTCTTTAAATATCTGACTGCACAATCTTTCCTTTAAACCAGTTTTACCTTCTTTATAACAGTTTCACTTTGCCCCTCCCTTGGTTAAGTGGTAAAATGTGGCTCCTACAAAACAGACTATCTTTATGTAAATGAAGACACAAAGTACAATTCTGGTACTTCACAACTCTTCATTGGAAAGCTCTTTGTGCATAATCTAATTAGCTAACACTATTTTAATTTGTTCTGTCCCAAGTAGTAAAGGCTATATGCCATAGCTTCGGCTATAAGACTTATTGACTGAAGAAAATTTCAGTTCCCAGTAAAAATACCTGGAAGTATAAAATTAATTGAAATCGAACAGGGAAAAAATTGATAATGTTTTAACTACAGTATTTTCAATTCTGAGACATCTACATATTAATTATTCATTAGCAATTATACAAAGTCAACTCTTTATAAGTATTATCTATTTTAAGTAAATACTTATTTAAATATCTATTTAAGTAAATATTTACTATTTAAGTAAATATTTAAATCATATTAAATACAGAATATCTGTTTAACTATTTAATAGATTTTTAATACTGAAATATATTTAAACATTATCTATCTAAGTATTATCTATTTTAAGTATTAATTTTTGTAAATATAGTTCTAGGAGTATAGAGGTATTTTGAGAACTTAAGGGAAAATTAATATAGAATAGCACCTAGAGTCTGGAAGATTTCAGATTTAAGCCTTCTTACAAATATCTACTTAACCTATTAATCATTTAACGTCTCTGAACCTCAGTTTCCTTTTCAATTAAATAAGGAAAAGTAATTCTAACAGCCAGCATAAACCAACATCTGCATTACAGTCTATGCTCTGGCATATGTGAATACCAAGCTATGGAACATCTGAATTTTTTTTTTCATTTTCTACAGCATCTGGGACACAGAGGATTTCTGGACCATATCTCCATTTTTAATTAATTAATTTTGATACAGAGGTTTCCAGTTTCTCTATGATATAAGCTGGAAGTGGAAGGTCCTGTCTTTTTTTGTGAATGTTTCTTTCTTTTTCTTTTTCTTTTTTCCTTTCCCCCCAGTGGTCAAGGATCAAACACAGGGCCTCACACATGCTAACCCAAAGCTCTACCATTGACCTATACCTAAGTCCCCAGCTCCTGTCTTTTCAACAACAGGTATGAATTGCTAAGGAATAATTGATTTTAGTGTTAAGAAGCATCTAGAGAAGAAAGGATTCATCTAAAGTAGAGACACACAGAGTTGATTATTTCCTATGAAATAACAATGGAAGTCCACATACCAACTCCAAAGAAGAAGACTTGGCTAGATTTGACATCCAGGCTCACTGTCTAGGAACAATGCCAAGTGTTCTGTGCCAGGCAAGAAATTGCTTCCAGCTCCTCAGTCCATGTCAGTCCTTGGTGCAGTCAGCTCAAATGTCTCTATGGTCTAAAGGAAAGATTTATTTTATCTCACAAATAATTGAGCAGGTGGGGGCTGGGAAGGTGGCTCAGTGATAGAGTGCTTGCCTTGCATGCCTGAGGCACTGGGTTAGATTCCTCAGCACCACATAAGCAAAAAGAAAAAAAGCCAGAAGTGGCTGTGGCTCAAGTGGTAGAGCGCTAGCCTTGAGCTGAAGAGCTGAGGGGCAGTGCCCAGGCCCAGAGTTCAGGCCCCACAACCGGACCCCCCCCCCAAAAAAAATAATTGAGCAGGTACCTCTTCTGTAACATTTGCTGTATGTTCATCTAGTTTGGTTTGGTTTTCTTACAAGAGTAGATTGTCACCAGGCTTTTGTCTATTTTTATGGCAATAATGTCTTTATTCATCAAATGTTACCATAATGAGCATTTAGGTGCGGTGAGGGGAGGGCAAAAGGAGCAGGAAGAAAAGAGATTCAAAGGTAAATTCAGGAATCAAGGTCTCTCAGAACTTGAGTAACATCCTAGAGTGAAGGGGAAGTTTCAGAAGGTTCAAGGTAGAGATGGTACGATTTAAAACATCAAAGGGCATGTTAGCCTTGCCCTCTCTGGTAACAGTTTGGATCTTAACAATATTTTCAACTTTTCCATTGACCTTTTCTTGCCTTTAAACCCCATTTTCCTCAGTAAACACTGGTTTGGCAGGCTGGTGAGAACTCTATAAGTCATTTTTTTTAAAATAGAAATCTGCATGCTGCAATCTGAATAACAAGTTCATTCGATATATAACAAAAACAGGGGTGAGATTCTGTTTCTATCAATGGTATTATGAGCCACCCTTGTCTTACGATCTGTCAGGTTATCAGGAGCTAGGATGGTGGGATCCAGTGCGGGCACCATCGAAGCCCAAAGACAGTAATAGGAGTGGTTCTGACCTTCCGGAACCTTCACTCACTGCTAAATCACAAAGTGGGGGCTGGGAGGTAGTTTCCTAAACCCACAAAATTTAGTCTTTAGAGCTTTCCAGAAAATAGGGGTCTCGGGAAAGTGCCCAGGTGGCTACCTGGAATTACCAATGAGTAAAGAAGCAGAAACGTAAACTAGATGAGGCCTGACGCTCTACTGTCGGAGGAAGTGACTTACATTGCTATTCCTTTCCCTCACCCAGTTGCTTGCCAGAGGCAAGAATGAAATATCACAGATGTTTTTTATTTGTTTCTGGAATGGGATTTGAAAATCGAAGTATGTAGACCCGGGAGGGTATATGGCTCAAGAGGGAGAGCACTTGCTGATAAAAGTGTAAGGCTCATAAGTCCTAATGCCAATATCAAGAAAAAACATTTTTAAGCCAACTACAGTGGCTTAGGCCTATAATTCCAACAATTTGTGAGGCTGAGGTCGTGGTTCAAAGAACAGCTGAGATTTCCATTTCCACAAACAAAAAGCTGGGGTGTGATAGGGCAAACCTGTAATCTTACCTACATGGGAGAAATAGGTGTAAGGTTTAGGTCTAAGGCCCACCTTGGAAAAATATATATGAGACCCACTATCCAAAAAGCAAAACCAAGGCTAAGAATGTGGCTTAACTGGTAGAGTATCTGCTTAGCTCGCACAAAGCCCTGAGTTCAAATTCCAGCACCACCACCAAAAAAAAAAACGATCTCCAACCATATTAGAAGGATGATAGAAAGTAAGACTGAAAGAAGTACAGAGGACAATATAAACAGAAATAGTATTGCATTATTCTACTATAGGTACATTAAGCATATAAAAATTACGAATACAGTGTTTAAGAAATTGAGTTTAAGAGGATGCAATTCAATACTACTATGCTTGTCTACCATGTGTGCTGTCTGGCCTGAGTTTAATACCCAGCACCAAAAAAGAAAGGATGGAAGAAAGGGAAAGAGAGAAATAGAAAGAGAGAGAGACAGAGACAGAGAGGAAGAAAATAATAAAGAGAAGGGGGAGGATGAGAAAAGAGGAAAGAGGTAAGTCTGAAGAATACACACACACATATCCACACACATGTACACACACATATGTACACACACATATTAGGCAGGACTGGGCTTGAATTCAGATCTTCATGCTTAACTGGTAGACATTCTCCAATTTGAGCCACACTCCCAGCTCTTTTGCTTCAGTTTGCTTTTCAGATAGGGTCCCAGGCTCTTTCCTGGAGCATTGTTGAACCTCCACCCTTTTACCTCTGCCTCTTGAGTAACTAAGATTAGTCACAGAAGAAAATATTTCTATTGACTCACAGAGAACAAAAGGATAGGAAATATACAAAAGACTATAAGAGACATAGGGAACAGATTAAAAGTCTACCATATGTGCAATTGTCATTTTAGGAAGAAGAGGCCAAAAGAGAGAGAATGTAGTAGAGTATTTACTTACAATGACTTTCTTCAGAAAATATATGGGGGGGGCTGATACCTGGGGCTGTAGGGGCTCAGTGGTAAAGAGTGCTTGTCTTGCATGCATGAGGCCCTGGGTTCAATTCCTCAGCACCACATAAGCAGAAAAGGCCACAAGTGGCACTGTGGCTCAAGTGGTAGAGCACTTGAGCCTCTTCAGCCTTGAGCTGAAGAGCTGAGGGACAGCGTCCAGGCCCAGAGTTCAGGCCACACAACTGACAAAAAAAGAAAAAGAAAGGAAGAAAGAAAGGAAGGAAGGAAGGAAGGAAGGAAGGAAGGAAGGAAGGAAGGAAGGAAGGAAGGAAGGAAGGAAGGAAGGAAGGAAGGAAAAAAGAAAGAGAAATAAAGAAAGGAAGGAAGGAAGGAAGAAAGAAAGAAAATACATGTAGGCACATGTCTTTTATCCCCAAAGTGAATTACCATGTCACCTATTTACCACAATTATTTTTGTCATTCACTTTCATTTTCTGATTATTTTGGAAAGAAACTCTTTTTTGTTTCCTTCCAAATACATTTTCCTTGTTCCTCATATTGAAAGACAAATGAACTGGTGACCAATATCAGAAATGATCCAAAATGATTAGCGACTTGAAAAAAATGCTAACACTCACCAAGGTAGTTTAGTGGTGTTTAGGAGGAGAAGAACCAGCATGAGAGGGAAAGGCAGTAAATGTTAATGGATGCCAGGAAGAAAAGCAAAGCCACTGAGCTCCTATCATTCTTCTTCATCAATGAAAATGGAGCATCTTCACACTGAAAAGAGTAGGGGAAATGTAAAGTGAGCCATAAATTTTACAACTCACTCTCCGGCAAAGAAATTGAACTACAAAATATGATGTTCTGACTTTCTCAGAGGCAGTATATATCTAATTTGATGCTGTAATTAACATCAAGTTTAAATGTCGGTAGTCTCAGAAGAATGAACACAAATCTTGGGTGGAAGTATATTAAAGAAGATGTCATTATCCAATGTTCCTTTACTGTGGGTAGAATTAGACATGTAGAATTTTTAAATAGAAGATAGCTTCATTCTGCCTTAGGCTTTATATGACTGAAAGAAACAAATCCATTCTGGCTACTTAAAGGAGAATTTCCTATACAGCAGATCCCCATGGAATACAAAAGAGGAAAGGCAGATAAGCCCCAGGAGAAATTACACTTGGAAACTGAAAAGTCTTCAGGAACTAGTATCTTTTCTCTGGTGATCTCACAGTAGTTCTCTCATTTACATTTTTCTGTATTTCTCAGCCTTGAGAGATGCTTTCAGCAGACTGGCTACATGGATTTGTTCCTCTGGACATGGGAGCCATCCTAGAGTCTCTCATTCTACATTACTTGGCATTGCTAGTCATGCCAACACCAGAATGGCAGTTCAAATTCTCAAGAGGAAAACAACCAGGCTGGCCTGGTTCATGGGTATCTAGTTTTTCCTAATCAGAGGTTTGGTTTATTTGGTCCAAATAACTTAGAGCTGATGCTCTAATTTTCCGACTTAGGAAGGGAGGGTATTTGGGGGTTATTTTGTGATCCTGGCGTTTGAACTCTTGTCCTTGTCCTTGGGTAGCCAGGTGCTCTATCACTTAAGTCATATCTCTAGCTCATTTTTTTTGTTTGGTTGTTTGTTTTGGCCGGTCATGGGGCGTGAACTCTGGGCCTGGGCACTGTCCCTCAGCTCTTTAGCTCAAGGCTAGTGCTCTAGCACTCGAGTCATAGCGCCATTTCTGGCTTTTTCTGCTTATGTGGTGCTGAGGAATCGAACCCAGGGCCTCATGCATGCAAGGCAAGCACTCTACCACTGAGCCACCTTCCCAGCCCATCTCTAACTCATTTTGCTTTGGCTGTTTTTCAAGAGGATGTCACTTTATACCTGGGCTGGCCTAGACTATGAATCTCTTATTTATAATTCTCATATAGTTTGGATGACATAAGAGCTTAGCCTTTTATTGGTTGAGATAGGATCTCATAAACTTTTTTTGCCCTGACTAGCCATGAACCACAATGGGAGGGAGTACTCTTAAAGAAGATAACTGGGAAGAAATATCAAAATGTGCCTCTAGTCACTATGATGGACCCAGTGTTTTTTTAGTGTTTTGAATTCTCACAAAATTTTAGGCATCTACCAAGGCCAAGTTCCCATATAGAGGACAGGCTTGGGGAAAAGGAATATTTAAAAAGAGATATTTGTCTTTATTAGTGGTTTATACCTGGCTATTGGAGATGGGAGGATTGAGGTTTGAGGAAACCAAGGCCACAAGGTCAGTGAGCTCTTAATTTGTAAGCTAGGCATTGTGGCACACACCTGTCATCCCAGTTACTTGGGAGTCTGGCCCTGGGCAAAAGCATGAGAACCTATTGGAAAAAGAATTGAAACACAAAATGAACTGAGCACATGGTTGAAGTGGTGGAGTATCAACAAGTATAGGATCCTGAGTTCAAACCCCAGGACTGCAAATAAAAAGTCTACCTTTATGTGAAAAGACAAAAAATCCCTAAGAGATAAATAGATGGTATAGTTTGTCTAAACTGTTCTCTACCAAGTGAGATTTAAGATCATACATTTCTCTCTAAAATTCAAATGAAATAGTTTAGTGATACATTGGGATATTAAGGTTTTTTTTTTTTTTTAGCACATATGAATGAAGTTGTGTTTCTACAATCAGTAGAATGGAACAATAGGTAGAAAACACTCAGTTTAAGCCCATGTAACAACCTATCAACACTTGATCTTAAAACAAAATGCCTCTTATTGTAATATGGCTTGAGGGAGACCACGTAAATACAGGAATTAGCAGAGAAACAATTTCATGTTGTTTCCTTTGTCACCTTCCCCTAGATAGGTTGGGACAAACTAGAATGGTAGTTATATCAAGATTTAGAAGTCCCTGAAAGCCAGGCAGGTAGCACATGGCTGTGGTATCAGCTACTTAGGAGGCAGAAGTAGGAAGATCATGTGAATCCAGAAATTGATGACCTACTTGAGCAATCTAGCAAAAGACCCTGCATCAAAAAAAAAAAAAAAGTTCCTAGAAAGGTAGTTCCTGTGGCCACCATCTGTCTGTCTCAAACAGAATCAAAGTTTGAAAACCAGTCCTGGCCTACTCAGATTTGGGGGATGAGGGACAGACAGAGAGTTAGCAAGAATGTGTGGCTTATTTTTTCCAAAACCATCTTTATAAGATCAGAATTTATCTCCGGCAGCAGAGCACCCTAATTAAAAAAAAAAATCTCAAATTTTACTAAAATTTAAATTCATTTAAAAGTTTTCAACTAAAATATGAACAAAAATCTGTCAAATATCAAAATGTTTATACCTACTTTAAATAAATAAGTAAATAAATAAATAAATACATCCATGGTTGTTCAACCTGTTCAATTGGAAAAAATCATTTCAAGAGTTTTGAAACTGGATTTTTAAAAAAGTTTTCAGGTATGATTTAAAAATAATTTTTATATACTATTGTGATGTTGTATTCTGTGTTAAAAACATATGGTTGCTACTCTTAGGAGAGGAAAACAAAGGCACAATGCCTCTGTGTATCTGATCATATAAAATGATACATATTTGAAATGAACTCCAGGAAAGGTTTTTTTCTTTGTTGCTGTTTTGGTTTTTTTTTCTTTTTTTTTGTCTTGTTTGTTCATCTGTATGTTTTGTGGAGGGCAAGGAGGGGCACATAAATGGAGGAACAAAGAGTGAACAAATTCAGCTATGGTACTTACTGATACTATGTTGAAAATGAACTATACGAGTTGTGGATAGGGATGGGAGGGAAAAACTGGGAAGGGGTGACACGGTTCAGAAAGAAATGTCCTCATTACCTGACTTATGTAACTGTAACCCCTTGGCACATCACCTTTACAATAACAATAAAAAATTCAAAAACAAAAACATGAGTGCACTTTTGGAAATCCAGCTTAATATCACAGTATAAAAGTCATAGTATAAACGTAAATCCTTCACATCAAACTTCTGCATATATTTTGATGGCTGCCATTTTTAGCCAACAGCTAAAGAAAAGTAGGTATTTTTATATTCTGATAGTTCTGATAGTTAAGGTAAATTTCTATTGGGTTTCTAATAGAAGACAACATTTTTCTGATTGGATGGTCATATTTAGCATAGACTTTTCCCTTGACCTTTATTTTTTAGACAGGAAAAGGGAAGTTGGGTAACTAAGTAGAATTTTTAGTTGCGTTTCCAGGAAAAACAACTATTGTGGTAGTTCAGTATTATCCCTTGTTTTCAATGAGGAATCTGAGACCTAGAAAGGTTAAGTAACTCACCGAAGGTTTTCTAGCCAGGAAGCGGCAGAGTCTGGTTTCTAATTCAGGCCTGACAGCTCCAAAGTCCATATCTGTCCACTGCACCCCATGGTATGGTTTTTCACAGACTATAGATTCAGAGAATACATTCTAGAGTAAAAGAAAATGCATTCTTGAATTAGTTATAACACAATTCGATTTAAGAGCTTCATTCTGAATATATGTATATGCATTCTGGGATGGTAGAAGTGTTCTCATTCTGTCATTACAAAATTACGTTCTCTGTAATATTATGACAACCTACTTTCCTCTTAAAAGGAGGAGAGATCACCTGATAATAGGTTGGCTACAGAACCTTGTGCGGTAAACTCTCACTGGGCTAAGCTATTTTAGCTAACTCACACTCACTGTAGTGCGATTACATGACAATGTAAAGACTATTCTACTTCTGAGTGTTTTGAGGTTGACGGTATTGAAGCTATGATAAAAGGAATATAATTATCTGCCTTTGGATTTTGGAGATTTTTTTTTTAACTGGAGAAAGACTTCAATGTCATTTTATAGCCAACTAGCTGAGAAAAAATGAGAAAGAACGGGACTGACAATACATCGAGTTATAGATAGGGCCAGGGTGAAAATTGTTAACATCAAGACACTGTTAGAACCTATTACTCAAATGTAATATGTGTTTGATGGCTAAAGTAGTATAGTCAGTCTTGGGGCAGATCTCAAAGTAGATCAACAGGCACTTGACAAGAGGTTCAATTTCTCCTTCCTGATCTTCCTCAGAGTTCCTGTCTAGGGCTTCCTGGTTACCATCTTCCTCATAAGCATATTCCCCTAGAGAGAGGATATGTACACACCTGCTTTCATTCGATGGCAAAAGGTGACTCTAAAAATGAGAAAACATATTGTTGATATATGAGAAGTGTTCAAATAACTTCCTTAAATACTGAGGAAATAGAAATATTTCTGGGGTTAACTAATCTGTCATTTATATTTGTAATTTTTTAAGCAGTGAAGGTATTTAAATCAATGAACTAACTTCTCGACTATTCTAAATAAACTTGTGATTATTTCATCTACATCCCTAAAGGTTCACATGTACAAATGGGACCAAAAGCAAAGAATGCCACTGGAAAAATGAGGATTCTAGTATTTCCCATCAAACAGCTGGAGTTGAAAGTTAAAAATCTTGCATCTGCTAAGCAGGGGCTCTGTGGAGTGCATCATGCCCCTGGTTCATTTTTGCTTTGGTTAGTTTTCAGTTAGGGTCTCACATTGTTTTGTCTGATTGGCCTTTAAATGCTATTCCTCTGCCTATACCTCTGTCATGGCTGGGACCAAAAGCTCACGCAACCATGTCTTGCTTATTGACTGAGATATAGTCTTGCTAACTTGTTGCTCAGGCTGGCCTTGTACATCAGTTCGCCCCATCCATCTCTGCTTTGCAAGTAGTTACAGGCAGGAACCACTGTTTCCAGCCCAAATAATTGCCTTTGACATCTCTTTTCTTCAAACATTTGTTTCTATTTCTCAGTAAATTGTGGGTAGGGAAAGAGTGTTAAAGACTTTAATAATGATAACTACAACTGCCATCTATCAATGAACTAGAAAAGTGAAGATCTGGAAGGGAGCATGTTACTGTCACAAAACAGCACCCAAACCTGAAAAACATATGGGATTTTTAATGCTGAGAAGAACACAACAGGCCTTAATGATGGAACAGATAAGGAGATGACCTTGTAAGTGACACAACTGTGATCCTGACCGCAGGACTCTTGCTTGGAAACATTCTCAGTGGTTGCAAGATTAACACCGGTCTCCAATTCTTCACCTTATATCTATTAAATGTAAATATGACTGATGGGGACAGACTTTTGTTTTTTTTGGGGGGTGTCATTCCTATGGCTTGAACTCAGGGCCTGGGCACTGTTCCTGAGCCTCTTTGTGCTTAAGGGTTAAGCACTTCAGCCACAGTACTACTTCCAGCTTTTCTGAGTAGTTTAGTGGAGATGAGAATCTCACAGACTTTCCTGTCCAAGCTGGCTTTAAGCAGTGATCCTCAGATCTCAGCCTCCTGAGCAGCTAAGATTACAGGTGTGAGCCATCAGTGCCCAGAGGGACAGGCTTTTATACTGGGTAGTTTTCCATTTTTTTCCCCATGCATTATTGACAGGGAACCAATTTTGTTTCACTCCTTGATCTCCATGTGTAGACACTCAAAGTTGTCCCTGCAAACTTATACTAGTGAAATTCATCTTACAGTCACATTGTTTGGAAAAATCCTGATGTTAAAACTCAAAATTAGAAGCTGAGTGTGATGGTGCATATTAGAGTTCTAGCTATAGTTGTGAGGCTGAGGTAGTGGGATCACAAAGGTGAGGCCAACCTGGATGACAGAGTAAGACCCTGTCACAAAACAAAACCAAACAAAAGCTAATTTGCTGAAGTATTTCAAGTGATAGAATATAGAGTTACTGGTCCAACGAATGCCTAGGTATAAACTGGAGGCTAAGTATTTAGGAAGCTGTTATTAGAGCATTATTTCCCTCAGTTTCCCCAAATTAATATAATAGTTATTCAGAATGCAACTTGCAAAATGAAAGTATTTGCTTTGCAGTTTTAAAAGTCCATATATAGAAAAAAAAAATGAAAGCAGCAGAAATTGAAAGTAAACTATGTTTTCTCTTCTTACATTCTTAGTCTGGCCTCCTCAAAAGTAAATACAAGCTTTGCCTGCCAGTGCTAAAGCCCCTTAACTTACTGTTAAGTTATACGAATAGGGTTCGTGAGAGGTGAAAACAACCTCCATTCAAAGTGTATTCACAATGTCCAGCCGCACTGTCACAAAGTGGCTAACATAGCTCAAGCAGTACATTTTTTTTTTGGCGGGGGTGGGGTGGGGTGGTGGTGGTCATGGGGCCTGAACTCAGCCTGGGTGCTGCCCCTCAGCTCTTCAGCTCAAGGCAAGCACTTTACCACTTGAGCCACAGCTCCACAGTGCCACTTCTGGCTCTTTCTGCTATTGTGGTGCTGAGGAATCGAACCCAGGGCCTCATGCATGCAAGACAAGCACTCTACCACTGAGCTACCTTCCCAGCCCTTCAAGCAGTACATATTCAAATGCTCAGTTCTTAAGGAGGAAGGGAGGGGGTAAAGGCAAACCTGCCTTTTCCTCATGCTCATTTCTATTTTATGAGAGGACACATGCAGACTTCTTCTTATCTCTCATTCTGAGGCAAGAACTTTATAGTCAATTGCCTGTCCATAGATCCATACTGCCAACAGAGAATGAGATTGCCATGACTGGCAATCACCATCACTCATCAGTGTTCTATTAGCAAGATAAAAGGGAAATAAATGGCCACCAGGTAGGTAAATAGCAGGTATTGCCAAAATAAAAATATCTTAATATCTGCTCAGAAATGTTCTAAGTGAATACATTATATTGTACAGTACATTATATAGCATACTATTATGTAATTATTAGCATAAAATGATTTTATATTGAGATACTTTGTGCTCATGTGGGTATTAAACACACATATATTTGTATATATACATATATATGATAGATATGCCTGTTTATTTCACATGGGTTAAGTACATAGGATTATCATTTAATTCTTTTTATCTTTATTTATTGCTAGTTCTGGGGTTTGAACTTAAGACCTTGCTTAGGCTTGTTTGCTCACAGCTGGTGCTTTACCAATTGAGGCATGCTTCTAGCTTGGCTTTTTGCTGGTTACTTTGGAAATGTAGTCTTACAGACTTTTCTGCTCACAGTGGCTTTGAACCAGGATCCTATAGGTCTCAGCCTCCTGAGTAGCTAGGATTATGGGTGTATGCTACCAGTGCTTGGAAAATATGGAAACACATAGTAAGTGCTTTACCAATGCTAATTAATTTTTACCATTTTGTTATTATTATGTGGAGTATTTGAGAAAGGAGGCACTCACTTTTTAAAGAAGTTAGATTTTAAAAAACATATACTAAATTCTACTTTACCACTATTTTTAAAAAGGATCCCAATACATTTATTTTGGGCCATCATACTCTTGAAGATATCACTAAAGAGTTCCTTTGAAAAGATATAAGAATCATGTGGTCTGCAAAAAATTCCATTGAAACATGGTGAAATGGTTTGGAGAATAACAGCTAGGTGACTAAATGTTTACTTTCTGATGATTATCTAACCACAAATATTTTCTAATCATGTTAATATGCAGACCAAAGTAAAAGGGTTGGGTATTAAACATTTTTGGTGTATTTGCACAAAATATCATGTTAGCAAGTGAATTTTAAATTGTTGACAGATTTCTAGAAGAACCCCCTCCCTTTTTTTGCCTGAATTATACTGCACAGAGGAGATCAGTGTAATCTGAGAAATTCTTAGGGAAGAGAAGGCCAATGTAGATACTTCAGTAAAAGCAAACCACTTATCTTCTAGTATTGGACAGAATTGGATAAACAACAGTAGAGAGAAAAGGAGTGAAGGAGGAAGTCTTCTTAGCCAACCTGTAATAGGATCCTGATCAAGGACCTAAGGTGGGCATGGCCAGAGTGAGCCCAACTTGGGATCAATCTTTGTTTGCATGGAATTGCCCTCTTACTGTCCTTAAGGGTAAGTTATAAAATGCCTTGCATGTTTTTGGTAAAAACTATACATTTTTTAGTCTCAGTTTCTCATTGTTTGTTATCATTTATAGAAAATATGTGTTTCTAAGTATGAAAATATTATGATTGTATATGACAAGTTATTTAATCTTCTTGACTTCACATTCTTCAATTTCCAAACAAGAGAAAACTCTTCCAGATCTAAAATGCTAAGTTCAAAAGAATACAGTTTCTGAACATAGCTAGTCATCAGAAGCATTATAGGGGAATGTCTAGAAGGAAGCAGATATTCCAAAAAGATGCTGTAAGCTGAGGGCAGCAGCTCAAATGTCCCTGCCTAAAAGAGGTCAATCAGTATTGGGTTAGATACCATTCATGTGATTTTATAAAAGGTTAAAAAGAAGGGCCATTCACCACTTCAAGAAGCCCAAATGTCACTGCCAGGATCTTACATTCATCAAGCGCAGTGATAAAGACCAAAAAGCAATTGGATCCAGAAGGATAGATGGCGCATCTATCATATACATATATATCAGGATAGTAGTATTCCTTTCCCAAGAAAACACTTGGAAATATCAGAAAACTAGTGTCATAATTATGCTCATTGCATCAAAGAGTGGTGTAAGATTTTGCAGTCAAAAGCTCAATTTTCCTATTTTCACTTTTTTTTTCATGTATGCAAGTCACTGAAGTGGTAAGGCAGGTAAACAAAGTCCATACCATTCCATCCTACTTGCAAGTTACAACTTAAGGTAAATGTTGCCTATTTGTAGGTCTGCTATTAATTTCAAGTGACCAGAGTAAGCTTTATTTTATAATGATTTCAGGCCTCCCCAAATATAGCAATTGGGTAATCTGAAGATGAAAGCAAGATAGTTGATTGGCATGGGCAACCTCTATTGCCTCATTGTTCCCAATATCCCAAATGTACCATTACATTTTTTCCTTTGAAACAGAGTATCTCACATTTCCTCAGCTGGGTTGCTAGGTTGATTTTTTTAAAATCTATTTTAATTTGTGTTAGCTCATTTATTTCTGGTAGAACTGACATGATCTCTGGAAGCACTACTCTGATCCTCAAGGGTAAATTTATTTATATCTCTGTTGTTGTTGTTGTGGAATGTCTAACACTTGATTCAAAGTTTGCTGCAAATACATATTTTTTTACACTCCTCTCTCTCTTTTACCTGGTTTGCTTGAATCTAAATAGAAGCAAGTTAAAGATGAAGCTTTTTCTGCCTTTGCAAAAGTCTAGGCTATTGCTAAGACAATGCTATGTATGATGGACAAGAAGGGGAAACAAAGGAGTGACTTTAAGGAAGGTCATAGGAAAGTGAAAATTTAACTCAGATGGGGGAATATCAGTGAGTACTTAAAGACCAGAGCTCCATACTCCACTGCTTACTCTGGGGAAAGGCTCAAGAGCTGTGTGGCATACCTTGTGGGAATGGATTTCATGCACAGAAATGCAGCAGTGATTTAAGGTTTTTCTCAATTTTAAAATGGCACTAGGGCCAGCAAAAATGGCATTAAATTAATTAAATGTCATAAACAACTTCTGACAGTCTGTTAATGTTGGATTAGGCAGCTCTATGATGAACTCTCTTAGGAATAGACTTTTTGTTAAGCCCAAGTCTTTGCTATTACTAGTTATATTGTGATACACTCCACAAGCCTTAATCTATGCACCTGTAAAATGAATACTCATTGGGTAAGGTTGTGCATCTGATGTTGTGAATGACATATTTTTTTAAAAAGATGAATTAGAATAACTGAAGAGTCCTACAGAACAGAGCATAAGAGTCCCTACAGAACAGAGCATAAGAAACATTGGTCTTGAGTAAGCTATCCTATTTTGTTGATTAATGACTTTCAATTAATCATTTAATGAAGTGGCCAGAAAACATCTGACAAATGCAAAAAATGTACATAATTTATCTCTGAAGGTGACTGCTATTGAAACTCATCAACTCTGTATTTTAGTACAAAAACAGCCACAGAAAAAGAGCAGTCATAGACCACCACATAGCTGAGCATAATGGCACACATTTGCACTCCCAGCTCTTTGCGGGTAGGGGCAGTAAGATTATGAGTTCAAGGTCAGCCGGGGCTTCAAATGAGACCCTCAAAAATAAAAGTTAAGCTGGGCACTGGTGGCTCATGACTGTAATCCTAGCTACTCAGGAAGATGAGACCCGAGGATCGCAGTTCAAAGCCGGCTGGGACAGGAAAGTCCATGAGACTTATCTCCAATCAATCACCCAAAGTGGTGCTAAGACTCAAAGTGGCAGAGTGCTAGCCTTGAGTGAAAAGCCCAGGCCCTGAATTCAAGCCCCACAACTGAAAAAAATAAAAATAAAAATCTAAAAAAATTAAAAATGAACAAGGAAAATATATAAACAGATGAACATGGGTAGGTGTCAAAAAAAAACTTTACTTGCAAAATAAAGTGGGTGGGCTTTGGCCCTTAGGCTGTAGTGTGTAGTTTTGCCACATGATTTACTTTTTAAAGAGTAGTTATGAAGTAGTAGAAATCTTTTTTCCCCTCTCTTCTTTTTTCAAGACCAAACAAATCCATTGTAAAAGAGAAGCAGCTGCAAGATTCCCTGCCTTCCCTTAAGACAAGAAACGAATGAGATGAATCTCCCTCCTCAACACATTTGATAAAAATCTTTCCACTGGCATTTGGTATCAACTGGCAGCCCTTCAGTTTTGTCATATCACTAGAAATATCCATAGGTATTTATTACCAGCAACAAACTTATAGTATCTATTAATATATGACTGATGGAATGCCTAGATTATGCATTGCTGTGTGCCTACATCCTACCATATCTTAAGAACATATCTCTTCAAGAGAGAGATATGTCTGTTCAAGTTTTCATTGTATTATGTATTGTCTATTACTGTTTCTAAAATGTGTTCTCTTGCTGGTTTTCCTAGTGAAAGTCTCCAAGAACTACAGCTGCATGACTATAAATCCTATACACTGAATGTCGGTATATTTAAAAATCATTGAAAGAAAAAGCTTTCAAGCTTGCTGCTAGCTGCTAGCAAGTCTTCATGAAGAATACATACTGTCGGAATAACCTGAGCTACTAAGATCAAAGCCCCAGGTAGATCAAGAAAAAGGGATGGTTCTAATTTGTTTTGGCTCCAGGAAGGTTAGGTGATTCAGTTGTATGAAGCAATATATTTAGAAAATATGGTCCAGACAGTATAACTATTAGGTCAGAACACAAATTGCTAGAGGGTAAAAACATACAAGATGTTTTTTAAAGTTGGTTAGCAGCCTAATTTTTTTAAAAATAAAAAGCATCATGCAGCTAGAAGCATGGCTCAAGTCACAGAATACCAGCCTCACAAGCATGAAGCCTTGAAAACATACATACACATCCATATAATTTGGAAAATTGATTTAAGAATGGAAAATCTGAATATGCCATCAAGGAAGTATAATAACTAGCTTACAAATGACTCTTCCCTTACAACCCCCCAACATACTATATAATGTATTTGAGAAACAGAATCCTTATCTTAGAAAATACATTTTGATCTTGATTCCTATGATAGGTCAAGATAATATCAGAAACAGGCATGAACAATAAAATTAAAATATTAGTAACTGAGAAACATTGAGAAAGTTTAACTTAATATTAGAAACTGCTGCTAATAGAATTAACCTCATGAAAATGCTGAAGAGAAAAAAAGCAGATGCTAGTCACAAGGGATATAAAAGACATTTGCAAAAATTAGGAATATATGTGTGGTAAAATTGAACCGAATATACACAATGGGTCAGAGATAAGAAGGCTCAATATTAGGATGTCATTTTCCCACAATTAATCTCTAAATTCAGTGCTACTCCAATAATATTCTCTAAAGACTTTCATGGAATATGGCAAGCAGGTCCCAATTTTAGATAGAGGAGAGAATAGACAAGAAGAGCCAACACTATTCTGAGGAAGAATGAGATCTCTGTCTGCCAGATAGCAAACCTCACAAACCATTAGGTCATTATAGGAGTAAATGACATTCATTATTCTGTTACTCTGGAATAATACTGCGAGTTCAGCAATAACATCCAAGATTCATGGCTAGGGAGAAGGTAGAAATTATCCTAGGAGTAGAAGGGTGCCTTGGAAATTCTGGGAAAAGGAAATAAGAACCTCAACATAAAATTAGGAGAATTCAATTTGACAATAATTCTAACATTACTAATACAAATAATAATAAAGTTTTGTTTAAAGCAGTACTTTTTTGGGGGGGAGGGAAGTGGTAATGGGGTTTGAACTTAGCAGCTGTTGGGATCACAGGTGCAAACCATTGCCATTTGGCTTCTCTCCACAGAGATGGTGTAGTCTTGAGGACTTTTCTGTTCAGGCAGGCCTGGAACTACAATCCTCATGTTCTCAGCCTCCTTTGTAGTTTGTCAGGCATGTGCCCTTCCACCCCATCTATTGAGAAAGGGTCTTGCAAATGTTTCTGCCAAGTCTGGCTATGAACCAAGGTCTTCCCATTCTTAGCCTCCCAAGTAGCTAAGAATGCTCATTTAAAAATAGTAGTTACCATCCCCAAACTTTTAGAAATCATAAGTCACTTCGGCAAAATAGCAGGATACAAAATAAACCCACAAAAATCAGTTGCCTTCCTATACACTGATAACGCACAGGAAGAGAGGGAAATAAAGGGAGCAACCCCATTCACAATAACCTCCCAAAAAATAAAATATTTAGGAATTAACCTAACCAAAGATGTAAAAGAACTATTTAATGAGAACTATAAAAAGTTAAAGAAAGAAATTGCAGAAG
This sequence comes from Dipodomys spectabilis, assembly GCF_019054845.1. NCBI lineage: Eukaryota > Metazoa > Chordata > Mammalia > Rodentia > Heteromyidae > Dipodomys > Dipodomys spectabilis. The sequence continues at coordinate 4,261,189 of NW_024870974.1, forward strand.
ACACTAGGAAATGGAAAGACCTCCCATGCTCCTGGATAGGCCGACTTAATATAGTAAAGATGGTGATACTTCCAAAATTAATATACAAATTCAATGCAATTCCTATTAAAATCCCAATGACGTACATCACTGAAATACAGAAAACAGTCCAAAAATTTATATGGAACAACAAAAGACCTAGAATAGCCAAAACAATTCTAGGGGATAAAGACAATATGGGAGGGCTATCCATGCCGAACTTCAAACTCTACTACAGAGCTATAATCACAAAGACAGCATGGTACTGGCACAAAAACAGACCCGAAGACCAATGGAACAGAATAGAAGATCCAGATATAAATCCACAGGCCTACAGCCAGCTGATATTCGACAAAGGAGCCAAAGACATACAATGGAAGAAACACAGCCTCTTCAACCGCTGGTGCTGGGAAAACTGGGCAGCCACATGCAGAAAACTAAAAGTGGACCCCAGCCTATCACCATGCACCAACATCAACTCAAAATGGATTAAAGACCTTAACATTAAACCTGAATCTCTGAAACTACTGCAGGACAGAGTAGGAGAGACACTTGAACTAATAGGCACAGGAAGGAACTTCCTGAACAGAGTCCCAGGGTCACAACAAGTTGGAGAGAGACTCGACAAATGGGACTACCTTAAAATAAAAAGCTTCTGCACAGCTAAATCTATCGCAACTAAGCTAGAAAGACAACCAACTAATTGGGAAAAAATATTTACCAGCAATATATCAGACAAGGGGTTAACATCCTGTATATACAGGGAACTCAAGAAACTAATCCCTCCCAAACCTAACAAACCAATTACTAAATGGGCAAGGGAACTAAAGAGGGACTTCTCAAATGAAGAAATAAAAATGGCAAAGAAACACATGAGGAAATGTTCATCATCCCTGGTGGTGAAGGAAATGCAAATAAAGACAACCCTGAGATACCACCTTACCCCAGTCAGAATGTCCCACATCCACAAATCAGCCAACGACAAATGCTGGAGGGGATGTGGAGAAAGAGGAACCCTATTACACTGCTGGTGGGAATGTACACTTATACAACCACTTTGGAAAGCAGTCTGGAGGGTCCTTAGAAAGCTAAAGATTGACCTCCCTTACGACCCAGTCATACCACTTCTAGGCATCTACCCTGAACAACAGGAACCAATATACAAGGACACGTGCACCTCCATGTTTATTGCAGCACTGTTCGCAATAGCTAGGATATGGAAACAACCTAGGTGCCCCACCACAGATGAATGGATCCAAAAATTGTGGTATCTATACACAATGGAATATTATGCAGCCATTAGAAATGACAAAATAATGGCATTTGCAGGGAAATGGATGGAGCTAGAAGGAATCATGTTGAGCGAGGTAAGCCAAGAACGAAGAGACAAACGGTACATGGTCTCCCTCATAAGTGGATGCTAAATCCAAAAGGTTAGTGATACGACAAAACTAACAGGACTTAAGAAACAAAGAACTCCCGCTCATCTGGTTGAACCACTACTAAATATCCTCATGCTGCTGATCACAAATATGGTATATAACATGTGAACACTGTTATATATTACAGACTGTGGTAGACAATTTGCTCCAGGGAAGTTAGAATGAACTTGTGACTTTGAAATTATGTAATCATTTAATCACAATCAAAAAAAAAAAAAAAAAAAAAAAAAAAGAACCTCGGGGAAGGGAGGGAGGGAGGGGATGGTAGGGGGAAAACAATGGAGGGGGTAACAATGTTCAAGAGGAAGTGTACTCATAACCTCACTCATGTAACTGTGACCCTCTGTATAGTAGCTTTACAATAAAAAAAAAAAAAAAAAAAAAAAAAAATAAAAATAGTAGTTAAAGGAGCAATACTTAAAGGAAAGTTACTTCATAGCTGTTGCCCCTTTCCAATGGCATTAGTACCCGGGATATATTTAAAATGTAGCATGTGGAATTTGGCTAAAATAGAACTGAAATAAAAATACACGGAAGATTTACTGGGAGAGGTTAAGTCTCTTGTTATGGATGTCTTTAAAAATCAGATTGACTTTAATATATCAGGATATTTGGGAACTGAATATATCACTTTGAAATTAATATAAAATATACACAATTGTTTTCCTAAGCAACTGGCTAATAGTAATTCATCAATGACATGTCTGCAAGTAGTCAGTTGAAAGCCTGCTCAAAGAATATCAATGTCATCACTCTTAATTGCAGCTCACTGAGCTCCAAAGATTATAAAGAGCAGTTGCTATGTACCTAGGAATACATTTATGTATTTTTAGTGCCATTAAGCTCAAAATAAGTTGAGGTGATTTATGACATACCCAATGTGAACAAGTAGGTTAGCATCAAAGAAAAGGTATAACTTTATAAATTTTCAATGAAGTAAACCTGACTTTTGTACAAAAATGTCATTTATTACTATCATATAAATTCCTAGTTGTTTGTGTATATAAGCCAGTTTAGACCATCAATAGAAAATTTTACTCCTATAGTGAATTTCCATGTATATCTAACAAGTTCTACATATTTTCCCCCTAATTATTGAGACTTTTAAGGGACAAAATTGTCCTTCTTAACAAAATGTATACTACTTGCCAAAACCATAGTAAGTCTTGCCTTATTTTCAGATCAGTGAGCTGGTTGCTCAAGGCAGAGAGAGAACCCTCAGCCACAGTTAGTGTGCAGGACTTCCAGGGCTCTGCATATGCATATGCTCTGGCTGAGATGCAGGCCAAGGGTAGAGCCTAGTTAGAGCAAGCTTCTCCCTTATCACTGACATCCCCCAGAGTGTACATTCCACTCTTTCCTTGATGGTCACTCCATAGCCATCATGCAACAGATCCTTATTAAGCAACCAGTTTGAACTATGCTGTATGCTGGGACATGTAAACAATGGTAACTATTAAACTAACATTTGTTAGTTTAAGCTATTCTCTTTTTCTTTCCCCATAGAGACCACAGAACTGACCAACGTCATTTTCAGAGGATTATTTAGAAGATTCAAGGCATTTAGCAACCACTTAGCATTAGATTTGTTTCCTTTTTTGGTAGTACTGATGTATGAGCTTGCATGTACAAGGACCTGAACCATGCCTCCAGTTTTACTTGTTTAACTTTGCAGGTGGTTTTTGTTTTGCCTCTCAGAGCACAATTCTACTACTTCCAGCATACCTAGGGTTATAGGTATGTGTCACCCACATTTAGAACGAGGCTTCGTATCTTTTAAGGACATTAAACAAAACAAATATAAAACAAAACAATGTAATATATGGTAGTTCTCACATATATATCCCCCATAGGTGTTAGGAAACAATTCACACTATGTTTATTGAATTCCTACTTAATGTACTAGATGTGAAATTAAATACTGAACATATGATGGGCAAAAGAGTGCTTAATATTTAAATTCTTGTAATGAACTTGAAATAAACATATGCACAAATTACTGTGGGAGATAGAGGAACTGGGAGATACCATTCTATTTATTTTTATGTTGTTGGTTGTGTGTCTTAAATTCAGGGCTTGTCCTCAGTCCCTGAGCTCTTTCATTCAAGGCTAGCACTCTACTACTTTGAGCCACAGCACCGCTTCTGGTTTTTGAGTGGTTAATTGGAGATAAGAGTTTTGTGGGGACTTTTCTGACCAGGCTGGCTTCATACAGCAATCCTCAGATCTCAGCCTCTTGAGTAGTTAGGCTTACAGACATGAGCCATCAGTGAGTGGCTGAGAAACCACAATAGTTAGACAATAATTCTTCTGCTAAGGAAAAGAAAATGTCACAGTATCTGACTCTCTGACTCATTCTGTGGAACCTCAAGGACTTCTTAGATGACTCATCCAGTAAATACACACTTGGTGCTGAATTTATTTCCTTACTTGATTATGTACAGTTACTATTAAAATCAGACAAACGTCCTAAAAACAAAAACAAGTGACCTGGCACTTAAATGCTATGTGTGTGTGTATATATATATATATATATATATATATATATATATATATATATATATATACCACATTTTCTTCCATATCTTAGCTATGGTAAATAATGTTGTTATAAACATAGTTGTGCTGGTAGCTAAAAGTCTGGTCTTGTTTGTGATCATTTGGGTAAATGCCCAAAAGTGGGATTGCTGGGTCATAGGGGAGCTCTATGTGGAGTCTTTTGAGGAACCTCCATACTGCTTTTCAAAGTGGTTGAACAAGTTTACACTCCCACCAACAATGCAGTAGGGTTCCCTTCTGTCCACATCCCCTCCAGCATCTGTTGTTATTAGAGTTCTTTGTTAGGAAATGGAAAGACTTGGAAAAAATTGTATTGAGTGAAGTAAGCCAGGTCCAAAGAAATATAGGCCCCATGGTTTCCCTTATTTGCAATAACTAGTATATGTCTGAGACAAGCAGAAAAGGTCAGATAAGATGATGTTAAGTGAAATGATAAGGACACAAGTGGTATTTTCTTTCTTGCTATTGTTTTTTTTTTTTTTTTTTTTTTTGCTTTGTATGTCCCTCCTCCACGGTATAACTCCTGTTTCCACTGTATTTGATGTTGGTATAATTTGGGGGGGGGGGGGAACAAATTGTTTAAATAGGGATACAGATTGACCCACTGCAACAATGAGATGTACAAGATGCTATGTCGAAAAACGAACTTTACAATTTAGCCAGGGGAGTGGGGGGAGTGTAGCTTTGGAGATGGGAGAGAAGGGATGGTAGGGGAAAAACAAAGGAGGAGGCAACAATGCCTGATAAGAAATGTACTCATTACCTTGCTCATGTAACTGTAACATCTCTGTACAGTATTTTCACAATAAAAAACTAATTTTAAAAAATAATGCTATGAAAAAGAAGTCCTACCAAAGCAAATGATGACTCTTTAATTACAAATACTAGAACATATTTTAATATCTGGCTTTTTTTTAAAACTGGAGAACATAACATTATTCTGTTATAATGTTGCTAAAATTTAGATGTGGAAGGTTTCCTAAAGTTTCACATGTTAATGATTTACCAGCTTGGCACTGTTGGGGGATAGGAGACACTTAAATGGTTGGGTCTTAGTAGACTCACTTCATTGTCCTTGAAGGGGATGTGAACCCCTCTTCTCTTCTCTTATGTACAGGTCATGAGGTGAATGATTTGACTCCGCTGTTGCCTCCTGCTGCCAAAAGCTCAAAGCAGGGAGGGATAAGGGGAATTCTCATTTTAACCTATAACTGGGAGCCAAAAGAAACCTCTGCTTGTTACAAGTTGATTATATCATGCACAGGTTATAGTAACAGAAAGCTGACTAGCACAAAGGCTTTGCTTACTTTAGATTAGTCATACTTGATGTTGCTTTGGGTCATGAATCCTTTGGAAAATCTAACTAACATGACAGTCCCTCTCTCAAGGAAAACGTAGAGATATTGAAATGACCAGATATAATTTCAGGAGGGTTCACACATGTTCTGTATCAAAGGTCAAGAACAATTTACATGATTACCAAATATAAAATATCTTGCCAGCTGCCAAAACTTAATGTAAAATTTGTATTTTATATAACTTAATATATAATTAATTAATATATACTTAATATAAGTATTTATATAAGTGTTAATATCTTATTATATATTATATATAAATATATAAGTATGTATATACCTTAAGTGTATATATATATATACATATATATATATATACTTAACACAATAAAAAAGTTACTATCATTTAGTGTGTGTGGTTCTGGCACAAAAACAGTAGAAAGGGGGAGATAAAATTCAATGCATATCCTATAAAATTAAGAAAATTGAGGGAAGAGGTGGGCTTGGGAGGGATGAGAGAATAATGAAAGGGGTGACATTGATCAAGATGTATTGTATTCATAAACTACTTTGTTAAATGTGAACTAAAACTACTTAAAGTGAAAAAAAAGGGAACATAGTAAAATTTTTCAGTCTTAGGGCAGTGTTGGGTATAAAATGTTCCTCCAGGGGCTGGGAAGGTGGCTCAGTGGTAGAGCGTTTGCCTTGCATGCCTGAAGCCCTGGGTTCAATTCCTCAGCACCACATAAGCAAAAAGAAAAAAGCCAGAAGTTGTGCTGTAGCTCAAGTGGTAGAGTGCTAGCCTTGAGCTGAAGAGCTGAGGGACAGTGCCCAGGCCCAGAGTTCAGGCCCCACGACCGAACCCCCCCCCCAAAAAAAAAATGTTCCTCCAAAGGTTCATGTGTAAAGGCCTGGCTGACAGTTGACAGGTTTTTGAGAAGTGACTGGATCATGAGAGCTCTGACATAATTAATAGACTAATCCATTGATAGACTCTTATGGGTGTGTGTGTGTGTGTGTGTGTGTGTGTGTGTGTGTGTGTGTGTGTGTGTGTGTGTGTGTGTGTGTGTGTGTGTGTGTGTGTGTGTGTGTGTGTGTGTGTGTGTGTGTGTGTGTGTGTGTGTGTGTGTGTGTGTGTGTGTGTGTGTGTGTGTGTGTGTGTGTGTGTTCCTTATGAAGTGGAGCCTACCTAAGTAGGCATTGAGCGTGTCTTTGAAAAACGTATCTTGTCCCCCTACCCTTCCTGTTTCTCTGTTTCCTGGCTACAGAGAGCTGGGTTGTATTACTTTGCTATGCCCTGTTATGACAATTTACTTCATCACTAAAGGCCCCAAAACAACAGAAACAGAAACCCTGGACTGGAGCCTCTGAAACCATGAGACAAACTAAGTCTTACCTGCTTTAAGTTGTGTTTCTCAGGTAATCTTTCGCCATGATGGAAAATGACTAACACAGGCAAGTAAAGATTTATTAGAAAGAACACAGACATTATCAACCATAAAAAAGAGGTATATTAAGTTTCATTAAAATTAAAACATTCATTAGAAATTGTGTCAAGTAAACCTTGGAAAAATATTAATATATCTGATAATATCTGAGGAAAATACCAGATGTTGATAGATGAAAATATTCATCAGATATTTGAATGGGTTTGTGTAGGTATATACAGTTATCAAAACTTTTCAAATAGAACACTCAAAAACATGTTATATATAAATTATATTTCCACTTAAAAAGGAAAGTCCAAGATGAAAGAACATGTATGTATGGACACTAATGACTAAAATAGGGTTGATGTCTAAATTTTGTTTTCTTAAATTTTATCCCAGAACATAAAATTACAAAACATTTCTCCCTCCCCATGAATACTGGCCTATATGAAATTATTCCTTTATTTTAAACCACAACAAGAGTAGTGAAATGAATTTAGTGGAATAAACTAGGATATGCAAAGTTAAATCAACAGCAGCACATGCAAAAGGATGTGTTAACTGCATCTAAAGATGTTGACTGGTAGATAAAAGAACTTAGGCAGAGAGAACTGTTCAAATAAGCTTCCCTGGTCTGCATTACTCACATTCACAATTTATGCTCAGTGAGATTTAAAAAAAATACAAATAAGACCATACATTATGACATAATGCACTTAAGTAATTCATCAGTCTTTCATAGATGATTATTTTCTGTAAGCAAAGCACTGTCTCTTGCAATTTGTCTTTGTATTTTCAGAAAAATCTGGGTCTTGAACATTTTAGATTCCAAATTATTAGTTATATAGTTGAATTAAGTAATAATTGTGTTTACTATTTAGTGTTATGTCCCAAACCCATGGTCTTATCTGAAACTATTTTGAATCTCTTCACAGAAAAATGTTTCAACTAGTGATGATCTCATTTGACAGGTTATGGAAAATATATTAAAAAGAAGTATACTAAATGGTAACACCAGCCTAAAAATAAAATATAGTATAATTATATTTCTAGATTTTTAAAAAATATATAGAAAAGTACAAAGGTAAAAAATACAAAACAACCCTCCACTGAGTTTAGTTTCAATCTCCAGGTGTGAATACTAAAGGATAATAAAGGCAGCAAATACATTGTTTTGAATTGAATATCTCACTGGCAAGATCAGAAAAGCCTGTGAACTGAGAAGCAACTTGTTATTCCAGTGATAGAACCTTCACTGGCATTATTCTTTTGGCAGCTGAAACTTCAGAGGATTTTAACCGTGAAAACCATTCTAAGAGCATTTAAGATGCTTTGTGGGCAGCCTTTCTTCCAAGATGTTCCTATTGCTTTCCCAATGAGTAAAATAGGCTTAGGATGGCTAATGCTGTTTTCTAGATATACCAAGCACCACCAGGATTCTCCTAGACTTTCCTCACAAAGCTAATGGCAAACATCAAAAATAAACATCGCATTCTAAATAGGGACTCCCACAATCATGTTATTTTTGGGAGAGCAGCTCTCTGGTTCCATGGATATCACTTGAACAGAGTAGCCATGTTCTTCTGCAGCTCTTGCTCGGTCCAGATCCACCAGGCACATGCACTGTTTTCCTGAAAAACAGTCAAAGGGTATCATAAGACCCTTCTACTAGCAGTACCATTTTAGTTTCTTTAGAACAAATTTTATGTCTATGCAAAATAGTGCTTACCCTTAAGTCCCGATGAACATCTTTCAATTTAATTCATGATCAATGTGTAAAGACAGCAGACAATATTTCAAAGATTTATCTGCTAATAATTTAAAGAATGCTAATAGCCTCAAATGTATTTACCAATAAATGTCAAAATAAAGATTCATTTCTTCTTCAGCTAAAGATCCATTTAAAGATCTTTGCTCTGCATTCTTACAGAAAGACAGTGTGGTGGCACATTCCTGTAATCCTAGCTACTCAGGAAGGCTGAGACCAGAGGCTCATGGTTTGAAGCTAGCCTGGGCAGGAAAGTGCATGAGACTCTTATCTCCAGCAAAAGCCTGGAAATGGAGGTATATGCTCATGTGATAGAGCACCAACGGTTAGTGGAAAAGCTAAGGGACAGTGTGCAAGCCCTGAGTTCAAGGCCGTGTACACACACACACACACACACACACACACACACACACACACACACAGAATTACTATATTAGCTGTAAAGGGGAAAAAAAAATCTGCCTCTGACTATCTAAAGTAATATGCCAATAAACATCTATCTTAAAGAAATGTTACATTCTCTATCTGGAGTTTTTCAGGACTTTGAAGAAATAAAAAATGAAAAATACTAGAAAATTTTCACTTGTGTGTTGATTATTTCAAGTAATGTTGAGTATAAAATCTTAATTTTCAGAGCTCTCTGGTCCCATAAAATAACTATATAATATTTCTTCTGTAATCTTAGTGAAACAAAAGAGGAAAGCTGACTGGTAAACAAGGGAGATAATTTGTTTTCCTTTGGCTAATAAAACTTCAAACTTCAGAAAAATGAATTGAGGCTTAATCTGTTCAAAGCCATTATTTACATTCATAATTTCAATTGTAAACTTCATGTAAGCTTCTTCATTTCATTTGTCTTCACCACTTATACAGCCTAATCATTATTTTAAATATCATAATTTACACTACTAAGCTAAAACAGCTTCAGAAATTGAAGAAAAGTCGCTAAATAGAAAATGCATCTGTGAGAAAGAATCCTCACCAAAAACAAAAACAAAAAACCCAGTGACATCAGTAGGTAAGAACCAACCAAAGGCTCAGATTTAAAAAGGTGATGTTTTACACTTTTTAGAAATTGTGAAAGTTAGAAATTTAGAAGGGGTTGGGGATTTAGCTCAATGGAAGAGCACTTGTCTGGCAAGTGCAAAGCCCTAGGTTTGGGTCTCAGCTCAGGAAAAAAAATGCTATAAAAGACCAGAAAACAAAACAAACAAAAAACCAACCAAACCAAACCAACAACAACCCCCCACCCCATCCAAACCAAAGCAAGTAGAAACTATGAGGGGCGGGGAGGAGAAAGCAAAAAAAGAAAAACAAAAAACCAGAGCAACTAGAAAATGTGACATAAAGACATGTCTAGAATTTCATGTATACAAAATTAACCCATCTTCCCAACAGCTGTATGGCTGACATTCGTTTTCTTCCCTTATAATATTGTCTTTCCTTTAACACAGCTATAAAGGTTTTCTTCACCTACATTTCAGTTTAAAATGAAACATTCTCTGACAGTGTTGGAATGTTCTACATCTTCCAGTATCCACCTTGGGTTCACACTATAGGTCATTTATCCTTGACTTTGATCCTACTCAAGTCATATTTTTCCTTATCAGTAAGAAGAATGCTTTATTTTCAATTACAGAGTTCACTGCAATTGGGATTGATTGGTTGTTCTCAGTCCATTGTAGGGGACTGGTAGGCTGCTTCCTAAGAATGCTTACAGAACACAGAGATGACATGTACACAGCAAAAATGAGATCTGGTTTTGTATGAATCAGATTCTACCCAAGCCCTCCTTCCAACCCCTCTTCCAGTTAGCAATCTTGCCAAATATTCCTCCCTCTCTAGTCTAGCAGCTTTTATATCAGCCATTGTCCTTTGGTTTAGTGCTTAAAACTCACATCTACCATGAACACATCTGTCCACATAGGAATTAATTTCATTGAGCTGTGATGGTTTAACTGTGTCCCCTAAAGAGCATGTGATGGAAACTTAATTCCCAATATAACTGTGCAGGGACAAGGGACCCAATGAGAGGTGGTAAGTCCATCAGCACAGTGAATCAATGCTGTTTTTGAAGGAGTGAATTTATTATTACAGGTGGGCTCCTTATGAAAAAGTAAGTTTGCTTGGTGCTCATGGCTCCTATCTTTAATACTACCTAATCAGAAAGTTTAGACATGAAGAATCTCAGGTCAGAGCCAGCCCTGACAGAAAAAGACTATCTACAATTAACCAGCATGACATAGCAAGAAACGTCAAGTGAGAGTGCAGGGCCCTGAATTTAAGCCTCAGTAGCAGAAAAAGGACAAATCTGGTTCCTTCTCAGACAAGCATTTCCTTCCATCTGTCTCTAGCTCTCTCTTTTGCAACGTGACACCTGCCACCATGTTATGATACAGTGAACAAATCCCCACCAGATGCAATCCCTGTAGACTTCTTACCTTACAAAACTGTGAGTCAAATAAATTTCTCTTAATTGTAAGTTATCCAGCCTGTGGTTGTCTGTTATAGAAGCATAAAATAGACTAACACATCGGTCTAGTGGAATTCTATCAAATGCACATTTCACTAACTCCAAGTGTTGGGAATGGGAAAAAGAGCAAGGAACAAGAAAAGAGAATGAGAGGTTTCACATAGGAGAGAGCAAGTTCCTTCTGTATGTTTATGCTCAGAGTATGAAAATGAGAAGGCAACCTCCCACTCCTTCCATCTCTGGTCTTTCATGCCTCTCCAGATGTAAGCACCAGCTATACTGACTTAGATTTCAAAATTTAAAAGTATTACTTATGAAACATCATCTCTAAACACAGGCTAATTACTTCATCTAGTACTCAGCCAAAGAAACAGCAATATAGCATACAATGAACTACAATGGAATTATAGAAAGTGTGACATTGTCCAATATGAGGCTTCTCCGAATAGTGTTTTTTTTTTTTTTGGTCCGTCGTGGGGCCTGATCTCTGGGCCTGGGCGCTGTCCCTCAGCTCTTTAGCTCAAGGCTAGTGCTCTACCACTTAAGCCACAGCGCCAATTCTGGCTTTTTTTCTTTTTGCTTATGTGGTGCTGGAGAATCGAACCCAGGGCCTCAGGCATGCAAGGCAAGCGCTCTACCACTGAGCCACCTTCCCAGCCCTCCGAATAGTTTTTTAAGATTAGTTTTGATTCATCTATCCAAAGCCCAGATTTGAGAACTAAAACTTCTAATGATAGAACTTCTGAGTGTCGGGAAGCAGTACTGCAAAAATGAATAGGAACTCAACATCTGGAATCAAACAATTTGAGTTCATAGTGGGGCTCCATCATCTATCAGATGAAGAACATCAGGTAAACCTTTGTGTTGGGAGTCTCATCATTAAAATGTAAATAATAGTACTTGTCCCTTAAGAACTTTTATAAGAATTTACTGAGAGGGCATTTAACTCAGTGTTTAAGTATATAATAACAGTTGCTACTATTTGTCTAAATTTTATCTCTTTTTTTCTAAAGTAGTCTTTGCTAAGTCATAAACTTGAAATACTTCGGTTGTCTTCCAACTTTAGGTAATGTTTAATATTACAAATGTTAAATAAATTATTCTAAGAAAGAAAATATTTTACTCATTTGTTTTCATACTTTTTTTGCATCAATTCTAGCAAGCACAGCTGATTTTTCCATCTTTAGTATTCTTCTGTGGCTTTTACTAGATTCTGCAGTTTATAACAGTAAAAAAAGATTTAACACAAGGCTCTATTCAGTGTACCAACACTAAAGATGTATTTCAAAGTATTAACATTAACCAAAATGGAATAAAAGTGTTATTATAGTTACAAGGCCCTTTTCAAGATAGTTTCTTAGGAAGAACCATTTTTAGTTTCTTTTTGATAAATTGATCAGTTTTTCCCATACAGACTTGATCCACTTATTCCTGGGTATACTGTGCACAGTCTACTCAACAGCTGCTCTGTGAAAACACATACCAACGAGCCTTCGTTGGGGTGGAAGCTGGACAGCTGTCTGATCAGCAAATCTGCATAGAATCATGTGTTCCTGAAAGAAAAAGCAAGGTAATGTTGGTTCATTTAGATTTTCTACTTCAAAACTGCAAAAACAAACATGAATCTATGTCATTTGTTCTATAGTTCAAAAGTGCTTAGTTGCATAAAGGTACTGGACTAAATACTTTTGAAAAAGAATGAGCAAATGGTATTCACTATTTCATTCCTTCAAGGATATTATTCTTCAAATATAATTATCAATAACCTAGTCACAGAAAATCCTCAGGGCCTCTCTGCCCAATTGCTGTTATCTGGAATCTGACAACATGATTACATTTTGAGATTACAATGTGTAAATGAAAAGACTAAAAAATTCACTTTTATTTTTGTTGATAGTACTTATTTGAATCTCATGCATGTTGCTTTAGGAAGACATACTATATTCTCATTCTACAAGAGGAAAAGAAGCCATAAAAATCATTGATTATGAAACTCATATGAGTTTCCTAGAATATGTCTGGCTACTCCTTAGCTTCTTCCAACTTTCCTCTTTACCAAGTCTCTTTAAGCATTTGGCAGTTTCTCTCACTCCAATAGGATGCAAAAGATATATCCCTTTCTGCTTTAAGACAAGCCATAAAGACCTAAGGAAATCAAAGTAGGACTGTTAATAATTTTAAATAAGATTGCATTAATGAAAAATAAAAAGCAAGTCAATGAGTTTATACTCTGTAACAGCAGTGCTCTTTAATCTGTAAGCAGCCAGAGAAAAGTGATTAAACAAAGGCAAAATGAATGCAATGCTTCTAGGTTAAATCAGACGGCTGTGGTGTCCAAGTGTGCAATAAGTCTACATGTTGGCTAGGCAAACAGGTTGAATTCACATTTATCAGTTGTCCTCTTAGTAATTTTTCTTTACTTTTTAAGACAGGCCTCACCCTGTAGCCCAGACTAGTCATGAACTCTTGAGCTTTTTGCTTCAGTCACCTTAGTGCAAAGCCTTTCTTAATCTGTAAGTAAAATCATTGTGACAATGTGTTTTGCCTTTAAAAGAGGTATCTTTGTCTAAAATTTTATGTATTACATTTTAATACTCATAAAAATTAATGACATTGGGAGGAAAAAATAGTTTGAATGAGCAACTTTCATTAAGTTCTCATCAACTACCTGTTATCATCCAAGGGACAAAAGAAGAGTTTAAAATTATATGATTTGAAGAGAAGATAGAAACTGCATGGCCTATGTCTTCAGGGCATCTGTAAACAAGTTTACTGTAAGTAAGTGAAGGTAATCACAACTCAGAGAGGGTACAATTCTCTTCTACTGCTGAGTTTTATCAGAATGACTGGTGAGTTTGCTCTCTTTACCTGAAGTTAGGTTGTAAAAAGTAACAATCCTCCTGATCTAAGCCTCATACATAGTTAGGATTATAGGTGCACACTCCCACACTCACCTATAGGTTGAAAAGGAGTCTCTTCTGTATGCCTGAGCTAGCCTCAAACTGTGATCCTTCCAATTTTACCTTCCCAAATAGCAGGATTACAGGTAATGAGCTACTGGAGTTCAGTTAACTAATCAAGTTTTAATAGGATTATTTATATATTTCTCAAATAATATTTCTTAGATTGTATATATGCCTTGTTATTGAATGATTACTGATGTCAGAAACAACTATTTTGCTCAGACTGATGACCCAAAACTATGTAATATTTCAACTACTTTTGGAAGAAAATTCTCTGAGGGTCTCTTGTGTTTTCATGTCTCGCAAGTAGACACTGACTGCCACTAATCCAGATCAGAGACTAGCAAACGGGGGTAGGAAGCCTAGGAACTGTTCATGAATGCCTAACAAGCTGTTTCTGATTTAAGGGGTTATAACTTAGCAATAATAATATTAATGATAAGAACTATGAAGAAGAACAAACGTGTGGGGGATTTGTATGTGGCCAGCAATGCCTAAATTATTTATTTTCTATACATGGACAAGCAGTCCATTTATATAAACTTATATAAATGGACTGCTTGTCCATGTATAGAAAAATGTCCCTCTGTTCCAGATTATACTTTCAAGCATATTTTTATAGTGAGTGGCCTTAAAAATTATAGTTTTTCTCTGGAGCAAATAGCAGGAATCACCTGCCCATTTCCTTTGCTTCTTGGAAACTGGGCCTTGGGGAGTCGGTGTGAAAAGGATGGTGCCATGCTACAGTACTGCTGTGAGCAACAAACTGTCTTGGTTCTGCCTCAGGACTCATATCTTCTGTTAGCATCCACTATGGCAAGCTAACCTCAGATTCGTCATCAATCTGTCAACTACTGGAAGAGTTCACCTAGAGATATATACATGAATGTGCTACATATTACATTTATAAGTGATTTAATGATAGCTACAGATCACTTAATCCATTAGAAATCTGAGGCAGAAAAACAAAGAGAACACAAAAAGTATAAGGCAGACACTTAGATCTTTTTAAATTTACCTTGTATGATAAAGTTTTCTTAAATTGTTCACTGAAATAGAGAGGAAAAAGGAAATAGTTATTCTAAATGTTAAGAATATTGAATAAACTAAATTATGAATAAAAATATCTATTGGAGCATTTTAAATTAAAATGTTGATGTAAAAATCATGCCTGAAATGTCTTTATAAAAAGATAAAAGCATATCTTATCCTCAGTATGTTAATATAAAAGAATGTCCAGAGGAGGCTGCAATGCTTGATAATAAATGTACTCATTATCTTGCCCATGTAATTGTAACCCCTCTGTATAGTATGTTCACAAAAATAAAAATTAAAATTAAAAAAAATAAAAGAATGTCTTTCACAGATCATTGAGACAGAGAAGAACAACTTGTCTCTTCATAGAAACACATAGTGTTTCACTCTAAGCTTTATTATTATTCAGGTTTTGTGGGGCCAATAGATCAAGAGGTAATCAGCATTGAAAAGGCACTTCGTTCTTTCACAGTTCCTCAGGAAGACACAATTTATAAACAATACTTGCCATTGTGGAAAGTCAGGTATTCAAAATGAAATATTACAACTTTATATAAACACATCTGTACTAATTTATCTCCATATTGACATCTTAGGTAGAAGAATACTGTCACCTTTTGGGAAACTTAAACTTGGAAGTGTTCTGAATAAAGCCGTAACAGCAAGGGCACGTGACGAAGGAAGCCCGTGTTTTGATGCAGTGCTCAATCACCATGTCTGTTGCCACACCACAGGCATGCAATGCTACCTAGAAGGTAAAATCAGACCCTACCATTAGGTTCATTCTAAACTAACAGAATAACCCTTGTGTCTTAAAAAAAAAAAAAAGTGACTGAAATTGAAATCCGTAGGGGACTTCAAATTAACAGAATATTTGTTATAGTTTAACTAGTTTCAATTGGACATACCAGTGGCTATTTCGTTGTTCATATTAATTAAGAAATTAACTAAGGTTGAATGATTAAAAAGAAAATGGCACTGCAAATGAAGCTCAAGATTCATTCAATGGAAAAAAAAGATTCATTCAATGGGAAATGTAATACAATCATAAATGTAGAAAATTGAATGTTTAAACTAGCACTTTCACTGATTATGAATTTAATTCAGTTATAGCACTGTGGCAAAAACACTGGACTTGAAGAAATGAAAATTTCTATGAGAATTTCTAGACTAGAACTCTAGGATGGCTCTGAGGCCTTAGACCCCTTAAATTTCTTGGGATGTTTGTCTTCTCAACTATAAACTACTTAACAGATATATTTCAAAATACTTTTCTGGATGCTATTGGAGTATAATCCAATCTGTCATGTATATGTAGCATCTTTCTAGGATTTTTCTATATACAGTGATAGAATTCACAGACTGATTTTACTGGACTTATTTTAAAAGGAAGGAATGGAATCATCAGAATAATGACGAGGGTATCAACAGTTCATAAAAGTAAAAAGTTTTAAAATTATTTCAAATCATATGTCACTATTATGTTTATGCTAATTATAATCCAGAGTAGACAACTATGATCATTAGTAGGCTAAATAAGGCAAAATGGGATTTGATGAAGGAAATTCACATGTGAGCATCCTGAAAGATAAAATTATATTTTGCTAGAAAAATATTCATATCTTTATGAATATCTCTCTCTAGAATACAAATTATATTGGGTTATAGTTTACTTTTGAGGGATGGATCTCATCAACCTTAGGGCAGGGTGAAGCTCTGAAGATGAAATGGAGCATTTTCCCGAAGTTTTGGATATAAAGTATGAAAGCTAGATTTTCCTTTTGAACATTAGTTAAAAACAAGATCTCAGCTCTCAACTCCCCTAAAATTTCCCCTCCTCGTAGGTTTACACGGGTTACAGAAAATTCAACAATCTTGGCTGGGCACATGGCTCATGCTTGATATCCCAGCTACTTAGAAGTCTGAGATCTGAGGATCATGATTTGAAGCCAGACCAGGCAGGAAAGTCTGAGATTCTTATCTCCAATTAACTTAATTGGAGATGTGGTTCAGGTTGTAGAGTACCAGTGTTGAACAAAAAAGTTCAGAGATGGTACACAGGCTCTGAGTTCAAGCCCCAGGATCTCCTTTCCCCACATGCACAGTAACAATCTTGACGTGGCTGTCAATCCACCTTTCCTGTTTCATGCTAAGAAAGAACCTACCAAGGCTGCCATTCAGGGAGGGCAACAACAACTACCAGGTAGTAAAAGTAAAGAACTTTGAGTCTTCATCTGCCCCTTTTATTTAATCAGGCTAATTCTTATTTTCGTGAATAGCTAGAGAAAATCTCATGGCACAAGTTATGGATGCATTTCCCTTTCTAGTCACTGAGTGCCCTTTATGTGCAGCACTGTATTGGGTAATGGCAGGCTCACATCAGCCCCCAAAGAATGTCTCTATTATGTCTCTATATTAGAAGTGAGGAACTTAAGGCTTGTATAAATTAAGACTTGCAACAAAACAGCTTGTGAGAGGCAGAACTTCAAAGCATGATCCCATGTATTAAGTACATCAGGGGCTTCTCCATAAGATAAAATAAAATAAACCCCTATTGAGGTTTGGAATAAAGAAAAGTTGAGACAGTTCTATTTCAGTAAGTCTCTACTTTGATTCACATTTCTTCTGCTACATATGAAAGCCTGAATTTCTTTCCCTATTTAAACAAATCTAAGCTACTTATGAAATGGATTTTAAGTCTCAGATTTAACTGTACCACATAATCCTAATTTTATTGTCATCAAATGCACAGCAGATATAACAGGCAAATAATAATAAGATGCAGACCAATAGATACTTAAATATGACAATTAGCATATCCAAAAAGTGGTATTTCAAACTAGGAAAGGTAGATTTTTTTTTTTTAGTAAGTGATGTTAGATTAACCTGATAGCTCTATAAAAAATAAAAATTCATTTCTTCTCATCACATATAGAAAATGTCAAATGAATTAGAGATTTAAAAGGCAAGCAATAAAACATGGGTGAATTCTTCCATAGCAGAATTGTAAATACTTCCTAAAGATCCTAAAGTTACATAAACATTAAGAGGTAAGGTTAATAAGTTGAAAAATATTAAAATAAAATATCTTGGTGGCACATAAGCTCTATTAAGTAAAAAGAAACAAATAGGAAAATGATTTAAAATTTGTAGCATATAAAGAGTTAATATCTATAATGTATAATAAGCTTCTAAAGATAATGGAAAAGCCCAATGATCAAGTATTAAAATATACAAGAGATCCGAACATTTTATAAACTAAAACATGTAACTAATCCTTAAAAGTTGGCCAATATTACTCAAAATTTTAAAAAAATGCTAAACCAGGGGCTGGGAAGGTGGCTTAGTGGTAGAGCCCTTGCCTTGCATGCATGAGGCCCTGGGTTCGATTCCTCAGCACCACATAAGCAAAAAGAAAAAAGCTGGAAGTGGTGCTGTGACTCAAGTGGTAGAGCGCTAGCCTTGAGCTGAAGAGCTGAGGGACAGCGCCCAGGCCCAGAGTTCAGGCCCACGACCGGACCCCAAAAAAAAAAAAAGCTAAACCACCTTAAGATACTATTTATCACCTGGTAGTGTGGCAAAATTCTATTTTTTCCTAAAAGTACAGAATAAACCAAGGCAAGTCAGCATTATTTGAATTCATTTATTGAATCAATAACCTTTTAAGTACTTTCTATATGCCAAACATTGTTTTCAGCATTAGAGATTGCCTGGTAAAAGAATAAATTCCAAGCCGGGCACCCGTGGTGGCTCATGCCTGTAATCCTAGCTACTCAGGAGGCTGAGGTCTGAGGATTGTGGTTCAAAAGCCAGCCCGGGGAAGGAAAGTCCGTGAGACTCTTATCTCCAATAAACCACTAGAAAACCGGAAGTGGTGTTGTGGCTCAAGTGGTAGAGCACTCGTCTTGAGCTGAAGAGTGCAGGGATAGCGCCCAAGCCCAGAGTTCAGGCCCCAGGACCAACCAAAAAAATAAAATAAAATAAATTCCAACCTACTGGAAGAAACTTATTCATGAGGTGCCATGAATGAAATAATATTAATCAATATGATACTTTATATGTGACTATAGAAAGTTACATATTTTCTTGTTTAGGAAAGGCTATGAAACTACCTGCCTTATTTATTCTAAGTTTCTTATTTTTTTCTTATGTAGCTAATTAAATAAGTTTAAATAATTTGTTTACTTACCCCAATATTAAACATTCCTGTAAAATACTCCATATTTGCTTGAATGAACCAAATGTTGCTTAAACCTAGTTCGTCACTTCTCTTCTTAGCACGAATTAATGACAATTCCTTGTTTTCTATTAATGTAACCTAGATTTTACCCAGTAGGAAATAGTAAATTCAGTAACATAATTCAAGTGTTAGGGTAAACATTACTAATATATTTCATAGCATTAATAATGCTGAACATATTACATTGATTTTCTAGTCTATGTCAGGAAATATACCAGATTAACTTGTACAAAACAAACAACTCCTTGAATTGTTCTTCAAGCCTATGGTACAGTGATATAAGTGAAAGAAGCAATAATACTACAGTGTTGAAGTGCTTAGTGGAAGACAATCTGGAGGGTTGGGACACAGCCAGACCAAGGAAGGTTTTCATTAGGAATTGGATATAACTGGGGCTTGCAAACGAAACAAATTTAGATAGGAAACCGAGGCATGTTCAGTAGTGGGAAATACTGAGGTAAGGAAGAGTTTGGTGTGTCCAAAGAACTAATTAAGCTAGTACAGCTGGATAGAGTATGTGTGATGGTGATAGTGGGAAGTGAAGGACAAACTGTACAGAATGGAGAGAAGGCAGGAGGAGTCAGATTATGTTTGTTTTTTTTTTTAAACAGTACTGGTGTTTGGTAAGGAGCTTTTAGACAAGCCTTGTACCTCTTGACTATGCTCTTTTTTTGAATTTAGTTAATTTTTCAGATGAGGACTCACACTTTATGCCTGGGCTGTCTTCAGAACTTTATCTTCCTACCTATAGCCTCTCTTGTGTACCTGAAATTATGGATGTGTGTCATCATACCCAGCTTGATTGACAAGATGATGTGTGGCTAATACTTTGCCTGTGCTTTGCCTTGAACTTCGATCTTCCCAATCTCTACCTACTGAGTAGCCAGGATTACAGGAATAAGCCACCAAGCCCAATTTGATCATACACTCGTGATAAGAAGGTTCCAACAGGCTGGGTGCCAGTGGTTCATGCCTGTAATCTTAGCTTCTCTGAGGACTGCAGCCCAGGCAGGAAAGTCTCTGAGACTTATCTACAATTAAGTACCAAAAAAGTGGAGCTGTGGCTCAAGTGCTAAAGCACTAGCCTTATGCAAAAAAAATGCAGGGACATTGCCCAGGCAAAGTTTACGCTCAGGAAAAGCAGAGAGAGAGGGGGGGAGAGAGAGGAGAGAGAGAGAGATAGGTTCCATCAGGTAATGATTAGTGTGGATTGGTGTGGATAAAGTGCAACAAAATCCTTGAGCAGTAACTGTGGGTGGAATGAAGACATTCTCATCAGTATCATTCCTGTTTATTATTTTATCCACATGCTTGTCTTCATAGAAGAACTTTGTCATATGCCAATCAAACCAGTTTATCATATTTTTCATCCAGTTTATTTCAGAAAGTATTTGTTGTAATTACTGCATACCATCTAGACAATTCACATGAGCTTATTAAAAAAGAGAGAGATGATATCCCCCCCCAAAGACTTAAAAGATGATCACTGTGAAGAGCTGATTTAAGATGGCAGAAAAATAAAAACAGGACAAACAATAGCAATGATTGAATAAACTATAGTATATTCACTTTAAATGTGTAGTTACTCAAATATAATGTGTATAACTACTAGCAATAGAAAAACATTTAAGATACAGTATTGAATGATAGCATGGAACTAATTTGCATTTTTAGAGTTTGGAACAGCAAATGTCCATGTAGACAGTGATTTGAATTGCAAGGAAAGAAAATTTTTTTGATAAATCAATATGACAGACTTGGTTTTGCTTATTAAATTTAAGAAATTATTCCAATTTTTATGCAGTAGATCAAAAAAAGAATACTAAAATATCATGCCCACCAACTTTTAGAAGTTATCATTTCTACTTAAAATGATCTTGAAAATTAGTTGAAAAGTATTTTATTTAGTAATGGGATAGTTATTTCTTCTAAAAATTAAACATATGCATATATTTACATGTTTTAGACATACTTTATGTGACATATATTATATAGTAAAATATGTATCTTTATATTAAAAAAATTGGTAACTGCACTGTGGTCCTATTTTACATCCTCTTTACCCCCTTTAAGATTATAAATCTCAAAAGTTACTTCAAAGGAAAAAGAAAATGCCTGTGCCTCATTGTTTGAGGTGGTTAAAAGATTAGGAGCTCAAAGTCAGGCTCCGGTGGCTCATGCCTGTAATCTTAGATCTCAGGAGGTTGAGATCTGAGGATGAGATCTGAGGATTGCAGTTCAAAGCCAGCCCGGGCAGGAAAGTCCTTGAGACTCTTATCTCCAGTAAACTACTAGAACACTGGAAGTGTTGCTTGGCTCAAGTGGTAGAGTGCTTGCCTTGAGCTGAAGAGCACAGGGACAGTGCCGAAGCCCAGAGTTCAAACCCTATGACCAACCGAAAAAAAAAAAAAAAAAGATTAGGAGCTCAAGAAGGAAGAGTAGGCTAGACTTGGGAAGCTGAAACTTGTTTAGCTTAAATTTTTCCTTTATTCAGCTTTACCTGGCATGACGGCAGCATATGAGCAAGAACTATTCCAACGTGGCCCTGAAAAAAAGTCAGCAAAAAAATCAAATTAAGTTTAGTCCCCATGGATTTTGCTCATTTCATGATAATAATCTTATCAAATAAAAACATGACCTTGAATGTAATATAGAAAAGTCATCTAGTTATGGAAAAGATAAAAAAGATAAAAGTTTATATATAGTACCCCACCACTGCAGAAATCCACAATTCTGTCACCAGGTTTAGCTTGATTCATCACCACATAAACAAGGTTGTTTAATTGTTGCTGTTTCCTCAAAGCTCGATCACTAGACATTTTGCCTGCAAAAGACAAGAGATTAAGAGCATATTAAATATTGTGAGACACTAAGTATATACAGTTAGACTATACCACGAGGATAAAGGAGAATAGGTAAATGTATACTTACGTGGATACACATAAAAGAATAAATTACAAGTTTCATGTAATAGTCTACGAGAAAACTAGAGGACAGGAGCCCACAGATTAACCATATTTCTTCTGATTTTACTGTCATTGCTATCTTGTTTGTCTTAACAAAAAAGGGGAAGCTATAACTAAAAACATAAAGTTCAGAGTCAAAGTATTTGAGAAATTTTGGCTGGATGAAAAAGTGTCTCAATAATCATCTGGCCTCTTTATCCATAACTCTTAGAGATCTATTAAAAAGACTGTCTACAAATCACTTAAATATACTTATAGAGGGGGAAGGAAAGAGGGAGAAAAATTAGGGAGGGGTAACAAGTTAGACAAGAAATGTAATTACTACCTTATGTATGTAACTGTAACCCCTCGTTACATCACCTTGACAGTTAAATTAAAATAAATGAAAAAATACACTTATAGAAAGAACAAAGGAGGAGGCAACAATACTTGATAAGAAATGGGCTCATTACCTTGCTCATGTAATTGTAACCCCTCTGTACCGTATTTTCACAATAAAAAACTTATTAATAAAAAAAGAACCATAATAAATAACATTTTTACTATTTAACTGGCGCATCTTTGAATTCTCCTGTAGGACATGCAGGAATGTTGGCATATAGATGTCACACTATCTGAATTATATCAATGCTTATTTGAGGATTTTGCTTTTTTCTGCTTTGAAGCTTCCTTTCTGTATGAGTCAGACATAGAAATTTAAATGTAATTAGAGATTAAAGATAGGCTTTTTCCAAGTATGAAATGCCTTGGGCTCAATAGCATGAAAACATCTTAACTTCCTTTCAAAAGTCACTAGCGGCCCCCACAAAAATATCTTCAGAAGTATGAATGATACTATTTGTTTTTACACATCAAGAACATTCTTTATAGGAACAGTTTGGTAAAAAAAAATATGTAAAGATATCAAGTTTTCCTTGCTCTATGCTAGTAGAAAAATAGCAAGTTATTTTTTCATTTTTTTCTTACAACAGTAAATTAAGTAAGAATTTTTTCTTAGGCAAAACAGAAAAGTATAATTTCCTAACTCAGAAGTAACATACACACATATATGTATATAAATATATATATGTATAGATAAATATGCATATGTTATATTCATAAGTTTAATTTCCAGGCCAGAATAAAAATATGTTTTAAGTACCTTTTTCTTGGGTTGGGGGGGTGAGAAATTTTATTTTATTTTGTTGTAAGGGTAATGTACAGAGGAGCTACAGTTACATAAGTAAGATAATAAGTACATTACTTGTTGAACATTGTTACCCCCTCCCTTGTTTTCTACCACTTTTCCTCCCCCTCTCTGTTCCCCTCCCCACCAAGGTGTAAAGTCCATGTCCAATATAGTGTCTTGTAAGTACTGCTGTTGCCTTGGTTCACCCTTTGTCCTTTATCTCATCGTTTTGTTATTCCCCTTCCCCAAATCAGATAAACATACATACAAGACACAGGGTACCAAAATAAAAAACAGTGAGCAGGGGATAAACCAAAGGAAAACAGAAACTGAACCAAAAAAAAAGAAGGAAAAAAGAAGTAACTTTACACAGTACATTAAAAAACAAAAACAAAAAAACAAAATAAAAACTCCCAAAGGCCCTCTTGTTTCCAGTATTTTGGAGTTCATTTAGAGTGGCATCATTTTATATGGTCATATTTAAGTACCTTTTTTTTTAAGTCAGTGCATTTTTTTCTACAGTATTCCATCAATGATTTATTTACCACAATTTACAAAACCAATGCACTATTGTAATGATGTGATCATCATCATACAAGTGAATCTTTAAACACTTTTCAATTACTTAAGCATGGTCTAATACAAATTTCAATATGTAGAATTGTAAGTCAATAACAGTCCATCTTCATTCATGAAGATACAGCTTTTAGAAGAATAATTTTAGCCAGGTATAGTGAGTGGTACATGCCTGTAATTCCAGTACTCAGGAGGTAAAGGCAAGGAGGATTTGATGTTGTTTTTCTCTTCTAATATAATTGTAATAAACTTAAATAAGGAATGTGAAAGATCCTGTAATCCCATCCTTCGTAGATATTTACTCCTAAGAGATTTTATTGACGATTTTCAAACATAACATAATTTAAAATATTCTACAGTAAATCTACAGTAAATACTTATGTACTTAGCCAGTTTTTGTTGCAGTGGCAGGACAACTAAAGGGGGGTTACTTACAAACAAAAGGGATCTATTTATTGCACAGTTTTAGAACCTTAAAGTCCAACAAACATAGTAGCTGTTGTAAGGGCTGAGAAATGCAGGAGAAAGAAAATCACATGGCAAGGCAAGCTCAAGAGAAACACAGGGACCAGGATCAGGCTTTGGTAATACCTTCTCCTCTTGAGAACTTACTCAAGAGATCAGTATTCCCTTCCTGGAACAGTATTCGGATGAACAAATGATCTCCCACTAGTTCCTACCTCTTCCAGGCTCAAGGCCACCTCCCAATAAGTAACAGTACCCTTGGAATGGAACCTCTACCATATGAAACTTTGGTGATAGGGCTGGGTTCATGTGTGTGGAAAACCTTTGAAACTTCCACCTAGATTGCACTATGAACTTTATGTATCCCATATGTATTTTCACAGCAACCCAGTTTTCATTTGCAGAAGGAAAAATAAAAACAAAGAAAAGGAAGAAGAGGTAAGGCCAAAAGACAGAACAGCAAAAACAAGCATAAAATGAAACTGCACTTAACTGTACTTTGTGGCATTTAGGGAGGCAAAAATGTTATTAAGTGGAACTAAGATGAGGAATTCAATGAGTAGGGACATTTCTGCCTTTGCCGATTGTGGATTTCTTAACAGTTCCTAGGCAAATAATTACTCTTGCAGCAGGGAAGTTTATTCAATGAAATATACAATAGCAAATCCTATAATATTTCTATTAGTAATTTAGAATTATCTATACCCTTAGGTCTCTCAGAAACAAATGCTGATGAAGATTTTTTTTTTTTTTTTTTTTGCTAAGACTTTCTTTGCATATAAAATGCATGCTGAAATGAAGACTGAAGGTAGTGGTACTTTTCAGATTTGTGTTTTAAGTTGAGAATATTAAGTTGCATATGATATTCAGAGAAACTGAGCTAAAAATACAGACATCCAGAAGCTCAGATGCTTTAAAGAAAAGCTGCCTATAATAAAGCATTCCCTTTTCCTATTCCAGTTTTATAAATATTATGAGGCTCCTGGAAACAAGAACAGGATTTCAAATACATACAACAAGGTGGAAACAATAGTATTTTGGAATATGGTACTAATTTAAAAAAATATCCTACTTTCTTTTTAAAATATTTTTATTATCTTTAAGTAATTGCACAAAGGAGTTGCCATTCAATGAAGCACTTTGTGAATACTTTGTGTCTGAATCAATGTCATTACCCCTTCCAAAATTATCACTCTACTTTCTATTTTTATTCAGTATCCTTGTATATGAAATATCATTTTTAAAATTTTATTTTATTTTTTTTGTGAACATACTGTACAGAGTGAAATATCATTTATAAGCATTAAATTACAATCTACTTTTAGCTTGACTAAATTGCTATTTCTTTAGGCAATGGGAAAAGAAACCAAGAGAAGAATGTTTAATACAAATAATGTCATATTTCTGAACTGTAGTTTTCAAGTTGGGAGGCACTTGGTTATTTTGACATTAGTGTTTGCATTGCCACAAAAGATAAGTACAGGTTAAAGCATCCAAATTTTAAGCTAAGGAAGCCATGGTAAGACATCAGCATTTTGGGTTGATTCAATGCAACAAAAATTGCAAAAGAACATGAATGAAAAATGTGCACATGTGCAGCCAAGATTATCTAATATTTTATATCCAAAATTAAGCAGATTTTTTGTTTCTTAACCTGAACCTACATATGAAATACATTGCCTGTTGTAACTTGTAAACACACACACACACACACACACACACACACACACACTTATTAAAGTTCTTTACTAAAGATTCTCCCTGTTCTGTTTCCAAGACATTTTTTGAGTTGGAGCATGAGTGTTCTATGATTTCGTGAACATTAAATATGGAAACAGAAAAAAACTAAAACTAATAGTTTAGAGATTTACAAAACATTTTTTGTTTGAAAATTTTATAAAATCAAAAGATTTGCAAAAGCAAATTTCTCAAAAGAAAATTGTACAGACAAGGTACTATTAATTAGGACCTTTGACAGGTGAAAGAGAAGGTGACAACTATAAATTTTAATGTTTAAAAAAAGGCTTGATAGCAGTAAGAAAGGAAAGTTGATGAACAATCTTTTATTGGGTTGTAACAGGGTAATTAATGGTGATGCCCAGGTTCCATCACAGGGTATCTACGATTTCCTCCTTAGAAAAGAGTAGGTGCTAAGGCACCTCCTCTCTTGTCAAGTAGTCCATTTCCTTCAAATGAAGAAAAACACAATCTCTGTCCTAAAGAAGCCTCCAGGGTATCTATGAAAATGTATGTGTATTAACTCTGGGCAAAAAAAGTACTCATGCTGAAGATGAAGGATTAACTGCTTGACACATTAGAGAAGAATTTCAGAGACTTGGAACCTTTCAGTTGACTATTTCAAGAATAACAGAAATTTATCAGATATAATAGGTCAGGGAAGACATGCCAAGAACAGTCTAGCTTATTTAAGGAAAAACTACAATTAACCCATTTGTGTTTGGAAGGGAAGATATGAGGAGGTAGTAAAATTTCAAACAGACCTGTAAATATAAGCAGGTCAAGATAGGAAAAGGTTATGCTTATTATTTTGCCTCTTTACATCCAAAGAAATGTAGTCTTGCTTTAATATTTAATGTCAAGGGCTCAGCAGTCCTTTGAGACTAGTTCTGTCTGAATTGATAATATCATTATATTATTACCTACCAAAAACATTCTTTTATAAATGCTAGCCCAGGCTGGGTGGTTGTGGCTCATGCCTGTAATCCTAGCTACTCAGGAGGCTCAGATCTGAGGATCATGTTTTAAAGCCAGTCCAGGCAGAAGCTGCCATTGAGACTCTTATCTCCAATTAACCACTCAAAAACTGGAAGTAGAACTGTGGCTCAAAGTGGTAGAGTGCTAGCCTTCAGCAAAAGAGCTGAGGGACAGTGCCCAAGCCTCGAGTTAAAGCCCCACGAGACTGACAAAAAATTTAAAAAAAAAAAAGCTAGTCTGAATCATTTTCATTCTAGGTAATGCATGTCTTCAGATAAGCTTATTCATAAAATTCTCTGGAGCACTCAGCCTTAATTGGTGCTGTCATTAAGTTATTCAATTAAGAAAAATAGAATTAAATTGACTAAGTTATTTTGAAACTTAGTTCAAAATACATCATGAAATCTCTTAGAATTCTTGTTGGAATTTCTGACTTCTCCTATCTAGGATCATATGCCCTTAGTATTCTCCTCAAGCGCTATAATCACAAACACTGTCTCCGTGCAACAGCTAATCCTGAGTATGCTTTAACTGACATACTACTACAGACTTTTTCAATGGTACCCACTAAAATACCTCTCGCTGGCTTAAACACCTTTAACTGTGTCTCTCTTCCTTATGGAGACGGAAAATCTTGGCAAGAAAATAAAGTCTTTGGTGACTTGAGCCCCGATTAACTAATTAATTAATTTGGCTTCTGCCTGCTGCATTACATCCTCAATGTTTCAGCCGCTCAAAGTAAGTGACAGTTCCTTGAACATATCATCACAAGTCAATGGCTTTCTATAATTGTTTCTCTTTGTTTCAGCTTATTTCCTTGCCTTTTAGAACCACAGGAACCCCACCACCTGCCCTCACTCCAGGCTGTACTTAGAAATGTAGTACTTTGTAATAATAATACTTTTTTTTTTTTTTTTGTCGGTCCTGGGGCCTGAACTCTGGGCCTGGGTGCTGTCTCTCAGTTCTTCAGCTCAAGGCTAGCACTCTACCACTTGAGTCACAGCGTCACTTCTGGCTTTTTCTGCTTATGTGGTGCTGAGGAATGAACCCAGGGCTTCATGCATGCAAGACAAGCATGCAAGGCAACCACTCTACCACTGAGCCACCTCCCCAGACCTGTAATAATAATACTTTTAATGACCAGAGAAAACACTATTTTTCAAACTTTATCAAACAAAATGATATTTTTACTATAATGCTTATAATTATAAAATGATACCTGGGCATAATTCATTATAACTCCCCCAGAAAAAGCATTAGTTGAAATTGTTTCTATCTATAACAAAATGCTGAAATAAGGATACAGGATGACCCATTGTAACAATGACATGTACAAGACAGTATGTTGAAAACAAATTTTACAATTTTGTGGGTGAGGGGGAGTGGGAGAGGGGAGGGAGGAGTTGGGGAGGTGGTAGGGGAAAAATAAATAGGAAATGGACTCATTACCTTGCTGTAACCCCTTGTACAGTATCTTTACAATACAAAATATATATTAAAAAAAAGAAATTGCTTCTGTCTCCCTGAAAATGGATAAAGAAGGGCTATTCCTAAAACATTCAATAATTATAAACTGAAAATATAGAATTCAATGGAAACGTATAATGTTAAAAGACATCTACTTATGCTTCCTAATAATGACTTTGTAAATATCTGTCAATCAGTCAACAAATAAATCAACTGACCAACTTGGCCTGTTCTAGGAAACTTTGGGGACATAATGACATATAATGTTTGATCTTTATCCTTAATGAACTTACACCATTGTTTATATATACTTGAACATATGACATGTATTTAATTGGACATACTGTACAACATAAAGTAATTTTAACAACTGTAATTTTAACTATAAAAATCAATATATCCTTGATTAAAGCTTCAAAAAATTATTTATAATACTTTATACTTAAATGATGCTTTACAATCTATCGAGCGTTTACATATTTGATACATCTTATCACCTAACCTCAATACACCAACAATGTGTCACGTGTGGATTTTCCTCATTTTTCCAATGAGGACAATGAACACTGAACTGGCTGCTCCAGTTTAGCACTTGCTCAAAGAAAAGCAGATGAAAAATGGTAAAGCTGGGATTCCAATGAATGATTTCTAACTCAGGTTCAGTCCTATCCAACATGATCTGTGACTTCTTAACCAGATGACTTTGTAATGGCAAATTACAGTTCCTGTGACTTATACAGGCAGAGTTCAGGGAAATGAGATGCTTTCTAGTAGGGACAGTAGTTTGAGTAATAAAAATTAGGGAAAAATTTTACTTATTCCAGAATCAGTCACAAGAAGTATGTTATTTCAATTTTCCTCTAAATGAAAGTTCAAAGAGGGGCTGGGAAGGTGGCTCAGTGGTACAGCGCTTGCCTTGCATGCCTGAGGACCTGGGTTTGATTCCTCAGTACCACATAAGCAAAAAAGAAAAAGCTGGAAGTGGCGCTGAGGCTCAAGTGGTAGAGCGCTAGCCTTGAGCTGAAGAGCTGAGGGACAGCGCCCAGGCCCAGAGTTCAGCCTACAACTGACAAAGAAAAAAAAAAGTAAAGTAACATGGGTAGGTTTTGCAATGAATCTGCTGAGAATCAGATAATCCCAAAGGAAAGAAATGAAAATAGATTGGGATTATCTTTAAGGTTGCAGTATTGAAGATACTGACTAAAAACAGTATAGTATGCACTTCTCATCCTTCCATATCCAACTCTACAGCATATTTTGAAATTTTGAGCTGACAGCTAAAATGCTTAGGCAAGATGCTAGATTGTGGGACAAAAGTTAAAGAAAGTATAATCACATTATTTACCAAGTCAAAGTGTCTGCATTGTTTATGAAAGACTGAATGGTAGAAAATTTAAGACCTTTGTATTTCTGCTATATTTTCTCTAAGATGAGTAAAGAATTTTTGACCTTAGATTATCAGAACCCAGAGTTAATTGAATACATATATTTTCATTTCACTCAAATATGACTTATACCACACAAAATAAACATAACTTTCCTCTGGTATTTTGGTTAAAAAATCCACAGTATCTTCCAAGTTACCACAAGACCACACTGAAATGCTTTTACAACTAAAAATTTAACTCTAGAAAAGTTTCTTCTTTTTCAGTCTTAAGTTAACAATTAGGAAGGTATTTTAATAGTTTCATTAACTTTGAGGCCACTCAAATAATTCCTGGTTACCTTCCAATTTGGTGTATTTCACAGTAAGTAGGTTAAGTCAAGTGACTAAAAAAAGAAAATCCTCTTTTGTGCATAGGATTCTAATTTTCACTATGATCTTTTCCATAGGTTTTCATCTTTCATGTTGTTTCAAAAATGAAAACTGAATGTCTCTAGTGACATGGCTTCATATTATTTGATAATATTAATGTTGTATTGATTATAATATTCCCTTTGGCAGGTGGTATTTATGTCTGTTCTCCTTGATTCTGAGTTGACCTTTTTCAGCTGACTCAACTTCCTAATCTTTTTAAGATGCCTATTCTTGAACTATATTTTTAAGAAGTCAAATTTTCTACACATTGATGGTATATAGTGAACCAGGCAAGCTTCCCACCAGACTTGTGAATAAAGGAACTAAGTTTTACAGTACTTACAAAATACAGTAGTGTCCTAATATTGGTCTTGTAAAGATTGTCACCATTAAGTAGTATTTATATACAAAACAGCACTTATACTATAATAATAGCTAGCATGGTTATCGTACCTAAGAATTAACATTCGAAAAACTTCAATTTTACAGTTGTGTCCAACTGTAAAAAATGTTGGGCACCTTATAGCAAGGGTAATAAGTAAACAGAAAAAATCTTTGAGTTACCCAAGTAAAGGTATGTGGGAAGAGTATTTGAGTTGAACCATATGTCTACAAATAGTTTAGTTAGTTTCATAAAAAGAGATTATTGCCGGGCGCTGGTGGCTCACGCCTGTAATCCTAGCTACTCAGGAGGCTGAGATCCGAGGATCCTGGTTCAAAGCCAGCCCAGGCAGGAAAGTCCATGAGACTCTTATCTACAATAAACCATTAGAAAACCAGAAGTGGCGTTGTAGCTCAAGTGGTAGAGTGCTCACCTTGAGCTGAAGAGCTGAGGTACAGCTCTCAACCCCAGAGTTCAAGCCCCATGACCGACCAAAAAAAAAAAAAGAGAGAGAGATTATTTAAGATTTGCTTCGTGATCATTGTATATCAAGAGCAAGTACTTCTGGCAACAACCACAGCTCAAAAATACTTCTCCTGTGCTTTTACTTTTAAGCACAAAATCAATGGTAAAATGGGTCAGCTTATTAAAAACTATTACCTGTGAGTACACACAAGCACAAACACACAAACCAACTTAAGAGCCAACCAAACAAATAACCGAAGTAATCATAGCATTCTTGCTAGTTACTAGTTAAATGAATACCTTGTACATTCTGAATGTCATCAAAAGGAATTTTCAGAAACTCAAAAGGATAAAAGATACCAAAACTATTGTTCTTTGAAATTGTGAGCTATAAGAGCTACGTTTAAAATGCATATGTAGTTCTCCTTAATATTTAGCATTTTCCTATATTAAAAAAGAAAATGACATGTCATATTTAATGTGAAACTTTAAAATATTCTGAAAACAAAGCCGGAAGCTGGTGGCTTACGCCTGTAACCCTAGTTACTCAGGAGGCTGGGATCTGAGGATCACGGTTCAAAGCCAGCCCGGGCACAAAAGACCATGAAATTCTTCTCTCCAATAAACCACCAGAAAACTGGAAGTGGCACTGTAGCTCAAGTGGTAGAGCGCTAGCCTTGAGCTGAAGAGCTGAGGGTCAGCACTCAGGCCCAGAGTTCAAGCCCATGACCAAAAATAAATAAATAAATAAATTCTGAAAACAAAATCATAAGTAGTTTTACCAAAGTCAACATAGGTTTTTATATACATACAAAAATGCTTATATGCTTAATGAGCACTTGAGGAAAATGCTTTGTATTTAATATTTCTGGACATTCAAAGAAAAATACAATATAAACACATTAGTCCCTAAAAATCTATCATATGAAGCTAGGAACAGAGAAATGGAAATATCTGAATATTTATGAGTAACACCCACATGTCGGCATACCCAAGAACAAGCATAGGAATTTCCTCAGCCTTTAAAACTGGGAATCATACCCTAGAGGCTTCTAAGCCCTGCTAAAACCAGATTTGAAGTCCTCTGTATTTCCGCCCATTACTTAAATCCCACATATGTGATACACAGAGAAACCAAATAAACAGAATATAAAACACCAGGAAGATGGTGGTTAGTCAAGATGTTTCCATCAACTTTTATCAGTTTAATCTTATAAACATTCAATTTGATTTTACTTTCAAGTTACAAAAAAAGTCAGAACTTTATCCCTTTGCTAGTCAATATAAAACAAGTAGACTTCATAGAGGATTATGTAGGTCAGTAAAATAAACATAATTGTACTGATGGCTTTAAAATTCATAAATGGATGATTTAGAAAAAGACTTTGTACTTTCATTTATAGAAAGAAGGAATAACATTAGGGTAGCATAGTAGAATTTTTGTTGCCTTTTAAGGAATCAGATCCAAATACTGAGAATAACATACTGGATTATAAGAAAACAAGAAATTATAAATAACCAATTGATTTATATAAGTATTTATATATTATATAATTGATTTATATAAGCACTATTTCTTTGCTGTAAATACTGTTCAAGAAGAAAAAAGAACAGCTATAAAAGTAAGGCTTTCATAGGAAATGGATGAAAAACCTCTTTTCTTTCCACCTTTAATAAAAGAGTAAAAGGAATTCAACAACTAATTCAACCAAAATTTATTAGGCTGGGCATGGTTGTATGGGCTGGTTATATAGTAGTGGCTGCTGCCACAGAGTATATATTCCAGTAGGAGTGGACAGATGGTAGACA
This sequence comes from Dipodomys spectabilis, assembly GCF_019054845.1. Taxonomy (NCBI): domain Eukaryota; kingdom Metazoa; phylum Chordata; class Mammalia; order Rodentia; family Heteromyidae; genus Dipodomys; species Dipodomys spectabilis. Next base: position 4,294,226 of record NW_024870974.1, read on the forward strand.
CAAAACCAATATACATATACTCTATCAAGAAGAAAAATTAGAGAAGGACCAAGAGGAAGGAAGTGGAGATTTCTTTCATATAAGATGATCTGAAAGAGCCTAGCTGATAAGGTAACATTAGAGCAATAAAAGAAGTAGGAGGAAAGTTGCATGTATTATCTGAAAGGTTTTCCTGACAAAAGGAACGAGAATGTTTAGGGAGTAGAGAATCAGTAGAAGAGAAGACAATCAAGTATCCAGGGGTCAGATTATGCAAAGCTTTTTAATCTGTGTAGAATTGTTCAATGTTACTTTTTTTTTTGGTGGTGGGGGGTTGGGGGGGGTGGGGAAAGGGCTAGGGCTTGAACTCAAAGCCTGGGCATTGTCCCTGAGCTTTTTATTTGTTCCAGGATAGCAGTCCACCACTTAAACCACAGCTCTACTTACAGCCTTTTGGTGATTAACTGGAGATCAGTTTCACAGACTTTCCTGCCCAGGCTGGCTTCAAACCATGGTTTTAGCCTCCTGAGTAGTTAGGATTACAGGCATAAACCATCAGTGCTCAGATGGATTTTACTTTAAATTAGACAGATTTGGGAGACATTATGTGATCTACAACTTAAAAAGATTTCTGTAGGCAAGCAAGAGTAGAAGTAGTTGTCTAAATAAGATACTCCGAACAATTCCAGATAGAATAGTTGCTTATAGTAAATATACCACAATGGACAGAGTAAGGAATGATTTGATAAAACATATATTTTGAAAATACAGCTGATACAATTTGCTAAAGGATTAGATGTAGGTAATAAACAAAGAAAAGATTCATGCAGATTCCAGTGTGGAGCCTAAGCAAACTGCCATATTCTGAGTTGTAGTATAGATTAAAAGATTAATACCTGAGATTTTTCAACTTTAAGAGACTTAGAAGCTTAAGAAGAAACAGAAAAATGACTGATTTCTCAGAGGTAAACTAAATAATAATCAAGGAAGAGAATTACCAATTTTGTCAAATGCAGTTGATACACCAAATGAAATAAAGACTAAGACCTGTCTAGTAGACTCAGTAGACAGAAGTCACTGGTGACCCTGAATATTGAACAGAAGCCTAATTATAAAGGGGAGGGAAAATAGGCAGTGTGCCTGTGGCTCACCCCCTGAAATCCTACCTATTCAGGAGGCTGAGATCCAGGGTATCATGGTACAAGACCAACTTGAGCAGAAGAACCTTTAAAACTCTTTTAGTCAAATCTAGTTATTTTATAGACAATAAAATTGGAGATGTGCATGTATCTCATAATATGTAAGTTGAATGTAATAAAAATAATGAACATGAGCATGTGTAGCTGGCCAAATATAAATTATGTGTTCACCTTCCATTGAATTGACACTGTCCTCACAGTAGCACAGTTATTTCCATGTATGGGAGGACATTATATTTGTACTGAAGTTGTCAAACTGGTCTTATTTTAAGGGGTTTTCAATGAGACTATAAACTTTTGTACCTCATCCTGTTCTATTCTGACTCTACCTTTTCTTGTCCCTAGTAGATTTTCAATGTATTTATTGACTCAAACACGTCAGTTAATGTGGAGATTAATAGGAAAGCTATTAAGGTCATAGTGCTGATGATCCCTAGACACTAAGGAAAAGGAAAGGTGAGTGAAGAAAGAACACAGGCAGAAAGTGGTGCAGTGAAGCTGATGCATTCAACATTAAACATCAGAGAAATCAAACTGGACTCAATGCTGACTGATAATCAAAAATTTCTAATAGATGCAGTGGGAAAAACTCTAAGAAAATAATGTTTCATACATCTGTGAACAATTGGGGCTTATATACTGGGAGGCAAGGAAAAGGAAGCATAAGGACAGGTCTAAACTAACTAATAATTCACGAATTCTCACATAACAGGGAGGAGCCTAAAGAAACAAAACTCACTACTTCACTTTAGAGCAATGCCAGTCATTTAATCCCTTCTTGACCCATTTTTTATTCAGCACTGAAAAGAACACATTGTTTAATTTGAGTCTTTTAAGTAGATTAGTTTCCAGGAAAAGTAAAGCATTTTGCATATAAAGAGGACAATGATTCAAGGCATCAGATTATACTGTTAAAAACTAAACAAAAAAAGCAACACCCCCCACCAAAACCCCAAAACCCCCAACCAAACAAAATCCAACTGCTGAATCCAATGATCTATTCCCTTCCCAAACTATAGGTCATTAAAAGTCACTGTGTAAGAAAAAAATATTGCTCAAAAAAACGTTCCAGGATATTTTGAAAAATGTGTCTTAGAGATTTGTTTGAGCAATGGGGAGCAAAGAGAAATGGACAATATTTCTTCTTAGTCATCAATGTCAATTTGTAATGGCTATTAACTATGGTGAAATAATGAAATCACAATGTAAAGATGGTGAAGAAATACATAAAACTTCCTAAATCTTCATAGTTTTCCTATGAGATTTCTAACTTGATCTCAACTTTGTAGAAAAACTTGTCCATTCTCTTGTGGATATAATTTGGGATGTTTCCATTTTTTTTCTATTATGAACAACCAAACTATCCTTTTACAGTTTTGAAATTTCTTGTCAGCTGTATAATTCTTAGCCTTTTCAAGAAAACTGAATCTAATCTAATCTTTCCCTAATAACGTTAAGCCATAATTATGAATATCAATTATGTAAAATAGTAATATAACAAAACCCTTAGAAGTTATAGAGCCATGCATTTTAATTTTTATTAGAACAAGCATATTTATTTTGCTTTTTATTTTATTTATTTATTTATTTTTAGAGTTTTTTTTTTTTTTTTTATTGTAAAGCTACTATACGGAGGGTTACAGTTACATGAGTGAGGTAATGAGTACTCTTCCTCTTGAACATTGTTACCCCCTCCATTGTTTTCCCTCTACCATCCCCTCCCTCCCTCCCTTCCCCGAGGTTCTTTTTTTTTTGATTGTGATTAAATGATTACATAATTTCAAAGTCACAAGTTCATTCTAACTTCCCTGGAGCAGATTGTCTACCACAGTCTGTAATATATAACAGTGTTCACATGTTATATACCATATTTGTGATCAGCAGCATGGGGATATTTAGTAGTGGTTCAACCAGATGAGCGGGAGTTCTTTGTTTCTTAAGTCCTGTTAGTTTTGTCGTATCACCTAACCTTTTGGATTTAGCATCCACTTATGAGGGAGACCATGTACCGTTTGTCTCTTCGTTCTTGGCTTACCTTGCTCAACATGATTCCTTCTAGCTCCATCCATTTCCCTGCAAATGCCATTATTTTGTCATTTCTAATGGCTGCATAATATTCCATTGTGTATAGATACCACAATTTTTGGATCCATTCATCTGTGGTGGGGCATCTAGGTTGTTTCCATATCCTAGCTATTGCGAACAGTGCTGCAATAAACATGGAGGTGCACGTGTCCTTGTATATTGGTTCCTGTTGTTATTTTGCTTCTTAAATAGCTCTTTGTTATCACTCATTCAGGGGCTATAGGCAAGAAGATTCTTAATGTTTTCAAATTTATTCTAACATTCTCTATTTTCTTTCTTTTTCTTTTTCTTTTTTGTCAGTCATGGGGCTTAAACTCTGGGCTTGGGTGCTGTCCCATTTGCTATTTTCAATTTCCTCCATATAGACAAGGAAGCCAGCCAGTAAAATTTGAGAATAATATCAAAGAGAAGAAAAAACAGATTATGATTGAAAGAACGAATGAAGATTTTCTTACGGAAATGTGTGCTGCCAGTGGATGAAACATAATAATATTAAGAAAGGAACATGGGTTTGGTATTTCATGTCTCATTCTGGCAGTCACTGACCATCTGACCTATTCAATTTACCAAATTTTCTGAATATTTACTCTCTTATCAGTAAAATATAAATAGCAATTGTACATGATATGACTATTATGAGAAATAAATAACACTATAGCAGAATCCCAGCCAAACTACTGATCCTCAGTAGATGAAGGTTATTTACTCTATCTTACTTACTTCCCTCTGGAGGAAGGTGGATTTTTCACAATTGCTTCAAGTTAACAAACTTCAAAATACGAATATGATAGAGAAAAGACCAGAATAAGTAAAAAGAAAATTAATGTTAGCTGGATGTCAGTGGCTCACACCTGTAATCCTAGCTACTCAGGAAGCTGTGATCTGAGGATTGCGGTTCAAAGCCAGTCCGGGAAGGAAAGTCCATGAGTCTCTTATCTCCAATTAACCACCAGAAAAACTGGAAGTGGAGCTGTGGCTCAAGTGGTAGAGCTGATATTGGTAACTTTTTGTAGAAATACAAAAAAAGGAATCTCACTAGTTTTTGTGAAATATATTTCAATGATAAATCTGTTAATTCTAATTTGTAACACTGGCTAGGAACTGTGTGGACAAGTACCTGAGGTCACAGAGATGAATATGATCCAGTCACTATTCTCAGGAATCTCAGGGTAGAAAGCGGCAATATAAAAGGACAGTCAGGTAAATGGACCATTGTAACTCACCAGATAACTCCTAAGTAGAGCTACACGTTAAGTGTGTGAAAACACATTGGGAATTACAGTCTTCTGGAATGTAGTGGGTGGAACCAAGGGAGGAAGGAAGAGGTGGGAAATCTGACCAAGTCTCCTGAGTGATGACCACATGCAAGTTAGAAAAGAGATGAAAATTTAAGAAATATTTTGAAGGAAGAATGGTTAATGAGTGAAGGAGAAAGAAAGAACTGAGAATGACTCCTAGGTTTCTGACAAGGGAAATGAGGAGCTGTTACTGCTGGACTCTTAAGACAAGAAAAAAAGAAACAGTTTTAAGAGGAAGAATAGAACACAGGAAAAAGTGCACTCAAAAAGGAAAGGATAGCTGGGTGCCAGTGGCTCACACCTGTAATTCTAGATACTTAGAAGGCTGAGATCTGAGGATTGCAGTTCAAAGCCAGCCCAGACAGGAAAGTCTGTGAGACTCTTATCTCCAATAAATCATCAGAAAACCAGACGTGGTGCTGTGGCTCAAGTGGTAGAGAGTACTAGCCCTAGCCTTGAGCTGAAGAGCTGAGGGACAGTGCCCAGGCCCAGAGTTCAAGCCCCACACAAAAAAATAAATAAATAAATAAAGGATGGATTCAGTTTTGTTACAAGACTTTTAACTAGAAAGACCAAAAGAGGGGCTGGGAAAGTGGCTTAGTGGTAGAGTGTTTGACTTGCATGTATAAGGCCCTGGGTTCCATTCCTTAGCACCAAATAAACAGAAAAAGCTTGCAGTGGTTCTTGGATCAAGTGGTAGAGCACTAGCTTTGATCTGAAGAGCTGAGGGACAGCACCCAGGCCCAGAGTTCAAGCCCCACGACAAAGAAAGAAAGAGAAAGAAAGAAAGAAAGAAAGAAAGGAAGAAAGAAAGAAAGAGAGAGAAAGAAAGAGAGAGAGAGAAAGAGAGAGAAAGAAAAGAGAGGGGGGAGGGAGGGAGGAAGGAAGGAAAGAGAGCGTGAGAGGAAGGAAGGAAGGAAGGAAGGAAAGAAGGAAGGAGGGATGGAGGGAGGGAAGGAAGGAAGGAAGGAAAGAAGGAAAGAAGGAAGGAAGGAAGGAAGGAAGACCAAAAGTCTTGGAAAGGTAGGTGAGGAACTTAGGAGAAAAAAGAACTTGGTAGTGGTCAGCACTTATGAGGTGATGGAAGCCAGGAAGGAAAAACAGAATGACCCAAAGAGAAGATGGGGTTTAGAAGAGAAGAAAGCTAAACACAGATCCTGGGAAATGACAACATTTATAGACAGAAAGAAATAGGATGTATCAAAGATGACTAAGGCACCACACTACTAGAGAGCGTAAATGAAAGAGCAAAGTGTGTAACCAAATACTGTTGCTATAAAGCATTACAGTACATTAATCTGCTCTGCACTCAGATTTGCTTTAGAATTCATTTATTTCTAACATACAGTGCACTAATCAAGTATTTATTATAGTCATTTACACATTTCAAATGAGGGGGAAAAGCAGGGTGCTGGAGGCTCATACCTGTTATCCTAGCTACTTGGGAGGCTGAGATCTGAGGACCACAGTTCAAAGCCAGCCTGGGCAGTAAAATTCATGAGACTCATATACAATTAACCACAAGGAAAACCAGAAGTGGTGCCCTGGCTCAGTGTTTGAACACTAGCCTTGAGCAAAAGAGCTTAGGAACAGTGCCCAGGCCCTGAATTCAAGCCCCTCATGACTGACAAAAAAAAAAGAGAGAGAGCAAAAAAAAAAAAAAAAAAAAAGAAAGCACCAAAAAAAGCACAAAACAAGTTGTAGTAGCAAAGAATACGCAGGTGTTAAATTAACACAATAGGTGTAAGTTCTAAACCCCTGAGAGATGGGGGTCTGTGAACCTACACAAAGTAGACCTTTTCCTTTGCTCAGTACTCTCTTTCTCTTTCTCTCTCTCTCTCTCTCTCTCTCTCTCTCTCTCTCTCTCACACACACACACACACACACACACACACACACACACACACACACACACACACACAGAGTCTCTTCTTGTTGGCAGACCCTCCTCAATCCATCTCTAAACCTAAATCAGTCTTTTTGAGTCACTACAGCTTTAACTGCCCAGGGAGGAATGGAGTCAGTATAGTGGCTATAGGAACTTTCTGGAAGCCAATTCTCTGTACACATAAAAATAGATTCTTTGGTCCAAACTAAATATAGTCAACCAATTGCTCCTGAGCCAGGCCCAAAAAGTATTTGTATATAGATCTATAGCCTTTTAAAAGTTGGCAAATTAATTTTAAAAGGTATTTTAGCCATATGTGGCTAATCAATACATGTCTGTGCTTATCTGATCCCCAGTTTATGATCTTATTCAGGAAATAAAAGTAAGGAGTTGGGAGTAAGAAAATGGCATCAATTTAGCAAAATTCAGAAAGGGAGAAAACTAAAGTACAATAGAAAATATACTAACAATTTTTTTAAAATAGCTTAAATGAGACCAACCATGATAAACACTATTGGATGCTTAAAGTTAATAATAATAATCAGTTAAAATATATGAAAAGTAGAAGCAGAAAAGTGAATAACAATATTCTAGGTAAAAAGATAGTAAAAAGAAGTAAGGTTGACTGTTAACTTCAAACCAAAGAAGTCAAAGCTAAAATAATTACATAGCACATCCATGAAAGCTAGATTCTACAGGAATGAAACAAGTAAAATTCATGCTTTGAAAAGTAGAGTATCAAAATATATAAAAACAACAAATGTTAGTAAAAAGAACAAGATATGGGTAAGATAAAGTGGGAAACTATCAAACAAATTTTACAGCTTTTTTCAACAAAATATAAGGGGACTAAGTGGCTAACAAACTGTCATAGGTGTGTGTTTGTGTTTGTGTGTGTGTGTGAGACTTGAACTGAAAAAGGAACAACAATTTCCCAAAGAATGTGAAAGGACAGCTTTCCTACTCTGCTTTCTCTAGATATTGATAAGAGAATTAACAGTTTCTAAAGAATCTAAGTTATTTTATTTATGTACCACACACATGTACACATATAAACTGCCATCAAGCATAGACAAAATACTTTAACCATAAATATTTACAAAGTAAATAATTAACTAGGATTACAGACTTTGATTACAGCACAGAAGGCATTCAAAATCTGTCATTAAGTTACTATAAAGATAAAACAACAAACATACATATCTTGAAGTTAAAAGCACTCCATAAATAACTACTGGATGAATATTCTAATCAGAACTGAACTACACACTGTTAAGAAATGAGCATCACACCTATCTGTTGTACCTGGCTCCAAAAATCCAACTTAATGCTTGTGAAAAGACTTGCCTTTTACTATCAAATGTTCAGAGAAATGGATTACTACCAGATTACTACTGGCTGTACAAATGTCTTGTTCTCTCCCATAATTTCAGAAAAAAAGAGAAAGAAATGAGCAGCAATGAGAATGCTGTATAGTTATAGAGACAGCCAAGGCAGGGCTCAGAAAACTCTCTAGCCTTTATTAGCAATACCTTCATGTAGGTTCTTTAAAAGAGCACAATGGGGCTGGGAAGGTGGCTCAGCGGTAGAGCGCTTGCCTTGTATGCCCTGGGTTCGATTCCTCAGCACCACATAAGCAAAAAGAAAAAAGCCAGAAGTGGGGCTGTGGCTCAAGTGGTAGAGTGCTAGCCTTGAGGTGAAGAGCTGAGGGACAGCGCTCAGGCCCAGAGTTCAGGCCCCACGACCAGAGCCAAAAAAAAAAAAAAAAAAAGAGCACAGCGTAACTCTGTAAGAATTGGCCTCATTCTATAGTCACATCATTTATGTAGAGGGAAAAAATACCTAGAAAGGCATTAGTACCTTTTATTGGCTGGTAGAAACGAACACACAAAGCATGGAAAAAATGAATTAAGTTTTAAAACCCAATTAGTGAAGTAAATAACCAGGATATCTAAGCAAGAAAATCACAACATAAAAGTAGAAATAAAAAACTGATGGGTAAGGAAGAGGAGAAAAGGGGAGAGGAAAATGGATAGTGCCTTGAGCACCATCTGACTCTGATTAAGATGCATTGTATCCATAACAGAAGTTAAAATGAAAAAAAGTGACTAATACTAGGCAGGCTATTTGCCTTCATTCAACTTCCATGCTAGATAGATAATACATAGAAAAATAAAATACTTTATAACTCTTTTGGAGGAATATGAAAACTTGATAAGATGTAAACTGTTTCTTAATTTACAAAAAAAAAGCTCAAAATACAAAGATGGTGAAACAGTAGAATTTAGAAATGTAAAAGATACCCATTATTGTATTTCTTATGGGAATATACTTTGCTGACAAGGATATGTTTAACCACAGATGACAATTTCTAGGTTCTTCCCCACTGGTCCCTACAACACCATCTTTTTTTTTTTTTAACTGTGGCCATGGTTTTTGCCTTTTCTTTCGTATCATATAGTTAAGGTGTGTTTTAAATGTGATATGTTAAGGACTTGAGGATGAGAACAATACTATATGGATTAAGTGATTAAAATACTTCATGGGATGCTATTTTTCTATATATTCCTTAAGAGCTACAGAGTTCAAACCAAAATAGCTTTTCTGTAAGTACAGGGTCAAAACAACTCATCTCTTTTCATACCAAATTAACCCACAGAGTTTTACTAGAATATATGCACTCAAATTCTTTCACAGTAGAGCTAATCCTATTAAAACTCAAAATGTCAGCACTATGTACTTCTAGGACTCAGATTTTACAACCTTATAATTTAAGAGACACACCCTATTTACTGAGCCCTTAATCCAACTTCAAAAGAACACACCATAATTCTGTCAGGGTGGGCTTCATGCTATATTCATATCATCTATGCGGATAAAAATTATCTAGAAACCTACTAAATTCTTTTATTGGCTTGTAGAAAACAGACTTATATTTTGCCCTACGTGGGGAAGAGAAATAAGAAACACACTGATAATTGATGTAGAAGCTATATACTGTAAAGGGCATTCCCTTATTTATCCATGTGAAACTATAGGTAAGGAGATAGGAAGAGTAAATATGAAATAAAAGTTGAAGTTGGAATCAAATTTATTTGTGATTCAATTCAATTAAAGCCATTATTTGTTAGAATGAATTTTGCTGTAAGGGTAAAAAATTCCTGTTGCGAGGGTTAACAATTCTGCAAGTCAGGTTATGGGTGCAATGCCTTTTGATCAGTGTTACTCCTTCCTTTATCTTCTCCCATTTCCCCCCCCCCACAGCCCTATCCTCAAATTATGTCGGTCATTTTTTTACATAATGTACATTAAATAGAATAACTACATTTGTTTACCCATCCTCCCTCCGTTTCTGTACACCCTCTTTGCCAACTCTCAAAACATGTTTCCACTTCCTGATAATCATTTTGATAAGCAGTACATTAGTTGGTTAGAGTTAAACCTTTATAATCCTCCCCTAAGTATACCCTCCTTTTGTGTGTGTGTGTGTGTGTGTGTTTCTTTAAAACAGCTTTTTGGCCTCACAAAACATTCCAAAGTCATCTTGATGTCCAAATATTTCAGAACGTATTTCTAATAGGTAAGAGCTCTCTTTTTTCTAAGATGATATTATATCCAACATGATTACGAATTATTTTACTATGTGCTTTAATACTTTGTTCAGAGATAGAGCTTTGTACATAAGCTAGCAGAATACAAGGAACCCTTACAAAAACACTTATTACTAAGAGTGCAAAAGTCTAGCGTTATTAGTTGTTAAAAAGTGTTACAGGTTAGGGATGTTTCAATTCCAAACAACTACTAGTGGCTGATTAGAGAAGAGTTGCTGGAGCTAGTTAGCTAATATTCTGTTAAGAATTTCACATCTATATTCATAAGGGTTATTACTCTGGTTATTTTTCATGTGATGACCTTGTAACAGGTTTGTTTGGCATTCTCAGGTTTCTTCCAATTGGATAAGGGGAATACAAAGATAGAGACGGACCACAAACCAGGGAGACCTAGAATATAAACAAACTAATGCATATGTATCTAAGTCCTGTCCACTAAGATGGCCTAGAATCACGGAGGTTTAATCACTTCCAAGGCTGGGTCAGGAAAATAGGAAAACGACAAGATGTCAAGATGATTTTGGAATGTTTTGTGAGGCCAAAAAGCTGTTTTAAAGAAACACACGGCTGGATGCTGGTGGCTCACGCCTGTAATCCTAGCTACTCTGGAGGCTGAGATTTGAGCATCACGGTTCAAAGCCAGCCTGGGCAGGAAAGTCCATGAGACTCTTATCTCCAATAAGCCACTAGAAAACCGGACGTGGCGTTGTAGCTCAAGTGGTAGAGTGCTTGCCTTGAGCTGAAGGGCTGAGGGACAGCGCCCAGGCCCAGAGTTCAAGCCCCACGACCGACAAAAAAAAAAAAAAAAAAAGAAACATATGTACACACACACAGGCGCACCCATGTGAGCATGCGCACCCCGCGCGCGCGTGTGCGCGCACACACACACACACACACACACACACACACACACACACACACACACACACACACACACAAGGAAGATATACTTAGGGGAGGATTCTAAAGGTTTAATTCCTCTAAACAACATACTGTTTATCAAAATGATTGTCAGGGATTGGAAATATGTTTTGAGGGTTGGCAAAGAGGGTGCACAGAAATGGAAGGAGGATGGGTGAGCAAATATATTCTATGTACATTATGTGAAAAATGACCAATGTAATTTGAGGATAGGGATGGGTGGGGGAAAACAAAGGAAGGGGTGACACTACCAAAAAGCATTGCACCCATAACTTGACTTATAGAATTTTTAACCCTTTTGTACAACTACTTACTAATAATAAATGCAACAAAAAAGAGAAATATTATAGTGAAAGGAACACACACAAAAAAAAACCCTAAAAGGTCCTATGTAGCAGAGTGAATAAATAAAACAGAAAAGCTAATACTGTCTCCAACATATTCATTTCAGAAAACTGTTTTTTCTATAGGGTAAACAGAAAAAGTTCCATTTTCCAAAGATGTATAGTATTATCCATGCCATATGCTATATACAATCTTCACTAAATAAATCAGTCTAAATTTATACCTCTAGGAGGCCTCTGGGAACAAGAGAGGTCAAAACTGGAACAAATGTCCATCTCAAACAGGGAGAGAATGTGTACTCTTTACAAAAAAGTGACCTTGTATCCTAGCACAGCTGCTATTAACAAGATGGTTTTGACCCTAAAGAAAAAACATTACTTGAGGTTAGGGCAATTTGGTATAGTTATTTTTCTATATATAATGTATATACAAAACAGTAATTTATTTCATGTAAATGAAAATCTGAAAAATCTCTGTATATTTATTAAAAATAAAAGGTGAGAAGTGATTAAGCATTCTGAAGCAAGGGCCATTTGTCTCTCTGAGCCTGGCTTACTTTATTTAACATGATTTATTCTAGGTCCATTCATTTCCCTGGAAATGGCATAATATTCTTTCTAATGGATGAGTAAAATTCCACTCTGTACATGTATCACAATTTCTTGATCCACTCATCCATTGTAGGGCATCTGGGATGTTTCTATAACCTGGCTATTATGAATAGTGCAGCAATAAATATGGATGTTGCAAGTGTCTTTACCATATCCTGACATATAATGCTCTAGGGTGCGTGTTTTCTTTCGTAAGTGGAAGCTAGATCTAAAATACAACATATACAGTGCTCAACACGTTCACAACAAACCAACTGAGGAGGGTTTACTTAGGGTAGGAATCCAAAGGCAGAACTCCTTTGAACAACTAATGTACTCTTAGCTGAAATGAATGCCAGGAACTGCAGACATGAATGGAGGGAAGAATGGTAAGTCAATGTAGTCATTATATTTAATGTACATTATGTAAAAATGAACTATGTAATTCAGGGTAGGAATGGGAAGGGGAAAACGGGGGAGAATGGGGGGTGACACTGACCAAAAAGCATTATACTCATAACATGGCTTATCGAATTGTAACCTCTTTACACAACAACTATTCAATAATAAAAAAAATTTATTTTGTATTTTTTTATTGTGAAAATACTGTACAGAGGGGTTACAATTACATGGGCAAGATAATGAGTACATTTCTTATCAAGCATTGTAGCCTCCTCCTTTGTTTCCCCTTCCCATCCTCCCCCTGTCCCCCCACCCAATCCTCCCTGCTACTCCCCCCACCTCCTTGCACCAAAGTTGTAAAGTTCATTTTTCGACATAATGACTTGTACATCTCATTGTTGCAATGGGTCCACCTGTATCCCTATATTTGTGGAGGGGAATGGGAAAAACAAATCGTTTTAATAATAAAAAAATTTTGAAGTAATAATAACTCCTATATATTATGAAGTCATGAATGACTTTTTTCTTTCTCCCTGTCTATGCTCCTTTTACTCTTTACTACTTTGCTAACCAAAATCATTGCTTAGGTTTGCTAATGGCAGTTGGAGATACAGAGGTTGCTGACCTTCACACAGGGCATGCACAAGAAGAAGCACATTTATTCTGACAGGGCATTTAAATGAAGCTAAACCCTTTCCAGCATCTCACTGGAAAACAACTCCTGCTGGGTAGAGTCCTAGGGTTTCAGAAGACAAACCACCCCCCACTGAGCTGCTATGGACTGTAGAGAACAGCACTGGCAACCCGTGACAGCTGAGGGAAAGGTTCCCTTTGATTTAGAGCAGCTTTGTAATAACCCAAATCTGTGTTAGCCTTGTCAAAAGAAAGGTATATAGATTAGGAAACTAAGCAGGGAGCTAAATAACCATGAAAAAATAGACATGAAAATTTGTATTTCATTTTCAACAATCTTACAAAAAATAATTCAGGATTTAGTTCTTCCTTCCCCCTTAGCAACAAAAGTATTTTCACATTTCCCCACTTTTTTAGCTTCTGCTCTGCTGCAGAATACTCCCTAAGAATACTGATATACTCTTTATTTCAAAAGGAAAAGAAAATATGATAAAAGAAAACACAAGCAATATTAACATTTATATACCCATCTTTGTGTCTCAAGGAAAATATCAAAGGTAAAAGAGGTAAAAGAAGATAAAAAAAATAGACACTAAGTAAGCTAGTTATTATTTAACATTGTGAGGTAAGTATTATGGTTTTCTTTTTTGAGAAATGTAAGGCTGAGAAAGGTTAGGTAATTTGCCTAAGATTGCATGTCTATGTCATGGCTTTAAATTCAGGCCTACTAGAAGTTTCAGGCCTACTAGATGTCTCACTACTGGCACATTTTTTTTAATACTATAGCGAGATAAAAATATCTTTACTTTTCAGATGAAGCAAGAGGAAAATGCCAAAAAAGTAAAACATTTTAAAATGAATTATGAGGACATAAAAGTTTCAAATTCAACTGAAGTAATCTATATTTAATGAAGCATAAATCAAAAATTGTTGTCACTTAAAATTAATATTCAGACTTACATTAACTGTAGTAATCACCAATTCCTAGAAGAAATAAAAAAGAAGTGACCACAATGTATTTACTCCTTTCAAGTCTGCATCTTCCTTAGTGAATGGTATCATCCTTCAATATGACTCACTCAAATATTCCATTCATTCATTCTCTGACCAGTTTTAGATAGCCCAGTCTTCTTGTGACCACCTAGCATACAGGGTACAATAAAATTTCCTGGATGCTTTATCCTAGCAATCTGTTAGCCAAATAGCAGACATGTAAACTTAGCTAGGAAGAATTTTCCAGAGCACCATAAATACAAGCCTTAGGAGAAAGCAATGTGTCAATGAAGAAGGCAGTTGAATATTATAAGAGAGGTCTGCCTTGCCTGGAATGCTCAGAACAAATTCCCTGCAGGCCCCATCAATTTCACAGTTCATTATTTAGAGCAGGTTTCTGTTAATAAGCCATTGACAACCAATGTGGTAAGGACAGTCTTTCCACCCTGGGAAAAGGCAGAAACACATTCTTTGCTGTTCTAGTTAAGCAAGGTTGATTATTTATTATTAGAAACATGTATTTATTGGCAAGGAACACATGGAACATATAATTAAGATTCAAAATCTGCACAACAGGTTTTTATAATCTGGAAGTACATTCGTTCTTTCTAGAAGGGGAAATAACTAAAAAAGATTTTGGTGCCCTGGTATTGTATATATGTTTATTTGAAGCAAGGAAGAGAAGAGGAACGACAGAATGGTGAGGCAAAAGACAAGGGGGGAAACAATGCAACATAGACATACACAGTATGTTGGAAATGTACAACTTGGGGGAGGGGTTAGGGAAGGGAAAGTAGGAAAAAATGAGGGAACAGGTAACAAGTTGACAGGAAATGTACTTATTACCTTATGTAACTGTAACCCCTCTATACATCACCTTTACAGTTAAAAAATAAATAAAAAAGAAATAACAACAAAAATAAGAAACCAGGTATATAGGCTAATATGTATTTATCTATGTAAAGGGCACTGCTGATTTAAAAATCAGTTCTGATCTAACAGAAAATATCTTTCCTCAAATGTCTCAAAAACTAATGAAGGGGCTGGGAAGGTGGCTCAGTGGTAGAGCGCTTGCCTTGCATATATGAGGCCCTGGGTTCGATTCCTCAGCACCACATAAGCAAAAAGAAAAAAGCCAGAAGTGGCACTGTGGCTCAAGCAGTAGAGTGCTAACCTTGAGCTGAAAAGCTGAGGGACAGCGCCCAGGCCCAGAGTTCAGGCCCCACGACCGGACCCCCAAAAAAACAAACAAACAAACAAACAACCTAACTAAAATGAATTGGGAAATTAAAGAGAGATTTTTAAATCTTTTCCCTGCCAGTGGACACAGAAAAAGTGGTAAAAGTAAATCTCTGAAATCTCTGAAAACAATTACTCTCTATCAGTCAAAACAGATTCTTGTCCTAATGTTGAGCTTCATAATAACTTTATGAAATGAGATACTAAATGCTACTTAACCTCAGAAAATGTTGTTTTTTTTTTTTGAAGATGAAAATCTTGCCCAGTTTTTTTTTTTTTGTTTTTTTTTTTGGGTCTGGTCATGGGGCCTGAACTCTGGGCCTGGGCACTGTCCCTCAGCTCTTCAGCTCAAGGCTAGCACTCTACCACTTGAGCCACAGCGCCACTTCCGGCTTTTTTCTTTTTGCTTATGTGGTGCTGAGGAATCGAACCCATGCATGTGGGCCTCATGCATGCAAGGCAAGCGCTCTACCACTGAGTCACCTTCCCAGCCCCAACATCAGAAAATGTTAATAAAGACATTTACCTTCACTTAACAATAAATACACTTGCCAAACTGCAATAGTTTGACAAAGAATATTCTATAGAAAGTGCCATTCCATGTTTGATACTTTATTGAATAAGCTAAAACGTGAAACAAAAATAAAAGAATTGAGAATAATATGTGAAAACATTTTAAGAATTCTAAGTGTTCCTTTCCACACTAAAATTTATCTTTAAAATAATTTTGTTGTCCTTCTGACATGAGGTACTGAGAAAATGCTATCATTTCTGCGTTATTCTTACTTAAGTGTGTCACCTGAATTTACTCATTAGAAAACATCAGATAGCTTAAAATAGAGGGATAATCTACAAAGTAGCTGAAAGAAAAATAAAGGGGAATGATGTATTCTGGGTTAAGGGAGAGCCAGAGAGATGTAACAGCTAAATGTCATATAAAATAAGGGACATTTCTGTTGCTATACAAGGACGTTATAGGGACAAATGGTAAAATCTGTTTGGATTAAACAATGCTATTATTTCCATGTTAATTTCCTGACTTCCACAGTTGTGTTTTGGCGATCCCTTCACCTCCCTTTTCTCTTTCTTTCTCTCTTGATGGTGGCAGTTTGAACCCAGGGCATCATGCATGCTATACAAGTGTTCTATCACAGAGCCAAACCCCAGAAGTGTTCAGGAACAAATAACTGGTATGAGTTCTGCCACTACCTAAGGGAGTTCAAACACATGAATGTGCACATGTGTGCAAGCAAACAGAAACATGGGAGAGAAAAGTAGATTTTCCATAAGGTATAAAATTCATTATATAAATTCATAGTGATTTAGACATTGCAAATGAAATTAATCAAATAAAGAAAAAAAGAGAAACAACAATAACAAACAGCCAAGTCTTGGCTGGGATCAGTGGGTTCATGCCTATAATCCTAGCTACTCAGGAGACTGAGATCTAAAACTCCATTTGAAGCCAACTTGGACAGAAAATTCCATGAGACTCTATCTCCAATTAATCAGCAAAAATTCTGGACTGGATATTATATTCAATGTGCATAATGTAAAAATTGACTACGTAACTTGAGAGTAAGGGATGGAATGGGGAAAGATTGGGGAGAAAGATGGCAGAGGTGAGACTGATCAAGATTCATTAGACTTACAACCAAACTTTGGTAGAGAAACCTCTTTGTATAACTACTTAATAAAAATAAGTAACTATTTTAAAACACTCTGCACTGGAGGTTTGGCTCAAGTGGTGGGGTACTTGAGGTGAAAAAGCCGATCAAGAATGAGTGGCCCTTAGTTCAAGTCCCAAGACTAGCACAAACCAAAACTGAACAACTCAGACAAGTCTTACTATTAATAGCAATCATTTGCTTAAACAGCAGGAGGAGAAGCCACATTTGTCCTCTCTCCTCTGTCTCTTGTCATGTCTCCAGCTGCAGCTGTAGCTCTTGTGGCTTTTGCTTACCCAGTCTATCTCTCACATTGTGTCAAGTGACGCCATCTCTTAGTTTCTGGTAAAACTGGCCCCCTCCAACAGTTTCGTGCTGTTGCTATTCTCTGGTGTGAGTCATATCCCCAATTTGACTTCCAGAATTTGATCATCCCTGTTTGCAATGTCCTTTATCATTTGAAGAACTTCAGAGTGGTTTTGCTTTCAGAAAGCACCCAAATAATACAGTATCTCCAAGTAATGTATAAGAACAAAGGTAGCTGATAACCACACATACACTGAGTTGCCTGTTAAAAGGCTTATTTCACTGCAATTTGCACCTGATTTACAGGGAACTCTGGCTTTCCTGAAGGCCATCCTCAGCAATGTAGCACTCTTCTTGCTGTGGACTAAAAATTTGAGCGCAGGGGTGGTGCTACTGGGTGGTGCTGTGAACCAGTAAGAGGTGCAAAGTCTTTAGGTCCTTAGGGGCATGTCCTCAAGGGTGACTGTGTGACTCTGGTTTCTTCATTTGCTGCACCATATTCATGTGTTGAAATATTCTATTACTGAAAGTAATAGAATTCTAAAATATATATATATAATGGAATTCCATTACTGGATGTAATAGGACATTATTCGCAAAGCCTAGTAGACCATCCATAATCACTAATAAGAATTATTTGGACTACATTAGGTCCCCACTCCAAATCCAGATGTTAAAAGCTGAATATACAATGTAACTGTTATCTCTGAAGACAAGGCCTTTGGAGAGGTGTTTAATGATAAAGGCGGAGCTCCAGCCCAATAGGACTGGTGTTCATATAAAAAGAGAATGAGACACTAAAAGTAAGTGTGCACTAAAGAAAGGCCATGTGAGGACACAGCAAAATGGTAGCCATTTGCAAACCAGGAGGAAAAGCCTCATAGAAAGCACCCTAACTTAGGACTTCTAGCTTCCAGAGTTGTGAGAAAATATGTTCTGCTGTTAAAAACGGTCTGGTACTTTGGTATGGCAGTCCTATCAGACTAATATGCTAATATCCCACATCTTTCTCTAAATTTGTTATAGGTACTCACAAGTGAACCAGTTACTACAGAGGCTAAAACAAGAATCCTCAAATGGAGAGATATTGACAGTATTATCCAGCAGTTATATGACAGTATTTTGCATACTTTACTTAAATATATAACAGTAACAAAATATAAAGATTATAACATTTAAATTTGATGCATTTTTAATTTTTCTATAATTTGAAATTTTCACTTGTTAACACTATATAAGTGTACATATTATTTGTTGATCCAACTGTGTAATTTAGAAATACATTGTTAAGTGTTAGAGATGTAATGTTGTACCCTGGTTTTATTTTTATTATTATATAGTTCAATCTCCTTTTAATTTTCATTTATCACTTATTGTGAGTTCTGCTTTGTGTGTGTGTTTGTGTGTGTGTGTGTGTGTGTGTGTGTGTGTGTGTGTGGTGTGGTGTGTATATTACAGGGCTTGAACTTGGGACCTGGGTGCTGTTGTAGAGCTCAAGGCTAACGCTTCACCACTTTTAAGCCATAGTGCAACCTCCAGTTTTCTGGTGGTTAATTGGAGATGACTGGGCTAGCTTTGAACCGTGATTCTTAGATCTTAGCTTCCTAAGCAGCAAGGATTACATGTGTAAGCCATTAGTACCCAGTCTGAGACTTTTTTTTAAGTGATAAAATGTTAAAGAACACATTCAAGAAAGTATACAGATAAATACAAACAATGACTCCAACACTGTAAACATATCAAGTATTTTTCTTTGGTCAACAATAATTCTAAAATGATCTTAGCAGGATGAATAAGGACCAGTGCGTGCATGCGTGCGTGCGTGCGTGTGTGTGTGTGTGTGTGTGTGTGTGTGTGGTGTTACTGGGGATTAAATCATGTCCTCATGTTTACTAAAGTACACTATCATTTATGGCATACCCTAATATGAAGCTTTGCTTTTAAATCTCAATTTGCCTTAAAACCCCAATTCAGCACTTTAGTAGTTGTGGGACCTTGAGCAAACAACCCAATTTCTTATTTCGGGTCTCCAACTCTACCACAAGGATGATTACAGTACATATAGCATTGTGTTTTCATGTCGATTTCATGGAAAATATTAAGACTTTTCTATACAATGACTACTTCGAAAAAATTAAATGAATTATAAAGTATTAGCTAAGAGGAAAAAATGCTCAGCTACAAAATTCTTGACTATGGTTTCCTTCTTTGTTTTCTCTTAGTTCTGTTTCTCTTAGTTCTGAATATATATTCATACTAGATTTTATATGAATTAATATATATTTGATGTAAATATATATATATTCACTTGTACCGATTAGAGATATATTGAGTATATTATTAGTTATGTGTTTATACACATATGTGCATATTTTGCTGCAATGTTGGGGATCAAACCCAGTAAAATATTTTTACTTAGAAACATGACATGAGTGAAATGAACACCATTTCTCAAAAGGTATTACTCCCCCCCCCCCCCGCCCCCACACACACAAAACAACTCTTCATGGGATTTCAAATTACTTTATCTGAAATAAAAAAAGGATCAATTTCAAACCAAGAATAAATTTTTTAAAGTTTATGTGCCTGGAGGTAAAAGAAGAAAGAAGTTCATCAGTAGAAATCGGTCACTGTAAATGGCAACCAGGAGCTCTGAAATGTCAATGTGACACTGCACTGATCATATGAAACATGACCAAGCTCCTGTTTGGGAAAATATGAACACCTGCTGCTACATTAGAAATATTAGCTAGGTCAGGTATAACACTCCATCTGCCAGGACATACCCTCCCAGAATCATTTTTGCATCTGTTTCAGTGTTCATCACTTTAAAATCAGTTGTATAAATGGACTCAGAACAAGCAGCTAACTCCAAATAAACTGTAATTTGACTTGAGGTTTAAAATATGCTAGTATCCTTCGAAAACACTGGGGAGATTCTAAGTGAGTTAGAACCTGTTATTTAGGTCTGGATTTCAAGGTGCTGATTAAAATATATAATCTATGTTGCAGTCTGCACTCATGTGCTGCCCTCCAGTCACGTGTTCCCCACAGTACTGACGGTCTCAGTAAGAGTCATTTATTAGGTGATAATACATTATATAGGGAAGGACTATTTTCCTTGTAAGAAGTTTCTTTGGGGAAACACTTGAAATGAGGCTTTAGAGATGGCAGACACTTCCAGCCTGACACAAAGAACTGCACTGCGGGATTTATTGCTCAAAATGTCTAGAGAATGTTCTCCCTTGAAGAGTAGTAAAGTGGTCGGGAGACTCTCCACTTCCTGAAACTTAAATCTGGAGTAAATGACTACTGCCAATGCCTAAAAAAAGACCAGTTCTAGAAACAGAATTTTCAATCTGATGCAGATTTAATTCAGGGTGAAAAAACACAAATATTTAAAACGGTAAAGAAAAGCTAATGAGGGGCTGGGAAGGTGGCTCAGTGGTAGAGCGCTTGCCTTGCATGCCTGAGACCCTGGGTTCGGTTCCTCAGCACCACATAAGCAAAAAGAAAAAAGCCAGAAGTGGCGCTGTGGCTCAAGTGGTAGAGCACTAGCCTTGAGCTGCCCAGGCCCAGAGTTCAGGCCCCACAACCAGACCACCCCCCCCAAAAAAAGCTAATGAGCGCTTAAACACAATACAACATCGCTACACTGCTACACTGCAGCAGAAGCAATTGGCAAGTGGAAAACAATCAACTGTGGAAATGCCAAGTTTTTACTATATCATAATCCAAATGGTAGTCAAGTCAAATGCTGTAGTGACTTTCCCTTCCCTTCTTCCCTCTCCCCCTCTCTCCCATTCTTTCTCTCTCTTTCTCTCCTCTCTCTCTCTCTCTCTCTCTGGTTCTGGTTCTCAGGCCTTTACACTTGTCAGGCAGGTACTTTATCACTTAAGCCATACCTCCAGCTTTTCTTGCAGTGATTTTTTTTTTTTTTTTGAGATAGGGTCTGGCTTTTCCTGCTCAGGCCAGACTGATTAACAATCTTTCTATTTACATTTCCTGATAGCTGGAATGAGAGGCACAAGCCACCACATCCAGTTTTCTCTATTTAGATGAGGTGTTCAGGGTTGGCTTAGAATCTTCCCAACTCTGCCTTCTGAGTAGCTTAGATTACAGGTGTGAACCACCAGTATACCAGAGATGTTTTATAATCTTTATGCAAAATAGAATGATCAAATAAATTCAGAATCAAGAAGCCAGAAAGATACTTTATATTCAATCAATATTGTAAATTGAGTGAGAATTTTTTCTCAAGTACAAATATTCTGTTCTGCTATTTAAACAGAAAGCTACAGCCTCTGACAGTCATATTCTAGAATGTCACACTAATGTCCATAGGCCAGAAAAGGTTAAGATCATGACAGTACTGATGTTTCTGTTCTGTTTAGAAAGTTTTTCAGGAGTATAAGGGATAAGCATATAAGGGAGAATATATAATTGCTGTTATCTGTCCCAGAGTTTTAAACCCATGGAAAACCATTTTGAAATCAAAAGAAAATAATGCCTCCCTTCACTGCTCGGCCATCATCAACAACAAAAATCAAACCAATAAACCTCTAAAAGTTGGCTTTACTTTTGGGGTGGGAGGAAGTATAGGTTGTAACACTAAAGGCTTTAATGAACTAGTCTCATTTTTTCCAATCCATCCATGGGCTGGTATTACCTCATAAAACCAGCTTTCTGATGGTCACTTAAAGCTCTCTTCCCATGCTTGTTCTCATCAGTCCAGTTCAGTTCATGTTCTCCCTCATTCAAATGCTTTACAGGCCTCTTTATTTGGATCTAGAGATTATTTTGTTCCATGGCCAAAGTCAAGACCTACTTGACCTATCTGGAACCTTTCCTAACCAAAAAAATCAATCTCCTTCCTTTCTGGTCTTTTACAACACCAACAGCTTCTGTTTTTCCAACTTGGTAATCCCTAAAGAAACCTGGAAATGGGATGCAGCTGGAACGAGATGGTAAGAGCAAAGTCTCATAGAAAAAGAGGGATATATATGTGGAGATGTAACAATGAAATCCCATCCCCTCTATAACTGATATAAGCCAGTAATTTTTTAAAAAAAAATCCACAAGTATTAACACCTATAAATATTATACTGTGGGTTATTATTATTCTATGTTTATTCTCTATGTTTACATTTATGTCCTATGGTTAAGGGCAATTTTTCCCCCTTCTGCTGGTGATTCAATCTCAGACAACTATTGTTTCAATGCTGTGAGCTATTATTATTATTACAGAGCTATGAGGAACATTTCCTTGCTTCAGGTGTCTCTGCAAGGTACGCTGGACTAATTAAATAAAAATAATGAATGAGTTTGAGAATGGGGAGGAGCTGGTTCAAAGCACAGAATTTAATAAATAGTCCATTGTGTAGTTGAGTTGATTCTTATCATAATTATCTGGAATAACACAGAGTATGCCAATTTAAACTAAAATCATGAGTACTAATTAGTTTCCATTTGCAGGAAAATAATGATCCTCATTATTAGTTTTCCTATCTCCTAAATGTGGTTATAAAAATTTTGGATTTAAAAAATAATTCTTGCAAATTTAGCAGTACAATGAGTTTTTACTTTAAAACTAAATTACTGGGAAGTATTCAAAAGGAATATGGGAAAGCAACCTGAGAGATAAATTATGTGGGGTAATACCCCTGTGTAAATGTGTAGAACAGAATTCATAAAGAGCTAATTTTACATTAATTATAAACAGGATCTTTTAGGGTAGTTATATACAGTTTATAACATATCTCTGCCAATGTTTCTTGTAGCTCATTCCTTTCTCTTCATTAAAAATGACGTTGATGGGAAGAACTGAATGCTTTGTTACAGAAGCCTTTCTTTTTGAGCAAAAGATAGTTGCTGTATAACAAATATGTTCCACTTAAAGTGAGTTCTTCCTGAAAATTCATCCACCAACAATTTATACAAAGTATTTATATTTTTTTTTAAAAAAACTCTCATTTTAAAAAATCAAAGCCTGTTATTAAAGTGCTCATAATCTGTGATCATAAGAAAAACTCAAAGAAATTCTTAGGAAAAGTCTTTTTCATTTTTCTGGAAGTACTGGGGTTTGAACTCAAGGCTTAGAGCCTGCTAGGCAGGTGCTGTATATACCACTGAGCTACACTCCCAGCCCTTTATTACTTTATAGTCATTTTTCTTCTTTTTTTTTTGAAATTTATTGTTACTATAAAGGCGATGTACAAAGAGATTACAATTCTTTGAGTCAGGCAATGAGTACATTTTCTTTCATACAGTGCTTTCTGTTCCATCATACTCTGGCTCCCCCACTGACTATACTTTAATCATTTTTAAGATAGGGTAACCAAAATACTCCTACCTTTGTCTCTCATGTAGCTAACATTCCAGGTCTGCACCTTACCACCTGGCTTATGATGTGAGATGAATCTCGATTTTTGTCCAGGCTGACCTTGAAAAATAATCCTCTGGGTCTGTCTCCCAAGTAGGATTACAGGGCATGAGCTACCAAATACAGACCATGGAAAATTCTTTTCTTCAAGTGGGTACACATCTACAGCTCTAAGTTAATGTAGGTGCTGTTGGAAACACAGTAGGATAGGAACAATGCTCCAGACTCATTTACTAGAATAGTCTTGCTGAATTCAATTACCCTCACCCCAACTGTAATTTCAACACTAAGTGAAGAATTAGAGCCCATGGCTAGTACTGCTTTCCAGAAACATGTATTTCCTTATTCATGTAAGTCCCATTTTAACCTTTTAAAGCAATGTAGTTTCTGAACATCATTAATAGTAAACAATATTCACCATTAAATAAGATAACCTGAAGCTCCCTATCAATTGATTCCTAACACTTAAACCATGGTAATTCTGGGGCTGGGAAGGTGGTTCAGTGGTAGAGCGCTTGCCTTGCATGCCTGAGGCCCTGGGTTCGATTCCTCAGCACCACATAAGCAAAAAGAAAAAAGCCGGAAGTGGCGCTGTGGCTCAAGTGGTAGAGTGCTAGCCTTGAGCTGAAGAGCTGAGGGACAGCACCCAGGCCCAGAGTTCAGGCCCCACGGCCGGACAGCCCGCCCCCGCCCCCCAAAAAAAACCATGGTAATTCTTAAACTTGACCAATGCTTTAATGAGTGAGTTAGAGGGGGCAAGTACAAATTCAAATCTCCTTGATTATGCAATAACACCTAATTAGTTCATTTGTCTATGAACAAAAAAATTCCAAAAAACTTTAATTTTGGTGGTACTGGGGCTTGAACTCAGGACCTTGTGATTGCTAGACAGATGCTCTACTACTTAAGCCACAGCCTCAGAACTTTTTTTCTTGGATGCAGTCTGGATTTTTGCCCAGAGTTGGCCTAGGACCACAGTTCTCTTACCAAAGTAGCTGGGATTATAGAAACACATTACTACTACATGGATTTTTTTTTTTTAATTGAAATTGCTAATATTTTGCCAGGGCTGATGAGTAGCTGGCAATATAGGGATGAATACAGGCAGCCCTGAAATCTTTTTTTTTTTTTCAAAGCCAGTACCCTTCCACTTGACACAGTTCCACTTCTACCTGGGATTCTACTTTGGTGGCTAATTGGAGATAGGAGTCTCATGGACTTTCCAATCCAGGCGGCTTCAAACTGCAATCCTCAAATTTCAGCCTCTTGAGAAGTCAGATTTATAGACATGAGCCACTGGCGCCAGGGGCTGAAATCAGTATGAAACTGTACTGTCATTTGACAGAATTAGACCAAGTTTTATATAAATTGATATAACCACATAGATATTCCCTCATGTCAAATATTTTTACTTTGTTTTAAAAAGCAATACACTTAGGAGATTCTATTTAAGCCATCCTAGATAGTGGCTTTTTCGGGCCAATCAGACATTATGGTCTCTGTTTGTAAAGTTTTTACAAGCATTATCTATAAACTGAGTTCTTGGGAAGTCTAATCCTAAAGGATGAAATAAAGCATAACAAAACACTGGGTAGAATTACAAGGGTTTTACTTCCAAAAGACAGAGGGAAAAAAAGACTTTAAATTTTTTTCTTTAATCATGCTATAGTTAATACACATTTTTTTCTAAAAGTCGTATTATTTTTCTAGAAGAAACTCTGGTTTCATAGCTTAAACAACAACAAAAAAAGAAAGTCATATATTGATGTGGATTTAAGGTACTAAAGCTGTGAGCTTTTATTTATTTATATTACCAATGTTTCCTAGTTAAAGAATTTCTGCCTCCATGAAAGACAGGCTCTGTAGTTCTTTCTTTTGAGGATTTTGAAATGAAACTTGTATTTAATGCTGCTACTCTTTCAAGTTTTGCTTACAGCAAAGTGATTCAAGAGAATTGAGCTAGTGGTGTAATGGTATATTCACTTTAACAGAACTTAAAGTTCAAAACAAACTCATTTACTTGATCATTCTGACAGTCAAAATAAAACAATCTTAGTTTTCAGACCTTTCAAATGCGAATATATAATCAATATTATACACTACTAAACTTTCAGGATGAAATATCTTTCCTTTCATTTCATGAACATAGCATTCATGACATTATAATATATCATACCAAAAAACATCAAGGGACCATAAAATTTTCAGGATCTTGGTGTAAACTGCCAATTAAGCTTAATATGTAAGTTATTCCTAGATATATTACACCTTATTCTGAAGTTACATTTATTTTTTTCTATTCCATATTTTTTTGAATTTCTATTCTGTATTTTTGACATACAATTTTATTGTTATTATTAAGGTGTTGTACAGAGGGGTTACCATAACTCAGGTAATGAGCACATTTCTTTGTTGGGACAATGTCACCTCTTCCTTCGTCTTCCCCCACATTACCCCTCCTGTCCCTGCCGTAGGTCATTTTCTATTTACTATATTCTGAGTAGCATGACTGTATTTGTTCATTTTTCCTCTATCCTTTTTTTGCACCTGCTTTTGTCTCTCCCTAAATGAGAGAGAGAGAAAAAAGCAAACAAATACCACCACCACCACCAACAACAACGACAACAAAATTCGTGTTTCCATTTCAATTTCTTGAAGTGACACTGATTTTTAAAAACTCAAATTATGCTATGTTATTTTGGCTTTCACCATTTCTCAGGTAGCTTAGCAATAGAAAGCTGTGAAAAGAATCATCATTTCAGATATAAATACTTAACTGTGTACATTATTAGCATTATACTGGAAACCTTACAATGAAATCATATCACAAAGGAAACATGATGTTCTTATAGTTCATTCCTTAAATAAAACTATCATTCAACTTAGGAACATCTCTAGAATATTTTAATAAAGGTCAATAGGTAAGCTGAGACATTGTAATATTCTTCATTTCTGATTTTTCCCCAGTATTTCTGCTTTTTGTTATTGTTGGTGGTGGTCATGGGGCTTGAATTCTGGGCCTGGGCGCTGTCTCTGTGCTCTTCAGCTCAAGGCTAGAGCTCTACTACTTGAACCACAGCGCCACTTCCAGTTTTCTGGTGGTTAATTGGACATAAGAGGCTCATAGACTTTCCTTGTCAGGCTGGCTTTGAACCGTGATCCTCAGATCTCAGCCTCCTGAGTTGCTAGGATTACAGGTGTGAGCCACCAGCACCCGGCCCTCTGCTATTTTTGTAACTGTTTACTCCAAAATAACTACAAATTCACAGGAAATTGCAAAAATAAAGTACATAGTCCCAATGAATTCTTTCCCAACCTTCCTCAATAGACACATCTAACAGCCGGCTGTTAACTGTAAACCTCATTCAGTGCTCACTAGTCCTCATGCATTCATTTGTGAGTGTGTCATTTTCCGCAGTTTGGTTTCATGTATATACTCATATAACCATCTCATAAGGGGCAACTCTATCCCTGTTCCTTGCCAACCATCTAATCCACCCTCCATCTTTCCTACTTTATCATTCTGAGATGTTACAAAACTAGAACCACGTATTATTCGTAACCTTCTAGACTGTTTTTCCCCCCACTAAATGCTATCTATCTAAACTGTTGCACACATTAGTAGTCTATTATCATCATCATCATCACCATCACCATCATCATCACCATCATCACCATCATCATCATCATCATCATCATCATCTACCGCTTAGCAAGTATCTAATTACATAAATGTATCAGACTTTAATCTTTTATCCACTGAAGGACAATTCAGGATTTTTTCCCTCTAACTGAGGGATATTTAGAATACAAATGCAAATACAAATGAACATTCATTTTTAGACTTTCTGTGAATACAAGTTTTCATTCATCTACAATAAATACCTAAAAGTACATTTCCTGAGTACTTTTATAACTGTACATTTAGTTCTGTAAGAAACTGTCAAACTACTTCCAATAGTTGCTATGCAATTTTACATCCCTTCCTTCAATGTATTAATATTTTGTCATTGAGTCAAAAGAGTACTACTAGACAAATAGAAAAATTGTTCATTGCAATATATCTTAAACCATTAAACTCTGTCCATGCTTACATATACTATCTTTTAAAAGTATTTAACATAGGACTATAAAACATTGCAAATAAATACTTTAAATAATATCCTGGCAAAACACCTGGCAAAGAGAAAATAAATTTGTAGAGTTATTCAATATAAACAAAAAATGTTGGGGAGAATATATTTTTATGTTGTTTCACTGAAGGATTTTTTTCAATTTTAGAAAATATTTATGCTAATTTTGAGCCTTATTTACTCTAAAGTAAAAAAAATAAATCTATTATTTCAGAAAAATATTTTCTTTAAAGAAGCAATTGTGTTTATTAGAATATTTCTACTTCCATTTGCATTTGCTACTCTAACTGGCCTACAGTAAAAATTATCATTGTAAAATAATGGCTCAGAGAGGTGGGTGCTAATAGCTCACACCTATAATCCTAGATACTCAGGAGGCTGAGATCTGAAGACTATGGTTCAAAGCCAGCCCAAAGAGGGAAGTCTGTGAGACCCTTATCCTCCAATTAACCACCTAAAAACCAGAAGTGGAGCTGTGGCTCAAATTGGGAGAGCACTAGCCTTGAGCAAAAAAGCTATGCACAGGCCCTGACTTAGCCAGGCAAAGATGGGTCATGCTTGTAATCCTAGTTACTTATGTTGTCCAGGACAAAAACTAAAAGCAGCCTTGCACTGGACCAGTTTCCTAAGATGACTCTTCCTATAGTATGGTCTCTCCCCAAACAGTGGCAGTAGCAACACCTAGATGCGTCTTAGAAATCCACTGCTAAAACCGGTTGCTGGTGGCTAATGCCTGTAATACTAGCTACTCAACAGGCTGAGATCTGAGGATCACGGTTCAAAGCCAGCCCAGGCAAGGAAAGGCCATGAGATTCTTATCTCCAATTAACCACCAAAAAACCAGAAGTGGTGCTGTGGCTCAAGTGGTACAGTGCTAGTCTTGAGCTGAAAAGCCAAGGGACAGTGCCCAGGCCCAGAGTTCATGCCCCATGCCCAACAAAAAAATAAATAAATAAAAAAGAGATCCACTGCTAGTACTCCATCCCAGGAACTCTATGGAGGATCTAGCAATATGTTTTAACAAGCCTTCCAAGTAATTCAGATGGATGCTCTAATTTGAAAAAGCAGTAGTTTCAGGCCACTCTAATTTGAAAAAGCAGTAGTTTCAGGCCAAGACACACCAGAAAGCTCCATCTAAAAGCCTTACTACAAGCTTTTATGTTTTGGATTCTCCAAGGAATGGTACTATTGAATGTGGGTAAGACAACATTTTTGCTATGATTAACTTTTAGCACTTCTGATGACAACAGCAAAAGCAATTTACCATATGCATTTACCATTTCCCTGAGGGTTGGTTAAGAGTGCTCCTGAGAATCACTGATAAAATGAAGGCTCCCTTTAGTCCTTTTCCTCTCCAAAGATCCTGACCACACTCAGTCTTGATTAACCACATCCCTTGTACTACATGTAAAAGGAGGGATTGTCCTGTTGGTCTATGAAAGCATGCAACGAAGTAGGGAGGATGGGTTGGGAGACGGAGGCACTTTTTGCATTGACACAATTTTTTACTAGGTCTATCATATGTTGTAATTTTATTTTTTTCTAATGTCAAAAATTAACTTAGTCTTTTTAACCTCAAAGACTTTACAGAAACTAAGTGGGGAAAAAACTGAGTATTTACATAAGTGATCTTCATTAGGGTCAAATTTAAAATTTAAAATCATTTATAATTACTATCTATAAAAGGTAAAAAGAAATATTTTGCTACTAAAAGGAAATATTCAACAAGGAAGGTCCAGAGATGTGACTCAGTTATAGGGCACTTGTCTGTCATGCACAGTGTGGAGTTCAGCATTTGAACTGATCCTTAAAAGATGAATATAGTTTCAACAGACCAGGGGTACGTAAAGGACAATATTCAAATCTACTAAAGAATAAAAGTGAAGATATAACCAGGCACCAGTGACTCTCACCTTTAATCCTAATTATTCAAGAAACTGAGATCTGAGTATCATAGTTCAAAGCTAGCCCTGGAAGAAAAGTCCATGAGATTCTCATCTCCAATTAACCAGCAAAAGGCTAGAAGTAGAAATGTGGCTCAAGTGGCAAAGTTCCAGCCTTGAGTGAAAAAGCTAAGTGAGACTGAGGTCTTGAGTTCAAGGCCCAATACTGGCACACATATACATCAAAAAGCGAAAACATACAGAATATTTTGTTGCTGTTGTTGGTTTTGGGGCTTGAATTCTGGGCCAGGGCACTATCCCTCAGGTCTTTAGCTCAAGGAGAAAGCTCTACCACTTGAGCCACAGCTCCACTTTGGCTTTCTGGTAGTTAATTGGAGATAAGAGTTTCATGGACTTTCCTTGCCCCGGCTTTGAAATGTGATCCTCAGATCTCAGCCTCCTGAGTAGCTAGGATTACAGGTGTGAGCCACCAGTGCCTGGCCTATACAGAAATTTTATATATGTGGTATAAAAGAAACTGAAAAGTTCAGGGGCAGAACATAGAGAGAAAAATGGATCCAAGAAGACTTCAAACTTAGATTTCATTCATCCTGAGGATTAACACTGCCTTTACTAGTAAATATTTTTATAATATATGCACCAAAATTTTGATGAGGTTCCATGGTTTTAGTAGAAGTCAGTCTTTCAGAGAGCCAAATGAATCAAGTATCAATATAATCTTATTTCAATATAATCTTTCCTAATACACAAGAGCATGCATAATGTATTCTTATGATCTTCATAGGGACCTCCTATACTCCTATATAGTTTAATTTCATTTAAAAAATCCTACTACCGTACAATATTTGAAGTTTCCAGAGTGAAAACAGCTAATCTAACCTGACCACAATTCTATCTTAGTTTGATTGATATTGTAAACCTTTTAGGATAGTCAATGAACTGTTTGTAAACGATGTAGGTGTTGAACTTATAACCACAAAAATGACTAAGCATGAATACTTAATGTTAGATGAATGAATGTTAATGAATACTTAATGTTGAGTCAGCAGCTGATAATAAATAACATAGTTTAGTGGCAAAGCACTGAGTACTCTCTAATACTACCAAAACAAAGAATTATTTTGGCTCCCTAGTAAATTAAATATAAATAAGGTAAAACATGAAGCATTTAAAAAACTGTTTTCTTTTCTAGGTAGTGGTAAATACTAATAAAAGTCTGATTTGGGGGAGGAGGTTCTGGGAATTGAAGCCAGTGTTTCACAAGGTAAGTCATGTTCTCTATTTAGTTACACCTTTAGCCCGAAATCTCATTTTCTATTTAGTAAGCTATAAAAATTTATCTGTTAAAAAATATATTTTAACAACATGCAACCAAAACCAAATTGCAAAAATCATGAAATTATTCAAATTTTTTGAAGTGTCAGAAAATTCAAATAATACCCAATTCATTAGGACTAGTTTTTGCATAAAGTTACTAAAAGATGTAAATTTTATTAAAACACTTTTAAACAAATAATTTAATTATCAACACAAAAAGTTCACCCTTTAAGAGTCCTAAATAATGTCTTTGATTGACAAAGAATGATTGATTCATGAAATAAAGGAAATATTAGGTCGTATAACAGAAGAGAAAATGTGAAAAGGATAGGCAACTATTATTCCAAAGAGAACCTGAAAAATCAAGAACTATTTTCAATAATATACAGCTAAAGAACAAGTAAATAGTAGAAGAAGCTGAGATTTAGGTATACTAAAAAATTCTCTACTAAACACTGATGTTGTTGCATTTCAGATCCAGGTATTCTTTATGTTTTTATCTGTGTTTCTTAGAGAAACGAAAATCCATAAAGTCATTAAAAAAAAAAGTGAAAAGGCCAGGTGACGGTGGCTCATGCCTATAATCCCAGCTACTCAGGAGTCTGAGATCTGAGGATCACGGTTCAAAGCCAGACAGGGCAGTAAAGTGGAAAGTCTGTGAGACTCTTTAATTAACCACCAGAGAAGTAGAAGTGGCACAGTGGCTTAAGTGGTAGAGCCCTCACCTTGAGCTGAAGGGCTCAGGGAGAGTGCCCAGCCCTGAGTTCAAGCCCTAGGTGAAGAATAAAACACAGACACAGACACAGACAGACAGACAAGCAGACACACACACACAGAAAGCAAAATAAATCTAAAAATGCTATTTTTTTCAAAAAATATTTAAACAGCTGGGGGAAGTGGATT
The DNA here is from genome assembly GCF_019054845.1 of Dipodomys spectabilis. Taxonomy (NCBI): domain Eukaryota; kingdom Metazoa; phylum Chordata; class Mammalia; order Rodentia; family Heteromyidae; genus Dipodomys; species Dipodomys spectabilis. The sequence goes on from NW_024870974.1 coordinate 4,326,021, forward strand.
GGCCTTTAGATGACTGATAAATTTTTGTTAATTTTCATTTGTGTGACAATGGTATGGTGATTATTTATGTTTTTTCAATCTATGTACTAAAATGTGACATTCTATGTACGACTTATTAAAATATATCAGCAAAGAAAAATATTATAACAAATACAGGAAAATATTAAATGAGTGAGGTATATACATTAAATTTTTCATAATAAAATGAAATAAAAATTCTAATATTAGAGCCAAAGATATAGAGAGTTAAAAATTGCTATGAAGAGAATATTCAGATTATAACTAAAACTAAAAAGAAACTAAAAAGAAAAAAGAAACTTACCTTCCTTTGGGCTCACGGCTGCAGGAAGACCGTTCCAATCAAGGGACCACATAGGGGAAGGGTGAGGAGCAAGCATCACTTCAATGCCATTTTCCTAGAGAAGGAAGTAAGTTTTCAAATTAATAAGTTAACAAATCTTATGCTTTTGGGGGCCAAATTTCTACAGCAAAGAGAAGCATTAATAGTAATAATCAACAGATATTTAATTAATAGTATCTATATTAATAGTATATAGTAATAATCATCAGATATTTCCAAAATGTTTGACTTCTAACATCGTAGTTACTTTCCTTTTTCCCCCTTTTTTTTCTTTATTGAGGAAATAAAAAACATATAGAACCAAAAAGCCATCTAGAAATAGAAATGTATCAGATATAGAGAAAGTCACTTGAGGACAAAACTGTCTTAAAATCAATCCACTTAAGAGATTATATGTCCATCAAGTTCTACCTTTCCATATATGAAAACTGCCCCAAACTTCCAAGATTTATAGTGACAAAAGCTACTACCTTAAATTATACCTCAAATATTACCCCCATCAGTCCTTTATAGTAAGAGAATGCAATATCTCTAGAAAAGCATTTCTCTGGCTTAACCAAATACATATCAAAATTTTAAGAGGATCACTTTTTTATAGGTTCCTTTTTTCCAGGTTCCTTTTATTTCAGAAGCTATGCATTTATTTCATCTACAGATATTAATATGGCATATACATTGATTCAGACACCTTTCCAAATACATTTTGGGTCTACATGCCACAGAATAAATAACCATGGTACAGGTGTGTTTTATCCCTACAGGTAACCTATGCAAAAGAAAAATTGCAGCTGGGGTGGTGGCACACAGCTAACATCCAAACTCTAGGAAAGTCAGAGTATCACTTGAGTCTCAGTTCCAGGACAGCTTGAGACCTCTGTCTCAAAATAAATGAATTGAAAATTGTTGAGACTTCAACATTAACTTTTTGTATCAGCTAATTACTTTCCATAGAAAATGAGCTAAATTTTGTCCTTAAAGGAAAAGATTCTTGTTAGAACTAGAAATAGAGCTGTTAAGCTAGAAGTCTAGAGTATTCATTTGCCTCCAAAAGATGAACACATTTCTCTGACATTATCTTAACCCTCTTCTATCTCTTTTGCCGGAGTTTAGCCATATTGTCCTTGCTATTTCTCATTTCCAAACTTATTCTTACTTTAGGGCCCTTTTAAAAAGTACAAGTACATTAAGATACTACAACATTTACTTCATTCCTTCATTTATTTATTTTGTCTATTCTAGGGCATGTCCAGAATGTGACTCAGGCCTCACTCTCTCATTTATCTTTTTCACTCACAGCTGGAACTCTAACACTCGAGCCACTTTTCCAGTCTAGCTAGCATTTCAATGGTTTACTGAGGATAGAGTCTTGAAGACATTTCTTCCTTGACCTGCAACACACTAAGAAACTCAAGTATCGGCTTCCTGAGTAGCTAAGGATTACATGTTTGCCACTGGTGCATGATCAAAAAATATACTCTTCTAAGGCATACTATTCAATGGATTATCATCACTACTATTTTCAGAACATTTTCATCACCCCAAAAGCACATCTACTGAACTAAACCAAAAATTGTTCAGCTGTGCATCTATTTAATCAAAACATCAAAGTCTGGATAAAACTTCTAAAATCAACTATCTAAATATGTTCATTGTTTCAGCAATAGGTTACAGAGCTTAGTCAAAAAGATGGTAGGTTGGGTGTCACTACTAACATTTTCTTATTCATATCTAAACATAAGCTTCCAGTCACTGGTAGAGTGCAAATACTCCCTACCCCAAATAGAGAAACAAAGTAAATTTTTTTAATGCTTCTCAGGTACATACATTATTTCATGAATTTTCTATACAAATAAATCTTCATTAATCTATTAAAAGCAAAATATTTTTGCAGACTGTTTCATATAAAGGAATATTGTAATGAAAGCCAATTGGTGAACAGTGTACAATCTATTAAAAATAAATTACGAGCCGGGCGCTGGTGGCTCACGCCTGTAATCCTAGCTACTCAGGAGGCTGAGATCTGAGGATCGCGGTTCAAAGCCAGCCCGGGCAGGAAAGACCTTGAGACTCCTATCTCCAATAAACCACCAGAAAACCGGAAGTGGCACTGTAGCTCAAGTGGTAGAGCGCTCGCCTTGAGCTGAAGAGCTGAGGGTCAGCAAGCAGGCCCAGAGTTCAAGCCCCACGACCGACCAAAAAAAAAGAAAGAAAAAAGTAAAAATAAATTATGCTCCAAAGAGAGAAAAACATATATATTATGTGTATTTATATAATTATAATATATATTACATATATAACATAATTATATATTATAATTATTATATACAGCTACATAATAATAAATGTATAAACAAATATGTAATATATAATTATAATATATAATATAGGTAATACACATAATATACATGTATAATATATATACATATATACCTTATTATAATTATATATAATATAGACAATATTACATAATATATATATATAAAATATATTTTTTTTGTTTGTTTTTGTTTTTTCCAGTCTTTTGTAGGGCCTGAACTCTGGGCCTGGCGCTGTCCCTCAGCTCTTCAGCTGAAGGCTAGCACTGTACCACTTGAGCGTCAGCCCCACTTCTGACTTTTTCTGCTTATGTGGTGTTGAGGAATCGAACCTAGGGCCTCATGCATGCAAGGCAAGCACTCTACCACTGAGCCACCTTCCCAGCCCAAAATATATATTCTTATAGTACAACAAATTAAAATCATAAAATTTTTAAAAGGTTTACACAATTTTTAAAATTTAAAAAGGTTTAAACAATACCAAAATCAAAAATTTGAGTAAAAAGTTAGTAAGTAAAGGTATCTTTATAACTTCTTTAATTTCAAACCATCAAGTCATATTTACAGATTGAGTATAAAATAACCTTGTAACAGAAAAGCATCTGCTTAAACAATATACTTGATCGGGTATGACAGGCATGTTCTGAATCTTGAAACCACACACCAAAAAACTAAGTTTCAGAAAAAATAAATTTTCAAAGTACATATTATGATTTACTTTGTTCCAAAGATACACAATATTAAGAATCTAAGAAGTAAATCATACAATGCAAAAGACTAATAGAAATGTTTATTAGTATTAAGTGATATAAAATAAAAAATATGTCAAAAAATAACTACCAAATAGGGCCAAATCTTGGTCAACACTACCATATGTAATTTGTCAAAGAAAAAATTTTTGTTGTTGTTGTTGGTTGTGGGGCCTGAATTCTGGGCCTGGGCACTGTCCCTCAGCTCTTCAGCTCAAGGCTAGAGCTTTACCACTTGAGCCACAGTGCCACTTCCGGCTTTTTCTATGTTATGTGGTGCTGAAGAATCGAACCCAGGGGCTCATGCATGCAAGGCAAGCATTCTACCACTGAGCCACCTTCCCAGCTGCAGAAAATTTTAATAGAACAATATATACCATTAACTTAGTCAGAGTTGGTCTTGGTCCTCCTGTAAATGATGGGTCATTTTGCTCTTCTGAACCTGGGACTTCACTTAAGATCTGAGGCTGCTCATTTGAAGTATTTAACAACTTTGGCAAACACAGAAATTGGATCCCACACATGGAAGCTGCTGGTTTTACTTTTGGCACTTCCTGAATCCTCTGGTACCAAGAAGCTAGCAGTGGAAATTCTATCAGTTTCTCAGAAAATTTCTTGCAGATAATTACCTAGGTAGGAAAAGATAGTACACATATTTATTTTTGATAGCTTATTATAACAGGTACATTGACATAACTTTAGATCACTACATTTATAAATTTTAAAGTAGGACTTAAACAATGAGTTTTAGCAAATTTAAAGGAATATGGAACTATCACCATAGTCCAGTTCTAGAATACTGTATCACCCAAAAAAGGTCCTTTGTGTCTATTTACTGTCAACCTCTGTTCTGCTGTCCCTACTTTGGGGTTTTCTAGAATTTCATATAAACAGAAAAATGACTTCTCACTTAATTTACTGAGGTTTGTCCATTTAAATCATTCTTTCTTTTATTATTAGTTAAGAGTTTTCTAGCAGACATACTGTATTTTGCTTATCTATACAACAGTTGATGGACATTTGTATGTTTCCAGTTTGAGGTTATTTTAGTAACAATGCTATATTTTAACACACCAGTGTTTGTGTACAAATTTATTTTCTTGGGAGTAGATATTTTAGTTGCTAGCTTATATGGAAACTATAAGTTGAACTTCTAGAGAAACAGTTTAATTATTTTTCAGGGTGTTCCCTGCATGTTTTTATTCACACTGGCAAGATTCGAATTTATTCACACTGGAGATTCAAATTTCTCCATATTTTGTCACCATTTGGTATTGTCAGTTTTAAGCATTCTTACTCGTGTAGTATTTCATTGTATAGCATTTTCTTATGAATAGTGATCTTGAGGATCTTTTCATGTTTATTTGCAATTTAGGTAACTTCTTTGGGGGTGTCTTAAAAGTTTTTGTCATTCATCTCAGAATAGAAATTTGGAATAATTCTAATGATGTAACAACTCAATTAAGAAAACAAGGAAAGGATGGAATAGATAATTTACCAAAATAGATATACAGGTGGCTACAAAGAACATAAAAACATGACCATTATATATCACTAGAGAACTGGAAATTAAAGCAAGAAGACATGGTTGTATACCTATTAGAATACAAGCTAAAGTATTCACAATACCAAATGAGCATAAGGGAGCAGAGCAAGAGAAACCCTCCTTCCCGATGAATGCAAAACAGTATAGACACTTTAAAAGACAGTTAGTACATCTGTACAAAATTAAAGTTACTATACATCCAGCAACCATGTTCCAAAAACTTAAAAACTTACCCACAGTATATTCATAGTTGTCAGACCCAAGACACCAGTCAGTAAGTAAATAGATCAGTTGTAGCACATCTACACAATTCTAAAACTCAAACTCAAAGCCAGGTGCAATGGCCTACAACTGTAATCTGAGTTTCTTGGGAAGAGGGGAATAGGAGGATCAAGTTCAAGGCCAACCAAGGCAAAAAGTTTACAAGACCCCACCTCAACCAATGGCTGGACAAGGTTGTGTACATCTGTCAGCTATGTGGAAAGCAAGTGAGATCAGAAGACTGAAGTTCCAGACTAAGCTGGGTAAAAACCTTTTTAAGATCCTAACTCAACAGGAAAGGCTGGGCATGGTGACATGTGCCAGACATCTCAGCTAAGGTCATAGTATAAATTGGAGAACTGTGGTCTAGACTAGCCAGAGCAAAAAGACCTTATCTCAAAAATAAGTGTACAAAGAGCTAGAGGTAGGCCTCAACCTATAGCACTTGCCCAGCAAGCATGAAACCTTGAGTTCAAAAAGACAAAAGAAAAAAAAAAGAAAAACATACTCACTAGAAAAAAAAATGACAGACAATTCTAAGAATTAACATAAATAGCAGTGACAAAATTTATGTTTATAAATGTATTAAAAAGCACTTGGGTTCGTTCCATATCTTAGCTATAGTAAATAATGCTGCAATAAACATAGTCGTGCTGGTAGCTTTAGTGTGGTCTTGTTTGTAAACATTTGGGTAAATGCCCAAAAGTAGGATTGCTGGGTCATAGGGGAGCTCTATGTGGAGTCTTTTGAGGAACCTCCATACTACTTTCCAAAGTGGTTGAACAAGTTTACACTCCCATCAACAATGCAGTAAGGTTCCCTTGTGTCCACATCCCCTCCAGCATCTGTTGTTATTAGAGTTCTTGATTTTTGCCACAGACGCCCCTCAGTAGATGAATGGATCAAGAAAATGTGGTATATGTACACAATGGAATTCTATGCCTCCATCAGAAAGAATGACATTGCCCCATTTGTTAGGAAATGGAAAGGCTTGGAAAAAATTATATTAAGTGAAGTAAGCCAGGACCAAAGAAACATAGGTCCCATGGTTTCCCTTATTTGCAATATCTAGTATATGTCTGAGTCAAGCAGAAAAGGTCAGATAAGGTGATGTTAGGGAAATGAACCCTAAGATATGTATTCAAATGTTTTTTTCTTTCATGCGATTGTTTCTAACGCATTTATAAGATCATTTCTTTGTTGCTTTGTATGTCCCTCCCCCACAGTATAACTCCTTTCACTGTATTTGATGTCGGTATAATTTGTGGAGGGGAAGGGGAAAAACAAGTCGTTTAAATAGGGATACAGGTGGACCCATTGCAACAATGAGAAGTACAAGTCGTTATGTCGAAAACGAACTTTACAACTTTGGGGGGGGGAGGCAGGGATGATTGGGTGGGGGGGAAGATGGGAAGGGATGGGAAGGGGAAACAAAGGAGGAGGCTACAATGCTTGATAAGAAATGTACTCATTATCTTGCCCATGTAATTGTAACCCCTCTGTACAGTATTTTCACAATAAAAATTAAAATTAAATTAAAAAAAAAAACACTTGGGAGGCTAGGAAGGTGGCTCAGTGGTAGAGTGCTTGACTTGCATGCATAAGGCCCTGGGTTCAATTCCTCAATACCACATAAGCAGAAAAAGCCTGAAGTGGTGCTGTGACTCAACTGGCAGAGCATTAGCCTTGAGCTGAAGAGCTGAGGGACAGTGCCCAGGCCCAGAGTTCAGGCCCCATCACACACACACACGCACACGCACGCACACACACACACAGGCACACTTGGGGAAAACTACAACTTATTTTCACCTGTCATCTTTCATTAGTAGTCTCTTCTTTCTTAATCATCTACAGACTACCTCAGGGAGGTTACTTGATGTTACTTTACTCTGCTTGGCAAAACTGCGACAACGTTCAGGTATTCTCCCTAGTCCTTCTGGTTTGATAATTCAAACCTAGACTTAGCCAGATTGATTCTGTTCTTTCATGTCTTTGACCCTATTCCTGTGGCTAAATACCCTGATGCTGGGTTCCACTTCATAATTCTGACCCAAATCTAACATATTCTTTGCTACGCATAAACTTGATCCCGATTCCTATTGGTTGGCATGATACTTGATTTGCCTCTCTGTGTTAATACAAGCACAAAGGCTTGGCAACATAGCCCCAATATGAACAAACTGATGGCAGCATTACTCAAAGTGACTCTAAGAAGTGCAACCGAAGCAACATCAGGCTTTGGCAAAGACAGATGAATTCTTTAAAAGAAAATGAGCAGATCCTAGAAAAGCACAAAGGAATAAAGGAAGAGTCTATAAGAATTTACATATTAAATGTCAAGTAGAATTTAATCATACTTATAATGGAAAAGACTAAGTATAAAAGTTTTCCTGTATTTTAAAAACTGAGATAAAACAAAGCTCCTTCCTACTAGGAGGAGCATTTACTCAAGAGTAGTCAGATATCCTACCTGATTCAAAGTGAGGAGGGGGCCAGGGGAATCTCATCAATTTAGGAATACTTTAACTAATAGCTTTAACTAATCCTAACCAGATAAATGGAATTTAAATTTGACTAACATGAAACTCAGATTAGCTGAAATAAATAGGCCAAATGGTTGGAACTAAAATCAGCTTTCTGAAGGTGAATCAAAATTACACTTCATGTTTTGTTGAGCTTAAAGTAAAAAAAAAAAAAAAAAAATCAGGTTGCTTCTATCACCTGTTTTGTCTGTACCATTTGGCATTATTTCCTGTGACTATTATTTGTTCGTTTGTTCACTGCTACTGTCTGCTAGAATATTAACTTCACCAGGTCTGGGGGTCACCCGTCTTGTTCATCCTTTGATTGCTAGTGCTTAAAACGGTGCCTGGCATATACAATGGGCTTTTAATAAATTATCTCCAAACAACAAGCAGATATGCCACTTTGATTCCATTTATAAAATTACAGTTATTCACATCACAAATATCAAATATTTCATAGTAAACCAAATGGCCACTCTAAAGACTAAATTGGTAAAAGATGAGAGGAATCAAAGATAATCTAAAAAAAATTTGACTAGGCCAAAACCAAAATCATGATATTTGACATTTATAATATCAACTGACATCTAAAAGAGCTCCTGAATCTTTTCATATGTAATTCTGAAATCATTATGGTTGCCATTTTGCTTTGTTTTGATTTGAAAGAAAAACATCCTTTGAGACGATGATAACTGATCCATACTTATGCCTAACTTATTAGTGAGGCAACAGCCTCTAAATGCACAAACATTCATTAGAAATATTTTCTGTCAGTAGAGACACCTGCAATGATGGCGACTGAAAATGAAATCTGATATCTCATTCCTTATTAGGGGAAAGGGTAACATGTTCTAAAGCAAGAAAAACACAGCTTTTGAGAAAAAACTGGAAGGCTCTAGCAAGCCCAACTTCTGTTTACTCTGGTATTATTACCCTCTTGTTCTCTATTCCTCCACAGAGAGCAACATAAGTGTGTGTGTGTGTGTGTGTGTGTGTGTGTGTGTGTGTGTGTGTGTATGTACACATAACTTTCCACCTATATTCTCCCACAGCATAGAACAGCTTAATCTTACAGAGAAGCAAAAAGTCTATGAGAACAAGATCATCTTTATGACCACTTAACATAATGAAACTACTTAATTACGGTATACAACTGACAAAATTTATTTAGTTTTTAATTATTTTTATACTGAACCTTCTAGTGTTAGAAGATAACCACAAGAGCAATTGATAATCACAATTGTTAACATTTTAATAACTCAGAATTAGTCATAATGAACTAAATGAAAAACAAAATAATGTTTTAAAAGTCATAATGATTATTTCCTTTGCTTACATTGATTAGAGTATAAAAGTCAGTTTTTCATCACTATGATAAAATACCTGAGATAATCAATTTAATCAGGGGCAAGGGTTATTTTGGCACTGAGATGCAGACTTCAGTCCGTGAAGGCTTGACCTGTTGCTTTGGGCCTGTGGTGGCACAGGACATTATTGTAGGAGTGCATGGTTGAGGAGGGTTACTTAACTCAGGGCAATTGGAAAGCAGAAAGAGACAAGAAAGGGCCAAAGTCTCAATATCCCTTCATGGGCATATACACCTAGTTTCTTTCCACTGTTCTTATTTCCTAAAGGTTCAACATCTAGCAGTGCTTCAGCCAAAGGCCAAGTTTTCCACACATGAGCCTTTGGTGGATTATCAAGATCCAATAACAAAGCTAGCCAAGCCCAGCACATAGCTTATATTTGTAGGTACTACCAACTTGGAAGGAAGATGATCAAGACCAGTCTAGGTCTAAAAAATAAAAAAATAAAAAGTCTGCATAGACCTTATGTCAGAGAACAAGCTTAAGTGTGGTGGCACACATAGCTCTATGGGAGTACAGTTCAGTTCAGAATCTATCTGAAAAAATAACCTAAACAAAATGGCTGAGAACACTTACCTAGCAAGTGTAAGGTCCTAAGTTCAAACCCAATACTGCTGTAGGGGAGGGGGAAAGGAATATCCCAGCAAAGGCAGAGAGGTACATTTAGAAAAGTGAGATACTAATAATTTGGCTCAGGTGCATAATGAAAGTAAAGAAGTAGAAGCTGAATACAAAGTAAGCAATTTCAGATTGAAATTCATGGCAATATATTTACATCAGATAAAACCTTACCAGAAAATGATGGATACAGGGCAAAAGCACAATGTCTGCCAAGGTAAAGTAAAGCCCTTCAGCAAACACATGCTCCAGAGGAGGAAGGTCAGAGGCCTTTGCTTTCCTGATGTGAGAAGGCTCCCTGTTGGGAGGAGCTGGTTCTTCCTGCATTGCAAGCTTTGAGAATGCCACTTTCATTTCCAAACTCTTACATGGAGAATCCAAGTCCTTGGATGTTTCCTGGATATGGACCTTGGTCTTTGCTGTTTTTTTCTTTTCAGCAACCTTCTGTTGCTTCAGCTTCTGCCTGCGTAGTTTGTCATCATTGTGTACTCTAACAGGCTCACTAAGTTTTTTCTCTAGCTGTATTATTTCTGCAGGGATAGCTGGGGGCTGTTCAACAGACTCTCTAAGAAAATTCTCAATAGCCAAAGGGATGGTGAGTTCACACAGCCTGGTCCACTGACTAACCTATAAAACAAAACAAGAAATGATAGGATTCTTTCTTCTTAACACAGACTGAATATAAATGTCATTCTGGGAAATTAGACTAGTGAAGAGAATTTAAGAATTTAGTCTTGGGCTAAACTGTCCCTGGGCTTGCCTTTTATGCTCTCTGGGCTTGCCTTTTATGCTCTATCAAAACTTTTTTAGGTGCTTCAAACATGAAAACATTGAACAATGGAGCTTTTTGGTTTCAGTAGCCTCTTACTGAATAAATACACCTTCACCAAAAAAAGCAGGGCTTACAAAGCAGTTACTTGAGCTCCTGTTTATATGTAAATGCTCCCTTTGATGATTCTCAACATAACTAAAAGACAAAGAGAAGTTAATCTCTATAAATATGTCTCCAAACTATATAACTTACAAATTCTTATCTTTTAGTACAATACTGAAATAGGAACACTTATGAACGTAGGATTACTTTAGTTTTTTTTGTTGTTGTTTTGGTTGTTTTTTGTGCCAACCAGGGGCTTAAACTCAGGACCTTTTGGTGTTGTCCCTGGGCTTTTTCACTCAAGGCTAGCTACTGCTTTGCCACATGAGCCACAGCTCCATTTCTGGCATTTTGGTGGTTAATTGGAGTTGAGAGTCTCATGGACTTTCTTGCCCTGGCTGGCTTCGAATCATAATACTCAGATCTTAGCCTCCTAAGTAGCTAGGATTATAGGCCTGAGCCACCAGCCCCTGGCTTATTTTAGGTATTTCTTTGGTTATTGTTTTTTTGTTTTCTGTTTTGGTTTTGGGTTTTTGTTTTTTGTGTTTTTTTATGCTGGGGCTTGAACTCAGGGCCTGGGCACTGTCCCTTAGCTTTTTTGCCCAAGGCAAGTGCTCCACAGTTGAACCACAGATCTACTTCCAGCTTTTTGTTAGTTGACTGGATACAAAAGTCTCATGGACTTTCCTGTCTGTACCAGTTTCAAACTCATGGCCCTCAGATTTCAGGCTCCTGAATAGCTAAGTATACAGGCATGAGCCACTGGCACATGGCTATTGTGTTTTGTTTGGGGCTTTTTTCCCAAATAAATGAAATCTTATTCCCAACAGGAAGACACATTTTCAAATGAAGGTGTTATTACTTTGTAGCTTTAATCACTGAAGAGAGACCTGACCTTCTACTTACTTCAGCACAGGCTTTCAAGCAAGTCTTTTTAAAACCCAGAAGTTCCAAAATATCCTTCTTTGATGGGTCAGCTTCATAGGATTTCTGGATTATGTGTCTTAGTACAACAGCAAGTCCAGCTCTACAAAAGTTGTTGGGCTGTTCTACCACCGCAGGCAAACAGCAAGTCTGGACTATGGGTGGAAGCTCTTGCCTAGAAATAACCTGCATTTCAAGATCCTGGGATGGTACATTTTTTAGAAGTGAACTATCAGAACTTTCCTTGCTGAGGACTAAATAAACTTTTAGGATTTTGCAGTCACAGTATGACAACAAAAATAAAGTTACAGATGTATGAAGAGGGAAGATGCATCCTTCTACTTGGTGAGAAAAGTCCAGGTATAAGTATTCTTCTGCAAGACTTCTCTTAATACCTTTCATGTTCTTCATTCACTGGGTCACCTAAAGCACAAATGGAAATAGTTACATGCTTTATAATATAACAATTTGTTAGCTAATATTAAAGATAAATGCCTATTCTGGAAACGTAAGAATTTATGATGTTGTATTTGTCCCTTAAGACTGACTAAATGCCTTCAAAGGAAATTTTTCCTGTACTTTGTACAACAAAGGAATTGTTTTACACTTCGTTCCTTTAAGATGAACATAATTTATTGTCTTGCAACTCTTGTTTTCTTGCACATCTCTATGTCTATTAATTTTTTTTGGTTCTGTCTTTTGGTTCTGTCTGTAAATGCCTTCAAAGGAAATTTTTCCTGTACTTTGTACAAAAAATTAGTCAGGAATCATTTTACACTTGGTTCCTTTAAGATGAACACAATTTGTTTTGCGACTCTTGTTTTCTTGCACATCCCTACGTCTATTACATTTTTGGTTCTGTCTTCAATATATATTCAGAACCTGATTATTTTACAAGATTTCGATTGTTTTTAAGATACCATCACCCTGCTCTGAATTGTATCAATGGCCTCATAAGTCTACTTCCCATCTTACTACCACTCTGGTTTATTCTCAACATAGCAAAATGGTTCTGTTAAAACTGAAGTAATGTCACCACTCATGTAATGCCACTCAGTTTAAACCTTCCAGTGTCTTCCCATTCTATTCATAGAAAAACCAGTTTCTCTAACAGCCTACTAAGATTTTCTTGATCTAATCTTTTTATGTTTTCTGCTTTTCTCCTTGCTCCAAAGTAGAGCTATTCCCTAAAACTCTAAGCATCTTCCTATTTCAGGATCTTCATACATGGTATTTCAAGAATCAAAACCACTGCTTCTAGCTTCTAACTGCTGGTACTGCTGCTTCTTCTCCTTCTCAGTGCTAATAACAGGGGTTGAGCTCAGGGTTTCATGCTCTTGCTTAGCTTCCTCACTCATGGCTGATACCCTACCACCTGAGCCATGCTTCTAGTCCAGCAGTTTGCTGGAGATAAAGTCTTCAAGATTTTTCCACCAGGTTGGCTTTGAACTCAGGTCCTTCAGATACAACCTCCTATGTAACTAGGATTCCTTTTACATTCTTACATCTTCCCTGACCTTTCTTTTTTTTGCTTCACCCACCTACAGTAAAAAGAAAACTTTTACTGCCTCTTCTCTCCTTTGTCTCCGTATCACTATCATAACATACTTAACATATGCAACATTCTAATCATATTATTATTTTGTTAAATTAACGCATGAATGGGTATGTACTGAATATTTTAAAGATACCTACAGGGTATATTGCAGTCAATTATTCCTATAAGATTTTTGTCAATTAAGGTGACTGACTTTTTACCTTCAAGTTATACATTCATTGGATCCAGAACTGTTGAGCTCTAATAAATCACAATTTCAGAGCTGACTCTAGATGGCACTGTTTAAATGCATTCATCATAGAAACTTGTAATAAGAGGGCATTTAAAAACTTTTTTTAAAGACTTTTATAAAAGTATACTTGCAGTTTTGTAACTGAAGATCCTTTGAAATATTAGTAACGCCAATTGAAATAAATTATCAACACACTAAATTTCCCTTAGTATTGCAAAATCTTTGTGTTTTATTGGTTGTTAATCAAAAGCAAGTCTTCACTGTTGATGCTTCTTGGTTTTCAACCATTTTGTTTTGTTTTACTACAGGTTATAATCCATTGTAATAATAAAATAGAATTAGTAAACTAACCACCTGGGAAAAACTTCCTGCTAAAGTAATCTATTATATTTTTTGTTAAAACACAATAGATTTATACTTTTAAAATTCTAAAAGAAAAGTCACATATTTCACAGTAGTGACTTTTTAACCCATAGAAATTATTTTTGTACTGAGATTTATTAATTTTCTGGATTTTGTTTGACATCAGGATTTGATATTTAAATTACTAAGAAGTAAATATTAAAGTTAACAGGCAAAAAGAACTAGTGCACTTTCTAGAAATTGATAGTTTCTTGGAATTTTCCCATAGAAATCTACATCAACTTACAAGTCTTTGTGACTCTCCTGCAGTGGGATACTATCAATCAAATCCCTAAGTACTTCAATAAGGTAGATTTCAAAGGACACACTATCTTATTTTCTCAGTTGTCTAGTCTATTGGCCTACTGTGAGACTAGTTCTGCTAATACTTTAAAACAAAAATTATTTTATAGCTTTTCAGATATACAGATGACAAGAGAGACCTGTATATTTGCCACATTACAATGTATACAAGAACCATAAAAATGAAAGTGAAGGGGTGACACTGTCCAAAAGGAATTGCCCTAATAACCCAGCTCATGGAACTGTAACTCCTCTGTACAACTCCTTAATAACAATATTTTTAAAAAAACCATAAAATACTCTTTGATTCATATTTTACAACCTCTTCTCACTATGAGCACTTAATACAAGTTTGAAGTCAACAAAACAGAACAGCAAGTAACTGTCCTTTGTGAAAACTAAAAATAAATGAGATACTCAAAAGAAAATGCAAAGTACTCTTGATTCTTAACATTTTTTTTCCAATACAGATATGGTTTTCCCTACATTACCAATGTTACACGGTCAGTTGTAACTGAAAAAAAAACTCACTCCCTCTGGGCAGTAATTCACTACAGTAATTTTTAAAGTATATACTAAATATTTAGTAAATCTATGCAAATTTGGTACCACTTTTTGCTTAAATTGAATTTTCTTTTGATTTTTTTTTTTGTCGGTCGTGGGGCTTGAACTCTGGGCCTGGGTGTGTCCCTCAGCTCTTCAGCTCAAGGCGAGCACTCTACCACTTGAACTACAACGCTACTTCCTTGTTTTGAATTTTTAAGAGTGCAGAATCTAAGTTTTTGCTCATTGTGCATAAAGACTGTAGACAAAATTCCTCTTTTTTCTTCTTTCTGATCTTGATGATTCTTTCATTTACTAATTGTATGCCATGAGTTTAAAGAAGGTAGTTACTAAGAGAATCAACTTCTGGGTCTCTAGGGATTCTGAGCACATTCTTGCCAAGCACAGAAATAGTGTATCATTTCGTCTTTCTCACCTTTGACAAGCATCATACTGCAATTGCTCCTGAGGGCAAGTGAGAAAGCATCAGACCAAGCCATCAACTTTAGGAGCTGAATAAATAACACAGTATAAATCTCTTCCTGGGTATGCCCAATGCACTTAGTAATTTGGCAAAGGGGCAAAAGGTAAAAAAATGCTGAGAATCTTCAGATATGTTAAAATGGTTGCATTAATCCAAAGTTCAACATGTAGACATCTTTTTACACTGTCATTCTAATTAATGTATCTTGGCCTTTAAAAGTTAAATTTTTTTAAAAAAAATCTAAAACCTTTTTTACTACTTTAGTCCATGCAAATTGTATCAGTGTATGTGTGGTGCATGTTTGTGTGTGTGAGAGAGAGAGAGAGAAAGAGAGAGAGAGAGAGAGAGAGAGAGAGCTGACAATATACTTTGCTACAAGCAGAAAAAAGTCATTTGAAGATTTTGGGGCTTAGCCAGGTGCTGGTGGCTCACTCGTAATCCTACCTACACAGGAGGCTGAGATCTGAGGACTGCAGTTCAAAGCTAGCCTGGACAGAAAAGTCCCTGTGAGACTTTTATCTACAATTAACCACTGAAATGCCAGAAGTGCAGCTGTGGCTCAAAGTGGTAGAGCACTAGCTTTGAACAGAAGAGCTCAGGGACAGTGCCCAGGCCCTAAGTTCTAGGCCCATAACCATTAAAAAAAAAAAAAAAAAGATTCTGGGACTCAAAATTTAAGTCAGTATTTCTGGTGACTGAATACTACATAATAAATTATGTATTACATAATATGATGAAAAGATGTATTGTACAGCAAAATATTGGTTTTTTATACTATTATTTTATTTTTGGAAGTGCTGGGATCAGATCCAGAGCCTCACACTTGCTAAGCAAGCACTCTGTTCCTGAGCTACATTCCCAGTCTGTATTGTTTCTTTATCACTTATATAAATTCCTTATAATGGATAAGCATAGATGGATAAGGATATAATATATATAATTTATAAATTATATAAATTCCTTATAATGGGTAAGGATAATGAGTAAGGATAAATTCCTTATCCATTGACATTATTAAAATATTTCTTCCCAGAAAAGATAGAGGACTGATGTTAAATACTGTGTTCAAATATTCAAAAACATTGATACTGAAGCAAAAGCCAGTCACAAAATGATAGAATATAAATGTGAAATTCTTAAGTCCACATACATATTAATTGAATATACTGTAGAAAAAACAGGGTTTGAACAGCTTACAAGTATGAAAAATTACAAACATTTCTCTCCAAGATTAAAATTTAAATGCTTCAAATCTCTGCTACATCAAATGTCCAACATTTCAATGACTAAAGTTTAAATCATCTTTCTTGCCTTTCATAAATCAACACTATTTAGTTGCACCTGACATTCTATTATAAAGATATATATTTTTTAAAAGCTTGACCTTCTGAAGGCAACAGCTAATTAAAGTATTATTGGTCAATCAAGGAACCAGCTTTTCAGAAACTATTCCATTATATAATGTAGAAAATACATTCTAGAGAAAAAAAGTGACTAAATTTTCACAACTGGACAAGAAGTCCTAAAAGACTTAAAAAAGATAAAAAAAAAATTTACTGTAACTTCAGAAATAAAAAAGTATGTGATCCCTCTGAAGAATTAGAGAATCACCTGCTGTTATGAAATCAAAATACTTGCAACTGAATCTGACCTCATAATAAAAAGAGATTCACAGTATGAAATGCTAACATTGAAGAAATAACACCAACAAGAAAAAAAAGTAAATTTTCTCAGCAAACAATACCTACATGGCTTAAATTGCTGCGTCTAAAGTCCGACACAAAAAATTTCGGTCATCTACTATACCTTGAAGATAGAAAGATAGGCCATCTTATACTACAGATGTACTGCATCAGTTGCCTTGCCCCAGATGTTTCAAAGAAGGAAGGATAAATTTGCAACTTGGATGTTAAGTACTTATTTATTTTTTGTCCATCATGGGGTTTGAATTCTGGGCCCGGGTGCTGTCCCTCAGCTCTTCAGCTCAAGGCTAGCTGTCTACCACTTGAGACACAGTGCCAGTTCCAGTTTCCTGGTGGTTGATTGGAGATAAGAGTCTCACCAATTTTCCTGCCCAGGCTGGCTTTGAACAGTGATCCTCATATCTCAGCCTCCTGAGTAGCTAGGATTACAGGTGTGAGCCACTGGCGCCCGGCTTAAGTACTTATTCTTAATTCAAACCTAAGTGGTGATCCTAACTAGAAAGTAAAATAGGCTGAAACATTTTTTTTTTCTACTTTGGCAAGAGTGGGGTTTGATCTCAGGACCTCATGTTTGCTAAATAGGTTCTCTACCACTTGAGCCCTGGCGCCAGCCCTAAACAAAACATTATAGGTCCAATACTACAAAGGCTTTGGAGTCTTATTTAAAGTAGGCAAAACCATATAAGTGTACAAAACAAAGCAATTAAGTCTGATCAGGCAATTCACAATTCTCAAATTTAACAATCAATCCTGTTTTTGAAGGCCTTTTAAAAGGATACCTACTCGTCTAAGTCAAACACAATTTCAAGGAGGTATATGTGTAGCAGTTGTGTCCAGTGTGTGCTCCTACAAGCCAGTTTTAAAAATACATATAGCTAACGTTTATTAAATATGACAGCAAATCACTCGGGTTATTAGTTTATTTTCATATTTAAATGACCATATGCCCAAGTTTAAAATTGTCACATTGATTCTTGCTAGCTTTTACATTTTCTTCTGTCAACATGGTGTGTATATGTAGGCTTTGGGAAAATTCAAGCACACTCCCTTTATCAACAATTCAATAATTATTAAATGCTGGAGAAAAAGTGGGGGGCGGGGGAGCGCCAATCCTTGTGCTTGAATTCAGGACCTGGGCACTGTGACTGAGGTTTTGTGTTCAAGGCAGGCGCTCTACCACTTGACCCATAGCTCCGCTTCTGGCTTTTTGGTAGTTTGAGGGAAGAGTCTCACAGAACTCTGCCTCCTGAGTAGCTAGGATAACCGTTGTAAGCCACGTGGGCCCCGCTGAATTTTTTTTTTTTTTTAACATTCAAGAATTTATGTTATTGAATAGGAATAGGATGCTGGTGTTAAAAATAAATGTCACTTCATTCCAGGACCAAGAAGGCGTGGGATGCAGAGCACGTGTTAAGTAAATATTTGTTATGCTACCGTAATTGTCATGTAGGTTAAACTCAAATTTTCCTAGGTAATTGAGTAACCGAAGGGAAATACTGCTGTGTGTAACAAGCACATATCCCCCTCCTGAACCAAGTCCTTGGGGCCATCCGTTACGTAGTAGGCAATGAAAAACTTAGGTATCCGAAAAAGGGAAGGAAAAAAAAAGTTAAAACCGTAATCCAAGAGACTTCCTACTGATACTTAGCCCCCCAACTAACCCATCAACTCCTAGGACTGAAAGCTGCTCCCATCCCTCTATGGGGGGGGAATAGGTTCTGGGAAAACTATGAAGCCAGGAAAAATGTGGAAGGCCAACAGACCCTCCTCTACAGCTTCGTCCAAAAACGGTGTGAGGCGAACCGCGGGCTGAAGAGGCACGGCAAGGCTTTCGTCTTTCCCGCTCTTCCCCAGCCTCCTCGGCCCTGGCGCCCCACCAACCAGGGGCACAGCCCGGCCCTGCCGGCTCGCGGGGCCCAGGCGGCGGCGGAGGCCCAGGCGCCCTCCTCACCTGGTCGCTGAGGCGCGGCCAGGCTCGAACGCGACACGGGCGACGCCGGCCAACCGCGCCTTCCAGCCCAGCCGGAGCCGAGATTCCGAGGCTGCTTCTGAGCGTCGCTGCGAAAGAAAACAAAATCCAAACCCAAAGGTCGGGGAAACAAAAACGCCCGCGCCAGGACCCCGTCATTCATAATACGGCGGGCCGGAAGACGGCGTGTGGCGCCACTTCCGGCTGCGTCACCGAGACACGTTCCTCTCCGCGCTTGCTTTCCGGAACCTTTGTGTTGGACCGCCGGCAGAACGCCGGGGGACACGTTCGGAAGGAGAGCCTGGGAACGGACTGCGCGGCGGGGCGGAGCGGTGAGTGGTGCCGGCACGTCCCGGCGCCGGGATGCTTCTGGGGGCCTCGAGACCCCCGCGAGGGCCGAGAAGGACTGTAGCTCTGCGCAGACTTAGTTTCCACCCTCTGCTCGAGGATGAATCTCCCAAGTTGCAGGCGGCTGCGCGGCCCGGCGTGAGAGCTCCCGCCCCCGTCGCGGAGGGCTGTGCCTCCGAGGGAGCTGCGGGCTGAGGACCGAGTCCCCGGGACCTGGACCTCGGAACCGGGTCTCGGAAGTCCGGGGTGGTTACCGCACCCCTCCGGTACTGCTCCCTCTTTTCAGCCTTATCTTCTGGCTCCCCATCTCTAGGGCTTACGTGCAAGGCCTTGGGTTGGTTTGCTTGCTTGCGGGTGCCGATTGGGAGGCTGGAACTCAGGGACTGGCTGCTGTTCCCTAAGCGTGTCTTGCTCAAAGCTGGCGCTCCACCACCTGAGCCGCAGCTCACCTGCTGGCTTTTTGGTAGTCAAAGGAGATGAACGTCTCAGGAACTTTATTGCCTGGGCTGGCTTCGAACCGTGATCATCAGGTCTCAGCCTTCTGAGTAGCTAGGATGACAGGCGTGAGCCACCTGGCTCTTCGAGATGTTTTGCTTTGATGGAGGGGTTCACGTTTCTTTTTCCAAGCGTTTCCTTTTGCTTTTCAGCTCCTCCACCGTGTAATTAGTAATCGATTGAGGAGGGGGCCAAGTATCCAGTGGAGGAATGAAAAAGAAAAAGAACGCGAAAGCTTGTAAATATGTGAATGGGGAAGTTTCTTTGAGGGCTGAAATAAGACAGCCATCCAGCTATTGCACACTACACGAATATCGTGTTTGTTGTTAGTTTGATTGTTCGGTTTGTTGTTGTTGCACGTGCAAATCAGCTTTAAAGACTGGCATATAGGGAGGGAAATGAGATTTAGAGGAAAGCATGAATTTATACTTACTTAAGAACATTTGATTTAATTTGAGATTACAAAAGCTCTAGAAATGAAAATTTAAGCAAAAACGTAGCTTATTATTTATAAACACCTTTTAAATTAGAAGAATTAGGGAACTAGCAGTGCACCAAACAAAACAAAACAACAACCCTGTTCTCCCTGTTTACAACTCTAATGGAATTAATGAGCTGATGTCAAAATCGAAGGATTGGGAAGAAAGAGCATTGCAAACAGGAGCGTTAGACAAATTCCCAGTATATGAGAGGTGGTTTCGTTTTTGCTGTTTGAGATTTGATTTTGTTTGGTAGGGGAAAAGTTGACTTTCTTTTATGACTTTTGTTGCAGTAATGTGAGAAATTATTCAAATGCTATAGGGAGAGAGACAAGACCATAATACATTGATCATTCATTCCACTTTGATCACGTATTTTAGCATACTACAAAGTGGTAAGTTGGCAAAATAGACACAGAGCCTCTTCCTGAAGTACTGTTTTATGAAGTATATAATAGCACTTGTGAAAAAAAAATAACATGGTACAAGGTACACAATCCTGGCACTCTAAAAGAGACAAAAAGGTACCTTAGCAGGAAGATATTATTAATAGGATTTGGGGAGGAGAATCACAGTAGCTGTCTGATCTTTCATTAGAAGTAATGTTTTAAAGTGGATCTTGGGCTGGGAAGGTGGCTCAGTGGTAGAGTGCTTGCCTTGCATGCATGAGGCCCTAGGTTCGATTCCTCAGAACCACATAAGCAGAAAAAAAAAGCCGGAAGTGGCGCTGTGGCTCCAGTGGTAGAGCACTAGCCTTGAGCTGAAGAGCTGAGGGACAGCGCCCAGGCCCAGAGTTCAGGCCCATGATCGACCAAAATAATAAAAATAAAAAAATAAAAAATAAAATAAAGTGGATCTTAATGGTGTTTGGAAATAGAAAAATGGACAACAAGATTCTCAGAAATGAAGAATGGCAAAAGCTAGCCAATTGTTCTTCTGTAGGGAATATCTTGGAAAGATGAATATATATTTGTATGTGTTAGTGAATGTTCTTAAATGCTAGGCCAAGAAATTAGGGCATAGTTTTGAAGATGATGGGAAGCCTTTAATTTTTCATCAAGAAAATAAGAAAAATGTAAAAGGGAAAAATCTGAATGAAATATTAAAATAGCAAATATAAGAAGACAGAATAACCAAATTATTATTAAAATTCAGATAAATGAATGACAATCTTAATTTGAGTAGTAAGTGCAACATTTAAAAAAAAATGGTACTGTGTTAGATTCAACAGGAATATTTCTAATTTATTAGATATAAAGAGTAAGGAAAGAGCCCTGAACCTTGATGACCAGAGAGTGGTATCATTTATTGAAAAAAAAAAAAAAGGTGTAATACAAGGTGAGAATAACCATAACCTCAACTTTTAGTTATAATTGAATTTGAGATATCTTTAGGTCCACCTAGTAATCTGGGAATACAGAATTTGAGCCTAGAAGTGTGCATATTTGAATGTCATGTGAAACTTAAAAGAAGTGAGTAGAGGGAGAAGGAGTAAACAATCCATTTTCAACTTGGCTTTCATATGCCAAAATTCCACCTACAGCAAGTTTTAATGACATAAATCCTGAAAATGGGAATTACTGTGTTGATAGATCTTTAACTGTAGCAATGTATGTGTTGAGATTTTACAATATTAACTTCAGGGACCAAAGAAGATTGTAAGCTGTATATTTTGATCAAAGGATTGAATATGAAGAATACTTTTTTTTTATTCCAACAATTCTTTGCTTAGAGAAGTATTTGAAAAAGTGGCAAGTAGAAATAGAACCACTTGGGGCTGGGAAGGTGGCTCAGTGGTAGAGTGCTTGCCTTGCATGCATGAAGCCCTGGGTTCAATTCCTCGGTCCCACATAAGCAGAAAAAGCCAGAAGTGGCACTGTGGCTCAAGTGGTAGAGCACTAGCCTTGAGCTGAAGAGCTGACGGACAGCACCCAGGCCCAGAGTTCAGGCCCCACGACCAACAACAACAACAAAAAGAAATAGAACCACTTCATAACATTGCTAATCCCAGAAAATACAACTTTCTAATGTTTTAGAATTTCATAAAACTTTGTTGTATAGCTTCAATTGTCTTGGCTATTTCTGAAAAGCTCCTTAGAGGACAAAACATAACAAGCCTTGTGAGATATACATATATATCCAGAGCCGTACTGCAGAGACATTACTTTGTATAAAATAGGCTAATGCATGAGACATCACCATCTAGATGTGGCATAATAAGCTGATATTTAATATATTTTCTGAGATATTTAAAATGGGGACAGAGGAATAAAAAGAGGAAAAGATATATTGCGGTACAGGGTACCACAATGGCCTCTGCAGCTATCACTTACCACATCTTTAACCATTGTCCTTCTGTGATTCAGTATCCACCTGCTACCCCACACACGTGTACACTGAATCTCTGGTTTTGTTCTGTTCTCAAAATAAGGTATAAAAGAAGACATTTTGTAAAGTTGACCTAAACACAGCCAAATTCCTATTACTAAAAATACACAAGGTGTTGCTTAAAATAGCTAGAAAGTTCTGTGCCAGGGAAGATCTGCCTTTAAAAGTTTGCCATTGCTGGGCATGTTGGTGCACACCTATAATCCCAACAAATTAAGACCAACAAATTAAGACCAACCTGGTCTACCCAGAGAGATCCAGCCCAGGATACTTAGTGAGACTGACCCTGTCTCAAAACTGACAATGCAACCGGGCGTCGGTGGCTCACGCCTGTAATCTTACCTACTCAGGAGGCTGAGATCTGAGGATCGTGGTTCAAAGCCAGCAGGGAAAAGTCCGTGAGACTCTTATCTCCAATAAACCACTCAGAAAACCGGAAGTGGTGCTGTGGCTCAAGTGGTAGAGCACTCATCTTGAGCTGAAGAGCTGAGGGATAGTGCCCAGACCCAGAGTTCAAGCCCCACAACCTATCAAAAACAAAACAAACAAACAAAAAAAAACACCTAACAATGCTCTTGTTATTCCAGTCAGAGATAGAAAAGAAATTTCAGTTTTTCTGTAGTAACCTCTTAGTCATTTTAAATTTGCACAGTATTATAAATAAAATGAAAAAACTTGAACATTGGTAATTATATCTTGTCTCTAACTTACTTCCCACTTTTTAAAAAATTCTTTCAGGTGTTTACAATGGCTGCTACTGTGAACTTGGAACTTGATCCCATTTTTTTAAAAGCTCTAGGTTTCTTACATTCAAAGAGTAAAGATTCTGCTGAAAAGCTAAAAGCATTGCTTGATGAATCATTGGCTCGGGGCATCGACTCGGGTTACCGTCCAACTCAAAAGGTATCTATATATGAGTTTAAAACTTGGATAGAGTTTTGTAGTAGTAGTACAGTTATCGCATTTAGGTCATCTCAAAAAAGAAAGAACTTAAAATCTTTAGTTTCCTTCATTCCCTCAAGCTTTCAGAGAACTCATATACCACACAGAATAGTTCTTCTACTTTGCGCATATAGAATTCCACTTCCAATTATTTATTGTCAATTTAAGTTGCTGAATATAACCACAACTTAGTATTAATTATTCTGTAATGTTTTAGGACAAGCACTTAAATGAAGTAAAGGGATGAGCATTTTCCAAACAGTAGGTAAGATGGCTAGAATATGATTTAAGGGAAGAGAGGTATAGGTGAAGTCAGAACTGTGTAGCTCCAATCTTGATAATAATGAAGCAGTCAGTGGCAGTTTTATCTAATAAGAATATTCTGGAAGCAAAGACACCTTTTTAATATCCCCGTTTACCTCTTTTAGTTGCATGATGACAATAGTGTATTGTGAATGTTTACCACATCCCAGACACTTGTGAGTGGTTTGTGTGTAATTTCAATTATGATAATAATCTTTTGTGATCGGTATTGCTTGTTTTCCTCATTTTACAATAAGGAAACTGGGTTGTATGGTAACTTCATTTCACACAGCTGCTATTTGTTTATTGGCAAGTGGGGATAATAAGGACTACTTTGCAGAGTTATGAAAATTACAACAGGTAAAATATGTGAGTCAATTAGTGTAATGTCTGCCTGGAACATAAAAAGGCTCTTAGTGAATGACAATGCTTATTATATTCTTTTATATCTACTCAGAATTCTTTTCAAATTCTTTCTGTCCCTAAAACTCCCCCAGGTCTGAGAAAGTTGGTACTTAAACTAAGAAGGAAAAGACAGAGCACTATATAATTAGCTGAAGTCTAATCACAATCTGAAGCTCAAGACATAGTCAAGCCCCAGGCTCAGTACTTTTTTCTTAAGGTACATACCTACAAGGTATTGATTACAAAGGACTACAAGGAAATTTGGAAGTATGACGGATATGTTTATTACAATGATTGCAATTCTAGTGTCAAACCTTAGCAAGCTTCATACTTAAATACGTTCAGTTTATATGTCAGCTTTTCTCAGTAAAGCTATTTAAGAAAAGGATATTACATTGGTCATAACATATTATCTCAGTTTTTAACTGGAAATTGCTTAAATTTATTATCTATTGCTTATAACATATTAGGTAATGTGAATATTTAAGAACTAGTATCTTTTTATTTTGCACTTTAGGATGTAGAGCCACCAAAAATTTCAAGCACAAAATCTATTTCTATTAAACAAGAGCCTAAAACATCATCCACTCTTCCTTCTGGCAATAATAATGGCAAAGTCCTCACAGCTGAAAAAGTAAAGAAGGAAGCTGAAAAGAGACCTGCTGATAAGGTAAGATCATATTTTAATTTTGTTTAGAGAAAGTAAATTATTTTTCCATAAACAGAAACTGTTTTATGTCTACTTCTTTTATATAATAGGATATACATACATAATGGACACTCAGTAATATACTTGGATAAATGCTAACTTTTTGAAAATTGAGTAAAATTTCAAAACCTCTTAAACCATTTACATACTACTTTCAACAAATGTTTTGGCCTTTGGAGATACAGCGATTTCAAAGTAAACTGTGCCCTAATTGAGAGATTCTGTCTAAAATGGTTGCTGACAAATACAAATAGAAAGGAAGAAGAAACATGACTGAATATGAACTTTGTTACATTAGGAAAGCGTGTTACCAAGGCCATAGACAATGCTTTGATTGTATATTTTGGACAGGTTTTGAAAATAGTAATGAAAAATTAGTAGTTAATGAAAATAAGCTAAGATTTTCCTCAATAACTCTTTCCCTCAAGGTGGACCATATTACTCCATAGATGTTTCTAATTTTGTTAAATGCTGGTTACTCATAAGCTATATATTATTTTTGTGCTTTTAAACTTCCACAGTGATAATCATACTGTGGTAACTTTTATCCACTCAACAGTGAAATTTGTGTTATGCATGTAGAACTAGATAAATTTTAATGACTTTATAATTATCTATTAATAAACTAGTTTATCCATTCATCTACTGACAAGAAACTAGGATCTTTCTATTATGCTAATTTTTTGTGACTGTGATTTGTATAGGATTTTTACCTATATGGTGAAAAATAGAATCTATAATGTTTAACTCCTAAGTATTGTCAAATTGCTTTCTAAAATGGCTGCACTAAAGTTTATTCTAACCAACAAAGATAAGACTCCAAATTTTCTATGTCTTACCAAATTTCAGATTTTACGATTCAACAGTTTTATCTACCCTGTTCATATTTTAAAAGATCCAGAACTAGCTTTCAAGTACATAGGGTCCTGTGTTATTTCTAGATAATGGTAGAATGCTTATTATTTATTTTTTTTTTCAGTAGAGTTTAAATACTAGTAGTTCATAGCTTAAAATACATAAGATAAAAATAGACTTACTAATGCTGATTTCAAATCTAGCATCGTGCTTTAAAAATACATATATACATAAATATATAGATGAGACAGTACAAGTAAATCTAGTGAACTTCTAGAATTCTTTAATAGAATACAAAGAGAAATATAAGTATATACCAAGCTGTTCTGATTTGCTCATTTTTGCCTGGCTATTTTTTTTTAATTTTTAATTTTTTTTTTTCCAGCTTGGGGCTTGAACTCAGGGTCAGGGTGCTATCACTGAGTGTCTTTGTGCTCAAGGCCAATGCTCTACCATTTGAGCCACAGCGCCATTTCTGGCTTTTTAGTAGTTTTTTGGAGATAAGAGTCTCACAGACTTTCCTGCTAGGGCTGTAACTGTGATCCTCAGATTTCAGCCTCTTGACTCGGTAGGATTACTGGAGTGAGCCACCTGCTTCTGGCCTTGCTATTTTTTTTTAAAGGTAGTGGGCACAAGTTAGTTATAATTCTTCCACAGATCTTTAATGTGCCCATCTGTCCCTAAATATAGTTTATTGCATGCTTTCCATCTTATCTCTCAAGAATTTAAAGTTTAGCATTTTGTTCTACTTTTATTATTCTGATTGGGTTCTTTTAATAGATGAAATCAGAAATTACGGAAGGAGGTGACATTCCAAAGAAACCTAGATTGGAGAAACCAGATACTCGAACCTCCCCCATCACTGTCCAAACCAGCAAGGATTTGGCTATGGCTGACCTTTCTAGTTTTGAAGAGACAAGTGCTGATGATTTTGCCATGGAAATGGGCTTGGCCTGTGTAGTTTGTAGGTAAGTTATACATTAGTTTCTTTGGAAGAACAAACAATCCCTTCTTGTTTTGGTGCATTTCTATTTCATTTTTATTATTTGAAGGTGAAGAACAAATAAGTAGATTGTCTTATCAACTGCCCATACAGCAATTTAACATCTCGAAAATGATTAAATTTTTAATTCTGGGGTTCCAGAAGGAAAGTGTTCGTATTCATTAGTGAGGAGAATATGTTAAGTAGAAAGTAAGAAATCTGTATTGCTTTCTTTTCCTCTGAATTGTTGATAGACTTATCTGAAGACTAGCCAGAATCTGCTGCCTTCTAGAAATAGGAAAAAATACACAATGAGAACTAACTAGGAAAATATAACCAAATTTATGGCATATAATATATTGCCTTCAAAATAAATGAAGTGCTTGTGCAGTCTGTGTGTTGGGATTTGTTAATTTTCACTTTTAGTGAAAATTTCGTTTTCCTTTTAACGTATCAAATGTAACAGGAACCACTCTGAAATGAATTTCAGGTGTTAAATTCAAGAAAGTATAATGTGTGGTTTTGTTTTTTTTCCTTAGACAAATGACAGTGGCATCTGGTAATCAATTAGTAGAATGTCAGGAGTGTCATAATCTCTACCACCAAGATTGCCATAAACCCCAAGTAACAGACAAAGAAGTGAATGACCCTCGCCTGGTGTGGTATTGTGCCCGATGTACCAGACAAATGAAAAGAATGGTAGGGATTATTTTATGTCTGTTTTAACCAGCCCTTCACTTGATGCATGCGTTCAAAATTTAAAAATGACCACCTAATATATTAAAAAATAAGGTTTAAGCTGTTTTTTTAAAGTGTCTGTGTATATATAGTATGTGTGTTTTATGTTTCTTTGCCTAAAGACCAGATCTGTATTATATGCATTTTTCTCTATTCAGCTTTTAGCACCCTCTAATTCAGATAAATAAGCAGGATTAATATGTCAGTGTATTTATAAGCACTTTATAATACTGAGAAAGCACTGTGGAAAGAGATGAAATACAAAGTCTGTCTTTGTTGAGTCTGATAGGAAATAGAACTTGTCCATTCCTGGTTGAGTTGAAACCATCAGCTCTATAACTGCACAGCAGCAGTATTTGCATGTGTGCCCTGTCTTTCTATCTGTGTTTCCCTCATATTCTTAGAGTGGCTGTTTAGGTTGTATTTCCAATGTACTATCTCATTTTGCTGTTCATTAGCATAACTTATTATATGCCATAGTTTTCTAGTTTCAGTTGATGTAAAAAAATAGATAAATTAGAAATCAAGAAGTTGCTATCTATTCAATGATATATCTCTCCCCTAATTTTTCTTCTTCCTTAGATGAAGACTTATATTTGTTTGAATTTAAGGCCTTGCATTTATTGGGAGGTGACACTTGAGTCAAGGCCTCAGCACATATTTGCTTTAGTTATGGTTTTGGGTACAGTCCCGATTTTGCCCTAAGCTGACCTTGGATTGTGATCCTCCTATTTATGTCTTCCTTGTATTATTACTATTTAGAAAATGATAAAAAAATCTATAAAACTAATAATAAAATGTATAAAACTAATAATAAAATGATAAAAATATATGTCTTGCAGTCTGTATTTTCAGTGTCATCACAATATTAGAAATTTAACTTTCATTTTACCTTATCTTTTGTTTTCATATTTCAGTTAATCCACTGTTGTTTTTTTAATATAGGCTCAAAAATCTCAGAAACCACCACAGAAACCAGCCCCCACAGTTGTTTCTGTAGCTCCAGCTGTCAAGGATCCATTGGTTAAGAAACCAGAAACTAAACTAAAGCAGGAAACAACTTTCTTAGCCTTCAAGAGAACAGAAGTCAAGGTATGGTCCATTTTTATCTACAGTTATATCTTAATCTAGTCTTAAGCAATGGATGAATAACGTAAAAATCGAATGGAAAACTATATATTGCATTACTATATGTTGAAAGTACATTTTATTAACTAGCTAGAAAGGGAACATTTAATCATTGAATATATAATCCTAGTATTTGTCTTTATCAGAAAGAACAACAATCTAGGATTATTTCAGAATGACATTTCTTAGCTTTTTTATATAGTGGATACTTATTTCCAAGGACAAATTTGGATTAAATTCTAATTAGTACCAACAGTAGAAATAATTTCACTAGTACTCACACCATTAGAGCTCATTGGCCTCTTAAATGTTTTTCCGATAAGTAGATTGACTGTTGAAGAAATTTTCTTCATTGGTCTCAAGGATTATTTTCTTTATTATTATGAGCTTTCATAGTATTTACTTTTTTTTTGCCGGTCGAGGGGCCTGAACTCTGGGCCTGGGCGCTGTCTCTCAGCTCTTCAGCTCAAGGCTAGCGCTCTACCACTGGAGCCACAGCGCCACTTCTGGCTTTTTCTGTTTATGTGGTGCTGAGGAATCGAACCCAGGGCCTCATGCTTGCAAGGCATGTACTCTACCGCTGAGCTACCTTCCCAGCCCAGTATTTACTTTTTATACAAAGAAACCATACAGTACAGTGGGAGAACCACTCTTCATTTTCTGAGTTCTTATAGTCCATTATTAGCCTTCATATAGTGATAATGTCATAGAATAAAATATTTTCCTAAAATAATTTTATAAGAAAAAGTATACTTTTGTTGAATTATATATTCCACTAATGAGCTATAAACAGAAGAAAAACACTTAAGCCCAAATTCTCAAAGATCAGCCCCAGAAAATATTGAAGGTATTACCTCGTCTCAGTAGCTAGATAGCAAGCTCAAGAACTTTTGTTTGATATAAAATATATGAATATAAAATGCTCTAAAAATTACTGGTAATTTTACTTGAAGAATTTTTTTTACTTTATTTACTAAAAAAGAGTTGCTAATCAAAGGGGATATCCATTATTGATTCATTATAAAGGAATGTAATGAATTAGAATAAAACAAGAACTAATTTATTAAAATTAGTTATGTTCTATACTTAATTATTTTTGGTATATTTTCTTATAACCTGTTACTATTAAAGTTTACTTTTTAGCTGGTGGCTCACGCCTGTAATCCCAGCTACTCAGGAGGCTGAGATCTGAGGATTGCAGCAGTTCAAAGCCAGCCTGGGCAGGAAAGTCCAAGAGATGCTCATCTCTAATAAACTATTCAGAAAAAGCTAGAAGTGGCACTATGGCTCAAGTAGTAGAGTACTAGTTTTGAGCAAAAGAAGCTTAGGGACAGCATCCAGGCCCTGAGTTCAGGCCCCAGAACTGACTAAAAAAAAAAAGAAAGAAAAGTTTACTTTTAGGCAATCCTACATGAAATCATTTTATGGCAAATAAATTCATATCTTGGTTGTTTTTGTCTGAGATATTTTGATGTTTTGTGATAAATGTTTACTGTGAAAAAAAAGTTTGTTCCTGTTCACATACAACAGGCAATTGTTTTCTTAACTGTAGTAATAGCAAAAAGATATTTTTAATTATAAAATATTTAAGTCAGGCATCTGTGGCTCACACCTATAAATCCTAGCTACTCAGGAGGCTGAAATCTGAGGGTCAAGGTTCGAAAGCCAGCCCAAGCAGACTTATCTCCTCCAGTTGACCACTAGAAAACTGAACATGGAGATCTGGCTCAAGCAGTTGAGTGTTAGCCTTGAGCACAGAAGATCAGTTATAGAACCGATGCCCTGAGTTCAAGTCTCAGGACAGGCACTGAAAAAAAAAAAGTTTGCGAAATTTTATTTTCTACAATGAAATGTAAGAAACTACTTTTCTGCCATGTTTTTCTTCTTTACTTTCCTTTGTCCTGATTTTATTGCAAATTGTCATCCTGTTGAAAAGCAGGATCCCGCAATGACAAAACATTGAAATAAAGTGCCAAACACAGAGAATTTGTTTTTTGTTTACATTTCATAAGTGTTTGTCTTTTTAAATTGTTTCATATGAGTTTTACTTGATTAAGAATGTTGGAAAGCTATTTAGCTATATATAGCAGGCAATTTTATGTGTAATAGAAAGGAAAAGGGGGAAAAAGTTACTCTCAAAATGAAAATCACAAGTTTTCTGTACCTGTGCCCTTTTGCATTCTTGTCTTTTTCTCCCATTACCAGTGTGTATTCCTCTAAAAATATAATTTTTCTGTGAAAAATATAATTTTTCATATGCCATATTACAAAAATATACCACTTAGAATATGTGAACAAAAATTTTATAAAACGAAGGTCTCAAAACCCTCTGTTTTGATTATATTGGTTAAAAATGTTCACATGAAGACAGTATTGAAGTCTACCTTTTATCCAGCTCAAAGTATTTTATCTGTTCTTGCAGCGTACAGTTCCAAAATAAAATTGCATATATTTGAAGCATAATAGTAACTTAGTGTATGTGTATTTGTGCTGGTACTAGGGTTGAACTCAGGGCCTGGGCACTGTCCCTTAGTTTTTTCCCTTAAGGCTGCCTGGTACTATACCACTTAAGCCACACATAGCTCTACTTTTGGCTTTTAGCAGGTTAATTGGAGACAAGAGTTTCTTTTGTTTGCCCAGGCTGGCTTTGATCTGTGATCCTCATTTCTGCCTCCTGAGTAGCTAGAATAACAAGCTTAAATCACTGGTGCCTGACTAATAACCAGTTTTTAAAGTATGATTTTTTTTTAAATAAAACTTTACTCTTGACTGCTTTGTGAACCCAACACTTTTGTAAACTGTTCTTAACAGGAAGAGAATGTCAATAATAAGTTCAATTTACAATAAATTGAGCAAAAAACATTTTGCCTTGTTGGAAAGTGAAAACAACTGTTGTTGTGTTAATAGGAATAATATATATTTACATTGGAACACTGGTATTGGTGTAAGCCTCTTATTAACTAAGTAGGAAGTTTGTCAGAGAGGTTAAAGTGTTTATGTCCTTGAGAAACATATTTGGGTTGGAGGCATGTCTCAGGTGTCAGAGTGCCAGCCAGTGAGTGGAACAATAAACATCTCTGTCCTGATTATATTACGCGCGCGTGTGTGTGTGTGTGTGTAAGGCAGTTAATTGAACCTTGGATGTAGAAGCAGGAATCTATTATGAAATAGGTTCCGTGAAAATATGGGTAAATTGTCAAACTGAATCCATGAGATCTTTTTTTTAACTAATTATTTTTTTATGTGGAGATGTATTTTTAGGTTCTGTTTGCTAGGCAGGTGCTGTACCACTTGAGCCACATCTTTCACCATAGGGTTTCACTTCTTTTTCTGGGGGAAAACGTATGTTGCCCAAGCCATTGTGGGCTCTGATCTTCCTATTTATGCTTCATGCTTCTCCACTTAGCTGAGATAACAGGAACAATGCCATCAAGCTATTGCCCAAGTGAGCCTCAAACCACAGTACTCCTGATCTCTATACACTTCCAAATAATTGTTTCTGTGTATATACATATAATTTACAGTACTAGAGCTATTGCTTCATAATGACTTTACAGCTTGTATATATATATTACATACATATGACTTTATAGTTTGTATACAACTGAAATAATTACTGATTGGATCTTTATCTCAGGCATCTCTTGAATATCCTGGGTGTAAACATTTTTGTCTACTAAGTATGGATTCAACTTTGGCATGATCCTCAGTCATTTAGAGCAAAATCTAAAGAATTAGATGTTTTTCTGAACTAGATAATACCTCTGAGTAAAAAAAATTGTTAAAGCACTAAGTCAGATTTTTTTGCTGTAGCTTTCTCCTGGGTCCTAAAACAATTGCCAAAAAAGGCATTTCATCATTTTCTTTTGGAATCATTTCAATAAGAATGTGCGAGCAGGTGCTACTAACTCATGTATGTAGTCCTACTTAGCTGGTTGAAGCCAGCTGATCAGACAAACCTCCTTGACTTATCTCTAGTTAACCAGCAAAACATGAGACTGGAGAAATGGCTTAAGTGGTAGAGATCCAGCCATGAGTGAAAAAGCCAAGCAAGAAGGCAAAGACCTGAGTTCAGGCCTCAGTACTGGGTGGAGAGGGAAGGTTGTAAACAGTAGCAAACCCCACTAGCCGTGCATATTTTATTTCGGGTCTGCTTAACAGAACCCTAATTTTGAGATATGGTTTAAATTTTGCAAGTTACTACTTTTGTACCTAATAAGTCTGTTATATTCAAGGATATAAGTATTGGTTATACTTGGCTCTGATGTAAGATTTATCACTTTTGTTTTTTTGTTTTGTTTTAGCCATCCACAGTTATTTCAGGAAACTCTTCTAGTAACAATGTTTCCTCTTCAGTAACTAGTGGCCTAACTGGATGGGCTGCCTTTGCAGCCAAAACTTCTTCTGCTGGTCCTTCAACAGCAAAATTGAGTTCAACAACACAAAACAATAGTGGGAAACCTACTACCTCTTCAACTAACCAGAAGCCTGTGGGCTTGACTGGTCTGGCAACAACATCGAAAGGTGGAATAGGTTCCAAAATAGGTTCTGGTAATAGCACCACACCCACTGTACCATTGAAACCACTTCCGCCGCTAACCTTAGGCAAAACTGGCCTGAGTCGCTCAGTTAGTTGTGACAATGTCAGCAAAGTAGGTCTTCCTAGTCCTAGTAGTTTAGTTCCAGGAAGCAGCAGCCAACTAAGTGGGAATGGAAATAGTGGTACTTCAGGCCCCAGTGGAAGCACCACTAGCAAAACCACTTCAGACTCAAGCAGCACTCCCTCAGTATCCCTTAAAGGCCCAACTTCACAAGAATCACAGCTCAATGCCATGAAGCGATTGCAAATGGTCAAGAAGAAGGCGGCCCAAAAGAAACTCAAGAAGTAGTGTAGCCAAGTAGGTTTTTATATCAATCATCTACTTTAGTGGTTTAAAAAAAAAAAAGCAATTATTGTTAAAACATGAACACAATTTAATAAAAAAATCTTGAGAATCAAAGTTCTATTGTTTCTTCACGATGCTAAATATTATTTAGTCAAACTTGGAATCTTTCTTATTAAAGATCTAACATTTTTGTTAAAATGACTGATTCTTGATGAGACCTACAGAAGACTGATAATATATGCAACTTTAAAAGACATTGTTCACCTAGAAAAATGTCCCAAGAGTCGATCCTGCTGAATGAGGTGCCTTACAGGGATGATCCAACATAAGGATTTCTAATGCTTTCCTTCCAATATTCTGAGTGTTCTGGTTCAATCATCATCACCCTCTTGGGAACTGATTCTATCTCTTCAATTATTTTGTCTTTTTTCAAAATTTTTGTGATTGATTTCTCATTTCCTGTATGTATATTAAAGTTTAAAATCACTTCGCATCACTTTGTGTAAGAATTGATCTCTTCCAACAGATTGTGCGTTCTCATGCCTCTTTAAGGCCCCTTTTCTCATTGTGTCCACATTTCCCCACATTACCAATGGAATATATGCTAGTAGTATATATTCAATAAAGGCAGAATTTTGACTCGACTTTGTTGTGCACATTCCTGAGAATTCTTGAGAAAATCTGCAAAGAAAGTACCTTACAAAATAGAACATTATTACAATATTTAAAATTATATAAGAAATTGGAGAAAGCCATGAGTACATTTATAAGCCATCCTGATATTTTTAAGTAATGAATGAAGAATATATTACCTAGATTATTTAATAACATCCCGTTCCAGTCTTTTCTAAAATGTGGATTACTTTTCTGAAAGACAAGAAAAGGCAAACTGTACCTAGGTGTATCTAGCCTGCAGAGACTCAGTTTGAGTCTAGTAGCCTTGAATTAAAGGTATGTCCTATTGTTAAAGGTATGTTATATATGTTATATTTTTATAAATCACAGAATTAGTGATGGAATTTTTTATATACCACTTAGAGAATATAGAGAGAACATAAAACTAGACTTATAAAACCATAACTTGTTAAACTAGTGGTCTCTTCCTGGAAAATATAAAGTCCAATGTCCTCTAGTCAATTAAATTTAATTATTTTTATCAACTACAATGTAATTCTGTGCCTAATTTAGCTTTAATATTATGGGGTCTAGATGTTTTCAATATTTAGTAATGCATTGACTACAGTGTGAAGCCATAATTACTACAAATGGGCCATAAAGGTGTTCGTTTGGCTTTTGCCATCTTAAGAGATAATTTCTTCTTTTATTAACAGAGCTTTGGAGGTTTTGGAATGAACAAAAATCCAAAGAGCTAGAGAAGATTTTGCATTCTGTATTTCAGTAGTAGAAACGTTTTCATAAATCACCTAAATTACATTCATCCCAAATAGTGACAGGCACTTAATAACCATCTCTAAAAATTAATGTTTTGATTATATGCAATATTCCAGTACTTAAAGTATGACATACATTGCACTGCTCTGATTAAAAATATGCATTGTACCTCTTCTACACTGCTCAACTTTCATGCTTGGGATACTTTTCTGGAGTATGTGCAGTGTGACCTTTTACCATGATGTCATTACCCAAAGCAATTTTGCATTGCTGGATTAATTTACATTCTCTAAACTTTAATATGTGTACTTTAAAGCATCTATATTTTAAAATAGATGTTATATATTCACTTGTTTAAAAAGAATTAGCTACAAAAATTTCCCTTCATTCTTGGTTAAGAAAGCTCTTTTGAGTATCCTATTTTGTACAGTATTAATCTTTAAAGAATAAAACCCTGGCTCATGCCTGCAATCCTAGCTATTCAGAAGGCTGAGATATGAGGATCACAGCCAGCCAGGACAGGAAACTCCATTAGACTTATCTCCAATTAGTCACAGAAAAATAGAATAAAAATCTGGAAGTGGAGCTATAGCTCAAATAGTAGAGCACTATTACCATTGAGAAAAAAGCTCAGAGACAGCATCCAGGCCCCAATTTCAAGCCCCAGGACTAGCACACACACAGAAAAAGAAAAGGAATATAACAATTACAGTAATATGCCTAGCTTTAATTCAAATGCCACCAATAAAATCGTTTTTAAGTATTTCTTGAAGACACATTTCATAGCTCTCTTGGAAGTTTATTTTCCTTAATTTGCAGTAAAATAATATCTCAAGATTACAATGTTCATTGTTAAGTAAAATAAAAATAAGGGTATTGGCCAGGCTTTGGTGGTTCACACCTAGCTACTCAGGAGGCTGAGATCTGAGGATCACACAGTTCAAAGCCAGCCTGGGCAAGAAATTCCGTGAGACTCTTATCTCCAATAAACCACCAGAAAACCAGAGGTGGCGCTGTGGCTCAAGTGGCTGAGTGCTCACCTTGAGCTGAAGAGCTGAGCGATAGCACCCAGACTCAGAATTCAAACCCCACCACCAAAATTAAAAGAGGGAGGGAATTGTATAATGTTTAAAGTTTATTCATAGTAGTTTGTGTTCAGCAAGGTGAGAGACTGCAGTAAGTGCCTTCGTCATAACTCATGCTCAGTAGCCACCTGCAGCTCTGATTTTTGATAGTGTAGATTCTTTGAAGATCAGATAGCATCAATCCTATGAAAAGATCTATGCTGTTTATACATGTTTTCATTCTTCGGGTAGTCTTCAGCATATATGTATCTATCAATGTGTGTGTGTGTGGTGTGTGTGTATAAACGTAAGATAGATCGATAGATAGGTATATATCTGTATATAGACAAATACATCTATTTTGCTCTTTGGGCATGTTCATGGATCCTGCGAGTAGCAAAACTGAATTTCTTTTAGTTTTACCCTGAGCAAATAAGCTTACTTGCATTTTAAAATTGAATTCAATGAATAATTAAAAGATTTAATAAATCCCTATCTTTTAAAGAAGTCTTTTAGTGCCGCACTCAAGTTTTATGCAGAACAACTCATCTGTAAAGCCATTTCAGATGAATGGTTTTACAAATAATATTGTAAACGCAAATGTTTCTTTCATTTAAGCATCAAGAATTTCTATGGTTGACCATGTTGTGTGAGTGTGTGTGTGTGTGTGTGTTGCCATCATTTTCTGAAAAGCAGCTCTTTTGTTACATGAATTCCTCAGTAATAATATACAAAATATACAGGTCAAATAAATATTTCAAAGTAAAAATCAAGTCTTAAGTTTTGATGTCATGCACATTTTATATGGGCAATGAAACCTTAATTTGATTTTTAAAAGAAATCACAAACATCAAATTTAATCCTTTTCAAAGAAGCATCTTTAGTTTGACAGTGTCTTGACCAAATATTCCTGAAATTTTGGAGAACAATTCTCTAAACAATACTCAAATGAAAGTTCAATGTGTCAGAACACTGTGTTATAGCAAATATTATTTTCCATGCCTTCCTTTTAAGTACAAATCAGCAAGTAAACATGTACATCTTGATCACAATACGCATTTCCCATTTACATCTAGATGATTAAGTCATCCAAAAAATATCCTCATTAAAATACCATTTGCATCCTGTAAGATCATTTTGAAAATGGTTAAGCAAAACAATAAAAATAGAAGTCGTTATCCTAGATACTTATATTGTCTAGGCATTATGCAAGTTCTTATAGCCCTTAATTTTGAAAAAATTCTAAATATTTGAATGTGGACATAAGAGAAGAATGTTCCTCATTATTACCATCACTGAGAGTTCTGCAAATAACAAAGCTGCAAGATCAAGCGTAGTGGTTAGGAGCATGTTCCCTGGGCCAGATTACCAATTGGTCTCAGCCCTACCAGCTACTGGCCGTGTTCCTTGGGCTAATATCCCATTGCCTCTTTAGGCTGTAGGTTCCTGTTAATATATTAAATAAGTTACTGTGTATTAAAGCATTTAAAATAATGTCACATAAGATTCAGTGAATATTCAGTGTATATTATTAATATATTCGTTTGGTCCAAAACTTAAAATAAAGGCTCCATAGTAAAGTTGTCTATTTGGCTGCTAATTCCTATTTTTATGTCTATGATTTTAGTCATGCTCAAGTTTATACATCTGTATATGATCTATGATATACACATATAAACTGCATAGTAAAGATGTATATATAAACATGCACAAATGGGAAATATGAAAATAAAATAGAAGCAAACTATATAACAGAGTAAACAAGTAGCACAGTGAAGAATCTTGCCCTTAGAATTTAGCCTTTCATGATGCTAAAAGAACATGCTCCCTTTCAAAAGATCTCTACCTTGTAGTTTATAGTTGGAGCCTGAGCTGTTTGCTTTGTTCTTTCTGTTAGTTTAGTATTCCCTGCAACATGTATACATTTAGGAAACAATGATATTAGCAGGCATAGTCTTCCTTAAAACCTGATACATTATTCGTTAATACAGCTTGGAGGTTTCTTGCTTTCTGGTTTAGTTTCAGAATGTCAGTTTTATGAGGTAGTCAATCAGCACCTTGCCAGGAAATGAAGGTCAGAGGCTTATTTTCTTAAGCATAAGTCATCTTTCCAAGGTAGTTAGCTGGCACATAGCCTTTCTGCCCTTGAGCTTCAGCTAACCACCACTCTTTATTTCCACTTAGATCACAAAATCTAAGTATATGGACTCTTTGGTACTCCTGAAGGCTGAGTTCATGGTCACTCCGAGCTTGAAAAGCATGGACTGCATAGAAAATCTAGACAAAGAAACAAAGGATATTATTGGAACCAAACTTAAAATTTAAAAAAAAAAAAATGTTCAGTATTGAACTGTTTTTCTGCAAGAGTGGAGTGTAGAAAGACCTTCAGGGGCTGGGAAGGTGGCTCAGTGGTAGAGTGCTTGCCTTGCATGCATGAGGCCATGGGCTCGATTCCTCAGCACCCCATAAGCAAAAAGAAAAAAAGCCAGAAGTGGCGCTGTGGCTCAAGTGGTAGAGCGCTAGCCTTGAGCTGAAGAGCTGAGGGACAGGGCCCAGGCCCAGAGTTCAGGCCCCATGACTGAACCCTCCCTCCAAAAAAAAGAAAGACCACTTTCACTTTAAGTCTTTAAGTACATGAAGCAGGGTAGTAACAGTGCAGCTACTATTGTATGCCGGGTCCTTTGCATACATGCCTATCTTTAATCCACATATCAACTCCACATGTAGGAATGATCAGCCTCTGCTTCATATGAGGAAACAGGTGCAGAAATTTAAATTCTTTGCAAAAGAGTCCACAGAGCATACATGCTAATAGAGATGGGTCTCTGTGATGTCAAAGTTGGCATTTTCTTACACTACAACATGTGTGGCTAGAGATTTGTCATTTGATCCACCAAGCATTTTTACATCAAGCTTCTGATTCTTACCTGTTCGTCAGCCTCTTGGAAACTGTCTCCATCAGTGCCATTTGTCTCTAACTTTCCGCAAGTGCCACTCAGGGAGGAGCTGCTGTCACTTATGCTGCCCTCGGGAGTGCCTGTGACACTGTCAGTAGCAGGCCGTGAAGACACAAAGAGGCTGAGGTTGTCAAAATCCTCATCGCAGAACCTGTTCTCAGCATTCACCTTCTGCACTTTGGCTGGATTGTAGGGTTTTAGGAAGGAGGAATACACATACCCTTTTACAACTGGGGAAGAAATTTAAAAAGAAAAGAAACAAGATTCAAGGTCATGTGTGCACTTTCTCAAAACATAGTTTTATAAAAGCCCACAGAGGTGACTGAGGGGCGGGATGGGAAAAATCTTACTTCCTGTGTCAACAAGCCACCTGCTGGTACTCCCCAGGGGATCCTTCTGTTCCAGCACAGCCACCAATTCTCCTTCCAGAAGATTGATGTCAAGTTCTTGTGTAGCATTGCACTTGCGCTTGGCTTGGTAGAGTTCCTCCGTGCTATATGTAGATTGAAGTTTGGAGCGGTGAATGTCAGTTTGGCGTGGCACTTCTGGCTGGAGAAAGTTTGGGAGTTTTGTTTAGATGGATGTGTGATCAAGTCTCTGAAAGATCTCTCTCTTTTAATTTAGAAGTTCTATGCTGCTTGACATTAAGTTTAAGGCTCAGAGTAGGCTAATACTGTTTTTAAAAAGTAAAAAGAAAGCTTAGCAGAGTCATTCAGTGAAAAATTCCCTAGTAAGCACATGAGGGCAGTGTTGTAGAAAAGAAAGAAAATTTAAGTGAGAATCAGAAGAGGTTCTAATCCCTCTTGAATGTTAAGCAACATTTTAATTCTTTGCTATTTTTAGATAATCCCATACATACTAAGAACTTGAGGAGTGTTTAATTCAGTAAATAGACTTATGTTATATAAATTTAGCACATATATATGTCTTCTTTTAGGAACTATTACATGACTAGACTGGATCCAACAGGTACAGACCCTTTGTAAGCTCCAGCATCAAGTAACTTTTAAAAAATAACCAGTCTCTGGAACCTGTGATGCTTTACCCTATCAATGAAAGGGTATAAATTATCTCTTGAATAAAATTTCTAGTCAACAAATAGTTATTGAGTCCTATCTTATTTCAATCATCATTTTTGAAATGTTAGGGATGCATCGTGTACAAAACAGAGACAAAAACATGGTGCCAAGTGCCAGTAGCTCATATCTGTAATCCTAGCTACTGAGGAGGTTGAGATCTGAGGGCTGAGGTTTGGAGCCAGCCCCAGCAGACAAATCCAAGGGAAGTTACAGGGTACCAACCTTGTGTGAAAAAATCCTAATGAGAGCACAAGGTTTGAGTTCAAGCCCCACTAGCAGTGAAAATAATTTTAAATACATAAGCAAACGATAGGATATTAAAATGAAATAAGTTACATGGAAAATAATACAGTGTGATGATTTAGACTAGATAGAGCAAAGTAATGTTTACCCTTGTCACAAATGCTGCTAAACTCACCAGAATCTGCACAGGCTTTTTCTTTTCAAAACTAAGTTTCCTCTCAATAAAGGTGGCGCTGTTGTCTTTTACAAAATTCAGAGTGTGAACTTCTTCCAGTACTCGATTCTGGATCTCAGAGATGTTTGATACCAAGAGTGGCACCTGTGGTAAATGATAGGCATTGTTTCCAGATAATTAGATAATGATACAGGGTATTAAATTTACTAGAACTTTTATAATCACCTGAGAGAATGTCCGATAGTGCCAAGATAAAAAAAAAATAGAGCAACTAAAATCTTGATATAAAGAAATAATTTTTGTCTCTGGAACCCCCACATGACCAATAGAAATAGTTTTAATGTTTTAAACATAAATAAAAGGTGACCAATATTGGAAAAATAGCAATAAAGACTTGGGAGAAAGACTGAGGAATTAATAGCAGTGAGTACCTTTCATGTGGTACAATGGGACACTTAGCAAGGGACAAGAGGTTCAAACAAGCAGCACCGACAAAAAGTGTGTGCTACTTTTTAAACCACAGGTTGTTTGACATACTTCTTATCAAGAGGGGAGTCTAGGTTCCTGACTTTCAGGAAGACTTTATGGTTCTTTCATTTGAAGGATTAGGGTATTGGGGGATCCAATCTAGGACATCACACTTTCAATGCAAGCACTCTACCCCTAAGCTTCTTCAAGTTCAAGGTAAGCCTTTGTGCTGGTCTCACTGAATAAATACAAAGTTGAAGTGTATAGAACAGTGAGAAGGTTGTGTCTGACTTTTCTGATCAGGCTACAAA
Organism: Dipodomys spectabilis; assembly: GCF_019054845.1. NCBI lineage: Eukaryota > Metazoa > Chordata > Mammalia > Rodentia > Heteromyidae > Dipodomys > Dipodomys spectabilis. The sequence continues at coordinate 4,367,102 of NW_024870974.1, forward strand.
GCACACGCAATTACAGGAAGCTTGGGACACTCACTCTGGAGGCCTTTAATCATGGTAGAAAACAGTCCAATTACACCATAGCCACCATATAAGAAGAGCATATTAAAAGATCCAAAAAGCAGATCTTGGGATCCCATTTGTTCCATCCCCAACTGTTTAACTCTTCCATGGTCATCTCATCACCCACCTTAGCCATGCACTGTGAAGTCTAGAGATTATTCTACTCCCATTGGTTATCTGACTGTAGCCTCATAAGAAACTTGGAGAATATTTGAGTTCAGTGAAACTGTGGAGCTAATGAAATATAAGAATACTGATAACTATAATAGTATGTTTAGTGTAATTTAACTAGATCCCCAGATTCTTAATCCATTTCAGTTGAGGTTGGATAGAATTTCCTTTTCTGCAAATGATAAAACAGAATCCCTAGAATAAGAGACCATAGGTACAAATAAGGGTAGGGAACCCAAATTGGGAAGAGAATAATTAAGAGCATGAATAGACACTGATTCTAAAACTCCCAACAACAACCCAAGTAGTCAGATTATTGCCCCAGACAGAAGACTTGAAGAATTGTATTTGGATGTCTTGATGAGCTAAATGGAGAAGACCTAAAGATGCAATTATCAGGGAAAAAAGACCTAAAGATGCAATTATCAAGTTGTACCCAAATGAAATGACAGATTATTCAACCGAATAGTAAGGCTTATAATTTATAATTCCTATCTATATGCTCAATGCTTTCAATTGTTTCCTCTTTTTCAGTGAACAAGAACACCAGGCATACCTTTAATATGAGAGAATCTGATTTCTTTTAAAGGAAGCAATTTGTCTCAATTAAAAAAATAGACCATGAATATTGCAATTATAACTGTAAATGAAATTACAAATGGGCTAGATGTTACAGTAGGAATTTTCATAGGAAATAGAGCAAAATGGTAATGAAATTGAAAGTAAGTAGGAAAAGGTGGTAAAATTAGAGTTATAACACAAGAAGTACAGAAAAATAATAAAGACAGAAAAGTCATTGGTGAATAGAGGTATTAAATTTCAAGTTAAAATGACCCCACCAAGTATCAAACACAATAATATATCCAATATTAAGTTTTAGAATAGTGGAGGCAAGGAGAAAGTTGTATGAGCATCCAAGGATACAATAAGAGAAGTAAAAGCAAGAACCAAGAATCAGATAGACTTCAGAGTTCTCAACAGAAATAGTGAAAGTTAGAATACAACAGGAAAATGGGAGCGCTCAAATTCAAAGAGATCAACTTCTATATACATCCAAACCACTAATTCAGTGTAGTGTAGTGTAAGTAATAATAACATTTTCTAGTATTCAAGAAATATAGATTGTCCATTATTCTTTCTAAAGGAGCTGCTCCCAAATATATTTTTACCAAAAATCTAAAAAATCAAATAATTTACTATTATGCTCACTTTATTCATATGAGAAGATGGAGATACAGAAAGATAAAGATATGTGCTCAATATAATATGGTAATGCCTGGATATTAGAACAAGATGCTCTGGTACCAATGTGTTCTCAAATTAGTATTCAATTCTGTCTCTAAGAACGAAAGACAGGAGCCAGCTGCTTGTGGCTCATGCCTGTAATTGTAGCTACACGGAAGGGCAGGAAAGTGTGTGAGACTTTTTTCTCCAATAAACTACTCAGAAAAAGCCAGAAGTGGTGCTGTGGCTTAAGTGGTAGAGATCTAGTCTTGAGCAGAGACTCAGGGACAGAGCCCAGGCTCTGAGTTCAAGCCCCAGAACCAGCAGAAAAACAAAGTAAAACCCTAGAGATACAGTTACGTGAGATGCAACCTTTAGGAAAACAGAGTATAGATTGCTTCTTACAACTTCTTGTAAATCTATAATTACCTTTTTAAAAAAAGCTTTAAAGGTTAATCCTTAAGGCTTAAAAACAAAAAGTATATAAAGTATAAAGTATATGATGCAATTATTTAATGATAAAGTTCTTTTTTATTTTATTTTTTTTATTGTGAAAATACCGTACAGAGGGGTTACAATTACATGGGCAAGATAATGCTTGATAATTTCTTATCAAGCATTGTTGCCTCCTCCTTTGTTTCCCCTTCCCATCCCTTCCCATTTCCCCCCTCCCCCTCCTCCCTACCTCTCCCATCCCCCAATCCCCATCAAAGTTGTAAAGTTCGTTTTTCGACATAATGACTTGTACATCTCATTGTTGCAATGGGTCCGCCTGTATTCCTATTTAAACGATTTGTTTTTTCCCTTCCCCTCCACAAATTATACCAACATGAAATACAGTGAAATACAGGGGTTATACCATGGGGGAGGGACATAGAAAGCAACAAAGAAATCATCTTATAAATATGTTAGAAATAATTGCATGAAAGCAAAAACATTTGAATACTTATCTTGGGGTTCATTTCACCTAACATCAACTTATCTGACCTTTTCTGCTTGTCTCAGACATATACTAGTAATTGCAAATAAGGGAAACCATGGGACCTATGTTTCTTTGGGCCTGGCTTACTTCACTTAAGATAATTTTTTCCAACTCTTTCCATTTCCTAACAAATGGCACAGTGTCATTCTTTCTGATGGAGGCATAGAATTCCATTGTGTACATACCACAATTTCTTGATCCATTTATCTACTGAGGGGCATCTGGGTTGGTTCCATATCTTGGCTATGGTAAATAATGCTGCAATAAACATAGTCGTGCTGGTAGCTTTAGTATGGTCTTTTTTGTGATCATTTGGGTAAATGCCCAAAAGTGGGATTGCTGGGTCATAGGGGAGCTCTATATGGAGTCTTAATACTTTTTTTTTTTTTTGCCAGTCATGGTGCCTGAACTCTGGTCCTGAGCACTGTCCCTCAGCTCTTCAGCATAAGGCTAGTGCTCTACCACTTGAGCCACAGCACCACTTCCAGCTTTTTCTGCTTATGTGGTGCTGAGGAATCAAACCCAGGGCCTCATGCATGCAAGGCAAGCACTCTACCACTGAGCCACCTTCCCAGCCCCTATATGGAGTCTTTAGAGGAACCTCCATACTACTTTCCAAAGTGGTTGAACAAGTTTACACTCCCACCATCAATGCAGTAAGGTTCCCTTCTGTCCACATTCCCTCCAGCATCTGTTGTTATTAGAGTTCTTGATTATAGCCATTCTAACTGGGGTGAGGTGATATCTCAATGTTGTTTTGATTTGCATTTCTTTTATGGCTATGGAGGTTGAGCATTTCTTCATGTGTCTATTGGCCATGATAAAGTTCTTCACACTGTTTTTTAACCTTAGTATCTATTAGTGATTTCTCGAAAAAACAATCTCTTTGTGCTTCTTCTACTATGAACCATAATGAAAAGTTTCCATCATTTAAATCAGAGACTGGAGACACTTAAAAAAATTCAAAGTAGTGATCAAGCAGTTGGCTTTACTTGAACAACATATGCACAAAGCCACACAGGTACATGGCTTTGGCCATGGACAGGTGTTGTGCTTACCTGCACATCTGTGGCGTAAGCTTGCTGAACCCTGAGCATCAGGTCGCTGAGGAGGGTGATGAAACTGCACAGGCAATTCAGCAGAATCCGCCGAGCAGCCTGATTGAATGGCTGGAGCTCTTCCACAAGCTGGGCATTGAGGGCCTCGTACTCCTTTTGGGCCAAGTCTGACTCATCTCCCGCTGACCGCTGCAATAAGCTCGTATAGTCTAGCAGCTTGTCGTAGCGTTTCTGGATGAGCTTCTGAGGCCCTGGGAATAAGGCCAGCAGGGCTGTCAGGGGCAGCAGGACGTGCCTCTGCAAGAGAACTGCCTACCAAAAGGAAGAACAACCCCATTACAGACAGAAGAACCACTCAAACCCTGACCATCTTAGCAGACTATCTCTTCTGTGCAGAACACAGAAGAAACAGGAAAGCATCCACATGAGAGAAGATCTGGTCCTTTGAGCACCGAGCTAAGCCTATTCAAGGACTCTTTAGACAAAGACTGTAATATAAAAACTGCAGAATGAGCAGGAGAGCAATGTGTGAGTTAGTCTCCTTACTCAAACCGCAACTTTGCCTTTCTTTCTATAGACATTGGTTTTGTCATTGGGACCATCTCCTTCAACACTTTTCCCTTTTCCTTCTTTCTAATCTCATAGCCAAGCTGAGCTATTCCACCATGTAGAAGTGCAGGGTCATTTCCAGCCTTTGATTTTCAAGACTAAATGACTCACCACACAACTTCTACTATTTGTCGACAAATAGTTGGCTGTATTTTCTTCCTCCCACTTCAGTCCCAAATCCTTGACTACTTGGGTGTTTATGTGGGAATGGAAAGCACCCCCCTATTCAGATTATAACACTTTGGTTATAAGCATTTTATTCTTTTTTTTATTGTGAAAATACCGTACAGAGGGGTTACAATTACATGGGCAAGATAATGAGTACAGTTCTTATCAAGCATTGTTGCCTCCTCCTTTGTTTCCCCTTCCCATCCCTTCCCATCTTACCCCTGCCCCACAAAGTTGTAAAGTTTGACATAACGTCTTGTACATCTCATTGTTGCAATGGGTCCACCTGTATCCCTATTTATTTTTTTTTTTTGTATCCCTATTTAAACAATTGTTTTTTTTTCCTTCTCCTCCACAAAGTATACCAACATCAAATACAGTGAAAGCAGGGGTTATACCATGGGGGAGGGACATACAAAGAAATAAAGAAATCATCTTATAAATATGTTAGAAACAATCCCAAGAAAGAAAAAAACATTTGAATCCTTATTTTGGGGTTCATTTCACCTAACATTAACTTATCTGACCTTTTCTGCTTGTCTCAGACATATACTAGTTATTGCAAATAAGGGAAACCATGGGGTTCTTGATTATAGCCATTCTAACTGGGGTGAGGCAGTATCTCAGTGTTGTTTTGATTTGCATTTCTTTTATGGCTAGAGAGGTTATATCTATTGGCCATCCTTCTTTCCTCTTCAGAGAAGTTTCTCTTTAAGTCTTTAGCCCACTTATTTATTGGGCAGTTGTTTCTTTGAGAATTTGTTGTTGGGGGGTTTATGTTTTTGAGTTCCAGGTGTATTTTAGATATGAGACTCTTGTCTGTTGTATGGCTAGTGAAGATCTTTTCCCAATCTGTGGGCTTTCTTTTTTCTTTTTTTTTGTTGGTGGTGGGGCTTGAACTCTGGGCTTAGGCACTGTACATCAGCTCTTCAGCTCAAGGCCAGCGCTCTACTGCTTGAGCCACATCACCACTTCCGGTTTTCTAGTGGTTTATTGGAGATAAGAGTCTCACGGACTTTCCTACCCAGGCTGGCTTTGAACCGCGATACTCATATCTCAGCCTCCTGAGTAGCTAGGATTACAGGCCTGAGCCACTGGCACCCGGCTTCTGTGAGCTTTCTACTGATCTTGCTAGTTATGTTCTTTGCCATGCAGAAGCTCTGCAACTTCATGCAATCCCATTTGTCCAACCTTTCTTTGATTTGTTGTGTTTCTGGGTCTCTATTAAGAAAATTTCAGTCTGCGCCAAGGAGGCCTAGGGTTTCTCCTGTTCCATCCTGTAATGTTTTCAGGGGGTCTGCTTTGACTCCGAGGCCCTTGATCCATTTGGAGTTGATTCTGGTGCAGGGTGATATATAAGGATCTAGCTTTAGTTTTCTATAGGTGTTTAACCAATTTTCCCAGCACCATTTACTGAAGAGGCTGTCTTTCTTCCATTCTATTTTTTTAGCTTCCTTATCGAAGATTAGATAGCTATAGGTCTGTGGGTTCATTTCTGGGTTTTCAATTCTATTCCATTGGTCCTAAGGTCTGTTCTTGTGCCAGTACCAAGCTGTTTTGATTACTATGGCTTTGTAGTAGAGTTTGAAATTTGGTATTGATGTTCCTCCAGCACTGTTCTTTTTGTTAAGGATTGTTTTTGCTCTTCGGTGTCTTTTATTATTCCATATGAATTTTTGGATTGCCTCTTCTATTTCCTTGAAGAATGAGGTTGGAATATTGATAGGTATCACCTTGAATTTGTAGATAGCCTTGGGAAGTACTGCCATTTTCATGATGTTGATCCTTCCAATCCAGAAGCATGGGAGGTTTTGCAACTTTCTAAGTTATGTTTTGATTTCCTTTTTCAGGTTTTTAAAGTTTTCATCATAGAAAGCATTTTATTCTTAGAGCAGAAACAACTAGACTTATAATTTTCTTCTCTAAGTACAAGGATTGTATTGATGGTGATCCTGTAATCTTGAATTAGCACATCCTTAGGTCTAAATCATGGGAAATAAACTTCATATTAATACCCAACTCCATGTCAGTAGTTGACCACCCTGTGTCCATTTCCTCTCCTTCTCTTTCCCTTATATTCTGAAATGAGTTGCTCTGCTTTACCCTTATCACATATGCTTGAGATCCATGATTACAATAATTTGGAAGTAGTTTCTATTTTTGGCCTAACTCAAAGATATCTCAGGAAATCAGCATCTGAGCTGCAGCCTGTATTAATTAACTTCAATGGCTTCTGGTAACTTGGTCTCAACTCCTGGGAAATCCAGAAGAGAAGGAGATCAATCTCTTATTGGCAGTAGCCATCGCCAACACAGATTAGATTTGATGTCGAGTTTATGAAATAATCAATATACAGCTGCTCACTACTTAATGAGAACTTTAAGCAAAAAAATCTATTTACTATATCTGGGACAAACTATTGTGTTTTTTACTTGACTGGATTCTACAGGCAATATAATCACAATATTTTATATAACTACTGTACATAATATGTATATGATGAATATGTTGTATATATCATTATATCTTATAAATACACATATATCCATCATCCACTGACTCACAGGTATAAGCTGATTTGCCAATACATAAAATCATGTTGAGTACAAAGTAAATTTATTTTGTATTCACAATAAATCAAATTTTATTCATAGAAAAAAATTCATAATCTAACTCATAGTCTAATTTGTAGATTTATTAATAAATTAAAAAATTGCTCTACCTTTAGATCAATTTTTCATTTTTAAAGAGAGTTCAATATGTTATCAATAAAATATTAGTTTTATATGGAACTTTTTGATACCTTTAATTTAGCCTAATTAATCATGTTATGGTTTTGTCAAAGTTTGAAGGCTTGTTTTCTTTTTTTAAAAAACATTTTTCTTTCTTTTTGATACTGGGGATTGAACCCAGGATGTTGCACTTGCTTGGCAAGTGCTTTGCCACTGAGCTGCCTCCCAGCTGAAGCTTGCTTTCTAAGGCAGAGGCTATATAGCATGTGCTCAGATGGTGCTCAGTAAATAATTATTGACTTAATGAATCTGAATTAACCTAAAGAGCAAAAGCTTAAGGACTCTTCTCAACTGTAATTAGACTTAAAAATACATTAAAAAGTAACCATACATTTTCCATTAGACCTATGACTTCAAAATGTTTGTTGTCTGTTTATCTATGCTATCTATGGTCCATCTGGATATCTATCCATCTATCTATGGGTGACCTATTATCTTACTTCAGATGCAGCCCCACTTTCCATTTTACAATGTAAGAAAAGCAAGAAGTTTCTGAGTGCTTTTCTAGGACAGTGGGACTGGGTCATTTGCTAAGGTGTGCACCCCTTGACATTGACTAGAGATGGGTACACTTTCCCGAGGTTTTGAGCCCAATAGGCTAGCACTGAATGCTAAACATCCTTCAATACAAGGGCCATTCACAAAAACTTATCTGACCCAAAATGCCAATTCATGCAAACACAAAACTGCCAGTTACCTCATAATGAAGGAGCCTACTAAACTTCCATATAGCACATGAAATGCTACTATAAAATGATAATGCCTATAGTACATTAAAATTAATGTTAACCAGATATTATTACTCAAATATTTTGACTCAAGCATGGTTGTTGTGGCTTTCAACTTATATTTAACAGAAGTCATAGACAACAAACATTTTATCACGGAACAGAAGAAATATTTGTTATGTAAAAGTCCTTTCTCAATTAGAAAGCTTTGCTGGTCAATGTGCATATACTAATAAGAGTCTTATGCTCAGAGAGAATCTGTGCTGTTTAAGACTCATGGCATTCTAGAGGCTCTTTTAAGAAAAATCACATTTTTCAACTTAGTAAATCCCTGATATATCACACACAGATGTAACCTCAGTATTATTCCTAGAAGTTGTCAAGTACCAACTACTAGGAACACAATCTAAGGTTGTCTTACATTTCAACTGTGATAAAAAAAAAAAAATCTTCACTAATTCATTCCTTAAATATCTTAAATTTATTTTAAAATTAACAAATTCCCCTCTTAAAGTCTGAGAATATTGGAAAGATAGCCTTGAGCAAGATACTCATAATCTGACTTGTTGAATTGAAACCCCTTCATGATACTATTTAAAGTTTCCTCATCTTGACATTAACGTTGGCTTTGGTGTGGACTCCAGTGTATACTCCTGCTTTTATAAAATCCCATGACTTCATCTATAAGTATCTATGACTGTAAATAACTTACAAAGTCCTGACAATGATTTAGGGCGTTACTTGGGGTCTCTGAGGAGCTTTTCTCTCCTTCCTCATCTTTGTTGTGTGAAATCTCCTGGAGTTGTGTCACACTCTGCAGAGCAAAGGGCACAGCATCCTGCAACCAAACAACAAAGTTAGAAAAAGGGCAAGTTTTGAAGTTGGTATTAAGGAAACATATCCCAAAGGTAAACTTCATCATCTAACCCTCCATTTCCCTGAAAGTCAAAAAGGAAAAAAAGCGCTACAAAAAAAATTGTGTACCATCAGCCTACATGTAAGAAGCTATTTCCTTCTCCTTGCCCTGTGTCACTTTCTCATAATCTTTTTTATGAAACCTTCTTTGGTTAAGAGTAAGCTCTGTTCAATTCTCTCGTTGTCCATTCTTTAGTACTCAATTCTTTGTATTTTAGAAATCACTCATTTTAAAAAATTTAATCACTAGTTTTCCTTAGTGAATGTAAGAGTCTTTTTGACAGAAAATGCTTACTTTTTTTATGGTCTGTCAGTGAAAATAAAAGACTTTGTAGTAAATGTTGCTAAGAGGTATTTTCTCCTTGAAAGGAACATTAAGGACAGGTCCCACTGCCAGCTGGATGCTATAACGATGTTTGGGATTTTTTTTTTTAATGGAAGGCAGAGCTTTAGGAAGAGATTAGAAAACTTGATTGTAAAAATCAGGCTTTGCATCCAATCATAAAATGACCAGAAATGCAACCAGAATGGTTACCTGTCCTCACAGAATATGAAACCTTGTCTCCAAATCAGTATGCTTGTCGCCTTAATCCTCTGCTGGTATGGCATTTTATCTAAGTGTGCAAGCATCAATTCCCCAACTCAGATATCTGAAACGGGAAGTCATGGATTACCCAATTTACATGGAGCTTTGCTATCTTTTTATGTCTCATAATCATGGCCTTCGTGAAGATGTCATTAAGAACAATGTGTCCTCAGAAAGGCCCACAGAAAACACTCCTGACTTTTTTGTTGTTTGCTCTTTTTTTTATTTTATTTTTTTACTGAAAGCAGTTGTGCTCCGTTACAATTGCTTTGCTGAAATTGGTGATTAAGAGGGTCACAACAACCTCTGGAGAGACTGGAAACTTGTGTAGGTGTTTTTGTCTTGTAATATGATTGTGTGAGAGAATTTATTTGTTGTGGTTTTGTATCTGTATTGTGATTTTCCTTTATGCTGATGTTATACTGATTTTAGTTCATAGAGATCTATTAGAAAACCTAGATAACTAAATATAATTTCTGCCTCATGTACAGCAGTGTGAATGAATTCATCTCTATTATAAAGAAAACGGGCTGGTGGTTCACATGACAATCATCTGAGAAAAAGCCCCACCATTTGGTGATTTGAATCTTGGGTAAAGTAGAAGAGATAGGGTGGTGGGGGTGGGGTTAAAAAACAAAGCCCATTTACATTGGCTTCCTTCACCTGCATTCTTCAGAATTTCAAATTTGATATAATAAGTTTTATCAGATAAAGAATGAAAGATCACATTTTATGATGATTATGGAAACCAATGCATTCTTATAGAAACACAAAACAGCTGTGTCTCCCCTACCTGTATGTGATGAAGACAAAATGAAATGTTCTTCACGCAGTGCCTCACCGTCTTCTCTAAAGCTCTAAATAGCTTTTCTTCTCTGTTAAAGGTATTATCTTTTACCTACAATATATACGTTATTTGTTTTCATAATTCAAATGAATTTGATCTTTAAAAAATAGTACAGAATATACTGGCCCAGCACATTACAAAACTACCTCTGGTTATGGAAATCTCTACATAACACAGTCTTTTCTAAGGACACAGCAACCTTACATTCAATTACTATTGCAATGCTGTGTCATTTCATGCAACTTAATTTGCTGTTGCTCATTTTCACAATGGCACCTATGTCATAGCAGTTGTAAGATTATAAACCTTTTCTCTGCACTTTTTAAAAATAGCACATATTATGTATGGACATAAATTATATTAACTTGTAGATTTGTACAATAGCAATATTTGATCAACTAACTAGAACATACTGTTTTTCTCATAAGAACCATTCCAGTATATTTTACAGGGCTTATTTACAAAATACTCTTAGGCCCATAGTTAAAGAAATGTAACTATTAACTATTAAATTTGATATAACTCTATCAAATTTAAAGAATAATAACTAATCTTCCATTGGGGAGCAATCTTCAGAGTTAAAATAGGGGTCACATAGGTTTAGTTACATTGTTTTGTCATTTTTACATGTGATACCTACTAGCATTCAGATAAATGTAGCTTTTATATGTTTTTGGCATTTTTTTTACAAGACAGACATACTGAAGTTGCAGGTAAACATTATTTCTTAGCAATCAAAATGGCCATAAGACAAACTCAGACCTAGCCTAGTGCTGGACATGGACACCAATGCTCCATGGAATCATAGTTTAGTTAGACACATAATATTTGTAGTTGATTTGGGCTCTGAATTTCACACAGTGAACCTTAGAACTTAAGGGATAGTAATGATAGAATGTTATTTAATGTTAAAACTCCTTTGTAGTATTTATCTAGAAAATTCGTGATGAAATAGGCTGCAGAGTTCTTTGTAATCTACAGAACATCCAGTTCCCTCAGTCTTAGGATCTCCATGCTCCAAACCAGTCTGATATGGAGAACAATATTCTGGGACTGAGGGTTGTCATTGCAGTGTCCAGGGAGCCATCCTCAGATATGTTACTTTGCATTTATTGGTCAAGGATCCAAATGAATTGAACATGGGAGATGCAAGAATTGCAAGGTAAGAAATAGTACCCAAAACTAGCTCACCCTAATCAAGCCTTTCTCATGCTGCTTTACTGAAATATGCTGCTGTTCTTTATCTGCCTCATAAACTTTCGTTTATTTTTAAGAAACTAGCTTCAATGTCATCTCTTCTGCGAATACCCCCCCCCACACACACTGCTATTCCTTCTATGGTAGAAATCAATTTCTCCCTCCTATGTGCACTTGTAACCCTAATGAATTATTTAAGCAATTCTCTCCATTGGATCAATTTCAAGTATTTAAGATTAAATATTTCTGCTTTAATAATAGTAGCTAACGTTTATTAAACACTAATTATGTTTCAGATATTGTGCCAAAGCCTTTCTTTCACTTACTCATTTTAATTTTCATATAACTATGGGGTAGGTTTGATTCATTTCACTTTCCAGGTAAAGAAACAGAAGCTTCAGGAGGGTGCGGGTATTATTAACATTCCACTAGTTTTTTTTTTTTTTTTTTAACTAATAAGCCCTACTCTTCTGGATTAAGTTGAACACATGATGCCCTGCAAGAGACCCCCATTTCCCAGACTTCCTTGTAACTAGACCTGTGTTTGTAACTGGGTTGGGGTAAACAAGATCTGAGGGAAGTGCATTTAATTCCTGTCTTGGCCTGTACCATGGTCCTTGGGACTTGAACGATATGGCAATGCTTAAGCTTCAACCAGTCAGATGAAGACACTGTTTGAGAAAAGTGCTGCAAAAGTCGGGGAACTGTGTTTCTGAAGGATTTTATGAAGCAGAGCTTATATGCTCCCATCTCAAAGGTTATTAGAAAAATAAATGGTTTGCCAACTTAAACTACTATGCTTTGGAATCTCTTTGTGATAGATGCATGGTCTTTGCCCTAACATAGGTTGGGGGAGGCGGTTAAAGAAACACTCACATTAAGAGATAGAATCAAGATTCAAACCAAGCAGACTGAATTCAGAACTTAACCTGCTAGTTTTTAAATTTCTAATCTCTCACTGTGGTCTGTACCTGAGAGTTCAATACATGTATGATGAATTGAACAGAATCTTCCTCTTAGGTAATAGCTTTATACCCTAACTCTACCAATATTTCACCTGAGCTGCTGACAAGTGCAAAATTGATTGATTTGAGATTTATCTCTTCTCCAGTCCAGCCTATGCAGCTGATTTTCTGATTAACTGTGAAATGCTTCATTGCTGACAGGACAACCTCTAAAAAGATTAAGGGGAAAAAATCTAATTAATATCCCTGCAGGCTACTTTAACTACAATTCACTTTTTGTTCACAATTGAAAAGTATAAGAAGTTGATAGATGTGATAAAAAAAAATATGTAACAGCTTACACAAGAGTATGTCCCAAATTAGAAGCTGCTTATTTTATTCAACAGCATTATCTTGAGTCAGAAGAAAGATTTTGGAAGAGACTTATTTGAACGCCGTATATATTCACCAACAGGACCTACAATCTCTTTTTAAATTAATTCTCAATTTTATTTTATTATTGTGGCCTTTAGTAGAAATGATCTGATTGTCTATTTCCTGACCTATCATCATACAACAGAAATATCCTTAACTTTCACATTCTATTTCTATGTTAAGCCTCTTCTATTCAGTGGATCTAGTGTGAGCCCCTAAAAAGGTATAAAAAAATGAACACAAGAATTGATATCTGCTATCGGTCCCAAGAATGTCCATGTTAATGTTGGTGTGGAAAATCATGCTACCACAAGAGAAAATAAGATTAAGGCTTGGAAAGAAATGCACTATATTTATGTGTCTACAAAAGGATCATTACAAGTCACACAAAGCCACAGGGGAGCACCATGTTTTGATCAGGTGGCCAAAGACAGAATGAAGAGAAAGTCTAGGCTAATGCCTTTATTGGGCTTTCCTTGGGAAAGTCAATGAAGGGAAGCAGATGTAGTTTAGAATTGTCTACTTTCAAACTTCCAGTAGCTGGTCTCTGGTTGTCTGGGTACCGAACTCTGGAATGATTTAGGGTTAAAAAAATAGTGGCTTACTCAATGTTAGAGGAGGAGGTGAATCGGGCTCAGGATTGGTTGGTTTGTACATAAAAGTTTTGTTCCCAGCTACTTGCTTTCTCTAAGAATTTGTTAGTCCTAGGAGTGGGGTAATCAGGCCTCTACCAGCAAGACATGGAGCATGAAGAAGTTTTCACTCTCATGCAAAATAAGAAGACTACATGTTCAAAGGAAAATGATATAATCACATAAAATAATGATAACAACCAGTATATATTGAGTGTTTACACACTGTGTTAGATGCATTTTTATATATGTACTATTTCTATTTAATCCCCAGAACTATCCCATATGTAAGGCACTAATAAAATCTACAGTTTACAGATGTTACATTGAACTTAAGCTATGCTCCCAAGACAAATACTTAAATGGTATAGATGGTGTGGGAGTCAAGGTTTAATAGCTTCAAAGATCTGGCTCTCTGCTGATTTCTGAAAATGTGAACAGTACCAAAGTTATAATAGAAAGGGAAAGTTGATCGGTTGTCCAAGGAAGGAATTGGCTGTTTCTGATTAAATAGTCAGAAAATAGCAAAGACTTAATGGAAGAAGGAAAAAAAAGACCACAGCAACTAAGCATGAGGTAAATACAATAAGTATTAAACAAACGGTGACAAATGCTTAAGTAACTATATTGGGTGGTATGCAAGGGTATACAAATGTATTAACTGACATATGCTAGATTCAAGCAAGATCTCTAATATTGTAATTCTTAGAAAGGCAAAAATCAAACTTCAGCCAAATAAAATCAGGTACTTGAAAGGAATGAGATGGGATCAAGGGGAGAAAGGTTGATGAATGAAGCGAAGACAGGGAAAATGCAGTCAAGAATCTAATGTTCAATCTACAAAATTAAGGAGAGTGGGTAGGGGAGGGATGGATGAGATTGTTGAAAGGGGTGACATTGATCACGATATAGTGCATTCATAAACGGCTTTGCTAAATGGCAACTTCTTTGTACAACTAAAGATAATAATAAATATATCCTAAAAATAAATAGAACACATTTTCTCTAATACAAAAAGCAAAACAGAAGTGTTGAATGAACACATAGTTGCCACTAATTTAAATATTAGGGATGTTAACATAAAACATGATGAAAATAGGTAAATGAGAAGGCAAAAAGTTAAGATAGTATATATAGTAGGCTGAGAACTGTTCTTCCAAACTAGAAGCCCATCTCGGGGCCAAGAGCTTTCTATTGGGTGATTCTGAAAGTGTGTTCCACTGATCATTCATTTCAAGATCATTAGCCTCAAAACATTTGGAAAGTTTGTAAAACTACAGACTTCCTGGTCATACCCTTGAACCAGGTCGAACCTTAGAATCTGCCTTTCAGCAAGCTCCTCGGATAATTCTCCTTAAGCACATTAAAGTTTAAGAGCCTTTGCTAATCTATCCATTATTTATTAAGTCTTGAGATGAAAGTGGCTCAAGTCAAGCTAACAGCTGACAAAGAACAGTTACCCACTAATAGAACGTGTGTCTGGGGAGTACGTGGGAAGGAGAGGAGAAGCTTGAAAACCATTCCAATAAGTTATGCATCTGAACACTTCTTTTTCTCATAGATATAATAAAGGTAATATTAGGTAATATGAACATCAAGGGAGTCCTAAAGGAAAGCTAAGGTTTCTCTCTCTCTCTCTTTCTCTGTCTCTTTCTGTTTTCTCCTCCCTTCTGCCCTCCCGACTCCCGCCTCAGTCATAGGGCTTGAACTCAGGGCCTGGGCACCTACGCTCTTTTTGCTCAAGGCTAGCACTCTCCCACTTTGGGCCACAGCTCCACGTCCAGTTTTTGAGTGGTTAATTGAAGAAAAGTCTCACGGGAATTTTTCTGCCTGAGCTGGCTTTGAACCATGATCCTCAGATCTCAGACTTCTGAGTAGCTAAGATTACAGATGTGAGCTACCAGCACCCCTCACTAGATTTTTTATTTTAAGCAGAAGTAGAACAGAGATGCAGGATAATGTTGTTGTGGCGATTATGTGCTGGATGTTGGACGCCTAGAACATTCTTATTTCATGTCTCTATGTCCTGAGCTTTTTCTTGTCTGCTTCCTTAGTGGAAACATCAGAGCTGAGATCAAATCCACCCACCCCCTGCACACATCTTCATCTCTCCCTAAAGAGAGGGAAAACAAAGAGAATAGGACAATTACTGTGTGTTGATTCTCAGTGTTCCTTTTTTTTTTTTCCTCGGTCGTGTAGCCTGAATTCTGGGCCTGGGTGCTGTCTCTCAGCTATCTAGGCTAGCACTCTACCACTTGAGCCACAGTGCCACTTCTGGCTTCTTCTGATTATGTGGTGTTGAGGAATCAAACCCAGGGCCTCATACATACAAGGCAAGCACTCTACCACTGAGATACCTTCCCAGCCCTGATTCTTAGTGTTCTTGTTATAACCTTGTAAACAACAAACAAAATCTCATAAAGACTTCAGCATTAATGTTCCCTGGGAAAATGCAGGTGACTGAAGAAGAAAAATTACCTGTGATTCTCCCCTGGTGAGAATCTTTAGATGATTTGTCACTCTTTTTGATTTCTTGCTAATTGAATGGATATTTAGTTTGGACAATTTGTCTTTCAGTGATTCATCCTCATCATTCTTCTTGTATTTTAGAACTGAAAAGGAAAAGTGCATTCTCATATCAGAGCACTGCAGCATAAGAAGTGTGTACTTCATTACAAGTTTTCAAGATCAACATTTATTTCAAGGTAAAAATTCATATGGCTTTTGACCCTCGTCTGAAAATGTCATATGCTGTAGGCCCATCGTTTCGTATGCCAGATGAACCCCCACCCAAGAACCTTCCAAAACTCAACCCTTAAAAATTTGACTCCTCAGGGCACCAAATTAATTTACCTGCCATATTAAAGAAATCTTTGGTCTGAGCACCAGTAGTTCACGCCTGTAATCTTAGCTGCTCAGGAGACTGACATCTGAGAATTGCAGTTCGAAGCCAGCCTGGGCAGAAAAGTCCTGTGAGACTCTTATCTCCAATAAGCTATTAAAAAAATCTGGAAGTGGCACTGTGGCTCAAATGGTAGAGTACTAGCCTTGAACACAAAGAAGCTCAGGAACAGCACTCAAGCCCTGAGTTCAAGTCCTAGGACTGGCAAAAAAAAAAAAAAAAAAAAAGAAGAAGAAGAAGAAGAAGAAATCTCTGAACTGGGGAAATAAGTGTTCTACCACAGAACACTTACTTTCTTGGCATGTATGAAAAGAAAAAAGAAATCTCTATAAAAAAAAACCTCTCCCTCTTGTCTCAGATAAGGCATCTATTATCTGGGGCTTCTGGGATAGTATATCATGACCCAAGTATCAAAAAACCAACTGTACCCATTTTAGGGCAACCTCAGATCTTAAAATAGGTCTTTACCAACTCAGAAATTGGGGACAAATTTAGTAACATCTCTGAGTTTTACTTATGTATTTTTAAAGCTATTTTATGCTTCTCATAGAATTCAAAATGTTAATGCTCCTAACATTTAGTGTTGGTAAGGGAATACGAAGGTGGACAATCATATGCACTGCTGGTGTGGACGAAACTAACATAAATTTGAAGAGAAAAACATGGCAGACTCTAACCAAAATGAAAACATTCACAGTCTATTATTAGGAAGCCCAGGCAGAGGAATCCACTTTCATAATTAAGCATATAATACTTTATATTACTTATTGTGGTTTTTCTTCTATTTGCAAAATATAAATTTTTCCGATAGAGCAATAGTCTAATAAATAGTGATAGACTCATAAATAGGATACTATGGAACCAGAAAAGGAAGATAATATTACCTGAAAGAATGTTCATGATATATGATTACTTCCCCCAAACAAAAGGCATGCTGGAGGTAGGCTCAGCGACAGACCATTGTTTTAGTCCTTGGGCAAAGCTCTTGGTTTGGTTCCCAGAACCATACATACACACAAAAAAAAGTGATTTAAGAAGCAAAAATCAGGCTGTAATACCACACTGGTTCAGGAAGAGAAGAAAAGAAAGAAAAGAGAAACACACCACACACACACACACACACACACACACACACACACACACACAAAACAGACAGTGAGACAGAGAAAAAGAAACCTAGAAGGTCTAAAGAAAGCAATAAAATGTGAGCTATGTAAACTTAAGTCACATTAGTGGAAAAAAATTTAAACCTTGAGATAGTTTAAATCATAACAAAAAAATTACAAATTGTAATATATGAGCTATAATCTACTTTTGAGTATTATCACATCTTAACATTTTACCCATTATATTTTTTGTTGAAAAGTATTATCTGGACCTGGTGGCACATCCCTGTAATCCCAGCATTTGGGGGAATGGCTGAAGCAAGAAGATGCTGATTTTGAGACCAGCCTATGCTGTATAGTGAGGCTCTGTCTCATAAAACAAACCAAAGCAAGCAAAACAAAACAGCCTTATTCTCATTGTTGATATCCCAAAAGGATTATTATCCCACATACTAGGGCTCATATATCTGCCTATCTTTATTCCTTTACTGTATATGGACGGAATTACAGAATACATAGCATTACGTGTTTTCAAACTTCATATAACTAGTACCATATTGAACATATTCACTTGCTAATTTCCTTCTTCTAAAAGCTCAAGATTGTATTTTTGAAATTAATCCAATAGATACCTGCACTTTTATTTCATTGATTTTTAAAAATCTTTTCATAGTATCATAGCATGAAATGTATGGTTAATCCAATATCTGGATGATTATGCAAACCTTTAAAATTGTGAATAATTTTAATTATTAGTACTTATTTCTTTACCACATGCGCAAGGTTTTCTCTCATACATATTCCTAGAAGACGAATTCTGAGTCTTTGGTGCATAAGTAGTCAGCTTTAGTAAATATTGTCAAATTATTCTCTAAAGTGGGGGTTCCCCTTGAGATTGCGACTTTCAGATTGAGATGTAGAACTTAACATTATCCATTACAATTTTTTATAAAACAGTTGGGCTGGGAATGAAAGGTCACTGTGACTTTACTTTTCTTCCCCTGGTGGTTAGCAAATACTTGCTGATATTCCTGTGAATTTCTTTTTATTGGTATGTTCTTATTCATTTATTGATCATTGCATATTCTGGATAGTAATCCTGTATGTGCACTTTTCCTTTTATTTATGATGTCTTTTACAGTTTTAACCTTTATTTTAAGCTTTTCTCGAAAATTTTAACTTATTAACAGAACCGTTTGAATGAATATTGGAGACAGAAATCAACAAAAACTAAAGAAAGGGTTGAGACCATTTGGCTCTAAAGTCCTAGCATTATTTTAATGTTGAATCAAGATCTTTCTATTAGAAGTGCAAAACGAATGAAGAACTCTTTGGATATTAATCACACTGAGAGAAGACCCAGATGTCCTACCTCTGGGATAAACAAGGTGCAGGTAATTATCTTCCTGTTTTGAGATGAAAATTTTCCATTTAGACATTAACTTTATGTCTCAGCTTAAAAGTCGCTAAGTGGCATTTATTTATTTTAGAAAGAAGTATAAGTATACTTTTATCAGAAGAGCAATCACTACCCCCAGAATCTCTATTCCAGATGAGTCCAGTGGCACACCTGTCTCTGCCCCTCTGCAATAATTTTCTACTGCTACAACCACCTGTGTATGTCTCTATGTCTCCCTACCACACAGTCCTCTGGTGACAGGACTACAGGCTATGGGAATTTGCTGCCCACAATGTGTCACAAAAGACTGCAGTGCACAAATGAAGTTGGGAATTTGAGTAAGGCTGTTTTGTTGTTTGCTTTGTTTTGTTTTTTGGCCAGTTCTTCTTGCTTCATGCTGTTCTCATAGACTCGGCTGAGAAAGCAAAATCCACAGTCTGTTCTCCAACTTAGAATTCAAGATTTCAAGTGATTATGTTCACTGAGTTGTACTCAAGACATTGTGATTGTCAGAGACAGAACAGCTCAGTCATGGAGAATACCCAACCCATCATGTGTCTTCCTACCTAAGTCTTTCCTTCTTTTCAGTTCATTAATGTTAACGTTAATGTCCTTCACAGCAGCAAAAGCATCCTCCAGTGCTCTGTAATCCGGGTGGGAGGGAGGGGTGGAATTCCGAAGCTCACACAGTAGCAGTGGGTATTTCATCACACGCTGGATTGGTTTGATCATCAAAGAGCCCATGTCCAATAGGTTTGGTTTGCCTCTGTAACAGAGACAAATAATGTCACTTGTGCATACAATTGTTTTGTTTGTTACATTTTTGTGATGTTTAATGATTTCTCTTAAGACTGTTCTCTTCTTTTTGGCTACAAAAATTTGTACAAATGAAAGCAAGAGCAAAAACAAAATAATAAGAAAGGCTGAATGACCATATTACTAAAGAAAACAAACAAAGCATGGTTGCCATTGGTTGCTTATGTCTGTCATCCTAGCTACTCAGGAGGCTGACATCTGAGGATCATAGTTCAAAGCCAGCCTGGGCAGGAAAGTCTGTGTGACTCTTATCTCCAACAAACTGCCTAAAACCAAGAAGTGGAACTGTGGCTCCAAGTGGTAGAGTGCAAGCCTTGAGCAAAAGAGCACAGGGACAGCAGCTATTCCCTGAGCTCACGCCCCACTAACAACGAAAAACAAACAAACAAACAAACAAAGACAAATCAAACAAAAGGAACAGAAATCATGATTTTTTAATCCGTGTTCCACATAGTTATAAATATATATTTATGTGTTTGTATATATACATATGTAATAGGCTTTATAATGTTGTGAGAAACAATTTCCATGACAAACAAGAAAACATTTTTTCCTCTGTCAGTGATGATTAGTGAGGAAACTCACTATTTAAAAAGCTAAACAGATGGTGTGCCTGATGATACACATCTATATCAGCACTCAGGAGACTGAGGAAGGATGATGGATAGATCTGGGCCAGCCTGAGCTACATCGTGAGATCATGAGACCCTTCTCAAAAACGAAAAGTGAAAAACATTCTAAACAGATGACTTGCAAAGTCTGATTAAAAAGAAAATTTGTGTTCACTTGCTTTCCCAAACTGAAAAGCTGAGTTGACAATATATCAGGGGGTCCCAGAATATCTCCAGAAAAGATTTATAGTAAATTCAATAGTTCTTCATTACTTTCACTACCACAAGTATTCCTAACATCACTATCACACACTTGCTTCCCTGTGAAACTTGTAAGCTCTGCAGTGACTATACAATGATGATGATCACGCTCACAACAGACTCTTCCATTAGGCCCTTCCAAATGAAGATTAGAGCTGTTCCATTGGGCAGGCACCTCACCAATGGAAAGAAGCTAAAAAGTCACTGTCATTAATAGTTCAGCCAAAAGGCAATAATTTCTAAAAGGTTCTCTATACAAAAAGACAAATAAGAATCCCAACAAGTGGAATTTTTCATACTTGTATTTTTAAAAACTGTATCTTAAAATTTTTATTTTATTGTAAAGATGCTATACAGAGGGGTTACAGTTACATGAGGAAGGCAATGAATATAGTTCTTGTTGAGAGTTGTTGCCCACTCCCTTGTTCTCCCACTAGCCCTTCTCTTTTTTGTGTGTGTCTTTTCTTTTTTGGTACTGGAGATCAAACCCAGGACGTTGTACTTGGTAGGCAAGCACTTTACCTCTGAGCCACATCCCAGGCACATACTTGTATTTTTTTAGGGTAGACAATAGACATGTAATTTGAAAAATAAAATAAACATAAATGTTGAATAAATTAAATGATTTGCATGACGAGAAATGGTCTGAAAGTACCTTACAGACCATCTAATTCAAGCCCACTAAATAAGAAGGTAAGGAACTTTATTATGTGTACTTGAACAGATAAATGCAGGTATATACAGGGATATAGTACATGCACTCACATATCACTATTATCTCTCCTCATTTTATTTTATCCATGTCACTTAGTACGATCTGGAACTTTCTTGTTTCCCTACTTGCCAGCCAACGATCAGTTTCCCTATCACTACTGTAACTCCACTATAACCTACTGCATCCTCTCAAGCTATAACAGTAGATTGAGAGATGACAGTTTTCTCAGGTGTTGGATAATACGTTTTACTTTATCTGAAACATTTCAGAAATTTCAAAATTCATGAGGAATTTTATTCATAGCAAATTATAATAGAGAGGTTGGAGGCCTGGCTCAGGTGGCAGAGTGCCAGCTGATGAGCAAAAACATCAGATACCAAGTTGGCGTCTAATCTTGATTAAAAAAAATTAGAATACCAGAGACAAAGATTAAGCAAACTAAATGCAACATTGTGAAGGAATATCAAAATAAATACTAACAGTTTACAAGAGTGTGAAAGGTTGCTTTAATATACCTGATCTTGTATTTCTTATTCCATTTGTACCAAATCAACTTAAAAAGGGAGAGAGAACAGCAACCAAAGATCAAAGGAGAATCAGAAATGGGAGGAGAAAATATTTGATTATTGGTTTCCAAGAAAACTGAATGGAATAAATGAAAACTACTATACCAAAAATCAACTAAAAACATATTATAATGAAAAGCATATCAGTAGCATAATCCTAAAGTATGAAAAATAGCATTTTCTTTTGTATCTAAAGAGATTGTTTAACAATGCAACAATTTTCACACTTATCTAGAAATAATTCCCTTAAGAAACAAGTCAAAAATGTCAAAAATAATAGAGCAAATTATATTAGATTTATGATTATGGTTAGATTTTCTGTTAAGTTTTTTCATTTAATTATACCTAACTTAGTTTCTTAAACCACAGAAAATACTTTCAAAATACATAGTCAAATATTTCAAAGAAAATCTAACTTTAATGGTTATTTATAAGAATTCTCTATTTTTATGTGTACTTTTCTTTAAAAGACATTAAACCAAAAATAGCTCAGATGTATTAAAGGGAGCAGTTATATTTTTGAACTGCCCTTCTTTCTTTTATGTGTATACCTGTCACAAAACCAACCTAGAGCTTAAATTGTGTTTAAATGATAACAATTATTTCTCCTTCATCATAGCTGGGCATCAAAATTCTATTTCTTCCTTTTCATGTTTCAAAGGGCAACATTCAAATGACTATTGTTTCTTTTAAAAATGTCATAAAGCAAGTCTTAAAAGCATCTTTCTGAAAAAAATGAGAAATTTGCAATATACTTTGGGCTTCAGACATATACTTTGGACAGTTGTCCAAGTGATGGGCAATGATGTTCTGTTATCTGCATCAGACAGACAAGCAATATGGTAGAAAAGATAGAGGATGTGTTATAAGATAATGACACTCTAGGCATTTGGTGTGGAAAGTTCACCTCATCTAATCCCACCCAGTAAGATTAAATTCGGATAACTGTGGGAGGCAGATGAATCCTATCCCTGTGTCTGCCAGGAAGTAGGCTTTGACCTGCCTGCCCCTCCATAAGTAGCGAATGTGTAACAATTTCCGATAAACAACTGGCTGAAATGTAAGGTAGGTATCCATCTTAATTCTGTTTCAACTTCCTCTGCTTTATCATAAATACTTTGATGTTAGTGCTATCCTTAGCTACACCATTTTCATTACAAATTATTTCTGGATTTTATGAAATCAAGCAAACACAGCTAGCTTTGTTTTAGCAACGTCTAGTTTTGCTGCAGAGAACTTTACATCAAATAGAGGAAAAAACTGCACAATGAAAATATAATAACATTTAAGCAATATGAAATCTTTGGTGGAAAACAAAAAAAAACAAATCATCATAAGGCATAACTATATTTTTATTTAGAAACAGAAAAGAGAAAGAAAAGACTACAAGTATTGATCAAAATGCTTAGAGTTTCCTCTATTTCATTTCCAGAAATATCCTATATTTCATATTTATTTTATAGTAGCCAAAAGTATCTATTCTATTACTGATCCTTTTTAAAATGTACATCCTTATAAAACTCCTTGAGTCAAGTTTAAAGAACGCTACTATTGTTACACAATAATAAACAGCATTTTCTGTAATAAGTTGTAACTAAGAAAAAACTATAAAAAAACTATCAGTATATTTTAGAAGAGTAAAGGTAATGACTGAGTGGTAACTGATGTAGCTGACCAACAGAACCAGTAATTTTTAAGAAGCACTATTTGACCACTTCCCAAAGTTCATCAATTATAGTTATTGAATGCCTGTTGAAGTGGGGCGAATTTGTCTGGGGATCAGAATAAGAAGGATTAATTACACAAAAATCAGAAACTGCTTAATTCTTAATATGTTATCAAAATCAGAAAGATCATTTGAAGGACTAAGAACTAACTCCTGGAAATTATAAGCTACAGATTCCAGATAGGTCAAATATTTAATTGCTGAATATAAAACCAAGGAGGAATAGGGCTGGGAAAGATGGAAGAGAATGATAGAATGGGTAACACTGACTAGATGCAGTTCAATTCAAACTAATTTGTTGAATTGAAACTCCCTTGTACAGCTACTTAGAGATAATAATGAAAAAGAAAAAGATAAGTCAAAAATAAAACATAGGTTCTAGGAGCATAATTCAGTAACAGAGTGTGTGATTAGCTTGCATGAGGCCTTGAATTTGATCTCCACCACCAAATAAAAAGAGAAATAAAAAAGGAAACCATACAAGAACTTGAAGAATATATGAGATTACACTTTATTTTTTATTTTTTGGTCGGCCATGGGGCTTGAACTCTGGGCCTGGGCTCTGTCCCTCAGCTCTTCAGCTCAAGGCGAGCGCTCTACCACTTGAGCTACAGTGCCACTTCTTGAGATTACACTTTAAAAACTAATCTTGGAGTTAACAAGCAAGAAATAAAATCTGAAATTCACAATAAAAAAGTTATATCTCTATTTAAAATTTAGCTCTGCAAAACTATGCAGATAAAAGATAAAGACAGAAGCAGCCATAAACTATGTTAAAAGTCAAATAATAAGCTGGCAAATTACTTATGATATACAAGACTAACAAGGAGTTAATAAATTCACTAAAAATACACAAATCTATTAGGAAAAGATGAATATCTCAATAAAATCCTAGCTACTCAGGAGGCTGAGATCTGAGGATTACATTTTTCAAGGCAGCCAAGGAAGAAAAGTCCCCGTGACACACTTATCTTTAATTAACTATTCAAAAACAGGAAGTGGTGCTGTGGCTCAAAGTAGTAGAGCATTAGGCTTGAGCAAAAGAGCTCATGGACAGCACCCAGTCCCTGAGCTCAAGCCCCATGACTGACAAAAAAACAAAAAACAAAAGTTCGTGGGCCTGGGAAGGTGGCTCAGTGGTAGAGCGCTTGCCTTGCATACATGAGGCCCTGGGTTTGATTCCTCAGCACCACATAAGCAAAAAGAAAAAAGCCGGAAGTGGCTCTATGGCTCAAGTGGTAGAGCGCTAGCCTTGAGCTGAAGAGCTGAGGGACAGCGCCCAGGCCCAGAGTTCAGTCCCCACGACCGGATCCCTCCCTCTCCCCCAAAGTTCATGTATTAGCAATGAAATACAATGTAATGTTAAGTATGTGTAAGTATGCATTAAAAATGCCCAAAATTATTAGCAAAGCTATTTAAACAACAGAGTATCATTTGAGACCTGTTACATTGCCAAAGTACAAAGTTAAAAATATTAATAGTATTTAGTCTTGATAAATATAGTCAATAAATAAACAATTCATGCATGAATAGTGAGAATATAAATTAGCTCAATTTTTATGAAATTTTCTTACAAGTCATCAAAAGCTCTTTAATGGAACAATTCTATTTTCAGAAATTCATCCACATGAAAAGAGATAAAGAAGGTCGCTACATACTAATTAAAGGATCTCTCCTTCAGGAGGATATTACAATTCTAAATATCTATTCGCCAAACAATGGAGCACCCAAATTTATCAAAGAAACACTACTTTCCCTCAAATCCCATATAGATCCAAAGACATTAATCGTTGGGGATTTTAACACACCACTCTCCCCACTAGATAGATCAACTCGGCAAAAACTCAACAGAGAAACCGCAGATCTAAACAGCTGCATAGATCAATTAGACTTAACAGACATTTACCGAACATTTCACCCAGCAGCATCAGAATACACGTTTTTCTCAGCAGCACATGGAACGTTTTCTAAAATAGACCACATTTTAGGCCACAAAGCAAACTTGTCTAAATTCAGAAACATTGAAGTTATACCTTGCATTCTCTCTGACCACAAGGGAATAAAGTTAGAACTCAACACCAAAAGC
The DNA here is from genome assembly GCF_019054845.1 of Dipodomys spectabilis. Taxonomy (NCBI): domain Eukaryota; kingdom Metazoa; phylum Chordata; class Mammalia; order Rodentia; family Heteromyidae; genus Dipodomys; species Dipodomys spectabilis. The sequence continues at coordinate 4,392,638 of NW_024870974.1, forward strand.
CACCAAAGAAAGTCCGGTATCACATGGAGGCTGAACAACACACTGCTGAATCATGAGTGGGTCATGGAAGAGATTAGAAAGGAAATTCAAATGTTCATGCTATTCAACAAAAATGAACACACAAAATACCAGCTCCTCTGGGACACAGCAAAGGCAGTACTCAGAGGCAAGTTTATAGCTCTGAGCTCCTACATCAACAAATTGGAGAGATCTGAAACTAACAATTTAATGACACATCTAAACCTCCTTGAAAAAGAGCAGCAAGATAAACCCCAATCCAGTAGACGGAAAGAAATAATCAAAATTAAATCAGAATTAAATGAATTAGAATCCAAAAAAACTATAGAAAGAATCAACAAAACAAAGAGTTGGTTCTTTGAAAAAATTAACAAAATTGACAGACCCTTAGCAAATCTTATCAGAAAAAGAAGAGAACACACCCAAATTAATAAACTCAGAGATGAGAATGGAAACATCACCACGGAAACAAGCAAGATTCAGAACATTATAAGGGAATACTTCTCAAAACTTTATGCTAATAAGTTTGAGAACTTGACAGAAATGGACCTCTTCCTAGCAAATATTGACATGCCAAAACTAAACCAAGATGAGGTAAACTATCTTAACAGGCCCATATCAAGCATTGAAATAGAAACAGCAATAAGAGACCTCCCAGCTAAGAAAAGTCCAGGACCAGATGGTTTTACAGCGGAATTTTACAAGGCCTTCAAAGCAGAGCTCACACCAATTCTCCTCCAACTCTTCAATGAAATTGAAAGAGAAAGCTCACTACCGAACACATTCTATGAAGCCATCATAACCCTCATCCCAAAACCAGGTAGGGACTCATCAAAGAAAGAGAACTATAGACCCATTTCTTTGATGAACATTGATGCGAAACTTCTCAACAAAATTTTGGCCAATCGACTTCAACAATTCATCCAAAAAATCATACACCACGATCAAACAGGATTCATTTCAGGGATGCAAAGCTGGTTCAATATACGCAAATCAATTAATATTATTCATCACATCAACAGGAGCAAGAATAAGAACCACATGGTTATCTCAATAGACGCAGAAAAAGCATTTGACAAGATCCAACACCCCTTTATGATGAAGGTTTTGGAAAAATTAGGAATCCATGGAACATTCCTCAATACAATAAAGGCTGTATATGACAAACCTACAGCCAGCATTATACTCAATGGTGAAAAACTAAAGCCATTTCCTCTTAACTCAGGAACAAGACAAGGATGCCCACTCTCTCCACTTCTTTTCAATCTAGAATTAGAATGCCTAGCTACAGCAATAAGACAAGATGCAGACATAAAGGGGATCCAAATAGGGAAAGAAGAAATAAAACTCTCCCTCTTTGCAGATGACATGATCTTGTATTTAAAGAATCCCATAGACTCCACTCCCAAATTACTCAAGCTGATTCAAAACTTTGGCAAAGTAGCAGGTTATAAAATTAACCCCCCAAAATCAATGGCTTTTCTGTATGCCAACAATGAGAAAAGTGTGGCTGAAATTAGGAAAGCAACTCCATTTGTAATAGCCTCACAAAAAATAAAATACCTAGGAATTAACTTAACTAAAGAAGTGAAGGACCTCTATGATGAAAACTTTAAAATCTTGAAAAAGGAAATCAACACAGAACTTAAAAAATGGCAAAACCTCCCATGCTCCTGGATTGGAAAGATTAACATCGTGAAAATGGCAATACTGCCCAAGGCTATCTACAAATTCAACGCAATACCTATCAAAATTCCACCCTCATTCTTCAAGGAAATAGAAGAGGCAATCCAAAAATTCATATGGAACAATAAAAGACCCCGAATAGCAAAAACGCTCCTCAACGGAAAGAATACTGCTGGAGGAATATCAATACCAAATTTCAAACTCTACTATAAAGCCATAGTAATCAAAACAGCTTGGTATTGGCATAAGAACAGACCTCAGGACCAATGGAATAGAATTGAAAACCCAGAAATGAACCTACAGACCTATAGCCATCTAATCTTCGATAAGGGAGCTAAAACAATAGAATGGAAGACAGACAGCCTCTTCAGTAAATGGTGCTGGCAAAACTGGTTAACTACATGTAGAAAACTAAAGCTAGATCCTTATATATCACCCTGCACCAGAATCAACTCCAAATGGATCAAAGACCTTGAACTCAAAGCAGACACTCTGAAAACATTACAGGATGGAATAGGAGAAACCCTGGGTCTCCTTGGCTCAGGCCGAAATTTTCTGAATAGAGACCCGGAAACACAACAAATCAAAGAAAGGCTGGACAAATGGGATTGTATAAGGTTGCAGAGCTTCTGCAGGGCAAATGACATAGCTAGCAAGATCAATAGAAAGCCCACGGACTGGGAGCAGATCTTTACTAGCCATACAACGGACAAGGGTCTCATATCTAAAATATACTTGGAACTCAAAAAATTAAACCACCCAACAACAAATCCTCAAAGAAACAACTGCCCAATAAGTAAGTGGGCGAAAGACTTAAAGAGAAGCTTCTCTGAAGAAGAAAGAAGGATGGCCAATAGACACATGAAGAAATGTTCAACATCCCTAGCCATAAAAGAAATGCAAATCAAAACAACATTGAGATATCACCTCACTCCAGTTAGAACAGCAAAAATCAAGAACTCTAACAACAACAGATGCTGGAGGGGATGTGGACAGAAAGGAACCTTACTTCATTGTTGGTGGGAATGTAAACTTGTTCAACCACTTTGGAAAGCAGTATGGAGGTTCCTCAAAAGACTCCACATAGAGCTCCCCAACGACCCAGCAATCCCACTTTTGGGCATTTACCCAAATGATCACAAACAAGGCCACACTAAAGCTACCAGCACAACTATGTTTATTGCAGCATTATTTACCATAGCTAAGACATGGAACCAACCCAGATGCCCCTCAGTAGATGAATGGATCAAGAAGATGTGGTATATATACACAATGGAATTCTATGCCTCCATCAGAAAGAATGACATTGCCCCATTTGTTAGGAAATGGAAAGGCTTGGAAAAAATTATATTAAGTGAAGTAAGCCAGGCCCAAAGAAACATAGGTCCCATGGTTTCCCTTATTTGCAATATCTAGTATAGGTATGAGTCAAGCGGAAAAAGTCAGATAGTGTGATGTTAGGAAAACAAAACCTCAAATATGTATTTTAATGTTTTTGTTTCTTTCATGCATGTGTTTCTAATGCATTTATAAGATTATTTCTTTGTTGCTTTGTATGTCCCTCCCCCACAGTGTAACCCCTGCTTTCACTATATTTGATGTCAGTATAACATGTGGAGGAGACGGGGACAAACAAGTCGTTTAAGGATTCAGGTGGACCTGTTGCAACAATGAGAAGTACAAAATGTCATGTCAAAACCAGCTTTACAATGTCGGTGAGGGGGGGGGGAGGGGGGGTATGATTGGGTGGGAGGGAGGGGGGAGGCTGGGAAGGGAGGTGAAGGGTAAACAAAGGAGGAGGATGCAATGCTTGGTAAGAAATGTATGCATTATCCTGCCCATGTAATTGTAACCCCTCTGTACAGTATGTTCTCAAATAAAATAAAATAAAATTTAAAAAAAAAAAAAAAAAAGAAATTCATCCTAAGCCAATACTGAGATTATTGTATAAATATAATGCATAACAATGAGCATATAACACCAACATTTATAAGACAGATAGGATTCAACTGTAAGGATTTGTTTAAACAAAATTATCATAAATATAAATTATGGTATATCATATATATCATTTATATATACAAATTATATATCATATAAACTGTGATATAAACTATTTGATATATAGTTATGCATATATAAAGAATATTATACAATTAAAAGATGTGGATTTATTTTGACTGACATAGAAAGAGGTCCATGATGAATTGATGAATGAGTTGCAAGCTGACGGGAAATAATACATGCTCTATTTTGTTCTGTGTCTATGTGCGTGTGTAAGAAAATAGCCTTCAATGACATGGAAGTTATTGCAATGTCAAAGGTTTTATTCTTCTCATTTCTTTTTGACTTTGCAATGTTACAAAGTGAACAACCAGTCATCTATGTCATTTTGAGACCAGTAAGAATTGTGATTGAGTTCTGCAGGTAGCAATAACTGGTCAGACAGGGAACATATGTGGAAAAGAACTTCATAGGTCTTCATGCTTTTGCATGAATAACAAAAGAAAACATTGCTGGATAGAGTTGTTTAGAACAGACACTTTCTTTCCTGTTTTTGAATGAGGTACGGGTCAGAGGCTTTCTTGCAGACTCTATGATCCCTCTGGGTACTCTGGTACTTTCATGTTTGTATAAAATTATAATTCAAAATAAACATTTTATAATTTATAAATATTTGACATTTTAAAAAATGCACATTGTAGAAAAATCAGCAGTTTTCACTTGTAAATGTTTTGGATGGCATTTACAAACTCCCATGACTTCAATGCACTCTTGGCTTTGCTGGCCTTCACTACTAAATAGCCACAATTACACTGCGTTTGACATTGCCTTTTACCCTTTTCTGTGGCAGCATGTGGCCTCCCTGACCTCAGCAAGAGGAACAGGAGGAAAATAAGTCCTGCCCAGCTGGCTTTGATGTTCACCCAGACACCCGCAGTGATTGTCTTTCTTCTCTTTTAGTTCTTGGTGTAATGAATAGGTTAGCGGGAGCATTACCAATCCTGCCAACTCCTATACAGCAGGATTGCTGCAGAAGCTAGGGCAGTTTTATAGGCAAGTGTTTCCATACAAAGCATGGTTTAAGTATTCTGTATGGATGAATCTGTGCATGCTAACTGCACCAAAGATATTTCCTTACCTGCTCTCAATCTCTGTTTCTCTCTGCTTTGTCACTTGATTATAAAGACTTCAGCAAGTAGAACCCAAGCCAAATTTGTGACACATGGCTCTCACAACCAGCTATGAAGCTCTAGTACTTGACATAGGCTTTTATAATGAGGTGGCCACTCTCCAGGGTAGCTAGGCATCTCATATGTAAAGGGACAAAAAGGCTCCTCACTCTGCAATTCAGATGATTTCATAATTTGAAACCTCAAATTTGAAAACTCAAATCTATACATATTTAATTATTCTAAAGGATGCATATCCTTTCTGAAATAGAACACCTGTGAAGTGGGTATCTAACTGAGTTCATTGACTGATCTACAAGCCTTCTATATGGTACCTGAGTCCTCTATTTCATTTCTGGAATTTTGTCTCTCCTCGTGGTTACTCTCTACCCAAACATTAATGACAGATATTTATGGATTCAACTGACATAATTTCTATTTTGTAAATTTTATATTCTTCATTATAAACTACAGGATGGAGAGACTGGGAAAGAATGAGGGAACAGAAGACACTGTTCAAAAGGAAATGTTCTCATTACTTGACTCATGTAATTGTAAGCCCACTGTACATCACAATAATAACAATAAAGTAAATTAATAATAATAATACCAGATTGCATCCTACAAACATGTACAATTACCAAATGTTAATTCAAAAAAGTACTTACTCTTGCATGTATATTTTCCTGTAAGAGAGAGAAAAAGATAAATTATGTAAATATATGAAGTAATATGCAACATTACAAAACAATTATTATGTTGCTATGTAAAATAGTTTCATGAAGACGCAATGAGGTTAGTTTCATTGTTTTATAATCATGTCCCTAAAATTTCATTTTAGGTATTCACCATTTTCGTTTTATACTTTATATAAAGCTGAAAACTTGTCATTCAGATTATAGTAAGTTTTCTTCATTTAAAAGTAGACTAAAATTTTCTTTACATTATTAAAGAAAGCTATTAAATATAACAATGTGGGTAACCAAGATTTCAGAAAGCTGTTGTTAAATGCTCTATAATATTTCTCTGTATCATTTTAGATAGCGAATAAACTATTTACTTTTCAATAATATAAAAAAAAAAAAAGACTTAACTAAGGTACTGCTAGAGTCTGTGGCTACCATTTTGCTCCTATAACACTGAAGCTATTCCATGGAATGGAATAGAAACATCTTTACTCTATTTCCTGACATTCACCCCGACCCCATGTGGTTTATAACTATGGCAACCACACAAATTCCTTGCTAGAAATCCTCAGGACCTTACATTGTCCTTCTTCTGCCCAGCTTTTTCAAAGCAACAGCTGCTATAAGTTTAGAAAATTATTCACAGTTTTTAAAAGAACCCTTCTACTGCCATGGAAGAAATCCTTCTAGAAATCGCCCACTGCTAACCACTTCCTGCCAATACGTCTCTCCATTTTTCTGTTCACACTCTTTCCCTAACTTCTGTCCTCCTGCTGTGAGGAATTTAATTTGTCTAGGATTCCTTCTAGATAACAGATCAGAAAATTTGGAAAAGATGAATATAAATAAAAACCCCATTTTTCCATGGAAACAAACAATGTGATTGTATTGGAAGTTAAAAGGAAAGATTAATACTTTTTCATTCTGGAAGACATATAGTTTCTCTCTGTCTCTGTCTCTGCCTCTCTCTTCTCTCTGTCTGTCTGTCTGTCTGTCTGTCTGTCTGGCTCTCTCTCTCTCTATATATATATATCTCAATACTTGTGCTTGCTTGGCTTGCACTCTATCACTTAAGCCATGCCTTCAGCCCTGTGTTTTGCTGGTTATTTCAGAGATGGAATCTAGCAAACTTTTCTTCCTCAGCTGGTTTCAAACCAGAATCCTCCAGCCCTCAGCCACCTGAGAAGTTAGGATTATAGGTGTAAGCCACTGGTACTCAGCTTCTCTTTCGATTTCATTTATTCATGTATTGTTGTAATACAAAGTGTGTATAATACAGTGTGTTTAATGTGCTATCACATTTCACAAGAGGGGACTGATAAATTTTCTAATAGAAGAACCCATAATCCATAAGGGAGGGGCACTCCATTATAACTTTTTATTTGCTTATCACTTAAGAAAATCTCTTTTGGGCTAAAACTTTCCAGAAGCTAATCCTAGCCAAGGAGGAAGTTAAATTATGTCCATTTCCTCTTTGATAAAGCTATTTAATCTATCACTACCACATCTCCCCTATGGACTCACTGTAATTTGACTCACAAAAGTTATTTTTATGAGACTATTCTTTAAAGATCATGATCTGTGTTCCAACTCAAGGTCATAAAACAAGGAACTGAAAGAATTTTCAAAAGTGATTTTATTTTTTATGTGGAGCACTCTATATTTTTACATTGAAACAGATTCTTCTAGATGGTACATAGCACGAGTTTTTGGCTTCTTGAATGGGTGAAGGGAGCTACAGGAATGATAGGAACAAGCTATCAAGAGGATTAGAAATGAGATGTTTTTCTTCTGAGAATGGTAGCGTTGGTGAGGAAAAGATACAGTTTAATTTAGTAAAACAATGAGGCATGAAACTAGAAATGTGTCTCCCATCTACCCCAAAATATGGCAAAGTTCTTCATTCCTTCTCAATTACAAAATAAACATATCTGTGGGGCCTCTGATATATAACAAAGTCTTTAGTGATGTTTATAACCAGAAAAACAGAAAAGAAGGACTGGGGTTGTGGCTTAGTGGTAGAGTGCTTGCCTAGCATGCATGAAACCCTGGGTTTGATTCCTCAGTACCACATAAACACAAAAAGCCAGAAGTGGTGCAATGACTCAAGTGGTAGAGTGCTAGCCTTGAACAAAAGAAGCTCAGGGACAGCACCCAGGCCCTGAGTTCAAGCCCCAGAACTGGGAATGAGGGTGGGGAACAAACAGAAAAGAAGGTAGCTGATATTCTATTCTAATTACAGCTATGCTTCCTGTATAACCATTCTAGCTTATTTTCCTCATGCAGATCAGAAGCCTTAAATAACTCCAAAGAGGCTAAGTAATCAGGTTTTTAGTAAACCCAATGTACATAGCTTTAGAGACTTCATTAATACAGTATTGCACACACTTGGGGGTCTATAATGCTTGCTCGTAAACATTCCTTGTTGATTCCATAAAAATTTGGAAATCTCTGATTTCTAGGCAACAGATGCAAATGTAATTGTGCTTTGGGATACCTTTACCCTATTCGTTCTTTAGGTCTCCAAACTCTGAACTGCTTAAATTGTTTCTATCTTAATGGGAAAGCCCATGGACTTTGGGGAAAGCAGTGAGGGGCACATTAGACATAATGTCTCTACAACTTAGTTCTTGAATGTTTACCGAAGGGCATCAAGTGCTGGTTAAAACTGCAGATCCTGGACTGGCTCACCAGTCATCCTATCTTTCTTTAATCTGGGGGAAAACATATGAAACTACATTTTTAACACACATTCTTGAGGATCTGGCACAGGTGTATACACATACCAGGAAGCACTACCCTAGCATTTCAAAGGGATCCAAAATTGTTTTCTAGATACACTTAATTTTATCCTCTGAATGATAATGGGCTTCAAAGAATAACCAAGTGTTATATGGTTAAATCTGCTAGAGCCAGGAAATACATCTATTATACTTTCAAAATTAGTCTTGGCTGGGCACCGGTGGCCCACGCCTGTAATCCTAGCTACTCAGGAGGCTGAGATCTGAGGATTGCAGTTCAAAGACAGCCCAGACAAGGAAAGTCCATGGGACTCCTCTCTCCACTTAACCACAAGAAAACCGAATTGGCGATGTGGCTCAAATGGTAGAGCACTTGCCTTGAGCTGAAGAGCTGAGGGACAGCGCCCAGACCCAGAGTTCAAGTCCCACAACTGACAAAAAAAAAATTAGTCTTGAACTGAGACAGTGTCTGTTGTTTGCTTAAATGACCCCTTGTGTATTATTAAGCTTTCCAGATAGGACTGTTTATCTTCCCAGGTATAGTTTGTATTTTGGGGAGGCAAGAACTATTTTTAAATATTTTTCAAACATAGTTTCAACATTATCAGTACTCAATAAATATTTATTAGGCCCTCAATAAACATATTTTAATTTTGGATAAACTGCAACCTAAATTGCTTTAAAATCTGCTTTAGCTTCTGAGGCCTGAAGCCACTTCTCTTATGGATATTGCTTCACACTGAGTTGTTCCAATAACCCTTTGCATGATAGAAAATAGAGGCTGCCCCTAATTTTCATTAGAAATGGCAACTGCACTAGGGCTCCTTTATTTAGCCACTAGGAAAAGTCAGGGTGACAGTAATGGTTTTGACTGATTACTTGGGCTAAGGAAACCAAGCCCTCAGGGTGCTCCAGACTCTCTGTGGCCTATAAAGCTGTTTGAAAACCTGTTTCTCAGAATTTAAAGCTTAGCTCAATCGAGGTCAGTATTATAGTAATGTCAATAATTCTACTGCTCTCAGCCTTCAGGCATACCAGTACAATTCATCATCAACTTTACTTTCATGGAAAGGCAACTTTTGGGAAAATAGCCCTACCTTAAACTACTTTATTTTGATTTCCCTTCCCTTAAGGAATTGTTCTGCCAATATCGATTCCTTTGAATTTTGTGCTTTCTAAACCTTAGCAACTTCCGGAGGCTGATATTCTTTCCCCAAATCAAGAGGGTTCTGAATATACAACATTTGTGTCATCCTAGGACAATGACTCCAAGTTTGCAGAAAAAAGACCAAATAAACCATTGGATGTGAAAGTAATTTTCAGTAATTAATACTTGATGAAATATCAAAATTACCTCTGCCTCTTCTTGTTTTGTAGGTGTGTTATACTAAACTATATTGCATAAAGGATATTCTGGAAGGCTCTATGTCTTTCTCTCAGGAGTCACAAGCTTGCTGAACAACAAATACATGTTCATCTCAATCTGAATAGAAAGCTTTGTTTCTGGCAAAAAGTCAGAAGCACAACCCCAATGCATCACCTCCAAATAAAGACCTCTCCTGGTAAGGACCAGGTAAAATCAACTACCTCCCTACTCCTCAAGTTGGATCTATGATACTGATCCAAGGAATTAGCTTCTTGCTTGCTGTAATATTTGTCTCTTCTTTTTCTATAAACTGAAGAAGGGAAATGACTGAAGATGGACACGGATTAAATCTTTCCACTTGTTTAAGGTAAGGGAAAATGTTCATTCATATTCAAGACCTCATTACCTTCCTGAGGGGTAAGATAGCTCCACATTTAGAGGTTAATAAACATGGGTTTATTAAGATAAAGATAACTCTAAACTGTAATTTTTCTCTAAACTGAAATGCTAGCACTGGACTGAAATGAAAACAGTCAGAAATAATTAACTAGAACTTCTCATCACATATTTAAGTTATCAGATCATATTGAACTATTTAAAAGAAGGCTGTAAAATAAAATTATATTTATTTTCTCAGTAGCTTGTTACGTTATGAGTCATTAAATAAATGCTCCCAATTTAGTGATTTGAATATATTGTTTTATATGATATAAAAAAAAGGATAATGAGCTACAATTATGTTTTGGACAGTAGAGGGCAGTGAAGTTGAACTTTGTGGTGCTGAGGACTGAACCCAGGACCTTCCACTTCCTAGGCAGGTGCTTTTTCACTGAGCTAAATCCCTAACACTTATGCATTTATTTAAATTCAAATTCATTGGGTCCCCACTGGATCAAGTTGTAGCTTGGAAAAGATTCCTTCAGAGTAGTGTCATGATTTCACTCTAAGGCCACTACAAACTTCTTGTAACACAGAAGATCCTTCTCATTCCCATCCCACACAGCAATGCGCACAGGGATATGTGCTGGTTTATGTTTATTTGTATACTACACCTTCCCTGGTAATCCCATCCCAAACTTAAGCAAGGTCATCCGACAATGGATAACACTTTAAAAGTGAAAAGCCATAAGAGAACTATGGATAAAATGAGGAATAGGATAATAATTTCAATTTTAAATTTCCTAGGAAACTGCATATATAGTTAGATCCCAATTTTATCAGCCCAAACCCAGGCTTGTGTCATACATATAAAAAAGAATAGAAGAAAAGACAAATTCTGGTTATCAATATTTAAAAACACACGAAGTAACAATTTAAAATAAGTATTATTCACGTTTATTTTGTGGATTTTAGAGTGAGAATATTTCTTTCCCAATAAAACATTTGTTTATTTATAGTATCCACCCCAGTATTCGAGGGATGAGGGAAGTAGGCATGGCTAGTTGTCCTAAAATTAATTTTAGTAAGGCCTGAGTAATCTTCATAATCTCTCCCTCTTCTGATACAATGAAGGTGGGGAATAAGCATTCAGACCACTCACCAACCCTATTAACTCATGTGCTCCATGGGTCATCGGGTAGGCCCATACTGTCCATAGTCGTTGAACTGAATGGGAGCAGTATGGCTTTCCACTTATATTTTACTTTTTTGACATTACATCTTTATATCTTTTCAAACCCCTGAATCTTCTCCCATGTTATTTTTACTCAACCTTTCAGGGAGAAAAAAAAAAATTTTTTTAAAAAAAGGTCAATGCTGACTTCCCACACGTCAGTTTTTCATAAAGTAACACAAAGCAGAGCTCCCAACCAGCTGCATAAAACATAGGCTTTTAGTGAGACCTTTCATCTAGATCCATTTAGAATGCCCCCTGCTAGGCAACCAAGAGTGGAAGGGAATCACCATTTGAAAAGACCTTACTTTAAAGACTGGATACACTGGCTCAAATGTTGCTTCAGCTCTTCCTCCTTTTCATAAGACTCCAGTACACTATGTGCTTCGTCGTGGTGATAGCAGTAGATTTTATAAATATCTTCCAGTGGTCCTTTAATCTGCAAGAATACCTCTCCTGATAAATGCAGAAGAAAGACAAAATGATGTCATGTCACACCAAAATAGTATTTCATATGTTCATTTTTTAACAGTCTTGACAGGTTATTTTGGAAGGGTGTTAGGCCTTTCCTTTGCTTTGTTTCCTTTTCTTTTCTTTTCTTTTCTTTCCTTCCTCCCTTCCTTCCTTCCTCCCTTCCTTCCTTCCTTCCTTCCTTCCTTCCTTCCTTCCTTCCTTCCTTCCTTCCTTCCTTCCTTCCTTCCTTCCTTCCTTCCTTCTTTCCCTCCTTACTCTTCCTTTCTCTTATGAATCAAAGGATAAAGAACTTAACAGGTTAGTGTGCAGGATTATGGTTAAGAGGATATGGATCTGTGTATGGGTTTGAATCACACTATGCTACAAACTGGCGTTGTTACTTATGCAACATACTTTCACTCTCTACATCTCTTTCATTATGATATAGTAGCCATAGTATAGACCATAATAAGTGCTCAAAATGGAGCAGTTTTTGTGAATAAATTAGAAGTTTAGGAGGTGAAATTTCAGGTACTTGGTAAGCAATTTTTCAACATATCCTGAGGGTCTCTGAGAAGAAAGCAGAGGAATTTAGAGAAAATTTTTCTTTATATGTGATCATAAAAAAAAAATAGGTCATTGTTCCTTATAAAATTAATTGGATAATACTATTAGTCAAGGTTATGAGTATATCTTCATGAGAAACTTGGGCTAATTGTGTTTAGGCATTTACTGAATCTTCTTTAAATATTATTGTAAAATCAAGGGTGTATAGGTGGACCATGTAATTATTGGACAGTAGTTTGATTTAACCACTCCGTCCATCTTTAAAACTGATGGAGGAAGTGTCCAATCAGCTCTGCATTAGGTATTGTGGGAGATACAGAAGAAACGTGGCAGGATCTGTTCTTAAAAATATTGCCAATTTGAGATTGAGGTTGATTGGGACACTCAGCTGATTTTGATGGCTGCATTGATTAACAGTGAGGTGGACATTTATCTGTACCTATCACAGTAACAGGAGAAAGTCATTCTTCCTCCATAAATAGAAAGATCCTTAGCACTGTAAATGTGTTGTGCACAGCTTGATTGCTTTTTTTTTCTCCATGCAGAAATAGATAGGAGTTTATTTATACATATTAATTAAAGATGAACAAATTAGAATTTGCAACCAAATCAACCATTCTCCCAAAGTCCTGTCAGGAAGTGAGAAAATTAAGATTGGAATCCAGCTGTTTTCATTATATCCTTGGGTTTCAAGCCCTCACACAAAAGAGGTTCCTTAGATTCTAGATGGAGCCATGCAGTTGGGAAGAATACTAAATTCAGAATCAGAAGTCAGCTAGGGTTTGTGTATGGAGACACAGGAATAACTTTGCTTGCAGAAATACTTTGATCCTATGTTCCTTCATATTATTTGTAATGGAAATAACACAAGCTATGGTATTATTGAGATTAATTTGATATTTAAGGGGATGACATGTAAAATATGCTTGCCACTAATTGCTCAAAACATTGTCACTTGTCTCGTAAGCCTTCCTTACTATCTTCAGAACTACAACACTGTTATTATGTTTTGTACTTTTTATTGTAAAAATACTGTACAGAGGGGTTACAGTTTCATGAGAAAGGTAATGAGTACATTTCCTATAGAGCATTGTTGCCTCCTCCTTTGTTTTTCCCTTACCATCCCTTCCCTCCCACCACCACCACAACCTCCCTCCCTCCCTGCCAAAGTGGTAAAGTTCGTTTTTGACATAGTGCCTTGTACATCTCATTGTTACAATGGGTCAACCTGTGTCCTTATTTAAGCATTTTGTTTTTTCCCTTTCCCTCCCCAAATTAGATAATTGTATATACAAGATGCAGGCCACCGGAATCAAATAGAATGAAAATATAGGTTATACCATGGGGGAGGAACATACAAAGAAACAAAAAAATCACATAGTACATTATAAATACATTAAGAACAATAGCAAAAAAGAAAAAAATATTTGTGTCCCTATCTTGGGGTTCGCCCCATTTGTTAGGAAATGATAAGACTTGGAAAAAATTATTAAGTAAAGTAAGTCAGGCCCAAAGAAACATAGGTCCCATGGTTTCCCTTATTTGCAATAACTAGTACATGTCTAAGACAAGCAGAAAAGGTCAAAAGCTATGTACATATGACCATATTAGATGATTTAAGCAAAATCGCACTATTATTTTTAAGGTATCATGTTCCATTCAATTATATTATATTTATATCCAGCCAATGAAAGACTTCCATTTCCTCTTCATTGTATCTGTATAGGATTTTCCTTTTCTTAGAGAATCGGAGGTGAAATTGTGTGTGTGTGAGTATGTGTGTGTGTGTGTGTGTGTGTGTATGCATTCACATGTATGTGTTTTAAGGTTTTATGTGTCTATTTTTTTTGGGGGGGGGGGGGGTCCAGTCGTGGGGCCTGAACTCTGGGCCTGGGCGCTGCTGTCCCTCAGTTCTTCAGCTCAAGGCTGGTGCTCTACCACTTGAGGCACAGCACCACTTTCGGCTTTTTTTTTCTTTTTGCTTATGTGGTGCTGGGGAATCGAACCCAAGGCCTCATGCATGCAAGGCAAGTGCTTTACCACTGAGCCACCTTCCCAGCCCCCATGTGTCTATTTTTTTTAATTGTGTTTTTTCGAGTCTTTAAAGCAACTCAATTGTTGTGAGCATCTTTGGAGCTAAAAGGATGAGGGATTCATGATTTGTTTCTGGGATTTTACTAAGTTGATTTACCTAATATATGCATTATAATTATGATTATGAGTTTGCTCTTTAAGACAGTAATAAGAAATAATTAACACAAAGTAGAAGTAAAAGAAGAACTAACTGAATTTAAGCCTTGACACAGAGGAAGAAAGATTCTCAGTAAGGGTCTGGGTAATAGGACTGGCACTTTGGGCTGGAGCAGGAAATTAGCCCCAGAAGTGGGTGCCAAGTGCAGGCTTGAATGGAAGCTAGTTGAGAAACACACTTTTCAGAACAAGATAACATTGTAAACATGTATACTCACTCCAAAGAAGATTAGAGATGGGAGGGTGGAGTCAGAGGAAGGGAGGAGTCAGGGAGAAGGGAAAGTGGGAGAAAATGAGGGAGGAACAATGTCTGACAAGAAATGTACTCATTACCTTACTTATGTAACTGTAACCTCTCCGTGCATCACACTTACAATAAAATTATATATATACACATACATATATATATAAAGATTGCAGACCAAAAAAGGAAAGAGCAAGGACAGTCTCATAAATTCATTTTATGATCAAATCACAGAGTCGAACAACAAAAAGACACTTTATACGCAATTAAACCATTAATTTGCCAATATTCTTGTATCATCTTTGACAGATGTTCCAGTTTGAAAGAATGTACAGCTTCGCCCTTAACAGCAAAATTATACTATTTATTCCTAGCAAAATTTTGATGGCACTGTAATAATAATTATCTAAGTTAAAAGATATTTAAGTGCTTTAATTGAAAAACATTTATTCACCTGAAGGTCAAGTAGAACACTGACAACAGAATATTTGATTCCCTTCCCAGCCCAACCAATGTGTTCTGCTTCATAATAGTGCTGATGAAGCAAGGTATCTTGCAGCACAAAGTGATTCTGTTTCCACGGTAACGTAAGCCTGGGCTGCATTCCTTTAATGGTGAAGGACAACTGCTCTGTCTAATGTATCTGAAGAGATGATTAGGAAATTGAGCCACAACTAGTGAAGGTAATTTCCTTCTGGTTGCCTGTCACAATGAAGTTGGGCTCCTGTAAAATAAAACTACCATAGGCTTCTTTAAAAACAACAACAAAAAAAACAAAAAACATAAATCTGCAAGCTAAGATTTTCTGCATTGATAATTGCCATGCAAAGGAGAGGAGGAAAATGCAGTCATTTCAATATCTTTAGTTACCTCCCTTAAAAATAACTGAAAAAAAATACTGAGCATATTCTGTATCTTGGTGTAATTACTCCCATGTTGAATATATTGCTCTTTGTCTCTTTTTTCTCAACAGTTTTGGGGCTTGAACTCAGGGCCTGAGTGCTGTCCTTGAGCTCTTTTTGCTCAAAGCTAATGCTTTACCACTTTGATTCCCAGCTCCACTTCCAGATTTTGAGAGGTTAATTGGAGATAAAGCAGATAATCTGTCAGTGACATAGTGCATGTATGTAAGTGATTCTAAAGATTATTTTACATAGTATATATTATTTCATAGATAGACATACATATATATGTATATATGTTGTACATATATACTGTGTATGTGTGTATGTGTATATGTATATCATGTATACATATATGTGTGTATATATATATGCATATATGATAGCCTTTAATAAATTCACTGATGTTCTCACAATAAGGACGTTACCTAAAAACACATTTCTCAGGCTGTATCCTTCATTAGTGGGCACATGACTGCATAACATAGATAAATAGTACACATGCATATAGTTTTGTTTTGGTTGACTACGCTTTGAACATAAGGTCTTGAGATTGCTAGGCAGGTACTCTACCATGGAGCCACACCTCCAGCTCTTTCTCACTCTGGTTGTTTTGAGAATAGTGTCTTGCTTCCCTGCCTGGACCACGACCTGCCTATCTTATGCTTTCAGCAGTAGCTAAGATAACAGGCCTTCTCAGCCTCCCCGGTAGGTAGGATTACAAGTATGAGCCACCAGGACCTGGCTGAAGTAGAATCTTTGCTCCTGATAAAAGCTATCTTTCCCAGACTCCTTTGCAATTTATCTGACCAAGTAATTACAGTCTACCTGTAGTGTACAAGTGAAATATCTTGTGACAAAAGCCTTTCCTTGAAGATGCAGCCAGTTCCATTTTTATTCCTTTTTCATCCTTGCCTGGGACTGCTACGTGAGACATGGGCCCTACCTTGTCCTTGACTATGAGGGCCATGCCTTTGGTAAGCCGCACTAAGAACTGGAAGACCCTTGCATTTCTGCTGAGCCCCCGTTGGAGCAGGGCTTCCTCACAGTGCAGAACACACAGTTTCCCATTTCACACAACAAAGAAATAAGTATGGCTTATAAAGCTAGTAATATCTCACTCTTGTTTTCTGTTTCTCTCAGCTGAAGTTAATTGTAATCAACATGTTGTACACTCTTATTCATCCTCTATTTCTCCTCCTCCTCCTCCTCCTTCTTCCTCTTCCTCTTCTTCGATAGGAAAGCATTGTGATAGCAATCCTGACTAGTCAAGAGCTCCCACTTCACTACCCACATTTTATTAAGAAATCTTGTGAAAATATGGTATAAAATGTTTAAAGTTTGTTATTTAGCTGATGAAAATTTTTTAATAAATACATTCAAATAAATTCTAAAAAGAACCTTGGATAATAATAAGAAATAACTTTAATTAAAAAGGAAATAATTGAGATATATCTGAAGGGAAAGTTACCTGTGGTTCTAAATAAAACGTCTCTCAAACTAGAATATTCAGACTACAGAGAAAGGTATCATGGTTGTGGGGACAGAGTAGATTGTGGCCCACTCTCTGGGAAGTAGATTAGAGGTCCAGCTGCAAATAACACAGGCCTCTGGCTATTGCTTTCCTGAGTGACACACACAATGGAGTAAAAGAGTGTGTGTGTGGGTGTTGTCCCAAGATAAAAGTTTGGCTGGTAGCTTGCAACCCAGGCATTCCAAGGTGTGTTCCCCACATTCTGCTTATCCTCCTTGGCTGGGGGCCCAGCTGCCAGCACTAAACAAGGCAATGGTTTTACTCTTATTGCCTGAAGAAAGTAGTGTTTGAAAGAATAGGAACCATCTTGGCCACGATTACAAAGCCCCATGCTGAGGATTTTGAAGGAGATCATCACAAAAATCTTTTACCAAGGCACTTATATTTCATAAGATAAACTGACACCTGGTGAGGTTTCAAGAATCTTATTACTGAAAAATACAAAGCCCAGGTGTATGTCTGATGTCTCCCTCTTTAGATGGCATGATGAAGAGTTTGTGATTCACAGCTCTAGTGCCAAAGGGGAAATTTTCCTAATACCTAGATAAACCAGAAGTTTACTCAACAATCATTGGGACTTGGATAGGGTTCAAATTTTAACACCCCTCCTGGTGAAACCTCTAACTGGTTTGGAACAAAATGAACATATTTCCTCAGGCCTTGGTTACAAAAACAACCTGATGTCAGTATGAGACACTTATAAAGACAAGCTTGAAAGTACCAGACAATTCTAAAAATTGATTGATGACCAGAAACAAAAGAAGTATTTGTCATATGTCAGAATTCAGATTTGAGGATATAATTGATGCTGAATTTTGTTCAAATTTTATGTATATAAACTTAGAGTAGCTGTGATGTAAATTAGTGAAATATCATAGCCTCATTGTATATGCAACCCAATTAATTTCAAGAATATTTCTGCTCCTTGTATTTTGATTTTAGTGAAAAGACTTGGCTATAATAATGTGCCCCACCAATAGTTGTATTCACATTTTTTACTTTTTCAAATGACAACAGCATTTATAATAAACTCAGATATTTATTTTTCTTCCCCCCCCCCTCCATTATGGATGGAATCCAGGGCCCCTTGCATCCTAGGTAGGTGTTATACACATCACTGAACTACATCTCCAGAAAAACAATTAGTTTTGATATGATACATTTCCCAGAACTCTTCTCTGGTTCTGTAAAAAAAAAAATGAACCATTATTAGAATTAATTGATTTTCTATTTGCTTATCAGATGCCTGCCATCAGTTACCTGTTTGCCAAACACTCCTGCTAAAGATGTCAACTCTTTAGAAGAGATTGCTTTACATTTATTTTTGTAGGTAGGTTCAAGAAAACTTGGAAATAAAATTGAGTGAAATTAATTGAAGACATCTGACATTTGACCTACATGAAAAGCCACTCTGCATGGAGCTTTAGGTAAATACATCTTACCCCAGCTGTGTGTGCTTTTACCTATTTTGAGAAGACTGTAAAGTCGTGACTAGTTTTTGACCTAGATGTTGGTGCTTCATCAACAGGGATCTGTCTCCTGGTTGTCTTTTAAATGGTGATGGCAGTAGACTTTATGATGGCTGTGGATGTTCATTGTTAATTTTCTTGAGAAACAGAAAATCAGTGTTTGTTTCTGAATTGGTTTTCTTTAAAAGAAAATAATCAGTTCTTCTCATAGTTCACTGCTCTATTTTACTTTCTCCACAGAAGTTCTTTGGGACTCCCCAGAAATAGAACAAAAATTTGGCTCAATGCTTTCCATGTGATAATCCCTATGGTCATTTAAAAAATACTACCAGAATAAGAAAAAATTCTGTAAGTAAATATATGTATATATGCACACACATGTATACCTATTGTTCTTTGAGAGTAAAATAGAAAAGAACTGAAAAAACAGAAGTTGTGTAAGTTTTTTATAGATCATATAAAGTCATAAAAAATTCACAATCCAAGAAGTGAATTCACAACCCAAAAGCAATCAACTTGTAGGCATAAAAATTGGAAAAATATTGTGAAGTCAGTAAGGCTAAAAAAAATAAAATACTTAAATGTTCAGTTCTTTAAAGATCAAGTAAGTGTTAGTCATAAAACAAAATAAAATGAAGGGTAAACAAAGGAGGAGGCTGCAATGCTTGGTAAGAAATGTATGCATTTTCCTGCCCATGTAATTGTAACCCCTCTGTACAGTATGTTCTCAAATAAAATAAAATTAAATTAAAAAAAAAACAAAATAAAAGAACATCTGAAAGACACAGACGTTGAAAGATGAGAAATTAAAGAGCAAATGTTGTGCTTAGTATTACTGATGGACTTGAGCAAATAGATTGCAAACCCATTTGAAAATAAATACACAGTTTGTGTAATTACAAGAAGCCTGAAGATGGGTTTAGCATTTATATATCTCCTGGGAAGCTTTGTGAGTCAGAAACATAAAACCAAAGCACCAGGAGGTCATTAAAATATTATTTCCTCTTCTATGGTGGAACTGGCAAAGAGAATAAACATACCAATTGCTTGCATGGCCGGTTCCACGTTGGTTGAGGCCTCTTCCAACAAGGATAGCAGCTTGGCTGATATCTGATGCACAGATTCAATGTTGCTAAATAAACTCTCCACGTCCAGCCTATCAATCTGTAGAAACACAAACAGTGAGCACCATCGTATTGTGTTTCCTTGTGCTAACAGTAAGTGTTTTATGTGCTACCCTATGCTGCCTCAACAATCATTTCTTGTACATTTTCATTAATATTTCTAGAGTAGCTATACAGTTTTTCATCCAAGATATTGGGATGCTATTTATTGCCTCTGTCTTTTTTCTTTAATATTTTTTGAATTGCCTATGCAGTGACACACTCTAATAAAAACCAGAATGGGAGAAACTGTTAGGTCTAACTGGTATTTCTATTAATTTCCCTGTATGAAGGTAGGTGCTACTGTGGTTTCAGACTGTTTTACTGCTTTCACAGCTGATGTTGGATCTTACCGTTGTTGAGTAACTATTTTTCAAGGTGTTTTTGTACCACAGATGTCTAAGAGTGATGACAAATACATATGTTGAGTTGATTCTTGCTCTTCTTACCTTTTTATTTTTTGTGAGTTATGGGGCTTGAACTCAGAGCCTGGGCACTGTCCTCAGAAAACCATTTTTGGTTTTCTGGTGGTTAATTAGACGTAAGAAACTCATGGTCTTTCCTGCCTGGGCTGGCTTTGAATCACAATCCTCAGAGCTCAGTCTCCTGAGTAGCTAGGATTACAGCCATGAACCACTGGCACCTGGCTTCTTTTTACTTTTAAATAAATAGAAATGGAAATATTTACTAAACTTATACTAAGGATTGATTGTATTTTATAACTCCATACATAGGTTCAAAAACATTCTTCAGGTCCGTGTAAATGGATACAAGACTTAATCTTTTATCTGTTGTCAATCCATCCTTTCTTCCAACATTTCCTGAGCATCTTCTGTGTTGTCATAGGTAGTAAGTGGCTAGAAGAGGGATGACCAATCACCCTCAGCTCTCTGAGTGTGATCATATATATATTCTGCTTTTGCTGGTTCTTATTCAAAGTATATCCTTGAGTCTAAGTCCAATCCCAATCTTCTTTCATAATGAGATCATGATTATTCTGGGCACAAGCACCGTGATGCAGGTTCTGTTGGGCTAAAGCAGGGAACACAGGTGGTTGCTGTTTACCTGTGATGTGTATGTGTGAAGTCATAGGTGAATAGGAAAGTCACTTGACAATCACAACATGGAGGAACATCAAAGATAATGAGTAGAGTTACTGGGACAAAACTGGATTTGCAAAATTAAAGACAACAGAGATGCAGGGAGTCCAGTTAAGGAAGACAGCCAAAAAATTTCAAGGACATTACTACAAGAGATGTAAGATAAGAGGTAGGCTAGACATAGTAGAATTCTAGAGATGAAGACCCACAACTTGCAGCTCCTTTCCTGTGTTTTTACATCACTTTTTTCTTAGGTGTACCAGGTGTATTTGAAGGAGAGGAAGGAAACACTTGCCTATCTTTTTACCCTCTTCCTTTCAACATTGGCCCATCTGTTCTCTGTACTTGGTACAGATGCTATTTTGGTAAGGATATTCTGTCACTGAAGTTGGAAGAATGACTTTACATTGAACCTTTATCAACCGGATGATGTGTCAGTCATTTCTTGTGCAATATGCCCGTGCTATCTACATTTCTTTGAATTGCTTTGGGAAGCTCCTCATGTCCTATCATTAGACCTGTTGTCAAGGTGTCTTAACCTCTCATCTCATTTGAAACCAAATCTATAAAATATATGCTCTGGTTTATTCCAACATCAGATTAGATAACGTTCTTTTTTTAAACTATTTTTATGTATTTTGCAATTATAGGCATTAGAGATGGAACTCAGTGGTCGAACATTTGTCTAGTGTGTAAGAGGCCCTGGATTCTGTCCCAAGCACTGAAAAGATGCATTTTCAATTACACTTGGCTCTTAAAGTTTTTAACCTAGTGTTGTCACTCTGAAAGGAGTGGGCACATGAGGCTTTTATATCTGAAATGTACTCTTATGTCTGAGATGTGCTCAGAACTTACAAATTCTATAGTGCAAAGTTGATTGATATTACACAAAACATATAACATGTATATAGTGGCTCCATGCCTCTTTTGGTATAACTTACGAAATTATAATTTCATGATGATTTGTTATTATCAGTTGCCCAAAAGTCACATGTCTCTGAAAACCACTTATATAATACATTACTTATTCTAAAGAATTGCCTTTTATATTGGATATTAATTAAATCCACCCACACGTAGCTTTGCATAAGCACATTTTAAAGTAAAAAACTTGATATGTACCAAGTTTTGTAAACTAATTTCTTTTAAATGTCCTAGTTGTTTATTTCCACAAAATATTTTTAGAATGAATTTTTCTAGAGTGTGAAATTTTATACCCCATCCTTGTTTTACAAGAAATATGGTTACATACAATTTATAAAAGGTATTATTTCACTTCGTTGTGGAAACTTGAAGCACTTCACATTTATTATTTTCATGTATCACTCCATTACTCCATGAACCAGTTTGCAGATAGGGAAACTATAGTAGAGTGAAGAAAGATGTCTTGCTTCCACAGGAGTTCAAGTGGAGCTAAAACCAGGCCATTTACTCATATACCTGATTCTATTACCAGCAGGTACTACTGATGGGGGTTCTTCACTGTCTCTGTTTGAACACTTTTGGTTTATTCCCACTTCTTCAGCAAATTTTCACTTCTGCCATTTATTTCCCAAGGCCACTTTCCTGTGTATCTGATTTAGATTATGAATCCAGTTAGTACGAATCTATTCTACATTCTATTGATAATCTTAACTCACTGCAACAAATACTAAATATCAAAAGCTTAGCTTTTAATGTCATTACTTCCTGAAGGACAGAAAGGATTAAAACATCAGTTGGCCTGGTTTCAATCATATTAGCATGGGCCCATAAGGATTCTGTGAATCATAAAATGAATTCACATCCAGTCATTGCTGTGCCAAGGAACTAAAAAGTACCTGGTCCAAATGGACTTTTAAAAATGATAGATGATTTTATGCTTACTGATGTAAATTCATGGTGAGATCCATATATATATTTATTAATCATTTACCAGGCACAGACAATGTTCTAAGAGCTTAAAAATGAATTATGTTTTGAATGGATTAAAATTTGTTTTTTTTCCCCCTAAAACAGACAGTTAAACACTCTCCTAAGCCAAATAAATATGTAGTAATTCAATCTTATGAAATATAAAAATTAAAGTTTAGTGTTTACATTCACAATTTAGTTTGTTGCTTTACAAAAGTCTTCATTACAGAATATACTTCAGAAAGAAAATTTCTATTGTATTTAATTAACTACTAGGTTTTAAAGATTGTAGTACCTTCATCTTTGTTATTTTTGCCCAAGATGACATATTTTTGTTCAGAGTCTTTTGTGGTTCCATGTGAATTTTAGGATTGTGTTTTCTGCTTCTGTGAAAAAAGTCTTTGGATTTTTGATGGAAATCTCCAAGTCACTTTGATAGAACAGCTATTTCAACAATTCCTTCCAGTCTATCTTTCCATTTACTTGTCTTCCTCCCTCCCTCCCTCCCTGTTCCCCTCCCTCCCTCTCTCCCTTCCTTCATCTTCCTTCCTTCCTCCCTCTTCCTTCCTTCCTTCTTCCCTCCCTCCCTCTCTCCCTCCTTTCTTCTTCCTTTCTTTCCTTCCTTCCTTCCTTCCTTTCTTTCCTTCTTTCTTTCTTTCCAAGCATGATGTTGGAGTCACTTGTGATATGCTTTTTGGTATTTTTCTAATACTGATACCGAATCAACAAGTTTGGGATGAGTGCCTCAGTAAGAGAAGCTTTCCATTTTAATCACAAAGCAACTTGACGATAAAACACAAGTTTAGATTCAGCCACATGTAAAAATTAGAGCATCAATAAAAGTTAGAGCATCAATATAATCAATATTGCACAGTGTATACTATACAAAGAATTAAATGGTTTATGTCACAGATTTAACTGGGAAAAAGTACTTATTAAAGAGATGAGTGATAAGTTCCTTATTTGGGCATTGGTGGCTCAGGCCTATAATCCTAGCTACTCAGGAGGCTGAGATCTAAGGATTGTGGTTCAAAGCCAGCCTGGGCAAGGAAAGTTGGTGAGACTCATCTCCAATTAACTACCAGAAAACTGGAAGTGGCGCTGTGGCTCAAGCGGTAGAGTGCTAGCCTTGAGCTGAAGAGCTGAGGGACAGTGCCCAAACAGAGTTCAAGCCTCACAACCAACCAAAAACAAACAAAATAGTCCCAAATGATTGTGGGAAAGTTATATTGTTCTTTTTTTAATGCAAGACAACTAGTAGTTCACAGGCCACTTCAGCTTTCCTCCTTAACCCGCCCTTTGCTCATGTTATTATGTATGCCTGACATGGCTGTGCTTTCCTCATTTTGATGAAATAGTAGCAGTTTTTCAAGTCCCAGATCAAAGGGACATTCTCTGTAGAGTTTTTTTTAAATAACTTTTTATTGAGATTAAGTGATTACATAAATGACACAAATTTCACAGTACTGTAGGATAGTGATAGTTAAAGTCAAAAACACATTTTAACCTTCACAAGGCAAATTGTCATTATCTTGGTCTATAAAGTTTGTGAATTCTATAAGTTTTGACAATATAGCTATTTCTTCCACATTGGGTGATATGTACATTTCTTTCCTTTTGCCTAGTGTTACTGTTCCCTCTTTCCCTTGCATTCCCTCCCTCCCATCGCTGCCCTTGAGTTGCTTAGTTCATTTTTATCAATGTCCAGTGCAGCTGATGGGCCCCTCTGTTGTATTTTTCCCCTGTTTCCCTCTGATTCTATGCCCTCCTCCTAGCTTCCCTCAGATGTGAATTTTAAGTTTGTATTTTCTACTTCTATGAACAAAGGTGTTTGGAATTTTGATAGAAATCTCTAAGTCACTATGATAGAACAGCTATTTCAACAATTCTTTTCAATCTGTGAACATTTGATATATTTCCATTTATTTGTGTTTCTTTCATTATTGTCTGACGGGTTTTAAGAGCTTTTCAAATCTACTATAAAACAACCCTAATTAAACCAGAACATTTCTGGCATAAAATGCGACACATATACAACAGAGCAGAATAGAGAGCCTAGAAGTAAACCCACACATTTTGGTCAGTTGATTTTCAACAAAGATGCTAAGAACTAATTATGGACAAAGGAGAACAGGAGGCCTTTTATACCACTGGTGGAAATTTGATTATCATGGTCATTATAGAAAATGATATGGAAATACATAAAAAATATTAAAACTACCAAATTACCCAGAAACCCATGACTAGATCTATACCCAAAGGAATAAAAATCAGAATGTCAAAGAAACATTTTTTTACTCATGTTCCTTATAGCAGTATTCACAATAGCCAAGACATTTAGTCAACTTCAGTGCCTGTCCTGAAGTGGATAAAAATGGTGTATAAATGGTATATAAGTGGATATAAGTATATAAGTGGATAAAAATGGTATATTATTCAGACTTCAAAAAGAATGAAACCCTGTCATTTGTTACCATGTGGATGAACCTAGGCATAATATTAATTAAAAGAAATCAGGCACAGAAAGCAAATACTGCATGGTTTCTCTTATATGTAGAGTATAAAGAAGTCAACTTGTACACAGAGTGAAGCGATGATTGCCGGAGGAAGGGGATGGAAAGCCTTGGGGAGATGTTCATCAAGGACATAAAAGTTTGGTTAGAAAAAAGGCCTAAGCTCAAGAGATCTACTGTTCAAATGGCTGCAGATAATTGAAACATGTTTTGGACTTGAAAATTGCTGAGAGTAGATTTTAACTGTTCTCACCACACGCGCAGAAATGTAAGTATGTGAGATAATGCATGTTTTCAATTGCTTGATTTAGCCATTTCAGAATGTATGCATTTACTAAAAACATTGTGTTTTCTACCATTAATATATGCAGCTTTTACATGTCAATTGTAAAAATCATTTTTAAAGTACTGAATTTATAGTGAACATATGCAAAATTTCCCAAGTATAAATGTCTAAGTAAAATTAATCATACTTATAAAACTACAAAGACTATAAGCAAAGACTATAATCATTAATATAGAATTACTTTGTATTCCATAGGTACCTCACAAAGCACTCCTTGAATTTTGTCACCCTTCAGGTGGCAAAAACCCTGCAGGTTCAGAATGGGTTCAATTTGAAGTCTCTACATTTTGTCATGTAACTCAATCTAACAGAACTGTGGTCCCATCTACGCTTGTTTAGGTAACACCTGGACATATTTCCCAAATTAGATCATCCCATTATCAGTGCCCAGTTGTTCAAAGCTCAATAATATTGTGAATGTAAAAAGCAAAGTGAGAGTGGAAGAAAGCTGCAAATGCATAGCATACATATTTAAAAATAGACACCCAATGGAGACTTGTAAAATGGAAATATTGGGTCTGACTTTATTTTTTTGTGGCGAATCTGAGAAGTAGACTGCTGGGAGACAGAAATTGCATCAAGTAAAAAAAAGGATGTTGGCAGAAAGTCCTAGCAGCCACTGGGCTTGGCTAATTATCTAATTACTGTGGCATTTACTCAGATAGTTGACTTCTAGATTACAAAGCTTTGCAGGGTAAACTAGCCATTATTTCATCAGGGTTTGCCAAACTGCTGATTTATTTGTATGTGTGAAATTTCCCTCTGTGAGACTAGTTTCTAAGCTGGCTAATTGAGTCAAACTACAAGTTGAATCAATAACACAGCTAGACAGCAGGTCTTCTAACTAATCATGTAGCTAAGTAGCTAAGTCATCTGATAGCTGCCCCAAACGCATTCAGGCTAGAAGATATTAATGTGGGTAGACCTACAAAGATGTAACCCCCCTTTGCAGAAAGGTTGGGGCTCTGGGAGAAACCTCAACATGTGTAGGAGGATGGGCAGAGCCAACAGAGTCAAAGAAAGGCTAGAAGAGAGCCTGTGATCAAATTTGAAAAGTCCATGAATTAAGAGGTTTATTTTGACTAGTAATACAAAAGTAAAGATCATATATTTAATATTCTTCAATGAAAAGTAAGTCATTAGACCAGGGTCTTTCTGTCTTTGTCTGTTTGCCTGCCTTTGATCAGGGGACATACATCCTTTCATACTTGGAATTTATGGAAGATGCTCAGAGTACAAACTACATCCATATAGTACGATGCCATGGGGAATGGGCTTGTTCATTCTGTGATACCTTCAGAAATTCTTTTAAAAAATATTGAATAACCTTTGAGTCCTAATGTCAAAATACAAGAAAAAGAAAAAGAAAAGTAATTTGGACACTGTTTAGACCAACCAGTGAAGTGCTGAACTGATGTTATAATACATATATATATATATATATATATATATATATTCAGATTTAGAGCATATAATAGTATTCCTAAGATTTTAACAGACTAACCATATCCTTCAGGTCTAATGGCTGAGGGAAACTACTGATAAATGATAGGAATGAACTGACTCAACACCTAATCATTTCTTCCATTGAACAGCAAAAAAAAAACCTTCTTGGATATGCTGAAATGTTTATTTTTGGTAAAGGGCGGAAAAAAAACTTTTACAAAATAAAAAAGTACTTGAGAAAGTTAGTTTAGGAATTGAAGAGGAATGAGAATGAGCTTGGATTTAAAAAAAAAAAGATATGGCTTCATTTGTAATTCTTTTATCTGCATCTTTTTCAATAGGAGCCCAATCTAAGACAGATTAAGACATTCAAGTCATGCAGTTTTACTGAGGAAGATCATTCAAGGCAAAGAAAACAGCAAGAGCAAAGGGCTTGTAACAGCAGTATTGATGTGTGCAAGGAACAGTGAGAAGACCAGAAGGCAGACATAGATGAGTCAGATCCCACATGAGAGATCATCTAGGATCTTACAGGTTATCATAAAGAACAGGGATTTATTTATTAAAGTTCTGGAGGGTAGGAAGTCTAAAGGTATGGGACTAGCATAAATGCCTAAATGCAAATCCAAACTGTTTTAAATGTCAATCTGTCATGTGGGATTTAAAGCAATGGGATCTGATCTTATCCCAACGTAGTGAATGTAAACACAGCCAGTCTGAGCCCTGAACTAGTTGGTATTCAGAGAGATGAGAATCAACCATTAAAGGGGGACGGAGAAGAGGCAGCCAGAATGTAGAAAGAAAGATGCAGTATATGGAGCTCTGAAAGACAAAAGGAAGTGTTTCTTTCATATTCTGCTAATAGGTAAGACAAATTAAGTGCTTCCTTCTGCTAATGTTGAAAGCAGTTATTTGCTTTATAATTAGCAAAACCAATCATGAATTGCCTTGCGGATAATTTCTACCATCATGAAATATATTGGCAATTATTATTTGTGCTTCTATATGTTTATGAGTCATTTTCTTGACCAGATTATAAACTTCTAGGGCAGAACAGTGGCATAAACTTCCTTTCTTCTCACAGAGAACTCAGCAGCAGGCATTGTAGACAATTTGCATATTCAATAAAATATCACACTCCTCATGAAATATAGGCCAGTTAATCTGTCCAAAAATGATTTGTCTCTTCCATGAATTCCAATTGCACTTATTATCTGCACTTAGCAACTATTGCTTTACATTATAATCTATCTTTTCATAGTTAAGAGAGGTTTTGCATCTCTAACAAGAAATTCTATAGGACCTAAAATAATTAGATTATATAATCATTAACCTTGTATGTAGCTAAACTATTTACATGCTAATAATGGATATATTTTTTCCAACAGATGATTTTTTTCTGACCTGCTAGATATTTTTTGTTGCTTTGGTTTTGGAGGCATTGGGGTTTGAACTCAGATCTTCACAGTTGCTAGGCACATACTCTTACCACTGAGCCCTACTATTGTTGGTTACTTTTTGAAATAAGGTCTTGTTTCTTACCTAGGCTTGTGCCTGAGCATGATCCACGTATGTTGGGCTTCGGGTCTAGCTAGAATTCAATTGCCAAAGACAATTGAATACTTATAATATTCAAGGGCCATACAAAATTATTAACTTAAAAACTAACCTGCGCTATTTGGTCAAACATTTGATTAACTCGCCACTAATGTGATGCCTAGACTGCTTCCTTTTGGTAAAGCTGGTGATGATAGCTGGTATTGATGCTGCTGCTACTCATAGCTCCTTTTCTAAGTTTGCCCCTGTCTTGAGTGTAATTGATTCTTTGGTAAGTTTGAAAAGAACTCAGAGTAGTGAAGTTGTTCCTAACATAAATGCATATTTCAGTTCATGTCTATGTCACTGGAAGCCATGTATAACACTACATGAGGTAAAGACTTGTTTGTGAGACTTGCTTTTTATGAGAATCTTTTTTTTTTAAATTTTATTTTATTTTATTTGAGAACATACTGTACAGAGGGGTTACAATTACATGGGCAGGATAATGCATACATTTCTTACCAAGCATTGCAGCCTCCTCCTTTGTTTACCCTTCACGTCCCTTCCCAGCCTCCCCCCACCCCCCACCCAATCCTTCTCCCCTCCCCCCCCACACCAACATTGTAAAGCTGGTTTTGACATGACATTTTGTACTTCTCATTGTTGCAACAGGTCCACCTGAATCCTTAAACGACTTGTTTGTCCCCGTCTCCTCCACATGTTATACTGACATCAAATATAGTAAGTTGTGGAAAGCACAACTCACAGGAATAATATGGTTTACTTTCCTACTGTGAATGGACCAACGCCTTCTGTGACACTTGAATATGCTTGTGAATGTGTGAAACTAATGGAGGCATTTGTTAAAAGACTTTAGGCAGTAGAAAAATCAGGAAATGGAACTAAGTATCTTTGCTATACTATCCAGTGTGGCACAGGAAGATGTGTCTGATAACCTACAACAAGAAATCATTCAGTGACAAGGCAAGGATGAATGGAAAGCTAGGTAAAACCATCTCCCCAGTGCTTGAATTCTATAAACGCTGAAATCATTCCCTGAATGGAAATGACTAGTTGGGCAGTATTTGTTAACATGTGATGCTTGTCTCATCACAAATCAAAGAGAATAATTGCTAATCTACAAAATCCTTTAGTGTTTTTTTTCAGTATCTTCTGCTAAGTCAGTGATCTTCTTGACAAGTTCACCTTCTGAAACCAGTTTTCTTTATCCAGTGCTAACAATTTTGCTGCGGCCATCATGCATTCATTCACTAACTCCACTCTACACAAAGCATCAGCTCCCTTATTCTCCACACTGCTTGTGTGAATATGTTTGCTCTGTTGCAAGGCCTTAGGGAAAGCAGTTTGTGATTTAAGAGCACTGATTTCCATTGTTCTACTGATGGTCATATGAAGAG
The DNA here is from genome assembly GCF_019054845.1 of Dipodomys spectabilis. NCBI lineage: Eukaryota > Metazoa > Chordata > Mammalia > Rodentia > Heteromyidae > Dipodomys > Dipodomys spectabilis. The sequence goes on from NW_024870974.1 coordinate 4,422,757, forward strand.
CATTTGACTTCTAAATTCATCGAGTTTAGCATATTTCGTGCTGTAATGATGCTCCAAACTGGCTTTTGTTTTTGTTATTACTGCTACCACAACACCACAAATTAGGCATACAGTTTTGTGTTTGACTTCACCACCACCACCAACAATAAAATTGTCCATGTCTCTTGTGAGACTAGCACTCTGCATCAACTTTTTATTCGTAGATGTAGGATTTGTATGATGTCACATCATTTAAGTTTTCATCACTATCCAGTATGATATGTCAGTAGCAATGTGATTATTTTGCCTTGATGAGCATTCTAATCTTGCATCTTAGATTTGAAACATATCCAGTATTCATATTTCCTTAATCTTCATCTGAGCTTCAGTTTTTGCAAGGATTGTTGATGGTTCATACAAATAAAGTTGATATTGGAGTTATCACTGGTATCAACAAAGCGATCAACAACATCATCTTTCATCATTGGAGGCAAGGGCCTCAGTGCCTGGAGGAATCATCTCATCTCTACATCACTGGCGTTTCACCACACTGTGTTAACACTTTCACAACACAGATACTCACAGCCTGCCTCATGCTGGCTGTCCTCTGAGTCACCATCTAGGCAGATGGTCTTTGGGAAGTTGATGGGAAATATATGTGTCTTTCCTGTCATATTCTTGTATGTATTTTGTCTTAGATGTAACTTGTTCATCCTTTACATTTTATAATTCCATCTCTAAAATGACTAGCAAAAAAGCAGGAATAGTGGTATGATTCAGATGGCAGAGCACAAGCTGATTAAACCAACCAAGCAAACAAGCCAAGTCCTGAATTCAAGCCCTACTATGGCCATTTATTTTTCACGTAGAACACTGCTGTATCACTTTCAGACTCTGCTAACTCTAAACTCAATATCTGACACCAAACTGTATGTCATCCAGGGTGACAAAACTAGAGTATTCTCCTTGGGGGAAATGGAAAAGTAAGCAAAGCCCCAGTGGAGCAATACCATATCTAAGAGAGGCCATTTATGTATGAGTATTAACAACTGCTATATCATGTTCTGTGTAGTTACCATTTGTTAATTTGACATTTCACCACTATTATTTTCTCCAACTTTACTAGTAAATTTCACAAAGCAAGGAGAACCTTACTGAGGTTTATTCTTCTTTGTTTTATTTTTTAAACATGACTTCCAGTATCTGACCTTATCATGGAGGAGCAATGGCCCTGACTACATAATAAATGCTGGAATTCCACTCAGAGTTTTGTCGTTGTTATGTCAAATAAGGTAAGCCCTTCTGCTTCCTCCTGAAGAAACTTTGAGGAGATTTTGACATATTCTTTCTTAGTTTTGACAAAACTAAAAATGCTGTGATTCCCCATAGAAAAGAAAATGATTTGATGTGTGAAAAAAGCATGGAGCTCAAACCTGGCCATGGAGATCATAGAATTCTTCATTGTGATGTGATGTTATGATTAATAGATATCTGTATCAATATTTAAAGTAGACTGGCAGCAAGAATATAAACCTTTAAAGTCAGTGTATAAGCTCAGAAAAACTAGTATAAAGCAGAATATGTAATTCAAATTTATTTCAAGTCATTGATCCAGTATATCAATTATAGTTAGTTGCAATTGCTTTGCTTTTTCTTGGGCTTTTATCTAATATAGCAGCCTTTTGATTTCTGGGATCTTCATGTTATCATTCTGGATTAGAACTCAATGTTCACTAATACCTTGAGGTCTTGTGGCTGAGGAGTTTGACCTCAAGGGCTGCTGGAGTCTGCAGTGGGAAAGACTCAATGGAGAAGATGAGAAGGGGAAATGCGTAGCTGGCCTTGCCCTCTGTTTTATAGTATGGAGGGATTTCTGATAGTTTGATCATATCATGAAAGAAGGACCAGATACATAGGAGATTATTATGCATAATAAAATTTCTTCCAAACAACCTAATATACACTCTGATGCCAAAAATGTCATTGCTACATCTCTGAGTCCAAACTACTGAGTACCACTGTTGAATTATCCTTTCTCCCTCGATTCTGTGTCCCCCCTTATCTGAATTCAAAAATAAACAGAGAATTAGAAAGTTAAAGAGAGTGAAAGAGACAAAAGGCAAGAGAATTTCATACTTTCATATAAAATTGTATATATTTAGAAGGATAATTCAGTTAAAGAAATGGAAGAAGGTGAGAAAATAAGGGCATTATCTTTTGAAATTTTTCATTTTGAAATAATTGTAGATTCATATGCAGTTGTAAAAAATTATACAGAGACAAGCTTTATGCCATTTCCCTATTTCCTCCAATAGTAGCATCTTGCAAAACAATAGTACTTGTATATTGGGTGTTGATATGGGGGTAAAATATGTTATGAGGAAAACATGGTCATTGTACAAATAAGATCCATCTACAAGGGGCTGGGAAGTTGGCTCAGTGGTAGAGCGCTTGCCTTGCATGCCTGAGGCCCTGGGTTCGATTCCTCAGCACCACATAAGCAAAAAGAAAAAAGCCGGAAGTGGTGCTGTGGCTCAAGTGGTGGAGTGCTAGCCTTGAGCTGAAGAGCTGAGGGACAGCGCCCAGGCCCAGAGTTCAGGCCCCACGACCGGACCCAAAACAAACAAACAAACAAACAAAGATCCATCTACAAGAAATCAGCTTAGTGATTTCATTTACTTTAGAGCAGTCTCTTAGTTTAAACCTGGTTAATGAAAGAGACTACATTTTAGAAAGCAGTTGACTTTAAGAAAGCAATAATCACTGGGCGCTGGTGGCTACTGGCTATGATCCTAGCTACTCAAGAGACTGAGAACTGAGACAGAAAAAATCCATGAGACGCTTATTTCTAATTAATCACAGAAAAGCCAGAAGTGGCACTGTGGTAGAGCATCAGCCTTGAGCAAAACAGCTCAGGGACAGCACCCAGGCCCAGAGTTCAAACCCCAGCACATGTAAGGGAAAAAAAAGCTGTAGCTAGTCAAGTCTACCAAGAAGGAATATATTTTAGGTCTAGACTACAAATTTTTAAATTGTGAAAGTAAAATTATGAAGCATCTCTTTCTTTTATATTCTCAGGGTCTGCCCTACTCATTTTGTGATAGAATTAATATAATACCAGTAAATTTAATATATGTCACACAGAACAATTGTTCTCTGCTGTCAAGACATTGAAACAACCTGCCATTAGCCTAGATATTTGTATTAGCACTGAGCACTGTGGTATATTGAGTATCTGAAATTTAGAGAAAGCATCAATATTATTCTCCTCAAATGTAATGGTCCCTTAATAGGTGACAGAAAATATTTTGCATGTAAATTAATGTGGTGTATTTATGGTTGAAAATAAATTATGTAAATACATTATTGGCAAAGAAAAGTTCCAAATGGTTCCAATCACAGAAAATATTTCATTATTTGTATGTATGTCTAGATAAGCCCAAATTTTTTTTATAGCTCTTAGTTCTGAGTAGCAGAACTATAAGTGATTTGTTTCTTTTTATATTAATTTTCCAATTACAAAACTGTTGCCATATAGTATTCCCACATTTTAACTGGAAATTCTGAGTTTTGTTGATCTGAAATTATAGGATCCTTTAAAATTATTTTCCAGAACCTACAATTATTTTAAGCATAATGCACACAATTAGGCTACAGATCCAAAATAAGTACACATAACTTTCTTGTTACATAAATAAAATCTAAGTGTATATTCTAACATACATACTTATAAAAAGGATATTCTTGGAAAGGTGTCAAGAAACTGGTAATGCAGCTTGTTTCTAGGGGAGGAAACAGTAACAGAAGGACTCTGTAGCTCCCTTGAGATCTTTGATACTTTCCTTCTATATGAGTTTTAGGAGTTGAAAGAAAAAAATACATACTAAATTCCTCTAATTCTGATTTTCTTTCCCCTTTGTCTTCTCCTTATACATAAAACCTAATCCATTGCCGGATTTGCATGCTCTGGTTTGATTTATTTTGATTCACTGCCAAAACACACAGTCTCTCTTATTTGTATAGTAAATGACTAAAACTCATTTCTCCACCAAATACTTCAACACAGAATGCTGTGGGTACTTTGTCCATCTTTGCAATACTCATCTCACAATACTTCTGCTTTTAGTTAGGTAAAAGCCAGTTTGTAGAGAAGCACTACAGTGGAGACAATGCTGGTTATCATGATGATCACAACACTGTTGCTACTCAAGTCTGGATCTAATCATTCATTTGGGCACTGTGGACTCAGAGGAGTTAACTAAAACTAGTGCTTTTCTCAGCTTTCAACTTCCATCATCTAGTCCTCACTTACATAAAAAGGCCTTGTATTTATAGGGAGTGGTTTAAATTTCAGTTTACATAAAGAAAAGTTGAAGGATCAGATGGCTTCTGAATATCTCCTCCCAGCCTAACATATACATGTGAAATATTTACTTATGTTGCTTCAGGTTTAAGCTAAGTGGTTTACCTCAGGTTCAATTAAGATAGTGCCCATGGTGACCTGAAAACCGTTTCTGTTAATTTATATATCTGGACACTAACTGATAACAGGTGGGTAGTGTGCATAGCCTGGCAGTTAGAAGGCAGTTATTGAGAAGGTGAAGGAGGTATTGGAGAAATGATGAGGTAGTGAGCTGGTGGCACAATTAACTACCCCAGGACTTATACAAATATTTGTAAGTTATATAAGTTTCCAATCATTCTTTACTTAATCAAAGCTTAGACCTTTAAGAAAGATTAAATGAGAATACTGTGAAAGTTCTTGGAAGAGAATTTGACCATAGTAAGTAATCAATAAAACATCATTCATCATAACTGCTATGAAGTCTTCTATGAAGACCCTCATGCCTGATTTGTTGCTCTTCTTTGTACATGGTCTTAAAACTCAAATACCAATGACTTTGATATCTGGGATACTGTCAGCTATCCTGGTATCTCCTAATTTATATGCCAGATTGATGCTCTAACAGTTCAAGAAGGGTTATATATGGAGAAACACAAACACTGCTTCTGAATGTTGTGCATACTGAAAGAGAGAATTTTAATAACTGGTAGTAAACTGTAACTCTAGTGCTAAGAATCGGTGCCAATCATGTATGAAATACTTAATAAAATGATTGAGGAATGGATGTGTGAAATAACTCCATATCCTATTTAGGATATAGAAGAAAAAAAATGTGAAAAACAAAAACAAACTCAAATTTGCAGCTACCTGTTTGTTCCTCAGGGGCTGAACCACTTCCCTAAGGCACAGCTCCAAATCGTTGACGTAGTCCTTTTCTGTCTGGATCAGCTCCTTGATGATTTTTGCCCTTTTTGCCATCATCTTCCTCATCTGATGCTCTTCTTCGGGAGTTGAGAGCTCAGCCGCAGAACACTCAGTTTGTGGGGTCATCTTTTCTAGTAAATAAAAACATTTCTATTAAATGAAAACCCCTACTTAGAGCTCTCTTCCTTTCAATACAAATAATGTGAATAGTTGGTAGCAAGGAGAAAGCTTTAGCAAAGAACAAGCTGTTCTAACAAGTCATTATGTGATCAGCATATCATGGCTTCTTTTTTTAAATTAACAAGTTTTTTTTATTGTGAAAATACCGTACAGAGGGTTTACAATTGCATGAGCAAGGTAATGAGTACATTTCTTATCAAGCATTGTTGCCCACTCCTTTGTTTCCCCTACCATCCCTGCCTTCCCATCTCTCCCCACCCCTACCCTGCCAAAGTTGTAAAGTTCATTTTTCGATATAACGTCTTGTACATTTCATTGTTGCAATGGGTCCACCTGTATCCCTATTAAAACAATTTGTTTTTTCCCTTCCCCTCCACAAATTATACCAACGTCAAATACAGTGAAAAAGGGGTTATACCATGGGAGAAGGACATACAAAGCAATAAAGAAATCATCTTATAAATATGTTAGAAACAATAGCAAGAAAGAAAAAACATTTGAGTCCTTATCTTGGGGTTCATTTCGTCTAACATCAACTTATCTGACTGTTTCTGCTTGTCCCAGACATATACTAGCTATTGCAAATAAGGGAAACCATGGGACCTATGTTTCTTTGGACCTGGCTTACTTCACTTAAGATAATTTTTTCCAAGTCTTTTCATTTCCTAACAAATGACGCAGTGTCATTCTTTCTGATGGAGGCATAGAATTCCATTGTGTGTGTGTGTGTGTGTTTGTATATGTGTGTGTGTGTGTGTGTGTGTGTGTGTGTGTGTGTGTGTGTGTGTGGTATATATTCCACATTTTCTTGATCCATTCATCTACTGAGGGGCACCTGGGTTGGTTCCATATCTTAGCTATGGTAAATAATGCTGCAATAAACATAGTTGTGCTGGTAGCTTTAGTGTGGTCTTGTTTGTGGTCATTTGGATAAATGCCCAAAAGTGGGATTGCTGGGTCATAGGGGAGCTCTATGTGGAGTCTTTTGAGGAACCTCCACACTGCTTTCCAAAGTGGTTGAACAAGTTTACACACCCACCAGCAATGCAGTAAGGTTCCTTTCTGTCCACATCCCCTCCAGCATCTGTTGTTATTAGAGTTCTTGATTATAGCCATTCTAGCTGGGGTGAGGTGGAAGCCATAGCAATCAAAACAGCTTGGTACTGGCACAATAACAGACCTCAGGACCAATGGAATAGAATTGAAAACCCAGAAATGAACCCACAGACCTATAGCCATCTAATCTTTGATAAGGGAGCTAAAAAAATAGAATGGAAGAAAGACAGCCTCTTCAGTAAATGGTGCTGGAAAAATTGGTTAATCACTTGTAGAAAACTAAAGCTAGATCCTTATATATCACCCTGCACCAGAATCAACTCCAAATGGATTAAAGACCATGGAGTCAAAGCAGACACTCTGAAAACATTACAGGATGGAATCGGAGAAACCCTAGGTCTCCTTGGCGCAGGCTGAAATTTTCTTAAAAGAGACCCAGAAACAAGACAAATCAAAGAAAGGTTGGACGAATGGGATTACATTAATTGCATGGCAATTCTGCATGGCAAAGGACATAGGTAGCAAGATCAATAGTAATCAATAGCGGATTGGAAGATCTTCACTAGCCATATAACGGACAAGGGTATCATATCTAAAATATATCTGGAACTCAAAAAATTAAATCCCCCAACAACAAATCTTCAAAGAAACAACTGCCCAATAATTAAGTGGGCTAAAGACTTAGAGAAACTTCTCTGAAGAGGAAAAAGAATGGCCAACAGACACATGAAGAAATGCTCAACCTCCCGAGCCATAAAAGAATGCAAATCAAAACAACATTGAGATACCACCTCACCCAAGTTAGAATGGTTATCATGGCTTCTTTAAAACATCCCTTTCTAGATCCCTAGTCTTTAAAGTAGGCCTTCAGCCTGTATAAAAATACAGTTCAGAACTTCTAGACATGTTTGCTTTTGAATTAAAGGAAGATTTTAATTAAGGAAAGTCCTTTCCAATTTTGCTTGTCCCTGTTAGTAAAATTAATTATCCCTCACTATCAATGGGTAATACTCAGACAATGAAATGAAAAACTATCACACATGATTGTGGGGTTTTCTTTTAATTCACAAAGTGAGTCAGTGTAGACTAACTAAATTTAATTATGATTTTTTTCCTGGCTCATCTCCAATATTAGGTGTATCTTATTATTTCAAAATTATTGAACTATGAGCCCAAGAGTTTTAGTTAAAAATTGTAGTACTAAGGAGATGTTGATGGTTTTCTATGAAGTATTAAGGTAAGAAAACTATGTAGTTGGGCTGTGAAGGTGGCTCAGTGGTAGAGCGCTTGCCTTGCATGCATGAGGCCCTGGGTTCGATTCCTCAGCACCACATAAGCAGAAAAAAAAAGCCAGAAGTGGCACTGTGGCTCAAGTAGTAGAGTGCTAGCTTTGAGCTGAAGAGCTGAGGGACAGCGCTCAGGCCTAGAGTTCAGGCCCCATGACTGGACACCCCCCCCCAAAAAAAGAAAAGAAAACTATGTAGTTTCAAGTGCCTAAAGCACTGTAAAAATATGAAAGCTACCAAAAACTATATTATCAATGCAGAAAATAAACCAAGAAATCAGCAAGTGTGTGTGTGTATAAATAAACTTGCTTCAAGCTTGAAGCTTAATTTCCATATTAGTCTCCTCAGTTGCATAAACAATTTTGTTTCATTTAACATTAATACAATTCTAGTAGCTAATAGGTAGGACATCTTCAATGTTGACACTTCTGAGAATGTAGAACTCTACAAAAGGTTCTGTACAGGATCCACAGGCGGAAAAATACAGGTCACAGTGTATGCAAAAGGAAGTAAAGGGAGGTGTACTTTTGGCGACTCCACAAAGCAAGTTAAAAGGTGAAATGTTTACCAGGGGAGTTAATGATTCCGTGTAAAGAGGTTGACCCAAGAATGTGAACAGACACTTTGAGAAGTAATAAGCTTGTCTCTTCCGGCTCCACTAATTTTAGGAGTTCAAGCAAAATCTTAGCAATCAAACATCTGTGGAAAATGCAACAGTGAATTATACTAGATCAAATGTTGGACAACCAAGACTTTTAGAAAGAAGGAGAGAAAAAATCTAGCTGTAGTTCCTGTACACTAGTTCCTCGTGTACAGGCTGAAGCTGCTATATGTAGGGTAAGTGTGAGGTGAGTACAATGTCAGTTGACCACCTCGAGGCTGCTTTTACTTTAGAAACATCCTTTGTCTACTGGGGCCATGGCTGCCCACAAGGAGCAATGTAGACTGTTGACCATGTAGGCTTCCTCTTGCTCCACAGGCCCCTCAGTACTGTCAGTCAGCGTTTTCAGACCTCACTCCCTGGTAAACATCCTTTTTAGAGCGAAAAGTCTTGGCAAAGCACATTGTGTACAGAGCCTGGGCTTAGAGTTCTCACTCCTGCTCAGTATCAACCCCTACATAGCTGTGAGGAGGAGGCCAAACACTGTCAGCCATGGGCTCAGAGTGGTGTCTCTACAATAAACATCTGGCTATAGGACTCATGCCTTTTCTGGGAGAATGGGAACACTGATCATTGTTTCTATCCTTGCTCAAGCTCTCTGGTACTTAAACTTCCCACTTGGTCCATATTGACCCTACCCCATCTGTGGCCATTTTCACCCACTTTGGCATGGCATCCCAGGCTTAATGAGCCATGAGTGTTCCTTGTTTTCATGTCCTCAGAATATCTGAGTCTCAAACACTAGGTTTTCTCTTAAGATGACACCTGGCTAAAGCACTTAGAGTGGCAGGAACCCCAAAATGTCTCCATTCTCCAATGCCAACCTGCTATGCAGGAATAATCATTACCACACCAAATCTGTAATACATGTGGGAAGTTTGGGCTTACCCCATGGCTAGGTCTGCTAAGTCAGCCACCAGGGCCAACTGGTTTACCTTCTTGTTGTGCCTTTTATTTCTTCTCTCCCAGGAAAGCCCAGGTTGGAGATATAGTATAGACTATTTCCTACTTTTCCTCTGTCCTGTCCCTTTTTTGTTATTCCTGATGCTCTTTCACTCTTACTCTCCTTCCAACATAATGTCTGTTACCATGACACTTCTTATTTACAGAGTCAAATGGAGATAGCTTTTAATCTGTCATCTTGCTCTACCTCTCTACATGGGTATTTTAATAAAAAATTTCTTACATGTTCTATTACTTCCCAGAAACTTGTCTAAAATGATGTATTGAAATAAAGTTTCAATCAGCCAAGATACTCAACTTCAGAAACTTGTCCTTTCTGGTATAAAAAACCTTCTCTGACCATCCAGATTTGAGCAACATTATGAGATATATTTGTTTGCACTTTTGACTCAAGTTTATTGCAGGAACAAAGACTTGTCTTGCGTCATTTTATGATCATATCTCTAAACACTTCATATGTTTGCATTTCTTAAACCAACAAACTATGCAATGTATTGTAGACACCAAGTTTTATTTTTATAATATCCTTCTCTGTCTTTAAATTCTTTTACCTTTTAGTTAAACCACATTTGTACATATAAAAATATTTGTAGAATAATATTGCCAGTCAATATCACTGTAGTCAGCAATCAGCAACAACAGACCTTCATTTCTGGATATAGAAAAAAAAAAGATGCTAATTATAAGGGGGAGAAAAAAAAGAAAAATGCAACTTTAGGAATGAATGTCTTCCAGTAGTTTCCAATAGGTGGAAGAGATCATATTAAAAAAAATGAAATTGAAATTAAAAAACAGGATATTTAAGTTGTTGTAACCAAAATGTACCACTGCATATGAAAGCACTACTACTATGTAGTTTCTTACTCTCTTCTCACCCTTTATTTCTTTCAACTCCGACTTTATTTTCTAGAAGTAATGAATTTTCACTACTTTACCAAATTTTGTTGGTAATATCTATGGTGATTCCTACCCAACCAAGTGTGGTTGAAGAAGTTTGCTGTGGCTTGGAGGAAGATTATCATTGTTGTTGTTGTTGTTGTGTGTGTGTGTGTGTGTGTGTGTGTGTGTGTGTGTGTTTATTTGTTTTTGAAGTGATGGAATTCTCAGGAGTTCATGCTTGCTCAACTGCCTCCGTGCTTAACTGGTACTCTACCACTTGAACCTCACCTCCAACCCTATTTTTTGTCAGTTTTATGGAGGTAAGTCTTGTGGATTTTTCCTCCTATGCTGGTTTAAAACTGGCTTAATTGAGATCCTCCTCACTTCTGCCTCCAGAGTTTCTAGGATTACAAGAGTGAGCCACCAGTGCCTGGCAAGGATGCTCAGATTTAAGATCAGTGCTGCCATTCGGAGCAATCAGATTATGGTAGACACAGCATTATATTTTCTTCATCTGTAAGCAATAAATGAAAATCATCAGTTTTATCATGAAGACATACAGAAGTATGTGGAAGTTCCTTGGCATCTTCAAAATAATACAATTTTTGAGTATTTCTGTAAGCAAGGGAATCTTCTATAAAGACAGTCTCCAACATACATAGTTCAACTTATTGAGTATTACGTGAGAGCATGCTCTCCAACCTGTTTTTCACTCTCAGTAGAGTATTTCAAATAAGATATTCACATTATAAAATAGGCTTTCAGTTAGATTATTTTGCTCAATTGTAGACTAATATAAAAGTTCTGAGAAAATTTAAGGTAAGCTAGGCTAAACTATAATATCTGTAGGTTAGTTGTATTAATTGCTACTTTCTCTTATTACATATTCAATTGATGATGAATTTATTTGGGATAGAACTCAAAAATGAAGGAGCATCTGTACTTTGAAACTTTTCCACCATCTAAAACAGTCATCCCATTGTTTTATTCTTACCAACTTGTCAAGAAAAATGCGTGCCCCTAAAGTGAATAGAAAGCTGTGTTCGTTGGGATAGCTTCTGTAGAGGAAAGTCAGAACAGAGGTTGGGATTTAAAGTCCTGAGCAGCTTGCTTAGATTTGGCAGATGTGTGACAAGTACTCTGCTCTTTTACAGAAATGAAAAAGCATCCACAAGTAAAGGATAGCTAGGTTTTGTTTACAATTAGTTGTTTTGTTTTTTCTTTTTGTCAGTCATGGGGCTGGAACTCTGGGCCTGGGCGCTGTCCCTCAGCTCTTCAGCTCAAGGCTAGTGCTCTACCATTTGAGCCACAGAATGACTTCTGGTTTTTTGGTGGTTAATTGGAGATGAGAATTTCATAGGCATTCCTGCCCGGGATGGCTTTGAACAGCAATCCTCAGATTTCAGCCTCCTGAGTAGCTAGGATTACAAGCCTGAGCCAGGGGCACCCGGCTATCTTTTTTTTTTTTTTTTTAAACTTTGCTGCTGCTGTAACATTTTTTTTCTATTTGGGGGTGAACCTAAGAAGAGATGATTGCTTTATTTTTCTTAAATTGTAAAATTTGTAATTATAAGAGACAACTGAATAGACTCTGTTGCCAGATCATAAGGGTTCAAACTCTGCCTCTACCATTTAGTACATCTATTCACTTGAGCAATTTATTTAATTCTATGGATTTCCTCATCTGAAAATTAAGTTCAATGGTATTAAAACCTTGTAGTATTGTTTTGAAGATTGAGTGAGTTAAGTTTTATGAAACATTTGCAAGAGTGCTGTATTACAGCATCTACGATGCTTGCTATTATTAGTAAATAACATCCTTATTTATTATAATAGAATTTCATTGCATGACTAGCTATTTATAGTTCAGTGTTTTATCTTCCCAAAATATTTCCAGGTACATACAAACACAGAATTATAGCTATTTTTATTTATCTGATTAAAATATTGTATATGCATTGTGAAATACTACAATTAAACTCTCTGAAACAATGAGCATACAATAAAAATAAATGATAGTAATATAAAAGAGATTGTGTACAAAGTGTAGGTACTAGTTGGGCGTGGTAGAAGGTGAATGCAGAGGGTGAAAGAGGAGAAATATGGAAAAATACTTTAGCTTATATGTGTGAAAATAGTGCACTAAAGCTTGTTGAAATTAGTTTTAGAAGCAGAGGTTGGGAAGAAAGGATGAGGGAGAATGATGGAGGAAATATGTCTAATCGAGGTATAATGTATGCATTTATACACATTTCAAAAGGAGATCCTCTGTACAACTAAATGATGTTATTAACGATGTTAAAATAAAAATTACCTCATATATGTGTTTTTCCGCATCTTGATCTTCACTTTTAACTGTATGTAAATGGGAATCTTTTGTGTTTATACATGCGTATGTCTTACTGCTTATCATAGTGGTATTAGCTGTGTTTCACACTGATATTTCCTGTCCAAGATTTATTTTCTATGTTTTTCATAAGCTAAACCTTGAATAGACCAAAACAAAACAAAAACCAAGAAAAAAAAACCCTCTAGGACTCTTTTTAAAGAACAGTTGGGAAAAGTCTCAGGGAAGGAAATTTACTCAGTAAAAAAAATGCTTCAAAAGGAGAGACATCAATAAGAATAATCTATCTCAATGTTAGCACTTGGTGGTGAGAGGTGAGAGGTTCTTAGTTATTTGGAGACACTGGCTGGCTCGTATATAAGTTATAGATCTAAGCTGGGTGCTGGTGGCTCATGCCTGTAATCCTAGCTACTCAGGAGGCTGAGATCTGAGGATCGCGGTTCAAAGCCAGCCCTGGCAGGAAAGACCGTGAGATTCCTATGTCCAATAAAGCCCTAGAAAACTGGAAGTGGCACTGTAAAGTGTAGATTGCTTGCCTTGAGCTGAAGAGCTGAGGGACAGCACCCAGGCCCAGAGTTCAAACCCCATGACCGACCAAAAAAAAAAAAGAAAAGAAAAAAAAGTTACAGATCTAAATTAGTTGAATATTTAACAGAGAATAATGAAAGGCCTATCTAGAGCCTGAAACTGTTCTAGAAGTTTAGGATGCAGGAGTTTAATTGTCAATAAATCCTTTCCTTCATGGAGCTTAACTTGTAGTGGGCGGAGAGCACACAGAGTTGAAATATGCTTTGTAGAATGCTAAAAGCTGATGAGTGGTATAGGGAAAAAATTAAGGTTTTGAGGGCTATTAAGAATTGCCTGCTGCTGGGCACTGGTGGCTCATGCCTGTAATCCTAGCTACTAAAGAGGCTGAGACTTAAGGATCACAGTCCAAAGCCAGCCCAGGCAGGAAAATCCATGAGACTCTTATCTCCAATAAACCACTCAGAAAACCAGAAGTGGTGCTGTGACTCAAGTGGTAGAGCACTAGCCTTGAGCTGAAGAGCTGAGGGACAGCGCCTAGGCCCAGAGTTCAAGCCCCACAACTGATGTATGAATTTTAAATTAAAGTACATGGAAGGTCTAAAGTTGAGGAAAGACTTGATGGGTAAAGGAGTCAGGGTAAGTGGTTTCCCGATGATATGTAAGCCAGTGGAAAACCGGGGTCAGGACTGGGTATGCCCTACTGAGAATCAGGAGGGACTCCTGTTACTGAAGTGGAGTGCCCAGGCAGAAAAGGAGATATGAGAACAGCCTGAAAAGATATTGTAGAGCCCAGGTAGCATTGTAAACATTCACACATCTTTGTAGTATGGCAATAATGTTGGATATTTTTACATTAAGATTGCATTTTGAAATTTCAATGTCAGGAGCTTTTGTTTCATGCCTGTGATCCTAGCTACTCAGGAGGTTGAGATCTGAGGATCAGGCTTCCAATCTAGCTCAGGCAGAGACATCCTTGGTGCTCGTATCTCCAATTAACCAACAAAAGGCCCAAAGTAGAGCTGTGGCTCAAATGGAAGAGCCCCAGATTTGTGTGAACAAGTTCAGCGAGAGTACATGGCCCTGAGTTCAAGTCCCAGTGCTGACACACTGATTTAAAAAAAAAAATCAATGGGAAGATAAAATGGTATATTAAAAAAAAACAAGATTAGTGAATGGTGCCAATTAAATTATTTGGAATGCAATAGATCATAGTGAAATTGGAAAAGCCAGCCTTTTTAGCTTCAGTGAGTGATCCTCCTACCTCTGATTTCCCTGCAGCTAGGATGACAGACACAAACCACCACATGCAGCTTATTTGTTGCTATGAAAGTTTTGCTTTGTACCAGAGCTGGTCATAAACTATAGTCTTTTTAATCTCTGCCTCTCAAGTACCTGGGATTACAAGGGTAATATATATTGTCCAGCCTTTCTGTTCACTTTTGTAAGATGAAAATATGGTTGGCAGCATGATGAACATATTTCATATTGTGAAACTGTGGACTTGAAATGGTTTCACTGGTAAATTTTATGTATATTTTACCCTTTATTTTTTTAATTTTTTATTATAAAGATACTATACAGAGGGTTACAGTTACATGAGTATAGTAATGAGTACACTTTCTATTGAGCATTGTTACCCCCTCCATTGTTTTCCCCCTACCATCCCTTCCCTCCCTACCTTCCCCGAGGTTCTTTTTTTTTAATTGTGATTAAGTGATTACATAATTTCCCAAATTTCACAGTATTGTGGAATAATAATGCTCATTTAAAGTCACAAACTCATTCTAACTTTCCTGGAGCAAATTGGCTATCACAGTCTATAACATATAAAGGTGTACACATATATACCATACATGTGATCAGCAGCATGGGGATATTTAGTAGTAGTTCGACCATATGAGTGGAAGTTCTTTGTTTCTTAAGTCCTGTTAATTTTGTTGTATCACCTAACATTTTGCATTTAACATCCACTTATCAGGGAGACCATGTACTGTTTGTCTTTTTGCTCTTGGCTTACCTCACTCAACATGATTCCTGCTAGCTCCATCCATTTCCCTGCAAATGCCATTATTTTGTCATTTCTAATGGCTGCATAATATTCCATTGTGTATAGACACCACAATTTTTGGATCCATTCATCTGTGGTGGGGCATCTGGGTTGTTTCCATATCCTAGCTATTGTGAACAGTGCTGCAATAAACATGGAGGTGCATGTGTCCTTGTATATTGGTTCCTGTTGTTCAGGGTAGATGCCTAGAAGTGGTATGACTGGGTCGTAAGGGAGGTCAATCTTTAGCTTTCTAAGGACCCTCCAGACTGCTTTCTAAAGTGGTTGTATAAGTGTACATTCCCACCAGCAGTGTAATAGGGTTCCTCTTTCTCCACATCCCCTCTAGCATTTGTCGTTGGCTGATTTGTGGATGTGGGACATTCTGACTGGGGTCAGGTGGTATCTCAGGGTTGTCTTTATTTGCATTTCCTTCACCACCAGGGATGATGAACATTTCCTCATGTGTTTCTTTGCCATTTTTATTTCTTCATCTGAGAAGTCCCTCTTTAGTTCCCTTGCCCATTTAGTAATTGGTTTGTTAGGTTTGGGAGGGATTAGTTTCTTGAGTTCCCTATATATACTGGATATTAACCCTTTGTCTGATATATTGCTGGTAAATATTTTTTCCCAATTAGTTGGTTGTCTTTCTAGCTTGGTTGCGATAGATTTAGCTGTGCAGAGCTTTTTATTTTAAGGTAGTCCCATTTGTTGAGTCTCTCTCCAATTTGTTGTGACCCTGGGACTCTGTTCAGGAAGTTCCTTCCTGTGCCTATTAGTTCAAGTGTCTCTCTTACTCTGTCCTGCAGTAGTTTCAGAAATTCAGGTTTAATGTTAAGGTCTTTAATCCATTTTGAGTTGATGTTGGTGCATGGTGATAGGCTGGGGTCCACTTTTAGTTTTCTGCATGTGGCCGCCCAGTTTTCCCAGCACCAGTGGTTGAATATTTTACCCTTTAAAAATGGTGATGAAAAAAATATTTTAAAAAGTGGTGATGAGGTTGTAGGAATCATGTAGCGAGACTTTGAAGCAGAGACAAATAGAATAGACACATACAAGGTCTTCAAAGGCATATTCATTCTTTCCCTAAATTTAACATTGATTATAGTCATTGAAAAGAGAGAGAAAAATGCTTCAATGTCAGAAGAATCATGTTTTGCAATTCAAAATGTTTTGAGTTGGGTTTGGAGTGTAGGCAATTTAAACAAAATAGATCTCTTTTTGAAAAAAAAATTCTTATGGGAGTTATAAAACTCACATAGAAAGGAAGGCTTAACAATGAAGAGTTGAAGTCCAAATAGACTAAGCAGCATATGGAATTCAACTCTGTTCCACACTGGGTACTGGGATGACCTTCATAGTTGACTTCATCCTCTTCTCCCAGGCTGTGGCGGCTATACATCACAGGCTGCACACATGATGAATGTACTCAGCCTGGATCCTTTCTATCACATTCTGTGTACGCTGCCTCACATTTCCTGGCAAAAATGTTATTTCAAGGTAATGTGTATAATAAAAACGTTCTTCTAGTGTCAGAACAATATTACTTCTCCCGTGACAGTATCATTACAGTGGCATCTACACTGATGAATGCTCAGGTGCCAATTCAAATAGAGACATCTGTTGCAGGCAGGAACATTTGTAAGCCCCTTCTCATTCTTACAAAGTGTGAAGGCTAGAGTGACCTCCAGGTGGAATTCAACATAAAACATCAAAAGCATGGCTGAAGAAAAATGCCCTGATCCTAAGACAGGCTATCGTTTAGACAATGTTAACATTGTCTTTATTTCTTCGTATATAAAATTATACTCCTTTCCCTCTTTTTTCTAATACAGGTATATATATATATATATATATATATATATATATATATGTATATATATATATATATATATATATCACAAAGTTTACCATGTTAACTGTTAACTGTTTCTAACTGTGCAGTTCTGCAACATTTCCATCATTGATTATTGGCTAATCTATCTGCGAAACTTTCCCCCTTCACAAATGGAAACTCTGTCTCTTACACAACTATCCCCATGCTGTCTTCTCCTCCATCCTTAACATCTACCTCTACTCTTTGTCTCTCTCTATGCATCTGACTACTTGAAGTACATCATTTCAGTGTATCTTAAAACACTTGTATTTCTGTGCCTGGTTTATTTCAATTAGTATAATGTACTTTGTTGTTGTTGGTTGTGGGGCTCAAACTCAGGGCCTGAGTGCCATCCCTGAGCTGTTTGCTCAAGGATTAGGCCTCTACCACTTTAAGCCACAGCTCCACTTCTGGTTTTCTGGTCGCTAATTGGAGATAAGAATCTCATGGACTTTTCTACTCTGACTGGCCTTGAACCATGATCCTCAGATCTCAGCTTTCTGAGTAGTTAGGATTATAGGCATGAGCCACCTGCACTCATCAGCATGATGTGTTCAGTGTTTGTCTGCAATATCTCATGTATCAGAATCTCTTTACTTTTTCCAGGCATGGTGGTATGCACATGTAATCCCAGCTACACAAGAGCAGATATAGGAGGATCATGGTCTATGGCTGGCACCAGGAAAAAGCAAATCCCTAACAAAAATAAAACTAAAAGTTGGGTGTTGGTGGCTCATGACTGTAATCTTAGCTACTCAAGGGGCTGAGATCTTAGGATTGTGGTTCGAAGCCAGCTGGGACAGCAAAGTCTGTGAGACTCTTATCTCCAGTTAACCAGCAGAAAAAAGCCAGAAATGGTGCTGTAGCTCAAGTGGTAGAACATTAGCTTTGAGCAAAAGGAGCTCAGAGTCAGCACTTGGGCCCAGAGTTCAATAAAATAAAATAAAACTAAAGCAAAAAGAGTTGATTCAAACCCCAGCACTGTCACAAAAGTGACTGAGTAATAATCCAATGCATGTATATACCACATTTTGTTTTCAGAAGCATATGCTAAAATTTATTTTGAAAGTAGTTGATCATACATTTTTACTACAATTATGTTCATTGTAATCTTATAAAAGCCTAATAAGATCAACATTTTCAAGTATTTATTTTGCACCAATCTTTATACATAATCTGTAATCTTCCTCATAACCCCAACTATGTTCATTTTGCAGGTGGAAAAAGAGTAGAACATCCCCGTGATTCCCAGATTGTGCAGAAGAGCTGAGATTCAAAGCAGATGTGATTAGCACAGAATCTTGGCTCTTTTACTCCACCCTTAAACTGTACATTGCCATCACTGATAGTGCATCATGTGATAGGTGATAAGATAGGTATATAGTGAGACACAGAATTCACTTCTGTGTGACCTCAGCCAAGCCATTTGGTATCCCTAACTTCCTCACCTATGAAAGAGAAGGAAAGTAGCAATAGCAATGATAATAACAGCTCATAGTTTGAATGATCACTGCACACCAAATACTGAGCTTGACTTGTGCTGGATCTTCCCCTCCAAGCACTATAAGACAGACGTGTACTCCTTCCTCTTATGAATGAAAATAGCTGAAAAACCCAGGGCTGCAGTGATTTGCCCAGGGCTCACCATGGTAAGAGATGGGGCCAGATTCAAACCTGAGCTTGTGAGCTTCTAAACCTACATTTTAACCTTGCTGCTAGGAGGTTGTAAGAATTGAGATAAAGAATAAAAATCACTTTACTCAGTGTCTGACACATAGAAACCTCTCCAAAAAAAAAAAAAAAAAAGATGCCATTCGTTGCTTTTATGACTGTGATTTACTTGCCATTATTCTGTATCTGACTCTGAAAGGCTGTGCCTGACTCTCCTCTCTTTTCCTCTTTGGAAATGCCCCAAGGGCAAAGGAGAAAGATTAAGTGTCCATCAGGAAAGTACCCTTCTTGGCAGGAATAAGCACACAAACATCAAAGAGTGCTACAAAGCCAGTTCAGAGCCTGGCTTGATGGGCTCTGCTGTTACTAGACTCAACTCAAGTGCGATAGGGTTATTGCTTTTGCATGTTGTTTGGCACAGTATAATAATGCTTGAATTTAAAAATGGAATTCTCTTCCATTTACCCCAAAGCTAAATCACTGATGCAAATAAGTTTCAAGGAATTCACTAAAAATGTACTTCTCAAGAAAATTTAAAAGAAAGTAACCTAAATAGCTATAGCCTGTGGAAATACACAGTTTATCATTACTTTGAAAGATTCTGGATCCTCACTAATTAAGATGAAGATCCTGAGCTGATATTATTTCTCAGTGATGACAATCCAAACTCTATTTTGATAGTTCCAGTTAGTTCTATGGAAATATTACTTATCCCTTAATAAAGAAGTGCTGAAACTTAACATGTCTTACACCAACTTTAAGGTTTTGTTTAATACCTCGCTTAGTAACCCCTTTCTCACATTCACCTCTGTTCTCCCAACATTAGACTAAGAAGTTCCACGTGCTCCATTCCACATCTCTTTACCAAGCAACTTGCCCAGCCATGGAACTGGAGAACAGTGTAATATAACAGAAGCAGGCGTGAAAGAGAAGGTCTCTAAGTCATTCATAATTTTGTTGCTGCCACAAACATGTTCATTACTAAGCAAGAATCAATAAATACAAGAATTTCAGTCAATTTTGCCAATTCTCTAGTTTTTGAAGTTAAATTATATCTAACTTCATAACATTTTAAAATTACCTATTAGATTTGAATAGATACTGTGTTGTCTCTCCATGTCATAGTGAAGACAACAATATTCTTAGTGTCAGAAGGCTATAATCCAGTAGTTATCTTCAATAGCAAAATATCAACTGAACTCTGTATTGTAATTATGCTAATTTAACTAAACTCACCTAAATTGAGGGAATAGGAGCAAAAGAATATGCATGTGTTTCTGTGAAAATTGCTTTAATGTTTTAAAATAATTTGATAAAGTCAAATTGCCGAAATGCTGCTCCTTTATTAGGTGTTAAATAAGACTATTATAAGTGATTGAGTAGAGAATTAGTCTAGAAAGAGTCTGTAAACCAATCATTTTGCAATTTAAACTATCCATCAATATTTTAAAACTTGTGTACAGACATAATTAAAATACGCTGTAAGTGCTCTAAGAAGCACAGTCCAGCTTCGTGATCCTGCCCACCAGAGTTGTGACAAAAGTAACATCTGGAAGAGCTATCAAGAAGTGAAGAGAGAAGGGACTTACCAGCAACAGGAGTGGCACATCGGAGGGAGTAACACATTATAAAGTTTTGGCTACAAAACAAGATATGGAAAACAGCCTTGGTGTGCGGGGACGTCAAAGCATTAGAGGACGAGAAAAGATGATGAGTGGAGGGAACCTTTTAAGACACAGATTTCAAAGGCTTCATTAAGCAATCTGAGCTTTTGAAGGACAATGGATGTATTAGTAAGGTTTTTGTCACTGTGACAAAATACCTGACTTACATGAGATAAGGGTTTTGGAGGTTTGAGTCTGCCATCCACCAAGTCCATTGTTTCTGAGCCTATGGCAAGGCTAAGCATTGTAACTGAAGGCAGCGATGGGGCAGTGCTGCTCATCTCATGGCAGCTGCAATGCAGACAGAGAAAGATGGAAGGGAGCCAGGGACAAGAGATCTCTCAAAGACCTCAGTGACAATTCCATCCGCTTACCACTATCTTTTTTAAATGCTGTCAAATTATTGAGCTATCAATGGATTAATCCATTGGGGATGTCAGGGAGGTCAGAGTCCTCTTGATCCCATCACCTCCCAATGATTGGATCTGCTGGAAGGGGTCTAAGTCTTTGGAGGGACTACTGCATATTCAAGTCATTATACTGGTAAGTAAATGACACATTTTTTTTAATATAAAAACTGATATGACCAGATTCTCTTAGCAAGATCACTTTGGCATCTGTGGGACCATATTCAGGATGGGAAGCAAAGAGCAAGGATGAGGGTAGAAGTAGCCATTTACTTGGACAGCTGCTAAGGAGATAAAGAAGTAAGGAGTAAAGGACAAGGGGAGTCAGTGATTCTCCGATTTCTGAGTTGGTTAACTGGGTCATGGTGTCATGCAAACTAATGGAGACCACTGGGAAAGACTGAGGAGAAAAGGTGATGAGACTTAACCAGTGCTATCTTTTATATAGAATAAAAGTAATTTCTAGAGAGAGTAAGTCTCTTAAGTAGCAGCCTGAAATTGAGGGCATTGAATGCACCCTGCCTTGTCTCAGTCAGGCCCTACTTCTATGCATACAGGGCAAACACCTACTCATAATTCAATCTAGAATTTGATTCCAGTAAGATGGTCACCCACCACTCAGATATATTATAAATGTTCTTTCATTCCATGCTACCCCCCCTAGAAACCTCCCTCTCTCCCCCCAAAACCTTGGCTTCGCAATGTATTGAACCCTACTGACACGTTTCACACAGTAAAATCTTTTTTTTTTTGTATCAATTTCAATGGAAATGTGACCCACAGAAAGATGAATGGAGCAGGCCTTCTGTGAAATAGGTTGAAAATAATTACATGTCAGGCAGGCTTTGGAGAAAAGCCAGTGAGGTATTAAGTGAGAATGTGGAAGGAGCAGAGCCTCCACTGCTCAGGATTTGAAGGGCTCAAACACTGGGGTAAGGGAATGTTTTATCCTCATTTGAAAGGTATGTGATTTATTTTCTCTGACTGTTAATTGCTGCCGAAAGTAGAGAAGTGGATTTCAAAAAAGGAATTCAACAAAGCTTACCTGGCTTGAGAAATACTTAAGTGGCATTTGGTTTGAATTTACAGGCTCCCAGCAGTGATCAGCATAGTACAAGAAGAACAATTAGGAGTTAACTAAATGGCTATTTTCTGGAAATGTCTTTATTCACAGTCCTTAGCTGGAGAAGATGAGTGGGATAAAAAAAAAAAGACAGATTCTAAGTCCTGAATAGAATGGGAAATTAACATGGGAAACCTTCCCAGTTAGTTGATTTTATTTTTGTTGTAAATTGTCCCATTGCTGAGAATGAGGAACTTTAGTTAGATGAGACATACTCATTATAGCCCTTTGCTCATTATGCAATGAATATTTTTGAGTCCTCACTGTGGCAGTCAGTGGTTCTTAACCCCATAGTTTTACCCCTCTTTTCAGGCAGTATTTGGAAATGTTCACTTTTCTGTGTATGTGCTGTCCTGGGCTCTGTCTCTGGGCATGTTTTGCTCAAGGCTAGCCACAGCTCCACTTTGAGCTTTTTAGTAGTTATTTGGAGATAAGAGTCCTCCAGACTTTCCTGCCCAGGCTAGCTTTGAACGGTAATCCTCAGATCCCAGCCTCATGAGTAGCTAGGATTGCAGGCAGGAGCCACTGGTATCATGCTTAGAATCATTCTTGATGGTTATCACTAAGTGGTGGGAGGAAGGACTATTAGCAACTAGTGGATAGAGAAAGAACAGATATTCTGCTAATTCCCTAAAAGGCACAGGATGACAGAGAATTATCTAGCCAAAATAGAAGTCATGCTCAAGTTGAGAAATGGTGTTCTGGTATTAGCAATACAATGAAATGTCTTTTAGTGATGAAAGAGATACAATAAAACAATGAATGAAAAAATGTATGACACACTCAACAGTGCTAAGACACTGTGACATAAATGTTTGGCACACTCAATAGTGCTAAGGCACTGTGACTAAGTGAAGCAGGGGTCTCACTAAGAAGGTGGATTTTGAGCAGAATTGTGCAGAGAAGGTAGTCTTGATTCTGTCATAGTCATAGGGCTAATGTCAACTTCTTTTACTTTTTTAGTCATGCAAAGAGAAGACTGTTAAACTAGTTACCAACAGGATGAAGAGAACTAGACAAATTAAGAGGAATTTTGGAAATAAAATTGGCATGAACTCATCATTAAAGTAAGGGTAAAATAGACACTCAGTCAAAGCTGATTGTTTCATTCAAAGACAAATTGGAGTCTGGCATTGGTGGTTCAAACCCGTAATCTTAGCTCAGGAAGCTGAGAGCTGACGATTACAGTTTGAATCCAGCCTGGACAGGAAACTCTGTGTGACTCTTATCTCCAATTAACTACCAAAAGAAAAAAAAAAAAAAAGAGAGACAAAATCCAGAATTGGAGCTGTAGCTCAATGGTAGAGTGCTAACCTTGAGCAAAAAGCTGAGGGACAGTGAGTGCTCAAGCCCCCAGTTCAAGCCCCCAGGCTACACACACACACACACACACACACACACACACACAATTTAGAAGAAACTTTTAAGCAGAGAAAAGAACTAATACAAAGGTCAGGAAGTGGGAACAAATTTAATATAAACTCTTGAATGTTAAGTATAGTAAATTGTTTATTTTTATCTAGGTAGGAAACATGTTCTAATTCCTAAGAGGAATCAGAGTATTTCCTTGGATAAAATCTTTTTGGCATACAGAGAGATATACAATATCTTCATCAACCATTTCACAACAAACACAGAATCAGAAATCGGCGATCACTTTTTGTTGTGGCATTAGAGACCTATCATTATGAAGCATTCAGGAAAAACCATTTCTGTGAGGAGCTACTGTGACACAAATACTTAGATGTGCAGCTAGATGGCATGACCTTTCTGTTTTCTTCCGTAGGTAACAGCTGGATGCCAGCTTGATAAGTTTTCATTCTTTATCAAACTGCCTAAGTGCGAGCATCCTGGAGTATACATTTCTTCTCTGATTTAAGAAATTACAATACCTTTGAACAAAGGCTTTTAATTACAATGTTATATTACCCTGATACATTTAAGTTACAACTCACAATTACAGCTGACTTTCATATAATTCTATTGAAATATTGTCCACCCATAAAAAGAGCTTCTTGTTTTCAGTATATAACTCTATTCTTTCCATTGGTAACTGTAGTATGCCTTCCCATGTCTGCAGTACATTTTCAACTTATATATACATGTAGAGAGACAACTATATATGTTTCTCTCTATATAATTGTATTGAGATACAAATAGATGACACAGGTATAAAAGTGAAGAAGACCATCAAGATACTCAGTGAAATGGAAATAAAGATCATTAAGCTATTATTATAGGGCAAATAAATTAATTTTGTAACCTAATAACCAAAAAGAATTTATTGATCCACAACACATTTATAACAATTTGAAAGATTGGGTATTTCAAAGTGAAAACCTTTTCCACAGTAATGGAATGTCATCATATAGCAAGACCTGTAGAGCAATCACCAAATTCATATTAGTAAACCATACTTATAAAATGCCCACTGAAACACTTAATTAGATGCATTCTGTTTTACAAAGGTTTAAAATTGGACTCCAAATCCAAGCTCTACCACCTGTTTTTTTCAACTGTAAAACCTGAACTGAAAAGGTGTTGAAATTCAGTAGCTATACATGAAGTCCCTGGCTAGTCCAGTCCCTGAAATGAGATAACATTAATTCTCTCCTCCTTCCCCTTTCTTTTGGATTTTCTTTTTTAGGTCTAAGACTGGGACTCTAATTTTGTACCTGATCCTTTTGCCCAATAGCTGGTACTCTACCAACTGAGCCATGCCAGCAACCCCAAAAAGGGTCAATTTCCCTTTGGATCTAGTAGGAGGGGCTGAACACCAATAACCCCAAACTAACCATTGCTGCCTTTCAGTGGGACCTGAGCAATGCCACAAGTACAACCTATGCTTACCTGTTTAAACGGCTAAATAAAACGTGATATACCCTTATGTCTTGACTCATCTGTATTCATAACAATCTGGAAGGTAAGCTCTAGTTTAGAGTTCTCAGATCCCTGAGCGTTTCATGACAAAACTCAGCCAGGGCCATGGAGTATACTCCACTCTGTCCAGCGTTGAAGGGTGGAATCTTACTCTTTCTTCTATCAACCCAAAGGGAGCTTTGTATGCATGGTGAACATCTAGTAAGACCCAGCTTCAGAAACACCCTACAACCAATTGCCCCTTAGGCCTAAAAATACACACAGCTGTAGCTACTGTCTGTCCTAGGAGAACAGATTGGGAACAGTTCCAAGCAGGCCTTGAGCCAGTTTTGAGATCTGTGAAACAGAAAATTCCAAGTACCTGATATAATCTAGAAGTAGGGCTAGGAGGCCCAAGCAGGAAGTGACCTTGATCTCAAGGACTCCTCAACTCCTTAGGAAAAGATTTCAGAGGGACCATCTAAAGGCCACTAAGTCTGATATTACATACAGTTAAGCAATTCTTGTGGTAATTCCGCTCTCACCAGAAAATCAAAACCCACAAAAGTACAGAAGTCAATATGATTATGACCATCATGGAAAACAGTTCCATAAATGGAGGCATTCTTTTATTTCCTGTATCAACAGAAACTAAGGAGAATGTGGTTTGAGTGCTTTTCTCTTACTTGACTTTCCCCCAACACTTATTTTAAAAGACATTTCTAGTTATGCCTGGCACATGCATGCTCTCTCTTTTATGCTAGACTTCTCTCCTTTTCTTTCATCCTGACTTCTCTCCTGACTTCTCATTTTATGTTGTGGACTTTTTATTTATCTTGTGAACTTTTTTAAAAAAGCACAATTTGAATTTATATCTGCCACTTTCAAGAAAGTCACATCTAAAATCACATCAAACACAGGAGGAGGAATTTTGTCAATTACAATGTGGTCATAGTAGAATAGCTAAAAACTTTATTTCGATGACTCACATTTTAACACAAATGATTCTCTTGAAGACTGCAAGTTACCTTTATTACTTAAAAAGAAGGAAATTAACATATCTTGCGTCTCTTTGGTTTTTATGCATGAGTGAGCCAGAACCTACTTAAAATGCTTTGACTTTCATAAAGATTTGCCCTTCAAATCATGACACACATCTATTTGTACAGGTGTCACATTACTGGCTCAGGTAATTCGCATTTACTAAATAGTGTTTGGAGGCAGGTAAAAGGAATAGACTACTCAATACTCAAATAACAGGCAGCTATGAAAAAGGCTTGGCAGTGAATAGAGAGTTGAACAAATGGTTTTATTCTGCTCTGCATTAGGGCTTGAGCAAAAACCATCACATCTTCCAGTATTGTTAGCTCATATTAGATTGTCCTTATTCTTTTATTTTTTTTAAAAAAACATTATAAATGGTATGGTCTCTTATGGTTCTTGTTTAACTTTTTAGTGGAGTTTTTTGTTCTCATATTGCACAATATGTGATTCTGTGTAACGTTCTTGCCTTCAGGTAATTTGTAATCATCCCAATGCGGGGGGAGGGGAGGGAACCTTTAGGATTTCATAAGATAACCAATCAATTCTTTCTCAATAAAGGTGAAATGAAGTTTGTAAAAGGAAAATAATAGGCACTACATTTATGATATTGCCTGAAGATTTTTTTTGTTTGTCTGTTAGACTGGAGAATGAACTCAGGACCTCATACTTGCTTGGCTTGGTTGCTATGTTGCTGGTCTGCCACTTGAGTGGCATATGCAGTCCTGCATTTTGTTCTTGTTTTTGTTAGTTTGCTTCTTTTTACTTGTTTTTGCCAGTCCTGGGGCTTGAACTTTGGGTTAGGGCACTCACTGTCCCTGTGTTCCTTTTTGCTCAAGGCTAGAACTCTACACATGAGCCACAGTGCCACATCTGGTATTTTCTGTGATTAATTGGAGATAAGAGTCTCACCGACTTTCCTGAGAGGGCTGGCTTTGAACTGCAATTCTCAGATTTCTGCTCCCAAGTAGGTAAGATTACAGGTGTGAGCCACCAATGTCCAGCTCCCCTTTTGCTGATATTTTGGAGATGGAGTATATTAAATTTTTCTGCCTGGGCTAGGCTTTAAACTTTGATCCTCTAGACCTCAATCACTTGAGTAGTAAGGATTACAGGCATGAACTACCTGCAGTTGGCTTTTAACTGGTATTTTTTTTACTTGTTTTAATAACACTTTATTCATTCACTTTCATTCTTGCTCTTGGTGATTGATTAGCATACATATATTAAAATGAGTAAAAAATGACTTAGTATGTTCATAGAGAATCAAAGTAACTGACCCATTATCTTGACCAAGGATGTTACCATAAAAATATATCATAGTTTCTGTGCCTTAAACCGCCTTGGGAAGTCCAGGATGATGGTCCTGTCAGATTTGGTTCCTGGTTTATGAATGTTCATATCCATAGAACACATAGCAGATAAGATTTTTTTTAATATTTTCTTATAAAGACACCAATTCTCTTCATGAAGGCTTGACTCTCAGGACCTCATTACCTTCCAAAGGTTATACTTCTAAATACCATCACACTGGAAATTAAGTTTCAACTGAAAATTTTGTTGGGAAAGACAAACATTCAGATCATAGTGCCCAGATGAGAGGTAAACCGCCATATCCATAATATCTAACATGTACAGTTTTTAGAATTTTTTATAAAAAGTATAGTTATATATTGTGTACAACTATCTATATTATATCTATATTGTATAGCGAGGTGTATACATCCATTTACACTTTTATATAAGCTGTGCACATTTGAATTGAAGAATTTACATGCCTAATCATATACAAAATCCTTCTCCAGTTTCTACAACTTCCTTACTTAGATAATCTCTGACCCCGGTAGAAAGGTGATAAGACACTCAGCTAGCTTGGAAACTAGAATGATGTAGGCCCTTGCAGTGAATGGAAGAAAAAGATTGAACTGAGGAATAGCCATGTGCACCCTGGAATGTCATCTGTGATGAAAAAGACTTGTCAGATTCAGTTATTATATGGGCAATACTATGTTTAATTTTTTAGTGAAGAACACAATTATTAGTGGAGACCTGTGTCCAGCTAACCAGGAAAAAGCTGGACTAGAGGACTAGAGGCATGGTTCAAATGGTAGAGTGCCAGATGTGAGCAAGCAAGCTAAGTGAGAGTATGAGGCCTTGAGTTCAAATCCCAGTACTAGCACACACACACACACACACACACACACACACACACACAGAGTTACTGAGTCTTACTAAACATGCACAAAATGGAGCAGTTAACAAGACAGTCCTTTTTCATAATATATGCAAACAGTAAGAGAGATGAGAGTTAATATAGGCAAAATAAGGGAACAACATAATTTCAGACTAAGTACAGTAAAGTTAAAACGTCCTTTCCTTCCAGTCTGTACCTTCTAGCCATACACAACTTATCACCTGTTAAAGACCTAACTGCTTTCTCCACCCAATCTTCCTGTGGAACTGCTGATGCTGCCTCTATTTCTATCATGCCACTTGATTGCATTTATTTGTTTTGAAGATGACATAGGTCTTTGACATGATAGTGGTCCTTATGGAGGCCACACAGCAAACCCAGAGAACTGACTGTTTTGAACGCTCATCAGAAAAATGCCTTTATTGTTGCCAAAGTATCTGTAGTAGTTAGTCTTAAAACTCTCTTAGGAATTAGATCTCACACTTAGATTTTACTGAATTACAACTACAAAACATTACTTATCAGGAGGCCAGCTAAATTTACAGCTATTACACTCTCTGGCTATTTCTTGTAAGCACAAATGTTTCTAGGAACATGGGTAAATTCCTGAGTCTTCCTTCAACTCTCAATAGCAGAACTCAGCAGAAGATAAGATATCCATAAGTCAAATGGAAATATATACTTTTGCAAAGTAACCAACACTACCTGCTGTAGTGTAGCCATAGACAAAATTTTTTAAGGTAAGCTTAGGAAGAGGAACAAAACTTCCTGAGTTGCAAAAATTATTTCCTATGTTCAGTTTCTAATGGAAACTGAACCAAAAAGATATTGAATTAGCAAAACAAACATGTCATTGGGATAAAGCAGTGGACCCCTATTGAATTTCTGTAGGTAGTTTATCAAAACAGAAACAAAAAAGTTGAAAAAAGATGTACAAAGTATGTGAAGATAAGTTATCCAGGGCACTCCTTGTTCTATTATTATGGTATGCCTTATTTCTAACACTGGAAGTTGCTACTATTTACTGAACATATAACAAGTGTCAGTCAATACACTAGATATTTCAGGTATTTATCTACTTTTATTCTTCCAGCAACATTATAGGGCATCATCAGTTTCATGTTTGCAGATAGGGATATTGGGGCTCAGAAAGTTTATGGAATTTGCTCAAAGTCTTGAGTTGGTAGTAGGCTAAAGAGTCAGAATTGCAAAGCAAATGTGTGTGATTTAAAATTCTGCATTCTTTCCAATATTGTCCTGACAGAAATTAAATTCAGAAATCAAACATCATCCTTCCTCATTAAAAACAAATTCTTTTCATATAAGACTAACTGCAATTTAATGCTGAACAACAGATCCTTTTTTAAAAAAAATTATCCACTAGTTATAATTTTTAGAGATTTAATTTAAATGCATTTATCTCTCGTAATTAAGTTGCATAGCCAAATTTAAACTGATTTTTCAGTAAAGTGATCTACTGAGTACAAGCATGTCCCACTGGTTTTTCTAATCTCATTAGGGTTTAAATCCAGGTAGAAAGCTCTTGGTGGGATGAGGGGGTTCAACACACATTGAGTTCAAAAACAGGAGAGGCTGGATACAGAGGATTACATGGGTGGTGCTGATGTTGTCAACATTAAGATGAGTTTTACCACAGCAAATGAACTTTAGGAGGAAGGGTCATTGGAAAAAGAGAAATTCAGAGCCTGAGACAGAGGACATGTTTTAGTAGCTATCTCCTCAAAATCCTTTCAACATATACATGCTAAACATCTCTTCCCATATTTGGGTGTTGATTGAATTAGCTCTAAGGGTCTGATCATCTAAATGACTTTCAGCAAATTCTCTTATGCTATCTCACTCACGATGCCATTATTTATTCGTCACAGACACGAATATATCCCCATTTACGAGAACCACAATCACAACTCAGTACAATTACCTACATAGATCTTATGGTGTGACATTTTGCATCTGTTTATATATGATCATTTCTACATCATTGGCTATCTAGTTCTTCCCACTTTTTAAGTTGGGTGGGGACGGGAAAAGAAAGAGGAAGGTAGAAGGAAAAAATATTAGCCTCAGTAGAGAAAAGCTAATAATATGAAGAAATCTTCAGAGTTGCCTCTGACAATTGATCCACATAGTAAATTTTTTCCTTGTTACTTATGAATCATATTTAACTTTGTTTTCTTATTCCAAGGGAAGAGGGAGTCATATTTGATTTTTCTCCTCTGCCTTAAGTGTTTTCTTTGCAGATAGGGGAGACTAAAATTGAAGCTGGGAGTGCAGCAATTGGGGCCAGTTGGTTTTTCTTTGGTTACCTTGTAATTTCTGGTTGTATTCGGTCCTGTCAGACTGGCTTCTCCTCAAAGTACCAGAGTGGTCCCCAGAGACACCGCTCTCCACCACAGTGTCAGTCTTCCTTCTCTCCAGCATATACAGTCTGGACCTCAAGAAGGTCAGATTTTTCTTCTTGAGGCCCACATTTTCTTTCCCAGTGGCTTCTTTGGGCTCCATGTAAGGCAATGACAAGCTTCAGAGATGTGCTGGTAATGCTGATTGCTAAGGTGCCTCTGAGTGCGAGTTAAAGCCACTGGAGTGAGGACTTGAACTGCTCCCCTTCTAACTAAACAGCTTTACTGCAAGCTCACCTGGCTGCCACAGCCACCTCTGTGGAGTCCCAGAGCTCCACCCCTATGAGGTCATGATTTTTTTTTCTACCTAGAATCCAACAGGGAAGTTGCCACCTGTTACCTGAGAGACTTACAGCCCGAGTTAGGCAAAGCAGGGACCGTGGTGTCACATGCTACTGAAGCAAACAAGAGTCCCATTGTGTGGGGCTGGGGGTGGGGGGTAAGCAAGGAGGAAGAAGGACACATAGTCTAACCTGCAGCTCGTAGGTTGAATGCATGCCTAAGGGTGTGTACAGGTGCGCTCTCTGGGGACACTGTGTTGTGGTCTGTTGCCTGGAGGCAGAAAAGGCGCATGTGTGTGGCTTCTGGCTGGTCATTCACCTGTGACCCCCTGGAGTCAGTGTGGGACTATGAGAATTTGTGTTAGCACAGTAATGAGTTTAGAATCGTTCCAATGTTTCGACACGGACCTTTCAGTCCATGTAATGCTGCTGCTTTTCAACCCTGAGCATTTCATTTATTTACTAAAAATACGTGGGCCACACCCTGGTTGGCCTTCCTGAGAAAATAAATACTGACATTTAAGAGTGATCTGGGAACAGGTGCAAGAAGCGGAGGGCAATGCCCAGAGAGTTCTAGAATCTTTTCAGTATCTTAGTCCTCACATGCTCTTCTTTGAAATCACTCCTTTCATGGTCCCAAAGGAGGCCTTCTGTGTCTAGCTCCTTCTGTATCTCAGGTCCCAGGAAAAGAACTCAGAGGCTGAGTCGGTGTCTGATTTTTCTTAGATCTTTCCCCTGTGCCCTTTGCAGATATCTTGCCAGAAAAGGGCAGCTCACTTTGGGAAAGGGGAGGAAAAGTGGTTGAAATTGAGGCAGGTGAAGGGCTGGGTGACTGAAGGGAGAAAGGCAAATAGTGAGTGTTTTATTAATTTTTTGAAGTTGTTTTTCCTTGTGTTTACTGGGATTCTCCAGGGAGAAATGTTCATCAGCTCTGGGAATGTACAGAGTGCTTTTTAAGCCCTCGTTAAGGAAGAGAGAAACTCTAAGGAGGAAAATAGATTCTCTTCTGTTGTAAAAGGACTGGTCCAAATTCACCTTTGTACTGCCCATTTTGAATCTAGCTTAACTCTTGTTAGAGTGAGATTTACAAATGAAGAAGTAAGAGACAAAAAACCATTTCCCCAACTCAGGATGTGTAGGTGAAATTAAATTTACATAATTACCTAAAAAGATTAATGATAAATAGCTAGCCACTATAAAGACATCTATATACAACTTGGCATGTTGAATAACTATTTAATATAATTGACATCTTATTCAAACAAGCCCTCCCAGATACATTTAATAAATACTTTTTTTTCTGGTCCTGGAGCTTAAACTCTGGACCTGGACCTGGACATTGTCCCTGGTCTCCTCTTGTTCAAGGCTAGCACTCTACTACTTGAGTCACAGAGCCACTTCTGGATTTTTCTGTGATCAATTGGAAATAAGAGTCTCATGGACTGTCCTGCCTGGGCTGGCTTTGAACCACAATCTTCAGATCTCAGCCTCCTGAGAAGCAATGATTACAAGAGTGAACCACTAGTGCCTTTAAAAGCAATACTCACCACAAAGACACAAAATAAGATTGTTTAGTTTATGCTAAAATGTCTAATTGCTTTCTAATATTACATATGTACGTTTACTTGTTAACTAGCAGAATCATATCATTTAATATAAGACCACAACAAAAATTGGTCAGTTGAAACTTGAAGATTTATGGGAAATAGGAGGTTTAGAGACACATACTTAGAAAGTTTGCCAGTGGCCCACGAAACCCAGATAGAAACCTAATAAAACCAAATGGATATCATTTGTCAAGGTTTTACACATGCAAGCTGTTTAAGAAATACAGAACTACTGTAATAAATGGATTTTTTTATCTTGGAAAAAGTCTTGGAATTTGGTAGAGAAGGTTGTGATGTATGAGTTACTGAGACATGGTGAGAGAAGCATTTGAATCAGAGAGGAATATATAACACCAGATAGGGGTGAATATGGCTCAGAGCACAAGGATTGAGCTGAGGTCACTCACCTCAGCTGAGTAAGGGTGAGTGAGGTGAGTGACAGAGTGTATGTCTGAGTTTTCTGTATTCCAGTGTGACCAAATGATCTAGATACACGTTTCTACATTCTAGTCACACGTTTACAGCGAACACATTCACCCACAAGCAAATGTGAAAATGTGTTATCTTTTGACAGTTCCCTAATACATTGATCTCAGTGGAATAGGGAAGGGCTGGGAACGTGGCTCAGTCGTACAGTGCTGGCATGAAGCGCTGGGTTCTATTCCTCAGTACCTCATAAACAGAAAAAGCTGTTAGTGGTGCTGTGGCTCAAGTGATAGAGTGCTAGCCTTGAACAAAAGAAGCTCAGGGACAGTGCCCAGGCCCTGAGTTCAAGCCCCAGGACTGGTAAAAATAAAAAGCCTGGGAGAACTCATTCTATTGTTCTAATAGCGTCATTATTTTTATTAATTCCCTAATGGAACTAAGATATATTTATGAATATATACATTTATATTATAAATATATTTTATATATGTTAGTATCTATATTTATAAATATTTATATACAAACATGTTTATAAATATATGTAATTTTTTTTCAGGCAAGGGAAAGGTTTATTTTTGAGCTGCAGGCCACCTCTGATCAAGTTGAAAGCTGTAATATTTATATATGTATAATATGTACACATGTATAAATATTATAAATATTATTATATAAATATAATAGCGCCTATGTAAATATAAAAATAATACTGAAAGTCTTTCAAAACTACTGCTGTGGTATGAATCTGAAATGCCCCCCAAAGGCTGAGATGTTGGGAGTTTGACAGGTGATGTGCTGTGGGGAAGTGTTTGGATCCTGAGGTTCTGACCTAATCCATGAATTAATCCTTTGATGGATCCATCACAGGATGGCATTACTGGGAAGTTGTGGAAAGAAGGTATGGCATAGTTGGAGGAAGTGGGTCACTGCAGATGTCCTGGAAAGTTGTTTCCTGTCCCCAGCTCCTTCTCTCTTTTCTGTTTCCTGGCTGTCATGTGGTGAGTGGCTCTGCTCCACTCTTCCCTTCCACCATGATGCTGTACTTCTCCATAGGCCCAGAGACAGAGGAAGACACAAAATAAGTTGTTTCCTTAGGTAATCTGTCACAGAAACAAAAAGCTGACTAACACAATGATCTTTTATTCAGTCAGTGAGTGAGGCAGGCATTGTTGTTCACTCAATTTTTATCTATGGTTTTACCCCCAGGCCATATTTCAGCAGCAGAACCCTTATTTTGTTGCAGGCATCCTTGAATTGGCAAACCAATGCTAATTATTCCCTCTTTTTCCAGTCTGTCTTGCAAGGAAGTCCTGGCAGATTGGACCTCAGTGGTAGTCTGCTAGAGTGAGGGGCAAGTATGGATTCTGGAAAGCTTTTGTTGCTCCAATTAAAGGGGCAGGCAGAAGGACCTCAATCTTCCCCTTTCCTCCAGATTTGATTATAGGGAGGGCCTTTACATATCTGTGCCACAAATCAACAGTTGCAACCATCCAGCTTTATAGTTGCTATTGTTAGGATAAAGACTTAACTTTTTAAAAAATATTTTTAAATTTTTTTATCATAGGACCTGAACTATGGGCCTGGGCACTGTCCCTCAGCTCTTCAGCTCAAGGCTAGCGCTCTACCACTTGAGCCACAGCGCCACTTCTGGCTTTTTTCTTATGTGGTGCTGAGGAATCGAACCCAGGGCCTCAGGCATGCAAGGCAAGTGCTCTACCACTGAGCCACCTTCCCAGCCCTGTCCCTCAGCTC
Organism: Dipodomys spectabilis; assembly: GCF_019054845.1. NCBI lineage: Eukaryota > Metazoa > Chordata > Mammalia > Rodentia > Heteromyidae > Dipodomys > Dipodomys spectabilis. The sequence continues at coordinate 4,457,270 of NW_024870974.1, forward strand.
TTTAGCTCAAGGCTAGCGCTCTATCACTTGAGCCTCAGTGCCACTTCTGGCTTTTTCTGCTTATGTGGTGCTGAGGAATGGAATCCAGGGCCTTGTGCATGCAAGGCAAGCACACTACCACTGAGCCACCTTCAGGGCCCCAAGACTTACCTTTTTTAAGCCATGGTTAGAAAGCTTGTAGACATATTTCTGAGAGATTTGACAGATAGAACATGGTACGCACATGAAGCCACAGTTCTGTTTGCTCATCTCCCTGACATTTCTTAGCCAGTGTGTTCAGTTTTTCCAGCACAAAACATGATTTATCTCTGCTGGAAATAAAAACATCTGGTTCAGAGAAATTTTGAATGGATACCTTAACTGTACAGTATCTGCAAGGTAAAAGGAGCCTCTAATCTATCAAAGCTTCATGTTCTTTGGAAGAGGTAAAAAGTATTTCCATGTAAGAAGTTTATATAAGTTGAAAAAAAATATTAATGTTGAGACATTCAAATTCATTTTAGTGGAAACAGGGAACAAACGAGTCCTTATTCATTATTAGGAAAAGCACTGGACACTAAATCCAGGAGTTTTACTCTTGGGTATGACAAAAATAAGTTTCATGACAATACAGTTGACATAATCTCTCTAGGTCCCAATTTCCTCATCAGTAAACTTTAAGGAAAAGCTGGCCATTAATGCTATACACAAGGTATTTTTAAGCTCTCATTTATGCCCGCGGGAGTATTTCATTATCATGTGCCCTCTCAATGTATCCCTGCCCATGTGACTTGTTTTGGCCAATGAGATAGATGAAAAGCAGTGTATGTCACTTTGGGGTAAAGTGTGTAGAGCTCAGTGGGGTTTTCTATTGCTTTGTTTCCTTCATCCATGGGATCCAGAAAGATTTCAGCCAGTGGATGCGCCATTAGAATGAGTAGTGAACATGGATTTCTAGAGCAGAGCACCCTGATATTCCATCATGTGATGAGAGAATGAAATGAGTCTTTGTTGCTTGAAATTACTAAGATTTGATGCCTTTTTATCTTACTATTGCAGTATTATTTAGACTACACTTACAAATTCAGAGGGCAAACTATATAATACCTACATCTTTTTAAGATCCAGCATTATGTAATTTCAGAATTATAAGACCCAGCATACTATTAGATTGCAAAGTTCTTAATTCCAAAACAGAAATAACATCTCTTGAATAATGTGAATAAATTGGGTTGAAGAAGGTAAGAGTATAATCTCGGCAGGAAAAAAATCTTAGACTAGAATAGTGGTGGTAAAGAAAGGTTGATGAACTCAAGCTATGCTATACAAGTTGAAGGCACAGTGGTTACAACTGGTTTGATGGATGTAGGTAAGCAAAAAGAGAAATGAATGACGCATTCCAAGTTTTCAGCCTGAATGGAAGAAATTTAGTGTTGTGTGCTACTATAAGAAGAATAACAAGAGGAAGTATGGGTTGTTAAGAATTTTGTTCAAGATACAGAAATGGTTATGATGCTTGTAAGCTGTCCAAGGGAATTATGGGGCTTTGGAGTGATCAATTTAGAGCCATTATTTAGATTTTAGATTTAAAAACTAGGGGGTCATTATACTATACACAGTATATAAAGCTATAGATTGAGGATATAATCAAGGAAAACAATGTACCCAGAAGAAAAAGAACAAGCATCTCTGAAGATCTCTAAGTCTAGAAAATGGCTTAGAGAAAAACCTAGCAAATAAACTACTACATTTTTTAAAAAAATTTTATTGTGAAAATACTGTACAGAGGGGTTACAATTACATGGGCAAGATAGTGAGTACATTTCTTATCAAGCATTGTAGCCTCCTCCTTTGTTTCCCCTTCCCATCCCTTCCCAGCCTCCCCACCCCCCCGTCCTCCCACCTAATCCTCCCCCCCCCCCCCAAACTACTACTTTTGAGTAGAAGAAAAGCAGTAGAATTTTATTCCAGTGAACTCTGGAAGCAAGCTTTTTCCAAAATGAAGGGTTCATCAAATAAAATAGAAATAAAATGAAAGGTTCTATTTGTCATTTTCAACATACGGGAGTTTGAATTCAGGACTTTTCATAGGCTGTGGCTCAAGTGGTAGAGTGCTAGCCTGGAGCTGAAGGGCTCAGCACCCATGACCAGAGTTCAGGCCCCACGACCGGACCCCCCCCCCCAAAAAAAAGAGTCTCATGGACTTTCCTGCCCAGGCTGGCTTTGAACTGGGATCCTCAGATCTCAGCCTCCTGAGTAGCTGGGATTACAGGCATGAGCCACCCGTGCCTGGCCTTTTTTCCTTCTTGCAAGGCATCTAGGAACAACTCTCTATCACCTTTCTTTATTCTAATTTATCCGAGGAATCTGAGATTTTACCAATCATTTCAAGTGGTTTTATGCACACTTCCACTTTGAGAATTCATGTGAGTATTCACCTTGACTCCAGTATCTCTACTTCATTTCATCCTGTCTAATATTCTTTTGAGTTCCCAAACATCAGGTCAAGTCATTCTTCCGACTAAAAGACATTTGATCCCACTGCCTGTAGAAGGAAACCTAAGTATTCCTTAGGTCTCAATCAGATTGTTGAATTCTTAATTATTTACTGTTCTAGTCATTGATTGCTGAATGACAAATCATACCCCTGTACCCCAAAACTTAGATGCTTGAAACAATGATTACCATTAGACTAACACTGATAGTTTTTGTGAGATAGGCGTTTTGGAAAGTCTGAGTCACCTGGGAAGTTCAAATTCAGGGCTCTCATATAGTTGTTTGTAAATATTGATTGGATCTGGAGCAGCAAGTAGCTGGACCAGCCGTTAGTTGACCAGGGAGCTTCTTTTCCTCATTGACTCAGAGCCTCTCCCTTTGATGTCTAGTTTAAGCTTCCTTTGCAGCCCAGAATCTGGAAGTCAAATGTTTTGTGTGTCTCCAAAAGTGGGAGTGTCTCATGAGAACCAGGCAGAAACTGGACCATGTTTGACCACGGCCTCTGTGGCAAGTGTCACTTCCAGGAAGAGCAGAACACATACTCAGAATCCAAAGGAGGCTATATAGATTCTCCTTCCTCGATAGGAAGAATACCCAAATCTTTCTAAAGAAGTTCTTACAAAAAGGAAGGAATTGCCATGGCTACCATTGACAAATGTAATCTGATTCCCAATCCCATTATACACTCTACATTCTATTTTTAGGATGGATTTTGTTCAAGCAGCTTCTTATAAATGAAATTGCCTTCCCCATCCCAGTGCAATCCTATACATCCTTCCAGCCCTACTTTAAATGTCACTTCTTCTATGACATTTCTCTCCTGTCTCCTGGGAACAGCCACTTCCTCCTGCCTCTGAAATCACCTCTCAACATACTTCTTCCATATGAAGGAAGCTCCTTATATTCTGTGACCTCGGATGATGAGCTCCTAAAGCTATTTGCTGCTGAAGCTCTCATGACTAGCAGGATGTTTGTCGTTAAGAGAATCAGGTATCAGTATAAGATTATGTAATCAGCTTACCCAATTATGGAGAAAGATGTGGGTAAGAACAGAAGAATTTTTTCTTATTATTAGTACTTTCTTGCAAAAAGAGAGTATAGAAATGGAAACAAAAGGAAGAATCAGAGGATATTATTTCCTCAAAGATGAGGTCATTAATGCATCTGTAAGATGGCCATAAAGCCAGCTTTGAGTGCTCCCTATTCAACTATAAATTGCTCACCGTGGCCCTGCTATCTTGTAGCTGTATTTTTATATCCACTGATGTGCTTCCTGAAAGCAACCATTTCTGTTAATGCACTGGACCAAGCAACAGCATAATAACCCTGTCAGCAAACAATGGATGGGAGCTCAGGCCTGGGAGGAGGTAAACCTCCTAATGTTTTTATCCTCTTGACTGAAGTAATGTTAGCAATGACATATGATCAGACTTGGGCCTTTGTCTCAGCAATAATGAATCATCCATTACGAGATTTTCAAGGTTGTCGGGAGGAAATTGATCTTAGGAAGGGGGAACATTTTTGCTAGTGCATGAGATGGCCTGGCTATGAGCAAAACCAGCCACATAAGCAAGAAAAAGTGCCATTGGAATCTCTGAAAACTATTTAATAACGCCAGGGTCTATATTGGATCATTGGGTTCAATTTCCAATTGTATATGATCTTTCAGAATTCATTTAACAATTACTCAGCAGAACAGCAACTTGGGCCAAAACAGCTGGAAGATGAAATGAACTATGCTCATTTTCAAGGGAGAATTTAGATGATTTCTGTTTTTGCCTTCTCGCTAATTTCTCCTAGCTTTATGTCTTCAAATGAGTACTAACCTGATATTTAGCTTCTAAATATTAGATGGGACTAATTTGGTCTTAATTTGGTACTGAGAAACTGTTAAGTTCATTATAAGTATTAATAATTAACATTTATTAAAGAAGAAAAATTATTATGGTTGAAGACTTAAATGTGTCTGTTATAATGCCATCTTTTATATGCATGATTATATATTACGGGTTTCTAAAAGATAGTCATCAAATCATCCTGGAAACTCAAATTAAAATAAATGATCCTGTATTGCTTCATTCCCTAGACATTTTGTCGTTTCACTTGGTTTTATTTTGTGAAGAAAACCTGTTTTTTTGGTGGAGCTCAATGCATTGAGATCAAGTAGCTGTTTGTGCTTTTTGAGCTTATAGGTCAGCAACTGAAGCTACAAATGACTGGGAGAAAAAGCATTCTTTGAATAAGTGCAGTAAGAACTCATGTAAATCACTTGTAGTGAGAAGCAGTTCTTCTGGTTTGACTGAGTTTGAAAAATGTACTGTCTTCTGAACTAATTATAGACTTTAACTTCACTAATTCTGAGAATTCCCTATTGATGTCAAATTAACTACTTAGCCGTTCCTGACTCAGTTTCTTCACCTTTCAAGGCTCAGCTTCAGATTGATCTTAACATTTCATAGATATATACTGCTGTTCCTCTAGGGAATACTATTAAATTCAAAATTATGGTATCCATGGTAACTATAACTAGGTCAGACTGCACTTAGAGGAACAGTCTGAACTTAGAGAATCTCTATCCGTTCCCAACCATCCTCTGTGCCTGCAATGTCCATTGAACACAGCTTTTCAAGAAAAGGGCCGAGTACCCTGTAGGAGAGATTTATGATTTATTTGTAATCTGCACACTCATAAAAACTTTGTGCAAGTTGTATAATGCATGGTGTGGATTTTCGCCAGTCCCAGGGCTTAAACCCAGGGCCTAGGCGCTGTCCCTGAGCTTTGTTATTCTAAGCTAGTGCTCTACTACTTGATCCACAGCTCCATTTCTGGCTATTTGGTTGTTAATTGGAGATAAGAGTCTCATCAGGCTTCCCTTCCCTGGCTGGCTTTGAACTTCTGCCCTCAGATCTCAGTATGTTGAGTAGCTAGTGCTGTAGCATGAGCTACTGGCTTCCAGCAACAACCAAAGAATTCTATAAAAGGAACTGGGGTAGCTTGAAGACATCTGTTGGTTATAGTCAATCCTACCTCCAGATACTGTTTTCTGAATCAATAAATACTCATAGTTCCCTTCCACTCACCACTCCAATATCTTTATCTTACAGTCTGTTACACGATCTTTTTATAAAAATCAATTATATGTGCACCTGTAGTTTCACATGTGCACAAAATTGGGCAAAGACAATACTGCACAGTGGAACTTAGCAGTTACTAAGTTCTAGAGTAATCATTATAACATTACATGAAGGGCTCCATTTATTGAGCATCTAGCTTGTGTCGTGCCACTTAATTATTCTTCAGGTTCTATGAACAAGCCTGAGGCCTATATTTTTATTATTATAGTTTAACAAGACTGAAACTGAAATAATAGCTTCACTGTCGATTACCTGGTAGATAATAGAAATGAGGAACCAGCTCAAGTAGGTCCAGCCTAAAACTCAATGCCCTTTTCTTCATAAAAAGTATTTCAACTTATCTTTCTATTATCTTTGTGTGGTAGATTCAAAAACAAAATAATGCCTGATTACAAGAGCAACTGACTTGTTGAGCTAGGTTTTCAGCTTTAACCTATATGCTTGGCATTTAGGTAAGTGCCAAGTTTATTTTGAAGTATAAATATCTTTAAAAAGTCTAAGTGGTTGCAAAACATCATCCAGCAGGTTGGTTGCCAGCCTAGAACTGTAAAAGTAGACTCTTGATATATAAAATATTATTTCTCCTTGCACATTGATAATCTAGAGAGAAATATTTCATTGATGCTCATAAGCAATGGTATAACTTGGCTAGACTCCTGGAGACAAAGGGCTTACTTGGAGTGTAATCTTTGCATGGCTACTTTCTTTTCTCCTGTGGAAAAAAACATAGGTGGATTAAAAATAATCTGGAGCAGAGATAAACAAAAGCAAGTATGCATCTGGTTTGTTTTTTTTTTTTTTGAGGTTTCTTGAGTCAAAGCTCTTATTTTTATTTTTAAAAGTCTGATAAAAATTTACTCAGTTACATTTTGTACATTAATATTTAGTGAACTTTGTCTCAAAAGGCTATGTTTTAAATTCATTTGTAAAAATAACAAAAGCTTTACCAGTCAGTCTCTGGTCAATAAGAAAGAAAACCTTGCTACTCTGGTCAATAGGAAAGAAAACCTTGCTAGAAATAACAATAAATAATTTTGCACAAAAGACCAGGTGACATTAAGACCACTATATTAATCTATTATTTTTGTATGTACAACATATCCATTTGTTAATACTGTGATAGAAAAAAATTAATCAGTCCATATTATGCAGTAAGACAGGCTTTGAGGACAACCACACCTCTGATAATGAATGAAAACATACAAGATTTCTTACAGAGCTAAAGCACTTTTTCAACATTAATATTCTTAGGGTGAAAGTAAAACTGAGGAAGTACTTTAGATTGGCTGTGTCCCAGAATCAAGGGCACAAGGGCATACCAAGCAGCAAAAAGCTTTTCAGTTTTCCAGAACTATTCAAACTTAATAGTTACTATGTGAGCAGGTAGTTTACTTTTTGAAACAGAAGAGTAAAAACTAAATTGTGAAATGGCTTGAGTTTAAAGCAGTCCCAAACAAAAAGCCATCATATAAACAAGATAGTCTTACAAGTGTATCATGCATTAAAAAGAATAATTACATAATACGTTGCTTAATTATCAAATGAGGTAAAATTTACAGTCATTAGAACCATAAACTGTAATTAGCCATTAGTGTTGTGCTGCTACTGTTTGTTTCAAAATAAAATAACCATCTAATGTCTGGAATTGGTATTTTCAGATCCTCTACTGAGATATTAGAGATGTTATAACAAAATATCTAAGTATACATTATCAACACCAATATTATATAGGTATGCATCTTCATTTTGCATATATAGTGTGGAAATACTGCAAAACCTAGAAAAAAACATGAATGAAAACAGACTGGCCAGAATTTACATTATCAGACTATTCCATAATACAAATCTAAAACAGAAAATGATAAATCTGTAAGACAAATAACTTGATATCCTATTTTCATTGGTGGCTGAAGATACAGTTCCTAATGAAATTCATTACCTCAAAGGGTAACAGAAAAAGAAAATGTAAACCTTTTTTAAATTTTATTTATCCAGTTTATCCTCTGACATTAGGCTAAACTTTAGCAAAAACTATACCTCTTATTTTATGACAGAATCTTGCTAACTTGCCTGGGCTGCCTCAAATTCACAATCTTTAGTCTCTTGAGTGGCTTAGGATGATAGGTGCACAACACTGCACTTGACTTCACTATCTATTTTACTTGTTAGACATAAAAATAAATATTGGATGTATTCAGACCAAGAAGTTTCTACCATGCCTCTATTATCTGTCTATAGCCATTGTTAGTAGTTTGTAAGATGTCTATCATAACTATAGATGACAGCACTTTTCTTAGTATGCCAATTTCTCCTTTTAAATTCTGTGCGCTCTTGTCATTTAAATGCATTATTTAAAATGTATCATTACATATTTTACAAATATCCCATAAAACAATACTTCTTTCGAGTACTGATTATTTAAAAACAAATGGATGCACCTGCTAATCCTGAGATGATGAAAATGAAGATGACAGAAAAACCTAGTTTTAATTTTTTACTCAAATTTCTGCTTTAGTTTCTTCTGGAAGATAGCTGGCAGAATAGAAAGAATGGCCAAAATCATCAGAATAAATACTGAGTTCCAGGAAACAGCTTCCCCGGCTGTTGTAAGCTGGTACAGTGTTGTTCCTGCCTTGATTGCTACAAAAGAGGGAGGTGCAACGCCTAGAAAAGTGCCAATAAAAAAAACTTTCAGTGGCACGTTTATCACAGGAGATGTAATATTGATAAACCAATTAGGCAGAAATGGTGTTATTCTCAAAAATATTATGTAGTTTATGAGATGTTCTCTGTGACGTTCAACCTGTTGTGACCACTTTACTGCTTTCTCTGTTAAGTATTTATATACAACTGGTCTTCCAACTAAATAGGAGAGCATATAGCAGAATGAGGCACCAAGTCCAGAACACAAACAAACAAGAAATAAGGCTAGTGGAAAGGGATAAAGAAACCCTGAGAGTATGCTGAGAAAAATAGAGCCAGGAATAGCAAATGTTTGCAAGAAAATATACGTAGCAAAGTAAGCTACAAGTACTTGTACATAAAAGGTGTCCTTATATTTGGATAAAACTTTTCCTAGAGCCTTGGCATCATCCATATTCCTGGGGACCTTCATATTCACTCTTTCTTCTTCACTAAGCTGAGGAAAATTTTTATATACCAAAAACATAACAAAGGCTGCAGACAAGAAAATGGACACCAATATAAGAAGTGACATTCTTGCTGACCCCGCTTCCACACAGGCTTTTTCCTTCAGACTGCCTCCGCTGCCCGGCTCCGCGGAATCCCGCGTCCGCGCAGCCTGGTCCTCTACTGGGGTCTTGTGGAGTGCCCCCGTTGGCGACCGTTCGGCGGCTTTGCCTTTCGCCATGGCGGCTGAGCTGACCTCAGCTAGACGACGTTCTGCATCTGGTTTTATTTGATTTTATTTGACTATCACTTTGTTATAAACAAGATGTGCACAATGTTTGGAGTAATTGTATGAGACTCTCAGAATTGAGATTTGTAAAAGTTTGTTTTGCAGAAGATTAGGCAGATAAAACAGAAAGATTTTGAAACAGGAAATAATAAAAGGAGGTTTTGTGAAACCATCAAAAGCAAGAGAAGAGATCACACCTGAGATGCTCTGAAATGAGACCAGATACACCTCAAAATAAAAGAGTATGCAAAGAAACTCCATTAGCAAACAGCTAACAGGATGCTGTTTGATCAAATCTCAAGCAGAAGATGGGATAGTAGCTTAATCTGTTGCCAAGGAGAAAAGCTGGGTTTAAATCTAAAGAATCTTGATCCTTCAGTAGCTAACTTTATGAGAGAAACATTTAGCATATTATTATTTTTTTGTCAGTTGTGGGGCTTGAACTCTGTTCTTGGGCGCTGTCCCTGCGCTCTTCAGCTCAAAGTTAGTACTCTACCACTGAGCCACAGCACCACTTCCAGTTTTCTAGTGGTTTATTGGAGATAACATTCTCACGGACTTTCATGCCCAGCCTGGCTTTGAACCAAAATCCTCAGATCTCACAGGTTTGAGCCACCAGCATCCAGCTTAGTATACAATTATTATGAGATCTATCAATGTGTCTCTGGGAACAGAAGAGAGGTAGAGTGCTCAGGAGTAGACAGAATGAATGGTGTGCGTGTGCAAATGAGGATCACAATTTAAAAAGTGTCACAAAAAGCCATATGTAATGATAGCCTGTGACAAGGTGAATTGTCCAACATGTATCTATGCATCTGATTATCACTTCTACAGATGCATTTTGATTTTAGTTTTAATCTGTCATTATGTCTTTAAGTCATTCATTCTGAAGGAAAACAAAGCAAAACAAGAAGATACCCAAGTCAGTTAAAATATTTGTCCAGTGCCTGTTTTCCATATACAAGAGTATTTGCTCCTGACAAGAATAGACAATCGCTTCTCAGAATTCTGACCTCACTGGTGATTGCCAAAATGACTTCAGCTAGTGAGGACACACAGAATAACCTGTGTTGATGCTGACCTTGGTGACATTTGCTCAGTGTTGTGACAGATTCTGTCCAAAGCAAATTGGATCCAGATCATACAAAGTTTTGGCTTTTCATCATTTTTCATAAATTAAGCCTCTAACAATGTTTGCAAACGTCACACTGGGCTGGGATGTATGCATTGGAAGCATGCACTTTACTCAAATTATACCTAATCCAGCCTCTTACCTCATCGCTCCCTACTGTCCTTCATGCATCAGAAAGCAAGACAACCAGTCTCTTTGAAGTAGATTGATTCAGTGTTTCCTCCGCTGATAAGCATCAATTCACATAAAAATGTAACTCAGTGCTAATAAAGAAGGGAAAGGTAATCTCCTTCATATTATTCAAGCATTCCCAAGACTTATGCAGGTATAGTTCAAAGTGACTTAACTACTCCTGCTAACTTTTCTCTTTTCTAGCACCTCTAGCCTATCTCCATAACAAGTCTGAGGTTTCCTTAAATTGCCTTTCTCCCTGTAATGTTTTCTGTATGTAACTTGAAGAATATGTTGTAATTGTAATATTATTTGTACTAAAACCCATCTTTGTTTGGAATTTTAGTGCTTCATTATTAAGGATATATTAAGGATTGACTTGGGTAAATTTACTTCAATAACTATCTGAGGGGACAGAAGAGAAGAGACAGAAGAGGAGGGAGAGAGAGAGAGAAGAGGAGAAAGAGAATCTTTTTTTTCTGCCTGCTTTCTATAAACTGTTAAAAACGTAGACTTGTTTTCATTATAAACTAGATTAGTTTCTAGTTATTTAGAAGTAGAGATACCTATTAGGAAAAGCTTACTAACTTTAGATGAATTATTTTTTTTAGTTATATTTTAAGACCAGACTTAGTGGCACATACCTGTAATCCCATCCTGGGGCTTGAACTCTGGATCTGGGCGCTGTCCCTGAACCCCTTTTTGCTCAAGGCTAGCACTCTGCACTTGTGCCATAGCCCCACTTCTGGCTTTTTAATTGGAGATACAAGTCTCATGGACTTTCCTGGCCTTGATCCTGAGATCCTCAGATCTCAGCCTTCTAAGTAGCAAGCAAGAATGGCTACCAGCACCTGGCTGAGAGAGAAACTTTACAGACACAATGCAGATGTCAGCAACAGCAGCACAATTCATCATCCTAGCAAATATATGGAAGGTTTTAAACATAGGTAGCAAGATACTTGTCTTGGTCCTTTGAAGAAATTTGGATTAGCCATTGTGCCTTTCACAAAGGGAACAAAGACCAGTAAATGCTAGCACTCTTAATCTACCCTATCTCCGTGTGGCTCTATGTTCCTGCCACGCTGCAGTGTGTTCCTCCTGATTGTAGAGAAAACACTTTATATGGTATTGTAAATACTCGCATTACATGGCCCATTCATGCTTTCTTGTGGAAGCAGATGTTTAGTGGGCTTGTGGTAATAAAGGAAATGAATTACTAAAACTTGTTAATCTGGCTTCTCTAAGATATCTTTATTCTGTTCGTGTTTTGTAGATGACCTAACTTACCATGTCTGAACTAGAGTCAAATTTATATTGTTTCTTCTATCACTGAAATATTTCACTTGTGATGAAAACTCTAGAAAAATATGACTTATAGTTAGTAACATTTCCTTTCAGAATATTGCACAGAGAGTATATTAGTACTTTCTCTTCTCTTTGAAATAATCTTACACTATCCCATCCTGGAGAGGTGAAAATCTCTATTGAGAACACAGACACAACCTTAATATGCCATAAATAAATCGAGAATGGGTGACAAAGGAGGGTGGTTTAAATGCTGCATGATTTCCAAAATTTATGTTACATTTATTTTTGGTTAATAGAGGACAATAAAAATAATTCAAAGTAATAGAGACAATAGGATGTTTTAATGCATGTGTATATTGTTTAATGTTCAATCCAAGTTAAACATTTCAATCTCTTTCGGCGTCTCTTTACAGTTGAAAGAAGAGCCATGAAATCCTTCCTTCTAGCTGGGTAAGTAATATACTACATTATTATGATCTGACACTACCCTCCTGTATAATAGACACCAGGACTTTTTTCTCATATCACTCATATCCAACTGTAACTTAGCATTCATTGACCAGCCTTTCTCTCCTTTTCCCTCCTGTTCCCTCCTCAGTCTCTGGAAGTCACTATTCTACTCTCCATTTCTATGAGATCAACTTTTTCCATTTTGCATGACTGAAATGAGGTTCTTGTCAGAATGGTTTTTTTCAGTACCAGGTTAGCCTCCCATTTGTACTACAATTTATAAATGTCTCTATGATTTGAGTTTATTCCAAGCAATACTTATAAAAGGCATATAATCAAAAAATTACCCAAAGATATAAAGTAAAATTCATGGGATAAATAATAAGCTGTGAAGAATTATCCCAGGGAGTAAAGAGAATTCGTATTTTTACTAATGTCTTGATGAAAAGAGTTCAAAGAAACTGATAAGAGCTACCACACCTCAATAATAAAATATGGGCAAAGGGTATGAACAGATGTTCACAGAAGAGGAAATGCAAATGTTCTTTCTGCATCAATGTGCTGTTTTTTTAAATGTAGCATCATATTCACTATCCTGATTAAAAAAATGCTTACTTTTTCCTGTAATTCCTGGGAGTTTGTGGAGAAAGAAGTTGCTATTGAATGCTAAGAGAATACTCATTAGAAAACACCCTAAGAAACCGCTGGGTTGGGGTGCAATTGGTCACCCCTGAAAGTTATTTTCAAAAGAACAAATGCCTAAAGTCCAATTTCACAGGATTAAAAAGACAATTGTGTGCAATAAATGAAAGATGGAGCCAGTGCCATTAAGCCAAGAAGCTAGTCAATGAAAGAGAGTGAAACATGGCATTATCTAAAAGGGGGAAAATGGTTATTAACTCATCCATGTGTCTAACATATACTGGCTATTGATCCTGTTTTGATTACTTGGCCTTTCTGCATGCCATTTTGCTTTTATGTAAGAACCATCAATGTAATTCACATTGAAGGATTCTGTTATTTTGAAAACTTTGACTTTTAAAAATTATACATATTAGTGGTGTGCCATATCATGTGTAGATACATGCATATATTGTTTAATATTGATCTCAGGGTGAGTGTGTCTATGTCTTCAAATGTTTGTCATTTTATTGTGGTGAAAACATTCAAAGAAAAGTCCTTTCCTTTAGCTTTTTTTTCCTCAAGAGAACTGTTCACTGAAAACTGATCATTGAAAGTTGAACACTAGGATTATAGGCTGTTAATTTTTGTTGTTTATTTTCCTTCATGCTGTTCCAGTTATATTCATTATGGTCCTTATGGGTTAGAAAAACATACTGATATATTTGTACCTGATGTTGATACTTGATGTTGATATTTGTACTTGATATTGATTTTTCAAAGTTGCCTTTGAGAGTTGCCCTCACACCATTTGGGGTTAGAATCTTCCTCCCAAACAAAGAAATTAATATGAGAAAATGGGTCTGAATGGTGAAACTCTTGAGTCAAAGTGGGAGGACACAAGACTTGACAAATGTCAAGAACAAATACCTTCAGTTTGTAAAACATGTGAGCAAATATTGATTACAAGTACAATTTCTTTCTGCCTCTATTTTAATGTCATATACAACAGTACTGTTTAAAATCTTGGTCTGCCTACCTAGTAAATAATAATGGTGTATTTGTGAATAAAGAAGACTTTTCCATTGGATGTGTGATGTAAATATTTGTTCATTATTGGTGATACATGCATGGATCTGTGTGCTTTCTGTATTTTTATTATAAAAAGAGAATGGGTTAATGAAGCAAATAATGCATAATAAATGAAATCTATTATCAAATGATGCAAGGATCTTTGAAGGCATAATTTCTTTGTATATGATCAGCAGATTTCTAGACATTCAGATTTTATTGAGATTTGTACCTGGTAGGAATAAGAAGCATGATATTGTCATTTAAAATAAGACATAAGAAGGTTGACTGATAAACACAGAAATATGAAAAAAGTACCAGTATAGAGAAGTAGACAATATTTAACTTGATTACCCAAGAAGACTACCGAATAGGTTAGGGTGCCCTTGGGTGGAAGCAACAGAAATGAGCATAAACAATACAGATAATTATTGGTTCAGTTGGTCAGTGTATCTAAATATAAATTTGCATAGATTTGATTCCTAAACTGCATCAACAAAAACCAAACCAAGGAGCAAATTTCTTTCCCTTCCTCAAATCTGGCCTCCAGGGGGAGTCAGCTCAGTTTCCTTCTTCTGCTGGCTCCCCCTTGTGGTGTCAAGATAGTTAGCAAATTCTCAAATGTTTTTATTGCATGGGGAACTCTTGGAAGTAGTGGGGAGGATCCTTTCCTTAAAAGCCCATAACTCAGCCAGGGCCTTTGTACCACGACATTCCTAAGCAGTGGAAAGAACAGAGGCCTGAAATTCCTTACACAAGATGTACTAAATCGATCTACCTCTCTACTGATAATTAACTCGCTGTTTGTAAAGAACAAAATAGTTATTTTTTTATTTAAAGGTCAACTTTTTTTATTTGTTCATTTCTTGCATTTGAAGTACTCTTCCATGACATCCTTGGCCTAAGACTCTTTGCCATAGTCCTTAACAACTACACAACTGCAACGAACCACTTTACGGGTTTTCCCTCTCGATCAATTTTGCAGAGACCTACCCACTCGCCTAGTTTTTTGTTATCATCGACCTTAATAAGGTTGATTTGGTGCTCAGCACAAAGTGCCTCCACCAACTTGACATACATAGGCTCACTGCAGTTGGACGCAAGCACACAAAGGTGTGCTTAGCGCAATTTTAGTATATGTGTTGCCAAAGCAAACACCAAAATAGCTTTATCTTCATAAATACTAGCAAATATATCATATCACTTGAACTCAGGGCCTTTTTCCCTGGCTAACTGCCTTGCTTGCTCAGGGGTATCAGTGTTGAGCCACACCTTCAATTTGGTTTTTTGCTAGTAAAATGGAGATGGTTGTTCCTTGGTAGACTCTTCTGCCAAGGCTGGCTGTTTCACTCAAGATTGAAACACTACCACTTGAGCCACAACTCCACTTGCAGCATTTTTTTTGTGGTTAATTGGAGATAAGAGTCTTACAGACATTCCTGTCTGGGCTGATTTGGAATTGCAATCCTCAGACCTCAGTCTTTTGAGTAGGTAGGATTACAGTCATGAGCCACCAGCACCTAGCAAAAATATTACTTTTAAACAAGGAAAATTCCTCAGCTGCCAAATCTTCAATCATTCTGATCACAAACATCAACTTAAATTATGGATTTTTACTTTGCATTATTAGGGGAGGAGGTGCCCTGAAATTATTTTTTGGTGTGGTCATAAGGTCTGATATGAATTAAGTCTGTCCAATTTCCTTGCCATAGATTATATAAAATTTACTTCAAGGAATTGCCTTTGGAACCTAGAGTTCTTTTGAATCCAGTACTCAGAATATGTATCAAAAAGAAAAATATAGAAATTCTCTAGTTAAATCATTAAAAACAAAATTAATTCCCACTGCTCAAGGCCTAAAGGGAAAAATCTAGAAAATAGGCAAAGGAAATGGATTGTCTCATTAGATTTTGTACAGGACATATCATTACTAATTTATTAGCTCAACTCTTGAATTGGATTAAAGTATTACCAAGACTATAATATTTGTGATATTACAAGGAATTTATAATGTCATCTGAAGCTAAAATTTCTTAATATTATATTAATTTAGAAGCAGCAATAATACTTAATCAAGCAAAACTTTCTGTTTTTCTCGTATCATTTAACAATATGTAATTAAATCAAATGTGATTCTTGTATGATAGATAAATTTTATTATGTCAAATATAGTAAGCAGCCAGAAAGACTGAAATCTTAATATCAGATATATTCTACAAATCATTAGCACAGAGTTTAAACCAACCTGATTGTTCTCTTCTTTTTTTGTGTCTTAGGACATGTGTTTATTTTCACTTAGATAAGATCTGTCTTAAAAGAATTTCTAGATGCTAACAACTCCCCAAACCCCACTTTTTCCCCTCTCAGCCAGAGAATTAAACTAATTTCTCATCTCTCAATCCCCAATGATATTTTTTTCTATTGGCCATGAGTCTGTTTCTTGGGCCATTTGTTTCAGTGAAAGTTGGAACACAAATCTGTCCTAAGAGAAGGGAAAAGGTTTCTGTAAAGATGGGTCTTGCACTTGCTCTGTGTGTGTGTGTATGTGTGTGTGTGTGTGTGTGTGTGTGTGTGTGTGTGTGTGTGTGTGAGTTATAGGGCTTGATCTCAGGGCCTGGACTCTGTCCCTGAGTCTCTTTGTGCTCAAGGCTAGTGCTCTACCACTTAAGCCACAGTGCCACTTACAGTTTTTGAGTAATTCTTTGGGGATAAGAGTCTCATGGGGACTTTTCAGCCTTAGCTGGCTTTGAACCATGATCCTTAGATCTTAGCCTCCTGAGTAGCTAGGATTACAGGCGTGAGCCACAGGTGCCCTGCTTCCGTTTGATTCTTTTTTCTCATTATTTAGAGAATACTTTATTAGTTTCGGTAATCAAACCCATGTAGATAAGACCTTACATACTTAATACAGTGCATTTACCCTTGTACAAATGGAAAAAAATTAAGCTTAACATTTCTAGACTGCATTTGATTCTTTAATGATGTCTTTTTTTCAGATTTTTTTTATTATTATGAAAATACTGTACAGAGGGGTTACAATTACATGGGCAAGATAATGAGTACATTTCTTATCAAGCATTGTAGCCTCCTCCTTTGTTTCCCCTTCCCATCCCATTCTCCTCTCACTCCCCCCTCCCCCCCCCCACCAAAGTTCGTTTTCTACATAACGACTTGTAGGAATCCAATGCGTTAATATAATTGCTTTTTAATTTTTTGTTTGCTTTGTCTTTCATTATTATAATATATATACATATACACGTATATTGCCTATCCTGGGGCTTGTGAACTATGGGCCTTGGCACTGTCCTTAAGTTTCTTTTGCTCAAGGCTAGCACTCTACCACTTGAGCCACAGGGCCACTTCCAGCTTTTTCTGTTCATGTCATACTGAAGAATTGAACCCAGGGTTCCATGCATGCTAGGCAAGCACTCTTATCACTGAGCCACATTCCCAGCCCATTATTTTTTCTTATCCAGATCTTCTTAACCACTCACACACAAGTACTTCTAAGGGAAAAGACGGGATATATGCCTCTAACAACTACCAGGCTTGATTGCAATTCTGAGGTAGAATATAGGGGATGGGCAAACTTGTATTTTAAAAGATCTCATTTTTCTTTTCCAGATCAAATGTAGCTTTTATGAAAGGAGGTAACAAATTCTCTATGGTTTCAGTAGTGCCTGTGACATGTGTCTGCAATAAGAATGGCATATAATTATTTTATCACTGTCCAGTTATTGTACAGTTTTCTAACTACCCCTGCTATTGCAAAATCACAGGAGACCTATTGCTAGTTATAGTTACTTAATGCCTAACTAAAAATACACATGTATCATTAGATCACAAAATTATTCTCTAGATTTCTAAATATATTTCAATATGATTAGTTTCTTCTTTAGTTGTATATTTTAATTTATGCACTTATAAACGTTTCTTTTTTTCCTTTGGTGGTACCAGAGTTTGAACTTAGGGCTATGCTTTCTAGATAGGTGCCCTACCACTTGAGCCAGGCTTCTGACCCCGTTTACAAACAATTATTTTAAGAAGGATTGGATAGGCTTAATAAGGTTACTAACGGGGGTGGGGGGTACATCGACTGAAAATGGCCAATAAGCTCTAAAGTAGTTGTTCTCAAAGTGATTGGACATAACTTTCCCTTTAAAAAATACCTAAGAAATTCATATAGCCTATAACCATTTTAGAGCATACAATTTTAGTAGCATTTATTGTGTAGCCATGACAGTGTATAACCACCACTTCCCTTTGCTTTCTAAACACTTTTGTTACCCCCTGACCTGGAAGCAACCATCCCCCATTTCTCCTTGCCCCTTGGCAACAGCTCCTCTGCTGTCCATCTGCGTGGATGTGCCTACTCTGGATGGTTTGCATAAAAGGAATCATGAATTAATTAAGCCAGACCCTTTGTGTCTGGCTTCTTTCACTTAGGCTAATGCTTTTGATGCTCATCCAACTTGTAAATTGTGTTATACCTACATCCTTTTTTATGGTTAGATTATATGGCTAGGTGATATTGTGTGTATACATCACAATTCCCACTGCTCACGGATTAAGACAACAACCCTGGAGTCTTCAAAGAGAGTCTCAGGGAGAGGCCATGAATTACAAATATAGTAAAATGCCGGTTCGGCCCCCTGCTCGCCAATCCATGGAAACTTCTTCATTCACTTCACAAAGTGCCCTTACTTCCCAAATAGCTGCCATTTATATTTGATCAAGCTGGCTACAGGAAATCACAAAGTCACATGGCAAAGATTTCCTGTCCCCTACCTCCAAATGGACACACACTTCAAAAAATTATCTTGACATCAATCTTTTGGTTACTTTGTGGTTAGGGAACAGGGTAAAGTAAGGCATTTAGACAGCTTGGATTCTATGTTTACATCTGAGCTTTAGGCACAGATTTCTGGAATACATCAGCCCAGATCTGTTCAAGTGATGGCTTGTTCTGATTGATCAAGCAGCCAGTGTGAACACAAGCCACAGTGGCTTTTGCTGAGTAGCTGGTTGCAAACTGCTTTCAAACAAATCAATGTTCAGAATTGATCTAAGGTCAGAAAAGAACTTTAAAACAATGTCACTTTCAGCATAGGGCAAACTTTATAGTTTGCTACTGGATCTCTTAAAGACTGAGCCATCATCAGGCCGAAATTTTCTGAATAGAGACCTGGAAACACAACAAATCAAAGAAAGGTTGGACAAATGGGATTGCATAAAGTTGCAGAGCTTCTGCAGGGCAAATGACATAGCTAGCAAGATCAATAGAAAGCCCACGGATTGGGAGAAGATCTTTACTAGCCATACAACGGACAAGGGTCTCATATCTAAAATATACTTGGAACTCAAAAAATTAAACCCCCCAACAACAAATCCTCAAAGAAACAACTGCCCAATAAATAAGTGGGCGAAAGACTTAAAGAGAAACTTCTCTGAAGAAGAAAGAAGGATGGCCAATAGACACATGAAGAAATGTTCAACATCCCTAGCCATAAAAGAAATGCAAATCAAAACAACATTGAGATATCACCTCACTCCAGTGAGAACGGCAAAAATCAAGAACTCTAACAACAACAGATGCTGGAGGGGATGTGGACAGAAAGGAACCTTAATTCATTGTTGGTGGGAATGTAAACTTGTTCAACCACTTTGGAAAGCAGTATGGAGGTTCCTCAAAAGACTCCACATAGAGCTCCCCTATGACCCAGCAATCCCACTTTTGGGCATTTACCCTAATGTTTACAAACAAGACCACACTAAAGCTACCAGCACAACTATGTTTATTGCAGCATTATTTACCATAGCTAAGATATGGAACCAACCCAGATGCCCCTCAGTAGATGAATGGATCAAGAAAATGTGGTATATATACACAATGGAATTCTATGCCTCCATCAGAAAGAATGACATTGCCCCATTTGTTAGGAAATGGAAAAACTTGGAAAAAATTATATTAAGTGAAGTAAGCCAGGCCCAAAGAAACGTAGGTCCCATGGTTTCCCTTATTTGTAATATCTAGTATATGTATGAGTCAAGCGGAAAAGGTCAGATAATGTGATGTCAGGAAAATGAACCCTTAGATGTGTATTTTAATGTTTTTTTCTTTCATGCATGTGTTTCTAACACATTTATAAGATTATCTCTTTGTTGCTTTGTATGTCCCTCCCCCACAGTATAACCCTTGCTTTCACTATATTTGATGTCAGTATAACTTGTGGAGGAGATGGGGAAAAACCAGTTGTTTAAGGATACAGGTGGACCTGTTGCAACAATGAGAAGTACAAGTTGTCATGTCCAAAACGAACTTTACAATGTTGGTGGGGGGGGGGGCTGGGGGGAGGGAGGAAGGAGAAGGATTGGGATTAGGGGGGGAGGGGGGAGGCTGGGAAGGGATGTGAAGGATAAACAAAGGAGGAGGCTGCAATGCTTGGTAAGAAATGTACACATTATCCTGCCCATGTAACTGTAACTCCTCTGAACAGTATGTTCACAAATAAAATAAAATTAAATTAAAAAAAAAAAAAAAAAAAAAAAAAGACTGAGCCATCAGAATGGTTTTAGGGATTCATCATTTTGTCTGTCAAAGGTTTCAGACACATGGGAATTTTCCTTTTCACTTGGACCTCACATGTACTTTCTTTAAATACAGTACCCAGAGCTTGGTACTAAAGTTTAAGTTGAGTTATCTTTTCAAACATACAATATAAAAGCCCTGCTGAAATATCATATAGGAATGGAATTGGTAGATCTATGCAATGTATGAAATACAAAGAGAAAGTGATTATCAGTGAAATACTGATTCATTCAGAAACTCATCCTATTTACATTTTTTAAAGCCCTGAGAAGGAGAACTAAAGATTGCTGCTCTTGAATAGCTGTATATATCTTAAAAGAATTTTGAGATTTTATATTAGGGGTTCAGAAACCTTTTCAAAAAAAATGAGCTGTGAGAATATAGGCTTTGTTCATTAAGCTAGTGGAGGTGTGGGCAGCCAAAAAAAAGGGTCTAAACTCTCAATAAGGTGAAATTAGACATTGGCTTTGAAATAAATCCAGACCAAATAGCTCCAGTGTAATAACCAGTGGGGTGAAAGCCCGCCCCATGCTGACATCATCGCCCTGCAGCCTATTGCTTGGAGGGGGTGGGGCGTCAAGAAGCTGGCCTCACCACTCCGCTGGCCATCACTGGAGGGAGGAAGGCATTGAGGCTGCCCCACGGGGGCAGGCTGTCAAGAAGTGTCAAGAAGTGGTTGGACAGTGGGCAGCTTGAGTGGCTGTTGAAACTCTTAGAGCCATTGGAGTGGGGGAGGGGTGCAGCCTATATATAGGCTGTGTATTCTGAGTGGGTAGGGGGTTCCGTAGAGAGAGATGGTGGGGAGAGACAGCAAGAGGCAACTATCTGAGCAGGGCAGGCCTGTGGAGAGGCCTGCAGCCTGTGGAGAGGCCACTATTGGAGCAGAGCAGGGCAGGCCTGTGGAGAGGCCTGCAAAGAGACCTATAGAGAGGCCCAGGGAGAGGCCTGTGGAAATTGGAGAAGCCTGCAGAGAAGGAGGAAGAAAGAAAAAGGAAAAGCCTTCCCCTTTGGAGGTTTGGAGCTTTCAGAGGTCTGGGGTTTGGAGGTTTGCAGACCAACTAATAAAGGTCAGGGCTGCCCATTGGTGACTTGGAGGTTAGGTGGTTGAGACCATTCTTGGTTCTGGGTAGCTAACCCAGGACACAGTAGTCGCAGGTCCCCTTTCTGGTGTAAATAGTGTAAATAAAATCCTCTTGTCACCTTTAACCATGCTTTGATGGATTGTTTTGTTCTCAGGTCATAAAACCAGTAATATAATAGTGCACTTGCCAGTTTTTCTGAAAAGGTGACCATCTCCATGGGGTGGCCACAGGGGACCAGATCATCTTACATAGGATGCCTAATGGTTTGGAGCCCAGGTGCAAACTCATATCTCTATGGGTTTCTTCAAATCAGAATGAACATAATGCGTCCATTACTTATGAGGTTAGTTTAGTCCTGTCAGAGCTGATGAAAGCCACTACCCATATCGGTCTTGGAATTATGTGCTAGACTTTCCCATGAATCAGTATGTGAGTTAGGATAAAGGCAATGGTGTTCATTTGAGGAATAATGCTTTGAGAAAATTTGTCTTTTCACTGTTTTTCTATATAAAGCCATTGCTTCTAATATCCTGAAGCCATTTGTCTAAAAATCAGATGCAAGCCAGGCACTGGTGGCTCACGCCTGTAATCTTAGCTACTCAGAAGGCTGAGATCTGAGGATCATGGTTCAAAGCCAGCCTGGGTACAAAATTCTGTGAGCCTCTTATCTCCAATAAACCACTCAAAAAACCAGAAGTGGTGCTGTGGCTCAAGTGGTAGAGGGCTAGCTTTGAGCTGAAGAGCTGAGGGACAGTGACCAGAACCAGAATTCAAGCCCAACTACTGACAAAAATAAATAAATAAATAAATAATAAAAATCAGATGCAGAGAAAGTTTTATTTTATGTTTCTTAAACACTAGACCACTGGCTATGAACTCACAACTTCTCAGTAGGAATTTGCCTTCCTGAAACATGTGATCTTCAAAGATCTTTTTTTAACATAAATAATACAATTATACACCACTGTGATGTACTGTGATATATGCACAAAAACAATGTTTTCACAATTTATTAGAGCATTTGCCTTGTCATTTAGCCTAGTCAACTTGACACATCATAAAGCCACCCACGTTGACAAAAATATTTTAGGCCATACATCCTTAGTTCATGCTTGTAATTCTAGTGACTTAGAAGGCTAATCTCCAGAGGATTATGATTGGAAGCTAATCTAGGCTAAAAAATCTTTTAGGGTCCATCTCCAAATTAACCAGCCCAAAACAGGGCTGGGGGTGCAGGTGGCTCCAGTGATAAAGCCATCCAGGAAAGTGCAAGGCCCTGAGTTAAATCCTAGTATGAATAATAATAACTATTACTATGAATACTTATTACTATTTATTATTATTATTATTGGAACTACAATTGAAGTAGAGAGTCTGAGCGGTTAGTGACTCCTTCAAGGGCCAGACCCTTTGGAACCTGGAAGGACCAGGCTTCTAATGTTAACTATCACTATTTAATTATCTCAAGGAATACATGCCCAATCAAGGCACTGCAGTGGGCTCTGTTCACCTCTGGAGTAGAAACCTCTAGAATTCTACAAATGTCTCTGTAGTATTCTAGAGGTTCCTTGATGAAGTTAGTATACAGTAAGGAAATGCCATTTGTGGCACACTGTCCTTTGCTGCCTAACACCATTTGCCTCTCTGTAGTAAGTGTGGCTTATGGCTCCAATTGTTAGAGTGGCCCATAACCATCCCAGATAAAGGATACTCATTGTGGCCATTACCCTAAGCACTGTCCAAGGGGATATAAGAAAACTAGTTCATGCAATGTGGGGAACGTCATCTTTAAATATTCAAGGGGAATATTAGGAGGAGGTGGCATTTGGAAGGTCATGTCAAGGTCAAAGTTTCATAAGAAGGCCTACTTATGTCTTATATTGATGGTTGTACACAGTTTTCTCCTGTGTTGGACATGGGTTAGTCCACAATAGTTCCTGGCATAGAGTGACCACATAATAATAACATAATAATAATGTTGAGATGGTGAATATTGATGGGGTAAATGAATGAGCAAGTTCAAGTAAATGAATGACAGTTCTTCAGGGATGGTAGGCTTGTCTCGTGCATCATTGTTTTGTGTCTGTTTTGAGGTACTGGTGTTTGAGCTGACCAGAGTCACATTGGCTAGGCAGGTGCACTATAACTTGGAGCCACGCTGCCATAAATGGTGTGTGTGTGTGTGTGTGTGTGTCGCTCCTGGGGATTGAACTTGGGGCCTGGCACTGTCTCTTACCTTTTTGCTCAAGGCCGGCACTGCACCACCTGAGCCACAGCTCTACTTCCAGGCTTTTTGAGAATTAACTGAAGATACACTCATCGACATTGGTTCGCTTTGAACCTTGATCCACGAACCTCAGCCCTCCCAAGTAGCCAGGATTACAGGCAGGAGCCAGTGGTGCCGGGCTTTTCTTCTCCCTTGGGGCGAGAGTCCCGGCGCGCGAGGCAAGCCACACGGGCAGGCAGACGCAGTAACGCCTCCGGGCGGCAGGGGGCGCGCGCGCGCGGCCGGCCCCGCTCCTCCCTCCCCGGCCACGTCGCGGCGCGCCGGTCCGGCCCGCAGTCTACGCCATGCGCGCGCTGCGCTCGCTGCTGCGCGCGGGCCGGGGGTGGCGCGCGGGGCCCGCGGCCGCCTGCCCGCCGCGGGGAGCGAGCTCGGGCGGCGGGGCGCGCCGCGCCATGGCCGGGTTCGGCACGGAGGAGCGCGGCCGGCCCCACACGCTGGACTACCGCCTCTTCTTCAGTAAGTTGCTGGCGGGGGGAGCCGCGCCGGGCCAGGGACCCGGGAGGGCACCCGGGGTCCCGGTGCCGCCCCGCGCGGGCCCTCCGCGCGGCCCGGGCCGCCTTCCCGCACGCGGGGGCCCGCGACCCGCAAACGGGGGCGTGGGGGACACATCAGAACACCCCTCCCCCCGGCGGAGGGCCGGGGACCCCGCGCCGAGCCAACCGCCTGCGGGGCGCGCGAGGCCTCGCACACCCCACCCGGGGCCGGGCCTCCCGCAGCCCCCCACAACCCTCCACACCCGGCCTGTGCCCCAGGGTCACACCCCTGCGCCCCAACCTTCCACACCCTACCGCACCATCACACCCGGCCTGCAGCCTGGGGCCACACCGAATCCCCCCACAACTCCACCCCGACCCCACAGCCTGGGGTCACACTACACTACACCTCCACACCCCGACCCCACAGCCTGGAGGTCACGCTTGAGTCCTGCTCCTCAGCCCCCCTCCTTCCCCCCCAGCTCCCCAGGCTTCCATACCCCAACTATGTGAGCCCCCCCTCCCCAGCCTCCCACACCTACTCTCCACACCACAGCGCCCCCCCCCCCCCTTCCAGCCAGGCCTGGGGTCCCACCGCTTAGTGGGAAAAAAGGTGGTTGGAAAATGTCCCCAGGATTGTCATGGCAGCCACAAGACAGAACTTGGCTGAGGCACAAGTTTGCACCCCGCAGGTCCTTCCATCCTGGGGACAGTGGCCCTCCCACCCTCCACAAATCGAAGCCCCCCCCCCCCAGCGGAGCGACTCACCTTATTAGGTGTCCTCCTAATTTAAGTTTTAGCAAGGATTTATTATAAAAGGGTTGACATAGCGAGAAATAGAAACACTGAGGAAAATGTTTCCTGCTCTTCATGCAGGAAATGGGAGTTGAAGATTCCAAGAATTCATGAATGGGGGAAGATTCAAAGCTTGCCCAAACTCTGTGGTTATAATGCAACTAGGCCTAACCTTTCTATCCAAAGTTGGTTAATTTTTGTTTCCTAGTCTAAGCCATGCTAAACCCACCCCCCAGCCTCGTTCTTGTTTGGTCAAGACTGATCTGGCAAGGAAACTTAGCAAACTCCTTAACTCCTGGTGCAGTGGTGCTAGCATATAATCCTAGAATCTGGGAGGCAGAGGCAGAAGGATCACAAGTGCAAAGCCATCCTTGGCTGTACATACAAATAACCTGTCTCAAAAAAGCGGTTGGGAGAGGATGATGAAGACCAAAACTACCAATGTCTCAAATTTCTGAATGGATTGCGTTCCCAAAGTTACGATGTAGTGACTACTGGGAGTCATTTTCCTTAGAAACATGACAGTGGCAGACAAAAGCCTAACTACAGCATAGTATGGTGAAAGTGTCCTGACTTGCAGTCTCTACAGTAATCAGTTATAAACAACAAAAATAGTTGTTAAGTCTGAAATACGCTTGACCCTGATTTGAAACGGATATGGAGATTTAGTTCTGGGCCCTGTCCGCAAATTCATAATGTCAGTAAGACTAGATGAGAATGTAAAAGTACTGAAAGGTATTTTACTTGTATGGTGGAAACAGTGTTGAACCTGGAGCCTCCTACTGTGTTTGGAATGAACAACTGAGCGTTACTACTGGTTTTATATTAACTCTTCTATGATGTGCTGTTGGGGCAGGTAATTATGGAACAGTTTCATCAGCCATAAAAGATCTTTGACCTGGCAGTGATCTTCAAGGTCCTTTTTTAAAAAAAAATTATTTTAGTTTTTTTTTTTGAGGCCTGGGCACTGTCCTGAGCTTCTTTCACCCAAGGCTAGCATTCTACCGCTTAGCTACAGGGCCACTTCCAGCTTTTGTTTTTTCTTTGATTAGTTTATTTGGAGATAAGAGTCTCATGGACTTTTCTGCCAGGGCTGGCTTCAAACTGTGATCTTTAGATCTCAGCCTCCTGAGTAGCTAGGCGTACAGGTGTGAGCCACTGGCACCCAGTTGCATTGGTATTTCTTGAAGCCATTGGATGAATAATAAAGATTCAATTTCTCAAAGGACAAGACTGGTTTGGGGGTGTTGCAAATGTACTTCATACGTGTGATTTTGCTGTAACACAGCATTTCATCTTATCAGTAAAAATGTGTTGCTATGGTTGTTATTATTGATATTATAATTACTTAGTTGGTAAGTAGGGCATAAAAGAACAGGCTTTCCTGAGAGCAATACAAGAATTAGAAGAAAGGAGAGTGGTTTGGGGAGGGACCAAATAGTGAGGTCCTGATTGGAAGGTGTGTTGGGGGAAGTAATTTCTTAACTAGCCACCAGATGGCATTATTGACTCAGGGCTGTTCACTACTTGCTAGAGGCATTAGGAAGCCATTTGAAGATGAGTAGGGTAACGGGAAAACAATGCAGAAATAACTTTATAACGATACCTGTGGTAACTAAAGAATAAAAGTTTTAAAGTTCCCAACAAGTAAAAAATGTAAATATTTGAGGAGATGGAAATGCTCACTGTCCTGATTTGATCATTAACATTTTGTATATATGTTAGCACATATGCTGTCTCTTTAAGTCTAAATTTTGTGTGTCAAAGATAGTCATAAGTATATGCTAGTACTGGGCTAGGAAGGTGGCTCAGTGGTAGAGCGCTTGCCTTGCATGCTTAAGGCCCTGGGTTCGATTCCTCAGCACCACATAAGCAAAAAGAAAAAAGCCGGAAGTGGCGCTGTGACTCAAGTGGTAGAGCACTAGCCTTGAGCTAAAGAGCTGTGGGACAGCGCCCAGGCCCAGAGTTCAGGCCCACTACTGGAGCAAAAAAAAAAAAAGTAAATGCTAGTACTAGGTATCTAAGAATGAGGTTGTACTTCTGTTTCACTGCATTACTTGTCTGAAAATTGTTTTGTTTTTTTTTTTCAGGTAAGGGGTAGGTTTATTCAGTAGACCTGATGGGACCAGGCAAGGGTGGCACTCCACATGGCTGGGAAAGGCCTGGTAATGAGAGAGAGCTGGGAAAGAGAGGAAAGAGAGAGGAAAGAGCTAGAGAGAAAGCAGAAAGAGCTAGAATAGAACAGAGAGAGAGAGCCTGGGCCTGCGCTAGGCCTTACCTAGGGTATGGGCAGAGAAAGGTGTGGCCACATCAAATTCAGATGTGACCTCAGCGGATGCAGATGTGACCTCTTCCAGGTGTCCCAGTTGCCTAGGTAACGCAGGTACTGGGTGGAGACTTTGCTGCGAGGAGGGTGGAGTCTGCTTGCCATCCAGGAGTGGACCTTACATTCCAGCCTTTTAATAATCATGAAATAGGGCACGGATTCTCTCTGGCTACTTCCTGCTGACAAGGGGCATCGACAATAGGGGTAAAAGGCTGGAATTTGGTCCCCTCCCAGAGAAGGCAGTGAGCAGCATCTGTCCCTTGGTGGCGTGAGTCCTTAGATGAAGTCTAGAGAAGTCTCATGAGCATTGAGGGGCAGAGTAGAGAAGTGGTGTGGACGTGGATGTGAAGGCAGCAATGGTATTGGATGCCCTGATTCCGCCGCAGACAGACTGGTTCGCAAAAGGCTGTCAGAACTGTGGTTATTCCTCAGAGCAAAAAGGGAAAAACAAACAAAAAAGAAAAAAGAGGAAAAAAACAGAGAGGAATCCCAGCTATCCTGACTTTAAGCCCTTTATCCGAGTCACGGCACCATTTATGTTAGGTTTTTAAAAAGAGGTAGCCGAGTAAGAACTGCAGCACGCACGTGGTATTCAGGTAAGGGGTAGGTTTATTCAGTAGACCTGCTGGGACCAGGCAAGGTTGGCACTCCACGTGGCTGGGAAAGAGAGGAAAGGGAGAGAAAAGAGCTAGAAAAGAGCAGAGAGAACAAGAAAAGAACAGAGAGAGATAGAGAGCTAGAAAAGAACAGAGAGGTAAGAACAGAGCCTGAAAATTGTTCTTCAGCATTAATTATTTCTGTTATTAAAGCAGAAATAATTGCTATGTTCCCAAACTTATCCAAGTATATGAATAACAGTACAGTGGGAGACATTTTTCACTTTTGTGTCACTTTACTGCCATTACAAAGAATAAAAAGAATTGATTTAATACATTTTTAAATTGGTGTTGAACTTTGTACCAATAGTATTACCAGAGGGCAGGACGATTCTGGAAAAGACCAGCCTGGATCCTCAGGCCATCTTGGGCAGCCCTGGCCCTGTTAGTAACTTGTTGCGTGGACTTGTCATGGAACAAGTCCTTTTCCAAACTGCGCTTCATTGAATACATGCATCCCAGGGTGTTATTGTTAGGTTTTCTTATAACCAGAAGATTTCATGATTTAACAGACCAGGACACTTGTGGTTTTGTTGCTTAGAGAATAATAATGCAGATATTTAAATTATGATGTAAAAGAACTTGCCTCAAGCTTTTAAACCACCAAGCATTTATTTTTCGTAACACACTTATCACCTTAGTAACCCCAGTGCTTCGTGGGACTTAGTTTGGGAGGCACCATGAGGAAATTCTGTGACTTCCAGAAGTAACTGTTGTGATAACAGTTCTAAACTAACAGTCAGAATCACTTAAAATTACAGTCCTGGCTTCAACAGCTTACCCAGTCCTATGGATGGCCTAACCACTATGTGGCATCTCTTTGAAGACACCTTTAGCTCAGTTTCTCTAAAGTGGACCTATCATTCTGTAGAATGAGATTGGGTAGAAATGACCTGTCTCACATGTGACAAATAGGAAATATTTCTTTTCCTCTTTTCATTTTAAGATATTTGACTTTTTGTTTTTATGAGTGCAATCATTTGGTGACCATCTATTTATTATTGGCTCTCTCTAGGCTGTGGAATGCATATGCAATTTTTATTTCTGTACACCCAGGTCTTTAAGCCACCAAACTGAAAATACCTTAGAACAGTATCATTGGCATGAAATAATTTTCAAGCACAGAATGGCAAGAGAAGGATTTTAGAGAAAAAAAATGGATGAGTTCACTTTGGGAGTTTTTTTTAATTTGAGGAAGTTTTTGGGTATCCCAGTGGAACAGTTTGGTAGACTGTTCAAGTATGGGATATGAGGATAGAGATTTGGAAATTTTTGCTTTATACAGTAGTTAGAGCTATGGGACCAGGATAAGATCATTTGGAGACCATGGAGGTCACTCAAAGGCTGGGGGCATTTGCTGGAGGGCACCAGCATTTGAACTGAGGAAAGCAATAGAAGGTACCCCAGAAACGAAACAGAAGAGACATGGAGGAGAATGAAGAGGTTCACAGGCAGCCAGGTCTGAGAGGGAAGGCAGAGCTGGAGTGGATGACACTGCATGACCTAGTATCTTAGGCCTCATGCGGGGGGGGGGGTGCGGGGAGACAGCTGAAGCCAGGGTGCACATGGCCCCACGCTTTGGTCATGAGGCATTTTTCAGAACAGCTTCGGAAGCCTAAGGAACCCAGTAAGCAGTACAAGTGTGGATCTTGTGCAAAACTCACTCAAGAAATAAGAATGAGCAGGAAAAAAAGAGAGTGGAGAAAATACGATTTGCTAGTTATGAAGCTCGTCTGTTAGCTTCAAACTTTTTTTTTTTTACAATTGTTCATGTGTTTCACTGTTTGCATATTTGTATATAATGTACTTCAAGAATGTATTCACTCCCTGTGGGTCATAAGTTTTCATTCATGTCTTTATTTTTGTTTGTTTTTAAATTTAGGTCTAGATTGAGAGAAAATATGTGATATTTATCAGAGTTTGTCTTCTCTTACCTGCAGCTCCAACTATTTTCTTTCAAGTGACATAATTCCATTATTTGTTATGGCTGAGTAATGCTCCATTGTGTATATCCATATCCTAGTCTTACAATCCATTCATCAAATGTTGGGCACATTCTCTGCACTGTTGTTCTTCATTTCACTGATTTTTGCCTTTGGTTTCATTAGTTATTTCTATGTACTGTGTTTGAGTTCTTGTTTTTCTAAGAGAATGAGATGCATCATAATTTGAGTTCTGATTTTTTTTAATGTAAATATTCAAAACTTACCTCTCCTCTTTGTACCCATTGTGGGGTTTCAAAGATTGTGGTAAACTGTGTTTTCGTTTTCATTGGATCCTAGGAATTTTCTGCTTTCCTTCTTAATTTTTCAATGACTACTCCTTTTCAATGAGCATTCAGAAATGTATTGTGTAGTTTCCATGTATTTCTTGCAGTTTTACTTTTGATTACTAGTTTTATTCCATTCTGTTTTCTTGTATTTGTTAAGACTTTCCTTATGTCCTAAAATAGACTCTCTCTCTCTCTTTTTCTCTCTCTCTCTCTCTCTCTATATATATATGAAATGTCTTTGAGTTGCTGAGTTGGATATGTGTTCAGTGACTGTTTTGGAGTGTTCTGCAGATGTTAAGTCCATTTCATTTACTATATCATTTACTTCTGATGCTTTTTGTTGATGGTTGTCTCTTTTATCTATGTATTAGTAAAAATATTGAAGTCACCCACTGTTATTGTGTTGGAGTATATCTGTGTTTTGATGTCCACTGGTGTTTGTTTTATGAAATTGAGTGCTTTGATGTTCATTCTGTATGTTTTCCCTGGTTATGAGTATTATGTCTTCTTTTTTTGTCCTGGGATTTGAAGTCAAGCCCTGCGAGCTGTCCCTGAGCTTTTTTGCTCTAGGCTGGTGCCCACCACTTTGAGCCACTGCTCCACTTCTGTTTTTTTGGTGTCTAATTGGAGATAAGAGTCTCCGTAACTTTCCTGCCTGACTGGCTTTGAAGCACGATCCTCAGATCTCAGCTGCCTGAGAAGCTAGGATTACAAGTGTGAGTTACCAGTGCTCAGCCCTGTAGTATCTTCCTGATGGATTAATTACTCCCTTTGTCAACATGTAGTCACCTCCTTTTTTCTCCTACTAATTTGGTTTGAAGTATGCATGGTCAGATCTGAGTATGGCTTTTCTTCCTTGTTTTGGGGTTCCATTTGATTAGAATATCATTTTCCACTTTTTTAAATTAATTGTGAAAATACTACCAGTGGAGTTTCTCCCTAGCCATGTACAGACCTATAGTCTTCTACTATCTGGTGAATCATTTCTTTTGGGCTGTATTTAACGTGCAATACACCCTCCCTCCTCTACATACAGCCAGATGAAGGAACATTGGGAGGAGACAGAAAGTAATCTGGCTATGGAGTTACTGTAAAAATAGAAGACATTAAAAACACAAAGGAGGGGGTAAAATTCTCGACAAGAAAGTAGTCATTACCTTACTTATGTAACTGTAACCTCTGTGCAGCATCTTTATAATACAATAAAATTTAAAAGAAGGAAGCAAGTTCCAATGTAAGCCTCAGTTGTGGGCCAGTTCCCTCTGTGTGGGAAGAGACAACAGCAGGGGCAATAAGAAAAAAAAAAAAAGAAAATACTGTACAGAGGGGTTACAATTACATGAGCAAGGTAATGAGCACATTTCTTACCAAGCATTGTTGCCTCCTCCTTTGTTTCCTCTGTCTTATAGACAACAAATAGTTGGCTCTGTGTGTGTGTGTGTGTGTGTGTGTGTGTGTGTGTGTTCTTCCCTTAGCTGCTTTTGCTCAAGTCTAGCACTCTACCACTTGAACCACAGTGCTTCTTCTGCCTTCTTTTGAGTAGTTTATTGGAGATAAGAGTCTCAAGGACCTTTCCATCTGTGATTCTCAGATCTCAGCCTCCTGAGTAGAATTACTGGTGTGAGCCACCAGTGCCTGGCTGGGTCTTGTTTTTTTAATTGAATCTACCAGTCTGTGCCTTTAGAGAATTGAGATCATTAGTATTTGAGGTTTTTGTAGGAGGTACATAATTTCTGACTTATTTTTTGGTTAGTGTTTAATTTTTTTCCTAATTAATACTCATGTAGAGACTTGGCTAGTGTTATTTCTTTCTCATTGTTTTTGTGGTCATGTTTGTCTTCCTTTAAGTATCTTCTGCAGAGTTTCACCAGTTTTTGTATGCTATGGAAAATGTTTGCCTTAGCTTTGCGCAGCGGCAGTATGGTAGCCAATCAGGCTTATCCGAGGCGCGATTGTTGCTAATTGAAAATGTTTGCCTTTCCATTCTGAAAGATAGCTTTGCTTGATACAGTGATCTAGATTTTCTTCATATAGGTTGAAGATATATGAAATAATAGTGTAGAAGAATATAGTTTATTGTAGAAAAAGATAGTTATCATCAAAGAATGAAAACTTAAAAAACAATAGTAACAATAGACAGAAAATAAAAGTGGAAAAAATCAGATAAAATACGTGTCAGTACTTCCTTGTTGCAGAGCAGGAGAGTGTACACCAGCTGGACTTAGTGTAGCAGGGGATTTCCTCCAGTCTCTGGCCTTCAATGTTCTGGCTGTGCTTTTCTGGCTGTGTTCACCCTGGGTTCCTCTTGGGGACTGGGATTGTCTACAGTTGTTGCTCAGCTATTTGTGATGATGATAGGTAGGTTGCTTAAGACTCTCACCAGGATTTCAGCCTGGGCAGGGCAGGGCAGGGGAGGGGAGGGCTACTTGTGTTGAGTGACAGCAATTCTATGGGCAGGGCTCTTCCAGGGTTGCAGCAATTCTATAAGGGTTTGGGCTGTTCTAGTCAGGTGTGGCAGCAGCTAGTGAGGGGTCCGTGCAAGGGCCAGAGTGCACAGCTCCTGGGTCTTTGTACGCTCCAAGGACAACTGCTTCTGTGGCCTAGGCCTCGACCTATGCGCAAGATTCAGTATCTGCTCTGGCTGGTCTGCATGCAGCTGGTTTGCCCTCTCTCTCCTAGCCTGCAACATAGTTTTGTTTGCACAGGGTGTGTGACTAGCTATGTGCGAAATTTAGTGTCATTTCTAGCTGATCTGCAACAGGTTTGCCCTCTTCCTTCTAGCCCTCAGGAGGGTTTTATTTGCACAAGGTGTGTGGCTCACTCTTGCCAGACAAATACTCTAGGCAAACTTGCAAATATACTACAAATGCACTAGGTAAACCTATAGATACACTAGGTCAAGGGATGAAGCAGGTCTGGGTGTGCTCTATGGACTTCTCTGGCTACCACTCCTGCCCTTTGTCCACATTGGGGTGCTCAGGCTATGATTGTCTTCCCAAGTTTGCCTTCTTTTACCTAGCCTGCCAGACTGCCACTTGTTTGCAAAGTGGCAGGTGGTTAACTCTTGCCATACAATACACTGCATTTGGGTCTTGGGATGAAGTTGGTTAGGGTGTGCTTGCTGCAGCTTGCCTGCCTGCACCCATCCCTTGACTTCTGTCTGACCACAGCAAGGTTTGCCGTCTCCTCCCTAGCTGGCCAGGCTGGTGTTTGTACAATGGCACATGGCTAGCACTTGCCACCCCATGCGTGTGTGATGGGTCTAGGGGTAGAGTGACCGTGTCCTGCTCAGCAGTTTGCCCGCCTCCGCAGGGCTGCTCTGAGCTCTGTAGAATAAAAGTTTTCTTTGCTTCTTTTGTAAATAGAATGCTTGGTATTAAAACAAATTTTTTTTCCCTATCATTCTCTTCCTGGTGTCCTTCCCTTGCTTTTCTTTTCTTTTTTTTTTTCTTTTGTCGGTTGTGGGGCTTGAGCTCTGGGCTTAGACGCTGTCCCTGCGCTCTTCAGCTCAAGGCGAGCACTCTACCTCTTGAGCCACAGCGCCACTTCCAGTTTTCTAGTGGTTTATTGGAGATCAGAGTCTCAGGGACTTTCCTGCCTGGGCTGGCTTTGATCCTCAGATCTCAGCCTCCTGAGTAGCTAGGCGTGAGCCACCAGTGCCCAGCCCCTTGCTTTTCTAAACTGCTTACCTTTCCCTATAGCCAAGTTACTGAAGTTTTATTGGAGATTCATGGAGACACAAGAATGTGGTCGATGTCTGTAACCTGCAATCCTGAAACTTCTTTCATTAGACAGGTTCTTACTGCTAATTCCTGTAGAGAGTACAAAGAAGAGACTATATAAAACAATATTTGAAATGTCTCAATTTATTAATTTCTGTGTCTAATAATTTCAATGGATACTGCTCTGTAGTCTTTTAAGTTAACTAAATGAATGCAGTTGTTTATATTGGGCCAATGATCTAGTATTACTTATTTCTGTTCTTTGATATATTGTTGTTTTGTTGTGTTAATAACTGGAAAATTCTTTAAGTAAATATTTTAATAGTATGTGATACGCACCATACATGTGAACATATTAACTTTAGTTTTTTAATCCTAGCAGAAAATTAGCCTTCTTTATTACTAAAGCTTCCAATGAGAATTTCTACAAAGGCTGGCATGGTGGCACATACCTGTAACCCAGCTACTATATAGGAGGATTCTGGTTTGAGGCCAAACCTGGTCAAGTTAGCCCAAAACCCTATCTTAAAAACAAACCAAAAGCTAAAGACTTAGGGTATGACTCAGGTGATAGAGTACTTATCTAACAAGCATGGTACCTTGAGTTCAAGCCTCGGTACCACAAAAAAAAGAATTTCTTTAAGTGGTTTTGGTAATGGTGTGTAACAGTATGTTGGTATTTGGCATAAATGTAGGTGTTTGTTATAGAAGCAGACTATCAGACAGAGATTTCATATTCATATGATATTCTCTCTTGTACAAGCAATCAACATACAGGGAGCTCAAGAAACTAAATAACCAAAGAATCAATAACCCAATTAATAAATGGGCAAAGAAGCTAAGTAGAGACTTCTCAGAAGAATGGCCAATAAATACATAGGAAATGCTCGACATTCCTGGCCATAAAGGAAATGCAAATCAAAGTTCATTTCACTTTAGTAAGATTAGTCGTCATCAAGAATTTTTAAACTATATTTTAAAGACACCTTTTAGTATACAACTCTTAATATCTTAAGATAAGTTTGTTACTGAAAGTTGCTTTTGTTTTAAGCTTACCTTAATATAGACTTCTTTGCCAGTGTGGGTGAAAACAGATTATTTGTTTCTTTTTATAAAATGCGACCTTTTCACCATTCTGTGGATGGTAGATAGAAACTGGAGGTTTTATTAAGATTCTCCTAGGGAAAAAAATGGTACTAGTCTTTTTAGTGAGATTTTCGTGCATTTTTCTCTATTCTAGGCATTTTCTACATTGAATATTTAAGCAAATGATTTTCAGCAACACAGTATAGTTTAGATGGTGTTATTTCTCTTGGTGATTAGACAGGAACAATTTTTTTTTGTTGGTCATGGGGCTTGAACTCTGGGCCTGGGCGCTGTCCCTCAGTCCTTCAGCTCAAGGCTAGTGCTCTACCACTTGAGCCACAGTGCCACTTCTGGCTTTTTCTGTTTATGTGGTGCTGAGGAATCAAACCCAGAGCCTCATGCATGCGAGGCAAGCATTCTACCACTGAGCCACCTTCCCAGCCCAGGAACATTTTAAAAGTTGAGTTGAGCTTAACATTGGAGGTTTAAGAAGAAAGTCAGTACAGGTCAAAGTGGATCAAGTTATCATCGCTAAAAAGAGCCGGCATCGTTGCTTAATTGTGGGTTTTTCTTTTGCAGAGAATGTGGCAGGTCACTACATTTCCCCATTTCATGATATTCCTCTGAAGGTGGATATTAAAGAGGTATGATTTCCTACTTGTTTCTGGAATGAAGATAAGTGTTTTTGTCATTCCCATAAAATGCTTCTCTAGCAACACCCTGAAAGACGGAATATGGTTGGAGGTCAAGAAGGGAAGCAGGTGCAGTAACAGGGCTGTAAACCTCAATCATGAATGAAAATTTGGGTAAGGATAGGATTTGGAAAAAAGCGGGTGTTAGTGGTAGATAAAGCTTAGAATTCGGTATGAAGTGAAGATTAGAGGTAATAATTTAGTTAAACAATGGGCTTATTTTTAACAATAGCAACAATAATAATTGTTTTTCTGTTTGTTTGCTTCATTAGTAGTCATTTTGGTGTATAAATGTTATATGTACTGGGTGTACATTTGTGAATGGCTTAATTTTTCTTCCCAACCCACCACATAGTCTGGTTTAATTTAAAAAATGCCTCGTAGAGGCATAATCATCACACCTGGGTAGAATTCACAGGCAGGAGGTGCAGCCGGTACTTCCATGGCTTGTTAGTCATGCTCCCTGGAGTTTCATTTCAATAATGGAATGACTGTTTTAAGTGTAATCACTGGAAACTGCCAGTCTTTCCTTAAAGACTGTACAGAACCTTTGCTTATTTCATAAAAATCTGGAAAAATTCTTGAAAGTGATTTAGCTTTTCTAATACTTTATTTTATAAAATCCTTTGGTGCTTAGTTCACTGGACATTACTGGTGGGAGGAGGAAATTTCTGAGTAGCCTCTGGGATGGGACATGAAGAAAGCCGGTGCATTTTTATCACTTTGCAGTGCATCTGTATTTTTCTGTGAAATATTACACTCATAAATGCTGTCTTGTCTTTTATAGGAAAATGGCATTCCCACGAAGAAAGCACGGAATGATGAATATGAGGTATATCTAAAAGTTCCTATTTTGTGAATCTCTTTTATACTGTCTCTTTGGGACCTTAGTGATAGTTTGCATTTGTAAACTTGTGAGTTTGCCCATGTAAGACTCATGTGCATTCTGGTATTTTTTTCTTCTAGTATCTCTCTAAGGAAGTTAGGGCTTTTATTGTGGTAAAGTATTTGTAGCATAAAATTTACCATTTTAAACTTTATAGAATGTACAGTGTGCTGGCATTAAGTACTGCCTATTTGCAGAGTTTTCTGTCATCCCAGATGGAAACTTTGCACCCAGTAAATAAATAGCAGTCCCTTTTGACCCCTCCTGTATCCACTGTTCTTCTTTGTCTTTCAGTTTTACTGTTTTAGAAACTTCTTTCTCAAGGGAAAGACCTAAGAGAATCAATGCAAAACTAGATTTTGGTAGCAAACTATGTATTGTGGTAGATTAGTCTAAAGTAAATGTACTTCATGAGATGGCATCAGATTAGCTTCCTTTATTTGTAAAATAAAGTAGTTGGAGTATGTATTCCAAAACTTTAAAAAGTAAGAAAGAAAATGCTTGATAAAATAAATGCATGCCATATATTTCAAGTCTGTGTTTTAACTAAATGACTATCAAACCTTTTTGGAATTTCTCAGTTATATTATGTGATTGATATTTCTGCACCTCTTGCTCTAGGTGCTAGACAGCTTTCCCGGCTGCCTTACCTTTCCAGCCATATTACCTCTCTTCTCTCCCCTCACTGAGACTTTTGTCCCTAGTCTGTGATCCCTCTTCACACATAGACAAGGAGGCTGTTTAATCCCTACAGCCTTTGCCCGCCATCCTCCATTTTCTCGAGTTAGTGTTTGTCAAATAATCTTTCAATTACCCACACTGGACCCACTTACAGAGTTTGTTGGAGCTGAGGTCCTAGGACCCTCTTGTCTCTCTGCTAAATCAGAATCTACTTGATGGGGCCTGGTTCTCCTCCATGCTTAGCAAGTATTCCAGGTTCATCCTAGACATAAAGTTTGACAGCCAGTGTCCTAGTGATTAGGTACTTGATGTTGGACTAGCAAACATGAAGGAACTCAAAAGTTTGTATTAGCCTGTAACAGTGGGAAAAGTATATTCTGAGTCCAGACAACCAAATTAAAATACAATTCTTGTAATCTAGTTCACGTTAGAGACTATCTGATTTGTATTCATTTGAAAGCATTAAGAGGAAAGAAGAGCGATATTCCTATTTCCCCCCTCATTCCCCACCCCTGTGTATGTAAAACTTGGTGACTTTGTTTTGTTTAAAAATTGGGTGTTTTATTTCATTACATTTACAAAGGAAGAAATGGAGAGAAGAGGATTGAGGGAGAAGTTAAATGTCCATATATAATTGTCTGATTTGATATATGCCTCCTTTTATCTTGGTGATTTTCTAATAAATTCTGGCAGACCATTATTGGCTTGTAATTAATAACAATCTTTGGAAACCCAGACTAACGTGAGCCTGAAAATTACAGGCCCAATACATTTTAGCTGGAGAGAAGAAAGGCAGGTTAGAAGTTGGCCCTTAGTGATCAGGAGCAAGTGCTGAGGGAGGGGGAGTCTGACTTCCAGGCTGAAAATTCAGACCTATTCTTTGGCCCAGTTCAGGTCTGTGTGAGTGATTTTGGTAGGTGTCATTGTGTACAGCAGTCATCCTGAGCCTGGTCTTCTCTGTCATCTTGAATATTCATCCACGTGCATTTGTTCTACAGCTAGGCTTTCAGGGAATGAATACATTATGTGAACATCTGCCACTTACTTGGGTTTTTCTTTTAACGGCTTCTTGAGACATATTTAAACAGGTGTGGAGCACCTCATGAAAGAGCATAGAGAATGAAGCAGAACAGCAGGGCTGTGCCAGGGTTGCCGAGCTAGGTAGGAGATGCACTTCTAAGGCATAGTTGCTGGAAACTCATTCTAGGCTTTGTTTACCTCATTATGGGTTTGCCTCTTGCCATTTGAAAGTCTTAGTCTCACCTAGAAAAAATAAATATCATCATCGAACGTATATTTACATTTAATTGTGCAAATGGCATTGTTTGAATTAACAACATTTGCTATTCACTAAAACCTGCAAGCTGTTGTTTTTTTAAACCAACTTTGTGTATTAAAATGGCTTAGAGAGCTTTTAAAAATAAGCACCCTCCTGGCTCCTTCCCATCCAACTGAGTTCACATTGGTCAGTGGTAGGGCTAGGGATTTCTGTTTGTATTTAAAGCTCACCAGGTGAATTCGATGTGTGCACATTTGAAAATAAGTGTATTTAATTATTCTCAAATAATTGTGGTTTTTGGTGTTT
Source organism: Dipodomys spectabilis (assembly GCF_019054845.1). Lineage (NCBI taxonomy): Eukaryota > Metazoa > Chordata > Mammalia > Rodentia > Heteromyidae > Dipodomys > Dipodomys spectabilis. The sequence goes on from NW_024870974.1 coordinate 4,496,182, forward strand.
GTTGTGAACTGATAGTTTAGAAATAGGATCAGAATGAATGATGAAAAGTATTAAGTCAAGTTTCAGTTTTTGATGATTGGATTCACAGACATGTGATTACTGTCAGCTTCCTGCATAGGATTCTAAATGCCAGTAACAACCAGTTGGCAGATTGGCCTGGTCCAGGGCCACACCTGGGGTAGTACTGTCTTGAACCATTGCTTCTTCCTGATTAAAATGTCACATGAGTCCCCAATAACTGGAATAGTCTCACTTTGTATGACATGCTGTGGAATGGCTTTTATTCACTACTGACCTATAGTCTCTGCTAGCTTAAGCAGTCTATAAAGTATAGGAGAAAAAGAAGCTATCTGAGGGGAGGGGAAATGGCTGGCTATGGTTTATGCAGAATCTATAACTGCCTATACTGATAGTTCTCATTTTGCATTATGATTGTATCTTACATGTAAATATTGTTGTATAGTTTTCAAAATATCTGACTTCATAACTTTCTGTGTGTTTTCCTTTACGTTATGTAAGTCACTGATCTTCCTAATTACTTTGTGGTAGTTGGGACGGAGATGGTCCCACTGTTTTCTTTGAACAGAAGAGTAAGGTGAAGTCTGAGATGAGGGACTGGGTCTCTCTCCTATCTTAGCTAGAAAATGATAGTCACCACCTCTTCCTGACTCCATTCTCCTTCTGTCATTGCACTGCAAAGGTGCATTTAAAGGTAGCAACCTTCAACACTAGGAGTCAAAGTGATGGGTTCAGTTCTGCTGTGTTTCAAACAACCTGTATAATTCCTACAAGAAATAGGTAAGTGTATAATGTGGACACTGAACATTTTTTTGTTGGACAAAAACCTATAGCATTCTTTCAAAGGCTGTACTAATTTCAGTTAGCACTAGGTTCTCCAATTCATAGTGAAAAAACCAGATGAAATATCCAGTGTTCTTTTTTTTAAATTACAGAATTTGTTTAATATGGTCGTGGAAGTGCCTCGGTGGACAAATGCTAAAATGGAGGTACGAGCGTGTTTATTAATGTAGAATGAACTGTCAGTGTAGTAATGATACAAAAACACTCTCTAGCTATTTGGCATAATACTTTGAAATAGGGATGTTTGACAGACTTCTTTATTACTTATTTTCAGTGTTTCATTATTTCTTTGGTAAGATGAGATCTCTTAGAGTTGAAATTTAGTTTGTGGCACTGTTTATGTAGCTAACTTCTACTGCTTGGGATCTGGTGGAATGTGTTATTTTAAGTTAAAGATAAGCATTGTTAAGAAGATGTGTAATTTTCAAAATTTATATTTAGGAAGTTTTATCAGTAATTTTACTAGGTCCTCTGTGTGTGTGTGTGTGTGTGTGTGTGTGTGCGTGTGTGTGTGTGTGTGTGTGTGTGTGTGTAGTTACCTGTAGTAACTGTGTGTGTGTATATACATACAGCGTATATACTGTATGTATACGTGTAGTGTATGTATGTATACATGTAAACACAGTATACAACGTACATTGTTTCTTCACTATCAATTATTTCCTTTGCTTTGCAGAAGCTTTTTCATTTGCTGTAATCACATTTGTCTAGTCTTGCTTTTTTTACTTGTATGTTTGGAGTCAAATCTAAAAGATTATTGCCCAGACAACTTGGTTAATCTTTATCTTCTTGCCATTCCAAGTATGTTATCACTTGTGTTTAGGAACATGAAATGCATAGTGTTACAGTGCCTCCACCTATGATTAGATGTTTCCTTTCCATCTTAAAATGGTATTCTAAATCAGTAATAGGCACTGACTTAATTTATTTTAAAGCACTTTTGACCGGTGAGTTAGAACATATTTTGTCTGAATATGGAAAATTTAAAAAGTGCTTAGATGTAAGATGTATCATATCACATCCAGTGCTCAGTCTCCTTTTTTTGTCCCCCTGTGGTCTGCTCAGATTGCCACCAAGGAACCATTGAATCCCATTAAACAAGACGCGAAGCATGGCAAGCTGCGCTTTGTGGCAAACATCTTCCCTCACAAGGGTTATATATGGAACTATGGGGCCCTCCCTCAGGTAATGTTTTGTTATAATGGTAAAATTTTTCTGTCTTCAGAAAAAAATTGCCTTGTAAATCCTGTGAACTACTTGAATTTAAATTGGTTCTGAGGACCCGTCAGTTGGAGAGATTTGTAAATTTAAAATTCTTTAATGTGCAGTTTTATTGCATCAATAAATTTTGTTTGAAACCATATATGTGTCTGTGCTGAAGTTCTTGGGGTCTGGCACAGTGTATTGACATTATGAGCACATTTCATTTTCTGGACTGAGCTATGAAGTGTGATTTGTGTGTGTGTATGTGTGTGTGTGTGAAGTGTGATTTGTGTTTGTGTGAGTGTGTGTGTGTGTGTGTGTGCATGTGCCAGTCCTCTGGCTTGAACTCAGGGCTTATGGCTTAGGTGCTATCCCTGAGCTTTTTTACTCTTTGAGCCACACAGTTCGTCTTCTGGCTGTTTGGTGGTTAATTGAAGATAGGAGTCTCAAGGACTTTCTTGCTTGGGCTGACTGAACCTTGATCCTCAGATGTCAGCCCCCCTGGGTAGCTAGGATTACAGGTGTAAACCACCAGAGCCTGGCTAATTTGGGGGGGGGGAATACAGTCATGGGGCCTGAACTCTGGGCCTGGGACACTGTCCCTCAGCTCTTCAGCTCAAGGCTAGTGCTCTACCACTTGAGCCACAGTGCCACTTCCGGCTTTTTTCTTTTTGCTTATGTGGTGCTGAGGAATTGAACCCAGGGCCTCATGCATGCAAGGCAAGCACTCTACCACTGAGCCACCTTCCCAGCCCCTGGCTAATTTTTTTATCTGTAGTCATTCCTATAATTTTGTTATACCTATTTATATGCAATGAATTTTATTTTTTAAATGGTTGATTTTTTCAGAACATGTGAGCTGAGTTAGACCATCTACTTACTCACTGTTAGGAGTAGAAAGCAAGGAGGATGAGAAGCAAGTGGCAGTATAATGACGAATGTTCTCATTGGATAGTTTCCTTTCTTATTTGCTTCCATCCTTTCTTGCTCTTTTAACTTTCCTCTCATATTTCAGTTTAACTAGGAAGCTTCAGTATGTTTGCTTGCTCCAAAGTCTAGGTTTGGGGGACAGAGAGAAAAAAACATTTGTTTTTATGTTTATTAACCTCATTAGAACATCTGCCTGAAGGTTTAATTTTTGTGTTTTTATATATTGATGTTAATATCTTGCATGAAATGCAAAGACTTAAGAAATTTCTAGGAATGGGGAGAGGGGTCCTGGCTTTATCCCAGCCCAGCAAAACAGCTGCCCATTTAGAATAAACATTCACAGAAAAGGGAAAATTGTTCTCTGAAGAGCCAGGCTGCTTTTCTTGCAGTTAGACCACCCACGTGGATGCATTCTTGGTTAACTGGCACTCCTAAAATGGATGTGCTCAGGATGGAAATGTCTGCTGAGATGGAAAGCAGCCTTTCTGATTCCCTAAATGCCTAAAAAGACATTCTGCTAGACTCACCAGGGAAAGGTTGAAGAAATTCTGTGGCACATAGGGCATGGGGAAAGGTGAGGAAGGGAGGAAGAGGGCCAGGCCAAAGAAGCCACTGAATTTGAGGCAGATGGAAAAAAAGGCATGTAAGGAAGAGAGAGTTCAAGTTTGTTCGTTTCTGTAGACATTTATTAAGAATCTATGTTCTGGCTAGTAAACTAGGTGTTGGGCTTAGAAGACAGAGGATACAATATGACCTTGGGCAAGGTACATCTTTACCTGTACAATGAAGAGTAATATCTATTGCATATGGCTGTGGTGAGAGGAAATGAAATTATTTCATTAGTAGAATGTGTAATGGATAGTAATATTGTGATTACTACTTGAATATTTTCTGTTTTTTATCGAAGTAATTTACATTCTGGTTGGTGTGATCGACATCTAAGCCTAACATTTTTACTAATTCTGTTATTTTGTTGGGGACAATATAAAGCAGACCTATTGATGAGAAGTGAAAGGAGGTGAGAGATGAAGGTAAAACAAAAGAAATTTATGTAGATTTCTCTATGGAGCCCGCTAAAATTTTGTGTTTCCCTTGTGTGATGTGTTTTAATTTTAAGGTGCTCTTATCTGCCATGATCTTAGTCTGTTATGTGTAGTAGTGTTCTCTTTCTCCATCTCTCTCTTTCTTTTTCTGTCTCTCCCTTGCTAGTACTGAGGTTTGAACTCAGGCCCTAAATCGTACTCAAACCTGTGCTATGTGAGCCACATCACTAGCCTGGCGTTTTGCAGGTTATTTGGAGATGGAGTTTCAGGGACTTTTCTTTGTGAGTTAACTTTGAATCAACCAAATTAAATTGCTTCCATGTCTTAATGTACTATTTACCTTGTATTCTCCATTACCTACCTAAAACATATTCCATCCAACATCTACTGTGAGAGTTTAAAAATCCAGGAATGCTTTTCCTATGCCAGAACTTTTCAGAGCCAACTATGGAAGTACATGTCTCTAATCCCACCTACTTTGGAGCACAGATCAAGACTGTCTGGGCAAAATTAGGATACCCAATTTGAAAAACAAACCCAAAGGACTGGGATGCAGCTCAAGTGGTAAAGTGCTTACAAAACCTGTGTTCTGTTCTAATACTGGAAAATAAAACAAAACAAAAACAATAAAGAGCCCCTCAATTTCTTGTCCTTAAAAGGATAAAATATAAAACTCTTATTTAAAAGTTCTTCCCTGACCCTGCATGATCTCCATCCTTACTTTGCAACTTTCTTCCTTCATCCTTACTTCCATTCCACACAACTTCTATAGTGTTTCTAATTTCTAAGCTTACAGAACTGTTCTTCCATTTAATACATATTTATTGAGTGTTTAATAGTTTCCAGGCAGTGTTTTTAGTCTTAAGTACTCTGGGAAAACAGTAATAAAAGTGACAAAAACTCATTGGGAACTTTTATTCTAGTCAGACAGATGAACAATAAACCAAGTATAATGTCAGCGGGTAGTAAGTGCACTGGAGGAGGAAAAAAAGCAGGGAGGCTGGGTGTGGCGGCTCATTAAATGCCTCCTTGTCCCTTCCTGTAATCTCAACTACTTGGGAAGAAGAGATTGGAAGGATTAGTGGTTCAAGGCTAGGATGCACAAAAAGTATTGAGACCCTGTGCAAATCAATAAGTCAAGGGTGATAGTGTGCATCTGTGCTCTCAGTTGCACAGGAATAGAGGTAGGAAGATCATGATCTTAGGCAAAGCCTGTACAGAAATGTAAAGCCACACCTGAAAAATAAAAAGCAGAAAAGGCTGGGGGTATGGCTTATGTGGTACAGTTCCTGCTTAGCAAGTAGAAGGCCTTGAATTCAAACCCCAGTACTGCTAGGAAGGGAGGGAATGGCACTCCGAAGTGTTCTTGACCTTGAGCTAAGGGAAGATCTCAGTGAAAAGTATTATTTCAGTAAAGATCTAAAGGAAGTGAGGGACCATGTATGGTGGACATTTAGGAAAAGAGCAGTCCAACAGGAAACAGCAAGGAGAATGGCCTGAGGTTGAATATGCCTTGTATAGTTAAGTAACACAGAGTAGCCCAGTGTGATTGAATGGAAATGAAGGAAAGGAAATAGACTGCTATTTTTAAGCAAAAGTCTTAGATATGTGTTTAAATCCTAGCCAGTCTTGGGAGTATATATGTGTGCACATAAACTTAGATTGCATATCCTATTTATCTACCAAATAAAAATAATTAAATTAAATGTTTTTAAAAACAATGCTCAAATGAAAGCCAACTCATACATGCCTATGAATAACACATATGCAATGCATTAATTAATTCACAGCAAAAATATTTACTGATCACCAGCTTAGTGCCAGCCACTAAGCTAGACAGTTGGGATATAACCATCAATAAAACACACAAAAATCCTGTTCTCATCAAGACTGCATTCTAAGGTCTGGGAATGTGGCTTAGTGATAAGAGTTCTTACCTACCCTGCACGAAGCCCTGGGTTTGATTCCTCAGTACCACCTAAACAGAAAAAGCTGGAAGTGGTGCTGTGGCTCCAGTGGTAGGGTGCTAGCCCTGAGCAAAAGAAGCTCAAGGACAGTGCCCAGGCCCTGAGTTCAAGCCCCAGGATTGATAAAAAACAAAACAAAACAAAACTGCACTGTAGCCAGAAGAAGTTGACAACAAATTAAATGAATTATAGGGCAGGTTACGGTGTGGGAAGTGCGGAAAGGGGGAAAAATAAAGCATAGAAATAAGAACAAGAGTTCTGGAGGCAGGGATTTTGTGGATGGTTATATCCTGGTTCTCAGTGTCATTGGCATATATAGATGCCACATTTGGCTGTTCACCTGTGATTTATCTTACAACAGTGGGAAATTTGGTGAGAGCAGTCATCAAGTCAACTGCTAAGTTGAAGATTGGGTTTAGAGCCTAAGAGACTTAACCTTGTTGGGTCCATCCATATGTATGGTCCCACCACCTGCCCCAACAAGGTGGTTGTGAGTAGCAAAGGGTGAGCCAGCAGCATGTTCAACTCTGTAGTGAATTCACAGTAATATCTCAGTGATGCCAGTGACAGCAAGAGGCACTCTTGCTCTAATTGAAAGCTGGGAATCCAGGTTGTCACTGAGTAGCTATTACTTCCTTTAGCACAGTGATACGGTTAATCAGGAATGAATTCTCAAGACTCTCCTATATATGAAGCTTTGGGCCAGAGCATGGTGGTTACAAGCATATTAGCTCGTATTTATAAATTACAGGGCAATGATCTTAAACACTGTACAAAAGTTTTAATTTAGGCTACACATTTTGATTTGTTCCTTTTTTCATAGCATCACAATCATTTATTATAACACGGTTCCTGATAATAGCTTTATTTTAAAGCTTTTTTGGATTCCTTGCTTTGGTCCATATTAATTGTTTTCTCTATATTTGAGTATGTACCCCTAGGTATATACTTCATGAGTCAAATTGTGAATTTTATACCTATTTTAATAAGTATCCCCAAGTTGTTTATAACTTACACTCTGTATGTGTGTGTGCTGGTCCTGAGGATTTGAACACAGGGCCTGGCTGTTGTCATTGAAGATTTTTGTTGTTGTTGTTGTTTTTGTTATGCTTAAGCCTAGTGCTCTACCTCTTGAGCTACAGCCACTTCCAGCTTTTTGGTAGTGAATTGAAGATGCACATCTCTTCAACTTCCTGCTCAGGCTGGCTTTGAACTTTGGTCCTCAGATCTCAGCCTCCTGAGTATCTAGAATTACAGGTGTGAGCCACTGTTGCCAAGCAGCAACTTATACTGTTATAAATACCTTCACTGGTATTAACACTATCAGATTTTTTTTTAAAAAAAATTGGAAATAGTGTTGTGGTTTTAGTTTGTATTTATCTGATCAATCTTTTTGCACATTTTTTTTTTTTGGGGGGGGGGTCCGGTCATGGGGCCTGAACTGTGGGCCTCGGCTCTGTCCCTCAGCTCTTTAGCTCAAGGCTAGTGCTCTACCACTTGAGCCACAGAGCCATTTCCGGCTTTTTTCTTTTTGCTTATGTGGTGCTGAGGAATCGAACCCAGGGCCTCAGGCATGCAAAGCAAGCGCTCTACCACCGAGCCACCTTCCCAGCCCTTTTTGCACATTTTTAAGCTATTCATATTTTGTTTCTCTGAATTTCCTGTTCATGTCTAAAACCCATTTTAGTTGGGTTGTCCTTACAAAAATTAGTTTTAAATTCTAGATAGTAACCGTTTTCACTTTTCTGAAAGAAATACAAAGCTCATGAACTTCTTATTTTCTAGTTAGTTGCTTGTTATACACCTAAAACTCCACAAGAGGGCATGTTCAAAGTTTTAAATCGGTCAAGATTTCCTCTCTTTGACTTTAAACTAAATGACCCCAAGTTAAAATTGAGGTCATTTAGTTTGTGTTTCTTCTTAAATGAAAACCAAAGCCCTGAAGATTTAACTCGTTGAAGGCAGACATGGAAATAGAATCAGTCTGGTATTTTTTCTGTTGCAAAGTCATGAAGAAACGGTGTTAAAATTAGTATCATTGTGTAGTTTAAGCATGCTTTACTTCGTACTTATTTCCGTAATGATAGAAACTAAATCAGTGGCTAATACTCAAAATACAGTTCTGGGAGAATGCAAGTCAACAGAAACACTTACCAAAACCAAGTTTTGTTCATGTCATAAAAATACAGTTTTGTCTCAGAGAACAGCCAAAGTAAGCTTCGTATTCATTGGTAGTATTCATGCAGATTATGAATGAATACTAAAAATCACAGTTGCAGGGCAAAAATATATCTAAAATTTTTCTAGTTGAATCATTTTTTCTAGCAGAAGACACTGAGGTCTTGATTTTGTAGTCATAGTAGTTTGTGGCTGAGGTAGGATAGAATCCTGCTGCCTTTCCTAATTAAGGCCGTGTCTCTGGCTTATCACATTTGTTTTCTCTGTGACTGTGGGTGAAGGATTAGGAGGGTTCAAGAGAGGACCCTGTATAAGGAGAGAGATTTTTTAGGATTTTGATTTTGACTTTACTTTGGTCTCACATTGTTTTCCCCAGCACAAATGCTGAAGTATTTGTCATAAATTCCAGTACCCTGATACTCTTCAAGGTATTGGCTGTTTCTTACTCATTTCTATTCCTGGCCTAGATAGCACTCAGTAAATACTGTACTCATCTTACTGATTAATGTAAATGGATGTTTGGTAACAATAAGAAAAATGTAGAGTGATGGGGAAACCAAAGAAGAATGGAACTTCTGTGGGAAAATGTGCTTAGGAGATTCTGAGAAAAGTATCTACAAGAAGATAACTACAAAATAGAATTTGCTATCATTATCAAAATTTGGACATTATGCTTGGCGTTGATAGCTCATACCTATAATCCTAGCTACTCAAGGATCTGAGATCTGAGGAACACACTTTGGAGCTAGTCCGAGCAGGAAAGTCCATGAGTCGCTTTATCTCCACTAAACTACCAAAAAAAGCCAAAAGTAGAGCTGTGGCCTAAGTGTTAAGAGTGCTAGCCTTGAGCAAAAAGCTCAGGGACAGCATCTAACCCCTGAGTTGAGCCCTAAGCACCAAAAAAAGAAAAAAAAAAGTGCATTATAAATGCTTAGAAACTCTAAACTTGGATAAGTTAAACACTTTATTTCACTTTATCTGTACAAATGTGGATAATGTCATTTTCCCCCACAGTGTTTATGCATGTGATTTAGAAAGTATCTATCACCTATAAGCAGTATGTAAGGTGAACAATTATAGTTTTTTATATTGTACTAGTAATTAATATTTGGGAAGTATAATCTTGTCTGACATGGTTGCTTTTTTTTCAATAGGGTCAGGACAATTTATTTCTGGGTATACTATAATTAACATGAGAAAGAAAATATTTTTCTGGAGTTGGCTATTAATAAGTGTGCATTTTTAGTTACAGACATAAAATTAGAGAAACTAAACTTGGCTAACCTGAAATCCAAGGTAGTAGCAATTAACTGAATCTTAAGGTTGCACAATGTTCACAGCTCTTTTTATTTTATTTTATTTTATTTTATTTTGAAACTACTGTACAGAGGGGTTACAATTACACGGGCAAGATAATGAGTACATTTCTTATCAAGCATTGTGGCCTTCTCCTTTGTTTCCCCTTCCCATTCCTTCCCATCCTCTCCCCCGCCCCCCGCCCCCCTTTACGCTCTTATAGTGTAAATTCTGGGAGCTTTTGAGCAACTTTTAGGCTTGGATTTAGAGCAAGCAGTTAGGAAGCTTTAGGGAAGTGGTAGGTCCTAGAGGATATTTAAACTTGATAGCAAATATCTACTATGCTGTCCATTTACAAAAGCACACGTAATTTTGTAGTCAATAGTATACTATGTTTAGTAAACTGGGTGAGTTTATTTTCATGGTTTTGTGTGGGTTTTTTGTTGTTGTTGTTGTTCTGGTATTGGAGTTTTAACTCAGGGCTGTGCACTCTTGCTTAGCTTTTTTTCCCCCAAGTCTGGCACTCTTACCATTTGAGCCATATCTCCACTTTTGGCTTTTTGCTGCTTAATTGGAGATAAGAGTCTTTCAGATTTGTCTGCTTAGGCTGGCTTGGAACCTTGATCCTCAGTTGTCTGCTTCCTGTGTAGGTAGAATTACAGGCATGAGCCACTGGTATTGATTGGCTCTATGTATGTTTTTTCAGTATCTTGACATTTAATGTAAAAATACAGAGCATTTTCTTTAGTGGAACAAAATGAGATAAAAAAGAGTTTTTCTTTCATTATTTTTACTATCTCTAGGTAGTTGTAGAAGGAGGTTACCATTCAACAAATCAATTTATAAGTGTGATGCTTCTTGATTGCTATTGCCCCTTTCGTCATTCTCCCCTGCCCCTCCCAAGGTATATAACGTCTTGTTCTTTTGTTTACGAAAGGAAAACTGTTTCTACAAGTAGAAGATATTTAAAGACTAGGAAGTTCATTTTCAAAAACGGGAAGCTGCATCTCTTCAGTGTCACCATGTCAGACAGCAATAAGAGACAGAAGCCATTGTTGAGGCTGCCAGCGGAAATTCAAGCAAGGGCACAAACAGGAGAACACACAAACTGAAACTCTTAAGATTTGTGAATATGAATTGAGTCCCTGACTAAATTTGGAGGACCACCCACTTTCAGACATGATTATACAGACAAATGAGACAGAGGGAGGAAATACTATAAATCTGTTTTAATTATTGTGATGCTTAGGGACATACTGGCGTCTTGCCCTTGAGCCTGTGTAATTTCTGAGAATTTCCCCTTTGAATTATAGCTAGCTATAAAACTTGATGATCATGTAGAAAGATTAAGATGTTACAGTGAGCATTAGCCTACATTTCTGCTTCTCTTTCAGACTTGGGAAGATCCCAATCAGAAAGATAAGAACACAGACTGCTGTGGAGATAATGACCCTATTGATGTTTGTGAAATAGGCTCCAAGGTTGGTTTTATAGACTTTGTTTGTTACAACATATGCTTTGATTTATTCATGCTATGAAGTTTCATTTTTGCCTCTAGTCCTTCAACTCTTCAAAGTGCAAGCTATTGATTTCTCTGATATCTGGTCTTTTATATATTTACTTCTCTTAACACAGGGGTTGGTAAATTATAGCAAGAAAAATGCAGCCACCCCTATATGTACAATACAGCTATGCCTAATATGTGCATTGTCTAGGGCTGCTTTTGTACTACATGGTAGAATTGAGGAATTGTAGGAGAGATCATGGTGTCCACAAAGCCTGAAATAGTTACTATCTGACACTTTACAGGAAGTTTGCCAAGCCCTGTCTCTCCTCAGCATCCCTGTCATTATCCAGACAGAAGCTTTAATACTGATGAGAGCCAACTGCTTCTCGCCTCTCTTCTTTTTCATTTGTTTTACTTCTTCTTCTTCCTCTTTATCTTTCTTTCTTTTGCTTCTTGCTTTTTTCTCTTCCACTGTCTTCTCTTCCTCTACTTCCTTTTCTTACTTCCCCTCCTTTCTTTTTCCTTCCCTCTTACTGTTTTCCTGAAGGTGAAAAAGCCTTATTCCATTTTGTGTTTCTGGGAATTTGTTTATTTGGGTTTTTTGCCAGTCCTGGGGTTTGAACTCAGGGCCTGAACTAGGACACTGTCCCTGAGCCAATTTGTGCTCAAGGCTAGTGCTCTACCACTTGAGCCACAATGTCACTTCTGGCTTTTTCTGAGTAGTTTATTAGAGATTAAGAGTCTCATGGCTTTTCTGCCCAGACTAGCTTTGAACTCTGGTTCTCAGATTTCAACCTCCTGAGTATTTGTTGATTAGTTACAATTCATATGTATATATGACTGTAATTCTCCAGCAGAAATAGGAACAAATTATAAGTTTTGCTTATAATATTTAAGCTGCAGTTGAGAATTCATTTTTTGAACTTTTTTCTCCCCAGGGATGGTCAAAGTGTGCATAAAATGAAAGATTAGAAAGAATGATGGATATTCTAACGAGTACCTCCTGTGCCCAGACACTGTGCTGTGTTTTTCAATCACATCCATGTATCTTGATAAAGAGTCTTATCATAAAATAGTAACTTTATAATCTTAAGCAAAGGTCAATAAATTGATGTTACATTGATTGAAAGATTATATAAAAAAGATTATATAAAATTCTTTGAGTACAATTCCTGTCCTATGTAGTTCATATTTGGTATAAATTATTAAATTGGTTGAAACATTATGTAGGTGTTAAAAGATTAAATTTAAAGTGACTTTATTTTTGTCCATGAACAGATGTGTCAGTGAAATGTAATTAATGAGATGGTTAACTGGAAGGAATCCTATGAAAATATTTGTATCTGTTAAATTGATTTGACTTAGTGACACTAATTTGTTACTGACAGAACAAATTAATAACACTCAGAAAACTCAATGTGGGTTCTTAAATAAACGTGTCAGTCACTGAATATGCAGAATAAAATGAAAGGTTTTTAATATAGTGATTTCTAAATACAGTATTGAAAGCATAGTACCTTTAAAGCCTAGTACATAGCTAGTATGTACTAATTCCTGAAGAATATATTGACTAATCTTTGTAATGTTTTGTGTAGATAAGATACTAATTATAAATGATTAAATGAAAGTACTTCTACTTGAATATCTATTAGAATATTAAAGGTGTAGGAGAAATGCTCATGGCATAAGAATCAACAAGAGTTGCTGGAAAGATATTCTAGAATGATGAAATTATTAGCAGCATGTAGAAGAAAAAAATGAATTCCTAAGCACCATGGTTTACCAGTAAGCAAAATATTGCTATTTTATACTAAAATTAACATTTTGTAAGCCTGGTTATTATTTGAATTTGGTGATCACAAAAATCTATTTCTTCTCTAGGAACATATTCTTTAATTTTTATCTGCTTTTGTTTTTATTTTTGACCCTTTTTTCCCAAATATTTTAAATTTTTTCCCCTCAATGTTATGTATTATAGAAAATTATAGTTTTATTCATAGACAAGAAATTAAAGACAAACTTTCTCTTAAAATCCTGCTGTGCCAATAAATGTAGGTTTTTATTTTTCCATGTTTTCTTCCTCAGATAAATATGTACATATTTGAGTTTGGGGGCATTTTTTTTTACAATTTATTTTTGTTATAGAACTTCTCCTTTTTAATTTCTTTTGGGATACTAGATTTTCCAAAATGGTACTTAAAGATGTCTGCCATGATTCTTGCATCTGTGGATATAGTGAGACATTTCGCTCTATCTAGATTGTGTTTTATCTCCTGGCTTGCTGTAAAATAGGAACAGTTCAGGCCTCAGGCATTCTGCTCATACTAGACTCTTGAGGATCGCAGTGGGTAGGTATGTGAGAGTTCAATGTAATGATGTGAGCCCTTAAAAACAGAGTTTGCTCTGGCTAGTGGTGGAAGAGGACGTGAAAGGGTCATGTGAGAAGGTCACAGGAAGTGCGCATACCCCACTGCTGCTTTAAAGATGAGGAAGGGATGGCACTTGGGAAGGATAGAGGCCAACTTCTAGATGCAGAGAGCAAGACAACAGAGGCCTCTGTCCCACAACTGCAGGAAACCAACAGAAGAGAATCCTTCCTTGTTTCTAGCTTGCAAGGCCGTAGGCAGAGAACGTAGACTACTGGCCAAGACACCTGAACCATACAAACAGATGATATACTATTTGAGGCCTTTCAATGTTAATAATTTATTATGCAATATTAGGAAACCTCTTCATATCATAGTAGACTTTAAAGTAGTATTTATATTGACTGGACCTGGTTGAAGTTTACCCCTGTTTTAAGTTCTTAATCACCATAGAACTTATGTTAGAGTTTCCTAAATTCTGAATCTACATAGAATATACACTGGAGGGCTGGGATGTAGCTCAGTGGCAAAATGCTTGCCTAGCAAGTGCAATGTCCTGGGTTCGATCCCCAGTACCAAAAAAAGAAAAGAATATACACTGGAGGCCTCAGGGATTCTGCTCATACCAGACTCTGAAGGATCAGCAGTGGGTAGTGCTAAGTTCATGTGAGCTGAGTGAGAAAAACATTGGTATCTATAGATGATCTTGTATGATTTTTAGTTCAAAGTCTGCTCTCCCTGGCCTCTTTACTTCCCATAGTGGATAAGTGATATTGTCTTTATTTGACTGTTGAGAAACATGTAAAATACTCCATGAAGTAATCTTCCTCAGGTTGCCACTTGTAACAGTAGTGAAAGAATTAAGCCACACTGTTTATAACTAAAAATCCTGTCATTTGAAATTTTTTGCAGTGGCTACCAAAGTTGATAACCCAATTTTGATATCACTTAAAACCTTTGAGGCATATAGAATCCCAGCTTACTTCAAACATGATGAACTACATTAGACCTGCAGAATTGATATTTTTAAAAAATCTGCCATGTAAAGTAATTTTCTTGGAAGGGTAGACTTATATTTGAACTGGGAAAGTACATTTTTCCTGACAGCCAGATCAGTTTATTCCTTTTTCTCAATATGACCCATCATAATATTTACTAAAGTATATTTGCAGTCATATGTACTTTGCTAAGGGTGTGCTATGCCTGACCTCTGTGCCTGGCTATGAAAAGAATACTTTAGTCGGACGTATGGAGCACTGTGGTAGAAACTTTCCTTTAACAAGTATTGTTAACAGGCTGAGGAAATCAAGCAGAATCCTGCAAGTTGATAATTGAGAGACACAGACGCAGAAATTTCAGCATTATAAGTTTCTTTAGAGATTATGCATTATTCATTTGGTATCTAGGATTAAGCATGATATGGTTGGTAAAAATTTGTTGCATTAATTCAGATTGAGGTTAACATTTTTTCCTAAGTATCTTTTGTTTGATTTTTTTTTCTTTATACTTTGCAAAAATGTTGCAGCAATAGTTTGTTTGAAATAAAATGATCCCTTCTGTTCTTATGTGATCAAAGGGCATGTATATTTTGATGAAACTTTATGATCCATTAGTCATGCTTCTTGCTTGCCTATAAACCCATAAAAAATTTTAAATAAATTTTCAAATATAAAATAATTTATCTTTTTTTTTTTTTTTTTGCTGGTTCTGGGGCTTGAACTGAGGGCCTACACTCTGTCCCTGAGCTTGTCTGTGCTAAGGTTAGCACTTTCCCACTTGAACCACGGCACCACTTCCAGCTTTTTCTGAGTAGTTTGTTGGAGATAAGAGTCTCATAGACTTTCCTGTCCAGGCTGTCTTTGAACTGCAATCCACAGATCTTAGCTTCCTGAGTAATTAGGATGACAGATGTGAGCCACCAGTGTCTGACTCTAGCATGAGCTTTTTAAAAACTTTATGTGGAGTCCCAAGAACTTTAAAAACACTCTTTGTTCCCAACTTGTGAAATACTGCTATTTGAGGTGGAAGTAAAAATGATAAAATAATTGGTTTTAAAGGAATGTTGCAAAGCAATCTTTATGACTACTTTTACATTGTCTGTAAGTATTAAAACTTACATTTCTGTCTATAGTATTTTTTTTGTCCTTTGTATGGGTTTCTATGTTACTTGGGTAAACTCTTAAGAGCCTTGCAAATGGTGACTCTCTTTTTCTCTTTAAAGGTTCTTTCTCGAGGAGAAGTGGTTCAGGTGAAGATCCTTGGGATATTGGCTCTTATTGATGAGGGAGAAACAGATTGGAAATTAATTGCTATCAATGTAAATGATCCTGAAGCTGAAAAGTTTCATGGTAAGTCTGGAACTTCCCAGAAAAGTAAATTATTATGTCATTAGAATTCTTAGAGCTTAAAACATGGTCATGTAAAACACAATTGATACATCTGGGAATTAAATATATGTAGTTTTTAAAATTTTCTTCCCATAGATTGTAAAAGATAATCTAAGTTTTTGTCTGAGTAGTGTCATATGTAGTAAGAGAAACAAGAGAGAGGAAAACATATCAACAAACAGTATTTTAAACTAAGAAAGTGTTTACTGTAGTCTACCATCCATCTGCTCCATGTTCCCTCTTCCACTGACTCTCATCCCTTTCTGTTGTTTCCTCCTCCCTTCCCTTCCTTCCACACCCCTCTCTCGTACTGTTTCTGTCTTTACATGCCGGTTTTTAGTTCTTTTGAGTGATTGTTGCTGTTCTATAAAGAATATGTTTACAACTCATTTCTTATTTTGTATTTTTTCTTTATGGACTTAAGTTGCTATTCTAAGACAGGGAATTCATTTCTAAACATAGCTTGATTATATTGTATTTCCCTCAGTTATTCCAATAACTCTCAAGTAATGTTATCTAAAGTTCTGTTTTTTACTTCCTTTCCTATGACCAGGTCAGAAGCTGGTTTGACAACTCTGGGGCCCTGTCCTTCAGCTTTATTTATTTATTTATTTTTAACTCAAGGCTGGCACTCTACCTCTGCCATTTGAGCCACAGCTCTACTTCCAACTTTTTGGTGGTTAATTGAAAATAAGAGTTTCATGGACTTTCCTGCCTCCGCTGTCTTTAAACCCAAATCCTCAGACTCCTGAGTAGCTAGGATTACAGGCATGAGCC
The DNA here is from genome assembly GCF_019054845.1 of Dipodomys spectabilis. Lineage (NCBI taxonomy): Eukaryota > Metazoa > Chordata > Mammalia > Rodentia > Heteromyidae > Dipodomys > Dipodomys spectabilis. The sequence continues at coordinate 4,512,697 of NW_024870974.1, forward strand.
ACCAGGGCCCAGCTTCTGATATGATTTTGATATAGCAATATACCCATTTATTCCTGGTTTAATTTGATAATTCGAAAGTGATGATTTTTTCTTTGGGTAAGTAAGTGATCAGTCATGCCTCATGGTTTGCACTAGACAGGTAGGTAGACTGGTTACTTTCACAAACAAGATTCAGGGTTATCCGGCCTCAGCACCTTTTCTCCACAGGGACACTGCTGCTTAGAGATTGGAGTTGCCCAGGGCCAGCATGACCTGAAAGCTCCCGTTCTGTACAGTGTGGAGTAACTGATCTCCATGATATCTTTTATCTATACATTTTTTCTTTTCTTTTTTTACTATATTTTTATGGACATATTTAAGCTGTGATGTTTTCAAAGAAATTTTGGAGTTGTTCTGTGATGAACTAGCTTCTCTGGTCCTAATGGACAGATGTGCAAACATGGATGAAGCACATAGTCTTTTGTCTTATATCTTAGTTTTTAATTTTGACGTGAGGTGAACTAAAACTTGCCATTGCATCAGCGAGCAAGTTTCAATTAGTAAAAAAACGTATTTCTATAATTTTAACTTTACTAATTTAAATCTTCAGGTTTTACCTACCAGGACTGGAATATCCACTATAATCTCACAAAAGTCTAGGTAAATAACACTTGAAACTAAAACACCTTGTTCTCCCAAACAGAAAATTGGTCACTTTGGCAGTCTCATTAATACTTGGAGACCATTCGTGTACTGCAATTAGGTTCCAGGCCCTAATGATTGTAATAGCACCTTAATTGCCTAAAAGAGTTAATAAGACTCTCAGGGCATGTAAATTGTTACAGAGAATGACTGGGCCATTAGAGATAATAGTACTTGCTTATAAAATAACCAGATTCAGAGCTTTTCACAAGATGAAAATGCTGGGGCTTCTGTCACTTCCCTCTTGGTGAAATTAACCACGTACCCTAATGTAGAGCTTTGGAAATTCACCAAGCATCAAACAGATGCTTAACCTCTTCAGGACTTCCAGCAGTAACTTGGGACCTTTACAAGGAGAGGAATGTCAAGAACCAGGTAACGGAGGCCTAGAAGCTATTTCTACATGCTGAGCAAGGGACATTGCTGCTGCTTTCTTCTCTTTATAAATAAACATTGATGCCTGTTGTCTAGCAAAATACTTTGCCTGTGCAGTGACTTTATAGTTTTAAAATATGAAAGATTAAAAAACATACTGAAATCTAAACAATCCTATTGGTGTAGTACATTCTGAATGAAAAAGTTAAATGAACAAGAAGGAAATTATTTTAGACAGTTGGGACTTTTTTAAAAGCTTTTCAACATTGAGGAAGATGTGCAAATCAAAGCTGTAATATTCCTTTTATTTAGCGGAATAAATGTAGAAACTGCATGGCTTAACCTTTCATTTGCTAAGTAAATGCTTCTAGTACCCTTGTAATAACTACTTTTTTAAACACATTAGGGTAGTGTTTGATTTTCTTCTTTCTGGAATATAATCTAATAATGTCATTTAGGAAAGAAAGAAAAAGAAGAGGGAATAGCCTGGTAATCTTGAAGGAGAGCATTCAAGTTAATCTATGTGATGGGGAAAAAAGTTCAGTCTGCTTTCCTGCTTTGTTAGCAAGCAGTAGATGCACTCTTGGGCTGTGAAGTATCCCTGTCTTCTTGTTAGCTGCAGCATTACTGTGCCTATCAACTACACCACAAGCAATTTTCTCATAACTCCAATCAAGATCCTTGCTGTTCCTATTTGTTCAGATAAGGAAACTGAGGCTTGGTGGGGAATGGTTACCAACTCCTCTGAAATTACCCCTTAGCCATTTTGAGTTCCATTTGGTTCCAAGAGATCATGATCAAGGCTGTATCACACTGCTCTTCTAAAAACTACTGGGTTAGTTGGCTGCATGTGTTGTCTTCTGGGATTTAGGATCATTTTCTGTTAAATAATGAAAGCATCAGTAAGATGATAATTAGAGGTCCAGTGAGAAGGTAGCTCTTTTCATCTTCTTCCCTTTGATTCCATTAATGAATATATCTTAGAGATGTGGGTGAGGAAGGCTAGGGTGTGGGAGGAGGCAGTTGAAGAACAGGGACAAATTGAGTTAAATGCACTATAATTACAAATTAAATTACTGGGAGTCTGTTGATCTTTGTTGAACATTTGACATATAGTTTTTTAGGTTTCAGTCACAATTCAGTCATAGCCGTAGATTCTAAAATACTCCCCTTTGCTTGTTATCTGGCTTTGGAAAACACACACACACACACACACACACACAGACACACACACACACGAACACACACACACACACACACACGGAAAGCCTGAGTTCCTTCATGTCTAAATTTGTAGGGATGATTGTCTATGTTTGTGTTCTAAGAAATACTTTTAACCTATTATTTTTAGTCCATCTTCCTCTCTAAATTGAATGATCTAAATTATCGTCAAAGTTCCTGCTGAAGCAGGAAGTGTGTTTTTATCGTCATCATTATTAGCATAGTAATTGTACATATTAATAGAATTCACTGTGATATTTCCAGACATCATAGAACCACTGCTTGCTTCATTCATGAGTTAGATTTCTTAGGACACTGGAACGTTTTTAAGTACTTCAGGGGAATTCCTTAGAGATGAAGCTGGAGGTTCACTGGATGCCTGTGTGTGATCCAAAGCTGTGCTTTCAACTACTTTCAATTTTTTCCTGATCACGTGAGATTTCTTATAAACTTGTACCTAACCTACTTTTGGAAAAATCTACCAATTTTTTTCAGGACTGAGTATATAGGTACATATGTAGAATTCATCTTTTTTTTTGGTTGGTCATGGGGCTTGAATTCTAGGCCTGGGTGCTGTCCCTGAATAATTCAGCTCAAGACTAGCGCTCTACCACTTGAGCCACAGCGCCACTTTCGGCTTTTTCTGCTTATGTGGTGCTGAGGAATCAAACCCAGGGCCTTATGCAAGGCAAGCACTATACCACTGTGGAGCTACCTTCCCAACCCAAATTTATCTTTTTTAAATCCCTTTGGAAAAGATGTTAGCATTTGGCTATTCCCTGGTTTGTTTGTTGCTTGGTTGATTGGTTTTTCTTTCTTCATAATAAAGACAAAGACAACTAAGTTTATATTACAGATTTTTTTAATTAAAAGAAAAAGCTAGACCAGAAGCTGGTGGCTCATGCCTGTAATCCTAGCTACTCAGGAGGCTGAGATCTGAGGATCACTGTTCAAAGCCAGCCCAGACAGGAAAGTCCCTGAGCCTCTTATCTCCAGCTAATCAGAAAAAGCTGAAAGTGGTGCTGTGGCTCAAGTAGTAGAGCACTTGAAGGAGAGCATTCAAGTTAATCTGTGTGATGGGAAAAGATTTCAGTCTGCTTTCTTGCTTTGTTAGCCTTGAGATAATGTGCTCAGGGACAGTACCCAGGCCCAGAGTTTAGCCTCCAGGACCAGCGAAAGAAAGGAAGCAAGCAAGCAAGCAAGCAGCAAGCTAGGATGCTGGGCACTGGTAGCTCATGACTGTATTCCTAGGTACTAATCAGGAGGCTGAGATCCTCAGATCTCAGCAGCCAGGACAGAAAAGTCTCCTTGAGACTCTTATCTCCAATTAACTACTCAAAAACCAGAAGTGGCATTGTGGCTCAAGTGATAGAGCACAAGTCTTGAGCACAAAGAGATTAGGGACAGCACCTAGGTCCTGAGTTCAAGCCCCATAACTGACAACATCCTTAGCTGTGTTCTGATTTGGTAGAAATAGTCCAGGTAAATGCAGCATTTTAGCATTTTTCTGCTGATGTTATTGGGAGTACAGGTGATTTTCAGTTTGTGGAAATGGATGGTGAAGTTACAAATGTGAATTACATGGTTTAAAAACATTCCCTGGTGATTTTGTATAGTGTTCAACATGGGCACTAGTATTAGGGACAGTTGGTGAATATGTAAAAGCATGCAATTGTATTTTAACAAAAATGAACATTTTCAGTAAAGTTTGAAAATACCTTCTAACTAGATACATTTTCACTTCTTTCAAAGCAAGAAACCATTTGTTTATACTTGAAACTGTAGTGTTTTTAATTTTAATATTTTTAGAGTCGTGTACATACCTCCTTTATACATGGTAACATTCTAAACTTTATCATCTGTCATGAATGGTCTTCCTAAGTCACTAGCAATCTAACGCATCATACAATCTGTCATCAAATTATCTGACCTCAGATAATCTGAAAGATACCTTTCAGATCTTCTCTCTGGTCTCTTATACTAACGCTTGTTACTTTTCCATTAAAATAGTGGTAACATTTCTCTGCTCTAAGCTTCCTATAACTAAATTTACTTTGCAATTTACCAAACTTACCTGATTTTTAAAAAAATCTTACTTTAAAAGAATGTTGGGAATCTTCTGACTTCTTATTCTTTACAAAAAAATGTAAATTCTCTTTTAAGTTGCTAAATGTTTTAGTAATCTTCTCCTACCAGTTTTTCTAAACATTCACACTATGTAACAGGGGTCACAGCACATTAGTTTCTCCTCTCCCCAGAAATGCAGGCTCACCTCACTAGCTTTACAGATACGTTTGCCTCTGAAGTATCTGCCTAACTGAAAACACCTTCCTTTCTTTTGAGAATCAGTCCAAATACTACCTTTCATAGTGTCTTGACTATGAGACAAACATGATTGGTTAGTTACCAAACCCTTCTTTCATTTACACCATTCTGTTTGATTCTGTGAAGTGTGTTTGATTTCACATAAGTTGAATTTGCTTGTTTCCATTTTCTACTCTTTTCAGAGCTGGGGACAGCGCTCATGATTTTTGTCTTTTTGAATTTCTTTTTTTCATGTTACCTATTTTACTGTGAGCTAACCTGAAGGGTTGGTGCTGAAAGTATTTTTGATTGCTGATAATTTGATTAATTTAAGTCTCATTTTAAAACTAAATATTTTCATGTGCTTTTAAATAATTTTACATATATGTAGCCCTTTCCCACAGTAGTTATTTACATCTAATTCAAAAATTCTGGGAAAGAAATAATTGTTAAGAATTAATTTATAATAATATTAGGGCTAAAAATAAATATCATTAAATAATAAATTAATTAAAAATTGTTTTTTAGAGTACCTGTATAACATGTGCAGGGAAACCCTGAGTTCAGTCTCCATAATTATAATAAAAAATTGTTTTTCAATTTATTTGGAGTCAATTTAATGACAACCATAGTGGAACTGTGGCAGATGATGCCAGATGATCAGATTTGGGACACTTTTAGAAAGAACTAAGAATTATCATTAAAAAAGGACAACCAGTAAAAACTTATATAAGTTTCAAAGTGTCAAAGAACTGAGAGGGACAAGTCTGTAATATTAAGAAATCTAAATCATAGGAAGCCTAAAAGAAGGTCTGGAGATGTGACTTAAGTGGTAAAATGTCCACCTAGCAAGTTAGGGGCACTGAGTTTAAACCTCAATAGTGCCCCCCCCCCCAAAAAAAAAATCATGTACTAAAACCAAGAGCAGTCATCAAATATATAGAGATTGAAGATAAGTAGGTAGGCAGTTAGGTAGGATGGATGGATGGATGGATGGATGGATAGATAGATAGATAGATAGATAGATAGATAGATAGATAGATAGATAGATAGATAGATAGATAGATAGATAGATCGATCGATCTCACATATATCCATCCCATTCCAGATTTTTTTAAAGGGTTTCATTAGTGTTATAAACTAGATCTCTTGCTACACTTTTCCTTGACTACATAGTAATCCTTTCTCCACAAGGCAGTTGGAGAGTGTGCCCTAAAGCACAGACTTCTTAAAGCCAATAGTGGCTGGTGTGGACCCAGGACTCCCATGTGACTCGCGTGGGTCTGCTTCTGTGCGCTCTTCTCACAGGCCCTCTTTCTTCACTCTGCTGTAGCCTCAGGACTTTTACTCATCAAAAGCACAATCTTAGCTCAGAGTATTTGCACTGTCTTCCTTCCTGGAATACACTCTTTTAAAAAGTCTCATACTTCAAGAGTCTACTAAACTGTATTTTATCAGATGTGACCTCTCTGTCTAAATTTCTCCTCCTCCTCCTCCACTTATAAAAGCGCTCTACCTGTGTTGTAGAATACTGTTGCTTTCCTGTTTTTCTACCCAATCCTAATTTGATAGCAAATGTTTTTTGCCCCTAGTTTTACTGAATTATTTTAAAACATTCAAAGTTAATTTCACAGAAACCAGGACTTTTTTTTTTTTTTGGGGGGGGGGTGGGCAGGAGGGCGAGGAAGGCTGGTATTTGTATTTGTATTTGCTATGTAAGTTCTCTAACTACTTGAGTCATGCCCCCCTGGCCTCAGAACTCTTGTGTTGATAATGCCATTGGTTTACTTAATATAAGTAATATAATTATATAACAAAAATGCAAACATAAGTGCCTTGGGAATAAACACATGATGCTTGATGAAGCTAACAAAGATGTGGGCTTTGTGCTAGCTAGAGCACTCTTACTTGGGAAAGAGACTGACACATAGTTAGAACCTAATAAATATCTGGATAAAAATGCATTCATATCCAGCTTTAATGTGTTCTCATCTGGGTATGCCTCATCCTTGGCTAACTTTCTTTCCAGGTCATACATTTTTTATGGGGGGGTCCGGTCGTGGGGCCTGAACTCTGGGCCTGGGCTCTGTCCCTCAGCTCTTCAGCTCAAGGCTAGTGCTCTACCACTTAAACCACAGCGCTACTTCCAGCTTTTTTCTTTTTCCTTATGTGGTGCTGAGGAATCGAACCCAGGGCCTCATGCATGCAAGGCAAGCACTCTACCACTGAGCCACCTTCCCAGCCCTCCGGGTCATATTTTTAAAACACGGTCCTGATGTTGTAGCTTTCACTGGCTTAACCCCTCTGATGCCTGTAAAGTGTTCTTGATTCCTTAGCAAAATATATGTGTTTCTCAGTGACCAGCCCTTCTTGGTATCTCTCCTTCCCTACTTCCTCCTAACAGCCAGGTCCTGTTAGTACACACACTTGCTTTCATACGATATTCTTTCTACCTTTCCCCTTGTCTGATTGGCCCTTGTGCCTCCCAGTTTTCGTGTTTTCTTTCCTTCTTGTATGACATCCTTGGCATATATGTTTAAGCCTATTGCACTTCATTTGCACTTTGTTCTCTTGTCTGTCCATTTCCCATCACTAGGCCTCGGAACATCTGAGCAAAGGGAAATATATTTATTATATATATCCACTAACTCTTTATACCCAAACACTACCATGTTTGAAGGTGCTCTATATATGTAGAATGAAGAAACAGTATCTTACATGTGGAAAAGGGAAGTCTAGAGCGATCTACCCATCAAATGTAGCCAGTTGGCATAACTGATTATGATCTTACTGGAGGAGAACTGTTTTCTTGCTCTTGTAGTCTTGATACCTACCACTAAATGAAATGAAGTTTGGTTTTTAACAAAATGTCTTTTTTTTGTTTCTTTCCTTACAGATATTGATGATGTAGAGACGTTCAAACCAGGTTATTTAGAAGCTACTCTGAATTGGCTCAGATTTTATAAAGTACCAGAAGGAAAAGCAGAAAACAAGTTTGCTTTTAATGGAGAATTCAAAAACAAGGTAAACATAAGAATTATTATTTTAAAATGTACTTTCTGCTGTATGCACAAATACTTTCACTTGGGTTATTTTTTATGTGAATGGTTGTATAAGCGTAATGACAAAAGTGCTTTATTATTGATTTGAGTATTTAAAGACATTCAGGAGAGCTAAGTAAATTCAAGAGGCTAAGAAATATCTATGTGAGTCACCTCATATAAAACTTGTTCACTTTTTCAGAAAACAAAAGAATTCCATGGTCAGTTTAACTTTGCAAATTGTCTATGAAGAAAAACCCTTCCTTTACTCTTTTGAGGAGAAAGATACTTGTCCTTAATCTAATTCCATAGAGGCCTCCTTCCTGACTGTTCACCCTGACCTAAAATGAACTACTCAGTAATTAAGAAGCCTGAGTTCCCTTACTGTCATAGGATTTTTCTATTAGAATGCCAAGTTACCATAAATTGTCTCTGATGTGTTACTAATGGAGAAAACAGACCATGAAGTCAGTTTTTCAGATTGTTACAGAAAGTGCCAATTATCTACAAACTTCTAAATTGGTACTAGTAAATAAAATACATTTTACAAGTGAAATAAGATACAGTAATGAAAACTTAAAATTTAGATTAGATGATATAAGAATGTATATAAGTTGATAGCTGGACCTTGTAGTTTTTGAGAGACGCCTTAAATGAACCCTTAATGTCAGCTTCTTTAAGATTATTAAGTATAAACATAAAACTTTTTATTTTAGACTGCATTCTTTTTAGAATTAAATATTGGAAATTTGTATAATAAATTATTTTTATCTAATTCCTCTAAATACATATTTTCATGTCCCTTTATTGCCTTAGGGTAGTTCTGTCATGTCATGAAACGTCTCTGTCTGAAAACTGGGTCATTTTTATAACTCCTTCAGAATATAATCATTCTATACATTGCTCTTTATTGCAAAGTTTAAAACATAGAGCCTACAAGGTGCTGGTGGTGGCTCACGCCTGTAAATCTAAGTACTCAGGAGGCTGAGATCTAAGGATCACGGTTTGATGCCAGCCTAGACCGAAAATCTGAGAGTCATCTCCAACTGACTAGCAAAAACCTGGAGTGAAGCTGTGGCTCAAGTAGTAGGGTACTGATCTTGAGCAAAGAGGAAAAAAAGGGGCTGGGAAGGTGGCTCAGTGGTAGAGCGCTTGCCTTTCATGCCTGAGGCCCTGGGTTAAATTCCTCAGTACCACATAAGCAAAAAAGAAAAAAGCCAGAAGTGGTGCTGAGGCTCAAGTGGTTGAGTGCTAGCCTTGAGCTGAAGAGCTGAGGGACAGAGCCCAGGCCCAGAGTTCAGGCCCCACGACCGGACCAAAAAAAAAAGCTCAGGAACAGTGCCCAAGACCACCACAAAAACAAGGAGTCAAACTTAAAAAAAATTAATTGTGCTTCTTTAGCATAATTGAAAGGATGACTTTCCTTTTTTTTCTATTCTGGTATTTTTCTCCTAGCTCCTTAAGCAAGTTCTAGAATGGCTTCCAAGTACTCACAGTTAACAGAACATATTTGGCTAACAGTTTTTTCTTGTATGATCCAGACAATAAATTATTTTCCTTGTGTTATATCTTAAGCAAGATTTTCCAGCACTGCTTCATTGAAAATTAAACTGTTCTCTGTTATTTTAGCCAATAGTAACCCTGAGAGAACTTTTATTTTAAAGGTTAAATTTCTGATTATATTATATTTCAGAATCCAAGAGTATTGGAGCTAAGCTTAGCACTTCACATACAGCATCTTTAGCCTTTGTTCAGTTCTATAGTTAAGGTCAGGGACTGGCAAACTATTTCCATATAGGATCATATGGTTACTTTTTTAGGCTTTCTAGACTCTATAATTTAGTCACAACACTGAACTCTGTCATTGTAGTATTTATTAAAGCAGCACAAGCTAACAGCTACCAGGGCTGATGTAATCCACAGGCACTAGTTTGCCAGCCCCTGAAACAGACTTATTTCCATTGTTCTCATTTAGTTAGTGAGGGAACTGAGACTTAGTGACAGTAAGACTACCCCTAGAGTTGTTAACGTTGGTAAGTAAGGAAGCCAGGTTTATACTCAAGTTACCCTGGTTCTGGCGCTCCTGCTCATGTAACAGTGTTATAGTGAGATTAGTTCTGGGTTAACATAACAATGTGATTGCTATGTCTATTCTTGGTTGAACCTAGGCTTTTGCTCTTGAAGTTATTAAATCTGCTCATGAATGTTGGAAAGCATTACTTATGAAGAAGTGCGATGGAGGAGCTATAAAATGGTAAGAATTTGTCTTTTTGTTTGTGCCAGTACTGGAGCTTGAACTCAGGTCCTGGGAGCTGTCCCTTAGCTTTTTCACTTAAGGCTAGTGTTCTACCACTTGAGCCACAGCTCTACTGTCAGCTTTTTGATTAGAGATAAGATTCTCATGGACTGCTGAGACTGGCTTTGAACCATGATTCTCAGATCTAGGCCTATTGAGTAACTAGGATTACAGTTTTTGTTTGGGGGTCTTTTTTTCTTTTTGGCAGTACTTGTATTTGAACTTAGAGCCTTGCATTTATCAGGCAGGTGTTCTACCACTTGAACTCCCCAAAATTGCCTTTTCTACGTTAATTTCAATTATTTTTCATTTAAAAAGTATAAAACATCTATGCAGTGGGTGTTAGAGTTCTGCTCTGTGAAGCTAGGAATTGCCATTGTCCCCTTCTTCAAGGAATTTAGGTTTTATTGAGACACTGACAAGCAAATTAGGCATTTGATTGTAATACAATGATATGTGCAGACATACAGTAAAAAATTGCAACTTTTCAACCTTTGAAAATATAGTAGTAATAGTCTAACAACTAACACACTTTTTAAAATTGTTTTTAAGTCGTTGTACAGAGGAGTTACCATTCAGCAGGTCAGTTTATGAGTTCAGTGCATCTTGATTGATGTCATCCCTTTCATCATTCTCCCCATTCTTCCCAACACACCCACCACATCATTTCTTAGTAAGTCTTGTCAACATGATCGGATTATTAGCTTATTAAGAGTCGTCAAACGGTAGTAACATGTAGCATACATAACTTAAACATTTATTTTAAACATTTAATATATTTATTTACCAGTCATTGGATGCAGGGCTCAGGTCTTTTCTGTACAGATCCCATGTAGATTTTTCTATACATACACCAACTAAAGCAGAATAGAAAATAAAGATTTTTATAATCTTTAAATACCTTACAACTTAAAAACTGTTACAGAATGAGAGCAGTTGCTTATAACTGTAATCCCAGCTACTGGAGAGGTAGAGATGAGAAGGGCAAGGTTTCAGAGTAGCCCAGGCAGAAATTTAGTGAGTTCCTCATAATCAAATCCAGTAAGCTTAGCATGGTGGTGTATGCCTGTCATTTCTATTACATGGGAAATAGGAATAAGAGGCTTGTGATTTAGGTCAGCCTGGGCAAAAACATGTCGATCTTCAAGTAATAACTGAAGCAAACCAAGGGCTGGGAGATTGGCTCAAGTGATAGAGCATTTGACCAGGAAGCAAAAGGTCTTCAGTTTCCAATCCTAGTACCATCAACAAAAGAAACCTTAGCACCTAGCAGTTTACTACCTCTATTGAGACTTTATAGAGCCTTGGTATTGTTTACAGACTTCCTAGTTGTGAGATTTACATGTAGCATTTTTCTTACCACATTCCTTTTATTAGTAAGAGTGATTACTACTTATATTGTAAAATTATAGTAATAACTACAACTGACATAAGTGACTTTTGGTGAAGCAAAGTCACATAGTAAACCTGGGGAGCAGAGCCCCCAACATCATGGCCCCTCTGAATCAGAAGAAATGGAAGGAACTCACTCATTAGCACACAGCTATACTTCCTAAAGAGTTCTAGCTTCCCCCATGTGATCCCATTGTTTCCCAGTTATCCACAGTCTGCTGTCATTCCTTCTGTGCTGATTCTTCTACTTATCTTTACTCTGAAGGGAACTTTAGTTCTAAGTTATGACGTGTTTTTGCAGTAGCCCATCTAGGGATTGCATTACAATAAAAGTGACATTTATTGACCGTTATACTGTTCCAGAACTTGAGTGTCTTATATGTTTTCTTCCATTAATTTCAAGATAAAATACGTTACACTCTCCACTTACACAGTAGTAAATTGAAACTACATGAGATTTAATAACATATTCACTCAGTAGAGTATTTAAACCCAAATTCCAAACCTATCTTAGCAGTTGTCTTTGTCTGTATTGCTATGACAAAGTATCTGAAGCTGGGTAGTGTGTCAAGAAAAGAAGTTTTTTGGCTTACAGTGTAGAGGGCTTAGCATCTATTTACCTGTGGAAAAGGCTTAATGGCAGACGGCATCACACAGTAGAAGCACATGAAGAGGTGACTCAAGACCTGAGCCTTGGAAGGGACTGGCCTCCATCTTTTATAACAGTTGGTATTAATCCACTCTGGTGAGACCTGCATTAATCTCAAGAGGACAGTCATGACCCAATCATCCCCCCAGTAGGCTCTACCTGAAAGCTTCCAGCATCTCATCACCACCACACTGGAGACCAGACTTGCAGCGCACAGGCTTGGGCGTGGAGGGGGAATTCAGATTCAAGTGTAGTCACACCAACATTCTGTTACCTTGTCTACATATCTACATATCTCACAACTGGGACTCCAACTTGGTACCCAATGCTTCTGCCCATTACCTAATGCTCTACCAACTTAACCATGCTCCCAACCCCCAACAGAATTTTAACTTAAGAATTTTGAGGCAGTAAGCCAGATGCTGGTGGCTCACACCTGTAATACTAGCTACTCACGAGGCTGAGATTTGAGGATTGTGGTTTGAGGTCAGCCTGGACAAGAACATCCACAAGACTCTTACCGCCTATTAATTATCAAAAAGCTAGAATTGGAGGTATGGCTTAGTTGGTAGAGTGCCAACCTTCAGCCAAAAAGTCAAATGAGAGCATGAGGCCCTGAGTTCAAGTCCCCAGTACCAGCACATACAAAAAAAATGAATTTTGATATAAGTTGTAAGCACTTAAAGTGAAAAGCATGGGAATTTTAATGTTTTATCCACTCTTTTTATTAGTACTTAATTTGTAAAGTAGTTACTTCTTTTGCCTTTGTGTAATGAGCAGCCTTCCTCTTGCAGTGTACTGTTGCTGAAGGAGCAAGCCTCCTTTCCTTCCTGGTCCCCTCCTCACCCGTTTTCTTTGTGCAGTGTAGGTTAGATCCACGCTCTTCACTACAGCCATTCTCTCAATCCTTGTATCCAGACCACTTCAGAATGACTTAGGGAAGCATTGGAAAGTTCAGGTGCAGTGTCTCCTCTGAATATTTATTAGGATCTCTGGGGAAGTGGTATCTAAGCCAGGTATGATTTTAACTCCAGACATATTTCTGATGAGTTTCTACTTAAGAACTAAGAAATCTAAACTTTTCATGAGAGATCAAACAAGACCTTCCAAGGTCCCGTCTCATTACCTTGCTAGCCTCGTTTCTATCACTTCCTGCTTCTACTTTGGGCTACAGCAAGGATTCCTACAAAGTCCATACCCTTTATGCGCTAGGCCGGTGTTCTTTTGTCATCTTTGCTTCAATGATGTTCTCATTTTTGAATGAGCTAATTTGTCCTTTAAGACTTCATCTAGATCCTTCTTTAGAAAAAATTCCTAAAGATCTTGGACTCACCAATAGACATCTAGTGCAGTTAACTATTGAATAGTATTTTAAAGCCTAAAAATATCTTCTACTTTTTTTTGCACGTTTTTATTATAAAATGTTGTACAGAGGGGTTACAGTAACATGAGCAAGGTAATGAATACATTTCCTCTTGAGCATTGGTTGCTTCCTCCTTCGTTTTCCCCCTACCATCCCCTCCATCCCATCTCCACAACTACCTCCCACCGAAGTTGTAAAGTTCATTTTCAACATAGTGTTTTGTACATCTCATTGTTACAATGGGTCAACCTGTATCCTTCTTTAAGTATTTTGTTTTTTTCCCTTCCTCTCCCTGAATTAGAGAAGTGTATATAAAAGATGAAGGGCACCAACATCAAATACAGTGAAAATAGGGGTTATACCGTGGGGAAGGAACATACAAAGCAACAAAAAAAAATCACATGATACATTATAAATACAATAGCAAGAAGGAAAAAAAGACATTTGTGTTGCTATCTTAGGGTTCATTTAGCATCATCTTATGGTCATACGTACGTTGCTTTTGGCCTTTTCTGCTTGTCCTACACTTGTATTAGTTATTGCAAATAAGGGAAACCATGGGACCTATGTTTCTTTGGGTCTGGCTTACTTTACTTAATATAATTCTTACCATAGCTAAGATATGGAACCAACCCAGATGCCCCTCAGTAGATGAATGGATCAAGAAAATGTGGTATATATACACAATGGAATTCTATGCCTCCATCAGAAAGAATGACATTGCCCCATTTGTTAGGGAATGGAAAGACTTGGAAAGAATTATAAATTTTTATTGTTTTTGCCAGTTCTGGGGCTTGCACTCAGGACCTGGATACTGTTCCTAAGTTTCTTTTGCTAGCACTCTACCACTTGAGTCACAGCGCCACTTCCGGCCTTTTCTGTTTATGTGGTACAGAGGAATCCAACCCAGGGCTTCATGCATACTAGGCAAGCACTCTACCACTGAGCCTCACATTCCCAGCCCCTCTGCTACTTTTTTAATCCAAGTTATGACTTTTGTTTCTGGGACTGCTGCATTTTTCATTGATACTTTGAGTCGTTCTCTGAAAGTAACTTTTTACCGGTGGTAATATGTACTCTGAAAGCTGTATATTCTTGGAACAGAGAATTTTCATTATTTCTATTCTCACCTGAGAAAACTTTTAGTTTTCTGTTATAGGAGAAATAAGTATACTTATAAATAAATATATAATATATATTCTGTTACAGGAGAAATAAAATTTTATGACATAAGTATTTCCCTTTCAGCCTCTCTCACCTTCTCTTCAAATACAGCTTTCTGATTTTAAGAAACCAGAAATGTACTCTGGCTTCTCACATTATTTATTTTGGCCCTTCTGTCTTTCAAGTTTTTCAAGTTGTGATTGACTTTTGAATATCCTTCTACAGTAACTCATAAGTTCTTTACTCACAGTATTTTGTTAACATCCATTCTCTTATTTAATATATTCTGTACATTAAATTCAGAATTTTTTTAGGCCTAATGCAACTCCTTCAATTCAGGATTGAAATAATCTCCTAAACAATGCACAAGCCTCATATTCTGTCTCCTATCCCTCTGTTTCGTTGATGAACTTCTGCTCTTCAAGAGGAAGTCCAAACATCATCTCTGCACACTTCACATTGCTGCTATATACTCCTTTGCATGTTTTCATGCTCTGTGTTAGGTCTTTATCATAGCACATTATATGTAAATAGGATTTGACACATAAGCTCATGTCTACATGCTTATTGAGTAAGGAATATATATTCAATTCAAATTAAGTGTTGAAATTATTTCTTTTTTGCTTTCTGGAATAAAGATGGATGTAATTTGTGGCAAGTACTTTTATGTACTGGAAGCTGCAGTTCTACTTAGCTTTGTGAACATTCGCCCGTGCTACTTCCTTCTATAAACTATTATGTTTATCCAGAATCATTGTCAGTCTTAGCTCCTTGTATTTTTCTCTCCTTTGTTCTTAACTATTTGATCTAGAGTGGGAAACCTTGGTAAGTCTATAAATCTGTATCCTGGCCATTGTTTTTGGGAATCTCATGAATGGGGCCTTTGATTGGAGACTGACTTGAAGAAATAATTTTCCATTTACTAAAGTTCCATGTTACTGGACCTTTCAGTTTCATCCTTTTTATCTGTTTTGTTGTTTTCAGGTAATCATCTATTTCTATTTCTTTATATTCGATCAGTTATTTTATAAATTAATTTCTTTTAATTACCTTTAAATTCAGTTTGGGCTTGTTGTACATTTTTTATATTGCTAATTCTTTGCTGTAATGTCATGTCTGCTTAGTTTGGCCAGAAAAGTTGCGCATATGTACATAAACATATGTAATGCTTATATGTAATGTTTATATATGTTTATATGTAATGTTTATAAACTGTTCTGTTTCTTCAGCCCTGGGCATTTAGAATTTTAGGACTGAAGATTAAGTATCTAACTACACCAAAGAAAGCACATTCTTTTTAATTGATTTAATCTGATTTATAGTAGGAACGAACATCCTCCTCCTTTCCCTCCTTCTTTCCTTCTCCCCCTATGACTCTACTGTTTTTCCTCCTGAAGGCTAGGAGCAAAGTTTGAGAGCTGAAGAATCCTGTTGATTATGAGTTCCACGGGTTAATGTTGTATCCCAGCATCCAGAAAAGTATGTTCCTCTCAATACTTGGGACATACTTAGACTTAAAAAAGTTTATCTGGCCAGGTACTGGTGGCTCATGCCTGTAATCCTAGCTACTCAGCAGGCTGATATCTGAAGATCACAGTTTGAAGCCAGTCTAGCCAGAAAAGACCCCGTGAGACTCCTATCTCTAATCAACCACTCAAAAACTGGAAGTGGCGCTGTGGCTTAAGTGGTAAAATGCTAGCCTTGAGCACAAAAAGGCTCAAGGACAGTGACCAGGCCCTGAGTTCAAGCCCCAAGCCCCACAACCAACAACAACAACAAAAAGTTTATCTGGAAATTCAAATTTAATTGGGTATTCTCCCTTTTTTTTCTGACAGTTTTATATAGGGAAAGATAACACCCCACCTTCCGTATTTCTCACCACCATTTTCTAAGAATTAACACAGAAGGCATTTGTTTGAGTTATAATATTAAAAACATATTTAGTGTACACCATGCTTTCTTTTTTTTTTCTTTTTTTTTTTTTTGCCGATCATGGGACCTGAACTCTGGGCCTGGGCCCTGTCCCTCAGCTCTTCAGCTCAAGGCTAGCACTCTACCACTTGAGCCACAGTGCCCACTGCTGGCTTTTTCTGTGTATGTTGGTGCTGAGGAATCAAACCCATGGCCTCATGCATGCAAGGTACACCATGCTTTCTCCAGAGAGCTAGCATTAAGACTTTGCAGTATCTATTTTTAGGGGGCCTGGATCTATTTATTGTTATTATATTTCCTTGGGATAACATCTGAATTACAAGGTCATACCTTTTTCAGTTTTCAAATTGCTTTTAAATGAGCTGTGGAAAATAGAATACAAAAAGATATAGTTTAAAGATGGTATTGCCAACTTAGATCAAATTTTATTCTTGCTGAACCAAACATGATGATGCATTCTAATAATGATAGCACACAGGAGGCTAAGGCAAGAGGGTCTGAAGTTCAAGGCCATCCTGCAGCTACAAGTAGTAAGGTTCTAGTTTTATTCATGCTGAGAATGAAAATGTTTCCCATTATGAGTCTGGATGGAACCCTAAATGAACACTGTAATCACTGTTGTCAATTATAGACAGATACAGTTTACAAAATAAATAAATAGGTAGGTATCCTTATCACAGATCCCCCTCACACACGTATTTCACAAAGAAGTTGTGGAGATAAATTTGATAATGAATGTCCTCCAGGTCCAACTAAGGAGAAATATGTTTGTGTTTTGCCTACTTATCTCCTTTAGTAGACAATCACTGGCAATCCCTTTGGCCTTAACTCCTCTCTGTGTTGCTTTTTCCTATATCCATTTTAATCTGCCAATTTCTTTAATGAAATTTTGAAAGTTCAGCCTTGGTAACTGTGGGAAAATGGTACCTCTTGGTTAATCTAGAAGCAAACCTTGTGTGGCAGTAGCCAGCTTGAGGCAAAATAGGAAAGGTCTGGACTTCACTGATCCTGGCTGATGAGGTTTTCTGTCTTCCCAAACTGCTGTATAGTTAGTTGTCTAACAGTTTTTACCTTCATTTAGTATCCTGTTATCTTTAATCTTACCTGTCTGTCTGACAAAGAGAATCTACTTCCATTGCTAGTTAAAATATTGATCACATAGAGGAAAATTTCTCCCATGCTATGGGTTCACTTTTACTTTTCTGTAATATAAGTGAATTGGAGTTGTATAGATTTATATACACCCTAGGTAATTATTAGAATTTATATATTATTTGAAATCTTTTTTATTCTAGACAGTACAGTGTTACTTTAGTTGTATTGATTTATGTCCATTCAGCTCCTGTTCATTGGCTGAAATTATACAGGCAAGGTGGAGTATTTGGAGTTGGTTCTTCTTTGGTGATTGCACCTTTTGCATTGTATTAACATGTTCTCTTTTGTTGTGCAGCACAAATGTGCAGGTGTGTGATAGCCCTTTCCATTGCACCCAAGAGGAAGCAAGATCATTAGTTGAGTCGGTAAGGAGCAAGTATCTACTGCACCCATTAATTAAATAAGTGTCTTGGGAAGTCTCATGGAAATGTTGAAATACATAGCAATGAAATTTTTCTAGCTGTTTTGGAAAGCAGAATGTTAAAAAAAGAAAAAGTTCTCATCCTTCTTTAATTCAGGGAATAATTTTGCGGGGTTATTTCTTCTGAACCACACCTCCAACCTTAATTCTTGGAACTTAAAACAAAAACTTTAAAAACTTTTCGTTGAGTTTTTTTCCATTTTTAAGTAGCATTTTCAAATGTTTCTAGGCATCAGGAGCTCATTATTGTTTATATATTTCTGTGAGTAATATGTCATGTAGTTCCTGTGTGGGAACAGGTTCTTGGGGCTGATACATGTTGGCTAAAGGAAAATGAAGGAAATAAAACAGATAAGAGTGCCCTTTTCTTAAAAAAAAAAATTGCAGGGGTGATGTTCAGAGGGCTTACCGTTATATAAGTAAGGTAAAAAGTACATTGCTTTTTAGACAGTGTCACCTCTTTGCTCTCTCCCAGTTTTTTCCTACAACAGTACCCTTTTCATTTCCATTTAGTTCACCTATCTCACAGTGTTCTCCAAGCCAAGAAGACATCCATGAATTTTTACGTGTCCCACTGACAATGCTGCATAAAGGCAACTGAACTTATTAGTAAATTAATGCCTAATTTGGAGAATACTAAATTGAAAAATTACAATTCAGATAATTAAGTAGTGTAGGCATCTAAGGAAACACTCAGCAGGGATCTTAGAATTGAAACCTTATTTATAAATTAAGGGCTTTTAAAAACTAATTATGAACTAGAAACTAATGAATTTAGGTCTTTAGGATCAACTAAAATGTTCCTAAATGTTATTTGCTTGTGATGGCTGCTTTTAATTTGTTGAGGGTTTTATTTTCTACTAATTCATCAGCTATTTAATTAGGGTTTGCTATGTGGTAAGAGTTCCTTGCTGAGGATGAGTATTAAAGATGAGGATGCAGTATTAAAGATGAAAAAAAACCCTCTGCTTCATGAAGATGAGATTTTATTTGTGGAGATGGAGGTGAGGTTTTAGTTAGATACTTGTATAATAAATATGTAAGTAAAAGACATAACATGTCAGTACACCATAAATGCTGTTATAAAAAGGGAGCAGGGAGAGGGGCCAAAGTTCCTAGGAATTGTAGTTATTTAAAAGGTGGTCACAGACAGCCTGTGAGAAGAGAACTTCAATTTGATCTCAGAATTGTAGAAGATAAAGCAATGAGCCAAGTAGCCATCTGAAGAAAGAGCATTGCAGACTTTGGCCATGAGGCAGGAAGATGCCTTATATACAGTTCAGGAAGTAGTCAAAATGACTACACTAACTCCTGGAAGACAGAGTGTGCGGAGAAAGGAAATGAGACAGGAAATGTTTTTTTTTTTTTTTTTTTTTGGGTCCGGTCGTGGGGCCTGAACTCTGGGCCTGGGCGCTGTCCCTCAGCTCAAGGCTAGTGCGCTCTACCACTTGAGCCACAGCGCCACTTCCGGCTTTTTTCTTTTTGCTTATGTGGTGCTGAGGAATCAAACCCAGGGCCTCAGGCATGCAAGGCAAGCGCTCTACCACTGAGCCATCTTCCCAGCCCGAGACAGGAAATGTTTGGATCTAAGGGTAGAGGTGGAGGCAAATTAGGAAAGATGCTGTCAAGATCATGTTTCTTTTTCTGAATAAAGTGCAAAACCACTGGAGAGTTGAGTGAAGGAGAAATAATCTGCATTAGATTTAATTTCAATAGCTTTATTTGCTTTTTGTTGTTATACTACTGTCTTCTTGATGTTTCTCAGAAATTATATCTGTTAAACAACAGATGACTGTGCATATAAAAAGGTTTATTTGTCGCCAGGGCACCTGTGGTTGGCTCACACCTGTAATCCTAGCTACTCAGGAGGCTGAGATCTGAGACAGTTCAAAGCCAGCCTGGGCAGGAAGGTCCGTGAGACTCTTATCTCTAATAGGTCATCAGAAAACTGGAAGAGGCACTGTGGCTTACGGGTAGAGCACTCGCCTTGAGCTGAAAAGAGCTCAGGGACAGCGCCCAGGCCCAGAGTTCAAGACCCAGGACTGACAAAAAAGAAAAGGCTTATTGTCAGAGATTGGCTCATAGGATTATGACACTGTTCCAAATCTGCAGTTGATAGCAGTTCTAGTTAGCTTAGAGACCTAGGAGAGTCATTTGTGCAAAGTCTGTAAACACCTTACTGGAGAATTTAAGAGAGTAAGGTTTTTGGTTTTTTGTCTATTCAGGCTTCCACTGATAGGAAAGGAGGAGGTCCACCTATGTCATCCACCCACATATGGAAAGCAGTTTGCTTTACTCAGAGTTTGCTGATTTAGATGTTAACTTTGTATTAAGAACTCACTCCAATTCTACTCATGAATTTGTGAGAAAAATACTTTAATTTTGAAGAAATTAAAATTTCATTTTCACTGGGTTTCTTATCCAAAGCAAGGAGAGTCCTACCTCTGGTCTGCTTTTCCAGTGTCCTACTTTGAAAAGTTACATCCCTTTTTCATAGAGCAAGAAGACTAAGGGACCAAAGTTATGGACTTACCGAGGGTCCTTATTCTAGGTATGTTTTGACTTCCCAAGACTGTGGAATTCTTTTTTTTTTTTTTTCCCAGACAGCTTGAGTCTTGTTTCCAGGGCCTCTTGGAAACCAGGCCCTACATCTCCCTAACCCAAACATCTTCCCAGATCTTATTTCTGACTGTGTGGGCTGTGTGCCCACCATTTCTGCAGGGGCCAGTGAGTGGCCATTTGGAGGTAAAACAGGCACAGGTGTGCCACCTGGAATTTCTGCCTGCGTAAGAGGGAGACAGAGCAGGGCCATGTGCCTTTCCCTTTCCTTACTCTACCAGGTCAAGTCACAAGCCTCTAAGGTGTCTAGAATTGTAAATGGAGCTCTCATGTCATAAAAAAATAAAGGTCATACAAGGTAACTGGGCAGGATACATTTTTATATCCTATTGTTTACTTTGCTAGCTTGGGCTATTTTAACTGTTAAATGTTTATGTGTATGGTTTGTTGTCTGACATTTGTGTCTGTTCTGAACCTCAAATGTCAGAGACAGGTCTTTCATAGTAAGGATGGACACATTTAGGGAATTAGAAACTAATTATTAAATTTGAATCTGGAAAGTCTTTTGTTATAAAAAAGAAGCGGTTTTAAGTGCATGTAGTTGGCATGTTCTGCCTCTTCACAGGGATCAGTTAATATGTAATGAACTGAAAAGTTATATAATCATTCTAATGATTTATTAAACTACATAACAGGATTTATGCTTTCTCTATGAATATTGGTTTCCCCTGTTAATACATTAAAATAAAAATAGAGGCCAGGCGCTGATGGCTCTTGCCTGCTCAGGAGGCTGAGATATGAGGATCGAGGTTCAAAGCCAGCCCAGGCAGGAAAGTTTGTGAGACTCTTATCTCCAGTTAACCACAGTGGCACTGTGACTCAAGCGGTAGAGCATTCACCTTGAGCTGAAGAGCTCAGGGACTGCGTCCAGGCCCAGAGTTCAAGTCCATGGCCAACAAAAATAAATAAAGATATTGTTGTTAACTTTAAAAGTCTTCTATCTCAGGAAAATCTTTCAGATGTGTGTACTGTAGACTGTATTTTCTCTATTCTAAGACTCTTTACCCGTGGCTACCACCATAATAAACCAAAACAGGCAAGTTCACATCTCTGGAATACAACTAAATATTATATGTAGCATCTTCATGCACCACATGCACATGTGTTTGCATGTGTATATGTTTGATTTTTCATTCCTAACACTTCAGCCTTGGAAACAACAGAAAGGAAACTTCCTATTCTGAGTTCCCAGCTCTTAGTGGTTCCCATGAGTTTTTATTGAGAAATACTTGCGCATGCGCTCTTTCACTTGACTCTGTGATTTCTTTGTGGGAAAGAAGGAGCAATAATAAAAGGTAAAGAGGAATGTTTTTTTTCAGATTAAGGAATTGAGATGTCAACTTTGTTTTATAATTTCATGAAGAAATTATTTTTGGTTTCACTTTTCACATTCAAATATAATTTAAGACTTTTTTTTTCCTGTTCTTACCTTTCAGGTAACAACATCTTCAGTGAATAAAGACAATAATGTTGAAGGTATCGTATATTTTAGATTCTGATAGGCAAGATCTCTAAGTTTATTTATTATGGTAATGGGAACTGAAAAGTAATTAATATATAAATGAAGTGAAATAATTTTAATATGAAAATTTTCTGATGAAATACCAAATTTCCTAATTTTAGAAAATGAAGAGAAATGCACTTATTACTTTTGCACTAGAAAATTATTATTGCAGTGACATTTTTGTGTGTGATGAAGGAAGTAATGAGAAGTTGTAGTTAGTTCTGATAAACTGGAAAAGAATCACAAGCTGTATGTTGTGGTATACGCCTATAATTCTAGCTCCTCTCAAGGCAAAGGACTGAGGACCCAAGTTCAAGGCCAACCCTGGCAAAGTTAGGGAGACCCTGTCTCAAAAACAAAATACAAACAAAAGGGCAAGGGTTGGGGCTAAAGTGGAAAACACTTGCCCAGCTTCCTTGAGTCCCTGGGTTCAAGCCCATGTCGGTAAGAGTAATGAGTTTTAACTGAAGACCTTAAAATTAAAATGTATAGTAGGATTGAGTTAATTCCATGTTCTTGATTAGCATTATTTGAAGCTGTTTGGAAAATCAAGTAATAATGTTCTGGGTAAATTTTTCAAGATACATGCACATATATGTATATATACATATCATTTGTCTTTGGAGATATTGCAAAGCTTTCTAGTGTAAAATGCTACAAGAATATTCATTCACCTTACAAATTCAGAGGCAAAATGAGAACTATTTACTTTGAATGCCTTTGTAACTGTTTAGAATTGTCCCTGGACATAATTTCAAAGCAAAGCAAAGCTATATTCCTGATAGGACAATAGTGTCTCATTTCAGATAATTGATGGGCAGTGAAATTTATAGCAAGTGATTTTCCTAGAACTTTCCACATTATAGGAAGGACACTTAACTTCTGTGTTGTTTACTGGAGACTAAACCTATAAAGTATAGAAAATAACGTGGGAATGTTCTAGAGTTTGTAATGTAGTTTGATATAAGGCTTGAGCCAACTGAGAGAACGTAGACAGGAATTTAGAAGGAAGTAATGTTGACAGCAGAAATATGATATACTGAGATTATTACTCTTATCTGCCTAAATGCTTCCCAAAGATCTTCAATTAAATTTGTTCTTCCCTCTCTTCCACTTCTCCTCCTCCCTTACCACCTTTCTTCCCTCATTTTAAGCAGAGCAAGTTTGGCACTTCCTTGGCAAATGAATGGAGGTTTTGAAGTTTTGCCATCAAGATTTCAGCCTGTAAGGAACTCTCTTAAATGCAAGAGATAAGCAGGTCTATAAGCATTTGCTAACTTTATGTTGAAATTTCATTGACATTTTTGAAATATGCAATATGTAAATAAATAATTTTTTGATTTGTCTCCTCTGGATATTTATTGATATATAAAAAGAAAAGATTTGGCTTAATTTCATAGCAGGAATCTGGGGACATTGTTTTGAAGAAATAATGATTTTAGTAGCTTGTGTGTCTATAGATTAAATGTAAAAATCACCAACTCAATTCATCAATAAAATGTTTACAGATGCTGCTGTTTTTATTTTTTAAATTGTGAAAATACCATACAGAGGGGTTACAGTAAAATTCTTATTTTTATGCCATGTTATTTCTTTGCTGGAAAAGCCTTTATTTAGCCAACCTCTGTCCTTTCTTCCCAGTGTCTGTGTAACTTCATTATAGTTATTGAACTCTTCCCTGTATTTTGGAGATCCTAACATTTTTTATTGTTTCTGTCAGTTCTCTTCTTCATGGTGATGGCGTCACATCTTTGGAAGGTGTCCAGATCTTACTCCTATGCTTTGCCTATTGATATCTTTTTAAATGCCTTTGACCTCTCTTGTCCTCGAACTTGATTGTTGGCTTTTCTTTCTCTGTCATTGTTTTAGGTGCTGGTACTGGGGCTTGAATTTAGGCCCTCATATTTTCACTTGGCTTTTTCATTCATGGCTGATGCTCTTCTACTTGTAAAGCCTTGTCTTGCTTTTTTTTTTAATATTTAGAATTTGCTTTTGCCAATCCTGGGGCTTGAACTCAGGGCCTGAGCACTGTTCCTGAGCTGCTTTTGCTCAAGGCTAGCACTCTACCACTTGAGCCACAGCACCACTTCCGGCTTTTTCTGCTTATGAGGTACTGAGGAATGGAACCCAGGGCTTCATGCATGCTAGGCAAGCACTCTACCACTAAGCCACATTCCCAGTCCCTTGTCTTGCTTTTTTTCTGGATAACTGTGGACTCTCATAGACTTTTGAACCTTTCTCCTCCAGGTCTCAGACTGTTCAGTAGCGAAGATTACAAGTGTGAGCCGTCAGCGCTCATCCTCCCCCCCCCCCCCCCCCCCCCCCGTGCTTGCTAGAATGAACATTTTCAGGAAATTTTGCTCTGCTGGTTTTTTTTTCTTTCTTTTACTGGACTCCTGTGACAGTTTCCTGCTTCTTCTCCATGACTCCAATGTCTAGCCCTTCTGCCTTAACCCCCTTGTCCTAGTCCATATGCTAAATGATGTCTTGTCTCTAGCTTCTCTCCATCCTGTTCTCCACATTTCCTGTGATTTTCCTAAAGCACAGATCTCACTCTGTGGCTAGTAGGGGCACTCCTGAAATACCAGCCTCACAGGAGTCTGAGATAGAAGTGATCCAAGGCCAGCCTCTGGCAAAAAAAATATGACTATGAAAAAAATAACTACAGCCGAAAGGGCTAGGGCATCCCACAAGTGGAGGCCCTGAATTCAAATCCCAGTCCTGGGGGAAGTAGATCTTCTCTAATGTTTCTTTCAGAATGCCTGCAGTGTCATCCCATGTTCTTGATAATAAAACAAGACTGCTTCTCACTCCTCTGTGAACATGTCTTGTACTTTCACACTGCCTGAGTTGTGTAGCTCTCTTGCTGATTCTCTTCATTATTTCTTCTCCCTTTTTTCTCTTATTATCAGCACTGCAATTACTAGTGCAATTTGTGATCACCAAATACTTAGGGTAGTACTTCCACTTTGTGAGTACTTTCTATGTACCAAGCACTGTTTTGCTCTATGTGTGGATATAGATGTCGGGCTGGGAAGGTGGCTCAGTGATAGCGTGCTTGCTTCTCATGCATGAAGCCCTAGGTTTGATTCCTCAGCACCACATGAACAGAAAAAGCTGCAAGTGGCACTGTGGCTTAAGTGGTAGAGCACTAGTCTTGAGCTGAAATGCTGAGGGACAGTGCCCAAGTCCAGAGTTCAATCCCCACAACTGCCAAAAAAATAACAAACCAAAAAAAAAAAACAGGTGTTGTCCATGTGAGGCCCTGAGAAAGTTCTGTAATATGCCCCAAATCACAATTTCAAAGCCAGAATTAGAAATTATGACTGTCTGGCTATACATCTTGCATTGTTTCCACGCTGCATGCTCTGTCACCTGTGATGAAGATAAAGCTCATAGTGGCTCTGTTTTACAGCAGAGGATATAGTCACAGGGAGCTTCATGAAAAAGAGTAAAAACAGTATTTTCTTGATTTGTTTTGGAAATGCCTTAATCTCTGAGAGATAACATAGAGTACAAGGGGAAAATAAATTGTTTAAACTTTCATTAATATACTGATTTCTTAAATTGTGAAAATAAAACGTACAGAAAGAGAACATCAGGAGGAGGAGCTGTGCTGGTCGAGGTGGGCTTTCTTGGGAACAAACACCACACAAAGGAGTGGGAAAGCAGGAAGAGTGAGCCCAGGCGGGTCTCAGGGCAAGAGTACCCATGCAGAAAATACCAAGCACAAAGGTCCCAAGACAGCAAGAAGAGGAAAAAGTGGGGCAGAGCCTCAGCAATACAGCCCCAGGGCACCAGAGAGACCATGTGGCCCTGCAGACACTAAAAAGATGTGGCCTCTTACCTGATGAATGAGCTGACCACTACAGCCACTGCATGGAAAATTCCTCATTCTGGGGCCAAGGACATGAGTGAAAACAAAAGGATAATCCACAGGGGTGCTGTAGTAATGCAATAAACTTGTACAGGGTTTTCTCTTCTTTGAGATCATTTTCTTAGTGTAATCCCTAAAGTGGACTGGGGGCGGAGGGGGGAGCAACCTCTGACCAATAGAATTTCAGAAGTTATTCTGAATTTTATTGCTATCCCCAATATGTGAGTTCTAGTTTCCCGAGGATAGGCTGTTTATTTCTCATAACAGATTTAACTTTTCCCTATATACTTAACTATAGTATTTGATTTGTGTGCATTTTCTTTGCCTGGTTGGTTCACCTGATCTTAATGTGTTTATCAGTTGCTATCACATTCTGAGTTTCAGGTCTTGAATCTAGATCCAAGTCCAAAGCCAGAAATCTAAATCTGGACCCTGAAAATATTTATGCTGCACTGAATGTGCCAAGGTAAAATTTTCTAATTTCCATCATCTGATGGGGGACCGGCCATGGGATATCCTCATTATGTTACTGTTTCTTGTTAAGCTCAACATGCAAATAAGATAATTTTTAAATTTTTCAATAACACTCTATAAATAGATAAGATGGTAAAGCTGGTATAGCTAAAGTAATGAGGCGGGATGAACCCAACTCCATCTGCTGACTCCAAGGCCTTTGCCTCTGTGTTACCTTACTACTTGATCTGATTCTGGTCTTCAGTGCTCCACTCCAATGCTGCCCTTCTTGTCCGTGACTGGTGGATGGTACTATGTGCTTGTGACTGTTGTATGGCATCTGGTTGATTCTGGCTTATCTTAGAACTGCTCATATTGTCTACTACTGAGTTAGAAATTCGCTGAGGACAATGATTGTATATTGACACTTTTTGCATCATTGTGTATATTAACAGTTCATGTTTGTTGAAGTAGACTGACACAGTACTTACCAGAACAGATATTGCACCCATTAAAGTATAGAGAAGAGAAATGGATTTCTGAAAATCACAGGCCTGCATCTTGAGAATCTACTTTTACTGCAGGTGGAAGCAGTTAGAGGGATTTCTCTCTACTGTTCCAAAATCCATGTAAGATCTGTGAAATGTAAAATTCTGTTATGGGTGCTGGTTACTCTGTTTTGTATCTATACCTACTTGGGACTCTGAAATGGATAGGATTGTGGTTTGAGGCCAGCCCAGCAGGAAAATTCAAGAAAACTCCCTTGTCGATGGAGACCTGAGCAGAGTGGTGCACGCCTGGTATTGTAGCAATGACAAGACGTCTAACATAAGCTGATTGTGCCCAGGTACACAACTAGGCAGGAATCAAGACCAAAAATAACCACTAAAAACAGGCTGGAGGTATGGCTCGGTGGTAAGAGCATCTGCCTAGAAGTTGAACTCCTGTACCATTGGGGAAAGGAGAGAATCCATTCATGCTAAAGATCACTCAAGAAGAATGTAAGGATATTTAAATACTAACTTCACTTGAGCTTTGTGTGTGTGTGTCCAAGCACACGTGCATGGTTGTGTGCCAGTAGTGGGGCCTGAACTTAGCCTGGGTACTGCACCTGAGCTTTTTTGCTCAATACTAGCATTTTACCCATTGAGCCATGGCTTCACTTCTGGCTTTCCTACCCAGGCGGCTTGGAACCAGCTCCTTATAAATCTTAAAATGTAAAATTATTAAATTCCCCCCACCCCCAAATAATTATTGCTTTCTAAAAGCTCTCATCATTTGTTGAAATCTCTTACCAATTATCTTTTTTTTTTTCATGGTGCCCCAAATAAATAGAGCACCATCTGCCTAGTGTCAAGACAAAAACCCAACCCCTCATTCTTCATACATTCTGTATACCTTTTTGATGCATCCAGAGCACCTTGTGATTTCTGGGAGATTGATTAGTGTTATCCACTTTGGGTTTTCTTTTTTTCCCAAGTGAATAAATATTATCCAGAAAAATAAGATTCTTTGGGAAAGATCATAGGATTAAAAGTATTCAGAGAGTTTAGCAAGTTCTTGTACAAGATTCTTCTAATGCCCCTGGGAACAAGGCTTAGCTTATGAAGGCTGATAATCACGTTTACTGCTGCTCTTTTGTAAAGTATGAGGCAAAAATAAACATGGAATACTTGACAACAAAAATAGTCTCAGGGTTCAAAGGCCAAGATTCTTGTTCTACCATGGCATCTTCCACGGGTTTTGGCATAACTATCAATAATTGCTTCCTTGTTCGAAACCTGACCTGAACTTGAAAGGAGAAGGAGCATCTTTTGATTGGCAGATAAGAAATACCCAAGCAGCACAGCATTAGAAGATCTGCATTTAATAGTAATGTGTGGTGAAAATGAGAAAAAATGGAATCCATGTGGATCTAATCTAAAGAGTTCAGCTGAGGAAACCTTGTGAAAATAGTTTTGAAGGGCATCTGTTCCATTTAGAACTGCTTACTCCACACTACTTTTTCACAGAGTATTTTTCTCACAGAAAAGTATAGTTTTCCTTTTCTTCCCATAATATCAAATGTCATTCCTCTGATACCTTTTTTTTTTCCTAGACTAAATTTTTTACTTAGGAAGATTTAGGACTCTTGATGGTCGTTCAAAACCATAATTTGATTTTTTGCCAATACACAGCCAGCTTCTTCCCTAGATCTAATCAAAATAGTGCTATAAATATGTTAGTATTGTCTCTAGAGCATACTTAATCACTTAAATTGATTTTACATAACTCAGGAATCTGCAGAACATACAGTATCTGGTGACTATGCTGTTTCTAAATCTAGAAGAAGAGTTAGAATACAGAACCTTTTTTTTGGGGGGGGGGGGTGTCAGTTGTGGGGCTCGAACTGTGAGCCTGGTTACTGTCCCTGAGCTCTTCGGCTCAAGGCAAGCACTCTACCACATGAGCCACAGTACCACTGCTGGTTTTCTGGTGGCTAATTGGAGATACAAGTCTCATGGACTTTGCTACCCAGACTGGCTTTGAACCATGATCCTCAGATCTCAGCCTCCTGAGTAGCTAGGATGACAGGTGTGAGCCACTGGCATCTGGCGGAATACAGAACTTTTTTAATTAAAAAGAAAATTTTGCTTTTGAGACGTGTAGAATCCATGGGGTTAATTAGAAGAAGCTACACAGCGAGTGATGGAAAGTGGCTTGAAACCAAATCTGAACCTGAACTTGTTTTGGCTTTACTTTGGTGTTGTACCTTCCTGTATTAGATTTAAATTAGAAACTAATTTACAAGCTGGGTGCTGGTGGCTCACGCCTGTAATTCTAGCTACTCAGAAGGCTGTGGCCTGAAGATCACGGTTCAAAGCCAGCCTGGGCAGGAAAGTCCATGAGACTCATCTCCAATAAACCACCAGAAAACTGGAAGTGGTAGAGTACTAGCCTTGAGCTGAAGAACTGAGGGCAGTGCCCGAGCCCAGAGTTCAAACCCCATGACCGACACCAAAAAAAAATAATTTTTTTGTGCCGTACACATTTAAGCATTTCTATATGCTAGCCAGGTGCTATAATGTGTGCGTGAGATCCATGCTACTCAGAAGGCTGAGACAGAAGGACTACTTGAACCCTGGAGTTAGAGATGGGCCGAGACAAGAATGAGATCTCCTTTCAAAAGCAAACACAACAGGGCTGGGAAGGTGGCTCAGTGGTGGAGTGCTTGCCTTGCATGCATGAGGCCCTGGGTTCGATTCCTCAGCACCACATAAACAAAAGGTTGGAAGTGGAGCTGTGGCTTCAAGTGGTAGAGCACTAGCCTTGAGCTGAAAAGTAGAGGGACAGTGCCAGGCCCAGAGTTCAGGCCCCACAACCAAAAAAAATGTCTCACAAACTCTGCCAGGCGCCCGTGGCTCACACCTGTAATCCTAGCTACTCAGAAGGCTGAGATCTGAGGATCACGGTTCAAAGCCAGCCCGGGCAGGAAAGTCCGTGAGACTCTTATCTCCAATGAACCACTCAAAAACTTGAAGTGGTGCAGTTGCTCAAGCTGTAGAGCGCTAGCCTTGAGCTGAAGGGCTGAGGGACAGTGCCCAGGCCCAGAGTTCAAGCCCCACGAATGACCAAAAAAAAAAAAAATGAAGATATACACCAGTTACTGTTTTTGGTCGTGAGTTTTAAAGTGTTAATGGTTTTGCTACAAAAGTACCTTTGGTGTGGAACATCATGATAGACTTTCAAACCTGTCAGCCAATCTGGTTATTCCTATAAATGTGAAACTGTATTAAAGGTGAAATGTATGACCAGGACCAGTGTGTGTGTGTGTGTGTGTGCACGTGTGTGTGCAGGTGCATGCTCCTGGGGCTTGTACCGTCCCTTAGCTTTTTCACTCAAGACTGACACTACTACTTGAGCTATTTCCAATTTTGGCTTTTTCCTGATTAATTGGAAATAAGTCCCAGACTTTCCTAGGCTGACTTCTAGCCACAGTCCTCACTCTCAGCCTCCTGAGTAGCTAGGATTACAGGTGTGAGCCACCAGCACTCAGCATGGCTTAACCTTTTAAATAAATGACTAGTACTTAGGATGGACTCAAAGAAACATTGGGGGCATAAATTTACATTTATTTTTTTTGGGGGGGGGGTCTGGTTGTGGGGCCTGAACTCTGGGCCTGGGCGCTGTCCCTAAGCTCTTCAGCTCAAGGTGAGCGCTCTACAGCTTGAGCCACAGTGCCACTTCCGGCTTTTTTCTTTTTTCTTATCTGGTGCTGAGGAATCGAACCCAGAGCCTCATGCATGTTAGGCAAGCGCTCTACCACTGAGCCACCTTCCCAGCCCCTACATTTATTTTTACATGAGTGTAATAGTAGGTCTTTTCTCATCCTGAGACTGTCTACTATCATTAGAAAAAATGCAAATTGTTTGTTTTTCCTCATACTTGCACTAGACAGTGCAACAATGTCAGTTTAAATTCTTTTTTTAATGTATTTTTTTATTGTGAAAATACTGTACAGAGGGATCACAATTACATGGGCAAGATAATGAGTACATTTCTTATCAAGCATTGTAGCCTCCGCCTTTGTTTCCTCTTCCCATCCCTTCCCATCCTCCCCCTGCCCCCCCAATCCTCCCCGACCCCCCCCCTCCCCCCGCACGAAAGTTATAAAGTTCGTTTTCCACATAACAACTTGTTAGTTTAAATTCTTTAGTGCTGAATATAAGTGGTACTTTAGTACTTTAAGCAAATGGAGAAACAATGCTTGCATTCTCCTAAAAACACTGTCTCAGCCAGGCAATGATGTCTCCTGCCTGTAATCCTATCAACTTAGGAGGCTGAGATCTGAGTGTCTTGGTTCAGAGCCAGCTCAGGTGGGAATGTCCATGACACTGATCTCCAATATACTACCAAAAAAATGCCAGGAATGGAGCTATGACTCAAGTGTTAGAGTGCTACCCTTGAGCAAAAGGGACTCAGGGACAGCACCTAGCCCTGAGTTCAAAGAAAAATACACACCTGTCTTTGTCCTAACAGCTTTTTTTTTTTTTGAAAAAAAAAATTTTATTGTGAAAATACCAAACAGAGGGGTTACAATTACATGGGCAAGATAATGAGTACATTTCTTATCAAGCATTGTAGTCTCCTTCTTTGTTTCCCCTTCCCATCCCCCCACCCCTTCTACTCAGTCTTCCCCCCCAAATTCCCCCCACCACCAAAGTTGTAAAGTTCGTTTTTTGACATAACAACTTGTACATCTCATTATTGCAATGGGTCCACCTGTATCCCTACTTAAACAATTTGTTTTTTCCCTTCCCCTCCACAAATTATACCGCCATCAAATACAGTGAAAGCAGGGATTATACCATGGGGGAGGGACATACAAAGCAACAAAGAAATAATCTTATAAATATGTTAGAAACAATAGCAAGAAAGAAATAAAAAACATTTGAATACTTACCTTGGGATTCATTTCCCTAACATCAACTTATCTGACCTTTTCTGCTTGACTCAGACATATACTAGTTATTGCAAACTAATTATTCCAAATAAGGGAAACCATGGGACCTATGTTTCTTTGGGCCTGGCTTACTTCACTTAAGATGATTTTTTCCAGGTCTTTCCATTTCCTAACAAATGGGGCAATGTCATTCTTTCTGATGGAGGCATAGAATTCCATTGTGTATATATACCACATCTTCTTGATCCATTCATCTACTGAGGGGCATCTGTGTTGGTTCCATATCTTAGCTATGGTAAATAATGCTGCAATAAATACAGTTGTGCTGGTAGCTTTAGTGTGGTCTTGTTTGTGATTATTTGGGTAAATGCCCCAAAGTGGGATTGCTGGGTCATAGGGGAGCTCTATGTGGAGTCTTTTGAGGAACGTCCATACTGCTTTCCAAAGTGGTTGAACAAGTTTACACTCCCACCAACAATGCAGTAAGGTTGCCTTCTGTCCACATCCCCTCCAGCATTTGTTATTAGAGTTCTTGATTATAGCCATTCTAACTGGGGTGAGGTGGTATCTAAATGTTGTTTTGATTTGCATTTCTTTTATGGCTAGAGAGATTGAGCATTTCTTCATATGTCTATTGGCCATCCTTTCCTTTTCAGAGAAGTTTCTCTTTAAGTCTTTAGCCCACTTATTTATTGGGCAGTTGTTTCTTTGAAGATATGTTGTTGGGGGATTTAATTTTTTGAGTTCCAGATATATTTTAGATATGACACCCTTGTCTGTTGTATGGCTAGTGAAGATCTTCTCCCAATCCGTGGGCTTTCTATTGATCTTGCTAGCTATGTCCTTTGCCATGCATAGTTGCCATGCAATTTTATGCAATCCCATTTGTCCAACCTTTCTTTGATTTGTTGTGTTTCTGGGTCTCTATTAAGAAAATTTTGGCCTGTGCCAAGGATACTTAGGGTTTCTCCTATTCCATCCTGTAATGTTTTCAGAGTGTCTGCTTTGAGTTCAAGGTCTTTGATCCATTTGGAGTTGTTTCTGGTGCAGGGTGATATATAAGGATCTAGCTTTTGTTTTCTACAAGTAGTTAACCAATTTTGCCAGCACTATTTACTGAAGAGGCTGTCTTTCTTCCATTCTATTTTTTTAGCTCCCTTGTTGAAGATTAGATGGCTATAGGTCTGTAGGTTCATTTCTGGGTTTTCAGTTCTATTCCATTGGTCTTGAGGTCTGTTCTTGTGCCAGCCTAACATCTTTTCGTGTGGATATTTCCCCCATGGTAGGCAAGAAAAAGTGCATCGAATTAGAATTGCCACTCCAAAGTGTTTTCCCTAATATACATTGAATGCAACACTTAGTTCCAGAGAAAGCAGGTGGTATAGGAACTGAAATTGATGTTGACCAAATACCTATGGCACAAATTCATTTGCTCTAAATCATTGTCCCTGGAAGAGCTTTTTGCAGTCTATTACTCAGAACATACTACATTAGGAGCATCTAATTAGAGTTCCTTTGAGGCCAGATACTTGGCATGACCCTGACCAACAATTACTTAATGATGCCTATGTGAGACAAAAAGACTGATTTTAAAGTGCATTTCAAGTTAGATTCTCACTTTTTTTTTTGTAGAAAGGAGGTGCGCTCTTAATATGTCTATTTCATTTGGCTTCACCTTTTTCTTTCCCCTAAGAAGGATATAATTCACATTTTAATAGTCGGTGGTTTATGTCTATGTCCCACATGTATGGCTTAAGGTTGTGCTTTTGGAGGAAAAAGAGGAGCAATGAATCTTTTTCCACAAATAGAAATTTGACAGTTGCTTTGTATAGAAAAGGCACCTTTGGTGCCAACATCAGCATAAAAATTCTGGCCTCAAGAAAACTCACAAAACAATTACTTTCCTAGAATTTCTGGAGATAGGAATGTAACACTTCCTATGTAAAGAATGAAATGATGCTATGGTCAAAGAGTCAGTTGCACATTTGCTCTTCATTATCGCAAAGTAAATGGCTGGATAGCTTCATAGTAAGAATTAATATGCTGGGCACTGGTGGCTCATACTTGTAATCCTAGCTATACAGGAGGCTGAGATCTGAGGACTGAGGTTCAAAGCCAGCCTAGGCAGGAAAGTCTGTGAGACTCTTACCTCCAATTAACCACCAAAAAGATGGAAGTAGAAGTATGGCTCAAGTAGAAGAGCACCAGCCTTAAGTGAAAAAGCTAAAGGACAGTTCCCTGGCCCTGAGTTCAAGCCCCTGGACCAACACAAAAACAGAATGTAAGACAAATCTTCTGTGGGCACTGAGCATCCATGTGAGAGCTGAGGACGTCCACTAATAGTGCCAGAAAGGCTGAAGTCCCTTTAAGTCTCAGCTGTGGTCAGAAGGGAGAAAATGCCATCCTAAGTGTATCTCAGGGACACTCGGAACCTCACTGGTGAGAAGATGGCGGCTCCCTCCTTTGACTGCCCAGAGGAAACGCTGGCCTTGGTCTGTACTGTGGGGCATTTGGGCAGCAAAGATGGGGCTGAGAGTGAGTTGAGTGGGCAGAGCCCGGTGTGTTTGCTTTCAGTGCATAAACAGCTCCTAGAAGCTTAGGTGCATGATAGGGTGTGACCTTGACAGTGATTGGTTCCTTTTCCTCCCCATGCCACTCGGTCTTTTTTGCTTTTAAAAAGTGCTTGCTGTGTGTTAATAAACGAGTTGTCCTGCTTGACTTGACTCTGATTGTCTCCCGGGCTAAGGGAGGCTGGGGAACTGGGTGGGAGGGACTAAGACAACACTGTACTGCATATTCCCTGTAGACCTGCATAACACCCAGCACAAGCAGTGTCACTGTGCTGATTCCCCAGCTACTTTTTCCTGCTGCTTCTAGACTCAGGTAAAGAGAAAACTCAGTATCTTCCTACCTAGTTTACTCACAAGAAAGAGATGGGTATGTATTGATCTCCTGTCAGGCAACAACAAAAATAACAAAACTAATATTTGGGGATCAGCAACAATGCTGCCAGTTTGGCTTTTGTTTGGATGTGGCCAATGTTTGTCGACAAGCACGGGGAGGCGGATGAGTATGAGCTTGTAACCTAAAAGACCTGGTAACCATCGAGATTTAACATTGTTTAAAGAAGTAACTGGAAAAAACCATTTCTAATATGGTAGATATGACCAATCAAATGACAAAACATAGCAGTACAGAAAAAATGTTTTCTTACAACTTAAAGCCAAATACAAAGTAACATCTGTGACTAGTAAACATAGTGTACACGTATACAAACAACACAAGAACATAAAAAACTAAGGAAGGCAATTTGCTAGCATGGAGGGCATCAGGATAATTCTTTGAAGTTTGTTGTTGTTGTTGCTGTGATATTGTTATTACACATTTACCAAAATCAAGAGATTGAGAGCAAGTGTTGGGTTTTTGCTTGAACTACAATGAAGGCATCTTACCTTAAAGAGCTATGCACATAATCACTGAATTAAAAAATGGCCCAAATCCAGATTTCTGTGAACTAAGCAATATAGAGTGATAGAACTTTGAGGTCTCCCATCCTAGGACAAGAGCCAAGTGAGCTCAGAAATGGTAATAGGATCACTTAAGTGAGGCTTTCTTCCTCCATAAAGGGAGGCTAAGAGATAAACTCTAAAGCTGAGCTGTTGGGAAATTATATGAGTAATGCTGGGTTCATGGCTAATTTGGAAGAAAAAAAAATATGTCAATTACTTCTGGGAAACAGTTCATGAAGATAAACAATCAAGATGGTCTAGTGATGATAAATTGTGCATAGAAAATTGATCCAAAAAATGAAATTTTGCCTTAAGAGGAGATGAGGACAACGGGAGATAGATGTGTTCTGCAAAAGCAATTTAGAATAGAGTCCTTGAAAGAAGGCCAACTCAGCAAGAGGACAGGAAGTTTCACTTCCCCAGACTCTATGATGAAGATGAATATATGGATGCTCAATGCCTGTTTCCAATAAGCAATTGTTTTGAGTCTCAAACTTTTAACAGGGCACAATCTCAAACTCTTAACAGGGCACAATCTCAAACTCTTAACGGCTGAAAATCACAAAGGCTTCTAGCTTAGTAGGCTGGGATGGCTTTAGCAGACAAGATGTGGACATTTTTAGATTTAAATTAATCTAGGGAACAGCATGAACTTTAGAGTCATTGAGTTGGGCTGAGTTTTGTATTTATTTTACTGTGGATTATCTTTGATAACTTGTGTAACCTATTCCTTTCATAAAATGACTCTGAATTCTTCCTTAGAAATCATCATTGTAGAGTGCATTAAATAGATCCATTTAATCTACTCATACTAAATTTAAAAAGAAAGGAGGGTTGACAAGAAATGTACTCATTACCTGACTTATGTAACTGAAATCCCTCTGCATATCACTTCAACAATAAAATAAATAAAAAGAACCATAAAAGAAGAAGATGAGGAGGAGGAGGAGGAGGAGGAGAAGGAGGAAGAAGAAGAAGGAGGAGGAGGAGGAGGAGGAGGAGAAGGAAGAAGAAGAAGAAGAAAGAAGAAGAAGAAGAAGAAGAAGAAGAAGAAGAAGAAGAAGAAGAAGAAGAAGAAGAAGAAGAAGAAGAAGAAGAAGAAGAAGAAGAAGAAGAAGGAGAAGAAGGAGAAGAAGAAGAAGAAGAAGAAGAAGAAGAAGAAGAAGAAGAAGAGGAAGAGGAAGAAGAAGAGGAAGTGGAGAGAAAGGAGGAAGGAGAAAGAAAGGAGAAATAACAGTATAGATAGTATCCACAGACCTCCAAGGACAAGTAGTATGGTGGGCCTCAGAAGCAAGTGAATCCAGGAAATACAATAGAATTTCTGAGACCATCAAGTCTCTGTTAGAGACTTGTCATCTTTACATCATTCTTCATTTCCAAACTTGAAAATGAATCCAATATGACCTCTCCATTAGAATATTGGCTAGTTCTAATAACTCATCCAAAGCCAAGTGAAAGTTCCAACAACTATGAACTTAATTGACATAGTTTACCTGAATCAGGTGTCTATCTGTGGTCTAGTAAACTTTGAAGTGGTGGATCAAGTTCTTACAACATGAAATTCTACCCCTCCCTAGAGGGGTAGATGTGAGGGGGAAAGAGTAGGGGAAGGAAATAGGGGAAAAGAGAAGAGAAAAAGGAAACTGATAAGTGTCTCAACTGAAACAACTTGCTCGGGACAATATGAAGATCAACTGAGAAAATGTACTTGAATTGTCTTGAATTATGTGTACATGATATATATGCAGTATCTAGAATATGACCTGCAGGGCTCAAAACTAATCTTTTTTTTTTGGTCGGTCGTGAACTCTGGGCCTGGGCGCTGTCCCTCAGCTCTTCAGCTCAAGGCGAGCGCTCTACCACTTGAGCTACAGCGCCACTTCCGGTTTTCTGGTGGTTTATTGGAGATAGGAGTCTCACAGTCTCTCCTGCCCGGGCTGGCTTTGAACTGCGATCCTCAGATCTCAGCCTCCTGAGTAGCTAGGATTACAGGCGTGAGCCACCAGCGCCCGGCCAAAACTAATCTTTGAAACAACACTGCTGATGGACACAGTTCATACATGCTCATCCATTTCATCTTTACACTGCAGTTTGCTGTCCCTATCATCCTAGAAGAAAGCTCACAGAAATATCAGTCCTGTGATATCTATGAAAAGTTTCCTTCTAGACTGAAGTAGCTACTGTGAGGAGGGGCTGTCCTAGCTGCTGCTGCATGCTGCTGCACGCTGCCAGGTCCTGGCTTCGTCATTTCATCTGTGCTCAGATGGCAATTAGAAAAGATAACCTAGCAGAATGACTACACCATGTCAGTATTTTCCTTGCATTTATAGAAAAGACATGCGATGAATGGCCACATTTTTATTTGGGTTAAACAGGTTCATTGATTTTTGGTAAGATTATTGAGTCTAAAAATAGGATATATACAGAGGCTCCTTATTTTAACATTAAAATCATTTTTTGGGTGACATTGTTCAAAAAGAAATGTACTCTTTACCTGACTTAGGTAACTGTAACCCCTCTCTATATCACTTTTATAATAGCAATAAAACAAAAAAATAAAAATTATAAACCATATTTACTCTTTGGTGGCACTGGGGTTTGAACTCAGGACCCCACACTTGCTAGGCCGGCATAATACCACTAAGCCAGACCTCCAGGTATGCTTTTTTG
The DNA here is from genome assembly GCF_019054845.1 of Dipodomys spectabilis. NCBI lineage: Eukaryota > Metazoa > Chordata > Mammalia > Rodentia > Heteromyidae > Dipodomys > Dipodomys spectabilis. The sequence continues at coordinate 4,550,766 of NW_024870974.1, forward strand.
TTATTAACTTGAACAAAAGGTTTCACTCCCTGCTGGGCATACTACTGAGACACACTCATTTGCTTTTTTAAGTTTCCTGTTACAGGGAATCACAGGATATGTCACTGTGTCCAGCTATGGATCGAGAAGGCATCTCAGGAGCTTTTCTGCCAGGGCTGGTCTTGAACCAGGATCATCACTTTCTCAGCCTCCTAAGTTGCTAAGTTTACAAGTGTGAATCACTGGCACTCAGCCATATTTCCTTTTAAGCATCACACACAAAGGAATCAGGTCCTTATGTGGCCAAGCGCAGCTAAAACCATTAATCAAGATGTGCTGTTTCTTTCTTACTTAAACCGGGCTGTTTATTTTTAGATTTTAATAGCTTGTTAATATCCCCTTTAATTAAAGGAACATTATAAAATGGGTGTCAATGCAGTTTTTCTTTCCTACTGCCACAGTGGTGTGTCCAGAGATGTTACTATCTTAAAAGAAAAATTATCTCAGTTAATCTGAGTTCTCAAGCTGATATATACGTGGTAACTTTTCAAGAAAAATTTAAATGTGCACACTAGATAGTTTCTCTATTGGTGTTTGAGTTTATTAATGCATCAAAAACTTTAAACTACATTTGCTTGTTGGAAAAATTTGAGAGCAAATATATAAATGAAGTCAAGAAGAAAAAAGTGGCTTTCTCCTTAAAACATATTTTACTGACTTCATCCTTGTGAACACATTACCTAATGTATTTCCTTTCCTCCCTTGGAGTTTCCTAGAGTTTCCAGACTTTGGACATAACTTATACTTTAGTCTAATGTCAAAATCTATTTTAGAAGTGAGAGTGCCAATGCAGTTGTCAGGGAAGTCCTCAGAAAACTCAGGGGGCCCAAGCTGTGAGGAGAAATGTACCCCCTCGCACATGTCAGCCCATTGACTCCCTGTGTCCTTAGGCTGGGGGATTTGGAGAAGCCCATCCTTCAGCGTAACTTAGAATAATGCCACAGATCTGTATTTGTCCTGCCTGGGTCCAGTCTGCTCTATTAGAGACTTGCCCCCAGTAGACTTGACAAGACCCGACTTAGAGTTTCCTGCTGAATCCATCATTTCTCACCAAGATGCAGGTCTCAGGATTGAATGGATATTGTGGTTGTGGACATTACAATACCCATGTTATTAAATGATATGGGTTGGGTAGAGATAGAGAAAAAGTCACAACCTTACCATACACAGATGCTGGAGGAACCTGCTCTGGGTGTTACGTGTTTTACCATCCTACCAGCTCCACCTTCCCTCTTGTGTCCCACCTGTGTATGCAGCTCTCCTATAGACCACACCATATGGAAAAATCCATAGGCATCAGCAGGTGCAAATATGGACCTTGAATGGGCTCCATCCAGCCTCTGCCTCCTGCCTCTGCCAGAAACCCAAACACTCCTCTACCACTTGCCTTCATGTCCAGTTTAATTTGGCTTGTGAGTAGATCTTTGACTTTGAGATCGATATTATAATTGATAGACTCCCTTTCCAAGTCCATCTCTTTTAGCATTTTCCTCTCTCAATCTCAAAGATGATAAGTTTCCTAAAAGTTTGCATTTAAGAATGCAAACAAGGGCTGGGAAGGTGGCTCAGTGGTAGAGCGCTTGCCTTGCATGCCTGAGGCCCTGGGTTCAATTCCTCAGCACCACATAAGCAAAAAGAAAAAAGCCAGAAGTGGTGCTGTGGCTCAAGTGGTAGAGCGCTAGCCTTGAGCTGAAGAAAAAAAAAAAAGAATGCAAACAAATGAAGTTTTCTGTTAGAAAAACAAAACTATTAGAAGTACACATTTCAGCCAAACACTGGTGGCTGAGATCATAAGAACTGTGGTTCAAAGCCAGCCCAGGCAAGAAAAGTCCATGAGACTCATCTCCAATTAAGCATCAAAAAAAAAAAAAAAAAAAAACAAACAGAAGAAGCCGAGCGCTGGTGGCTCACGCCTATAATCCTAGCTACTCAGGAGGCTGAGATCTGAGGATCGCGGTTCAAAGCCAGCCCGGGCAGGAAAGACTGTGAGACTCCTATCTCCAATAAACCACCAGAAAACCGGAAGTGGCGCTGTAGCTCAAGTGGTAGAGCGCTTGCCTTGAGCTGAAGAGCTGAGGGACAGCGCCCAGGCCCAGAGTTCAAGCCCCATGACCGACAAAAAAAAAAAACAAAACAGAAGAGGAGCTCTATCCTTGAGCAAGAAAGCTTAGAGACAGCCTCAAGGCCCTGAGTTCAAACCCCAGAATAGCACCAAACAAAACAATAACAAAGAAAACCAAGCTGGGCGCTGGTGGCTCATTCCTGTAATCCTAGCTACTCAGGAGGCTGAGAGATGAGGATCATGGCTCAAAGCCAGCCCAGGAAAGAAAGTCTGTGAGACTCATCACCAATAAACCACCAGAAAATCAGAAATGGCACTGTGGCTCAAATGGTAGAGTGCTAGGCTTAAGCTGAAGAGCTGAAGGATAGTGCCCAGGCCCAGAGTTCAGGCCCCACGACTGACCAAAAAAAAAGAAAGAAAGAAAACCATAACTATTAAAAGTATACAGCCTAGTAACTAATGTAAAATAGCGATGTAGTAGTAACTATTTATAGAATAATGGAGATAGGATTTTTTTTAACGAAATGCAGTGTTAATGGCAGTACCCAAACAAGCTGCTGACTTCAGCACAATGCTCTTCAGAACCCCAGTGCCCGTCCAAATCCACTGATGACCTGTTCAGTGTGCAGATTCTGCCTTGCTTGGACTTGGGTAGGACCTGAGCATCTGTATTTCCAACAAGCTCAGAGGCTGCTGCCTCTGCTGACTTACACAATTTGCATCACAAGGAACTCTTGCCCCTAAACCATCTGTGTCAAGCCTGTTCCTTCAAACAAGCAAACAAACAACCATATTGGTTCTGCCTCACAGAGAGATGACCCACTCTTATTTTTTCATGGTAAGGGATAACCTTTATATTTATGCCAGAAGTTAACCCTCAATTTGCCTGAGTCCTAGAGACATTAAATGACATTTTACACACATGGAAATGCTTGAAAAGTAAAAAATAAATAAATAAATAAAAGACAAAAATGAAACAGTGCTGGAAATCCACATGTTTTCAAAGCATGGACTGAAAACCATCCCAACAACTGAGAAATCACTTTGCCTCCTCTAGCCCCTCTCAGCATAAGAGATTTCATTACCAGCAAAAGGCTCTAAAGCTGTGAGCCAACATAAACTTGAAAATAATGCATGATCTAGAACAACTGAGAATTTTCTATCATTTTATGCTAAAAATACAAGGCCATAATCTAAGCTTTATAATATCCTGAGATGAGACAAAATTAATTATAAACTTTTTCCTGCAAATAAGATAATCCTTTTTTTTTTTTTTGGTCGGTCATGGGGCTTGAACTCTGGACCTGATGTCTCTCAGCTCTTCAGCTCAAGGCTAACACTCTACCCTCTTGGGCTACAGCACCACTTCCGCAAATAAGATAATCCTATCTGTGTATAACTTTATCCTCTTGCTCTTTTACTTCTGGATCAACTGATATACTTCCATTACTTTTTTTTTCTTTTTTTGTCAGTCATGGGGCTTGAACTCGGACCTGGGTGTTGTCCCTCAGCTGTTCAGCTCAAGGCAAGTGCTCTACCCTCTTGAGCCACAGCACTACTTCCAGTTTTCTGGTGGTTAATTGGAGATAAGAGTTTCACAGACTTTCCTGCCTAAGTTGGCTTTGAACCTTGATCCTCAGATCTCAGCTTCCTGAGTAGCTAGGATTACAGGCATGAGCCACTGGCTCCCAGCAACTTCCATTACTATTAAATGAATAAAACTAATACCAGCAGTCCATTGAATTGTATTGTAGAGCTAACATTCTTTTTTTTTTTTTTTGTCGGTCGTGGGGCTTGAACTCTGGGCCTGGGCGCTGTCCCTCAGCTCTTCAGCTCAAAGCAAGCGCTCTACCACTTGAGCTACAGCGCCACTTCCGGTTTTCTGGTGGTTTATTGGAGATAGGAGTCTCACGGTCTCTCCTGCCCGGGCTGGCTTTGAACCGCGATCCTCAGATCTCAGCCTTCTGAGTAGCTAGGATTATAGGCGTGAGCCACCAGCGCCCGGCTGCTAACATTCTTCATGTGTCCTGTAGAACTGATGCAGAACAAATTGCTTATAAGAATTATTCCATTAATCCAGCAGCAAAATTCAGTGTAGGGGTGCTATAGGAGTGATGTGTAGGGTTGAGTCATTGCTCTTCCTATGAGAAAAGTCCATCCTGCCTCCATACAAGGGAACTTTGATTCTTTCCTTGTCATAGCAAATGCAGTGACAAATAACTTTATTTCTTATGAAATATGATTGTATAAAGAACGTACATATGCTGTCCATGGCTAATGACAGAGGTGAGGGGAAGGAAGAAGCAGGCTAAGAAGAACATTTGGATACGTAACCAACTTTGGTCACCAACTTTGGCCTTGTGTGATGACCTTGGTGGTCATTCAGTCTGAAGGCAAAAACTGTTTCAGTGAAAGAGAAAGCTGAAAGTCATTTAACTTATGGGATCAAGTCAGGTGCGGGAGCTGGCCACCAGTGGTTCACACCTGTAATTCTTGCCACACAGGAGGCTGAGAGAATTGAGACTTGGAGCTGGGAAGGTAGCTCAGTGGTAGAGTGCTTGCTTCACATGCATGAGGCCCTGGGTTCAATTCCTCAGCCCCATCTAAGCAGAAAAAGCTGGAAGTGTCGCTGTGGCTCAAATGGTAGAGCACTAGCCTTGAGCTGAAGAGCTGAGGGACAGTGCCTAGGCCCAGAGTTCAAGCCTCATAACCAAAATAATAATAATAATAAAGGTTTCAGAATAGTCTGGACAGAAAAGTCTTTGAGACTCCTCCAAAAACCTACCAAAATGCAAGGCTAGAAGCCTGACTCAAGTGCAAAGCACTAGACAAGCAAGCTGAATTAGCATGGGAGTGGGTTTAAATCCCAACATTTGGCAAGGGAAAAAAAGAGGGGAAGAAAAAAGGAAAAAGAAGGTTCCAGATAACAATCTCTAAATGGAAGTAGAAAGTGGTTGGGGTGGAGGAAACAGACACTTCTGTAAATATTCATCTGATTCAGGATTTTTAAGGGCAACTTTTTGGTAGAAGTGAAGGTCTCCTGTAGCAGAATCTATTGTTTTGCTTTTGTTTTTGTTTGTTTTATTTTTGTGCTTTTCTTTTCTTTCCTCTTCTTTTTTTTTTTTTTTTTTGCCAGTCCTGGGGCTTGAACTCAGGGCCTGGGCACTGTCCCTGAGCAGCTTTTGCTCAAGGCCAGCACTCTACCACTTGAGCCACAGTGCCACTTGTGGCTTTTTCTGTTTATGTGGGACTGAGGAATTGAACCCAGGGCTTCATGCGTGCTAGGCAAGCACTCTACTAGTAAGCTGCATTCCCAGCCCTTTAATTGCTTCTCTTTCTCCTTGTGCCTCTGGCTCTTACTTAGCTCAAGGTTGTGTATTTCTTATCTGGACTATGGAGTAGTTTTCTACTTTGTCTCTCTGCCACCCATCTCACTGCTCACAGTGTCCAAAGCCGACTCATTATCCACACTGAAACCAGAAACACGATTTTTAAAACATTGATCTGACTCTGTCATTCCTCTACAAATGTCTCTGTGATGTTAGATCAAGTGTAGGACAAAGACTAAACACATTGCTAACGGCATTACACCTTTCCCACAGCCTGGCCTTTCCTCTCTCTTCACTTCTGTTGCCCTAGTCCCTGACTCAGTGCTCCAGAAACAGCATATTATATTCAGCTCCTCCCGTATACTAATCTACCCCATCCCAGTGGCTCATGGCCCGAGTGCCCTTCATCTGTGATTACTAGGCCACCACGGTGCGCATCCTGAGCACAGAGTACTCCGTCTTGGTTTCCTCTTATTCTTGGGAGCTTGCACAGCCCTTAAAAAGTGTTCCACATAGATTGAATAAATAAATGCCCCTTTCTATTTTGCATCTTTGGTGCTACCATTGTACCTAACACACAGTTTAGGTGAGGCATTTATTTTACCAAGCTGTGATTATCTATGCCTCTGTTTTCAGTCACTGGCTAGTTGAGGGAGGGGTTGAATTTCGAAGGGAAGATCATTTCTTATTCAGATTTGTTGGATGAATATTTAGCACAGGGTTTGTATATGGCTCAATAATTTTTACATATATTTGATGTATGATTTTTTTCTCTTATTCATTTATTTATTTTTTATAAATCCCTCAAGAAAGGAATCCCTTGATTAATATGTCTAAAATCTATTACAAGTTTTCAGATTGCTCCTGGGGTTTGATTCTTTTGATGTGTTATACTTTAAAATGTCAGCAGTCACATGTGAATACAATCAGTGTTACCATACCATTTTAAAAAATCAGTTCTATCATTTTAACACTCGTTTTTTTTAAAGTAATCCAGTAGGATTGTGTGTTTGGCAAATGGTGTGTTTTAAGATAGTCTTTTTTCACTTTTTCTAAACTGCTAATTTGGGAGCAGGGAGAAGTTATTGGAAATTCTGGTTGGAACTAGAGCCTTGTGCTAAGCATTCCATCATATCCTAGCCCTTTTTGCTTTCGTTTCTATTTTAGATGAGGTCTTACGCTTTTTTTCCCAGGAAGGCCTTGCACGATAATCTTACCTACATCTTCCACATAGTTGGGATTGCAGGTGTGAACCACCATTCCTGGCCCTCTAACTGCTTACTTCTAAAAGTATTGTGGATCAGAGGCAGGGACCCTGGGGCCTGCTGGCACTGGATCCAGGGACTGAGTCTTCCCCCACTTCCACTGTACTAGGCTTGTTTTAACCATTAAAAAAAAGGGTATACAAATGATCACAAAGAAGACTACACTAAAGCTACCAGCACGACTATGTTTATTGTAGCATTATTTACCATAGCTAAGATATGGAGCCAACCCAGATGCCCCTCAGTAGATGAATGGATCAAGAAAATGTGGTATGTATACACAATGGAATTCTATGCTTCCATCAGAAAGAATGACATTGCCCCATTTGTTAGGAAATGAAAAGACTTGGAAAAAATTATATTTAGTGAAGTAAGCCAGGTCCAAAGAAAGATAGGTCCTATGGTTTCCCTTATTTGCAATAACTAGTATATGTCTGGGACAAGTAGAAAAGGTCAAAAGCTATGTTCATATAACCAGATAAGATGAAGTTAAGCAAAATGAACCCCAAGACAGGGACACAAGTGTTTTTTTTTTCTTTCTTGCTATTGTTTTTAATGTATTTATAAGGTATCATGTGATTTTTTGTTGTTGTTGTTGCTTTGTACGTCCCTCCCCCACGGTATAACCCCTGTTTTCACTGTATTTGATGTCAGTATAATTTGGGGAGGGGAAGGGAAAAAATGAAATATTTAGGGATACAGGTGGACCCATTGTAACAATGAGATGTACAAGACACTACATTGAAAAACGAACTTTACAATTTAGGTGGCGGGGTGGAGTTGTGTAGTTGTGGAGGGAAGGAAGGGATGGTAGGGGAAAAACAAAGGAGGAGGCAATAATGCTTGATAAGAAATGTACTCATTACCTTGCTCATGCAACTGTAACCCCTCTGTATAGTATTTTCACAATAAAAAAACTCAATTTTTAAAAAAGGGTATAAATAGAACAAGATACTCTTCAGAACTAGGTTGAAGGTGAGTTGTATAGGACATAAATCCAGGGAGAAAGTTCTCTTTCATTTGAATAGGTTATGGAAACAAGAATTCTTCTGGTTGCCTGGCATCTTTGCCCCAAACTACCAGAAGCTAAACTGTCTGCCTGTGTATGGAGGCCTGCAGTGGCCTAAATTGCTGAGGTCCACACTGCTGGCAGGAGCCGAAGTAGATGTGGCACTTGTTTTGTGATTGTTTTCAATGGTCCTGGGAAAGTGATATTTTGTAATTTTCGTTTCTTTCTTCCATTATTAAGATGAACACTCGACTGTCTGAAACAAGTTTACATCTACAATCAACGACATATACCCTATATAATATGGATTTGGAAAGTTCCTCTAAATATAGGACTGTAGCTGACAATGACCTAATGCCACAGAAAATGCAAGTTCGGCATTCTGAAGTCTTGGGACCTAGCAATGTTGAAGAAGCTTTACTTTCCACAGGATGAAGATGTATCAGCCCCAGCCCTGGATGAGCCCCGTGGGATGAGACCTACTGGAGAAGATGGTGAAGAACCTTGTACCTCCCACCAGAAGGGAGATCTCTTCTTCCTCCTGACCTTCCTGAACACTTCTAGAAAGGTCACAACAACAGGGCAAGTACCGGGTCTGCTGTTTAAAAGATAAGGATTTTTCCACCCAAACTGTGAGGAGGATGAACAAAAATGCCATTTTTCCTTCTTTGCCATGTGGCTGGAGATGTACTCAGAGGATTTCTGCCAGTCCAAGAACCTGGCCAACTTGAATCAGCCGATGGCCTATATGCTAGCTCTCATGCCCTGCTCCGGCCTGTCAAGCCATACCCAGCATCTTCAAACCCTGCTGAAGGAACTAAAGTACAAGGAAGCAGAGTCTACAGTGGGAGGACTCCTTGAATTTGGGGCTGCACACAGCAGCTGCTCCTGAGCTCCAGGAAACGGGCCCAACCATGATGTCAACACTTCTGGTACTAGAATCAATATCTCCTGCTCTAGCTGGAGACCTGGGGCCTCCACAGCATCCTGTGCTGCATGTGACATCCCAGACATAGGACATACATTCTGGTAAAAGGGAAGCGGTTGCATTTACAGGTAAAAGCACAGGGCTTGGTGGTGTCCTACATGGGAAGGTGCACAAGATGGCGCCATTTTGGAAACAGGAGTCCGGCTGCTCTGATTGTTCCTGGCGTTTGACTTTGGCTTCCCGGCTGGGAGGAATAAATTTCTATTATTTATCAATAACTCAGATTGTGATACATTACCATACGAAAACATAAAGCGGGGGAGAGAGTTCTTCCTGATTTCCTGGTCTCCTCAAATACCTTGCCAGTGCTTCTGAGGCCTGACTGTAAAGCACATTTGTAAGCTTCCTTGGGATCTAACTCATAACGTGGAAGTCCCTTAGGTCGCTTTTCCTTGTCGGCAGGAGAAGGTAGGTAGGTGCTCTGTCTCACAGACTTGCTCTAACAGGTTCTGACAACATGCTTGCTGAGTAAGGGAATCAGCCTGCAGTGGTGCTCTTGCTGTTCCTTGCATTGGAATCCTGGGATGGCAATGATGCAGAGAGACTGGGGGGGGGGGGGACCCTGGAGGGCCAGAGGAGGCCTGTGCCCAGGGCCTGCTCCTTAGTCCTCATCACACTTCCTGTCACCCATGGCTGTGGCAGAGCCACCATACCCTATATTTAATGAGCTGATAAAATGCCTGGAGCAGCAGGGGCTTGGGAGTGAGGAGAGAGGGGGACCTCCACTTTGCGCTAAGCCAAAAGCTGATAATTGAGAGTGTGTGGCAGCTGAGATGTGGAGATTTCTACTCAAAGAGCCCTGCTTTAACTCCCTCCCCCTCCCTTTTCCCCCTGTCTCATGTGCAGCTGGCTTCTGATAAGGACTCAGGACTCATTCTCCAGAGAGTTAACTGCCATCCCCTAGATTATTTTGATTAACTCTTAACTCTGAGAGTCTCCATTCACTGCCACTGACTGTCACATTAGCAGCCATGCTCTAGTGTAAATGACTGGTGTGTGTGTGTGGGGTGTGTGGGTGGGGGGGTGTATAAACCAGGTCTAATGATTACATGCTGAGGCTCTTTTCATGCCCCACCCCCACATAATCATTTCTGTTTAAGATTCACACAAGGGATAGGAACAACAACAAGAAAGGCCATTTTCTACTATTTTAAATAAATCTCCTCAAGTGACAGTTTTAACAGTGAGGGATATTTTGTAAATGTATTGATGGGCACCCACACCTGTCATGTCTCTAAACACTTTGTACCATCTAGCTAACTCTTTGAAGAAATTTCTTTAAAACCCCGTGAAATAGAGCATGATGATTAATTCAGTTAAATGCCAGTTAGGCAGGATAAAAGGATTTGTTGAAAATTAGTTTAGGGAGGAAATAATTTTTTTTTCCTCTGGCCTATTCATGTAATATGGCTACTGAGGAAGAAACTACCTCCCAACACTGGCTTTCTTCTCTTGCCTTTCATGCACCTGTTCTTCACTCAATCTCATTTTATTTGAGAGTTAAAAGTCTGAAGTAGTGAGCAACAAAAGAGCAAATCCAGAAGGAAGATAATGTATAAGAGATGAGCCTGCTTGCTCCTCACACCCACCCAGGAGTAAAGGAGAGGAAATCATGTAGATTTCTTCAGGAGCCCTTTTTGGCTTGTTGTCTTTGCCTGCTTTTTTTTTTGGAGACAAAAATTTTACTATATAACTAAAGCTGCCTTTGAGTCCAGAGCTTCCTATCTCAGCTTCCAAAATGCTGACATTACAGGAGTGAACCAACATGTGATTTTTATGATTTGTTCAATACAAATTTTCTTCCATGACTTCCCTTAAACTCTATTTTCCTGAAGGTATGAGCATGTATATGTATAATACATATATATATATATATATATATATATATATATATATTGGAGGGAGTAGGCTGGAAACAAAATTTTCATTGGTGCCAATTAAGAATTCAAATGAGATTCACTATTAGTTTTATATATGTGTGTGTGTGTGTGTGTGTGTGTGTATTACTGTTGTTTTGTTTCAGTCCCGAGGCTTGAATTCAGAGCCTGGGCCCTGTTTCTGAGCTTCTTTTACTCAAGGCTAGTGCACTAGCACTTAAGCCACAACTTCTGTTTTTTTGTGTGGTGGTTTTAGTAGAGAGTCTCATGAACTTTCTTGCGTAGGCTGGCTTTGACTTGTGGTCCTCAAATCTCAGCCTCCTAAGTAGCTAGGATTACAGGTGTAAGCCACCAGTGCTTGGCTCTAAAATATTTCCCTCAACTTTGAAGTTGAGAACTAGATTTTCTTGGCTTTCAGTTCTGAAATCAAACCCTATACTTTAACCCTTCAGTCTAGCCCAGGGCATGTGACTTCACTTTGCATGGATGAGAATCAGCTGAATGACATGTTAAAACAACACCTCACCAAAGTTCCTAATTTAATACATCTGGGATGGGTCAGAGACTGAGTTTCTGAAAGGTCCTGGGTGTGACATGCAGACTGCAATCAGATGCACTTGGAGGCACTGAGCTGCTAGGTTGCAGCAGGTGGAATTACTGTCATTAGTGGACAGCATGATTGCCCAGCTGCCTGCATGGGCCTAAAGTGTTTGCAAGAGCTCTAAAAGCAGAAGATGTGAGCCAACAATTGGGCTCATGACAATCGTTCTGCTCTTGCTGGCTTTGAGCGTGGAGAAAAGGGCTGCAGACCAAGGAATGAGGCCTCTCCACAGGGAGAATGTCACCCATGGCTCAAGGCAACTGGAGCCTCAGCCCTAGGAGGACTGAACTCTGCCCACCAGAGAAATTGAGGAGTAACTCTCTCCAGTGCGTCTTTAAGAGAGAGCTGTGTCCTCCTGACCCGTCTAGCAGCGATCCACGCGGGGCCCAGACTTCTGACCTTCAACAAGCTAGTAAGTGTGTGTTGTTTGAAAGCCATTCTATTTCTAGTCATTTATTACAGCCTGGATGAAAAGTCAATCTACCTGGTAATACTGATGCCGCTGGTCTCAGGATCCAAAGTTGAGATTCTTTGGCTTATCTTTTCTAAGTTCTCTACTAGTATCAATTCACAGACATCTAGAGAGGTTGAAATTTTCTTTCTTCATTTTCTTTCTCTTTCTTTTGGCAGTACTGAGGTTTGAACTCAGGGTTTCATACACGCTAGGCAAGCATTTCATATTGGAACCACACTCTCGCCTTTTTTGCTTTAGCTATTTTTCTCATAGGATCTTGGGGTTTTGCCTGAAACTAGCTAGCCTGGCTCTCAGTCCTCTTAATTTATATTGCGCACACAGCTCTGAAAGGTCTGTATCACTATGCTCAGCTTATTATCTGAGATGGGAGTTTTATGACTGTTTTGTCTTGGGCTTGGCTTCAAGCCATGATTCTCTCAATGTCTGTCTCCTGTGTAGCTGGGGTGACAGGTGTGAGCCACTGTGCCTGGCTCACTAAAATATTCTTTGCCAAGCACTGTGCTAATGATTTACTATGAACTTTCCCAATGACCCTCATAACCCTGTGAGTGCTTCACCATTGTTTCTATTTTACACATGCACCAATTGAGACTTACAGGAAACTTATCTAGAATAGGAAGCCAGGAAAAAAATGGAGGTGACATGTCACCCTAGACAAGACAGCTGTAGAACTTAAGCTTGATATTTGTTTGGTTAGACATGATTTTGCTATGTTGTTCAGGCTGGTCTCCAAATTCTGGGCTCAAGCAAGCCTCCTGATCCAGCCTCCCTAAAAGCTCAGGTTATAAACATACACAACCATGCCAAGTTCAGCCTAAGTTTTGTTATTAACTCCTGGTATTATTTCTATACCATTTATTATTTGTATTGGGATTTAAACTCATTTTGTAGTTGCTAAGCAAGTACTCTTACCACTTGAGCCACATTTATAGCCTTTTTACATATTCTGTGTGTGTGTGTGTGTGTGTGTGTGTGTGTGTGTGTGTGTATGTTTGCGTGTTTGCTAGGGCTTGAACTTGGGGCTTGGGCGCTGTCCCTGAGCTTTTGTGTTCAAGGCCAGCACTCTACCACTTGATCCATGGCTCCACTGCTGGCTGTGTGTGTGTGTGTGTGTGTGTGTGTGTGTGTGTGTGTGTGTGTGTGTGTGTGTGTGTGTGTGTGTGTGTGTGTGTGTGTGTGTGTGTGTGGTGTGTTAATTGGAAATAAGAGTCTCACAGACTCTACTACCCAGGCTGGCTTTGAACCCTGATCCTGAGATCTAAGCATCCTGAGTAGCTAGGATTAAAAGTATGATTCACTTTGCCTAGCTACCTTTGGCCCACCTGGATGGTGGTCCTCTTACTCATGCCTCCTCTGTAGCAGGTATAATAGATGTCTCCAGCCTTTTCCTTTTGCTGGGGACAGTCTTGCTTATTTTTTGTTTTTGTTTTCTCCTGGACTGGAATCAAACTCTGACCACTACCTTCTAAGTAGCTGATATCACAGATATAAGCCACTGTCCCTGATACATTTTTTTTTTGGCCTCTTGAGTTAAACATCCCTCATTGTTTGGCAAAAATAATAAAATATTAGCAATATATTTTTATTTTTAAGAATTGCTAGCCAAAAAGTAGCAGGTTATAAAATTAACCCCCAAAAATCAATGGCTTTTCTGTATGCCAACAATGAGAAAAGTGTGGCTGAAATTAGGAAAGCAACTCCATTTGTAATAGCCCCACAAAAAATAAAATACCTAGGAATTAACTAAAGAAGTGAAGGACCTCTATGATGAAAACTTTAAAATCTTGAAAAAGGAAATCAACACAGAACTTAAAAAATGGCAAAACCTCCCATGCTCCTGGATTGGAAAGATTAACATCGTGAAAATGGCAATACTCCCCAAGGCTATCTACAAATTCAATGCAATACCTATCAAAATTCCACCCTCATTCTTCAAAGAAATAGAAGAGGCAATCCAAAAATTCATATGGAACAATAAAAGACCCCGAATAGCAAAAACGCTCCTCAATGGAAAGAACACTGCTGGAGGAATATCAATACCAAATTTCAAACTCTACTATAAAGCCATAGTAATCAAAACAGCGTGGTATTGGCATAAGAACAGACCTCAGGACCAATGGAATAGAATTGAAAACCCAGAAATGAACCTACAGACCTATAGCCATCTAATCTTTGATAAGGGAGCTAAAACAATACAATGGAAGAAAGACAGCCTCTTCAGTAAACGGTGCTGGCAAAATTGGTTAACTACATGTAGAAAACTAAAGCTAGATCCTTATATATCACCCTGCACCAGAATCAACTCCAAATGGATCAAAGACCTTGAACTCAAAGCAGACACTCTGAAAACATTACAGGATGGAATAGGAGAAACCCTAGGTCTCCTTGACTCAGGCCGAAATTTTTTGAATAGAGACCCGGAAACACAACAAATCAAAGAAAGGTTGGACAAATGGGATTGCATAAAGTTGCAGAGCTTATGCAGGGCAAATGACATAGCTAGCAAGATCAATAGAAAGCCCACAGATTGGGAGAAGATCTTTACTAGCCATACAACGGACAAGGGTCTCATATCTAAAATATGCTTGGAACTCAAAAAGTTAAAACCCCCAACAACAAATCCTCAAAGAAACAACTGCCCAATAAATAAGTGGGCAAAAGACTTAAAGAGAAACTTCTCTGAAGAAGAAAGAAGGATGGCCAATAGACACATGAAAAAATGTTCAACATCCCTAGCCATAAAAGAAATGCAAATCAAAACAACATTGAGATATCACCTCACTCCAGTTAGAACAGCAAAAATCAAGAACTCTAACAACAACAGATGCTGGAGGGGATGTGGACAGAAAGGAACCTTACTTCATTGTTGGTGGGAATGTAAACTTGTTCAACCAGCAATCCCATTTTTGGGCATTTACCCAAATGTTTACAAAAAAGACCACACTAAAGCTACCAGCACAACTATGTTTATTGCAGCATTATTTACCATAGCTAAGATATGGAACCAACCCAGATGCCCCTCAGTAGATGAATGGATCAAGAAAATGTGGTATATATACACAATGGAATTCTATGCCTCCATCAGAAAGAATGACATTTCCCCATTTGTTAGGAAATTGAAAGGCTTGGAAAAAATTATATTAAGTGAAGTAAGCCAGGCCCAAAGAAACATAGGTCCCATGGTTTCCCTTATATGCAATATCTAGTATATGTATGAGTCAAGCGGAAAAGGTCAGATAATGTGATGTTAGGAAAACGATCCCATAAATATGTATTTTAATGTTTTTGTTTCTTTCATGCATGTGTTTCTAACGCATTTATAAGATTATTTCTTTGTTGCTTTGTATGTCCCTCCCCCACAGTGTAACCCCCACTTTCACTATATTTGATGTCAGTATAACTTGTGGAGGAGACGGGGACAAACAAGTCGTTTAAGGATTCAGGTGGACCTGTTGCAACAATGAGAAGTACAAAATGTCATGTCAAAACCAGCTTTACAATGTCGGTGGCGGGGGGGGGGGGGGGGGGGGGGGGGGAAGGATTGGGTGGGGGGGAGGAGGGAGGCTGGGAAGGGAGGTGAAGGGTAAACAAAGGAGGAGGCTGCAATGCTTGGTAAGAAATGTATGCATTATCCTGCCCATGTAATTGTAACCCCTCTGTACAGTATGTTCTCAAATAAAATAAAATAAAATAAATAAATAAATAAATAAAAACCCTGCTGGACAAGGAGTCGGGCCTCACAACTCTGATCTGCTGTGTCAGTGACGATTATAAGTCCAGGCTCGAGCTTTCAAATAAAGGACTCTTTTGCTGTTTAAAAAAAAAAAAAGAATTGCTAGTCAAACATTTAGTCAGGCAGTAATCATGGAACACATGCATGTGCTTAGCACTGGGCTAGGATTGGAGTTATGAATTTGCGAATGATCTCTAGCCTGGTGAACTTATAACTAAAATTTACAGCCACTACATTTACTTAACAATGTAATATGTAGAGTTGGTCCTAGACATGCAGTCGTACCTGATACAAATAAGTGACAAGAAATCTAGTTGCTAAACAACCAATACTTTCTGAGTTTTAGTATGCTTAAAATATTGCATTGAAAATAGTCATGCTAAAAGTATTTGTTTAGCTGAAAAAATTATTTTTCATTTTACCTGACTATTCTAAATGTAGCAAAAAGAGCTAAATAGATACGACTATTATTTGGAAATAACTGACTGGAAAAGTATTTGTACCAATACAATTTGAGTTTCTTTTTAAACACACCCAATGCCTTTACATCTACTAACTAAAACTAGTTAGAAAACACAATAAGCTAGCTATAATTGTAGCTATTCAGGTTGAGAACTGAAATATCATGGTTTGAAATCAGCCTGGACAGAAAAGTCCATGAGATTTTGAACCAGACTGGAGGCATGCTGCAATTGGTAGAATAACAGCTGTGAGTAAAAAAAAAACTGAGTGAGAACTTGAGGCCCCGAGTTCAAGTCCCAATGCTACATGAAATAAATGAAAGAATGAAAAGAAATGTGTAGGATAATAAGAAAACTATGAATGTGAGATGTGGAAGGGTTCTTTTGAAAAAATGTACAGGACCATTCCAGACAGATTTATTCCCTTTAAATATTGCTAATGAAATCATAATGAAAATATTAGCATGATTGAAGGTGAAGAGTGGCAGAGAGAATGTTGCAAAATTGAATCAAGTTTTCTGAATATTTTGAAGAGTAGCTTAAAATTTGCAAAAGAAGAGTCAAATGGGAAGGGTGTGGCCAGACTGAATTTGATTTAAGAGAGCATGTCTTCATAAGCAATTCCTTAAGTGGAAAAAGAGCCAGCCACTGTTTCTGTAAGCTTTCTGGAATAGGGAGGTAGGTTGGGTGTAGAGCAGGTTGCGGTGTGTACAGCATCTTTGCCCTTGCATAGAACATGGCAAATGAGAGCGAGGAAGCTCTGTGGAGATGCACGGCCATTGCCTCTGTGCAGTTCCCTCCCCTTCTCAAATGGTCCAAACAAATCAGAAAGTCAGTATTCACTTTCCTGGAAGCTGCGAGAATATGACACACAAGCAAAAGTCCACAGGACAAAAGAAAATCTTAAAGTTGAATCAAAAGAAACATTTTTTAAAATTTCTTTTGAAAGAGGTTTCAATTCCACACGTGAGATTCTGAGTACAATGCATTATCCCTTCAATTGTTCTCCTTGGAAACTATTTTATTCATATTTAACACATAAAATTCCAATATTCTGAACAGGCAAGGACCCTTTCTGTTTCATTCCCCCCAAAAAACATGATGAACTAGAAGATGGATGTTTACGAAAGAACCAATGGGAATGGCCAAGAAAGATAAATATTTTCTGTAAAGCCCTCAACCTAGTGGAGGAAAAGCTAGAAAATACCTGCAAAGGATAATAGTGCTATCATAAATTACTAGTGAAAATGTATATATAAGAGCTGGAAAAATGAATAAGAGAGCTAGAAAGCCCCTGCAATTCTACTTTAACTGGCAGAACTAACCTGTTAGACCATCGTGGTTTCATGAATACCTGGGGCAGACAAGACACTTTTTATTTTGTGGCAATAGACACTGTTTTTATTTCATTTCCTCTAAGACTGAAAGGACACAGTGATTCTTCTCCTAGACCTATTTTTGCTGCTGTTGGGATAGAACTCAAGAGCTTCTAAATGCTAAGTAAGCATACAGCCACAGAGCTAGACTCCCTGCCCATTAGCCTGCATGGATTATTGGAAAAGAAAGGAAATATGTATATGCATATACATAAATGTGTTTAATGCAGTATTATGTTGAGGAACAAAACTAGATATAATACCAAGTTATGTTTGTTTAACTGATGGTATATGCATGAAAGCTATTAACAGCTTTTTGTATTGAAGAGTTCCATGTCCTTGAATTGAAGTATACACAAAAAAGAATATTTGAAGGAAAAAAATTAATCTGAACTGGGCACCAGTGGCTCATGCCTATAACTCTAGCTACTCAGGAGGCTGAGATCTGAGGATTGAGGTTCAAAGTAAACAAATCCTAGAGACTCATCTCCAATTAGCCAGCAAAAAGCCAGCACTGGAGGTGTGGCTCAAGTGGTAGATAGCTAAGCAAGAACATGAGGTCTGTGGTACTTACTGGACATTATGTTGAAAATGAACTGTACAACTTGGAGGAGGGGAGGAGGGAGGGAAAATTGGGAGAAAGTGAGGGAAGAGGTGACACTGTTCAAAAAGAAATGTACTTGTTACCTGATCTATGTAACTGTAACCCTCTGTGTATCACCTTTACGGTAACAATTAAAAAAATAACATGAGGTCCTGAGTTCATACCCCAGTACTGGCCACACACACAAACAAATTACATACATCCTGAGTAGGAGTAGACTTTAGCCATTATTTCCCAAACAATACATTATAGCAACTATTTCTATAGTACTTATATTTAAGTCATGTATATGGAAAGGTGTACATAGGTTATGTGCAAATACTATGCCATTTTATTTTTGTGGTGATACCTGTGGCTTGAACTCAGGACTTCTTGTAGTCTTTCCCAGTTTGCTTACTGGCTGATGTTCCAGCAGTTGAACCACATCTCCAGCTTGGCATTTTGCTAGTTATTTGGAAATGGAGTCTCATGAACTTTTCTTCCCTGGGCTGATTTTGAGACTCAGTCCTCCTGAACTCAGGCTTCTGAGTAGATGGGATTACAAGTGTGAGTCACTAGAGTCTGACTACTCTGTCATTTTAAAGAGACTTGAGCATCTGAATATTTTCTCACCCTCTGTAGTTCTAGAGCCCATCTCCCATGGAAAATGAGCAATGACAGTATTAAGCTATTAAGATGGCCACATGAACCTATATTCGAGAATTTGAATATGTATAAAACTTTCATGAAAAAAACAATAATGGAAGAATTTTGTTTCACCCCAAAGTTATTCACTGAAAATTTAACACACACACACACACACACAGAGTATACCTGTACAGTATTTGCAGATCAGATCTGTTAGAAAGTTATTTGAACTACTACAAAAGATCGTTTGGAGCAAAGGCCTTCATAAGAGTAATGGAAATACTTAAGGTATGTTAGCTGTGGCAAGTTTGGGTGATGACTGATGATCACCAGCTGTCCAGCTTTGTTTCTTTAAGAATAAAACGTCAATCTAGAGTATGGGAGAGAAAATTGTTGGCTCTATCCCTGAAGGTGTGAAATTATTAGTTGCGTTTCTGGAACGTGAATGTCCATGGGTGTAGGAGAAAAATTTTAGGTGCATATTTTTATAACACAATTGTTGGCCATGTCAGCTAAAGAACAGGGTATTATTATGTTATTGCTGAACTGTGAAATTTGTCACTTCCTCCCCTTTGCATGTGAACTAAGTGTACTCTACCCACGTTGTCGTGTGCATTTGTACTTCAGACAGATGTGCCACGTGCGTTTCTTGTGTTGTGTCTGGAAAGATAGACATAGGGGGCAACCAAGCAGATGGGAGAAGGTAAGATGTTGCTTGCTAATGGACAGAGAACCATCCTAGATTCCATTAATGGATGTCTCAATTCAAAATGAATGGCAGCCGGGTCGGTGGAGGTGAGACTCGGGCTCAGGGATGGGACTGTCATCACCAGAGCACTGTATTTAATGGCATGGCTGGTGAAAGGCTTGCACTATGCCAATAAATCACTTCTGATAGTGTTGTTTGGTTTGTGGAGGAGGGAAAAAAGAGCTTGTCTACATTTCTGTACCAACTCCTATTTGATTGGCAGAGGCAGTGGGGAGGAAGTTAGCTTCCTTTTTTTTTTTTCTTGCTGGTCCTGGGGCTTGAACTCAGGGTCTGGGAGCTGTCCCGGAGCTTTTTTTTTTTTTTTTTTTACTCAAGGACAGTGCTCTACCACTTGAGCCACAGCTCCCCTTCTGGCTTTTGTTGTGGTTATTTGGAAATAAGAGTCTCAGGGACTTTTCTGCCTGGGCTGGCTTTGAGCTGTGATCTTCAGATCTCAGACTCCTGAGTAGCTAGGATTACAGGCGTGAGCCCCCGGCTCCCAGCTATCTACAAGTGGGAGCCACTAATGCCCAGTGCTTTTATCTATCTTAAGGGGTACATAGTGTTCACATATCACAAGAGTTTTCAATTTCATATTTGAGAAACTAATGAGTGACACTTGTCACCATGAAATATATCAGACCTCATGGCTGAGAGGATTTGAAGGCCTTTCCCAATTACTGAGATGTTACTATGGTACATTTTTTGTTTTTCAGATCAATATGGTAGGGTGACTTCCTGAGCATCTCAGAGCTATCTGAAGAAGTTAATTTCCGATCCTGTTTTGATTCTGTGGGTTTGTTTTAGGGTTATGGATGGGAGACCCAGCTGGGAGTCTAAGGAAGTATCTGTGGGAAATGTATAGACTTCAGGATTCTCAGCTGGTTCTTTGTAAAATGAACCCAGCTAGCTCCTTATCTTTTGGAAGGTTTTATAACCTGATAAACTCACAGTAAAGTGGAAATAAGAGAAAATGAATTTAGCTAGGCACCAGTGGCTCATGCCTGTAACCCTAGCAACTAAGAAAGCTAAGATCTGATGATCCCTGTTCAAAGCCAGCCTGGGCAGGAAAGTCCAAGAGATGCTTATCTCCAATAAACCATCAACAAACCGGAAGTGGCACTGTGGCTCAAGTGGTAGAGTGCTGGCCTTGGCTGAAGAGCTGAGTGACAGTGCCCAGGCCCAGAGTTCAAGCCCCACAACTGTCAAAGAAGAAAAAGGAAGAAAAAAAGAAAGAAAATGAATTTAATACACCTGGTCTACCAAATGTCATGTGTATGGTGGAGAATCTGGTGTTCACATCCGTATTTGCATAGCTGACCGAGAGTTTTATGCCATTTTGCTGTCTTGAGAAAAAAAAATCAACATTTAAATTTCTTCATGGAGTTTCTCCAGAAAGTGTATTACTTTTGCATCTGTATTGTGAAGCATTGGCTTGGATGGCTTCCTAAGATCTATAAATTATATATACCCTAGATTGAAATCAAAGAACTTCTAAAATGTGGTGCCATTGGTCATCTTAATCTTACTTAAAGCCCTTATATGTCTTGCAAGAAACTTCTACAATCAATGCTGCCCTGCTTCAATCTAACCTAACCCTAACCCTAACTCAGGTCAGGACCTGAGAACATTGCTTCCATTGGCAGAAGAGAAATTCCCAGTTAAATGGGGCTTCTTTATATCTGTTTTCTCAGAATTCTTCAAGTAGAAGTCAATTTGAATAACAATCATGCAAAAAAAACCTACCTCATAAAACCTAACTAAACCTTTGTCTTTGAAGTTCATTTGGTTGGCATTATTATGGACGGTACTGGAAATACAATTTAAGAAGTAGACTAATTTTGAAAAATAAATTATTTCGTGGTAATATAGATAAGGATTTTTGGGGAGTGCAAGTTTGTAAATCAAAAGTATATATTCAAGTATATTTTGTATATTAAAACTGTAATAGGAGTCAGATTCAAGGTCCCAGCAAATTTCTAACTGCCCTCTCAGACATCCCTTTCAAAATACAAGTTCAAAGTGAAGCCATCCAACATCTCAAGATGATTCAACACCACATTTAAATCCTCTGAGCATATACCAGTATGATTGCACTGGTTAGAGAACTCTAATGCCAGCTCCACAAAGAACCAGTGATGGGCATTGGTTTAATGGCTCCAGGCTTTCTAGGCCCTTGAATCCATGTTCCATCTGTGTTCACCCTCTTTCTCTTTATATCTTTTTACTTGTCCCTGTGTAGAAACTACACAACGTTGAAACCACACAAGCTCACAATAATGTGAACTGAAGTCTAAATATTTTTATTGATCCTTGATGGGGTAAAATAACAGCCAGGAAAGGTACAGGAGAGACATCTTTCCAAAATAAGAGTTACTGTGCAGTCTTCTTCTAGTTGATCATGTCTAGTTTCGACATGGCATTGCTGCCTACGCTGGTTAGGTTTCTGTCTCACACCAGATTGTTCGAGAAAGTTCAACTTCATGAAGCCCTTACTTAGACAGAAACTTGACCCCCTATTCAGTTGAGAACAACTGAGAAGTCAACTTTTGAGGAACCTACTTTCATTTCTTTCTTCCACCATACTTCAACTTAACCTGGCGGAAGCCTCTGCCAGCTTCCCAGCGAGACCCATCTCCATGATAGGTCCAGCTCGCTTGAATCCTTCCTAATGTTCCAGATGGCTCATACGAACAGTGACTCAGAAAAGCTGACAAACTCTGTCTCTGAAAGATCTCACAGTTAGATTCAACAAGCAATTTGTGTGTGTGTGTGTGTGTGTGTGACTCTGTACAGCCCTGGGGTTTTCCCTTTTCTGAGTTCTAGTTATGAATGTTACTATGAGAGCGAGCAATTCTCCACTCTAACACACAGAGGTCAGGGCGAGGAGGCTGTGTGTCAGTTGGTGCTTACTTAGAACCAGACATACACCCACCTACACCCATACAGCAAAGGATCTCAGGTAAGCTTTAGCATCATGGTATAATGCTGTTTTCCACGATGCTTTTTAAAGTCAAATACGTAAATGATCTGGTGGGCGAAGGAGTTATAATATGTGTGTGATATGTTCTCATTGTCGTAAGCAGAATCTTTGAAACCAAGGCTATATATATATATTTTTTTTTTTTTTGTCTTTTCCTCCCAGCTGACTTTTGTAACCCAGAATTTTTTTGGCCAGGAAACAAACAAAGAAACAACAACAACAACAAACAACAAACAGGGGTCAGTGGATCTTTCTAGTTCATTAAAGCTGCTGGGGCCTAAGTACACAGGACTCTGATAATAGGTCTAGACACACATCATGTGACTACTTGGAAGTGCAATTCAAAACCAGGCAATTGGCCAGGCGCTGCCAACTCACACTTGTATTCCTAGTTACTCAAGAGGATGAGATCTAAGGATCACGGTTCAAAGCCAGCCCAAGCAGAAAAGTCCATGAGACTCTTATCTCCAGTAATCAGCAAAAAGTCAGATGTGGAGACCTTCAGTTCTCCTTAAATGTTAGAACATTGCCATTCAGGCCTTCCTTCCCCCTGTCTTTAACAAAAAGGAACTAGAATTTGGAGACTTTTTTTAAAAAAAATTTTTTATTGTAAAGATACTATACAGAGGGTTACAGTTACACGAGCAAGGTAATGAGTACACTTCCTATTGAGCATTGTTAACCCCTCCATTGTTTTCCCCCTACCTTCCCTCCCTCCCTACCTTCCCCGAGGTTTTTTTTAATTGTGATTAAGTAATTACATAATTTCCCAAATTTCATAGTATTGTGGAATAATGATGCTCGTTTAAAGTCACAAGTTCATTCTAACTTTCCTGGAGCAAATTGTCTATCACGGTCTATAACATATAACGGTGTACACATATACACCATACATGTGATCAGCAGCATGGGGATATTTAGTAGTGGTTCGACCAGATGAGTGGGAGTTCTTTGTTTCTTAAGTCCTGTTAATTTTGTCATATCACCTAACATTTTGGATTTAGCATCCACTTAATAGGGAGACCATGTACCATTTGTGGAGACTTTTTTTGTTTTGTTTTTTTTGTTTTTTTTGGTCTGGTCGTGGGGCCTGAACTCTGGGCCTGGGCACTGTCCCTCAGCTCTTCAGCTCAAGGCTAGTGCTCTACCACTTGAGCCACAGCGCCACTTCCGGCTTTTTTTTTTCCTGCTTATGTGGTGCTGAGGAATCGAACCCAGGGCCTCATGCATGCAAGGCAAGCGCTCTACCACTGAGCCACCTTCCTAGCCCTGTGGAGACTTTTTTAAACCAAGTATGAGCCTTAACAGGAAGCTGGTAAGACAAGGATGAATTTAAAAATGCTCTGGAATTTCCTACCACTTTGGAATTTCTTTTATTTTTTTCTCTTTCATCAGTACTGGGGTTTGAACCTAAGGCCTAGGCACTATCTCTAAGCTTTTTTGCTCAAGTCTGGTACTTGCTTCTGTTTTGGATGTAAATTTTCTTTATTGGGCATTTGCTTAATTGCTGTGAGCCTTTCACTGTTTCTCCAGAACTACTACAGATTGGCTGAAAGAGCCCATCTCTTTTCTTCTGTTTGATTGGTTGGTTTTTGTTTGAGTGTTCCAGCCAAAAGGAGGACTTGGAGCTTCCTAGTGGGCCATATTGTTGCTGTCTCTCATCCTTGTAGATTTCATAACACTTGGGGATGTGGATGGAAATTGATGTTCGAGTACCCTCACTATGGAAATTGTGCTTAGATACCATTCTAGATTTGTCAGTTCAGAAACCATGAGAATAATGAGAAATCACAGAAATCAGAGAAGAGGAGTTAGAGAGCTGTATTTGGAGCTGGGAAAAATCTTCGCAATGTTTCTTATGAGGAAATTATTGAGGTCACCACTCAAAAGATCAATTATTTTTTATGAGAGAGATCCTAGGGGATACATTTTTCTCTTTTCCTCATTGGGTTTAAAAATGATAAATAATCTGTGACAAGTAGTGAGGACATTTGTCAAGTCCATACTTCATGAGAAAAATCAAAACGAAATATACAGAACTTTCAGCAGCCCTCTCCCAGTATGGAAAATGTCTTTACAAGTGAATGTTTGCAGCTAAAACCCATGGATCTTGAATAGTACATAACACATAGTAGGTATATATTAATGTTTGTAGGATTATTTAAGGGGAAAAGACTGTTATCATATGAGAGGAAGAAATGAGGCTTTTGCTACCTTTTCAAAGCTTTCTTTAATCAGGGACTGGCTAAAAAAAGTTACAGCTGCCTGCCAATGCTAGCTACTCAGGAGGCTGAGATATGAAGACCAAGGTTGGAAAGCAGTCTGGGCAGGAATGTCTGTGAGACCTCCAAGTAACCAGCAAAATGCTGGAAGTGGAGCTGTGGCTCTAGTGGAAGAGCACCAGACTTGAGCACAGAAAAGCTAAGGGAGAATACCAAGCTCTTGAGTTTAAACCCCAGTGCTTGCCCCCTTACCTCCAAAAAACATGTAATGAATCAGGATATCTATCATAATTACATAGGGCTGTGAGTTTTCATCTTAGGAGCAGGCTTGTGCAGTCAGCTTCTACACCCAGAAGCAGAACACCAGAAGCACTTTGGTAGCAGACTTCTCCCTACCTCTGCCTCTCCTACTTGCTACTTAACCACCTAAATCCATGGCTTTCTTTGGCCTATTTTCAATTTTCCTATAGAGTAAATAATACAGTATGTAGCATGCCTCAGTGTTAGGCTTTGTGCTCCGCATTTGTGAAGAAACTTTATTTGTTAAAAAAAATATTTTGGAGTTAATCAGTCTCACATTTATAGAGGAATAATTTCCAGTAACTGTCATTTGTTGAACTCAGTGACAAACTGAGAACATATTGAGATGGTCGGGCTTAGCCTATTAACATGAATATATTTATCATGAGGCCTGTTTTCTTGATCATTTTACAGAAGTATACTAATTGCATGAACTAATCCAGCTCTGAGTTATACCCAGATACCTCAGGCCACCAAGGTCATACTTCTTACCAACCATCTTGTTGGGTCTTTTCTCATTTTCTCATAGGACTCTGTGTGTGTGTGTGTGTGTGTGTGTGTGTGTGTGTGTGTGTGTGTGTGTGTGTGTGTGTGTGTGTGTGTGTGTGTGTGTGTGTGTGTGTGTGTGTGTGTGTGTGTGTGTGTGTGTGTGTGTGTGTGTGTGTGTGTGTGTGTGTGTGTGTGTGTGTGTGTGTGTGTGTGTACCAGTACTGGAACTTGAACTCAGGGGCTTGCACTTTAAAAAAAATAGTTTTATTGTTAGTATAAAGGTGACACACAGAGGAGTTACGGTTACACAAGTCAGATAAAGATTACATTTCTTTTTGGACAGTGTCACCTCTTACCTTGCTCTCTCTCAATTTTTCCCTCCTGTCCTCCATCCACAAGTTATACAGTTCATTTTCCAAATAGTGTCTAGTAAGTACCATTGCTGCATTGTTCACCCTTTGTCCCTCCATATCTGTGCCTCTCCTAATGGGGCTTGCACTTTTGCTTGGCCTTTTTTTTTTTTTAACTTGTGACTGGTGCTCTGCTACTTGAGCTATAACATCAGTTCTGGCTTTTTACTGATTGGAGTTAAAAGTTTTTTTGAATTTGTCTGCCAAGGCTGACTTCAAACTGTGATGCTCAGATCTTAGCCTCCTAAATAACTAGGCTGATAGGTGTGAGCTACGGTGCCCAGCTCCTCACAGGATGCTTTTAAGTGTTTTAAAATGAATAGGCATTTAGATCAAATAGGTAAAAGAGTGGAGCTGGTGCTAATTAAGATGGATGTATTATGGCTGCGTGTACCAATGATAAGAGTTATTCAAAGCTTCTGTGCTGTTCTGAACTGTGTATATGGTAACTCTTTCAAGTTCTTTGCTGAAGGCCAATTTGATGCTCCAGAGCTCAGAAGTGGACCTGGCCGGCCGTCTGCCTTACAGATGTGGGCCTCAGGATAAATTCAGGAAGAATTGTCTCTGGCTGTGTTCTATTTTTCTATGGGCCCTAGCTGTCACGGGCCCAGGCCCAGCTGGAGGTCAGCTTCGTGCCAGATGGTCTCCATTTCTTTCTACAAGGTGGTGACCTTGGTCTGGCCCCAGTGAAGAAGAAGATTCCTCCATCATTGTGAGATGCATCTGTGCAACATTTCTCCAGAGACAAAAATCTCACAGTTTAGGACTTACAGTGTTTCGTTCCCAGCTGTTTTAACACACCATTTAGAAAGATGAGATTTTTTCCCCCCTCCCCCTTTCTGGTCTTTTGCCTTCTCTCTTTCTGTGGTTTTCTACACTGCAGGCTCACATTAACTTGTATTTTTACATCCATTTTTGGAAGTTATTCGTGAGCAAGGATAGAGAGAGCCATCTGTGCCAACCAGGCCTATACTTTCATTGTATAATCTTCCCAAACATAGCTTATTTCCTTTGCTGATTTCATTTTCTCTTTAAAAGTGTTCTTTTCTCCTGCCTCTCCTTTGTCTTGTCTGACTCCTCTTGTCTCAGAAAATGATTTTGGTTGGTGAGTACAAATTCAACATCTCTGACGATCTGCAAAGCCCGGGGCGTCAGGCTGAGTACATTCCCAGGCTTTGCTTAGCCAGTGTGATTCAGCCTGGGGAAAGATGAGCTACCTCCTATCTAACAGACAGGAAGAAATGGGCCAAAAGTGGATGGAATTTCCCAAAGGACTGAGCTAGGATTTTTTTTTTTTTTTTTTCTGGTCATGGGGCTTGAACTGTGGGCCTGGGTGCTGTCCCTCAGCTCTTCAGCTCAAGGTGAGCACTCTACCACTTGAGCCATGGGATTTAACCACATGGTTAATTGGAGATGAGAGTCTCACGGACTTGCCTGCCCAGGCTGGCTTTGAACTGAGATCCTTAGATCTCAGCCTCCTGAATAGGCGTGAGCCACCAGGGCCTGGCTTAGGAGGTATTTAAATTAGTCAAAACTAAACTCTATTCTTCGTTGCCTCTGTGTTTCTTTTACCTTTTACTTATAAAAGAGTAGTGTTCAAGTGCAAGTGTCTCACATGTGTAACCCTAGCTACTCAGGGGCTGAGATCTGAGGAGTGTGGATCAGAGCCAGCCCTGGCAGGAAAGTCCATGGGATTATCTTCAATTAACCACCAAGAAAGCCAGAAGTGGGGCTGGGGTTCAAATGGTTGAACGCCATCCTTGAGCCAAAAAGCTAAGAGACAGTGGCCAGACCCTGAGTTCAAGCCCCAGTCCTGGTATAAAAAGAAGCTTCTACATCTAGGCTGTCAAATTGGGCCAGGACAGGGAGTAGAACGGTAGAAAGATGAATGCTCAATGACAAAGACAAGGCTTATCACAATGAGCATCATAAGCCTGGACATGGAGGTTGAACCTGGACATGAAGGCAGTGAAGAGTCCCTCAGCTGGCAATAAATGGGTGAGTTTATTTCTGGGTTCTCTATTGTGTTCCATTGAACCCCTTAGGGAGACTTGTCAGGGATCAGATATCTACCACTTTTTTTTTTTTTTTTTGGTCGTGGGGCTTGAACTCTGGGCCTGGGCGCTGTCCCTGAGCTCTTCAGCTCAAGGCCAGTGCTCTACCACTTGAGCCACAGCGCCACTTCTGGTTTTCTGGTGGTTAATTGGAGATAAGAGTTTCACAGACTTTCCTGCCTGGGCTGGCTTTGAAATGTGATCCTCAGCTCTCAGCCTCCTGAGTAGCTAGCATTACAGGCATGAGCCGTGCCTGGCTAGCTACCACTTTGATCCATTGCCTTCTTCTTGCTTTTGCCTCAAAGATAGGTCTTAAGTGATCAACTTGTTAATGAAGTATTTGTTTTGATTCTAGCTAAGCACTGACATGTCACTTCTCTGTAGCTTCTTTGGCTGTGAAGAGTGACTTTGAGCACTTTTATCTTCAGGCACGTGTGAGTACACAGCAGTGGGTGTGGAGCGTTGTCCATCTGGCTACCGCTATACATGGGAGTGGTAGCAAGGGTTTTCTCAAACACTGACCAAGACCCATGACCAGCACTGATGATTGAGCTATGATGAAGTACTTGTCCTCCAACCGGGGTGTGGTGTGGGCCCTGCTGCTGCAGGGGAGAGGTGGGGAGAGGAGCTATAGTACTCCCCATGCCCAGTTATAACAGAATGCATGTTCAGGGCAGGGCAGCAGGAATCTTGCAAGGTGATAACAAGAAACCCTGGCCCTCCTCTCTGCCACTTCCCTGGCAATGCCTACCTGGTGGCTGGGCTATAGTCGTGAAATGTATGAAGTTCTTCCCTGCCATAAGCAGGAGCCAGATGTGGGTGAACTTGGGTAAAGTTGCTCTTGGCATCCTTGAGTTATGCATGCCTCGTGGTGGGTGATGACCGCAGAGCTGCTCAAGGAAGGGCCCCTTGGCATGCTCTGGGTGAGAAGCACAGTATCCTAGTGGTAACAGATGCCCAAGTGTGGTGCTTGAGGAGGGATGGCAGGGTCCTCATAGTACCTTCAGTGATGTCGCCAGCATGGGTCTGCACTGAGCTGGACACACACTCTTCTTGGCCTCATAGAGCAAGTGGCCCTCATCTCCTGGGTCTAGAAGGTGATACCCATGGTCTCTTTCTCACAGCTCCCATCCTCTGCAGTTCAGAGACTCAGCGGGCTTCGGTTAGCATAGTCTCTCTGCAGTTCAGGGACTCAGCGGGCTTCGGTTAGCATAGTCTCTCTGCAAGGCCCAGGTAGGTTTGCAAAGCAGCTCCCTGCCTCATGCCCGTGGGACAGAACACTGGTAGAATTCCAGAGATGGATTTCTGACCTTCCAGACCAATGCAAATGCTGAGGATAGCTCACTTCTCAGGATGGCTTGTCGCGATAGCTCGCTGTTCGCTGGCCAATGATGGGAGGTCCTTTTCTAAAGCAAGGGTGCAGGGTTTAGGCTATTTTTTTTTATTTTTTTTATTTTTTTTGGTCGGCCATGGGGCTTGAACTCTGGGCCTGAGCGCTGTCCCTCAGCTCTTCAGCTCAAGGCGAGCGCTCTACCACTTGAGCTGCAGCGCCACTTCCTTGGGTTTAGGCTATTTAAGTTGTCCACAAGGCTGGGCAAACTGTGACACTCCAGCTAGCATGACGGTATCTCCGCTGATAGTTTTCTGGAATTGCCGCTTTCACTTTTACTCCTGAAAAAGGAAATTCTTCCACCCAAACCCTTGTTCTGGAGCTGTGGTGGCAAGTCGGGACTATTTTATTCTCTTACTATGCTGTTTTCCCAGGTCCCTGAAACTTTTATTTTTATTTTTTATTTTATATTTTGTCAGTTACGGGTCTTGAACTCAGGGCCTGGGTACTGAAAAGCTTGAGTTTTTCTGCTTGAGGCTAGCACTGTATCATACTGAGCCATAGCACCATTTTTGGATTTCTAGTGGTTAATTGCAGATAAAGGTGTCACAGACTTTCCATCCTGGCAGGCTTTGAACCACAATCTTCAGATCTCAGCCTCTTGAGTAGCTAGGATTATAGGCATGAACCACCAGTGCCCGGCAGGTCTCTGAATCTTATAAGGTTCTGAAACTTTGGCTTTCCATTGTTTCTTTGTGGATGGGCAGGTGGGTTATTACAGTTCAGTCATTTGGGATCTCCAATGCACCATTTTATGAAAATGGTTTGACTTATATCTGTGACACCTTTAAATTGAACGTGTCATCCCTCATTGTTCAAACTGGCAAACAAGGCTTAAAACAGGTTAGGTAACTTGAAAATGTGATAATTAGTGGATGAGTTGAGTACTATAATCAAACTGGTCTCAGCTCATACATAATATCCAGGTGAACATGGTTTTATCAAAGGACTTCAGTAATGTACTTAATGTTATAGCTTCCCTCTAATCTATTAGAGCCACAGTTTCACTTCCAGCTTTTTTGCAGTTAGAGTCTTTGCTGCCTAAGTAGCAAGGCTTATAGACCTGAGCCACAGCACTTAGCTAATTCTGTGAATTTAGATGATCTGAATCCATTCTTGTCAGGGGAAGAATAGGAGTAGCAGGATGTCTTTAAATAAGAAAGTTTTTACCCAACACTTATGTGGAATTCTTATTTCAGTTTGAACTAGCAGTTGATGAGAGTAGTGTCCAACTGAATATCTTTGACTATCTTTGAAGCAGCTTAATGAGAAACTCCCAAAGAAACTGTATTTATCAAGCATGCACACAGGAGCTTTGAAGAGAGAAGGTTAAAGTCATCAACACCAATGAAGGAATTTGCAAGAAATGACCAGGTCAGGAGAGGATTAAAACAAGCCGTTTCAAATCTATGAGAACAAAAGTATCTTTGTTCTTTGAATACGAAGCACACTGGTAAACCTGAACTGATGTGCACTGCAGTGAATTCCTTCCCCTATTCCTTACGCTTTGAAGCTGTGATTCTATTTAGTCACAGAGGCTGCTGAGAGGGGCGGGGCCTCCCTTCTTGATGCCCCCTGTACGTTCTCAGGCATGGTACACTAGGTATAGAAGGAGAGCAACAGAATGTCTGGATGCAACCCCAGGCTGACCAGCTGAGTGAGCACAGTAAGCAAGTCCTGTAGTGAGCAGGAGCTGCACCATCATTATGGAAAGGAGGCTCCTCCAGTTGTCCCCCCCATTTTTTTTTTTTGCATACTCACTTTTAGATGGTTTTTAAACCAACAATACTGATTTAAAACCCTGTATTACTGAAATCAAGTCTTCTCTCAAAGACTTGATCTCAAATAGCTGCTTAGTGGCAGAGTAGTTGAATGGGCAGTGGGACAAACCTAAGCAGGAATCATCCAAAATAAGGTTGTTTGTGTTCAAACCAACCAGACTAAGGAAAGCAGCCAGGGGGTGCTCTGTGTTCGGGCAGCTATATTGCATGGTTGCCTACAGGAGTTTTTTCTTCTGTCAGTCTCTTCTAAGGGAAGCAAGGGATCAATAAGGCTTTAGGACAGCTGGCTCGTCTGTCATTTTCCAGCTGTCTCCTCACTTCGAGCCACAGCTCTTTTGTAGCATAATAGCATCTCAGGTCTCTGCCAGGGAGTGGGATGGGGAAGTTTTAGAGCTTTTCTCAGCCCTGGGCATTGGAGTGCAGGGTTCTGACACATGATGGGTAGGAAGTGAGGATTGAGTGCTTTAAAAAAAATTGGGGAGGTGGGGAGGGAAGGGGTGGTAGGGGAAAAGCCAAGGAGGGGGGTGACAATGCTTGACAGGAAATGTACTCATTACTCATGTAACTCTAACCCCTCTGTACAGTAGCTTTACAATTAAAAAAATATATATATATATTTTAAAAACAGTGATGTTGCTGCATCTCTCCTAAGATCTTGGCTTAGAGCAGCATCTCAAGGAAAATTGCCCAGTCAATGAGCTTAAAAGCCACTAAACTTTAAGCATTTCCTGCGTTGCTTTAATTTGAGTCAAATTTGGCCTTGACTGAATATAAAGAAATAGGAAACAAGGGAATTCCCTATGTGCATGCTGAAAAAGATTTCTAGGTCTGAGGCCAATTCCTGTAACCCTAGCTACCTGAGTACTGCTGAGATCTGAGGATTTTTGGTTCAAAGCCAGCCTGAGTAAGAAAGGCAATGCAACTCTCCGATTAACTACCCACAGGCAAAAGTGCAGCTGTGACTCAAGCAGTAGAGGACCAGCTATAAGTAAAAAATAAAGAAAGAAGGAAAGAAAGAAAGAAAAAAAGAAAGAAAGGAAGGAAGGAAGGAAGGAAGGAAGGAAGCAAGCAAGCAAGCAAGCAAGCAAGCAAGCAAGCTAAGGGTATTCACTCTGGCTCTGAGTTCAAGCCCCAGTACTGGCACCAAGTAAATTTTAAAAAATTCCTGCTAATTTGAGAAAGGATAAAGGTTGGAAGACTTCATGGTTATGAGTCTTCTGAGAACCTGTGGTTCTAGAAAATGTTTCGTCCAGTGTTCAGGGCATGCCCCCATGGCAGAGGGAGGGTGGAGAAATGGGAACTATTTTGCTTCAAGATCTTCTAAACTACATGGAGTTGGTTAAAGATATGTCCAATTTTTTTTTGATACATCTCATGTGCCTTACACTTGTCTTTCTGATGAAAGAGGAATTCTTCCTTGAGAAGAGCCAGAGTCCCTGGGAAAATGAAAGTCCAGAATCTGAGCAATACCAGCAAGCAAAGCTTCCACACCATTAACACTGAGCATGCTCCTAGCCAGCACAAGGAAAAGGCAATCTCACATTAGCAGGGTGTTGCTACTCCTTCCTGATTTATGTGGTTCCCACAATGAGAAGGATAAAAAGTGAGCGGGAGGGCTGGGAATGTGGCTCAGTGGTAGAGTGCTTGCCTAGCATGCATGAAGCGCTGGGTTTGATTCCTCAGCACCACATACACACAGAGTGCCAGAAGTGGCGCTGTGGCTCAAGTGGTAGAGTGCTAGCCTTGAGCAAAGGAAGCTCAGGGACAGCACCCAGGCCCTGAGTTCAAGCCCGAAGACTGGCAAAAAAAACAGGGGGAAAGACAAATCAATAAACAAGAGAAATATCTGGCCTTTGGGGGCATTAGACAGTTTAATATGGAAAATATTATTTTGTGGTATAAAATACCACAATAAAACCTCCTAAAAAAACACTAAAAAACAAAACAAAACAAAACTGAGAGACTAAAACAGACTGCTGTTGGGGGATGGTATTTGTGGGAAGTGAGGGGATGAATGGAGAAGGTGAATATAACCCACGAGAGCAATGAAGCCAGTTGACATTGTTTTAAGAAGTGGGAAGTAGGGTAGGGGAAACTGAGGTTGATGTGGTATACTGTGCCTCTCATCCCAAACTCTAGAGGAAGCTGAGATTAGGATTGCAATTCCAGGTCAGCCTAGGTAAAGAAGTTTGCAAGACCCTATCTTAAAGTTGCTGGGCATGGTGGCACATGCCTGCCATTCTCGTTGTAGCAGTGAGTCTAAATAGTAGGATCAGGATGGAGCTGTGGCTCAAGTGGTAGAGCACTAGCCCTGAGAGCTTCAGGGACAGCATCCAAGCAGAGATCAAGCCCAGGGCCAAATAAAAAGAAATAGTAGGATTAGTGAAAAATGTGAGAGCCTATTCTCAAAAATAACCAGAGAGAGAAAACCAAGGTAGATATGGCTCAAGTGGTAGAATGCCTATGTAGCAAGTAGAGAAGCCCAGTAGTGTTACCCCTCCCCTCCCTCCCCGCCAAATCCCACAAAACTATAGACCCACAAAACCCCTCTTTACCTCAGTAAAGGTAGTAGTCACTCAGGAAGCAAACAGAGATGTCATCAACACAACACGTAAGAGTGCATTAAATAAATATAAATTTTATTAAAAACACTCACATAGCGTTATCAGGAATGATATAATAAACAGCTTTTTCAAATAACCTGCATTCATAACATTACAATACTTACAGTATTTATAGCCATCCTCAGATTTTATAAACCAAACATCTCTCGAAAATGAAATGAAAACTAAGTTAAAAAAATAAAGCATAGAAAAAATGCATGTCCCCGTTCATTATCTTAGTGTCAAACTGCAAATTTCCTAGATGAGCTAACCCACTAGCTTTAGAAGTGAACTGTCACTGTGCGTCCATCAAGATGAAAAAATTCATTCAAGTAAAGTTGACACCCCTCAGAAGCATTTTCAAGTATGGCTATCGAGTCAACCTGATAATTCCTATAGAAGCAAACCGTAGATCGGCTTTCCATTCACTGTGACTGAGGCAGGTTTGATATTTACAATGAGAAATCTGATATTTACAAAATGCCATTCAACCTCCTCTCTTCCTAATCCATTCTTCCCAACACTCTGGACCACACTTCCTGCTCCTGCTGGCCAGTAGTTTGACAAATGACAGCGGACAACACAGAAACCAAATATTCTAGAGGGATGGCTGACCCTCCATCACCAAATGTTTGAGTTAGATAATATAAGTAAAACACATGGCTTGTATGCATAGCATACATTTTAAAAAATGCTTATAGAGCTGGGCCCTGGTGGCTCCCTTGTCTAATCCCAGCTACTCAGGAGGCTGAGAGCTAGAAATCCCGGTACAAAGCCCACCTGGCCGGGGAAGTCCATCAGACTCTTACCAAAAAAACCAAAAATTGGAGCTGTGGCTCAAGTGGTAGAGCACCAGCCTTGAGCGAAACAAAAAAACAAAAACAAAAACACCATAGAGACAGCTCCCAGGCCCTGAGTTCAAGCCCCCAGTATTGACACACAAAATAAAAAGCTTATACATTGGACACACAGCCAAAAACTTGTGATATTTTTTTTAAACTCAAAACAAAAATTCATCTTAAGATCTGACCAATGAAACTCAAAGGACTCCATAGATTAAGAATGTGTTTGAAAAGCTAGTAAGCAAAAATATATTTAGACTGAAATGTAATTATACAGTCCTATTGCACACCATACCTATATGTTGGGCCTGTTTAAGGTAGGGGAGGGGTCTTCCTAGAGTTATAAACTTATGATTGTTTGATAAAAACTACCCCCCCCTAAAAAAAAAAGCACACAAAAAAAACTAACAACAAAAAAAACCCTAGACAAACCACTTTCTTTCAGGATTAAAAGGCTTCTGGCCCAACAGTCACTTGCCAAACTTGTGCCACGCAATTTTCCCTTTATCAGCTCAGTGCATTCTATTTTCATGTAATAATTTCTTCTCCATCAAAAGCCAAAAAAAAAAAAAAAAAAAGGCCCAGTACTTTAAAATGCTTTTCTTTACAATGAATAGCCAATAGATTTACAAAATTACTTTAGGTTACTTACATCAATACATATACAAGGAAAATAGGAGGGATTCAAAATAAAAGGGTTAGATCCCTGAAAGAAAAGGAATACATTTATTAACCTAAAACAATTTTACATAAACACAGGTGACATTGGCATAGGAGAACATGAGCTGAGATATCCCTGAATTTTTAGAACAAAAAGGTTGATGTTCAAGTTATACTTGCTAAAAAATCAAGTATTGATTTAAAAAAAAAAAGTATGCTTTTTTTTAAAGCAATAAAAAATGACTTGAAAAACAAAATGGTGGTACACAATGCTAAGTTTACACTCAGTTCCTATCTTATTGCCACACTAATATTGAGGTATATGACAACCAGGGACATCACTCAAACCTTTAATTCTTCACTCACATTATGATATATTTGTAGCAGGCTGAGTAGCACCATTGTGATGTGAAATCTGCTTTCATCTCATGTAAGTATGGGTGTATATATACATATATATATATATATATGTATATATACACACATATACACAAATATGTATATATTTAAAATTTTTACAGTACTAAAATACTAAAGCCTTGCATTAAAAAAGCTTTGTTTACAATTTAATTTACTATATAACTCTTTTAACTTCTTTATACAAATTAATGATTTTAAATCACCACAGCAAACCAGCTGCCTGTTTTTTATTTATTTATTTTTTCGTTGCCTTCTTTGTAACCATCAAGATTCAAATGGAACTAACCCTGTTTATTCAGTCCACTTCAATCTTCCTAAGCAATCACAATGATGAACACAAGTTTCAACATAAAAGCAGACAGCCGTTCTGGTCTCTGAAGATCACCTAGGTCTGGAGACCAGCGCAAGCTTCAGTAACTAAGAGTGGCTGAGTCTTTAGCATGTGGCTAAGCACAACCCACAGCTAACGGAAAATTCTGCATAAAAAAAGGTACATTTCTGAGTGACAAACTTGTCATACAGTTTTGTATTGGACTGTATAGCATGGGAAATGAGCACCAGAACACATGTGTCTTATGGACTGACGTATTCCTTTGAATCCAGTAAGCTTTCAGGGTGTGTGTGTGTTTGTTTTTTTTTAATCTTTTTCATCTCAAAATAAAAGTAAACCTTTGTTTCTTTCTTAAACGTCTCAGTACCTTCGCATTGTTCAAGTTGCCAAGGCTTAGGTAGGCAAAGTGCTTCTAAAACACCATTTAAAATAGTTAGACATATACATGTATACAAACATATGTGTGTATATGTACATGCGTACATTTATTGTCCTGTAAGGACGTGAGTGGATGAACAAGATCCAGAGGCCATTAAAATGTCCTTTTTTTTTTTTTTTTTAAAGTAAGCTTGTATAAGAACAGATCACTTTGATTAAAAACTTGAATGCAAAGGTACCCCTAACTCTTCAAGGGGTGTTATCACGAGGGTACATTGACAGCAACTTGATGATAGAAAGGCATTGTTTTCAGCTATTAAAGACACCATTTTCTTAGCACCAGTTTGTAGCACATCCAAACAAATTCAGTGTTTTGCTGTTACTCAATGCTTCTTCCTGTAGCTATATTGATAAATAAGTTAATATTAAGAGTACAGTAAGAACTGCATGTTAAAAAGCCATGATTCCAGTATTTCAGTACATTGTATATTCAGCACCAGATGCTATGTGAAGATTCCTGCAACTGTACGGTGACAGTTTTTGTGTCCCAACACTACGCAAACCTTATGTATTATTCAAAGTGGCCACAGATAGGCTGAGCTGTTAAAGGGAATCACATTTACCTATTAGACCCTCCCATCACAGAACCAGTGTTTGAAAATGGAAACGAAATCAAGGATATGTCCACACCTTTTTTTTTGTTTTGTTTTTTGCTTTTTGCATAGAATGCTATTTTTTTTGTTTTCCTGGACACCATTGGTGAATGACCACTTGGGGATCAGTGGAAATGAAGCTCCCCCGTTCCCCTCTCCACCCTGCCCAGGTCTTGAGAGCTACACGAAGCACTAGGGTGGCTGATGTCAGTTCACATGGGGTCACTGGCCGTAGGGGCCTCATATGTACCTGTTGTAAGGCCCCGTGACCCTGGTGAAGGCGTATGGAGACGTGGTCACCGTGGAATCTGTGGTCACCGAGATGGTCTTTTCCACCAGAGACTTGATGAAGCGCAGGTAGGTGGGCTCAGCGGGCTCGTGCGGCTCGGCCGGCTCCCGCTTCGCTTTTTTGCCATGCGTTTTCTGAGGCACATAATCCGGGCCGTACTTCTCACACTCTTCCTCTTTCTCCCGAGCTTTTTCAGCCATTTTGGCTTCCCAGTGCGCCAGGCCGTGCTTTGGTTCATTCATACTCTTGTGTTGGTAAAAGACCAGCGAGATCCTGGTGGGATTGTTCCTATCTGGGTTCTTTAGGGGGGTGGTGGCATGAAGCTCACGCTTTGCGCACTCAATGAGCAGGGACCCATGAGTTGGAGCCACAGCCAAACCCCCAAGGTCAGGATCCAGGAAGCTCTGTTCACTGTCTGACCAGACTTCTTCGTTGTCCTCTTTACCCGGACCCACCGCCTGGACCACAGGCATGGGCTGCTTGTCCTGACTGCCAGCATCGCTTAACCTGTACAGCACGCTGGGAGGAGCGGCAGCAGCTCCGTCCTGGCTCAGCCCTGGAAACATCTTGGAAAGCCCGTTGGTGGTGTGGGCAAGCGCGTTGTTGGTCTTGGGTTGCAGGTTCAGGGTGTGAAGGGAGCCCAGGCCTGTGCTGTAGTTGGGGGTCAGGGGAGCAGGTGGCTGAGGATCATTGTTTTTACAATCTAGGCTTGGGTTGCTGGAACTGGGTGGTAATCTGGAGGCAGCTCCCATGCAGGGGTCTTCCGCCTCGGGAGCCGAGTGGGGACGGAAGGGCCCCGCCTGGCAAACACTTGGTCTCAGGGTAGAACCGCTGGAGGTATCGCCCTGCAGGTTTTGGTTTCCGTAGTACTTCGAAGTGATCCTCTGGTCGTTGCCATACCTCTGCTGGTAGAGTGTGTGGATGGGTGGAAGATTCAGCCTGGAGAGATGATCTTGGTTTGGGTATCTGTATAAATCCATGGGTTGAGTCAGGGACGAATAGGAGCCCAGATAGGAGGAGCAGTTGTCCATGGACGCAGTGCCATTGCACTGATAGGATGGGTACTGGTTATTCTGATTTAAAAGTCCAGGATAGGGGTGCATGGGATTAGAAGAACTCAGATATGAACTAGCAGCCTGGGGGGAGGTGGAATAGAGATTCATGTGGTTGGCGCCACCATAAATATCTGACGGGTGCGGGGAGCTTGGATAAGGACTGATGGGATTGGGCCGTCTCATGTACACATTGCTGGACGTGGAGGAAGAGGAAGAGCTGACAGATTCTGACTGAGGGTTGCTGGTCAAAGTGTGCTGTGGCGGCAGCTGGGGTGCCTGGGGTCGCTGGCTCTGGTGGCTCTGGTGGCTCTGAGGGGTGACTGGTCCAGAATGTCGAAAAAGTTCTGTAGACAGGGTAAGATAGAGAAGAAACAAAGAGACAGGATTATTACTTGGTGAAGTTTAGTGAAGGTATTTTACTATAGGTGTGCACTCAAGATTATGTAACCTTCGGCCTGGGAAGGTGGCTCAGTGGTAGAGTGCTGGCCTTGCATGCATGAGGACTTGGGTTCAATTCCTCAGCACCACATAAACAGAAAAGGAGTGGAGCTATGACTCAAGTGGTAGAGCACTTGCCTTGAGCTGAAGAGGTGAGGGACAGTGCCCCAGCCTAGAGTTCAAGCCCCACGACTGACAAGAAAACATAAAAAAGTATTATGTAACCTTGCTTGGGGCCAGTGGCTCATGTCTGTAATCCTAGCTAATCAGGAAACTGAGACTTTGAGGATCACCATTCAAAGCCATTCTGGGTGGGGAATATAAATCCAATTGACTCTGATCTCTAATTAACCAGAAAAAAAAGCTGGAAGTGGAAATGTGGTTCAAGTGGAAGAGACCCTTCTTTGAGCAAAATAGGCCAAGAAGAGTGATACCCTGAACTCAAGGCTCAGTACTGGCATGGCACATGTACGTGTGTGTGCAAACACATGCATGCACACACGTATGTACAATGCAACTCTAGAAAGCAAAGGCTTTCATTACTATCTGGCATCTTTTTTTTCCTTTGTCTACAAGAGTTAGAAATATATAGAAGTAAAATGCAGAACTTTGAATAGTCTACTGTGGTAAGGGAAGAAAGAATTGTAATAAACATTTGCCAGCAGGTATTCTACTGAGATCTTCCTCCCCACATGCCTGTCTGAGTGTCTCTTCTTTCTTCTTTTCCCCATTTCTCTTCCTTGACTTTGCTTTTCCTTCCCAAAGGTTTCTGCAAGGTCACTTCAGGTGGCTTTTTCAAATACCCATTGCAAGTAGAGGTGTGATGGAGCAAGAGGCACAGGTGTGTTGTAGAAATGGGCTGTTTCTAGACCCCCCCCCCCCTTCCTCTATCTCTGGAAAAGGGGGCCAAAAGCCTAAGATCTCTAGACTGTCAGTAAATTTAATGAATATTGTCTGAAAAAAACCACTCAGAAGGGACAAAGTTCAAACTGATCGTACTTCACAGCCACAGTGGGCAGTGAGCCCAGCTGACTTTATGGAAGTCAGCCAACTAACCAGGATTTATTAACTATCTTTACCATATTGTTCTACATTAACTTAGTCCCTGTGAGCTTGGGAATTCATCAGTAGAGAGATTTGCTTTCACAAAGGATTGGTGGTTGGTTCTAAGCAAATGTGTATCTGTAAAAATATACATTTTTGTGTGCTTTTTTTTTAAAGGCTAAGAAAGAAGAATTGGACTGGAGGCAGGATTCAAATGGTAGTGCTCCAGCCATTTGTAAGAATTCGACGCTCTGAACTCAGTACTAGCCCCTCCCCACCACAAAATATATCTACCCCTTGTTGCCAATAAATCACATTTTAAGATGCCATTTTTTTAGTGTTATAGTCTTAAGACTTGAAACATCCTTAAATTTCTCTTCATTCCAATATTTTGTCCCCCATGGATTTTATTTTTCATTTGGAAACATTTATCATATTTATTGTTATATTTCCACTGGTCCTACCCCAATTTGAGGTCTTGGTTTATTGTATGACTCTAAATGCTCTTCTTTTAATTTAGCTATTTTTTTGCTATCCTGTTGACTCAAATCCCATTCTACCACTTAGCTGTTTAAAAAAATCCACAAATTTCCTGATTACATACAATAAAATCCAAACTTCTCCCAGAGGAGGTACTACAGAACAAGTAGTCCTTGCCCTTTGAGCCCTTTGAGAAGTTTCTTTAGTGCATACAGAACTAGGACCTGGCTGATCTCTTGCTGCCCACATGGATTTCCCTCGCTCAGGATGAGTGGATGCGTCAAGCCACATCTGGCAAAGCCCCTCCCTTCCCCCCTCCCCCCATGGCACTCACCTGCCAGCTGTTTGGCCTGGCCTACAGTTTCAGTCTGCTTTGTCCGTGATGAGGCTGACTTTTCCTTCTCATTCTTGCTTGAGTTGTTCTCCAAAGAATTGGAAAGCTTCTCAGCGGCAGCTTTCCTGGCTTCAAGTTTCCTTTGTCGACAACTCTTGGCCGGCTCGGCTAGCATCCGGACTTTGTGATGAAAACGGGTGAGAACCTCAATAGCACCACTGCGTTTTTTCTCCTCCTGGCCTTCCACACTCCCGAACTCATCCACATCAGAGATTTTGTACAGAGGCAGTACGTGGAGCTGCTCATCCTCAGGTTTCACTCCAAATTCTCGATTGCCTTCTTTTGTGAGGGTGCATACCTGGGAGGGAAGGGGACAGGACAGCTACAGTGGCAGATCCCAAAGGGCTGCATGGGCTGGGTAGGATTGATGAAATGCAAATTACTGTACACCTGTGTCTATTTGAGTCTACTGGGAACTATTACAGGTCCTGACTCTGATTCCAGAGAGAGAGAGACCACACCCCCCAACTAAAGGAGGAAACCTCTCGATTTTATGTATGGGACAAGTGGGAAGCTCATTTTAAAAGATGCCAAAAATCAGGTGCTGGTGGCTCACACCTGTAATCCTAGAGACTCAGGAGGCTGAGATCTGAGAATCAGCCCAGGTGGGAAAGTCCATGAGACTCCTATTGCCAATTAACTTCCAAAAACCTTAAGGGAAGCCGTGGCTCAAGTGATAGAGCACTAGCCTATCACTAGCATTAGCAAAGCCCAGAGACAGTGCGACAGTGCCTAGGCCCTGAGTGCAAGCCACAGGGGAGACACACATACACACACACACACACACACACACACACACACACACACACACACACACACACACACACACACACACACACACACACACACACACACACACACACACACACACACACACACACACACACACACACACACACACCCCTTCCACTGATTTAATCTGATGCTGATAGTTAACACCTACTTTACCTCTGCTCTCTACTCATACTGCAGTGGAATTTCACAAGTCCCATGCCTGCATTCTAACACTGTCCACACACACACACACACACACACACACACACACACACACACACACA
Source organism: Dipodomys spectabilis (assembly GCF_019054845.1). Taxonomy (NCBI): domain Eukaryota; kingdom Metazoa; phylum Chordata; class Mammalia; order Rodentia; family Heteromyidae; genus Dipodomys; species Dipodomys spectabilis. The sequence continues at coordinate 4,592,234 of NW_024870974.1, forward strand.
CACACACACACACACACACACACACACACACACACCCCTTCCACTGATTTAATCTGATGCTGATAGTTAACACCTACTTTACCTCTGCTCTCTACTCATACTGCAGTGGAATTTCACAAGTCCCATGCCTGCATTCTAACACTGTCCAACAAATTCAAGAAACTTCTACAAGGTAACATAGTGAAAAACAGAAGCTGAACATTTGGTTGAATTGCTTGGCAGGTGACTTAACATTTCTTCTTCTGTGGTGATCATTATACATATTTTAATTGTGGTACTACAAAACTACCATCATTGGTTTCAATGCATGATGGTTTTTAAAATACTAGCTTTGGGGGCTGGGAAGGTGGCTCAGTGGTAGAGTGCTTGCCTTGCATGCATGAGGCCTTGGGTTCGATTCCTCAGCACCACATAAGCAAAAAAAAGAAAGCTGGAAGTGGTGCTGTGTCTCAAGTGGTAGAGCGCTAGCCTTGAGCTGAAGAGCTGAGGGACAGTGCCCAGGCCCAGAGTTCAGGCCACGACTGGACCCCCACCCCCCCAAAAAAAATACTAGCTTTTGGGGAGTATTTACTGTTTGCTAAATGGGAAAAATAAGAGACCAATTAATATAATATAAAATCAGTGGAAGATACTTTTAAAAAATGTACACAAGCGCCGCTCTCCGACGCCAGCGCCATGCCATCTCTCGTTCGCCGAGCTCCAGCCGAAGGAGAAGGGGGTGTTGAGGCCGCTCCGCCATGGCTCGCACCAAGCAGACCGCCCGCAAGTCCACCGGGGACAAGGCGCCCAGGAAGCAGCTGGCGACCAAGGCCGCGCGCAAGAGCGCGCCCTCCACCGGAGGGGTGAAGAAGCCGCCCCGCTACAGGCCTGGTACTGTGGCCTCCGTGAAATGAGACGCTAGCAGAAGTGCACAGAACTTCTGATTCGCAAGCTCCCTTCCCAGCGTCTGGTGCAAGACATTGCTCAGGACTTCAAAACAGATCTGCGCTTCCAGAGCGCAGCTGTTGGTGCTTTGCAGGAGGCAAGTGAGGCCTATCTCGTTGGCCTTTTTGAAGATACCAATCTGTGTGCTATCCATGCCAAACGTGTGACAATTATGCCAAAAGATATCCAGATATCCAGCTAGCACGCCGCATACGTGGAGAACGTGCTTAAGAATCCACTAAAACGGGAGGCATTTCATTCTCAATCCCCTCCCCCCCTTTTCTTGTTATCAGTGGTTCTGAATGTTAGATTTTTTTTCCCATGGGGTCAAAAGGTACCTAAGTATATGATTGCCAGTGGAACAATAGGGGACAGAAATCAGGTATTGGCAGTTTTTCCATTTTCATTTGTGTGTGAATTTTTAATATAACTGTGGGGATATAAAGCATTAATGCAAGTCAAAATGTTTCAGCAGTTCAACTTTATAACAATTATAAATCTGTTAAATTTTTCTGGGCAATGCCAGCATTTGGATTTTTTTAAAAATAAGTAAATTTCTTATTGATGGCAACTAAATGGTGTTTGTAGCATTTTTATCCTACTGGTAGATTCCATCCGTTCACTCCACTTTTCTAACTGAGTTGTCCTACATGAAAGTTCATGTTTTTAATGTTGTCTGTCTTCTGTGCTGTTCCTGTAAGTTTGCTATTAAAATACATTAAACTATAAAAAATAAAAAATGTACACATAGTCTCACTATTATATGGAAATAGCGATTAACATGAGATAATACGGTGAGTTTGTTACCTGCTACCCAGAGTTTTCCAAAGTCATGTTGCCAAGGCATCTTTTTCCTCACAAGCAAATACTCCTTTTCACGGTGTGGGTGGGAGGCTGGGTAATCTGGATTTGAACTGAGGGCTCTGCTGCTTTTCTGTTTGCTAGGCGGGAACTTGGCCATACCTCTTGCTCTTCTTGTTCCAGGTATTTTTTGAAATAGGATCTTGCTTTTGCCCAGATTTGTCTGGAACCTGACAGGTGTGTGTTACCATGCCCACTTGTTGGTTGAGATGGGGACTCTTATGAACATTTTCCTCTAATATCCCCAGTAGCCAGGATGACAGCTATGAGCCCCAAGCGCAGGCCCCTATTAAGACATCCAAGGCTTCCTTCCACCTTCCTCTAGAGGCAAATTCCCCTTGATTTTCGATCTCCACACTTTCTATCACCCTCCTGGAAGGAAACAGGGCTATCTCTAGAACCTACAATAACTAAGTGATGAATTATTTCACTCATTTCTCAGAATCTATGGTAGGTATATAGAATCTAGCATAGTAAACGCTGAATGCTTGACAAGGGAGGAATTTATATGTGGTTGGCAGGCCTTGTGTTTCCCTCTAGAATTACGATTATTCCCTACCAGGTATCCTGAATGTCGAGAGATTGTTTAGAAATGGCCAAGTACAGACGATGATTTAGATTACCACTAGGAATTCCCCAAATTCCCCAAATAGTTTTCTACTATTAAGAAAATCTGTTCCGAATAGTAGTTGGTAGGCCAAGGAAGGTCTCCTTGCCAACAGCACTTCATGTATGTATGCTTGCTCTCTAGACACACCTTCGGAGAACCCAGTACTGTAGGTCTCCACTCCCTCTGAGGAGGGCAGCCCCTCTTACCAATGTGCTGCCATTCGGCATATTGTGTAGGTCCCTGTGGGCGTGAGCACAGAAGTCCAAGCACGCAGTCACCCCAGAGAATGGGCGACCTTCCCCCAGACCCAGGCGGCACTCCGGAGCTCTGTGTTCGAACTCAATCTGAGAAGAACAAAAGCATGTGTGTCAGTTAAGGACATTGGGTTTTACTCGTAGATAGACCCCATATTCTAAATACTCTTGGATATAAGCAATTTAAATGCTTAGTTTAAGCCAGGGACCAGTGGCTCAGGCCTGCAATCCTAGCTACTCAGGAGGCTGAGATCTGAGGATTGTGGTTCAAAGCCAGCCCAGGCAATTAAGTCTGTGAGAGTCTTATCTCCAATTAACCACGAGAAAACCAGAAGTGGTGCTGTGGCTCAAGTGGTAGAGCTAAAGAGTACCTTGAGCTAAAGAGTTCAGGGACAGCGCCCAGGCCCAGAGTTCAAGCCCTACAACCGACACCCCTCCCCTCGCCCCCACAAAGAAAAATAGTATCTGACTTTTTCTTTACCATCTACCCATGTAACCATTGCCATGAGTCAGATTACAAAGTGCATAGTCAGCATTCCCTGAGACCATGCTCTTCCCAGGATGAGGCATACATTCTATTTCTTTTTTTCACTTTAGTATCTAAGATTTCCAGTCGGATATTGAAGAGAAGTGATGAGAAGAACCGTATTTGTCTTGTTCCTAACCTTAGGGTAAAAGCATTCAGCCGTTGAGTAAAGTTCAGTATTATACAATGCTTCTGATTGTTCACCTGTTCCCCCTGACAGATAGAGATACTTCCTTTCTATGGGTGCAGATTATTAAGTGCTTTTTCTTCAAAAAACTGATCATATATTTCCTGCTGAAAGATTGAATAACTTCAATCTTTCAAATTATCTTTCAGTAGTTATACAAAGGGGACATTAAGGTTTGTGTGTCAAAGGAGCCAAGCATTTCTGAAAGAACTTCAGTTTTAGTCATTTGGTAGAACTTTTATATATTGTAAGATCTGATTTATACTATAAGACTTGATTTGCTAAGCTTGCAAAGAAATGTTTACACAAGTATTCATAAGCATTGGAGTGTGGCTTCATTTTCCCTTCATGCCTTTCTCTGGTTCTACTGTTAGCCTCAGAATGAGTTGGGAAGTTTTGACACTTAAACTCTGGAACTGTGAACAGAACTGGCAGCATTTCTTCCTTAAATGGGTCAAGGGGCTGGGAAGGCGGCTCAGTGGTAGAGTTCTTGCCTTGCATGCATGAGGCCCTGGGTTCCATTCCTCAACACCACATACACAGAAAAAGCCAGAAGTGGTGCTGTGGCTCAAGTGGTAGGTTGCCAGCCTTGAGCTGAAGAGCTGAGGGAAAGCGCCCGGGCCCAGAGTTCAGGCCCCATAATTGACCAAAAATTAAAAAAAAATAAGATTAAAAAAAATGATGGGTCCAATTTGCTAAAGAATCATCTAGGCCAAGACTTTTCATTTAACTACAGACTACATAGACATAAAGAACAGAGAGCTACACACGGTCTAAATTGTTTTCCTGTAGTGAGCGCTGGCAATTTGTCTCATTTAAAGATCTCTTTTGGGGGCTCTCTCCATCTCCTCTAATTTGCTGGACTCACTCGTATAAAGTGTTAACATTTCTCTGTTTAATATCTAAGGGATCTTTTGTGGTCTACTCTCCTTTCCTTATTTGTTGTAGTGCTGGGCATTGATTGTAGCCAGAACCTTGAGGCTGCCAGGCAAGTAAGTACTCTTCCACGTGGTCCAGTCCTTCTGCACTTTCTATCGTGCCACTAAACTTTGTCCTATAGGCTTCAAACACTTGATACCCCTGTCTCTACCTCCCCAGTAGTTGAGATTGCCAGATCTGTGCCACCATACACCTTTGGGGTGAGCTGTGTTTCTCCCTCCGTACTTTCCCCCGGAAGTACTGAGAATTAAACCCAGCCAACTTGCCAAGCCAAGTGCTCTACCATCAAGCTACCTCTGCAGCCAATATTCCTACTGTATTCCATCTAGTTTTTTCCTTATTAGATTGTCTTTTGGTTTCTCTGATTTGTTCTCTTAGTCTCTGTATTTTATTTCATTTATTCTTTGTATTTTTCCCCTCTATTCTGCCCTTTAGGACTTAAATTGCTTTTCAATATCTAGTTTCTTGAGTAGATGCATCGAATACTGACTTGAGAAATTGCATTTTTCTAACGTCATGTTTAATATCATTTCTTGTCATTTGGTTTGAGATACTTTGATTTCCCATGTGATTTCTTCTTTAGCTCTATCTATTTGTAATAAGTTTGTTGCTAAGTTTCTAGACACTTAAGGAGCTTTTTAGGTACTCTTCTGGTACAGAATATTAATTATAGAGAATATACTAGTATTTTAAAATTTATTGGTAATTGTTTCATAAACCAGAATATCTTGGCAAATATCTACCTTGGTAAACCATGCTTGTGTACCTGGATATTATGTTAATTTTGCTGTTGGATGAGAGCTTTATACACATTAATTAGGCCAAGTGGGTTAAATGTTTTGAGTTTGTTTTTTTTTAGTCTTATGCTTCTTTAATTCTTTTCTTTTTACTTCTATCAATTATTGTGGCAAATTCAAATCTCATTGTGTGGATCTTTGTTTGATGATTCCGCATTTGAACTCAGGGCCTCATACAAGGCAGATGCTCTCCTGATCACTGAGCCACTGGTGATTCTGAAACAGGGGCTCACTTCTTGCTCAGACATAGGTTGAGACTAAAACCCATTTATGCAGGTCATTGGTGTATCACGCCTGTAATCCTAGCTACTCAGGAAGCTGAAGATCTCAGTTTGAAGCCAACTTGTATAGGAAAGTCTGTGAGACTTGTATCTCCAATTAATTACCAAAAAAGCCAGAAGTGGAGCTGTTGCTCCAGTGATAGAATGCTAGATGGGCAAAAGAGCTCAGGGACAGCATTCAGACCCCGAATTCAAGCCCCAGGACTAGCATACACAAAGAAGATTATTTTCTGACATGTGCACCTGCCTCTACCCGACCCTGCTTTTATCATATTAACCAACACGTTATTTCACTTGTCTGTCCTATTAAGACACAAAAATTGCATCACCTTCTTTATGTCTCTAGTGAATAACCACAGAACAGTACCTGATGGGCTTTCACATGTTTTTGTAGTTAATACAGTGAAGACTTCATGGTTCAGGTTTTTTGTTTTTTGGGGCTTTTTTGCCTTCTTTTGGGGTAATGTCTGTCCCAAATTACTTATCTAAGATACACTAATACACAAAAAAGAAGCAAAAAGATGTTCCTGCTGGGTTAATAGAGTCAAGGCCAAACAAAAGGGACTATGGTAAGCTCTGGACATTTGTTTGTACTTTGTTTACAGACTGATAGGCTATTGGAACCTCTAGTTGGGGGACACATAATTTTATTATGATTACTAAAATTGTTTTACCATGGCTTTAGCCATACAAGGTGAGTAGAACTTTAAAAAGTCATCATCTTTAAAACTAAATAGAGTAAAAAATAAAACAAAAACTCTCGTGGATGGTTTGAGTTCTATGAACCCAAAACAAAACAGTGACTTGATTTTAACAATTAAGTTTTAAAAACAAAGGTCAAAGATAAGAATTACCTCAAACATTTTTTACAATAATAAAAAAAATCTTGGCTTAGGTGTAATATGAATAACAAATAATTAAAATCAGCGTGAACACTCATTTAAGCTTACCTGATTATGGTATGCATCTGGTGCAAGCGTCTTGTATTTTGGGGCAAGAAGAGTGGCCAGATTTTGAAAATATGACTCTAGTTTTTCTTCCTGTACCAAAATGAACAATTCAACAAATTAACTTCTAAACCATTCTCCATATAGGGAAGAGGAAAGCAGTAACATTATTCTCTAAGACTGGATCCAAATACAGTGTATACAGCCTTTCTCTATTAAATAATGGTATCATCTTAAAAATGATGATTCTAATGCCACCTAATTTTTGTGCTATTAAGGGTATCTTGGAAAGATTCATTTCTACTTTGCATGTGAATGTTTGGCCTTCTATAAAACAAGTCTATGCTGGTGGGAGGGTTAGGTGAATGAAGCTGCTTGGTTTGAAAGGGGTCAATTTCTACCACCACAGTCTAATCACCTGCCAAGGAAGATAAACTATTTCAAACGATTTTGCAGAAGGGAGACACTGTCCAAAGAAATGTACTCATTGCAACCCCTCTGTACATCACCTTTATAATAACAATTTTCAAAAAAGCACTTTGCTTGTCTATTTATATTTCACTTTAGGAAATTTACTCAAAAGGGAAAATGCTATACAGAGTGCTTGGCTACCTTCCTGTCATCCCTAACTACAAAGACCAGATCTTTCAAATAAGCCACTTTTTCAAATGGCAGGTGGTAGTATTTAGTTGTTGTACTCATTACTGAGATGTTCATATTTCAAATTATCACTCTAAAAGAAAAGGTTCAGGAAGCTGAGCACTGGTGTCTCACACCTGTAATCCTAGCAACTCAGGAGGCTGAGATCTGAGGATCATGGCTCAAAGCCAGTCCGGGTAGAAAAGTCCATGAGACTCTTATCTCCAATTAATTACAGGAAAACAAGAAGTAGTGCTGTAGCTCAGGTAGTAGAGTGCAAGTCTAAAGAGGAGCCCATGGGCAGTGATCAGGCCCAGGGTTCAAGGCTCAAGGCTGGCAAAAGGGAAGGAGGAGGAGGAAAAAGTGGAGGAGAAGACAGAGGAGGAGACAGACAGAGGCGGAAGAGGAGGAAGAGGAGAAGGAAGAGGAGGAGGAGGAGGAGGAGGAGGAGGTTTGGAGATACAAAATTTAGAAGACAAGAAGGACTTTGTATGGAGACCTTCAGTTTAAGAGATCAATAAGGATATAGTTCTTTGGGGTTGGAATCATGGCTCAGTTGGTAGAGTGACAGCCAATAGGCAAAGCATCAGGTACTGAGTTCAAATCTTGGTCTTGCAACAAAAAGAAAAAGCTCTTTTTTGGATTTTTCATGGAAACTGGTTGAAGTGACAAACACCTATCAAGATCTTTATTACAGAAAATAAGATCCCTCAGAAAAGAAATTGTAACATGAGTTCATTAATTTGTTTTCCTTTCATTATAGACGTAGATAGTAAACTTAGAAAATTTTCCATAGAATTTAATTGTACTTAAAAATTTTAAAATAATACACAAGGCATATACAGAGAAATTTGGTCACATTCAAATGCAAAGTATACTGAGGTTTCTTGCTCAGTGAGCAGGCTCTAGACCACATGATGGTCCAAATGCTATTAGATTTTATGGCAACCCAAAAGTTATGCAGTAGATAATTTAGAGGTGGTTTCAATGAGAAATCAGTGTTCACCTACTTCAACCCTTGCATGTTCAAATCTGTTAGGTTTTTGAATGCACTCCCTACAGTAACTTAAATCCTTTGGCATGTAATGAAAATTGATTATAAATGACTTCTGAATGTGATGATCATGAACATGACTAATACAAATTCCAATTTAAAGATACTTATCACCAATCCTAATTTAGGTTCCACACTGAAGAGACAGCCTCTTAACATTCTTCAGTTAACACGAAAAATAATATAAAAGGCTATCTGTAGGAAGAACTTGTGATGCTCAAGTTCAAAGCTCTTGCTTTGGCATGGTTAGGTTAACTTTCTACATTATTTTCATTGTGTTGAGTCATCCGCTACGAAATCCTGGGAATAAGAGCACCACCAGAATACGTCCCATTGCTCCCTTCATCCATGGTCCTATGGAAAATAAGATTATACAGCAGGAAGTAAACCAACCTCTTTTGGATCATCCCCAAGCAGCTTAAATTTTCTTGGGTTCTTGCTTCTGGCAAACTTACATCCATTGTAGTACATGCTCCATGAACAACCAAAAGAAAAGGAGGCACCGAAGGTCTCTGGGTCCAGCCCCTGACAGGCACAGGTTCTCCTGAGAAATCAAAGCATCAAGTTTAAGACTCAGTACAGATTGGACATATACAGAGGAAGAGACAGAGACTGATAAAACTATCTCATGTTCTGGGTGCATGTAATACAACGAACTTGGAATAAAGTCCAACCTCACTCTGGCCTATGCTGAGGCCAAACCACACCCAGAATAGAATTCGATTGACAATATCCAAACCTGTGTGATCCTAGCACTGCAAATTAAATAACTTTTTTTTTTTTGCATTCTATTGCACAAAGAAAAATATGCGTTGCCAGGTGTGGTGACACATACTTGTAATCTCAGCACTTAGAAGGTCAAAGCTTGCTAATTCCAGGGCAGCCTGGTTATGTGAGGAGACAACCGGAAACGTTGACATAATGCAGTGTGCTCAGGTGTGCAGCATCAAACAAAGACAGAGCGATTAGCAGCACCCTGGAATTGCTCTGCTTCCTGCCGGCCCTGTCTCCTAAAAGTAGTTTCCTCAGAGCAGACAAGTTGTTCTGCACAGGTAAATGAAATCAATGAGCCTATTGTGTCTAGCTTATTTTTGCAACATTCTATTTAGAGTCCTTCCTAGTTTTTAACTGAAACATATTGCCTTAATCAGATACAGCCTAGTAACAGACCAATACCTAGAGAAACAAAAGAAAAACTTACATTTGAATAGTCTTAGTGTTTATTTTGAAATCACTGAATGTATATGGTGGTGGAATAATGGGTTGTGGGCCAGGTGCCAGTTGTTCGTGGCTGTAACCATAGCAATTCATGAAGCTGAGAGATGAGGATCATAGTTGGAAGCCAGCTCAGGCAAGAAAAGTCTGTGAGACTCTTATCTCCATAAACTATTCAGAAAATGCTAGAAGTGGTGCACTGTGGCTCAAGTGGTAGAGCACTAGCCCTGAGCATAAAGAGGCTAGGCCCTGTGTTCAAGCCTTAGGACTGGCAAAAAGAAAAAAAAAAAGAAAAATAATGGGTTGTGGTCTGAGGTTGTGGCAAAGTGGTAGAGAATTTTGCCTAGCATGTGTAAGCTTTGAGTTTGATCTCCAGCAATGCAAAAAAATGAACCTCCAACAGTTAGTTACTGTCAAGAATTACAATACAAAGTGAAAGTAGAACCAATTGTAATTAGCCAATAATCTTAACTATGGATTATCTAAAACTGGATAAACCCAGGATTGGAGTTAGAATTTATTTCATGTCATCCCACCAAAGAAGCCTAAAAGTAATGGTATGGATAGACAGACATTAGTGTCCAAATATGATTTCCCTCAAAACAATCATAGGTTCGTAAATTAAAAAAAAAAAAATCAGACTGCTCATTTTCATGAGGATGTAGGTATACTGTTGGCAAGAATATACCAAAAAAGCAAAAACAAACAACCAAAACAACCAAAACAAAGCAGCTGCCTTGGAAGAAAACATGGCAGTTCTAGAAGTTTATTATATGAACAATAACATTCCTAGAAAAATACCCAAGCAAATGTACAACACCACTAAACAAGCATGGACAAGGATGTTCATCACGGCATTATTTACAACAGCAAAAATGAAACAATTCAGGCCCATTCACTGCAGAATGCACAAAGGGCACACACATGCAAAGGCATATTAATAGCTGTGAACAGAACCTAAAAAACTGACTGTTGTCACAATACCGATGAATCTTGAAAACACAAAGGATAATGTTATAATTGGACTAAAATGAAATGTACAGCGTAGGCAAAATTTCCTATTCTAGTCTACATACCATGGCGACCAAAAGTTTATTAGTGGTTGTCATTTATAGGACTGAAGCACCTAATAGACATGGTGTTTTCTTCGTGAAGTGACAAAAATACTCCAGAATACGGAAAGCAAGAGAAGGACTAATACTGTCCAAAAAGAAATGGCCTCTTGACTTATGTAATTGTAACACCTCTGTATATCACCTTTATAATAACAATTCTTAATATTGTAGAATTTAACTCTATTTTCAAAAATCCCTCCATTACAAGATAGAGTAACTGTAACCTCAAGTTGACTTCCTACAAAAAGAGGCTACTAAAAGACAATTTTCTTTTAAATATCATTAGAATCAGCACAAGACTGTCATTTTACTAAGACTCAGATTTTGGCTTATATTTTGATGATGATTTAATAAGACAAATATGAAAATGTTCATAAACAAAAGAGATTTTCAAATTCTTAAACTTTTAGTTGCCGTGTGGTTTCTAAATGGCTCATTTAAGGGCTGGGAAGGTGGCTCAGTGGTAGAGCGCTTGCCTTGCATGCATGAGGCCCTGGGTTCAATTCCTCAGCACCACATAAGCAAAAAAAAAAAAAAAAGCCGGAAGTGGCGCTGTGGCTCAAGTGGTAGAGCGCTAGCCTTGAGCTGAAGAGCTGAGGGACAGCTCCCAGGCCCAGAGTTCAGGCCCCACAACCGGACCCCCCCCCCAAAAAAAATAAATGGCTCATTTAAAAATGAAAATTATATCAGTGACTCAAAAATGTATGCAGTACCAGAATATGGCAAATAGTGGCATACAATGGTAACGGCAGCTATATGGGAGGTAGAGATAGGAGGATCATGATTTGAAGCCACTGCAATACAAAAAGAAGACCTTCTCTGAAAAAATGACTAAATACATAAAGGGCTGCAGGAATGTCTCAAGAGGCAGAGTTCCTATCTAGTAAAACCCTAGGACTGCCAGCAAAAATACCAGAAGAAAGAAAAACTAGCAAAATAATTCAACTTACAGTTTGTTTAATATCAAAATAGAAGTCAACTAAATAACTGAACTAGTCTATGAGTATCAATGGATACAAAGCTATCAAACCAGAGTTAGATGGGGAATACTGATGGGTGAAGATGACAATACTTGAACAAAGAGAAGGCCGTGAATTTCAACACAATTAAGAACCAAAACAGTGTGTGTGCCCTGCCCTGGATGTGAAAACTAAGATGGCACCTAATTTTCATAACACCTATGAAAGTACTTGCCAGTGAATACACCCATGCATGAACACATAGTTTATACCATATAGTAATGTACAATCTGTCTAACTTCTATGTACAGGAGGCTGGGGGTAAAGAAATAAGATGAAACCAACCAAATCTCATGGATTTTCCTGCCTGGGCTGACTTTGAACCACCATCCTCAAATCTCAGCCTGAGTACCTAGGATTACAGATATTGAGCCATGGGTGCCTGGCCAATGTAGGAATTTTAAAGAGAAGCTATTGCTTTAACCAAGCAATTCCAAGGGGGTTGGGGAGAGAGAGAATCACACGTACAAAAAAGCTTCTGAATCATGTATTCCAAACTAGTACACTTTGAAGAAAGAAAAGCAGATCCCAGGAATAGGTACAATCTCATCAGTCAAATGCATCATCTTCCCCTAAGTATGCACTGAAACCAGATCTGTCCAGGAAATTAACAGGTGTAAGCCTGAATACTGACATTAAAATAGTCACACTGGACATCAGTATAAGTTTTTATTTGGGGGAAAAGCCTTACTGTTTGGGATACATACTCAAACCCTTAAAGAGTTGTATCTCTGATTTACTTTAAAACATTAGAGAGGTGGAGATAAACTTTGAGACAGATACATGGAAAACTATTGACAAAACATTGACTAATAGTGATGCCATACAATGAGTACATTTGCCATTTGCTACAAAGAGCTGTTGTTATTTGTGTTGGTGATTTTGTTGCGGGGGGGGGGGGGGGGGGGGCTAGTCCTGCAGCTGGAACTCAGGTCCTAGGCACTGTCTTTGAGCTACTTTTGCTCAAGGTTAGTGCTCTACTACTTGAACCACAGATTTCTTTTTTTGGTAGTTATTTAGAAATAAGAATCTCCTGAGCTGGATCCCTGTGGCTCACTGTAATCCTACCTACTCAGGAAGCTGAGACATGAGGACCATGATTCAAAGCCAGCTCGGGCAAGAAAGTCCATGAGACTCTTATCTCCAATGAACCACCACAAATCCAGAAGTGGCACTGTGGCTCAAGTGGTAGAGTGCTCGCCTTGAGCTGAAGAGCTGAGAGACAGTGCCCAGGCTGAGAGGTCAAGCCCCATGACCACCAAAATAAATAAATAAATAATAAAATAGATAATAAAATAAAAATTAAAAAAAATCTCATGGCCTTTCCAGCCTGGGCTGGCTCTGAACTGTGATCCTCAAATCTCAGCCTTCTGAGTAGCAAGAATTATAGGCATGAGCCACCAGCACCTGGCATGAGTCATTTTTTATAATATACAATTTCTTGCAATGTTTGACACCACGTACCAGGCAGAGAGCAATTCTGGCTTAGCCTCCTTGTGATGACTGATCCAGCCCCACAGCTCTTCCTTGCCAAGGCAATGTTGGTTAAGTTTAGTCATAAAAGAGGACTCTCAAAGGGATGTCTATGGAGAACAGCTGGTGTGGCTCACAGGAAACATACAATCAGTTTTTGACTTTCCCACTACAAGAGGCTCTTCCCTAGCCCCGTGGTGGGTGGTTATGGTGTGTGTGGGGGCAGAGGAAACAAGCTCAGTGAGCTGTTCACACAGCTTTGAAATGGAGTCGGCAGCATAAACCTACTCTGTATTGGCAAAAAGTCCTGAATTTCACTCCTGCCATTCATGAAATATAATCCATTGACAGATTAGAAAAAACTTAAAAACTTACTTGGGAATGAAGTTTCTCTTGACATGTGGATTACGGGTGTGTTTTGGTAATACATTTCTTTTTTGTTTTAAATGTTAATTGTGGACAATTGCTCCAAGTATACAGAGACCCCCCCCCCCCCCCCCGCCCCAGCTTACACATACCATTAAGTAATTACACATCTTTACCCTGAAATTCTGGACAAAGAAAAGCCAAAATATACAAAGAGACCTTTAAAATGTCTTAATATTTACAGTTTGGTACTTGCCAACTATTTATACCAATTAAACAAATTATAGTTTTCCAAGATTCTAGTGAATTTTTCCTGACTTTTAGTTGCAAAACAACAGAATTTAGTAAGTTCTGAAGAAAGTTTCATTTCAGGTCAGATTTTTAGTTCACATAATGGTGTTAGTAAGAAATGAAGACAAAGTCTAAGAGAAAGGTACCCAGAGATACCATTAAGAAATAATGATTAGGGGCTGGGAAGGTGGCTCAGTGGTAGAGCGCTTGCCTTGCATGCTTGAGGCCCTGGGTTCGATTCCTCAGCACCACATAAGCAGAAAAAAAAAGCCGGAAGTGGTGCTGTGGCTCAAGTGGTAGGGTGCTAGCCTTGAGCTGAAGAGCTGAGGGACAGCGTCCAGGCCCAGAGTTCAGGCCCCACGACTGGACCCCCCCAAAAAAGAAATAATGATTAACCAGTTGTTGATGGCTCACACTTGTTATCCTAGCTACTGGGGAGGCGAAGATCTGAGGATTGCTGTTCAAAGCCAGCCAGGACAGAAATTATCTGTGAGACTCTAATTAACACCCCAAAACTAAATGAAGCTGTGGTTCAAAGTGACAGAACACTAGCATTGAGCACAAAAGCTCAGGGACAACACTCAAGCCCTGAGTTCAAGCCCCATGACTGACAGAAATGAAAGAAAGAAAGAAGGAAGGAAGGAAGGAAGGAAGGAAGGAAGGAAGGAAGGACTGTTTGCATGCAACCCCAAGAAACTTAAATTCAGCTAGAACTGAATCAGCAGCGACTTAGAATGTCATGCCATCAAGTCTAAGATAAATTATGTTGAAAAATAATGCAGTTAGGTTCCAGCCACTCAGGAAGCTGAGATCTATGGGTCAGGTTCGAAGACTGCCTAGGTAGAAAAAAGTTATGAGACAACTCCAATTTACCAGCTTTGGCTCAAGTGGTTTCCAGTCTGAGAGTATGAGCCCCAATACTAACAAATTCCTACTAAATTCTATTGTCAATATATACACGGTATGTCTTAACCTTTATTTTCTTTCTGGTTAAAGGTTATCTGCCACACTTTTTTCCAGAAAGAATAAGGAAAGTGTATGATAGATCAAAAAGCATTTGACTGCTGTACATCTACCCAGAATATCACAAGTCAGGATACTTGTTCATTGCTGCACTATTCATAATAGCCAAGCTATGGAAACAGCACAGATGCCCTTACTAGACGAGTGGTTGCAAAAAAAAAAAAAAATGTGGTACCTATACACAATGGAATTTTACACAGGCATTAGAAAGAATAATATTATGTCATTTGCAGGGAAACGGATGAACCTAGAACAAGTCATGGTAAGTGAGGTAAGCTCACAGAGACAAATGGCTCATGTTTTCATGAGTGGAAGCAACATCTAAAATACACTAGGACATGATAAGGAATTATATAGTCATTCACAAACAGTGAAACCAAAGGAAGATATTCTACGGAGATGAACACAAATAATGCCTATGTGCTTCTGATCATATAAAATAATATTTACTAAAATGAACCCCAGGAAATGGAAACAAGATGTTTTTTCGTTGCTGTTTCTTTTCTTTTCTTTTTGTTTTGTTTGTTCATTGTCTTTGGAAGGGTGAAGGGAGACAAAGAAATGCAGGGACAAAGAAAGCATGAGCAGCAGTGGCATTCACTGGACACTATGTTGAAAATGAAGCAACTGGTGGCTGAGAATGGGAGGGGAAGGGAAAGGTGACATGGACCCAAAAGAAATGTACTCCTTCCCTGACGTATATAACTGTAGCCCCTCTGTGTATCATCTTTATAATAACAGATTTTTTAAAAAAAGCATTTGACATTCAAAATGACTCATCCTAAATTTGCAAGTCATGTGTTATGAAGTGATTGTTGGTAAAAGTGGACTGGTGGTGGTCAAGCACATATTAGGAAAATTTCCCATCACAACTCTCAGAAGTACAAGCTTCTTAACTAGATGATTGATCATGCATAGATTTGCCCCCACCACAACCCAGAGAAAGAACCTACGTTAACAGAATGTTGGTAAAACCATGTGAGTTACAATCATCAAAAAACAAAACCTAAGCTGAGCCCAGTGGCTCACGCCGGTAATCCTAGCTATGCAGGAGGCTGAGATCTGAGGACTGTAGTTGGAAGCCAGCCTGGGCTGGAAAGTCCATCTCCAATAAACTGCCAATAAAAAGCCTGAAGGGCTTGGAATATGGCTTAGTGTAGAATACTTGCCGAGCATGCATGAAGCCCTGGGTTCAATTCCTCAGTACCACATCAACAGAAGAAGCCACAAATGGTGCTGTGGTTCAAGTGGTAGAGTGATAGCCTTGAGCACAGAAAAGTGCCCAGACCCTGAGTTCAAGCTCCAGGACCAGCAGAAAAAAAGGAAAAAAAAAAGCCTGAAGAAGTGCAGCTGTGGCTTGCGTGGTAAAGTACTAGCCTTGAGCAAAAGCAGTGCAAGGACAATGCCCAAGCCCTGAATTTAAGCCCCAGGGCTGGCACAAAAATAAATAGAGCAAACCTGAGTTGCACTGCACTTAAACTGATGCAATTAATTTGGACCCCTTTGTACAACTACTTAAAATAAAGAACAAAACAACCCTGAGGTACCACCTTACCCCAGTCAGAATGGTCTATATCCTAAATTCAGACAATCACAAATGCTGGTGGGGATGCGGAGAAAGAGCAACTCTATTGCACTGCTGGTGGGAGGGTAAGCCAATACAACCAGCCAATACAACCACTCTGGAAAGCAGTCTGCAGGTTCCTCAGAAAACTAAACATAGACCTTCCTTAAATCTCAGCCATGCCACTCCTAGGCATCTACCCTGACCAACAGGAACCAGGATATGAGGACACATGCACCTCCATGTTCATTGATGTGCAGTTCACAATAGCCAAGATATGGAAACAACCCAGATGCCCCACTACAGATGAATGGATCCAAAACTTGTGGTACCTATATACAATGGAATATTATGCTGCCATCAGAAAGGACAAAATAATGGCATTCACAGGATGGAACTAAAACAAATCATGTTGAGAGATGTAAGTCAAGATCAGAGAGACAAATGGTCTCCCTGATATGCGGATGTTAAATTCAAAATGCAAGGAGATATGACAAAGTAAACAGGACTCAAGAAACAAAGGACCTCTTCTTAATTTGTTCCCATCATTTCTAGATGACTCCATGTTCTTGGCCTTACATATGGTTTACACATGCGCACACCTGAGGGAAGTTAGGAAGAAGGTACAGAATCAGAAGGAAACGGATGAAAAAATACAACAGAGGGGACCCATTAGCTGCACTGGACATTGATGAAAATGAACTAAGCAACTCAAGGGCAGGGGAGGGAGGAAATGAGAGAGAAAGAGGGAACAGCTTACACTAAGCAAAAGGAAAGAAATGCTTGTATCATCCAATCTTGAAGAAATAGTTTATTGTCAAAATTTGTAGAATTCACAAGCTTTATAGACCATGATAATGACAATTCACCTTATGAAGGTTAAAATGTGTTTGTGACTTTGGCTAAGCATCACTATCCCACAATACTGTGAAATTTGTGAAATTTATGTAATCACAATAAAGAAAAAAGAAAGAACAAATCTGCTTAGTGATGGGTTGATACAATGATGGGCATGAATATTTCCATCATCTCAGTATATTAGTTTGTGGTTTCATGGATGTAGAGTTAGGTAGACAAAAGTGAAAAACTATGGGACTGGGAAGGTGGCTCAGTGGTAGAGCGCTTGCCTTGCATGCATGAGGCCCTGAATTCGATTTCTCAGCACCACATAAGCAGAAAAAGCCAAAGTGGTGCTGTGGCTCAAGTGGTAGAGTGCTAGGCTTGAGCTGAAGAGCTGAGAGACAGCGCCCAGGCCGAGTTCAGGCCCCACAACTGGCAAAATAATAATAATAATAATGTAGATAGCGACATGAACCAGGATACGAGCACACATGCACCTCCATGTTCAGATGAATGGATCCAGAAATTGTGATACCTATATACGATGGAATTCGCCAATAGAAAGGACAAAATAATGGCATTCGCAGGTAAATGGATGGAACTAGAGCAAATCATTTTGAGTAAGGTGAGCCAAGAGCCGAGAGACATATGGTAGATGGTCTCCCTGGTGTGTGGATGTTGAATCCAAAGTGCAGGGAGATATGACAGGGTAGACAGGACTCGAGAGACAAAGGACCTCCACTCGGTTTGTCATATCATTTCTGAATGACTTGACTGCTTCTTGACTACTTATATGGTATGTGCACATCTGAGGGAGGCTGGGGGAAGGGCATGGAGTCAAGGGGAAACGGGAAGGTATGCGACAGTGGGACCCATCAGCTGCACTGGACATTGATGAACACGAACTAAGCAACTCCAGGGCCGCAGTGGAAAGGAGGGAATGAGAGGGAAAGAGGGAACAGCTTACACTGGGCAGAAGGAAAGGAACGTACATGTTGCCCGACGTGGAAGAAATAGTTGTATTGTCAAAGCTCATAGAATTCACAAACATTATGGACCATGATAATGAGTTTGCCTTGTGAGGGCTAAAATGTGTTTGTGACTTGAACTAAGTATCCCTATCTCACAATGCTGTGAAATTGGTGAAATTTATACAATCACTTAACCTCAATAAAAAAAAAAATAATGTAGATAATGTCTCATCGTCTGACTTAGGAAACAGTAATTTTTGCCAGGTGCTGGTGGCTCATGCCTGTAATCCTAGCTACTCAGGAGGCTGACATCTGAGGATCAAGGTTCAAAGCCAGCCTGGTCAGGATGGTTTGTGAAACTCTTATCTCCAGTTACCACCATAAAATGGGAAGTGGCACAGAGGGCTCAAGTGGAAGAACGCTCGCCTTAAGCTGAAGAGCTTTTTTGTACAACACCCTAATAATAACAATGGAATTCGTTAGAAATAATGTATATAGAAACAGTTAATTTTCAACTATTCTGCAACAGTAAAATGGAAGCCAACCTGGGACCCAATCCGAGCTACTAGATGACTGAGATCAGAGGCTCCTGGTTCAAAGCCAGCCAAGGCAGATAAATCCAAGAACCCCTGATCTCCAATTAACCAGCAAAAGGAAAAAAAAAAAAAAAGAGCCAGAAGTAGACCAGCAGCTCAAGTGGCAGAGCTCCAGCCTTGAGCAAAAAAGCTGAGTGTGGGCCCTGAGTTCAAGACTTAGTAGTTCAAGACTTAGTACAGGCAAACAGGCTCTCTCTCTTTCTCACCCCCCTCCTGTTTCCCTCTCTCCCTCCCTCTCTCTCTCTCTCTCTCTCTCCCCCTTTCTCTCTCTGTCTCCCTCTCTCTCTCTCTCTCTGCTACAGTTGAGGCCATGTGGATATACTTCCACTTTCTAAACTGAGTATACAAAACCCAAATGAAACCACCTCCTGTCTTTCCCATGAGCAGACACTTACATTGCCTAACAGCGAACTAGGCATTTTGATCTCTTCTTCATAGATGTGAGATTACAGGCTCGACTCCTCCTCCAAGGGGAGAGAGCCCCTGGCTCCACTTACTCTTCATTGAGGGCACAGCGGCGATTGGTGAGGGCGCCGTTCTTCCTCAGCGACTGGGTGAGCTCCGAGTACAGGGTGTCGGCCAGCTGGATGGGAATCGCGTCCCACACCAGGATGAGAATCACGATCACGGCCGCCTCGCAGCGGTGGCCAGCTCGCTCTCGGACACAACACAGCAGCTTCTCCTCCAGGCTAGCTCTGCGTATCACCTGCGTGCGTCCCCATTCATCCCCAGAATCCCCCACCCCGCCCAAAATGGAACAAGGGTCACTTGTGGCAGACAAGAACACTGGCTCTTCTGAGTTAAAATTAATATAATATATATATATATATAATATATCATATATAATATAGATCATTGGTTGCAAACATATTTTACTGTTTATGGGGAGCTTAGCTTAGGAGGTCAGAAAAGAGAAGTATACAACTATTTCTAATGGTTAGCACGCTATACCAGCACAGTGGGAGCCACTAATTAAATGGCACCTGCATGAAAAGCCAGAGCTAATGCAAGCAAAGACATGCTAATGCAGACTCCAGACATGCAAGAGTTGAGGGGAATGGGTGGAGATGAGGGAGACAGAGAGAATGATGGAAGGGGCCAGATGCATTGTATTCATAAGTTAATATGTTGGATTGAACCCCCTGTGGTACAATTTGATATAATAAAATAAAAAACATGCAGGTCAGAATTCAGTGTTAGCATTAACACAACCTATGGGGAAATTGAGGATGTTTAAAGCATTAAGGACTATTTCTTCACAACCCAAGAATTATACTTTAAGCAGGCAATAAGACGGGCCTTTACCCTATTAAGTACACTGTGTCTATGATTTGAATAGGAATCCACCTTATTAAAAGATGCCACATACATGATAGCATATAGGCCAAAACGTGCCCTTCAACCTGTATACTAACCCAATTTTCAGGGCTGTATTGAGCCAAAATTCCCAAGATTGAAGACCAAAGGCATTTTCAAGTCACACTTACCCATTTAGCAATAGGGCATCCCTGAGAACTTTTGCCTTCTTTGCCGGTATAGACGGCCCTTTCAATTCTAATAGCTTTACCCTTCTCTCCAAACCTTAAAGAAACCCACAGAAATACACACACACACAATTAGAAAAAATGATTTCAAGAAGCAATCAAAATATTTGAACATTTAAGTGCAATTTTATCCTATGACCACATCCTGAGAAATAAATGGTTTATTTATTTATTTTAAAAACAGGTCTAAGCCAAGCAACTGGATAATAGACTTTGATGTCTTACTTTTCTGCAGTATCAAAATATACCAGAAAATGTAATGAACTATTATTTCCTGTCTTACATGTTGGGTAGAGAAATACTGGGACAGATTTTTTTTCTTAATATATAATTTCACAAAGTGCAAAATTTTAGTTTGCCCAATTCAGTCTTTTAAAACATACACTATTTGACTTTTGACCTTTACTAAATCTATTTTTCAGAACTTGGGGATTCATAATAGAGTTAACTAAATCTCATTTTGTAAAAGGTCTTGACAAGTACTTAGCATCCACCCATTTGAAAATACAGGATAGTGCTAGAAATAGACAGTAGAGACTTTTTGCTAATAAAAGGGACCATTTGGAGAGATTTGCTTTCTCTGCTAGGGTGATTTTATTTAGTTAATTTTCTATGCATTAATTTAGAAATGTGTGGTTTGGAAATACAGCAAGAGTGGTACTCAAAGTATCCTTGCTGCCCAATGTTTCCTACTGTATTTCCATGCTCATCCAGGCTACCACGTAAGGAAAGACTAGTAGATTACAAGCTCAGAGTTGTAGACACCTACAAAGTCTTCTTTTGGAGGAGTTAAGTGTTGATACTCGCAAATACTAATTAGCAGACCTGTGACTGATCATTTTTTTTAAAAGGCAGCTATAAACCATGTCTTTTCTATTTAACACATCACCCTTGCTCTCTTGGTTCAAAAGGTAACTTACACATTTGCAATTTACCTCAACGACTACTTTCTTATGCTACTTTCCCACTCTTTCCTCTTTGACACTATCAAGTGGAAAGGCCCAGCAGGGGACTCTGCAGCCTGTGCCAGCACCCCTGTGCCTGGCAGACTGGTTGGATGACTCTTGTTGGTGCCTAAGTTTTTCTATTTCTAGCATCTAACTCAGAGTGGGTAGCCTGTGCCAGCTCAGAGACTATTAGTCCTGTCAAATATTGTGACTCCCTGGTGAATAGTGCAGTGTGTAGTGTTGGCAAGCCCGGAAGAGCTAAGCTACTAATAATTACTCCATTTACAATTGTTTACTGCTTTGTGTGTGAAGGCTGGAAAATCTGACATATACAAAGGGATAAACGTTAATCTGCCCTGTGCCTTTGCGTTAATTACCTTTCTTCCATGATTTCTCTAATAGCTGCCACATTAGGACCTGCTCCTAGATGGGTATAAAAAGGACCTTCATCTTTTTCAATAATTTGCTCTGTTGAGATAATAGAAGATTATTATTATAGACCTCAATTACACTAAATATAAAGGCTACATCCACAAAAAGTATCCCCCATCTGCACATGAAGGGCTGTAAATTATTTAAAATTTTTTCTTTAAAATGAGTAACTTGATGGACTGAGTTATTGTGCCAGATGATTAAGTATTATGTACATGAAGGCTACTGGAAAAGATTACCAAATTACATTTCAGACATGGCATATAAGAAATAATTTTAAACCAAAGAAGTGGAACTAAACAACAACAACAAAAGAATTAGAATGTATTATATGTAATATCAAGTACAACTCAACTTTGTAAGCTGGAAAAAAATAATTCAAGCTAATTAGAAGTTTGCCTACCACTTATGAATGTCAAAATTTTAAAAATAAAATTCCCTGTCTAATACCACCCCCAGAATATCATTCAGTTTCTTGTCAAAAGTCTATGTTTTTTTTTTCCTTTTCTTTTTAAAAACTTTGTGCCAGTACTGCATCTGAATTGAACTCAAGGCTGAGCTTCTTCGCTCAAGTTTGGTGCTCTACCATTTGAGTGACAGCTCCACTTCTGGCTTCTGATGTTTAGCTGGAAATAAGAGTCTCATGGACTTTCCTGCCCAGGCTGGCTTTGAACTGATCATCTAATCTCAGACTCCCAAGTAGAGTATCTAGGATCATAGTTGTGAGCCACTGGCACTCAGCCAGCTCCCTTCTTCTGCTTCATATTTACTACCACATTTAATGACTCTATTTTTAAAATGATAATGTTCAATCTAGACAGACATTTGGATGATGATGTGAGAAAATACTTGAGAGTAAAGCAGGGGCAATTGTTAACCCAAAAGATGGAAGCAAGGTAGGACTAGGGTGAGGAGAAAGAAATAAAAGTCATGACTTATCTAATCTTGTGTGGCATGTTAGCCCAGGAACATAACTTAGTGACTACACATAAGGAGGGAAAATATGGGGTCTCCTCCATCAATCTACGCATCACAGCAAGGACAGATAGCGTGGAGAAGTTAGGCCACTATCCATGCTAACTGAACATTTGCTTTCTTAAATATCTTTGCTTCTGTTCCTGTTCTTAGCTGTGGTTAAGATCATCTCTGCCCATACTTCATCTGCAGACAGCAGCCAAAACATTTCCTTATTACAGACTGGTCACATGATCTGAATTTTAACAGAAAGTTGTTTCTTTTTAAGGAAAAAAAAGTAGAAATACCATTTTATCAAAAGGTGAAATATTAGCTGGATAGCGGTGGCTCATGTCTGTAATCCTAGCTACCCAGGAGGCTGAAAGCTGAGGACTGTGAAGGCAGCCTGGGCAGGCAAATCTGAGACTCTTATCTCCAATTAATCAGCAAAAAGCTGGAAGTGAAGATGTGGCTCAAGTGGTAGAGCACCAGCCTGGAATGAAATAGGTGAGTGAGAGCATGAGGCCCTGAGTTCAAGCCCCAGTGCTGGCAAAACCAAACCAAAGAATACAATAAAATAAAGAAGATAAAAATCAAAAAGAAAACAGATGAAACAATTAAAAAATGAAACAAAAATGAATAGAAATCAGCATCTTAACTGTATTTAGGGGGGAAAGGTCACAGTGAGTACTCTCAGAGCTTTGCATTGTGATTTCTCCAACTCAAGAGATTAAAGGTAATAATTTCCTTACAGAGAAATGTTCTAAAACAAATAAGCTCCAAATTCTAGAAAAATGAACAATCCTACATTAGCTTGTACTGGAACAGTTATTCTCTTATGTTGATCATTTTTTTAACTACCTGTTTGCCTCTTCAGATGATATTCAAAGAATTAAATCAAGAAATTTCAAACAAATACATTTATATTTTAGAGAGTGGAACTGAGGGGGCGAAATGAACATGCCTAGTTATTTAAATTTGGGGGGAAACATGCAAATGAAGCTTTCTCTGGCTCAGCACAAGGATCTATAACTTAGGGGGTGGTGGTGGAAAGCTTTGGAGGTTTTATGAGCCTTTAAAAATTGCTCCCAGACACAAGATTTAAAAAAAAAGAAAACTCATCTCATATCTGAAGATAAATTTTGCTAATTCTGGATAAACACCATGTGCTTCAGTACGTGTCTAGCACTTACCTACACATCTGCACGATGGGAAATCATACTGGGTCTTGGCAGGTGCACTCCATAAATTTTTTATAGGCGCCTCAAATAATTGGGAAGGTGACTCTACAAAACTATTGAAAATGGAGCCAGCTGTTCTTTTGCTGGGCGTCTTTTCTAAAGGCGATGCTGGCTGCTCTGATGTTGAAGTGTGGCTATTGATTTGTGTCGTTAAAACTGTCACTGGCCCAGACATCTCTACTTTCACATGTTTCTGGGACTTGAGACTAAGTGCTTTATGGTCAAAGAGTGATTTGGCCTGAAACTGCTTCACCTGCAGTTCCATGGTCTCGATGATGCTCTTCTGCTGGCTATTCTCGCCGCTCAGAGGTGGAATCTCTTGTTTGGGTGTCTTTTTCCAAGTTTTGTTCTCTTGAGGTGTTGTTGCACGCATACAGGCCTGGGGCTTGGAGCCAGGCTCACTTTTGATGGGCCTGTGCATCTGATTTTGGCAGGACTCAGCTTGGACTTGCTGAGCTTGCTGCTGCTCTTGCTTTTGCAAGAGGTGCCACCTGAGAGCAGCATGCTTTTGGATGTCCTTTGGGGTAGGGCTAACACGAATGCGACATCCTCCCTGATCAGAAGCAGGAAATGCCTCTGCAGGGTGATGCATCAAGTACCTTTGCTGAGCTAGTTGTACAGTTTGTTGTCCTGACATTTCCTGGCTTCTGCTTTTATATCCCTGTAGAACTGAAGCTTGTGGAGGCTTCTGCTCTTGTTCTTGAAAGCACCTGTGAGGAACTTCTTGCTTTGGAGTCACATGATTTGGAAAATAGTGCATGTGGTGCAAGTTGGGGGTCTTGCTTCCTCCAAAGACTTCAGAATGTATGGTTTGTTCATTACCCTCTGGGATAAGGTGTGGATTGCTTGCACTTGACTTCAAGATCTGACCATAAGGGACATTTCTATTAGTATTCTGTACTTGCTCTAATTTTTCTTGGGTAGTACGAGCTTGGAACTCATTTGGTTTTGAATACTGATTTTCACCACTAAAGCAGTCTTCTACTTTAATCTGGCCAAAGAATGATCCTTCTCTTTGCTGATCGTTATTACCTTGGGGGTGAGGGAAAGCCTGAGACATTTGTTCTTTACTCCTCATTTGTAATTTTTGCTGCTGCAGCTGCTGGTTTTGAGAGAAGTGTGGATCTGGGGATGGTGGGATTTGTTCAGCCTTCTTGAGACGCTTAAGTGTTGAGCTTGAAAAGGGCTCAGGCTCAGTAACCTGTTGATTCAAGTGCCGTTTTAATTGTGGGGACAGGAACTTCTCAGTGTGTGGATCTGCTCTTTGTGGAAAATAAAATCGAGAGGCACACGGTACCTTCCTGGGAGGTTCAGGCGAAGGCTCTGTCTTAGAAACATGCCCTTGGGGAGAGAGTTTTTGGAACTGGAGATGTTGGTCCAGCATACCTTGAGACTGCCCTTGACCTGTCTCCACCTGGTACATTTGTAACTTCTGCTCCCGCGGCATCATTTTCTGGAGATAAACTTGCCTGGAGAGCCCTCCACTTATGTTGGAATTTCCAGTGTATTGTGTGGAGGTGATTGGATGGGCATTGTTGGATTGACACTGTCGCGAGGCCTCACGGAAGGGTGGATGAGATTCCGCTTGATGAAAGTGCGGAGTCTTCAATTCAATCCATCCTGGTTTCAGAGAGTGTGGAGTTGGGAGCACGTGATCTTGTGTTCGATCCTTCCCCATCGCTTCCTCTTTGCAGCCCATCAGCTGCTGGGGATGGTGGCTACCAAGGGTTGGAGGGTTATGTTTGAGATGTTCTGCTACTGTGGTTTTCTCAGAAGCCAAGGGAACAGTGGTTGTACCAGGTGTCCGGAGGCCATTGTTATTAACACAATTATTCTGAGGACCTTCTGGAAGCAACAGGGAAGGGTTGGATAGGCTGGCAGAGGGATCAGGACTCTGGGATGCTCTGGTCAAACGTTGACCTTCAACTTTCACTTCCTGTAGAAGAGTTATGTTATTTTGGTTCGGATGGTGGTGGTTTGCTTCCAAAACTCCATCCTTCAGAGTGCTGTTTCCTTCTGAAGGAAACTGAGGAAGAGGAGAAAGAGGAGGAGGGGGAGAAAGAAGCAGTTGGGGTGGCGTGGGAGTGGTAGGAAAGGAATCCTTAGTGAACACTGAGCTTCGCTTGAAGTAAGCACCATTCATTTCATTTTGCTTTAAATACTGTTCAGAGTTGCCATGAGGAGCTTGCGACTTGCTTCTGACACCTGAACAGAATTCTTCACCAGAGACGAGTCTCATGTTTCCTTGAAGGTGGCTGTTTTCTGCTGGAGATGAGCCAAGCTCAAAGAGTGACTTTTGTGGTTGGCGGTAGTCTGGTGTTTGGGGGGAACAAGTGGTCCCCAGCATTGCCATGGGTTTCTTGGCATGCTCAGCATCACAGGCCTCTGCTGGCTCTGGTGGCAGCTCAGGGATTGAGGTCTGGGAATTGTTCTGCCCTGAGGTATGCAGTGGGTGAGTGAGCTCACAGGACAACTCATTAGTAGCCTGACTGTTAATGGCATTGATGTGAGATGTGGTCGTCTGCACTGTATTGGAAACACACCCTGGATAGTATCGAGACAGTGTTTTCTCCAGGAGCTCACCATGTGTGTTTTCCATGGAAGAGGCAGATTCGGTAGCACCATTAGGCATTAGCACTGCCTGGTTTGTAAGAAGTAATACAAGGTTCTTGTTGTGGTAGCTAGCATTTTCCCTTTCCTGCTCATTCTGAATCTGAAGCTCTGGATTTTCAGAGCCGTTGCAGTGACTGGATGGGAAACTGGTGGAATTTTTCACTGAATTTTCTTGGGTGACTGAGCTCACAGATTCTGTCTTATCACTCAAATCGGAGACATTTGGTTGACTGCTGCTTTTACCTGGATTTCTTTCTTGCCTTTCCCCGAAGTTATTTCTCTCTCCATTAGCCTTTTGGTCTTGTTTCCATTTCCGGTTATTTGGGAGCCCAGAGAGAGACGGTTCACTAAGTGTGCGTTTTATTCCTCTATTTGGCAAATGCTTGGAATACCCTTGGCCTTCTTGGATGAAATCTGGACTGGTGCAACTACTCTGGCTATCCTTCATATGCGGTATTCCGTAATAGCTCTTGAAAGACTGCCACTTGGTATCTCCATTTACTTCTTGATGTGGTCTCTCAGTTACTGGGCTTCCATTCTGGAGTTTTACAGCCAGAGGTTCTGCCTGGCAGATCGGGGAAGGTAATGGTCTCAGGAATGGACTTTGTCTGTTGCCCTCCACATGGTTGGTTCTATCCTCTTCCATCGGGCTTGCTTCGGGGCCATCCACAAGGCTGCCCTCTGAATGAATCCTAAAGAACATGGAAACAAATATGATGCATCAGTATACATCAACACTAACAGATAACTTAGATGATAACTGTCACTGAAGTAGTATAGGAATACCTTTGGAAGAAAGTTATACTCATTTTCTCTGTCTGTAATGATGGACCAATGGCTACTTGAGAAGTGTTCATTTTTTATCTTTCCAACAACTCTCAGGTCATTATGGTCATGGAGCGCAATGGCTAATAAAAATTATTAGCTGACATGGGAGTTTATCAGTAATTAGTACCAACTTCTTTTCCAAATAATTCTTTGGGATCAAAATTCTAAGAATTATAAAGAAAAATCCTTTTTCTTTCTTTTCCCCTAGTACTTCATGTATCCAATTCCTTGCCAAGTTCTCTTGTTTACACTTTCTACATAGTCCTTAGATCATCTTCATTGCAAGTTTTAACACTCAGATCTTTACTTTGTCAAGACCTATGTTAGCAGATTTTTAAAAAAGGATTATCTCCCTTAGCCTGGGCTGCTTCCCCACCCCTACCCCTTCAAGGACACACATCAACACAGAAAATTAACAACATATAGACAAATCATAAAAATGGGTACGGTATTTTTTTTTTACTTGGTATTGTTTTTACTTCTTGACCTATGTCTCCAATCCTTTTGATTTTAGTGTTTCTTTTAGATAGGATTTCCTAATTTGCCCCAATCTTTCTGTCTTCATTTCCTTTAGTAACTAAAATTACAGGCATGTTCCACCATACCTGGCTTATTTGTTGAGGTAAGGTTTCACTCTGCCTAGGCTAACTTTGAGCTATGATCTTCCTTATATTTGCCTCCTGGAAATCTGGAATTGTATTTGTGAAGTACTCTATGCCACTTTGGCATTTTCTTTCTTTCTTTCTTTTTTTGGTCAGTCGTGGGGCTTGAATTCTAGGCCTGGGTACTGTCCCTGAGCTCTTCAGCTCAAGGCTAGCACGCAGCCAGGTTTAGGTGGCTCACGCTTGTCATCCTAGCTATTCAGGAGGCTAAGATCTGAGGATCGCAGTAGAAAGCCAGCTGAGGCAGGAAGGTCCATGAGACTCTTATCTCCAATAAACCACAAGAAAACTGGAAGTGGCACTGTGGCTCAAGCAGTAGAGTGCTCGCCTTGAGCTGAAGAGCTAAGGGACAGCCCAGAGTTCAAGCCCCACAACCAACAACAACAACAAAAAAGGCTAGCACGCTACCACTTGAGACACAGCGCCACGTCTGGCCTTTTTTTCTGTTTATGTGGTGCTGAGGAATCAAACCCAGGGCCTCATGCATGTGAGGCAAGCACTCTACCACTGAGCCACCTTCCCAGCCCCCGGAGTTTTCTTAGAAGACCAAATAGGCAGTTTTAGAAATTATATAAGACAGATTTGAATGAAATCACAAATAAAACCAAAAAGCACATTTAGATCCAATTTGTCATTTTTTTGTCTAACCTTTTACTGCAGTAATCCAATATTCCTCATAAATAAATCCTGCCTTTCTGAAGAGCCAAAAAGAGCAGTTTCATTTTCTGGAAATATCCATGATTTTTAAGCAGAAGGGTTACCATTTCTTAGTCAGGTAATGAGTACATTTCTTTTTGGGTGGTGTTACCCCTTCCTTCACTCTCTCCCACTTTCCCCCTTCTGTGGTTTCTTTCTTTTTTTTTTTTTCAAAAATCTAAAGGTCAAATTATATCCGAGTAATTTAGCATAAATAGGAACACACAATCATTATCTATGGCCATTCCATGATTTCAGCTAATGGCACAGAACAATTTTCTAAGAGAGAGAGAAAGAAAAGGAGATGTATAGAAGGAAAGGGAGAGAGAGGGAGGGGTGGGGAAAGAGGAAGGAAGAAGGGGACACCATGTTCCTTATGACCTTTATCATTGATGTGAAGATTTATGAAGCATCTCTATTTTGAATACTGTCCCTTTAGCTAGTAGCTAACATTTTGGTTTCCTAAGACCAAAACAGGTTTTCAGCCAGAGCAGTTTCCCTTTGATATTTAATTCTGTGCCTTTTCTTGCCTCTCTGACAATAATTTATTATAAATTCAAGTCGCATCGGCAGCATCTGTGAAACAATTACTGCATCTAGGACTGACTTTGCAGTCTAATCCATCATAATTATGACAGTCCTCTTTGAAGATACCATGATGCATGACTTAAAAATAGCACATTAGTGTGCAAATGGACCTGCATCTCATTTCACCAATATGCATTTAGGGCTGTAATTTAGCTCAACACCATTTGACTCTTTGAATCGCTCAAATGTAGCTGCACTTCTTACCACATCAGACTACATAGATGAGGCTCAAAATTTGTGAAGGGTTTCTATTCTCTTGTTCTCTCTATTGATTTTTGTAGGTGGTATTTCTTTTCCTGCTCTTAGTGTAAAAAAAAAAAAAAGGCACAGATCATTTAAGTCTTTTCTCAAGGGAAAACCCTATGCAGATGTTATGATAATGCAGTTTAATTAAATGCAATCTCGAGGTATTGAGAGGCTGTGAATTGGGAGAGTCCAAAGTTAACACCACTGTGAACTTAGATGGATGTGTGGAAATGAAAGTCTTTGCTTTACCTTCAAAATTGCACCAGCAAAGAAACTTAAGTATCTTGCTGTTCTACTTATTCAAACAGTTTGCCTCTAACTGGGTATTTCTTCTATCAGGTAAAAAGATTCAATGTGGCTATCAAAGCTTAAGCCTACAAGGTTTGAAACAGTAACCTTTGACATTATAATTGAATAGCAAGTTTGATTTCTTTCAAGAAGTTTAAGAACCATTACTTTGTTGTATACATACTTTAATTTCAGGTACAAGTGAGAATTTAGTTTTCTAATTAAATCTTGTAAGTGCAGCCTTGTAACCTCTTGAGTCCCACAAGTCACCCCAAGAATATAATCCCTGACTGTTCATTTCTAAACCACACCTACATACACTCAAACAAAATTGCGGATTATTAGGCAACTTTTTATGTGGGTATAAATAGAAACAATGACAATTGAGAAATTGTAGTATATCTCTATTGGTATGATGAGTAATTTAGCATGAGTTATTTTTTTTTAATCCATTAAAAAACACACAGGTCTGGGAAGGTGGCTTAGTGGTAGAGCGCTTGCCTTGCATGCATGAGGCCCTAGGTTCGATTCCTTAGCACCACATAAGCAAAATGAAAAAAGCCAGAAGTGGCACTGTGGCTCAAGTGGTAGAGCGCTAGCCTTGAGCTGAAGAGCTGAGGGACAGCGCCCAGGCCCAGAGTTCAGGCCCCACAACTGGACCCCCCCCCCAAAAACACACACACACACACACACACACACACACACACATACTCAGGCTGGGTGCTGGTGGCTCATGCCTGTATGTAATCCTAGCTACTCAGGAGGCTGATATCTGAGGATCATGGTGGTTTGAAGCCAGCCCATGAGTTCAAGCCCCACGACTAACAAAAAAAATTTAAAAAAAAAGAACCCAGCCTACAAATTTTCTGTCATATACCTTTCTGTTCCCATTTTGATAAACAACTTGGCACACATACTATTATAGTAAAAATGAAGTTGTTAGAAATGCCTCATATCAGCTCTAGACCGGAATCAATCAACAGGCATATTCTGTTTAGACCTTTTAACCTTAGACATCAATGTAGATCATTCTTTATTGTGAAAGATCCAACAGCTAGACTCTGCCCAGCCTTCTCTCACATTCTTTATTGTGAAAGATCCAACAGCTAGACTCTGCCCAGCCTTCTCTCAGTCAGCCTATGAACAGAAATGTCAGTTTTAAGATGGGTACTAGTGGCTCAGGCCTATAATCCTAGCTAAATTTTGAGGATCATGGGTCAAAGCAAGGCTAGGCAGCAAAGTCATCTGTGATATCCTTCAATTAAGGACACACACACACACACACACACACACACACACACACACACACACACACACACACCACTTTCCTTCCCTATATGGCTTAAGGCTCTCTTGATTCATCACAGAACAAATACAAATTCTGACTATTATTAATAAGACTCAAAATGTCAGGTTGAATTTAACTCCGAGCTTAATAAATATCACCAGTGGTGAGTGGCCAAAACATATTCATGCAAACATTGATTCTCATACATTCAGTTTGACTGAAAGCAGCCTTCACCCAAACATACACACTGTGCAGAAAGCAAGTTCACATGAAATGTAATAGTTTTGTCCTTTTATCCACTTCACTCTGAAACATCATCAGTATTGGAATGTGTGATTGACACTAAAATGCAGTTCGAACTTGAGATTACATTTGCAGACAGTCTGCCTCTTTGGAGGAAGATTGTTTTACTTGGTACCCTGTTTCCTGTTTTGTTGTGGCAAGCAGGTCACCACTTTGAAAAAAAAAAAAAAGTAATGAAACCAAATTCATGCTAAATTACTCCCAAACTTTGAAATTAACTGTTAACACTATGTACTTACTACTATGTCTTTACCCATATTTTATTCTTCATGCTAACCTAGTCAGTCAGGAATACTCAGCAACTTTTCTACGACTAGAAACAATCCAAGAAAAAAAAATGGTAAAAATAAAAATGGTAAAAATAAAGTTGTATTAATTAGCATTGTGAGTTCATTGCAATTAGAAGTCTATTTTTTGTATCCCTGACACTCCACAGAAAGACAAAAAATAATAATGAACATGGAACTGGTGGCTCATGTCTATACTAGCTACTTGGGAGCTGAAATCTGGAGATCAATTATTCAAAGCCAGTTAGGGCAGGAAATTCTTATAAGACTACAACCAGCAAAAAGCCGGAAGTGGAGACCTGGTTCAAGTGATAAATTGCCATCCTAGAGTGGGAAAACTTCAAGGAGCAGTGCTGGTACAATAGTAAATAATAAAAACAATAAACAAAAACCAGTTAAGAGGGCTGGGAAGGTGGCTCAGTGGTAGAGCACTCACCTTGCACGCCTGAGGCCCTGGGTTCATCCTCAGCACCACATAAGCAAAAAGAAAAAAGCCAGAAGTGGTTCTGTGGCTCAAGTGGTAGAGAGCTAGCCTTGAGCCGAAGAGCTGAGGGACAGTGCCCAGGCCCAGAGTTCAGGCCCCATGACCGGACCCCCCCCCCCAAAAAAAATTAAAAAACCAGTTAAGAGACTCCCCTAACTTGGGAAATTTATTCTTCACAGAACCCAAAATGTGGTTTAGAGAAGAAATAATGTTGGAGTCCTGGATTGCTTGCTTGCAAATAGGCATCTTCTATCAGTTACTATGGAGGGAAGGGAAGGGGACCTGAACATTTCTAAGTCAGGATAGAGAATAAAAATTTGTTTTTAGCAGGCTGGGAATGTGGCTTACTAGTAGAGTGCTTGACTAATATGCATGAAGCTGTGAGTTCAATTCCTTAGTACCACATAAACAGAAAAGGCCAGAAGTGGCACTGTGGCTCAAGTGGTAAAGCACTAGCATTAAGCAAAAGAGGCTCAGGGATAGTGCCCAGGCCCTGAGTTCAAGCCCCAGGACTGGCAAAAAAAAAAAAAAGTGTTTAGGCCCAGTGCTGGTGGCTTAGGCCTGTAATTCTAGCTTTTCAGGAAACTGAGATCTGAGGATCATAATTTGAAGCCAGCTCAGGCAGAAACACCTGTGAGACTCTTATCTCCAATTAACTTATCAAGCCAGACATGGAGCTGTGGTTCAAATGGTAGAATGCTAGCCTTGAACCATAAAGCTCAGACAGCACCCAGGACCTGTGTTCAAGTCCCAGGAGAGGTCCATACATAGACAAAATGTTTAGAAATTTGTGATTTTTTTCTGCTAATAGCTGGCTGCATAATTAAGATACTCATAGTGACTCACATAATAAAAACTGAGGGCATGAAAAAGGAAAATGGAGTTGGATACTTTCTACTTCTGAAATTACTCAAGTTCAAAGTTGCAGCTGTGACCCAAATGAACCAAAGCCAGTCCCCATCCTTCCCAGCCACAGAGGAATGATGCAACACAGAACCATATTTAAAATCTATCAATGTACTTTGTATCAAAGCAAATCCAATTTTCTGCACTTCTGGTTTTAATTCTTCACTTGAATCTCCTTTTTCATATTAAAAGGACAGTTTTCATTTTTTGTGCTAAAACAATTCCTTGTAAATTATTATCTAAACTATAAACCCCTAAGATGAATTTTGTTCTTAATTCCATATGCTTATAGCATTAATTTCTAATAAGCTTTGTGAGCTCATGAGAATCTAAGGGAAGGAATTAGTCCCCCTCTCCTAGAAAAATCTGTATAAAATTTCTAGATATGAGCCAGGTGGCCTTGGCTCATGCCTGTGATCCTAGCTACTCAGGAGGCTGAGATCTGAGGATCATGGTTCAAAGCCAGTCTAGGCAGGAAAGTCCATGAGACTCTTATCTCCAATTAACCATCAGAAAAACAGAAGTGGTGCTGTGGCTCAAGTGGTAGAGCGCTCGCCTTGAGCTGAAGAGGCTCAGGAACAGCACCCAGGCCCAGAGTTCAAGCCCCATGACTAAACAACAACAAATATATATATATATATATAATATATGCTCTGCGGTTTCATTTCAAGAGTTCAGCGCAGTTTTGGAATGTTAGTTTACTCCAAAATCTTTTAAAAATATGATCTGACTTATTTTCGTGTGTATGTAAAACTAGCTGATAATTTATTCTCTCTACTTGAAAGAATACTTTCTATTCTGAATTTCCTTGAAAGCAGTATCCAATGGTAAAGCCATTCAAGGAAGTTACTTCCATTATGTCCATGGAAAAAAAAATAAGCTTTTTAGACTTCTGGGAACATTAGAGCAGGTATCATCCTCTTCCTATGAGGTGACTAAAATAACTAAAGAAAATAAAAATAGGGGCTGGGAAGGTGGCTCGGTGGTAGAGTACTTGCTTTGCATGCATGAGGCTCTGGGTTCGATTCCTCAGCACCACATGAACAGAAAAAGCCAGAAGTGGTAGAGCGCTAGCCTTGAGCTGAAGAACTGAAGGACAGCGCCCAGACCCAGAGTTCAGGCCCCACGACTGGCAAAAAAACAATTGGGAAATATCCTGTATTAGCACTAGGTAACTAGGGGATAATTTTTTGAGACGAGTTTTAAGAATTTCTAGAAATACAAAACAAGCCAATCCACAAAGTACATTGCTGTCTGTTGCTGGTGGCTCATGTCTGTAGTAGTCCTAGCTACTCAGGAAGCTGAGATCTGAGGATCATGGTTCAAAGCCCCCCATCCCTCACCCCCCACCCCCCCACCCCCGCATTGAGGCTTGAACTCAGGGCTCAGGCACTGTCCCTGAGCCTCAAGGCTAGCATTCTACCACATCCCCACTTCCAGTTTTTGAGTGGTTAATTGGAGGTAAGAGTCTCATGGGGCCTTTTCTGCCCACTGGCTTCGAACTGCAGTCCTCAGATCTCAGCCTCCAGAGTAGCTAGGATTATAGGCATAAACCACCAGCGTCCAGCTAAGAAAAACTCTTATTTTCAATAAACCACCAAAAAGCCAGACGTGGAGCTATGGGTCAAACTGTAAAGCCCCATCTTAGATCTAAAAAGCTAAGTGAATGTGAGGCCCTGAATTCAAGCCCCAACCCAAACCAACCAACTAACCAATGAAAAATACATTGCTACCTGTCTAGTCATAATCTCTTATGAGGTGACTCAAATGATAGAGCCGACAGTGAGTGAGTGCAAGGCATTGATTTCAAGCCCTAGACCCAGCTCCCTGCTCCTCCCACCCCTCCTCCCCCAGCAAAGCCAGTCATGGAATGTATAAAGAATAAATACAAAGCCTTGGCACATCTTATTTGGAGGGCATGGGCTGGGTAGACAAAATCAACGGGAGAGATGAACAATGCCTTGGAAGCCCTTTCTCCCTACGTGAAGCGGAAGAAGGAGGAACACTAGAGAGAAGAATGCTAGGGTTGGTGGCATGCTTAGCCTGGCATAGAGAAGCTATTCTGGCAACTCGGCACACCACATACCTGGAGATAGCCTTAATCTCTTTTATTTCTTCCTCTTCTAATCTGACTTTCTTTTTCACTGATGAGTTCTCTTTTTTTATTTTTATTACTATTATTTGTGTGTGTGTGTGTGTGTGTGTGTGTGTGTGTGTGTGTGTGTGTGTGTATGAGGCTTAAATGCTGGGCATGGGTTGTCCCTTAGCTTTTTTGCTCAAGGCTGGTACTTTACATGACTGGAATCACAGCTCCACTGGCTTAGTTGGCTAATTGGAGGTAAGATTCTCAAGATTTGGGCTGACACTCATCTTTTACCCTCAGATCTCAGCCTTCCCAGTAAGGAAGTTTTCAGGTAAGTTAGCATCCAGCTAGTGCTCCATCTTAATACTGGTTGAAAAGTCCTCAGCTGGGTGGGCCGGGGCACCAAAAAAAGAAGAAAAAACTAAAAGGACTAGCTCACATAACAATCCTTGACTAGAGTCCAGGACAAGTAAAAAGGTACAAGGAGATTAAACAGAAGGGAGAGGCAGGAGCTGATCTCTTAAGCAATATTGTATTTTTTTTTTGGGGGGGGGGGCCGAATTCTGGGCCTGGGCACTGTCCCTCAGCTCTTCAGCTCAAGGCTAGCGCTCTACCACTTGAGCCACAGCGCCACTTCCGGCTTTTTTCTTTTTGCTTATATGGTGCTGAGGAATCGAACCCAGGGCCTTAGGCATGCAAGGCAAGTGCTCTACCACTGAGCCACCTTCCCAGCCCTTAGGCAATATTGTAAATTAGTACAAAGACTCTTTTTAGGGATAATATTCTAAATGTCTTCACAAAGAGAATCTTTTTTTTTTTTCTTTGCCAGTCCTGAGGCTTGAACTCAGGGGCCTGGGCACTGTCCCTGAGTTGCTTTTGCTCAAGGCTGGCATTCTACCACTTGAGCCACAGCATCACTTCTGGGTTTTTTTCTCCCACTTCTGGCTTTTTCTCCGTTGAACCCCAGGCTTTGTGCATGCTAGGCAAGCACTCTATCACTAAGCCACCTTCCCAGCCCTTGAAGAGAATCTTTTGAACATTCTAAGACTCTTTTACAGACTTCCATTGGGTATAGGTGTTTTCCTTCAAGGGCTAGGGAAATAAAAGGAGAATAAAACCTGTGTTGAGAAAACAAATTTCTCCTCTGCTCTC
The DNA here is from genome assembly GCF_019054845.1 of Dipodomys spectabilis. NCBI lineage: Eukaryota > Metazoa > Chordata > Mammalia > Rodentia > Heteromyidae > Dipodomys > Dipodomys spectabilis. The sequence continues at coordinate 4,628,268 of NW_024870974.1, forward strand.
AAAACATAACCAACAGACAAGTCTTTAGTGACACTGAAGGATCAAAGCCTTCTGCCCTACAAGCAAGTGTGCAAGTCAGCAGATGACAGAAAACTGGGGTCCTAATGCAGTCACCCTGACCCCAGCCACACGTGCTAAAGCCTCAACTGTTACACGAGGAGAGCTCAGCCATACCACTAATGCCCACCCCATTTAGATGCCATTTGAACCTATCTTAGTTTTCTGAGTGAACAGCTGTAAAACAGGCTTGCCACACTCCATCCTTCCTTCGTAGGTTCAACAAATAGGCTCAAACAGCTCAAAGACCTCCAGAGAACACCTTTATGGGTAAAAGATAGAGAGGAAGAAATGCATAGGTGGAGCTATGGAGTTATGAGAAAAGAGGACTGGAGTTTCTCTACCTTTCAGAGGTGATCCGGTGATCTTCAAATTCAGCTTCGAATTTATTGACGGAATTCAGAGCCCCCAGCCCTTCAAAGAGCTTTTATGGAAACCTTAATCTAATGTTAATAAATTGGGTGGGGAAACTTAGGAAAACCTATCATTTTCTAGTTTCTCTCAAGAATTTTCTGGCAGCATTCCTCCCCCAGGCCAGGACAGTGTCCTTGAGCTAATTGGACTGGATTCTAGTGAAATGCCTTAAGGAGAGAAAGTTATAAAGGAAGACCAGAAGAACATGTCAACTGACAACACCCTGGAAAAGAAAAAACTTCACCTAAAAGAAGAAATAAACCTGTGGCCCCCCCAAAAGAAAATGAACATGTTTCACAGCTAATGTTCTTACTGTGCTAGAAATAAGTGACAGATTTCATGAGTCATTCATGGTAAAAGTTTTTGGCTGAGTGGAGCTGAATAGTAGAATGCTTGCCTAGTATGTGAGAAGTTCTGGGTGAGATTCCCCAGCCTTTGGGATCTATGGGGTGGGGGACGTTCGCAGACATTCTTTGAAACAACAGATGAAAGGTTAAGTTAGAAAATGTACTGAAGTTAAGGGGGAAATCTAAGGCAAAAATACTTAGAAAATTCCACAAAATAGCTATATATATATATATATATATATATATATATATATATATATATAGTTTTTTAATTTAATTTTTTTCTTTTTGTCAGTCATGGGGCCTGAACTCTGGGCCTGGGCGCTGTCCCTCAGCTCTTCAGCTCAAGGCTAGTGCCCTACCACTTGAGCCACAACGCCACTTCCGGCTTTTTTCTGCTTATGTGGTGCTGAGGAATCGAACCCAAGCAGTCTACCACTAAGCCAACTTCCCAGCCCAAAATAGCAATATTAAAAGAAACAAAAACCAGAGTACTGCCAGGAGCTGGTGGCTCACACCTATAATCCTTTCTACTAAGGAGGCTGAGGTCAGAGGATCACTGTTCAAAGCCAGCCTGTGAGACTCTTATCTCTAATCACTGAAAAACCTGGAAGTGTCACTGTGGCTCAGGTAGTAGTGCACTAGCCTTGAGCAAAAAATTTAAAAAAAAAAAAAAAAAGGAGCCAGGCTCAGAGTTCAAGCCCCAGGATGTGGTGGAGTGGGAAAGACCAGAAACCTGCCCAAAACAAATTAAAATGGTTTGGACACTCACTCAAAATGGACTCTAGACTCCAGTGATAAGGAAAAACTCATCCACAGCCTACAGCCCACAACCACCCAAGGGCCATTTAAAACTTTAATGTCTAAAGACCAGCACACTCCCTACCATTCCTTGTTTTGTTACTTTAAGTCAGGATTGGTGTCAGGCGCTGGTGGCTTCTAGCTACTCAGGAGGCTGAGATCTGAGGATCATGGTTCAAAGCCAGCCTTGGCAGAAAAGTTCCCAGGAGACTCTTATCTCCAATTAACTATTCAGAAACCGGAAATAACACTGTGGCTCAAGTGGTAGAGCGCTAGCTAGCCTTGAGCTGATGAATTCAGGCCCAGGGCCCAGACCCAAAGTTCAAGCCCCATGACTAACTAACTAACTAACTAAATAACTAGGAGACATGGCTGGGAAGGCGGCTCAGTGGTAGAGTGCTTGCTTGCCTTGCATGCAAGAGGCCCTGGGTTCCATTCCTCAGCACCACATAAGCAGAAAAAGCTGGAAGTGGTGCTGTGGCTCTAATGGTAGAGCGCTAGCCTTGAGCTGAAGAGGGACAGTTCCCAGGCCCAGAGTTCAGGTGCCACAACCAACAAAAAAAAAAAAAAAACCAGACAGGGAGACAGGGTTGGCCTGGTGGATCAGGCCTATAATCTTAGCTATTCAGGAAGATTCCATGAGAGGATCATGATTTGAAGCCAGCCCAGGCAGGAAAGTCAATAAAACTTTTATCTCCAATTAACTACCAAAAAGTGGCAAATGGAGCTGTAGCTTAAAGTGCTAGAGCTCAGGGCTCAGGGACAATGTCCAGGCCCCGGAGTACAAGCTACTCTCTCTCTCCCTCTCTCCCTCTTCCTCTCCCTCTCTCCCCTTCTCCCCCTCTCCCCCTCTCCCTCTCTTTCTCTCCCCCCCCTCTCTCTCTCTGTCTCTGTCTCTCTGTAGGACCCATTGACCTTGAATTTCCAGTAAAGCCTAGGGTTCTCAATCCCATCAGAGAATAACTCAACCAATCCAATTAAACATCAGTTTGAAGCCAGCCCAGGCAGATAAATCCAAGAGATTCTTATCTCCAATTGACCAGCAGATAGCTGGCCTGGTAGAGCACCTGCCCTGAGCAAAAAAAAAAAAAAAAATCAAAGACAAGAGTCCAAGTTCTGGCCCATGAGCTAACATCAAAACAAACAAAAACTTACACTCTCGCCAAGCACTGGTGGCTCACATCTGTAATCCTAGCTACTTAGGAAGCTGAGATCTGAGGATCACGGTTCAAAGCCAGCCTAGGCAGGAAAGTCTGTGAGACTCTTATCTCCAATTAACCACTAGAAAACCGGAATTGGCGCTGTGGCTCCAGCGGTAGGGTGCTAGCCTTGAGCTGAAGAGCGCAGAGATAGCACCCAAGCCCAGAGTTCAAGTCCCACCACCAACAAAAAACAAAACAAAAAACAACTTATACCAGCACTAATCATAATTCCTACCAAATGATGTAGTTACCAATTGCCTTGAGGTTCAAAGTCACAAATATGGCTGCCATTTTGTAAAACTTTGGAACACATATTCAATGTACTTGCTTGTATTTGTGCTTTCCCAGATTGTCATCTTAATTAACCCCAATGTAATTTTTTTTCTTGTTTGGATTTTTGGTTTGCTTGTTGTACTAATAGAGCCATATCTTGACTTATACACTTTGCCAGTAAACTGGAGATAAAAGTATCAAGTTTTTTTTTGTTTTTGGGGGGTCCAGTCACGGGGCCTGAACTCTGGGCCTGTACTCTGGGTGCTGTCCCTCAGCTCTTCAGCTCAAGGATAGCGCTCTACCACTTGAGCCACAGCGCCACTTCCGGCTTTTTTCTTTTTGTTTATGTGGTGCTGAGGAATGGAACCCAGGGCCTCAGGCATGCAAGGCAAGCTCTCTACCTCTGAGCCACCTTCCCAGCCCCTCAAGTTTTTTTTTGTTGTTGTTGTTCCTGCTAGGTCTGGCTTTGAACCATCATCCTCAGATCTCAGCCTCATGAGTAGCTAGAATTTTAGGCATGGGCCATGGGCACTTGGCTTAAGTTTGGCTATGGTGGATGTATTCTAGGTCAACACAGCTGTAAAGATGCTTGTGTAGGGCTGGGACGTTGGCTCAGTGGTAGAGCGCTTGCCTTGCATGCCTGAGGCCCTGGGTTCGATTCCTCAGCACCACATAAGCAAAAAGAAAAAAGCCGGAAGTGGCGCTGTGGCTCAAGTGGTAGAGTGCTAGCCTTGAGCTGAAGAGCTGAGGGACAGCGTTCAGGCCCAGAGTTCAGGCCCCATGACCGGACCCCCCCCCTCAAAAAAAAAGATGCTTGTGTATTTTTCTAAATAATTCTTTGCCCAAAGAAGAAAACAAAAGCTTGAAATAAATACCCAAAAATAACAGTCATGAGCTGGGAGCTGGTGGCTCAAGCTAGTAATCCTAGCTATTTAGGAGGCTGAGATCTGGGGATCTTGGTTCAAAGCCAGCCCAGACAAAAAAAAATCTATAAGATTCTTATCTCCAATTAACCACCAGAAAATGGGATGTGGTGCTGTGGATCAAAGTGGTAGAGTGCTAGCCTGGAGCAAAAGAGCTAAGGACAGTGCCCAGGCCCTAAGTTCAAGGCCCACAACTTACAAAAAAAAAAATCAGTATTGAGTACAGTACATCTTCAAATGCATTATTATAGCCAAATTATAAGCTGAGCCTTAAATTATTTTGACCAAAAAAACCTACAACAAGAAAATAAATTGTTTTCCAACTCAATAATTCAGGAAAATAAGCAAGAAAAAGTAATTAAGAAAGCATATACTAGGCCTGATTTAAAAAAATTAAAGTAGTCTTCAGTAAAGAATCTAGTAAATAGAAAATATAAAACAATTTAAAAACTGCATAAGCTAATGTAGACAGAAACAGAGGTGTTCTATTGACACAAAGTATTTTTTTTAATTTTTTGGCAGTTGTGGGGCCTGAACCTGGGCTTGGGCGCTGTCCCTCAGCTCTTCAGCTCAAGGCTAGCACTCTACCACTTGAGCCACAGAACCACTTCTGACTTTTTCTGCTTATGTGGTACTAAGAAATCGAACCCAGGGCCTCATGCATACAAGACAAGCGCTGTACCACTGAGCCACCTTCCCAGCCTAAAGTATTTTAAAAAATACTAGAATAATAAAATGGACAAATTTTATGACACTAATTCGACAATAAATTCAAAAACCTAGATACACTGCATGATAATAAAGGGAAACATGATGATCTCAAGAGAAGGTATAATGTGGCAAAAAACATTGTGAGGTCCTAAGTTTGGTCTCCATCTCTGGGCAGGTGGGGATGGGAAGAGAAGAATCAAGACATAAACATCAACTATCACCCATAAAGTCTCTATAGTGAAACATTTATATTTCTCAATACCATTGGGATTAGCACACTGAATGAATGCCCAAACTCATACATCTCAGTTGTAACAACTTTGAAATTCCACAAGTGTTAGTTACCATTAAATACCTCTATGGTTTGAGCTCTGTCATAATGTAACTGCCTATGACTTCTCAAGCATTGACAATGAGTTTCTAATACTCCAGCTGCCCGCCCCCCTCCCCTCCCTTCCACAAACACACACCAGGGCTGCCTCTTCAATGGGCAGGTGTGGTATGTATTTTAAGAAAGGGCCAGTGGAGACAAATGAGAAAGAAGAGGTTAAAAAAAAAAGGGGGGGGGGGCACACAGTGAGCTGCCTGATTGCTTAGCATGTAACCAAACACTGTGAGGAATAAGAAGACAGGATCTGTGTCAGAGGAACTTCAGGTTGTGGAGCAGACCAGCGCAAGCAAGGATAGGAGTTATCTCCAGCTGTGACACTATGAAAAAGGGAATGTCAGCAGAATAACAGCAACTGTGAAGGCTCAAGTGTATCAGATGCTATGTCATGCTGCAGACCTCGCAGGGCCGGAGGAATCTGAGTGACCACATGATGATGAGATTGGACAGTAACCAGGTCAGGGATATGAAGCATGTAGTCCTTTTCTTTTTTTTCTTTCCCATTGATATTCCAAACTAAGGTTTTTATCTTCTACAAAACTATCCCAGGACATTAGGAAAAGAAGGTAAGAACACTAGCAACCCGTCCATCTCTGTGTTATCCAACCAGATAAACTCCTTGGGGGTAAAGGGAGCTTCTTGCCTTACACATTAGATAGTGACTGTCCGTTAAAGGGTAGTAAGAATGATCAGAAAAGCTTAAGAATAAGCAAGCTGGGGCAATTTAAACTGATCATTAGAAAAGTAAACAGTAGCAGCAACAATAACAACCAAACAGATAGACGGAGCTACCTAGAGAAGGAAGAGGTAGTTTTGAAGACTAGAAAAAGGATAGGGAGTCATGTCAGCACTGGGTTTGGGATACGGATGACCACAAACTTGTAGAAGGTCTTGCCCCAAAAGTTCAATGTTCTTAGTGTTGTAGGGAGCAAGCTGGCAGAGAGGATCTAAGAAAGAATCTGTCACCACCGCAGCTATGCGTGAGCTCATAATGAGCTCACATTCAAGAGTGAAAGGAGGGAAACAGTCAGGCACCAGTGGCTCACCCCGTAATCCTAGCTCCTTAGGAAGCTATGATCTGAGAATGGCAGAAAACTAGCCCAGGCAGAAAAGTCTATGAGACTCCAATTAACCACCAAAAAGCCAGAAGTGGAAGTGTAGCTCAAGTGACAAAGGACTAACTTTAAGCAAAAAAGGTAAGCAAGAGCCTGAAGCTGTGAGTTCAAGCTCCAGTACTGGCACACATGTGGACAGACAGACAGACAGACAGACAGACACATACACACACACACACACACACACACACACACACACACACACACACACACACACACACACACACACACACAGAGGAGGATTCAAGATCTTGAAATGATAGTCAAGGACTGCTGATTAGTTTGCTGGTTTGTAATTTTTTTTTTCCTAGTGCTGAATAAGGATCAAAGCCAGGGCCTTGATTATACTAGGCAAGTGAGCTACCACTCATAGCACCAGTGATTTTGATTTTTTTCATTAAAATTTTTTAAATAAATATGCCAGTTAATTATTATCACTAAGGACATCTTGGTGATTTTGAAGTTTTGGCAATCATGAATAAACATCTGTGTGCTTGTGCATTTGAGAATGCAACATTTTTAACTCTTTTTGGTAAATATTAAGGTTTTTAAAGAAAATGTCAAAAGGCTTGTCAAGATTCAAAGACTGTAGATAGAAATGGTTAGACACAAACCCATTAACACTCTGATCATGGATGTTCCTATAAAACCAACCATGACAGGTTTCCTAATTTTCTTTTTCTTCTTCTTTTTTTTTTTTTTTTGTGCCAGAACTGGGGCTTGAACTCAGGGCCTGGGCACTGTCCCTAAGCTTCTTTTGCTCAAGGTTAGCAATCAACACTTGAACCACAGCACTATTTCCAGCTTTTTCTGTTTATGTGGTACTGAGGAATCGAACCCATGCATGCTAGATAAGTACTCTACCACTAAGCCACATGCCCAGCCCTCCTAATTTCCTTAATAGTACAAAAGCTAAGAGAAAACACTGGCTTCCCATTGTGAGAAGTATCTGGTCTGATTAGCAGGCCAGTGATGGGTAAACATTTCTGGAGTCTTATTTGCATAACTTTCTTTTCCTGGTGATTTCACCAAGTCTCGTTTCTGCCTAAAATACCTGGTAAGAGACTTCATTTTTTTGATGAGGAAACTGAAAGACAAGAGTGGTAAGAATGACTTTCACAGGGCACAGTCAGCTTGGTTGACTTTTCCTACACTCAAAAGGACACATCATACATGGATAATGATTTACATATATAAAAAAAAGCTACAGGGCCATTTGTGAAGTTAGGAATTGCCAAAGGTCTCAGCTGAAGCCCTGGAGATTGTCAGTGGTTTTCTCAAGCCCAGTCCCTTGAGATTTGCCTTTACCAGACACAAGGTGCAGTATGACTGAGGTTTTGCTTGTCTTACCGAGACATATGTAATGGAGATTGTAAGAAATAATCATCGTCTCTCAAATACACAGCTTCTTACTTGCTAAATAATTACATTTTAATTAATAAAACATGAACAGGATGGTTTGAAGAGTGTAGTTTGGGCAGCGCTGTATTAGATGACCCAGAGAGTCTATTTAGGATATCCAGGGTTTTTTTTTGTTTTTGTTTTGCCAGTCCTGGGGCTTGAACTCAGGGACTGGGCACTGTCCCTAAACTTCTTTTGCTCAAGGCTAGCACTTTACCACTTGAGCCACAGTGTACTTCTGGCTTTTTCTGTTTATGTGGTACTGAGGTGTCGAACCCAGGGCTTCATGCACACTAGGCAAGCACTCTACCACTAAGACACATTCCCAGCCCCTATCCAGATATTTTGGAATGTGTCCTATAATTCTAGCTAACTTTATATTTTGAGGTAGGAGGATCACTTGAGCCTATGAGTTCAAGGTCAACCTGGGCAAAAGGGTGAGACTCTGTCTTGGGGGGAAAAAGCCCTATGATCAAGCTTGTTAGAACAATGACTGCATGCTTTAGTTCATTAGAACGGTCTCTAAGGAAGGCACCCTGAAGTTTTCATTTAGTGAATACAGATGGCGATTTAAAATTGAAGGGCAATTAGGAGTACATCAAGAATATCAGGCAGAGGAACACAGATTTTTATCTGTGTCTTCTGGCGCAATGAGTTTAGAGGCTAAAAAGAAAAGTCACTTTTTATTTTTTTCCTGAGAGAAAAAGTGCACCCAGCTGCCGGTGGCTCTTGCCTGCAATCCTAGCTACTAAGGAGGCTAACATCTGAGGAAGGTAGTTCAAAGTCAGCCCAAGTAGGAAACTTTGTGAGACTCATCTCCAATAAACCACCAGAGAAAACCAGAAGTGTCACTGTGGCTCAAGTGGTAGAGCACTAGCCTTGAGCTGAAGAGTGCAGGGACAGCACCAAGGCCTAGAGTTCAAGCCCCACCAAAAAAAAAAAAAAAAAAAAAAAAAAGTGCATTAGGAATGGGATGATGGTGGCTCACTCCTGTAATCCTAGCTACTCAGGAGGCCGAGATTGAGGATCATGGTTTAAAGCCAGCCCAGGCTTTTTAGGAAACTGTGATACTTTTTTTTTTTTTTTGGGTCCAGTCGCAGGGCCTGAACTCTGGGCCTGGGCGCTGTCCCTCAGCTCTTCAGCTCAAGGCTAGCGCTCTACCACTTGAGCCACAGCGCCACTTCCGGCTTTTTTCTTTTTGCTTATGTGGTGCTGAGGAATCGAACCCAGGGCCTGAGGCATGCAAGGCAAGCGCTTTACCACTGAGTCAACTTCCCAGCCCAGGAAACTGTGATACTTTTATCTCCAATTAACCACCAGAAAACTCAAGTGGTAGAATGCTCACCGTGAGCTGAAGAGCCAAGGGACAGTGCCCAGGCCCAGAGTTCAAGCCCCACAACTGACAAAAAGAGAAGTTTAATTATGTATTATAATAAAATACTTATATATGATATAGCAATTACAAATCTATGATAATGATTTTTAGCATTGACTTCATTACTCCAATGTGGAATAAAAATATAAAACTTGGGGCTGGGAAAGTGGCTCAGTGGTAGAGCTCTTGCCTTGCATGCCTGAGGCCCTAAGTTCGATTCCTCAGCACCACATAAGCAAAAAGAAAAAAAGCCGGAAGTGGCGCTGTGGCTCAAGTGGTAGAGCGCTAGCCTTGAGCTGAAGAGCTGAGGGACAGCGCCCAGGCCCAGAGTTCAGGCCCCAACGACCGGACCCCCCCCCCAAAATATATATATATATATAACTTGGACACATATTCTCATGTAAACAGCTTTGAATTTTTTTCTTCTGGTCAGTCATTGGACTTGAACTTGGAGCTGGGGTTCTGTCCTACACATTTTTGCTCCAGGCTAGCATGTGACCACTAAGAGCCACAGCTCCCTTTCCAGTTTTCTGGTGGTTAACTGGAGATAAGAATCTCATGGACTTTTCTGCCTGGGCTGGCTTTGAACCATGATCCTCAGGTCTGTCTCCTGAGTAGCTAGGATTACAGGTGTGAGCTGCCAGTACCCAGTTTACAGCTTTAGATTTTAATGCATTGTGAAAAATGGTTCCTAGAAATTTAATTCAGCTTGCCTATCAAATATTATGTAATATTTTTGTGCGTCAGTACTAGAGCTTGAATGCAGGTCCTCTCACTATTATTTGGCTTTTTCTGCTCACATCTGGTGCTCTAGCACTTGAACCATGCTTTTCGATTGGAGCTGGCTTCTAACCTTGATCCTCAGATCTCAGCCTCCAGAGCTGGGAGCCAGTGTCATCTTGCTTATATGAGTTTTATCTTTAGTAACCTTAAGGATGTTTATATTAGACTGTCAGTTCACTCACCTTGAATTCAAACTCACCATATGCCCCAATGTTCTAGTTCATTAATGCCAAAACTTGATTGGTCATTCTAAACTTTTAAGAGAAATCTTTGATACTTCTTTCACTTCTTATATGCAATTAGCAGTTAAGTCCTCTCCTGATTTTTCTTTAAAATATATCAAATCTATCTTTGCTCTTTGTGTGTGAATGTGTGGGTATGCACATGTGTGCATGCGTGTGCACATGTGCCAGTACTGTAGCTTTAACTCAAAGGCTGGGTACTATCCCTTAACTTTTCCTTGAGCTCTTCACTCAAGACTGGTGCTCTACCACTTCAACCACAGCTCTACTTTTGGACTTTTTTGCTAGTTGGAGATAAAGGTCTCCTGGACTTTCCTGCCTAGGCTGGCTTCAAACTATCACTCTCAGATTTCAGCCTCCTAAGTAGCTAGGATTACAGGTGTGAGCCACTGGTTCAGCCTTCTTTTATACTTTTATGTTTAGAACTTCTTGGTATTGAGTATACTACTTCCTTGTCCTCCTTCCCCCTCCCTCTCTCCCTCCCTCTCTCCCTCCCTCTCTCCTTCCCTCCCTCCCTTTCTCCCTTCCCTCCTTCCCTCCTTCCTTCCTTCCTTCCTTCCTTCCTTCCTTCCTTCCTTCCTTCCTTCCTTCCTTCCTTCCTTCCTTCCTTATTTTGCCTCTCTAGGCAAACATTCTACTACTTGTACCACATCCCCAGTCCCTAAATACACTAAAAAATTAATTTTTCTTTTGTCTATTTTCCACTTCAAATTCAGTTCCAAAAGGACAGAAAGTTTTATCTCATTTATTATTTATGTATTTATTTATTGCCAGTCCTAGGGCTTGAACTGGGCACTGTGCTTGAGCTTCTTTTGCTCAAGGCTAGCACTCTACCACTTGAGCCACAGTGCCATTTCCAGCTTTTTCTGTGTATGTGGCACTGAGGGATCGAACCCAGGGCTTCGTGCATGCCAGGCAAGCACTCTACCACTAAGCCACTTGTCTCTTTTCTGAAAGAGGGCTGGGGGGGGGAGGGCGGCGTGTAGTTCAGTTGTAGAGCATTTGCTGAGTTTGCAGTAGGCCTTCTCTTCTATCCTTGGCAAAATAAAAAGTAAAAAATAATTAAATGAAATAGAATAACAGATAAACATTAAGTAGTGTGATAAACATTATTAATAATAAAATAAATGCTAGTACAAAATTGAGAACTTACAACATGCCAGGCTTTAACACATATTACCCATTAAATATGCATATTATTATTATCTATTATTACTTACTTTGCTTCTTGCCAAATAAAGCAAGGCTTAGAGAAGTTAAATAATTTTCCCAAGAACACACCCCTAATAAATGTACTAAAAATAAGCTCTGGGTTTATTTACTACTGAAATTCAGCCCTAGGCTGAGTTTCTCCAACTGTAAAAACTAAATGTAAAATAAGATTCAAGGTGGGAGGGGCTTGGGAAAAAAAAACTTTTCAAAAAGGTACTTGTAAAAATCTTTTTCCCCAAAGCAGTGAATATTTTAATCTCTTCTCCTCCTTATTAGTTATCTTACCTTTTTTCTATAAACTTTTCCATTTCTTTCCTTAACTACCATTCACCTCTAAGAAGAGAAAGCTGAGTAATGCTATGATTTCACTAAAGAGAAAAAAAAAAAAAACTCCATCTTCAAAAATCTGTTCTCAGTTCTCAGGGAAAAGACAAGAACAGAGTCCTCACCCACATTGTATAGGAAAGCCATGATTAGAGCAGGAGGAAAAGTAAAGAATGCTTTATTCATAATTACCTAAGACTTTCCAGCATGAGAGGGGAAAAAGGAAGTCTATTTTCAGTAACAGTGCTTACTGTGAAAACATTAACATGCGAGGGGAAAATTTTCATTCTGCGAGTTACGACTGTGGTGCGGTCTCTTTGCCTCGCTGTGACTTACAATTCCGAGTGGAGGTAATCTAGGCAGAAGCGCTTGCCCTGTGAACACTGGCCTCATCCAAGCCCCATCCAATCATGGGAGTTGAAGTAAGGACACACTGGAAGGGTTTTCAGCACTAGGTCAGCCTCTAAGAAGTATCAAATGGCAGAATGAATACTTATGGTCTCAAGCCTTGGGAATGAGGGCAGAGATTAGAGCTACACGGTTTTTTAGAAGATCTGTTGTGCTGAAGGCATAAACAAGATTCGATGAAACTGAGAGTGACAAAAAGAAAAAAAACATCCCAATGATTTATGTTTATTCAGTCTAACTTCTGTTTCTTTTTTCTAGTACACCTATCACTTCTTAGCTGGTTCATAGTACAGGCAAAGGTGTGTATATATATATATATATATATATATATATATATATATATATATATATATGGCAGAATTCATTTTAATTGTCATCACCATGAGTATTACATGTACATAAATGAAAATAGTCTCATAATTAGCAGGTAAGTGGTATTCAGAGCAAATGAGTCTTCATTAATATTAGTTTTAAAAACTACCTGGATTGTGTATTTTTAGAAAGTTGTATGAGGGCTGGGAATGTGGCTCAGTGGTAGAGTGCTTGCCTACCATACATGAAGCCCTGGATTCCATTCCTCAGCACCACATACACAGAAAAAGCCAGAAGTGGCACCATGGCTCAAGTGGTAGAGTGCTAGCCTTGAGCAAAAGAAGCTTAGGAGCAGTGCCCAGCCCCTGACTTCAAGCCCCAGGACTGGCAAAAAAGAAAAGAAAAAAAAAGTTGTATGAAACATTATATAGACTCTCCCAAACTGCCATTCTAGCCAGGCACCATTGGTTCACACCTGTAATCCTAGCTACTAAAGAAGCTGGTTCAAAGCCAGCGTGGGCAGGAAAGTCCTTGAGACTCTTATCTCCAATAAACCACCAGAAAACTGGAAGTGGCGCTGTAGCTCAAGTGGTAGAGCACTAGCCTTGAGCTGAAGAGCTAAGCGACAACATCCAGGCCCAGAGTTCAAGCCCCTCAACCAACAAAAACAAACAAACAAACAAAAAACTATCATTCTATACTTTACTCCAAAGCCAAATTGTCATGAAACCTGGCTGCCTGGACTAAGCTACAAGGCTTCCTGTCAGATAAGCCACTAAACTTATTTGGTCCTTAATGAGATTGAGGCAAATAGACTGGAAGTGATTTTAAAACTGTACAGAGAGCCAGGCACCAGTAGCTTATTCCAGTAATGCTAGCTACTGAAGAGGCTGAGATCTGAGGATCACAGTGTAAAGTCAGCCTGGGCAGACAACTCACAGAGACTCTTATCTCCAATTAACAAGAAAAAAAGCAGGAAGTAGAGGTGTGAAATGGATCAAATGGTAGAAAACCAAACTAGAGCAGAAACAGATATGTAAGAGCTCCAGGTTCTGAGATCAAGTGCCAGTACCTCTCCCCAAAAGAAAAACTGTACACAGAAATACAGTGACAATTATTATAGAGATTACTTTTCTCTATGCTTGCAGTTATATTTGAATGCTCCTTATTTTGTTAAAAAAAAGTCATAGGCATTAAGAATGTGATGAAAACCTTCCTTTCATCTAAAAAATCCAGATAGACATCAAAGTCAGCACACAAAGAAATCAGAATTCATGGGGTTGGAGGTTTAGCTCAGTCATAGAGTGGCAGCAAGTATCAGATACTGAGTTCAAGTCTCAGTCTCAAATCAAAATAAGAAACAACAACAGACAACAGAATTCATTTATCTTAAAATCTAGTCCTTGTATCCTAAATTTAGATAATACAGGTACCAGGGAGAGAAACAAAGAGTAGAGGGTTGGGAGAGAGATTACCCATTCAACTGAAAGATACTTATATTGCAATACGAGCACCTGTGGTTCCAATGCCTTACCAGCAGCTCTGTTCTTCCTCACTGCTCCTCCTGGATCATGTCCTATTGGCTGAGAATGGACCCATCTCCTGCTTCCGAGTGCGCAGGCTCAACAGGAGCAAGGGTACATGGATAATCCTGGGAGGTTTGCTGCGGAAAGTCTGCCAGCCTGGAAGAGACAGAGTATGTCAGTGTGCAGCAAGGACCAACACATCTGATACACTTGTGCCAAAAGATACGATGACTAGTTCAAAAGAGTTCAGATGTCAAGTGATTTTTTTCTCTTTCTTGCTATTGTTTCTAACATATTTATAATGTACCATGTGAATTTTTTTGTTTCTTTGTATGTTCCTTCCCCATGGTATAACCCCTGTTTTCACTGTATTTGATGTTGGTGCCCTGCATATACACTTCTCTAGCTTGGGGAGGGAAAGGGGAAAAACAAAATGTTGAAATAGGGACACAGGTAACAATGAGATGTACAAGACACTATATTGAAAATGAACTTTACAATTGAGGTGGGGAAGGGGAGGAGGGGGGAGTGTAGTTGTGGAGGTGGGAGGGAAGGGATGGTAGGGAAAAAACAAAGGAGGAGGTAACAATGCTTGATGGGAAATGTACTCATGACCTTGCTCATGAGACTGTAACCCCTCTGTACAGTATTTTTACAATACAGATGTATTTAAAAAAGAGTTCAGATGTCTACAACTGAATATAGCCATTATACTGCTGGCTGTTAAAAACATTTAAAGTTGTCAAGTGTAGATGGCTCATGCCTATAATCCTAGCTACTCAGGAGGCTGAGATCTGAGGATCACAGGTCAAAGCTAGCACAGGCAAGAAAGTCCATGAGACTCTTATCTCCAGTTTGCTACCCCCCAAAAAGTTGGAAATGGAGTTGTTAGCTCAAGTGGCATAGCACTAGACTTGAGTGAAAAACAAAAACAAAAAAAGCTCAAGGAAATAAACTATACAACTTGTGGGTAAGACTGGGAGTGAAAAACTGGGAAAGAGCAAGGGAAGGGGTGACATTGTCCCCAAAGAAATGTACTCATTACCTGACTTATGTAACTGTAATGCCTCTGTACATCACTTTTATAATGACAATAAAAAAAAAAGTAAAAAAGAAAAGCTCAGGGACAGTGCCCAGGCCCTGAAATTCAAGACCCAGGACCAGAACTAAATAAACAAATTCATACATTAATTAAGTAATTAAGGTCAGAGGATCTTTCTTAAAGGAATGACAGTCTTAAATGCACCTATAATAATATCATCTAATAGATGGAGAGAAATTTTCAATGCCCAGAGGATCTCTCTGTCCCTCACATCATGATGGCAATTATAACTAGGCTTGGGAACCATTGGCTTATCTTATTTCTTCTGTGGAAAGCCATGGTCTTTAGCCTAAGTGATCATAGTATTACATGATGTAAAGCTGAGACCTTTTATCTGGCGATTCTGATTTGCTGGGATCATATGAAGCCTCATTTCCCAGGTGATTGTGTAGCGCCACTGTGGTTGAAAATCATTAGTTCAAACCCTGGAATGTTTAATCTTTTAACCCAGACAACTTTGTTGTAATGTTTTTAGTTCCCAACAGTCATTTATTAGGTTTCAATTTTTTCAAATTCTTACCAATACTTGCTATCTTTACCTTTTTAATTGGATTCATTTTGGTAAGTGAGAAATGGTTGAAGGTTTAGGTATTATAAATAATCATATACAAAATAATGTCCATATGCAAAGTGGCTAATCAGAGTTCATGAGACTTTTATATCCAATTAACTACCAAAAAGCCAGAAGTAGACTTGTGGTTCAAGCCTTAAGTAGAAAAGGCTAAGGGACAAAGACCTGGTCCTGGGTTCATTAAAAAAAAAAAAAAAATAGAATACAGGGGCTGGGAATGTGGCTCAGTGGTAGAGTGTTTGCCTAGCATGCATGAAGCTCTGGGTTCAATACCTCAGTACCACATACACAGAAAAGGACAGAAATGGCACTGTGGCTCAAGTGGTAGAGTGCTAGCCTTGAGCAAAAGAAGCTCAGGGACAGTGCCCAGGCCCTGAGTTCAAGCCCCAGGACTGGCAAAAAGAAAAAGAAAAAGAAAAAAAATTCATGTTGACTCACACACTAGGGAATATTTTTTAAGAAAATTAATTCAAAGCAATATTATCCAGCTTATTCACTGAATTTCCCCTTCCTTGACTAGATAGATTGGGAGTTAAAGGGATCTCTAAAAAACCCATCTGGAGGCTGGGCACTGGTAGCTGAAGCCTGTAATCCTAGCTACTCAGGAGGCTGAGATTTAAGGATCACAGTTCAAAGCCAGCCCAGGCAGGAACATCCTTGAGACTCTTATCTCCAATAAACCACCAGAAAACTGGAAGTGGTGCTATGGCTCAAGTGGTAGAGCATTAACCTTCAGCTGAAGAGCTGAGGGACAGAGCCCTGGCCCACAGTTCAAGTCCCACAACTGACAAAAAGAAAAAAGAAAAAGAAACCCACCCATCTCAGGACAAGCATGAAGGATAACTGCTAAAGGGAGGGGTTAAGATAAGAGCCATTATTGGGAGGAGTTTTGAGAATGGAAATCTGTGAGCAAATTTAAATGTCCCTTTTAGGGGTTGGGAAGATGGCTCAGTGGTAGAGCACTTGCCTTGCATGCATGAGGCCCTGGGTTTGATTCCTCAGCACCACATAAGCAAAAAGAAAAAAAAACGGAAGTGGCGCTGTGGCTCAAGTGGTAGAACACTAGCCTTGAGCTGAAGAGCTGAGGAACAGTCCCAGGCCCAGAGTTCAGGCCCCACAATCGGACCCCTCCCCCCCCCCAAAAAAAAGTAGCTTTCAAACCAAACACATAAACATTTTTTGAAACTGAATGATCGAAACTACAAGAAATTGTAATCTTTCTGAGTTAGTACTGTTCCTAGAGAGATGTTTTTCCCTTTTAAGTGGAATCTCCTTTAATTTTATCTTCATTAACTTTTCACTGTTTTTAAGAGGTAGTATCTAGCAGCATGCCAGGGGCTCATGTCTATAATCCTAGCTACTCAGGGGGCTGAAAGCTGAGGTTGCAGCCCAAAATCAGCCCAGGCAGGAAAATCCAGGAGACTTTCATCTCCCATTAACCACCAAAAAGCCAAACATGGAGATGTGGCTCAAGTGGTAGACCACTAGCCTTGAGTGAAAAAGTGCAAAGAGAGCATCCTGGCCCTGAGTTCATGCCCTAGGACTGGTACACTTGCACACATACACACATACAAGGGAGTATCTACCCAGGCTTGGCAGTACATGTCTGTAATTCCAGTTTTCAAGAATCTAAGTAAGGGGGGGTCATGAGTTTTAAGCTAGCTTGGGCTATATAGCAAAACCCATCTCAAAAGAACCCACCAAAAGCCGGGCACTGTTGGCTCATGCCTGTAAACCTTGCTACTCAGGAGGCTGAGATCTGAGAGTCGCGATTCAAAGCCATCCCAGGCAGGAAAGTCCGTGAGACTCTTATTTCCAATAAACCACTAGAAAACCGGAAGTGGCACAGTGGCTCAAGCGGTAGAGCACTTGCCTGGAGCTGAAGAGCACAGTGACAGTGCCCAGGCCCAGAGTTCAAGCCCCACGACCCACCAAAAAAAAAAAAGAACCAGCCAATCAAAAACCTCCAAACAAACAAAAAGTTATATCTACTTCCTACTATATTTATTGATTGATTGAATGTCAGTCATGGAGCTTGAACTCCCGGCCTGGGCAATTGTCCTTGAGCTCTTTTTACCCAAGGCTAGTGCTCTACTTCTTTGAGCCACAGCTTCACTTCTGGTTTTCTGGTGGTTTATTGGAGATAAAAGTCTCACAGACTTTTCTGCAGGAGCTGATTGTGATCCACAGTCCTCAGCAATCAGTCTCCTGAGTAGCTAGGATTACAGTCATGAGCCACTGGCACCCAGCTACAATAAGAGAAAGAAAGCACAATACCCTGAAGTCAAGCCCCAGCACCATCACATTCCCACACACATACATGCATACCAATGAAATTGATTTCCCTCCTAACTACTGTTAAGTAATTTTTAAAAAATCCTGTCACTCAACCTGTAGTGTTACATGTATACAAGCTACACACAGTTTTGTATAGGGACATGTACGTGGAGTCTAAAATTAGTTATTTTTAGAAGATGGACCTTTCATTGATCAAAAGCCACCAAACCCTTCCATGACAAACGGGAAATCGTCATGAGTGACCTCATTCTCCTTTCTCCCCTCTGCTATGAGAGCTCCCCATTGCGTGTCTCTTCAAAGCATCAGTCACTTCAGATACAATGTTGTTGGAGAGCTAGGAAGGTGGCTCAGTGGTACAGCACTTGCCTTGCATGCATGAGGCCCTGTGTTCGATTCCTCAGCACCACATAAGCAAAAAGAAAAAATCCAGAAGTGGCACTGTGACTCAAGTGGTAGAGCACCAGCCTTGAGCTGAAGAACTGAGGGACAGAGCCCAGGCACAGAGTTCAGGCCCCACGACCGGACCCAAAAAAAAAAAATAAAACAAAACAAAAACAATATTGTTGGAACTTTCATTAGAAAAAAATTAAAAGAAATGATTCCACCAAATCTCATTTCCAATAAAAAGGCATAAGAGAAAAGAATTTACAAAAGCACTTGAAAATATGTAGGAAAACTCTGGCCCTATATTTATCTGTATTGGTTAAAATGAATTACACATTTTGGAAAATGGGAAGTAAAATGAACATGAAGTTAAAATACTTCTATCACAAATAGAAGCACTTTAGTAAAACACCAGTTAATAACGAGTAAATGACACCCCTTTTTCCACACACCAAAGATAGCCAAAATACTTCACATCTGTCAAAGTGAAGCACAGATAACATGGTTGTAGGAGGGAGTCCTAGAGGCAACCTAGAGGCCTAGAATTATTTTAGTCCGTGGGAGAGAGAGAGAGTCACGGGAAGAAAAGTTAGCCACTGTGGCTTAGAACAGCAGAATTACCAGCTACAATGACTACCACCACTGCCAAACTCTCATGTGCCTGCAGCTGATGAGCTCTAGTTTTTTGCATGATTCCTACAGAAGAGGGGAAAGAAGTCATTAAGAAACAGTTACTTTTTGAATCTACCACATGTTGGAAAAAAGAGAGCAGCAGGATAAAAGACATCTGGTAGCAGGAAGAAAATCTGAAGATAAAACATTTTTTTAAAACCTTGAAACTTACACGAGAAAAGGATGCAAAATAAATAGATTAAAATGGAAGCATGAGGTTAAACTTTCAAATACTAGCCAAGAGAGTGCAATAGAGGTGATGGTTCTGATTAAAATAGAAGGCCAGGGCTGGGAAGGTGGCTCAGTGGTAGAGCGCTTGCCTTGCATGCATGAGGTCCTGGGTTCCATTCCTCGGCACCACATAAGCAAAAAGAAAAAAGCCGGAAGTGGTGCTGTGGCTCAAGTGGTAGAGCGCTTGCCTTGAGCTGAAGAGCTCAGGGACAGCGCGAAGGCCCAGGGATTAGGCCCCATGACTGACCAAAATAAAAATAAAAATATTTAAAAAAATTAGAAAGCCAGGCATTGGTGGCTCATGCCTGTAATCCCAGCTACTTAGAAGAAGGAGACCTGAGGATTGTGGTTTGAAGCCAGTCTGGTACAGAAAAATCTGAGAGATCCCTTATCTCCAAATAATGAGCCAAAAGCTGGAAGTGGAGCTGTGGGTCAAGTGACTGAATGGCAGTCTTGATCCAAAAAACCAAGTGAGAGCCCAGGACCTTGAGTTCAAACTCAATCAACCAATCAACATAGTTCATAAGTACATACCATGGCCACCCCTCCTTGACACAATTAATATACGCTTAAAAAAAGAATGATAGAAGAGAAAAACAGATTCTCTTTGGAGTAAGTACTCACGAGTAGGGAGAATGGAGACACTGAATGAGGGTGAAGATCATTGAATATTTTATATGTATGTATGCAAATAGAACAATAAAACCAGTTAAAAATGTTTTAGGACAAAGAGGGACAGTAGCCAGTGATAGGGGGGATCATTTGATTGGGCACATTGTATACATATATAGAGATGGTGCCATGAAACCCACCTTGTACAAGAAATGTATGCTAATAAAAATCTTTAAAATTAGCCTTGCGCCCGAGGCTCACGCCTATAATCCTAGCTACTCAGGAGGCTGAGATTTGAGGATCGCCGTTCAAAGCCATCCTGGGCAGGAAAGTCCTTGAGACTCTTATCTCCAATAAACCCTAGAAAACGGGAAGTGGTACTGTGGCTCAAGCAGTAGAGCGCTCACCTTGAAGAGCATAGGGATAGCGCCCAAGCCCAGAGTTCAAGCCCCATGACCGACAAAGAAAAGACAACTTCAAAATTACACATGAAAACAATACATAGTAATTTGTTATTAAACTTGCATAAAATGGAAGGCAGTATGACAAGTGGCCAAAACAATTAAATATCATTTCTGCTTAAGACAAGAAAATTCTAAATGTATTTCTCCACTAAGTACAAAAAGGTTGTAAATTCAGCCAGGCATGGCAAAGATGAGACAGGAAAATCATGTAATAAAGGTTGACCTAGGATATACAGTAAGAACCTATCTCAACTGTGTGTGTGTGTGTGTGTGTGTGTGTGTGTGTGTTTGCGCGCATGTGCGCGCACCAATTTAATCATAGTTAGGGTTTGAAAATCATGCAAATGATTGAGAAATCCAAATGAATACTTCTAAACAGAGTTACAATATAATTTTTTCATGAAATAATAATCATTACCACATTAGATTTCCATTTGTTTGGGGCCGGTCGTGAGACTTGAACTCAGAGCCTAGGCATTATCCGTGAGCTATTTGCTCAAGGTTACTGCTCTACTACTTAAGCCACACCTCCACTTTCGGCTTCTTGGTGGCTAACTGGAGATAAGAGTCTCACAGACTTTCCTCAATCAACTGGCTGGAACTGAGATCCTCAGATCAAAGCCCCCAGAAGAGCTAAGCTTACAGGTATGAGCCTCTAGCACCCAGCCAGGATTATTTTTAAGGTAGGGAAAATAATGACAGGCTTGTACATTAGTGGAAGGATTCAGTGGAGAGAGGAAATGCTGATGCAGGAGATAAGGGTAGAGTAAATAGAAAGATGTCATTGAGCAATGGAGTTCACCACTGTCAAGGAAAGAAAGCCACCAACATGCAGCCTGACTTTTTATGAATTAAGAAATAGTGGCATAAGGCTGGGAAGGTGGCTCAGTGGTAGAGTGCTTGCTTTGCATGCATGAGTCCCTGAGTTTGATTTCTCAGCACCACATAAGCAGAAAAAGCTGGAAGTGGTGCTGTGGCTCAAGTGGTTGAGTGCTAGCCTTGAGCTGAAGAGCTGAGGGACAGCACCCAGGCCCAGAGTTCAGGCCCCACAACAGAAGGGAGGGAGGGGGAAGGAAATAGTGGCATAATCATAGCTCCTCCTCCTTGTACACAACTCCCCCTGTTCACCATCTCCTAAGGATGTACCCCTTCTACAAGGGCCCCTGGATCATGCATGACCTGAGTCCCAGCAGTCCCAGCTTTCCCATGGACAGAAACCAAGCACAATAAATTCCTCATTCAGGACAAGCAGAAAGTAGCTAAAGACTGCTTTACTATTCCCTGAAAGATTCAGCATCTTGAGTCCTAAAAGGAGGGGAAGAAAATAAACATAGCAATGACACAGGAATGATGGAGAAGGCAGAAGGAGCCTAAAATTTAAGGGATCACCAGGTCTCAGAAAGAAAATACTGCAATTAAACTTTCCAATATTCCCACAGGCCAAGTGGCCCACCAAGGTCATTGGCAATGTCACCTCCAGGGTTCTATACTCCTCACAACAGGCCGCATTCCAGCTTAAGGTGGAACCACAAACTGTTCCAGTAACTACAGAGCTTTAACTCCCCTACCCTAAACAAGGAAGCTAAGTCCTAGGAGTCAAATGTAATTCTATACATCTCTGTAGCCCAGAGACAGGGATTAGGTCCCAAAAGCTTACCCAGGGGAGGGACGTAAGACTAGAAGTCTTTAAGTCAATAAAAACAAGCCTGGGGGTGGAGGGGGCTGAAGGTAAGTAATTCCCACTTTAGAGATTACTTGCTTTTCAATGTATAGAAAGGGGATTTGTTTCGCAGTAAATTTTTCCTAAGAAGAAGAAGGAGGAGGAGGAGGAGGAGGAGGAGGAGGAGGAGAAGGAAAGAAGAAGAAGAAAGCAGCCAGGCACTGGTGGTTCACGCCTATAATGCTAGCTTCTCTGGAGGCTGAGATCTGAGGATTGCGGTTCAAAGCCAGCTCTGGCAGAAAAGTCCGTGAAACTCTTATCTCTAACACACACACACACACACACACACACACACACACACACACACACACACACACACACTCCAGAAAGCCAGAAGTGGCGCTGTGGCTCAAGCGGTAGAGCGCTTGCCTTGAGCTCAAAGTACTGGGGCAGCGCCCAAACCCAGAGTTCAAACCCCACCATTGACAAAAAAAAAAAGAACCATGTGACTGACTATCCTGGCTACTCAGGAGGCTGAGCTCTGATGATTGAGCTTTCATTTCTACCAGGAAAGGAAAATCCAAGAGTCTCTCATCTCTGATTAGCCACTAAGAGCCCAGATGTGGAGGTGTGGTTCAAGTGGCAGAGCTTAAGCCTTAAGCAGAAAAGGCTAAGGGACAGCACCCAGACCCACCCTCAGTTCAAGCCCCAATGCTAGCACAAAAAAATGAAAATTAAAAACTAGAAATGAAGTGTAAGTTAGAAATATCCACTTGTTTGGATGTTGGATAAGGTCTCTCTATCACTGTACATTAAAAAAATGCTTTCAATCACTTTTATTTGGCACATCTTCAAAGTAGGATCC
Source organism: Dipodomys spectabilis (assembly GCF_019054845.1). NCBI lineage: Eukaryota > Metazoa > Chordata > Mammalia > Rodentia > Heteromyidae > Dipodomys > Dipodomys spectabilis. The sequence goes on from NW_024870974.1 coordinate 4,650,941, forward strand.
CTCAATCTGAAGAAAGTGGGGATTAGTTGTTGTTGATGATCCTTTGTTGAAAGGGATTAAAGTTACCTAGCAATCTCTGTTGTAGGAACCAAAATAAGAGTTGGCTGTCCCCCAATTCCTATGACATGGAAGAGTACAAGTGTGTCACTGTTTGGGCCGTGATGCTTTGACACACATGGCACAGTAAAAAATCACCAAGCAATTCCCAGGAAGTGGAAATCTTCTCTAAGAGCATTAATTTTGACTAAAGAGAGGATTTACATACTAAAGAGAAAAATCATAAGATGTGGACAAAGAGTACTGAAATCACAATTTACAAAGAACTGGGGGAAACCTTATGGCCTTGGAAATCTAACAGGTAGAAAGACATGTGTGTATAATTATGATGTATTGAATCAGTGGATTTTTTTGGGGGGGTGGTGGTTATGGGGCTTGAACTCTGGGCCTGGGCACTGTCGCTCAGCTCTTCAGCTCAAGGCTAGCACCCTACCACTAGAGCCACAGTGCCACTTCCCATTTTCTGGTGGTTTATTGCAGATAAGAGTCTCACGGACTTTTCTGCCCAGGTTGGATTTGAACGGAGATCCTCAGATCTCAGCTTCCTGAGTAGCTAGGATTATAGGCGTGAGCCACGGGCATCCAGCCAGAGGATTTATTTTTAAATGTGCTTTTCTGGAATGTGAGGTAAAGGCAAGCAGCTTTAGCGTTGAGGTGTAAGTGTTAAGACTGAGTTACATAGAAAGATAAAAGGGCAATATTTATGAGAATGTAAGGATTGAATAAATGGAAGTAAGTGGTAGAAACTGGATGACAATGGCTCACACCTCTAACCCTACATACTCAGAAGGCTGGGCTTTACTCAGAAAGCTGGGCTCTGAAGATCCAGGTTCAAAGCCAGCCCAGGCAGAAAAGGCCATGAGAAGCCATGAGCCTGTGGCTCATGCCTGTAATCCTAGCTACTCAGGAGGCTGAGATCTGAGGATCCTGGTTCAAAGCCAGCCTGGACAGGAACATCTGTGAGACTCTTATCTCCAATAAAACCACTAAAACTAGAAATGGCGTTGTGGCTCAAGTGGTAGAGCACTCGCCTTGATCTGAAGAGTGCAGGGACAGCGCCCAGGCCCAGAGTTCAAGGCCCATGACTGACAAAAAAAAAAAAAAAAAAAGGCCAAGAGACTCTTATCTCCAATAAATTGGCAAAAAGTCAGAAGTAGAGGTATGGTTCAAGAAGTAAGAGTTCCAAACTTGAATAAAAAAGCCAAGCAAGAATGGGAGGCCCTGATTTCAAGCCCTAGTACTGGCACAAAAATAAACAAAAATTAAATGGTAGAAAATATTCATATTGTAGCATTTCTTCAAGTGTCATGCAAATCTAAAGGACAGAAAAATAAGCTCTGAAATAAACAAGTAAACGTAATTTAAAAGAAACTATATATGGGAGGGGAAGGTGGCTTAGTGGTAGAGTGCTTGCCTAGCATGCATGAAGCACTGGGTTCGATTCCTCAGTACCACATACACAGAAAAAGCAGAAGTGGCGCTATGGCTCAAGTGGTAGAGTGCTAGCCTTGAGCAAAAGAAGCTCAAGGACAGTGCCTAGGACTGGTGAAGAAGGAGGAGGAGGAGGAGGAGGAGAAGGAGAAAGGGGGGGAGGAGGAGGAGGAGGAGGAGGAGAAGGAGGAGGAGGAGGAGGAAGAAGAGGAGGAGGAGGAGGAGGAGGAGGAGGAGGAGGAGGAGGAGGAGGAGGAGGAGGAGGAGGAGGAGGAGGAGAAGCAAGAGGAGAAAGAGGAGAAATAGAAAGAAGAAAAAGAAGAAGGAGGAGAAGAAGAAGAAACTATATAATTTATAATTTAAAACAGAAAATTTGAGGTAGCTCAGGCCTGTAATCCACTGCTTGGGAGGCAGAAATTTAGGGATGATAGAGGTTGGAAGCCAGTAGGGGCAAAAGAAAAAAAAAGTTACCAATAAATGGTATGTGCTATTACTCACCTGTCATCACAGCTATGTGGGAAGCATAAATCCGAGGATCATGGTTCAGGCAGGCCTGGACACACTATTTTTGTTGTTGTTGTGGGTTGTGAGGCTTGAACTATGGGCCTGGGTGCTGTCCCTTAGCTCTTCAGCTCAAGGCTAGCACTCTACCACATGAGCCACAGCACTACTTCCGGTTTTCTGAGTAGTTTATTGGATGGCGATAAGAGTCTCGCAGACGTTTCTGCCTGGCTTTGAACCGTGATCCTCAGATCTCAGCCTCCTGAGTAGCTAGGGTTACAGGCGTGAACTACCGACTCACACACTATTTGCAAAATAAAACAAATAGATTTGCAGGCATGTTTCAAGTTGTAAAGCAACTGAGTAGGAAGTGCAAAGCAGTGAGTTCATATTCTAGTAATGTAAAAAAAAAAAAGTACAATCCTGAAAATAAAGCTAGGCATGCGACAATTTGTAATTAAAAATGACTGATGCCGGGTGCTGGTGGCTCACACCTATAATCCTAGCTACTCAGGAGGCTGAGATTTAAGGATTGCATTTTGAAGCCAGCCTGATGGCCTGTGAAACTCTCATCTCTAGTAACGAGCAAAAAGCCAGTTCAAGATGAAAAGCTAGCCCTGAGCAAAGAAGCTAAGCAAGAGCATGAGGCCCTCTAGTACAAGCTCTAGTACCAGCATGAAAGAAAACAAACACATAAACAAACAAGATTGATATTTTGGAATGTAGAGAAATTATTCTTTGACTAAAGAATACAATCGCTATTTTTTAAAATCATCACTGCACAAACTGAAGTTTGGGAAAAAGCCACTGTCTTCAGAGGCTGGTCTGGAAAAGGTCTTGGTGTCAAGTTGACTCTAATTTTTTTTTAAAAAAAAGCACAAGCATGGGGTGGGGGGTTAGGCTAATTGGAAGACCACTTGCCTAGCAAGCACAAAGTGCTGCTGAATTCAGTTCTGTCTCTCTCCCTCAAACACACACACACACACACACACACACACACAAAAGCATGGGCATTCAATATTAGAAGTGTTATCAATAGCTTTAGGTAAGAACTGAGGGGAAAAATATAACACCTAACTTTCCTTCCTTCCTTCCCTTTTCTCCCTTCCTCCCCTTTTCTCCCTTCCCTCCCTCCCTCCCCTTCCTTTCTTCCTACCTTCCTTCCCTCCCTCCTTCTCTCCCTTCCGTCCCTCCCTCCTTCCCTGCCTCCTTCCTTCCTTCCTTCCTTCCTTCCTTCCTTCCTTCCTTCCTTCCTTCCTTCCTTCCTTTCTTTTCTTTCTTTCACCAGTCCTAAGGCTTGGATTCAGGGCCTGGACACTGTCCTTGAGCTTCTTTTGTTCAAAGCTAGCACTCTACCACTTGAGCCACGGCACCACTTGTAGCTTTCTCTGTTTATGTGGTACTGAGGACTCGAACCCAGGGCTTCATGCATGCTAGACAAGCACTCTATCACTACTAAGTCACATTCCCAGCCTAACTCTGTTCACTTGGAGACAGAGAAAGCATCATTTCTAAAAGAGATCTCTAGTAAGACTAGCCAGGCATCAACTATTAGAACCTCTCAGAAGAAACCATCTAAAGAAGAGAGGGGAAGCAAACAAATGAACAACCATTAGGATTGCAACTCAGCAGACGTTGAAAAAGCCAGCTACTGTGCATGTTAGAAAAATGTCTCTTCTCTGAGGAGTGATGAGCAGTACTAGGGAACTTAATGGAGGGACACACTTAGCCAGGTCTCACTAGGGACACAGCTGCTGTAGAGGATTTCACTGTGAACTGTCTTCCGGGGGATGTCAATCTTTTCTCCAGCAAATGCCACTGCAGTGACTCAACACTCTAGGTTTATGCCAGGTCAGGGGACACAAGACAGCTCCACTGCCATGAATGAAGTCATACGTTATCAGAAAGCAGGTCAGAGGAAACATTAATCATCTAAGTTAACAGCTGACTACAAATAACTTTCTATTGCACGCTCTTACTTCTCAAATGCAGAGATAAGGGAGAAAATCCTTGAATAAACCAGACAAAATATTTGCAAGTTGAATACTGTAAGGAAAAGTACAAAATATGACTTGTAGCCTTTGAAGTATTATGGCCACTAGAAGAAGGGCGATTGAATTAAGCCTACTATTGCCTGTATATCATCTACCACCTCCTCTACTTGCCTTATATGTGGTGGTGGTGGTTGCTGTTATTTCTTTTGTAACAGTCCTGGAGTTTGAACTTAGTGCCTAAGCACAGTCCCTTAGACATTTTTTGCTCAAGGCTGGAATCCTATCACTTGAGTCATACCTCCACTTCAGGTTTTCTGCTGGTTAATTGGAGTTGAATCTCTCAGACTTGTCTGCCTAGACTTCAAACCATGATCCTCAGACCTTAGCCTCCTGAATTAATAATCAGTGTATTTTCTGGGCACTATTGGCTTTCACCTTTAATTTTAGCTATGCATGACACTAAGATCTGAGGATCCTGGTGTGAAGCTAGCCTAGGCAGGAAAGTCCAAGAGACTCCTACCTCCATTAACCACCAAAAAGCTAAAAGTGGAGCTGTAGCCAAGTGGTAGAGCACTAGGCCTTGAGCAAAAAAGCCCAGGGACAATACCCAGGCCCTGAGTTCAAGCCCCAGTACTGAAATAAAAAGGAAATATCATGTATGATTCATGCTAGGCAAGTGTTCTACTGACCTACATTTCCTGCTCTCAGAAGGCAATATAAAGTAGGAATGCAAAATACAGAGTTTATGGAAAGCAGAGAGAGAAGGCAAATGAATGTGAAGAATTCTAAATGTCACATTGCACATGGCAGGCAGAAAGAGAGGAAGGTCCAACCTAACATTATTTAATTTTTCTAAAAAGTTAAATGTACAGGCTGGGAATGTGGCTTAATGGTAGAGTGCTTGCCTAGCATGCATGAAGCCCTGGGTTCAATTCCTCAGTACCACATAAACAGAAAAAGCCAGAAGTGGGCTGTGGCTCAATTGGTAGAGTGCTAGCCTTGAGCAAAAGAAGTTTGGGACAGTGCTCAGGCCCTGAGATCAAGCCCCAGGACTGGCAAAATAAATAAATAAATAAATAAATAAATAAATAAATAAATAAATAAATAAAGTTAAATGTGCTGTTGTGAGAAAAGTTATAAAGACACACTGTAATTATATTAAGGAGTTATTTGGGTGCATGGTAAAAGTTGAAATCTCTCTTTCTGAGTTATCTATTTCCAGAAATAACAGTTTAGACTTAGCTAGGTGGCCCAAACATCCCAACTCAGCCTAACATTTGGTTACTGAGATTCTGCTCTCCACTTGCTTGCCTGCTAGTGAATTCATTATGGGAGATACAAGAACACTACTTTCTTTTATTAAATAGTTTCCAAATTTGTTTCTTAGCTTTTCTTCATTTATCATTAATCGAACAGTTACACTGAAGACATATACTCAAACACAATCTCATTTGTCAGCAAAGATAGCTCTAAACAAATATATGCAGTAGTTTTAGAAAGTATTGCTATATGTAATAGGAATGGCTTCTTTTCAGAAATACAGCAGAAGCAGGTGTGGTGGTGTACAACCATAATCCCAGCTACTGGAGAAGCAAAGATAGGAGAATCTGTGGCAGGGAAAAATCACTAGACCTCCAAGTCTGGGGGGGGGGGGGGCTAAAGTTGTTGAACATTTGCTTAGCAAGCCTGAGGAACCTGAGTTCAAGCCCCAGTACTGTGCAAAAAGTAAAGAAATCCCAGAAATAATGGGCACGAAATACTTTGTAAACAAGAGAAAATATAGTTCTAACTCCAACTATCAGTTCCTATGAAATAGATAGCAACAATATTTGAGATGGCTAAGTTACTAGATGAGCTAGTGATGGTTAACTTACTAGGTGAGCATCTGAAAAAGCTTGAGTCAGCTGGTTAGAAGATCAACAGTCTTCAGGACTTTGTCTCCTCAGTGCCTGAATACTAAACTGCTTACTCACAGTCCCGTGTATATGCTACTATTTTAAGTTCAAAGTACCAAAGTTCAAATGAAGAGTTTAAAATAAGTAAAGAGGGTAGAAAACCTGCCTTAGGCATCTACTACTCTTCCCCTCCCCCCACACCCCCTCAGTCTCCCATCAAATTAACTACAGTCTGGTTTTTTTGTTTTTTTTTTTTTATTCTGTAGCAGTAATCAAAGAACCAAGTCACTAAACAGCTTGGGGGACACAGAACTCTCCCTCCATTGCTAAAACACTAGGAGTCTGAGTTTTGGAGGAGCACAAGAGCATGAAAGCACTGTGCTAAATCTCATGGGCTGGCCCAAGAATAACCCGAACCTCTTTCTTGAAGACCCAATCTTAACATCATCAAATCATAATGCCAGCTGTTAGCATCTGTGTATGTGGCTTTATTTGGTTCCCCAAGTTGTTTTCTACACAGACCATGCAAAAAGAGTTCATACAAAGACCCTACACATTCCATGCATCTTCAAGTTCTTTGAAAAATTTGAAAAGTTCAACTCCCTAACACACACACACACACACACACACACACACACACACACACACACACACACACGCTGAAAAGGGATAAACAGCCTCAAATTGCCCCATTACACATCTTTAATATTCAACCTGTCATTTAATATTTTATAATATAGACAACTGCTAGTCTAGCAAATAAATTGATGCTTAATGTATCATGCTGGTCCCATCAAAGGAAACTAAAGTATCATCAAACAAAAGTTAGGTTTAAATATCCCACCACATCTTCCTCTGTGTGTGTGTATGTATGTGTGTGTGTGTGTGTGTGTGTGTGTGTGTCTGTTGTGAAAATGCATTAACTTACAGCTTTAATCAATTTCTGAGTATTTTCAGTGCAGAGTCATATGACTGTCTGTTCAACAAAGGATTGAGGAGAAAAATATGAATGTTCCGATATGAGCCAGTGTGAATCTTTTTTTTTTTTCTGTCAGTCATGGGGCCTGAACTCTGGGCCTGGGCGCTGTCCCTCAGCTCTTCAGCTCAAGGCTAGCACCCTACCGCTTGAGCTGCAGCGCCACTTCCAGCTTTTTCTGCTTATGTGGTGCTGAGGAATCGAACCCAGGGCCCCATGCATGCAAGACAAGCATTCTACCACTGAGCCACCTTCCCAGTTCTAGTGTGAATCTTGTGCAAGTCTGGGAGTGTTCAGATAACACTATGTGTACAAAACCAAAAAAAAAAAAACAAACCCAACTATAAATAATTTTACACAAGTTTTCACTACTTGGATTTAGAACAGTTAATATAAACATACCATCTTTAGCTCAAAACAATGAAAAGCAAATAAAAAAAAGAGTTTACCCACATTTTAATTCAATACATTAGAAATGATACTAAAAATGGTATTAACTACTAAATATTAAGTTCTGCCTTTTTAAATTCAGAAAAGATTTTCTTTTTTTTTTCTTCTCATCAATGGTGATGAAAAACATCCATCCTTAGATTTCATTGTGTTGGCTAAATGAGTCACTCTTGGCAATTTCTTCCAAATGAGAACAGATTCAGTTGTTGAATAAACAAACTCAATTGGAGTCTCATATGTAAGTAATGGATTTGTGCATATCATCTCTAAATTATTCCAGATCTACTATTCTCTAATACCAAACATTTCCTGGAACAAAATATTTTTGTTGCTTCGTTTATCTCTTGAAAAAATCCTTTGTTTAAAAAAATTAATTACTAAATGAACCCTTAGATATGTATTTTAATTTTTTTTCTTTCATGCATGTGTTTCTAACGCATTTATAAGATTATCTCTTTGTTGCTTTGTATGTCCCTCCCCCACAGTATAACCCCTGCTTTCACTATATTTGATGTCAGTATAACTTGTGGAGGAGATGGGGAAAAACCAGTTGTTTAAGGATACAGGTGGACCTGTTGCAACAATGAGAAGTACAAGTTGTCATGTCCAAAACAAGCTTTACAACGTCGGTGCTGGGGAGGGGGGGAGAGGGGGGGGAAAGGAGAAGGATTGGGATTGCGGGGGAGGGGGGAGGATGGGAAGGGAGGTGAAGGGTAAACAAAGGAGGAGGCTGCAATGCTTGGTAAGAAATGTACGCATTATCCTGCCCATGTAATTGTAACCCCTCTGTACAGTATGTTCACAAATAAAATTAAATTAAATTAAAAAAAATTAATAACTTTCCTTTAGAGTACCACATTTCAAAGACATTTTTTTTCCTGTTTGAAAATGGTACTTTTTAAGGTGGTCACCTTAAAATATATATATAAAACAAGCCAGGCACCAATGGCTCACGCTTGTAATCCTAGCTACTCAGGAGGCTGAGATCTAAGCAGCTAGTCTGGGCAGAAAAGTTCCTGTAAGACTGATCTCTAATAAACTACTCAAAAGAGCTAAAAGTGGTGTTGTGGCTCAAGTGGTTGGTGCTCCCCTTGAGCAAAAGAAGCTGAGGAATAGAGCCTATACCCAGATTTCAAACCCCAGAACCAGCTATACACACACACACACACACACACACACACACACACACACACACACACACACACACACACAATAGTTCAAAGAAGCCAACTTTGCAATCTACCTGTAATAATCCTTGGATGCAATACAAAAACGCCTCAAAATCTGCTTGCTTTTTAATCATTCTAACTATTCTTTTTACAACTAATGAATAACATCAGCAAACATAAATGCGATACACAAGATTAGAAATTTACATTCTTAGTGCTTGATTTCTTTTCACTTTTATTATTAGCATACATTGATCTTATGAAGGAGTTATTTGTGATTTTTGCATACAGTCATACAATATAGTTCGTTGTTGTCTTATTTTTTTTAAATAATCCATAACCTTCTTTAATTGGTAAATGTAAATGAAAGGGTCTAAAAATCAATCTGGGAAAAGAAAACTCAAATTCTCAAGTATAGAAACTTCTTCAAGCTTTGATTTGTTGTTTTAACCCCACATGTGGATGCTCAATTACAATGCAGGGTTAGGGAGAGGGCTTGCATGAATTACAAATGCAGGAGAGGGGATTAAATAAGGAAGCAGGAAGAGAAGAAAAAGGATGCAGTACTGACAGTGAATAAATTAAGTGTTGCCTACATAATGAAATAGGATCATAAATTCTCTTGCTTCTGAAGACACAAATACCAAGAGACATTTTACATTGCCTGTGTAAGGGTTGGGTGCAGGCATACCAGATATTATTCTCACAGTAATACACATTACAATCAGAACCAAGGTATAATCTGCCCCCAAAGAGATTTGGTTAACTGCAGTCAACAAAGAAGTGAATTCTCTGTGACAGCACAGCCTTTGGGGTTTGGTAAGAAAACTCACTCTTAGGCAGGTCCTGACCTAGACACCTTGATCTTTGGTTCACGGCCCTGTGAGGGCCAGACCAGGGCTCCCTGACTGACTCTGAATTAAACTGTTGATACTCCACCCCTGGACAAAGCTGACTGTTCCCTAGCTGTTACATAAGAGTCTCTGGAATCCCGGGCGGTGTTTGTAAATAGCCAGGCCATGCGCACAGAACCCACGTGTCAAATGTTGATGTGACAGCGTGTAATCTGTAGACAAGAGAGCATCAAGTTCCAAAGGGAAACCTACTTCTTGCTCCCTAAAAATGTGCAGATGGATGTCAAGGAAGTACCACTCCGGGGGGAGTTTTCTTCTTTCCTTCGATTTAAATTTATTTATTTATTTAGTTAGTTACTTATATTTATTATGTATATATATGAGAAAAAGTCGAAATTTGTCTGTTGCCTTTCTTCCTTTCCTTTTCATTTGCCTTTCTCTTCCCCTTTTGTACTTCCCACTGTCTTTTTTCTTTGTCTTGATTTCTTTCTGTCTTCCTTCTTTCTGTCTTTCTTCTTTCCTTCCTTCCTTCCTTCCTTCCTTCCCTTCCTTCCTTTTTCTTCCCTTCCCTTCCCTTTCCTTTTCTCTTTTGATTTCATTCTCTCTTCCCAACTCATCTTCCCTTCTCTTCCCTTTCCTCTTTCTTTTTCAGAGTCAAATTTAACTGATATGCCTAATTCAATTTAGGACACGTTTTTCAGCCTCAAGCACGCACTTTCTGCCTCCTCCCTTCCCAAGACGTTTTGCTAACTTCCGTGAACATGAATGTGAGGTAGGACTCATAACCACTGAGATACAGCTAAGTACCCAAATAGTTTGCTGTGATAATTTACAACAACAATATTACAATACAACCCTTTCAACACTGCTTACAGGAAGAGAAAAACGGAATTTTGTAGGTTAGTCTCTACCACTGATGTATTGAATTAAAAACACTTTGTACAACTATGTGGATAATTTTTTTTTTAATTGTTGTTGTTCTCATCCTGAAGCTTGAACTCAAGGCCTGGGTACTGCTCCTGAACTTCCTTTACTCAAGGCTAGCTCTCTACCACCGGAGCTACAGCTTTTTTGGTAGTTAACTGGAGATGAGTCTCTTGGGCTTTCCTGCCCAGGCTGGCTTTGAGCTGCCATCCTCAAATCTCAGTCTCTTGAGAAGCTAGGATTACAGGTGTGAAACACTGGCTCAGCTACATAGATAATTTTTTTAAAGAAAACAAGCAAACAAATAAGCAAATAAAGTGTCATATCCAATATCTCTGTTACATTTGGAAGATACATTTGTAAAAATGTATTAAAATTTTTTTCATGTCTGCAAAATTTCTTATTTAAAATAATAATTGCATTTTAAGAATAAACGTTGTTTCAAAAGAATGAAAACCTAATTCCCAAAGTTAGTAGTTAAACATACATCCCAATTTTGAGTTAAATCAAAAATCATAGCCATCATTAAATCATAGCCATTAATAAGATTAGCCATCAATAGGATGCTTTCTTTTTTTTGGGGGGGGGGGGTTTACAAACTATAATGTGATAGAAGCTTCAAATTTATTTTTACTTTTATTTTTTTGTCAGTTGTGGGGCTTGAACTTTGGGCCTAGGTGCTGTCCCTCAGCTCTTTAGCTCAAGGCAAGCACTGTACCACTTGAGCCATATCACCACTTCTGGCTTTCTGGTGGTTTTGGGGAGATAGGAGTCTCATGGACTTTCCTGCCCAAGCTGGCTTTGAACCACAATCCTCGGATCTCAGCCTCCTTAGTAGCTAGGATTACAGGCGTGAGCCACTGGCGCCCAGCTATGAAAACTAAAATTTAACCTGTTTTAAGGTCAACTTATAGGTAATATAACTTCTTAGGACAAAAATAACTATTTGACTGGATTGGTATAGTGATGCATAAAATGTGGAGTATGAACTTAATTTTATACTGTGTTATTTCCTACTAAGATGTGCCAGCTTCAGGTTTTGTTTGTTTTTTTTTTTGCCAGGGCTTGAACCCTGGGCCTGGGCACTGTCCCTGAGCTTTTCAGCTCAAGGTGAGTGCTCTACCACTTCGGCCTCAGTGCCACTTCTGGTTTTCTGGTGGCTAATTGGAGATAAGAGTCTCACAGACTTTCCTGCCTGAGCTGGCTTTGAACCGAGATCCTCAGTTTTAGCCGCCTGAGAGTAGCTAGCATTACAGCTAGCATTAGTAGCTCCCAGCTCCCAGCCCAGCTTCAGTTTTTACTGAAACAATTGATGTGATATTTTTAAGCTGGAGAATCTGTTCTGTCCTACACAATACTTACTTATTGTTTTTCCTTTCACAATTACATTCCATACCTGCAAACAGGAATACCTCTGAATTGATATTTTAATAACTGAATTTACTTTTTAAGATAGTTACTCTAATTTTACAACAAGCCATTTTATTTATAGCTTCTTTTTCTGCTATAATGCATGCAGGCAAACAAACAAAAAGCTAATAATCATCTAATCACCCTAATGAGAGGGTGGTTAAAAGTGATCCTTTTAATACAAAAATCATGAAAGCTTATAAAAGAACTAAGAGAACTTTATAGCTAATGGCAAATATGAAAATTCTATAACTTCAAAGGAAGAGACTTCAAACAAAAGTGGGAAAAGTGGTGAAAGAAGAGGCAGATTAAGAATTAATTAATGGGAACAAGGCAGTATGTTAAAGATGGAATCTAGGTGTGGCATTACTGTATTACTGTCAGACTCAGGTGCTTTACATTAGAAACACATACTAAAAGTTAAGATTTTTTAAAATTAGGACAGAGAAGAAAAACAGAATAACTCAGCCATCATGTCATATCATCTGCTTCCATTATAATTATTTAAACCATTGTTTTGTTTTCATTTGTTAAGACAAAAACATACTCATATTGGGAGAAAGTATTAAAATAAAAATCCATTTTAGCTGGGAGCATGTGGCTCACACCTGTAACCCTAGCTACTCATGAGGCTGAGATCTGAGGATTGTGGTTCAAAGCCAGCCTGAGCAGAAAAGTCTGTGAGATTCTTCTCTCCAAATAACCACCAGAAAATGGGAAGTGGCACTGTAGCTCAAGTAGTAGAACACTTGCCTTAGCTGAAGAGCTCAGGGACAGCGCCCAGGCCCAGAGTTCAAGCCCCACGACTGACAAAAAAAAAAAATCCATTTTAAAATTACATCATGAATTCTTCCATTAAAGTACAGTCTGGCACAGACACTAAATTTAATACTCTGCCAGGAAAATAGGTGATTTGATAAAGCAGTTTTCAGCAGTGGCTAATAAGGGCTGATAGCCCTGATTAAAGTTATCTTTACTTTGGAACATCCACAGAACAAATGGTGACAAAGCTGAAAATAGTCAAAATAATAAAAGAAAAACATCAATACCATGTATGGAGTATTTTGTTTGTTGGAGACATGGTTTTCCTATGTGGCTCAGGCTTCATCCTCAAACTCCCAATCTTCCCACATATGGCAAACTGCTTGGATATGTGTATGCCTGACTGACTATAGGCATTCTCTCTAAGACAGTCATAGTCTATCAACAAAAGGTAATGACCAAATGTCTTCTCTCGAATAAACTGTATCTTCTCCAGAAATTATTGATTACAAAAAGTAAAGTTAAAAATATGAATGAGCTTGTTGCTGGTGGCTCATGCCTGTAATACCACCAATTCAGCCACATGCCCAGCCCTTGAATTTTAAGTTTTTATTTATTTATTTATTTTTGAGTCCGGCTGTGGGGCCTGAACTCTGGGCCTAGGCGCTGTCCCTCAGCTCTTCAGCTCAAGGCTAGCGCTCTACCACTTGAGCCACAGTGCAACTTCTGGCTTTTTTCTTTTTGCTTATGTGGTGCTGAGGAATCGGACCCAGGGCCTCATGCATGCAAGGCAAGCGCTCTACCACTGAGCCACCTTCCCAGCCCTGAATTTTAAGTTTTTATGCAGGTAATTAAATACACTTTAAGTCTCTATGACTTTTCCTACATAGTTCAGATGATAGCTATACTATATAATAATGTTGTATAGGATGGTGGTTAAAAAAATGGGCTCTAGAGACACACATGTAGGCTCCTCCCACATTCAGATCTTGTCTAAGCTACATACTGGGCAATTTTCTTTTATTTCCTCATCATTACAGATCCTTAGTCTTCCTAGACTACTTCTCTATAGAGTTGTGATGAGAATTAGTGGAGATCAATTTATATTGTTGCAAAAGATCAGAATGACAAAATATTTACAATACAAAAGCCATACTAGCAGGGTACCAGTGGTTCATGCCTGTAATCCTAGCAATTCAGGAGGCTGAGATCTGAGGATCTAGGTTCAAAGCCACCCTAGAGAGGAAGGTCCATGAGACTCTTATACTCAATTAAACACCAAAAGAGCCAGGGACAGCAGAAAACCATGCTCATCTCCCACCTCCCCCCCCCACAATTCTGACACATACTCTGTTAAGACATTATAGCACATGATTGAGGAAAGAGAATCATGTGATTTGCTCTTAAAAATCTATGATCATGTGAGAAGAGTTTTAGAGCTATGCACACAGATGAAGGAAAGTACATGGCTCAAAGCTGGGAAGGACTGGCACAGTGGGAGAAGTATACAACTGTACTTCCCAGCTATCAGTAGTGTGAAGCAGAAACATGGTGAGTTCAAGGTCCCCTCAGGCTACAAGGTGAGATTCCCATCTTAAACAAACAAGGAAACCATTGGTAGACTGGAAGTGAGGAAGTAGCTCAGAGGTAGAACACTGGCTCTACCTCTATGTGTGAATCCCTGGATTCCATCCTCAGCAGCAGAGCAAAAAATGAAAGCCGGGCACTGGTGGCTCACGCCTGTAATCCTAGCTACTCAGGAGGCTGAGATCTGAGGATCACAGTTCAAAGCCAGCCGGGGCAGGAAAGTCCATGAGACTCTTAACTCCATCAAACCACTAGAAAACCGGAAGTGGCGCTGTGGCTCAAGCCATAGAGTGCTCGCCTTGAGCTGAAGAGCGCAGGGGCAACGCGCAAGCCCAGAGATCAAGCCCACAACTGACAAAATAAAATAAAAAATTGTTACACTGTATCTAAGTCACTACCCTAGTAGTAATATTAAACTAAAATTTTGTTGAATGTTAGAGGGATGCCGGGGAAGGGAGGGAAGGAACTGGACTAGCATATAAGGGATCAAACTACATTATTTTATTCACCTGTATAGGAATCCACAATTATCTCAATACAAACTTCAATTAAAAATACATAATTCTAGGGGCTGGGAAGGTGGCTTAGTGGTACAGCACTTGCCTTGCATGCATGAGGCCCTGGGTTCGATTCCTCAGCACCACATAAGCAGAAAAAAAAAGCCAGAGGTGGCACTGTGGCTCAAGTGGTAGAGCACTAGCCTTGAGCTGAAGAGCTGAGGGACAGTGCCCAGGCCCAGAGTTCAGGCCCCACAACCGGACCCCCCCCCAAAAAAAAAATACATAACTCTAGGGGGCTGGGAAGGTGGCTCAGTGATAGAGTGCTTGCCTCACATGCATGAGGCCCCAGGTTTGATTCCTCAGTACCACTTACACAGAAAAAAACTAAAAATAGCACTGTGACTCAAGTAGTAGAGTGCTAGCCTTGAGCAAAAGCAGCTCAGGGACAGTGCCCAGGCCCTGAGTTCAAACCCCAAGACAAGCAAAACAATTTTTTTTAAAAACAACCTCCCAAAACCATAATTCTGGTTGGGTGCTGGTGGCTCATGCCTTAAACTGAAGAGTTTAGGGGCACCCAGGCCCAGAGTTCAAGCCCCATGATAGACAAAACAAACAAACAAACAAACATAATTCTAGTATAAGTTTGCTAACAGTCACCAAATATTAATCTTACAAGGGGTAGCTTTAATCGGGACAACTGCTATTTCCTGTAGAAGTTCCATTAAAGAAAATGCACCAACCCTACCTATCTTCATTACCATCACCAAGACCTCTTATGTTATTATTTTAATGCTTTGAGAATGGATAGTTTGTTTCCCAGTTAAATGACATGGTTTTCCACTAGATTCTATTAGAGAATGCAAAAACACTGAAATCAGTAACTGTTTTCCAATAGATAAAAATACATATGTTGGGCTGGGAAGGTGGCTCAATGGTAGAGCGCTTGCCTTGCATGCATGAGGCCCTGGGTTCGATTCCCCAGCACCACATAAGCAAAAAGAAAAAAGCTGGAAGTGATGCTGTGGCTCAAGTGGTAGAGCGCTAGCCTTGAGCTGAAGAGCTGAGGGACAGTGCCCAGGCCCAGAGTTCAGGCCCCATGACCAGATCAAAAAAAAAAAAAAAAACCATATGTTTTATAAAAAAACAACTAATTAGTTCTATTAGTTAAACAACTAATTTGTTCTATGTCCTAAACTGTCCTTCAAAAATATGTCACTCAGCCGGGCACCAGTGGCTCACACTTGTAATCCTAGCTGCTCAGGAGGCTGAGATCTGAGGATCATGGTTCAAAGCCAACCCCAGGCAGGAAAGGCCATGAAACTCTTAGCTCCAATAAACCCCCAGAAAATGGAAGTGGTGCTGTGGCTCAAGTAGTGGAGTGCTAGCCTTGAGCTGAAGAGCTGAGGGACAGCGCCCAGGCCCAGAGTTCAAGCCCCACAATCAACAACAACAACAAAAGTCACTCTCCCTCAGTCATCTTTTATTTAAATTGATATTATTTAGAATATGATGTGTGTGTGTGTGTGTGTGTTACTAAGGCTTGGATTCAGGACCTGGGTACTGTTCCTGAGCTAGTGTTTTACAACTTGGAGCCACAATTTCAGTTCTGGTTTTCTAGTGGTTAGTTGGAGATAAGTCTCACAGTTACTTTCCTGCCCAGGCTGGCTTTGAACCACGATTTTCAGATCTCCTCCTGAGTAGTTAGGATTATAGACATGAACTACTGGGTACCTGGCTGTTTCTACATCTTAAAGCATGGCACATTTAATTACATGTTATAACAAGTGGGGGAAATATAAGTTAAAGCTGACAGAATCTACTATTTGGGAATGGAACAAAAAATCAATTCAGTGGTATAATCTTCAGTGAGAAAAGATTATAAATCTATCTTATGTCATGAATTTTTTTTATTTTTATTTTTGCCACGGCCAATCTAAGGTCAGACTCATTCTGGAAATAATCAAATATACATTATTTTTTCCTTGTGGTCACTGATTCACACTCTCACTTTACCCCACTCCTTCTAGAACCTGCCTTCTTTACTACTGCATACCCACGAACAGATGTAGTGTATAATCCACTCAATAATATCACACTATTCACTAAGTTTTGGCAGTGAGTTGAAATTGGAGCTCTAGACCAAGTAAATACTGTATGTTTGGCAAAATCACTGGTGGTTGTGTTCTTCAGCACAGTTTCCAAGATAACCACCAGTTCCACTTGGCAACCTGACTTTCCCACAGCAAAAGCCCCAACTGTGAAGTTGACTTGGGAGATATTTTCCTGCTGTTGGTGTTGGTGCCATTGCTACCCTAAAGAACTACTAGGCAAGGATGGCATCTTGTTGAGAAAACATTATTTTGATGAACCAATACTGGAAGTTGGTCTAAAAGTTTTTGCCAATAGCCATGTTAGAAAACAATGATAATCAATATGATTTACTTGGTGATTTATTTTTTTAATAGAAAAGAATTTATTGCAAATACAATGGCTCTCACGTTACTTGGTAATTTATAAATCAAGTTATGACATCGATAAATAAGATGATACAATTATATTAAGGCAATAACAGGTGAAATTGCAATTAGAAACAATTAATGGCATTAAAAAACAGATCTATCAATATTTATAAAATATGAGGCATTCTTGCTGGGCACCTGTGGTTCCTACCTATAATCCTAAGAGGTTGAGATCTGAGGACTGAGATTCAAAGCCAGTCCAGATTGGTAAAACCTTTCTAGCCACCTAGAAAGCTGGAAGTGGAACTGTGGCTCAAGTGGGAGAACTGAAACCTTGAACAAAAAAGCTAAGGGACAGTACCCTGGCACCAAGTTCAAGCCCTAGGACCAGCGCGCGCACACACACACACACGTAAGTGCACGCACACACACACGTAAGTGCACGCGCGCACACACACACAGTTATTCTAAAATGCTGACATTCTGCAACATCTTGACATTTTATTTCAAGGTGATTTCATAAGAACTTAGTAATTTGCATGATGGAAAACAGTCCCTGCTAGGTGTGTCTATGAATCATAAGAAGGGCTTCTTAATGAGGCCAGCAAACAAGGAAATAGTGACACTTGCTTTACAACACTGTGTGGGTGGAGTCTTGGGAGGAACTGGTAGAGAATTTCTAACTCCAACAAGTGAAACCAAAACACAAACTCTAGACTTTGCTACCTAATGCAAACCCAGCACCCAATAAGGACTTTGGAAGTCTGTCATACCAAGTCCGCTGCAGGTGCATTTCACTTGTCTAGGAAGCGTGGAAGCAATGCTTACCTGGCAGCACTCAGGATCGCATGCCAGTGCACTGAAATATAAACTACCCTTCCCATTCCTGGCATAAGCCAAAACAAATGAAAGCCTGCAAAGGGGTTTTGGCAGATAACTGAATTTAAACAAAGCAAGTGACTTCTCTCATTCCAAGTTAATTCCTCATTAATGATTAAATTCAATAAAAAAAAACAATCAAAACAGTGCTGCAGTCTAAAAAGCACATGCTATGGATCTTTTTTATTTTTTATTATCTCTTCTAAAAGTCAATTGACCAAGTCAGGCCTGTGGAATGTTGGGAGTACTCAGAGGTGACTGACTAGCACAGGCGACATGGTAAATGAAGATCTGAGGTTACATCTTTTATAATAAACTTTTTATCCTAGACTTATTCAAATAATTTCTCTAAGAGAAAGCCTGACTTTTATTCAAACTGATCAATAAAACATATTCTCAGTTTGTTCGGCAAACAGTAAGCATTTATGCTAAAATCCTCAGTGCTTTCCTTATTAACTTACAGTAAATAAGAAGTAACCAATGAACTGTTCCTATTCTTGGAGATGACATCATGTGAAAGTACCTCCACTATCAGTGATTAAAGCCATGTTAAAACCACTTTGCCAAAAATCAAAATAGAGTTACAAACTGAACTCTTGAGGACAAATAGTTTTGGAAATCTAATTTATGTAGTAATGTCCATTTCGGTGCTTTTTTTATTTACCCTTTTAATCCAATAAATGTTTGCTTAAGTTTAACTCTCTAATTTTTTATGAACACCTTTCTGCTAAACAACATTTTTAAAAATTAGGATTTGTGGCATTGAAATTTATATTCAGTTCCCAACTGAGTATGAAACACACATGTAAACATGCAGAAGAATATAGCTCTCATTCAGTATCTCAACTTTCCATTAAAATGCAAATGTAATGATTTCATTAGCCAGGCAACAATACCCACAGCCATACATCAGACCCAACCAATATCTTTTCCCTGTAAATCCCAACTTCCTTAATATACACTCTTTTCCTGTATTGGATCGTTTGCCAATAAATACTTTTGTATTTGAATTTTGCCATCCTAATCCCTGGCTGAGGGGAGAAAAGTGCAACAATGTGTGATTTGCAATTTAAAAATCCATGGATGGATGGTTTCTATTCAGATTTGTTTTTAACATTTAAAAATTAAAACATATAAGAAATTTTTAAAAAGCTCGCTAAATTTTAAGTAAGCCACCTGAAAATAATCCTGTTTCAAATCAGAAACATTAGACAAGAGGAAAAGCAATCACTCGATATAATTAAAACCATGTCAGGAGGCTGGTTTCCAGCAAATCACACGTATTTCTGATTCAGGCCACACTTTATATTCTCCTAGGTAGAAAACTCTCTCCGTAGAAACTCTGGTAGGATAACCACACTAGACAGGCAATCCCAGTTTAAAAAAAGAGAGAGAGAGAGAGATTAAGCAAGAGGTGAGGAGTGGAGGGACACACAGACACACATACACACATACACACACACACACACACACACACACACAGAGGGAAAGACAGGAGATAAAAGAAAGGAGAAAGCAAGAGGCAAAGAGCAATTGGGATGGGACGGTAACCAATCTGTTCACTTCTTCTTTGCTGGAATGGCTTTCATGTCTTCGGACGCCCCTGACCCCTCAGTCCCGCAACTCTGTGCACCTCACACTCCCACCCCGAGCCTCCCCCTCCCGGGCCTGCGCCTGCCTTTGTGTCTGCCTGTCACTTACCGGGGAACCAAAACGGAGCTGCTTTCGGGAGAAGCACAAAGCCGGGACCCAGATTTGCCTTACAAATTCTCTTCCACTCCTGCCCCAGGTGGGAAGACACCGCACCCACACACTGCCCAAGGGACCTGCGGGAAAGTGGGTTCCGATCTTGTTGGGGGGACCTGAGAAACTATGCTTTTCCTCGCTCGCTCAGCGCCACCAACAAAAAGCGCGGACTTTGGGAGGTGGAGAGCAAAAGAGAAAACCCAGCACGCACGGCAGAACTCCACTCGGTGTCTTCCCAGCCCACGCTCCGTGACATCTGCTGAGCGCTGACCCCAGCGGGGGGACGACACGGGGACAGGAAGGGACCGATCCAAACCCAGACCCAGACTCCACAGCCTAGCAAGCGAAGAAGGGGGCAGAGGATCCCAGGACCCCCCTTCGGTGTTGTCTGGGGGGGGGGGAAGAGACCCGTTTGACTTACAAGAAGGAGATGGGGTGGGGGTGGTTTAAAGGGAAAAGTGGCATGCTCCCCCACACCCCCCGGCCGAACTAACTGAACAAGAAATGCAAAGCACAGAGAGAAAATACGAATCACTTTCCTGAAGCGTTAGAGGCCAGGAAAGCAGCTCGTGGGGAGGTATAAAGGTAAGTTTTTGTGGGGGGGGGGGACCAGGAGGGGACGAGCATTGGCAGGAGACAGAAGTGAACCCCGAAGTACAGGTTTAAAGGGGTTGTTGTTTGGTGGTGGGTGGTGGTGGTGGTGGTGGAGATTAAAACTGTATTTGTCAGCCATGTTGAAGAAGCTCCAGTAATTTGTGAAGCTTCCCCCTTGGTATTTGTGGGTGACATTACAAGGTCTGCTCCCCCAATCCCTGGAAGCCCAAGAGAAAGCGAGGTGGGGCGGGGGGGGGGGTGTGGGGGGAAGAGAGAGGGAGAGAGGGAGAGAGAGAGGGCAAGAGAGAGGGAAAAGGAGAGTTTCCTAGCCAGGAAGAGAGAGAGGGAAAGAGAGGGAAGCGCTCTGACCTCGTTCTCGTCCCCGAGCCTTGCAGCAATCCAGTCCTTGCAGTCGGGTCTCCTTTCTAACAAATCCTAAAGGGCAGCCATCTTGCTTCCTTCTGCTTCTCTACGAAAGCAGCCCGGCGTCCGCATCAATATTCATAAGGCAGTTTGACGTCTGTTCTCATCACTCGGCGGGGCCGGCGTCTCGGGGCGGCCGCCGAGGGGGCGGACGTGACTCGCATGCGAGCCGGGCCTGGGCGCACGGCGGCGGCCGCCCGAGCTGTCGCCTGGCGCGGCTGCCACGGCTGCGGGCTCTGGTCCTCCACCCGGGCCTCCACCTCCTCCTCCACCACCACTCCTCCTCCTCCTCCTCCTCCTCCTCCTCCTCTTTGCCTCTCCTCCTCCTCCTCCTCCTCCTCCTCCTCTTTGCCTCTCCTCCTCCTCCTCCTCCTCCTCCTCCTCCTCCTCCTCCTCCTCCTCCTCCTCCTCCTCCTCCTCCTCCTCCTCCTCTTTACCTCTCCTCCTCCTCCTCCTCCTCCTCCTCCTCTTTGCCTCTCCTCCTCCTCCTCTTTGCCTCTCCTCCTCCTCCTCCTCTTCCTCCTTCCCTCCTCCTCCTCCTCCTCCTCTTTGCCTCTCCTCCTCCTCCTCCTCTTTGCCTCTCCTCCTCCTCCTCCTCTTCCTCCTTCCCTCCTTCTCCTCCTCCTCCTCTTTGCCTCTCCTCCTCCTCCTCCTCCTCTTTGCCTCTCCTCCTCCTCCTCCTCTTCCTCCTTCCCTCCTCCTCCTCCTCCTCCTCTTTGCCTCTCCTCCTCCTCCTCCTCTTTGCCTCTCCTCCTCCTCCTCCTCTTCCTCCTTCCCTCCTTCTCCTCCTCCTCCTCTTTGCCTCTCCTCCTCCTCCTCCTCCTCTTTGCCTCTCCTCCTCCTCCTCCTCCTCTTTGCCTCTCCTCCTCCTCCTCTTCCTCCTCCTCCTCCTCCTCCTCCTCCTCCTCCTCCTCCTCCTCTTTGCCTCTCCTCCTCCTCCTCCTCCTCTTTGCCTCTCCTCCTCCTCCTCTTTGCCTCTCCTCCTCCTCCTCCTCTTCCTCCTCCTCCTCCTCCTCCTCCTCCTCCTCTTTGCCTCTCCTCCTCCTCCTCCTCCTCTTTGCCTCTCCTCCTCCTCCTCCTCTTCCTCCTTCCCTCCTCCTCCTCCTCCTCCTCTTCCTCCTTCCCTCCTTCTCCTCCTCCTCCTCTTTGCCTCTCCTCCTCCTCCTCTTTGCCTCTCCTCCTCCTCCTCCTCCTCCTCTTTGCCTCTCCTCCTCCTCCTCCTCTTTGCCTCTCCTCCTCCTCCTCCTCTTTGCCTCTCCTCCTCCTCCTCCTCTTCCTCCTTCCCTCCTTCTCCTCCTCCTCCTCTTTGCCTCTCCTCCTCCTCCTCCTCCTCTTTGCCTCTCCTCCTCCTCCTCCTCCTCCTCCTCCTCTTTGCCTCTCCTCCTCCTCCTCCTCCTCTTTGCCTCTCCTCCTCCTCCTCCTCTTCCTCCTTCCCTCCTCCTCCTCCTCCTCCTCTTCCTCCTTCCCTCCTTCTCCTCCTCCTCCTCTTTGCCTCTCCTCCTCCTCCTCTTTGCCTCTCCTCCTCCTCCTCCTCCTCCTCCTCCTCCTCCTCCTCCTCCTCCTCCTCCTCTTCCTCCTCCTCCTCCTCCTCCTCCCGGGTCTCCTCCTTACTCCACCCCGGGTCTCCACTCAGCTCTCCGGGGATCAGTGCCTCTGCCCCGGGGCGTGTGGGGGGACTGTACACTGGGGGAGCACGGTCGAGAGGAGGAGCGGAGAGAAAGTGGGGGTGCCCCGGATGCGTGCGGAGTGCGGTGGGGTGATGGGGGGGGTGGGTACCCAGAGTAAGGAAGATGGACCGGCTGGGGCCGGGGAGGGGGTGTGGATGCAGAGCCGTGCTGCGCTCCTTGCCCTGGTCCTCCCTTCCGTCCACTCTGAGCCAGCCGCACTCCCCAGAGCAGACCAGGGCCGGGACTATGGGAGTGATGGCGTGTCTGGAGGTGGAAATGGAGAGCGCTGATAGCCCTCTGAAACTTTTGCCAGGTCCCACACTCCGTCACCTTTTCTTTGTTCAGGGGGACCCACGCAGGCTCCCACTTCGCTCCTGCTCCCACAGCACCCTCTCTTCGCCCCAGGCAGGCCCCCCAGCATGCCCTCTCCTGATCCCCACCCTTCCCCACCCCCCCTTCCCTCCCCCCCACTCCAGAGCCCGTGCCCCAGCGACCTGTCACTGTCGTCTCGCTCAGCAGATGCGCTCCCCATCTCCGTCGAGGGCTTTGCCCCGTCGAGCTGTAGGGACCTGGGTTATTAACGTCTGCACACACTAGGAAATGGACTCACTCGGG
This sequence comes from Dipodomys spectabilis, assembly GCF_019054845.1. NCBI lineage: Eukaryota > Metazoa > Chordata > Mammalia > Rodentia > Heteromyidae > Dipodomys > Dipodomys spectabilis. The sequence continues at coordinate 4,673,834 of NW_024870974.1, forward strand.
TGGCTCACCGCCCGGTCCACCTTCTGTTTACTTTGGCCACGTGGACTGCGCAGGGGAGGGCAGCTGGCAGATCCAAGATGAGCTTCTCAGCACTGACCCTCGCGCCACCTCTCGCTAGTAAGAACCGAATCTGCACTTTCAGATGCCCAATTGTCTCCTGCAAGTTCCTCTGCTTCGAAGACATTTCCAAGTGTGCCGCTCGGTATTGGAGAAGCTGTTCTGTAAAGAGCAGAATTCCGAATGGCTGACCTGGGTGTGCTGACATTGGAGGGGGCGGGGTGGGTTCTGTTCGCGCGGCGGAATAGTTCTGCTCCCTTTCCTGATCATTACCATTTTGTTTGGAGGATGAGGTAAAGAACAAAGCTCTTAGGAATCTGAGCAGGTAGCAGTGTTTAGCATATACCCCCTCTCCCTTGAAGAAGTCCTCACACGGCCGAGTTTTTAAATAGATAATTTAAGGATATCTTTGGTGGAATCCCAATAACTCTTAACACCAATTGGACCATGTATAGCCCATCCCTAGAAAGGGGACTCCTGTAATTCCCTTAGGTATGAGGCCTTGCGGGGTGCTGGTGGCCCAAGCCTGTAATTCGAACTACTCAGAAGCCTGAGGCCTGAGGATCACAGTTCAAAGCCAGCCCCAGCAGAAAAGTCTATGTGATCTTATCTCCAATAAACAACAACAACAAAAATTGCTGCAAGTGGAGCTGTGGCTCAAGTGTTAGAAGACTAGCCTTCAGCAAAACAAATCCAGGATTGTGCAAATTGGTTCAAGCCTCAGGATGGGCATGGAAAGAGAGACAGAAAGAAAAAAGAAAAGAAAAGGAGGAAAGAAAAGAGTAAGAATAAGAAATGAGGCCTAGTGTGGGGCTGGGTGGAGCACACCTGTAGTCTGAGCTACTACAGAGGTCCACACAGGAGAATCCCTTGACTCCAGGAGCTCTGGGGCAGCATAGGTAACATAGCAAGAGTTCATCTTCTGAAAAAAAGGTACAAGTGGGGAAAGATGGGTGAGAATATTTTAAGGGGTGACGTTGATTGATAGGCATTGTACTTATAATCTGACTTGTAGAAATGAAACACCTTTTCACAACTACTTACTAAAAACATAATAATAAAAGAAAGAAAAAGGCCAGGTACTGATGGCTTATATCTACTATTCGGGAGGCCAAAATTGAGCATCACAGTTTGAAGTCAGACTAAGCAGGAAAGTTCCTAAGACTCTTTCCTCCAATTAGCGAGCAAAAAAGCTGAAAATGGATCTGTGGCTCAAGTGATAGAGTGCCCGCCTTGAGTGGAAAAGCAAAGGGACAGTGCCCAGGTCCAGTGTTCAAACATATACATAACAACACACATAAACAAAAGAAAAGGAATAGACCTCATGATTTTATGAAGTCAAATTTTTTCCTTTGCAAAGTGTTTTTTAAAAAAAGACTCCCTTTCTGTGTTACATTGTTACCAAGAAGGCTGTCTCAAGTACTTTGTAATGAAACATTGTATATTCAACTTGGAAACAATCTAATTTCAGATCTCGGGTAGACTGTTTTGCCCCAAGCAAAACTATTTTTCCCTAACCATTTTATCTAGACTTGGATTTTCATCACTTCTAGCTGTTCACTAGTGTGCTATTAAGGTCTTAATAATATTTCCCCCCCCCAGGGCAGAGCCTGGACACTCCCTGAGCTACTTTTGCTCAAGGCTAGCACTCTACCACTTGAGCCACAGCGCCACCTCTGGCATTTTGTGTGTATGTGGCACTGAGGAATGGAACCCAGGGCTTCCTGCCCACTAGGCGAGCACTCTACTTAATCCACACACCCAGCCCTAATAGTTGTTAATGCACCTTTTCTTTTTTGCAGTAGCAGGGCCTTACATTCTGCTTAACACTTTACACTCTTAAGACATAGGCCACACACCTTACCTCCTTCCCCTGGCCTTGTCCCTTTCCCTTGCCCTTTCTTGTTGTTTTTTTGTTTTTGGGTCCGTTCGTGGGGCCTGAACTCTGGGCCTGGACACTGTCCCTCAGCTCTTCAGCTCAAGGCAAGCACTCTACCACTTGAGCCACAACGCCACTTCCGGCTTTTTTTCTTTTTGCTTATGTGGTGCTGAGGAATCAAACCCAGGGCCTCATGCATGCAAGGCAAGCGCTCTACCACTGAGCCACCTTCCCAGCCCCCCTTGCCCTTTCTTAATGAACCTTTTTGTTGTTTTCCAGTAGTGGGGCTTAAACTAAGGAACGGGGTACTGTCCTTTAGCTTTCTCACTCAAAGGTGGTGCTTCATTGCCCTTGAGAAGGTCTCATGGACAATTTGAGGTACATTTATTTTATTTTATTTTTTGTCAGTACTGGGGCTTGAATTCAGGGTCTGGGCACTGTCCTTGAACTTCTTCTGCTCAAGGCTAGCACTCTACTACTTGAGCCACAGTGCCACGTCTGGCCTTTTCTGTCTATGTGATACTGAAAAATTGAACCCAGGGCTTCATGCATGCTAGGCAAGCACTCTACCACTGAGCCACCTTCCCAGCCTGAGGTACATTTAAACATAAGCTGTTTGAAGATTCTTTGTGATTTTTTTTCCAGTTCTAAGGAACAAAGTTCTCCAAAGATCACAGCATCCATTTATGTAGCAAACAGGATTGCAGAGTTATTGACAGCTCAGCTGTTGATCTGAACTGAGTGAATCTTGACTCCATCTCTTCCTGTGTGACTTTGACCCTGCTCTCTAGCTCTGTTTCGATTCTTCATCTGATATAGCCCCTCTTACACAAGGGTTATTATCAGGATTCAGATTCCAGGTAAGGCTCTAGATAGATTACTCAGGCTCTGTAACAAACCTTATACTTCTGACTGACTACAGGAATATCTATACATATAATTGTGTGGTTTTCAATGCTTAATACATGGACAATGCCATACTCAAATGTATTTGATAGAAGTAACTATGTTCCTTTAGTTAATTTATTTTAGAATTGGGTAAATTATTTTTAAGGTCATCTTCTGAGTTCATATTTCAAAACCTCTCTTTTAGCCAGGTGAGAGTGGCTCATGCCTGTAATCCTAGTAGCTAACACAGGAGGTTGAGATTTGAAATCATAGTCCAAAGCCAGCCTGGGCAGGAAGGTCCATGAAACTCTTATCTCCAATTAACAAGCAAAAAGCCAGGAGTGGAAATATGATTCAAGTGATAGAGCACTAGCCTTGCGCAAAAGCAAAACAAAACAAAAAGCAAACAAACAAACAAACAAAAACTCAATGACAAAGCCCAGGCCCTAAGTTTAAGCCCCAGGACCAGCACATACACACAAAAAACTCTCTCCTGTCCCCCCTTTTCCCTCCCCCTTTCAGTTGTAACAGGTGGTTCTTGTCTTTCTGGAATCATACTTGGCTTGCAGTTGGTTTTGCAACAGGCTCTGAACATCTCCGTGCCAAGTTCTTTCTTTGCACCCCACCCCACCCTTAACCACCATGACATTCATTAATTTAAAAGAAAATAAGTTATTCTTCTTGACTACTGTGACTTCTCACAAAGAGACATAAAATTCTACAGGTCCTCAAGTGTGAATGAAATATTTGTCAGATTTCAGTGTTTTTATCTAAAAAAAATCTTTGCTCTTATTCCTATGAAAAAAGTAGAATCTAGTGTACATAATCCATTGTTTACTGGACACGAGTTCACATTTGAATAAGTAGTTCAGAGACAGCTTTGTTCATGATATGCATTCTTAAGATTCCTCTTCCTATAGGTGTGGATAATCTACACTTTAAAAATAATTTTGTTTTTAACAAGTCAATTGTTAGCAAATTCCTTACCTTTCATTCCCCCTCCATACACACACACCATCACACTACAAATAAGAGCATTGCTTGCACAAAGGAATCCTTGCTTCCTTAACAGAAAAAAGACTAATAGAATAAGTCCCACGACATGCTAGTCGGGGTAAGAAAATTGACTTGATTGGCTGGGGCACCTGCTAGTCTAACTCAGTTGCTCAGTCTCTAAGCCTCTTAGGGTGGAGACAGCTTCCTGTGTCTGCTGCTGTCCATTAAGGAGCTGATAGAAGTTTGCTTTACAGTGCCTTAAAAAAAAAAAAAAAACTTATACACATGTATACATGTATACGTAAATACACACACGCACACACACACACACACACATACACACACACACACACACACACACACACACACACACATCAACAACAAGAACAAAAACTGGGTATGTTCTATTTGCTCCCAACCTGCAAAATAGGACATTTTCTTTAGGAAACTGATTTTTCCCTTAAACAGAAAGAATGGTTACATACTGCTTTGAAAGAATTATGGTGGCTTAACAAAGCATTTTATTATAGTCTGTTGTTTTCCATTTCTGGAAGCATATATCTGAAAGGTAACTTGATAAAAAAAAATTCCCTGCATACTCAGAGAACAATTGACCTTCAAATAGCACAGCTTGCATTGCTAGGAGCAAGCTTTCTTCTTCCTTTTGTTTGATGACATTACTGAATACGAGGAGAAAGTCCGTATTTAAATTAGCATAGATAGGGTGCTAATTTAAAGAAATCTTTGACACATGAAATACTTGAGATAAAGTCCATTAGTCATGATATGAATTATTGTTAATAATTATTTCCTAAAGCCAGGAATCATATTATGAGGCCCTTAATAGTTTCCTGTCTTTTTCTTTTCTTTCTCTTTCTTTCATTCTTTCCTTCATTTCTTCCTTCCTTCCTTCTTTTTTCTTTGTCAATAGTGGAGCTTGAACTGAGGGCCTGAGTGCTGTCCCTGAGCTTTTCTCCTTAAGGATAGTACTCTACCACATTGAACTACAGCACCACTTCCAGTTTTCTGATGGTTAATAAGAGATAAGAGTCTCAGGAACTTTGCTGACTAGGCTGGTTTCAAACCTCTATTCTCAGATCTCAGTTTCCTGAGTAGTTAGGATTACTGGTCTGAGCTATGCAGTACCAGGCTAAGCTCGTTTCTTTCTCCTTTTCTTTCTTTTTCTTTTTGCCAGTCCTGGGGCTTGAACTCAGGGCCTGAGTGCTGTCCCTGAGCTTCTTTTTCTCAAGGCTAGCACTCTACCACTTGAGCCACAGTGTTACTTCTGGCTTTTTCTGTGTATGTGGTACTGAGGAATTGAACCCAGGGCTTCATGCATGCTACACAATCACTCTACCACTGAGCCACATTCCCAGTCCTCTAGGCTCTTTTCTTAATGTGATTTGTATTTACTTTTTCATAAACTTATTTGATTGGGTTATTTATTTATTTTGGTGCTAGTCCTGGGGCTTGAACTCAGGGCCTGAGCACTGTCCCTGAGGTTCTTTTTGCTCAAGGCTAGTACTATACCACTTGAGCCACAGCTCCATTTCTGGTTTTTCTCAGTAGTTTATTGGACATAAGAACCTCCTGGACTTTCCTGCATGTGCTGCCTTCAAACCATGATCCTCAGATCTCAGCCTCCTGACTAGCTAGGATTATAGGCATGAGCCACTGACACCTGGCTAATTTGAAAATTTCTAAGGAACAAATATAAATAATGTCATAGTAAATTACTGAAATCAAGAGCTATTTAATGTATACTAATTTAAAATGAAATGAGATGTAACTCAAAAGTTTAATCCTGTTGTGGTTTTGCCATGGGTGTCATAAAGAGAATATCAGGAACATGACTGGAATACACACTATGGAAATTCTTCCACAAGGTAAGTTGCAAAGGCCAGCCTCCCACAATTTTGGGAATCTCTCTCCATGTAAATTCAGATTCTATTAATCTACTTTTCATTTGGATCCAAATTAGTAACTCAGTTAAAAATCTCATTTTATTTTGAGAGGCTAATTTTTTTAACTTTTTTGTTTGGCCGGGGGTGGGGGGAGGGGAATGGGTATTGTGTCTTGAACTCAGGTCCTCATGCTCTTGCTTTGCTTTTTATGCTTTTATTTATATTTATTTTTTATTTTTTGGGGGTCCAGTCAGGGGCCTGAACTCTGGGCCTGGGCTCTGTCCCTCAGCTCTTCAGCTCAAGGCTAGCACTCTACCACATGAGCCACGGCTCCACTTCTGGCTTTTTTCTTTTTGCTTATGTGGTGCTGAGGAATCGAACCCAGGGCCTCAGGCATGCAAGGCAAGTGCTCTACCACTGAGCCACCTTCCCAGCCCTGCTTTTTATGCTTAAGGCTGACCCTCTACCATTTAAGCCACATATCTACTCTGCTTTTTTTGTTTTTGTTTTTGTTTTTTGCTGATTCACTGGAATTAAGAGTTTTGTGGATTTGTCTGCCCAGGCTGGCTTTAAACCTTGATCCTCAGATCTTAGACTCCTGATCAGTTAGGATTACAGGTATGAGCCACTGGTGCCCATCTCCAAGTTTTCAACTTTAGTTAGAAATTTCAATAGTAAAAAAAACAGCTACACACATACACATTCAGGTTCATCTCAATTTTTCTCACTATTATTACTATTCAATGATATAAGAATCCTCCAGTTGGGCTGGGAGTGTGGCTTGGGGGTAGAGTGCTTGCCTAGCATGCAGGAATCCCTAGGTTTGATTTTTCAATACCACAGAAAAAGCCAGAAGTGGCACTGTGGCTCAAGTGTAGAGTGCTAGCCTTGAGCAAAAGAAGCTCAGTGATAGTGCCTAGGTCCTGAGTTAAAGCCCCTGGACAAAAAGAAAGAAGAAAGAAAGAAAGAAAGAAAGAAAGAAAGAAAGAAAGAAAGAAAGAAAGAAAGAAAGAAAGAGGATGAAGGAAGAAAGAAAGAGAAAAAGGAAAAAGGAAAAGAAAAGAAAAGAAAAGAAAAGAATCCTCCTTTCAAAACTCAGATTAAGGGCAGGTGCTGGCAGCTCACGCCTGTAATCCTAGCCACTCAGGAGGCTGAGATCTGAGGACCATGCTTCAAAGCCAGCACAGGCAGAACAGTCTGTGAGACCCTTATCTCGAATATGCTGCCGGAAAAGCAGAAGTGACACTGTGGCTTCAAGTGGTAGAGCTCTAGCTTTGAGCTGAAGAGCTGAGGGACAGTGCCCAGGCCCAGAGTTCAAGCCGCATAACTGATAAAAACAAACAAAACAACAACAACAAAACCTCAATTTAATTTTTTTTTCCAGTCCTGGGGGCCTGGGTATTGTCCCTGAGCTTCTTTTGCTCAAGGCTAGCACTCTACCACTTGAGCCACAGCACTACTTCTGGCCTTTTCTGTTTATGTGGTACTGAGTAATGGAACCCAGGGCTTCATGCATGCTAGGCAAGCACTCTACCACTGTCACATTCCCAGCCCAGATTAATTTTTTAATGATTCTTTGCAACTTAAAAAAAAAAACTCAATGGGAGGAAAAAATGGGGAGAGAAATAGAGGGGGTGACATTGTCTAAAAATAAATGTAAATGTACTCTTCACTTGTCTTATGAAACTGTAACCTGTTTGTGAATCACATTCATTTATTTATTTATTTATTTATTTATTATTGTCAGCCATGCAGCTTGAACTCTTGGCCTGGGCACTGTCCCTCAACTTTTCAGCTCAAGGCTAGTGCTCTACCACTTGAGCCACAGTGCTACTTCCCATTTTCTGAGTGGTTTATTGGAGATCAGAGTCTCATGGACTTTCCTGCCTCGGCTGGCTTTCTACTGCGATCCTCAGATCTCAGCCTCCTGAATAGCTAGGATGAATGGCATGAGCCACTGGTGCCTGGCTGTATATCACTTTTATAATAATAATTACAAAAAAAAAAAAACCTCAAACCAGGCACTGTGGTTTACACTTGTCATCTCCAAGTAACCACTAAAAAGGTGTACCATAGTGGTAGAGTGTATTGTTAAGCAAAAGTGCTTAGGAACAGAGCCCAGCCCTGAGTTCAAGCCCCAGGATACCACCCATCCACCCTACCCCCATCCCCACCAACAAACCTCAGTATCTTCATTTACCTTTTCTTAGCATTCTGAAGACAATTGTTATTTGTGAACTATGAGCTGTGCACCAAAGCATTGAGATAATTGTCTTACATTGATTATTTAATGTTAGTTTAATGCTTATTACAACCAAGAAAGGCAGGTAATATCTTACTGAGAATTAATGGGTTGGTAACATAGTTGGGATTAGAGAACTGGAATGATTTTTTAAATCCAGGTTTGTCTGACTCTTAAGTGCCTGGCTTTTCAGGTTACTCTACTGTCTCCTAGGGGACCCATATGTAGACATCCATGTTTGCCCAATCTTTATTTTTCCATACTATACTCAGCCATATATATCACAGGGCTTGAACTAAAGGCTTGGATGCTGATCCCTGAGCTTTTGTGCTCAAGGCTAGTACTCTACCACTTTGAGCCACAGGTCCACTTTCAGTTTTAGGTGGTTTATTGGAGATAAGAGTCTCATGGGGGAGAGGGGGCTAGGAAGGTGGCTCAGTGGTAGAGCGCTTGCCTTGCATATCTGAGGCCCTGGGTTTGATTCCTCAGCACCACATAAACAAAAAGAAAAAAGTCGGAAGTGGCACTGTGGCTCAAGTGGTAGAGAGCTAGCCTTGAGCTGAAGAGCTGAGGGACAGCACCCAGGCCCAGAGTTCAGGCCCCATGACCAGACCCAAAAACAAACAAAAAGGAGTCTCATGATGGGCCGGATGCTGGTGGCTCACGCCTGTAATCCTAGCTAGTGAGGAGGCTGAGATCTGAGGATCACGGTTCAAATCCAGCCCAGGCAAGGAAAGTCCGTGAGACTCTGATCTCCAATAAACTACTAGAAAACTGAAGTGGCACTGTGGCTCAAGCGGTAGAGTGCTTGCCTTGAGCTGAAGAGCTAAGGGATAGCGCCCAGGCCCAGAGTTCAAGCCCCATGACTGACAAAAAAAAAAAAAAAGAGTCTCATAACATTTCTTGCCTGGCTGTCTTTGAACCACCATCTTCAGATCTTAGACTCCTGAGTATTTAATATTACAACTTGAGCCACTGGTGCCCAGCCAATTTATATATTTAAAGCAATAACGTGTGTGTGTGTGTGTGTGTGTGTGTGTGTGTGTGTGTGTGTGTGTGTATGTCCATCTGGTTTTACTAATCATGTTTTCTTTCCTTTCCTTCCTCTTTCCTTCCTCCCTCCATTCCTCCCTCTCTTTCTTCCTGCCTCCCTTCCTTCTTGCCTCCTTCTTTCCTTTCCTTTCCTTTCCTTTCCTTTCCTTTCCTTTCCTTTCCCTTCCTTCCTTCCTTCCTTCCTTCCTTCCTTCCTTCCTTCCTTCCTTCCTTCCTTCCTTCCTTCCTTTCTTTCTTTCTTTCTTTCTTTCTTCCTTCCTTCCTTCCTTCTTTCCTTCCTTCCTTCTCTTTATCATTTTTTAAAATCTTTTTTTTAAAGACAAGTTCTCACATGTCTTCCAGGCTGGTTTCTAACTCTTGGCTCTCCTGTCTCAGCCTCCCTAGTGCTGGGATTACAGGCATGCATCACCTTCTTCATCCTCTCTGATGAGCAAATGAAACATAGCACCTGTGTCAGCAATCCTGGCAAGGAGGGTGAGGAGAGTCCCATAATCTTCCTGGGAATGTAGCCAGCTGCATTAAAATGCCTCTTATGCTCCTTGCTTTGGTCAGAAATCACAAAGGGAATGAATTTCTTTTCTTTTCTTTTTTACCAGTCCTGGAGCTTGAACTCAAGGTCTGGGCACTGACCCTGAGCTTCTTTTGCTCAAGGCTAGCACTCTACCACTTGAGCCACAGCACCACTTCTGGCCCTTTCTGTTTATGTAGTATTGAGGAATCCAACCCAGGGCTTCATGCATGTTAAGCAAGCACTCTACCACTAAGCCACATTCCCAGCTCAAGGGAATGAATTTCATTGTAGCCACTGTCCCTTACCTTAGAAGTGGGTCTTTAATCAGCTTCTGACTTCCATGAATGACTTGAGGTTCCTTCTACCAAGCAAAGGAAGTTGATAGGTGGAAAGAGCGCCACCTACTGAAATTGCTGAAAGGACATGGGTCTTTGGGGACAATATATACTCAAATGGTTTAGGCAACGATCCTTCCAATTGGGAAGGCAAAGCAGAATCACCTAAGTGTTCCAATCCTCTAGCCTCAGTGGCCTGTGGAGAGTTCTCACAGGTCTGGTGTGTGGCTAGAGTAATGCCATGATTCAAAGGATTTGCCGAGTGATGTCTAAGTGCACAGGAGTCACTGGGATAGATGGATGTGAAATACAATAAAAACACTGTGAGTTCAGACTTATTCTTCATAGCTAATAGGCACACTGTTTTCATTTACAGACCGTCCGCAGGGAAGAGGCAAGATTGTGTGTCTGTGTGTGATGGGGCCTCTCATATCTTTGGCAAAGCTCTAGCAAAAGTGCATGTGATGCTCTTTGGGGGTTTTCAGCTTTATTCAATCCTTTTGCATCCTGGTGCAATGGTTAAAACAAGCTCATGAGAAGAATCTTCAAGGAAGAGATCAATAATTAATAGGTAAAGGATGACTTGTCTTGATGAAGAGGAAAAGTTTAGAGGAAAGGTAATGGCAAGTCTGATATCCTGAGGTGGTACAGAATAAAGAATGTTGGAAGTTGCCTGAGTCCAATGTGCAAAATATTCTGGGATATATATATATTCTCATGGGAAAATTCTATTGATTCAAGTATTTGTTTTGTTTTGTGTTTGTGCTGGGGCTTGATCTCAGGGCCTGGGTACTGCCCCTTAGCTTTTTAGCTCAAAGCTAGTATTCTGACACTTTCACCATAACTCCTTTTCTGGATTTTGTTGGTTCATGGGAGGTAAGAGTCTCACAGACTTTCCTGCCTGGGCTAATTTAGAACCACGTTATTCAGATCTCAGTCTCCTGAGTAGGATTTGATTGAGTTTTTTCTAAACATTTAAAAAACCATTCCTGTAATTCTAGCAATGAGACAAGTTGAGTAGAATTTCTTTCTCCAAAATAATGTCAGGCAATAGTTTATGAATGTATGATATGGCATTGGGCAAAATATGAATGCTGATTTTTTTCCCCTGTATAGCTGGGAAGCTATACAGGCTACCGTAATTGTACTCAACCTCTCCCCATGAGCTAAATTATTTCCTTTCCTACAGGTACCCTAAATGGAGTAGAAAGAAAAATAGAAAAGGAAGTAGAATACCCATTGTTTGATAGCCAGCTTAGAGAGCTACGTGTAGAAATGTAATAAGATCTGACTCAGTGCCAAGCAGACTCCGTGGGGGCATGAGAGCCCAAGTAGCTCCCTACCCAGGGGTGAACTATCAACCTCTGTTTAATTGTTTTCTCATTTTATATCATTCATTTCAAGCCCCCTCTTGATCTGTCAGTAATTAGGCCTGCCTCTAAGAACACCGGCTGCTGGGCAGCTGACTGCTTTGCATTTCACAATGATTCTTATCTTCCAAAGGATAGATTCTCTTCCAACAGTGGCCACAAACTATAGGTTCCTGAGAATAGTGCTAGGGTAGAAGGTAGAAAGAAACATATATATGCATAAATTAAATCATTAAAACTACACTCTTTCCCTGCAGAGCATTTCAGAGAGAGTCCCTAGACTTTCACCTGCCCAAAGTCTTCAGTCATCAGCTTTATTTACACTGGGTGGAGAGATGTGGAGATGGATGTAAGGACTGTTGGAAATGGGAGTGTGTAGCATAGGTTGGCTTCCTGTGGATATTATGGGTTGTGATGGTTTATTTTAAGGAAAGATTCTTTCCTGAATCTCTTTAAATCCTAAAATGCCAATAGGCTCTGTTTCCTTGAGGCCAAAAGCTAGAAGAGTCTCTCCTGACAAAAATTTGAGAAAGGAAAAATGAAACATTAATTTGAACCAGATGTGACACCTATATTCACACCTATATTTCTAGCTACTGAGGAGGCTGATAGTTAGAGGACTGAGGTTCAAAACCAGCCCAGGCAGAAAAGAGATTCTATTTCGAATGAACCAGTAAATTGCATGGCCCAAAGTGTAACTCAAGTGGGAGAGCATCAGCCATAAACAATAAGCAAGTGTGAGGTTCTGAGTTTAAACCCTAGCAACCTGCCAAAATATAAACACATGAAGTCTTAGGGATATAGAGCATTTGCCTAGCAGGTCAGAAGCCCTGGGTTTTATCCTCAGCACCATTGATTAAAAACTCAGAAAGAGCAACTAATAAAAGAATATTGACTATACTTATTGAGAATATGGTTCTTCCTATAAGCAAGTTGCAGTGAACAGAATTGCAGTCTAGACTCTGCTAATAACAACAGCTCACCAAAAGACTCCCTTTAAAAATTTTATTGTTATTTTAAATGTGATGTACAGAGGGGTGACAGTTATAAGTCAAGTAAAAATTGCATTTCTTTTTAGACAACGGCACCCCTCCCTCATTCTCCCCCAGTTTTTTTCCCTCCCACAAGTTGTATAGTTCATTTTCTGCATAGTATAACCCTCCTTTCCCCTCCTTTTCTCTTGCTTTTGCCAGGGCCTGGGCATTGTCCCTGAGGCTACTACTCTACCACTTGAGCCACAGCACCATTTCCAGCTTTTTCTGCTTATGTGGTACTGAGGAAGCAAATTCGGGGCTCCATGCATAGTAGGCAAGCACTCTACCACTAAGCCACATTCCCAGCCTCTTTTATCCCTTTTCTTCTTTTTAATGTACTAGTTAAGAGCTCTATCCCTGTCTCAACAGTAATCTTTAAAACAAATAAGACTATTGGGCTGGGAAGGTGGCTCAGTGGTAGAGCGCTTGCCTTGCATGCATGAGGCCCTGGGTTCAATTCCTCAGCACCACATAAGCAAAAAGAAAAAAGCTGGAAGTGGCGCTGTGGCTCAAGTGGTAGAGCGCTAGCTTGAGCTGAAGAGCTGAGGGACAGCGCCCAGGCCCAGAGTTCAGGCCCCACAACCGGACCCCCCACCCCCCCAAAAAAACAAAAAAAAATAAGACTATTATGATCCCTTCCTTACTGAATTTAGGGAACTGCATTAGGGAACATACATGTAACGCATGCATGCATATGCCAGAGAGACTAAGAGTTGTTTAGAGTTGCAGAGTGGATAATAGATACTCATACTCAAGTCTTCTGCAGTATTCACCCCACAAACCAAATGGAAACAAAGAAGCCGGCTTTAATGACTTCCCTCTTCGCTGAAAGTGCTTTCATAGTGACATTGTATCTTAGATTGATACTGTGTCACTCCTTGCCTATGAACCCAGCAAACAATGTTACAATGTTGCACCATGGGGAGGGTCCTCAGGAAAAGTATGCTTAGTGTAGTGTATTTATTATTATTATTGTTGTTATTGTTGTTATGTTGTTGTACACAGGGACTATAATTCCATTAGTCAGATTATGCATACAATAGTTCTTTGGTCATCATTACCCCTTCTTTCATTCTCCCCATTTTTTAAATCTTGTGTGTGTGTATGTGTGTGTGTGTGTGTGTGTGTGTGTGTGTGCCACTGCACTGGGGCTTGAACTCATGGTCTAGGTGCTTTACCTTAATTTCTTTTCCACTGGGCTGTTGCTTTAGTACTTGAGCTACAGCCCCACTTCTGGCTATATGCTCATTAATTGGAAAAGAGTCGCATGGATTTTTTTTTTACCTGAATTAATTTGAACTTTGATCATTAGGTCTCAGCTTCCTGAGGAGCTAGAATTACAGGCATGAACCACTGGCCCCAGCCTAGTTGGAATGTTTTGAATTTCTTTATATGTAGTATGGTGGAAGGAGGGCATGATGGAAGGAATGAAGCAATGGTGCATTGGACCCATAAGTTAACATATTGAGGAAGAACTCTTTTGTGCAACTATTTAAGGATAATAAGACTTCTTAACAAAGGACTTGAAATAAATGAAAACTAATCTAATCAGAACACTGATGAAACCTGAAACACTTTAGAAATGAAGGCTGTTGAGTCTCATTTTCCATTGAAGACTTGTGGCTCGATTCTGAATGTTTAATTTATCATGGCTTATGGTGATGTTGAGAAGCTGATGTGTCACATGAGTTTCAGTTCCCATATTGACCAGTCAGTCCAGGCCCATGATCACAAACTGCGTCATCTGTCATGAGGGCTGTGTTCTGGAAAGCTCATAATGCAGAAGCATCTGGAAATACCACGATGTGACATCTCTCAGCAGGTGGGACAAGGACAGCATGCCTGCATGCCATTTTTATTTCATGTTAGAGGTGGAATTTCCATGCTCTGTTTTCTTGGTCTTATTCTATACTTAAAATTCAATTTCTGTGGTGATAGCTCATGGAAGAATTTTCTCTTTGATATGCCCCTTATTTATGTATTCTCTCATTCAGGGAGCTAACAGAGAACAAACTGGGTGCCCCTGCCCTCACAGCTCTTAGGTTTAAGTGAGAAAACTGGACATGTGAACAGGGAATTGCAAAACATTCTATGTATTGGGAAGAGAAGAAGCGTGCTGGTATGCCATAGGGAAACGTGTTGAAGTCACACTTGGAGCCTCAGGAAAAGACTGCCTAGGGAAGAACTCTTAGTCAGAGACCTTCCTACTAAACACTGATTTAGACCCATCAGAAAGCCAGAGAAGTCTTTTTTTTGGGGGGGGAGGGGTTGGGGAGGAGAAGAAAGGGAGTTGGTCATGGGGCTTGCACTCAGGGTCCTGGGGCACTGTTCCTGAGCTTTTCTGCTAGCTCTCTTCCACTTCAAGCCACAGCACCACTTCCTACTTTCTGGAGATGTGAGTATTAATTGGAGATATGAGTCTCAAGGACTTTACTGCAGGCTTCACACCATGATCTTCAGACCCTTAGCCTCCTGAGTAGCTATGATAGATGTGAGCCACCTAACACCTTGCAAGAAGTCTCTTGAAGGGGAGAAAAAAATGTATTAGTTAGAGCGCTGTCCCTCAGCTGTTTAGCTCACAGTGAGTGGAGAACAGGATATATTTGAAGACAGAAAATTCCAATTTCTACAGAGAACCAAGAGTGATGTTGGGTGCAGATGGCTCACTGTAGCTACTCAGGAGGCTGAGATTTGAGGCCATAGTTTTTTTTTTGGTCATGGGGCTTGAATTCTGGACCTGGGCACTGTCCCTCAGCTGTTTAGCTCAGGGTGAGTGCTCTGCCACTTGAGCCACAGTGCCACTTCCAGCTTTTTCTGCTTATGTGGTGTTGAGGAATCGAACCCAGGGCCTCATGCATGCAAGGCAAACACTCTACCATTGAGCCACCTTCCCAGCCCAAGGATCACAGTTTGAAGCCAGTCCAGAGAGGAAAGTCCTTGACACTTCTTCAATTAACCAGCAAAAAAAGCCAGAAGTGAAGCTGTGGCTCAAGTGGTAGAGCACTAGTCTTAAGTGAAAGATGGTAAGAAGAAGATAACCTCATTTCATACCAAGAGAAGGGAAAAATGGAACTCCAGAGAGAAACAGAAATTAAGGGAAAGAAGAATCTCCCCTCCTCCAAAGGAGGAAGGGAGCTGTGAATTTGATGTGGGAGCCAGATTCAGGAAAAACCTGGGGTGGGGGGGGGGTGGGGGTGGCATTGAATAGGGTCAGCAGCCAGAGCCACTGACTGCTTAGCTGTCACCATGCACAGCAATAAGAACCAGGCTGAAATTGGTAGCAAGAAACTCATTGAAAACTGGCAAAGTGAGCTTTACCAGTTTTGGTGAAGGAAGCCAGATTGCCCAAGGTTGATGGTTGAACAGGAACTGAGGATGTGGAAATGGTAAGTGGAGATAACAATTTAAAGAAGGCTAAAGAAAGGAGGAAGAGATAACAGACTAATTGGGTGTGGGTCATGTGGGATAAAAGAAAGGATTTTTTTTTAAAGATAAAGACTTGAAATTGTTTTCATGATAATGGCAGAGGAATAATTAAAGTGTGAGATTAGAGGCCAGAAAAGATTATTTTTCGGTGTGCTGGCAATTCCGGCTTTTAATTCTAGCTACTCTAGGGGCTGAGATCTGAGGATTAGGTTTGAAGCAGGCCTGGGAAGAAAATGCCACAAAATTCTTATCTCTAATTAACCATCAAAATGCCAGAAGTGGAGCTGTGGGTCAAGTGATAGAGTGCTAGCCTTCAATGGAAAAGGCTAATGGAAAGTAGTAGGTAGGCCCTGAGTTCAAGTCCTGACACTGGCAGAAAAAAATTGTTTTCTCTAGGAAGTCATCTTAAAAAGAAGAAGAAGAAATGTCTCCAGAGATTTTCAACTACAAATGTTAGAGCAATAATTAGGAGTTTTCCTTTAAAAAATAAGCTTCTCAGATAATTCTGATATACATATATATATATTCAACAGTTTTTTTTTTTTTTTGGTCTGTTGATAAGGGGTCTTGAACTCTGAGCCTGGGTCTACCACTTAAGCCACAGCACCACTTCTGGTTTTCTGGTGGTTAATTGGAGATACGAGTCTCATGGACTTTCCTGCCCTGGCTGGCTTTGAACTGCTATCCTCAGATCTCAGCCTACTGAGTAGCTAGCATTACAGGTGTGAGTCACTGGCACTTGACAGTCAATAGTCCAGAAGCTGGACTTCACACTGATGCAACTTAAAAATAAAGAGGTGAAACAATGCAGGCAGGAAACCAGTATATGCTAACACTCTACCACTTGAGCCAAAGCACTACTTCTGGCTTTTTCTGCTTATGTGGTACTGAGGAATTGAACCCAGGGCTTCATGCATGCAAGGCAGGCACTCTACCACAAAGCCACATTCCTAGCCCTTGTCTTTGTTTTTGTTGTGTGTTACCTTTTTACCTCTAATATGTATTTATGAAGAAAGAGGGTGTTTCCTTTTTTGGTTTTGTTTGTAATTTGTTTGTTTATTTGTCATTGAGAATTTATTTTCTTCCTGACTAGAAGAAAAGGACTGAAAGAAGAAAGTTGTGACCCGAAGCAAAGTTTCCTCCAGGGTCACACTGTTCATTTCAGGACAGGAAGTAGATGTCCCAATGAGGCCTAAGCTGCAAGACAGAAGCTGGACTTCCCACTGATGCAACTTAAAAATAAAGAGGTGAAACAATGCAGGCAAGAAACCAGTATTTAGACCCCAGGCCCAAATTCCAGATGTTTCACACATCAGGTCTAGCCACTCATCACTACACTCCAAACAAAGAGACATGGCAAAGGTCAGAGAAGGAGATTGATTCCACACTAGCCATGAGAAGACTGCATTTCAGAATATCCTCAACCATCTTCCAGAGTAGAGTTATGAGTTATAGGTTTTATAGGCAAAGAACTGTGGATAGGAGGAAAAGGATATGCATAATTATTAGCATCCTGGTGCATATCTGACCTGGTTGATATTATTATTATTATTATTAGTCAATTATGGGGCTGGAATGGAGGGCCTGGTGCTATCCTTGAACTTTTCCACTCAAGACTAGTGCTCTACCACTTGGACCCAGGGCTCCACTTCCAGTTTTCAGGTGGTTAACATGAGCTTTTCTGCCCAGGCTGGCTTTGAATCAAGATCTTCAGATCCTAGCCTCCTACTGAGTAGCAAGGATTACACACATGATCCATCAGCACCTGGCATATTATTTCTTGTTTGGGGAGAGAGTTCTGGAGAAATTATTAGCATTACCATCATTGGTTAAGATAAACAAGTCATCGTTGCCTGTGGATGGTCTGGCCCTGAGGGATTTTGCCCCCAATGGATAGTTTGAATCTGCAGTCATGAAGATGACCTTCTAGGAACCCAAGGTAATTGCAAATTGACTACAGAGAGAATACTTTAAGACAGATACAGATACACATACATATACATGTACAAAGTGGAAAAAGAGATGCCAAGCTTTTGTCATTTTTAGTGAATTTGTAGCTAAACCTAGCTAAGTCATTTTTAAACACCTCTTACATGCATGGATGAGTCATTTTCAACTGGCTTAGCAATTTGCTTGCAATACAAAGTTGAACAATGCTCTCCTTACTCTTCTAGATAAGTGAATACATGGAAGTTCCTGAAGGGGAGGTAGGTTGTAAAATATACACTAAACTTTGAAGACAGTATTTAAAAAGTAAACAATAAGCTGGGTACTATGGCTCATGCTTATAGTCCTAGCTATTCAAGAGGCTGAGATCTGGCTGGGTGCTGGTAGTTCACGCCTGTAATTCTAGCTACTCTGGAGGCTGAGATCTGGGGATCACAGTTCAAAGCCAGCCCAGGCAGGAAAGTCTATGAGACTCTTTATTTTTTTTGTCAGTCGTGGGGCTTGAACTCTAGGCTTGGGCTCTATCCTTGCCCTCTTCAGCTCAAGGCGATCGCTCTACCACTTGAGCCACAGCACCACTTTCGGTTTTCTAGTGGTTAATTAGACCTAAGAGTCTCACGGACTTTTCTGCTCAGGCTGGCTTTGAACCATGATCCTCAGATCTCAGCCTCCTGAGTAGCTAGGATTACAGGCGCCCGGCTCCCTGAGACTCTTATCTCTAATAAACCACCAGAAACCGGGAAGTGGCGCTGTGGCTCAAGGGGTAGAGTGCTTGCCTTGAGCTGAAGAGCTGAGAGAGGGTACCCAGGCCCTGAGTTTAAGCTCCATGACCTACCCAAATAAATGAATAAATGAATAAATAAATAAATAAAGGCGGAGATCTGAGAATCTCAATTTGAAGATAGCTGGGGGAAGGAAAGTCCACAAGAATCTTATTTCAAATGAACTACCAAAAAACCAAAAGTGGAGGTGTGACTAAAGTGGTAGAGTGCCAGCCCTGAGCTCTAAAGCCAACAGACAGAGCCCAGACCCTGAATTTAAACCCTAGTACCAGCACATACAATGACACATACACAAATATGCACATGCATGCATGTGTACACATGCACACTGAAATAAAATATCAGAACAATAATTTCATATTAAATAGAAAAGATAATATTTTAAAGATAAATATATTTAATACACACATTAAATCTGAACATGCTAAAAGGTATTTATCAATGTAGGTAATATGTGTAAATACTATCCTAGATATTATACTGTGATTAATTTTATCTGTTTCCTTTGCTTTTTCACTCAAGATTGGGTCTCTTCATTTGAGCCACATCTCCACATCTGGCTTTTTGAAGATAGGTGTCTCATGGTCTCTATAGGTTCAAAGTTGGCCTGGGATGGCTTTGAATCTTCATCTTTGTATCTCAGCCTTCTGAGTAATTAGGATTAGAGGTATAAATCCCTGACACCCAGCTAGTAATAGACTTTTACTGTATCATCATATTGTTCAAGATCCTGAAACTTAGAAATACTTTTGGAGCTTATTTCCAGAAAAATACTACACCAAAATAAAACATTTCTTCCAATTAAATCAGTGGAAAAACATGTTTAGATTCAGAGGGAGACTGTCTTCCATCATATGCTACTGGAATTTCTTAAGTGTGTACAGAATTCTTAGCGTGAGCCTTGGGCTAAGATCTTAGATCTGCTTTCACAGCTGCCTCCTATGGCTTTCTATGACATAATCCAGGTCAGGCTGACCTGTCAAATAACTAGCACCACTGAGTGCCAACCAGAACGTGTGGGATGAGTCATTCAATACCGCCTTCCCTCACTGCAAGGGCAACAACCCCAGCATTTATTAATTCAATGAGATATTCACTTGGTAATTAACCTGGGGGCTACATCAAATGTCTAATGACATTGGTGACAAGATAGCAAGTTTTCCTGATCCCTGATTGGCTTTCAGGAAATGCTGTTTGGATGCTATTGGTTGGTGTCTCAGAGAATGAAAATACAGCGTGACACTGTTTGCAATGGGGATCGCCAGTTTCTCCTTTCAGTTAATGAAGTGTTGAGAGTTCAAGATCTTCCTTCCTGGTAGAACTAATGAGAACCAAAAGAGAATAGGCCTGCTGAAATGAAGTATTTATAAAGTTTAAAGTGTATCAGTAACCATGTTTTAAGAGGACTCTATTTTGTTCACATTTTCTAGTTCTTTATAATTTATTTATCCGCCCTCACCTTTAATCAATCACATGAAGTGTAAACTACTCGAGTGCAAATACAGTTTCTTCACTGTGCTTATACATGGCCTTATGCATTACAAATGCTCAGGATTGCTTGGTGAGTAAATCTAAAATTTGATCTGTCTCCTGATCTTGTTTCTTCACACTATTATTTCTGCTTATTCCAGAGACGTTTTCTTGGCTTGCTCTCACCTTCCTGATCATGGCCAGATAAGAAAACTGGACACACTCCTTTCAGAGGTTTGAGTTAATTGCCATGGCTAGATTGGCTTCTCTATATAAACAAAGCAGTCTAGATTACTTTCAGAGTCTGCAGGAGTAATCCAAACATAAATAATGGGCAAATGGGGAAAAGGAATAAGGAAGTGAATTCCTTGTAATTCTGTTTGAGGAGGACAAACATTTAATATTTCACATCCTTACAAACATGCATTCTGTAGGAATCTCAAAGTAACATATCTAATCATAAGTTTACACAATTTTCTTGAAAAAATCTCCTACATTCCTACCATTACATTGTTTAATAGAGTATTTTAAATGAGGAGAAGAACTAGGGCACTGATGATACTTTTTAGAAATATTGCTGGTCCTGGTGGCTCACGCCTGTAATCCTAGCTACTCAGATCTGAGGATCCAGGTTCAAAGCCAGCCCAGGCAGGAAAGTCTGTGAGACCTTTTTTTTTTTTTTGTTGGTTGTGGGGCCTGAACTCTGGGCCTGGGCGCTGTCCCTGAGCTCTTCAGCTCAAGGCTAGCACTCTACCACTTGAGCCACAGTGCCACTTCCGTCTGTGAGACTTTTATCTCCAGTAAACTACCAGAAAACTGGAAGTGGTGCTGTGGCTCAAGTGGTAGAGCGCTAGCTTTGAGCTGAAGAGTTGAGGGATAGCACTCAGGCAAAGTTCAAGCACCATAACTGACAAAAAAAAAACAGAAAGAAAGAAAGGAAGAAAGAAAGAAAGAAAGAAAGAAAGAAAGAAAGAAAGAAAGAAAGAAAGAAAGAGAAAGAAAGAGAAAAAAAGAAATATTATCCATGGCTTGGGAATATGGCTTAGGGGTAGAGTGCTTGCCTAGCATGCATGAAGCCCTGGATTCCATTCCTCAGTCCCACATAAACAGAAAAAGCCAGAAGTGGCACTGTGGCTCAAGTGGTAGAGTGCTGGCCTTGAGCAAAAGAAGCTCAGGGACAGTGCCCAGGACCTGAGTTCAAGCCCCAGGACTGGCAAAAAAATATTATCCACGGACCAGTCTGGCTATGATCGAAAAATCTAAATAGAGAACCCATAATATTCAAAGATATGCCTTAATTTGATACTACTTTATGCATGTAAGTGTAGATTAAAGAAAGCTAATAATAATTCCTAATGCTCACCTTATGTGACTGAAAGCTAGGCACTGTATTAACAATTCTAGCTGGGCATCAGTAGCTCAATTCTGTAATTCAGCAGGCTGAGATTTGAGGATCTGCAGTTGAAAGCCAGACCAGGCTGGAAAGTCTGTGAGATTCTTATCTCCAACTAACCAGGAAAAAGCCACAAGTTGAGCTGTGGCTCAAGTGGCAGAGCACCAGCCTTGAATAAGAAAGCTACAGGATAGTGTCCCAATAGAGTCTCCCCCCCCACAGGAATTCTACCTGCGTCAACTCATTCAATCTTCAGAATATCCATATAAAGTATGTTAAATTTTTTATCTACTTTTGCAGATGAAGATACAGAAAAATATTAAGAAATCTGTCTTGGGACTCCCAACCAGAAAGCACAGAAGACATTCAGACCCAAATTGACCTAACTCTAGAGCCCTGAAAAGGCTAAGTGAGAGTGTGAGGTCTTGAGTTCAAGTCCCAGTACTTGCACACACACATACACACACACACACAAAAGAAAGAAAGGAAGAAAGATAGGAAAAAAGAAAGAAAGAAAGGAAGGAAGCAAGGAAGGAAGGAAAGAGGGAAGGAGGAAGAAGGAAAGAAAGAAAAAAGAGAAAGAGAGAGAGAAGAAGGAAGAAAAGGAAGCAAGGAAGGAATAGAAAAGATGCCATTTCCAAAACAATATTATAAATGTGAAAACGTAAAATAACTGCCTTAATCAAATGCTCACAAATGGCTCCTCTGATTACCACCCCCCCCCCCCCCCCCCAGTCCTGGAGACTGAACTCAGGACCTGGGCACTGTCCCTGAGCTTCTTTGGCTCAAGGCTAGTGCTCTACCACTTGAGGCACAGTGCCATTTCTGCCTTTTTCTGTTTATGTGGTGCTGAGGAATTGAACCCAGTGCTTCATGTGTGCTAGGCAAGCACTCTACTATTAAGCCACATTCCCAGCCTCATAATTCTTAGAGGAGGGTTTTTGTTTTTTGCTGGTCCTGGGGCTTGAACTCAGGGCCTGGAGCTGTCCCTAAGCTTCCTTGGTTCAAGGCTAGCACTCTACCACTTGAGCCACGGTGCTACTTCCTCATAACTCTTAATGTTATTAATTTCACATGGCATTATGTTAGTAGTTTTCCCTCATGTGGCAAAGTCTTAAGGTTTGAAAATTATTACATATACTCATGTTGATATGAAATTACTACATGTGCTTATATGCTTACTACATGTAAGCATTTCATCACATCTGAGCCTTTTATTTTTGTCTTTCTTCCTGCAGATATTCTAAAATGTCCCTTGTTGCATACAATTTATCTTTCTTCCTTTTTCTAACCCTTATTCTTATCTTTCTCCCTCTCCTCCACTTCCTTCTTCATCTCCCTGTTTTCTCTTCTTCTTTGCTTCCTTTTTCTTTCTTTCTCTCCCCATAGGATTAATTTTGAGACGTGATCACAAAGGATAAGGATATTTTTTGTAACTCTTGAAACGTATTGCACAATTGCACACCCAAAGTATGCTACTGACAACAGCACCATATGAATATACCTTTTGTTTTCATTCTTGCCAGAATTATTCATAAAATTTAAAACTTTATGCAACTTTAACATGCTTCCTTTTTTGTGTGTGTGTCAGTTGTGGGGCTTGAACTCAGAGCCTTGGCACTGTCTCTGAGTTTATTGCTCAAGGCTAGTGCTCTACCATTTTGAACTATGATGCCACTTTCAGTTTTCTGGAGGTTAATAGGAGATAGGAGTCTCATGGACTTTCCTGTCTGGGCTGGCTTGAACCATTATCCCCAGATCTCAGCCTCCTACTGAGTAGCTAGGATTACAGGCATGAGCCACCAGAGCCTGGCTTCAGGCTTTGACAGCAAAACAAACTTCTCTCCTTGTTTTCATCTTTTGGATTGTTAGAAAAATCTAAAGATTCTCAAAGATTATTTGATGGTTAACACACACACACACAACTATCTACAAGTTTCTGTTGAGAGAGATTTAGTCAAGTCGATGTACCATATTTTCCTGTGAGACCAATCATATCTGTCAAAATATCCCCTCTTTCTTTGGCCTTTTCAAGACATTACACTGCTACCTCAGGGACAGAAATTCTCCAAACTAGCTTATTTTTTTAATTACAAAAATTTAAACCACAACTTAATTTGCATTTGAAGGTTCCCATTTTTCTTTCTCTCATAGTTACCCAATAGATACCACAATATAACTGCTCTGTCCATACTGGCAGGAGAAAACTCTTGTGGTTCTGATAATAAGAAGAGCATTAACTTCCAAACCAGGGCTTCTCACCTACAAAATGAACCAATAAATAATCAGTACTCATTTAGCTTCACACAGCCTTTATTGTACGGAGTTCTGAAGAAGGAGAAGCTAATGGTTGATGGATGAAAACTCTTAATGTTATTTTTGTTTTGTTTTTAACCAGTATTACAACTAACTTACTTACTGAAAAGTTATGTATGAGTGCCTCTGTGTGTGTGTGTGTGTGTGTGTGTGTGTGTGTGTGCTGGTATTGGGACTTGAACTCAGGACACCTAATCCTCTTGCTTATCTTTTTTTTGCTCAAGGTTATTGTTTCACCAGTAGAGCTATACCTCCATTTGTGGTGTTTTGTTGGTAAGAGCTTTGGGATTTGTCTTTACAAGATGGCTTTGAACTGAGACCCTCAGATCTCAGCTTCCAGAGTAGCCAGGATAATAGGAATACGCTATGGGCACCTAGCTGTTGAGTTGTTTTTTCTTTTGAGTAAAGGTCTTGGTATGTAGCCTATGCTAGTCTCAAACTCACACCAGAAGCTCTCCTGCTTTGGTTTTCTTTTTCATGAATGCTAATATGTATATGTAGCTAATTATATAAAATAAATTTGATTTTTTTTCAGGTCTGAGGATCAAATTGAGAGTTTTGTGCATGCCACACAAACTTTCTATATTTCCAGTCTCTAAAAATATTTTAAAGGTTTTAGATTAGAAATAAGTTTAATATAATCCATAACTAAGAAGACAATGAAAGTTTGGGCCCAGAATATGATCTAGTAGCAATTATCGATTATGGTTGATCTAATAGTAGGATAAAATTTCAGCTCCTTAACTAAGTCCTAAATGTTTCAGACTCCTCTAGAAGGAAGAATTACAGTATAACCTGCTTGAGGAATAATGTAGGACACTATACTATCCCTTCATTAATGGGAAATAATATTTAAAAGTTTAATGAGTTGGGCCAATCACAGTGGCCAATGCTTGTAATTCCAGCTATTCAGGAAACTGTGACAAGAGGATCTTGGTTCTGATAGATTGTATGTATCCCCAATTCCCTTTATTGAAGGTATTATATAGTTTTATTTTTATCCTATTGATATTGAACCCCCCTTCCCCCTTCCCCCCCCCCCCCCCCCCGTCATGGGGCTGGACCTCTGTGCTTGGACACTGTCCCTGAGCTCTTCAGCTCAAGGCTAGAGCTCTACCACTTGAGCCACAGCACCACTTCTGGTTTTCTGGTGGTTTATTGGAGATAAGAGTCTCACAGACTTTCCTGCCTGGGCTGGCTTTTAACCATGATCCTCAGATCTCAGCCTCCTGAGTAGTTAGGATTACAAGCATGAGCCATTAGCACCGGCAATCGTTTTCTTTTTTCTATATTTGTCTAGTTTTGTTATCAAGGTACTACTGGCCTCTTGAGAAGGTGATCCCTATGAGTTCTTCCTTACATATTTGATAAAATTTGTCAGTGAAGCCATCTGGAAGTGGGGTTTTCTTTGTGAGAAACTTTACCATTATTAGTCTAAATTGCTTCTTTGACATAGGTCAATTGTTGCTGGTGAGGAAGTTTTAAGTATTTTGTCATCCTGAGCTACTACTTTCATGTAAGTTATCTAACATGTGGTTATCATTTTTATTGATCATTTCCAAATATTATTTTCCTATTATTGGTTTCCTTAACTTCCATTTATATTGAATTTTCTTTCCATTGTTGTCCTCCCTGTGGACTTAGTTTATTCTTCTTTTTCTAGTTTTTTTTGTTTCTTTTTTTGTTGGTCATGGGGCTTGAACTCAGGACTGGGGTGCTGTCCCTGAGCTCTTTTGCTCAAGGCTAGTGCTCTAACACTTTGAACCACAGCTCTACTTCCCATTTTGAGTAGTTAATGGGAGTTAAGAGCCTCACAGGAACTTTTCTGTCCGGGCTGGCTTTAAACTGTGATTCTCAGACCTAAGCCTCCTGAGTAGCTAGAATTACAGGCATGAACCACTAGTGGTCAGGTTAGTTTTTTTTTTTTTCCTGTTGCTGGGGCTTGAACTCTGGGCCTGGTCACAGTCCCTGAGCTTCTTTTGCTCAATGTGTGTGTTCTTCCAGTTGAGCCTCAGTGCCACTTCTGGCTTTTTTTTTTTTTTTTTGAGTAGTTTATTGGAGATAAGAGGCTCACAGACTTTCCTGCCTGGGCTGGCTTTGAACTGCAATTCTTAGATCTCAGCCTCTAGAGTAGCTAGGATTACAGGTGTGAGCCACTGATGCCCAGCTTTTTTTTTTTTTTTTTTAAAGGTGAAAGTTGAAGTTAGTGATTCTTGATCTTTCTGCTTTTCAAAGATAGTTATTGTGGTTGCTTGGATTGTACCTTGGAGCTTGCGTTTTCATGGTGTGAGGTACTGCTTCTGATTTAGTAGGCAGAGTAGTTTCAAAGGCTTATCTTGGCCTTTCATATATACTGGCTCCTATTGTATAGTTCAGGGAATCATGTGACAGTTTGTTAGCTACTAAGCATATTTTATCCCCATTATTAACCAAAGGCAGAGGAAATAACAGATTTAGTCTATGGGCTCTGGCTAGGATTCATCTGATGAGTAGAGCCCACACTCTAAGTGAGGATGCAGGGCCTGAGGGAATTTCATATCTCATTGTATTTGTGTCAGACTAGGAGTGTGTCAAATCCAACCAGGAGAGATTAGAGTCCTCTCCTCTCCCCAGCAGACAGTTCATTTGTTAAGTGGCCACAGGTCTTTTGGTAATGAATTTTAGAGATCTTTATTATATGTACTCACTGCAACAGTAGACATAATATACTTTTCTTAAGATTATGTCATTGATTGGACAAATGGGATTGCATGAAACTGCAGAGCTTCCGCATGGCAAAGGACATAGCTAGCAAGATCAATAGAAAACCCACAGAGCCAGGCGCTGATGGCTCAAGCCTGTAATCCTAGCTACTCAGGAGGCTGAGATCTGAGGCTCATGGTTCAAAGACAGCCCGGGCAGGAAAGACCGTGAGACTCTTATCTCCAATAAACCACTAGAAAACTGGAAGTGGCACTGTAGCTCAAGTGGTATCGCAATAGCCTTGAGCTGAAGAGCTGGGAGACAGCACCCAGGCCCAGAGCTCAACCTCCATGACTGACAAAAAAAAAAAAAAAGAAAAAAAACCCCACAAATTGGGAGAAAATCTTCACTAGCCATACAACAAACAAGAGCCTCATATCTGAAATATACTTAGAGTTCAAAAAATTAAATACCCCAACAACAAATCCTCAAAGTTATAACCACCTGATTAATAAGTGGGCTAAAGACTTAGAGACTTTTTTTTTTTTTTTTTTTAGGTCCGATCATGGGGCCTGAACTCTGGGCCTGGGCGCTGTCCCTCAGCTCTTCAGCTCAAGGCTAGCACTCTACCACTTGAGCCACAGCACCACTTCCGGCTTTTTGCTTATGTGGTGCTGAGGAATCAAACCCAGGGCCTCATGCATGCAAGGCAAGCACTCTACCACTGAGCCACCTTCCCAGCCCAAGACTTAGAGACTTCTTGTCCATGTAATTGTAACTCCTCTGTACAGTATTCTCACCAAAAAAAAAAAAAAAAAAAAAAGACTTAGAAACTTCTCTGAAGAGGAAATAAGAATGGCCAATAGACACATGAAGAAATGCCCAACTTCTCTAGCCATAAAAGAAATGTAAATCAAAACAGTGTAGAGATTCCACCTCACCCCAGTTAGAATGGCTATAATCAAGAACTCTAATAACAACAGATGCTGGAGGGGATGTGGACAGAAGGGAACCTTACTGCATTGTTGGTGGGAGTGTAAACTTGTTCAGCCACTTTGGAAAGCAGTATGGAGGTTCCTCAAAAGACTACACATAGAGCTCCTCTATGACCCAGCAATCCTACTTTTGGGCATTTATTCAAAGGATCACAAACAATGCCACACTAAAGCTACCAGCACAACTATGTTTATTGCAGCATTATTCACCATAGCTAAGATAGAGAACCAATCCATATGCCCCTCAGTAGATGAATATATATATGTATGTATACACACACACACACACACACACACACACACAATGGACTTCTATGCCTCCATCAGAAAGAATGACACTGTCCCATTTGTTAGGAAATGGAAAGACTTGGAAGAAATTATATTAAGTGAAGGTGAAGTAAGCCAGGCCCAAAGAAACATAGGTTCCATGGTTTCCCTTATTTGTAATAACTAGTATATGTTTAGGATAATTTTATCAGATGAGCAGAAAAGCCCAAAAGCTATGTACATATGACCATATAAGATGATGCTAAGTGAAATGAACCCCAAGATAGGGACACAAGAGGTTTTTTCTTTGTTGATGTTGTTTTTAATGTACTATGTGATTTTTTTGTATGTTCTTCCCCCATGGTTATAACCCCTGTTTTCACTGTATTTGATTCCGGTGCCCTGCATCTTGTATATACATTTTTCTAATTTGGGGAGGAGAAGAGAAATAACAAAATGCTGAAACAAGGATATAAGTTGACCCATTGTAACAATGAGATGTACAATACACTATGTTGAAAATGAACTTTACAACTGGGGGGAGGGGGAGTTGGGATGGTGGGGTGGGAAGGAATGGTAGGTAAAAAAATAAAGGAGGTGGTAACGATGGTCGATAGGAAATGTACTCATTACCTTACTCATGTAGCTGTAACCCCTCTGTACAGTATCTTCACAATAAAAAAATTATAAAAAGATGATGTCATTCTCCTCTGCCATAATTAACTCTTAAGAATGAGCTCAGATTTTGCAAGTAGCTGGTAGATTAATTCTGATTTTTTTTTAATTGTGGAGGCTGATATCTGCTTTTTGTTACCAGCCACTGATTTTTTTTGCCAATGTGTCTTACTGTACAAATGCCATAGTCAAGATGCCCTGACTGCCATTTGAGATTTGCTGATTCTCTAGAAATCATGTCTATCTTGCCTCTTGAGTATTGAATGTCACAAGCTGGTCTCCATTTTTTCTGGAATTCTCTTAGTCTCACTGGCAAAATGGAAACACTTTCCTCCAGCACACTTCTCCAGGGTAACGTTTCCTTTGATTTAGCTGGCCCACAGAGAAGAGCATCTACTGAAATTCTTTAAGATATAACTTGGCTACCCCTCTCTGCAAATGTTTATTCTTTTATGTTTTAATAAAAGCAGAAGTCTCTGGGCTCTACTGCAGAAGGGAGTTAAGATGAATTTTATCTCCTTTTTCCACAAGCCTTCCAAATCCTACTCCAGGACTCTTCAGTTCCCAGGAAGTTCTGGCATCTACCTTTCTTGTGGTAGGCCATGATGTGACTAAGCTCAGTGGAGGCTTCCCAAATCTGTATTAGACTAGGTTCATGTGTTCTTGCCAAGACATTAAATCCTGTCATGGGAGAGAGCTCTCACATCAACAAACTCTCCCCTATTCACACTGTCTCCCTACCCTACCTCCCCAAATCCACACCCACACATATTCTACCACTTTCTGCCAGAGCATATAAGCAGTTGAACATGTTCTATGAATAGGCTATTTCCTTCCAGAGCAAGGATCATATTTTTTTCCATTCAGCAAACGCTGATTTATGACTGTAGTCCTTGGCTTGGAACTCTAATGGAAGCTGATGATGGATCTTAAGGAGAACAGGTTGTCTTGCAGGCATCTGCCTCAGGTGAATTCTTCACCAGATTTTCAGGTAAGGGAACCTCCTCTTTAGTGGGCGGAGGGTGCTTATGCCACCCAGACGGGAGAAGATAGAGGTTCAGTGTTATTAAAGGAATATAGCCAGACATCCTCAATGAACTTTTAGGATTCTACTGTTTCCCTATGATGGCTGTGTCTTCAGCTTAGAAGACCACTTGAGATTCCATGATGTGTTTCTTCTCAAGGCTTCCCATGCGGCCTTGACAAAAACTGCTCTCTAAATACCTTTTCCATGGAACTTTTCTGATCTTCACAATGTACACTCACTTGACAGCAGATCTGGGCTTGGCATTCTACTCCAATTCTCTATTTTTTCAAGGCTTTTAAGACAGAGAAGTATGGAGTCCACTAATCCTTAAAGTTACCATTACTTATACTGGTCATTATATTTTTTTTCCTTTTCCTTGAAATTTATCATATCCACTGAAGATGAGAATATTAAGATGGAATGGAACAGAATGCCAGGTATGACCACTATTTTGTTCATCACCAGTAATTGCATTATTGGAAACATCTGAATGGAGATAATCTAGCTGAATACGTTTTATCTAATAGATTCTATTTTCAGTAATGTTGTCTGATGTGCTGGGAATGGAAGCAGGGTCCTCATGAGTGCTAGGCAAGCCAAATCTCTTATCCACACCAGTCCTTGACTACTTTTTGGTTTCCCTAAAGGTGGTGTCTGAAATGAGAACTTGAATGCAATTTAAAAAAATGGTTCCTGCTGGGAGAGAATGAGGGAATGACACAGTTCAAAAGGAAATGCACTCATTACCTGACTTAAATAACTGTAACCCCTGTACGTCACCTGTACTATACACACACACACGCACACACACACACACACACACACACACACACATTTGTCGGTTGTGTGGCTTGAACTCTGGGCCTAGGCACTGTCTCTGAGCTTTTCAATTCAAGGTGAGCACTCTACCTTTTGAGCTATAGCTCCACTTCTGATTTTCTGGTGGTTAACTGGAGATGAGTCACATGGCTAGGCGCTGGTGGCTCACACCTGTAATCCTAGCTACTCAGGAGGCTGAGATCTGAGGATCATGGTTCAAAGCCAGCCTGGGCAGGAAAGTACATAAGACTCTTATCTCTAAAAAAAACACCAGAAAACCAGATGTGGCACTGTGGCTCAAGTGGTAGAGTGCTACCCTTGAGCTGAAGAGCTGAGGGACAGCACCCAGGCCTAGCATTCAAGCCCCACAACTGACCAAAAAAAATAAAAAATAAATTTAAAAAAGAGTCTCAGGAACTTTTCTGCCCAGGCTGGCTTTGAACCATGATCCTAAGATCTCAGCCTCCTGAGTAGCTAGGATTACAGGCATGAGCCACTGATGCTTACAATAAAATAACCCCCCCCGCCCCCCCCTCCCCCAAAAAGTACAAAAAATGGTTCCTGAAGCTGGGTGCTAGTAGTTCATACCTGCAATCCTAACTACTCAGGAGGATGAGATGCTAGTATTTCCAGCTTGAAGCAAGCCCAGTCAAGAAAGTCTGTGACATGTTTATCTCCAATTAACCACCAGAAAGCCAGAAATGGAGCCCTGGCCAAGTGATACAGTGCTAGCTTTGAGCATGAAAGTCCAGGGACAGTGCTCAGGCCCTGACTTCAGGCACTAGAACTTGCATACATGCACAGAAGTGTGCATGCATGCACATGTGTGCTGCATGTACACACAAGTACACACACACACACACACACACAAACACACACACACACACACACACACACTGGCTCCTGGAGCTGGATGTGTAGCTCAGTGGTAGAGCACTGAGACTTTGGAGCTCAGTCTACAGTACATACACATGCACACAAACACACTTCGAAGAATTTAACAGACCCTTTACTGAAGAAGATAGCAAGTAGGCAATGTGAAGATGCCCCACCTCACATATCACTGAGGAACTACAAATTAAACCATTAGTGATCTGTTTATTATATTATTATATACTTATCATATATTATTTAGCCCATAGCCAAAGCACTGGTAATACTAAATATGGAGCAATTTATTGCAATAAATTTCATTGTTTCTTACAAAACTAAATATGCTCATCAGACAAACTACTAATCATGATGGTGTTAACCAAACAAGATGAAGCTTATGTCCACACCAAAATCTGCATACAGGTGTTCATAACAAATTTGTTCAAAACTGCCAAATTTTGGAAGCAATCAAGATGTCCTTCAGAAAGTGACTAGATAATCAGTGGTATATCTAGATCATGGAATACTATTCAGCATTAAAAGGAAATGAGCTAGCTGGGAATGTGGCTTAGTGGTAGAGTGCTTGCCTAGCATGCATGAAGCCCTGGGTTCAGTTCCTCAGTACCACATAAACAAAAGGAATGAGCTATCCTGGCATGGAGACTCATGGAGGAAACTTAAATGCATATTATTAAGTGAAAGAAGCCAATCTGTAACAATTTACATTACTTTATGATCCTAACTAATGATTTTTGGAGAAGTAATCAAAACAAAACTAGGAGGTCAGGGCTGGGAATGTGGCTTAGTGGTAGAGTACTTGCCTAGCATGCATGAAGCCCTTGGTTCAATTCCTTAGTACCACATCAACAGAAAAAGCCAGAAGTGGCACTGTGGTTCAAGTGTTAGAGTGCTAGCCTTGAGCCAAAGAAGCTCAGGGACAATGCCCAGACCCTGAGTTCAAGCCCTAGGACTGTTAAAAAACAAAACAAAACAAAAAAACTAGGAGGACAGTAAAAATAGAAGTTGCAGTGTTGGTTAATGTGAGAAAAGGATGAATAGGTAGAGGAACATAAAACACTTTTAAGGTTGTGAAAATACACCAATGAAAATACGCTACCATAGTGCATATGTACATATCATAAAGCTATCCAAAGCCCTAGAGCACAGTGCTAGAAATGAAGCCCCGGGTAAACAATGGGCTTTGGGAGATTCTGTTGTGTCAATGGAAGCTCATCAATTGGAACAAATGCACCTCTTTGGTGTAGGATGTTGATAAGGGGGGAAGATATGGGAGTAAGAAGTGTGTGAGGGGCTGGGAAGGTGGCTCAGTGGTAGAGCGCTTGCCTTGCATGACTGAGGCCCTGGGTTCGATTCCTCAGCACCACATAAGCAAAAAGAAAAAAGCCGGAAGTGGTGCTGTGGCTCAAGTGGTAGAGCGCTAGCCTTGAGCTGAAGAGCTGAGGGACAGTGCCCAGGCCCAGAGTTCAGGCCCTACAACCGGACCCCCCCCCCCAAAAAAAAAAAAAAAAAAAGTATGTGAGAACTCTCTGTATCTGCTGTTCAGTTTTGCTAGGAACCTAAAACTGGGCTAAAAATAAAGTCTGATGAAAAAAGGAGAACTTGGGTCTGGGTGGTTTGTTTGGGAAGTGATCCCACAGTTATCAGTGGCCAACGAGGTCAAGCGAGGGAAGGAGGAAGGGTCAGAGGCAGGGTCCTCTTAGAGCCAGTGCCCTAGGCAACAGGGAACTTTGGGGAAGGAAGAATGTCTCCCAGAACTGCACAACAGATGGTGAGAATCTCCCATTGTGGGTTAGTCTTGCTTCAGTGGGAGGTCAGCAGCTGTAGGATCAGGCACTCGGGGCAAAACAGAAAAGGACTGAAAATCCAGCCATAGAAGTGGTGCTTTGGCATCCGAAGGCCAGATGTAATTATTCCCAATAACCACTATCAGATGGGCAAGTGAAGAAGAGGAAAGCCTAGGGTAGAGTTCCAGATGTGAACATTGTGAGGAGGTAAGGTGAAAAGATCCCGAATGAGCTCATTAAAGACAAGGTAGAAATACAAAAACACACTGTGTTTTTTTTTTTTTTTCAGAAGATCAGGGAAGAGAAGTCAAGGAAGGAGACTCAGGATTGGTTGAGTCAGAAGAGTCACAGTCAGGATGTTATAGAAAACAAAGGGTGAGAAAATTCTCAGGGGACCCTGGCTCACATCTATAAGTAGAGAAAATCAGCACAGTACATACCAAGAAACATGTCCCGTATGTATGAGCAGGCTTGGCTGGCCTCGGTGTTAAGTTTTGGTAAGGCAGTAATAATGGAAGCCCAATCACAATGATTTTGCTTGCTTGTTTTGTTTTCTATTCTGGGGAAGGAACGAGAACCTTGTACATGTTAGGCAAGACTTTGACCACTGGGCTTCCTCCTTTGCTCTGGTTTGGTTTTCTTTTCTCTCTCCTATCCTCTGTCTCTGTCTGTTTCTATGATTTATTTAAACAAAGTTTTGTGCCATAGCCAAGACTGTCCACCATTCCCAGTATTATATTGGTTAATAGGTGAGAATAGGAGAGAGACACATATAAGGTGATCACTGAGAAGTAGAGATTCAATAGTTAGGACTAACAGGGTGGAAAAAAATGTCTTTTGAATAGGTATTCAACAATGAGGTAATCTCTTTCTTTCCTTCTTCTCTCCCTCCCTCCCTCCCTCCCTCCCTCTTTCCCTTCCTCCCTCCCTCCCTCCCTTCCTTCCTTCTTTCCTTCCTTCCTTCCTT
This sequence comes from Dipodomys spectabilis, assembly GCF_019054845.1. Taxonomy (NCBI): domain Eukaryota; kingdom Metazoa; phylum Chordata; class Mammalia; order Rodentia; family Heteromyidae; genus Dipodomys; species Dipodomys spectabilis. Next base: position 4,707,547 of record NW_024870974.1, read on the forward strand.
CCTTCCTTCCTGTCTTTCTATCTGTCTTTCTTTTGCTAGTCCTGGGGCCTGGGCACTGTCCCTGAGCTTCTTTTGCTCAAGCCTAGTGCTCTACCACTTGAGCCACAGCACCACTTGCTTTTTCTGTTTATGTGGTACTGAGGAACCAAACTCAGGGCTCTATGCATGCTAGGCAAGCACTCTATCACTAAACCACGCTCCCAGCCTTTTCTCTTTCTCTCTTTCTCTTTCTTTCTTTCTTTCTTTCTTTCTTTCTTTCTTTCTTTCTTTCTTTCTTTCTTTCTTTCTTTCTTTCTTTCTTTCTTTCTTTCTTTCTTTCTTTCTTTCTTTCTTTCTTTCTTTCTTTCTTTCTTTCTTTTCTTTCTCTTTGAACTAAGAGCTTTTGCTTACTATGCAGGCACACTACCATTTGAGTCATATCTATAACCTTTTCTTGCTTTCAGTTCTATTTTAGTCCAAGTGGGCCTGGACCATGATCCTCCTATTGATACTTCTTATATAGCCAGGATTATAGGGGCATACCACTCTACCCAACTTTTTATTTGTGGAGATGAGGTTTCAATGAACTTTTAGCCCAGGCTGGCCTCAGATCCTGATCCTTTTCAGCTTAGCCTCAAGAGAGCTAGGTGTGAGCCACTAAGCCCTTGTACCCCAAAGGTTTCTTTCCATGACTAGTTGCATTGACTAATTTTTTTCCTAAAGAGTTAGTTATTTAGCTAGCTAATAGGAATCTCCATTGCTGCTTTCAGAAACTCCACCCCCTTTTATAATCCATTGCTTCCTCTCACTGAATGTAGGACTAAGGTAATGACTGTATTGTGTTTTGTTTCAGCCACTAGAATGTATGTGAGGGCTGGAGTAGTCTAGAGTCTGGAAACAAGAGGAAAACGTGATTAAAATCAACACAAAGGTTGTTTACATGTTCACAGGAAACTTCCCAGGACACATTAAAATGGAAACAAAGAGATCAAATTCAAGACAGGGATGCAAATGTTGAATTTCTCTTAATTCAATGGTGGCCAATTTTCTGTACAGCAAAAACTTAAAACAAAAAAAAAAAGCAAAAGGAGCCAAATGCATTACTGTGTTTGCTGGCTGCCAGCTTTGCAGCATCTGGACACATTGTTGCAGTGATTTTCTCCTTCATTATAGGCAGGCAGGAGCTTGAAATTCCCTGCTACAGCAGAAGGCATTGAGCGCACAAGCCTATCACCCAACTGCAAAGCAACTCTCAGCCGGAGGCCAGGGACCTTGAGAGTTCACCTGAGGACAAAATGGAGGAAGTTCCCTTCCCCAGTCTGGTCTTGGAGAGGTATTCCAAAGTCAGCTCCTTTTCTACACAGCCTGATTTTCAGGAAAGTTTACCTCTTAATGACATGTGCTTCCTGGACAAAGCTATGAAGGGCTGTGGAGAAAGTTAGGGCTTGTACTTTGCTTTATGTCTTTCCTTACTAACCTTTGCTTTGTGCCTTATTGAGTCCTCCTCCTCCTCCTCCTCCTCCTCCTGTTTTTCTCCTTCTCCTCCCTTCCCTCCTTTTCTCCTCCCTCCTTCTCCTCTTCCTCTCCTCCTCCTTTTCTCCTTTTCTCTTGTTCTTTTTCCCCTCCTCCTCGTTCCTCCCCCTCTCTTTCCTCTTTCTTCCTCCTATTCCTCTTTTCTTCCCCCTTCACTTCTCTTTCTCTTCCTCTCTTCCTCTACCTTTTCCTATTTCCCTTTTCTTCCTTCTCCATTCTCCTCTTTCTCTTCTTTTTCTGAAACTCCCCCAAATTTGGAAGAAACTGAAAAGAAGGTAACTTGCTAACTCTGTCCATCACTTTACTTACTTATTTACTGGAAGTATGTATATATGTATGTAAGTATGTATGTATGCACACGTACATGTATGCATGCATACATTTAGTGCTAGCACTGAAGCTTGAACTAAGAGCCTGAGTTTTCCTTAGCTTTTTAGGTCAAGGATGGAATTCTACCACTTCTGCCTTTTTGTTGGTTAAGTGGAGATAAGAATCTCACACTTTCCTATCTGAGCTAGCTTAGAACTGGGATCTGCAATTCTCAGCCTCATGATTAATTAGGATTATAGACAGGAGCCACTGGCACCTGCTTGGCCATCACTTTAGATTGTTCCCTGATACATGTGATTCTGCTTGTGTGATCATATGGCTAACTGAATTTTCCTGTTGGCATCAGTAGATGGAAAGAGAAGTTTGCTTCTTTGCTCTGGGCAGGGTCACTCTCCACCCATAGATCAGTTCTAGGTTTTATTATTTAATCACTTCGAGAGCTATGTTGTATAGATGATAATAAATGCTAGACAATATTACTGAACTGGAACCTGAGCATGGTACTGTCAGCTATGAAGCAGAATTCTATTCAAGGGCTTTTTAGTTTCATTGCTAATGTAATGTCGCATGAAGTATATCAACTTTAATACTCCATTCACAATTTAAATTTAATTCAAGACCAGTGAGTATTCAAAATGAAGCACAACACTGCAGTCTTTATTTCTAGGATAGTGGCTGCAGATGCTAATTTAGATTTACAGGAAAAGACAATGGTCCCTGGAAAATTCAGTAGCGCTGGAGAGGCCATTGGTATTGTAGAAGGAATTCCTAATTAAGGTATGAACCTCCTTCTCCCACTCGCAAGACAAATTATTTAACTTACTGGACAGCTCATTCCTCAAGGGAAGCATATTATTTGAATTAAAAACTCACTTTTGAAGTTGGGTACCTTGTGGTTCATGCCTGTAAGTCTAGCTACTCAGAATGTAGAGATCTGAGGATCATGGTTCAAAGCCAGTCCAGGAAGAAAAGTTGCTAAGACTCTTATCTCCAATTAATGACCAAAAAGCCAGAAAGTGGAGCTGTAGATCAAGTGGTAGAGTGCTAGCCTTGAGCAGCAAAGCTCAGGGATGGGCCAGGACACTGTGTTTCATGCTGTATTCGTTTGTGTGTGTGTGTGTGTGTGTGTGTGTGTGTGTGTGTGTGTGTGTGTGTGTGTGTGTGTGTGTATTTTTGTTTTGTTTTTTCTTTTTCTTTTCTTAGGAGCTCATGTTTCTCAGAATTTATTTGGAAAAACTTTTATGTCTTAGGTCTAAGGTGCTTTCCTTTGGAAAGTTTCTATATTTACTTATGCCAACCACAGTTTATTTTAAATTAAGTTCTTAGCTTGGGATTTTTCTGACATAGCCAGGTGGAGGCAATTCTAGCTACACTTATACATAAAAACCAATTAATAATTCCTAGTTCTAATGAGAAATCCTTTTGTTTTCTTTACCTAGAAACAAGCCAGTATGCTTTACTATTTCTTCTGAATGTAGAAATGGAGGCTTACTCCAGTTAAGAGTTGAAACCTATCTGTACATCAATAAAAAAAGTCAGAACCCTAGAAGAGGAAAAAGAATCAGTATGAATATTTATAGTTCATGTTTTTCCTTCATAGCAAATGCTTGTTAAATGGGTTGTACTGACATGCGAATCTACCTTAAACCAGTTCCAGGATGGGTAAGTTAAGAGTAAAATTGGGACTTGGAGAGAAGTTTGTGGCCTGCTGCTTTTTTGTGGCTCAAACCTCTCTATTTACAGCAAAGCATCTGGGGATAGCCTGATGTTGTGATCGGCCCATAGACCAAATTGGTAGGTAAGTAGGAATGTGAATTGGAATAAGCAGGATAAACTGGGTCCTGCAGGTACCTCTGTTTTTGTTCCTCTGCCTGAGAATCTGAGCACAGGAATTGCTGTTTTCACTTCTTCTTCCATATCTCATCTATTCAGGGAAGAAGATGCTGGGATGTTCCAGCTTACCTAAACAGATGAAGTATCCAGCCACCAGTGGAGAGGAAAATCTGACTACCTATGTATGTATAAGAGCTGCGTGTGTCTTCCTTCACTGTGACACTTATGGACTTTCACAAGTGAGTACTACCTGCCTCATCTTACCACACAGTTTATCCAGACAGCATGAGACGTTGTGTATTCACAGCATGGAGTATTAAAAGTGTATTTATTTTCCTGGGATGTTGTTTTCAGAAACCAAAAAAAGTACAACAGATTTCCTATTCACACTTCCTACAGCATTTGAAAGATCCCTTTTTAAAAATCCATAGTTTCCCCAACAATAGAAAGCATTTTGGAAATAGAAAGTGTTTTGGAGCAAAGCTACAGTAATGAATGTTGCCATTGACTGGTGAATTTATGTAAGGCTATACACCAACCTGTATGGCTGAACTATGGAAAGAGAAACATGTCTTTGTCAAATTAACATGACTCTTCTGTTGTATAGGCAAGGGTCATTTGAAACCCTGCAAGCTCTTTGAAGAGTAAGATTCTTGATTAGGCTGAGAAGTTGGCTTAGTGGTAGAGTGCTTGCCTAACATGCATGAAGCCCTAGGTCCGATTCCTCAGTACCACATAAACAGAAAAAACCAGAAGTAGCACTGAGGCTTAAGGTAGAGGGTTAGCCTTGAGCAAAAGAGGCTCAGGGACAGTGTCCAGGCCCTGAGTTCAAGCCCCAGGACTGGCAAAAAAAAAAAAAAAAGAAAGAAAAGAAAAACGATTCTTGATCAGCCCACCTTTTGCTTTAAAAAAAAAAACACCCAACAACAAACAAACTAGATCTTAGGAAAATACGCCTTTAACTTAAAGTCCATGGAATTTTTCCAAAGAACAGATAAAGCTTGGAGTCTACTTCACTCAGAACAGATTTTGCATCTTCCTTCCTTCCTTCCTTCCTTCCTTCCTTCCTTCCTTCCTTCCTTCCTTCCTTCCTTCCTTCCTTCATCTTTCCCTCCCTCCCTCCTCTCTTCCTTTTTTTGTGCTAGTACTGAGACTGAAATTAAGGGCCTTGTTCTCTTGCTTGGCCTTTTCATTCAAGTCTGGTGCTCTACCACTTAAGTCACACCTATACTACTAGCTTTTTGGTGTTTATTTGGAGATAAAAGTCTTATGGATTTTCTGCCTGGGTTGCTTTGGAGCTGCAGTTCTCAGATCTTAGCCTTTTGAGTAGGTAGGATTACAGGTGTGAGCCACTGGCATCCAGCTATATTCTGCTTTTTTTTTTTTTTGTTGGTCATGAGGCTAAACTCCGCGATTGGGCGCTGACCCTCAGCTCTTCAGCTCAAGGCTAGCGCCTTACCACTTGAGCCACAGCACCACTTCTGGCTTTTTCTGCTTATGTGGTGCTGAGGAATCAAACCCAGGGCCTCACACATGCAAGGCAAGCACTCTACCACTGGGCCACTTTCCCAGCCCCTTCCATAGCTCTTTTACAGATGAGGAAATGGAAACCCAGAGGAATGTATAAGTTTCCTGGGCTCTGTCATCATTGCTAGAACTTGGCTCACTCAGGCTACTTTCTACTTCTGTCTATTTCTCCTCCCCTCTTCCTCTCTCTCCCTCCCTCCCTCCAAAGCTGATTATTATTATTAATATTTCTTTTTCAGTTGTGGGGCTTGAACTCACTTGGGTGCTGTCCCTGAGCTCTTCAGTTCAAGGTGAGCACCCTACCACTGAGCCACAGTACCACTTCTGGTTTTCTGGTGGTTAATTGGAGATAAGAGTCTCAGGGATTTTCCTGCCCAGGCTGGCTTTGAACTGTGAGCCTCAGATTCAGCCTCTTTAGTAGGTAGGATTACAGGCATGAGCCACCAGGGCCTGGCACTGATTGTTCTTTTTTTTTTTAATATATTATTTTATTGTAAAGATACTGTACAGAGGGCTTACAGTTACATGTGTAATGTAATGAGTAAGGTATCGAGCATTATTACCCCCTCCTTCGTTTTTCCCCTACCATCCCTTCCTGTCCCACCTCCCCCAACTCCTCCTTCCCCCCCCAAAGTTGTAAAGTTTGTTTTCAACATAGTGTCTTGTACATCTCATGGTTACAATGGGTCAACCTGTATCCTTATTTCAGTGTTTTGTTATTTCCCTTCCCCTCCCCAAATTAGAAGAATGTATATACAAGATGCAGGACACCATTTGTTGCTTTGTATGTCCCTCCCCCACAGTATAACCCCTGCTTTCACTATATTTGATGTCAGTATAACTTGTGGAGGAGATGGGGAAAAACAAGTCGTTTAAGGATACAGGTGGACCTGTTGCAACAATGAGAAGTACAAGGTCATGTCGAAAATGAGCTTTACAACATTGGTGCGGGGGGGGGGGGGGGGGGGGGGGAGGGAGGATTGAGTGGTGGGGAGGGAGGGGGGAGGCTGGGAAGGGATGTGAAGGGTAAACAAAAGAGGAGGCTGCAATGCTTGGTAAGAAATGTATGCATTATCCTGCCCATGTAATTGTAACCCCTCTGTACAGTATGTTCACAAAAAAAATTAAATTAAATTAAAAAAAAAAAGATGTAAGGCACAAGAATCAAATACAGTAAGAACAGGGGTTATACCACAGGGGAAGAACATACAAAAGAAACAAAAAAATCACATGGTACATTATAAGTACATCAAAAACAACAGCAACAAAGAAAAAAACCTCTTATGTCCCTATCTTGGGGTTCATTTCACTTAGCATCATCTTATATCATCATATGTACAAAGCTTTTGACCTTTTTTGCTTGTCCTAGACATTCTAGTTATTGCAGATAAGCAAAACCATGGGACCTATGTTTCTTTGGGCCTGGCTTACTTCACTTAATATAATTGTTTCCAAGTCTTTCCATTTCCTAACAAATGAGGTGGTGTCATTTTTCATTCTTTCTGATGGAGGCATAGAATTCCATTATATATCTCCATCTATCTATCTATCTATCTATCTATCTATCTCACATTTTCTTGATCCATTCATCTACTGAGGGGCATCTGGGTTGGTTCCATATCTTAGCTATGGTGAATAACGCTGTGATAAACATAGTTGTGCTGGTAGCTTTAGTATGGCCTTGTTTGTGATTGTTTAGGTAAATGCCCCAAAGTGGGATTGCTGGGTCATAAGGGAGCTCTATATATAGTCTTTTTTTTGGGGGGGGATCCAGTCGTGGGGCCTGAACTCTAGGCCTGGGTGCTGTCCCTCATCTCTTCAGCTCAAGACTAGCGCTCTACCACTTGAGCCACAGCGCCACTTCCAGTTTTTTTCTTTTTGCGTGGTGCTGAGGAATCGAACCCAGGGCTTCATGCATGCAAGGCAAGCGCTCTACCACTGAGCCACCTTCCCAGCCCCTCTATCTATAGTCTTTTGAGGAACTGCCATAATGCTTTCCAAAGTGGTTGAACAAGTTTACACTCCCACCTGCTGATTATTCTTATTGCTGACATTTACTCACTTTTACAATGTGCCTCCCACCCCTGACCTTTTTTCCCAATAGGAACTATGGAAAAATCACCAATTTACTCAACATTAGCTGCTTATACAGCAAACATGTAACATAATTTTTTGGATAAATTAATGGCTTTGTGCTCTCTCTCACTTTCCCTTGAAAGTGATGTTTTTAGGATCATTATTCTAGGTAAATTCTATATTTTTAAAGAAATTGATTACACAGGAACATTTTGACTTCTGAAAATGACCAGTTCAGAGAAGGGTGGAGGATATTTCCTTTTGCCCAGATGAACAGCATAAAAAAAGATAAAAGATTCGTCATGCACTGATAATTACAGGACACAAAAGAGATGTGACTATTTTTAAAGCACCATTTTTCTCTCTACAACCCAAAGCTTCCCAGCCTCTTACACACACACACATATATATATATATATATATATATATATATATATATATATATATATATATCTCCATTCACCTGATATTAAAAGCTCCGTTCTCTGAACCAAACCTCAATCTCTGACCAGAAACATAATGGCAAGTTCCAAGAAAATGATGCAGCCGCCACCACCGTGGAGCCTTTTGTTGTTCTCACTTAGCCTTGAATGCAGACATCTCTGAATAGACAGGCAGGTGCTGCTTGATTAAAAAAAAAAAAAAAAAACCAACAAAAAACCTAGTTCCTGCAGCAAATGTGAACAGCAGCCAGAGTACATTTACATTTGTGTGTGTGTGTGTGTGTGTGTGTGTGTGTGAAGGAAATATCAGATATATTTGGAATATTCTTCTGCAGATTAGCACCCATTTTCCTCCCACAGTGACCAATTTTTAAAGCCGTGTGTCATTATTAATTCATACAAATGGTTAAGACACACACTTTTCAGTAGATGACATTTACCAAGAGAAAAATAAGTGTATGATTTTATTTATTTATTTTTATTTTTTTATTGTGAAAATACTGTACAGAGGAGTTACAATTACATGGGCAAGAAAATGAGTACATTTCTTATCAAGCATTGTAGCCTCCTCCTTTGTTTCCCCTTCCCATCCCTTCCCATCCTTCCCCCCACCCAAGTGTATGATTTTAGTGCATATTTTGTGTCTGTTCGCCTTCCTATCTGCCTGCATGTCTGCCTACCTGCTTACTGCCTACCTACCTACCTACCTACTTACTACCTAATTAGCATTTTTGTGCCAATACTGGGGCTTGAACTTGGGGGCTAGGGCCTGTCTCTTAGCTTTTCCCCTCTAGGCTGGTGTTCTACCAATTGATCTCCAGCTCCACTTATGGCTTTTTGGTGGCTAATTGGAGAGAAGAATCTCATAAGCCTCCCTTCCTGAGTTGGCTTTGAAACTACAATCCTCAGATCTCAGCTTCCTGATAGCTAGGATTACAAGTTGCAAGCCACTGGTGGTTAGTTTCTTTTTTAAAATTTATATTAATATAGATGAGAGTACATATAATGACCTAGTTATTTAAAGGGTGGTATAGAGAGCCAACTCATCTGTATCAAGTCATAAATAAAATCTTCACAGAATCTAGGTCTCATTGTCTAGGGTTCCTTGGCTCATATTATTTCTTTCCAGTGGCACGAATCGCTGGTATCTGGTACATTCTGGATTTAGAATTAAAGACTGTGCTCAATTGTTTCTATTTCTTATTATTTGGAAAGATCTTCTAGAACTACTCTTTGCAGATCCTGCAAATTCATTGGCAAGATTAAGAAATTTGGGAGCTGGATTTTAGATGGGAGTGTTGCTATCTGCCTATCAGTGCCAGTTACAAATCAGTACAAACAATTGTTCCAGCATTAATAAAGTTTGTGAACAGGAGCAGTCCTAATATTAAGGCTGCTGGCACGCTCATTGGATTTGTTTGACTCAGTTGCTTCCTGTAACACTTACAATCTGTTTTGTGTTATCAACACATAGACTTTTAAATTCACATTTAGAAATTTTGAGAATCATTTTCAAAATTAAACAAACATTTGCTGAAAGAGGAATATCTTAACAGAACTCACTTACATTGCCAACAAATAATGTTTGGCCACTAGAAAGAAATAATATGAGCCATTTAAAAATCAAGGAATCCTAGAAAAAGAAAACCTGGATTTTTATTTATTAGTCCCTTAGATATTAATATAAATAAATAAATAAATAAATAAAGCCAAGGACTAGTGGCTAGCTATTCAGGAGACTGAAATCTGATGATTGGAGTTCAAAGCCAGACTGGGAAGAAAAATCCATGAAACTCTTATCTCCAATTGGTAAGCAAAAAGCCAGAATTGGAGGTGGCTCAAGTGGTAGAGTGCCAGCCCTGAGCCAAAAAGCCAAGGGAGAGCATGAGGGCTTAAGTTCAAGCCCCAGTACTACATACATAACACAAACACACACACACACACACACACACACACACACACACACACACACACAGAATATTTTCCAGGGCTTTAGTCCTCTGTGATGAAAGGGGCTGAGGGAATAAAAAAAAGCCCACTCTAAATGTTATCACTCAGCTCAGACACAGGAAGCAGCTAGTTGCTTACATAATACAAATAAAACGAGGATGAGTTTCTGTTTAATGTGTATTTATCTTGCCCAGGCCATGTGCTAACTGCTTTACACCGTTTGCTTTTAATTCTCATGACAACACTATCCTTATCTCTGTTTTACAAATAAAGAAAGTCATGGTTTATGAGGTCAGGTAACTTTGTCCAAGGTCGAAGGGCCCAGTGTCATAGGCAGGATTCAAACTAATGCTGATTGGTCTTCCAAGCTTGTGCTATTCACTGCCATTGAATTGGAGAGTTACTGTCAAGGTCATAGATCCTGAGATTAATTTTCATGATCTGTTTTCCAATTTGTGTTTATTCTTTACATTTGTGCTTCTGATCAGTCATGTCTCTGCATAGGCAAGGATCCCCTGTGGATGCCTGTAACCCACATTTAGTTTTGCCAGGTAAAAAGCAACTATTTGGTTTTCACTAGGACTTATATCTCATGAAATAAAGAAAAGGTTGTGTTGGTCTCAGTAAGGGCCTGGGCTGTGTCCCTGAGCCTTTTTGCTTAAGGCTAGCACTCAATCACTTGAGCCACTGCTCTACTTCTGACTTTATTGGTGGTTAATTGGAGAAGAGAGTCTCATGGATTTTCATGCCCAGGCTGGCTTTGAACCTCAATCCTCAGGTCTAAGTCATAGTTAGGATTATAGACATAAGCCACCAGCACCTGGCTCTTTGCTAATATTTTAACTTGTTTTTTTTTTTTTTTTAATCTTAAAGTCCATTTTGTAGATAATGTTCTTAAAAACAGATTCTGGACTCCATGATTGATCCTTTCTGATAATTGTGTTACTATGGATACATGAGTTAACTTTAAAGGACTCATTTTTCTCATATGTGGGTATGGATAATAATTATTATTCCAAAGAGTTAGAAGCTTGAAGTAAAAAAAAAAAAAAAAGTAAAGTGCCTAAAGTAGTAGCTGGCGTTATTTACCTTCTGCCCTGAGTCTCGTTTTCCTCCTTTCTGGAGAGAAGAAATATATTTTAGTTAGAAATAGTAGTTATAAAAGAGAAACCATGGGGTGGGAAAAACAAAGAAGGTCAGAATAACAATGCTCAATAGGAAATATACTCATTACTTTACTCATGCAACTGTAACCGCTCTGTACAGTTATCTTTACAATAAAAATATATATTTAAAAAAACACAAAAGAGAAACCATCTCTACAGGAAAGAAGTATATCTTGTGTTCTTCTATGTATTATTTTAAGATACAGAGTGCTTAGCTTTGGTTTTAATGAGAGGTAGGGGCTGTTGTACACATTCTTCAAAAGGCACTCAGGGACTCTGCTTATATATACATTCTTTGCAATGACCACATAACTTAGCAGTTACTAAGGACTCATAGATTCTGAGCTAGGTCTTCCTATGTATTCCAGTTCTTCTAACAACTGATGTTATGGAAATGAATATGCTAGAGAGTTACAGATGATCTGAATCAGAATTTAAAACTTTTGTTTTGGAGACGTGTTAGCTCCTGTAGTCAGGAAACTCCCCACTCCACTTCCTCCTACATCTTCTACAAGGGTTTTCCTCAATAAACATCATATGGGTATAATCCTAACTTGGCATGTACTTCTGGTTTGACCTGAGTTGACACAGTCATTCTGATAAGATGGTAAGATGGGGTGTGGGGGTGGAAATTGGTTCATTCATTACCCAGCAGGAAAAGAGAACCATCCACACTGGGATCAGATAATCCCTGAAGCAGGGACAGTCAAATTTCTGAACATTCTCAACCACTTTGGAAAGTAGTATGGAGGTTCCTTAAAAGACTCCATATAGAGCTCCCCTATGACCCAGCAATCCCACTTTTGGGCATTTACCCGAATGACCACAAACAAGACCATACGAAAGCTACCAGCACAACTATGTTTATTGCAGCATTATTTACCATAGCTAAGATATGGAACCAACCCAGATGCCCCTCAGTAGATGAATAGATCAAGAAAATGTGGTATATATACACAATGGAATTCTATGCCTCCATCAAAAGGAATGACATTGCCCCATTTGTTAGGAAATGGAAAGACTAGGAAAAAATTATATTAAGTGAAGTAAGGCAGACCCAAAGAAACATAGGTCCCATGGTTTCCCTTATTTGCAATAACTAGTATATGTCTGAGACAAGCAGAAATGGTGAGATAAGTTGATGTTAGGCGAAAAGAACCCCAAGATAAGGACACAAATGGTTTTTCTTTCTTGCAATTGTTTCTAACATATTTATAAGATGATTTCTTTGTTGCTGTGTATGTCCCTCCTCCACGGTATAACTCCTATTTTCACTGTATTTGATGTTGGTATATTTTGGGGAGGGGAAGGGAAAAAACAAACCATTTAAATAGGGATACAGGTGGACCCATTGCAACAATGAGATGTACAAGACATTATGTAGAAAAATGAACTTTACAACTTAGGCAGGGGGGGGGGTGGGCGTGGAGGGCAGGGATGGGAAGGGGAAACAAAGGAGGAGGCAACAATGCTTGATAAGAAATGTACTCATTACCTTGCTCATGTAATTGTAACCCCTCTGTATGGTATTTTCACACACACACACACAAAATTTCACACACAAAAAAATCCACCAGAAACCCACCAATGGAGAGCACACTTGCAAAAGTGGTGATGCTGGGATTAAAAAGCTATTGGAGTGGGGAGCATAAGTTAGTTCACTATAATAATGGCTGGGTATGACTAAGGTTTTTGTTTTTGTTTTTGTTTCTGTTTTTGTTTTTGTCAGTTGTGGGGTTTGAACTCTCGGCTTGGGCACTGTCCCTGAGCTCTTCAGCTCAAGGTAAGCGTTCTATCACTTGAGCCACGGGGCTCAAGGACTTTCCTGCCCAGGCTGGCTTTGAACCGTGACCCTCAGATCTCAGCCTCCTGAGTAGCTAGGATTACAGGCATGAGCCACAAGCACCTATCCTGACTGTGGTTTTGATGCCCTGCAGTAGGACAATGAGAAACTGAGTGAGGATCATTAACAAATAACATGCTACTTCTGAGAGCCAGAGTACCTCTTAAGTAGTTTATGAAGAGCCTGAATCTCATCTTCTGCAGTGAAGTAGTCACCATTTGAAAGACAGACTTGGTGAGTAGAGTTCCAGAAACTCCAGAAATATTTGTACATCCATCCAAAGCAAGTCCTTTATGTGTGTATGTTTAGGAAAACCTAAGTAAGATTTTGAAACAGGAGGAGGAGATATTTTGGTATCTGCCTGCCTCCCCATCCTCTGAGAATTTGGGCTCTTTTGATATCCTTGAATATTCAGAATTTGGAGAGGTAGATCCGTTCTTGCCAGTCCCTGAGTGAGAGATAAACTTTATGAATTGGTGAGATCTGCTATTTAGATGGAGTGTTTGGAAATCCAATGATGAGGGATATGGTAGAGCATCTCCTACAATGTAAATGTCAATGACTTTTTAAAATCTGGCATCCCTACTATAAAGGAAAGAAGTTGTGCCTTCTGGCAGATTTCCTTGCACTCCAGAGGCAAGATCCTCTAACAGCTCTGCATGCTACCCAGCCCACACACTTGTTTATGTAGAACACTGCTCACAGATTCATTTGTGCTTGTGCTATTGGTCCATCAGATCCTGTGGTGTTTGCCATGTTAGCAGTGGAAAGGAGTATAGTCTGGAGTTTATGATTAACTTCTAGTGGTAGACCTTAAAGGCAGGTCTTTGAGATTCTACAACAAGATCATTCCATCTGTATTGGAGAGTTACTTTTTTTTTTGAAAAGAAGGACTGAATCCTATTAGGGTAGAAACTCTTGATCATAGAGTGCCAGCTGAGCCACCATTATGAGCTAATTTCTGTTGGGACAGGCCAGGTCATAAATATTGATGAGGAAGATATTGAAATGGGGAGTAAGCTATGACAAGCCATCTATCAGGAGGTGAAAATATGTATCTAGAAATCTTACACACAGTGACAGTCCAGAATGCACAAAAAGATGGGTCACATCCCAGGCTTCTCATAATAGTCATACCAGTGCTACTCCCAAACACCTGGCTGTGCAGTGGAGGTACTCTGCCCAGTCAACTAAAGGAAAGAGAGAAAAGGACTGGGAATATGGCTTAGTGGTAGAGTGCTTGCCTAGCATGCATGAAACCCCAGGTTCGATTCCTCAGTACCACATAAACAGAAAAAGCCAGAAGTGCTGCTGTGGATCAAGTGGTAGAGTGCTAGCCTTGAGCAAAAGAAGTTCAGGGACAGTGCCCAGTCCCAGAGTTTAAGCCTCAGAACTGGCAAAATAAAAACAAAACACAGTTTCATTTATGGATGTGTTGTTTCAGGATGTGAAAATTGAAAGTGGTATATATTTATGGTCACTACACTTTATTAATTAAATACACTTAAATGTCACTATTTCTTTTTAACAATTTTCCCCTCTTGAAGGAATTTTTTAAAAACTCAAGCAAGTTATGAACTATTTGAATTAAATGTATATTCACATAGGGATTTTTTTTGTTTAAATCACTGTTCACCTAATTTAGGATAATAAAGGTTTTAGACTTTTCTTTAAACATTTCCATCTGCCCAGCAACAAGAGTCCATCTGGAATAATGTATTTTTATCAAATTACATGGGTAACTCAAACCAGGATCACTCAGCTGAAGAGAAAAATGGTTGTATTTCAGAGGCTTCACACATGAGCAAATTGATCTATGGCTGTGAAATGAATAATAGTGTTATTTAACTATACAATCAAACGAATGTCTTGTCAGTTGAGTATTTTGCATTATTATTATTGTTATTTTATTATTGTTGTTGTCTTGTTGTTTTGGACTTCTCTTTGGAAGGGTCTTTTACTTTGATTTTTTTTCTTTCCATTCTAGCTTTATTAAGCAATAGAAAAGGATGCTGTGTTGGTGTAGGGTGGTGAGCAGTTTTGGCATGCTCTGTTGGCTGTGATGGCTAGCTTAATACCTCTGAAGACGGGTTCATGAGCTAAAGTTAATGCAGCATCTTTCTTATTAGTGATGGAATCTGCCCCAAATCGGGTCACGTCACACTGTGGGGCCACAGGATAACTGGATAATCATTTCACTGCCCCTGCAGAGACATCGAGACAAGTTTCTGGAATCTGGGTGACACTGTTTCCCTTGGCTTCCTCCTCATATGAATGCTCTGGCATTTGTATGGAATCACTGAATCAGTTTGTGAGTTCGTTTCCTCCGTTGTAAGAGGAAAAGTTTAGTATAGGCTATCTTTATGATTTCTTCCAGCTTTGATTCTAAATGTCTAGAAGCAGATTTCTTTAAATACAATTAAATCTGACTGAAATGAATATCAATTACCTTGAAAAAACCTCCTCTTAAACAATTGCTTAAAATTGTGTTTGAGGGTTAAATAGGTCAACCCACACATGTGACAATCTCCTATCAATTGTGTTATGTCTTCATTATTAATCTGTTATTCTGTCTCCAGCAAGATGATATTAAAATGTCCCATTGCAATATTTAATTTTTTTTCCCTGACAGAGTCAGACCTTGAGAGATATCGATCATCCTTTAAAAACTCAATTATCGGAATAGATGACATATGCCATCATTTACACACTGTATCTTGTAGAGGAATTCTTGAAAGATGGATGAACAGGATTCCCAGATGCAAAGTGTTCCATTCTTTGCCCTTCCCTGCTCCTGACAACAATGGTCCTGACTCAAAATTTATCCAAGTGCTTTTAAACCCATTTACATTTCTGAAAAATGTCAAGTAATAAATTTCCTGAATTCATTACATGGGAGTGAGGTGGTGTTTCCTGGTATTTGTCTAGAACCTACCTCATTCATTTTATCCCAATATTATTGGTATGCAGCCTGGTCATTGATTTTAGAGTATTTCTTTTTCTTCTTTACCCTACTGATGAATTACCTTCTTTTGAAAGAAGGACAAAATAAATATCACAGGATGGCAGGTGCATGGAAGTCTTGTAAAAATGACAATTGTCGGTGCCATATGCAAAGTTTTGTAGTCAAGACATAAGGTTTTTGACCTTCAAATCCCTAATACTTATAACAGTGGTTGCTCTAGAGTAAGAATCTAGTAGATAGTTGCTGAACACATGAAGAGAGTAAGTTGGAACAGCTTTCTTTTTTATTGCCATTGTTGATGGCAATGAGCAGACAAAAAAAATACCATCTCAAATCTTTCCTATTTCACAAGTGTGATCATATTTCTCTTTTAGCTTTGAAGTTTTTTCTTTTTAGCCTGGCTAACAGCAATAATGTAGATTAATAGGAAAGCCCATTCATTGGTTGCAAGGCACTGAAAATATAGTAATTATGGCACCATCTGAATGTTCACTCTTTCTGTTGGAATTCTATTGCTATTATTGTTTAATTCTGTTTGTTTCCCCTAATGTCATTCCCATCTTGGCTCTTCAGGCAGAGAGCTTCTCTGGTTAAGCTTGTTTCACGGTTGATTCCATCCTTTTGACTTCCTGTTTTCACAGTTTGCCAGCCAATCAAATCTCTCTGTGGTTTTAAAGCATGTGTCAACTGAACAGATATCAAGAGTAAAATGTACATATGCATCCCAAAAGACTTCTGCGAAAATCAATAAGATTGCACAAGACAGGAACCTCAGACAGCATTTTCACAGAAGAAAATGGTCAGAAATTAGTTTATTCAGTGTACTATCCGAGCTTTAATAAACCAAGGCTTATCTCTTTGGGGCAGTTGTCAACTTCTAAAATTGGTAAGGGTCCAAGGTAAAGCAAACAAATAGAAGGAAACCTGTTCGCCTGGCTTCACACATCAGCAAGATAGTCCTATCATACATCAACGGACAGCCTTCAAGTTGACAACAGGAAAAAGGTGACTCAGCTTATACCCAAGGGGAAGTCCCAGCCCTGGGCTCAGACAATGAGCCTGTCATTCTGCTGTGTTGCTGGTGTGTCTTACCTTTATTTGAAGATATGCAAGAAGTGAGGACTTAACATTCTCTTTTGGGTCTCTGACAGGGATAGCAAATTTAATATCTAAAGAGAGATATTATTCAGGGGTGGAGGAAGCAGGAGAGAGGGAATGCTGAAAACTTGTGGGCAGGCTGGTAAAATGATATCTTAAATTCCAGGAATATTGCATTTGGGAAAAGGAAACAAAATAGACCCAGCAATAAAACCAAAACAGCATAAAAATCTTCCTTAGAATGATGAGTCTGGTGAATAAATAAAACAAAGAAAGCACTCTGGAGAAATGTGTGTAGTTTTTCCTCCCCTCTCTGTGTACCTACAATTCTCTGCACAGAAGAGAGATCCTAGCTTGCAATTTCCACTACAGGAGAAATGGTAATAGTCACTTCTTATTCATATACACACCTTTCATGACATAACACTGTGTCATGTGTACATGCAATTTACATGTTTACATGTTATATAAATTTCAGGAGAAAGAATCTTTTTTTGTTTGTTTTTTGCTTTGTTTTTGGTGCCAGTTCTGGGGCTTGAATTCGGGCCCTGGGCACTGTTCTTGAACTTTTTGTGCTCAAGGCTAGTGCTCTACCACTTGAACCACGGCTCTACTTCCAGCTTTTTGGTGATTAATTGAAGAATCTTCCAGACTTTCCTGCCTGGGCTGGCTTTGAACTATAATCCTCAGATCTCAGCCTCCTGAGTAGCTAGAATTTAAGCCTGAACTACCAGTACAGGACTCCATTAGCATTTTTTTTTACTTGAGTTGAGGCTCTACTTCCAGTTTTTTGGTTGTTAATTGTCCATAAGAGTCTCATGGATTTTCTTGCCTGTGCTGGCTATGAAGCAAAATCCTCAAATATCAGCCTGCTGAGTAGAGAGCATGACAGGTGTGAGTCACTGGTGCCTGGCTTTAGAATAGTCTTAAGAGATATATGGCTGAAGATAACATGTATTTCTCTGACAACTGAGTTCCGTCTTCCATAAAATAACACTAACAATATCAAATGGACAGGCCTCAAGATAGATCTACAGCAGAAAAATAGCCTGCTTTCCAATAAGTCTTTCTAAGAGGTCCTGTGGTCCGGACCACTTTAACCTCCATTATTCTTGATGCTTAAATGTTCTAAGTTGCTACTGCAGGGCTTCACTTTGTTTTGCTTTTAGTAGTTCTTTTTTTTATTGACTTTTGTGAAGGCTCCATCTTCTTCCTCTTTCACAGACAATGACAAGATGGTAAATGTGGGTTGTTAGGCATTTACAGAGCATAGACTTATTACGAGAACCAGAGGGAGTGGCTAAGTGTCTTTTTGGGGGGTGAGGGGGTTAGGGTTTCATGGGAAAGACAATGACAATCATGAAGTAATGAACAGTAAGAAGGTGGCTTTTCTTAAGTTTCATTACTTTACAGAAAGGTTTATTTTTGACTAGATTAGGTGTAGAGCGTGACTAGTCTGTTAACTGTGCTTTTGTGACATGGTTCTTCTGTTTTGGGCAGTGGCACCATAGGTTCTGGATAGCATCTCTCACTGTCCAGTCTTACCATTCCTCTCTCTCCCTCTTCCTTATTCCACAGCCACTGCTTGAAATAGAGCAATCACTTAAGAGACATTTTTAATTGAATAAACTGAAGACAATTTCAGCGATGTCTGCTTAGTTCCATTTTCTTCGCGACTCCCTCAAAGGAGAGAGAGAGATGTAATGTAATAACACTCATACACAGGTGGAATTAAAACAACAAAACTAGAACTTTCTCTCCTGGATCAGAAATTATAGCTGGAATTGCTCTCTGGCGGTCACCATGGAGATACATCAGGAAGGAAAAAGAGCCAGTTAAAAGCAGCTTTTAGAGGCAGCAAAGAGACCATGTAGAGTTTATGTCAGGTTTAAATAATTTAAACTCATTACAGAGAAGAACACTGAGGATGGGTTTGGACTTCATTCTGCCCACAAGATTTCAGAACCTTCCTTAATCTGATGCGAGGGAGCTCCCTGTCCCCTGCCTCACTGAATTCTCCAGCCCAGTGCTTCTCCTTTCTTTGTTCCTGTTCTTGTCCTTTCACATCACAAAGCAGTCACAATATGACTAAAACCTTACTCACTTAATGTATTGTGTGAGTCACAGCAAGTACCCCAGCAACCTGGCAAATTTGCCACATCTTCTAGTCTCAACATAGAGACGGCCGAAAGTCCTTGATGGAGCCAGGACCAAAAAATGTGATACATTTGTTCTCTAATAACCACGTGGCTAGGCTTGCTACTTCTTTTCAGTCTTGGTCAACTCTTACCTCCTCCGTGATGACTTCCCAGAGTTTTCTTTTGGTGCCATGAACAGCCCCACTCTGTCCAATAGTCTTGCACCTGCTCATTTTTCTTACTGTAATCTCCTGTACTGCATTCTACAAATGCATCACCTACCCTACTCTCATTTCTTCTATTTCTTTTATGTTTTTGCTTCTCATCTGAATGGATACTCCACAAGGACAGGGACCAGTTTGTTCACTCATGTATCCTAAGCCCCCAGAACACAACAGATGCTCAATAAACCTTGGTAGAATGAATGAATGAATGTCCTCCCGTTTCTCATCCCATAGGGGAGCTTTTAAATGGGGACCATTAAAATCTAAATGGAATTGCGTTGCGCTCTGTAACAGAACTGTAAAACCATAGTCCAATTTTGCACTCATACAGGATGCTTCCCTAAGGGATTCTAAGTTCATGGGATTCTAAGTGCATGGGAAGAATAAATTGATAAACTGGAACTCATCTATTGAGTTTCTTGTCTTTCAGCACTGTTAGGCTTTCTTCTCTTTGCCCTATCAGTTGCTATAGATTTTTTGAAGGGTTCCCCCCCCCCCCCATAAAGTCTTTATTTTCCTAGGTTGCTCAGTGAACTTCTAAATCAATCTGGTTTCCTTATCATAGTTTCCCACATGTTTCATCTTTGCCCCTAATATTCTGGAACTCTCTGTTCTGTACTTTCTTGGTATTGCTTTATTCTTGGCTACCTGTACCATGAATTGTCTTTCCTGGTTGAGAAGCTGTTGGCAGATGACTCACCAGTCTAATCATTCTGATTTTTCTTTGCAGCCCATAATAATTTCGAATTCCTGGCCTAGACTTTTCTTACTACTTTTGCCTCAGATGAGTCACAGGCTTTCACATAGTGGATTAAAAAATCTACTTTCTCTGCCCTAACTGGTTCTGAGACTCCTCTTAGATCTGAGGAGTACTTACAAGCTCTGCTGCCTAGTGTTCTGAGCTCTTCCTTCTCAGGAAGAGGAGAAGTTTTGTTTTAAGATGCTCAAAGTTTGAAGCCAGCCAGGGCAGGAGAGTCTTGAGACATTTATCTCCAATTAAATACCAAAAGTTAGAAGTGGTAGAGCCTTAAGCGCAAAAGCTAAAGGACAATGCTCAAGCCCTGAGTTCAAGCCTAGGACCAGCACAAAAAATACAAATAAAATAATTTAAGCCTCCAACATCTTCATAAGTGAGGACTTTGAATTTATTTCAGACTCTCTACCCTATATATTCTCTGTGACTTGAGAAAGTCAGAAACAAATAAGTTAGATCTATTTGTAAAACCTTTCCTGATTTCTAGAGACAGAGGTTGGGAAATACAAAGGGCAAATACCTAACCTTCTGATCACATTATGTTAATCAGATACTTTTGAGTCGCATTTGTTTTTCCTGAAGCAGTTTCTTATAGGTCTGCCCTTACAATAGGCATTTAATACCTGGGGTAAGTTGGGGAATGAAAGACTGTGGATTTTACCTGCTTTGTGATGTGAGGAATAGCATGGAATTTGGAAATTCCTTTTCTGTGTCTTTAGGAAGGAAAACTTATGCCAGGTAAGGTAAACTAATGAGAAACATTGTTAAGTTAAACAAAGCAGCTGAGATCTCTAAGCTTCAGGATGTGTATAAACATTATATTTTAAGAGGGAAATTTACCTTATGGGTACATTGGGTAAGTATCACCTATGGTGTATAATTTGAGGGCTCAGGATACCTCCCCTGCTTCTTTATTTTTTGTCTGTTGTGGGGCTTGAACTCAGGGCCCTGGGCACTGTCCCTGAACACTTTTGCTCAAGGTTAGTGCTCTATCACTGAGTCACAGCTCCACTTCTTGTTTTCTGGTGGTTAGCTGGAGGTTCATAGTCTCATGGACGTTCCTGCCTGGGCTGGCTCTGAACTATGATAGCCTCCCAAGTAGCTAGGATTACAGCTGGCAGCTACCAGCACCCAACTGCTTCTCCCTCTGACCTAGCACACCATCCCTTATCAATTGCTCTAATCTTTGGAGTCAGCCAATAAAAGTATTAGTACTTATTCTCACAAAAGAGTGTGTTGAGGATTTTCTCAAGCTTTCTTCTTTTATGGGACTTTGAGTAGCTCCTGGGTATATAGGTCAGGTAGAATTTCTTAAATTTGTTGTTCGTGGTGGCTCATGCCTGTAAACCCAGCACTCAGGAATGGGAGCAGGAATATTGTGAGTTTCAGGCCAACTTGGGTTCTTTTTTGAAACGCTCTTTCAAAAAAAGAAAAAAAAGAACTTTGCAAGTTATAATTGAAGGATTCCTTTATTCCTTTGACACTTAATTCCCTAACTTCAGAGTCAAGTTTTGTTTCATGCTAGGCAAGTACTCTACCACTCTACCACTGTGCCCCATTCCCAGCCCCAAGAGTACCTTTGTTTTTGGACAATGCCATACCTTCTCTTACCCTCTCCCAGTTTTTCCCTCCTGTCTCCACCCACATGTTATATAGTTTGTTTTTAACATAGTGTCTAGTGAGTACCATTTCTGCATTTCTGTGCCTTCCCTTAACCTTCCCCAAACAGATAAATGAACAAACAAGACAGAAAGGAAACAAAAACAGCAATGAAGAAAAAAACCCTCTTGTTTCCATTTCCTGGGGTTCATTTTGGTAAAAACTGTATTATATGATCAGATGCATTGCAACTTCGTGTCCTTCCCCCCCCCCCCCCCCCCACACTTTTTTTCATTGGTTATGGAGCTTGAACTCTGGGCCTGGGTCCTGTCCCTGAGCTCTTCAGCTCAAGGCTCGTGTTCTACTAGCTTGAGCCACAGCACCACTTCTGGTTTTCTGGTGGTTAATTGGAGATAAGAGGTTTATGGACTTTATTGCCTGGGCTGGCTCTGAACCATGATCCTCAGATCTCAGCCTTCTGAGTAGCTAGGATTACAGGCATGAGCCACCGGCACTGGACCCTACCTCCCTTTATTGAGATAAGGTTTTACTATATAACTCAGGCTGGCCTGTGCCTCCTAGGTGCTAGGATCCCTGATGTGCACCATCACATCTGGCTGACTTAACTTTGAGATAATCCCTGGGACAAGATTTCCACTCTGGCCTTTCAGATCTATGTATCTCAGGACAGGTAAGAAGTCCAACTCTGAATCCTTCCACTGCAAAGACTCAATTGCATTAAACTTTTCAGCTGCTTATTTAGTCCATAAGTCAACTTGTTTTCTTTTTCTTTTTTGCAGCTGACCTCCCACAGGCTCTCTAGACACAGTAAATTGTTTTTTTAATCTGGCATTTATTTTCACTTGACTCATTTTTAAAGTCTCCTTCATTTGTTTCTTCTGTTCATTTATAACTCTATTAGCTTAGAGACACCATTCATTTTGTAAGCAGCACTTTAAACACATTTCATCTATCAGGATTAATTTTGCTGAATGCACCACCAAATAAATACATTAAAAACAATTGTAACGCTTCATTAATCAAAATGTTGACTTCCACAGGAGTGAAATGTCCCAACCTTAAAAATTCATTTTCTTTGTTTGTTGGATGCTTGTCTATTTGACTAAAATATAAAGTGTGATATAAAATGCTGTCATTCTATTAAAATATGCATGCAGGATTTCAAGGTTCAATTTATTATAATTAAGGCTAATGAATTATTATATGGTCAAATGAGCAACAAATGCACATGCAAAGTCTGAAAAGTTAATTATTTGAAAATTGGCTAATCAATTGTGCATTCAAATGCATATTTGTTTGAGCATACAGGCACTTCCTGCTTTTACAAGGGATTAAGTCTAGATAAAAAAAAAAATTCATTAAAATAAAATACTTCCAAAACATCTCTGCTGGGGTGGGGAGGAGAAAACAAATTATGATCAGATGGATCTGATTCGTAACAAAACAAACCTGATTTCACAACAAACCACCTTCTGAAGAAAGAAGAATATTAATATATATTCATTTAGAATGACAAAAAGTTCAGATTATCTAGTTTGTAAAAGGCATTTAACCTGACCGTACGGAAATAGAAATCTTTTTCTTGTCTAGTGGCCTGCCACCAGCTTGAAGTTCCTTAAAAGATCAATATCTGAATGGAATTATCATTTTCTTAAAAACAAAATACTAGCATTACATAAAGATATACAAACCCCAAATCAGCTAAGTAATGTTAAACAAGCTTTTCTCAGTTTTGTCTTTGTTTTTGCTTTTTTTTTGTTTGTTTGTTTTGGTGTGGATACTGGGGCTTGAACTCAGGGCCTGGGCACTGTTCTTTAGCTTTAGCTTTTTTTTTTTTGTTTTGTTTTTTGGGGGGGTCCGATCGTGGGGCCTGAATTCTGGGCCTGGGCGCTGTCCCTCAGTTCTTCAGCTCAAAGCTAGCACTCTACCACTTGAGCCACAGCGCCACTTCCAGCTTTTTTCTTTTTGCTTATGTGGTGCTGAGGAATCGAACCCAGGGCCTCAGGCATGCAAGGCAAGCACTCTACCACTGAGCCACCTTCCCAGTCCCTAGCTTTAGCTTTTTCACTTGAGGCTGGTGCTCTACTACTTGAGTCACAACTCCACTTCCATCTTCTTGGTGATTGAAAGATTAAGAATCTCATGGACTTTCCTGGCTAGACTGGCTTCAAACTGCCATCCTCAGATTTTGATGTTCTGAGTAGCTAGGATTACAGGAGTGTGCTACCAGCACTTGGACTCTCGTTGTCCAATTTTCCAATCTACATATCATTAAAAAAAAGAGCTGAAGAGATAGAGTTGAAGACAAAGAGATAGAAGTGAAGCAGCAACCAAATTCCAAAGAAGAATAAAGTAGGAAAAGGCAAAAGAGGAAAAGTGGCAAAAGAGGCAGAAAAATCACAACAGATGCATAGGAGGGGGACTTCAATAATACAGAATTGCATAAATCAACAGTAGAGGAGGTAATGGGTGTCACGTCACCAGAATAGTTAGAGGTTAGGAAGAATGGAACTTCTATGTGAGTGTGGTTTGTAGAGCCTAAAAACAAAGAGATCAATAAGATTAAGGCAGAGAACAGGATCTTGAATTAGTGTTTAGGACAAATGTAATGTGATGTCATAAAGCCAGGGGAAGTAGAAAAAATATGAGTAACGAGGAAAATTAACAGTGATAGATTATGTGTATTGTATGTTCAAGGCACCAGCTAGGTGACACGAGTCATGATTCCTATTCTAGAAGAGTTTGCACTCTGGATTAGGCTATGGAAAACAATAATAAAAGGTGGAGTTGGAGGCGTGGCTCAGCTGGTAGAGCACTAGCCAATGAGCAAAGTGTCAGGTACCTATTTTGAGTCCCAGTCTCAGAAAGAAAGAGAGAAAGAAAGAAAGAAAGAAAGAAAGAAAGAAAGAAAGAAAGAAAGAAAGAAAGAAAGAAAGAAAGAGAAAGAAAGAAGAAAGAAAGAAAGAAAGAAAGAAAGAAAGGAAGAAAGAAAGGAAGAAAGAAAGGAAGAAAGAAAGAAGAGAAAGAAAAGAAAGAAAGAAAGAAAGAAAGAAAGAAAGAAAGAAAGAAAAGGAAGGAAGGAAGGAAGGAAGGAAGGAAGGAAGGAAGGAAGGAAGGAAGGAAGGGGGAAAGAGAGAAAGAAAGAAAGAAAGAAAGGAAGGAAGGAAGGAAGGAAGGAAGGAAGGAAGGAAGAGGGAAAGAAAAAAGAAAGAAAGAAAGAGAAAGAAAGACAAAAGCAAGAGCAGAGGACAATGTCAAAGGCCTTAATCAAAAGAAGTAGCTTTAGACTTAAAAGGATGTGAAGATTTCTGTAAACAGATGAAGGGAAAGCACAGGCTCCACAGGTAGGAAGAGCGAGATGCAGAGGAAATGTTAGGTGTGATATGGTCATCTAATGCCTACCCAGCATGAACTCTCCAACCCGCTGTCTCCACCCAGGGAATGCACCAAGGCGAACTGCTGATCTTTAGTGGAGCAGGCCCCTGGCCCAGCTGCTGGGGATGGGCTGTGATTGGTAAATCTGAAATTACATTCTGACTCCTCTTTGCTATTGGCTGCTCTAGAGTGGCCACGTGATTCCATTTTGCCAATGAGGACCCCCCCCCAAAAAGTTAATTAATAATTAATTAAAAAATTAAAAGAAGAAAAGTTTAGTTGATCTTGACTTTTGTTCTTTTGCTTCACCTGTAAATGTACTCACTCCTGAAGAAGCGGTAGCTAACTTGTAAACCATTCTGACATATGAAGATAGAAACTAAATTACTGTTTCCCTGAGCACAGAGGAAGGAAGAGCGTAGATACTAGTCAAGGTCACTAGGTAAGCTGTACTGGCCTGGGAAGACTAACTCCAGACCTTATTTTATGAGAAAAAAAAGTTACTAGTTATATCAACTATTATTTATACTAAAGCAGAATAATTCAACGACATTGATTTCCCCTTCCCCAACCTCATTCCAGGGCTTCAATTCAAGGCCTCACATTCTTGCTCAGCTTCCTTGCTACTCATGGCTGGTGTTCTACCACTGGAGCCATGTCTTCATCCTGTCTTTTTGCTCATTATTTTTAGAATTTTGTGGGCTTCCTACCCAGGCTGGCTTTGAACTGCAGTCCTGAGTAGCTACAATTACAGGAGTGATCCCCCAGTGCTTGGCCAGACATTGTTTTTGAGCAGTTGAAACATGTAATATTGACAAGTTGAGTGGGGAAAGGCTAAACTAAATTTCTAGAAAAAGGAAAGACTAGATGTCTAGACCAACTGTCCTCTTCAAAACAAAATGTTCTATAAAGATAGGAAAATAGTATGCATTATTTGTCAGGCTAGCTCCTGCTGTGCATTAGGCACTCAGAAAAGTTAGCTGAGAGCACTCAGACAGACCTTTTTCCTTGAGGATATTAGCCACACTGATAACATGAAATTCTAGGAAGAGGAAAAAAAGCATCCTGGAGGCCAACTAAAATGAGCGTCTAATAAGAAATCTTTAACAACATAAAGCTGGGATCACAAAGAACTTTATCTTCAGTGTCTTGGCTAAAAGCAAAACCATTTCTTCTTTCTTTTTTGGAAACTATATGAAAATTAACAGTTTAAAATCTTGTAATTTAGGAGAGAAAAAAAATCACATTTAGCCAGGCACCAGCAGCTTACACCTATAATGTTAGCAACTCAAGAGACTGAGATCTGGAGGATTGTGGTTCAAGACCAACTTGGGCAGAAGAATTCACTAGATTCTATTTCCAAAATGACAAGCAAAAAGCATAGAAGCATGGCTCAAGTGCTAACCCAGCAAATACAAGGGCCGGAGTATAAACCCCAAGTTCTGGGTGGAATGTAGCTTAGTGGCAAAGTGCTTATGTAGCAAGTGCAACATCCTGGGTTTGATCTCCAGCACCAAAAAAGAAAAGACAAAAAAATGCAGTTTAAAAAAAAAGCACCCAAATAACCCCCAAGTTCTGCTAAAAAGTAGAATACCTAAGATGATGTGTTAGTTATCTTTCTTAGTCTCATTATTGAAAAGCAATTCTGTCAACATGAGCATAAATCCACTGAGTTAAATTCAGATATGGAAATACTACTACTCAGCAATAAAAAAATTTTGAAAAAATAAGCATGCATGCAATGATATAGATGAATCTTCTTGATGGTGTGTTTAACAAGGGAAGTCAGACATAATAGAATGCATTCTGTATGGTTTCATTTATAGAGAGTTCAGTAACAGGCAGAAGTAATTTTCTACGTGAGCGTTGTGGATTCCTTTGAGAAGAAAAATGGCTATTCACTGGGGACAGAGAGGGAACTTTCTAAAAGAAGCAGAAATGTTTTAAAACTTGATGTAGATGGTTTTTTCCTAAGTGTATCTATACACACATAAAACTTCATCAGTTCGGACACTTTTGATCTGTGTTATTTTACTAATACAACATAAAATGAAATAGCATTATTTGATGTGTATTAACCAATGTGAATATACATATTGTGATAATTCGTTGGAACAGGAACAAGAATTTGGACTGATTAATCCATAGAGTTCATAGCCAATGGCACACAGTACCAGACATTTACTAAATAACTATTCACAGAGAAAAAAAATCTTACTGAAAGATAGTTTAATAGTGGAATTTTTTCCCCAGCAGCCCTGAGTTTGATCTCCAGCACAAAGGAAGAAAAAAAGGAAAGAAGGAAAGTAGGAAAGGAGGGAGGAATAGGATGGATTTTGATGTGATTATGATGATGATGATGATGATGATGATGATGATGATGATGATGATGATGATGATTTTTGTTGGTCGTGGGGCTTAAACTCTGGGCCTGGGTGCTGTCCCTCAGCTTTTCAGCTTAAGGCAAGCACTCTACCACTTGAGCCACAGGGCCACTTCTGGTTTTCTGGTGGTTTCTTGGAGATAAGAGTCTTATGGACTTTCCTGCCTGGACTGGCTTTGAACAACGATCCTCAGATCTCAGCCTCCCGAGTAGTTGGGATTACAGGCGTGAGCTACCAGCACCCGGCTGATAATGTTATTTTATCAATTATAATCAACACTTCACAATATCCAATTACAACTTTTTTTGCACTAGTCTATGTAATTGATCCATCACTTTTCTCAAAAGAAAGTAATTTCTAGAATTCATCTCCCCCTTCTGGTTATACAATTTCAATCTTTAAGGTCTTGATCTGCCACTTTTAGATCTAATTTTCTTTTTCCCAGCTACTTTTTTCCTTTTGAAGAGACTTTTGACAGATGTTTGTCTCGTAAGTTACAGAATTTCTAGTGCCCAAAAAACTCTTAGCTGAATCAAATCATTAAATTAAAAGTAGATGATAGTAAATACCATTCCCATATGTTTTAATTTACATATGAGCATGTCTTGATCTCAATTCGATTGTATTATAAGGAAAAATAAACCAGTTGCCTATTTAATCTATACATCTACTCTGCCAACCCTTCCTCTTCCCGCAAAGCAGTCTGTATAGGTGGGTTTTCCTTTTGTGTCTCTTCCTCTTTAATAGTCCTGAGAAAGATAACGGATCATATTAGAAGGCCCCCTGAAGCACTAGAGAGAGATTCAGTTATGAATTTCCAGTCATCTGATCATATTCCCACCCATCCTGCTTCATAACTGAATGATATGAAAACTTAGTTCAAGATGAAAATGTGACCCATCAGGGAACCTAATCTCCTCTTCCCATTGACCTGTCACCCCCAACCCATAGCAGGGTTAAAATAGAACTTGGAATCACTTGAGGATAAATGAAAGATTCAGTGCTTTGTGTATATTGCATTGGCCAAGGGATGGTTGGAAAAAGGAAGAAAAATGTGCACAGGAACAAAGGGTTATTTAGGATGTGGTACTGATAACATCTCACAGTATAACAGAATGTCTCTAATAATTTAATAGGAGATAATGATCAGATCAAAGAGGCCTCTTGTATGCAGAAGGCAACATATGCAGGCCTAGGACCTACAAGTGAAAGGCTGAAACCACAAAGGTGAGTGATGTAGTATGAATGTAAAGTGTCCTCACAAAAATACTTTTTTTTTCTTTTCCTTTATTTTTGTAGGTTGTGGAGCTTGAACTTGGGGCCTGAGTGCCGTCCCTGAGCTTTGTGTGTTCAAAACTAGTACTCTACTACTTTGAGCCATAGCTCCATGTCCATAAACAAGTTTGTTTGAAAGCTTAATCCCCAGCTAGTGGTGCTACTGAGAGATCATTGGATCCTAGTGCAGCTCACTTCATCAATGGAATAACCCATTATTGATGGTCCACAGTGGAATGGGACAGTAGGAAATGGAGCTGAGTTGGAGGAAATAAGTGCTTGGAAGTGGGAATATCTTGTCCCCAGACCCTTCTGTCCTCCCTCCCTCTCTCCTTCCCTTCTCCTCCTCTTCCTCCTCTTTCCCTCCCCTCTTCTGTCTGTTTTTCTCTGCACCTCTCTGTTACTGAATGAGCAGCTCTTCTCCCCTATACTCTGCCATGATGATCTTCCTCACCAAGGCGCACAATGAACTAAATCTCTGAAGTCATAAAGCAAAGTAAGCCTTTCCTCCTAATTTGTTTCTCCTACATTTGTTTTCTTTTTCCTTCTTAATGAGAAGTTGTTTGACACAATGAGGAACAATTGTGGTGGTGATTGTGTGTGTTTCCATAAAGTCTATACCAGAAGTTTTCCATATTGAAACCTGAGTTGTGTTTTGGCTCCCAGAGCAATCCTGAAGCTCTGTATGAGGTGAAATTTAGCTGAAACATTATAGGAAGTAGGTGATGGTGAGAAGAGGAAGCAATAGAAGGAGGAGAAGGGTAGAGGAAGGGAGAGGAAGGACGAGAGGCTGCAGAGAAGTCAGAAGAGGAAGAAGCAGGTAATAAGGGGAGTTGCACCAGCAGTGAAAGCAGACCAACTCAGAGGAAAACAATACCCTGAATTCATTCCAACTTCCAGTTGGTTTCAGTGGGAATTATGGGTCAAGCCAGGAGTCCAAATATTCCTCACAGCAAGGGTTCCATTGTTAAGTGTTTGTTGCGTTAAAACAGCTCAAGTAAACTTTTGGATTTTAAAAGAAAAGAGGAAGGGTAGGGTTGCAGGGAATTAAAAAGATCTGCTGCAAGAAGATGAGGAAATGGTAAAATGTTATTAATCTCAAGTAAGGAAGCAAATCCATAATAGAAGAAAACCTGGAAGTCTGGAAGGATCATGTTAAGGTTCAGAGAAGCTGTACTGTGTCACAGAAGACGCACAGGCATTAGACTTTTCTCTGTAGAGAGCATAGCTCTTCAACATTTCAGGTGCTCAAGGCTAGCACTCTTCCACTTGAGCCACAGCGCCACTTCCAGCTTTTTCTGTTTATGCGGTACTTAGGAATTGAACCCAGGGCTTCATACGTGCTGGCAGACACTCTACCACTAAGTCACATTCCCAGCCCCTGTCACTATATTTAAACCAAAGGGGCTGGCTTTGAGATCTTCAAGATCTACATTCAAGATACACCTCTGGATAACTCACACAGGCATGCTTGAATCAAAGCAATATGAGTTTTCTTAAATGGAAAAATAGCTAATTAAGTTACTATCATTCCTCAATCTTCTGCAGAGAATAGCTAATAATTGACTTGGAGAGGGAGGGAGGGGGAGCTTTAGCTGGCACCGATTTTTATTTATTGGATCTGTCTCCTGATGATTAACACAGAAATTCCTCTAGCAATTATAGACTGTCTTATAAATGGCTCTCATAACTTACAGCTTGCCAGGAGCAGCTTCAACTCAAACATGTGTGTAATTCAGTCTTTTGGCTCATTTCCATCCCATCTCCCCCTTTACCACCCTCAAATCCAGAACATGTAAAATGCTCCATGCTGACAGTGTGTGTGTGTGTGTGTGTGTGTGTGTGTGTGTGTGTGTGTGTGTGTGTGTGTTCTTCCTAGCCAGATTAAACTGGCCTCCCACATAGAGAATCCTATGGCTGACTTCCATGGATTCATTTGAATATAAAATTGGGGTATTCCTGATAAGGGAATTCCACACAAATCAGTTCCATGCTTCATATATCGTCATTGTTCTCAGCCTGCTATCCCTTCCATCAGTTTCCACAAAGCCACCAGCATGAAACATAAACCATTTTTATGAATAGATGTGGAGGTTTCAAGATAACTGCATGGAGATACCCAGAACTCGCCTGCTCCTTCCCAAAGAATAAAAGTGACAGGCACAAGGCTACATTTCAGAATGAGTGATGGGGGGACTGGAACTTTGTAAGATTTAGATTCATGGGAAAACAGCATAGTAAGAAAAGAAATACATCCTGGCCACTGCCACACTGGCTGCATATCTTGGGGAGGGAGAATCCTCCTTTTTGCCAGGGTAAAGATAAGAGTCAGAGTCCTAGAAAACCCTATCTAACCAGATTCTGCTCATAGCCATTGGAAACTTTCACAGATTTCAAGGTGCCAAGGGCACCCCTATTAAATGGATAGAGGATATTATTAAATACAAGTATTAAATTAACGGTGCATTCTCAACAGAAATCCTAAAGTGTTGAGGGAGCTCTGTTTATTTATTTATTTATTTGTTTGTTTGTTTACTTATTTATTTTTACATATAGGGTCTCACCATCTTAAGCAGGCTAGTCTTGAACTCCCAACCAAAATAGTTCTCTTCCTTCATCTCTCAAGTGTGGGGATGAGAGGCATAGGCCACTGTGTTTGGCTTGCCAAGAGGTAATGGAATAACATATCCTAATTCCAAAAAAGAAAATAACTCTCAAAGATTATGATACCTTTGGACTGGAAGGCCTCTCAAGAAATATAGGCCTCTTGGCACAAGCAAAAACCTGAGAAAGTTATGATCAACTAGAAAAATCTTATGAAAGATGCTTCACGGAGTCCTACATCCTGTAGTGAAAGGCAAGGGCTGTGGTGAAAACATCAGAAAGCATTTCTTTGAACACTAGAAGAGTAGATGCACAGAAAAGAAAAGAGAACAATTGAGCATTATCAATGCAATCACCCATCAAGCCATGAAGATGAGCAAGAGATAAAGAACAAAGAATATTTGAAACAGCTTAGAAGAAAATCAACAAAAATGACAGGCATTATTTTGTAGCTTTTAATAATGATTTTGGATATAAATGGAGCAAGTTCTCCAATTAAAAGATACAGACTGGCTGAATGGATAAGAAAACAAGACATATCCTGCCCACATAACACACACACACACACACACACACACACACACACACACACACACACACAAGCACACCTACCATACCACACACATATACACAGAGAGACAGAGACAGAAAAAGAGACAGAGAAAGAACAGAAAAAGGATATTTCTAGCAAATAGAACCCAAAGTCAGCAGGAGTAACTATACCTATATTTGACAAAATGGATATTATTATTATTACTTTGCAATACTAAGAAGGAAATACAT
Organism: Dipodomys spectabilis; assembly: GCF_019054845.1. Classification (NCBI taxonomy): domain Eukaryota; kingdom Metazoa; phylum Chordata; class Mammalia; order Rodentia; family Heteromyidae; genus Dipodomys; species Dipodomys spectabilis. The sequence continues at coordinate 4,739,447 of NW_024870974.1, forward strand.
AGCAATGTGTGTCTATGTAAGAAACTAAAAAAGAGTTCATATAGCCTACTGAGGCTTTTAAAGGACTTAGAAAAATAGAACAGAGAGTAGAAATACAGGAAATATAACATTAAAACTCCACAAAAGGTTAATGAAACAAGACTGGGAGCTGAAATCCTAGCAACTCAAGAATCTGAGATCTGAGGATCACAATTTAAAGCCAAGCTGGACTCTTAGCACCAATCAATCACCAGAGAACTAGAAGTGGCACTGTGGCTCAAAGTGGTAGAGCGCTAGCGTTGAGTGAACATTTCTCAGGGAAGAGCTCAGGCTTTGAGTTCAAGCCTCATGACCAACAAAAATACAAATAAAAAATTAGAAAATAAATAAAGTGAAGAGGTTCTTTTTGAAAAGATATATAAAATGCATAAAACTTTTTATCTAAACTATCAATAGTGACAAAAAACAGAGAGACAGGGTTAACATAAATGGCATTGAGTATGAAAAGAAGTTGCTACAACTGATCACCATGAATCTTTGTGGTTTATTTTGAAAAATTTTGTTAACAAGTTGGAAAAACCCAGGAGAAATGAACAAATTTCTGGACATATATAATCTACCCTAATTGAACTAAGAGAATATTAAAAATACCCCCCCCCCCCAAATCAGATTGAATCAATAATAAAGTCTCCCCTAAGGTATCAGTACCATATGATGTTATTGCTTAATTTTTTACCAGGCTTTTAAAGAACTAATGCCAATTGTTCTCAAACTACTCCAAAGAACTGAAGGGAGGGATTCTTCCCAAACTCATTTTATGAGGATATTACATTGCTTCCCAAACCTGATATACTGGTTGGAGGCAGCGTTCTGTTGGCAGGGCTTTAGCCAGTGAGTGAAAGCAGCAGGTACCAACGTTGAATTTTGGTTTTTGAACTAAAAACAAAAAAAGAAAAGAAAAGAAAAAGAAAAAGAAAAGAACAAACGATATAGGGAAACAACAAAAAGAGACCATGGAGGCCTGGCAATGTGGCTTAGTGGTAGAATGCTTGTCTCGCATGCATGAAGCCCTGGGCTTAATTCCTCAGCACCATGTAAGCAAAAAAAGCCAGAAGTGGTGCTATGGCTCAAGTAATAGAGTGATAGCCTTGATCAAAAAGAAGCTTAGGGACAGTCTCAGGCCCTGAGTTCAAGCCTTGGAACTGGCCAAAAATAAAGAAAAGAAAAGAAAAGACCATGGACAAATAGCCCTGACAGAGATGAAAAAATACTAGCAAATTAAATTCAATAGTATATCACAAAGTTCATACATTCTGACCATGTTGCCTTCATTCCAGGCATGCTGGATGGTATAATATATGTGAATCAATAAACACAATGTATCACATCAACAGAATAAAGGGTGAAAATTACGTGATCTTAATAGAGGTAGAAAAAGCAGCCGGGCACTAGTGGCTCACACCTGTAATCCTAGCTACTCAGGAGGCTGAGATCTGAGGATGGAGGTTCAAAGCCAGCCCAGGCAAGAAAGTCTATAAGACTCTTATTTCCAATCAACCACCAGAAAACTGGAAGTGGTGCTGTGGCTCAAGTGGTAAAGTGCTAGCCTTGAGCTAAAGAGCTGAGGGATAGCACCCACGTCCAGAGTTCAAGCCCCATGACTGACAAAAAAAAAAGAAGTAGAAAAAGCATTTGATTAAAATTCAACCTACTTTTATGACAAAAATCTCAGAAAAAATAGATATAAAGAGAAAAGATCAACATAATAAAGTCTTTATATGTCAAACCTACAACATTATACAGAAGGAGGAAAGTGTAAAAGTATTTCTACCACTTTGACTCCATCTAGTACTAGAAATTTTATCCAGTGCAATTGGGCAAGAAAAAAACTAATAAAGGCATACAGACATAGATAGGAGGAGGAAGGCAAATTATTGTTAGTGGATGATACAATTGTGTACATAGTAAAACCTAAAGCTCTACCAAAAAACCATTGGAATTGATGCATGAAGTTACCAAAGCAGCAAGATATAAAACCGATGTTCACGTCATGAAAAATATGAATTGGCCAATTATATTATTTTTCAGTGGCATCGAGTTTACAGCCACTCACAGAACAAAGTGATTAACACTAGGAACTAAAAGTCAGTGTCATACTTGAATGATTTGAGAGGGATTGTACTGTCAATGAAAGAAATTGTGGTGAGGTGAATGCAAAGACATCACAGTAGTTCTGGAGAGCAGGATTATGGCTGAGTTGCCACCTGCAGTTGTGTTACTACAGGATAATTTACCACTGCAGGAGGGTGAAGGATGATGGGAGATTCGAAGGAATAATACTGGTGAAAATCAAATTGGACTCAAGAAAAATGGGCAAAGAACACATCACTGTAGTAAATGCAAACAGGGCCGATGTATTGTGCTGGAAAGAAAAAAGTGAGGCAGTGGCTAGAGGGAATCATAGGGTCAAGACAGGAATTTATCATTATCATTATCATCATTATGATGATGATGATGATTCTGTGCCATTCCTGAGGCTTGCACTCAGAGCCTACGGGCTGTCCTGGAGCTGCTCTACCACTTGAGCCATAGCTTCACTTTTGACTTTTTTGGGGGTGATTAATTGGAGTTAAGAATCTCATAGACTTGCCTGCGTGGGCTTCAAATAAGATCCTTAGATCACAATCTCCAGAGTAGCAAGAATTACTGGCATGAGCCACCAGCCCCTAGCCAAGACAGGAATTATTTTTAAGGTGGGGAAAATATTGACATACTTGTACATTAATGGAAAGATTCAGTAGACAGAGGAAATAATGACGCCAAAGATAAGGATGGAGTTACTAGAAAGATGCCATTGAGAGCAATGGAGAAAGAGTCAGAGCTAGTTGGAAATGAAGTGCACCATCATCACAGAGAGAACGCAGTCTTGGGGCCAGATGCACCGGACAAGTGACTGGCAGTGAATACTTGTGAATGTTCCCTGCTGATTGATTTCTTTTCTGAGAATCTAGAAACCAGGTTGTGTCTTGATAGAGGATAGAGAGGAAGTATAGAGGATGGGAGAAGAGAGGAGCATACAGGAAGTTGCTGAGAGAAGAAATACGATGTCAGACCAGTGTCTAGGTTCACTTGATCATGAAGTTATAGTGAAATCCATGAAGGCCACCTGCAAGATATGGGTGTGTAGCAGATATAGACTAAGATATAAGCAATAGTGTGGTAGTTCAAGTGAGGCCTGCAAATGGAGGTGGATATTGGATGAGCAGGAATCATGAAAGAGTGGTAACAGTAACTGATTTTGGAATTTAACCTCATCCAGACAATTGTGGGGTCATGAAAGTGACGAACAGTGAAAAAATGGGAGATCTTTGTTATAGGGGTAAGAAACTTAGGTAGGACAGAAGACAGGAGGAGAAGTTGAACAGTCCATATTTAAATGATTTGTGTGTATGTTTCTCCCTCTAGACAAGAGCTCATGGGCATTTGGGGCTGGATAGTTTCTTATGGAGCCTGGTAGTGGAGCATCTGTTCTATTTCTTTGTAGCATGCTTAAGTGAAACTGTTCCTCCTATATACTTGATAACTGCCTCAGCAGTCCAACAACCAAAAGAAATGTCCCTGGACACTGCCAAATGTCTCTTGGAAGATAAAAATTATACATGTGCATATGTATTTGTGTATATGTGTGTTTATAAACACATATACACATGTACATATAAAGATATGAGAATCACTGCATTAGTCCACAGTGTTCTTAGTAGAATCTGTATCTAATTCATCCTTAGGTAGATAGTAAAGCATAGATAGATGTGTGACAAAATGAAATGAAATTTATTTATTTATTGTTTATGCTGATACTGGAACTTGAACCCAGGGCCTTATATTCATTCTTTGTTTTTTGTTTCTGTTTTTGCTGGTCCTGGGGCTTGAATGCAGGACCTGGGCACTGTGCCTGAGCCTCTTTGTGCTCAAGGGTAGCACTCTACCACTTGAGCCACAGTGCACTTCTGGCTTTTTCTGAGTAGTTTATTAGAGATAAAAGTCTCATGGACTTTTCTGCCTGTGCTGACTTTAAACCAGGATGCTCGGATCTCAGCCTCCTGAGTAGGTAGGATTACAGGAGTGAACTACTGCCTTGCATTCATTCTTGTCCTTTTATTTTGCAGGGCCTGGGGCTTGAACTCAGGTCCTAGACACTGTCCCTGAGCTTCCTTTGCTCAAGTCTAACACTCTACCACTTGAGCCACAGAGACACTACTGGCTGTTTCTGTGTAGTGGTACTGAGGAATCAAACCCAGGGCTTGATGCATGCTAGGCAAGCACAGTACCACTAAGCCACATTCCCAGCCCTTGCATTCATTCTTACTGAGCTTTTTTTCTGCTCAAGGTTGGTGCCTTTCCCCTTAAGCCATACCTCTTTTTTTTTTCTGGTTCATTGGCGGTAAGTGTCTCAGATTTGTCTGCCTGAGCTGTTTGAAATCATGATCCTCAGAGTAGATAGGATTATAGGCATGAAAGTCAGGCACCTGGCTGAAGATGTTTAGTAATAGTAACTTGGATGGAAGGCTCCCACGATCACCTCTAATGGTTAGTGATTTACTTGCAGGGTACAGGACTGAGCATGTAGTTGCTAGACTCATGGTTCAGATTTATTTACACAAGAGGTAGCAAGGTGCAGCCAACAAAAAGAAAGAGCACATGGGATGAAGTCTTGGGAAAATTACACACTGGCTTTTAAGAATCCTCTCCTAGAGAACCACACAGACAATTCTCCTAGAGATAGAGTCTGCCAATTCTTGCTGGCTGTAGCCAACCAGGAGACTCAACACTCAGGTCCTTTTTTTTTTTTTTAAAATTTTAAGTTGGTAGCTGATTACGTAAACATCCTCTGCCTGGCACCTGAATTCCAGCCTCCCAGAAAGAAAGCAGATGTGAAGGCTCAACTGCACTATTTGCACAGTTCAGGCACCGTGGGACACTTTTATCAGTCTGGCATTAGAGGGAAGCCTTCCAGAAATCCAAGTTCCCAGACAGACAACAGCCAGCCTTGTAAGGAGACCTTTCAAAGGATAGAAGTCAGGCCTGTTATGTTAACTCCTTTCTATGCAGACCATTTCTATTACATACCACACAGAAAAACAATATAACCTTTGTTTGCAAAATTCTTGGTCCCCTGCCCAAATGCCTCATTTCTTGTATCTTAAAAAAAAAAGTCTCTAGTTGAGCTCCACATAGCTCTGCATACCTCATTTCTTTAGAAAGCTGTTCAGGGACCATTGTTTATAAGAAATGATGTCAAGAGATTCAAAGCCTACTTTCTACTCCAAATGGCTAAGAAAACAAACTATTCACCACATGTTTCATGGTGGGGGTGGGGGGCAGGGACTTCTATTTGTATAAGAAAACATGTGTATACCTCTCACAGCTGCTTCAACCTTAGAAATAAATAATATAGAGTAAACTTGTTCTTGAAAATATGGTTTACTTCTGCAAAAATATGCATATAAGCTGCTTGGTCTATTGACAAGATAGAAAGGGCCCAATTATTTAAACCTCTGCTTCAAAAAAGAGATTGTTCATATAATAATCGATAGTCTGCACAATGATGAAAAGTTTATGATTACAGGGTACTTTCTACAGACCACAGAAGGCTTCAGTACTAAAAACTACTGAGCTGCTTTGTGTTTCTCTGTCCCTTGCTCCACTGAAATTTCCAATTAAAGCAACTTGAATAAAGCTTACACATCAGTGGCAACAAGTATTTTTGTTTAGGAAAAATTTGAAATATGAAGAAACGTTAAGATAATACTCCAAGGCTATCAAGACCCTGGGATCAGAATCTAAATTACATGATGAGATATGGTCACTATATATATTTTTTTCTTTTTTGTTTTTTTGTGGGTTGTGGGGCTTGAACTGAGCTCTTCAGCTCAAGGCTAGCACTCTACTACTTTGAGCCTCAGCACCACTTCCAGTTTTCTGGTGGTTATTTGGAGATAAGAGTCTCATGGGCTTTCCTGCCCAGGCTGGCTTTGAACCATGATCTTCAGATCTCAGCCTCCTGAGTAGCTAGGATTACAAGCGTGAGCCATCAGCACCTAGCCATACTTTTTTTATTGATAAGAAATGACATTTTTTCCCCTCTCTGACTTTTAGTGTATCTCTCTTCTTTGAGTCCAATTACACTATTTTAGCTTCCAAATCCAATTATGTAAGTACTCGAGAGAGAATGAAGATTAAAAATAAGGAATGTCTGGTCTTGACTTTATTAAAACCTAGACATGATGCTTTTACATGCCATGCATGTTTGTTCCCCTCCTTACACGTTCTCAAATATAGAATTGGCATCTTGTGCCATGATACATAATCACCTGTTGTATGGATGATATAGCCACTCTTAAATTGATATTGAGGTAAGAGTTGTCCCAATCATATACCTGTCCAGAAATATACATAGTTAGAAAATGTAGACATTTTCTACCAATTACATTGGTAATTGTGGGCACTAACCATACGTTTTCATATCTGAGATCAAGTTTTTATTGTGGTACTTCTGCTTTCCTTTTCTCATTTTCTTTCCCTGTTGACTTACAGGTTCTCGTTTGTCACTGCCTTTCACTGTCTGAAGGTATTAATAATAATAATAATAATTATTATTATTATTTGGTCACTGGGCTTGAACTCGGGCCTGGGAGCTGTTCCTGAGCTCTTTTGCTCAAGGTTAGTGCTCTACTACTTTAACCCACAGTCCACTTCTGGTTTTCTGGTGGTTAATTGTAGTAAGAGTCTTGTAAGGTATATTAAATAGGTAGGTTTCATTAGGTAGCTGATGAGGAGAACACCACGTGCTATTCAGGCAGGAAAAGAAGTTTATTTACTGAACTGCTGCCCCCATCATGCATGGTGGAGAGGCATGGCTAAAAAGAAAGGGGTGACCCCGGGGCCAGCGACAGGAAGAGGTGTGGCCACGTGGGGGAAAGGTGTAGCCACACTGGATCTGGATGTGACCTCAGGGTCTAGGACGCTCCTAAGGTCAGATGGGAGGCATGTAACCAGAGGTGGCCCAGGATGTGAGCTAGCAGGAGGGGAAGGTGACTGCTTCCAGGTCTGCCGGTTACCTACGTAACAGACACTGGGCAAAAACTTAGCTAAGAGGTAAGGAGGTGTCCCTGTGCAGACCTTACAAGTCTCATGGATTTTCCTATTCAGGCTGGCTTTGAAATATGATTCTCAGATCTCAGCCTCCTGGGTAACTAGGATTATCTTTTTGATAACTTGTTAAATTGGTTTGCTCATGGTTTATTAAGGATTTTGGCATCCATGTTCATCAGGGATATTGATCTATAATGTCCTTTCATTATTATGTGCTAGTCTGGTTTTGGTATTAGGGTAATGCTAGACATTTGAAATGAATTTAGAAGATTTTCCTCTATTTTTAAAACTTATTTTGAATATCTTAAAAAGACTTTTCTTACTTTATTATTTTTATTTATACAAAGGGATTTCAATTCAACATGTCAGTTTGTGAACACAATGCATCTTGATTAATGTCACCCCTTTCATAATTCTCCCCATCTCTCCCAACCCCAGTCATCCCTTCAAATTTCCTGGTTCCATTTCATATGTATAAATGATATATATTATGCACACACTTAATGTATGATCATGATTTCATTTTACCCGCTCTTTCTCTCTCCATCCATCTACCCTGCACCCTTGACTTCACTCTCAAAGGAGTTACACCACTAGAATCCACCCCTGCATATACTTCAGTGATTCATTTGTGTATATAATAATATGACCCCATAGAGTTTAAATGTATATTTATAATTTAGATCTATTGTCCTCATATAAGAGAAAATCAAGCGTCCTTTGTCTCTCTGAACCTGACTTACTTCATTTAACATAATTTTTTCCATGGCCATCCATTTCCTCACAAATGACATAATATCATCCTTCCTAATATGTTCATTATTAATTAATTTAAAAATGATTAATACAGGGCTGGGAAGGCGGCTCAGTGGTAGAGTGTTTGCCTCACATGCATGAGGCCCTGGGTTCAATTCCTCAGCACCACATAAGCAGAAAAAGCTGGAAGTGGCGCTGTGGCTCAAGTGGTAGAGTGCTAACCTTGAGTTGAAGAGCTGAGGGACAGCGCCCAGAGTTCAGACCTCATGACTGACAAAAAAAAAAAAAGATTAATACAAGCTGGATACTTGTGGTTCACATCCGTAATATTAGCTACTCAGGAGGCTGAGATCTGAGGATCCTGGTTCAAAGCCGACTCAGACAGGAAAATCTTTGAGATTCTCATCTCCAATTAACCACCAGAAAACTGGAAGTGGAGCTGTGGCTCAAAGTGGTACAGTACTTGCCTTGAGCGAAAGAACTCAGGTATAGAGCCCAGGACTTGAGTTCAACCCCACATCTGCAAAATGAATAAGTAAATAAAAACTAAAATGTTTGATACAATTCAGCGGTGAACCTACTGTGTCTAAACTCCTAGCTACCATCCTATGGAGCAAGGAGAAGTTAAAATCATTTCCTCCAAGGTCATAAGACTGAGCAAGGATGCCCTCTCTCACTACTTTTACTCAACATAGTACTGGAAATTTAGCTGAAACAATAAGACACGAGAAAATAACAGAAATCTAAATTGGAAATGTGGAAGTCAAACTGTTCTTGTTTGCAGACAACATGATCTTTTTTGTTGTTGTCGTTGTTGGTTGTGGGGTTTGAACTCTGGACCTGGGCACTTGCCCCTCAGCTCTTTAGCTCAAGGAGAGCTCTCTACCACTTGAGCCTTAGTGCCACTTCTGGATTTCTGGTGGTTTATTGGAGATAAGAGTCTCACAGATTTGTCTGCCAGCCTTGAACCTCCTGGTTCTCAAGTAATCCTTCTATCTCAGCTTCCCAAGTAGCTAGGACTATCAAACCACACACCACTGCACCTCAGTTGCCTTAGTGACCGAGGAGGATGAATTGCCATTTAATTTTTAAAATTCTTTCTAGAGATTAATAAAATTCCACCGTAAGACCAGCACCAATGACTACTGAATGAATGACCAAATCCATTTCCTGCTTCAATTCTGGTGCTAATCTCCATGGCTCCTGCTCTTTCCTGCTTCTTCTCCATTCTCCACAAGGCAGCAGGAGTAGAAATTTCCAAATGTGAATCTGTTTCTAGTCTTTCTCTAGTTGATAACCCTGTGGCTTCAAATTTTTCTCCACACTAAAACTTTGTAATACATCCTACTGAGTCCATAACATCTTCTTCAGGTTCTGGTCTCATCTATGCTATCTCTCAATATTTTTCCCCATCCATTCACGCTGAGTTCTCTGCATGTCTTCCAGATAAACACCTGGTATGGTCTCTTAGACCATTTCTTCTGCCAGACTAAATCCCCTATTTTCTATGCCAGGATGAATGTTTTTCTAGCATCCTTTAGCTCTTGGTTTGAAGGTACATCTTCTGGGAAACTCAGGTGTGCTGAACTTGGGTTAATTGTCCTTACACTTTATTATGTGCACTTCCCATCTCTTTCTGTAACTCCTTCTTACTCTTCCCTCCTTGTCCCCATTTACCTTCTCTTCAGTTATACTCTGCAAGATGTAACATATACACTGTGGGAAGTCAATATTTGTTGCATAAGTAATGTGTGCTGCAGGCTTGGTTGTGAACAAGACTAGTCTATAGGACTAAGCAATAACCTTAGAGGAGGATGAGCTGCTACAACTGGACAGAGGTGAGGTATTTCCTAAATTATATTAAAGGAGCTGGCAAGTTGGCTCAGTGGTAGAGTGCTTACCTTGCACGCATGAGGCCCTGGGTTCAATTCCTCAGCACCACATAAGCAGAAAAAAACCAGAAGTGGTTCTGTGGCTCAAGTGGTAGAGCGCTAGCCTTGAGCTGAAGAGCTGAGGGACAGCGCCCAGGCCCAGAGTTTAGCCCCCATGACCAACAAAACAACAACAACAACAAACAAACAAACAACCCCTTCCCCTCTAAATTACATTGAGAAGTTGAGGTCAGGTAGAGAGGCCTACCACGCAGGCTGAAAAGGTATAAAGAATGAAAAAGATTTTTTTTTTGAGTGCCTGTATGGGTCCTAGGTCTTAAACTCAGACCTTAGGTATTGTCCCTGAGCTTCTTTGCTCAAGGCTAGAGCTCTACCACTTGGGAAACAGTTCTACTTGTGGCCTTATTAGTAGTTAATTGGAGATAAGAGTCTCATGGACTTTCCTGCTCGGGCTGGCTTTGAATCTTGATCCTCAGATCTCAGCCTCCGAGTAGCTAGGATTGCAGGTGTAAGCCACTGGTGCTTGGCTCAAGATGATTTTTAGAAACATTTTATATGTTCTAGTTCCTTCCAAAAGAGCCTGGTGGTTGTTTGCCCACGATTATTTCTCATTTTCAAAGTTACTAATAGAATGATTACTTCGGCAACAATGACCATATTATAATAGTGAATGCTGATACTTTCCTCTCATTTAGATTCATCAATAAAACAAAATGAATAATCATGTTAGCCTTTGGGTAATACATGGAATTAGTGTGTGAATAATATTATCACTATTTTTTTGCTGACCAGAATAACACAGAGTATTATATACTTTTCTTTATTTGGTTTCTGATCTCTGGTCTCTGGTCTCTCCCTCCCTCTCCTTCCCTCCCTCCCTCCCTCTTCCCTCTCCCTCCCCCCCCTTCACTCTCCCTCTCTCCCTCCTTCTCCCCCTTTCCCCACTCTGTTTTTTTTTTTTTTTTTTTTTGCCAGTCCTGGGGCAATGAAAAGTTTATGTTCACTACTACTTTATTAGTTCCACACACAGAAACCTGTTGCTTTTCTATTACAATTTTACTCATGAGAAAGTACTTGTTCAGAGACATTAAGAAGCACTCCACAGGTCACACAGCATTAAAAAAATAAATTATTATAAAGGAGATGCACACACGGGTTACAGTTACGTAAGCCAGGTAAAGAATACATTTCGTTTGGACAATGGCAGCATACAGCATTTAAAGACTTTTCTTTAATCTATAACTCTGGGCCTGGGCAACTGTCCCTGAGCTTCTTTTGCTCAAGGCCAATACTCTACCACTTGAGCCACAGCACCACTTCTGGCTTATGCTGTGTATATGGTACTGAGGAATTGAATCCAGGGCTTCATGCATGTGAGGCAAGCACTCTACCCCTAAGCCACATTCCCAGCCATATTTGGTATCTCTTATTTGTGAAATTTTTACATTTTAAAAGCTGTTACTACCCCCCCCCCCCCCCACCCAGTGCCAGCTCTTGGGCTTAAATGCAGGGCCTGGGCACTGTCCTTGAGCTTTTGAGCTCAAGCCTAGCACTTAACCACTTGAGCCTAAGCTCCACTTTGGGCTTTTTTTTGATGGTTAATTGGAGATAAGAATTTTGTGGACTTTCTTACTCAGGCTGGCTTCAAACTGTGATCCTCAGAGCTCAGCCTCCTGAGTATCTAGGATTACAGTCATGAGCTACAAGTGCCAGGCTTAAAAACTGGTTTTAATTTTACTGATGTAATGTAACAGGGAATTACTCTAGCTTTTTTCCTTTCCTATTTTGATGGTGACAGTGAGAAACTACCATTCTAAGCCTTATTTTTGCCTTCTTTGAAAAAGAAGCCCTCTGGTAAAGTCATTCTGTATCAGAGCAATTGTGACAGGACATGTTTATTGGTTTATTGTATTTTAAAATGTGTGTCTCTATGAGATTACAAATGGGCACAATGAAAGCAGCTGTTTATTGGGCTCACTCTTATATTCTCTAGTTATATTGCATAGGAATGCCATATACCAAGAATAGATCAGCAATGGATTAAAAAAAATATTAAACAGATGCACTGAACTTTTTTTCATCCTGAGTGTGCTCAGCAAAGCGACTCCTAGAATTTGGGTGAAGAAGATTTGAGTTCACAGTAATGGAAGGGCTGTGGGTGTCAAGGGCATGAGCACTGACGTGGGTTATTCCCAAGAGGACGGCTGCAGCCACTGGAAACTTCTGCAGATGAGCTCAGCCGCCTGCTTTTAGCAGGTGATTCCTGGGAGAAATATTGCCAGCCAGGGATCTGAGCCAACAATGATATCAGCAGCCGGCAAACAGCAGCTGCTGAGAAAAATGGCTTCTCCTCAAAGTCTTGTCAATGCCCCATTGGTGGGCAGAAGCCTTGATAGATACTGAAAGGGATTCTGGGAAGTGTAGTTTCTCAGTGTAGATAGCTATGGCTGAGGGTTGATAAGGGTCCAGTCATCACAAGGAGCCATTACATGAGGACAGACCTTTGTATTGTTAGAATGAAATAGAGTTAGCCTCTCCAAGGAGGGGGACTTTTCTATTTCATCTAGGTACTTATGGAAGAGTTAGGTAAAAGAGCAAGACAGTCACTCTCGTCTCCCACAGTGTAGCATGGGTGAATTGACTACATTTCCCGGCTTCCTTTCTGTCTAAGTGAGATCACAACTTGTTCTTGCTTGACAGGAGTGATGTGCCTCTATTCTCTGTATAGGCCTCTAATCATTGCTTAAGGATGAGTGCCCTGGTGGGCAGAGCTTATTCCAGGACTCCCACAGAATCCTGTCTGCTTATTTCTCCTAGTAATTGTCCACATGCTCCTCAGGTGTTGTCCAACAAGGATAGTAATGTGGCAACTAAGTAAAAAGGTCTTCCATTGTTAAATATTAACAAACTCCTAATAAGGTGTTTTTATTTTTTAACTGAAAATGTTGTAGAAAAATAAAGCTGAGTTAACAGAGGTGCCTTTGCTTAGTGTCATTCGTCTTCTTGATTAAAGCCCAGAACTCTTGCGAGTGTTTTCATAAGTTTAGTAGGACTTACTTGACAAACTGGGGATAAGCCAGGAGCCGGATATATACTTGGAACTTCCTTCTAATTGTGTGGCAAGATCAGCTATTGGATATTAGCCAAGTGATTGTTCTGATATGCTTTAGATCCTCTTACTAAACCACTTTAATCTTAGCAACATCGATGAAAAGGGTAACAGACAACATGCTAAGCACTATATGAAGAGCTTTATGTTCACTGCTACTTTATTACTTCCACACACACAGAAACGTGTTGCTTTTCTATTATGCTTTTACTCATGAGAAAGTACTCATTCAGAGACATTAAGAAACACTCCACAGGTCACACAGCATTAAAAAATAAATTATTATAAAGGAGATGCACACACAGGTTATAGTTACGTAAGCCAGGTAAAGAATACATTTCTTTTGGACAATGTCACCTCTCTTCATGCCATATAGCATTTAAAAACTTTTCTTTAATCTATAAAATAGTTGTAATCCAAGTCCTTGTGAAATCTTATCTCCAAGTAACCACTCAAAAACTGGAAGTGTTGCTATGGCTTAAAGTGGTAGAGTGCTAGCCTTGAGCAAAAGAGCTCTGGGACAGCACCCAGGCCTTGAGTTCAAGCCCTACAACTGACCAAAAAAAAAAAATTGATGTATTTATTGGCAAAGTCTGAAATACTAGAGCAAGAAGGGAATTTTACATACCTTTTATTCAGGTGTGTGTTGGGTCATTTTCTTTTCTAACTGATCTACAAAAAATTTTTTCTTCACATATTCAATAAGAAACCTCTCTTAACTTCAAAGTCATATATTTATATGCATTTCCCCAATTGTACTGAACATATTTATAAAATCTTTCCTTTAAAACCATTGCTTTTAAAACCAGAGATCATGAAATTATCATATTCTTACTGACTTTAATACCGAGAGTGATTGTTATCATTTGCTTTTTCAAACCACTCCAGTATCTAAAACGATAAAAGCATTTTCTTGGTGGAATTTTGTTTATTGTGCCTATAAGTGTCAATAGTATATTTATGAATACTCATGTCAAGCTCACAAACAACAACCAAAAAACTTACTAAAATTAGCTTTTAGTATGAGATATAAGCAAACCAAGTCTCTGTTTTGTGCTGTGGTATTACTATCTGTGCTGCTGTGAATGGAATTGCTGTTATTATTTTCCTCATTGCCACAATTACTTATTGGGTACCTGTTATTTCTACTCACTATGCTAGGTATTTACATACAAGATTACTGACCTTTAAAATAACCCTGAAGAGCAGGACATGGTGGTGTATACCTGTAATGCCACCACTCAGGAGGATGAAGCCGGATTGCAAGTTCCAGCCAGCCTGTGATATACATATATAGAGACACCCTGTCTCAAAAAATTATAAAATAGCCGGCGCTGGTGGCTCACGCCTGTAATCCTAGCTACTCAGGAGGCTGAGATCTGAGGATCACAGTTCAAAGCCAGCCCAGGCAAGGAAAGTCTGTGAGACACTTATCTCCAATAAACAACTAGAAAACCAGAAGTGGCACTGTGGCTGAAGCGGTTGAGCGCTGGCCTTGAGCTGAAGAACTGAGGGATAGCAGCGCCCAAGCCCAGAGTTCAAGCCCCACGACCACCAAAAAAAAAAAAAGAAAGAATATTATAAAATAACTCTGAAAAGTAGATACTTTGAGCCTTATTTTATAGGTAAACAAGCCTAGGCCAAGGGAAATTTAAAAACTTTACCATGATAGAAGGCCAGTTAGCACCAGAGATCAGATTTGAACTGGATTTGAAATTGTACTATCCTCATTCATTACACTACAGTACTTTTCCCAGCTCATTCATGAAGACATATCAGAAACATACACTAATGTATTTACTCAGGATGAAAGAAACGGATCAGCCATATATTTAAGAGACTGCAATATAATACAGGCTTCCAAACATACAGACCTATGTAGTCCTCTCTGTGAGCCTCCTTGGCTGGAGAAAAGGAAAAGCAGAGGACATGACAGCTACGTTACTAGACAGGACAGGGGTGAGCAAAGTTCCTTCAGCTCCTGGGGTTTCCCTGAAGACTACTAAGGAAAGATAGGGCATTCGCCTCTAATAGCAAATAATGTTGATCCCACAAGCACTACTGTTTTGCTTCTACAATGTAATTTTATTATTTTATTTTATCTTTTTATTTTTTGTCAGTTTGGGGCTTGTACTCAGGGCCTCGGCACTGTCCATGAGCTCTTTTTGGCTCAAGTCTAGCTAGTATTCTACCCCTTGAGCTGCAGTGCCACTTCCAGTTTTCTGGTAGAGATGAGTTTCATGGACTTTCCTGCCCCGGCTGGCTTTGAACCATGATCCTCAGATCTCAGCCTCCTGAGCTGTAATCCCAGCAGTGAGCCACCAGCACTCCGTTTATTTCTACAATTTTAATGGGATAGTAAAGGAGAAAAAAAGTTTGAAGAGAAAAGAAGGGAGGTTGGCCCAATAAAATGAGAAGGTTTATTATTTTTTTTAAGTTAAAGTGTGATTTTATACTTCATTCACCACTGGGTGGGGAAATTTTTACTTATGACTTCACTGTTAAAACACTGCCCAAATCCCCAACTACTGCTCATCTGTTCCCCATCCAGAAAGCCTCTTGCCCCCCTCCCCCCCCAACCCCCACCTACCCCTAACACGGGGCTTGTTAGTAATTCTCTGTATTGGGCTCACTTGGGAAGCTTTACCAGTCTTGCTCTGGGGGTTCTTTCAGGATATTCTAATTTAATTGTTTGGGGTCTGGGGGATTTTCAAACTTCCCCAAGCACCTCTTAGATGCCATTAAAATTTAACCAGCCAAACGTAGCTTAAGTCAGTCCTGCAAACGTGGGTCTCCAGGTCGAAAAATACTCAATTCTTAAGATGGAATAGCATGGGTCAGCCACTCTGGTAACATTCTTCTGACTTCATGTCCTCTTGTTTCTACTTTCCTTCTATCTCCACAAAGAACCCAAGGCCTTCCAAGAAGAAAGCAAGCTTGCAGAGAGGAGTTCCTGTTGAGTTTCACTTCCTGCTAGAGTGGGAGCTCCTTCCTGCTCCAGTACATCAAGCTCACCTGGGCGTTCAACTCGTTAGGGATGGGGTTGCTTTCACTGGCCTTCCAGGTGAAGCTGATGCTCTTGAAAGTAGAATCGAGGATATTTAATTTCCTGCTCAACTCCAAAAGCCCAGACCCAGGCCGGTGAGCAGAAGATGGTTGCGTTGTGGACCCAGAAATGGAGCGCAAGGCTCTAGTGTGACCTGGGGCCAGCTTGGCAAGAGGTAGGTACGGTACCAGGCCTTGACTTACGGGCGGGAGGAAAAATGGCAAGTCTTCAGGAATTGTGTTCTTCTTGTGAGAGGGTCTGTTCTTTTTCTCCACATCTACAGGATCTGACTCATTTTCCCCTCCTGTGTCTGCCGTTCCTGCTTCCTAGTGCCCTCTGCTTTGCTAGGTGAGGTAGTTGAAACAGCTATTTTGTTGTTGTTGTTGTTTGCAATAGCTCTTTATAATTGTTATTGTTAAGGTGTTATACAGAAGAGTTATTGTTTCATCAGTCAGGTGATGAGTACTTTTCTTGTTGGACAATGTCACCCATTTCCTTGCTCTCTTCCAGTTTTCTCCTCCTGTCCCTGCCCACAAGTTGCATAGTTCATTTTCCACATAGTGTCTGCATTTGTTCACCCTTCATCCCTCCATTTTTGTGCCCTCACTTTGTTCACTTCAAAAGACAGATGAAAGAATAGGGAGGTGGGTGTAACCTGCTTTAATTGGATTTCCAGGTGAAAGTAGAACCGAGGATAAACAGTTAAAGAAAACAACAAAAAGTGAAAATAACACCCTTCCCCCAACAGCAGCAACAAAAAAATCTTTGTTTCCATTTCCTGGAATTCATTCTAATAGTATTTTAAATGTTCAGAGGTGTTATGCCTTTGGGTTCCTCCTCTAACAATTTCCTCCTTTAGTCTCACGGTTTCTGTGTGAGTGCTTAGTGTCCTGAATAATTTCTCTTGTTCCAGTGTATTTTAAATCTGGCTTCCACCTATGAGAGAAAACATATGCTGTTTGTCTTTCTGACGTTGGCTTTCTTCACTTAACAT
Source organism: Dipodomys spectabilis (assembly GCF_019054845.1). Taxonomy (NCBI): domain Eukaryota; kingdom Metazoa; phylum Chordata; class Mammalia; order Rodentia; family Heteromyidae; genus Dipodomys; species Dipodomys spectabilis. Next base: position 4,756,375 of record NW_024870974.1, read on the forward strand.
GCTTAGTTCTAGTTTCATCCATTTCCCTGCAAATGATATAATATTCTTTCTAAGGGATGAGTAAAATTCCATTGTGTATAGGTACCACATTGTTTGGATCCACTCTTCTATTGCAGGGCATCTGGGCTTTTGTGAATAGTGCAGCAATGAACATGGATGTGCAAGTGTCTTTACAGTATCCTGGCTTGTGATGTTCTGGGTAGATGTCCAGGAATGATGTGGCTGGGTCATAGGGAAGATTTATGTGTAGTTTTTTGAGGAACCTCCAGATTGCCATTCGGTGTGTTTGTAGTAGTGTACATTCCCACTAACAGTGCGATAGATCTCCTTTATTCCACATCCCCACCAGCATTTGTTTGAATTCACGATGTTGGCAAATTCAACTGGGGTGAGATGGAATCTCAACATTGTTTAGATTGGCATTTCCTTTATAGCCAAGGATATTGAGCATTTCCTCATATGCTTCTTTGCCATTCTTACCTCTTCTGAGAAGTCTCTCCTTAGCTCTTTTGCCCATTTTGTGATTGGTTTATTAGCTTTGGGAGGTTTAATTTCTTGAGCTTCTTGTACATTTTGGATATTAGGCCTTTGTCTGATGTACTGCTAATAAAAACCTTCTCCCAGTGTGTTGGCTATCTTTCTAGTAACTATGTCTTTTGCTGTGCAGAAATTTTTTATTTTGATATCCTATTTGTCAAGTCTGTCTCTTACATGCTGTGCCCCTAAGACTTTCAAAAAGTTTCTGCCTATGCCTGTAAGTTGTAGTATTTCTCCTCCCTCTTGCAGTAATTTTAAAGTTTCAAGTATGACGCTGAGGTCTTTGATCAATTTTGAGTTGGTATTAGTGCATGGTAACGGCTAAGGATCTACCTTTAGGTTTCTGCATATGGATATCCAATTTTCCTAACACCAATTGTTGAAGAGATTTTTTCCAACCATATATCTTTGGCTCCCTTATCAAATATCGAGTAACTATAACTTATTTATCTAATATTTATTTCTTGGTCTTCTAGTCTGTTCCATTGGTCTTTTGGGTTTGTTTTTTATGTCAGTGCCAAGCTTGTAACAGCTATTTTTAAACCAAAATGTTCAGTGGAACTATGAACAGAAGGAAGGGGACTAGGAGGAGTGCACTGATGTTGGGGACATGGCAGAATCACCAGGAAGTAGATAGTTGCAGGTAGCTTAAGCCTTTCATTCTAATTGCTCAGAAGGCTGAGATCTGAGGATCAAGGTTCAAAGCCAGCTCACGCAGAAAAGTCCATGGGATTTCTTTTAAATCTCCAATGAACTAGGAAAAAGCCAGAAGTAGAGGTGTGGGGGAAGTGGTAGAACACCAGCTTTGAGTAAAAAGCTGAGCAAAAAAAAGCCCAGGGAGAGCATGAGGTCCTGAGTTCAAGCCTTAATGCTGGCATGCACGTGCACACACGCGCACACACACACACACACACACACACACACACACACACACACACACGACTTGGATAGTGAGGGACACAGTTTTAGGGTAAAGCACCTCACCACCTAAGCATTCCATTCTTCCTCTTGGAAAGGAAAATTCTCAGCCTCAGGTGGGATGGCTGTCCAGCTGACACACAGAGGAGTGTGGCTGAGTACAGAGAATAGGGCACTCAGACTGTAAATGCATGGCAAGTAAGTCCCTCTTTCCTACTAAATAGAGCAGGGCAGGTGAGGAAAACTGAAGCAAATAGTTCAAAACTACACCTCAAGCCCTCAAGTTAATTTCTTCCATGCTCTTACACTCTTCTTTTGCTCACTTAACCTTCATGGAAGTTGTAATTGATGTTTCACAGTAGAGGGGAATAGGGTGAAAGACCCAGCAAGCTCACTCTACATCCTAACATGCACCTAGGACTCTCTAATACCAACTATAGTTTTTCACATTTGAAAACAGAAGTGGGTGAACGCGCGCGTGCACACACACACACACACACACACACACGGAATGTTTTCCCTTTACTAATTAACCTATAAGCGTTTTGATGAACTTCACAATAGCTTTATAATTCTTATGTGTTTACACAATGGTGACCATGAGTCCACCATTGGTGTATTAGTCAGATTTTTAACGTCATGGTGACCTAATAACTGACATAAACAACTTAAGGAGAGTTTCCTGGGGAGGGAGGGTTCAAGATTTTGTTGTTCGGATGGTTTGGGTCATGGCTGGTTGGCTTCATGCCCTTGGACAGAGCATCATGAACATAGGGACATTTGTTCATCAATGGTAGAGAGGAAAGGAGAACTTACATCAAGGCAGACAGGAAGCAGTAATAGGGAGGTGCCAAAGCAGGACCTGCTGACCTACTTCCTCCAATCAGGTCACAATTTCTGCAGCTCCATCCCCTCCCAATAACATATTCAAGCTTGGAATCCATCAATGGATGAAACCATCCACAACCGTCATGATCTTTCTGGCTCTGGAAACATCTGCACAGACAAACTCAGAAGGACACTTTACTAATCTTTTAGTTGTCTCTCAATTCAATCAAGTGGATAAATACGATTAATCATCATAATTGACTATTCAACAGTCAAGTTTGCAGTTGGAGACATCCATGTAGCCTAGTTCTGACAAACTATACACACAGACACAGACAGGGGTGAGGGTAATAAATTGGTCCTTTTTTTTTTTTTTTGGACTGGGACTCAAACTTGGTATCTGACATGCTCACTAATTGGTAGGTGTCCTTCCCCCTGAGCCATACCTCCAACCCCAATAGCTTGGTCTTTAAGGAAAATGTTGCCCTAGTCATTGAAGCAAATCAACAATAGGAGAACCTGGGACTTACCATGTTTTCAGAGCTGCCTTTGGATAAATACTCTGTGACTTGCTACCTGACTTTTCATATCTGGTCTTGTGTGTTATCATTCTCTCTCATTCTATTATGTGACTTTGATTCCCCTGGCAGTGATGTAAGTGGTAGCCAAGTTCCTTTTGCCTTCTGTATGCTCATTGCTTACTGGGTACATTTGTCTTTGGTTCTATTTTTCCTATACAGTGAGTCTGTTCATGGTGATTGCTGCACTCTTCCTTTTAGAACTGCAAAAAAATTAAATTTACCTGCCATTTATCAACTTATTCCTATAGCAGTCGTCTTTGTGTGTGCGCATGTATATGTGTGCTACTACTGGGGTTTGATCTCAGGGCTTTAGTGCTATTCCTGAGCTTTTCTGGTCACACTAGGGATTTACTACTTTAGCCACAGCTCTACTTCTATTTTTGTTTTATTTTTTAATTAAGTTTTTTATTGTGAAAATACTGTACAAAGGGGTTACAGTTACATGAGCAAGGTAATGAGTACATTTCTTATCCAGCATTGCTGGCTCCTCCTTTGTTTTTCCCCTACCATCCCTTCCCTCCCACCTCCTCAGCTACATACTCCTTTCCCCCACCCCACTCCCCAGACTAAATTGTAAAGTTCGGTTTTCAACATAGCGTCTTGTACATCTCATTGTTGCAATGAGTCAATCTGTACCCCTATTTAAACAATTTGTTTTTCCGTTCCCCTCTCCAAATTATACCAACATCAAATACAGTGAAAACAGGGGTTATACTGTGGGGGAAGGACATACAAAGCAACCAAAAAAAATAACATGAGGGGCTGGGAAGGTGGCTCAGTGGTAGAGCGCTTGCCTTGCATGCCTGCGGCCCTGGGTTCGATTCCTCAGCCCCACATAAGCAAAAAGGAAAAAGCCGGAAGTGGCGCTGTGGCTCAAGTGGTAGAGCATTAGCCTTGAGCTGAAGAGCTGAGGGACAGTGCTCAGGCCCAGAGTTCAAGGGCCCACGCCCAGACCCCCCCCCAAAAAAATCACAATACCTTATAAATATGTTAGAAACAATAGCAAGGAAGAAAAAAACCACTTGTGTTCCTATCTTGGGGTTCATTTCGCTTAACATCATCTTATCTGACCTTTTCTGCTTGTCCCAGACATATACTAGTTATTGCAAATAAGGGAAACCATGGGACCTATGTTTCTTTGGGCCTGGCTTACTTCATTTAATATAATTTTTTCCAAATCTTTCCATTTCCTAACAAATGGGGCAATGTCATTCTTTCTGATGGAGGCATAGAATTCCATTGTGTATATATACCACATTTTCTTTCTTTTTTTTTTTGGGGTCCGGTTGTGGGGCCTGAACTCTGGGCCTGGGCGCTGTCCCTCAGCTCTTCAGCTCAAGGCTAGCGCTCTACCACTTGAGCCACACAGCACCACTTCCGGCTTTTTTCCTATGTGGTTCTGAGGAATCGAACCCAGGGCCTCATGCATGCAAGGCAAGCGCTCTACCACTGAGCCACCTTCCCAACCCCTCTCTGTAAGTCTTTAGCCCACTTATTTATCAGGCAGTTGTTTCTCTGGGGATTCGTTTAGGGGGGATTAAGTTTTTTGAGTTCTAAGTATATTTTAGATATGCGGCTCTTGTCCATTGTATGGCTAGTAAAGATCTTCTCCCAATCCATGGGCTTTCTATTGATCTTGCTAGCTATGTCCTTTGCCATGCTGAAGCTCTGCAGCTTCATGCAATTCCATTTGTCCAACCTTTCTTTGATTTGTTGTGTTTCTGGGTCTCTATTAAGAAAATTTCGGCCTGTGCCAAGGAGAACTAGGGTTTCTCCTATTCTATCCTGTAATGTTTTCAGGGTGTCTGCTTTGACTCCAAGGTCTTTGATCCATTTGGAGTTGATTCTGGTGCAGGGTGATATATAGGGATCTAGCTTTAGTTTTCTACAGGTGATTAACCAATTTTGACAGCACCATTTACTGAAGAGGCTGTCTTTCTTCCATTCTATACTTCTATTTTTGTGTTGTTGTTGTGTGTTTGTTTTTGTTCATTGTTTTTTGTCATGGTGGTTAATTGGAGATAATAGTCTCACAGACTTTCCTGCCCAGGCTGGCTTTGAACCTGATCCTCAGATCTCAGCCTCCTGAGTAGCTAGGATTACAGACATGGAATCCAGGAGCAGAGTTATATGGTTAGTAGAAATGTAGCATGCCCTTATGGTTTAGGAGAGTTTATTTATACTGCAGACTACAGTGAGAGGTCACACCAGACAATTCATTGCTGGCTTTTCACCACATGTGACCAGATCTGAAGCAGAGTGATCCTTATATTCTGTGATAGAACACCAAACGATGCCAGATTCTAGATCTCTGCTGTCTAACTTAGGGTTTTCTTCACTTATTTCCTGTGCTTTATTACTATTGGGGAAAGGAAGGAGATTCCGGAGTCTGTTTTTGATGAGCTCTTCAAGTGAATCAAAGTAATCTCATCTGTTCTATATCTAAGCAAAGGTCCCCCTCCAGGCTTTGCCCGGCTTTGCAAAGCTGGCATTCACGTGTCTGGGGGTGGGGGAAAAGTAGGGGCGACGATCTGGTGCACTGATAGTCAACATCTGTTTTCACTTATTTCTAGTGTGCTTTACTGCATGGAAGAGTGAGAGAACTTCATGCGGTATCGTCTTCCCTCTTGGCTGGCGGTCCAAAGGTGATTTAGGTTTACCACTCAGATGCACTTGAGTGAGATTTGAAAGAAGTGAGGCACAGGCCTTGCGTGGGTACCATTCCGTGTATCCAACATTAGGGTGGCTTCCTGATTGCTAGGTTGCAGCTGCTGAGTGTCACAGGTAGGTTTGTGATGGCAACGTAATGGTTTTATTCATGGTTAACTGAGGTAGTAATGTTCTCAGTCATTTCTGAAAACTGTACTTGTTTATTTAGTTTAATGACTGACCACTATCTAATTATGGAAAAATATTTTCTGCTTTGCTGCCGTCTATTTAAAAAGTATCTTTAAGTAGTAGAGGGATTTTAATTCAGCATGTCAGTTTGTGAGCACAGTGCGTCTTCAACATCACTCCTTGCATTGTTTTCCCTAGATTTTTAAAACAAATCTACTTTTGGAGGCTGAGGAAGAAACAATTTTTTCTTAGTTTTTAGGAAGGAAATATACTATCCTATTGTCTTCTGGAAATTTGCTTTATGATATATTTGTAGTAATAAAGTTCCAGATCTTTAGGTAGCTAAAGCTTTCTATTTCCTTTCATGACTGTCTTAGGGAGTTTGAGATCATAATTCTTTCAACATTTCATGTATACCTTATCAAACTGAAAGCCCTGCTGGTGGTAAAAAGAAGATATTAGCCTCTACATGAATCATTTTCTATTGGTGTATTATTTTGCAAGAAGATTTAATTTTATATCTCTTCTGATTTAATTTCATATCCCCTCTGAGTTTTTGGTGTTGTGTGTATGCCTTCATTTCTTCTTTTTTCCATTCCCAGTGTTACTTTGAACATTTCATTTTATTGCTATTTGTCATCCTACCTTTATGGGTGCTCTGTGTAATTGGAGAGACTGATAAGCAGACATGGACTTTTTCTGGTTCCTGTATTTGCATCTATGAGCAATTAATTAATCAAGGCTGTAGGAAGGATAGGGACACTGGCTTCCTGTAGGATAAATACACAAGTGGGTTCAGAAGAAACTCCAGATTTAGACATCGTGTAAAAGTATGGTGTGTTGCATTTGCTGTATTTTGAGTAATATTTGACAAGTGCCAAGGTAAAGATTTGGTAAAAAGGTCTGGGAAGGTGGCTCAGTGGTAGAGCACTTGCCTTGCATGCCTGAGGCCCTGGGTTCGATTCCTCAGCACCACAAAAGCAAAAAGAAAAAAAGCCAGAAGTGGCGCTGTGGCTCAAGTGGTAGAGCGCTAGCCTTGAGCTGAAGAGCTGAGGGACAGTGCCCAGGCCCAGAGTTCAGGCCGCACGATTGGACCTCCCCCACCCCCACCCCCCAAAAAAAAAAAAAGATTTGGTAAAAAGCATGATAGGCTTTATTGCCGGTATCCTTTTTGAGTGTGTGTGTGGTGAGTACTTGGGCTTGAACTCAAGGCCGTGGTGCTGTCCTTTAGCTCTTTCACTCAAGGCTGACACTTTACCACTTGAGTCACAGCTCCACTTCTGGAACTTTTTTTTTTTTTTAATAGTCCTGCGGCCTTTTCTGCCAAGCCTGGCTCCAAACTATCTCAAACTTGGCCTTCTGAATAGCTAGGATGACAGTTGTGAGCCACCAGTACCCAGCTTTTATCCACAGAGTTTTCTTTGACCTGGTATTTCTTCCATTTTCGTCTCAAAGTTGTTTTCATATCTCAAAGTCTTTAGAGAGCAGGGAAGAGAGAGAGGCAGGAGATATATTCACTTTTATAAAAACAGTGGGTCAATTATCCTGAAAGAGTTTGAAGTTTATTCTGTAGCTGGGGGCAGCCACAGAAGGGTTTTTAGCTTGGGAATGAGAGAGTTAGGTTTTCATGTTAGATGCTTACTTTTTAGGATTGCACATGGCAAACAAATAATGACGTCAGTGACAGAAACATGCAAAGTGCTTAACATTTATTTACTCAGAAATATCTCTACTAACCTGATACAGAAAAATGTGGAATTGCTAATTACAGATTACTCTAAATAACTTAGCTACACATAAATGGAAATTCAGGATCAAGGGGGAAAGTCTCTGCATAAACGAATGCCATGGTTTCTTGATTCATTGACAAACTCAGAATTGCTGGGGGAGCTGGTAAACCAGAAACCAACCTATAGTACAGTCATTATGGGGGCTAACTTCAAAAGTGATTTTCTTTGCAATGTTTTTGAGAAGTTGAAGATCAAAGAATAAAATGTAAATTTTAAGTTAGTAAGTAGAAGATTCATGTATGCTGCTTTCCACAATTTAGGGACTAGACACGAGTTAAGTTTCTACAGCTTGAATGGTTAGCCTAGTATTATTATTATTGTTATTATTATTATTTTTGCTTGGGGTTTGAACTCAGGGCCTAGGCGCTGTCTCTGAGCTTCTTTTGCTTAGGGCTAGCACTTACCACTTGAGTCACAGGGCCACTTCTTGCTTTTTCTGTTTGTGTGGTATTGAGGAATTGAACCCAGGGCTTCATGCATGCTAGGCAAGCACTCTACCACTCAGCCACCTTCTCAGCCCTCTCATAGCTTTAATGATCATGTATTTTATTTTCTCTCTGATTTTTTGATATGCCTCAGAGGAGGGGTTAAAATATTGTTTTAGTCTGGTTTTGGGCAAATTTTGAAGTAGTACTGTTTTCTGTACATTTTTTATTGTAAAAATGCTGTACAGAGGGGTTACAGTTACATGAGCTAGGTAATGGGTACATTTCCTATTGAGCATTGTTGCCTCCTCCTTTGTTTTCCTTCCTTTTTGATATATGTAATCTAATCAATCTCTGGGTGATGGTGAAAAGCTTGAGTATCATATTGACTAGACATGCTTGGCTATTATACTGCATTTCCAGGCAGCCAGTTTCTGTCATATGATACAGTATGTTGATCTCTTCTTGCCTGGCTTAAAGCATCAAAAAAGCTGAAGTACTTGTGAAAGCAGAACAGAAAGACCCCTCGGGGAGTAGCACCTGGTAGACATGTCTACATGTGGATTTAAGACACTTCCTACATGTCGATGTATAGATTTATTGTGTGATGTTCAGCATGCAACAAATGGTAAGTTATACATAACAAGAGTCTAGTTAAGGAATACTAGGCATCATTTGTAATAATTCAATCTGAGTACCACATGGACAAAACCAAAGAATATACCTACATACTGGAGGAGTCTCTTTTTCCAAGTTGCTTTCTGATTGATTATGCTTTTGTAATTTTACCAAGACCAAGAGAGAAGGAATAAAAGCTGGAAAAGGCTTTATGAAGGATGTGATAACTTGAAGAACAGTTAAATAGGTTCAGAGAAGGAAGGAATAATCTGGATAAGTAAAGAATCATGAGCAAAAATAGAGATAACATCATGATTGAGGTCCTGTGAGCAAAGACAGAGATCACACTGGGCTAGGAAAAAAAAGGTACTCAATTTAAGGAATCAAAAGAGTTCGTTTAAAAAAGTCAGTGGGGAGACATAGTTCACAGTCTATGCAGTGTAGAGTGCTTTAGCTTGTGGATTATGGTCACAACAAGGTCATTTAGAAAAACAATGAGCTGTTTCACATTGAATCATCAGGTGTAATTTTTAAAAATATTCCATTTGAATACCAGTCTCTCTTGTTGCTATGCTATAGCAGTAAATGTACTTATTTTTAACCTCTAGGTTAGCATTGAGTAATCTAGAATTCCTTTGGTTTTAAACATAGAATGTTTTCAGAAGTATAAAGAGCAGAAATAAAAAGATTTATTTATTTATTTATTTAGCCAGTGCTGGGGCTTGAACTCAGGGCCTGGGCACTGTCCCTGAGCTGCTTTTGTTCAAGGCTAGTGCTCTACCACTTGAGCCACAGTACCACTTCTGGCCTTTTCTGTTTATGTGGTACTGAAGAATCGAACCCAGGGCTTCATGCATGCTAGGCAAGCACTCTACCACTAAGCCACATTCCCAGCCCAAAAAGGATTTTTGATAGAAGAAAACAAATCAGTTGTTTTGGCTGCATATAATATATATATATATAAAATATATGATACTATATGTATATATGTACATATATATTTATATGTGTATATATATTTATGTATATGTAAATATAGGTGTGTGTATATGATGGTATTTTATTAATCTATCAGGAAGAGTGATCTTATATCAGTTGCAGGGAAATGGATGGACCCATAAAAATGTGTTTTTTCCAAAAGGGTCCATTCCTAACAGTAAGGGATGTGCAGGGGCCAAAGGAAGACCAGCCAGCAACCCATTACTCAGTCCAAATCTATTGGTCCTTTGTTTTGAGAATGCTATAATTTTTTTTCTGCATGAGAATTGTAAATGGAAAACTTTAATATATAACTTTAAGTGTGTAGGAACACTCAATATGAATTTTAGATCCTCAGATCTGGCAGCAAAAGTCTGCATTTTGTAAAAAAAAATATATATATACTTGTAGCAGGAATATTTGCATGCAAAACATCTTATTTTTCCCTGAATTTCATGCTTTTATCAGAAACCAGCACTTTCAGTATTTTAAATCAGTATCTTCTAAAGCCTGTTGATGGGATACATGAACTGGAAACTCTCTAGCTATGTAGATCTTGAAATTAATCTTTCTCAATAGGGAGATCATTTTATTGGGAATCAAGATGTTGCTTCAGCAGAGAAATAGAGAAGCAAATATTTCATGATATGACAACGTTACAAAGGAAATTGTAAGTGAAAGAAGATGACTTGACATTTGAAACTTCCAGAATTATTTACTGAAACTGGAGGTGATTTTTCCACATTAACTGTCTTGGTTAACTTCTTAACAACAAAGCAAGTGAAAAATTGAAAAATTTTAAGATGAGATGATTCTAATGCCCTACCAAAAATGAGAAATCCTGCTTTCTTTTTAGTAGATGACTATCTCATTTGTATCTTCCCTCCCTCCCTCCCTTCCTTCCTTCCCTCCCTCCTTCCCTCCTTCTTTCCTTCAAGTTAATTAATTTTTATTGATTATAAATGGGGTTTGAACTCAGGACATGTGGTTGCTAATTAAGTGCTCTACTATCTGAGCCACACTCCAGCTGTTTGTACGTGGTTATTTTTTCAGGTAGAATCTCACACTTTTTTTGCCTGGACCAGCCTCAGTGTGCCATTCTCCGGTTAGTCCTCTCCAACAGCTTGACCCTTAAAATTTATTATTGAATGACACTTGAGAACAAATTAATAGGTTGCTTTGATATCTTAATATATGTATACAGTATGTAGTATTTTAATCAATCTAAACATATCTGTCTCCTCTTTTTTTGGCAAAAAGTTAAAAAATATTATTGGCTGGCTACTTTACTATGCAATAACACACCACAATTTCTTTCTTCCACCTCCAACATAAAGCATTCTTAATTTCCTATTGAGCTAATATTAAATATTATAATTACAAATTCTAGGAAATAGGGGCTCTTAGCTCTTATTTTGGGTGTTCTGTTTTTCTAATAATTTTCTGAGATCTTTTTCTCCACTCCTTTTTTAAATAATCCACTATCTTGCCTACTCCTATTGCCTTCCTCTCTTGACTCTAACTTTATTGTTTTGACAATTATTCTTTCCCACCGAAGCTGCCATTGCTCTCTCTCTTAGTGTCTCTTCTGGCTTCCTTATCAACTTCACTCATCCACATCCTTGTGTTCTTTGTTTAGCAGACTTGTCCCTTCCGTCTCACAGGCTGGTTGTGCCCGACTCGCTCAGTGTGAGCTGCTGTTGGAGATCATGAACGCTTGGCTCCTACTTGGAGAAACTTCCATTCTTCTATCCATCCTGCCAAATCTCTGTCTGCATGTAAGATGGAGTGTGAATTTTGCCTCCTGATGAAATGTGGAAAGGGCTCTGATGGACCTTGGATTCTTGGCAGGATGAAAATCAATTTTTTTTTCCCCAACCAAATGAAAACCAGCTTTGAATATAAAGGACACATTGCTAGAGAATATGTCTTCATTTTGTAAGTTTTGCCAGCCTGCCCTTCAGAAATCTGCTGTGAAGACAAAGGAATCATTTCCAAAGTATCTCGCTGATGTTTAAATATGAACTTTCTGAAAGTTTCATGCAGGATGAACACCAAGTCTTAAATGTTGAACAACTGTGCTATATTGCTCCAGTGAATTTCATATGGTTTGATAGCATGATTAGGCTTTTGTAGTGTTGAGGCCACTCTCAACAGGGTTTGCAAAAACAAACTTCTTCAAGTAAAAAACAAAATTGACAATCAGTCTAGGGTTAGACTATTAAATTAATTGTAGTTTATTAAGAGTATCAATAATGAATTAAGAATGAGATTCAGATAGGAAGAAATTTAAAAATTATTATAACAAAGCTATAGTATCAAAAGGAAGCAGTCAATATTGATTTCCTTCCAAGTTTTGGGTTGTACTGCATTTGAAGTATCATGTTTCTTCTACAGAATCTAGGGCTGACAACTCAGGATATCAAGGGAGATTGACTAGAAGAGAGTCTATGTGAGAAATGGGTAAATGAGTGGAGTGCTGGTCTTAAAAAAAGTGTAAGCAAATCAGAGGACCCAGTTACTTCTTTCAAACATCTTAGGGCTTTTTTTTTTTTTTTTGTCGGTCATGGGGCTTGAACTCTGGGCCTGGGCGCTGTCCCTCAGCTCTTCAGCTCAAGGCGAGCGCTCTACCACTTGAGCTACAGCGCCACTTCCGGTTTTCTGGTGGTTTATTGGAGATAGGAGTCTCACGGTCTCTCCTGCCCGGGCGGGCTTTGAACCGCGATCCTCAGATCTCAGCCTCCTGAGTAGCTAGGATTACAGGCGTGAGCCACCAGTGCCCGGCACATCTTAGGGCTTTTAGTGCAAGAGGCACACAATGTGTTATATAGACACTAATTGGGGAGATGCATAGAACATAGGGTGTTTTTAAGGGTATAAAAGAAAGCAATGATATAATTTTTATTTCTATGAGAAAATTTCTGATTTAGGGTCTACATGTTGATTTAATTGAAATCTATGTTTGTGGTACTTAATTTACAAGTTTGTTGACCCGTGAATGCTTTGTAGAACAAATTCTGTAATCATAGGTCACTTAATTTTTCTTGGACTCAATTTCTTCATCTTACCACACACATAGCAGGTCATATGTAATTTATGGCATTATTGTTTAATAAAAATCAAATATTACATATTTGATATAAGTTACTAGGTTGAAAGTGATTTGAACTACTTGGGTTAGATTTGTTCTGGATAATGACAGGCTTGTCTATGTACAATGTGTGTGTGATGGACAGTACTGGCATTTGAACTGAGAACCTCAAGGTTTTTCATCTTGCTTGTTTGGCTGGTGCTTTGCCACTGTTACGTTCCAGATCTGCTTTTATTGCTAGTTATTTTGGAGATGGAGTCTCAAGAACTTTTATGGCTAGGCAGACCTCATGATCCTTCAGTTCTCAGCCTCCTGAGTAGGTAGAATTATAGGTGTCAGCCTGTCAGTACCTGTCTTTTTTTTTTGGTTTCTTAAAAAAAAATATTGTTATTGTAAAGGTGATATACAGAGGGATTACAGTTACATGCATCAAGTAATGAGTACATTTCTTTTAGAACAGTGTCACTTCTTCCATCACTTTCTCCCAGTTTTTTTCCCCTCTCCAATCTTCCTCTCCTATAAGTTGTAAAGTTCATTTTCACATAGTATCTAAGGAGTACCACTGCTGCATTTGTTCAACCTTTGACCCACTATTTCTGTCCTCCCCCCGCTTTACCCTCCCCAAACACACAGTCTTCTATACAAGACAAAAGGAACAGAAATGAAAAACAGTGACAGAGAAAAAAAGAAAAAAAATAAACAAGAAGCAAAATAACATGGAACCTCTTGTTTCCGTTTTTTTGGAGTTCATTTCGATAAACATATATATATATTTATGCACATAGCTGTTGAACATTTGTGGTTTCACTGTGTGTATACCTAGAGTCCTGTATAATTTATCATGTCCAAGTATATTTTTTGTTGTTTTCCCATCCCATGTGTTTACTTGTAGATTTATAGGCACTTTCTAGTTACAACAAATGAGGGAACTCATGCAACATATGGGTTACTTTGCTTAATATGATTTTTTTCCAGGTCTTTCCATTTCCTTACAAATGGAGCAATATTCTTTCTGATGAAAGCATAGAAATCCATTGTGTATATGTACCACATTTTCTTGAACCATTCGTCTGCTGAGGAGCATCTGGGTTGCTTCCATTTCTTGGCTATGGTAAACAATGCTGCAATGAACATTGTTGTTCTGGTAGCTTTAATGTGGACTGGTTTGTGTGCTATTGGATAAATGCCCAGGAGTGGAATTGCTGGGTGATAGGGAAGTTCTATGTTGAGTCTTTTGAGAAACCTCCATACTACTTTTCAGAGGGTTGAACAACTTTACATTCCTACCAACAGTGTAGTAGCATTCCCTTTTGGCCACATCCATGCTAGCATCTGTTTTTGTTAGTTTTATTGATAATGGCATTCTTTTCTAACTGAAGTAAGGTAGAATCTCAATGTAGTGGGTTTTTTTGTTTTTTTGTCCGTTGTGGGGCTTGGACTCAGGGCTTGGATGCTATCCCTCAGCTCTTCAGCTCAAGGTGAGTGCTCTACTGCTTGAGCCACAGTGCCACTTTCGGTTTTCTAGTGCTTTATTGGAGATAAGAGTTTCATGGACTTTCCTGCCTGCGCTGGCTATGAACCATGATCCTCAGATCTCAGCCTCCTCAGTAGCTAGGATTACAGGTGTGAGCCACTGGCACCTGGCTTTCAATGTAGTTTTCATTTGCATTTTCTTTATGGCCAGAGATGTTGAACATCTCTTCAGGCATTTATTGCCCATTCTTCTTCTGAGAGATCTCTCTTTAAGTCTTTAGCTCATTTATTAATTGGGTTGATGTTTCTTTGAGGGTTTGTTTTTGTTTGAACTATAAGTATATTTTAGATATGAGGCCCCAGCTAGTAAAAATTTTCTCCCACATTGTTCTTCCTGCAAGGACTGTTTTTGCTATTTGGGGGTCTTTCATTATTCCATATAAATTTTTAGATCAGTGCCTGATAAATTTAGTGGATTACTTGTACAATCCAAACTCACATCTGAAAGCAATTCTCAGCTCTCTCTAGGTGGAGGAGCAGAAGTACAGTTAGTGCCCTTGATGGACAAGTTGATTGGTTTCTTTTGTATTTGACTTTTTTATGTTCAACTTTTTTCTTCCCTGTTCTTGGAGCTTGAACTCTGGGCCTGGGTGCTGTCCTTTAACTTCTTTGTACTCAAGGCTACCATTCTACCACTTGAGCAACAGTACCACTTCCAGCTTTATCTGAGTAGTTTATTGGAAATATGAGTCTTACAGAATTTTCTGCCCAAGCTGTTTTCAAACTGTGATCCTCAGATTTCAGCCTCCTGAGTAGCTAATTTTACATGTATGAGTCACTGGCTCCCAGCTTGACTTTTTTCAGTTAAATATTTTAAAATGTAATTATAAAGGTGATTTACAGGGGGGTCAACTGAGTACCACTGATGTATTTATTTACCTATATTTGACTTTTACAACTTATAATTAGTAAATACTAAGATTCTCTAAGAACATTTCTCAAAAAATTACAATGGATAGCATCAGAACAGGTATAAATAAAATCAATTTATGCAACAAGGCCCTCCAAATTGACCAGCAAGAAAAATTGGTAATGAAAAATTGGTAATATATGCATAAATATTTTATTAAAAATATCTTAGGCTGGGCACTGGTGGCTCGCACTTGAGATCTGAAGATCGTGGTACAAAGATGTCAAGGTATGAGATTCTTACCTTCAATTAATCACCAAAAAAGCTAAAGTTGGAAATGTGCTATGCTAGCCTTAAGTGGAGCTAGCCTTAAGCACAAAAGGCTCAGGGACAGTGCCCATGCCAGATACCTTGAATGGCCCTTTAACGTAAGCAACTGTAATAAAAAGTTGTAAAAATGACAAACTCAGAAAAAAAATGGAATCCTAATCTTACAAATTAATAACATCATGCATTACCTTCCTTCCTTCTTCCTTTCTTTCTTTTCTTTCCTTCTTAAAATCTTTTTCTTTCTTTCTTTCTCTCTTTCTTTCTTTCTCTTTCTTTCTTTCTCTCTTTCTTTCTTTCTCTCTTTCTTTCTTTCTCTCTTTCTCTCTTTCTCTCTTTCTCTCTTTCTCTCTTTCTCTCTTTCTCTCTTTCTCTCTTTCTCTCTTTCTCTCTTTCTCTCTTTCTTTCTTTCTTTCTTTCTTTCTTTCTTTCTTTCTTTCTTTCTTCTTTCTTTCTTTCTTTCTTTCTTTCTTTCTTCCTTTCTTTCTTCCTTTCTTTCTTTCTTCCTTTCTTTCTTTCTTTCTTCCTTTCTTTCTTTTGCTTTCTGTCAAAATCTTCATGTAGAAAGCATTCTTAAAAATTAGGTTGCTTTGGGCTGGGAGGGTGGCTCAGTGGTAGAGTGCTTGCCTTGCACGCATGAGGCCCTGGGTTTGATTCCTCAGCACTACATAAGCAGAAAAGGCCAGAAGTGGTGCTATGGCTCAAGTGGTAGTGTGATAGCCTTGAGCTGAAGAATTGAGGGACAGCACCCAGGCCCAGATTTCAAGCCCCATGACCGGCAAAACAAAAAACAAAAAACAAAAAAAACATTAGGTTGCTTTTCTGTGTCTACCATTCAGTGAAGGATTAAATGCCTGACTGGGTTTTATTATATGTATAGAATTTTCTACATATAATCTCAGAATCTTAATTTGTTCAAAAACAATATCAATGTCATGGTCCTAGAATTCATATGCAATTGATCTAGTGTATAGGATCTAGACCCTGGTAAATTAGAAAGTTCCTGTATTTTTGTATCATTCTGTCAGGGTTGAAGAAGAATCTGCTTTAAAGGAGATTCTTAGAACTGTTGATAAATGACCTTAGCTGATTCAGCTTCGATTCCTGGGTAGAGCTGTGCTTTGTTCTTGCTTTTCATCACGAGATGAGTATCCCTTCCATCAATTTATCAGTGAAATCTCTGCTGATAACTCCCAGATCCATGCAGTCAGTTCTGTCTTACCATAAAAGCTCCCGAGTGACATCACTAAATGCTTACTGGATATTTTCATTTGAATTTCTTATCTCAAAATCCCCATGTTATCTGCCAATGGCATTCCAAGTCAGCAAGACTTGAAAAAAATGCCAGTTCTCTTTCACATTGCCCTTCAGTTTTCTTTTCCTCTACAGTTCAAGAACTTAGCACTAGAGAAGTCTTCCTCCTTTCCCCTTATTTGGAATCTACTAGGTTGATCCAGATTCTTCCTATAGTATATGGTTCTTTGTTATTTCTAGCCTCTTCAAATCTAGCCCCTGAAGCCCTTAATACATCCTGTTTGTACCTGGCAGACAAATGTCTTTTGTTCAGTGCTTTAATCTTCCTACATTCCATTGCTTTCTGTCTTTCTTTCTTTCTTTTTTTTTGTGTGTGTGTCTGTGGTCTGCCAAGTTTGCCCAAGCCAAACTAATGTTAATTCTATCTTGCTTTCTTTCATGACAAGTCTGCCATGTGTGTGCCACACCATGCTTTAATTTGATTAATTCAGTGTTTCCTGAATTGGTGCATCCTACTGATGACACTTGAAATGCTGTTCTTTTGGTAGTACATAAATGACCTTCAAAAGTACGGTTATATAAATACACATATAATACACACAAATGCCTCACACCCATGATCTGATGGATTTTTATTGCTTAGACACAGATGAACATATTAATTTTAAAGTGACAATGTAGATAAAATATTAAATAGGTAACATGATAATACTATGAGGGTGGTATAGGAAATCTGCTATTCACTAAAAGGGAGAAATATGCTGTTTTCATGGTATTTGCTGAGGAGGGTATTTTGCTTTTCCTTTTAGGCCTTTGTTTAACTTAAACATTTTCCATCAAGTCAATGCTGGCAAGTGTGCTGGAGGAAAGGTGCAGAATGAAGAGCAACAAAAGCCATTGCTTTTTTTAAATACATCTTTTTTTTAAAGAATTAACTTTAAGTAGTTGTACAAAGGAGTTGCCATTCAACAAAGCAGTTAATGAATACAGTGCATCTTGATCAGTGTGAACCCTTTCATCTTCCCATCCCTCCCAACCCAAATGTACATCTTTTTTTTTTTTGTGGAAATAAATTTTAAAAACTCAATGACATCAAAATATAATTTGTATATTGTTAGCCATGGAATTTCTAATATATGTATCAAATGTACCCTAACACATACAGACAATTATTTGTACACATTCACATTCTCAATTATACTTTTTTTTTGGGGGGTCCGGTCATGGGGCCTGAACTCTGGGCCTGGGCACTGTCCTTCAGCTCTTCAGCTCAAGGCTAGCGCTCTACCACGTGAGCTACAGTGTCACTTCCAGCTTTTTTCTTATGTGGTGCTGAGGAATTGAACCCAGGGCCTCAGGCATGCAAGGCAAGTGCTCTACCACTGAGCCAACTTCCCAGCCCCCTCAATTATACTTTTGAGGACACATTTTGTATTGTTTCAGAATTAAAACAAAAAATCCAACAGTTCCAAATGTACATCTTTTTAAAGAGATTTTTTTCCTTTGTTTTAGATCAGGACTTGAGCTTAGGACTTGACACTTGCTTATTAGCTAGTGCTGCACCAACTGAGTCATGCCTTCTTAAGAGGTTGTGTGTGTGTCTGTGTGTGTGTGTCTCTCTGTGTGTGTGTCTGTGTGTGTGTGGGGGGGGGTACTGTGGCTTGAACTCAAGGCTTTGTGATCTTACTTGGCTTTTTTCCTAATTCATTATTGTTGTAGAGGTGATATACAGCAGTGTTACCTTTGCACTTCCTCTTGTATAATGAACCTGTTCCCTCATTCTCTCCCATTCCCTCCCTCCCATCTCCACCCACAAATTGTATAGTTCACTTGCATTAATGTCCAGTGCAGCCAGTGTGCGCCACTGCTGCACTTTTTTACCTTTTCCCCTCTGATTCTGTGCCCTCATCCCACCCTAACTAACACTTGTAACGTCTGATCACAAGACTCTGTTGGGAGGTGAGGATGGGAGCATTAGTGGCAGTTAAAACTGTTGGCTATTGGAACAGGGAAAAGAAAGTCTCCAGTTAGTTTTCAAGGGACTGACCCAGGTGAACACCAACTTTCTCCTAAAAAAAGTTGACCAGGTGAAATAGACAGTGAAACTCCAGTGTGGCTGAGAAACGACACTTAGCTTCCTCTGTTTTACTGAGTCTCTGGCTGCTGCTCAGAGACAAAGAGTCTGTCTAGAGTAGACAGGGTGTGAGGCCCAAATAGATATAGGAGGCAAGAAAACATTCTGTGAGCAGTTGTAGCTTGTCTGGTCCCTTCTTTACAATGGGAAAAACCAGTTCTAGAGGAGTTTTGACCTTTGAGAGAAGAAGTCCAAAGTAGCAATTAATGTTATTCATCCTCCTCCACCTAGGTAAGTGCAAGCTTTCCCTGTGGTTAATCACAGAATGTTGATTATTTTCCTGCACTTTCTCCCAAAGGCATTTCCTTGAATGTTCTGGAATGTGTGCTAATCCATTAATTACAGAGCCTTTGAGATACCTTTCCTTCTCTCCTAGTAGTTCAATCAGTCAATTATGAAACTTTTAAAAAAAATCATTTAGTGGTTTCTTATAACCTTAGGATGGTAGTGCTTTTTCAGCCTTTATCAAACAGAGGAGATGTCTGAAATGAAATCGAGGTGTGTTTGTGTGTCAGTGGAAGGGGAGCTGGGATTGAATGTCAGCTTCTTGCTTCAAGTCTGACCTGAACAAGCTGGCTGATGTCGTGCAATCCAGTTGTCTCAGTGCCAGGAAGATGTGGTAGTAGAACATGTCTCGTTCCTCCAAACCAAATAAAGTTGTAGGGTGACATCCTATTAAATTTTGATAGGGTGCTTTTTCAGTGTTTACTTTAAATGTCTATAGATCTACAGAGATACACAAGAAGCAAGTGTTCCAATTACTATGAAAAACTTTTAAGGTGTTTTTATTGTTATAAAGGTCATATACAAAGGGGGTTACAGTTACATAACTCAGGTCAAGAGAAATGCACATTTCTGTTTGGAAAAAGGTTTACTTAAGAGTAAAATTTTGACTTATAGTACTGTGGGTACTAAAGGGAAAAATAACTAGTTTTATTAGTTCTTAGTTTGAGTATCTGGGATTGTTTGTTTATTTTTTGGTTTTTGAAGAGTTAGGACTAGAATGAGGTGAGGAATGGAGTAATGGGCTGTTTATCAAAGCAGGTGCATGGGACGATGATTAATTATAGTTATCCACAAGTTGGCTTTGAGAAAAATCTACATATAACCAATTGGACATTTTGAGCTGAGATATGAAATTTGGCAATTTTTCTGCCTCAGGAAGTGCTTTCTATTTGTTTTCAGTGCTCACAGCTCGTCTTCCAGTTGCTTGTAGTGCAAGTCCCGCTGTTCTGTTACAGTCAGTGATGATATACTGTACAAGTGCCTGGTGTTTTCCAGGGAATTGAAAAGCACTCTGGTCATATACTAAATTCATACTGTGTGATAGGGAAAGCTTATGACTTTATATTTTCTTTCTCAGAGGAAGCTTAGCTAAAGAATACTCTAGGTGGTCATGTTGCTTCTATATCTTGCAGGTTAGCTGTACCATGAGATGGTAATATGTCACTATTAGTGATTTTCTCTATTACCAGTATAAGTAACAAGAACATGCAATTGTCAAGAACTCTAAAAATAATTTTTTATCAGTCTTCTTTATCATAAAGGTATTTTTGTGTTGTGCTAGGCGAGTACTCTGTCCATTAAGCTATGCCCCCAGCCTGTCTGCCTGCCTGTCTACCCACCCACATACCCTCCCTCCCTCCCTCCCTCCTTCCCTTCCCTTCCCCTCCCCTCCCTCCCTCCCCCCCTCCCTCCCCCCCTCCCTCCCTCCCTCCCTTCCTTTCTTCCTTCCTTCCTTCCTTCCTTCCTTCCTTCCTTCCTTCCTTCCTTCCTTCCTTCCTTCCTTCCTTCCTTCCTTCCTTCCTTCCCCTCCCTCCCTCTCTCCCTCTTGTGTTTTTGCTGAAGACTAGCCTTGGACAGTTATCCTCCTGGCCATACTTCCTGCCTAGCTGGACGTATATGTGTGCCACAGCTAGCTTAGCTTACTTATTGTTTTCAATTGGTTCTTGCTAACTTTTTGGCTGGCCTCAAACGGCTGTTTTCCTATCTTTACCACCCAAGGAGCTAGGATTATAGGCCTAGAACACAGCTTGGAAATTCATTATGCTAAAAAAATATGCTAGGATTCAAAAGATTTTGTGCATATATTTTATGTATAGAATTTATAAAGTATCATGTGCTGGTCACTGGGTTTTAATCATCAAGTCGGAATTAGGTGGCATTACCTTCATTTTTACAGCTGTAAAGACTGGTGAAACAGTGGGCTGGGAAGGTGGCTTAGTGGTAGAGCGCTTGCCTTGCAAGCCTGAGGCCCTGGGTTCGATTCCTCAGCACCACATAAGCAAAAAGAAAAAAGCCGGAAGTGGTGCTGTGGCTCAAGTGGTAGAGCACTAGCCTTGAGCTGAAGAGCTGAGGGACAGCACCCAGGCCCAGAGTTCAGGCCCCACGACCGGACCCCCCCCCAAAAAAAAAAAAAAAAAAAGACTGGTGAAACAGTAAATAGAAATGTTCTCAGAAGCTGTTCTCAGAAATGCAGATATGTAGTTAAAGGGAAATGAGAAGAGAAAGCCTCTAATTGAGTGGACAAAATATGATTTCAAGAGTGAGGTAGAATTTCCCTTCATTGCTACCCCATCCAAAAATACCCCCATGTATTTTTTTTTTTTTTTTTGTCATTTATGAGGCTTGAACTCAGGTCCTCAGTGTTGTCTCTGAGCTTTCACTCAAGGCGAGCACTCTGCATTTTAAGCCACAGTGCCACTTCCAGTTTTCTGGTGATTAATTGGAGGTAAGAGTCTTACAGACTTTCCTGCCCAGGCTGGCTTTGAACTATGATCCTCATATCTCAGCCTCCTGAGTAGCTAGGATTACAGGTGTGAGCCATTAGCATCTGGTTCCCACGTGACTTTTCTAAAGCAGAATTTTCCAATTAGAATTGCCCTAGGATAGATAGATGGATGTTTTCATCTCATGAACTTCAGTTGTCATTGATGTTACTAAAGAGGTTAGAAATAGAGATTTGTACCAATGGAGGTTAAATTAGGAGTAAGGCATGGTTTGTGGTGTTTTTTTTTTTGTTTTGTTGTGGTTGATATTCTAGTACTAGGGCTTGAACTCAGGACTTCACCCTCTTGCTTGGCTTTTTTTGCTCAAGTCTGGCATTCTACCTCTTAAGCCACACTTTCACTTCTAGTTTTTTGGTGGTTAATTGGAGATAAGAGTCTTGTAGATTTTCTTTTCTGTTCTTTTTTTTTTTTTGGGGTCCGGTCGTGGGGCCTGAACTCTGGGCCTGGGCACTGTCCCCTCAGCTCTTCAGCTCAAGGCTAGCGCTCTACCACTTGAGCCACAGCGCCACTTCCTGCTTTTTTCCTTTTGCTTATGTGGTGCTGAGGAATCGAACCCAGGGCCTCATGCATGCAAGGCAAACGCTCTACCACTGAGCCACCTTCCCAGCCCCATCTTGTAGATTTCTTGCCTGGGCTGGCTTCAAACTTCAATCCTCTGAAATCAGCTAGGATTTACAGGTGTGAGCCACTGGCATTTGAGTCCTGGCTTGTGTTTTGAAGGAAGGAAGGAAGAGAAAGAAAGGAAGAAAGAAGAAAGAAAGAAAAAAAGAAAAAGAGAGAGAAAATAAACCAGTTCCTGTGTTTATGTTCCATGAAAAGCTACTAGCTATTTTTATAATCTAAAAATTTCCCCGTGTTATTAGATCTTTGACCTTGCACCTGCTAGGCAAGCACTCTATCACAGAACTCCATAACCCCCTGGGCCTTGAGGTCACTTTTGGAAGGGCGCTAATGCCATTCATGGAAGATTTGCCCTCATCCCTAATCTCCTCACCAAGGCTAGCCTCCTGATGAATTTATGGTGTAAGATTTAAACATAGGGGCCGTGGTGACAAAAACATTCTGATTATATTAGAGCCTTAAGCTAGCCATGCACACACCACAGGCAATTCTTAGGCAGCCCAGCCCTTCATTCATCTTAGCATTTTTTTCTGTGAAAATAATAAACCGTGGTCTCTGGAGTAAATTCCTCCTGAAGCATTACAATTGTGTGGGAATCTCAGCATCCATATTGTTATTCAGCAGAGACACCAAATGAATATATAATAAGCGTGGCACTTATTCCGTACATGAATTTGCATTAGAACTGAGACTATTTTTAAAAATCAAGACCAAAACATAGTTTTGCCTTAAATTTTCTTCTACCTTTTCAAAAAACATATACACTGAACAATTAGGTACTTCAGCTGTTTAATTCACAATACTCTGAGATATATGACAAATGCCCAGAGCAGAACAAAAGCAGAAAATTTCCCTTCATCATTGTTTCTATTTATGGTTGAAACATGCTTCATTAAACAGCCCTGTCTTGTTACTGAAACAGTTCAATATGGTTTTCCACGATTAATGTTCATCAGTATTCACCCCTTAATTGATTTATACCTAAGAAATGGAGTTAGTATTCTAAATGTTTTCTATGCTACAATGAGAATCTTATTATCAAATGAGGTATAGGGTAAATTTTAGGAAGAAACTAATTTCAATCAATCAGTAAAATTATCTCTGCGGAGAGTTAAGTGATAGTGTGATGTAATCTATTCCTCCTCCCCCTCCTCCTCCTCCTCCTCCTCCTCCTCTTCCTCCTTCTCCTCCTTCCCCTCCTTCTCCTTCTTTTTCTTCCTCCCCCTTCTCTTTCTCCTCCCCCTCCTCCTCTTCCTGGTCCTGGGGCTTGAACTCAGGACTGGGCACTGTCCCTGAGCTTCTTTTGCTCAAGGCTATCACTTTACCACTTGAGTCACAGTGCCACTTCTGTCTTTTTCTGTGTAGTTTATTGAAGATGGACTTTTCTGCCCAGGCTGGCTTTGAACCATGATCCTCAGATTTCAGCCTCCGGAGTTGCTAGGATTTCAGGTGTGAGTCACTGATGCCCAGCTCATGTACTCTATTCTTTTACTCAGCAGTTGAAATATTTACCATTTTCCAGTTATCAGTCAGCAGGAAATGGTGCTTTAGTTTGGCTTGCAGTGCTGGGAACACGGCATTTCTGCGTAGGGAGGTGCAGTGAGCTAAGATCCAGGAGAGGTACAGCTTCGCTAAGCAGGGCCTCTGTGGCCCTCAGATGTCTCCTCAGTAAGATGAAAGAAGAGTTGGCACTTGTTTCCCTTCAAGCCCCGATGTTTTGTAGCTAATCACAATATCTGCTTCTACCACAAAGCATCTCTTCCATATGAAAGACCAGGAATGACAGCATATACAGATTCTGTTTACCAAACAGCATCGACAGCAACTCTAGTGGAAAGAGAGCCCAACTGGGAAGGGGAAGATTTCAGTTCTGTAAACAGCTGTGTCACCTTGGGTAGAATGCTTTGTATTTTAAGTCCATAAATATTAAAAATATTTACTATGACAGTAATTAAAATTAACTACTTAAAATTAATATAATTTTTTAACCTGTCCTCAGGTTCTGTGGGTTGAATAATGCAGTAAAATGCAGATAGAATGGAGGCATAGCCAGAATTGGATGTGGGATGCAGGAAATCTTGGGTTTGATCATGTCAGTAAAACAATATTTGCCATAAGAAAATTATCCAAAGCAGTTAGACCAGCCTGGTAAATAGTTAATACTGTACTCAGAAATACTTGGGCAGGTGCCAGTGGCTCATGTCTATAATCGTAGCTACTCAGGAGGCTGAGATCTGAGGATCACAGTTGGAAGCCAGCACAAGCAGGAAAGCCCAAGAGAATCTGTCTATCTATCATCTATCTATCTATCTATCTATCTATCTATCTATCTATCTATCTATCTATCTATCTATCTATCTATCTCTCTCTCTATCTCTCTCTCTATCTCTCTCTCTATCTCTCTCTCTCTCTCTCTCTCTCTCTCTCTCTCTCTCTCTCTCTCTCTCTCTCTATCTATCTATCTATCTATCTATATCTATCTATCTATCTATGTCCTGGGGGTTGGACTCAGGACCTAGGCACTGTCCCTGAACTTTCACACTCAAGGCTAGTGTTCTACCACTTTGAGCCGTAGCACCAGTTCCCATTTTCTGGTGATTAATTGGAGATAAAAAGTCTCATGAAGTTGTCTGTCAGGGCTGACTTTTAACCCGGATACTCAGAGCTCAGCCTCCTGAGTAGCAAGCATTCCAGGCATGAGACACTAGTGCTCAGCCCATGAGATTCTTATTTCCAATTAATCACCAAAAAAGGCAAAAGTGGAACTGTGGCTCAAGTGATGGAATGCTAGCCTTAAGCCCAAAGCTCAGGGTCACAGCCTAAGCCTTGAGTTCAAGCACATGCACAATAATATTATTAGTTTCTCTTTATTTCTTGTGATGTAGGTGATAAAATGATGGAAATAAAATTTAGTATGACAAAAGGTTCAAAATCTCTATCATTTGATTATAATTTGCAGGAAATGTTATAGAAATTCCAAAAATTATATTAAGTGAAGTAAGCCAGGCCCAAAGAAACATAGGTCCCATGGTTTCCCTTATTTGCAATATCTAGTATATGTATGAGTCAAGCGGAAAAGGTCAGATAATGTGATATTAGGAAAATGAACCCTTAGATATGTATTTTAATGCTTTATTTCATGCATTTGTTTCTAACACATTTATAAGATTATCTCTTTGTTGCTTTGTATGTCCCTCCCCCACAGTATAACTCCTGCTTTCACTATATTTGATGTCAGTATAACTTGTGGAGGAGATGGGGATAAACAAGTCGTTTAAGGATACAGGTGGACCTGTTGCAACAATGAGAAGTACAAGTTGTCATGTCAAAAGGGGGGGGAGGATTAGGGGGGAGGGGGGAGGCTGGGAAGGGATGTGAAGGGTAAACAAAGGAGGAGGCTGCAATGCTTGATAAGAAATGTACGCATTATCCTGCCCATGTAATTGTAACCCCTCTGTACAGTATGTTCACACAAAAAAAAATTAAATTAAAAAAAAAAGAAATTCCATTAGTGTATCCTCAATGAACCTTCTAGAGGAAGGGATGGGATTTTGTTTCCATGAGCCACCGTGAGATAATGCCTAGTAATTAGCATAATCTGGAAGCCAAATAAGTGGGGGAAAAAAAAACCCCATGTTCCAGGATGTTGCAGATCAAGTCAGATTTCTATAAAAAGAATCTGCTGGCTGTTCAGCTAACAGGACATCAACCATAAAAGCAGAGTTTAATGGATTTCAATCATTAAACACAAAATCACAGAGCCAAGTGTTATGTGCATTGTTAATTATACGCTGTGAACCTGCAAGGGGAAAATGTAGCAGAAGTATCTGATGAGATGTTTTTCCTTTTCTGATTTTTGAGAATCACTGAAGAACAGTGGTTGCTTGGAGCAACTCCTCTAAGGAAAGTGAGTGCTTTTACTCAGACACAAAAGAAATAGGCAGAGGAGGATGGCTGACAGCACTGAGTGCTTTATAAAGATACCCAACCCCTTGCTTTCCGTAGTATTTCATTTCCAGGAAACAAACACGGCCTACTTGAGAGGATTCTGTGTGTGTGCATGCACGCGCATGTGGCTGTGTGTGCATACACACGGTGTTGAACAATATTACAAGAAATGATGATGTTGGGCATCAGTGGCTCATGTCTGGAATCCTAGCTACTCAGGAGGCTGAGATCTGAGGACTGCAGTTCAAAGCCAGTTTGAGCAGGAAAGTCCACGAGACTCTTATTTCCAATTCACTACCCAAAACCAAACCAAACCAGAAGTGGAACTGTGGCTCAAGTGGTAAAGCACTAACAAACAAAGGGTTAGCACCCAGGCTCTGGACTAGCACAGACACAGACACAGACACATGATAAAATAGCAACACTAGTAAAGAGATTGGCTAAACTCATAGGGTTAACTGTCATCACTCCAACTCAAATGAGATGACTATGAGTCAATCACTATAGTTAGTCAAAGAAATGAATGTTAACCAGGTCTGCATTACATATTCATCAAAAAGCCCAGGCTTGTCTGATCATCTGATTGTTATGAACTGAAAATAGAGGGAAATCGTTCCAAGACACATGGAGAATAAACAAGGAGATAGAATGGTTACTGGACAGTAAGTGAAACCCATCTCCTTAAGGGGATTTGTGGCCAGTACATACATACAAAGTGCTTCAAGCCTAAACACGAACAGCAATAAGAATGAGATGCATGTGGAATGCCATCTGTTCTTTTGTACACCACTGTCACTATTATGTTTTCCATGTTCATTTAAGTAACTGATGAACTATATTTAACTCATTAAATATCCAATAATCTTTAACCCCTAGTGGTAGACATTGGGGGGAGGGGATGTCTAAATACAATGATTTAGAGTATTTTGGAAACAAAATTACTTTTAAGGGAAGTGCCACAAAGGAAATTTCTTCTGAGAGCTGCACTAGATAAATTTCTACTTCATAAATGTGGATATGTATGAAGAATTGTCATAGCTTTGTGGTGACATTATTTTGATCTTGTCTGATATGGGTATAGATCTTGTGTGATTTTGGAAATTGGCTAACGTTTTTATGTTTCTAATGTTTATTTTTTTTTCTGTTGTTAATTTTAATTGTTCTGTAATTTTGTATTTTTACATGAAATGTGGCTCTTGCAGTCATAATTTTATGAAAGCTAGAATGCATACTGTCTCCCTTATTTATGGATGAAGGGGCAGAGGGCAACTTGAAGGGACTATATTCAGAAAAGAGAGGGAGGTTATTATGTTTTGTTTCTATTGCACCAGATTCATTTTTTCCTGGAGAAAAGGATTAAAAATGTCATTCATTAAGATAGTTAGCCAGAAGGTAGATACCCAATAGTTACTCTACATCTATAGAAGCAAAATTGTGCAACTATTTGATAAGACAGCTTTAATCAACAGAAATCATGGCTTACGGCATGAATGGATTAAAAAGATGTATAAAAACTTGTGACATTGTAATTAAAAACATCAGGTGATAACTGGCCTTACTGACCATCTAAAGGCATTTTTTTAAATTCAGGATTTGTTATTTTCTCATAGGAGTGTTCTAGCAAACCCACTAGAAATTAAAGAATTTTATGGTTGAGAGTCTAGTCAAAACAGCATAGGTCATAATGTCTATTTTTTGGAGCAATCATAGGAAGGCATATCTATAAGAATTATGGCTCCAGATGACTTCTGTAGATCACTTTAAAAGGCACATCTATGTTATTTTCTTATACTGAGATTTTCCCTTCCCACTGTATTTTTGTTTCTGTGGTGTGCAGATCATAACTTCAATTTTCAGTGGATTATTGAAAGTTTTAAAAACATCTATTTTTTGTTGTTGTTGTTAATGGCTATTAGTGACCCACAGGGAGAATAAAGTTGCAGGGTATACTTTCAGGTGTATTTCCTCCCTCTTCTCATCCTTTCCTACGTAGCTAGTTTGCATCACTTTGGACAGACATTTTTAGCGATCATTCAAGCCTCTGGAATCAATTCTTGAAAGAGACAAACACAGAAAGGTCCATAGGCAAAGAATTAAAATCTCACCCTTGGGCTAGGAAGGTGGCTCAGTGGTAGAGCGCTTGCCTTGCATGCACGAGGCCCTGAGTTTGATTCCTCAGCACCACATAAGCAAAAAGAAAAAAGCCGGAAGTGGCGCTGTGGCTCAAGTGGTAGAGTGCTAGCCTTGAGCTGAAGAGCTGAGGGACAGCACCCATGCCCAGAGTTCAGGCTCACGACCAGACCAAAAATAAATAAATAAATAAATGTTAAAAAAAATAAAATCTCACCCTTGACTCAATTTACTTTCTAATACTATGCTTCTAGGTGCTAGAAAAGCAGTATATCCCCATTGTACCCAGGAATGTAGTTTTATAAACTACCTAGTTGAAGCATATTTCAGGAAATTAACAATATTTCGCAGGTTTTTTTTTTAACCTTATAATGAGTTTAATGGGCTTGGTGATACTTCCCTCTAAAAAGCTACCATCTTATCTGAGGTAACTTTGTGTGTTGGACAACACTGAATTGCTTATGAAGAATGTTGACCTGTGAAACTACAAATATAGCAAGAATGTGTGTATGTGTTTGCTTGCTTGCATATTTGCCAGTACTGGGACTTGAAATCAGGGTCTCACACTCTTGCTTAGCATTTTTGGTGGTACTCTATCACTTGAATCATACCTTATTTCCAGCTTTGCTGGTTAATTAGAGATAAGAGGGTCTTGGATTTATCGTCCCAGGCTGACTTAGAATACTGATTCTCGTATCTTGTATCTCAAATTCCTGAGGTAGCTAGGCTTACAAGTGTGAGCCACCAACACCTGTCAGCAAGGATTTTTCAAACCCTCTTTGTATTCAAGTAGATAAATATGACCCCTCCCCCCAAGAAAAAGTGTTTACTATGTGGGATGGAAAGCAGGAAGAACCTTTTAGAATTAGATACTATAGAGGGTTTTTGCTCCTTGGAGTTTGTATACTGTCTACAGCAAAGAAGAAACTCCTTGTTTATAGGTGAAAAAGTCTTGATTTAGGATTTTAAAATGTTCTGGAAGATTCTGATGAACTTTCTACCTGCAATAATGAATGGCAACTGTACACCAAACAAAAATAATATCAGCTGTGGGATTCTCGAAGTTGCTTGACATGACTTGCTCCAACATACTTTAAGCTTGTTTGCTTGCAAATATCTTTCAAATCACAAAGCTATATATAAATGAGCCCATTCATCTGGATGACTGATTATGGTAAGAATGCATGCCATTTCTATCAGCACACATGTCTAATTTAGCTGGATTGAAATGATGCTCTTTTTCATGATCTGATTCTAACATTTGGAGACAACCAATCATTTAAGGAGAGACATTCTTAGCTTCCAGAATGGTAGAATGCTTTAATTTTGAGGGTGAGTGAATTATAGACAATTTACAGGAAAACACACATCAGATATGGTTCAGTCTCAATTGTCATCTGATAGATAATAGGTTGTTTTTTTTTTTTTTTGTCGGTGGTGGGGCTTAAACTCTGGGCCTGGGCGCTGTCCCTGAGCTCTTCAGCTCAAGGCAAACACTCTACCACTTGAGCCACAGTGCTACTTCCGGTTTTCTAGTGGTTTATTAGAGACAAGAGTCTCAGACTTTCCTGCCCGGGCTGGCTTTGAACTGTGATTCTCAGATCTCAGCCTCCTGAGTAGCTAGGATTACAGGTGTGAGCCACCAGCACCGGCAGATAATAGGTTTAAGTTGATGATTGAAAAGACTCTCGTGTGTGTGTGTGTGTGTGTGTGTGTGTGTGTGTGTGTGTGTGTGTGTGTGTGTGTGTGTGTGTGTGTGTGTGTGTGTGTGTGTGTGTGTGTGTGTGTGTGTGTGTGTGTGTGTGTGTGTGTGTGTGTATTTAGTTTTGGCAGTCACTGGTGGCTTATTTGCTGGGCTTTGCATTTTCTTATGTAAAACAGTCATGTCCTCTTCATTCAATTTAAGTTCTTTTTCCATAGTCTCTCCTAAATACTCTATTATTTTCCTGTGTGTCAACATACCATCCTTCTTAAGCACAATCAACAAGACAGCCTTGTTTTAATACAATTCAACCCCTGAAGGGAAAATATTTTGTCATCATTTATGTGGGTAATTACAGGTACTCCTCCTATAATTTATTAAATTATAAACTTAGTTGTGGGTTTTGGTCACACTAGAAAGTTGTCTGTCTGGTTTTGTGCTCTCCTTTAGGAGTTTAGGACACTGAAGCAAGGCTTTATATTATTCCATCTCCGTAATGTGTGTGGATCAGAGGAGTTTAAATTTGAGAAAGGAATGCGGATCTTTCTGGTGATGTTTTTAGTCTCATGGAAGCTCGTGTAATCTTTTTTTTTTTTTTTTTTTTTTTGGGGGTCTGGTTGTGGGGCCTGAACTCTGGGCCTGGGCACTGTCCCTCAGCTCTTCAGCTCAAGGCTAGCGCTCTACCACTTGAGCCACAGCGCCACTTCTGGCTTTTTTTTCTTTTTGCTTATGTGGTGCTAAGGAATCGAACCCAGGGCCTCATGCAAGCAAGGCAAGCACTCTACCACTGAGCCACCTTCCCAGCCCCTTGTGTTATCTTTTAAGATCTCTTTCTCTCTCTCCAAGATTTTGAAGTGATACAGTTCACTACAGGTCTTCAAAATATTTATTGTGACAATGTAGCTCAGTAGTAGAGTGCTTACCCTTAATATGTGAGGTCCTGGCTTTGACCCAGTCCCCCACTGAAAAGAATGAGAAAATAAGGGATAGGCTATTGCTCCCTGTTTTTTCTCACAGTATGTTAGTTTATAAACAGATGTTCTACAGAAGCACAATTAAAATATAAGAAGTGAGTTGTGGTATATTTTAATCATTCTTTGTTTCAGAAATCAGACTTTTCTTTGATAATACTGCTTTCCTTCACTTGATCTCTTGATTAATTCACACATTTTGTTGCTATTGACACGTTTTGTTGGTTTGCATAAAAGAGGTTATAATAAGTAATTAGATGGTTTTAGAGCAGCAGTATAAACTTGTATTGTTTGAAACATAGTCTAAGTGCACACTTGGTGTGCCTATATGGATTTAAAGGTGCAATCAGTGTTTATATATCTTTTTATTTAAATATGTATATAGGTATGTATGTATCTGGCTCTGACCACCACTTAAATACATTTCCTTTTAGTTATTTCTCTATGCACATTTGTTTATATGTGTCTATCTCTCTCTCTATGTGTATATTTGTGTGTCTCTATACATGAGTATATATACACATATATGTATATATTATAGGTTGATGTTTGTCTCTACTCAGATTTGTGTATTAAAATGCTGATCTGCAATGTGGAATGTGTTTGGGGATAGGACCTTTGGAATCATGAGAATGGGACATTCTAGAGTGGGATTTGTGTTCTTATAAGAAGAGACAGGAGAGATTTCCATTTTCTTACTCTATCTCCTTCTCTCTCCATCTCTTTCTTCTTTTGCTCCTTCCCTTCCCTCTTCGTCTCCTCCTCCCTCCCTCTCTCTTCTTCCATCTCCTCCCATCTCTCTTTGCTCTTCACCATGTGAAGGTACAAGAAGACTATAGAAGTCTAGAGAGAACCTTTACCAAAATCTGACCACGTTGCCCCTTGAACCTGAACTTTCAAAACTTCCAGAACTGTGAAGAACACATCTGTTGATGCTAAAGACACTCAGTCTGTATTATTATTATTATTTATGTTAAAATATAGAGGTCCAAATTAACAAAATAGAAATTTGTAACAGTATTTTATGCAACTGTTCTGGGCTCAGACATCAGACAGAATCAGTTTCATGAGGCAATTTCATGGGGCAACTGAGCATTGTACTTTGAGATGTTGCTGCAAAAGACATTGCCTGGAAGTGGCGCTGTGGCTCAAGTCGTAGACCGGTTGACTTGTGCTGAAGAGCTCAGGGACAGCGCCCAGGCCCAGAGTTCAAGCCCCATGACTGGGGTAGGGGTCGGGGGGAGAGGGGAGGGGCATAGATACATTGCCTCAACCTGGGGAAAGAAGACACCATTTACACACTCCTATCTATCTATTGGTAATATACAAAGCTAACTTGTGGGTGTTTTTCAAAATCATTAAGGGGTTTCCGGAATTGTGAGTCTGAATAACTCCATATTATCACATCCTATGGATATGAGGAGATATTTTTGGTAAGGTATTCAATAGGCAACAAATGAGGAAAGAAAACCCCACTAAGATCTAGTTGCAAATGTTAACTTTAGGGTTTGAAATTAATAGAAGAGGTCATAGACCTGGGCTCAGAGAGGCATGTTCCAATGCTGTTTCTCCTCTTTCTGGCTATGTGATTTTATTCAAATTATTTAAACTTTCAAATTCTTCAAATTATTTAAATTTTCAGAGCCTCAATTTCCTCAGTGATAATCACATCTGATTTCCAGGATGCCTTTGAGGATTAAATAAGATAACGAGTCTTAAGAAATCTAAGGAACAGTAGGCTAGCAACCTGAGGTAGCCATTGTAATGGTTTCTAGGCAGGCAAATTAATTCCTGAATTTCTCCTTTCAATGAGATTTTAAATGGTACTATCAATGCTATAGTGAAATAAAGCACAAGGTTTTAAAAAATATTTTTTAAAGGAGAAAGAAACAACCTCCTCTTGATATACCATCTGTTTTGCATTGTTGATTGGAATGTTTTAATGGCTTAAAAAATAACACTATAACAATGCAGAACAAATTAATCCTTGGCCTGGTATTGGTGAGCTTGGTCATATCATGGAGAATGCTTGTTTTTGTATGTAAATTTTTGTTTGTTTGGTTGCTAGCTTTTTCTGCTTGAGAGAAAAGTGAACTTAGCATTTGAAATACTGAATAGCATGTATTTATGGAGATATACTATTATTGTTTCAGTATTTCACTTAATTCATTAAAAAATTATAAGAGTAATTGGTCTTCCTGGTAGAAAGTTTGGAAACCATAGATAAATGAAAAGAAGGAAATGAAATTATATATAATCTCACTAGAGATAATTCTTTTATGAAATGCATTTGTACCACAGATACATATATTTGAAACAAAAATTCAATCATGCTTTGATAATTTATGTTTTCAACCAAGCAACTCATTTTAAACATTTACTTGTACTCCATATTGTTAATTCATTTTATTTTTAATACCTACAGACTCCCATTATAAGTACCAGCATTTATTTAGTCAATCTACTATCACTAATCTTTTAGCTTAAGCATTTTTTTGGGGAGGTCTGGTCGTGGGGCCTGAACTCTGGGCCTGAGCACTGTCCCTCAGCTCTTCAGCTCAAGGCTAGCGCTCTACCACTTGAGCCACAGCGCCACTTCCGGCTTTTCTCTTTTTGCTTATGTGGTGCTGAGGAATCGAACCCAGGGCCTCAGGCATGCAAGGCAAGCGCTCTACCACTGAGCCACCTTCCCAGCCCCAGCTTAAGCATTTTTGTACTGAGTCTTTGTGTACGTCTATAATATTTTTTATTTCAAATGATATTGTGGATTGAGTGTGATAGGCAAAAAATGTTGAAAGTCGGGCGCTGGTGGCTCATGCCTGTAATCCTAGCTACTCAGGAGGCTGAGATCTGAGGATCCTGGGTCAAAGCCAGCCCTGGCAGTAATGTCTGTAGACTCCTATCTCCAATTAACCTCCAGAAAACCAGAAGTGGCGCTGTGGCTCAAGTGGTAGAGCCCTCGCCTTTAGCTGAAGAGCTCAGGGACAGTGCCCAGGCCCAGAGTTCAAGCCCTATGACCAACAACAACAACAACAACAAAAGTGTTGAAATGTTTAATATCATTATAAAAGGAAGTCACCACCTAGGGGCTGGGAAGGTGGCTCAGTGGTAGAGTGCTTGCCTTGCATGCATGAGGCCCTGGGTTCTATTCCTCAGCACCACATAAGCAGAAAGAGCTGGAAATGGCACTGTGGCTCAAGTGGTAGAGTGCTAGCCTTGAGCTGAAGAGCTGAGGGACAGCGCCCAGGCCCAGAGTTCAGGCCCACGTCATAACACGGTATTTATTCTTTTAGTGTTGCAGTGCATATTTTTCCAATCTCTCCTTTCTTTCTCCTTCCTTCTTTCCCTTTTTCCTTTCCTTCCTTCCTTTGGACTCTTTGAGATAGAAGCTCACTATGTAGCTTAGGCTGGCCTGGAATTCATAATCATGCTCTTAAACATGTTAACATTGGCTGGCTCACCGCACATAGTCTGTTCCTTTTTGGTCTTCACTGGGTCACGTTTGTAGCTAATTGGATAGACAAGACTGAAGCTCTTATCCCTTGATATTTCATCGTATGCTCAGTTCATTATATCCTGGTTCCCCTTCTAGTTACAGATTTTGAAAGCTGAAAGACATATCGTTTTAACTAAAAATGGTCTGGAAACAAAGGTATGACAATGTCTCTCTTGGTCAATTGACAATGCTATCCAGACAAAGACCACCAGGAACATACCAATAACTGTTGATTAAATTGATTGTATGTATTTGAGAGAGTCACAGCCAGATATTCGAGTCTTATGCCTACAATCCTAATTACATAGGAGGTAGAAGATGTTAGTTTGAGGCTAGAATGAGCAGAAAGTCTCACGATTCCACCTCCAATTAACCAGAAAAAAGCCAGGTTGGAGGCAGTGCTCAAATAAATAAGAAACTTGAGCAAGTTCAAGGCTCTGAGTTCAAATGCTGGTACTAGGAGAAAAAAACAAAACAAAACAAATAAACAAAACAGCACTTGTATGGCAAAAATAAAGTGGGGCTAAAACAAAAATTGATAAGGAATAGGAGTTACCTGTATTATTCAGGATATGGAAGTATTTGGTATTTTTATGGTAAGATCATGGAGGAGCAGTCTTGTCAACATCTCATTCATCATGGTCAAGAGAGGGTCCTCAGAGCCTGTTGGTAAACTCTGTCAGCTTTCCATTCCTGTGACAAATCACTTGAGAAAATCAATTTAAAGGAGGAAAGACTTACTTGTTTTTTATTTTATTTGTTGGTCGTGGGGCTTGAACTCTGGGCCTGGGCACTGTTCCTGAACACTTCAGCTCAAGGCTAGTGCTCTACTGCTTAAGCCACAGTGCTACTTCCTGCTTTCTGGAGGTTTACTGGAGATAAGAGTTTCACAACCTTTCCTGCCCCTGCTAGCTTTGACCCATGATCCTCAGATCTCAGCCTCCTGAGTAGCTAGGATTACAGGTGTGAACCAGCAGTGCCTGGCGTGGAAAGATGTATTTTGACTTACGTTTTTAGCGATTCCAGTCCATGGTGCTTGGCCCTGTTGCGTTGAGCCTGTGGCAACACAGTACATCATGGTGGAGGCATGTGGAGCCACCCTCCTCATGGCGGCCAGGCAGCAGGAGAAAGAGGAAAATAGTAGGGTTCCAATAGTCCCTAGAAGGGCAATGTTCAGTAAGCTAACTTGCTTATATGGTCTCCACCTCCTGAAGGTTCCACTGTTTCTTAACAGAATCCATGTGTTGTGACCAAGCCTTTGAGTGACATTGAAGATCCCAACTACAATACTCTTCGACATGTCAAGGCCTAGCTGTGGGATCTGCCCAGTGTCTGGCTGTCAGAAATGACTTCTCTTTTCCTCTTTGTATTTCTCAGCCAGAATAATGCTAGGAAAAAAATAGAGGCATTGACAATTTTTATTTTGGTGGGGGGAGCTTGTACATAAAATTTTTATTTATTGTAGATATTAACACCTCTACTTCTGCCTGCTGAATCTTCTGTCTTTCTGTTGCAAAGAGGTGAGGGATATAATTCTAGAAGCTGCAACAGCCTTTTATCACTGTGAGGACAAGGTCAAAGACATCTCAGATTCTTGCAGCACTGATTTGCTGAATTGTATTGTTAATGCTGGATTTCTCACTAAAGGAGGAAGATACTCCCTAGTTATTTTTTAAGCCACTTTAGTTGGCATTTTCTATTTTCTACCTGTCCCGGAAAGCATTCCTAAAACATTAGGTATTCATATTCATTATTTACTAAGCTAAGACTTTTTTTTTTTGGCAGCGAAATTTTTATGATGGCTCACAGCGTATTCTGTTTGGAGGTAGAACTTGGTGATTATTCCTCCCCCTTTTTAAAAATTAGACTTATGTGAAGTGAATTTCTCTTCTTTCTGCCTCATAAGTTTTGCGATTATTATTTCATTTACATGCAGTTGCTTCCTTGGATTCAGAAACCTGCATGAAACAAGAAAGCTTTAGAAGACTTCCAAATTAAGTTTAGCAGAAAGAAATATGTATGCAGCTGCTAACCTGATTATTGAAAGGGTGGATGCATCTATACACATCATTTCTGGATAATTGTCATTACGATGGTTCCTTTTCCCACTGTGATTTGTTAATTTTCACAATGTATTGATTGGTTTTAATGACATAAGAAGAATGCCTGTTTTCCTGAGGGGATAATTCTCTGGTTGCTCATTGCCTCCGTGGTTAAAAGCCTAGGTTCTCTGGTACAGAATCAGTGTCCTCTGGAAATGGAAAATGCATTGACAGGGAAGAATGAGAATAATAGACGATTTCTCCTTATATTTAGTGTGCAGGTAGCGAAAGTGCAGGAACAAACAAAAATCCAACTTGGCCTCATGCTTGCTAGGCAGGAACTTTACTGCTGAATGGTACCTGAAGCCCTCTTTTGCACTGATTATTTGTTGTTATTATTATTATTCTTAAAATTATTTCAAAAACTTTCTGCATTGATGATTTTTCAGATAGGGTCGTGCCTCCTGCCTAGGTGTATGTATGGTCTATGATCCTCCTGTTTTGGGCTTCCTGTCATAGAGCAAAAAATGATTTTTAAAAAGAAGTATTAATATTCGGCATTGTAGAATGGCTTAATCTCTGCAATAGTATCAGTAAAAATTGAGTATTTTAAAATTTTTTTTTATTGTTTTGCCAGTCCTGGGGCTTGAACTCAGGGCCTGGACACTGTCTTTGAAACTTCTTTGGCTCAAGGGCAAGTACTCTACCATTATGTTACATTCCCAGCCCTCAGTAATAATGTATCCCAAGATTTCTGTAAACAGTAAATTATTTAGTAGTTCATATATAACATATATTAACTGTCCACAGTGGTTAATAAGATATCCAAATTCAGAGGCATTTAATAATGAATATAAACTATGACAAATTCTTGTCCACTTAAGTTCGATGTCATATCTTGCAGGGATTACTTGAATACACTATGAACATGTGCCAGGACAAGAAATGGACCAGTGTCTCCCTTTTTCGAGAAAAAATAACAATAAGTCAATAAAAAAATCCTTTCACAATATTAGTTTAATGTTCCTAAGTTGAAATGTTCACTTAAAGACTGATTTTTTTTCCCCTCCAGTTCTTGGAGGCTGATGAAGTAAGCATATCCAAATGAAGTGATCCATATAAACTTTACCCACTGGTGAGTGGAAATTATGGATATTATATTCCTTCACAGTTTAGTAAATTGCAGAGTTTTACTTAATGAGGAGCATGCAGAATCCTCATTATGTAGCCATATTAAGCGTGGGTATTGCTCTGAAGTCATCCCAGAATTCTTCTACATTCTGTGATTCTCTAGGTGACATGCTTTTTGAATTCAACAGAGAATCTGTGCTGGAAATGCTTGTAAAAGAGGGTTAGAAGCTTGTCTGTTGTTCTTATTTTGTGATTTCTTGTAGAAATATCTGTCTTCTTGAAGAACTGAGTTTTGGAGAAGCATGTGCTTTAGTGAACTATTCTTGGGATGTGAGCAAAATAAAAAGAACTCTCAACTGGGCACCAGTGGCTCAAACCTACAATCCTAGCTACTCAGGAGGCTGAGGTCTGAGGATTGTAGTTAGAAGCCAGCTCAGGCAGGAAAGTCCATGAGTCTCTTATCTCCAGTAAACTACTCAGAAAAAGCTGGAAGTGGAGCTATGGCTGAAGTGGTAGAGCACTAGCCTTGAGCAAAAGAAGCTCAGGGACAGTATCCAGATCCTGAGTTCAAGTCCTAGGATTGGCAAAAAGAAAAAAAGAAAAGAACTCTCAACCTTCCTTTAAAAAGGAAGTTTTCTAAGAATTTCTAAGTTTGCTAAGAGCCATAATAAAATAAGGACCAGGAGGCAAGCATTTGCAATTCAGCAAAACTGTACAGTGAGAAATAGGGGAGGGAAAAACAAGATGACAATTCCTTGGCTGATGTTTGAGGGTTCTCTTAAGAAAGAAGCGGAAATTTCCCAGGTAGAAAAAAAGAAGGAAGAATATACGTCCCTATGTTTAGAACCATGAAATGCCATGTGTTATCATACATTTACAAAGTACATTAGGAGTCTGACAGATTTGTGTCTGACAGACATGTGGAGGGATGTCATGAAGGTGGTTTGGAGTTAGATCATGCAAACACTGTATGATATATTTAA
Source organism: Dipodomys spectabilis (assembly GCF_019054845.1). NCBI lineage: Eukaryota > Metazoa > Chordata > Mammalia > Rodentia > Heteromyidae > Dipodomys > Dipodomys spectabilis. Next base: position 4,794,890 of record NW_024870974.1, read on the forward strand.
AGATTTCAGGTGGTGTCTGGTATTCACTTTTCCTCTGCTTGTTCCTCTATTAAACTATGTCTGCCTCACTGTCTGGCACTCCTGTTGGCTAAGAGAGTGTCTGACACATTGTACCTGCTTTAGTGTGCATTTATTAAATGGATGAATAACTGAGGAACCACTAGACATTCCTGCAAAAAGTAATAACCAGTTAAGATTTAAATTTTAGTACTGCTATTGACAGCAATGAGAACAGGGATGAGAAGAATGTATTCATTTTCTATTGGTGCTGTAACAAATCACCACAAACATAATGGCTGAGAACAATAGAAATTTATTGTCTTAAAGGTCAGCCATGTAACACATCAGCATCAGTGAACTAAAATCAAGGTGGGCTCCTTCCTAAAGCTGTAGTCATATTTTAGTAACTTTAATCATGTCTGCAAAAAGTCCCTCTTTCATAGTATACAGTGTAGCATATTTGCAAGTTTGGGGATTAGCATATGGACAACCCTGGTGTCCAAAGGATATCCATAGTAGGGATTAGAAAGGGATGAGGATGGGGTATGAATAAAGTTAGTGCATTGCTTCATCTTGGTTTCCTGTTGGCAGACAGGTAGGCTACGTTGTGCACTTGCTTTGGGGATATTTGTGAACAGTGGGATTCATTTCTGGCCAGTGGAACTTACATAGGCCTTCTCCAGGATTTACTCATCAAACACCACTCACACAATTCTCTCTGTTCTTTTCATTTCGCTCATCTGCTGGGTGGATATAGAGGTTTGTAGCACAGTATTAAGAGTCTCTGAAGGATGGTAGCATTTCCTACTGAGAGCAGCTAGATCCTAGGTGGAACAGAAATGACCACTAGAGCAACTGAATTATGTAGTTCGTGTGAAATTTGTGTGTGTTTTAGGCTGTTGAATTTGGAAAGTATTTGCTATGGCAGAAGTCCTATTCTGGTTAATGTAAATTGTTTTTTTCCCCTTACAATTCAGTGCTAATACTGCAAATAAAAATAATTTCTTTTCAGTGCTGGGGATTGAGCCCAGTAGTAGACTCTCAAGCATTTATTTCTTCATACTGCAACATGGAATCTAAAACACAATCTATGAACATTTGTTAACATCTACAGTATTCCATTGAAACTCATCAACGTATTTGCATTTAAGTGGCTCTCTTACCTATGTATGGTTTTGTGATATCTTGTATTAGTTTCTTGGAAAATATTTTTTACCAAGTTATATCACTGCACACTTCATTATATAACATTTAGAAAATTCCTGTTTGTTAATATCATCAGCGATCTTATGAAAAAAAAGTCTTAAGTATTCAGAAGCTGTCAAGCTCAGGGTAGTAGATAGAAGTTCTCCAAAATTTTAATTTTCACTTGAAAACTCAAATTTTATCATTGGCAACAAATACTGTCAGGTTGTTTGCCTTCAAGTGACAGGCTCCGTTCATTTTATTTTCAAGAAAATGACTGCCAAATACCGAAGTCAGAATAACCATATTTTGTTTATCATTTCTTCTTTCAAGTAAAAAATGGTGTTCCATGAAAAGGAGATGAATTCAGTTTGCAACTGAAATAATCGCATAGTGCTTCTCTTCAGGAGAGCCATTGAACTTGAGGATACACCCCAGTGTTTCCTGTGTTATATGGGTTTGAGCCCAGAGACTAGGAAAAAGATCCTCACTCAAGTGTTGCGATGGAATAAAATGAGGAGTACTTTTTACTTTTTCCTCAGGGCCTTTTCCTATGAAAATACTATCTTACACTGTGATGAAGCAGTGATAAAAATGATCAAGTGTACGAGACATAGGTTAATGGTCAGACTTACTGATAATAAGTTGATGATTGTGCTAAAGCACAAGCAGTTTCTCACACCATTGCATTCGCACAGTCAACGCAAATGTGAATTTATTTACAAAATAACCTCTTACTGCTATTATGATACTAATCTGATCTCACAAACACACTAAAGGGGTCTTTAGAATTCACAGGGTTTAAAAAAAACTACATTTGAGAACTATGATATGAGGAAATGCTTGTTTCCAGTCACACACACACACACACACACACACACACACACACACACACACCACACACATTTGAGACAGGGTCTAAACATGTATTCTAGATCAATCTGGAACTTTCTATGTAACCCAAGTTGTCCTCACACTCTGGAAATTTCTTCTCAACTTCCCAAGAACTGGAATTATAGTTCTGAGTCGCACAGTTTAGGGGATATGTTTTTGTTTTTAAATGTTATGGGAAAGGTGATGTACAGAGGGGTTACAGTTACATACATCAGGCAATGAGTAGTTATCTTTTTGAACAGTGTTACCCCCTCCCTCGTTTGCTCCAACTTTTCCCCCTCTTGAAGCTCCTCCCCGCCAAGTTGTATAGTTCATTTCTAACAGTGTCTAGTGAGTATCACTGCTGAATTGGTTCACCCTTTGTCCCGCTGTCCCTGTGCCCTAGCAGCGATAGGTTATAAAAGAATGAGGATGTTTGTTACCCACTATTGTTGGCTTCTGTTTTTCTGTTTTTTGAGGCAGAGTCTTGCTATCTGACTCAGGCTAGCCTGGGATCCACAGTCCTTCTCTGTCTGCCTTACATCTACTGGGATTGCAGTATGTGCCAAATACCTGGTGTGTGAGGTTCTTCAGGTAAGATGTTTCAAGACAAGGGATGAGCTCAGCAATAATTGCCCAGTGTTCAAAGTAGATGGAAAAATCACAAAGAATCCAGAAATTTCTAATGACAAATGGTTGGAAGTATAACAACTTCTAGATCAATGTGGGGCTACAAAATTCTAGGAAGAATTTTCAGTTGAAAAAAAATTGACTTGATTCTATGGCAAAAATCAGATTAAGGTGGGGAGGAAACATGGGGTAGAAAAAAGGAAAGAAGAAGATCTGAGAATTGTACATATAAGAACATACAGTACAAGCCTGTCATGTTCTTTTTTTTTTTTTTTTTTTTGGGTCCAGTCATGAGGCCTGAACTCTGGGCCTGGGCGCTGTCCCTCAGCTCTTCAGCTTGAGGCTAGCGCTCTACCACTTGAGCCACAGCGCCACTTCTGGCTTTTTTCTTTTTGTTTATGTGGTGCTGAGGAATTGAACCCAGGGCCTCATGCAAGGCAAGGCAAGCGCTCTACCACTGAGCCAACTTCCCAGCCCTCAAGCCTGTCATGTTTTTGAGGAACTTGTAAGACAATTAGAAATCCAAAATGATTTGAAATGCACTACAGTTACCATATATATATATATGGAGAGGAGAGAGAGAGAGAGAGAGAGAGAGAGAGAGAGAGAGAGAGAGAGAGAGAGAGAGAGAGAGAGCGAGCACAAGCAAGCACATAATGAAACTCAACAATGGAGAGAGGATAGGAGAAAAGGGTATGTGAATACATTGGAGGTCCCATCCATGAATTGTTGGCTGCTTGACTTTTGGACCTATGGCTTGACAGTACAATGTGTCAGAAGTATGTAATAGAGCAAAACTACTCTCCTCATGGCTAGAAAGCTAAAAAGGAGAGAAGAATGGGTAGAGGGTCCTACAGTCTTTTAGGGATATAGCCCAGGCTCCTTAAAGATCTTCTGCTAGGTTTTACTTTGTAAAGGTTTCAAGTCCCATATCCTGGGGACTCTTGAGTGTGTGTGTGTGTGTGTGTGTGTGTGTGTGTGTGTGTGTGTATGTGTGTGTGTGTGTGTGTGTGAGAGAGAGAGAGAGAGAGAGAGAGAGAACTAGTTTTGAACTCAGGGGCTAGGGTGCTATCTCTTAGCGTTTTCACTCATGGCTGGCACTCTACCACTTTTGGCTTTTTGGTAATTAATTGTAGATAAAAGCGTCAAGACTTTCCTGCCTGATCCTCAGCTCTCAGCCTTCCAATTAGCTAGGATTAAAGGCATGAACCACAGGCATCTAGCATAGGACATTTAAGATCCAAATTATAATTCCCTCCCTCCCTATTTTTTATTCTCTAAAACTGATTTTGTTGGTAATATTATCAATCTGGAGTTAAATTTTGTAGTATATATGGATCTTTCAGTGTCATACTCTTAAAAACAAGGTTATGCTAATTTTATTTATTTATTTATTTATTGTTGGTCATAGGGCCTGAACTCTGGGCCTGGGCACTGTCCCTCAGCTCTTCAGCTCAAGGCTAGCACTCTACCACTAGATCCATAGTGCCATTTCCAGCTTTTTCTGCTTATGTGGTGCTGAGGAATTGGACCCAGTGCCTCATGCATGCAAAGCAAGCACTCTACCACTGAGCCACCTTCCCAGCCCTGATTATGTTAATTTATAAGGCTGGATGTATCAATCTTCTAAAAAAACCTTCTCTCTAAGACCTTAATCCGTAAGTTGACTGATAGAATTTTTTCTCCCTTATAAAACTTAATTGGCAAGATCAAAGTCAACAAGAGTTTAATAATCACCTTTACAATTACCAGATGCTTTTTTAGCAATTCAGCATTTCAAGTGTGATGCCAAACAGCCAAAGTCAGAGCCAAATGTTTTAAAGAGATTTTTTTATCCAATGATTTTTTTCCTTTCATACACAGAGAGGTTTATGTTACCTTAAATACTGTCATAAAGCAGTATTTCAAAATAAGCTCCTTAGCAAATTACATATAAGACATGTAGAAACCTGAAGAAGCATTTGCTCTTGTGAGTCAAAGCATCTGAAAAACTGGGTAGGGAAGTTTAACTTTTTTTCCATTTTTAGGGTAGATTTTTGTTAGAAACCAAGAGAAGTAATTGACATTATTTGTTAATTCTCTGCTATTTTTGTACAAAAGAATGTTTTTCATTCCATATATTTTATTTGCATCATCTCGTTGTACAAGGGGGTTATATTACAACCAGACCATGTGGGTATGCAGTGTACCTTGATGAGACTGACTCCTTCCATAACTCTCCTTCATCCCTCCGACTTCTCCCAAACCAATCGCCACAAGCTCCACTATTCCATTTTCCCATCTCTGTTCACCTTCCATCCTTCCACTTCTACTCACAAGCCATCTTTAATGATGTGTATTGACTCCCTGGAATGCCTGTTAACATACTTTCTTTTATCTGTGTTACTTTTAGTAGTAAAGAATCTCTCAATGTTGGATTTAGTGCCTTCAATTTAGAGAATAAACAAAGTCATGAATATATACAGTGAGCATAATTAAACGTGGACCTTGATACTGTCCCCCTTGCACTGCAATGTCTGTAGCCTCCTTAGTGTGATTCCTCCCCTGTGCATTTCTATTGCAACTGCGGAAGATACATAGTTGGTTGTTGAAGTTCTCTAGTGGAACAAACAAAAACACCATTTGTAATTTTCATTTGGAGATTTGTAGTGATGAATTGAAGATGACATGTATGTAGAGCAATTCTGAAAAAGCTCTCTTTCCTATTCCTGTGCACATACATGCTTGCATATTTAATTCTGTGGACATTCATGCCATCCAATTACTTACATTCGCTTAAAACTATGGAGCATAACACAAGAATGTTCTCTTGAAGTTAATATAGCTCTTACATACCAGTTATATTTCACACAAAGAGATACTATTTCAGAATACATACTATCACATGGGAAAACTTAAATTAAAAACCATAATTCACATACACAGAAACATAATTAAGCTTTTTTGGGGGGGGGGGCTGGTCCTGGGCCTTGAACTCTAGGCTTAGAGTATTGTCTCTAAGCACCCTTTGCTTAAGGATAGCACTCTACCATTTTAACTACAGCACCATTTATGGCTTTTTCTATGATTAATTGGAGATGAGTCTCACAAACTTTCCTGCCTGGGCTGACTTGAAACCTAAACTTTCAGATCTCAGCCTCCTAAGTAGCTGGGATTACTGGTGTGAGCCACCAGCACCTGGCTTATTTTTTTAAAAAATAATGTTATTGTTACTATTCATGTTCTATACAGTGGAGCTTTCTTCCTTTCTTCCTTTCTTTCTTCCTTCCTTTCTTTCTTTCTTTCTTTCTTTCTTTCTTTCTTTCTTTCTTTCTTTCTTTCTTTCTTTCTTTCTTTCTTTCTTTCTTCCTTCCTTCCTTCCTTCCTTCCTTCCTTCCTTCCTTCCTTTTCTTCCTTTCTTTCTTTCTTTCTTTCTTGTCGGTCATGGGGCTTGAACTCTGGGCTTGGGCACTGTCGCTGCACTCTTCAACTCAAAGCAAGCGCTCTACCGCTTGAGCTGCAGCACCACTTCCAGTTTTCTAGTGGTTTTATTGGAGATAAGAGTCTCATGGACTGCCCAGGCTGGCTTTGAACCGTGGTCCTCAGATCTCAGCCACCTGAGTAGCTAGGATTACAGGCATGAGCCACCAGTGCCCGTCTAGGTTATTTTTGTGTTTAAACCAAGGGTTTTCTTTAGCAATTTGAAAACACTTTGTTTAGCTGTACTCATCAAGACTTCCATTTATTTTATTCTCACAAGTCATCCTCACAAGTCATCCCAAAGCTTTCTGCTTACAAAATTTGCTATCTGCAGAAACATATTTCTAATGAATTTCTTTTTCAGGACCCTTTATGTACTAGAAGGACAGTGTTATACCTTTTGACAGTATCTTCTTTAATGTCAAATCTGTTTAACATGTTTTACAAAGACAAATAGGAAATGTACATTTTAAATTGAAGTTATGCATTTCTGAATATTTGACCATTACACATGTGACTCTTCGTCAAATAACATTTGTAAGCCCAGGTTGTCTTTGCATTTCAAGGAAACAATGCATAAGACTTTTGAAAATCTGTGTGAGACTTGAACATCTCAATAACATGTTACTTCTAGTATGCAAGTGAAATAAGGTTAAATCTTTGGCTATTGAAAGTAGAATCATTAATCATTCATTAGCATTATTTTGGCCAATTAATTATTTGGTAATTTTATAATACTGATTTTATTCATTCATTGATCAAGTAAAAATCATTTACTCAGTGACAAGGTAGTATACCTGGTGACTAACAAGGAGTTAGACATTCAGTGCATTCACAATTAATTCTTAATGTCTCCATGAAGGAAGAAGACCATTTTGTGCACATACTAAGTAAAAGATAAAACCAAGCAAAACTCCAGAGGCCAATGAATTACAAAAGCCACTATTTAACTGAGCTAGATCAAAGGTTATTAGAACTATTAGCCACAATTCTCTGAATAGATCCCCAAATGTCACAAGGTTCTTAATGTTAATGAAGTGAATACTAAGGTTCAGTGCTTTGCTCTTGATGTACATCCACACCTGTAGGTATTGGTTCAATATTTGTAGCTGGAGCTCTTCTATTAATGCAGTTCAGGAAACTGCATGCTACTTTACAACATGCTACAGAAATTCTTGGTTCTGTGTTCATCGTCTTCAACAAAATAGAGTCCATATTTAGAATATTGTGTAGGGCTGATAAAGGTAATCATTTATTAATCATTGCTGATAGCACGAATTTTGTACGATCAATTCAGGACTGAAAAGAGAAAAGATCATGATGAGCTGTGAAGCCTTTTGTGAAAGAAAACTATGGGTGATGTGAATGGTACTTTCTGGGCCTAGAAGGGGGCGGGGTGGGAGGGGGAAGAGGTCAAGCAGGAGTAACACAGAACATGAGGTCTGAAGGGCCAGAAAGAAATGGAAGTACCAGGAAAAAACCTTTTTAACAGAAAGTATAGATAGGTGAGGTAAAAGAAACTTAACAGAAAGTATAGATAGGTGAGCTAAAAGAAACTTGGTTAGAAAAAGGAAGGGTTCAAGCCTTTCTTGGAGAGAATGTTTCTGAGTTGGACAATTGCATTTCGAATAGAAAACCCTGCAATCAAGCAGAGCCTTGCCCTCCTTCCTCCCTCCCTCCCCCACCAGCCTGGGCCCCTCTAAACGTCTGGTTTTATTTCTTACTCCTCCCATCCAGTGCAGGCTGACTTGGTGTTTGTTTATTCAAGACCCAAGCTGATGGGGCAGTTTTGGTGATAGCACAAAAAGGAGAAAGCATGACAGGTTGCCTACAGGCTGTTAAAACTTCCACACAAGTCACTTTTGCTCACAGTTGATTGGTCAAGAGCAGTGACTTATTTCAAGTCAGCAAGAAGTGTCATCCTCTGTGTGTGGGGAATAGAACTGGAAACATTGGCTGAAGGCAGTAATGGGGGGGGTCAGTGAGCAATCTGAAATTGTGTGTAAAAGTCATGCCTGCGTGCATGTATGTGTGTGTGTGTGTGTGTGTGTGTGTGTGTGTGTGTAGTTCTATGTGTGTCTCCAGAGAGAAAATCTATTATTCTGACCAGATTCTCTCAAGGGATCTGCGACATGACAATGAAAACTGCTGGGCCAGTTAAAAACTGTAAAGCAATAAAGAGATAATTACTATACATGAAGATTTGCAGCCTGAGTACGAAGCTGAAATAATTAACTAAAATGTGTGCGCACGTGTGTGGCGATAAGGTAAAAGTTGAGCAAGTGTGTAGACCAAAGGGTAGAAACCAGAATACAGGAGTCAAGGCACTGAAGTGTGAGGGGAAATGATCGATGTAATGAGGTTCCAGAAGATGCCTGAGGAGATGGTGTCTGGTGTTCTATAGAGCTGTTAACTTTGAGAATTAGAAGAGATCACTCTTCTCTGCCTTAGGAACCAGGGAGGAAGCAGACAGGTGTTTTCATGTGTCAGTCTACTGATGGAAGAGAAGGAGAATAGCTCTACCAGGTGATATATGAGCAAGGTCATCTGCTTAGAACAAAGGACTGGATAACACACTAACAGTTTGCAACAGTTGTAAGGGAAATCTGAAAATTACCCCACTGGGGACAAATAAAAGGATGCACTAGTGCCCAGGAGAGCTCAGCTGATGGCACAGCACATCGATTTGTCAGTGTGCTGTGATCAGAGTCAGTTGATATTTCTCTGTCTATGCTCAGCTCCTGCAAGCAGGATCTGGGAACAAGACAGGACAAGTACAGCAGTGTGTTTTATTGGTAATCTGAAGTTCCAGAGTTCTAGAATGTACCAAACAATTAAATCCCTTTAAAAAAGTTGGGACTGTGGGTGTCGCTTAGTAGTAGAATACTTGGCTAGAATATGCAGACTCTGACTTTGATCCCTAGTGCCACAAAAACCAACCAACCAACTAACCAAAATAACAAAAAGTTAATCAGTAATGGTGAAAAGAAGAAGCTATAGGTAGCTATAAACCTATAATTATCTTTTTGGGAGTCATAGATTTTACTCCCTGTACAGTTGTCTCTGTTTTGAGATCATAACCAATATAACTCAATATAGTAACTACGGTTGAAGATAAGATATTACATCTTCCTTTTTATTGCTTAAAGTAAAATTATTCATGCTTTAGCCATGTGAAATTTTATATGTTACAAATACTCCCTCCACAAGCGAATTCTAGCAGAAGAAAGGTAAGAGAAAAAAATTAAAACACTTAAAAACATAATTACACATGCAGAGATAGAATTGCTTAGCTCAGCAACTTGCTATTAATTAGTATGTCGTAAATTTTGCTGTCTTGGCTGATACTAAGATATTTAAAGAGACCATTAAATGAAGACAAAAAGAAAACATCTGGAGTTGCTCAGCTCCAATACAGACCCCAGGCTGAAATAGCATTGTATTGCATTTCTTGTTTCTTAATCACCTGCCAAATCTCTGATTTTAGTTCCTATTTTGGTGAGATTACATCATAAGCACTTGATAAAAATGGCGTTCTTCCTAAGGGCTGCAGGTGCATTCTGAAAGCAGCATGGTTCAGATGAGAATTCTGGTTGACTGATTGACAGGCTTTGAAATATGTCACTTTTATTTTCTACTTCTTCAGAATGGAAGTTTCATGTCTTCAGGACCTACTGCTGTTTAATAGGTGAGGTGTGTCCACCATTCCTGATCATTTAGAATTACATTGGAAGCTAAAGCTAAATGTAACTCTTTAAGTCTTTCTTCAACAAAAAGAATTTAGCAGCTACAGGCTATTGGCTCACGCCTATAATCCTAGCTACTTAGGAGGCTGAGATCTGAGGGTTGCAGTTCAATGCTAGCTCAGGCAAGGAAGTCCATGAGATTCGTATCTCCAATTAACCAGCAAAAAGCTAGTAGTGGATCTGTGGCTCAAGCGGTAGACAGAACAGCAGCCTTGAGCAAGAAAGCTAAGGGGACAGCATCCAAGCCCTGCGTTTAAGCCTCAGTACACACATGCGCGTGTGCGCGTGTGCACGCGCGCGCGCGCGCACACACACACACACACACACACACACAAATTTAGCAGCAGAAAAGCAAGCTCAAGTTATGAAAGAGATGGTGGTAGCAAATGGCTTTTCCTCAGAAGACTCTCTTCTCAGAATTTCAGTTGTTGATAACTAGCAGGTTTTATCTCCAGGAACTAAGATAATTTTTTTTCTTCACTTCTGGGGCCTGCCAACTTGTAGACTGCCTTCACATGAGGCGGTGCTGCCAGATTGAGTAACTGGAGAATCTACTCAACTGTTTATTTTAGAGTATGATAATTTGAGGGAAAATTAAAATTGTCAGTTTTCTATTACACCCTAAAGCTCTCAGGGCTGGCTATCTTATCAGCTCTAAAAAAACCACTTCTCTAGAAAGTTATGTAAACAGATGGAGAAGCCAAAAAGTAAGGGTACTCATGACTCACTAGGGGGCACAGAGTATGTTCAGGCCAGGCTGGGCACCTAAGCATCGTGAGTGATCTAATCCTGTCACTTCCTGCTGTAGACACAGGAGAAGGCAATGTGTGGATGGTAAGATTGTGTAGATGGCTAAACCCTGTTATCTGAAGTTTATGGTCAATCGATTAATTTTGTGTTAGTATTGGCCTAGGTGATGTCCCTTAGTTTTTTCACTCAAGGCTAGCACCCTACCACTTGAGCTACAGCTCCACTACCAGCTTTTTATTGCTGGTTAATTAGAGGCAAGAATCTCATGGACTTTCCTACCCAGGCTGGCTTGGAACCATGATGCTCAGATCTCAGCCTCCTGACTATCTAGAATTACAGGTGTGAGCCAACAGCACTCAGTAAGCTCATAGGTTTTTGTTTTTGTTTTGGTCCGGTCAGTGGGGCTTGAACTCTGGGCCTGGGCACTGTCCCTGCATTCTTCAGCTCAAGGCGAGCACTCTACTGCTTGAGCCAGAGCACCACTTCCAGTTTTCTGGTGGTTAATTGGAGATAAGAGTCTCATGGACTTTCCTGCCCAGGCTGGCTTTGAGCTGCGATCCTAAGATCTCAGCCTTCTGAGTAGCTAGGATTATAGGCGTGAGCCACCAGCGCCCAGCAGCTCATAGGTTTTAGTGATCACTTACTGATCTACTTTGAGTAGTATTAGAGGCCCAGAGACCCAGCAGTTGGAGAGCAAGGACTCTGTTTAGTTCATCCTCACAGAACTGGCCTCAAACTCAGTGTCTGGTATACCACTGGAAGCCCTGATCCATGATTAGGATGCTAGGGATAAATTCAGATCCTTTGAAAATGCTGCCAGGAAATCTCATTTATCTGCTCCACATGCTGCAATAGTCTCTCATTTCACTCTGAGTTAAAGTCAAAACCCTGACAGATTGGTCCTTGCTGCCTATATGGTGGCACTTCCTTCTCCCCTTTCCCGACTCTCTCCCCAGCCACACTCCTGCCTGTGGCTTCCCTTCCTCTGGGACTTACATGTCACTATTCACAAAGTCATATTCCTATGACCCCTTTTAATATTCTAGCTGTCTGTTCTGCCCACCCATACTCATCTCTCTTTGACCATTCTATTCTTCCCTTCTTTCCCTCCCTCCTTTCCTTCCTACTTCCCTTCCTTCCTCTTTTAAAAAAAATCTCTTTTCTCTCTCTGCTTAGCTTCTTTTGTTCAAGGTTGGCAATCTACCACTTGAGCCTTCATTTCTGACTTTTTGCTGGGTAGTTGGATATAAAGGTCTTGCTAATTGTTTGTTGTTGTTTTTATTCTGGGCTGCCTTCAGACTGTGATCATCTGTCTTAGCCCCCTAAGTGAGTAGGATGAATAATGCCCAGTTTAGATCCCTGTATTTCTTTCATAACACATCACATCCAATTCTGACTTCATCTATAATTTACTTACCTTGGTCTGTCTGTCTTTGGTAATATGTAAACCTACAATGGTGAGGATTTGTGTTGCTTTTCTCATTGATAGTTCTAGTGTTTCATCCAGGGTCTGATAAATAGAGGATGCTATGTAAATAAAAAAATATTCATTTATCTGGTGAAAAAATAAACGAATAAAGGTGGATTAGTAAGATAAATAAGTGGACAAATCTGAGAGGCAGAGGGCTATACTCTTAGACCTGGGTGCAAAGGTGAATGGATCATCAGCTGTGGTAAATTTATGGAAATCAACAGACATTTCCATACCCAAAAGCCTTTGTAAATCTTGATAAACTTGGATAACTTCCAGAGCCAAGACTACAGACTTCCAACCTTTTAGCCATCAAGCTTTCTTGTTAACAACATGCAGTTCAAAGCCTGATGAATTTAGACAAAAAGCACGTGTGTGGGTTGGAATTCCTCCAAGTGGGATCTGAGCCCCCTGCAGTAGAAGTGTTCATTAAGCATTCTGGTTTCTGAGCCCCGTCCAGTTTACTGAATACGCGCAAGGATTAGATCCTCAGGCGATTTGGATGCATGTTAGAATTGGAGCATAACCAGCAGAAAATGATGGGACTGGTGTAGAAAAGTACTAGAAATATATTGTTGAGAATTGCTAAGATTGCAGTTACAATTCCTTTTTGAATTAAGCCCGGTACTGGTGGCTTATGCTTGTAATCCTAGCTCCTCAGGAGAGATCTGAGGATTGAAGTTCGAAGCTAGCCAAGGCAGAAAAGTCCACGAGACTCTTTATCTCCAATTAACTAGTTAAAAGCCAGAAGTCAAGCTGTGGCTCAAATGGCAGAGCACCAGTCTTGAGTGAAAAGGCCAGGCAAGAATGCAAAGCCCTCATGCTGGGTGCTGGTGGCTCACGCTTGTAATCCAGCTTCTCAGGAGACTGAGATCTGAGGATCATGGTTCAAAGTCAGCCCGGGGAAGAAAAGTTGTGAGTCTCTTATCTCCAATAAACCACTAGAAAACTGGAAGTGGTGTTGTGGCTCAAGTGGTAGAGCACTCACCTTGAGCTGAAGAGCTGAGGGACAGCACCCAGGCCCAGAGTTCAAAAAAAAAAAAAAGTGCAAAGCCCTGAGTCAAACCCCAGTATCTCTCTCTCTATCTCTCTCTGTCTCTGTCTCTCTCTCACACACACACACAAATTAAGGTAACACTCAATTAAATGCATGTTTTTGGTAATGACAATTCTCAAAATTTTTCAAAAGCTGACACCATTGTGAAAATGCATGTAGTAGATACTATCTCAATTCATTCTGTCCTTTCTCAGCTACCTCAAACTAATTTTGAAGGGAGAAGTTTTCTTTTTATCTAAAGCACAGAAAAGCTCATACTATTGAATATGAATTTTATTCCTCGGCGATACTCCATACATCTATTTTCTCTTCCCTTAGTTTGCAATCTCACTGGGTGGGACTTTTTACCCGGCTGAGAAAAAGTATGATATACTGCTCTTGTACTTCATGGCTCCCATGAAAATCTTTTGCATTTGTGTGAGAGAGAGGGAGCGTAAAAAGGAAAGGGGAAGGAGGGGGGGGGGGTGATGCCAATCCAGGAGAAACTGCCCAAAGAGGCCTACGTAGAATGCACTTGAGTAAGGCAGTGGTAGAATTCTACCATTTGGGGATGAGGATGGGTTCTATGTATGAAGCATGGTACACCTCTGGGATGTAAACGTGTACATACCTCATTGGGTGGAAGCACACATGGTACTTGGTTCTCCCCTATTGATTTCCACTAATCTATTCCTTATGTCACTTTCCATTCCCTGGCACGGCCCCGGGAAATAAGACAGGTATGTGTGTGGAATGAAGAGCCTGCTTCCCTTCGAACGCTGCCTGAGGTCTAGAGCACACGACATCCTTCCCAGTAATGGAAGAATGCACATGCGGGTGATCGCTGTCTGCAGATAATAAGCCAAGTGGGCGGTAATGAGAAGTGACTGTCACACCATCTCTGGGGCCCTGTTCACCCACCACACAATTACACTGTGACCCAGAGAAACATAGAAGACTGTGACATTCTCTCCTTTTCTAATGGTCTTAAAGTTAGCCTTAACTTGCCAGGGAATGCTAAGATGTGGCATTATTCATTGGACGGTCCAAAGGATGTCCAAGGAAATACATGAGTATAACACCGGGGACAGTTTTCCCACACAAGCATACAGTTTCCTTAGTACCAACGCGGGTAGGAAGATGCTATCAGACTATTCTGTCCTTGCTTCCCCTACTTCCATTGTCCCATTTCTCTGAGGACAGTCTAGTACACTGATCCCCATTTCTTTTTTCTTTGTGCCAGTTGTGGGGCTTGAACTCAGGGCCTGGGTGCTGTCCTTAAGCTTTTGTGCTCAAGGCTAGTGCCCTACCATTTGGATCCACAGCACCACTTCTAGACCCACATTTCTGCTTCAGGAATACATGGTGAAGCTCAAAAAAAATATTGGAACGATAATAAATGTGGAGAGTTACTTCTGAGCTTCATGTCTGGAAAAGCCTTGATTACAGGCACCATTTCTATTGACTGGTTCCTGTGAGAAGGAAAAGATAGAATTGGGGAAAGGGTAGAGGGTTGTCTGCTGAGTGGGCTTGGGGGAGGAATCCATACAGAACGTGGGAAGAGGGTGGGAGGCTTTACAAATTCCTCTCCTTGTCTTCCTTTGGCTCCTATAGCTACAACTTGCCCATGCTCAGGGGGAAATCTGCCAACTGCTCACTGAATGGTGAATGAGAACAAGCTGGGCTGCTGTGATGTTTGTCTTGCTGCTGTGATGTTTGGCAAAGACAAACATCACAGCGGTAGGCTGGCTGCTGGTTGGAGGACACCATTTCTCACTCCTCTGCTGTCTGTGCCAGCAGGAAGCCCCCAGGTGGCATTAGGGAGAATGAGCGTGCAAATTACAGGGCCTGCTAATTTCTTACCACTTCATTAGTTGACAGTTCAATGGAGGAGTCTGGTGCCATTCACAGCCTATCCGTGGTACTGACACCTCCCATCAGGAGCATTGTGTTGACATGATTGTGAGTTTTTTTTTGGTTGCTCTCCCTGCCCTCCTCCCTCCCCTCCCAACATGTGCTAGTTTATTCTCTGACATTACTACTGGCAGTTACTTCTTGGGTGTCTCGGTAGCCTCTCCCCTAAATCTTTGGGTTCATGCTTGGTTTTGCATTACAAGGAAAAGGAAGTAATTGCTCCTGACCCTATGTGTTTTTAGAGACCTGGTTTAAAGCTATGCCACAAGGCCCGGGAAAAGAAATCATATTTAAAGGAGTGTTTCTCACAGACTATCTCATAGTTAATGATTTTTTTGTGAGCTTGCTGTGTGCTTAATCATGTTTGAAGCCTTCTGTACTTCATGAAACCCTATGATTTGTATTCTAGAAAGAAGGAAATGGAGAGAAAGACATCAAGTTTATGGCCTGGGATATATGGCATTTTCATTCAGAAGGTGGAATTTGGTAAATACTACTGAAACACCAACTATATGACATTTTGTATGTCAGAATTGTGTGTGTGTATGTGTGTGTGTGTGTGTGTGTGTGTGTGGTTTTACCTTATCCATTATTTCATCAGAGAGGAGCTTGTAGATCATCTCTCATTTCTCCAGATCTGAGTTTTAGGTGTATGCAAGAGAAATGTCCCATACAGCAGTGGCACTCACTAGACATTATGTGGAAAATGAACTATACAACTTGTGGGGAGGGACAGGAGGGAAAAACTGGGAGAGAGCGAGGGAAGGGGTGACATAGCTCAAAAAGAAATGTACTCATTACCTGACTTACGTAATCGTAACTCCTCCTCTTTTAAAAAGAAAAAAAAAGAGATTTAAATATATGTGGATTAGGTATTGACAAGGTTTTCTCTATAAAAGATCCAGAGAGATCATATTCTTGGCTTTGGAGATTCCACAGTCTCTGTTCTAAGAAGCCCAAAAGGAGCTATAAACAATACATAAATGAGTGGCCATGTCCATGTTCTCTGAAAACTACAAAGAAAGGAAACAGGTTGTATTTGGCCCATGAGCTGCCTGCGAGACAATAAAAGAATCATGAAAAAACAAACCAAAAATGCAAGACAGAAAAGTGTGACTGAAAGTGGGCTGTGTGGCTTTGCTTAGCCATCTCTATGAGGTGTTTTAATGAACCCAAGTTTCAGGCAGCCGTGAGATCTCTGTGCATTTAGGGATTAGGTGAAGTTTCAGCTGAACATCCTAATCCATTCATTCATCCATCCATTCATTCATTCATTCATTCATTCAAGAATGTGGTTAGGTGGCTCTGAAGTGTTAGCAGCTATTCTATACGTTAGAGAATTAGGAAGAATGAAGATTGGAAGCTTTCTTCTTGTCTGTTTTAACTCTTTCCTTGGAGCTGCCACACTGTAGCCATTCTACCAAGCCCAATATAAATGCTGTTTTCTTTACAAAACAAAAATTCACACTCTTTGAATGATTTACACACTTCTTTGCATTGCCACAGCATCATCCTTCTCTCTATTTAGGTATTTTCCCATTTGATGGCATATTATATTTTCTAGACTGTGATTTATTCAGAAAGTCTACTGTGTCATTCCAATCTTCCTTCATATTGAGCCCTGTGTTATTTCTTTATCTATACCACTTATCCGGAAGGTTGGTCATTTCTCCCAGTGCTGTTGTTTCTCCTTAATCTTCTGTCTCTCCTTCACCTGTGCCTCTTTCTTGTCTTCCCTAGGCTTTTTCAGTCAAACTCTTTGCTTTATTTGATCACTTTTACATAACTCCTGCGGGGGGGGGGGGGGGGGGGGGCGGGGATGGGATTACTCAGGTCTTGGGGAAGGACCTGAAGAAGGGCTGCATTTTACCTTTACTCGAATAATATTTACTTGACAAATGATAAATGGTCAGAGGAAACATGAGTTGAAATACTTAGTTCTTTTTTATGGTAAGTATAGAGTGAAGTAAAACAGAAACCAATCTTATTGGCTGTAGCAGGCACACAGATCGTGGCCTGGAAACTCCCGTGGCATGTGATGCTATGGGAGCTTCTCATGGTTATCTGGTCCCTCTGCATCTCTATTCCTGTGGCTTCTGCAGCCATCTTTAAATGGAGGGAGACTAGGAAAGAAACATAACTCTTTGGACTTAAGTTAGATCAGGAAGTTGTGGCAGTTTCTGGAATGTTAAGAATAAAAATTTCAAAAAAAAAAAAAAAGGAAGAATTAATCCTGCTAGCCCCAAATGAGAAGCTGTCACCACCAAAGCTGTAGCTCTCTAAATGAATTATAACACCTCTGAAAACTCTCACCACGGTGCCAAGTATTTACATGTACTCTCCGAACGTGGCATCTACAGCAAGTGGTTTGGTCGTGACGCGCACCATCTGCGTGCTTACCCAGCCCTCGCTCGAGTTCTCTGAACTCAGCAGTTGTACGGCAGATGCATTTCGATCGACAGCATTCTTGCTCTCAGAGTTCAGAATGGGTGTTAGAAATGGAGGGAAAACAACCAGCTTCCGTGGAGACTCAGAACTCCATCTGACATCTTTCCAGACACCTTTTGTCACCATATTACATGCTGTTCTGAACGATAACATTATCATAATAGATTTACAGTTGGCAGAACAGGTCAGCCTGACCCAGAACATCAGCAGCTGCCATCACCATCATTAATGAGCCAAGTCGATCTGGAAGGTGAAACGAAATCACTCTTTAGTTTTCATTCAACTGGAGGGTTCTGTAGCCATGGGGATGGCGTGGGGTGGGGAGATCAATCTAAAAAGGTCAGAGGGTAAGTATTTCATGTAGAGGAATCAGAGTGGTCTCTCTCTACTTCAGCCCGCCTGTATTAGTAGACATGCCTCTTTGGGAAAAATCACATTAGACTCAGGTTTCTGATGAAATTATAAAATCAAGAATGAAAGATTCAATTCTGTCCCCATCCTTTAGATTTTATTTATTTAAATCGTCCACATGCATCCACAGCAAAGATATTTCTTTGGGGATTAGTGCATGCTAATTGCTAGAATGAGATATAAAGTTGCATAATTTATTAGGATCTGCCTGTTAGTGAAGGTTGTTAAGCGTTTCTGAAATATGGCCTCTCTGGCCTCTAGTTGATTGGTGACATTGTGTTTTCAACCTGCTGTAATCTGTACTTGAAGGGAGTCTTATTTTTTCCGTTTTTTTTTTGTTTTTTTTTTACAAATACGACAGCTTTTTGTCATTGTGTTTCCAGGTCCCTTTCCTGCTTTGCTAGTCACAGGGATAAGGGGGAGACAGGATTTTCATCAACCTTGGAGAAAAAGGGAAAAAAGCAAACCCAAGGAACAACCTGATTAATTTCTCCAGAATTTAAGAGAAGACTCAGATAAAGACATGTCTTATGGCCATTGATGTGGAGCAGAAGAAGAACCTCTGAACTCACAGGTAGCTCTGTGGCCTAGGTGACATCAGTGATAGAACCAACATTATTCAAGTAGTGCTAGGAAAGTACTTCTGTGGTTATGGAACTCCATTGTTCAACTCAGTGGAGTCGTAGAGTTCCATTATATAATGAAAACAGATCCCCAAAAGCCTTCCTTCATGTTATAATTCTTAGCAGCATTCCTACACCTTTTTTCCTTGGGGGAGAAAACATTTTTTTTAAAATCTCAAATTGGTCAAGAACTGAGAATAATTTTTGGATTTTGAAGAGTAAAAATTAACTGGGTGCAGGTGGATCATGTCTGTAACCCTAGCTGAGATTAGGAGGCTGAGATCTGAGGATCATGGTTCATAGCCAGCCCAGGCAGGAAGGTCTATGAGACTTCTATCTCCATTTAACCAGCAAAATGCCATATGTGGATCTGCGGCTCAAGTGGTAGAACACCAGCCTTGAGCAAAAAATGCTAAGAGACAGTGCTCAGGTCCTGAATTCAAGGCCCAATACAGGCACAAAAACAAAAGAATAAAAGTTAGAAATGAATAATAATCCCGCTACTATAAAATGAGAAGATGCCATGGGGGGGAGGCGAGAAGTGTGATGGATATTTTCTGTACTGAATAGGAAGAGATGGGGTTGATTCCACTGAACACACCTTCTTCAAATGGACAATGTGAGTTCCTTTCCTATTCACCAGCAACAAATAACTGTAACTTACCTAGGCCTCTGCATTCCATTCTTTTCCTTTCCTTTCCTTTCCTTTCCTTTCTCTCTCTTCTTCCCTTCTTCCCTCCCTCCCTCTCTTCCTTCCTCCCTCCTTCCCTCCCTCCCTCCCTTCTTTCCTTCCTTCCTTCCTTCCTTCCTTCCTTCCTTCTTTCCTGTGCTAGTACGGGGACTTAAATTCAGGGTCTTATAATCTCAGTTGACCTTTTTAAAAAAAGTCACAGCTGGTGCTTTACTACATGAACTATCCTTCCACTTCTGGCTTTTTGCTGGAGCTAAGAGTTTCTCAGATTTGTCTGCTTAGGCTGGCTCTAAGCAGCGATCCTCAGATCTCAGCCTCCTGAGTAGCTGGGATTATAGGTACAAGCAATTAACAACTGATGATCTTTGTTTGCTTAACCCATTTTTTGTTTTGTTTTGTTTTTGGGTCTGGTCGTGGGGCTTGAACTCTGGGCCTGGGCGCTGTCCCTCAGCTCTTCAGCTCAAGGCTAGCGCTCTACCACTTGAGCCACAGCGCCACTTTCGGCTTTTTTTCTTTTTGCTTATGTGGTGCTAGGGAATCAAACCCAGGGCCTCATGCATGCAAGGCAAGCGCTCTACCACTGAGCCACCATCCCAGCCCAAGATACCGTAGCATGCTTAACCCATTTTTAATCAACTAGTATGTGTAGAAAGGAGTTCTGCCAAAAAATTTTTTTTTCCAGGATCCACATGATTGAGGGGTGGCTCAGATATAAGACCAGATTAAAGGTTTTGAACTATTTGATAATCAATAAACACCAAGGGAATATCTAGCATAATAGAATGTGGTAAAATGTCATCTGAGAACTAAAATATGCAAAGAGAGTGTAAGATAACTTGCTGGATGTAAAGGTGTCATAACAGATGCAGAATGGCTGAGAGACCACTGCATCTTCTTAAGGGCTGACTCCCAGGGCATAGGGAGAAACTGAGGCTTCAAACCTGGAGGCAAATGGGAAGGCTTACAATGAGCAGAACCTGGCCAGGCGCTGGTGGCTCACACCTATAATCCTAGCTACTCGAGAGGCTGAGATCTGAGGATCGTGGTTCAAAGCCAGCCCTGGCAGGAAAGTCCATGAGACTCTTCTCTCCAATAAACCACCAGAACACTGGAAGTGGCACTGTGGCTCAAGTGGTAGAGCACTAGCCTTGACCTGAAGAGCTGAGGGAGAGTGCCCAGGTCTAGAGTTCAAACTCCACGACCAACCAAAAAAAAAAAAAAGCAGAACTTGTGAAAAACAGGAGGGAAAAGAGGTTGGAAATGTTATGGTTTGGAATGTTCGTTATTTAATTTTAAGTTTAGGAATCATGGTGCTGGGGGAATGTTTACGTTTTAGTTGCACTGTAATCCGAAGGTCCTTTAGCTGCAATTTCTCAGAAACTTTAATCAAATCTTGGATTAATTTTTGAGTTTATTCAGACATTCAGCAGATTTTTTCCCCCTCAACATTCAGCCTTTCCAAATCAGTTAAATCAATTTCCTAAAGCAAGCAGGAAAGAAATGGTTTGGTTATCTCTATGTAGACCTACCTCTGTCTTTGGGCATATGCAGCATAATTTAGGGAACCACCAAGAGTAAGACAGGAAAAAATATTCCAAGCAGATTTGATGTTTCTGAGTTGTTTCTGTGAGGAAAAATATGATTTGGATCTTATTTAGACAGCATGCTGTACTTTTGGTTTTAAATAATTTTTTTATTGAGATTAAGTGATTACATAAATTTCACAAGTTTCACAGTAGGGATAGTGATACTTAAAGTCACAAATACATTTTAACCTTCACAAGGCAAATTGTTATTATCATGGTCTGCTCAGTTTGTGAATTTTTTAAGCTTTGACGATATAACTATTTCTTCCACGTTGGGTGATATGTACATTTCTTTCCTTTTGCTTAGTGTAAGCGGTTCCATCTTTCTAACATGCTGTGCTTTATTCTCCTTTTGGAAAGAAAACAGGTCTAATCAATTTTACAAAGAGGGTTATAGAACAGAACATTGCTAAGAGAGAGAGAAAGCTATCTTGGTCAGAGAGAGAGAGGGAGGGAGGGAGAGAGAGAGAGAGAGAGGGAGAGAGAGAGGGAGAGAGAGAGAGAGAGAGAACCCTAGCACAGGGCCTTAGGCTCTCTGCAAATGCAGAGTGCTCAGGTGGTGAACACAGTAATACAAAGAAAGGGCATGAAAGATAAAGTAATTATTAGTGGTTATGAAAATTTGACTAATAGCTGTGCTATTGTCATAAAGATCCCAGACAGTCCAGTGACTGAGATTTGCATGCAGTGCTCGTTTTCTTGCTGTGCTGTGTGTTTCCATGTGGGTTGACTGCTATGGCAGAATTCCGTGAAGTTGTACACTTTGATTAATGTGGCGAAGAGGGAAGAAGTAAAGTAATTCAGCCCAAGATGAAAGAGTTATAATATGGAGAGTTATTTGGAGAGGGATCTGTAAATTTAGTAATAGGATGCTTTCCTAATGAAGAATTGACAATAATTATCTGTTTTTTTAATTATAATTTTTTCTCCAATATTTTCCTTAGTCCATACCCATGACATGATTAAGGAATGTAATAGTGTTTTCATGATGAGAAAAATTGAAGGGAGATTTTAAGAAACAAAAATTACCTGGCCCATTCTACTAGACCCTATTTTCTAAAAATTCCTCTTTGTTCTCAACTCAACTTAAAAATATGCATCTAGAAAGTATATTTACCAGATAAGAAACAAAATTGGAGACGGGTGCCGGTGGCTCACACCTGTAATC
Organism: Dipodomys spectabilis; assembly: GCF_019054845.1. Classification (NCBI taxonomy): domain Eukaryota; kingdom Metazoa; phylum Chordata; class Mammalia; order Rodentia; family Heteromyidae; genus Dipodomys; species Dipodomys spectabilis. The sequence continues at coordinate 4,816,881 of NW_024870974.1, forward strand.
CTAGCTACTGAGGAGGCTGAGATCTGAGGATCATAGTTCAAAGCCAGCCCAGGCAGAAAAGTCTGTGAGACTCTTATCTCCAATTAGCCACCAGAAAACCAGAAGTGGCGCTGTGGCTCAAGTGGTAGAGTGCTCTCACCTTGAGCTGAAGAGTGCAGGGACAGCGGTCAAGCCCAGAGTTCAAGCCCCACGATGGACAAAATATAAAAATAAAAAAACACAAAAAACAAAAAACAAAATGATGAAAAAAATAGATTTAATCTTCCCATGGTGTAAATTCTGCAGTTATTAAGAAGAAAACTTTTTCTTGTGTTTATATTTATTATTCCCCCTTTTCCCAGAGGGAAACATTCTTGTATTAGGTTAAATTAAGAATAGACAAATAATGTGAAACTCAACTTGCTGTGCTAGTGATTGACTATGTTACCTATGTTGTGTAATGGGAAAATGTGCTGATTGGATTATCAGAATTCTAGGTCATTACCTTCTCCCATTATTTAGTTGAGTTCTTTCCTTATCTTTTCTCTTCCTCTTATTCCATCCTTCCTTTTCTTAAGAACCTGTCTCTTCTCATCTGCGGAGAGATTGGGGATAATAAGGCTTGACTCAGCCGGGTACTAAGTGGCTCACACCTGCAATCCTAGCTACTCAGGAAGCTGAGATCTGAGAATCGGGGTTTGAAGCCAGCCCAGTCAGGAAAGTCTATGAGACTTTAAACTCCAATTAACCACCAGAAACTGGAAATGGCATTGTGGCTCAAAGTGATAGAGCACTAACCTTGAGCCAAAAAGCTCAGGGACAGTGCCCAGGCCCTGAGTTTAAGCCCACAATGCACAAAAGTAAAATAAAATAAATAAGGCTTACCTCATAGCTACCTCCCTGAGTGAGTGATTGGGATAATTGTTTGAGATGTGAATAATTTTACCTCTTTTTTTCTTGTTGTAGTGAATACTACTACCTTCTGTCCAGTAAGGACTTGAACTTACCTTGATTTTTTTTTCTCCGAAATATACCCAACTCCAACTCCCCTATAACATGCTTCATATTTACTTACTTCTTTCATTCTATCCAGGCAACTGTAGCAGCCTCTCACTGACCACTCTGCTTTCTCTCTTTTCTTAAACAATTTGTTCTTTTGTAGCCAAAATGATCTTTTAAGAGCAAAAGTTAAACATCTCCAGTGCTGCTGGGTGTTGGTGGCTCACCACAGGGCAATCCTAGCAACTCAGGAGTCTGAGGTCTGAGGATGACTGTTTGAAGCTGGCCTAGGCTGGAAAGTCCAAGAGACTCTGATCTCCAATTAACCAAAAACATCCAGAAGTGGAGCTATGGCTCAAATGGTAGAGTACTAGCCCCAGGCCCTGAGTTTCTAGACTCAAGATTAGCACACACACACACACACACACACACACACTCTCACACACACACATCATCATCATCATCATCAGGGTATCAGTCAAGATGTATCGCGCTTAGAAACTGATTTGTTGAGTGGTAACCCCTTTGTACAACTACGTTAAGAATAATAAAAATACAATTTTTAAAAACCCGTGCAGTGAATTCTTGTATAACATAGTATCTACAGTGACTACCATGACCCTGGCAGATTCAACGTGGCCACAGCTCTTTGATAATTTCTCCCATTGGGAGGAAATGTCTGATTTTCCTCCTGTTGAACCTGGTCTGGCCTCAACGCTTTTTTTTTTTTAAACAAAAATTGCAAAATGGCTGAAGTGGTGGTCTGAGATTTCCAGGAAAAGGTCAGAAGTAGGCTTGGAGTTTGGGTTTGTTCCTGAAGCAGCCACAAGGCCAACTTGCAGGAAGAACACACCATACAGGGAGGTCCTGCAGTGGGATTCCATGTAGGGACAGAGAGAGGCCAAGCAGCACTTAGAAAAGAGTCACTAAAGGAAGAGTTCTAAGGTTATCTGTGTAGTTTCAGTGGATCAGAGGTAAAAACAAACTTTCCTATATTTCTCTGTGTGTGTGTGTGTATGTATATATACCTCTGTGTGTGTGTGTGAATGAATGTGAACTCATGGTCTAGGTGCTGTTTCTTTGAACTTTGTTTGCTCAAGGCCAGCACTGTACTACTTGAGCCACAGCTCCTCTTCCAGCTTTTTGCTGGTTCATTGGAGATAAGAATCTCATGGATTTTTTATGTCAGATCTGGCTTCGAACTGTGATCCTTAGCTCTCAGCCTCTTGAGTTGCTAGGATTATACGCATGAGCTACCAATACCCCAGATGGTTCCTGCGTTCTTTAAACTTCAAATTGTGAGCAAAAGAAAGTGGTTAAGGCTAATAAGTGTTTGTTGAGGGGGTGGGGGGAGTAGTTATATCACAGAAATAGTACATAACCACTCATGGGCTAGAACTGTGATTCCTGTTTCTGTCTTAAAATTCCTTTCCTTTCCTTCCCCTGTCACTGACTGCCTCTGCCCCAACCCCCGAGCCAACTCTGTCTTCACTGAGCATGCTCAGTGGAGTGTGCTGGGGGGCTCAAGTGGTCCTTCAGAATTGCTTCGAATCAACTTCCCCTCACTCATGCTAGTTCGTCCCTGAGCTTTACTTACTTTTCATGGCATTTATAGCTACCAGGAATGTTCACCTATTCCTGTCTTGTTTTTTGAGACTAGGATGTAAATATTTTGAGACTAGGGTTTTATTTGTTTTTCACAATGTGTCTTTTATATTCAGTCTCATATGTGTGTCTGTATAAATTTATATATGTACACACATACATATATGGCTATACATACCACATGTATATGTATGTGTACATATGTGTGTATATACACACGTATATGTAAAAGTGCTTTAAACCTAAAGCTTGCATTGTTTTGGTAACATAAATATACAACTACTGGAAGTACAATTGGAATCTAGAAAAACAGAATAGGATGTGCTTACACAAATCCATTACAATGAGTGGCAATGTATAGAGAATTGGAAATATTCAACCAATCAACCTTTTAGTGCATCTAAGTCATTGATAACAGTACTTTTCTATGTTTAAACATCTTTAGAACACAGTTTAGTTTTATGATCTTTCTGTTCTCCCTTTCCATATTTTTTTAGCTTTCAGAGATTTTTTTCCTTCATTTTTTTTTAGCATCTGTCTTTTTAATAGTCTCCCTCCCCCACTTCCCATTTGTAAAATCAGCAGTCTGTGAGAATGTCAAATATGTTAATAATTTAATAAGAAGTGCTGGCCCATTTCAAAGAAAGAATAATGAGCTCAAAGTCCAGTTCATGTGAAGGGTATGGGAGCCATCCTTGAACCTTTTGCTTGGGCTACAGTTCCACTCCTGCCTTTTTTGTTGGTTAATTAATCAGACACTGTCCTACCTGGACTGGCTTCAAATAGCAATCTTCTGGTCTCAGCCTCCTGAGTAGCTAGGATTACAGTAGTGAGCCACGGATGCCTGGCTTTACTTTGCATTTTAACATCCACGGACCACTTTAGGAGAAAACTAATCTATAATATTTATGTTACTTACCAGAAGAAGTAACAGAGTTAACAAATTTGTAGGAAGAAGGAGTTAAGAGACAAAAATTTGATTTTACTGTATTTCAATAAACTTATTGGTGTGATAAGCTATGAAATTGTCAGCATGTACCATGGATATTATTATTGTACATATTTTAATCTAGTGAGCTAGAGAGAGTCACTACTTAGCAAAGAAACTGAAATGTTAAAATGGAAATCCAGGCTCTGAAATTCCTAGAATCTCAGAAACCATCTTGCATCTTTTTCTCCATCTGCCTGTCAACTTGACTTTCTGAAATAAGTAATCTCCAAGGAATACTTTAGGGGGAAAAATCATGTGGATGTGTTTTATCCCTCTAATAAATGCCAATCTTAGGCAGTGTTTTTGTCAGGAGTCTCTGTTCCAGTTTTAAAAGCCAAAAGGAAGATGAAAAATGAATAGACCAAAATGTAATTTAAAATGCAAATGTAGATTCTTCAGAAAAGCAGCAAAATCTAATTGTAGTTTTTCTTTATGCTTGGCTCAGTAGACAAAGTCTGTTGTTGTTAACTTTCCTGCTGGGATTGCCCAGCCTGCAGCTGCTTTGCACTCTCTGACCTCTCTGATGAAATACATTTGACCTTCCCCTTCCCCTCAGTCCTAGAAATCAATAGGTACTTAACCCTATGTACTGGTAGGTAGAAAGGCTACTGAGTGTGACAGTTGTGTCTGCTAACTCCCGAGACATCCCCAGAACAGAAATAGTAGTTGCACATTAGAAAGCAAGGGCATCTAACAGATACTCTCCAAGAGCTCATAGTAGAGACTTAAACATGTTCAAAGACACCTTCTTTGTTTCAAAAGAATCAAGACTACACAAATACTTTGTATAACTTGAAGTCAACTCTAAAATGTGGCGTGATAGCTTCTTTTTATTTTCATCATACTTCCACAATGATGGACACTATGATGGTGAACTTGAGTAAGTATATTTAAGTAATTAATACAGGAGGATCTCATTCACTCACTTAAAATCTTAGGACTTGCTCATGAGAAAAATATAAAATAGTTACCAGATCTGAATCATGACTATGTCCCCTGCCCTGCCTTTCCTTAAGTGTATTTGTATTGTGATAAATCCATAGCAGGCTTTGATTTCAGTCAAAGGTATTGTTGAGTCCCAGAGAAAGAATGAGACTTAGCTAACAAATAACTGTTAAGGAAAACTTAGATCAAAAATAAATTAAAGCCCGGTGCCAGTTGCTCACTCCTGTAATCCTAGCTACTCAGGAGGATGAGATCTGAGAAGCATGGTTCAAAGCTAGCCTGGGTAGGAAACTCTGTGGGACTCTTATCTCCAATTAACCACAAGAAAACCAGAAGTGGTGCTGTGGCTCAAGTGGTAGAGTGCTCGCCTTGAGCTGAAGAGCTGAGGGACAGCACCCAGGCCCAGAATTCAAGCCCCACAACCAACAAAAATAAAGTAAATAATTTAGAACTTTGGGAAAAAATACACACACACACACACACACACACACACACACACACACACACACACACATATGAGAGAGAGAGAGAGAGAGAGAGACACACACACAGAGAGAGAGACACACAGAGAGAGACAGACAGAGAGAGAGAGCCAGTCCTGGGTCTTGAACTCAGGGCCTGGGCACTGTCCCTGAGCTTCTTTTGCTCAAGGCTAGCACTCTACCACCTGTGCCACAGCACTACTTCTGGCTTTTTCTGTTTATGTGGTACTAAGGAATCAAACCCAGGACTTCATATATGCTAGGCAAGCACTCTACCACTAAGCCACATTCCCAGCCGAGAATTTTGGATATTTTAAAGTGTGATTCAAGTGGGATCTGTTCCCCAGAATGCCTGTTAGTTAGAACCACAGACCCCTTGGACAGAAGAAATTCAATCTTAATTTTTGATCTACACTATCAAAACCTTATGAACTCCATGAACAGACTCCAACAGGTTCTTCATGCCATTTCTTACCCCCAAATGTGGTGTCTCTGGGCTATAAAATAGATGCAAAGAGGCCATGGGACAGAAGAGTCTGGATCACTGTATTAGCATTGACATAATGTCCTAGATGCCTTTTGCCACACTAAGCCCTTGTGGGTATTGGGGGCCCTCAATGAGGGAGGGGGTGCAAATTCCATGGTACTGTCTTACTCAACACTAGGACTCACAGCTCTTACTAACTTCGGACCTACATCTATTTCTTCTCCAAAGTTTATTACTTGAGTGATACCTGGATGAACATCCTGGCTTCCTTGTGTCACTTAACACTTCCAGATAGCTGAGCTGTCCTGGGGGATGAGCCTACATTAACACTAGATCAGAGCACTGTGGACTTAACCCAGTTAGAGCTAGTCTAAGATGTCAGCTGAGAGTAGTACACAGCTTGGATGGCCACAGGTGGGACAGGAGCCTACAGCTGATCTAAATGACTGCCAAGAGCTGGGTAAAATCCTACAGGTCAGATCATAAGCCCATCAGTATCAATTTGGTATCCAGGCCTGTCCTGGCCACAGGGACGGGCTGGTGGGCCAGACTCTTTTTTCATTCTTTCTATGTACTTTCTGGTCTCCTGCTGAGCAATATAACAGCAATGTATTTTGGGAAAACATTGGTTGGGCTGCCCTCTAATACTAAAACGATGACAACACACCGACAGCAGACTCCTGGGTGCCCTCTAGTGATAAAATAGTGAAAATGACTACAGGCTCAGAGACTTATAAAAAGCAATTTTAAGGAACCTCATTAAGCTTGAAAAAAAAGAAACCCACAGAGATATATTTCACTACTCTCAGAGAGACAATGGCAAAGAGATACAATAAAAAATAAAGTAGAAATTCTTGAGGCAAAAAAAAAATCTACTCAGTGAAATTAAAACTGCTTTAGAAGGCATTGAAAGTAGGATAGACCAAACAGAAGCGAGCAGCAGTTAACTTGAAGACAGGTGATTTGAAAATACACAATCAGAGGAGAAACAAAGAGAATGAAGAATGAGAACAGCATTAAAATATTTGAGTTATTGGGGTTCAACAAGGTCTTGAGAATTTTAAAAGTGTTGGAAAACACATTAAAAAAAAAAACAGCAATAGAAAACTTCCTACCTAAGAGAATCATACAAATATTCAAGGACAAGAAGGCTAAAAGTCCTCAATCAATCTTAATTCAATCATATATAACAAAATTTAATTCAGCCAAGAACTATGATCACAAATGCCTGCAAGTGAAAGATAGGGAAGAGATTCTTAAAAGCTGCAAGAGGAAAGAAATAAAGACTAGAGAAATGTGTTCCAATTCCTCTGACAGCAGATTTTTCCAAGGAAACATTACAGACAGGAAGAGAATAGCATGCCATTTCCACAGTACTGAAGGAAGAAAAGTAACTCCTGAGAACACTGTAGGAAAGAAATGCAGAGAAGAAGACCCTCCCAGATGGCAGAATAGACGCCTCCTTCATGTGACTTCATGAAGAAGAGCTTAGAATCATGAAGAACAGACTATACTTCAAAGAAAGAGAGGAAGAACATCAGGTATTAAAAAAGAAGCTGTAGGACATCTCCAAAAGCCACAGGAAAACAAAGATAACAGAGAAAAGTTCAAGGCTGGGAAGGTGGCTCAGTGGTAGAGTGCTTGCCTTGCATGCATGAGGCCCTGGGTTCAATTCCTCAGCACCATATAAGCAAAAAGAAAAAATCTGGAAGTGGCGCTGTGGCTCAAGTGGTAGAACACTAGCCTTGAGCTGAAAAGTTGAGGGACAGCACCTAGGCCCAGAGTTCAAGCCCCACGAGTGGACCCCCCCCCAAAAAAAAAGAAAAGTTCAACTATGGTTGAACTCCAACTATAGTTGGGAGTTCCTTCCCAAGGTGGGAGGGAAAGCCAGAGTTGCAATCACAAGGTAAACCGGGTGGAAACAGGCTAGAGTCCTAGCTGCAGGAAAAGTTCCAAGTCCTCACAGACTTTGAATCTGGTGTGGCAATGAGTTCTCTGCATGGCTGGCTAGCATTGAAGAGAAACATTTGTCAATCCCCATGCCAAGGAGTGTGATTGCCAAGTACCATTGAGAGAGAGAGAAGAGAGAGAGAGAGAGAGAGAGAGAGAGAGAGAGAGAGAGAATGAGAATTGTTTGAGACTGAGGTGCCTTAAGGATCTAAAAATAAGGAACAATTTTAGTTCAATAAACCTGGGATCACCTTGCCACAGTGTCTGGGTTGGATAGGCCAGGAGAGGTAGACATAAGAGAGGGAGAGTCTGTTGCCAATGCATTGAGAAGTTTAAGCAGCAAGGAGCAGCTGAAATAATACAGGCCATTCAAACTTCCAACTGAAGGCTTGGCCTTAAGTATCAATGGAGAAACATTTAGGAATTTGAAAAGCAAGGCAAGATGATTCCTCCCCAAACCAACAATTCCATAACCACAGACTCTAATGATAGTGACGTGGATGAAATCCCAGACCTAGGATTCCAAAGAATGATTAGGAGAATAATCAGTGAAATTAAAGAAGGCACAAGTATTCACCCCCCCCAATTTAATGTTTTATAGTGTAGTCATGTGATCCACAACACACTTATTAGTATGTATACTTTTTATGTGTCTGTTCAAAATAAAAATCATTATGAAAATAACACTCAAGAACAGCCATTCCTTCTTATCTGTGGTTTTAGTCATCCAAGGTCAATCTTGGCTTGAAATTACTCAGTGGAAAATTTCCAAAGTAAATAGTTCATGTGTTTTAAATACAGTACCATATCCACAACTATACTCTACACACCCAACATTATTATGGCCCTGCTTCTGATGAGCTTGCTTCTTACATGTCATCAGAAGATCAATAGAGGCTTAATGCCAATCATAGTGCTTATGACATTCAACTCATTCATTCTCCTCGTGGAGGCATAGTTTCACATTATCACAAGAAAAATGGAGAATAGCAGTTATTAAATTGTTTGGGGAGGGAGGAAGAGTAAAAACTGAGAGGGGAGAAAGAAAGAAATATACCTTATATTACTGTACAATGTTGTTCTAATTTATTATTTGTTGTCAGGCTTAACTGTGCCTAATTTATAAATTAAATTTTAGTATCTACGTATAGGTAAAATCAGAATGCATAAGATTTAGTACTCTGATGTTGTAATCATCATTGAGGATCTTTAGATATAGTTTTGTCTGATCTAGGTGAGACACAGTTTAGCAAAAATTATATTCCATATTGGTCATGAATTTGTCTTGGGATGATAGGTAGACGAGAAAGACAGCAGTAACAAATCTTTACTACAGTATCTCTACCTCTGAACCTTTCTTCCTGCCACAAATTCAGAGTATCTTTGATGAGAAATATGAACTCTTGGATTACCTAAGAAGTGCTTATTTCATATTGTTAATAACTTTGGAATTAGCCCTGTTATCTTCACCTGTCTTTCTCTTCCATCTGTGTTTATAGCTCATTGTAGACTACATTGGTTTTTTTCCTCTAATTTGGTACTGAAAACTCTTTTTGGAGAGCAGGTAGATCCTAAATAGCCCTGCTCTGATGGGGACCCAGGGGAGGTGGTTTGAGATGTTTACAGTGAGCCTTTCACAGCAGATGGTCCCATCTCTATGTCTGGCCCATGCTCTTTCCAGGTGTATTTACAGCCGCCCTGTGGTCAGTTTATTCCTCTTGAGATAGTCACTTTCTAAGGTAGGAGAATTAGGCATGTGTGAGCCAGCCAGGTAAGAAGGCAGGACTTAGGAGGCAGTATAACAAAAATGTGAGATAAACAACTTCCAGAGCAAACAGGAAGGGCTAGTGTGGAGTGAGGCGCCATCTTGGAAATGCATGTTTAACCAACAGGTGAGGAGCAAGGGCCCTAACAGGCCTTTAGTTTAGTTTAGAGGAAGATCAAAGAAGGTTTCCAGTGGCCAAGTCTTAGTGTTTAGTTTAATGTAAGTGTGAATTAGAGGTGCTCATTGTGACATACCTGTGTAGTCCACACAGCCTATGTGAGTACTTGTTGAGATCAAGGATGTTCTATTAGCAGTCTCATAGGATGTGTTCCCCAGAAGTGATTGCTTAAGGTTGAGGAACTGAGAAGCAGCAGAGAACTAGGCTGTGAGTCAATCAAGGGTAGCTAAGCCCTATTTCTGGTGTGAGAAAATTCAATGTATATTTAAAAGGGACGAGAAAGCAATAGAGAATGTATTACATTCCTAAATCCAGACCTATTTCTCTGGGAAGAAACAAACCTCAACCAAACCCCATCTTGATTACCAGTGCATAGATGGCATTAGTGTTACTCTATCAGCAACCATATAAAAATAAGCAGGATTCAGACCCAGTGGTAGCTATGGAGAGGCTGGGGTCAACCTAAAAGAGAGCTAGAAGGAGGGGAGGAAACATGCTGACTTTCAGAGAAAACTTGTAAACTTGACATAACTTTTCTAGAAGGAAGACTATAAAATGTGGAGTTGAGCATTCACTTTGGAGGCATGTTTTCCTAGGTTTGAACCTCTGTTCTGCTACCTACTACCATATAGCTGTTGGAAAATCACTTACCTTATCTGAACTTTCTCTCATGATACATAGAGATGAATACCTGTGCCTGGTTCCAAGAAGAACGCCACAGAGGGAAAATTCTCGAATGCTCAGCATGCGCAGAGTTCAGTGCGATGGTGAGAATCTAAAGTGAAATGAAACTAAAATCTGAAAAACAAGAAAATCTTAAAAGTGACCATCTAAAACGTTCCCTTTATCACTTCAGCTAAGCACATGGACTTGTGCCTTGATTTGGAAAGGCACCATTTTTATTTACTTATTTTGGGCAAGGGAACCATATTTTCACAAATTTAAGGCAGATGAACACTCAGATCAGTCAACGATTTAAGCACACCTAGCAGCAGCACAGGGCTGACTGAGAGGTTCTCCATCCCTATCATCTGGGGAGCCCCCCCCCATCCCCCAATTTGCCAAGGAGAATGGTCCTCAAGGTCATTCTACCCTGATCCCTTAGCTGATCCGAATCTCAGGATCTTTGCTCCCTCTTGACGCCGTGGTTCTTGGTGTGCATGTCTATATTAAAAGCCCAGGGGATGTTGGGATCGACTGGGCATGGGTCATGCGTTCTATTCCTTTCGAGGACCCTGAAAGAAAAATCCGCACCTGGAACACAGTGCTTGTATGGCCGTCTTTCCATTTCATGAGTGTTCCCAATGGTTTAAAGGTATTAAAAAGAAACCAATGGGCTTACTTACTGTTGGCTGGAGTTGTAGTGGTAGAGGGTCCAGTAGGTTGATTCTCAACCTGAAGCCCAGGGTTTGGCCATAGTTAGATTGGCTCTGTCATTGCAGTCAATTAATCACAACATCACTGGCAGAATTCAGCTATGGATCAGTGGTCCCTGCAGACTGAGCGTATGCCGGTGGAGGCGACGTGCACGCGGGGAGTCCTCGAACTTGGACAGCCCAGACTGGTATAAAAATAACCATGCACAATAGTGACAAGTTGGCCTTTTTCTACCGCTCTTTAGGAATGATGAGTTGTGGCGGGAGCCAATGTCCTGTTGGCCCTTCGCTATGTTGGGCAGCGTCACGGGCGTAGGAGCCAATTGGCAAACAACCCCTTCCTTTTAATTAAAGCATTGGCACCTGTGGTGGAGGAGAGAGAGAAACGGGAAAGAGCTGGACTTCACTGTGCAGGGAGAATGCTAAAATTAATATCTTTATAAAAAGATCTTAAGGGGCTGGGATGTAGCTCAGTGGCAAAGCGCTTGCCTAGCAAGTGCAACGTCCTGGGTTCGATCCCCAGTACCAAAAAAGGAAAGACAAAAAAAAAAAAGATCTTAAGATGAGTTTATCAGAGGAGACCAACAGAAATGTCTAAAGCCTCCTCCCTCCTCCTCTTCCTCTTCCTCCTCCTCCTCCTCCCCCTCCCCCTCCCCCTCCCCCTCCTCTTCCTCCTCCTCCTCCTCCTCAGTAGAGAGGGTAGAATTAAATAGTACCCTAAAGACTCCCCGAGTCCTGGAAGTAAATCATCATGATCTGGCACTTACACTGCTAGAACATCTTGTAAGCAGGTTCCATGCCAAAGAACACATGAGAGCCAGAGTACTCAGCAAGAAGGAAATGTGTATCAGTGAGTACCTAAGTAGAAACAGGAAAAGCATTGCTGGGCACATTGCTGTGCCCACTTCATTACAGGGCCAGCCAGTCTTCACCACAAGCTATCAATTTTTGTGTATCTTCTGTGAAACTTGGAAAAATAAGCACTTTGCACTAAGAATGTTTTATCAGCCCATTGGTTCAGAGGTGAGAGGCAGTGGAAATTAATCTGTATATCTTGTTAGGCATCAGACATTGATGATGTTTTTTCTGGACAAGTAGGGGGTATGGCTAATTGTTTGGCTGGCATTTGTGTGTGTGCATATATATTTATATATACACAGAAATATATATGTACATTATCTATGAAGTCTATGTACCTGCATTGATAGTTCACAAATTTGCAAATAATTCTTGGATGAGACAACTTGATATATTTCCTCCTATAAGGTATCCTAACATTGTCTTTAGAGGATGTTTTCCTTTAACTTCCCTTAAAGTGCAGCTTTCTTGAAGTTTATAAAACATACATTAACGTGCACATATAGAGAATATACAATTATTAAGTTGATATATGCATATATCCATGAAAGGATCCTTAGAATGAGATGATTAACATGTTCATTGCCCTTAAGAGTTTTCTAGAGTGGCTGTATCATTTTCCTCTCCTACCCATACCATATTCTCAGGCCCTTCACCCATCCTGTGCTACTACTATTATTCTTCATCTTATTATTGTTACTACTACTATTGGTGCTGGTACTGGGGCTTGAACTCAGGGCCTGGATACTGTCCCTTGGCATTTTTATTCAAGGCTGGTGTTCTAATGCCCGAGCCACAGCTTCAGTTTTGGCCTTTTTGGATGGTTAATTGGAGGTAAGACGCTCATAGATATTCTTGCTCAGGCTGGCTTAAAATCCTCAATCTCAATATCCTGAGAAGCTAGGATTATTATACAGGGGTGAGCCACCGATGCTGGGCTCCTTGAGCTATGTAAAAAAATTATCTTTTGCTTTGTATTTTGTAGAATTTTATATGATGGAATCATAACATATCTTCTTTCTATTTTTTGTGTAGTTTCTTTCATTTATTATACTTATTTGGGGTTTTGCCCATATTATCATGTGTTCATAGTTCTTTTATTTTTTTCTTGTATAGACTATCCTTCTAAGAAATGGATAAAGAACCTCTTGATTATCTGTTCAAATATTGATGGCATTGGGATTTTTTTCCTAGTTAAAAAATTTATTATGAAAGAAGCTTCTCAGAGTATTCTGTAGAAGTCTGTGTGGATGAATTCTTTCATTTATCTTGAAAAGAGAGTGGAATGGCTGAGTCCTGTCACAGGTATATGCTTATTAAAAAAACAAAACAAAAAAAACCTATCAGGCCGGGTGGCTCACACCTATAATCCTAGCTAATCAGGAGGCTGAGATGTGAGGTTTGTGGTTCAAAGCCAGCCTGAGCAGAAAAGTCCCCGTGAATTTTTATCTCCAGTGAACCACTCAAGAACTGAAAATGGTGCTGTGGCTCAAGTGGTACAGTGCTAGTCTTGAGTACAAAGAGGCTCAGGGTCAGTGCCCAGGCCCTGAGTTCAAGCCCTACAACTGACAAAAAACAAAAACAAAAACTATCAAACTGGTTTCCAAAGTAGTCATGCCATTTTACATTCTCATCAGTCATCTTCCGGGCTTCCAATTCTTCCACATTTTACAGATGTTGATATTGTAAAATTTTCTTTATACCAATAAGTATCCTTGTGCTTTAGTTTGCACTGCCTTAATGACTAATCTTTCTCCCCCCCCATCCCCAGTATATCTTCTTTGGGAAAATATCTGTTGAAACATTCCTTTTACCCATTAATTATTATTATTTCTATTCCATTTTGAGAATTCTGTATGTATGCTTTAGGTAGCTCATCTGATGTATAAAATCTGCAAATATTCTCCCCAGTCTGTGACTTGACTTTTTCACTCTCGTACCCTGAGGTAGCAGCCTTTGCCTAACCCAGGTTCATAAAAGGTTGCTCCTCTTCCCTGTCTCTCTCTCTCTTCTCATTCTTGGTGCCAGGAATGTAAGCTGCAGAGCAGGTTCTTGGGCAGGAAGCCACTTCTGTTTTCTGTATTTAAGAGCTCTGTGCAAGCTGGCGACTTGCCATTTAGAGTTGAAGCATTAGAAAGATGCAGGAATGGGAGACTTAAAAACCTTTCTGCAAACTTCACATTCTAAGCAAAAAAGGGAGCGCCACTACTTGCTTTTAGAGAACTTGTCAAGGTTTCAGATGTTCTCCAAGACAAAGCAAAAGCTGCTTTATATCGTATTTTGAAATGTTAACCGGTAACATTTGATATTTAACAAAACTGGGAAATGGGAAGAATTTTTCTTGACATTTGAATCGTAAAGGATAATTAAAATCGTCTTTTTATCCCCCCTTCATTTTGTGCTGTTCTCTGAAACTTAGATTGGATATTCCTGGGATATAGTTCAGATAATGACTTAACCCATCCAGATAGGTGTTGAATGGACAGTTCTAAGGACTTCAAATTTGAAGTTATAATCATGAAGTCTTCAATGTTCCATTTGGATCCAGGTTTTGAAAATATTGGCCTTGAATTGTAATTCTGCTATGCACTCTGTTTGCTGAGATTGCTCTAATTCAAGACAGATTCTATGGTATTCCTAACCACTAATATTTTAAGTCACCAAATATAGAGCTAGAGTCTTTCCTTGAAGCTGTCCACTTTGAACAGAAACCTCAAACTTGTGAGAAGAAAAGGATTTGACATTTTTTAATTTAAATTCAATCAAATTCATATGCAGCAGATACTTAGAATGGTTGCTTGGTTGACACTATCATTATATTCATGATTATGATAATGATGCTAATCATTATAATCTTATTTTTCTTTTCTTAAATGGTCAAGGTTTCAAATGCTTTTTTTTTTGTTGGTCATGGGGCTTGAACTCTGGGCTTGGGCACTGTCCCTCAGGTCTTCAGCTCAAGGCGAGTGTTCTACCACTTGAGCCACAGCACCACTTCCGGTTTTGTGGTGGTTAATTAGAGATAAGAGTCTCACAGACTTTGCTGCCCAGGCTGACTTTTAACTGTGATCCTCAGATCTTATCCTCCTGAGTAGCTAGGATTACAGGCATGAGCCACCTGTGCCCAGTTATTTATTTATTTTTGAGATAAGTGTTTGGATTTGTATCCCAGGATAGCCTGATTCTCCATCCCTGCTGATTTCTAGAGCGTGTGTGTGTGTGTGTGTGTGTGTGTGCGCGCGTGCGTGCGTGCATGCGTGTGTGTGTGTGTGTGTGTGTGTGTGTGTGTGTGTGTGTGTGTGTGTGTGTGTGTGTGTGTGTGTACTGGGACTGGACCTCTGTACCTGGGTGGTCTTCCTTAGCTTTTTGGCTCCAGGCTGGAGATAAGAGTTCCAGGGACTTTCTTACTGAGTCTGGCTTTGAAACTTGATCCTCAGATCTCAGCCTCCTCAGTAGCTAGGATTACAGGTAATCCCCTCCCTACTAGAAGCTTTTAAAGTTTAGTTGCATTGTTCTGTGCTCTGAAGCTTAGTTTTAAAATTATGACAGTGTACTAAGGAGGTTGCCTTGTGCTGCTTAACAGGGGTATAATATACTCAGAAAGTTGTTTTGCATCAGTAGTATAAAAGCTAGGGGAAAGTTTTGGAAAAGTTTATACAAGAGGCAGGGAGAGGGGGTGGAGTTTCTTGCTATTGACTATCACAGGAATAACTGTTTTGTTTTTTTTTTTAAAGCACAATTGTGCAAGTAGGATTTCTTTCTTTCTTTTTTTTTTTCCCCTTGGGGCAGGCAAGGGGCAGGGCTGAGCTCATACATTTTAGCAGCTGGCATGTTAATAAGACCATTTCCACTGAAATGAGCTAAAATTCGATTACCATTTGTGGACTTCCAACTGCTTTCTGAAGCATTTCCTGAATTTCCAACAAAAGAGTTGCCAGAATCAATGAAGAATAAAAGTTTAGATTCAACATGCAAATAACCTATGAACACTCGACATTTATTCTTATTTAGGCTGGCTTAGATTGTAAGCCAATTTTCTTTGAAGTTTATGTCTTGATGGCTAACGGATGATAGATAGGGCAGTTTTTGAAGGGTAAAACAATAACCCGACACTGACTGGCCAAGAAGCCATTTTTTATTAGGTGTTAGTAGGGAGCCCGCAAAACCAAGGTGAATAATGTGTTTGGTACCACTGAAAAATAAAACCTCACACAGCTGAGAGGAAAAACAGAACCTTCCTCTAGATATTGAGTCTGAGAAGAGCATTATGATCAGATGGTGATTCTACTTTGGGGGTGAAATAATGAAGATTTGTCAAAGCAGTTAGCTGTTTTCCATTTGGTTTAAATACATCTTCTGTTCCATGTGACTGTTATGTAATTGCTTTGCTAAGCTCTTATAACTGAGCGTATTTAAGGATTTTGCTCATGCTATCATAGTCATTAAACAGAGGAACCATGATAAGACCACCATTTTTTGGTAAGTTTCTCTGCTTTTCAGTGTTAATTAATTTTTGTGGGCCTGGACTTGTGCTCTACCACTTGAGCTTGAGCCATAGCCTCATGTCTGGCTTTTTTTTTTTTTTTTGAGTAGTTGTTGGAAATAAGAATCTTATGGACTTTTCCTGCCCTAGCTGGCTTCGAATCTGGCATCCTCAGATCTTAGCCTCCCGATGAGCTAGGATTACAGGCGTGAGTTACTGGCCCCTGGCTAATTTTTCTCTTTGAAGAAGATAAATACTTTCCCTTATTTTTCATACTGAATGTGATGGTCAGAAGTTTCATATAAAAAGAGCAGGGAATGATTGAATGAAATAGAAGGAGGAATTTTTCTCTTTATGGAAAAGATTCAATCATTAGCTTCAGATAATTGTACCACATACTTTATGGCAATTATGGCAAGCTTTCACAAAACCACTAATCAAAGAGATCACCAAGATCATGGCTAGGCTACCATCGTGTATTGTAGTTAAAGTAACAAAAGAAGATTGGAAAGTGAAGAATACTGAATAATAGTTATCTGCTATTATCCAGGTAGAGTGAGAATGATCTAGGGTCAGCTTGAAGAATCATATTGGAAAAGTGACTGAATTCAGGCTTCAAGTTACTGGGTTGGTTTTTTTTTTTTGTAGTATTGATTTTTTTTTCATGTCATGACCATACCATTCTTTTTGGAAACTTTTATGTTTCTGATTTATAGAGTAGTTTAAAAAGCCTGAATTATATTTAAAAATCTCCTCACATTTTTCACACCCTCTCATAAGTTTTTACTCTGTTGGTAGTTGAGTGAATCCTCTGTAATTATGACCCTAATCACCTGGCCACTGGTCTATAAAGTGTCTTTTAAAGAATATTTTATCTTATAAAATATCAAAAAACTATTTTATGAGAAAACATTTTATAATTCTGTAATACTCTCTTATTGAATAATTTGGAGTAGATTCTATTTATTGGAGATAGCTAATATGGATGGAATATGCACATTTACACCTTATGCATAAGATTAGATATAAATTAAAATTTTGTTTGCCAATAACAAGCTGTGGAAAATGGCTTGCATTTTACAAGGGTAAGCTAAGTTTCCACAAAGCACTGAACTATATTAGATGTTGTAGGATGACTTAAGTCAGGTAGAGCTTTCAATTGGCATCCCTGCTAAGAGTTTTAGACATTTTGATGCACTGTGTATTCTCAACTCTAAATACAACTAGTTTGCTGTGTATTCTTATTACCTCAACATGCTCATGACAGGCAGAACATTTAAAAGCACATCATAGGGTCTGGTAGAGTGCTTGCCTCACACACATGAGGCCCTGGGTTCGATTCCTCAGTACCATGTAAATAGAAAAAGTGGCACTGTGTAAATAGAAGTGGCACTGTGGCTCAAGTGATAGAGTATTAGCCTTGAGCTGAAGAGCTGAGGGGCAGTGCACAGGCCCAGAGTTCAAGTGACCTACCCGCGCCCCCACCCCCATAAAAAGCACATCATAGCTCATGCCTATAATCCTGCCTACTCAGGAGGCTGAGATCTGAGGATCGGGTTCAAAGCCAGCTTGAGCAGGAAAGTCATGAGACACTTATCTCCAATTAATTACCAAAAACAAAACAAAACTAAACCCACCCTCGAAGTAGAGCTGGCTCAAGTGGTTAGAACTCGAGGCTTGAATGAATAAGCTAAGCTACAGGACCCAGGCCCTGAGTTCAAGTCCCAGTACTGGTGTGTACATGGTGTGCATGTGCATGCACACACAAACAGAACACACGTTGTAAGAGCTCTCTTGGGATTTAGCCTCCTAAATCTTGTTTTAATTTCCTTAGCCTTATGTCTATGTTTGAAAATGAGAGACAGAGAAGCTTAGGAAAATATTTAGCTTTGACGTTAAGCCTGTTTTCCTAATGATAAGAATAGTCATTTTCAGTTGATGCTTCCTATCATAAATGACTAATTTTGCTGAAAGTATCTTTCTAAATTTGTTCTAATTATTTTTTGGAACAAATACAAAATGCAATATTGTAGACAAGAGAAATTTTAAAGTTCTGCCACCGTAACCCATGGTTACCTTAATCTAGACTTCCTATTCATATGATCTTTGTGTCAATGAGATTATTTTCCTACTGAAGTCATTTCTAGGAAATTAGGCTATTTTCTCTTTTTCTTTCTTTAATGAGAGGAATTGCTTCCCCTTTTCCAAGTATATCCTTGTCTGTGACTAGTAAAAATCTATAATAATTATCCCTGAGACTACTTTTTGAAATCAAGACTATCAGTTCCCCCTCTCATTTAGCTCCATATATGAGCTTTTGTTTTTGGTTCGGATTCAACTATCTTTATAAACCTTCTTTGGGTACTGCATTCTTTGTCTTGGACTATTTCTTTTTTTTGGTCAGTCGTAGGGCCTGAACTCAGCCTGGGCGCTGTCCCTCAGCTCTCCAGCTCAAGGCCAGTGCTCTACCACTTGAACCACAGCTCTATTTCTGGCTTTTTCTGCTTATGTGGTGCTGAGGAATGGAACCCAGTGCTTCAGGTATGCAAGGAAAGCACTCTACCACTGAGCCACCTTCCCAGTCCCTTGGACTATTTCTTGACCCTAAGAATATAATTTTATTTGAGACATCATAGTTACACAGTATTCCTTCTAATTCAATCCATGCTATTTAAAAAATCTTTTAATAAAGTAGATGTAAACATAGCCTTCGTGTGATTTTTTTTCATAGTAATATGTACAGTTATTCTCATTAAGAAAATCAGGGTTTAGAGAAACTAGGTAACTTGACTATGGTATTAATTTTGGAAAAATTTCAGGACACAGATGAGGGGCATTAGTATTCTGTCTGCACAGTGCTGGCGTTTTAACTCAGGGCTTCCTGTTTTCATGGGAGGCTTGTTCACTTAGGAATGGCACTCTAACACTTGAACCACACTTCCACTAGTGTCTTTTTTGCTGGTTTGTTAGATAGTCTCACGGACTTTTCTGTCCTGGCAGGTTTCGATCTAAGACCTACTTGAATGGAGGTAACTTTGCAGTTGCTAGGATTAGAGACATGAGCCATCAGTGCCCATCACCATAAATTACATTTTAGACAGATGGCTCACAAATTGGAAATATTTAGCATGTCACGGCTATAGGTGAAGCACAGTATTGAGTCAAGGCTGAAAGATGGAATTGTGTTTTCATTTAGCTCATGTTCAACCGCTGGTAATTTGACTCATTTTTTTTCAATAAATAAATAAAAGCCATTGAAGATGACTTGTTTATCTAATCAGTTTCTAAGACTTGCTTATTTGCCCTAAAATGAAATCCTTTATTAAAATAAAAAGTAGCCACCGAACTGCTATAAATATAATATGCTTTTCAAATTTTATATACATAGAGTGAGAATGAAGTGTGTTACTTGTGCATTTGACTGATAGCATGTGTTTTCAGAACAGTTGGTTCAGCTGAGGGGGCCCTGTGGTAGCCATTAATTGTAGCTGGGGTAAATGATCTATGCACAGTGGCCTCCTAGTCTTGGCCTAGTACTTAACCTCCTGAGAGCACCAGCTCTGAGCATGCCAAAGGGCCACGGCCTTCATGTAGCTACAGAGCGTATGCTGACTTTCTGACATGGATAAAATTGCTTTGTGAGCTTAAATCAAGAAATCCTTCCTCTCTAACCACGGACACAGAGCAAGAATTCCAGTAAGGCCTATATAACTTTGTAATACCATCCACAAGTCATGCATGCAATGAGTTAAGGATTCCTTGTCCTTCAGCAAGCTAGAAATGCTGATTCCCAAGAATAAGAAGAAAGATACTTTGCTTGAGCATTTTTCTAAGAATTAGGAGAGGGAAAGGAATATCCTCAAGAAGATTCTAGTATAGCACCATTCATATAGGAAGTACTTTAGAAGAAAATTGTCAATAAGATTTAAACTCTGGGATGATATTCAGAGGGAGCAATGTGGCTTAAAAATTTTAGGTTTATTTGAAAAATAATTTGGGAGTTAGTCTGAGGGAGCCTGTGGAATACTAATAAAAAGGTCTAAATTTAATGTTAGTTGAAGGCTGGCTACAATTAAACCAAGGTAGTAATTAAAGGATTCTGTTCAAAGCATTTAAGATTGATATATTAGTTCTGTCCGGCATTCAGAAAATATTTTTGAGAAACCTTGACAATTCGTAAATTAGTTTAATATTCTTATTTACACGCACACACTACACACCTTCTTAGGCTTTACACAGATAGATAGGACGCCTTTCTTCTTGGCCAGTTTCCGGTGAAGGGTGAGGAGGTTGCAGTTCTACAAACTTCCAGCAGGGGTCAGTATGTTTTCATCATTCCAGACTGAATGCTTGGTGAGCTAGCTATAGCAGTGTTGATCCTAATTGGAGCAGACACAAGGATCTTCTATAATCCTCTGACATCCTTTTCAAATAATAATTCTTAGGTGGGTTGGTGGGCTGGTGGTTGCAATGCCAGTGCAGGATTCTCTACAATGAAGCCTAACCATTGTCAATTATTTTTGATGTATGCTAGCTTAACTTAAGTCTCCTTCTTACTGGCGTTTCCAGCCCACAGAAGAGTATTCCTCCTCCTCCTAATTATGGAGAAACAGTGCCCAGGATGGGCATGTTATTGGGGGTGTAATGTGCTCTCCAAAACCCATTTCCTTCCTTTGCTCTTCCCCCTGAGCACACAGGCAGCATGCACCAGCCATCCACTCTTTGGTGTGTTTCACCCATCACCTTAATTGCTGAGGTCATGTGACTTTAACTCATTAAATGCCAGTCCTTGGAAATAACGGAAGGCACATTGAATATATGTAGCTACAGTTGAATGCACAGAGCTTCACGTAGGATAATAATTGCAACTAGATCTCCCTCTCCCTCCATGCTTTCTAATAATTTGTTTAGGGTTCTTCTGGCTTAGTGGTATTCGGGAACAAATTGCCCAAGTCTCAAACTGTCAAGCAGAAGGAGTTCTTGGCGTAGTCAAAGAAAAAAAATATGTCTATATGTTGGCTCCACACTTGTAAGCTCATTTCTTTACTCTCTTTGGCCCTGACGACAGGGCTTTCTGCTGGGCAGGAGAGTGAATGTCTCCATGTAGAGACATTTTCAGAAATCTGATTCTGGAGAGCTGAGGAATTGTTGGGGCAGGAATTATTACCATGACTCTCCGAAGGCATTAACTGCTTCAGGGTAGCTACCTGCATTGCAGGGGAAAAGGAAGAAGAGATGGCCTAGCCCCAACGGTTGGTGGAAATGGGACTTTAAATGGACTAAATTGACCCCCTTGTGTATCTCTAGGTAGGGGATGGGGGAAATGTTTTTTGGAAAGGTGAAGCCAGAGTGAGGATGGCAAAAGCAATGAATATTTGGGTCTTAAACACTAGGCTTATAGGGTTGGGGAAATATTTCCATGCACATTGAGCTTGTGATTCCGAAAAGTAAATATTCAATCTCATACCAAAGCTGCAGATGACTTTTTTTTTTTTTTGATGAATGAAGGTACATATTCATTATCTCCTCTTCAAAATGTGGAAGTTTGTTTTACTTTCAAAGATGACCAATACCATTTAATGAGTCAAGATTAAACACAAATCGAGTTCTATTATCCTTGGCAAATCTTGCTTTACAATTCACATTGGCATATTTTTGCAAAGCAGGTGATAAAGAACCTTCCATGAACCTTCCAATTCAGCAGTGGTGCTCACTAGACACTACGTTGAAAATGAAACATTTAGTGTGGGGGAGAGAGGGGTCGGGAGGGAAAAAGCTGGGAGAAAATGAGGGAGGGGGTAACAGTATTCAAAAAGAAATGAATGCAATACCTAACTTATGTAACTGTAACCCCTCTGTACATCACCTTTAACCTAACAACTTCAAAAGAAAGAGTCTTGGATGAGACTACTCTTTATCTTCTTTACTTGAATTCCATGTTTACTTGAGTAACGAAACTTAAGTACCCTACTGATATTCAGTGTAAGGTAGAAGGCATGAGTTCTGGAAGTTGATGAAGAGGACTGCAGTGATTTCAGCTTGGGTCTGACAGACATCTGACAGGTGATATTTCTATGTGTGACAGGTAGTCAGGGTGAGCTGGGACAAATGCAGCATTAGTCTTCTGCTACTGCAGCAGGTAAATCAAGACCCACCCTTCCTTCCTTCCTTCCTCCCTTCTTTCCTCCCTCCTCTTCCTCCCTTCCTTCTTTCCTTCCCTCCCTCCCCTCTCTCCCTCCCCCCATGCCTCCTTCCTTCCCCCCTTCTTTCCTTCCTTCCTTTTTTGATGTTGTAATGCAAGGATCTGCTGTTGGCTTTGAATTCACAATCCTGCCTCAGCCTCCCATATTCTGGGATTATAGGTGAGGACCGCCACATCAGATCTGTGTTTGTGTGTATGCATGTGTGTGTGTGTGTGTGTGTGTGTGTGTGTGTGTGTGTGTGTGTACCAGTATGGGGACTTGAACTCAAGGCTTGGGAGCTGTTTTTTTAGCTTTATTTGCTGAAGACTGATATTCTACCACATGAGCCACAGCTTCATTTTTAGCTTTTTTTTTTTTGGTGGTGGTGCATTGGAGATAAGAGTTTCATAGACTTTTCTGTTCAGGCTGGCTTTGAAATGTGATCCTCAGATCTCAGCCTCCCGAATACTAGGATTATAGGTGTGAGATACTGGCACCTGGAAAATTATACTTCTTTATTTTTTTCTAAAGATTACTGTTGACCTGAATGGGAAATGGTTCAGGTGCATAACAATACATCTCCAAAAAGAAGCACTTACCCTCTTTTACTACTAATGTATACTAATAAAAAAAAGAGATCTACCTATCTCTACCTATCCAGTTCATACTATAATGCTAGGCACTGATACAAGTGTTGTATTATTAATAAATACCAAAGTCAAGGACTTTATTCGCAAGAAGGTTGCATATTGCTTGTTAAAATGTACATGATTTAAAAGTATATATGTTCTAAAAAAAAACCCCGCTCAGTGTATTTTTGTTTCCTCACTTCACACATTTGCTTCTTCCTATTTAAAATGTAGGTGGAAACGTTCCTTATATTCTTTGAAGATAGGGAAAAATATATAACTGCAGGGTGAACTACAGAATTTGAATGACTGCAGAATTGCTTCAAAACCTGAATTGGGAGCAGAGGGGAGGTAAAAAAAAATTAACAAATAATTAACAGGTTGGGATGCTTTTGAGATAATGAATTCCTAGTGCGCTCATTCACAAAACAGCACCATGCGTGTGTGGAGAAGCTGACATTAGAGTTCAAGGTTGTCCATCTCCTCTGCAGGGGGTGGTGATCACTAAACATGACCGTGTCTTGTTCTCACAGCAAGGCTTTGGGAAAACTGAGCAGTCTCTGCCCTTAGAGTCCTGATCTCATGAATTTGGAGAAGCCAGAGCAGAGAGCTGCCAGACTCTGTGTGAAGATTTACCTAGATTTCCTAGGGTCTGTGGAATTTGCTGTGAAACATGAAAACAACAACCTAGAAACAGAGTATATTCAAATGGTACCAGAAAGCTCAACAAAGGATCCCTTACATTTGGTGATTTTTTTTTTTTCTAAATTCAGAGTTTTAAAATCACAATTGGAAGCCAGGCTGGATCTTGGCTTATTAGGAAGGTGGTTCAGTGTTTAAGATGCCTTGGAAACAGAACCTTGAGCATCTGTCCTTAAATGTGGGTAATGGGAACACTGCTCTTTTACAATCTCCACTTTCAATTTCTATTCTCCACTGAGATGAACCAGGGGGAAAACTGAATCCTTGCTTTTCCCTGATGCTGTGGTTCAAACCTGCCCCTCCCTCTGCTTTCCTCCAGAGATGTGATATCTAACATGGTCTTCACTTTCACCTCGAATGAACAAATAACCACGAGTAGCCATATCTGTCTGAAAGACTTCCTGACATAAAGAAATCCACCCCCTATTAAAACACAGATAATCCTTTACTTCTGAGCCTTCCAAACCCTTTTATTTAAAAAACAAATAGGCCATTTTCCTAAAACAGATGTTCTGTTTCTAGCCTTAGAACTCCTCATGTGATAACAATAAACAAGATACACATCAATAGAGAAAATGCTCCTGCTACTCCCCAACCCAGCCTTCAGCCTCCATGTTTGGGTAGTTATGGTATGTGAGTCTTTCTCTCTTTCTCTTACATGACTGTTGATTTTCTTGGAGACTGAAAGGGTCTTCAAAATGATAGATTTTGAAGCAAAAGGAGCTGATTATGTTAGAGTTGTTTTTTTTCTTCTTCAGAAAATGAACCATGTTGTAATTTTTCTTAGATGCCAGGAGAAATGTTTAAGGAAATAATCCTTGTAGGGAATGGTTATGGTAGACAATTCTTAAGATTGAATCTTGATTCAACAGGTGATTTGTTTTCATTATAAAAAAAAAAAAGTCCTACTGGAACAAAGGTGGCAAAGGAGACTTGGGGACCCTCTATCACAGCCTTTGGACTTCAGCCATGAGTGAGAGTTTAGATGCTAGGTTATGTCATATGAAGACATCATTCTGGTGTCTTTAGTCCTTTCTTGTCTTGTTTCTTGATCTTAAAGATCCCTTTTATTTTTTAAAAATTTCTATCGTGATTAAGTGATTACATAAATTTCACAAATTTCATAGTTTTGTGAGCTAGTGGTACTTAGTTAAAGTCACAAACACATTCTAACCTTCATGAGGCAAATTGTCTTTAGCATGGTTTATAAAATTTGTGAGTTCTATGAGTTTTGACAATACAGCTCTTTCTTCCACATCGGGTGATAGGGACATTTCTTTCCTTTTACTTAGTGTCGACTGTCCCCTCTTTCCTTCTCATTCCCTCTCTCCCATCGCTGCCCTTGAGTTGCTTAGTTGTTTTCATCAATGTCTAGTGCAGCTGATGGGTCCCGTTGTTTGTTTTTCCATTTCCCTCTGTTTCTGTGTCTTCCTCCTAGCTTCCCACAGATGTGTGCATATATACCATTATATGGTTAGCAGTATGGGTTATTTAGTAATGATACAACAAGATGAGTGGAGGTTCTTTGTTTTTCAAGTCTTGTTTGTCATAACTACTTACATTTTGGATTTAACATCCACATATCAGGGAGACCATGTGCCTCTTTGCTCTTGGCTTACCTCACTCAAATAATTTTTTCTAGCTCCATCCATTTCCCTGCAAATACCATTATTTTGTCCTTTCTAATGGCTGCATAATATTCCATTGTGTATAGGTACCACAATTTTTGGATCCATTCAGCTGCGGTGGGGCATCTAGGTTGTTTCCATATCCTAGCTATTGTGAACAGTGCTGCAATAAACATGGAAGTGCACATGTCCTTGTATCCTGGTTCCTTTTGTTCAGGATAGATGCCTGGAAGTGGTATGACTGGGTCACAGGGGAGGTCTATATTTAGCTTTCTGAGGACCCTCCAGACTGCTTTCCAAAGTGGTTGTATTAGTGTACATTCCCACCAGCAATGCAGTAGGGTTCCTCTTTCTCCACATCCCCTCCAGCATTTGTTGTTGGCTGACTTTAGGATGTGGGCCATTCTGACTGGGGTAAGGTGGTATCTCAGGGTTGTCTTTATTTGCATTTCCTTTACAGCCAAGGATGGTAAACATTTCCTCATGTGTTTCTTTGCCATTTTTATCTCTTCTTCTGAGAAGTCTCTCTTTATTCCCTTGCCTATTTAGTAATTGGTCTGTTAGGTTTGGGAGGGATTAGTTTCTTGAGTTCCCTGTATATACTGGATATTGGGCCCTTGTCTGATATATTACTGATATTCATTTTGGTTCTTAATATCAGTTGATTTATTTCCTTTTCTCCTTTATGTGCTGCACAACTCATCAAACTTGAGACCCTTCTATAGCAAGCCTATATTAGGAATGTATTTTGTGACTTTAGTAAATCTATCTTGTTAATTTTATACTATCATTTATGATCTTGGTTTTTTTGAAACAAGGTCTTCCTATTTAGTGTAGGCCTTGCTGCATCATACCCAATTTCTAGCTTACTTTTTTAAGCTTTCAAGTATTTTTAAAATTGTGATTATACTTCTTGTTTGGGTTTTGTGTGTGCACACAAGCTATTGCATATAGTTTTCAATGGAAAATAGATTATAAATAAGTTCATTGATTATGCAGTCGTTATTTTATCTGGAAGAGGCCGTGTAGCAAAGCTCAGCTCATTAGAAGACACAGTTTAACTAAGACATAGAATATTCTTCCTGCCCAATACCTACATATATCAAACTGGATTTAGATGGGGATTACAGTTGGAAAAGTTGAAAGATGTAAGTTCTATAAGGAAAAGTGCATACAGAAGCATGGATTCAACAGAATATGTAAAACTGTTGATAGTAAATTCTTGGAAAAGACCTTGTTCATAGAGCTTTTCCTTTATGCTATCTTCTAGTCATTTTAGTTTCTGGTCTTATATTTAAGATCTGAGGATCACAGTTTGAAGTCAGCCTGGACCCATAAATCCATAGGGCTTTTATTTCCAATTAAAAATGCCAGAACTAGAGGCAGGCATGACCCTCGCTAGTCTCACTGTTCCAAGTCTACCTAGGCCTGTTCCTTTTTAAAAAAGATCTCCTTCTTTGTACCATTAACAAGATTAAACAGGTGCTTACTGGCCCATACGTTACATCCAATGCGGGTTATTGTTGTGTGTGTTATGCATGTGTGTTTATATTGGGCAGAACGTAGGAGTAGAATGAGGATATGTAAAGATAAATAAAATATAATTGCAGCCCTCATCACAAGTGCCCGCGCTTCTGGCAACAGAGGCAGAGCTAGGCAATTGCATTTAAAAGCTCTGCAAAAAGAATGATAACAAAGATAGAACTAATTTACTACAGGAGAGAAGAGATAGTTTTGCTAGGTAAAGAGGAAAATGAATTCACACAAATGACTTCCACATTAGAATGCTACCGATAGTCAAGCCCGTTATTCAGGAGCTGTGATAAGGCAGAGCTGGGATTGGGGCTCAAACATTCTCATCATGGGAAACTGATGATAGGCACACGAAGACACAGTAAGCAAGGCATGTTCAAGGCATGTTTTTAAGGTAAGTGCTTAGGAAAATACTAAAACCTAGAAAGCTGGAGGAACGCAGAAAGGCTGGGAGCCTCTTCTGATCACACAGCGAGAGATGGCACTCGGAAGGTGGGATTGTTCTGGGCTCTCTGAGTGAATTCATACCATACACCTGCCTTTCAAGGCCTGCGTGAGTCTCTGCTCCCAGAGTTGCTCCTTTCTCTATAGTCCCTCATTGTCAAGTTTCAACAAAGAGTTGCCTCCTTGGTTCCAGTGTGAGTTATGCACACAGCTGCTTTCTAGCCCAGGACCCTGAATGATAACAGAAAACACCAACTGGAATTGTGTCCTTGGCTGTCTGACTGGCAAATTTAATGTCACTTGGTGTAAGACAGCCTTCACCTGCATACATCACATAGTCTTGGTTTATCAAGCCCCTTTGGACTTTATTATGTTAAATATCTGGTTCAATTCTGCATCATTGCTTTATAATATATTCCACCATCATCCACACAGCCTTTGTGCAGATACTTGTCCTGTGTCTCCCAGAGTCGGCCAAAGACTTTGGACCAGTTTCTGCACCCCAAAGGTGTTACAAACTCTCTTTGTATCTCTATGGAGGCAAACATACCTAAGTGTTAGTTTTTACTTCTGAACTCTTAAGTACAGATCCATCCTGCTTAAAATGCTTGTGTCACTGGACCTCTGCCTATAAGACTCAAACTTCTCAGAGTAGTCTGTGAAGAATTTAGTGGTCTGACCTCTGCCTTTCTTTCAGACTCAGTTCTTTCATCTTTTCCTTTCTCTAGTCCTGAACTTTGTGCAGTAGTGAATTATAGAAGAACATCTTTCTCTTAGGTCTTGATTTGATTTACAAAAGAAAGCAAGCTGGCTTCCTTTCTTTCTTTCTTCCTTCCTTCCTTCCTTCCTTCCTTCCTTCCTTCCTTCCTTCCTTCCTTCCTTCCTTCCTTCCTTCCTCCCTCCCTCCCTCCCTTCCTTCCTTCTTTCCCTCCTTCCTTCCTTCTTTCCTTCCCTCTCCCTCTCCCTCTCCCTTCCTCCCTCTCTTCCCCCCTCTCTCTCACATCTTTCTCCCTCCCTTCCCCTCCCTCCCTCTCTCTTTCTCTCTCTCTTCTTGGTCATGGGGCTTGAACTCAGGGCAGGGGTGCTGTCCCTGAGCTTTTTCACTCAAGGCTACTGCTCTATCACTTTGAGAGCCACAGCTGGTTTTTTGGTGGTTAATTGGGGATAAGAGTTACACAAATTTTCTTGCCCAAGCTGGCTTTGAACTGCGATCCACACCTTCTGCTCCAGGCTGAGGATTCAGCTTCCCACATGGGAATTTGGAGGAACATTTAAGAGCCAACCTAGCAAAAACAGAAAAATAACAACGAAATGCAATATGTGATCCTGGGTTGGCTACTTGGACAGAGAAAAGATGGGAAAGGAAAATAAGAATGTGTTAACATTAAAATGGCATTTGTAATTTTAGTATTGTGGTAATGTTTGTTTGCTGTTTTTGAATATTATACTAGTTTTTAAAGATGTTAGCACTATGGAAAATGTGGTGGGAGACAGAAACTCTTGTAATAGTTGTACAAGTTTTCGCTAACATTTCTCTAAAAGTTCTCAAAAATTCTACTTTCTCTTAAAGTTTCTAAAAGTGTCTCTCAAACTAATTCAAGTTAAAATTAAAATATTATTGTTCCAAGTGTTTTCTGGATTGCTTTCTCCATCTCATTGAAGAATGATGTTGGGACTTTAATGGGTATTGCATTGAATTTGTAGCTTGCTTTGGGCAGTATGTCCATTTTCTTGATGTTAACTCTTCCAGTCCAGGAACATGTAAGATCTTTCCATGTCCTTAAGTCATCTTCAATTTCCTTTAAATGTTTAAAGTCTTTACTATAAGGGTCCCTCACATAGTTGGTGAAGTTAGGTTAAGTGAAGTAAGTATGGTCCAGAGACACAAAGGATGCATGTTTACTCTGTAGAAGCTGGATTTAGCTCGTAAGCACATACATTGGGTGGTGTGCAAGTGTATACAGATGTATTAACTGAAATATGGTAGATTCAAAGGAGATCTCAAATAGTACAATTCCTTAGAAAGGCAAAATCAAAGTTCAGCAAAATAAAACACCAGGAATCAGGTAGTTGAAAGGAGTGGGGTAGAGTCAAAGGATGAATAAAGAAGAGAAGAGGAGGAAAATGAAGACAAGAGTCCAGTGTATATTCTATGAAATTAAGAAGAGGGAGGGAATGGGGGAGTAAGGGAGGAATGGGTAGGAATGCCAAAAGAAGTCACCTTGCTCAAGATGTATTCATAAACTGTTTCGTTAGATGGCAACTTCTCTGTACAATTACTTAAATATAATACAAAAATAAACAAAACTAAAATATTGACTTAAACAAAACACACCGAAGTAGTCTAGAAAGCTGCAAATTTTTTTTTTTTTGGGTCCGGTCGTGGGGCCTGAACTCTGGGCCTGGTTGCTGTCCCTCAGCTCTTCAGCTCAAGGCTAGCGCTCTACCACTTGAGCCACAGCGCCACTTCCGGCTTTTTTCTTATGTGGTGCTGAGGAATCGAACCCAGGGCCCTGAGCATACAAGGCAAGTGCTCTACCACTGAGCCACCTTCCCAGCCCTTGCAAATTATTTTTTTGAATCTAGGAAAGCAAAGTTTTCTAATTGTGTGTCTTTCTGGAAATGTATGTGTTTATGAAGTTGGGAAACACTAGACATTTGGGAGACACTAGAATACTTTGAATGTGATCTCTGGTGAGCTATTGGGAGGTAGAGAACAAAATAAATTCTTATTATCATGAGTATGTATTACTTACACAAAAAATCAAAAGAGGAAAAGTAAACTTGCATTACATTGGTGAAAAAATGCAATGATTGATAGTGTTAATTTAAAATATATAGATTAGTATTTAAACTGATATTTAGCTTATTGATTTAAAACAATTCCTACATGTTAATATGAAATTTTCTGAAATCCCCTTATTTTATATCTGTAACTTCATAATCATTTTTTTTTTCATTCTTTGGGAAAGTAAAGGAGAGTTTGGATATTTTTTAGTCTTATTTTTTGACTGTACTGGAGTCAAAATATGCAGCATTGCGAGTAGCATATGTTGCATATTACCATTTGAGTCATGTCTCCAGCCGTACTTTTTACTGATTACTTTGGAGATTGTATCTAGTAAACTTTCCTGCCTGGGTTGCCTCTGCCTTGGATCCTCCAGATCTCAGCCTCCTGAGCAGCTAGTATTATAGGTCTTGAACTCCCCCCAAATGGCCTATGATTTTGAGTGTTTGAACACTACTTTTGTAAAGCTCTCTCTTCTCTCAACAATAGATGTTTTTTTTTTTTTTTTTTTTTCTGGTCGTAGGGCCTAAACTCTGGGCCTGGGCGCTGTCCCTCAGCTCGTCAGCTCAAAGCTAGTGCTCTACCACTTGAGCCACAGCGCCACTTCCGGCTTTTTTCTTTTTGCTTATGTGGTGCTGAGGAATTGAACCCAGGGCCTCATGCATGCAAGGCAAGCGCTCTACCACTGAGCCACCTTCCCAGCCTAGATATTTTTGTACAGTTGTTTTCTTGCCCAGAGAAACTCTGACTTTTCCTTTACCTGGATATCTCCTTTCTTTGGAGCTCAACTTAGATATTATTTTCTCAAGAACATATTTTCTCAATGCAACAGCACTACTCATGAGACACTATGGGAAATGAACTTTACAATTGGGATGGGGGTGGGGAGAGGATTAGGGAGGAGGGAATGTGGGAGAAAAATGAGGGAGGGGATAACAATTCGACAAGAAAGGTACTTACTACCTTATGTATGAACGGTAACCCCTCTGTATAGCACCTTGACAATAAAATTTAAAAAGAAGAAATCATTTTCTGATCTTTAAATCTTAAATTTGTGCTCAACAGCAGCCCTTAAGCTTCCATTAACCTTTGTGTTCATCTACGCCATAACCACTTTATCATATTTTTGCCACTCAGGTACAAATCAATGCAAATGATGGAATGTTTTATTTTCGTACCATTCATATTCCAGATAATAGTGTTGTTAATCTAAAACATAAACTTATTTTTTTGTTGTTGGTCATGGGGCTTGAACTCTGGACACTGCCCCCGAGATTTTTGCTCAAGGCTAGAGTTCCACCACTTTGAGACTGAGCTCTTCTTGTGGTTTTCTGGTAGTTAATTGGAGACGAAAGTCTCAGGGACTCTCCCCTGCTGGCTTTGAATTGTGATCCTCAGATCTCAACCTCCTGAGTAGCTAAGATTCCAGGTGTTAACCACCAGTGCTCAGCCCAAATATATACATATTTTTAAGGAGAAAATTGAAATGTTTTAAATGCAAATATAGATATCTCATGACCAGATTCACACAGGAGTTAAATCATCTCTATAAAAACAGAGTGAAGTCTAAGTTGTGAAGAAATGCGTGAAATGTAAAGGAAATAGTAGGTAATGGCACTAGACAGATTCTTACAGATGAAGGAAGTATCATAGCTTAACATCCATCTACGTTGGGCCCTTCTGACATCAAGAGACAGATTGAGTCATCAAAGGGAGAGTTTATTTTCCCATTTCACTTGGGGTGATAAAAGTGGAACCAGGGTGAGCGCCTTACAAGGCATTGGAATTGCATGCATGACTCCTACAGAGAATCCACATTCTTCAGGCCCCCTCAACTTTGAAGGCAGGGGTCTGTCACTGCTGCCAATCATCCTGATCCTGACACTATGCTCCTTTTAAATTGCTATATATATATGTATATATATATATATATATATATATATATATACACACACACATATATATAGATAGCTATATATACACATATATATTTGGTATTAAATTTTATCATAAAGGTGATGTACAGAGGGGTTACAGTTACCTAAGTCATGTAATGAGTACATTTCTTTTTGAACAGTGTCACCCTCTTCCTCATTTTCTCCCAGTTTTTCCCCTCCTGCCCCTTTCCCTACAAGTTGTATAGTTAATTTCTATCATAATGTCTAGTGAGTATCACTGTTGAATTGGTTCATTCTTTTGTCCTGCCATTTCCCCTCCCCCTCCCCAAATCGATAAGCTTATATACAGGACAGAATGGTGCAGAAATCACAAACAGTGACAAAAGGGAATCAACTGAAGGAAAAAAGGAAACCAAAAAATAACTGAAAACAGTACATTAAAAAAAAACCCTCTTGTTTCCATTTCTTGGAATTCATTTTGATAGGTAGTTGTACGAAAAGGATTTAAGTTTAGCAGGTTAGTTTCTGAGTACAATGCTTCTTGATCATCTCCCTTACCCTTCCCAACCCTACCCAGCCTCTCAATTTTCCTAGTTCTATTTTCACATACATAATTGAATATTTGTTTTTTTTAGCTTAATTTTTATTGTTATTGTAAAGGTAATGTACAAAGGGGTTACAGCTACATAAGTCAGGTAAAGAGAACATTTCTCAACATTGAATGTTATTATAATTTTAAATTATTTTAATATCTTTAGTTGTACAAAGGAGTTACCATTTGACAAATCAGTTTATGCATGCAGTGAATCATTCTCCCCCATGCCATCCAAAAACCTCTCCACTTCTGTTATTTGAGGCAGTGTGAGTGTGCTTGCTTATTTAGTGTGTGTGTGTGTGTGTGTGTGTGTGTGTGTGTGTGTGTGTGTGGGCGCGCACACGCACACATGCTTGCACATAGTTTCCTGACTATTGTATGAAATAA
The DNA here is from genome assembly GCF_019054845.1 of Dipodomys spectabilis. Lineage (NCBI taxonomy): Eukaryota > Metazoa > Chordata > Mammalia > Rodentia > Heteromyidae > Dipodomys > Dipodomys spectabilis. Next base: position 4,849,765 of record NW_024870974.1, read on the forward strand.
ATGCTTTTGGATTAGGCACATTGTCTTTGTGTATATTCTCAATTCTAGATGGCAGAGAAGTTGGCTGGGGGTACTTCCTCTGTTTAGAGCCCAACTTTCTAAAAGTTCTTATTCTGCATTCTGAAAAAGCAACCAGAAAATGCAGTGGACAAAAAGGAAGATTTCGGTTTTTTAGGCATAGTTGGTCTATCAAATTGATTGGAAATAAAGATCCAAATATGACAGTGGATTTTGAAAGACATTGACATAGATGTGACACTTGTTTATCCACAGGAAAATGAAAGTCCTGGGGACTGAGCACTGCTGTGGATGCGTTAGGTTTAACACCTTATACACTGTGGGCTCCCATCAATATTGAACAAGTGTGGTAACAGCTGGAGATATTTCACAGCTGCATTTTTAAATCTTATCCTCTTGGTGTTGTGAAGCTTTGCTTCGAGTATTTGTTTGGGTGAATGTTTTACCTAAATTTTGAGAAGCCTAACTTTCTGACTGTGGAAACACCCCAATATTTAAACATCTGAGCCTAATTACAAATAGTTTTGAATATTCATTACATTTTCTTTTCTGTGAAGTAATTTATTACTTTTCAAAGTGATTTGAAGAGACACATCTAAGTCACAGAAGGAAAGCAAGATATTGGCGTTGTTTTTGCTTCGTGGTATTTCTTTCTATAATTATTTGGAGGGTACAATAAATCACTCCCTTTCCTTTTTTTTCTGGCATCGGAGACACAATTCTTTCATAAGCCACAGCTAATTTTGTAGCTTCTCTTTTTCTTTCATTTTCATTTGCCATGAAAAGTAGAGTATTGTGTTTGGGTGCATGACTATAGCTAACCAAGGTATCACAAAAAAAAAACCACTCATATATGTAGAATTTAAACATATGACTTAAAGATTAGATTTCTTCAATAAATGAAGCATAAAAACATTGTGCCATTTAGTAAATATACATATAACTAAGAGAAGCCATTTAAAACTGTTATCATTCAGGTCCCATTTATATGGAATTGATTACCAATCACTATTTCCTATGTAATTTATTTTCCTAAACTTCAGATCCACATATTGACATATGTTCTGGTTATTCTTCCAAGAGCTGTTTAAAAAATGGATCAACATGTACTTATTATTTTGTTTTTTCATTCCCAAACAACCTTCAATTATGCTCCTATTTTATTGATTTATAACACAATTTACCTAGCTGTTCAAGGAAGAAATATAGTAATCTTAAATTTTTCATAATTTTCATACTGAGTATCTCCTTGATATCATTAAATTTTGATCTTTAAACCTACAAAATATTTTGTAAGTATGAACTAAAAAAATCTATTTTTATATTTAATCTCTTTACAAAAGCCACCAATTTCTTCACTTAAAAATATTGTAGTTTTGCTGGGTGCCAGTGGCTCATGCCTGTAATCCTATCTACTCAGGAGGCTGAGATCCTAGGATTGCAGTTCCAAGCCAGCCTGGGCAGGAAAGGCTGTGAGATTCTTATCTCCAATTAACCACCAGAAACCTGGAAGTGGTGCTGTGGCTCAAGTGGTAGAGCGTTAGACTTGAGCTGAAGAGCTGAGGGACAGTGCTGAGGCCCAGAGTTCAAGTCCCATGACTGCCAAAAGAAATTGTAGTTTTGTTTTCCCTCCCTCTCTCTTTCCCTCCCTTTCTTCCATCCTTTCTTTCTTCCTTTCAACAGTACTGGGATTTGAACTCAGGAACTTGCATTTGCTTTGCAGATCCTCTACCACATGACTAACTAGAGGTGAATGAACCAATGAGAGGAGAGAGGAGGAAAGGAAAGAATAAAGGCAGTAGATCAGGATTAAAATACTATCTGTTTATGAAGATAACATGCATAGCTAGCACAATATATATATATATATAGAGAGAGAGAGAGAGACAGAGACAGAGACAGAGAGAGAGAGAGAGAGGGAGAGAGATGTAATATAATGAAGCCTAGTGAATGTTTTTTGAAATCTTTGAAAAGGAGGGATGGGAACTAAGAACATTATATAAAAGGTGAGCCTTTTCAAACTATACTGTATGCATTTGTAAAAATGTCATAGCACTAACACTTCCCACCATCTAACTAATGTGGGCTAATACAAATAAAAGAATGAAATACTGCAACTGTTTTATTTATACACTGCAGGTCATATCCCTAACTTCACAATTCTCTTTTCTAAGGCAAATGATTTTGTAAAATGTGAACCTTTTATTGATGTTGAATGAAGGTTACATATATTTTATTTTTTGCACCCTGGGGTTATTAAGGATGTTGACCCATAGTTTTCTTTCTTTGTGTTGAATCCTTTATCTAGTTCTGATATCAAGATATTACAAGATTTGAGCTGGAAAGGTGGCTCAGTGGTAGAGCGCTTGCCTTGCATGCCTGAGGCCCTGGGTTCGATTCCTCAGCACCATATAAGCAAAAAGAAAAAAGCAGGAAGTGAGGCTGTGGCTCAAGTGGTAGAGCGCTAGTCTTGAGCTGAAGAGCTGAGGGACAGTGCCCAGGTCCAGAGTTCAGGCCCCACGACTGGACCCCCTTTCCCCCCTAAAAATATTACAAGTTTTGGAGAATGAGTTTGGAAGTGTTCAAGTATTCTTTCTTGTTCTGCATTATGGAATGGTTTGAAGAACATTGGTGTTAGGTGGTTTTTGTTGTTGTTGTTGCTATTGCTGTTTTTGTATGTCAGTACTTATGCTTGAGTGCAGGGCCTAGCATTTCTTTCAGCCCAAGGGTGGTGCTCTGCCATTTGGGCCACACTTCTGCTTTTGGCATTTTTTCTGGTTAATTGGAGATAAGATTCTTACGGATTTTCTTTTATATATATATATATTTTATTGTGAAAATACTGTACAGAGGGGTTACAATTACATGGGCAAGATCGTGAGTACATTACTTATCAAGCATTGTAGCCTCCTCCTTTGTTTACCCTTCCCATCCCTTCCCAGCCTCCTCCCCCCCCACCCAATCCTTCCCCCGCCCCCCACCAAAGTTGTAAAGTTCGTTTTGGACATGACAACTTGTACATCTCATTGTTGCAACGGGTCCACCTGTATCCTTATTTAAACGACTTGTTTTTCTCCTTCCCCTCCACAAATTATACCAACATCAAATACAGTGAAAGCAGGGGTTATACTGTGGGGGAGGGACATACAAAGCAACAAAGAAATAATCTTATAAATGCATTAGAAACAAATGCATGAAAGAAAAAAACATTTAAATACATATCTTAGGGTTCATTTTCCTAACATCACATTATCTGACCTTTTCTGCTTGACTCATACCTATACTAGATATTGCAAATAAGGGAAACCATGGGACCTATGTTTCTTTGGGCCTGGCTTACTTCACTTAATGTAATTTTTTCCAAGTCTTTCCATTTCCTAACAAAGGGGGCAATGTCATTCTTTCTGATGGAGGCATAGAATTCCATTGTGTATATATACCACATTTTCTTGATCCATTCATCTACTGAGGGGCATCTGGGTTGGTTCCAGAATTTTCTACTCAGGCTTTCCTCACATGTCTCAGATCTCAGCTTCTGAGTAGCTGAGTAGCTGTGATTACAGCTGTGAGGCGCTGGCTTTTTAATGTCTGGTGCAACCTAGCAGTGAATCTATTTTCTCCTGGACTTTTTCTGGTGGAGACCCCTTATTTTCACTGCTTTAATCTCATTTTGTGTTACTGATATTTTAAAAATAGTCTTTTGATACAATTTTGGTAGGTCATATTTTTAATCTAGAAATTCATACATTTATTCTAGACTCTCCAACTTATTGGCATAGAAGGTTTTTTTTTTGTTTTGTTTTTAATTTTTTTGGGGGGTCTGGTCATGAGGCCTGAACTCTGGGCCTGGGCACTGTCCCTCAGCTCTTCAGCTCAAGGCTAGCACTCTACCACTTGAGCCACAGCCCCACTTCTGGCTTTTTTCTTTTTGCTTATGTGGTGCTGAGGAATCGAACCCAGGGCCTCAGGCATGCAAGGCAAGTGCTCTACCACTGAGCCGCCCTCCCAGCCCCGGCATAGAAGTTTTTTAAAAGATATTTCCTAATGATCTTCTAGATTTCAGTGGTATCTGTTATAATTTTAATATCTCATTAATGTTGGTCTTTCTTTTGGCTAGTAGGCTAAGAGTTTGTCTTATCTCTTCAAAGAATCAGTTCTTCGTTGATTTTTTTTGTTTCTTTTTTATTTTTTTTAACAGAATCTCTCTTCTTTCATCTTCAACTTCTTTGGGTTTTCTAATGATACCAATCTCTCCCTCTTTGTTCTAGGCCAATGCATGTACTACTTGAGAAACCGTTTTCAGTGCTTTTTTTGTTGTTGTTGTTAGTTCTTACCAGTACTTTGGCTCTCTGCCTCAAAGTTGAGTCTTTTGGTTGGAATGAGTACAAAGATTAATATTTCACCCATATACTTCTACTTGTATTCCTTTGGCTTATTTTAGCTTAAAATTATGTATTCAATGGCTATTTGTCTGGTGGATTATAAAATTTATGTTGATAGATATTATGTCTACTTTTTTCATCTTCATAAATCCAGCATCTGTGGAACTTCTGAACTTGCTACATATCAATAAATATTGGTTAAATGAATCAATGCCCCAAAGTGCTCTTATTATCTACTAAATTCTAAAAGACTATTTATAACCTGTCTCATGTTTAATTGACTCCAACATGTCTTCCCACAATTGGTACCTAGAGGACACCTTTCATGTCAAAGTCCTGATGGTATTTTTCATGTTGATTGTATTCCTTGCATGTGACCATCATGGATCCTCTTCCCATCTCCACATTCCTCTTTCTGGGGACATTAGGTGGGATCTGTGACTGAAAAACTGTGTAAGAATAAGTTGAGTACATCAAGTCACTTCTTTTGTCTTTCTTTTTGTGTCAGTATGTGATTTAGCAGTGTGCATTCTGCTATGTTTTGCTGTGAGGTCAAATTTATGGTACTGATCTTCATATTAGAAAGCCTGTAATGGTCTAGTTCTACCTGCGTGTATGATAGTGTCTGCTGAAATCTGGGTTCACAATTAGGAAAACTTGTCTTGCTATCATTTTGAGTCTTTTTCTCCCTTACCAGATTGTTTCATATTTAAGCAGTATTTATACCAAGTCTTTCATTTATTTTCTTCTCTTTAAAAATGACCCAGGAACAAAATAGAAGGCTATTTACTAGGTTTCATGGAATCCTAACCTTGCAACCGAAGAGACGCAGTATTGTAGAATATTTTTTAATCCATTCATTTACTGATTTAGTTAGTAAATATTGATTAAGTATCTATTACCTGAAAGGAAAGCTTTAAGAAAACTATTTCATCCTTTTATTTTGGTGCCAGTGTTGGAGCTTGAACTCCTGGGTGCTTTCCTGAGTTTCTTTCGCTCGATGCAAAAGAAACTCCACCACCTGAGCTAGAACTCTACTTCTGGCTTTTTGTGGGTAGTTTTTATTAGATTTAAGAGTCTCAATGGGCTTTCTTGCCCATGCTGGCTTTGAACTATGATCATCAGACCTCAGCCTCCTAAGTAGCTAGGATTGATTACCAGCATGAGCCACTGATGTCCAGCTGATTGAATCCATTAAAAAATATTGAACATCTCCCAAATGCAGACTGGTAAACATAAGAGGAAAATAAATACCACTGGCTGGTCTAATCAGTAGCCTTGGCTAGACAAGCAGATTGAAGGTATACAAGTTCCTTTCTGGATAACCTTACGTTAAGAGGTCTCCAAAGCTCTTTTCTGTCTTTTTAAAACACCCAACACAAATGGTTCTATCTTTACCAAATGAACCCTGGTCCATCTCTGGAATTCTACCAGCAAACTGCACAGGTTGATCACTCCAGTCATGCCTACCTCCTCCTCGGAGACCAAGGCCCTTTTTTTGGCAATTAAATAAAATTCCTTGCATTTAAAAAAAGCCAACTTTTATAAAGCTCAAAAAAATACTGAACCTCAAGAGTTCATCACTGTAATTTCTGGGTGAAGTTGGGTTTGCTAGAATTTGATATCATATGAGTTTAAATGGATTTCAAAGAAACACAATATATATTATTTACATATATTATTTATTTTCATAGACTATAAAGTTTTAATTTTATTATCATTCTCCTTAATGTCTCTATATCACTAGACTTAAGTGATCTTCCTAATGTTTACAGCATGATACCCTTGCAATTGATTAGCTTTTTTGTACTTAAAGAATAGCTAAAGTACATTTAAGCAGAAACTGTTTCTATGGTAACATCATAGACTTTCTAAATTCAGTCTATGATGTAATCAGCCAAAATGACTATCATATTCCCATTCTCGTTTATTTCATCTGCAGAATTCCTTCTTTAAGCCTATTGGCGGACACACATTTCTACATCTGCACTTATCTTTGAGCTATAAAGCCATATTTCTACTTTAGAGATTTGTGTTTGACTTCACAGTATTTATATCATAATATATATCAACTACATTTCAAATTACAAATACCATATCATACTACATATAGTATATCATATATATTACATATACGTTATATAAATTTTATTTGTTTTCCTTTGAGCATAAATTGTGAATTATTCTGTTCCATGTGTACAATTCATGTTACTCTCTAAAGTGCTCTATTCATGGAAAATATTAAGATCTTTGCCTTTAGGAATAGATAAGATATAAATTTCAATAAGTAGAACCTTCTATAAACTCAAGTCAGAGAATTTCATAGCTTTTCTTGACTCATAAAAGATTGTTTACTCCTTTTTTCTTCAGTCCTTACTTATGACCTTAGTCAGAAACATAAAGACATGGAGGACAGAGAATCCAGAACATCTGTGTGTGAAAAATATTTCCCAGAGTATACGACAAAAATGGTAATAAAAATAAAAAATATAGAAATTGGAAAAAAGGAACAACTATTACAATTTAATTCTTTCCAAGATTCTCCATTTACTGCTCTGGAGAAGTCTAGTGTGGTTTAAGAATTTATGGTTCTGTGATTCAGATGGTAAATTATCATAAGAGCTTTCAGTGTCTTTCCCTCTCTGTAGTTTTAGACGTATATTCCCATTTCCAACATATACCATGACATGTAAGTATACTTGTAATGATCTTTTCTAGTAGAGTCAAAGTTCCAGAAGGGTAGGAAGATTCAGGGAAACACTTCCAAGAGTTCTAGAGCTATCACATAGGGATGTGGTGAATTTGATGACTTTAGAAATTATTGGCAATATTTGCTAGAAGAGAATCTGGTGGGTGTTGAGTGTATTCTCTCAATATTCAGGAAAAGCTTGCTATTCTCTCTACTCTGTGTATTAAAAGTTTAGCATACAATTAAAACCCCACAGAACTTTTTTGAAAATTCAAGGAGCTACTACCCCCCCCCCCCCCCAGAATAAAGGAAGCCATTACCCTGAGATTAAGGAAATTGACTTTGAAAATTTTAGTCAAAAATCCTAATTCAAATCTTTGGTACAAGCTATTGCATGTATAGAATCTGACATATGTTTCACTGATTTTTTTCTTTTCTTTCCTTTTTTTTATAATAAGGTTTTTATTGTGAAAATACTATAGAGAGGGGTTGCAATTACATGAGCAAGGTAATGAGTACATTTCTTATCAAGCATTGTTGCCTCCTCCTTTGTTTTTCCCCTAGAATCCCTTCCCTCCCATCTCCACAACTACACTACACTGCCCCCCCCCCCTCCCAGGGCCTAAATTGTAGAGTTCGTTTTTTGACATAGCGTCTTGTACATCTCATTGTTGCAATGGGTCAAGCCCCTAGCAACTGCTTCTGTCTAGAGGACAGGTGGAGAAAGTCTCAGGAACTTTTCAAAAGCCAGTCACTCTCTCATTTGTATCTGTCTGGTGTTTCTAGAGAGAGTAACTTCTCTTCACTTCTGCCTCATTCTCACATGAGTTTCTCATATTGGAAACCTTAACCTAGATCATACTGAAGAAGAAATGTATTTTGTAGGCTTAAATGGACATGCTAATGTATTATTGAACTAAATACAAAGTAGGAGCAGAATGTGACCAAGACTGAATACCATGGCTTAAGAAGAAAGCCAGAAAGTGGACTTCTTTGGTTGTTGACAGATTGAGAAAGGATGAAGTGTGACTAAGTATATTAGAGGCAGAAAATTGATTTGGATTTTTTTCCTTTTTAGAGAGCATTACATTGCTATGTTTTATACATGAAAGAAGTAGCTAATGGAGAAGTGCAAATTATAGTATGAGAAAATAAGATGATTGCTAATGAAATAAGTCCTCTAAAGGAGATAGGAGAGGTTGAGAGCAAAGTATGCTTGGAGAGTTTAATTTTGAATATGAGGAAAGATAAGACTTTATTAAACTTAAATAAAACTTAAATAAAAGAGCATAGTGCAAAATATATCTTCATTTATACAGTTTGGAATGATGAATTGAGGGAATGCATGATGTGAAGACCTCACTTTTCTCTTGTGAAGTAGAGTGTCTAGAAGAGGTTATTTTTGAGAAGAGTAAATAGATTTGGAGCAATGTGGAAGAGAATGGGAATAGTTAATCATGAAGATAGAAAAAGTTTTAAAAGGCCAGAATTGATATGTTTATAGTCTACTGAATTCACTGCTGATGGATTTTTCTCAATGGCAATATAACCTTTAATGACTATAGAGCTATTTTAAGATCTTTCTTGTGACATTAGTGACTATATATTGCTTAATTTTTCTTATGAGTATTTACTTGGACACAGCAAAAATCATTAGTTTATGTCTGGGTCTGATTAGGCATTCAATAGGTGTATATTGAAAGAAACTGAACCGAACTGGAGCATCAAACAGGAGGGTTTGAGTAGGTTGTGGAATCCATGATCTGCACATATAGATAAGCAAGAAATCAGGAGAGGGAGTATGTATGATCATGGTTCTAAGTGACAGAATTAGGAATTTAGGCTAGATAGGAAAAAAGGTCTAGAGGGAGAAAAAGAGAAGGGTAGAAATAAAGGAGAGAATAAAATCTTATGAAATTTAAGAACAACTTAATGGGAATAAAAATATAAGAAAAACTAGTTAAACAACAACAAGAATAATTACTGTAGTTAAAGAGCCAATCATGGAGGTATTTTCAGGGGTTTAGTAATTCTACATAGCAGAAAAAATGATTCCAGTTATATTTATGGAGTGAGTGAAAAGCAGAGACACTCAGAACATCAAATAACTGAACAATATGGTGGTTGGCAAGACCACTCTATGGAGCTGTATGCTATTCCCCTCCCCCAGCCTCTATTATATCTTGTATGTATGGCTCTCTCTAGAACTATGAGTTGTACAACCAATGTGGCCATCCGTGGTGGTCCATAACCAGGTGTCATTCATATGAACTGTGGTATTTCCAAAGAGCTCTTACAGATGAATGAATGGAAGGATGTATCTCTTCTGATTGATCAGAGGCCCTTAGGAAAGAGCAGAAAGAGATCTGACCTTTCACGGAGACAGATTTTACAGTATATCAGAGTGATATCTTCAGATGCAAGGAACCTTTTGATCCATGGAAAGGAGTAAATGCTTTAAAAGTGGAGAGACCTGGCAAGAACAAAGGCCTGAAAGCAACAGAGTGCTCTGGTTGCATAAACAATACATTTTGTGCTTTTCACAGCTGTTTGGAAGATAGACTTTGTTATGATAGATGTCTCATGATTGGGGCATGGTGTTAAGATGGAAGCAGAGATCTGTAACATGAGAGTCTGCTGGCCCTTGGAGAGCATATTTTCATGACAGGAAACCAATTTTTGACCAGGAAGACAAGATCAGAACAGTAAGTGATGTACTTTTCCATGGATGGGAAGGAGTTGTAAATGGAGCCAGGAAGTTTCTGCTGCTTTTGTAAGTCAAACAGATTGAATTTTAAAAAAAGAAGAAGAAAAAGCTTCATTTTTCTTTGTGACCAATCATTACAGTTTTCTAAGCACTTTAGCTTCATAACTATAAAAATGAAAGAGAAAAAAATGGATAGATGGTTCCAAGTGTTTTCTTAATTTGCTCCATAAAATTATTCTGATCTATGCATAATGTTTACTTCAGAGGAACAGTGGTTTCTTCAGACTGCTGTTTGGTATTTATGTTATGTAGTATTATTCCTTCAAATTATGGTCAATAATAAAATTAGTATCATTATTTTGGTTTATTTGAAGCCATTTCCCCAAGGACCTTTGGGAGATTTATAAAACCATTGCACTAATCCCTTTAGCATTCTGTGTGAAAAGTAAATTCCATTAAAATTACTGTTGATAGTGGATTCTCAGAAACAATGAACTAGTCACCCATATAACAGCGTAAGTAGAGCAAAGATGCGTGGCAGTCAAGAGAGAAGGCTCTTTTAATTGTCTATTATTGTATGAGCTACGATTGGCTGCTATAATAAGTAAACTCTGATAACTCGGCAGCGACTAAAACCATAGACACTTACTTTTAGCTTCGGTAAAATTTCCTTATTGGTGAGAGGTTGAAGTAGGGCGATTGGGTCTGGCCCAGCACCATCTTGGCCACATGGTAGATGGTAGGGTCTGGCATCTTGTCTTCATGGTGGGGGAAGGCGAAGCCCCACCTCCCAGGCAATGGCTGTGAATATTCCTGGAGGCAGGTGCGGGCCCTTGGCTGATAGGTTACTAAACCTGTCAGTCCAGTGCCTGGGACTGGGAGTTTCTTGTGACCCTGTTCTCTGACCTGACCCTATATAAGCCCAAACCAGCTCAGGTGCCATTACCATGCCATGTGTCTCTGTGTTTGTGTCCTGTCTCCTGGTTCTCTCGATTGGAGCTGAATTGGTTTGTTGGTATTGTTTTTGTTCTTGCCTCTCCGGCCTTCATGGCTCAGTTTCCTCACGGTGTTAAGTGTGTTTGCTGGCTGCTGGTCTTTGAGATAGGAGTCCGCCATGCAATTGCTGGCCTTTGAATAAAGACTCCAAGATTCAACCTCTCAAAATGTGGCTTCTCTTTTTTTCCTCACCTTACAACAAGATGTAAAGCAGAATTGAGGAGGAAATTACACCAATTTCAGGAAACATTTTGATCTTCATTACATAGCTTCCAAGATTTAGTTAGACATTATTACTGTTTGTAGACTTGAGAGAGAGAGAGAGCTGTGCAGGAGATTTTTATTGACTGTTCATAGGCACACCATAGTTACAACCACACCTAACTGCAAAGGAAACTTGGGGTATCAGGAAGAGAGGGAAATAGGCTTGAAAAACCTGTCAGTTTCTGCCATAACCACCAGTCAATAGTTCACCAAATACACCTGCTTTCTGATATGAGGTTATAAAATCTGCCTGTTACCTTAGCAGCTATTTGACATCTTGAGTTAGACAACAGAAAGATTTCTAGAAGATTGATTCTTTTTCACAACAGGCTTTCTATAGTGGCTCTATAGAGTATTATTTTTCCAAGCAAAAATTCGTGGCACGGCAGAACTGTGTGAGCCAGACATATATAAATGATGTCAAAACTTTTTTTTTTTGGGGGGGGTCCGGTTGTGGGGCCTGAACTCTGGGCCTGGGCGCTGTCCCTCGGCTCTTCAGCTCAAGGCTAGCACTCTACCACCGGAGCCACAGCGCTACTTCCAGCTTTTTTTTTTGTTTTTTCTGCTTATGTGGTGCCGAGGAACTGAACCCAGGGCCTCATGCATGCAAAGCAAGCACTCTACCACTGAGCCATCTTCCCAGCCCCTGGTGTCAAAACATTAAATGAACCTATAGTAGTGAGAAGAAGAAAGCATTCTCTGTTACCTTTAGACACATCTATCTTAACCACAAGTAAACATCCTGGGCAGAGTGATAATGCCTGTTCACATACAGTAGAAGGCAGAGCAACAGGTTTGTTTTGTAACCTTAGATGAAAATGAGTTTGTATCTGGATCAGGAAAGTAAAGAACAGAATATTGTGGTTATGAGGAACACATAAATCATAGGTACGATCTCAAAGGATAGAAACAGCATTCTAAACCACCATAATTTCCACATTTTGTCACATACACTGCTGTTGTTGTAGCCTCCCCTTGCATTACCGACAGAGAAAAAAAAATGAGAAAAGGCGTTTATCAAGAATACAACCTTGTTTATTTAAAATATCACAGAATGGAGGAAAATATTGGCAAAGTATTAAGTTCATTGGTCTTTTCTAGATTGGACATGGAAAACACAGAGCATGTGGGTGAGATCTGAAATGTAGTAACTAGAATTTGCTTCACTGAGTCTTAGCATGAGGAAAGAACTGAGATTCTTCACAAGGTCCAGAAGCCAGAATAGATGTGTCCTTATGGAAAGGAGATTCAAAGGACAGAATTTGCAGATCTAAGTAAGAGACAGGAATGTGTTAATAAACAGTTCATTTTGTGTTTATGTGTGTGTTATTCATGCTGTTCTAGCAAGGATGGAATATGCTGTGGAAGAGAAACAAAATACTGGTCTAGTACAACCCAAAACAACTCGCTGCAAGTGAAAACCATCACTAACTAGAGGAAGAAAGCCATTGATACTAAATAGAAACCTATTTTATTACCGTAAGCATGTTAATTCTACCATTCTTACCTAATGATAAGAAGCATTGGATTACCATATCCTTCAACCATCCATTATGGAAAATAATGTACGTCACTTTAGTTCACATTATCTTATAGATACACTGCTATTCTGGTGATTTATTTTTGGTAAAGACTTTTAATGAATTTTAATTTTAATTTTGTAATCCTAAGAGCTTGTGATCTTCTTCAGACTTGTATTATCTTCTCATTGTACTCAAATCTATATTCAAATTTGTGCACATGGCTAGATAAGCTTATTCTAAATTTGTATTGTATTGAGAGGCAAATGATCTATAGTATCCAAGATAATTTTGGAAAAAAGTATGTCAGATTATGCTCTCTGATTTCAATATTTATGGGAAGTATGATATCAGTATTAGAATATGTAGCCATATAAATCAATGGAATATAATAGAATTCATGTGTCAACTGACTTTAAACAAAGACAGCAACATAATTCAATTGGGTAAGGACAGATTCTCAGACAAGAATGCTGCAGCAATTGGCTATGCATATGGGAGAATGATTAACCTTGACTATCATTTCAAATGACATAAAATTAACTCAAAATGGATCATGAATCTAAATGTAAAAACTAAAATATAAAACTTTTAGGAATAAGAAAAATTCAGCATGAGAGTAGGAAATTCAAAGGTCCTTTCTTTCCTCTCTCCCCTTCCCCCTTCCTCTCCCTCCCTCCCTCCTTCCTTTCTTCCTTTCTTTCTTCCTTCCTTCCTTCCTTCCTTTCTTCCTTCCTTTCTTCCTTCCTTCCTTCCTTCCTTCCTCCTCTCTCTTTCTTTTCCTTTTTCCCTTTCCCTTCCCCTCCCCCCTCTGCAGTACTAGGGATGAAACTTTGTGTCTTCTGAATGCTTGGCAAGCACTCAACCACTGGGGAATGAAAAGAATTCTGAGGGATAAAATAGAAGAATGAATCATACATGAAAGGAATATAAGAAATATGACTTCATGAAAATTAAACCAAAAATGTATATGCATCTATATGACTATAGTGAGACTATTTATACTATTTGGCTATATTATTTATACTAATCCTGCTATTTAACTATACTATTTATACCCTATCTCTAAAAGAAACATGAACATACTATTATACTCAAAGCATAGATAAAACAAAAACATTTTCCAGAATCATAAAACCAGTCCAAAACAATAAAAACTTTATAATTTTATTTTAGAAAATAAAAACATAAATACAGTCTATTACAGAAGAATAGGTTAGCATTTGTGTTAGGATAGGGTTGATGGTTGGTGGTTGTTTTGTGGAATAGGCGTGGCTGGTGGTAGGGTGAGGATGGGAAACTAATTTCAAGGGGCTAGTACTAGAGAAGTATTTGGGGCAATGGTAACAATTTATATTATCTGTTTTTGCAATTAGTTCAGTATATGTACAATAGTATAGGTACTTAAGGTAGTCTCTCTTTATTTTAACCATATCAAAACAAAGTTTTTTAAAAAATAAAAACCTGTCAATCTAAAATAAGAGAGTCAAATAATAATCTCTGGTAGAAGGAATTTTTACAGCAGTACAACTTCAATAGCAAAGTGGTAGGATCAGCCTCAGTGCCCAATTGATGATTGCATAAAGGTACTGTGGTACACACACACACACACACACACACACACACACACACACACACGAGTACTGTTCAAAAATAAAAATGAACTTACAGTTCCATGGTGTCTGTCCCTCATTTGTAATCATTAGTAGATGTCTAGGATTCTCTTAGTAGATGAGCAGAATAGATCAATAGCTATGTATATATGACCATATAAGACGATGCTAAGACATGGACATAAGAGGTTTTGTTTTTTTTGTTGGTTGTAGGGCTTGAACTCTGGGCCTGGGCACTGTCCCTCAGCTCTTCAGCTCAAGGCTAGCGCTCTACCACTTGAGCCACAGTGCCAATTCTGGTTTTCTTTCTTTTTTAAAAAAATTTCAGTTGTCATTTATTATTTTTAATGCATATTTTTATTGTGAAGGTACTGTACAGAGAGGTTACAGTTACATGAGTAAGGTAATGAGTACATTTCCTGGTGAGCATTCTTACCCCCTCCTTTGTTTTTTCCCTGCCATCCATTCCCTCCACCTCCCCAATCCCGCCCCCCCCCCCCACACACATGCCTGAAGTTTTAAAGTTAGTTTTCAACATAGTGTCTTGTACATCTCCTTGTTACAATGGGTCCACCTGTATCCCTATTTAAGCATTTTGTTTTTGTCCCTTCCCCTCCCCAAATTAGAAAAATGTATATACAAGATGTAGGGCACTGACATCAAATACAGTAAAAACGGGTTATGCCGTGGGGGAGGAACATACCAAAGAAACAAAAAATCACATAGTACATTATAAATACATTAAAAACAGTAGCAAGAAAGAAGAAAACCACTTGTGTCCCTGTCTTGGGGTTCATTTTGCTTAACATCAACTTATATGGTCATATGTATATAGCTTTTGACCTTTTCTGCTTGTCCTAGACATATACTAGTTATTGCAAATAAGGGAAACCATGGGACCTATATTTCTTTGCACCTGGCTTACTTCACTTAATATCATTTTTTCCAAGCCTTTCCATTTCCTAACAAATGGGGCAATGCCATTCTTTCTGATGGAGGCATAGAATTCCATTGTATATATATCTACATTTTCTTGATCCATTCATCTACTGAGGGGCATCTGAGTTGGTTCCATATCTTAGCTATGGTAAATAATGGTGCAGTAAACATAGTTGTGCTGGTAGCTTTAATATGGCCTTGCTTGTGATCGTTTGGGTAAATGCCCAAAAGTAGGATTGCTGGGTCATTTGAGGAGTCTTTTGAGGAACATCTCTACTGCAGTTCTGGTTTTCTGAGTGGTTTATTGGAGATAAGAGTCTCAGCGACTTTTCCTGCCAGGGCTGGCTTTGAACCATGATCCTCAGATCTCAGCCTCCTGAGTAGCTAGGATTACAAGCATGAGCCACCGGTGCCTGGCTAACAAAGTCTCTTGTATAATTGATTTATATGAATAAAAAAGTATCAGAGTTGTTCTCTGATTTTATCCCAGGTACTCATAAGGTATTTTCTCGTAATGATTGAACGTAGAATAGACCCTGAACATGGTAGTTATGGCTAATTCCTTTAGAATGCTAAAACTTTTTGCTTTTATACACACATACATATACACAAACATATGTAATATATGTATGCATATACACCTAAAAATTATAATTAGTCTTAGTGTCAGCATTCATCACAGTAGAAGTTCAATTTCTATAAAGTGAAAACATGTGTGTGAAACCAGTTGCCTCCTTTGAAAGCAGGTGTAATCAGAGGAGAGTCCAGGAAGCTCATGGGCACAGTCAGTGGGTTGGGGTGTGGTCCAGGAGTTGCTGTTGGGCAGGAGATGAATTCTGGGGTGTCAAGTGGCATCTCCGTAATGGTGTTCCAAAATCCCTCTGGGGAGTTGGTCTGAGTGGTCAGCCATTGGGTGCTGAGCTATTGAGCTATTTCCACCCTACTGAAATCCCTCTGCCTTTCTCCCTTTTGTTCTTCCTCTCTTCACTTTCTCTATTTCAGGATTTATGTCACCCTCTGAAGGATCTACCACTGAAGAATCTGTTCTGCCTACTTTTGTCGGTCGTGGGGCCTGAACTCTGGGCCTGGGCGCTGTCCCTCAGCTCTTCAGCTGAAGGCTAGCGCTCTACCACTTGAGTCTCAGTGCTTATGTGGTGCTGAAGAATCAAACCCAGGGCCTCATGAATGCAAGGCAAGCACTCTAATACTGGGCTACCATCCCTAAAATATAACTCACAGAAGAGGATCTCCAGGGTCACACAAGCTATTTCCCAAGACCCACCTCTGGGGCTTTTCTCTAAGCCCAGTGATTTTCTAGTACCCATTTTTATTTACCTAATAGGCTTAGCTCCTAGGCTAATATCAAGCAGATAGAGAATGGAGAATAAAAAAGTAGTTTAAGAACCACTTCACCCCTTTTGCCTTCCCTTGTACTTCTTTATGGGCCCCTCCTCCCAGCCACCATTTTGTACCACCTGTTCTTTTGAAGCTCGTTAGTAGACATCATGGATCTTTTCTTGTTCTTTAATACTCCTTGCCCTCAACCTTACATCACTGCTCCTGCAAATTCTGACACTGACTCAAGTAATCTGGTTTCCTAGGAAACAACCTTGCTTACTCTTGAAAGCTTCAGTTACTCATATTTACACAATGACTACCATTCTTGTTACTTTCAGGCAGACTGCATACGTTGGCTTTAAATAAGCAAATAACTGATGAGTCAAATAACTTATTCTTACTGAACTCAGTTCACTAATAACTATTGTTAAAGACAGAGTCAGCAGTGTTATTAGTATCTTCTTTTTCTACTAGTTCTATAAGGAGTTCAGAAATATAGTACATTATCACTTCTTATTTCTTTGCAGAGATACACATTTTCCTTATGCCTCTGCTTCCTGAGGAAATTTTATTTTGCTAGATTCTCTTATTATTTTAGTCCATTTGTGCTGTTATTAAAGGTGATTTATAAAGAACAGGAATTTATTTCTACTAGGTTGGGATGCTGAGGAGCTAAAGGTGCTAGCAGGTTTGGTGTTTGATGCTGGCTCCTTGGTGCTGAATCCTCATTGATATGGAAGGACATAGGGCAAAGGGGCTTCTGTTAGATGAATCTCTCTCTCTCTCTCTCTCTCTCTCTCTCTTTGTGTGTGTTGGTCCTGGGGCTTGGAGTCAGGGCCTGGGTGTTGTCACTGAGCATTTTAGTTAAGACTGGCACTCTATACCACTTGAGCCAGTTTCACTTCTGGTGTTTTGGTGGTTAATTTGAAATAAGCGTCTCATGGACTTTCCCGATTGAGCTGGCTTCAAATCCCACCTAGAAATAATAATGGAGGGAAAGTTTTAAGATTGGTTAGTTAGCAACTTTTGTTAATTAAATATTTTTAAATTGCTATTATATAGGTGATGCATTACCATTTCCTAAGTCAAGTAATAAGTACATTTCTTTTTGGACAGTGTCACTCTTTACTTTGCTCTCTCCCTTAGCATCTGTGCATTATAATATACAAAGTTCTCAGTCTGTAATTTGCAGACAAAAATCTAGGTTACAGCAATATATTTGAGACATTCTTGGAGTTCTACAATATATGTTATTAGGTTTTTGTTTTTTGGGTCTTTTAAAATGGTAGGTCATGAGATTTTTTTTTTAAAACCAGGCTTAATAGGTTATCTTTACCAAACAGGATGAATGATGTCCCATTTCTAATTTGAGGAAAATTAAAGTGACAAATTGGAGGTATTTTCTATTACCAATTTCTAGTTAAGGAAGCTAAAGGATTCCTTTAGATGGTTTTTATTTTTTTTCTGAAAAGCAGAGTCAAAACAATCTCTAACATGTTACCACTAGAAAGACAATACACAGAGTGAAAGTCAAGATAAAAGGAGTAATTCAGAGTAGGAGGGAGAATCAAAATGGTGCTGTGGTATTGGGGTAAGTTTAGTGCTATATTCTAAAATGCCTGTAGCTGAGTTTGGGGTCCTCGGAGGGAAAGAAGAAAGCAGGAATAATTTATCCACTCATATTCACATACACTCCAGTCTTCCAGATTGCACATGTGAGGCCCAGGAACCTGGCAAATTCCTGTGGTGCCATCAGCAAGGCAGTGCTAAAATGGGAACCAGAAGTCCATGGAAAGATAGAGGCTGATAAACCATAGAGTTGCTTCCATGTTTATTTGGACAGAAAACATTAGAAATAGAAACACAGATGACAAGAGAGTCTGAAAAGAATGAATGGTGGAACATTGTGCTGGATATAAAAGGTCTTATTTTTTGCTTCCTGTAAGTATATGTCACCTAACCATATATTCATGTCTTTCAGGTCACACTGGGTCAGCCCTGAAGGTTGTCTTTCTTACTGGAATTATTTCCAGATTGGCTATTGCTGATGGGATGTCTGCAACCAAAGAAGTGAATGGAAAACCTGCACTGCATGCCCAAAGAAAAGATGTAAGAACATGTCAGTAAGTTCAATTTTTGCTGCTTTTGCTGCTTTCTTAGGAGTTATCTTTGTTTGTCTTTTACTACTGGGGTTAGAATTCAGGGCTTTGTGCTTGCTAAGCAAGCACTATACCACTGGAGCCATGCCCTCAGTTTGTTTTCACTTTAGGTATTTTTTAGATGGGGGTGTGTGTCTCATTTTTGCTAGAGTTCAGTCAGATGATTCTCTGACCTATATCTTTCACATAGCTGGAATTACAGAGGTGCATCTTTGTACTTGGCTTGTTTGGCTGAGAGGGGTGTCTTTCTAAGGTTATGCCCAATCTGACCTTCAACAATAGTCCCCCAGATCTTTGCCTACAGAGACTGGGATTAAAGGCATGTACTACTATGCCTGGCTAGAAGTTGACTTTAATGAAGAATTTCTCCCTTGTTGTAAGGAGGTCTCATACATATGAAGATTGTACATTATACACATGAGAGTGGCTTCTGGCTTTGTAGTTGACAGAACAAGGAACTGGAATTGTCTCCCATGAGGACAGTTAGGTCCCCTGAGAGGAAAACAAACATACTGAAAATAATCCTAAGCAATAAATCTTTATTCAAATTTCTTTTATAATCATTGGATTTCATTCTCAGCTATTACTTTGCTTAAACTTCTGGATGAACAGTATTATCCTATTTTCAAAAAAATTGAATAGAAAAAAATAAACAGAAATATTAATTTTCCACTATTCAATTTCATTTCCTGACTAGAATTCAGGCAGTTTTTTTTCCTTTTGAAGGATAAAATGCTGTATCATGAAAGAAAGCAACAAATGTTTTGTTCCAGAAAAATGCATGTTGCCCATATTTGCTTATCTATATCAAAGCACACCTAAAAGTTTGCTCAAATGTCACAGCCTTGAAATTTACCTAACATGAAGAAGATACCCTCATGTGTGTGTGGTTTTTTTAATGTGAGACTAAGAATTAACTCTAAGCAGATCTATTCCCTGAGTACAATTTGATGCTTCAGTCCTAACAAATTGGGTAAGCTATATATAGCATTATTTTTTCTCATTACTGAATTTTGAATGAGATTTTTCTCTTTAATGGGCAAATTGATGTACGTTCAGAGGAAGCCCAGTCAACTCTGAGGAATTCAGGGAAGATGGGATATATGATGAAAGGTTAGTGGAGATGGAAACTTCCCAATATGGGAAAAAGAAGAGTAAGGGGAAAGATAATGGCAGTTGGATATATTCAGGGACATTACCGCAGGACAGGGACCAATTCTCATTAGTCAATAAGAGCAGAACGGAAAGTAATGAGCTTAAATTGCAACAGGGAAATTTAAATGAAATGTAAGAAAAAAAAATTTTGGCCATGAGAACGATTAAGCAAAAGTGCAGATTGTCAGGGGAAATAATGAATTTGCCTTTCCTAATCATATTCAAGGTAGCACTTGACACCCATCCATCAGGGACAAGTTAGGAATAATTAAAACCAACTTTACCAGCATCCTGGGGATAAAATTAAATCATCCAAGAGGGAATACTTCTCAAAATTCCCACCATGTACTCAAAGGTAAACTTAATGGAAAAGAGGAGCTTTTAAAAACGTGTTACAAGAACAAAAATATTAAGTCTACAAAGAGTCATTGTTTTTCTGTTCTGTAAAAATTCTCAATTAGTCTCTGTGGAGGAAAGATAAATCCTATGTGGAAAGACCTCAGGTCACTTAGTAATTAGCAAGCTAGTATCCCCAATTTATTACGTATCCTCATTAAGAAATATATTTTGCACATTCAGCCCTGATGAATGTACACTAATTTACAGAACAAATCATACACACACACACACACACACACACACACACACACACACACACACGCATCTATGTGTATATATCTGTGTGTATAGTGTACACACACACATATTTATATGAATGTATTTGTGGTTTCTGGGACCTAACCCAGGACATTACACATACTTCAAAAGTACTCTACAGCAGAACTATCTGACAGCCCTAAAATACATAATATCCATTGAAATTATTAATAGAAAATGCAACAGCAATTAGAAAGCATGAATTAAGATAAAATTAATCTTATTTTTTAAAGTATTTGGACAATTATGCTATCCTCATTTACCATTAGCTTATTATTTAAGGCCACTAATAATCAATGAAGCCAATTTTTCTATTTAATAATGGTAATTGTTACTCTTGATAGGAAATTATGTTCTTAATAGTTTTAAGGTTCTGGGTTGATTTCTTGCCAGGTCTGATTAAACTGCTTTTCCCCCCTTTGTACAGAGTCCAAAAAGTTTTAGTAGATTAGAATGGTCAGCCTAGTACATTTGTCTTCCATGACAATTTCCTTGTGCTATTTTCAATCTGTGATTTATTTAAAAGACTATTTCTAGGTGGATTTTTATTTTTTGGCAAGGTTTACTGCATTACAACTAGATAATACTACCCATACAGCTTCTTTGCTGACTGAACATTAATATGACAAACAAAGAATGCAGAGAGATGTACCCTCTGATCACCTACTTGACTTGGGTAGTCACTTCTCTTTCCTTAGAACCCTCACGATCATAAATAACCTTAGAATCCATGAAATAAATTATATATATATATATACATATATAAATAACCTTAGAATCCATGAAATAAATGATATATATATATGTATACAGTGTGCACACACATATATATATAAATAACCTTAGAATCCATGAAATAAATGATGATATATATATATATATATATATATATATATATACAGTGTTACATACATATATATGCAATGATAAGCTTAATTATGACTATAGGTAAGTAATAGAAATAGGCAACTGTTTGCAGAATTATAGCAGACTAGATTAATCTGAAAGCCTTTTACTACAAAGCAGATTGTAAGTGAACATGGTTTTATTTTGTCTTTTTTTCTTCGTTTTTTTTATTGTAAAGATACTGTACAGAGAGGTTACAGTTACATGAGTAAGATAATGAGTACGTTTCCTATCAAGCATCGTTACCCCCTCCTTTGTTTTTCCCCTACCATCCCTCCCCACCTCCTCAGCTCCTCCCTCCCCCACCCCAAGTTGTAAAGTTCGTTTTCAACATAGTGTCTGTAGTCTCATTAAACATGATTGTAAAATGCACGGATGAACTTTGAGAAAAATAAAACTCTGAGGATTTTTCCCCTTGAGAAATTTACATTTCAAAAATATTTAATGGAAGTGGCATTGTGGCTCAAAGTGGCAGAGCACCAGTCTTGATTTTTTTTTTTTTTTGTCTGTGGTGGGTCCTGAACTCTGGGCCTGGGCACTGTCCCTCAGCTCTTCAGCTCAAGGCTAGCGCTCTACCACTTGAGCCACAGTGCCACTTCTGGCTTTTTCTGCTTATGTGATGCTGAGAAATCAAACAAACCCATGGCCTCATGCATGCAAGGCAAGCATTCTACCACTGAGCCACCTTCCCAGCCCAGAGTTTACCACCCCCCCCAAAATATATACGTATATATACACTCACAAACATGTATACACACACACACACACACACACACACACACACACACACACACACATATACACATAGGTATAATCCTAGTAGACTTGAATATAAGAAATAATGGAAAGCTATTGGGGAGCATGTAAAAATATAGACATAGATTGTATAAAAATGTAATGATTAAGCTGGGCACTGGTGGCTCATACCTGTAATCCTAGCTACTCAGGAGGCTGAGATATATGGATCACAGTTCAAAGCCAGCTCAGGCAGGAAAGGCCGTGAGACTCTTATCTCCTATTAACCACCAGAAAACTGGAAGTGGCACTGTGGCTCAAGTGGTAGAGCTCTAGCCTTGAGCTGAAGTGCTGAGGGACAGCACCCAGGCCCAGCATTCAAGCCCCACGACTGACAAAGAAAAAGAAAAATGTAATGATCATGTCCAACATGTAAAGTTCAAATTAATTAGACATATACTATTAGGCAAAAATGCAGTTGCTTAGGTTGGAGACAACAGGTAAGTATTAAAATATTCTAAGTGTTTACATTATTTGACAGAAGAGACAACAAAGTTTTATAATATATATTTGTAAAGCCGATTTTTCTCTCTTGGATACAATGATTTCTTTCCCAGGCACAATGATTTTATTTTTTAATGCCAATATTACTGGAGCTTGAACTTTGGGCCTGGATGCTGGCCCTATTAACTATCTATCTGTCTGTCTGTCTGTCTGCCTATCGATCTACCTATACATAAGAGAGAGACAGATGTAGAAACAGGCAGAAATGGAAGCTACTGAATAACCTCATTCCATTTTTTATGTTAGAGTGCTGATAGGTTTTAAGTCCCATCACCTCCTTTTCCCTCTGCTCTTGTCCACATCTTGTCCAGGTGCTCCTTCTTCATTGGCAGCCAGTACATAGTTCAGACCACACAAGCCTGGCCCAGAAAATAGAGGATTCTTTCTTTTCAGTCCCACCCACTATCCATAATAAAAGTCAAGCCAATCTCTTTCTGCTGTCTCAGGTCACCTTCCTACTTGCTTGGGAGTCTGTCTTCCCTATAAAGCCTCACTAACTCACTATAAAGCCTCAAGAACTTGCATGCATCCTAATTAGTGCAGATATGCAATCAGTAGTCTTGACATTTGGAGCAAGTTGTGTGTAGAGACTGGGAAGTTTTTACCCAGAGCTGGAAAAAAATTATAACCAAATTAAAAACATATTACATTATTTTCAAGTAGGCACAGAACATTCAAAGAAATTAATTACATACTTAGCTACGAAGAGAGTCTCATGGAATTAAAAATTCTATAGTATGCAAGTAAAATTGACTTACTGTGGTTCAATAAAATTAGAAAATAACGATAAATGGATGTTTTTCCCTATATATGGATGCTAATAAACATACGATTAAATATTTTTTGAGGTTTAGCAGTATTGTAAGGGAAAATACTTAGGCCTAAATATAATAACTGGTCACGTTCACTGAGTCACAACAGAGATGTTTAGTGGGACCTCTGTAGCTTTAAGTGTGCTTCTAATGAGACTGAAAGCAGATGAAGAAAAGACTGATACAGAAACCAGAAGAGCCATTTACTATGCTCAAGCGATATATAGAAACCAATAATGGGATAAGGAAGCAAAAACCTCGAAGATTGACATATTTAAATTTGTTCTATGAAAAAGTTAAGAAATACCAATCTCTGGAAGACAATTGGCTAAGACAAAAAGAGAAAGTGATTTAATAATAAAAGAGGAAACAAATAGCCGTAATTGAACAAAAACTAACACGAGCCAACGGATGGCTATCATCAGTGATACTTTAAAGCTTGGGTGACTTGAAAATGTTCTAGAAAATAAAGCCTGCTGTGCATATTTTGGAGGAAAATGTCAATATCTTCATTGAATTGAAACGAATCAAGCTTCTCTTCTATGGAATAAAAGACTCAGGAAGTTCTAGAGGTCGGTTCTTCCAAACTGTTAAGAACACATTGCCCTAAGTTTTTGGTTGTTCTATGAAACCAAAAAAAAAGGCTTGCATCATGAGGCTAATATAAATATGAATCCACAGATGGCCAAATATGAAAAGGGGAAAACATAAAGGAGTTTGAGTGTGAATATTGACAGAAAAATATAAATAACCTATTCACTAACTACATTATAATAGTTATTTTAAAATATGATTAAGATGAGGCTGGGTACCAGGAGTATGTGTCTGTAATCCTAGCTACTCAGAGGCTGAGGTTTGGGGATCAAGGTTCAAAGCTAGCCAGGGCAGGAAAGTGCAAGACTCTTATGTCTAATTAACCACCAAAAAAGTTGGACGTGAAGCTGTGGTTCAAATGGTAGAATGCTAACATTGTGCAAAAAAGCTCAGGGTTAGCACCCAGAACCTGAGTTCACACCCCAGGATTGGTGTGCACACGTGCGCACGCACACGCACACACACACGCACACACATACACACACACGATCAAGATGCATCTCAAAAGTGTGAGGAGAGGTAAACAACAGAAAATCTAGCAGTATGATCTACTGCATTAGTCAAAGGAGAAACATTTCTTGATTATTTAAATGGACATTGAAAAAAGATGATTACAAAAACACCCAGAAACGAAAAATATAATTGCTGGATATAAAGTCAATTACAAAATGGAAGTACTTTTCCTCTAGCCCACAAGTAGTAAGAATATAAAGTAGGAAATAAAAGACCAACCATAGTAAAGAAAAAAAAAGAAACTAAAAAACACAAAAAAAGGGAGTATATAGAAGTTAAACTACTAAAGAATTTGTTAGCCAGTTGCTGGTGGCTCACAGTTTACAGGAAAGTCTGTGAGACTCTTATCTCCAATTAATCAAAGAAAAAGTCAGAAGTAGTGCTGTGGCTCAAGTGGTAAGGTACTAGCCTTGAGCAAAATGAACCCAGGAACAGTGCCCAGGCTCAGAGTTCAAGCCCAGGACTGGCAAAAAAAAAAATCATTAAATCTATATGGTGAAAAGAAAATCTACATGGTGGAAAGAAAAATGTCTATCAAATAGTATAAAATAATAACCCTATACTAGTAGTGAGTCAAATTCATGAGTAGAATGGTTAACAACATCGATGTGTGGATTTTACTAAAGTAGCATGTCTATTTAATCCAACTTCAGCTAAAATTACACAAACATGAACAGAATTGAAGCAAGGAATGATGGCTAATGCCTGTAACCCCAGCTTCTCAGGAGGCAGAGGGAGGAAAATCATCAGGGTTTGAGGCCAGCCTGGCAAATTTAGCAAGATGCTATCTGAAAAATTAAATAAAAAGCAAAAAGGGAGGGGGGAGCGGCTCAAGTGGTAGCCTATTTAACACGTTGAAGCCCCGAGTCATTGTCCAGTATCAAAAGTAAAGCAAAAGAGTAAAAGGATATTGGTAAATTGTCATCATCATCATCATTATTATTGTTATTATTTTTAAAGAATGAGATACTAGTGGGGACTGGTGGCTCACGCCTGTAATCCTAGCTACTCAGGAGGCTGAGATTGGAGGATCATGGTTTGAAGCCAGCCCAGGCAGAAAAGTCTGTGAGACTCTTACTTCCAATAAACTACCCAGAAGAAGCCAAAGGTGGTGCTGTGGCTCAAGTGGTAGAGTGCTAGCCTTGAGTACAAAGACTCAAGGACAGCACCCAGGTCCTGAGTTCAAGCCCCAGGACCAGAAAAAACAAAAGAATGAGATACCATGTTTTCCCTTTTTAATAAATGCATCTCTGAGAAAGACAATGTCTTCCAAAACAATCCACAAACTAACAAGTGAATTGAGAAGTTTAGTTTCATCCTTAATAAAAGCTTTCTGCTCAAGGAAAGATACATAGATACAGTTAACCAGAATATGACAAATGGAAGAAGACATTTACAACCTAAAATACTGCAATAGGCCAGTATCTTAAATATACAAAGACCAACAGAAGCAAGACAGGAAAACCAATAGACAAGTGCTAAGACTAAGAGTGGTAGCCTGTAATCCCAGATACTCAAGAGGCCGAGACTGGGATGATCAGAGTTCAAGAGCAGCTCAGGCAAAATGTTAGCAAGACTTTATGTCAACAAATGAGCCTGTTTGGTTGGTTCACATCTGTAATTCCAGCTGTGGTGGAGGTAGATGTAGAAGGTCATAACCCCTGGCCCAAAGTGGAAAACCATATCTGTAAAATGACTAAAGCAAAAAGAGTGAAAGAATGAGAATTTTAAACTAAACTACTATAGCATATAGTAGGCATTTCTGTGAAATTAGGCATTGAACAGAAGCCTAGCGAGTGTGGAGATGGGAACAGGAAACTGTTTGCTAACCTCTCTGGGTTTCTACAAAGGAACCTAACTCACCTGAGGTCACTAAAAACTATCTTCTAGTAGAAGGACAGGTGTCACAAGTCACACATTCTCTCAAGCAAAGCTATCTTTAATGTTTAACTGTGTGCAAAGCCCTGCTCTAGGTTAGAGATATAATAACAACTAAGACAAAACTTATGGGGCTGGGCATACTAGTTTATGCCTATACTTCCAGCTATTTAAAGCAGGAAGATCTAAAGGATGATGATTCAAGACCAGCTCAGGGAAAAAAATTAACACATTCATGTCTCAATAAATAACCTGGTGTGAGCAGGGTGCTGGTGGCTCACGCCTGTAATCCTAGCTACTCAGGAGGCTGAGATCTGAGGATCGCGGTTCAAAGCCAGCCCGGGCAGGAGAGACCGTGAGACTCCTATCTCCAATAAACCACCAGAAAACCGGAAGTGGCGCTGTAGCTCAAGTGGTAGAGCGCTTGCCTTGAGCTGAAGAGCTGAGGGACAGCGCCCAGGCCCAGAGTTCAAGCCCCACGACCGTCCAAAAAAAAAAAAATAATAACCTGGTGTGTGGTGGTACATGCCTATAATCCCAGCTATGTGGAAAGTATAGGTAGGAGGATTGATGCCCAAACTTGTCCCAGGAACAACAAAAAATACAAGATCCTAACTGATAAATAATAATGCAAAAAAAGATAAAAGACCGAGAGTGTGACTCTAATTGTAGAGTACCTGCCTAGCAAGTAGGAAGTCCTGAGTTCAACTAACCTTTTTGAAGTTGAGAGCACTTTCTCTAACCAAAATGCCAATGTAATGCCCAGAATTTGCTGGTAGTAGGTGCTGAATTCATATTTGACTGAAAATGTTACCAGTTGGGAACAGTTGAACAGGAAAAGGCTTAGCCTTCTATTGTACTTTTTCTGTATCTGCAAAAAGTACTTCAATCTCAACTACACTATATTTTGTGGAAGAAAGGGAGAGACTTTAACAGTTTTTTTATGCCTCACAAAACTGTTTCGCTGTGTGTGCTTTGTTAAGTTGAATTTTGTGATGCCTTCACATTTCCCATAAGTAAAAGAAAGATAATGATACTTCCTTGAGAAAGTAGTTGAGTTTGAGAGTGATCTCTTTCTCTCTCTCTCTCCTTTCTCTCTCTCTCTCTCTCTCTCTCTCTCTCTCTCTCTCTCTCTCTCTCTCACACACACACACACACACACACACACACACACACACTGCCGCTCTGCATGGTTCCTGGCATGCAAAGAGCACTCTATAAATGGTAGCTATTATCAGCAATTATGTTTTATTAAATGACATTACTAATGACTACATTACAATGGAGAAAACTGTGGAATAAGAACCCTATATGTACTGGCTGTCCTTCAAATCTGTGGGTATATTTCTATGCGAAATCTCTTGGTTAAGATATAAGAGATAGGCAGGAGTCAGTGATCTTTTGGGTTTCGTGCCATTTCTTGTTTTGGTACATGAGATCAAATTGTTTACCACCTATGAGCCTGTCCGCCTAGCTGCATGAAATGGTCAAATATCTGGAGCAAGCCTGCACATCCCCAAACCCTAACCTCATCCCGAGATAAAAGCTAAGTGGCATACTGGACTGGTTTTACTATCGTTGCATTGAGTTCACACCTTCTGAAACGACCAAATTCCAGCACAGGTCTGGGCTGGAAGTCTTCCCTTATTGGCATTAGCTTAGTTTGCCCTGTCTGGAAATAAATCTCAGATCAGGGATTACAGTCTTGTAGCTATAGTGCTTGCAAAGTGATTTAAAAAAAAATAGAACTAGGGATGCAATTTCTTGCACTTCTAAGCTGTGATTGCATTAATTCTTTTTTTTAGTGATAGGAGTATTTTATTCGAGGATCCTTATTTTGGATATCCTTATTTTTGAATATTTTTTTATTATCTTCGTGTAGTTGTACAAAGGAATTGCCATTCACCAAAGCAGTTTATGAGTACAGTGTATCTTGATCACTGTTACCTATTTTAGTGTTCTCATTCCCCTGTCCTACCCCACCACTTGCCTTACTTACATAGTTTTAGTTGTCTAAGGGAGGTATTTTTTTAAAATTGTTATTGTAGAGCTGATATACAGAGGAGTTATAGTTATATGAATCAGGTAATGAGTAAAATTGTTTTTGAACCATGTTATATATTTTCTTGCCTTTTTTCAGTTTTTTTAATCGTGATTAAGTGATTACATACATTTCACAAATTTCACAGTATTGTGGGATAGTGATACTGAGTTAAAGGCACAAACACATTCTTGCCTTTACACAAGCAATTTACTTGCCTTTTAACAAGCAGACCGGGTGTACAGTATATCTCGATGTGGATCATCACTTCAAAATCTTCAACCTCTCTCCCCTTGAACCCACTCCTCCCCTTCTATTTCTCGATTCTGTGGGGTAGAAAGTGAATTCTTCCTGCGTTTTTTCCCTTTCCCCCTTCATTCTTCTGTCCCTCTCCCCTCGCCCACACCCCTTGCATGTGCCTGTTTCCTGATATGTGTTTTGTTGGACTTTGACTTCATTTTTTAATGTTCTTTATTTTTTAAATTTTATTTTATTGTAAAAATGCTGTACAGAAGAGTTACAGTTACATGAGTAAGGCAATGAGTACATTTTTCATTTTTTAAAAAAGAATGACACTATGTACATTCCCCATAAAGTCTATTCTACTTCAGTTAATTCATGTGTAACTATTTGCATACTATCCAGTGTGTTTAGTTGTAGATTGATAGGGACATTCTAGCTGCCACAAACGAGGGAAACCATGGAACTTGTGTATCTCTGGGTCTGGTTTACTTAAGGTATTTTTTCCCATCTTTCCATTTCCTTAAGAATGGTATAATATCATTCTTTCTGATGCATGAGTAGAATTCCATTGTGTATATATATATATATATATATATATAAAACCACATTTTTCTTTCATTGCAGCATTACTTACCACAGCCCTGATACAGAATCAGCCCAAGATACCCCTTACATTAATTCTGTAGTGAGTCCTTTAAACACTACCTTGGAGGCCTTTGATTTTCACAGCATGATTAGAGTTGACAATTTGCTAATGTAAGGTCACCTTTTTGTTGGTTAAGATTCTTAAAAACGGAGCAGAAGGGATTGGAATGGAATGTCATTTCTCTTCCACTTCCAGCAGACCATTGGCTCCTCGAGTGTCCTGCTCTAGGAAGACAGGACAACCCCAGAGCATAACCAGAATGATGTTGGTGGTAGCTGGGGACAGGGCAGTATTAGAACTCCTCTTTGTGTTGCTGGTATAGCAACAATAACTAGCGTAAAAGATGGGTCAATGGAGGGAGTGAAATCTAACATGGTCCTTGCTAGGGATTCATAAATAGAGTGTTCCATTGTGATTGCTGCAACTAGCACTATAGTACACCTATTCTGTCATTGACCCACTGAACATCAGAGTGGAAACGATCTTTGAACCATCCTTGAAGCATCTCTTCATCAGTAATTGTCTCATACTGAGATATCAGAGCACTATCAGAATTATCTCACATTGGATGTAAGAATGATGATCTCATCTTGAAATAAATCATTGGTGAATCAAGTCCATTCAATTTTCTCTTCTGCCATTTGGGTTGGATGACACCTAATGAGGGGTTAGCAAAGGGTATACATTGGTACAAAATCAGCGGGGAGAAAGGGGATGGTGGGCCACAAGTTCATAGGATTTCCTTGCATGCTCTGACTGAATGCAGTCCCTCTTATAGTAGACACTGCACCATTCACTCAAGCTCATGGCTTAATGATGTGGATAATAACTCAGAATGGACAGCTTTTATGGTAGCTTCCCATGTCCCATAGTTATTTTACAACTAGGGGTTAGTAGAAGCTGAGAATGGATTTGCAAGTGGTCTCTCCTATTGATAGCTGTCAGACTCCCAAGCTCCAGCATCTGCCCCAGATTCCTTGAGGACCATTAGGTGCCAAGGCCCAGATGTTGGGGGAGCTTGTTCGGGAACTAGGAGCTACTATAATGACTTTTCTTTTGCTCTGAAATCCATTCAAAAAAGACAATGCCATGTCATTGGATAAATGAGCTTGAGGAGAATCTTCAGGCACAGTGCACACTGATTCTGAAATCTAGGCACATGCCGTGCATTTATTTGAGTAGTAAAGATGACAGTTAAACCACTTAGCTTTTATATTGGGGGTGAGGCTAGGGTTTGGGGATGTCTAGACTTGTTCCAGACATTTGACCTTTACATTTGACTGAGGTGAGAGGCTCAGAGGTGGTAAATGATTTGATCTCATATAGAAAAATGTCTTTTTATTTCTGCTTCCAGAGTCTCGGACTCCTTCAATCTTCTGTGAAAATACTTCTGACATCTCTCTATTATTTATTGTAGACCAAGCTTCAAGGTGCCATCCTGGCTGCATATTAAGACGAGTTCTAGGTTTCTTTGCTAAAATATTAAATCCTAGAAGGCGAATGCTTTGATATCAGTAGGCTTTTTTTTCTTTCCTGAGCAGCTTGATAGTTTAAAACTGTGCTACAAAATGCTTCCTTCTCAGTTCTTGGAATGCCATTGATTTTTCTATCAGATCTTTGACATTGACATATAAAAGTTATTTAATGCATGCATTAGGCCACTTATGTAAGTCCACCCTTACAATTAAATCCAGGACTTAACTTTTAACATACTCTGCCTTCCAGATGTGAATGCAGAAAACAAGGTCTCTCTAAATGCTTCCCAGAGATTCTGATGACTTTTATCACTAAGTCCGATGATAACCTCAATAATTGTGACCATTTAGCATGTTCAAGGCTGTCAACATCGTACCTACTCCTATCAAACAAGTTTCATTTCCGTGTGTTTAGTGAGTTATCCAGGTCTAAAATACTACCCTGATGGTTTGCCTTTATAATGAACTAACAAAATATAGCTCTGGGTAAATAATATTTGCATAGTTTATGCTGGGAAGTGACCCCCAATGTTCCAGAATGTGGGTTAGGAAGAAGAAAGTTAGAAAGAAGAAAATGTAATAAGAAATCCATTCTAGAATTGGCCTTGACTGTTGCCTACTGGGCTTTATATTAAACCCAGGGCATTCCCAGAAGTTCTGTCGGCCTGCCTCTCATCAGTCCTTCTGAGGGACAGGAGATTTTTGTCCATCTGAGCTTGTCTTCATCCACTGATGAAGGTTTTCCTGGCTGGGAATTATCTTCCTGGCACTTTTGGGTTATGCAGGCTAGATTGTAATGGAGGAAAACTGCTTGCTGCTAGAATGGCCATAGTGGAGGCTCTGTGAGAAGCTGTAAGTTTTGCATAAGACGTGTACTCTCTTCTTTTTCATAAAACATTTCCCCAAATTGATCTTGCCTCTTTTGATTCTGCTCTGAGCAGAATCATGAACTCGTGGACTTGTGGGCTCTTGGTTATCTTTTTTCTCTCAAGGCTGGCACTCTACTATTTGAGCCACACACTGGTTAATTGCTGGTTAATTGTACATATGAGTCTTTTGGATTTATCTGCCTAGGCTGGCTTTGAACAAGAATTCTCAAAACTCAGCCTTCTCAGGTGTGAGCCACAGATATTAGTATACTTTAATTCTTCTTGCAAAATTATAATACTCTAGAGCAGAAAAAAGGCTCTTGAAGTCTGGCAAGTTGCGTGGTAAATCATTAATAATATTAGATACAGGACCTATGACTCTTGATTTACCACATTCGATGTCTAGAAACTTCCAGTCACATGGCATCCAGGAAGTCATGTGATCACTAATATGCAGGTCATCTTACACATCCTGTGGCCTTTGTCCTTTGAGGAGAACTTGGTTAATGCTAACTGTATGTATCTGTTGCCCTGCTTTCTTTCATCATTTTATTTACACTCACCCATTGCGTCCTGTAATAAACCCTATGAGACCTGTGTTATTGTCGGTTCATAGGTTAAGAAATAGAAGTTTAAAGGGAGCATGCAAATGAGAGAGGAAGGATGGGCAAATACAGTCATTACAGTCCACATACATTATGTAAAAACTGAACTTCATGACTTGAGGGCAGGGATGGATGGAGAAAGATGGAGGAAAAGGATGGAGGAGATGATGTTGATCAAGATGCATGGTACTCATAGCCTGACTTATGGAACTGAAACTCCTTTGTATAACTACTTAATACAAATAGATCTAAAAATTAAATTTAAAATAAACAGAACTTTAAAAAATAAATAGAACTTTAAAACTCTGTCTTCTGAAAATGGTTGGAATTCTGTCTTCTGCACTCATTTATTAAAAGTTGTGAACATGCTTTATTAATGCTAAATGCCCATAGATATTAAGTCATATCATTATTGAGAAATCACATGTAAATTTGCAGGACCCAGATATGTTCATACACAGACATGATCATTAATTAATTTAAACCCCATAGAACTGCAGCCAGTATTTGCAATATGGTGGCTGTTTACTGCATTTGCTCATCTGAAAACTCCTGAATACTCACTGATTGTCATTTGTACCACAGGTTATAGCCAGAAAGGGTAAAGACTTGCTTTCAGGCAGCTTATTATTGATATTAAAATCCATGTAATTTATTGTATGTGTCATGGCTGGAACTCAAATTGACTCCTGGTATAGCGTGATATTTTCCATGAAGCAAGCAATGATGAAGAAATGACTGGTCCCTAGGGCAGGTAAGCAAGCTAGAACACACATCTTCACTTCCCAATTAACTCACAAAAGAAAGTGAAACAAAGAAGTTCTGCTTCCAATGCAGATTCCCCTACTCACTGGTACCATTTTCACTTCAGTAAATTTGTCTTACACTCCGTTCCTCTTCCACCAAGTTCCCACTCTGCTCAGCCACCAATAAAAGCATTGTCCTCATTTCTAACTTTCAACACTTGCCTGCTACTTCTGCCAGCTTGTGGTTACCTATGAAGACATTTTATGGCCTGAAAATGCCTGGCTTAAGCAGCTTCCCCCTCCCCAAATATGCATAGCAAAATTGATGGTAACATATGGCCCTATATTTCTTTCCTTCTTGCCAGTTCACTAAAATAAATTTACTTTCAATTTACATATTCTTGTCTACATTTCAGAGACTTAAATATATTTGTAAGGTCTGTCCTGTCTATCTTTTTCAGAGATTATGCAACAGCTTTGCATGCTGTTTAGGAAAAACAGGAACTTGTGTGTGTGTGTTTTTTTTTTTAAAGAATCTTTCATTTCCTAAAAAATTTCAAAAAAAAAATCTCATGAGATCAGAGAGAGAAAGACCAGGATATCCTTAGCAATGTGAAATTATGTAAAATGCAAAATTATTATTTCCAAAAGCTAGAGAGTAATGTATCCTTCAAATCTGAAAACAAAATTACTGCCTCTAAAAACACAACTTAAAATTGTACTAGACAGGTACATGGTGGCCTTATACACTCTGTATGGACTTGTTAAACAAAGGACTACTTTTAAAGAATTGTAGAAATCTGAAGGGACTCGTGTTAAGGATTTAAACAAAATTGTATTTGTTTAGTTGCATAGAGGATCGTACCTAGGGCTTTTGCATTCTAGGTAGGTACTCTTAACACTTGAGCTATCTTCCCAGCCAGGGATTTTTTTTAAAGGAGAAACGCAGCTGAGTCTGTTGAATTTGCTACAGTAAAATAATGTTGTGTTCTGTGGGGAAAGAAATAGAGAGCTTTATGAAGGGCTTCCCTCTATAATAATTTTCTCTACCTCAATAATTCAATAATTCTTCCCTCCCTGCCTCCCTCTCTCCCTCCCTCCTTTCCTTCCTTTCTCTTTCTTTGGGATTTCAATTCAACATGTCAGCTTGTAAGCACAGCGCATCCCAGTCAGTTTCATTCCTTTCCTCATTGTACCCATCACTCCCAACCCCACCCATCCTCACCTGATTCAATATTCACCTATGTGCATTCAATAATGTGACTGTATTCTTGCACCTTTCCTCTCTCCATGCCTCTGTTTTCCCCTTCTTTCCCTTGACCTCCCTACCCATTGACAACACATGTTTCAGCTTCTTGATATGAATGAGTCGAGATTTTTGTCAGTAGAATGTTGCATTGACAGGTGAATAGTCCTGCAGACAAAGAGTACCATGCATCCATGGCCAGAGAATTCCAAACACACGGGGTTGAGGTACTGGGCCTGTACGGCTGCTTATTTTCTGATTCTGCTGTGGAGACTAGATCTGTGACCTGTTGTTATAGATGTGACTGGTCTTGGTTGTCACGGCCTCCCCATGTTTATAAACACAGCTTGCCTCTTCTTAACAGGACTCAGAAACAATGTTTCAATTCTAGGGGCTCATACATTGCCCTGAGAATGGCATGGCAGGTACTGGGATGCTTATGAAATCAAATTGAAGTAGAACTGGGCACCCATGGCTCGTGCCTGTCATCCTAGCTACTCAGGAGGCTAAGATCTCAGGATCAAAGCCAGCCCCAGTAGGAAAGTGTGTGAGACTTATATCTACAGTTAAACAGCAAAAAGCCAGAAGTGGCGCTGAAGCTCAATGGTAGAATGCAGCCTTGAGTAAAAAGAACTAATGGGTACCCCCAAGCTCTGAGTGTAAACCCCAGTTCTGGCGCATGTGCATGCACACACACACCACACACACACACACACCAAGTGAAGTAAGCTAGTTTAAGATTTTAAGAACAATAATTTCTTCAAGATTGAAAATGCACCAGGGCATGATAAATTATACAGGACTCTAGACATTTGCACACAGTGAGACCAAAGAAGCATTCTGTTAGGGGAAGATCATAAAGGTACGATGCTTATGTGCCTCTGATCATATAAAATAATAGTTATCGAAATGAACTCCAGGAAATGGAAGCAAGAGGAATTTTCTTTGTTGTGGTTGTTATTTTGTTTGTTAATTTGTCTTTGGGACGGTTAGGAGAACACAGAAATGGAGGGACAAAGCATGAACAAATGGAGCAGTGGTAAATGGGGACAGGAAGGGAAAACTGGCAGAGAGCAAAGGAGTGACATTGTCCAAAAAGAAATGTACTTGTTATCTAACTATATAACTGTAACTTCTCTGTATATTACTTCTATAATAACAATGAAAAGAAACGAAAAAAAGAACACTAGCTTCATTTGGGGGCAGTTTAACCACCATCAGCCATTTAGTAATGTTTGGAGAGGTTTTGGTCCTAATTATGAGTGTCACAAAGCCTTTTAAAATGCAGAGGACTGTCTTTGACAAAAAAAGAACCTTACTTATAGATTAATCTCTCTTTCTTGGACACTATTTTGATTGCCAAGAACCAATGTGAAAATATACAGCTTTAATGAAATATATTCATAGTCTCCTGGCGTTCACCTCATTCTTCTCTTCCTTGTTGAACCTTACTTCTCTCACATTCTGAACCTCCATCCTTCCTCATTCTGACCCCATCCTTGAGAGCATCTTCTCCTGAATGTCACGTGGGGATTGGGATTGGATTCTTACAGATTATAGAACAAAGAAATTCTGAAAGTCAAACGGTTTGGTTCTTGGGGCTGCAACATGATATCATAGGACATGATATGCCCAAGCTATCTTATGTTGAAGCAGAGGATTAGCTTGATGCATTCTACCTATAATCTCAAAGTGATAATATCTGTTTCCTTTCTGTCACGGTATTTAGCATTGTGGGATGGCCATTTTTTGACATGAGGATGTACATGGTGCTTGTCTCAGAGTTGCTACAACCATATCTACACAAATCAGGCCACAAATCAGAGACTTTGTTTTGTTTTGGCCACCCTGGGAATTGAACTCAAAGCCTGATACTTGCTAGGCAAGTACTTTACCATTTGAGCCACACACCTTCCCCATCCTTCTCGGTGTCTGTTTTGTTTTTGAGATTGAGTCTTGCTAACTTTGCCCAGGCTGGCTTTGATCTCACAATTTGCCTGCCTCTGCCTCCTCAGTCGCTGAGATTATATGGAGGAAGCCTTACTCCCAGCCAGTTAGTTCTTTAATCAGTGAGAACTACTGGAGAGTTACAGTCAAGCAAGGTAGCATGCATATGAAGTAGAAGGAAAAGGAATAGGCTGAATGGTGATTTGAAATTGTAAAATTTTTTTACATTTAAATTGTATTCAGAGTCATGCAAAGACAAAATTAAAGTCAAATTGAGGGAACGATGTTGCTGAATGTGTGTTCAATCATGGAGATGTAAGAACAGTATAATTAGGCTTGAGATCTCAAAGACAGTAGTGTGTCTGATTGTCTGGAAGTGTCTCATTGTGAGAGATACAGCAGATGTTCTACTGGTGAGGCTCAGAGACCGGGGTGTCTGATTTTGAGAGATCAATATTTTATGATGGTGTTGTTTGACACTCCCAATCTGATAATGGAAAAAAAAATCCTTCCCATAGCATAGAATTCTCTGCTCCTTAAAAAAATAAATATAAATATTATTCTCTTTCAGAGGAGAAATGTTAATCATACCATGATACTTTCTTTCGAGGTATTTTGTCTAGAATGCATCATAAAAAATGCAGAGAGAAAGGAAAAGAATCAGGAGAAATAAGAGGCTGATGGTTCTTCGGAATTGTGGTCTCACCTTCTCCAGAACAAATCGCACATCTTTTCTCTCCATTCTCAATTAGATTGTATCACCTGTGCCCTTTTGATTGCTTCTATTTTTCACTCCCACTACAGCCAGAACAGCAAGGCGATACAGGCTACTGCCTGTGCAATAATCTTGCTTTTAATTTTACTTTAAAATTTCTGCAAGCTACTTTTTTGTAATTGCTTACTTCAAACAAATGAGCCCAGCCAATTTGCCACAAGAGACAAGAAATGCTTCGTGTCCCGAAGACTTTCTGTCGTCCATGGAGAGTTAAAATTTGGCATCACACAGCCTCATCCCGGCCAAGAAATTAAAGGATTTTCTATTCCAATAACTAGCTGCATTCAGAGATGTGAGCCTAATAGGAATATGTGTGTGTGTGTGTGTGTGTGTGCACAATCAATAGTACCTAGGATGGGTAGCCAATCAGGGTTATAGAAATCTCTCAAAAATTGCTGTCACTCCATCTTTCTGCTAGAAAATAAATAACAAATACACTGAACATGTCTTTTTCCTAGATGACCAAGCTATCTTGATTGATGTCATGTATGCTGTTTATATTCAGTTTAAGTCATACGTATGGTCCAAGTGGCTGCCATATATACAGATGCCCTTGTTTGTCAAATTTATAATAGGTGAACTCCATTTTCCCAGGTTGAATCTTCTAGCTATTTTGATCTGACACTAATATTCTATGCCATAGGCAGTGATGGTATGTACCATTCATGTACTTTCCCAGCATTGCCCTTTCCTGATTGGAACCAAGAGACTGTGGAGGGGAGGGGCATGATTCCCCTGCCCTTTCTCTCTGTCTCTCTTCCTCTAAACTGGCAATGAAAACATTTTTGCATAAACAAATTTCCAATCATCCCTAATCATATGAAAGCTGACAAAAAGCATGTTATCCCACTCTGTGAAAATACTAATCAAAGCAGCTTGTCAATTGTTAAAGTTAATGATTTAGATATGCAACACTCTGACTAAATTTTCGTAGGTAATTACATAATTATGCGCAGGTTAACAAATCAAAAATAGCATTTGCTTCCTCCGTCTTTTTTTTGCTGTCAGTGTATGGCAGTCTCATTCTGGAAATGAGGGCATATTCAACCATGTTTGGGATCACCCATCATGCTCACCTCTTTCAGATGGATTGCCACACTTCTGGATTAAACCTTCTACAGCTACAAGAACAGAAAGGGATTTGTTGTTACACAACCAAACCTGGGTTCATAAACAGGTTTTGCAAGCGACTATCCCTTCTTTGGTATCAGCAAACTTATAATTCGTCATAGGATGGTTCCTTCTAATGTCTCTGATAACCCCTTTCCATATCTCAGACATTAGCAAATGTAATAATCTGTTATCAATTTAAAGATATTCTTGGATAATTTCCCTCTAAACAACTTTTGGCAAAGCAACATTTTTTCTTTATTGATTTATATCATACTATTGAAATCATGTTTCAATCAGAAAAAAAGAGAGAAATTCCCAGACTTGACTTCAAAGAGTTTGTGGTATAGATAGAGCATTGAAATTCTGGAATGTTTTCTAGGACTTCCAAAAATATCAAGCATGATTTTTTAACTTCAGATTCTTTGCATCAAATCTGAAGTATGGAAAAGAATAAAAAGAGATCATGGATATTCTCATGTCATTTTTTTCCTCTTCTCCTCTAACACTTCCTTTCCTTTGTTTGTTCCTTTGTCATGTCCTTAGCATGTCTCATGAGCCATAGGCATACTGGGAGTATTAAAAACAATAGCAACTGAAAAGTGAATTCCCAATGTTGTGAGGAAAGACATAGTTAAGAGAGAGGTGCAGCAATGGAAGTAGCAACACAATTTATCACAGTAGAAGCAGTAACATTTAATTCTGGTGTAAGTTGCAGGAACAATTGGGAAAAGTCATGAAAAAGAATCTCTGAATCTGAGTATTTAAGGTAGAAAGCATAGTTGTTTGTGTGTGTGTGTGTGTGTGTGTGTGTGTGTGTGTGTGTGTGTGTGTGTGTGTGTGTGTGTGTGTGTATGTAGAGTAGCCTTTGCAAAGCAACATAAAGAAGTCTGAGTGTTTGAGAACTGTTGCTATGTATAGATTTTACATGTAGGCTATGCAGAAGACCTTTGGAAAATCTATTATGTAACCTAATACTTCTGGGACTTAAAGGATTTTTTTCCATTTCACATAAACATTTAGGGTTAGTAAGCAATGATTGATTTGTTTTCCCTAAATAATATCAACATTTTCTTGTTGCATCTATCAGATAAAGTCATTGTTCCATCTGTAAGCGCTCCTATACCTTGTCATTCATACTTCCATTGCTTTTTATGTTTATGGAAAGGCTTGGAAAAAATTATATTAAGTGAAGCAAGCCAGGCCCAAAGAAACATAGGTTCCATGGTTTCCCTTATTTGCAATAACTAGTATATGTCTGAGTCAAGCAGAAAAGATCAGATAAGGTGATGTTAGGGAAATGAAACCTAAGATATGTATTCAAATGTTTTTTTTTTCTTTCATGCGATTGTTTCTACACATTTATAAGATTGTTTCTTTGTTGCTTTGTATGTCCCTCCCCCACAGTATAACCCCTGCTTTCACTGTATTTGATGTTGGTATAATTTGTGGAGGGGAAGGGGAAAAACAAATTGTTTAAATAGGGATACAGGTGGACCCATTGCAACAATGAGATGTACAAGTCATTATGTCGAAAACGAACTTTACAACTTTGGTGGGGAGGGTGGGGAGGATTGGGGGGGGCGGGGGGAGGATGGGATGGGATGGGAAGGGGAAACAAAGGAGGAGGCTTGATAAGAAATGTACGCATTATCTTGCCCATGTAATTGTAACCCCTCTGTACAATATTTTCACAATAAAAAAAAAGTAAAGGTAAACTTGGTCCACAGTGACCTATGTGGTTGAGTGGGTATTTTCTTAGACCAATAGATAGCATTTAACCAAAATACTTAAATTGATCAGACATCCTCACTTAAGCCTTGGAAAACAAGAGCTGAGACAAAATTTATATGCTCATGCTTTATTCTAATATGTGATTCACGAATAGTAAGAAGGAAGGGGAAAGAAGACAGGAAGGGACAGTGGTGATCGGACATACTGTGATGTGTTATTGAGGTGACCATGGCTTCAAAAGGCAAACAAAGAGACATCTGTTCACTTAGTCTTTGAGGATGTCTCTGGAGAATCATATGGAATTACCTTCCCTTATACAATCTCCAAAAGGAGGGAGGTAGAGGAATTTTTTTCTCTAGGATCCTTGCATTTGCTGTTCAAAGTGTGCCCTATGGAGCATTAACTCCCCTCCTCTTCCAGGTTATGCTATGAACACGTGCATTATGAAACCTTACCATAGCCTTTCATTCCAGGAGGGACATATTGGATATCATCAACCCAATGCATTCTGGGAAGAGAGTGATCTGAGAGAGAAGAAATGGCCTGTGGAGTTTTAGAGGTTATTCTATTAGCCAAAATTGTATATTATACTGAAAGGTTTAACAGAGAGGAAGTTCCATGTACCCTAAATGACTCCCTAGTTCACTAATTGTTTGGGTTCCAAAAATTTCTAGGTCAAATGAGTCCCTATAACACATTTATGGATTTCGACAGTCTGGAGGGAAAGTGATCCCCTTGAACATAAAAGATATGAAAGGTCTAAAGGCTATGTCTAGTGTCTCTGGCTGTATGTTATGTGGAAAGTCACATGACTAGCACTTAGAACACTGAATGTTTTCCTCCTTGTTGCCTGAGGTTCTTTTCGCCATGTCCTTATAACAAATTTCTGGGTATAAATGTTAAAATGTTAGCAAAAGGCCAATAATTTTGTGAATGATACTAAAAACTGAGGTGGATTTTCAGCGTAGGTGGGTCAGCTATTTCTAGGTAAAATTCCTAAACGATGGCCAAACCCAAGTATACAAGATGAGCTGCAGATTAATGAACAATTCTCTTCCTAGTTGTTTAAAATAGAAATCACTCTTCCATACTGCAGTAGGATTATATACACATACATACATGTCACATGTGCATATAAAACATTAACATAAAATACACTATACATAGAATATATACTACATATATGTATCTTTGCGTGCCACTTTTCATTAATGTTCAATTTTGACTCGCAAAACAAGAACACAATTTCTACTTTGCAAATTATGAGTTTATTTTGTCGACTTGGAAGGAAAGATTGAAAAGCAATAAGCAAGTCCTAAGCACACATGTGTTTTTAATCTATTTTTAATTTCTGTTCCAGTCAAACCTGAAATGTTGATCTATTGTCCTTCTTCGCTTTGCACTCAACCTATTTGCTGCTCTGCTCATAAATGCTAATATTCCTGTGACATGCAGAGCCCGGCTCCTGCAGCTTCTGCTCCAGGCATCACCTCGTTATTCTTTTCAGCTCCTTATTAGAGAAAAGACACTGACCTCTTACTTGGGTCTCCTATCCATTTAATCCTGTGAAAGGGCAACCGATCTCAAGGCTTCAGTATGCCTGCTGTGTTTCTAAACCATCTTATATTCTTAGCCTCCCATTTCCATCACAGAATAGAGGCGCATAGACAAAGTACCATCCTTTTGCTCCTCTTCCCTTGCCATCAAAGAGTTAGGATGCATAACTCCATTTGAAAGTTATCTACCCTCATAGTATTACTGCTAATAAAGAGAAATATTCCTCATATTTGTCTTCTTTGACTACTATTTCTTAGAAAACATGATTTCAATATTATATTTCTTATGTATTTCTTTTCTGTTTGAATCCTGACTTGATTCATCTGATGCTAGCTTTTAAATCTCAGTTCTTTGGGTGATTGGACTTTTTCTTCTTCCATTTAGACATGTTTTGAACAGAACATGTCTGAACTATTTTCAAATGGAATGTTTGGTCACAGTAACAAATTCTGAAATCTTTTTATTAATGGAAATCTTTTCCAGAGCCCACACCTTCTGATTCTTTAAAGCTGATGGAAACAAAACATCATTCTATAGAGCCCGAATTTAAGACATTTCCATAGAAATTCAAACCAAACAGATGACACCATTTTTCACAGTTTCATTTTTTTTCCTCTCTGGGTGAGACTGATTTAAAAAGAGTTCTATTTTGATGAATGCTCCTGAATTATAATCTTTCCTGAACTTGACAACCACGTTTTGACCAGGTTGGAAGCAGGGTCAAAAGGCCTTGAAACTCGTGAAACTCGTGAAATAACAACACAACGTAAGAGAGTTAGTGTGAGTACACTGGAAAGGCAAGACACTAAGAAAAGAGGAAGAGATAATTTTAGGGAAGTTTTGAACAATAAGAAACTAAGAAAGTTTATTACATGTGACTTCAAGAGAATCCTTTTGAGATACTGACTTTTAAAATCAACCAGACATACAATTGTACCAATACTAGGGCAAAGGTGAGCACTAAATCAGGGCCAGGTAAAGCTTAATGTTTGCATAGACAGAATGGTGTCACAGAGGGAACTTCTACTCTTGGCTGCCAGATTTTGGGGTTACACACTCGTTTGTCCTCACACATCCGTTTAGTGGAGGGGAAGCAGAGTTCACAAAGAAAGCACAAACAAGACAAAACTACATAAAAATTTAGAATGCTTAACATTTTATTAAATGGATGTCCATTTAAAAGAAGAATCCAGAAGAGTGAAACACATTGATTAAATGCTGAGCAGAGAATTCTTTTCCCCAGTGGCACTGATAAAATTCCTGCTTTTGTGTTTGTAGCAAGCACCACCATTTGGTCACCAAATGATTTCTCCAGCAAATAAAGACATAGAAGGAAGCCAGCCAGGCCTTTGTCTAGCATAAGTGAAATAAGAAAATGTGACAGGAGAAAAAAATGCCTAGAAGAAATGGACTTGGATTACTAATTTAGGCTCTGAAAGTGGGCATACCCATTATCCAGCAGGGATTTCTGGCATTATCTGATAAAAGTTGAGGCATGCTTAATTTTCAAGGGTATGAGGTATCAGGGTGATTTCTTCCACTGGGTAGCAATCTGTTTAGGAAAAAGGAGAAGTGGAGAAATCACCCTAGATTGTTTTGTCTCTTTCACAACTGGAACAAAACTAACAAACATCAATCTATTCATCACTCAACCTGATCCTTCCATGTCACTGGCCAACTTGACATTCTTTAATGGACAACCATAATCTATAATACAAAGCATAATTTCTCAAACAGTCTATATCATTAGATTCTTATGGAAATGAATGTTCAGTTTGTCTAGTGAATTTCTTGGCTCCACCCCATTTATAGCTATCTGTCTAGGTAATATATAATCTCTGTTCATATCTGCTTTCTCAAAGTGTATTGGGGTTTGAAGTCAGGGCTTTTGGCTTGCTACACAAGATATTCTACTACTTGAGCCATACCCACAACCCTCTTTTCCTTTAGTTATTATTATTATTTTTTAGATAAGCTATTGTGTTTTTTACTTGGGTCCAGCCGGGGCTGTAATCCTGATCATCCCCACTGTGCATTCCTAGAGTTTTGCTAACTTTTTGTCTAGAGCCAACCTCAAACCATAATCCTCCTTATCTCTGCCTTTCTAATAGCTAGGATTTCATTAATGTACCATCACATCTGGCTACACATACCACACCTACACATACATACACATACACACACATACACACCTCACTGTATACTTATGACACCACAGTATTCAAAACTTACAGAAAATTCTATGTGTATAATATTTGTGCATTTACCTCTTATTGTCTATACATGTTTTTGTTGTTTAGCCTTTGGCTGCCTTTACTTGCTTTTCTGTCTCTTTGTCAGCACTTTGAGTGCCAACACCAAGCCTTGTTCATTTTGCATACCAGTAGTTAGCTTGATATCTGGTGTGTAAGAGTTACAAGTTAAGTTTGTTTCTTGTAAGAAAATTGAATAAATCAATATAGGAAATGTAATTGTTGCAATTAGTTTTTGGACACTCTTAAGGCCCATATTTAATTTGGAAAATTATTTCCAATCTAAAGGTCAGTTTGGGCTCTAGGGACATTTCCAAAATGTTCTTGGATGTCCTTCCTTCAGAATGGAAAGCGCTCTTTTCTTAAATTGGAACTATTTTAGTCATCAATAATCGGGACAGTGAAGCTGATATTGCTGAGTTACATGAAAGTCATTCTCCCAAACCAATGGAGCGTTTATTAGAAGAAACCAATGAATATGTTAGTTAGATGTGTTAAAGACATAGTCA
Source organism: Dipodomys spectabilis (assembly GCF_019054845.1). Classification (NCBI taxonomy): domain Eukaryota; kingdom Metazoa; phylum Chordata; class Mammalia; order Rodentia; family Heteromyidae; genus Dipodomys; species Dipodomys spectabilis. The sequence goes on from NW_024870974.1 coordinate 4,893,959, forward strand.
TTCAAGAAAGAAAACTAATACTTTAAGGAAGTAGCTTCAAAGCATTAAACTAATTTGCATTATTGCTACCTGTAATCAGGTGGTTGAAAGTAGGAGAGATAGGGTAAAGGCACCTAGAAAATGAAGACACAGAGAGGAGCATTAGAAGCTGACTTATTCATCTTATATTTTTGGTAGCTAGAGCAGGGTTGATGCTCAATATAGCTTTGTTGAATAATTGAATGAATGAATGAACAAGCCAGGCAGATGGAAGGCGGAAGATATAAAGAGATGCGATATTTGGGTAAGTTTTCAGTAGGGGAAGAACACAGAATGGAAATTCTATGCTTGATCATGAAATTAACAAGCAGAGAAATATAGAAAATATTTTTTGTTGTTCTTGGTTGTAGGGCTTGAACTCAGGGCCTAAGTGCTATCCCTGAGCCTGTTTGTGCTCAAGGTTAGCATTCTACCAATTGAGCCACAGCTCCACTTCCAGTTTTTTGAATGGTTAATTGTAGATAACAGTCTCATAGGGACTTTCTATTGGGGCTGACTTCAAACCATGATCGTCAGATCTCAGCCTCTGGAGTGGCTATGATTACAGGCATGAGCCACTGGCACCAGGCTAAATTTTAATTATTTTTAAGGATCAAAGTCATTACTAGTAATATATATCTATATATAACCAAGTACTAGCAGTATTGCAAGTAATAGTTAATAGGAGAGGCTAAAAAGTATATTTGATAATTGTATCATTCTCATCTAAAAAGTCTTTCAGATGCTGGAAACTGAGATCTAAGGATGGTGGTTCCAAGCCAGCCTGGGAAGAAAAGTCTGTGAGCCTCTTCAATTAATCACCAAAAAGACAGAGGTAGAGCTTTGGATCAAAGTGGTAGAACACTAACCTTGAACAAAAAGCTCCAGGAAAGCATCCAGGCCCTGAGTTCCCCAGGACCAGTGCTCTCCCCCCCACCCCCCCAAAAAAAAGAAAAGAAAAAGGAAAAAGGAAAAGCCACTTTTTACCCCTAGTGTAAAACTTGAGCTAGAATTTGTAACAAAATGAAAATGGTCAACTTGAAATTGCCATATCTCTTTGCAAGTGTTTAGTTGGACAAAATAGCTCACTGTGAGCACTGGAAACATTTAAGCATCCATCTGAGGAAGAGCCATTCATGCTTTCCAGCTTTGGAAATGATAGAAAGATAATAATATTGTCAGATGCAGGCATGCCAAAAGCTTTCTGAATAAATAAAATGGCTGCTTTTGGTTGAAGATTTTTTTTTTCTCTAAACTCATCTAATTTGAGAGGACTTGTATTTTATTTTGTGTAGGCAGAGTAAACAGAAGAGCACATGATTTAAAAAATCAGGCACATGAAACAAAAGAAAGAAATAGAAAACAACAGCTTAGTTCTGATCTTAGACCTATTTCATACATAGACACAATTTGTATTTTAGTAGCTTTCAGCCTTCACCATTCTCTCTCTCTCTCCCTTTTCTTTTCTCCCTCATCCCCCTAAATAGTCCCATAGTTAGAATCATATGCTATATGTGTTGTTGCCAGTACTGGGGCTTGAATGCAGAGCCTCCTGATCTTATCTACTTACTTGCTCAGCTGGTAGTCTTCCATTTGAACCATGCCACCAGCCCAACATTTTACTGGCTAATTGGAGGTGGTGTCTAGAGGACTTTTTCTGACCAGGTTGTCTTCAAACCTTGATACTCTGGTCGCAGTGTCTTAATAGATTACAGGTGTGAGTCACTGGCACTTACCCTGTAAAATACCTTTTAAATCTCAGATACGAAGTTCTGCAATAGTTCAGATGAATTGAACATTATTTGTACTATATTTTTTTCTTTAACACACTCATCAAGATCTGGAGAAGTTATCTATTGGAATTAGTGTGACAGACACTCTGGCATGCCTGAATCAAACCAACACTTAATTTAAATGTCTCAATTCAAACAGGAATTGTTGCATAGTTTGGCAGATACAAAAATGGTCTCCAATGATGGATGGGTGGCATTTCTATGGGTTGGTCACTTCCCTAGTCCCCACTGTCTTCTGTTCTTTTGAATGCTTTGAGAGCAGTATGCATAAACAGGCTTTCAGTGAAACCTTGTTTCTACCTTGCAGATTTTGCCTAAGTAAAGATACCTAGAAAAACCGCAACAGTGGTAAATTCACTTTATAAATACTTTATTGTTATTAGGATGTGGCACAGAGGGCCAACTTTTTGGCAATTTCAATTTTTTGAAAAAATTATATTTTGAGTTTCTTGAAGAAGTTTGTAAAAACGAGTTACCATTGAACAAATCAGTTTATAAGCACAATGCATCTCCATCAATATAACTCTATTGCCCTCTATTCCTTCTAACCCAATCCCTCCCTCCAGTTTTTCTAGTTCGTAATTGCACTTTTGACTAGACACAATAATTCTTTTTTTTAGTAATTGTTAACCCTACTGGTATGTTTTTTTGTATTTTTCTGAATAAAAGCTAAATAGGAAAGCTAAGTTTTCCGTATTTGTGTTTTAAAAATATGTACATTTCCCTTTAACATCCTAACTTCAAAATATCCACCTCCATATTTTCTATTGATCCATTAAAATACAGAGAAACTCTCTTTGTTAACCAAATATTTTGGGAGGCAACCTTCAACTACCAGTGGACATGAAGACAAGGGCCTCATGGGAACTTAAGAGTCACTAGCTAGGATCACATGGAATCTCTGCCTTGCTTTGTCTTTGCATCTTGGTATCCTCATCAGTAACATGAGGAAAACAGTTAAGTTATACTTACCAAAGAGGCACATTATATACAGCCAAAACTAAACTAATTTATCAATCTCAATCAATGGGTTGATTGAGATTTTACCACCGGGGTATGTTTATTTGTTTTAGCCTCTCAAGGTTCAAAACTTCTTGCAACATAAATATCACTTCAATTTTATTTTGCTGGTTGTTTCTATGTTAGAAATCTAGGTATAAAGAATATTTTTGCTGACTGGTATAGATTCTACTTCCACACTGTCCAAACATTGTGACCCTAGAAATTACTTAAGAGTCTTACATCATAGTTGTTTCTAAAAATTTCAGCTCCCCCCTCAAAAAAAAAATCTCAGCTCAGTTTCCTCCTGAGGAAAATCTGTATGAGAAAACACTTGTCAGTTAAAAACAGGTGGAATATTTTATTAAAAATCTGAAAAGTTGTCAGAGAAGAGGATATTGTTCCCATTTTACAGATAAGGAAAATGAACCTTTATGAGGTTAACTGAGGGATAGGAGGTCATGTGATATTTATTAGCATCATTAGGCTTAGAACCCCATCCTTCTGGTTTTTCAACCCTTCTTTTTCTATTTGCTGTCTGTTGTTGGAGAGTCTGAAAGGTTATCGCTACAGAAAGAAAGTTTATTCAGCTGCAGATCAATTAACCTAAAGGGAATCCAATCAATGCTGGTAGGGTGCCAAGAGAAGCACTTTGCTTTCTGCACTGACAGTTTTACCCAGATAGGGCATCATATCTCCCATCAGATCAGATTCAGAATTCCAAATGCCAAAACCAGCGAAATTACTCTTCCCTTTCTGCACTTGTATCTGTCTTTTGGGGGTGGTTAGCTATGTTGTTAAAATTTCTAGCTGGCTGCTTAAACTAACTCTCTTTATTGCACTGATTTGTTTTGTGATCAGCCCCAATACCTTTCTGGATTTCTGATTGGAGGTGATGAATTTAATAAAAGAGTAACTCCTTCACATGAGTCAGAAAGAAAGGCAGCTTAGAATTTTTGTAGGTCGATTACCACTCTGGAGGACATGTGGGCTCAGACTTCCTCTGAGTGGAATGCAGCTTACATTCAGGAAATGGAATTTTAAGTGTGGCCTCACTGCCCTGAACTAAGAGCTTGTTTAGCTTAACCTGAGGGAGTGAAGATATCGGCAGAAGCAGGAAGGTGAGATTTTATGACTACTTTAGGAATAGGAAATATGTGTGCTTATTTCATTTTCATAATGAATAGTCATAACTTAAGCTAGAGGTATATTGCAGTTTTGCTTTGTTTTTACTGTTGTGTCTTTTTTATCCCACAGTCAGATTTTCTTTGTGGAAGTTGGAACACTCATGCTGGTTTTAGCAGGGGTATCAGTGTTTTCCTTTGTTATAGTTTTCTCAATGAATCTGAAAACTGCACTGTCAAACTTTGCTATATTTTCTTTACTAGTATCAATTAGTTGTGCAGGACACTATTATTTTGACATATTCATATTAGCATAGAGTGTACCTTAATCAGACTCACCCTCTCCCACACTTGCTGTCAATCTCCCCCTTCCCAAGCAGATTTCAACAAGCTTCATGGCTCCACTTTTACACTTGTACGTGAAGTGTTTGGCTTTATTCATCTTCCTTCAGCTCTCTGTTCACTCCCTTCCTTCCCACTCGCTCCCACACCCAACCCAGGACCTGTACCACTCTTCAGCCACTTTTTTAAAGTGTACATGAATTGCACATTAATGGGATTTTCCTTGGAATTTCACACATGCATATATGGCTTTTAAATCACGCCACAGTCTGCATTTGTGCATTAATTACTCATTTGATTCTTACAGCATTCTATGAGGTACAGTTTATAAGAAACATCATTTGCCATTGGGAACCCATAGTTGAGATGATCATTTTTTTTCTTTTGAGGGAAGCTTAATTTTGGTTTGATGGTTACATAATTTGCTAATGTGAAAAGAACTGGACTCATCTTTTCATTCTTTACATCCTAACATCCAATGAATTATCTAAGTTTAGACAAATTCTTCTTATTTTTTAAAAAAATAATTAAAGGATTTGGAATAATACCCATCAACCTCCCAATAACATTGTTCAGTGGTATAGAGGAAGCAATCAAACAATTCATATGGAATAATAGAAGACCCCAAATAGCAAAAAAAATCCTTAGCAGGGTGAACAGTGTTGGAGTAATATCAATACCAAATTTCAAATTCTATTACAAAGCCATAGTAATAAAAACAGCTTGGTACTGGCACAAGAACAGGCCCGAGGACCAGTGGAATAGTATAGAAGACCAAGAAATAAATACACAGACCTACAGCCACCTAATATTTGATAAGGGAGCCAAAAACAGAGAATGGAAGAAGACAGACACTTTAATAAATGGTGCTTGCAAAAGTGGCTATACATGTGCAGAAATCTGAAGCTAGATCCTTATATATCATCTGGGATCAGAATCAATTCCAAATGGATCAAAAACCTCAATGTAAGGCCAAATACCATGAAAATATTACAGGAGGGGATAGGGGAAACATTAGGTCTCCTAGGCATGGGTTGAAACTTCCTAAGTAAAGATCCAGAATCACAACAAATAAAGACTGGATAAATGGGAATACCATCAAACTGAAGAGTTTTTGCATGGCAAAGGACATAGCTAACAAGATAAATAGGTAGCCCACAGAATGAGAGAAAATCTTTACTAGCTATGCACAGACAAGGACCTCATATCTAAAATATGCTTAGAGCTCAAAAAATTACCCCCTCCAAAAAAAAATCAAATCCTCAAAGAAACAACAACCCAATTAATAAATGTACTAAAGACTTAAAGAGAGACTTCCCAGAAGAAAAAGTAAGAATAACCAATAGATGCACCAAGAAATGTTCAACATCTTTGGCCATAAAAGAAATGCAAATCAAAACAACATTGAGATTCCACCTCACAACAGTTAGAATGCCCATTATCAAGAAAACTAACAATAATGGATGCTGGCAGGAATGCAGCTGAAAGGTAACACTACTACTGTTGGTGGGAATGTAAATTTGTTTAACCACTCTGGAAAGCAGTATGGAGGTTCCTCAAAGACTAAACATAGAGCTTCCATATGACCCAGAAATTCCACTTCTGGGCTTTATCCAATTGACCACAAACCCATGAGTTGTACAGTTCATTTTCAACATAATGTCTAGTGAGTATCACTGTTGTATTTGTTCATCTTCTATCCCACCATTTCTGTGCCTCCCTCTACTCTCCCAAAGACAGACTAAACCAATAAAGAAGACAACAGGAAATGAAAACAAAAACAGCAATAAAGAAGAAGAAAAAACCCTCCTGTTTCCATTTCCTGGAGTTTATTTCAAACTATATTTCCCTGTGTCTGGCTTTTAATGTTTTTTTTTTTTAAATTTTATTTTATTGCAGGGCGCTGGTGGCTCATGCCTATAAACCTAGCTACTCAGGAGGCTGAGGTATGAGGATCAAGGTTCAAAGCCAGCCTGGGCGGGAAAGTCTAAGAGACTCCTATCTCCAATTAACCTTCAGAAAATCAGAAGTGGTGCTGTGGCTCAAGGCAGTAGAGTACTCGCCTTGAGCTGAAAGCACAGGGACAGCGCTCAAGCCCAGAGTTCAAGCCCCACAACCAACAACAGATGCTAGAGGGGATGTGGCCAAAAGGGAACCCTACTGCATTGTTGGTGGGAGTTTAAACTTGTTCAACCACTTTGAAAAGCAGTATAGAGGTTCCTCAAAAGACTCCACATAGAGCTCCCCTATGACCCAGCAATCCCACATTTAAGCATTTACCCAACAATCACAAGCAAGGCCATACTAAAGCAACCAGCACAACTATGTTTAGTGTAGCATTATTTACCATAGCTAAAACATGGAACCAACCCAGAAGCCCCTCAGTAGATGAATGGATCAAGAAAATGTGGTATATATATTCAATGGAATTCTATGCATCCATCAGAAAGAATGATATCACCCCATTTGTTAGGAAATGGAAAGACTTGGAAAAAATTATATTAAGTGAAGAAACATAGGTCCCATGGTTTCCCTTATTTGCCATAACTAGTATATGTCTAGGACAAGAAGAAAAGGCCAAAAGCTATGTAAATATGACCATAGAAGATAATGTTAAGCTAAACGAACCCCAAGATAGGGACACAAGTGTTTTTTTCTTTCTTGCTATTTTTTTTTAACATATTTATAATGTACTATGTGATTTTTTTGTTTCCTTTGTATGTTCTTCCCCCATGGTATAACCCATTTACTGTATTTGATTCTGGTGCTCTGCATCTTGTATATACATTTTTCTAATTTGGGGAGGGGAAGGGAAATAACAAAATGCTTAAATAAGGATACAGGTTGACCCATTGTAACAATGAGATGTACAAGACACTATGTTGAAAACGAACTTCACAACTTCGGTGGGGGTGGGGAGGAGGAGGGAGGAGTTGGGGAAGCGGGGAGGAAGGGATGGTAGGGGTAAAACAAAGGAGGGAGTAACAATGCTCAACTGGAAATGTACTCATTACCTTATTCATATAACTGTAATCCCTCTGTACAGTACTTTTACAATGAAAAACAGAAAAATTATTTTATTGTAAAGATGCTGTACAGAGGGGTTACAGTTATATGAGTAAGGTAATCAGTACATTTCTTGTCGAGCATTGTTATACGCTCCTTTGTTTTTCTTCTACTATCCATTCCCTCCCCCTTTTCTCCCACTCCAGGCTTTTAATTTTTGCCAAGGATTTATCCAATAGAACACAAACCAAGCCACACTAAAGCTACCAGCACAACCATTTTCATTGCAGAATTGTTTACTATAGCCAAGATATGTAATGAACTCAGATGCTCCTTAGTGGGTGAAAGTATAAAAAGATGTGGGATTGACCCGTTGCAACAATGAGAAGTACAAGTTGTCATGTCGAAAACGAACTTTACAACTTTGGTTGGGGGGGGTTTAGCGGGGGGCGGGGGAAGGCTGGGAAGGGATGTGAAGGGTAAACAAAGGAGGAGGCTGCAATGCTTGATAAGAAATGTACTCATTATCTTGCCCATGTAATTGTAACCCCTCTGTACAGTATGTTCACAAATAATAAAAATAAAATAATAAAAATAATAAAAAATAAAAAAAGAAATAACAAAAGCAAAAAGGGCTGGGAGTATGACACAAGTGGTAGAGTACCTTCCTGGCAAGTTCAAGGTCCTGAGTTCAAATCCCAGTGTTACTCCCCTATACACATGTGCAGACATGTGCATATGTGTGTGCGCATGCGTGCACGTACACACACACACACACACACACACACACACACATACACATCTATGCACAACATCCATATCCATTTATAATAGGTAGAGCTAGAACTCTAGTAAATAAATAAAATAATCTTCATGAGCAAAATTGAAGGGGCTGCCAAAAAAATAATTCAGATAACTAATACTTAATGCAACATTTTTTAAATTAAAAATGCAAAAACTCCACAAACAAAACTATCCACAAAACTATCCACTTTTTTGACAATGGCAGAATCTGTATGGTTAATTTTTCTTTCTGCTTCAGGTTCCAACATGGCTTAGCAAGGAACTGATAGTACAATAGGCCAGTAAGTTATGATATGCCACATATGGAATGCTCTAGAAGCAATGAGACTGGATGAATTACAACCACCACGATAACATGAATGAACCCCACAAATAAGAAAAAAAAAGATGTGGGATATATACATAATGGAATTCTACACTTCCATCAGAAAGAATATTGTACCATTTGTAAGGAAATAGAAAGACTTGGAACAAATTATATTAATCAAAGTAAGCCATACCCAAACAAACATAGATTGCATGGTTTCCCTCATTTGTAGTAATTAGAATGTGCCTATAAATCTACAAGTAAACAGAAGCAACAAAAAAGTAAGAAGCAAAAATGTATACTTGGACATGATGAAATAAACAGGACTCTAAACATTCACACAGTGAGACAAAAGGATATTCTTAGGAGAGGATCACAAGGCTCAATAGCTATGTGCATATGATCGTATAAAATGATGTTTATTGAAATAGATTCTCAGAAATGGAAACAAGAGGTTTTTTTATTTTACATTTTGTGCGTTTTCTTGTTTTGTTTTTCCCCTTTTGTTGCTGCTTTTTTCAGTTCTTTTTTGTCTTTTCTATACGTTTATCTGTTTGGGAGAGGATAGGGGGAAGGACAGAAATGGTGGGACAGAGGGTGAACAAAGGCAGCAGTGATACTTACTAGCCACTATGTTGAAAATGAACTATACTACTTGTGGGGAGAGAGGTGTCGGGAGGGAAAAAAACCTGGAAGAAAATGAGGGAAGAGGTGACACTGTTCAAAAAGAAGCTAACTGTAACCCTTCTGTACATTACATTTACAATGCAAAAATTTAAAAAAAGTAATTAAAAGGGAATTTTGTTGAAGGAAAAATAAATGGGACAGTTTCTTATTTTTATGGGTTTTGAAATAATTCTTTAGATTGTACAATGTAGATTAGAGTTTTATTTCATTTAGAAATTGTTTATTTAACAACTGTTGACTTATCTTTTGGGGGGGTAATAATTTTAGGTAAATATTATCAGAGAAATGGAATAACTATAATCTTTAACCTATCTCTTTAAGGTGTGCAACAAAGGCCAGGAGCAAAGAATCTGCAATATTCTTTATAATTTCATGGAGTCTTCTGAGGAAATGTGCCAATTTTATGGAGACTCGTAGGGAAAAATTTTGATTTCATGTGGATTCGAGTGAAAAGGTAAATTTCATGGGACTTCTAAAAATGGCTAGATTGTTCAGGATCCATGAAATCTATGACAGCCATGGAGAAAATGGACTGCTCTTGTCATGGAGTAAATTTTAGTGCAGTTTGGCCAAACTTTACTTCTTTGACACCTGCTATGACATACATTGCACATCTGGAGTCATTTTTGACCATTTACTGTTGATGCCTATGACTACTAGGGGTGGGACTTGGTATACATGCCAATGAATAGGAGCATATATGGTTGCTTTGTGAGTCCCTTAGCGCACATATGGTGTGATCACTCACAGACAATCTAGTCACTTAGATTGGAGATGAGGTCAATATGTTGGTACCCAGAGTTTTGGTGATCCTAATTTGAAAACAGAGAGGTATTTCTCACATAAGTAATAGTCTTCCTAGGGTCATTGGCTGCTAGGTTTTGAGGGTAACTTAGATAGTTTTGTGGTTCTCAAGGGTGTTTCAAGGTTAAAATAGTTGTCAAAAATTCAATCCTTTGGTCTCACCTAGAAAATCTGCCTTTGTAATATAACTCCCTGAGTAATTCCAATCCTGATAGACACACTTATTTGAGAGCCAGAGTTCTGATCCATTTTTCTTCTTATTGACTTACATACCTTCTATATCATCCCTGTTTAAGGCCTTTCCTTACAGAAATCAGGTGAGGTGTTGTTAGCTCATCTTGTGGGTAAAACCTAAGGCTGTGTTGTAAGGAATGCTGTTGGGAAAGAAAAGATGAATCAGCCAAGCATGGGAGTTTGTGCCTAAAGAAGCACTGAGAATGTAATAGCTAAATACTAAGGCTGACTAACACAAATATGTTATTGGTGACAAGGAACATTTTCTTCATGCAAGCTTTCCCCCACAAAATAGTGAACTCCAAAGAAAACCAAACATAATTTTACCTCCAGTTATAGTATATTTGCATTTCCCCCCTTTTCCAGTGTCTACCTACAAGGAGACATACTTTGTCTTAATATATAAAAGTGTTAGATTCTATTGTAGATAATTAAGAAGAACTTTGCCCAGTATCCCTGGCCCCTGTCCAGTGAATGCTCATAATGCTTCCTTCTTACTGTATCAACAAAAACTTTCCATAGTCTTTCAAAATGGCTCTTGACCTGGAACGTATTGCCCTTTCACTGAAGCATTTTCATTGGTTTTCTGAGCCATATCAGATGCTTCCAAAAGAGAAATGTGCACAGATAATTCTTTTGCTTCGAGTTTTTCCATGTTTACCCACTTTTCTCAGGGGAAAGTCCAGCCACTTAGTTCAGTATGCAGAAGCGATGGCAGTGTGGCTGCCTTCATTCCCGTAGCTTTGTCACCTGTGGCTTTGGGCATATTGACTGTTTAACCATTTCACTTTGCACACTTTGGGGAGTTTGATTATGCCGTCTCTCTTCTATAATCCTCTAGCAGAAACCTAGGCAGATACCACCATGAAGCTCTCAGTTTAGCTTAGGAAAGAATATCAGCATTTCTCTATGAAACACTTGTATTTCTCATCATGGCCAACAAAATCTTGAAGATGGGGCTCCCATATAGCTTTCTTGCTCCATGATTCATGCCTTCCTACCACCATTTGGTAACCGCTATCCCTGAAGCTTGCCTGTAATTCCTAAAAATTACCAGACTCTGGCAAGTTGTTGTTGGGGGATGCCTATAAAGCCATTTTCTAATCACATCTCATACATGACTCCTGTTCATTCTATAAGACCCCACTTGATTTGTTAACAAGTTCATGGAGAATCTGTTAGGGGTCGCAGTGCCTGATACTAAAATTGTGGAAGTAATGGAGATGTGGTCTTTGTTTATGTAGAGCTAGTAATCCAGTTATAAATCTTCCGTTTCCCCTGAGGCTAGATTAAGAGGACTTCCTCTGCCAAATCTCTATTATAGCACTTATCTCCCAATATTGCATTATAGGCTCTCAGCTTCTTGAAGGAAGGCAATATAGCCATCTTGCTTTTGTGTGTGCTCAGCATCTGGCATAGGGCTTGCGTCATAGTAGGCACTTAAATAGTGAGTGAAAAATCTGGATAGTTCACCAATGATCAAGATAGCCAATATAATTTTGAGAAAGTTCTTGAATGTTAGGCTTGAGGATGTGTTTCCCCATGTTTTCAGCTCTGATCCTGTCAAGGACCCTATTTTAAATTGGTCTTTTGTGTATTTTTCTAGGCATTTCCTTCTTTCTTCCTCATTTCTCTTATTATAACTCCTGGTAACAGACCCAGAGTTCTGATGTGCTCCCTTGACCTCAGCTAATTTCCAGAAAGAGGAGGCTAGGAGAGAGGTGGTTAACATTTGTACAAATCGCCTTGTATGGATCTTGAATCGAAGTGATGGGTGTCAGATGTAGGCCCCTCTCCATCTCCTACCAAATTAAACAGCAGTCAGGGAAAGCCACATCTTCAAATTCCCCACTGTACACTAAAAGTTCAAAGAAAAATAGAATGTCAGACCTGGACCTGCTAGCTACATTCTCTAAATTCTTCATGAAATATTTGGTTTTCCATTCAGACAATGTATAATTTTATGTTTTTATATGTAAGTCGTCTTTTGAATAACTAGGATATAAACTTATAAATCCTGAAAAAAAAATATCCCATGTACATCATTTGACTTTCAAAGCCCTAGACTATTTTTTACAGGCAGATGTTTCTTCTCCAAATGAGATAAACTATATACAAAGACACTTCTGGTATTTTATTCTTCTGCTTATTTGGAATTAAAGGAAAATTATTAGAATTCTTTCTAAAATAGTGAGTGGTATCAGGAAACAAATTTTAAAAAATATTTTTGTCACAGAGTTAATTTTCAAAAACCAGAATAGCTAGCACTTTCTTCCCAGAAATGTACTACACACAAATTTTAAAATATTGCCTGAAGTCACTATTTATAAAAGTCCAACACACCTAAAAGCAAATTGTAAGCCATGAGATGCATATTGTAAACTGTTGGCTTCATGATTTGAAAACAATCATCAAATTCCCTTGCTGTAAACCTTTTTTTACTTTTGTTCTTGAGTTGTAAAATCGTAAATTTGAGAAGTATGTTAGTTTTCAAATATACAAGATGAAAGGGAGATACTCAACAAATTCATAAGCCTAAGATTCACATAGCTTCCAAAAAATAAATAATTGAGCTTGAGTGCTGGGCCCATTTTTAATGCCCACTGGGATAGACCACAACTCAAAGAACCAAAGGAATGGGCTTCCAGTCTTTGTTTTACTTCCTTTGAACTATGTTCCATAGGACTTTCCCTTCTCTGAGCCCTAGTTACATCATCTGTTAAAAAAATGGCAATTTTTCTTCAGAGGGTTATTGTTATGGGAAGGAAAAATAAGTGTGAAAAATAAATGAAAAATAAATAAGATATCAGGTGATAGCAAAATATTTTAAAGTATTGTTCATTTCTCGTTCTTTATTTGCAGGCCTATCTTAGTCTTTTGTGAAGATAGAAATTGCACAGATGCACTTGATACACAGAAACACTCTAAGCTTTTTAGAAAAGCCTACAGGATGCGTTAGCATTCATCCCCTTGGATAAATTCTCAGGACACTCCATGATGTCATTAAGCCTGTGGGTGCTGGTACAGCAAGCAATTTTTCTTTTTTCACAAATCCAGCTCTCATATTTCAATAGGTAAGCAATATGGAGGAAATGAAGATTCAAAATCCAGAATTCAAAGGGAAATTTCTTTAAAATTAGAGCTTGAAAATCATGTTGATGTCTTTAGACATATTTTAAAACTCAACAGAAATTGAACATGGGCAACCGCTACCTAGTACTCTTGCTATTGCTACCTAGTACTATTTCACTTCTGAAAGACCATGGTTTGATTTTTAAGAAAATATTTATTTCCTACAGCTTCATATTTAGGTGGTTGTTGTTTTTCTATGCCTGGTATAATTGCATTCATTTGACTTTTTCCTCTTAGGCTCGCAGTTTCTATTTTGGAGAGTTCCTGCTGCAGATTTCCCCCATTGAATGTGGGGAATAGCAATGTTGGCAAACCAGAGAAGCTCATTCAAGGGCTCCCACTTCCTTGAGACATGAACAGGACCCAGGCTACATTTGGGCTTCCAAGGCCTACACCTCAAAGGGTGGCAGGCAGAAGTCACACTTAGCCTTCATGTAAGATTCATGATAATCCAGGACTGGTTGGGCGCTGACACTGTATTAGAAATGTGAAGATCCAAGTTGCTCTCTATATAACTCAGGGCAAAATAGGGAGTGCTTTGTAGGCACCCTGGCTGATTTAAAGTTTTCTTTTAACCCAGTGACTTTGAAATTTTTTTTCACTGTGTGTGTGCGTGTGTGTGTGTGTGTGTGTGTGTGTGTGTGTGTGTGAGAGAGAGAGAGAGAGAGAGAGAGAGAGAGAGAGAGAGAGAGAGAGAGAGAGAAAGAGAGAGAGAGAGAGAGTAAAAAGACTCAGACAGAAGAAAGCTTATATTCCCTAGGCACAATTCGTGGGTTTTGGGGTTTTTTTTGCTTCTCTTTAAACCAAGGTTTTTCTTGCATTTTTATCTTATATCTCCTCCTACAAGCTCGAGATTTGAGGAGCTCTTCTTTTGTTACCAAATTTAACTGATGGATGTTGCAGGGACACACACTATACACTGGGCCTTAAATACTTTACTCAGTGCATCGAAGGTAAGTGCAGGCACATTTTCTCAACCCCTTACCATATTACTTAACATGAGACCTTTGCTGAATCTCCAAATCCCTAAATATTTCTGAAGATATATTTGAAATCCTCGTTTCAAAAAAATCAAACAAAATGATATTTTTGAAAATCATTATAACCTTCATCGTGGGTAAACTGAAGGTACCTTCATCTATTAATGGGAAGGACAATGATAAAGAAGGAAACACTTTCAGATCCCAAGACCATTTGCATGCTTGCTGCATAATTGAACTGCATTCTCACAAACATCCTAAGGCCAAGTCTTTCCAATGAAACTTAGATCAGCAGAGATGGGATCAGAGAGGTTAAGTGACAGATTAAAATCACACGGCTAATAGGTAATAGATCCGAATTTTAAGATCAATTTTGTCTAATTCCAGTACTTCCTCCCACCCCTCTTGGTTCCTAATACCTTCTGGAAAGGGAAGGAATTGAGGTAGCTGACCTAGCCAAGGAATGGTGGAGATTTATGTCCTGGCTCCCTGCTTTCTGAACAATACTTCCATGAAATGGTGATAACACCACCATATTTTATCTCAGGGTTGTCAGGTGCACTAGATTCTGGTAAATTTTTAACTGGGCCTAGTCGAAGCTTAGATTTTCCACCTCCTGCCTACTCACCCATCTTCTGAGCCCCTCCTCTCCCCCAAACACTCTTTTCCAATAGATTTTTCCTGGGTGCTTCAATGAGTTAATATTTCCTTATTGGTGCACCTGGCTCTTTCCTGCATGCCACACAGTGCTGAGAATATTCTTAGAGAAAAGGGAAGAAAACCATGATGGATCAATTGAGGCCTTCCTTCTCATGGATTTCAAAGGACTTATGAGGTAATTTGGTAATATGACTGCATTGTAACTTCTAATTAAGCAAAATACCCCGTGAAACAGGTCAGAAATAAAAGAATCTTCTTTTATGTTCTGCGAATGTGTCAGATATTGTTTCTTGGTTCACAGTCAATGTGAATCAGGTGAATTTTGATTTCTCATTTTCCACCAATAATAAACTTAGCCATTACCTTGTTGGAAGCAGAGATAGGAACTTACTTTTGTGGGAGGGTGTTATAATTATATGTTTAGGTATGGATGGTGTCACATTTACTTGACATTATTTTTATAATGGAGGGCTGTATTTAGGGGTCCTGAAGGATTCTACAGAAATGGAGTCATGAAGATGCATCCTGAGAGTTTTATTTTTATTTTTTACTGTCAGCTGTTTCTAAGGATGCTTTAATGACATGTCTTAGCTTTCTACCTGATTTTCAAATTTGCAAGGACACATAAACATTTATTCATAGAGCTTGCCAGTTTTGAGAATTTTGTGCTATGTCAGGCACTGTTTTAGGCTCTGGGGTAGTAATTGCAATAAAAAGAATAGAGACTTTGGTTTAAGTAGCTAGTATTCATATGCCTGCGTGCCTGTATGTGTGTGTGTGTGTGTGTGTGTGTGTGTGTGTGTGTGTGTGTGTGTGTGTGTGTGTGAAAGAGAGAGAGAGACAGACATACAGAGTTTTTGTGTGTCTGGCCAGAGGAAAACAAGTAATAAATATGCATAAAATGTATTGAGTGATATAATAAATAATAATGGTGAGTGCCACTGAAAGTATGATTTGCAGATAGAAAAGGGCTAAGGCTTGTGCTAGTGATTCCGGTTTTATATTGAATAGTGAAAGAAGGTTCTCTGATAGGTTATTCTTTGATAGTGATATGAATTGGGAAGGATGAGCTCTGTAATTAGCCCAGTAAGATTCTGAGTAGAGGGAACCGTAGTGGTGAAGGTCTGAGGAAAAAGTACATCTGATATCTTTCAGAAACAGCAAAGAATCCAGTGTGGCTTGAGAAGAATGAGGAGACCAGCTGGGGAAATAGCAAGGGATTAGATTATATAGAGACTTTGTTGTGGTTTGAATCATAAATATCTCCCAAAGGCCCATATGGTGAAGGCTTGGTTGTCAGCAGTGTCATTACTGGGAGATGGTGGAAGTTTTGGAAGGTAAAGGCTTGTGTTAATCATTGAAGACACACCTCTGAAGGACTATTGGGCTCATGCTGGCTCCCTCTCTCATTCTTCCTTTTCTTTCTTTTTCTTTTTCTTTTGTGATACAGGATTAGAACCCAAGGATTCCCACTTGCCATGCAGGTGCTCTTCTGTAAGACACAGTGCCAGCCCTATTTTCCATTGAATTTGAGATAGGGTCTTGCTTTCTGCTGCAGTTGTACCTGGACCACAATATGCCTACTTTAGCTTGACTGTTGTTGCTGGGACGACAGGCAGCACCAACACATCTAGATGTGTGGCGGAGATTTTCATGGGCTTTCTCTCTGGGCTGACCTAAAATCACCATCCTTCCAATACCAGCCTCTCTTAGAAAACTAAGATGCACACCCCTGCATCCAGCTATGGCTTTGGAGCGTCTCTCAAATGTACTTGTCAGGCTGGCTTTGGACCATGATCCTCCCATTTTCAGCCTTCAGACTAGTGAGGATTACAGATGTAATCTACCTAGCAGTCCTCTCTTACCTCTTTCCCCCAGCCTCCAAGAGATGAGCAGTCTCCTCCGCTATGTGCCCCTCCTGAAACATTCTGCTTCCTCACAAGCCAAAAAAGCCAAGGGTTTAATCAACCATGCTATGCAATCGTGAAATATTGAAACAAAACAATGCTTTACTCCTTAGAAGTTGCCTTATCTCAGGTGTATGTCATAGTGATGGAAAGTGGATTAACACAGCCTCTGGGCTCTGGCAAAGATATTAGGCTCTACTTTGAGTTAAATGTCAAGAAGCCATCACTGGGGTGTGAGTGAAGAGGCCATGTCTAGCTCTGTGTTCTGACAGACAAGAGGAGCTAGCATGAAACTTACTTAACAGGACCAGAACAAACTGAGAGGCCTCTGTGGGCCCAGTGATGTAAAGAGTTACTCAGTCAATATACCCTAAGCTCCTAAAATACTCAACATGCTAGCTTGGGAGTGAGCATCGTTAAGTTTGTTCTTTTTTTCTTTTGTCAGTCATGGGGCTTGAACTCTGGGCCCTGTCCTTGAGCTCTTCAGCTCAAGGTGAGCATGCTACCACTTGAGCCACAGCACCACTTCCGGTTTTCTGGTGGTTCATTGGAGATAAGAGTCTCGCAGACTTTCCTGCCCAGGCTGGCTTTGAGTCACAACACAATCCTTAGATCTCAGCCTCCTGAGTAGCTAGGATTACCGGCCTGACTGGTGCCCTGCTTCCTTAAGTAATTTTGAGAAGAGGCTTGGGCATTGCAGTTTCTGGGCTCTTTCTTAGCTCTCCCTCTTTCCCTCTCTCCCTCCCTTCCTCCTCACGCCCCCCCCCCCCTCTCTCATCTATGTCTTTTTGGAGGAGTTATTAAACTCCATTTTTTTTTTGAAGTTTTCCTGTTTAGTGTGAATAACAGGGGCATGACCCCCATAGAATCATTATGAAGATAACAGTGTTAAATATGCACAGTTCAACCTTCTATACAATAGAAAACAAGGATTTCCAGTATCACCATGCATCGCTCAGATTTGAAGAGAGTGGCTTCATGTGTTTCATTTCGCAGCCCTTACCCAGTAAATTATGTGAGTACTGTTATTTCCACTTAGTAAAAAGGGGATTACATTTCAAAGGAGTAAGATACCTTCCCTTAGATAACATACCAGTGGAGCTGGTGTCCAGCCCAATTCTTCCCACTCTAGGTAATTTTTTAAAAATTATGTTTTGTTGCATTTGAATATTTTCATAAGCCTAAGAAGAACTCAAGATCAGGTCTCTTGACCCTAAGTTGGCTATTCTTCCCCCCCCTTTTTTTTTTTTATCAAATCCCTTAATAAAATCTTTGTATAATCAATGAACACATGCCTTCACAAATGAAAGAAATGTAAGAAGAAAGGAAAAACCCTTTAGAAAGCAGACAACAAATTTAGGTTGCTAGAGCATAGAGCATGAGTTCCGGAGACTGGGTTCCAATCAGTTGTTGACACATTGTATAATTCTGAGAAAACTGCATAACATCTTGAATCTTTGGTTTCTTCATCTGCTAAATGAAATCTCAGTATATTCTCATCTCTGCTGGCTAGATTTTAAAAACGATATGCCAAGATAAAGATGGAAACACTTAGGAAAAAATGCTACATATACCACATGTGTTGCTACTATTAAACTTCTCGAAGAAAATTCAGATCTAGACACCTCTAAAATACCTTCTGGGGTTGGTTAGTAAGCATTTGCTCAAAAACTTGAATTCTTTTTACTTTCTGTGGTGTGTGTGTGTGGGAAAGGGTAGGTATAGATGAAAAACTTTTCTGATGATTTATAATTCATGGGAATGTTCTGAACTATGTTAGAGAAAGTTATACAAACCCACCTTTCATTCTGACTCACCTGATGTTTTTGCTGCTTCAGCTGCTGTAACGAAGTACCAGGGACCGAGAGATTAGACACAACCAAACCATTTCTCATAGTGATACAGGTTTGGAAGTCTCAGATCCAGGTGTCAGATTTGTGTCTGCTAAAGGCCCCTTTCTGGTTCTCAGACACAGACTTTGTCCTTTAATTGTGTTCTCACATGATAGAAAGGGCCAAGAGTCTCTTTTACACCTCTTCCAGACACTCTATAATTACCTCTAAAAGGCCCCATCTCCAAGTACCTCCCAAGTGGAGGTAAAATTTCATAAGAATTTAGGGATGAGATCTTAGCATCTGGCTTTCCTTGTTAGCAACAGCCATTGCCATAGGAACACAGTGAAAAAACTCTTTATTCATGTCAATAAACATTTATTGGATGTCTATTATATACTAGTCATTCTTTTAGGGAGGATAAAAATATAATGTTTTATCCTTAACCTCATGGAAACTAGACTCTAACTGTACTGAGACCACGTGCAATATAAAGCTATGGTAGAGACCATTATAATGCATTTGACTGGCATTGGATAAAGGGATTTGCCAACAAACTATGCTCGGGATGATATTTCAGCTGAACTGGGTAGCACAAGGAAATGTTTCCCAGCTAAATAATTGGAGTATGAGGAGAATGATTGTAGCAGAGGACATCTGCAGTTTCACCAGGTTGTGAGACAGTCACTATCATCAAGGATGTTTAAGGACTCAGGGAAGCTGGATGGAGAAGATGACAATGGAGGATAGTGTGAGTATGGAAGTCAGGATTAGAACCCTTTCTATGGTGATTGATTCAGTAAATGGTTTTAACCAGGGAAGTACTATGAACATGTATAATTTCTATAAAACTTTGTGAATGGGAAAATGTAAGATTCGAGTCTGAAATACCAGTTATATGATTTCAATTGGTCCCTTAAAGCACGGTGGAAGTAGGAGCTAAGTCTATGAAATGGAGACATAGAACTGAATGTAAAAAACTAGTAGAATATTAAAGAACTGTTGACCAATGAGATGTGAATGTTGAATGAAAAAATAAGTTTTCATTAAGAGGCAAACCAGAAAGATGAAGAAAGCATTGACAGTGGGAAAGAGATTGAAGATTTATGTGTTATAGTTAGGACATCATGAGTTTAGGCTATGTGGAGATAGTCAAATAATATATTGCAGGCAGTTTTAGATAAAGCACTGCCAATAGCTTGGAATAAAGAACACAGAATTTTCCCAGTTTGAAATATGTGGAGTAAACAATATTTAGAAGATAGATAAGAAAGCTCTGAGGGAAAGAAGAGAGTGAAAAGAAAAACCCAAAGAGTAATGATCTAGTTTGGGAAACAACACCAACTTTTGGGTTTTATCTTTAAGTAGTTATACAGAAGAGTTGCCATTTAACAAAGCAGTTTATGAAAACAATGCATCTTGATCAATGTCACCCCTTTCAACATTCTTACCTTCCACCCCTCACCCAAACCACTCTTTCCCTTTTCTTAATTTTGTAAGGTATAATACATTGAATTTTTAAAATTCATTCCCTTCCCCCTCTCTTCATTTGAAACACTAACTTCTAAAGCAGCAAGAATCCATGGGAAAAGCTGGGCATTGGTAGCTCACACCTGTAATCCTAGCTACTCAGGAGGCTGAGATCTGAGGATCCCAGTTCAAAGCCAGCCCAGCAGGAAAGTCTATGAGACTCTTATCTCCAATGAACCACCAGGAAATCGGAAGTGGTACTGTGGCTCAAGTGGTAGAGTGCTCTCCTTGAGCTGAAGAGCTAAGGGACAGTGCCCAGGCCCAGAGTTCAAGCCCCATGACTTATATAATAACAGGAAGAGGAACTATTGTCTTTGAAAGAAGACAATAGTCCCTCTTTTGAGGGACAGTATACAAATGATGCAAGAATGTCCCACATTGAGAACTGCATGGGGATTTTGACTATTAGGAGGCCATGTTGCACATCCTCCAGAGATGCTTGAGTGAAACGGTGAGACCAATGCCCAGTATTAGGGACAGGAGGAAGTGGACAGATCCCATGACTTTCATTTTCTTCATTTTCCCATAGAGTTTTTCTGAAATAAAAGAATGGAATGTGGCTTTTTTTTTCTTTCCCTTTTACATCACAGAAATAGAGCAATGCTTCCAGAAGCAATTTGAGTATCTTTATTGGAGCCCTATAACAATAATAGTCCAAATAATGGTAAACAATAATAGTCCAAATTACTGTGATGAACCTGGGATGCCTGTTGAGTTTCTGCCCTTTCCTTGGAGTGGCTAGTCCAATGGCTGGACTAGCTCTGTGAGCTTGGCCAATCTAATTAAGCAGTCAATATTTTCTGGTATTTATAGAGACCAAATCTGAACTCCAAACTTGGAACCTTGCCAAGTGGCACCTCCTATCTGGCTCATGCTTTCTTCTTTTTTTTTTTTTCTGATAGGGAAGTGAAGTCAGGATCAAGATGGTGGCCGGGTGGTAGAAACCCGGCCATATGCATATGTATAGTATGGTAGACTTGCCATCAAGCTGACTAAGCCAAATCAAGGATCTAAGAAATGAAAAGTTTTGATGGAAGCTGATGTTTTCAGGATTCCAGGATGCACCTCTGCCAGATCAGTGTGTTAACTTAATGCGGGGGAGCAGCTTGAGCTTCAGGAAGGAAAGTAGCCATGTTGTTCTAATGAATGCATCCATCCCTCCAGTCAGGGTCCTATCTCCCTCCCACCAAAACAAAACAAAAAAAAAAGCCCTCATCTGACTTATTGTGAAAAAAAAACAATACACTCAAGGTTTGGAGATTGCCCATCTGATATCAGGAGCTTTTCCTGCAAACTACAGTAATTGCTCTCCGTAAAAGCGTTGCTTCTGAATTTCCTCTAATGTTTTTTTCCTTTGTTCCTTTCTGCTCATGTCCTCCTTTTCTTTTGAAACACTTCCTTTCTCTTCCCTCTTAATACTCATCAGAGTCTTGGATACCTCAGTAATGATCACTTCTAACATGTTCTTTACTAATGAACAAAAACATCATTTTTTTCCCCTGCCTGCTCTTCACAGTTAAACATGATATCATTTCTCATTTTGTGGCCATTTCTGTACCTTTCTGAGTTTTTGGTAGTTTTCCTGTAATAAGATATAGGAAAAACTTTGCACGATATTTTAACAGGCTATCCTGTTTTGATTATTGTCTTTTGCCCATTTTTTTCCAGATCTATAATTTTATGTAATTTGTGTTTCGAATCTTGTAATGCTATTGAAATAATAGTTAATTTTTTATTTCCTTAGGCTTTAATGTGTCTCTTGGTCAATGTTTCCTTTTGTTATTGACATATATTACATTGCATAGAGTAAGTGGTTTCATCATGATATTTCCATTATTGCACATAATACACTTTGATCCTTTTTGCCCTCTTGATTACTTTTTCATATATTCCCAACCATTTGTGAATATTGTAGCATTACTTTTGTTTTTTGGTTGGTTGTGTGGCCTGAACTCTGGACCTGGGCTCTGTCCCTCAGCTCTTCAGCTCAAGGCTAGCACTCTACCACTTGAGCCACAGCACCAATTTCGGCTTTTTCTGCTTATGTGGTACTGAGGAATCGTACCCATGGCCTCATGCATACAAGGCAAGCACTCTACCACTGAGCCACATTCCCAGCCTCTGTAGCAGTACTTTTGATAAACATATTTATTCCTCTAGCTACTTTAACATGTTTTAAGGTTGGACTTATACCTCTCTCTTTGTCTCTGTTTCTCTCTCTGTCTCTCATTTTTAGAATGCTTTTTAGCATTTTTATTCAGTTATACCATACTGCTGTAGATTGGAATATCTCTCAAGGCCCATGTGTTCAAAAACGTGCTTATCATCTTGAATCTTTTGGAATGTGGAGGTGGGTACTGGAGGAAAGTTCCAGACAATTTGAAGGTATGTCCTCAAAGGAAATTGGGAGGAGCTAGCTTCTCTTTAATCACAATGAGGTAAATGGCTTGCTCCACCACACTCACTTCTCTGATATGCTGATACTCTTTTGTATCAAAAGAATGGCACCAACTGACCATTGATGATGAGACAAATGAATATATTTTCTTTTCATTTCTTTCTGGTGCCAGCCTTGGGCTTGAACTCAGGGCCTGGACACTGTCCCTGCACTGCTTTTTCTCAAGGCTAGTCCTTGAGCCACAGCTCCAGTTCTGTCTTTTATTTTTTTGGTGGGTTATTGGAGGTAAGAGTCTTGTAAACTTCCTGCCTGGGCAGGCTTTGAAACAGGATCCTCAGGTCTCAGACTCCAGAGTAGCTAGCTAGGATTACAGGTATGAGCCATTGCCACCTGGCTTTTCTTCTTTTCTTTTTCTTTTGTAAAAGTTGATTTCTCAAGTATTTAAGTATAGCAACTGAAAGCTGACTAACACACATGCTCAGTGAAAAGCCTGAATCATATATATTCCATTTGTTTTTTTGTTCTTAAATAGTCATATCTCTACCTGAGGTCCTAGCCTACAAAATAAAAGGGAATTCATGTTGCAAAGTGTGAAGAGAAAGGAAAAAAATGTCAAAGTTTTTCCAAAGAGAAGTAATCATCGGAGTCCATTATACTAAGAGTTTTCCAGGGTTAATGTCATCTCCTTTAAGGTCTTTCCCTTTGCAACATGTAGGTGCAAAACAGGCAAAGTCAGGGAATCACTGGGTGAATTTATTTCATAAGGATTATCTTTTACTGAGAGACTTAAAATTGGTTAAAAAAACTATATGGTTGGTTGTTGTTGTTGCTAATAATAGGATATTATACCTGAGGAAAGTTTTGATTCTATCAACTTGTAATGCTGGTCCAAAGTCAAGGAAACAGAGAACATGGGGCATCTGGTCATTTGATGAAAGACTTCTTGGTGGCCTAATTCTGTTCAGGACATTGCATGCCAAGGCCTTTATCACAGCATCAAGTCTGAGAGATCTCATTATTAACCCATTAACCGCAGGAATCGATTCTATCAATTCATGAAGGCAGAGCCCTAATCACCTTTTTCAGGTCCCCTGTGGTCAGATCTTTTAATATCACCCAATGGGGTTTAAATCTCAACGGGAGTTTGTAAAGGGACAAGCCATTTTCAAACCATAACACTGAGAAAGAACCCTGACTGGTTACAGAACCTCCATATTCCCAATGCCTGCACACAACAGTTAGCTCCCAAACAGGCTTACCTCCAGTGAACAGTGCTGTGTAGCATGTGGGATGCTTCCTCACTGGGAAAGGACAATTTATATGGGGCTTTCCACTTGAACAGTTGGTAAAAATCAGGCTCCCTGGGAGACAGTAGCATTTTGTCTTTGTCTCATTTGAGTGAGACGGGGAAGGAAAGAGGTCCAACAAAGGAATATTCTGGGAAGGAAATCTATTCCCTAATAGTTCCAGTTTATATATAGAACCCCAAGAAGTTCATGAATTTTAAAAAGGATTTAATTTGGAAGAACGTACATATTTTATCTTCCAGAGATATGGTGGCGTCATTATGCAAAACCCAAATAAAAGGATACTTTTAGGGCAGTAGCTAGCTGCAGCCATGTACCGAAATTGAATCTTTTCTACTAAAGAGCAAGCTTCCACAGCACAGAGGAGGCAAAGTGACTGGATTTCAGGGGTGGCAACAATCTGTCCATTTAGCCTAGGGGTGGCAAAGGGTTGTCAGCATTGACTTGTGAAGTAAGGAGAGATTGCAGGGGTTGAAGGAAATCTAGAAAGTCCACTATTGCAGTAAGATAGGAGGGAGTATGTACTGTATTAGTCAGAGTCTAGGGAGGGGTGGGAGGAGGCAGAATATGGGGCAACAGACCATGAAACTCTCAAGAATGCCAAGCTTACAGTGTCGAGAGAAAGTTTCTCTTGTTGCGGATTCCCGTCTGTGGTCAACACTGGTCTCTGTGTGGTGGCTGACACAAGGGAAAGTGAACAGTGAGGGGATTCTTCCAAGCCTCTTCTGTTAACGTTTCCTTTTATGCCTAGAAACTTGGTCTAATTCAGGTCAAAGAAACAAATCCTTATTATGCTCTTTCTCCAATATCACTTTGTTGGGATGCTGGAAATCCAGACAAGAAATATATTTTTCTACCTTTAAGTTGTGTATGGAATGTTTTGCTGATGTGAAATGACATGAGTGTGTGCTTTTTTACCTTTTTTGTGAAGCGATGTATAAATCTTCCTGCAAATGGTCTTCTCTGATTAATTATGATGACAATTTCCATGCAAGACCCCAGTCAAGTGACATGTGTTCTATATCCTGGCCAAAAATCACAGATGGCAATCATGTGTAATAGAATATATTTGACCTGGTCAAGCTCATAAGAGAAACTCAGCTCCACGGGGCATGTGGACTAGGGTCTCTGTACTGGTCATTTCTGAAGAAAATGTAACTCAACACCTTTATAAATGTATAGCGAAAGAGTAAGACATTGCCCTTAGAACTCTCAAATGACTTGTGTCCAGGGAGCATTTGAAAGACACGGAAACAAAACAATTAGCATGGCAGTAGCAGAAGCTCAGTATTGCTTGTGACAGAAACTGATAGGAATAAACAATAATAGGTAAGGTGGAACATCTTCCTTTAAATTACATTGAAGTATTTATGATACCTCTAAACACTGTCCCTTATTTCTATTACAAAGAAACGCTCTTCCCCACCCCCTCCCCAAATACTACTTTTCCTCCAAGTGAAAGGAACAAACTCAAGGACATAGAGCCCTGAATTGAAGCCAAGGTTGGAGCTTGATATTTTTGGTTCCTAATTCACTGCCATAGTCCATTAGACTATGTCTCCTTTTTAGCTCTGTTATTTGATTTCCTGTTCCCTGTGTGTTTACATACTCAAAGTGATAAAATACATTTTTGTTCTTATGTTACTAATGCAGTGCAGATTTTTTTTTCAATTTTGCCAAACTACAACACTCTAAACATGGCCAATAACTGCTTTCAACAAAATGTTTTCAAGGCATGCCTTCAAATGGGAGTTAAAAATAGAAATGCAAATGCTAATAACAGTATTAATAAAAGAAACTCCAGCTTCAAAAGTGAGAAATTCAATTATTTTTTTTAAAAAGTGAAAGAAATTGAGGAAGATACAGTGTATTAGAGTCCTAATGGAAAATTTAGTTCTGTAGCATTATTACATTTAGATAGAACTTTCCTCAACCTAGGTCAGCTAAGCTGAGGAGTGAATGGTTCTAAGACTGCCCTCTCTCATGGTTAAAGACACTGCTGTTGACATTCTGATATTTCTGTGACTTGGATATTTGAAAACAATGCTAACAGAACTTGAAGGATCTATTCTATGATACCTTGCTTTCACTGCTTAATGTCGGTGTGATGCAAAACCACTGACCTCACCAACCAGGGTCAAAGAGAGTAATGGAAGAGACAGAATCCTACTGTCTCTCCTCTTCAAGGGCATACCCATAATGACCTCAGCCCTTTCAATTGGGCCCCCTCAGGAGGAGCCCACCAATCCCAATAGTGCCAAACTTTTACAAGCAAATACATCTTTAGGGAAGAACTTTAAATTCACAATTGAAATGATAAGATATGGCCTCTGAAGTGGTAATGAAATAAAAATGAGGTCATTACCATGATCCATAATTATATGTACTTGTACCTTCATAAGGAAAGGAAATTTGGACACAGACATGTATAGAAATAGGAAGATCTTGGAGGACAGGAGAGAGGCCTCTAAAGAAACTAACCTTGCTAAAAAAAAAAAAAAAAAAAAAAAAAAAAAAAAAAGAAACTAACCTTGCTGACTTCTGCATGCCTTATTTCTAAATATGTAAAATAGGGAATATAGTGGGAAAGATGCTGTAAAATGTAATATGTGAAATCCTCCTCCATTGACAAGTATGTCTTTAAAGTCATTGAATTCTCCAGTACTGTGAGAAGGTAACTTCTTGTTACCTCTGTGTTATTTTGTTACAGCAGCCATAAAAATCCAAAGCAGCCTCCAAATGTCTCTTCTAGTCTCAAGTGCCAGTAACTTTGCTGAGAAATTCCTGACCAGGCTATATCCTCTGGCATAACTAACTTCATTATAGAGGCACAATTCTGGATTCATTTGGTGAGTCCTAAGGAATCACAAAAGTGACTAAAGGCTAAGAGCTAGTGGCTAATGTTGAAGTCCTATGAATTAGAAGAATAAGGAGTCTATGAACTGTTGCTGGTTTATAGAGGGTTATCAGGTGAGAATGAATGTAGGTGGCCTTTATAGAACTGTAAGAAAAAGGCCTCTGAATGATAGAAGGAACAATGCCTCAGTCCCACCACCACAGGTAACTGAATTCAACCAACTTGAGGGAACTTAGAAGAAGGTCCTTCCTTAGATTCTCCATAATAGCCTAGGCCCAGCCCAATGACTTGGAACCTTCATGGCCATATGTGAGCTTAGGGAATGAAGAACTCTTTTGGTGTTAGCATCGCTAGAGTATTGAATTCTTGCTGGAGATGGTCAACTGGGAGGGAGCTACCATCAAGCAAAGTCCAAATAGATCATCTACGTGCAGAACCCTGGGTTTGGAAATCTCCTAGCTAGGTTTAATGGTTGGCTGTGTCTAGTTAGAGCTTTTATATCTTCATACCCACTGCCCCCCAGAGTTCCCACATAAAACAGGTTAAGAAACACCATTGTAATGGCAAATTAAGATTATTTCTGTCACCTTTCAATTTCCTTGCAAATGGTACAATGTCATTCTTTCTGATGGATGAGTAGAATTCCATTGTGTATACATACCACATTTTCTTGATCTCTTCATCCATTGACAGACATCTGAATGGATTCTACATCTTGGCTATGGTAAACAGTGCTGCCGTAAATATGGTTGTGCTGGTAGCTTTAGTGTGGCCTTGTTTGTGTTTTATTGGATCGATGCTTGGCAAAAATTAAAAGCCAGACCCAGAGAAGCATAGCTTGAAATGAACTCTAGGAAATGGAAACAAGAGAGTTTTTTCTTCTTCTTTGTTGCTGTTTTTGTTTTCATTTCCTATTGTCATCTTTGTTGGTTTATCCGTCTTTGGTAGGGCAAGGAGAGGCACAGAAATGGGGGGACCAAGAATGAACAAATGCAGCAGTGGTGCTCACTAGACACTATGTTGAACATGAACTATACAACTTATGGGTAAGGACAGGAGGAAAAACTGGGAGGCAGCAAGGGAAAGTGAGGGAAGAGGTGACATTGTCCAAAACGAAATGTACTCTTTACTTGATTTATGTAACTGTAACCCATCTGTCTATCACTTTTACAATAATAAAAATAAGTGAATAAATATTGTCTTCCTTTGAAACCAGAGGACATATACAATGAAATAGAATTTGAATTAGGTGTAAGTTGGATTTGAGGTGCAAGAGACTGAATGAAGCATTACCAGGAATGCACTAAAATAATCTTAATTTAGACAAGGAGAACTTACCTATATGAAGAATTTTTTAAATTCTTAATTTTTTTAAATTAAAAAATTTAATGTTCATTTCTAATGTAAATTTTATGTAATAAAAATTAAAATTCACAAGAATACTGGTGAAATAATTTTTAATACTGTTGAATTTGACATCATAACTATATCTAAGTAGAAACGGTTTGTATTGAATTAATGATAAGAAGTCAGGCATCTTTTAAAGATCTACATGGATTGGATCATGGTAATTTCTCAAAAGTGGTACTGTGAAGAGATCTGAAAGTATAAGAATATGAAAAATTTGAGAGAAAGATACAGAGGGATGTTAATGAGACCTCTGAGGATGGTAACAGGTTAGGAATACAACAAAGAAAATCCAGAGACAAGCCAGGTGCTCATGCCTGTAATCCTAGCTACTCAGGAAGTTGAGATCTAAGGATCACAATTCAAAGCCAGCCCAGGCAGCAAAGTCTATGAGACTCTTATTTCCAATAAACCACCATAAAACCAGAAGTGGTACTGTGGCTCAAGTGATAGAGCTCTAGTCTTGAGCTGAAGAGCTGAGGGACAGCAGCCAGACCCAGAGTTCAAGCCCCATTGCCAACAAGAAAAAGAAAACCAGAAAATCCAGAGACAAAATAAGACAGAGCAATGGAGTGCTCAGAATGAAAAGATTTTTGGAAAGTCCTTTCTGGTATGGAGGCAAATGAAAGGAAGAATGAGGACACATCTAGAGGATTCTTCCTTCCCTTCTATGATCAAGTTCTCTCACACTTCTGGTCAGGGTACTCATTTGTGATTTTCTCTATGGTGTCCTTACATGAATAAATGACTTTTCCTGGATTTTATGTATCTCTGAGTTTGTTCCTATTTGCTGACTTTGCTCCTCTTCAGACAGATTCCTAACTCTCTCTTTTTATTTTTATTTTTTTTTTAAACTTCAGTTTTACCCCCATGAGAAAGGACTGAGTTGGAAGGTTTGGGTCCTCAAGGTAGAATAAAGATGAAAACATGTGCCAGGTGCCAATGGCTCATGCCTGTAATCCTAGCTACTCAGAAGGCTGAGGTCTGAGAATTACAATTTCAACTCAGGTAGGTAGGAAAGTCCGTGGGACTCTTTTTTTTAAAAAAAATTTTATTGTGAAAATACTGTACAGAGGAGTTACAATTACATGGGCAAGATAACGAGTTCATTTCTTATCAAGCATTGTTGCCTCCTCTTTGTTTCCCCTTTCCATTCCTTCGCATACTCCCCCTACCTCCCACCTCCTGATCCTCTCCCCCCCCCAAAGTTGTAAAGTTAGTTTTTTGACATAATTCATGGGATTCTTATCTCCAATTAACTACCAAAATACCTGGAAGTGGAGTTATGGCTCAAGTGGTAGAGCACAGCCTTGAACACAAAAGCTCAGGGACAGCTCCCAGCTCCTGAGTTCAAGCCCCATTACTGGCACAGAATAAAAGAAAAAGATTAGAAGAGAATGTAGAGACTAGGGAATCCTAATCAAATTTGAAGATTCCATCCCTTTCCTGAGAAATTATAAGAAGATCCATTGATGAATCAATACTCCAACTCAAGTCTTATCACTTTGTGTTATTTTTTTTAGGGGAATTTGAAGAATGTTCAATATGAAGACTGATTTGGCATGCATGATGTGGAGAATATAGAGCCAGAGTTCAGGGAGTTTTGCCATCACATTTCTTATTTCTGTCTGCTTAGAATGTCAGAAATGAGTCCAATTTCATTCATCTGACAGGGCAGGGAACAAAAATACCACATGAACACTTGGCTGAAGTTGCTGCATAAATTATAAGGATTCCTAGAATCAGGACCTTAGTTATGTACAATGGACAATCATCCAATCCATACAAATTTATTGAGCTCTTACTTTAGGGATTATGTTTGTGCTGGGTTTCTAGTGATAACAAGAATATAAAAGTCTTGCCCCATTGTAGGGGCATGAGATAGACAAAACTAGCCATAAAAATTTTAGTAAAAAAACATTTTAAATACAGAGGTCACTAACAGTGTAAGTTTCATTGCAAATGACCTTTTCTTATGGTCTCCAAATTTATTCAAATGGTACCATTTTTAAAATATTTACTACTTCACAACTTTTCCATGAATTTTAAAGTAGACTGATATTTGGATCTTAATTATTAGATAGACTTTATTTGCTTGGTGGTAACTATGCAGTTAATACCTACTATGTCTTTTTATTTAGGCTGCAATCAAATCGGAAACATGAAAATTATGCTAGATTTCTTTCTTGGCAAGGAACTCTATCCATCTTTTTATCCTTTTTTTTGTTTTTACTCCTTTGATATATTTATATTTGGAACCTTTTATTAACCTATGCCAATTTACTGGCTACTTAACCAAAAGGCATTATTATTACTTTGGGTTAAATAGTCTACTGACAAGTCTCTTTACCTCCTAATTTGAATGAGCTTCTTCAATTTACCCTTGATTAGGATAACCTTAAAGGTCAAATATGAAAATGTCACATATACTCACAGTCTTTCAAAGGGTTCTCATCAAGAGTATAGAATAAACATCTTCATAAGAGTGGCCCAGATTTTTGTGAACTGACCTCTGCTCACCTCCTCAGGTTTAATTCACTATTCACCACCCCCATCCATTCTGGTCCCAATGTACTAGTCATACCAAGACTTGATTTCAGACCAGGATCTGCTGCCTCCGATCCATTTATTCTAAGATCAGTGCAGTGTCACTCACTTTGTTAGACTGTTGTGAGGATCAAATAAGGTAATGTTTATTAATTTAATAGCTAAGAACCTTGCATATTAATTTGCAACAGAGTAAATGCTCTAAATGACAGCTATTATTGTAATTATCCATCCTCAGCCTAGAATGTTCTTTCTTTTATATTTACGTAGGTGTTCATAAAGCAGGATTTCTTGAAAATTCGCCAAACAGGCATAACCCCTGAATCTTTCACTAAAACGACACAAATTAACTTCTGGGCTTGTTAGAACTGGGTTCAGCTTTAGTCTCACTATATTCTCTGGTGGATAGATACTGGCAAGTAACAATTTCTTAGATCCCCCAGCTTTCTCATTCATGCAATGAGGATGAAAGAGACTGTCTTATGGATTTCTATATTAAATTTTTAAAAGGACAAACAAATAAACCCTTTCTTTCCCAATACACAGTTACTCTCATTTCCAACGCTTCTTTCCACTTCCTTTGTGTTTTTATATTTCTGTATTAGTACAAAGATATGGTACTAATATGTTTTTTAGAAGCTGAAAGCCCAAACAGCATTTTGCTATTCTTTTGTAGTACCCCTCCCACCAGCTACATCACCTGATGGTAGATAGAAGACAGGTAGAAGATGGTAGATGGAAGACAGGTCTGAGGGAGAAATCACATCCATACCACCAATCACAAAGCAAGAGAGAGACTGAGTTCCCTCTGTCTCTTCCAATCACGGAACCCCAATTTCCCTAAGCTCACTAAATGCAATCCTCAAAAGGACAAACATCACAGCAGGCATTGGTATTTGTGTGTGTGTGTGTGTGAAATTATAGATTCATTATTGGTTCATTTAAACTTTCCTTGAAAACCGTGCCATGAGCTGAAGTCATTTAGTTGATCCTTTCTAAACTGCTTTCAGAAACAGAAAGGCCTTTATTTATCATTTGGTAGAATCCAGACATAAAGCAAGGTGTACTTTGTATATTTGTCCAATATAAATTTATGATGCTACATAAAACCTGTGCCATTAGAGTTTACCACCCTCAGACTTATCTATATGTAGCTGATAGATTTGATTAAGGCAGGTGATCTGATCAGTGCTAACACTGGCAAATGACATCCATGCCCAAGTTGGACTTCAGAAACATTAGTGTGTGTAGTAGAAGAGTTCTTAATGAAAACTGGCCAGTTTCAAACTGACTTATTGCCATGAGTAGAAGAAATTTTAAATAACTAAAATCATTACATTTATTTCTATAATAATGCACAAAGTATGTACTGATGATACTTTCTAGATAAAATAAACACCATGACATAATTTGTATTTTTCCATCATTGGTGTTTTGTATTCAACTTTTGCTTTCTATAATCCTTCAATATTGAAAATATATCTCTTTACAAAACTATCCTGACATGAACTCTAAAATCTTCTACAAACTTGTTATTTTGATAATAACATTCAGTGATTGTATCACAGCTGACCAAAACTGATGGTAATGTCTTGACAGATTTTTATTCTACCCGACTCAAGCACTTATAATACTTACCAATTTTGGTCATTCAATGAAATCTACAGTAGAAAACCCACAGCTTCATTTCCCTTGCCTCTCTAAACTAACTGCCTTCAATAAGCTCTTGTTCTCTTAGTTTTTCAAATGACACAAAAGTTCGTCTTTGACTGACACAATATGAGATTTCAGCCTAATCTGAGATTGAGGTGTGTCCATGATAAAGGATAAATTTCCAAATTTGTAGGTGATATACCAGACACCGTTTATAAAAAAAGTTACTACTTAATTTGTAGCTCTATAAAAGTCTTAACTTTCTCTTCAAATCTTTGTACACCATTTGGACCATGTTGATCAGTTCCTTGAGTGAGTTATTTACTGTTTTCTGGTTCACACTCCTGAGAAAGATGAGTCAATTCCCAAGAGATAGTGAACCTGGTGCCCTGACTCTGGCTGGGCCAAAGTCAATACCAAACGGAACAAATCAGTGCTTTTTTCAGCTGAGTTGCCTGTGGGCTAAGTAAGAATGGACTGCCCACTGTCTCACTGAACAGACAGTAGATGGAAGTTCCAGGAATAGGTAGATCCTGACAGCCAATCAAATCATTCAGGATTGGAAATGCTTAGAAAAGCTGGGTGGGAGAGAGAAAATGTCATAAAAATGCATCAAGTTAATTTCACGCTTTTCCACCTTCAACTTTTTGCACAAATTAAATTTAATGCTCTTCAGCCTGAGTGGTCTGCATGCAAAATGGTACCACGTGATTGGGGCTGATGGAGACTTTTTTTTTAAAAAAGGTTCAATGCTATTTACAAGATAGTAAATTTTTTTCTGGGATCATGAGTAATTTCACAGTAATTAGAATATCTCCTCCTCCTCTCCTTAAATGAGCTAAAAGTCTTACACATGGCATTAAAATTAAAGCATTTATATATCCTTGATATTAAATGCCAGGTCAAAGTGATCGCTCAAGTCAACTTTTTTTGCCTTTCATTTCCATACAAAAATGTGTTTTTCCTCATTAGATAATCACCAGAACACCTTCTGGTTCTAATAACTAAGAATCTGAATAGAACCCTTTGGTGACTGTCTTGATATGGATGCTAGAATAAAACTGTACAGGATGGTAATATGTGTGTGCATATTCCACACTGTATCTGCAGAACAGACACTTCTAGTATTCAGGAGAATTGCTGACACTACTTTTCTCACCAAGATGGAACAAACCAAAATTAACTGCAGCCACATACGACATCTCTAAGCAATGACTAAGAATTTATTTGACCCATAAATACTTGTGAGAAAGTAATGCACAAATATATCTTGCCTTTTCTCTCTTATTTTCCTGACCAGGAATATACCACTCGACCTACTAACGAGCCTTGAAGAGGTTTTGAAGGTAGAAAAATAATCTGCCTTCCAGATTAAACTCTTCCCTTGGGAATGAAGAAATGATATAATTCCAGGGGGGTGTGAATATAAGGACAAGAAAGGAACCTGGCAACATTGTCAAGAATGAATTTGTTTTGTCATTTTTCATCACTGTTAACAATTCCTTCTGTGCTGCAATAGTTCTAGGACATTTTCCCTTCTATTTTATTCTATTTTGTGGTTGTATTTCAGGACTTGGAGCATGGTAGCTCTGCTAATGACTCTTAGAGGAAATTTCCCCCATCAGTTATGTAATCCATGAATCCATGATGGTGGTGACTTAAAACCACAAGGGTATACATTTGCTACCTGTTCTCATTGAACTTCATTAGCTATATATATAAAAAATATATTTAATGTTGCAAAATAGGTGAGAGCCTTTCTCCCTTTTGTTCTTGAAGTAGAAGAGCACAAGGGATATAAAAATATTGGGGGTACAAATGGATCCACGCTTGCCATTGGCATCACTGTGTTGCTTTCCTAAGAGAGGATGAAGTCCACTTAGTGCATCACAAGGAGGTTGGAGAAGAGTAAGAGAAAGTATGTTTAAATCTTTTTCCCTAGATAGTGCCTACAGGTGCAATGTTCTTCTCAGCATGCCTGTAAAGTATGACATGCATCTCAAAGATTTAATCTTTATAGTAGGAATTACAGTTAACACATATGCTCTTGCCTTGGGCAATCTTAGGCATTGGGAGAAAAAAGTCCTTTTCCTCCCTCTAGTTCAAGCAAAAAAAACCTTTGAGAAATATTCTTTTATTTTCCCTCGAATATCATTAGTTTCTTTTTTTCCCTCCCACTAAGATTCCTTTCAAATCCTGCAGTGAAGCTAACCCAGACCTTTCTCTGCTGCAATACATTTACCCTCTATCCAGACTCCCTATCCTTTTCTTTTCTGTCTGTCTTTTTTCCCCCTACCCCTACCTCCAGCTTATGGACTGGCTTCCCCCTTTCATATCTTTTGGAAAGTTGCTTAGTGTCCCCTGGGAAGCCTCCTGCTCTTCCTTCCCCAGAAGTGTTTCTGATTACCAAAGTACCATGGCAACTTCCCATCCGAACTTACCTCCTTGCATCATAGGTCTGCTGTCATCTGTATCTCTCCCTGAACTGTGTGGTCCTTCAAACTGTGCTGTGTCAACTCTGTATACCTAGTGTCCAGATAAATACCTCAGCACTCCAATGTTGGATGAATCAATGAATCAAGAGCAGGATAAAAGGGCAGGGGAGAGTGCAACCTAAAAGAATTCAAGCAAGCATATAACAGCATGAAAGGCTGTCAGCTCTCCTACTGTCCCTCCCTCCCATGTCCTGTCAGGGAGAAGGGGCACTGTCAATGTGGACAACATGAATCAACTTTGAAGCAAAGTGCAAATGTTCAACAGGATTCAGTACAGCGAGTAAAAGCACAGATCTGGTAGAGAGAGTTGGTATTTTTCATGTACTTGTGGGTTAAAAGGATCGAGATTCAAAAGAATTTAGACATCCTTGAACCATGATAATGTACAAAAAAATGGTTATGATAATCAGGAGTCACAATGTATGACCTATCTACCGTGGCAGATGCCTTCTATGCTAAGCACTTGTCTACATTATCGACAATCATCGTGACAACCCTGTACCATTTCCACAATTTTATATATGAGGTGTAAGAAAAAGCTAAGAAAGTTTAAATATTTCAAACTAGGCTATGCAACTGTTAAGTGTTGAAATCATCCAAACTGGCTCCATCAATTGAGGCCAGAATCTATTCTTGCCAGAGATTCACTTCCAGGAAATCTTCCTGGAAATCCAATAAAATCTTTTTTTTTTTTTTTTCCAAACAGGAGTGGATTTCCTCTGTTCTGTGCCTAAATAAGACCTGGGGTGATTCTGAGGGCCACTGATGTCCTGTGGTATGCTGCTTTTTACTAGATGGATTTTATAAAGTCCTCAATGGTTTCCTTTATAGTTTGTTGGAACTTTGCTAAGGCTACATTTTGCCAGAATCAGTAGGCTTCCAATATTTCAGAAATTTGGCTTGTTGGAGCATTTAAGTCACTCTTCCTCTAGAGTTTGGTTTAGGACATGAGGGTCAAAAAATGTCTCATTCCTCATGTTCTCTTTTCTTAGCCAAAATCCATATGGAATTCTTTGATGGCTGATCCTCTCTTGTATATTCATTTGTGCACTCTCCTATGGTTCTTCACACATCCAATAATTTATTTCCTTCTTCTGAAATTTCTGTCTGTGATAAACAACGTTCCTCACACCCTTAGAATCTTTACAGAATCTCTCTAAAACCTGAATCTCAATTTAAGAGCATATGCCTTTTACCAATTCTTCCGTGACAGCTGTTGATTATATTCTCAGAACTGAAGAGACAGAGGTGAGGGCTGCCATTTTTATTGTCTCCGTCATTACAACTGAGCGCTGACTTCAGCCTTTTCTTAGAAATCTCTGCTTCCAGCTGTGAGTCTTTCTGTTGTTGTTGTTGTTATTGTTAGGTGATGTACAGAGGGGTTCAAGTTCTATAAGTCAGGTAAACAGTATATTGCTTTTTGGACAATGTCACCCCTTCCCTCACTCCCAATTTTTCCCTCCTGTCCCCACCCACAAATTGTACAGTTTATTTTTAACATAGTGTTTCGTGAGGACCACTGCTACATTTGTTTATCCTTTGTCCCTGCATTTCTGCCCCTTCCCTTATACTCTCCAAAAGAGATAAACCAACAAACAAGACAAAAGGAAAAGTAAACAAAAGAGCAACAACCACCACCAAAAAACCTCTTGTTTCCATTTCCTGGAGTTCATTTTGATAAATGTTATTTTACATAATCATATGTCCAGTGGCTACTCTTTCTTTGTCATTATGATTTCTATATCTGTAGAAGACAGAAGGATGCTTTCAAATCTCTGACTTCTCCTTAGTAATTATTAGTTCTACATTCAGGAGTTACAGAAAAAACAGCAAAGCCAGCTGGCAATGGCTCACACCTGTAATCCTAGCTACTCAGGAGGCTGATTTGAGGTTCCTAGTTTGAAGCCAACCTGGGCAGAAAAGTTCATGAGACTTTTATCTCCAACCAACCATCAAAAAAGCTGGAAGGGTGATGTGTTTCAAGTAGTAAAGTGCCAGCTTTGAGCACAAAAGCCAAGTGAGAGTGTGGGACCCTGAGTTCAAGTCCTAGTACCTGCCTGCTGTGTGCTGGCATGCACACAGGCACACACAGCAAAATACTTCTTTTTGAGACTTCTTATTTTTCTCATATGTTTTCTCATATGGATCTGGAAATTTTCTGTTCTTCTTCCTAAGTTTTTAGAGTAGCCTTTTATTTCTTCTTGCCATTAATCTATAGCTTTATACATAGAGATTATCGCAATGTATGCTTTCCCTCAAAGATCTACTTGCCGTTCCTCAAAATTTCTCTATTGAATGTTTTCTGTTGATCAGCCACTATTTTTACAATGGTTATTTCTTTTTTGTGTGTGATGTCTTAGAACGTTTAAAAGCTTTTAATGCATCACTTACAGCATGTCTTTTGTTTTGTAATAATTTCATTGCATTATGATGTCATATTCAGAGTGTATAATCTATGTATTACAAACTTTTGGGGGTAGATCATTGCCTAGTAGTTACCTCTCCTTCACATACCATTTCCCTTTTTTGAAAATGTTGTAAATACCTGAGATCCTCACAGGTCCTCTCATTCAAGTGTGTATTATCATCGATTTTATTTATTATTTATTATTTAATCACGGTCCCATGCCCTGTCTTCTTTTCACTAGGCCTTGCCTTCAAAGGTTTTGCTACCTCCTCACACACTACAGGCTGCCAACTAAGCCTGAACTACATAGGCTTTGGGGAGCCATTCCAAATCCAAATTATAGCCATCCATTTTGTCTTCCAAAACCTAGTTTCCTTCAACTGTCTTTTGAACTTACGAATATGATATTGTTTCTTGTGTCCTTATATTTTTTGAAGGTTGGAGAGTCTTCATGGCATCGCAACTTTTATTCCTTTTGTTATTTATAATTTCTATTCTTTTTTCTCTAGTTAGAAGTTTATAAATATAATTGATTTTTAATGTACTTTTTGTATTTTATGGGTTTTTTCATTTTTTTTATCTCATTGATAACTGTTGTCTATTATTTATTTCCTTTTCATTCATTTATATTTGGCATATTCTACTTTTTTTTTGGTTTGTTAAAGTAGAAACTTAGATGATTGATTTGAGACTTTTCTGCTCTTCTAGCATAGCATTTGACAGTTTACATTTACCAATTTTGCTATGTTGTTCTTCCATTTTCAGTTAGTTCAAAATATTTTCAACTTTCCCTGGAGATTCCATTTTTGACCCTCAGTTATTGACTTGTATATTGTTAATTCCAAATACTTGAGAATTTTCTAAATATCTTCCTGTAGTTGAGTACTTCCTTAATTCCACTGTGGCCCAAGAACATATGTCCTGTGGCTTTTCAGGTAAGATTATGTACAAGTTCACATTTGTAGCTAAACTATTGTGCTACTCTTGGTACATGAACATTAATGAGTCTCAAGTTTATATCATTAAATCACTCTTTTTTTTATCTTTTTTCTTCTCTCAATCTCTCTGTGTCTGTCTCTGTCTGTCTCTGTATACGTGTGCTAGTACTGAAACTTGAACTGAGGGCCTAGCTCTACCCCTTGAGCCACAGCCAACCACTTCTGGCTTTTTCTGTTTATGTGGTACTGAGGAATCGAATCCAGGGCTTCATGTATGCTACCACTAAGCCACATTCCCAGCACCAAACTATTATTTTTATTTTTTTGGAGATCACCAAACCCCTTCCAAATTAATAGGTTGGTTGCAAAATGTGAAGACAAACACATTTTTTCCTATTTTCTTAAGTATTATCTTTATAATCTGCCTGATTGCCTAGTCCAAAATCTGAAACTCATCCTTGATTCTCTAATCAATGCACTTAAGAAATCTGACCATGCTAAGTTTCTCTCCATTTTCATAAATAGTTCTTCTTCCTTCCTTCCCTCTCTCCCTCCCTCTCTCTCTTTCTCTTTCCCTATTTCTTTCTTTCTTTCTTTCTTTCTTTCTCTTCCTCTCTTCCTCTCTTCCTCCCTTCCTCTCTTCCTCCCTTCCTCCCTTTCTCCCTTTCTTCCTTCTTCCTTTCTTTTTTCTTTTCCTTCCTTCCTTCTTCCTTCCTTCCTTCCTTTCTTCCTTCCTTCCTTCCTTCCTTCCTTCCTTCCTTCCTTCCTTCCTTCCTTCCTTCCTTCCTTCCTTCCTTCCTTCCTTCCTTCCTTCCTTCCTTCCTCCCTCCCTCCCTTCCTTCCTTTCTTTCTTTCTTTCTTGCAATAGTGGGGTTTGAATTCAAGACTCGATATCTAAGTCCTCTCCTGCTTGAACCACACCTTCAGTCTTTTTTGATCTGGTTATTTTTGAGAGAAAATCTTGCTTTTTGCCTAGGCCAGGCTCAGCTGCTTTCCCTATTAACTAAGATAATGCATGAATGCTACCATGTCTAGCTTTTTCTGTTAAGATGGGAATCAAAGTTGTGTGACTTTCTTTGGCCATTTATCCATTGATGGATATCTAGGCTGATTCCTGACTATTCCATTCACTATTGTGAATAGTGCCCTAGTAAGTAGGGATCTGCACATTTGCAAATTGACTTTGTAGTGCTTCAGGTATCTGCTCAGGACTGGGATAGTTGGTCAATTTATTTTTTGTTTTATTTTAGGAATCGCTGTACTGCTTTCCACAGTGGCTGCTATAATTTACATTCTCATCAACACTGTAGCCTGTGCTGGATTCCTTTCCCTCTATATCCTCACCAGCATTTGTTGTTTGTTTCCTTGATGATGGCTATGCTACAGAGATGGAGTCTCAATAGTTTTGAATTGTGTTACCTCATTATTAAGATGTTTTCATTCTTACTAATTTTGGCTCCTGGGCTACATTTTGTGTTCTAGTTTGTGAATATTTTTTCCTGCACAAAGGATAGTTTTGGAGGCCCCATTTGTATGCTAAATGGGATTTTCAGCATAAGTTATAAGAAATGTGAAAGGTAAATATGAAATATTATTATTTCCTTTTTCTCTTCTCTGTCATTGAGAACTATATAATGTTTCTTTTCTGAATGAAGAGGATCAATGGAATGTTATATTTTCACTCAATGAATATGGCACATTTCCTTTTTGAATTGTATTAATTTCCTCTCCCGTCTCCACCAATTCATGGTTTTCCCCTAGTTTCAGATGCTTATTCACAGAATAGGGCCATATTCTGCATGGAGTAATGAAAATGGAATACAACAAAGATGGATAATCAGATTTGGCATTTAGGAGACAGTTTTAATATGCACAAGTTCTCACATACTTGGACCACTGTAGCGTTAATAGACTTATTGTGTGTCCTGTGAACCCATGGAAGAGAAATAAGTGATAAGGAAACAAATTAACTAAAACACAGTTAAGACATCTCCTTTGTAGTGATTGATTAAAATTTGGTTCACAAAGTATTATTTGTGACAGACAGAAAACAAGAAGTCAAACCAATTAAGGGCCTTAAAGAGCCCACAGAACTTTATTCCAAAAATCAGGTTTACCATTGCTTTCTATTTGAAATAATTGTTTCATGTTTACCTGAATTTTCCACTTTACTCACCCCATTCCTGAAACAAAATGCTTCAAGGGTCCATTCTCATTATGATTAACCTTGCTTTGCCCTCCTTTCTTTCCTGGCCTGTTTTCCTATCTGTTCTCCTTGCCTCAACTCCAACCCCTAGCTGATCTCTTTAGCATTGGCTTTATTTAATTGTCATTTTAGCACCTCCTCTTAAAATGAGAAAAGCACCCTCTCTCTGGCTCTGCTCTCCTTTACATAAGGACATTACTTTCACAAACATTCTGCAGCAACAGACAGCTAATCATCTTGCTTCTGACCCTTCCAACCATATCCTCCCACCTCATTTTTTCCCTTTAGCATTCAATTCAGGTACATTAGGCTGCATTAAAAGAATTAGAAGGAGGAAATCATTCCCTGAGAGGAAATAGTCTCACTGTCTTTTAGAGTATAGTTGTCAGGGTT
Source organism: Dipodomys spectabilis (assembly GCF_019054845.1). Classification (NCBI taxonomy): domain Eukaryota; kingdom Metazoa; phylum Chordata; class Mammalia; order Rodentia; family Heteromyidae; genus Dipodomys; species Dipodomys spectabilis. The sequence goes on from NW_024870974.1 coordinate 4,934,726, forward strand.
ACCTAAAGAACTTCATTCAGTTTGAGGCACGACTTTTTAAAGAGGCTTGCCGAAGAAAATGGTAGTCAGTGTATTCAGGTATATTAGAAGCCAGTAGAGGCTACTTGGGGGGAAAGTTGCCTGCACAGCTTTTCAATGCATAAAGGAATCAAATCCATTCTGTATGGCTTTGGGAGGACCAGACAGGACACTGGATAAAGATTATATACAGAACATTTTAAACCACTATATGGAAATATATCTCATTGAATTTATATAGATATTATACTCTGGTCTTTCCATTTCCCTTTGCGTAGACTCATGCTAACTTCTCCAGGAGTCTTCCACTCAGTCTCTTGTTCTGCATTCTTTTTTTTGGGGGGGGGGGCGGGGGGTCTAGTTGTGGGGCCTGAACTCTGGGCCTGGGCTCTGTCCCTCAGCTCTTCAGCTCAAGGCTAGCGCTCTACCACTTGAGCCACAGCACCATTTCCAGCTTTTTTCTTTTTGCTTATGTGGTGCTGAGGAATCGAACCCAGGGCCTCAGGCATGCAAGGCAAGTGCTCTACCACTGAGCCAACTTCCCAGCCCCTTGTTCTTCACTCTTTAACTCCCAAACTCAGCCTCTACAGGGCAACCTAAGTCAGGCTGTGCATTCCCTACCTAAACCTCTTTTAGCATTCTCTTACTTGGTATAGAAGAAGAAAAATCAAAGTTCTCTTCATTGCCTACAAGGCCCTAATAATCCTCTTTCTATTCTCTTTTGTTCCCTGTGTTCCCTCCTTCACAAATGCAAGCATTGTCTCTTTTCCCTGACACATTTGCCCTTTACACTTAGCCTCTGATTCCCTCTTGTCATTCACCATTGACCCCCAAAACTCCTTCTTAGAGAAGACATGTTGCTGTCATGTCTCTTTGTTTTATTGTTTTTCTCTTATCTCTTTACCACTTTCAAAAAATAACCATTATTTTTGTTTGTTTTCTAAGTAGAGTTTCAGACTCAAGGGAGCAAAACTCTGAATCATCCTTGTATTCAAAATGCCTAGGACAAGCTGAGCAGCTGTTGCTCATGCCTGTAATCCTAGGATTACAGGAGGCTGAGATCTGAGGAACATGGTTCAAAGCCAGCCTGGCACGAAAGTCCATGAGACTCTTATCTCCAACAAATCACCTAGAAAACTGGAAGTGGCAAGGTGGCTCAAGTGGGAGAGCACTTGCCTTGAGCTGAAGAGCTGAGGGATCACTCCCAGGCCCAGAGTTCAAGCCCCATGACTAACCAAAAAAAAAATGCTTAAGACAATATCTATGGTAAGAGACAATAACGTTTGTTAGATTTATATACCTACTTAGCCCATTGCATTGTTAAGAGTCTGTATTTCACTATTTTTTCTTTACCTCCCTCCTTCCTTCCTTCTTTTCTCTCTCTCCTTCCTCTCTCTCTCTCTGCCTCTGTCTCTCTCTCATGTTTGTTTGCTTGCTTGCTTTTCTTCATGCAGTCTTGGGGCTTAAACTCAGAGCCTAGAGACTGTTTCTGAGCTTTTTTTACTCAAGATTTGTGCTCTACTACTTAAACCACAGCTACATTTCCTGATTTTTTGGGTAATTTATTGAAAATAAGATTCTCATAGACTTTCTGCCCAGGCTGGCTTTGAACTGTGATCTTCAGCTCTCAACCTCCTGAATAGCCTTTGATTATAGGCATGAGCCACTGTCATCTGGCTTAATTGTCTCATTTTAATAGTCACTGATACAAAAATTAAAAATACCTAGAAAAAAAATTTGAAGTGATGGCAAGCAACTGTATATGCATATTCTAACACTTACATGTGTATCAACACCCCTCCCCCTACATACAAATATTGGGACAGGTTAAGTTACACTGATGTTTGGTATTACAGTGAAATTCATATTTTAAAATTACCATTAATAGGGCAATGTCATTCTTTCTGATGGAGGCATAGAATTCCATTGTGTATATATACCACATTTTCTTGATCCATTCATCTACTGAGGGGCATCTGGGTTGGTTCAATATCTTAGCTATGGTAAATAATGCTGCAATAAACATAGTTGTGCTGGTAGCTTTAGTGTGATAATGTAGTCAGCCATGATAAATTATACAGGTCTCTGGGCATTCACACAGAGTGAGACCAAAAGCGGATATTTTTAGAAGAGGCTCACAAAAGCACAATAGCTATGTACATCTGAGCATATAAAATAATATGTATTGAAATGAGCTCTAGGAAATGGAAACAAGAGGTCTTTTTTTCCTTCATTGCTGTTTTCTTTTCTTGTTGTCTTATTTGGTCATTTATCTGTCTTTGGGAGGGTAAGAGAGGGCACAGAAATGGAGGACGGATGAACAATTGTAGCAGTGATACTCATTAGACACTCTGTTGAAAATGAACTATACAACTTATGGGTGGGGACAGAAGAAAAAACTGGTAGAGAATAAGGGAAGGGGTAACGTCCAAAAAGAGTGTTCTTTTTCTGCCTTATGTAACTGTAACCCTTTTGTACAACACCTTTATAATAATAAATAAACTAAAAAATAATATAGTCAGCATTATTTAACCAAAGAAACAAACTCTTCATGTCATTTGTATTCATAAGGGAATAAAGAAGTCAATGCAATAGACACATAATTATGCATATCTATGGAACATTAATATTCACCTGAAGTATTAATTCTTCATCCACATGAATAATTAAAATTAGCTTTATTTAAGTTCTTGGAAGTATTTTTGAGAACTAGCCTGCTTCTAAGGACCAAATACCCTTGATAGATAGTTTTTGATCCTCTGTATAGCATATAAAACAAGCAACTCATAGTTTGTACTTCGTTACTAACCCTCCCTCTATTTAAGAACAGACAAATTATAGTCTTGTCAAAGCATATTGGTAGCTGTGAAAATCTTTGACCACCTTTAGCTTTTATGCATATTCAATAATCTTAATAATTTTAAGCAAATAGTTTTAAGCAAAACACTGTCAAAAAGTTCATTGGTCGGACTCCTATTTAGAAAAAATCTCATTTTTAAGAATAGAAAATTAGCGCATATATTTCTTTGACAGTAGTCTGGTGTTAGCTGATAAATCTTTAACATGTGATAAAAACAATGAAAATGAAAGTTATTTTTTTCCATGAGAGCTTAAGAGACTATGCTTGTAGGAATTTCAACAAGTACCATATTAGTTAAAATAAAATGATTTGGGAAAATAAGAAAGAAAGAAAGAGAAAGAAAGAAAGAAAGGAAGGAAGGAAGAAAGAAAGAAAGAAAGAAAGAAAGAAAGAAAGAAAGAAAGAAAGAAAGAAAGAAAGAAAGAAAGAAAGAAAGAAAGAAGCAAAGAAAGTGATTTGGGCTGGGCTCAGGTTGCTTGGGAGACAAAGAGAGGTTCAAAATTCTAAGCTACCCTGGACATAAAGTTAGTAAGACCACTCCATCTCAACCAATAAGCCTATATGTGGTGGTGCATAACTGTCGTTGTAGCTACACACTATAAACAAAATTGTGGTTCAGGCTTGCCTACACACACACACACACACACACACACACACACACACACACACACACACACATACACACACAGAGCAAGACTTATTAGAAAATCAACTAAAAGTAGAAATGGCCAAGGCATAGAACTTGCCTAGAACATGTGAGGCACTGAATTCAAATCCCAGAAATGAAAAATTAAAAAAATCTCTTTTTCCAGGTTGAATTCTTGCTAAACTTCTAATTTCTTTTTTTAATAAATTTTTTCTTGTAAAGATACTGTACAGAGGAGTTACATTTGAGCACAGCAATGAATCCATTTCCTATCATTATTACCCCCTCCTTTGTTTTTCCCCTACCATCCCTTCCCTCCCCGCCTCCACAACTTCTAATTTCTTTACCCATCTTTATTATTGGTTATTCTATGAATGTACTTGGCGATTATCCCATTGGGTACATGAGTTACTATTGGAAAGCCCCAGCATAGTTCTCCTCACATGCAAAGCAAATGTGGTATCTCTCTTTGTCATTGAACTCTCAACAGTTAATGTTTAAGTCAAGTATGTATTTTCCAACCTTTAATGAAACCCCCATTAATGCAGAGTGTCAAGGAGCCAGCTGTCTTCTGCTTGGCTTTACTGGAGCCTTATTTGTTGATTAAGTGGCTTGTATCTCCACAAAGCCACTGTTCTATTTTCTGAAGCCTTGACCACAGATCTTTCTATTGTTTGGCTGTTAAATTTTCAGCAGGGAGTGACTATTTGAATATCATCTACTAAAAGTCCAGTTCTCTGATAAAAGCCACAATGAATCATTGGATAGAGACTTAACCCTCCTAGAACCCAGCATGGGGGAACAAATTCTCAGGCTCAAGGAGTCATAACACCTGAGAAATGTGGCCAAGGGTGCAAAATATTCCCATTTAGGGGCTGTTCAAACTGCTTCCATATGTAAGTTTTATATCAAAGACATTCATTTTATGGTTCGGGTATGCAATGTTTCCCAACAGGTTCATGATGAAGGTCTAGCACTCAGGTGGTAGAGACAGTGATTGACAGGTGACGGAATCATGAGGGCTGACCTCATGGATAGATTCATCTCTTGACAGTCGTAATCCGATGACATTGTTGAGAACTGAAGAAATTAGGAATTGGAAGAGGCAGGTCCCTGAACTCATGTTCTGGAAGGGTTTATCTTGCTGTCCTTGGCCCTTTCCACCTGACCCTTTCCTCTCTCCCTTCCCCTTCTCCTGTTTCCTCTTCCCTTTTTCCCATCTTTCCCCTTTTCCCCTCCCCCCTCTCCTTCCTAGCTACCATGATGAAAACAGTTGGGTTCCACCTGCCCTTCTTCAAGCTCAGAAGCATGAGGGCCAGCTGACAACAGGCAGTAACTTCTACGACTCTGGGCTGAAATCTATCTTTGCTCCTAAATTGTTTATTTCAGGTTGTTTATCTAGTAGTCTAAAGTCTAAAAACTATGACTCACATACAAAATAGTTCCATTAACTCACACAGTGGTGTGTATCTTGAGAGGGAATTATTTTCTGTTGGGAGATGCTGCATTCATGATCCCAGTACACTGAGATGTTTCCTATGTCTGTGAGCCTGTCTGGCAATGACATCCCTGCCTAAAGACAGGGAGCTGTGGATAATGTCCACTACAAGGATTGAATGGGCAAGGTAATCCTCTCTCCTCTGTGGCTCCAAGGTCTGATGTAAGATCAAGTTTTCCCTGTTCTGTAAAACCCATTGATGTCTCTGAATATTCATGGATGGGGCTGTATTATACTGATCTGTGAATTGAATGATTCAGAGTATTCCAGAACAGTTAGACATTAAGGAACTGAGTGAGAACAATATGCAAAGTTGACTGTCTTTGGTTGATTATGAGGTAGTTCAGTTTAATAACAGAGGATGAAGAACTCTTTTATTATATTTGTGACTTCTTTAAATTTGATGCTAAGAATCATTATTAAGTTCCTGAAGAGAACAATAAACACAAAATTCAAGCTACCAAACCCACACATAACTAAAACTCAACAAGATCAACAAAAAGGCTTTAAGGATTCCTTCATTATTTTGGGTAACTACTGCTAACTGATGGTGGAGACAACTCTCAAATTTTAGAAATTTAACAAACTGAGTGTGTATTTTTGGATCATGTCATAGTTTAGATATTATAATGAGTGACCTTTCATGGACACTTGAAGAATTCTGTTCTTTTCATCTCAGCCACTGCTATCTTCCACACCAAATATCTTTACATTTGTAATACTTTCTGTTTGTTTTGGCATTTTACCTGTAAAGAAGAGAGGATGAAAAAGAAACTCTTGGCCAGTTCTGGGAGAATGGCAGAGCACAATTTCCACTGTCAAGACCATACCCCCAACTTGGTTCTCTCCTACGACTGATAAACAGTCTTCCTATGGGCTGGAAAGAAGAGGCAGAAATGATGAAATCTCTGGAGACTTTACCATAATGTGTGAAGTATGAAATATGTACTAAATGAAAGCTCAAAGGCTCACATCAGGAAACTTTCTAATTTATGACTAATCAAACACTGTAAAAAAAAAAACCACACCAAAATTACTTCTTAGAAGCAGAAAACAAATTTTCATATGCAAATAAAATTTTACCAAGACCATTTGGTTAGTTCTTATGAATCATGGAAAAACATTGATAGTTTGCATCAAAGATTATATTTTAAAATTTTTCATTTTATTATTTTTAATTTTTTTCTGTTGGTCCTGAGGCTTGAACTTAGGGCCTGGTCACTGTTTCTGAGCCTCTTTGTGCTCAAAGCTAGTGAGCTTCCACTTGAGCCACAGTACTACTTCTGGCTTTTTTTGAGCAGTTTATTGGAGAGAAGAGTCTCATGGACTTTGCTGCCAGGGCTGGCTACAAACCATGATACTTAGATCTAAGCCTCCTCAGTAGCTAGATTATAGGTTTGAGCCACTGGCACCTGCTAATTTTTTTTTTTCCAGTCCTGGGGCTTGAACTCAGGGCCTGGGCATTGTCCCTGGGCTTCTTTTGCTCAAGGCTAGCACTCTACCACTTGAGCCAGAGCTCCACTTCTGGCCTTTTCTGTGTATGTGGTACTGAGTAATTGAACCCAGGGCTTCATGCATGCTAGCAAGCACTCTACCATTTAGCCACATTTATAGCCCAAATTTTTTACTTTATTATTATTATTACTATTATTATTATTCAGGTGTTGTATAGAGGGGTTACCATTCCATAAATCAGGCAGTGAGTACAGTTCATTTTGGATGTCACCCCTTCCTTTATTTAAGTGATTATGCTTAGCAACAGTTTCTGGTGATGATTTATTTTCTCATAGTAAAGTTTCCATGGATTTTTTTTTATGGTGCCAGTACTAGGGCTTAAACCCAGGGCTTTACACTCTACCACTTGAGCCATGCCTTCACTCCCAGCTTCTGGCTGGTCAGTTGGAGATCAGAGTCTCTCAGACTTTTCTCTCCAGGCTAGCTTTGAACCATGATCCTCAGTTATTAATTTCCTTCCTAGCTAGTATTATACATATAGACCACCAGTACCTGGCTTTTATGGATTCCTTACAAGTGAATTATAGATCAGGCAAATTAATCTGATAAATGACTCAATAGGATATTTGAGATTTTTTTACAAGGTATAATTATGTACATAGATGTCAATCACCTGTAAATATTTTTCTGATTCACATTAAAAATTAATAAATTACCATCTTTTTTATCTTTGTTTCATTAGAAGGATTATGTACAATAAGTCAGCCCTAAGGCTGACTTTTCCACCTTTGCCTTTTAGTTATCCTCTATTCTCTCTCCTCTACAAAATGAAGTATTTTTCCCTGTTCATAATTTCCTAATCTACTTTTAAGAATTTTTCTCCTTTAGTTTTCTTATTGACTCTTTAGATCTATATCTCTGGTTCTTGTACTTTCATGACATGACTATCAGTTATGCAAGCCTAGTAATTCAGGATATATTTTAAAATGGAATTTTATTAGTGTTAATTAAGTGGCCTATACTCATCTTCCACACATAGAAAATTATTGCACTGAATACAATAATAACTTCTCAAAACATTCAGTAAGTCATGCCATGTCATGTTCACCAATGGAAAAAAATGTTGAAATTCCACTAATGTGAAACGATATTTAGTTATTTTTATTGTTTCACTTTCTAACTGATTGACATAGTCACCTTCATTTGGTTTGCTGGATACACTTGTTGGGGCCTGGAGGTAACATTCCTTTTGCTTCAAATGCTTGACATAGTCTTTTATTCTTGAAGGAATAGCATTTAAATTTTTTTCATTTTGGATATAGTCACCCCGTTATTAGAAAAATCAGAATATAAAGCTGGTTTTTTCTATCAAATCTGTTAAAGTCATTTATCAATAGTCTTCTCTAAGTTATCTTTGTTTTGTCACACAAAAAAATCACCAACCCCCCCCAATGTTGTAAGTAAAATATCTTTTGAAGAATCATGATTGTTACAGATACTGCTAAGTACTTTACTGTGTGTAATGTTGCATTAGTTGAGATTAAACATCCAATATTTGTCAACCCTTTTTGTTTATCAATCCAATTTTATACAATTCTGCAAAATATTATCATGTAGCAGTTGCTAATGGAATAATTCTTAGTTGATCTTTGAGTAAAAAAGAATACCAATCTGTAATTTACATTTTTGTATATTAAATTTATATTTTATATAGTAAAATAAACCTATTGATTTATCCCTCTCAATGAAAGAATTAATGTAATAATTTTGTAATTGTCCTGTGCTAATTATGCATCTATGAGGCACAAAACATTGTTTATTTTGCCTATTAAAAGATCATAGTCAATAATACAAATATTCCCACTCTATTTACATAATGTATATAAATAATATGGACAGGCATATGAATGAATGCTAATTAATCATTAAATGATTTTACAGATTGATACTTGCTAATGTGGGAAATATAAACCATATGTTTTCTAAGTGAAAAAAAACAACCAGGCTTCAATTAACTTGTGGAATATAATTTTATAAAAATCTGTTTCAAAAATATATTGTAAGGAAATATATCTGATGTTTGTAATAATTATCTCTAGATGATGATGTTCAGGTAGTTATCATCATTTCAGTTTTAAGTGTGTAACATATTTGAAAATAAGAGGAAATGATTCCAATACTTAGGAAATATCTAGTCTCAACAATGGCATGAATACAAATATTTTACTTTAAATTGTTAAAGACCTGTTTACTTTTTATTCAGAAAATTTATTCAATACCGTTTCAGACTTTAGGGAGGTAGGAGGTATGCAGTCTGTACCTGGAAGCAATTTTTTAATTTCTGGACAAGGTGTTAGTGAAATTCAAAGGAGTGGTAGATTATTTTGATTTAGTATCCCAGACACCAGGTTCTTGTAATACCAGAAAACTTTCAAGGTCACGATTCAAATGAAAGATCTCATCTTCTTTTTAATGACATCAAAGAGACACCAGAAAAGCAACACAGCTAGGGGAAAAGATTCAGTTTTGTAATTTAAAAAAGTAATTAAAATAATAGAAAAAATTTCCTTTTGTACCACAGATAAAACATTGAAGGAGGAAAAACAGGCTTGAAAAGTGACTATCTCAAACATGTTTTAGTAGTGGAAGTTGTTTCTAAATATTGAGCTAATATTTTCTCCTTTACTATGGTGTGCCCTCTTGGCTAGAGACTATTACACAGTTTCCAATTTCATTAGAAGCTTCAAGGACTTGCATGTTCTGAGGGGCCTTGTCAGGCTGAGACAGCGTAGTGAGAAGATGGAGCGCTGTTAGTCCTCATGATCGTTCTTTGTGCGTCTGTGGGTCATAAGGCCATTTATTTTGCAATGGTCCCCATAGGCCAGCAATGTGAATGAAGAGATGCTATTGCCTGAAGCCCCTTAGTGCAATAGCACTAATATACTACCACTTGAGAATTTTTATTTATTTATTTATTTTGTCAGTTGTAGGGCCTGAACTCTGGGCCTGGGCACTGTCCCTCAGCTCTTCAGCTCAAGGCTAGTGCTCTACCACTTGAGTCACACTGCCAGTTCTAGCCTTTTCTGCTTATGTGGTGCTGAGGAATTGAACCCAGGGCCTCATGCATGCAAAACAAGCACTCTGCCACTGAGCCACCTTCCCCGCCTTACAAAAGAAAATGGTGTGTTATCTGATTCCTGTTGTCTCAGTCTAATTCATTTTTTAGTGGATGGGGCTTCTTTGTTTGAAAATTGTAATTTTAAATATCTTCAAAAGCAAATATGCAATCAAATAAACCCAGATTGTGACATTACTTGATTAAACACACACACACACACACACACAAGGCCACACTAAAGCTACCAGCACAACTATATTCATTGCAGCATTATTTACCATAGCTAAGGTATGGAACCAACCCAGATGTCCCTCAGTAGATGAATGAATCAAGAAAATGTGTTATATCACACACACACATATATATATATATATATATATATATATATATATATATATATGTGATATAACACACACACACACACACACACACCATATTCTATGCTTCCATCAGAAAGAATGACATTGCCCCATTTGTAAGGGAATGGAAGGACTTGGAAAAAATATTAAGTGAAGGCCAGACCCAAAGAAACATAGGTTCTATGGTCTCCCTTATCAGTAATAATTAGTATACATTTAGGATAATCTTAGCAGATGAGCAGAGTAGCTCAATAGCTATATACATATGACCATATAAGATGGTGCTAAGTGAAATGAACTTCAAGACATGGACACAAGAGGTTTTCCTTGGTTGTTATTGCTCTCAATACACTATGGGTTTTCTTTTTCTTCTGTCTTTTTCCCCCCTCTGGTTTATCCCCTGTTGTCACTGTGCTAAATTTTGGTTCCTTGGATATGGTATATATGTTTATCTGAACTAGGGAAGAGAAGGGGAACAACAAAATGGTGAGACAAAGGACAAGGGGGAACCAATGCAACAGATACAAGACAACATGTTGGAAATTATCTGTATAACTTGGGGGGGGGATCTGGAGGAGAGAGGGAAAGAGAGAGAAAAACAAGGGAAGGGCCAACAAGTTAGACAAGACAAGTTACTTATGTAACTGTAACCCCTCTTAACAATAAATTAAACAACAACAACAACACCGAAGCAACACATTCACCTGAGATTCAAGTTTACTTAAGTGAAGGCCAGGATTCAAATTATTTGGAAGTTCAGTAATTTACTGAGATGAGTTTTATTAATTTGGTAATTTGAAAAATCATAATTTATGTTTGATCTGGGTAGGGTTTTTTTTTTTAATGTCTTGTTGTTTTGTCCAGAGCTATGTGCTCAATTTATTCTTGATTTAGATGCATGATTCCTTTAGTTTCCAGGTACAAATAATTTTTCTTTTGTCTTTTCTGCCTAATATATACGTTGGCAAAATTTCTATCAAAGTCTTTGAGGCTCAATAGCACTGGCTAAGATGTGTGTCTTGTAAACTGTGCTAAGTGTGTAGGGTTTATACTAAACCCTCTGTAATTGGACTTTTTCTTTCTCTTTAAGGTCTACAAAGAACCAGCCAATAATGGTGTTAGAACAGGTACTTCATATAGGTTGCAATCTTCAGAAGAGAGAGTGAAATATAATTGCAGATAGAAAGAAGCCTTGCAAAATTATACCATAAGCCCCATGGTGTTTTTCAGCAAAAATTATGACAAATAATCAACTATCACATCTGAAAGTTATTGATAAAGCATTTGAAAGTGACATAGTCCTGGTATGGGGAAACATTATTTACAGATAACTGGGTGTTAAGAGTTTGTGGTATACTTGAACCACAAATGAGCAGCCACAGACTTCGACTTTTAGCATCTTTGGGGTTTAGAGTATTCAGTTAGGTCTAATATTTTCAGTCTGCTCAAAATACTTCTTCCTAACTCTTTCTGGCCTTCCTCCAACTTTCAAACATCTGTCTGAGGATCAAGGTAGAAAAACAACTTGATGAGACATTTCTCTGTAGATATAACAGTCAGGCAAGCTAATGATCTGAGAAAATCCATTTCTGCATTATAGAATAATATATATCATTCTATATGGATTATCATTAGTTTTATCATTAGATATGTACCTAATTAACTATGTATAATCCAATTTAGATGATGGTGATGATGATGATGATGATGAGTCCAGTTTTTCTATGTTTATGTCAGTTATGTGTTAACATGTGACAACATAAATTAATCAGAATGCCTGTAAAGCTTGATGGATAATTAGGTCTAGCTTCTGTCTTTAAGAAAAAACAGAAAAGGAACCCTACTGCATTGTGGGTGGAAGTGTAAACTTGTTCAACCACTTTGGAAAGTAGTATGGAGATTCCTCAAAAGACTTCACATAGAGCTACCCTATGACCCAGCAATCCCACTTTTGGGCATTTACCCAAATGATCACAAACAAGACTATACTAAAGCTACCTGCACAATTATATTTATTGCAGCATTATTTAGCAGAGCTAAGATATGAAACTAACCCAGATGCCCCTCAGTAGATGAATGGATCAAGAAAATGTGTTGTGTGTGTACGCACAACACAATGGAGATCTATGCCTCCATCATAAAGAATGACATTGCCCCATTTGTTAGGAAATGGAAAGATGTGGAAAAAATTATATTAAGTGAAGTAAGCCAGGCCCAAAGAAACATAGGTCCCATGGTTTCCCTTATTTGCAATAACTAGTATATGTCTAGGACAAGTAGAAAAGGTCAAAAGCTATATACATATGACCAGATGAGATGAAGTTAAGCGAAATGAACCCCAAGATAGGGACACAAGTGGTTTTGTCTTTCTTGTTATTGTTTCTAACATATTTATAAGTGCCATGTGATTTTTTTTTTGGTGCTTTGTATGTTCCTCCCCCATGGTATAACCCCTGTTTTCACTGTATTTGATGTGGGTATAATTTGGGGAGGGGAAGGGAAAAAACAGAATGTTTAAATAGGGATACAGGTTGACCCATTGTAACAATGAGATGTACAAGACACTATGTTGAAAAACAAACTTTACAATTTAGGTGGGGGAGGGAGGGAGTGTAGTTGTGGTGGTGGGAGGGAAGGGATGGTAGGGGAAAAACAAAGGAGGAGGCAACAGTGCTTGATAAGAAATGTACTCATTATGTTGCTCATGTAACTGTAACCCTCTGTACAATATTTTCACAATAAAAAACCTATTAACAAAAGAAGAAGCAGAAAAATTACTGTTTGGGTTTGGACTAAGTTCTCTGTGCAAAAGGGTAAAAATAATATTCTAATGTATCAGATTCTGGAAGTTTATGTCTTAGGGATTTATTCCTAAATTTTTGTCTTTTATCCTAGCAACATCACACTTTGGTATAAATCGATTTACTCTAACTTACTTTGCCTTTGCCAATTCAATTGTCATAACAATTTATTTCCCCTAGCTCTGTCTCCTACACCTAATGATGGTCAAGACCTTGTTCAAAAGCTTTTTCCAACCTGGTGCTGGTGGCTCATGCTTGTAATCCTAGTCATTCAGGAGGCTGAGATCTGAGGATGGCAATTTGAAGCCAGCCCCATTAGGAAAAGCTGTGAGACTCTTTTCTCCATTAAACTACTCAGAAAAAAAACACAAGTGGTGCTATGGCTCAAGTTTTAGAAAACTAGCCTTGAGCATAAAGAGGCTCAGGGACAGCACCCAGGTCCTGAGTTCAAGTCTCATGACTGGCAAAAAAAAAAAAAAAGATTTCCTAGTCCTGAATGTTTGCTGAGTTGTCTTAGTGAAGAAGCTCTAATTGTTTTATTGTCTGATTTAATTGTTTATAGTCTTCACAATGGTTTGCATTTATTCTGCATCTTTCTTCTCATTAGGGTATGAGATATTAATCATACACCTCTACCTTCTGGGTCCTTATGATGCTAGCATCTAGCACTCAAGTCTTACACATTTTTTTAATTGAATATCTCCATTACATGAATTTAGATTAGCCAAGAAGGGGAAAGCCTCAAGCACTGAATGCTTGAAGGTGAGTCTAGGGGACAGGAGCGAAGGAGAAAGATACATTTCTGTACACTGAGATGAATTTTTACTTATCTGACAAATTGCCTGTAAGGCTGGCCTTCTCTTTGTACCAGGCACTACTGGGGCTGAGCTCTGAAGACCTAAAACTAGGCTCTTAAATTGCAGTGAAGGGTGGGTTATGGTTATTTGTAAAATCCAGGGGGAATTCTGATTCTTAAGTTTCTGAAAGCCTTTTCTTGAGAGCTTTTCTGGTGCTTGCTATAGCTACTTGTTATTTCTTTTAATGGTTTCTCAGAAATCACTCAATTGTTGGTTCAATTAATTCTACAAAACTTTCTTTTTCAATGGTCAAACACATACATGGCTTCAAATACACAGCTATTGAAAAACTAAAAATCATTGTTGCATAGAAGAAAGAAAAAATCATGAACATGAAGACATTTGAATGAATGGATGAGGTAATTCACAGAATCTTAGGTATGAGCAAAAATAATCAACAGCCTTTAAGTGATGATGGACAGTAGCTGAAGAGAAAACCAGGATCATAAAATCTGAAAGGAAAAAAATAAATAATTCAGTAGGCGAATTAAAATAGGACATTATTGGATTACAAAGAATTTGAGGATTAGGTGGAGGATTCAGAAAAAAAGTTATCAGAAAGAATAATAGAAAAGGGAAGAAAATACAAGTTTGGAGACATAAAAGATAGAAGACAGCTGAGCACCGGTAGCTTATGCGTGTGATCCTAGCTGCTCAGGAGGCTGAGATCTAAGGATTATGGTTCAAAGCCAGCCTGGGCAAGGAAAGTCTGTGAAACTATTATCTTCAATTAACCACCAGAAAACTGGAAGTGGTGCTATGGCTCAAGTGGTAGAGAGCTAGCCTTGAGCTGAAGAGCTGAGGGACAGTGCCTAGGCCCAGAGTTCAAGCCCCATGACTGACAAAAAAGAAAAAAAGAAAAGTAGATGGTATACAAGTACTATCCACTTCAGTAAACATTTTCAAGAAAATTATAGAGAAAATAAACATGGAATGGGGAAGGTATTTGAAGAAACAGTTGCACAGAATTTCTATGAACTGAAGAAAGATAAGCGCACTGAAAGGTGTCAAACTTCATAAACAATGCAAAAACAAATAGGACTGGAGATGTAGCTCAATGGTAAAGCAATTGTCTAGTATGCACAGGTCCTGGCTTCAATACCCAGCATGTTCTTTACCACTTTACTCCCTACTGCCCCCCCAAACGATATTAGAACAAAATATCTTAATATAAAAGTAGAGAGACCATTCTTAAAGATTCCCAGGAACAAATTATTTATAGAGAAAGAAGAAATAGATCACTAAGTCTCAACGTTGATGAGGTGTAGGAGGGCAATATTTTAAGTATTATCTGGGATAGTCTATTCAACTAATAATTAAAATTTAAATGCCAAGGAAATCTACATATTCTCACTCAAACAAGAATTCCAGGATTTTTAGGAAGCAGAGGACTCTTTTGAAGACACTCTACATAGCCTTTCACCAATGGCTAACAGATGCTATAGCTTAGCTTGCTTAACTGGAAAACACACATGGAACTTCCTCCAAAATTTCCCAGTAGATTCAGGCAGAAGCAATACTTTATAGGACTCTAAATGCCTTCTTATTTTACTTTCTTCTTTTTCCTTTTTTCCCCACTGCTTTTTTTCTCCTCATGGAGTTTTTTTTTATTTGTTTGTTTCCAAATTACTTGTTCATGAATCTTTACCTCAGGATCTGCTTCTGGAAAAACTGACCTAAATTATCTTCTCTAATATTGTTGCCTCCTCACTCTTTTTTACCATTTACTTTCTAACTTCTTGATACTCCGATTCAATGTGAATTAAAAATTTTCATGCTGCTCTCCATATCTTTGAACATCAGTTTTATATATTTCAACTCTTTCTGGTTTTGTGTTATGTTCCAGATGGCTGCTTTAGCTCTGTAATTGAGTTATTACATCTATGATTAAAATAAACATTACTTTTGTGTTTGTTTATTTCTCTTGGTTCTTATTTTCCCTTCAACAGAGCCTGGTCTTAGCAATGCTTCGATGTGTATAAAAATAATGTCAGTATTTCATCTGTGTTTGGACCATCTTCAATAAATTCCCATGGATTTCTATATTGTTGCATATATATCTATATGACTTCCATAGAAAAAGTACTATTACCAAAAAGAGGAAATTTCCATAGAAATGTCTTATTACATTTATCATCTTTGATGAACCCTAGGGTTTCTCTTCTATGCCTTCTGTTTTGTGTGATAGAAAAGAAAAAGTTAGGATTCAATAGGAATAATTGTACATACCAAGGTCAAATGGCTTCAATCCTTTCTTAGCTATCTAGGTAACAATTTTAATCTAGTATTTGACCTTAAACATATCTTTCTAATATGAAATAAATAAATATATATATATAATTATAGGACTTTAAAATTTGTGCTCTTATGTGCCAATACCAAGGCTTGAACTTGGGGCTTTACAACCTTGCTCTGCTTTAAGTTTATGGCTAGTGTTCTTCCACTTGAGCCACACTCCTGCTCACATATTTTTGATGATTAATTAGAGATAGAGTCTCTCACACTTATTTGGGGGTCCTGAGCGAGCTTTCCAACTGCAATCTCAGCCTCCTGAGTTGCTAGGATTATAAGCATGAGACACTGATACCTACATAAATAATATTTGTGGTGGTTGTTGTTTACCAGTCCTGGGCTGGGGACCTGACCACTGTCCCTGAGTTTCTCTTGCTCAAAGATAGTACTCTACCATGTGAGCCACAGAGCTACTTCTACTTCCAGCTTTTTCTGTTTATTGTGGTATTGAGGAATCGAACCCAGGGCTTGATGCATGTTAGGCAAGCAGTCTACTACTAAGCCACATTCCCAGCCCCCTAAATTATATTTTAATTTAACATTTTAGTTGGTTTTATTTTTTAATGAATTTGAGCTACTAGTTTTTCAGAAAACAGTTATTTTGTTAATAAAATGCTGGCACATTATATGTGTATCCAAATGTCAACTAAAGGCCAGTGCTGGTTGAGATACCATTTATTCATTCATTTATTTTGGAGGGGTTTGGCACAGGCTCATTAAACATGCTAGTGAATCATAGTTATAGTAGTCAAGGTGCTGCCTAATTCAGTCTAATCCTTTTAAATGTTATAAATGTTATATTAATTAAACCATAATATATTGATCATGAACATCAATGTGCAGATTTTACAATGGATTAGATACAAATGTCGGTTAATACTCTTGCTTTGTGAATAAGCAGTTGTATAACTATCACAAATTCTCTTCATGACTTTTTGGTGAAGGCTTCCTAACAGAGAATGCCAGTGCATAACACTATTGGAGCTTGTTATCTACTCCGCTATGGAGAAAATAAAGTCTTCAGTTGTTATGGAATCAGGAACATGTTTAGAGACAACTGGCAAGAATTAGCACTAAGATTTTCACATGGAGTTTTAAAAAACTTTAAAAACTGTTTTATCTCTTCTGTGACATAGTGGGAAATGCTAGTAACTTACCCTAAACACAAAGGGGGAAAACTTTCTACACTTTTCTCCCTCTAATCAAATCTATTGTTCTGGAGGGAAGAATTATAGTTTACTTTTTGAATCAATTATTGTGAATGAATGAATCATTGACAAAAAGAGTGCTTTAAGTGAATTAAAAATTAAGCTGATTAGGAAATAAATGGGGACCATTATGTAAATGAGAAAATGTTTATTAATTTCATCAACTAGTAATTGAACATTTAAGAATCATATTTCATGAGGGGATACCAATGTACCAATGAGACAATCATCCTGTGACTAAGTTCAAGATTTTCTTTTTCTTTTTTTTTGTGCCAGTCCTGGGATTTCAACTCAGAGCCTGGGTACTTTCCCTGAGGTTTTTTTTGTTGTTGTTTTCCTCAAGGCTAGTGTTCTACTGCTTAAGCTTCAGCTTCACTTCTGGCTTTTTGGGTGTCTAATTGGAGATAAAAGTCTCACAGACTTTCCTGCCAGGGCTGCAATCCTCAGATCTCAGCCTTCTGAGTTGTTAGAATTATAAACATCAGCTACCAATACCAGGCTCATTTCAAGATTTCTTCATATTTGTAATAGGGACAATGAAAACAATTCATGATCACTAAAAACCATCATAAAGTGAACATGTTTCCTCTTTTCTAGTGTTTACAATCATTTTATGAATATTAAAAAATATTGGATCCCTCAAATTGCATTTAAGAGATAGTGATTAATTCATTTTTAAATAGTTTAAATACATATCATACGTATGAGATAAGTAAGAATCACTGGAATAGCAATCACTAGAACAAGGCTAGTGGTCCAATTTTTATTTATTTCTTCATTTTTAACTTTTAATGAACGAATGAATGAATCATTGAACATAATCTCTATATGAAAAACTATACTGGGAATCTGAGGTATTATTGTGGCTTAAAGGAGTTCACAAGACCTTTCTGACATATTACAAAAATAAGTCAAGGGCTGGGATGTAGTTCAGTAGTAGATACAGAATACACCAGTCCTTTAGTTTGATCCTTAGCTACTTTCTCCTCCAACAAAACCTCAAGAGATCCCTAATAAAACCTTATAAATTACAATTTGGAGGGGGCTAACTTTTTATATAAAATGATTTGAACCTAGAAATGTGTTTGCTTTAGGTTGTACAGCTAATTCCTGGTTATCTTTGCACTTGTAAGGTAGCTCTTTATTCAAATTAGATAAATATGACAAGTGGCATTTAATTACATAAACGTATAATTTTGATAAATATGACAGATCATATTGTAACACATAAAATATAAAATGTTAAAGTTATTATCAGTGTTATAAAATTGTTGGTATAATATTACAATTCAGATATTGTTTTCTCTTTGGGTGGTTGCATGCAAAAATGAGTTACAGTATATATACCAATAATACTTTTTGAAAAATTAAAAACGACTTATTTTAAAGTTTCTCTTGTAGGGTCTGTCTTTGCACTTGTCTAAAGAATGCTATGGAATCACTTTTGGCTATAACTATCAATTGTACCAATCAGCAACATTTTTTTTCTCCTCTGTGAACCCTCATCAGGAAAACTGAAATATCTGGGTCTCAAGCAATTGCAGTTGCTTGTAAATGGTCTTTGGCTGATTAGTTCAATTGAAAACTGGTCAGGCAAGTTGGTTCTGGGCCATGTCAACATAGCTTGAGAGAGTTTGAAAAAAAGATGTTGGAACAGCTACCCATTTAGTCTGTAGCAGTAATCAAGACAATTAGTATATAACCACTGCTGAACAAAAAGAAAAACAAGCAAAACAGTATTTTCTGACAATCTCTTCAAGAGTCTGTTCAGTATTTTCTGGTGAACTGTTCAAGAATTGGCCAGGATAAAATCAAGTTAAAATTTAAAATTGGGGACTCCTCTTTGGGGCCTCTCTCCACTTGGAGAGTTTTGCAACTTTTCTTTCATAGCTTCCTCTCGCTTTCAAATAAACTTACTCAGTTCACTTAAAAGAAACAAAACTTAAAATTGGAGCAAATCAGGACCTCTCCATCTCCCTGTAGATAGAAAACTTAAGACTTTTTAGTAGTAGTTGGATATATCTTCATTATTTATTCATTTCAGGATGCACTTATAAATATGAAATATCATTATTTGGGTTTGTTTAATTTTAAAGCTACCATTAGTATTAATTTTTTATGAACTACTGAGCAGGTGACAAACTGAATAAGTTAAGTTGGTCTCTTATTGAAGGTAAGGGTATCGGTAGCAAACACCTTTGGTGAAGCAAAAATACTGAAGAGTGTGTAAAATGTACTTAGTGCATTAGATTTAGAAATATATTTTTAAGCTTTTATGATCTAAAAATTGTGTTGATGACCGAAAATTCTCCCGCCAGGAAGTTCATTTGATTTTTATCTTTGATAAAATTTGATTTCCATGATTCTATTTCCATGATTCTATTTGTGGCAATGTACTCCATGTGTATCAAAAAAGGAATTTATAAGAAGCATGGTTATCTGATCGAATACATATACATATTAGAGTGTGTTCTCCTTTCTTTTTTTTTGTAAAAAATGTTATAATCAGTTCTCCTTTTTTTTTTTTTAATTTAATTTTATTTTATTTGAGAACATACTGTACAGAGGGGTTACAATTACATGGGCAGGATAATGCATACATTTCTTACCAAGCATTGCAGCCTCCTCCTTTGTTTACCCTTCACCTCCCTTCCCAGCCTCCCCCCTCCCTCCCACCCAATCATACCCCCCCACCCCCCACCCCCCACTGACATTGTAAAGCTGGTTTTGACATGACATTTTGTACTTCTCATTGTTGCAATAGGTCCACCTGAATCCTTAAATGACTTGTTTGTCCCCATCTCCTCCACATGTTATACTGACATCAAATATAGTGAAAGCGGGGGTTACACTGTGGGGGAGGGACATACAAAGCAACAAAGAAATAATCTTATAAATGCGTTAGAAACACATGCATGAAAGAAACAAAAACATTAAAATACATATTTGAGGTTTCGTTTTCCTAACATCACATTATCTGACTTTTTCCGCTTGACTCATACCTATACTAGATATTGCAAATAAGGGAAACCATGGGACCTATGTTTCTTTGGGCCTGGCTTACTTCACTTAATATAATTTTTTCCAAGCCTTTCCATTTCCTAACAAATGGGGAAATGTCATTCTTTCTGATGGAGGCATAGAATTCCATTGTGTATATATACCACATCTTCTTGATCCATTCATCTACTGAGGGGCATCTGGGTTGGTTCCATGTCTTAGCTATGGTAAATAATGCTGCAATAAACATAGTTGTGCTGGTAGCTTTAGTGTGGCCTTGTTTGTGATCATTTGGGTAAATGCCCAAAAGTGGGATTGCTGGGTCATTGGGGAGCTCTATGTGGAGTCTTTTGAGGAACCTCCATACTGCTTTCCAAAGTGGTTGAACAAGTTTACATTCCCACCAACAATGAAGTAAGGCTCCTTTCTGTCCACATCCCCTCCAGCATCTGTTGTTGTTAGAGTTCTTGATTTTTGCTGTTCTAACTGGAGTGAGGTGATATCTCAATGTTGTTTTGATTTGCATTTCTTTTATGGCTAGGGATGTTGAACATTTCTTCATGTGTCTATTGGCCATCCTTCTTTCTTCTTCAGAGAAGCTTCTCTTTAAGTCTTTCGCCCACTTACTTATTGGGCAGTTGTTTCTTTGAGGATTTGTTGTTGGGTGGTTTAATTTTTTGAGTTCCAAGTATATTTTAGATATGAGACCCTTGTCCGTTGTATGGCTAGTAAAGATCTTCTCCCAGTCCGTGGGCTTTCTATTGATCTTGCTAGCTATGTCATTTGCCCTGCAGAAGCTCTGCAACCTTATACAATCCCATTTGTCCAGCCTTTCTTTGATTTGTTGTGTTTCCATCAGCTCTCCTTAAAATGAGCATCTCAGAGGTCCAAATGGAGCTGTAGTGGGAAAGCGATAAAGAAATTGATACTCTACAGGTTTGATCACCAAGGAAAGTTGTTCTGTAATGTTAGTGAAACTTGTTACCCCTTCCCTCATTTTTCTCCCCCCTCCCTCCCCCAATCCCTCTTCCCAAGTTGTACAGATCATTTCCAACATACTGTCTTGTGAGTATCACGGTTGCTTTGGTTCCCCCTTGTCCTTTGTCTCACCATTCTGTTGTTCCCCTTCCCTTCCCTAATTCAAATAAACATATATACAACACCAGAGTACCAAAATCGAATACAGTGACAACAGGGGGAACCGAACAATTTTTAATATTAATTAAGCACCCATTTGATGCCAATCTTCATGAGTATCTCTTCAGAGAAGAGTGAGAAAACACTTTGACCCTCTAGCCACTCAAGTTGATCAGATATTCCCAGAAGAATATATTGAATTCCCCGAAGGAATAAGACGAGGAATCAAAAGATAAAGGGAGGGTGCCCAACTTAGGTTTGAAGTATGTACGGAGGATTCTCAAGGAAGCTATTTCCAAGATGATGAGTGACTAAAAGGTAAATAGCAGAGAGGTTGAAAACAGAAAAAGTGATCCCAATAGAGAGAAGATCTAGGACTCGCATTTAGGATTACATTCACCTTGCACCCATCAAGCGCTTAGAGGCAAGCAGGGGAGGGGCTAACAAACTCAGGCAGGAAGCAACATGGCTCTCCTCTGTTCAGAATCTGACTGTGCCACTTTGGTGAAGTGATCATCAAAATTGAACGGCTAGAATAACACCATTAAGGAATGGGGGGGGGGGAATAAAACAAAGTAAATAAAAAAGCCTCTACGAAGGCACCCAGACATTTTAAACGAATTCAAGTTTGCAGCCATAGACAAATTACATTCCAAGGTGTTGAAAGGACTGAGAGATGCCATCACAGAATGATTGGCAGTAATCTTCAGAAATCATGCAGAAGGGAGCGCTGCCAAAAGATGAGATTTGAGGTGAACAGCACCCTAATTCCTTCAACAGAGGAAAAAGGTAGATTCTGGAAACTATTAGATCAGCAATGCTGATCTTTTAATATCATTCTAGAATGGGTTACTCTAACAAGGAATTGAGAGTACTTGGGGAAAATAATGAGACTCCCTTCAGGATCCAGTCTGAGTGCGCTAAAAGCATCCGTCCTAAATTAGCTTGATTTAATTTTCTGTAGGTTGAGTAGCCCAGGAGATTTCAGGCAGTAGAGAAGCAATATTTGTGTCTAGGTAAGGAGTTTTATGAAATCACTCACATGTCCTTGTGGACAAGGGTAGAGATATGACTGGA
Organism: Dipodomys spectabilis; assembly: GCF_019054845.1. Classification (NCBI taxonomy): domain Eukaryota; kingdom Metazoa; phylum Chordata; class Mammalia; order Rodentia; family Heteromyidae; genus Dipodomys; species Dipodomys spectabilis. Next base: position 4,957,052 of record NW_024870974.1, read on the forward strand.
AGATAGTACACACAGGCAGACGTGCAGCTTAGTTTATGCAACTGCATGCGTTATTACTTTGATACTAGTTTATAGGGATCTCTTTCACAGTATGGTTCACAGCTCTGTCCCTGATTTTATTCATTTTTTGTCACATTTTAAAATGTAGTCTAGGTGATTAAACGGTAGTCTCAAAAAGTTTAAGCAAATGTTTTGATAAACAGAATTCAGGGATGGATGTGGTTGTGTCTGCCTATAATCCCAGCGACACAAGAGGCAGAGATAGGAGTAACATGGTTCCAAAAATGCAAATCCTGTCTGAAAAAATAAACCAGTTCAAAAGGAGCTGGGAGTGAGGCGCAAGTGGTAGTTGCTTGCATGCCACTGTAACCCCCGAGTTCAAACCCTAGTGCAAGGAAGAAAGGAAAGAAAAAAAGAAGAAAGGAAGAAAGAGAGAGAGAGGGAGAAAGAAAGAAAGAAAGAAAGAGAAAAAAAGAAGCAAAGAAAGAAAGAAAAAGAAAGAGGAAGAAAAGGAAAGAGAGAAAGAAAAAGAGATGGAAGGAAGAAGGAAGGAAGTGAAGGAAGGAGGGAGGGAGAAGGGAAGGGAAGGAAAGAGAAAGAAAGAAACTAAGAAGGACGGAAGGAAAGGATTTAACAATGTTTTAGCGGCTAGGAGTTTATGCATAAAAATCAGGACTTAAGATCTGGTAGCAAATAAGAATGTACAATTTTGACTTTTATAATCAGTTAAGAATATACTGAGGGAGAGATAAAAAGATTATCTCAAAGTGATAGAAAGCTAAATTGTAACACCATTGAGGTACTTTTTCTAAACACAGTTTGAGGGATGTATCTGCTTGAAAAAAAGAGAAGGTGAATTCAAGGCAAGACTGGCTAAGGAACATTTCCCAAATGAAGGGAACGCCAATAAGAATGGTTCTTTGGTTACACTTGGACACCAGTGGACCATCATGAGCAGTACTGTATACAGCTGTAAATGATTGGTGGGCGAAAGTAGGCTCTCTTCCCCACATTCATGACCGGCTTTGTCCATTCCAGTGATACGCTGTGAGTGGACCTTACTTCATTCTTAGCTTCAACAGTAAATTATATTCAGTTGATGCCAACCAGAAAAATGTCATCTTCTTCTGCAGTCTAAATTGGATTAATTAATCCAGGCCCAAGTTTATCAGTGCTCAGCATTACCCTGGTTTTAGGGATGGGTTCAGGGGGTGGCCAATTGATGCAAATCTCAGTGTTTTCTTTTTCCCAGCAGTTAATGGGGAGCAGCCTGCTTCTCCTGCGAAGGAGGAATCAGGCAGCACTAATTGCTGCTGGCAGGCGGCCAATAACTAGAAGGGAAGTCAGTCAGGGCACAAAGTTAACACAGAGATAAAGGCAGAGAAGAGCAAACCACAGGAAATGGACCCCGAGCTGTGATTGAACTATGCCTAAATTGCTCTGAGGCTAGAGATTTCAGTCCAACTTTAAGCTAACTTGAGATTGGTTTTCTGTCACTTTTAACAGGAAGTATTTTGACAGATCCAAAGGCAAAATTCTAATAAGCTTATTGTGGACACAGAAGGAAGTCAAGCCATAGAGGGAAATTTGGGAAAACTGAAGAAGGGAAAACAAACGTCTATCCCATGAAAGAGGGAGTGGATCGTTATTACTGTTTGAAAATTCAAGGTTAGGTCTGTTGCTATAGAATTGTGAGAAGGCAAATTGTGATTCAACATCAAACACTGAGAGATAATATTTCTGAGAACATTTCTGGTTTTTTTTTTTAAAGGGACCTTCCGTTGTAATAAGGGCTGTTGTCAATTAGTGAAAATGCTAAAGCAAAGAGTAATGAACCCTACATGTAAATTCTACTCAGATGTAGAATTTGATGGTGCTTTTATCATTATTGAAGCACAGAGAAGGGGTGGTTACTGTATTTCAACAACTTGATTCCTGCCTTCTTGCTCTATACGGTCTGATGGATGTTTTCTGTATCCTCATCCAAAGGGTGAATGGGTTCAGAATAAATGGTTTCTGAAACTAGTTCTAGCTCTAAAATATCCTGCCACCCAAAGGAAAATATTGGAAGTACCACAGCAGAGCTCGTGGTCTGCTATTTCTCACGACAATAGTAAAATCTAACAATGGGAAATTGGAATATCATTATCTCATTCACCCCACCATGGCTCAAAGTGAGAATGAGAGATGCCTTTGGGAGCTATCACTCAGATCCAATTCGGAAGAGACTGTGTATGTACCTCAGAAATGGAATCTTCTGTTGAGTGAATGATCAAAACTCAATCACTCAACACGAATTTATTGAGTACATATATTCCTAGGCCTATACCACTAGCCACTATGAGAGCAGAAAACCCATTCTGCCTGGCTTCATCTAAGACACAAAGTAAATTCTACATTTTTAGATCTACATTCTCTGTTACTCAAAGGCCTCATAAAACCTCTCTTTGCTTTTCTTTTTAGTACTGAATCTAGGATATTCTTAACAGTCTTACTATAGGAAGAAATTGAAAGGGGAATAAAAACTATCATGTTTAAGGGCTTATTAAATCCTTTTGCGAATTCTAGAAAGATCTTTTAAATAAAGATGGTAAATCTATTTTTGTACTACAGACTTAGGTATTGTTACATGAAAATTCTTTAAACATAGTTTTTTTTTTCACTTATTTAATTATTTTTAAGAAAAAAATAACACAACGGAGTTTCCCAAAGTCCTGGATATCTATCTCATAAATTTATCTCATGTATTCCTTACTGTACAGGTGCTGTAGAATCTACTAGATGCAGTTCCTCCCTCCCACGACTCAATGACTGGAAAAATGAAGACGAATGGGTGAGTTATTTTACAATTGTTTTTTGGTCAATTGCTGATCATTGTGGTACATGTTTGCAGACCACTTCACCTGTACAAAATAAGGGTAGACACTAGAAAGTAAAGAATTGGTCTTTGTGTTTACTGATTGGCTACAATTTAAGAAGGAGAGGAAAGGAAAGGTATTGCTGAGGTAAGAAAAAAGTCCTCGAAGGTTCAGAAGCAGCAAGTGGTCACAGGACTGAGATTGCTGAAATTGTTGGATAAAGGAGTGCTTTATGGGAGCAAGAAAGAGGCACTGAGGGTGTGAATGCTGTGTGCGTTGAAAGTGTGCATGAAGTTTGAAGCAAGAGGGAAGAAACATGAGTAATGCCTCATGAAGCATATATTGCATATATTGGTCATGAACTACAGTTTGAATTACAGGGTAAAGAGACTTGCTGGAAGGTACTATAGTAGATGGGAAAATGAAAGATAGTTAACTCATTGCACCAAGGTAATTCATCATAGATCTCCCTGTTTTGGATACATTGGTTTCTCAGGTAGTATAAACCACATCAGACCATTATCTGAGAGATTGGGTATATGTTTTTGTATATGTGTTCCATTTATATGTTCTTTCTCACTAAGTAGTTTATGTTTCATGCACCACTTCTGAAAGAAAGCATACCCTCTGTCAATAATAGAGGCCCAGTTCTGTTAAGGAGGTAAGAGGTGAGAAGGGGAAAGAACAGGCAAGGACATTAAGTTTTCCAACCTGGATTACTAACAGAGTCCATCGCCCAGCTGACACATTCACAGCATGCAATAATGGAAGCTTTTGACGAATGTATTTGTATAGTGAGCTGATGATAATGTTAATTAAAACAATCATAAACTGTTATTCTAGAAGAACTCAACTTGGTTTTGGTTAAGTGTGGAATGAGAAATTAAATAAATACGTGTGCTTTTTTAAATTATGCATTTATTTAAGCAATTGTACAAAGGGGTTAACAGGTTAGTTTACAAGTATAATGCATTCTGATCAATAGCATCCCTTTGATCATTCTCCTCAATCCCTCCCAACCCCACTCACCCTCTCGTTAAAGAAATTATTCATTACTGATTATATAAAACTATCCAGAAGGTCAGAGAATAAAAGTTTGCTTAAGGCCCTGAAGTTTGAATTCAAAGATTCATGCTTTCATTTGGCTTTTTCTCTCAAGGCTGGTGCTCTACCACTTGAGATACATATCTGGTTCTGGCTTTTTGCTAGGTTAATTTAAAATTAGAGTCTCATGAACTTTTCTTCCTGAGGTGGCTTTTAACATTGGTCTTCAGCTCTTGGCCTCCAGAGTAGCTAGCATTACAGGCATGAGACACCAGTGCCCAACCCACTTTCATTTTAAAATATTATTTTTATCTTCTCATCTTGGATGACACATGAACAGCCTAAGCTCTCCTCTTCTGGTTTGGATGTCATTAGAAACATTAGAAACACCAGGGTACAATTTCTTCCCTGGAGGAAACATACGTTATATGTTATGGATGTGTTCTTGGACTGTGTATATGATTAATAATTTAAAAGCTCAATATACTGAGAAATGCCAAATTCATTTTGGGAATCCAATAAGAAAATGAGGATACTGCATCTATTACTTATTTCTGTGATCAATCATGTTGATGGGTACACAATTACTTTGGGGAAGAAAGTAAAATTAAAACTAGAGATAGATCCTAAGACAGAAATAATACAGAAGCTAGAAGGAAAACCCCTAAAATGTTAGATGGACGTTTGAGCAACATCATTTTGTTTAAATCTATATAATATATAGTTTGATTTCTAAATAGTACTAAGAGCTAATTACACTGTTGGCTATGAGCTTAGATTGCCATCCCTTTTGGAGGGAGGAGGGCCACAGTACATGCAACTGGAGGCTGATAGAGTGGAGGATTGGGAGTTGAAGGAAGAGAAGACCATCTCTTCCCATGTCTTCTAGTTACACCATACAGAACAAAGTTATGACCCATGGAGGATTAGGTAAATGATGCTTCACATTTGTTAAGAGAGAAGAGTGATTAAATTTTTTTAAGAGCTAAAGAGAAGAAACAGAGAATTCACAGTATAGAGGATTGCGTACATAAATATTAGTGAGCTATACTTCATTTTTGTCTTCGGGATTAGCAACATCAACATATATTAGTAAAGTACGACTTTCAACTTGGTCTCAAATTTCACCAAGTGAGAATGACTGAGGGGCAAGAAAGCTCTGGGTGGGGGTGGAGTACGGTGGGGGTTGGGCACGGATGTAAGAGAATGCAAATAAGCAATGTAGAGCAAGACTCAGCCAGCATGCCCTAGGGAAAACAATAGAGCCACCACCCGAGATTCAGAAGAAGCTGTAAATTGGACATTGGGAAGATCAAGTTTCACTAGAACACAAAGGAAATAAGGAAGCTCAGGGCTGAGACTTAAAATATAAGGATTAGCTATTAATAGCCTAGGAGTTCCAGAAGGACCAAGGCAAGAATATAAGGCGGTGTGGAGGAGGAAGACTGAGCCATATGGGGTAAGTATCCCCACCATGATGGACAGCTTGGGAATGTTGAGTCAGGTGAACTAATAATGTGGAACATGGAATCGAGTTCCGGTGTTCTTTTCTCATGGGATTGTTGTTCTCTTACCATTTTTTCAGAGGACAAGGTGCAGATTCTCTGTAAAAGTTGTTGGAGGTCTCCTTTGCTTTGCCCAGGGTAGAGTCTAGAGGAGTCATTGCCTAACAAGAGGACCAGAAACCTTCCAAAGTTAACTCAGTTGTGCCAAAGTTAAATCCTGGCAGGCAATTCAGATATGCAAATCTAGGTCTAAATCTTGTTAGAAGTTTGCAAAGTTCCTGTATTTCCTTTTGCAGGAACATCTTATAATAGTTTGTAATCATAAAGATTGAATTAAATTGCACATGTATTTATTTATTTAATAGCTAGTTTTCCTCACTCAAACCAACAGAACATATGCCTCTATTCACTAACAAGGTCTTATATATGCCTTATATAAAGTCTTATATATACTTACATACCTCTATTATTCATTAATAAGATCTTTACCCGTAGTAGTTACTCTACCTGTATCTAACACACATCCATGTATCCATGTCTGTGTGTCTATTTACATCTGTGTATGTCATTTGCCTTTTGACAGCTATATAACTGGAGGAAAATTGCAAGAATAGATTTTACTGATAATGATCATATCTAATTTCATGGATTTGCTCCCCCAACCAGCTACTTTCATGTCTCTTTATCCATGGTGAATCAAGGTTGTTTTCAGAAGAGCAGTTCTGTAATGGAGTTTGGGTCTATAGGTTGTCCCTTGCTGGGATGTCAGATATCATCTTCTGCTGTTTATTTCAACTGTCTATCTTATTAATATGGCCCTGATCTCTTTACTAGTAATATCTTTTTGTGTGTGATAAAAAATAATTTTTTCATTAATATTATTATGTGGTATAGAGGGACTACCCTTTCACAAGTCAGCTAATGAATATAAATATCTATATCTATCTATCTAGCTATATATATATCAATGTCATCTCTTTCTTATATACATAAAATGTCATCTCTTTCATATATATATATATATATAATATATATATATCAATATATATATCAATGTCATCTCTTTCTTACCATTAATGTCTTTGTAGATTTTCCTCAAGGGAAACAAAAATCAAAATAGAGCCCTGATCCAAAGAATGAAATATTTAAACTTGAAAAGAAGAGAATTCTTAGGCTGAGAAATCACTGGGACATCCTTCTTACAGTTTAAGCCAGTGAGCAAAGAGATTATTTTTATGTTGCCTGGAACTTTTCAGTGATTATTTCTTATAAGTACACTTATTTCCCCCTTTTTTGTTAGATCCTAAATGCCAAGCAATAGGTACTTAGAGAGATGCTGTCTCAAAACAGTTTAAAAAGTCCGGGAGATGTTAGGTCAGTGGTAGAGTGCTTGTCTAACACATGCAAGGCCCTGGTCCAAAAAATAAAATAAGAAAATCAATGCCTAGTAATACCTATTAACAAAAGCTTACACAATGCAATTCTAAAAAAACATTTACACAAATACAAAGCTTATACAATAAATTCTACTGGCTATGTATGTTTGTAACGAATGACCAAATGTCTTACACACACACACACACACACACAATCCATAGGAATCCACGAAAATTTCCAAAGAGATCCATTAATAATATTATAATTATAATTTGTCATACAATTTCCCATGGTTAATGTCTCAGACGTTTATTTTTCTTTGCATTGAGAAATAGCATTTAAGCAGGCATGGTGATTTACAAGTATAATTCCAGCTATTGGGGAGGCAGAGAAAGGAGGATCATGGTTTAAGGCCAGCCTGGGCAAAGATAGTGAAAGACTTTGTATCAAAAGCAGAGTAGAACCAAAAGTCTGGAGGCTCAGCACAAGTGGTAGAGAGATTATCTAGAAAACTCTAAGCTAGATTTAATCCCCAGTATGCAACAAGGGAAAGGAAAAAGGGAAAGAGAAATGGAAAGGGAAATGGAAAGGGAAATGGAAGAGGAAGCTTTGATCCAGAGTGCTGATATAACATTGGGTTCTATTGTTAGTCAGTCTTTGAGGCTAACCACAAGTAGTTAAATTTTCAGAAGCCTGAAACTGAAAACAAATAAACAAAACCTCCAAAACCCATCGGTTTTTATTTCCAATCCAATCCTGGCCTTGTCCAAGCGAAGGGTAGGTCTTCAAAATCTGGAATATTGCAGAGTCTGCCTTCAATCTTCCTCAGGCTGCAGGGCAAGGGGGAAGGTCAGAGCTCAGCCTCCTGACTCCTGATTATAAGCACAGCACAGGAGAAACAGTGAAAAAAAAAAAAAAAGACATGAATTCATTATCGAAAAACAGCAGGAGCAGGCACTTCCACGTGAATTGGGAAGGAAATTTCTTCGAGGGTCTTCAGAATGCAGAGGAAAAGGAGCAGTGAATCTGAAATACAAAATTGAAAGGCATGGCAGATGTATGATTCTAGTTTTCCAGATAAGATTCCTTCTGGAATTAAAAGCATTTGAAAAGGAGCAAGACAACTGGGCTCCATATGTAAACATGGTTTTGATTGACACGGTGAAGATGTTTATTACAAAAGTTAATGCAGTGTCAGGGTGGAAGATCAATATTTAACCTGATTTTATTGTGAGCTGTGGGTCTGCCTGGAAATGCAGAATGGAAAATTAACAAACCAGAAACAAGGAAATGTAGAAGACTTTCTCATAAACAAACTGTCACTCGATAGACACTGATATTTGTAATAGAAGCAAATAAGAATGACTTCTATTCTTAGGACACGCTCCTTCCATTGTATGTTCCACATTTTTTTATTAATATATTTAATGTTAATTTGCCTCAATATCCTGGTAATTGCAGAATTTAGGGATCTACTCTGTCTGTTCTCCTGATAAGTTAGATTAAATACTGAGGGAGAGTGGATAAGTACTTCTTCAAATCAGGTTTAAGTATGAGCAGGGAAGTACTGTGACTCTCTACAGATAAAGAAAAAGGGCATGGTGCCCATGCTATGAGTCCAATACTGAGTCCCTGCCCAATGAGACTGTACTTCATATATTCAACCTTTTCAATAGAAAAAGTCTTTAGCTATGTAAAATATAAAATATTCTGTAAGCTTTAGTTAACTAGTCGCTAGCTGTAAATAAATAAATAAATAAATGCCTGCTTCTCTGTCACAGAAATAAAATTATAATTCAGGAAGCAGAGAGATGGGAGTTCAACACTACCCTCACAAAAATGTTAGCGAGTCTTTATTGCAAAAACACTTTTGGAATGGTGATTCACAGTCTTTAATCCTTGCTATAGAGGAAGGAGACATAGGAAGATCACACACTCCATTCCCAGCCCCCACGCCCCCTCCCCAAAAGAGTTCTTATCTGAAAAAGAAAAGAAAGCAGAAAGAGTTGGGAGGCTTAAGTGGTAGAGTATTTGCTTAGCAAGTATAAATAGTAGCAACTAAATGCCTTTAGTTTAAACCCCAGTAGTCTGCACTCTGCAGAGTATAAGTCTGTATATATAGACACACACATATACATATACATACATACACTTATACATATGATTCTTGATAGAGAGATGCACTTTTTTGGGGGGGTGACGGTCGTGGGGTTTGAACTCTGGGCCTGGGCCCTGTCTCTCAGCTCTTCAGCTCACAGCTAGCGCTCTACCACTTGTGCCACAGTGCCACTTCCGGCTTTTTCTGCTTATGTGGTGCTGAGGAATTGAACCTAGGGCCTCATGCGTGCAAGACAGGCACCCTACCACTGAGCCACCTTCCCAGTCTGAGAAAGGTGCTTTTTGCTGCTCCCTTTTCATTGGGCAAGTCGTACTTGGGTTATTGCAATCATTTTCCATAATCCTCTGGTGCACCTGGCCATTAAGGGCAGCAAATTGAAAATCAAGGAGTCAGCCAGTTAGTGACACTGTCAGCAATAAACATAAGAAGGGCAGGGTGGCCGCCCAGTCCGGAGAGCATCCGGGCATCATCTGTACATCTTTGCCCATCCGCTGGGCACTGTTAGTGCCCAGGACTTGAATAAGAGCCTTTGGGTAACAGGCAGGTGCTCCGTCTCCCCTGTGCCTCTGTCTTCATTAAGTTTCGCTTGCTTCTGAGCAATTAATTTGGAGTATGACTGAGGACTCAGTGGGAGCCATATATCTATTCATAAATAAGCAGATCATTTGTTCAATCTTGTGTTTACTCAGTCCTTAATATTTATTGGTTCCTGTTTAGAACCAGAGAAGCACATGGATATACAAAGAGAATGGAGTCCATCCCTGTAGTAGAAATGAATGTGTTCTAATATAGCGCACTGGAGTTTCTCTGTGTATTTTACATCCTGTCACCAGGTAATCCTCTCTGAGACAAGTCCATTGTTCTAATTTACGTGGGCAATTAAACTAGATGAGTTGCCCAATTCTTCTTTTTCTGTTTACAGATTGCTTTTGCTACTTCTTTGAATTGTGAGCTTTGAAAACGAGCCTTTAAAAATACAACTAATAGAAAAAGTTGACTTTCTGACTTGAAGAGAGGTTTGTTAGATACCTGACTCATTGTTCCTTGAGCCAACATTGGGGACTTGCTGGTTTGACAGCTACCCCTTTTCAAGTAGATTTCATGGGATTCTGGTCCTCAGGGCCAGTGCTTCAGAATCAGATGGACCTTCCCGCTCGTCATTTTGGGTAAAGGGTTAAAAAAGCTGAAAACCTTGAATCAACACTATCCTAAGTCCTTTTCCCTTTTTTTCCCCTTTCCTTTATTTTCTGTCCTTTAAAAACTATTGCTCTATTTTTTTCATCTTCTATTTTTAAACCCAGATTTAGACTTGTCACCTCCAATTCCAACCCCAAAATATGAAGCACAAACAAGTATTTTAAATGAATGCTTACTTAAACTTCCTTGTTCTTATTTTTCAAAAGCAGATGAGATAAATTCTCTATCCTTATCTCATGCTAGAAGCTGTTTTTTTTATATATATAAATGAACCAGTTTTTTTTTCTAAAGTGAACAAGAACAAAGAGACCAGGAGGAAAAGAATAGAAATTTCACTAAATTCACCTCACTTCATTTGTTCTATTTTTGTCTCGAATGATTTTTATGATTAGTTAGTATTTTCAACAGCCTATTAGACAAGAGGAAGAGAACACCCTGACATGTGATTTCAACTAAAATGCAGATTTCAATGGAAAATTATTTTTGATGATATTGTACTCTTTCAACATTCTCTGGGAAGTAAGCAAATAAAAGTAATCATTTTCTTTTTCCTTTGCTTTCTCTTCTTCTCTTTCTTCCCCTCTCTTATTTCCTCTTCCTCATTTCTTTCTTTCTTAAATTTCTTTTCATTTTTTCCTTCATCTCTAAATAGTAAGCATGTACCAAAACTCTGCTAAGTGCTGCAGAAAAGCAATGAACATGGCCCATGTTTTTGCAAATGTTATGATGGTAGAGGAGTTGTAATTCCTTCTTTAAGTGCCTTTGATTGTGTGTTCATGAAAGGTCTTTATAAGGGAGATGCATAGCCTAGACTTGAGAAATCTGAGAACCCTTCTCCATGGACAGGTAGAAGTCTCAGGAATGGTAATGGATCATTTAGGCAAACAAGAAACAGAAATTGTTGGGGAGTCATTGGTAATATCAAGAATAAAGTTATGGAATAAAGAGAAAACATAGGATTTTTGTCAAGATCAACTTTTTTTTTCTGATATTGAAAACCCATGACTTCTAGATTATTGTGCTCTTTTGTATGTGTATATGTGTGTGTGTTTCTGTTTATCTAAATAAGAATTATCCTTATCTAGAAGAGTAGAATAGTTGGAGAATTTTATTTAGACGTTTCTGGAGAGAATAAAGGAACCCTAAAAATACAAACAATATAACAATAAAAGCTTCTACTTACTGGTTTCTTCAATGATGTGGCTATAATGGTTTTAAATGATTTATTGAAAGATAAATTGTCATCTGGCACTGGTGGCTCGTTCCTGTAATCTCAGGTACGTAAGAGGCTGTTAAGACAAATTCACTCTACCACAGAACTTGTTGCTAGATGTTGTTGAATAAATGGGTATGCATGGATTAATTTCAAAACTACAGATAACACAACAAGGATACATTATTAGGTAGGGAGAGATGAGGGCAAAATGTTATTTGGAGTTGCAAGTTGTGTTACTGTTGGAGACTCATTGATTAATAAAATAAAAGCCAAGTACTAGACTACTGCTATCTGCTGAGGTTTACTCTATAATCTAGACCTAAACCTAAGAAGAAAACACCTTTCTTCATATCTCACAAGCAATTGCCTACAAAGGAGGAGAGGAAAATAAGAAACAATTCCTATTATCTGTAGAAATCCCTGACACCAAGGAAGGAAGTAATTCCTTTCAGTTTTTACTGGGATCTTTAGCTTCCTGAAAACTCCTTACCAGCTGGGTGCCAGTGTCTCACACCTATACTCCTAGCTAGATCTCAGGATGGAGGGTCTAAGCAGGGCAGGAAAGTCCATGAAACTTTTATCTCCAGTTAAGCACCAAAGAGCCAGAAATGGAGCTGTGGCTCAAAGCTCAGGAACAATGCTCAGCCCCTGAATTCAAGCCCTAGAATGGACACACATACACACACAAAAGGAAAACACTTCCTTACTTACCTTCTGCCCCTCAACTTCTTATGGGGTTCAGTCAGCAAGAAATAATTCTTCTCTTTGCTAAAGAATAGCCAGAGAGACAGAGAGAGAGAGAGAGAGAGAGAGAGAGAGAGAGAGAGAGAGAGAGAGAGAGATCTACATCTATCTATCTATCTATCTATCTATCTATCTATCTATCTATCTATCTATCTATCTATCTATCCAAAATAAATCCATGATTCCTTTTATTCTAAAATAGAGGGACGATATCAGGTTAGGCGGTAAACGGAGACTTGGGTAGAGGGATAACCTAGATGGAAAGCATCTCTAAATGGCCAGGGAAGGCTTTAATATTTTACATGTTTATAGAAAAGTCATGAGAGCCTTCCAAACCAAAAAAAATAATAAAAGAAAGAAAGAAATGTCATGGAAACATGAGGGTTGCAGTGACGTCTTATGTGAGCTCTGTAGAAAGCCAGTGTTCTGAGACAAAACAGAGAAGCAAAAAGATAGAAGGTTTCAGGAACGGGGCATGTCAGGAAATCAGTTCCCAGGGCAGGCTGAAAATCCAAGGCAGAATTATGCAGTTAGATTGGAGTAGAAAGCTCCCCAAAGAATCCCCAGGCTCAACCCAGAAGCCCCCAAAAGGCCACCTAAGAGAGAACACTAGTTTGTTGTTGTTGTGTGTTTGTTTTGTTGGTCATGGGGCTTGAATTCAGGGTCTGGGCACTGTCCCTGAGCTTTCTCACTCAAGATTAGTGCTCTACCACTTTGAGCCACAGCACCACTTGTAGTTTTCTTGTGGTTAATTGGACATAAGTGTCTCCAGGACCTTCCTGCCTAGGCTGGCTTTGAACCACAATCATCAAATCTCAACCTCCTGAGGAGCTAAGAGAAGTATAGGCATGAGCCACTGGCACCTGACAAGAACACTTTAAATATATATATATATATATATATATATATATATATATACATATATATATATACATATATATATGTGTGTATATATATATATACATATATATATATATATATATATACATATATATATATATAATCTTTTCTTTTGGTCAGTAGTGGGGCCTGAACTCTGGGCCTAGGCACTGTCCCTCAGCTCTTCAGCTCAAGGCTGGTGCTCTACCAGCTGAGGCACAGCACCACTTCTGGCTTTTACTGTTTATGTGGTGCTGAGGAATCAAACCCAGGGCCTCATGCATGCTAGGCAAGCACTCTACCATTGAGCTACCTTCCCAGCCCCTATATATATTTTGAATATATGTATATACACACATACAGATAGATAGATAGATAGATAGATATTATCTTTAAGTAGTTGCACAACGGAGTGGCCATTCAGCAAAGGCCCTGATCAGACATGAAATGCCAGAAGCTTGTCCCTGTACTTCCCATCCTCCAGAGCTATAAGTAGGCATTTTATGGTTTTAATAAAATTACCTGTCTCAGGCATTCTGTTATGACAGTAAAGTAGACTATGGCAGCTCTTTTTTCACCCTGGAGTGTAACAGGAGATTGGAGGCCTTAATTTAAGGAGTTGAAAGAGACTGGATTTGCAGATACTTTTTCCCAGAAATCCTGCATCTAAATGCCTGTAATTAAGGAAAAAGAACCCAGGACGATGCTGAGGAGTTGGTGAGCTAACAATAAATCCAGGCCCTTCTGAGTAATGATAAATACATCGGTGATTTCTCCTTCCTTTGTGCACAGTTTGTGTAACTATACACCCTGATATTCAGGAAAGTCATGAGCCATGTGGGGAAAGCTAAGCCACGGAGGAGAAAGTGAGGAGGGGCAGTGGGGACCTAAAGTGTAACTATGCCTCCCTTTCTTCCTAGTGTATTTCTTCATACTTGGCTTTTTTTTTTTTTTTAAATAACAAAGTACTTCTTCCGTCGCCCTGGGGAATTTGTGAAAAGTGATTTATAAATTATTGCAAAGCACTTGGAAAGGGGAAAGCACTTAATAACATTCCAAACCAGGCCATGCACAGAAAATTTGCTGAGAGTTGTGGGGGAATTTCTTTAGGTTTTTTCAAGTCCCAATGAGACTGTGAAAAGACGGATATGTTTTTCCTTTATGTGAACTTTAAGTTATGATGTGCATAAACAAGTAACGTAATGCTGTTTGACTTCTTCCAGACAAAGGAATAGAAACACCATATTTTACCTTTGTATATCTTCTGCACCTTTTTCTGCACATCTCTCTCAGCCTCTATTTTTAAGTATTTACTCATAGCCTCCTGTGAAATGACAAAAACAAATCCAATAATGGAACTAATTAGGAAGCAACATTTCCTAAACAAATGTATATATTAGGTCTACCTATATTTGTATTTTTTAATTTACAATAATCCCAAAAATGATGAGAGGAAGAATGAGTAAGTCAAGCTATGTGTTCTGGATTCAGTATGTCTGTCCAAGCATTCTAGGCACCCTAGAGCAGACTCGAGTATAAGACAGGTGCTTTAACTTCACATAGCTTCCAACTCAGTAATAGAGATACTAAAAATAGCAGCTGAGAGTGATAAAATAAACAATATAAACAAGTATGATATAGCAATGTTGTGTGTGTGTGTGTGTGTGTGTGTGTAAGCAGCTTCCTGATAGATGTTTCATCTGGCAATTATGGTATCATAGATTTTTGAGAAATTCCCTTCTCCGAAAGTCCTTTGTGAAGCTTTTTCAGCAACTGTATTTGAAGCAATGATGGCCTAGAAATTTATGTGTCAGGCAACACTTGAAATGGAGAAACCATCTCAGAATAAAAAATGGAGCGTGGTACCAGTGGCTCACACCTGTAAACCTAGCTACTCAGGAGGCTGAGATCAAAGAACCATTGCTCATTGTCAGCCTGGACACATAAGTCTGTGAGATTTCATCTCTAAAATAACCAGCAAAATACTGTACTGGAGGCTGGCTCAAGTGGTAGGACACCAGCCATGAGCCAGCAAGCCAGGTAAGAATTTTAGCTAGGGTACTGGCACACATACACATACCAATCAAAATGATTTTTTAAGTCATTTTTAACACTAGTGAAGCTGTAAGTACATGACACTTTTCTGCATGAATATTAAAGTTCTTAGGAAAATTTTGTGTGTGCCTGGCTATATTTCTTAAAATGTCAACTGATTAAGTACTGTTTGATTTAGACAATTTTAAACTAGATATTATTCATTGCCTAAATTTTGTCAGCTCTTTCAAAATGTGGAGACATACAGTTAAAAAAAAATAAGTATGAAAATGGAAGCTTAATTTTGGACCTAATCTCCTGCCGTTCCTGGTTTTCTTGCCTCATTCCATCTGTCTGGCCCTACTTGTTCTTTGGCCCATATAAACATCCTGGTTATTCAAGATTCCAAACATGAGTTCTTTATATCTGTGTTTTTTTGGGGAGGGAGATTTTTATTTTTATTTTTTTACTTTTGCTTATGCTGTTTTTATACCTAGAATATTGTTTTCTTCTAAGCACAACTGATGCCCATAGTACATTCCTTTAAGAACCAACTCATGCAAGTTACCTAGCTACCCACTGTTAATGGCACTTTGTTATCTTCTCAGGTTCTCTAGCATTCTGAGTATATTTACTTTATATGATTTACCTGATGATTTTAGATTATACAATTCGTTATTGTGTTCTTTTGCTTACCTTCTAGACTTATTTGAGGGCACACATTCTATTTTTTTGGGGGGGGAGTTGTTTTCCCAGAATATAATATAATATCTAGAAGTTAACTGGAGTTCAGTAAACAAAAAGAAAACTGTAACAATTCATTTTCAATGAAGCATGATCGTCTGGAGATTTAAAAAGAGAGAGAGGGAGAGATAGGTCATTTCAGATTAGTATTCATACTAACTTGGAAATTCACTTTCTATTTTAATCTCTCTTTCTTCTTTGAAACTTCTAGCTAAAAAAGCAAAATCTTTCTAGGTCATAGGATTGGCAGACCGGCTGTGACTGCCTTGATGTTCTTTGGAAAATAGTTGGGAGGCATGCGTCTGTGGAAAACACTAAAGAAAAAGACAGGGGAAGATAAATTTCAATTAAATGGATGATAAAATATGTAAGATATATATCAATGCATATCCACATATGGGGGAAAAAAAGAAAAGCACAAAAAGAATTTCCTCTTTGCTTCAACATTTAAGCTACCAATTAGTTTCCACTTACTGAGGAGCAAGTGAGATTTTCATCCTCCAGATCTGGTTTTCTTACCTCCTCCCGCTTCTGCCCTTGCTACCAGCACTGGGGGCCTCAGACACACTTGCTCAGCTTTCTCTACTCACTCAAGTGGTAAAGCTGATGTTAGTTTTTTTGCTCTCAGACTTTACTGCTCAAGTTGGCTCAGAATGGTAGTCCTTAGATCTCAGCCTCCTGAGTAGTTAGTATTATCCGTGTGAGCCATCGGTGCTTGGCTGCCTGCCTGTATTTTGATAGTTGTGTCCGAAAATAAGTAATGCAGAGGGGGAAAAATCCCAACAACATGAAAACTTGAAATTAGTCTATGACTTTAAGAATTTCATCTAGAACATTATTTGAGGATTTAAATGTATGAATTAATCAATGCTCCTGGCTTCATAGGGTCTTTGATAATAGTTAGAATTTGAATGATATTTATATCTATTTTTTAAAATATTCTTTAAGTCGATTATTTTTGCCCAGTCCTGAAATTTGAACTTGGGGTCTGGGCACTGGCCTTGAACTTTTGCTTAAGGAGTAATACTCTACTACTTGAGCCATAGTACCACTTCTGCCCTTTTCTATTTATGTGGTACTGAGGAATCAAACCCAAGGATTCATGCATGCTAGACAAGCACTAAACCATATTCCCAGCCCAGCCAAAAATCCATTATCTTTGTGTGTGTGTGTGTGTGTGTGTGTGTGTGTGTGTGTGTGTGTGTGTGCATGTGCCAGTCCTGGAGCTTGAACTCAGGGCCTGGGCTCTGTCCCTGAGCCTCTCTGTGCTCAAGGCTAGCACTCTACCACTTGAGACACAGCACCACTTCCTAAGTCAAATATTTTTGTCACACTGATAAAGTCCCCCTCCCCATATATGAGAAATATTATATTTGTTCCGTTCATACTTGGAAATCCTAGCTCTGCTTGCCTGATGAGACACTTGATCTTGATTTGTATCAAACTGGGGACTTCATTATGAACATCTCAGACCTCTGAGGCCAGGCTTTGGTATGGATAAGATGAAAAGAGCAGCCTTCCAACCCAGTATTCCTTTTTTACATTTTTGTCACACAGACTTCCATTTTCTCTGTCGATACAGAGAAACCAGAATCCAGGGATCACAATCCTAACTCTTTCTGACTTCTGTAGTTTCTGTGCTATGATTTGGGAAGAAGAGTCTTGGTAGAGATGCCCTGAGACCCCTGTCTCCCTGCAGGGGTCTTCTCTAGGCTTTGCTGTGTCCAAGAGGGCACTGAGAGAGCATCGTCCAGACCTGGACATTCCAGGTTTCTAGCCTGCTTTGTCCCTCCTCCTCCTAGCATAGGGAATCCCTTTTTAGTTTGAAAGAATTCTTTCTCTTTTAAGTTCTTAAAAACATTTGCCTTTACCTATGACCTCATTTTCCTCCTGGGCCTTAGCTTTTAGAAATAAAAGCCAAGAACTATTTTGCAGGAAGCTGCTATTGTGGCTTTTTTTTTTTTTTTTTTTTACTTGATCAGGTACTTTCTCTGTAGCAAAAAAAGAAAAAAGCAGACTGTCTCCCCAATTTGAATTGAGGGAAAGAAAAAGTGAAAATAGAGGTAAGAATGTATCTCAAAAGAGAATCGAGTTATAATAAATATAATAATTTTTAAGTGGAAGAATGAATTTATATTTTACTCCAACTGCAGGCTCTTTCCACTGTAACATGCATTTTTGTGAAAAATGCAACCATTTGGCTCCTCTGAAGAAATTAAGAAAACAAGGAACTGACATTCTGTCAGTTTCACTACTTACATTGGTTAAAATACAACCAATGATGTGTGAAATTATATAATTATTATAGGAATATAATTTGTTAATTAATATTTTCACTGAAACTTAATTGGAAAATTCTTGCTTGCACAATTTTTTTTTATTTCTTCCACTCCCTTGGGTAATATCTTTCACTCTTTAGCATATTTTTGGCCAAATTAACGTGCTTGTCATGATAAATTGAGAATTATAAACCTAATGATCAGGTTTTATTTTGATTACTTATCTCTATTAGAAACGTTAGGCTTCTGAAGGAAGTTAATTAAAACAAAACATCAGAGTTGTGATAGCTACAAGAAAGATAATAATAAAAATATCTGACTTGAAATGCATTTAGCAGAAGTGACCTCACAGTCTAGGAAACTGGGGCTTGAACTTATGCCAGTACTAGGGCTTGATCTCAGTACTATCCCTTAGCTTTTTGGTTCAAGGTTAATGCCCTACCACTTGAGCCAAAGCTCCATTTCTGGCTTTTTCCTGGTTAATTGAAGTTAAGAGTCCCATGAATTTTCCTACCTTGGCTGGCTTCAAACTGCAGTCCTCAATTCTTAACCTCCTGAATAGCTAAGAACTACCTTGCTGGATGACAGTAATGTTTTCAGTCATCTAACCAATAGTGGTTAATTGTGCCAAATCAGCTGAGCCACAGGATGCTTGGTAAGGGCTGTTGCTTGGTGTGCCTGTGAGTATGCTCCCAGAAGGCATTAACATTGGGATTACTATAATGAGTCAACACATTCTCCTGCTCCAGTGTGGATGAGCACCATGAAATCCGTTGAAGACCTGTATTGGAAGAAAGGCTAGGGAAACAGGCACATCCATCCTCACCAGTACTCAGACACTGACACTGTTTCTTAAGTTTGGGACTTGGACTAGGAGTCACCCTATGGCTTCCTACTTTTCTTGAGGATTAGACTTCAGAATTACACCATTAGTTTTTCTCAACCACCATCTTGGAGCTGGCAGATCATAGGACTTCTCAGTTTCTATCATTATATGAGTGAATTCTTCATAATGTTTCTTTATATTTATCTACTTATATTTCTACCTTTGAACCATGCCATTCATGATCAGGTCCAGGCTCTGCTGAGTATGGTTACTTTTGTGCACACCATAGGTCCCTTCGAGGAAGAAAGAAACATTTCTAAGTACTTGCTGTAGTGTCTCATAGTTGTTTATAAAGATCTTTCACCTAAATTATATATTCTGGGTCTTGAAACTAGCATTAAGAGCCAGGCATCCGTGGCTGACACCTATAATCCTAGCTACTTAAGAGGCTAAGATCTGAAGATCATGGTTTGAATACAGCCTGGGAAGGAAAGTTGTGAGAGTCTTATGTCCATCACCAATGAGCTGAAAGTGGAGCTGTGGCTCAAGTGGTGGAATGCTAGCCTGGAACAAAAAGCTTAGAGATAGTGCCTAGGCCCTGAGTTTAACCCCTAGGACTGGTATGCATGCGCATGCACACATGCAGGCATGCATACATGCATACACACACACACACACATACACGCACACATACCAAAAAACAACAACAGCAACAACAAAAACCTTGCATAGGCCAGGAAACTCATGGAAGAGTTGTGATGTTTCTTTGCAACAGCTGATCTCAGCTTGCATTCATCCATTTTTGACCTCTTTTTATTATACAGCATGCACTTTCAGTGGCTCAGGCTTTTCTGCCTGTTGAAACAGACGTGTGGTTGTAGAGATACCAGCAGATCCACAAATATCAACATGACTCATACCCCTATTTCCCCAGTCTCAGTTCTGCCCTTTTGATCATGGTACCACTTTTTTTAGTGATTCTACCCACTTTGCTTCTGAAATCAAGCGCCTACTCTTATTCCTGAGCCTAACATTCCCATTGCTAGCAATGAGTTAAATTTTATATCAACAGCACTTATTATTCTCAGCTTACATGGGTGGCACATTATTTACCACCTTGGTAAAGTTTAGTGTGGCGCATGAGGTACTGGCTTTGGTGACTGATGTAGACAGGCTATTTGAGAAACTGAAATAGATTTATCCAGATTTTTTTTGTCAAGAGGAAGAGAAAGATTTGTTTCATCCAGTTATTAGAAATGGTCTCTGTAATGGAATATGGATAATCCATTCACATTTTTTCCATGACCTGAGGGAAAGTTTCATAATTGTGTGTAATTCTATTTTCTATTATGCTAAGTTTAGAACACATCTTCTCGATTATTCATTTAGTTTCCAGATACCTGAATAAAGAAAGACAGTGCTCAAAATAGTGGGCATGTGATTCCATTTTTCTGAAACTCTCTGGGGAGTGAATGAATTCAGATTCCTGGGCCTGCTATGCTTAGAGGCAGCAGCCACAGGAAGCCATCTTTCAGCCTAAGAAAGAACTGATTTCTCTGTTCCTGAAAGCAATCAAACATGGTGAAGAACCATCTGTCATGGATGTGACAGAGAAAATCTCCTCCCCCACCCACCATGCTCCACTGGGTAAAAAGTGCTGATACCCTTTGAATAATGTTTGCTTGACTAGTGGGGCCTGTGACACTTGCCAGGATTCATTTGAAAACCAACATAATTACAACTAGTCTTTGCAACTTAGTGTGCTACTACTGGTAGGAGCTCTATGTGCTAATGCTAAACATTCCAGAACCCCCTAAAGTCTCCCTGGGTAGATTCCTGAGGCTCAATTTTGATACTCCAGAAGCCTTTGAGCTGTTGCATCTGCATTGTCTAAGGATCTATCTGAACGTAAGGGATGGCCAGCTATGAGAATCTGGAGCCCATCTGCTCCCTCCGCATTTCAGGGACGCATGCGGCATGCTTTGCTATTGGGAGAGATTTGTTCAAAAGGTAAATTAGAGCTGTAGAATGGAATAGGTTACTGGCTCTGTGGATATGAGCAGGTGACCAGCATAAGTGCCTGGAGCACATACTAACAATTATATATATATAAAAAATAAGAGTGGCTGTTGGTGGCTGAGAAGCGGTAGCAGAAAAGCTAAAACAACTTCTCAGAGATATGAAAGGGTCAGGGAGGAGATGCAGTCACTAAGAACAGGGATGCTACAGTCCTATAAGCCTTCATTCCATCTGGATTCTAACCCTAGCCAGCTCTGCAAAGTTAGGTCACACCAACAGCCTCAAGGGTAACTGTGAGGATAACTAACATTGTGTTTGATATGCATAAACACCTCACCTAGTACCAAATAACAGGAGCTCCATTATTAATAGCAAATTATGTTTAATGGACATTTATGTCCTATTAATTTTTATTGCCTATCTCATCTTATGTATATTATAACATGTTATTTTACTAATTCTTACTAATAATATAATTCAGAAGCACAAGTAATTACAAATGCAAACATTAGTTATGTACAAATCAGGAGTCTGATTGCACTTTTTTGTGTAAGTAGGTGATTTATTAGCTTTATTTTTTATTACGTATAGTCTACACTCTGTGCTTACAGAGTTACCTCAGAAGTAGTTTTGTTTTTTATATAATTAAAAATATTTGTAAAGTTGTACAAAGGGGTTTCAACTCAACATGTGAGTTTATGAGTATAATGTATCTTAATTAATATTACCCTTCTGTCATTTACCCCATCTCTCCCAACCCCCTCCCCCCTCAAGTTACCTGGTGTAACTGGCAGATATGTTCATTGACCATTATGACTATTTTCATCCATCCTTTCTTTCTCCATTTGTTTTCCCTTCCTCCCTTCATCCTTCTCCCATCTCAACATGTGTTTCAGCTTCTTGGTATTCATTTGTTACATGAAACAAGTCAGGTTCAGAGAGACAAAGAACACATGTTATTTTTTCTCAAATGTGGAAGTTAGATCTACGTTATAAGCATATATGAAAATTCTGTGCATGGGAGGATTGCAATGGTGTAACTCCTTTGAACAATTAACTTAAAGCTTAACAAAAGGAGGGACATTTTTACATATTGCTCATAGCAGCTACTTTTTTTTGGGGGGGGGTCCGGTCGTGGGGCCTGAATTCTGGGCCTGGGTACTGTCCCTTGGCTCTTCAGCTCAAGGCTAGCACTCTACCATTTGAACCACAGTGCCACTTGCGGCTTTTTTTTCTTTTTTTGCTTATGTGGTGCTGAGGAATCGAACCCAGGGCCTCATGCATGCAAGGCAAGCGCTCTACCACTGAGCCATCTTCCCAGCCCCAGGAGGGACATTTTTAAACAGTCATATCACATTATACATATCATGTGCCAGATATATGAAGTGTATTTTATATACATTTGCAGATGACAGATCATAGGACAATAAAATATATGTTGTTAGGTTTATAAAAATGATTAAAATGTGTTAGGTTTATAAAAATGATAGCCTTTACATTCTTATGATCAGTTTCTCAATCATTTCTAAGAACCAGTCAAAATAAAGAATGTGCAGCTAAGCCATGCACCAGTGGCTTATGCCTGTAATCCTTGCTGCTCAGGAGGCTGAGATCTGAAGATTATGGTTTGAAGCTAGCCCAGGCAGAAAAGTCCATGAAACTATCTCCAATAAAGCTGGAAGTGGTGCCATGACTCAAGTGGTAGAGGACTAGCCTTGAGCACAGAGAGGCTTAGGGACAATGCCCAGGCCCTGAGTTCAAACTCCAGGACTGGCCAAAAAAGAAAAGAATGCTCTGCTCATTAGGATCAGGTAGTGTCCCCTAGAATTCACTAAGCTGACCAAGGATACATAGCATAGCAAGGAACTCTGGCTGCCCCAGGCCTCAGAAAATACTTACAACCTGACCAAAGCCTAAGATATAGTGGAAACATCTAGAAAAACACAATTGGAAACAGAAGTCTAATTTCAACAGAAGAGTAGAATTAAATTTTTTTTAACTGTGCATTATTTCCACAGCATCCTTAGAAAAGAAAATTAGAAAATGTCCAGATGGCACTCACTGAAATTCCAGTAGCAGCAAATTTTTTTCCCTCTTTTTAAAGCAATTATTGTATCCCTTTTAATTTTATTTTAAGGAAAGTTTCTTGCTATATTCGAATGCAAATGCAAATCCAAGTAAAAAATGCAAGAGGCACTGAACTTTCCAGTGTCCTGCTTTCTGTGGTACTGGCTCAGAATCATTGTGCTCTCTTCTGCTTCTACAGTGGATACTTGGGATATTTCCTTGGCTGCCCAACATTTGAACCCTTCCTGTGTTTAGAAAATGCACTGATTTGTGAGTCGTGTAGAATCTGGTGGAGGGAGCGGCACAGGCAGAAAATGTTTATTCCCAGTCTCCCTTAGCTCAATGTATTTGATACAGGAGACTTGAACTATAAATCTGTGCTAATGGGCTAAGCTGAACTGTAGATATAAGAGGGTTGAGACTGTGTTTGCAGGGACAGCATGCAGCAGTAGTGTTTTGGGCTCAGGGAGGAGCATGGTACAAGCTAGGAAGGAGTTCAAATCCTCAGTGGGGGTGGGTATCCGTGTGTATGCTCATTGGAGTGGGTTTTGTGAGAAGACTTGAGATGAGATCCTAACCACCACTAAACCTTCCTGATCCTGCCCATATCCCATGCCTCATTGTATAGTTTTACTAGTAATTTCCATCATCTGCCTTTCTGTTTAAATTCTTCAAAGTCCATTTCTGTTGCTTGCTGCTAGCAACCCAGCTTGGCATTCATCCAAAGATGGTGGTTTCTTTCTTAGTCTACTGCTCACTCTTCTCTGGAGATGCAGGCAGGCAACAGCTGTATCCTCAGCATCAGACATTGTTTACATTCCTGTCAAAATCTGGATGACTAACAGTATTTTAAAATAAATGCTATAAATTTGATGGTGTTAGCATCATTTGAAAGCTGGTTGTCTTCTGCACATGAAAGAAGGGAATTAAACTTCCAAAGCAAAAAAAAAATAGAGAGAGTGTGTGTCTATAGTTTTGAATGTTTGTCTTTATAAAACTCAGGTTGGAACTAAATCCTTGTGCAATGGTGTGGAGATGGTGAACTTCCTGGAGGGGATGTTTAGGAATTAATGGGCACTGCACTCATGAATAGGTTGATTCTCCTATAAGAAGATGTCTCTTCCATTCTTCTACCCTTAGAAGAATAGGAGTACTATCTTCTGTCATATGTATCCTTTCAACATGATGCCATGTTGAAAATGAAACCAGGATTTTACCAATCACCAGCCCTGTCAACACTGTAACCTTAAGAACTTTAAGGAATAAAATTCAGTTCTTTGAAATGATCATATTTGTAGCATTTTGTTTTAGCAGCAGAGAATAGAGTAAGACATACAGATTCTCCAGAGGTTCTATAATGGAGCGGAACATCACAGAAAGTACCTCTTTTTGTAATATATAGGGCTATGGAACAAGATAAAACTTTAACACATAATTCTAACAGTGAGCAATTGGATGAATATGAATGTCAGAAAATTATAGGCTACTTAGACTTCTCTGAACTTAAAAAAGATGGTGTTCTTTGGGTAAACTCTAATTTAAAAAATAATCTACAATTGGTTATTTCAAAGCCCGATGGAAAAATAAGAGGTCCTTGCTTCTATCATAGCAAAAGTGATTTTACAGCCATCCACAGACAGATATGGGTTTTTGGTGGGGGAAGGGGAACTTTAGGATTAAGGTAGAAAGTTGTAAAACCTTGGGAGAACTCAAGAATTAGAAGAATTTTTTTTTTGAAAATTGCCCTTACCCAGGTTCCAGGCTTTCTGAGCATAGCCCATACTCATAAATGGAGCAGTTCTACATGAACTCAGCTATCAGTCTACCTTGCTTGGTCCTGATATCAGAGCAATCTGCCAAGAGATCCAAGAGGAGTCCTTTCTGTTTATGCCTCCCTTGCTCATGGAGATCAGGTCTTGCCAACTTTTTGCCTGTGCTGACTTTGAAACATGATTTTACCATCTGTTCCCTGTGTAACTGAGATAACAGGAAGGACCCCCCCCAAACCTGGTTCCCATTTTCCTTATCTATTCATCCATTGATGGGCAACTAGGTGATTGTATAACTTGGCTATTGTGGACAGTGTTGCTCAGCATAGAGATGAAGAAATCTCTGCAGTAAGATAGCTTTGATGTTTGTGTGTGTGTATGTGTGTGTGTGTGTGTGTGTGTGTGTGTGTGTGTGTGTGTGCACGTAGCATCTAATTTTTAGTGTTTTGAGAAGCCTCTATACTGATTTTCATAGTGGCAGTGTTATTTTTACATTTCCAGTAGCAGAGTATAAGCGTTCCTTTCCTTCCACATCCTTGAGTGTGTGTTCTTACTTGTTTTCTTGATGATAGCCATTCTGACTGGAATCTCAATGCAGTTTTGATCTACATTTCCCTAGTGGTGAGAGGCCCAGTATATATGGGAGGTTTACCTAGGAAGATCACAATCTAAGGCCAGTCTCTCAGAAAAAGCACACACACACACACACACACACACACATACATGTATATATATCCCTATATCCCTAAAGGTCTATATTTATGTATAGATAGTAAGGGCTAGACATGTGGTTCAAAAAGTACAGTACCTGGACCTCAGTTTCTTTATATACAATTAATGAGTTAAATTGATGCTCTCTTTTAGGCATAACATAAATACATTTATGAGCCTATAAATTTGGACATATAATTAGAAAAACAAACCAATAACTGTTAGTTTTATATTACACTGTTATAAGTAGAAGTATATATTACTATTCTTAGCACATAATAAAATAGTCTCAGCCAAATATGTTATTGTTGTATAATTAGGTTAGAGGTCTAGTTGATTTGATATGAACGTTAATCTGTTATTCGTTGCTAGATATATTTTTTTATGTAATCTGTAGGTCATATGTGAATATAGATATAGAATAAAGGAAGATATTTGTATCAATACCAAAAGTGCAAAGTTGCAGAATTTCTCAGAAGAGCAAACAGAAATGGATTTTTATTTTGAGGATTAAAATATTATTTCTTTTATGAAGAGTGATACTTGGTCATTCTGGTAATACTAGAAATTAGAGATAAAGCAAAACAAGTTTTCTTAATCTACCACCCAGAGAATTACCATTCTTAGTTCTTATTCCTTGCTCCCAGAAATGATGCACATTATTTTTATAATTTTCCTCTTCTGTGTTAATAACGTATTATAAATCTCTTCCTCTATTAATGATTATTTATTTATTATTATAACAATTATTATTATCTGTGGCATGCTTTGTTTTATTTGCAAGATGAATTGTGAGTTCTGCTGCCTTTCCCAAGGTCCAAGCTATTTTGAACTTGGATTAATTTAGAGGAAATATGGCTCTACAGCCAAGCAAAGATGCCATCTTTCCCACAATTTACTTGCCATAATCTAATATTAGTATTCATCAATCCCTGTGTGGAAGTCCTAACACCTCAAATGGTAGTAGTAGGCTGTGAGACCTTTGGAAGGTCGTGTGGTCATGAGCTGTGCTGAATGGGATTTGCACATGTTCTCATGAAGAAAGGTCCCAGTGAGCCCCTCCTGTCATGAGAAGACAGAGCTAGACATGGATGTCCATGATGCAGTGTGATTTCCTGAACCAAAAGTGGGTCTTCACCACACACTGCCTTTGCTACCTCCTAGATCTTAGACTTCCAAGTCTCCAGAAATGTGAAAAAAAAAAGCCCATGGTTGTTTATGTTCTATCCAATTTATAGTATTCTGTTATCACTGCCTAGAGAGACTATCACAAGAGACTTAGTGAACTTCCTTGAACTTACATATAATGGTGTCTTTCTGAGACGAGCTAAATGTCAAAATTTACCTTTCCTATGGAAGTATGTTTTAAAGAACTTCATATCTTATTTGAATACATGAAAGCCTATAGGACTTGCAAACTGTTTTTTAACTCTGTAATTATTATTATCTTTATGTAGCTGTACAAAAGTGTTGCCATTTAACAAAGCAGCAATATACAATACAATATAGTTCAATCAGTGTCACTCCTTACAATAGTCTCATCCATCCTTCCCCTTCTTGTCTGCATTTCTCCCCTTTTTCCTTCATTCTACCCCTTTCCTGTTGGCCCTGCCCAGCCCCTTTTGAATACCCACTTCCTGGTGTTTCATTTTGCTGAACTTTGATTTTTAGTCTGGAAATTTTGATGAAACTTCTTACATTTGAGATTTACAAAGCCAGTACAATGTAGCTTTGCCAAGTGTTTATAGGCGCTATATTTAAACACAATTGACTAAGTTCATGGTCTATGCCTTTTTGACTATACTATATTAGTAGCATATCTTTTATCTAACTTTATAAAGCTCCCCTTACAAGAAAACTACATAAAAATTATAAAATCACATTGAAAAACTATAGCATATATTTACTTTAAGTTCTTCTTATAAGAAGACTATACACAAATTAAAATCAGGTTTAAGCAGGCAAAATGTGTGTGTGTGTGTGTGTGTGTGTGTGTAATTTAAATAAAATCTTAAAAAAATAACAAGTACAGTCAGTATTAGCAGAAAAGAGGAAAACAATCCAAACAGAGGAATGTAGTTTGTTCATGTGTTTTGTAATTCACTATATTGCCTTACTAACCTCTATACTTTGGTAAGTGTGCCTTTTATAGTTAAAATAACCCTGTTTGTGTTTCCTTCCATACTATGCTTTTTCCTTGACTTGCCCATGGTTGTGGCATGTCCTTTCACAAATGGCTGAGATCTGAGGATTCCATTTTGAAGCTAGCCCAGGGCTAAAAGCTAGAAGTGGAGTTGTGGCTCAAAAGTTAGAGCACAAGCCTTGAGTGGAAAAAGTCAAATGAGAGCTTTGGACTGGAGTTCAAGCCCCAGTACCAGCACACATCCACAGATAAACTTTTTAAGCACCTGTACACAATAGCTCATACATGCTCTGTTTCTGTGGGAATGTCAATTATTTTTGAATTCTTCAAGTCATGGTAGCCTTTCACCAGATTATGCATTTCTGTAAATTGCCAAAATGAGAGTCAGTACTATCTGATTATTAAGCATGACTCCGATTATTGGTTGAGTAGATATGTAAAGAGCCTAAGGATTTCTTTGAAATATCCAGTGCTAGACAGTAGAAGCTCTGATTCTTGTCTCTTGCACATGCCAGCAAAGAACAAGGGATGCTGCTTAAGGCTTTTTTCTGTTTCCTTTGCCCTGCCTTCAGAATTCTGTGACGCACTTAATCCGGGTCTTGTGCCCTGTCAACTTCTAATAGTTCTAATTGCCCAACTATCTGCTCTTGCGTGATCATAAAATCCTTTTAACGTTTCTCTTTTCCCCTTAAGAAAATGTATCCCAGTTTCCGGGACGTGACCTTTAGCTGCTTTCAAAAACACGCAGGCAGAGCGAGGATTCATCCAGGCTCTCAGCGATGCAGCCTCATCCGTCATGGACTTCCCACTTTCCCTTTAATGGCCTAGGGTGCTTTGCTGGCTTATTCGCTTTTCATGTCATAAATAAGTTTGCCCTCTAGTCCGGTCATTTCTTTGCCCCACCCCCCACTCCCCACCCCGCCTTTCTCTTCTGGGTCTTTTTAAGAGTTGCTTCCAAGTCGGGAGGATTTGATTTTATATTTCTTCCATGTTTTTCAGACCCTGAAAAATGGAGGGGGAGCCTTTGCTTTGCTGTATCATTCTAGAAGCATTACATTTCCACTGTGATTTTTTTTTTTTCTTTTTTACAAAATGCTACACAAATTTACCTCTTGTTTGTGAGCTTGGCATTCTGGGAGATGCTGTGTCTGTAAAAACCACTGCCCTGCTACTTACCCTGACCTTAATTCACTGGTTAGTGTTTTGTTTGTTTGTTTGTCTAAATTAATGATTTTATGCCATCTATTGTTCCTGTCTTCCCAAATTTCTGGGTTGTCTCAAAATACCTCTTATCTTCTAGTTGAGATTAAATCATATGCTTAATGAAATTTAATCATTGTTTCCTATATCTCTCTTTCCTTTGTGTCCTAAATATTACTGAATCTTAGCCTGGGCATTTTTTCCTTGCTTTTTAGGGGATGTACACATTAAATTTGAAATCAGCAGTGCACCAGATTCAGTCTCAATGTAATCCTGTCCTATACTGAGGTAATTAAAATTTTCCACTATTACTACTGTGCCATTTTCTTCTCTCCTCTCCTCTCCTCTCCTCTCCTCTCTCTCTCTCTCTCTCTCTCTCTGTCTCTCTCTCCATCACAGTGCATTGCATAAACCTATCATTCAGCAATTTTGAAAATCTCCCCGTCAACAAATGATCCTCCTTTAAAAAAATTCTGTTGATTTTTACCATTAGAAATGCTCATATAGACTAGTCATTAAAAGTCTCATCAAAGCCACAGGATTCATGTCCTAACATTAACAAGGTTTTTGTTGAATAATAATGGACCACTTTAGGTAAGTAAGCAGTTAGATGGGGTGGCTAGGAAATGGTTATGATCTATGCCCATGTCGGATTGCCTGTGTTGCTTGATGACCTTATTTTTTTAAAAAAAATGGCTGCATATGTTTAAAAAAAAAAAAAAAGAAGCAGAACCCTGTGTAGAAAGGGAATTTTGAAAAATCTAGGATGAGTCTTTGGACTGTTTGCTGCCACTGCTTCTAGGCAACAGGCAAGAGATGTTTACAATCGGAGCTCTCTCCTGCCCCCACCTCTGGAAGCTTTTTATCTGCTGCTGCTGCTGCTGCCGCTTTGGGATTGGTAGAACCACAAGACCCAAGGCCTGATAACGCTCCTCCTCCACCTCCCCGGTCTCCAGCCCCCAGCTCTTAGGGCCTATCTAGCTAATCGTCCTCTTTACCACCCAGGCTTCTTTGTGGAAGTGAATGTCATATTCAGAGAGGATAGTACTGTGGAGAGAGGAAAGGATTTGATTTTCCATTTTACCCATAAGAACAACAACAAAAAAATAAAACAGCATCAGGAATCACACACCTCCTTGTCTTGATGCTTAACTTACCTCCACACTCACCTGCCACTACTTTGGGCTGGTCCCAGTCACCAAGGTTTTCCAGCTAGCTATAAGCAGAACTTAGAATAGAGACTCTCCACCCTGGTTTCAGAAAAAAACAAAAACCAAAACCTGTTTTTGTTTGTTTGTTGTCTCAAAAGGATGTTCACATTTTCCCAGAATGCTAAGCAAATAGAAAGGAATCTGACTTTGATTTTACTTCCTAAAAACATGCAATCTTTATCAGTTTCAGAAACAGATGGATGTATCTAAGCAAACAATAACAGTGTATCCAATGCTAAAGGTAACTTGTTTCTGGCCTTGGGAAACAGGCTTTCTTTCTTTTTTTTTTTTTTTTTTATTTTGTGGAAAGCAGAAGGAAGATGTTTGAAAAGGGAAAGAAAGACTTGCTTGAGAGACTTGACGGGAAGAAAAATTGAGGACTGGTGTGTTAGGCCACATTTACTGGTCCAGTTGCCAGGAAACCTCTGTCCCCTTGTTTTGATAATTCTCAGAGCTGGTTCCAGCTGACCAACAACAAGAGCTGATACATTGTTAACACGGCAGCTCATCAAAGGCTGAATGAAAAATCAGTAATGCTCTGCAGTGCCTCAGTTTCTCCCCTTCACGGAACATTGGACTAAAACATCTTTTAGAGTCATTTCTCTCCAGCTTTCATCTAATTAACAATGGGCTAGTTTGAGTGAAGTCTTAAGAGTTTGTTAAAAATCTAGACTCTGGTTTCTAATGCCTAGCTTATAACCTCAACTGTGTTGTTTGTCTTCCTTCCTTCCTTCCTTCCTTTCTTCCTTTTTTCCTTCCTTCCTTCCTTTCTTCCTTTCTTCCTTCCTTCCTTCCTCCCTCCCTCCTCCCCCCTCTCCTTTCCTTTCTTCCCTTCCCTTCCCTTTCCTTTCTCTATTTATCTGTAGAGAGGGTACTTCATTGGGTGATTATGATTTAATGAGATAATATGCATAAAGCACATAGACCTATCCTTGGAACTAGGTAAGCACTTGAGAAATTTTAGCCATTGTAATTAATAACTTTTGGACGACTGAACAGAAGGAACTGGTAGTTAAAATTAATCTTCATGCTCTTTGCTAGCATAGTTACAGTCACTAGCTACATTTGTTAGCATTTAATATTATTGGGGCCAGGCATTTCCAAAATTTGACCTATCAAAACAAGAGAAGTCAATCTAAAATTATATGTACAATCATGCTTAACCACAGAGATCAATGTCCCTTCAGGAAGTCAAGATGGCTTCTTTACTCTTCATGCATCTGCAATTCCTTATTTCCTTAAAGCTAACTACAGAATACCAGTGCCTGACTTTTTTGGGAGAAGTGTATTAGCGATATGATTACATTTGATTTCCAGCCAAACCTTTAAAGAGTGGGGTTATCTCCCGGTTGTATGGAGTAGGAATTAGACCAGCAGATATGAAATGATTTTTTTCTGATTTTCCTAGCTATTAAGTGACAGAGCTGAGGGTGACTGAGCCTTCTGATTTTAATACACTTTTCTCACTATGTCCTTGGGCTTTTATCATGGGAGGTGGGGCACTGGATAGATGGGTCACTGGTGGGTTGAAAAGATAGAATGGGAACAAGGATCTAAGAAGTGGGAAAAAGAAGAAAATAAAGGTACAGAATAATAAATTATTTAGATGTGGATCCCATTGTGACTTCTGAAGGAAGCCTGCAGACTCTAGCATCCATCAAGTGATGAGCATCAAAGCCTCAGTGTTATTTAAAGACCCATTCAGAAAAAGTGTGACTCTGCCCCTCACCCTCACTGCCAGCCCAGGTACAAAACACAAGACCCTCTCTCAGGAACCCCTTTGTCATTTCTGTCTGGATTTCCTTCCTGTTTCAAGCAGGTTCTTTTGCCATTTGAGGCAAAAGCTTGAGTAGGCCAAACCAAATGAGAGCCTGGCAGGAAGTGTTGAATTATGATGCTTTAAATATAGCATGTTTGGTTAAGGCTGTTGGTCATAGACAGTATGGAACACCTGTACTTGAAATCCAGTCCCGGATACCATTTCATTTTAATTGAAAAGTGTTGACTTCCATTTTTAAGACTGTATTTGACTTGGGCCCTTGTTTCCTTAGAGATCAGCAGCCTTCTTTCATACCCTCATAGCAACTGGGATCTACTAAGAAGTATGTGGCCATAAATTTTCACTGCCACCGGCAGGTGTGGTGTGGTGTGTGTGTGTGTGTGTGTGTGTGTGTGTGTGTGTGTGTGTGTGTGTGTGTGTAAGAGAAAAAGAGGGGGAGAGAGTAAGAGAAGATTGCCTTTCTCCCCTTTCCTTCTCAGTATTTTGTACTTCTTTTTTTGAATTTTATTTTATTATAAAGATGCTGTACAGAGGGGTTACAGTTACATCAGTAAGGTAATGAGTACATTTCTTATAGAGCATTATCTCCTTTGTTTTCTTCCTACTATCCCTTTCCTCCCCTACCTCCCTCACACCTCTTCTCCTCACTGCCAAGTCGTAAAGTTATTTCCAACATAGTGTCCTGTGAGTGCCATTGTTGCAATGGGTCAGCCTGTGTCCTTGTTTCAGGATTTTATTATTCCCCTTCTGCTCCTCAAATTAGATAAATGTATACACAAGATGTAGGGCGTCAAAATCAAGTACCGTCACTTTCTTCTTAAAGGATATTTTTGGTAGAAAAATCATGGTCTATGAAAGCAGTGAACTGCTTCATTTACTCTAACTCTACCTGATCAGAGACCCAGACTAAGGGAAGAGGTTTCAGGAGGAGAGATGGGAAGTCGTTTTGTAACCCCCTCTATTTGAAGACCTTCTGAAAATTGAAAGATGGAATACAAGTGATTATAAAACATACCTGACCTCACCAGGAAAGGTACCACACAGGACCTGAATGGAGTATCGTGCTGTTTTAAAGCTAAGAGAGAGTATTATCCTCTGTCTCCAGGAGTATCAGTAGGTTTATTTTTCCTTCCTTAAACATATTAAATGTAATATGAGCAGAGAACAAAGAAACATTTCCTCATTAAGATGGAAGTAATGAGAGACAGAGTTAGTGTTGCTTGGATTATTAAGAAAAAGCAATATTCCCCCCCCCCCCCCCACCAAAAAAAGAAAAAGCAATATCCAGGAGAAGCATCTAAGGACAGCAGGAAAGAACTGCTCAGGAAGCTCTAAAACCAGCGAAGTTATGGTGAATAAATAGGTGAAACTGAGCTACAGAGACCACACACACACAGAACTAGATTAGGATGGTGAGGGATTTAGGATCATTTTTCAAGAATATTGCATTTTTGTGACTCAGTCTCCACTGCAGTCCCAGTGTGTAGTCATAGAATTTGCTGGGGGGATGTTTTATGTTAATGTAGCCACTCTCTAGCTTGTTGTATTGAAAGAACTTGCAAGTGGGCAATGTGGAGCCGTTCAGGGACATTATCTCCACAGTTGGTAGATTGAGTCAATTGTAATTCTTCTCAGAGCTACCTGGCTCCTGTGTGGATGGAGTGTTTCTGCCACCAGGCTATATCACATTTTATGCTCCTAGACCTAGAAGCCAGGCCATGGGACATTGCCTAGACTGGTTGAAAGCAGATTAATCTGTGTAAGTCTATACTAAATGAACACAGAGATGAAGGTAAAGAATACCAGGTTGCAAATGGTAGGATGAAGTGAACAATCAGCATTCTTATTGATAGAATGCCTACAAACCTACCCACTGGAATGTAGGACCAGTAGGATCCAATTTTGAATCTCCCAGGAGAGCATTCTTTTGGGTAAGGAGTGTCTCAGAGACAGTGAGCATTTTGAATCCTCTCACAAAATGGCCTGATCACTTTATATATTATACTAATTTTTAAAAAGAACCAGTAAAAAGAACCAAGCAACTTTGCCCCCCACATTGAAGCTGAGTGGACAGCCAAGGACCCAGAAACAGAAAGAAAAAAAACAATAAAACAACAATGGAAAGAACGGGACATGGAACATTAAATGCATATAAATAAATGGTAAAAAGCACTTTGAAGAAGCATTTTAAAAAAATTCAGGAAGCAGAAAGAGAAACCTTTTAGAAGAGCTTTTATAATTAATAACTTCAGATAAATAGTGAAAGCCTGCAACTTTTAAATGAAGGAGAAGAGAATGTAAAGAGAATGCAGAGTGCTTTGGAAACAAAAGCGAGAATAAAATATGTCTCTGAAAGATGAAATGATGAAGTCGATGAAATCTTCTCAAGCAAAATAAGATAGAAGATAGGAGAGCAGGCTGCAGGAAGGTGGATTATTAAAAAATGGGATATTCCTAAGAAAGAATGGAAAAAAGTTAAGGAGAGAAAATGATCAAATACATTATTTACGTCGTCAAGACCTTAAAAGGCTAGTCTGAAGATGGAGTGTCACTATCAAGAATGGCTCAGCCCATCACTGGGCCTAAAAAGATGATTCTAAGTCTTATGAAAAATATAAATAAATAAATAAGGAATCAAAACAACATCAGATCTCTAAAATCTATCCTCAAAAACTAAGGAAAAATAGAAATGCCTTCAAAAGTCTGAGGGAAATCAACTCAGAGAGATATAGAATTCTTGTAGTCCTGTTGAAATCTAATAAATATAGCTGTAATAAAGACAATATGAGTCACAATCTCAGTAGAAATTTGCCTTTGATTATTATTTTTTTTTCATTTGGGGGAAGTTTCTAGAATCTGTATTTGCCAAAGGAAAATCAAATAGGAATCCTTAACAGAAGAACAGCAAATACAAAGATAAAAACAATAGGAGAAAAAAACAAAAATAAGATGGCAAATGTGATCATGGAACTAAACAGTGATAATATTTACAAAGGGTTAATACTGTTAAAATTTAATATTAATATACTGTCACTTGCTATTGAGAGACTTTGTTTTTTTTGAAGGGGGGGGTCATTTGTGAGTCTTGAACTCAGGGCCTAGGCACTGTCCCTTAACTCTTTTGTTCAAGACTAGTGCTCTACTATTTTGAGCTACAGCACCACTTCTGGTTTTTCTGGTAGTTGATTGAAGATGAGAGTCTCACAGACTTTCCTGTCCCAGTTGGCTTTGAATCTTGATCTTCAGATTTCAGCCTTCTAGGTATCTAGGATTATAGGTATGAGCCACCAACGCCCAGCTATTGAGAGACTTTTAATGAAGGAAGTATATGTACATAAACATTATAGAAGTGAATGTACATGTAGATTACAGAAGTATTTGGAGGCAATATAAGAGAAGCTATTCTAGCTGGGAATGGAAGTATATACCAGCTGGCTCATCAAGTTGAGTTGGTGGAGGTGCCTGGGGGTGCGGGGAGCAGGAGGGAAGGGGCAGGTGCTTGCCTACTTCACAGGACCTGGGTAGCTGGGGTCCTCATGATGGTTGCACACAGTGTGTGCAGGATGCGTACTGTGGGCTTGGCTCTTTCTCTTGCTCAACCCAGCAGTGTGGTAACCCTGTAGTGTTCCTCACTGGGCTAAGTAAAAGGCTTGTATGTTTGGCCTCTTGCTCATTTGTTTATATCCTGGTATCTGACATCTGGTGTGTACAGTAACTATCATCCAAATAAATGATCAAATAAGAAAATACAATTCAAAATCAGAAGGTGATGTGAAAAAAATAATAATCCAGAATTCATGAGTGAAACAAATGCGAGGAAAAAGAGATGTTTTATTATTTCAAAGGCCCTAAGTCATAGAGACTTCTATCTCCTTCACTGTGCTCTCTTAAAAGTCTCACTACCATCAGATGTCCTTTTATATCAAATTTCAATTTCAGCTGTAGCGTTGAAGATCATGTTCTATTCATTCCTTTTTGGATGTGGAATCCTGTCACAGGATGTATCACGGGCACTCCTGAAGTCCTGGCGCGCTGAGCGGATGATACATACTGGACAAACTCAAGTCACTAGTGTGCTAAGATTTCTTGCAAACGTCTTAGACCTGGTGAGAAATCACTCACATAAGCAGAGTTTCAAAAAGTGCTAGATGTAGCTAGAGGTTACACAGCTTTTGAGAATGGCGAACTGAAATTTGGGGGACGGCATGACAGAAGGCATGCTTGGATTTGCCTTCCTGACTGGGTACGCCAAAATACTGCTTGGCTTGTGTAGCTTCTGTGTCTACAGGTAGGAAATTCTGTGTTTTTACCTCCACTATGGGAAGTCATCTCCTGCACCTGTGTGTTTGTGCCCTCCTGCAAATTATATAATCACAGCTTTTTTGACATCCATGAAATCCCTCAAAAACCTTTTGAACAAAAATTCTTTCTACTAACTTTGGTTAGTTGGACAGAATGTCTCTTTTCAGGAGTCATTTTTAAGTCATCTAATCACAATGATTGCATTCACCTGGCATGAACATGTTCAAGCTAGAAGAACATTCTTGAGATTTTTTTTCTTAGCAGTTTAAACAAAGCTGTTCTCTGTGTTTTATTGTAATTTGATTGAAAATACATCATCTTTGACATTATAAAGATTCATATTCAGATTTCAGTTTTGCCATGTACTCCTAGTTGGCAGGAAATTATTTAACCATAGACCCTAATTTTTAAAATAAAAATTGAGGTAAATTAGAGAAAGATGTATAAAATTGTAAGGATTGTTATGGTAATATGAAATGTATGAATAAATATATAAGCATTTATTGAAAGTAAATTTGTATTTATCTATTTATTTATTTGTTTAAAATTTATTTATTTTGCAATACAGGGATTTGAACTCAAGGCCTGGCACTTGGTAGGCAAATAGAGTGACATTGTTCAAGATACATTGTACTTAAAAAATGACATGTTGAAACCCTGTTGCACACCCACTTAAAGATAATAATTTTAGAAACCTCAGTCCCTAGCCAGTAATCTATCCTGCATCATATTTCCTACTCTTTGAATTTAACCTGTCATTTTTTAAATAAAGGTTCTTTACTTTTAATTGGGATTGCATTGAATATATAGATCCATTTGGGGAAGAAAACTTAAAAAATAGCTTTGCACCTCATAAATGTGGTATTTTTCTCCATTTGTTTCAGTACTCATTACCATGTTTCAACAAACTTCTTTTAGTTTTATGAGTAGAAGTTTTAGACAACTCTTGGTGAATCCTTTCTTAATAGTTGTTATTATTTGAATTAAGTATCTCAAGCCAAGCATTAGGTAACTTAGGTAGGCTTAAAAAAAAAGCGGATAGTAAGAATATTGAACCAGAAAAGAGTTGTTTCTTAATTGCATTTTTTAAAAGATGATTGTCTTTTGTAAGACTGTTTTGGTATTATAAACTCATTGATTAAAGTGAGTCATTTATAGATAGTTATGAAGTATATAATTAGTTGAATGCTTTTCTTGGTGCTAGATTAAGGGCAAATATCAAATTCTAATGGTGACAATAAGAAAACTGGCTTTGTAGCCTTTCTACTGACATCCCCAGGATGCTGACCCCTAACCTGGATTCTTCAGTCAAGGATGGAAGAAGCTCCAAATGCAAATGCAGCACACAGTAATTCCCCTCAGAGTGTGGGAACTTTATGATAACAGTGGATATAACACAGAATTCTGTTTAGGAGTTTGCAGGAGAGACAAGAACTGTTTTCTGAGAATATATAGGTACTCTCTATATCATCAATGAGAAGAAAGTGGGTGGCATCTTTCCGCATCAGCCTTAATAGTCTGTTCACTCAAGTTAAAGTTTCTAGCATGTTCATAGGTAGCTAAAGGAAGGTACTTTTAAGATCATGCTAATCATTAGGAGAATATGAATCCACATTATGAAAAACCATCATCTCACTCTAACCAGAATGGCTATTATTGAAAAGGCAAAACAACAAATACCACAGGCTGAAGACAAAGCACTTTGAATGAAAGGGAGGTGGGGTTTTCTGTTATTTAAAGTCATTTTTAAAATGAGTTAGGAAGTAGATTGGGTATTTATTAGGGATAATGCTGTGTAGTATATATGTCTGAATCCTCTATATTTGTCATCTAGCGCTTCTTTCTACCTTTTCCCCTTTTTTTCTCTGCACCAAGGATGTTGCCCTAAATGGTCCAAGAAGTGAGAACTCAAACACTCTGTGAGGTTCTGCCAGCAAAGAGATCAGAAACGAATCAGAGATGGGAAGTAAATGAGATCAGGGAGTACTTTCCTGTATCTCCTGAATCCTTCCCATCCAGGTCACAAGGCTAACCATTGTCCTAGGTGGACCTTTGTTCAAAGTCTTGCTGGGTTAAATGTGGGTACCTTTTCCCTGCTCTCCAGGTAACATCTCCCCTCTTAGTCCCAGGAACAACTGTCACTTCTGATTTCCCTACATTGTACCTTTTATTGGCATCTCAGTTCAGTGTTCTTGAACATTGTGATAGTGATGCAAATAAGCAGATCCACAGAATATGAATATGGCTAGTCAATCTGAAAAATATGGAATCAACCCAGATGCCCCTTAGTGGATGAATGAATCAAGAAAATATAGTATATATACACAATGGAATTCTATACCTCCATCAGAAAGAATGGCATTGCCCCATTCATAAAGAAATTGAAAGACCTGAAAAAAAATTAAGTGAAGTAAGCTGACCCAAAGAAATATCATGGTTTCCCTCGGTTGTAATAAATAGAATGTGCCTATAAACCTACAAGTAAAGCCAATGGGCAATAAAAGACAAATAGTTACACCTGGGCATGATTAATTAAACAGCAGTCTGAACATTCACACATTGAGGACAAAGGAGGATATTCTTAGGAGAGGATTGCAAGAGCTCAATAGCTCTGTGCTTATGATGATCTGTAATGATGTTTATCTAAATGCACTCCAAGAAATGGAAGCAAAAGGTGTTTTTTATATATATTGTTTGCAGTTCTTTTTTCTTTTCTTCTTTCCTTTTTTTCTTTGGTTCATTCTCTTCTGTCACTGTTTTTGATTTCTGTACCCTGTGTCTTGTATGTAAGTTTATATGATTTTGGGGAGGGAAAGGGGAACCACAGAAATGATTGGACAAAGGGTGAACCAATTCAACAGTGAAACCCACTAGACACTATGCTGGAAATGAATTATACAACTTGGGGGGCCAGGGAAGTTGGGAAGGGAAAACCTGGAAGAGAATGAAGGAGGGGGTGATACTTATTACCTTACTTAGGTAACTGTAACCCTTCCATACATATCTTTACAATAATTTTTTAAAGTAAAGAAAGGAATAATATATTCAGAAAACACTTTTCTAAAAAGTAGTGACTTATCATTTACGTGCAATGTCATGACATAATTATCAGACATACTTTCTGACAACTAATAATTGATGATATATAAACCTCTAATATTGATTAGTTGTATTCAAATCAGGCACTTCTAATTTCAACACATACTGTAAATAAAGCAAAAGAAATCAAGTTACATAACTTAGACATGTTTTCTATTTCAACTTTTTTTACTTATACAGAAAATCTAATATTGATAAATTTTTGAAAAATCTAGCAGATTAAAATTTTAATATGCATTTTCAATTAGATCAAATAAATCTGGTTATATATTTGTAGACAATTTTCATGTTAATTGTGATAGCATGCTTTGATTTTTGACCTGCAGGGACAAGATTTTTTTTTTTTTTTTGCTCATAGAACTAAAGTATTTCTTATGTAGAAAAGTTAGCCACATTATCCTGGAAATATGTATCAGCTAAGAATGTATTAAGTGTGTTAAAACATTAGCAGAACTCATCCATTTTGAGTTTGGACATTTGGGTTAATTATTATTAATAATTTAAATCAGATTTTTGAGTTCTATTCTCAGCCAATAATGAAAAGTGCCACAATATATTATAACCAGGAACCTGGGCTTTAGGTGGAAGCTACAGTTCTGCATGATGTCAGCATGTAGGCTGGATTGGCACTAATGGTTTCCACCTACTTTTTAGGGAACAAGAATGAAATCCTCTAAGGGTATCTTACAAAATGCAAATCCACTGATATGGAGACCTCAGCATACAATCCATACTTTGCTTAATAGCAAATACACATTTTCCTTTCCTAAGAGAAAGGACAAAGCAGGATAAAACCAAATTGACAGGTCAGGAAGGTGGCTCAGTGTTAGAATGCTTGCCTTGCGTGCATGAGGTCCTGGGTTTGATTCCTCATCACCACATAAGCAAAAAAGCCAAAAGTGGCGCTGTGGCTCAAATGGTAGAGCACTATCCTTGAGCTGAAGAGCTGGGGGATGGTGCCCAGGCCCAGAGTTCAGGTCCCACGATGGCAAAAAACAAAACAAAAAAACCCAAAATATTGACCCTCTCCATTTTGGAAAAGGGGAAATATATATAGAAAATGCACTGCCATTTTTAGATCAGATGATGACTGGTACTGTTACAAATTAAAGAAATCCTCTATTTTTCCCTTTGAGGAAAAAACTGTGTTAAATAAAATGGGGACTCTCTCTCTCTCTCTCTCTCTCTCTCTCTCTCTCTCTCTCTCTCTCTCTCTCTCACACACACACACAGCAGTTACATTTTCCTAAAACATAAATCATTCTATTTTTTACTTGAAATCCTGGTTAAATTTATTTCAGAATCAGGGACTGTAGCTGCCACTCTGTAGCTATGCATGGCATATTTGAGGGCAAGTGAAACATCAAAGTCCAGAAGCTGAGACATGACAGGATAATGGTGGTGAGAACCTGATCTACTTAGATGGGCCAGAGGCAGTCTTTTCCTTCCCTTCTCACAATCCCTACACAAGGTCTGACTCAGGGCTATCACTGTGGTCAGACTTCAAGGGCAAAAGAAGATTCTCAAATCTTGGGATCATGTGAGCTCCTCATTCTGGAGAAGAGATTTGGATCCAGATTGTTGGAAGAAAGGCCCTTCCTGATATAAAGGCACCCCAAGATCCTGAAATGTGCTTTAAAATATGGTAAATGGATGTTTCAAGTTTTATGTAGTATCAGAGCAAACCCACCAGTTCAGACTAGGGACCAGGGTAAAATGCAAAGCAATTCAGTTTTCCCAGAGACAGGAGCTCCAAAACACATAGTTACTTCTGACTCTCTTCATCATTATTTTCAATCAGTTGTCAAAACAGTTTCAGCAGCCTAAATGCCTCATCAACTGCCCCTTCCTTCTTATTTCCTACTTAGCCTTTTGGTTAAGTACTTGAGTAATGTGCAGTAAGCACCAAAATTAATCTGGCACCTTCTCTTTTTAGTTTTCCATCCATAATTAGATTAATTACTATTAAACCCCAGCTTTCAGCCTATGATAATCTTATTATAAATCTTTATGAGTGCTTGAAAGTAAAACCCAACTTGTTTTTATTAGGTTTTCTAATCCAGTAAAAATGTAAACATCAAAAATCCTTACCAAGCCATGAATGAAAATAATATTCTTACAGCTATTAAAATTAAGACCCAGTTAACAGTGTTTCTGATATATAGATTATCTATCTATCTATCTATCTATCTATCTATCTATCTATCTATCTATCAGTATATAACTTAGTGCAACCACCAGGTAAATCAGCATAGAGCCTCCTCAATAAATTAAAAATAGAACTATTTTATGACCCTACTATACTACTTTTAAATATATATCCCAAGGACAGTAAGTCATATAGAAGAGAGATACCTATATACCCATGTTTATTGTAACTTAGTTCACAATGGTAAAACCAGAGAATTAGCCAAGCTACTCAACAACCAATGAAGGAAGAAAGACACTGTTTCTGTATCCCCAGCCATAAAGAACGTGAAATGTGTCATTTGAAGGAAAAAGTTAGAACTGAATATCATCATGTTGGGCAAGAGAAGTCAAATTTAAAAGGCCAAATACCACATGTGTCATGTTCCCATTAATCCAGTCTATAAGATAATAATGATTATAACAGCAATGAGTCATGAATGTAAATGTGGACTGTCTAGTAGGGATAAGTGGGAGAGGGGGAAAGAAGGAGATACTAAGGGATAAAGGCAATTGAAGGACTTTACATCTATATATATATACACACATGATACATATATATGAATAGACATGAAGACATATATCTTCATATATAAGGATAGAACTTAAGATATGTAGATATACATATGAATATATATATATATAATTAGAGCCCAATATAAGATATATATGAATAGAATCCAATAGAATTTAAGATATATGTATATGTGAATATATGGATACATATGAGTATGTATGGATAGAACTGATGTATATATATATGAATAAAACCTAATAGAACTTAAGATATATATGAATATGTATATATATGGATATATGTCGCTAGGACTTAAGATACATATAAAGATTATATTTCTATATTTCTGTACACTTGTATATGTATGTGTGTGTGAATTCAATATAATCAAACCCTTTAAAATAAGGGGGAGGAATGAATGGAAGAAAGAGATTTTTATGGAGGGGTAAATTAGTTCAAAGTGCACTGTGTGCTTGTATGGAGATACCACAAAGACCCCTCCTCCCCCGCCATATGACAAATGTAGGGTAACACAAACCTAAATGAAAAAGTAAACAGTAAAACAAAATCAAATTGTGCTTCTGCATCTAGTCTCATGCAGTTCTCTAAATGACCTGATACAAAAGTGGTCTTTACTATGAGTGCCAGTTATTGCCACGTTTTGGGAGCCCAGTATGAATGTTTTTTTTTGTACATTATTGTGGGGTAAAGGAAGGAAGTCAAGTGGAAGGAAGCACACACACACACACACACACACACACACAGGAGAGGGAGAGAGAGAGAGAGAGAGAGAGAGAGAGGGAGAGAGAACTAGCAAAAAATATTAAGCTAGACAAAACTGTAGAAAAAAGCTTGTCCTGTTTCTCTTATATTCATTTGCCTTTCCCTGCATGGTGGTTCTATTTTCCTCCTGTTGCTGCTCAAGTATTAAATGTCCCTCCTCATCCATAGTCCAAATCCAGACAATTCCCATTATTAATCCTTGGTGGGGTATGTCATGCCAAGGGTCTCTATAACCACTGACTAAAGATGGACCAGCTTTATAACAAGTGTTCCCCACCCCCCCA
Source organism: Dipodomys spectabilis (assembly GCF_019054845.1). NCBI lineage: Eukaryota > Metazoa > Chordata > Mammalia > Rodentia > Heteromyidae > Dipodomys > Dipodomys spectabilis. The sequence goes on from NW_024870974.1 coordinate 4,999,946, forward strand.
CCCTGTTAGACCAAAAAGTGATCCTGAATAAGCGTTTGCGGTGAGACAATTATAGCCATCATGGAAAGATGACACGTTCAGCAAATGGCTTCCTGTAATGCCTTCCGCTATCCTTCCTACTGATCCACATTTCACTGATCCTTCAAAGAATAGCTTTTATCTTTCTCTCCTTCCTAAAACTTGCCCAGCTAGCCCAGGCCACAGCATGATTCAGTGGTAAGCAGAAGAAGGGCTTTTTTTTTTTTTAATATCACACAGACCTCATGATCACCATAGGATTCATCCCTAACCTAGGTGCTTCTGAAATATAAGTGTGCATGTGAATCATCTCAAGAGTTGATCAATATAAAAGTTCGATTCAATAGATTGCTTTAGGTCTCTGAGGTTGTAGTTCTGAATGGCTTCCAGGTGACACAGATGTTACCCTAGTATAGAGTACACATTGAACGCAACTCCCTGGTGACAAAGGCTGGGAGAAAGGCTCTGGGTAAACGGGGTGTCTCATTATCTATCGCATTGGACAGTCACATGGGTTACAAGAAATCAGACTATTTTCAGTTTGGGAAAATAGTGACTATCAAAAATTGGTCTGCCTTCTCATGACTTGATCTTTCTTCCTTCTTTCAATCGGCAAGAGTAGTTCAGTGTGTGAAATATGGAACTTCCTTAAAATTAACTTAGCACTGAAGTCGATTTAAATGGTGGTAGGTTATGGGACTCCAGTAGGTTAAAAGCCATTCAGCAGTGTTGTGGCTTAGTACTACTGTACTTTCCTAACAGTCAACGCTTTGGGGTCTCTAGGGACAGTCAGTGGGCAAAGCAGGGTGAAGGTCAGAGTCAATGCCTGATGCCTATGTCTTTGTTGTTGTTGTTTTTCCTTTTTCTTGTTTTTTTTGCTTTTTCAGTACTCAGCAAATTCTCTTCCACTGAACTACATCATCCCCAGCCCTTTAAACAGAATTCTCTCGTAAGATAAAGTCTTAGTAAGTCAGTGGTCTGGACTTGGTCATCCTCCTGCATTAGCTTCCTCCAAAGCTGGGATTATAGGAGTGTTCTACCACAACCAGTCACTAACTCACTTTGAGTCATAGCTCTGATACTCACAATCTAAGCGACCTCACACAAGGGATTTGGATCTTCCTCCCTCTGTTTCTTCTTCTCCAAACAGGGGACAGTGTATTAAATCAGCCACTATATATCAAGCATTTGGAAGAGTACTTTAGACATAGAACGACATAGGTCTTAGTTATTATTAGTAAATTCCTCTTGTAATTTGTCCTAGTAGAAAAACTGAACAATGTAAGGGAGAACAAAAGTTGGATGTCGGGGTTGGGAAGGTGGCTCTGTGGTAGAGCGTTAGCTTCACATGCATGAGGCCTGGGCTCAATTCCACAGCACCACATAAGCAGAAAAAGCTGGAAGTGGTGCTATGGCTCAAGTAGTAGAGCACTAGCTCTGAGCTGAAGAGCTGAGGGACAGTGCCCAGGCCCAGAGTTCAGGCTACACCACCGGCCAAAAAAAAAAAAAGTTGAATGTTAAACTCATGGAAAATGCTTTACTAAGATATAGATTTTTTTTTCATGTATTAGTATTTCAGAGTAAAGTTAGCTTTCATTTATTTCTGGGTTCTTTGTTCACACATAACAACTTATATGCTAATTATTGTCACACATCCCAAAAGAGTTATAAATGTTTACATCTCCTTCAAATGGATGTTAGTTGCAAGTGTGAAGATGATCTCATTATTCTTCCTTTACCATGATGCACAGATACTGTTTTTTTAAAACTTTCTTATGTTTTACAGATTATAAGACATGGCTTTGTGGAATAACCAACAAAGAAAACTGTAAAGTTGTAAATTATTGAGCCAACTACTCTATAAATAGACCCAAGCAGGATTTAAAATATACCCACCATTCTAACATTTTCTTCCTTGCTTTATTACTATCTGATTATCTCTCCTAGTTTGATGTGTATTTTATCTGATCAGAAGTATTTTACAGTTATTGTCAGCCAGGAAGACTGTATGTATAAGAGCAAAACAAGCATGAGTTTTATTCAGAGCCAGACTGCTGTGAATTCACTGTGATTGCCTTCAAACCAGCTTGTGAGCATGAGGAAGTTCTACAATGTCTTGGAGTCTCAGCTTGCAGTGTAGAAATCAGGTGACACTTGTGGTACATGTCACTTACTAGGAAGTATAATAGTAAAGAACACCTTTGTTAATGTATGCGATTGGCCCAAAGTAGTTACTAAATGAATAATAGCTACTATTCTTTCTTGTGTTCTTCTCATTTACCTTGGTGAGTAATACAACGTAGGCATTCACAAAGGATTCTAAGAATAGATGCGTAAATTCAGGAGCAAGGGTAATGTTTCATTCTCAGTGTTGACTAATTCCAGGCTACAAATCCACGCAAATAACTCCAAACCACTAAATCTTGACTTTTCTTAGAAAATGATGACAGTTGTAGGAATTTCATAGTTTACTAACTAAATACTTGACTATTTTCTGGGTTAATTCAACTAAATTTTTTATAGTAAAAGAAAAGAAAATAGATAATGTTTATTTTGTGCATCAAAGTGATAGTGATAGAATACTGCTCTCACTTGCTGTTTATTCAGTATTAACACTAATATTCAGCTAAATTTTTTTAACCATAGGAGCTAAATCTAACAATACTTTTTGCCTCTTCCCCAAATCCTTCACCTGTTCTGTTTTGCTCCTCCCTGTGACTGCAATACCAATTATTTTATTGCAATGGGATACATTTCATCTAAAGCAACTTGGAGAGAATTCCAAAATAGCATGTGCAGGAATGAGAATACTTATTGATTGTGATGGTAGAGACAAGTTAGTTAAAATACTTCCAAGGTCTCAGATTGCACATTTATCTAATAGAAAAATAAAACCTACAAAAATTGTGTTGTAATGAGATTTCAATGTCTGCTTTGCCCTTTGTGTGGACCTCCCTTTTTAGTCTATATACACACACACATATATATATATATATATATATATATATATATATATATATGAAAGACTTGATAGTTGCCATTATTTCAATATGAAAGACTTGATAGTTGCCATTATTGCTTCTGTTTTGATAGTTAAAATGTGAATTTTCTCCCATATGAAGTTGTCATTCAGACAGGCAGGCACTGTGGCTGTGATAGAGTTAGCTAATTGTACAGTAAGTCTTCCTAAAGTGTGGTGTTGAGACTGGAAAACAGAACCAATCAATGGCAAGCTCCATCTAGGTATGGTCATGTGACTAGTTCTTTCCAAAAGAATGGATATTGAAGTGGTTAAATGGTGAGTATGGCTCTTTTACACCTTTCTATCCATCTTGAGGCTAGATGGAGAAATCCTCACATTCCTAGATCATGGCAGTGCTGTAGTCTTGGCTCCCTGTAGACACAAGAATCTGTGCTCTAAAACAAAGGAGCAACTGCACTAAATTATTGCACCCATGTAAGAAAACTTCTATTGTGTCATCACTAAAATTGGGAGATTTTATTTGTTACAATGCTTAAGACTACTTTAACTATCATAGGAGAATAAACAATGTTTCTTAAAATAGCTACTGGGTCCTCTGCACATAAACCTGGCACAGGGTGATATATGAAGGCAGGAGTAACAAATGCTTCTCTAAATGTTAAGTAGCAAATAGAAACAATACCTTTCTGGCTTTTAAATTATAGGAGAATGAGCCACAGAGGTGCTTAATCTGACCTGCAATATTTAAAAATGCCAGAAGTGATTTGTAAATGACATATAAAACCAAATACTCAGAGCTGACCACACCAAACTCAAATTCCTAGAAAGCACTAATTGGCTATAGGCAAGTTCCAAGTGACCAGAAGATTCCTACAATCCTTACACTTAAAACGAGAGTTCTGAAATCAGTATCTAAGCTTACAGATTGCAATGGCTAGAATCTACTTAGGAACACAGAAAACTCTCAAGTATAGCACAAATGACCAGATAGAAGAAATGAAAGACTCACAAAAGACTGTGAATAACCTAGAATTCTTTTTTATTTTTATTTTTTATTTTTTGGGGTCCGGTCGTAGGGTCTGAACTCTGGGCCTGGGTGCTGTCCCTTAACTCTTCAGCTCAAGGCTAGCGCTCTACCACTTGAGCCACAGCGTCACTTCTGGCTTTTTTCTACTTATGTGGTACTGAGGAATCAAACCCAGGGTCTCATGCATGCGAGGCAAGCACTCTACCACTGAGCCAACTTCCCAGCCCCAAACCTAGAATTCTTATAGAAAGAAACTATTGTTAAGATCATGTCTTGGAACCATGTTGCTTTCTTGAAGGTATTGGTAGCTGTAAGAGGGAAAGCGATTGCTCAAAAAAGTCAGATACAGAGAGAGAAGAGGAAGAGGGAGAATAGAAAAAACTCAGCTTTCCTCTTCACACTGCTAAGTCTCCTACTCCTTTGCTGCCTTCAGTCTGGTCAGCATCTGCCATTGACTTCAGTCTGCTGGAAACAGCTAGCTCAGGGATGTGGGAAAGGCGTCCTACATAGGTAAACCCATCTTTGATGCGGAGCACAGCCAGAGAGGAGGGAGATGATAGATGATTTTGAAAGGCAAGAAAGCCTAGAATCTGGATCATATATGTTGTCTGTCTAATCCCTGTCTGTATCTTCATTTATCCTTCCATTATAGGATAAGAAAGCATAGCTTTTCAGTCTCTCTTAAGAGGAGTGATCACTATTCCATTTCTAGTTTTTCTAGGATTGATGAAAACTCTTTATTTGCTTGCTTACTTTAAATACATATTTTTACATGACATCAAAATGCTTTTCTTAACCTCAGGAGTTGTGTCAGGGTAAAATCAATCACACAGAAAATAATAATAGCTGCCAGTCACTAAATACCTACTATATGTAGGCCCCTGCATTGTGTGGCTGATGATAACAATAATCAATACTGCAAAGTCACTATAATTCTGTTTGGTTTATGAGAGGGAAATCTGAATCCCAAATAGGCTAAGGAAATTTCCAAGGCAGCATAGCTCACAAATAGCAGGAGAGAAGAGCAATACTGGTCAACCGCATGGCCTCAGACATTATGAGGTGGTTTCTATTATTCATTCTATCTCTCAAGAGTAATCACTTCATTTTCTCTTGCTAGAGCATTCTGGAAATTCTGGTTTTCCAGGATGTTTGATCAGCACCAGCCTTATTGTTTAGATGTCAGAGTGATGTGGTAGCTATGTGTAAAATAAAAAATTGGTGAGAAAACATCCCTGAGACAGCCAAAAACACTTGGAAGAAAGTGAAGTTTGGCTAGAATATTGTGTCAAGGGAAATTTTGATCCCAGTTCAGCATCTACTGATAAATTTCTTCAACTACCTGATGCCTTTCACAAAGATAGATGATAGATAGATAGATAGATAGATAGATAGATAGATAGATAGATAGATAGATAGACCAACTGACCAACAGGCAGACTGACAGACTGATAAGTCAATAAATAGATGACAGACATTTAGAGTCATGTCTAGCGATTTCAAGAGACAAATTTGAAGAACACATCCTAGAGCCACAGGAATAGTAAAGAGTCCATATTGGGTTGTAATGTAGATAAAATGACAATAGAAATTTTGTTATCTCAAATTAATTATGTAATACATTTACTTTTCCTTTCTCCTTATTTATTTTTTAAATCAAAACCTAAAGCTGAGATCCCAGGGGGTACTCGGTAGAGTACCCTGCACTCAAAGCCCAGCAATAGCATTGCAATCAAATAAAGTTTTATTTTGGATATTTTCTGTTTTCTTTTCCTTTTCTGCTGTGTTTCACATTGATGAGCATTCCATTTTTATGAAACTCTCTGCTCCCATTTTTCTTCTACATTGTCATGTTGAATGCACCGGTGGAAAGGGAAATGTCTTCCTTCATTCTGCAGACAGGGTTGGGATCACAGGCTTTAGTACTGCTCTGGGTGTGCTGTGATTCCTGACTTCTTCTATTTACTGATATCCTTGAGGAATGGGAGGAGTTTACAAAACCACTCTTTAAGGGACTTTTTTTCATATGGAAGTTGCATTTGTGATCTAGATAAATTCCTGGACCTAAACAAAAAAAAACTTTCACTCTTGCTCATGTTTACTAAGTGTACATCTGTAATTAATTCCGGTGCGTTGGCATTGTAACAGAAATTGTCTGACTTATGCAGCATTTGTTACTCAGTAGCCACTATGTGGAAAATGAACTATACAACTTGTGGGCAGGGATGGGAAAGAAAAACTGGGAGAGAGCAAGGGAAGGAGCGACATTGTCCAAAAAGAAAGGTACTGTTTACTTGGCTTATGTAAGTGTAACCCCTCTGTACATCACCTTTATAATAACAATTAAAAAATTGTCTGGTTTAGAGAGAAAAGGCATTAGTGGGTTTTTTTAAAATCAGCATGTCCAGAGAGATGCTTCGGGGTCTGTCTTGGCTTATTTTGTTCCCTCAGTGAACTCACAAAGACAGATTCTTTCTGTCTACTCAGATTCCCGCAGTCAGGTTTCATTCTTAAGTGGTTTTCTTCCTGACAGGTTTTCTCCTAGTGGCATGCTGGGCTGTGTGCTTACTCAAATGGTGGAGATGAAGGGGGTGGGCAGGAAGGAGAGAGAGGAAAGTCAGTTCCCAAGAAGCAGCTCTCATTCTAGAACAAGCAGCAAATGTTCCTACTCTCCCATTGGCCTATGTGGCCAAGTACCGCTCCTTCCCAAGGGCCCTCATTGCTAACAAGGGATGGTTATTTGCATGATTAATTAGGAAATTATTCTAGCACTTCATTTTTTTTTGTATCAGATATTTATTAGGGAAAGTTCCTGTGCACTTTGTTCTTTTTTCTTAAAAAGCTTTGTTGAGATATTCGTGGACATTAGTGTAATCCTAGATACTCAGAAGGCTGAGATCTGAAGGTCATAGCTCGAAGCCAGCGTGAGCAGGAAAATCCTGTGAGACTCTTATCGTCACTAAGCTACCAAAAAAGCTGAAAGTGGAGTTGTGACTCAAGTGGTAGAGCACTAGCCTTGCGTGAAAGAAGCAAAGGGACAGCACTCAGACCCTGAGTCAAGCCCCAGGACTGGCACAGACACCACACACACACACACACACACACACACACACACACACACACACACACACAGAACTTTATTAAAATACAGTTAGTACAAATGGATGAGCTGGGGTATACATAAACACCTGTAAAATTGTCATCACAATCAAGGTAAAAGACACACTGTTGAGTGTCTTCCCAAAGACTACTTATGGTAAGAGCACAACTGAGATCTCTTTTAGTAAACAATATCATATAATTTAGACATATACTGTCCAGCAGGTACCTAGAATTCACTTATCTAGCAAGTCTGTTTCTATCAGAGAGTACTTTTTCACTTCACCCCTTTAGGGGACAGGATATAACTGGCTAAGGTCTAGGAAGTAATGGAGTATCTGCTAGGGGTAGCCCATGACCAACAAAACATTCTACTGTTAATGAAGAGAAATGGAGAAGATAGGTCAATAAATAAATGATCTGCCAAGGAAGTCAGGGGAAACTAGATATCACACGCTGACTATAATACACAGTGCTTCATCTGTAAGGGTGAAAACTCTAGGAAATAAGAGTTTGGGGTTAAATAACATACATACAATTGTAATGGGCGATAGTATGCAATTTGATTCAAGTTATATATTGACAACTTTTTGGCAGCTATAAAGGAGACATTCCCATTTGCATGATAATTTTGACATGGCTAGGAAGATCACAGATGAAAGTAAGCCCTGGTAGAAAAGTCCCTGAGACTCCATTCCTAAAATAACCAGATAGGAGATAGGAAAACAGTATTTGCCAGTTACCTATTTATAGGTAAGCAGTAAACCAAAGTAAGCAAAAGTAAGCAAAACAAAAGTAATTATACTTTAAAGTAGCTAATACCTATTCCTTTCTTTTTCTGTGCAAACAATCTCTCAAGTTAGAAGGTAAGTAAAATTAGAGTCGAAAAAAAACCTGATAAATTCCCTGGAGATATGCTAATGTTTAGAAAATATAGAATTAGTATTTGCGAATGAAACCCAAATGGAGTTTCACAGGCTAACTTTAAGAAGACCAACAGTTTTATAAAGCCCTAGAAAAACTTTGTAAACCTTTAAACCTCTCCAAGATGATCGTGTCATGTTTTAAAGATAACTTGGATTTATAAATTAATTTTACAGGTCAATGAGGTTGTCCGCAATTTTTTTTTTTTTACAGAATTATCATTAATGAGTGTGAGAAATGCAGTAGGCAGAACATATTTGATTTCAGTAATCTGAGATAGACTCTTAAATGTTAAAATTAAATTGCATTGAACATTTCCATGTCATCAGAAAAGAAAATTGATAGAACTACAAATTAAGAGTAATGATGAAAATGCTATTTTATTTTGAAGAAATATCCAACCTAGACATAGATGGATTGATGTTAGCTATAGTCATGTTTAATATCTACATTAATCACCTGGAAATGAGAGTAAACAATATGTTAATGAAATTTGCAGTGATGCTAAATTGAAGAGTGCTGGTAGCCTGAATAATAACAGGGTACAAAAATAATTTTGATGTTGTGTAGGGAAGCAAGAATGACCTTTTTACTTCAGAAATCAAGCTAATACAATGGGTATAAATTTTCAGAAAGTTTTTTCAATGTAAGGAAAACCAAGGCATAAGTAACATAAATAATGGGATTCTACATTTATTTGCTACAGATTTTGATGGAATACTTAAAACGAATATAGGATTTAGGTGCTAGATAGGTTAAAATTTCATTTTACAATGGAAGGAAAATACTGTCTGTATAATTCCAACAGTCCTAGTATATAAGTACTGAAAACAATTTGTTATTAACAGCCGCACCCAAATATAAGAAAGTGGGATTAGATATGACTGAGACGAGATGGGCAATAAAAATGATTAAGGAGCTGGCCTGATGAATTTCTGAGAAAGAATTAAAATAATTAATCTTGCAGTCAGCAAACTGAGGCAAAGGAATTACAAGGGGCAAATGTACAATTTTTTTTCCAATATGGAATAGTACAGTAACATTCCATTCCTTCAAAGCGCAAGGCATTCCTTTGGGTAACCCAGATTGAGATTATTTTATAATTTTCATGAAAATAACAACTACAGTAATATTTCTAATAGAATGGTAAATAAGTGATTGTAATGATGTAGTATATTCCATGGACCTTGGGCATAGAGGAAAGTGATAAAATGTGAAATAGGACAGCAATGATTGCTAAACAAACACATAATTGTCCAAAAGTAATGATCACAATATACTTTGCCAGTGAAGATGAATAGAGGAAAGGGATGGAGAAGATGGGAAGGAAGGGACTTGAGGGGAGGGGGGGGGGAGAGAAAGAAGAGGAAAGAGAAAGAGGGAAGAGAGGAAGAAGACAAAGGAGAGAAGAGGAGAGGGGAGAGGAGAGGGGAGGAGAGGAGAGAGGAGAGGGGAGGAGAGGAGAGAGGAGAGGGGAGGAGAGGAGAGAGGAGAGGGGAGGAGAGGAGAGAGGAGAGGGGAGGAGAGGAGAGAGGAGAGGGGAGGAGAGGAGAGGGGAGAGGGGAAGACAGGGGAGGGGAGGAGATGACAAGGGAGGAAAGGACAGGGGAGGGGAGGAGAGGGGGAGAGAGGGGGAGCAGGTTTCCTATGGGAGGAGAGGAGAGTGAAGGGAAGAAGAGAGGGAGGGGAGGGGAGGAGAGGGGGGGAAGGAAGAGAGGATGAAGAGAGGAGATTGGGAGAGAGAGGTTTCTCTTGGGAAGGGGAGGGGTAAGGAGAGGAGAAGAGGGAGGAGGAGAGAAGAGAGGGGAGAGGGAGGTTCCTTATGGAGAGGGAAGAGGGGAGGAGAAGGGAGGAGAGGAAAAGAGAGAGGAGATGCAGTTCTTTGTTGGGTTTTAGGCAGAGGTACAGAACCATCCTATCTTGAGTTGTCTCTAACAAATGCCAAAGGAAATGCTTTGTATTTTTAATCCTTTATTCTTCAATGTGTGTATGTATGTGTGTGTAGGGGGGGTGGGGGGTGTATATGTGTTTGTGTGTGTGTTTTACTCAAGAATAGGTTGTTAGGTGGGACCCAGTGGCTCCCATCTGTAATCCTAGCTTCTCAAGAAGAAAAGTCCCTGAGATTCCATTCCTAAAATAACCAGAAAAAAGGGCAGAAAGGAAGCAGGAGTCACTGAGTTCAAATTCTGGTATGTGGGCAGGAGGAGTGGATTCTTACCTAAATTGGAGGCAATGAGGTTTAGATATTTGATGCTTGTTCCAAAAGTAGGGATATCAGTGAGCAAGACTCCAAGAAGCGTTCAATGGGCCATGTCTGCCACAGTTGTTCATTCTCATCTGTCTCTAAACCCTACTTGATTTGTGGATGGGCGGGAGACAGAAGGGAACACAGCTAAACTCTAGGGTAAAATGGAATTGCATTCACCCAGCTGTGGGGTACTGCATACCTACCAGGCATGCAAAGTTCTGTTGTGTTTTAATGCATTTAGAAGACAGAACAGGACACACTGCATTAAAAGTCTAACCAAAGAATCCAGAAAACTGCTGAAATGTACTCCCGTAGTATTTTATGTGGCTTTAGGGCTAAACCCAACAACTTGTATGTCTCCTAATTTTTCTTCTCCAGTCTTTATAATATTATCTCACACATCAAATCACCAATAAACCATACATTTCCCAAGCATATTACACTTGCATTGTTTCCCTATTAGAAAACCTTGTCCTGAATTCTACTCATTTCCCCTGTTCATTCTCCTACCCTCTCCCCTGTCTCTCCCTTGCAAGTACCCATTTCTTGGTGCTCATTTCGTTGGGATTTGACTTAGTCTTTCTGAAGAATTATAATATTTGCATTCTTGATAAGTCTATTGTACCTCAGTTAATTCATTTGTAACCATTTGGGTGCTACCCAGTGTGTTTACTTCAACATTGATAGGCACATTCTAAGCTCCCACAAATGAGGGAAAACCATGAAACCTGTGTTTCTCTGTCTGAGTCTGGCTTACTTCATGTAATATATTTTTCCAAGTCTATCCATTGGGGTACTGATAAAATGCATTATATTCATAAACAGTTCTGTTGAATGGCAACTCCTTTGTACAACTACTTAAAGAAAATAAAAATAATTTTTTAAAAAGCCTTTTGCCCATGAATCTCTCTTGATAATTTCTGATCATAATTCAAAGGACAATTCAAATGTGCCAAACCTGGTGGACAAATGAAGGTATTTCCAATGCCCTTTCACTTGATTATTTTTCTTAACACATACTAATTGCAAAAGTTAATAGGGCTCCCTGTGATATTTACACACATGCATATACCATGTGTCAAGCATGTCCGTCACTCTTCTTCAAACCAGGAAACTTCTCTTTCCAGTAGCTTTTCCAATCTCTAAAAGTCCCTCTCAAATTTCTTCCTGTCTTCCCTTCTTCTTCCTCTCCCTCATCTGTAGAGGCCATTTCATTTATTTGTTTGTTTGTTTGTTTGGTTGGTTAGTTGTGGGGCTTGAACTCAGGGCCTGGCCACTGTCCCTGAGTTTCTTTTGCACTCTACCACTTGAGCCACAGCACCACTGCTGGCCTTTTCTGTTTATGTAGTACTGAGTATCAAACCCAAGGCTTCATGCATGCTAGGCAAGCAGTCTACCACTAAGCCACCTTCCCAGCTCCTTTGACCCATTTTTAGTTGATATTCATATTTTTGAGGTTTTTTTTTTTTTTTGGTCCAGTTGTGGGGCCTGAACTCTGGGCCTGGGCGCTGTCCCTCAGCTCTTCAGCTCAAGGCTAGCGCTCTACCACTTGAGCCACAGCACCACTTCCAGCTTTTTTTTCTGCTTATATGGTGCTGAGGAATCAAACCCAGGGCCTCATGCATGCAAGGCAAGTGCTCTACCACTGAGCCACCTTCCCAGCCCTCTTTTTGAGTTTCTAACATACTTTGATATCAATCTCTTATCATATGTACCATTTACAAATATTTTCTTCCATTTTGTAGGTTTCTTGTCTTGATCCTGCTCGTCATTTCTTTTGCTTTACGGAAGTTTCTTGGTCAGGTGTGATCCCATTTGTCTATTTTTTTCCCCTCTTGTCTGTGCTGTTGGGGTCCAGTTGTTGCCTTTTACCAGTGTCTTGGAGCATTCTGTGTATGTAGTCACTGCATCGTTTTAAGTTTCAAATTTTAAACCATTTTTACTATCTTCTCTGTTCACTTAAGCTCAGCCACTATTTTATGTCTCCAGAATAATTAGATCAATAAAACAGATGCTAGATAGACCAAGTGATCATTATACTAATAACAACAGCACTGACCACAACTTCAATTACAGGAGTCATTTACCAGGTACCCGCTGTATGCCATGCAGGGTGGTAGGTATTTTCTGCACCATGCTTATCTTTACAGTCACATCTGAGTGCAGACATTGTTTTCTCTCTAAATAACTTGAAACCTAGACAGTGTGAGAAATGTTCTCAATGTCACAGGACAACTGTCAGAACCCACTCACCCCTACTCCCTCCAGATCTGTTTCTGTCTCACAGGACCATCTCTCCCTTCCATGAGTTGCAAGTCTATTTGATAATTGCCTTCCGTTTATGATAGGCAATATTTCATCATCTTTAGAAAACAGATCCTGGGTCCATAGTGTTTGCTTTCAAATTTTAGGATTTTGTCTCATCTGTTGAATAACCTTAAGAAATATAGGTAACTCTTCTCTGTATCCATTCCTTCACCTAGAAAGTGAGAATAGGATTCCTCCCTCCTAAAGTCGATTGGATAATTAGTTGAATTAATAAATGAAAGCATAGCCCCTTCCTCATGACTAATATTCTATGTCATTTCTCTATGATAATTTCTTATGCAACTCTTTGTCCTCTAGGCTGTGACCTCTTCAAAGGCAGGAATCATTTCTCATTGAGCTTTTCTCACTTCCAGCTAGCACAGTGCCCTGAAAATCCCAGTAGCATGCAATGTAGAATTACAAAAGTAGAATTATACCAATAGTCCGGGAATGTACGGGAGGAGGATGATCGGGAGGGAGGGGAAAGTCAAATATGTGACACCAATATATGGTTGCTATGAGTCACATTTTCCTGACAGGGGAAAAAAAAAAAGAAAGGAGCTGTCAGCCGTGGTGGACTCCAGCAATCCATAATTGCACTCTTCCAGCTGAGAAACTACGATATGTGCTGCAGAACCAATTTCCCCTTGCAAAAGGGACTGAACAGATAGTGAAAACTCTCAAGAGCTAAGAAGGCATGCTAAGGTGTCAGGAGCTGCTCCCCAGAAGCTGCTACTGATCCCCTGCCCCTGGAGCCTGGAGCTGCCAATTCTGCTTCTTCGTGCTGTGCCTAGGCCTGCAATCTAGAGTTGGCTCCTGTTATAGACAGTGGTTAAAAAAAATACCATGAGGAAGTGTCTGCTTCAGTGATTAAGGTTGACAGACACCAGGTTGAGTCCTGCTCTCCTGCTCGGGATAGTTCTGACCCTTTCTCCATTTCCTGGCACCAGGCCACCGTCCAGAATTTCAAACTCCCCTCATTCTCCAGTTCTCCACCTTGCCCTCATAATCTCATGTTCTTTCTGCCCAGTTTGCTGTCCTCTCGCCTTGTGGCTGACTTCTGAACACAGCAACACAGGATATTTATCTTTGTCTTGTTTCATGCTTGGTGGAATTTCTTTATCCTAACCCTGTTTCTATTCTTCACAGCATAGCTGTGAAGAGGGAAAATTTGTGACACTTTACATTATGAACTTTCTCTTAGGAAAGGAGTTTGATAGAAATATAGATGACAGTCACAGGTCTGGGAGTTAGATAGATCACCCCCCCCCCCCCCAATCTCAGGCATGTTACTTCTGTGCATAAACCTCAGCTGTCTTGCCTGTAGTATCAGTCACCCAATGAATCTAAATGGTGTGGGGGGAGGGGGAATGCTTTTTTTTTAATACTTAGCTAATTAATGAGTTAGTACTAATACCCTTATCTAAAACAAACCTTCAGTTACTAGTTTAAGATGAATCATAGCACTGGAAATGACCTTAAATATCTGAATTGTGAACCAAAGATTTATAGTTTGTTACTAAATAATTAATGGAAAAATCTCAATTTCCATATCCCAAATGACATTAGTGGGCCTCTATTTAACAATTGCAATGTGTGTGTGTGTGTGTGTGTGTGTGTACATGTGTGTATGCTGGTAGTAGGGTTTGAACTCAAGGCTTGGACATTATTCCTGAGCTTTAAAATTTTTTATTGTTATTATAAAGGGGATGTACAGAGGGATTACAACTATATAAGTCAGGTAATGAGTACATTATTTTTAGAAAGTGAAATCCCTTCCATTGCTCTCTCCCAGTTTTTTTCCCTTTTTAGCTTTTTTGCTCAAGACTAGCACTCTACCTCTTGAACCACAGCTTCTCTTCTGGCTTTTGGATTGGTAATTGGTAATTAGTTTCATGGACTTTTCTGCCCAGACTGGGTTCATACCATGTAATCCTCAGATCTCAGCTTCCTGAGTACCTAGGATTGCAGGCATGAACCACTGAACCCAGGGTAAATTTTTTTTTATACAGTCTTTTCCCTTTGTAGCCTTGACTGGCCTAGAATTTACTAGGTTGTCTAGTCTGGCCTCCAACTCATAATCCTCCTCCTTCAGAATCTCTAATAGGATGACAAGCAAACATTTTTAGATCACCAAGTATTTTTTAGATAATTAGTATATACCAGGAATCTGCATATAACTTTGAACATAAATGATATCTTTCATTCACATTATTCACACCTTCATCCAGCCATCTATCCACCCATTCATTCAGAAAATATTTATTATCAGTTGACTAGCTGTGTGTCCACTTCCTTCCTGAGTCTTGAGAATTTTCAGGACAGGCTGTAGTCCCTGCCTTTATGATCTTTCCATCTACTTCCTTCTGTTGTGTCTACCAGTCTACACCTCAGTTTCTGAAATGAGGAGTTACATTTGTGTCCATTCTGCAGGTCAGAAGAGCTCTTTTGGAGAGATATAAGCAGCAGCAGTTTTTTTTTGTTTTGTTTTTGTTTTTTTGGGTCCGGTCGTGGGGCCTGAACTCTGGGCCTGGGTGCTGTCTCTCAGCTCTTCAGCTCAAGGCTAGTGCTCTACCACATGAGCCACAGCGCCACTTCCGGCTTTTTTTCTTTTTGCTTATGGTGCTGAGGAATTGAACCAGGGCCTCATGCATGCAAGGCAAGCACTCTACCACTGAGCCACCTTCCCAGCCCAAGCAGCAGCAGTTTTTGAGGCAAGGAAGTTCTCCTTGGTAGAATTGGACACCATCTTTATTAAAATATCACTTAGAAGCTTTAACATAAATGTGCTTTTCATATCTACCTTGGGAGCTATCCTTCTCTCCTTTAGTTTGTTCTAATTTCCCTTTTAATTTCTCTCTTTCTCCTCTTAGCACAATTAGGTACACAGATGGACCTGGCACATGTAGAAATCTCTTCTTCTTCTTCTTCTTCTTCTTCTTCTTCTTCTTCTTCTTCTTCTTCTTCTTCTTCTCCTTCTTCTTCTTCTTCTTCTCCTTCTTCTCCTCCTCCTCCTCCTCCTCCTCCTCCTCCTCCTCCTCCTCCTCCTCCTCCTCCTCCTCCTCCTCCTCCTCCTCCTCCTCCTCCTCCTCCTCCTCCTCCTCCTCCTCCTCCTCCTCCTCCTCCTCCTCCTCTTCTTCTTCCCCCTCCTCCTCCTTCTCCTCCCCCTCCTTCTTCTTCTTCTTTCTTCTTCACCAGTCCTAAGCTTTGATCTCAGAGCGTGGGCACTGTCTCCCAGCTTTTTTTTAATTCAAGACTAGTGCTCTATCACTTGAGTAACACCTCTACTTGCAGCTTTTGGTTAATTGGAGATAAGAATCTCACAGACTTTCCTACCTAGGCTGGCTTTGAACTACGATCTTCAGATCTCAGCCTTTTGAATAGCTAGGATTATAGGTGTGAGTCACAAGCACACGGCTAATATAGAAATCTGAACTATGTGTGTGTGTATATAGAGACATATATAGTATGTTTTCATAACTATACAAGAGCAGTCTATTACTTTTGTAATCTTAGCAGTTGGAGGATGCTACCTATGTGTATAAAACGATAATGAAAACAAAGGATCAATGAATAATTAGAAGCTCTCTGAAAGTGGTTAATGATGATTGTGAACAGGTGAACCGGTCATGCCTTTGCATTTCACCTTTGCTTTTGTCTAGGATGAGTGAGCGCTGGGATTCGTTTGCCGGTGGAGTCAGTACTGCCTGAGTGGCAGCTGGTAGTAATCAAGGCAATTAAAGAGAGGGCTTGTCCCTTTCACACTGAAACCTCCCAGTGTCCCATTTATGACAACGCCATGTGCATCCAGAAAGCTTTTTGACATCTTAAGAACTCTAGCTATTTGGAAGCTAAAAATACGTAGGTTAAAAAGAAAAAAAGGATGAGAACTTGAGCTACGTGGAAGCTATTTCACAGGGGAGCTGTTGGAGTCTTGGAAAGAGACAAGGTTCCTGAATTGCGTGGAAGTCCTGCTGACTACTCTAAGTCCAGCTGACTGATAGATTCCTGAGGGAAAAAAATACATTTTTACTGTTTTAAACCACTGAGATTTTTGTGTTGGTGGGAGAGAAAAGGGGCTTAGAGGGAGGGATATTTCTGTCTAGCAATACCAGCTACAAAGGAAGAAAGACCTCCCAGATTACCATCACTGTTTATGTGTCGTCAATAAATTCAGTTTTTCTCAGTCTTCTATTGTTTAAGCCTCTAAGCTCCAAGTGGAGCTTAGAGGTACCAAGAGAGACTATTTTCTCGAGGTCACTCATGAATGGGATACAGTAAGCAAGTGTCCTTCTACTCCATTCTGCTCTTCACCTCTAATGGATGTGCCTTGACTGACTTTGTAACAGCTCACTTTGTTCCTGTAGCATCTGGCTCCACACATGGCATGACATGAATCCTTCATGAATGGAGCTTCCATGCTCCTAAGCCTGGAGAAAGAAGAAAAAAATAAATAAGAAGAAAAACCTTTAAAGGGCAGCTCAACATTCCGATTTTTATCAAAGCCAAATTAAAATATGAGAAAAGATTGTTTTTTTTTTTTTAATTCTAAATTCAGACGCAATGGTTTTCACGGATGCTTTGAATCTGAGCAACCAGATGAACTTCTCTCTCCTCCTTTAGAAAAGTCACACACAAAAAGTAAAACGAAGTTTCATACAGTTGTGGGAGAGGCTTTATGGTGTCTAGCAGTGATCGGATCACTGTCATCGAGTGCTACAGTCATCGAAACAACAGGAAGAAGAATGAAATACATCATTTTTGCTTTTGAACTTGTTTTTGAATATATATATTGATTTTCTTGAAATGCTAACTCTGTCAATATATATACATAAAAATAACCAGTAATTTCTTAATGTAGGAAATTATTCTTTACTGATACAAATGTCTATCTTTAGAGTACAATGAGAAAAAGAGAATCTGTAAATTGAAAGCAGTTCCATTACAACAAAAACACTCAGAATTTGAAATAGGCCTTATATACTTCCATAAACATAGTACAAGTGCCTTGTGCTGGCTAGACAAGCACTCTGCCATTTGAACCACTTCCTCAGCCCTTTTTGCCTTATTTTATGATCTCACAGTTTGACCTAGCATTGGCCACTGACCATAATCTTCTGACCTCTTCTTCTCATGGAGACAGGATTGCACGCATATACCATCACACCTAGCTTTCTTTTAAGCTAACTAACATTTTTTTCTCACCAAGGCCAACCTGGAGTGCTCTCCTCTTGTCTTTACCTCCTAGTGCCAGATACTACATGTATGTGATACTACAGCTACCTGAAATGATAGTTTCATGAACATTTTATACCGATATAATCTTCCTGCAGTCCAATTGCTTTCCTTCTTCCTGTACATCCTATCTAGTGGGAGAACCAGCAAAGAGAACCCCAAGAAAAGTGGCTAAGAATGTAACAAGGATGCATTTCTTGCTGGAAGTAGATACAAGACATGCCAATGGGATAAGATCTGAGATCGGAAAGTACATTCCGATGAAGAACTTGGCATACCATGGTAAGGACATTGGAAGGGGAGTCCCTGGGGACTGTGGGATACTAGGCAGCTTTGAGAGGTCTGCAGCTATGAACAGTGTTGAAGAAATGTTGCTATGGTAGAAATACAATCGTCAGGAATGCTTTCATGTGGAAGGAAAACAAAGAACCAACATAGGGGAGGGATCAAGATCAGTGGTAAGAGAAGTATGAGGAATGTGGAAAACCCAGAAATGGATCTGTATCAAACTTGAAAGCCTCCTTTCCACCGTGTTCTTACTGTAGATGTTTCAACTTATCAGCTCCAGTCTCATTCAAATCAGTGGTGAAAGTGCCTAGCAAAACAAAGACAATGTATTTACATTTGGCCGGCACCACTGGCTCACCCCTATAATCCTAGTCCTCAAGAGGCTGAGATCTGAGAATCAAGGTTCAAAACAAGCCTGGGCAGGCAAGTCTGTGAGACTCTTATCTCCAATTAACTACTAAAAAAGCTACAAGTGGAGCTGTGGCTCCAGAGGTAGAACACTAATTAGCCTTGAGCAAAATAGTTCAAGGACAGCACACAGGTCCTGAGTTCAAGCCCTAGGACAGCAGATACAGACACACACACACACACACACACACACACACACACACACACACACACTCACTCACTTCTGCTCACCTATGTTCTGCTCTTTGAAATTTCCTTAGTTTAACTGGATGACCTACAGTGTACTTGAATCTATGCATCCTTTTTGCTTCGCTTACATCCCCACATCACATACTTGTGGACTTCTATCATGGCATTCTGTACTAATATGTTGGGGGGGGGGGTAGGGGGGGAGGGGAGGTTACTGGGGTTGGAACTCAGGCCTCATACTTGTTAAGCAAGTGCTCCATCACTTGGAGCCAAGTCCCAGGCCTTTTGGCTTTTGTTTATTTTGTAGATAAGTAGAGTCTTCTACGTTTTTTCCTGAGCTGGCCTGGAGCCACAATCCTCCTCCCTCAGTGTAGATGGGATTACAGGCTCGTGCCACAGGTGGAATGTGACATGATTTTTATTATCTATGTTTATATTTGAAGGAATCATTCTACTTACACTTTCACAGATGGCACCACCAAAGTTCAGTGCAACCAAAGGGCGTATTTACTTCCTTAGTTTAAAATCTCAAATTAACTAAGTTTACTCTATATCACAGACATTTCTTACACCAGCCCACTGCATTTCTCCACTCCTAAGAAGTCACCTTCACTACTGATTACCCTATGTTTGTGACAAATACTATAGTACATACAGTGGTTTTTTTTTTCTTTTTTCTTTTGCTAGTCCTGGAGCTTGAACTCAAGGCCTGGATTCTGTCCCTGAGCCTCTCTTTACTGAAGGCTAGTGCTCTACCACATGAGCTACAGCACTATTTCAGCCTTTTTGGAGTAGTTTGTTGGAGATGAGTCCACAGCTTTTCCTACCCAGGCTGGCTTCAAACTGCAATCCTCAGATCTCAGCCTCCTGATTAGCTAGGATTACAGGTGTGAGACACTGGTGCCTAGCTCATACAGAGATATATTTGGAAACTTTTCTTGCTAATATCTATAATTCTCAGATTAGAATTTCGCTCCTTTCTCTCTTGTGACACAAAAGCAGATACCTAAGTTAGTAGTATACTGTGTTGCTGATGGATTAATTTAAATCTGGTTTAAGCAGACAATAGGACATGGAATAGGGAAAAAGCAGACAAGAATGTGGGTGCAAATCAATAGAGCAGAGTCAATGTTTAAAATTTCTCCATAGCCACCTGACAGTTCTCTTGACTTCCGTACTTACATTCTGCTAAAAATGTTCCCTGGAACTGGCTTATCAAATGGAAATGATTGGAAACCATATCTCACCTAGTCAATTTTGAATCTGTCAGTAACAACACCCTTAATTCCACTAAATTCGTTTCTAAAATTGGTTGTTTTGTAGTTTTCTACTGGATTATTCTGATTTGTCTAAAGAAACAATAACATTTTGTCTTTGTGTATGTGTGTGTGTGTGTGTGTGTGTGTGTGTGTGTGCATGCATGTGTGTGTGCTGGTCCTGCAGCTTGAACTGATGGTCTAGGCACTGTCCTTGAGCTTCATTTTGCTCAAAAAATAGCATTCTACCACTTGAGCCACAGCACTACTTTTGGCTTTTTTCTGAGTAGTTTGCTGAATTTTTCTCATAGACTTTCCCGTCCAGGCCGGCTTCAAATCATGACTCTCAGATCTCAGCCTTCTGAGCAGCTAGGATTATAAGTGTGAGCCACCAGTGCCTAGCCAAAGAAACCTTCACTTTTGTCTTATTTCCTTCTTTATTATTAAAAATAACTTGCAGAAAGTTTGGTCATGTTTCATTAAAAAAAAATTGAGCTACTATTTTCTTATTAACTTTGCTTTTATACAGTTAGACTAGCCAGTATTTGGCTGGGTTTGCTCTGCACAGCACTAATGTGATCCTGTTTGAACAGAAGCCTCTGAAAAATATAATTGTGTCTGAGTTAAACAGAGAAAGTTGTCTGTATTGACTGAAAGAAGGAACTTGAAAAAGGCTAAAGTTTGGAAAGACTTCTGAATAATTAAGAGGAATGAATGCCACGCCAAGTAACCATATTCTGAGTTGTATAGTCTATAGAAAATTGAGAGTGGGAGACAGATGGAAGTGGAGGTATAGACTCAATAGCTGGGAATGTCAGATCAGAACTTATTTTTGGAAGTGTAAAAGGAGCTTTGTGTGTAGGAGGAGCTCAAGAGCTAGAATAAAATCCAGGGAGGTACCAGACAAAGAATGAAAATTCCAGCCTGGGGTGGTAAATAGGGCTTACCTACTTTGTGGAGGAGCGGTTTGATATTTCTCTAAGTACTGATTGCATGTATTTTCAAATCCCCTTTCTTTTGAATTAAAAAAAAATTGGAGCACAAAACCCACATGATTTATAACTATTTTTTTTTAGCTAGAACGGGGAGATTTCCTTTTAATGATTTCTTTTCTTTCTTTTTTTCTTTGGTTTAGTTATTATGCTTCCCTTCCCTTCCACTCTGGTGTTCTAGAGGCATTACTTTTATCTAGATATAATTCTCATATGGATTTTTAGCTTCTCAGGATCACAAAGTAGATGGGAGACTGAGATGGGGGAAGCAAAATAATGAAAGGATTTGCCAGACTCCAGGGTAGTGGAAGGCGCTGAACGCAAGTGGAGTGGCTTCTGTGTGCTGGCTTGACAGGACTTGTAGCTCTCATTCAATCTAGGGGAGGAACAAAGGGCTGGCAGGTGAAAGAGAGCAGCAAACACTGTCAGGCCAGGTGTTCGGCATTAAAGCTGGGCTGTGCTGGGGGTCCCAGATGGCTTGAAAGAGAGGTGCGAATGAAATGACCCAGAGAAGTCAGGAGACTGGGAGAGGAAAGCAACAAGCTACATTTAGGGGAACTTGCAATTAGAGGGATTTCAATTGCTTGGCAGTTATTTGAGTGATAATGAATATTTGACTCATTCTTGAATAGAAGACAGATCTATTTATTGTTGAAGTGCTGTCCAGCTTTTGCTTCATCTCTAGCTGTTCCCAAAGACCCCTGTCAATTGTCTTCATTTTAAAGGAGCAAGAGTATATTTAAAGACTTTAAAAAGCAGAGTGGAAAGCAGGAATTTTTAATTAAACTGATGCTAGCTAAACCAAATGCATGATCAGAACATTAGTAAGAAAATAATACAAAACAAATAGTTCATATTGAAATATTATATATAATTGGTATTTATATTATATATAATTACTATATGATTATATTTATTAAGTATACATAATACTTATTATACACTATATAATTGCTTCCTGGTGGAGGACTGATAGGATTTTTACTCTTTGGAAATATAAACTTTTCCAATAATACTAGCTATTTTATGTAATATTTTTCTTCTATAGGAACTTTAATTTTGCATAGGAAACAATAGTACCCAAGGTTGTTATAAGTAGCATACAATAATTTTGTGTTAGTTTTGTATAATGAGAGAAATAAAAGAATTTCAAGTTGATTAGACATTTCAATTGAGATAAGTATTTAACAAATTTGTCTGTTGATTTATTCTTTCAAAACATTGACCAGAGACAAGATAAAAGCAAAGGCACACGTTAGTTCTAATAATAGCTTTAAATCTGTTGCTTGATTATATACCTATTTACTTTGTGAATTTAAGAAGCAGAATGGTCCCCCATAATGAAACATTCAGGATAGTTTTTAAAAAATAAGCTTATACATGTCAATAAAGGTACTGCGGGTATGTGGCATTTACTTCATATATGCAGAGATTAAAACAAAGTGCAGTACCAAATATTTTGTAAATGACTGTTGGCTGATAGTTCTCCATGAGTGTTTTACAGTTTGCATATTTCAGAAGTAAAATAGTAACTGCCCTTTATTTTGAGCTAAATGTTTCAAATATTTTTGTATAGCAAACACCTTTGGCAGGAAGTCTTTCTACAGAGCAAGGGGAAAAATTAGGGTATCTGCTTATTATTCAGGATTCAGGAGCTTCTAAGTTTAAAGCGCAGTCATAAAGCTCCTAGGTGTTAAGGTTGTCACCTGGTCCTTTAGCATCACTTGGTGGAAAATAAAGCTTGAGGAATCAGAAACTGAAAATGTAAGTAGGGATGTAGAGAAACCTTTTATTACGAGAATACTTAATCATGATGTGTGCCACACCACAAAGAGCAGGTGTGACAATTTCATGTGGAATAAAACATGCATGTTGAAATGTAGTATGCTCTAATTTTTAAATACTTTTTTTGAGTTTTATAGATTATACACTCTCTATAGAAAATACTCTAATTTTAGCCTGGCTATAAACTTAACCTGAAAATCTGCTGCAATGTATATTTTAGAGATTTTCCATTGTAACACTTATCAAATTTAAATATAGCTGGATGATGGCAGACCTCTGTATCAGGACACAATTTAAAATGTGTATATTATAGGGCATTTAGAATGTGTTAGTGCCTTCACATAGAAGGAATACTAAGTTATTTAATGATGAAGGTCTATTTTCCTGTTCCCATTCAATGAGTACTTCTTCCCTCTTATTCTTAGTCAACATTAATTTCTTATATTGGTTTTTCTTTTCCTTATTTTTTTTTTAAATTCCATATTTATTAATATATACCCAGGTTTTTTCCTCAAGGGAAAGCAAGTTGTGATTTTCCCTGGAAAGTTTTTTAGATAGATTTTCTGACTTAGGAAATAAACAATGTCCAAGAACTCGTTCAATCAATCCACACCAAGACTCACACCCATGCTTTCCCCAGCCCCATTGCCTGCTTCTCCCTTCTCAGGCTCATATCATATAAATTATTTGATCAACATAATGTGTATACAAATTATTATCTGGATTCAGAAGACCCTGCTACAAATCTTGCTTCAAAGATTAATAGTTGGATTAACTTCAGAGAGTTACTGAATTGCTTTGGGGATGTTTTCCCATTATTTATAAAATAGGGACACAACAACCAAACTTCCCTCTCAAATTTGCAATGAGGAGCAAATTAAGTGGTGGGTCAGAATGTACTTCTAAATCATTAAGTTATGTATAGATACACTGTAACTTGGAAACCTAACATGAGCAAATAACAAGAACCAGAGTTGCATAGTATATCCATCTTCATACCTTTGCCAAAATGTCTTAAGTTTATATGCTTCATTAGTCTGAAGAATGCTTATCAGCATCTATATATTTAATACTACTATTATTTGATAGTCAGCCAGTTCTATAATAAGAAAATCCAGGGTTAATGACTTGAGGAAGACATGCCAATGCTTAATTATATTCTCCACTGCTGGCCCTTGATGAGTTTACTCTACCAGAGTTAACTTTGGACAATCAGTCCTAGACATACACTAATAAATGTTAACTTCGTAAGTGAAGAACCAGATGGGAAAAAAACAACAAAATATGTCTATAAAAATGAAAACATGATGACTGGATACTTGTACCTAATTCTAGAACATAATATTTAAAAGGAAGTTTTGCTATGGCAAAGAATTTTTTGCTAAGCCAAGGGTTAAGTACTTATGAGGAAAATAGGAAAATTCTTTAATACATAAGAACTTGGTGGAGCAACACTTTTACTGAAGAAAAGAGAAATGATAATGATATTCATTATGATAATATAAACGCATTAAATTACTGTTAAAAACTAAAATTCTAATTTGGACTTTAAAATCAATATTTTATATATGAAAGCAAGATAAATACCAAATAATAAAAAGGTAGAATGCTTAAATTAATACAAATCCATGTAATGTTATCCAAGTATGACTATATATTTAATAATATTAGAAATTTTATAAATTAGATGAAATTAAAAATGGAAAACAAACATATATAACAAAACTAAGGAAAAACAAAGAAGGAGGTAACAATGCTTGATAAGAAATGTACTATTACCTTACTCATGTAACTGTAACCCTTCTGTGCAGTATTTTTACAATTTAAAAAAACATATAAAAACAAAACTAAATATGGACATATTTTATTTCCAGTAGATATATCAGGCGTAAATATCAAGGGAAAAAATCAGTCTGATGAGAGTAGTAATTGCTAGATGGTATGATGATGCATAATTTTAAATTTTGTTACTTTTCAAAACATTTACAATATTCTATAATGCCTGGGTTTTCCTTTTATAATCAGGAAAGTAAATTAAAGAAAGAGACATGGATCTTTGAATAATTCTACATAAAACAAGCATGTAGAAAGCAGACCTACAAGAGACTGGGGGAAAACCAAAAAAGAGCTGATAAAGAAGGCAATCTTCATGAAGATAATGGTCTCAACTGCTGAGATCAAATAGTAGAGTAGAAGCCTTTGGAAAAGCTCAACAGAAGGAATGATGGGTAGACTTCTCAACTTCTCAAAGCAGGGAGTTCTAGAAACAGGACCAGAGCTGCTATAATGCAGGTGAAGAGTGGGTGGGAAAACAAGTTAAGGTCCATTCTTTGGAGAAGTTTGGCTTTGAAAAGACAAAATGTTTTATTTTTGTATATAGGATAATATAAACTTTATGTCATTGTTTTCCTGTTTTTTTTTAAGGTACAAAAGTGACTATAAATTTGTGACTACAAAAGTGACTACAAATGAATAATGTTTCCATAATGGTAAAAGCAGTGATTTGGAGTCTGATGCATCAGCATTTGAGGTTAGCTTTCAAGGAAGACCTTCGTGCAGAGGAAAAGCTACACGGAGTGCTATTCTGCAGCGTGTTAGTCTGTTGATCTGTTTGTTTAAATTATAAAATCCTTACTTAGTGCTTCATTGTCTTTTTCAAGTAAGTTTTACTTCCATCATTTATAATTTTCAGTTGTGAATTCTTTAAAATAGTTAAAATTTAAAGCACTTAGAGAACAAAAAGCTTTCTCAAACTTTACAGAATTTTTTTTATCCCACGCCTAGTTCGACTACAATTTATGATTTAACTTTATCAAGACTTTCAAAGCATTCAATTTCCATAGAATTATTTTCTTGTTTGTTTTTCATACCTAGTGCATCAAATATTGATTTGAATTTAAAATGACAGCCAATGAAATTGAGAAAATTACTTTGAAAGCAAGCTCAGCTAAATCTTGATAAGCCTACAACTCGAAAGGACCACAGGAAGCTCACCAGCTAGGAATATTGGATCAGCCAGCAGTTATGGAGTTGTACAGAGGAATGGAATGCAAAGAATATGGAGATGAGTTAAAATTCTACTGTTAAATTTACTTTTTCACTAAAGTAAATGAGGAATAGAGCAAGATTCTAATCCTGAAAAACTACATCTACAGATTGGAAGATACATGACAGAAGAGATGAATCTCTTATCAAGAGTTTAATAGTAAAACAACATCATAAAAAAGTTTAAAAAGATAAAATGAAATAAAAAAAGATAAAATCAAACCAAGCCCAGAATAGCAAACAAACAAAACACCCTAGAACTACTTCACTGACTGAAATGTAGTTTTCGGTGAATATCCACGTGAAATTGAATTTTGAATGATTTCTTTGTTGGCTACCAGTTGAAAAATTAATTTTAATAGGAATTTTTAGAGATATAAAATAGGGATTAGTATGATCATGATAATTTCAATGTCCTAATTTTTGAGAAATTGCTGTAGAAGTGTACTGTTTCCTATGCACAATTCTCTTTGTAAATTCTAATCAAGCCAAAACAAACAGTGGAGATCAACATGTACAATTTTCTACTATAATTGAAATTAAAATCAGTTTCTAAAAATTGGCTTATTAATGTGTTCTTGCTATAAATGTTTTGGCAAAGAAAGTGAGGGAACGTTCCACAATTCCTGTAAATCCACCTCAGAACTGAGGCAGGTACATAAACCACATCTCTTAGCCAAGACAAAAAAGTTCAGTTGCTAGAAGGATTTTCCAAAGCAAGCGCTAGGCGAGAAGGGAAATTAAGCCATCATCTGGGAGATGGAGAGAAACAGCTCAGAGCCAGAGAAGCTGAACGATTGGCTTGCCAAACTGAGAAATCTAGTACAGGCAACAGACTGCTGAGACAAAAAGAGATCAGGCTGATACAGACGGAGGTACACATAGAAGCTCAAGGGCCAGTTTCCAGGCTCATGAGCATTTAGCGTTCTTACAATGTTCTGGCTCTCTTTGGTTTGTACTGCCTTTGCAGGGATCAATCCGGAAGTAGTTTGTGCTCATTGTGGTTCACAGATTAGTCTTTCCGTCTCCTTCTTGAAGGCCTTCCGTCATCACAGCAATCATCCTGTTGCCATTGTTACTCTCAAATGCTCTTTCCCAGACATTCTTTCTCATATTTCAACAAGCTTACCTCCTAATTTATTGTTATCCTATTTAGTAATATCCTCTTCTTACTTTATTGTCATTCTATTTAGTAATAGCCCCTTCTTTCTTTAGAATATGTCTATGTTCATGCCTACAGTGGATCCAGGACTAGGTAAAACAAATATTATAGGATCCAAGGAGGTGTTCACTCACTGTCTTGTCATTTCCAATAATTGCAGCTCTTTGGTCACTCTAATGTTCTGTTCTCCTACCTCAAATCCCGTTAGTTTTGTTCCTTTGATAATTCTTCAACCCACATAAGGTTCATTCCATCTAACTTAATTCCCCCTTTTCCTTTGATACCTTTGTATTCTTTATTATCATTTTAGTTCTGCGCATGCCACCATAATCATTTTCTTGTGAGTACATCCTAAACCCTACCCTTCTGTAGCTCCATTGTTCCAAGAAAAGTGATGCAAACCTGAGTAATTTCAATTATCCTTCATGTTAATATCGATGCAGCTGAAAGTGGCTTTGGAAGACATAAACTTCCTGTATCCAGGAAATTCATGTGAATATTTAGTTAAATGAACTAGGCGATGGAGAAATATAAAAGAAGATTTAGAAGGCATCATAGTAAATTTTAGGTTTTTATAATTTAGTATAATCTCGATCAAAGTTTTAAAACCTGTAGGTAAATAAAATAAACATGATTTGGGGGTCTACCTGGCAATATTCTAAACTGAAAAATTCAAAATGTAAAAGAAATATGGGGGGGATAATCACACACACTCTCCACATACATGCGTCAGGATAGATTAAACCATGTAAAAATGTAAAACATCTAAATGGTATGACATTACAGATATGATTTACAAACAAGCCTAAATAAACATTTAATATTAATCTTAAGTTTCTTAAATGGATGATAGAAATGACAGTAAAAATTGAATATAATCCAATTTAAATTTTAAAATAAAAATACCTTAAAATATGACTATAGTGAACAGAATATTTGTTTCCTCAAAGCAATTCAAAAAATGTATACCAATTTTTTGTGAAGCATTCATATCCTTTCATTCAGTAACATAACAGTTTGAAATACAGAGTTCTGATGTGTAATAATTATTTTATAATAGAATTTTCCTAAAATCTGAAACCAATAAGAGGGTCACCCAATCTTACAAACAAAAGAATAGATGGTTTTTGTATACTCACAACCATACATGCATTTGAAATGCTATTTTTAGGAAGAATCTTAAATAACAAGAGGAGCTGATTGTATAATAATTTATTTTTGAGGCATTATAGCCAAGCTGGCCTGGAAATAGAACTCTTCCCACCGCAAGCTTCCTGATGCTGGGATTACAGGTGTGGGCTACCATGCCAAACTGTAATAATGTTAATTTAAAAATATAAACCTATAATCAGAATGCTTTCAGCTCAGAATAAATGTATAGAAAAGCATCAGGAAATATAGTGAAATTAGTACAGGAGTTATGCGTGCGTGGTACCATAGTGGTTACACATGATTTTGATTTCTAAAAAGTGCTCACACATTTTCCAAATTTTCTCCCATAAATAAGATTGTGTTGTTTTAATAATCAGAAGGATACTTTATTTTCTAATCAAGTAACTAATATGACCACAACTAGAATGCTAGAAGCAAATCACTATATCCTGGTCTGGGTTGTATCTCTCTCTCTCTCTCTCTCTCTCTCTCTCTCTCTCTCTCTCTCTCTCACACACACACACACACACACACACAGAGGTTTGTTTGTTTTTTTCTTATTCCTATCTCTGTTAGATCAGTTAATTTTACTGTACCAGGTTTAGCAAATAGACTTTGGACTCTTTTATTCTATCATTTCTCTGTCTTCTAATTACTTCTATTTCTGGATATGCCCACCCTCACAATAAGTGATAAGGAAACATTGCTTGGCAGAGGGACCTGACAGCATCTTCTTTCTGCCTGCTCTTGAGTATCCGAAGAGTTAGAGTTAGCCTTCACCTATGGCTTATCTAGTTTCTGTGTCACACATAGCAGATCTCTGCCTCTGTGCAGTTTGCACACCATTTTAGAGCGACCAGCAATTCAGGGTAGACTTTCCCCACGTTTGTTCTGTCTAGATATTCAATGCTTCCCTTCTACCAATGTCTATAATGATCTATTTGTTTTTAACCACCAAATAGCTGTGCCATTGCAATAGTTAAGGCTTCTCTAATTAAAACACTAGCCTCATTTACAATGCTGAGCTTTTTTTTTTCTTCTCTGTGTTTTTGAGTAAAATTTTAAAATGCAATCAACATCTCCCTGGGTACTCCCTCATCTCCTAAGTCCTTCTCCTCCATCCAGACCCTTGCCTTTTATCTTTTTGGAATCCATTTGCCATTTGTTACCATCAGTCTGCATGGACAATGTGGAGTCCACAACCCTTACAGCATCTCTTCCTAGCTATTCCTTCATCTCTGGGAATTGTTCTTTCACAGTAACATTTATATGGATCACAAAACATTAGCATTTAATTACAATTCAATTCCCCTGATTTTTCTCAGATCAGAGGATGACTGAAGGCTTTGAGGAGGGGAAGGATTAGCTAGGTAGCACTTCTATACTGACACCACATAGGAAGGTGAACAAAAAACTATAGTACAATCAAGCATTTCAAGATCATTGGAGAATAGTGATGTTAAGAACATTTTTACATTTTTAATCTTAGATATATATTCGTTTTGATGTATTTTTTTTAACAAGTAGTGTTCATCAGTTATTTGAGTATTATCTAGCCCCCAAATTAGAGTGTCTCATTTGCATGAACATAAATATCAGTTTCTAAATTTATGTTTTAGCTATTGAAACCCTTGTTGGATGTGCAGGTAGAACTCAATTAACATATATGGTTTTACTACACATCTCTAAAATTTTACTTCTATATTCTTCCAGTTCGAGATACTTATATTCTGTGTTTATCTTCTGAAGATATTTCTGGTTAATGAAACAGAAGTATTAATATAGCTTATAGCTGCTTTTTTTGTCATTCAAAATTTATACTTACACCATACTTTAATATAATTTTCTTATTAAAATATTACTATATGTGAATATGTTATTATCAACATGTTGTACAGAGGGGTTACTATTTCATAATTCAGGTCATGAATACAATTCTTTTTAGAAAATGTTACCCCTTCCTTCACTTTCCCCTGGTCTTACTCATATTTTTATACAAATTCTCAATAAGGAAACAAACATGTAATCTCAGTAGGATAAAAAAATCACTAACGCTTTTTCTTGTGCAACAAAAGCAAGCATTTATAGGAAAATACAGATGTGGACAGAGAGGATTACATGAACTGAAAAGCATAGAAAGAGAGCTCCTGAGCTGAGGTTTATATAGGTCTGTTGCTGAATCAAAACCATGGAAATTGACGAAGTCGTCTAACTATATTGTCACCAGGAAATACAGCACCATATGAACTGTTCTTGCATGTTATTTGTACAGTGGAGCTGGGCTTTAGATGGAGATTGCTATTCAAACAGCAGAAGTACTTTGATATGAGTGTTGCTGAAAAATAGACACTACTCAAGGTCCAAGGTCCAGGATGCTTGGTCTGTCAGCTGGTGTGAAGGGAAACTATATTTTAAAGCAAAAGCTTTCTATAATAGGCAGTTCCTTTCAATAGTCCTCCCTATGCCAATGCATTCAACTATATTCAATGTTCCTGTTGCACCCTGTCCCATTGTAGCTCTTGTTTTTTGCAAGATCAAATTGAGACACCTACACCCCTCATGGTAGATGTTGGGCCTCAGACAATCAGCGTTTCCTCAGATCTCTGCCATGTCTTTCAAATTCATTACACACCACTACTTTCTGCATAAAACATCATTGTGAGCTGTGAAAAGTAGTATTCATTTATTTACCCCCAAAGAAGAACTAACGTAGTTTCTTCCTGAGAGGAAAAGGAATCAGGGAGAAAAGGGATGAGGTTGTACCACTACACTGCTGCATTGTAAGGTAAAGCTATTACTAGAAGCTCTCATAGCTGTGTGGAGAATGAGTGAAATGAATGGGAGTGTATAAAAGGTGAACAGAGAAAGGTAGTATGCTAGAGAGAGAGAGTAGGGATGAAATGGGAGAGGCCTCATAATATAGGAATGACCTAAAATATTCAAAGTATAAATTACTCTACTGGGATTTTTCCACACACACATGCACAAGTTTTTGTTCATGTCTTCTTTACACATTTCTTTTCACACCATTGATTCCAGTGTTCACCAACGTGCTAACATTTCTGAACATTCTAAATAGTGTCGATTTGGAAAATTCTGAGAGAATTTTTTTAAATTAGTACCAGTGGTATTCTTCCAGATATTTTTTTCTCAGGGTTCACTTGCCAGAAAAGATTTAGAATTTATGTCTCAGTTAAGACTCAGATTCATTTAAGAAACAGAATTTTGGCAAACGAACCCAATTACTTTGGACTCCGAAGTTTATTCTTTCTTGTCTATTATAAGTTTAGATTATTTCTCATCTGAGTAAAAATATCTGTGGTTGGATAAACTTAGAACAATGATTACTTATCATTTAAGGTAAATAAAGGGGGAGTGTCCAGGATGCTAATGCTAAGGTTAAATGAGAAAGTTATATTGCTTTTGTTCTTCACAAAACATGAAAGTTGAGTGTGTACATTCATAACCCTGAACAAAGCAACGGGACAAAATCAGCACTCATTTGCAAAAGAAATGATGAGGAGATGACATGAAATGTTCACAAAGATGAACAGTGCATGGCCAATCCTACAACCAGCAGCAAAGTTCGAGCCTATCAAGTTCTGGGCATTAGCCATGCTGAGCAATGTAAGTGATTGGCTGAAACCATTTCTAAAACATGTGCTGAAGAATTAAGCCTAAAATCCCGGCTCCGCTAGAGAGCACTAATAACTAAACTGTTGCTGCTAAGACTTTGGCAGAGACAATTCCACTATTTATGAAGCTTTTTGATACATCTTCACTGCCTCAACTCACTTCTCTGAAGAAGCAAAAGGTCTACCAATCTATAGGTGATGCATGCAGCATCTCTAAGAGAGAAAGACTTTGGGGTTGAGCACTGTGATCGTATCTGACCAAGAAAAACACAGAAGTAGACTTCAAAAGCATTCATACAATTTCTCTGTCTATTTTAAACTGTAGTGTAGCTGGAAAGGACTTTAAGGTTACAGACAAACATCTCCACTGAGAAAGAAAGTGATAAATCTGGCCTATCAGAATGTGGCATCGCCTCCCTGCTCAAATGCTGGTATGATGTCAGCCAGAATTATGCGTTGCTTTCTTCTCCACCAAATAGCAATTGGATGTTCCCTGAGGCTCATAGTCAATCGTATCAAAGGCTCTTAGTTTTTAAGTGTAAAAGAAATCCAGAAAGGAATGCCAACATAGTTATGTGACCACAGAACCATAAGGCCACTGGGTAGGAATTATACTGATGGCAATAGATATGTAACATTTTTGCAACACCAAATAAAATAAGATAGCATG
This sequence comes from Dipodomys spectabilis, assembly GCF_019054845.1. Taxonomy (NCBI): domain Eukaryota; kingdom Metazoa; phylum Chordata; class Mammalia; order Rodentia; family Heteromyidae; genus Dipodomys; species Dipodomys spectabilis. The sequence goes on from NW_024870974.1 coordinate 5,032,369, forward strand.
GAAAAGTTTCATCTTTGAAATAAAATGAGATTCTTTCTGGAAGAATATATCTCTAGCTTCCCCTAGGGAGACTGAGAAACAGCATCCTTCTGAGACTTGTATAAAAATTTACATGGCTGACATGTCCGTCTAAGTCAAATCCACAGATAATTAGGAGCTGTCTAACTTTTGGAGTATTTGATACACACTTCCTCAGACGTGGTTGTAAGTGTACCGACTCAAGAGCTCTCAGCTGTCTCTTCCCCCTCCTCCACATCACACACACATTTCATAGTTGGCTCCACACTTCCTCCTCAAATCTGTTCTCTCCCCGTATTTCTGTTTTCATTGAGATACATCAATCCACTCAATCCATTGAATACTTCCAGCTAGAAAACTGTGTGTATCACTCTTTTCCCATCCAACTGGCCAAGTCTTAGTGATTCTGCTTCTTCACATCCCTCAATTATTTCTTTTCACTCCGAGGCTATCTATCAAGTTTTCAAATTGGCCCTGACTTGTCCCACTGAGATCAGTTTCTTCTATTTCCAGTTTCTTTTATGCCAATTCACTCTGTCTAATAACACAAGTGTGTTTTTTTCCTCTCTATGGTCTAAGCAATTACTGTTCTCTATCAAAAGATGGATCCTTGTTGCCATTTCTTTTTAATGCTTGAATAAGTATAAGTATAGATACATGCCAGTTCTGTATTGGAAAGCTAGGTAAATCCAGCACCAATCTGGTATGGTGCAAAACTTCTTTTGTTTTCCCTATTGCTTATAGGAAAGATCATATCCCTGGATGAGGAAGTCAGTACAAAGAAGTAGATTCTTAATTAAAATGAAAAAAAACACAGGGTTGGGAGACTCACAGACATAAACAGGCTTGAGCAATCGCACCCAGAAGAGCCTTATCTATCTTGTTCATACTTGTGAATTGTATCGCTATGGACAACTGTGTTTATCTCTCCAGTTTGCTTCTTCTTATTGTATTAATTTAAAATTACATCATGAACATTTCTCTATTTTAGACACTAAGCTTTTACAATGCATTGATGTCATGCATTCCACCTTCCTTTCTGGGAGCTTCTATCTTCTTCATCAAAAGCCTTTACTTTATATACAGTGTACTCACATGCACATCTGTGGGAGACTGAAAGGAGGGCACAGAATCCAAGGAAAAGGGTGAGAAAGTGCAGCAGCAGAGCGCACTGGATAATGGTGAAATCAAACTATGCAACTCATGGGTGGAGATGGAAGGGAGGGAATGGGAAAGAATGAGGGAATAGATGACACCATGTGAAAGGAAATGTACTTATTACCTGACATATGTAAAGGTAACGCCACAGTATATCACGTCTAAAACAACAGTAAACTAAATTAGGAAGGAAAAAAATTGAAAAGATAAAGGAAAAAAAAACCTTTCCCCTGGGAAACTGGTGCCCCTTCAAGCCTGAGAACCAGAATAAATCTGATTATGTAAACCTGATTAGGCAATCTTGCAAGTGGATAGAAGACCAAAGTTCCAACCTGCTCACCATGTTATAAATGAGATGACAAATGATTTGTGTGTGTGTGGTGGGGCAGAAGAGGGGAGGGTGTCCCAGCACTTGAGCTCAGGGCTCTGAGTTCCCAGAGCATTGATGCTCAAGGCTAGCATTCTACCACTTAAATCACAGCTCCATTTCCCCTTTTTCAGTGCTTAATTAGAGTCTCAAGGATAAATCTCATTGGCTACAATGCTGCCAACTCATTACTTCATTTAGGTAACTGTAACCCTTATGTGCATTAACTTTACAATAAAATTAAATTTAGTTAAATGTCCTCTTAGTGAAGATACTGCTATAAATTAAAAAGGTAGCAGCTCCTGCGTGAGGATGAGAACTGGAAACCATGAGATGCATACAACTTAAATCTGCCTCTAAAATCCTGCTGGGAGAGTGTAGTTGATGCTGGCTGGTGCTGCACATCCTCTACTTCCACACAGAGGGTGTGTTTCCCCCAGTCTGGCCTAGCCAATGAGTGCATGAGCACAGCTTGTGAAGGATTGGCATTCCATTCCTGCAGGAGGCAGGCCTCAGACTCTCCCTAGAGCAGATGGCAATTTCTGAGAGCTGCTCTTAAGTGGGGTTCTTTCTAGACAATTCTATCTTTCTCTTTTTCCCCTCTCACTCTGCCTACTTCTGCTGCCTCTCCTTCATTCTCCCTGGGTTTTACTCCTAAAACAAGACCTCCCCTATCTTGATACCTTCTCAAGGAATGAGCACTGACAGGGACCAAGTCCCCTGTGTTTTGAGCTGCTCTCAGGTGATGCTTCTTCTAAGGTTCATCATCTATGGAAGTACAGGTTGAAAGTTGTTAGCCTTGTAGATAATATCCAAACTCCACAGCACAGCATCTATGACTGATCCTTTATAAAGTACTGTCTAGATCCCATGTTTTTTTGTTCATTCATCAGTTGTTGGAAACTAGCTGATTCCACAGTTCGGTTATTGTGTGTATGTGTGTATATTGATCATACAGAGGCTTGAAGTCAGGGCCTGGTTATTGTGTGTATGTGTGTATATCAATCAATACAGGGGCTTGAAGTCAGGGCCTGGGTGCTATCCTGGAACGTTTTTGTGCAAGGTTCTACCACCTGAGCCACAACTCCACTTCCAGATTTTTGGTGGTTATTGGAGGTAAGATTTTCAGGCTTTCCTGCCTGAACTGGCTTCAAACCATGATCCTCAGATCATGGCCTCATAAGTAGCTATTATTACAATCATGAGCCACCAGTGCCTGGCTGAATAATTATTTTAAACCAGAGATTGTACAATAACTGTTATTTAGCACTGACTTTTTTTCTATATGACAGATCAAACCATCAGGAAGCAGATATGATAGCCATGCTAAAATGTTATTTGTTATGTAACCCAAAATGTAGTACAGTTTTTCATTGTATACTGCTTCCCAAATCACTACATCAGAAAGGAGATTGAGCCTTTTTTCTGCACTGACTTCATCTTAAATTCACTCTCCGGCCACAAACTTTGGATAAAGATTTGAAGAGACGTTCTTTTCTTTCATTTATAGGCTTCATATTGCTTCCATGTATTCTTTGCTCTCAGTCTATGGTTTACATGCCTGAGCTGCCTCAAATAGAAGAAAGTGGCTTGAGTTGAAGCAACTTCCATCTGCCGAAGGGATGAAAGATGGTAAGTCAGGTTTTCACAGACCTAGATTTAGTTGACTTCCTAGACAGGATGGAAGAAATCATCCAAGAAGAAAACTAGGGAGTTAAAAGGATCAAATCCAAGAGTAAAATGTCAAATAGTGAATATGTAACGAAAGAGAGGTAGGGGAGGAAAATGGGAACTGCTGGAACTATGTAACACATCTGCATATCGCCAATAAGGTTACCAAAAACAAGAAAACAAAACAAAAAACCCATTAAAAAAATCCTAGCAGCTAATCATGGGAACTTATGGGTTTCTTGAATTAGTTTCCAAATTAACTCAGACCCAGGAAAAGGAAAAGAAAAGTGACATCAGTAAACTCCATGTTGAGTTTCTACATCAGCCCTGACATAGATGTGAACTGGCTTTTAGAAACTCTAGAGCTTTTGTTGTTATGGATTATTTTGGCTTTCCTTCATTTCTGAACGTCTGATTTAGTACAGTCCTTAAACTTGATCTCCCGACATCTACTTTTCACATGTAAGTAAAGAAGTATACTTCAATGATGGGAAATACAGGGAAATTGAAATTTTGTAAGGAGGTAAATGAGTTAAACTAGATGTCACGATGCCAGCATAAGAAAAGAATATTCTTTACTTTCATACAGTAGCATAAAAGTGATTCTATTTCAAACAATACAACTTTTAGAAAAAAATATTGCCCCAGGGAAACCATATATATTTACGTACACATGCACACATATGTGTGCATGCACATGCAAGGACACATACGTGCATGTACACATCACACCTGCGGGGAAATATAAGCATATGAAAAGTGATTATAATGACTATGAACCATCTTCTCTGCTAACAACTCTGCCAATGATCCTATAGAATCTTTAATTCTCACTAAAACTCAGCAAGGCATAAATATTTTACAATGAGAAAAACTGAAATCAAGAGAGTTTGAGTAACTTGTATATTTGACCATGCAATATTTTGTATAGCTAAGATTCAAAACTTGTTCTTATAATTTCAAATTTTGTAATTAAATTTTTTTCCAACATATGTGGATTAAATTAATGAGCTCTAAATATGTTACCATTACTTTTATAAGAATAATTTGTTCCAGATAAAGAAGAATATTGATTTTTTTCAGATACATTTCTCAAAGAAAAAGAAATTGAAATGTTTAAAATCTGTCAGCTTTACTTCTATATATACCAGCCATGAATTCCTTAAACTATTGACCTGTGTTGACCTGTACTCTCAAAAGTACAAGAAGCAATATGTGGTCTGCTGAATACTTCATTAAAGATAAAGAACTGATTAGTGGAAAAAGAAGTAATTGGAACCTTGAAAGTAATCATGTAATTTTTTTGTTTAAATTGCACTAGATAGGAATATTCCTTTTATATGGTCAAAATAAAAACCGAAAACTAGTGGAATGTTTTGAAAACTACTAGAATGATTCCCACTATGGAAAGTTAAACAAATTGCTATACAAGAAAATCATAATTTTTGAAAATATGTTAAGATCTATGAAAATTGTCTGGGACAGAGTGAGATTATGGTGTGTAATAAAGTAAGATACAAAGACTAATGCCTGCTACAACCTTCTCTGTAGGTTGAATTTACTTGGAAGCAGATTCTGAGGTCTAGTAAAGCCTTTAGGATACTTATTTGGGAGTGCCTTGAAATCATTATACATAAAGGAGAAGGAAGGTGAAAATGACATGTGAAAAGTATCTGATGAGATGTTCTGCTAACCCAGTATGGAGATCTACAGCCCATATGGCTATCAGGAGGTTCTTCCATGGAGCCCAAATGGCTAGTAAGTCATATCTTGGCCTAGATCAGTCATACAATGTGGGCTGCACAGTATGAACTTGGGGAAGGGAGTTCTTTGTAGCTAAGACCGTCACTGTAGAGAACAAGAACTACCTGAGGCATTTGCTACCAGATCCTCCTTTAAGAGAAAGTGAAGTGGTGCTTCTATGCACCATTGTACCAGAAACAAAATGTCCAAGCCCAAAAGATTGAAATATTTTTAAAATTTATACTCATTGCTTTTTGGCCTCAAATACAACATTCATAATAAAATCAACATTAATAAAGGGAATAGCTATTTCTGAAAATTACTTAAAGGCAAGGTATTTCTATTTCTGAATTGCATATAATTCATATAGTTCGTTATATTTAAAGACATATCATTTTGTACGAATGTCTGTATCTGAATTCTTTTATCTAGGAGCAGAGATTTACATCTTTTATTTATTCAATAAATGTGACATACAGACAATCTATTAAAAGCCATATATCATAATTAGTGAAGCTTTATTCAATTAAAAATTAACCCAAAATAGAATGCAAATATTGGATGGATCTTGCTTTTTGCTCCAATCTACTATTCTTCTTTTGATTGGAGAATTGAGTCCATTAATATTTAAGATTATAGAGATATGTGTCATGTTTCCTGCTATTTTCTTGATTTCCTGCATTTTGTTTCATGCCTTTTCCTGTTTACTAAATTGATTTTGTCTGATGTGTTTCTTTGATTTTGATTGTTTTCTTCAGATTGTGTTCCTCCCTTTAGAATTCTTTGTAATGCTGATTTAATGATCATGAGTTCCTCTAATTTTTGTTTGTCATGGAAGGTTTTGGTTTCACCATTGAATGTAAATAATAGCTTTGCTGGGTAGATCAGTGTGGGTTGGCAGTGTTGATCTTCAGTGCTTGGATTATACCATTACAGTCACTGAGGGTTTGTGTGGAGAGGTCTGTAGCAATTCTGATTTACTTTCTGTTGCAATATAGTTCCTTCTTTAATTTTGTAGCATTTAAAATTAGTTCCTTGCTATTCATATCTAATGTTTTTTCTATGATGTATCTAGAAGTGTTTTTTCTTGAATCCAGAAATATATTTGTAAATGATTACATATTCATAACAAAAAGTAGAATAAAATCTCCATTGTGGGGAGGGAATACAAGTAATCAAAACCAACAAAAGGTAAAATGCTAATTACTGAAAAGGTGGTGTGATATCATAAACAAAATGTAAAACATGTAGATGTAATCCTTGGAAATATTTATGACCATCCAAAAGTATTTCTTCTTTGTGACTTTGCTTTCACATTATACTTTATAAACGTTAAATAATAGGTGGATGTACTTTGTTCATAAATCTATAACTTAGAAAGCTGTTTAAAAATTAATAGCAAGTGAGATGTAAGACCTTCATTTTGTAAAAAGTAGATTTCAGAATGTTTTAAATCACACAGCAAGATACTAGAAAAGACAAAATGTTTTTGACACATAAAAATATTGTAAAGTCCCGCATAATCTTCAAAAGTTAAAATTAATAAATTAAGCTTTCATATGTAACATACATTTATTTATTCAAATGTTTTTAGTAAGCCAAGATGTGTTCTGGGATATTGACTTACACCTAGAAAGAAAGCAAACAAAAATTTCCTAAAGAGAAGAAGGATTGTTTCCAAGTCTTTCCATTTCCTAACAAAGGGGGCAGTGTCATTCTTTCTGATGGAAGCATAGAATTCCATTGTGTGTATGTGTGTGTGTGTGTGTGTGTGTGTGTGTGTGTGTATCACATTTTCTTGATTCATTCATCTACTGAGGGACATCTGGGTTGGTTCCATATCTTAGCTATGGTGAATAAATGCTGCAGTAAACATAGTTGTGCTGGTAGCTTTAGTATGGCCTTGTTTGTGATTATTTGGGTAAATGCCCAGATGTGGGATTGCTGGGTCATAGGGGAGCTCTATGTGGAGTCTTTTGAGGAACCTCCATACTACTTTCCAAAGTGGTTGAACAAGTTTACACTCCCACCAACAGTAGCAGCATTCCCTTTTGGCCACATCCCCTCCAGCATCTGTTGCTATTAGATTTCTTTATTATAGCCATTCTAACTGCGGTGAGATGGAATCTCAATGTTGTTTTGCTTTGCATTTCTTTTATGGCCAGAGAAGTTGAGCATTTTTTCATGTGTCTATATTAACATTCTTATTTCCTCTTCAGAGAAGTCTCTCTTTAAGTCTTTAGCCCACTTACTAATTGGGCAGTTGTTTCTTTGAGGATTTGTTTTGGGAAGATTTAATTTTTTGAGTTCTAAGTATATTTTAAATGTGAGATCCTTGTCTGTTGTGTGGCTAGTGAAGATCTTCTCCCAAATTATATTAAGTGAAGTAAGCCAGACCCAAAGAAATATAGGTCCCATGGTTTTCCTCATTTGCTTAATAATTAGTATACATCTAGGATAATCTTATCAGATGAGCTGAAAAGCTCAAAAGCTATGTACATAAGATGATGTTAAGCAAAATGAACCCCAAGATATAAACACAAGAGTTTTTCTTTGTTGTTGTTGCTTTTAATATACTATGTGATTTTTTGTTTCTTTTGTATATTCTTCCCTGTATGGTATATCCCCTGTTGTCACCTCATTTGATTTTGGTACCCTGTATCTTGTATATACATTTATCTAATTTGTGGATGGGAAAGGGAATTAAAAAAATGCTGAAACAAGGACACAGGATGACCTATTGCAACAATGATACTCCAGACACTATGTTGGAAATGAACTTTACAACTTCAGGGAGGGGGAGGAGTGGAGAAAGTGGGGGAGGGAAGGAATAGTAAGAGAAAAACAAAGGAGGTGGTAACAGTGCTTAACAAGAAATGTACTCATTACCTTACTCATGTAACTGTAACCCCTCTGTACAGCATCTTTACAATAAAATAATTTTTTTAAAGAGAAGAATGAGAAACATAAGAACAATACATGGTAAAATACTGTGGCAAGCTAAACCTTGTTGAAAGCTAGTTTCCAGTTAAGCAGTATTCAGACCCCGTGACTTATATTTAGAAATCTTTTGAAGGAAAAACAACCAAGAAAGGGGAAAAATAGGTATAAGTAGCCCCATGTGTCTTACTAACATCCATAGTTTAACGATGAAGGAACCCTCACTGTGGCCCCATTGGAAGTGCTCTCCCACAAACATATAACCAATAAACCTGAAGAAACAGTAGTTAAGCTGTATCACATGCATCTTGATAAGGATAGGAGAGTTGAGAAGTGTGAAGTCAAGACAATTCAAGTATATCATTGCCTATTTGGGGTGAATATTAATGATCTCTTCCATCCTTTTTGAAGAGGTAGAAAAATAACAGTTGGCCAGATAAGTGACTATATCCTGGGTAAATGGGCTTGTTAGCTGACTCTAGCAAAGGTACCACATGTACCCAAACAAATATGATTGGGTTTGCTTTTTCTAGGCTAAGTTTTCAGTAAATTTTTAGCCCTGGAATCCATTTGGGTTTTGTAGAGATCTGACTGGAGAATTAAATGAAAATACAACATGCACCAATAATCATGAATCTATTATATCTGTAACAGTGGTGATAATCTCTGCATATTCCACTGGGTTCTAAAAGAAATGTACACATGGCCGCTGTGAATGGCAAATGCAGAGTTTGCAGACTTTGCCTTTGCCTTTCACACTAATAGCACTTTACCTACAAGGCAAAGAACCAACATAGGGATTTTTAATGGCTAATGCTGTCTATTTCAATTGTGCGTTCAGAGGCTGAGTCTCACAAATCCAGTGACCCTAGTGATGGTACTGTGGGCCACGCTTGGGATTTGACTCAGTTTACTAAATGTCCTCCCCTCAAAATGGAAGCATCGAAAAGATGCATTGGAGATGGGCATTGGTGGCTCTCTTCTGCAATCCTAGGGACTCAGGGGGCTGAGATCTGAGCATCGGAGTTCAAAGCCAGCCCAGGTAGGAAAGTCCATGAGACTCTTATCTCCAAATTAAGTACCAAAAAAAAAAAAAGCCAGAAGTGGAACTGTGTTTCATGTGATAGAGCACTAGTCTTGAGCAAAAACCAGTGACAGTGCCCAGGCCCAGAGTTCAAGCCTCAGGTCTAGTGCTCATGCGCACACATATGTATAGTGTGTATATATATGTATATATACAGCTATATATACATACATATACACATATATATGTATGTGTATATATACATATATGTGTATATGTATGTGTATATATGTATATATGTGAATATATACATATATGTAAGTGTGTATATATATGTATATATATACACACACACGCACAAAGTGATGCTTTGGACCTCTGGATATCTATGTCGACTTGGACTTTGTATCTAACAAATATGAAAATGTGTTTGCTTTCTTCCTCACTCCAGTGTATAATTAGGCAAGTGAATAGCAAGGTCCCTTTGGGAGGGACTGGGTCAATAAACCATTACTGTGTTTTCTCCAGAGTGTGGCAGCTTTCTTCCTTGAGGAGAACCAGATTGAAACTTCTTTTACTGGAGTAAAACTGCCCTCAACTTCTCATCTTGCCGTCCTTATTTTGGCTGCATCTATTACAGCTGTGTTGGCTATGCGAACATTTTCCCCCTAGATGTATTCCATTCTGTCAGGCTCCACTGTCACTTTCTTTAATTCTCCTGGCTGTCACTCTTACGCTGCTGCTCATTATAATTACTCCAACTGGTGTGGGGATCCCTTGCTATCATTGAGCCCCATTATTAAAAGCATCTGCTACCCTTATTCCTGATAGAAGACAGCCGCCACTGAGTTTCTCAGTAACACCCAAACCCTTCTCACCAATATATTCCTTTTTCCTTTGATAAATGGAATTTCCACTCATGGATCATAATGGTCTGGTAGGTGCTCTGACTTCACACATGCATTCTAATATGCCTACACCTGTCTGTCCTTTGATCCTATGCACCTGTTATATGAGCATTTCTGGTACTTCTACCTTACACAGTAGAGTCCGTCATTTTCTTTAAGCTTCTAGAAGTCATCCTAACATCTTGTTTCCTCTGCTTCTCAGAGACCTTGCCTGGGTTTTAAGACTACTTTCATATCAATAAACTCCTTTAATAGTCAGCATCCTCAGAATCCAACTCCATGTTTACTCACCTGGAAGTCTTTGTTGGCTAGTTTTATTTCAGGTTACAATTCTGCTGGTACTTAGCAGACTTACTAGATGTGTCTTACTTACACTTAGTAAGACACTAAGTATCAGGGTGGGGAAGAGTGGCAAGGATGAGAAATGGGGAGCATTGGAGAGTGCCATCATATTCTAAAGACAATACATTTAATGCTATAAGAAAGAGTCTGAAGGCCGGCGCCGGTGGCTCACGCCTGTAATCCTAGCTACTCAGGAGGCTGAGATCTGAGGACCATGGTTCAAAGCCAGCCCCGGCAGGAAAGTCCCTGAGACTCTTATCTCCAATTAACCACTAGAAAACTGGAAGTGGTGCTGTGGCTCAAGTGGTAGAGTGCTCGCCTTGAGCTGAAGAGCGCAGGGACAGGGCCCAAGCCAAGCTCAAGCCCCACGACCAACAAATAAAAACAAAGAATCTGAAGAAAAATGGACTAGGAATTAACAAGGAGTGGGTCACTTTGAGAGTCTCAAAAGGTTGAAGTGTTTCTAAAGGTTTAAAGATTGGAAGGGCTTCATCCCAGCTACCCATATTTATCTATAGCTTTCAAAATTCTACTCTTAAATCTGGGATCTGATGTTTGCGTATCAGACTTCCTTGGATTAGGGATTTTATTTATATGGATTTCTGGTCTAAAGACCAGCTTTTGTTCTCCACTGGCAAGAGAAACCATCTTTATATGCATGATTTATCATCCTCAGACTTTCTTACCGTCCTCCAATGTATCAAGGACTCTCAGAAATAGCTATCCCATTTCAAATCCTTTCAATTATGAGTGTAGAAATTCTCAAATTCAGGAGATAACGAGAGATAATGAACATGCTAGTGAATTTGTTAATGTTTATTGTGAGTTCTGTACCATTGTAAACATAAACCTCGCTGAAACTGCATGATTCCACGTAAGAGTGTTCCTTCTTCCCCTACTGACGAAGTTTTCATTGCCATTTGGCAGACAGATGATCCAATAAGATACATCATATTTTATTTAGACTTTGCTTTCTAGGATCAATTTTAGTATAAAGGTCATAGGCCATGTTTTGTGAGACCTTAATATTAAAGGGTTTGTATAACAATTTTGAGAGGTAGAAGAACAGAATTTTGTAGAAGGAGAAAGTAAACTTTGATTCAGTTGCAATAGAAGACTCAGAAGATCCTACAGGGTATGCCAGATTTTGGCTGAGCCTTCATAGTTGTCTCAGCTTGAGGCCTTCAGAGACAAGCTGTTCATCCTCATGAACTGACCAGTCATTAGACCAGAAACCCACCTTGGAGGGAATATAATGCTGAAAAAGACTATTCTACTGTTGAGGGCCATCATTGGAGAATAGATTAGCACATTTTAATAGAAAAGATGATGAATTCTGTGGGGTGAAGGGAAAGAGTAATTATATGTATGGATTAGAGAGGCCACTTTAGTGTTAGAAGGTAGAGAACAAATCATTCCCTATATGTATTTTGGAAGTAGCACAAAAAGGCTTTGCTGATTAATTGGATGTAGAAAAGAAGAGATGTCATTCATCAAGTCTTTCTTAAAAATAGAGCCAGTGGGTTATACAGAACTGTAGAGAAAGGAATTTATTATGAGGTATTGTCACATACAACTATGGAGGCTGAGAAGACCTATAATCTACCTTCTTCAAGTAGAAGGCCCGAGAAGTCTAGTAATGTAGTTTTAGTTGAAGTTCTAACGTATGAGAACCAGGGGAAACACAAGTGTTAAGTACTAGTTGGCATTTATTTTTTTTTGGTGGGGGGGGTCCGGTCGTTGGGCCTGAACTCTGGGCCTAGGCACTGTCCCTCAGCTCTTCAGCTCAAGGCTAGCGCTCTACCACTTGAGCCACAGCGCCACTTCTGGCTTTTTTCATTTTGCTTATGTGGTGCTGAGGAATCGAACCCAGGGCCTCAGGCATGCAAGGCAAGTGCTCTACCACTGAGCCACCTTCCCAGCCCTAGTTGGCATTTATTTATAGGATCAATAACTAGAAGTACTGACATAGGAGGGCCCAGTTTAAGAAAAGAGAATCTTTCCTTCTTTCACCTTCTTCTTCTATTCAGATCCTCCCTAAAGTGGATGATATCCAGTTGGATTGGGGAGAAGGATCTTGGCTCATCTTAGATTAAAAAATTGTATTGTCTTCCAGAAACATCCTCATAATTATACCTCAGCAAAAATTTTCTCCCAAATATGTGGATATCCTTTGCTCATTCTATACCTAAACTAAAAATGACCGATACAGAAAAGTTAATAATGACACAGAGATTTCTGATCCAATAAGCTAGAAGGATGGAGTTGCTATTAATTAAAGGTTTGTTTTCAATATGCTGGAGAAAGGTGCTCAGTTCTGTGTAATTTATGAGGAATTTAATTAGATGTAAAATTCTAGACTAGAGATTTTGATTTTGGAGACTTTAGGATATGGATAAAACTTGAAAGCATGAGATTAGATAGACAGGAGGGAAATGAGTATAGACAGGTAAGAGAGAGTGTTTTGATTTCCATACCCTGGGTTGTCAGTGTTGAGCCTTTAGGAAGGCAAGAGATAAGTCAACAGAGTGTTTTTCTATGTCATGGAGATAAAATATCTAATGCTGCTGATGGTTCAAACAAGAGGAAACTGAAGTTTTTTATTATTTAGCAAGATATAATCATTAGAAATCTTTGCAAAAGTCTCATTCAAGTTAGTTCAACAGACAAAAGGAAAATGAAATTATGACATTTCCTATATTACTTTGAGAAATTTTACTGTAAAGTAAATGTAGGTGAAGGAAGAGTTGAGGTTAAAATGGAAAAACAGATGTATTTTTATACTGAGAGTAATGATATGGCTAAGTGCAGTAATGTGAGGGAGAGAGAAAATGTCTGGAATGAACAGGGCTGGTGCAGGTGAGCTTATGAGAATGGCAAGGGTTGGGTTAGAGGCATTCAAAGTGAATTCAAATAGAAACAAGAAAGGGTGTCCCTGTACACTTTAAGGGGTGGACAGAAGGAGATAACAAAAATTCATGGAATTTTTCTTCCAGTAGCTTCTATGATCTCAATGATAGAGGAAGTGGAACAAAGAACAGGGTTATGGTATTACAGGTGAGAGGTAGAGAAAAATAAAAGTAGTAGTGTAATTGCTTTGCAATGTTGATAGCCACCTAAGTAATTACAGTGCAGTCAAAGGGAGGCTTGGATTTGAGACTTTTCCACAGCTACATTTGGATATTCAGACACTAGAATGAAAGAGTTATAGAATTCTGTGTAACTAGGGTAAGAGTTTTGTCTAGCAAATTTAGTCAAGAGAAAAACAAGTAAGGTATATATATATATATATATACATATATATAGATATATGTATATATATATATATATCTGCAGTCCAAGGTACATAAGAGTGTGAGGCAGGAAGATTACAAGTTTGAGGTAAGCCTAGTAAACACAGAAAGATCCTGTCTTCAAATAATTCTTTTTAATAGTCTGGACTTTTAGCTAACTTTTGGCTCTCTTGTCTTTAGCATATGAGACTCACTTTCAGAAGCTCATTTATCTACCATTCACGAGACTCTGGTTTCCATACCCAAAACTGCTACACATACACACATAACACACATACATACACATACACACACACACACACACACACACACACACACACACAGACATAAAAAATAAATAGCCAAGTTGATTGAGGTCTTTGAGAATGCGCAAAATAATTGATCATGGAGAAGTGAGAATATGTGAAATGGGGTGCTGACAATGACTGATTGAGGTTAATAAGTAGGGAACAAAAGTGTGAAGGAGTACTGGGAATCGTGGAGGATTAATGTATCATAGGTCTAGTGTGGGAGGGCTGAAGAACATCTATGTAGCAAAGATTTGAACAATGGATCAAGGGAAACAGAGGGTATTGAGTAGACAGCAGGTGACCATTGAGCTTTAAGAACTGAGCTAAGGTGAGAGAAATAATCATTGAGTCAAAGACCTAAGGTCCAATCCTGGCAGAATTAAATATCTAAAAATATCTGAATAATAATAATAATAATGAATTATGGTACACCATTCTGGAAGCTAAAGCTAATTTTTGGAAGATTGAAAAGTCCATGTTCTACTCATGATTTAAATTAGGCACAGAAACTGGTGAAATCTGATGAACTTTGTGTTAAAGCCAAGAAGGGAGAGGTTTTAAGGAGCATGCATTAGTCTACAAGAGGTGATGGGGAGCAAGGGTTAAATCCTTCCCACTGTCACTTTAAGAGGGCAGGAGGCCATGCATTGGCTCCCAAAAGAACAAAAGCACCATATTTCAGTGAGTAGAAGAAGATGATGGGAACTTTCAAAGAAGTGTGGAGGATGAGGGAGATACTGACAATGATAGACAAACAGTCTTACTTAAATGACAGACAGCAGTCAGGCCTGTAGGACCTCACTCCTGAATGGTTATTCTATGGAGCTATAGAAAGCTCTGGAATATAGCCAATGAAGTTCCAGAAACAGGGATTCCATTTGGGACTGACAAAAAGCGCATTAAAAAAAAATCTGAATCTTGCTAGTACTCGCCCTATAGTAAAGAACATCATCTTGAAGAAGCAGGAATGTGTGCCTTTCTTCATCATCTTAATGGATAAAGGAAACGAGAAGAGAGATCATCTTGACTGAATGGTTAGGCAGCAGATATGATGGCTTCTACATGAACTAGCTGAAATCTGTGGCAAGAGCCTCTAGGGCATCATCTTTATAACATTTTGCCATGAAATAAATTCTGAAATAACTATAGTTTAGGTATATGAATGGATAGATGCCGATTGTGGGGTTGGTATTCAGATCAATAAGAGTAATGTGAGTTGCCATTCTATTCCTAAATAATTAGTAGTGAGAATAAAATTTCCCTGAGTACAAGCCCAGGATTATACCCCATAGATTCTTTCTTTTAACATCACTAGATCTTATCAGCCCAGGAATACCTTTCCTTTGGGGATTTTCTGTCACCATCCTTCTTTCTGATTGCATTTCTTTCTTTTGCTTTTGTTGATTATGGGGATTGAACTCAGGGTGTGAGCACTTTCCCTGAGCTTATATATGTATGTAGATATGCATATATGAATATGCAGTTATTATTTACTTGCATTTATATTTTATATATAATGATATATACATTCTATATTTTTTAATTCATTCTACTTTTATTCTACTGTTATCTCTTTACTCAGCACATCGCTATCAACCCATGTTGAAAAGGAAAGATAAATATCAAAGTAAAGAGGTAACAGTAGAATAAAAGTTCCACTAGGAGCTGGGCACTGGTGGCTCATGCCTGTAATCCTAGCTACTCAGGAGGCTGAGAGCTGAGGATTCCAGTTCAAAGCCAGCTCAGGCAAAAAGTCCCTGTGAGACACTTATCTCCAACTAACTACTCAAAAACAGGAAGTGGTGCTGTGGCTCAAGTGGCAGAATGCTAGCTTTGAACTAAAAAGCTCTGGAACAGTGTTCAGACATCAAGTTCAAGCCCCATGACCAACAGGGGAAAAAAAAAAAAAAAACAGAGGCTGAGATCTAAGGATAACAGTTCAATGCCAGCTTGAGATCTAAGGATGACAGTTCAATGCCAGCTTGGGCAGGAAAGTCTGTAAGATTTTTCTACACACACACACATACATACATGCAAAACAAAACATAAAACACAATTAGAGCTGTGGCCCAAGTGGTAGCGCACTGGCCTTCAGCAAAAAAGCACAAGAACAGTGCCCAGGCTCTGTGATCAAGCCTCAGGTCGAACCAAAACATTTTTTAAAAAAATTTCTACTAGCATAGGGACTTTAACTCATTTTTTCTTTTGGAAGTGAAGTAAAAAATGAAAGATGAATATGAAAAATTTCATATTTACACCCCAACACCTAATTAAAAGCAACATCCAGATTAAGTTATATGAATGGCAAGATCTGTCACATTAAAATGCACTTCTCAAAAAATGGCTCTTTTTCTCACAATCTTAAAAAAAATCTGAAATATTTTACCAAATGTAATAGTCAAAGAAATAGGGATTCTTCCTTTAACTGCACTTTTAATTTTTAGAAAGTTTATGCTTCTTAATTCTAACCATTTTTAAAATCAATCACTCTCATGCTGAATATTTTTAAGTGAATATGACACTTTGCATGGATCCCATAAATAAACAAAACGTGCACAGCTTTGTTTATGGTAGGAACCTTCTGTTAAGTGTTGCTTCTATTTATTTACTTTTAAATTATGCCAGATTTTTTTGCAAATTTGAGTCAGTTTGGGGATCAACTTGAAATTTTCAAGACTGGCTATTTACTTTATTTATGATACCTTGCAAATGTGTTTAGGTAATACTTTTAAGGACCAGCAGAAGTCAAAAAGAAAATATTCAAAATGAACTGAATTTTGGAAGTGGATATGCTAGAGTATAATTTTAAACTCATTTATCTTTCTAATTTTAAAAGAAATAATATATATATATATATATATATATATATATATGGGGAGAGAGAGAGAGAGAGAGAGAGAGTCTAGCACATATGTTTTCTTTGCTTTTTCTTCACATCTGGAATTGTTGGCCCCTATCCTGAATAATTTACCTTAGTTACCCAGATTTTCCCTGATTTGTATAATACTGTGCTAAAAGTCTGGGATAATGAATATGATGTAGGACTCAACAAAGATGAGGAGAAAGCAATGCTGCTAAAATAAACCCCACTTACAAATATTCATAACGAAAATTATAATTTACTTATTATTACTCATAAAAAGGGTTATACCTAACAAAAGGCCTATAAACTGACTTTTTCTCATGTACAAGATGACATAATTCATGAGATTTAAGACAAGTTAGCTTTCCTAAAAGCAAGTGATGATCAAGTTGCACCCAGTCACAGACATTGATATTTCTCTTACAAAAACCCTATCCACTATTTTCTCTCTGCTGAACCACCACTATGTTTCTGTACTCCTATGCTCTGTGATGGTGTGTTGTGCAGGAGTAGCTCAGCTCTAGTTCGAGGAACGGCGGATACCCAACTGCTGATCTTACTTTCTTTGAGAATGTCATGTGACCAAATTTTTGACATGGTATCTTACAGGAAGCCAGCAATACATCTTATTTGGAAAGGTTCTCAATCTAAAGATAAGGACCCAAAGAGAGAGAGAGAGAGAAAGAGAGAGAGAGAGAGAGAGAGAGAGAGAGAGAAAGCCCTAAATGGAGAGAGGAAGGGTGGACAAATGTAATCATAATACTCAATGCACACATGTGAAAATCGAACTAGGTAAGTGGAAGGGCTGGGTGGGGCTGGGAGAGATCTGGGAGAATGATAGAAGGAATGACATTGATAATCAAGATGCAAATTGACATGGTGAATCAAAACCCTTTTGTTGAACTACTTAAAGATAATTTCAAAAGATACCCAAAAAGAAAGACAGCCTTTTCTCCCATGAATACTTTTTTTGCCAGGTGTGATTTACCTGCAACAGGTGCAGTAGTAACTCAGGGGGAACCTGCTTGAGGGATGAGGAAAGCTGATGTGGGCTGGGTGAGACATGGGAGAAATCTTAACCTGCCCAGCTCATTGTGAGCCTGTGCTGTTCCTCCCTGTCCTATCTGGACCTCCTCCTTTAAGCCAATCAAGTAACTTCTTAATTCTTGTACAGAATTCTTGTACAGAATTTTGGCAACTTTGCTCAAAGCTACAGCTTTAGAACAAAGGAATTTTATGTTTTGTCCTATAAAAAAGATGATTGTGTCTCAATTTCTTTTGCAAGTAGATTGATAAGCAAGGAAATATTTAGAAAGCTTGTCTTTCTTGGGAGCTGTTCAGATTTTTGGTCTCTAGAAACTTGGGAAAGAGAAGTGTGTACATCAATTACTGTTGTCATTGAATAACAGGGTTGTTTCTCTTGCATTAATATGAGGTAGCCAAGAATTGCAGGAATAGAATGTCTTTAAAAATAGAAACACTCCAAAGGAAATGCCATCACATCATCATGCATTTCAAATGAGCCAAGTTACAAGTAGGTAAAAACAACTGCTCTTTTGAGCAGAGATACCATGAAAAAAAAATTTAGCAGTTAACAAGAAGGGAATAGGCTGTGAACAGTGGCCTTTCTTTCAGAGTATACTTGTTTCCAAAGAAAGAGACACATTTTTATGACCATCTAGTATGGTTGTATGTTTGGCAAATTTTTAATTAACTATAGCTTCTTCTGCATCGATAAATTAACACAATTGGAATTATCATTCTATTTACATTTGATTTGAAAGTTCATGGAAGAATGTTGTTGGTACTTTGGCTGTGGGCGGGGAGGGGGGGTGAGGGAGGGGGGGAGATGGGAAAGGATGGGAAGGGGAAACAAAGGAGGAGGCAACAATGCTTGATAAGAAATGTACTCATTACTTTGTCCATGTCATTGTAACCCTTGTGTATGGTATTTTCACAATTAAAAAAAAGAAAAAGAATGTTGTTGGTATTTTGTTTTGTTTTGTTTTGGGGTGAAATGGATCCACCAGAAGTGAGAAGTAAAGATGTGATTTTAATCTTCACCAACATAATAGTCTTCTAGAATATAATTTCAAAGATAAAAAAGGATGCAACATTTTTAATTCTAATAAACGTGGCTCTGAGGTTCATTGCTATAGGTAATTAACTTATAGTTGGATATTGACCAAGCCATTTCTGGCTCCAGAAGGCCCTTGTAGGTTCTCTGATTCACAAGAACAAGGCTTGGCAGGCAGAGCAATGGGCTAGATTCCATCCCCTATCTATGTGACCAAGTGCTGCTGGGCATATGTACTCAGAAGCCTGTGTTGTGACTTTAGAACTTAGGTGGACAAGTAGGCGTTAAGTAGCAAAGAAACACCAACATGCTGGCCATCATTAAAACTAGCTCTCGTTACCATTTCCTGGATGGAATAAAAACACATTTTCAGATTTTTCCTCCTAATTTTTGAAATAGATGTCAAATTCAGTTTAATTTCATTGCAACAAAACACAAATCACAGAGTGTCAATTTATGATTCTGACTCAAAGATAGAGGGCAACTTGTCTACCTGTTAACCACTTGTATAATTCTGAAAAGTTTTCATCCAATATAAATCCTAAGTAGGAAAGACCACATAGAAAGATGAGAGAGAAAGACACTAAATAGGACTGGGGAAAAAAAAAGAGTACATGAAATAAAATACTATATAGTGAAGAGGGAGTTTTTTTTTTTTTTTTCAGGCAGTTTGCCTTCTATAGTACTGTTCTGCTAAGTAGCTCTAACACTTGGGTAACATTAATTAAACCTCACAAACCCTGTGAGATAGGTAATTACTATAATTAATCCGATATTCCAGACTGGTAAAATGAGACTTAAAATGCCCAAGGTCAAAGCAATTGTGTATGGCCCAGTTTGGCAAATGAACTACAAATTCTTACATCAGATTGTTCTCCTGAAAGGACTAGACTTCTTTTCTGTCTTCTCCCTGTCTGCAGATGCTTAGATGAAGCAGATATAATGACAAGATAAATAAACTTGATCATCGAGAAGTTAAATTGAAAGTTAACTAGGGAAGCTGGAAGACAATATGGAACAATATCACGAAATGAACAATTCCTATTCCATAAATAACATATATGGTATGCAAACTCTATTTCAATTAATTGCATTTATTTAAAAATTTCCATTTAAATTGCTGGCTTAGCTAAATGCATCCGTAAATCAAGAAATCAATGCACGTAAAGCATTCTCCATACTACACAACAGCAAATAAAAGGCTGTCATTAGTTTGGAAAGAGAACACAGCAGACAGACAGAAGGAACTCTTCTTGTTGCTATAACTACAGCATAACAAAGGTCAGCATGGGGAGGGGTTGGACCTGCCTGAACGTTAACAACTCAGGGATATTATCTTGAATTATTTTCCACAAAGAAGAAAGAAATGCTTTTCCTTTTCTTTTCTTTAAGAAAGGGGCTAATTGAAGATAAATTAAACCATGGAAACACGTTAAAGACAGCATCTAGAATGGTTTGGTTTTGAAAAAAAAAATTGAGACTCATATCTATAAACCTGCAGTGTTGCAAGTGAAGATATCCAGGTTGCATCCAGGAAGTGTAAAATCTCAAGTTCACGAGGAAAGAAAAAGGAAGATTTGTATTTAACAACATTTTTATTAGATTTGAAAATGGCAAACCAATTTCAATAAACATTACTGAAGAGAAAAAGCTTTCAAGTATATTTAATTTCCAAGTTTCTCCAAACTTGGGAGGTATGACTTTTCTCAGTCTAATTGTATGTCTTTAAAGGTAAATTTTAGAAGTGATTTCATTATTAAGAACATTTGGACAATTTTTTTGTGATTGTTTTTAAATAACTGAACAAGTCTAGTCTGGTCATTTGAAAATTGAGACCGGTTTATAAAATTGCCAATGTTTACCCAGGAGTTTCTCTGTAGATGAAACCTTCACTTCTTCCTGTCAAGCTATGCAGAACCTTAGCTCGGGAGACTGTTAGGAGCTAAGTTTGGGGTTTTTGTGGAGCTTGAGGACTCCAGGAAGGGGGGTCTCTGATATTGGAGGGAGTATCAGCATCCTATAAAGCCTGTCAGATAAGACATGGGTGCAGCAAAGAATAGCTGAGAACAGAGACAGACTGCCACTCTGGCCTCCAGGCCTAGGACATGGGCCACTGTCATGTTGCGTACCTGTGGTCAGAGCACTCCCAAGCATTTTCTGGTTAACTCATATTTGCAAATGTCACCACAACATTCCCATACTCCGCACTGCTATTTACCACTATTTAACCTTTCTGTAAGAGAACGTTCTCAGAAAAGCCCGATGACTATGGCAGATTTTCCTGGGAAAAGGGTCCACAAAGAACTTCTTGATTCTGGCAGCCAAGTGAGAAGGAGTTCCCAAGGACAGCTTGTGGCTCTAACTACCCGTTTGTATTTGGCCAATTAGTGTCTTGAAGCTACTTACCATGACTTGGTGTTTGAAACCAAATACAAGCCATTATCTCTTTCATGAATAAATTGGGGGGAAAATCTGAAATATTTTGTGCTTGGATTTTCTAAAAATTTTCAGTGAGCAGATCATATCAAATATTTATGGCAAAGTAAAGGAAGATTACCCCTAATTAAAATCAAGTTTATGTTTAAAAATCTATGAAAGGGCTGTAATTCCAAAAAGTTCCCTTTATAAGCTATGAGAGAGACCATATGAAATTTTGTGTTTAGGGACAACTCCTATTGTACTGCTATGAATATCAGTTATATTTTTTATAGAAATGAGAATTTATAGGATAAGAAAAAAATGCCATAAATAAGAATGGAGCTAAATCAAATTTGGTCATATAAGGAATATTCCTAAAAATATATGCCCAGTACAGTACCTTGTGTCTATCTATTTGGTGTCCAATCTGTATAAAAATATGGAAATGTATGGCAGTTGATTAGTTTAGTTGATCTGAATATGGTACTAATGAGGACAGGGTAATGGGTTTAACCCTGTGAACCCATTATTTTCATTATCCTCAATTGTCATAGTTCTTATCCTTAGAAGTGACCAGCCATTCCATAAATGCACATTACAGACACAAGATAAGAGAGTGAAGATAGCTGGGAAAATATCTCGGCGCATATGACCTATTGTGTTGTCAGGTGAAAAGGACTCATTTAGAATATGAAGGTCAGCACTATGATAACTATGTATCGATACTTAATTAGAAGTGAAAATAACAGGTGTGCAGAATTCTGATTTTTTTAAAGAATAGGTCTAATCAAATTCTAATTGTTTAGACACCAAGGAAACCTGTATAAACATTATTAAATATTCTTTTGAAGCATTAAAATATCACTTCATAATATGATAATTCATAATATACAAAAGTCTCTTCAACAGAAATAATAGCCTTTTCACTGCAGTTTTTGTTGTTGTTGTTGATTATTTTCTTCCCTTTGGTCATGGTGAGATGACTGATATCTGAAAGAAGTAGATATGTTGAAGTCAAGTTCAGGGAAGGAGAAACAGAAGACCTGACTCCCAAGATGGGTCAATTAGAGAAGGACTTGAATCCCATCAGCTGAATTTGCACTTTTATCTTAGTGGAATGGAGAGCTTGTAAGCATACGTTGTAAAGATGTCACTTTAGTTCCATGCACATGGTACAGAATGTGGCAGAGGTTATTTCCAAGATGGAACCCACAGATGACAAAGACACAAGAACCTGAAACCCTGGTAAAGAAGTCAACCATGATAGAGAAGAGATAACCAAATTGTTTTCTATGTGTTTGATTGGTTTGTTATTTACACTATGGATTGCTGGAGAAAGAGTTCTGAGGGGCCCTGGGTATGAACTGGGATATGAGCTCTAGGATGTCAGGTGACACAGCTCCATATGCCTATTCTAGGCTGGATATTGGATACCTCTTCATTGAGGAGAGGGGCTAAAAGTTAACTCTGGGGCTTGAAAACACCAAGACAAGGAGCTGGCCTCTAAGATCTACCTTTAAGTCATTATCTTTTGGACTTAGGCACTTCCCTTTGCATTATTTTTATGTTCTTCAATTTAATTTTTAGTAAGTTTGAAAGTTTCTAACTTTATCTTGGCTGTCCTCTAGATATTTAAGAAGGCATAGTTGGTTCATAATTGTCAAACTTCCCCCAGTCACTAAGATATTGTTTTCAGCGGTCATCTCAAAGGGAGGTAACCATGTAAAAATGCTCCTAAGGGCAAAAAAAAGAAGTCTCAAGGGTCAATTTAGGGCTGTATGGTCTACCTAGTCTTTCTCAAAGGTTCCTCTCTTTCTAGTGTTCCTCTGGTTGGGAGACTCCCAGCTTACTCCTTCTCCCCAGATGATTTCCGTTCTCCATAGTCACAGACTTGCATCTAGGAGGTTGTAGTACAACATAATTTTTTTTTCATTTAATGTTTCAAATGTTTATTTTTTAATTTCATTGTAAAGATGCTGTACAGAGGGCTTACAGTTACATGAGTAAGGCAACGAGTACACTACTTGTCGATCATTCTTACTCCTTCCCTTGTTGCTGTCTCATTATCCCTCCCCTCCCCCCCCCACTCCTCCCCATCCCACCCCACCCCGAAGTTGTAAAGTTATATCCAATGTACTGTCCTGTGGGTATCGTTGTTGCTATGGGTCATCCTGTGTCCTTGTTTCAGCGTTTTGCTATTCCCCTTTCCCCCCCCAGATTACACATATGTATATACAAGATGCAGGGTACCAAAATCAAGTACAGTGACAACAGGGGATATACCAAAGGGGGAAGAACATACACAAGAAACAAAAAAAAATTCACATAGTACATTTAAAACAATAACAACAAAGACAGACCTCTTGTGTCCATAGCTTGAGAGTTCATTTTACTTAGCATCAGCTTATATGGACACATGTACATAGCTTTTGAGCTTTTCAGCTCATCTGATAAGATTGTCCTATATGTATACAAATTATTGCAAATAAGGGAAACCTTGGGACATAAATTTCTTTGGGAATGGCTTACTTCACTTAATATGATTTTTTCCCAAGTCTTTCCAGTTTCTAGCAAATGGGGCAGTGTTGTTCTTTCTGATGGAAGCATAGAATTCCATATATATACTACATTTTCTTGATCCACTCATCTACTGAGGGGCATCTGGGTTGGTTCCATATCTTAGCTATGGTGAATAGTGCTGTGATAAACATAGTTGTGCTGGTGGCTTTAGTATAGCCTTGTTTGTGATCGTTTGGGTAAATGCCCAGAAGTGGGATTGCTGGGTCATAGGGGAGCTCTATATGTAGTCTTTTGAGGAACCTCCATACTGTTTTCAAGAGTGGTTGAACAAGTTTACATTCCCACCAACAGTGCAGTAGGGTTCCCTTCTGGCCACATCCCCTCCAGCATCTGTTCTTATTAGATTTCTTTATTAAAGCCATTCTAACTGGGGTGAGGTGGAATCTCAATGTTGTTTTGCTTTGCATTTCTTTTATGGCCAGAGAAGTTGAGCATTTCTTCATGCATCTATTGGCCATTTCTTATTTCCTCTTCAGAGAAGTCTAAGTCATTAGCCTACTTGTTGATGGGGTGATTGTTTCTTTGAGGATTTGTTGTAGGGGGATTTAATTTTTTGATTTCTAAGTATATTTTAGATATGAGGCCTTGTCTGTTACATAGCTAGTGAAGATCTTCTTCTAATCAGTTGCAGCCCAGCAATTTTTGCAGCGAGGTGTGGCATGTACTTAGTACTTGCCAAGCACATGAAAGCTGTAATACCACGTTCCATTTTAAGAGCAAAGTTGTATTATTAATAATAGTAGTATGTCTTTATCTTTGCTTTTTTTTTTTTTGAGACAAGGTTTTACTATGTATCCCTGACTGGCCTGGAACTCACTATGTAGCCCAGGCTTAGCTCAAACTCCTCCTCCTCCTTCCTCAGCCTCCCAAGTGTTGGGATTACTACCATACCCTGCAAGAACCGTCTTTTAACTATGCCTCCTCCACATCCTTCTGCCAGCTTGATCTATGGGATGTAGTTGATGGCAAAGGCAGACAGAAAGAAACCTGAATCTTCTGACCTGAAAGTCTACCCAGGATGATTAGACAGGCAAGCAATATATAGTTTTTGCATCAATATATTTTGAAGTCTATTTGGCCTGTTTGCTATCTTTTGAGAGATTCCAGAATAATAATATGGATCCCAATCATCTGGACATCAGCATCTATGCAGGTTAGGGTGACACTCAAGTGGGAATTGTATTTTCCCATCAAGCTATCTATGAAGACTAATTGCATAAAAAGCAGAGTAAAGGTGCATATGACTTCCTAGTGGTTGGGAGTTGTAGTAGGCTTTTTGAGTGTAGTTGGGGTCAGGGGGAGGGAGACCTAAGTTTTAGTATTTCACAGAAGTATGGAGCCTGAGTGAGAACTCACCAAGAATGAAATGTCAGTATTTGTTACTAGGGCATGGGCACACTATCTTGGAGAAGACAATGTGACACATTAAGACATGGTAGACATGCAAGTGTCTGGACTCATATAAATTACAACAAAGTGTGAATCAAACAAGGTATAGTCCCTTTATCTCATCTGGTTTGGGATACAACCAGTTCCCTTGTGTCAAAACAATGGATACAAGATGGGTGCTGTAATTTGTAATGCCAGCTACTCAGGAGGCTGAGATCTGAAGATTGTGGTTCGAAGCCAGCCTGGGCAGAAAAGTCCCTGTGAGACTCTAATTTTCAATTAACCACTCAAAAACCAGAACTGTGGCTCAAGTGGTAGTACACTAGCCTTGAGCAGAGAGAGGCTTAGGTACAGCGCCAAGGCCCTGAGTTCAAGTCCCATGACTGATAAAAAAAAAAACAAAAAACAAAAAAATGGATGCTATGTCAGAGCGGTAAGATGTATTGTTGATAATTTATTCTATAGTTTCACTTAAAGTCCTATTAACAAAGGGGTTATAATCCTAATTTAATTGAAGGCTTTAGTATTCAGAGGGTCTACTAGTTAATTACTGAAAGTAAGGTTGAGGATATAACCACCTGGCTTTGGAATGACGTAAGATTGAGTACAAATTTTGGCCTTGTTACACAGTAATTTCACAAGTCAATCTAGACTGCTTTGCATCTCAATATCTTTATTTGTAGGATGGAAGCAATTAATAATTACCTCCTAAGATTTATGAAAGAATGAAATAAAAGTATCTGCAACATGCTTCATACAGTATCTGACCCAGATCGTCAGAACAACTCGGTGCTTATTATTGAGACTGAATACTTTGTGGTTTCACCAACTAGAAAATAAAATTCTTTGGAATTTAGAGCTTTTTTTTTCATTTATGATTTCATTTAGAGTGTGATGTTGGAGAATTCCTCCCCTCCCCAGCCAGTGGAAAAATGATGAGAGAAGGAATGAAGGAAAATTAGGCACAAAAGAACATGCATGGTACTTTATTTGATGAAGAAAAAGTGCCTATTTACATATGACAAAACTTGTAGCATTAGATCAGTGTTTAAATATTTGAAAGGATATATAAGAATCTGTCGTCTTTCTAGAATGCATTCCCTCCTTACAA
This sequence comes from Dipodomys spectabilis, assembly GCF_019054845.1. Taxonomy (NCBI): domain Eukaryota; kingdom Metazoa; phylum Chordata; class Mammalia; order Rodentia; family Heteromyidae; genus Dipodomys; species Dipodomys spectabilis. The sequence continues at coordinate 5,058,561 of NW_024870974.1, forward strand.
CATGACTGCAACTTGTTGGTAGACTACCTAGATATTCAGTTAAAAATAAAACAACAACAAAATCTTTAATGGAAAATTTCCTTTCTTGTTTATAGAAAGCTTTATCACAAAAATAAAATTTATTAGGGTGCTATTATTAACCGTCTAATTATTTTGCCTGTAAGTGACAAATAATGTGTACAGCCAAACTTAGCCTCTGATTTTTTTAAAAAATGGAATATTAATCACTGAGTCACAAAACACAGCTGTCCTCTATTACAATCTATGCACACTGTTGATAAAACACCTTCGTTTCTTCCAACCTCCATTCTTACCATTTTAGCCCATCTATTTGCCATATGGTTGATGAACTCTTGGGAAGCATATATGAATAATTATTTTCTGAAAATTGAAATATGAAAAGAATGCCTTTCAGTATTTTGCTCTTACAAAAGAAATAACTCATTATGTCTTTTAACTACTGCATTACCCTGGAATAGTTTTTTAATTTAATGAATAACTTTTTTCTGCTCTATAACAAAATTAGTCTTAAATTTTCTTTCCTCTAGTTTATCCTTAGAGCTACTCTATTTTCCTTTTAGGAAAAAAAACTTAAAAGGATTCATAATTTTATATCATATTCACATCTATTTCTACCAGAGCATACAATCAATAGTAGAATACTATGTACCCAGGACTGTCTTGGGGTTTTCTTTTTTTAGAGGGCGAAGGGAAGAGGTTAATTAACAGCTGGGTTTATGAGTGAATTTTATTTCTATTTGATCTGTAGTAAAAAGATAGATCTTTCAGTTATTAAATGGTTTCTGCTGTTGACAAGAAGTGTTAATGAAAATGTTAATGACATACTAAGACAAAATAGATTGCTTTAGATATAAAACTTTGTAAGGAAAGTTTAGAATTAAAAATTGGAGAGTAAAATAAAATCGGATTTAATTTTTGGGTACTACAAGGTGGAATTGTAATATATGAAGGAGACACGTGTGTGTGTGTGTGTGTGTGTGTGTGTGTGTCTGGGGGAGAGAAAGGAAGAGGAGGAGGAGGAGGAGGAAGAGGAGGAGGGGGAGCAGGAGGAGGATCAGGAGGAAGAGGAGGAGGGAGAAAGGAGAAAGGAGGAAGGAGGAAGGGGGAGGAGGAGAAGAGAGAAGGGGTGAAAAAGGACAAGAGAACAGACCCAGGGATTTCGACCTGGGTCAAGCCTCACACATCCAGTATTTTCCATTCTGGTATGAGATCTGAACAACCAGAACACCCACCCATTTCCCCTTACTTTAAGATCTGCACGATTAAGAATTGTTCCTCTGACTTTAATTTTTATTCATCAGTCAGTCTTCCTGGGAAGGCCGGTACAATTATTTTAAAAGCAGGCGACGGGGTGCGAACCACCAAGAGCCTTCTTCAAACCAGACACACGACCTTTCTTCCTCTGGTTCTTGTATTGCTCTTCTTAGTCTAGCCAGAAGAGAACCAGACAAGTTTATTTACACACACACACACACACACACACACACACACACACACACACGGGGGGAGGGGAGAGAGAGAGAGAGAGAGAGAGAGAGAGAGAGAGAGAGAGAGAGAGAGAGACGCCCTCTTCCCACTCCTTCCAAACAATTATCTGGGAGAGCAAAAGAAAATAATCAACAGCCCTGCGTGCTGGGCGCAGCGCTGGCGAGCCGGGCGCGGGCGCGGGCGCGCGGGCGGGCGGAGGGAGGGCGGTCTGCAGGCGAGCCGGCAAACGTGGCTCCGGTGCGGAGCCGAGGATTTGTGAAAAGGAGCGCTGGCCCGCGTGCGCCTCTTGTCCCCCGTGTAATTTGCAGCCAATCATCAGTAGGTGTCCACGTCCCCGCGTCCTCCTCACCTCCGCGCCAATCGCCCCCCGCCCCCCGCCCCGCGCGCCCGCCCCCAGCTCCACACCTCCTCCCTCGCCTTTCTCTGCGATCCCCTCCCCCCAGCAACCACACACACACACACACACGCACACACACGCGCGCACGCACACACACACACACACACACACACAAACAGAGAGAAGGGGGGAGGGTGAGAAAGAGAGAGGAGAGACTCCCCGGCTCCCTCCCTCCCTCCCTCGCACACAGCGACTGGAGACGGACGGAGAGCAACGCGCTGGGAGAGGACAGACCACCGGCTACAGCCCCGCGCTTGGCTCTCACACATACACGCACACTCGGCTCTTTCCTCTCCCCCCCACCCCACCTCCTCCTCCTGCCACCCCCACCACTAACACCATCTCCTCCTCCTCTCTGCAACAAGAAAAAAAAAAGCCATTTACAGGTATTTTTTTTTGATCCGCATATTTATTTACCCCCCCTCCCCAACAGTTTGTTTACAAGTATTAAAGTTGTAATTGGGAGCTGCCAAGACACATCTGGATTTGTGTTTCTTTGTGTTAGGGGGTGATGTGCAACTAATTAAAGGCAGACTGGCAGCGTCTGCAAATTCTAAGGCTCCCCAAATAAAAAGAGACTGGTAAGTGATTGTTCTTTCTCTTTCTCTGGCTACCACTCTCTCTCTCTCAATCTTTCTCTCTCTCTCTCTCTCAATCTGTCTCTCTCTCTCTCTCTCCAATGTTTGCTGTCCGTTGGGATTGTAAAAGTAGATTATTAATGCTGGACTCCAGCAATAAAAGCCGTGGCTGGATTAATTTATTAATTAATCTGTACCCGCCCCCTCCTCCTGAATGTTAAATGTGACCTTTGATCTCTGTGTCTCTGGTAGAGCAGACATACAATATTAGATATGTACAGTCACATTGTTTAAAGGCAAACTAGGGTTCATGAAGTCTGGATGTTTAATTGAGGTTTGGTATAGGACTAGAGTTATTTGTGTGTGTGTGTGTGTGTGTGTGTGTGTGTGTGTGTGTGTTATTTTAATGCTAAATAAAATCCAAACAATAGAGGTGGCTTAGGAACCTTTATTTTCATGTTCCAGAGATGCAAGGATTAAACAATAATGACCTAGAGACTGGGTGCAATCCTTTTCTACAGTTTCTGGCGGCATTAAACCTTGAGGTTGGAAGTGGGGAGAGGTGGTGGCCATGAGAAAAGCAAGAACAGCTTCTGTTTTGAAACACCACTCTGAGACTCTGAAAGGGGACATTGCATTATTCCTGTATTTGGAACAAGGTCAAAAAGACTAAAATGTTGATTTCCCTTCCACTCAGTGTGATGATACCTAGTGCATGGTTGGCATAACTAGTTTGAACTGAGTAGCATGTATTAGGATCTTGCAGTTGCAATGTGATTTGCAGAAACTGAAGCTATATGCATATTCTTGCAGTATCTTCCTTCCCCTCACCCTCTCATCCCTTCCAAGCATCAAGAATCTCTAGCCAGGAGCATTTTGGGGGCACCCTTTGTATTGCCATCAGACCCTAGAAGAGAGCAGTTTTCCCTAATGTGAAACCACAGAGGTGTTCCTGAATGATTAGTTACTTGCTGTGATTGAAAAGATGCCTGCTAGCTTTTTATCCAGCCTGGGGTGAGGTTCCTTATCTTGATTTACTTTGCCTAATAGAGATTTGTTTACATAAACTTCTGTTTTTAGGGCACCTCATCAGTAGGTCTTGGAAGTTTTGCACTTGGAGTGTAGGCATAAATGGTTCATTAATCTAATTATAAGTGTAATTACTATAATTGATATCCATTTTAAAGTCTGAATATTTGAGACTGAGACTACTGGGCCCACATTAAGAATTCCCAGAACTCCACATGTTAGACCAATCTATGGGCTTTAAAAGATGTCACAGAAAGATATTCTACATATATATATATGTATATATACACATATATACACATACATATATATATCTGGAAACAAAGACACTGGTTTTTAAGGTGCATACACACTTTATACCTTTACTTCTTAAAAGGCTGTGGTGTATCTTTCTCTGTGTAATACACAACTAAAATACCTCTTCCTAAAGCAGAATAATGGCTTTCTTGAAAGCAGAGAGATGAATGCAAACACCCAGTTAGCATTAAACTTTCCTCCTTCAAAGGAGCAAAAGAAAAAAAAATATTGTGATGGTTATTTCTTCAGGGATCTTTTCTACATTTTTCAATGTAGAAAAATCAGTGATTGTGAGAAATTCGTGTGGCTGGGAGGGGGGGAGGGTCCCATCCATGCTTTCCTCTTATCTTGGAAAGAGACAGCAATCTCTATGGGGAATAACTGGGAATATTCTGACAGAGGCTGCAGCCACTAGGTTCAAAGCCTTTGACATTGCTTGTATTTTTTTTTCTTTTTAAATTATCATCTTTCTTTTCTCTCCCCCCCTCCCTTTTTTTTAAATAAGTAGAACACCATCCTCTTACCCCGATCAAGCCCCACCACCAAATGGCTTGTACAATTGAGACCTGTCCTTGGTCCATTGAATTAAGACCCTAACAGAGCCAGCTGTGCTGGGATTCAAACTAATGACCGCAGACACAGAAGGACACAGTGGCAGCTGGTAGTCCTTTTTTTTTTTTCTTCTTCTCTCTCTCGCCTCTCTCCCTGCCTCTTTAGTTCAGATTGTATGTGGGCAGTCTCTTAGCTCTCAGTTGTATTGTGTTTGCTTACAGTTTATACTCGGATGTATTGTAGACTTTCTCAGTACTTCATTTGCTAATTTCCTGTTCATTTTCCTCATAGGGCCATGGCTGGTGGGTTTTTTTTTTCCCCTTCTACTTTGCAGCATTTGCATGCCCCGACAGCACTTGTTCACACATTTCATAATGTTTAAATGCCCTCTGCTTATAGGTAGTATCACCCTCCCACCCCTGATTTGCATGTCTTTAGCACTCCAATTGCCCTTTTCCCTCAGCCTTCGTCACCCCGTCTTCCCTCTTTCCCTGGGTATCCTGGCTATTAATACATTTTCTCAGGAGGGTTACAAGAATAGGGGGAGGGGGAGAAGCTGTGCGGTGCTGCTGGGAGGGAGGGAGCTGGGGTAGGAAGTGGGGGGGGCTAGGAATTAGAAGAGGGGGGGGTGGAATCACGTCTTGATGATTGTTATGCAAACGACCCGCCTGAAGAATGTAGGCGCTTTGGGGAGGGGGTAGCTGGGGAGGGGGGGTGTCTGTGAAGGAGGCTGTTTATTTATTTTAAACCTTTTTTTTTAACCCCCTCCCCCTCCGTGCAGCAGCTCGTTGGAATGACTTTCTTTCTTTTAGTTGTAACAGTTGGAGGATAATGCAAAGGAAGACGCAGCTGCCCGGCAGTGCACCGTCTATGGAAATGCGCCCCGGAGAGGAATAAAGCCACCCTTCACCTTGCTCTCCCCACCCGGCCCCGCTCTCCCCTCCCCCCACCCCAGCCCCCACCCCAACACCACCATCACCCCCTTCCCGCCCCCCCACCTCCCCCCCTTTCCCACCCAGGTGTCGGACCCGGCGGTCCCCACCACTTCCACCCTGCACCCCTTCTTTCCACCCTGCACCATGAACAGCAATGTCTGCGTGGAACCGGGGCCGAGCCCGGAGACCCCGGGTCTGCCCAAGGAGAGCCACCTGCCCGAGGGCGCCTTGAACAGCCTTGTGGATTACAACTCGGAGATGGAGCGCTACCGCTCGTTCGCCACCTCGTTCTACAAGACCAACGGGGGCGCCTTCCCGCAGGCCGCCAAGATCGCGCGCATCACCACCCCGATCTTCCCGGGCAGCGCCGCCGCCGCCGCGGCCGCCGCGCGCATCGGCATGGCCCCCTGGAACTGCGACAACGCGGCCACGGCGGCCGCCGCCACCGCCATGCTCTGGGGCAGCGGCGGGGGCGGGGGCGGGAGGAAGTCCTCCTCCTCCTCCGCCTCCGCCTCCGCCGCTGCCGCCGCCGCCGCCGCCGCCGCCTCCGCCCTCCTCCCCGCCGGCGGGGGCGCGGGCGCGGGCGGGGGCGCGGGCGGCGGCGGGGGCGGCGGCGGCGGCGGCGGGGGCGCGGGCGGCGCGGGCGGCGCGGGCGGCGGCAGGACCGGCCTCCCCCACCGCACCGACTCCCAGCGGCTGGCCAAGGCCGGCTGCCCGCCCGAGCAGCCGCCGCCGCCGCCGCCGCCGCCGCCCCCGCCGCCGCCGCCGCCGCCGCCGTCGTCGTCGTTGCAAATGGCCAACACTAATTTCCTCTCCACCTTGTCCCCCGAGCACTGCAGACCTCTGGCGGGGGAATGCATGAACAAGCTCAAGTGCGGCGCGGCGGAAGCGGAGATCATGAACCTCCCCGAGCGCGTGGGCACCTTCTCCGCCATCCCGGCTTTGGGGGGCATCTCGTTACCTCCGGGGGTCATCGTCATGACCGCGCTGCACTCCCCCGCCGCCGCCTCGGCGGCCGTCACGGACAGCGCCTTCCAGATTGCCAACCTGGCAGACTGCCCGCAGAACCACTCCTCCTCCTCCTCCTCCTCCTCCGGGGGCGCTGGCGGGGCCAACCCCGCCAAGAAGAAGCGGAAACGCTGCGGCGTGTGCGTGCCTTGCAAGAGGCTCATCAACTGTGGCGTCTGCAGCAGTTGCCGGAACCGCAAAACCGGACACCAGATCTGCAAATTTAGGAAATGTGAAGAGCTAAAGAAAAAACCTGGCACTTCGCTAGAGGTCAGAGGAGATGATTTCTTGTTTCCCAGCCTCCCCCCCGCCCTCCTCACGCCTTTCTCCTCTCCCCCCACGCAGGGCTGCTTGTCGGGCTTCAACGTGCAGTACCCCTTCTCCGAAGCCGCCTTCAGGTTGTGAGAGCCACCCAGCCCCGCACGGTGGCGGGTTGGGTGGATGGATGGGCCGAGGGCGCGGCCTCTGCGCCACCCGGTCCCACCACAGCTAACCCTGGGCGTGGCACCGCCCTGCTGCTACACTAGAGGGAGCGCCCCTCCTTTGTGTGCGTGTGCGTGAGTGTGTGTGTGTGTGTGTGCAATTGCTCTGGATAATCACAAGTCTGACATTCAATGTGGTCCGCTTTTGACTCCTTTAAAATGCACCCTCCTCCTTATTAAAAAGGAAAAAAAAAGAAATCCATACCTATGTCCAAAGAATTGGATATATCATATCCTAGAGATGCTTATAGCTTAGAGAGACTTAATAGTGTGGCACAGTTATGAAGGTGAGGACCCAGCGTGTGTGCATGTATCTGGAGACATACATAAATGCACACATACATATTACATATGCACATATACGAATGTGTACACACACACACACACACACACGTACACTGAAATAACCTGTTTTTTCTACCCCTGGCTAAGATAGTTCGTCTCTTCAACCTGAAAGGTTTCCAGTTGTTTTTTTTTTTTTTTTCCTATCTGGCATTTTTTTTTTTTTTTTGAGAAAGTAGAAATCATTTAGAACGCTTACGACCACCACCAGTTTTTAAGGAGTTGTGTGACTTCGCATCAAAGAATGCAGTTCTTTTGAGGGCAAATGCTCGGGAGTTAGACATTGTTTTACATAGTTTCAGAAGTGAATGGTAAAGTACTTCCCTTGGGTTGTGGGTTGGACAAAGTTACAAAGTTCTGTGGTTACAGAATTGCTCTACACATCAAGAGTGGTTTGGGTTCAAGATCTAATAATGATCAATGCTAGTTTCTTGGACTTCTGTCCTTAAGACATTCTATAGATGGTCTCTGAAATGGTTATTAAATTAGCCTGTTACGTTAAATATAGAAATTAGTGTGTTTGGTGAAATTTTTATAGTATCTGGATCAAAACAGTACAGGAAAAAAGTAGAAAATTACAAAAGCAAATGATTTGATGGTATATTTTAAAAATCATGGAAAGGTAACCATAGTTAGCTGTTTGCAAAATGAGACTCCAGGGGGTGGATTTAGTATTTGGAAACATTATATGGTCTAGATTGTAGAGTGAGTATGGCTTCCATAAGCTATCTTAAGAGAAGTGTCTGTATATTCTTGTCCATATTATGAGCACTACTTGGAGATGTTTCTTTGGTGAAGTTCCATTATGAATTACTGGAAAATGATGTTTGAAAGGATGGAGACAGGGTTAAAGATTTTTGTGGCTGGTCTGAACACAAATCCCAGTATCACTTTATAAAAATTATTATTCTTAGTATAGTAGTATAAATCAAGGCAGATAGCACTTTGGGATTCCAAAAATCAGAAGTGTATGGGAAATATTATTGACTACAATCAGTTCCATTAAAATATTGCACTTGACCCTCTTTACATGAGAAAGTGTGTCTTTGTTAAAAGTTTAACTTTACTGCAGGGTGATTTATTGTATTTCCTTTGGTACCTCTGTTTAAGCAAAGATTCTAGTACCAGCGTGTAGGTTCTTGTATCTTCTTTGGTGGTTCAACTTAACGTTTGAGTTCTCCTTTAAGGATTAAGATACTATGACTTCTCTAGACATGGAAAACCATAGAAAATTAGATTCAGCTCTACTAAAATTTCTCATGAATACTCAATTGATAAGAAATACATGGTTTTGAACCTTCTCTTTCGAGATGTACATAGAACTATAGGTTTTTGTATTACAGCACTATGAACATGCCATTTTTGGGCATTTAATGGACAAGGACTACTGAAAAGTTTGGACTTAGAAAGTAACCAGTAGGGTTGTTTTGGGTTTGTATTTTCCTGTGTAAGTTTCTTTGCTCATTGCTCATGTATCAGTTTAAGACAGTTTCATACACCTTTTTTTTGTTCTCTTTCAATAGTTTTCCCGCAAGCTTGTTATATGATGTTTAAATTTCCTAGGCATTTTGGAAGCTCACAAAATAGCATAGATTCCTTTTCATTCCTTTTGAAAAGTCTCATGCATAAAAGTTCTGCTGATCTTCCAAAGTTGGGTGTAGATAGCAAATTAGGCAAGTCTCAAGATGTTCTCTTCCTCAGAGTCTCTCTCCTATCAGAGTGGGGATTATTGTTTAAATATTATCAGTGGAACAATATTTGGCCATAGAAAGAAAAAGGCTTTGTTAAAAAAAAAAAGAAAATTGTCTATAGTCTATGTAGGTCATTAAAAATTAGGAATTGCAAGTAGTAAATTAAAGTATACCTACAAGTATATAGTTGGAGGCCACCAGACACCTGTCAGAGTGACAGGGACTTATACAACTGAAAGAGAGCTGGAAGAATGGCTTGGAGGTCAATAAAAAGTCCCACTACTGACCTGGGCTTCTAAGGTGTTTCAGACACTGAATTTACTGCTAAGTGGGGATGGTCACTTGTGAGCTCAATAGGGCTGCAATTTCTAGATTGCCATTTGGAAACTTGGTAGCAAATCCTGATGACTTTAGAATACCTGTTAGCATTTCATCATCTTGACATGTATTTCTAGTTATCCCTTCCAATATCATGTTCCCTTGTTTGTTTCTTTTACTGAGTCTCATCTCAGAGACTGAGGTATTATCAATTTTTCTATTAAGATAGACTCATATGGATCTGCAGGCATTCTTGCCTACTTTTTTAAAGTCCAACACTAGCCTGCTTGCCTGCTTCCTTGCCTACTTTTTTAAAGTCCAACACTAGCCTGCTTGCCTGCTTCCTTCCTTCCTTCCTTCCCCCCCCCTCCTCCTCTTCTTCTTCCTCCTCCTCCTTCTCCTCCTGTTCCTCCTCCTGCTCCTCCTCCTGCTCCTCTTCCTCCTCCCCCTCCTTCTCCTCCTCCTCCTTCTTCTGCTTTTCTGTGCCAGTTCTGGAGTTTTAACTCAGGGCCTGGGCACTGTCTCTGAGGTTTTTTTTTTTTTTTTTCTGAAGTCTAGACCTCTACCACTTGAACAACAGATCTACTTCCAGCTTTTTTTTTTGTTAATTGAAGTAAGAGTCTCATGGACTTTCCTGTCTAAGCTGGCTTTGATCCTCAGATCTCAGCTTCCTGAGTAGTTAACATTATAGGCCTGAGATGCTGGTGCCTGGCTTAGCCTTCCTTTTAAAGTTATATTTCCTGCTTCATTTAATTTTAAGAGCAGCAATTAATGCCACAGAAAAATTTTCACCCCTTGATTACATATTACCTCTTGGTAATAGTTAGGATCATGCACATAAATCATTTAGTTTTTCTATGATTTCAGGACTATATATTTGCATATTTCGCTGTTGACTTAGTCTCTGTAGTAATAGCCACTAATTGTTGGAAGCAGTTGTTAAAAATGCTTTTTAAATAGTGATGTGAAAAACATTAATATAAATGCCAGTGATTGATACTTAGTTCCTAGACACATTAACCAGCATGATTATATAGGCAAATCCTTATAACATTAAGCTACAAGCAAAGACAAACCTTAAATTTTTATATTCACAACAGTTAGGTTTCTGATGACTTTTTTACAATATTCCAGTCGGATAAGGCTCAAGGGATAAAGTTATCCCCTGGGCAACCCCAGGTTCTCAGTGCCTGAACATTGTTCAGGTGACATGATTGATCTCAGTGGGACAGCATTAAAGACCACACAGATCTGGTCCCCCTCCCCCCATTAGTTGATTTATGGAATTGCATTAGTAAGAGATGCCTCTTGAGGTTGGGAGAGTTCCCTGCCCCCACACCTGCTCTCTTTACTGCCACAACTTCATAGGGAAGAATTTGAGAAACTGGAAAATCAGGGGAAAGGATGCCTTTTTCTTTTCTTTTTCTTTCTTTTAAAAATTTTATACTGAAGAACAGGACAACTTCTTCTACAAGCCAGGTTGATCTTCTTGAGGCTTTGGTAAAAACTACCCAGGTATTATTTAAAAAATGATAACTTGATTGCAAAGATTACTTTAAGAGAGGAGGGACATAATTTATATATATGCTAACTTATGAGTCCTGGCAAACGTATAGACAGTTATGAAAATCTAGTCAAAGCACTCTTTTTAATTTGTGTAAAAATGATGACACCTACTTGCTGAGGACATTCAACTGTAGACCAGACAGAAAATAGTTGTCACTCAAATTCAGAATTTGTATAGTTGGAAAAAAAATAGTGAATATTTGAACCTGTTGTAAGGTTTTTGAAGTATGAATTCAGTAATTATGATCACTGAATCAAATATAAATGTTTTATTTCTTGATTTGAAACATTCCCGTTTATCAAGTTATGTGGCAATTTAAAAGCTGTCTTTTCAGATTCCATTTTCAAGAATTAAAAAGATGCAAGTTCTAGTTTTAATACAAAAATGCAAACACATCATTAGCTATAAAGGGAAAGATAATTTTTCAATACAAAATGATAGTATCTTTATAAGTGATAGGAAAAAGAAGAACTCAGAAAAGTTGAACCCTTAAAGCCAAAGCCACAGATCAGTGGTTTTGGTCAAAGTATTTAATGTCCATTGAAGTTCACTTCCCATCAGTATGTTTAATCCAAAGGAGCTAAAGATAGTATATATACATATATGTATATATACACACATATATATGTATATATACGTATATATGAATATATATACATATATGAATATATATACGTATATATATATATGAATATATTGTACATGGGTGAATATGCCCATCTTTATCTGTCAATTTAAAAATAATAAAAAATAAAATTGGTTTTAAAAGAAATAATTTTTTTGTTTTTGTTTTTTGGTTTTTTTTGTTATTTATTATTATTATTATTATTATTATTTTTTTTTTTTTTGCAGTCCTGGGGCTTGAACTCAGGGCCTGGGCTCTGTCCCTGAGCCCCTGTGCTCAGTGCTAGCACTCTACTACTTAAACCACAGTACCACTTCCTGCATTTTCTGAGTCATTTATCGGAGATAAGAGTCTCACCAATTTTCCTGCCTGGGCTGGCTTTGAACAGCAATACTCATATTTTAGCCTCCTGAGTAGCTAGGATTATAGATGTGAGCCACCAGTGCCCCGCTCAGAGATAGATACTTTTGAAGAAGTCCTAAATGAAACTCTGTTCCATCCAAACACCAAGTAAAATCTAAGTGATCTCCCAGAGGAGAATTGAATAGTAAATAAAGCATCAAAATCTGTAGACTAAACCATATGAATTTTTGCTTGAAATTCAACCATCTTCAAATAAAATGCAAGCAACCAATCAGAGTACCACTGAGAAACAAGATATCTAACATTAAACTTCAGATTTCAATAGTCAGATAAAAGTATTTGGTTCATGAGGGAATAAATACTTAATTCTGAGGTAGTAAAAGTTGCTTGATTTCTAAAGTTTTAGTAAATTGGTTATTGAAGTACTACTGTCTGTTGCCATCTATTTTCTGAATGAGGAGGTGACTTTGAACAGTCAGACATACAGATCAATATAGAACAATGTAACAAAATGATCTGAAAGGCTCGAAGTTAAAAATTGTGCAAAAAGGATGAGTTTCCCATCCATACTTTCTCCAGCTGGACCATTGTTTATTAAGTTTGGGAAGTGGAACATAGTGTAGTCCTGGAAGCATTGTTAGGATAGTCTTCTTGCATACAAAATTAAACATTCAGCTATTTGAAAATCCCCCAAGATATAGGTTAAAATGGTTTTAATAATTTCTTTTAATGTTGTTTATGATCTTAGAAATTAGTGGTCCACTTGAATTGGTCAGATTGTCTAAACATATGGTTTGCCTTGAAAAAAGATGAACTAAATGTCCTAATATTCAGTAGCTTTTATACAAGTGAATATGCTTCAGATTGTTACAATTTATTTTTACTTACAATATACAAAATACCAAAGATAAATTCATATGTTTGTCATTTAGCCATATCAGGTTAAAATTATTACTTTAGACAGAATAGGTAGAATTCCAGATTTATTTAACTGTCCATATAAATATGTAAAAGTTGGAGAAAGGGCTACTTTCTCCCCTCTCTTATTAGTTCTAGAGTAATTTTATAAAAATCAAAAGTAGAACAAATATGCGTGGGTATAGTCTTTAATTTTTATTAATTTTTTTTTAGTCACTGGCTTGACTGTAAGATGATGTTAGTGAAACTGAACACTCTAGAAAATAACACTATTCATTTGAAAAGTGGTTTTCAAGTATATTTTTTTTCAAATTTTTAGGACACTATACGTGAAAATTGTTGTTCTTTGCCTTCTGTTTCAGTGTTCCTGCTTTTCTTATACTTCTTTATCATTGTTCTGTCTTTGGGAGTTACTTGATGATTTTATCCTTGAGTCCTGTCTTGTACCATCACATGCAAATACCTGTCTCAGAATTGAATTATTCTGCAGGGATATGGGAAAACCTCCATTCAGCATCATATGTTTTCTGTTGTTCATTGAGTTATGTCACACCGTACTTCAGATGAGACAGCCATTTAATAATGTTGAAGACTTAGCTCTGCAGGGGCTAAAAGGATCCCAGCAGGCTTGTTAACTTCTACTCTAAAACATTATGAGAAATATTTTTTCCTCTCAGAAACTTCAGGGTTGATATAAGATTGTCGGAATATATAGATAGATATAAAAACAAGTTTACAGGATTTTTTTCTCCTTCTTATTATTTAACAACTATTTCACATTACTTTTCTTACTAAATAGTGGCTAGTGGCAAAGCAATTACTTCCCCTTTTCCCCCCAAAGAGCTCCTATTCAAGGTCTATTTCTTTAGGAAATAAAATAGTAGATACTTGCTTGGTTCCTTCTTTCCTTTCTTCTTCTTCCCCTCCTTTCCTTCTTTCATCTCTCCCTCCCTGCATCTCCTCTCTCCTTCCTTGCTTTTCTTTCCTTCCCTCCTTCCCTTCTTTTCCCTTTCCTTCCTTTCCCTCCTCTTTTTCCCTCCCTCCCTCCCTCCCTCCCTCCCTCCCTCCCTCCCTCCCTCCTTCCCTTCCTTCCTTCCTCTTTTTCTGTTGTTAAATATTATATAGAGACCATGAGGCTGCATAGGCAAAAGCTTTCTCTAAATGTTATTTCCCCTTCAATACCCACCAGCTGGGTGCTGGTGGCTTATGCCTATAATCCTAGCTACTCAGGAGCCTGAGATCTGAGAATCGAGGTTCAAAGCCAGCCCAGCTGGAAAGTCTCCAATTAACCACCAGAAAACTGGAAGTAGAACTGTGGCCTCAAGTCATATAGTACTAGCCTTGAACAAAAGAGGCCAGGGACAGCACCCAGGCCCCAAGTTCCAGCCCCATGACTAACAGAATGAAAAAAAAAAATGAGAGTAACAATATAAATACATCTTACAACGTTATAATATTACATGAAGTTAATGTTCATTGTAAACTGAAAGATGCTATATAATTTTAGTTTATTTTAAAGGGAAAGATAAAAATTCTGAAACTAGCTATATTTACATACCAACAAGTTACTCATAGTTTTCACATATTAGAGGCCAGGTAGATTTATTTTTTGATGTGTATGTTCTGAATATTTGTTTTAATCATGCAGTTTGGCGAAGATCCAGTTTAAGCTCACTTGCGGACACAAACCAGACAAACAAGTTTCCTTGTTCTCCCATCTGCATTGAAAAATGCCTGAGGAGGCATGCAGTTTGCCTTGCAAGTCCATCACTTCAACAAGACAATTCCATCATTTAGTGCGCTCTCCTTCCTTTCTTCCTACAGCAACTCCACCACCATCCATTTGATTTCTTTTCATAGTTGTGTGTATGTGTATGTGTGTGCATGCACACACAACACAATGCAGTTTTATATTACTAATTCAATATTTTCATGTATCTACTGTAATTACTTTTAGCTAACATGTGTAACAAATACTTAAAAAATTAGAAAATCTCCAATGCATTAGTATAGGTAGGAAATAAAATAGGTAACTGTGATGGTTGTGATAGTAAATGAAATGACTATAGAAATGTCATTCCCTCCCTCCCTTTCTGAAAGTGTATTTGCTGGTACTAGGGCTTGAACTCAAGGCTTCGCATCTTCACTTGGCCTTTTCACTCTACCACTTGAGATACAGTTTCACTTCCAGCTTTTTTTTTTTTACTTAATTAGACATGAGTCTTGGATATTTTTCTGCCCAGAATGGTCTTGAACCGATAGCCTCAGATTTTAACCTCCTGTGTAGCTATGATTACAGGCATGAGTCACCAGTGCCCAGCCTTTTTATTTAAGAACAATAAGAACAGAGTATCTGTGAAACAAAAATAGTTAAGAAGGACCAAAAGGTTGAGAACAAAAAGTGATGCTAGTTAGTAAAAGATTAAAATCAAAAGAATAAGAACTATTCCAGCCAGGATGCTAAATGCAGTGACTGCCAGAGACTTGATCAATACGAGATTATAGATGTCAGCTTTCCATCAGAAATTTTGCAGAGAATACAAAATGAGAGACAATATTGTTTTTTCTGTGACTTGACTCAATATATTTGGTTCCAGAGTCAGAGCATAGGTTTCAGTGGAACAGAGTGGCAAATCCTTTAGAGATAAGGAATATTGTAACTACGGCTATTATTTTTATAAATTCCGCTGATGCACTTAGTAGAGTAATTCCAAAGTGTAAATGAAAGCGAGTATTTCCAAGAGGAGGAGAAAATGGGATCCCATTTATGTTTCATATACATGGGTCTACATATTTTATAGGACATTTTTGAGAAAGTAGGGAAAAGTCTTAAGTAATGGGGAAAACTGCTGACCATGCATTTCTGGCACAAGCAGCAAACCACACTTAGATAATTGATAGAAACATCAAAAAGCTAGAGATCAAGTCAGGATTCGGACAGAAGAGATTTCTGCACGTAGATCAGGAAGAGTGATGGGCATTTCTGTGGATTTTAGCAAGTCTAGCGAATTCTGCAGTAGTCTTTCTTTTTTCTTTTGGCCTCAAAGTGTTACAGAGTGGAAAGAGAGATAAAATAATTTTTTGAAAAAGAAAACTATTTAGAGTTAATTATGTGTCAATAGTGAATATTTGTGATAATGAATTAATGGTAGAAATATAATTGTGCTGAGGAGTAAATTTCTTTGGAAAGTGTTATTTCTTATAAATTTGATGAGATACATTGATTATCTGTGTGTGTGTGTGTGTGTGTGTGTGTGTGTGTGTGTGTGTGTGTGCAACTTGCCACTCCTAGGGCTTGAACACAGGGCCTGGGCCCTCTCCCTGAGCTTTTTCACTCAAGGCTGGTGCTCACTTGGACCATAGCTTCACTTATGGCTTTTCACTAGTTAATAGAGATAAAAGTCTCACAGGCTTTCCTGTCTGGGCTGGTTTCAAACCATGATCCTCAAATCTCAGCCATCTGAGCAGCTAGGATTGTAAGCATGAGCCAGTGGTACCTGGCACGTTGATGGTTTTAATGGCACTAAGAATAAGAAAGATAAAGATGAGGTGTAGAAGATGGAAAATAGGAGGTATAGAATTCTCTACTCAACTTTAGCAGGCTGTGGTCTTTTTTGTTTTAGCTACATGTAAAACAAAAGAAATTTATCTTCTCTGTAAGGCTGCCATATACAGAGTTAAGTGCATTATGAAGCTAAATAGTTGAGATATGTATCACATGACTCCATTCACATATGTGTTTGTATGGTGGGAGGTGAGCTCAGTTTTTATGATGTTGTGTTTTTCAAGTCACAGCAGACAGTACATTAGTGGCACACAAACCAATGTGTGGGTTTCCCACCATGATATTTTGAAAATAGAACAGAATAGAGCCAAGTGTGTCAGCGCCTCCCATGCAGTAGCTATTGCTAAGTACTGCTTCATTCTGCATGTTCGCATAAATGCGGTTGTGTGCTTGTTCTGGACTGCTTTGTAAAATGCAGACTGTTTACTGCAGTCAAAAATGCTGGAAAAACACTAGCTCAATACCTTCAACACAATCAAACAAGTCTGCAGTGAGGAAAGAAATTATATTTGAATATTTCAAACCAAGAGTAAAATTGAAATGTATTCCCATAAAGAATGTGTATTTCCTTCCAGGCAGGTCTGTATCTGTATCTATGCTCTATTCAGGAGTACATGACATTACAAAGAATGTGGTAAACCCTTGATAAATCCAATTGAGCAGATATTTAGGTAGGAAATTTATCTTTTATCTTGTACTATTCTGAAGATACTTACATAGACATGTATATACACAGGTGCACATACACACACACAAACATGTTTGTGTCCTGGCTTAAGGAATTTGGACTTTCCTAATTTATTATTAACGATTTTCAATACCATTGCATTTCTTCCACTCTAGGTCTTAGTCCTTCATTCAAGGTACTTAACCTCCTTATTCATAGTTTCAATTCCCAGTTCAGGAAATGGACAAATTTAAAATGATATAGTCAAAAGTGTGGACAATTGTAAAAGCAATCTCATTCCTATTTAAAAGCTTTTTAAGTTTATTTGAATCATCCTTGGTTTAGTCCCCCAGATCTACATAAGTAATACAGATTGACATTTCTGTGAGGTAGCATTAGTTTTACTATATTTTTCATGTATTTTAATGCATATTTTATAGACTGCTGAACTGTTTTCTTTCACTTGAATAAGGCAAAAGGTTATATTGGAAGAGGCAAATATAGGAAGGAAGGAAGGAAGGAAGGAAGGAGAGAGACAAGAAAGGAAGAAGGGAGGGAGGGAGGGAGGGAAGGCAAAGGAAACAAAAGAGGCGAAGGATTGCTACAGATTGAAGAGAAGTCAGAAAGGAGTAGGTTAGCACAAAGAATTGTCATACTTGAAGTTAATCTTCATTGTAGTTTAACTGATAAATGACCAGTGGTAATTAAAGTCTTAAAATTTATGAAAAGATACTGTGGATGTGGGTTTAAGTCAACTGGAACCACTGGACATTGCTACCTTTTATTTAGCATAGTGAACAAAATATCAGGAAAAATAACTAGGTTGTTTTCTACTAAACATCCTCTTTAATTCTTAGCTGGGCACTAATGGCTCTTGCCTGCCATCCTAGCTACTCAGGCTGAGATCCGAGGATGGCAGTTTAAATCAGTCATGGCAGAAAAGTCTGTGAGATTCTTATCTCCTTTTAACTAGCAAAAAGATAGAAGTGAAGCTGTGGCTCAAGTGGTAGAACACCATCCTTGAGCGAGAAAGCTCAAGGACAGCACCTAGACCTGTAGTTCAAGCCCAGAACCAACACACACACACACACACACACACACACACACAGTAATTCTCAAGTCTGCAATTAGAAACATAGGAAGGTCAGGATGAGGAAACTAATCTTTAAAATTAATGATGGTGATTAGAGAGATGGAGGCTATCCACCATTTATAAATTAACCAAAAACCTTTGAGTAATTTTTACGTGTCTAAGGATAATCTAAATCTATAAACTGAATCTATAACTGAATCTATAAAAAGGATTCCAGAGGGATTTAATGAGAAGAATAGTAGCCACCACTACATCTTATAAACCCTGTGCTTAAAAAAAGCTATACTAATTTGTTTGGCTAATGAGTTAACTGAGTGTGTAACTCTACTCAAACAATATTTACAGAAAAAGATAGGCCATGAAAATATCATGAGATTAAGTTAAAATCTGAATACTTAAAAATTTATTCTAGAACATGATAGGCTCTTATTCACAAAATGTATTTCTAAAGATTTCAGAGACATGTAAAAATCTTGTTACAATTGAATTAAAGTAATTATTGGCTTTCAATTTTATTATTTAAAAAAATATTAGTTGGGCACCAATGGCTCACACCTGTAATCCTAGCTACTCAAGAGGCTGAAATCTGTGGATCACAGTTCAAAGCCAGTCTGGGAAAGAAAGTCCAGGGGACTCTTTTTTCCAATTAATCACTAGAAAACCAGAAGTGAAGCTGTGGCTCAAAATGGTAGAGTGCTAGCCTTGAACACAAAAGCTCAGGGACAGTGCCCAGGCCCTGAGTTCAAGCTATAGGACTGGCATGCATGCATGCACGCACATACAACAAGTATTTTAAAAAATATTTAGGGATAAGACCAATATATCAAAGTCAGTATGAGTATGAACTGGAGCATTTTGTGTGGTAGTTGAAAGAAAGAAATGGAGGGAGGGAAAAAGAAGACAGGAACAGAAAAAGGAAACAAAACCCAGAAAGTGCTTCCAAAAGTCACGTTATTCTTAGAAGCATAGTCTTACTCGAATATATTATTTTAAAGATAACTTCTGACTGGTTGAACTATTGTTTGCTCAATTCCTTTTAGTACTTGATAGACATAAACCCTGTAGGAGTCTATTAAGCTTGGGCCTGTCCCAGAGGCTGTTTTTCAGAAAAATCTGAAGAAAATGAAGTTCAATATCTGAAACCAAAATGATATTTTGACTTAGACTAGGAGAACAATTCTCTGTGAGTCTTGTTATTTTCACTTGTAGTCAATATGAAAAATAAGTATTTCTCTATTTCTCAGGTCAATAATAAAAGGAAACAGCAGGAGTTGAATTGCTAATGAATATTAGCGGTAACTTTGTATATATTTTTAATTAAAATTAGGATATACCCAAATCTGTGCTTTGACAGATAAGATATCATTTTTTTTAATAGTAACTTTTCCTTTTCTCACATTTTACATAAATATTTCTTATTCTTTTAAATAATAGAGTGACATACAGGTTAGATTATGATCAAGATTATCAAATGTTCAAAATTGTTGGACAACTCTTTCTTTACCAAGAATTTCACCTAAAGGTAGTTGTAACATTCAACAACAATTACTAGGGAAATTTCAAAGAAAAGTTTCATTATTAAACTTCTATATACACATACACACATATATATATATATATATACATGTACATGTACGTGCACATATGATTCAGTCTGTAACCAAATATATTTATTTGCATATACTATAATCATGAAGACACATGTGTGTGTTATATATATTATATTTCAGTTTCTCTCAAGATAGTTTTATTAATGAAGTTTTGCTTTTTAAATTACAATTTTACTTTAATTTCATGCTGTATCTTACATGCAAGATTAAAAATATGATATGAAATTATCTTTGAAAGACATCTTTTAAGTTGCAGATCATTGAAATAATTTCTTCTTTTTACTTACTGTTGAACTACTTACTGTATTATAGTCTGTGTCCAGATACATGCTATCTCAAGAAATGTGTTCACTTGTTGGGATGATGTGGTTTTAAGTACTTTTAGAAAACGTAATGGAAATACCATTATGCCTGTCATTAATCAAAAGATTTGGCATATAGCAAGTGATTATTAATCAATAGGATCACAAATGGGTGTCTTGGGGAGTGGGGGAGGGTAAGGGAATGGGTTGACTCTAGACTAGCATGAATCATAGTGCTAGACTTGTCATTTTCCTTCCTATCAACCCCCTTTCTCCCTATCCACCCAAAATCTTTTAGACAGTTGTTTTCTCGACTCTATCCACATGTGAACCTAGTATCTTTCCAATATAATTATAAACTTGCGTGTGTTTATGGTTTTTTTTTTTTGCAAAGTTAGCTGATCATGCCTTCTAAAATCATAGGGTGGCAGACGTGATATTTAAGGGTTGCCCATGGTAGGGAGGAAAAAAGGAATGAGACTCAATTACAGGGCTGAAGATGTCACAGTCACAAGTTTTTGTTAGTAAGTTGGGCCAGGCCATGTGGTAGAGTGCTTGTCTTGCTTGCAAGTAAGAAACCCTGGGTTCTATCTGCAGTGCTAAGAACAAACAAAAACTGACAAATGACCTAGGTGACATTATTTTAGCTCCTCCTCTTCCATTTCCTCCTCTTTCTCCACTTCCTCTTTCCTTCTATTCCTCCTCTTCCTTTGCCTCCTGTCCTCCTTCTTTTTGGTATTAATGTACCATGAAGATGTACTAATATACATCAGGAAAATAGTTGTCTTACTAGGAAGAATCTTTATTTTGTTGTTCATCACCCCACCCCTCAAAAACTCCAAGCTTGAAAAATTTATAAGAATCCATGAAAACACCTATATTTAATTAGCTAAAGGAAAAGAGGATGGCCTATTGCTATGTTTTCTTATATCACACACTATGTATTTATACAGAATTATCAGGATTTTTTTTTAAGGTCTTCAAATGCTGGTGTGAGGAATGCGATCCCAATACAGTGAGAGTTTCTAATGTGGCAGCCTAAGGTGGCTGAGTTGTCCACTGGCAGTGAGACTTTTGTTGTTGTTGCTAAGTTTTGTTTCATTTTTGTGATACTGAGGTTTGAACTCTAGGTCTCACACTTGCTATGCAGGGTCTTTATTCCTTGAACCATACCTCCTAGTACTTTTTGCTTTAGTTAGTTGTCGGGATAGAGTCCCTGTTTTATTCCCAGTCCAGCATGGACCATAATCCTTTCAGTTCCTCTTTCCTTATAGCATGGAATACAGGGTTGGGGCACCTAATTCAGGATGAGAGCTCTCAAACTTTTTCTCTAGGCTGGCCTAGAACTGAAATCCTCCCAATTTCTGCCTCTCAAGGAGCTGGGATTACAAGTGTTTGCCACTATGCCTAACTTAGCTAGAGGAATTTGTAATGGCACAAACATTTCCATTTAAAATTGCATAAGTGTGAGGCAAGCTTCTGCAATAAGAGTTATCTTTAATGTTTCTCTTTGAAACCTCTGCTCTAACTTATTAGAAGTGATTAGACTTAAGTATAGTGGTATGAATACTGCAACATCCTACTGGTATCTAGATAGAAATGGCCAGTTCAGAAATCCTGATGTGTAGAGGTATAGCTGTCTCATTTGAAGCTTTTATGAGCTGAGTTTCTATTAGTTTTTATTTTCTAACAAAAAATATGTAGACATGTGGTTGACTTGAAAAGCCCACAGACTGTGATTGGTTAGCAGATACAGAAAAGAGAAACACTCTTAAAATTCTTAAAGTGGCCTTTGAGGGGGTGGGATTCTTACTTATCATAGGTTGTGTGATCATTTCTTCCTTGAAAACAAGAATGAAACTAAAATATATTTCTCCAAGAGGTAATAATTTCTGTGTTTCTTAAAGGCAAATGCGAAATATATTTGGATTAAGTCATTCTTTTATTAGAGGCTGTTTCCTGGCTCAAAAAAGTTACTTGAAGGAGCTGGAACTGATGACTCACACCTGTTTTCCTAGCTACTTTGAAATACTGAGATCTAAGGATCATCCTTGGAAGCCAGCCTGGACAGGAAAGTCTGTGAACCTCTTATCTCCATTAAAACTACCAAAAAAAAAAAAAAAAAAAAGCTGAGAAGTAGAGCTGTGGCTCAAGTGGTAGAGTGCTAGCCTTGAGCAAAAGAAGCTCAAAGACAGTGCTCACACCCTGAGTTCAAACCCAGGACTAGCACCAAAAAAAAAAAAAAAAAAATACTGAAAGGAGAAACAGAGCTCATTATCTCTCTTTTTGTTCCCTAAAGGTCCTTATGGATCTGGTCTAGGTAGGATGAGTTCTCAGGAGTACCATACTTGACAGTGGTGCTGGCAGAGAGGGCCTGGGGATCTGGAGATTTCTGCACAAGCTTCTGGAAGCCAGGCTCCTATTAGTGTGTAAGACTGTCATAAAAAAGACTGATGAACTCGATTTTGTCCCTTATCTCTTTTAAGGGGATCTGGCTTTCCTCTCACTCAGCATAACAGTCCTGCTCAAGCTGGAAGTCCTTGTGGTCTCATCCAGAGTTTGTTTTTCCTTGAGACTTTAATCCCCCATGTTGGCATGTTGAGTCCCCAAGCCAGTGCATAAAATCTTTATAACAACGACCTCAGTAGCTGACATCATTAAGGAAGTTGTGTGCCAAAATTCATACAGACTTAATCAGAAACTTAAGAGTTCAACCCCATCGCCTAGGAAAACAATTTGGCACCATCCTGTTTTCTAAGAAGTTAGGCCAGGCCTAAAGTAAATTGCTAATGAGCCTTATGAAAGCTGAGCAAGAAGGCAGATATGCGCTCTAGACCATCAAAGAGATTTGCTGTTGTGTTTGCTCAAAAATAAAAGTATTAGAGCGGCCTTATTCTAAGTTTCTGGGGATAATTTGTTCCAAGGAATCCATCACTCCTAAATTTTCTCACATATTTTAGGAGATTTGCCAAGTAGCCAATTGTAGGATTCCTGATCTCAAAGATGTTAATAGAAGGAAACAAATTAAGCACGCTTCACTGATTATTTTCTCATTTTTTTCTCCAATACATTGTTGATATTCTAATTTCTGGGGATTACATTAGCCTCCATGTATCCTATTGCTCAGTAAATCACCGAGTTAATAAAGTAGTTAATGAGAGATCACGTTAGGGTAGGAAATCTGTGGTCCAGCCTGAACTATGTCTGTATCATCCTAGGCAAAAAGTTAGTGAGACCTCATTTCAACAACAACAAAAAAGCCAAGTATGGAGATAGCTATCTGAAACCCAGACTATTTAAGAGGCATAGATTGGGAGGATCAACGTCTGATGCTGGCTAGATTAAAAGCTGAGATGCAATATGAGAAATCACTAAAGCAGAAAAAAGCCTAAAGGTGTGTCTCAAGTGGTATAGCTCCTGCCTAGCGAGAGGGAAGCCCAGGGCTCAAATCTTAGTGCTGGGGGTAGGGAGGGGGGGAGAGGGAGGGAAGAAGGGAAAAAATAAACTCCATGTTTTGTTTTTGAAGCTTCTTTTGATTAATATGAGTAAGATTGACAAGTGAATGCCTTCCCTTCCCACCCACAATAATGAACCTTAACACTAGGAGACATTTTTATAAACTTACTTTTTCTTAATATTGCAAATAAAACCGAGTAGTAGGAAGGGGCTCAGGAAGAAAAAAGAGTTGGGAAAGCAATTTAGGAACATATCTAAGGCATAAGGACTTCATCTCATTTAAAAAAATGTATCCCATAAATTTTTCTGTTTATCTCCATAAACATATATGTTTACCAAGAGACAACATTACAAAAGTACATATTTATATCCGGCTTCCAATTGGCATCTGAGAGTGGTTTGGCATCACTTTGTGACACAAATACACATAAATGTGAATATACGTGAATATATATGCACATGTTTGTTTTTTTAATATGTGAATCTGTAACCAGAGATCTATAATTGCATGGATATACTTGGATCTAATTTATCTCGTTAAAAATGACTACATTTGTGTAACTACGCATACTTATATAAAATTTATTCTTAGTTGGCATCAGCTAGCAAGTTAGCATCTGGTATAAACTTGCAGGTTTCCATTTACTGTTTGTGTGCCTATAAAGTATGAATACTAGAATGGGCACATGTTCTCGCATGTCATAAGGTCCTTTGATAGTGATTAAGTAAGTGTAATTAAGACAGGAACATTTTACTTTTTGTATTTAATGCCAATCTGGGAGAGCAGTTTAGGAGTTTATTATTCACTCAGAGTTCCATGCATGGGTAGTGGGAAGAAGAAAACTGGTGAATGCATCAAGATACGAGTAAAATATTAATAAAGCCAGTGCTATATTTTTGAGAATAAGAGAACTTCTGTGCTTTGAGAAGATACCTCACAAGTTAAACAGTTGGTACACACACATGCAACATTTAATTAACAAATTGTAGTAATTATTAATTTCTTCTTAACAATATGGAAGTTTGTTATTAGTTGTGCGGGCAGTTTTCTCTAAAAATTTTTTTTAGTACACATTGTGAAAAGCAGATTTGTTTTCCAAATAATTGTTTTATTCACCTATATTGTAAGTGATATCTTACTTCAGTATCCTTAGTTTGGAGTGATGTTTTTAGCATAAAAGAATGACAATCCCATAACTCAGATAATTCATGGATGAGAAGGTAAATAAATGCTAGTCTCAATTATAAAAACATTACAGTATAGTGTTTGGTGTGCCTTCTAAAATATGTAATTCAAGTGTCATGAGTATTGTTTTAAGAAGTATTTTAAAAGTAATATTCACTGAATAAACCAGTCTTGTTCAGTCTTTTTACCCTTGGCCCTCCCTCCTTCCCTTCCTTTTCTTTTACAACAGAGTTTTGCTGTGTACCACAGAGTACTCTGTAATTCTTCATCCTTCTGAGTTGGCCTCCCAAGTACTAGGATTATAGGCATGCTAGCAAAGCTGGTGTGTGTGTGTGTGTGTGTGTGTGTGTGTGTGTGTGTGTGTGTGTGTGTGTGTGTGTGTGTGTGTGTGTCTGTGTCTGTGTCTGTGTGTCTGTGTACATGTGCATGCACTTTTTGTGTGTGTGTGCTGCATGCTAGGCAAGCACCCTGAGTTACTTCTGCAGCCCTATACTTATTTATTCTTAAAAATTATCTTACAATCTACACATACCTTTTGGATTTGTCTAAGAAGTAAGACTTATTTGCCACTGTAAGAAAATATACCCTAAGCTTCTTTTCTTTATCTGCCTTCACTAAAAATAGTGTGATTGGCTTTATACTTATTAATTCATTGAAAATGTAGACTCACTTCAGATGGACATTTTTATCAGAATAGTGCTCATTAGATTATTGATAAAATACATTTAGCATTTCAGTCATTGATAAGTGATACAGGTAATATTGACATGATACTTATTATTAGCACACTATAAAAAGAAATCCAGAATCAAGAAATTATTTCACCTAATTCTGACTTTGCCCTACATAGATTTCACATAAATGTATATGTTTTGAGATTTTACATAAAAACAGAGATCTAAATTTCAGTTTAAATTGTTGGTAATGTTTTTGTTGGTGTGGGTTATGGTAGAGTAAGTTAATTAGTTCCTTTTATTGCATACAATACTCGTGTGTCTGACTAATATTAAAGACTACATGCATAGTTGATCATATACTTTTTGATATAGAAAAAATAAATGAAGATCTGTCATTAAATAATACATTTAATATACAAGGGTAAAACTAGGAAAAAGTAATCCTTTTGTGGTCCATAGTTTTATGGTGCTATGTGCTTGTTCTGGTTGCTATTCATTTTGCATTTCCTGTATTCTTTTTTAAGATCAGTATGTTTTAATCATTATATGTTAGCATTAAATTTAATATTCTAATTTCATCATATCCTAAGATTGAGAATGTCTCTTTATTAAATGTTGAAATATATAAGTCATTATGTTGTATATTGCTGACTAAAGATATTGCTGAAGTGTAAAGGAGAAAAATCTAATTTTATATTGGCATAGAAAGAAAGCTTAACTTGTTTTCTTGCTTTTTTTTTTTGTTTTTTTTTCATAGAGAACACCTGTTCCCAGTGCCGAAGCATTCCGGTGGTTCTTTTAAAGCAGTAGTGTATCTTATTTTCAAGGCATTTGGAAATGAAGGGCAATCTAATGTCTTGTTTTAAGAAACTGCTTAGTCCAGCATTGAAGAAAATATCCAGAAATTATTTTCATTTTATGTATAGGGATTTCTTCAAAGAACAAAACAGAGGAAAAGAAAAGAGGAAAAAAAACACATAAAAATAACATGGGAGCTTGGGAAATTGGCTAGTCTATTTACTTTTCAATACACTGATTCTTTCTTTGATGTAATTTAGCTCTTCTGGTGAAGTTGTTGTCTATTTTGAAAGTGGCTGTAAAAAAAAAAGTTTGGGTAAACCCCTGCTGTAAAATCATGTATCTTTGCAAAGTACATATCTATACTTCCTTTTCAAATGTAAACTGTACAGATAGCAGCTTGTATTTTGTGTGTTTAGACACAAGGGGACAATCATGTCTGAGCATCTATGGAGATTCACAGTTTGTATACAACAGTCTGCTTCTGCAATTTAAATCTGGAGCAATAAATTTTAGCTTTAAACTTTTTTTTTTTACCAGTTGTTTCTAGAAGTAGTAAGAACACTGGCACTGTTTTGCCATGCATCTTTCCTTAGAGACTTGAGGCCAAGTTTTACAAGACTTCAAAGATGATGCATCCAGCCATTACCTTCTGTTGTACTGTTCTAAGAGGGGAAGATGTAATGAAAGTTTCAATTAATCTTTTGAGCACTGTATTAGAGTAGTGGTTATGCACTTGCATTGCTTACAAGCAAACTGTACAGAAGGGTGTAGATCCCCAGTACTTAGTGTAGTTGGCTTGTCTTGAGTTGCACTGTAAGCCAGAGTACTCAGAATAGTTGGAAAATGCAGAATCAGTTGTGTAAATTTTTTGTTAACAACAACACAAATTAAAAAAAAAAAACAACCCAGTGTTTCCTAGACTAAACAAGATCTTAAGGGGAGATATCCACGACTGATTTTTTTTCCCAGACAAAGATAGGATAAGTTTGTTTTTGGTTTTGATTTTATTTTTGTTTTGTTCATTTTCTTTTTGCCTATTTTTTGGTAGGAAAAAAATCCTTAATACACAGTATCCAAATGTATTAATACCATGTATGTTATGAAATAAGGTTTTAACACTTAAATACATGGAGACCTGGTTTTAGGGTGTTGCTAAGTATATTTTTAAGTTACCAAAAAAAAAAAAATTCAAACACATTTCTAAAAGTGAGGCATATGGTCTGTTTTTACCTTCTTTTCTCATAGCCTTCTGGTTGGACCAGTGGCTTTTCCCCCACGTCTCAGTGGAAATCTCCACCATCCCCTTTCCCATGCTTGTCATTTACGCTTCCCTGAGATGGGGCCAGCCTGTGGAATTTCGTAAACGGAAGGCTGGCTCTGTCATCTGTCCACATACAAAGGAGATAGTGATCCATACAAGCTTGGCTACCATGGCCTATAGGGTTTGTTTGGCTTATGAGAGTCAGCATTCCTAGGGATTTTTCCTTTTATTTTTTTCCTTTTTTTTTCTTTTAATGAAACTATAAAGGTTATTTTTAGATTCCAGACTGGAACAGAGTTTATCAAAAAAAAAACAACAAAAAAAAAAAACAAAAAAATGCGCACAACATTCAAGTTGTCATGTTACTGCAGCATTTTGTTCTGTATTCATGAAAGTCATGCTAGCTCACGACATTCCACAAGCCTGTTGAAACAGGTTGGTCAAACGGCCCAGGAGAAGAAAAATAACTAAACTATGATGGAACAGAGAGAAGTTGAAGTGTAATGTTTTTGAAAGACTGGCAAACGAGTATTAAAAAGAATCTAGTTGTAGTTTTGAATGGGAATTGAGATGATAGGATTGGAATGAATTATTGGGAGGCAGAAGGAGCACCTTATACATCAGCAGAATACTTGGGGGAAATGTGGGTACTGATCATGCAAATGCCACTGGGAGACAAAAAAATGTGACATCACTGGCCTAGAACACCAAAGCAAGTCTACAGTAACCATCCCAGCACCTTTTGGAGAAAATCCATTATGTGCTAAAATCAGTCTGTGTTTAGACAGTATAAATAATCACAAGCTATGGGGTACTGCATAATAATTTTGAGATAGCTTTTGACTCGATGAATATTCCTTTGAGGGTTTCTAGTTAGAATTTATATTTCTTCTATAGGACCAGTGAGAACGAGTATAAGTTCTTCCTTGTTCCCCTTTATTATTTTAATTTGCTTTTGTTTACCAGTTTGTACTAATGAGGTACACATAAGGGAAAACTTGCTTTCACACTTCAATTAGAAGCTTACCTTTCTTAGGAAAATGATTATTACATAAATAAACAGACTTCTATTCAGGCTATATTGGGCATATTATTTTAAAAAGATCACATAGCAATGTACTGACAGTCTGAAATGCATTGTGGTGTTGCATGTCTTAATGTGTTTTTGGTTGCTTTTGAAAATAACTAGTGAATCTGTATCTATATTGTATAATGTGATGTTTATTATGTCAGTTCATTTTTTTATCAAAGTAAATCTGTTAATTACTGAAAAAGAACAGAGTAGCTTTTCTTTAATTCTCACATATATATTTTACTGATGTGTTTCATATCACCTGCTTTGAATATTTTTGGTTACAAGTCTGTGTAGTGTGGGGTGCCATAAAGTTCTCATTGGTGATGATGAAAAAAAAATATTCTTCTGGACTCCCTCTGGTTTTCTTCCAATTTGTTCATATAGTGAGAACTTATAAAGCATACAATGACAGTTTTAGGGTCCTGACTTCAAGGTTTACATTTCTCATATTCTCAAATACTGATGAAATGTAACTTAAAAAAATTCCTCACTGTCTTTCCTATTCAATTTTCAAGAAAATTCAGAATTCAGTAATCCAGTGATAGATGGTGTGGTGTGTACTCGCTAAACAACTTAAAAAATTATATATCAGATGAACTAAAAACAGAGGTCGAACATGCTCTGGGTCCTGTCCTCTCAAAGGAAATATAATCATGTGCCCGTATTTAGGGAGATCAAAATAGTTGGGCCAATGTAGTGAGCAAATGAACAGTTCATTATCACATAGTGCCCTAACTCATAACACAGACCCTCTCTTCTTGAACCTTCGACCAAAGTGGCTTTTTGATGGACTCTGCTTTGTGTATAAGCAGAGGTATGCTCACAAAGTAGTAACTTGTCCATCCTTGGGGGAAAAAAAATAAGAATTGTCTTCTCCCCATGAAAGCATACATCACAAATGTCTCCTTGCTGCTTATGTTCTGTCTCCCAACTTTCTTCTTCTAAACACATGTCCAGCAAGTAAGAAATGATGGGCTTACTGTGAATTAACATTAAATAATCACTACAAGAAATATTCCCTTCCTCTCAGTCAGAACCCCTGGCACAGAAGTGTGCAATTAATGCTAAAGCATATGAAGCCTTTCAGTGGATAATATCAGTAATAAAATAATGAAAAAAAAATGAAAGCAGTTAAACACACACACACTCTTTGGGGTCAAATATATTCAGCCAAAAGCTATAGTGGGCCTTTGATCATGGTTAGATTCACGGTGATATCACACAGTTGGTTCTCATGTAACAGCTAAATGTTTCACATTTTGTTTTTATTCAGTTTGGCATTTCACACTGAGATCTGTATTCTTCATGAATGAAATACAGCTACTGTGTTAGGAGGGACTCTGTTATCACAATGGCAAAATAGTTGAAATATTTCAGGAACTTGGGTCACTAGGTGGACTCCTGTCACTTTGTTCTCCTATCCTGAACTGTGCAGTTATCTATTACATTTTCTAATAGATATTTGTGTAAGGTGTATGTATGCTTGTGCAATTATTTAAAATGCAGTTTTGGAAAACAGTGTATTTATTAAAGAAAAATCACTTATGGGGCATGTACAAAACTGTAAAAAAAAAAAAAAAAACCTTAAAAATCACTTCAATTTTGCCCAGTACAGTTGTTTTTGTGAAATTTCTGTGTTGTTGAATAAAGGACTTTAGTATTCAAAATTTCTCTACTTTTCCATGGATACATTTTTTACTTGTGGGATTTTAAGTAGTGACTATAGGATCCTAAAAATTTAATTCTATGTAGGATAGAAAGTTACCTAAAAATTTATTTCTATGTATGATAGAAAGTTACATGTCTGTACTCTCCCTTAGCTCAGTGGAACGAACATTGTGTACACAACTTTCATTAAACATGCCAGTGAAATTCAGGGTATTTTTTTTGGCTTTACAGAAAATGCATGCTCTTTGTTCATATTTGAATGATGTATCTATTTCTTGAAAACTTAAAGGCCTTCTAAATTAAGGAGGAATTGAATGTACCATCCTCTTCCTTCTCCAAGATAAATTCTGCTAGGAGAAAATATGAAATATGCTTTATGGCTATCTTTAGCTACTCAGCAATATTCTGAGATGAAATTTTATAGTGATTTTTTTATTATGAAATATTGTAGTCTACCCAAGTTGCTTATTGGTTGGTGGTGAATGTGCTTAACTCTTATTTCACTGCTTATTAAGCCAAAGTTCTGATATTTTGATGCCTTAGATTCTATTTTTTTTAATGGTGACTGTTGCCTGTAATCCTAGCTACTCAGGAGACTGATGAGAATGGTGGTTCAAAGCCAGCCAAGACAGAAAAGTCCATGAGACTCTTAACTACAATTAATTACCAAAAGAAAAAGTGCAGCATGGTTTTAAAACATGGAAATCATTACAAACATGGAACTTCATATGATTGACAGTTTGTATTCATAGAGTAGAATACCACCTTTTAAAAATACATTTTTTGAGCATTAATATGTGATCTATTAGTATAATATTACAAATGTAGAAATATGAGTTATTGCGACAGAATGGGATCATAAAGGATGAGAAAGAAGAATTCAGTAATTTGGACTATAGGAACTCCAATATATTCTGCAATTTCTCAGGTAAGTCTGTGTTTCTATATTATTTCTAGGTGTAAGCAACAGCAAATATGACAGATACATTGAACTGGAATTTGACAAATGGTCCTTTCTGTACTTGAAATTGGCAAAGATACAAATACTTGAAAGTCCCTAGGTAATCCTCTTCAAGAGAATTTGAGTAACAAAAATTTGGAGAGATGAAAGAAGATTGCTGTAACTTATTTAGACATCAAGTCACATAATTTTTATCTTTCGTAACATATACTCTATGTTTAAAGTGTGTTTGTTGGTAAAAGTTTTTGTTCTGTGTTTTATGCAGAAACTACTCTTCATTTTCCCACTGTTCAGGTCATTTTTTAGAAAAATGTTATTTGAAATAAATACAATTAATACAATATGTGCATGCACTATATAAATAGAACAGTTACACAAGAATTTTATAATTTGAAATTTTTGCTTTTAATTTTAATTCTAATACCTCAGCTTGAGGTCTACTTCTTTGTCTACGTTTTTTTGGCCAGTTTTTAAGTCAATGTATCTTAATATCAAGTATATATAAACTACCAAATTATCTTTTTGCCCAACTCTGTTTTGTTTAATGTATTATTGCAAAAGTTGTTCTGTTTTACAGAAGCAATGTGCATATTCATTTCCAAAACACTACTTTTTAAAACACACTCTTAAGTGTGAAGCATTTTTTGACATACAACTAAATTACGCTTTAATAGTTACACTATGGGAGGATCTTATGTATTAGCCTTGTTCAAACTATGGTTTGCCTACAATTTTTACGTAAAGAGATCTATTTCAACTTCTATAACTTCAGGAAAACTGCACAGTTGCAGGTTTAGAAACATCTATTTAAATGGTGCTACATAACTTTTTTATTATTCCATACAATCATGAGTGTACGTTGATCAAATTTCCTCTCTCCATTACTTTCTTATCTGTCCCTTACCCCTTTCAAAAACAATTTAGCAGGTTTCCTTGTTCTGTTTTCATACCTTCACATAAAGTACTTTAATCCTATTCACCCACATTCCATTTCCAGCTTGTTCTCATCCCTCCACAGTTCCCATCATAAATGGAGAGTGACTGCTCCCTCTGGCTTATATGGTCATAAAGCATTTCATTTGAAAATTCTTATTCCCAGTATGACTTGCATTATAACTTTATTTATTACAGTACTGAATTAATGTGTTTATGTATGAATGTACTTATGTGTATACACAGATCAGCCTCCTTGCGCATGTTTATTTCTGCTCAGTAGAGTTTAAGCCGTATCCTAGAATAAGTAGTTAAGGATCAGTGTAGACTATTAAGATTTTTATTTAATTTGGAAGGATCCTTTTATGATTAAACAGTTGAAGTTATACTTGATGATTTAGCGTCTTATAATATTTATCATATTCTCTGGGAATCAAAGACTTTTGAGAAGCTACACAGATATTTTTAGTCCTTTAAAATAATGTGTGTTTTTTTTTTTTTTTACTGAATTTCTTCTTCAATTTATAGTTCTCTACTTTGAGTTCCTCTAGGAACTGTGTTGAAAAATGATTTGCTCCTTACATGTATTATTCAATGTTAATATAATTTGGGCAGTTTGTATATAATTATGTCCTGTTAAGGTATCTGTATGTTTGCAATTGAAATACACATCTGACCACTGACCATTTGATCTGTTTGTGGGTGATACAGAAAAGGCCTTCATTTCAAAGCAACATCCAGTGTATCCAGACCAGCAATGAAAACACTGCCAGTCTTTTGTGTTGGCAGACTAGCAACCAATTTCATCTCACATTTATTTAACAAGTATGATTATGAATCTTCAACATGCCAGTTACTGAGTTTATGGAAATAAATTAAACATGGTTCCTGATACATTATGATCGTCTTAGAATTCATCAAAAGGCTGAAATAAATATTCCAAGTATATAAAAATCCATGGAAAATATCCATTCTGAGTGGAGGAATAGCTGGAGATGATAGCATGAACTTTTTTTTTTTACTTCAGCTCAAGAAAGAGACTATAACCTGAAAATTTCTGGGCTAAAACCTGACCATAAAATAGTGAAGATGAAGACTATCATGGCAAGGAAGAAAAAGAATGGTTTACAAGACTTGAATGAGAAATCATACCTTAGTCAAAGCTACTTAGTTCTAATTCTCATTTCATCTCCCACCTTGTCTTTCTCTAGTCATTCCGTTATGTGCCTCAGCCCCTGCAGACCTAAGGTACCCACACACAGTTCATGGGATTCCATGTTCATCATTAATGGCCCATCCCCCTTAGAACAAATCCCGGAATGTGATCTATGAGGAGCTCTGACCCTGTAGTCTCTTCTTTCTAAGCTCCAGTCACTCAGCCTTTGTTCCAATGCAGACTTGCAAGATGGGCTTGTTTTCCTTCCATTTCAGACAGTCTGTTTACATTCTTCACACCCGATTCTTCTCCCTTCTCCTGGATAATAACTCTTCATTCTTCTGAACATAGCAAAAGAGACATACTTTTAACCTTTCTAACTTTTAGGGCTATGTTTGATTTACCTATTAGAGCTTCTCAAATTATCCGGCATCTCTTTATAGCAATGTTGACAATGTTGATTTTTTTGGGGGGGGCAGTTGTTTATTATTTAATTATCATGTAATTAATAAACAAATTTGATTCCACTTAGTTTAAGAATTTATCCTGTTCTTATATTCTTCAGTGGCAAGCCTTTAAAATGATGATATCATTGCTTATTTGACATCGCTGGGACCTAAACTGCTTGAGCAGAAAGTGAGTAGGTATTGAAAATTGAGATTAACCAAGTGGGTCATGTCTGTAATCCTTGTTACTCAGCTGAGATCTGGAAGAGTGTCGTTCAAGGCCAATCTGGGCAAAAGACTGTGAAATCAAATTCCACTATAAACAGTCAAAAGCAGCCTGGAGACATGGCTCATGGGATAGAGTGACAGTCTAGCCATCAAGAGACCCTGAGTTCAATTCCTAGTTTTGATCCCTCCCCCCCACCAAAAAAAAAGCAAATAAAATTGAGATTAATCCTGGTTGACTTTCAGTCACAAAAAAAGGATAAGACTTTCAGGTTTGTCTAAACTATCCTCATAGGAGAAGTTGGCTTGTGACTATAAAATATACTAGAGTTTACATTTTTAGTAATTATCATTCTTGATCTTCTAGCCTTCCTTCTTCACAAAGGAATTGTGAACACTTTTCAATAGAGGCTGAAATGCCTTCTGAGACGCATGATTAGGAGAGATGTAGTTGTGTTTTGCAAGTCATGAGAAAGCATTTTTCTTTAACAGATCTTCTCGGGTGTTTTCAATTTCCAACTTAACATCTGACAGAACTTCTACGTATTTGACGATCCCAGATGAATCCTTACCACCAAATATCCAAAGACTGAAGGAAAACCACTCCTAACCCTGAAGGAGATGAACAGTAGCTTTCAGCCAATTAACATGATAATGATTGATATAATTCTGATTGATACAATCCAAACATGAAAACAAACAATGACTACCACATCACCTGAAATGCTTCATTTCCTAATTTGGTTTAAAAAAAAAAGAAAGAAAAGAAAAGAAATGTTGACTATCTTTTGAAAAATGTCAAGAATTAAAAAAAATACAATCTATCATGGTGGGAATCATTTAGCAATAAAATGGCAATCTATTCTCTCTTTAGGAGCTCAAGCAGTAGAGCCTCTTAGACTTCACAATAAATCCCGCCATTCAGGAAATCACACCAATACATTTTCTCATCAACTAATTTTACCAGGTAAGAGTTCATTTATGAACTCTTTAATTATTATTTTATTTAATTATTATTAGTATTATGAATTATTTAAAAGTATTCTGACATTGACATTGTCACAGAACTGAGAGCCTGAGATGAGGTAATTTCCAGTTTATAAAATCTACTGGATTTTATAAAAATGGCTAATTTAAGGAAAGCTAGCTAACAATTCAATGACATAAGCTGAGTCATGGCGGATGATATATTTTTACTTGGTTAGCCTTTTATGCAGCTTATGGGCAATGCTTGAACAGATTTGCTGTTTCTAACCGCATTGTACATGGCACGAGGAACATTGATTCATTCTCATCAGTAATCACACAGGCTGCCAATGCTGCACATTTACATCTGCCAGTTCATAATTATGTACACACTCCTCCTGTTGGTAGTGGAAATAAAGTGTAATAGGTAAGCAAAACTGCTCAGATAAGATATAACCTGGTACTCTCTGCTTTTGACAGAGAGAAATTGCATTTGATTGGCAAAACATCTATAGTTTTCATCCGCTTCATGTAGCTTCCCATAGGTAACTCCAAAATACCACGAGAATTGGAAGATAAAGTTGCTTTTTGTTCATGGCACGATGTTAATATGTCTTGATGAACTTTTAAAACAGAGAGCTTATTCAATTTGTGTTATTCCAATAACTATGTTTTGAAGTCATTTTTGCTAATTTAATTTGTAGACGAGCAAATGGCTTCTCTGAGGGTACAAACCTTTTCTTTCGCATTGCTCTCTGAAGAAGGTAGAACTATAGGCAGCAGATTAAACAGTGATGAGAATTTATTATCTCAGATGACTGGAAAGTCCTAAGAAAAAGCTAAAGCAAAGAAACATGTTATTTTTCTTCCTGTTCTTATTTTTTCATTTTTCTTTGTTGGCCAACTAAAAGAGATTTTCTCTGCTTATGGTATGGCCTCTACCATCCCTAATGTTTTTCATTGCAATTCTTGGAAAGTGAACACTTTCCTGACAATTTCAGCCAACAACAAAAACAAAAATTCCGGAAGTAATACCTGGTGGATCCAATTGGCTATGTATCTGAGCAACTTCAAAGCAAGGTTTTGATTAATCCTAGCCCTACTCTGCCATCAGGATGGAGTATGCCTCTTTTTTTTAATCATACTTATTGAGATGGAAAAAGATCTCTTCAGGGAAAACCAACACAGAATTATCAAATATAGAGAATGAGTGTCAAAAGAAAAAAATGAATGACAGAAAAAAAGATGGAATGGAAAATGAATAGAGAAAAAGAATCACAGATAAAGAAAAGACAGAGAACAGGGAAGGAAGGACCAGAAGGAAGAAGAAAAGAGATGATACAAGTGGCCCTGGCAGCATCTTTTATTGAAGAGACAAATAGACAAGGTAGCAGCAGGAGAAAGGAGTCAGAGAAACGGAGATCTTAGTTGGAATTCTAATAGGATCATTAATTTCTGTATAATTGTGTGATAATTCTATTTGGCTATGTTGGAAAATCTATTTGTATTAATTAGTCATGTATATGCATAAACACACACAGGCACATACAATAACATTCTACCTATAATTGGGTCTAAATGAGTGCAACACTATTTCTGTAGTGCTGGTGATTTTCAATGAGTTTTGTAGACTTCTGGCAAAATTCCATTTTTTTTTCTAGTTACTTCATTATTTCATAGAAATATATGTGAAAATTTGTGTAGTGCATGAGTAATACACACACACACACACACACACACACACACACAAAAGGATTTTTTTATAGATAACTAAAATAAAATCACAGAAATCCTAGGATACAAATTAGACTTGGGACACCAACTTTATTTATTTTTATTTTCATTTATTTTTTTGTCAGTTGTAGGGCCTGAACTCTGGGCCTGGGCACTGTCCTGCAGCTCTTCAGCTCAAGACTAGTGCTCTACCACTACTATTACCACAGCACCACTTCCGGCTTTTTCTGCTTATGTGGTGCTGAGGAATCAAACTCAGGGCTCCATGCAAGGCAAGGCAAGGCAAGCACTGAGCCATCTTCCCAGCCCTGTTTTTATTTTTTTTAATATTTATTTTCTTGTAAAGATGCTGTACAGAGGGGTTACAGTTACATGAGTAAGGCAATGAGTACATTACTTGTTGATCATTGTTACCCTTTTCCTTGTTGTCCTGCTATCTCGTCCCTCCCCCCTACCCCCGAAGTTGTAAAGTTCATTTCCAGTATACCCTCTTGTGAGTATCATTGTTGCAAAGGGTCATCCTGTGTCCTTGTTTCAGCGTTTTGTTATTCTCCTTTCCTTCCTCAGATTAGACAAATGTATATACAAGATACAGGGTACCAAAATCAAGAACAGTGACAACCGGGGATATACCATAGAGGGAAGAACATACAAAGGAGACAACAAAAAATTCACATAGTACATTTAAAACAATAACAACCAAGACAGACCTCTTGTGTCCATATCTTGAGGTTCATTTCACTTAGCATCATCTAATATGGACACATATACATAGCTTTTGAGATTTTCAGCTCATCTGATTATCCTATACGTGTACTAATTATTGCAAATAAGAGAAACCATGGGACATAAATTTCTTTGGGACTGGCTTACTTCACTTAATATGATTTTTTCCAAGTCTTTCCATTTCCTAACAAATAAAAAATGCATTTTATGTAGATTATTTCATAGTATCTGCTACCTCATCAGTCAACCTACATTTAACTTGACTTAGTCCCCCCAAAAGTGTATAATTGAAGTCAAATGTTTTATTGTTTCAGAACACTTAATGTTTACCATTTTGAACTCATTTACCTCATGCTATGAGAGAACCCTTATGTATCATATCTGCAACAGTAAAGTGTTTTCTCATTATATACTATTATTTTATGAAATATTAAAACCACATGTAATATGATATGAATTATCTTCCCAACTATAAGACAAAGATGGTAAAAATGAAGATGCTGAACCAGGGTTCGTAATGCCAACCACCTTAGTGGGGTTTTTTTCATTGAAAAGACCAAAATATGAATCTTTCATAAGGGGCTTCTGGCTTTCACTTGGAAATATAGAGAACCATAATGAATATTACGCTTGTCTGTGATGACTGTTTTTGAGTGTCTCAGAGGTGTCACTCAACTAACTGACCCCAAATCTAGGGAGAAGTATTTATGAAGAAAGGAGAGATGAGTCCAAATTTGCCAAGACAAGATGTAAATAAACCTTAGCTCTGATAAGTGATTGGTGATTTCAGCAGAGATAAAACGTTTGAAAAACATCAGATAAAAACAAAACACACAGAAACCAAGCAAGAATGCCTTTAGCTAGGCCCTGGGGGCTCATACTTGTAATGTAACTCTTCAGGAGGCTGAGATCTGAGGGTTACTGTTCAGATCCAGTCCATGCAGGCAAGTCTGTGAGGCTCATATCTCCAAGTAACCACCAAAAACAAAACAAAACAAAAAACAAAAGTAGAGCTGTGGTAGCTACTCAGGAGGCTGAGTTCTGAGGACTGCGGTTCAAAGGCAGCCCAAGCAGGAACATCCATGAGACTCTTATCTTCCAATTAACCACCAGAAAACTAGAAGTGGCACTGTGGCTCAAGTGGTAGAGCATTAGCCTTGAACTGAAGAGCTCAGGGACAGCATCCAAGCCCAGAGTTCAAGACCCACAACTGACCAAAAAAAGAGTCAAGCTGTGGTTCAAGTGGTAGAGTGCTAGTCCTAAGCATACTAAGTTCAGGGACAGTACTAGGCCCTGAATTCAAGCCCAGCACAAAAAAATAAAAAATAAAATATAAAAAGAATACCTTCCATAGGTGTATCAGCAAGCTTAACATAGCTAAGGAAGAAGAATCTATGCCCACAAAGATAGGTCTGTAAAGATTTTCATACTGAAACCAAAAAGAAAAGGCAGTCCAGTACAGAAAAGGTATTTTTAGGTAATAATAAACAGTTGATATGAATGCATGGATGAGACAAATTCACCTGTGTAAAATGGAAAGCCATCTTGAAATCAACCATCTTTAAATCGGATTCTAATTTAAAAGGCAGATGTCAGAATCTCCTTAGAAAATCAAGGCATCAGTTTCTCTAGCAGTTCAGTTTCCTTTTACTTGCTGTTTGGCCACTCAGGCATATGTGGTTTATTTGACTGACAGCTGTCAACTTCCACTGAGCCATAAAGAAGCAAGGAAAACATTTGACTTCCTATTGCTTTGCTGTAAGAAAACCCCTGGCTTGGAGCATATGAACAGAGATGGCTGTGGTTGCATGAATATTCGTTTAGGAAACATTTCATCGTCTCTTGCTCCTTCTGTATAGATTAGCCTGATTGAATTAACTTCATTATGAGGTAATGTAACCTCATCCCAATGGGCTTCCTCAGATTCTTCTTGGAATAGTGTCGCCCTTGCTTCCTGTCATACCAGCTTCCATTTTGTCAACTCAGGGCAAAGAGGTTCTTTCTTTCTTTTCTGAGACAGAAAAAAAAAATTCTTGGCCTGACATGGATCTTGGACCTGTCCTTGAACCACTGCTCCAAGAGACTAAATATCTTTATACATCAAGACAAGTGAATGGAACGTGTTTTCTCTCTCTTCCCGAATACAGAGGTCTGCAGTCCTCCCACCTCTCCATGAAACCCAGATAGGCAGCTCTGCTTGTGGGGAAAGGAGAGGGTCTCTGATGGGACAAGAGGGTGTAGATGTGGAGCAGAGAAACAGTTACCTGTTTCCTACACACGGAGTGGAACCTCAAGCATCTTAAAGTAGAACAAGAAGAAGGAAATATGCAGTAACTAGATCCTAAAATAAATATTATTAGACAAATCAGACAGTCTTCTCAAGCATTTGAATTCATATTAATTTGTCATCCAATGTGAGTGTATTTAACACACACACATATGTAAGTAACTACAAGTACTTATTTGCCTTATGAAATACATTTGCTCTTGTGTACATAAAAATACCTGCATTCTCATCTTCCAATTTAGAAGAAAACTAAGATCTTACATAGTTTGGTGGTCTTTCATATTAAAATAGACAATATATACATATAAAACAAATTTCCTAAAGTAAGTAATACTAAGAAAGAATTTATAAAATCCTGAAGTAGGGTTTTCTTTAAAGTTTAATATTTAGAGACAATCTGGATGAGATTAACATAGCTCTTTATTACAAATATTGATGTAAAGAGTTCGTTCCAGAAATGGTGTTGTCCAATCTAAATATTTTTATTTTTAACTTATTTATTGTTTTAATTGATTATAGACACATGTTTGTAGAAATATTATGTTTTCATTTATATGTAACAATGAATGTGTTCAATCAAAATGGTACAACTTATTTAAAATAACTAGTTAGACTTAATAATGTGTCTAAATCCATATTTATGAATTTATAAGCTACTTGTAATTTCAGAGTAAAATATATGCATTCACACATATAAGGGTTGATTTTTTAAAAGAAATGATATTTATCCTAAAATCAAGACTTATATGTTTGTGGCATTGGTGACACTGATAAAAATTTACATGTAGAAGACTAACTGATAAGTTGAATAAAAAGATTATTGTAATATTTGAGATTGGATAGTTGAAATATAGCTATCACTATTTTTTATTGGTCTACAACATTTAGTATAATTTCATGTTGAATTGGAACTTCAGGCCTGGGCATTGTCTCTCAGTTCTTCAGCTCAAGGCTAGCACTCTAACACTTGAGCCTAATGCTACTTTTGTTTTATTTTGTTTTTTGTTTTTTTTATTTTTGGTGGTTAATTGGAGATAAAGAGTCTCATGGACTTTCTTGCCTGGGCTGTCTTTGAACTGCTATCCACAGATCTCAGCCTCCTGAGTAGCTAGGATTACAGGCGTGAGCCACCCGTGCCCAGCTGAATAGCTTTTATTTATTTATTTATTTATATTGTGAGAATACCATACAGAGGAGTTACAATTACATGGGCAAGATAATGAGTACATTTCTTATCAAGCATTGTAGCCTCCTCCTTTGTTTCCCCTTCCCATCCCTTCCCATCCTCCTCCCGCCCCCTCCCCACCCAATCCTCCTCCCCCCTCCACTCCCCACCAAACTTGTAAAGTTCATTTTTCGACATAACAACTTGTATATCTCATTGTTGCAAATATAACCCCTACAAGTACATTTCTTATCAAGCATTGTTGCCTCCTCTTTGTTTCCCCTTCCCATCCCTTCCCATCCTCCCCCCCGCCCCCCCTACCCAATCCTCCTCCCCCCTCCTCCCTCCCCCCTCCCCCCCTCCCCAAACTTGTAAAGTTCGTTTTTTGACATAACAACTTGTACATCTCATTGTTACAAGTATAACCCCTACAAGTACATTTCTTATCAAGCATTGTTGCCTCCTCTTTGTTTCCCCTTCCCATCCCTTCCCATCCTCCCCCCGCCCCCCTACCCAATCCTCCTCCCCCCTCCCCCCCTGCCCCCCTCCCCCCCACCAAACTTGTAAAGTTAGTTTTTCGACATAACAACTTGTACATCTCATTGTTGCAAGTCTAACCCCTACAAGTACATTTCTTATCAAGCATTGTTGCCTCCTCTTTGTTTCCCCTTCCCATCCCTTTCCATACTCCCCCCCTCTCCCTACTAGAGAGGCCCCCACCCTCCACCAAAGTTGTAAAGTTCGTTTTTCGACATAACGACTTGTACATCTCATTGTTGCAATGGGTCCACCTGTATCCCTAGTTAAACGATTTGTTTTTTTTTTCCTTCCCCTCCACTAATTATACCAACATCAAATACAGTTAAAGACTGGGTTATACCGTGGGGGAGGGACATTCAAAGCAACAAAAAAACAATCTTATAAATATGTTAGAAACAATTGCATGAAAGGATAAAAAAAAGCATTTGAATACTTATCTTGGTGTTCATTCCCCTAACATCAACTTATCTGACCTTTTCTGCTTGACTCATGGGACCTATGTTTCTTTGGGCCTGGCTTACTTCACTTAATATAATTTTTTCCAAGTCTTTCCATTTCCTAACAAATGGGGCAGTGTCATTCTTTCTGATAGAGGCATACAATTCCATTGTGTATATATACCACATTTTCTTGATCCATTCATCTATTGAGGGGCATCTGGGTTGGTTCCATATCTTAGCTATGGTAAATAATGCTGCAATAAACATAGCAGTTGCTGGAGGGGATGTGGCCAGAAGGAACCTTACTGAATTGTTGGTGGGAGTGTAAACTTGTTCAACCACTTTGGGAAGCAGTATGGAGGTTCCTCAAAAGACTCCACATAGAGCTCCCCTATGACCCAGCAATCCCACTATTGGGCATTTCCCCAAATGATCACAAACAAGACCACACTAAAGCTACCAGCACGACTATGTTTATTACTTTTATTTTTGAGAAGTAAATCCAGCAGATCCATGCTTCAATTGTTTCCTTAAAAGTTAAATCCTTAGAGCTAACTAATTTATGTAATTGAAAACATATTGAGCATAGTGCTGGTGGCTCATGCCTGCAATCCGAGCTACTCAGGATGCTGGCTCAAAGCCTGTCAAAGCAGGAAAATCCAGTGAGACTCTTAACCTCAATTAACCAGCAAAAAGCCAAAAGTGAAGGTATGTGGCTCAAGTGGTAGAGCACCAGCCTTGAGAGAGAGAGAGAGAGAGAGAGAGACAGAGACAGAGACAGAGAGAGACAGAGAGAGAGAGAGAGAGAGAGAGGAAGCTGAGGGAAAGAATGAGGCCTGATCCCAAGCTCCAGTTCCAGGATATATGCTACAAAAACTTGTATAATCACATAAAAATATATCTCTCAAAAGACTTCATTGAGAACAAGTAGAGTTCAAGCACACCTTTGACTATTCATGTCTGTATTAGGTGTTAAGTATCAGCATAACTTAATTTCAGTTTATTTTGTTTCTGTAATGATGGTTGACATCCTTACCAATTTTTCTATTTTGCAAGCAAGACAGTATTTCAAATTATAAATGACTTTTGTGTGTGGGTGTAATCAAAGCAAGTCTTACCAACTTTGAAAGAAATCTACCTTGCTGAAATCTCCCAGAAATCAGCATTAGGAACACAATTTCCTCCAGGGGCAAGTAGCACTGCTTTTATTATTATCTGATACTATTTCATCACACACTAACAGATCCCTATTTTAGAACATTTACATGTATTATCCATTTACATAATCAGGCAACGTTATCGAAATGGACCTTCATCTAACTTCTACAATTGCATCAAGGACTGTTGATTGGGATCATTTAGAGTCTCCTAACTGGAGCTTCAGATTTCTCTGACGACTACAATGCAAAATTTAAAAAGAAACATTGGTCTTTATTAGTCCACTGCTTAGTTAAGTTTTTTAATATAACTAGAATATTCAGTCCATGTGTTAGAAACAATAGCAAGAAAGAAAAAAAAACATTTGAATATATATCTTAGAGTTCATTTCCCTAACATCAACTTATCTGACCTTTTCTGCTTGACTCAGACATACTAGTTATTGCAAATAAGGGAAACCATGGGACCTATGTTTCTTTGGGCCTGGCTTACTTCACTTAATATAATTTTTTCCAAGTCTTTCCATTTCCTAACAAATGGGGAAGGGTCATTCTTTCTCATGGAGGCATAGAATTCCATTGTGTATATACCACATTTTCTTGATCCATTCATCTACTGAGAGGCATCTGGGTTGGTTCCACATCTTAGCTATGGTAAATAATGCTGCAATAAACATAGTTGTACTGGTAGCTTTAGTGTGGTCTTGTTTGTGATTGTTTGGGATTGCTGGGTAGTAGGGGAGCTCTATGTGTAGTCTTTTGAGGAACCTCCATACTGCTTTCCAAAGCGGTTGAATAAGTTTACATTTCCACTAACAGTGCAGTAGGGTTTCCTTTTGGCCACATCCCCTCCAGCATTACATTTCTTGATTATAGCCATTCCAACTGGGGTGAGGTAGAATCTCAATATTGATTTGATATGCATTGCTTTTATGGCTAGAGAAATTGAGTATTTATTCATGTGTCTATTGGCCATTC
Organism: Dipodomys spectabilis; assembly: GCF_019054845.1. NCBI lineage: Eukaryota > Metazoa > Chordata > Mammalia > Rodentia > Heteromyidae > Dipodomys > Dipodomys spectabilis. The sequence goes on from NW_024870974.1 coordinate 5,102,247, forward strand.
TTATTTCCTCTTCAGAGAAGTTTCTCTTTAAGTCTTTAGCTCACTTATTTATTGGGCAGTTTTTTTTTGATGATTTGTTGTTGGGGGATTTAATTTTCTGATTTCTAAGTATATTTTAGATATGAGACCTTTGTCTGTGTATGGCTAATGAAGATCTCCCAATCCATGGCTTTCTATTGATCTTGCTAGCTATGTCCTTTGCCATGCAGAAACTCTGCAGTTTCATGCAATCCGATTTGTTCAACCTTTCTTTGATTTGTTGTGTTTCTGGGTCCTTATTAAGAAAATTTTGGCCTGTGCCAAGGAGCCCTAGAGTTTCTCCTATTTCTTCCTGTAATGTTTTCAGAGTGTCTGCTTTTACTTCGAGATGTTTGATCCATTTCGAGTTGATTCTGGTTCAGAGTGATATATAAGGATCTAGCTTTAGTTTTCTACGGCCTTTAACCAATTTCCAATTTAGCCAGCACCATTTACTGAAGAGGCTGTCTTCCATTCTATTTTTTTTCTCCTTTATCCAAGACTAGGTGGATATAGGTCTGTAGATTCATTTCTGGGTCTTCAGTTCTATTCCATTGGTCCTCAGGTCCGTTCTTGTGCCAGTACCAACCTCTTTTGATTATTATGGCTTTGTAGTAGAGTTTGAAGTTTGGTATTGATATTCCTCCAGCACTGTTCTTTCTGCTAAGGGTTGTTTTTGCTATTTGGGGTTTTTAATTGTTCCATATGAATTTTTGGATTCCTTCTTTTATTTCCTTGAAGAATGAGGTTGGGATATTGATGGGTATTATGGCATTGCATTTTAGATAGCCTTTGGCAGTATTGCCATTTTCACAATCCAGGAGCTTGGGAGGCATTTCCACTTCCTTAATTCTGCTTTAATTTCCTTTTTAGGTTTTTAAAGTTTTCATCATGGAGGTCTTTCACTTCTTTAGTTACGTTTGTGGGGCTATTACAAAAGGAGTTGCTTTCCTGATTTCAGCTGTGCTCTTCTTATTATTGGCATACAGAAAAGCCATTGATTTTTGAGGGCTAATTTTCTACCCTGCTACTTTGCCAAAGTTTCTGATCAGCTCAAGTAAGTTGGGAATGGAGTCCATGGGGTTCTTTAAATACAAGATCATGTCATCTGCAAAGAGGGAGAGTTTTATTTCATCTTTCCTTATTTGGATCCCCTTTATGTTTGCATCTTGTCTTATTGCTCTAGCTAGGCATTCTAATACTGAAATGAAGAGCAATGGAGAGAGTGGGCATCCTTGTCTCATTCTTGAGTTCAGAGGAAATGGCTTTAGCTTTCTGCCATTAAGTGTAATGCTGGCTGTAGAATTATCATACACAGATTATATTGAGGAATGTTCCATGGACTTCTAGTTTTTCCAGAGCTTTCATCATAAAGGGGTGTTGGATCTTGTCAAATGCTTTTTCTGCATCTATTGAGATAACCATGTGGTTCTTATCCTTGCTCTTGTTGATGTGATGAATGATATTAATTGGTTCGTTTATTTTGAACCAATTGCATCTCTGAAATAAATCCTGTTTGATCATGGTGTATGATTTTTTTGATGAGTTACTGAAGTTGATTGGCCAAAATGTTGTTGAGAAGTTTTGCATCAATGATCATCAAAGAAATGGGTCGATAGTTCTCTTTCTTTGATGACTCCCTGTGATGAGGGATGAGGGTTATGATGGCTTCATAGAAAGAGTTTGATAGTGAACTTTCACTTTCAATTTCATTGAACAGTTGGAGGAGTATTGGTGTGGGTTCTACTTTGAAGGCTTGTAGAATTTTGCTGTAAATCCATCTGGTCCTAGGCTTTTCTTGGGTGAGAGGACTCTTATTGCTGTTTCTATTTACATGCTTGATATGGGTGTGTTAAGCTAGTTTAAATCATCTTGGTTTAGTTTGGTTATATCAATATTTGCTAGAAATTTGTCCATTTCTTCCAGGTTTTCAAACTTATTAGCATAAAGGTTTGAGAGTTATTCCCTTATAACGTTCTGAATCTTGTATTTTTTTTTTTTGTGGTGATGTTTTCATTCTCATCTGAGTTTATTTTGGTGTGTTCTCTTCTTTTTCTGATAAGATTTGCTAATGGTCTGTCAATTTTGTTAATTTTTTTGAAGAACAAACTGTTTTGTTGATTCTTTCTGTCATTTTTTTGGACTCTAATTCATTTAATTCTGGTTTAATTTTACTCATTTGTTTCTGCCAACTGGATTGGCGTTTATCTTGTTCCTCTTTTTCAAGGAGCTTCAAGTGCCTTGTTGGTTTAAGATCTCTCCAATTTGTTGATGTAGGAACTCAGAGCTATAAACTTGCCTCTGCTGTTTCCCAGAAGAGCTGGTAATTTGTGTGTTCATTTTTGTTGAATATCATGAACATTTGAATTTCCTTTCTGATCTTTTCCATGATCCACTGCTGATTCAACAGTGTGTTGTTCAGCCTTCATGTGTTACAGATTTTCTTTCGTGGCTTTTGGTCTTGAGCTCTAGTTTTATTCCCTTTGGTCTAAGAGAATATAGGGCATAATTTCACTGTTTCTGAATTTGGACAATTTTGCTTTGTGACCTAAAATGCGGTCTATTTTGGAGAATGTTCCAGGTGCTGCTGAAAAGAACATGTATTCTGATGCTGCTGGATGAAATATTTGGTAGATGTCTGTTAATCATATTTGATCTATGCAGTTATTTAGATCCGAGGTTTCTCTATTGAGTTTTGGCCAGGTTGATCTATCCAGTGGGGATAGTGATGTGTTAAAGTCCCCAACAATTCATGTCTTTGGATCTATGTGATATTTTAGGGAAAATAGTGTTTCTTGGATAAATTTGGAGGCTTCATTATTTGGTGAATAGATATTTAGAATTGTAATATCCTCCTGAACGAGAGATTCCTTCTTTATCTCTTCTGGCTAATTTTAATTTGAAGTCCATTTTATCTGATTTTAGGATTGCAACTCCTGCCTGTTTATGGGGTCCATTTGCATGACAGATTTTATTCCGGCTTTTTTTTTTTTTTCTTTCTTTGGGTCCGGTTGTGGGGCCTGAACTCTGGGCCTGGGCGCTGTCCCTCAGCTCTTCAGCTCAAGGCTAGCGCTCTACCACTTGAGCCACAGCACCACTTCCGGCTTTTTTCTTTTTGCTTTTGTGGTGCTGAGGAATCGAACCCAGGGCCTCAGGCATGCAAGGCAAGCACTCTACCACTGAGCCAACTTCCCATCCCTTATTCTGGCTTTTCACTTTCAGAATATGTTTGTTTTTGTGGGTGAGGTGTGACTCTTGAAGGCAGCAGATAGAAGGATTTTGCTTTTTGATCCAACTACACAGTCTATGTTGCTTAATTGGAGAGTTAAGTCCATTAATATTGAGAGTTAGGACTGAGATGTGTTTTGGTAATTCCTGCCATGTTATCCACCTTCTTGGGGGCTGTGCCAACTGGGTTCTTTCTATGATTCTTGGATTCTCTGTTTGGGGGCTGTTCTTGGCCTTTATTGTGCTCTTGTTGGTTTCTATGTATAGGACATCTTTAAGTGTCTTGTAAGGCTGGTTTGGTGGAGATATATTTTTCAATTTTTCTTTGCTGTGGAAGGTTTTTATTAGTCCTTCTGTTATGAAGGAGAGTTTAGCTGGGCACAGTAGTCTTGGTTCATGGCTGTTTGTCTTTAGGGTGTGGTATACATCATTCCAGGCTCTTCTTTAATTATCTCTGCTGGGAAATCTGAAGTTTTCTGGGTGGTTTCCCTTTATAGGTGATTGATCTTCTCTCCCTGACAGCTTTAGAGATCCTTTCCTTGGTCTCAATTGATCCTGTACACATTGCAACGTGATGGTGGGATGTCCTGTTCTGTTCTGGTTTATTTGGGGTTCTAAAGGCTTCTTGTACATGAATGGGCCTATCTTTTTGCATGTTTGGAAAGTTCTCTGCTAGAATCCTGTTAAATAAATTTCCTAGACCTTTAACTTCTGTCTCTAGGCCCTCCTCTACACCCATTAGCCTTAAATTAGGCCTTCTGATGATCTCTTTTAAATATTAAATAGTTCTATCATATTTCTTGGATTTGTTTTGAATACTTGTATGTTCTTTCTCTATAAAATCTAGGCTGTCTTCCATCCCAGAGATTCGATCTTCTGCATGGTCTAACCTACTGTAAAGGCTTTCTACTTTGTTTTTTTATTTCATTTCCTTCTAATTGGTCAGATTTGATGGCTTCAAATTCTTTCTTGGAGCTTTGCTTTAGATGTTATATGGACTTATTTACCTCCTTAATTTGGTTTTCAGTGTTCATTCTCAGATCCCTTAGTTGATTGACTATAGTTTCATTGGACTCCCTTTCCTTCTGTTGGGCTTCATTCAGCATTCCTTGTGGCCAGCATGGATTCCTCCAGCTTTCTTTTTGTGGCTTCTATTAATCTTTGTTTATTCTCATCCTGCTCACACAATTCCTCAATGAATCTTTGATTAGCCTCCTCATGCTTACAAAATTCCTGTATTAATCTTTGGTTAGCCTCATCATGCTCAAGTATTTCTCTATCATGCTGACACAGAGTCCTTTGCAGGCTTTCAATCTTTTCATTCAGCATGTTTACCAGTAGTGTTTGTAGAGCATTTTGGGAACTCTCCTCTGGATTATTCATTAACTGCTCTGTTGCCTGATTATTATGAGTGGGAGTTGAGATTCCTGGACTTCCCATTTTTCTTGTGTTTCTCCAGCTTGTTCTGCCCATTTGGGTATGAATGCAAAACCAATTCCATGTTAGAACACTATTTTAAGGTGAGCATCAACCAGAAACCTGTAGTTGCACAGATTGTTTGATACAATCAAAATGAATACAGATACAATCTACTTCAATAGATATAATCTAGTTCAACAACAAACAGCTTGGGATCAATGGACTAAGAAAATCAAAGAAGGACTCAGCAGACCAGAAATTACTAGGTTTAGGGAGAATTGTGAGGAGAAAAAAGATTAGAGGAATGTCGGGAGGGAAAAGGAGAGAGGGAATATAACCAAGACTTAAATGCAGAGAGAGAAAAAGGATAGAAGGGAAGAAGAGGGATGCAGAAAAAAGAAAAATAAAAAATTTAAAAATGAAATACTTGAAAATTATATAAGTATAAAGAAATAATACTGCAATTAAAGGAGTTATGGCTGAGGAGTTATATCTGAATAAAGGATAAGGTCTAAATATCAAAGACGGGTATATATCTGGAGATGAACTGATCAGCAATTAAGTAAGACAAAAACAAAAACAAAAAACAAAACGCCTAAAAAGGACTAAAAGGGAAAAAAGTAAAAGGAGAATTAAAAAAAAAAAAAACCTAAAGTAAAAATGATGAAAAAATAGAAAACATTTTTTAAAATTAAAAATTATGTAGAAAAAAAGAGTTCTTTGTTGTTGTTGTTTTTTGTTGTTGTTGTTGGGGCAGATCTAGTTTCTCCCCTGTGTCCCTAACCAGTCTCTTGGTAGAGTCTCTGGCTTGCTTGTGATGTTTGGTTTTCCTGTGGCTTGATTGGTTTCTTAAATCAGTTTGAGCAAGCAGAAGGAAGTTCTGCCTTACCAGGGACTTTGTGACCCTCCTCGGAGGCTAGTTCAGTGGGAAGTCGATCTGCTTTGAGTATTATAAGACAGGGAGATGGCTGCTTCCTCTAGCTTGGAGTTGTTGTGATGGGGCTAGGTTATCTGTAGGGCTGAGGCCTGTCTGCAATCAGTAGCTTTTCCCTGAAGGGCTAGCTCCTGAAACACTCACACAGCCCAGCCTAGAGCCCTTCTCAGGATTTATGTGTATTGAGTTTTGTAAGGTCCATTCCTGGACGGCAAACAGACCTCGCCCAGTACCTGCGTTACCTAGGCAACTGGGACACCTGGAAGAGGTCACATCCACATCCGCTGAGGTCACGTCTTAACCTGATGTGGCCACACCTTTCTCCCACCTGATCCCACTTCCCTTTACCTGGACAACCCTTCCCCACCCCCTACCCTATATAAGGCCTAAACCGCGGCCAGACCGCCTTTTTCTTTTGCCAGCCATGTGGAGTGCCAACCTTGCCTGGTCCCAGCAGGTCTACTGAATAAACCTACCCCTTACCTGAATACCACGTGCGTGGTGCAGTTCTTACTCGGCTACCTCTTTTTAAAAACCTAACATAAATGGTGCCGTGACTCGGATAAAGGGCTTAAAGTCAGGATAGCTTGATTCCTCTCTGTTTTTTTTTTTCCTTTTTTTTTCGTTTTTGTTTGTTTTTCCCTTTTTGCTCTGAGGAATACCCACAGTTCTGACGGCCTTTTATGAACCCATCTATCTGCTGCGGACACAGTGCATCAATTCTATTGCTGGCCTCTGCATCTCCCTCCACACTTCTACATTTTGGTGAGTGACCTACTCTCTAAGGGTTCTCTGTGGTTCAGTCTCTTTCCAGATACCACGCCGGAGAACCTACTAGGCCTTTACTTGACTCTGGTTGCTCGTCATTTCTCTCTAGAGGGCTCTGGGGGAAGTTGGGATGCCGCTTCTGCCTAGTAAGCTCTCCTTCACTCACCAGACTGACTCTACAGCTTTTTGGCTTGTGCCCTGAAGAGTGCGACGCAGGCTGGGTCCCGGGGACCTGCCTCTAGGTTCCTTCTCAAAGGCTAGCCATTCTAGGGTATGGGCGAGGAAAGGTGTGGCCACATCAAATTCAGATGTGACCTCAGCGGATGCAGATGTGACCTCTTCCAGGTGTCCCAGTTGCCTAGGTAACGCAGGTACTGGGTGGAGACTTTGCTGCGAGGAGGGTGGAGTCTGCTAGCCATCCAGGAGTGAACCTTACAAGTTTCCAATTGTTTTTCTTTTACCCTCCAGCAGCTAGGTCTGCGTCTGTGTTGCAGTGGGGAGGGGTAGCTTCTGGCTCTGTTTACCCAGTGAAGGAAGCCACTCCTCCATGGGCGGAGCTTTCTCTGCCTAGGAAGGACAACTTTCCCCTGGGTGGAGCTGAGCCCAGGTTCCTTTAGCCTGTTGAATGGCTCCTATTGTCTTCTTCCAAGGCCTGAGTTATGTGCTAGCTGCTCTGGCTGGGTCTTTGTCAGTATCACAGAATTTGTCAGTATCAAAGATGGAGTTCTTCTCTGGGGGTGGGAGAGGGGCTACCTTCCCACCACTGCTCCATGAGAAAGAGTGAGGATGTCTAGCAGAGTACTCATGCCTTTCCCTTGGTTTCTGGGCTATCCATGGTCTGCGGCTCTCTGTGGTTAGCAGGATGAAGATTTTTGCTCCTTGTTAGTTCTTGCTGGCTGTGAGTAGAGTCTGCTCATGCACCACCTCTGGCACCTTTGTTCCAGGTTGTCTGTTGATATGGTGGCTGCAGTAGCTGCCACCGCCACCACCACAGATACTGGTAAGTGCTCAAATCTGTCTCTTTAACCAAGCTGCCTGAATTGTTCCTCTCTGGCTAAACTATACTATGATGGCACACTTGGTGTGACTCTCAAGCCTTGGAATTTTTACTGGAACATTAAAACTGCTTTCTATGCTGGAGCTTGTTTAGCCCCTAGCTTCTCCTCCACCATCTTCTTCCGGATTCCACTCTTATTGCTTTCAACCTCCTGTTTGAATAGGTTTCATTCTGTAGAGGTATCTCAGTTCTTTTGTTTTTTTAATTTTTCTTGTAAAGGTGATGTATAGAGGGCTTACAGTTATTTAAGTATTGAGTACATTTCTTTTTTAACAGTTTCACATCTTCCCTCATTTTCTCTCAGATTTTCCCTCCCAACCCCATTTCCCCCACCAACTTGTATAGTTTATTTCCAATATAATGTTTAGTGAGTATCACTGCTGAATTCGTTCAACCTTTGTCCCATCATTTCTGTGCTTCCCCTTCCCCTCCTCAAATCAGATAAACATATATTTCAGACAAAAAGGTACAGAATTATGAACATACAGAAAGGTACAATCATACTCATTACCTTATTTTTGTAACTGTTACCCCCTGTTCATCACTTTTACAATCAATAAAGAAAGAGAAAAAAAGGAAAAATAGAAACAGAAAAAGTAAAAAAAAACAAAAAAAAACCCCTCTGTTTCCATTAAACAGGACTCTAAATATTAACACAGTGAGACCAAAGGAGGATATTCTTGGAAAAGGATCACAAGGGCTCAATAGCTCTGAGCAGATCATTATATAAAATGTTGTGTAGCAAAATGAACTCTAAGAGATGGAAACAAGAGGTATCTCGGTTTTATCTAAAGGTTTCATTATACCTCCCAGCATTAGGGTAGAGCAGAATACAGGTTCTTTATAGGAACTTAATAGCATCTCAACTTCATCTTACTCTTGGGTTATTTTCTGTTTTTCTTGGCCAGTGAAATTTTTACATAGTCTGATTTTGAGAGATCTGGTCCTTTGTGCCTTGTTTATAAAAACACAAACTTTGATCCTAGCTTGTATTGAATGTTTCAAGGCTTAGCACCTCCCACTAGAAAAGCCTAACATTTCAAATTATTTTTGAAAATAAAAAAGCTTTTCCTTGCATGTTATGATATCCTATCTGAGTCCTAATGCAAGAAGGAAGAGAGGGAATGAAAAACAGAAAGAAGAGCATGGAGCAAATATTAGTTAATATCTCAAATTATTACTGATCTCCAATGTTTATGTTTAGTCTTGTCTCTGTTCTTGAAATGCTATTTTATACCAATTAGAGTTTTGTATATTCAAGTGAAATTCAGATACCTCCTCTTCTTGGAAGTACTGTTAAATCACTGCAGTGCAACGTACTTCCTTTAGAAGTACTTTTTAATAAATTTAGAGTTTATTGTGATGGTCCTTATCACATTTATTTGTAATGGCCTGGTGCATGGTCTAGTTTTCCCATTAGACTATCTGTTCTTTGTGAACTGGAAACAAACTTTTTTTTACTTTTAGAGCACATAGTTCTTTCAATACCTAACTTAGCACTTGACACATGAAGTACTGACAATATTAAATCTAGTAATTAAGTTATAAGCCAAGAACAGAAGGGGCTTCAGTTTCATTTGAATTAATGCATATTTTCTAGACTTTTGAATTGGCCCTGTCTATGACTGTGGATGGTTGATATCCATGCAACTAGACATTGCATATACTTCCTTATTGCAATTAAAAAATACTAGGTCAGCCATTAAGTGCTAGGCATTTTGACTGATTCAGGAGATACAAAATTGAACTAAGAACCACCATGAAACATAGAGATGCTTAAAATAAACCAACTTAGATAGTGTCCTGTGAATAGTGACTGAGGGACCCTAATGGAAGCTTGGTTCTGGAGGCTCATCCCTGTAATCCTAGGTACTCAGAAGTCTTTGATCCAGGGAATTGTAGTTCAAAGCAATCACAAGCAGTAAAGTACACAACATTCCAACTCCAAAATAACCATTGAAAAGTTGTGCTGGAGGTATGGCTCTAGTGATAGAGGATCAGCCTAGCAAGCAAGCTCAGCAAGTACAAGGTTCTGAGTTCAAACCCCAGTAGCAGAATGTGGATGCACTAAGGTGTGAGTATGCTGGGGAATACGGAGAAGATATCCTTAGTTTGTGTCATGGAAATCATTAAGGCAGGGCTACAAGGAAAGAAAAAGTAAACAGGCAGCATGGCAAAACATGAGCAAGAATGTGTTGGTAGAAGGTAACAGAATTATATATTTTGTAGCTAAAACCAGGTTTGTATTTCAAAAGACATACTGTGTTTGTGTGTGTGTGTGTGTGTGTGTGTGGGGGGGGGGTGTTTGTAGAAGTCTTGGGGAATTGAACTCAGGGTCTGGGTACTGTTCCTGAGGGTTTTTTGCTCAAGGCTAGCACTTGAGCCACAGCTCCACCTCTTATTTCAGAGATAAGAGTCTAAAGGACTTTTCTGCTCCTTGGAACCACGATTCTCAGCTTCCTGAGTAGCTAGGATTATAGGCATGAGCCACCATGCTGGGACATTTTGTGTGTGTGAGCAATGTGTCATGATTTACCATGTGCTTTGTCCTCTCTGTGTCTAACCACTTCATGTGTAATGTTGGAAATCATACCAGCATTGTTTTGAAATTCAAATGAGGCAGTATATTTCACATGTTCAAAGCTATGTCTAATGGAATAAGTGCTTATGAAGATAAAATTATATCATACTTTTTCTTTTCTTATAAAAACCTTCCTTTTTATAATTAGTTCCCATTTAGCAACATTGAGGTTCTTATTTTTTTATCCAGAGATTTCCAGCAGGGAGACAGTAGGAAGAAAGGCATATTCTCTGAAGAAACTCAATAGAACTATTTTTGTGTCTGAAATAATGTAGTTTACATGATTATAGCATGATTTGGGTGATATAAATTATTCTCTATATTTTACATTTAAAAAAACTATCTAACCCAAGAAAATAAAATAAAACTAGAATTGGATGTTTTATGTAATTATAGTGTATTGATATATATGTGGTTAATTCACAAAATAATTTTCTACATTTATCTACCACTATCTGATTATAATTCTATGTGATGATGTAGCCATCTAAGGTAGGTGTTGTTTCTTGATAACCTAAAAACTGCCATCTTCAAACTATTTCTTTTTCTTTGTGCTAATTCTGGGGAATGAACTCAGGGCCTGGGTGCTGTCCCTTAGCATTTTCACTCCAGGCAGGTGCTCTGCCATTTGAAACACAGCTTTATTTTTGGCTTTTTGGTGGCTAATTGGAGAGAAGAATCTCACAAATTTTCCTGCTTGGGCTGGCTTCAAACCATGATCCTCAGATCTCAGTTTCCTGAGTAGCTACTTGGATTATAAGTATGTTTTACTGGCACCCAGCTCAAACTACTTTCTAAATTAATACCCATAGATCATGAATTATTTCTAATGATATTTTGTATATGTATTATCATTTATTATCTTTGAAATGATCTCATTTTTTTCATATTTCTTCCCCAAACCATATGGAAATCAAATAAATAGTAGCCACCAGTAGAAATTATAGTTTAGGGTTTGAATATAGGAGTACCAGCCATTGTATTAGCATACATTAACCAGGTATAATATTTAAAACATTTATATTTATAGATGTGTAGTTATTGGAAAGGTGATGTACAGAGTGTTACAGTTACACGTCAGATAATGAGTATAATTTTTTTTCCAGGAATCACAATTTATTAAGTTGGTGAGAACCACAGGAACAACATTAGAAACCGTACCCAATGTAGGCCAACACACACACACACACACACACACACACACACACACACACACACACACACACACACACACACACACAAGGAAAGGTCTGTGAAGCCTGTGATGGTCGTGGGAGGTAGCAGCAGAGGGAAGCTGGTCTGCAGGCATGGTCAGCATGTGTTCAAGGCGAGGAGCACTGGTGATGGGTTTTCTGCCGGTGCACTTGAGCACTGGTGTTCAGGCAGTCAATGCTGTTCACTCACAGGGGCAAGGCGTTTCCTCTGGGGTTGTCCTAACAGGGCAGGCAGCAACAGCACATCCTTTCAAAGCAACGCAAGACCCTCCTCTTGAGTCGCTTCCAGATGGAGCCTCTTCCATGAGCTGCAGGGCGCGGGAGAGGAGGGGTGCTGTCCTCCATCTCTGGCTGTATGTTGCAGGCAGACATTTTGGATGCTGGTGGTCCTGAGGGCAGCTGGCTACTCTCCTCTGTGTCCCCCCCTGTTCCCTTCAGGGCAGATGCTTTTGGCCCTGGGGCAGCCGAGCCGATGTCCATCTTCCCCTGTTTGGGCCCTGTCCACGTATTGTATAGGATGCGGGGGAGAGAACCAGCCCTGCTGCCCACCTGCCTCTCCTGCTGGGCAGGTCAGTTCCCCGGGTTGGCCCATGGGGAGGGTGGTTGCTGCTGCTCTTGTTGCTGCAGCTGGAGTAGAGGGAGGCTTGCCGCCCTCAGTCCTCTGCTCTGTACCAGTTATGCTGGGTCTCCACAGGAGACAGGGGAGGGACACCGACCTGGTGTGCCTGCCACCCTCCTCCTGCTGCTGCTTAGCATGCAGACAGACAGCAGGGTGGCGCACAGGAGCACTGGCTCTCTTGACCAGCACATTTCGGGAGGATGGGTGTGCAAGTGAGGGGCAAGGCGGAGGCCCAGGAAGAGGGTACCACATCGGACGGATCAGGTCTCGGGCCTCATCTTGCTGCTCCTTGAGCATGCTGTAGGTTGCCCTCTTATTATTAAATGTTCTTCCCGACAGGGCTGCCCGCACCTCCTCTGGGTTAAATCCCATGTATGACACCATGATGTGCAGTATGGCGGGGTCTGGCTGGTTCAGAGCAGGCTGGCTGGGGCATGGTGAGGCTCCCTTAATTGTCTTGAACCAGGGATGGCGCATTACTTGCCACACCGTGGGCCGCCTCTTTGGATCGTACGTCATAAGGTATGCTAACATTCCTTGAAGTTCAGGGGAAAAAGGTTTCCGTATTTTAAACCTACCCCCTAAAACCTGTTTTCTGAGGACATCCCATGACTTGCCTTTATAGGGCAAGTCGCCCATGACCATATAGTATAAGAGCACCCCAAGGCTCCAGACGTCCACCTTGGGACCCTGGTGGCTCTCGTGCCTGAACATCTCAGGGGCCAGATAGGCCACAGTCCCACACACTCTGTCCAGCTGCTGCCCTGTCAGGAACCACGTACTCAATCCGAAGTCACATAGCTTGGCTGTGCCCCTGCTGTCTAGCAGTATGTTTTCTGCCTTAAGGTCCCTGTGAGCAATACCGTTATCATGGCAATATTTGACTGCCCTCAGGATCTGCCTAAACAGACCCCTGGCCTCGTCCTCTGCCAGCCTCTCCACCTTGTCCAGGTAGTCCACAAGGTCTCCTCTGTCCATATACTCCATCACCAAATACAACCTTTCCTCTGTTTCTACCTCCTCATAGAGCTTGACGATGTTCGGGTGCTCCACCGACCTCAGAATGTCCAATTCGGTGGCAAAGAAGGTGCTGTCCAACTTTTCGAGGACCTTCACCGCCACCAGGGTGTTCGTGGGCAGGTGCTTGGCCAGCTTGATGGGTGCAAAGCCCCCCTCACGGATGGTCCTCAGCACCTGGTAGTGAGCCCTGAGGAGGTCCTTTTTCGAGGATCTGGCCTCATGGCCCTCCCAGAACCTTGCCTCTCTACTCTGGCTAGTCATCCTATACTGCACCCTAGTGATGCTGTCTAGGGAGCAAGTGAATGAACAAAGAAAGAAAACACAACCAAGTGTAATCAAATACAACAGAGCAGAACAAAAGCAATGAAATGGACAAAATGGAAAAAATATAATAAAATACAATGAAATACAAGATAAAAGATAATAATGGAATAAAATGTAAGCAAAGTCTAAGGTAATAACTATAATAAATACACTAAAATGTAAATATAATAAATGAATAAAATAACTACTATCTAATATCTATCGTGAAACAAAATCTAATAGGAATGAAAAATAATGAACAAAATGCCTAAATGCTAGCTAACTGAAAACAACAAAAGTAAAAGAAAAAAAAAACCAAAAATAGTAAATTAAGAAAAAATAAGTAAATAAAACAAAAACTAAAATAATAAAAGTAAAAGAAATAAAGTAAAAATGAAAAAGAAAATATAAAGAAAAAAATTTAAAAAAATATAATTAAAACAACAAACAGGAAAACAAAAAAGGCAAAAAAATAAACCAAAAGTCCAAACGTCAAAGCCAAATTGTAATCCAAATCCAAGAAACCAAAAACCGAAGCCAAATCAACAAACCAAATCCAAAAACACGAGAAATCACCATGCAACCACCCAACTAAACTCCAACCTCCAAACTACCTACAGAGAGTCCACCCAGCACCGCCCCCTATATATACAGCCAGGATTATGACCTCACAGTGATGTCTGTGATGTCAGAACCACCAAGTTACTGGCCTAGAAGGCACTTCTAAGAAGTGTGTGCCTGGATTGGCCTTTCACTCAGGGCCTGGGCACTGTCCCTTAGCTTTTACACTCAAAGTTGGTGCTCTACTAGTTGGGTCCCAATTCTAGCTTCTTGGTGGTTCTTGGGAGATTTCCAATCCAGATTGCCTACAAAGGCAATTGAGCATTGTTACCCCCTCCATTGTTTTCCCCTACCATCCCTTCCCTCCCTACCTTCCCCGAGGTTCTTTTTTTTTATTGTGATTAAGTGATTACATAATTTCCCAAATTTCACAGTATTGTGGAATAATGATGCTCATTTAACGTCACAAGTTCATTCTAACTTTCCTGGAGCAAATGGTCTATCACAGTCTATAACATATAATGGTGTACACATATACACCATACATGTGATCAGCAGCATGGGGATATTTAGTAGTGGTTCAACCAGATGAGTGGGAGTTCTTTGTTTCTTAAGTCCTGTTAATTTTGTCATATCACCTAACATTTTGAATTTAGCATCCACTTATCAGGAAGACCATGTACCGTTTGTCTCTTTGCTCTTGGCTTACCTTGCTTAACATGATTCCTGCTAGCTCCATCCATTTCCCTGCAAATGCCATTATTTTGTCATTTCGAATGGCTGCATAATATTCCATTGTGTATAGATACCACAATTTTTGGATCCATTCATCTGTGGTGGGGCATCTGGGTTGTTTCCATATCCTGGCTATTGTGAACAGTGCTGCAATAAACATGGATGTGCACATGTCCTTGTATATTGGTTATAATTCTTTTTGAACAGTGTAACCAAGTATAATTTAAATGGCTTAACTTTTCTGATCCTTATGAGAAAACTCTAGAGAAGAGACCATCATTATCACCTTATTTTTTTTAGAGGAAAGACAAAGACTGAACCTAAGCAGGAGATGGCATGAACACATGCTATGTCCACATTTTTTGAGCTGTGTGACACAACTTCTTATACTTTTCTTTGATGGCCGGTATGAAGTCATATATTTCTTCTATAAACAATAACCTCAGTAAGCTATTTCCACCACCTGGGGTTAGAAGCTTAATCAACTATTTGATTTATTTGCAAGTAGTTCTGTTTACACAGAATGTAGAAATGATAATCAGTTTAGCCAAGAAATTAATTTGTCCATGTAACAGTTAATGAAAGGCATCTCTAATTGTCAGGAATTCATTAGTGTTGATGTGGATGAGATGTAGCCCACAGCCATTTCTTCTCGTGGCTTGTTCTTGTTTTCTTGTTTTCCTTGGGAGCTGACATTGTCCTTGCACATCCTGTGGGCTGGCAGGCTGTCATTTCCTGGCCAATCTTTCCACACTGACAGACCTGCTCTTCCAAGCCTCTCACGAGTGTTATGAGTTCTGTAGTAGATTTACAGATTCCTTCTACAGATAGCTCATTTTCCTGCTGATACAGCTGCCTGCCTTCCTAGCAGTAAATCCTTGTTATCTGACTTTATTTCTCCATTCTCTCTCTCCTTTCTTAGTCATGCTACTGTTGCTGTTTTCTACCTATCACTGAAAGTCACATCTCTTTATCCCTATACTCCTGGCATTCTCTTAGCAATCACTGGCTATAGCTGCTTGTTTATTTGTGTTTATGGGCAGCCCTTCTTAATTTTTTTTATTTTTTTTTGTATCCATCCTCTACTGTCATCATCATTTTGTCAGAAAGGACCACCTTCTGGCTAACACCACCAGGAATTCATTTTTTTTCCCTCCCAAGAATCATGACAAAAACCTTTCTCTCCAGTGCTTCCTGTTCTTTCCCTTTAAAGCATTTCTCTGCTGAAGCAGCTAAGTGGCTACACAACATAATCCTGCATAAAGCTGGCAGAAATGCTATTTCAGAGCATTTGTGCTTAACTCTTTCCTGTCTGTTGTGTAGGGGTTTCAAAAGTCCATGAGCAAACCTTAGAAGAATTTTTGCTCAACATAAATCCTTTGTAAAAGAAAATTTTAGTGTTTTTTTTTTTTGTTATTAGAGATTGAGCTCAGGGGCTCATATACGCTAGACAAGTGCTCTGCCACTGAGTTAGATTCCCCAGGTTGTTGTCTTTTTTTCCCCCTTAACTATTGTTTGAGACAAAATCTCACTAGGTGCTCAGACTGATCTAGAGTCCACTATATAGCTCAGCCTGTCCTCAAACTTTTCATCTTCTTGACACAATACTCATGTACCTGGAATTACAGATGCACGTCGCCACACCCAGCTTAACATAATTTTTTTTGTTTATAGTGTCACCACTCAAAACCTTGTTATCTCAGGATTTTAAAATCGAAGACATCTAAAATTACATACATTACATCTTTCTTATTTTGAACAGACAAGTTTCATCTTGACCATGAACTGGGATTTAGGAAGCACTTCGCTCTACTTTGTTTTTATTTTTTTAATTTAATTTTGTTGTCAAGGTGATGTACAGAGGGGGTTACAATTACAAAGATAGTGAGTACATTTCTTGTTATACATTGTTACTGCCTTCTTCATTTTTCTCCCACTTTCCCTCCCCCTCCATCGCCCCTCCTCCAAACTGTAAAAGTTCATTTCTAACCTGTTGTCTTGTGAGTATCACTGTTGCATTAGTTCACCCTTTGTCCTTTGTCTTACCATTTTGTTGGTCCCCTTCCCTTCCCTAATTCAGATAAACTTATATACACTACACAGGGTACCAAAATCAATACAG
The DNA here is from genome assembly GCF_019054845.1 of Dipodomys spectabilis. Taxonomy (NCBI): domain Eukaryota; kingdom Metazoa; phylum Chordata; class Mammalia; order Rodentia; family Heteromyidae; genus Dipodomys; species Dipodomys spectabilis. The sequence goes on from NW_024870974.1 coordinate 5,118,826, forward strand.
TGACAAAAAGGGATAAACATTAGAGGAAAAAAAATCACAAGAAAAAAGAAATAACTTCACATGGTACATTAAAAACAACAATGTTTTCATATCTTGGAGTTCATTTCGCTTAGCTTCATCTTATATTAACATAATTTTTTAATCTTTTAACAATAACTTATTTTCTATTATTTTTATTATCTTTAAGTAGTTGCACATAGGGGTTTCATTTTAACATGTCAGTTTATGAATACAAGGGATCTTGATTAATGTCACCCCTTTCATAATTCTCCTCCATCCCTCTCAGCCCCACTTAATCAAATGATTAAGACCTATAAGCTCCTTTAAGTTCTATACCGTATAGTTTTCTTTGTTCCAGAATGCTTTGGGACTTCTCCCTTCCCCAAATCTAACTGTAATGGACTGCACAAATGGCCTGTGTGCATTTTCTTTTGGCTTCTAAGTTAGGTTCAGAATATGGAGGAGTCTGTCAGGCAGGGATTATTTACTGTCCTTGTTTGGACTCTTATGGGATTGACTTTAGGCAGCATCCCTTTACAAAAGCAAACAGCTCCAAAGCTGTGAACAGCTTCAACTATTCAACTTCCTTTGGGTTCTGTAATGACTTCCTGTCCTTACATTTCAGAACGGATTTCCTCTGCTATTTTCCAAGTTCAGACTTATCCCTTCTTGCTTTTCCTAAATCCCACTTATACACCTTGAAATATGTCTTAATTTTGAACACTCCTCAAATTATTAACTTCCTAAATAAATCTTAATTTGGTACACCCCTCTAGTGATCAGCTCTGAACAGAGTAATGCAGACATTGAATTTATCATGAGGAATTAAGATACAATGACTGTAGCCTTCAAGGAACTTGAAGTGTAGGAATGAAGGGACCATGTAAAGATACAAATAAATTGAGCGGTGTAGGAGCTATGATAGAAGCAGATACAAGGCTCAGAGCATGCACACTGATTGGTTTTCTGAGAAGTGGGTTGCAAAGAGGGCTTCTTGGAGTAATGCTTCAGAGAGGCCTGGGAAGATGAACTGGTTATCAATGGGTTGATGAAAGAATGCCTTGGCTAGGACAGAAGGGACAAGAGAGCAAGCTTGATGGATCAAAATAGCATGTTTGTGGACAAGAGCGAAGTCTTAAGAGCCAGAGTATGAGTTCATGGAAATTTATAGGTCTGATATCTGATATTAAAGGATTTGGACACTTTTAAAAAAAAATTCAGAAAAACAACTTTGGCGAGAGTGAGACTCATGTAAAAGAGCAAGATTGGAGATATGGAAAAGAACAAAGAGACAAGGGCAGGGATCTGGTGCTGATTAAGACTATGATGATGTAGGGAGGCATTGGGAAAGCAGACCTATTCAGAATTGTATTGGAGATGAGACTGAAAGGAGAAGAGAGCCCTTCGATGATCTATAGGTTGCTGCCTTGATGGCTAGCAGAATCTTTAAATGAAATTTACAACATAGAGGAAGGATAACATTTTATATGAGTGCCAGTCCTGGGGATTGAATCAGAGCTTAGGCACTGCCCCTGAGTTGTTGTATTCAAAGCTAGCACTCTATCACTTGAGCTATAGCTCCACTCTGGCTCTTTTGGGTGGTTGGAGATAAGAGCCTCACAGAGTTTCTTACCTGGGCTGGCTTTGAACCAAGATCCTCAGATCTCAGATTCCTGAATAGCTAAGATTACAGGCGTGACTCATGGGTGTCTGGAAGAATAACTTCTGAAACAAAACCAGGAGAAAAGATGATAAGTTCACTTTGAAGTTTGAAATTTGGGGGGATACTCATACCGAACCTCTTGAGAAGAAAACTCTAGCCTAATGGCATGTGATCTGAATATCATAATGAAGTGCATGCCAATGCTGCTACAACTGTGGTTTAAATTGCTTAGCAAGTGCATGTGCTTGATAGGAGAGACAAAAGAAATCTCAGAAAGATCTCATAAGTGTTGTATATGAATAATTATGATATAGTGCACATTTCAATAGTCACTCACATGTCTATCTTATTAGATCTTTACTGTATTCTAAGTTGGTAGGCATTATACTTTTTTAATTTCAAAAATGAACAAATTCTGATATACAATGGTAGGCTAAGTTCATAACAATCTAAACTAGTAACATTAAAATTAAAATATTTAACATTTTCCCAGTGTAACACAGTGCTTCCTTACTGTTACATATAGCAATCTTTACTAGAATTTAGTCATTCTTGTCCTTTTACAAGAAATTAGCCTTCTTGACCTACAAATATAGGGCAAGAATTAAACAGTAAGATAAAATAAAGACAACAGGCTTTTGGGATCCAGAAAAATATCTTTGTGATAAAAAGATACCTATCTATATATTACATAATGTGTCATTGTATAAAACATCTTACTTTGAGAAATACAACTATTTATTTCGTGTTTGGAAATTATGCTTCGATCTCATTTGTTTAAACTATTATTATGCTTCGATCTCATTTGTTTAAACTATTATGCTTTTATTTTGTTAATTCTTCTAGACCTCAATGTAGATGTTTGACTTTAGTTATTTTAGTACTTAAAAATCTTTAAAAACTACTATTAAGTAGTTGTGCAAAGGGATTTCAATTCAACTAGTTTATAAGTACAACATATCTCAATCAATGTTGCCCGTTTTTATTTAATTTTTAATTGACAAAAATTGCATATATCTATAGAAGATTATATGATAGCTTGTGCTGGTACTGGGGCTTGAATTCAGGGTCTTATATCTATGCTTTTGTTTTGTTGCTCAAGGCTTGTGCTCTACCACTTGAACCATACTTCCAGGCTACCATGTGATATTTTGATAAAACCTATTTTATCCTCTCTCCACTCATCTGATTACTTTTGCAGCATTTTATCACTATCATTTGATCTTTCCTATGTACTTCATTATTAATGAATTAAAAGTACCCAGGCTCTAAACACTGGTATATCCATCCTTCAGAACAGCCACAGTTTTCACTGAGAGTTCAATATTACAGAGAAGTATAGATCTTGAAGCCAATTTGGAAATGGAAAAGGGCATTTATAACCAGGCTTCTGCTTCACACTTCTACAGTAGTTTCCTGAATCATAATCTAAGACTATGAATTGGAAATGTCTTGTGAAGAAAAACACAGGGATAAGAGTCTTTAGATAATGCTAATGCTATGCATTATGCAACATGACCCATAAACTGGGATATTCTTATTAGATTGATGATGCCACTGTGTAATAATGTATGGCTAGCTTTCACAGAAATGAGAGGGTAGATTCATGGCTCACTAAAAGGAAAACTGTTTATCAGAAAAGCCCTTATACATACCCAAATTCCAATTTGTGCATAATTTGCTAAAAACCTTCATGGTAGCTTTAGGAAAATAGAGCGCATAAGAGTGAACCTATCACGTGAGACTCCTTTATTGAGGTGGATGTGCAGAAATGGATCGCACAGAAAGCTTCAATCACCAAATTGTATGCAGATTTGCCAGGGAGAAGACAAGAAAATTCTTTTCCCAGTTACTTCTAGTTTTTTAAAGAAAACAAAATCATCATCTGAGTTGGGGTGGAGAAGCTGGTGGTATCTAGCAGACAAAGGAAAGGAAAATGAAGGTAAGTAGAAGGTGAAGAAAACTGGGGGGTATGTTGTTTGGGAAAATAGACTGATGAACCAGGGCAGAGAGCTCCCTTGAAGTTTATGGTCATTAATTAAACAGCCAAACCTGTCAGCACAACAGTGGATGTTTCCTCTGTGTAAAGTAATGTAGTGTAAAGTAATGTAAATAGAAAATTAGATTCAAGTGGCAAGAATTGTGGGTGGGAAGGTAGCTGGGGCAAAGGAGCAATGTTTAGGTAATGTATTATGGTGTGGAATATAAGCCAGTTAAGAGGAAAGAGGATGTGAGGAGAGCATAGAAATATAGAAATGTACAGCAGATATGGATGGCCAGTGGATTACATTGGTGAACTCAGAAATTGTTGGTATGGGCCTGCCCTAGAACGTTACAATGGATTAGAAAAACATCTGAAAATTAAAATTATTAAATTAAATTAAAATTATTGAACAAGAAACACCAAGTTAAAATAGATTAACAAAAATTGCTATTGATATTAATAATGGTTTATTTGAGACTATCCTAGCAAAAATGTAGGAAGGCAGGCATAAGGGACAATTTTTTCTCCTTTTGCTAGACATTTGGTAAACTAGCTTAAAATATGTATTTGAAAGGTATCCTCTCAATAATCTGCTAAACAAATTAAGTTTGTTGCATATAAATATTGAATATCTCGCAGCTTAAAATTGATTTGCATATAGTAAGCCTTTCACATAAAGAGACACCAAGACATGTGCAGCCTATCTAAATATTTAAATTTCTCTTCCTTCCTTCCTTCCTTCCTTCCTTCCTTCCTTCCTTCCTTCCTTCCTTCCTTCCTTCCTTCTTTCCTTCTTTCCTTCCCTCCTTCCTTTCTTCCTTCCTACCTTCCTTCCTATCTGTTGATACTTAGACTTGAATTTAGGCTTTTGCTCAGGGCTGACCTTCTACCACTTGAGCCATACCTCCAGTCCAGCTTTTTAAATGTTTAATTGAAGATAAGGGTCTTGCAAACTTTCATTATTAGGTCTCAGCTCTGAGAGTAGCTAGGATTGCTGACTTGAGCTGAGGCCCCAGCAAATGCTCTCACTTTCAAAGCATTCTAGATAGGGGAAGTTATTTTGGCCATATAAACTAAATCATATGACTTTCTTTATACTTTCTGGCAATTTTGTCCTACATTTTATTGGCTTTCCTAGGAAGAGAAGAATTTTGAGAATGCCAGTGGAAGCAGCTTTCTGGAAAGCTTAAAGGAATATGCTAAGTTGGAAATGGCTTTTAAAGGACTGATAATGTTGTAAATGTGATTTTAAGACAGTACTAAATACACAGTTAGAATCTCTATTCAATACATATTCATTTGTTATTTTGTTTCATTATCCCATTATTCACCAATTTTATGAAAAAAAATTTACAGACATTTTGACATTTATCTTATTACTGGTGTGATTAAAGTCTTTTCATAAGCTTACGGTCTTTTATTTACTTTGCAGGTGTGTATTGTTTCTTTGGTATTTCTTTTTTAATGTTAGGGCTTTGGCTAGTCTGCACTACAACTTTTCATGAATAAGAAAAGGTACTTCCTCTGGGCAGGGGAAACCTTAACCATATAAAGCTCAAAATGTAGAAAGATTCAGGAGTCAGTGGTTCATACCTGTAATCCTAGATACTCAGGAGGCTGAGATCTGAGGATTGCGATTCAAAACCAGCCTGGAAAGGAAAGTCTGTGAGACTGTTATCTCCACAAAACTTCCAAAAAAGCTGAAAATGTAGCTGTGGCTCAAGTGGTAGAGCACTAGCCTTAAGCAAAAGAAACTCAAGGACAGTGCTTAGACCCTGAGTTAAAAAGCTCCAGGACCAGCACCAAACCAAACCAAAACCCAAAAGGTGGGAAGAAACTTTGAATAGATACTAGAAATGAGTCCACTGTTTCTTTCTGAGAAAGAAGTTGAACACTCACAATTTGGCTGTTGAATAACAGACTGCATTAAGTTATTTGTTCTTCTCTACGACATTGAAAATTGAAATCTTGGTGACACATAACATGAATTCAGAAAAATAGCAGACTAAGATTAAATAGCTAGGAAGAAGAGTGAGCGTCAGTAACGAGGCTCCACCATCATACAGTCTACCTACTTTAAGGGAGCTCACCAGATCCTGTCCATAATGCTACAGAAAGTCCACAATTTTAGAGTCTGCTCAGTTTGACACAAGAATAACAATGGAGCCTTCTTCCATTACAATGAGTTTTATGCAAGAATTCGTTTGAGAGACCATTTTGTGGTTTACAGTAATATTTTCCACATAATTGTCAAGTGTAAAACTTCTCAAAGAATTAAAATATACCCAGTGGGCTGTAAGTCTCTGTGTCCATGTCTCTCTGTAGCTTTCCAAGTCTCTCTTTGCCTCTTTTTAAAGTCCACAGACAAAATTATGCACACTTATAGTGTGCAACATAGTGTTTTGAAGTATGTACGCATTGTGGAGTAACTAATCTAACAAACATATGCATTACCTGAAAACAAATTGCAACCACTCTTGACATTTTTCAATAATGCAATTTGCTGGTATTGAACAAGTTACCATGTTGCACTATAAAGTGTCAAAAGCTCAAGTAATCAAATAAGAAGTTGAAAATCAACTTAACTCTGCTAATCATTGTTCTACTTCTAACTTCTGTAGCATTAACTTTTGCAGATCTTGCAAAGGGTCTACAGATTTTACAGAAGGTCTCAAGTGAGACCCTCTTCAATTTGCCTTTGGGTACTTAACTCATTTTATTCAATATGATGCCCTGCACTCTCTTACCTAACCATAAATGACAGGATTCCCTTCTGTTTTATGTTGAAGTTATATTTCACTGCATATAAGTAGCTCATTTTGTTTATTCACTGATGAACAAGTGGTCAATTTCCTATCTTGGCTATTGTGAATAATGCAATCAGCATGACTGCAAAATGACTTTCCATTCACCAGTTTTCCCTTCCCCTAGATAGGTGGACAGGAGGGGATTAGCCTGATCACATGGTAGGTCTAATTTTAATTTTTTTGAGGAACTCCCATATTGTTTTCCATCATGGCTGCACATATTTCTATTGCCAACAACGATGTACAAGTGCTTCCTTTTCTTCACATTCTTGGCAACACTTTTGATCTCTTGTATTTTTGAAAATATTTATTGTAATAGATATGGGGTCTGCAGTATAGGTACACTCTACAGGTATAATCTTATGATTTTTATTTGAGTTTTCTTAGAAATCATTAATAATTAATTAATTGCACATATTTTCACAGCATTCTTTCTGGGATTGCCCTTAAACTCTCCTGGACAGCTTATATTTCAGATGTGTGGCTGAGATTACAGGTATATACCATTAAAAGCTTGTATGTCTTTTTTTATGGGGGGGGAGAGGGAGGAATATCTAAATCACTTACATGTTCTTTTTTTTAATTGAGTGTTCATTTTCTTATTACTGAGTTCAGCTTCTTATACATTTTGGATATTGGAATACTAACCTCTTATCATATATATAGATAGCAGTAGTATAATTTTTTGCAGTAGGATTTTGGTTGCATAATATCTGTTAAAGCCTTTTGAAGTATGCTAATATTTTTAGGCATTTTTGTCAAATATTGGTCCAATTACTTATTTTTAATTTTGAGGTTTCTTTTTTTATTAGGACAGGCTTTTCCTAGGTAGCCTAGAATGGCCTCAATCTAACAATCTCCCCAAATTTAGCCTCCCAAAGTCTGTGACTATAGGGGTACATCACCCTGTTTGTCTTTATCACATTATTTTAATATAATTATTCAAAAGTCCTAATATAGTTATTCAAAAGTCCTAATATAGTTATTCAAAAGTGATTATTCCTATATTTTCTGCGAGAAAACAGAGATTAAGACTAGCAAAGATTCTTATGCAAATCTTTGTGGCCCCTCCCCTAGACTCACCCATTTTCTTATGCTACAATAATATCATTAGATGCATGATGTCAGGTGATGAGAGGACTTTAACCTGATACACAAAAGAAGGTCCTAAAGCAAAAGCATCATGAAGAAGGGTGGCATCTGGGAACAATCAGAATAAGGATGGTGAGAGTTAAAGACAAGAGAAGCTATAAAAGAAGAAAGAGGCATGCATTGACAATTACTCCAACAATCCCCATGTGGCTGGCAGCTGATGCCATGGCATTATCCAGTATGACAAGAAAACCAGGCACAGAGGTCTGTCGCTGAGAGATGATGAGTGGATTGTCTTCTCCACATTTCACTTCTGTGACAGTACATAGAGTTTGAAACGCCTTGCAGAGAAAACTCACCACGTTGGGTGGAGAGGGTAAGTTCACAGTGAGACAAGCTGATTGGACAGCTTTTCTATACTCATATGAAGTTAACCGACATGCCCAGTGTTGGATGTTTGGCGAGAAGAGCAGGGCACCCATTAATTTCCAGAAGAAACTCCATGGAAGGAATTTAAGAGAGATCAGACAAGATATAGGGGTTTCTGCAAGAACATAATACATAGGTCCTGGAAAGCCTTGCATTCTACCAGTTGGACAGAATAATGTTGCCTCTAAGAGGGGAAGTTTGGAGAGAGTCATTTGAAATTTTCATAGTGTCACAAAATTATGACATTTTGAGAGCTTATAATCACTGCACAAACAAAAACAACAATGTTAATAAGAATGTGAAAACTACTTTTTAAAATGTTAGGTTTTTATACAGAAAAAAATTCTAGGAGTAAATGTAAAAAATGTATGCATTAGAAAGTAAGTGATGTTAGGATAATGGATAATTTCAATAAATGATGGAATGCTTGACCTTGTCAACTGTCAAATCACAGCAGTGGTGAGGAACAAGGCCCACTTTTGAAGATATTTCCCAGGTGTTGTGGTCCGGATGGATAGGAATCTCCACCTCAGAGCATTTGTGGTAACCACTTGAAGAAGAGGCATGTGGTGCTATGAAATCTCACAGCACAGATAGGGCCTTGGGGAAAGGCTGAAAGAAATGAAATTGAACCTGAAATCTGATAGATGATTGGGAAGGAGAGAGATGAAAGGGACAGAGCATCTTCCAAACCTAGATCGGGGTGAACATCTGAATGTTTGTGACTGGGATAAGGCCTATGTATAAACTAAAAGATACTGCAATGAATGGTAAGTCACAAATTTGAACCTATGTCCAGTAGCCTGGTAGGGTAGGATTCTACAAAGTAATGCAGGGATTCTGTCTTAATGTATCTTACTTCTTTATACTTCCTTTTCCTTCCTTTTTTTTGTGATATGGCCTCACACCTGCTAGGCTATGGCTCTGCCACAGAGCTCTACACTCCCTTTCTAGGTCCTCAAAATTCTGTTTAACTTTGCAGGCCGATAGAAGAAGACATAAGAAAAGGGTCACCCATTTCTGGACCACTCATCATTCTTGCTATTATTCCACTGGTCAAAATTTTGTGCCACGGATGGCAAACAGCGCAAGGAAATGTAGTCTAGTTATGTGAGCAGCAGGAAAATAAATCAGCCCTGAGAAAAATGTAGATGCCTCAGCTGTTGCATAAGGAACAGTGGAATTAAAAATGGCAGAATTGGTGAGTCACACTAGGTCTAGTCATGAAGGATCTTTTCTTCCATGTTTTAATTCTATCCTGAAGAAAATAAGGTGTAGAGGAAAGTTTTGAGTTCATATATGGCAATATCATAATTGGGCTTTTGGTAGGCAACTTTGTGTGACCATGTGAAGATAGCATTGAGTAGAGGAAAGGAAACTTTTGAAATGGGGAATAATTCAGACAGAATAATTCAGAGAGGATCTTGAAAAAGGTTGCCAAAGAAGTGTTAATACAAATACATCAAGAATTGGGCCAAAAAGGGAACCCTACTGCATTGTTGGTGGGAATGTAAACTTGTTCAATCACTTTGGAAAGCAGTATAAAGGTTCCTTAAAAGACTCCACATAGAGCTCCCTTACAATCCAGCAATCCCATTTTTAGGCATTTACCAAAACAATCACAAAAAAGGCCATACCAAAGCTACCAGCACAACTATGTTTATCACAGCATTATTCACCATAGCTAAGATATGGAACCAACCCAGATGCCCCTCAGATGAATGGATCAAGAAATTGTGGGGTGTGTGTGTGTGTGTGTGTGTGTGTGTGTGTGTGTGTGTGTGTGTGTGTGTGTGTGTGTGTGTGTGTGTGTGTGTATAATGGAATTCTATGCCTCCATCAGAAAGAATGGCATTGCCCCATTTGTTACAAAATGGAGAGGCTTCGAAAAAACTATATTAAGTGAAGTAAGCCAGACTCAAAGAAACAGAGGTCCCATGGCTTTCCTTATTTGCTATAACTAGTATATGTCTAGCAGAAGAGGTCAAAAGCTATGTATACATGACCATATAACCTCATGTTTAGGGAAATGAACCCAAAGATAGGGACACAAGATATTTTATCTTTCTTGGTATGTGATGTACTATGTGATTTTTTTGTTTCTTTGTATGTTCTTCCCCCATGGTATAACCCCTGTTTTCACTATATTTGATTCCAGTGTCCTGAATCTTGTATATACATTTTTCTGATTTGGGGAGGGAAAGGGAAATAACAAAATGATGAAATAAAGAAACAGGTTGATCCATTGTAACAATGAGATGTACAAGACACTATGTTGAAAATGAACTTTAGAACTTTGCTGGGGGAGGGAGGGAGAAGTTGGGGAGGTGGGGAGGGAAGTGATGGCAGGGGAAAAACAAAGGAGGGGGTAACAATGCTTGATAGGAAACGGACTCATTACCTTGCTCATGTAACCGTAACCCCTCTGTACAGTATCTTTGCAATAAAATAGATATATTGAAAATAAACAAAAAAAGAATTGGGCCAAAGCCCAGAACCTCCATTTTGAAATTTTACTTTATCCCATCCATAGTCTAGTAATAAAGTTCATAACTTTAGAATTGAAGCTCGGAAATATCTTTTTTATATAATTGGGACAAGCCTGGGACTCTTTTTCATTGTATGATTTCATACCTATGTGAAACACCTGGTATTACATGTATTTCTAGCAATTTCTTTTTAATACTACTTTCCAAAAATACTACTTTCCAAAAATACCACTATCCAAAAAGTTATTTCCGAATATCATGTTTAAATGAGGCAAAAATACTGTATCAACTGTAAAGGATAATTACAAATGGAAATACGTCTACTGACGTTACACTTACCCAGCAGTCAGCTGGAGGACTGAACATTTATTTACCTAGTAAATTTATGCAGGTACATAATTGACTTGGGTAACATTTTCTTGCTGCTACTAATCTTACTTATTTTTTTGTATAGAGCTAGTCCAACACAGCTAGTTTATTCAAAGTATTATTTTTTGCCTGATATATACTGTTGGTATTATATACACTAAAGATTTTTCCTTGGAGAATGAATTTTCTCATTTAACTTTGTTTCCAGTAGATTTTTGTGAGAACTCATGAGCTCATTAGCAGAGGTGAGAGAGAAAGAAGCAAGTAAAATCTTGGTTTATCAACCCCATTTTTTACCTTGTGCTCAAACATTCATTCTATCGCTTGACATTTGGCATCTGGCTGCCTGGTCTTGCACTGGTTTTCTTGACTTCTCCTCAGCTTTTACAGCCTTTTGTGAAGTTTAATGAGGTAGTGTGTATAAAACTCTTTGAACCTGAATGGAAAAGAGATTAACTAGCCACATGGAGGTATGATGGAAGGGCCTACCGGGATGAATGAGAGTTTGCTACAAGGCTAGATCTGTTTCAATGCCTTAACTGTTATCAAATTTATTAATTTTATGAAAAACAAGCTGCTCCACACTTTGTGTGTCAATTAGTTTCCCCCAATCTTTTTATAGAGGCAAAAAGAAAAGATGATCAAAAGGAAATAATTTTCTTTTGGGTTCTTATTTTCAAATAGTTCTAGAATGGGTCTTCAATTTAACATCCATTTGTGTGTGCAGTGCATCTTGATCAAGGTCACCCCTACCATCATTCCGTCTTTGTTTTTCTTTGTGTCACTTTCAGTTCGTAAGGAGTGACACTTCTTCAGTCACCCTGTGGTTACCGTCATTTTGTGTCTCTTAAGAAATGGCAAATCCCTGGCTGTACAGCTAAATAGTAATACTTAAAATGTTTGTTTATTTTACTTTTGTTGTCTTTAAGTGGTTGGATAGAGGGCTTCATTTCAACATGTCAGGTTATGATTAGAAAGCATCTTAATTAATGTCATCCGTTCATCTTTCTTTCCCATCTCTCCTGGCCCCACTGCTCCTCTCAAATTTCCTAGTTCCATTTTTGCACACATACATGGGATATTACGACTACATTCACCCACCCTTCTTCTCTCCATTTGTCTACTCTCCTCCCTCGCTCTTCCCCACCACTTGACCCCACAATTCCATTTTCCTGGTATTCATTTTGTTAAAAAGTAAGTTAGTTGTTCCAAGGAGTTCCATCATGGTACTCCTCCCCTGATTATACCACACTTTATGTAGCAACATTTTATTAGGTGATAATTGTGATTTGATTTGTACCTGTTGTGGTGAGTAAAAGCACTAAACTTCCTATCACCTTGCTGATTACATAAATATTTAGTCATAACTTCACTTGATGAAGGGTTATCACATTGGCTTTTGACTTTGCTATGACATTAAAAGAAGAGCTGACCACATTGTCATTTGCAAAGCTGAATGACATGTTTTTATCTAAGATAAAAAACAAGAGTGTTGTAATTGTTTTCTTCTATTATATCATAAGCACATGGAAAGACATCTTAAACTGCAGACTGACTCAGAGAACCAAGGTGAGGGGCATATAAAGTTGATGAACATATTTGACTGCAAGTCCCAGGAGACAAGTGTCAGGAATGTTGAGCAAACCTAGGCTACGAAAAGACAAGCACTCAGAATGGGAGAATGTTTTACAGGAACATTTAGGATCTCCTGAGCTATTCTCATTGGTGTGGGAACACTGTAGAAAGGAACCAGAACATCCTGGCACTAACAATTCTCTACTGTGAATTCATTATATTAAACAAATATCTATTTATTTCCTCTACGCGTTAGAGATGTGCAGGGACTAAGGAGATACATTTGTGTCCCTGTCATCACATGAATTACAGTCCAATGGATGGGGAGAAAATGTTGAAATAACAGTAAATGTTAAGTGAAAATGCTAATTACCATATTTGAAACATTGATTGTCAGTGGGTGGTACATAACTCTCTCCATTCCATTTTGAGTGATGAATAATGGCCGCTCCAAGCACTGTGTGGAGAAGCATCATGGAAGAATACTTGGGTTTAGGACCTAAGTACTTCGAGTGATTCTGAAGACTTGTCTGTGTATAACATTTTCAAATATTTGAAAGTCAAAACAATTTTTTTATTATTCAACAAGTAAGTGAGTAAGTGTCGGGTTTTATCATATAGACTTTTCTTCTTTGGGATTTTTTTTTTTATTATTTTGAAAATTGATCTGAAATTGAGTTTTGATTTAAAAAACTGCTCTTAAATACAATTCAGTATTGTTCAACACACACACACACACACACACACACACACACACACACACACACACACACACATAGAGAAATGCAAGAAAGGCAACTGAAGTACATTTGGTTATTGGGAGAGGCTTCTGGTGTGGGCAGGTGTTGGTGGCTCATGCTTATAATCTGGAGGATGGTGGTTGGAGGCCAGTCTGCAGAGAAAAGTCCACTAGACCTCATCTCCAAAGTAACCAGTAGCAAAAAAGATAGTCAGGCTAGAGGCCTGGCTCTAGTAGTAAGGCCCCAGCCAGCAAGTGCAAAATCCTGAGAACAAATCCCAGGACTGCCCATCCCTTAAAAAGTTTCTGTAGTAGAGTAAAAGTTTGATAAAGGGAAAGACTTGATTGAAGGTGACAAAGCAAAAAAATGTGAATAATTTTCAAAGAGCAATGAATTGGAGAGTGAGATCCATGTAAATAAATGTGCTAAGATACTACTGAACTATCTTCAATTTGGACACTAAAGTTCACTGGATTCTGGCAGGCTAGACAATTATTGTCTAGAGGTTGTAGAGAAATATTGAAATTAGTTGAGCAGGAAATAATATGGGCAAAGCTGCTCTATGCCTTCTTGAGTCCTAAAAGGGAAAAGGAGCATCCTAAATATTATAGATAAATACTAATTACTCAAAATGGGACTCCAAATTTTAAACCTTACACTAAATACCTCAATATTGCCTGAGTACATATAATTGTATGCTATGATGAAGTATATTAAAACAAAGTTTATAATGGGCATGGGTAGTTCACACCTGCAATCCTAGTTACTCAGCAGGTGGACATCTGAATACTGTGGTTCAAGCCAGGCCAGGCAGGAAAGACTGAGTCTCTTTTCTCCAATTAACTACTGAAATGCCAAAAGTGGAGCTGTGGAGCTATGGTGTAAAAGCTGTGAAGTGCTAACCCTAACCCTTGAGCAAAAGCTCAGGTATAATGTCCAGGCCCTCAGTTGAAGGCTCAGGACACCCTACCCCCACATAATAAATGAATGAATGAATGAATAAATGAATGAATAAATAACATTTTGGTGGAATATTGTTATTGCTATAACCATTTTGATATCTGTTAGCACCTTTAAAAAAATTTTTTTTGCCAGTCCTGGGACTTGGACTCAGGGCCTGGGCACTGTCCCTGAGCTTCTTTTGCTCAAGGCTAGCACTCTACCATTTGAGCCACAGTGCCACTTCTGGCTTTTTCTGTTTATGTGGCACTAAGGAATCAAACCCAGGGCTCCATGCATGCTAGGCAAGCACTCTACCACTAACCCACGCTCCCAGCTCCATTCACTTTTTTTTTTATTACAACAAGATTTTTAAATGCTCCTTGAAACTCCCAAGTTACACAAATGCACTTACTTTAGGAAAACTCCTAATATTCAATTAGAACTTTCTGAATCCTGACTGGAAGTTTCAGCTAGAATTCCTAACACAAAATGTTTTCATTTTTCTCAGCAGTTTTATTTATCCGTCATAATTCTATCATTACTCCTAAGTTATATCACACATATATAATACCGTTGAACTTGTAATTTAAGTGCTGCCATTTAATAAATATTAATGCTTCTTATTATAATTTCATCTGCAAAAAGATTCGTTTTGCTTCCCCAAATATTTGGAAGTCACTGGAATTTATCATATGGTTCTAGGCAAAGTATCCTATCCTTTATCTGTTATGTTTTGATACCCTGAGGTTCATGCTACATATGTTGCCGGAAAAACTACAGTGCTGCTGATTTATCTATTGTCTCTTGGCTCCATTTCCACCCGTCATTGTTCTCCTCTGTATCCCAGCAGGCAAACATCCTGTGATCTACTTTCTAAGATGTTCTAGTCCCTGTCCTCTAATCAGGTTCTGCCAATGGACAAGTAGGAGTCTGGAAAGACAAAGGAAGAAGCTTGGTCCAGCCCATCCTTGTTGCAGGAGTTGCTTCCCACAGTGACTGCAGCAGCAGGGGATCTGGGCTCCGGCTCAGGTAGGGATGCTTCTATAGCAGCACCCACCAACCTCTGCTTCCATCACCAGTGAGATCAGCACAAGAATATGCTGCTTTGTCTCTCCTCCTCTGCTGCCTGCTTTTTCAAGTTTCACAGAGTCTTGCCTTCAAGAGACCAAGAATAAAGGCTCCTAGCTGCAGCCTGGGGTCAGTAATAGCTTTCTGAGCTCGGAACAGTCCTCTCCATATTGTTCCACTGGCCACTCATTTCTTCCTTTAGCTCTTACAGCTAACTCCTTTCTCTAACTCCTTTGTGATGAGTTCAGACTGTTAAATGTCCCTTCTCCTAGAAAGTGGTCTGTCTTTTTTGTCTGATTATTTTTTTTTCTTCACTGGACATTGGTTAAGTAACTATAAGTGCAAGCCTGGTTGTGTACAAAGGCTACCATATAGTCAAGCAGATCGAAAAGCAGACCTCAATAAAACTGGAAGATACATTAAACTTAGCAGGCCATTAGGTCATTGTCTATTTGACTATAAACCATATGTGGGTAACAAGCCTGATTAGCCTCATATTTATCAAGCTTGTCCAACAGATTGAAACTTAGAAATGCCCAATAAAAGCTTTCAATAGATCCATGGAATTATAAGGGAAGTGATGAAGCCTAATGTCCTTAGGGAGTTTATAATCTTCTAGAAGGAAATGACCCATTTACCTTACATTCTTTCTTATACATTTTCCTGTTTTCATGTATTTGTGATCTATTTAGTCAAATACCATC
This sequence comes from Dipodomys spectabilis, assembly GCF_019054845.1. Taxonomy (NCBI): domain Eukaryota; kingdom Metazoa; phylum Chordata; class Mammalia; order Rodentia; family Heteromyidae; genus Dipodomys; species Dipodomys spectabilis. Next base: position 5,134,688 of record NW_024870974.1, read on the forward strand.
TTATCTAGGCTGAAATACTGATATAGTGTGGATAAATAAACAGAAAGAAAAAAAAAAAAACAAATTAAGCCAGAAATAAGTAACAAAGTGTTATAAGTGTCTTTCCAGAAAATCTCTGTCTCATTAGAAGAGCGCAGGACTTGTGGAATGAGATTCTTTTTCTGCCATCTATACAAAGTTCAGTATGTGAATCTACTCCTTTTTTTGTCAGTCATATTATTTGAATTTAGGGCCTGCATGCTATCCCCGAGCTTTTTTGCTCAAGGCTGATACTCTACCACTTTGAGCCACAGGGCTACATCTGGCTTTGGGGTGGGTAATTGGAGGTAAGAATCTCATGGAGGATTTTCCTGCTTGGGCTAGCTCTGATCCAAGACCCTCAGATCTCAGCCTCCTGAGCAGCTAGACAGGTTTGAGACCGTAAATAATCCATTGAATCCATGCTTTTTTGATGTAAGCTTAGACTCTTGCCATAGGATTTCATGCTATACTTGAGTCATCTCTATTCCTCACGATGCAGAATTGATTGGATATTATTTGACAGGATAGTGGAATATTTGCCAGTGATATTGATTGCAAAATCAAGATTTGATCATTTTTGGAAATCTATTCAACAAAGGTATTTCAATTGTGGTTTCTCATTGTATTCCATTGATTGTAGAAGTAATTAATTTATATTAAGAATAAGAGTGTCCAAGACTAAAAAATTTATCACCAAATGGGTAAAGAAGCTCTTCTTCTCAGAAGAAGAGCTAAGATTGACAAAGAAACACATGGGGGAAATGCTCATCATCTCTGGCCATAAAGGAAATGCAAATCAATACAACTCTGAGATCCCATCTTTGGCCAACATTGTAAATTCGAACAACAACAAATATTCATGGGGATGTGGGAAGAAAGAACCCTATTGCACTGTAGGTGGGAATGCAAACTAGTACAACCACTCTGAACAGCAGTCTGGTGTTTCCTCAAAAAAACAAGCATAGATCTTTCCCATGACCCAGCCATACCATTCCTGGACATCTACTCAGACCATCACAAGCCAGGATACTGTAAAAAAACACTTGGATATCTATGTGCATTGCTGCACTATTCACAATAGCCAAGCTGTAAGAAACAGCACAGATGCCCTACAATAGATGAGTGAATCAAATAAATTTGGTACCTATACACAATGGAATTTTATGCAGCCATTAGGAAAAATAGTATTATGTCATTTGCAGGGAAATGGATGGACCTAGAAAAAATAATGTTAAGTGAAGTAAGCCAAGCTCAGAGAGACAAGTGGTTCTTCTCATGTGCAGAAGCTAGATCTAAAATACCCGGAGACATAATCAATTATACAGGACTCTAGGCATCACATACACAGTGAGACCAAAGGAGAATACTGTTAAGGGAACAAGACAAAGGCATAATGCCTATGTGCATCTGATCATATAAAATAACAATGATCCAAATGAACTCCAGTACATGGAGAAAAAGGTTTTTTTTTTCCTTGTTGCTGTTTTTGTTTTCTTTTTGCCTTGTTTGTTCATTTATCGGTCTTTGGGAGGGCAAGGGAGACAGAGAAATGGAGGGACAAAGGTTGAACAAATGCATCAATTGTACTTTCTAGACACTACACTGAAAATGAATTATACAACTGGTATGTGGGGATGGGAAGAAAAAACTGAGAGAGAGCAAGGGAAGGGGAGACATTGTCCAAAAAGAAATGTACTCTTTACCTGACTTACGTAACTGTAACATCTCTGTACATTACCTTTATAGTATCAATAAAAAATTTTAAAAATGAATATGGGTGTCACAAAAATACATTTGATTGATATAATCCCAGTGACTGTCCTAGAAAGTAAGGCAAAGAAAGACTAAAGTAGGAAGGAAAGAAAAGATGAAGATTCATTACTAAGGCAATTTTTTTTCTAACTATGGGGGTAAGGATATTCAACTGAAATGTATAGGCATATTATGCCTATACTCATTGTAACTCAAATCTTTCTGGTGTTTATTTTACTATGGGGTTTTAATCCTCAAAATAAGCTACCTTTGACAGTTGTTCTTGTTACCTTGACTTTGCCTTAAATTTCTTAAGACTAGTTACTTTTATTTGGCGTACATGGAAGGAGAAAGTTTACCATTTCTCTAAGGCTGGTTGTTCCTTTCCTTCTCCAGTTAAAATTTTTGCTTTGAATAAAAGTCCTCATTTATGAAACTCCATTATTGTTATTCCTGTGCTGAAACTTATAGATAGGACTTCACAACATTGTACCTTGATGAGAGACACAAAAAATAAACAGTTTACTTTTGCAAATCTCTAATTGAAGGGTTGAGATAAAAAAGGATTGGGGAGGGGGTAGACTTCTAAGAGACTGAAAGGCTGGAAATTTCTATTATTGAGATTGAGGCTGATGGAGAGAGTAAAGGTCATGATTGTTGTACACAACACTTTATAAACATTTACATTTTGTTCATGGATTCTGGTAATATTTTGAGTCACATTAGTACATGGAATTCCCCTCTTCCACTAAGAAGCCAGGGTTATTTGGTTCCTTGTGCTTTTAGCTTTTATTTTCTTTTAAGAATTCCATAGCATAGTTACAGATTACACAGAAATTGCTGATTAGGTAGTACCTCAAACAAAATATGGCAAAAGGCAATGTTTTTAAATGTTTCAAGAAAGTTCAATTCTAACTGTATTTTAAAAAATGATTAGATAAGTAGAAAAATTGGTTTTGGGTTTGCTTTTTGTTGGTCATGGGGCTTGAACTCAGCCCCTGGGCACTGTCCCTGAGCTCTTTTTGCTCAAGGCTGGCACTCTAACACTCTGAGCCACAACACTACTTCCATTTTTCTGGTGATTAATTGGAAATAAGAGTCTCACAAACTTTCCTGCCCGGGTTGGCTTTGAATCATGATCCTCAGATCTCAGCTTCCTGTGTAGCTAAGATTAGAGGCATGAGCCACCAGTGCCCAGATAAAATTGGTATTTTTTTTAAAATTATGTACTCTTCTTTCTTAAGAATTACATTCATAGTACTATTTAAAGACTAATGGACTGAGCTATCATTTTAAAAACAACTTCTTAATGACCCGAGGGCTTCTCACTGTTTCCTTTGGATATTTCCAGCCTGGAGCTCTAGATCTCTGACTATATGCTAAGTCCTCACAGAGAGGACAGACAGGCAAGACAGGGTAGATTCTAAGGACTGTTAGGTGGAGTATGCTGGGCTAACTAAAGTATATAAGCAAGAAAAAAAAAGAGGAATGGCTAGACACCAGTTTCTTAACCTTTGATAGACTGACACCTGTCCTTACAAGACAACAGAGCTAAAGGTGGCAGAATAAGATCCTGTGGTAGGAAGACTCTCTTCCCGCCACTCCTTGCAGGAACTTGAACCTATCCTTGCTACATGGTAAGCTAGATGCATGTGTGTATGGATTTATACTAATGTTGGTTACTATTACTATCAGTATGTTTGCCAGTGTTTAGGTCCTGCACATCTGTATGTTGAACTAGAATGGCTTCCTCTGAACACTAACTTGAACACAAAGAACTAAACAATGGGGACCAAAAGATAGGTTCACGGCTCCCTGTCATACCTCCTCATCCTGTGCTCTCATTCCTGGGCTCCAGCATGGGAACAAATGCATCAATGGGCGGAGGTAACCTAGTTGAACCAATTCTTTCCCATTTAGACCTCCAAATAGCTTTACATACTATCAGTCCAGATGATGTCATGGCACAATTGTTTGATGGCAAAATTTAGCCATGTAGTTATTGAACAAAATCACCCATGAGTAATTTTAGTGTGGACAAATTATAGACAAAAGAAGTATGCAGATATGTTGCCTTCCAATAGGAGAAAATTCCTTTGCTGCCCATCTATTATGACTCCTTTTCCAGATGTAGAGAAGATAATCAAATGAAGCCATCATTTTGTGGGGTTAGAGAACCCTGAACCTTCTCAATTGTATTTATAATCAGATACCCTTCCTCCAAACACATCCTTTGCTTTAAAATCATCAAACACCTCACAAAACTCTAAATAGAAGGTAAAAAAAAAAACAACAAAAACCCAAACTCCAAACATTCCACTCCCCAAAGCTTTAAATCCCACCTTGTTTTTTTGAATCAGCCTTCCAGAGCACCCAAACAAGGTTACACAGACCCGACTGATTTATGAATATCATTTTTGTTTTAATTGAAACAGCAACATTTGGGTTCCACCTTAACAGTGCACCTTAAAAGATTATCTCGGTTATTTCACAAGCACCGAGCCGGCACTAATAGTCCAAGGCAGATATTGAAAAGCAGCACAGGGCCAGGCAGATCTATTAGAAATTCCCATCCACGCGCCTCATACATATTGATTTCTGACACCAAGCAGCAGTGAAAGCCCCCGTGGGAATAATATATTTAGCAGAGTTCGCTGCGAGGAGGTCACAGAGTGCATACAGATTAGCTTCAGAGGACCAAGCCACTAGTGTTGGAGCCAAATGCGAGATTTTATATCATTTTAATCTGAACTTTTTATAATCCTTTTAGTTCTTTTTTTTTTTTTTCCTTCCTGGATGGTGGAGAGAGGACTCCTTTCACACGTATCATGCATCTTTTTCTTTATTTCTCCTATAAATGTGCAAATGCTGTTGTAATGGGGAGGAAATGTTTCTGGAGCCCAAGCAGCAGAGCCCCAACCAGATTTGCTTTTATAAACGGTGGTCAATTCAGATGAAGACATCTTTATTTAAAGATGCCTTTCCATGGGGGTGGGGGTGGGGGGTGGAGGAAGAAATTACAAAACCGTTATCTGCACGGCTGAGACAGGAGGAGGATAGAATTCATTCTTGTGAGGAGAGGCATGGCTCCCCTCCCCCCACTCCCTGACACTGGGGCTTCATTGAGCAGAAGTTGCATTGATACTGTGACGTCTATGAAAACAAAAATCTAAACATTTTTTTAATTACCTCTCTGCTGGGTTGGGGATGCCTGCTCATTATGCATAGAAGTGTTGTGACTGTATCAGCTAGAGGTGTCAGCTGAGAGTCGCACAGGCATTTTAGAAGACTGGAGAGATGCCAGGAGTGGGAAAGGAGAGGTTAGGGTGGACACACTTTGACAGAAGGGTGAAATACATTCCGACAACAAAGGCAAATAGGAGGTTTCACTCAACAGACACAAAGGCCTATTGTATTACTGTGGACTGCATTTGAATTTTAGGTGTTCCAGAAGGCATTCCCATGATTACTAATAATCAGGAAAAAGAAAAAAAAAACCCTACATTTGTGAAGACAGAGTTTAAAATCTTATTTTTCCTCTGGCATCCCAACAAGCATAAAAGACTGCAGGAAAAACACAACAAAAACAAACAAACCAAAAACAGAGTAAGGGTAAGTCTCCAAGACTTAGCCTTGAAAATAGAACAAAAGCTGCAGCCAGGGAAAGGTAAATTTGAATGCTTTATCAATAGAGATTTGCGTTACTACAAAGAAATAATTAAGGCCTTTAATCAAGATCTGGAATTTTCCCTTGTCAGACTGAAATATGTCAAACACTCAGTTTACTTTTTCAGGCCTGTCTCTAAAGATGGATGTTTACCTTTATTATATTTGCTAATATGCTCAAATTGAACTCAAACCAATAAAAGGAAGACTTTAAATTTAGAGAAGAAAAACCCCTCAACACAACTTTAAAACTTGAGAAACTATGTGAACAACTGCTTTTGGCAAATGGCCCTTGTCATAAATGCTTGGTTACAGTCATAAATGCTTGGCTACAGTCCTGCTTAAAAACTAGACCTAAATACAAATACAACTAACCCAAATTGTTTCTTCTATTTTGGCAGCAAATTAGAGTCAACAGTAGTTCTTCTTATCAACCAAGATTAAAAAGTGACCGACTGCTGATAATCTGCAAACCTCTCAGACCACTAAAACATTCAGATTAAAGAAAGCAGATGCAGAAAATCCAGGAAGCTGTATCAGAAAAGACCATTTGGTAATGAGGCAGCTCAGCCAGTTGTGAAAGCAAAGCAATAGAATTCTGTAGGAGTGAGAAGTTCCTGTTCTGTGAAAAGAAAGAAGTGGATATATTACATATCATTCTCAAGAGCTTGTTGTTTTAAAATTGTAATTTATTTTTAAAATTATCTTTAAGTAGTTGTACAAAGGAGGCTTAGAAGTTCAATGTATTTCAATCAATGTCACCCCTTCCATCATTCCCTCCCAGCCCTTGGTTTGCTTTGTAATTGCAATAGAAAAAAAACCCAAACAAACAACAACAACAACAACAACAACAACTGTTTGGTGTTTGTAGGCACTAATATGAGGTACATAACGATAAAGTTCAAGGTAGAGCTTGACCAGTAAAGGTATCAGGCATTGAATCTTGTGCTTGGTCCCATCTTCTTGGTACCAAAGTAGCCACTCCCTTTCTTGGTAATGGTGCATGCTATACAACTTTTATAATGAATGGCTCTCAGGGCCTGTGCTTCTTTTCATGCTTTTTGAGCGAAGTTTCTTTTGGTTTGCAAAAGAAATGTTAGCCATCTCTACATGGGAGCCTAAAAATATCCTGGAATGCTCAAGGACACAGCCAGGATACTGTGTAAATCTTTGGAGAAAGCTAGAGGACAGTTCAGCACAAAACCTCTATTACACACTGAATGAAAAGCAACCTAGTCTGTCAGGAGGCTGAGATCTGAGGACTGTGGTTTGAAGCCAGTCTGGGCAGAAAAGTCCCTGTGACACCTTTATCTCCAATTAAGCAGTTAAAAACCGCAAGTGACACTGTGGCTCAAGTGGTAGAATGCCAGCCTTGTGCACAAAGGGACAGGGCCCAAGCCCTGAGTTCAAGCCCATCCTCCCCCCCCAAAAAAAAGCAACCCAATTCAACCTTAACCGTATGATCTTATCCTCTTTGGTGGTTATCAGCACATTTCTTAATTTCCTTGTATATAGATGTGAGTCAATAATATTGGTTGACTGAAGTAAACTATATTAAACAGAAAATTAGACTGGCAGGACAGGGACCAAAAATAATTGGCAACAAAAGCAAATAAGACAAACTATAGCAAATCATTCATTCAGCACTCTGTCTTCCAGTTGCCCAACACTCTGATTGCTTTATTCTGACTGACCTTAGATCAGTGTCAGATAGCTACGTTGTGATGGATGAAGCTGTTCATTTCTGCCTGGGGAGGGTGGGGCATATTTTGCCTCTCACAAACAAGCTAAGGAAGGTAGAAGGAAGGAAAGTGCAAGTATGGGTGGTTGGTTCTCTGCCAATGACTGGAGTCCCACAGCCCAGGTGGCAGTTATCAGTTTACTTTCCATTTTTCACCCCAAGCCAATCACCTATCTCTGTCATATAATCCCATCCTGCAACGCACCGTCCCTGCGAGCAATCTGTCCTGATGAAAGCTTAAAATCTCAGCAATAAAATTCTTCCAGTGGCAGTTCTGAGCTTGTTTGAGTAGCTGCATTGCTCCTGGGTAGGTTGGTGTTATTTCTGAATTTCTAACAACCAAAAGGACCATCTTTAAAAGGACTTTAAAGTCATTTCCTTCAAGACTACCATGATGAGATATATGTATGTGTGTATCTATATATAGATCAGTGCTATATGTATGTGTATAGATTAGTATTTATATATAGATATACACATATGTATATCTGCATACACCCATATATGTATATATGTACTATCTATCTATCTAGATATAGATCTATATCCCCCAATTCAGGTCAATGTATCATAAACATTGCTAAAACTCTGCTAGCCTGGGAGAGACCCAGAACAATAGCATGGATCCTAGAACTAGCTGAGTTTCCTACTGGCATCCAATCCCTAGTTCATCCAGAAGCTTCCTCTCTGCTGTCCATCATTTGCAGGGTTGTTCTGTGGCAGACACAGAAACTGTCCTGGGGCTGAACAACAGCATAATGTAAGTCTGTTGAGAACATTTCCCATGGGGAGAAAATTCAAAAGTTTTGTGTGTGTGTGTGTGTGTGTGTGTGTGTGTGTGTGTGTGTGTACTGACAATACTATATAATCTTGTAACTCCTTTAGGAGCAGGCACATTCATGTTAATTACTTACGTGAAATCTTCAACTGCAATTAAAAGAAGCTGCATACTGCAGCACTGGGAAGATGCCTTCTTTCTTTCTTTTTCTTTTTTTTGAAAATTTAATACCTGATTCCTACTGACTACGTCAGTTAAAGTAGAAAATAAGTGATGGGATTATTTTGGGAACTAATTTGGACTTTCACCCTTCCTTGCTGCGTTAAAGATTTCCTTTATCTTCCTACATAGCTTAAAAATAATTGGCATATGGGTAAGGAAATAAAATGTGAAGGTATTATAAAGCAAGAGCACAAACTATATGTGTGTGTGGTCTACAATTGCAAATTCTGACAATGTCCACAGTGTATGGGTGAAAACTAGGAGGAAATAGACAAGACGCTTTTTGTGAGTGAGAAACAGGAAAGAGTCCCCTTTAGTTGGCCAAAACCATGCATTTACTTTCAGTAGAAGTAGACATACTTAAATCCCTGCTGAGCTCTGGGGAGGGGTTGGATGAGCTGTCTAAAAAGCATTTTCTCTCTCTCTCTCTCTTTATAATGTTGGAAATCCTCGCACTGCATTGTGCATTGCAATGCAAGGATTCCGCCGAGTAAGAGCACATCAGAGCATTGAGAAAGGCTTAATGCGTTCTCATTAGAGGAGGACAGGGGGGAGGGGGAGGGCGAGGCGCCTTGTGGGGGATGCCGCTGAGCTCGGCCACTCTGGGAGGCATTACAATCTCGTGCCTTCTCACTTCAATTCCCTCCATCCCTGAGCTTTACATAGCTCTTTCACAGACAGTTCAGGAAAATGCCTCCCGAGCCCCATGTAAAGAGAGCTGTGTCGTACATTGCTGCTTGCAGTTTAACAGTTTGTTTGCTTGGACCTTTTAAATATTTTCTTCCTGCCCGGGTGGCTTCCTCAAATCTTCCTTTTCCACATTCACTTCCAAAGCCAATGAAAACTTTGCTTTTTTGTTTTTTGTTTTGTTTTTTTAGGAGATCATCTGATCAATGAAAGAGACTCTAAATGCTTTTAGAGTCATTAAACTCTTAGGAGATCTCAGTATAGAAATCTGGTAAGAACAGATGCAGAGGAGGGCAATTTGAGAATTTTAAAAAAAAAAAGCTACCAAATCTCATTTACTATTTCTCTTGTCTAGTTTGCTTCTTCCTTTTTTCCTCCTTCTCCTTCCTCTTCCCCTTTCCCTTTCTTCTCCCCATCCCACCCCCCTTCCCCCTTTCTTGGAAACTCAAAATAGGCTTTTCCTTTTCTTTTTTGTCCTTAAGAACATTTTCCTTGTGACTTGTGGATTTTACCTCGGAAAAGAAGCTGTTCATGTGGGAAAGGCCTGACTTAGCACTTATGCACTTCAATGCCCAAGCTGAAGACATGTCATTTGATTTCATTTTTGTGGTGTTAGGTATAAAATGTTGAAAATAACTAGAGATACCTTGTATCCATTCATTGTGCCTACTAAACTTAACACTGGAATTTTGTTCTTCAGAAACAGCTAGCTTACTAATTCTAGTGACATGACTTTCCCCACAATAGACTAATAAACGAAGAGAAATTTAAAACTCAACCCCAGCCATTTTGTCTTTCAGCTTTGAAATCTTAATTCATGCTAAAAACTTCCTGCTTGGAAATTATTACAGAAATACAGTATTCTAATACACAGCCAACAGACTAGCTAAGTCACCACCTTCTGCGGTTAGAATAGTTGTGAGTTTGCTTCACTTAATATAATTTTTCCAGGCCCAAAGAAACATATAGGTCCCATGGTTTCCCTTATTTGCAATAACTAGTATATGTCTGAGTCAAGCAGAAAAGGTCAGATAAGGTGATGTTAGGGGAATGAATTCCAAGATAAGTATTCAAAAGTTTTTTTTTTTCTTTCATGCAATTGTTTCTAATATATTTATAAGATGATTTCTATGTTGCTTTATATGTCCCTCCCTGACAGTATAACCCCTGCTTTCACTGTATTTGATGTTGGTATAATTTGTGGAGGGGAAAGGCAAAAACAAATTGTTTAATTAGGGATACAGGTGGACCCATTGCAACAATGAGATGCACAAGTCATTATGTTGAAAAACAAACTTTACAACTTTGGTGGGGGGGTGGGGGAAGGACTGGATGTGGGGACCTGGGGAGTATGGGAAGGGATGGGAAGGGGAAACAAAGAGGAGGCAACAATGCTTGATAAGAAATGTACTGGTTATCTTGCCCATGTAATTGTAACTCCTCTGTACGGTATTCTCACAATAAAAAATAAATAATAATAATAAAAAAGAATAGATGTGAGTTTGCCTTTTAAACTATAGTTTGTCTTTGATGACCTTCCTAGATCTGTGCTCAAAAGAATTATGCTTATCATTACTACCAATGTTGAAGAAGTAAACAATCTCCTGCAGTTATATAAAAGTTTTGGGAGCAACTATTAATAAATCAATAGATAGTTCATGTTCAATGCTATGAGATTTCTTTTTCCTAACTTGTAGTCCCTCCAAAATTTTCCACTGGGGAAACTCTAAATAAAACTATTTTCTCTTCCCCTGCCCCCTCTGATGCTGATTTTCTTGGCCTTTGACCTAATCTTTCTAAAGAATTATACTGTTGAGCTTTCTGTAAAGTCTATTATACTTCAGTCAATTCATTTATAACCAATGGAATACTGCCCAACATGTTTACTTGTAGATTTATAAGTGCATTCTATCTGTCACAAATGAGAGAATGTTGTCAAGAGTTCATTGTATATACCACAAAATTAAGACAAGTAAGGGAAGGTATAGGTTGGGGCCGGGGCTGGGGGGGGAGGGGTAATGAGAAGAAAGTGACATTGATCAAGATAAATGTTACCCATAAACTACTTTGTTATATAGCACCCACTTTGTGCATCTACTTAAAGATAACAAAAAATTCTTATATAAAAGTATTATCTTTTTCTTTGATAGCAAGAGCTGGCAACTGATTAGCAGTATTGAAAAATTGTGAGACAAACTTCTATCCTTATTACAATTTAACAACTTGATTTTTGGACATTGAGAAATACTAAAAAACACATAGTTGTAGTAATTAAAAACAAACCTCCAAATTTACTAGTTACAAGTAATATTTCTAAGCTTTCAAAAAAGACAAACATTTTGTACATCTTATTACAAACAAAATGTTTTCAAGTACATTGCTTTAATTATGTCATTAATACTTTATACATATTTTGTACTATTTTGACACAACCATGAGGTCTCCAGAATACTATAAACATAGCTGCCATTCACCTCACAACATATCTACTATTATGTATTATGCATGTGTGCATTTAAAATTTTTATAGTTGACCATTGCTATGGATAGGTATATTAAATAGGGACTTTTTTATATTGGATGAATTTCAAATTTTTAAAGTACTGGAAATTTCTACATAATTTTCTCTGAGCTGAATATAAAAAAATTAAATTCTTTTTCCATTCTAACATCATCTGAAACTACATCCAATTGGATTTAAATTCTTACTTGAAATTAAGCAATTATCTTATTTCTTTATTTTCAAAGATATCAAATAGTAGTTCAGTAAACCATTTTGTACCCAGTTTTCTTAACCATAAACTAAACTCAAAGTACATTTTAGAAAATGAGCAACAAAATGATTAAGTAATACATTTATCTTCATTTTGGAAGTTTCTGTACTGGCCCTTGCTTTACAATCCAATGATACAATGTATAAAGGAGTATTTTGAGTTTAATTTCTTTATAGTTGTATTAATAATAAAATAGCATTTATTGGGTACCAAGTTCTATGGTGAGTTTCATATAAATTATTTTACCTAATCTACACATTGTAAAATTTATAATTATTCTAAATTTAAATTCAAGTAATCTATATTCTACCTAATAACATAAATTGCCCAAGTTCATATAGTTTTTAATTAAAGATGTCAGGATTCAGGGCAGGTCTGTTTAACTTCAAAGTTCTATACATTGTGTTATATTGATTCTCCAATGATTAGAAGATTTCATAAATCACCCATTTTATATTAGTCATTAGGGTGAGTTTTTCCTCATAAGGCAAACAGAATCTTATCATTGATTGAACAGAGGCTTTCAGCTAATTTATTTTCTTGGACAATCCAGTCATTTATTTATTGAAAAAATACTGAGTACCAATTGTCTGGGTAATGTCACACTGTTCAGCTCAGTGAACAGCATGGAAAAAAAAAAAAAACCTAACTTTTTCCTGTTAGTCTTCTACCACAGGCATGGGAGATGGATAACTATTTTTAAAAAGTAAACAAATGAAATCTTTTTAGAAGAATGGTAAATATTGTGGAGGAAATTAAATGATGCACCACAAAAGGTCTGAGAAAGATCTGCTTATTTATTTATTTATTTATGCCAGTACTGGGGTTGTATTCAGCCTAGGCACTGTTAACTTTTTCCATTTAGATCTGACATTTTACTATCGAACCAAACCTCCACTTTGAGGTTCTCAGTGGTTAACTGGATAAAAAAGTTTCACAGATTTGTCTGCCTAGGCTGGTTTCACAATAAATCCTCTGATCACCATCTTCTGAGTGGCTAGGATTAGAAGCATGAGCCATCACTGCCCTGCTAAACTCTATGTTAGAGTGAAGAATTGTGGCTGGAGTTGTAACTCAACAGTAAAGCATCTGTGTAGGAAGTTTAAGGCCCTTAGTTTACCCTACATGCACATAGACACAAACAGACATAGACACAGACACACACACACACAGACACACACACACACACACACCACCATGACATTTACTAGAGATAGTAAAGATTTCCCACAGATTTCCTTTAAGAAATAATTTTCATGATGATCAGCCAATTTTCAGCCTTCAGAGGAAAACAGGCAAGGAAATTACAGTGCTGTGTCTTGGGACAGTGGGAAGTAGAGGCAGGATGGAAAGATTATCTCATAAACCAGGACAGCAACTGCTGACTTAATTTTATTAGCAATGGGAAAGCATGTGAAACATTTCACAGGCCAAACAATGCAAGATGTGAATAACTATTCACATATTAGAACATCTTGGGTAGGGATTCCTGGAAGGCACTACACTAGTAATAGAAAACTTTATACATCTGAACATACTGTATCAAGTTCTGTCATGATGTTGTCGTAGGCTACATTGTGTTTTAATTATACAATGTAAACAAGTTGAATTCTGTAAGTATGGCATAGTCATAAATTCTAGGGCCAAGCAAATAGAATCTGAACTCTATCACCTTATAGCTGTGCAGCCTTGGGACTTGGACAAGCATATGTGAATCTGTTTCTTTTTATTTCCAAAACTGAGGTTATTATAGATTGTATTGACTCAATTTCTTCAGGTTCACATGAGGTGTATGTAAATTTGTGAAAGATTTACAGGGGTTCTTAGAATCCTGTTAATACTAGAATCCTGTTAATACTGTAAAAGTGCTTGTTAAAGAACATCCATTAAATACAATAGAAATGCATATGTTCTCACTATCAGAGTACTAGAGAAACCTCTGAGACACCTGACCAGGTGCAGCAGTTGTGCTTTGGCTCATCCAGTTTCCAGTTTCTCTCTTTCTTGAAGGTGGAGTTAGTTATACCAGTTTCTGCTTTTTTAAAAATTTTCCTTCAGCCCATGCAGTCCTAAGGCATGCACATGAGCACACAGTTCATGGGATTCCATGTGTATCCTCAATGGCTTCCCATTGCCCTTAGAATAAATTCCTGAATGGGATCTATGAGGGTAGGAGAGACTCAGATCCTGCACACTCCTCTTCTCCTTTCTAAGCTCCAGCCACTCAGCTTTTCTTCCAATGCAGACTTACATGATGGGGTTGTTTCCCTTCCATTCCAGACAGTCGTTCTGTGTATGTTCTTATCCTTCTCCTGAAAAATAAGTCTTCATTCTTCTGAATTTAGTGAAAGAGTCACACTTATAACCTTTCTAACTTTTAGGGCTATGTTTCATTTACTGTTAGAGACTCTCAAAGTACCGTGGATCTCTTTATAGCATTTCTCTCTCTCTTTCTTTCTTTCTTTCTTTCTTTCTGTCCCTCCCTCCTTTCCTTCCTTCCTTCCTTTCTTCCTCTCTCTCTCTTTCTTTCTTTCTCTCTCTTCCCCCTCTCTTTTTCTTTCTTTCTTTTTCAGTTAGTTGTGGGGCTTGAACTCAGGGCCTGGGCACTATCCCTGAGGTTTTTCTCCAAGGTTAGCACTTTACCGCTTTGAGCTATGCCACTTCCAGTTTTCTGCTGGTTCATTGGAAACAAGAATCTCACAGACTTTTCTTCTTAGGCTGACTTTGAACCACAATCCTCAGATCTCAGCTTTCTGAGTAGCTAGCATTATAGACATGAGCCACAGATGCCTGGCCTTTTCCGAGGGCATCCAAGCTAGTCAGTGCAGAAAATGCTCTTGTTACACCAAGATCCTCACTCATGTCTCTTTGCAAATGCATTTGCTCTAAGTTCCCATTCTTTGCCCTTTTGTTTAAAACAAAGGCATTTCTATAGAGGCTTTCAATGTATGCTGCAGAATCCTGGCTGCCAGCTTCCCTCTTTGCCCTTGAAATGACCGAGCAGTATTGTATGTCTCTGGTGCCTCCTGCGGATTAAGGCCTCTGCTGTCCTTTGCACTCTGTGTACTGGCCTTGCAAAGGAGGGATTTAGTAGTCCTCTTAGAGGAAGAATGCCTTCTGAGCAGGCCTGTTTAAAGCAAATGTTTGTTTGTTTGTTTGTTTTTGGTAGTCAGTATTTAAGGCTTCCTATGAGCAAAGAGTGATTTCTGACTCTATCGTCCTGCACCGCAGTATAGAAAGCGATCATATTTATAGACCACAGTTAAGGAAAATGAGCACAATGGTTCAAGATCTGAGGTGACTCTGGCTGGGACTCTGGCTGACCTGAGTCCGGTGCTCACTAGGCTAAGCACAAGGAGCACAGGTATGGCCCGTTCTGTACTGCAGCACAGTGTCTGGAGCTCTTACCTACAGGAGAAGAAGCCTCCCAGCTTAACTCCCCATTCTCACCAGCGTTTTGATTACTCCTCGGTCTTCACTCCTTTAATTCCCTAGAGTGTGATCCACCATTTCCTCTGGGTTGGGCCTTAGCTTCCTGTGTGGATTGTGTTCACTGCCCACGTGTTCTGGGCAGTGTCGTGGAAGTCTACTCAGATGTATTCAAGCTGAGTAAGTGCCTCCATTTCATAATTCTGCATCAGCACCCAATCTATTCATTTGTCAGTTTGTTTGTTTTTAGTAAAATCAGTCCTGAGGCTTGAACTCAGGGTCTGGGTGCTGTCCCTGAGTTTTCTTGCTCAAGGTTAGCACTCATCACTTTTTTTTTTGTATGATAATTGGAGATAAGAATCTCATTGACTTTTCTATTTGGGTTGGCTTCAAACTGTGATCCTCTGATTTTAGCCTCCTGAGTAGCTAGGATGACAGGTGTGAGCCACTGGTGCGTGACATTTGTCCTAATTTAAACATACATAACTTAAAATAATCAAGACCGTTAGTAAGTGAGTTTTTTTGGAGCTAGAAATCTTATTTTTCAACCCTGAACATTAGCACAGGGATTAGTACATACGAAGGACTGAATATAACATTTTAAAAGGAAATTTGCATGCACTGACTTTTTAGTTTTACTCATTATCTTTTATTTATTAATTTTTCTCTCTACTGGTGATTGAAGTAAGGATACTGGCCTGGTTAGACAAAGATTTCACTACTTGAGCTATATATGCAGTCAGCATTGCTAATTACATTCCTGAGTAACAAAGCACAGTGTTTTCCCGTTAAACGGCCCTGATCTACAGACTATCTTTAACATTTTTATTATTTTACAAGTATGGAAGCAAAGGGGTAAATGATGTATTGAGTCATCCACTAGGGCAAACAGGGACTTGTTTCCCATAAATCATGCACTCCAAGCAAAATGAGGAATCCTTAAAACCTGGTTTATAAAGATTATACACGCAGACACACATACATACACACACACGCACACAAGTTCAAGTCTATTCTTTCAAGTTGCTTTATAGTACACTTTTGTGTTGGACAAGAGAACAAACAAGAATTATTTTCACATATTTTGTATTTCTATATACTATTTGATGTAAACTTAATATGGTCATCCTCATTTGGTGATGACAGTTGAAGTTTAGTAATTATTTTTTTTTAAATGGGAAACACTTTCACAAACCTACTACTAATCACTTTTAAAACTCACCATTTCAATAATTTGAAGATTATTCTTCTGACAATTATTAATATGTAGAAAATGTTTTTTATAACTCAAATAATTAGTATTATTAAAGAATGGCTCAAAAGCCATGATTTATAAGTCACATAATTAGTAACTTTACTTTTCAAAGACTGTTTCCTAAAAAACTGAGAGTTTATTAAAGGTATTTTCTGTTTAATTTCATAACCTAGTGAAATATTATCCAAGACTTTTCTCCTTTTTTCTTACCTTAAGCCTACATGCATGTATCAAAATGATGATTATACCCTTTACTGAAGAGAGGAATTTCATGCTTGAAGTCTAGACTTGAAATATTCATAGAATTAACTTTTTCAGACATAGGAGATATTCAGATTATCCTGAAAGCATTAGAGACAATCATGTCATGAGTGTACTCCATAATTAGTTTAAAAAGAAATTTGAGTTTGGTAGAAATCAAATATGATCATTATATTGTGTTTATTTCAGGACACTATCCAAAAGTTCTTACTTAAAAACTGTAGACAAATAAACACTTCCAATTTTTGTAAAAAAGTACTATTATTCTATTAAGAAGAACGATGATTCCTTTTGTATGACTTTTACTTATAGCTATTATTGAAGACTTGAGTATAATTGCATTCTTGTTAGAAATTCTTACATGTTGAAATATGTGTTAATAAAGTACAAAATATGCACAGAACTATTTCAAGTGATTTAAATTTACCAGACAAATACAATAACCGTACACATGTATGTTTCTCCATTGTGTTTTTTATTTAGTGTATTTTGAATGAAAAGAATCATATGTGCACACACATGGACACAAAATCAATGTGTTTGGAAATCACATCCCGCTAGCAACGAAAACGTTTGATGCTCATTGAACAAATGAAAATGACTTGATAAGGTATTGATTTGTTTCAAGAAAACATGGATTCAAATGACTTCATAGTTCTCAACTACCAAGGTACACTTCCCATGTGAATAATCTTGCAGTATGCCCCCTTATATTAATTTTAACAGTGAATTAGATATGACAACCAACTATTCAAGTATTTACCTTAATCTACTTTAATATGCTTGTAAACATCTCATTTTCTCTCACACTTTGGATTAAATCTCACTTAAGATCTGGTTTCTTTAAATGAAAATTTATCTAGAATCTGATTAATTTTCAGCATTTCTAAGACTATCACCCCAAGTTGACTCCCTGTCCATTCTAGCCTGGACTTTAACAAGAGTCCTTAACTATGGTCTTTTAGATCTGCCTTTATACATCTTTGCTCATAGATCTGTCTACAAAGCAACTAGAGTGATCTGGTTAGAGCTGAAGGCAGATGATGACGGTGATGATGTTGGTGATGGTACTGATGATGATGGTGGTGGTGGTGTTTGTGTTGATAGTGATGATGAGGACTTTCCATCCCAGGTCTCATTCTTTGTTCAGCGAAAATATCAAAATATCTATAATATTCTGCAATTTCCTACTTGATCCGTTTCCTACCTACCACTTCCCTAGGCTTCTCTTCTGTTTCCCCCTGGTTTATCCTGCTCTGGTCACACTGAGCTCATTCTTTCAAGATGTACACTTTAACCTCAAGGTCTCTTCATTACACATGCTGGTCATTTCCTTAAATGATTTAGCAACCATTTTTCTCATCTTCTTCCAGTCTTGTTTTAAATATCTCCTCTCAGTGAAGCTTTTCATCAAGTACCTACTTAATAAAAAAAAAAAATCAACATCCCAAGCTAAGAATTCTTATTCTCCTTCTCTGCTTTATTTTTGATGCATGGAATAAATCATATTTGAATCTACTATATTATTTGTTTAATTTACTCATTTTATTTTTTGTGTTTCTCACCATAGAACACCAACATTCTGAAGACAAGGCTAGTGTGCTGTTTCATATCAATTTGGATTAGATTTTGTGCTTAGTACATATTTGTTGACTAGATACATAGTTGGGTAATTGTAACAATTTGTTTTATTGTATTTTACTTGCTGGTTATGGGACTTGAATTCAGGGCCTGGGCACTGTTCCTGAGCTGTTTTGCTCAAGGCTAGATCTCTACCACTTTGAGCCATAGCATCACTTCTGGTTTTTGAGTAGTTAATTGGGGATAAGAGTCTTACAGGGACTTTTCTGCCCAGGCTGGCTTCAAACTGTGGCCCTCAGCTCTCAGCCTCCTGAGGAGCTAGGATTACAGGCACGAGCCTCCAGTACCGACCAAAAATGTTCCTTAGAAATGAAAACACCTAACATAATATAGTAATATTTGTTGAAGTGGGTTTACTGAAAGTGCATCTGAAACTATACTCTGTGGAAAGATATCTATACATTGTTTCAATATAATTCTTAAGTAGTTAATATTTTTGAAAGCTGCTTATTTGAAATGAAAGTTCAAGAAACTTTTTGTAAATATGTGTTTCTTATAGCTTGCATTAGGTTCTGATTCAAAATGGATGCAAATGTGCATAATGGCACCTAAAATATTCTTTTCAGAGTAAACTAAAATTAAGGTTATGATTCTGTGATCTGCTGCTAGAATTTGCTTTTTCTTGGATCTTGTGGGGGAAAGAGCTTGGCACTTTGTTCCCCTGCTGCTACAGTGTTCAACCTGCTCCCATCACAAGCTCCTGCAGATGGAAGTGTAATTGTGTGGAAGGTGAATTGATTGCAATTAACCTCCAGACTTACCCTCAGGCTGGGGTATTCTACATCCTTGACTAGGAATGTGCCACCAGGGCCATAATACAGAGATGATGAATACATATATCATACAGCAAAACACATATATTATGGGATAAAGTACATAAATCATGTAGAAAAACATGCATTATACTGAGATGATCAAATTATAAATGAAGCACATAAATCATAAGATTACACTGTTGAATTGTATCAGGAAACATAAATTATAAAGTGAAATCCCAGGGTTACTGGAGGGTTCACTGAATAATGAAATGAGCTCCTATAACTTAAGGTAAAGTGAAGTATCTCAGTGCAACCCCATTGTACCTTATGTTGGAGATTCCAAGTAATGCAATTATATCTCCTGTACCTCTGTACCCAAAGGCTCCAGTGAGCACAACATGGGGGAGGGGAAATAAACACACTGCAAATGCAAGCTTGAATGACAACGTTCTGTAAGAAAAATTTAAAAATAGTAGCTTTTGAATATGATGAACTTCACTAGTGAAGTTTTCAAGTCAAGTTGGAAAGAATGGCAATTCCCAAGTCAGCTCCAAACAGCAGGACAATGTCTCCTTCAAAAATGAAGAACGTCTTTTTAAAAGTCATTATTAAGTATTTGTACAAAAGAATTGCCATTTAACGAAGTAGTTTATGATTACGGTGCATCTTGATCAACCTCATCCCTTTCAACGGCCTCACCCTCCCAACTCACCCCTTCCTTCACTTTTCTGGACTTTGTAGGGTATCCATTGAATTCTTGACCGCCTTCTCCCTGTCTTCTCTTCTTCCTTTGTCTACCCCTCTTCCCTTCACCCCACTCCACCCCTTTCAAGTGTCTGTTTCCTTTTGTTGAACTTTGTCTTTGACTTTCAAAGGAATGAAACAATTGGAGTTCTCCCTTGAATCTACCATATTTCAGCTGGCTTTTAAAAAGATTCTAAAAAGAGGTAAAATTTTAAATCAATTTTCTCTCATTGTAAATAAGCAATTAAATTGTGTTTGATATGTTATATTAATAATGAACAAAATATTAATTTTATATTGTATACATGGAGACTTTGTCTTCCTTTGGAAATGAGTTATTTCTCATACATTGATCTTTTTGCTTTGCTTTGTGTGTGTGTGGGTGTGTGGGTGTGTGTGTGCACGCGCGCACGCATGCGCCACACCTGCATGCATGTGTGTATCAGTACTGGTGCGGTGCTTGAATTCAGGGCATGGGTGTTTGTCTCTCAGGGTTTTTTCCTCAAAGCTAGCACTCTACCACTTTAACCACACTTTCAGCCTCTATTTCCAGCGTTTTGCTGGCTAATGGGAGATAAGAGTCTCACTGATTTTCTTGCCCCAGCTGGATTCAAAGCACAATCTTCAGATCTCACCCTCCTGAGTAGTTAGGACTACAGGTGTGAGCCACCTGTATTCACCAGTGCTTGGTTCCCTTTGCTTTTTGGTTGAACTCATGTATTAATATGCTCAAAGAGAAGCAAAGTGAAAGAGATAACTCTGTCTTACTCTTAGTTTATTTTCACTGTATGTCTTTATTTATTATAACTACATTCAGGCAAAGAAAATAGCATATTGATGACACATGCCTTTGTGGCAAAACTGTACAAAAAGCAATGGATTAATTAACTCAAAATTCTTGACTTTATTTTAAATCTCAAAACAAAGTAAAAAAAAGAGGCCCCTGGGCGTACCTTCCAGAGGAACTCAGTCTAGGTCAGGTTTTTAGTCACACTAGAACACAAAAAACAAATCAGATCAATTTTGCAAAGTTTTCAGTGCAATGTTTGTCCACATGAATTATATTCTCACTAAAGCAAGAGACCTGACTTCATACTATCCCAGCTTTGGTGAGTTAGGGTTATGGTCAAAGCTGGGTGTGCAGAGGGATTCCTTAGTCATAAACAAAGTGTTTGACCCTTGCTATTCCCCAGGGCAATAGAGAGCCAGAGCTAACTGAATTTATGCAGTGGAAATTGATAGTTTATTGCTGACCCTGGAGGGGCAGGGGCTTTGCCTTCCATCCTATTTCTGACTCTTGTTGGCATTTGTTACTGCAGATAAAGGTAGATTGTGTCAAGATGTGCTGCTGGTTGTAGAATACAATTGTGTCAAATGCAAGTGGTAAATTTTATTTGAAAGGAAGCAATAAATTGGCCCCCTCTAAATGCTTCTTACCATCTCTAAGCATCATATTTCAATTTCCCACGGCTCTTCATACTTAATTCTGGTTACCACATTGGTGTAAAAGATGTTCAGTGTTATATCCTGTTAATTTTGCTTGTAGTAGAAACGGAAAAGTGGAAGGCAAATAGAACTCCTTTTTTGAGACAGCACATCAAGTACACAATAATCATAAGCAAATTTAATCCATAAAATGTTTTTATTATGTTTAAATCCAGTCTTGCCCTGCTAGCCCAAATGGATTCATCTCCAAAATATCCATAAATGGTTAAATTTGTTCAATAAAAGTATAGTCATTTTACTCTATGATCTATGTGTTTCATTAGTTGAGGTACACATTTTGCAATAATAAATGTGCTTCAGTAAATGATCTATGCATTTCTTCCTGAAATGTATGTGTTTCAGGAGAAAAGGTATGTGTTCATCAACTATGAATAATGCTCCTAACGGCAGCACATTATATTACTTGGCTGGTATCAGCACAGCATTAAAGCTCCTTTCCCTCATGACCATGAGCAATGCTTTTGCAAGAAGATAGACCTTAGATCTTGTCAGCCTCACATGTTGGCTGCACACACGTGTAAAACCTGCAGCCTTTGGCCACACAAATAGGAGAAGATATGACTCATTTGTAGGTGAAAAATGTTTGTTAAATAAACAAGAAACAAGGAACCATTTTCCCCCATACTCAGACCCTTTATAACCCGGAGGAAGAGAACAAATTCAAGCAGACCTAAATGAGGTCTTGCTGTTCTTCCATTTACTTCAACTAAACATTATCAGGGATGGAGGATGAAATCACATAATTTCAAGTTAAACATTCAGAAGCTCTTTAAAATTTTATATGGTCGATCTATTAAAAATGCCACCGATTTTCTGATTATGTAAAATTGGTGTCCAAAATGATGAAGTGAAATTATATGAAGTGAAATCAATTACTTAAACATTAAATACATTAACCCATCTGTGAAAGGTAGTATTGCTTTCTCATAGCTAAGAGGTTCATTCATGATATTTCACAACATGCAGTAAAAGGGATTTTTGTTAGTATATCATAATACACAGTGATTAACTTTTTGATCAATTAAACATCAAACAACAATTACCCAACTGAAATCTTCAACCAATTTTATTTTTTATGTTTTTTTATTGTGAAAATACTGTACAGAGGGGTTACAGTTACATGAGCAAGGTAATGAGTACATTTCTTATCAAGCATTGTTGCCTCCTTTTTTGTTTTTCCCTACCATCCCTTCCCTCCCACCTCCACAACTACATTCCCTCCTCCCCACACTCCCCTCCCCCACCCTTCTCCTCCTCTCCTTCCCCACCCACCTCCTTCCCCACCCAACTAAATTGTGAAGTTCGTTGTTCAACAGTGTCTTGTACATCTCATTGTTACAATGGGTCAACCTGTATCTATTTAAGCATTTTGTTCTTTCCCTTCCCCTCCCCAAATTATACACATATCAAATACAGTGAAAACCGGGAATATACTGTAGGGGAGGAACATACAAAGCAACAAAAATAATCACATGGTACCTTAGAAATACGTTAGAAACAATAGCAAGAAAGAAAAAGCCACTGTGTCCCTATCTTGGGGTTCATTTCACCTAACATCATCTTAGCTTTTGACCTTTTCTACTTGTCCCAGACATATACTAGTTATTGCAAATAAGGGAAACCATGGGACCTATGTTTCTTTGGGCCTGGCTTACTTCACTTAATATAATTTTTTCCAAGTCTTTCCATTTCCTAACAAATGGGGCAATGTCATTCTTTCTGATGGAGGCATAAAATTCATATATATATATATATATATATATATATATATATATATACACACACACATATCACATTTTCTTGATCCATTCATCTACTGAGGGGCATCTGGGTTGGTTCCATAGCTTAGCCATGGTAAATAATGCTGCAATAAACATAGTTGTGCTGGTAGCTTTAGTATGGTCTTGTTTATGATCATTTGGGTAAATGCCTAAAAGTGGGATTGCTGGATTGTAAGGGAGCTCTATGTGTAGTCTTTTAAGGAACCTTTATATTGCTTTCCAAAGTGGTTGAACAAGTTTACACTCCCACCAACAATGCAGTAGGGTTCCTTTTGATCACATCTAATAACACATCTGTTGTTATTAGATTTCTTGATTCTAGCCATTCTAACTGGAGTGAGGTGGAATCTCAATGTTGTTTTGATTTACATTTCTTTTATGGCTAGAGAGGTTGAGCATTTCTTCATGTGTCTATTGGCCATTCTTATTTTCTCTTCAGAGAAGTTTCTCTTTAAATCTTTAGCCCACTTATTTATTGGGCAGTTGTTTCTTTGAGGATTTGTTGTTAGTGGATTTCATTTTTTGAGTTCCAGGTATATTTTAGATATGAGACCCTTATCCATTGTATGGCTAGTGAAGATCTTCTCCCAATCCATGGACTTTCTATTAAGCTACCAATTCTATTTTTGAGAAACATAAGCAACAACTAACAAACTTTGATAGATACCCATTTTTCTCAAAAAAAGAAAAATCTGACTTCCATATTAAATCTGATTTACTATATTAAAATTTGACTTATTCTTACATATGACCATTAATTTCAGGATTGTAATCTTTATATGCTTTTTTCATCTTCAGAGCCTGAAATCCAACACACAGACTATTTGTTCATATTGTCATGAACAGATGGAATGAATTATGATCTGATCTTCATGTAAATGTGTTAATTATGACAGAATCACTTATTTCCCACAGATTAAAACTAATGCTTTGTATATGAACTTTCCATTTAAAACTCATTTTTCAACAAATACTGAACACTCGCATGTATGATATCAAATGATTCATTATACATGTCTCCATTTAGTGACCTAATTTTCTCTCTACCCAACATCTGTCCTTGCAGTTATTTCTTTCACTTGTTTCTGACTTTTACATTTTTTATTTACTGGAATGACTGAAACTTGGGATTTATTTTTTATTCCTTTACAAATTAGAAATTTCTATAGATCTTATCTGTTGTCAAATCATTCATCTCATCTTTGAGATATACTCCAAATAATCTATATTAAATAGATCTAAAATATGTGGAGCTTTGGAAAATTGTTACAACTTTTTTAGATGAGAATATTTTGATGATGTCCAATTTATTTGTGTGTGTGTGTGCTGGTCTTGAGGCTTGAACTCAGCACTGTCTCTGAACTTTTTGCTCAAGGCTAGCACAGCTCCAATGTCAGCTTTTTTTTGAGTAGTTTATTGGAGATAAAAATCTCAGCTTTCCGGCCAAGCTGGCTTCAATCCTGGATCTTCAGTTCTCAGCAGCTTGAGTCACTAGGATGACAGTGCCTAGCTCATATTCAAAATTTTTAAAAAATGTCAACAAGCACACTTGAAAAGAAAGTTTCTGTGCAACAGCAATCTTTTAATAAAATTAGTTCAGCACTTACAGCAGTTGAATCCAATCTATGCATGACATGAAACTGGGTCAGTTGCTAATATTTTAAGAGATCCAGAATCCATTAAAAACACTTTAAAAAGTCAGTTCATATGCAGGCATCAGACAGAGTCTATTTCTTTAATTCACACTAAGTATGTTTTAGTGACCTTGTGAATTAAGTGAGTTTATGAAATATTGCAATGGTTTTGCCAGATGGTTTGGATATTATTAGTGGATCATTTCTTTATGGTATCCTGTAAACTGTTACTTGAAAATAGAAGCAGAAATTGTAGTTAGTGTGTTTTTAGATATTCTCACAGGGAAAATTTGAAGCTGAGGTTGAATTTCCCTCTGACCAATTTAGATTAATACCGTCAATGACAGGTTATATCTAGCTAAGAAAGTCCTCATGGCCGTAGAGGAGTTATATGTTAATACTTCATAAGAAGTTCTTTGACTTGAAATTGTTACTTCTTTGCAAGTAATTTCATGTTTGAAGAAAATCTCTGGTAGATGTTTTTAGACTAAAACTGAGAGTTAAACTGAATCGAATGTTTCTCAGTTTGTCAGGAAATGCAATGACATATATTCCTATCTTGAAAACTATTCCTAGATTGTTGTGACAATAAATTTTGTACAAATAGACCCCTAATATGTTAATAATGTTTGAAGACTATTTAAAGAATAGGATTTTAAAAAGTAACCCATATTGATTCTGATTATCCTATTTTACTGATAATGTCACTATATAACATTCACAGAATCCTCCTTGAGATCTGAATTGGTGCTTTGTGAATGAAATCCAGGTCTGTCATTGTCTGTATTCTGGAAGTTTCTAGCTCTGGATAACTTGGCATCTTTCCTGAAGTTTCTACAATACTTTGAGAGCTATGTTTTTGTTTTGCTACAAAAAATTCTCCAAACATTATGGGGGTACAATAGAAGTTGCATATTAAACACAACTTGGATGTTCCTTTAAGATTTTTGTGCAGATGTTAATACATGTTAAAGTGATGTTAAAACCAGGTTAGATTCGGGAAAATACACCTCAAATTGCTAGAGAGTTTCACAGTGACATTTTGGTCATCAGCTATAGCCATTATCTGGGGATAAATCAATTTTCAGCAGCTGTGGACAGCTATTTGAGTGCAGAGCAGAGAAGCTTAACTGTAGAAGCATGTTGGATGTTAAAAGGCCAGGGCCCTGCTGACTACACAGAAGGAATGTGTGTGCGTGTGTGTGCGTGTGTGTGTGTGTGCGTGTGTGTGCGTGCGTGTGTGCGCCTGTGTTTAATGCAAAATTATAGCATCACATTTATACTGCCTAGCTAGGCATTCGTGCAATTCTTCTTTCCAAATAACAGATTTGATGTTTTCTTTGTTATCCTTTTTAAAAAATAGTTCATATTATAGCATCCTGTCTAAATCTATTTTTTTTTTCTTTTGGCAAATAATTCTCTTCAGAGGTTCAGTTACTGCTTCTGGCAATGGCAGAACTAGCACTTTTATGGTCTTTTAATCTGTGAGAAGGACTGTCCTTGGTTCCCTTAAAAGGTCAATATCAAGTACAGAGTTTTCTTCCACTGTAAGCAGAATGGTATTCAACTTGATAAGGTGTCTTGACAGAACATTATATCAAAATAAAGGAGGCATACATGCCAAAGTTATAGATTAGGGTATGTATGACCTAGAATTTGCAATAACTTTGCTTTTATGCTTTTTTTTTAAACTTATTTCCCAAGCTTGACTTCTTTCCCCCCACCCCTCTCTTTTTCCTTTTCTTTTGTGTGCTGGTCCTGGGGCTTGAACTCAGGGCCTGAGCACCCATTAGGTTAAGGATAGGGCTTGATCTTGAGCCACAGCTCCACTTCCAGCTTTTTGGTGGCTAATTGGAAATAAAAGACTGATGGATCTTTCCTACCCAGGCTGACTTTAAACTACAATCTTCAAATCTCATCCAAGTGTGTTTTTGTTTAAGACATAAAACATTTGCAGCTTTGGGTTTTAAGTTCATACCTAGGCATATCTAGTGATAAATGATGGACAGAGCATTATTATAGAAAAATATCTTTCTGAATAAAGTTAGAAATCATAGATTCAAGTTCAAAAGTGCATCCATGTGGTTTATTGCATATGCATATATATATGTGCACAGTATAGAGTATGTATATAACCTCAAATGTTTGAGATAATGAGTAAGCATCATTTATATTCAGTAGGGTGACGTAATATAATACAAGCAATTTGGGATGTGAAAATGAGAATAACGAATTCTGTCAGGGTGCAGAGAAGAGTCTTTGTAAATAAATTAATGTCACAAGAGATGTGCCATTGTGGTTGGGATTCACTTCAGTATTGGACTAACTTTAACAGTTATCACTCAATGAAAAAAATGAAATGTTTTAGTTCCCCAACAAATGTTAAATGTAATAATCAAGTTAATGGTAAGAAAATATTTTCACCATTTTTCAGGAGAAATAAGACTTATTTATATAGGTTAACTATAGTTGCTCCCAAAAACTGTGGATTCACTAGTGTTAAATCTTTATGTTAAATAACTATTTAAAATTTGTTCTTGTGCTAATTTTTCAAACACATTGAGTTAAATTAGTATATATATATATATATATATATATATATATATATATATGTCATGAGGATTATTTGTTGGTTATATACAAATATTTTTGTGGAGACACAGCCTCTGTACTATGTTAATAATACTCTTTAAATTATAGTCAAAATGAGGTTTTACTGGGGTTCAAACTCAGGGTCTTGGGCTTGCTAGGTGGGCATATAATCTTTTCTGCTTAGTTATTTTCCAAAGGGCCTTATGTTTTATGCAGGAAATCTTGTTTGTGACTTTTTTCATTTCCCACATAGCTGGGTTGATAGACACACCACCATGTCCTCCTTTTACCTCTGCATTCTGAGTAGAAAGAATTACAGCTTTGAGACACTCACATGGACTAATTTGAGAAAATGTGAGCAAAAATACTTAGCTTCACACACACACACACACACACACACACACACACACACACAGAGCTAATAAGGGCCATAAGAAGTAGCAATGTCAATTTATTAGTACATAAATCATGTTCTTGACCAGTGGCTTTCCTTTAAAATGTATAGAAATATCATTTTTGCATATTGTGGTAAAATTCTAAACTCAAAATCCCCCAGAAAGTCCTGAGAAAAAACACTTAATCCAAATTATGAGTTGAAGGATATTTCTATTGAGGCTTATGTTATCAAATTGCTAATAAACTCTCAAAAACAACAGACGTCTAACAAAATGATTACTAGATCTATGTTAAGGAAATGATAAAACTTTGATGAAAGAAGTCAGATAAGTCCTAATAAGTGAAGAAATATTATATATCCATAGATAGGAAGACTCAATGTTTTCATATATTAAATTATTCCAAGCTTGACTTAGGCATTTAATGTAATATCAATAAAAGCTCCAGTCATTGCCTGGCTCCAGTGGCTCATGCCTGTAAGCCTAGCTACTCAGGAAGCTAAGGACTGAGAATCAGTTCAAATCTGGCTCAGGCAAGAAAGCCTGTGAGATTCTTATCCCCAATTAACTACCAAGAAAGCTGGAAGTAGACCTATGGCTCAAAGAGTAGAGTGCTAGCTTCAAGCAAAAAAGACAGGTCCCTGGCCCTGAGTTCAACTCCAGGATTGGCTTGCATTCTCTCTCTCTCTCTCTCTCTCTCTCTCACACACACACACACACACACACACACTCTCACACACACACACACTCTCTCTCTCTCTCTCTCTTTCACACACACACACACAAACACAAAACAAAGAACAACATCAACAAAAATCCCTGCAATTTCTTTAATGGAAGTCAATAAATTTTAATTCTAAAGTTTACATGAAGAAGCAAAAGATCCAAAATAGCCAAGAATACTGAAGGAAATCCAACAACAATCTCAAAACTTTATTACTAATAATAGAGAAAATGTGGGTGGAGGAGCAGTAATTATATGTGAAACTGCATACTTCTCAATTTTTGTATAAGCATAAAACTGCTCCCAAAATAAAGTCTTTAATCAGATTTTTTACAGATACTTCCTCCAAGTCGGGCTTTTGTTTTCATTCTCTTGACTGTATCTCTTGCACAGCCAAAGTTTTAATTTTAATGAAGACCAGCTTGTTAATTTTTTCCTTCGAAGATTATGCTTTTGTTGTTTTATTTAAAAAGTCATTGTAAGTCTAACATCACTAAAATTTTTTATTTTTTTTTGATTATGAAAATACTGTACAGAGGGGTTACAATTACATGGGCAAGATAATGAGTACATTTCTTATCAAGCATTGTAGCCTCCTCCTTTGTTTCCCCTTCCCATCCCTTCCCATCCTCCCCCTCCCCCCACCCAATCCTTCTCCCCCACATCACTAAAATTTTATCTTTCATTATAACTATAACCCTCCATGTGAACTTCCAGGAAATTTCCATTATTTTACTTTACATTTACGTTTCTTATCTACTAAAGTTGATTCGTTGCACATAATGTATCTTTTGTATGTCCATGTCCAGCAGTTCCAGAATATCTTTTGCTGAAAAGATAAAATCTGCTTCATTGTTACAACTTTGCTTTTCTGCCAAAGATCAGTTGGCTCCATTTACATAGCTCTCTCTGATCTATTCTATTGATATATTTATTTATTCTTTCACCACATACTAACCTATCTTCATAATTGAGGGTTTAGAATACAGGAAATTAGGAAGCACTAGGCCTCAAACTTTGTCCTTTTTCTTCAGGATTGTCTTTGTAGACTGTATATCTTGACTCTCCTTATCAACTTCAGCATCAGTTTGTCAATATACATCTAACTATCTATTTATTTGGACAATGATTGGGATTTCATTAAATCTGTAGATCAGTGTTAGAGGAACTGCTATACTGAAACTATTGAGTCTTCCTACACTTAAGCATAGGACATATTCTTACTTTTTTTGAATCTTGGCTTTCTCTCACCAATTTTTATAGTTTTCCTCATGTAAGAGTTGACAATGTACATCCACACAAAACCCCACATATGAATGATCATGGCAACATTGCTCATGATTCCATCAAACTTCAATTCATAAAAATGTCTTACAGATTAATAAGCCATGGAAATCCAGACAATACAAAATTATTCAATGTTAAAATGAAATGAGTTATCAAGCTATAAGAAGACAGGAAACTTAAATGCATATTAGCAGGCTTAAAAGAACTAATATACAATCCTTACATGCTGAGTGATTACAGTGATATTCTGTAAAAGGCAAAATTATGGAGATAAAAAAGAATCAGTATTTGCCCAGGATCTGGGAGAAAGGGGCTAGTAAATTGGGCACAAGGTATATTTTGGATAATAATTTATTTTGTATGATACTAAAATATTGCTACATGTTGTTATAAATTTGTCAAACCCAAATTGTATATAATTTGCATTGCCAGGCATGAACTCTCATGTACCCTGTGAACTCTGAGTGTTGATATAATTATGTGTTAGTGTTGGTTCATCAATTGTAATGAGTAATCCTTCTGGTGTAATGTTGATCATGGAGGTAGACAATGTATGTGCTGGAGATAGAACTACATTGGAAATTTATGTGCTTTTCCCAAATTTTGTTATGAGCCTAAATGTTAACTAAAACATAGACCTACAAGATTAAGGAAAAAATTAAATTGTAGTAATGAAATAAAATACGTTTTCACCAAACTTTATATTGAGGTAAGCTCAAAGAAATATGAAAATGCTTTATTTTTTTGCATACTTTGTAAACTGAATATAATTGGCCACATTGTTGAGTTGTGTATTGCTTTATGCCCCTTAGCTCATGAGAATAATTTAAATGTTATAGATTGTTGTAATGAGCAATATTGATTTATTGAGTGCTTGAAAGATTCATCTCTTTAAGACTTCTGCAACTGTTTTCTGTAGTTTATATGCATCTTTATCTTTCTTGGAAGGTCTCATCACAAATTAGTAGGATTCTTTCAATATTTGTGATGAGCAGGTGTATACTTGAATTATTTGTATCATTTTCAGAAGGCCTTGGCAAGCAGAACTCCTTGTGCTATATATCTGCAGTGGTAGAGTCTATAAAGTATTAGGATTTTGGTTGGATGCAGGTGGCTCAGACCTGTAATCCTTGTTGCTCAGCATACTGAGATCTGAGGAGCATGGTTCAAAGCCAGTCCAGGCAAGAAAGTCCATGAGACTCTTATCTCCAATAAACTACCAAAAAAGGTGGAAATGGAACTGGGGCTCAAGTGGTAGAGTGCTAGTCTTGAGCAAAAGAAGCTAAGGGACAGCACCAGGCCCTACATTCAAGCCCCAGGACTGGCACCAAAGACAAGACAAAACAAGAAACAACCCCAAAACAACAACAACAAACCCAAAAATGCAAAACTGTATTTGGTTTTTAGTTAGTTGATATTGTCAACATTTAATCTTTTTGCCCCATTGTTGCATGTTTTCATATTCTCGTAATTGTTTTAAAAATTCTAAACATTGCTGTAACCCATAGTTTGCAGTTTATAGCTCTGGGATATGTAACCATTTTCTAGAAGGGCTACATGTTAGGTATTTTAGACTGTGGATAAGAAGGTCCCTTTTATAACTACCAAATTGTGTTCTATACTGGAGAAGATATAACTAAAATATTTAAACAAATAAAAACATGTCTATGTTG
This sequence comes from Dipodomys spectabilis, assembly GCF_019054845.1. NCBI lineage: Eukaryota > Metazoa > Chordata > Mammalia > Rodentia > Heteromyidae > Dipodomys > Dipodomys spectabilis. The sequence goes on from NW_024870974.1 coordinate 5,166,009, forward strand.
CAATTTTGCTTTTTCTACAAGGCCAGGTGTACTACTGGACAGTATGTTTTGCCCAACCCTGTTTTTGAGTTTACCATTGTATTATAAGTGGAGTTTGATGACTAGATTCTTCTTCTTGTCCTGTCAGTCTTGTTTGTTGTTTGTTTTGAGGGCTCCATATCAGTTTGGGGCTTAGTTCTTCCTGGGTATTTTCTTATAGCTATAATGTGTAGACAGTTTAGATATCTCCTGAAGGGTGCAGTTGTTTGGCAGTTTCTGAGGCTGGTTATAATTTCTGGTGTCACCAGCCAAACAGCAAGTGATTACCCATGGAATTTTAGTTTCTTCTCTACATTCTCAGGCCAGCCCTTAGCCTAGGTGCATGGCTTAAATCCTCATGCAGACTTCTGCTCTCTAACTCTCCACTGTTCCTTCTTCTTGAGTCTTCTGCCTGCAAAGTCCAGCCTTGTTGACTGATTTGAACTGTCATCTTTGCCTCCATAGTGTAACAAGAGTATTAGTCACTTTAAACTCCACCTTCCTAGGTCCTAAAACAATAGACTAGATCCAGACAAATGATGACGTAATCATTTCCTTAGAGTTCACTGGTTACATTGCTTATGGTTTAAAGCTGAAAAAAAACTTGCTTCACGTTTTTACAGTTTTATAGGATTTTTTTCTTTTGTGAGAAGACACATCCATTATTATCCATTATGCCATCAAGACTAAGAGTGAAAATTCACCAACATTATTCCAAGCAATGTTAAATTTTGAATAAGTCTCCATTTCAGTCCCCTGAGAATAGACTTGTGGCGTATATAACCAATTTTATGTCTTTGGCTAAATAATATTTTACCATGACATTTAATATAGTCAACATTATAGACTTCATATATCATTATATGAATATACATCTATGCAACTTTCCAATAATTGTATAAGTAAAGATTTTTAAATGATTACCATTGTATGTTTTTTCCTTAGAATGTAACAATTGCAAAAATGCGTTTATTTGTGAAAACACCATACATGCTAACAGATTAATGGTTTAATATTTAAGGAGAGCAGATGCCACAATAGCTATGTTATGGACTATATTTTTGACATAATCTTGAAAATTTTCCAACATATTTCATATATAACTATTCTTCAATATGACCCCTAGACTAAACTCAGCTGTGGCTTTGGTTGTGATGCTGAGTGTGTTTTTCCAAATTGGTAAAGCCCTAGCCTTAAAAAGCTATAATTCAAGTAATATTCTTAGGTGATAATCATGATAATCATGATCACCTTGACTTCAGCATGTAATTGAACATAAATATTAGCGATATGGTTGTGGTATTCACTGCAATTTGTATATCAGGGAACTCAAGAAGATGACTTCATAGGCAAAAGGATTGGCAGGATCTCAGAAAACATCTTTATTTTCAGACATCTAACCCTAATTTTCACTCTTGTATGCCTCATTTTGTTGGCTCAGTATAGTAGGAGATTGGAGTAGAGTCCAAATCTGCAAGGAGGCGGTGCAAGATGTTTGTCAAGATGCAGCCTCCTGGTTTGTCCACTTGATCTTACGTGTATTAAACACTGAGGTCATAGGCAAAATAATTCTATAGTTCCTATGAATTTTCAGTTCAAAGTCTTCTATTTGTAAAGTTAACAGACAGCACATCTAAAGAGTTGGCATGTTACTCACGAACCAACTTAAAACGAGAAACACCGGGAGGGAGCTGGAACTCTAACTCCCAAAGAGGATGTCTAAGTTCTTTGTTAACTATGCTAAGCACTTAAAAATAAGCATGAAATCTGATTGGAAAAGTTATTTTCAATTCTCCTTTCAGAATTGATCTTTCTGTTTGTTGATCTGTCTTTGGGAGTGTAAGCGGGGGCACAGAAATGGAGGGACAAAGAATGCGCAAATGCAACAGTGGAACTCACTGGACACTACGTTGAAAATGAACTACAGTATACAACTTGTGGATGGAGATGGGAGGGAAAACCTGGGAGGGAGAGAGCGTGGGAAAGGGGGACATTGTCCAAAAGAACTGTTCTTATTACCTGATTTATGTAACTGTAACCCCTCTGTACATCACTTTTATAATAATTTAATTTTTTTAAAAAAGAAAAGGACTGTATATATAACCCATTGTGAAATTGTTCAGCATTTTAAATATAAAAGATAGTTTCCCCAACCTAATTTTAAATGAAGTGACTCTCCAGGCAAAAATAAATAAATAATCCAAACACACAAAAAAAACCCCCAAGATTTGGCTTTCTCCATATATGCAAAACATAAAATCTGAAGACTGACATCATTTTGTGTGTGACTTTTAGTATATAAGCAATTTTAAATGATTACATTTTATTTATCAATATTTGATATTTTTTCATATGGTGATGATGATAATATTGATGAGAATCATGATAGTGATTTTATTAGGATTAAACTCAGTATCTAGGCTCTCTCCATTAGTTTTTTTTATTCTAAGTTACTATTCTACCACTTGAGTCACATCTTCACAGTCTCAGCTTTTTGCTGGTTAATTTGAAATAAGAGTCTCACAGACTTTCCTGCCTGGGCTGGCTTTGAGCTATGATCCTCAGATCTTAACCACTTAAGTAGCTGGGATTACAGAGTTGAGTCACTGGTAACTGGCTTCTGGTTTATTTTTTTTTTTTTCTTTTGTCAGTCATGGGGCCTGAACTCTGGGCCTGAGCGCTGTCCCTTAGCTCTTCAGCTCAAGGTTAGCACCCTACCACTTGAGCCAAAGAACCACTTCCGGCTTTTTCTGCTTATATGATGCTTGAGGAATCGAACCCAGGGCCTTAGGCATGTGGAGCAAGCACTCGACCACTAAGCCACCTTCCCAGCCCCTCTGATTATATTTCTGAAAGCATTTCTCCAATTAGAATATGTCCAAGAATTCTCAGGTGACGTGCCTATATTCTAGTTTCTATAAGAGAACTTTGCCTAACAGTCAACAATAGTCAAAGAACAATTTTAAATCTTTCCTCCTCTTCACAGTTACTTTAAATGAGAAGGAAGAGTTGAATTTATTTTCTTAATTTTTCCTACCCTTAGGTTGAGCCAAAGTTCTGGCATACGATGTCAGAGGCTTCCTAACTCAAACTGTCCTAAGAATATAATGAATGACACATTAGGCTCTATTATTTGAGAAGCCCACGGATGACTATAAATAAATGGCTTTAAAAATAAACCTTGTCAGTTTATCGAAGTGTGGTAGAGCAGCTCGCCCTTATCATAAGATGAGGGAGAGAGGCATTGTGCTGGGCAGGTTTTCTACAAGGAACCTTCTGTAATTAACATGACTCTGGCCCTTTAACTTTTAACATGCTTCCCCAATTAAGCTTTGGAGGCCTTGAACTACAATATTAGACTGTGGCTGTTAGAAATTGATTTATCCCAGAAGATCATCAGAGCTCCTGATCTCCCTGTTAGAGAACTGCACTTAGCTTTTTGGATACTTGCCTCCTTTTTGTTCTCAAAGAACAGCAAAAAGAAATGATATAAATATTTGCATATTTCCTAAGAGAAGATTTTACCATTTCAATCAATTTCTTTTGTTTCTGTATAATTGCACTTAAGCACTATTCTGTGACTGTGGGACTACAACTATTTAATGTTATTAACACTTGTGAAGGAATATACCCAAATACAAGAATATATCAAAAATGCACCCAAAATACAAAGGTGTATTTCATAAATATCTAAAGTGACAAGTGGTGGTTATATTTTCTACATATTAAGAAATTTTATGACAGGTGCTAGTAGCTCATGCCTACATTCCTGGCTACTCAAGAGACTGAGATCTGAGGATTGCAATTGAAAACCAGTCCAAGCAGGAAAGTCCATGAGACTCTTATCTCCAATTAACTACCAAAAAGCTGCAAGTGAAGCTGTGGTTCAAATGGTAGAGTAATCAATTTCAATGAAAAACCTCACAGCATCTAGGCTCTGAGTTCAAGCCTGAGGACTTGTACACACACACACACACACACACACACACTTACTTTAAGTCTCACACAAATTATTTACTGTTATTATTGTTTTATTGCACTTCTAAAATTAATGCTTATGTGGTCTCTAAATAATAGGCAGAAGATGGTCATCTGATTGAATTCCACCAGATAATGCCAGATAGGCCAGATAATTACAGATTGTCACCTTGTACTGCTCTCTCCTATGGAATACTGTTTTTCTCACTTTATTTTATTTTATTTTATAGAGTTTGCAAGGGTTGTATAAGTTGGAGCTATGGCTGCTTTTTTTTTTTTTTAGAGTGGAAGGCTAGAATATTCTTTGTGGCTTCTGCTACAGAAAGAAAACTTTCCTGCATCCAGCACCTTATGCTGATGTGTGAGATCGGCCCTGCAGATAGATGCCTTCTCTTCTCTGTGTTGGCATGCAGGGCCCCTGGGGACCCCGAGCCCTCTGAGGAGCTGCTTTTTGCCAAGCCTGAACTGTTTGCTTCTGTCATTCCCCTGCTGTGGTCCTCCTGGTTGTAAGAAACCACAGGTGCTACAAACTCTAAATTGGAATTGGATGTTGGATTGGAGAACTCATGATAATTACACAGCTGCTGTAAATTGTGGTTAAGTGGCCCAAAACTGCCAAGAAACCCCACCCACATTCATTACTGTCTAAACGAAAAGGACGTGTATACAGTGATTATGAGGTTTCCTGTGAATCCCCAAGCCACGGAACAGACTTGCCTAATTGTCAGCTGGACTGTACAGGGCTTGTTTAAAATAATTAGACTGTGGTAGCAGCCTCTACAGCAACCCCCTCCCCCTCTAAATCCCCAACCTCAGTGCAGGTTTTCTTTTTAAAATATCAGATACTATCAGCTTCCTGTTCATTTTAACACTATCATTCTGCCAGTCTGGAAAATGGGGAAGAGAAAAAGGAAAGAATTATTCTTAATGTACACACTTCATGCAGCTCAAAAGTCAGGCAGATTCTGCTCCACAGTGTGGGAGGATGCAGACAGTTCAGCAAACAAATTTAGACGGGAGTGGAGGTCGGGGGTGGGGGAAGGGACGGGGCCTATGGCTTTCTCTTATTTATTATTATTATTTTTTTTCCAAGAGGGCTAGCTGAAATCTTTCTTAATTACCGCTTATTCCAATGACAGAATTGTAATTTATCATTTAGTTGTAATTTGACATATGTTCACACCTTTGCCATTTCCAATTTCCTCCTTCATTCTAATTGTCTGCCTCACTCGCCTGTCATGCGCTTCTCTGGGGATTAATTCGAGCTGTCTGTCTGCACCCCGGCTACTGGCTCACTTCGGGCTGCTGGGAGTGTGACAGTGTCAGTGTGCACAGAGATTATCTAAGGTATTACCCAGCCATCACGCTCCTGGATCCCCTCTCCCCGCACTGTTTACTGTTTATTCCACTTTGCATTTGTGACTCTGCCGTGTTTTATTAGACTCTAATTATGCTCTCGGCTGTCAGCTGTAAAGAGAGAAAATGTTACATTAATTACAGTGGAGGGGGTGGTGCTTAGGGCTGGGAATAAATGGACCAGTAGATGTCTCTCTGTCTCTAAGATCTTTGCATGATTTAAATACGCCTTGTGTTCCCACTTCGATTTGACTCCTTGATAGACACTTGGAGTCAAACAGAAACAGGCAAACATTTAAGCTCAGGTAAGGCTTTTAGAGTCCCAGCCCATTTTCCCCTCATCTCATCTGAGTCTAAGTATACTGGTGTAGTTAGACAGGAACCTCAGCTTTCAAATAGCCATGGTGATTTTTTTTAAAGGTCACTTGTTTAATTCATGGATGCCTTCAACACCAGCATGATATGGAGTTGTGACAGTAGGAAGCAAATCCAGTGAGAGTCCTATTTTGTTTTTGTTGTTGTTGTTGTAAATTTAGTGCTGTTTTGGCACATTAGAAACCCTTAATAGTCCTGCCTGCTTTTAAACTGCCTTCTCAGTCCATTAAAACCCAGAAATAATGCTTGCTAAAGTTATCATTTCTTTTTTCATTAAATATATACGTATATATGCATAGATACACATACATATATATAAGCACTGATACATATATGTATCTATGCATATATGTGCATATGTATAGATACATGTATGTACATATGCATTAATACATATATATGCATATATGTGTACATATATATGCATATATATATGTATTTGCCTTCCAGTTGCTTCCAGCTTACCTACACCATAAAATGGTAACCTTTCTGTTCTCCTACTCAACACATTTTCAGTGTAGCTAAAACTTTCTGGTAACTTGAAACGGAGAAAAGATAATTCCCCCTCCATCTCTTTAGGCCATTAGGAAGGCCATAATTCACTGAATTAGATCTTCCTCCTCCCATTGGCCTCAGAGTGAAAGCGACTCCTTGGCAATATCCAATTATCTATGGCAACGAACTTACATTTTGTTTCTTACTGTCATAATTTTCTTCGTCTCGCCTCAGGTAATGGTGGAGCCGGTGCTATTCTGTAGGTTCAAGTTCTTTCCTTTTTTATTTTCCTTTTTTAAAACCATAGCAATTAAACTGCTAATTACATGTGTTTGGGTTCAGCCTCACAGCTTTAATTCTATATATACTGGAAAACACTGTTTAGCTATGTGTCACTATTTTACATATTTTCAGCTTGTGAAATACCCACATTCTTACAAACAGATCCATTAAACTTTACAGCTAAGAGTCAAAGAGTTTTTATGGAAAATGCTAATGGCCTGGGTGAAAATGTCACTGTCTATAAAATGTGATATCTGAAGACAAAAAAAGCTGTAAAATATGGTCCAGACTTTAAAACAAAACTTTTAAATTATAGACCATACATTTCTGGTACTTACTTAAACTACCTTAAATATACACATTAGATATTAAAAATATCTAAAAATATGAATATCTTTCTGGTTAAAAGTAGCTGTTTGGTAAGTTTTATGCTTCCAAACTTGTTCAAGGGTAAATCAAGTCTAAAATATTAGTGAAGTCTAAATTGAGCTCTTAAAATATTGTATAAATAGAATATAGCCAATTATAATAAAAGTGTCAGCAACCAGAATTTTCTTTATATTTCATCTTCAAAATATATTTTTCCACAAAGGAAATATTCTATGAATAAAGGGAGCAGTTCAAGAGGGTGAAGAAAAATAGTAGGAAAAGAATTAGGGACAAGTACAAAAAATAGCTTAGCTAAAATACAATAGTAAGACAATAAATAACTGATATAACATTGGACATTTCCTGTTTTTAAAAGGTTATTTTGTACCATGCAAACTCTCCTACTTTAAAAAATTTTATGAAAATAATGTGCAACTTTGATTATGATACTCTTATATGATCATAACTGTGTAATATAGTTCCCTTGAAATGTAATATATTGTCCTTGTATATTATCCTTGGAATATATTACCCTTACGATAGATTTTCAGCTAAGTCTTTTTCTTTTCAAATATGTAAAACCTCTAGTATATGTGCTGTTATCCTCCAACGAATCTGATTTAAATATTCTTAATTTTCTGTCTTTGTCTAACTGGCTCTCAGGAACTTCCATAATGTATGTACATGTTTTGAGCCACTATATGTTAAGAACAGGATGTGTTTATTACTGCGAGGTTAATTGGGTCTTTTACTTACAATTTTCAACATGTATAGTATTGTATACAAAGCAGTGAACAGGACAGGAAATTTCCATCGTGGTGGAGCTTACTTTTCACACCATTAGTATCGTCTTTCACAATGATTATGTCTGCCTATCTGTTCTTTTATATAATTTTTCCCCTTTCCTACCAGCTCTGCAGATCCCAGCTATTCTTAAAGGTGAAGATCAATATTAATCTTCCTAATGAATCATCTCTCACACTAAGCCAGGAAATTCAATGTTTAATTACATTACATATGTGTATATAGTGTCTCTTTTTTAACTTTATTGACTCAAGCCCCATTTCTTCTTTATTTTCCCATGGTGCAGTGGTGTTTCTCAAGTGCGTTGGAATCATTTGTGGAGCACTCCATTAGTTTCACGTTGCTGGACATTACATGGTAGCCCCCACTATGCACTTTTTGAAGAAACCATCTGCTATTCCTTCCTGGTTAAGAACTACTGCTCCAACTAACATTGAACCGCATACACATTAGTGAATAAGGGACTTGTTAATCTGTGTATTAATTACATAACGTACCTTCTCTACATAGCCTCAAGAAGGTTAAATCACCTACTCTATGTCTGTTTATGCTGCTATGCGAACATGATGATGGACTTGGTATATTCATATAAAAGATGGTACCATTAGTATAATGTCCTCTTTTTATTTTTATTTCATAAGCCCTTAGGTAAAATTGGTAACAGATGACTTAAATTTCTGTTGAATGATAGGAAAAATTACAAAGAAATTTGCTTATCTATTTTATTTCATACCAAAGAAAATTTCATGATAGATCTTGAAATCGTGGAGGAATAAAAAGTAATATGGATAGGAATTAAGAATGGTTATAAAAGTATCTTTACAAAATTAAAAATATTAAGGTAATTCATACATATCATGAAATCGAAATTGATGACTGTCTGGTACAATTATGGATGTAAAAATCATGGTTGAAGTAATTTGGTCAGCTTTGCAAAATGGAGTTTCAGGAATTTGAAATTATGACTAAGTGACCACATAAACAAGCCAATAATCCATTTTAGAAGTATAAGGTCAAGGTACTCATTTGTCTGTAAAAGCATAACTGTAGAAAACCATGTTCATGTACACTAAACCTGAATGATTGTAACAAGAGATATTCTATGAAAAAAACCTAAACATAAATAGGATTCCAGGATGCTACTGATATATAAAAAAATGTTAAAATGAATCTGAAATATATGTCGCTTTCACTAATTCTGGTATTGTAAGGGTATAAGAGAGAAGAATATACAGCTGTCAATCCATAAGGCAAGAAGAGAGTCTTCACCAAGAAACATCTTAACCAGCACTTTAAACTTGGATTTTTTATAAAGTTCAGATCTGAGAGAAATAAATTAATGTATGTTTAATAAGTTATTTTGCCTATGACATTTTCTGTGGGAGCTCAAGTTGACTAAGGTAGTCCAAAAGTTCCAGGAGAGTGAAAATAATATGCTTTAAATATGTATGTAGATAGCTCTGTGTCTATCTAAAAAGAACTCACAATTTATCTCATTGTATCTGGATATCAGTTTTATTAGTATATTTGTTGATGCAGTATATACAAACACAAAATCATTCTTACAAAAATTAAACTTATTTTTTTTTCCCCAAGTATCGTGTGTTTGTGTGTGTGTGTGTGTGTGTGTGTGTGTGTGTGTGTGTGTGTGTGTGTGTGTGTGTGTGTGTGTGTGTGCCAGTCCTGGGGCTTGAACTCAGGGCCTGAGTCCATTTCTGAGCTTTTGTGCTCAAGGCTAGCACTCTATCATTTGAGCCACAGATCTACTTTTCTGTGCTTAATTAGAAGTGGTGCTGAGGTTCAAAGTGGTAGAGAGCTAGCCTTGAGATAAAAAGCTCAGGGGCAGTGCCCAGATCTTGAGTTCAAGCTCCATGACCAACAAAAAAATAAAACAAAACAGAAAACAGTTGGGTCTGTCTGTTCACAATCAGATTATGGTGGTGAAACAATTTGTTTCCCTTTTATCACGTAACACATATTCTTTTGTAGAACAATGTATCCATATCTATAATCCAGATTATGTATAAATATATCCATATGTATGATAATACATTATTACAGAATTAAATCTCATAATTTTCTGAGGAAATACATATTATATAATCTATAATGATCAGTTTTCAATAGTAGATATAAAATATTGCAATTTTGGTAATATTCATCTTTCATTCAGTTATATTTAGATTTTTGCTTTCTTCTAAATCTTCCTGGCTTTACTTGTTTTTAGCTATTTTCAATGGGACTTCATTGGAATGTATGTTCAAGTATTGTTTGTATTTGTGTTTTCATTTTAACCTGTTAAAGATTATCCTTTTCCTCATAAAAAATAAAAGTGGAAACTATTCAAAGCAAAGCATTGACTGTTTATTCATAAACATGTGAACTGAAATACAAGCACTTCAAAATTTAATAAAATACTGGTTTATATTTGGGTAGCATTTTGTTTTTCAAAGAACTCCTCACAATTTATCTCATTGTATCTGCATTTCAATTTTATTAGTATATTTGTTGATGTAGCATATAGAAACACAAAAGCATTCTTTACAGTATCCATGTTTCATGCTACTTCTATATTAGCAGTCTTCACACAGCTACATCTTGATCACTTATCTGCTTTCTGCCTTTCAGACATTTCATTTCCCAACCACAGTGTGAAGAAGTAATTGTAACCAGAGCAGGCCTTTCTCCTGAATTATTTCATACTTTAATTGGGTGTCTTGATTGTGTTGTTCTTTCTTGCATTTTTTCTCACAGTATGGTTAATCTTGCTTTTTAAAATAACTACCGTGTTTCCAATTCCACAGTCTTAATTGATTACTACCTTATTGATCACAGCTAGTTCTTTATCCTCTGTTGCTAACTAGTTTTCAATCCTTTTCTGAAATTCACCTGCCTTAAACTGAAATTTTCCAATATGTTTTAGACCTTGATCCTTCAAATCTCTTCTCCTTGAGAAGTGACCTTATATGAGGTGACTTTGCTTCTCTCCTTTTTCCACAATTTGACCTGTGGCAAGGTTTTACTCTAAAACGTCATCTTTCCTTTGAACAGCATTGACAATCCCTGCTACAAGATTGAATCTCCTCCACAATGATTTCAATTGCTGCTTTTCAATTGTTTGGGCTTACTGTTCCATAAAGGAAAAAAAAAAACACCTCTCCACAAAGATATCCTGTATCTAGCTAGAAACAGGTAAACATAATTAATGTCTAAAAGACAAAGGATTAAAGTTGTTCAATGGAACGGTTTCTATAAAACTCCCTTAAATTTTGTATCTAAACCATTTCAATAAATATTCCTTAAACATCCTATAAATAATATTGATTGATAAGCATAATATCCCTTTGAAGTTTAATTTTTATTAATCTTAAAATGTTTATATAGAATTTAATAATCTTTTTCATTCCTATGATATTCTCCTTTCCTAGTTAGTGTTTTGATTGTGGCCACTCACCTTTTGTGTTTATCTTATTCTAAGGAATTCATCATTTTTGACAATATCAGAGTGATTCTTTCAGTAGTTGTGAATAATGGACCTGGTATTAAAATTCATAAATTAATTTCTTTAATTCATTATGTGCTACTGTTGTGTTAAATTGGTCTTTGCTTCCAATTCAGAAATCTATCCTTATATGTACACACACAGCAGAAGGACTCACGGACATTTTTAAACATCATTTTCCATCATTTTCATATCAGATCTTATACAGAAAGAAGAATAGCCTACTAATGTTCAGGACAAGAAATCTGGCCACACAAAGGGCCGTGAAGCCTCTGCCTGTGTGAACAAAGCAGAGAACATATTACATACACAGTCTTTAGTGTAGAAGAGAATACAATGGGAAGAAGTAGTAAAACACATGGTAGATAGCTATATGTTCATTTAGATTACTGATTTAAATAGAAGTACTTTGGCTTGAAGGATAAGTCATCATATGAAAATGAAATGTTACTGTTTATTATTATTATTAATAATGCTGAGGTGGATATGATGTTATTGGTTTAAGAATTACATAAAATACAATTGAACTCTTAGTAATTTCTCCCATTTCCCCCAGTTCTTTCTAATTAGTGGGTAAGAGGGCATTGCTATTTCAAAAACATCAGAAGAAAGGGAAACTCCTCAGAGAGTTCAGGAATTAACGTGTCTCAGGGAATATTTTGCTCTGTCCAGCCTGAGCCATGGGCCTATTTCTGAAACATATACACTGCACATGGTATGTGTTAGCTTATATTTCTACTAAATACTGATATCAATAATTTTGGATACAGGAATTACACTTTCTTACAAAAAGGTCTCCTTTTGTGTGTGGCTGGGATTCAAGTCATAGGCCAAGTAAGTAAGGTATATTCTTGGAAATGATGAACAGCATTATAAACTTTCATCTAATGTGTGTGTGTGTGTGTGTGTGTGTGTGTGTGTGTGTGTGTGTGTGTGTGACAAAAAGAGAAAGATAGAGTAGTGTATGTGTATACATATATTCCTTTATTTTATTTTTTCTATTATTAAGTATTTGTATAAATATTTAATCATTATGAAGGAATTAGAGGAACCTGTATCCATTTTTCTGACTTTTATCTCTCAAGCTACTGTTTGATATAGAAGAATTTATTCTGTTTAAGTTTTTTTAAAATTTATTTTTATTCTAATGCTGATGTGTAGAGGAATTTCAGTTACAAAGGTCAGGTAATGAGTACATTTCTTTTTGAACAGGGTCACCTCTTCCCTCATTTTCTCCCAATCTTTCCCCTCTTGAATCCCTCCCTGCAAGTTATATAGTTCATTGTCAACATATTGTCTAGTGAGTATCACTGCTGAATGACTTCACCCTTTGTCCCACTATTTCTGTGCTTCCCCTTCCTCTCACCAAAACAGATAAATTTACATGCAAGACAAAAGGTACAGAAATAAAAAATAGTGACAAAAGGGGAAAAACAAAAGAAAAAAATCACAAAAAGAAAAAACCCACAAAGCCTCTTGTTTTCATATCATTGAGTTCATTTCAATAAACCTCATATTATATGATCAATGCAAATAACTATTGAACCTTTGTGATCTTCCCTTAATAATATCCTCCTTTGAGCTCACTGTGTGAATGTTTAGAGTCCTATTCAGTTTATTATGTCCAAGTGTAATTTTTTGTCTTTTACAAAGACTTGTAGATTTATAGGCACATTCATTCTAATTACTACAAATGAGGCAAACCATGCAACCTATGTTTCTTTGGGTCTGGCTTACTTTACTTAATATATTTTTCCAAGATTTTTCATTTCCTTACAAATGAGGCAATATCATTCTTTCTGATGGAAGCATAGAATTCTATTGTGTATATATACCACATTTTCTTGATCTATTCAGCTGGGTTGGTTCCATATCTTGGCTATGGTTAAAAAATACTGCAATGAACATCGTTGTGCTGGTATGGTTTGTGGCCTGGTTTGTGGTCAGTTGGATAAATGCCCAGAAGTGGAATTGCTAGGTCATAGGGAAGCTCTATGTTTAAACTTTTGGGGAACCTCCATACTGCTTATATTCCCACCAACAGTGTAGTAGCATTCCTTTTAGGCCACATCCCCACCAGCATTTGTTATTGTTAGGTTTCTTGACAATGGCCATTCTAACTAGGGTGAGGTGGAATCTCAGTGTTGTTTTGATTTGCATTTCTTTTATAGACAAAGATGTTTAACATCTCTTCATGTGTCTATAGGTCATTCTTACTTTTCCTTCTGAGAAGTCTCTCTTTAAGTCTTTAGCTAATTTATTAATTAAGTTATCTGTTTAAGTCTTACATGCATGTCTCCATGTAGGTTGAGAAATCTACCTTTTTGTATCAACTTTTAATGATCATTTCTATGCCTTGTTTCCTCATTACTTTGTCTTGATTTCTTTCTTTTTTTTGGGTCCGGTCGTGGGGCTTGAACTCTGGGCCTGGGCGCTGTCCCTCAGCTCTTCAGCTCAAGGCGTGCGCTCTATCATTTGAGCCACAGTGCCACTTTTGGCTTTTTTTTTCTTTTTTGCTTATGTGGTGCTGAGGAATCGAACTCAGGGCCTCATGCATGCAAGGCAAGCACTCTACCACTGAGCCACCTACCCAGCCCACTTTGTCTTGATTTTTAAGCCATTGCTAATCACTCATCATAATCTTTAATCACTGTTTCAGATGTCTAGTTATCAGTTACCTAGCTATTCTCATCTGTAAAATGGGATAATGCCTGTGGTTATCTCAACTTGCCTTGAGGACTTAGGAGCTGGTATATAGCTGGGTATAGAGGCCTCACACCTATGGTCCTAACTACTCCAGAGGCTGAGGTCTGAAGACTGCAGTTCAAAGCCAGCCTGAGCAAAAAGTCTCTGAAACTCTTATCTCCAACAATAAGCTGGAAATGGAGATGTAGCTTAAGTGGTAAAGCACTAGCCTTGAGCACAAAAGTCTAGGGACAATGCCACACCCTGAATTTGAACCCCAACACCAGCACACACATGCATGCACACACACACACACACACACACACATACACACATACACACATGAAGATGACTGAGATAAAACCTCAGAGTTGGCTCTTAGCAAAATTATATTCAAAATTTTTTTCCACATAGAAAGTATTCACACACTTGCTGGCATAGAGCTAATTATCATCTTTTGAACTGAAATCACATAAAGACCAAGCCTCAGATGACCATAAACTGCTGATAAACGGATAGTACCGTGACTTCTGAGTTCTGGATACTGGTTCACAAACAGCCAGGAGAGATCCCCAGATGGAGTAGTGGGGATTTACAGAATAATAACTTGTCTCTTTTGGACCCTGTGTTCTAGGCCATTATGTGAAAGGGAATCTAGTTACTAATTAGTTTAATTAATTAATGTAAGGAATTTTTTTAAAGTTTTTTTTTTATTTACAGTGCCTGGGCACAGTAAATACTCCTTTTAGACACTCAAATAGCCAAATTGTAACATAAACTTTAAGAGATAAGCCTTCTACTGATTTTTTTTTCTCATGATATTCAGAATGGCTAAAAGTTGAAAGGTGTTTGTCGCTGTGAAGTCTCAGTAGCTTGGAGTGTGTCAGGATATCATCTGTGAAGGTATGATGCATGTTTGATCCTGATCCATGAACTATGGGTACAGAGATTGAGAGAAAGCAGCTTTTCGTTTGTTTTGACATTCAAGAATATGCTTGTTTTTACTTTATTTTGTTTTTTTTAAGAATTTATTTTTATTGTGTTTTATGAACCTACGGGTTTTCTGTCAAGTTAGGATAGAAAAGTATCCATTTAATACAGGTAGCTTGAGGAGAAATACGCTAGGGACTACTTCATATGTTGATGAAGATCATCTCATTGTCATTATTGGAGAAGCTGTGTCGCTTCCCTGAAGTGGGTTTCTGGTGGTTCTGATAAAAAGCCATCTGTTCTATCAAAGTGGGTTGCTTAAAAGTTCCTGCTCTTGCCTGGTGGCTTGGATCGTGTTGATTAGTCTCCTAGGACAATATCATAAAGAAAGTAGCAGAGGGTGTGAGTGATTAAGACATTCTACCCTTTTCAAACTGGCCAATCATGAGCAGGCTGTGAACCTGAGCTCAGCCAATTCAAGCAGGGGGCAGGATCTAGTGTGTTAGCTATGGAAAAGGGAGCATCCCACCTGCATTGTGTGTGCTTGCTTGGATTTTGTCTAATGGTGCACTCTTCTGTGCAGAAGTAAACTTGGGCTTGCAAGTTCCTTTTAAGTTGATGTCCTTATTCCTACTCAGTATCCCAATATCCCAAGCTATTTTGAACATTTCAATAAGAAACAGAAATGGAAACACTTAAACCAGTTCATTCTAATATATATAATATAATATATGCATATTATATATAATATATAATGCTAGTATATTATATATTATATAACATGTATTATATAATATATATAATCTGAACAAGGATTCAATGACTTACTGTAAATATAGGTAAAATACATATCTGTGTTCATTGCAATCTTGGAAAGAACTGGATGGACTGGAGTTCTGAGATCTGAGGTCCTGCATCAGAAAGTGGAATGTCAGTAAAATTTGTGCTAGTTAGAGTTGGATGATTTGTTCTAGTCTAGGAATTGTGTCTTTGGGGGGGCTAATATATTATTTTCTGTATGTAGTTATGTATGTATGTGAAGTAAAATGATAAGAGACAGTTAAAGCAGTTAACATAGGGGAATGAAAAAGTAAGGTAACTGCTTGGCCATCCCAAGTAATAGAGCACAAGGTGATCAAAGCATATTAGCACATGCAAAGGAGTCTGAATAGGAGGAAATCAGTGCTGTGCAAGAAGGACATCACTAAAGAACTCTGGTTATTTTTGCCTGAGAAAATACATGAGATATGAGATCTGGGAGGGAGGGTGGCAGGTGGGGAGGTCCAGAAATATTTTATAGCTTTGTGTGGTGTGTGTGTGTGGGGGGGAAGAGTTAACTGTGTCTAAGTGCACAGGAAGTGGATTATAACTAGAAGTCTATTAAAAGCTTTCAAATGCCAGAGGGGAGACAAAGTGTAGGTGAGAAGATGGAAGGCCTCAGAAATTTAGATCTGGATATCCAAAACAAAGGGTATGCAAATCATATGCATTGCTATAAATCTCTTTCCGCATGTGATGTGCTGTGGTTTGAGTACATTATCCCCCCAAAGCACCATGTGTTAAAGGCTTGGTCATCAAACCATGGTGATGTTGTGATGTAGCAGAACCTTTAAGAGGAGGAGCTAGTAGAAGAAAAATAGGTCATGGAGAGTGTACAGATGGAGGAGGTATTGGGACTTTGCCCCTTCCTATCTCTCCATTTCTTTTTCCTGCCAACTGGAAGTGAACAGAGTCTACCATATACTCCTGCCATGATGTACTTCTTGGCCATTGGTCCCAAAACAATAGAGGTAATGGACAATAGACTGAAATCTCCCAAAACTAAAATAAGCCTTTCTTCCTTTAAGGTATTACTCTTAGGGATTTTGCCACTGTCATGAAAATACAGATTATAATTTCGTAGAGATTTGGAGTATTTTATAGTAGAGAAAAAAAAGGAAATTCAGACTTGTTGGAATGCAATAGCTTTATTGTTTGTTGGTAGTTGATATAGCCTTGAAGAACTAAGGGGGGAAAAGATTTTTCAAAAGAGTGAACTGGGTAGGTGAGAACGAGGTTTATCCATACTCTGCAATCATATGTAGTCACTCTAATTCTCTGTGCTAGTATCCTTATCTCTAAGAGATAACTAAAGACAGCAATGATTTTATAGCTTAAGTGATAGGAAGAATGGAATACATAGTGAGAAAATGCACATCAGTCCTGCTGATAGCCAGTCACATATTCCTAACAGAACATCAATAATATTTACAATGAGATATAACAGTGTCAAAAAGAACAAAATCTTTTCAACAGGACACCCACAGGGCCATATTTACTGTTCAATAACTAAAATCCTGTCCTCTTGAGTGACTGCTGTTTCTCATCATTGGATTTGCCATTCCCACCTGAAGATGGTTGTGTATGTTTCCAGTTGTTATGCAATTCTCATACCTCCTGAGCATCAACCAACATAAACATAGAACCTTCTAAGCGAGATCTCCTCTTCTTACTGCTATGCACCCAGAGAATCTATAGAGTGCATTTTCCCATTGCTGTGGTGAGCAAACTGAGTCTCCTTCTTTCTTCTTCCTTTAAAAGGCTGTGGGTCCCATAGCTTTGCAGTAGTGGTTAATAACAAAACTAGCTTACAGTGCAGAATGTAATGGATAGAAATACCGAAATACTGTCATGCTAGAAGGCTGAGGATTCTCCTTCAGTTTTACAAATGAGAAAACTGAGGTTGAGTTACAAAAGACATTTTTTTCCAAAGCACAAGAGTCTCAATGTAGGTGGTAGACATGAGAATTAAGCAAGTATCTAACTGTTGTCAAGAAACTTAGTTTGAGGGGAAAAATGGAAGAGTTAATACGAAGTTAAAATGGATAACACCATCAAAGTTACCAGCCAACACAGGATGCCTGGCTGAATTGCTGGTCTAACTCTATGATTCCACTCATCTACCCTGCTAATTCCTGCTCTCCTCATGACCTGAATTAGTTATATTCTTTGTGAATGACTTCACCTCCTAAAATGGCTCTTCTGAAAAGGTTTCTTCGATAGCTCCAGAACTGGAAATCTATTCCTATATCCTCCACTTAACAGTTAGCAATTGAGAAAAACGAAAGTGTACATCTCCTGAGTGTACAGTGTTCTTTCAGGACAGAGTATTTAAATTTGTTTTTTCATCGTGGATTTTGAAAATCTCTCTTTATTCAGACGTGTTATGCTGTTCTGTGATGGCAGTACCTACTTCTACCAAATATGAACCCAAAGAATATTTTTTGGGGGGGTCTGGTCATGGGGCCTGAACTCTGGGCCTGGGCGCTGTCCCTCAGCTCTTCAGCTCAATGCTAGCACTCTACCACTTGAGCCACAGTGCCACTTCTGGCTTTTTCATTTTGCTTATGTGGTGCTGAGGAATCGAACCCAGGGCCTCAGGCATGCAAGGCAAGTGCTCTACCACTGAACCACCTTCCCAGCCCCCCCAAAGAATATTTTTATCTTTCAGCATTTTATAAAATCATATGTGAAACCCTGTCTCTTGGAGGGCGGGTAACTTTCCTCAGCAATATCATCATTTTAAACTCCTAGAACGAATGTGATATTTTCCAACTCTCCAATGACTATCTCTTCAGTAAGTAAAGAAAAACCAAGGAAAAAAGGTTTCCTATCTCGTTTGATTCATCACAAAATCATTTTTACTTGAAGTTTCAAAAATATTTAAACACGTGTGACTCTTTTTGTTTGTCTTTTTAAAACTTCAGATACTTATTTATATTATATTTAAGTAGCTGTACAAAGGGGCTTCTATTCATCAGTTTGTGAGTACAATACATCTTGATCAATGTCACCCCTTCCGTCATTACCTCCCATCATTACCTCCCATCTCTCCCAATCACACATATCTCAGTTTTACTAATTCCATGTTCATATATGTATGTAGAATATTATGACTGTATTGTTACTATAATTTGTATCCTATGCACATGAATTTCTTGACATTGGCTATTTAGCTCTCTCATGATTCATCTGTGAAGATGTGCACTTATCATTTCTCTAACTGTAAGTACTTGCACCTTGTGTATCTTCCCAGCCTACTTAGCAGTTCTAGTATTGAGATGAAATACAGTATTTCCACCCCTTGATTTTATATATAGATATTGACTTCAACTCACCCCAGTCTAAATAAAATCTGTTGAAGTTAAATAAGTTTCTCTAAAGTATCCTTTCCCAGTGTAATTGCAATATGAATCTTTTTTTATTTACCCTCAATTGCATTGCTTTAAAGCAGGCATGGTAAGAGTTTGTCAATAAGGCTTGCCTTTCCTTTCTACAACTGTTGTTTTGAGACACTCTTAGCCAGCATCTTTTCACCTTTCTCTAAATAACCTAGTTGCACAATGTTCAGGTATTTAAAATATTTCTACTGCAATCTGCTCCTGTCTTGGTTTTTCTATTTTATTTTTGTTTTGGTGATCCTGAGCTTTAAACTCAAGGTCTCACACTCATTAGTCTTGCTTCTGTGACTAATGCTCTACCACTTGAACCATACCTCTAGTCCAGTTTTTGGCTGAATATTTTAGAGATGGAGTTTCAGACTTTTCTGCCTACGCTGGCTTTGATATTTCCAATTTCAGCCTCCTGAGTAACTAAGATCGCAGGTGTGAGCTTCAACACCAACTTTATGTCTACAACCAATTAGGTTTTAACTTCAGCTTTCCAAAACAGAAATTGTGATAAACAGTATCAAAAATAATCCCTGTATGTGTTTTAATCTCTCAAATGAAATGATTCTATTCATCATCAGAGCCCTGGGTTGGAAATAAAGTCAGTGGTGGTCCATTTTCAAACTCTACATTTGACCCCTAAGTGGAAAATTACCAGTAGCTTGCTTGCATAGCAAGTTTTAATATGACAAGGTCCATGCATGGTAAACACAGTAGATAAACAGAATCAATTAGAAGAGGGCTGATAATCAAGAAGAATTGACTGAAATAAAATGAGAACACTGTTAGATACTGTGTGTGTGGCAAGAAAGCACATATCCAGAAGAGCCTTCCTGCAGCTAAAGAACAAAGCGAGGTAGAGACAGCCAAAAGCCCACTTCTAAAATTCAACCGATGTCAAGAGGTGCCTGCAGCTTTGGTACCATCTCCGTGAGATGCCTCAGTGAACTCTATGCCACTTGGACCAACGAAGAATTGGGAGAGGAATTTCCACTGCTAGGTATAAAATTGCTTGTTGTAATCCAGCATGTCTGCCTATCAGACAAGACAGATCAACCAGTCTAGCCAGATGACTATGACAGTGTCGCCTGCTGTACTCCCAACCTATCATTTGCTGAGTGTGTTTCTTACACCCGTCATGGTGGTCTATAAGCGTTGGAGATGAGGATTCCTTCCTGCACACTGCTTTGCCACCATGTTCCAAAATACACGCTAAGAATCTAGTCATTATGTCTGTGTTTCATGCAACAAGAAATGAGACAAAGAAATGGAAGGGAGTATGCCTCCATTTTTGTAAGGAGACATCTGGAAAGTTCTACATCTTTTGTGTGTGTGTGTGTGTGTGTGTGTGTGTGTGTGTGTGTGTGTGTGTGTGTGTGTGTGAAAATGCGGTATAGGGGGGTTACAATTACATGGGCAAGGTAATGAGTACATTTCTTATCAAGCATTGTTGCCTCCTCCTTTGTTTCCCCTTCCCATCCCTTCCCATCCTCCCCCACTCCAACTTCTACATCTTATAGCCTTGCCTACCTCTGCCTCAGTAACAAGATCTTCTCACATGATCACAGCAAGTTGAAGAGAAGTTGTTCCTTTGCATTTGTTGTAATGTACCCAGCTAAAAATAAAAAAAAAATCCCCCAAACCTGTTACAGGGCAGGAAAATAAATATTTGATTGGCAGCCACTGGCTGTCAAACTCATTTGGAGTCTGTGTTACAACCACTGATATAGTTCCCCGTTGTGAGGATTCAGATGCTATTGATTGTTTTGCTAGGACTAATTTCAGACAAGAAACCGTTCTCTTGGTCTGTGTTTCCATGTACAGAACTCTATCTGCTCGACCTTGCTTTACAACATTCCCATTGTTTGGTAAGGAATGAGTTGCTAATTAGTGGCTGGCAAAGGAAGACATTCATTGTCCATGTTTCTTTTTTTAGTTAGGACTAATCTAAAAAGAAATTGGAAAGCAAGGAGATTGGCTCTCAATTTCTTCCCTCTCAGGCTGTGACCAGGCTGAGGCAGGGGTCATATGAGAATCTTAGGTGGGCTACCTCATAATGTCGGCTTGCTGAGGGGATTAGCAGTAATAAAGATATTTGCAGACACATTTGGGCAGACTTTAAAAGTGTTCTTCAATCTTTTCCATGAAAATTAAAGTTAGTTTTTATCCTTTTGCTTCAGGATTCTTTTTTTTTAATTTTTCAGTGGGTTATGACTTTAGTAATGGCAAAGGCACTTGATTTATTAGCTCTCTGATATCCCATCATCCTGGCGATTCTGTCTTGAAATTCCAGAGCCCATAGCCTAGAGGTTTCAGTGAAGAATGCAGCTAATGGAGCTACCCAGGAAAGAACACAATGAGGTCTTTCTTCGGTGTTCAGCTCTGGTGGATGGCTGGCAGGATTTCTGACTTATGGTTATAGGATTTTTTAAGGATTGGTAGAGAAATTACATATTCATATTGTCTTCTGATATTTTTTTTGCAACATTGACTAAATCAGAGCTATAGGAACAAAAGAAAACATACCTCCACCCCTCCACCCCCACCAGATGCCAGTTGATTCTAAAATCCTATCATTATCTGAAAATCCCACAGTATTTGTTGAAGTAGGTCAGGTTATTATTTTCTTAGGTTCAAGGGGTTCATCGCAGATGGAGACTCAAACGTGACTTTAGAGGAAAAGTATCCTAACAATGTGAAAATATCCATAGCTAAAATTAAGGGCTACTCTGTGGTCTACTATGCAGTCTAATCTGCTACTTGCCAGTCTGTGTCTGGAAACTGAGTTGCCTTTGAAGATTTTCATTTTTCAGTTATATCCCTTCCTCTACCCCCTTTAAATATAACAGCTGATTTTTCTTACAACTATAAGTGAGAAAACATTAATTTTTACAAACACTGTGAAATGCTTGCTCACCACAGATATGCAGGAAGTCAAGAAGGAGTAATAATAACTTTCCAGAGAAAAGTGTCTATCCTTGCTTCCTATACAGAGTAGGGCTTTAAAATAGAACTAACTAAGGTGTTGTCATTACGTGTATTGCTAAGATTCTGCCAATGCGCTGACAACTCATAGGAGAAAGAACATTTAAGGGAGGGGTTGTTTTGGCTTTGTCTTCCTTTCCCTTTTCCTCTCTGTCTCTGTCTGTCTCTGCCTCTGTCTCTGTCTCTCTCTCTGTCTCTCTCTCTCTCTCTCTCTCTCTCTCTCACACACACACACACACACACACACACACACTTCTTTCTAACAAAATGTTTCCCAAGAGATATTGCATAGTTTAAAAATTCCAGAACACATTCATGCATCAGTGTCTTCCTTGTCAACTTTAGGACACGAGACTAGGTTTGTTTTTTCAAATAATGGAGGTGAGGAATAAGGTACAGAGGTTGCAGTCCTGATCTAAAAGTGCTCACATTTCATTCTCAGGTGATTTCAGTTAGCAAAGGACCAAGTTCAAGATGTTATATAAAATTACAACCGCAATGTTACTCCTTTATATTTTACTTTTTTCTTTATATTCAAAATATATAATTCTGATTTTTTTAAGTATATGAGAATTAGTCTATGGAGCATACAATTAAACAGAAGCTTACTTGTGTTAGTTCAAATTATATAGGAAACACAGATGGTTCTGGAAGTAAATATGTATCATTGTTTATTAAATGAAGTCTAATGTAACATTGTTGGTATTTTCTATTTATTTTATATTTTCACTTTATAATTTGTTAAGTTTCCAACAGATTCATTCTCACTTTACAAAAAAATACTGTCAAAAATATGTCCCACTTTTTTTTTTTTGCTCCATTGCAACTAATTCATATTTATCTGTTTCTGTTGTTGTTTTTTGATGCTGGTCCTGGAGTTTGAACTCAGAGCCTGGGCACTATCCCTGAGGCTTTTTTTTTCAAGGCTAACACTCTACCACTGAGCTACAGCTTCACTTCAGGTTTTTGGTGTTTAAT
The DNA here is from genome assembly GCF_019054845.1 of Dipodomys spectabilis. Taxonomy (NCBI): domain Eukaryota; kingdom Metazoa; phylum Chordata; class Mammalia; order Rodentia; family Heteromyidae; genus Dipodomys; species Dipodomys spectabilis. The sequence goes on from NW_024870974.1 coordinate 5,188,974, forward strand.
TGGAGATAAGAGTCTCATGGCCTTTCCTGCATAGGTGGGCTTTGAACAATGATCTCAGATATCAGCCAGTTGAGGTAGCTAAAATGACAGCTACTTAGATTTAAATTGCTTTTCTGCCTAAATCTTGTGAAAGTCTTAGCAGCTATTTTTTAAAGGCAAATATAGTAAAATTTTATTTGAATATTTAAAAAGTGGGGAAATTCTCCATTTGGAGAGGGGTCCCAAAAAGGAATTCCAAGTTTTCTGTTATTTTTAAGATTATTCCACAGCTGTGCTCTGCGTGTCACATGACAACTGAGGAATTCAAGGCACTCAGTCACTTAAAAATATGTGGAGAAAAAATATGTAAAAGACTCTTATCTCAGGAAGAATATTTATGTGCATACCCTACAGAAAAACAGCATATTGAGTAGATGCAGATAGTCTATGCTGTAGTACACAGGTCAACTTCACTGTATGGTACAATTTCTCAACATAGCTGCAGGAATTTGAAGAAAGCTTGCTAGGCAGGCATTCTACACTGAGCCCCAACCCCCAGCACAGAGTAGCTTGGAAGCAGCTGCTGTTCTCTGAGTCAAGAATGCAAATGAACCACAATCCGTAGCCATACCTAGAGTGACCTAAGTTTGACAGCAGCCAGCTAAGTCACCTCTCACAGAAACAATGAGATAATAAATTTCAGTTGTCTTAATTCACCTTTTTTGTTTTTTTGGTCGGTCTTGGGGGTTGAACTCTGAGCTTGGGTGCTGTTTCTGCGCTCTTCAGCTCAAAGTGAGCGCTCTATCACTTGAACCACAGCGCCACTTCCAGTTTTCTAGTGGTTTATTGGAGATAAGTGTCTTACGGACTCTCCTGCCTGGCCTGGCTTTGAACCATGATCCTCAGATCTCAGCCTCCTGAATAGCTAGGATTACAGGCGTGAGTCACTGGTGCGTGGCTAACTCACCGTTTTTTGAGCGACTTGTTACAAGTAATTAATAATCTGTGTAATAGTTTACACTTAACATCAATATTATTATTATAACTTATACTATCTACAATCACCTCTGTAAATTACAATTTTCTATTGATGTGAAAAAATACCATTTAAATTCATCCTAACTAGAGATATTCTTTTTTTTTTTTTTTAAAAAGTAATAGAAAGGATAGGGTATTATGTCACACTAATACCACATGTACCCAGGACACACCACAGCTATATCTTAATTAATTAAAATTAAAGTAATCATAAGTAATTCAACTTAAATAAAGTTAATTCAATTAATCAATCTCATTTTCCCTGTTTCAAATGGTCATTTATCATATGGTGAGTGACAACCAAAATGTTAGACAGAGGGCTGGGAAGGTGGCTCAGTGGTAGAGTGTTTGCCTTGTGTGCATGAGGCCCTGGGTTTGATTCCTCAGCACTGCATAAGCAGAAAAAAAAAAGCCAGAAGTGGCACTGTGGCTCAAGTGGTAAAGTGCTAGCCTTGAGCTGAAGAGCTGAGGGACAGCACCCAGGCCCAGAGTTCAGGCCCACGACTGGACCCTCCCTCCCTTCCCCCCCCCCCAAAAAAAAGTTAGACAGAGTAAGCTTAGAATATGTTCTGGTAAGTTCAACTACCAAATTGGTAGTTGGTTTGGTATAGTGACATATGAAATTTTTAACATCACAAATCAAGACAAAGATTCACTGACTAACTTCCTACTGTATTTTTCCATGATCTATATTACTATGTATAAACTAAAACAGCTACTACTAGTACTATTGTATATATTTATGTGCTGGTACTCGAAAACCTTTGACCCATAGCAAAGAAGAATTTCAAATTTTTGTCACATACTAGAAGGCAACGTGGTCCAGGTTAAGAAAGCTCAAAGACAATGATGGACAGATGCAATTTCTAAGAATTTTTCTGTTTGGAAGGAACACAGGTGGATGTTTCAGGGTTCACAAAGGCTGATATTCCATGGCAAAAAGACAATTTGTCTTATGCTTCATGTCCTGTGCTGTACTTTCTGAGCTGGGGTTTCTTGCACAGGTTATGTGCCACTCTTGTTCAGGTCAGACTTAAGAGTGCTTGCGGCATTAATTTAATAGTAAGAGAACACGCAGGGTCTCTCTAATGCTGTTCACCTCTGGAAGAAAAGGCAACACATCATAGTTTTAGTGTCTTCATGGCACTGTCTCATTTTGCCAAATAGGCGCTGTTTAAAGAATGTGTCAACACATTTTGATGTAAAAGCTGTCAAGTCTATTTAGGTCATACCCACATGGAAAACAGGAACTTAAAAACTGTACGATCTTTATGCATTTCAGGACATGGATTTCTTTTTTCCCTTTGGCTATCAAAATTTTCATCAGAATAGCATGAATCTTTCTATTTTGACTTTAGGCGCACAAATACAGGTAAAATATTCTATGTGTGGAAACAAATGATTATATACATGAATATACTATGTGAAATAGAAGTATGGAAATGAATTTATTTTGTTTAACTGAAATCAGTTTATGCATGAAACCCCTTACGGTAGGTGCTTCAATATGTAGAAATTTAAGATTTAAACAGTCACTGATCAGAATTAAAAATAATCTATTAGTTTAACTTAAAGTTAATTATATAACTAAAGGGTTCTATCTCCTACTCTTTATCATTTCCCACTTCCCATTTAAACATGGGGATGATGAATGGAGAGATGTCGAGGAGAATCTGGGAACTGGCATGTCTATTCAATCTCACGATTGAATCCATGCTGGCTTCTAGAATCAGCAAGGACCATCCTTGTAGTCCACAGGGGTTTGCTAGAATTTCTGTTAATTCCTCAGCTCCTGAAACAGTCTCCCCACTGCAAGAAGCACTCTGTTCCTGTCTTGGGAAACCATTCTTTCGCTCATTGCTTGCCCACATAGTCTGTGTAGTTTTTTGTTTGTTTGTTTTGTTTTGTAGAAAGTCCTAGATCTTCCCTATGGCCTGGTAATCAGAACACCAAATTCTGGAGGGCAGTATATGTCAAGTGTAGCTTGCGTATTTCTTTATCTAAATGCTTTATGATACCATTTTTACTCTACTCTATCTACTCCATTTTGGAAAATGATGGTCAATGAGGCCTTTCCTTTCAGAGTTCTAAGCCATAATAATACTGTATCTCAAGCCCTCTCTGCTTTTATTTTCCCTCTCAACTGATTTGAGACTTCTGTCACACTGCTACTTCTATTACTCTGCCTCATATTTATCTAGCTACTGCTTCAACTGGCTTCTAGAAATTATATCATTTGGCTAGATATCTTCATATTCATCTGAACAAAATAAGTGTCATTGCACACTAGTGGAGACAGGGCCTCATAGGTGTGCGCTAAGAAGACCCGGGAAACTGGTAAGGTGAAGAGGTAATCCTATACAGGTGCACAAGCAAGTGTCTCCCCTTTTGAAAATGTAGCTAGTGGTAGAAACAAACCTCAAAATACTTTATTCACACATGCAAAAATTGGAACAATAAAGTGTTTTGAAATTTGTTTGGGAATGGGAAACTGGGGACAATGGTAGAGGGGGGACTCAAATCAAATGCTAACCCTCTTGCACAACTAAGTGATGCTACTAAAATGTGAAAACCAAAACAAATAAGGAAAAAGAAGAGGAGGAGCAGAAGGAAAAACCAACCTTTCTAAAACATTGCCACTTACTGGGCAAAAGCAAAGTAAAGTGTGACATTGTCAAAAACAAACAAAACAACAACAACAAAAAAGAACTCATTTCCTGACTTATGAAACTGTAACCCCTCTGCATATCATCTTTATAATAATACTAGCTACACATGAGGCTGAGATTTGAGGATCATGGTTCAAAGCCAGGCCTACCAGGAAAGTCCTTGAAACTCTTATCTTTAATTAAGCACTAAAAAAGCCAAAAATGAAGCTGATGGCTCAAGTGGTAGAACACTAACCTTCAACATAAAAGTTCAGGGCTAGTGCCCTGAACTGGTCCTGTTCAAGCCCCAGGACCAGCAACACACACACACACACACACACACACACACACACAACTAAACAATAATAACAGCAACCAATATTTTTAAAAAATACAACCCATTAATTTTCACAAGCATAGGTCCAACATTTGAACTCAGTGTTTTCATGAGACCTTGCTTTTCCAAGAAATCATTCTCTTCATCCTGTCCACTTTACTGTGACAAAAAAATAATCAAGTAAAACATACCATAACTAATCTGCTAAAAATCACCAAGTGAATTGAAACCGACTGCGAGCTCAGACTGCTGAAACAAACTGGAGAAACAAACAGCCAAAGAAAGCAGAAAGGAAGCCACTAACTTCTGAGGTCATCTGAACAGCACAGGTCAGGAAGAGGCTGCAGAGCAAGAGCTCAGCCAGCCCCAGAACATAGAGCATTTCTGGCCTTAGTTGAATGACAGGAAACTGTCAGCCTGTAGGAATAATTCTAAGTGAAATGAATATTCCTGCAGCAAATTACAAATTGAATATATTTCAATCTACGGCTTCTTTCCACAATTTAGTTCTAATTTCCTTACATGTCTTTTCAATAGAGAAAGATAGAAATGGTGTAAGCCTGCATTATTTTCTGTTCCTAATGTCAAGCTCTTAAAGCAACATGCATACTTATGCTTTCATTTTTAATGTCTCCTATGAAAGCTAGCTAAGCATTGCTAGGTATTATCAAGACTAACTAGTTTATAAGAATGAACTAGTTCTTCCTTTTTTTGTGTTCTACTTATATAAATTCATCTTTCTGTCAAACCTGCTCCTGTAAACACATACATACACAGATACACATAAAATAAGAATATTTTAGACACACTTGATTAATAGACTACAACTAAATATCTAATTTAAATCTTTGCCAGGATTATGGGGAGAAAAGAAGGAGAATATCAGCTTTAGTTTGTGAAAAAAAAAATCTCTGTGCTTGTTGTAAGCCACGGTGGAGAAAGGGAAAGGCTCTGTGTATGAAAACTGGGTTTTGTGTGAGTGACACATACTGCATTTTTAATAACGCAGACTGAAATGCATTATTCAGAATTCACTGTTGTCCAGCCACTCAGCTTGGCTGTGGATCTTCAGACATCTTGTGGGTCTGCTGTCTGCACAAATTCAAATTCTATTTTTGTGTGTATGTGTGTGAGGGATTAATACTGGTGGTCAAGATACAATTTGTTTTCTTAAAGGGGATATTGTGATCTAATCCAGGAATTATAACTAATTTCAATGGATCAGACAATTCTGAATCAGCATATAGTGTAAACTGTCTTGATAAATATCTAAACATAGCTACCTATTTTGATTTCTTTGGCCAATGGGATGAGAATAACATATTTATACCATATAAAGCATTCTGTTTTATGGGAAAATACCGACAGGTAAATGCTACTTTATTGTTTTTTTTTTAACAGTATGAAGGCAGTATATTGCTTCAGAAATCCTTGAGTTCGGGGATGATAAAAGTTAAACACAATGCTAATTGTTGTTATTCATCTAAACATTAATCTCTACTTTTGGGGTTAGACATACTCTGACCCAGAGTAACAGATCATACTGTTAATGTTACAATCACACAAGTTAAATAAATCAGTTAACCAAGCCTGGTCCTTCTAAAATTAATCTTTTTTTAACATGGAGACAATAAAAATCATGGAAAAGTTAGGTATTGAAATTTTTACTCAGGGCCCAGATGGGCTACTTGTTACTTTGAGTGGTTTGAAGTCTTTATCCTATCTGATCATCATTTTCCTCTTCTATAAAATGATGTTACATTAATCCCTATTGCAAAGATTCATATGAGATTCAAATAATTTAATCTAACACATACATTTGGTAAATGACATTGCAAAACTCTATAGAAGGATAATGCTTATAAGTATTGCTATTGCCCATTTTTTCATGTTTATTTTACAATACTCCTTTGGGGCATGCTTTTAAGATCAAAGTTTGTTTTGACTTCTATCCTCTTTATCACGGATAATATACTCAATCTAAATTCCTATAGGAACAATGTATTAAAAACAATTAAGAAAAATCATCAGCACAACTTCTGAATCTTTATCGTGTATACACATGGCTTTACTACCAGGCTAATGTGATCTGAAAGTGACACTTTGGGCATTTGATATGTAGCATTTCTGATTATTCCTGTTCAAGAGTAATCCCTACAAATTCGTAATCTGAATAATTTGTAATTAGAATACTAATACCTACTCCATGGGGTTTCAGAAAAAAATAAGACAATGTATGCAAAATTGCTTGATGTTATTGAAAGTGAGTCTAGAGTGTGGAACTAAAGCAGATAAGATGACCCAACTGTCCCCAGAGGTATTTGGTTAAAAGTAAAGCACATTTAAAGAACTATTAAATACTGTTAAATTACTGTTGATGCTAATCATCAGCTAAATGCCTGTTTAATGTTTATTTTTCCATTAAATACAGCTAAAACAATGAGGGTGATTTGAGGTGACTCCCTAATGGACAGCTATGAGACCTGTCCCTGGTGTCCTGGTGATTGACTAAACTTCCTTTATGTCACATTGGTGCAAACACCTTTGCTGCACTCCTTTTGCCATTGGCTCACTTTCTGATTCAGCCTGATGTTTCTCTTCTGTGCTGACCCCTGTTGATGCAACCTTATGCTCAATAAAATGCTTCTCTCGAGTAGTCTGCCATCTGTTTGTCAGTCTGCCTGTCTCTTTCTCTTTCTCTTTATCATTAGCAGTGTGAATTGGGTTAATAACACAGAGAGGGCTGTGCGAACTATAGCACAGCAGAAATGTCAGCAAAGCAGCAAGAGTGCAGGTGGCAGTGGTGATAGAGAACAGTTACAGGAGTCCAGAAAGTGTCCGAGGTAGAAGCAATATAGAGAAGAGGCAGACAAGACAATGAGGGATCATGGAAATAGAGAAAAAGATCAGAGAGAGCTGAGAGCCCAAACTGAAGAAAGAAAGCTGTGGAGAGCCAATGGGAAGGAAGTATGGGCCCCACTCACTGAAGGAGTAACCACCAATCTTTAAGGGCCACGGGTCTGAAGACACCTCACCTACCCAGTATCAATGGCTAAGGGTTCTGCACTCTAGATCTGAGAGCTGAAACATGAGCTGCCTTAGAGCCCCGACGCTTGTCACTGTCAGGCAGAAGGTCTCATCACCTGTGGTCTGTTTGAGAGATGTAGCACCAGCTATTGCCCTGGCTTGTCATCTGTGGCTGCCACCCACTGCTGCTAGAAGCCAGGGATTACAATACCTGACTAGCGACTGGATATTGGCAACTAAAACCCAGAGTAATAAGACTTCAACCTGAGTGCCTACATCCTAGAGTAATAAGAGCTGTAAAACTATGGGTCTCCCAAACCAGACGCTTGGTATTGGTCCCTCCAGGGCCTGGGACAGCCAGCACTGAAGGAACTACTCCTTACCTGCTCAGTTTCTATGCAGGTAGAGCAAGGAGCCCAGTCAGGTGATCAGCAAGAATATTAAGAAGTAAGTAATCCTGGGCTAGCACCAAGCAACTGGCATCAAAAAGTGCTTGGAAACATAAGTTAAAAGAAAAATATAACGTTCATAAAGTATGCTTTCAAACTGAGGAGCCATTTGTATGTATTTTTGAAGTTAGGATACCCTACAATGATTCTACATTAGAATACTCTATCATACCTGCAGCCATGAGTAAAACGCTCTAACCTCTAACTGCTTGCCACATTGTTATTTAGCAATAATAAATTAAGGTGAAATCAGAGTGTAAACAGTAAAGAAAAGAGAAAAGGAAAGCAGAGGAATGAATGAACAGGCAAAGGCGAGGCTACTTAGTTATATGACTGAGGAACAAAGCAGTGTCTTTGAACACGCAGAGGCTGCTGCTCCCTTCTCTCCTTCTCAGCTCCCTTTACCCACTCTTGAAGGTGTATTTCTTGCATATACCCCTCTCTCATCATGTTCACTCCATTTTCCAAAGCACCGCACACATACACATAGCACATACCACCTTCTGATATGCTACTTCCAGCATAAGCAAAGTTTCTGCTAGATGAATACATTTATATATTTACCATCTAAATAACTATACACATAAAACTAAGTGATGATGCATAATTACTAAACAACTGCATTCATAAATCTGTTGTTTGTTCCAACTTATTAAAATATAGAAAGCAATAAAATCCATGTGGAAGAATTAAAATTAAAACGTCGAAAAATACAGACATTATTGATGACATGGGGATTTAGTTATTTTTCTCAAACATTATTTGAACCAACAAATGTTTCAAATAAACTGGAAAGGAACAATGATATGATTTTTTTTAATTACAATTAGAGATTTTTTTGAGATAAACATGTTAAAAAATTAGATAAGTTCTGCACATGAAGTCTCATATTCATTGTAACCGCAAATTAATAGCTTGCTATTTAATGTAATTATTCCTGAGGAGTTTCTAAAGTGAAATCTTTTCCTATGGGATTCTTTTTAAAGTTTTAGCAACTCCTAATTAACCTTTTAGCTATACCAGTCCTTACTTTGTCTCTCTACCAGGAATGGTTGAGGGGCCCTGGTTATTGCTGGTACAAGGACGTATAATATCTCCTGTCCTTGTGAGCAGGGTGAATTGTGGGGTGGCCTCCTGCCCATCCAGGAGAGATGAATCTCCATTCTTTTATTAAGAATACTCTTGCATTGATGAATCAAATTCAAATTTGTCAAAGCAGCCTGAAAGATATTTAATATATAAAAACTAGCTATTTAGATTCAACAATAACAACGTAGAACATTGCATTAAAGTACTACTTAAAATTCCAACCAAAAGAAACTATTCGTAGAATCAAACCTCAAATGAAAGGTGTGCAAGAACACTTTCTCAAAGATGTCAGAATCTTACTGAGAATGACATTAACATAAAATATGGTCAACTAACCTTCCCCAAGTGGAATTTTCTATGGAAACAACAAAATTGTCAGAGGTAATTTCTTTAAGACTCTAAAAAAATAAGCCAAGGCTTGCAGTAGCCTGATGATCAAGATAAATGCACTGAATATTAACAATGAACATTGTGTGGTTTTTGGATTGTTGTAGCCACCTCTCTATGCCCTAACTCCTGATATAACATTGCAACGTAATAGACAAGCCTGGATTCCATCCATGGAAGCCTAATATTTCAAAAGTATCATTCTCACAGAGGTGTTGTTCCTACTGATTTCTGGTAGAATAAGGAAGACCTCAGTTACAATTTATTTGACCTTATTTGGAATACATCCAATGCTAAAATAATTAAATAATTGCAGATTAGTGTTTTAAGTTGGCAAGTACCTGATTGAAGTGGATAACACTTGACACAAGTATTAGACTGACCCACCAAAATGGAAAAAAAGAGAAAACTGAATAATGAGACAGCCATAACTTCAGCAAAGGTATAACGTAGCTCTGGGTATCCTGAAGGGCACCCATATGCATAGGTCTGTATGCATGCTAAGGGAAGATCTAAGAAAGTTCTCTGTTCTGACTGGTCTGGGAGGATCAGGGAACCATAGTTCCAGGCTAGCTCAGGCAAAGCAAAGAAAAAGTTCACAAGATTCCATCTTAATGAATCAATCACACATTTCTGTCATCCCAGAGATGTGGAGAAACAAACAGGAGGATCACAATCCAGTCCAGTAGGCGTAAAGAAACATTATCTCACAAAACGGGGAGAGAGCTTTCACAGTGGCTCAAGTGTAGAGCACCTGCCTTGCAAATCAGAGATTCTGAATTCAAACACCAATATTCTAGGTTAAAAGGAGAGAGAATAAAAACTCCACAAAATTTATTCTTTTTTATTCTTTTTTTTTCTTTTTTCTTTTTTTGTCGGTTATGGGGCCTGAACTCTGGGCCTGGGCGCTGCCCCTTAGCTCTTCTGCTCCAGGCTAGCGCTCTACCATTTGAGCCACAGCTCCACTTCCAGCTTTTTCTGCATATGTGGTGCTGAGGAATTGAACCCACAGCCTGATGCACGCAGGCAAACACTTTACCACTGAGCCAGTTTCCCAGCCCCCAAAATTTATTCTTAATATAGCTATGTACATAGCAATCATGACAATGTTATTTGGGGCAGAAATCTCATTTCTAAATCTACTGCTTCAAATGAAATGTCCAAGTTTCAAAAAATATTATGTGTCATGCAAAAAAAAAAGAATATCTCATATGTAGGAAAAATCAATATGAGTTATCCATGGGTAAGTCCCAATAATCTAAACTATCTAAAGCAATAATCTGAGTATAAAATTGGAGGATTTACACTAAGAGATAACAATATTTTTTAAAAACCAGAGTAATTATTATCAGCATGGTATCAGTGGGGACAGAGGTTATAAAATGCAACATGCTAGGGTTGAAATAGACATAGATAATTACATATCCTTTCATAAAAGATGAATCTGAGTGCAGAAAAGGTGACTTTTACTAAATGTTTCTGGGTCAATTAGATAACTAAAATAAGAAGGAAACATTGGCTCTCTGTATGTATATAACATCAATTTGAGATGAATCATAAACCTAAAATTTGAAGCTAAGTCACTAGACTTTGATATAGACAATGATAACTTAAGCTAGAAAAGGCTGATATTAAATTTAAATTTGAGCTGGGAATGTGGCTTATTGGTAGAATGCTTGCCTAGCATTCATGAAGCCCTGGGTTTGGTTCCTCAGTACCACATAAACAGGAAAAGCCAGAAGTGGTGCTGTGGCTCATTGGTAGAGTGCTAGCCTTGAGCAAAAGAAGTCCAGCAACAGTGCCCAGGCCCTGAGTTCAAGCTCCAGGACTGACAAAAAAATAAAATAAAATTTTCCAAAAATCATATCAAGTGAAGTAAGCTAGACCCAAAGAAATATAGGTCCCCTGGTTTCTCTTATTTGCAATAATTAGTATATGTCTAGGATAATCTTACCATATGAGCAGAAAAGTTCAAAAGTTATGTACATATGACCATATAAGATGGTGCTTAATAAAATGAACCCAAGATATGGACACAAGGAGTTTTTCTTTGTTGTTGTTTTTAAATGTACTATGTGATTTTTTTTGGTTTCTTTTATATGTTCTTCCTCCTATGGTATATCCTGTTGTCATTGTCACTGTATTTGATTTTGGTACCCTATATCTTGTATATATATTTATCTAATTTGGAGAGGGGGAGAGGAATAACAAAACGCTGAAACAAGGACACAGGATGACCCATTGCAACAATGATACTCACAAGACACTATGTTGGAAATGAACTTTACAACTTGGTGGAGGGGGGGCAGTTGGGAAGTGGCGGAGGTAGGGGAGGGAAGAGATGGTAGGAGAAAAACAAAGGAGGGGTAACAATGCTCGACAAGAAATGTACTCATTACCTTGTTCATGTTAACTGTAACCCCTCTGCACAGCATCTTTACAAGAAAATAAAATTTAAAAAATTAAAATTTTCAGCAGATACAAAGAAAGTAAAAGTCTGAAACATGCCAATAATTATCTAATATAGAGATATATTTCAATAAAAATTAATTCCAGAATACGTATACCTTTCTAAGTAAAAGTGACAAAACATTCAGACAACACCATTAAAATGGGCAAGATTTGAGTAAATACTTCACACACAGTCATACATAAAATGAAAATGGAAATGGCTATTCAATCCTGAAAAATTGACTGATCTCTTTATTGGCAAACAATTCCAAATTTATTTATTTATTTTTATTTTATTTATTTATTTATTTATTTTTGGTCCAGTCATGGAGCCTGAACTCAGGGCCTGGGCGCTGTCCCTCAGCTCTTCAGCTCAAGGCTAGCGCTTTACCATTAAGCCACAGCACCACTTATGGCTTTTTTTTTCTGCTTATGTGGTGCTGAGGAATAGAACCCAGGGCCTCAGGCATGCAAGGCAAGCGCTCTACCACTGAGCCACCTTCCCAACCCAACAATTCCAAATTTAATGCACAATATATTTCTAGTAAACACAGATCAATGAAGTCAATCTAAAAGAATGACAATATTGATAAAGCAATGAAAATATACTATTGAAATATGCAAGGACATTACTTAATCCTCTTGACATAATACTGGGTAAAATTTATTTGGGAATGAAATATTGCATAACATTGATCTATGAAACTAGAAGTCAAAATAGTAGTTCACATGAGGTGACCTCCATATAAGAATCTATCGTGGATATTTCTTGGACATTTTTATGTGCATATGTGTACATTGGTCAAATAAGTTCACATACTGTATGTAGTGTGCACGGTAACATTAAAAATCATTTAAATACAGTGAACTGAACTTGCTAATAAATCAAGTTGAGTGTTTCAAGATATACATTTCCTTCAGAACTTTTGCCTCTAGTAAATGAAAAATGGAGTTTCTGTCTACTGAAATAGAAGAAATAGAGAAGAATGAATTAGGGTATTTAATTACATAATGTGGAGATACATATTATATATGTAAATGGAGATGATGAGTTAGGTGGGGATATAAGTTTGAGTGAGGATTCTTGGAAGAAACAGAACTGAAAAGATGTATATATCCATACACACTCATGATACTATTTATATATCATGTACATATTATAATCTATTGGTCCATGTGATTATGGAGACTGAGAAGCTCAAAGATTTTCACTTTGCCTACTGGAGACTTATGAGAGCTAAGGATGTGCAATTCCATTCAAAATCCAAAAACCTGAGAACCAGAAGAGCCATTGGTGTTAATTTTCAATCTAACAACTGGCTAACACCTGGCCAACTCGAGATCTGAGTTCAAAAGACTGCCTTTCTAGGTCAAAGATTTAGGCAAGAAGAGTTTCCTCATTTATAACCTTTCATTCTCAGGTCTTCAACTGATTCCATGAGGGCCATTTATTTTAGGAAGGATAGATTCACTTATTTACTAAGTCAAATGTTAATCTCATAAAAAAACACCCTCACAGAAGCTTCCAGAATAATATTTGTCCAAACATTTGGCTATCATTGTGCTTCTCTCTCTCTCTCTTTTTTTTTTTTTGGTGGGTCGTGGGGCTTGAACTCTGGGCTGGGCTTGGGCGCTGTCCCTGCGCTCTTCAGCTCAAGGCGAGTGCTCTACCACTCGAGCCATAGTGCCACTTCCATATTTGGCTATCATAAAGCTTAATCAAATTACTTCATAAAACTAACGTAGATGTCCTCTTTACTTTTTATTAAGTTTTAGTGATAAGAATGTACCCTCTTAGCAAAGCTTTTAGTATATACTATAGTGTGTGAACTGCAAGAAATTTGTTACCCAGTATATCCACAGGGTTTATTCATCTGTACAACTTAAATTTTGTGCTCTTTGACTAAGAGATCCCAATTTCTTTAGGGTTCTCACAGTAGATGCTTTTCTCATACCTCTGTGATAATGTGCATAATAAACACAGTGACATGATATCCCTTCAAGCTCCAATCATTCTTTCTCCTAGCTGCAGGAATATGTGCATGCTGACATCTTGTCCCTTTCCAAGAATTGCTTGAAACTACCTTCCTTTCATCCCCAGAGAATTCCACCTCCAACAACTGCTTGATGCAGGAGCACAAAGGCGTGACCCAGTGGCTCCCACTGGGAATAACTCTGGAGGGACATCCATACTTCACAGCTCCCCCAGGGATGAGCTGAGTTTGCTGCTGTGACCCCATGCACTCATTTTTATTTTATTTTATTTTATTTTTACCTTCTGTCATTTCTGCTTCACAGCTGTAACCATTTTGTAATAAACACGATACATACAAATGCTAGGTAACCTAAGGAAATTGATCATGCCCATGTGATTGCTTTTATGATGAGACTTTGTGTAAATAGTGGAAAAAAGATAATTTCCATTTTTCTCATACGAGCTAGCATTTACTGTGTGCCTATTCCCATGATCTATAATTCTTTATAATAGCTCAAGATAGATAATGCCATATTTCACTGATACTGAGACTTGCCGTTTGTCTGTTTCATCAATTTCCAACAGCTATTTGGGTGAAGAGGACACAATTGTATAACATATCTTATAACATCCTTAATCGTGTAAGAATATAGTTAATTTTTTCACCTGTGATTTTAAAAAATCAAATCTCTCTAGACAGTATAATCTTTTCAATGTGTTCACCTCTTAGAATTTATCATTATTCATATATTCATAATTCAATTTTGTAACCTTGATAGTAGCTTTCAGATTAATACTAAAACTTAAAGTTATTCTTTTTTTTTTTTTTTATAATGCTGGTACAATGGCTTGAACTCAAGGCTTCATGATTTCACTTAGGTTCCTTGCTCATGGCTGGTTCTCTACCACTTGAGTCAGGTCTCATCAATTGGAGATGGAGTCTTGTAGACTTTTCTGTCAGGGCTAGCTTTGAATTGCAGCCTCCTGGGTAGGTAGGATTATAAGTGTGAGCCACCAATGTTTTGTCCTGTCATCTTTTTTTTTTTTTTTTGATCTTTCATGGGCCTGAACTCTGGGGCTGGGTGCTTTCCCTTAGCTCTTCACCTCAAGACTAGCACTGTACTACTTGAGCCATAGCGCCACTTCTGGATTCTTTTTCTCCTTATGTGGTGCTGAGGAATCGAACCCATAGCCTCATGCATGCAAGGCAAGCACTCTACCATTGAGCTACCTTCCCAGCCCTGTCCTGTCATCTTTTCAGAGCGATGAACAAGGCAGATTAAGAATTTATCTTTACCATGTTTTGACCCAAACTATACACAAACTAATTTTTACCATTCTTATATTTTAAAAACCCAAAGGAAAATCTAAAATCTAAAAGAATTGGCTGCATTTTGTGTGAGACTGCTCTCTGATCTTTAGTGGAAGCTATAGTTCTGGAAATTTAAACTGAAAAGTCCATAGGAAGGTAGACAAATTAATAGCGATTCAGTGATAGTTCTTCAAAAGTTTGTCAGCCACAACAAACTCATTTATCTTTAAAAATTATATAATGTATTTTAGGATTTTTTCCTTTAATTACCCTGTTTGTAGCATACAGTCATACTCAACGCATACATAGCACTTCTCATTTCAGTGCTGAAATATTGTGGTATCATTCCAAAGATAGCTAAAATAATAATCAGGAACTCAAATGTAAGTAAAATTTGCTTTGATGGCAAATAGTAAATAGTTGGATAAATAGGTACCTTCTCTGTCTCATTGCTTCCATGTATATAAAGAGTAGCTAACATGTCAAAAGTCAGCCAAAACGTCAAAACTATTGCAGGTCAACATTCAATTGTTGTCAGTGTTAGTGATTTGATTTTTAAAGATTCTAACATGGAAACCTGGTATTAGGTGAGATAAGCATTGTAAGGAAAAGGCAGGAGATGAGAGAGTAAGAAATGATGTCACACAAAGACAATGTTGGCATTTGAACCAAGACCAATTTGAGTTAAAACAATGCTTTAATGCCTTAGGAAAAAATTTCATTGAACTAGTAAATGAATGAATCGATTATTCAACTGATTAACAAAAACCCTGGAGGGATTCAAGATAAAATGTCATCAAAACATTTCAGACCAATCCAGTATGATATTTGAATTCAACTTCATATATCATTAAAAGAAAATTGAAATAGTAGAAAATTAGAGAATTGACAGTAATCTGTGGTAAGCTAAACACAGCATCTGAAGCATTGAGTAATGTGGGTTGAATCAAGAAGAATTTGGGTAGCCAAATAGAATTTTGCGGGCCAAGAAATATGGAGATCTATTTACATTTATGTGTTTTATCTAATTGAAAACTGTAAAGCTTCCAATATTCACTCAGAGCCTTTGTAGGTCAAAGGACTTCTATAATTATTTCTTTCAGTGTTGGTATTATCTGAAGTGAGAAAAGAGAAAAGACTTTTGCAAATTCACCCTTGGAAATTTAAGTGGTAGCAATCCAGCAAGAAACGCATGGACAAGAGTCCTTAGGCAATGACTGTGGCAGATTATATTACTAGCATTAATCAGGCATGCGTATCATGGAGCATTATACACTGCTTACGGCTGGGATGCTTTATTTAGAGAATATATATTTGCATCTAGTTGGTAGATTTGTGTTTTGCTTATTTCACAGACTCATAATTAAAGGGACATGACCTCTTAGTAGAATTGTTTTATTATTTTAGTAAAAATACATTTTAATCATGAATATATATTTATAAAGGGTTTTATGGTGAGAATTGCTCTGTAACCCTTTCCAAACTTACTCACACATTTGGAATTTGAATCAATTTAGACATTTCCTAGGTAAAGCATCTTAGTAATATGGATCAGGAAGCTTTGATAAGAATACCATTCAGGAGTCATGAAGTATAAATGCTATTAAATACAACTGGTCAAGAAAAAATAGGTTGCCTGTAGAGAATTATTTACTATTATCCTTACATTTAGCTCACATAAATGAAGATTTAAACTCATGGAAAACAGCCATTCTTTTAAAAAAATGTAGTTAAGTAGTTGTGCAAAGAGGTAACTATTCCATAAGGTGGGTGATATGTATAATGCATCTTGATCAATGTCACATATGTCATTGTTGTCCCTAGTTCAGTTTTTTGGTGTGCCTGTGCAGGTCCTGAGGCTTGAACTCAGAGCCTGGGCACTGTCTATTAGCTTTTTTGCTAAAGGCTAGGGCTCTACCACTTCAACCACAACTCCACTTTTTGGCTTTTTGCTAGTTAATTGGAGACAAGAGTCTCACACTTTCCTGCCCAAGTGGGCTTCAAACCAGGATGCTCAGATGTCAGCTTCCTGCATAGCTAGGATTACAGGTGTGAGCTTCCATTTTTATGTAATGTACATTCAATATAATGACTGTTTTAGAGCCATTCCTGTACAGTTGCATGTTAGTTGATTCACTAAAATATAAAACAAAGCCATTTCCTTCAACATTTGGGAGTATTCATTCACTGGGTGGCACACAATTATATTCCAGAATTTAAAAATTCTGTAAATTTACAGATACTGTAAATGCAGTTTCTACTGGATTTTAGAAAGGGGTCTAGTCAGCCAACAAGGTTAGGCTGAAGGAAAAGTGTCTGCAATGCCAACTATACTTAGATAGGCAACTTTTCTTGATTTTGTTTTTAAAAATGATTTAAACTCCATTATGAAAACAAACTCAAAACAACAATAAATATGAATTAAGTTTGTCCCCAGAAATACTTAGAATGAGACTCACTGAAGTAACCGTGCCATCTATTTGTTCTTTAAGTGAAGAGGAGAAGGGTGACTTAATCATGAGCCATACAGCTGTAGAAAACATTACCATCACATCATCATAGTCAGTCACAGCAAGAAAATCACTGGGCAAAGGAGAATTCCAAGGTCATGTGTTTATTCTTAACATCTAAAAATAATTTCCAGAGGCTAAAGAAAGCATCGTTTATCTTTCAACTTTATTCCTCAAATAAGATGAATTATAAATAAGGAATCTTCAACATGACATAGTTCGTGAACCTCATAGTTCATGATTTTCTTGGTCTCGCCTCTAATCATTTTTTTATGAATGACTTCTGCCAATATGGATATACATTGGACTCATTAATAAGACTTTTCTATTGCCTTTTCTAGTGACCAGAGTTAGGAAATGTTTTCAGTAGTATAGAGTTAGCCTAAGACTTCTATCCATATGATTAGGAAAAAATATTTAATGACTCCAGGAGGTTTATTCATTTCAAAAAAAATTTTATGTTCATTTTTCATATAATTAAATGTCCTTCTTTTAAGGAAAAGATATTCTTGTATTTTCTTTCTATATAATATCCCATTGTCTCTTCTAGCCTTATGCATAGCGTGTTTTGCTTCTTGGTGTTTAGATTCAAAATACAACTTAAAAAGGCAAACTCCACCCCACATAGACAGTGTTGTCAATTTCAATTTCAAAGATGCCTTTGTGTGGATTTTCATATGTAAAGAAACCTAAGAGGTCAGAGAGTGCAGATTTTCTATTTTTCACATCACTGAACTAACAAAAAACTACAGGCTCTCATTTCATTAACATGTTGGGGGAAAAAAACACCTTTCCTTTCCTGTTCCTCCCTTGTTCATAAGCAAACGATATCCTTTCACACTCTATTGAAATAGGTAAGCCATGTTTCTGAACCAAATCACTAACACACACACATACACACACACACACACATCCTATCACTATACTCTACTATGCAGCACACACACACACACAACACTCTAGTTATGTGTGATGAAAACAGTCTAATAGTCACATTGTAAGGTGACTTGATAACTAATGATCAAAGAAACTGTGGATATTCTTACATCATTTTATGATTGGTGATTAAATGTGCAATGGTTTCTTACCCCCCAATTATTTGCTTAAGTTAGAGTCTATCAACCCAAATCCTGTCCATGGATTGGAAATTTTAATGACACATAATGTATAACACTTTGCTAAAATTTTAATAATGTACAAGTTCAACAAAGAAATCTTCCCAGATTCTACCAACAGTAGTCCTATTGAGTTGGGTGATAGGTTGTCCAATGGGAATCCATCAAACTATTAGGCAAAGAAGAGGAATGGTAATTATAAAGTGTAACTAATTGCTGTTCTCTTGGGAGAGGGGTAGAGGAGTCTAGGGATGTCTATAGGGACATTCTTGGATTTTTTTCAACCTATAATAAAAACATTTGGGCTGGGAAGGTGGCTCAGTGGTAGAGTGCTTGCCTTGCATGCCTGAGGCCCTGGGTTCGATTCCCCAACACCACATAAGCAAAAAGAAAAAAAAGCCGGAAGTGGCGCTATGGCTCAAGTGGTAGAGCGCTAGCCTTGAGCTGAAGAGCTGAGGGACAGCGCCCAGACCCAGAGTTCAGGCCCCACAACCGGAAGAAAAAAAAAAAAAAACATTTAATGATTGGTCTCCAAAGGATGTGTATTTCAAGCTTTCCTAACAGTTAAAAAATGTTAACCAGCTCACCACGCCTTACTAAAGGCAAAAAGAATATAGAATTGTTGATGGTTGATGTTTAAAAACCAAGTGTGGTACCATAACCTGATCAAAAATGGGTACATCTTTTGTTCTTATTATGTAAACATGTTTTATTAACATTCTTTTTTTTCCTGTTGTGATCTCTTACTTTAAAATTTTAGTTAATCTCAAAGATAGTATGAAGGTTGGATGATGACAAAGCCAAACATGTATTGATGTCACAAAAATAGGGAGCAATCTCACCAAAGGACAGTTGAGAGTTCATATCTTTTTATTGGAGGTGAGTTAAATAAGTTCTCATTTGTGTAAGGTTTGGTTGCATTTTATCAAACAGATGAAAACTTATTTTGCTGCATTGAAATAGTTGTATATAGTTTGGTTTCTTTATTCATAAGCTCAAATGAAAAAGAGATTATTCTGGTATCTGCAGTGACTGGAGGTCAAATATTATCTTTGTGAACCTGTATCTGAGCTCTACAGACAACCCCATATGAGTTCTCCTCCTTCAGTTCCTTACCGTGAGAATGGTTAATTGTTTCCTAAAACGACTAATCTTTGAGGCTATTTCGCATTAATTCATGACTTTAACATTGTCTAGCACCTGTTTACCTATTTTCTTTATGAAGACCTTTATTTATTTATTTTTCGGTTGTGGGGCTTGAACTCTGGGTCTGGGTGCTGTCCCTCAGCTCTTCAGCTCGAGGGGAGCACTCAACCACTTGAGCCACAACTCCACGTCCAGTTTTCTGAGTGGTTTATTGGAGATAAGAGTCTCATGGACTTCCCTGCCTGGGCTGGCTTTGAACCATGATCCTCAGATCTCAGCCTCTTGAGTAGCTAGGATTATAGGCGTGAGCCATTGGCGCCCGGAGAAGACCTTTATTTTATGTATGAAATCCCAAGGTTGTTTTCTGCTATCCTGTTTGATCCCTGATAAACACACTCACGTGCTTAAAATTCTTCCTACAAGGGCTGGGAAGGTGGCTCAGTGGTAGAATGCTTGCCTTGCGTGCATGAGGCCCTGGGTTTGATTCCTCAGCACTACATAAGCAAAAAAGGCTGGAAGTGGTGCTGTGGCTCAAGAGGTAGACTGCTAGCCTTTAGCTGAAGAGCTGAGGGACAGTGTCCCGGTCCAGAGTTCAGGCCCCATGACCAGAAAAAAAAAATCCTGCCTACAACATTTTAATAAAATTCTTTGCCTTTCTGTATATAGGCATATTGAAATTATAAATTCTACTTTCTCATAATGTCCTGAACACATGTGTTAAATGAATATTTGCTTTCTAATTACTTAATTATGCTAATAATTGCTCAGAAATCAGATTTATATTTTGGTCTACCGGAGAATGAGTTCTTCAGTTACAAAATATCATTCATTCCTTTATATGACATTTATATTTTAACCAGAAGCCACCTGGACCTTTCCTCTACTTCTGGCTTTTTGCTGGTTAACTGGCTATAGAATCTCACATTCGTCTGCTTAGGCTGGCTTTGAGCCTTGATTCTCAGCCTCCTGAGTACCTAGGATTACAGGTACAAGTCACTGGTGCCTGTCATGTGTTCACTATTTGTCCATGTTGTAGCACGTATCCAAACTTCACTTTTATTTCTACTTCATTTTCATATATCAGATATGAAGTAGTTTTTATTGACTCCTGTAGCTCAGGGAATTGTAATCATTAACAAAGGAGATTTATGAAATAGAATTAATATCCCGAATATATAAATAATAAAAAAGTATTTTATAAAGCCTATTTTTATGGATATATCTGAGGTCTCTATTTCTATTTTTGCAGGTATTTTTTGCCATTTAACAAAGCAGGTTCTGAATACAATGTGTCTTGATCGATATCATCTGTTAAAAATTTCTCACCCATCCCTCTACCTACCCCTTGCCTGACTCCTCTTAATTTTTTAGGAGATACATTGGATTTCTCCTATTCTCGTCATTTGTCTACCCCCTTTCCCTTGACACCATCCTACCCCTTTTGAGTATGTGTTTCCTGTTGTTCTATTTTGCTGAACTTTGAATTTGCCTTTCTAAGGAATTACCCTACTTGAGTTTTCCCTTGAATCTAAAGTATTTCAGTTAATGCATTTGTATATACTTGCATACCACCTAATGTATTATAATTTAATTAGCTAAATCTAGCTCCCACATATAAGTGAAAACATGCATCACTTTTCTCTCTGAGCTGGACTTATTTCATTTAACACAGATTTTAGCAGGTCTTTCCATTTCTTTACAAATGGTACAATATCATTCTTTCTACTGGATGAGTAAATACCACATTTTCTTGATCCATTCATTCATTGTTTTCTTTGTCTTGTGTTGTGCCAGTGCCTTTATTTGGCTAGATTTATTTGGCTTCTAAATGCCCTCCACCTCCAGAAAACAAAGAAGAAAGGAGAGAAGGAAGGGGGAAAAACAAAAGAGAATAAGAAAGCAAAATTGTGTGTGAGAGAGAGAGAGAGAGAGAAAGAGAGAGAGAGAGAGAGAGAGAAACAGTAGTCTTTGTGAACAGTTTCTGAGTCAATCCTTCAATGCTTATCCTGATAGTTTATCCGTAGTCCTCACTGAGAAATAAGGATATTTTTTCAGTCATTTTTGAGCATTCATCTTTCCCTGGGTGTTTGTCTGATTTTTCCAGCTTCCTCAGTATATGTAGACAGTTTTGAATGTACTAATTTTCCAAAATAAGTCTCTCGTTGGCTTCTTTCTACTAGGATCCCAGCATGCTATTATTTCCAACAGTTGACAATCTTTGCTGTAGGTAGTTCCTGAGTGTTTCATTGCCCTACATTGTTTTAAAGAAAACCCACCATTTTCTGTCCTTGGTGAGTTATGAGTTAGGGAAAACAAAGATCAACACTTTCAGCAATATTTCAGAGAGCCCTGACAACTTCACTAAGACAAAGACAATTCCTGGAGAATAAAGTCAGCTCTGTTCTTTCAAGAGGTGGGTTTCGGGGTCCCATGCTGAAAACAAGAGCTACCATCTTCATGACAGGCACATTGCCAGAGAATGATACTGGGGCAAAGACAAGTGTTCCTGACGAAAACCATTTTCCTCAGTTGCGTCTTTCTTAATTAGGCAGGCATTCTCTCGGTGACTATAAACTTCTGTATGTTTTCCAGGGTTCTGCCAAAGTTGATTCTTACAAGTGTTGCTTGAATGTTCCTCCCTCAGGCTCCTCGGCCACTTTGCTCAGGTATGACATACTCAGTCCAGATGTTGTATTTGCACTGCCCATGCTTTGATACGTGATGCTCCCATCAAGACCAGGGCCCTTGTTTCCCCATTGCCAAAAGTGTTGGCTGAAGATATTGACTTGTATTTTGTGTGTGTGTGTGTGTGTGTGTGTGTGTGTCTGTGTGTGTGTGTGTGTTCATATTCCATGCTTGAAGTCAGGGCCTCATGTTCTCATTTGGGCTTTCTTGCTCACAGCCTTAATTCTATCACTGAATTAAGCCTCCAGCATGGCATTTTGCTAGTTAACTCAAGATGGAATTTTATGGACTTTTCTGCCTATGTTAGCTTCCAACCCTGATTCTCAGCATCTCAGCCTCCCAAGTAGCTAGGATTACAGAAGGGAGCCACTAACACCTGGTTATTGACAAGTAAGTTTTATACTTTTTGTTTCTTGCTCTTGCGCATTATTTTCTTAACTTGCAAGTTTTCGTAAAAAATAGGCTAGGGCTAATGTCAAGCTCTATAGCTTATATTATTTAAATTACTTCTGTTTTTGTTTTGTTTTGTTTTTTGTTTTTTTGGGGTCTGGTCATTGGGCCTGAACTCTGGGCCTGGGCGCTGTCCCTCAGCTCTTCAGCTCAAGGCTAGTGCTCTTCCACTTGAGCTACAGCACCACTCCTGGCTTTTTTTCTTTTTGCCAGGGCCTCATGCATGCAAGGCAAGCGCTCTACCACTGAGCCACCTTCCCAGCCCAAATTACTTCTGTTTTTGAAAATTAGGGAGAATTACCTGTTTATAATTTTTTTTTCCAAATTTCACCAGTCATTATAGTTTCTAGGCAAATGTTTCATGTCTGTGTTCTCTTACCAACCCTGATGAGTATTTGGTCATAAATGAGATTTAACTTTCGGAGTTATGGATTTCTAAGGTTACAGTGAAATTCCTTTTTCCCCCAAATTAAATATGTGAAAAACCTCATTATGTAAGAAAATAAGAGAAAATAAGAAATAATTTACTAACATCATTTTATTTTTGAAATCCATACTTGAATAACTTTACATGTGCAAGTCAATCGAGCTATTTAGATTCATACAAGCATTTGAAATAAAAGCTTGTAGGAGACAGTGTAGAGTTTTGAAAAATTATTTGTACAAAGGAGTTGCCATTTAACAAAGTAATTTATGAATGCATCTTGGTCAATATCACACTCAACATTTTTATCCATCCCTTCCATTCTATCCCTTCTTAATTTTGTAGACTATACATTGGCTTTTGGCTACAACATTCAATTTATTTCTGTTCTCTGGTTTTATGGTAAAGATTGAACTAATCATTCTAAATAAGTAATAAAAAGAGAGATTTCATAAAATATTTTCTTATAAATAATTTGGGATTTTTTTGTTTGTGGGTTTACTTTTTCATTTAATCAGTGGTATGTAAGGACCTTAACTTTTACTGAAAATGTTCATGCAGAAGACCAGAGAACTGGGTCAAGATAAGTCTAAAGCCTTGTATACCACCTTCTAGTCATGTAGTGTCTGAGCCTCTGATACCTTGGAATGGAATTGAAGATGCACTCAAGGTTTCTGGCACCAACAATAGCAACACTTGAAATAGTCACATGAGTTAGAGAAGCTTTAAATGGGGATATATGAGAATTGAATGTCAACTTCTTACATATTTTTAGAGAATTTACAAATTATTGTTCTTTTGCTTTTTCCTTTAGTATCTATAAAATATCAGCATGAAAAGTTCATATGTTTAATGAGAATATGGTATCTAATGGACTTTCTCTCTTCCAATATCTCATTCAAGATTCCTTGTTGCATTTAGTTGCTGTATATTCATGGGTTTTTTTGGTGGGGGAGGAGTTCTGGGACATTTTCTCGGGTTTTCTTGTTTTTGTTGACCTTGTCAGCATAAAGAATTACTGCACTTACATTTTGTAGCATGTTTCACTGTTGGGGTTTGTCTTATGATTGGACAGGGTTTCTGCATATTGGGAAGGATGACTATAGGGTTAAAGTGCCCATCTCTTCCTATCAGATCAAGGGAATAAACCACAAACAAGAACCATCACTGTGGATAAGTTTGATCATCAAGCTTCAGGTAGTGTTTGTCAGTGTTCTTCATGTAGATTGCTATCATCCTGTAAAGAACTTTAGGTAAGTTGAGGAAAGCTAGGTTCCAGAAACAAAATGTGTACATAAATAAATGATTTGGCATTCTTCATGACACATCCTTTAATTCTTCTTCCCCTTGTTTATTAATGTAATAATTTTAATAACAATATAGACTCACATATGGGAAATGAATTGAAGTTATTATCTAATACTAAAATACTTTAAGGCTCAATTCTTCTGCTTTTGGAGCTTGGGGTTTATTTTCTTGTGGTGCTAGAATTGAACTCTAAGCCTCATATATATGAAGCAAATGCTCTGCGCTTGAGATATATCCCCAGCTCAAGGTTAGTGTTTGATAATTTTTTGCTTATTTTTCTTTCATCTTTATCTGTTAGTTTGGGGTACATCTATTCACTGTTTTTCCTTAGCTATTCAAATTTATCAATCAACTCATTGAAGATGTTATTCATTTCAGATATGGTGTTTTTTTGTCCTAAATTTCCTTTGGTCTTGTTACATGTCTCTCCTGACATTATCTACGTGCTTTTGCACAATACCTACCTTTTAAGAGATCCCTTGTATATTTGCCAATTTATTTTTTATATCTGACAATCACAACTTCATGTCAGCTGAGTTTTGTTTTGGTCATTGCCTTTTATTTCTGTGTTTTTCTTCCTTCTTGGAATACCTTTAAGGTGTGTTCTTGTATTGGATGCCAGGAATGACTGCAAGGGCCTATAGTCCCAGAAGGCAAATGCCCAGGTAGGGATAGATTTCTGTATATTTTAAGGTAGCCATTTCCCTTGTAACTTTAGTTCCCTAGTGGATCCAAGACATCATTTACTAAGTGTTCTAGTGTTTTCTTCTTGTGACTCCCCAGGCTCCAAAGAGTTTAATTATGAAGAAAATAGCATGAACATAAACATTAAAATGTAAATCCATAGATAGATAGATAGATAGATAGATAGATAGATAGATAGATAGATAGATAGATAGATAATTATACTGGTATTTATCTTCCTGAAGTAGAATGTAAGGCTCACCGTAGAAGGAAAATTTTTTAAATGATTTATTACTAAAAGTTCATTACCAACTTAATGTACTTGTGATACTCAATAACTATTTGTAAAAATAAATGAGCAACAAATGATCACAAACAAGGCCATACTAAAGCTACCAGCACAACTATGTTTATTGCAACATTATTCACCAGAGCTAAGCTATGGAACCAACCCAGATGCCCTTCAGTAGAAAATGTGATACACACACACACACACACACACACACACACACACAATGGAATTCTATGCTTCCATCAGGAAGAATGACACTGCCTCATTTGTTAGGAAATGGAAAGATGAGGAAAAAAATCATACTAAGTGAAGTAAGCCAGACCCAGACCCAAAGAAATACAGGTACCGTGGTTTCCCTTATTTGCAATAATTAGTATACATTTAGCATCATCTTATCAGATGAGCAGAAAAGCTCAAATGCTACATACATATGACTATATAAAATGATGCTTAACAAAATGAACACCAAGATATGAACACAAGAAGTTTTTCTTTGTCATTGTTTTTAAGGTACTATCTAATTCTTTTGTTTACTTTGTATGGTCTTCCTCCTATGGTATATCCCCTGTTGTCACTGTAGTTGATTTTGGTCCCCTGCATCTTGTATATACATTTATCTAATTTGGGGAGGGGAAGGGGAATAACAAAATGCTGAAATAAGGACACAGGATGACCCGTTGCAACAATGATACTCACAAGACACTATGTTGCAAATGAAGCTTACAATTTCTGGAGGGGCAGGAGTAGGCGATGGGGAAGGGAAGAGATAGTAGGAGAAAAACAAAGGAGAAGGTAACTATATTTGATGAGAAATGGACTCATGACCTTACTCATGTAATTGTAACCCCTCTGTACAGCATCTTTACAATAAAAAATGAATAAATGGACAAATAAATACATGCAACTATACCAAGAATCCAAATTCATGTTCAGAGATGTAAAAAAAAACTTTGTTACAAAAATTTAACAAAGAGAAGTGTTTACTTTAGTAACCCACTGATGGAAGCACCCATGGAAGAAGTAATTATGAATATGGTGCTTTTAAAAGTCAATGATAAAAATATTTTAAGGAGCAAGAGTCATGGGTTGGTAGTAAATGCTACAAAGATATTCAATTATGTTATACTTCCAAACTTAGAATTCAGACATCATGATACACTTTATCCATTTTGAGCACTGAGAAGAACATCCAAATGTTATTGGGTTAAATGGTGAACAAGAGATATGAGAGTAAAAAGGAGGAGGATAAAGTGACTAAAAAGTGAAGAAGAAATAAGCATTGCAGAGCTAGAATGGCATTACATATCATCACATTAAGACATTGCTTGATGCTTTTCTCCTTTACCATTCTACATACATATGGCCATATAAGATAAGGCTAAGTGAAATGAACTCCAAGACATGGACACAAGAGGTTTTTCTTTGTTGTTGTTCTTAATGTACTATGTGATTTCTTTTTTCTTTTGTGTTCCCCCACCACCCGTGGTTTATCCCCTGTTGTCACTGTATTTGATTTTGATACCCTGTGTATTATATAAATGTGTATCTGAATTAGGGAAAGGAAGGGAACAACAAAATGGTGAGACAAAGGACAAAGGAGGAACCAATGCAGCAGTGATGCTCACAAGACAATATGTTAGAAATGATGTGTACAACTTAGAGAGGGATTGGCAGAGGTGGGAAAGAGAAAGAAAAATGAGGGAGGGAGTAACAAATTAGACAAATGTATTGACTACATTACTTATGTAACTATAACCCCTCTGTACATCACCTTGACAACAAAATTAAAACATTAAAAAAAGTTAGAGGGATGATGGATAAAGTTCTCAAATCTGAGAGCAGAGAGGGCAGAATAGAGTGAGCTGAAAGCAAACACGACATATCTTCATCTGAAACTAGATGAGGGTTAAGAGAGAAGAAAAATATTCTAGAAATAAATGAGAAGCATGAAAATCTCTAATGATATAAATCTGCACTGGAAGGAAATTTGCTCCAGCAATATTCAGCAGCAATGATCAGGTGCTGAGAATCCACATGTTTGAAAATGATCCATGATTGCATGAGCAAAGAGGCAAAGGAAGGATGGTGTTGCCAATACATCGTGGCTGAAATGATGTCACATAATTCACTTGTGTCCCAGTGATGAAATGGAAGCTACAGAGTCTAGAGAAAGTGAACCTGGGGACTGGAGGTCACTGGGAAGTTCGGGATGGATCTTATGGAAATGAGTGAACTTTGGAAGGATGAGTACTTTGTTCAGCTATGAGATGCTAAGATTTTTTACCTCAAAGCAGAAAAGATATAGGCAATGACAAGACTAAATGGTAGATATAAGTACTGGTGACTGATGAGTACAAAAAACAGTAAATAGAACTCATGTCATCAAGGAAACAGGAAGCTATATTGTTGTAATTGCTATCCAGTGGTGCAAACATTGTAGTACCCTGCCTTTGTTGTTGTTGTTGTTCTTGGGTCTTGAACTCTGGGCCTGGGCGCTGTCCCTCAACTCTTCAGCTCAAGGTTAGTACTCTACCATTTGAGCCACAGGGCCACTTCTGGGTTTCTGAGTGGTTAACTGGTGATAAGAGTCTCACAGACTTTCCTGCCCAATCTGGCTTTGAACAGCAATCCTCAGATCTCAGCATCCTGGGTAGCTAGGATTACAGGTGTGAGCCATTGGTGCCCAGCCTGCCTTACTTTTACTGGCCACACTTAAAAAAAGAAAAAATCTTCAAGCTGGAGGTGATGAATGTAATTCTAGCTACTCAGGAGGCTGAGATCTGAAGACTGCGGTTCAAAGCCAGCAGGGGCAGGGAAGTCTATCTGATACTCTTAGCTCTAGTTAACCACCAGAAAACCAGAAGTGGCTCAAAGTGGTAGAGTGCTAGTCTTGAGCAAAAGAGCTCAGGGACAATGCCCAGGCCCTGAGTTCAAGCTCCACGACCAACAAAAAGATAAAATTTTAGACTTAAAAGCTATTCCCTATCTCTGGAGCCTGCCTACTCATGTGAGTCATGTCTGCGAACTAAATGTGCTCCCTTCTCCTTAAGCCTTGTAACTAGGAAAGGACTTTTGTCTCTTGGAAGGGATTGTGCTGGATGTGCGATTTCCCCACAGAATTTTGTCTTCGTCGTTAATGGTCTTGAGAAACACTGGCTTTTGATTCCATTCTCTTCCTCAACTCATTGGGCTACTTTGCCTTCAAATTCGAATCTTATAATTCTGCTTCAATCAGAAGCTGACTACAATGACGGAGGTACTTTATACGGACGTATGGAAAACAAACACCTTGAAAGGGAAGAAAGTCAAGGTTTCATGTGGCATGATAGCACAGAACCTAGGGAACAGTGAGGACCGTGCTTCTGGAAGAACGAGGTTAAGGGAATGAGATACGCCATTTCATGGTCCTTGGGTACATGCACAAAGTCACCTGAAGTGGTGGGATTGTGAAAAACTGAAGTGACAGGGGTGAACCTGAGAGAGCAGCAGGTGATGGTCACAGGGACCTTGTGGCAGTCATTTCAATATGTTGTCTTGTAAGGAAATCGCCTGAGTAGGATAGCAATGAGGGGAGGGCAGGCATTTTCTTTGTTTATGAAATAATTTTCCCATGATGCAAAGTGAATAATTTGCACATTACTGTCCCTGGTTGCATCTCATCTTGCAACACAATCCTTATTTAACTTGCTTTATAAGCCTGGGTGGGGAGGGGGCTTTGAACCGATTTATCTCAAACCTCCTGAGTTGCCACAATTACAGGCATGCGCCTTCAACCAGCTCTTCAGTATATTTTTTTTTTCAGAGTTTAGGACTTTAAATTTGTCCTAAAGTCACTGAAGCAAAAAATCATGATAAAACATTCTTTCTTTTACAACCCCAACACACAAAAAAACTATTTGTAGGAAAAAAATGGTTTTGTACATGGGATGAAACAATATAAATTCAAAACTTACAGATAAGGGTTAGCTCTATCACTCATCTCTTTAAAAAGTTTATATAAATATCCAGTCAAAACCAACAGGGTATCTCTCTTGAAATGTAATCTCTATGGATTCCAAGTAGACCACAGGCTGCACACTGTCTTGGAATGTCCTCAGAAGGCTCTGCCATTAAACAGGTAACAGAGTAAAAACCTCAGAGTCCTTTCTTTCAAATGGAAGAGGGAAACACAGGAACAGAAAGAACCACTCAAACTTTATCTTCTTTCCTTGTGGTTTGAAGTCTCCACCTCCTCCTCCTCCTCCTCCTCCCCTGCCTCCTCGGTCCAGTATATTTTTGATGTCTCATTTCTGATATTTTATTTTTGCTTGTCTATATATCTAACATAATATACATGAGATATATACATACATATCATATCTTTGATATATGTCTATATACAGTATCAATCTTGAACCAATGTAACAGTTCCTTATATAATTTTAAGATGCCTTTTGTATTAGAGAAATTATATAAATGTCTACCATATACATAATTTTCCCTCAAGGCTAAATTTGTATATATTATATGGGCTTTTTTGCTATACAAAACTTATTTATCTACAGATATCTTAATTATATATTCTCATTAATTTCTGAATATTTTAACAAAGTACAGTCTAATAAATTTTATAGTATATACATAGTATATATATATGTATATATATATATCTATATCTTTATTAGCTTTTGTTAAAATTAAAAGCCCCTGTCTTCCAGCTGTCATATTTTATCTCAAAAAGAACTTCATTTTGCAGTTTTGTTTTTACATTGAAATTTTGATACATGTCATTTTTTTGCCACGTAAATTAGTAAGCATCCAATTTCATTGTCTGTCCTCATTGGTTACAACTTTTGCAAACAATTTATTTTTGCACTGATGTTAGAGAGCTTAAGACAGTGGCTAACCCAATAAAGATTTGTTGAATTAAGGAAATTCTAAAGATCTATTGTTTCTTACATGGAAAAAATTAATTTATTTTTATTTTTTAAGCAGTTGGTTTGACATATGATTTTTCTCCTTCCCTCTCTCATTTCTCAACCTACTTTTGTCTTTTAAATTTTTTTCTACTTGTTTGAACATGTCTTCTTCAAAAATTCAAGCAATTCAATGTATTTCCCAAAGCCTTTCTATATGGACAAAGGTACAATAGTCATTTCTAGTCCACATAACAAAAGATAATATTTATACTGCTCACTCAGTTTTTCTATAAGGATTAACAATTTAAAGTTAAATGACAGCTTCTCTATTTTTTTCCCCATTAACAATCAATGCCATTTTCCTTACTATCCCTGTATGTGCCTCATTCACAAACACTCTGAGAGTTGAATGTCCTGTGTAGACTCAGATTCCAGTGGATTACAAGAAACTCTGAGCCATGAAAAGAAGACATTCCAACAGCATCAAAGCAGAAACCTAGAAAGGTAAACTTTTATTTTTTCCTAAGTAAATTCTTTTTATTCCAAAAAAGCAAAGAAAGCATCATAGTCCCCGAGATCACAGATCTTTTTAGAACTTGAGGGCAATTAAATAATTATGGATGATTAAAATTAGATACTTTACATCTTGTTAGCATGTTGTTTGAAAATGTAAACGAGATTGCCTAAATTCAAATTATGGTTCTGCCATGAAATATTTGTTTCTTTTATTTTTGTTTTGTTATTATTTTGTTTGTTATTAAGTAGATGTACAAAAGGGCTACAATCCTGAAAGTCAGGTTATGAGTACAATGCTTCTTGACCAACATTGCCTTTTCCTTTGCGCTCTCCCATTTTCCCATCCTGTCCCTCTACCCTCAAGTTACATAGTTCAGTTTTTACATAATGTACATTAGATGTACTGACTACATTTACTCACCATTCCTCCCTCCATTCCTGTGCCTCTCCTTTGCATAACTCCCAAAGTGTGTTTTCAGTAGAAGGGTTATCTTAGACTTCATCTGATAGAGATTAAGTCCTCCCCAGAAAGCTAAGCTGTTCTGCCTGTACTCTGGCTAGCAGTAAGCTCCTCAGGGGTCTATATAGGGCAATGCTTTCCCAGGGACATGCAGGTAATACTCACTGAATAACAACCCCACCCAGACACCTGCTCTTTATATGAATTGATTAAACTGTGTGGGTTTTTTTTTTGGTTTGGATAATGGTGCTTCAATACTAACTCCACAATTAATTGTCATTTCTCAGAACTTGTAAAACTAGTCTTGGACTGGCAGAATTATAGAGAACTGGAAAAAAGACTGTGAAGATATGAAAGAAATAGCAGATACCAGAAAGAACAAGGCTTGAAAGGAGTAGCCTGGAGGCCAAAATGTTTTTGTTGCTTTTGTTTTTGTTTGTTTTGCCCAACTCTTATCTTTTGGAAAATGCATATTTGTCATTTTTGGGCTCAGTATATAAAGGACATTCTAAAGAAGAGTCCTACAATATAAAACTCTGATCCCTATTATGTCACTTATAATATAAAACATATCTGTCATTTACAAATATTTATTGTTTAATAGGCTAAAAGAAAGAAATTACAATTCAAGTTTTGACATTCTATTTTACAGTAATTACTATTTAAAGTATTTACTAGTAAATACAGTGTTACTAAAATGATAATGTACTGTGTGTTTAAGAAAATGTTAGGAGAAGGGCTGGGAAGGTGGCTCAGTGGCAGAGCGCTTGCCTTGCATGCATGAGGCCCTGGGTTCGATTCCTCAGCACCACATAAGCAAAAAAAGAAAAAAGCTGGAGATGGTGCTGTGGCTCAAGTGGTAGAGTGCTAGCCTTGAGCTGAAGAGCTGAGGGACAGTGCCCAAGCCCAGAGTTCAGGCCCCACGACCAGACCCCCCAAAAAAAAACAAACAAAAAAAAGAAAATGTTAGGAGAAATGACTTTGAATTTTTCACCATAAGACATGATAAATATTTGAGGTGGTACACAGGCTTATCTTTGTTTGAAGCATTGCATAATGAATCAAAAATGTCATATGGTGCCCCCAAACATATACATTTTATAAGTCCCTTGATTTTTTTTGTACTGAAAAAACTCAATATAAACTGCATATTAAATAAGCTATTGATGATATTCATAAGTAGATCAGAGGGTTCACAAGAATTCTTTTAAGTGTACTTTATCAGTAATTTGACAAGTATCAAATGTTGCACAATTAAAACTTTTTAATGTGCTCCATTATGTTCATGAGGACAGAAAAAAACTGATATAAAAGAAAAATAAATTACTATCACACATACAAATACCATTATATGCTTTCTGATTCCAATTTTATGATTCAAAAGTAACTGCTATTTTATATTTTGGAGGAAAAGAAGTTTCATCTGAAAGTCACAATAGTAAAAAAATCCTTACATACATAACAAGGCAATTCAAATTTTTTCTTAACCTTAAATATTTTATTTTGTAACAAATGTCTCAGTAATGAGTCCTTTCAATTTGATAAGAAGGGTTAACTTGCTAAAGTGGAAGAGATAAGTTACTGTGACACTAACACGAAAGATATTTATGAATAGTCCCATTTAAGAACACATTGAGGTAAGCCTTTCACAATGGCATGTTTTGGCTATATTATAATTATATTCTATATGTCTGGTTATAACTTAATTCTAATTTTGCATTTAGTTTCCTTTTTCTTTTTGGTATAAAGATAGACATAAACATTGTTTTATTCTAAGCCCATTTTTATAAGACATGGGAAACTCTGAGATAATTAGTTTTAACATTATTTTTTGTTTATAGACACACCGTACATAAAAGTGCATTCCTTTTCATTGTTATAATTCCTATGCCTGATTAAGTACTCAGATAAACCGATGCTGATATACATTCATTTTTATTTTAATTATACAAGTTGCTGAAACAATGTCTTGGGCTTTTTCCTTGACATTGTGACAAGGTGTAAATACTTCCCAACCTTATGTATCATCCTGGATCTCTAGCCTTGGCACACAACTTACAAATCACATTCCACTATTTTAACAGTAGCACAGTGTATCTGATCTCAGGGACCAGTACATGCGGTGAACCTAAAATCCAACAGCAGTATGATGATAGATAACACAGTACATTTTACTGTTTAAGCATTTAGCTAGGAAGTGAGAGGAAAAGATGACTGTGTTTTCTGACTTGGACACTTCGTGATTTAAGCATATGAAACTAGACAGAAGGGAGTTTTCAGTGGAAAGTCATTACGTCTATTTGAGTATTGTATCTCTGAGACAAACCAGAATGTGCTATCTGGGGGTTAAAGTTCCAATGTGCCCTGGACATACTCAATTAAGGGGGCACTGGTGTATTGTATCATTCAAGTTGTAGGAGGGAGAGAACTTTCCCAAGGGAGAAGTAAACTCAGAGGTGACCTGAGCAGGACTGTGGTAGACACAGAAAACAAATTACAAAGGCTGGCTCTCCTCGCCTCACAGAGAATTTGATATTGCAGATCTAGTCTGGAATGCAAGAACTTACATTTTTATCAAGCATATGTTTTCTGGACAACATCCTAAGAGAGTCTGAATAAAAGAGAAGACTTGAACTTTCATTGCCTCTCATTTTGCTCTATAGCATACATGCTTCATATCCCACTTCCTGTCTAAGATAATCCTATATTGTTTTTATTACACAAGTAAGGAACTTTTGGCTGAACAGGATGTATTAGGGATGAAAGGATTTTCAGCTATGAAAGTATACAGCACCAAACCAGAAATTTGTACTTCACTATAAACTTAGAAATTGCCAATGTTAGTTCAGCATCATTTTAACTTAAAAATGCTGCAAAATATAAAATCTACCTATGAAAATTATTTCCCAGAAAAATGTGGGCAATATATTTCCAGTTTATGCAACACAGTGATCACATGATTTAGATACTGGCTTTATCTGTTCTCTGATTATGGTGGATCTAAACTGGTTCACTGCTTTAGAAGATGAAAAAAAAAGATACTTTTATTTCATCTTGTATTGATCTACTCTGTCAGCTGAATTTAAATTTTAGAATTTTGAATGTATTCAATTTATAAAAATAAATATTCAATTAAGAGAAAAAGCAGAATGATGATCTTTTCTAATTTTTAACACTTTAGTTTTCTTATTGAAAAAATTACACCACTAAATAAATAGAATGGTGCAGAATAACAACAATAGAATTCATAGCCATCTAATTGGAAATCATGGCGTTTTCATGTAGAATTTGCATTTTTTCTAATAAAAAGCTTTTATAATCTAGTGTGTTTTTTAGGAAAGTCCTTGACTGAACCATTCAAACTTACAAAGGACATATTTTGTAACCTTGTTCTATAATAAGATGAGGATATAGAGGTACTTGATACAAAATAAGGGGCAGTAAATTCAGAACAAATTGAGGTAAATAATGCCTTATGAATGTGTATCCTCAACCTGTGAAATTCATTGACCAGAGAGGTCATGGAGGCAAACACTGTGGTTGAATTTGAAAAACAGCTGGGTAATTTTATGACCGCTAATAGCTTTGGGAGCTCTGCTTAGTAAGCAGAGATAATGATAAGGATAATCAAATCTCTTGTTTCAGGGTGTAAGTTACCAGTGGGGGGTTGTCCAATTCTACAGCCTTACTTTTGTCCTCTGGGCATTTCTCATAAATACTCACCTGCAGAGAGAGGCAGTGACAGACACTGGTGGTTTTATGCCACAAATGTGTGGTTGTTTCTTTTTTGCTCCATTATTAATGTCTGTGTGTTCCTCTATCCTTTATGTGCAGGATCAACCCCTGGAACACAGGGAGAGGAAACTAGTGTGGGAATTCAGTATCTTCCACAGTAATCAACATAATCAATGCTTTATGGGGAGAGCAGTTGAGTTTGAATATTATTTGCACGATTTCTGGATTTGAGAAGCCATAACAGTTTGAAAATTAGTAGTCATTACATTTTGGGATAGAAGAAGTTTGACAGTGCCATCTTTACAGTCCTGATGTCAAAGGGTATTGATGAAATTATCAACCCCTTAACACTTTATCCAAAAAAAGTGTCCTATTTAAGACAACAACATGTCATGGAATTTTAAACTACATTCCACTTCAGATATACTGTTGATTGGATTACACTGCCTCTTTTCTAATCTGTGTCATTTAGCAAAATTGTATTTCCACTATGCTTTGCTTAGGAAGTGGTTTTTCCATGTGGCTCAGGTTGGTCTGGAACTCACTACATAGTCCAAACTTGCCTTAAATATGTGATCCTCCTGCTTTAGCCTCACATTTACTGAGATAAGAATTCTGCATCACTGTAGCAAGATTCATTAATTTATATTTAACTGAAGTCAACATTCAGAATTTCATTTTTAGTTATTTTCCACACTATAAGATATTGACAGAAAGTGAAAGATAAAGCAAAATCTTAAAATCCAAGATCATTATCATATGCATTCAAATTATACATTTGCACACATATTGAATGGTTTATCTATGTTTTGCCACTTCCACTCTGCCAAATTTGAAACATATACATACTATTGGATAAAATTCCTATTAATGACAATTCATTACAATTTTTTCTTTGAAATTAATTACTTTGAAGGCCATGTTTAGTATACATAAAGTATAATTTATTTTGCCAGTTTCTTTTGTAATTATTATTTTAAAATTATTACCTCTAAATCATTATACAAAGGAGTTTCAACTCAGTATTTCAGTTTGTGAGTACAACACATCTTGTTGAAAATCAATTCAGTGTCTTTGGGTATTTAGATTGGTTGCAGTTTCTCACTCTCAAAAATGTAAGGACATTTGTGATTATTCTTTGTCCTTACTGTTTTTTAGTCGGTGTATATTAATTGTAGAAAGTGTGGTGTTTCATTATGATATTCCACACTGAAAATGTTATCATTTTGTTATAGAAACAGAGCCTAGGCAGAGATACATGGGAAGCCATTGATCATTTAGCCCTTAGCCCAGTCTTCCTAAGTGAATGATAACAGATCAGGTATTTTTCTGGTAACTAGAACTTATGAATGTTCTCAATTAGATGACAGAAGTTACAACCACTAAAATTACAGCTGAAATTGGTTGAAAGGTTAGATAATAGTTGTTATTTTCCTGAGATGATAAAGCCATTAAAACTTACCAAACAGAAAGACATTAACAGAAATGTCTCCCCTATTTAAAAAAATGATGTTTCCGCTCAGAAAAGAATATTAAATTACTCCCTCCCCCCAAAAAAAACATTTAAGGCCAATTAGGTAATGACTCATTTCTCTATTTTGAATCATCACCAATTATTTCTTCATTTTCTGCTGGCCATTTTTCTTTTTTCTGTTGTTGTTAAGTATAATTTTATTGTTATCATTGAGGGGTTATACAGAGGTGTTGTTTTGATTCATCTTATTTATGAATAGTAGCACAATATTTTTTGCTATAAAATGGTAACTATAATTCTTGGATTTTGAGGAAGAGAATGTTCAGATCTTGTGTGGGTTATTTTATTTTATTTTTGTTTTTCATTTTACCAACCGTGGGAATTTAATGAAAGCCTAAGCTGTCTTTTCTACATTTTTTTTTTTGGGGGGGGGGCCTAGTCATGGGGCCTGAACTCTGGGCCTGGGCGCTGTCCCTCAGCTCTTCAGCTCAAGGCTAGCGCTCTACCACTTGAGCCACAGCACCACTTGCGGCTTTTTTCTTTTTGCTTATGTGGTGCTGAGGAATCGAACCCAGAGCCTCATGCATGCAAGGCAAGCACTCTACCACTGAGCCACCTTCCCAGCCCCTTTTCTACATTTTTTGGCTGAAGGATAGCATTCTACCACTTGAACATGGCTCCTCTTCTGGCGTTCTGCTGGTTAATTGGAGATGAGTTTCACAGATTTTTTTTTTCCTGGCTGAATTGGCTTCCAATGGCCATCCTCAGATCTCAGCCCTCTGAGTAGCTAGGATTATAAGTGTGAGGCAGGAGAGTTTGATGAGAATATGTATTTTTAAATCAAACAATGTCAGAAGGAATGGCTACCCTGTTACCTAATTTGTTCTAGGGAAGCGACTAGTTCAGTGAGGTACTCTCCTCATTTACTCAGGAGATTTTTTTTTTCAAGGGCTTTTTCTACAATGACCTTGGAGACCTATTCTGCTGAGTAGTCAATATATTCTCTTCATTCATTATATTGTAGAAGGGAAATATATTAAGCAACAGTGTACATGAATTAACTGTTTTGTGTTGTTGTTGTTGGTAGTAGTAGTAGTAGTGTATGTGTGTGTGTGTGTGCATGTGTGTGTGTGTGTGTGTGTGTGTGTGTGTGTGTGTGTTGGGGCTTGAACTCTGGGCCTGGGCACTGTCCCTGAGCTTTTTTTGCTCAAGGCTAGTGTTCTACCGCTTGAATCACAGTTCCATTTCCAGCCTTTTGGGCATTAATTGGAGTTAAGAGTCTCATAGACTTTTCTGTCCCGACTGGCTTTGTACCTCTATCCTCAAATCTCAGCCTCCTATTGGCTAGGCTTACAGGCGTGAGCCACTGGCACTCAGTTTCTTTCTTTCGTTCTTTCTTTCTTTCTTTCTTTCTTTCTTTCTTTCTTTCTTTCTTTCTTTCTTTCTTTCTTTCTTTCTTTCTTTCTTTCTTTCTTTCTTCCTTCCTTTCTTTCTTTCTTTCTTTCCTTTCCTTTCCTTCTTCCCTCCCTCCCTCCCTCCCTCCCTCCTTCTTTCCTTCCCTCCCTCATTTCTTCTTTCTCAATTACATTATAATGCCTTAAAGGAAAAGTTCAGCATGTTTTTGATGGGAAGGAGTAAACTTACTATAGTTGTGTATGCTGTAAGACAAGTTTATTTTTTAAAAAAGGAAGATTGTCAAAAATATCTAAATGGAGAACGGGGGGATAAATCGGGGTCCAAGGAAAGAATATTGCAAAAGTCAGAAAAGCCAATAGGATCTCAAAAAAGGTAGTAATGCTAGAGCCCTTGAGCCAGGGGGAAAGAGAAGGGGAAGAGAATGGAGGGATGGTAGGGCCACACCAAAGCGGCATAGACAGCTCCGTAGCCAATGCATGGGGAAAGGGTTGAGTACAAGAGGTTTGATTTGAAGCTATCACTGTCTGAAAGGACCCTAAAAGCAAAAGTACTGTATTACTATATTGCTAAGGCACTGATTATGAGGAAATGACTGTCTTCCTAATCCACATCTCTGTTTTCTTGTTAGTCAAACCATTCTTGAACTTGGAACAGAAAAGGGGATTCATCTACTATCTACGGACTCTATTGTGCATTTTTGTTTGTTTTAAAGGAGTCTATTTATGTTTACTATTGGCAAGAATAGAAAGCTATGCACTTTTCAAACAGCAAAGTTGTAGATATATTTCTTGGAACCAAAGAATGACTAAAATTAGAGGGCTCAAATCTTATGCTTGTAAGTCTGGGGTTGGGGTGGAAACAAAGGGATAGAGAAACATCTCTGTGTGTGTGTGTGTGTGTGTGTGTGTGTGTGTGTGTGTGTGTGTGTGTATGTATGTATGTACGTATGTATTTTCTCTTGTCATATATGAATATATATTCATATATTTTCTCCTCATATATATTTCTTCATTTTATATATAGAGAGAGAGAGGGGAAAAGAAAAAGTGAAAATCTTTGAAAGGTTTTAAATTCAGGCACCGATTATTTTTTAATGTTTTAGGAGACATAAACGATCTCTAAGCAGTAACCAAGAAAAGTGACGGAGAGAGAGAGAGAGAGAGAGAGAGAGAGAGAGAGAGAGAGAGAGAGAGAGAGAGAGAGAGAGAGAGAGGAGAGAGAGAGAGAGAGAGAGAGAGAGAGAGAGAGAGAGAGAGATTTCTTTAAAAAAAATCTTCCAGGGCTTTCCTTCCGAGCTAAAGATTTTTTATTTCCAGTGTCTAGGGGCAGTGCCCACTGCTGCGCTTGCCAGGCTTGTGCTGGGTTTGCTCATTGTTTCTGCCCTGTGTCTTGCGTGTTCAGATGGATGGCCGTTTCCCTCATCTATCGTCGCCATGACAGCGCGGGGATGATATACTACTGCACGCCCTGTAACCCAGATGATGTGGACCGCAGTAATAACGCAGCCTAGTCAGGGGAGAAATAGGCAATGCATTTCTTTCCCTTAAAGGTAAACCATAAAGGAAGAGGGGGGGAATTAAACTTAAAGGAAAAAAAAAAACCCAAAATCAAAAAAAAAAAAAAATCACCACCACAAAACTCAACACAAATATCTTCTTTACAAGGATTCAAAGTCCAGGGTCAGTGTGCCTAAAGCAGAGCGCGTGGAGAAAGGGAATGTGTGGGACCCTGCTGAAATTCACCCTGGGCATCGCAGTTGTAGAAATCAATTTTAAGATTAAAAAATTGAATTGGTAATTTTGGACCCACACTGTGATTGAATTATGTGGATCTTGGATTTTAATTAGAGTCTCAGGCTCGTCAAGTAAAACCCTTGGGTCTGTAGGAAGCAAAGCCATCATTTAAACATGGCGTTGAATAAAAGAAAAGAGGCTGACTGACTTGGCAAGATTATCTTTTTCTAAAAATAATGTTCTTTTTCCTTTTGATTTTTCCGACCATGAGTTCTGACTCTTTTTTTTTTTGATTGATAAGGTAAAATATTAATATAGCATTCAAGCTGAATGCTAATCAGGAAAATTGATAGTTGGTATTGGTTCTAATTTTTTTTTCATTTGAAACCTGGACAAAAATTCGATTTATATTTTAGAATAAGGACTGTGCAGTTTAATTCAGTCTCCCTCCGTAAAGCTCCTAAGCAGATTCAGATTTCCCCCTTAGCTAAACATTCTGGATTACTTAATGTTTAGATTTATAGCTGTGGCTTGTAAAGAGTTTCTCTTCCCCTCCCTCTACGCAGATCGATTCCCCTTGGGTGCTGGTGCCTTAATCGTATAATCATTTGGGTTGGAAGGACCTATGCTGGGGCACTAATCTATTCCCGTGAATCACAGCAGGATTGATTTTATTATTACTAAGTCATTCCTGATCGATAGGTGTGAGGATTCAGTCTTGAATCTCTCAGATGATGGCGATTCCACAGCCTCACCTGGCAGGCAGTGCCATACCAGCTATTCATAGTGTTATAAAGTTAGTCCTTATCGTTAACCTCAATTTTCCCTTCTGGAGTTGGAGCCTATTAGTTCTTGTTCTATCCTCATTGACTAATGAGAATTGCTCCCTCTACTCTTTATAGCATCCTTTAATGAATCTGCAGACAGCTAAATCCCCCCCCCCCCCCCCCAGATTCCCAACCAGTCTTCTTTCTTCCAGACAGAACATGCTCACTTGCCTTAACCTTTCCACACAGGTCTTATTTTTCCAAACCCTTTATCATCTTTGTGGCTCTCCTCTGAACTCTGTAGGTTTTGTCTCTGTCTCCTCTGAAATGTGATGCAATGATCTAAATGCAGTGTATTATGGAAGGCCACAGTTACAGAAGGGAAAAGCAGAAAACCAGCTTTTTGTGGTTTTGCACACCACCTAACTTATATGAACAGTTTTCCCATCATTTAGTATAACCACCAGAAACCGAAGGTCTGAAAGTACAATCTTACCAAGTTTCTGCTGATTGCAAGAGGTAGTTAGTGGCCGATCTGTTAGTATTTGGCTTCTATGGTTCTTTATTGAGACTATTGATGGAAAAAGTAATGTCTCACAATTGAAGCACCTTTGCAGTTCTCTGAACTTGGATAATTCTCAAAGAGTGCCTCTCCTATGTCTTCCTACTTTCAAGATGAGAAACAAGCAACAGCACAATTAAATGCTCAATAAATTAAAGTTATTAAGGATGACTTGCTTTTAGAATTTTTATGGGTTTGCCGTTGTCTGTTGGTGAAATAATTCTAAAAACTACATGGAAATAAGCAAAAAAATCACCATATTATTTATTTCTTTGACAATAGTGGAGATTGGACCCGGGGCCTTGTGAACCATGCCATGGTTTTTATTATTCATTAAAGGCAACCTAGTTTTCAGTTGCACATTTCCTTTAGCTGTTTGTGTATTACACTGATGAGTATTTTTGAGATGTCATATCTCAACACAATGATAATTTTCCCCAAATGTTGTTTTACCAAACAATATCAAAACTCAGAGAATGCTAAAAAGCTACATTTGGAAGAGGTTGTAAATAATAACCTGTAGTAAACACTTACTAAGACATAAAACCTGGAGAGATAAAAACCAATGCTTTACAATGAACTTTTATTATTTTTAAGTAGTTGTACACAGGAGTTGCCATTTAACAAAGCAGTTTATGAGAACAGTGCATCTTCGTCAATGCCACCTCTTTAAGATTGATTTTGTATTTAAATAAATTAACAAGAATATAATTATGTGCTTAGTAAGTGCCAGTCTAGAATCATAGTAGAAGAAATATGAAACTGTGGGCTGGAGGTGTGGCTTGAGTGGCAAAGTACCTATCAAGCACAAGGCCACCAGTTCAAAATCAACTGTAGCCAGAGTGGTAAAGAAGAAACATAAAAATTGTGTATGAGCCGGGCACTGGTGGCTCACGCCTGTAATCCTAGCTTCTCAGGAGGCTGAGATCTGAGGATTGCAGTTCAAAGCCAGCCAGGGCAGGAAAGTGCTCCAATAAACCACCAGAAAACCGGAAGTGGAGCTGTGGCTCAAGTGGTAGAGTGAAGAGCTGAGGGACAGCACCCAAGCCCAGGGTTCAAGCCCCACAACCAACCAAAAAAGAAATTGTATAATGAAACATGCCTTGCTTTTAACTGGAAAAGTATTTGATGTTCCAAGACCTTGCCATGCATGAGTGGCTCATTCCTGTAATCCTAGCTACTCAGGAGGCTGAGATCTGAAAATCAAAGCCAACCTGAGCAGAAAAGTCTGTGTGATTCTTATCTCCAATTAATTGCCAAAATGCCAGAGCTCAAGTGGTAAAGCCATAGCTTTGAACAGAAATGCTAAGGGACAGCACTCTGGCCCTGAGTTCAAGCCC
Source organism: Dipodomys spectabilis (assembly GCF_019054845.1). Taxonomy (NCBI): domain Eukaryota; kingdom Metazoa; phylum Chordata; class Mammalia; order Rodentia; family Heteromyidae; genus Dipodomys; species Dipodomys spectabilis. The sequence continues at coordinate 5,231,181 of NW_024870974.1, forward strand.
CAGTACTGGTGCATGCGTGCACATGCGCACCCTCTTCCCCCTCCCCCCACTTCTCATTGCTCCTAGTATATCCCATGGATTAGATTGCCAAGCTCAGCTTCCAAATAAAGATTCCTTTTCTTTGTGGCTAAGGAGATGCAGTTGAAAAAGTTCACTTTTGAGAGTTTGAATGTATTTTCACTAAAATCCCTAGCCTTCATCTTGGGATCATCACCCATTTTTCCTGAGAACTAATGTTGGGCTGTTAGGATGTATGATTCAGTACATGTCTGCAGAGTCCCCTGTGTGCTCTAATTTATATTCAGCAGTTATAGCCTTCATTTGGAAAGTTCTATTTTGTTTAATGAGTTTAGGGTAGGAAGGAAAATCTGTATTATATAATTTAATGTGTGCGCGCACACACACACACACACACACACATACACAGAGTGATTTGGCCAAAATTTGGGTGATAATGAAATGTGTGGGATAGGGCCTGAAATCCCATAGGTTAGAAACAGTTTTTAGGTGATAACAGTGCAGATCACACTGCAATGCTAATACTGTAGAGCAAATTGCCTTAAGATCTAAGTTAGGTAGATCAGATTCCAAAGTGACCAAAGTGACCATGCCCTAATAAGAAGTAACTAGAAGAAAAAAAAAAGCACATTCCCAGATCCACGGGCTATTCAAATATAATAGGACTGGGGATCTGCCAAGCAAGCACTTGAGCGGTGCTCCTAACCCTTTTATTTTATATTCTTTCAAAGAGAAGTTCTTAATTTCCAGGTTGGCCTAGAACTCCCCCCCTCTCTCTCATTGCAAATTCTTTATTGTGCTTAAGTGATTACATAAATTCACAAATTTCACTGTATTGTGGGATAGTGATGCTTAAAGTCATAAACACATTCTAACTTTCATGGGGCAATTTGTCTATTGTGGTCTATAAAGTTTATGAGTTCTATGAGCTTTGACAATACAGTGATTTCGTCCACATCGGGTGATATGTACATTCCTTTCCTTTTGCATAGTGTCAGCTCTTCCCTCTTTCCTTCTTATTACCATATCCCTCTTGACCTCCTAAGTATCTGGGTTTATAAGTTTACAGGGTTTACAGGCTTACATTATCACACCTTGGTGATATCTCTCCTTGTTTCATATATAACCTTAAAATGTGGCCTAAATAAGGAGCACCAATTGTGACTTTTCTATATCTATCTTAAGAGAAAATTAAAAGAACTCCTTATTCTAATTTTATCCAAGCACAATAAGCAGTCCTTGTACAGTTTGTCTGATTTTACTTGGGTGGTGGTGGTGGTGGTGGTGATGGTGGTGGTTGTTGTGTGTGTGTGTGTGTGAAGGGGATCTGCAGTGTCATTGAATTGTTTGAGACAGAGACAGAGAACTGGCACTTGAACTGAGTTCCATTCAGTACTGCTCAACTTTCTCACTCACAGATGGTGCTCCACAACTTGACTCACACTTCTTCGAGCTTTTTGCTGGCTAACTGGGTGTCAGAGTATTGTGGATTTGTCTGTCCAGATTAGCTTTGAGTATCAATTCTCAGATCTCAGCTCCCTGAGTGCTAGAATTATTGATGGAAGCCACTAGTATCTGAATAATGACTAACTTGTCAAGAAATGGTTAGGATTCTTCAAACTACTGTCCTTGTTGCTTGCAATTTTATCAGTTTTGTTCATGTGAAAATCATTCAGATTTTTGGATATTGTTACATAATGAAAAACAATAGTCTACCTGGTCAATTTAATCAGCAAATCAAAAAAAACGTTGGAAAATAGTTCATTACTAGGTAGTATAGTATGTTCTGCATCTTTTATACTAAGGAAATCTTCTCATAGCTATGAGTCAGAAAAACATTTACTCCTTTTTTCCTACATATTTACTTACATATAAGATGATTTCCCCTTACAGTGTTTATCAGACAAAAAAAGAAAAAGAAAACTGTGTAAAGCCCACACTAAAATGGCTCACTCAGCTGTGGAATGGAGACTCTTACACCCAAAAAAAGATAACTGCAAAACTTCGCTAGGTGACAGAAGAAAGCAATTGTGTGATAACATTGGTGTTAAAGTTAAAAAATATATAATAATAATTGAAAGCCATTATAAAGAAATAATTATAAGTCAAGATGGAAGTTACCTATGGAAAGATGGAACCCCGAATGATGTGTCTCCATCTTGGCAGTTTTCACTTGCCTTGATATGGTGCTGGTTAAATGGACATTAGTTTAACGTTAACTAATTGTTTTATGCAATCGTCTTTGTGAGTGATATGCAGCTTTAAGATGGCTTGATTTTTTTTTTACCTTAAGCATGGTGCATTTTTGACCTTACTTTTGTTTTATAAAAGTATTTAAAAAGTGATATGTATTGAGTGCAAATTACAGTGCACTGTACTTTAATTTTTGATATTTATCCCGCCACAAGTATGGAATGCAATCCTGATTCATGATGCTGGACAATAGTAGTGAGCTGCCATTCTCAGTCACATCATCATGGGGATAAACAGCACAAAGATCTACAATATTCTTTGTTGCTAAGCTCTGCCCTTCTGCATATATATATATATATATATATATATATATATATATATATACTGATATATTAAATGCATTTTTGACATAAGGTTTTATGAGTTCATTGGGACATAGTTTCATAGTAAATCAAGGAGCAACTGATTTAATACTAGAATAACTTTTATAATCTAAGGTACTTTTTTCTTTGAAGAAAAAATTATGCATCTACTATGTCTAGTAATTTCACCTAAAGACATATGAACAATTATTGTTCCCGAATTATGTTAGTAACAAACAATTGGAAACACCTAGAAACTTACATAGAAAATGGGTTAGGTTGAATAATATGTTGAATAGAATACTTGTACTTAGTCTGATGGTAAAAGAGTACGTATACTGTGAATATCTCTACACATAGAATTATGGTACAGAAATAAACAGAGAGGAAGGTGTATGTATGTTCATGTGCATTTTGTTACATTTTCATTGAAAAGCTATATAATAATCTATGTCTTCTTATCCTTTTTACCCTTCTCTGAAACCCTAGATATGGATCAAAGTAAATTAAATCAGTATATTTCCCAGACTTCGGTGTAATGAAATGTGAGCCTTGTTGGAGTTACAAGGTTTTCAGGAGAGTGAGGTCAAGGTCTGATTTGTGGTTCCTTCCACATCTCAAGCTTCTTGAATCTTGACAACTGCTTGATCTCCCTCTTCCTTCAGCCTGAAGCTCACTACCTATACTGTTTTCCTGATTTCTATACACTGTGGCTATGTGCTTGTAAATAGATCTTTTCTTAAGCCCTGCTAATTTGATTGTATCATTTTTCTCACACTGCAAAGTGATCTCTCTACCTACTATCTGCCAATCATGTGTGTGTGTGTGTGTGTGTGTGTGTGTGTGTGTGTGTGTGTGTGTGTAGTATGTGTGTCTCATCTACACATTTACATGTATTTGGCATAATCTTGTTATGTTTATGCAGTTGTTCAAAAGGATGAACCAGAGGCAAGCCTGTAATCCTAGCTACTCAGGAGGCTGAGAGCTGAGAAGCAAAGTTTGAAGGCAGTCTGGGCAGACAAATCTGTGAGGCTCTTATTTCCAATTAACCAGCTTATTTCCAATTAACCAACAAAAAGCAGGAAGTAGAAGTATGTCTTGTGTAGTAGAGCTCCAAGCGTTGAGTAAACTAGCCAAATAAGGCCCTAGGTTCAAGCCTTAGTACTAGAAAAAAAGAATGAGCTAGGAGTATTAATTTTATTAACGGGCATTTTCCAAGATTTACTATTTAAATAGAATGGGGGTGGGGGAGACGAGTATTAAAGTATTTTGTATGTACACTTATGTGGATAGTATAAAGACTTGAGGTACTAACAAGTGATTTTCATTATTTGTTCTTGTTACTTTATGCCATTCTGTTATCCTTCTCCTGATGGTGGCTAGGGACTCCTTGTTCACAAGTAATTCATTCACAGAATATTTATTGAAGGCTTATTAGATTACTGAGAACTTGGGAAACAGTCACGAGTAAAATCATTGCCTTCATACAACTTACATTATAATGTTGCACATGGGGAAATAATTTAAGTATATTTTAAATATATTTTTAGTGAAAGTTTCTAAGGAGTACAGGGTATATTGGATGCAAAGGACAAAATTTTAGATGTAAACCTCACTGAGCAAATAAAGACTTGAAAGCTATCTCTGCCTGAAGACCGCTGTAGGCAGAACTAACAGAGAGACAGCAGAGCAGGCTCATTGTGGGAGCTGCCGCACTGCGCTCGCAGAACAGGGAGGAGAGTGTGGATGGAGAAGCCTGAGCAAGTGGACAAAAGCAGAGGATAAATCACACAGGTAAAGAAATAAGACCAGACCACAGCACCCTTTAGATCATTTTAGCAACCTAGCCTCAACTCTGAGCAAGGTAGAAATCTATTTTTAAGTGTTTACTGTAAAGGTGACGTGCAGAGGGGTTAGAGTTACATAAGTCAGGTAATTGGTCTATTTCTTTTTTAACAGTGGCATCCCCTTGCTAATTTTCTCCCAGGTTTTTCCCACCCCAAAGCCCTCCCAAGTTGTATAGTTTATTTCCAACATCATGTCTAATGAACATCACTGTGGCATTAGTTCATCCAGTAGGAATTTAAACAGAAGGAGTTTAAACACACTTGACATGACTTGTCTTATGGTTTAGCGTCATTCTGACTAAGGAATGAAATAAACAGAGAATAGGTTATGGAGGGAGCAGAGGAAAGGCTCAGAGACTATGATAAACTAATCAGGTGGTGTATGTACTCCAAATGACCAATCAATTCCTACTGTAGACAATGGAAGTTTATGTTTAATTTTTACAAAACATGAGTGGAGATTAACATAGGTGTGTGAATGTGTTGTGCATCTAAGACTTCAAAGGAGGTCTAAATGTAAATCTGCCAGACTAGCTTTTATCTGAGAGAAGCCAAGGCACATTTTCAGGGAGTTTTTGATTGTAACTCTAGTCAGTCATCATATCCAACATTTCTACATCTACAGATTTAACCAACAATGAGTTGCAACTCTTAAAAAAAAACTATTGGTCTGTACTAAATAGACTTTGTTTTCTTGACATTATTCCCTACACAATATTTCCACACAACTTACATTTATTATTTGTTTTAAGTAATTTAGAGCTCATTTGGACTATATGAGAAGATGTCCATAAGTAATACGCAAATACTATACCATTCTGTAGAAGAGATGAGAATCTGTGATTTTTTTTTCCTATCCAAAAGAGTCCTGGAACTACCCAGTGGCTCATGCTTATAATCCTAGCTACTCAGGAGGCTGAGATCTAAGCAGAGAGACCCTGAAACTCTTATCTCCAATTAACTATCAAAAAAGCTGGAAGTGGAGCTATGACTCAAGTGGTAGAGTACTACCCATGAGCAAAAAAGCCCAGGGACAGTGCCTAGGACAGGTGTGTGTGCGTGCATGCACACACATACACACACACCACCACCACCACCACCACCACCAACAACAACAACATCCCTGGAACCAATCCTTTAAGAATACAGAAGAGAAATGACTGAATTTTCAAGAAGAGCATATAAAAGTTGTGTGACTTAAAAAGGAAAATGAAATGTTGAGAAACTATATTTATCTAGAATGAGTTGCAATGGTTATATTTAACTTCGCCAAAAAATTAGTACTTGACAGTGAATGTCATGGACTACACTGTTTCAATGTCTTCCAAGTTACTTAGATAAACTTTAAACTATTTTTGGTTTAAATTTTGCCCAGTTACAAGTTTTTCTCATTAACTCTTCCTACCCCAAACATCCTGTTCCCATTAACAATTGTTGTCAGTGACGGGGGTAAAATAACTTAAGAATTTCAACCTTCACCTTTGCGGATATTGCCTTTTGTTTTTTCCTTCCACCCCTGCAGAGAGTGAGTCTACCCTTCCTATTGCATGCTTCAACTTTATAATCACTTCTAATCTCTAACATGCTCCTCTTTCTATGCTTTGCTGATAGTCATCGGTTATAGCTTTCCTGTTTTATATGTCCCCGGATCCCCTTACTAATTAGCTTTTTTCTCCAAGCATCACTTTTAAAACTCATTTGTCCTTTTTAGATGATCGCCTTGCTTCTTTATTTTGTTGCTTTAAAAAATATGCTTCTTGAGTACAGAGGAAGTAAGAACAACAAAGATCGGATATTTTCCAAGGAGAAATTTCTTTCTGCTTTGTTTCCTTTTTTGTAAAATATAGATTTATTTAGTTTCTTTCAAGGGGACAGTCTACTTTTGGTAGTCATTGTTTGTCATGTTGGTCAGATTAATTATTCTCATCTTGGATCACCAAATTTTATGATTCAAAACATAAATAGAAAATGCTCCCAGTCGGTCAAAAGAATTTACATTTCATTTTGAATAAAAGCGAATTAGTTAAGTCATGAAGCATTCTGATTTTTTTTGCTTGTAAATTATTCCAGTATAAAGTGTGTCCGCTGATCTGTAGGCCTTTATCTAATTTTTTAGGAAGATGATAAAGAAGGGGAAAGGAAAATATCTGAGGAGAGATGGATACACACGTGTCAACACTTTCTTGTACATTGGCACAATATAAAAAACAAAAGAAGCCCATGAGAAATGGGAAGAATCAAATAATACAGATTAAAATATTAACATGACTGGCAGCTTTCCCACCCAACTGGACAACATATAATCTTATCCAGAAAATGAGAAGTTTTCTGGCTATAGATATTTTAAAATACTTTGTGAAATTATGAATTTTGTTTGGGTGTATCTGAGTAGCTCTACTTTAATTTTAATACTATTCCGTAGTGAGCTTGCAAACTCTATCAAAGGTAGGTTCGTTGTTCTTGATGTGTTTATTTTTCTTTACAGCATCTTAAACTACATCTGAGTGTTGAGTGGTAAATAATCATCTCTCTATCACTCTCCATCGCTGTGAGAAAGGCTGGGGTTTCAGGGTGTCAGTGGCATAATTATTGGGGTTCCCCAGGGAAACAGAATTAGTAGGAGACCCATATATTTCTGTGTCTTCACATGTGCACACACACACACACACTATATATATATATATATATATATATATAGATATAGATATAGATATAGATATATATATACACATACATAGTGAGACGTATCTTGGAAACTGGTTCACACAATTATGCAGACTGAGAAGTCTGTGATAGACCATCTTCAAGCTGGAGAATCAGAAAAGCCAGTAGTTCTGTTCAGTCTGAGTCTAAAACTCTCAGAACCAGAAGAGCTAATAATGCTGCTTATGGAAGTCCACAGACCAAAAAAAAAAACCTCCAGGGTGTTCAAGGGCAGGAGCAGATGTCTCTGCCTATGAAAAAAAATGACCCAGAATGTCTCCCTCTCTCCTTTTGTTAGATGACACCTATCAACACATGCAAGGGTGAATCTTAGTCTATTGACTCAGATAATTTCTTCTGTAAACATTCGCACAGACATACCCAGAAATAATGCTTTATCTGCTTCTCTGGGTCTCACTTATCCCAGGCACAAAAAATTAACTATCGTCCCATGTAGCTGCATATTGTTGAAAACACTACAACATAGGTTTGCCCTTTTGAATAGAAAACTGGTGAAAGGTTACATGACCATGTGGACTGCTCGCCTCAACCCAACCACCACCAACTTCATTTGGGTCTCTAGCACTTCTAGACTATCCCATTATCATTTCACACAGGAACGACTGTTGGCACAAAAGTATTACAATGTCTAACTAAAGACACAAAAACAAATGTTGAGAATTTTCACTGAAAGCCTAGAAATCATTCTTCAAACTTCTTTCTTGTTTGAAAGGTCTTCTCAAACTAGAACTGTCCAAATCTAAGCTCCTGCACTTCCACCCAAGAAATGAATTTCTTTCAATTGCTCAGGTCACTACAACTGCAAATATCTTTCTCTTTTATTCTCATTCAATACACTTAAAATATCAGCAAATTCTCAGTTCTGTTTTCATGTCCTACCACTGCTACCATCTTGGTTTAAATCAGACAACTAGATTAGTTTATAACTAGCTTCAATGCTTTTCCTTCTGATTCTTTTTATTCTATTTCCTGTTGAGCACTTTTTAAAAATTATGCAGCAACTTCTATATTGAGAGAGTTCTTCAATGGTAACAACTTGAAGAAATAATACTATTCATAATTTTACCTCTATTGTTCTTGAAAGAAAAATCTGATTGTCACATATGGAAAATACTGGTTTCCAAAGACTGTAGATGCATATAAAGTAATGATGATCATGTTCTTATTACATTTCTACAAATGAGCTTCCCAATCATTGCCAACCTATAATGAGGCCTTATTTCCCCTCTGACATATGAATATGTTGCATTAATGCAGTTTTGAGTATTTGCAGCCCAAATATTGGAGCAACTCTTGATTTTCTCCAGTTTAGTGCATACCCAGACACCGTGACCAGTCACATATTCCTCAAAGTGTTTCTTTGATGCCCTTCTATTTCTTTCTACCTCTACTCCTTTCTTCTCATGAAATCCTCTGCAATATCCACCTAGACATTTTATGCAAGAGCCTTTTAATGATATTTCCTCTATCCATTATTGCTCCATTGTCAATTTACTCTCAAAACAGTGTCTGAATGCCTCCTTCCTATATGATGTCATTCCAGCATTTCAATGGCATTCAACTTAATGAAAACTAAGGTATAAATATGAACCATGATTTATAATGCCATCTAAACTGAGACTTGTTTGCTTTTTATATTTATCAGTCTCCTGCTAGGCCTGCCCTCAATTGGTTCCAAATTTGTTGTGACAAATTTGTTGTTTATGTAAATATCTAAATGGCTGTGTGAGTTAAGACTGTGACCTGATATCATTGCATTGAAGGGGTGAGTTAAATAAAAAATATGAACTCTTCTTTTAGCAATTAGAATCCTATCTGGCAAGTATGATATTATCAAACAATCTTTCCTCTATTTTTATGTAACCACCAAACCTTTTTTATGTAACAAACCATTTTGAGGCTTATACCTGTGGTTATTTTCCTTAGCAAGCAATTTTTTAAAAATCAATGTTTAAATATTCTCTGAACTGTAATTTTAACATCTGTACTCTTTTCAAATACACTTATTAAAACAAATTTACACACAGAACATTACTTTTAATTAATGGAAATAATATAAATGCATAGCCAGTTTATACTCCATCTCTAAGTATTATTTCAGTATGTATTTTTCTTAAAATTGGAATTTGTGAGTGAGAATAGATGATTTAAAATCTAACAGGTATTGCTAAATGCTTACCCAAAACTCTGTGAAAATGTACACCTTTACTAGTATGGAAGAAAATGCCAATCATGTGCAGTACCCTTGACAGATTTATATAATGTCATTGTCAATTGTTGCTTATTCATGGGGTCAAGCAATGTATAATCTTTAATTGCATGTTTTTCTTATTGTTGAGCAATGAGATGATTGAGAGTTATTGGAGGGCACCAGTAAAACTGTGTATTCTGGACCTGAGGATTATAGAAATACTTTTAAAATCTGGATTAGAGGTTCTTAATTTTTATCAATATTGTTCTAGTGCTCTTTTGCTAACAACATTGCATGTTGTAATTTTGTAAACAGATTATTTTTTTCTTTACCAAGTCTTAACTTTCATTGCTAAAATTTCAAGTCATTACATAATTCATTTCTTGTGTTTCTGTTTGCGTATTTGAACTATATCTTCCAGTACTAGGTCTTGAACTCATGACTTCATACTTGATTGGCTTGCTTGCTCAGAGCTGGCACTCCAGTTCAGCATTTCACTGGTTAACTGATGGTGGATTCTCACATACAGTTCTTCCTGGGCTAGCTTAAAACCAGGATCCTCCAGGTCTCAGAATTATAAACCTTTTGAAAGAGGTTAAATATTATGATTTCCTAATTCAGGACAATTTTTCTTTTTTATGTTAACGAAGTGCCAGGTGCTATGTCATTTGTGACATGATCTTTGATTTCAAGAAATTTGCCGTGTTAGGGAACAGGAAGAAGGGAGAGACTTATGAATGGATAATCATTTATATTAACTTATCAGCACTCATTATAAGGAGAGTGCTGTACACAATAATTTATAACAGCCATAAACTTTGATTTTCGGTAAGGAAGTTTGCCACTGTGTCCCCAATACCAAGCACATTTTCTGGTATGTAAATAATACTATTCACAGCAAATAGATCTTAGTTAGCAAAGATATGTTAACAATGAAGACAAATATCACACATTTGTTAGCATGCTTCCTAATATTGTGTGTATATTGTTAATATGCACACAATAATAATGAAAACAGGAACAAATGCCAATTACTTTCATATAGAAAAATAAGTGTTTGTTATCACATTTACTAATTGGCCACTGAGAAAATACAAATACAGTATTTGGAGGGAACAACTTGAATTGTCAGCTATTTTTTCTAGCCCATTTAAAAAATATTTTTTATTGTAAAGATACTGTACAGAGGGGTTTCAGTTACATGAGTAAGATAATGAGTACATATCCTCTTGAGCATTGTTACCCCCTCCTTTGTTTTTCCCCAACCATTCCTTCCTCCCCACCTTCCTAGCTCCTCCCTTTCCCCCTCCACAAGTTGTAAAGTTTGTTTTTAACATAGTGGCTTGTACATCTCATTGTTGCAATGGGTCAGCCTGTATCTTTGTTTCAACATTTTGTTATTTCCCTTCCCCTACCCAAATTAGAAAAATGTATATACAAGATGCAGGGTACTGGAATCAAATACAGTAAAAACAGGGGTTATATATAAAAGAAACCAAAGAAATCACGTAGTACATTATAAGTACCTTAAAAACAACAGCAACAAAGATAAAACCTTGTGTCTCTATCTTGGGGTTCATTTCACTTACCACCATCTTATATGGTCATATTTGTATAGCTTTTGGCCTTTTCTACTTGTCTGGTAAGATTATCCTAGACATATATTAGTTATTGCAAATAAGGGAAACCATGGGACCTATGTTTCTTTGGGTCTGGCTTAGAAAAACTAAAGCTAGATCCTTAAATATCAACTCCAAATGAATCAAAGACCTCGAAGTTAAAGCAGACACCCTGAAAACATTACAGGAAGGAATAGGAGAAACCCTAGGTCTCATTGGCACAGGTCGAAATTTTCTTAATAGGGACCCAGAAACATAACAATCAAAGCAAGAGCTTCTGCACGGCAAAGGACATAGCTAGCAAGATCAATAGAAAGCCCACCGGATTGGGAGAAGATCTTCACTAGCCATACAACAGACACGGGCCTCATATCTAAAATATACTTAGAACTCAAAAAGTTAAATCCCGGGGGCTGGGAAGGTGGCTCAGTGGTAGAGCGCTTGCTTTACATCCATGAGGCCCTGGGTTCAATTCCTCAGCACCACATAAACAAAAAGAAAAAAGCCGGAAGTGGCGCTGTGGCTCAAGTGGTAGAGTGCTAGCCTTGAGCTGAAGAGCTGAGGGACAGCGCCCAGGCCCAGAGTTGAGGCCCCACAACCGGACCCCCCCCCCAAAAAAGTTAAAACTCCCAACAACAAATCCTCTAAGAAACAACTGCCCAATAAATAAGTGAGCTAAAGACAAAGAGAAACTTCTCTGAAGAGGAAAGAAGAATGGCCAATAAACACATGAAGAAATGCTCAACTCCTCTGGCCATAAAAAAAAATTCAAATCAAACAACATTGAAATTCTACCTTACCCCAGTTAGAATGGGTATAGTTAAGAAATCTAATAAAAAAAAACCAGATGGTGGGGGGGGATGTGGCCAAAAGGGAGCCCTACTGCATTGTTGGTGGGAGTGTAAACTTGTTCAACCACTTTGGAAAGTAGTATGGAGGTTCCTCAAAAGACTCCACATAGAGCTCCCCTATGACCCAGCAACAACCCACTTTTGGGCATTTACCCAAAGGATCACAAACAAGGCCATACTAAAGCTACCAGCACAACTATGTTTATCACAGCATTGTTCACCATAGCTACGATATGGAACCAACCCAGGTGCCCCTCAGTAGATGAATGAATGAAGAAAATGTGATATAGATATCTATCTATCTATATACAGATCTCTCTCTCTCTCTACAAATATATATATATATATATATATATATATGTATATATATACGTGTATGCCTCCATCAGGAAGAATGACATCACCACATTTGTTAGGAAATGGAAAGACTTGGAAAAAATTTCCAACCCATTTATATAGAGGGCGATTTAAAGATTCAAACATTGCTATGATCAGATCTTTATTTAGAAATATTTTCCTCTTCCTATATTTTTCCTCTTTATTTTCCTCTTTCTATATTCAAATTTCAAATTTATTCTCCCTTTTAATGCTCCTTCCAATATTGGTATCTGATTAAAATTTTATTTTTGTACCGTTCTGGGAGTTGACAGTCCAAGGACAAGATAGATTTAACATTGGCTTACAAGTTGGTATCCAAAGCAAAGCATCATCTGAGAGGACAGCTACACTGTCTCTCACATGGTAGAAGGCAGAAGGGCAAAAAGGAACAAACTCCCTTCCTCCAGCTCTTTCACTATAGCATCAGCCATGAAACATTTCACATTAGGGCACTGGAGGTCATTTCAGCTTTTGAAGAGGACAGAAACATAGCCTCTACAACAAATCATCACAGTCATGTTTGTCGTCTCTTCTAAAAATCCAGCCTGCTTTACTTTTACTCACCATATATTTAGACAATGTTGGTATTTGTATTGCTGAAAACTTTATTCTAGGTCACAGATTTCCATTTGCATTGGTTTTTCTTTGTCTTATGGGTGTATACCTGTGCATTTTACAACTTGGTCACCTACACATTTCTTGTTTTAACTTATCTAAAAATGATATTCGACTTTTGTAATTTCAGATTTCATATCTCAATAATAAAAGGAATAACAGATTTCACATTAACTTTTTTTTAAAAACATATTCTATTGGTGGAATGGTTCTATACTCACGTGATACTGTCTTTTGATGAATAGCTTTCAAAGTTCTTTCCAATAGGTAAGATTTGATTTTTTGAAATAAAGTAAATAAGAGTATTCTGTGGTACTAAGATTTTACTAATCAGCATATTTGTACTAGAACATAATGAAAATGAATGGAAAGGTGGAGAATGATCTAAAAATTTAGGTTTCTTTTTTGTAAAATAAGATTTGGAAGAATTTTCATTTTACATTAAAATTTAAAATATTATTCTGCTTGGAAAGATGAAAATTGAAGTGTAGACGAAGCTGAAATTGCTCAGGTAGAAAATAGGCAGTGAAGGGACAGAGATTTACAAGTTCTTGTTCTATTAAGGTACTAGAAGCCATAAAGTACAGAGGGGAGCATGGAGTTGGGGTTTTCTGGCACTATATGAAAATTAGAAGTGTTGTTATTGAGATTTCAGTATTTTGAAGTTCATAATCATCTACTAGTTTTCTTCCGAATTTTTCAGGTATAAACAATAAAACTATGAACAACATTTGTTAAAAGCTCTATAATTGTGAGCTCCTTGAAAGGAGCAATCCACTTTTCTATCTCTGCAGAACTGATGAATTAATCAGAGGCCTATATCCTGTTTTTGCTTTTTTGTTGTTGTTGTTATTTCCTAGGTTTTTTTTTACAAGATCATAAACATTACAGACACATATTTCACCCAGCCTTTATTCCTCAGATACTCACAGCAATGGAAGGTGATGATGCCAGCCTACCATCTACTATTACTGGAAAGCCTTTAAGCCCATACATAGGTGCTCAATCAAAGATGTTAATTGCATGGGAATAGGGAAATCGCATTTTCCTGAGTCAATATTGCACGAGATCATAGTGAAAATGAATGGAAAGGTGGAGAATGACCTAAAAATGTAGATTAGAGTTGTCTGTAAAGGTACTGAACTTCTAAGTGAGCACAAGCTAAATTCGGATTCCTAATAAAAAAAATGGAAAAGAGCCAGGTTTCAGCTCTCATTACTGAAATTTTACGTGGCTCCAATCTTTACTTACTTTATCCTGTGAACTGTTTATTCTGACAGAGCTTTGTACCTTGATTTTCAAAAACAAATCCCATTAAAATTTGTATATCTTATCATATAAAATTTAGAAATGAATACTTTTATCATATCATCATTATGCTTCATTTGCATGTGCGTCATTAGGGAACAATTCTATGACTCAGTCTACATATTTTGAAAAAGATGAATAATTATGTGTATGATTTTTAGCCTTAATTTGCATAATGCTATTTCCATCAAGGTAAAAATAGGCTATTTCAATTTCTTAATTATTTAAGCAGACTAATAAAAAATACTTAAATTAACCATTGGTAAATAATAAAAAATGGCCTTCAATGATGGCTTTTTAAAAGATGTTTCTATGCTAATACATAAGAATACAAGAAAATACTGTAATATATCATGATAAAAGCAATGGAGCTAGTTAATAGTGTTAATTAAGCAATACTTCAGATGGAATGTGGTAAAGTTTTCATATACCTGTATAATTTAGACAGTCTCACAGAGTGAATGGCTCACAAGAATGATAATTCACTCTTCCACAAAGGACAAGAAGTTAGAAATCAAGATATATTTTATAATTTTCTTAAAGATTTTACTAACATACATTTATTGTGCTCAGGGGTTTAGTTGTGATATTTATAAAATGTGTACAATGTACTTTGATCAAATTCACTCCATCTATATTATACTTAATCCTTCTACCCCCTTCTTTTGAGCAGATTTTAGTGATTTTCATTATACTGTTCTCATATATAATAATTTATTTAGTAATAAGGATGATTTTCTCTTGATTTTTCTGGTTCTTAAAGGGAAGCAAGATACATGTGTGCGCATGCACCCAGGTTGATCCTGTGACTTGAACTCAGGGCTTGGGCACTTTCCCTTGTTGCTCAAGGCTAGCACTTTACCATTTGAGCCACAGCTCCACTTCTGGCCTTTTGGTGGTTAATTGCAGGTAAGACTATCACGGACTTACCTGCCCAGGCTGGTTTTGAACTGCAATCCTCAGCTCTCCGTCTCCTGAGTAGTTAGGATTACAGGTGTGGAACACCTGGCAGCATAATTTTAACTAGAAGTCTTGAAAGGTTTGCTTGGAGCCCAAGCTCTTATGTTCTCCTACCTGGTACCTCTGGAATCATCTGCAAACATGATTGACTCCCATCACCTCAGGGATTCTGAGTTCCTGCTACAGAGTGAATGCAGAAAAGCAAAGATTTCTATTTCAGATCAGTTATGTGTGAGATTATAATAGGGATTTAAGTAGAGAATTTGTGTCTATTGGATGTTTTGAAGCTTAGATATATGAATTCAGGAATTAGTAGCTATTGATAGAAATACAACAAAATGTGAAAAAAATAACTGAGTGTGAACATAGTTACAATTAAAATGCAAGCAATGATATAAAGACCACTATATGAGAAGATCAGAAAGAGGACTTTGTAAGGACTTTGAGTAAGAGTAGTTGGCGAGGTAGGAAGAAAACTAAACGTGTGTCACATCCCAACCAATTAACAAGAAATACAATGGACTCCAGGAGGCAGTGATCGGCAACCAGGTCAAATGCTGCTAATAAGTTTAGTGCAGGATAACTAAACATTGATCATCAGCTTTGGCACCAGTTGTTCATGCTGATATTTCTAGCTACTCGGGAGGTTGAGATCTGGAGGAATGTGGTTCAAAGTCAGCTCAGGCAGAAAAGTCCATGAAATCCCATCTCACATTAATAATAATAATAATAATGACAATAATATTAATAATAATCATGCTGGGATAGAGGTATGACTCAAGTAGTAGAGCACTAGTCAAGCAAACTAAGGGTGAGGCTTTAAATTCAAACCCTGGTACCAACAACAACAACAAAAATGCAACCAACACACATTTAAGGAAAGACACCATGGAGCTGTTGATATCAAAACTTAAAATTGGTGTGAACAATTTTTACAAAGTTTTGGGTGCACGCATAATTTCCTCAGAATACAGAAGGTTGTATTCATTTCAAAAGATCTGATGAGATTGGGGTAGAGGAAGAGAGCAAGAAAAAGAGGCAGCCAAGCCAAATGGTGCTCTGAGCCTTGACAGTCTCCCTGCGCAGTGTGGGTCAGAATTTTATTTATTTTAAACTGCACGGTAAGTCAGTTTGCTGAGGATCTGTGATGCATAGCACGCTGTAAATCCTCCACCTGCTGCCTAGAAAAATATAACCTAATAAAAACTGCTTGATAGATAATTTAGCACCCCACTGCTTAATTGCAGATAGAGGATAAATGCTTAGGAGCAGATGACTATTATCTAACATTTATTAAGCACCCACAGAGTACCTGGTATTGTATAAAACATGGATGAATCTACACCTCCTTACTCTCAAACTTTGATTTTCAGCAACATTATGTGTATACACAAACTCCTAAAACTATCATCCATGATAGATTCTCCTACCTTTTACTTATATATACTCAACACAATGTGTGTATTTAAATGCATGAATATGTATACACATTTTTAAATTTTTTCTTATTTTTTATTATACATATATTGTATTGTAAAAATATTGTACAAAGGGGTTACAGTTACATGAGTAGAGTAATGAGTACATTTCTTAGGAAGCATTATTACCTCCTCTTTGTTTTCCCCCTACCATCCTTTCCCTCCCTACCTCCCAACTCCTCCCCCCTCCCCGCCCCCCCCCCCCCGACATTGTAAAGTCATTGTAAAGTACATCTCGTCATCACAACAGGTCAATCTGCATCCCCATTTAAGCATTCCACTATATCCCTTCCCCTCCCCAAATTACAAAAATGTATAGACAAGACGCAGAACACTGGCATCAAATCCAGTGAAAACAGGGGTTATACTGTGGGCGAAGAACACATAAAAGAAACAAAAAACTCACATAATGCATTATAAGTACATAATATGATATAGATACATCTATATAGATCTATCTACATAGATCTATATAGATAGATCTATATCTATAGATATCTATAGATCTATCTATCTATACTATGTCTATAAATATCTATAGATATAGATCTATCTATCTATCTACAATGGAATTCTATGCCTCCATCAGAAAGAATGACATTGCCCCATTTGTTAGGAAATGGAAAGACTTGAAAAGAATTATGGTAAGTGAAGTAAGCCAGGCCCAAAGAAACATAGGTCCCATGGTTTCCCTTATTTGCAATGACCAGTACATGTCTAGAACAAGCAGAGAAGGTCAAAGGCTATGTACATATGACCACATGAGATAATGTTAAGCAAAATCTACCCAAGACAGGGACACAAGTGTTTTTTTCTTTCTTGCTATTGTTTTTAATGTACTTATAAGGTATACACATTTAAATGCACAAATATATGCTATATAGTTATATGTATACAGACAAGTACATTATAAGATTTTGGCCTATGCCATATACTTAAGCCCCTCCCCCTACAGACATTTTTGCTCTAATGTTGTTGAAGGAAAAAAATAGGGGAGGGAAGGGAAGGGGAACAACAGAATGATGAGACAAAGGACAAGGGAAGAACCAAATGCAACAGCCATATATGCAAGACAATATGTTGGAAATGATCAGTACAACTTTGAGGGGGGAAGGAAAAGTAGGAGGAAAATGATGGAAAGGGGTAACAAGTTTGCCAAGAAATGTACTTATTTCCTTACTTACGTAACTGTAACCCTTCTGTACATCACCTTGACAATTAAAAAGAAAAGAAAAAAAGAAAAGAAAGAAAAATGAGGTAGTAGAAAGTATGGGTAGCTTAAACTAAGGATTCAGCAGTATAAAGAAGCTGAGATTAGAAACTGTGAGAGGAAAGAACGCAGGAAACATGTTGTCTCCAATGCTGATCAATTAATATAAATTAATACCTCCAGCTTCACGGG
Organism: Dipodomys spectabilis; assembly: GCF_019054845.1. Taxonomy (NCBI): domain Eukaryota; kingdom Metazoa; phylum Chordata; class Mammalia; order Rodentia; family Heteromyidae; genus Dipodomys; species Dipodomys spectabilis. The sequence continues at coordinate 5,249,127 of NW_024870974.1, forward strand.
ACTATCTGTGTATGTGTTTGCATACGTAATATCTCATTCTGTGTTCAAGAAAAAATAATGTGGACAGAACAAAGGGAATTTTAAATGGCAGCATGAAGAGGCGATCATTTATTCAGTAGGTGAAGTAAAGTGATAAGAAGCAACGTGATATGAGGTAAAGTGATAAAAAGAATGATAAAAGTGGGACTGGGAAGGTGGCTCAGTGGTAGAGTGCTTGCCTTGCATGCATGAGGCCCTGGGTTCGATTCCTCAGCACCACATAAGCAAAAAGAAAAAAGCCGGAAGTGGTGCTGTGGCTCAAGTGGTAGAGCGCTAGCCTTGAGCTAAAGAGCTGAGGGACAGCGCCCAGGCCCCAGAGTTCAGGCCCCACAATTGGACCCCCCCCCCCAAAATAAGAATGATAAAAGTTAGGGATGCTTAAAATGATTAAAAAAAAAAGTGTTCCAGAGCAAAATGATGTGATATAGATGCAAACTCTTCTGCTCCATCATATTTCTGGATTGTGAATTCTGTTCCTGTACCTCACATTTCCTTTATTCCTTTATTAAATTATTGCTTCAATTTTAACAATGTCTCCACAGCTGCAGGCCTCTATAGTCATCACACACTTGTTCAAAGCATGCATGTGAGTAATGAAATGCACACACAAACACACACAACGCACATGTATCGTTATCACTTCATTTTTCATACTCTAGCTACCTCACAGGTGCATTTTCTTTACATGAATTCCAGAAGACTCAGTTTAATACTTCTTGATCACCTATACTATACCACACAATATTGTTTAGAAGCTATGAATAAAAAAGGATGTAAAGAGAATGATACAAAGAAAATGTCCACTAGCGGCATATAATGTAAAAGAGGACATGGAAATATGCGCAAAAATAATATTATATATAGCATCTGAGTGACTTAAGTACATGATTTTACTCAAGATTTGGGGGAGAGAGAAACTCTTTCCTGACATTTTGAATCAAATATATCCTATTGGAATAGTAGAAGTAGCGAAAATGAATGTACAAACTAGAAACTAATGATCATTTTTCTTATTGTATGTCTTGCATTATTATTTTACATGGTGTGTACTTTCAATAATGCTTTATTTCTCAACCTTCGCAAGTTCTTTGTGCCCTAAAAACTAGACAGACCTGTTTCCCTAATGACACAATTTCAGTTGTAAAACAGTCACATTGACACATGGATGATTAATAATTTTTCTAATTCTCATATACTCTTTGAGATCTGAAGATCATTGAGAATACTGTTTTTGAAAATCAACAAGCATATCTCCGATTCCCCTTAGAATGAACTCCTTGAGGTCACAGGGATTGGGTTTTATGCTTGGCACATGGGTAAAACTAGACTTAGAAAAATCAGTGGACAGGATACTCAATCAAATTTGAAGTCTATTGCTTCGTAATATAAATATCTCCTAAATATTGCATGGAATGGACATACTTATGCATTTTCTAGGACTTGTTGACACTAATACTTATGCGTTTGCATTCATACTAAAATTTTTGTTATGTAAAAATTAAATTTAACTGTGCATACTGTCATTCATTTCATACCCTTATGTAAAGATTACCCTGAATGCATCATCAAAGGGCATGAGGATATATTATTCCTTTTTGTGTATGATTCAGAATGCTCATTGTATCTCTGTGAAGTGGAGCATGAGGCAGATCATGATATTACTGTTGCTTTGCTAATGAAAGGTATTTTGGAGACTCACAGCTGTGCAAATACCACTGGATAATGCCAATAGGAGGCTTGGGGTTAGAGCCACAGCAGGCCACAGACCAGCTGCACTGAATGCATTCTTTCTGTAGTACTTAGTTCCATGTGACCAGGAAAACTGATCCAGGACACCATCGACATGTAGGGGATTGCTAATAACCCTCTGTTTAGGAGAGAGCAACACAGACTTCACAGAATAAAGAAATGATTTGATACTCGCCCTCATATTAAAGAAGAGGGTTTTATAACTCTAAATTTACTCTTTAGAAATCACCCCAATCCCTTCCCAGCCTCAGCCTCCCCCCCACCCCCCCACCCAATCCTCCACCCTCCACACCAAAGTTGTAAAGTTAGTTTTCGACATGACAACTTGTACTTATTGTTGCAACGGGTCCACCTGTATCCTTATTTAAACAACTTGTTTTTCCCCTTCCCCTCCACAAATTATACCAACATCAAATACAGTGGAAGCAGGGGTTATACTGTGGGGGAGGGACATACAAAGCAACAAAGAAATAATCTTATAAATTCATTAGAAACAAATGCATGAAAGAAAAAAACATTTAAATACATATCTTAGGGTTCATTTTCGTAACATCATCTTATCTGACCTTTTCTGCTTGACTCATACATATACTAGTTATTGCAAATAAGGGAAACCATGGGACCTATGTTTCTTTGGGCTTGGCTTACTTCACTTAATATAATTTTTTCCAAGTCTTTCCATTTCCTAACAAATTGGGCAATGTCATTCTTTCTGATGGAGGCATAGAATTCCATTGTGTATATATACCACATGTTCTTGATCCATTCAGCTACTGAGGGGCATCTGGGGAGAGGGATGGGAAGGGTAAACAAAGGAGGAGGCTACAATGCTTGATAAGAAATGTACTCATTATCTTGCCCATGTAATTGTAAGTCCTTTGTACGGTATTTTCACAATTAAAAAAATAAAAACAAAAAATCTTTCCCTCTCATAAAAAAAGAAGAAATCACCTCAATTGAGTCTGATTAAGGTACATTGTATGCATATAACATACACATTCAAATAAAATCCTTTACATAACTAATCGATACTAATAAAATTATGACTTAAAAAAAGAAATCACCCCAAGTTTAATTAGGAGGCAGTGCTGTATGATGAAGAACACAGTTCGGAATCAAAGGGAAATGGGTGTGAGCCTTAGCATTGCTCTGACTTGTCTGACAAAAGTCTCAGGAGAGCCAGAGTGGCTTTAGCATGACCCCTCAGATAATTGCCTTTGGCCTTTCCTCATTCCTTAATATTATCTGGAGCATTATATAAAATTCACATTCTTCTCTTCCTTTCTATACTTTCTCGGAGAGTTTTGGAACCCCATTACTGTTTTGAACTCCTAAATAGTCATCTTCTTTTCCCCCAAGTGTAGATAGAAATCATCACCATGCAGTGTGGAGGGAATCAAGTATAATTTATTAATAAAAATAAATGTGATGTACCTCTTGTGTGTTAGGCATTTACTCAGTGCTAATTCTTGCTATTGTATTTGATTCATATATGGCTTATGCACTTCATTTCTTCTCTATTTATGTGAGCTTCTTTTATTTTCCAGTAAAGCTGCCTCTCCCATTTCAGTCTACTGCATCACAATGAGTTTTCCATGTGAGGGTACAATTTGTATCATCACCAATTACAGATAGAATAATGAAACTAGAATTAGGGACCCTAGCTCCATGAATTCAGGCAACAGTGAATATAGAATGATTCTGACATATCTTCAGCCTTTGGGTAATCATGACAATTATTTACATAGACACACAATATTGTATGTTATCAGTACACAATATTACAGTGTTATTTCCTTATCTCTTAAATGGAAGCACTATTTCATGGTGTCATAAATATGCTTTATGCTTTAAGCATGTAATTGTTATCTACTTATTTTCTCTTGTGGAGAGTATTGAAAGGTAAGATGTCAACATCAGAGAAAAGAACCTACTATTTCATATATGCTATTTTTAATTGTCATCTTCAATTTGGGCACCAGTGGTTCATACCTGTAATCCTAGCTACTCAGGAGACAGATCTGAAATTCACATTTCAAAGCCAACTCAGGCAGACAATTCCAAGAGACTATTATCTCCAGTTAACCAGAAAAAAAGTCAGAAATAGAAGTGTGTGTTCAAGTGGTAGAGAGCTAGCTTTGAGTGAAAAAGCTAAGCAAGACTATGAAGCCTTGAGTTCAATCCCCAGTATTAGCACACATATAAATACAAACAAAAATAGCAATTATCATCATAATGGGTAAGAATAGGTTTCTTATCATATTACATGATCGGTAATGTTGCTCCAGTTACAAAGCTATTTTTGAAATGAGTGGGCTTCTTTTTTACATCTAGCTTGTACGTGAAAGAAATGCTAGGATTAAACACTATCTCACACATTGGATTTAGAAAGCAAATAAACTTAAATTCAAGTTTCAGCGATAGGATTATCCTGGTGTGTGACATGGGCAAGGTACATAACCTTTTTATGAGGAATTTTACTTCCCATTCAAGAATAGGAAAACATATACTGCTATATTCACAGTAGTGATATGAATATGAAATTTATGAGATTCAAATTTATAAGATATTTATAAGCGATTCAACATTATCTTCAGTCTTATCCATGAGGAAATGTACAGTTAACTGTTTCTCTTCTGTCTTGAATACAAGTAAAACTCTATTAAAAATTAATTAGGGCTGGGAAGATGGCTCAGTGGTAGAGCGCTTGCCTTGCATGCCTGAGGCCCTGGGTTCGATTCCTCAGCACCACATAAGCAAAAAAGAAAAAAGCTGGAAGTGGTGCTGTAGCTCAAGTGGTAGAGTGCTAGCCTTGAGCTGAAGAGCTGAGGGACAGTGCCGAGGCCCAGAGTTCAGGCCCCACGACCGGACCCCAAAAATAAATAAATACATAAAATAAATTAAAAAATAAAAATGAATTAAAAAATAATACAAATAACCAGCTAAATGAACTGAAAGAAAATATGTATAACTAAATAAAATAAACAAGTCAATATGAGACATGAAAGGGAACTCAATGATGATATAACAATCCTGAAAAAATTCTAACTGAAATCAGAGAGATTAAAAAACTATGTAAGACAAATTGGGTGCCCATGGCTCCTGCCTGTCATCCTAGCTACATAGAAGGCTAAGATCTGAGGATCACAATTTGAAGCCACCCAAATCAAGAAAGTCTGTGAGATTTGTATCTCCCATAAACTACCAAAAAGTTAGAAGTGGAGCTGTGGCTCAAGTGGTAGAGCACTAGCATTGAGGAAAAGAAACTCAGGGATGGCAACCAGGTCATGAGTTCAAGCCCAGGACCAGCACCAAAAAAAAAAAAAGGAAAAAGAAAAATTCAAAAGTAAAAACTAAAGGACAAAGCAGAAATACAATTGAAAGCAGAGTAGAGCAAATAAAATGCACAATATCAAGATCTAAAGACAAGGTAGTTAAAATAGAAAATAAACAAAATGGTTATTGCAAATAAGGGAAACCATGGGACCTATGTTTCTTTGGGCCTGGCTTACTTCACTTAATATAATTTTTTCCAAATCTTTCCATTTCCTAACAAATAGGGCTAGTATATGTCTGAGAAAAGCAGAAAAGGTCAGATAAGATGATGGTAATCAAAATGAACCCCAAGATAGGGACACAAGAGGTTTTTTTCTGTTGTTTTTAATGTACTTATACTATGTGATTTTTTTTTGTTTCTTTTGTATGCCCCTCCTCCACGGTATAACCCATGTTTTCACTGTATTTGATGTTGGTATAATTTGAGGAGGGGAAAGGAAAAAACAAATTGTTTAAAAAGGGATACAGGTGGACCCATTGCAACCATGAGATGTACAAGAGGCTATGTGAAAAGACGAACTTTACAATTTTGCCGGAGAGGGGGAAGGGGGGAAGGGGGGGAAAGTGTAATTGTGGAGATGGGAGGGAAGGGATGGTAGGGGAAAAACAAAGGAGCAGGCAACAAAGCTTGATAAGAAATGCACTCATTACCTTGCTCATGTAATTGTACAGTATTTTCTGTACAATATTTTCACAATAAAAATTATTTAAAAACAATAAAGCTTGCCAATGGCATTGAAAAAAATGGAACAAGGAAGCAAGAAAAGAATGTGTAGGAACTCCAAAAACTTGAATGAAAGACCAAACCTATGAATTATTAGTGTAGAAATGCTACCAAAGTATAGCAAAAAAATAATTTTTAACTGTTATAAAGATATACCTTTCTAGGCACAGTAGCCCAAATGGATAAGCCCAGAATTGGACATATATAGGATATAAGATCAAACTTTTAAATACAAATAAAGGAAAACTTTGAAAGCTACAAATCAGGGATATCAAGTACCTATAAAAGATAGGGCAATTGGAATAACAGCAAATTTCACAAAAACAACAAGAGCAACACCAAAAACAAAACCAAAAATCTTAAAAGCATGAAGAGTATAGAATGATATGGTATAGAATGATATGCTGAAAGAAAGCAACTGTTAATAGAGATTATTCTGTCTACCAAAATTATCATTCATTCATAACTGAAGGAAAAATAAACCCTTTCCAAGTTGAATAAAACCAAAAGCATGTGCTCACTAAACCAACACTATAGAAGATACTTAAAAAGATTCTGTACACCAAAAAGAAAGAAAATTTAACCAGGAAAATATTTTTTAAAATAGCTAGATAAGCAAATATAAAGTAGGTAAGAAACAAACACTAAAAAACCAAAAAGGCAGGAATTGCTACATATTGTTTAATGTTAGCACTAAGTGTTCCAATTGAAAGAAATAAAATGACAAGTTGGATTAAAAAGCAAACTCCAGCTGTTTATTTCCTATGAGAAATATATCTTACCAAAATAACAAACACTGACCTAAAATGCCAGGATAGAAAAGATCTCTCAAATTAAGAGATTATCTTCAAGATGTTAATAACGTATTATGAAGCAAATAATACATTTGAATTAAATCTTGGTTCTCCTGATTGATAACTTTATAATTGGCTCTTGAAATATATAAATGACTTCATGAACTGGGCTATTATAATTCTTTAATAGACAGTAGCTATTTTATTATAATTAAGGAAGTTGAATGAAACAAACTAAAATGTTAACAGTGAAGCAACTGTGAATATTCATTGTTTTAATGTAGATTTTTCAAATTTATATCATAATAGTGGATACTGAATTAGTAAATGCACTAAGGTTGTAGAGAGACTGGAAAATAAGCAAATCTTTATTTTTCTGAGTTTCCTGGGTAATAAAAAGCCCTGGGGAATGAGACCAGTTTCCTTTTATGAATCATAACCATGAAGTTTAGCCTTCCAGACAATTTAGCACATGGTAATTAAAACAGTAGACTAAGGCCACAGTAATATGTCCCTGCATAGAACCTAAATAGCTAAAATATAAAATACCAAGTGTTAAAGACCACAGACATAAAAATTATTTAAAAATTTCTACCAAACACAGAAAAGTTCAATCATCTTGGGAAACAGTGTATTTGTATTTTAGTTCTGTCTGTTATATAAAAAAAATACCATGTTTTGGGTGGGATATTAGCAACATACACTCATTTCTTACAGTTCTGGAGCCTTCTGATAAGATCTCCTGTACACTATAAAGAAAGTTACCTTTATGAAGGCTTCATTCTCATGACCTTGTCACCTACCAAAAAAAAGTCCCATTGTCAAATATTAACACAGCGGGAATTCGGGTTTCAACATATGGATTTTAGAGGATACATTTAATTCACAGCAGTTAGTTAACTTAAGGCTACTTTGTGGATTTTCTTACTTATCTTGAGCGGGGGGGAAGGTCTCTGGAATATAACTCCCATGATAGGTGAGGGAATCACTGTAGTATCATCTTCCCAATTTATATTAGAATAAGTTGAAGACATTTTGAATATAGTCTATGCTATTGAACATCTATTAAAAGACTACTCAATATACATCAAAGACCCCCCAAACAAGCATCTTCTTGTATTAAAATTAAGAAAACTTCACAAACTAGGGCTCTCAGAACTGTTCCTTTACAATGAAAATCTCAAGAATGAATAGTTTCATCATGATGGAGTTTCATTCTGAGTAAGGAAATGACTATGAGCTAAATTTCCATCCTACAGGGCGAACACTCAGTTTCCCATTTTTCTTTATAAAAACTGTCAAGTGTCAGGCAGGGAATTAGTACGTGAAGAGAAATATTGTATATAGGCCAGGTGTTCTGTGAATGTCTTTGACTGACAAGAATCCTGCTAAACTCAGACTGAAGAAATTAAACCCTACTGTTTGTTGTCATTTGAATTTGCGGGATGCTGGGAATCTCATCACCTTCAGAACCTCTCTCCATTGGCCTGTCAAACTGCCTATAATTTCACCATTAGAAATTCATTCCTTTCAACAAGCTGAGACAGACTGAGCAGAGACACAGGAGAAAGAAAATGACACATGGACACTCAATAGGGCCTGGGAATCTACAACATGTCTATATGGTAGGCAAGGTTTTCACACAGGCCTTTTATTAAAAAATCTTAATTCTCAGCTAGGCATCAGTGGCTCATACCTAGCTACTTAGGAGGCTGGGACCTGAAGACCAGGGCTCAAAGCAAGCCCCGGCAGAAAAGGTCATGAGACTCTTACCTCCAATTCACCATCAAAAAACTGTAAGTGGAGGTGTGGCTCGAGTGGTAGAGCACTAGCCCTGAGCAAAAGAGTGCATAGACAGCACCCAGGCCCTGAGTTCAAGCCACAGGACCAGCCCAAAAATGTTTTATTTCATTTCTCAAAATTGTTAGATTCCATTTAAGATAAAATATATTTTGTAATTATGACATATTATGGTGTATTTCTGAAAATAATCGCATGTAACACATTTTATTATTTTTATTTTCTTCAAGTGCAAAAGGGAATTCTTTAGAACACAGAAATTAATGATATTTCTTTTAAATCACTCAGCAACAACTCAGCTGATCCAAAATAAGTGAGTAAAAGTACTCACATGTTTGTCCATGCATGAGCATATGTATGAGAGGGAGGAGTGTGATTTCAGCATTCATATAGTGTTTCGGGATCCTATAAAGGAAGTAGTATTATTCTGTCAGTTATGCCCATAGAGAGTCAAGGTTTTAATTATTTATAATATAAAGCTCTTGAGTCACATAATAGCAGCAAACATATATAGCAATTAATAAACAGCCAAAAGCCAATGTCTCAGTCTCCAGAGCCTAATATCTCAGAAATGGAATAGAGGGAACTGAGAACACATAGAAAAGTGATCCAAGAACACAATCTGAAGAGACTGGCCTGAGTCTCCAGGGTGTGTGTGTGTGTGTGTGTGTGTGTGTGTGTGTGTGTGTGTGTGTGTGTGTGTGTGTGTGTGTGTGTGTGTGTGCGTGTGTGTGTGTGTGGGTTCTGCCTTCTTAGCCTTTACCATAGCTACTTTCTGCCATGCCATGTAATTCTAATCAAATTCTGCACAGATCATGTGCTAAAAATTATTGTTACTTCCTAGCTTGTGCTCTCCTGACATGTACTCTTTCTGGATATGTTCATTTGCCTGTTACTGCTGCTCTTCCTCTCTGATATGGTCATAACATGCAGGTGAGATCAGCTGCCCACTATATACAATGTTCAACTCATCACATTCCACATAGTTTGCTGTTGTATAGAGGGAGCAGGGGTCTAATCTACAGCACAACCATTGTATCTTTTATCCTTTGGACAGACATTACATTACATCTGTGTAGTGTCATCTGCTTAGAAAAACACAATTCTTTCCTCCTCCCTCTCTGCATCTTTCTGAAGCTTTTGCCTTCAGCTACATTTTTGTCCAGAGTTTGTTTTGGCTAAAATGAGAAGAAACTCAAATAAACTTTAGAAACGGGGTGAGATACTCATCGGGATTCATTTTGTCAACGTGTTTTTTTCTTCTGCTGCTCAGAGAGGGTAGCCTCTCTCAATGCACACTTTGCCTTTGACAGCTCTTCAGTAATTGGGGGAGACAGGATATAGTACCTGACACATAAAATTCACTGATTCAACTATGTAATATTTACTTCATAGCCAACAGAAATAAAAATAAGATATTTCTTTGAATATTTTTATTCATGGACTACCTGGTTGCATTGTCAGAAACTTTCCCACTTCCTCTATTAAAAAAAAAAAAACAAAAACAAAGAAATGCCCACTTTTATTTGCTTTCCACTATGAGATAAATCATTTCCTCTGATCTCTTATTGTGGAATAATAAATGATAGGTATTGTTTGGAAATGCATGTTAAATATGTTGAGAATGCAATAAAGATAGAACGGATACATCTTGATAAGAATACTATTAGATTTACCTAAGTAAAAGCTCTCCAGAGAAACACATTTTTTTCTTTCTGTAATTACTAGTTACCAGGACCTTTCTGCAGCCACAGCACCACTAAGGATCTGTGATTATTCAGTGATTTGGGCTGTTCAGATGCCGGGTTAACCATGACCTTGATGAATTCGAATCTCAGTAACTACGATGGGTCCAACACAATTTAAGAAACCGTAAAGAAGTCAAGAAAGCCATCCCCAGTAGTAGATTTTTTTATACCCTCCACTAAGTCCAGCAGGAGAAATCCTGATTATCACCACAGCATGAAACCAAATTGAGATACACAGAGAGAGAATACTGGGAAATCACTCTTACTAGAAAAGTATGTGAGAGTATGGTCAATAGTCTCCTGAAGGGCAAGAAATCACTGGTCACAAACTGTGTTGCAGAAAAAGGGCATAGGGGATGGTTGGAAGATGAAATGACAGTTGATGTCACTTCAGTTGGATTAAACACATTAATATAAGATATACAACTGAATTTCATACAGGAAAACATGGGAGAAGCTTTGGGAGGTATAGGCATAGGTAAATTGGTTATGAACAGGAATGAGCAGAAGTGGACAAATGGAGGTACAACAAATTTAAAAGTTTCTGCACACCAAAAGAAACAATTACCAGAAACAAGAGACAACCCACAGAACAGGAGAAAATATTCTCCAACTACTTGATGGTTAAAGGATTGAGATTCAGAATCCATGAAGTACTCAAGAATTAAACAGCAAGAGAACAAGTGAACTAATTAATAAATGGGCCATCAATATAAATAGCCAGTTGTCAAAAGAAGAAATACAATTGGCTAATTAATATGTAAGGAACTGTGTAACATCCTTATCCAAAAAGGAAATGCAAAATAAAATGATGCCAAGATTCCAACTGACCCCAGGCAGAATGGTTGTCATCAAGAAAATAAACAACAATGGTGGTGAAAAAGAGAAAAAGAACCCTCCTGGACTGTGGGTCAAATTTAATCTAGTACAACCACAATGAAAATTAGTGTGGATGTTCCTAAAAAACCCACTAAAAATACTTAGAATTTGTTTGGTATCTAATAGACTCATTGGCAGTTGTTATTATTTGTCAACAGTAGAAGGCAACAGAGAGATTAAAAAAATAAAGCCTATAAGAAAGTTTAGCAAGCTTGGAAAAGATAATCATAAAAATACTTCCACAGAAAACAAAGAAGTGTGGAGATACGATTTGGAAGGAGATGATTCTACAAAGACTATCAGGATTTTGAAGACTATAACTTGACCTGAAACTTGAAATTTTAATAATATTTCCATAGTTTATTGATGTGGAGAGGATGAAAAAAGAGCTTTTAAAGACAGAATAAACATCTCAATAAATAATGTTCTCGGTGGAGAAAATTGATAATGTGGTTAGCAGGGCTTCAGGATTGGGAAAAGGGGAAAATTAAGCTGAAAAATGAGATTGAGAAAAACCTTATCTGGGGGCATTCTGCTGTGGGAATTTGGTGGGAATTTGGTGAGTATGGAAGAAATGTCTGCCAGTTGCTCACAAAGATTTGTAGTCACATTGTTCACTACAAGATACATTTGGGAGAAGATGTGTGCCAAAGCAGACCATGCATTTTAACAAAATTGAACTCAACTGGGATGATGGAAGCAATTCTTAGCAATGAAATTTCTGTGATCGTGATGTGTGGTCCAACAGAGAGATGTGCTTCCTCCAACATCTCTTCCCTAGTTCTACAACTAGGAAGAAAGAGCTCAGCAGTCCAGCTGCCAGGTGGCAGAAAATGGATGGATGGAGCCATGATGTTATGATGGATCTGTGGGGGGGGGGAGGAGGAAAGAGAGAGGAAGAGGGAGAGAGAGAATCACTAGAACGCTATTACAAAATAAAGTTTCCCCTGATGTCAGAGACAGGGTGTAGAGGCGACTAGCTAAAAAAAACAATCAGGAAGGCATCAGGGAGCTCAGCAGTCAACTCTGACAGAGTTGGGGAGAATGAAATTATAGAAGTGGGTTAAGAATGTCATGACTGAATATTAAAATCATTGGAAGGGGTAACTGGCAGGCCTGAATGATAGGGCTTGTGGAATATAAGAAAGAAGCTGGAGGAAGTAGTGAAGAATTCTTGCCCCCATGACTAGTCCGAAATAGACACTAAAATGACAGTTCTTGACTTCATTTATGATGTTAAGTCATCGTAAGCGGTAGAAAGGAAATGATGGCTGGATCCAAAAGGTAGTGAAAATTCTACCACTGAAACATCCAGAAAGATTGGCTCTGAAATACAATCTTCACCTCTCAGCCTCCCGAGTAACAGAATTTTATTATTTTTAAGAACGCCAGCTAACACTCACAATATTTCTATAAGACAATTAAGGCACATTTCAAAAGACAGAAATATCAAACTACATTTTGTGCATCCATTTTGAAATAAAGATTATTTTGTTTTACTTCAGAATTATTCGTTGATTATAGGAATATTCCAACAGCAGCAGCGATGATATTTATATAATCTAGTCAATAGAATTCCCATAGAAATGGATAATTCTAAATCTTAGTGTGACATCCACATATTTTCTTATGTGTTTGTTTTGCAATGATCACCATGAGGTTATATTGTGTTTTCTATTTGATGTAGAGGTAGTTTCAAAAATAAGCTACACTATTGCCAATGCTTTGCAAACCCTTCTTCATTCTTCATAGGGTCTTTGATATCTGGACCTGCAATATTTCCTTTCATGCTCAACTGCATTGTCTTTACAATTGACAGTGCCGGGAGCTACGTGGGTCTGTACATCACTGTGTCAGTGAGTGGATATTCTGTGTCCACTGCTGATTTGCATGGTCTGCTGTCACTTTATGCCTCCTCTGTGGGTTGTGTGCGCTCCCGACAGCTGCTTCAATAGCACACAGCCATTGGATTGGCTGCGGTGAGAAGATGTGACATGTTCAGATTCTGATGACACAGCAAACTGCAAATTACCCATTGGCAAAACGAAGTCTATTACTGGCAAATGGTCTCTGGAATTCGGTAATAGGCAATCTGGGCTTTGCAGTATTCCAGCTCGGCAGATGCTGGTGTATATAAGAGTTCCATTTTCTAGTAGTCAAAGTGGTAATCAGCCATAGCAAGCTATTCATGACTGCCCACTGTGAACAAACATATCTCTTCTTTCCTCCAAGTGGCGCTGGTGATCCATGAGCATCCTATAGGTAGGTTGTTTTCTTTGTCAATTCTGTGATTTTAGCTCTCCAAATTGCATTAATCAGTATTAATGCTCTCTCATGTTAAGTACCCATATGAGACAGAACACTTTTGAGTTAATAAAATAACTGATTTAAATGAAATAACATTTTTTTGCTTTAGAGGACTTTATTATTATTATGAATATACCATACAGAGGAGTTACAATTGCATGGGCAAGATAATGAGTACAGTACATTTCATTTTTTTTTATTGTGAACATACTGTACAGAGGGGTTACAATTACATGGCAAGATAATGAGTATATTTCTTATCAAGCATTGTAGCCTCCTCCTTGGTTTCCCCTTCCCATCCTTTCCCATCCTCCCCCCCATCTTTCCCCCTACCCCCCGCACCAAAGTTGTAAAGTTCATTTCAACATAATGACTTGTACATCGTATCGTTGCAATGGGTCCACCTGTATCCCTATTTAAATGATTTGTTTTTCCCCTTCCCCTCCACATTTTGCGTTATGCAATTTCACTTTTAAGGTGTGAAGTGTGGCTGAAATTTGCCTCAAAGCTCAGAGACCCTTGACAGCAATCATTATGGGATGTGAGGAAGCTGTTCTTATGTTCTAGTATGAGTTTAAAGATTTCATAGAGATGCATTTTAATGATCACAATGGATACGTGTTGTTGCATCTGTGGTGAGCTTCTTGAAGGCAAGGCATTATCTTGTTCTTGGTTTACCAGACAAGCCCCCTAAGCTACACTTATGACACACACAGAGACCATTGATCTTGTATGACAATAAATTTTATAAGCATATTCTCCTTTATACAATGACAAACCTTTACCCTAGACAATATTCCACTACTAAGCCAGATGAACAGCTTTATCTGAATGAGTATGTTGGTTGTTGGTGTGTGTGTGTGTGTGTGTGTGTGTGTGTGTGTGTGTGTGTGTGTGTGTGGTGTCTATATGTGTGCATGCTGGTCCTAGAGCTTGGACAACAGGCCTGAGCACTGTCCTTTAATTTTCTCATTTAATGCTGGTACTCTACCACTTATGCCATACCTCTACTTCTGGCTTCAGGGGTTAATTAGAGATGAGTCCCACAGACTATCTGCCCAGATTGGCTTCAGATCAGGATCCTCAGATCTCAGCCTCCTAAATAGCTAAGATAAAAGGCAGATGCTACCAGCATCTGGCGCAGTGATTATGTTTTAAACAAATATGTTGAGCCACCAGTACAGGATTCTTCCTTCCTTAAGCCTTCTTTGAAATAAATACAGATAAGAATAATATCAGTAAAGCAAGAATTGATGAGATTTTAATAAATTATATTAAATAAATATAATTATTGTGCCAACATAAGAGAATTGAGGGCTGGGAAGGTGGCTCAGTGATAGAGTGCTTGCCTTGCATGCATGAGGCCCTGGGTTCGATTCCTCAGCACCACATAAGCAGAAAAAAAAAGCCAGAAGTGGCACTGTGGCTCAAGTGATAGAGCGCTAGCCTTGAGCTGAAGAGCTGAGAGACAGCGCCCAGGCCCAGAGTTCAGGCCCCAGGATCAGACCAAAAAAAAAAAAAGAGAGAGAGAGAGAGAATTGAAGTTTTAAAAGGCCAGGTTGACTCCCTCACTGTAATGAGTGGCTTTGTAGATAGTATGCTCTCAATATAAGCAAACAGCATGGATGATGTTCTCTTCCTTAAGAGGCCAATTTAACTAAAACTGTGAACTAGATTTGTTTATACTATGCTACAGCCAAAGTTATTTATTCTGTTTGAAAATATGAACAGCATTTTATTCCCTTTTTAGAAGCCCTGATATCCAAATATGACAATTATTACATCAATTAAAATTTTACTACAATGGTGTAACTATCAGTTAAAATTCACAAAATATATCCTTGAAGACAATTTCTTTTACTATTCTTTCCAGCTTATGAAAATGAAACCATAACTGTTTGTTGTGCAGTGCTTATTGAGCGATTTGTTGGGAACAAAAAGTATTTCCTAGAGAAGAAATGATTTCAAAAATGATAAATATATTGGGCTGGGAAGATGGCTCAGTGGTAGAGCGCTTGCCTTGCATGCCTGAGGCCTGGGTTCAATTCCCCAGCACCACATAAGCAAAAAGAAAAAAAAGCCAGAAGTGGCGCTGTGGCTCAAGTGGTAGAGCACCAGCCTTGAGCTGAAGAGCTGAGGGACAGCACCCAGGCCCAGAGTTCAGGCCCTACAACCAGACCAAAAAAAAACTAAAAACAAAAAATGATAAATATAGTACTGACTTTATTTTTTGTTGTGTTTGGGGCATGAAGTTGGCAAATTAGTAATTCTAAGCAAAATCTTAGGTCAATCATAATTACTATGAAAATATCAGGTTAGTCTCTGCTACTGAATCCACATTAGATTTTTACAAAAGAAAAAAGATTTCAGTAATTTGTTCTAGATATCTGGGAAAGAGTCAGGATTGAAGATTGGGGCTCTCAGAAAGTGAGAGAGACAAAGAAAAAGAGAATGAATATGAGTGAGAAAGAAGAGTTTTTATACAAAGTACTAACTACAGGATTAGGTTTGGCTATTGGAACATTCTGCATCCTGGTAAACTTCAAGATAATAAGAGATTACACAATTTAACACCAAGAAAATTATAGGATTCAAACAAATAATCAAATAACTTTTATTCAGATCTATATTTAAGATTTTACCCTTTCTTCTTATTAGATTTGAATCCTATAAATTTTCCTCTTGTGTGAAACATGAGAATCTAAAGATAAATAACTGAATAAACAACATATGATAACACACACAGTATAAAAATTTATTTAATTTTTTCATGATTATACAGATCTCAAAACAATTAAAATCAGTGTTCTTAAGAGTAGAATAGTTTATTCTTTAAACACATATGTTGAGAGAGCTGTCATATGTAAGACTCTAGCTTGCAGGCTCAATGAGGGTCCAGCTGGTTAAGTGCTTTAGCTAAAACATAATACACTGAACAACAGCCAGGAAGCAAAATGAGAGTCTTTTAGTCTATTCCTTCCTTTCTTTTTTCTTTTTTCTTTTTTTAAAGCACTAAGAAGTAGCCACATGGACATTTGAAATGTGGAAGTACAATGTGTTGCCCAACCCCCACCCCTGCCATTAAACAAAGTAAAAAGTCCTTGAAAACAAAGCAACTGCTTCTAATGGTGTTAAAGTATTTCAGATATAAATTGTGAAATGAAAAGTTGATAATTATGTCTCTTCAAATGATCACATCCCAAATTTTAAATGTGAATAGCCAAAGTGCTTATAATGGGAAGCCATCTTGACCCACAGAGTTGTATTCTTTCTCAATTAGGATTTAAATTGTCTTTAAATTGTATTTCCTACATTACCAGGAATGTAGGAAATAAAGCATGGATTAAAAGTTTCAGAAACAAAGCATGGACTGAAATACTGGAACATAAAAATGGTGTGATTTTTGAACTGGTCAATTTCATACTCAAACTGCCCAGCTTTCTCAAGGTAGCAGGAGGAATAATTATACATTTATATTTTTGGATTATTGGGGAAATTAAAATTACATAATATATACAAAGCTTATAGCACAAATACATATACATATTGAAAACATAAACTATTGCTGTGATTATTTTCTAAAGGAAATTAAGAGCTAGATGTGGGATGTATGTCTGTATTCCAAGCACTTAGGAAATGAAGCAAAAGTTAATATAGGTAACATAAGAAGTTCCAGGACTGGGCTGGGAAGGTGGCTCGGTGGTAGAGTGCTTGCCTTGGATGCATGAGGCCCTGGGTTCAATTCCTCAGCACCACATAAGCAAAAAGAAAAAAGCCAGAAGTGGCACTGTGGTTCAAGTGGTAGAGTGCTAGCCTTGAGCTGAAGAGCTGAGGGACAGCGCCCAGGCCCAGAGTTCAGGCCCCGTGACTGGACTCCCCCCCAAAAAAAATTTCCAGGACTGTCTGGCTACATATACTGCAAGACATTGTATACATACATACATACATACAATAATAAATAACACATATTTTATCATGTGACAGTTAGATCTATTTTATAAATACTTATGTAGCATTATGGGGCATATATGCATACATACACAAACATATTCACTAAAGTGTGTACAAGTGAGGACTTCAGTGTCTGAATTCCTTTGCACACCTAATTTCCAATCTAGCAAAATAAATAATAGGAAGCTGAAACTTGTGGTATCAGGAGGAGGGGTAGACAAATGAACAGAGAAAGGGTAGAAAAACGCAGTGATAATATTCAATGTATATACGTGGAAATGGGATTCAAAAAATTAAGGGGGATGGATGGAGTTGGGAGAGATGCATAGAGAATGATAGAAGGGGTGATGTTGATCAACATGTGTGCATTCACCAACTGACATGTTGATTTGAAACCCCTTTGTACAACTACTTAAAGATAATAAAAAATATTCAAATAAGCAAAGATTCCCTGTTATGGTAATTTGTTATAGCATCCTTAGCAAACTAATACAACAAGTTTGTGTGTATATGATAAATAAATATACACATACATGCATATGTATGTGTATATTTAAAACATATAGATATTCTGTTGACTTCGGGTGCAAAGAAAAGATTTATTATATTCTGAAAATTTAGGCACTAAGAGTGAGTAATACTAGTATGATACAAATTACAAAATGAGTTTGTATAATAAAACTGGCATAGAATGTAGCAAGAGAGTGGGTTGGGCAATTCAAGTAACAAAATGTGGAGAAGTTTCTTGAAGGTAGCTAGTGGTGCTTTCACAAAGACTTGATTTTGCAAATGAGACCTCGATTTAGGAGAAAACTGTGTCTAGTGGAATGAACAGTTTAGGTGCTGGCAAAGCAATGTCCTTCGCTTTCTTGTCAAAGACTTGTGTGGGGCTTGGCAGGATTCATATCTTGAGGGCATAATGCTGCTGGCACAGGTGTGTGCATGCATGTGCGTGTGTGTGTGCACGCACACGCGTGCATGTGAGCTTAGAGTGGCAGACAGGTGTCTCTCCAATGATATTCAGTGAATTCTAATTACACACACACTCTCTCTCTCTCTCTCTCTCTCAACGAGGGCTGCACTTCCATGATGACATTTTTTTCTATCATTTCAATATACAGATCATTTTTCTTTGTAAACAGAAGCATGTTACTAGTTTCATAGGCAGTGTATTCTAATAAATCTGGCCTTCATTTTAATTCTAAAGGAATATTTTTAATTATAGCAATTGTTTTTGGTGGTCAGTCTTTTTTCCTGACATCAGTCTCTGTTGAGATTCCTGCTCTTGGTTTCTTACCATTTTCTAATCTGGGGTAATGATTAATGCCTCCACCAGCTGTTAAACCACATCGGTACACAGAGTATCAGAGAAACCCTCAGAAGTCCTAGTCATAAATCTGTGGGTTATTGACTCTCCTTTCTTCCCATTCCTTAATTGTTTGCCTTTAGGTTCACTTCCTGTATGCTAGGTAAAGAGATTTTTTTTTGCCCCTTGCATTGTTGTTTTGGAGAGAAATCAATCAAATTTATTTTAACCAATACATGAAGCTTAACTTTTATTGTTAATACATATTCTCAACTTTTATTGTGTACCTCAATCATCAGAAATTTAGTGTTAAAAATAAAGATTCTCCCCAAATATACTCATTCAAATTTGTAAATAGGTAGTAGATAAGAATTGAGAAATTTTGTCCAGTTACTAATTCATCCATAGGGTGTTATTAATAACATTTGCAGCAAGAAACAATACCTTTCTTCTGTTATTTGCTCTATCATTTATGATCACAGAGTGGAAGATTCTATTTGTAGACTGATAAGCATTGTCTTTTCATTAAAATTAATCTGACCATATTTATTATTATCATTTGAAATGAATGACTATCATTGATCCTTGTAATTTAAGAGCCATTTATTTCTTTCACATATTGTAATGTTTGAGTAGCATATCTTAGGATATTTATATATTAGATCTTCACCTTGAATGATGAAATGTCTGACCTCTGGTTAGGTGATTTAATCCTATTTTTCTGTTTCAATGGACTACTTAATACCATTCACATATCTTTGGCCATTTACATTTGCATCATTTTCTGCTTACAGATAATTTTTTCCAGTTCTATCCTATTACCTAGATAACTTGACATGACTAGATGATGTCTTGTCTTCACCCAATGGGCCACTTTTCTCTCCATCTTCTGACTGGATATATACCTCTGACTTCTCAATATTCACTTTTGGAATTTGAGTAACTAGAAGACATGATAATCCTTGGCTCAAGTATACAATTTAAAACTTAATGTGACCAAACAATAGCTGTGTTCCTACAAGGGCTTATTCTCTTTAGATACATGATTCTCTCTATATTTCTGAGCTTCAGGCTCTAGCACAAAGTATCTTTTTCCATGTGTCAGTACTGGGAGTTGAACTTGGGCTTGAGCAATGTCCCTGAGCTCTTTTGCTCAATGTTAGGACTCTATCTCTTGAGCCCCAGCATTTTGTGGTTAATTGGAGATAAGAGTTTTTTGGACTTTTTCTGCCTGGGTTGGCTTGGATCTGCCATCCACGGATCTCAGCCTCCTGAGTAGCTAGGATTAAAGAAGGCACACATTATCTTCCATAGGATACTGGCCTTCCTCAAGATTGTATCTCCAGGATGACAATCTCTTGTCAGGAAGAGAATAAATGGCGATAATTTCACTTACTCTCCCATGTTCTCAGAATCGTTGACTTTGTTTAGCTTTAGCCAAGATGACCTACCCTGTGCACAATTACAGTCAGCTCTCCAACATGATATATAGGCTATTCAAATTCTGCCTATGGTGCTAACAGAGTAGTCATTCTTGTATTACTGGAGTCTTCAGGTCTGCTCTAAAGTGTTCTATTATCAGCAACATGCTTAGCTGTATCTCTGAGGTTGAATCCTTGCATTCCTGAAGACTAGCGTCCCCAAAATACAGTTCTATTTTCTTAGGTCATTATCATAGAAACTATATATTTTTTCTTATAGATGTGTTATGTCCATCTATCCTGTTATAGTAATTTGATTTATATTAGGAGAAAATGACTTATTCCAGTTTCCTGAGATTTTGACTTGTTGAGTCTGAATTTAGATATCAGAATTGTGCTTTCATTCTCGCATTTTTGTTTTACAATCAAAGCCCAAATCCCAGTTCAGGGCTAATTTTTTAAATTTGTTCCTGAAAACAAAACAAAACAAAAATTTTATCTCACTCTCTTGTTCTTGCAAGTTACATTTCCTAATAGGGTTAATCTGATAGACTATTTCATTTCCTCAGAAGGTTTTTGTTTTCCACTGTAAAGGGTACAAGTATTCACTTTTCCAGCATAACATCCTCAAAAATATGTTCTATACTTTCCTAATATTTTCCTTTCTACAAGTGTCAACAATTTTGTTTCTCAACTTATTGCCGGTCTATGAAATAGCCATTCAAAGGCTAATTACACACATTGAAAAACAGGTTGATGTTGAAAATATAAATAATGCCTACTACTCATAGTATTTCTAAACCTCGCTCTAATTTCTTGAGATCTTTTCCTATTAAGTTTCCTAGACCTACCCCAATAATATTCTTAAGTCCTTCTCTCCTTTATGTTTCTGTCCTTTCTGAATACATTGCTACTTTACCAATAAACTTAGAATATTATAAACACACCTATCTCATAAGTAAGGGTATGACAGTACCCCCAGGTCCAGCTTCTAAACTTTTTTCTCGATTTGAGAGTTGACTCTTGTACTGGTATAGACAGAGTGTCAGTTTACATTGTCAGCTTGCCTGTATTATGAACCAGCTTTCTGGAATTCAGGCTAAGATAGGTTTTGGCCAAATGTGTAGTCTTGATTTAATCTCAACTCTATCTGGGCATGTCCATTTACAGGTGATCTTGGGCAAAACTTTAAGGTAAAATCCCCAATTAACCCAGTCTCTCAGCATCTGGAGTACTGAATTAAAGTACCTGCAGGAATCATTCAATACCTTGTAAACTACTGTCAAATTTCAACTACTTTTGTGTGGATTTTAGCTTCCTTAGTTCCTTTGTATCCCACTGAATTTGTTCATTGGCAGGCATAATAACATGGACCCATAAATATTGTAACTGATTAAATCTTTCAGACTCCCATGACTCCCAGACATAATCCTTGATCCACAGAGTACTCAAAATATCTTCAGGTCATAGCCTTGCTGAAATTTTGAGTGAGTAGCTCTTTGCCTCAATATTGCAATCTAATTAGACTCTCTGACTCCTATGTAAGAAAGTAGGGGGGTGGAATTCCTGGGGTTTTAACATTTTGGATGTTAATCTAATTTGGATAGTTTTCCCATTAATTGACTCCGTCAAACTATTTTATTGGCACCATCGCCTATCACATGATGAATGTTTTGCCTTGTCATCCATATTCATGTGAATATCTGCCTCCAAGAATCTATTGGCCACTTATTCCAGATTCTGAAAGCCTTAATCTTGATGGATGTTTACACATTCCTTAAGGAAAAGAAAAAGGGAAAGCATTTGTGGAGATGATCATTGAGAAAAAAAAAAAAAATGTTATTCCCATTCAAATGCACATATATAAAAAAAATTCTTCCATTGTCTTCCTGATAATTCTCAGTGGCATGAGAGTTTGAATTCAGGGCTTTGAACTACAACCCAACTCTAATTTTGTGGCATATGGGATCCTATTGATGTATTGGACAGATTGCTAGCTTATCTGCTTGTTTTTCGACTTCATTGACCACTTGCTGACTTACCTTTTTTCTTTCTTTCTTTCTTTTTTGGAGGAGAGGACAAAAGTCCTTTGGTCTTCTCCTCTTCTCTGTCCCATTCAGTTATAAATCATCTAATGATGAGACAATATTCTGAGAAATGAATTGTTGGAAGATTCCCTCATTGAGTGAGCCTGGCAGGGTCTGGGTACATAAGCCTAGACAGCATTGGACAATGGTTCCACATGGCCCCTTGGTGTAATCAAACATGTGGGAAACTCCAGCTGTTATCAGGCTACTCCTGGCCCAACCTGGTATACTGTTTTACAAAAAAACATTCCATTAAGTAAGTACACATTAAAATAACAAAGAAATAATAAAGAAATACACATTAAAATAATGAGGAAAGCATTGTATAGTAAATATGCAAGACAGTAACCTAGTTGTTTGTGTTTCTCACCAAGTATATAGACTCTGCATTTTTTTTATTTTTTATTGTGAAAAAAAACTGTACAGAGGGGTTACAATTACGACTCTACATTTTTGTATGTGCTGTATCTTTGCATACAGTGGCAATGTAGTATATACCAGATCACCCATAAATACGTGAGTAATGAATCCATTATCCTGATATGTTGCCAAGGCCACAACACTAAGATATAAAGATGTTTTCTCTCCATTTTCACCTTATGGTTTCACTAATATATAGCCTGTGAGAGACCAAAAATGTCATTGTGCAATGTTGGAGTCTGCTCCATCCATTTCTCCCATTACATAAAGTAAAAAAAACACACATTTCTATCAGGTTCTAGGTTACCATTATCTTTCTGAAGATAATGATGTTTATTACCTAAAAGGTTACTATTTTAACAGTAGCAATTTATGTTGCTGTTGTTAGGTTTCTCACGGATTATAATTTAAGAAATTTCTCTCCTTGAGTAGGGTTAGACTATAAAACCTCATAAATTTTCACGAGCATTGGAGTTGAAAATGCAAATTCCTTGTCACCCCATGAATTCTAGCCTGAGGCTTTTGCATAGACCTCCACCCCTTCCACTGTTAGGTCAGAATCCTTCATCAAATTTGTCAATGCGAATAGATCTTTACTACAGTTATCAGCTTAAGTTCCAGCCCTCTCATCAGCATTTAACATTTCCCTGGCATGATTTTAATGGATTTTGACGGTATTCCAATCAGAGAGCATATTCTGCCAGTCTAAAACATGTTCAGTAGCTATAATCACAAAACATCTAAATTTATCCAATTTCATTTCTTGGATGCTTTTTTCCCCTCCTCATCCCACATGCCAAACTAATTCATTTTTGAATTAGTGGCACAACTAGGTCCCAAAGTATCCAACGTGAAAATGCTTTTTTAACTTTTAACTGTTTAGAATTTATTATCTTTGTAACTCTGTATCCCCAAATATTTAAGATGATGTGATATTTATCAGAGTATGTATGTTGGTTATGGTAGGAAATGTTTACAAAATATTATGGAATATATAAAAACCCTTTACAATCACCTTCTATTATAGATAGACAAAGGTGATTCAGAATTGGCAAGATTTTTGTTCTACATCATATTTCCAGAAAGGCCAGACTAATGGCAAATACACCTCCCAGCTCTACTTAGCATAATTTGTGGTAGTCTAGATATTATCCTGAGTGCTTTTGGGTTTATCTACTAACCATGTATGAGATAATATTCCTACTTACAAGTCAATTACCAGTTCAAACAGAAACATGTTTTATAAATGCATATTATCAAAACTGTCTTTGCTACTCATTGAAGTATATGTATGTATGTCTTTACACATACATACATAGATATGGTAGTTCTTAGACTTGTATCATTTTAGGCTATTCCAATATTAAGTTGAACCATGAAAAGAATTTCAAATGCATCTTTCATTACCTAAAAACTCTAAGTTAAAATTGTTCAACCTAATACTTTGACAACGTTATAAACACTCTTGAGGGGTAAAATAATATCAAAATCTGTGGTCTTTCATTTCTTAAGTGTTAAAGTGGCAATAAGGAAGGAGTGATAGAAGCAAATGTCAAGTTTGATGACAAAGCAAAGAAATAATCCAAAGAGAACGATTTCCATGACAAATTCAGTGTGAAGACACTGAAACACAGTGGGGAATTAAAGGAATTTAGATATAAGCATCATTCGTACTGGGGTTATAGCTCATTAATAGCTTTGGATTGATGAAATGTAGAGTGGGTATCTTCCTGAGTCAACCCTTCATCATGTAGTCAACCTTCTTTTAGATATCTCTAGTTCACCTGTCACTCTAGCAGGTAGGAAGGTGCTCAATAATATTTGAACCAATGTGTCAACCACATCCCAACAGCCAGCTGGTGAAATGTTGTCCTATATTAAAGTGAAATTTTGCTTCTTTCATGTTAAATGAGGCTTTGGAGTCTTTTCTTTCTTATGTAGTGTTATTTCAAATTTTGGAGACATTAAACTAAGATTTCTCACCTTAACCATTTTTTTCTTATCTTCTAGCACATACAGGAAACCCAAGTCATTTAGAAGTAACTCTACTCTAAAAACCCATGGAACTTTCCATGATCTATAACTAGTTAAGTTTTATAAATTTGTGGAATTACTTTTGTAATTTAGGTGTGAGGGAAATATCAAACAAAGGAAGTAAAGATTGTGGTACAGAAACAAAAGAAGCCGTAGGACCTCAGATGTATTCATTATTACATTGCCATGCTTTCTTACAGAGGCATAAATGTTCAAATGATCTTTTGTGATTGTAAGTTTTCACCAGTGATAATGAAGTTCTTGTTTATTTACTGGCTGAATTGATTCCATATTTGAGATATATTGAATTAGATTGGCACTTAGATATGATACTGAGAGAGGTATAAAAATAATTTATATAGGGCTTTCATAGTCTGGATTCATACACTCACTGAGATATAATGAGGAAATATTTTTAAAAGCTTGCTGCATGAATTGAAAGTAGGATATTAAGAATCTTCCTATGTTTTGAGAGAGAGAAAATGAAAAACAGATTCATAGGCAACAATATTGAGCTTGAAATATTGTAACTTAAACTCATCTTTTTTTTTTTTTGGAAATAATAGTGGGTAAAGGATTTTCTTAAAGTCATGGAGTTCATTTCTGATATCCAGTGATAAAATGTCTGCCTCTTGATTTCCAGTCCAGTATTCTTACACTATATACAGATGTAAAATGGTCGAGGCAAAATTTCATCTGAGCGTGGATAATACAAGAGAAACAAGAGCTATTCCCATTTTCCAAAAAAGATTTAAGAACTGATGTTCACAAATGGAAGACTGGAATATTATCTTGGTGTCCTAATATCTTTCCACAGATATCATGCAAGAAGGATTGCAACCAAAAAAGAAAATTTCAGTTATTAAGTGACACTGTGTCAATGATGCTAGAACCAATGGTCTATACAGATAGGGCAATGTAATTTCTTGTGATGAGTGACAGTTTAAAGAGAAAGAGTAGCAAAGGAATTAAGGTAGGTCATTGCTACAGCATGGGCTGCATAGATCTGCACTTTCTTGCTCAATTGTATTGTTTTAAACAAATATGTTTTTAAGGCAGTAAACGTTTAGGATATCTTGACTACAGAAAGTTGGATTTATAACCAAAATTTTCTTTTTTAAAAATTTTATTTTATTGTGAAAATACTGTACAGAGGGGTTACAATTACATGGGCAAGATAATGAGTACATTTCTTTTTTTTCCCCCCAGAAATCCTAATAAAATTAGAATTCAAAATGTTCATTAGTTCGATTTGCTTTGAGGGTTAATTCTGTTGATTATTGAGATTCTTTTTTATTTACTTTAATTTATTTTTTTATTGTGAAAATACTGTACAGAGGGGTTACAATTACATGGGCAAGGTAATGAGTACATTTCTTATCAAGCATTGTAGCCTCCTCCTTTGTTTACCCTTCCCATCCCTTCCCATTCTCCCCATGTCCCCTCCCACCCAATCCTCCCTGCCCCCCCCACCAAAGTTGTAAAGTTCATTTTCGACATAACGACTTATACATCTCATTGTTGCAATGGGTCCACCTGTATCCCTATTTAAACGATTTGTTTTTCCCCTTCCCTTCCACAAATTATACCGACATCAAATACAGTAAAAGCAGGGGTTATACTGTAGGGGAGGGACATACAAAGCAACAAAGAAATCATCTTATAAATGTGTTAGAAACAATTGCATGAAAGAAAAAAACATTTGAATACATATCTTAGGGTTCATTTCCCTAACATCAACTTATCTGACCTTTTCTGCTTGACTCAGACATATACTAGATACTGCAAATAAGGAAAACCATGGGACCTATGTTTCTTTGGGCCTGGCTTACTTCACTTAATATAATTTTTTCCAAGCCTTTCCATTCCCTAACAAATGGGGCAATGTCATTCTTTCTGATGGAGGCATAGAATTCCATTGTGTATCTCACCCATCATAAGCATGATTTTTACTTGGTAAGATCACTGACTGTCATCCATTTGCCTTCCTACTTAAACCAAACCAAAAAATACAGATCATTACCAAGGTAAGCAATGCTAATATTTAGTCTGAAAAGAGAAGTTTTGGTGGAAAGCAGAGATCCAGGCAGGTAATTCTCAAGAGGAAAAATGATGATGACGATGATGATGTGATGATGATGATGATGTTTACACTGTTTTGTTTTGGAAAAGGAAACCATTATCATATGAAAGCAGCACTTCAATTACACTTGAGGTTATACAAATCCAAAGTCACTAAAGTAATTACATTGTGATTGAACAAAAATGAGGCAACATGATTATTTAAAGTTAAATTGTTTGTGTATGGATAGATGATTATAAAAACATTGGTGATAATATCACCGATCAGAGAAATGATTCTCTGAGTGTGTGATTCAGTAAGAATGAAAATCTGCTTCAGGTCAATCAGACCCTAAAGGATATGCCAGATTGTTTTTCTATAAAAATCTGGAACAATGAACAGAAAGTATTTAGCAGCTTTGCTCAAGACACATGTATCTTGTTGTAATGGATATTTTTCTCCAAATGACAGTGTTTGGAACCAATCCTTTCCTCAAGAATCACATTTAAAAATATGTAGCAAAAGTTCCTAATTCACAGCTTAAAATATGTAGCAGAATTGTTAGAACAAAAATAGTAAGATTGGCTTTTAAGACACTCACCTTTTTTTTACACATTAACTTGGCATTGTTTTCTTGCCCTTTTAGAAAAAAACAATAACTAACCACATTAAAGAGATATTTAGGAATTTCTTTTTGCAGTTATTATTAGGTGTTTTCTAATATAAGATTTGTTTTCCTCCTTCATCCTCTAGCTTCTTTTTGAAGTTTGAAGTTGCATTTAAATCTATGGCTATATAAGTGAGGAAGACATGTTCTATTTGGAGATTCCAAATAGCAACCTTTTCTCCTATTCTTTTTATATCTTGCTTTTACATCTTATAGAGCAGAACTCACAGGCCTTAAAGAATCTGCACAGGCCTCAGCCAACACCTTAGTCTTGCTAGCAGGTCACAGTCTATAGATGAAGTACACCACTGAGAGGATTTTCATATGAATATCTGTCCCCCAGTTGAATTCTTACATCTCCAACTCTATCCTCACCCATTATGAAATGATTTGTATTGGTTTTTTTTTCTCTTTCTACCAGTACTTCTCTAGGAAAGGATCGGGCTTCTTATTCTCTCTAGTCCTGAACTCTCACGATTCTGAGATTACATTTTTCCTGTCCCTCTTCGATTTTCACAATACAGCCAGAGTGCTTGCTGAAATTCTTAACGTTACACATAAGTTATAGAGAAAACCCTGACGTTTGCCATAATGGAGAGAATGGAAGCTGTGGAATTTATAGCATGGCATTGAACGTATTGCTAACATTACATGAGACTAAGCTATAGAACCTATTTCGTTGGGGAGAGTTCTTGAAATTACTGTCTTTTTGTAGCCTCTTTTTCTTCTTTTTAAAGGTTATTTTAGATTGTATTGGTATCATAATTGGTATACTCTCTAACAAAAACCTTGTTATCACAAGCTAGATATTTTCAATTATCCTAGATTTTTTATTTGATTATTTCTTATGATTGCAATGCCCCCAAATTATTGATTTGCTTCCCCCACCCTTTTTGGGTGGGGGCTCAATACAATGACAGAATTGCCGTAAATTTTTGCAGAGACTTATGATTCTTGCACATATTTTAGAAAAGAAATCTCACTATAGGTGGTGATATTTCTAGCAATTTTATTTATGTTTGTGTTCCACTTAGTCTTGAGCAAAACGTATCATTTTCAATGAATATTTTATTGTCAGAGAGTTTGTAAAAATTACTTTCAGGGGTAATTTTCAAGGTAATTTTCATGTTGAAGCATTGGAGAAAATTCATATAAAAGCAAATAAAAATGCCAAACTAACTTGCTGACTTGCACATATTTGGCTCTTGGCTAAGTTTCGTCATGATATCTAGTAGTATGATCTAGATTTTACCTCTAAGAAATTAAGCTCCAAAGCTTAATATACATATGTACATATATACCTATGTATATAAATATATACATATTTATGTATATGTATATATATTCATATACACATAACACAGACAGTAGATTATAGAAAAGCTAGAATTTCTCATACCCTTGGATTAGTATTATTCAGAGTGTGTTTAAAAGAATCTGGGCTTATTTGAAACTTGATCTTCCGCCACACCTTGTCAGAATCTGCATAATTACTGTTGATTTCAGAACATAATTCTACACTCATAATTTATACATGGTGAAGAAGTTTGTAAAATCCCACAGTCTTGCGCTGGGAGGGTGGCTCAGTGGTAACGTGATTGCCTTGCATGCATGAGACCCTGGGTTGGATTCTTCAGCACCACATAAGCAGAAAAAGCTGGAAGTGGGGCTGAGGCTCAAGTGGTAGAGCACTGGTCTACAGCTGAAGAGATTAAGACAGAGTCCAGGCCCAGAGTTCAGGCCCCACAACTGACAAAAAAAAAAAAATCCCACAGTCTTGTGTGTGTGTGTGTGTGTGTGTGTGTGTGTGCGCGCGCACGTGTGTGTGTGTGTGTGTGTGTGTGTGTGTGTGTGTGTGTGTGTGTTTTACTACAAAGTTATCATCATCAGAAGACAAGGTGGACCTGTTCTTGTTTGACTCAAGGTGGCATTTCTAGCTGGAATTTTAAGTCAGGCCATCTGACAAGATAAATTCTAAAACTGCAGCTTACATTGCAGTGTTGGTTCAGCTGGTTAATATGTATATTTGGCTTTCTGAAAATCAATGTATCTCTTAAAATCCTCTTCTTTTTCTGAACCATTTTTATTCCACAAATACATTCTGGCTGCTTATTCTAAGATAGGTATAAAACTGAAATTACTGCAATATTCACTATCTCTTGAGTTAGTAAATTCTTAGGGAACTGGAGTATTTCGGTAGATGAATGAAGGAAAGACAGGGAAAGTCTGGTCTTACACAGAAGTGATCTGGGCTGGAAAAAGTACAGTTAAAGTATTTTCTTCATAAGTTTGGAAAATGAATAGAGAAATGGCACAAAAATTTATCTGTAGAGTATTTGATTTTTTTTCTGGTGCCAGTCCTGTGCTTTGACCTCAAGGCCTGGGCTCTCTGTTCCTGAGCTTCTCTTTGCTCAAGCTGAGCACTCTACCACTTGAACCACAGCACCACTTCTGGCTTTTTCTGGGTAGTTTATTGTAGATAAGAGTATCATAGACTTTCTTGGCATGAGCCACCAGCACCTAGGAGTATTTGATCATTTTTAAGGAGCAATAAAGTAGTCCTTATGGGAAGAAATATAATTTCATTGTATTTTATACTTTTATTTTAGTATGCATTACAGTTTGCCTCACCCTGTATGTGTAAGCTATTTCCTAGGTCTTCTGATGCAAAATGCCATAAAAAAGAAGGAAGGAGGGAAGGAAGGAAGGAAGGAAGGAAGGAAGGAAGGGGAGGGAGGGAGGTAAGGAGGGAGGGAAGAAGGAAAGAAGGAAGGAAGAAAGGAAAGGAGGAAAGGAAGGAGGGAGGGAGGAAGGAAGGAAGGAAGGAAGAGAGGGAGAGAGGGAGGGAAGGAGGAAGGAAGGAGGGAAATGGGGAGAGATTGAGGGAGGAGCATTGGGATAGAAGAAAAGAGGAAGAGGAAAAGCACAGGTTGAAAATGAAAAGAGAGGGGAAGAAAGATGAATGAAAAGAAAATGAAGGAAGAGAAGAGAGAAAATGGGATATTTCTTCATCTGACAGGGAGGATTTAATAAATTAATGCACTAGTTTTAAAAATGTGATCTAGAGAAACTATTTTAGTTTCTGAAACTATTTCAGAAGATCTACAAAATCAAAAATATATTCTTCAAGTACTGTAATATAATATGCAATCCATGCTAACCAATATAGAGTGGAATTTTCCATGGACTTTATGACATGTTATTATTAATATAGAAGCTGATATGAAAATTAAACTTTGAATAAAGTAGACATAAAAAGTTTGCAAGTTTATACAGTCAGATAGGTGTTACTTTTCTTACTATTTTATGTTTTGGAAAATATAATTAATACTATTTTGTCAGTCATGAAACTTGAACTCAGGGCCTGGGCATTGTTGCTCAAGGCTAGTGCTCTACCACTTTGCACTAGTTCCACTTTTTTAGTAGTTAATTGAAGAGAGGAGTCTCGGACTTTCCTGCTTGGCCTGATTTTGAACTGAGATTCTCTGATCTCAGTCTCCTGAATAGCTAGAATCACAGATGTGAGCTACCGGTGCCCAGTAATTAAAATGTATTATTTAAGTTAAAATTTATTAAATTTTCTGTCAAGTGTAAATAAATTAATAAATGCATTCTTCATCTAAAGTATAATATAAAACATTAGAATAGATACAATCCATATAAAATCTCTGGCACACTTAGTGATTTTTATATAATTTTTATTTTGGGATAATAGTCTTTTACAAAAAATATTATATAGAATTACAGTCCCTGTGTATTCTTAGTTTGGTTCCATTATCATTAATACATTACATCAAGCCAGTGTTTCTCTCAACACTCTAAGCAGAGTTATGCAATATAGGCAAGTAGATTAACCAAAGCATATGCACTTATTATTAATTTATTTAATATAGTTCTAGTTATATGCTTACTAAGCTAAATGTGAGTTTATACTGATGTTTCTGACTCTAACCCAGAATCATATCACCTATTTTAGACTCCTCCCTTGAACTCAGGGCCTAGGCTCTGTCCCTGAGCTTTTTCGTTATTAATAAGTTTTTTTATTGTGAAAATACCATACAGAGTGGTTACAATTACATGAGCAATTTCTTATCAAGCACTGTTGCCTCCTCCTTTGTTTTTTCCCCTACCATCCCTTCCCTCTCATCTCCACAACTACACTCCCCCTCTTCCCCTGCCTAAATTGTAAAGTTCGTTTTTCGACATAGCGTCTTGTACATTTCATTGTTGCAATGGGTCCACCTGTATCCTTATTTAAACAATTTGTTTTTTCCCTTCCCCTCTCCAAATTATACCAACATCAAATACAGTGAAAACAAGGGTTATACCGTGGGGGAGGGACATACAAAGCAACAAAACAATTGTCCGAGGTTAATGTTCTACCACTTGAGCACTCAATTAACGTGTAAAATTATAAGGAAATAATGACTTCAAAATTGGGAGAACAACTGAGTTAAATCAGGAGTCCTTTTTTTTTTATTGTGAAAATACTGTACAGAGAGATTAAAATTACATGGGCAAGATAATGAGTGCATTTCTTATCAAACATTGTAGCCTCCTCCTTTGTTTCCCCTTCCCAACCCTTCCCATCGTCCCCTGCCTCCCCCCACCCAATCCTCTTCCTCCCTCCCACCAAAGTTGTAAAGTTGGTTTTTCAACATAACGACTTGTACATCTCATTGCTGCAATGGGTCCACCTGTACCCGTTTTAACCATTTGTTGTTTCCCTTCCCCTCCACAAATTATACCACCATCATATACAGTGAAAGCAGGGGTTATACCGTGGGGGAGGGACATATAAAGCAAAAAAGAAATAATCTTATAAATATGTTAGAAACAATCGCATGAAAGAAAAAAAACATTTGAATACATATCTTAGGGTTCATTTCCCTAACATCAACTTATCTGCCCTTTTCTGCTTGACTCAGACATATATTAGTCATTGCAAATAAGGGAAACCATGGGACCTATGTTTTTTTGGGCCTGGCTTACTTCACTTAATATAATTTTTTTCCAAGTCTTTCCATTTCCTAACAAATGGGGCAATGTCATTCTTTCTGATGGAGGCATAGAATTCCATTGTGTATATATACCACATTTTCTTGATCCATTCATCTACTGAGGGGGCATCTGGGTTGGTTCCATATCTTAGCTATGGTAAATAATGCTGCAATAAACATAGTTGTGTTGGTAGCTTTAGTGTGGTCTTGTTTGTGATCATTTGGGTAAATGCCCAAAAATGCCACTTTTGGGCAAATCAGGAGTCTTATTTAAAACCGTGGTTGGTACATAATAAGACTTCAAGAAATGATGTCATATAATCATTTTCATTATGTTTGCTTTCCTTCCTCTCCATCTTATGTGTCCAAAATCTACACACTTTGGGGAGTTTCCCACTCTATCCAGTTTCCCACTCTATCTAACATACAACAAAGATTTTAAGAAGGGACAATTTCACCAAAATTTTAGTCTTAATAATTTCCTCTTTGGCAAGACCACACCTATAGGGTAAAAACAGTCATAGCTGTATTTTTTTACTTTTATTAATCCTCAGTTCCAGCAGTTGTTAAGAAAATGCTCATCACCCTCCCAATATTTCAAATAGTTGTCATTGTCATACAAACTCCCAGTACTCTCGATTTCTACTGATTTTGTGTGTGTGTAGTCCTGAGGCTTGAACTCAGGGTCTGGGTACTGTCCCAGAGCTTTCGTGCTTGACTAACACTCTATCACTTGAGCCACAGCTCCTTTTCCAGTCTTTTTGGCTGCATAATTGGAGATAAGAGCCTCATGGGCTTTGTCACCTGGGTTGACTTTGAATGACAATCCTCAGATCTCAGCCTTCTAAATTGCTAATATTACAAGTGTGAGCCACTAGTGCCCAGCATTACTGATACTTTTGTCCCTTTATTTCCTTTATTAATAATATATTGCAAAAAATCCTATTAGCACTATAAACCATTTGCTTCTCATCATTTCATATGTCGCTTCCACTGAAGTATGCACTGCCTAACTTTGCAAAAGTACTGAGAAACTGAGCTACTAAAACATTATGATCTTTCAGATGATGAGGAACAAGCTAACCTAATTAACGTTACTTAGTTTTGATATTTCATAAAACATTGAGTTCAACCATCTTTTTAAGGAGTATTGAGAATTGTTATCAGAATCAGCAATTTGGGGGATTTTTGTTTGTTTGTTTGTTGGTTGGTTGGTTGGTTGTGGGGCTTGAACTCCGGGGCTGGGCGCTGTCCCTCGGCTCTTCAGCTCAAGGCAAGTGCTCTACCACTTGAGCCACAGCACCACTTCCGGGTTTTGGTGGATATTTGGACATAGAAGTCTCACGGACTTCCCTGTCTGGGCTGGCTTTGAACTGTGATCCTCAGATCTCAGCCTCCTGAGTAGCTAGGATTACAGGCGTGAGCCACTGGCGCCCGGCAACAATTTGGTTTTTATTCCTTTTTGATAAAAGATTGTTTTACTGCTTTGGTTTTTCTTACAATGTCTTCTTAAACTGAATGACAATAACAAATATCCTCTAATTTAAAATCTCCATATTCTGAGTTCTTACTGTCAAAATTCAATTACATAATTCAATTATTTTTAGAGAAAGAAGGAAAAAATATTAAAAATACTTTATATGTCTTCTTTTGTTGGCCAGGTACTATGAAAATCACTTTTCCATTTTTTACATTATATGGTTTTCACAGTATCCCTGTAATATGGTGGTGCAATTATATTATTCATATGCTAGGTGAAGAAACTGACACACAGACCCAACAAAGAAGTGCCCACATTAAAAAAAAAAATCAGTGATAAAACTTGCAACCTTAAATCTTCCAGGTTTACTACCTGGAATTCTATACTGATACTATGTTTGCTATGTACTTCAGTCTCTTATAGTGTTTTGCAGAATTACAACTCATCCTGGGTTTTGCATTGTAAGGAATTTCAGATCTGGCTATAAACTCAGCTTCACAGGATCACTTTTACACTATGAGCAGTCATACCTCTTCTTGATGTGAACTTTAACCAGTTCTTCTAAGTTAAAAATCATAGAACAGCAAACATGGAATGAAGGGTTGTCCCTTGAAAATAGATTTTCAGAGAAACTTCATAAACTGCCTCTCACTTTACCAACAGTTTGCAGCTTCAAATTTCAGAGTTGACTTTTCCAGACTACAGCATTTGTACTTGTTTTACTTACCTTAAACTAAGTCATTTCATTAGACTAGCAGCAAAGACATACATAACTCACTCCATGTTTTCTAAGTAAGCATCATCTTTGTCAAGTGATGCTAGTCTTTTGAGTATGTGAAATCATGATTTAAAATAAAGGGGAGGATTTTAAATGGAAGATAGAATCTTAAAAAATAATCTATCTCATTAAGTATTAGGTTACAAGTAATTGCTTAATTCAGTTTCCACCTAAATTCTTCATATTTCTTCATATTTTTAACCAGGGATTGGGGAGATGATTGTAATAATTAATCCTAGTAAATAATCAACAGACAGTTATGTTCATAAATATAAAGTCCAAAACAGCAGGGATTCATAAGATTAACCATACCCTCTTATAATAGATTCCAATCGTAAGAGAGACTTCTCTGTTTAAAGGGAAATCTCAAAAAGAATCTAAGTATAGGTATTTTACATAAAATTTCTGAAGAATATTTGATCAGAAAAGTAACATGACTTTTCCCTTGACTAGAGAAGGATTTTCTTTAGCACTGGAGGAAAGGTATTCTTGTTTAAAAATACTAAACCTAGAGGACATTATGCTAAGTGAAATAAACCAGACAAGGAAAGATAAACACTGCATGATCTCATTGATAATGTAGAACCTCATTGATATGTGCAAAAAAGCACAGTGGGCCTCCAAGAAGCAACTGTCATGGGCAGGTGCTGGAAGAGACAGAAGAATTAGTGAAAGGGTACAACCTCCAGGATATAAAATGAATATTTTCTGGAGATCGAACGTATTCCATGCCAATTAATAAAAATGTATTATGCACTTGACAGCTGCTGGGGAAACACATCTTAAATGTCCTAAACATATGTAAAACCAAAAAAATGTAAACAACAATAAAAATACAATCACTTGACTTTCTTTTTCATTTCTGGAAGTTTCTGCCTTCATATGCGACTTTACCAGTAGTTGCCTGTTTCATTTCAATTTATGTATGAATCTTTTGTTCCTTTAAAAATGCTTTCCTTAAATATTATGCAGCCATTAGAAATGACAAAATAATGGCATTTGCAGGGAAATGGATGGAGCTAGAAGGAATCATGTTGAGCGAGGTAAGCCAAGAACGAAGAGACAAACGGTACATGGTCTCCCTCATAAGTGGATGCTAAATCCAAAAGGTTAGGTGATACGACAAAACTAACAGGACTTAAGAAACAAAGAACTCCCGCTCATCTGGTTGAACCACTACTAAATATCCTCATGCTGCTGATCACAAATATGGTACATAACATGTGAACACTGTTATATATTACAGACTGTGGTAGACAATTTGCTCCAGGGAAGTTAGAATGAACTTGTGACTTTGAAATTATGTAATCATTTAATCACAATCAAAAAAAAAAAAAAAAAAAAAAAAGAACCTCGGGGAAGGGAGGGAGGGAGGGGATGGTAGGGGGAAAACAATGGAGGGGGTAACAATGTTCAAGAGGAAGTGTACTCATAACCTCACTCATGTAACTGTAACCCTCTGTATAGTAGCTTTACAATAAAAAAAAAAAAAAAAATGCTTTCCTTAAATTCTTGAATACAGTACTTCACATTCTTTAAAGAAAAAAATTCCATTTTCAATACTGAGTGTCTAAACTTATTGTTGCTAGAAAAGAAAAAAAGCAACAACAACAAAAAACTAAATTTAAAAGGAAGCAGCATACATTGAATATTTTTATTTACGTGGCATGCAAAACTAAAATAGCTGAACAGCCAGAAAAAAACCCTGAATATTTCTATTATTCCAACACTGTTGGAATACTACCTCAGAGACCACGTTACCCTCGAAGGAAACAAGGAAATAAACTTATTAAGCCCTACTGAATACCAAGAACTACAGTTGAAAGTATGCATATATGTAAAACAAATAACTTTGTGGAATTGTATATAAAATACAGAAACAGAGCTGGCCTGGCTCAAGTAGTAGAGAACCTGTCTAGCAAATTTGCACCCCAATAATACCAAATCAAAAGAGGAAAATGAAAAAAAAAAGCAAAAGAACTTGAATAACTGAGTAATCTGAACAAAGTTTACTACGGACATAAGAATATATATTTATTATATATATATTTCTAATATGTATATAGACTCGGATCTGTCTGAGGCTAAATCTACAATACCTAAAATAAGCAAATACAAAGGCAAAAATAAAAAGCAAAACAGTTTCAAAGATACAATCAAAGAAACACTTCCATACTTCTTTCCTGGTTATATTTTTAACTATGGTTAGGCTCTAAAATATTTTTGTATTACGTGTGTGGTAATTTTCTCTTTATTTTTTCACCAATCACAGCAAAATTAACATATGGTTTCGATCATGGACACTGGACAATCTGTGTTTGAGAGGGAAATAAAAGGTAATAAAGGTATCAGCAGGTGTGTTTTAGCACTAACACCCTATGCATTATACTACCTTTCACAGAAAGTAGAAGGTAAACGCGTTTAATTAAGGCTTAGCTGTTGGAGGTGAAAAATCTGTATGCTGAATATCTGAGGCAGAGATGGCCATCATTTTTAAGTCATCATGAATTTTGATAATACCTAACTTTGTTACGATTTTGCTAACACCAAAGAAGTCATAGATATTGCATATTTATTCAGACATGGCTGCAGAAGATGAAGAAATGAGTTATTTTTTGGAACTAAATAATGGTACATTTTAAAAATTGATAAAATGTTATTAAAAATTCATATTTGAACAAGTATTTTTGTATATATTTTATTGTAAAAATGCTGTGCAGAGGGGTTACAGTTACCTGAGTAAGGTAATGAGTACATTTCCGATCGAGCATTGTTACCCCTCCTTTGTTTTTCCCCTACCATCCCTTCCCTCCTCACCTCCTCAATTCCTCCCTCCCCCTGCCTGAAGTTGTAAAGTTCATTTTCACCATAGCGTCTTGTACATCTCATTATTACAATGGGTCAACCTATATCCTTATTTCAGCGTTTTGTTATTTCCCTTCTCCTCCCCAAATTAGAAAAATGTATATACAAGATACAGGGCACCAAATCAAATACAGTGAAAACAGGTATACCATGGGGGAAGAACATACAAAAGAAACAAAAAAAAATCACATAGTACATTGTAAGTACATTAAAAATAACAGCAACAAAGATAAAAACCACTTGTGTCTCTATCTTGGGGTTCATTTCACTTCGCATCATCTTAGATGGTCATATGTACATAGCTTTTGACCTTTTCTGCTTGTCCTAGACATATACTAGTTATTGCGAATAAGGGCAACCATGGGACCTATGTTTCTTTGGGCCTGGCTTACTTCACTTAATATAATTATTTTCAAGTCTTTCCATTTCCTAACCAATGGGGCAGTGTCATTCTTTCTGATGGAGTCATAGAAACAACAGTATTTTTATAAAAATGACAATGCTCCATAGGAAATGGACTCATTACCTTACTCATGTAACTGTAATCCCTCTGTACAGTATCTTTACAATAAAAATATATATTAATAAATAAATAAAAATGATTTTTCAATTCATATATGGTATCATATGCAAAACAAAAATGTAACTTCTATAGGCATTATAGCGGTAGTTAAACTTATTTGCTGTTCTGGAACGATGGTGCCCTCTCAAATTACATTATGACAGTAAATTACTGTTACCATATTTACTACAGGTGACTGTGCTGTTATAACTGATAATTTCCAAAAGCAGAATTTCCTGTTAATATTAATTTTCTTTGCAATGAACAACTGATGGAATAATATTTTTATAAATGTTTGTGTGTGTTTGTATGAATATATCTAATTGCTATAATATGTCATTCCTAGACTTCATGTAAGAATTGTTGAAATGGTTTAAATAGGGCTACAGATGGACCGATTGCAACAATGAGATGTACAAGACGAACTTTGCGGGGGGGGGGGGGGGGGGGGTGGATCAGGTGGGGGGCGGGGGAGGATGGGAAGGGGAAACAAAGGAGGAGGCTACAATGCTTGATAAGAAATGTATTCATTATCTTGCCCATGTAATTGTAACCCCTCTGTACAGTATTTTCACAATTAAAAAAATAAAATTAAAAAAAGAATTGTTGAGTGATATAAGTAAGAAATTGATACAAGTTTAACTGCTCAGATCTTCCTCAATAGTTTATTGTTTCAGGATCTCAGCATTAGTCCAGTAGGTGTGGGGATTCTCCATATTCATTGACATTAGGTATGGTTTTCCTTTTTGTATTAGGGAGTGAAGAATGATATGTTATTGTGGTTTTACTTCCCATTCCCCTAATGGCAAATGTATTGATCATAGTTTCTCAGTCATGCTAGTCATCTAGTAAATCATCTATTTCTTCATCTATGGGAAAGTACTACTATTTTTGATGGGTCATTCTCTTTTTATTGTTTATTTATTCTGGATATAAACACTTTATTGGGTCTATTATTTGAAAATATCCCATTCAGTCTGTGGGTTAACATTTAATTTCCTTGATGATAGTTTCCAAAGGTCAAAATGATAATATTTTAATACAGTTCAATTGTCAGGTTTTTTTTTTCATTATATGAATCACCCCTTGGGTGTTGTATCTAAGTTGCTTGGAGAAATTCAAGGTCATAAATCTTCTCCCATATGTTTTCTTTCAGAAAATACATGTTTTCTGCTCTGAAATTTAGCTTTTTCTGCTACACAGACTTCCTATGTATATTTAATCTTTAACAGGTAGACTGCCTCCATGGATTTATTTTTATCTTTGTCCTTTGGGAATGATGATTAATATTTTCCCACTTAATTTGTGGTGTCTCTGGCTGCTATTTACTCACAGATTCTTTGTTCTGTCTTCTGGAATATGCTGTTTGAGCTTCTTCAGTGCCCTTATAATTTCAGTTATTGCATGCTTCAAATTCAGAATTATTGGGTCATCTTTCATGATTTCCCTATTTAGGTTGATAACTTGTTGATTCATTCTCATTACAATTTTATTCAACCACCTTGAACTTGAGGCATAGAGGAGCAGCTAGAAGCCTGAACTAAATACATTCCCACTAATGTTCCCCAAAATTTAGCAGCTTTTCAAGGAAAAAAAAAACTTCTCTAATTGTTTTATGTCTTCTGTTAATGTCCACTGAATACTAGTCTTGACAGTTTCATGTCAGTATTAGTTATATATTTAGGGAGAGTATTTTCCAACTTCCTCAATCTCATATGACTTTAAATACATCTATGTTTTATAATGAATTAAAATAAGACAAAATTCAGGTATCTCTTCATAGAGAAAAGTTAGTAATTGTGAAAAAATTTAGAATTATTTTAAAAGTAGAGGAGATTTTTGATGTCCTAATATGTCAACAATAAAGATTAATTTTAAATTTTAGGTGCCTATCTCAAAAGATGTAGAACTAAGTCTTGCTAAAATTGTTATATGACAGGAACGATATAAAAATTATGGAGTAGTTGATGGTAAATGCTAAGATTAAAAGGCTGAGTTCAGATAACTGATATACTAAAATTGTCTATAAGGAGGAAGCAACAATGCTCAACAGGAAATGTACTCATTACCTTGCTCATGTAACTGTAACCCCTTTGTACAGCATTTTTATAATAAAAACGTACAAAAATTGTCTATAGTCATAAAAATAGGAATTTATGCATTGGATCACAAAAACATATAATGATCAGAGATTATAAGAATAGGAACCAAAGGACAAAGGAAAGATAAAATGTGGAAATTACTTTCAAGAAGACACTCATAATCATGAGTATACATGTTTTGGAAGGCAGTGATAGTACATTTCTAAAAAAAAAAAAATACCATCAGAAGCAATACAACCACATCTGATCCTGACTATGTCATAATGGTAGACTGACAATGACTGGGAAAGGTTAAAAGAAAGGATTTAGCTTAATCCAATGCTAGCTACAAAGAATAAGTGTCATTGCCTCCAAAAACTAAAATAGCATCCATGTTAAAAGAAAGAAATATATAAAAAGTTCAAAAAAGAACTGAATTAAGAAAAAAGAGTTTCCCCCTTATTGCTGCATTTCTTGGAAATGCAGTATATTTGCTTATATTTGAATATTCAGGTAAGAAAAGAAAATAATATCGTTTGAAAAGCTTTATCTACCATTATAATTCTGTTGTGTACAGAGATAATTAGAAAAAGTGAATATTACCTTTGCAACAGTATGATAAATATTTTATTATTTTTTATTTATGTTCTCTGGATCATTCTAACCACTAAAGACAGAAGAGGGAAGGAATGGGCAGAAAGGATTACTAAGAAATTTTTTAAAATGATACTTAGGTCTGTAATTACATTAGGATTGATTTGTAGATTATTGTCACCTGAAGAATAATTTTTACAATAACATAGACATCCCATAAATATATTTAAAACTCTATATTAGCAAAAGAAATGTTCCCAGAGGTAAAAAATGGGGCTTTCCTAAACTGTACATATAATCATTAGTACTCTTATTATCTCCTGTAAATGACCACAGGCTATTATGAAATTCTGTCTTTCCAGTCTGCACGAAAAGACCATTCACTGGATATGGAATTCCAGAAGAACTGCTAAGTGATAATGGAGCCCAATTTACATCACCGACGCTCCAAACCTTTCTTAGCTCAAATGGAGTGAAATACATTCATTTTCCTCCACACAGGCTAGCCGCTAATGGCCTCATTCAGCACTCTGGGCAGTTGTTCGTGTAAGCACTTTTTGCTTGCAAGTGAGGAGGCGATATAGCGCCATGGCAGCCGCCTAATGCACAGTTGTCCTTGTGCTGTGTGAGGCTGCTCGCTTACCATTGGATGAACTTCCCAGCCTGCTACTTCGGCTCAAAGACAAGAGCTCCCTTTATCGACCCAGAAAGACCAACAAGAACTTTCAGAGCCAGGTGATTCACAGGATAAGGAGTTAAAATGGGTCACAGGAACACATCTACCAGTTTTGGGGGGGGGGTATCCTCAAAGAATATTAGAAAATACGACTCTGCTTTATGATGGTAAAACATGAAGTAATAATTGAAGGGATGCAAAAAAGAAACAAATAAAGAAACTAACACTTTTAAAATAACAGATGCCCATTTTTTTCTGCTTAGGTATTAATAAATGATGTGAATGGTTGATATTTAAAATGTCTTAATTCAACATGACATAGGATGATGGATAGAACTCCAAATGATGCTGACAGAACTTGAATAGTACCTGCATATAACTTTCAAATAAGTAAAACTGCGTATGCTGGAGGTAAATACTAAATTTGATTTTAAAGGGATGGATAAAAATTAGATATGATTAGTTTAGCAGGATAATCAATAAGGTCATGGTCAGAAGAGCTAAGTCATAGTGCCCAGATCACTTCCATTTATTCAGTAACTTTCATTATCGAATATGCTGTCCCCTAAGTACTTTATTTCTGCTGAACACTGGTGGCTCAGCTTATGATCCTAGCT
This sequence comes from Dipodomys spectabilis, assembly GCF_019054845.1. Classification (NCBI taxonomy): domain Eukaryota; kingdom Metazoa; phylum Chordata; class Mammalia; order Rodentia; family Heteromyidae; genus Dipodomys; species Dipodomys spectabilis. Next base: position 5,291,104 of record NW_024870974.1, read on the forward strand.
GAGAATCTCAAGAAGTTGAGATCTGAGGACTGTGGTTTGAAGCCAGCTTGGGCAGAAGAGTCCAGGAGACTCCTTTCTCCAATTAATCACCCAAAAGCCAGAAATGGAGCTGTGGCTTAAGCAGTACAATGCTAGCAGTAAGCTCAGGGACAACACCCAACCCCTAACTTCAAGCCCTAGAATTGGCACACACACACACACACACACACACACACACACACACACACACACACGTTGCTAAAACAAAAAGTTGGTATATGCACAGGAGGATTCCAATGGTGTAACTCTTTTTGAGCAACTATCTTACCATCTGAAAACATGCATAGCAGGAACTAGAACTTGTGGTAACAGAAGGTGGTGAGGTGCAGGGAAGCAAGGTATTTTGGGCATTTGAAAGTAAGAAGTGCCAGCACACATAGTCATAATAGTAATAGTCAGTTAAGTATGTGAAAATGGAACTAGGAAATTTGAGGAGATCGTTGAGGTTGAGAGAGGTGGGGGAATACTGAAAGGGGTGGCATTGAGCAAGAAGGCACTGTATGCAGAAACTAACATGTTGAATTGAAAGCCCTTTGTAGAAAATAATTTAAATTAGTAACATTTAAATTAAAGAATTAATCAAAACTTAAATTTAAAAAATTTAAAGTTTCCAGGACAAATAAGCATGTTTGTTGCTCATATTCCCATAATGATCAACAGAGGATTAACAGTGTACCAGAATGAAAAATACTAATAGTTTTTCATCATTTCTGATAACTTAAATACTTGATATTATTTAGTATATAAAATAGAAGTTAGACTGTGACAATGGTTTTATGTTTGTCCAAAGTTATTTGTCATTGATTGTTCACATCAGATGGTGCTAGTTAAGACTGTGTTAATTTGCAGAAATTCTCAAGAATCTCACCTTACATTCCTCTCAACAGCTGGCTGGGACTTTTGACCAGGTTATTTATACATTTAGAAATGGGTTGGTTCCATATCTTAGCTATCGTGAATAATGCTGCAATAAACATGGTTGTACTGGTAGATTTAGTATAGCCTTGTTTGTGATCGTTTGGGTAAATGCCCAAAAGTGGGTCGCTGGGTCATAGGGGAGCTCTATGTGGAGTCTTTTGAGGAGCCCTCCATACTGCTTTCCAAAGTGGTTGAACAAGTTTACACTCCCACCAACAATGCAGTAGGGTTCCCTTTTGGCCACATCCCCTCCAGCATCTGTTGTTATTGGATTTCTTGATTCTAGCCATTCTAACAATGTTTATCGCAGCATTATTCACGATAGCCAAGATATGGAGCCAACCCAGATGCCCCTCAGTAGACGAATGGATCAAGAAAATGTGGCACACACACACACACACACACACACACACACACACATATATCATATATTATATATATTCCATTATATATATATATAATGGAATTCTATGCCTCCATCAGAAAGAATGGCATTGCACCATTTGTTAGGAAATGGAAAGACTTGGGAAAAATTATATTAAGTGAAGTAAGTCAGACCCAAAGAAACATAGGTCCCATGGTTTCCCTTATTTGCAATAACTAGTATAAGTTGAGGACAAGCAGAAAAGGTCAAAAGTTATGTACATATGACCATATAACATGATGTTAAAGGAGCTGGGAATATGGCTTAGTGGTAAAGTGCTTGCCTACCATACATGAGGCTCTGGGTTTGATTCCTCAGTACCACATATACAGGAAAAGCAGGAAGTGGTGCAGTGGCTCAAGTGGTAGAGTGCTGCTAGCTTTGAGTAAAAGAATCTCAGGGATAGTGCCCAGGCCCTGAGTTCAAGCCCCAGGACTGGCAAAATAAATGATGGTAAGTGAAATGAACCCCAAGATAGGGACACAACTTGCTTTTTATCTTTGTTTTTAATGTATCTAAAGTGTAGCATGTGATTTTTTTGTTTCTCTTGTATGTTCTTCTCCCACGGCATAACCCCTGTTTTCACTGTATTTGACATCAGTGCCCTGCATCTTGTAAATACATTTTTCTAATTTGGGAAGGGAGGGAAAAAACAAAATGCTGAAACAAAGATACAGGTTCACCCATTATAACAATGAGATGTTCAAGACACTATGCTGAAAACAAACTTTACAACTTGGCTAGGGAAGGAGGAGTTGGAGAGGTGGTCAAAAACAAAGGAAGAGGTAGCATGGTACTCATTACCTTGCTCATGTAACTGTAACCCCTCTGTACACTATTTTTACAAGAAAAAAATTTTTTAAGTAATAAAAAAAAGAAAATGGATTTGGGTGGACCCAGTTGACTACAAATATATTCTGACAACCTTTGAAAGATGCGTAAGCCTCCTCTTAATGGAAAAGCAAGTTCCGTCCATTGTTGTTCTCATTAGATGTGAAAACATAATCAGGATGGAATAAGGTCGTGAGATTCCTTATTATAACGTACGGCACATACAGGACTTGCAGTAACTGGGATGCTGTTTATATGGCTTCTGCTTTGACTTTTCTGGTTTCCTATGCTGGTAAGTTCTAAAACCTCTTTCCACTTTCTTTCTCCTTCAGAATATTATTCCATTAAAAACTGGTCAAATCATTCATTGCCCAATGAGAAATGTTGAGGAATACAGGAAGCAGTCACCATTCTATCTATGATAAAATTTACTTAAGAAGCTCCCTTATCTAACTTTCCTTTAGATAACTGTCTTTTCTTGGCAGCTCTTACATACTAAATGATCTTAGTTCCTCTTGAGATATGAAGACAAACAATTTCAAAAATATTTCCCAATCTAAGAAGCCCTATGCTTTTTTTTTTCCTTTGAAAAAAATTAAAAGCTTTGTATTGGGTGGCTTTCAAGAATATGATTCAAGTTTCTTGACACGAAAATCCCCCTAAGATCCCTATTCGCTTTTCTTTTTAGATCTTCCCCTGGTGCATGCTACGTGGTGCAATTTTAAGAATCAGATGCAATTTGATGCTGGTTGAGGCTGGAATTGAAGGGTGGCAGAGACAAAAAGGGGGTCCAGAAACACTTCTGACAGCTGTGGGTGGAAGCCCAGTGTTGGGAGTCTTTCGTGAGGGGGGCTGCCCCCTGGTGGCTTCCAGTAGAGAATTTCTGAGTACACTGATGATTTCAGAAAATAGATCTCTGCCACTCTCCTCTGCTAGTCAAATATGATTTCGTGTGTGTGCTCTGAGACAGATCGTATTCATTGTAATCTATAGTGGTGGGTCTGGGACAGGCATAGGAAATAATTTAGAATATTTACCAGAAAATAAAAGAGAAGATTTGGCTAGGAATTTTTCCCCCTTTACCTGAATGGGTGGAAGAAAACAGAAAAGCCCACAGGAAAACTCTCCCTGCCTAGACATAGGTGTGTCTGACATCAGCAAGCATGAGGTCTTATAAAAGGTTTCTGAAAGGAAGTGCTGTGGATCGCATCATACCTAAGCGAACCAGCTAATTCCCCAGGGCTCCACACATCTCCCCTTGATTTATGACGGTTCGGCTGCATATGTACTAAATTGCTGAGGAGATGTGGTGAACTCGGAAAGCTTAAGGAAATCTGCCTCATGGCCAAAGCTAATTTGTTTATACATAAAAATCTGTTTCAGGCTTAAGATTCTACCTTTTCTCCTTATTCCAGATTAACATGTGAGTCCTGGAGTTTCAGAATGTCCTTGGAAATCATTCATTATGCAGTTTCCTTCTCCCAAGCATCATTATATGGAAAGAATTTTTTTTTAATTTTCAGGATGACTTCTTTGGAAAGAGGTATTTTTCTCATTCTGTCCCCTTCCCCTTCTGTCCCCAGTGGTCATCTCGCTTCAAATGTTTTGGTCTCCTTAGAGAGCTAGCCTAATTGCTTCTAATTTTGTACGAACTATTGAAACTCTTGACTGGCCTGGTTTTCTGTATACCTATAAATGTAAGTAGCTCTAGGTGTCTGTATTTTAAGCTACCCAAATCTATAGGGACACATAGTGTTTCTATGAAATCAGTTTTTCTATTATATTTTTGTGCATTCAGGTCTTGGAAAAGCTTAAAGAAGTAGTATCATGATAAATTATACAGGTTTCTAGATGCTCATACACAGTGAGCTCAAAAGAGGACACTTCTAGGAGAATAGCACAAAGGTGCAATGCCTAAATGCCTCTTCATACTAACATAAAATAACACACGTACCAACATGAACTCTAAGATATGGAAACAAGAGAGTTTTTTTCCTTTTCTTTTTTTCCAGTTTTTAGTTTTTGATGATTCCTCTTTGCCTTATGTATTCAAGAGTACATCTTCGGAAGAGTTGGGGCGAGGGTTCAGAACTCAAGGAATAAAGGGTAAAAAGATGCAGTAATGGAGCTCACTGAACACTGATGAATGTGAACTATACAACTCATGGGTGGAGACAGGAGGGAGGGACTACTAGGAGACACTGTATGAAAGAAAATGCATTTATTACCTGATTCATGTAATTGTAATCCCTCTGTACATCACCTCCATAATAAAAAATAAAATGAAAAAGAAAAAGCTAAGTATTACATTAAAAAAAAACAAAGAAGTAGTAATACCAAACACCAAAGTTTGCAAGACAGATGAGGGTATTTTAAAATCTGGAAAAATAAAATGAAAATATTGACGGAAGAAAAAAATTTCAAGGGGGGAAAAACAACAGATTTATATTCACTACAGCAGTACAAATGAATTTTAGCTTTTAAAAGTATTGGTATTTCAGCAACGTTAGTTCATCTCAGATATTCTTTAGAAATACAAATTACATCTACCTTTCTAATTGTTCCTGTTATTAGTTTGAATAGCTGTTCCCTTAATAGACATTTCGGCCAATGTGGTATATGTCAGCCAGGATCTAAAAGTCATAGCTGCTTATTTTTTTTCCTCCCTCCTTCCCTTTGGACTTTTGAGTGACATCTGTGTGGATTTGAAAGCATTATTTTTTGCCTTTACAACCCCCCTGGAATTCTCCCTTGCAATCACAGAATGCGTGCACTCTCTAAATAATTCCCTGTTGTCTAAAGGAAATACTGCTTTGGGTTGTGGGAGCTTCATATTGAACAGAGCACAAAAAGAAACATACCCTACACATAGGCCATTGGATTCAATCATTCTTCTTTAAGAACTACAGATGAGACAGCATGAGGAAAAGATAACACAAAAGTAGTGTAAATTTGCTCCATTTTCTAAATTAGGGAATATAAACAGGATTACCTTTGTCTGTAGCATAGTATTTTAAAACCTTGCTAATGAAAGAATAAGACAAACTGTGAATCCTTTATTTTGCCAATACATCTCAATTAACCTGGCTTCCTGAAATGAATCCAATAAGAAAAAAAACACTTTTGTAACACTGAGTAACATTTTTGTGAACAGGATATGAATTTTTTTGCTCCATTTTCAAGTATAATTTGTAAACTATAACTATATACCCAAATGTTTCATAATATTGAAATGAATAATGATGTTTAAAGATTGCCCCAAAGGCTTCTTGAATATTCTCTTAATTGGACAGAACAACAAAAATGGAATGATGAAAGAAAACTGAAGAATCATTCCAAAGTAGTATAAATTCAGTAAACATTTGTTTTAATCTTTTACAAATCGTATCTATCAAAGTTGTACTATGAAGGTTAATCAATGTGAAAATACCAAATATCTATCAAGTCTATTATTTATATTGGTATCTATCAATCATATTTTAATAATTATATTATAATTCAATTATTCTGCCTTTAGGTTCTGACGTGTAGGTAGCCAAACATAAAAATAAAATGTTTTCCCCATATTTTATGTATTTGCATTATGGAATTAAGACCTTTTGGGGTTTGTAGAGTTCACATGGGCTATACAATTCAAAATCATAATTATGTGATTGTGCAAGATATAGCTCTCATTCAGTATAACTCCACTCGTGAGAAAGATAAAGCTCAGTTCCAATTGTTATTTATTATTAAATAATGGCTCTGACTAGATCATACTAGTAGATCATACAAGTAGAGGGCTAGATATGCAGTTTCCCTTGGATGTATTTATCATAAAAATTAGTAGTAAGAAACAGAAAAAAACTGTTTCCTCAAATTAGTGCATCAGATAAATTCACTTTGTACCCACAGTGAAATTGTATTTTAAAAACTGCACCAAAGCAGGGCATTTTAAGGAAGAATTTCTTTTTTCTTTTTTTTTTTTTTTGGGGGGGGGGGTCCAGTCATGGGGCCTGAACTTTGAGCCTGGGTGCTGTCCCTCAGCTCTTCAGCTCAAGGCTAGCGCCCTACCACTTGAGCCACAGCACCACTTCCGGCTTTTTTCTTTTTGCTTATGTGGTGCTGAGGAATTGAACCCAGGGCCTCAGGCATGCAAGGCAAGCGCTCAACCACTAAGCCACCTTCCCAGCCCAAGGAAAACATTCTATATGTAACTCTACCGGGTTCCATGAAGTCCTTTTCTTCCAATGTGCCGAGGAAATGCTCAGCAAATTTCTTAGATCACATTCAGACGTAGGCTTCTCATAGACACTAAAAGGATAATGAAATTCTCTACAGCACGCTGAGGACAGAAGTTGGTGGTATAAAGGATCATTAATTAGCAGTGATAGCAGTAAAAGCTGACTGTGCAGAAGAGGGCCGTGAGGAGGGGACAGGAAGTAGACCCGTCTTTGCTCAGATAGGCAAGCAAGGAGAATTCCTCCTTGGAAGGCAGGTTGAGAGGAATGACCAACAAAGTCCCTCTGTCACCAGTAAAAGTAACATGGTTAATGTTAAGGTAGACATCTATTTGAGCTCCTCTTTCTGGGAAATCATGCAAGTCTATCTTCCTTCATTGTTCCAGCAGTTGGCACCTTGAATTACTCCATGCTTATCTTGGTAATGTGTCTTCAATGAGATTACAGTGTCTGTTTCTACTACTGACCTTTCTCTTCTACCTTCCAACAGAAATTGAGTGTAGAAAGAAAGAATGTTTTAAAATTGATTATGTATTTGACTATTAGATGAAAAACATTGAATTTATATTTATGGCTGAAATAGTTAAATAAAGTAAGACTTACAAAGGGCCCAGGGAATGTTTTTGAAGAGTTCCTAGGATGTAAAACGAGAAGCTGAGGTAGAAGCCAGAACACATTGTCGGTTGAGAGAGGATGGAATTGAGATTCAAGGTAGAACTGGAGCTCACAGGGCCGAACCCTGGACAGATGATAGCTGCATGCAGAAGGAAAACTCGAGATCAATAAAGAGACAAGAAAAAACAACCTCAAACCAGAGAGAACTGGAAGAGAGCTGTAAGGGTAAAGATGTTTGTCTCTCAGCGGGAGTACAATACCCATTGCTGCCAATGAAACTGAAATGATTCAAAATAGAGGGAGTCAGACAGAAAGACTTATCCCTAACTTGGAAAATAATGAGGCCTGCTTCACTCTCACATAAATATCCTAAAGGCCAGATTATGAAAATAATCTAATTATTTCAATGACAAAGGTCAAGAATATTGAAAAAATACAATATATCCAACAGTCTACAAGGTAAAATTGACAGTGCTTGTCATCCAAACAGAGCAGTAGGCATACAGCAAGCAGGAAAGTATGACCTATGATAAAGAGAAAATTCAAGCCATTGAAAAATTCCATAACTGGTAGATATAAAAATTACCAGAGACATAGAAAACTTATAACTCTATTCCACATGTTCAAAAGTCAAATTAGAAATATTAAAGATATATTTTTTAAAAACCAACACAAGTAGAAATTCGAGATTGGTCTCAACAAGTCTAAAAATTTAAAATACACTGAATGTGAATCCTGATTTTGAAGACTTATTGAGATTTACTTCTCTAATACCTTTTTTGTTTGTTTGCTTTGTTTTTTGTTTTGTTTTTGTTTTTGTCACTCTGGGGCTTGAACTCTAGGGCCGGGCACTGTCCCTCAGCTCTTCAGCTTAAGGCTAGTGTTCTACCACTTGAGTCACAGCTCCACTTCCAGTTTTCTGAGTGCTTTATTGGAGATAAGAGTCTCATGGACTTTGCTGCCCAGGCTGGCTTTGAGCTGCACCACTCAGATCTCAGCCTCCTGAGTAGCTAGGATTATAGGCATGAGCCACCAGCACCCAGACTCTAATATGTTTTTAAACCTATATCACTCGATAACACTGGAAGAATAAAGCCTGGTTAAAAATAATGTTGTAACGATTAAAATGATGTGATGGCAAAATGAGATGGTAAATAAAATAGCATGGTTTCTGGCACCATAACTGTGTGATATTCTTATATAATTATTTAAGATTTTGTAATTCTAGTCAAACTAAAACTCATTGTTACTTGCACACATCCTACAATTGTCTGCTTAACTACTTGTTATGTTTTTGATTATGTCCCCCTTTAAATTCATATGTTAATAGGCTGAGCTCTGGCAACTCACAAATAATGATGGCATTTGGAGACAACTCTTTTTTTCCCCTTTTGTATTATTATTGTGAAGGTGATGTACAGAGGGATTAGTTATATAAGTCAGGTAATGAGTACATTTCTTTTTGAACAATGTCACCCCTTCCTTACTTTCTCCCACTTTTTTCCCTCCTGTCCCCACTCACAAGTTGCATAGTTCAACATAGTTCCTAGTGAGTACCACTTCTGCATTTGTACACCCTATGTCCCACCATTTCTGGGATCCCCTTCGTCCTTCCCCAAACTGATAAATTTACACAAGACAAAATATACAGAAAACAAAAACAGTAACAAGGGGTGGAAACCTCTTGTTTCCATTTCTTGGAGTTAATTTTAATAAATATTATTTCATATGGTCATACGAGCTATGAGCATAGCTATTCAGCCTTTGTGATTCTCTCCTAAGAATATCTTCCTTTGGTCTCACTGTGTGAATGTCTGGAGACTTGTATAATGTATCATGTCCTAGTGGACTGTTTTGTGAAGACAAGTCTTCACAGAGGTAGTTCTGTAAAATTAAAGTCACTATAGCTGGTGTTCTTATTAGAAGAGGAAATTTGGACCGACACACATATAAAAGGAAGACAATGGGAAGACAATCCTCTACAAGTCAAGGAGAGGGGGGCCTGGAGCAGATAATTCCTTCAAAAATAAGCCTACCGACAGGTTAGTCAATCTCTAAATTCTAGTGACAAAAAAATGTGAGAAAAATAATGTCTATCATTTTAGCTCCCCGTCTGTTGTACTCCAGGATGGAGACCCCAGTACTGTCATCCATTGCCTATTCACACTTCCTCTTCTGTCTTCATGCTCTGTTGCACAAATCTAAACTCTCAACCTTTTATTCAAAATTTAGACAGGTTGCCAATTTTTCCAACAGGATTACAACAAATTATCATCTCTTTGTGCTCAGAATCCTAATGCATATTATGCATTCTTCTTTTGGCACTACTCTACATATTTAATTATTGTTTTGGGACTATATGCCCTATTGCTTTTATCAGGCTGACATTTCCTACAGAGGAGAAGCTCTTTCTGATTTATCCTCATATTCCTCAAGGAATCTATCTGTTCTAAGTACACGGTAGGGTCTCCACTGAAATATTCTTGGGGAGTTTATGCATAAATAGTCTGTCAAAAGACAAGTTATACAAGTACACATCTGTATGAGTATGTATTTGTATGAGCTTTCAGTCTGTCTCCTTTAAAATGGATTTTATAATAAATCCTATGAGCACAGGGGACTTTATCTTTCTAACAAAAGTGCTGATTTGGCTTTTGAAAAAGTCCATCCACTTCTTAGAAAGTAAAGAATTCTTTTCTTATATGTCTTTTATTTTGCCACTCCTAGGGCTTGAACTCAGGGCCTGAGCACTGTCCCTGAGTTTTTTTGCTCAAGGCTAGCACTCTACCACTTGAGTCAAAGTGCCATTGCTGGCTTTTTCCATTTATGTGGTACTGAGGAATCAAACCCAGGGCTTCATGCATGCTAGGCAAGCGCTCTACCACTGAGCTGCATTTCCAGCCCTCCTGTGTTTTATAGCTAACTTACACATTTTTCTAATGGTTAGTGAAAGAAAAGAATTCATAAGTTCATCATTATTGGTCCTAATTGTACTTCTTTTATTGGAAATAAAGACTTTAGGAAAATCTGCTTACAGTTAGTAACCTGCCCTCCTTCTTAGTGGGAGCATTGGTGGCTTCCTCTGATAAAAGCCCCAGGGGATGATACCTCTTTGTTCTCAAGAACTTTATTATTGTCTTTATCTCTGCCACCATGCCTTCTCTTGGGCTCTGTTTTAAAAACCTGGAAGAGCTAACTTATTTGTGTTTCTTCTCACATGAGACAACAGAAAACAACTAACAGTCACAATCAATAATTACATAATAAACAAACTGGACACAACAAAGATTTGCCTAGAATCATCTACCCAGGTAATCTGTCACGTGTATCACTTTTCTCCACAATTATTGAACATGAAATAGTGGTTGGGCTTAAGCCTAGTGACTGGTGATTATGACAAACTCCAACTATAGCTAACAAAAACAAAACATTCCTATAGATGATAACATGTTTGTTGACATTTGCCTTTAGTGTGCCATTATTAATTTATATGACTCGCCTTTGCTCAAAATGAAACTATGATACATAGGTTGATCTTACAGGTTTCTGGAAATGTGGAGGTAAGCTGCCAAAGGAAAATGAATGCATGGAAGCCAGCAGAAAAGTCAGGGTTTGATTCCACATGACAAGTCCCTTTTGACAGTGACTTCTAGTGCTTCATCTCGATTCCCTCTATTGAGCCAGTGCATCTATCACCCATACACGGTGTATGTCACCACTAATGGGCAGAACCGCATCCTTTGGCAGAGTACTGTCCTTGGCTGACACGTTTTGTCTTTCCAGAAGATGTCTGGGAATTTGAGCACTCTCTGGAGAAAAGAACAACACCAATGACTGGCCAATACGAGCACACAATAACCCAGGCCCAAGACACTTATTGCAAGACAGGACATTCATCTGTATTCCAGAGAACAGTGTAAGATGCTTGAGTCTTCACACTAGCTATCACTGAAAGACACATTTTTTAATTTAGTTTCTTGCCCTGCCCATCCTGCTTTTTATATATTTCTTTTCGTGTGTACTTTTTGCACAAAATTAATTATCTGAGGCTCCGCTTCTCTCTCATAAGCTGACCTATGACTTCCCTCTACTAAAGTTAATTTACAAAATTTGAAAATTTAGCTATTCAAAGAATCTGAACTCAGAGGGCTGGGAAGGTGGCTCAGTGGTAGAGCGCTTGCCTTGCATGCTCAAGGCCCTGGGTTCGATTCCTCAGCACCACATAAGCAAAAAGAAAAAAGCCGGAAGTGGCGCTGTGGCTCAAGTAGTAGAGCGCTAGCCTTGAGCTGAAGAGCTGAGGGACAGCGCCCAGGCCCAGAGTTCAGGCCCCACGACCGGACCAAAAAAAAAAAAAAAAAAGAATCTGAACTCAGAATAGGATTAAAAACTAAACTTTAATCTACTTGATAGTGCTATGTGACCACTCTGAGTCTCAGTTTCCTCATCAATAACATGGAAATAAGAATATTAACATTCTTACAAAGTTTTAGAAAGGATCATTTATATTAATGCTACTGGCAAAAGCTCATACCCATACTTGTGTACTAAAACCCGCATTACTGTAATTCATTCATTCTTTCATACTCTTGTGCTAAGTTTTCCTATATACTAGCCACTATGCTACATTTTAGAATTTAGTGTGTGTGTGGGGGTGTGGGTATGTGCGTGCGCGCAACCAGACCAAAAGAACTATTCTTATGAAATAATAAATATGGACCTATTAAAAATGAAAAAAAATACAATTAAGATACAGGAGAACAATGCTAGAAATAGAGGTAGCATGTGGTTTTAAGCCCAGGAAAATATTGCACATTTTTTCTAATGAGGAAACTAAGGGTTAGAGATACTCTCAGGGTCATTTCAAATGAGACAGTGGATCAGTCATGAAGGGGAATGAAAAGCCAGACTTAGCTGCCTGACCTAATGTGTCACTCACAGGACACGATAACTGTAATCCACAGTAATAACAACAGCGAACAGAACAGCCAGCTATTCCTTCTACGGAACCTCCAGGCCTTCTCATGTTAGAAACAATGCTCAGTGAATTCTTCAGACTTTCTCATTTAGGTTTGTACGAAAGATCACAGTTAGTCTGTTAACCTGCCAACTATCAACAGGCAAAAGAAATGGCAAAGAAAGGGCTAGTGAGTAATGAATATAACTCTACTATGGGATTGGAGATTTTTATTAAAAAAAAAAAAAAGATGGTTTGAGAAGTAGGTAGGAATGAAGGAAATAAGAAACCATGCCTAGTGTTCATAGAAGAAATGGCTCTGTTGCCAGTCTAGGGTAAGACACGTAAGTAATCATGTCTGTTTTGTTTCATTAAGAACTGATGGTAAGCGGTTAATGGCTATGATACAGTGGACATGAGCTGGGAGGCAGCGCTGCGGCACTGGGGGGAGGGCCGGGGGGGAGGCAGTGCCAGGGGGATGGGGCAGGGGAGATCAAGCATCAGAGACTTGTTCCTGAGACTTGAACTCACATAATTCAGGTACAAATAGGTAAACTATGTTCTGTACAACCATTATAAATATATTATAAATATAATAAATATAGAAAGTTCTAGATTGCTTTCTCTGATGCTGTAGAAACTTTCACTGCACATAAGGCAGACTGATAATGACATGGATGGAAATGTGATATTCCTATACTTAGCTAGCACTCATCCTTTTGTTCCCCTTTTCTTCCCCTCTACCTTCCTCCATCCTTCCCTTTCTTCTCCTTTCTCCCTCCCTGCCTTTCTCTCTTTCTTTCTCACAAATTATTCAAGACAAAAAATATCTAGCACATGTGTTGATGGACAAACCAAATCCCAGAAAGATGAACCTCTTCTCCTGCCTTAGTTTTTAATTGACAGAATTAGTGTATGGAGTCAGATTTTAGGACAAGCAAAGCATTTTTACTGTGGATCATGTGTTTCTTATTAATCAAATTATAAATAGATTATAAATAAGCACTTTAGACACTGTCTGGCACAATAATACCTAGGTTTTATATAAAGAAATAAATGTTTTCTTTTTCCTTTTATTTCTAAAACAGATACAGAAATATAGAAATGTGGGTTAAACTGGAATTTATGACCTAGGGTCAGAGAAATTTTATTTATTTATTTATTTTGTTGGTCGTGGGGCTTGACTCTGGGCCTAGAAGCTGTCCCTCAGCTCTTCAGCTCAAGGCTAGCACTCTACCACTTGAGCCACAGCGCCACTTCCAGCTTTTTCTGCTTATATGGTGCTGAGGAATCGAACCCAGGGCCTCATGCATGCGAGGCAAGCGCTCTACCACTGAGCCACCTTCCCAGCCCCAGAGAAATTTTTTTTAAAACAGCTTATGGACAGAATTCTTTCAACGGAAAGGTTAACTTGGGAAGGTTTAGGGCCATTGAATCTGACTAGGTAGATATGAGCTACTCAGGTTCCATGCATCATAGAAATTCTCCTAATGATATAACCCACAATGCTTCCTCAAGAACTACTCATAGTTAATATAAAAGTGCTAATATTTACACAAGCAAAACAAAGAATACATTAGATTAAACATCTATACAAGTTTATTTCAGGACATTTCAAAATAAGTATGTGTTAGGTATCTCAAAGGTAAGAAATGAGAAAGATAGATATTTTTCCACCAAATAATTTAAATAAGGAATATTTTTGTCACAGAGAATAATGGAGGAAATGTCATTGCATTTATCCCTTGCTGTGGATTGACTTAGAGAAAGATGCTTGCATTCATTTCAGGAAAAACTACAACTTAACTGAGAGGCAGGGTTGGATTTAGTCAGAAAAACAAAATAATGGACCATCTGCTCATGTATGAGGAAGACTCACATAGTGATGATTTTTGTTTGAGGAAAGAAAATCACCCAAACAATTCCAAAATCAGAGCAAATGCATATCAAGATTGGCTAGATGATTCAGCCACTATTTAGTGATGTATGAATCTTCAAATGTTCCTATCCCATTTCCTAAGCCCAAGACTGGTTCCAGAAGCTTTGCTAAATGGCCAATGGGTCAGGATAGCTAGGTCTACCTGACAAGGGCACACAGGGTATACTATCCTGGCTAGTGATCTGCCAGGATCAGCAATAGGTAGATATATTTGTGCACAATAAGTAACTCTTCCCACCTAAACATTTGGGTGAACAGAAAAAGAGCAGTGATTAATTAGCATTTCTTACTATCAGTTACATCACTGAATTAATTTTTTTCTTTAATGTATTATATTCAGAAACTGACAGACTTATTTTAAGAGACTTTGGAAACAAGTCTCAAAGAAGAATTAACAATTAGAAATTTTGGTGAGGATTATTATAATGCATACATAGAAACATATAAAGAAAGCTTGGTGCACTTCATATGTAATTAAGGTTCAAGTGCTGGACCAACTACTAAGTGTGAGAATAGACATGATTTTCCCATCTGCACTGAGGTGCTTGAACTAAGTAACACAAGAGAATTGTTTTACCCACAATACTTAAGCTTTCTGCATGATTTTCTTTGTGGCACATAGGCAGAGAAAATCTTCCTGCAAAATGGAAAAAAAAGAAGAAAAAAAAACCTACCTTTCATAAATTACATAACTAAGTGTCCATTCTTTAGATTACATATTTTCTTTTCAATATTCTTCTGTTAAAAAGGCCAAGTATTCTTGGTTCACACATGCATCACTTAATCAAGAGTTATCTGTTAAAAATCTAAGCAACATGGCTGAGTTAAAGTGCATTTAATACAACCTTTATTCTCTAAGTAATATGTGTTTCTTCCAGTATTATACATCGTTTAATTTTCTTTTTTGTTTAATTTTCTTAATAGAAAAATCTTTTCTTAAAAAAATTGAGATGATTTGGGAAAATAATTAGAATAAATATATTAAAAACAGTGGAATGATATCCAGATTCCGAGTTCATGTGTCCTTTTACCGCTTCCCATGATTCCTTGTGTTATGGAGCTAGTTTCTCTACTCATAAAATATATTCATTTCTTTAAAAATTGTTTGTCACTGTAGTGAACATAACTTTTTCTACTAGAACAATTACACACTTACACAGTTGGAAAAAAAATTTAGAAACTGGTCCTTATATCCTATCACTGTAACAAAGATTTGTAGTCTGCAGATATTCATTTTAAGTATCTAAGAAAAGTCTGAGATTAAGAATTGTAAATAAATAATTATTTCTATGCAAGAAAAATAAAGGAGTATGGCTATTTACTATCATTCTACTCAAAAATACTTTAGCATGTTCAGTTGAGAGCTTTTTAACACATGAGGAATTAATGGAAAATTATGCTGATTACATAATTTCCCACTGCTAATAAAAAGAGAGTTCCAAATCCTTTTTATGACAAGTATATATTAGTTGACAGTTCAAGTCAATGAATTCCTTCTGTTGGATTAGATGGATCTAGAGGGAAATAAATTTGGCCCAAATTGAGAAACAAATCATTTTCAAGATGTCCTTAACAGATTTTTAAAAAAAAAAAAACCTAAAAAGTTAATGAGCTATTTTTTAGATAGGCAATTATTTCTTGTTGTATTATAAAATTTATCCTAAATAATTATGGATCAATAGTAGACCTTTTTTCCAGTAATGGGGCTTGAACTCTGGGCCTGGGTGCTGTCTCTGAACCTTTTTGTGTTCAAGGCTAGCACTCTACCACTTGAGCCACATCATTGCTTCTGGCTTTTTCTGAGTAGTCTTGATGAATCTCATGGACTTTCCTGCCCAAGCTGGCTTCAAACCACTATCCTCAAATCTTATCCTCCTAAATAGCAAAGGATTATAGGCATGAGCCTCTAAGGTGAAGAAGGGAAATGCTAACTAAAGAGACCTGAAAGAAGACTGTCATTTTCATATCACCTTATCGCAAACAACCCCCAAATTTAACAGCTTTAAGTAAAAGACACTGGTAATCTCTGTGCATTGAGAACTCAGATGTGGTTCAGAGCAGTGTCTAAGGCTTCAAGTCTCTTACATGGCTGCAGATGGGTTTGCTGAAGTTGCAGTCTTATCCAAGTTCACCCATGTAACTTCGTTAGTTCATTCAAGGGTCTTACTTGGGCCCTCACTAGTTAGTGGCTAGAGGTATTAGCTCTACAAGGTGGACTGCCCTGTGTGCTTCACTTACATCATTGCAACTGGCTTCTCCCAGAGTATAGATGCAGAGAGAAAGAACCCAAGACAGAAATCACAGTATTTTTCCGGACTTCCAATTTGATTTGCTATCCAGTTATTTCTGCTGTATTGCATCATCAACCTGTGCCACATTCAGGGCAAAAGGTGACCAACACAAAGCTGTGAATTTTGATGAAAAAGTTATAAAGACAATGGTGTGAACATGAGGAAGCAGAGATCTTTGGGAGCTATTGAAATTGTGTTTCACAGACACTAATCAATTATGATACAGGCAACAGGTATTTCCGTTTAAGTGTCTGAAAAAAACCTTATTTTCTTCTCTAAGATTTGGATATTTGTCAGAAAACAAAACCTATAGGATCTAAAAAGAGGAAATAATAACTTCTCCAAACCTCAGAGCAGACTCCTCTACCATTGGAGGTCACTCAGCATTTTCACTATTATAGATGAAAAGCTTTGCAGCAAAATTTCTTGATCTAGAACAAAAGATTTGGGGCAGGGATGGATTTTATTCCTTAGATTTTATTTGTTTATTGATTGATTGATTGATTGATTGTTGCCTGGGGCTTGAACTCTGGGCCTGGGTGCTGTTCCTCAGCTCTTCAGCTCAAGGTGAGTGCTCTACCACTTGAGCCACAACACCACTTCCAGTTTTCTGGTGGTTTATTAGAGATCAGAGTCCCAAAGACTGCCTGGGCTGGATTTGAACCACAACCTTAGCCTCCTGAATAGTTAGGATTACAGGCGTGAGCATCAATGCCTGGTTCCTTAGATTTTTTTTTTAAGGTAGCTAAATGCTCTGTGTATGTGTGTATGTGTGTGGGGGGGGGTATGAATTTCTTCACCAACAATCAATGTAGACATGCCTCAGAAATCAATTCACATTAGAACCTAATGTCATTAAAAGACTGAAATGCATAATTTGTACTTTATTTGAAAGATGCAGCTATTTCTATGACCTAACAGTATAATGATAGATTAATACTGGAATTGGATTCTTGGCAGTTTTGCAGCATCAAAATCCCAATTCTAATGGGCAAAGAGTATATATTTATAAATGTAAGCTTTTAGAGGATCAAATACAGTTGAAGGTAAGACATCTGGAGTTAGATACAGTTAAGTTCTAACATTAAACATAATTATTATATTGGGCTCAGTCTAATTAATATGCACCTTATTTGTCTTTGTTTTGTTTTGTCTTTGCAATGTGCTTTGCTCTCGTAACCCACCAAGTCTAATTTCCTACCACATGCCTTTCTTTTAACAGTCTTCATTAAACTCTGAAATTCTCACACCCACTTGTGAAAATATAATGATAATGTAACACAGTGGCAAGGCTGAATGGAATCCAATTCCAAAACTGCTTGCCTCACTGGGCCACTTCTGTAGTCTCAGAAGTGTGCCGCTTAATTGAGAAAGAATAGAGGCTGCAATCCTATATTTCTGAGACAAGGAACCAAGGAAGATTTGCAGGTGACAGAAAGGTGATTGTTTGCACTTAGGATTTCCTGAGTTTACCAGTTTTAACCTTGGAGCTTAACAATCTTTGATTTTTAGACTTATACCTAAGTCCCATTCTGGAATCTAGAAGTGAATTCTGGCTCTGAATGAGAACTATGCTCAGTCCTAGGAGGAAAAAAAACGCAAAACAAAACAGTAAGTGAAGGAGGCAACATCAATCGCACAGATTTAGCTTTGCTCTGAGCAAAGATCAGAGAGCAGATTTCTCCTTTAACTTAACCCTTGGAAAATAGTTATATGAATAAAGAAAGAAGGTCTCTAAGAAGGGATGGTATTTACCATTTCTAAGAGAGATATAAAACAACAGAAAAGCTACACAAGAACACATCATACATATATATATATATATATATATATATGATTGCATATACATATGATTGCACATATAAGATCGCAATATATTGCAAAACACTGTAAGTAAACATGATAAAAACCAAATACAAAATATCTGTGCATATACATATTGCCTGCATATGAAGTGTGAGGCACAGTAAGTTTCAGGATCAATTTTCACCAGGGAGTAAGGCACTGGGTAAGAAAGACATTCATGGTAAGTCCCATTTAGAATTTGGAACCCCCTTTCTTTTGAATACCTTCCTCTGCAGTGCACCAAAGTTCTGAGTTGTCAATGTCTTTTAGCTTAGGCTGAGTTGAGTCCAAAGTTCAGATGTGATCCCAAGAAAGTAATCTCTTTTTATGTTTATTGTAAATATATCAGCCAATTTAGTTGTGTCCAGTATTGTATTTCTCTAATCCTTGCAGATCAGTCTTAGGATATATTTCTGTTTCTAAAATGGGAATCCCATAATTATTTCCATCTGCATGTTATCTTTAGTGTTTCTCTAGGACTTGAGTCTATTTATAGATCTAGAAACAATAAGAATGGGTAAGGATTTCTCCTTAGCTGGAGCAATGTCCCCTTGCTGTCCCAGAGATGTCCACCATAGGTTCTTCAGACAAAGAAAGACAACTCACCATAGTAAGGAGCAAAAATAAACCTCCCATTGGCAAAGGTGGCTCAGAAGAACCAGGTGTTCGAGTCTCTAAGTGTTTTGAAATCTGTCAATAGGTGCATTCCCAGTTTTCAAGTCCAGATCTTCCCAAACAATGCCTAGGCTACACATGAGCAGTTCTGTGACTGTGCCTGTATTAGGCTCTAATGCAGCCATTCTTGGGCCACGATATGATATTTGGTGTTCAGAAATCTCACCTAAAAAGAATGACTGATCACTCACTGCCGGATGGACTACAACTAGTCTTATGATTTTTTTTTTTTGGTGCCAGTTCTCAGGCTTGAACTCAGGGCCTGATCACAGTTCCTGAGCTTCTTTTGCTCAAGGATAGCACTCTACCACTTGGGCCACAGCTCCATTTTCAGCTTTTTCTGTGTATGTGGCACCAAGGAATCGAACCCAAGGCTTCATGCATCCTAGAAAGCACTCTACCACTAAGCCACCTTCCTAGCCCCTCACAACTATCCTTATGAGAAAAGAAAATATTAGAGTCTTTTGTTTTTACTGAATGTTTAAAAAACTGTTTCATTACCCAGAATTTAGGAGAAAAGTTACAGCCTTCAACTCTTTTTTCTTTCCTTGAATTCTTCAGTGTGCTTGCCAATAGCCATTATATTCCATTGGCTCTCCATTTTCACAAAAGAAAAGAAAGTCCTGGAACAGTAGTGCATGACATAAAATCTTGCCCTGATATCCACTTTTTTGCAGATGTCCTCATGATCATTTAATTAATTGTTGTTTTTGCTACTGTGTGACGTGGGTTCCCGGCGTCCCCTCCACCACTTAAAACAGGGTCATTAATGAAATGCAATTGAATCCCCTCAGCATCGCAATTCCCAATGGCCAAGAAAACGCTGAGATAATTCATCTTTGAAACTATATTTCTGAAGTAGTATCCTAGCATCTGTTTCACTATCAATGTTTTCTTATATGGGAGTAACATGGAATAAGGAGAATTTTTATGAAGAGGAGACCTTCTTTCTTTGTAGTTCTTAGTGAGTTTTATCATTGCCTTTGATTCTAATGGTAGAGAGAACATCAGGGAGATTATCAGAGGCAATGGTCTGGAAGAAGCGCTGAGCACGAAGCCCATGAGAGATGGGCCAATCTGGAAGCTGTGAGGATTCTGAATTGTATCTGTTCAACCCCTCTAGCCTTGGTCCACTAGCTGGCAGAGCACACCATCAATCTGAGTACACCCAGTTCAGAGCTAAGGTGAGCTTTGTGGGGATGTGAGGTGGGATCTGGATTCCCTTGAAAGATGCCTACTCTTTCATCTTTGTTAAAGCAGAAGTGCAGTTCTCACCCTTGATCTTTAGCAGGGTCTGTTAGCCCCAATCAATCTTCCTAACACAGCAGATTCTGTTTCTCTTCCTCCTGTAAAACCTCCCATCACCTTTTCTTCCCAACAGGGGAAAAAATACTGCACATACATTATATACAGAAGTGCATTTTGGAAACTCAGAGTATCGTAGTAGCTATAGCTGCAAAATATGAACAACATGTTTCTACCTTTTTTAAGATGAATTTTATTTAACTTTAAAGCTAAAGGTGAACATCCCAGAGTTTGAAGTCCATAAAGTCTTACCAGTTTTTTGGAGATCATTTTATAGAATTTGAACAAGAATCTTTATCTCAGCTGTCATTAGGCAATGCTAATTACTACTAATAGTTATAACACGCATCCACACATTAATTTCTTCACATTCACATGGATTTAGTTTAGCTAACTTTGTTTCTACATGTTTTATATTGGATATTTTCTTCTGTTTTTGGTTTTTGTTTTAAATAATTTTTCTTCACATGTAGTTACCTCATGTCAACTTTTCCACTACATTTTTAGTTCAATGTTTTTTAAATTGTATAATACACATCTGTATGTATATAATTTTAAATTTTTCATCAGTTATTTTCCATAGCCTCTAGTCTCTGTAAAATTCTCAGTGTTGTTCTGTATCTCACTGGGTATACATAGTGTATTTATTTTAGTCTTTATCTGTATTTATTATCTGAATACCCTGTGGTTCTGTCCTTACCATATGTTTTATTTATTTGTTTTAAATTGTGATCTTATCGTCTTCAGTTTTTATATGCCTTGTTATTTTTGGCCTGGGTAACTTTCATGTAATATTTAAAATACAGAAATATTTTGTCTTTGGGACATGTTACTTTCCTTTGAAGGATAGATGGGCTCTGTCTTGATTTAATAGCTGGAGTACCAGCAATTAAAATCAGCAAATTCAAAGATCAGAATTGGCTTGAATTATATATAGTAGGGCTATATTCTATTGAAGACTCTTTAAATCCAGCCAGTCATAGTTACAAGAGTGCAGACTTGCATGGGCTCATTGAAATGATAACAATAATGAACTAGGTTTCCATTCTTAACTGGGTTTAGTGCAGTAAAGACTTTGGTCTTGCATAGAATATGTCAGACTTTTGATGTTGTATCATATTCAAGGATGATTTCTATCATATTGCATAGTAATATCTTCATATAGGGGGGTGGCTGGACACAAGACATTGGGCGAAGATGGTCAAACCCAGCACAGATGTGCACAATGAACATAAAGCAGATTGAAAGTAGTCTTAGTTGAAGATATATTTAGTACAGTAAACCTACAGAACATCATAGATTAGCAACACAATACACCACAGAGTACCAGCTATTATTTTGTGGCTGATTGGGAAGTGTGGCTCATTGCTGCTGTCTAGCCTCATAATCAATTTCTTGCTCATCTAGAAAATGATGAAATTTAAAAAACACCATTTGTAGCTGAGGGACAGTGCCCAAGCCCAGAGGACAAGCCCCACAACCGACAAAAAAAAAAGCATGGTTTCTTCTAAATTTATATTGCTTCCTAACATTTATGGTGGAAAAAAACTCAAGTAAAAGGCAATTTAAAATGATACTAGTCAGAGCAAAAAAACCCATCATAATCATCAAGAACCAAGTGTGTCTATATATGGAAAAATTTACAAACTGTTTTCCACTGGAAAAAAATCAAAATAAATTTACATAGTATTAAAGAAAAAGAACACAAAAAACTAATTATAAAATGGCTAGTGTCACAGAGGACTAATTTATTTTCACCAAAAATTAAATTGAATAAAATCATAGAAAACTAGGCAATAGCTAACAATAAAAGTATACAAATAACCCTAAAGCATTAGTCTCCACATTTATCAAAATAGGAATGTTCCAAATTAAATATCTTATTTATTACTTATTTTTTATTACTTTGGAAAAGAGTAAAATTTCATTGTCAGTTTACCAACACTTTATCTTGAAAAACATGTTTTTCTACAATTATTTTAAAACCTGTATAGTGATTGGAAGTTTAATCTCTATAAAAGTTCCTATATAAAGAGCCAGAATATTGAGAGAAATCTTTGGTTCTAGGTCTTGGAGGTAAATATACAATATGAACTTGTAATATTCTTTACTCCAGAAAGAAAAGGAATCTTCAAGAATTAATGTTGTCTTGTCAAAATGTCAACTATAGTCAGCTTCCATTGAGATCAGATGGAATAATTTAAGCATTGTAAAGAAAACAACTACAAAGGATTTGAACCATACCAAATATGTAAAAGTCTAAGGGCTCACTGTAACAAAAATACTCTGTCTAGTCTCAATAAGTATATTGTTGGAGCAACAAATTATCATTCTGAAAGTTAAAATATATATGTATAATTATATATGAATATGTATTATTTTCTACAGAAATGCTACTGATCAATTGCTAAGAAACAATTTTAAGTGAATTGTAGCTAACAAACAGTGAAAACTTTGGAAATCATAAGCTGGGAACTGATGGCTCATGTCTATAATCCTACCTATTCAGGAAATTGAGATCAGAGGATCACAGTTCAAAGCCATCCCATGCGGGAAAGTCTGGTGAGACTCTTCTCCAACTAACCACCAAAAAGCCAGAAGTGGAGATGTGTCTCAAGTGATAGCATTAGCTTAGATCAAAAAAACTAAAGGACAGAAAAAAAGAAACATCTATGTTAATATGCAAAATCATATATTTCATGAACTCATGTAATGAAGTACACATAATCTTTGGAACTATATTAATATTCCCCAAATACTTTGTTTCATAAAAACTGTGGATATACTAGCCAGGTACCAGTGGCTCATGCCTGCAATACTAGCTACTCAGTAGGCTAAGATGTAAGGATCTCAGTTCTATCCAGGCAGAAAAGTCCCAGTGTGACTTTTAGCTCCAATTAGCCACTCAAAAATCAGAAGTGGTGCTGTGGCTAAAGTGGTAGAGTGCTAGCTTTGAGCAAAAGAACTCAGAGACAGTACCCAGGTCCTGAGTTAAAGCCCCATGACCAACAAAAACAAAGAAACAAACAGAAAAAAAAACCCTCTGCCTATAATTAGCCGCTACAAGAAAAGTTTACCAGACAAATATAAAATGAGAAATGATACACCAAGCAAAGACAGGTCAGCACAAACCAAAAAACAAAACTGAGGAATATTCTAGAACCAAAAATGTCAAAAAAAACAATGAAAAATATGTCATAATTTCATTGGCATGATCTACATAAATCTGATAAATAGTTTTTATCTACTTATTATAAGGATGTTACACATCTCTATAACTCCTCAGAATGCTTTCGTTAAAGGTAGGTGAATTTGAATTTATCTGGAGGTAGAAGTAATTATGGTTACATTATTTTTGCAAGTTAATCCTATCTAACACTGATTTATTTTACTCATAGACTTAAGACTATATCTGATTGGTTTTCAGTATTTGTTATTCTTAATGTTGCTGTTTCAAATTCTTCTGTTTCCTTCTGTTTAGGATTTTTCATTAACATATATTGGCTGTACAAGGTTGCTTCAGTGTCATTTCCATACATACATATGTACGTACATTTCCACACATACTTCCTCAAACTCATCCCCTCCATCTCTTTGCCCCATGCCCCTTCTGCACTACCATTTATTTTCTAATCCTATTATCTTTATAAAGTACTACCATCTACAGTACTACTATTAAATCAACACCAATACAAAAAGAAGCTGCAATTTTAAATAAAAATCTAAGTTAATATAAGTCTTAAGAGTTTGTACTAGATTGCAAACTCCAAAGCCAGGCAGAAGTGAATTTTTAAAAATTCTTCTTATCCTCCATAGGAAAAGCCTGATGTTAACACTTCAAAAGCGAGAGAGTTCAATGGAGTGAATTTTATATCACAATATAGATAATAATGGGTAAAAAAAAAAGTTCTACAACATCACTAACATCATCTGAGATTTCCTCAGAATTTTACACCAAGATTTTGGAAAATGATGAGCTGCTACTCTGTGATATTTAAACATCCATTCGCCTGATTTCTGGCAGTAACCTTTCAAAGGGCCTTAGTTATTTCTGTACACCACCATGCACTATAAGAAATAGATATTTTTAGATATATCATCTTCTGTGGCAAGACCTGTCAGGAAAGATGACTTTTGTGGCCTAAGGCCTTAAAGAAATTATTGTGCCCTAATTTTAGAAAATTAGAGGATGAGACAAAAATAAAGATTATGTATCTTTTGTCTATGTTCTCATCTTTCTAAGAAAGTTTTTCTGGTTAAATGTTTAAGGAACGCTCTTAGCTGAGGAAAGGATTTTTATTCATGTATTCAATTGTGTTTTTAAAGGCAATAAGTGGGAAAGATGGAGAGGCTGAAAATAAGAAGAGATGAGTTCTTTCAACTTGCACTGATTTGTATAATCTATTCATTTGTTCAAACAGACATAAAATTGCTGATAATTATGAGACACTGTATGATCTTTCAGTCCATGTATACATTATCTAATATTCAGATCTCAAACATTTGTCACATTTTTTTCGTGGTGAGAGCATTCAAAATTCTTGCTTCTCGGTCTTTTGAAATGTGCAGTATATTATCCAGAGTCACCCTGCTAAAGTTCATACTAAGTTTTAAGTACCATCTTAGCATTTTACATTGTTTTACTCATTCAAAGGACAAGAAAATAAAATGACTTGCTAGGAAGCAAATGTAAAGTGTGAAAGAGAAAATTGAAAGGAGGGATGGCACCACTTTTGCTGAAAAATGCTAATAGCCTAAATATAGGAGAAAATCTATTGAGAGGTCATCCATGCCAACCTCCTGTATTCCAATGACCCCTGAACGTATAAAATTAATGCATTACCCATCATCATTGGTCAGAGGGCACTGGGTTAAACATGGCTTCGCACCTTCACTGTGGGTGACTGTATCCAAGACAAAGTAGCTCTCCTCACCTCCCCTGCACAACCAAGGAAGACACGCAAAGCTTTCCTCCAAATTGTTTGCTGCTGCTGCTTAAGCCCTTCTAGTTTGCATCAGAATTTAGACTCTGCCTTCTGTCCACATGATCGAAGAAGCTGGGTAGTAAGAATTACCTTCAGTATGAGAAAATCTGGCTCCCAATTAGAGACTACTGGGGAAAATAACAAAGTCCTGTTATTTCCATTCATGAGTCTTTGTGCACATTATTTCCTGCTTCTCTCTTTCATAACAAACATAAGATACAATTAACCAATATATATAAACCTGGTGTTGATAATAATAGCTTGGCCACTTATATTGCTTTAAAGCTATCTTTGGTATCTTTCAGTTCAACCGTGTAAGGATGTTTTAATATTCCAATTATTGTCTTTTACCAAGAGACAGTTTCAAGCTTAGAGAAATTATAGGCTTAACTGGGGGGGAGGGAATGAGGGGTGATTTTGTCTGGCCTTTGTTGTAGTCCTTGTCCCAAGCCAATTTATAATCCAGAGCAAGCAGGTGGAAACAGTGGGGAACATGAACGCTTACCTCTGAAAGCATTTTCATCACTCCTCAGTCATTTATCTGATTACTATCTGGAAAGGAATGTAGGAACAAGATCAAAATTAGCAACGGACTCTGTTGAGTTCTTCTGTCCCAGGCCCTGAGCTAACTGCCCTGCGTGTCTTTGTTACAACTAGCACTGGAACAAATGCATGGGAGAGATGCCGTTTCAGAGATGAGAGAAATAACCTTGAACTCCAAAACTTGCGATGCAAATTACAAATGAAAACTCAGGGACTCAAGCCTGTTCTTTCTTTGGAGGCAGAGATCAAAGGATGATGGCCTGGTATTAAATTAAAATTTCCAAGACTCGTTCTCAATCGATGACTGGGCATGGTGGCCAGTACCTAGTAACGCACACAGGGGATGCACAATGGCCCGATGCAGTGGCGTGTGCTTGTCACCTCGAACACAGGAAGGAAGATCACAGCCCACGCTGTGAAAAACAAACTTCTACTTAGAAAATCACTAATTTAAATAGGGATTGGAAGTGCTATAGAGGTAGAATGACTATGATGTATGAGGCAGATTTGAATTCAATCCCTGGTTTAAAATGACACACAAAAAAAGGCAACTAAAAACAATTCAGTTTAAAAGGAAATGAAGCTGCTCATTCTTCTAGAATGAATACCTTAGTCAAATTGTTTTGTTTACAATTGCTTTTAATGTCTATCTAGGGCTATTCCTTGCACAAAAACACTATCTTAAAAGACTTTTTATTAAGGTCAAATGGCAAGTTCTAAGTAATTATAACTTACGTATTAGAAACGAATGTCAACATACAGTTGCATCTTACAATCTGTGTATTTATAGTCAATAAAATTTTGTACATGTAATCTTTTAAATACATCATTTTCACACTGTCAAACCAAAACATGGATTCAGAAGGGGAAAAAAAACACATTCATTGTTATTCTATTTATTCTCATTTCTAGTTTTAACTACCACAGTGGCCATGTTGCATTCAATAAGCTACTATTCTAATCCCTCCAATATTATCAGTCTAGAAAGAACCTGAATGAAGAAGGAATGTGATCATTGTCCACTAAGTGAGGGACAGTGCTTGCACAGAGTCTATGCAAGGCCCTGATTAAAAACAGAAAAATAGAAGAGGAAGATGAAGAGAAAGAGGAGGTAGAGGAAGAGAGGAGGAGGAGAAGGGGAAGAAGAAGAAAAGGAAGAGGAAGTTGAGGAGCTGTGGTTGTGAGCAACAATGGAGGAATGGTACTTCCATTCATGAAAGTACAAAGGTAAGGAAATGATGTTCACTGGAATCACTGAAGGCCAAAGGTGCCAAGGAAGAGGAGGCTAATTGACAGGTCTGTGTCCTGAAAGAAGGCAGACATGGCCAACCATGCCATGCCAGAGTCAGAAAACACACCCCCAAAGAGAATCCACAAATCTCATTCCCCATCCACTCCAATCTCTTCTCGGTGGTTCCCAGGATTTGAAACCATCAGAAGCATACACTATCAAAGAGTCAGCCCTCTAGGATGTTAAACGGTGAGAAAAAAATAAATAAATAAATAAACAGGATTAACTGTTAAGGAATTGAATGTAAAAGAATAGTAAATGCGTTGTCTGCACCCTACCCTCATTCGGACATAATTTTTAAAAATATTTAATCTGCAAACAATTCTGCACCAAGGCCCAACCACTTCACATGTAAATTAGTCTGGTTTCCCCAAAATAAACTCTACTGTCCTCATTATTACAACGAAGAAGAAAATTGATCAAAACTAAAATACTTGAATATATCATGAGGGTACATTTTGAAAATGGGATTGAGAAAAAAAATAACTAGTAGAAGCTCTCTGATGTTCAAATGGCAAAGATCTTGATAGTGGTGTAAAGGAAAATGTAATGAAAAATTCGTTGAATCTATTCCAGAATAAAGAAGTGGTCAGTTTATGCTCAAAAATCATATAACACTTCAGACCACAACAGAACTGCCCATGCTGAGACAATAATGAAAGGTATTCAAGGTATTTTGATTGAATTTAGTAAATA
Source organism: Dipodomys spectabilis (assembly GCF_019054845.1). Taxonomy (NCBI): domain Eukaryota; kingdom Metazoa; phylum Chordata; class Mammalia; order Rodentia; family Heteromyidae; genus Dipodomys; species Dipodomys spectabilis. The sequence continues at coordinate 5,318,675 of NW_024870974.1, forward strand.
CAGATCATAAAAGAAAAGATGGTAAGAATAAAATTTAGAAAAATCTAAAGATAGCCAGGCACCGGTGGCTCAAGCCTGTAATCCTAGCTACTCAGGAGGCTGAGATCTGAGGATCGCAGTTCAAAGCCAACCTGGGCAGGAGAGACCGTGAGACTCTTATCTCCAATAAAATCCACTAGAAAATTGGAAGTGGCACTGTGGCTCAAGCGGTAGAGCGCTCACCTTGAGCTGAAGAGCGCAGGGACAGCGCCCAAGCCCAGAGTTCAAGCCCCACCACTGATCAAAAAAAAAATCTATGGGCTGGAAAGGTGGCTCAGTGGTAGAGCGCTTGCCTTGCATGCCAGAGGCCCTGGGTTCGATTCCTCAGCACCACATAAGTAAAAAGAAAAAAGCCGGAAGTGGCGCTGTGGCTCAAGTGGTAGAGCGCTAGCCTTGAGCTGAAGAGCTGAGGGACAGCGCCCAGGCCCAGAGTTCAGGCCCCACGACTGGACCAAAAAAAAAAAAAAAATCTAAAGATAACTCCTTTTTTCTTGTCTGTTTTTGTGGTTCTCTTCTCTCCTCTTTTTCCATCTCTTTCCTTTCCTTCCTTCTCTTCCCTTCCCCTGTCTCCCCACAAACATAGTACTGTTATCTCAGAAATAGAATCCCTGAGTCTGATTACAATATTTACCTATTGTTATAATACAATTCTCCCAGAAATCAAGTTTACCAGGCATACAAATCTGAAACTGCAAAAGGTATAATATTTTTAAATATATTTTTTTATTGTAAAGATACTGTACAGAAGGGTTACAGTTATATGAGCAAGGTAATGAGTCCATTTCCTATCAATCATTGTTACCACTCCTTTGTTTTTCCCCTTCCCTCCCCATCTCCCCAACTCCTCCCTCCCCAACACCTCCCTCCCCGCCCCCAAAGTTGTAAAGTTTGTTTTCAACATAGTGTCTTAAAAGGTTTCTTGTAATTATTTCAGCTCAGTTAGGGAAAATATCTGCCTTTCTTTACAAACAGATCCTTTTTTTAAAGACAAATGAATCATCTAATAGATGACCAGTGTCTTGATAAAACCACACAAAAACCACAAGAAATCCTGGCCACTTTTCCCTTGGGAACCTTGTACTGGGAAACCACCAACAGTCTGGCCCATGACATCATAGCTTTGGAAAACTGTGATTGGCAGTTTTAGTGGGTGAGCCGTCATCTATTTGGAAATCTAGGTGTCTGCTCAACATCAGACACCTAGATATAGCTCACTAGGATATAAAAACTCACAGGCTATGACAAATAAAAATGAGCAAACAGCTAATTAGAATGTATAGATATTAAGCATTAAATTATCATTTATGTTATAACTTTATGCAATATATTATTAATTATTTAATACTATGTTTATATTAAGATTACTATCCTACATCCTAAAATACATATCATCCTGGATATTTTTTCCTGGAAGAAGGGAAAAGAAATAAAATCCTCTATTTTTTTCTCTCTACTTATTGATTGTCCCTGCATCCCCAGTGTATTTATTCACATAGCTGTCAGACAGAGCTTCTTCTAGACTGATGCACTTTTGCTTCGGAATTCCAGATTAACACAATCCAAAGAAACGGTTAAAGAAAAAACACTTGACAAACTTCTATGAGACAAAGAAAGTAAACAGTTACCTGGACAGATACATGTAACATTTTTAAAGTAAATTAACATTCCATTGCTATTTTTCTATTGTTTATCATTTATGACTTTTCTGAGACATACTGTTTCTCATTTTTAGTATGGAAACACAAACTATAAGATACTATCAGACTCTTCCAAGGGTTCAGAATTACTCAAAACTGACCTAGTAATTCCTTCTTTCCCACTCACTTGTTTCATAGAGAATGTCAGACATGCTCTGACTTTTTGGGGTGTATGTTAGTCCATTAGTTGTGTCTACAATGTGTAAGTCATAACTGCTTTCCGGAGTTTATTCATCTTAATTTGGAAGTCTTTTGAATTGGAGCGCCTCTTTCTGACTGCCCTCCTGTCTATTACCAATGAAACCACCCAGGAGTCTTTGCTTTAATTAATTAGGGTGTAATTAAACAGCAGGTACCCACGCAGAAGCCAGAGAGCCGGTTCCATCTGTTCTGCAGGGTCTCATGACAGCAACAAGAGAGTTCCCTCATGTATTTTACCTTAAGCTCTTTTTGTATTTTAATTTCCAACTATCTCTTTTATAAATTGCTCTTATGATTTCATTTGATAATTTAATACTTCCAAATTGGAGCCCCTCCAGCATTAACCCTGAAAACATACAAAGTGAATTACAAAGAGGAAGAGAGAAAGTATCGCCATAAAATTCAGATTGGCAAACACAATTAAAAGCATATATCATGCACTCATTAATGGAAGGTGGTAGGCTTACACCAACCCATGAAGGCGATCAATTTTAATCTGAACACCAAGGGACTTTAAAGATGCAGACAAGATTGGCAGTGCTCTGGATTGGAAAGGGTGGGATACATTTTAAGAAAGGCTGATGTTTGACTTTACTTTTAGTCTATAACAGTTCTAGATAGAATTTCAAAACCAGTAAATTTGCTTTAAAAATAATATCATGATATCAAGGAGCTAAAGCAATAATATCTTGCACTCAAGTATTAGTACACTTTCAATTCCATAGGGTTGTTTTTTTGTTTTTTTTTGGTGCCTGTCTCGGGCCTTGAACTCGGGCCTGAGAGTTGTCCCTATACTTTTTTGCTCAAGGCTAGCACTCTGCCACTTGAGCCATAGCTCCACTTCTAGCTTTTTTGGTAATCTCCTGCTAGCACTATTTGGAACCATGATCCTCAGATCTCAGTCTCCTGAGAAGCTAGATTACAGGCGTGAGCCACTGGCACCTGGCTCAATCTCATAATTTTATAGATCACCCTGATTGCTTCTGCAAAATTTTGCTTCTTGAGGATAAGGTATCTATAGGACTCAGTTTTTTATCTCCACAAGAATACAGAAATGTTTAACCCCTACTGGATTCCTGGAAATAATTCAATCAGCTGTTTTTCCTTTCAGCTGCTGCATTAACTTTACCTTGTGCATTGGTGGCAGAATATTCAAATCTCTAAGAAGGCTAAGGCCAAGGTCACAGCTTAATGTTCTTCAAAAACAAACGTGGACTATTCAGGCTGCTTATCTTTACATAGAAAGAATTGTTTCCAAATATACAATGTTGGATATTATGAACATGACAAAATAAAGGAAATGCATATGTCTGAGTTTTTCCCAAATGCTCATTTTCTCTGGATCTGAAAAAAATAATTATACTCATTTCCTGTGACAATAAGCAAATTCAAACTATTCTCCATTTAACTTTAACTTTAACTTTAGAAGTATAGGAAACACCATTGCTAATTATTGTAATGCAATTATTAACCTAAACTACCACTCATTGATTCAATAAATATATATTGGCTGTATGTGAGAGTAAGCTTCCAGTGATCTCTACACACAAAAACTTTAACTACTATTAATAAAATGATGACAAAGTATTTTGGGAACAAGTCATTGCAAAGGAGGTATGGAGCTAGGAGTATCTGTAGTACAAGTGTTTTATCAAGTCAGCGATACGAGGAAATGGACTTTGTGTTCAGAGAACAGTGGGTTAAACTTGATCAAGTAAAAAGAGTTTCTGAGTGAATACAGGAAATCGAATATGCAGAAGCTGTTTGTAAGTGTGGGTAGAATGTTATCACAAAATAAGGGGTTCAAACAAGGAGTTATGGCATGGTACAGAAGATAAAGATGAAGAGACTCCAGCGATATACACAGTATTTATGCAAGACAACATGATGCTTTGTATAGGTCTCATCCGCTTTAATACATAAACAAAACAGGACTTGTGAAGGGCAAATACAGTCTGGATGAAATTTACATAGCACACATGAATGAAATAATTTTTGTCACAGTTTCCTTGTCAGTCTAAGTCACTGAGATAAATCACATAGATTTAATGCAGAGTAGAGATTAGAAATCTCTAGCTGGCCAGCAGGTGAGCAGGATAAGCCTCCTAATAATTAAAGAGGAGCCAATGAAGTTATTACTGAGGTCAATAGAGTTAATATGGGTATGTGAGCAATGGGAATATGATTATCTGATTAAATGGATATATTTAATACTGAAGACTTTAACACAAATCTTACAATATCCTTTTGCATCTCAGGTTTTTAAATGAAATTTCATTTGCCAAATTTACATTCTGATAGAATTGATTAACTTTGCTGCCTTGACATGCCCCTAAAATCAACATAGTACATGACAATTGTATATGTGGACACAGGTCATTAAAGGTCATTCATAGTAGTTACTGGAAGTCAGATTCAAGCAACAAAATTGATAGGAAAATTTAAAAACAGCCTAAAAATATATTTGAAATATTTTAACTATATCTCATCTATTGCATAGTCTAGAGACATTGTAACATATTCTGAAAACAAGTCTAAGGATTGGAAAGTTTATAATAGAAAATGTCACAATAATTTATATGTATAAGCTACTGTAATAGAATTACACTGTCTATATACTACTGAATGTACCTATTAAAATGTTATAGGAATAAATAAGGCTTCCGGTGTTGTCTACCTATATCTATATTTGCTTATTCAAGGCCATAATCAGCAAAGGATTGAAGGCCAACGAATATTTGAATATATTTCAAACAAAGCCACGTTTAAAAGTGAACTTTAAATCAGTTATTATATTTATGTATGGTATAAAATTTAAATATGGTAGTATAGGATATTGCTCATTTCACAAACATGGGTCTCTTACTACTTCTGCTTTTCAGAGACCAACATTTCAACTCTTTTCATTTTCTACTCTGACATTTCTACCCCTTCCTTAGCATAGCATGTTTTTATCCCTACACATTGATTTCCTGTGACTGGCTAATGTCCACAGACTGGTAGTTGATATAGAGGATTCAACTCTTTTTACGGAACTGAGCATCTCCTCACTTTGTCTAAACTCTAGGCCAATCCTAATATTTAATTAACCCAGCAGCCATACTTACATTGTTAAGACTATGCAAATGCTCTTCACCATTAAGTTTAACAGTGCTTTGTGTTATGTTTCAGTTGAGAACATTTCCCCCCCGACTCCCAGGAGCTCCTCTTTGTCCATGTTTCCTCTGTGTATCCATATATATTTACATTGCTAGTTTCCTCCCATCTGCAAAATATCTCATGAAAATCTGTGTGTGTGTGTGTGTGTGTGTGTGTGTGTGTGTGTGTGTGTGTGTGTGTGTGTGTGTGTGTGTGTTTCTATTTCTTCAGTATTGGGGTTCAACTCAAAACCTTGACGATCCTAGGGAAATGATTATTCCTTGAGCCATATACCCCAACTCTCCTACTTATTTTTGTTTTGGTCTTAGTTATTTTTCAATAGAATAGCAGGTTTTGTCCAGGGCCAGATTCAGACTATGATTCTTCTACCTATGACTTTTGTCTACAGAGTTGAACCACAATGCCTAGCTTATTGGCTGAGATAGGATCTTGCTCCAGCTGCAATGGAACTGTGGTTCTCCCAATCTCCAACTGCCAAGTAGTGGAATTATAGTGGTGAGCCACCATGCTTAGCTGTGAACTATTTCAAATTTTTTAAGCTCCCATTGCTTTATCATAAAACACACAGGCTTTGTTGTATGTTGATCAAACATAGTGTCTCTCCACACATCCTATGTATTTTTTTAATCTTTCTTTTTTGACAGTCCTGGACCTGAACTCTGGGCCTGGGCTCTTAGCTCAAGGTTAGTGCTGTACCACTTGAGCCACAGTACCAATTCCGGCTTTTTCTGCTTATGTGGTACTGAGAAATAGAACCCAGGGCCTCACACATGCAAGGCAAGCACTATACCACTCTACCACTCTACTACTTCCCAGCCCACATTTTTTTTGTCAGTTGTGGGGCTTGAACTGTGGGCCTGGGCACTGTCCTTCAGTTCTTTAGCTCAAGGCTAGTGCTCTACCACTTAAGCCACAGCACCACGTCCAGTTTTCTAGTGGTTTATTGGAGATAAGAGCCTCACAGACTTTCCTGCCTGGGCTGGCTTTAAACCGCAATGCTCAGATCTCAGCCTCCTGAGTAGCCAGGATTACAGGCGTGAGCCACTGGTGCCCAGCTTATTATCTAATTTTGATACATATTTGGACAGCTCTGGGATATAGTATAATTTGATATACTCATATACTATTTAATGACCAAGTCTGGGTTATTAGCCTTTCCATTTTCTAAAATAGTTATGATTTGTATTAGGAACTTGCAGTCTCTTATAATTATTTTGTAACCCATAGTAAATTGATGTAGATTGTAGTTCCCATGGTGCATTAGGGAATGCTCAGAACTCCTTCCTGTGTCTAACTGGCATTTCAGGTACCTGTTATCCAACCTTTCTCAACCTTCTCCATGTGTGTATGTGTGTGCATGTGTGTATGTATTGTTGTATATCCTAAATGTATCATAAGCTATACCCTCTTGGGTTGTGTAAGCACAATCTATGGTTTTTACACAACAAAGTCACCCATTGTCACAGTTATCCTCATTGGTGCATGCTGCACGACTATTTCCTTTAGAAGTATGAGTAGTGCAGATCTTATTTCATATGTGGTTGTATTTGAGATAGACCTCAGGGAATATGCTACCCTTCAAAAGGCCTAGCAAGCACCTGTAAAGATAAAATACTTTCACTTAATTCATCCATCCATTTTGAGTCTCCTATATTTTTACTAAATTCATGAAGAGAGATGTTCTCCTGAATACCTTCAACATCCCCAAATTCTGTGGATTAAATCAATTAATCCAGTCTTCCAACAACACTCTTTTGTTAACACACACACACACACACACACACACACACACACACACACACACACACACTACTGAATGCTTGCTTGCTCAGTCTAATTGGATGTGCCAAAAGATTCTCTCGTTCCGATTCTCCATGGACAACCTAGACAGATGGTCAACTGGCAGGCACCCAGAAATACTGGTTCTACCTAGTAAATACTATCAAAATGACTAAATCTTACAGATGATGACAAAACTGTTACTTTTTATTGTATTGATTCGCTGACAGCTGTAATTATACCCTATAGCTATTTTTCTTAAAGATATTCATTTGGATAGGTAACATTCTTTTACAACTTGAATTTTAACCAAGTTTTTTCTGATATCCTTTTAAAGATTCTGCTTCCTAGCTTGGATACATAACTTTTTGCTCTGTAATTTTGAGTTCAATATTTCATTGGGGAAGGAGCACTGTATCTTGGATATCTTGAGTTTAGTCTTGATATTAAAAATACCAAACTCAAAACTATTTTAAAGGACATACATATCATACCAAAGTTAAAGTAACTCAGTCAGTCAGCAAATAAGTGTCCAAACCCCAGAGGCAGGTAATATAAGAACCCAAAATGAATTCTATTCTCAGAGGTGGCAGAGCACTGATTCTTCAGCATGCTTGGGGGAGGCCCGGAGGTTAGATCAACTTGGGTGGAATTTCCTGTCTTACTGCATGAAATTTCCATGACAAAAATGGAAGCTATGGTTGATAGAGAGAGAAGCAAACTAAAAATTACCTGTTTTCATATTTAGAAATTAACACTAAAAAAGTGATATCCCTTGAATATTATAGCGTTTTTCAATTTGAGTTTTATTTTTCCTGTAGTGAACATGTCCAGATGGACACAGAGAAAGTGCTGAAGCCAGTAATCTGACTACCATGATCATTTATTTCTAAAGTGGAAGGAGTTTATGATCAAGGCTGTTTATCCAAAGGAAACCCAGATTCTAAAATGTGGCAAGTCTGATTATACAAGCTTCTTTTACAAACAATAATGCTGGTATTTATAGGACTGTACTAAAAGCAGTTCTGTGCTATGTGACATACTTTTCAAAGTTTTAAACCTTGACTCGGGCCTTTTCACTTGACTTTTTCACTTCACTTTCACTTGGCTCTTTTTTATATCTAATCATATAAAGTTTTGTAAACTCTATATTGAATATGGTTACCTATAGTTCTTTATTTCAGCAATATGTTAATAAAACATGAAATATATGTATAAGAACTGAATTACTGCTTTAGAGTTCAATAGTTCAAGTATCTACTGTATTATCTAATTTATTTTAGAATGATGTAATGAAATGGTATAATTATCCAAGGACAATGTGTGTGATTTTTAAAATACCAACATTAGCTCCCACTTGTAATACTAGCTACTCAAGAGTCTGAGATCTGAGGATGGTGGTTTGAGACCAGCCCGGGAAGAAAAGTCCCCGTGAGACTCTTATTTCCAATTAACAACTCCAAAACTTCAAGTGGTGCTGTGGCTCTACATGGTAGAGCACTATACTTGAGCAAGAGAGCAAACGGACAGAGCCCAGGCCTTGAGTTCAAGCCCCACAGCCAACCAAAAGAAAACAAAAATACCAACATTTTAAAAATCGTGATTTTCAATCTCTCTATTGTTGCTTTCAATTTCAAAAAATGGGGCAGGCAGAAAACAATAACCAAAAAATCAATAAATAAAAGGAATAGTTGGCTATGATTCATGTCACTTATATCAGCTTCTCAGGAGATAAAGCTTGGGAGAATCGAGGTTTCAATCCAGCCTGAGCAAAAGCAAATGTCACAAAATTCCATCTCAACAAAGCTGGTAGAACAAGCCTGGCATCCCACCTGTGATGAAAGAATGAATAGGCGAGTCAAGATCCATGCTGCCCTGGATATACGGTGAGACCCTAGCTCTAAAACAACCAGAGCAAAAAGAGCAAGAGTAAAACCCTGAGTTCAATCCTCACTACCAACAAAGAGAGAAAGAGGGAAGGGGAATCAAGGAAAGTTTGTCTCTAAAAATTTCTATAAAAATCATTATGCCTGTCAATAGTGGGAAAGTTCTTGCTCTGCAAAAAATATAAATTAGGATTCCAATTAGGTCAGGATAAATCAAAGATACTATTACACAGAATTTTAAAGTGGAATTGGAGGAGAAGAAACTTGTACTATTTAGCATTCGTAACTTAGAAAAGTTATCTTTACATTCCTTCATCTTTTGGGTACATACTTGGAGTTAGGAGTAAAATGTCATTTCTTACTTGCTTTCTTCTCCAGAAGAATATGAAAAATGAGTAGTGAAGTCATTTGATAACTTCATGAGGGGCTTCATCTAGCAAATACTTGTGAACTCTGGACCTGCTTTCCAAATGGCAATGTTTTCTCCAATTTCATCTGATTGGTCCTGTTACTTCATATTTCTCTTATAATCATACATTTACAAGCTTATTTTTAAATGGTGTAGCACTCTTATGTTTCTTATGTTCCTTCAAATGTTTTGGAGAATGAGAATAAACAGGTGGAAGAATTTCAGAAGAAGAACTTTCATGAACTTTCAAAACCCTTTTCAGAAGTCCTCAGACACTTGCAATCTAATATTATCAGGTCACGACCTTCCTTATGTGAGTGAAATCATTTTCTCTTATTTATTTGAATTATACTTAAGTAGTTGTCCAAAGGAGCATCAGTCCAACATGTCAGTTTGAGTACATGTTGATCAATGTCACTCCTGCCACCATGGCTCCTTCATCTTTCCCAACCTCACCCATCCCCTCAATCTACCTAGCTTCATTTTCACATACATACAATGAATATTACTGCTGCATTTCCCTGCCCTTTCTGTCTCCATTTGCTTACCCCTTCACCCCTTGACCTCCCCTCTCCTCACAATACATATGCCAGGTTCCTGGCATTTCCTTGGTTAAACTGTAAATCCGTTGTTCAAAGGAGTTACTCCTTTTCTGCATATACCATACTTTAGTTCACATGTGTTATTTGCATCTATACATACACATATTACAAGGTCATATGCACATGCGCATTTGCACACACACACACACACACACACACACACACACACACACATACAAAGTACAGACCCACCATCCAGTGACCTGTATTGATTTTCAAGACAGCTGAAGTAAACGGCTCTGCTGCGCTGTGAGAGTCTGTTTGCTTGGCCAAATACAGTCTCAGCAAGATATGCCTGGGAATATTAATTATGGAGACAAGCAAGGAGCAAGAGGATATGTGCCGAAAACCCCTGCAGAAGAAACAGTCTCATTTCCCACTGAGCTCGACAGCACACAGACGGTCTCTCACCAGCCCAGCACAGGAGGGGCTGCTGCCCTGCTGTTTTATGTTAATTAGAGAATAAATAAGTGGCCAACTGTAGTCTGTGGGCATATGTTGGTCAACTGTCTCTGTCTAATTATGTTGTAAGCCCACTGGGCAAGGGCCTCATTTAAATCTATGTTCTGGAAAGCATTTAGTGCTTCTACCGGGACCTGGGGAATGCAAGAGGGCAAATGGCTAAGGTTTAATAAGAAAGAAAAAACTTTAAATAATTGGTTTGTGAGTGTGAGTGTGTGTGTGTGTGTGTGTGTGTGTGTGTGTGTGTGTGTGAGTGTGTGTGTGTTGGGTATCTTGCAGATACTAATTACATATTTGAAGTGAAGAATGCAATTACTTTTTTTTTTGTGCCAGTCCTGAGGCTTAAACTCTGGGCCTCGGAGCTGTCCTGGAGCTTTTGTGCTTAAGGCCAGTGCTCTACCACTTGAGCCACAGCTCTACTTCTAGTTTTTGGTAGTTGGTTAGAAATAACAGTCTGGACTTTCTTGTCCTGGCTGGCTTTGAACTGCAGTCTTTAGATCTGAGATTCCTGAGTAGGTAGGATTACAGGCTTGAGCCACAGTTGCTTGGAGCGATTCCATTTTTAACTATGTAATGCTCTGTGTGCTGCTCTATGTAGCATAATAAGTGTTTGCAATGAATTCATATACAATGTAATAAAAAAGCAGCTCTATGTGTAGCTTTTAAATCAGATATAGTAATTTCAAAGGGATAGGCATAAAAGGCATTGACTCAGGTAATAGAGAGCACTCATATAATACACAATATAGTTTCCATGTGTGTGAATGTATTTTGCAAATAAGGATCAGTCAAATGAAAAAAGCAAAAGCAGTTTGTTTACTGTTGTAATAGGAGCATCTACCACCATCATTTACATTAGCAGGAAGAGAAACCATCACGCTTTAGATTAGGAAGGGCAGAAACCTTGAGCTGTGCTCACTCTGAAGGCTCTTGGTATGCAGACATTGTAGACAGGTTACTAGAAGTTGAACATCATATGTGATTGGTTAAGGGTATGTATTTGACTTTCTAGGAATTGATAAAAGTTAGGGAAGTTGTCGATTATAAATCCAGAGCTTGACCTTTTGTGCTGATTGTTGTTTTTTTTAATTATTGTGTCTACAAACTGCTATATTGAATTGAAATTACATTGTACAATTATTTAAAGATAATAAAAAGAAATTATATCTATGTATGTATGTATATATGCACATAGAGAAGAGAGAGAAAGAGAGAGAGAGAAAGAGAGAGAAGGAGGGAGAGAGAGAGAGAGTTTAGCTTCCTGGATCATCACTAGAGAAAGCAATCTACTTTTCTGCAAGCACAGACAGCAGCAGTAGGCTTCCTGGACTATTTATTATGGATTAAGTTTTTGTTTCCTGGGCAGGTTGTGGGACAAAGTTCTGTTTTTATGTGTGATTGTCCACTGTCTTTTCATATATTCAGTTACTCAGTATATTGTATAGATGTACTTATGTGTGTGTATTTTAATAGTATGTAATGTGAATGTGCTTTGAATTACACAAATAGGTATTGGAGTGTGATTAAAAGTCTGTAAGTACTGAGTGCTCTCTACTTTGAGGCTATAAATGTGTAATCCAAGCAAGTGTCTACTCATTTTTGCTCCTCTACCATTTCTTAAACTCTAACATGTCAGTTACTACAGTTTGTAGAATGATGACATGAAGTTCTATAAACAAACAATAAGAAAGTCTAAATAAAAATACAAATATTCAATTCAATGTGATACCTATCAATATCCCAACCTCATTCTTCAATGAAATAGAAGAGACAATCTAAAACTTCATATGGACCAATAAAAGACCCTGAATAGCAAAAACGATCCTTAACAGAAAGAACAGTGCTGGAAGAATATCAATACCAAATTTCAAACTCTACTACAAAGCCATAGTAATCAAAACAGCTTGGTACTGGCACAAGAAGAGACCTCAAGACCAATGGAATAGAATTGAAAACCCAGAATTGAACCCACAGACCTATAGCCACATAATCTTCTATAAGGGAGCTAAAAAAATAGAATGGAAGAAAGACAGCCTCTTCAGTAAATGGTGCTGGCAAAATTGGTTAAACACCTGTAGAAAATTAAAGCTAGATCCTTATATATCACCCTGCACCAGAATCAACTCCAAATGGATCAAAGACCTGGAAGTCAAAGCAGACACCCTGAGAACAGTACAGGACAGAATAGGAGAAACCCTAGGTCTCTTTGACACAGGCGGAAATTTAGATCCAGAAACACAACAAATCAAAGAAAGGTTGGACAAATGGGATTACATGATGCTGCAGAGCTTCTGCATGGCAAAGGACATAGCTAGCAAGATCAATAGAAAGTCCACAGATTGGGAGGAGATCTTCACTAGCCATACAATGGATAAGGGTCTCATATCTAAAATATACTTGGAACTCAAAATTTTAAATCCCCTAACAACAAATCCTCAAAGAAACAACAATAAATAAGTGGGCTAAAGACTTAAAGAGAAACTTCTCTGAAGAGGAAATAAGAATGGCCAATAGACACATGAAGAAATGCTCAACCTCTCTAGCCATAAAAGAAATGCAAATCAAAACAACATTGAGATTCCACCTCACCCCAGTTAGAATGGCTAAAACCAAGAACTCTAATAACAATAAATGCTGGAGGGGATGTGGCCAGAAGGGAACCCTACTGCATTGTTGGTGGGAGTGTAAACTTGTTCAACCACTTTAGAAAGCAGTATGGAGGTTCCTCAAAAGCCTCCACATAGAGCTCCCCTATGACCCAGCAATCCCACTTTTAGACATTTACCCAAATAATCACAAACAAGACCACACTAAAGCTACCAGCACAACTATGTTTATTGCAGCATCATTTACCATAGTTAACCCAGATGCCCCTCAGTAGATGAATGGATCAAAAAATGTGGCACATAATGGAATTCTATGCCTCTATCAGAAAGAATGACATCCCTCCCATTTGTTAGGAAATAGAAAGACTTGGGAAATTTTTTATTAAGGGAAGTAAGCCAGCCAGGCCCATGGTTTCCCTTATTTGCAATAACTAGTATATGTCTGGGACAAATAGAAAGGTCAAAAGCTATGTACATATGTCCAGATAAGATGAAGTAAAGCAAAATGAATCCCAAGACAGGGACACAAGTGTTTTTTTTTTTCTTTCTTACTATTGTTTCTAACATATTGATAAGATGATTTCTTTGTTGCTTTGTATGTTCCTCCCCCATGATATAACCCCTGTTTTCACTGTATTTGATGTTAGTATAATTTGGGGAGGGGAAGGTAAAAAACAAAATGTTTAAATAGGGATACAAGTTGATCCATTGTAACAATGAGATGTACAACACAATATGTTGAAAAACGAACTTTACAATTTGGAGGGGACCAGACTGTAGTTGTAGAATTGGGAGGGAAGGGATGGTAGGGGAAAAACAACGGAGGAGGCAACAATGCTTGATAAGAAATGTACTCATTATCCTGCTCATGTAACTGTAACCCCTCTGGACAGTATTTTCACAAGTAAAAAAATCTTATTAAAAATACAAATATTCGTACCAAGTGTGAGGTTCATCAAAAATCCTAGCACTTTGGAGGTTGAAGCAGGAAGATTATGAATCCAAGCCAATCTGGGGCAAGTAGTGAATTCTTATTTCAAAAAGATATTAATTAACTAAAATAATCATATTAATTTGTGTTTCTAATTTGTGTTTCTATGTGTCTTTTAGGATTATTTCTTTTCTGAATGGCATTAGCCACTCATCCACTTGTTTCTTTGAATTCTTTTTGTGTGTGTGCGCGCCAATCCTGGACCTTGAACTGAGGGCCTGGGTACAGGTCTTAGTTGTATTGCTGGTGCTCAATCATTTGAGCCACCCAAGTCTATTTCTGGCATTTTGGTGATTAATTGGAGATAAGAGTAATCAAAACCTGTCCAGCTAGGAAAGTCAATAGGACTCATAGCTCCAATTAACTACCAGAAAACTAGAAGTGACGTTATGGCTTAAAGTAGTAGAGCTCTAGCCTTGAGTAAAAAGAGTTCAGGGATAGCACTCAGGCCCTGAGTTTAAGCCCCATGACTATCAAATAATGAACAAACAAACAACAGCAACAACAACAAAAAACCCCACCATGTTCATTGTATACATACTCAGTTGATTGGTTGGTTGTTATTGGGTCCAAACTCAGGGTTTTATGTTTTTTAGGTAGGCCCTCTACCACTTGAGTCATGCCTCTACCCCGTTGTGCTTGTTTTATCTTTGATAACAGCTCTGACTTTATGCCCATAGTCAGTCCGGAAGTGACATTGTAGCTCAAGCTCAAGTGGTAGAGTATTAGCCTTGAGCTAAAGAGCTGAGGGACAGTGCCCAGGCCAGGAGTTCAAGCCCCATGACTGACAAAAAAAAAAAAAGTACAATGTGGGGCACCTTGGCTCACACCTGTAATCCTAGCTACTCACCAGACTGAGATCTAAGGATCCTGGTCCAAAACCAGCCCAGGCAGTAAAGTCCATGAGACTTTTATCTTCAATTAATTAACCAAAAAGGGCAGAAATAATAGGTGTGGCTCAAGTAGTAGAGAGCTAGCCTAGAGCAAAAAGGCTCAGAGACAGTGCCTAGACTCTGATTTTAAGCCCCAGACTGGCAACCACCCCACCTCCCTAGAATAAAAACAAGAAATCAAGCAAGCAAGCAATAAAATGTGTAGTCTAAAACTTTTACGTTTTCCCTCCATTGCTCTTAAAGCCAAATTCCTATTTTCTTCCATGGATCATGGATGCCACTCAGTGGAAACCCTCTACAGATGCTCAGCAGAATTTGTACAGACAGAGTTTTGAAAAAGGTGGGCCGTGGTTTGGCTATTTCCTTCTTTTATATTTGTAGAGTTTGAAGCAGAGATTTAAAGTGATTAAAGCATTTTATTTACTTAGTGAATTCCTTTCGTGACTATTGGAAGCAGCAAACCTCATTAAGGGCCACTGGCTTCCAGATTAAAGGTTTAGCATTCCAGAAATAATCCAGAAGAAAAAAAAAAGCCAAATCCCAAAGTCAATCAAGCCCCTAAGTTATTTTTTTTTTAAATCAACTCTTGGCTTGTTTTTGCAACTCTATCTTTGCCTTACTCTCATTCTACGATCTTTTCTTTATGGTCTTTGTTGCTTAACATTGTGTTTTATCACTCCCTATTTATTCTTTTAAACGTGACACCCTATTTTGGTATATTTTCTCAGTTATAGAAGCTACCTCTAGTCACTTGCTACAACAAAGACTAGCATTACCCTAGCTGATGACTCTTGAGCATTTACTAACTGCAATCCTGCCAGAGCCCTCCCGCACACCATAATTCATCTTCTTCACACTGCAGTCAGATATGTGTCTGTGCTGTCTCAGGCTTTCTCTATTCTTTATGCTTCTTTGACTCCATCTGGTGAAGCTTTTACTACATTTTATCTTACTAGCTCCTGAACTGCACAATTGTTAAACTACTAAAGTTAGTCTAATCCCTATCTATAATTTCTCATGGTATTTATGCCCTCCCAGGTCATGTTGAGAATGCTTTCCTCACACCATTTTAAAGGTATATAGTTTTTCTTCATCTGTAATTTTTTATTTTTGTAAAAAGTCATTCTCGTCTTGGGAAGGGAAGTGGGTGCAGTGGCTCACATCTATAATCCTTCAGGAGGTTGAGATCTGAGAATCGTGATTCAAAGCCAGCCTGGATAGGAAAGTTTGTGAAACTCTAATCCCCAATCAACTACTTAAAAGCCAGAAATGGAGCTGTAACTCAAAGTGGTAAAGCACTAGCCTTGGGCACAAAAGCTCAGGGACGGTGCCCAGACCCTGAGTTCAAGCCCTAGGTCTGGCACTAAAGAACTCCACCATCATCCTCATAAACCTTATAAGATCCAGCTTAAAACAATCCTTTACCGCTCTACCTCTGTGTCCGTTATCTAGCCAATATCTATCCATCCATCTTCTATCTTCCATCTCCCTACTTATCTCAATAAGTGACTGTTTTAGATATTTATTTACTACCTTTCCATTTAAATAGAAGTTTCTAGACATTGACATTAAAATGATTTATTGCAACTTTAATATAGACATACTATCTAAAGAGAAATTCATTCTTTTTTTTTTCTGACATCCTTTGTCGTTAGCATTTGACCATTCGAAATGAATGAAATAGACATTGCTGAGAGTTCTTGACTGATGTCATCTAAGTAGTAAATAAAGCCAGGGTACTTCTTCTGGTTTTGGTTTATTGTTTTGTCACATATTGTATCTTTCAATATTTATATTGCTATTTTTCTACAATTCCACTAAAATGCAAAATGTTAAAAGCAGAGATTTGGATCTGTTTGGTGTAAAGTTGTATCTGGAGCAATCAATGCTCTGTCTTTAGTGAGTTCCCTCTCTGTCTCTTTCTCTTTCCCTCACTCCCTCTCTCCCTATATATAAAGATGGATATACAGACATACATATATATGTGTCTATGTATATGTTATATATGTATCAAATAATCAGTGAGTAAGTAAAGGCCATAACATAGGATTTGTTATTGAACCATCATGTTTATATGAATACAAGTGATCCAAACCACAATTTATCCATAGCAAATTTCAAATATCAAGTGTTGTTTATTGTATAATTTTGAATTGTTTTAAAATTTTGGAAAATTTAGATTAAAATGGTGAAAAATCAGTTCTTTGTTGGTAGCAAATAGATAGACCAGAAATATGCTAGATCTTAAGTTCAGCCTTGATAGCAGCAAGCATCCACCAAACTAAAAATATGTTTTAGAATATTTTACTTACTGGTAGTAAAACACAGTCCATGGGATACATTTGACAAACATCATAAGAAAAAAATTGAAAATAAACAACTCCACAAACACATTTTTTATTTTACTCAAAAAGAATTAATTAAGGGAAATACAAATTAGTCTACAAGATTTGCAGTATTTTAAAAATTAACTTGACAGAGCCAAGCATCTTTCTGGGAATTTGTGGTTTTGATCTTTCTCTAGAGATCTTCATTTTAAAAATTATTTCAAACATTGTGGTGATTTATTTTAAAATATAAGGATTTAAGAGTAAAATCTATTATGATATCTATTTAATGATAGCATACTGTTTCCATGAGTTTGCATTTTTAAATGCTGATTAAAAAATGGCACATCCATAAATCTTAAATAGTACATTTGTGTTAATAAGACATAATTTTCCAATGATTGTTTAGCAAAAACTAAAACAAGACCATACACTGTCAAAAAAAGAAAGTAATATCTACTGGAAACAAAAATTACTTGCTTTTCTAATTACTAAGAGAATAAAATATTTTATAATACTACATGTAATTCAAAATACTGAATATATTTATTATACAAATACTATGCAACTAACTTGGTTCAAGGCATATTGGTTCTACTTGTGTGATTTCTTTCCCTTCTCCTTTTATTTTATTTATGGTGTGTGTGTGTGTGTGTGTGTGTGTGTGTGTGTGTGTGTGTGTGTACGTGTTGCCATTTATTTAGTATTAAAGACTGGAAACCGAGGACCTTAATTTCTTTAATTTCTTTTCTCTGGGGAAACTGAGCCAACAAATAATATTACAAAGACAATGAGCTCTAAGTTGCAACATGGTATGTTTTTTAATGCTAGATTGTTTAAAAATTTGAAAAAAAAATTTTGAATGGTTCTAGAATGAGCTTCTGCATCGTTATCAAATTTCTTTTGGTTATTTCTTATTTGTTTACCACAACCAAATTTACTCAATCTATAAATACCAAATGAATTATTCCCATATACCAGACACAAAAATATCAATGTATAAGTGGTATTTAGCAAGTTAGGGAAAGCCTGTTCTTTGAGTTCTGACAGTAAGTAAGAGATTAAGTAATGCAATACTATGTTTTTATTTTATAGAGTTAATAGAGTATCATATATGACATTGAATTTAATTAATAACTCCCCCTTCTATTCCTTACTCTTTTTGTCTTCATGAGTAGTATCTTCCATGTTTACTAATAAAGAGTAAACTTAATATGCCCTAAGAGAAAATAAAACCCTTTCTCTCATGGACAAATTACATAATCTGTAAATAATCACAAACATTAGGAAATCTATTGTCAGTTATAAATGGAGGATAGACATCATTGCTCTTTTACATGGAGTTTCACAAATCTTGATAAAAATCATTTAAATGTGAATAATATTTCAAATGACTTGTAAAGACTGTCTAAAGGAAAACAAAGAGCCCTATATCCTTGATGCTGATCAATCAATTTATCCCCGAGGGAATAATATTAGTGTGTCACCTCTGTGAATCTTCCTTGGTGATTTGGCTTATATAATAATAATAATAATAATCACTATAAATCTGTCCTTATTGATTACATGAGCCTATATTAAAATCAGCACTTATCATCAATTGATTACTCCATTCAAAGTTAGTTGGAAAAGCATTAATACATTGGCTCAATTAAAAGAGAAAAAGAGAGAGAGAAAGTTCTCTTCATCAGTTAGCTTTCTTTAGGAATGGACTCAATGCCTAGTGAATGATGGAATAATTAGGCCATCTACTGGCGAGTGACATGTGGGCATGTCATTAATTTCTGCATCCTAATTCAACTACAGCTCAACATCCACATTGTACTTAAGAGTCACAGGTTGTTGATTAGTAGGTGAAACAAAGGATTTTTTGTTTTTCATGCTCCCTATCAATAAGTGATCTTCTGTGTTTAATATTTTCTTAAAGGAAGAATTTGACTTCTTAACTTTAAGGGGTAGAGGCTACATTAATAAGTTTGCATAATTCACTTGTATCATTTATGTTCACAAATACTTACTGTAGGTTTGCTAAGTGTAGTGCATTAGAGAGTCAGCAGAATATGAGATCTGCCTTTCTCTTACAGAACTATTATCCTAAACAGAGAGGTGTTGAACTAAATGGCAAAATCTTAGTAGAAGGTATGTTCCTTAAAGAATACAAAAAATAGGAAGGGCGAGTTGGCTAAGATAGAAGCACACAACTTACATCATGCAAAAGTATCCATTATTTTGTATTTGCTCATAAAACAAGAAAAATGCAAAGAAAAGCCAAAGAAAATTGGTAAGTGTAAAGATCTATTAAACAAAACAAAATGAATAGAAAAGACTTAGCTGCCAAGTTTTATGCCATAGTAAAAGTTAGTACCAAAAGTATGATTTGTTTCCATTTTGGTTTTTAGAGAGAAAAACAAAAAATATCTTGAATCTTTGTTTGGGAAAGTGTTAACTAATTATTGTGATAACTTATGCACTCTGGAGGATTCTTGTCCCTGCAAATTTGATCTTCATTCCAATGATCTTCCCAATTGTTAGTAATTCATGGAAATAGCTAGAGATTTTAGTATACTATTCATCAAGCAATAATAAATAACTCTCCTTTCAATGTAAAGAAGGAGTATTCCAGGTGAAGGGATATCTGCATTAGATAATGCTAAGATAGCTCACAGTGTTACTGTAAAGTTTGTGTTGATCTAATTCTCCAAGTTCGTTGACTACTTCAGTTTCCCAGGGACTTCAGCTTGGTACCATACCCACAAACGCACATGTATATGCACACATTCTCTCTCTCTCCCTCTCTCTTTCTCTCCCTCACTTCACCCCCCTTGCGAGTTCATTTCTAGTTCACAGGATGCTGCAGCAGAAACAAATTATCCAATTAATATCCAAATTGCCTAATTAATACCCGAATTGCCTAATTAATACTCAGATCACCCAGTTAACATCAGTTCTGAAAAGTTACATGCGGCTCCCAATATCCTGTGATTCTTTGCACGCTTCCTGCTGCTCGTATTTTTCCTCACAAGCAACTCACGCTTCAGCCATAGACGTTAATAAATCTTTTTTATTCATTCATTTAAAGGCACTAAACTCTGCAAATCTTTATTGCTTGGTGGCGATGTGCTTGGTTCTTTTTGGATTTCTGAAGCAACCACAGCACATCCACTGAGAGGAGAGAAGGGAGAGGTGATCCCCCGGGAATTTCCTTTTCCAGTCCACTTTTATCTATATAAGGAAGAACTATTTTCTAACAAGTGTCATCTTAAAATATATCCTGAAGCCAGGTGGCAGTGGCTTACGCCTGTAATCCTAACTACTCAGGAGGCTGAGATCTGGGAACTGCAGTCAGTTTGAAGCCAGCTTAAGCAAGAAAATCTGTGAGACTCTTATCTACAATTAACCACCAAAACATCTGGAAGTGGAGCTGTAGCTCAAATGGCAGAGCACTAGCCTTGAGCAAAAAACTCTCAGAGACAGTGCCCAGGCCCTGAGTTCAAGCTTCACAACACACACGTGCACGCAATTTCCTGAACTGGGTCTGAAATGGAGACATTAGAATTATGGAACTTGTGTTTTTAGTGAGTGAAGTACTGAGGCAAAAATGACAACAACTTCCAGACTCTTTCGTGAACCTGCATCACCTGTAGAACTGCTGGCCACCTGTTGCAGTCACATGCAGACCCCACCCACCCAGCTACCCAGCCTGGTTGTTATGGCAATAAGCATGGGATCTGGAGTGTGGTGAGGGAAGTGCATCATGGGAGAGCAGCTGCCTCAGAGCTTTGAGGTTCGAGCCAATTGATTGTCATGAGCGCTCAGGGACACCAGGGAGGTGAGTGCTGCTCTGAGTTATCAATGGAAGGATTTCATGGGCAAAGTGGGTGACTTTTATGGTCCTTGAGTGTACTGGTCATTTTAATGACAGGAAGAGACAATTGGCTGAGCTCAATCGAGTATAGTCCCCTATGTCTTACAGATTTCCCAGCACCAACAGTGTTGGGAAGGTTGGGCACAACACTTCCACTTCTCCACTCTGAGCCTCATTACTTCATTTAGAGACCTTTTAAAATTGTTGTCATAGAGAGATGATGACAATACCTACTTTGGCGAGTGGCGCTAAGACTAAAGTAATGCATATGAATATACATTGATTTATTATAGCATCATATAAAAGTAAAGTTTATTAAGCATTAGAAAGCTATTTTAGACTGTCAATACATGAATATATATGTACTAATATTGGCAGTTTAGTGGCCCAAATAAAATGCTAATTATCTTTAAAATAATCCTGTTTACAGCAAACAGTTAATATGACTTGTAAATGCAAGTTACATATATAGAATTTTCTTTTGTTTTGTTTTGCAATACTGGGGCTTGATCTAAAGACTCTGGATTTGTTAAGCAAGTGCTCTACCACTTAAGCCACACCCCCAGTCCTTTTTGCTTTTAAGGTCTTTCAAATGAGGTAAGGGCTCATATTTTTTCCAGGGTCAGTCTTGCATAGTAATCCTCTTACCTTTGCTTCCCAAAAAGCTGGCATTATTGGAATAAGCCAACACACACACACACACACACACACACACACACATACAGCATGCATATACATGGCACCTTATATAGAGAGACATATATATTGACATATATATAGTAACTATATGTATTTCATCCCTATAGAGTTAATGGATAATTTCAGTTCAAATGAAACAAAAATGTGTATTTTTGACACACATTTCAGTATTTTTTGTTGCCCACTTGGACAAAAGTTCCAACTCCTAAATCAGAACAATAATTCTTTTTGTGGGGAGGGGGTCCGGTTGTGGGGCTTGAACTCTGGGCCTGGGCGCTGTCCCTCAGCTCTTCAGCTCAAGGCTAGCACTCTACCACTTGAGCCACAGCACCACTTCCGGCTTTTTTCTTTTTGCTTATGTGGTGCTGAGGAATCGAACCCAGGGCCTCATGCATGCAAGGCAAGCACTCTACCACTGAGCTACCTTCCCAGCCCCAGAACAATAATTTTATGCTTATCACCTTCACCATCTTTTAATTACAGTCTTCCAGTTTTTATCTAGTCTATGTTCTATTATTCTTTTGTGTCTTTTAACAAGTCAATTCCTAGTTTAAACTTATTATTCTAGTTCTTTTATCTTTTTCATGAAAATAGTCCCAATTCGTATCATTTTCTCAGGAAAGATACCTTTACATGCCTAGAAGGATTGAGTCATGGTCTTCTCTGTAGATATTCCAGTCTCTACTAAATACCAACCATTGTTTGACAGATACTTATTCATACAAATGTTCCTACTTAATCTCTTAAAAGATTTAATCTCATTAATTCTTATTTGGCAAATATTCATTTATATGACTATTCCTACATAACCTCTTAAAACAGGTTGATGTAGATCTTTTTTATCTCTAATGCCTAACACGTCACAGATCTTACTCTAATTAATAACTATATGCCTCTTTAAAGGGAATCTTCTAGTAATTTATTAGAATGAGTCTCAAGTTTACCCTTTTTTTATTTGTAAAGTTGTAGGGGAAAAGGGGCAAGAAAAGACAAGTAAGATGATGGCTCTGGCTGCGGGTATATCTAGTCCTGCCCCCAAGTCTCTGTGACAGCAGAGTAAGTCTCTTTTCCACTGTACAGTGAGGGATTACAGAAACCCAAGGGGCAGAAGAAATTGATGAAGTGTCATGGCGAGGGTAGTTAACATTCTCTTTAAGGCTACTGGCTAATCTAAATGGACTGGTCAACAAAACTAGGGAGGATGAATGAAGTTACTGATGTGGCCACTGTGCATTTAAGGTGAAGTTTTTACAGAAACAAGAATGCTGCATGCAGGCTGCCAGCAATTAACATTCATAGTTGACTTAGCATATTTAGTGTTTTTGAACCTGAACTTAAAAGGTTATTTCCATCTGCAAGTTTCTTCTAGCGGGAATAGATGACTAGACTATGAGTAAACTTCAATTATCTGTGACTACAGGTACTTCACCCAAGATGGAATTCTTATCTTGTTATGAACATAGTGACATATTATAATATAATTACCTAAAGATTTGACAAAATTATATGTCATTTTTCATAACATATATAGATTTTTTTCTGAAAAGTAAAAATGGCTATTAAGATTGAACTCTCCAATTTGGAAAGAAATATTTTATCATTGATCTTATTAACATAATAATTGGAATCAGATTCTCTTATGGCATTTTTGTGCACACATATAATGTACTTTCAAGCTGCTTTTGCTACTGGCTTCTTCCTCTTCCCCTTTCCTGGTCTTTTTCCCGTTTTTTAAAATCTAGATTCAGCCTGAAAGAAATCATACTATATGTCTTTCTGACTTCAGCTTACTTTTATTAACAAAGAAATACTTGATTAAATAAAGGAGGGTAACAAATTACATTTAGAAGTGATTTTATGGCTACTCAGAAACTTAGAGGCTTTCTGAAATGTCTTCTAGAAAGACAGAGAAATTTAAAAAAATATTAACTTCTAAAAAGAAATCACAGTGTAACCAGGGTCACATGATCACATTTATATGTTGTAGAAAGTAGTATTTAAAAAATAATAAAAGAATAGAAATTGGAGGAATGAAAGATTCTTGTAGATAAAACTAGAGTCAAGTAGCTTTCATTGAAGTCATTATTTGCACTTAGCCTGAAAATATAGGTAAGATTGGAGATACATAAAATGAGTGAAAAGATTGTAATCTTCAGAAATTATCAGTTAAATAATTTTATGTAAGATCAGTATGGTAGCACACAGAAGCTGAGACATGAAGTTCTTCAAAGAAGCGACACCAGAACATTTCCTAATGCAGAAATGCCAAGACCAATGCTCAGTATTCTTTTCTTAAACAATTGTCATCAAAATGAATGCCCATTGATCATTTTCAAACACTGACACACTTTTTACACTGTTGAGAATTTTAGACACTGTACTTGATTGGACTATCTTTCATCAGGGGAAAGATAAAATGAATGTCTCAATGAGATTACGTCTAATGTAGAATGGAGACTCCCAAAGAAAATAGGACGTGCTGTATCAAAAAGAAAGGTCATCAATACTGAGGATTAAAAACAAACCCCAACTTTCCACAAAGATAAATAATGTTGGCCCCTGTAAAAGGGGGTCAATTTAATACAAACATCCCCTTGGTTTTACAAAAAAAAAAGTGACAGAGGTAAGGTGTATGCTTTATCTTTATGGTCATAATTCACCTCCCTGCGGTATGGTGATAAGAAATGTGTCAGTTCTTCCAGGCGTAGAAACCAAAAAATTGGGGAGCCATACAATGTCACAAGCCCCTCCACCCCTAAGTTCTAGAATGGTTCTTCTCTTCCTGTAGATCCGACATAGGTTTCTGACAGTAGGAACGACAGAAAAAAAAAAAAAAACCGTGATCCTGAGTATGAGAGAATATATGAATTCATGCCAAAGATTAATAACATTCATTAATTTTCTTATTGGGATTAATTTTCCTTCAGCACTCCAGGGGAATGAGTAAAGATCAAGCTAGAGATTTTGTCATGTTCTTTGTTTCTCTCTTTCCTCTCACTACCTTGAAAGAAAATCCTCCCTAACAAAGAGTTTTACTGTCTCCTGATCTCAGTGGGATGGTTTATTACTTAGTGTGCCGGATTTAGAATGGAGCTATAAAAAAAAGAAACAGTGCTTGTCTGGATCTTTACATGTCCATTGTTCCAGTTTCCTCTGCGATCCTACAGAACTGTGACTATAATGTGTTTGTGCTGGTATTTTTAGGTTCTGTTAATGGTAGATACTGAATAAACATTTTAATAACTAAATTTATAAGCACAGTGGGTGTTGTTAAAGTTTCCTCCAGTGGTTTTCTATAATCAAATACAATATCAAACAACAAAACAAAATAACTAACTTACCATTGTGGACTGCAGAGGAGAGAAGACAATGGAAGGATTTCCTGTGGTATAATCTGAAATGTAGCAATCATCTGTAAGAAAACTATGGAAATAGCTTCCATCTTAATAACATAAATTGTGCAGGGGCCCTAAACCAGATAGATTGTAACTATGAAGGATTATTTTTGTTACATTAAAGCAAAGTGGGTATTAATAGTTTTGCAAATAAAAGGTGCATGCAGGTTTTTAACAAAGAACATCTTCTAGATTGATGGACCCAAAATAGCCTATAATGTCCTTAAATATGCATTATGGAACTCACTGGCTTGCTTTAGGATATACACTGGAGATAGTTATGGCCATAAGTATACCCATCATTTATTTTAAAGATATTTTTCGAACAGGAGTTGACTAAAATAGTTGATTATTGAAAACACTGATTACTAGAAACATAAAAATGGGCTGATTATAATGTCCTATTTTCTTGTTTTTACAATATAATTAAAATTTACTTTAAAATTATTATTTTATCTGTTATTGAATATTTGTTGAAATTTAGTGATGTAGAAGTAGAGGAATTATAGTAGTGGGAAAGGGACAGATACCACCTTCAATAGGTTCATGGCATTCAAAGTGAACATTGCAAACAGCTCTAAGATGGCAGACATAAAAGGAGACCAAATATGGGCATTCCAAATAACCTTGTTCTATCATTATTGGTTTAGAACACTGCTCATTGTAAGGTTTAATGTCAAGTTCACCATACATTCAACAGTAAGAGAAATTTTAATAGTGACAATAATTCTGTTTTCACCAAAGTTGAGTGGTGATGCTCTTCTGACTTCTTTTTTCCAGCCAGGGCCTCCCTTACCTTTATAATCTGCCCTTGACTCACCTTGTCTGGTTTTAGCAAGAAGGCATCAAATGCCCTGAGATTCAGATGATCTGTTATTACAATCTGCAGCCCTAAATTTCTGCACTACACTAAAAATGAAAAGAAGCACAATTACTTGCAACATTCATTGAATTCTATAATCTAAACCTTATGTTTATATTTGTAATGAGGAGCAAAGAGAAGAAAGTGATTTTATCTTTCAGGGTTAAAACTCAGCCTTTAGTGGTGATATTATTGAGAGGGCTGGAAAGGGGGCAAGCATGGACTATTTACTCTTAACCTGCAGTTAAAGTCTGTATACATCTCTATCTCTATCTTATATATCACAATAGTAAACACAGTAGCAGAGATGCAAAAGGTTAAAAATAATGCAGGTATGGCAGGTTGATAATTGCTCAGCAGTAAGTCTATAAGCATATCTTGAAATATGAAGTAAGACTTCAACTCAAGATTTTTATCATGACATGAAGACCATTTCAGTTTTAACCAAAAAAGGATATGAGCACACGTTTTTAGCCCAATAAGTTTGGGAATTTTGTCAGAAAGCCAAGTAAAAAGAAAATCTGCTTTGAATGTATAAACGTGGCCTTTTTACTTCTTGAACCGTATTTTTTTTTCAAGGAATATCCAAACTTTGTTTGAAGATTTTTTTTTTGAAGATTCTTGTTCCTTTAAATAAAACAAGAAAAAGAAACCACAAGCAGCATAGATATTTGTCTGAGGAATAATTCTACTTTCTTTCCATACAGGAACTCTTCTCATATGTTAAGCTTATGACCTTCCTGATAAATGTTTAACCTCTCTAAGGTAAGTGATACATAGACTATTAGATGGTAAGCATGAAATGACCTGAAGGTCTTATAGACTATTCTCTCTGAAATTTTCCAAACTAAGTTATATTTTAAAGTCATTCATTAATCAAACAGGTATCTTTCACAGCTCATGGTATGGAGAATTAAAATAAATAAAATTCAGAAGATATTAATATCTAACCTCAATGCAATAATAATCTTGATAGAAAAAACATGACAGACCTGAAGTAAAATGACTTTACTAAAATTTGAAGATAACAGGTTAGTGAGAGCACTTTCCCTTCACAAATAAATAACTGCAAACTTTTCTAAATGAAATAATTGCCTCAGAATCACATAAGAAACAAGAGGTAGGACAGAAGTAACAAACTGAAAAGCTGGGAAGGTGGCTCAGTGGTAGAGTGCTTGCCTTGCATGCCTGAGGTCCTAGGTTCAAAACTCCTAATACTTGCTAGGACCTTCCCATACCTCAACAACATTGATGGTAATTGATTTTAAGTTTCATTTTGCTCAGACCCCCCAAAAAAAATCAAACCCTCCTTATGGAAATTATAATATTAATGAATTTCATAAGCATTTGTAAGGATGAGCAAAGATGGTTTGATCCTCCAGGCCATCACATCCCTTTTAGAGTAATCTGAAAATGGTCTCAGCCTCTTCCTCCTCCTCCTTTCAGAGTAACGGGTGTGTATTTACAATTGTCAGTGCAATTACACAGCTCTTCTCATGAATATTACCTTGTTGCCCTGCTCCTATGATTGTAGAAACTCCATCATTGCTTTCCCAGCCAGATCTACCTACAATTTCTTCTCCCGCAGATTTACAAGAAACAAATCAGTCATGCTACTTCCTTGTTTTAACGGCTTCCATGGTGCCCTTTCACGGGCTAAATTCAAGGTCCTTTTGCTGACATACAGCACTCTCCATGATTGTGCCCTCTGTATTTCTCTCAGTGCCATCTTGCCGTCTCTCCCTGCTGTCCTTCCCTCATCAATAATAAGGGTGCGCACACTTCTAATTCTGTAGGTCCATGCTTTCCAGACGGCTGTGTGTGTGACCCCAGAAGCAGGTGGAGCAGAGTCCTGCACTGGGTATTTCAAAAGCCAATGTGAGACTTTTTCAAGTATTTTGACAACCATCAAACTAGACATCTTTCAGTTAGGTAGTAAGTTAAACAAAAGCACAAATGGAGACAGAATACGTTAGTCATTGAAATTCGAAACTAGGGGGGAAAAACTCTCCTTGAAGACTATTTAAAGAAAAGGAACCCATGTGGGGAGAGGAGGATAAGAACATCCATTAACCTCATCAGAGACAATTTCAGTAAGATGAAAAATAAAAAGAGCCAAATGTCAGCGGCTGACACCTGAAATCCTAGCTACTCAGGAGGCTGAGATCTGAGCATAGCGGTTCAAAGCCAGCCCAGGCAGAAAAGGCCCCATGAGACTCTTATCTCCAATTAACCATCAGAAAACAGGGAGGGGTGCTGCAGTTCGAGTGGCAGAGTGTTAGCCTTAAGCAAAAAGAGCTAAGAGACAGCACCCAGGCCCTGAATTCAAAACCCCGCGACCAACAAGATAGATAGATAGATAGATAGATAGATAGATAGATAGATAGATAGATAGATAGATAGATAGATAGATAGATAGATTAGATAGATAGATAGATAGATAGATAGATAGATAGATAGAGATTAAAATTAAAAAGACACATTATTCAATAAACACTTATTAACTTGTTCTAGTTCTAGGTTCTGGTTGATATACTAAGTATAGAATTGTACCTTGAAGACAGCTCTTATTCTCATGAGGTAATCATGTTAGAGATAAAAGGACAATATCTAAATAAACTAATGAAGAGCAACTTATTGTGTTCATCCTTAAAGATAAAAGAGTAGAATAAGATAGAAAGTAAGGATTTTTCTAATTCCTTCTATAGGTGGGTTATTTAAAACATTCCTCCTTTCACTGCAGATATTTTTCTGGGAGAGGTTGTAATGGAGTTAAATTCAAGGAAGAATTGCTTTCAGGATCTGCTAAGAAATAAGACTCTGGCTGCTTTTGTAAGAAATATTTTCTTGGAGGAACATTAGACAAAAAACACTGGCTTGTTAATTACTGTGGATGATAAGGAAGATTATCATATCCTCTTTATCTTTTCTTTGTTGTTGTTGTTGTTTTTGTGGGGGGAGTCGATCCTAGGGCTTGAACTCAGGGCTTGGGCACTGTCCCTGAGCTATTGTGCTCAAGGCTAGTGCTCTACTACTTGAATCATAATTCCACTTTGTTCGTGGTTAATCTCACATCTCACAGACTTTCCTGACCAGACTGGCTTCACACCATAATCCTCAGATCTATCTCAGCCTTCTCAGTAGCTAGAATAACAGATATCAGCCACTGGCACTCAGCGATAGTCATCTAATTTATTATGTCTTTTATGATATAATCTTTATACATTTGGTCTTGAACCAAATTGGGAAGTAGACAGAAGGCATATTCATTTCTTTGCTTTCTCTCGGATGTAAAAGACTGTCTTCATTGATTATGTTAGTATCAGTTTTCATCAAGTCAATAGTTACAGTTAGCTAGTAAATTTGGAAGAAACAATTCATGGGAAAAATCAACCAGAGCAAGAATTCTAAAATACTTATGAGAGAAAGGGAAATAAGGCGAAAGAGAAAGGATTCAAAACAAAAGAGAAAGAAAAGGCGCTTCAACTTCCATATATCATTTCAGTGACAGATCCATTTGATCTCCATTAGTAGAAATGCTCACGTGTGTTACCAGATCTTCCATTAGATAGGAGCATTTCCATCTTGGTCACTGATAAAGGGACAGAAAAATTAATGGAATAAGAAACCTTAATGCTATTAATGAAGGAATGAGATGAAATGTTCACTATGTCTATACAAAGCTTCAGAAACTGATGATTTTGAAAACAAGTTCTTACTGTTCAGGAAACTGCTTGAAAGGGGAAGCCATGTTGGTAAATTAATATTTTGGACAGATTCAGAAATAAATTTTTCGAAGATTCTTTCTTGATAGCTGGCTGCAAGAAGAAATGATGAACACTCATATCCTGTCTTCTCCATGCCCTTCCCCCACTCCTAGACCTGGAAATAGTTTTGATAGCTTGAAAAAAAAATAAAGTGTCCAAAGCATCTCCTGCTGGATTGAAAGGCAATCCTCAGGCCACGTGAAAGAGGATTAGCAGAGCCCCCAGAAAAAGCAGGTCTGGAATTTGCTTCCAAAGCTGCAAGTAGAAAAGGTGAGTCAAGGCTGTGTGTTTGTCAAGTCAGGAACTGTGCACAAGAGCTCAGCCTTGCAATATTTACAAAATGAAAAAAAAAAGTAAAATAAACCTATTGCTATGGGAAATATGTCATTTCAGATTTAGAGAAAGGACAAAAAAAAAAATGCTTTAATGGCTGGTACCTCTTTGCCAGGACCAAAATAAAAATCTGTGTTCTGTAACTGTGTTCGTTATTTGCCTTTAAAAAAAAAAAGGTAACCATTATCTTTATTATGGTAAACACATTCATTGAGCTGTTTCTCAGCAGCAGGACCTCAATTATCGGAGCAAATGGAATAGTAGAACCTTTGATAAATGTCAGGGTGGATCTTTCGTTATATATTTTTCATGCAAACACAGTGAGATGGTTAATTTGCCTGGAGGAGAATTTTGCCAGTTTGCTTCCTCCCGCATATCCCCTGATGCTTTGCAGAGAACATGGGCAGGAAATGATTATTTCTGTCTGTAGCTGTGATTCTTTCTCCACCGCCCGCATCCCCTTGCCTGCATCCTGGGAATTGGAAAAAGAAAATGAGAGATATGGAATTTCCTCTGAGACTTATGATCTTCTACTGCCATCTATGGATGCCTTTATTTCTGACTTATCTGGGAAATTTTTAGTAAGGGCTAAGCCATTCCTAATATTTTATATTAAATTATTGAGCCCCTTGAATTTTTAGTTCATAGGAAATAATGGTAAGCAATGATTTTCAGCTAAGCAAAATAAATGTAATTAACAAATTAAATGCTTATCTATCTGGATTTGGAATGGAATCCCAGAATTATTTTTGTCCATTTTTTTCTTTTCTTTTCTTTCCTTTTTCTTTCTTTCTTTCTTTCTTTCTTTCTTTCTTTCTTTCTACTTTCTTTTTTGCAGGGAGGGCATTTTTGTTAAGTCTGAACTATCAGAGTGGAATTAATCAAAATTTGATAATTCCTTTAATATTAGATTTACTCAAGTATCTAAGACTAGTAGTGAAGAAAACATATGGAAATTAGTTCCCTATTTTTTCAATTTTTTTTTCTTTTAATTACCAAAGTACCTGTGGCTCACACCTGTAATCCTAACTACTCAAGGGGCTGAGATCTGAAGATTGCAGTTTGAAGCCATCCCAGGCAGAAAAGTCCATGAGAGTCTTCTCTTTGATTAGCCACAAAAAAAGCCAGAAATGATCTGTGGCTCAAGTTGTATAGTACTAACCTTGAACAAGAAAGCTCCAGCCTAGAGTCTAGGCCTCAAGTTCACACCTCAGTACTGGCACCAAAAAAAAAAAAATTAAAATGTAATGTTTTTATCTTAAGATGCATGAAAACTTAGAGAATTTCCTATCTATTTATTTATATCTCTCTCTATCTACTATCTATCTATCTAAATATCTCTTGTTTGTACAAATTATGCCACCACTAATATTTTGTTCAAATAAGAAAAGTGAAAGTTAGGAATGAGCAACTATCTAATGCCTGTGTTGTTGTAGGTTAGGTAAGAAATCCCACTCTTCTGTAGTTTGATAGTGTCATCTGTTCTGAATTATAAGAATAATTTTATGTGCATAGACAAAGAAATACCTGCTTTAAAAATCTAAATTCTAAGCTCCCAGAGCAGAGTATAAAATTTCTGGCTTACACTGATCGTTAAACATTAAAACAAAGTAAGGTTTCCATGTGGAACACATGTGTTGAAAAGACATTTTGCTAAAGTTGTAATTCTTGACTCGTGCCTGGCAGTGTTTTGACAGTACATTCTTATCATGTCAGGACAGGCTCTGATTCACAACTGCTGATCAGCTGCAGAAAACTAGAGAGCCCGTGGCTATTCTAAGATTGATGAAAAACCTCCTTATTTTTTTTAAGTGCAATCTTTCATGGATTATGGGTTTGTTCTGTGCTTTTAGCTTGCATGTGTGCACATGTGTGTGTGTGTGTGTGTGTGTGTGTGTGTGTGTGTGTGTGTGTGTGTGTGTGTGTGTGTGGAGAGTGTGTGTTTCCTTAAATACACTCAGAGTTAGAGACTATGTGCAAAGTATAAATGGAACAAAACTGTTGAACAAATCATTTGTTTGGATTTTTTGAGGAATGTCGTAAGAAAGAGTGAAAGTGTATAATATGAGAGGTGATCATTTTAGTATCTTTGTACTTTATTATCCAAACACAAGTATGATGTGAGTTGTCATTTATCAGTGTTTATTTCCTTATTTCCTCCTCCTTCTTTCCCTTCTTTCCTTCCTTCATCCTTCCTTCCATCCTTTCATTCTTCCTGCCATTTCTCCTCCTTCCTTCCTTCCTTCCTTCCTTCCTTCCTTCCTTCCTTCCTTCCTTCCTTCCTTCCTTCCTTTTTCCTTCCTGCCTTTCTTTCTCTTTCCCTCCTTCCTTCTTTGCTTTCCTTTTTTCTTTATGTCTCCGATTAGTTCAAAAACTCCATCCATGTTCATAATCTAATATTTGAAATGTATTCTCCAGCCCAAGAAACAAAAGCATTAGAATCTACCTTTTTTCCTGTGCCTTCTAGGAAGGCTATCAAGGTTAAGAACAATTGTTTAGAAAAATGGGTATTCTCTATGTCTCTGTGTGGAAAGATATGACTTATCCGCATATACGTAATTTCACTAAGTATCTGACTGCGAAGGGCAAATGCTTCAGTTAAAGGTACAGCTTTACTACAGAACCAGCGGAGGGCGCTCCTCCCCTATGAATGACGATGCTAAACTTGAAATACGGCCAGCAATCAATAAATGACAACAAGGGATTCATTTCTAATGTCCTAATCATCATAGCACATTTTAGTGATAAAATATGGGCTGGTAATATTGGATAATATCAAATCATTATGAAAATGCACAACTAATGTATTACTTTAGTAGTGCTAAAGTCATTAAGCTGATCTAAAATATATTATCAGACTTTTATATTGTTTCATCTTAAAATAAGACCCAATAAAGGACTGGGAAGATGACTCAGTGGTAGAGTACTTGCCTTGCATGCATGAGACCTAGGGTTCCATTCCTCCGCACCACATAAGCAGAAAAAGCTGCAAGTGGTGCTGTGGCTCAAGTGGTAGGGTGCTAAACCTTGAGCTGAAGAGCCGAGGGACAATGCCCAGGCCCAGAGTTCAGGCCCCATGACTGGCAAAAAAAAAATGACCCAATAAATATGTATATATAAACCAGGTGCCAGTGGCTCACACCTGTAATCTTAGCTACTCAGAAGGCTGAGATCCGAGGATCAAGGTTCAAAACCAGCCTGGGCAGGAAAGTCCATGAGACTCTTATCTCCAATAAACCACTAGAAAACCAAAAGTGGTGCTGTGGCTCAAGCAGTAGAGTGCTCATCTTGAGCTGAAGAGCACAGGGACAACTCCCAAGCCTAGAGTTCAAGCCCCACAACCAACAAATATATATATATATATATATATATATATATACAATATATATATGTGTGTGTGTATTTAATCTTCAGTATATACTTAATGTTCTAATATACTTAACGAGGTAGTCATTTCTGCCTTTGTTTTATTATAGCTTTATAAATAATCTCACATATTACAAACTTATTTTCCTTTATCAAATGTACTATTTCTTCACTGGACAGCATGTCTCACAGATATTCCTGTTTATAAGAACTCAGTTTAGAAAACAGTAAGTTATAATGAGGTTAGAGAAATAACCCCAAGAAATTGTAAAAAAAAACAAAAACCCCTAAAGTTTAGGGGGAAGAACAGACATTTGAATGTAAAGAAAGTCTGCATGAAGTTTGAAAAGCAGGAAAATGAGTGGCAGAGATATTATAACATACACTTATAGGAAATAATATCAGATATTTGAATATCAAATATAAGAGAATGGACTAGAATTTATGAAGATGTGAAAGTTTCTGAATCAAAATGCTCAAGAGGAACAAAGGCTAAAAATACAAACTAGCAAAGTGTGACGGATGTCTGGGAATTTTGAGGCAGTGTTGAGCCAGGCTTACGATGCAAATGGTGTGTGTTGTGGTTCTAGGTCTCCAAGGGATATGTGTGAAGCTAAAGATTTGAGTGGTCTGAGGCCATTGTTATTTGCACTTTGTTCTTAGCATACAACCAGCACGTTTGCACACTAAACAGCTGCAGAAAACATCCTCTGCTGTCCACTACAACAATGAGACACTGGCACAAGTCTCACTTGGATGCTAAACACCTGAACACCGACATAACTTCAGAGTCAAATAAGAAGATACATTAAAAAAAACAAACAGAATTAAATTCAAATGAATAAACTAGATGGTGATATGTGGTGCTAAAATGAGGAGAATACAGTGAGCGAAAGGCAAGCAAGTTGAAAATAAAATTAAGCATTCCTATGGCATGCTTACTTTGAGCACCACCGTATAAGATACAACACCAACTTCTCACTCGTTTTCAGCTGTATTATACTCTTCTTTATGTTGGTCTGTGTATAAAATCTCAGGACAGGGCTGGGAAGGTGGCTCAGTGGTAGCGCGCTTGCCTTGCATGCCTGAGGCCCTGGGTTCGATTCCTCAGCACCACATAAGCAAAAAGAAAAAAGCCGGAAGTGGCACTGTGGCTCAAGGGGTAGAGCGCTAGCCTTGAGCTGAAGAGCTGAGGGACAGCGCCCAGGCCCAGAGTTCAGGCCCCACGACTGGACCCAAAACAACAACAACAACAAAAAAAATCTCAGGACACATCTGTGTTTGAGTTTGTTTTCTGGGTTCTCTTAAATATATTAGTATATATGCAAATCGTTTTTCTATATGGTAATGTTTGTGCCAGTACTGGAGCTTTAACTCAAGACCTGGGCACTGTACCTTAGGTTTTTCACTCAAGACTAGCTGTTTAGCACTTGAGCCACTGCTCCACTTCTGGCTTTGTTGTTGTTGTTGGTCGTGGGGCTTGAACTCTGGGCCTGAGCACTGTCCCTCAGCTCTTCAGCTAAAGGCTAGCACTCTATCACTTGAGCCACAGTGCCACTTCCGGTTTTCTGAGTGGTTTATTGGAGATAAGAGTCTCACGGGCTTTCCTGCCCAAGCCGGCTTTGAATAGTGATCCTCAGCCTCCCGAGTAGCTAGGATTACAGGCGTGAGCCACTGGCACCCAGCTCACTTCTGGCTTTTTGATGGTTCATTGAAAATAAGAATTGCACAAACTTTTCCTGCCCAGACTGGCAGGAATCCTCGGATCTCAGACTCCTGAGTAGTTAGATTTACAGATATGAGCCACGGGTGACTGGCTTATTTCCAGTATTTGTGATTCATGGGTTGGTTGAATCCCTGGATGAATCATCTTCAGATATGAAGTTCAACAATACACCAAGTCTGTTTCCAGACTTGTTGATGAGTAATAACCTTGGGTGAATAATAAGACACCAGCCACCTGTTCTTTTCCGGAATCATTTAATACATGATGGGCCTTTTGTATTTGGGGGAAAACAGAGAGCTGAGAGACAATCTCAGTGAGCAAAGCCTCAGCCAGTAAATATTCAAAAAAGAACTCTGTGTGAGAGTACACTGCACTTATTTATATACTTTAACATGCCTCTTTCATTGAACTAGGTAAATGGGGACTGAATTCAACTAGATCATAAAATCCAAGTAGCTTGGAGACTAAACTCACTGCAAAGGCAAATATTCCTGCAAATCTAGTCTCAGAAAGATGTACTTCTTGTCTCATTTTTCTACACTCAGTATAAAAGTAAATTCTGAATGACACATGGAATAATACCCCCCTGCACACACATATACATACATCAGTACACTAGTGTTCAACACACTATAAAAGACTCTCGTCCTAGAAGTACTCAGTGATTAAATTTCTCTGAGCCAAAACAAAAGGATCATATTTTTGGTGAGTATAAGCATAGGAAGCCAATTTTCCAGCTTGCATTTTCCTTCTACTCGCCAATTTTCCATACTTTTTTATTTTATTTTATTTTAGTATTTCCACGTGTCCTTACCCTTAACTTGAAGATTTGGCCCATTCCAACAGTGAAATGGAACATTCCAACCACGTTGCTTCTTTTCACCCATTTCTGTTTAACACACAATGACCCAACATGGTAGAGAAACGAAAAACTGGTTGTGCTGATAAACTCTTTGAACAGGAAGCTGTCAATCTGCCTATAAGTGGAAATGAATATAATCTCCATGAACTTGAGTGTGACCTGTAAGTCTATACTAACAGTCCTCTTAGAAAGGTGGCTATTTACAGTTGCTTGTGGGTTTTTAGCTTGCCTTCTGTTCTATCCGTCTCAGTCACGGTTAACAATTGGAGTGTGTAAATGAGGGCATATCTTAGTCCATTCTTAGTACATCTTAATCCATCATTTTTCCTCTGTGGCATCAGCACAAACTCATCTTTTTTCCTTTTGGAACTTGTAGGCAAGCATTTGTGAGATTTATTGCTCGCTTCTTTCCTGTTACTTTTTATGTCATTTAAAAAAATCTTTATTCCTTCCTTCTCTGTCCTTCCCATTTGGTGTATATGGAAGTTTCAGTGTTTAAATGCTGCTGAAAGGGTTAATACAATTGTGGGGGGGGGGGGCGGGAAATCCATCCTTGTCTTTATAAAAAATGTTCCCTCAGTAGAGAATCCATTCTGATTTTTGTCACCCCAATCATTCTTCCTTACTTCTCTTATCTATTTCATTTCATACTTCCCATTTTTGTGCTTGGCCCTGAATTCAAAAGAAGTACCACCAAAAAAAAAGAGATCCTTTAATGAAAAGGCTTATTTGCCTATAAATAAAATTTTGCATAGTAAAGAGATCATTGGAATTCAGATCAAAGCTATGCTATTTCCAATGTTACTTATATATCTAAAAAGAAAAGACTGGCCTGACAGATAAGGAACTGAAGAATCACCATGCCATCCCAACAGACAGTTAAAAAGCTTGACAAATGGGAAAGTCACCAATTCTTCCTCCATCTTTCAGAGAAGTGCTGTCACTGGGCCAAGCAGAAGCAAGGCCAGGCAACAGTTCCACCGTAGAAAATACCGGCCGTGAATCCAACCGAGCTGCCAGCGACTGTGTGTGGACAGCTCTGAGAACCCAAAGGTCCTCAGACAGTTTTAAGTCTTACCTCTTGCAGATCTAAAACTTCATCACCAGGAACACTGGGGGAAAAAAAAATGTCTCCTCACACTTGTAGCCAGAGAAGGGGATTTCTGTCACCAAAGAACAACAAAGATTTCTAGATTTTGGATGATTAAATAGACTGAATAAACAGCACACAGAATATATGTTAGGCATTGAAATTATTTGCATTGTTACTGGCATTGTCGAGACCTGATTTGATACAGTTACACAACACACAGCTTAGAACCTCGGTCATTATTTTTACTTGTCTAATAAACATAATAGAAGACAATGCTGTATCCATCTAGGCTCGTGGATTATCAGAGCTGGACTACTGTGATTCCATGTGTTCATAGTGATTGAGTCTGTGTGTGTGTGTGTGTGTGTGTGTGTGTGTGGGGGAGAGAGAGAGAGAGAGAGAGAGAGAGAGTAGTAGATGAGAACTCTCAGAACTTACCACACTTATAGTGAACCTAATGTGTCCTAAAATAAAGCTTATTATTTTAAATAATCCACTCTTTATTAATGGTCCTGCTTAAGTCATTACTTTTCTGTGGTCTTTAAGGAGTTGCACAAAGGAGTTTCAGTTCCACATGCCGCTGTATGGGTGCAGTGCATCTTGGTG
This sequence comes from Dipodomys spectabilis, assembly GCF_019054845.1. Taxonomy (NCBI): domain Eukaryota; kingdom Metazoa; phylum Chordata; class Mammalia; order Rodentia; family Heteromyidae; genus Dipodomys; species Dipodomys spectabilis. Next base: position 5,356,300 of record NW_024870974.1, read on the forward strand.
AATGTCACCCCCATTGCTCTCCCTCGTCTATCCCAAGCCCGCCCCTCCCCTCAACTTACCCGCTCCGTTTTGTCACATACCTACATTCAGTATTATGAGTTTATCGGCCCTCCCCCTCGTAAATTATCTTTTCAATGTGAAAAGAAGAGAGCACCGGCATGGAAAGGTTTGCAAATAAAACGTACTGTTTCTGTACATGCAGCATTATCATTTGGACTTTTTCATACGACATGGGGGATTTTACATAGAAAAATGATACATTCGACTCAGTCCAATATGGGACAACAAGACAGTCTTATTGGAAAATCTATTATCTCTGTTTTTAGGAATAAAAACCCTTCGTTTGGGGGGCTTCTGTTTCTTACATGCTGAGAAGATGTTCTTTAATTACAGAATTGATATATTTCTGGATTGAATGGCTCCCAAGATGCACCTCTGTCAAGTTTTATGAAGTGTTTTGCAGCACTAATATAAACACAGACCACACTGTGATGGTGGCAACATATCATTTCCCAGTCGCACCCCTCCCCCCAGTCCTCCTGGTTACTATATGTAGCAAAGCTGTCCTTACAGCACATAGTTTCTACCCAGGTGGCCGATGCCTTGTTCACTAATCTTTTAAACAAGGAGCACCAGAGTCAAATTTGCAAGCTGATTGCTCCGCTTGGCTTCTCTATGTTCTCTCTTAGGAAGATCCGGGAGTCCAATTAGGATGCTATTAATTACTTTTTTGTTTCAAACCTTAATAAATGCTGTATTGATTTTCAAATCAATGGTTGTTCCTGAAAAACAAACCTCTTAGCTCCATTTTCAGATGCCCAATGGACAAATTATGGAGCTTAAGAAAGTCCTGAGGGCTGGGAAGGTGGCTCAGTGGTAGAGCGCTTGCCTGGCATGCATGAAGCCCTGGGTTCAATTCCTCCACATATGCAAAAATAATAGTAATCAAAAAGTTAAAAAGAAAGTCTTGAATATAATTGGCTTAAATGTGCTGATTTTTAGCTATGTGACCATTTTATGGTCACTGAAAGTGTATGATTGTTTAAATTTCTGGGGGAAAGTTATATTTTAATGAAGGCACACGAGTGAAAGGTGGAATTCGCATGATTGGCAAAGGACATATATCCTTTCTTTGCAGTGAAAACCTTTCAGGCCTTCCCACTTAACTGTTCCTCCTGACTGGCATATACTAGAACATAAAACGTGGTAGGAGGGGAAAGACGGTGGAGAGGATGAAGGAAGGTGAATGTCATCCAAACCCTTCGTGTCTATGTACAGCTGTGGAAGAATGAAGCGTGGTGTGGGAAGGGGTTAGGGAGGAGGGTTGAGTGACACAGGGTGAGTCCAACCAAGGTGAATATGGACATAAATGAAAACACTCTTATGCAACCATTGATGTGAATGCCTTCTACTTTACATGTCTACTTTACATGCCACATGCTGTTTCCAAGCTCCAGTTTTTCTTTTTTCCTAATACTTAAAAAAAATTATACTCACACTCCAACTCCATCCTGCCATCATCTACATGAAAATGGAGTTGCTCTCCATCCCCGGAAGAAACGAGAAGTTGCTCGCTGCCATGACTCTGTCATCTCTGATATATGTCAGTCAGTCCTTCATTTTCAAAAGTTTCCCCAGACACTACAAAAAAAAACAAAAACAAAAACATGAAATTAAGTATCATATAGTATCATATATCCGACAGGCAGCTACATAGGCAAACACACAAATATCCACTAAATCTACACTAATTTCGGCCCAAGAAAAACAATTTTTATGGGTTGTGGATGAGTATGAATGTGGAAATAGGAGCAGGAAAGGAAATTCATTAGGTGGAATGTTCTCGGATCCAACTCACAGCAGTAATGCCACTAGAGAGCAGTGTGTGACTGGAAATCAAAAGAATGATTCCATGTGGTTAAAACAGGTATTTTATTGACACTTCAGATACAGTTCTGTTATTCATTAATGATTTCATCCTATGAAAAAGCAAAAATGGTTAGATTTTAATGAAATCCTGGTAAATTGCAAAGGAATGCATTTAGTCCCTCTTGGCATTTCTATTAAGCATGTAATATTTGTACAAAGGGAACTCATTATGACACATCCATGCATGCATATGATGGGTGGCTTTGAACGTACTTTTTTTGGGGGGTCCGGTTGTGGGGCCTCAACTCTGGGCCTGGGCACTGTCCCTCAGCTCTTCAGCTCAAGGCTAGTGCTCTACCACTTGAGCCACAGCGCCACTTCTGGCTTTTTTCTTTTTGCTTATGTGGTGCTGAGGAATCGAACCCAGGGCCTCGTGCATGCAAGGCAAGCGCTCTACCACTGAGCCACCTTCCCAGCCCCTGAACGTACTTTTATCTTATTCTCCTCTTTACCCTCCCCCTTCCACTTCCACGGTCCTGGCAGTCCCCCTTGTACTAGCAGGTCCTTAACCCTCACCTCATTCTGTGTCTGAGAGAAAGCATGAGGTGTTTGTCTTTGTGATACTTGCGTATTTTACGTAACATAATCTTTGTTTCCTCTTTTTTCATAAAATGAGAGAATTTCATTCTTGTTTATGGAACCATACATATTCATATCTATACATCAGAGATACATGTATATGCATCATATGTATTCATACAGATACATATATATGCTACATTTTATTTTATTTATTTATTTATTCATCCATTGTTTGTCACCTAGGCTAATGCCCTAAATTGGCTTTTGTGATTGGTGTAGCAGTCAACATGGGTAGGCAAGAATCTCTATAGTAAACTTACTTTGACAACTTTGTGTATAAACCCAGAAAGGATTTGCATGAATCCTCCTCCTCCCCCTCCTCTTCCGTTCTGGGCCTTGAACTCAGGGCCTAGGCACTATCCTTGAGCCTTCTTGTGCTCAAGGAAAGCACTCTACCACTTGAGCTACAGCGCCACTTCTGGCTTTTTGAGTAGTTTATTGGAGATAAAAGTTTCATGCACTTTCCTGCCCAGGCTGGCTTCGAACTCTGATCCTCAGATCTCAACCTTCTTAGTAGCTAGGATTACAGGCATAAGTCACAGACACTCCACCCATAAATCTATTTTTGGCTTGTTAAACTTTGCCCTTTTCAAATATTGATGCTAGGCAATTTGAACTATAGATAGAAACAAAGATTTCGTTTTAAGGTGAAGAATTTATTCCAAGTAAACAAAGATAAGGCTGACTCTGAGACTTAACTTCCACTTGAGATAGATTTATGCATTGATACATTCTATCAATTGATACATTCTCGAATCAATGAGGAAAACTGCACATCCAACAAATTTTAAGTCGTTTTCTATTTTTCACAGCTGAAGATATTAAATTCAAATGCATTTTCCTCATGCTCAGACGATGCTTTGGCTTGTTATTCTAGAGCCGGAGTGTCCTATATTCCCTGCAAATTGCCTCAATTCATCACAGCAAAAGCAATAAAGGAAATGGCAAGGGCTTCCTTTTCAGTGAAGTACTACCATACGGCCACACGAGGGCGCCCGGACTCCACACCGGGGGGCTCAGTCAAGGCGCGGGTGTTCATGCTGATCCAAGGAGATTTGCAGTGGTTATATAAACAGCAAAGAAAGCAACTTTCAAAGAAAGGTTATTACCTGAGTGGATTCGGATCGTTGTATTAAGAAGGCCATTAAGTGATCAAAAAAAGCAACTGTAGCAAAGCTTCGGAAGACGGGTAGAACGACAAGAAATAGAATGATCCCAGACTTTTCCAAAATAAGCAACCTGGCACTGGTGGCTCACGCCTGTAATCCTACCTACTCAGGAGGCTGAGATCTGAGAATCGCAGTTCAAAGCCAGCCCGGGCAAGGAAAGTCCTCGTGAGACTCTTATGTCCAATTAACCACTCAAAAAACAGGAGTGGTGCTGTAGCTCAAGTGGTAGAGCACTAGCCTTGAGCAGATAGGCTCAGGAACAGTGCCCAGGCCCAGAGTTCAAAGATAAAAATCAAAGTAATCAAAATGGGGAAGCACTTCCAAACAATTTATATCATCTGATGCTAAAACAAAGATTCTCCCAGAAAGGAAGGAAGAGACATCTCAGAGTCCTGATGAACATGAATGCAAACATCTTCAAGGAAATGCCAGTGAACCAAATACAAGAAGCCACTAAAAAGAATAATTTGGCTTCACTGTAAGATTCATTTCTGGTGTGGTTCAACTTATACAGATCAATAAATGTCATATACCACTACAACCAAATGTTAGTTTTGAAGCAAATGAAGAGAAAGCTCCGTATCTAAGTGTATGGTTTGTAGAAGAAGACAAAGGTTGAAATCTATGGAAATGGTAAATTGCCCTTCATCCAGCCACACAGATGCATTCAGGAAAGGACCGATGCATGAGGGTTTCAGCACACACTAAGTTAAGTAGCCTTGTAATGATGTTGAATGACAAAATAGTAAATGCAATATGGATATCTACATATCATTTTCTACTTCTGACAACACTGTGTGGTCTGATGATGGGTTATAAGGCCCCACTGTGGACAGGCCCAGGGATCCAACAGGAAGAAGTGACCATTACTCAGAAAATCTTCTATGAGGATCAGAATTGTTGTAAAATACACACAAGGAAACGCAGGGGGTGTGGAGTCTCAAAAAAACTGCAAAGAAGATTATTATAGAGTCGTAGATTTAAAAGCAAGGATTTAAAAATGGGCAAAATGAAGTGGCTATGAATGTGCCAGAATCCAAGTTTTAAGAGAGCTAGAGAATTTGATCGACAACTATCTTCTTATGTCCTGTGTTCCAGGAGACACGGGCAGCAGGAAAGCAGCCTCTGAATGCAAACCACCAGTGCGGGACTCCTCGAGTGGGATTGTCTCCCTTGTTTTACTCCTTATTGGTCACTAGGGGGCACTAGTGCTCATGTCCCACTTCTGGTGTGTTTGAACAGCAGTGGCTCTAATGAGCATAAAATGAGCCATTTGAAATTCTGTTGTGCTATTTAGTATTATTGAGATAATTTTCTAATACACAAAGATAACCATCAAAACACCCAGAGTGGAAGAAAGAATGACTCCAGATGTAGATACTTGATACTCCTGCATATAATCAAGCGTTTAAGGGAGCATTCCAGATAGAATATTTCACATTGAAATCCCCCTGTGCAACCCATTTGAAAATGTAAAAAAAAAAATCAAATTTAAATCACAAAGCAAAAAAGATAGAATGAAGAATAATGCATAATTATGACTCGTCTAGATTTCTGAAATTATATGAGCTCCCAAAGCGTCTCCTCTTTGTTTCAATTGACAGTATACCTTAGAGATTTTAGTCTTAGTTTTTTTTTTAAGGTACAATCACACTTTTTAAAAATACTTAAATATCATTCCTGTTTTCTTGAATTAATTGCTCCTTAAAAAAAATCTCTTTTCATTAAAAGGTAGATCTAGGACAGCAGAATAATATTCAGAGAATCAAGCATTCAGGGAAACAGTCTCCAAATGGATTGGTTCTGAAATTATTTTTAGTCTTCAAAAAATTATGCTTGGTGATATTTGCCTTTCAATTCTGAATATCGTTAATAACAGGGTGACTGCATTCCCTTTTCTCTGGATCATTTAATGGAAATGACAATAAACGAAAACACAGGCACAATGAAAATGGCTTGATTGGCGTTCACAGGGAAAATAGATGCTCCAGGGGCTTGCAAAATAACCTAGAAGTCTTCTGGTGTTTTACATTTCTAATGAAAAATGCTTATTTGTTTACAAGCCAACTTTTTATTTTGGAAAATTGTGCTTCCTATAGTATTTTTTAAAGCAACTCTTCTTTCAATAACAGATCCTCACTCATTTTATCATACAAATGGAATTAATGATCCCTTCTGTGAGTTGAATTAACCAAAAACAAGCTCATTCAAATGTAAAGTGCTTTGTGATCTAGTTACAGTCTTAGTAAATGTATAGGTAGCAAGGTTTCTGTTTACTGAAAAATGTTCTGATACCTAACAAGGCTAGGGTATTAGCTATCCATTTTCCACACATTTCTTTCCAAAAATAATAACTACAGCATTCAATGGTCAGTTATTCATGAGATAAAAAAAAAACAATGTCAACTTTGAGGAGGACGCATTAGGTTCGAATTCAGAGGCTTATCCTTGCTAGGCACGCTGTATTGTTTGATTCATGCTCCCAATTCTTTTCCACACAGGTTAGTTTTGAAGATATAACTAAGTGGGTTTGGACAGTGATCCTCCTATTTTACATTCACCCTCATAGCTAGGATGATGGTGGGAAGTGCTAGGATGACTGTGCCCGATTTTTTCCCATTAGGATGGAGTCTTGTTGACTTTTCAGCGAGGGCTGTTCTGGAACCACATTCTGCTCAACGTCAGCGTCCTGCTAGCCAGGATGACAGTAGCATAGCGTTATGTCCAGACATTAGATGCAATGGAATCTCTTGAACTTCTTGCCCACACTGGTCTCCAACTCTGGTCCTTCCAATCTCCACTCTCCCTGGGGAGCTAAGATGATAAACAAGAGCCACCAATGCGTGGTTCAATTCGCAATGCTTCTTGCTACAAGTATATTAGGATATGGGGCAAAACAGAGTCATATTACTTAGAGGAAAATGTCAAGTTTTACAAAGTCTCATCCCTCTGAATCCTCGGAAAACTAAAAACCAAAGGAGTTAGAAATTCAAGGACGCTACAGTGCATTCAAGCTAAAATCAAGAATGAATAGGGTGGGGAGGGGAGGGGAATAGACAAAATGTTTAAATAGGATACAGAATGGCCCATTGCAATAATGAGATGTACAAGATGCTATGTCGAAAAACGAACTTTACAATTTAGGTGGGGAGGGAAGGGAGGTGGGAGGGAAGGGATGGTAGGGGAAAAACAAAGGAAGAGGCAACAATGCTGGATAAGAAATGTCCTCATTACCTTGCTCATGTAACTGTAATCCCTCTGTACAGTATTTTTACAATAAAAAACTTACTTTTAAAAAATGAATGAATAGGAGTAAGGTAGTTCTGGAAGGCAAAATAAATTAAGGAAGGAGATTGGTTGGATTAAAGTGGAACTCTGGAGTATCTGGAGTGAGAGGAATCTTTTAAGGTACCAGAAAGAGCACAAATAACTAAGAGAATCTCATGTGGGGGCTGAAGTGTCTTTGTACTCCAACCAAACCCAGAATAAAAACCAGTAGAAATAAAATTGAAAGCCGGGAGCCAGTGGCTCACACTGTAATCCTAGCTACTCAGGAGGCTGAGGTCTGAGGATTGCAGTTCAAAGTCAGTCCGGGCATGAAAGTCCATGAGACTCTTATCTTCAATAAACCACTCAGAAAACTGGAAGTGGTGCTGTGGCTCAAGTGTAGAGTGCTAGCCTTGAGCTGAAGAGCTGAGGGACAGCGTCCAGGCCCAGAGTTCAGGCCTCAGGACAGAAAGAAGGAGAGGAAGGAAGGAAGGAAGGAAGGAAGGAAGGAAGGAAGGAAGGAAGGAAGGAAGGAAGGAAGGGAGGGAGGGAGGGAGGGAGGGAGGGAGGGAGGAAGGAAGGGAGGGAGGGAAGGAGGGAGGAAGATATGATGGTGGGATCTACTCCAGTTTTTACCTAGAATCCTGATTTAGCAAGTTCATTTAAATTTATACACATGGCAAATTCATATCCCATAGGACATGAATAAAATTGCATATAGCACGTATCATTCTTAGTAATATCAAACTGAGCTATTGTAAAAATATATAATTTGGACAATGACAATGTAAATAATAACTACTTAAAACAAAGTTAAAGAATATTGATGCAAATCTATTTTTTTGGAACATTCAATATTAATATTATTTTCTTAAATCTAAAAATCCTAACATAATAAAATGTAGTATTTGTAGAACTCCAAAAGTTATTTACAGAATTTTAAAGTTAAATTTGTCAAAAAAAAATGTATGGCACAGGTAAGAAAATATTGATGAAGAATTACGAGAATATTTACATGATATATTTAAATATAAATTGCTAGTAATTTAAAGAGGAGTTAGATATGGTGTTTCAAGCCTGTAATCTGACCTGCTCAAGAGGCTCATATCAGGTGGATTGTGATTTGAGGCCATCCTGAACAAAAACCCAGCAAGACCCCATCACAACTCACAAGAAAGGCCCTAAGGCTCACACCTGCTATTCCAGCTATGTGAAAGTCCTGGGTGACCACCATGGTCAAAGGCCAGTCCTAGGCACAAGTCATATCTCCCTAGAAAACAGCAAAAAGGAAAAAGGGTCAAGGGGTGGCTCAAGAGGTACAACACTTGCTCTGAAGTATGAGTCCTAAGTCCAAACCTTGTATAGAAAAAATAAACAGATGACAAGAAAGAAATGTTAGCTATTACAAATTTCAGGAACAAATCTTTGTATGTATATGTACATAATATATTGAAAAGAAATGAGGGCTGGGAAGGTGGCTCGGTGGTAGAGCGCTTGCTTTGCATGCCTGAGGCCCTGGGTTCGATTCCTCAGCACCACATAAGCAAAAAGAAAAAAGCTGGAAGTGGCGCTGTGGCTCAAGTGGTAGAGCGCTCGCCTTGAGCTGAAGAGCTGAGGGACAGCACCCAGGCCCAGCCCACCACTGACCAAAAAAAAAAAAGGAAATGAAATGTGAATGGAAAATTCATGGGTAATTACAGTAATGTTGAGATAATTGGCTATTTCCTTTGCAAATTTTATAAACATACTTTAGAAAATTGTCAGACATGAATATCAGAAATTACACCTCTACACTTAATACTATAGCCATCTAATTCTGTTCATTGATGCCTTGATTATTAAAAAAAAAAACAAGATTAATGGTGTCAAAAAATTAAATGTGCTGGATTCACAAAACTCAGCACTAAAAGACTGAGAATATTCTGAGGTAGAAATGATTGAGGTTCCATCTGAAGAGGCAATGATGCTCAAATACACCATGAAGCTCTTATTCATACTTCTTTTGCTATTGTTTGGATTGTGAAGCTTGAGCAGTGGGCCTGGGCACTGTCCCTGAGCTCTTCTGCTCAAGGCTAGTGCTTTACCACTTTGAGCCACAGCTCCACTTGCAATTTTCTGGTGGTTAATGGATATGAGTCTCACAGACTTTCTTGACAATCCTCAGATCTCAGCCTCCTGACTAGCCAGGGTTGCAGGCATGAGCCCCCAGTGCCCAGTTATCATTCTTGTTTTTCTCACAAGGAACCTACCCTGATTCTAACAACCTCACAAAGCACATTGAACATAAATCAAAACCCTGAGTTAGAGACTCGACGTGGCACTACATGAGGGGAAAACTCAAAAGTAAGGCCCACTTAGTGGAAGAGAGAACTGGAATTAATCCTGCTGCAATCCACATTTACAACTTGGTTGTTAGTTCTGAAAGCTTTGTAAGAACTCAGGCAATAAAGTTGGTTTCAAGCAGTTCTGGATCACAAGTACCTTTGGGACCAGACTGAGTCAACCAAATAGATTCCGAAATGGTTAGCAGAGGGTCAGTGACCCGAAGTACATAAGTCATTAAAATGATTAAACTAAAATGGCAGCAAAGAAAGCAGGTGCACAGAAACTTCAACACATACATGAGCACTGATTCTTGGGGGAGGGAAAGAAAACAACTAAAGACACATAAAAATAAGAATCTAGGAAAATGCTAAAGAAATTATTTTTAAGTATAATTGAAGACGAGAAAGGCTGAGTAATCCTGAAAATAACATACATCACAGAATATTAAAATCAGACAAATTTAAACAAAATAGATTTTAAGAACTTGAGTTCTGGTAGCGGAGCAAGACCCTAAAACACATCTTTGTTTCATAACACAAGCTAAACAAATATCTATTTTCTATTGGCTAAATAAACATTTTTTAATGGTCATAAGAGACCAACTAAGTGAAGGACCACATGGAGAATCAGTGAGGAAACAGAAAACTGGTTTATGGAATTTTTGTGTTTTGTTTTTGTTGATCATGGGGCTTGAACTCAGGGCCTGGGTGGTGTCCCTGAATTTTTTCACTCAAGGCTAGTGCTCTACCACCTTGAGTCACAGGGACACTTCCGGTTTTCTGATGGTTAATTGGTGATAAGAATCTCATAGACTTTTCTGCCTGGGGTTGGCTATGAACATAGTCCTCAGGTCTCAGTCTCCTGAGTAGCTAGGATTATAGACGTGAGACACTGGCACCTGGTTTTGTTTTTTTAAAAACTGGTTCCACTGTGATATCTTTTAGATGTCAGACTCTTGAATCAAAGTTAGTTTCTTTCTTTCTTTCCTTCTTTCTTTCTTTCTTTCTTTCTTTCTTTCTTTCTTTCTTTCTTTCTTTCTTTCTTTCTTTCTTTCTTTCTTTCTTCCTTCCTTCCTTTCTTTCTTTTTCTTGGTCGTGGGGCTTGAACTCGGGGCCTGGGCGCTGTCCCTCAGCTCTTCAGCTCAAGGCTAGCACTCTACCTCTTGAGCCACAGCACCACTTCCAGTTCTTTTGTTTCTATGTCCTATAAAATCATTTCATTAGTTTTCATTTTCCAAATGAAATTTCTAATAATAGTAGCCTACTCCTTCTGGATCACTGGGGTTCAGAAATTTTACTTCAAAGTTATCATCAGTAAGAACTTTTAATTATATTGCTCTCTCTCTCTCTCTACACACACACACACACACACACACACACACACACACACACACACACACACACACACACACAGAGTATCCCACAAATACGTTGGCATACTCACCTGTCTATATATAGAGAAAGGATATATATAATAAGGAAGGCCCAATCTTCAGAGCTCAGCTTCCCACTTGAGTAATATTTTATTTTTAATATGTTAATTCTTTTGTAAATTTGGGACATTCGGCACTGTTTTTCCCTTGCTTCTTAATTACTAACAGATGAATATTCTGACACTTTAGGCAATGCTATAGATTACTTTTACTGAACTATTGCTTCCTCTTCATTCAACCAATCATTCCTTTCCCCATATAAATACAACTATTCGATTGATACGTCTATCTTCAGAAAAATATAAACTGTATAAACTTTTTATATATTACATATGTATACAGATATATAATTAGAGGTAGATACAGTCATCGGTTTCAACTTTTACTCGATATTCTTTTTTATTAATATATTAGTTATGGAGTGGGGGATTTCATTGTGACATCTCCACACATGTATACATTGATTCCAATTCATCTCAGCCTCTTAGTAATTATTCCTGCCCCCCTCTCCTAAAACAGCTTCTTCAACAGATTTTCTTGTTCAATTTTCACAGCTGCAAATAATCTATTTTGACAGTATTTGTTTTAAAGATTCCTTGTTATGCATATACATAGTTGATTTCATTATTCTTTTGTGCTTCGTGTTTACTCCTTACCAGGATGATGGACATGGAGTTTGTACCCAGCTTCCTGTTGTTAGAAATAGCATGAAGTAAATATCAATCCGCACAGGGTTTACTTACATTATTTTATAATCACTGTATAACCTTTTCCACTTCCATTGAATTGTTTTCCATGATTATAAAGAGCAGTGCTAGAAACCCAGGCATCGGTGGCTCATGCTTATAATCCTAGCTCCTCAGGAGGCTGAAATTTGAGGATCATAGTTTGAAGCCAGTCTGGGTAAACAAATCAAAGACTCTATCTCCAATTAACTAGCCTAGAGTGAAAAAGCTGAGGAAGAGGCTGAGGCCCTGAGTTCAAGCCCCAGAACCAGCACAAAGAAAAGGATATGTTAGAAATGGATGAGAAATAAGAACTGCACAAATAATAAACTTTCATCTCATTAGTATCACTGCCAAAATTGGGTTTTTCAGTCGCAAATAAAATATGAGTTCACCATCGTATGAATCCCACAGACCCATGTGTTAAGTCATAAATTCATAGGACATACAAAACAGTTACTCCCTTTCCATCAGATTTTAATGAACCTTTATTTGAAAAGAAAAAATAAAAGTTTATTCCAAGTAGTCAGAAGCAAAATCAAATTTTTGCCATCAATAGCTTCCTAGACTGCTTTATTATATGACATATTCACTATACCAAAGCTACCATTTCCACAGTTTCAAAGAGTAGGAAACCTTTGTCAGACACAGTAATTAGTATTTCATCTTTGACATAGCATATCTGTCTTTCCAAAATGTGCTTTTGGTATATTTTTAATCTTAGGAATATGCTCACACGTGTGATGCTCCATATGTGTGTGTCTACTCATTGTCAAATGGAAATAGTTACTCAAAACTGTTTTCAGACTTAACCAATATGTATTCATATACCAATGTTTCACAGGTATTTTAATGTCAGTAACTATACTCAATGTTTTCTGTTTATGGGATGACAAAAATATGGAGGGAAACATAACCTGGATGAGGAGATAATGACACAACATAAATCAGATGGAAAAAGCTGTAAAAGATTATTGTTCATGCACATTAAGTTAACAAACAATAATTTAATTAGCTATTATTACCACAATGGGAAATACAGTGGCAAGATGCCCAGACAACATTAGGAAAGAGAAAAATAAACTTCATTTGAATGAAAATTCGTTATAAGCTAACATTCTGAAGTATCTTCAGCATAGAACCCATAATATCTCATCTTATAGTACAACACACAGAAATAACATTGGAAGACAACTAGTATGAATCCTGCAGGTAAGACAGTTTCTATAAGCACTGAGTGCATTTAGAAGCAGGAGTAGTTTCTGTGCAGTCATTTTCCAATTGAGTTATTTCTCCTGTAAAGCCTAAGGCCTTCCAGGCTTCCTAATGGCTTCCATACTAATTCCTATTTTAATCAGATCCAAATTTCTGATTATGTTTGGGAGATAATAAGCAAATCAGATCTCACTGGAATGTGTTCTATTATAATGCCCCAACTCGTTCTGGGCAGTTCAGAATCCTGAGTCATATCAAGCTGTAGTTCTTGGCACCTAAGCAGAATCTCACGGTGTGAAACAGCGTTTCCTCACACAATCAAGAGCCAAGAAAGATTCACTGCTAATATCAATGATAGGAGATAAAAATCAGTACTCAAAAATTAGCCTTGAACACAGATTGCTGTTCTTGGCATGTTCTGCAACAAGGCTGTGTAGTTTTATGAATTTAAAGACTCTAAAAAAGGCTTTATCTAAAAACTACAAATGAAAAGATTTCATATTTTCAGTGCAACTTGAGATAGAGTTAACTAATGATTGTATTCTTTTTTTGTTTTTCTTCTTTCTTTCTTTCTTTCTTTCTTTCTTTCTTTCTTTCTTTCTTTCTTTCTTTCTTTCTTTCTTTCTTTCTTTCTTTCTTTCTTTCTTTCTTTCTTTCTTTTCCTGTCAGTCTTAGGGTTTGAACTCAGGGCCTGGGCACTGTCCTTGAGCTTTTTCAGCTCAACATTAGCACTCTACCACTTTGAGCTACAGTACCACTTCTGCTTTTCTGGTGGTTAATTAGAGTCTCACAGGTTAATAAGAGTCTCACAGACTTTCCTGCGGGGGCTGGCTTTGAACCACAGTCCTTAGATCTCAATCTCTAAGTAGCTAGGATTACAGACATGAGCCACCCACATCTGGCTTGATATATTGTCTTTTTAATATGGTGGAGCAGTATTAACAATTATTAATTTGACATCATATAAACAAGAAGATAATAAGTGTTTTAAGGCAAATTGTGTTTGTGGTGGGTGACCATGGTCAAACTATATCAAAAGTATGCATGGAATATCATAAGGAAATCCCCACAATACACACTTAACAAGTACTAAAAATTCTTTTCTGTAAGTGAACAAAAGATCCCCTACCCAAACCTCTCCTACAAGAAAATAGTAAGTGTGCAAAATTCTAGGATATAATTTCAGTTGATTTTTACTAAAATGTGTTATTCTGAATAATCTCAATATTTTCTTATTGGAAGTATTTAGACTTTTAGATAAAGATCATTCCATATAGATAACAGCCAGCTCAGAGACATGTGAAAAAAGATTTTGTACCAGGCACTGGTGGCTCAGGCCTGTAATCCTAGCTATTCAGGAGGATAAGATCTGAGGGTGGCAGTTCGAAGCCAGATCAGGCAGGAAAGCCAATGGAACACTTGTCTGCAATTAACCACGAAAACCGTCAAAAGTAGAGCTGTGGCTCAAGTGGTAGAGTGTTAGCCTTAATCACAAAAGCTCAAGGACAGTGCCCAGGCTCTGAGTTCAAGTCCTAGGACTGGTGCGCATGCGTGTGTTAACTTGCTTCACTCTTGTATTCAGTAATTGTTTATAAAACTAAAAGTTTTAGCTGTGCAAATTAGCTCTACAGGAAGGGCCTCACCTTTGGCAAGGTAGGTGCTTTGAGGGTTATATGTCAGGGGAGAGAACTCCTCCTCGACAGTACTGCTTGCTCTGAAAGAGATTTGAGAACAGATACAACTTGGGAGATATGACTGGGGTGGTCCACTCTCTTATCCATCTGCTCAATTAAGATTTAAATTCTATGAATTCCCTGATTCCTTAAGTAATTCCTGGATAGGTAGAAATAATACATCAATACTTAAACTTCCCATAACCATTTTTATTAAGACTTTAATATAAATACACTAAATGGTTCTTCAGTGAGTAAGCAGTGTGCGGCGTGGGCTCGCTTCTTCAGTTACCTACCTCCACTTCACCTGTTAATTCATCCAAGAACTAACACATTAACTGATAAACAATAACAGTTTTTACCCAAGGGGAGATAATGTTCAAAACTGATCATTCTCCTCAACTACATACTCGCCATAAAGAACGCATACGACCTTGGTAAAACAAAATGACATACCCATGCAAAGGAGTTCATAATGTTCACTTACATAACATAAACCTGAAAACCTCAAAGGAAATAACACAGAAATATTTGTCATACTCAGACTCAAAGACTTCCAAAAACTAGGAGTAACATGAATTTAGAAATCCTCAAATACATTTTCCCAAAGGGTTTATAATTACCCAGCAGATATTTTATTTTCATGGGTGTTTATCCTGGAGAATACAACAACTGAATGATGAGCATGAAATGCAAAAGGAAAGGCCTTAACCTGGTGGACTGTTATTAATTAGTTTAATTTGGCTAAACATTGTCACCATCAACTAAATTAATGGCAGGAAAACAAATCGAGAGGAAGAAATGAACAGATGGGAAGCCACCATATGCTCAATGTCATGCTCTTAATGGATAATAATTAAGCAATTACGAAATGGGAAGCGATGTGAATTCATGTCTATGGCATTTCAAATGGTTGCTTCTAGAATTGTGTTGTTACTAATGCATGCTGGTCCATTTGGCCTCTGGATTAGCTCAGAGGTATTAAGAGCAAAGGGAGAAATTACTCCAGTGTTTTCACATCCATCCTCATGCAGAGACTGCATTCATTAAACAGTTTGAATGGGCAGGCTCAAGGCGCACATTACTTAGTACTTTATACAAGGTCCCAAGGAGGCAGCATGGTTCATTGCCATGGGTCTTAACTGTTGAGGTGCTGTGGAAGGTGAAGGGTCTAAGTTCACAGAACCTCTGGGGTCACGGCTTGGCTACTATTGGTTCTCAGTTTAGTTATTCACTTGCACAAGAAAGGACTGGCTCCAGAGCCTATCCTACCCCTATTTAAATAAGACTGAAGAACAAACAGCACTGGGATCTATTTTTTACCTTTTTTATGTGCTTCCATTATCTGGATCTTATTTGTCCTATCTGGTCACCAGAAGAAAATGCTTTTTCCCCACTTTTTTCTTTTATTGTTGCCTTTAAGTAGTTGTACAAATGAGTGGGTATTTAACAAAAGCAGTTGGTGAATATAATAAATTTTGATCAATGGCACCCTCTTCAACATTCTCACCGATCTGTCTCCAAACTCTCCTAAGGATAGAGCCTCACAGTGGAGAATTAATTTGTTTTGATTTCTTCATTCCTGCTTCTTGTTTAAAATAACTTGATCTTTCAAGTAGAAAAAAAGAAGCCATCTAGCAACAATTGCAAGGACTTTCAAAATGTTATTTTCAATGATGTCATCTTTATTTCTTTTCAGAGTTAGTATTTACTTGCCTTGGGAAAAGAAATTTTACATCGATGTTCCGAAGCCATTTTAAAATCAATTAAACTAGAAATTATAGAAATTCCTCTGCGGTTATGATATTAATTCCGCAGACTACCTGAAGCAAGTGATTTTTCTGTGTAGAATAAAAGTTGATTAAAAACCTATTATCAAAGAACATAAATGTTTATATCCATTATGTCCATACAGTAGGTAAACAAACTACATTTTCACTACAAGATGTGCCTGTGATATAAAAATGATTAGACTTTCTCACTTATCAAGGTATAAAATGATCGGACAGGTGGTAGACTATTCAAAAAACAAATTTGAGAAGATGATTTCTTACTTATTTAAACATTATTTGGATTACACTGTCAAATGACATTTGTTCATTAATTCATTTTCTGAGAGATCTTAGGGATTAAAAGGCTGTATATATATAAATATATAATAAATTCTTCATTAAAAGGAGTATCAGTCAGGTACTGATTGCTCACACCTGTAATCCTAGCTACTCAGGAGGCTGAGATCCAAGCATCAAGGCTCAGACCTAATTCAGGCAGACAAATCCCAGAGACTCTTATCTCCAATGAACCAGCAAAAAGTTGAAAGTGGAGGCATCGCTCAAGGGGAACACTGCCAATTGTAAGCAGCAAAATCTTAGAGAATAAGAAACTGAGTTCAAGACCTGGTACTGACAAAAAGGAAAAAAAAATGTTCCTATGTTATTTTGTCCTCAAACAGTTTTGATACCTGAATATACATACAAGAGAATTCAGGAATCTAAATTTTCTAAGACAATATAAACATGAACTTATTTACATGAAAACAAAGAAAACAAAATGATTCCTTAAGTCTTAAAATCTTCAGTTCAAGTATTTTTATTTTGAACCGGGTGACTTATGTTCATAATCATAATTACATTTGGGTCTGAGATTGGAGGAATTGTAGTTTCAGGTTAGTTTCAGATAAGCCTGGGCAAAAAGTTGATGAACCCTCATCTCAATAGAAAAAACTGGGAGTGGTGACACATATCTATCATCCCATTTGTGGTGGGAAGTATAAATAAGAATAGTACATTATAGAACAGACTAAGTATAAATCTTATCTTGAAAATAACTGGAACTGTGGCTCAAGCAGTAGATTCCTTCTGCTCAAGCAGAAGCGTGATGAATCTTACCATGTGTGTGTGTGTGTGTGTGTGTGTGTGTGTGTGTGTGTGTGTGTGTGTGCATGTGGTTTTACCAACAACTACTTTTAGACACATGTTAAAACATGTAGTGATCTCCTTCACTGTACTGTCACTTGGGTGAACAACTTCTGGATGTATATGGCAGTAATTCACAGCCTAGGTTGTATTCCCATCTGTGTTATATTTCACTGACCACACTGAGATTTTCTCTATAGCTATATAACCTAGGAGACAAGATTACACCCAGTGAGAGGCAGTAAATAGTTTGCTTGCCAGTATATGAATGACTTGATAACATGAGGCTCAGGCCCTCTACCCTTAGAAATCTCTGTGGGGCTTTTGGACTGTGGCAATGTGACAGCAATTCTACTGCTACAAATCTTTGAGTTATTTAAAAAAAGAAAGAAGAAGAAGAAGAGAAAGAAAAGTCTTATACTTAGTTCTTTAAAAAATTTAAAATATACTTAACTGTCACCTATACACATAAAAGTTATACCACTCTCATTCTCTCATGTTTTGTGTGAATTTTAAAATTTACATGCATTAATTGCACAAGAGAAGAGTGTGTGCCATTTCACACACACAGGTGATAGATCCCCATCAAACCCATCCCTTAGCGCTCTCTCTTCCCATTCCTTCTCCTATAGAATAATGTCAACAGATCTCATATTTGCACCTACAGAAGCAAATTACTTTGGTCACATTTATCCTCATCCACCCTCCCTTCTCCTACTGAAACACAACTTCCAACAGAGCCTGTTTGACTTTCCTGCCATTCTGTTTTCTTTAATGTGCATTCATTGTACTAAAGGATTTCACCATGGCATTTCAGACATGTATCGCTTTTATTTGAATCTGAATAACCCTCTCTATTCTTCTGTTTGCCTGTCCCCCAGCTCAACCATCAACAGTGTCCTTCAAGATTCCTTCTGCCATCTTTACACATAGTTATAATGTATTGCAAACTGAAAAGGAATACTATTCCTTATGAAGTAACGGGTTGAACTCTAATGACAGGCCAGGGACAAGGTTTACACGTTCAATATATTTAAATTCATATAAGATGATGACTAAACTTTGCTTAAATCATATAATATTTGCAGAAGTAGCAAAAAATTTACCAACAATTGATGGTCTGTATTTCTAGTCATTTCCTGTTGAATGTTTTTGGAACTTTTCATGTAATATTTTTAAGCCATTAATATATTTTTGCTACAGAGCTCTTTGAATAACCTGGGAGATTTTCCTTTTGAACACTCATTCATTTGATCCTATGAATATCATTGTGAAAACAACATTATAAAGGAATAGTCTGGATGTGAGGGCGATCTGGCTGCGTCATCTGTCACCCCATTGATGGTCAGGGTCGATTCGGCTGATCTGGCTGGCTAGGTGGGTGATCCTTCCTCCCTCCCGAAGCTCCGCGCTCGGTCGAAGAGGATGACCATCCCCGATAGGGGAGGACCGGTCTTCAGTCAAGGGTATATGAGTAGCTGCGCTCCCCTGCTAGAACCTCCAAACAAGATCTCAAGGAATAGTCAAAAGTCAGAACAATTCTTACACATCTGAGATCATAGAACTTTAAGACACAAATCGGCAAAGCCATTGATTCTGCTCTGAACCAAACATTACAGCATAACATTAATGGAAATTAGTGTCTATGGCTGTTAAAAGTAAAAGTTAAGATGAATGATACAAAGGAAAGGTCAACAGCGATCCAAGCTGATTGAACTCGTTGAATCTGGAACAACTTGAATACTAAATCACCCCTCCTTATCTACTTAGTGATAAAAATCCTTCTGTACTACTTACTACTTTAAAAGTGGGCAATAGCAACTCCATTCGTTAGAAGCTAACCTCATTTACTGACATTCAAAACTTGGCATATGAACTTTGACATGCATTCAGTCTAATCTAGTCGTCAATTCCCTACAAGTCTTCTCTGTCGATCAGCACTGTAGAAGTGTAATTTTTGTAGTGACATTTAGTTTTGTAATTTGTCTTCCAAATGAACCCTTGTCAATAACGAGTCAAACCCTCATACCTTGAAAAGCAAATTAAGCCCAGAAAACATTTCATCACTTCCTTGTCTAGGATATAAGATTTATATGCAAATCCATGGCAAGACAGTATATTTGCTTTATTTGGGAGACTGGAGGGAAACCTGTTTTGGTGAAAGAAGAAGTCAATGATATAGCTGCAAATGCCAGAATACTCATCGAAATATTCAAAATGAATAAGTATAATCATTTTCTCCAAAAGATTCAGCTTCTGGAAGAAAACCTTTCATTGCTACTACTGCAAAAGTATCTGTATCAAATAGAGACTTGTTTCATGGCAACAGTGGAGCATATTTTCTAGAAAGTAAATTGATGTAAATTCTGGCACCAATTTAATAAAAACAATCCCAGTAGGGTAGGCTGAGAGCCATACCTAATGAAGAAGAAAGCTTTGTGGGGAATTTTGCAAGATATGCTTACAGAAATATTATTCTGGACTTTGACTCAATTGAATTGTTTTTATAAGCTTCTAAAGTTTCATATAGCAAAAGGTTTATTCATAATAAAAATGGAAGAGAATACCTAAACACAGGAAAGAACATTCATGCCAGATGACCAGCTTTTTGCATGCACTTCAACATGTTGGCATTGGCATTGTATTTAGAGCTTTCTACAAGTAGTGTTTATGGAAAGCATAGATTGCAGCACCAACATCTACAAAGCAGCTTCCACCAACTATGTCTTCTCTTTTTGTGTTTTATTTTCCTTTGTTTTTCTTCATAAATTCTGCTGTTGTTGCCTCTGCTTACGGTATCTTGTAAAAACAAAATTGTGATCTTTGCATGTAGCACTGCCTCAATCAAGATGCTTTTAAAGCTTGATCATCTGAAGAAAGCACTGTGTGACACTCAAAACTCTGACATGAAGCAAAGTGGCCACAAGTCTTTCCTGGTGTGAGACTCCCACAGATTTCTGGATCGGGTTATGCTAAGACAGGGTATCTGATATAAATCTGTTTTCAAAGCAAACAAGAAAATTCTGGTTCTGGATTGATGTGCATATTTCCATCTAATTCCATCCTGACTCCTGAATACCCACAAGGAATGAACGCTGCAGCATCAAAGACAGAATCAGGGATCAGGTTAGTTTGTTCTCTCACAGTGAAATCCTTTGTAGAAATACCCTCTCTCGTGAGAAAATGATCCATAACGTCTGGCTCTTGTGGACTCATCAGAATTCCCAGGGTTTCATCAAATTAATTACCCAGCTCCAAGAAATCCAAGGTATAAAAGTACCAACACTCAAATTTCATATGTTCCAGCTGGGCCCCAGTGGCTCATGCCTATAATCCTAACTTCTCAGGAGACAGAGATCTGAGGATCATGAAGCCGGCCCGGACACAAAAGCCTGTCTCACTCTTAACTCCATTTACCCACCAAAAAGGTGAAAGTAGAGCTGTGATTCAGGTTGTAGAGGTCTAGCCTTGAGGGAAAAAGCCAAGTAAGGGCTCAAGGTCCTGAGTTCAAGCCCCAGTGTCAGCATATATATAGAAAAAATATCATACATTCCTTACATTTTGCTGCTCCCATGATTTTTTAATAGACAATGTAATAGGTGAGTTGATTTCTCATTGTGAATTAATTTGCATTTCTCAGACGATTAGAGATACTAACCACTCTTTCATATTTCTGCTCATTGTTTATATTGCAGAAGATTTTTCAATTCGATGCAATCCCATTTGTCAGTTCTCATTATTTCCTGTGCTATTGAAGTTCTAGTCTGTATTGTACTACCTAATGACCAAGCTGATATTGATGTATAATATGCTTCAAATATGCAAAAGACTTTAATTTTTAACAATTTTTATTGCTATTATAAAGGTGATGAACAGAAGGGTTACAGTTACATTAAGTCAGATAATGAGTATGTTCCTTTTTTTTTTTTTTTTTTGGTTGGTCATGGGGCTTGAACTCTGGGCCTGGGCACTGTCCCTGAGCATTTCAGCTCAAGGCCAGCACTCTACCACTTGAACCACAGTGCCACTTCCTTGAGTACATTTTTTTTTTGTGACAATATCACCTATTCTTTCACTCTCTCCCAAATTTTCCCTTCTATCCCCACCCATAAATGGTGTAGTTCATTTTTAATTTAGTGTCTAGTGAGGAAAGATTTTCTCCCAGTGTGTCGGCTGTCTTTCTAGTATAGTAACTATGTCCTTTGCTGTGCAGAAACTTTTTATTTTGATGTAATTCCATTTGTCAAGTGCCTTTCCTATCTGTTGTGCACCTGGCCCTCTTTTCAAAAAGTTTCTGCCTATGCCTATTGATTTTTAACATTTTCAGCACAAAAAGAAGTAAGGAACCATACTGATAGATATGATAATTAACTTTACTAAATCTTCCTGCAATATAGATATCCATCAAAACATCACATTGTACCTCATAAATGTATATGTATACACATAATCTTATGTCAATTAAGACAAATTAATAGAAAAGCAAACTCCTCAAAACCCCAGCTAGTGATTGACTGAGAAATTATGAACGTGTTCCCACTGGTTCATAAAGTTTAGAGGTAAATAAAAAACTATGAAAGAATAAACTTTTTCCTCATAGAGAAAAAAAATACCTTCTTCTTTCAGAGGAACTGAAAACCATTCATTACATGAAACAGATTGAATTGACATACACAAGAATATCAGCAACTCTATGGTTTGGCTCATTTCTTGGTTGTGATGATTCTTATTTCTCCTTAACAGCTAAGAAGAGATAGAATTTTCAGTACAAGCAAAAGCAGACATTGACCTCTGTCTCAAAGACCTCTGAACATTAAGTATCAAACAACTTTGTTTCAGTAAAGCAAGGTTAAGACGAGATGACCCTGGTGAGAACAACAAAACTTGTGTCAGAATTTTGTGGTTGAAGTTGCAAATGTCTCCATCATCCTTGCTTAGTAGAAATACTCTGGTTAGTTCAAAATCAAAAGTTGAAATGTGCAATAGCAATTATAATGTAGCATAGGTCTCAATTAAAAAAAAAACAAAGAAATAAATGTGTTTGCTACATCAATCACTCTAACCTGAATCCTGAAGTTTGTACTGTCTTCAGTTCACATATTTACAGAAAATAATTGTTAGTCTTGTCTATCTTCTGTGGTCTACTTACTCTAGGAAGAGAAAGTCTCTCAATGACTCAAGGAAAAGCTGTGAAAGTGAACTTCATTTGCGTAATTGAAGCACATTTGTCCTTATTTGATTATTTAATTCCATCAAAATGTCATTATGAGGTTAAATATGGTCAAAGTACTTTATTTGCATAAATGAAAATACAACAATGCCTGTGAAAACTGTTAGAAGAGGAAGGAGGTCAGGGCTGTGGAAGAGGGGGGTGAGTTTGCACAATATACACATTGGATACATTGTCTACATGTGTGAAAATGTTCAATGTGCTCTTACCATTGTACAACTGACATGCAGATAATTTTGTAAAGAAATATATCATTAAGCTGGTGCTGATGGCTCATGCCTATAATGCTAGCTACTCAAGGGGCTGAGATTAGAATGTCAGTTCAAAAAATAACCTAGGCAAGGAAAAAGTCTAGGAGTCTCTATCTCCTATTAACTAGCAAAAATATTGAATTGGAGGAATGGTTCAAATGGCAGAGTGCCAACCATGAGAAACAAGCCTACCAAGAGCACACACACAAATTGTACACTTACACACACACACACACACACCTTAGACTTCATTAAATAGCTAACTTAAGGCATTAATTCCATAAGGATCACAAATTTCACTGGAAATGCTCAGGATACATTTACCACCATAAAAACCAAGTCCCTTCTGCTAAAATAATAGGGAATGGATTCTAGCCTGCTAAAAATCAGATACATAATATTTTTCATAACCATGAGTAAAAATCGCCCTGCTAAATGTTCCCAAATGCTTTAACCATCTCAAGACTTGGATGGATAGATAATTAAGAAATGCCTAAGTACAGGCTTATGTGGTTCATATCCTGTTGACCTAGATCGTTTCCAGACTTGCTGCTTTAGCTAACCCCTGGAATAAACAAGTGAACTCTAGACCTCAGAATCAGACAAGCTACAAGCCAAATATGTCATTGCCATTATAACTATTGTCAGCTGTATCACCTTGATGAAGGACACCCACACAGCTACAGAAGTATGCCTTCAGGAAAATAAAATATGCCCAATGCAAAAGGCACTTAGCATCATACAATTCCTCAGTGACCCTTACTTCCAATTAACTATTTAAAAATAGGTTTGGAAATGAATTCTGTCGGATAATTCATTTTATTGTTGAGTTTAAGGAGTGCCAGGATTCCTAGGATTGTTAGGGCACAGTGTTTGCATCTGTACACACAATCAGACACCACTTCTTTTTTATTTTAGCTAAACTCTGAGATCATCAAAAGACAGTATATTTCAGAACGCTTAATTTACTGGGAATAGGTACTGATGCACGTACAGGAGTAATTCCAAAATCGGATTCTCTCTCTTCCCACAAGAGTTCTTAATCAGTTATTGTTGATAATCATAAAGTGCTTTGTCATTTCCTGATGACTTGCCCTTCAGTAACCTATTTGTCTTTTTTTTTTTTTTACAAAGTCTGTTGCTCTAAGCAGTACTCTCCTCCTCTTTTTAAGAATGAGGACACAGTAGCACAGCAATTTAGCTATAAGTGAATTATTGTAATGCCTGGTACATTAATTCCAGATACAGGGTCTTTAAAACTATTTTGTGGTACTGCACAAGGTCTACTAGAGACAAAACAGAAATAAAACATCCTCATTGAGGAAAGAATGACTTGTAAGAATAAGTGCTTTAACGAAATGTTAAGTAGCAAAATGTAGGTAGGATCATGGTAGCAGAAATGCTGGTATGAGTACAAATAAGATTGTAAATTGATGGTATCATTTCCCCTTCTTGATGATATCTTCATAGTTCATGGAGCTTATTAAGTTCTGTGTCTTCAACTGCATTCCCATTTTGCCTTTATTGAAACAATTCATAAAATCCATTAAGCCTGATTTGTTTCCAACTTGCACCTTTTCCATAAGACAGTAATTTCTTTTAGGGCAGAAACTACATTCTCTTTTATGACTGAATGCTTAGCACTTAGCTCTAAGAAACACTAAACAAATGGTTATGTAGAAGTGAATGCTACTAGAAGCAATTTTTTTCTGTCGTCCTCAAAAAGCTACATTGTTGGAAGAACAGAATATAAGTAACTAATACAAGTAATAAGTAAATTGAATAGCATTTACAAACTGACAAATGTCATGTAACAAAAGAAAAAAACTAAGAGCAAGCTAACACAGAAGAAAATGTATGCAAAGGTAAAGGTAAGGCTGGCTACAATCTTACATGATATCCTAAGATGGGCCTTTTTCCAAAAATGCCATCTTCATGAAGGCTTAAGAGAAATGTGAGAGACAGACACTTAGATATAGGAGCAAGATAATTTCACAGCAAGTGAAATAGGTCCTAGAAGAAGCAAGCCTGAAATATTGAAGATGAGTTTAGTGTTCAGTAGACCTGCCAAAAATGAATATGGGAGGACCAACACCAGGATGAAATGTAATGTCACTCAAAACAGATTGTAAAGATATATGAACAGTTCATCTTTATCCAACTCAAAGAAAAGTTGCACAGCTATCATTTAAGTTGAGGAAATCTCTCGTGAAACTACTCTCAAGCCACGATTAAAAAGTTAAAGGTTAAATGAATAACAGCATTTTACTCAGAAAATGTAGAACACCATTAATCATTTATAAACCCCATGAAGAAATATTTTATGCTAAGCATTTAATTGATATAATTTTGCCTAAATAAAATATTTTCATCTTATGACTAGTATCTATCTACCAATTACACGTGCATTTGCTTCTTCAAGTTGCTATTGTATTTGTCCATATATCTATGCTATGAAGCATAAAAGTTTCTCAATTAAATCTGCCTTGAATGAATGTATTTTTAGTGGTTAAAATAACATTTATTTTTCCCACTTTCATTTCTCATCTGTGCTACTCAGACCATTGTTGTTGTTGTTTTTCCATTAGCTGTTTTTCATTTCCATGGTTGACTGAAACATTTTATCTCATAGCATCATATGTAAGGAATTCAGAATTCAGAAAACGCACAGGATGATGAAGGATTTTTCTGGAGTTCTAGATAAGATAAAGGATCAGAAGAGAGGTGTTGTCGTTGCTCCTGATTTAGAAAACAAATTCCGCTGAAATCCTTGAACTTTGATGAAATCAAAGCCAAATGTGCTTATTTAAAGCATTGTTGACAAAGGAAAATGTTTATTTTCTCTTATTCTTATTATTTCTCTTATTCTGTACTTACCACTAAGAATGATCAATTAATTCACCTTCATTTTGAAAGATCATATTTTTTAATGGGTGGTTACTAGACTGTCTTGCAAAAACAACAGTTTTAACAATTGCCTGTACATATGACCTTTAACAAAGATGACTCATAAAATAGTATTTGGTTTTTCTTAACTTTTTGAAGTGAGTTAATATTAATTCTTTAAGTTATGTGATCCCATATTTGTTTCATTTTGCTATCAAATATTCTGTTCTTTTTAGCTGGGTGCCGGTGGCTCATGCCTAGCTACTCAGGAGGCTGAGATCTGAGGATCACCGTTCAAAGCCAGCCCAGGAAAGAAAGTCCGTGACACTCTTATCTCCAATAAAACACTCAGAAAACTGGAAGTGGTGCTGTGGCTCAAGTGGTAGGATGCTAGCCTTGAGCTGAAGAGCTGAGGGACGGTGCCCAGGCCCAGAGTTCAGGCCTCACAACGGACAAAAAAATAAATAAATAAATACAAATAAAAAAATATTCTGTTCTTTTTAATATTAGGTTATTGAGAAAATAGCTGAAACGTATATTCCAGGCCTAGTAGCTCAGTGGCAGATACCTTGTTTCACAAGTGCTAAGTCCTGGGTTTGATCTCCGGCATCATAAAAGAAAAATTTTGTAAAATTCAGTTAAGAATAGTATATTCCAATGTGGTATATATACACAATAGAATTCCATGCCTCCATCAGAAAGAATGACATTGCCCCATTTGTTAGGGAATGGAAAGGCTTGGAAAAAATTATATTAAGTGAAGTAAGCCAGGCCCAAAGAAACATAGGTCCCATGGTTTCCCTTATTTGCAATATCTAGTATATGTCTGAGTCAAGCAGAAAAGGTCAGATAAGGTGATGTTAGGGAAATGAACCCTAAGATATGTATTCAAATGTTTTTTTTTTCTTTCATGCGATTGTTTCTAACACATTTGTAAGATTATTTCTTTGTTGCTTTGTATGTCCCTTCCCCACAGTATAACCCCTGCTTTCACTGTATTTGATGTTGGTATAATTTGTGGAGGGGAAGGGGAAAAACAAATCGTTTAAATAGGGATACAGGTGGACCCATTGCAACAATGAGATGTACAAGTCGTTATGTCGAAAACGAACTTTACAACTTTGGTATGGGGGAGGAGGATTGGGTGGGGGGCGGAGGGAGGATGGGAAGGGATGGGAAGGGGAAACAAAGGAGGAGGCTACAATGCTTGATAAGAAATGTACTCATTATCTTGCCCATGTAATTGTAACCCCTCTGTACAGTATTTTCACAATTAAAAAAAAGAATAGTATATTCCAGAAAGAGTAACCAGGCTTTATGCCGACTCAAAAAATAGTGTTTTTCTTATTTATGTGTGTATATATTTATTAATTTCATAATAAATGGGGCTTGGACTAAGGGCCTAGGCACTGTCCCCAAGCTTTCCTCACTCAGCACTAGCGCTTTACCACTTTGAGCCATGGCGCCACTTCCGGGGTTGTGGTGGCTCATTGGAAATAAGAATCTCAAAGACTTTCCTGCCCAGGCTGGCTTCAAACCATGATTCTCAAGTCTCAGCCTCCTGAGGAGCTAGGATTACAGGCATGAGCCACTGGTGCCTGGCTAACACAGCGTATTGATGTCATCATTCTCCAGCTCTCTCAACCCCACCCATCCCTTCAGTTCCCCTGGTTTGATTTTCACATATGTATATTGAATATAATAAATGCATTGGTCCACCACAAAATTGTTCTGGGGTACAGCATACATTTCTCCCAGTGTTCCTTGTCACCGCTCATTCATGGGCTTCTGTAATCCCCTCTCTTGGAGCATAGAACAGGTTTACTGACTCATTTCAAATGAGTAGAAACCAATATTGACATGGAATATTACTACTAAAATGAGCTATGAAAAAACTCTGATCTATATTTTGGATGTTCTATAAGGATTTTGTCTGTCTTACTCTTGAGATGAGGTAATTTTCCTGCTGTGAATTAAACTATCTAGCTGCCCGGGTAGAGAGGAAATGAGAGAGATCTCCCACTAATAGCCAGAGGATGTGAGGCCCTTGGTAGCCCCAAAGAAACTGAATTGTACTAACAATCATGTTCCTCCTCCCCCATCCTGAGCCTTCAGATCTGAACTCCACCCTTGGTGCGTGGATAGACTCAAGGACAGTTTCTGAAGCAACCTCGAACTAGAGTCTTGACTCAGAAAATCTGTGATCATATTCCTGACTCATAGCAAGTGTGGTATAATAAATATGCATAGGTTGAAGCTGCTGAATTTTTTGACAAAAACAGAACTTGCTTTTTTATTGTCAAGGTGATGTATAGAGTGATTTGCAGTTACTTAAGATAATAAATACGTTTCTTGTCAAACTTGTTACCCTCTCCTCATTTTCTCCTACTTTCCCTATCCCCTATCCCCCCCACCAAGTTGTACAGATAACTTCTAACCTATTGTCTTATATATACATTTATTTGAATTAGAGAAGGGAAAGGGAACAAAAATGGTGAAACAAAGAAACCAAGAGGAGAACCAATGCAACAGCCATATTCCCCAAACTTGTTTTTATCACTAGCCATCATCTTTCAGAGATAATTAGCACAAATGTTTCTGTAAAACTCTTGTAAACTGAGAGATGCATGTGTCCCAACTAGCTCCTCAATTTCATCTAAAGAAATTGAGACATTTCCTGTATAATTTAATTTAGTGTATTTGATAATGGAATGATTTCTATCTATGTGGACAGGATTACTATTCAGAAATATTTCTACTGCAAGCAGTATGGAGGTTCCTCAAAAGACTCCACATAGAGCTCCCCTATGACCCAGCAATCCCACTTTTAGACATTTACTCAAACAATCACAAACAAAGCCATACTAAGGCTACCAGCACAACTATGCTTATTGCAGCATTATTTACCATTATTTACCAACCCAGATGCCCTTCAGTAGATGAATGGATCAAGAAAATGTGGTATATATACACAATGGAATTCCATGCCTCCATCAGAAAGAATGACATTCCCCCATTTGTTAGGAAATGGAAAGAGTTGGAAAAAATTATATTAAGTGAAGTAAGACAGGCGCAAAGAAACATAGGTCCCATGGTTTCCCTTATTTGCAATATCTAGTATATGTCTGAGTCAAGCAGAAAAGGTCAGATAAGTTGGTGTTAGGCGAAATGAACCCCAAGATAAGGACTCAAATGTTTTTTCTTTCTTGCGATTGTTTCTAACATATTTATAAGATGATTTCTTTGTTGTTTTGTATGTCCCTCCCCCATGGTATAGCTCCTGTTTTCACTGTATTTGATGTTGGTATAATTTGGGGAGGGGAAGGAAAAAAACACATTGTTTAAATAGGGATACAGGTGGACCCATTGCAACAATGAGATGTACAAGATGCTATGTAGAAAAATGAACTTTACAACTTTGGTGGGGGGACGGGTCCTGGGAGGGCAGGGATGGTAAGGGAAAACAAAGGAAATAATAAAAAAAGAAAAGAAAACCAACTTTACAACTTCGCCAGGGAGGTGGTAATTGTGGAGGTGGGAGGGAAGGGAAAACAAAGGAGGAGGCAACAATGCTCAATAGGAAATGTACTCATTACCTTGCTCATGTAACCATGACCCCTCTGTACAGCATTTTTACAATAAAATAGTACCAAAAAAGAGAGAAATATTTCTACTGCAAGATATTTCAGTACCTAGTTTTATCAGTCAAGGGGTCAACTAGGAAAGCTAAGGCACAAGGAATACATGGAGGGAGCCGGTCATGTACTGTCTGAAAGACTGCTGTCTTCGATGCTTGACTTTGAAGTCCACAAGGCAAAAACTCAAAAGGAGAAGATAGATACAGAGTGGGCAGATCAGGAGAGATTGAAACACAAACACATGCTGTGACCCACCAGCAGAGGCTGAGATCCTGTTAGTCTGGCCTGTGGCCTTTGTGGTGTTGATGTCCTGAAGGAATTAGGGCTTTCTTCACAGATGAAGCTGCTGAATTTTTGAGGATCTTGTTAGGCAGAGAAAAGCAGTCCCTATTTATAACATCATATATTTTTATTTGTCTTCCTTGCTGACTATAACTATATTCTGGATTTTTCTAGACAAATTTTGTACAATATTATTTTGTAATACGTATAAACCTTTTATAGCAGTCACCAAAAGAATAGATCCCTTTGCTCCAAGGTGACCTCTCTCAATTTCCCCTCCTAATTAATACTCAAGAAAAAAAAGCTTCGATTTCACATTTATCTATTAAGATGGGTCTCAAATAGAGCTCCTGTTGTAAAACTTCATCAGTTTCTCAAGATTTCGCCACTCTTTCCTTGGTATTTTGCACATGCTATTGTTGAAACATCACACCGTTGTTTTATATTCTTGAGCTTATTGGTATTTTTGTACCACTAAGCTGTAAGATCATTAAGAAAACCAGCTCTGATTTTCTGTGCATCTCTAATGCCTGCCTAGCTTATCCACCTGCGAAGGAGCAGACACAATCAGTACTACTCAACAACTGGCTGCTCCATAGCATTAGACATTATGTATGTGCTAATTGCTATTGCAAATACCACACACAAGCCTTGATTCCATTTGGTTTCCCAGAAGCTAATGGAAGTGGCATTCCTGTAGTTCAATTTTGCTAATGAAGACTGAGCCACAGTGGTGAAGAAAATCTGAAAGATCAGGGACAGAGAGACCTTTTTAATAACAAAATCTAAACATCCCATATGACTCTGACGCCTTCACTATAAAAGACATTTTCCTTCTTTTACTTTCCTGCTCCTTTACTTTCTAATTCTTAGTGGGGCAAGAACAAAATAGAACTGGTTATTGAATTTAGAAGACAAAAGCCTCATTGTTTCATACATTGCAGAATAGCATTGGTTTAATCTCTTCTTTGTATTTGATGCCCTTTTCAAAGACTTGCATCATTTTTATGCCTTCATTCAGTATAAAATTTGATGCCTGCCCTGGTCCTGGAACTCAAGACCTTGCTCAGTTTCATACAAGCCCAAACTTTCCTGTACATCCTTGATTCTGTGATGCATAAAACCAAGACAACCCTAGTCACATCAGGAAAATAATGAGCTTACATTTACTTGATGAATGCATTCCATTTCACCATGATATGAACATACATATTGACACTCCATATAGAATCTGCCTCTAAAAATACTTAAAGAGTAAATATTTAACTTCTGAAACTACATATGACCAATGGAACTGAGAGTTTGATTGATGCTTTTCTGCTGCCTTAGCCACATGCAAGGTTTCCTAGAAACATAAAATTTGACTTTGTATGTTAGGTTCAGAACAGCCTTTTAAAGGTTAAATCCATCTCATCTATGAATGCTCACAGAGGCATCAATTTTCTTTCCTGAGACACCACGTTCATTTAAAATGTGCTCACAATGTCTCCCAGTTTGAAATAAATGAAAATTGATTTGCTCCAGATATGTCTTACCTTTTATTCTGTAACAATTAGTCTACCTTACTCTAGAAGAAACAGAAATGCTTCAATTGAGAATATGAGCATTAGCTATTAAAATACTTAACTTTCTATAGAAGATCACTCAACATTAGGGTAGAAAGTAGAAGAAATAGACACCTGGTCTTCCATATCTTCAATTCTTAGATTTGTGTCTGGACACAAGTGGAGGTATTGAAAATAATTCCTTTCTGCAAGTGTTTACTTCTGCAAGGCCCCTAACCTATCCACACCTGACCTTCCTTGCTCAAATTCTCTTGCTCAGAAAGAATAGATTTGAGTCACAAAACTAAGATTTCCCCAGTCACAAAACTAAGCTTTTCCCCAACAGATGTTTTCTCAGCAGATTCTATCATTCAGATTTCTGCTACCTGTAGCAACCAATGCATTCAGCCCCAATATGGCCGCAACCTGTTGCAAATGTTAATTGGAAGAAGTTTACTTGAATTTGTGTAGGTCTCACCTATGGCTGCTATAATATCTAGAAAGGTGAAACAGATGTTGTCCAAATTGTTTGACCTACAAAAATGCCCAAAAGATTTCGTGTTTGACTCTTCAGAGAAAAAGAGGTGAGCCTTATTCTACTGTATTATCCCCTGTTCTAAAGTCATCTTAATTAAGAGTGAGCTTGGCTTTTCTATTATTAGTCATACTGTTTTATTGCATTTAGCAACATAATATTTAAAGGCAGGAGTAGGGCCGGAGAGAGGTCTACCAATGTGAGACCTTAGGTTTAATCCCCAATGCCGAGAGAGAGAGAGAGAGAGAGAGAGAGAGAGAGAGAGAGAGAGAGAGAGAGAGAGAGAGAGAGAGAGAGAGACGAGAAAGACAGACAGATAGACATAGACACAGAGAGACAGAGACAGAAAGAAGATAAAATAAAACATAACAATTATGTTTGAGAAAGAAATACAGACCAGTACAATTTTATTATGTCTGTTACATAGGCAGTAAATTCGCAAACATCATCAAGCATCTTACTTAATAAGAAAATTTCTAGCATGAGGTAAGTTAAATCATTTAGATAATACTTGCATGCTAGTGACAGTTTTACAAACTATATCTACAGTTTATACCCTATTAAGAAATTCTTTGCAGTCTAAGGTCTCTGTGGTCAGCAAAATTGTCTTATTATCTCATTGACTAATTAGATTAATTCTTTATAATTGTGTTCATCTGCTATTTTTTTTAAATGTTGACTTTTAGAATTTTCTACAACAGGACCAAAATAAAAGAATCAGGGAGAGACAGCAGCTGAAAGTCTCATATTTTTCAAAACATAGGAAAAAGGCTTCAGGACCAAGGTCTCTGCTGAAGTAATGAATATCTTTTCTTCCAGACAAGTTCAAACAAAATACAAAATAATTTCTTCAGCATGTACAAAGAAACAAGCACAGAAGCATTGTGAAACAATTGAGGTCACACATGTAGAGGTCAAGATTCAGAGTCACTCCAGCCATTACTCAGGTTGACACACTTAGGAAAATCCTTTCTCCACACCAGTTACTTTGAATGAGCCAAGGCTTAGAATGGAACCCCAGGAAGACAGAGAAAATGGAGGCATGTAGCTTGACTTACAGTGGGCGTTAAGGTACAAAATAAAATCTGAAGTACAACTACTCAGTTGAGTCAAGGTAATCTGCACCCAGGAAAGCCACAGCTGGACTACAATCACAGAGTGAGGAACTTTAAGAGTTGTGTTTGATTGATAAGACAACGACAAAATATTCTGTAAATGTATTCTAATTCATAGTTTGGTAATTAGCTCCTGAAATTTGAACTTTTTCTATAGGCCTGTCTCTGTCTCTGTCTTTGTCTCTGTTTCTGTCTCGGTCTTGGTCTCTCTCTCTCTCTCTTTCTCTCTTTGGCAATTAATGTTTGCCTATTTAGAAACATTTTCTCAAATTTGTCTGGTAGTTTTGGTAGGGTTTTAGTTTTTGTTTCATTTGGGTGCATTTCTCCCAGTTTGTCCTCCCATTTCCAACAAGTCTTCAGATTGGAGATTTTACCCAAACTTGACCAATAGAGCATTCCAGAGATATACCCAGTCAAGGATAACAGTATGATTTATGATCATGATTTAAACCCATACTCTTTCACTTATCATTGGCAAAACATATACTGGAAAAGAGGAGTTGGCTAGAATTGTGAATGCAATAACCATGGTAAGTATGGAACTTTGAGAATATTTTTCCATGATATGGTAAAAAGCTGTATAAGAAATGAGGCAACATACAAGTTGTCATGTCGAAAATGAACTTTACAACTTTGGTGGGGGGGAGGATTGGGTGGGGGGGCAGGCTGGGAAGGGATGTGAAGGGTAAACAAAGGAGGAGGCTACAATGCTTGATAGGAAATGTACTCATTATCTTGCCCAAGTAATTGTAACACCTCTATACAGTGTGTTCACAATAAAAAAAAAAAAAAGAAATGAGACAACAGTAAAACAGAGAAAGAGAAACAAACACTGATTATCTAGTAATAGTGAATCAATGTTTCCAGCTTTATTTTGAAACTTGCACAATTGGACAATTTCAGATTTACATAAAACAAGCCATCTTTTCCCTAAACTATTTTAGTTGGATGCTTGTTTTAACTAGCAATTCTTCCTAGTTCTTATTGGATATCCTCCAGATTTATGAAAGAAGACCTTCACAAAGTCTAATTATACCTATAAAGTTACCAGTCAATGATGATGACAATGTCACAGTGTTTATTTTGAATATTTTAAGTCATGGAAGGAATGAGAAGAAAACCTATTAGAAAAGCATGTACTTGCAAAAGCCAAATTCAAGGACAAAACAGACAAAAATAACAAGAAAAAAAATTGTACTCCATGCAGAAGTGTAGAATAAGATCCATCATGGCAATAGACTATATTCTTAACTACTCATAAACATTTATTATTAAATTCATTTTTCTGGGAAAGAAAACAGGCTAAGGAGGCTATATTTCTTCTAGGTTTAGTAGCTCAAAAGTGTGTAGAGAAAGGGTCTATAACTCTTCCTAGGGGACTTAAGCAATATGAATCATCATTACATGCTTTTCAGAATGTTAGTTTTGGGTTCATCTTTCCTCTAAAGCTTATTATCTATTTTTTTATTTGATATTCTCTTTAAGTAGCAGTACAATGGAGTTGCCATTTAACAAAGCAATCTACTAATACAATGCATCTTGATGGATATCACCCCTTTCAACATTCTCACCCATCCCTCCCAACCAACCTCTTCCTTCACTTTTCTTACATTTGTTGGCTATCCATTGAATTCTTGACTGCCTTCTCCCCCTCTTCTCCTCTTCATTTATCTACCACTTTCTCCTTGACCGTACCCCACTTCTTTCAAGTACCAGTTTCCTAGTGTTTATTTTGTTGACTATAGAATTTTTGACTAAGGAATTAACACTATTTGAATTTTTCCTCTAATTGACCGTGTTTTGGCTAATTTATGGTAGGCACCCTATAATATTTTTGTTTGTTTATTTGCCAATGCAATAGATAGTCCTTCTTCTTATTTCTGGCAGCCAGGAGCAGAGAACTGTCTGCTAAGCAGTCCCTTCTCTGGCAAGCTGCTGGACTGCATTCATGTGAGCCTGCTCATGTTAAGATCACTCTGAGATCACTCCAGTTGCACGGACCACAGCAAATGAAGCCACAATTCCTATTCCATATGGACTTGCTCCAGTCACAGCTATTTCAGACAAAGTACACTGGCCTTGGAAGGTAGCATTCCAAGCAAGACAAGTGGACCTTAGATGTCCCTGCAGCCATTCTCATTCAATATTAGAGGGGAAGAAACTCCTCAGTCTCTTAGCAAGAAGTGATCGGTGCATCACCATTATACATTTTTCTGTGTATCCTTGCAGGAAGTTTGGCCAACCAAGGAAACAAATAAAATTTAAAATGATCTTCTAAAAGCAACTCTAGCTCTTCTCCACTGTAAACTGAGGGCAACCTAGCCAACCAACAAGATTATATCCGGCAAAGTTGTATGTACTTCAGTTTTGAAGAGGAGATAAAGACATTCTCACATGATCAACAATTGAGGAAATTCATTGTCATTTAGGCTTACCGTATAGAAATGCTGAAAAGACTTCCTCAAGATGAAACAAAAAAAAAGGCAGCACTAATGAGCAATTTGAGAACATCTGAAAGAAAAAAAAATGGAATGGTAAAGGTCTATAGATGATGATGATGATGATGATGATGATGATGATGGTGATGATGTTAGATAGACCGACAGACAGACAGACAGGTAGATAGAGCTGAAATACACATACATATATATGTCCAAATTGAAAATATTCTACTATTGTTATATTTTATATAAATCAATCATATATGCAGCAAATGATAGGAGTCCCTCTTTTTTTAATGCATTATCTTCCACTCTGAAATTTCTTGTATTTTTCTGGTCCTTTACAGTAAATACAACCTTTTAAAAATTACTCAAGAGGCTAAGATCTGAGGATCATGGTTCAAAGCCAGCCCAGGCAGGAAAGTCTGTGAGCCTCTTATCTCCATTTAACCACCAGAAAACTGGAAATAGTGCTGTGACTCAAGTGGTAGAATGCTCACTGAGCTGAAGAACTCAGGGACAGTGCCCAGGCACCTGGAAAACAGCAAAACTCCAAGAGAAAAGAGCAAAAGCAAAGAAAAAAGAAGATAGCAAGCACATCCTTGCAGAGGACATTATAGATGAAAAAAGGCAAAAAGTGACTGACTCCATAGAGACAGAAAAAAGAATCGCCTTTAAGTTCCAATAAATAGAAGCCAGGAGACATCACACACCAGACTCCAGCTGTTGACAGATGTGATGTGCTGCTCATAAACAAGAAGAGAGAATAAAAAGCCATTGACCAGATCGTTGATATTTCCAAGTTCTTTTTGCTGCCCAGAAAGAAGAGAAGTCAAATCTGTACAGAATTTACTTACATGCTAAGGATTGTTCTGGGTGCTTTGCATGATTTTTTATGACTTAAGTCTTAGACTCAATGAGGTAGGAGCGTCTGCGTCCTTATTACAGGCAGGTCTTAGAGGTCAGACATCATAAAGCTAAATTTAATGTCTTTATATTATCTTCCTGCTTTTAAGCGTTGATGACCTACTTAGGGAGGGCTGTTGTCCCTTCTTAAGAAAGACACAACAGCCATGAAAGACCAGAAAGCTCAAGGCAGAAAAGCTACAGTTACTGTAGTGTGGCAGCTCAACTTCATGTAGAGAGCTCTGTAAAACAGCTGCACTTATTTAATTGCATAATTGGTCTCTTATTTCCGTTTTGTTCTTATTTCTAGACAAATCAAAGGATTGGCAATTGGTGATGTATGAGAAAAACGATAGCTTTTGATTAGTCATTTCACAATAAATTGAAGGTGATATGTTTTTCAAGGGTAATAGTCAATTCCCTTGCTTGGTCCCTAACTCGACTTTCCCATCGGATTTATGGAAGTGCTCAATGGTAAGAGATTGAGTCCCAAGAGTCAAAGCACAGAAGAAAACAAATGATGTGGTCTTCGCATTAAAGAAGCTCAAGAATTGGAATTGCCATTAACTGGGACTCAAGAAGGAGCTAGCAGTTTATAAACCATCAGTTAAGATTCATGGAGGGGATAAACTCAGATCAAGGTCGAAGTCAGGTTAATCGATAAAAACACAATTAGGGTAATTCATATTTAGGGCCTCAGATAGAAGAAGATCTCATACTAAGAAGAGTTTTTTTTCCCTGAAGACAAACTTCATGATTCCTACCAAGAGTGTGGGAGACTTAAAGGGTGGTTTCACAGTGCATGAATAAGAGTAGGTGAAGCTTGAAATTGTGAAGTGATATACAGGAATGGTTTTTGAGAAGGATATCATTGAGTCAAAGTAGATCCTTCACAAGCTTACCCATCAAAAGTTGAAGAAAAATGTGTAGATTTCTATATAAAAGCTACTCATCTCTTACGTGTACAAATAAACAGAATGGCTGGGCACTGGTGGCTCACCCTTGTAATGCTAGTTACTCAGGAGGCTGAGATCTGAGGATGGCGATTTTTATCTCCAATAAACTACTCAAAAAAGACTGGCAGTGGTGCTGTGGCTCAAGTGGTAGAGTGCAGGCTTTGAGCAAAAGAAGCTCAGGGATAGCACCTAGGCCCTGAGTTCAAGCCCCACGATTGGCATTTTAAAAAGCAAAATGGAAATATTCTTATTCTATCTTTAAATAGTACTCTACCAAAGGAAAAAGAAAACATTTTTCTTGCTCTCCAATTTTGATTATATGAAGTAAAGCATAATCACTTTCAAACTCTAATTTGCATCAAGGCAGATGCTCCTTCAAAAATTGGTAGAAAACAATTCTTAAAGACCTAGTAGACAAAGATCTAATGCTATGACACAAGGTCTGCCTCGATGTGTTTTTCTTAGAAGAAGCAAATGGATCAAGTGGGGCATTTTTAAAGAGAATTATCTTCATGTCAAGTTGTATTAGTAATAGGCTATAACATTTATTACTGGAGGCATTTTCACCAGCCTATCCTCCTACCTTTCTAAAACATAGAAGACTGTTGGAGGGTGTGGAATTTTCAGCTTGGGAGGAATATGCAAAAGCAGTGGTAGAAAACTAGTAGCTTGGGACCTAATACAGCAATCAACTCTGAAGAATATCCTACCAATCCTGATCATTTATGTTTTCTTACAAATGACTTTCCACCATTTTGAAGACTCTGACTTGCAAGTGAATTTCAGACCATAAAAAGTAAACTGCAGCACGTCATATCCATGTTCATACCTAATCTCTTTCTATCCTCCCTTTTTATAATAAAAAAAAACATACTTGCTTCCATTTCCTGGTGTTCCTTTCAATAAGTATTATTTTATATAATCAGAGGCACATAGGCATTGCACCTGAAGAGTATCTTCCCTTGGTCTCACTGTATGTGAATGCTTAGCATTCTATATAGTTTATCATGTCCTGGTATTTCAGATCTAGTTTCCATATATAAAGAAAAACATGTGTTATTTGTCTCTCTGAGCTTAGCTTATATTACCTAACATGATTTGTGTTTGCTCTATCCATTTCCAGGCAAATGGCATGATATTATTCTTTCTAATGCCTTGTGAAACTCCATTGTGTATAGGTACCACATTTTTTAAGATACACTCATCTATTATAAGGGCATCTGGGTTGTTTGTATAACTTGGCTTTTGTAAATAGTGCAGCAATGAACATGGATGTGCAAGTGTGTTTATGGAATTCTGGCTTGTGATGTTCTGGGTAGATGCCCAGGAGCGGTATGGCTGGATCGTAGGGAAGGTCTATTTAGTTGTTTGAGGAACCTCCAGATTGCTGTCCAGAGTGGTTGTACTCATTTACATTCTCACCAGCAGTCCAGTAGACTTCATTTTCCCCCACATCTCCACCAACATTTACTGTTATTTGAATTCACAATGTTGGCCAATATAGGATAGTAGTATCTCAGAGTTCCTTTATGTTCAGGGATATTGAGCATTTCCACAAATGTTTCTTTGCCATTCTTACCTCTTCTTTTGAGAAGTCTCTCCTTAGCTCCTTTTCTCATTTACCTTTAAAAAGAAAAACAACAAACTATTCCTGCGTCCTTACTCCTTGACCCGATGTGCCATATTTCTGAGCTCTAAACCTGAAGTTTATTATGAACATTGCTACAGAGGAGCAGAGGCCTCTTTACCCTTTGCAAAAAGGGCCTGAAACGTCCTCTTAAGGAAAAAGCTTTGGCAGGTATAAAAGGATGGAATTTTACCTCCTTTTCATGGGTGAAGAAGAGGTATGAGAATAATGTAGCCAGTATGTGCCCTTGAAGGTCCATGCTAAAGCTATTCTGTGCACCAGGGGGCTGACACTGTTCTTCCCCTTGCTTTCTCCCTTCCCTCTCTTGCCTCTCTTGCTTCTCTGTTTTTCCCCCTATCTGGGAGCATTTTCTAAATTTTTGGGGCATGAATCCTGAACTCCAGTCTTGCTTTGGAAAACGCAACCTATGATCAGAACAACTTTAATATGAGCCTACCTATCCAAGCATATGAAGTCATTAAAGCAACCAGGAATTCACCTACCAAGATAAAGTACAGCCCTGATGTCATCAGACATGACAGCTATTTTGAATTCAGGAGCCTTCTAAGCATAGCTGAAATCTACCTCTCAGAAACTAAGATCAGGAAGGTGTCACATCCACCACCAATGACATATGACATCTTTCCTAGTTGATGATTAGGCACCCAAATTCTGAGTGCCTGCTACTTTCTGTGCTTGTGTCTCACTGTAGCCCTGAGTGTCTTGCCTTTATACTGGAGCACACCCTGGAGAAAGCCCATACCGTGGGGGTCCTATTTGCCATTAAAACCAATCTTAGTTAACAAACTACTTTGTACCCAGAATCCTAGCTACAACTGGATCTGGGAGATGTTGCTTTGAGCTTTGAGCTTTTTCATCTCTGAAGTAGCCTAGTATAATAGGAATTTAAATAGATGTCCAATAACTTCATGTATCACATTTATTGCAAACAGCTACAGCTGGAGGGTAGTTTTAAGAAGGAATATTATAGTGAACATTTGGAAGCTTTATGGAAATTGTCTTAGTGTTTGTGATGTCATCTTGACAATGGAGCCATTATTTAATTTTTAATTTTGGCTTCCAAGGCAGTCTAGTTAATCTCCTCTCCAGCCTCTAACGTTGTTCATGATTTTGTTTTGGTTTCCTTTCAAAGGACTTCCTGAAAAAAAATTACATCAGACAAACACTCAGAATGCTAGTGTTATAATAACAACAATAATATGAGAGCATTTTTTTGTTTCTTTGCTTCACTGTTTTTACTATTCCTTTTTAAATGTGGCAAAAAGATCAGAATGTTAATCCAGAAAGCTTTCATCAAGAACTATTAAAAATTTTAAAAAAATGATGCTTCAGATTTATATTCAACTTCTCATCAGGAACTTTTCTAAGGCTCACAGTTTAGTGTATACTAGTGTTTGACTCCTAGTAGATTTGATTTTATAGTACCCTTTTTTCTGAATTTTGATAGATGGTAAAATCTTACCTACAACAACAATGCATTTTTCAAGGTTTCACAAAGTTCAACATCAAATTTCATTCTCAAAACTTCTCAATTGTTCTCTAAGTCAGTTGTATTTAAACAACTAGAGTTCCCATTGGTAAAGTGGTAAACAAATCATATGGAATAAAATAATTCTAATGTTTCTGTAGCAGGTAAAAGAAGGTATTAATCATTTCCATTCACATAGAAGTATATCCACTATAAAAAGAATATAAAAGCCAGGTGCTGGTGGCTCATACCTGTAATCCTACCTATTGAGGAGGCTGAGAGCTGAGGATCACAGTTTGAATCCAGCCAATAGTGTGTAAGGCTCATTTCCAGTTAACCATCAGAAATCTAGAATTGGGGCTGTGGCTCAAAGTGGTAAAGCATTAGACTTGAACTAAGACAGGGCCCAGGCCCTGAGTTTAAGCTCCATGGCTACCACAACCATCACCACCACCAACAACAAAAAGAATATAAAGACAAAATATTTTATTTCTTTAGTGGAACCTAATCATAATCGTGTGCCATATAAGCTTACCTAACAATTATTTCTCTACTTCTCAATTGAATGTTTTTCAACAAATAAAAATTGATCATTTAAAAATATTTTATTTCTGTTCCAAGCAAAAGAAACACATCTTTGAGGTTATCTTACTCACAACAAATTTTCATCATTTCTAGATATGTCAGAAAGAAGTGGTGCTGACACTTGTATAACAGGGACTGAATTATATATATAGTTATATTTTTATATAATACATATTAGTTATCTATATGTATACTAGATATATGCTAGTTATACATGTGCTGGGTCTTCAGAATTTTCAGAAAGAAGACTCTTTCCAGATTCATAGCTAGGACAACATAACACTTAAATGGTTCCACAACATGGAAAGAGGAAAATATGGGGGGAGAAATCCTGGAGTCTAAGGTTAGAGAACAGGAAGACTGATCAAGGGATTTACTTTACTTGGGGAGTATAAATCCTTTCCTGGTGGCCTCTAAAAAATGTCCAATAGTTTTTTTTTATTTCTTTTTCACATAAATCTTATAAATAAGTATTACTTATTTGGGTTTTTGTTTTGTTTTGTTTTCTAAGGCATAAAAAACCATATCCTAAATGATAAGATGTATATCCTAAAATTATGGCAAACAAATTTTTTTTAAAGCTGGGCTCATACCTGTAATCATAGCTACTTGAGGAGACTGAGATCTGAGAATTATGGATAAAAGTGGTAGATAGCTGGCTGTCTGTGGCTCATGCCTGTAATCCTAGCTGGTTAAGACGCTGAGATCTGAGAATCACAGTTCAAAGCCAGTCCAGGCAGGAAAGTCTACTAGATTCTTATCTCCAATTAACCACCAGAAAACTGGAAGTGGCACTGGGGCTCAAGTGATAGAGCACTAGCCTTGAGCTGAAGACCTGAGGGACAGAGCCCAGGTCCAGAGTTCAAGCCCCAGGACCTATATTTGTAAAGTATTTATTAATCCTGATTTCATCTGAAAGATAAAATTACTCAGTATTATGACTATGTAATAATCTGTTTTTTTTTCCTATTGTCCATGCTTTGCTCTACATCGTCTCAGACAAAGAGGCACATGATGGCCAAAGAACATTCCTTTATTATCTATAGAGATTCAGAAATAGTACTGAAATATGGGGAATTCATAAGTTTAAGCTGGACTTTCTTCAGAGTCTGATCAATAGAGAGAAGTTGTGATTTTACCTGTCAGTGGTTGACGTGGATGGAGCACTCTGTTAAGCAATAACAGAATTAATGGAGGCAAAAAAAAACTTCTGAAACTCTTGGAAAAAATAAAATGTGTGAAAAGTGAATTATACTCTCCCCCCCAAAAAAGGCTCTGAAGCTCTATCAGGTAACATCTCCATGGCCTCTTCCACCATTTCTCCTCAAGTGTTACATCTGTGTTCAAAGCCAAGTTGCCGCAGCAAATATCCTCACAGGGTCTAGTCATTTATGTGTCTTGGAAGGGGTTAAATGGACAGGAAGAAGATCATAAAACTTAATCACTGGATGGGACTGACTCCTTGAAGAGATGGATCCTAATAATTAAGAGGTTAGTTAATAGGATAATACCTGTAAATACATTAGAAATTACCTGTGCTGCCTCTCTCGTTCACTTTCTATATTTACAATATTAGGTCGATACAGATTTTGTTCCTTTTGGGAACAATAGTCCTTCTGGGACTATTGAATGACCTTATTTTAACCAAAATCTGTAACAATCCTATTTCCAAGTATGATCACATTCAAAAGTACTGAAAGTTACTACTTCAATATAAGATTAGGAGAGGCATAATTTGGGGGAATATTACAGCCTGACTTGGCTTCCTGGAATTTCTAATATTAAAATATTAGCTGTTTAAGTTCCATTTGGATAAACATTTAAGTTCCAATTCCAAGTCACATGGCTGATCTATGCAAGGTTATGAAGAAACCAACTGTAAGCTATCCATTCAACAAATAAAATGTGATGTTTAAAATATTTCTAATGACACATGTATTACACAATTAAAGTTGATACTATGCAGTCTTGTATGCATAATAATCTTGGGTGCACAATGTAATTTTATTAGTTCTCTGTATTTAGAGGTATCACCCATTCTCCATCACTGAATATCTGTTGATGGCTTCTCCTGAGAGTTTCAAGCTGAAGACAGATATAAAATATCACATCCTCAAAGGCATACTGATAAACCAGGAGTTTATTATTATCTTTAGAATCCTTGTTTGGAAGTCAGTGGCAAGCTACTATTTTGTATAACAGATTGACATAACATAAGTGGAGCTTGAAAACTTGAATGTCATCTATTTTATGACATTTTATTGGAAAAATAAATTACTAAACAATTTTAAATAAATTAAAAATTATCAAATTACAAAATTAAGACTTATTAAATAAAAAATAAATAAAATATATTTAACATTATTATTCAATAATAAATTCACATAGCTCTTAAGTAGCTAAGTTGGGTAAAGAAGAAAAGAACAATTGTTTCCTGAGAACATCAAGTCTTAAAGTCCATTTAAAACTATTACTTGAAAATATATTAGCTTGAGTTTCAGCCTTTTTAGAGTGAGATCATGCCAATCCTCAATGCTGTTTCTCTAAAATAAAATATGCTCCATTGCAGCCGTAAGTTGCAATATATTCTTCCCATTTTCCTTATGAACATTTGGAAAGACAATTACTTTGCTATACTTCTGAATTCTTTTTCAATGAGATGAATGAGGGTTTAAACCTACAAGAAAAGGCTTTGGGAAAATAAAGTTATTCACTGTGTCCTAAGATAGATTTCAGTTTACTGACCCTGGCTTCTTTTTTTCCTTTTTCCTTTTTTCTGTTGGTTGTGGGACTTGAACTCTGGGCCTGGGCACTGCCCCTGAGTTCTTCAGCTCAAGGCTAGCACTCTACCACTTGAGCCACAGCGCCACTTCTGGTTTTCTGGTGGTTAATTGGAGATAAGAATCTCACGGATGTTCCTGCCCCA
This sequence comes from Dipodomys spectabilis, assembly GCF_019054845.1. NCBI lineage: Eukaryota > Metazoa > Chordata > Mammalia > Rodentia > Heteromyidae > Dipodomys > Dipodomys spectabilis. Next base: position 5,399,943 of record NW_024870974.1, read on the forward strand.
GCTGGCTTTGAACTTCGATCCTCAGATCTCAGCTTTCTGAGTAGCTAGGATTACAGGCGTGAGCCACCAGCACCTGGCCCTGGCTTCTTTCTCTTACTCCTTGTACTGGTTCTATAAACAGTTCCTTCTCTCTATTCAAACTTGCATTTGGAATACAGGGTTGACACATGTTGATTCTTGGCTCTTTTTTCTTTGATAGCTCAAATGACATTGGAAATGACACATTACTAGCCCATGCCATTAACAACAAGTTGTCTTCCTCTACCCTGGAATTTGATCGCTATTTTCTATGAACAAATTCATAATACTTCAACATTGTTAACATAGTCAGCAAACCATTCATATTCTTAATGAGAAGATGAAAAGATAAAATAACTAAAAAGTATAACCATATTAATAAAATAACACATAGGCCATATAGGAAAATGCAGAGCTTGGCACCATAAATTCAAAATTTAAGGATGAGTGGGGAGCTGAGTATAGAGTTTTTATTAATCTATTTTTAAAACTATTGTTCTCCTTTTCTATTTTTATCTTTATAATCATGACAAATCATTTCAAAATAGCATGGCAAAATCAAAAGATGCTTTGTTTTGTTTTGTGCCAGTCATTGGTACGATTCCTAAGTTGTTTTGCTCATGGCTAGGGCTCTGCTACTCTAGCTACAGCTCCATTTCTGGTCATTAATTAGAGATAAAAGTCGGGTTCTACAGACTTTCCTGCCCCAGCTGGCTTCGAACCAGGATCTTCAAATCTCAGCCTCCTGAATAGCTAAGATTACAAGCATAAGCCATCAGTGCCTGGCTTCAAAATATGTTTTGATAATCCTCATGGTGGCATCAAATCAAAAGTTTATTGTTTTTTACTATTTCAAATCAGAAGTGTACTATTATTTTCAGGCTGAAAATAATTTTTAAAAGTTAATACTACTGTTATTACTACAAGCAAGGAATCACGACTAAAATACAACACTTAATCTCAAAAGAATGTTTAGAAAGGGAAGAAGAATGAAAGAAACCGTAAAAAACTGGAGAACAAGTTTCATAATAGTATTGTGATATTGCTAAGAACATCTTGAATATTGCTCATTGCTTTGAATGTAAAGGGATTAAATTCTCTAATTAAAGAGAAAGACTAACTGAATGGAGGAAATTTAAGATCTAATTCTAAGTTGATATGTTGCTCACAGAAAACTTACTTCACCTCTAAAGTCACACTGAGACTAAAACTGCAAAGGGTGAAATATGATAGTTCATGAAAAAGTGACCTCAAAGACATTAGAGTCATCATACTTACATCAAATATAATAAATTTTTGATGGATGGTTTTTGGTAGCCTGAACTTTCTAAGCTCATAAGGACTTAAGTTGTACTAATCAAGTTCGATTTACATGTTGGCTAATACTTTAGGGGGGGAAAAACTTCAGAATTGAGAAAAACAGAACATGTTTTGAAAATGAACCAGGCTTTGACAAAGCTGATTAGAAAAAAAGGATCTTTTCCAGCTCTAAAGACGAAAGTTGTCAAAACAGCAATTTCTCTGATTCTGTAGAGGGATAATACGCACATTGCCAGACTAACTGAGAAGATTGGACACACCAGATTTCCTCTGTCCTTACTTTGTTATCTTTCTGGGAGATAAAACTTCCCCTAGTAATGGCAAACCTCTGATTAACTCCGATTAAGAAACAAATAAAAACTCCAGGTCTGCTAGTCTGATATTGCTTCTTTATCAACACTGGCGAGGGACAGAAGTGAAATGGATTTTTAAAAAAGAAACACCCAGGCTGGGAATGTGAGTTGGTGGTAGAGTGTTTGCCTAGCATGCATGAAGCCCTGCATTCAATTCCTCAGTACCATATAAACAGAAAAAGCCAGAAGTGGAGCTGTGGCTCACATGATAGAGTGCTAGCCTTGAGCAAAAGAAGCACAGGGACAGTGCTCAGGCCCTGACTGAGTTCAAGCCCCAAAACTGTCGAAGAAAAAAGAAAGAAAGGGAGAGAGAGGAGAGAGAGAGAGAGAGGAAAGAAAGAAAGAAAGAAAGAAAGAAAGAAAGAAAGAAAGAAAGAAAGAAAGAAAGAAAAAGAAAGAAAGAAAGAAAGAAAGAAAGAAAGAAAGAAAGAAAGAAAGAGAGAGAAAGAAGGGAGGGAGGGAGGGAGGGAGGAAGGAAGGAAAGAGAGAGAGAGAGAGAGAGAGAGACCCATTGCATAGAAAAGCAAACTCAAATTCAGAGTGGTAGCAATGTATCTGATCACAGTTGGTAAGTGGTATGGCCACAGTCCAAGCCAAGCCACTGACCTCCATTCTCCATGCACTTAGTGACAGTTGCTCAACCCCATACTACTTAGAGAGGATTTATCTGTCAGTCTTTCCAATAAGACAAAGGATTACATCATAGGAAAGCAATGGGAGGAGTGGATGGGCCATGAAATATGTAGAGAGAAGGGTTTAAACAGTATGGATCTGATACTAAGAGGATCCATCAAGAGCCAATTAAAATATTGTCATACTTTTATCCTCACTGATACTTTTTTAAATGTGGCACCATAAGAAGTGCCGACAGTCATTTAAAATCCCCCGCATCATTATTTTAGAAGGCAAAAGCTGAATTGTTCTTTGAACATCAAAGCAAGTGATGTCAGAAAAAAAGCTATAAACATTCTCTAAGCATAATGGCATTTCAAATAAACTCATTCCATCTAGGCTGAAGTAGAAGTCTATTCGGAAATGTACTAAAGTGGCCTATCAATGTGCACACTGGAGTTTTTCAAACAGCCTGAACTTTCATCTATTATACATGTGCACACCAAAATGTCTATGTGTCTATCTGCAAAAGAATGTGACCCTTTTGAGCTGTTACTCAGTGGAGTTAATCTGTCTGTTCTGAAGGTTTTATGCAATCAACTGACAATGTCAAGGTACTATTTCCTTCTTGGTTTACAATGAAGATGTTAATAGATGGGAAAATACAGAGCATGGTTCTCACTGGAGGGAGGCAATCCAGAAAAAACAGAAACTATAGGATCTATGAGTGCTCCAACAATAGCAACCAAGAACTACAGGGGGAAAGTCACCACAGAAAAGTCTGCAGATATAAATCTGCCAGCCAAACACAATGGAAGACTGGCTCCAAAATGTATTCCCCAAAAGTTAACACCACATATATATGTACGTGCCCACACACACACACACACACACACACACACACACCCCTACATATCAATGTGGTGTGCAAAATTCCCTTATAATATTCAAGTTAATTATTTAAAGTTTGTTTAAAGAGATAAAAGCCACGTAAAATTATATATATATATATATATATATATATATATATATATATATATATTAATGTCAGTCCTGGAGCTTGAACTCTGAGCCTGGGCACTGTCCCTGAGATTCTAGGCTCAAGGCTAGTGCTCTACTACATGAGCCACAGCTCCCCTTTCAGTGTTTTTGGTGGTCAATTGCATAAGAGTTTCCCAGGCTTTTTGCCTGGAGTGGCTTCCAATGGTGAACCTCAAATCTTAACCTCCTGAGTAGCTCGAATTACAGGGTGAGTCACTGTCACCCTGTGAATTATATATTCTTTTGTGTTAGCATAGGGGTTACTTTGAAGAGATGAGAATATGGTGGAAAGTGTTATAGTTTGAATAGGAAGTATCCTTTGGGGTGTGTGGGCATTTCTCTGGATATTGAGAGCTGGGCTCTGGAGACGTGATTGGATCATAGGAATGGTAACTTCATCAATGGTTGAATCCATTTATGAGTTCATAGTGAATGGGCTATTATATGGATGGGGCATCCTATGAAGTATGTATTTTGTCCCTGGAGGTTCTCTGATTCCTATTCCTTTTTCTTCTTCTCCTCCTTCCATCTCTTCTCCCCCCCTCCTCCTCCTTCTCCTCAAACTACTCTTCTTCCTCCTACCTTTCCTTCTCCCTTCCCTTCTCCTTTCCTTCCTTCCTTCCCTCCTCTCCTTCCCTCTCTCTCCCCCCTTACTGTTAAGAGGTGAAGGGTTTTCCATAACTATACCTTTGCTCCATTTTGTTTCTATAGACCTAAAAGTAACAAACATTCAAGCATGGACTAAGACCTCTGAAGCCAGGAAACCATGAGGCACAACACACCTTATCTCTTCAGAAAATGTTCCCACCAAGTATTTTTGTCACAACAACAAAAACTGACTAACACAGAAGTGTAGGCATTAGGATCTGTGATGGCTCACTGAATTGAAAATATACAGATACTTTGGGCGCTTCTCTAAATCTGTTTTATTTTGACCTTAAATAATTTTAAAAAAATCACAGGTCTCATTAACTAATTTCTAAAGTGATAGAGATTACATACTTTACTATCAGTGCAAACTATTAAATATTTAAAAACAAGGTCTTATTCTTATAATAATTTGCAGGTGGTCACATCTACAATTTTTTTGGAGTTCTTACGATTATTTTCTCCATTTTGCTGTAGGGAACAGATCCACATCAAGTTAGACTTTCTTCCCTGAGGTCACAAAACTAATGTGTTGTGTAGAGATAAAGCCTCGGGCAGTTGAGCTCAAGTTTCTGCACTTATAACCAACTCATACTCCTTATAAAAAGAAAGAAAGGAAAGAGTAGCACTTTCTATACAGAAGAGAACAAGTAATAGGTACAATCTTAAAAAACACACACACAATATAGTTTAGTTATATGTACATGTTGTGCATGTGAGAACCAAAGCCCTCTTACACATGCAAAAGTTTCCTTCAGTGTGTATCATTTAGCTTATCCATATTTTTGTCAATATTTAATCTTATCATAATAGAATGGATTGGAATGATCTCATTACCCAAAAGAAAAAAAAAGATGAAATGTTATATCAGGTCTCCAAGTTCTAAAATCTTGCAAATATAACATTTTCTACATTAATCATAGCACAATGCCAAAACATTTCTGTTCTTTTCGGCGTAACACAAACTGAATCAACCTGCTAATTAATCACATGCCACTTTCCATCTTACATGTCTCCTTTTAATATTATGCTGTACATTTAACACATGAATGGCTGTTGTCTTTGTCTCAGGAAAGTTTAGGTGGATAATCTTCCTATGATATGTAATAACATTGGTCAGGTAGCTAGATAATTATGGTAACAGTATCAAAAAATAAATTATTGATTATCCTTAGAATTCATATTTCCACCTTCAACTAATGTGTATAAAGAACCAAATAAAAACCGTATGTTTTCTAACAATCCATATCCTGTCCCTGGAGAACACTTGTGTATTTTCTGTGCCTCACAAAACAGCCTACAACTTAAGTAAACATTTATAAATTATTTAAAAATAAATTGTCACTAAGAATATAGCGACAATTCTATTTCACTAGCAGTGAAATAGAAATTAAGCAAATAATTATTAAGCCTTCTCTTTATGGGTGCTCTGTAGATTTACTTCAAGTAAGTGAGAAACACATGTAGATGAAATATATAAATGAGAATCCTCCAGTTCAACACCCTTCAGTAAGCCCACATAAACATAGGCACTAAAGTTTTGACAATCCATTTTACAAACTGTCTGAAGTGGCAAAATAGTGCTATCCATCATATGACTTTTTCTCCAAATGAAGACAGTAATAGTTATGTGCAATTCAGCAATCTTCTACCATTTATATACTTCTGATACCTTGTCCTATCTTTTTCTTCTCAAAAATTTTCTTCATTTGAAAACCTTGAACGTATTTTACTTTGTGTTTAAGTCTTCCATCAACTTTGTGGCAAGGTGAAACCAACTGGTGAAAGTACATGGGAAAATTAATCAAGTCCCTTGCTTCAGAGAATGGTCAGCTTTAATGTTCAGTGAATAGTGGGAACTACTGAGTCAAGAAAAAGCTACCCTAATGTACAATATCTTTACAATAAAAATATTTAAAATTTTTTTAAATGAAAAGGCATGATTTTTTTCCAAGTCCTTCCATTTCCTTACAAAAAGGCGGTGTCATTCTTTCTGATGGAAGCATAGAATTCCATTAAATATATATACATATATATATACTATATATATATATATATATATATACTATATTTTCTTGATCTATTCAGTTTCCCTTATTTGTAATAATTAATATACATCTAGGATAATCTTAGCAGATGAGCAGAAGAGCTCAATAGCTACGTACATATGACCATCTAAGATGATGTTAAGCAAAATGAACTCCAAGACGCAAGAGGTTTTTCTTTGTTGCTGTTGTGTTCTCAATGTACTATGTGATTTCATTTTTCTTTTGTGTTTCCCTCCTATGGTTTATCCCCTCTTGTCACTGTATTTGATTTTGGTACCTTGAGTATTGTATATATGTTTAGCTGAATCAGAGGAGCAACAAAATGATGACACAAAGGACCAAAGAGGGACCAATGCAATAGCCATACTCACAAGACAATATATTGGAAATGATCTGTAAAATTGGGTGGAGGGGGGGAGGGATCGTAGGAAAAAATGAGGGAGGAGGTAACAAGCTTGACAAGAAATGTGTGCTCAGTACCTTACTTATGTAACCGTAACCCCTCTGTATATCAACTTGAAAAACGAACTTTACAACTTCCGCAACTGGGGGGGGGGGGGGGTGGAGAGGTGGGGAGGGAAGGGATGGTAGGGGGAAAACCACTTTAGCCACAGCACCACTTACAGTTTTCTGGTGGTTAACTGGAGATAAGAGTCTCACAGACTTTCCTGCTGGGGCTGGCTTTGAACCCCAATCCTCAGATCTCAGCCTCCTGAGTATCTAGGATTACAGGCGTGAGCCATCAGCACCAGGCGAATCTAGGTCTTTTTTAAAATCTCCTTCTCCCTCCTCTAATTTCTTTGTGGCTATCATTTAATAATGTGTATATTTCCTGTAGTCTCTTTTGCTGTTGAGTTCTAGTTTAATTGCATTTTGGTCTGTCATATTTAATGAGACAGGTTTTATGTCCTAAAATATGATGTAATTTGAAGAAGGCTCTATGGGCTAGTGAGAGGAATTTACATTGTAAAGCTGCTGGATAAAACACTCCATGGATACCTGTTAAGTACATTTGGTCTATTGTGTTATTCAATTTTGAGGTTCCTTTATTGCTTACCTGCTTCCTTCATTCCTTCCTCCCTTCCTTCTTTTCTTCCTTCCTTCCTTTCTTTCCATACCTTTCTTCTTCACTTTTTTCTTTATTCCTTCTCCCCTCTTTCTTTCTTTCTGTCTTTCTTTCTTTCTTTCTTCCTTCCTTCTTTCCTTCCTTCCTTCCTTTCTTTCCTTCTTTCTTTCTTTCTTCCTTTCTTCCTTTTTTGTCAGTCATGGGCTTGAACTCAGGACCTAGGTGCTGTCTCTGCACTCTCAAGGAGTGCTCAAGGAGAGCACTCTGCCACTTGAGCCATAGTGCCACTTCGGTTTTCTGGTGGTTATTTGGAGAAAAGGACTCTCACGGACTTTCTGCCTGGGCTGGCTTTAAACCTCGATTCTCAGATCTAATGAGAGCTACATACTGAAGTCTTCCACTATCATCTGATGGGGGCTCTCTGTTCTTTTAAGTCCAGTTACACATAGCAATTTTTCCCATGTTTACAATTGATTTTCCTCACAATGAATTGCTTCCCTTATTGATTTGAAGTGACATTCTCTGCCTCTTCCAATTAATTTTGGATTAAAGTCTGCGCTGTCACTATGAAGATAGCTGCCCATTTCAAAGTTTAGAAAATCCATTTGTTTGCACAATCTTCTCATGTTTTCACCTTAATCCAATGTTTAGGGATTTGGGTTTTTTTTTAATCCAACCCAGCATTCTATGTCTTTGGATTAAAGAATGATACTCTTAATATTAGTGTTAATAATGAAAGATGTATAGTATTTCTTTTTAGTGTGGTGTGTGTGTGGGTTTTCTTATTCCTCATTGGTTAATCCACTTTGCTAATACGTTTATTCTATCCTGGATTTTCTTTCTTATAAATAACTATCTCTTCTATGTGTAGGATTCCTTTTTATTCAATGCATTTAGAATTATTTTCATGAAGAATACTTTTGCTTCCTAGCCTGCCGAAGCAGTACAAGGAAAGATTTTTTAAAAAGTTGTCATAGCTACCCAGAAATCTGAGATCTGAGGATCATGGTTCAAAACCAGCCTGCCTGGTCAGGAAAGTCCATGAGAATCTCATCTTCAATTAACCAAAAAAGAAAAGAAAAAAAGAAAATGCCAGAAGTGGATCTGTGGCTCAAGTGGTAGAACTAGCTTGGATTAAATAAGAGCCCAGAGTCAATGCCCAGGCAATGGGTTCAAGTTCCAAGATCCGCACCTACGTGGCCTCTTGGAGGTGGGATGCGGCAGTGGCGGGCGGAGGGGCGGGGGGGGGGGGGGGGGGGAAGGGGGGGGTCGGAAGTCTCTGGCATCACATACCAAATGTGCAAAAGGATCGTTCACTCCGTAGGAAATATTTAACAATTCTTTTCACAAAGCATGATATGGAGTTTAATGAAATGCAAAACACAGCCAGAGAGAGCCAATTTAAAGAGGTAAAGGTGTTTTGCTGGACTTCTTTAAGGAGCCAGTGCAGAGCGCCAGGAAAGACAATGACAAGGAGAAAAGAACATTCTATTAAGCCAGGACTCCTAAGCAAAGTGATCTAAGCAAGGCTGGTGAAAACAGGACTGGACATACATCACAGGAAATAAGGGGAAATGGCGACTGTACTGTTTTGTGTTGCTGCAGGTGTAACATCACCCCCGCGTCTCCACAAAACTTCATCTAGTTGATATGATTTACTTGGACTTGATTCAAGGAAAATTGAATTAAAAGATTATATTATTGAGAAAAGCCACTAACTTCACAAAAGAAAGAAAGAAAAGACACTAACTTGTTCAAAAAAAGCTGAGGTAAAATCACAAACTTTCTAGGCATTCAATTTTACTTCTCTAATCCTTGCTTTCATCATTCCAGATGCTTGTCTTGAAATCACAGTGTAACTATTTAGTTACAAATAGAACATATGGAACCCACTAACTAATTATCTTGAATATTACCTAAGACTTAATGGATGCCAAAATAGAGTACACAAGATGCCACTAATTTCACTTTAATTTAAGAACATGAGTATTTGCCATTTTTCTAAAGAAAAAGTCCTCTCAAAAAGAATTATCATTTCATAAGTATTTTACATAATGAAGAGCATTTATAATCCACACATCAAAGCACAGATACAGAGGCCTGTCTTCTAGCTTCTCTATGTTTGGATACAGAATATGAATGAATCAATGAACTCCTATGGGTCAATGTCCTTGCAGAGTAATTGAGTCTTAAATGCCAAACTAAAATAGTTGGCAATAGACTCACTGAAAATGTTCTGTACTACAGGATGTTCTGACTGATAGTAAATTTAATAAAATTTGAAAATGTCAAGTTGTTTTAATTCCAAGTCTGTATCTTTTAGAGTTGTAATGTGTTAAAAATTTAATATCATGAGACTCTTTTCCTGATTTCAGGTTTGTAACAAGAATGTATGAAAAAAAATCAAAATGCCATTCTGCTTAGCTTTTAAAGAAATTCAAGCAACTCACCTGAATTATAAACATGTAGAAAACTATTACAAAATAAAAATAATAACAAAATTTAGGTTAATATTCTCCAAATTAGATAGTTTCTTCTGACTTAGACAATAGGATTCTAAGCTAGACTCTTTTAATCTAAACTAAATAAAATGTAAAAATAAAATTAAAACAGGAAAACATTTGTTAAACATTATTTGTTCTACAAAAAGTATTATTTTCCAATAAGTGTCTGTCTTGTTTGAGAACAAATTATTATGTCTAATAATATAAATGAATTGGTAGATCAATATTTAAATATCTTGGGTACTTAAACCGATTACTCTGTCTACAAATACAATGGATCCCAACATTATATAGAGGAAAGAATTGGTCTAGTATATAATTGTAAAAGTGTTAACTTTTTGTCTGAAATTCTGCTTCAGAAAGTCTTTCTATTATGTATAGTTTTCTTTTTTTTTATTGTGAAAATGCCATACAGAGGGTTACAATTACATGAGAAAGGTAATGAGTACATTTCTTATCAAGCATTGTTGCCTCCTCCTTTGTTTCCCTTCCCATACCTTCCCATCCCCCCCCCCCCACCAAAGTTGTAAAGTTCATTTTTCGACATAATGTCTTATACATCTCATTGTTACAATGGGTCCACCTGTATCCCTATTTAAACAACTTGTTTTTCCCTTCCCCTCCCCAAATAATACCAACATCAAATACAGTGAAAACAGGGGTTTTGTATAGTTTTCTTGATTGGTTAGGGAAACTAATCTTTCATTCATTTTCAATACCTCTGTTATTTATGTCTGCTGCAATTTTATCATTCTTAGCAGCATAACAAAATGTCCTGACATTCTCTAAGGTCTCTCCACTACTCTCAACGAAGATAGGAAAGCTTTGTTCAAAATGTGACCATTTCTTTTAAGTAACTTCTTCTTGGATATTTGTAAGCTTTTAGTTCATTTTCTGAGTTCTGGAAAGATTGATTTTGATGAATTTCACTACTCTTGTTATTGATTTTTATTGAGAAACAAATTTTCAAAAATTCTTACTCTAATTTTCTGGAAGGGCTTCTACTCTTGGAGATATTTTAATGATATTTTTCAAGCTCAAATTTTTATTTTTGAAGTTCAGACAAGGACCTTAAATTATTTACTTGTAAAACTGAACTATTATTTTTAGCAGCCATCCAGTCCCCCAGCATATACTCTGAATTACAGCACATGCCAACTTTTGTCTTGCTTTCCAGAAAATCTTTTATTTGTTTTCTCCATCTTCATATACAAGCCAGATGTTCCAGTACAATGTTGAACAAAAGTGGTGTGCACATACTTCTCTTGATTCTGACTTTAAGGGAAGAACATTATAGCCTTACCACCATTAAGCGTGTTTGTATGCTGAATTATTTTCAAAAGATCTTCTATCAAGTTGGGACATTAGCTCATTTATTATTTATTTATTTATGGTGTTGTCAAATACATTTTATGCATCAATTAAATCCATAGTATTTTTCTTCTTTAGTTAACCAAAATGACCAATAACATCCTTATATCATTACATTTTACCAATATATAAATAATGCATTTTATTGATTTCTGAATATTGGCCAACCTTGAACTCATGGAATAATTCATACTATTTTTTTGGCAAACACCACTTTTATTTCACATAATAGTAACAGAAGTTTCCCACTCTTTACTGAAACCAGAAAATAAGATATATATGGTAGATTTGTAAGTACAAGTTTATGTAAATGAACTCAACTATTGCAAAAATGATTTTGCCTACTCAATTTACAATATCTTCTATTAATATTTATTAATTTGTTTTTATTTCAAGAACTATTCTAGGAATTATGCTATCTATATTTTAATAGGAGATCACAAACATCAAATGAGATAAATAAGTTACATATATAATATGTTTATGTACAGCTTAATATGTAGACATATATTATATGCATATTGTATATATAATATATACTATGTGCACATATGTGCATATATTATGTATATATGTACATAGAAATATACAGATATGTAATATTTATGCACATTATATATTGCAAGGTAATTATATTATACAAGTATTCATATACATATATAATACATATAGGTTGTAAATAGATAGATCATAAGGTTGTAAATGCCTAAGGCAAATTATGATAAAATATAAGATGAATGTAGAATGAATAAATTCCAGATAGATGGGGCTTACATCACTGAAATGACCTTTTAATTAAATTGATGGACACAGGAATACGAAAAGAATGGAGTGGCACATTCCATACAGAAAAAACAACTGCAAAAGATCTGAGCTGAGAATGTGTTTAGCATGTTCCAGGAACAGCAAGGAGAGTGTACTTGGCGCAGAGAAAACAGGTTGGTAAAATGAGCAGCTACCAATGAATTCAGAAAACTAAGAGGATCTTAAGATTGTTTAGTTATTATTCTTTGTAAAGGTTTTGACCTGTCCTGTGAGAAAGAGATGTAGTCAACAGAATAGTTCATACCTTGTCACTAATATTTGAACATTTGGTGATATATCATTAAATTCTATTTATTAAACTTCTTCCAAAAAGTCTATTTGCTTGAGGCTTACTTATTCACAGTTTATTTGCATGCAATGTCATTGTGATGTTTTGATGTCAGAGTAATGCGAGACGCTTTCAATACTTTTTTTGTTGTTTTTGTCGGTCCTGGGGCTTGAACTCGGGGCCTGGGTGCTGTCCCTGAGGTCTTTTGCTCAAAGATAGCACTCTACCATTGAGTGTTTAGATGGAGGTAAGAGTTTCACTGCAACTTTCTGCCCTGACTGACTACTAACTGCGATCCTCAGAACCTCAGCCTCCTGAGTAGCTAGACTTACAGGTGTGAGCCACTGGCTCTCTGTATATTGATTGGTACTTCTTGCTTAAACATTTGTCAGAAATCACCCATAAACCTCTCTGGACCTGGAGTTTTCTTTGCACAAAGAATACCACAGATTCACAGCTTGAATTTATTTAATAGATGTGATATGATTTTGATTATTTAGTCTATGAACTATTGGGACAAAATGGTGGATTCTTTTTGTTAGTTTTTTTTTCTTCCGATGGTGCTCGGGGTTGAGTTCAAGGCCTCTGGAGATGACTAGGCAGGTACACACTGTCAGTTGAGCCTGTTCTAGTTATTTTCAGGTAAGGTCCCTCTGTGTGTGTGGCTGGAATCGCACGCAGGCTGATAGCACCATCACTGATTTATTGAGATGGAATCTTGCTTTTTACTGTAAGCTTATTCACCCCTATTTTGGGTTGACAGCCTTCACCCTGGATCATTCACAAGCCAGGGCCAGCCACAGTTGTCTATTCCCCTCAGCCCCGTCTATGTCAGCAACGGGGTCTGGTTACTCAGGCCTGGTCACACGATGGTTCTAGCGTAATCGCAAGGTGCCAACTATAGAACGATAGGATGTGTTCCCTGGCTGCAAGCCAGCTATAGAACGTCCTGCCCAGGCTGTTTGATATCTCCAGTGTCCAGCAATGACTACAAAGATTTCCTGCCCCAGCCCCTTCTTCTCCCCTCAGACTCCTGACATTATATCTACCTCTAAGGCTGCACGAGCAGTTTGCTACTCTCTAGCCAACGCAAGATAGATAGCCCGTCAGCCTGTAGCTGACATTAAATGCTTCTTTCTTCTACGTGACTGTGTGTGTCCTAGTGGTTTTCTGGTCGGCACTTACATTTGCTTAGGCCACTCAAGTCACAATTCTGTGGGGTAACTGGAATTACAAACATGAGCCATCACATCTGTCAAGAAGGATCCAGTCTGGTCTGAAATTCACGATCCTTCTGCCTCAAGGTCTTTAGCCTTATTGCCACCAGTGTGCACAACCACAATGTACGGATGTTACCTTTAATTGTGTATCCATCCAACCTCCTAGATGTTTTTGTTTTTATATATCTCAAAGCTCTATTCTTAGGTTTATAAATTATTAGCTGCTGTTTATTATTTCTAAATGAAGTGTCCTCCTTGGTCATAGTCTCTGTTCTAAACTGTTTGCTATTAATGTTGCTATCCAGCTTTCTTATTATTTGTGCATGTGTCTTTTCCTGTCATTCTACTTTTACCTTAAGTCTTTATTTGAAATGAAAATTGCAGGCAGCATATAGCTGTATCTCGATTTTTATCCTCTGAGACAATCTGTACTTTTTAACTGCGCCGTGTAGTCTGTTTATATTTAAAATAATTATCCACATACTTGAGTTAAAATTTGCCACAGTGCTTTTTGTTTATTTCCAAACTTTGCCTTTCCCAGTTACCTGCTTTTGAAACTGAATGAATAGTCCTTTTTCATGATTCACTTCTTTTTCTTCGGCTGAATTGACATAGTTGATACAAAGATTATGGTAGGTACTTTTTAAAGTCACACATCTAACTAACAATTTAAGACCCTTTAAAGATATATTACTATTGGTGTCTGTCTACACTATTGTTAACATTCAGTTTTCTTCGTGCATTTTTTAAATTTTTTTTGTGTGTAGGGCCTGAACTCTGGGTCTGGGCACTGTCCCTGAGCTCTTCAGCTCAAGGTTAGCACTCTACTACTTGAGCTATAGCACCACTTCCATCTTTTTCTGCTTATGTGGTGCTGAGGAATCAAACCCAGAGCCTCCTGTGTGAAAGACAAGCACTCTACCACTGAGTCACCTTCCCAGCCTTTTTGTGCATTTCTTCGTGGAGCACAGGTACCTGAACACCATTAGAAAAGCCCTTTACCGGGCTGGGAAGGTGGCTCAGTGGTAGAGAGCTAGCCTTGCATGCACGAGACCCTGGGTTCGATTCCTCAGCACCACATAAGCAGAAAAAAAAAGCTGGAAGTACGCTGTGGCTCAAGTGGTAGAGCACTAGCCTTGAGCTGAATTGCTGAGGGACATTGCCCAGGCCCAGAGTTCAGGCCCACGACTGGACCCCCCCCCCAAAAAAAAAAAAAGAAAAACCCTTTCCCTTCAAGCAGAATGCTCAGTGCAGCAACCTCCACAGCACAATAATGCTTATGTTCAACTGAAGTTTCCAAATGGCTACATATAATTTTGAGCTTATACAACTTTTAATATCCTTTTTTTCTTATTATTTACTTTTGTGATGAAAAGACAAATACTTATTTGTTCTTTGATTTGCTGGACATTTTTCTCAACAGGAGAGTTTGTCTTTTTGCTGGAGGCTTCTGATTAAATGTCACTTCCTGCAACATCTTCTTTTCATTGAGGTGAGTGTCTAACAGCCCTTGAACTTCAGATAATTTATTGTTCATTATTCTGAGGCACTGTCCCTTCTCCAAATGGAAAAATAAATGCTACTTCTGGATTATAGAAAAAGTAATTTACACCAACTCAAAAAGAAGAGCATTTTGATTGAATGAGTTCATTTAAATACTTATTTCAGTGGAGAACAAAATAAAACCCAAGTGATAATCATTAAAGGTGCTTCTATTTTTCTTAATGTTATTGACTATGAAAGATGATTTACAAAGACATAAGGCAAATTTTAGGTGATCATTCCCTCATGGTCTGTTTCTTTAAAAAAATTCCTGTATAATACTTAATATCTATTATAAATTTGAAAGATGTGAAAAATTAAAATTTCCTCTGAAATCATCAATTAGACAGAAATTTTAAGGTCTAATTGAACCTTAAATTAAATCCAGCCCATTAATAAAAATATTGTCTCCTTCCTCCAAGTTTTATTATGTTCAAAATAGTCCATTTGGCATTAAGATTTTATTAAATGATTTTATACAGAAAAGAAAATATGTTTATCAAATTTTTCATAGATACCACACCATGTGTTATCTCATTTAAGGCTAGCTTCATTTCAAGATTGTATTTTTATTCCTAGGATTTAGATAAGTACATTTTCTAAGTTATTTCCAAGGTCAGAAAGGCACATGGTAGAATTTAAATTCAGATCAAAGCTTTGTGTGCCTTGCATTAGCATATACAACTTTAAAAGATCTGAGATATGTATTGATTTTATATGTATATTGTATATATATTTTATATATACATATGTTATGTATATTGATATATATACTTTGCATATACATATGTTTCATATACTGATATATACATACTTTATATATACTAGTAAGTATTACAAGTAGGTATATATTATATATATGATAAAATATATTCGATACAATTTATATGAGATATTTACTTATAAAAGAACTTCAGCTTGAAAGTCTCTTCTTTACTTATTTTCCAAGTCTAGGAATCTCAAAACACTTCTCCTAAAGCACAGCTCTCCTAAAGCTCTAACTCCTTTTAATTACCTCCCTTCATGTTGTCTTATAACTTAGTGATAACTTGGCATTTTCATTTTTCTGTCCCAATCCTTGAAACCCTAAAGAAATCTCTATAAGAAAGCTTTAAATGACATTAAGAACATTAACATTTTAGCTGAGTACTGGTAGAACCTGCCTCTAATTCTAGCTACTCAAGAAGCTGAGGCCTGAAAATTATGGTTCAAAGCCAGCTGCAGCAGAAAAGTCTGTGAGAATCTCATCTCCAACCCTCATCTCTCAGCTCCAGAAAAGTCAAAAGTGGAGTTGCCTTGAGCAAACAAAGCTCAGGGACAGAACCCATGCTCTGTTTAAGCCTCAAACAATAAAGAAAGAAAACAATTAAAATCTTATACTAGAAATTATTCACTTAATACAGAAGAATGGATGAAAGGAAGGGTAGAAGATTTAAAAGTTCTGAGAATATAAGTAAGTTAGATGGGATGGACAACTGTCTCATAAGACACCAACTAAAGCTGACTCAAGAATTTAAATATCTGCATAGATTGTTATAAATAGGTCTGTTCTTATGAATTTTTGTCAAAAATTCTTGACAAAATGCAAGAAAATGAAATCCAGCAATATAAAAAGGGAGTTTTAAATTATGACCAATGGAATGAATTGTAAAAATCAAAGGTTGGTATTAAATATGAATGTCAAATAATTGGTACACCTTTATCTATGGAGCACAGATCAGGAACTACATTGTCATGGGAACAGATACAGAAAAAGTATTTGTTGATTAAAGAACTAAATGAAATTTCAGTATGAGAGAACTCCTTTAATCTGACAAGGAATATTTACAGAACCTAACAGCTAAAATACTACTTGTAAGTGAAAGGCAAATATTTTTCTCTTGAGATCATGAAGAACATATTGATGAATTCTCTTAATGCTTCTAATCAATATTGTTGGGGTGAAATTCTTTATAGGGAAATTAGACAAGAAAAATAAAGGTACTAAGATTTGACAGGAAAAAATAAAGCTACCAATACTCCAGTTGGTATAATTTTGCATATTAAAAAAGTCCCTAAAACCTCACATTTTAATAGTACCATTAGCCAGGCACCAGTGGCTCATGCCTGCAATCCTAGCTACTCAGGAGGCTGAGATCTGAGGATACTGATTCAAAACCAGCTACAGCAGGAAAGTCCATGAGACTCTTACCTCCAATAAACCACCAGAAAACTGGAAGTGGTACTGCGGCTTAAGTGGTAGAGTGCTAGCCTTGAGTTGAAGAGCTCAGGGACAGCGTCCAGGCCCAGAGTTCAAACCCCATGACCTACAAAAAAAAATAGTACCATTAACAAATGAATTCATCAATACTACAAGATAGTAAATTAATACAGAAAATTAAGTATGTTCTCATACATTAGCAATGAGCATTTAAAAAGATATAGAAAACTATTATATTAATACTAAAATGAAAGAAAAGAAAAGCTGAAAAAATAAATAAGAACACAATAGAAATTCAAGATACTGACAATTAAAACACTATAATTATAAAGAACTTAAGGAAGATTTAAATGAAAAAATGATTTCATGCTAGGGCAGCAGTTCTAAAACTGATCTCAATTTAATGCATTCTGTATCAAAACTCCAGTTAACTTCTTTGTAGAATTTGTCAAACTAATCCTGTAATTCATATGGAAATACAAGATACTCAAAAGCAACCTGAAAAAAATCAAAGCAACCTTAAAAGAGACCAAAATTGAAGGAGTCAAACATGTCATTCTAAACTTAACAGCACAGTTAGTTTCAATTCCATAACCCTTATTTTAAACTCAGAGCCTTATACTTGCTTATCTTCTTTGCTTATTTGGTACTCTACTACTTGGGCCCTGCTTCCAGCCCAACTTGTTGCTAATTACTTTTTGGAGATAGAGTCTTACAGATTTTTCTGCTAGGACCCGTTTTGAACAGTAATTTTCTGAATCTCAGCCTCCTGGGTATCCAGGATTACAAGTGTGAGCCACTATTATCTGGCTGCATTAAAATATTTTATGGACATGCTTTTTTTTATCCCTCACATCATTCAATTTACTCTTAATAAATAGAAATAATTCCAAGACTCGATAGTGAATCATGACTGACAGAACAAATTGTTGAAATTGTGTACTAATATGTGATTCATTATGGTCAGTGTTACTTCTACTGAAGAAAAGTTTTTATTTATCTATGAATTTTTGAAAAATGTCATAAAGCTCTTTAAGTGTACTTATTTGACCTACTAAGACTATACAGGTAGAGTTAAAATAAAAATAAATGTCATTTATGATAATGAGTCATAAGTTAATGAACAGACTTTAGTTTTACTCATTTCCTCTTGGATTTATTTGGCAACATGTCTCTACTATAAATCCAGCAAAGCTAAAATCCATGTCATACTTTTTGTTCATCTATGGGATTGTCTACAGGACATACATAGTTTTCACAAGGAAAATTACCATGGGAATTCATCATCACAAAACCCAGTGGTAGCCCTGATGTTTTGAAGATTTGGATAGGCATTCCATTACATTGATCTTGACACATTGATCGGATCTAAGCAAGTCAATAAAAGGGAATGGATGAGCACCATGAAGGCTAGAATTAGTCATGGTTAGGGTAAAATTCTTTTCCTCTCACACACTATGTCAGCCTAGTGAAGATATTAACCATTTAATTCCAGAAGCTAAACAGGTTTTAGAAGCAGGTCATGGAATATAGGTGTTTATTTCTCAAGCATCTAAACCTTACAGGTAATTTAGACACATGCTTCCTCCTGTTATCTATCAGGAGAAAAGTGAGTTTGAAATTCCAATACAGAACCTTGCATGGTTTCTTTCATTTATTGTGACTAGAATGTGCCTATAAATCTACAGGCAAACACACTGGATGGTAAAAAGACAAAAAAAATACACTTGGACATGATACATTTTACAGAACTCCAGACATCCACACAGTGAGACCAAAGGAGGATAATCCTAGGAGAAGATCACAAAGCCTCGATAGCTATGTACATATGATCATAGAAAATAGTATTTATCGAAATGAACTCTGAGAAACAGAAACAAGATGTTTGTTTTTTTTTCTGTGATGTTGTTTTTGTTTTCTGCACCTTTCACTTGTCTGTAAGTTTATCTGTTTTGGAAAGGGTAAGAGAGAGTGTAGAAATGGTGGAACAAAAGAGGAACAAATGCAGCAGTGATACTCACTAGACACTATGTTAAAAATGAACTGTACAACTTGTAGGGGTGGGGCAGGAGGGAAAACTGGGAGAAAGTTAGGGAAGGGGTGACATTGTTCAAAAAGAAAGGTACTCATTACCTGACTTATATAACTGTAACCTTTCTGTGCATCACCTTTACAATAACAATTTTTTAAAAGATTTCAAAAAATAGGATTAACATATATAAAAGATAAAAATTGGTATTTTTCAATGTGAGAACTGAAACTATAACCAAGATTTGGAAGAGAAACTAACAGAATTTATCATATATTGAAATGAAACCTGTGGCGCAACAAAAATAAATATATTCCAGTAATAATTAGCAAATTGAAGAACAAATTCAACAGAATTAGATACAATAGAGTTAAATGAAACAATAAAAAAAAAGAGTTCCAACAGGAAAATTAGTGAAGAGAAATGGAGTTACTAAGTAAGTCTAATTGGAATTCAGGACAGATAACATAACAAGAATAAGGGAATTAATGTGCAAAGTTATCATGTCTGAGACATTTCAAGAATCTATGAAAGATAATGAAGTTTTATTCATAAAGCACAAAGAAATCCAAAGTTCTGCTCTGATTCAGATGTAAAGGTTCACAAGAAAACATTACATGACACCAACACCAAACTTGACAAAATAAAATAACAGGAAAATCTGTAACTCTTTAAATCTTACCAGAGAGTGTAAAGAAATACCAGTGTAGCATTCCATAATGATACAAGCCTTTCCTCTGAGAAAAAGCACAGCAATTTCCACTGCTGAGATTCCATTCATTGAATGAATTTATGGTTCATAGTTATCCTTTTTTTGTTGTCATGTGTCTGTTTGTGTATTTTTATTGCCAATTCTGAGGCTTGAACTAATGTCCTTGCGCTCTGACTTGGCTTTTTCACTCAAGGCTGGCACAATACTCTTGATCCATAGCTCCATTTCTGGCTTTTTGGTGGTTAATAGGCAATAATAATCTTGGGAGTTTTTCTGCCAAGATGGGCAATGCACCTCAACCCTCAGATTTCAGCCTCCTGAGTGCTACAATTGAAGACAGGAGCTACCAGTGCCCAACCAGTGCCTAGTTCTTTAGCCTCAGAACTTTCACTGATTGCAGGGTTGACCGATGGGTGGGGATACAGACCAAAGTTTACCCTTGAGAACAAAGAGACTTGATCTAGACCCTACCCTGCTGAATTGTCTGTGAAGGAGGCATTATGTGGAGAAAATTATCCCCAGGTTTGGTACTGAAAACAAAGCTGGAGAGCAGAAAGGACTCATCAATGACCAAAATGGCCAAAGCTAATACAGAGAGCAGAGAAATACCCTCTATTACAAAGCAAGAACCTGACATTTAAATCACTGAGATTTCAGAAGACTATCTTCTCAAATCCAAGGCCAACAAAGAAATTTGCTAACCCTGTCTTAAGACCTTAAAAAGCTAGTCTTTAACTGCCTACAATCAAATTGGAAGAAAATTCAAACTCATGTCAACTAATGGTTAGGTTAATTCAGCCCCCAATTAGTACTACACAGATTAATTTAAGGAAGAGCATGCCTTTCAAAGAGCATTTTTAAAATCTGCTTCCTTTACTGTATTCTTCAAAAGCAATGCTTGTCATCAGATCAACAAGCCATATCCCCAAAAAAGTAAAAAAGGATGCTATATACTTCAAGAAAAAAGAGTGACAGGAGCCAGGCTGGTTAAAATGCTTTAATGTAACAATAAGGGTATACAAGAAGTATTCAGAAGCAACCCATTTTCCATGAGTAGCTACCCTAATCAGGAAATACATTCTCATCATGATCATACTGCTAAGAATAAAAGGTGAAAGGAGCAATTTTTAGCATTAATGATCAAATTCACCTCCTCTACCATTTCCCCTACCCTCCTTCACCCAATCCAAGTTCAACATGTTTCACCATTTCTTTTCTTTTCTTTTTGGTCAGTCCTGGGACTTGAACTCTGGGCCTGGGTGCTGTCCCTCAGCTTTTCAGCTCAAGGCACACCTCTCTACCACTTGAGCCACAGCACCACTTCTAGTAGTTTATTGGAGATAAGAATCTCCCAGACTTTCCTGCCCGGGCTGACTTTGAACCACGATCCTCAGATCTCAGCCTCCTTAGTAGCTAGGATTACAGGTGTGAGCCACCGGCTCCCGGCAAGCTTTACTATTTCATTTTCACACATGTACACACAGCATTTTGGTCTTACTTGCTCTCTTTCACTCTTTCTGTATGCTCTCCTCATTCACACGAATACAACAAAACAAGACTGGATGTCTTAAGATGAGCAAAAAGAAATGATAAATAAGGCAGATTTCATAGCAGAAAACAACAATAAAGATGACGATTATCCAAGAAAGGGTGACATTTGCAAGATAAAAGAAACCCTCTAGAAAGTACTGAGAAAAATTATGTCAATCAAACCTTTAAGTTCATTGAAATATGGTTCTGGATAGAATTTTAAGTCTAATATTACCAAATATTTGGTGAAGATATAGAGCTATCATTTTGATAAAGTGTTCATATCAAAAGCTGGAGTTAGTGGCTCCTATTTATAATCCAGCCACTTGGGAGACAGATCAGGAGGCTCATGGTTTGAGGACAATCAGGGAAAAAATATTAAAGGGGGGAGAGGAGGAAAGGCAAAAGGGCCTGACTCAAGTGATAGAGTGCTTCCCTAGGAAGCATAAGCCCTAAGTTCAGTCCTAGTACTGCCAAAAAACTAAACAGTGATTTTAGAGGAAAATGAATTCCTACCATCACTTCAAAAAACAACAACCAGTCTTTCTTGTTAAATTAAGAGATCTGGAAAATGCCAGAGATTTGGAAAAGGTCTTAGCAGGTTATTGGTAAAGGCAAAAAAAAAAAAAAAAAAAAAAAAAAAAACCCATAGCAACCTTAATATCAACTTGATGTATTTTCACTAAAGCTACAATTCACAGCAAGGAAAACTGATGACTCAGAGCTCTACAAACAGGTGAACTATATAGTCTTGAAAAAAGTCAGAAGTTGAAGATTTCATATAATATTCTACTATCTACTCAAAATTTAAACACATGTCATTTAATGATTGTACATAAGTAATAAATGCATATATAAATGTCTGAAAACTATCAATGCCAAGTTTAGAATGTATTTTGTTGTTGTGGTTTTTTTTGTTGTTGGTGGTGGTGGTGGTGGTGGTCATGGGGACTGAACTCTGGGCCTGGGCACTCTCCCTGAGCTCTTCAGCTGAAAGCTAGCACTCTACCACTTGAGCCACAGCACCACTTCTGGCTTTTTCTGTTTATGTGGTGCTGAGGAATCCAACCCAGGGCCTCATGCATGCAAGGCAAGCACTCTACCACTTAGCCACCTTCCCAGTCCTAGAATGCATTTTGAATGGGCTGGATGGTGATGTGATTTGGGTGGAATGTAAAATGGTGTAATCATATTAGCAATAAGTCAAGAATTCCATCGTATCTATATTGACAATTTTATATATTCAGTTTCCTTTTAAAAGTATATATTTTTAAATGGAAGTGTCGAGCCTTAGGAATTTACTTCATAAGCACTCAAGTGGAAGAAAAGAATTTAGTTCCTAAAAACTATCTGGAAGAAAAGTAACTTCATTTTGAAAATATCCAGGTTTAGCTCATTTAAAACTTTTTTAAAAAGAGAACAGTTGGAGGTAAGTACTCACTAAACATTCAATTTTTAAGGGATTTCCAAAGAAAATCATAGCCAATAGAGACAAAAATTAATGGTGCCAGTAGCTTAACTTAAAGCCACATGACTAATCTTACTGTAAGTAGCAGTCACTCTGCTTGTACAGTGAGGCCAATTACACACTCAGGAAGGAGAGGCTCTGCAAATGGTTACTTTCATGATTTTGGACAATTTGCTTCACTCCTTTGAGTTTTAACTAACTCAAGATTGTTGTGAATATTGAATAAATCAATGCATATAAATGCTTGGAGAAGTGCTTGGCATACATTAAGCACTAGAGGTATATTTATTTATTTTTGAGGTATATTTATTTTTATCAATACAATCTTCATTGCTGGGGAATTCTTGTCCCTAATTATTATATCACCTGTCAAGAAAGATACATCCCAGAAAAAGTAAAATAAATAACCATATATATGTGTGTGTGTGTGTGTGTGTGTGTGTGTGTGTGTGTGTGTGTGTGTGTAGTGTATATACATACAAATATATATATATGTACATATATATGTGCATAGATGATATATGTAGGATATATTTACACACACATATATGTGTGTGTATGTATGTATGTATGTATGTATGTATGTATCCTTCCCAAGGGATAACAATGATCCTATATCAGGCTCCCCTCACATACCAATAGTGTTATTACCTACTAAAATGCCATTAGTGTTGAGTCAATATGATTATTAAAATCCAGTAGATAGATTACTAATGGTAATTATTAGACTATGTTTCCACAATAATGGCAATTATTAGAAAATGTTCCCATAACAATAGTAATAATTAAACCATATTTGTCTTTTTTCCTAACTTAAATGTGATGCTTAAATTTTTCAGTTTAAGCAAAATGTTAGCATTTAGGTTGCTATGGATATGTTTTCTTTTTTTTTTTTTTTTTTTGTCGGTCGTGGGGCTTGAACTCTGGGCCAGGGCACTATCCCTCAGCTCTTCAGCTCAAGGCACTTGAGCTACAGCGCCACTTCCGGTTTTCTGGTGGTTTATTGGAGATAGGAGTCTCACGGTCTCTCCTGCCAGGGCTGGCTTTGAACCGCGATCCTCAGATCTCAGCCTCCTGAGTAGCTAGGATTACAGGCGTGAGCCACCAGCGCCCGGCTGGATATGTTTTCTTTTAAAGAAGATACTTTATTAAGAATATTTGTAAAGAATTAATTTTATTTTTATTGTTATTATAAAAGTGATGTACAGAAGGGTTACAGTTGTATAAGTCAGGTAAAGAGCATATTTCTGTTTGGACAATGTCAAATGTTTGATGAATTTTAATCCAACATAAAGTGCATATGACTGATATTTTTACTTAGATGAATTTATAAGTAATGGTATCTATTTCATCTCTTTGATTAAATCTCACAAGTGCTATTGCACTGGATTAATAATACCATTCAGATAATTTTCGTATTCTTGTATCAATATTTATATTGAAACGGATCCAGTTTTTTCTTTTAAACTTCTATTGTCTTTTGTCTTCTTGTTTTGTGCTCTGTAAATATTTAACCAGCCTTTCAATGATCAGCTTTATAGAATTCAGATGCAAAGCTTTCTGGGAATGCTGGCATAAAGCAGAGGAAGAGAGGAGCACACATTTAAAATTTTCTAAAGTCATTACAGATTGACCTGGTTTTGTAAAAAAAGAAATTGGCCTGGTCATTCTTTCTCTCTTTTTTTCCCCACTTAAGGTTTAGTCATTTAAAATCCTCAGAAATGTCCTATATGAAATGGAGTCCTCATTCATTTTAAAAGAGGACATCTCATTCTCTACAACATCATTTTTTTCAGGCTCCTGCTCAGCGCTCACACGTTTCCCATAAACAGCAGTATGCCATTCCTCCGCATGCCTTGCGGTGGAATCTTCTTTACCAATGCTCCATTTTTCTCCTGCCATTTGTGGAATACTGTTTTTCATCTACCTACAAATGTATGCCGATAGGGAAGGCCGGATCATGCATCAGTCATCAAGCTCATTAAGAAGTTCATAATTCAAGAAGAATAAGCAGGACTGATTTTAATTCTCTTTTTAGAAACAGTTCCCCTCATTCATCCCATGGGTATGTGAAGCAAGCCCTCTGTGCTGGCCCGTTCTTTCCCAGGTAACTCTTCACTCAGCTGGAAGACTTTTATCATTTGCACTTTTTTATTTAACACCTTCAGTTGTTTTCTATTCCTCTAGGCTCCTCAGTTTAGCTAGATAGAGAATGATCTAATTTATTTGCATATTTTTTCTTACTTTCTAAGAGACACCATCTCATTTCATAAGCCAATGACTTCATGTGTGGTGCAATTCCTCTTTTCTTCTCCTCTGACACATTTTCTGGCTAATATATCCAATCCTTACCAATATTCTTTAGGAAGGACTTCTAATTCCTTTCTTTGATGTTTTCAAAGAACCCTCTCTATGTTTCTAACATAGCACATATTTCATAACAAAGTCAGAGATTGGTTTATATATAGATTGATTTTATATATATATATATATATATATATATATAGTATATATACTACATACTATATATAGGGTATATATACTATATATGTGTACATCTAGTATACTACATAGCATATAGCATATATGTAATACACATATACTATATATGTGGTAAATAGTATATATCGTATAACATATAGTATATATAGCTATAGTTATATATAGTTTCTATTCTTATAGAGAATATATATTATATACAGAATATATTATATAACTATATATAGTTTTTTTTCTTATACTTTCTTATTATAGCTTATATACAAAGACAGAGAGGGAGGGAGAAAGACCACATAAACTAAATACTTACTATAATAGAAGCTATCAGTAACTATCTTATATTGCTATATATAAGTATATATAACAAATTCTATGACTTTAATTTAATTTAATTTTTATATATTTCTCCTACTTTCCATTTTACAACTGTACTATAAACTTATGTTTCCAAGAAGGCCGACAAGTCAAAATTACTTCCTGCTGTGCTTCAGTAAATATACAAAAGCAGGTAAATTTAATTTGGGCTAATTTTCTAAGAAGAAAGAAATCAAGAAAGAAGTTTAACAAAAGAGAGACCCATAAAAACAAATACTTTGTCAGCTCTGCTTGAACAATCATGACCAGGTAGTAAATATCTGTCTCTTTAGAAAGTGTATTTCACAGCACTCTATTTATAGGTATAAATTAACCATAGCAGAGGAGAAAGATAATAGTGCAGACTCTTTTTTCTCCTTAAAAGCAATTAAAATATCAACATTAAGGATGGGAAACTATTGCACATTCAGAATTTATTGTACCATACTGTCTTCATTTTATTTCATTTTGCCTTGCGGGATTGACAAGGTCATTTTGTTGCAAGGTGAATCTAGTCAATGAGAAAACAGAGAAGCCGCATTTTGAGAGTTCGAATTAGGAGTCTTTATTGAAAGGCCGACGTCTGCAGATGGACTCCTGTCTCAAAGATCTGCAGCCCCAAACAGACCTTTCACAAAGCTTTTTGTTGTTGGTTGTGAGGCCTGAACTCTGGGCCTGGGCGCTGTCCCTCAGCTCTTCAGCCCAAGGCTAGCGCTCTACCACTTGAGCCACAGCGCCGCTTCTGGCTTTTCTTTTCCTGCTTATGTGGTGCTGAGGAATCAAACTCAGGGCCTCATGTATGAAGCAAACACTCTACCACTGAGCCACCTTCCCAGCCCCTCACAAAGCTTTTAAAGACAAAAACCACATGCTTGAGGTGGAGATCAAGCCTTAGAAAACACAGACCTTATGTGGACATACTGAGGTACAAGCTCAGCTACCAGCAGAACTTTCTCATCTAAGGAAGATAGCCTCAACCTTCCATATAGGGAAAACCTTAGAGGCTACTCAGAGGTGGGTGATTCCATTTAGGGAGTTAATCATTGCGGAATCAGGGCATTCTCTATGTAAAGCTTTCCTAAGGCTATGACATCTGCATTTTTTCTGAAGCAAGTTCTCCTAGCCATCTGTGTTCAATAAATGGCCGCTCTTACCTCTAGACTTTCAGCACTGGGTGGAGACCTCCCTCTACCTAACAAGGCACCAGGATGGTTGTTACTTAGACTAAGTTACTTAGACTCACCCTCCTCGCTTCAATTTGGTTGGATCCTGAGACTGTCACATGCTGTGTACCCTGTTGTCCACAATGGCAGCCTTCCTGGTCAGCTGGGTGCCTCATGTAATGAATCAGAGGTGCTGGCATGCTGCAGCACACCGTGTCTCACACAAGGGACTCTCACCCTTAACCAAATCAACCAGTACCGAGAGCTGGTGACTCTGCACCATTTCTCCTCTGTTAGGTAAATGAGACTTACAAAAAGTAATAGAACAACTTATATTGGATGCTGCCTTATTTCACGGACTTCCAGTGTCTATGGCAGATCTGCAGAGGCCTGGCCCTCAGGACACTTTGCTTTGGAAGTGTAGAGTGATGCTATTGGCCTGTTCTACCTGTGCAGAAGGCTTACGTATGGAAACCATTGCTCAAAGGATATTATTTGAGCTGCAAATACTGTGAACATTTAACCTTTCTTACCTCTATTCAACTAAGAGATCAAAGTAAGGACATATTTTCTGATAAAACAGAATGATATGCATGGATATTGTTTTAAATCCTAACCTATGCAATCAACTACAGATGTGGGTAGTACTTACACTATGCACTGTACATCCTTTCTAGCCTATGTTGCGGATGCTAACAAAGAAGACAGAAAACTGCAGGGATATTATAAGTATATCCTCACCTTTATATCCTACATCTCCTTTATGAAGGTAATGAGGTAAGGAGTAATAGAAACTAAGAAGAAAACTATAAATGAGGATGTAATCTAGGGGCAGAGCATGTGTTTAGAACATAAAGGGTCCTGGATTCAATTCCCTGTACCACCAAAGAGAGAAATCTAACCTAACATGTAGTTTTTCCTTTCTCTCTAGCTCCTATTCTTTTTCTTTAATGGACCAATCAGTAGTTGAGAGTTCAGGCCAAGTGTGCATTCAGATAGGCTGCATTCTGTTGCAGTCCATACTGTGAGCAGATTTTCTACTCACCCATTAGAAGATGTTTCTTGAAGACTACACAGTCACAGATCATCTCTGGAGATGAGTTTGCTCCAAGACAAATGCAGGTTTCCTTGGAACTGAATCATATTAGCCTGCTCTATTCTTAGTATCTCTGGCCTAAGAAATCAATTAAGAGTGGGCAGGAGTTTCGGTGCTGTTCCTGTTTCTGAGGATGGAGAAATAGAAGGAAATAGGCTTTTTCCTAATGACTCAGAAATATCCACTTGCCACAGGTAAAAATTGAGGCAAAACTGACGTCTATGTTAAGCAAAGCAGAGTTGAAGGAAGAAGAAACTTGGACTTAAAAATAGGAATAAGATTTGTTTTTGCCCTTCCCCTCCACAAATTATACCAACATCAAATACAGTGAAAGCAAGGGTTATTCCATGGGGGAGGGACATACAAGGCAACATAGAAGTCATCTTATAAATATGTTAGAAACAATTGCATGAAAGAAAAAATACACTTGAATACTTATCTTGGAGTCCGTTCCCCTAACATTGACTTATCCAGGTGGACCCATTGCAACAATGAGATGTACAAGTCGTTATGTTAAAAAACGAACTTCACAACTTTGGGAGGGGGAGGATTGGGTGGTGGGTGGTGGGGGTGTATGTGAAGGGAGGGGAAGGGGAAACAAAGAGGAGGCAACAATGCTTGATAAGAAATGTACTCATTATCTTGCCCATGTAATTGTAACTCTTCTGTACGGTATTCTCACAATAAAAAAAAAAAGACAGAAAAGAAAAAAATAGGAATAAGAAATCCTGGCTATGTACGGATACCTATCAATATTCCAACCTCATTCTTCAAGGGAATAGAAGAGGCAATCCAAAAATTCATATGGAACAATAAAAGACTCCGAATAGCAAAAATGATCCTTAACAGAAAGAACAGTGCTGGAGAAATATCAATATCAAATGTCAAACTCTACTACAAAGCCAAAACATCTGTGTACTGGCACAAGAACAGACCTCAGGACCAATGGAATAGAATTGAAAACCCAGAAATAAACCCACGGACCTATAGCCACCTAATCTTTGATAAGGGAGCTAAAAAATTAGAATGGAAGAAAGATAGCTTCTTCAGTAAATGGCGCTGGCAAAATTGGTTAATCACTTGTAGAAAACTAAAGCTAGATCTTATATATCACCCTACACTAGAATCAACTCCAAATGATTAAAGACCTTGGAGTCAAAGCAGACACCCTGAAAACATTACATGACGGAATAGGAGAAACCCTAGGTCTTGTTGGCATAGGCCAATATTTTCTTAATAGAGACCCAGAAACACAACAAATCGAAGAAAGGTTGGACAAATGGGATTGCATGAAGTTGCAGAGTTTCTGCATGGCAAAGGACATAGCTAGCAAGATCAATAGAAAGCCCACAAGATTGGGAGAAGATCTTCACTAACCATACAATGGACAAGGGTCTCATGTAGAAAAGATACTTGGAAATCAAAAACTTAAATCCCCCAACAACAAATCCTCAAAGAAACAACTGCCCAATAAATAAGTGGGCTAAAGACTTAAAGAGAAACCTTTGAAGAGGAAAGAAGGATGGCCAATAGACACATGAAGAAATGCTCAACCTCCCTAGCCATAAAAGAAATACAAATCATAGCAACATTGAGATACCACCTCACCCCAGTTAGAATGGCTATAATCAAGAAATCTAGGAGGAGTATGGGAAGGGATGGGAAGGGGAAACAAGGAGGAGGCAACAATGCATGATAAGAAATGTACTCATTATCTTGCCCATGTAATTATTTTTTAATTTTTATTTTTTTATTGTGAAAATACTATACAGAGGGGTTACAATTACATGGGCAAGCATTGTAGCCTCCTCCTTTGTTTCCCCTTCCCATCAATTATAACTTCTCTGTACGGTATTCTCACAATAAAAAAAAATAAAATAAGTTTTTAAAAAATTTAAAAAAAGAAATCTAATAACAACAGATGCTGGAGGGGATGTGGACAGAAGGGAAGCCTACTGCATTGTTGGTGGGAGTGTAAACTTGTTCAACCACTTTGGAAAGTAGAATGGAAGTTCCTCAAAAGACTCTACATACAGCTCCCCTATTACCCAGCAATTCCACTTTTGGGCATTTACCCGAATGATCACAAACAAGACTATACTAAAACTACCAGCACAACTATGTTTATTGCAGCATAATTTACCATAGCTAAGATATGGAACCAACTCAGATGCCCCTCTGTAGATGAATGGATCAAGAAAATGTGGTATATATACCCAATGGAATTCTATGCCTCCATCAGAAAGAATGACATTGCCCCATTTTTAGAAAATGGAAAGACTTGGAAAAAATTATATTAAGTTAAGTAAGTTAGGCCCAAAGAAACATAGGTCCCATGGTTTCCCTTATTTGCAATATCTAGTATATGTCTGAGTCAAGCAGAAAAAGTCAGATAAGGTGATGTTAGGGAAATGAACCCTAAGATATGTATTCAAATGTTTTTTTTTTCTTTTATGCGATTGTTTCTAATACATTTATAAGATTATTTCTTTGTTGCTTTGTATGTCCCTCCCCCACAGTATAACCCCTGCTTTCACTGTATTGGATGTCAGTATAATTTGTGGAGGGGAAGGGGAAAAACAAATCGTTTAAATAAGAATACAGGTGGACCTATTGCAACAATGAGATGTACAAGTCATTATGTCGAAAACGAACTTTACAACTTTGGTGGGGAGGGTGGGGAGGATTGGGTGGGGTGGGGGAGGGTGTGGGAGGATGGGAAGGGATGGGAAGGAGAAACAGGAGGAGGCTACAATGATTGATAAGGAATGTACTCATTATCTTGCCCATGTAATTGTAACCCCTCTGTACAGTATTTTCACAATAAAAAAAAGAAATATTTTGATTCCTAGGTTTCTAAGAAGCATTTTTGCAGTTCATAGATCTATAACTCCAAATAATTTTCATCTGGCCATTTTAGTTCACCTGGCCAATTACTCGCTATATGGTGACCTTTTGAGTGAGAAAGTGAGAAATTACTTTCTGTTAGTTCACTGCTTGATTTCTTCATGCCAATTTATTTTGTGTATGAAAACAATCCCTTTAGAGGAATCAATAAGAATGCAAAGGGCCAGTCAAATGCCAGGGGCTCTTATCTCTAATCCTAGCCACTCAAGAGGCTATCTGAGGATGACTGTTGGAAGCCAGCCTGAGAAGGAAATTCCCTAAGACTCTTTATCTCCCATTAACCACCAAATATCTGGAGGTGGAGCTGTGGTTCAAGTGGTAGAGTACTAGCCTTGAGCAAACAGCTCAGAAAGAGCGCCCAGGCCCTGAGTTCAAGCCCCAAGTCAGGCACAAAAAAAAAAAGAAAAAGAATACAGAAGGCCTTTTGCATTCATGAATGCAACTAACCATGGATCAAAATGAAATTATTAAAAAAAAACAATTGTATCTGTATAATATGTACAGACTTTTTCTTATTCTATGAATAATGACAATAATTATTTATATAACATGTATGTTAAACTAGGTATTATAAGTAATATAGAGATGATTTACAGTATGTATGAGAATATGTGTGGGTTATATGTGCAAGCCATACCATTTTACATAAGAAGCATTAGTATCTGTGTATATTTTACACAGGATCCTAGCACCAGTTCCTTCATGGACCAAGGGACAGATGGATTGACATTTTAGTTCTAGTTCTTTTCTTCATTTGGATTATGATGATTGCCACATTGCCCACTTTAATTTCCCCCTTCTAAAAAAGAGGAAAGCTGTTCATAGCATAGCACCTCACACTGAAATTCCTTTTTATCTCTAGTTATGTAAGTTGCTTTTCCTAAATACATTACCAATTCATTGATTATTACCCAGTAAATGGTGAAACTCTTTGTTGTAACATTATTATTATAATCTTGGTTCTTTGCTGCCATGAGGAACACATATAGTCTACCTATGAGTAAATTTATCATTTCCCTCATTCATTTCAATATCAGCAGCAACCAGACACAGGGCAGATGCTTTCCAGTCTGTCTGTCTCTCTGTCTCTCTCTCTCTGTCTCTGTCTCTCTCTCTCTGTCTCTGTCTCTCTCTCTCTGAACTAGAATCCTCACATCCTGAGTAGCCAGAATGATGTTTGCCACCAGTATCCAGCTCTTCCACACAAAGTATCTGTAAAGCTCTTCCACACAAAGTATCTGTACAGTTTTAGCATTCTCGGATAACTGATTGTTGGAGGAGATAAACTCTTAGGGAGACTTAATACGGGACACAACCACATAGTATTTATGTGTTGCAATCTTCAGTGATTCCCTTGGTTGTACATTCTTGAATGTTCTGCTTTCACCATAAGGAATGTTTTCCTCCCTTTCAGGTGTAATGATGATATGAAATAATCTAAGCCATGATGGGGGGGTTCAAGTTATTCCGATAACTAAATAGTATTCAACACTGGTCTTTCAAATGGTGTGGCATCAAAGCTACCACCTTCTTTCCAAGTCAAAATCCCAGAACTTAATGCCAAAGGGCAGTAACAGACCTTTTCCAGATGCCAGGGAACACTGGCTGCACACACCAATACTTCAGAAATCTTGAAGTGGGCCTGTGTAAGATCCTGAAGAGTTTCATTGCATTCTGACTTTTTAAGGCTCAAAAGCACCCTGCTCTTGCTCTCTCTCTCAAATCCCTCTTTAAAGACAGCCATGTTGAGTCATGTCTATAATCACACTTACAATCCAGCTACTTTCAAGGCACAAGTATGAGGCCAGCCAGAGCAAAGTTTGTGAGAACTTATTTGAAAACAGACAGAAAGGCACCGAGTGCACAAATCAAGTAAAGCTTTTGCCTAATAATTGTGAAACTCTGGTTCAAGTTCTGTAAAATCAATGTCTTCCAAAGAACCTTCATGAATGGATAAGAGTAAAATTTTCAGATGATGTGGTATGTGTCTTCTTCAAAAAATGTGAAAACAACTAAATCAATCATTCTGCTTCTTGTTTTGATTCAGTATCTGGCAAAAACAATAACTTGGTTTTGGTTCTCTGAAAGGTATCTCTGAAAGGCCTAGGAATTTCTTATTTGCTAAAATTCATAAACTTGAGTTGGTTGATCAACTTTCTCTGGACCTTTGATGATTATTAATCACCTGTAATTCAGGTCTCAGATTGAGTTGTCAGGATCGTGGCCATAGGTATAAAAGAAAACTAGGTTTGTTTTTGTAACCGGATCCAATATAAGACCCTTCAGATTTTGGCAATAAGTAAAAAAAAATGAAAGATTTTTGTGAAAGAATAATAAAGGCACACTACAAGACAGTGCTTATGAATAAAAATTGAGTTTCATTCAACACTGGCTGAATCAATGATCACATGCAAGTCTCCAGTATTTATTGCTCAGCCTGAAATATTAATATTAAATTTGGGCACACATAATGGTATGTGAAGCATCACTCTGTTTTATTTTCTATAACCTTTGGTTAGTTAATCCCCAGAATCCATCATCTTTTCTTACCAATCATGTTTGACAGGCCATTGGAGCATAATAATAATGTTTGACAGGAAGTTGAGGTATAATAATATCTTCATTAGTTGTGTGCTGGTGGCTCATGACTGTATACTAGTTACTCCGGAGGCTGAGATCTGAGGATCGCTGTTAAAAGCCAGCCAAGGCAGAAAAGTCCCTGTGAGACTCTTATCTCCAATTAACCATTCAAAAACCAGAAGTAGCACTGTGGCTCAAGAGACAGAATGCTAGCCTTGAGCACAAAGAGGCTCAGGGACAGCACCCAGGCCCTGAGTTCAAGCCCCACAACCAGTGAAAAAAGAAATAATATCTTCAGCAAATGGTCCTAAATTAAAATAAAATATAGTTATAGCTTCTATTTCTCTGAATCATTTTGAATTAACTATCTTATTGGCATAAATAATTGGAAAGGCTGCAGTCTAATTAATAGAAGATATGAAAAATGGTTTAGACAAAGCGTTTCCCATTTATCACATTTATTCCAATAATATACTCTAGTAACAATGGAGAAATGGACATACATCATTTTCATTCATAAATTCCTCCTATGTTCCGTACAGTCACAATCAGGACATCCAATTATTCAGCCTTGGATTCAATTACATAATCTTCCAATCTGTTAACAGTCTTAGAGATGGAGTTCATTGAGTCCCATTGCTCTGCAGTACAAAGTCTGGTCCCTTGAGTCCATTTTATCTATGCAAATATAAATGACTTCATTTTGAATGTCATTATCTTGAGGGAGTCTGGATCTACATTCCCTCCAAAAGTAGACTTCTGCAAACTTTAATTTTTCTCCTCCTTTGATATTTCTTTCCCCTTCAGCTATTCAAGGCAATGATTTCTGCATATGTGGCCATCAGTTACTTCTCAACCCAGGAAGATCAAGAAAATCTATAAACACTTGCCTGAACAGTTGTCTACTAATAAACTATATCTCTGCATACATTTTCTGATTTCAGAAGCACAATCTTACTTACAGCAGAGCCCATATATTTTTTATTGCTGGATGACAAATCGTAGCAACTTTTAAAAGAGCAACAGTAAGCATAGCAAATACTGGAGTCAGAATTTTCCCTTGTTAAACATGATTTTGTGAACCTTTTGCTTCCAAAATTGTTGTACTTGGTTTCTCGCTATAAAAAAATCAATAAGTCTGTATTAGCATTTCCAGAAAGATAAAATTAAAAATCACTGGACAAGGGATTAATATCTGCCTGATAGAATAATAGCTCAGTTGGATTAAAAGTCTGCTATGAAGAGTGGAAAAACATAATTGCCTTTTTAAAAACACTTTACGTAACTTCACTTTCAGACCACCACTAGATCTGAGCAAAATGCCACA
The DNA here is from genome assembly GCF_019054845.1 of Dipodomys spectabilis. Classification (NCBI taxonomy): domain Eukaryota; kingdom Metazoa; phylum Chordata; class Mammalia; order Rodentia; family Heteromyidae; genus Dipodomys; species Dipodomys spectabilis. Next base: position 5,434,644 of record NW_024870974.1, read on the forward strand.
AACAAGAAAGTACATGTGGCTTTTTTTTTTGTTCCACCACCAGCATTCTTGCAAGTTGACGCCAAGAGGAGAAATCAGCCAGAGCAGAAAGAAATACACCTTGTCTGTGGCTGCAGAGTGTGACAGAACAAAGAAAAGAGAAACATTAGCAGAGATCGTGCTTGTGATAGATCTTCAGAACGGTGCATGAGCACACATGTATACCCATTGCTGAATAAACTACATCTTTATTCTACAGCATTAGTATACTAGGTAAAATTCAGAACTATGTTCCAGGTAGATATTTATAGGATAAGATAAAGAGTAAAAGCAATGATTTAATATATCCTCTATGCCATAAGGTGTACTCTCCAGCTCTGTATTAAAAACATATTCAGTTCCTTGGAGATCAATGACATAAGGGAAAAGGCTATATTTATATTCATTTGGATGAAATAATTCTGTTAATGTTTTTATAAAGGTAACTATTCCTAGACTTTTTATATATTTTATTTTTCTGGCACTTTTAAATTTTCAAGCTACATTTTTTTACATATAAAATACTTTCCAAAGGCTGGGAATGTGGCTTAGTGGAAATGTACTTGCCTTGCATGCATGATGCCCTGGGTTCGATTCCTTAGCACCACATAAGCAGAAAAAGTCAGAAGTAGTGCTGTGGCTCAAGAGGCAGGGCACTAGCCTTGAGCAAAAGAAGCTCAGGGACAGTGCCCAGACCCTAAGTTCAAGTCCCAGGATTGGCAAAAATAAAACCAAAACTACTTCCCAAGAAGCTGAAAAAGTTTAAAGGTGAAGATACAACTACCTTGAGAATTTTGTTTAGCATAGAAAATGACAAGTTGTTTGTTGAGGGTATTTCAAGACTAATATAATTATCCCATATCTCAGCATTAAATTTAACTCATTTTTTGCCACTAGAAACATAATTTTCTTTCCTTTTACTTTTTTTCTTTCAGCCCTTTGTGTGGTAACTTGGTTATTGTTGTCGTTTGTTTTTAGCACAAAGCTGGTGTTTTACCACTTGAGCCAATAGTAGCATGGCTAATTGTAGATAAGAGTCTCATAGACTTTTCTGGTTTGAACTGAGATCCTCAGCTCTCAGATTCTTGAGTAGCTAGGATTATACAGGTGAGCACTAGTACCCAGTTCCTTTCAGTTTTTTGAGGAATCTCCATACTGATGTCCATGGTGGCTGTATTCATTTACAACCATACCAACCGCATATTTCCTTTCTCCATATTCTTGCCAACATCTGTTGTGGATGTGTTCTTGAAAATTTGTCATTCTGACTGAAATGAGGTAGAATCTCAACCAGCGAGCATTTTCTAGTACATAATCATATGCTCTTCCATACAAAGTTTTAATTCTTGTAAGGAAGCTTTCTCATCAGTTAATTCTCATGCAACCTTTTCTCCCTGTATTTCTATTGCTTTCTAAAATTAGTAATTGCAATCGTGTTTGCAACTACACTTCATAAAAATCATTCTAGAATCTCCTCTCCTACTGGCTTGAATGTCCATGCCCACATTTAATTTTACCTGGTTGCCAATCTTTGTTGTTACACAAGTCTGAGCAATACTTGAACTCGGCTAGAGCAGCTGTATTGTATTCCAAGAGAGTGATTATTAATTTGGTTCTTGTTAGAATCAAGTGGCCCAATGTCCTTATCTTTAGATCCGAAAACAGTACCTGATTCACTAACACTCCGGCCCTCCCCTCTCTCCTACTCTACCCTCTGTCCCAGACCAGATACACTTACGCAGTAGGCACTGCACCAAAATTTACTCCCAGTTAGGACCTTTTGCAGATATTTCGGCTTGGTTACTTCCCTACCTCCAGCTGCGACTTTGTTTCCCACTATTTCTCTCACTATTAGTTACTTTCGCACTTTTTCAGACCCACTATAAATAATTCAGATTGAGTTCTCTGGCTTTGCCTGGAGGCCTCCAGAGAACTCAATTGTTTTATGGGTTTATTTTATTTCTTGAAAAGCTTTTATAATACGACTAAGATCCCAGACTCTGAATCCAAATTCTCAATACAGTTTTCCCTCCTATTGTTTCCTAGATATTATGTGTGACTGGGATAAGTTAATCTCCTTAGGTTTCAGTTTTTAAATCAAAATTTGCAATAATAAGGAGGAAAGATAAGAAGAATGATGGGATGGATTAATACCAAAATACAATGCATCTTGGTATGAAGATGGCATCTCACTGAAAGCTATTGAACATTAGAGGAAAAGGGGAAAGAGAGGAACAGAGAAGGTTAATCTGATTAAAATATAATATATGCATGAGCGAAATGCCATGGTGAAATGCCATGGTGCAATTAATAGACAGTAAAAGTATGAATGACATAAAGTACAACAGCCTCTGTTGGAAGCAGATATTAGTGGGAGGGAAGATAAACATGGTCATAGTCCTTCATATGCCTGTAGGAAATAGAACAATAAAAGCTGTTGAAGTTGTTTTAAGAAGGAGGATAGAGATGAGTGGTAAAAGGGGTGGAGATAATCAGGGTGCATTGGTGCATGCATGGAAATGTCCCAATGAAGCCTCCTTTTACAACTAACATATGATAATAAAAATCTGAATGAGTTTAGAAACACAATAACATGCTTGGACATTTCCTAGATGTATGAAGTGTTCAATTAATTTAACTATTGTTTCTGTCAAAATAATTTTCTGTAGTTACGGGCCAACTTGAATTAATCTAGGCACTACGGGTTTAGCATTATTATTTGTGGATACTTACTAAAATGTTCAGTATTATCATACTTTGAAGATGAAATGGAACCTAAAAATATGGTACGGCTAGTTAAATAAACAGAATCCCCAGTCAAACATCTGTTTCTAAAACATATACTCTACTCTGTTCCTCAGATATAGTAAGAAACGAGAAATAGGAGATGGGATGTTGCTAGGGAAAGGGGCTGAAATTATGTAATCTCTGAATATACAATAGGAATTTGACCATAAGTATGCAGACACTGACTTTTTTTTAATTTATAAGAGTTTTATTTAGCGGGGTGCTGGTGGCTCACACCTGTAATCCTAGCTTCTCAGGAGACTGAGATCTGAGGATGGCGGTTCAAAGCCAACCCGGGCAGGAAAGTCTGTGAGACTCCAATAAATCACCAGAAAACCGGAAGTGTAGTAGAGCGCTAGCTTTCAGCTGAAGAGCTGAGGGACAGTGCCCAGGCCTAGAGTTCAAGCCCCACGACTGACCAAAAAAAAAAAAAGAAAGAAAGAACTTCTCCCATCCCCATGACCCACTTCTTCAAACTAGATCTTACACTCTATTTCCGTCATCTCCCAACAGTCTATCTACCACACCCCACTTTTTTGCTGATTATTTTGAAGATGGAGTCTGGCAAACTGTGCTTCCCAGGCTGGCCTCAAACCATAATCCTCCAGATCTCAACCTCCTAAGTAGTTGAGGATGGGGCACCAGAGGCAGTGACAGAGTCAGAGCCTTCATGATGTAATTGTCTCTGGGCACCCCTTCACAGACACACCCAGAGATGTGCTTTCCAAGATCCTAGTTATCTTACAATTCAGTCAGGCCGATGCTCTATGTTAACATCACATCACTGGAAATTGTGATGGCTAGATACGCTCTATGTGAGAGAAGAATCAAAGATGACGATAGCCAGACACCAGTGGCTCATACTTACAATCTTAGTGGCTCATGCTTATAATCAATAAAACAAGTAAGATCTTGAGGGTGAGTACAAATAGAGTAGCGATCGGAGGCCCAAGCCTTGGGAGCACTCTGTACTTTAGATTTTGTTACAACAAATGCAGACACTGACTTTTATTAACAATGATTTGCTAGTCTTAAGGGATCCTATAGTAATGGCATTACTACATCATCATATTCAGAAATCACTTCTCTTTTGTCTCCTTCCTTAATTCTCTCATAAAGCAGATCATGTAAAAATAATTTACATTTTTAAGGTTATATGAACAATATAGATATACAAATAGATAAATATATATATAAAACAATAAACCCTATGATACTAAACTCAACTATGACTACTGGTATCAGTAAAAGTAAGGATCTTTAAATTTCTTTTCCTGTCTGTAACTATGCAACTGTGCAACTTTGCTCATGAAATCGATACAATAGCCTATATTCAGTGAATGACATAGGATATGTCCTTAACTGTCTTTGAAGCATTTTCTTATCAGTTGTTTATTGACTAATTTGAGTTTTGGTAATAGTTTTTGAGTCACATATTTTATGTATGTATATATTTATGTGTATATCTCCGGTGTATTAAGTCCTTGTCACAGTGAATGCTTGGCAAACATTACCTCTTGTTGTATAAGCTCTTTCTTTATTCTTGTGATTTCTTCCTTGAATGTGCAAAAGATTACAATTTGATTAAAATCCATTTGTCAATTCTTAGTCATATTTCCTGAACTATTGTAGTCATAGTCAGGACATCATTTCCTCTCAGACTCAGAAAATGAAATATACCATGTTTACTCTCATATATAGAATGTAGATATATGATGTATGCATATGATAAACATATACACGTATAGCAGATGCAAAAGAGGACTCTGAGAAGAAACCAGTAGGATGATGGTGGGGGGAATGTGATGACAGTACAATATATGCACATATAAAAATAGTATAATGAACTCATGAACAATTTTTTAAAGAACAAATAGAAGGTAGAATAAGTAAGACATAAATATGATCAAGGTACATTATATGCACATGTGAAATTATCACAATGAGATTCTTTTATACAAAACTATACACCTGTGCAGTGTTTCTTACATTTACCATCCTTTAGTTTGGGGGAAAAACTTCCTTAAACCTCTATTTTCTTAACTGTAAATGGGGAGTTCAGCACTATATTGTTGTTGGGATAAGAGAGATCTACAGAATGGAATACCTCTCAGAATAAATAATCCATAAATGGTAGCTATATGAACCAAGTGTAGAATTCATACTAAAATGTAGTTAATAAGAGAGTTGAGCTGCTGGCTCATGCCTGTAATACTAGCTACTCAGAATTGTGATCAGTCAGTCCAACCAGGAAAGTCTGTGAGACTCCTCTCTCCAAGTAACCATTAGAAAACTGGAAGTGGTCCTACGGCTCAAAGTGGTAGAGCGCTAGCCTTGCACTAAAGAGCTCAGAGATAGTGCCCAGACCCTGAGTTTGGTTTGTATGTGCTCCATGAAGGTTTGTGTGTATTTCTCAGTGTGTTAATGTTGGCAGCTGGTGGAACTTATAAAAGGTAAAGCAAGTAGGGAGTTTACAGTCACTGAAGTCACCACCTTCAGCAAGCATTAAGATAGTTCTTGCAAGACCTCCTATTTGTTCCCTCAAGAATAGATATAAAGCTGCTCCAATTAAAGTTTGCAAGAAAGCCCTGCTCATAAATCCAAGATTGTAAGCATTCATGGTATCCTGATCTTTTTACAAAAATGAAAACTATACTGGAGAAAGAGGAATACTGTACATACTCAAAATACATTGCTGTTTTTCAAAGATCTCTCTCTATTCTTCTTAACTAGGCTGTATGGGTCATCTCTCCCCAAGCCTATGTATCAGAGGAAGTAATGACTACAGGAATGACGATTCATTCTTCGTGATTGAAACGGAAGTGATTCAAGACAAAAGTAGTAAACAAAAATGAGGAAAGGAAGAAAGATTAATTTCATTATTTTATGAAAACAATATATTTTAAGGAAAGATAATTATAAAAAGTAAAATGGATTTGTTTTTCTGTAGCAGAAACCCCTGAGGAACTAATTATAATAGAATCCCCACAAGTGATCCATTTGGAAATTCCAGGGAAGCAATTATACTTCCAAAATGATTGAATGGCTTACATCCCCAACCAGGTAATAGAATTTTGTACTTTTACTCCACTAAAATTTTGCAAGATCTTCTCACTTAACTGCATATGGGAAAGTTTTACAAAGTCACTGCTTCAAATACAAACCAGAAGTGTGTATGTGGGTGTTTGTGTACATGCGCTCACCTGCATGCATGTATTTAGACAGACAGCTGATAGAGATAGATAGATATTTAGATATTCTATTTGTTAAAATTATACCCAAGAGTTGGGCATTGGTGGCATCTGCCTGTAATCCTAGGTTCTCAGGAGGCTGAGATCTGAGGAGCGCGATTTGAAGCCAGCCCAGGTACAAAACCAGAAATGGAGCTGTGGCTAAAAATGGTAGAATGCTAGCCTTGAGCAAAAGAACTCAAGGACAGTGTCCAGGCCCTGAGTTCAAGCCCCATGCTTGATTATATAGTCACAAGAATCGGTGATATTATCACTGATAAATTTTGAACACATGAGCAAATTTTTTTCTTTAAGCCATTTAAGCATGTAACAACAGCAAATCTTTTAGTAATGTTACCCAGTAATAAAAAACCAAAGAGTGCTGACTAAAGTAGAGATGACCCATTATGGAACTGTCAGGAAATCCATGAAGGAATGAGAAGGATTAGCGCTAGAGACAAAGCATTCCACTCCCAGTGGGGAATGGAAATTTCGAAAATGGATATAAAACTGCTAAGAATGATGAATCCACACTACTGGAGTTAGTAAGCTACTGGATTTGTGGTGTAACAGAAAACAGGGATTGTAAGGAAATCAAGACTTACTCCCAATATTCTACTAATTCTCACAATTGTAGTTCAGAATATTTCTGTTTGTACAATTTATATAGAAGAGGAACAAAAGTTGATATTCTGTGTTTAATGTACTTTGTTATAATTATTGAATTACATTACAATAGTCTGTATGCATAAAAGTTATTTTATAAGTTCCTCCCCTTTATTAAATGCACAGGACTATGAAAGTTTGTTTTAGTAACCACATACTACTAATAAAACAAAACTAGGGGCTGGGAAGGTGGCTCAGTGGTACAGCGCTTGCCTTGTATGCATGAGGCCCTGGGTTTGATTCCCCAGCACCACATAAGCAAAAAGAAAAAAAGCCGCAAGTAACGCTGTGGCTTGAGTGGTAGAGTGCTAGCCTTGAGCTGAGGGACAGCGCCCAGGCCCAGAGTTCAGGCCCCACGACCAGACTCAAAAGAAATAAATAAGTAAAACAAAACTAATATGATTTTAGGTGAATGGTAAAAAGTAAAGGTCTCTCAAATAATGGAAAAAAGACTAGTAGACAAATGTATTATTTCTAGCAGGAAATAGTCCAGTGAATTTCTACACACAAAGCATAAAATTATTTATTCCTAACAATTTAAAATGCAAGTCAACTTCTAAAATTCTAATTTAAATTTTACAACATAAATGAAATAATATTTATTTATGAAAGCTCAGGCCTTCGTAAATTAAATGTTCCTTTAAGCAATTTAGGAGGGCTATCAATTGCATATTTTAAACAGGAAGGAAAGATGATATGCTAAGCACATAGCAATTCCATTAAAATATCTGTTGCAAGTTCTATGCTAATCAGCTTAAGAAAAATCCATGTCTTACTCTTTAATGTCTTATAATTTAAGAAAACAGGTAAGTTTATAACTATTGAATTTTGTATGGAGGGGAAAAAACCCAAAATACTGCTATATTGTACTATGATGGAATGCTTTTAAAAGAAATAAATACAATTAAATTTACAGAATAAGTAACAAGGTAAAGGAATTAAAGGATTTTCTAAGAAGAAATACTCTAATACAAATAAATGAGATATACAATAGTAGGATGGGACTATTGCCAATAACTGCAAATAGTGAAAAGAACAAACATTGTCAGGGAGTAGAAATGTTAAAGAGATAAAGAGGATGGAATATTGAGGGGCCTCAATGTTCTCCACTGAAAGGTTTTCAGCAAACTGAAGATGGCACTGATTATGTTTCAGGTTGGCAAAAAAAAAAACCTGACTAAAATCAAAACTATTATGTGGCTGTCATAGAATTTGCAAGAAAAGTAGTAGGAAATAGACCTAAGAAAGCAGCAGCATTGGGAATGGAAATACGGAAACTGACATACAAGTTGCTAAGAAGCCTGAAGCTACTGCACTAGAGCAAGTTAGTGGATTTATAGCATTAGGGGATTGTGGCATTTATTTATTTGTTTATTTGTTTACATGCATTAATTATATAATGAATGGAGGTTTTGGTGTGACATTTCTAAACATATGTACAATAAATGCCAATCAAACTACAGCCTCTGTCAATCTCCCTTGCCTCCTTTCCCAGTTTTTAGAACAATTTCAGTGTATTTTATTGTTCTGTTTTTATCCACACAACCTATTTGGACCATATGAGCCTTCATTGGCCCTCTTTGTAAGCCCCACCTCCTAAGAAATATCCCCCTTTCCAGTGCTATAGCTCATTTTCATTTTTAATTTGATTAGACTAAGCAATGCCTAGGAGATAGTAAAGCCTCTTACCAATCCTTAGTGTGCCTGGGAAGATAGTTCCAGAGATAATTCAAACATCAGGGTTCTGATGCAAGGAAAGACAAGGTCAGATTGGACCTTGGAACAGATTCAAGGCCAGATTCTGCAGTGTAAACAAGGACTGGTGTGGTGAGCAGAGCTGCTTGCTTAGCAGGCTTGAGGCCCTGGGTTCAATCCCCAGTACTGCAGAACAAAACAAAAATCATTTATATTTTCTTTGGTACCCATCATATATACTACCATTTTTTGTTTCCCATAAAATGTTTCCCTTAATCAAATGATGAAAACAAATAAGATAAAAACCAAAACCAAGAAGAGAAAAAAAATTGAATAAACTCTTGGGAGGTGCTGGATGCATGGACAGTAGGGCCTGGGTAGAGGAAGTGGGTGACTCTGGGTTCGAGCCCCTTGGGATCTTGTCCTGAACCCTTTCTGTTACTGCTCAGCTGTTTCCCAGCTGCTATGAGTTGAATAACTCTGCTTCTGATTCACCACGGTTTCCTTATCATGGTGCACAGAAACCTCTAAAACCTTGTGCTAAAATAAATCCCCTTCCCTAATGCAAATTCTAGGTATGCTTCAATACTAAAGAAAATAATTTGCTTCCTGAATCCTAAGAGTTGATAGGGGTTTGGGGAACAAAAGCTTTCAACTAAATGTTTATTTAATTTTACTGTAAAGATTCTTTTTAAAAAGGAGGGGGAAACAAATATAAGATCCTGAAGAGAATGTAAAAAGAAAATAAATACTTGATAAAAATCAAAGAGGAAAAATGAATTTTAAAAGGAAAGAAATGACTATCACTGAAATAGTAGCACATGATAAAAATAAGATTGAAATAAAAATGCTGAAATGTGTGGGTGACAGACTTTGTCAAATAAATTGGAGACAAGGAAGGAAAAAAGATAGGAAGGAAGGAAGGAAGGGAAGAAGGTAGAGAGGGAGAGATGGAAGGAAGGAGGGAGGAAGACAGATAGGAAGAGTCAAGGAATAGATAAAAATTTGGGAAATTGGAACTGCTTGTACATTTGCATAGTTGATTGTTAGAAAGAATAAAATCTTCAAGATGTGATTGTATGTACAATTAAGCAAAGATGTGTTGATTGATTGTTTGCAATGCTTATAGTTTTGTTATAGGTGGCAGTGGTCCAAGTGCAAAGGTAAGAACCAATCAACTCAAATGCAAAATAACTCTAAGCAAATATCAAAGGAAAAAATGTAAATGAAGGGCCAGAGGACTAGACTATGAGGATCTGAAATAGATGAGAAAGAAAAGAATGTCTGATGGGATATGGCTCAAGTGGCATAGTGCTGGTATAGCAAACATAAAGCCCTGAAAAATAACCTAATCTTAGTGGAAAAATACTAGACACACAGAAAGAAAAAGAATGATCAAACTGTCAAATAGATTATTATTGCCAGAGACATATATCTGAAATTTAGACAAGAACTTCTTCCCCAAAATAGCTTATCCACTAGCCAGCAACATTACATGAAATACTATCATGTTAGACTTTCTTTGGAGAGGCCTGTTAAAATCAATTCAAGTGTGAATTATAAGACACTAACTGTCAAGTTGTGAAGAGAGGAAAGAATAATTAATATATGACAAGTATCTATATTCTTATTTTAAATTTATTTTCTTTAAGTAGTTGTACAAAGAGGTTTCAATTCACCAAGACCTCTTATGAGTATAATACATCTTAATCAATGTCACCCTTTCCATAATTCTCTATCTCTCCCAAACCCCACTCACCCTCTCCATTGTTTATTTTCTTATTCTAAATCACCAGTAAAATAACTGGAGCATGTTTCTAGTAAATATTGAAAGCCAAATATAACTAACATACAAAATTTAGAAAGCATATAGTCAAAACAATACACCGTCATAAAATATATAAACATTTCTTGATTATTAGAAATAAAAAGTATGCAGCCACATAAATGAAGACGATTTGCAGCACATTAGGCAAGAAAGGACATTCATCGGACTTTCAAGTTTCAAAAGCCAGAGAATAGGTTTGAGTTCTCAGAATGACATCTGGTGATTTCTAACATTCCATGCATTCTTCTGCTTCTCCTTCTAGTGAGCCTGGGCTACGACTTAGGGAGTTTTTATGGTAAGAGAAAGAGGATAAGGAAATATTTTTCAAAAACACAATTTAGTGAGCTCAAATAACAGGATTCAGAATCTAGAGCTTACTTAATGGGCAGATTACTCAGGAAAACCTCTTCAACAGGGAATTATTCTTAGCTCTTCCTTCATAAAGTTCATTCTCAAACTATATACTCTTCTGGTAGCTCTGCCTTTACTTTGGGATATTTAAGATATATATATACACAGAGAGAGAGAGAGAGAGAGGATGATAGAATTCAGAATCAAGCAAGTGTAACATTCCTTTACACTGTTAAATATGCCCATTTTTTGTATCTCCTATGTTTATTTCTAGCCCTGCTTTAGTGACAAAAAATATTGCTAGACTACAAGCTCCATGAGGACAGTGCTCATGGCTGGCTTGGTGACTATACTCCCAGTACTTTACATTTTCCCCATCAGGACAGGAATAAACAGTGACTGCTATGCAGATACAGATAGATGTGTCTTGCTCTGAGAGTAAACTCTTTACATTCCGTCATGGTATCTAATCCTAATTCCATCATATCACTTAGGGTTTTGCTTTGTTTTTCTCATATGATTCTGTCTGTATCAGTGTCATCAGAATGGCAGACCTACAATATGCTACTCAGAATTAGTCCTTAATAATTAGTAATTAGTAACGATCACATATTCTCGTGGGCCTTTCTGGGAAGAAATAGGAAGTCATTTCTGATAACTGTCATGTTCAGCATGAATTTATTGAGAACCAGGGGTTTGTCAGTGTACTTGTTATGAGGTTTTCCCATGCAGTACCCAATTGGCTGTGAAGAATGTTAAGAAGGAAACACTATTCGCACCAGTTACCTTCAAACCTTTGTGTAATAATAAGTGCCTTCTTTGTGAAGACTGGGTTCTAACTTAGAAAACTTAAGAAGTCAGAACATTTATGAATCACAAGCTACTCTTTGTCGCTACTTACTACTGGGATCCATTTCACCTGAAAATGTTCAGATACAGTGCACAACCATAATTCCAATATCTACTGAGGTCTTTCTCCTACCTTATGTTGTTGGAGGAAATCCATTGAAACTCCTAAACCTCATAGGTAGGCAATTTGTTCGATTTTTAAAAATACTAATTTTGCCAGGCACCAGAGGCTCATGCCTATAATTCTAGCTATTCAGTAGACTGGGATCTGGGGATCACAGTTTGAAGCTAACCCAGGTAGGAAAATCTGTGAGATTCTTTTTGTTGTTGTTTGGGGGAGGGGTGTTGTGGTTTTTGTTGTTTTTTTCTTTTTCTGGCCATAGGGCTTGAAGTTAGGGTCTGGGCACTGTCCCTGAGCTCTTTTGCTCAAGGCTAGTGCTCTACCACTTTAAACCACAGCTCTACTTCCTGTTTTCTGGTGGTTAATTGGAGCTGAGTCTCTTTCCTGCCCAGAATGGCTTTGAACAATCATCTTCAGATCTCAAACTGCTGAGAAGTTAGGATTACAGTGAGCAACCAACACCCAGCTCTGTGAGAGTCTTGAGGTAAAACCTCTTCAAGTTCCAGGACCAACACACACACACACAAATTAATTTTCAAACAGGGAACCTGAGGCTTTCTGAGGTGTAGTGTACTTAGGAGAAACTGTTTATCTCTGAGTACCTGTACAATTGCCAAAAGACTAATAATGGAGAGTTTTACCCTGGAATATTCCAATCATTAGGAACGTCCTGTGAGAGCTATGTTGATTCAAACTACCTGCTCCTATGCACAGTTCAGTAATCCTAGCTACTCAGATCTGAGAATTACAGTTCAAAGCCAACCCAGGCAGAAAAATCTGTGAGACTCTTAACTCCAATTAACTAGTTTAAAAAAAAAAAAAGCAGAAGTGGAAGTGAGGCCCATATGGCAGAGAGCTAGCCTCAAGGGGAAAAGCCAAACCAGAGTGTATGGCCCTGAGTTCAGTCCTCAGGATTGTCACTGACTGGTGGAGACTGATGGGAAGGGTGGTATTGATCATGATGCATTGTACCCATAAATTGTCACATCCAATTGAAATCCCTTTGTAAGAAGATTAAAAAAATAAAGTTAAAAATTTAACGAAAAAGATTCTCATGTGTCCTCTTGTTCAAAATCGAACACCACGGGCACAAATCCCCGAGGCCATGCAAACCAACTATACCCATTTTACCTAGCTCAGAAGATGCATTTTTGATCTCTGGGCAGAGACCTAAATCTCATAGTCATTCAAAACAACTTACATCTCAGAGGTTTTTTGATTTACCCTCTGAGTGCCAGACAATTTTAATCTGGGAAAGATCCTTCAGGAAGGAAAGCAAAAGGGAAAAAAATCATATTTCTGTCTGCTTGAGGGGAGAGAGAATGAAAGGGTTTGATTTCCAGTGGCAAAGGTTAGAGAAAGAAGGGAACGGTGAACATTGAAAGTGGAAAGCAAATGAAAAGAAATCGGAGCTGTAAAAATATAAAAACACAGGAGCAGGCAGTTGAATGAAATCCCCAAAGTCTTTGGCACTAAAGAACGTGCGCGCTTCCTTGTAGCCTGTTGCAGGCTACATCCCTCTTGGGATCTGAGATCTTCCTTTCACCTCACAGGAGAACGATGTAATCCGTTTAGAAAAGTGTATGCCACCATCCGTGTCTCCGAGCAAAATCCTAGAGTTGAAGGAGAGGACACAGAATTGGCAAGATTGTAATTATAGCTGAGAACGTGCAGCCCCAGCCCTCCCTGCGCGCATCAGCCGCTCCAGGCTCCAGCTGCAGTGGAGATGCCTGGCTGGGGAGCGGATGGAATTCAAAGGGCAGGCGGGTTGGAGAAAAGGGAGTGCAATCATAGCCCGAGAAGGGCGGGGGGGGGGGGGCTCGTCAGCTCTGCGCCCCCACAACGTCACGGAGACAGGGGGCTGACTCCAGGAGACTATAAAGCATGCATGCACGCAGCGCAGGATCTCCAGTTCTGCAGCTGGCTTCTGAGAGCTCCGCTGGAGCGCGGATCTGACCCCCCCCACACACACACACCCCAAGGGGACAGCCCCTAATTCTTTGGAACCTTCTAGTCTTTGCTCTCTGCACGAGGTGCAAACTCCACGGTTTCGGGTCCTCTTCATCTGCCCTCTCAAGAGCAGCATCGCTGAACAGGCAAGCGGCTACCAAGTCACCAAGAGGCAGAGAACTTGCCAGCAGCCGGCTCCTCGCATCCTGGCGAGGGGTGCGCCCCAGTGGGGAGCTTCAGGGCTACAGATCGGGGTGGAGGGTGGACGGCACCATGGCATCTTTCCCAGCGGCTGAGACCTGGACCCAGGGCGCCGGGGGCATGGGTGAAGACGCCCCGGGGAACCTGAGCGCCACCAGGCTGGGGGTCGCGGCGGCCGCAGGGGCCGTGCGCGCCGAGTGGCTCAATCTGCTCGTCTACACCGGCAACGTCTCCTCCTCCCCGGGGCTGGCGGCGACCCCCGCGCCCTCCCAGCCCCGGGCCAACCTCACCAACCAGTTCGTGCAGCCGTCCTGGAGGATCGCGCTCTGGTCCCTGGCGTACGGCGTGGTGGTGGCCGTGGCGGTCTTGGGCAATGTCATTGTCATCTGGATCATCCTGGCGCACAAGCGCATGAGGACGGTCACCAACTACTTCCTCGTGAACCTGGCTTTTTCCGACGCCTCCATGGCTGCCTTCAACACCTTGGTCAACTTCATCTACGCGCTTCACAGCGAGTGGTACTTCGGCGCCAACTACTGTCGCTTCCAGAACTTCTTTCCTATCACGGCCGTGTTCGCCAGCATCTATTCCATGACCGCCATAGCGGTGGACAGGTGAGTGCCATGGAGAAGACCCGGGAAGGGAGGGGAGGGGACACAGAGGGAGGGGAGGGGGGAGAGGAGACAGAGAAGAGCTCCCCTTTGGGGTAAGGCCACCAAAGACATGAAAATTGACAGGGTCTTTAACAGCAGAGGAACTGGGAGCTGCACCTGTTTCTGTCTTCCTGCTCTCTCCCACTCCAACCCTATTAAAGCATCGAGAGGGACTGAAAAGACCAAGTGGGGGGTGATTTAAAGACCTCTCATTATTGCCAAGAAAAACAAATTGAGCAAGACATATGTAATACCATCCCACTTGCTCTGATCGTTATGAACAATCAAGAAAAATTTATATTCTCCACAAAATTTCATTATTATTATTATTATTATTCGCCCTTCCTTTTCTCTGTTGTTGGTCACTGTTTTGGTAGAGAAACGGGCAGTGCTGATGCGACCTTATCTCCCTCTCTTTGTCTCATCCGACCCCACCTTTAACCTTACCCGAAAGCCAGCTTCTCCAAGTCTTAGAGGAGTCATCAATCAGAGAGCACAGGATTCCCCCACCCACCCAAACTGTGGGTCCGCAGTTAGAATCCACAGGGAGGCCATCAAGTGTGAACATCTTGAGGGTGTAACCATCTTTCAGAGGACAAATAACATTAGAGGCAAGGAATAGTGGTTTTGAAAAATGAGGCACACACTTGTACAGTTGTTTTTTTAAAAAAAAAAATATGTTCAGAATGTTCCTGAATTGTTGGGGGAGATTTTGAGAGACTCAGATAATCAAAAGAACCACAGTCTTCTGTAATTCTGTATGCATTTGCCCCTGGCGAATGGTAATTTGTTACAGAAAGCAGGTCACATTTTAGTTGAATGTTTTGGTAGAAATGAACATTGCTCTAGGTGATTACAGTGTCGGCATTGTGACTGGCAGGTGTATAAAAAGTGATGAGAAGCGTGTGGCCTCAATGTTCTGTTAAAAAACAAAAAGGTTCCTTTGTTTTACATTCACAATCAGATGAGGCTATTAACTTTCACTACATTCCATTACTGTTATGAGAAAAAACACAAGAATAAAATTTCCCATAAGTCCAAAATATTCATTATTTTGAAATACTGAGCACAAAGATATTAGTAACAACAATCTACAGAAACTACTTTTCACAGACCAGTTCCACAGGTGAAGCTGAGCGAATGATGGTTTGTTGTCCCAGATGAAGACAATTAAACACAAAATGGAACTTTATTATTTATTTATTTAGTGCCAGTCCTGGGGCTTAAATTCAAGACCTAGGCATGCACCACCAGCACCTGGCTAAAATCATACTTTTTAAAACCTCTAAAATAGTAATTTCCCTTGTCCTGTTGTCTCTGATTTTGCACACATATTTAGTCTGGCATTTCTGCCAGGGAGAAAAAGTGAATGCAAAGAATGAACAAAACCAGCCAGAACTCGGGGAAAAAGTAGAACTGTCTCTCATCTTCTCCCACCAAAATAGTTGCTATTTTATCTTTGGTTTGCACATCTTTTTTGTTTTTACTTTAGTTTTGGCTTCTTTTCCTTTGCAAAAAAAAAACTTTGCATGTGCATTTTTTTTTATGTAGCAGTGAGGGGGAGAGGTGTTAGCTTATAAAGTTATAAAATGCTCACGATCTTTTTTTTGAGGTGATAATGAGGCAATATAAAAGTCGATAGAAATTTAGTACCTCTGAAATTGGTATCACAATTCTGAGAGAGAAGAGAGTTTATTTTTCCAACTTTTGAAATAGTTTCGGGGAATTTTCTAAACTTATAATTCAATGTTACTTCATTATACTTCCTGTTTTGAAATGAATGAATACTGTTTATTCTTTTTTACTTCTTCATAGAAGTAAAAGTTTTATGTCACTAAAACTACACAAATTGTATAGCACAGGATTTGCTATGGAAGCTGAAACATGCTCATTTCAGGTACTGGAAAAATGTCTCCTTTTAAAAGTATTTCTAAGTGTAGCAGTGGTACTCTCTAGACACTGTGTTGAAGATGAACTATGCAATTTGTGGGTGGGGACAGAAGGGGAAAAACTTTGAGGGTGTGGGTGAAGGAATGACATTGTTCATGAGGAAATGTACTCTTTATCTTATTTATATAATCATAACCGCTCTGTACATCACCTTTATAACAACAATTAAAATGCCTGAGAAAAAAAAGAGAATGCACTTATCTGACCAGAAAAGTGAAATAAAAAATACAGAACTGGAAAAAAAAAAAAACTTCCCCAAAAGAAATACAAAGGGGGAAGCACAGAAATGGAGAGACAAAGTGTGAACAAATGCAGCAGTGATACTCACTCTACACTATGTTGAAAATGACCCACACAAGCTGTGGGGAAGGGAGGAGGGGTGAGAAACTAGGGGAAATGAGGGAAGACATATAACACTGTTCAAAAAGAAATGTGCTCATTAGCTGACTTGTGTAACTGTAACCCCTCTGTGCATCACCCTTATAATATCAATAAATAAACTAACTACAGAAGTGGAGGAAAATCCCTTCAAAGATGCTTAGAATTGAAGATGATATAAACGTAAGTCATTAAAACTGTCTACAGTGGAATCTTTCTGCACTGGTACCTTATCAAATAAGAACTGGGAAAATTGACTGAGGTATTTGCAGTCATTTTCTAGGTTAAACTTTGCAAGGTTAACTCTGCCAATACTGACCTGTAAGTCGTGATACCTTTGGCTATAGTTATAGCACTTACTATCATTTTTTAAGCTAGAAACATTTTTATTAGTATAGACTCACCAACATTATATTTTCATCAACAATTAATGCTTTACTAAAATAACTGTAAGGAAGAGAAAATGCCTAGTTTGACCTCATTAATAAAGGAATCTATCATTTTGAATGTAAGGCGAATACTTCATATATTTACTTGCAAATATTCTCCACCCCCATTTGATTCAAACAGAATTGTATGATCTCAACCTAAATGGAAAAAAATCAATTCTTTTTTTTGCCTAAAATAAGAAGATCCTTGGGAGAGAGAATCAGCTTTGACTGAGAGACATGACTTTCTTCCAGCCACAGCAAAACACTTATAAACTTCCTACAACTTAGAAATTTTGGACTTCAAAAGGACTGCCAATAACTCCCATAATGATAATTCCCTGTAGCTTGTGAATGGAGACCTGCAGGCTAATGGTCATACATTTTGCTATAATAGAAGGCATTTCCTTTGAAATGTTCAGCATTCATTCTACACTTGGAGAATTGCTTGTTTCCACTTTTCCCTTTGTAAATAACTACCAAATATTTGAATATGAAGTCACAGCTTCCAGTCTAACTCTCATAACACAAAGTGCTTTCTTGTGGGTCAATCACTCCGTTATACCTACCTCTTTCTTGTCTGAACAGCCAGTTTCCCACTGTCCTGACCTCCTTGAGTAACAATGGGCTTCTTGTCACTGAAATATTCTCCCCAAACTTGCCATGCTGAAATAAAACATTTGGATGAAACACTTATCAAAAAGATACCAAGTTTCCCAGGATCACGGTACATTCAGCATTCAAATCGGTCCACTCTTGGGTGCATTCTCCACTTAAATGCCACGCGATTATATTTCCTAACTACTTACGAAGACTTTTATGAAGATAAAGTCATTACCTTTAAGACTGCTAGAATTTAATACCATTGGTTCTGCATGCAGAACCAATCATATAAGGTACTTATATTTTAATGAAGAATGACAGAAGTAGAAAATTAATAGAGCAGCTGACACAAACATATCTTTTTTCATCTCCTCAACACAATTTTGAGATTAAGTTAGAAACCATAGGGAGATGTTATTAACATATAATAAAAGATAATTTCAGGACACATGGTTCAGTTTGTTCTGAATACTTAATTTCAGAATTACATTCCCTGTTTCTTACTGGTAAACCTTAAGGGAGTAACAATGCATTTCATCTAATAACGTGAATGCCTTATGGAAAATGGCAAAATTGCTTCACATTTTTTATTTAAAGAACTATTTAACTGAACTAATATTTTTCTTTAAAGAAATATTTAACTGAACTAAGAAACAATTCTAGCTAAAGGTTTTTGAAACAAACCTTAGCAGCCACCTTCTTTTTCAATATTTCATTGGAAATCTCCTGTTTTGCTTCTTAACAAAGGAATTTATGTAAATTTTTCATAAAACCTTAAAAGAACTCTATGGATATAGATTATGAATAGATAACAGTACACAAACATGGGATATATCAAGATCTTAGTATAGAAATAGGCTTTCTAAATATATTGTGGTAAATTATATGTTGTGAATATTATGATAAAAATGCATTGGTTAATTTGTTATTGGTTTGAATTGAGTGCCCTGATTCAACCTCGTCTCTGAGAGGACTTACTGCCCAAACAATTAATATTCTTTATTACAGCTACAGTCCTCACTTGACTCATCATTTAGCCCGCATCATGAACTTGATATGGGTTACTCTGAGGTCAATTATTTCATATCTTTGAATTATGTATAAAAATAATAATTTAAAAGCTTTATTCTGGGCAATATTTCTTTCAGGAAATGTATTCTAAACCTTTACATCATTTACAGTTCTTATTCAAGGGTTTTAAAAGATCTCATTTGTATCCAGTAAAATAATAGATTTTGTGAACTGTGAGAGTTCTGTTTAGAATCAGTAAATATCAATTCTTTTCTTTCTTTCTCTTTTGGAGATGTAGAGATTTGAATTCAGGGCCTATACTTGCTAGGCTTGTGCCTAGCATCACAAGGCATCAGTCTTGTGACACCTACATCTGATGTCAATCCTTATGAACATAGACATATTAATTAAATGGGTGAAGTGCAAGGTCAGCCCAGATTAAGATGTAATCAGAGCTGTCTCTTACATAATCAGCACAACCTCAGTTGATATCAGAGTTACAATTTACCAGTGCATACATTATTCCACTATTAACAATTCAGTCTAAGGGCTGGGAAGGTGGCTCAGTGGTAGAGCGCTTGTCTTGCAAGCATGAGGCCCTGGGTTCAATTCCTCAGCACCACATAAGCAGAAAAAAAGCCGGAAGTGGCACTGTGGTTCAAGTGGTAGAGCACTAGCCTTGAGCTGAAGAGCTGAGGGACAGTACCCAGACCCAGAGTTCAGGTCCCACGACCGGACCCCCCCCCCCCAAAAAAAAGAACTCAGTCTAAGACACACAAGCGATTTTAAATAAAATTGCATTTTCAAGAACTTATTTTCCAAATTCAAAAACAACCAAATTCTTTACAAAGGGAAAAGAAACACATTTAAAAGTGCAAATCTATGTAAAAATAAAATCAATAAAAGATAGAAATAAAATAATAACATATTTAAATATAACCCTGACTTTCCTAAGTCTCCAAGCTAGTGCATATAAATGTGACAAAGTCAACAAGATTATCCAAATTTCTTTTCCCCATACCTTATTTTACTCCTTCTTGCTAAAGTCACTCAATTATTTCAGGCTCAATCAGTGTGTGGTCCAGAGTCATCGTAGGCAGCAAAGCCTTAAGTCCAATGAATGACTAAAAAGCTGGAAGCGGAGCTGTGGCTCAAGTGATAGAGGGCTAGCCTTGAGCAAAAATGCCCAGGGACAGCATGCAAGACCCCCAGAGTTAAAATGCCAAAACTGGCTCTATATCTATCTAGTTATCGAGCTAGCTAGATATATTTAGATAGATACATCTAAATAGCGAACTAGTTTTCTATCCATATAGATTATATTTATGTATGGGGAATGTTTAGTAGTGAGGAAGAAATGTAACTTTTGGGAAACAGGATAAGATTATTCTTCCACAATTTTACTGGCTGTGTAAATGAAGAAGGTTCATATGCCTTCTCATTGCTCTGCTATTATTCTGTTGTTGGTTTACTGATAAAAAATCCAGGACCTGCCTTTAGAACTCTCTCACACTGAGATTCACAACATTTATCCATTCCAGCAATTCCCTGATGTTATTGAACAGCAGATAATATTTTCCATTCATCTGCTATGAGGAGATGGTTCAACTTTTATCTGGAACTAAATCTATTTGATTTGAGCAAGCATTCGAGAGGGCTCAGAAAAGAAACGGTTGTCTATACACATACATTTCAAAATTAGGGAAAAGAAGAGTTGATATTGTCTGACAAAACGAAACTCTGCTTCTAATGTTTTCACTCTCTCTGCTATCATTACTCACCCAGCCACTCCTATAAGGCTCCCTATAATCTGATCAGTTGTGACCAGCCTGAGACCCCTCCCACCCAAGCTGTCAGTCTGAGACCCTCCCACCCAAACTGACTCCTGTGTGAGATGCTGGCGTGGAAATCAGCACACCCTGCTAAGAAATGAGTTGCAATGATACTGAGGCTTGAACTCAGGGCCTGGGATCTGTCCCTTAGTTTTCCATTCCCCTATTGCTTATTTGTCCATTGTTTATTTATATGGTGCCTTGCCAATACTAATTTTGTAGAGTCTGTTTCCACCCACATCTGTGACCTATAATGTCACTGGTCAGGTTTTGTATTTTTCTTTTCTTTAAAAAAATTAGAAATATCCCATTTATTGTAGCTTCTATAAGTTTAAAAGGCTATGCTTGTCATAGAATATTATATAGATCTGAGAAACACATTGGCATGGTATCATGAATACAGACTTCTCGTATACATTCAACCATCCTACTTAAGTATTCATTTGATCCTCACAGATATTTCCTTCAGCTTATAATCTAAAGAAGAAAAGCATCATCTTCAAAGAGTCTCACTGAAGTATTTTTTTTCTTTTCCTTATTTTTAATCTTAGGTTTAACATCCCAAGCATTGCCTCTGGTCAGCTTTGTCAATGATTCACCCACTAGCCAGTGACAGGTCAGGGGCCATGTTAAGTAAGTTGGTCTACCATTGTCCATTCAATCTGTGTTGTGGGGCTGCTTGGGTACATCTGGGAATTCACAGCTCGGTTTCACGTTCATCCAGTTTCCAGTAACTCTCAAGAACTTCCTCCAGCCTCTGACAGGAGGCAGAGCCTTGTGTATGCACACTGCCTTGCAGGTCAACAGAGGTTCGTCACTTTCAAAGGCCTGGGCTTTATCTTGCCCTGGATGTTCCCATTGAGTTTATAACAGCACTGCAGTTTTATTATCTTTCCAACGGAGAATACTGCCACATTGTTAGCCTTCCCTTACTGTTTATCACTGGAAAGCCAATTGTTTAAAACCCCCAGGTATGGGTTTTTTTGTGTTCTGTCATCTGAGCAAAGTCAGTTCCTGCCAGCAGGGCAGCAGAGGTAAGTTATCAGAGATAGCGCCAATCATGCAGGGCAGAATTTTACTATAGCCCTGGGGTGAGAGCGGAGAAGACACAAAACTCAAGAAATCTGTGCTCTTACAGACACACAGATGTTAGTGAATAAATCACTCTTCACTTGTTTGGTCTGTGCTTAGTTTAAAAGATGTTCATTAAGTGTTCCTCTTGACAATTCTGTTCCTGTTTTTTAGTGGTTTTGTAACAAAGGAATTCCAGAGCTCTCCATACAATAGTTACCTTGCTGCCAAGTTTTAAGTGTTTTTTAAAGATATTTTGAGAATGTATCCTTAGTCAAGGAGGCAAATATCTCCTAGCCTATAGCCACAATCTTTTCTTCACAGATTCTTTTGCAGAGCAGAAGCTATACATGTTGCAAATGGTCCATTAGTGATCTATTTACTTATGCTCTTGGCACCTTCTGGAGGACTCTGTCTTTAGATGGGTAATGGAAGATTCTTTCCATGTCATCTCCTAAATTTTCAGCTTATTCCAAGTTAATTGGAGTATTGAGCGTGAGGTTGAGGACAATGTAAATTTCTGACTTCCAGATGTCCAACTGTCTCAAAAATATTTTGTGAAAATACTATCATGTCTCCATTTAATTGCCTTTGCACTTCTGTTGAAAAATCAATGGGCCATCTTTATGTAGGTCTATTTCTGGACTCTTGAATCTGTTTCATTGATCTATGTCTGTACCAGGTACACAGTCTTGATTACTAGGGCTTAAAATATGATAGTGTGATTCCTCCAACTTCAGTTGTTATTGTTTTGTAGTTATTTTTATTACTCTACTTTTCAATGTGCTTTTACATATGATTTATCAAATGAGAATTCAGATATCTAACAAAAAACATTGGCTGATATGATTTTTTTAATGCTGTATATTTTCTCCCAAGGATATTCCTGAATTATTCTGATCATGGGAGAAAAATTTGCATCCTCTAATCGTTAACAAGATATTCATTAGTTTGAGGTTATTTGTAAATGATCAGATATGAGAAATTCTCTTGTACTTTAATGTGCTAAATGTTTATCAATGCATTTTCTACACCAGTTAATTAGTTTACATGAATTTTTAGATAAAATTGATATTTTTAGATTAAACTGAAGGGCCTGGACACTTAGTTTTTTTTTTTGCACAAGGCTAGCACTCTAACATTTGAGCCACAGCTCCACTTTTAGCTTTTGGTGGTTAATTGGAACTCTAACCACAATCATCAGCTTCCTGAGTAGCTAGAATCACAGGTGTAAACCACTGGCATATGGCTAAATTGATTTTTTTTTTTTAGTATGAAAACCAACATGCACAAAACCTTCAGTTAAATCCCCAACACACACACATGTGGATAAAGCACATCTCTCTCCCTCTTTCCTTCTCTGCCTGTTTCTCTATCTCTCTTTTTCTCTCTTGCCTCTTTTTTCATATTTCAGAGCAATTCTGATCTCAAAAGTAAACTGCAAAATATTGCATTGTATAACAGTGGTATTAATTCTCTTTGAATGCATCATAGAAAAGAACTGATCTGTTTCACCTAAAAATGTGTATGTATAGAGTTGAACATAGTATTCTCTTATCCTTTTTCTAAGGTTTTGATCTTTATAGTGTTATCTCTTATTTTACATCAGTATTAGTAATGGGTGTTTCTCCCTCTCCCTTTATACTTGGCAATGTTGCTAATATTTTTTCTACAGTTCTACTTTGATTGAATTCCCCTGTTCTTTAATTTCCTTTCTTTTGCTTCATTGGAGTTTATTTTATTTTTATTTTTCAAGTATCTTAAGATGAAAACTTGGAGATTTTTCTGCTTTTTTCCAACTCAGCATTTCCTTTTAAAAAATTTCTATTGAAGTACTGCTTAAAGAGAATAGCACAAGTTTTGCTATTTCATATTTACATTTTTATTCCACTCCAATTTTCAAGATATTTCTCTTGAAGTTTCATCCACCCATTTTGTGGCAAACTTTAAGATGGTCTTCTTCATCTCTCCTTCCAGTTTTTCTCCCACTACAGTTAAGTCTTAAATGAAACCATGGAGTGTGTTTTCGTATTAATAAAACATGGCAAAGGGGAAGGATTATCTGCTCTATTTTTATCACATTTATCACTAGCACATAGTGCCTTTCTCTATTAGTGGCTTTTAAAAAATTAGTTGAAGCCAGCTGCTAATGGCTCACACTTAAAATCCTAGCTACTCAGGAAGCTGAGATCTGAGGATTATGGTTCAAAGCCAGCCCAGGCAGAGAAGTCCATCAGACTCTTTTTTTTTTTGGGGGGGGGGTCTGGTCATGGGGCCTGAACTCTGGGCCTGGGTGCTGTCCGTCAGCTCTTCAGCTCAAGGCTAGCACTCTACCACTTGAGCCACAGCACTACTTCTGGCTTTTTTCTTTTTGCTTATGTGGTGCTGAGGAATCGAACCCAGGGCCTCAGGCATGCAAGGCAAGCGCTCTACCACTGAGCCACCTTCCCAGCCCTCCATCAGACTCTTATCTCCAATTAACCACCAGAAAATTGGAAGTGGCACTGTGGTTCAAGTGGTAGAGTGCTCACCTTGAGTTGAAGAGCTCAGGGAGAGCACCCAGGCTTAGAGTTCAAGCACCATGACCAACAACAAGAACAAAAAAAGTGTAAGTTGGCACGAGCCTGGTCACCACAATTCACCAGATAAACCACACCCAGCCAAAACCGTCATTAGTTAGCCTGAGCTAACTAAAGCACCAGCTAAATTGTCCAAAACTCTTGACTCATTGAGAAAATAAGTAGTGAATATTCCATTTAAAATGTAAAAGTGTGTTATGAAACCAGGCATTGTTGCACATGCCTATAATTCCAACACTTAGGAGGTAGTGAGAGGAAGATTGTAACTTGGAAGCTAGCCTAGTTGTCATTGTGAAACTTTCTCTCAAAGTAAAAGATTACTGTTTGTGGGGTGCTTTATAAGCTAGTCAAACATAGGTAATTGAAGGAGTTGGTCAGATCTTATAGGTCCTTGCTGGTTTTCTATGACTTTTGCAAGAAGAGTTCTACCACAGCTGGCAGGTCAATGATGGTCACAGATATGTTAGTGATGCATAGTAGTCCAATGGAGCTGAAACCTAACTGTACACATTACTCATTTGTTTGTGGTGATGTTGGTGTAAAAGGACCTACTCTGCTGCCAATCCTGGAAAACTGTAACGCATGCAATTATGTGCAATCCAGAACACTTGATAATGGCAGTAAGTGACAAAGTTACCGGTTTATATTCACTATGTTATGGTTATTATTACTATTATTATTTAAAGTGTATTCTTCTACTAACTCAAATATTTTTACTCTAAGCATGTATGAAAAAGAAATGATGAAACCCATTTTAAAAATTGCCAGAAAGATGGGAAAAAGAGGATGGCGTGGAGAAGACTAGAAAAAGCAATGGGGTGAATTGATCAGAGTAGCCTACATGTACTATAGAAATATCCCAATGAAATTCCTACGTGTTACTATCAATATGCACTAATAAAACTGTGAAACCCATTGCAACATGGTGTGCTGGGTTGGATGCCAACAGTCTCATAGATAATCCTTCCTCCCAGTCTGAGGATATCAGGGGAGCACATGGCTAATTAACCTGCACCTTTAATATTTGAACAATGACAGATGCTCTTCCCAGGATGTATCCCTGTCATTAAGGGACTCCTGATTCTAATAAGGAAACAAAGATGAAGTCCAAAATTATAAAGGCACAATTGTGAATTCTTGCCTCGTGTAGTTTGAATTTTTTTTCTTGCATTAGATGTGCCTTGGATTGTCTGTTAGGAATTCTTGGGAAACTGACACTTTAGCATGACTCAATAGCATCTTCACTGCTACTCATTTTCTTTGATCTGATGTTACTCTGCCTCATAAATAATACAGCCACTCTAATATGGATGTTATGTCTCACGCCTGGAATCATAGTTTCTGAGGAGGTAAAGATCTCAAAGTTTGATGGCAGGCAAGGCAAAAACTGAATTTCCAATTATCTAGTCTAGGTCATGAGAGAAATGTGTTTTAGGGTAAAGTTTCTATCATGAAAACTTGAGTGGCATTAGATATCCCTCATAGAGTATGGGAATATTAATTTGTGTACTTTTTGGTAGAAATGGAAAATCATATGCTATTTGAACTCCTCTATCAGTTTAAAGTTTACTTTCTCCCTGAGTTTGGAAAGTGAATTTTTAAATTTCCTTTATCACCTGTCTATAAAACATATAAAACAGGAGAACTCATTGGTTGTGGTTGCAATATTTTCAAAAGGAAACTGTTCCATTAAAATTTTAAGAAATTAAGGGATAGTCCAACCTAGGTGGTTCATGCCTGCAATCTAGCTACATGGGAGGCTGAGATCTAAGGATCAAGGTTCAAAGCCAGCCCAAATGGGAAAGACTCTGAGATTCTCATCTATAATTAACCATCAAAAAGCTAGAATGGGAGCTGTGGTTCAATTAGTAGAGTTCCATTTTTGTGCAAAACAGTGAAAGGACTGAGTCCAAGCCCCAGAACTGGCCCAAAAAAATTGAAAGGAGAAAGACAATATGTGTAGAGGAAGGAGTCATTCAGATATAAAATTATCAAGAAATTAGCATTTTCTTCTGAAAAAAATTGAGATGATTGGTATCAAATAGGGAGACACACAACCATAGCGGCCAGAATGACTTTTCAATTTTCTAATAGCTCTATTAGTTCCACTATGTGAGAACATAAATGTGATTCTTGATTCCGTAGAGTTAAAAGGATCCTTACTTGGTGAGAAAACAAAATTGGAAAATCTATAGTTGTTGTCAATAATTTCAGATGATGCATGAGTAAGTAAAACAGATGTGGAGAACTGAGACATTGACCTCCAGGTGTATCTGTTCTGAGTTACTTACTAAGATACAAATAAGACACTGTGATCAGTGTCTTATTTCTCATAAATAATGAGAAAATGGATGTTCCTTAAATGAATCAGGAAACCTTTTAGTGGACTGCTACTATAGCAAATGTCTATGGTGTTCCATATAACAATACACATTCTGTCGTTTTTACTAGACATGCACAGAGTTTTCCTCCCAAATGGAATCTAAATATTTCTCCTGATCACATAGCTAAGTTCCTGTAACCAGAGGCACAGTTGATATTCTGTGGCTATGACCACAGTTAGTTCTTTATACTAACAATTGTAAACATATCAAAGCTCACATTTTCCCAAACTCAGCATTCCCTTACAAAGGTATGGCATTGGCAATGGAAATGGCCTAACACCTATGTTAGAATGAAGCTCATTCACAATTTCTTCCACTTAGAAAAATATCTTTTAAGTGTAACTACACTGACACAAAGTTTGTCTTGTCTTCACAGAGTAGATTGAAACTGTGTGTGTGTGTGTGTGTGTGTGTGTGTGTGTGTGTGTGAGAGAGAGAGAGAGAGAGAGAGAGAGAGAGAGATCCTGGAGATTGAATGCAGAGTCTCTGAATTGTTAGGTAAATGCTCTACCAGTTGAACCATTCTGCCATTCCTTTATGCATTAATTATTTTTTTAGATAGAATCTCACTTTTTGCCTAGGCCAGCCTGGACTGTGTTCCTCCTATTTATGCTTCCTCAAATAAGGATAACACCCATGATCCACTTTGTGCAGCCATTACACTTCCATAGCTGGATGGCAGACGTGTACCACTATGCTCAGCCATTAGTCGAGATGAGTTGAGAGTGTCAAGATATTTTTGCCTAAGATGGCTGAGAACAAGATCTTCTAGCCTCTCTAGTAGCTGGATGATAGGCATGAGCCACTGTGCCTGGCTAGATGAAGAACATTTTGAAAGCACTCAACCTAAGTAGCATTGAGAATTTGACAAGACAAAAATATCAAATAATATTTCTTCATATGTGGATGTAATATTCTGTTAGAATTAAAGGCCTACCACTTCAGGTAGGTGCTGACTATGTAGAAGTTTTTTTCATGATCACTAAGTAGTATCTGTAGCTTCATTTATGCCATAAGCAATGACTATAGAAGGGAAATGGACTGCAACAATTGTCTTTCTGCTGTCATTCAATCCACTCTCATCCCAAAGTGTTGCAGACTGGCTAACTAAGGGCTTTTTAAGGGCTGAATATTGCTTATATTTTATACTGGAATGGATATGTAATTACTCAAAGCCTTTAAGTGATAAATAATATGTACTTATTAGTTAAAGATAGAATAGCAAGATAACTGAGATGTGTAAAGTTCCTAATTTGTCTTTGAATATGGGTCAAACAAAAGATTTGCAAGTGTTTCCCACCACTGCTGACGACTAAGTGCCACAGAGAGCACAAAGAAGACCCACCTTTTATCTGTTCTCAAGTACATTACTTGCACCTATTAAGATGGTATAATTTGACAAGAGTTAAAGAGTATTTTCCACTAAAGGACTGAAGAGAGATAGATAAGAAACATAGTCACTTAGCAAGATAATAATGTACTTGTTCTTGCATAGAGAGTTACAGATCTTATTTGATTATATCAAATTATTCCATATCATTAAAAATTATCTCTTAATATTGTAGGATTTGTAATTTCAACTCTTACATTATCTGTGGTTTCAATTTATCTTTTTAAGAGAAAAATAGGGCTAGGGCATGGCTCAATTGGTAGATCATCTGCCTAGTATGGCAAAGCACAGAATTCAAACCTCAGTACTGTTATAAAAAGAAGAAGAAAAAAAACATTGAGAATTAATGGCCAGTCTTTTCAATCTCTGACAATGGGGACATTTCATTACAAGCTATTATTCTAGTATCTTTTTCTCAGAGTTTTCTAGAGTCATTATTACACTACAGAATGAAATT
The DNA here is from genome assembly GCF_019054845.1 of Dipodomys spectabilis. Lineage (NCBI taxonomy): Eukaryota > Metazoa > Chordata > Mammalia > Rodentia > Heteromyidae > Dipodomys > Dipodomys spectabilis. Next base: position 5,463,076 of record NW_024870974.1, read on the forward strand.
ACATAAGGTTAAATTCATACCTTCAAAATAAAGTTTAATTGTGGGTTATTTGCCAGGCACCACTGACTCATGCCTGTAATCTTAGGTACTTAGAAAGCTGAGATCTGGAGATCATGGTTTGAAGCCAGCCCATGCAGGAGAGATTCTGCAGGATTCTTATGTTTAATTAACCAGCCAAAAGCCAAAAGTAGAGCTATGGCTTAAGAGTGCCAGCACTGAGTTTAAAAAAAAAAAAAAAAAAAAAAAGCTTATGAACAGTGCCCAGTTCCTGAGGCCAAACCCCACTACATGCACACACACACACACACACACACACACACACACACACACACACACACACACACACACACACACACACACACACACGGGTTTATCTTGCTCTTCGTAAGCATGTAGAGCTAATTAGAAGGATTCAAACCCTGTTGCCACCCAACTTTGCTACATACAGTAACTCCCTGCTGGTGTTGTTACTAAGATGTCTTTTTTTACTGGATTTAAAACCTGAGAAAAGAGAACATCTGTTGTGAAAGCCTTCTCTACCCACTTCATGAGCACGAAAATTAGCATCTCGTTTCTTCGAGGTTCTGACTCCTAAAAGCCAGCTATGTTCACCACCACACCTCAAAAAAATTTACCACCTGCCAAAATATTCCCATCCTAAGACTTGAAGTATACTGTGGCTAATAGCCATTGTTTTTATGCAATGACATCCACTCAAAGTCACAAATTCAGCTATTCTGGGAGAAGATAGAGATTCATTTAACCATGTTGAAATAGAAGAATAATGAATTCAGTTTTACTTCAAAAGAAGCAATGCAACATGGAAAATTTAGGACCTTCAAGGTAACTGAATTTTACTTTCCTATATTAATGTATCATGATGCATCATCAGAGACGTTAACACTTTGAACTGTACAAAGTGAAGATAATGATGTTACGTAATTAGTGGAACTAAAATCCAATTGGTCCTCTAGGAAGAGCAGACTGACTTCCCAATGTTCTACAGTGATAACATGAATATGATAGAACTGGAAGACACTTGTTCTTTAAACTTAGATTGTATGACCTGAATCATCTACCTTTCATAAGTTCAGACAGAGTTGGGAGAATTATATCCCAGTGATGGCAAAAGCCACTAAATTAATCTTCTATTTATAGGTGTGGTTTGAGGACAGAGAAGCAGTCTTAGACAAAAATGTAAGCAACTCCTTTTCACTTTCCACTTTCTCAATGTAACAGCTTTTATATGAGCTGATCATTACTGAAACAGAAGCTTTGCATTATCATATGCACACATTTACTGGCTTCCATTTTTGTTAGTACTTTATTACTATTACTCTCTATTCTATTTACTTCTGGAGTCATAGACACTAGAATAATATCTACACTAGAATAATATCCACATATATTATTATATGAGTAAATGATGGAAAAGATGCAGCTTTTAAAAATCCTTCTATAACTGAATCATTTGTGCTCAAAGCAACATTTAGTGAGCTATCATGAAAATATAACTAACAGGATAGGTGTGTGGGCCTCTGAATCAGGTTGCTCAATTGAAAGTCTCCCCTGGGCAGTTTTATTTAGGCTTACACAATGGTTTGGACTCGGTGACACTTTCATTTTTTTGCTGTCAAAATGGTCTTTTGCCCTGTGGAGGGACACAGATGCAGGCCTCTTTCTGTCTGTGGCCAGGACAGGTTACTGGCCTCTATGGAGATGTTTGGCCCTGGATTAAAATCAACAACAAAACCAACCAGGCTGGGTTGCTAAAGGAAAGGAGACCTTCTCTCCCCACCCAGAGGTGATTCAGGGTGATGTCCAAGCAATGTGTTCTTCTTTCTTTTCGAGATCTTATATATTTTATTTTCTTTAGCCACTATCCATCTGAACTTTTGCTGGGTCCATTTTCTGGCTTATTGACTTGGCCACTGTTCCTTGGAGATATATACCTGAGGTTTTATTTCTGGTTCTTGGAGAAAGGGAAAGGGGTGTGTGCTAGCCATCCACCATCTTTGTTTTTTAGTTTTCTCCCCTTCTGATCTTGCTGTTGCATTCTTTTTTTTTGGCGGGGGGCGTCAGTCGTGGGACTTGAACTCTGGGCCTGGGTGCTGTCCCTCAGCTCCTCAGCTCTAGGCTAGCACTCTACTACTTGAGCCACAGCACCACTTCTGGTTTTGTGAGTGTTTTACTGGAGATAAGAGTCTCACGGGCTTTCCTGCCTGGGCTGATTTTGAACCGTGATCCTCAAATTTCAGCCTCCTGAGTAGCTAGGATTACAGGTGTGAGCCACCAGTGCCCAGCTAATTGCTACTGCATTCTTGAGAAAGTCATACTTTAGATCTCCACTCCAGACTAGGTCAAATTCCCTATTTGATGGTAATAATAATACTGGTAACATATCTTCCTGTCATCCCAGAACACAAGGGGAATTTTTTTTATTTATTATAATTACCAAAAGAGCAGGCTTTCTGTCCATGAAGAACTGGGGACTGGACTAAACTTATCAGCAGGTTATAAATGATAAGTCACCTGTGGTTATAGGTAGTCTAAGAAAAGTCCAGAATATAAGGTGACCATTACAAGGAGAGCATAGTCAAGTTTGGCATCATTGGAACAAAGAATAGCAGTGATTCTCTCTTCCCTTAAAACTCTAAATCCAATAAAAATTTTGAAGTCAGAAATGTTTTATATGACTGGGTTTATTTTGGAAATCACATGACAATATAATTTGCATGCAGGATTTTGACTGAGAAGAGCATTTTATACAGATCCTGTATAAAAGAAATACAGTACCACTCAGGCTAAAGATCAATGGGGGTTGATGAGAAACACAGTCCCTTACAGCAAAGAACATTTGGTGAACGCCAAATATTCAGGAGGCAAAGTTGCCTCAAGCAACATTTGAGTGGTAACTTTATTTTGTGACAATTTTTACATATTGGATTCTAAATTCAATAAGGGCTGGATCTACATCTATTTCATCCATCAATGTGACCAAAAAATGTAATATAGTCATGGAAAATAAGTAAATATCATTCAAACAATAGTTGAGTACTGAGGACTTGGCTCAGTACCTATATTAGGATAAGTATAAGTACCTATATTATGATAAGTAAGGGAAGGGGTAAGTATAAAGGGTTCAATGAGAATGTTGAAAGAGGTGACATTGAACAAGGGGGGAAGGAGAGAAAAAGAGAGGAAGGGAGGGAGGAAGGAAGGAAGGAAGGAAGGAAGGAAGGAAGGAAGGAAGGAAGGAAGGAAGGAAGGAAAACAAATAATAAGTCCTAGATTTTCCATTGCTAAAAAAATTAGTTGATTTACAACTTCAGGCGGCAAGGGTGATAGGAGGGTGGGAAGGGGAGGAGAGAAGAGATAGTGGGCAACAACAAGGAAGGGAGGGAAGGGGTAACCATGATCAAGTAATGGACTCATTGCCTTACGCATGTAACTGTAACCCTTCTGTACAACATCTTAACAATAAAATAAAAATTATTCTTATTTAAAAAAATTAGTTGAGGACTGAGGATTGGCTCAAGAGGTAGAGTACCTGTCTAACAAGTGGAAGGCCCTGATTTCAAATTCCAAGACTGCCCCCAAAAAACCCACAAACAGCTGATTTTATATATATAACATGGCTAAGCAAATGTACTTTTCAATTTAAATCCAAAGCATCTGCAATGAAGATCAAGTATTTTAACTATTCTAGCTGGTTGTAAATATAATTTCTGTTAAAGAGTATAACTTTCATTTTAAAAATAAATCCAAGTATTTAAGTTCATGAGCAAGGTATTTGTTTTTTTGCCAAATAATATTCTGTATTTCTTATTACTTGTGGACATTTATGTACATATGTATGGAAGGGATTATTTTAGTAATGGCTTCTTTACTTTAAAATTCATTAAGGCAACATTTATGATCAATTGATTATCTCATTCTTAAATGTGTTTAGCACACTTTGGAAAATAAAAATATAAAATTAGAAAAACAAATGTAAAAATTAGATTAATTAAAATTTTAAAAAATTAGAAAACACAACTTAGAAAATTGTAATATATCTCTCAAGTGATTTGTCAAAGAAGAAAATTCCTTTAGCATGCAATGTGACAGTTTAATTTTTATAAGTCATGAGTAACAGCTGTAAACAACCTTTATATTGCACACAGAGTAGCCAGGCCACTTTTTGTATTTGGGATTTATAGACTAGAACATCTTCTATTGTGGCAAGAAGCAACCTGGAAAAGAGCAAAACTCTCTATGTTTCAAGAAATCTGGGTTACATTCTTAATACAATCAGGGAAATATCCAAAGGCTACACTGTTCATTTTAAGAACTTTGAAGTGTGTAGAAGCATATAAGGACACAGAAACAGAGATTAATATAAAATGATAGATGACATCACATACCAATAATAATTACCAAGCAGAAAAGGCAAACAACAGTTGTATCACAGTAGTCAGTTTTTCAAAAGACATGAAAGTCAACATAAAAATCCCCTTCAGTTACAGCAGCAGAAGGTACATGGTAAAGAGAAGGTGGTCAAATGGAAAGGAAAAATCAATAAGAAATCTTACTAAAACAGGAGCTTTCAATGGATGTCTATGAGAATTTTAGTCTCTATAATAGATAACCACTGGTACTTTCAAACCATATTTAGATGATAGGATCATTTATAAGCATAAAAGAATGCAATGTTACCTGTTACTTTTGAAATGATAACACTAAGTAGACCAATGTGTTTGACAATTGGACCCCTAGCTCTAAGAAGAAGGAGAAAGAAAGAAGGAAAGGAAGAGAGGGAGGGAGGTAAGGAGGGAGGAAGGAAGGAAGGAGGAAGGAAGGAAAGAAGGAAGGAAGGAAGGAAGGAAGGAAGGAAGGAAGGAAGGAAGGAAGGAAGGAGAGGGAAAGGAGAGAGAGAGAAAGGGAACGAGGGAGGGAGGGAGGGAAAGAGCAGTATTACTTTTAAACGTGTCTATTTGATGAAATTCAGCAGATGTTTATCAATTCGGGTAACCTGTTGGGTACAGCACCAAATAATCAATACCTTTCACATGTGTTATTTCCTTGATTTTAGGCACCTCTAAGCAGTGCATGTTCTTATTTCTATTTTTAAGATATGGAAATCAACATTCAAAGGATTAAACTACTGTCAGAATAGTGCCTGAACATAGTTCTGCCTGATTTTTCTCATCCTCTGTTGCTTCTTTAGAAAGAAAGAAAAAAATGTTTATCAACTTGTTTACCAAAAGAGAGAAGAAGTCTATTACAATAGCTTTGAAACTCCATTTTAAATTCCAATAATGAAAGAACCAACATGATCCTCTTGTTTGTTTCCATATAGGTATATGGCCATTATTGACCCCTTGAAACCCAGACTGTCAGCTACAGCCACTAAGATTGTCATTGGAAGTATTTGGATTCTAGCCTTTCTACTTGCTTTCCCGCAGTGCCTTTATTCCAAAATTAAAGTCATGCCGGGCCGTACACTTTGCTATGTGCAGTGGCCAGAAGGTCCCAAACAACATTTCACGTAAGTTAATTCTCTGTTATGCTTTTCAATTCAGTTTATCAAGCACTTAGGGAAATAAAAGTGAGGAACACAAAAAGTTTAAAAAAAGAAAAAAAGAAAAATGCATTACCTTACCCATGTAATTGTAATTCCTCTGTATGGTATTTTCACAATAAAAATTTTTTTAAAAAATGTATACACATTCCTCTCATGGCTAATGTCTCATTTAGTAAAGGGAACGTGTAAAATAGAGACAATACAGTGTGTGATGTGGTCATTAAGTTTGTTAAGCAACACAAGGTTTTAATGGGAGATGCGATGACTTCTCTATGAAGTATCGCGAGAGTTTCCTGGAGGAACCCTACAAGGTGAAGGCATAGACCCGCAGGATTGTTATCGATTGAAAAGAGGCTGGAAGGAAGCAATGCTCCAAAGTGTTAATTGCTCTTTTAGAAAGTCTTGGGAGGTCCTTGAAACTTGTTTTGGTTTGATTCAGTTTGCATTCATGTATTTCAGCATGAAGAATCCTGAACTCTAGATTGGAAAGGAATTAGAAGTGCTACTTGATAGAATTTGATATTTCCTTTTTGTAGCAAAAAGGAAACACAGCTGTAATCATGTAATTGATAATCTTTTATTTTTATCACTTCATTTGCTCACTTTCAGATGATGATTGCCAATTTTACCCCTTAAAAACTGATGGTTCATATATTGGTTATCTTTAAAGCAGTCATTTTATCTAACTATGTTCATATTTTTTAAAAATGAAATGATTAGGAGGCACTTATTAAAGGAAAATCAAGCTGTACCCTGAGGGCTGTACTGTATTATTATTAACCCTTAGGAGCATGATAGTGCTATTCTTAAATTATTTATTGAATGAATTACTTCTCCATTGAATTAAATAAAATGTTTAAAAATGGATAAGCATCCTTTAAGTTTACAACTCTTACAAAACTAAATGAATATAAGTTATTTAAGTTCTCTGAAGACACGAGAAACACATGGAAGATTGTAGAACTCTGTTTGGGCTGTTAAATGATGGCTTGTCCTCCCCGTCCTCCTTAACTAAATGCTTAGAATTTTTATTAATTTTGATGATCTATGGTATAATTTGATAGCTTGAAGCATGTATTTTTATGATTAATAGGTGTGTCCATTATTTATGAAGTTAAAATTCAATCAGATACATCATGACTTTGGAAAAGTCATGCAAATTTGTCTGATTTTTAATCAAAAACTATTTTGTGCTGAGTGTAATACAGAGTACCTACTTGCTTTTTTAAAATTTGATGAAAAGCAAGTCATTTCAAATATCTTTTATCACAAGAATATATGCAATAGTCTCACACAGAAGAAAACACAGGCCAGTGGATTAGTTCAACCTATCTTATCATTTTCCTTTGATGATGCATTGTAGTAATTTAGTTCAATTACACACAGAGGACTGACTAGCAGAAAGATACCCATCCTCCATTTTTAGCAAAGAGAACACAAACAGACTGGGAAAAAAAAAGAGCATTTCACCTCAGTTTTCAGGTTTTCATAAGCCCAACAAAGATTGACCAAAAAATCCATTGGCAAGATTTGAAATACAACTGGAGATGACAATTGCATGATATTTTGATAGATTTGACTAAAATAAGATGAAAACAATATTGGCAACTTTGTTATTCTGAACAAATTCCAAGTCCCACGTATTTCATTCCAAAGGATTCTTCAGCCTGTACTTCCCCTTTTTCCCTGTAGGTACCATATTATTGTCATTATCCTGGTGTATTGTTTCCCATTGCTCATCATGGGTGTCACCTACACCATCGTTGGAATTACTCTCTGGGGAGGAGAGATCCCAGGAGACACATGTGACAAGTACCACGAGCAGCTGAAAGCGAAACGAAAGGTATGGTTTCCTAGAGTCCACCTAGCACCCAAGTACATTGTGCCATATCAGACAGGGAGGAGACGCATCGTGGCCTTTTAATATCAAGTGATTTGATATTCTACACTTTTTTTGTTAATGTGCCTTTTGATGGTTTTTTCTTTCTGTTCTTTCTTTTGCTATCATTGTCATGCTTCTGTAATGCAGTGTTAGAAAATGACTATGTCATAAAAAATGGATTTCCTTACACTGAGACTTTTGAAGAAATCACCAGTGGCGGACTCATCTCAATAACTCTACTTGAAATTGTCAAAACAATATACTTTCAATAAGATCCTAGCTGGTTATATTTGTGTAACTCTAGTTTAGTCTTTGACCTTGATTAAGTAGACAGCCTCTGATATGCTCTGTAATCTTTCCTCCCAAGAATGACATCTCTGCTATCCATGGCTACAATTTCCTCCCCATCTCGACCCTACTGTGATCTTCCTCCTCTTGTACACATCACATATCTGATGAATGGATGAGAATTTAGTTACTGAGTGACACTAAAGGCCTACTTAGAGACAAATCTCTACAGATTAGACAGTAATAACCTCTCTTGATTTGCTTTTTAAATTATTCTTCAGTAGTTGTACAAAGGAAGTGCCACAAAACACAGCAGTTTATGAACACAGCCCATTTGGTCAGTGTCACCCTTCAACATTCTCACTCATCCCTTCCCACCCACCCCTTCCCTCACTGTTCTTGATTTTGTAGTATATACAATGAACTTTTTAATATATATTTTTATTGTAAAGATTACAATGAGCTTTTGACTGCATTCTTCCCCTACTTTCCTCCCTTTATTTGAAGAGTAGTAACCTTTTATTGGAATTATTTTTTTTCCACCAAGATATTTTCTCAATTGCCATTATCTGACTCCATAGGTGAGATTTTCCATAACTTGGTGAAATCCAAAAGAATCTTGTTCCAACTCCTTCTCTCCAATTGATGCATGCCTAATATGTAATGGAGAGGTTTTTGTGAGGATAAGTAAGTATAACAGTCATTGTTATTTGTCCCAATTATTGTTAACTTATTTATATAGAGCTACTACTAAACCCATGGACTTTCCATTTTAAAAAAAAGATCTCTCAACATTTTTGAAATTACTAGCTATAAACATTTGCTTAATTATGACTATTCTGCTTCTTAAAAAAATACTATAGCAAATGGATTCCATGTTAGCATTATATATTTTTTTCTCTGCTAGACAGGATTCAGGTTCCCTGAAGATTTATCATAATCTGTAGTACGTAAAAGCAAAAAACAAGGGTGATATCTTCCCCATCAATGTTATTTTAATCTCATTAAAAATATTTTTAAAGGAGCGTTCTTTAGACTAGAGATGTAGTTCAAAATCAGAGTTCATGCTTAGCATCTGCAAGTTCCTGGGTTCAAATTTCAAAACCAGAAAAAGAAAACCCTAACCATAATGTGTATGAATACCCCATATGTACCTTTAACACTCACAAGTGAACCTTAAAACTAGGATTTGATTAATATATTCCTTATCTTACATAAAGTTTCTCTTTCCTTTGTAATTTCAACACTCACTCTAATAGCTTTCTTATACTTCATAGACTATAATTACTTTTCTTCACATACATGCAATATTTTTAGGGAGAAATAAATTTTTTGAGAAATAAGTTTTTAATTGGAATGCTTTTATTTTTCTTCAGTTAGAACTCTAAAGGGAATAAGTCATGAGTAAATATTTTTTTAATGATGGCAATGCACAAACTGGTGAGGAGAAAGCATAAATATTCCTTTTTCAGTTTGTTTCAAAGTAAAATATATATATATATAGATATATATATATAACTAAAACTGGCTGCCTGACTTTTCTAGAATATTTCAGAAAAGAATATTTTAGAGTTGTGATCCATTTCTTTCTCTCTCAAACTGAATCCTGTGCTAAAATAATGCAAAATGACATCCAAGTCACAGACGTCTCGTTAGAAGTCATCTTGTCCTTGGATTTTCGCCACAGTGACTTTTAGTATAGGCATCAGTATGTCATGGATATTACTATTCCATTTTCTCCAAATTTCAAATATAGCTAACTTTTCTGTTAATTCCTTCTCTTTAAAAAAAAGATCTTTTAAATATATTTTCATTTTAGCTGACATAATAAATGTGTACATCTACAATTTAAGTCTTTTCAAGTATGATTTCAAATATATTTACTACTAACCATCATGGGGTTTTCATAATTTTATATGACCACATATATAAAAGCAGCTTGGCTGTCTCCCAGAGCAGACCTATCTTTGATCATTCAGATCAGGCTTGAGAGATAAAAATAGAAGTATTGGCTATAATTGTGCAAATGAAGCCTGACTATCAAGAGAAACAACTCTGTAAGCCAACTTTGAATCAACCCATTAATGACAAAATATGGGCAGAGGTTGACTGACTCCCAAATATGCATGTACAAACTAAATGAAACCTGATGAAATTTCATCTAATGTGATACTCTTAAACACACCTGTATTCCCAGGACTTGGGAGCCAAGAGCAGGAAGATAGCAGCTTTAATGATAGCTGGGCTATATAGTGAGACCCTATCTTTAAAGCCTTTTATGTCAAATCACTAAGAAATCTTCCAAGCATTTGCGAATGTGACCTCCCTCTCTCTTTGTTCTACAGGCATTTCAATTGTGCTCAGTTTCAAAACTTGTGGATTAAATTCTTTTAAAGAATCTTCTTCTTCTTCTTCTCCTTCTCCTTCTCCTTCTCCTTCTCCTTCTCCTTCTCCTTCTCCTTCTCCTTCTCCTTCTCCTTCTCCTTCTTCTTCTTTCTTCTTCTTTTTTTGTCATGGGGCTTGAACTCTGGGCCTAGGTGCTGTCCCTCAGCTTTTCAGCTCTACCACTTGAGCCACAGTGCCACTTCCGGTTTTCTGATGGTTAATTGGAGATGAGTCTGGCAGACTTTCTTGCCCAGACTGGTTTTGAACCACAGTCCTCAGATATCAGCCTCCTGAGTAGCTAGGATGACAGGCATGAGCCACTGGTGCCAGGCTAAAGAGTATTTTTTTTTTTTTGGGTCCGGTCGTGGGGCCTGAACTCTGGGCCTGGGCACTGTCCCTCAGCTCTTCAGCTCAAGGCTAGTGCTCTACCACTCGAGCCACAGCACCACTTCTGGCTTTTTTCTTTTTGCTTATGTGGTGCTGAGGAATCGAACCCAGGGCCTCGAGCATGCAAGGCAAGCGCTCTACCACTGAGCCACCTTCCCAGCCCTAAAGAGTATTTTTTAAAGAACTACTTTTCTACATTATTTAGAAGTGAGTATTTAATAATTTAACTACTATGAAACTTTCTGATAGAGTAGGATTAATCATTTAAGAGAATGACGTCATTGGCTGCAGTCAGCACTAGGTAAAATGATTATTAGTCTTGAAATAAAAATTAATACCTCCAGAAACCCTCCATTATGATTATAGAATGGAATGTCAAAATCAAATTTAAAGCTAGATGGCTCTGAAGAATTTAATAAGAGCTATGAGGAACATCAAAGGATTATTTCTGTGTTTGAATCACAGGTATAGAACTGATCTTTAATGAAAGAAAGAGAAAGGTCAGAAACACAAACTCTTATATAATGTATTTTACACTTTCAAAGCACATTCTATATCTTATTTTTAAAACCAAAGTTAATCAGGCTTAGAAAAACTGTTTTTCAAGACACTAGAATTATACCACAAAGTTTGTAATTTTACAGATTTTAAATATATAGAGCTCAGCTCACAAACTGATTTAAAATACATTTATAATCTGGTAATGATGGAGAATCTAGAAAGACAGGCTTAATAACTTAATTTTTTATGAATCTCTTGCTTAAAGTCTCTTGGACTAAAACCAAATGCCATGTGAGGAGGAAATGAGGAGATGGGCTAGCAGATCTTTTATTTAAGATGTTTCAGTAAAGAAATTAAATATACTATAGGGGATTTTTCCCCCTTTGTTGCCTACGTTGTGTTTCCTTAAGTATCTGCAAGTGAGAAAAACATAAGTATAATAGCAGAGTTGTTTGTAATGCCTTTTAGATTCGGGGTCTTAACTATAACTAGATCTATAAGGCTGGAAACTAAAGCCACTCACTTTGAAAACAGATTTATAATCTATCTTTCCTACAGAGTATTTTCATAACTAAAGACTGCCTCTTTCTTTCCAATTTGAGGGGTAAGAAAATTTGGTAATTTATTCCCATAAATGATTTTAAGATTCTTGGCAATGACAACATATATCTCAAAATATGCATGTGAGTGAAGTAGATGGCTCCTTGCTGGCATCTTGATCTGGAATATAAATGCTACTGGCCCAAAGGCGACATGCAGATAACAAGTCACACTAACAAACACAGTATATAAATTGGACTTAAAGTTCATACTTTTAGTAATAATGATTACCAGGTTCATCAATATGAAATAATTAGTATATGTCTAGGATAGTCCTGGAAGAGAATCATAATAGCTCATTAGCTATGTATATATGACCATTCAAAAAGATGCTAATTGAAATATGCTCCAAGACATGGAAATGACAGGTCTTTTTTTCAGTTGTTGACATTATTGCCAATGTAATATATCTAGTTCTTTCTTTTTATTTTATTTCATTTTTCTTTTCCCATTGGTTTATTCCTGGCAATCACTATCTTTGATTCTGGTACCCTGCATCTTGTATATACATTTATCTAATGAGGGGAAGGAGAATAACAAAATGCTGAAACATGGAGAAAGGATGACCCATTAAAACAACGATACTCACAAGACACTATGTTGGAAATGATCTTTACTACTTGGGGTGGGGAGGAATGGGGGAGGGAAGGAATAATGGGAGAAAACTAAGGAGTTGGTAACAATGTTTGACAAGAAATGTACTCATTACTGTATTCATGTAACTGTAACCCCTCTGTACAGCATCTTTACAATAAAATAGAATAAAAAAGAAAAAAAGAAAAGAAAAAGAAGTGGGGGCTAAATAGAGAATAGAAGAAAATGATGAGTAGTTTGAGCAAACTCAATTTGTTAACCAAAGGTTAACAGTTCCCATTGCGCAAATGCATATAGTCCATTGACTCCAGGAAAAATGTTTTCCAGTATTATGATACCCTTGTGGATTGGGTAAAGGAAAATGGACAGTTTGCAAGTTTTATTAATGCTGATTGGAGGCAGACATTCTAGATGGGCTGATGGGCTCCACCTAGAGGAAGGAATCTAAGGCCATGCTGCAGAGCTCTGTCCTCAATGCTGCTGGTGTTTTTCCAGTTTCATCAGCAAGAATACCAGCTCTTTGGTCATGATGATCAGGTCTACAGACACAGACAGATGTGAGAGGACAGATGTGAGAGAACTAGAAAAGCTAATAGCATACCACCATGATTACCGTAAACTGTACTCTAGTGCCTTGATCCATGGAAGAATACAAAAAGCAGGATTCTGAATGTCAAAGGTTTGTGTTCTAGTTCTGGCATCTTAAATACACCTCCATCCTTCTTGGATCCTATTGGTTGAAAATTATCGTTGTTGGAAGATTATAAAGTAGGACATTTGGAAATCAAAATTCCATTTAGTTTATTGTAAAGGTGATGTACAGAGTGGATACAGTTGCATAAAGAAAGGAAACGAGTACATTTCTTGTCCAACAGTGTTACCCCTTCCTCGTTTTCTCTCCCCTTCCTTCCTCCCAACTCCCCTCCTCCTCAAATTGTAAAGTTCATTTCCAACATACTGTCCTGCATCACTGTTGCATTGGTTCACCCTTTGTCTTCTGCTCAGCACTTCTGTGATTCCCCCACCCTTCCCTAAATCAGATAAACTTATATACAAGACTAAGGATACAGAAATCAAATACAGTGACAACAGGGGATAATGCTTCAAAAATGAAAGAAAAAAGAAATAACTGCAAACAGTACACCAAAATTCCAATTTTAAACCTAACACCATACTTTTGACATGTCAGGCAATTGAACCATGTTGATAATTCCTTTGTCTCCTGCCATTTTGTACCATTTTCAATATGGGGAATTTCAAATCTCATGTTTGGCCATACATATCTCACTTTTCTCCTTTTAAGCTGGTTGTAGATGTTATCAAGACTTACCATCAAGATAAGTTATACTAAGATTAATATTACTTTCCAAGGTCCCCAAGATTTTTCTATGCATTAAATGTAATTAAAAATACGAATGGCAAATTCCAATGTATATAGTTGCTCATGGTAACCATAGAAACTGCAAGAACAGAAGACAAATTTTTATTCATTTTTTAATCTCTCAGATTTAGCAAAACCCATTGAAAGTGGCTGAACGAGGATGGTGATAGCACATTTCTCCACCATACTTTATGATATTGTGAAGCTTAACATTTATCTCCTTTAGCTTCCCAGCTATAGCAGACTCACAAGGTGTGTAAATATTTTTCACTGAACATTTTCCACAATAGTAAGAGCTGGGAGTAATTGACACGTGTCTGAAATGCTGAGTGAATAGTCCAACACTTTCCTTGCTAACTCCTCTCTGTTCTTCATGAATCATTTTTGTGATTAAATACAACTTGAAATTATCCAGATGGCTTATGCTTCCAATGATAATACTTCCTATAGACATTCAAGTTCAGACAGAGCCCAGCTATGACTACCTGGGTTTATGCCTCCCTCCTGTTCCTATACTCCTACAACACATTTCTACTTTTCCTGCACATCTGCCTCCAGTAGCCAGACACAATCTTGTCATGATAGTTATCCTTATTATTGATTTGGGTACTAGACATAATTTCTTCCATGTTTTATCTACTAAATCATCGTCCTAAGATTCTGAGAAATGTAGGAGTATATACTAGTATTGCTAATCATAAAACCATATGATCATCTTTCAAACATATATCTTACTTTCTTTTCTTTTTCTCTTCCTTCCTTTCTTCTTTCTTCTATTCTTTTTTCTTTTTCTTTGCTAGTCCTGGGGCTTGAACTCAGGGGCTGGGTGCTGTCCCTGAGCTTTTATGCTCAAGACTAGTGTTCTACCACTTGAGCCACAGCTCAACTTCTGGCTTTTTGGTAGTTAATTGGACAGAAGAGTCTCACAGACCTTTCTGTCTAAGCTGACTTTGAATTGTGATGCTCATAGAAATGCTCATAGAAATACTTCCCCCAAAGGGGCTGGGAAGATAGCTCAGTGGTAGAGTGCTTGCCTTGCATGCATGAGGCCCTGGGTTCGATTCCTTAGCACCACATAAGCAGAAAAAGTCAGAAGTGGTGCTGTGGCTCAAGTGGTAGAGCGCTAGCCTTGAGCTGAAGAGCTGAGGGACAGTGCCCAGGCTTAGAGTTCAGGCCCCACGACTGAGAAAAAAAAAGAAAAAGAAATACTTCCCCCTAAAATAAAACAAATAATGACATTTTATGTAGAAACTTGTGGTTATTTCCCAAGTAGTTTTCATCCAGATATTTTATCATTAGTTTCTATGTTGGCTGATGAACCAGTGAATACCAGAACAACATAGTTGCCTTATATCTCTTCCAAACTATGTAAATACATTAACCCAACAGGAAAAAAGTATGAAAAATTATGCAGCAGTTTCTTTAAATTTTTTATTTTTAATGTGTATGTATTTCGATTTTCTTTTTAAATTATCTTTAAGTGGTTTTTCTTTCCTCCATGGAAGAGATATAAAACAAAATAAAGTCAGGAAACACCTGAAACTTGGGATGGTTTGAGTAACATTGCCATTGTTTCTAGTTGAAAAAAGGAAGTTTACTACAAATCACAAATCCACCCCGTCCATGCTACAATCTCTAATTGGGAGAGCCTGCCTACCGCCCCCATTCCAAGGTCCTCATTGCCAATACCACTTGCTCTAAATATCCTCTCTGTTCTTGGAGCTGACAGCAGATGGAAATCATTTTGAAAAATCTAGAAAACCTTCTGCATGCTTCCCTTAAGCAATGATGCTTGAGAAGAGGAAATGTTTATGAATTTATTTAAAACTGAGAAAGGATAAAATATATTTAAAGTAAACACACACACACGCACACACACACACACACAGAATCCTTTACAATCCCTGGAAGTTTGTCTGTGGATAATCCGTTGGTATTTATGTTCAAGGCACTGGGGATTTCTATCTAGAAAATAAATCTTTGGGGGGGGGGGGGAGGTTGTGTGTGTGTAGGTAGGTACTGAAACTCAAGATCAGGACACTGTCCCTTACTTTATCACTCAAGGCTGGGACTCTACCACTTGAGCCATACTTCTCCTTCTGACATTTTGCCGGTTACTCAGAGATAAGGGATCTCACAGACTTTCTTGCCCAGGCTGGCTTCCAACTGCAATCCTCCACGTCTCAGACTGTGGTCTGCCTAAGATTATAGGCATGAGCCACCAGCATTCATTTGGAAAACAAATCTCAACACATGAAATCTGAAACAATCGCCACAATTTTCAATATTTCAACACACACATACACACACACACACACACACAGAAGACTTGTGGATTTTTTATGAAACTTTTTCAAATAAAATTAACTCTGATTTTGATAAAAAAGATTTTTATCAATAAGATCATGTTGATAGAAACAGGCATTAAATATGAAAGCAAGAGGAGAAAGAATCAAAGTGAGGGACTTTATAAATAATCGCCAAACTCTTTTGGTGACTTTTTTTTTTTTTTGTCGGTTGTGGGTCTGGGCGCTGTTCCTCAGCTCTTCAGCTCAAGGCTAGCGCTCTACCACTTGAGCCACAGCACCACTTCCGGCTTTTTTTCTTTTTGCTTATGTGGTGATGGGGAATCGAATCCAGGGCCTCATGCATGCAAGGCAAACGCTCTACCACTGAACCATCTTCCCAGCCCCTTTGGGTGACCTCTTAGATATGGAAAATGGGAAATTCTGTCTCAAAGATTCAACTGATAAGAAAATGTAGACACTGTTGATAGAAAAGAGAGCTCAAATGAGGGGATTCAGGTTTGCAAATGAAGATGAATTAGTGAAGGAGAATCTGGGCAAAATGGGCCATCCAAAGCTGTAGCAATGGTCCAGCTGAGGCTGATGATAACTGATGGTGAAGCCTGTAATCAGGTTTATATCTGTACTCTGTTACTCTGACTAGAAACTTTTCCGGAAAACATTCTACTAGGCTGATTTCATGGCATAATAATCACAACCCACTGGAAATCTTGAGCACCAACCCTGCTGCTCACCACTCATGTTTCTCCACATTTCCAGGCTGAAAACCAGGTCAGGAATACAGTAAAAAAAAATCATTTTACCAAAACTGTTGGCCTCTGTTTATACTTATTTTATTACTTTTGTTTTTTAGTTCTAATTTAGGGAACGGATTTTTTTTTCATGACTGCAAAAACAAAAATTCATTGAGAGGGGCTGGGAAGGTGGCTCAGTGGTAGAGCGCTTGCCTTGCATGCCTGAGGCCCTGGGTTCGATTCCTCAGCACCACATAAGCAAAAAAAAAAAAAAAAAAAAAAAAAAAAAATTCATTGAGAATGTTGCTTCTTATTCCTAGAGGTTATTAGTTTATGACAGGTTATAAAATATCCTTTGAAAAAGAGGAGCTAATAACTAGCAGTTCTTGAAGCTATGTGGGGACACTCAAAAAGTAAGAAGGTTGTTACCACCTGCCTTCATCTGTCCTGATTTAATTTTGCTTCATAATTATATGGCTTGTATTAATAACAGTGTGTAGTCTTTTAGCTTCTGACCTTTAGCCAGCAGGAGTTGTATTTGCGGCTGTTTATTTAGCATGGTGATGGACTGATTGGTACTGACTCATATTTATATATTTTCTCCAGCTTCTATTTTGAAAGGCTATGTTTATTTGGAAAAGCACTAATTGAATTGGAGAAATCTGTTATCCAAAGCAGAGCAAGTACAAATAAACTACAGAAGAATTAAACCCTAAGAGAGTGAGCTCAAGACATTTTCTATTTTTTAAATCATTCAACCAACAGTAGAAATCTTCTCACTTAAAGTCAGTAAATAAGCTGTCCCATGGAACTCTATTACTGTATTTTGTAATTAAGATTATAAAACATGGGTTATTGTCTTTCAGACAGTCAGTGCTTCCATGTTTAGTTAATTACCTTTAATGATAATTAAGCTATATCTACATGCTACAAGTCACATACATGATATGATTTAGAAGCTTTATTATCATTGCAAGAAAACATTATGCTTAGCCAGTTGCTGATGTAACCAAGGTTTAGAGTTTTGAAATTGATTAAAACTATTGTCAGGCAAGTGGAAGAGTCTGATTTTGAACATAATCTTAGCACTAAGGTCAAGGAAGTTATCTACTGACTTTCTACTTCCTTTAAAAGGTTAACGTGATTTATTGTGAATGTTAGAGAAAGAAGATAGAAGGTCAAAGAGTGCGGAGATCATATCACAACACTAATGCTTTTTAAAAGACTTTAAAAAAAATTATTCTTAGGGCATAAAGAAAACAAGCCATGCACCAGGGACTTGGGTTTGGTTTGGGCTTTTGTGCTGATCCTGGGGCTTGAACTCAAGGCTTGGATGCTATCCTGAGCTTTTGTGCTTAAGGTTAGAGTTCTACCCCTTGAGCCACAGTTCTACTTCCAGCTTTTTTGGTGGGTTAATTGGAGGTAAGAGTCTTACAGACTTTTCTGCCCAAGCTGACTTGGAACCATATTCCTCAGATATTGGCTTCCTGAGTAGCTAAGATTACAGGCATGAGTCACCCCAATATTTTTTAAGAAAACAAATTCCTTCTGTAAGATTAATTCTCTAATGTTGTTGTCCATGTAACTAATGATACATTTTTATTTCATCTGATGACCCATTAATAATTATGGCAACTGTTAGATTTTATATTTTATGCTACCTTTTATCACTACCTTTCTGTACCTTTTATCTACAAGTAGATTTGTTCTTGCTCTTCATTACACTGTTTACTTTTTTCTTTATGAACTTTCATCCAGGTTTCGGTGTACCTTTTCAGGACAGCAAGATTTAAATCAGAATTTGATTCAATGGCCAGGCACTGGTGGCTCACACCTGTAATCTTAACTACTCAGATCTGAGGTACTCAGCTACTGAGATCTGAGGACCATAGTTCAAAGTCAGCCCAGGCAAGGAAAGTCTGTGAGACTCTTATCTCCAATAAACCACTAGAAAACTGGAAGTGGCACTGTGGCTCAAACGGTAGAGCGCTCACCTTGAGCTAAAGAGCTGAGGGATAGCGCCAAAGCCCAGAGTTCAAGCCCTAAAACCAACCAAAAAAAAAAATAAAAAGAATTTGATTCAATGTTTTCCATGCTCTTTTTGACCAAGTAAATCCTCACAAACATTATTTTCTGTTCTGTCTCTGAAAACTATGTAATCATCTCTAAACATTATCTGTGTTCTCTTATTTTACCTTTCCTTGAGTAATTTTTTAATTTATACATTAATTATATATTATTTTGTACATTTCACATTAAGTAAGCTGTTTGTGACTACTAGACATATTCGTGCTTGTCAATAGTGACTTATCATTTAATAATCACTCACAATTAAAATATATTGTAAAATATATTCTAGACACTATTACAGTACAGTAAACAGATATAAAAAATAAGGTAGGATAAAATTGCCAAGATTCAAAATAAGGATTGACAATATTCCAAAGAAAGGTAGAGTATGTTATTACGAATTAGTTCTTGAATTTATTGTAGAATACCAAACCAAGTCATGTTCTTTACTGACTCAGTGCTTAGCACAGTTCTGAAAATATGAATAGATGAATAAAGCTTATGTGAATTGGCTTCACATCTTATACAAGAAATAATGTACAATTATGTGCTATGAATTGCCCAGGGTCAAAATTATTTAAAGCGAGAAGATTCTGGGATAAGTTACTCTCAAATTCCAAAGCAGCTTCCCTGCCTTAGTTTTGACACACACAGAAAGAATCTTACTGTTGAAAGGATTAAACTGATTTGGAATGTATCCCTGATTTCACTGCATTTGTCATTAAGTAAAATGTTTCTAAGCCCTGCAAGAAGTGTTGATTCTTGACACTATGTCCCAGTAAAACAAATCAGCAGTTTATGCCATGTGCTCATTCATCTTTATAAAATTCCAAATTCCTTGAATATTAAACCATACTGAAAAGCAATAACAAATCTACAGAAGTATACTGCTGCTTTATTTTGTAGGAGAATACTATGTGGACCCTTCACAAGACTATATTTGTCACCACATTCCCTGGGCAAGTTAGGTAATTTTATAAAGAGACAAAGCTAAAAGAACGATGAATGTCAAGGGGGTATGCTGCTAGACTTGAGTATTGAAATTTTTCATGGCATATTTGGTAGCCTAGAAAATACTTATGCAAGGCTCTCATTCTACCCAGGCCTTCATCTGGTAATATCAACTATAAATCTATTTTCTAAATCCTTCCTAACAAATTAAGAACAAGGGAAGCTGAGACCTTCTCCTCCTAGTGTTCCTTTGGCTGACAGATTCTGTATAGGATTGATAATATATAACTGGAGGCAACTGGTCAGAAAGAGCAGGTTCAACCATCCATCCTCACCAAAAGGGCAGCTATGTAAATCAAACATTTATATGTACAGGACTTGCCATGGGTACCACTTGCCATATGTACCACTATCAATGTCCGTTATAGGTCATGATATGATTTAGGGCTTACTTTGCTACTGCTCTTATAATTAAAATGACAACAGTACAGTCAAAATTCAAAAACTGAAACTTGCATATCCCTACCTAGCTTCATTAACCTGCTCAGCCAACGAAGTATCTTTCATAGTCTCAGTTTTACTCTCCTTCAAATTGGATGGGAATAATAGATATAAAAATCACCTTTGTTGTCCGTTATGTTACACATAATGATGTATCTCTAGGATGACAAATAGCTGATTTCTGTCCTTTTACCCTTGTTAGTATTTATTTGTATTTCTAGTCAGGCAAGATTTTAGACAGATATCCCTCTACAACATTTAGATATTAGGTTCCAAAAGAGGCTTAATTCTCTGTACATCTAGCTGCTTTATCCGTGATATTTCCATGTCTGGTGCTCTGACAAATCATTCATACACCTCCCAAACCTGTATTTAATCTGTTTTTATTTAGAATTCTTTAGATTCAATGGGATAATACATTGTGATTACTTTGTGCCTTTCAATTCTCAGGTATTATCCTCAGATTACTTCTGCCTCATTATTCCCCCATTCTCCAACAAGAAGTGACAGCCTTATACAAATCTCTGAAATAAGAATTTCTAAAGCCGTGTGCTGTCCTTATCTAAGCCCAGACAAGAGAAATGATTTCCACTGATACCCTTCTAAAGGAAAACATACAAACCCCACATAGAAAATCTGCAAACAGCAAAAGAACCCTAAAATCACCAAAAGCCACCTATAGAATAGTAGTTGCATAACAAAAGTTTGAATAATAATTGGGATAAATAACATTCTTCCAATGCTACTCATAGTGATTATAAGGCAGGAAATCAAATATGAAATAAGTCACTTTATATAAACAGTATCTCACCAGAAACTGAAAACTGGTGAGTGATGAGCATGACTTAATATGCCACAGTAAATCCAACCTTGAAAACAAAACATGTTCTCATTTTTAAATGAAGATTTCACGGAGAACAAGAAAACAATGTTTCACTTACTTGCCTCTGAACAGAAGCCAAGTCTCATCACCATGGCATTTTCTAGCGGTAGATTTTTGATGGCATTCCTAAAATAGTTCAGAACCAAACCAATCTCTTTCATTGGGAAAGAGATCGAACAGAGACATCTGAATCCAATGCTGTGAGCCAATGAGGAATCAAATTAACCTCTACTTAGAGATCACCTGAAACACAATGAATGGCGATTCTATATCTCAATCCTCATTGCTCTCCTCTTCCTAACAGATTTCCAGTGTTCTGCCATTATTGGGAATCAAAACCCCCCAATTTTTTAAAATATTGGGAACACCTTTATGTTATCTCCTGTTACCTTTTTTTGGCTGAATCTTCTCTGTTATGTAGTGATCACCAAGCTTGTATAAAAAGGTCACTTGTAACTTAGTATACACAATATTTTTATGTAGACATTTCCTCTACTACAAATCATCTAATTTCTGACATTTCTCATCCACAGGAATCTGTGATATTTTATCCTCTGTAACATCTCCAGTTTTCCTGAAACAGTGTGGGAAGGAGTGAATGTGATATCTTAAAATATATTTCTAGAATTTCCAAAGCAGAGGATATTGCCCCACCTCTGTGAAAATAACGAACCAAGAGAGTAGAAACACAGACAAGTCATTTGGGGTTTCTTTTTCTCAGATGAATGTCACACTTTATCTTAAACAAAAGAGAAGATGCTGATATTTGTGTTTTGTTTTAATTTTATGTTCTCTGTATTATAATGAATATAGAGTCTCTGTTTAATTTTTTTTTACTTTTAAAAACATTTATTACCCTGGTGCTGGTGGTTCACGCTTGGAATACTAGTACTCAGGAGGCTAAGATCTGAGGATCACAGTTTGAAGCCAACCTGGACAGGAAAGTCTGTGTGACTCTTACCTTCAATTAACCACCAAAAAGCCTAAAGTGGAGCTGTGACTCAGGTGGTTCAATAGTAACCTTGAGCACAAAGAGGCTCATGGACCCTGAGTTCAAGCCCCAGGATCAGGGGGAAAAATATGTATTGCTTTTTTATTACTCAATATTTTATTCAGTAAGTTTCACTTACCACCAATATTTCAGTAAAGCTAGATACATATCAAGAACAGATTTTCTTTTAGAACATTTGCTATTTTTCTTGTAACTAATGTTCTGGTAACTATTTTTATACAAAATATGCTGTCTTATTAGTGAGGCTTGTTAGTCTTTAAGTTGCAATGAAAATCATAGACTCAATGCCATCTCCAATATCCCCGAGGTTTGTCTCACCAACATCATTGTTTCTGAGACCATTGCAGACAGGTATGCTATTATTAAGCCCACAAGGATTTCCTGCCTTTCCCTGGGGATGCGTGGCTGGACAGGCTAGGAGGATTCTCCCTGCATAGTGTTTGCAGATAGCTAGCCCTTGAAAATTTCCTCTGCTTAACTTTATAGGACAGAGGGAACAGAACCTGAACAGAGCTGGGGGAAAAAATTGAAGCAAACCCTAGGAAACCCATCTTCCAAAAATAAGACAAAAGTGCAAAAACTAGACTGAGCTCTACTTCCTGAAGCAGAACAAAAACAACCAGATCACTTAAATTGGGCATGATAAACCGTATCATGAGATCATTTGATCTTCAAGAAGAAAGTGAAGAAATCCACCAAAACACTAGACAATGTTCTAATCAAATCCATTTCTTAACTAGTGGTGTTGAATCAGACTTTATTAATTCATTTAGCCCACATTTCTGGAGCATTTCCTATGTGCCATTGGCTTTTCTAGACCTCTAGAGCACTGACGATTAAGAAACTAAAAGACATTAAATGACATTAGTCTAGGTTTCCTAAGCATAACCCACATTTTCACCTCATGTGTGGTGAGACAAAAAGCTGCCTCTCAAATTCTCTTGGAAGCCTTCCATCGTAGCTGAAGATCTATAGACTATTTCCTTTGGCATTCAACCTTACAGGAATTTTTTTCATCCTCCTCTATATTGCTTCCAGTCTATATTCTTCCATCACTGCCAAACTAAACAGTCAAAATCATTTATTAAATACTATGCAACCTATTCAATATGTTGCAGAGGAGGTCATGGGGAAAGTGGGCAGATAAATAGAGAAATAATGAGTAATACAGTCGTAATATTCCAAGCACAAATGTGAAAGGGGATGGGTGTGACTGGGAGTGATGACGGAGCACCATGGAGGAGGTAACACTGATCAAGATGCATTGCACTCATAAACAGACACTCTGATTCGTACAACTTTACACAATCACGTAAAGATAATCTTCGAAAGTCATTTATATGTTTATATTCCTCCACATCTCAGTGACTCTAGTCCTTTCAATTTGAATTTCTTTCCCCGAGCTCCAACAGAGCTGCTATTTTCTAAACCATCTCTTACATGGCTAGAAACTAAATTCTTATCTTGCTGAAACTTTGAAAAATGTTCTACAGCATTGGAAATATTTCCTCTAAAACTTCCATTTTATTTTCCTCATTATATTCTAGGGGCCTTCTTACCAAGCTCTGTTCTTTTGCTTATGCTTTCCATTCTAGTACTATCTGACTTCTAAACATTATTCTTGCCATTGGTCTAGACTATTTGAATCCTGGAAGTACCAGTGACTATATCAATGCCTTTTATTGCTTTAAACTGCAGATACTAATTTCTAAAAACCAGCAAGTTCTATCAGCATTGCTCCTTCAGAGGGGAATAGGCAAGTGATATCTCAGAAATCCTTTGCTCTTATCAAGAGGACCATTCTGCAAGCTAAGCTCAAAGTGACAGCTGCAATTGGTGTTTTTGAGTTGTTAGTAAACCTAGGATGAGTCTATCTTCTTACTTAGCAAGCAGGCTTTCTGTAAGAGATGAGCATTGAAAACAGTGTAGACCCTATGTAACCTAAAAGAAGCTCAAGTGAGAGGAACAGAGTTTGGTCTAACCACTTACATTGATGAAAACAAGTCTACAAGCAATCTAACTCCTTCTGTCCATATTCATTTTGACTGAGACCCTGTGCAGTACTTTGCTTTCTACTTTGCTAGAAGGCAGCCATAAAATATAGTCTCCTCAGCAAGTCAAACATTATATTTGAAGCGTGCACTCAGTTGCCATTATAAAATAGCTGAGATCAGATGCTTTAAGCAACGGAAAGTTATTTATCACTGTTTTGAAAGTTGTGTGTCTGAGATTCACCTGTCAACAGGGTTAGTTTCTTTCAGGGGTTAAAGATAACCTCACCTCATGTCTTCTCAAGGAGGCTGTGCATTATCTCTTCCTTTGATAAAGTTGCCATTCATATTAACCTGATAACCTTTTGCTGTCCCCCAGGGATTTAAATTTCAACATAAGGATACAATATCTATAGTATTCTGCCTTGTATTGGTCCTCCTAAATTCATGTATATCTCATCAGCAAGATGCATGTATTTTATCTGAATAGTCCCAAATTCTTTACTCATTCTAGTATGAAACTCCCAGAACATTTTTCTACTGGTCAGCCCTATCTCTATTTCTGCCTTCTGCTCAGATACTTAGGTAGATCCATATATATATATGTATATATATATATATATGTATATATATATATATACATATATATATATTATATGTATATATATTATATATATAATATATATACATATAATATATATATATGTATATGTATATATATATATATTGTTCATAGCGGCTTTGACTCTGGCTCAAGGCGAGTGCTCTACCACTTGAGCCACAGTGCCACTTCCGGTTTTCTGGTGATTAATTGGAAACAAGAGTCTCGCTGGACTTTCCTGCCTGGGCTGGCTTTAAGCTGTCGATCCTCAGATCTCAGCCTCCTGGGCAACTAGGATTACAGGCATGAGCTACCAGCGCTCAGCAAGTTCTTTTTTGTTTTTAAATCAAATGGTGGTTTGGGCCATCAGCCTAGTGTTTTCTCAAGAGTATCCTCTCTGATGTGGAGAGGCTGAACATTTTCTGGGTCTTCAAGTTAAGCCTCTCTTTTGCTGTTGAACAATTCCTTCTTCAATTATTTCTCTTTCCTCTCAAATAAAAAAAGTAGATTGTGAGCCCAGCATGCAGGAGCAGACATTTTCCCTGTTTTTCCATTTGTTTGGTCAAAAAAATTATCTTCTGGACCACTTTGCCATGTTTCTACAGGTATTGCGAAGTTGTTTTTTCACTTGGGACCAAAGTTATTAAGAATCGTCTTTGAAGCTGAAACACCAAAAGCTAAGCTGTAATAACCCATGAAATAGTGGGTAAAATAATGAGGCTCATAATTTTGATTTAAGAGAGTGTGATGGTTCATTGGAGAACCCTAATTGAGAGTACAAGTTCAGAGCAGGGGTAGGATATAGTCTATTGGTTGCTTCTTCAAGTCACATGCCCTGAGGAAATTCTAACCAAAACAAGAAGTTTCATATGACACATTCATGCAGATTTTGAGAAATAATACATGTTCACTGAAGATTTTTTGTTGTTGTTGTACTACTTATTTAATTTCCTAGACTGGTTCTTTTCTTTATGACCTCAACCTCAAACTCATCCATCCAACTCTAACTAAATGTGATAGATACTAATAGCTGTAGGCATTTCATTCTAACCTGTACAAGATACAAAAGTCAAAGGAAAGTTTCCCTTCGATACATGAGGAAAGGGCATTCACCAATGTATGAGATGCATTTCAATCCTGTCCTTACTAAAAACTAAACACTCTACCTTGTAAGAGTTCTATCACTTGTTTCCACTTCCCCTTCTTCAACTTCCTAAACTAAGGAAAGTAGGTACCCCTGTCCACAGTTGCTGCCACGGAAAATAATTCCCATTGCCTGAGATACCAGGATGTGTCTTTTGGCCACAAAGAATGTGCAACATCAATCAATCTTTCTACATAGCCACACTTCCATCTTGTCTAACAATCTCAAAAGCCTTGGGTCTCAGGACTTAATATCTATCCCACACTTCCATCTTTCCCAATAA
Source organism: Dipodomys spectabilis (assembly GCF_019054845.1). Lineage (NCBI taxonomy): Eukaryota > Metazoa > Chordata > Mammalia > Rodentia > Heteromyidae > Dipodomys > Dipodomys spectabilis. The sequence goes on from NW_024870974.1 coordinate 5,489,136, forward strand.
TCTCCAAAGCTTTGAGTCTCAGGACTTAATAAATGATTTCCTTTCCAGCTTAGCATTCATAGCCTGTCTGTGCTGGTCCCTGCAGCACATTGAGATTACTTACAGTATTTGTACATTTACCATTGCTCAAGCTAGATGCTTCCAGAAGCTCTTGTCCTTTGGAAGATGATTACAATTGTGTGATCTTTTTAAGCACTTCACAGATCAAAATAATTTCTCCTACCCAGAAGAAATTTTGTATTTCTATCAAAAAAGAAGTTACTGAAACTTCAATTATCTATAATAACTCTACAAGGTTTTGTGGGGAGAGAGATAAGGTAACCGCACAGCACTCAGAACCTGATTAATGAAACTGGAATCTCTTTGTAAAACTACTTAATCATAATTTTTAAAAGAAGTAAATAAAATGAAATATAGCATAAGAATTGTTTTGATTAGCTGAATGTTGTACCCCAGAGGGTTACAATTTAATGTATCCCTCTAAATGCTCAGAACTGATCAGAGTCATCCCTGCCACAATTCTTCCAACTCTATCTGTTCCTCTTCCCTAGACTCATCTCCATTGCCCAATGTTTTTATCACTTATGAATTGTTTCACTTCAGAGGAGCCTTTCTTTTAGAGTCTTTTGTTTTGAGTTTTGTAAACGCTTCAAATACATTGCTAAAATACTTTCCAAGAATCTACACATAAGAATTAGAAAATGAAACCATTTTCCATGTGCATTTTAATTTTACCATGTTTTAGACTCTGATCACTTTAGTAGGTCTTCACTGTTATTGGAAAACAATTTCATATATACACAATTTGGGTCTGAAACTTTCACATTTACACGCTCATAGGTACTTCACTTGAACTTAGTATTTATCTAGAACAAAACTTCAAACTTTCATATATCCAAATGATGTATATGCTTAAATAATTTTTGTACTTATCTCTGCACCTTCATTTATTTTCCATAAAGAGGAAATAGCATGAGATGCTATGCTTATTTTATATACACATACCATTTTTAGCTGAAAAAAAAACAAATGATTCCAGTAGTTAATGACTGTAAAATCTTGGACATTACTTAACCACCTATGGGTCTGCTTCTTTCATTTGTCTGCTCACATTCATCATTTTAAGTGTTTCTGCACCTCTTATGTGTAAGACTAGGCTAGATGCCTGCAATACATCAGTGAGCAAACCAACCAGAAAGGCCTTGATCTTTTATACTGTGGCCTGAGAAAAAAACAAAGTATAAGAAAGTAAGAAGCAAATTGAGGGGCTCTGGCTGTTCTGGAAGGGCAGATAACAAATATTAATAAACAGGTCAAAATAGAAGTCACTGAGAAATGGGCAACTGTATAGAAGCTTGAAGGAAATGAAGACATTAGGCAATGAGTATTTTAAGTAAGAATGTTCTAGAAAAAGGAGCAGCCATAGAGAATAGGATGTATGGCAGAGGTCTGCTTACTTCATTCAAGGATTCACAGATGTATTCATATTTAAGAAATAAAATCTCAATAGTACTCCCTTCATTCAGCCCAATAACTCTTCTGCCTACATTTAACAGATATGTTTTTAGTTAACCGTTGTCAACCATCCATTACTACAATAAGCAATCATATTCTCATAAACACTATTTTTAATTTTGTTGACACATTTATGCTCACATTTATGCATTTTGCCAAAGATTTTACTTTTTGGGGGGGGGTCCAGTCGTAGGGCCTGAACTCTGGGCCTGGGCGCTGTCCCTCAGCTCTTCAGCTCAAGGCTAGCGCTCTACCACTTGAGCCACAGCGCCACTTCCGGCTTTTTCCTTTTTGCTTATGTGATGCTGAGGAATCGAACCCAAGGCCTCATACATGCAAGGCAATCGCTCTACCACTGAGCCACCTGCTCAGCCCCAAGATTTTAATTTTTTTTATTGTAAAGATACTTTACAGAGGGGTTACAGTTACATTAGTAAGGTAATGAGTTCATTTCCTATCTAACATTTGTGCCTCCTCCTTTGTGTTTCCCCTACCATCCCTTCCTTTCCCATCTCCACAACGCCTCCCTCCTCACCCCCTGAAGCTGTAAAGTTTGTTTCAACATAGTGTCTTGTATATCTCATTGTTACAATGGGTCATCCTGTATCCTTATTTCAGCATTTTGTTATTTCCCTTCCCCTCCTCAAATTAGAAAAATATATGTACAAGATGCAGGACACCGAATCAAATACAGTCACAACAGGGGTTATACCGTTGGGGAAGAACATACAAAAGATCCAAAAAAATCACATAATACATTATAAATGCATTAAAAACAACAGCAAGAAAGATAAAAACCACTTGTGTCCTTATCTTGGGGTTCATTTCGCTTTGCATCATCTTATATGGTCATATGTACATAGCTTTTGACCTTTTCTGCTTGTCTTAAACATGTACTAGTTATTGAAAATAAGGGAAACCATGGGACCTATGTTTCTTTGGGCCTGGCTTACTTCACTTAATATAATTTTTCCAAGTCTTTCCATTTCCTAACAAATGAGGCAATGTCATTATTTCTGATGGAGGCATAGAATTCCAGTGTGTGTGTGTGTGTGTGTGTGTGTGTGTGTGTGTGTGTGTGTTTGTGTGTGTGTGTGTGTGTCTGTGTGTCTGTGTGTGTCTGTGTGTGTGTGTATACCAAATTTTCTTGATCCATTCATCTACTGAGGGGCATCTGGGTTGGTTCTGTATCTTAGCTATGGTAAATAATGCTGCGATAAACTTGTTCAACCACTTTGGAAAGCAGTATGGAGGTTCCTCAAAAGTCTACAAATAGAGCTCCCCTATGACCCAACAATCCCACTTTTGGGCATTTACCCAAACAGTCACAAACAAGGCTATATACTAAAGCCACTAGCACAACATTGTTTTCATTATACCGTCAGCACCAAGGTAATGAATTGTTCTTCTATTTCCCAATATTTTTTCTAGAGTCATTTGTGATTTAAAAACTATTTTGAACTATAAGGAGGAAAAAAGAATACGTAAGAGCCTGAATTTTAAAGATGTTCACTTTGCCTAGAGAACGTAGCTCAGTGATAAAGAACTTGTCTAGCATATATAGGGCCCTGGGCACAGTCCCCAGCACCACAAAGAAACAAATCAACAAGAAGTCTGGAAAGACCTTAACATAGTCCTATGAATCACAATAGTCACATCTTTTCAGCCTTGCCTCTGTTTCCAGATGTGCAGCTGGAATATAATAAGTTGTTAATCACACACACAACAAAAATATAGTAAGTTGCTAAATACATGTGCCATAAATATTACAATGTAGCAACTACTTGAATTTTACAACTGTGTGAATGAGACAAGTGAAGACATTTGAATGCAGTACATAAAAAAAAAATCAAATGACTTCTAGTGTGTCCAATGATGACATTCTGTGAGCTATTGACCTGGATTTTCTGCTTGGATGGCCAATTTCCCATCAGTTCAATCCCAGTCACCTGAACGGAGCTGGGGATAGGCCCTAAGGGAAGCTTTGCGTTCTGTGTTGATCTATTTCATGCTTTGTCTATTTCCAGAATAATGTTTCTCATGACTCTTAACCTTGCCAACTTCCATTTGAATTTACAACTTGAAGTCAGATGACAAGGCCAGTTTATAAATAATACAATTTCCTGGTTCTAACATGCCTCATTGGACTTATATCAGGATTCTCTCTTCATTATGTTCATCTTGCTGCTACTAAGCTCCAAAATGGTTTTGCTTAACATAACTTATTCGAAACTTTCTACAATTCCAAAATTCCCCAAGAGGTATGGAAATGTAAACTGATTAATGATGGGAAATATTAAAAGAGATCATCAGAGAGTATTAGTTTAACCTCTTTGCATAGCAATGTTAGTTTCAAATGCCTTTGATTCTACCTTCCTCATAGACCAAGAAAATGGTAGAGATTTCATTTCATTTAAATATACTAAGAACATCCTCACATTAAACCTTCTGTTACATAACATATGCCATCATTTACCATCTACTCATTCTACACATACACATATATATTTACCATATATATATATACATATATATATATATATATATATATATATATATATATATATATCTCCAACTGTATACCAGACATGTAATGCTGAGACATCTATGCATTTCAGGCATTCAAGGACAAGTAGAGGGGAAATAGAAGGTGACATTCTATTTAACCTGGGCCTTTTAAGGTATTAAGACTATGGAATGACAGGAGTTTTACCTGTGATTATCAAGCTCATTAAATTAGTTTTATAAACCAATTGCCTATTTACAGATATAAAATTAGTTAAATTCCCTATATTATTGCAAATATTCATATGCACTGTACAGGAAATTTCCCCTGGTATGCTATTATAAGAGAAACCAAATTAATATTCACAGAAGTTTTCCTAGTGTGTATGGTATTAAAGAAATTAGAATAGTCTTAAGCTATGGCAAGACTATGCTACATAATGAAAAATCAGCCCAATCTTGAAAAACGATATTCTTATTTCCATGGTGACTAAGTTTCCCTACGTATAATATCTCTACTATTATACAGGACAAGTAAGCACAGCCAAATCCTAGCTCCTCCTTCTCTCTTCAATCAGACCTTTCTGGACCCTTGAAAACAATTTCTTTAGAGCACTTAAAACGTAAGAATTTGTGTTTCAGTAGTGTCATTCACTCACCTGGATAGGTTGAAATAGAATAGTTACAACACCATACATTTTTGTAATATATAACATATGTTAATATATTAACCTTTACTATTTTTAATATTAACTCTTCCTCAGGCATACTGTATATTTTATACACTTACCTACATTGATAAAAAGAAAAATGGGATTATCAGTAAGGCAATGAAATCATGATCTGTAATTGTTTGATAACTTGGCATAAGTGGTTTCTTTCTTTCTTTGTAGGTTGTAAAGATGATGATCATTGTGGTGGTGACATTTGCTATCTGCTGGCTGCCCTATCATATTTACTTCATTATTACTGCAGTCTATCAGCAGTTAAATAGGTGGAAGTATATCCAGCAAGTCTACCTGGCTAGTTTTTGGCTGGCAATGAGTTCCACCATGTACAACCCGATCATCTACTGCTGTCTGAATAAGAGGTAAAACAAAGGTACCAAATACAAGCTAGTTGTCATCCCCAGACTTCATTGGGAGCACATGTTGTTCTAGTTTCTTGGTGCTAATTTAGAAACCAGAAATACAGGGGGATGAGAAAAAAATCACCAAGAGGAATGGAAAGATTGGGGGTTTTTAACACCTCCTCCTCCTTCACAAAATGTTCTACCTTAAAGCTTAATGCTCAGTGCAGTATTCTTGGAAACTCTGAGGGTCCTTTTTATACGGACCAACCTCTCCCACCAGACAGAATGAAGGTAGAATGTGGTTTGCCTATCTTCTTTGTACATTCACCACATGGGGGGGAAAGTTAAATTACATTAAGGTTGATAATTCCCTTAATTAAACTAGTATGTTTTGAGCACCAATAGAAATGTAAGTAATTGCATAATCTAAATCATAAAGTGTCTATCCAATTAGGGCTCTCCCATACTGTGCCTTAAATTTGTTAAATACCGAATTACCTCCTATTCTATTTCACCAATTGCATAGGCCATACCTCAATTTAAGGCATTGCACAAGCAATGCACATGTATATAATCAGCTTCAATCAATGATTTATAAGGATAAGGATTTTATGCTCACATATATGATTAAATTAAACACCATTTAAGTTAACCATTAATTCTGCAATCAAATGAGACTTTAGTTTATAAATGTGTCATTATTTCTGGAGAAGCTATTTTGAAATACCATATGCCATTTTAAGTGCCTTAACTGGGCAGTTTAATGCAATTATGCCCCTGTAAATGTACAAAACCATTGCAAAAAGCGGTCATACTGATAACCTTATGCTATGCTTTTGCTAATTGATGACACATTTCTCTCCAATGGGAAATTAAGATTCCTTTTCAACCAAAATTTAGAGAACTGACACAGGTGGCATCGATTCTTAGTGTGAGTAGAAAATCAAATTTTACAAAATGGTGTAATGGCATTAAGTAAGATTTTCTGTGGTTGCTAAGGTAAATTTCTATTTGCAAGATGATTTTTCTTTTTTCTACTTGTGGTCTGCTTCTCAGATTCAGAGCTGGGTTTAAAAGAGCACTTCGCTGGTGTCCTTTCATCCAAGTGTCCAGCTATGATGAGCTGGAACTCAAGACCACCAGGTTTCATCCAACTCGGCAAAGCAGCCTGTACACCGTGACCCGGATGGAGTCCATGACAGTGGTGTTTGACCCCAGTGATGGAGAAAACATTAAATCCAGCCGGAAGAAGAGAGCAATCCCAGGAGACCCAGGCTTCAATGGCTGTGCCCGCAGGAATTCCAAATCTGCCTCCACCACTTCAAGTTTCATAAGCTCCCCCCATACCTCTGTGGATGAATATTCTTAAATCCATTTCCAGAAGTGAAAGATTGCTGTAGATCCTCATGTTTACCTGTTTTCTTCCTGTCCTAGATACTCTTTAGAAAGGAGCAACATTTAGGCAGTTAGGCTTAGACTGGACAAAAGTAATATAGAAATATAACAAAAACACTACTAGCCCCCACCTCCCCCAAAATGATATAAGTTTTAAATTTATTCTTGAAAAAAACTCGATTGTTGTATGCAACAAAAATATATATGAAAAATATTTGTAATATGTTCAATTTCTGTCATTTAAAAATTGCAATATTTTTGTGACACTAAAAATGACATTTTTTTCCCAAAAGAATAAAACTAGTTAACATAATACTCTGGGTGGAAGGAAACATGACAGTCCATAAAAAAAATTCTCCTTTACTGCTCTAAAATAAAAAGTGAAATGATTCATTTTCCCACAAAAAGAGAAAACTAACCTCCAAAAGGAGCAAGTAATGAAAACCATTATGCAAGAGAACTCATAGAATAAAGACCTTCAGAGGTTTCAAGATTTCATACGAGATATTTAACTGAAAAGGAAATCTAGACAAATCATTAAGTAGGAATCCATGTCATCAACCTGATTAATTTTTTCCTATGAGTGACCAAAAAGTAATTATTCCATTTTGACTATTACATATTTTAAATATGAAGCTAGTATCATTATCATTTTATTTTTCATAGATTTTTTAAAATTTACATTTGAAAATGTAAGACACTAACCATGCCTTCTAATGCAGAAAGGAAGAGTCACATTTACCTCTGTAACTTGCTGCTTTTGTTTCAGGCAAGAACTCCAGTGATTCATGGTATGAAATCAGACAAGAGCACCTCCCATTTCCAAGGGCAGCTTCTCTCCCCTATAGTTGAAGGCAAAAGTTTTAGACATTAACTGTACCAACTATATTGCATCCTCCCCTTCTCTCTTAACTAGAAAATGAGCAAGGACCAGGAGAAATGATTGGAATATATTTCAAGTGCAAATTCTTAGGGGAAAAAGTTATAAGGGTTATAAAACAAAATATAGTTGACAAATAATAATTTATACATAAGTAAGTCAGACAAGACATAGGAAGGCAAGTCAACTGTTGGAGGGGGAGGAAGCTGCTGCGTAATTTAAATATGTGTGAGCTAACACCATGTGAGCAGGAGTATTCATAGACCACACACTTACACACAAAGTCCTCTTCTTTTCTCTGCTTAGATAATTCCAAAATATCTAATTATTATGGAAAAAAATGAGGCAGTGATCTAAAAAAAAAACACTCATTTTCTTACAAGAAGAAATTTCGCACACGCATGCATATATTTTCCTGAGATCTATAACAAAACAAGGAATATCTGTACATGTAGAATTTATCTTCCAGACTTTATTCCTTATGGTATCTTCCCTTAAATTAGGAATTCTGTCCATCCTACTCAAGAAACCAAAAAACTCCCTGAGAATGTGGATACCTAGTACAAATTTCCTCTTTGAAATACTCGGTTAGGTTTTAAAACTGCCTAAAATAATTACCTCTCACACATCAATTAAGTCAGGTCTCCATTCACATGAGAACCAAGTAACTTTTTGAAGGGCAAGATAAAAAGCAATTATGCAAAGGCAAATCATGGTCTATTACTGCCATGGCTTTAATCTGCAAATCCTCCTTATTTTGGAACCAAAATCAGAAATATCAAATTGTTACAAAGTGTTTGCTATTTGAACAACTTAACATGACCATGTTTGATCAGAATTTCTTTGAATAATATTAAATAAGACAAATAGATTCACATATGAATGTATATATACAGTCACATAATGAATGTAACAATTTTAAAGCATTATTCAAAATTCATTCTGAAATAATAAGTGGTTATCATAGGGTTGCCTCAAACAACTCCACAAAATCTCTAAAGCTTGTCTGCATGTTCTAGGCAGTCAAATGTATGATTATTTAATATCTAATTGTTTGAATATAATGATTTAAGTGTTCATTTCTAAAACATTTAAATGCTTAGCAAATGTAAAAGTAGCAAGGAAAAAGCTCATATGTAAAAGCAAGTATACTTTTCTTTAAATGTACGAATAATATGGGATTTGTATAATTAATATGTAAAATAGATGGGACTATATTCTGCTTTAGATTATCAATGTGAAGTTTGGCCTTCAAATTTGTAGTCATCCACCACCAAACTACATAGAAATACCTAACTCTTGGCCTTCGCTTTTGTTAGGAGAATTCAACTGAATGTGCTAAGTTATCTCTGAGAAAAAAAAAGATTCCCTAATGTCAGTTATTTTGTTTGTTGTTTGGATGGTTTTTTAGTAAATTTGTCTGCCACTACACTGCTTATGGAGCAATAGGCCCCCCAGTGTTGCAAATATACCTCTCATGTGTTTTAGGAAAACAGACGTCATTCACACCATTAATCATAGCATTTAAAGCAAGAATTACAAGGCAGGAATGTGTGTGTGTGTGTGTGTGTCTGTGTGTCTGTGTGTCTGTGTGTCTGTGTGTGTGTGTGCCAATGTGAACTGGAGGCCTTGGCTCTGACCCTGAGTTTTTTTGCTAAAGGCTATTTCTCTACCACATGAGCCACAGCTCCACTTCCAACATTTGTTAGTTTTTTTGAGGGGGGTAGATAAGAGTCTCACAGTTTTTATTTAAGTTTAAAAATATTAAACAGGGAGGAGTTGGGGAAGTGGGGAGGGAAGGGATGATAGGGGAAAAACAAAGGAGAGTAACAATGCTCTATAGGAAATGTACTCATTACCTTAACTCTTGTAATTGTAACCCTTCTGTACAGCATCTTTACGATAAAAACAAATTTAAAAAATAAAGAAAACAAAGAAATTCCAAAAAATGTTAAGCAATCATAAGAAAACAACTGAAAGAAGAGTTTAATCCTTTTCTTTGAACTTTGATGCTGACATTTACAAAATATGCACCAGGAAATCAGCTTCAGTAGATTTAATTGAAATAAACATGTGGGTGTTTTCATGTTCATTCGGGTTTAGAATTTGCCTCTGAAATTCACTCTACCCTCTGATGTTAACATTCAATGTGAATATTTTCCTTCATTCACAGGTAAATACAGACTTGGAGTCCTGAACATATGGTTAAAACATCCTAAGATTTTTTTAGATTTATATCAACATGAGAAACATCTAAAAATACTATGAGAAAAATCTGACAACAACCAAAAATGTTTGTATTGTTTTAAGTATTCTTTTTTTAAGAGGGAGGAAAAGTAAATAAAAATGAACATTTTTATTGTTGTTCATCTTAAAGCAAAGTCACTGCAGAATGCAACCTAAAATGTTCTTTTTATCAGTACAGCATACTCTTGCATTATTCCACTTCCAACTTCATGATGGTGACATTTCTGACCTAGTAGCCACTTTCATATCTCTTCTAGTATCAAAACAGAAATCTGACCATCTTCATAGTAACTCCAATTTTAACACACACACACACACACACACACACACGCAATACCAAGAGGTTTAGTTTGATACATAAGAAACATACATAAAAATAAAAGCAAAAAATTAATGTTACCAGCTCCAAATTGGAATTTGATTCTGGTTAAGTCATAATTTCCTCAGAAAACCTGTGATTAGTGTCTGATATGTTATTCTATCCAATACAAAGGAGAGTTACAGCAATTTAACATCTAACAATAACCACAGGAGGGTTTTTTTGTCTTTGATAGTGTGCCAAAAGTTAAGGAAATCAAACATGACACCAGCCATGCAGAGTAATGAGATTGGAACACACACTCCTCAGGCCAAGCAAGAATGGAGAATAGTATCAACAGGACCATATAAGGTCATTAATTGTGTGATTTAATATATTAGTGAAACAAATCTGTTTATATAATAAAGTAATATATATAGGTATAGATATATAATTTGCAGCTACTGAATGAAGCATTTTCAACTTGTGATATTATGCTGGCTATGTTATTAAGCCCATGTCCTTTGTATATGTGGCTATATGCAGCAGATTTAATTTCTATGTGTTTCTTTAAGTGCATTAAAAATAATATGCAAAATAAAAGGTCCTAAATTTTTCTTATTAATTACCAAGACATATATTATGGGACATGCTCTCATTTCTAAACACTAAACCATGCACTAAGCCACACTTTTCTCCCTTACTTTTCCATGTAAAAATCCTAGTTTTCCTAAGTTTTAATGTTTTGGTAAAAGTGTTTATTGAGAGAAGTAACCAAAGAACAAACATTCTGTATAAAGAACAAATGAGTGGGAATAACACAAAAAGAAAATGCACAAAACTGAGTAAAGAGCATTTAACTTCATTTTATTTTTATTTTTGTTTTTTAGTGGTGTGGGTCTTGTACTCAGGGCCTGAGTGCTGTCCTTGAGCTCTTCTACTCAAGGCTAATGCTCTACCACTTCCATCACTTCTGGGTTTTGAGTGATTAGTTGAAAATAAGAGTCACACAGACTTTTCTGCCCTGGCTGGCTCTGATCCTCAGATCCTAGCATCCTGAGTAGCTAGGATTACAAGCATGAGTCACTGGCATCTGGCTGAACCTAGCATTTTAAAACTATGTCTTATGGCTACCCCCCGTGACAGACTAGAATTTGAGTCCAAGTCTACTAAGAGCTTTCTGGGACTTAAAAGGGAATCTCTGCTCTGAGCCCCTCTTAAATATCAGTGAAAGTGGAAAAATAATGAATTTTTTCATAATGCTAATATGAGAGTTAAATGAGCTAATAGATGACTCTATCCTTAGAGTCAAACAGAAAGTGCTTGAAACATCATCATTATTATTTTTGTGCATGAGAGAACATAGAAAAAGCCTTTTTTGCCTGTATTACCTGCCCCTAGACAAAACTTTTTGAGTGGTTGTAAGTAGCCTTGCAGCCTCCTATGACATAGTTCTGGGATGTTTTCAGTTCTCAAGAAATCTCAGAGGCTATCTATGACTCTTTTGAGCTTTTGCTCTCTGACCCTGGTCCCTGAGATGGAGAAATTGTGTAGGTGACAGCTTAGCAAAGGCCAACCAATAGAAACCATGGCTTTGAGCATGTGAAACTAAAATCATTTCTTTAGTAACAGGCAGGTGGGCAGTTTTCAGGTTGAAGAATAAGAATGCTAAACTTCAGAGGAAAATAGATGAGGAAAGGAAAGCATTAAAGTAGTCTCTTGGAATCTACTTGGAAGATCCATTGATTGTCTTGAAATCTTCTTTGGATGATAAGAGAAACAGTGACCAGGAATATTGCTATACCAAGTGGCCTCAATGACTCACACTGCCTATCCAATCCTAACAGCTCTAAGGACATCTTTCCTTTCCAGCAGAGAAACAAGTTCTACTGACCAACTCATTGCAAAAGAAGAAAGAGCCAGCTGTCAGTGGCTCAGACTTGTAATCCTAGCAACTCAGGAGGCTAAAAACTGAGGATCCTGGTTCAAAGCCAGCTTGAACAGGAAAGCCTATGGAACTCTTATCTCCAGTCAGTTACCAAAAGAGCCAGAAGTGGGGCTGGGAAGGTGGCTCAGTGGTAGAGTACTTGCCTTGCATGCATGAAGCCCTGGGTTCGATTCCTCAGGACCACAAGCAGAAAGCCAGAAGTGGCGCTGTGGCTCAAGTGGTAGAGCGCTAGCCTTGAGCTGAAAAGCTGAGGGACAGTGCCCAGGCCCAGAGTTCAGGCCCCACGACTGGCAAAAAAAGAAAAAAAGAGCCAGAAGTGGAGCTGTGGCTCAAGTGGTAGAGCACTAAACTTGAGCAAAAGAAACTGAAAATAGCCCAGGCTTTGAGTTTAAGCCCTGGGATTGGCCAAAAATTAAAAAAAAAAAAAAAAAAAAAAAAAGATTTTTCCATCACATATCCAGAGCATCAGGAAAGCATACAAGGTCCTAGAATGCATTTAGTGCTCCTCTGCTTTATACTGCCCATTATTATAAACCTAGTCTAAATTGTAATCACGTCCTGTCTGGATTATTAGAATAGCTTTTACCTCAAGCCTTCCCTACAGGTGATTCACAATGAAGTAACCAGAAGGATTTTCTTTAAAACATCACATCGCATCATCTCTTTGTACTTCAAATCCTGTATTGCCTTCCCATTTCACTCAGCCGAAAAGTCAAAATACAGTGGCGTCGGTGGGCATTCGTAATGGGGAACTTCTCATGGCATTGCTTTATTCTTCTCTTCTCTCTTGGGCTTTCACTAGGATCCATCTATATATTCTGCTTGACTTTTCTGTACTTTGCCGTTTACCATTCTGTATCTTCCAAGCATGCTACATCCTCAGGACTTTATGTCTGCACACACACACACACACACACACACACACACACACACACACACACATACACAAATAAATCTTCAGAAAATTTCTAGTTTATAGGTGAATTTACCCCTGACCTCAGAAGCATGTTGTGATAGAATTCCACCATATACTAAAAGAGATTCCACTGAATCAGTGTTCTTATTTCTGAGCCATAGAAACTAACTCAAATGATCTTAGCAAAAATGAATTTTCTTAAACATATGAGGTAACTCCCAAAGTCCCTTTAAGAACTAGAAGTACAGACCTGGGGCCATGTGGTCACCAGCAATATTCAAATCCTTCTTTAGTATCCTTAAGGTAGCTTCAACGCCATCATCCCAATTGCTGGGCACAATCACCATTCTTTGTAGAATTCTTTTTTTATTTATTTTTTTTTTTTTGGTCAGTTGTGGGGCCTGAACTCTGGGCCTGGGCACTGTCCCTCAGCTCTTCAACTCAAGGCTAGTACTCTACCACTTGAGCCACAGCGCCACTTCCTACTTTTTCTGCTTATGTGGTGCTCAGGAATTGAACCCAGAGCCTTGTGCATGCAAGGCAAGCACTCTACCACTGAGCCAACTTCCCAGCCCCTGCAGAATTCTTTTTTTTTTTTTTTAGTTTCATATGATAGTGTTTATTTAAAGCAAACGAAGGTGAATCAAAGCAGACTTTTACAGGAAAATCGAGGCAAGCAGCTCTAATAAGCAGTCAAGTACACAGAGCTATCAAGTTCTCAGCACTTTTTTTAAAAATGTTTTTTTATTGTGAAACTACTGTACGGGGGGGTTACAATTACATGAGCAAGGTAATGAGTACATTTCTTATCAAGCATTGTTGCCTCCTCCTTTGTTTTTCCCCTATCATCCCTTCCCTCCTATTTCTACAACTACACTCCCTACCACCACCACCCCCCACCTCCCGGCCTAAATTGTAAAGTTCATTTTTCGACATAACTGTGCAGAATTCTTTAATCACCCAAACTTGGCACCATGAACCACTGCTGGCACTGCTGTGGCTTCTTCCTCTGGAAGATGAGATTTTGGTGGTACATGAAGCATCACTGCAGTATTTCTGGTACTTTGCCTCATGAATTTTCAGTCCAAAGCCTATAGCAGCTGCATTAGACTGATATAACGTAAGCTCATGCCATTGTGCCTAGTTCCAAGACCAGGAAAAATGTGTATCTGATCTTCTGCTAGGAGTCAGGATCTGCCTCACAAAGTGGAAATTCTCCAGCCATAGATGCTGAGTATTCAATTAAAAATAACAAAAATCTGTTGAAGATGATTTAAGAAACAAAAAATATACCAAAATACAAAGTAGATGTCTTTGGCTAGTAGAAACACAGTTCAAAACTATCCTTTTGTTCTTTCTTGTTAAGCTCATTTTCTTCAGTAAGTATGTACTGAATAAGTAATGAAAATTTGAAAAAGCATTGATTTTTTAAACTGAATTCATAGAAGAAACCTCCATTTTTTTCAAGCTTATTGTTACCCTGACTGGCAAATATGAAAAACAATTGCTATCAGTTTTAAAGGTTAGATTAGTTGGCTGTTGATAGGCAGATAATATCACAATTAGGGATAATTAGCATAATTACTGTCTAGGTATAATGTCATATTCATGATGGTACTGTATTAATTAAAAAGTAACTCTTGTGATTCTGGCAAGTTGCATAGTCTCCTCCCCCCAAAACGGAAAACTCTACATTGTCTGAGATTCAGGATAAGGAGAAAACTTGCTTTGGAAATAACTGTGCATTTTATTATAATGAATCTTCTAATTTATAGTAAGATGACCCTAGTTCATTCAAACTTGCAAATGAAAGGCTATGAAAAGGGACACTAGTGAATGAATGAAGTCAGTGGAATATTGTTCTTTGTACTCCATTATTGTTCTCATCACAAAAAATGAAAATATTTGAAGTGGTAGATATGCTAATTAGCCTGCTTTGTTCCTCTTGTAAGAAGAGGAACAGCCAAAAAAATTAAAAGGAACAAGAAAAAGTTGTCCACTCACATTTTTTTGCTCATTAAGAGCAAAAAAGCAAAAGAAAAGAAAAAGTGCAAAAGGAAGGAAGGAAGGAAGGAAGGAAGGAAGGGAGAAAGGGAGGGAGGAGAAAGAGAAAGAAAAAAGAATATAAATGCTATTTAGAATAAGAAGGAAAAAAACTCATACATTATTGGTATGAACATAAATCAATGCATTCATGATGCAAAACAGCAAGGTATTTCTTCTCCCCCCCAAAAAACACTAAAATACATCTAGCATATATATATATATATAGCATATATATATATATAGCATATATATATATATATAGCATATATATATATATATATATATATATATATATGATTGAGTTATCTTCTGGGTATATAGCCAAACTATATTAATCATCATAGTGAAGAGATATTTGTACACATTATGTATTTCAGCACTAGTCACATAACTAAACCATGGAATCAGCCTAGGTTCTATCAACAGATAAGTGGCTAAAGAGAATGTCGAAATGTGATATTCACAAAATGGAGTGTTAGCCATAAAGAAGAATGAATTAGGGTCATTTACAACAAAATAGATGGAATCAGAGGACATGACATTAAGTGAAATAAGCCTGACATAGAACTACTTGTTCTCTTTAAAATATCCTCAGCCTGAAAGTAGATTGGTGATTACCACAGATCACAGGGAATCAATGAAAATGGAAAAATAATGGCTAGATTGATCAGTGCACATTATGGATCACACTGAACCTCATTAATTGCAAGGTACACTTGATTCATAACTGTCTTGAACTGCCAACAAGTAGGCAAAAAGTATCAACTAAATGCCAAGGGACTCTGAGAAATACATACTTCAAAAGGCAGCTACTTCTTGGTAATAACTTTTGCATTAAACATGCACAGAATAACTAATTGGTGGAAACCTCACCTTCTGTTACAAATTCCCATTTAGCCATCAAATATCTCTCTGTATGCATCATTTGTGCTCAACCCAGAAAATATCCCATATTTCAAAACTGACACAGCCATACAGTTACTTCATTCAACTCAGAGTCCAGGCGGTCCAGCTGGTATGGAGTTCTGTGCATAGTCCATGGATAGGTCTGCTTATGGCTGTTCATTTATGATCCAAATGACAAGCCATCTGTTTCACCTGGCATCCAACCTACCATGGTGGAGAGGAGACACCATAAATAGAATTACAAATTCAAATTCAGGAAAGGGACAATAGAGATACACATAGAAAACACGGTCTATGGGCTGGGAAGGTGGCTCAGTGGTAGAGTGCTTGCCTTGCATGCATGAAGCCCTGGGTTCGATTCCTCAGCACCACATAAGCAAAAAGAAAAAAGCCGGAAATGGCGCTGTGGCTCAAGTGGTAGAGCGCTAGCCTTGAGCTGAAGAGCTGAAGGACAGTGCCCAGGCCCAGAGTTCAGGCCCCATGACCGGACGCTCCCCCCAAAAAAGAAAACATGGGTCTACCACATGGATGAAATTCCAGGGAATAAGTATTATAGGCCCTGTCTGTCTGGACAGAGATTTACTTTAGTACCTAGCGTTAATGGTCATCATATATAAAAACATGCATCACCAAGGTATTTGTAGATGGATTGTAGATGTGTATTGTTAGCTTCCCTTCACACTGCTAACATATTATACTTCTTATATAGGAAGGAGCATAAGCACATGAAATATTTACTAAGCACATGAAATATTTACTAAGTCATAACACTTTCTTGCCAATCATACACAAGTTTTTCTTACTACCACTGTCTTCATGGTTCACCATCTTCTACTCAATCACATTTTTATATAGTTCATATAATGCTGTACGACTTTAAGTGATTAAAAATACTCTAACACATCTCATAAAAACACCAATGAACAAAACTAGAAGAGTCAGATGTCCCAGAAAAGTTTGTGTTCAGGTTTTGTGGGAATGCACATTCAGAATTTCTTTTATAAGAAGTATCATTTCCTTCTTTCCCTTGGATTAAAAGACACTTTTGAGTTTGCAGCTCCAAAGTCACAGTAATACCAAAAAAAAAGGCAAAATTTTGAAAGTTCTTTTGGTCTTGAGTCTAAATACTGAAGTGTTAGGTTCTCAAACTGAAAAACCTATCATCCGGTCATAGGCTGCTTCCTCTTTTGGGTTGAATCTCTTATAGATTTCAACTCCTGACTTCTCTCCGCAAGCAAAAGAATTCCGTGAAAACAAATAAGGCATTTCCCTTTTATGCCTGTCATAGTCTATAGAAATCATAGGCTAGGATAGAGTGCAATCCATGAATTTCATATGCCAACTAAAGAGCGGTCTTTGACTATTAAAGTTATAAGTGCTATGTGGTCCCATTGTTAATGTCCTTGAGTGATCACATGACATTTCAGTGCTAAGTGGGGACCATTATGATAGTTCATTTACCATTTCAATCATTCCCAGAATCTGTGAATATGTATGTAAAAATGAAGGGTGACAATGTTCTTTAATAGTATACCAAGGACGTAAGATTTTCTTTCACATGTATTTTTTAATTTCTCAACTTATTATTCCACTTTGGTCTATTTTCAATAGTGAATAAGTGAGTAAGAAGGTAAGAAAAAAATCACTGTCCAAATTAGTATGTTTTTTAAAAGGCATTCATTTCAACAAGCACAATTTGTTACCATTTGAATCAACTTCATACCCCCTTATTGTTAGTTTTGAAGCATTTGAGCTACATCTCACAACATGTAGTTTTGAGAGAAGAGGATGAATCGATGGCAAAGCATTTTATGTGGCTGAATTATCCTGATCATTTAACCCCAATTCCTGATTCTTTGTCAAAGCCTTAGCGCATCCCAGGGTTCATTGCAAATCATAAGAATTAAGTAATATTCACAAAGTTCCAGAGGAAAACTGGAGAAAGTAGCTAATTAGCATATTGTCTTCCTGTATGAAAAGACCATTAGTCAGAATAGTTGATAAACATATAAAGAGAACAAGCAAAAACAATCCTTTTCTCTTACTGGTTTTCTGTATTGTTCCTTGGACAATAATTTATATCTAACACATGTTGAGCAAGTATCATGTGTCTTTGTCAAATCATCCAAAGGCCAGTTAAGCCCCAGTTACATTATTGAGCAAGTAATTTTACTATCCTCTAATAAATGATTAAAGAGTTTATGTATACAGCTCTAGGGGAGCAGACTTGGAGAGTCTATTTCCCTAAATGAACTGGGAGGGGAAAAGTGATGAACAGGGAATAATTTTCACTGAGGAGATGATGCTTGAGCTGAATCCTTCAGGATCAATAGAAATTCTCTGAAGAAATAAAAAGCCAAGCATAAAGAACACAGTGTACAGGGACCCACCGCCTAAACGCTGCATGTTTTCTCCACTAACTACTAAATTACTTTTACAATGAAAGGTAAAAGAGAGAGAGAGAGAGAGAAAACTAATGGCACATCATCAAGCAGTACTCAAATTATTGTGATGTTTGACCAGGCCAAATAACAAATTCCCTCTACCAGACAAATCCCATTATAATATCTATTTCTATTCACAGAAAGAAATGCTAGCATTATTCATATTCTTCTCTTCTCTTAGTCATACAGTGAAGTCATGAGAATGAACACTAATGCGATTACAAGTGATCCCAGCCTTTCCTGTTTGTACATCAAACTCAGTGAGTAGGGCGTTCCCAGGATCATCATTATTAGCAATAAAAGGACTCGTAGGGCTTCTTTTTGACCCTTTTGGCAAGCTATCAGATGCTTAACATTTTGACCCCGCAACATTGATGCAATCGCGTTTGTTTCAGGAAGATTTTGCTAAGATAGCCCGCTATGTTTTATCAGCATGGCATTGTTAAAGCAGGTGTGGCTATACATGTCTGAGACATAACCCTTAAGAGCAGTGGTGAAATGAGAAAAATATGGATGTCAAGTAGGAGAAAGATATGTAGGTCTTGAGATGCAGGGAAGGCAGATATAAAGATTATGAATAGAATAAGATTTGTGTTCAGAGTCAAGGTGAAATATGGAGTAAGAATCATATAGGTAGTAAAGGGAATGAACTCAGATCAAATTATCTTGTCCCAACTAGCAGTAGTAGTGAATATCTGTCATCCTGGCTACTTGGGGCATAAAGTAGGAGGATCACAAGTTAAAGATGGCTTGGAAAAAGTTAACTTAGACCCTATCTCAAAAATGCAAACAAAAAGGCTTGGAAGGCAGGGCACTAGTGGCTCAAGCTTGTTAACCCTAGGTACTCATTTCTGAGGATTGAAGTTCAAAGACAGGAAAGGCTGTGAAACTCTTATCTCCAATAAACCACCAGAAAACTGGAAGTGGTGCTGTGGCTCAAGTGGTAGAGCGCTCGCCTTGAACTGAAGAACTGAGGGACAGTACTCAGTTCAAGCTCCATGACCGACAATAATAAAAAGGCTTGCTTGGAAGCACAGCAATTACAGCTGGGGAACTTGCCTAGCATGAGTTCAACCCTCAGTATCAGGGGGGAAAATGACACCATGTATCATGGAATGATGGAAAATAATTCTGAGGCATTTTTCCTTTAATAAAAACTACCATATTTATTATGCATTAATATCCTAAGATATATTAATACAAGACAATAGATAGCAAATAGAGATGAATGATAAGTAGAACTAGATAGATAGATAGATAGATAGATAGATAGATAGATAGATAGATAGATAGATAGATAGATAGATAGATAGACAGACAGATAGATAGATAGATAGATTAAATGATTTGCTATGGAACTGAATATAAACTAGTAGAATCCTCCTTGAAATTATTACTACTTGATTACTCACTACTTATTACTTGATGAATATTTTTGCAAATAGTAAATAAGAGCACAAAAATGAATGCGTTCAGCAAGATTAATACCTGAATAAAATAATTTAAATAAATTCATCTTAGTTCTGAGATGAATTTTAAAAGTAGAATGGGCTTTATCTTTATCCCTACCTTTGAGTGAATCCCTTCCATTTCTACTTATGAATAAAAAGAAACAAAGAAAAAAATGAAAACAACTAATGATGAAGATTCTAAAATAAATCTTGCACACATTGCTTCCTGCAATGGAAAGAAGAAAGAACTGAATTAATGAATCTGCTACTTAAAGTGCCTTAAAAAATAAATACCTTTGGGTAGTTCTTATGGTTTTAGTTTTTACAGTATTTATTGTTCACTCAATGCCAGAGCTTGTGGCATCTGCTAGAAATGTAATAAACAAAATCTACAGAGGTGACAATTTCATAGAACATGGAGTCAGGTCTCAAAATAATTTCATGGATGTACACTGGAGATGCCTTGAAGAGTTGGGAATATTCTGAATGACAGTCCATAGCAGGGACATAGCTAATTAATGAGCTCAGTGGGCTATCCTGAGAAAGAGAAAGACACTTAGGAACACATCCCAGGAGATCTTGAAGTTGAGGTTATACAGAAGAAACGAGTGATATTTTTTTCAGAGAGAGAGAGAAAAGCACAATGAAAAGCTCCAAGGGAAGTTTGTCTAGCTCGTAAAATCAGAAGATCAACAAAGCCATGGAGGAAACACATCATAAGAGGGAATCAAGGCCCCTGTGGTACCTCTAATGCCTTGTCTGTGACGTTTCAGATGATAAACAATTGCCTCATGTTGGCCTCTAAAAAATAAACAAGGCTGCAAGGCTATCTATACATATACATTGTGTCTATTTGCCTCATAGCCCATGTTGTTGTTGTTGTTTAACATACAGTGATTAATATAAAATGATACTGGAGGCTAGAGATAGCAGACACCACTGGTTTCACCCACCTTAAAATGAGCACACATAGAGCATCCAGTTTCTCCTAACTCCACAGAGACTCCCTGTCAACTTCTTGTATAAAACCAGTGGCTGCCTATCTTCCATGACAGCTCAAAAGCATTTGTCATAGAGGATCACGACTTTTCTGAAATGCTTCTCTTGGTTTATGACATGTGTGCAACCCTGATTTTTTTTCCTCTGGTTTTATCAGCTACCCTTCCTCATCTCAACACTTGTTCTCTTTGGCTTCCATTCTCAAGATTGCAATGCAGTCAGAGCTCAGAATATAGCTTCTCTCCAGAGTCTTTTGCCACTGCGACTGGTTTCTCATAGCTCCAGATCAATAGGTAACAATTCTATGTCTCTGCTCAGATGGAGACTTTCCATAGATGGCTCACCCCTACGGCAGCTACAGCTAACTTCCCCCTGCAACAGAAGATCTAACTTTTCAAGGGATAGCTTTACATCTTTGAGCCCCACAGGCCCACAGGTGAGTGACCCTGCCTTCACCAAATATTCCCCTACATAGCAGCCTGAGCCCTCTGCTAACCTGCAACTGAAGCAAGCCAATCAGATCATCCTTCTGAAACCACCGGAGGCTGACTCTCCACCCTCACCTTGTAACCAAGGCCTACCTCTCTCAGTCTCTTAGCATAAATGAGGCACAGTTTAATTCTCCCAAGTGTCTTGAAATACATATGAGTCCAACTCTACATAAGGAAACCTACATTCACTCTGTTCCTGAGTGCAAAACCTGTGTGAGCCCCGTGGCACACAGTGTCTGTCTGCTGTTGTATTTGTGAGTAATAGTCACAGCTGGCAACCTCATCTGTCCAGTGTCAAGTATGGTGCACCTGACTTTCTCTCCTCCAGTTTAAGGGATAATATCTCTCCTTCACCACTGGAGTAAAAAGGAGACAGTTGTGTTCCCCTTTCCCCCATAATCATTTTTTCTTCCTCCGAGGTTCTTCTCAAAATACCATCCAAGACATTAAGAGGGAAGCTATGATGATTCGTTCTTAACACATCTAATCATCTGAAAATCCTTTCAAACTCTGACTCAAAGACAGGACTCAGGCTCTCTGGTTCTCTATCTGCACTACCTTCTGTGAACAGCAAATCCTTAGATAGACTCTAAACCTTTACAGTCCACAGGCTGTTCCTGAGCTTTTCTACTCAAGGCTAGTGCTCTTCCACTTGGAGCCACAGCGCCACTTCCAGTTTTCTGGTGGTTAACTGGAGATCAGTTGGAGTCTCATGGACTTTCCTTCCTGGCTTGGCTTCCAACTGCAGTCCTCTTATCTCAGCCTCTTGAGTAGCTAGGATTTCAGGCGTGAGCCACCAGCCTGGCTCAGCCTTTTTACTTTTAGAACAACCAATTCATTATTCACAGGATAGCCAGTTCAAAACCTCTAGGAGTTTTCCATCATACTTAAAATATGAATTCTTCCCAGGTTTCAAAGTCTTAAATGATTTGATGCAGCCCATCTCCTATATTTTCATCTTGCCTTGGTTCACATCAACTACTGTGTTAAACACATTCATCTTCTGTTGCTAGAATTTGATAAGCTTATTTTTCCTTGGGGGCTTTAACATTAGCTGTTCTTTCTGCCTGGAAACAGCTTTCTTCCGATCTTGTCATGGCTGGCTTACTACCATCATTCACATCTCACTTGAATTAAGTGAGATGTATTTCCTAATCTTCCAACCTTGCATATAATCTTCTCCTTTTTCATAAATTTATTGCCATATTTTATCTTTATGGATTCACTCATTTCCTTGATACTCACGCCCACACCCACCTCTCAGATGGGAAATGGGTTGTGATTCACCACTGAAATCTCAGTATCTACAACCATGTTAGCTACCAATGGAAAATTAATACCCAACAGAATGAAACAAAGTAATGTAATTATGAAAGCATTAATTCCTAGGCTATTTATACATCTCTTTTTCTGTGTGATCATTCACAACCTTAGTTTTCTTCCATTTGATGAGAATAGTAACAATTTCATGGAAATTAAAAGAATATTAGCTTTAGTCAAGTGCCAGTGACTTACATCTGTAATCCTAGATACTTGGGCAATTGAGATCTGAGATCATGGTTCAAATCCAGTCCAGGCAGGAAATTCTGTGAGATATTTACCTCCAATTAACTACCAAAAAAGCCA
The DNA here is from genome assembly GCF_019054845.1 of Dipodomys spectabilis. Lineage (NCBI taxonomy): Eukaryota > Metazoa > Chordata > Mammalia > Rodentia > Heteromyidae > Dipodomys > Dipodomys spectabilis. Next base: position 5,511,875 of record NW_024870974.1, read on the forward strand.
GAAGTGGAGCTGTGGGTTAGAGAACAGAGCACTAACCTTGAGCAAAAGAATCTCAGGGACAGGTCATGGGTTTAAGCCAGCACACACAAAAAAAAGAATATGAGATGTAACTTCCTAGAATACAGCACCTGTAAAAATTAAACAAACATTGTTCTACCCGCTTCAGCTTCTTATAAGACAACACATACCAGAGAAAAGTAAAATCAAAATCCCAAACTCCAATTCACTCAACTCCCTCCATTACTGCATGGGTTTGTTTATGTATTTGTTTGTTCTCAGAAGATGGAACAGAATGGTATATCCTCCTTTGTTATACCTTGGTCAAAATCTATTTATTAAGGTATCACACAAAAAAACTATAAAAAAGGAGCATGTAAGAAAGGAAGTCTTCTTTTCACAAGTTATTTGAGCTTTAATCTGTTTATATTAAAACATTTCTTCCAAATGCCTCAACATCACATCTTGTCTTCATTAATATATCACAAGTAGAGATTACAATGTGAGCTTCCTTTGGCTTTTCCCTCTGTCTTTCTGAAGAGGGAAATGTATCACAAAGAGAATGATAAAAGAACCATGGCTGGCTTTATATTGTTTCAATTTTTGTCTTGTTACTTGCATTTCACATGTAAATCATATTTACAAGACTATAGGTGACTTGGAGCTGAAAACTACACCATTAATTTTGGAATTTTTCAGTGCACTTAGACTAGAGAAAGCATTTAATCATGGCTTCTTAATAGGTGGGTGGGTTGACTCCCACAATAGGAAATAACAATGTCATGCACAATCTAAGAATATATTCACCAATAGAAATGTTGACAAGGATAAAAGTTCATATAGCACAGTCTATCATTTAATATTTTTACAAAGATATTTCTGGATTTGTGAAGGCAAAATCCCATTTTCCAATTGTAACCAACACTAGCCCATAGGAATAAAACACATTTCCTATAAAACATAAAATATCTACCAGTAAACTTTTACTGCACAAAGAAACACTCACAAATAGCTTTAAAAGCAGCTAAAAGTAGCAGTTTATTAGTTCTCCTTGCTGCTGGTAGTTTTTCTATTCTGGGCTCATCTCAGCTGAACTCAGCTAGACCTTTATTAAATGAAACATAGTCTCTATAAAAATGGATAATTTACTTGTCTTTGGTTTGTAGTAGAAGGAGGAAGAAGGGAAGAGAAAGCAGAGGAAACAACCAGCTACTGAAACTTTTATTAATAATGTTTCTTATTTTTATTAACAATTTTTCACTTGAATGCTTTGTAATGGTATTGACCTTATACATAGACGTGTAATATTCCAGGACTTTTTACAGAAAGATCAAACAGACATAAAAGGCTGCATAATCTTAACATATATACACAAATGTATATATAGGTGGATTTATATGTGCAAGTACTTAGTAATAGTTTTGAAAATGTCTTTAAGAACAATGAATATTGAAATAAGTCATTATCTATCACAGTTGACCTCTTTCTCTCATTAAAAAAATTAAGCCAGGTGCTGGTGGTTCACACTTTTAACCCTAGCTATTTAAGAGACTGAGATCTGAGTCTGAGAATCCAGGTTCAAAGCAAGCCCAGGCAGTAAAGTCCATGAGACTCTCATCTCCAATTAACTACCAAGAAAGCCAAAAGTGGAGCTGAAGTGGTAGAGGTCTATCCTCGAGCCAAAAAAGCTCAGAGACAGCACTCAGGCCCTGAGTTCATGCCAAGAAAATTAAAAAAAAAAATGAATATTAGCGAGAGCCTCTTTATATAGGACATGATTGTAAAACATGAGAGAATTCAGAGATGGTAGATCAAGGTGTAGCCTATCTTCTGAGCCCAGATTCTTCTGAAGCTCAGAAGATTATATAGTTTTGATTGAGAGATTTAGGAGTGGAGCTTAGGGGAAACACAGCTAGAAAACATAATCATTTAGAAGGGAAGTGTCTATTTTTAGCAGTTAATGATTTTTAGTAAACATTGGCTATTTAGAGGGCTGGAGAAACATAGCACCCATAGACTGTCCCGTTTTCTCTTTCTGTGCTACGTTGTTATTTCAGTAAGAAATATTTGAAATTTAAAGAAAAGAAAGAAATATTTGAAATTTACACAGCGTGAGAAAGAGAACAAAGTGAAAGATACCAGATAATGTAGACTACGCAATAGAACCAACACTTTTATGGTAGTTTGTAACATTCCTTTCAACAGGCTTTATAGAGAGATTCAATTTCCTTAGAATCCATTTTTTATAAACAGTTGAATAATTCAAGATTTCACATACAGAGACAGCTTTGACACCGTTTATGCCTCTTAATTGGTCAAGCTTCTGTGTGTCTAAAGAAGATTCTTCTTTCTTAGAAGCAACAAACACCACACAAAACGATTACTGAACACTTCAAAACCCCAATGAAAATACTGAGAAAAATAAATGAATAATGCTTAGGGATTTTTCTAAATCAATCTTTAAGCTCAGTTTATCATAAATATTTTATTCCATTATCTCCAGTCAGGATAACTGCATTGATCTTGGACAACCACAGGAAAAAAAAGAGATATAATTTCTAATTGGTCATCTCTTTTACATTTAAAAAGATACCATCTTAATCATTTTCTCCCAATATGACTATAAACATGATTTATATTTACTAAACATGTAAATATAGACAAAATAATATTAGTAATAAGTGATAACCTGAAGATTTAACATATAGTATTTTTTGCATAAAGTGTATGCTTATTTATGTAGCTGAGCACTGGTGGCTCATGTGTATAATCCTAGCTACTCAGCAAGTTGAGATCTGACGGTTGCGGTTCGAAGCCAGCCTCAGGCAGGAAGAGTCTGTGAGATTCGTGACCATTTAACCAGAAGAAAGCCAGAAGAGACGCTGTGCCTCAATTGGCAGAGCACCAGTCTTAAAAGGTCAAAAGAGAGCAAACAAAAAACAAAAAAAAAATAAAACATAAATCGACTGTAACAGTGTCTCTCAGTTACTGTCTGTCATCTTTCTGATGTTCTCACTGTACACATCTCACTTTGCTACAATTGCTGCATGAAAGCTCTTAAATTTTTAAATCTTATCTATGCTCCCATATATTTTGTCATCAGCCCAATTTGGCAGTGCCAGTTCATGGCCTAACCGATCCATTTTTCAGAGGATGGTTAGGACACCCCAATAATTTTCAACACTTGCAGTGAAAACAGGTTTGTTTTCATCATAAAGCCTAAGCTGTTTGCTTTTCTAGAATCACTTTCTCCGATGAGTATAGCAGGCCAATCAGAGGGAGTCTAGTGTGTGATGGATTTTATTGCCACTCTGATGTAAATGTTTGTGTAGTCTGAAATGTTTGAGAACTTTCTAAAATAGAGATTTAGAGTAAAAACAGGTACTTGATCAGAAATAAACTCATTTTGCCTGTACTTCAGCTGTCTTCTTAGTAGCTATCTTTTGTTATACTTAGAACAATATGTATAACAGAATTATCCTATAATAATTATCATACAATAATATCTTAAAGTAATATGTATGGCTGAATTATCTTACCATAGTTCCTCAATTTTCTCTTGTACCTTCTCAGGAATAAGATGGATAGTCTTCCAATATGATCTTGTTTTGCAAAAACAGTTTCAAAGTTTTTTAACTTTTTTGAAACTTTCCTCAATTGTAAATTATGTAAACCATGATCTATTATTTAAAAATTATTATCTACATTATTACTTTAAAATGATTTTATTAAATCAGTGACTTTAAAAGAGAGGAGCCTACTACAAAGAAGCTGGAAGAAAATTGTTCAAAATATAAAAAAGTTATCTTTCTCTTAGCTTTAGAGACATGAATAATTTATCTCAATATCATGTATCATGTCATACACTAAAAGAGTTTCAAAAATATTATGACACCAGCTAAGCCGCAGTAACGTTTTGAAACTATTTAGCTTTAAAATAAATAGACTGTAGTACCTGTTCAAAAGCCAATATACCACAAAGAAGTTGCTTTTTCATTTTTTTGTAATTCTTGAGAATGAACCCAGAACCTCACATTTACAAAATAAGAACTCTTAACACTGAGCTATATTCCAGCCCCATTGTACATAATTTTGACAGGATGAGGAGCAAAAAGAATATTGACTTACTATTAATGGAAATACAAACTGATATAATCACAGTGAAACTGAAGTTTTGTGTGTGTGAGTGTGTGTGTGTGTGCCAGTACTGGAACTTGAACTTGACCACAGGGCTTGGGCACTATCCCTTAGCATTTTTTGCTCAAGGCTGGCACACTACCACTAGAACCACAGCTCCATCTCCAGCTTTTTGGTGATGAATTGGAGAGGAGAGCCTGTGTACTTTCCTGCTTGGGCTGGCTTCAAACTGTGATCCTCAAATCTCAATCTCCTGAGTAGCTAGGATTGCAGGCATAAGCCTCCAGTTCTGAGTTTCCTATAGAAGAGCATAAACCATTGACACACATTCTGTAATTTTCACTCCTGGGCATTAACCCAAGTGAACTAAAATGAAACGTTTACACAATGACTTGAATACAAAGTTATAGCAACTTCATAATTTTGCTAAACTGGAAGTAGCCAACAAGATATCCTTTCGTGTGTGAATAAGGGGGAAGCTTCAAAATCATGGAACAAGCTACCACTTACAAGATGTATCAATTTTAATTGAACTTTTCAAGCTAGATGAAATCATACTCAAACTCAATGTATTATATATAATTCCACTTATGTGACTTCTTGGAAAGATTAAAAAATACTCATATATGTAATATGTATGTATGTATATTTACATGTATTATATTTATGTATATATTTACATATTTATATATGTGTTATATAGAACTATAAAGTATATAAGTAAAGTATATGCTTTATACTTACATATACAATTATATATGTATACTTACATGTAAGCACATACTTAAATATATATTTATATACTTACATATAAGTATACACAAACACAAAAGTGTATATGTATACTTACATAACTATATTTATTTAATTATACATACTATATGTAAATATGTACTCACATACACTTACATATAAGTATATATACATTTAAGTATTCACATCACATATACATATTTACCTATATACTTACATGCACTTATATATTATACTTGTATATCTATAAGTATATATAAGCATATAGTATAAGCTTCTACTTATATGCTTATACATTGTTACATACTTAATAATTTATACTTAATTATACATTTTATACTTAATAAATACAAATAGAGAGTGTAGATCCAGTGATGCCCAGTAACATTGGGCTTACCCAGAGCCCAGATCTTGTTTTTAAAAGCTTCCTTTAAATTGATCAGGGCCCCTTGAAGAAATGGCTGAAGGTAAGGGTAGGAGAGGGAATTTTTAAGGTAGATATGGAAAATTTATAATTTCAGAAAATATATTATTCCATTTAAAAGAGTTCCTATTGGCCAGAGATGAAATAATTTGAGCTATCAAATAAATACACTATGATTATAATTTAAAGGTTAAAATAACTACTCATGAACCTACACTGATATAAGCAAATGAAGAAATAAATATATAGCAGAAGGGAGAAATCTCCCTTAAAAAATAATTTCAAGCAATGAATGTGAAGGAATGAAGGAAGTTTACCTTTAAAATATCTTCATCACTGCCCTAAGCAAGATCTTCTTATGAAAGTTAATTTTAAAGAATACTTACATATCTCTCTGAATCTATTCATCATCATTTGAATAGCTTCTCAGAAATATCAGCTGTAGTGATGGTTTATATATAGATTTATGCCTACAAATATTAGATACTTCTCTTTCTAGGAGATGGGACTGATTCTGGGCTGTACTTAACAATTTGCCCCTAAGGAATAAATAATGGAAAGAAAAAATATTAACTCTACAGCAAGGAAACCTGGCAAAGTACCACCTTCAGCAAGTGATCAAGTTCAATATGATCAGTGTAAGCCATGTTGATCTGATGAACACTGACACAGATGATGAGAGTCCCTCAGCCTGTGCTATTCCCCCACATCACAAACTCTCTGTAAGTTTATGAAATAGCTGCCCAATACTCTTCAGCAAGGGTCAAGGTCATGAAAGCATAGGGGATAAACTGTCACAAAGTAGAGAAAACTAAGGAGACATGACAGCTACAAGCTTAGCCTGATCCTAGAACAGACAAAAAAGACATAGTGGAAAACTGAACATTTCAAAATGGCTTATAGTTCAGTTACTACTATTCAGTTACTACTAATATATAATATTAGTTTCTTAGCTTTGATAAATATACCACAAGATGTCACATTTAGTGGAAGCCGTCTGTTATTATCACTCTGCTTTTTAAATGCATATAAAATTAGTTCATATAAGATAGCTTAAAAATGATGTCTTTGGTAATAATGAATGGTAAACAATTATAATGGTAAAGGTAAAAATCTGATCTATAAATATTCATGGAATGTAGGAAAATAAGTATCTTCACTTTTGAACAGAAAATAACAGGCTAAAAACCTGATAGATAAATGGACTTATCTGACTTACATTATCTAAATTAGGTTTGAATTTCTCTGCACATTTTTATTATGAATGAAGTTTTAGAATCATTTTGTATTTCCTTAGAAAATTCAGGCATAGAGTCAGGCTTGGATTTAACTAATTCCTTCACAAGATCTCTTAACTCTGATCTTACATGTCTAGTGAAAAGATAGTACAAAATGAACAAAAATGCCATTTGTTGTAACTTTTAATCACTTAATCATCCAGGACCAATTTTTCACAGAAATAAAAATTTTGTATTAAAGTTTTTCATGTAGCTTTATAACTGTTGATATGAATTTTGATAGCAGTTTTAATATTCTGTATCATGTTTTTCATGAAGTTAGTAAACGATAACATGTTACTAGTAGAGGTCTCACTTATTTTCCTTTTTTTTAAAAAAAGCTAGTATTTTATTTTTTTATCATATCAAAGCATCAACTGGTATTTTGTGAGATCCTGAGTCCAAACACCATAGTATTTGCTTTATCTCTATTGTCTTTTTGAGGTTTTACAAATATGCTATGATGTTGGTGCTATTTCTAGCATTATTTTAAGAGAGGGAAATAAGATTTAGTTAGGACAAACAGCACACATAAAATAATGCGGCCAATCATTAAACAAGAGAAGGGAAAAGTACTTAACTTGAGCCTAGTTGGAGGGCTTTATTTTTCATCAACATGCTCTTTTGTGAAACAAAAAGACATTAACTTTCCTTCAGCAATATTCTGAATGTTTTATGTGCAATTAAACTATGTGCAAATATACATTTTTCTTTTTGCATATGAAAAAGTAGGTTGCAAAATGCCAAAATAAGGATACAGGATGACCCATTGTAACAACGAGATATACTAGACACTATGTTGAAAATGAACTTTACAGCTTTGTGGGGGGGGGGAGGAGTTGGGGAGATGGGGAAGAAAAGGAAAGTAGGGGAAAAACAAAGGAGGGGGTAACGATGCTTGATAGGAAATGAACTCATTACCTTGCTCATGTAAGTGTAACCCTTCCGTACAGTATCTTTTAAAAATATATGTTAAAAAAAAGGGAAGAAAAAGAAAAAGTAGGTTACTTTTACATAACCTGAAGTTGATTCAGTATGATACCATTAAATAATCACAGCTCTGAAAAGTTCCCCTGTACATTGACAGTATGAGAGCCACAGTAATGAGACCACCCATACCATGGTAGCAGACCAGTCAGTTTCCCTAGTGGTAGCCATTCTCCTAGTTATTATGAATAGAGCAGCCAAATGTGGCTGCCTAACCTATGGAACTGTAAAGTAACTTAACTGATTCTAAAACAATCCAGGACCTAAGAAGAAGCTATACGGTCCATAAACTTTTCCCACGCCATGATACTCATTGAATTTAATTACAATAAATACTTACATTTCTAGGGTATTTTAGAAAGTTCGCCCAATATTCTATGTTCCTAGAGGACAGCTACACCTAATTATCCAGATATATGAGAATGGTAACATATAGAACAATTTGGATGAATGTATAAAGACTTAAGCCTCAAGCCCTTTTCATTTGAAGTACTGTTAAATTTATAGGTTTATGTCATCTTTTGTTACAAAGTAGAAATATCTTTTTTATTGTTTTGAAAGTATGTTGACACATTATCTTGCTTTATTCTCACAAGGTTCCTATGACAGAGCCTAGACAGCTATTATGATTCCTTTATCACAAATGAGAAAGCAACAGATTTTTTAAATGACAAGTGACTTGCTTAATATTCAGCTTTTGTTTTAGAGTTGATGGTGTCTTCTGCCTATAGTTCTCTAAACTCTGCATCAGATCTGAGTAAAATCAATTACCGTTTCTTTCACTAGTTTCTACTTCAATCAAATATGCTATTTATAACCATGTGTGGCTAATGAAAAAATAATCAATGCTTACTCAAGAACATTTATTGAATTCTACAAACAAGTTTCATTGTTAAGAATTCAACAAGCTCTTATGGGGGGGGAGGGGTGAAAGTTAAAGAATATGTATAGGTATATTTGAAATTGCTAACTAAATAAATCAAATGTGCTTAAATGGGCAAAGCTATTCAAAATCTTCAAGGGAAATTAAGCATCTGAGAGAGAAATTCATGTCTGTGGATACGATTGTCTTTGTAACAGGTAAAGTCTGAAAACTATTTTAATCACAGATTTAAGTCTGCATCCTGAGACAAAGCTTCTATCAGAAGCTTTCTAGTGACCTGGGAACTAGAAATAGTCTGTGCAAAGAGAAACCTTCCATTTACTTTCTAATACATATTACCCTAACAGTTATAAGCATTTATAACATTTATAAGCAGGCAAAAATATGTCACAGTCAAGTAATGACTACTAAAACAGACTTGTCACAGATGGCAAAGCATCAAGGTAAAGGTGACTTGCAGCGTGATTGAGCATCATCTGTGGAACCTCCAGCAAACACAACAGGTTTTCAGGGACTCGCTTTGCAAAGGTTTACTCAGACTCATGAATGACTCATTGGAAGGGGAGGGGCCAGATCTGTAGTTCAGAGGCAAACTTCTCTCACTGACGTAGTGAGTGCCCTTCCTGAAAGGCCAAGGAAGAATATTTGTGTTCTTAGTTCCTATGGGTTTTTTTTTCCTGTGAAAAGAGTATCCAGATAGTTCACCAGGCTTGAGAAATGTTTTTCTGAATAATCAAATATCCTAAGCTAGGTCAGATATTTTTAGTCAGTAATGACTAGGAAACAGACTAGGTTTGAAAAGTTCTTACAAACAAAAAAATCACACCAAAGTCAAACAGAAATGGAATACTTTAATCATCTATTATAATAGGGAATACTTGACTAGAAAGCAGTCTGTACTGAATTCTAATGAAGAATGGGAAGAGTTTTAAACACTAAAGTAAAAGGAGGAATGGCTAGTATATCTGCTAATAACCTTGTGCTAAAGGAAAGCAAGCTTTCTCTTGTCTTTGGCACAGGAGATAGTTTCATATAGTCTCACTGAACTTGGGCTCCTACTCTACCACAGAAACTAGGATGTAGGGTCATTATCTTCCTGATGATTACATGTCAATGGAAAACACTAAGCTCATTGAGGAAGACACTACTACTGGGCAGGAAATGAGTTCGGATGTTTAAAGAAAAAGGAGAGAGAAAGCATTTAAAAGAGTGTCTTGAAGGGAAAGGGAAAGAACTTACAATTACAAGAGTTCTAAAATAAAGGCTCTAAAAAGAAAAGGAGCAGAGAGGTCTCTATGGTTGATCCATACAAATCTGTAAAGGCAGGGGAGTAGCAAAGTGATCAGGTCTTAAAGGCAAGAAGTCTGCCTGAAGTTAAGTCAAGCTAGGAAAATGTCCAGATTGTCTTGATCACTACAAAGTCCGTAAGAAACACAAAAGATGCATTTACAAAAAAAAAGTAAGGAAGGAAGGAAGCAAGGAAGGAAGGAGGAAAGAAGGAAGGAAGGAAGGAAGGAGAGAGAGAAGGAAAGAGAGAGAGAAAGAAAGAAAGAAAGAAAGAAAGAAAGAAAGAAAGAAAGAAAGAAAGAAAGAAAGAAAGAAAGAAAGAAAGAAAGAAAGAAAGAAAGAAAAAAGAAAGAAAGAAATCATATTACTTTTCTCACTTTTTCTCAAGATTCCTGTGCTCTAAAATTTCTTTCAGGGAGCTCCAATGTCAAAATGTGCACATTTTGTGTCCATTTCTCCTCACTTTCTTATCCCTGCATGTTGTTTTCCTATTCTTCTTTGGCTCTTCAAAATGGGAGGGTCTGCATTTATAGCAGCAAGAAAACAACCTGTCATCAAGCCCCAGCTGGAACCTTGAGGCGAGTTAGTTACTTTCAAGTACTTCCCATCTACCTCTGTATTTCTTGCTTTCTCGTGCCCTTGATCTATCCACATTGCAATCTCTTCTAGCTAATTTATATCCTCTCCTTCCCAGAACTACCATTCTCTTGCTGATGGGACCTTTACCTCATTTTAATGTAAGTATGTAGCATCTCATCCTATTTTCAAGAAACTTCTCTCTCATATGAAACATCTTATTCTCAGCCCACTCTCCCTCCCACCTCACCTCTTTGCCCTAACTATATAAACCTGCTCCCTTCTAATAATATCTGACTCAAAACCACTTAAAAGAAGCTTTCAATTCTCTATTTTATCATGAGGAGATACGTTCATCTTTTTCTTGCCAAAAAAAGTCTCATTCTCATTGCATTTGATATTTGCCCAAAACATTCCTTTCATTGGAACATCTCAGAATTGAGCTGTACTATGTGACTCACATCTTACCACCGTTCACCATCACCAGATAACTTCTACTTGCTTACATCTCCTGAAATGAGGGCTTTGACATCTGGAAAAATACTTCTCCTTCCTAGTCATTTCTGTTCTTATTTTGAACACAATGTACATAAGGACAAATATCTAATAAACTTCACTCCCATTTCCCTCCAATGAAATACTATTTAATATCTATGGTCATCTTCTAACATCTCTTTCCTAATTAGAAATTTAAAAGTATATTTTCCCCCCACCACAATCTTCTCTATCCACAAGTCTAGCACCCTCTCTCTTCCCATTAACTTTCCATAAAATCTTATTACTTCTTTGCATAAACTGGTCCTAGGAACCGAATATGCAAAGGTGTTCTCCTGGCCTGTTAATTTCCTGTCACATTTACACTTCTGTCACACCTGTTTCCTAAATCTCTATCACTTCAACTATAAATGACCTAGGTACCAATGAGAAATCCTCCGATTGTTAGTTCTGTCCTTATGCCATTTACTTGTACTTATTGGCCTTTAGTTTCCTCATGTATAAAACAAGGAAGAAGTTGAAAATATTATATTGAAAACTCCACAGAAAATGTGAAGCTGACCCAGAACTAAAGTGTTGTTGACCATCATTAGCTATGAGAATCTCCAAAGTACATTCTCTCTGGAACTAAAGGATGCTAGAGAAAATCATCATGATGAGTTACCACTGTAGGGCTGAGGTTTTTGCCCACAATTAAATATCCAACATTGATGGATTATCATTTTTCTTATTATTATTCATTGCTCTTCACGATCTTTCTTTGTAACTACCCCAAATTGTAGCCGTCTCCTCAAATTTTCTTTCTGCACTCACTGTTCTTTGCTTTTGCAAATATTCTTCAAGGACAGAACTTAAAGAATCTCTCTGCTTGATCAATGTTTTGTCAGACTCCTGAAGCCATGCTTAGTCCCTGATGGGCATTTTCCTTGTGAAAATCCAATTAAATCCAATTCACTACTAAGTTAAGTTAGCAAGAATCCTCCCACACTCACCCTCAATATCTAATTAACCTGAAAAGCCAATCAATCTCCTCAAATCTCTCTCCCTCCCCCCCCTCTCTCTCTCACACACACACACCCACACCATACCACAAGCCATCACCCTGGGATCTTAGCATACTTCTAAGTCAATTGAACAAAAAATGTCTTTATCACTGATGTTTTCTTTTAGTAATTTCCATCCTCTGGCTGCCACCTGGTTTGTTGGCTATTGATTTCCAGTTGCCTGTGCTGTACTTCGGATTGAGCTTAATCTTTTTGCTCTGCTCCAAGTCCCCATTCAGTGGTCTTCATCCCTGTTACACTGATCCTGAGTAGTCTTTCTTTACCATGCTAAGTAAATACAATTGTATTTTTTTTTTCTTAAAGAAAAAAAAAGGCTTCAGGCTGGGATTGTAGCAGCTCTTTCACTTACCTGTATTGGCACACATCCAATTGTGGAAAGATTTAGTAACCATCTGTTATGTGACAGACATTTGAGATGCAATGGATAACAAGAATGGATGTTCTTTACTCTCGGATCATATGCTCTACAAGAACCAATCACTGAATAAATTACAACAGATTTTCCACATGCTACAATGGAGACAACTTTCTCTGAGAGCATAAAACGTCGCTTCTGAATCATTGCCATCTAAATGAAGAAGTTGACAAACATCATGTGGAGCTGAGAGAACCACACATATAAAATCCCCAGAGAAAGAATAAAAGACTAAACCCAGTGAATCAGAATCTGGGTAAGATCTGACAGGGGTAAGAGCGCCATGGCTCCACAAGAAGCTCTTCCCCGCTCCCTCCCTTGTTACTGGCAATATGGCACCTTCTATTTCCCAACCTTCCTTATAACAAAGTGTGAGTCTATAAATAACATGCTTTCCGTTGAATTGAGAGCAGAAATACAGACAACTTCCAAGCCTTAACCACGAAACAGAAACCATGTACGTCATTTGATGGCCTTTATTCCACTTTTGGGATGGCTGTCATGCTATGCCCAGCCTTCAAGCCAAGAATTAAAGACCGCAATGCTCATGAGTGCTGGTGATCAATGGCTGAGTACTGTCTCCCCTGAAACATCTACCAGGACTTTAATTAGATCAAAAGAAATGAATTCTTGCTGAGCTTGATGGGACATATCTGTAATCCCAATACTTGAGAGGCTGATGCAGAAGGATCCAGAGGTCAAGGAAACTGTATTAAGTAGTGAGTTGTAAGCTAGCCTTGCCACATAGAAAGACCCTGTCTCAAACACACACATGCATATACAGGGAGAGAGAGAAATCGAAGTTATTTTTTAAAGTTTGAACTCTTGCTTTTTGGAGGTCCATTTTCTTAGAAGTGACTTCATTTGTTCTACCTGGAGAAGTAAGAAAGACATATATCCTGTAAAACTTGTAGGCCATAACAAGAATTGGAAGCAACTGGTGAATGTACAATTAAGAGCAAGACCAGGATATCTAATATATTTACAGTTAGAACAACTGGATGGATAGTTATGTGATCTGCTAACATATAACATGTAAAGAACAATGTAGTAACAAGTCTAAAAAGCAAGATCATCGGTTCAGTTTATCACAGATTTAAGATACCAATGAGTCATTCAAGTTCAGATGTCTAATAAGTACATACTCATACAGGTAAAGGGCTCAAAAATACATTTCCAGCCTTGCTTTTTTTTTGCTGTTTATTTTTTAAGATGGAATCTAGCAAACTTCTCTGCCTGAGCTGACCTCTTAAGTACAATCCTCCAGATCTCAGCCTCTTGAGGAGCTAGAATTACAGGAATGAGCCACAAGCTGTCTGAAAGTTTGTGATTATCCACTGAGAAGGGTGGATAACAAATACTAATAGAATTTTATTGAGCAGCACTTCCTTATCTTTCTGTCTTCCCTTTTATAACATGAATTTAGTTCAAATAGCATTTTCCCGCCATTGAAATTTGAGTTTGTTGAGATTTACTATTTCTTATTCATCACCCATGTATTTTTTTTCTGTTCTGTTGTAACAAAACACAAAAATTAAACTGCTTTTGGAAAAATTAAAACATTGCCCCTAACTCAACTTTCATATTCTTGTGTTAATATCTTGTCATTCAGATGCAAATTTTAAGTAACTGGAAACATAAAAATACATTTTTTTTACCTGTATTTATATTCCCACTTTGTTTCAGCCAGTTTCTGGATACAATGTTCAGTTCAGTACAACACCTTACATCCCAGTACTTTTCCAGTTTTAGGAAGGACACGGCAGATGCTAGATTTGAGAGACGACACCACGCTATAGCTTGTGAGAAAGACAGCTAGGCTTTGAGTAATTACCAGCTCTTTTTTTGATACCATCTTCCCTTACAGAGGTCAATATGTTGTGTCCTCTGCTCTCACTTTCCCCATGCAAGAAGCCAACAATGCTAAAGTCCAGGTAAAGATATTGGTGACTTAAAATGTTTATTGAGAAGAGCCCCATCTGCTCTGCCTGGGGGTAACAAGGCTTCTCTCTAAATGGAAAACTACCCAATAGTGGAATTCTGGACACTGCATTTTGGAGCTGGAATTCTTTTTTCTGTGCTTTTTAAAAATGCAATTGTATTTATTATTATGAATAGCACCTATTCAACCTACAGATTAATGTGAATGATGGTGAAATTTCCATATTTGCCTACATTGTGCATTGATCTTTGGAGCAGACTCCTTGGCACCTATCAATTGCCTTCCTTTAAAAGAATGCAAAGCTAGACTTCAAGTTCAAATCTTCAAGGGCACAAGTAGAGTTAACACTTCCATCTCATTGTAGAAACATGTCGTTTAGCTAGGCCTCTCTTTTATCATTATATGTGGATAATAACTTGGGACTGCCACTTACGTACATATTTTTTGTTTCATAATTTACATGGATTATACATTTTTATAAATCACGATTTGTCCTTTTTTTCTATTTTTCAATTGACTCTCACTATCTTTCTCCTTAGGTTTTACTAAGGACTTTAGCAGAAATAATTTTTGTTTCTCAACTTTCCATATTCTTTGCTCTGTACTTTAGTACATCCTGGAATTTAGCTTTAATAAGAATTGCAAACTTCTACATCTGTTTCTAAATTGCATTGCCTTCTCCCAGGTGTGATGGAAGAAGGTATTAGCTGGTATTACCTTCATTTCAAGTTATTTGCTGCATTTAATGGATACTTAAAGTGGTTTGGTTGTACATTTCACGAACTGAGAGCAAATATTTCTGGGTGGGACATAAAAAGGAACAAATATTAGCTATATAATAATTTTAATATATTACAATGTTAACATTTTGGACCCAGTAACAACTAGTAATAACTTTAATTCATATTCATTTAAATTACTCTAAAAAAATGAAATCAATTTCAAAGATAATGCACCTGACACATACCGCAATGGTGCTCACTAAACTCTAAATTTGTAACAGAGCATTCAACTGCTAATAACCAAGAATTGCCTATGTGCTGAACAGAGAAATGCCTGGCCAAAAGTATCCCCACCCCAGTACTCCAAATCTGTAAAGGAGAAGTTACTACATATTATGTAAAGAACTGTCTCTCCCAGATTCACACGTTAAAAAGCCCAAACTTCCAATGGGCCTTTAGGAAAATAATTAAGATTAAATAAAGTTTTTAAAAAATGGGGCTGTATTCTGACAGGATAATATCTGTACTTTTGAAGTCAGATCTTTCTGTCTCTGCTTCTGTCCCTCTCTGTTTCTCTGTCTCTGCCTCTGCCTCTGTCTTTGTCTCCCTCTCTCCCTTTCTCTCTCACTGTGATGGCTACCTGATCTTGAATTTGAAGCATCCAGAGCAATGAGAAAATAAATTGTCTCATTTAATCTGTGATTTTATGTGATGATAACCCAAACAAATATATTATGGGGGAAAAATAACAGAAGGATGCCAAATGTGTGGCTATGAAAACAGCCATGAGAAGAGCTCAGTTCTGCAGTTAGCAACATGATCTTAGTCTAGACTTCTAACTTAACGGGATTGGAAGATAACAACTTTTTCATTGTTTTAAACCACCACGTCTGTGGTAATTCGTTACAGCTACAATAGAAAATGAATATATCTTCCAAGACTGAAAGATGAAGCATACTGAAATTACCTTAAGTAACACATTTGTGACATTCCTTCATCACCCGTTAGCTCAATTTGTAAGTGTTTTTGGAAAAGAATTATAGGACTAAGAGAAATAAGACCATGCTGAGCTGTTGGCTCTTTTTCCTCTTGACCTCGAGGAAATGGGAGATGTCCTCAAAATCAGGAGAAAAGAATTCTAGATAGTCACTTACCAGAGAAAAGCTGGATTATTCGAAACTAGCTATTCGCTTGCAGAGTACGGAAACTAGTTCTAACGCAGTCTCTGCTCTTCAAGAACAATATGAAAACCCTGAACAAAATTCAGGAGAGAGATGCAGAAGCTGGAACTTAACTTTGTCTCAAACATTTGAAACAAGTTGAACAAGAATTTTTCCTGGGTGGGGTGGGGAGCGGGGAGGGAAGTGACAGTAGGGTGGAAATAAAGGAGGAGGTAACAATGCTTACTATGAAATGTACTCATTACCCAACTCCTGTAGCTGTAACCCCTCTGTACAACATTTTTACAATTGAAAAATGTAAACAAAAATAAAATTTAAAAATAAAAAGAATTTTTCCTGGCCACTGAGTAAGAAAAAGATGCTTAGCAGAAGACAGGCTTGACTTCTACAGCCTGATAGATGTCTTATAAGCCAAAGTGGACATTCTGCCCAGCAGCTCTATGTGAAGAAGTAGCTATTTGTGGGGTTTCTTTGAATTTGTATATGGCTTCTGCTGTGTTCTCCCTTGTTCGTTTTACTTTCCCTTCTGTATTTATCTTGCTGTGTGGGTTCTTTCTCATTTATTTTCCTTCTTTTGGACTTTGAATAGGGCCTGCTCCATCTGGACATCTGTTCAGCTATTTCTACAAATGTGAGCTGGCTGGAGAAGTTTGCAACTGCAGAGCCAACACTATTACCATCAGGGGCATCCTTTGCCTAGGGGCAAACACCTTGCTGTTCAGTAGTTGACAGACCAAACTAAGAGAGATCGATGCCTGACAACGAATGCTGATAAGGCTAGAAAGACAAAGAAGCTGTTGGACAGTGTTGGGAGGAATAAGACCTTTTTGAGGAAAATAACATGGAGGGTTCCCTCCTAAAACTAACAGAATTAATATCTGTGTTAATTCGCCACTTGTATAAATAGAGGCCTGAGGTTTCACTCCATGGTTGGCTTGTGCCATTTCCATAGGCCTGTGGTAGCCTTGAACTTCATGATGGTATGAGCATGGGAAAGAGGCTACTCATCTAAATGGAGTTCAGGAAGCAGAGATAAGCAAAAAGAGGACAGTGAGTGATAAAGTGTGCATTTCCAGAGCATGCTCCTCGTGACTATTACCCGCAGCTACCGTATAATGCCATTCTGTTATGAATCTTTTCATGAAGGCATAGTCCTCATGGTTTAAGTCACTTCTCAGTGATTGGGTCTAGCAGTGGACAAAGGCTTCAACACATAAAACTTTTGAGGGGAACTTCATTTCCAAACTATAATATTATAACTGCCCCCCTAAAGACCTATCTCATAATGCAAAAATGCATTTAGTCCACACTGTTCAAATTCTCAAGTCCAAATGTCTTCTAATACTCAAAGCGATCTCTTAACTGTGAGCCCTGTAAACACTAAAAACAAGTCACCTATTAACAATGTACAATGGGCATGAGGTAAATAGTCTCATTCCAAAGGATGAATGGGAAAATAGGAAGGAGTTGGACGGAAGCAAGAAGCAAGATCATAACCCAGCAGGGCAAGCATTAAATCCGGTGGCTAATTCTAGCAACAAAAGGGCGCACACAATGGTGAGATGTGAGCTTCAATGTGCTTTACTAGCCTGATTCAGTTGCCACACAGCCTCTTTTGGTGCTAGTTCTGCTCACTTCCTGCATCTTTCTTCAGCAGACATTGCACATCCTTGGCATCTCTACCTTCAAGAGGTCTCCACTGAATCCCCAGTTTTGCTCTCTTCCACTTTCACACATCACCCTGCCAAGTATTTGTTGAATGAATACTTACTCAAAATTCTATTCTGTGTAGTTCAGGTCTTAAAACATGACCATAGCTTTTCTTTTCCTTTTTAGTATATATTTTACTGTAAAAACACTGTACAGAAGGATTACAGTTACATGAGTAAGGTGATGAGTACATTTCCTATCGAGTATTGTTACCCCCTCCTTTGTTTTTCCCCTACCATCCTTTCCCTCCCCACCTCCCCAACTTCTCCCACCCCACCCCCTGAAGTTGTAAAGTTCATTTTCAACATAGTGTCTTGTACATTTTATTGTAACAATGAGTCATCCTGTTTCCTTATTTCAGCATTATGTTATTTCCCTTCCCCTCCCCAAATTAGAAAAATGTATATACAAGATTTAGGGCACCAAAATCAAATACAATGAAAACAGGGAGAAGAACATACAAAAGAAGCAAAAAAATTGCATAGCACATTATACGTACATTAAAAACAACAGCAAGAAAGATAAAACAACTGGTACCTCTATCTTGGGGTTCATTTCACTTAGCATCATCTTGTATGGTCATATATACATAGCTTTTGATCTTTTCTGTTTGTCTTAGACATATACTAGTTAGTGCAAATAAGGGAAACCATGGGATCTATGTTTCTTTGGGCCTGGCTTACTTCACTTAATATAATTTTTTCCAAGTCTTTCCATTTCCTAACAAATGGGGTGGTGTCATTCTTTCTGATGGAAGCATAGAATTCCATTGTGTGTGTGTGTGTGTGTGTGTGTGTGTGTGTGTGTGTGTGTGTGTGTGAATTATTGATCCCTTCATCTACTAAGGGGCATCTGGGTTGGTTTCATATCTTAGCTATGGTGAGTAGTGTTGCAACAAACATAGTTGTGCTGGTAGCTTTAGTATAGCCTTGTTTGTGATCATTTGGGTAAATGCCCCCAAATGGGATCACTGAGTCATAGGGAAGCTCTATGTGGAGTCTTTTGAGGAACCTCCATACTGCTTTCCAAAGTGGTTGAAAGCGTTTACATTCCCACCAACAATGCAATAGGGTTCCCTTCTGGCCACATCCCCTCCAGCATCTGTTGTTACTAGATTTCTTGACTATAGCTATTCTAACTGGGGTGAGGTGGAATCTCAATGTTGTTTTGATTTGTATTTCTTTTATGGCTAGAGAAGTTGAGCATTTCTTCATGTGTCTATTGGCCATTCTTATTAGAAACAAAATTAAAAAAAAACTATCAAAGCAAACAGATTGAATGAGCTCTCTAATGACTTTCATCCAATAGAAAAGTTCAGCATGCCTGCAATCTCATTTGGCTATGTATATCATTCTCCAATCACCATCTTGCATTTTCTCCTTTATCTGTGATATAGTTTTAAAATGCTAAAGAACTGCATACTTTCAGATAGATACAGAACAGTCAATAGTTCTATTAAAATTATAATTACAATCTTCTCAAGGTATTTACCTAAAGAAAGAAAATACATCTAGAATTGACAATTCAATTATGGTCTGTAGCATAAGGAAATTGCATTATACAATGTCTATTCAGAATAGCTGTGAGTCGGAATCATGATATTGTTACATTGACTGCTTTATCATCATCTTGTTACTCAAAAATATCAAATCTTACATCTCTTGGAAGAAATAATCCACCATTCTGAAATGCATACAGAGATCTTACCTGAAAAATTAGGTAAAATGGTATAAAGGAAAAAAACCTTGCATTTAGAATAATTTCATGGAATTAAATGCCTTTTCTAGAAATTAGACAAAAGCAGTTTAAGACAGAACAATGGGACTCTGGTTGAGAAAACCCATTATAATTAGAAATGGAAATACCTCTGGGTTGTCCCAGCACATAAGCTATTGATTTTTTATTTTTTGTCACAACTTTCAGAAACAATTAGAAGTATTCACTACCTATTTATCCCTTCTCCCATGTTATCTCCCTGGTCATCTTTGGTGAGTGTTTTTGTTTTATTCTCTAAAGAGTTGTGAAGATTAAAACCTGTGGGTTTTGTCTATGTGAATATTTTTTTTATTTTTGGTCAGTTGTGGGCTTGAACTCGGCTTGGGCACTGTCCCTGTGCTCTTCAGCTCAAGGCGAGAGCTCTACCGCTTGAGCCACAGTGCTACTTCCGGTTTTCTAGTGGTTTATTAGAAGTAAGAGTCTCAAGGACTTTCCTGCCCAGGCTGGCTTTGAGCCATGATCTTCAGATCTCAGCCTCCTGAGAAGCTAGGGTTACAGGCATGAGCCACCAGCGCCTGGCTGTCTTCACAAGGCAAGGCAGTAGGCTTTTCATTATTGTATTTCCCCTTTGTCACATTCTAAAAGTCTTACATTAATAGTGTAAGAGTGATGGTAATCCAGAGAACCATTCCAAGGCTATCAGTTAATATTTAACGTTTGTTCCACATAATTATGATATCATAGCAAATTTCCTGGGCCTTGCAGAAACCTGGCAACTTACATGCTAACAGGTAAGATTTGGAAAGAGTCCAGATCCTCAACATTAGCCAAATTGGAAAGCTTCTTTAAAGGCTGTTTTTCTTATATATAATGATCCCTATTCTAAAGCAAAACATAATATATTCTTTATAAAGTTTTAAAATTATTAACTATGATTTAAACAAGGCAGGTGTTGAATACCTTTTAAGTGATCAGATTCAAAAGATATTATTAAAAATAATTATTATATTATATTATTAAAAGATATTATTAAAATATTTTGCACAATCTCTGGGCCATAGTAGGCACTCAAAACACGATCAAAATAATATTAACAATGTTGATACTTATGTTGTCTATTGTAATGTTAATATTTATTAATTTAATGTTGAGTTGCCAGATTGTTCATTCAAGTACAGAGAGTAGTATTAACGAAGACCCAATTCATTAAGCAATTATATATTTAAATAGTAAATAGATAGGAGTTGAAATTATTTCTTCTTTTATTGTTACTCAGAGCCCAATTTAATCTTTTTTTTTTCTGGTCTAGCCTGAGGCTTGAACTCAGGAATGAGATGCTGTCCCTGACCTTCTTTGTGCTCAAGGCTAGTGATCTGGAGCCCAGTACCACTTCTGGATTTTTCTAATTTTCAGATCTCAGCTTCCCAAGTAGGATTTCAGCAGTGAGCCACCAGGGCCTAGCTTAATTTCATATTGAGTTTTTAAAATACTTAAAACTTTTAGATATTAATGAGTTGTAATCACACTAAGTTATAGATAGGTGACAAGGAAAGGCTCTATAATTAGTGCTCAATGATTTAGTAAAAAATGATAATAGTACAAACTACATCTTGGAAAAGAGATCCACTTATCATTTTTAGTCAGATATATATTCCATCTTTCACAAAACAGTAGGGCATTAGTTATAACACATCTGGTTCAGCTGTAAAAACTTTGCATATTCTTGCTCTAACTGATCACCTAGGCTTATCATGCCAAAGAGAGATAGCACCTATTTAACTACTATTGATCAATCCAATGATATGATAGATTCAAACTGTAATGAGAGTTACCATAACAACTTGCAACTAAGTGATAAGTTAATGACTTGAGATCTGCTTTGGTGGGAGTATTTACACCACTATTAAACATATAAAACAAATATTGGCCATATTTATTTTATTAGGAAGGTCAAAAATCTGATACACTCAACAACCTAACTTTAAACTTCAGGAAACTGGAAAAAGAACAAATTCCAAAGTGTTCAAATTGTTAATCTCGTATTCTGTTCTTTCTACAATAATGAAATATTTACCTGATATTTATTTATAAGTAATTAAGAGTGAGCAATAAGTATTATGTTACTAAATGTTAAGTTATTAATTTTCATTATTTATTATCAATATCATTTGTTAGTTAACTAATAATTAATAAAATAAGTGCAGCATTTGGGTTTAGAATAAAACAAACAGTAAATTTAGGGACAACCCGAAAGATATAATTCCTCAGTAGTTCAATAGTTATGAAACAACTGAGCACTGGACAATTCAGAGAGTCAAACCAATCAATGTAGCTCTTTCTTAGTGTAGAAAAAGGAAACAACATACTCTTTAGAAATGTTATTTTTATCCTGTCCATACTTAATTCCATTTATCTACTTCGACCCTAACTCTATTCATAAGAAAATGTCACACACACACACACACAACACATATCTATATATACGCACACACATACACACAGCACTGGGTTGATATTCCTGTTATCAGTCTTTCATTTTTCTCTTGGTTATTATATAGCTTTCTATTCATATTCTCAAAGGTTCATTTTCACACTTTAAGAACCAGCCTTGCTTTCTGTTAATTAGAGGAACAATTTCAGTTCATCATTATGAAGCTATCTAATTTCACTTTCTAAGTTCACTCTTTTAGAATCATAATGTTAATCAGCCAACAGGACAGGACTAAAATAAAGCTTCAGTTATAAACAACCTGACATGTGCACCAATGCCCTCATGAGTCCTTGTTTTGTAATATGTAACTATGCCAATCGTGCGCTGAGCCCTTGATTATAGCCTGAATGCATCCCTTGAGTCTCTATCAAAATCCATTTAATCCATTTTATTTAAGCCATCTCTGTCTGCTTAAATATTCATGGCGCTGTGGAAGAAAATACCATATCATTTTCAAAGTGAAGACAGATTTGCGTATAAGAATGAGGCGAAGGGCAGAGGGAGTGGAGAAGAAGCCTCAACTAGCTGGGAATATGTCACTGATCAAAGCTGAAGACCATTTTAAAGCTTTATTTACACAATAATAGAAAGCATGGAATTTTCTTCCTGGTACTGAAACAAAAAAGTAATGCTGTGAAAGAAAAAAAATTGATATGATCTCTTGCAAATGATGGTTATACTGACAAGAAAAGACTATAGGAAGAAAAAATAGTGAAACTATTATTTAAATAGTCAATGGGCTGGGAAGGTGGCTCAGTGGTAGAGCGCTTGCCTTGCATGCCTGAGGCCCTGGGTTCGATTCCTCAGCACCACATAAGCAAAAAGAAAAAAAAAGCCAGAAGTGGCGCTGTGGCTCAAGTGGTAGAGCACTAGCCTTGAGCTGAAGAGCTGAGGGACAGCGCCCAGGCCCAGAGTTCAGGCCCCACAACCAGCCCCAAAAAATAAATAAATAAATAAATAGTCAAGCTAAAGGTCAGTGAAAAAAGCAAACATTGCTGATAGGTGGAGGAGCAGAAAAGGGAAATGTCTAGAAATCACTATAAACAAAACTCTGTGAATTAAGTAATAGGGGCTTAAGATAATTCCAGTGATTCAAGCTTTTAATTCTGTCTACTCGAGAGGCTGAGATATGAGGATCACAGTTCAAAGCCAGTCCCGGCAGGCAAGCCCAAGAGATTTTATCTCCAATTAATCACCAAAAATCTAGAAATGGAGCTATCTATCGCTCAATTGGTAGAAGCACTAGCCTTGAGAAGATAAATAAATAGATGAAGCTCAGGGACAGCACCAAGCTCTCAAGACTGGCACAAAAATAAGGATAATGATCATTTTTTCTTACTTCCCAAAAAACTAATAAAATGACTTAATTTTATGAATGTTTTAAATACTAAATATTTCATATCAATATGCCAGTAGCTATATAGTTTTAAAATACTTTTCTATCATTTTAAATCAAATAATAGGAAAATCAAATTAATAGATCTAAGAAAATCAAATTAATGGATTCAGTACATAAAGGACTTAATAATACCTACTTTAGTTTCTCAGTTCCCATTTTCTACCAAAGGCGTAAGTAAATCATTTGCAGAACACAGGTGCTTCCAGAGAAATAATAATTTTGGGGAAGAATTCTGAGAATAATCACTAAGTATTTACCATATGCAAACCTAAATTAATCTCTATTATCAAATAGTATTACTTTTCCTCTTCTTTTGAAAAGAATTTGCTGACAATAAAAGCAAATTTATTCTAAATTTCTACAACTGATTTTTGTCCTAATTAGTCTTTAAATCAATGAAAATGTTATTATTTTGCTTTAGCTAATTGAAGAGAATTTGTTTTAAAGTTAAACTAGATGTATTCACCTCTATCTTGAAGACTTTTATTATTCAATATTGGTAAGTTGTCACTCTCATCATAAGATACCAAACAATTCAAGAATAGTAAATGTGGGAACAGATCATCTACTGCTATAGAACATTCTTGTAACCCCACTTTGCCCTTCAGATTTCATATTGTTTTGAGGCCTTGGGCCAGATCTTTTCCAACACACTGTCTTCTCAATCCTGACAACTCTCCTCAGATTTTACAAAGAACTAAGGAAAAGTTATTCCCCAGATCACCTGACTCAAAATTGGTAGAAATGATAAGTACAAATCTGGACTCTTCTATATTCCTGAGATTTTGCAAATAACATTCCCACACACAGTAAATCTTGTAACAGAGGAGCTTCAAATTAAAAAGTAAAAAATTACATTGGAGGCAGAAAGATCTCCTTTTGAGAGTGAGAAATACTCACAACTGTACCAATATCTAACATCTAATCATGATGCAAATGTAAACTGAGTCTTTTTTATTACAAACTTAGTCATCTAACTTATTACTACAATCCTTCTGAACCACTTAGGGCAGGATCTGCCGACAATATCTTTCAACAAGATAATAGAAAGTCTCAGGAAAACATTTCTTTCCATGTTGTAGAGATGTCTCTGAGCATATGGTCTCTCTGTAGCTCAGTTTCAGATTTTGCTTTGCAGTTTAAACTACTCTTTGCAGAATTAATCATCGATATTGTTAAAACTGCAGATGGGGCCCATAGGATTGAGGAAGCTCAATCGAGCAGACAAGTTAATAAGCTGAAAAATATGGGCCTCTATTGGTGTCCTGGAGCATTCACTGGCAGGATTTCTTCAAGTAATATGACATAGGGACCGATCACATTGCCTAATCTTTCCCCAAGGTTATGCATTTAGCAAATAAAACAACAGAACACTAGGAAAAGAGATTAAATGCCTTTCTTTTTCTGGATAAAAATAAAGGTAGAAAATTTAAAAAAAATAAAAAGAACTTCCTTTTTGTTTTTGTATTGAGAGGAAAATCATTTTTATTATTCTATTTCACAGTAGACAAACCGTCAAATGATTAATTTACAAAAAGCTAAAAGTAGACCATAGATATACCTTCATAATAATAACTTACATGGGGAAAAACATCGATTGTTTTACTGGTGTTACATATTTTGATTTGGACAGCTTTAGCTGGAAGTGTGGCTCTAGTAGTAGAGCACATATTTTGTACACATGAGGCCCTGAGTTCAATGCCCAGTACTGAAAAAGTGAAAACAGAACCGAACAAACAACAACAACAACAACAACAACAAAAAATCCACCGGGTTTAACCAACCAACAACATTAGGTCAACTATTATGAAGAGAGCACAATGGAGTTTCAGGTCCTAGTCATTAAGTAGAAATAGGAAGCAAGCCAGGAAGGCTTTCCTCTATCCCATCATGTACAATCCCAACTCTGCCCATCAATACCAGGAATGGAATTGAGCATTGGTCTCCAAATCCTCTAGACAGGAAGTCATCATGGAACATGTTGGAAAAGGTGTTTTCGGGTATTCCCACTCCAGTATTTACTCATGCCATCAATTAAACATGCATTAACTGAGCTTTTATTTAATAAACATTAGCTGTTATCAATACCAGGTATTCACCAAGAGCAGAGAAGCAAGAAAAGGAAATGCCTTAACTATGGAAAATTTATCAGCAATGATAAAAATTGATTTAAATATAATCCGCTATTCTCACCAAGAACAGTGATGCATACTTGCGAACCCAGAACCCAGGAAACTGAGGCAAGAGGTTCTCAAAGTCAAGGTCAGATTGGGTTATATAATAAAACCCTGATCAAAAAAATTAATCTGCTTTTTATAATCCAAGTTTTTCAGTAATAATGTGAGTAAATTTTCAGTAAATAATGTCACTGATAAAGACTTGTTGAACCCCAAAACTTTTGCTACTCTAAAATCTAAATGAGTATAAAGATGACAGTTGGGCTTTAATAATATATATGTGAGTCACAAAAATGGCACCTTTTATTACTTATTAGCATTATATTCTAAGTAAATACTAAGTCAAAGAATTCTCAGTTGGCCTCTGAGTCATGTGCATTCTCATTATAAGTCAAATGATAATGGTTTTGAAACATTCCAGCTCTCTTTGGGTGCTCTTTCCAACTCCTGTGGAACTGCTTGTTCCTTAAAGAGTAAAGTCAAAATACACCATGACAGCCTAGAAATGAAAAGGATAAAATACAGCAATTGAATGATTTCAATTCTGTTATCTTGTATGAACACTTGAAGTTGTCATCTGCTTTTAAAATCTCTAGAATATGTGTATAACAGGATTTTCATTCACTTCCTCCATTTACCATGTGGTGTTTCTAGATTGATATTTGCTATTCTTTGTGATTAAACCTTTGAAACTAAAATACATTAGAAAATGATCTTCAGTCATTGTAAGTAAAACTCATAGACGAGTATGGTTCTATGGTTTATGAAATACTAATGTATTAAAGATGAAATTTGACAAAGCTATTGACAAACTTGTAGGCCACAGAAACTATAATTTACACTTTTTTTTTTTTGATCTGTCATGGGGCTTGAACTCTGGGCTTGGGTGCTGTCCCTCAGCCCTCAGCTCAAGGCGTGACTCTACCACTTGAGCTACAGCACCACTTCCAGTTTTCTAGTGGTTTATTGGCAATAAGAGACTCATGGATTTTCCTGCCCGGGCTGGCTTTGAACCATAATCCTCAGATCTCAGCCTCCTGAGTAGCTAGGATTACAGGCGTGAGCCACCGGTGCCCGGCTTACACTTTTATTCTAAGATACTGATACACCCCACAGTGTAACCCCTGCTTTCACTATATTTGATGTCAGTATAACATGTGGAGGAGATGGGGACAAACAAGTCGTTTAAGGATTCAGGTGGACCTGTTGCAACAATGAGAAGTACAAAATGTCATGTCAAAACCAGCTTTACAATGTCGGAGAGGGGGGAGGGGGGTATGATTGGGTGGGGGGGGAGGGGGGAGGCTGGGAAGGGAGGAGGAGGAGGAGGCTGCAATGCTTGGTAAGAAATGTATGCATTATCCTGACCATGTAATTATAACCCCTCTGTACAGTATGTTCTCAAATAAAATAAAATAAAATTTAAAAAAAAAAAAAAAAGATACTGATACATCAGAATGTCAGTCTTTTTTGGTCTGCGATAACAAAATGCAATGTACCTGGTGAATAAAAGAACAGAAAATTATTTTAAATGGTTCTGGAGGCTGGGAGGCCCAAATGAAGGTTTCAGCCTATTTGTTTTGTGATGAGGACTCTCTTTGCAGTGGGGGGATCTCTACCCTCATGTCCTTTCCTTTGAGTATGCCTTCAGCAGGAGGATGATAAAGACACACACACACACACACACACACACACATACACACAAAACACAGAGGAAGAGAAGCGGTGTCTGTGTGTCTCTCATTAAAATGATACAAATTCTACCCGCTCAGACTCTATTCTTGACTTTCATTAAACTTAATTGCTTCCTCAACTAAATATTGACATCTAATAGGACACAAACATTCAATCTATAACAACTGGGGTATTAAAAAGACCACCTATTTTTCTTAAAAAAGAAAAAAATAGTCAGCTGTGGGTGACTCACACCTGTAATCCTAATTACTCAGAAGACTGAGATGTGAGGTAAGGATTGCAGTACAAAGCCAGTTGGCTGCAGGAAAATCCATGAGACTCTTATCTCCAGTTAACCACCATAAAGCTGAAAGTGTGACTGTGGCTCAAGTAGTAGAGTACTAGCTTAGAATACAAATGTTTAGGGACAGTGCCCATGCCATCAGTTCAAGCTCTAATACACAGAGGGGAGGGGGAAAGAGATAGAATATTAATGCAACTTAACAGTACTAATCTATTACTCTTCTCAGTATTGTGCTGTAACATATATTTACTTATTGATGATTTTCTTTTCTGTTTGTAAGACTGTATGCTCCAACTCAAGACCCTTTTTACCATCTTGTGATTTTTTTCCATCCATTGCTTTTGTTTTCTTTTGAAACTGTTGCAGAGGCATTTGTCAGATAGACACGCTGCTGTGGTAAGTTTGCCAAGTGTGTAGCTGATTACCTCTTTCATCAAAATTCTCCTCATCTGTAAGGCAGGGGTCTTATCTTAACATTCTAGAAGGATTTGTGACTTCAAGAAAATTGGTTTCTCTGGAGCTCAGGGCCTTGCTCTGTAAAATTATGGAGATATCTTTTTGTGAGGCAAATAAAGTCAACTAGATCATAGTTTATAGAAGTGTCTTCCTTGAAAGAGCAGATTCTTAAGATCATAATACGTATACTACAGTCAAACAATTTGGGAAAATGCTGGGGAATGGTGTTATGGTACAATTTGTACAAAGCTCCTTACCTCTGTGGCAGTCTCTATCTTTCTTACTCTAATCTCTTTTCTTTTACAGCTCTCGTGGTCTTCCTTCCACAAGGGAGTTCATTTTTCATTATGTTTGTGGTTTATTGATTGTTCCACTAAGATGTAAGCTTTAGAAGTTAGAGAATTTTATCATTTTGCTTTAAGTTATATCTTAGGCACCTGGAAAGGGGCTTGGTGCATATCAGGTGACTGTGTATTAGGAATGAATTTGGCTTATTCAAAGAATATAAAGGACAAGATGGAATGGTCTGTAGAGAGGCCAAAGGGACTATAGGAGATGATTTCAAAGATATTTAAGGGCTGAATCATGAAGAGTTCGGATAGATGAGGTTCAGGGTTTTATTCCACATAAAATGGGAAGCAAACTAGGTGATTCAGTCAAGGAATGGGCAAATAGCTGTTAGATACTTTTCTGGAGATTACCCTGAGTTCAATGTGGACATGAATTAGAAATTATACAAATCTTTGCTTAATTTCAGTTCACATTGTCCTGGTAAGGTATGATCATGACTTAGACCAAGGCAATAGGATGGGGGTAAGAGTGAATGATGTACTCCCTGGATTCCATCAGGGAGAATAAGAAAAAAAGAAAAAAATCAAATGACTTCTAGGTTTGAGGCTTCTATATGTGGGTAGATAGTGACAGCAGTTAGTGAGATGCTTGAAGAAGAGGTGTAGAGTTCTTAAGCAGTCAATGTTAAGATGCAAGTGTTAAAGGAACAAAGAGGGGAGAGAAGGGAAAAGAATGAAAAAGGGAAAGGAGGGACTGGGAAGGTGGCTCAGTGGTAGAGTGCTTGCCTCGCATGCTTGAGGCCCTGGGTTCGATTCCTCAGTACCACATAAGCAGAAAAAAAAAAAAAGCAGGAAGTGGCGCTGTGGCTCAAGTGGTAGAGTGCTAGCCTTGAGCTGAAGAGCTGAGGGACAGTGCCCAGGCCCAGAGTTCAGGCCCCAGGACCATAACCCCCCCCCCCAAAAAAAAAAGAAAACAAAAAGGGAAAGGAATAGTTTTAGCTAAGGCTTGATAGCTTTGTGATCTTGAAAACTACAATTGAGTAAATTCATCTGATAGCACTGTATGCAATGATCTCCTCAATGATCTTGCCTGACAGATGTGAGTTCATCAGAAAAGATTTAAGAAAATCTCACAAAACCCAGGAATCTACTGATATGTAGTCTCTTTTACAATTAAAAAAATGTTATCCTTAGTATGTACCGGATTCTATAGTATGTACTTTATCAAAAGCTCCTTGAGTCTTCACAATCAGTACATAATGTTAGTCCCACCATATTGATTAAGAAATTAGGACAGGGACTGGGAAGGTGGCTCAATGGTAGAGCGCTTGCCTTGCATGCTCGAGGCCCTGGGTTCGATTCCTCAGCACCACATAAGCAAAAAGAAAGAAGCCGAAAGTGGCGCTGTGGCTCAAGTGGTAGAGCGCTAGCCTTGAGTGAAGAGCACAGAGATCAGGCCCCACAACCGGACCCAAAAAAAAAAAAAAAGAATTAGGACAGATGTTTGTACAACACTAGTGTATTGCAAGCAAGTGATAAAAGGCAGGCATTAACTCATACATTCTGATTCCAAAGGGCTCATAAATTTTTCTGAGTTCATCCATTTGATCATGTTGATTTCCAATCTTTTCTGGGCTTCGCTGCTGAAAATTCTCTGCTCCATATCTATTTTACATATAGATGCCAGCCTTTTGTTTTATCTGTCATTCCCTTCCAGCAAGTCACAAACTAATGCCTGGATATTGGAGATGTGAATTCTTTCTTAACTTTGAGCATACTCTTTCATTAAGAATCTGTTAAGTCTTTAAAGAGAAACTTCTCTGAAGAGGAAAGAAGGATGGCCAATAGACACATGAAGAAATGTTCAACATCCCTAGCCATAAAAGAAATGCAAATCAAAACAACATTGAGATACCACCTCACCCCAGTTAGAATGGCTATAATCAAGAACTCTAACAACAACAGATGCTGGAGGGGATGTGGACAGAAGGGAAACTTACTGCATTGTTGGTGAGAGTGTAAACTTGTTCAACCACTTTGGAAAATAGTTTGGTGGTTCCTCAAAAGACTCCACATGGAGCTCCCCTATGACCCAGCAATCCCACTTTTGGGCATTTACCCAAATGTTTACAAACAAGACCACATTAAAGCTACCAGCACGACTATGTTTACTTCAGCATTATTTACTATAGCTAAGATATGGAACCAACCCAGATGCCCCTCAGTAGATGAATGGATCAAGAAAATGTAGTATATATACACAATGGAATTCTATGCTTCCATCAGAAAGAATGACATTGCCCCATTTGTTAGGGAATGGAAAGGCTTGGAAAAAATTATATTTAGTGAAGTGAGCCAAGCCCAAAAAAACATAGGTCCCATGGTTTCCCTTATTTGCAATATCTAGTATATGTCTGAGTCAAGCAAAAAGGTCAGATAAAGTGATGTTAGGGAAATGAAACCTAAGATATGTATTCAAATGTTTTTTTTTCTTTCATGCGATTGTTTCTAACACATTTATAAGATTATTTCTTTGTTGCTTTGTATGTCCCTCCCCCACAGTATAATCCCTGTTTTCACTGTATTTGATATTGGTATAATTTGTGGAGGGGAAGGGGAAAACCAAATCGTTTAAATAGGGATACAGGTGGACCCATTGCAACAATGAGATGTACAAGTCGTTATGTCGAAAACAAACTTCACAACTTTGATGGGGGGGGGGGGGGGAGGATTGAGTGGGCGGGGGAAGGATGGGAAGGGATGGGAAGAGGAAACAAAGGAGGAGGCTACAATGCTTGATAAGAAATGCACTCATTATCTTGCCGATGTAACTGTAACCCCTCTGTACAGTATTTTCACAATTAAAAAAAAAGAATCTGTTAAGTCTTGAGGTAACCAGGTAATGTGCATATTTTGCAAAAATATAGAACATAAAGGCCATATTTTCTCAAATTTTCTCATTTTGCCAATTAAGATGAAATAATTCCAGCATATGTACATTTAACAAAAATAGAAATTCCATAGAATAATAACACTCATATCTTTAATAGATATGATAGAAACAGAGGTTAGAGACAATTGACTGTTGTTTAGAGGATAGTATGCATTTGTTGATTGATTCATTGATTGAGCAAACACTCACTGAAAATCTTTGATAGCTAGTGCTAGATTCTATGGATTATTAATAGGAAGAGCATGAAAACAATGTCAGCAAACCATAACCAAAAGGAAGGGGTTAAGAAATATAATTTATTTTCCCAACCTTCTAAGTTTCCCAGTGTTTTATACAGTGGGTACATGCTTGAGACTACTGATGAATTGTTTGCTTCACAAAGTTTATGTGGATCTACATGCTACTTCTGACCTAAGTGGATCACCATTCTGAACGTCCCTGGGTATTTCATTGCTTGGCCCTAAATCTGGCTTTCTCAAAATTTTTGCATGTTTGGTGCAAAGAATCTCTAGCATTTCAGAATATTAAGAGAGACCTATTCTAGTTTATATTATTTTAACACTTCAAATGAAAATACAGACTAACGCTTACTTAATGACACCATACAACAATCAAAAAGTCATAAGTCACAAGGAAACACCAACCAAAAGCTTTGACTGAGAGGCAGCTAAAATGATCATAAACAATGAGTTAGGACATGGTGCAATAACATGACCTTCATATTTAACAGAGTGAGAAAAATTATATCTTTGAGCTAAAAGACTCAAAAATGAAAAAGAAATGCTATAGAAAAGCAATAATTGCAGGCTTTGAGATCCTTAAGCTGAGAAAATATTATGTAAATAATTGCTCCTGAAAAGCTAAAGGTTGAAAATAATTTGTTACATTTGAAGGTGTGCAACATGTTTAAAACAAGGGATAATAGCAACCAATATCAAATCCTAAAATAGCAAAGTTAACGGACGCTAAGATCCATCAGCCTCACTGACATTGTCTCCTGATACTTCGTTGAATTTTAGTTGAAAGTATCTCAAGGCTGTATCATATTCAGTTATCTGCTTACAGAGATAATTAGCCTGGCCATGTTTTTAATGGGCATATATTAAATTATGCATAGTAAGAGGTTTGATCATGGCATATAAACATGTAATGAACTTCCATTATATTTCTTCCCTCTGTTTACTCTTTTTTATCTGCCATTCTTCCCTTTTTCCTCTCCCCTTTCACCTCACTAGTAGCCCCCTTTTCCTCTCATGATCTTGGTTGGTTTAGTTTGGTTTCACTGTATTTTCTTTTGTTTCCTCCTGAGAGGAAATACTTAACACGATGGTCTCCAGTTCCATTCATTTTTCCAGGAAATGACATAATTTCATATTTCTTAATGGTTAAGTAAAATTCATTGTGGATATTTAACACCTTTTCATCCCAACATCTAATTATGGGCACCAGGCTGATTTCAGCATTTGGCCATTGTAAACAGAGCTACAATAAACATGGGTACACAGGTATTTCTTCTGTAGGGTAACTTTGATTTTTGAAGCGAATAGTCTTAGAAATGATATGGCTAGGAGAGCTGCGGAGTGTTTGGGAACTCGGGATGCAAACGCCAAGAGCACTCACAACTTTGTTTTAGGCCCCCAAGTTCTGAGTGCTCTACTCATTCCCAAAAGGACAGACAAGCTAACAAAGAGAAATATACAGCTGCTTTCTGTCACAAGCAGATCCTGACTAGTGTTTGGGAGCTCAGGATGCAAACGACAAGGTAGAGCACTCAGAACTTGGGGGCCCTAGCATCTAGGGCTCTCTCCACCCCTCTCGCTGTCCATTTCCCCCACATTCTTGATTATAGTGACGTTACTTTGTTTGGAGAGGCAGGGCTGAAACTGGAATGGTAGAATGGTACCAGGTTATGCAGGTCATTTTAGGGCCAGGAAGCCTAGAGTTCCACAACACAAATGAGGTTGAAGAAACCCGTGGATCCAGTGGGTGATTCAACTCACTAAGCAGAAATATAGCTGTAGCTGCCTCATATAATCATGCTTATAAAGAGGTAACCCATTCTCTAATACTAATATGCTGAGTTTCTCTTACGAGATGCTGTTTGCAATTTTAAGGACTAGCCAAAAGTTAGACATTAGAAACAAAGACATGATGTTTCTGTCTTTTCTCTCAAAACTCTGGCCATTTGATAAAACTGATCTTGGATGTATCACCATTCACCGAAGACAGGAAACAGCTGCTTTTTATAAATCGAGCTAGCAATCAAGGCAGAGTCTTCACACTGAACAAACAAGTCTCTCATCTCTCTCGCCTGGCCCTTGAGGACATTTGAGTTTGTACTCTATGTTTAGAATCTATTAGATTAGCTTAGGTTATTACACAGAACAGTTCTGAAACTGGTATTTGAAATTTTATTTAGATGGAACAGAACAGGCATTGTTGCCAT
The DNA here is from genome assembly GCF_019054845.1 of Dipodomys spectabilis. Taxonomy (NCBI): domain Eukaryota; kingdom Metazoa; phylum Chordata; class Mammalia; order Rodentia; family Heteromyidae; genus Dipodomys; species Dipodomys spectabilis. The sequence continues at coordinate 5,545,631 of NW_024870974.1, forward strand.
TTACTTCCAGTTCAAATGATCCAAAGAAAATGTGATAGGATTATGACTGGTTTTCTAGTTCCATTTCTCTACTAATAAAATGTGAATGCCTTCAAAATCAAATCCTCAAAAGTTGTCACCAGTGGGGAAAAGAGACAGGGTAAAGGGATAAGGATAAAGTTTTTCCTGTATGCTACAATATGTATCATATTTTAAAGCACCAAACATACATGAATGAACTTTACATTGATTGAGTTTATTGATTTGGTACATAAAAGCAACTATTCCTAAAGTAGGAAGATATGTTGCAGATAGATAAATAGCTAGCTAGCTAGCTAAATAGCTAAATAGACAGACAGATGATAAATATAGATAGAATTCTGAAATATACTCTCACATCCCATAATATATTGCTTTTAGTTGACTAAATTCTCATTTAAACAATTGTTAAAATTATTAAGTGTTAAAAGTACCTTTTAAAAGGTTTTGCTTGATTTTTTTCACAATTTAAAATTGAAGTGTCAGTTTGGCAGAATTCAAAGAAGATAAGCATTCCAAAATATTTTTTAAAAATACAAGTAGAATAATTATTCTTCCTGGAGCTCAAACAAAAGCAATGCACATTTTTTCATAAGAAATACTGAGTAGAAAAGGACTTCTTGAAAATATGAATAATATGACAAAGCTGAAATATAACATTAAACATACAAGTCAATATCAAGAAGAAAGCATAACTGTTATCTTTGAAGATCTCATTGTCATTTCTGAATCTAGTCTCCTTCCCTTTTCCATCACAAATATCAACATGCAAATTTTCAATTCCCCTCTATTTCTCATGGCTTTCTAGTGTATTTTTGTATCCAGAAACTGTATATGTATGTATCTTTTTATTTCATTATCCAAATACGCCAAAATACATTCTCTATCCCACCACAGTGGATGTTTCCATAGTGCACACATTTTTGTACTGACTCATTTTCAACTTCACAATGCAAATAATTATACACAGGTACAAATGAAAAACAGTCCTGTTAGGGTAAACACATAAGTGATGATTTCTGAATTATAACACAAATGCATTTTCCATCTTACTACAAACTGTCATATTACTTTCCAACTGGGTTGTATCAACAGCAGTTCACAAACATTCTTTATGTCCATATAGCAATCAGTATCTAGGAAGAAAGGTTTCATGGTTGGCAAAATGATGACCATAAATTTGTGTTGAACACTGGCTTTAAATTTCATTTTGTAAATATTCACCAGTTGAGTAGCTTTTCATACATGGCTCGCTCATGTCGCTGCAAACAGCAGGCTGAGGGCTGGGCTGGAAGGGAAGAGCCTCAGTGAGCCTTCATCACACACTGTTAGTTTGGAATCCTTACAACCAGTCTTTCCAGGTAGCTTCTGAAGATTACCTCTCATTTTCAGTGATTAGTCCCCATCAAAGGATTAGCTATGCTTAGTGTTGCTCGCATTTAAAGTACCATTTGGGTTTTTATTTGTTTGCTGTTGTTTTGTTCTTTTCAAAAGCTAAATTGGTGACATAAAATTAACCAATAAGTATATTCTCATTTTACAGAAAACTTGATATTCTATTTCATAGTATTAATTTTCATTGATTTTTAGTATCTCTCCTTTCCCATAAAACCAATTGTTTTCAACTCTTAACAGGCCTATGATAAGGACACAAGATTGTAAGCCTTCCATTACTGTGCAATGAACCAACTTACATGCATACTGACTAATGTAAGGGGGCCCTAATTTTATGAATTTCTTAAAGCAATCAACAAACAACTAATTCATTCTATCTCCTATTTATGGAAACAATCGTCTACACTTTTTTCTCAGCTTAGCTTGGTTATTGCCATGTTTTTACATAGAAATACTCATTTTGAGGAGAATTCTTCTGATTATGATATTGTCACAAATCCATCTTGAACATTGCCTATGTGCTCACAATTTCCATGTTCTCTTAGCATCAACTAACATGTACTTACTGATGTTTCTCATTTTAAGAGAAATGTTCAAGCACCCTCTTCTCATAGCCAGGACAGACCTTGTAATGGCCATGTTTTTTTTAGGCAGTAAATGTTTCAAATAGCCAAGGGACACCTACCAGTGAAAATTTTATTACATCAAAAAAAATTGTATGATTTTTATTTCCATATTATCATTACTTAGATTACGTTTCATGTTATTCACATGCTATTCTGTTGTTTGCCATTACTAACATTAAATAATTAAAAAAAACATTACCATGTTTTCTCAGTCCTGCATGACTAAATTCTCAAAGTCTAAGATTTGGCCTAACATATTAAACCACTCACTATATAACATCAGTACTAACTGTAAAGATAAATAAATATATAAACTGTCAGTGAGTTCAGATATACCACTGTAATTAAGCCAAGTACAGCGTCAGAGAGGTAAAAATAAAAGACATAGCATAAAATGTCTCCTGCAAATTCACCAGATCACAAGAATCACCAAGGAACACCAATTAAAACATGGAAAATAGAATCCCTTTGAAAAATCTGTTTCTCACAAAATTCTGAAATAAGGATACAGGATGAACCATTGTAACAATGAGATGTACAAGACAGTATGTTGAAAACGAATTTTACAACTTTGGGGGGAGGAGGGAAGAGTTGGGGGGTGGGGAGGGAAGGGATGGTAGAGGAAAAATAAAGGAGGAAGTAACAATGCTCAATAGGAAATGGACTCATTACTTTGCTCATGTAACTGTAATCCCTCTGTACAGTATTTTTATAATAAAAAAATTAAGATAAAAATCTGTTTCTCATAGACTGGTTAGATTCTGAGGGTATGTTTTTAGCAAATATCTCAGGGGATTTTGTGTCAAGGGAGATTTGGAAAACCCCTACCTCAGAAACTGTGTGTTTTCTTATGAACTTCTGAATTGCTCATTGTCCATTGTCCTGTTGCTTATACAAGCCTATTCCATGAGACTGAACACCTCAAGTCTCTAGCTTATGCCTGTAGCACTTGACATTTTGAAAGACTAAAATAACCTCCAGACAAATAATCTTCTCTTTAGGCTCTCATGCAGATGTCAGACTAATCTTCCGAAAACACTTTGGTAATTACGTTAATCCCTTAATAAAGAAAATGCTGGTGAACACAGCCAACACCAAGGCATGCTGCCGGGTGGGTAAGCTTCTTGGGTTTGTGTCTCAGCTTCCATAGTGGCCTAGGAGGAGCTCTCTTCACCTGCTAAAGGCAGATGGTAATGGGGTAGACCCCTCTCACTATCTTGACTTGTAAGTGAGATCCTCTACAAGCCCTGCTCCCAGGTTCTGGCACCACCTCAGTGGTCCATAAGGCTGGCTATTATGTAGTAAAAATAAGAGCTTGAAGCATTACTGTTTAATCTTCTTTGCTAATGTGAGATTCTCCAGTCAGTTGGAGGCATCTACTTTGCTTTAAGGGGATTAGATTGTAAAGCAGAAGTAAGAATTAAAAAGAAGCTGTCAATGTTCAATTTTGGCTCTCCTGGCTATCTGCACCATAAAATAGCCTCATAAATGTATAGCTTAACAAAAAGATGGTAGTGTTAAATTCAGGAGCAAAGATGACTGAAGAAAGAAAAGACTGAGAATCATAAAAGAAGACTGAGAAAAAAAAAGCAAAATAGAGAAGAGTTCATGCCATAGCTAGAGAGCCAAAAAGAAAAAATGCAAAGGATTTCTCCTCTTTTTTTTTCTCAATGGCCCACACATCATTCAACAAAATGGTGCACAGGTCCCATGAATGTTTTCTGTAGTTTCCTTTACTATTTACCTCCAAATGAATTCTGTTATGGTCTCACAAGATACAGGGGAATTTTCTTATATTTGCTAGAACTTTAATATCCTAGAATATGGTATATTTTTGAGAAGGTTCCCTGGGGTGCAAGAAGAACACATATTTTGAAGCTACTGGATTCTATGATTATCTGTTAGGGCCAATTGGTCTACTGTATCATCTAATCCTTTCATTGGTTTTTTTTTACCTGAATGACCTATCTTTTGTTATTGAAGTCTCATTGTCAAAGAACCATGAGTCAAAAACAGAATTTAGGAGAATTTCTCACAAAGGTTTTATTAATCAATAAAAGAAAAGGAAGGCATGGAAGGGAAGGGAATGGATAGAATCCTAATAGTAAAAGGGGAACTACTGGAGAGCTGGAAGGGGAAAGGAAATGGAAGAGAAAGAAGAAAAGATAAGAAAGACACTAATGGAAGGGAATAATATGATCTAAGTACATTACATGCTAGTATAGAAATGTTGTGATAAGATCCATTACAATGTATAATTTAAGCTATGCCAATGGAAAAAAATACTGATAGATAGAGAAAAAGACAGAGAACAAGCAATAAAATACTGATAGAGAAAAAGACAGAGAACAAGCAATCGAGAGTGCTACCTTTCCCCATTTCTCTCTGTCTTGAACATGGCTATAGAGGTGGTGGTGTAGAAGCCACCTTCAACCCATGTGACAATAAATCAAAGGAAACCCACACTGAGAATAGTAGAAAAGCTACAGAGAAAAGATGGTACAGCCAGGAGACGCTAGCTCAATATCAGCTTTTATTTATCTATAGACTTATTACATGAGAAAAATAAACCCTATTTGATTAAGCCTCTGTTTTCAGCTGAATGTATTCCTAATAACCATTAACCCTTAACAAATGGGATCAATCTTTATTTCATTTTGTCAGAGTAGGATCTGCAGAGTTTCAACTAAACAATAAATGGATTATTTATTACATCTGCTGCCCTCCCTTTTCCACTGGGCAAAGTATTTTGTGAGATTAAAGGTATGTCCATGAACACAGGGAAAAAAAAACTTGTGATAGTTATGAATTCTCTTTTTTTAGAAGTCCATCTTGCACATAGCTTAGGACCTGTTTGGGGATTCTCTTTAGTCTCATAAGACCTTTCAATGTTTTATTTTCCATCATTTTGAAATTGTGAAAAACAAACAAGCTTGTGGCACATTTTAAAGATGAGTAAAATGTAGCCTCTGGGAAGGGAGGAGGGGTTGAAGGTAGTTCATGCTAAGCACACATAAGGCCACAAATTCAATGCCCAACAACACACACCCCAAAATCTGCTATCATTCTTTGAGAGTAAAACTAAAGATATTGCTTTAAATATTCCAAATGCCTAGGTTGACGTGGTAATTCAATATTCTAGTCTATAAGCTAATTTATCAAAAATATTAAATATCTAGGGCTGGGAAGGTGGCTCAGTGGTAGAGCGCTTGCCTTGCATGCATGAGGCCCTGGGTTCGATTCCTCAGCACCACATAAGCAAAAAGAAAAAAAGCTGGAAGTGGTGCTGTGGCTCAGGTGGTAGAGCGCTAGCCTTGAGCTGAAGAGCTGAGGGACAGCGCCCAAGCCCAGAGTTCTGGCCCCACAACAGACTCAAAAAAAAAAAAAAATTAAACATCTAGTGTGAGTTCACCCTTGGACTAAGCTATGAATGTCATAAAAATGGTTTGTAAGCTTCAAAGGGTTTTTACTCACTAGTTTATGTTTATTTGTGTGTGTTGATTTGTTGCTTATGTTTGACAGTATAGATATCTAGGACAAAGCCCCTCAAACATGGGGACTGACTGTCTAAAGTACTTAATAAAGATGCAGATTACTAGTCTCAAGCTCCAAAATCTGATTCAGTGAACCCATGATAAATCATGTAATCTGCTTATTTAATAATCATCTTAAGAAAGCATGATAGAATCTGTGATTTGAACTGAAGAGTTCTTGTGGAGATAAACAATTTTTCTGGATCCTTTTGTCTAGGGAGGCCTTATTTATTTGACTTATAACTTGCTAATGAAAAAGAATAAAGGATTTAAATAGATATGTTTGAATAAATGGAAGTACTATATAAATACATATACCTATATAATAAAAAATGTAAAGTGTTTTATGTTAACTGTGAGCATGTTTTCACAGTTTATCATATTCCATTACTATAATACATGTCCTAACAGATATCAGAAATATTACAACACATTCTTTTTTACTTATTGGTATTTATATCCTCATTGATATTTGTTTGTAATGACAGTTGTATCAAACTGACCACAGTGTAAGCAAAACCTCAGTTTTAATTCTGCTGATTCAATTAAAGTTATAACTTTATTAGTCTTTCCAGCATTCTTTCATATAAAGATTATTTCACAGTACAGTTTATAATTCAATATTTCTAATTTGCATTACCATAACAGCATCAGATTAAAATCTCCTTCTACTTCTTTTTCTTTGATCTTTTCAAGTATTGGACTATACATCATTCTTGCTTCTGCTTTTTTAAAAAATTTAATTACCTGTCTCTTTTCTTTCCTTTCACATGTTTCTGATGTGTTCTATCATGGATGTTGAAAGTATGCTATTTATTTAGGTAGGATTGGGAAGTACTTCCCATCACAAAAAGAGATAATATAATTTTTTCCTACTGGGTGGAGAATGGATGAAGTGTTGTAACATGCATGTTAATACATCTCAAAGGCAGGATTGGAGGAGGGATTGGAATAAAATAACTGACTTCTCAGTGAACTGCTCATACATACATCACAAATCTCTTGTTGGTCTTTGACAGTGTATACTTCCTGTTAATTCCGTCGTTATTTAAATAAACATGCCTCTTCAATTCTCCTCACCCTTTTCTGGGTCTTCCATTCCAAGTTCCCCTATATCCCTCAGCTCTGGCTGTCAGAACTCTTCCAGGTGGCGAGTCTCTCCACACCCATCACCAGCTCATTTCCCATTTACAGCTGATCATGTTCCAAATTGCTGATACAACCTTCCTCAAAAATATTTTTAACATTAATATTTTTAACATTATTTTTTACCTCCCTACATGATGGCATTTCATAGTTCCTTGGGTTTCCGCTCAAAAGGTTTTTTCTTCCTATGAATGCCCTGAGTGCCCAATTAAGGAAAAGAGTTGGGGCGGGGCATGCACAAGCCACTAAGCAATCAGCACAAAGCCCTGGGGAGGAGCTGTGGGAGGAGCTATGGCCCACACTATAATAATGACCCTTTATGAGACTCCTCCTTAGGGCCCCTCTCCAAATGGAGATTCTCACTACTTTCTTGGCTTTCCCTTCACTTTTTTTTTTTTTTTTTGCCAGTCATGGGCGTTGAACTCTGGGCCTGGGTGCTGTCCCTCAGCTCTTCAGCTCAAGGCTAGCACTCTACCACTTGAGCCACAGCACCACTTCTGGCTTTTTTCTGCTTATGTGGTGCTGAGGAATCGAACCCAGGGCCTCATGCATGCAAGGCAAGCACTCTACCACTGAGCCACCTTCCCAGCCCTCCCTTCACTTTTAAATAAACTTATTGTTTACTTAAAAAGAAAACAAAAGACATGATTTACTCATTTATATATCTGTAGTCCATTCTCAGTCCTTCAATTTCCTTAGCTTTCTTTGCCTCCTGCACAGATTTGCCTGCCTTAGTCCTGTGAAGTGTGCGTGAGGTTTCCTCTCGGCCCAGAGATCAGACACTATGAGATAGAGGTGTGTGGATGAGGAAACATCTCTACAAATCTGCAGACTCTGCAGAGTTGCAAAATTGAATTGCATGCTATGCATCAACCTTTTCTTGATATGCTAATTTGCCAGAAATTATGGTCGTTTCACGAGAGATAGGCAAGGCAAATTTGGTCAATCTGCGACTCTAAAAGTAAATTCAATCCAAGGAGGTTAAGCACTGTGTGGACCTTTTCGTTGCTGTGACCAATACTTCAGAGAAACAATTTTCAGGGAGGAACAATTTATTTGTGTGCTTAAGGTTTAGGGTTCAGTACAGTATGGTTTAGAGGACATAGCAGATCAGAGAAGCTCACCATCCTCGCAGTAAGAACTTAGAGAGAATGCCTGTGCTAGCTGGCTTTCTCCTTTTCCCCTTTAAGTCCATCTGGTCCCCCGCTAATGGAATAAAATGCTACCCACAATCATAACAGGCCTTCCTTCAATTTATTATCTTTGAAACTATCCTCACAGCACACCCACAGGTACACTTTTCCAATCTCCTGTGCATCTGTCGATTCAATCAAGTTGAAGTCAAGAGTAGAAATCACAAGCTGGGTGCTGGTGGCTCACAACGCCTGTAATGCTAGCTACTCAGGAGGCTGAAACCTAAAAGTTAATGGTTCAAAGTCAGCCCTGGCAGAAAAGTCTGCAAGACTCTATCTCCAACTGACCAGTAAAATCCCAGACTGGAGATGTGGCTCAAGTGGTAGTACACAAGAAATAAACAAGCAAGCTAAGCAAGAGCACCAGCACTGAGTTTAAGCCTCAGTGTCAGCACACACACACACACACACATTCAGAGAGAGGGGAGGTTAGTTATCACAGACACCCAACAAGAAATATTTTCTTTTCAAATTTCTATTTTCTTTTTATTAAAAAAACAAAAATCAGGGCTGAGAAGGTGGCTCAGTGGTAGTGTTTGCCTCGCATGCAGGAGGCCCTGGGTTCAATTTCTCGGCACCACATAAACAGAAAAGGCTGGAAGCAACGCTGTGGCTCAAGTGGTAGAGTACTAGCCTTGAGCTGAAGAGCTGAGGGACAGCGCCTAGGCCCAGAGTTCAAGCCCCATGACCGACCCCCCCACCAAAAAAAAATCAGCAGCATATGAAATAATTTGTCAATTTATAAAAAAGAGTAACTTTCAAAATTCTGATGCTGTGCTGTGACCTGTGTGTGTGTTTAGACTGCCTCAGGACTGCATACCTAGCTCGTCTTAGGAAGCTATTTAATAAGAAATCATGATATAATGGTTAGTTAGGCATAGGTAAAATTATCTTTAACAAACAGGGTAGCTGTACAAGAAGCATTCTAATATATTCATCATTTCAAGTCTTTGTACATAAAAAATAAACAAGGAGCATATCAAAAGATGTCACACTTTAAAAAAAAATGATGACAGGAAGGCTGGAGCTGTTAAGCACATTGACAGAGCAAGGCCACAAAAACAACACTTTTCAGTGCCCCCAGAAACAGGAAAAGAACAAAGAATGACTATGCCTGCTCTCAGGACAAATGGTGTCCTGCTGACGAATGGCAGTGGAAATGCAAAACATCTCCTTTCCATCCTGTTTTCTGTGTGAATAAGAAAGATCATGAAGCGAGGGTATAATGCCTACTGGCATGCAGAAATCAAAGCCAGGAACAAAAATAAATTGCAAGATAACATTCAGCTCCCTCAAATAAAGGCCAGGCTTCTGGGTAAGCAAATTATAGTTCAGAGCTTTAAGAGAACTAGAAGACAATATCATTAAGTCATTGTCTATCATCGTATTTTGGACACAAAGCACAGTTTGCATAGACTGAGAAGAAATAAGTTATACACGGAGTAATTGGAATGGCCAAGACAAGAGTAGGCATAGGGTGAAGTTTAGAACATAGCAGTAAATTGTTCCTACTTGTCAGATGTATCTGCCAGCTTTTCTCATTACAGCTTTGGATAGAATTGTGGTGAAATGGGTTTCTGAAGTGAGGTAAGGTGGAGCAGGGGGTAGAGCATCCCTCCTAGATTCCATCACAGCTCATAGAGACTAACGCCACCATGCCCCAAGCCACCAAGTGCAGTAATCGCCCCATTCATAGCTTTGGCTATAAAGCAGGCCTGCAGAACGGTGCTGAAACAGGGAAGGATCAAAGCAAGACATGGTGTATGCAACTACTTATTGTTTCTTAACTCTGAGATGTATACATAAAATGACTTTTTTCCAGTTTCAGATTGGATATTCTTTGCCAGATTTCTCCTATTCTTTTTTTTTTTAAGGCAAAGTCCTTTTTCTTTTCTCTTTTTTTATTGGCAAGGTGATGTACAGAGGGGTTATAGTTACATAAGTAAGATCGTGATTACATTTCTTGTCTAACTTTTTACCCTCTCCTTCATTTTTCTCCCACTTTCCCTCCCCCCACTCCCCCAAGTTGTACAGATCATTCCCAACATATTGTCTTGTGAGCATCGCTGTTACATTGGTTCCCCTTTGTCCTTTGTCTCACCATTTTGTTGTTCCCTTTCCCTCCCTTAGTTCAGATAAACATATGTACCATACCTAGGTTCCCAAATATAATGTAGTGACAACAGGGGATAAACCATAGTGGGGAAAAACACAAAAGAAAAAAGAAATCACATAGTACATTGAGAACAACAACAAAGTAAAAACCTCTTCTGTCCAGTTCTTGGAGTTCATTTCGCTTAGCATCATCTTGTATGGTCATACTGCATAGCTATTGAGCTATTCTGTTCATCTGCTAAGATTGTCCTAGGCATATACTAATTATTACAAATAAGGGACCCATGTTTCTGTGGGTCTGTAACTTCACTTAATATGATTTTTTCCAAGTCCTTCCATTTCCTAACAAATGGGGCAGTGTCATTCTTTCTGATGGAAGCATAGAATTCCAGTGTGTGTGTGTGTGTGTGTGTGTGTGTGTGTGTGTGTGTGTGTGTGTGTGTGTGTGTGTGTATTTCACATTTTCTTGATCCATTCATCTACCAAGGGGCATCTGGGTTGGTTCCATATCTTAGCTATGGTGAATAATGCTGTGATAAACATAGTTATGTTGGTAGCTTTAGTATGGCCTTGTTTGTGGTCATTTGGGTAAATGCCCAGAAGTGGGATTGCTAGGTCATAGGGAAGCTCTACATGTACTCTTTTTTTTAATAAGTTTTTTATTGTGAAAATACTGTGTAGAGGTGTTACAATCACATGAGCAAGGTAATGAGAACATTTCTCTTCAAGCATTGCTGCCTCCTCCTTTGTTTTTCCCCTACCATCCCTTCCCTCCCACCTCCACAACTACATACCCCCCAAAATTGTAAAGTTTGGTTTTCAACATAGCATCTTGTACATTTCATTGTTGCAATGGGTCCACCTGTATCCCTATTTAAACAATTTGTTTTTTCCCTTCCACTCCCCAAATTATACCAACATTAAATACATTGAAAACAGGGGTTATACACACAAAGCAACAAAAAAAATCACATGGTACCTTATAAATACGTTAGAAACAATAGCAAGAAAGAAAAAAACACTTGTGTCCTTATCTTGGGGTTCATTTCGCTTAACATTATCTTATCTGATCTTTTCTGCTTGTCTCTGATATATACTAGTTACTGCAAATAAGGGAAACCATGAGACCTTTGTTTCTTTGAGGAAGCTCCATACTGTTTTCCAGAGTGGCTGAACAACATTTTAAGTATTGCACACATCTTTGGATTCTTGTACTTATGCAAATTTAATTCAATACATTTGAGATCTATAACTTGGGATCAAGTATAGGCCTCATCTTTAATCTCATACTCTAGAGGCAGATATCTGAAGGATGATATTTGTAAGTTAATCCAGGAAAAAAGTTGGTGAGACACCATCTCTACCAACAAGCCTACAATACCAACTACAATGCAGCCTCATTTAGGAGAATCATGGTCCAAGGCAAAACCTGAGCCTCTCTTAAAAGTAACTAAAGTAAGCTGGGTGCCGGTGGCTCATGCCTGTAATCCTAATTACTTAGGAGGCTGAGAGCTGAGGAACCCAGTTCAAAGCCAGCTCAGGCAGGAAAGTCCATGAGACTCATATCTCCAATCAACCACCAGAAAACCGGAAGTGGCTCTGTGGCTCAAGTGGCACTGTGGCTCAAGTGGTAGAAGTTTCACCTTGAGCTGAAGAACTAAGGGACAGCGCCCAGGCCCAAAGTTTAAGTCCCATGATCAACAAAAATAAGTAACTAAAGTACAAAAGACAAGCAGTAGAATATCTGCCTTGAAATTACAAGGCCATGAGTTCAAACCCCAACAGCACTAATTTTTTTTTCTAATTTTACAAAAGAAATTCGAATATCGTGCCCAAACCCAAGCTCTCTTTAACTGTGATGATAGGTGTTGGTCTCCATGGGCTATTTTGGAAGGAGAATGTGCTCTACTCTTAGGTCATGCTCCTCCTCGTTTCTAGGTTCTAATGCTTCATTGCTGAGGCAGACAGAACTCCGGGAAATTTTCAAACCTTCTATACTTACCTGGGTAAGGTTATAAAACTCTGCCTGTAAATTGTAGGTACCCTGGGCTGATGCTAACAGTGATTTTTTTCCACTATTTCCTATATTTCCTATTGCTATTCCAACCCAGACTTCTAAAGAACCCTTCTTCTTGAGTATAAAAGGCACCATATAGGAGAAGGAATCACAAAACAGAAGAGAAATAAGATGATAAGCAGGAATGGGGGGATGTTAGAATGGTCAAAGTACATCTCACCCATGCATGAAAAGAGCATAATGAAAGCTATTAAAAATTGCAAAACATGGGGCTGGGAAGGTGGCTCAGTGGTAGAGCGCATGCCTTGCATGCCAGAGGCCCTGGGTTCGATTCCTCAGCACCACATAAGCAAAAAGAAAAAAGCCAGAAGTGGCGCTGTGGCTCAAGTGGTAGAGCGCTAGCCTTGAGCTGAAGAGCTGAGGGACAGTGCCCAGGCCCAGAGTTCAGGCCCCATGACCGGACCCAAAAAAAAAAAAAAATTGCAAAACAAAAAAAAAGTCACTAATTACTCTTTCTTAGTCATCTTCCCTTCTCCTCACTCCTTTTAATAGTCTTTGGAGGATTTCATTGTGCTCTTTTCATACTTCCACACAATGTGCTTCTATAATATTTACAGTCTGGTTCTAGATACGCTTCTTCCATTATTTCTCAGTACCAAACCCACATATGCACCTGGAAGTGCATGCCTGGGGTGATTTTTGTTCAGAAAACTTGAATCAGCTGGAGAATTATCTCTCACATCTTTGTCAATCCCGCTCTGGCTTTCTACAATATGTATTTGTGTGTATGTTTATATACAACATGTATATGTTTATACAGTATGTGTATATATGTTTATATACAATATGTATACAAACAAGAAAGGTCAAGTTCTCCAACCGTAGGAGATATTGCCAGCAGACAAACTAGCAAACTCTTCTCTTGCATAAATTCCCAATCACAATCTATTTTTCTCTTAGGCCATCAGCCCATTCTCTCTGCTTCCAAAATGGAAAGAGGCAGCCTCTCACCACAAGTACTGCACTCACTACTGAAGTATGCTCACATCATCCCAAGTTGCCTTGCCTAGTTGTAGGGTTTTGTGATTCCATATGAATTCTAAGTCACTATCTTTTTTTAGTAAAAAGTATTAGTAATATTTTGATAAGCAATTGTATTGGATTTATGGATCACTTTAGGTAGTGTGGAAACTATCAGTATTAATTCTTCCAATCCATGACCATCAGAGGTATTTGTGTGTGTGTGTGTGTGTGTGTGTGTGTGTGTGTGTGTGTGTGTGTGTGTAATATAGGAGAATGTGCTTAGTTCTGTTGTAAGAGTGTATGGAAAACATCCGAGGCCACCATGTCACCATGGTTGAAGGATATGAGTATATCCTTAGATCACTGTGGCCTTTCTACCATCTGGACATACTCTAAGCAGCTGCAGCTGTCCTGCCCATCTTTCCTGGCCCTATTATTTCAACATTTTTAATTACTACTGAGAGCTGGGCAATTTCCTATGTCCTTTAGCTACAATGAAGAATAAGAGGCATTTCCTTTCAAAAGACAATCGGGGACAAATATAGAAGATATGCAAGAAGCAACTATCATATTGTGAGATAATTCCTACTGTAGGGATAGGAGCAGAGGGAGCACAAAGCAAGGTGAAACTTAAATAAGCTTTAAATGAGGTGGAAACAATGTTTATCAGAGAAATAGACTGTATTAAGACCAAAGTAGCAGAATGCCTGTGATTTAGGAAATGATCAATGAAGTGTAAAGGGGAAGTAAGTTGAAAGAGGAAAATACAAAGATACATAGGAATCACATAACAGACTTTTAAGTCATGTGATAGAAGTTTTTGCATGAAAAGGCCATGATTTTCCATTTTTTTCCATGCTATTGAGACCGGGACTTGACACTCTCTCATCTGCTCTAGCTGCAGTTAGTATCAACATGAACATTTGTATTCCAATATGTTTTCTCTATGAATTTGCCGTGTAATTCACAAAAAGTATTAAATTCTGTCACAGTGACTAAGCCAACTAAGTTGCATTTAATTTTATAGTGATTGACTTTCAAACTGAATTATACAGTATTTTCTCATTCTTCAGTGAATTTGTGGCATGCTCATATAAGGAAATTAAAGGACTAATAATGGAAAATTATTTACCTACTGATGGGATTGTGATGATTTTTTAAAAATAATTCTTTACATTTTTGTAATTTTATTTGTTAGCGATAATGAAAATTTTACCATCAGAATTTCCATACAAATGACCCTTTGATAATCTGACTTCTAGTACTCTAAGTTTATGAGCTTTCTTGTTATACATAATGTCCCCAAAATTAACTGCCACAATTTGATGAATGAACACCTAGGATATAAAAAATCTCTTGATAATGAAGTAAAATCAAGAAGCAAAGAGACTAAGAACACACGCTTATTATGAAAAGCTAGAATGACAATATAAATAGAAGGAGGACTCGGGGAGAGTTGGCAACATAGAAATAGGGTGTACATGAGAGTTAATGACAATATGTGGGGAAATCAATAAAAATTCACATGTGTCTCTAAGATTGCCATTTATGGATAAAAACTGGGAGCTATCAGTGTGGGTGTATCTTTGTGTGAGGCACACAGACATGCAATTGTGGCAAACACTATATTCTCACTGTTTTATTCTTCATGGATCAAGGCCAAGTGATACTATGTGAGGTTCCTGCCTTTGGTGGGCTTGCAGGTGGGTATGTATCAGATAGATTGTGGTCTATATTTACCATAGAATAATACATTTTCAATAAATATTTCATCAAATACAGGAACAATACTTAATTGAATATATACTGGGAGATAGAAAAATGGAGCTTTGCTCTGGTGGTTGTATACTATTCTAGCAGAGCACGATGTTCTTCTAGTGAATATCTTACTTTTAAAATAAGTGACTATCTCTCGATTAAAGAAGTCCCTGTAAACCCTGCCACTCATAATCTATTTCTGATTATCCAAATCTTTCCGCCAGGATCAAGCCTGTCTCTGGTTACAGGACTGGCTTATCAGCTGAATCATCCACCTGTTTCTCTAGTGCTCCAAGGCTTCTCCAACACCCGATTTCACTTGCAAGATCACATCTGGTCCCATTAAACTATCAAGCTTTTATATGTCAGTAGGAAGCTTTACACCTAATTCCTGTCACTGTGCTCTTTCTTTCTTGACTTGTGGATGGTTTTGCAAGGGTAGGTACAATGAAATAGATCATGCCTGACATAGAAAACTTCAATACAAAGCATAAGGCAGATATAAAACTTGAAACAAGAAATCAAGAGGAAAAGTTGACTGAAGTCAACCTACATAATCTTGAAGCCATAGATAAAGAGGGACAGCTCACTTGAAGGACTGATCTGAAAGTTACAGACAGTAACAAACTACTGTCAAGGAAGGGAAATGGAATTGACAAAGAACAAAGCAAAGAGGTTCATACTGGAGTAACTCCAATTAAGGGTTGACAGATAAAAGATGCCCAATTAAATTCAACTTTTATATAAACACTTCAAAGATATACTGCATTTCTTATTTGTTAAATCTGACAACTCTAACTCAAATGGAATTTTAATATACTTCCAGAGGAGCACTCAAATTCATCTCCTCTCTCTTTGAAATGTGCAAAATTGACCCAAAGATCAGGAGATCTTGAGAAAACAATCCAAAATTCAGCCAACAGTGTACCTCTTGGAATATACAAAAGCAAAATTTATCATTATGGTTTATATTAGGAATTGTTTAAAACTGATTTGTTGAATTGAAATCCCTTTGTACAACTACTTAAAGATAATATTAAAATAAATAATTTTTAAAATTTTTAAAAGAATTTCCCTTATTATTCTTATTTATATATTTATTTACATATTTTATTATAAATATTTACATATTTATAATAATAGGCTTGGAAAAAATTATATTAAGTGAAGTAAGCCAAGCCCAAAGAAACATAGGTCCCATGGTTTCCCTTATTTGCAATATCTAGTAAATGTATGAGTCAAGAGGGCTGGGATGTAGCTCAGTGGCAAAGCCCTTGCCTAGCAAGTGCAACGTCCTAGGTTCAATCCCCAGTACCGAAAAAGAAAAGACAAAAAAAAATATAGTTAAGTAAATGTATGAGTCAAGCAGAAAACGTCAGATAATGTGATGTTAGGAAAATGAACCCTTAGATATGTATTTAGATGTTTTTTTCTTTCATGAATTTGTTTCTAACTCATTTATAAGATTATTTCTTTGTTGCTTTGTATGTCCCTCCCCACAGCATAACCCCCACTTTCACTATATTTAATGTCGGTATAATTTGTGGAGGAGATGGGGAAAAACAAGTCGTTTAAGGATACAGGTGGACCCGTTGCAACTATGAGAAGTACAAGTTGTCATGTCGAAAACGAGCTTTACAACTTTGGTGCGGGTGGGGGGGGGGGGTAGCTGGGGGGGGGCAACTGGGAGAGGAGGGGAGGCTGGGAAGGGATGTGAAGGGTAAACAAAGGAGGAGGCTGCAATGCTTGATAAGAAATGTACTCATTATCTTGCCCATGTTATTGTAACCCTCTGTACAGTATTTCACAAAAAATTAAAATTAAAAAAATAAAAAAAAGAATTTCCCTTATTATTCTTATTTATATATTTATATTTATTTACATATTTATAATAATAGGGTTGAAGGTTTTTTTTAAATTGGGCAAGATCATTCAACATATGACAACCTAAGTCCAATAGATCTGAATATGAATTTCATTTCCACTTCAGTAGGGAAAATTTTAGAAACTATAAAACTTGCCTCAGAATTCCATATTCATAAAATGAAAGTGATTATTGTGTATGTGTGGACATGTGTGTATGTGTATATGTTTTTGACTTTTAGGAGTATTAAATAATACTGTACCATATTTGTAAAGGAGTTAGCAATGACCTATAAATATTAGTTATTAATTAATTCAACTAATAAATATTAGTTACTAATTAATTCAACATACATACTGAATATATGTGTGCATTATATGATGTGTACATTATATATAATATATAATGCTGCATATAACATTTTCAAATTTTATTAGAATTGTACATAAACAAGATATACCAGTTACTCACTGTATTTAAATAGATGTTACATTTTCCTTACTATTGAGAATCTCTGAAATTTTGGAAAATCCTAGTAACCCTCCACCAAATACTTTTCTTTAATAAGGTTATATTAAACAGATTACATCAACATGGTGTGAGTTCTTGATTCCTAATGATCTTCTCTACCTCTGAAGAGCTCTCCTCTCCTAAATCAGCCACTAATCAGATCTCTCTGCTTCTTTTATCCTATAGTTTATGCACTGACATTTTCTAATGATAATTGCTTTGTAAAGAGTGCATTACTTACTTCAATGTCAAAACTTATGTGCGGAAATAAAACAAAGGAAGATGCCTAGCAGTGCCAGAACACAGAAGCCCACAATAAACAGTGTTTTGTACAAGTAAGATGTTTGACCATTGTTACCATAGCCAAAATTACCTTTGACATTTCTAAATGTCATAGGTAATCTGCTTATAACAGTAATATCTCTGATACTTTTTTTAACGTACCAGAAGAAAGGCTTCTGTAAAAAAAAAAAAAAAAAATCATGCCTAAGCATCAGGAAGCACAGATATTTGAGTTCAGGGTCCTCCCAAAAATATTGGATTCTTTAGAGACATATTTGAAAGTTCATTATCAATACAGAATATTCACAACATTCAACATTAAATATGTTCAATGCTATTTACTGAGATTCCAGCATGGCTCGCTTAGCGTTATTTTGTTCTGTGGGTACAGACCCGAGGCAAAAAGTAGAGAGTCTAGAGTCTAGATATCTCACTAGACTTTCAATCACACCAGAACATAGTATAGATCAGGATGGCTGTTAACTCCGGTGCATGAGTTCTGTTGAAAGCAAAACAGAAACAGAAAGACCCAAAAGGGAAGTTCACATGAAGAAATAAGCAGAGAAGAGTAATGCAACCAAGAGCCATGGACCATCACTAATGCTAGGAAACTTCAGATGCTAGGGATAGGCAAGCAGGAAATGTGCCTAAAGTCTTTGGCGGGAGCATGATCCTGCCAATCCCTTGCTCCAGATATCTGGTCTCCAGAACCTAGAAAGAGCACATTTCTGTCATTTTAAGACAAGATCATGGTGATGTCTATGATAGCCCTAGGGAAACCATACAAATAAAAATGTGTATTTCAGGTGACATTGATCAAGATGCATTATATTCATAAACTAATTTGCTGAATGGAAACTCTTTCCTGCAACTACTTAAAGACAATAAACTATCATTTTTAATGTATATTTTCTGCAATTAACTTGAATGTACTTTGTGTTGGTTTTCTGGAGTTATCAACGTGAGGTCTTTAACATTATTGTTAGAAAACTTATCATAACACCTATTTCTCACTGATTTTTTTAAATCATTTTTTAAATCATTTTCCTGTGACAGCACAAACCCTATATTATACAACAAAATTATATTTTAACTATTTTATTATTACTTTTTCAAGCTTTCTATTGAACCACATGTACGGTAAATATTAATTTACACTTCAACTCAGAAACTATGCATTACTTCTTATAGGTAACAATTCTATGGACAATCTCTGAGACTATTTCAGACGCTTTGTCTTGTTTCTGATATGAAAATCTATGACTCCTGACTCACTGTCTTAGGTTTTCCATCATGAAGGTGAGAATAAAAATAACATTGAGAGGATATTTTACAATTTACAGGACATTTCTTCTGAATTTGACGTAGACATACCATTGATTAAATACTGATGTAACTAATGTAATCACATCTTATTAGTATCCTTTTGGAATCTCTTTTTTAATAAATTAATAATGTTAAACATTAAATAGAATCAATCATTGCTCAATTAATCATGTGAATAATGTGATTTAGTCATCATGTAAATTATATAGTGTAAAGTACAGTAAATAGATAGGTTTCATTAAGTAGCCGATGAAGAGAACATCATGCGCTATTCAGGCAGGAAAAGAAGTATATTTACCAAACTGCTGTGCCCCACCCCCCACCCGGCCCCTCACCCCAGGCTGTGCATGGTGGAGGGGCATGGCTGAAAAGGAAGGGGGCGACCCACCTCTGGACCGGGACTTATCTAGGACAGGGACAGGAAGAGGCGTGGCCAGGTGGGGGAGGTGTGGCCATAGTAGATCTGGATGTGACCTCAGGCTCTGAGACACTCCTAAGGTCAGATGGAAGGCATGTGACCAGAGGTGGCCCAAGACTTGACCTAGCAGGAAGGGAAGGTGACTGCTTCCAGGTCTGCTAGTTATACCTAGGTAACAGATACTAGGCGGAAACTTAGCCAAGAGGGAGAGAGGTGTCCCTGTGTAGACCTTACATCTAGCCTTCCTTCCCCTCCTCCAAAAGTGCCCATCATTCCATGGATGAACAAACGATTTTTCTGTTCTTATTCCAGAGAGAAAGGCAACTTCAGTCAGTAGTTCCCTCTCACCATAGCATCTGCTACACATTGCAGTGTAAGTCACTACTCACACTGAAGCCATGACACACCAGATCTTCAAAAAGAAGCCAGGAGATAAACCACTAAAACACAGATAGATACAGAGTAGAGTTTCCCGACTTAGGGTCATCCTAAAAGACCAGAAAGACAATGATTGTGACTGAAAGTTTCCTAACATTGAACCTATAAAGGGGATAAGACCTATAAGAAATTCTGTGAATCTATGTATATGTGAATATGTTTTATATATATATATATATATATATATAAAATATATATATATATTCCTGAGGAGGAACTACCTTTCATCAGATCAGACTCTCCAAAGGGATTTTAACTTAAAAAACAAGTACAAAACTGCTGATATATAAGCTTCCTAATACAAATCAAATGCATGCTTGTGCATGTGGAAGACATTTTCATTGCTGCAAGAAAAACTAAAGCTGTGAACCAGATGTGGATGCCAGTTGCTAAAACATTCTGGGTATGGTAGGCATATTCTGCCAACGCTACTTCATTCATTTGTGAATATCCTATTGTGAAACGACCCACAGAAAATCAGTTCCATGTTCCATACTTCCAGTCTCATATGTGTAAATATGTACACAAGAAATTTGATGTGGCCATCATAGAGATAAATTTATAGTCAAATGGTCCATTATGGAATTTAGTATTTATTCTTACATTTACCAGTTTACGCTAATCTGACCTTCATATTATTCAGATAAAATTGGTACTATTTTTAAAAAGTAATCCATCCTATTAACCCAATGCTAATATATGTATATATACATATATATGCATATGCATATGTGTGTATATATGTATGTGTCTGTGTGTGGGATAAACTAAAGCAATGGCTTTAGTTTTACCTGTTTTCATAAGAAAACTTGATTACTTCAGGTTTTACAAAAATAAACAATACATCAGATCATTTTCTGCTTCAGAGATACTGGCTGCAATAAGTAATAAGCCATGAAGGACAATGTCTACATTGACCCATACAAAAAACTACAGAATTTGTCCAGAACCTGCCTACATGTGAATTTATGTCTAGTGTCATTGAATAGGGATATACTGTTTTGTATCTTGGCTTGAAAAACAATTATTTTTTAAAAGAGGATGCATTTCTTAAAATTCAAAAATAAAACAATTCTTCCACACCTGTAACTTTTCATTTAAATGCTAATTTGCTTATTACATTTCTTTACACTTGGCTTCCCTCCTTCTCCACAAATAATGGTGAGTATGAGTGTGTGTGTGTGCACACGTGCACACACTCGCACGTGTGGTGTAAGTTCAGAACACACAGAAGTGTGCTAAGAACATGATGAACATTGAAAGCTTTTTAATTAAAATGAAGACTTTGTTGACTCAAATGTGAACTTTCTCTTTGGGAAAGATCAACAACAAAGATTCAAGAATACACTTGGCAGATAAGTAGTTAAACTTCACCAGTCCACAAAGGCAAAAAAATAACAAGAACAACTGTTTCAGCCAAAACAGTTGTTTACATTTATATCATTTTTATAAATTTTTTATATATATAAATTATATCATTTTCATATCTATCCATTAAAGCCTGAGATTAGACATAGGCCAGCATCTGGGGTCCTAAAAATGATATGAACAACTTTATCTGTAAAATGCTCATATACTCAAAAGTATTTCTGGTTATACCTTTCTGGGTAGTTTAGTACTAATACTCAATTTATTACACAATAAGTTACAACTTTTTGTTTCTGAGGAAAGTTATTCTGTGGTAATGTTTTATCCTTTCTATGAAGTGATATAATGTTTCTTCCAGGAATTTTGGAGCAAGTGAAGAAAAAACACAAAAAAGGAAGAGAAAATATAAGAATATAAAAATATAAGAAGGAATCAGGATTTTTTGAGATCTTTTACATAGCATGAAGACTGTAGAGAATGATGATATATAGTTACAGTTCAAATTTTCTAAGAAAGTGAAATGTATATGTTCTCACTATAAAAATATATTAAGTGATAGAGCCCAAAATAATTATCTTGGTTTATTTATTCCACTTAGTGTGAACATACAACATCACTTTTTATCCTATAAATATTTACAATTTTAATATGTTTGCTTATAAAAATAAAAAAATTTAGTAGCCAGAATAGTCTCTTCTCACTAGAAAGCAGCCAAATATATGTTATTTAGACTGCTGTAATACATATATTATAGACAGAATAATTAAAGTTAAAAACTGCTCACATGTAATTTTCCATATTCATTCTGTGTATGCCATAAGCTGAAGATGGCATCTCTTAAGAAATAATACAGATCTCTTAAATTACCACACTTACACTCAACTATACCATAGCATATCACATCACCAAGGTTTGCACATTCATTTTTTTTTTGCTACAACTGGTCCTTTGAAATGAGATGTTTCCTTCATCTTCCAATGCATATCAATTAGCTGGGCAGTTGAATGTTGGCTAGTGAAGATTCCAATTGCAGAGGCTGAAGAACAATGAGCCATATACATAATGGAGAGTGATAATGGGATAATGTATATTGGCTACTATTGTAGTTATTTAGGACTGCTATCTATGCAGCTCAGGAGAAAAATCTGCTGATTTGTCAAGAAACATGGATCCTTAATGAACTGAAAAATCTGATCACTTCTAGAAACCAAATAGGACCATAGAGTTGAGGGTCAAGGCCAATTAAGATTAGTCTTGTGCAGAAGACAGAATATTATATTTAATCAGGGAGATGAAAACAATAGTTGGTGGTAAGGGACTCAAGGAGACAGAAACAGTGTAATTGATATCACTGGCAGAGGTTGGGAGAAATGAGATTTCATGTTGACATTTTGGAAAAATTATTTACAGAACTGTGAAAGATAGAAGGAAGAAGGGAAAAGATTGCTAGAAAAGAAGCTCTATGGTAAATATGACTATGTTCTTCCCTGTCATTTTTTTAACCTTTAAAAATCTCTGTTATGTTTATTATTTGTTTTTTTATCCCTCTCTACTAGAAAATGAGTATGTAAAGGCAGCACTTCATCTTGTTTTTCAACATATCCCAAGCACTTTAAACACAGAAATACATATAAACTAATAATAGTATCATATAATAATAATTTTCACTCAATAAATATTGGCTGAATGAATGACCCAGGAAAGACAGCACTAGGCAAAGCTATTCTACTAATTCTTTATTGGGTCATTCAATTCCAAGACAGTATGGATACAACAGAAATAAACAGGGAACAACAAAAAATAAATGCAAGGTACCAATTACTGAACTGGCCATAGCTTTAAGAAAATACAGTTCTAGTTTCTTGTCATGAAGGACTTGCACACACAGGCTCTATCAAATCATCATGCTTGAAAAGGTCCCTCAGGTGAACGACAATACGATGATCAACTTTCTGTGTCAACCTGACTCACTACCCACTCCTAATTTTATATATATATATATATATATATATATATATATATATATATATACACATATATATATGATCAACATATTCTTAATGTAAAGGAGACTAACTCTAAACATTAAAACTAAACTCTAAAACGTTAAAACACATTACAACACCTTTCTAACAAAATAATACTAGAATGACTGATTGTATTAATGAAAACTCAGATTTTTGTGTGCCAGTACTAAGGTTTGAACTCTGGGCTCAAGATCTTACTTGGCTTTGTTGCTCATGGCTGGTGCTACACCACAACTACTGGCATTTTTGCTGGTTAATTGGAGACAAGAGTCTCATGGGATCTGTCTGCCCAGGCTGACTTCAGACCATAATCCTCAGATCTCAGCCTCCTAAGTAACTAAGACTATAGGTATGAGCTACTAGTGCCCTGCCCCCATTTTTTAAAATTAAATACCATTTCCTACAAAAATAAGCTAGATCTTTTTTGAAGAAAGGACCATTGTGATGTCTGGGATGTGGAAGTTGGAAGATGAGGATGGCACATCGCATTGCACCTTGCAGCCAGATGTGCTCCCATGGTAACCAGTTGTGTGTCTAGGAGACAGGAACCAGCTGGAAGGCCAAGTCATGTTGGAATGAAACCCATCATTACAGATTCTCTGTAGCTGCAGTGGAGTTTTAATAACACTTGAGTTATTGCAACAGAGACCATATGGCCCAAAAAGGATAAACTATGGATCCTCTGGTCCTATATATTTTTTTTATTTCCTCTCTAGCAAAAAAATCCTATATTGTCAAAGACCAAATACTGTTTAAACTATTAGCTCCACATAATATTTCATGTTCAATATAGTTAAGACATTTTTGTCCCTCAACTTCTACTGTTTATATTCACCAAGAGAAGAATAGTTAAAGCTACTAAGCAGGAAAATAGAAGGAAAATTTTCAGCACAGATGGAACTAGTAAGAAGAATGTTAAAAATTAATTTTAAAATGCTAATTCCATGCAATGTTAAGAATTCTAATGAACATAAGCAATTCTGTTCTCAAACTGCAATTTAATTAAGGGCTAATGGATGACCTTTACAGTCTTAGAGGCACATAATTAAGGCTATAAAATTTTTATTCCATTGATAACTTCTTTCCTTTCTCATTCTTATATTGAGCAATTATATACATGAATGAGCTCTAATGTTTTTACTTAAGTTTGTTTCTGATTACAAAGATAATATTTTATTATTTTCATGTTTAGCTCAGAATATTTGCTTTGACTTGAAGGACTGGGACTAAGCTTTTATTGTCAAACAACAGTAAAACTATTGCAAAAATATTTCTTGGGAGTCACCTACATGTTCCAACATTCTTTAGGTCAGATAACAAAGGACCATAGCATTTTAAAGCATTGGATTCGATACTGTATTTTTCTAAAAATTAGAGCAATTTTCATAACATATAAAAACAGACAATATACATTCATATATTTAAAAGTAGAAAAAAAATTTTAAACCACCAAACATCCACATGTAGGCTTGACTTTAGTGCTTATCATGTAAGATTTGCTAAAGGTAGAAAAGTGTGATATCAGAAATTACTAATTCAATTGAACAGCTCCCATTAATTGTGAGGAATGACTACCATGTGGTTATGTTTCATGAGAAACTGATATCATAGCCAGTACTTTAAAATGAGATGAAAGACATGCAAAAGTACTATCACACAAGTTGACAAAATTTACATCTGGGGCTTTGATGATCTTTGGGCCTCCCCATTACAGAAAGACTAGCACAAGCAGAGGAGGAGGTT
The DNA here is from genome assembly GCF_019054845.1 of Dipodomys spectabilis. Lineage (NCBI taxonomy): Eukaryota > Metazoa > Chordata > Mammalia > Rodentia > Heteromyidae > Dipodomys > Dipodomys spectabilis. Next base: position 5,570,431 of record NW_024870974.1, read on the forward strand.
AGAAATATTATCTTTCTCCTATGTACATCTACTCTGAAATGCAAATACGTCTGTCAAAATCTAAGTAAGGTTCATACTGTTTACTGTTCTACTGAAAAACTGAGAGATAGAAGTTTAGTGGAAGGAAAGAAATTTATCCAAAGCTTATTGGGAGTCACCTGCATGTTTAAACTTTCTTTAGGTCAGATAATAAAGGACAATAGCATAGTCCTAAGAAAAGGAGACTTTTCTGGATCAAATCTCCATCTTCTCATCTTTGCCTGGACCAAGGATGTGAATAGTTTTTGTATGGCATAATTAAGACAGCAAAGGGGAAATTCTTACACTGAGCAACCTTCACCATCTTCTTTTTTTCTTCTCTAGTGAAAACCTCATCATGGATCTTTCTTCCTTCATTTATTCAGCCAGAACTAACTCTTCAGCAAAAGAGAAGGCAGAGCATCTCTTCACAAAAAGAAATAAGAGTATGCAAGGAAGAGTTTCAAATGAACCATCATAGCTTTCCAAAACATTGAACTCCTAGCTGTAAATCATATTTTTTTCTTACACATTAGTACTGTCTTAGAACCGCTAGTGTCTTCAATTTAATAAAATATGTTTCATAAAATATGGAAGGATCAGCCAGGATCAGGGGATTAATTATGTTAATTGAGGCTTTGTCAGATAATCATTGATTCGGAGTGTCTTTCTGAATGAAAGCAGAGGCTGCTTTCTCAAGCCAGTTTTTCAAATCTGTCCGTTGAACAGGCCAGACTGGTCAGCAGAGAATGTAGCTTAAATTCCCGAAGTCATCTGCATAGTTATGACCTAAAACCAGGATCAGGGTTCTGGTAATAGATCTTTTGACCAAAGCTCTTTCCACTTAACAATTACTTTCTGACACCCCAAGTTTGTTAACAACCAACATTTGGTCTTTGCCATGTTGATATCCTCTTGTGTTCTTCTTGTCATTTAAACCCAGCACTTTAAACAGAAGGTTTAGCCTTTTAATGCATTCCTTACCAAGATCGTTTAAAGATTACAGAAATGCAACCAGAGGTTACTCAAATGGCACTAGCATTGCTGTCTCCAGAATAGGAACTTTCAGTGCTCATCCACTTGCTAAAGCATTCACTTGAACTATACACAGGCAAAAATACCTTCACTAGAATTAGGAAACCAGGTGAGAGATTTGGGCACAGGGCAGTAATAAAAATAAATGCATGCAGGGGGTGGATGAAGGCTTCCCCCAGCTTCCCAGTTTCCACAAAAATCATAGGTCCTTGAAATCCACTCAGAAAAATTATTTCAGGGATCTCACAAGGTATAAGTTTTGGCAAAGATTTATTTTAGTCTAATGGGATCAAAGTAGAGAAAAATATAAAAAAGAAAGAGATAAACCTTTCCTGCTTGGGGGGAGCAGAAAATGGATTCAAAAGATCCAAAATGGCGGCTCCCAACTGAAGCTTTTGGACTGAGATGGGTGATACTCGTGGTGGTGATCTTCTAGCAGCTCCTAATCCTTAGAATGGTTCCAGGTGGGAAGGATGAGAGAGGCCCACCCAAAACACAGGTAAACCTTTAGGACTTATTTTTGAAGAGTTCCCAGATTTCTACTGTTTCAAAGAAGGTAGATTTAGATAGACCATTCTATATCTTCTGGTCTTGTAATTTAACATCCAGTAGCAGGTATGATGAGAGACAAGCTTAGCTGAGTTCTTTGGTTTGTTTCTTTGTTTCAGTTGGTTCCTGGTTTTAACTTCTGTGCCTGGCTCTTTGGATCCTTGTGAAAATAATTAACGCATCTTCTCATCTATCTACCCTGCCTCACAGAGGAAGAACAATCATGTTATCTTTCATTCCTACCATCTTAGATATCTATTTTGTATATTTAGAATATTGTGAGTTATAAATTTGTTTGGGTTTAGTGATTCATTAGAAAAGTCCCATTTTATTAAAAAAGCAAATAGGTCTATTAAAGCAATTTTTGGCCTTTCTGGCTATCAGGCCATCTTGTCAGCTGTTTTCAGTTGGGAGCCCTCCCTCACCTAAGGCAGGAAGATGGTAGCCACCAAGGAGCCAAAAATGTCTCTGGAGTCATCAACTCTAGGCTCTAACTAGTTATGAAATGTGGAAAGTTTGTGCTAGGGCACAAGCAGGCTCTGAAGATGATCACACAGGGCAAAAGGGCATTGGTCAACATCCTTGCCAACAGCTGCCCAGCCTTGAGGAAATCTGTAGTAGAATACTATGCTTAATTGGCCAAAGCTGGTATCCATCACTACAATGGCAGTAATATTGAACTGGACACAGCATGTGGGAAATACTACACAGTATGCACACTGGTTATCATTGATCCATGATATCGTTAGAATCATGCCCGAACAAATGAGAAAAGTAAATAATGCATAATTTTTCTTAATAAGACTTGCAAGAGCTGGGTTATTTTTCTTTCAAAAAAAGAAGTCTTTGTTTTTAATAAAATTCTGGAAATGGAGGAGAATTATGAAAGAGGGAGCATTGATCTAAACTGACACATGGAATTGAAATCTCTTTGTAAAATTATTTAATGGTAATTATAATAAAAAGATGCTGGGAAATATATATATGTATTAGTATTTGCTTGCATAAAATTATGAGACAAGATATACATTACTTTATGCTCATTCATCTCAATACTTTTAGAACTGCTTTGAATGAAGACCTTGTGGAGAAATCAGCTACTAAAGGAACTGGGAACTCATGAGCCAGGGCAAGCTGATATTAGATCCAGGGGAACCTGTGGGCGGCCTAATGCTGTCTTGTATTTTGACAGAGTAGCAATTACCAGATGATTCAAGAAGCTGAATACAGATGTTAAGTCTTGAACCATAAAAGCAGCTACAGCTGTCACCACTGCCTTCAGTCCAACAGACTATTCAGAAGGCCCTTATACTCTGTCAATTTGCCCTTGGGAAAATTTTTTTAAAAAACAACAACAGCAGCTCCATCTTCTCAGCAAATGCTCTAAATGGGAATAAAAATTATCATTGCAAATGAATTTTGAAATTATCATTTCTTTGATTGTCCAGTGTTGTTCAACGAACAGGCAATTAAGAATAATTTTGTTAACCTTAGGATGGGTGATACAAAACACATCAGGACCTCTAGATTAGAATGAGGCAAAGAAGTACCAAGGTTGTTGGAAGGGAAAAACGCTTCATGAATAAACAAATGTTTGCAAACTGAAGAATGTTTTCCTTGGTAGTTATTATAGTTTTTTTTTAAATGAGCACATCTACCACCAGATACCATTACTCCATTTTACAATGAATAAGGCAAAGTATGGTGGTACATGACTGTAATCCTAGCTGTTTGGGAGGCATAAATAGGGAGATTGTAGTCAAAGGCTGCCAAGGCAGACCTATCCAAAAAAATAACTTAAAGGAAAAGTGGCTGTAGGAATAACTCAAATGTTAGAGTGTTTACCAAGCAAGCACAAAAGCCCTGAGTTCAAACCCCAGGACCATCAAAAATTAATTAAGTCATACATTAAAAACAAAAATTGGAGTCTCTGTTTCTTTCTTATCTCCTTTCCACAACCTCTATGCCTTCTCTAGGAAAACTAATACCTTGTATTCGTTTGTTTTTAATCTCGCCATCTGCCCTTCATTTGATGATTCATTTTCTTTCTCTCCATTTCGTTCCTTCTGAAATTGTTGGAAGGAATTTCTTAATATTCACTCAGGTAAATTAGTTTTGAGTCAAAACAGTCCTAAAAACCAGACCAAGGGGTTTCATCTTTTCCTATTATGGCCTTCCAAGATAGTATTTATAGTAGTTCAACCATCTAATAAGCTGACAGTCTCCTTCCTCTGATTTAATCATTTTTAGTAATGTGTTTCCGACTCATGACTCACTAAGTCAAGGAATTTTTCCTTGACTTTTGGTGATACATGGAAACTTCCAGTACTAAACAAGACATTTCTATTCTTTTCTATTTTTATTTTTTGGTCCAAGAAACTGGGACTCAAACTCACTGCCTGATGCTTTTGCTCACTGGCTAGTCTACCACTTGAGTCTCTTCTATTGGTACAACCATAACATGCACTACTTCTAAAATGTCCCCTTTAGGAAAACAAGACTGTCTTCTCCTAAAATAGCTTCCCTCAACATTATAAACCAGTTCATAATATTGCAGAATACCAACACCAATATCCAAGCCTCACACTCCATTTTAATATATATTTTTATTGTAAAGATACTGTACAGAGAGGTTACAGTTACATGAGTAAGGTAATGAGTACCTTTCCTATCGAGCATTGTTACCCCCTCCTTTGTTTTTCCCCTACCATCCCTTTCCTCCCCACCTCCCCAACTCCTCCCTCCCGGCTCCAAGTTGTAAAGTTCGTTTTCAACATAGTGTCTTGTACATCTCATTGTTACAATGGGTCAACCTGTATCCTTACTTCACCATTTTGTTATTTTTCTTCCCCTCCCCAAATTAGAAAAATGTATATACAAGATGCAGGGCACCGGAATCAAATACAGTAAAACAGGGGTTATACCATGAGGGAAGAACATACAAAAGAAACAAAAAGAAAAACCATATAGTACATTATAAGTACCTTTAAAACAACAGCAAACAAGATAAAAACCCTTGAAGGGTACTTATCTTGAGGTTCATTTGCTTAGCATTATTTTTTTTTGGTTGGTCGTGGGGCTTGAACTCTGGGCCTGGGCGCTGTCCCTGAGCTCTTCAGCTCAAGGCTAGCGCTCAACCACTTGAGCCACTTTGCCACTTGTAGCCTTTTCTGTTTATGTGGTGCTGAGGAATCGAACCCAGGGCCTAATGCAAAAGGCAAGCACTCTACCACTGAGCCACCTTCCCAGTCTCTAGCATCATCTAATATGGTCATATGTACATAGCTTTTGACTTTTTCTGCTTGTCCTAGGTGTCTTTATGCCTCCATCAGAAAGAATGACACCACCCCATTTGTTAGGAAATGGAAAGACTTGGAAAAAACTATATTAAGTGAAGTAAGCCAGGCCCAAAGAAGCATAGGTCCCATGGTTTCCTTATTCACACTCCATTTTCTGTCTCCTCACCAACCCTCTTCCATTTTCACACTCCCAAGTAGACTACAGTACAACCATGCTAGGGATCTCCACATGGGTTTTGGCTCCCATGATCATCAGGAACTATAGTAATATTCACATATAAGGCACATCTGTGTGTTGTTGTTGTTTTAACTTATAAATTCTATTTGACTGACCATAGTAATTCTGTTATTTGGAAAACAGAAAGTAAGCATCATTTGTGTAAAGAACTATATTTCCCATCTTGTTCAGGGCATTGCTAATTTACTCTTCCAAATGATTAAACCTGAAAAAATAAAGAAGTAAACTATAGTCATTAGTAACTAACTATCCTGTTTAAGGTTCACTGTTGTGTTTATTTTCAGTTTGTAGATATATAAGTAGGCCAACCAGGAGATCTTTGTAAGTAGATATTTTATAGAAGTTCAAACCCAGAGCTATTTGTAATTGTCCATCTGTGGAATATCTGTAGTCTACATCACCCCTTAAGCAATGCCATTATTGCTGTCTAACTAGCACCTCATCGAGCTAAGTAATGCCATCTCATTGTCAGAAGCATTTTCTCGATAAGTTAGTTTCTAAACATTAGCTGGGTGTTGAAAGGCATTTTTTATGCATTTGCATCTTTGAGCTCCTAAGCTCCTAAGAGTTTGGAGTGCAATTGACTGTGGATTGTACAAGCTCTTCAGGAAAGCAATAGAAATTGTCTATCTTCAAGCATAAAAAACAATTCCAGACCAAAGAAGCAGTGCAGTCTGAATTTTTTTTAATTAAAAATTACCCTTAGCAAAAGAACCTAGACTATTGCCTGTAAGACCAACGGTCTGTTTCACTGTGCTTGAATAGAGTCTATTATTCAATTGGGGAAAATCCTCACCACCTTCCAGATCATTATTAAGTGATGGGTGACTTTGTCAGAAGCTCGTAAATCCTTAATTCTCTATTTATGCAGTGTTTATTCCAGAATTCCTGAAAACTAAGACCCAACATAAGAATAAAATGTTTAATTTTTCTAATTGCCACTGAACAAGATCTAATCCGTACAATAAGGATAAATTTTCCTTTTACACTGTTTCTGTGGACATAGAACAAAACTGTGAAGTTCTTGAAAAGAAACAAAAGGGGGACTGGGAAGGTGGCTCAGTGGTAGAGTGCCTGCCATGCATGCATGAAGCCCTGGGTTCAATTCCTCAGCATCACATAAGCAGAAAAACCCAGAAGTGGTGCTGTGACTCAAGTGGTAGAGCACTAGCCTTGAGCTGAAGAGCTGAGGGACAGCGCCTAGAGACAGAGTTCAGGCCCCATGACCAACAATAAGAAAGTAAATAAATAAATAAATAAATAAATGGTGCCGTATCCATGGAAATTATTTCTCCTAAGTATGTGACTACTAATAAATCATAAACGAAAATGTTATTCAAACCCATTATTGTCTAAGAATATGTCTGATTTGCCACCGCCATTAGAATGAAAGAAATAATTTGTCTCAGTCATACCATTTTGCTAGTCAAAGAAGAGTATGAACATTGCTATTTGTAAAGGTATTTGCACCTTTAAAATTAAGTAATAGCATAGATAAGCATACTTTCATATGATTAATTTAATGACAATTAGATAACCAGAGGTGGACAGAGAGACTGCTTAGGGGCCCTAAGATTGTTCCTTTCAAATAAGTAGTGTTTAGATTGTGTTCCATTTTCCTTTCCATTTATCCTCTTTCATGACCAAATCTTCCTGAATATATCTCAAGTATGTCTATCTCTCTTTGTTCCTTTCACTACTTCTATCTGTATGGTGGTCCACTCTGCCATCAGGGAACTAGCATACGTACCCAACTATTCTGGGTCAAGAAAAATTACATTCAGTCTATCGATTCTTTAAGAATAGGTGCTTGCACAGGTCTCCACTATTTTGACTAGAGTTGTTTCTTTAAAATGATTCATCTCCTTTGGGAAGTCCAATCAATTCATGACCCAGGCATAAGCCCATAGAAAGAGGTGTATCAAGACTATATAGGATACCAGAACTTTATATGGTAAATGTAAAAACCAGTATAGTAATCATCTTTATTTGCAAAAATAATACTGCTACCGTAACATAGCATATTATTCTCAAGGTTGATCTTTTCATTCATTTGCACCAGTTCTGTGTACTCTAACAAAGCATCAATACTGACTTTAGACTGGTCCTTCTCCAGATCATTGCTTCACTCTCTCACCATTTCCAAACTCTGTTCTTTGATCACACAGAAAATGCTTGCATTTCTCCAATGGATCATGTTTTGTCATTGCAAAGTAATGATACTTTTACCTAGATCCTCTTTGCCTGTTGGTCATCTTCCATCCAATCTCTTTATTTTATACATCATTCACATGTCTTAAAGTTACTCTTCCTAGAAGCCATCCTGATTGTCTTGAATACATGATTCCCTTAACTGAGTTCACATTGTACTCTCTTATTTTCCCCCAACAGACTTATCAGAACATCTGTAATGCCTTGTTTAGCTTCTACCTTTTCTTTTTATTGTAAGCTTTGTAGCATCAGCATTGTCATTCATGCTCATTTTTTTCAAGCACCTAGTACCATATCTGCTGTCTCTTAAGAGCTCATTTGAATAAATTAAGCCTACAGCACCCAACATCTACTTCTTTGAATCATCCCTCCCTCTTGAGCCTGGTGTCTCTCTCTCATACTACATTTATACCTGCTGCAACATTTTTATTTTCCATGTTTTATTGCTCATTCCATTTATTTTTACATTTTAAGCTTCATATCAATCAGCTATCAGCAATAAAAAAATAATAATGCTCGCTTTCTTCTTTGGCATATCTCACAGAATCTACAGAAGGTCCTGGCAATTAGTCACAGAGACATTTTCACCAAGAAAATGACCACACACTGGTATCCCAGAACCAGCTCATGATGACATCACTGCGACTCCTATGGTGCAGACACCTGAGAGAGCTCCAGGGGTCCCCCAATGCCAGCCCCTGGCTCGTCACTACTGCCTATTGTCAGTGCCTCTTTTCTACCACTGTGCAATTGGGTGGTACTCGCTATAAGTGCAAAGAGTCATCTTCTTATCAGAACTGGTCCAAAGCCAGGCCTAAATGCAAGGGAATTGGGAGAGGAAAATCCTGATGAAAGATAGATACATAAGACTGAAAGAGGTTCAAATACTGGAGATGAGGGGCAAATGCCTACTGTGTCTTCAGAAGAGGGGGGAAAATTCCTATCTTATTGTCTGGTGCTATCTCTCAAAGTCCCCAGGACAATGTAGTGGATATAGAACAACATGAAAGATCTGTATCTCCACAGAGTAACAGATTTTTTTTTCAGGAAAAACTTTTAAAGGTAACAACTAAATTCAATGATGCACAGAGGCTCCAAAAGGGAAAGAAAAGAAACCTCAGTTGAAACCAGAGACCACATTTTATCACAGTCTATGTGACCTTCTTACTTATGTCATACCATCTGTGACATTAAATAGAAAAAACAGTTGTGCAAAAGATGTGAGGGAAATTTGCCTTCCAGTAGCCAGCAGGTGCTTGACTGCTTAGTGACAGGGAATAAGAAAGGGATTAGAAGTCTCCATAAAGAGTATTGTAGACTTACTCAGCATTAGGAAGAAGATGTCTTGAGCCTTGCAGAAGCCAACTATCAATCATAGATTCTCAGACAGCTGGTCACTAGCTCCATTCAGAGGAGTGATTGGAAGACAGATATAAAATTGGACTCAAGGAAATATAGGTTTCATAGTTTCCCTTAATTTGTAACAACTAAAATATGTCTAGGATATTCTTAGCAGGGGATCACAGCAGCCCAATTTCTAAGTGCATAAGATCATATATAATGAAGCATCAAAATGAACTCCAAGAATTGGAAACAAGAGGTTCTTATTATGCCCTGTATGCAGTTATTTCTATTTATTTATTTCTGTTTTAGTTTTCTGTACACTTTGTCTTGTATGTAAGCTTATCTCATCCATAGAAGGGAAAGAGAACCACAGAAACAGCAGGACAAAGTATGAACTAATGCAACAATGATACTCACTAGAAACTTTACAACTTGGTGGGGGAGAGGTGGGCATGGTAAGCGGGGAGGGGGGTGGGGGGGATGACAGAGGGATAACAGTGTTTAAAAAGAAATGGACTCATTACCTTACTTATGTAACTGCAACCCCTCTGTTCATCACTTTTACAATAAATTTTAAAAATAAAATTAATAATAATAAATAAAATTGGACTCATTTGTCTCTGAAATGCAAGCATTCTACCAATGAAGTAATGACAAAGAAACTGAAAGTAGATTGTATGTATAGACATGTGGCAATTTAGTAATAAAACTATTGTCTCTTCATACTAGAGCAATTATTTGAATTAGAGACTACTTAGTAGACTCTAAAGCTTCATTTCACAAAGCCAAGATTAATAAAGAGGCACTGGAGTGGCATTATTTGTGGGACTAGAGAGAAAAAAAAATTTAATTTCTGCCAGAAATTTTGAAGTGCTCACATTTGAATGAACTTCCTGAAGTAGGCTATATAACCCAGCCAGACAAAGAACAATTATATTATTCGCCTGCTTTTTACCTCTAAGCTCAGATATAAAAATTAATCTGTGCAGAAGCAATTTCCAAAAGAAATGCACATAAAGAGATTATTATGGCTTTTTTCTTTTCATACTCAATTTTGTTCAGTGAAATGTTAATATCTGGCATCTAGTAATCATTTGGAAAGAAAACTTCAAAAACTAAAGCACCACAAGAATTTATGCTATGCTGACAGAATTCCACACACAGCTTTCCTAGATTAGTAGACATGACTATTCTGGTCTATGGCTCTTGAGAAGTATTTCCATTCTTTGCCTATCATTTTGGAAATGATTAAGTGATCCAAGAAATAACTTTAATTTTCTTTCTCAAATAGCCAGGTGCTGGTGGCTCATGGTTGTAATCCTAGCCACTCAGGAACCTAAGATCTGAGGATTGTGGTTCAAAGCCAGCTGGAGCAGGAAAATCCATGTGACTTATCTCCAATGGCTCACCAAAAAGCTGAAAGTGGAACTGTGATTCAGGTGATTCAAGTGCTAGCAAAAAAAGAGAAAAGAATGGAGTAAGAAGGAAAGAGAAGAAGAAAGAAAGAAAGAGAGGGAAGGAAGGAAAGAAAGAGAGGGAAGGAAGGAAGGAAGGAAGGAAGGAAGGAAGGAAGGAAGGAAGGAAGGAAGGAAAGAAGGGAGGAAGGAGGAAAGGAGGGAGGAAGGAAGGAAGAAGGAAGGAAGGAAGGAAGGAAGGAAGGAAGGAAGGAAGGAAGGAAGGAAGGAAGGAAGGAAGGAAGGAAGGAAGGAAGGAAAGAAAGAAAGAAAGGTACTCAGGGACAGTGCCCAGATTTTGAGTGCAAGTCCCAGGATGGGCACATTTAAAAAATATCATTATATTTATGGTTTTGCATTGGTCACAGTGCTAATGGGAAGACAGAGCTTGCCATCCTCCCTTGTTTTCACACACACATGCACACACACACACACACACACACACACACACACACACACACACGGTCACGGCAAGTGTGATTGAGGGAGCTCAGTGGCTATTTTAAGAGAAAATGATCACTACAGGAAACTTCAGTGGGACTTCCCAAAGATAGTACCTCATGCCCAAAAGTCAAAAAATGTATATAGTAGTCAACTTTCTAAAGGGTATAAGGATGTGATTAGAAACATCTAGAAACATCTGGGACTAAGCCAGAGTTACAGTGGTCATACTGTTCACTTTGTGGCTTAGTCACAATTTGCTAAATTGCACGCATTTCATTCTGACTCTTAATAATGATACTGCTGTGAACAGAATCCAGTCTTATATTTAAAACTCAAAGAAGCTAAAATACATTGTGATTTTTCTTTACATAATCCTAGTTCTCGGGAGCCACAAATGACAGTTCATTTCCGAATGGAAATGAGAAGCTTGTGTTGGTGAGCACCTGTTTCAGAGGTAGCCTGCTGTCTGCTTTACCTCTTTTCATTCTGTGTGCCAGCCAGAAATGCAACAGAAAGCCAGGAGTAGATCATTAGAAAGCTCAGCCTGTGCCCTAGGTTGCAGACTAGGAAGTAAGAAGCAGAGAAGTCAGTCAATCCCTAGTTCTCACATATTTTTCTTTTCCTAAACAGGAGTGGTAGTAATGTTATGAAACACAGACCTAAGAGTAAAAACCAAAAATATTTTTTTCAAAAAAAATGAATCAGGCAGAGACATAATCTTAAGGAAAAAAAAGAATGAGATTATAACCAATCTAAAATCTTTGGCACAGTAGAAGAAATAGTCAACAAAGAGACAACTTCTAGATAATGGATAAGGTGAAAAGATAATTCATAAGTAGATAGATAGATATCCAGCATTATACATTAATCTGTATGTATGTCCACACATACAAGAGACAACTAGCTTACTGGCCATACCAAAAGGGAAATAAGATAAGGTTTGACTGAAACAAGGGTAGAAAATATTAATATCTTAAACTCATATCGTTTCAGTTGCATAATAATATAATCATATTCAATCCAAATCTGATCTTTTAGCTTCATGGATTAGGAACCCAGGTTTCTTCTGTGGCTTTTCATAGTCAACATTTATTTGGTTGTCTCAGATGAAATTTCTAACTCCTATGTCTAGATTTCAGGCAGACACAAGGAGAAGATTTCTGTATACCAGCACTGAGCAGAGCTGCACACGTAACTGCTTCTCACAAGCTCAGCCACAAGGCCTTGCTTGGCTACAGGGAATGCTGGGAAATGAACAATTTATCTGGACAGCCAGATAATCTCTTGCACTGTACGTAGTAAAGGAAGAAAGAGAGAAACAAATGAGCAGAGTGTAAAAGTTCCCTGAGCAAAGAATAAGGAGAAGAACTGAGAAAAAATCCACTCAGAAAAATTACAGCCCTGGTGAAAGCAAAACAAGTAGAAGCAAACATGGGGAGAATCTCGAAAAAAACTGATTCTAACACACACACACACACATACACACACACACACAATTATATTATGTGAAGAATGGATGTTAATTAGCTTTACTATAGTAATAAATATGTTGTATGTATATATTAAATAATCCAAAAATTTTCCAAAAATTACAAAACATTGAGCCATTTTATATCAGAATTCAGTGTTCTATTCATTTGAACAATTTAAGTATAGAAGTCTAAACTTCCATTTTCTAGCTCAATGTGTAGAGACACAGATTCAGGACAGTGCCAGTCTTCTAGGTAATTGATCCTAGTGTCTCGACAAGATAAAGCAAAGTTTTTATTGTAATTTCTTCCTGGTGTGGTTCCACATTAACAAAATGAATTTTAAAAAGAAAGTAATTTTGTATGTTCTATCCCTATAAATATCAGACATCTTGCAAAACAGATGTTCAAAATACATTCATGGAAGAAACCACAAGAATTATTCTTGACCCAGAAAAAAAAAACCCAGCAGTAAAGGGGGAAGATTCCTTTTTTTTTCCTTTTGGGGCTGGAGGAGGAAAGGAACAATGCTGGAGTTTGTATTCAAGGCCTCATGTTTACTAGGCAAATGATCTACCTACCACCTGAATCACACTCCTAGCCAGCATTCCCTTATTTTTATCCTGTTTTTTTTTTTATATATATAATAACCTCAAAGTTGTGCAAGAGAGCTCAGATCAAGGTTGGAAGCAGAGTCTCAGGCAAAGTACAATAATTTACTGATGGAGGTTAGCAGGTCTAACAAAAGAGGCTAGAGTGGGACTAGGAGGTTAAGGTAGGAGACAGTCTCAACTTGAAGACTAACCTCAAGTCATCTCACCGGGAGCAGAGAAGCACAGACTTCATGTGCTGCTGTCGCGTCCTTGGTTCCAATTCCAGAGTCACTGTGGTTGAAAGGTGACAGCTATGAGACCATCATCAGTTGCCTACATAGCACATGCCACACAAAAGGGAAATGAACTACAGCTTCACACTTAGCCATACTCATTGTTCTCTGGGAGAATGTTCCCTGCCCACACTCAAGTTGTCTTATAGGAAGTCTTCTCCAACCTCCCACCCACATCCCCAACTCCTTCCTCTTTGTATGTACATGGTCACTCTTTTCTTTATTGTGATAGTTATTGCATCATGTTGTAACCATCTGTCTACATAGCTCTTCTCACCTTCTGGTAACTCTCCAAAGAGAGTCATTATGACATTCATTTGTATGTGTTCAATGTTGGACAGAGTGTCTAACATATAACTAGTGTTTGGTACATGTTGGTAATCCAAAATGTTTAAATATAAGGGCAAAGGTTAAACAATGATACTGTGTAACTGGTTATCTAAAGATAAAATTTAGGTAGCAACAAATGCAGTAGAATTACCTATAGATGACTTACCTTCTTGAGTGAGAGTCCAGTATTTTCCCTACCTTGGCTCTTGCTTTTCATTAGGTCAATGACTTAGTTTTCTGTCAGGAAGATCAACCATTTCCTTAAACCAGTAGAACAGCTGCCCTGCACATCTCAGATCAGATCTTTCATGGATAAACCAGCATGTATTAAAAAATAATGGCCGCTGCTTCATACCCCCATGGTTCATTTCCCCCATGCTCTTCATATAAAAATTTCATGAGAAATTCAAGATAGCAATTTAAATTAATTAGGCATTCCTGAGGAATAAATCACCTCAAAACTCAGAGGCCTAAAACAAAATTCAACCCTTCTCATGAGCAAATTACAGATGGGCGGCAGGTCAGCTGACAGATTCCGTGTTGGCTAGAAGCTTGCTCCAAGGTGCCATTGGAGCCAGTGTCAACTCATTGTGAGATGAGCTTATTTTTTCCCACTTGTATTCTTCCTCTTATTTTATATGCTGCCAGAAAACAAAACTTGATTGATGTCCACAAAGTAATACAGTATCCTAGAAAAAGGTTACCTAGTTTGGAGAGTCAGAATATATTCTGAAGAAACAATTTTAAAATATTTTAAAGTACTTACATATTAAGTATATTTTTGACTATAAAAATAAATTTAAATCAACATAAAATCTGAGCTTTTTTTTAGAAATAAATGCAATAAATCATAGTCCTAGGAAGAAATCACAAAGAATAGGATACTTAAAACTGAATGAAAAAATGTAATATTTTGAATTTTGTACAATGTAGATATCTAAAGCAGTCATCACAGTAACATTAATGCCTTTAAATATATAAAATCCCAGCACCCAAGAAGCTGAAGCAGAAACATTTGGAGTTCAAAGCCACATGTATAGTGATAAAGTTTACATTAGTGATTAAATTTTCTCCCTAAGATGCAAGAGGAAGATGAACATAGTTAGCTAGGCATTAGTGACTCATGCCTGTAATCCTAACACTTCAAGATGCTGAGATCTAGACAATCAAGGTTTGAAACCAGTCATCCATCTCCAAAATAACCAGCAAAAAGCCATGTGGAGATATGACTCAAGTGGTAGAACATCAGCCCAGCAAGTAGTAAGCTCTTGAATTCAAATCCTGATAGTGGGGGGTAAGAAGCAAGAACAAAGTTAAAGTAAGCAAAAGTAAGCACATACTTACAGGGACAGAAGAAAACAAGAAAGAGAAAAAGTATGAAAAGCAAAGTTGAAAAAAATTCTAAAGAATTGCTAAATCCCTAACACATCATATTCCTTTGTGTATGTGTGTGTGTATCAATGAGTTTATTGATGAAGACACAAGATCAAGCTTCCCCAAACCCCTCCCTCCTGAAGAACAGATCCCAGCAAGAACAGAAGAATGAGTGTTCATATTTAAATAGCATATTTACTACAAATATTCTTCAGAATTTGTAATTCATGTTTTGATCTTACTTATGAAAAATTGTTCAAATACTGCAAACAAAAATCATGGTCAAGGGCTGGGATGTGGCTCAGAGGCAAAGCACTGCCTAGCAAGTGCAACTTCTTGGGTTCGATTCCCAGTACCAAAAAAGAAAAGACAAAACAAAAATAAAAGTGGTCAGCATATAGGTCTCTGAACCGTATTTTCTTTCATACAGAAAGTTTCTTTCATATAGAAAGTCCTTCCTCATCATATAAATACTCATTAATACTTTCCTATTCTTTGTATCACTTTTTAACATTTATTTTTAGTACCTCTAGAATTTATTCTGATAGGTAGGACAAAGTGAAGCCATAAATTGATTTTTTTATAGAACTGTGGTCAGTTGGCTTACTTGGATGGTTCTCTACCACTTGAGCCATATCTCTAGTCCATCCTTTTAATTATCCTAAAGATTAAAAAATTATTTATATTAGCAGTCTTTTCTACTCAGGCTAGCTTTGAACCAGTCTTCTGAGTAGCTAGGATGACAGGAGTGAACCACCAGGGCCTGGGTTAGTTTTCCTTTTGATATTTTTAAATCTTAAATGTCAGAAACTTAATAAATCTAAATAAATTAAATTCCAGGGAGGAGCACATAAACCATAAATCCTCCAGTGGCAACTCCTATCCACTCATTACCGGCAAAGAATGTGTTAGCTGAAGTTGCAGAGAACTCAGTTTTATTTTCCCAATTGATTATGAACAACACCCTGCAGATTTAGTTGGAAGCTTTTTTATTAACAAAATATCTGCAAAAGATTTTGGTTCCAGTTTTATGACTGATGTAGGTAAATACTGGGATTTATAAATTATCATCACATAATTTAGAAATCTATCCTATCTTTCTGTTGTTGAAATTTTCTAATTCACTCTTGCTTACAGAAACAGATGGAAAGTGGTTTATCTTGTGACTAGATAAAGCTGCATTTTTATTGAAATTCCTATCACATGATTTTATTAGCAGCAAATGGTATATAAATCACAAGTAAATGAAAATTTCCTGTCCTTCTAATGTATGAAAATTATACTTGAACAGCCAAATTTACTCACAAAACTAAATCACTTGTATTGCTACTTCATCCCAATTTAAGTGCTGTTTTAATGAGATGAAGCTCCATGTGAAACTGTAGACTGATTTGTATGACAGTCATATTTTAAAATAAAAACAAGAAACTAGACAATATGTGTGCTGCTGTATGCTTTCTCCATTTAGTTAATCAAGTTATTTTAATACACATATCTCACAGGATTCTTTTTGAAGTTTGATGTTGACCCATGATTGATGATTTATTTCCCCTCCAAGTTCTGTTTTGCTTTCTCCTCCTTGGAGCAGACAATGGGATTGAAGCCGAATAACGTAAGACAGAAAATAGTAAAACCTTGATTTGGAGGAAACTTCTGGCTTTTGTCATGTAAAATCAGAGAAACAGAGGTTTGTGAAAAACTAGTAACCATCTAGACATTCTCACACCCTAATTCTGGATATTTACCTCTCCCTCTTGATACTTCAAATCCTATGAGGTGTTAGCAATAATCTCTAGGATATCCTGATGGTTTCGATCTTCTCATATAGCTTCCAATTGTATAAAATAAATCTCCTCTGTTAAAATACCATTTGTTTTTCACACTAGATCTTTATTTTAGTAATATCATGTTTCATACTTTAAATAACTTCCAAATTTATATCTCCAAATACTTTTTCTCTCATGAGTGTTAGACTCATCTATCCAACTGAATAATATGTATCACATTAAAAAAAAAAAAAAAAAAAGACTTGTAGGCTGGGCACAGTAGCTCATGCCTGTAATTCTAGCTAGTTGAGACGTAGAGATCAAGATGACCACAGTCCAAGGCAAGCCAAGCAAACACTTTTGAACAATCTCCATCTCAAGCCTGATGCAGCAGCATGCCCCTAGCATCCTAGCTATGCAAGAAGCATAACGAGGATTGTGGTTCAGGCTGGCTGCAGGTATAAATGCAACACTGTACTTGAAAAAATACCTAAAGTAAGAAGGTCTAGAGATGAGGCTCAAGGAGCACCTGTCTGGCAAAAAACAGTGCCTTTAACTCATAATCACACACAGCAAAAACAATGGTGGCGATGATGATGGTGGTAATGGTGATGGTGATGATGGCAATGATGACAGTGATGATAATGATAATGATGGGATGATGATGATGATGATGATTGTGATGATGATGGTGGTGATTGAGGTGATGATGATAACTATGATGATGGTGATGATGATGATGATGGTGATTATTATGATGATGGTATGAGATGATGATGATAATAATAATATGGGACACAAATATAAAAGGTGGATTGTCTAGGAGGAGGTCAGTTAGAGTGTGGGAGGAGGAAAAGAGGGGCACTGAGGAATGAAGATCAAAGGAGGTTATGTATAATGAAATCCTCTAAATACTGGTTTAAAAAAGAGGGTAGGAGGGAGGGAAGGAAAAGGAATATGGTGAAACATGCACACAATAAAATACCTAGAATGAAATAAATTTTAACTCACAAAGTAAATATCAGTCAATTAAACTTAAGGCCCTATATTGCCAATAACCATTTTTATGCATGTGTAACCTGCTGTTAATCCAATGTATTCATTTTAGATCTTATATTTTGTATCTCTAGAGATTTTACTGGGAACTATTTTATATGTGTGCAAATTGAGGTTTGTATTTGGAGCCTGGACATTTTCCCTTTAGATTTTTCACTCAAGGTTGAAGCTCTAGACCTGAGCCATAGCTCAACTTTCAGTCTTTTGCTGGTTAATATGAGATAAAGGTTTGTTCTGCCAGAGCTGACTTCACACTACAATCCTCAGATCTCGGCCAATGGGAATTTTTTTTTTTTTTTTTTTGGTCTGGTCGTGGGTCCTGAACTCTGGGCCTGGGCGCTGTCCCTCAGCTCTTCAGCTCAAGGCTAGCACTCTACCACTTGAGCCACAGCACCACTTCCGGTTTTTTTTTCTGCTTATGTGGTGCTGAGGAATCGAACCCAGGGCCTCAAGCATGCAAGTCAAGCACTCTACCACTGAGCCACATTCCCAACCCCAATGGGAAATTTTTTAATCCGTTTGTTTTCTTACTTTTTTTTTAGTTCTAAATGATGGACGATATGGGCAAAATTGCTTCCTCTCTTCTTCTCCTCTTCCTCTCCTTCTAGTTTTTTTTTGGTATATATTTTTATTGTAAAAACACTGTACAGAGGGTTACAGTTACATGAGTAAGGTATTGAGTACATTTCCTATTGAGCGTTGTTGCCTACTCTTTCTTCCCCTCCCCCATCCCTTCCCTCTCCACCTCCCCAGTTCCTGTCTCCCCTCCCCCACCCAAATTTGTAAAGTTCATTTTCAACATAATGTCTTGTACATTCTTACTTTTCTTGACTCCTATTTTCCTCTCCTTTTACCAACATTTAGGATATAGTCTGAATAGTGTTTTAATGTGCTTATCTACTAATTTTATGATCTGTGTCATTTCTAGGTTTGTTTTAGTAAGTTAATTTTTCACCTTATTATAAGATGCAGTTCCTACCTCTTTATAAGCTAGTCATTGAGAGTTTTGTTGTCATTAACTATTCTTGAGCTTTGTCCTGTGAAACAGTTTAGTTAACTCTTTTAACCCTTTTAGATTTGCTTTCAAGTTATTTTAGGCGCAAACAGAACAGCCTTAGATCCAGGGCTAGTTTTGCACTGCCAATGAGGCCTTACCCTTCTGAGTTCTCTAGTGGCCATGTTTGTTCCAATCTGACAGGAGAGACCCAATCTATTCCCAACTCTCTACAACTACCAGGGATTGCTATACTAGGTCTTTTCCAATGTAGAGTAATTTTCTCACATATAAGTTCTGCACAGCACTGCACTGTCTAAGCAAGAGGAATAGCTAGCTGAACCCCTGTGCTACTCTCAGCCCTATTAGTCTAGTGCGTGAATTCTAGCTGCTTTGACATTGCAATGGCTTGACTCTTTTCTTGGCTCAGAGATTGTGCATGTTCTGGAAGAGTTTCCTCATACCCATCCTGCAGCCTGTAACAAACTGGAGAATCAAAGCCTCATATCATATATTTCTCTTCCCTAGGAGATTACTCTTCTGTTGGTATTGTCCATGTTGCTTTGTAAGTGTTGTCCATACTTTAAATTCTTTTAGGCAGGAACCTAAATCTGTATCATGACTGGAAATGAGATTGATGGTCTTATGTTGAAACATGGCTCTGTGATTTTTTTTTGGAGAGGACTAGTTTGCATTTGGGATTTTTGTCAGAAAATAATCACACCTAAGCTGCAGAAGATAGAGACCCTGCTATCAGTCAGGGGCACCTGTTTTGAATACTACAGCACAGGCTGAAATTTTAATGTAGTTTCATTAGCACAGTCATGTCCTGAAGTCTTACATCTTAATATGAAGAGTACATCTTGCTGTATCAATTCAAGTGTTTTCACTCTTAATGCTTGTCAATAATATTGTCCATGGTACAATTAGAATATTTTAAGTAATATAGAAAGAACTTATAAATTTTGAAATGAGTATTTTCCAGCAAAAACCAGCAATGCAGAATTATCTACTGATTTCCTGATTTTCTGATTTTTTTAAATGATCATTGTAGTTATATGAGGCATCTTCATTCAATATATCCATTTATGGGTAAAATACAACTTGATCAATGTCACTCCTCACCAGTTTCCTGTAATCGATCACTGAATGATTCTTGATCAAAAAAGTGTCATGTCTGTTTTCATATATTTACACACATGAACCACTGCCCCCTGGCTACCCCTTCCCCTTTTGGTTCCTAGCGCTGCTTCAATCCAGACTTTCACTGATAATAGAATAGATACTGAACATTCATCTTATTCAAAAGTTCTACCTACGGGTAGAGTAGAATCTATGGTTCCATATCATCTCTAGCAATATCTCCCAAACCAGGACTCTTCCTAGGATGAATGGTCAAGTCCTGACCTTTAGCCTAGGGCCTAGATAAAACATAGTACAAAACACTTTAAATGTCATACTAAGGATTACATACTTTCTAAAATGTTCAATAAATCCAGCAATAGTTGCTTCTCACATGAAAAGCCTTTATTATACACAAACATGCTAAAGAAAATTCTGTTTCCATTATCTAATCTTTCAGATTAGAAAACATGATATTCATGCACAATCCTTTCACTTACAGTATGAATTTGGGAAAGATATTCAGAAGTTGAACAAGTAGCAAAAATGTCAGTAACTACATATCTATAAAGCCAGTGATCCACTGAGAGATTTTAAAACCAAAAATGTAAAACTGTGTGCCTGCTTAATGATATATTTTGTTATAAAAGTGATAGATTCAGGGCAAAGTGGGAAAATAAATTCAAATTCAGGAGAAGCATCTAAAATCTCACCACTCACGACAGCCAGCATTTGCATTTTGGGTATCAGCTTCAGTTTCTGTGACATGTTTGCTATGGTTGAATTCCATTCGGGATCAAAACATGATTAATCCTCTATACCAGAAGGAAAAGTCAAACTCAACTGCATATTTATCCAGAACTCTTAGAATTCTCAACGGAAAACCAAGTTGGAGAGGTAAAAAAAAAATTCTTAAGGAGTGGGTTGAGAAGAGAACTATGGATATGCTACATGTCTGCTGAGAACTATGGACATGCTACATGTTCATCCAAATGGGAAGAATGGAGACCACTCCACATCTGAGGGAGGATCACTGTTCTTTCAGTAACTCAGACTGGAGTCTGAAAATTTTGAGGGAAATCCAGCAGGTGCAACAGATGAACTGCTCCAAAGCTTCAGCCAAGGAGACTCACTGCTGGGTTAGACTCAGCCCTGAACTCTGCCAGATGCTCAAGTCAAAAGATGAGCGACCTTCCCATGCAAGACCCCACGGAGATGATTGGAATTGAGTCTGGGTCTCTGGGAAGGTGAAGGGATTCAGGAAACAAGAAAATAGAGGTGGACTTGGAATTCCTTCATGGGAGGAGAGGGTCTCTGAAAACTCACAGAGAAGACTTCATGAAAATCCATAATTCATATGCCACATTCTAATATTTTGTGTTGGGCATGGGCTTGAACTCAGGGTCTATGTGCTCTTTTGTTCAAGGCTATCAGTCTACCACTTTGAGCCATAGCTCCACTTCCAGTTTTCTGGTGGTTCATAAAATAAGAGTCTCACAGCTGGCTTTGAACCATGATCCTCCGACCTCAGCCTCCTGAGTAGCTAGGATTACAAGCATGAGCCACCAGCACCCAGTTTACATTTTAACATTGACATTTGCCTTGGTGTATGTTGTCAACTTTCTCCTTCTTTTCCGCTTTGCCATTGATCTTTGATAAGTCATTTCAGAAGTATGAACTATGCCAGATGATATTCCAAAGAACACTGTATACATAAAGTCTTACTATTTTATTTCCTTGTTTTGTTTCTCATCAGTGATAGTGATCTCTTTCTTTCTCCCTGAATCTTCCTTTACAGCTCTTTCTCACCCAAGCTCAGCTATTCTATAAATGCTCTAAAATTACATTTTCAAGGTTGAGCATATTTATGTGTGCATTTTTTTTCCTGAAGAAGTTGTATGGATTTAACCATATGCACATCATGGTATTCTGACAATAAACTCATGGGACATCTACTACAAAGGAAGAAATATAACAGAGGCCTAAAGACAATCGTGGAAGCCCCCCCACCCACCCACAATACATAAGGCATAGCCAACTACAAGTTCTTTTTGCCAGGGAGTCTAGGTGATTATAATCAATCAATTACTTATGGGTAGCTGTCACCCAGTCATTGACATGGTCAGCTATTAAATCCTCCATACAAATGAGTCTCTATTCCATTACGAAATATTTATCTAGAGAAGATGCATCTGATGGTGGACAATATGGTTTTTAAAAATATCTACTGTTGGAGAAAAAGAATATGTGGAATTAAATCAACAAAATTCTCAATAGAGTGTACCTGGAGACTTGAATATGTACCTTATTCACTCATTAACATTTTGCTAAGTGCACTGTAGTTCATGTTTAATTTCCCTTTCTTCTCTGGGAAAATATATAATTTATCAGATGCTGAAAGTTTAAATGTCAGAGGCAATGAAATAATACATTGAGGAGTCAGCTCAAAGTATACAAAGACAGGATTGTTACAAAGGCAAAGACAACACCCACAAAATACTAATGCCTTGAACTATGAAAGAAAACAACCTAGTTTAATAAATAAAACATTCAGGGAGATCAAGATCACATCTAAGCCTAACAGGACCTATAAAAGGATGGCACACACACTAGATCCACTAATCACTAATGGCATTCCATTACTCCCACAGCATCCAAACGAGACAATTTAATGCTTCACAATCAGTGCAAGGATTGAGCTGTGCATCTGAGAGAAATAAATGTAACTGTTCATGCTTTATCGATTATTCATGTTTTAAATAAACAAATTGAACTAGCACAGTTCAGCAGGCTCAATGCTGCATTATGGCAAAACAAGGTACCGGGACAAATTAAAGAGCTAGACTAGGCTTACAATTGGTTAACAAATCATAAAATTTGTATTTTAACAAATTTTAAAGGTGATTTTCCTGAGAAGTATTGGGAAGTACTGCTTTAAGAGCTGTTGGAACCACCACCAACAACAACACAACAACACACACACACACACACACACACACACACACACACACACACACATGTAAAAAAGTACTTGCATCCCTGGACAACCCTGCAGACAAGAGCACCCAACCAAGAAGCAAGCTTTATGTGTAGAAGACCTTTAACCTGAAGGCTTATTATAAATGATATTCTTTGACCTTTCCCCAAAGCAGACTTGAGGTAAAAGATCTGTAAAGAGAGTCCATTCCATGCAAATAAAAACACTATTGTTCCCTTATATTTCACTATGTAAACATTTGGATTGAAGAGGCATTCATTCATCAATTTAGCAAATGATTTTGGAATACCTATTTAAATCATCCATTGAGTATTTTGTATACTACTTAATTTATTATATATGCAACTTAATTTATTATATTTACCCTTAAACAAATCATATAAAACTCAAGTGGATGTTTAGATAAAATGATGAATAGACTGTATTTAAACCAACATTTGCAGAAAACATTTGAAAAGTTCTAATTCTTCAAATGATCTCATAATTGATCCTAAAAGAAACAAAGTAATCATACAAAGAAAGATGGAGAGAGAAAAAAAGAAAGAAAGAAAAGGAAGGAAGGAAGGAAAGAAGGAAGGAAGGAAGGAAGGAAGGAAGGAAGGAAGGAAGGAAGGAAGGAAGGAAGGAAGGAAGGAAGGAAGGAAGGAAGGAAGGAAAGAAGGCAGACTAGCCTATGTCTTTGTAGTAACATTAGATACTAATTTTTAAAATTTTTAAATAGGGATATAAGTTGACCCATTGTAACAATGAGATGTACAAGACACTGTTGAACAATGAACTTTACATTTTAGGTTGGGGAGGGGTGCGGGAAGTGTAGTTGTGGAGGTGGGAGGGAAGGGATGGTAGGGGAAAAACAAAAGAGGAGGCAACAATACTTGTTAAGAAATGTACTCATTACCATGCACTTGTTAACTGTAACCCCTCTGTACAGTATTTTCACAATAAAAAACATAAAAATGTTTTGCAGTGAAAGATGAAAATGTTAATTGTGATTTATGAAAGTCAATTTCTGAACAAGTTGAAGTCTTTGTAAACCATAAACAAAAATCCCTTTATTTACATGAATTAGAAAATGATTGTACTCATTATACTTTATAAAATACATGAGCAATATATTTGTATTTCAAAACATCCTAATAATTACAGGCACTTAATAAATAAAAAGCACCAAGTCTTGCTGAGGTGATATAATAACATAGTCAATGATGTTGAAAGTACAAACTATTCCCACTAGGTCATATTCTCTTTGCAGTATCAAATGTAAATGTTTTCTAAAGTCAGTCCAGGATGGAGAACATCCCACACATTGGCCATATTCAGTCTGGCTTTGCCAAGGCAACTGCAGGCAGACTCAAAATTCAATAAATCTAGCTGCTTTTTTCAAGGTGAATTCAGTCAGTTTAGGCCCAGGAATGATATCATAAATATCCAAATAGCCATTGACAGAAAAATAATTTCCCCCCTTTGCTAGATCCTTAAGAAGTTCTCTGGATTTTTGTTCATTTGGTTGTCTGGTTGATTGGTTGGTTGATCAGTTGCTTGATTCATTGATTGGTTGGTTCCATTGTTCCTTTCAATTGTGTGCTGACCTGTGAATAATCTCCAAAGAGGCCTCATTTTGCTTTCACAGACGAACTCAACACTTTCCAACAAATGGCAGTTTTTCCCCATAGCTTTGAACTATGGCTTTTACATTGTCAGTTTTCAATCACTGTGAAGAAAAAGGTGAAGAGGAATTCATCGATTTTTTTAAGTGAGGTGTGAAGAGAGAAAGGAAAATAAGTGTATATCTCTGAATCGTGCACCAAAAAAAAAAAAGCTTATTCAGACACAACCAGAACAAGAGGACTCAGAACTGTGTGTAAAGTTGATCTGACCCAGCAGAATAAATCAGGCAGTATGTGGAACAGGAATAGGATTTGTAGATATGTCCCAAGATAATTGCACACTTCTGGCTACCATAACTCTGCATCCTCGCTCCTCATTCTCCCTTTGCCCCTAAATTGGAAAAAATTCTGTTTATGTGCAAAACATAAAATACAAGAATTTCTTTTGTAACCTGTACTTATTTCTTGGGAATAGTAGGTGTGTAGCACACATATTTATCAACTTTCGTTAACTAACTAGATGACATATCCAGAAAAGGCAAATTTAAAGACAAAGAATATCCTGAGAATAAAAGGGACACTGGAACTGAAATTGATTGCAAATAAGATCAGAGGATATATGGGGAATGAGTCCAAAGTTTTAAGAATCGATTATCATAATAACTACACAACTCTATAGATTACCTTAAAGTGTCAAACTGCATGCCAATCTTTCTCTGGCTGTGAATTCTACTCTTGGGTGAGTTCTTACAAGTACTGCCCAGGTAGTCATAGCATCTGGTGTGCTGTTTACAACAAGATTCCTCAAGAATGTGTGCAACCTTCCTTCTTCATCCCTGCTTTCATTCCCCCATTCATTCCTTCATTCTCCTTTCCATGCACTCCTAGTAAGCCACACTTATCCCCCTGGACTTCCTGTCTCTCCTGTAGTTTTATATTCAGGGTCATCTTTTCCCTTCT
The DNA here is from genome assembly GCF_019054845.1 of Dipodomys spectabilis. NCBI lineage: Eukaryota > Metazoa > Chordata > Mammalia > Rodentia > Heteromyidae > Dipodomys > Dipodomys spectabilis. Next base: position 5,595,585 of record NW_024870974.1, read on the forward strand.
CCCTCTTGGTCACATCCTCTCATTTCCTTTTAAATTTTTGTTCCCATGTCACCTCATTAATGGGATGACATCAGACTACCTCATGTAAACTCGAATCTTCTCACCTCCCTTGACAATCTAATTACCTCCTTGGTTGGTTCTGTTTTGCCAGATCATTTATCATTCTGGGGCAATCTATTTGCTATTTTATTGTTTTTATCTATTTCCTCCCATTACAATATAAATTTCACAAATCCAAGAACTTCCTGGGGCTTGAACTCAGGGCCTGGTTGCTGTCTCTGAGCTTTTGTGTTCAAGACTAGTGCTCTACCAGGGAGCCACAGCTCTACTACTGGTTTTCTGATAATGAATTGGAGAGAAGAGTCTCACAGACTTTCCTGCCAGGGCTGGCTTCAAACAGTGATCCTCAGATCCCAGTCTCCTGGGTACCTAAAATTACAAATGTGAGCCACCAGCACCTGACCCCTAGGAACTTCTCTCGGTTGTATTTGCACCATCTGACACTGCTTCAAATTGAGTAGACTCTAAATAGTTATTTGACTGGTAACTGTATGAGGCTTTCCCTAGATTTATATGTAGGTTAATTTTTATGATATGTAATATTTTGTGGTGATTTGTTTTATATACTCTGAAAATATTGAGCAATTATCAGAAGATAGGTAATGTTCCAGAAAAATCATATTGAGTGAAAATTATCATTCTTACCTTGTACCTTCTCACAGCTACCGAGCACCCAAAAAGAAATCATTCTGTTTGGTATGTATCACAATGTTAGACAAATGCTGTTGTATTCTGAACATGAACCAGGTTTACCCTCAGCGGGTTTATGACTAAGAGTTCTGTTAGGTTTTGTGTGAATCCCATAGATTCACTGGACCCTCGCCATCCTCATGTCTTCTAAATTCATTGCCAAAATAACAATAGAAGCGACTCTTTCTCAGATGTCTCAAGCATGTTTCTTTTTGAAAAAAATAAATTTATTTTTCAGACGATTGGAGAACAAGTAGACACTTGTCACATATCAATTTGACAGCCCAAAAGTCAAACCTCTTCTTTGACTCTGTGGTAGCATCTACGTGTCTTCACTGAGTCTTGTTTACCAAGCATGTCCTCAATCCCCAAGGAGTCCGTTTCCCTCAAGGCTTTCATTTCATACCTCTATTGATGACTGGTACGTTTTATCTTGATCTTTAGGTGACCTTCTCTAAAAAACTATTATTGAAAAAAAAGGAAAAATGTATCTTAAAAGTTATCATTCAGGTAGGCACTGGTAGGGCTCACAGCTGTAATTCTTGCCTACCCAGGAGTCTGAAATCTGATGATCACGGTTTGAAGTCAGCTTGGGCAGGAAAGTTCCTAATACTCTTATCTCCAATTAACCACCAAAAAGCCACAAGTGGCACTGTGGCTCAAGTAGTGGAGCCCAGGGACATTGCCCAGGCCCTTAATTCAAGACCCAGGACTAGGGGCTGGGAAGATGGCTCAGTGGTAGAGCGCTTGCCTTGCATGCCTTAGGCCCTGGGTCCGACTCCTCAGCACCACATAAGCAAAAAGAAAAAAGCCGGAAGTGGCGCTGTGGCTCAAGTTGTTGAGCACTAGCTTTGAGCTGAAGAGCTCAGGGACAGTGCCCAGGCCCAGAGTTCAGGCCCCCATGACCGGACCTAAAAAAAAAAAAAGATCTAGGACTAACACCAAAAAAAAAAACTGTTTCTAAGGTTAAAAGAAAGTTATCATTCAAATCCATTGAGTTGGCCCTTAAGAGACATTTCAATACTGTAAGCCATTTAAACCAAACAAAACATAGATTTAGATATAGTAAGATAACAAGATAACTGTAATTAGTGTGTTGTATGCACATAACCAAAATTCTAATCACAAGGAACAATTTGATAAAGTACAGTGTCATTAGTTCTTCATGTTCAACTATTATCTGAGGATATGAGTAAAATATGAGTTCTATAATACTTTTTATATTAATAATACAAGAACAAAGTACAATAATATAAAACAATGTAACAAAAAATAAGCAGAATCAGATTGTATAAGCTTATTTTATCTCCACTGGGGGCATACAAAAAGATAGATCATAAACTTATTTCTTTATTAAATAAACCTCTTTTCCCAAATGGAAAAGGTACATAAAATACATAATATCTTTATGTACTTAAGGTATCAAATTTATTTATTAAATGTATTCATATTCAATTCACTCAATTCAGGACTGCCCAATTATATTGACACAATTTCTTAATACATTTCAAATAGATATCCCAAGGAAATCTATGTAACTGTACCTATATAGATATATCAAGAAAATTTAAAGACATCCTATTTGTTTTACATAGAAACACAGTGACTTATGCTAATGTTTCCAGCCAAAAGACATTAAAAAACGTACTTAGGGAAAAACAAAACTGTAGATTCAGAATGTACTTGGAAAAATAAAGATTTGGGAATTAAGTAATAAGCCTGGATAAGAATGAGTTTTTAGTAGGATAATGGGATTGTGGAAATAATTTTTAGGACACCGTGTTGCAGATCCAAAATAAGTTTAAGAACCACTCTGAGATCAATTTTATGCAAATAAAATCATGACACAATTAGACGGCAGATTCTTGCACCTGACATTAATGAGCTAGACTGATTTTTTTTTTTTTTTTTACTGTTCCTCTGGCCAACCTTGAAAGAAATTCTTCCTCTTTTCCTGAGCCAGTGAAGTAATCTATCCAGTGGTGGTTGGATTCTACTTAGAACCACCCTAAGTCTTCCTATTCATTATACAAATCTACACTACTGCCTGTGGCCAGCCTGCAGGCTGTGTAAGCTAAAACTACCTGCTTCTCTTGGTGGAGTATATTTTATGTTCTGCAAATGTGTCAAGGATGTTCCTACCCAGGGTGTTTACACTTATAGTGTATTCGTCCTTCTCCTAAGGCATTCTATACGGAGAGAGTTGTATGACTCTTCTCTTTATCCATTTAAGTTTCTATTACAGGCCTGTCATCAAATGAGACTCTGCTAAACACACATCCACCGGCCTAAAGCTTTGTTTTGCCCTTTATGGCTTGGGCACTGTTTCTAGCTATGATTAAGACGAATCCATTCCCTATCCTGATGGACCTGGATCAGATGAATAACCTACCCTCCTCCCCCCCCCCCAAAAAAAATGCTAAGCAATATCTGGATCAAATGTAACAGTCCTAAGTCCACATCTTTTTTTTTTTTTTTTTGCGGGGGGAGGGGGGGAGGAGGCAGGGGTCCGGTCATGGGGCCTGAACTCTGGGCCTGGGCGCTGTCCCTCAGCTCTTCAGCTCAAGGCTAGTGCTCTACCACTTGAGCCACAGCACCATTTCTGGCTTTTTTTCTTTTTTGCTTATGTGGTGCTGAGGAATCGAACTCAGGGCCTCATGCATGCAAGGCAAGCGCTCTACCACTGAGCCACCTTCCCAGCCCAGTCCACATCTTTTGGACCTAGCAATAAACATGACTGAGTGGGCACCCTCAAAGATCACATTTTAAGTTGAAAGATAAAATGTGCCAAGAAATCACCTTTCTTTTCTGCATGCAGTGATTTGAAGACTATAGAATGGGCACCGCTGCCTGAGTTCCATTCTGCTTTATCACTCACCTAACCCCCTGTGCCTGTTTCCTATCTATTGAGCAAAACTTCTAGCAGAGCATTTCACAGGTTTACTATAAGGAATAATGGAGTTAACTATTTCTAAGATACTTTAGAGTGCCTTAAAACATAATTAGATCCTAAATATTGCTTAAATATGAACTGTTAGAGCAGAGAATATTTACTGACAATACATTTGGGAGCTCTTAGACTCAGGCATCCCCCAAGAACCAACCATGGCATCCTGAGTATGTCGGGCCTCAGTTTACTCATTTATTCTCAATACAATATTCAGTCATTTTGAAATGCATGACCACTAAAATGATCTGCTCAATCTACAAGTGAAGTTCAGTATAAAGGGTGTAGAGGTGGTAGGAAAGTCGTATTGAGTTCAAATCTTGATTTTTTTTCACTTTTCTAGGCTAAAAACCATGACAAGGTGATGCACCACAGATGAGCTGAGTAAAAGGCAAGAAACACTCTCCTGTAATTCAGGAAATAAACATAAAGGTTTGCAAGCTTCCCAAAAGATATCGGGCAGCACTGTGCTAAAGCCCATGAACATAATATTCCTTTTCCCAAGAAAATATGTCTTGCCCATTATGCCAAGAAAATTACTTATGTACCAGAATGCTCCTCCCATATGTGTAATACAGAAAATTAGAAAACTCAATGCTCAAAAATAAGATAATAGATTTATAAATTATAGTCATAAAATCCCTTATTGTACCACTGTGAAATTTTAGTAGCATGCAGAAATTGGTAACATACGGTGCCGGATTCGGATTGACAAATATATATGTATACAATAGGAATGTAACTTTTTAGGTTATATTAGGTTATGAATCTATGCATAAAGGAAGTGACTCCTTGACTTCAAAATAGAATTGTGAATCACTTTTACTTTCTGTGAATGTAAACTCTGTTTGCATTTGAGAAAGCTTTCCTGATACACCTGAATTATAATGAATTATGTAATCAGAGAAAGTAAGACAAATGGCAGCCCATGAGAGAAATGGCCCTGAGGAGTAACTCTGCTGGGTACCTTGCCGGCATCCTTTGCAGCATCTGAGCTGAAGCTCATGGTCACCAGCGGTTTCCAGCCAAGGCCAGGTATGGTAAGGCTACCAGTCACTTTCCTTGATGAGTAATCTCAACTCTGAACTCCATTAGGTTGGGTGAGATTTTCTCAGATCTCTTCCTGCCTTGTCCTCCTTTGTTACTTTCTCCTCCTTGACCAGCAAGCAACATATTTTATAGATTGTTTCCCTGCCCACTTGCTTGAACCAATACTGCCAATAAATCTCACGTCTAACAGTCTTCACATCTGCTTCCCAAAGGACATGAATTGACACATCACCATCCAGGAATGCTGATGTTACAATTCATCAAACATCTGACCCCCTCCCCCAAATGTGTCCCTGACCAAACTTTTAATATCCCTCTTCAAACCCACATGAAACAATGTGTTATCATACTGCTAATGTTGACCACAAATTCAGTTTGTTACACTGCTTTCCATAGAAGTATGGGAAGAAGGGAATTATAATTTAAAAATTCAAAACTACCAGACCTACTCCTAACATGTGAAATGTGGGATTAAAATATAAACATTGGATAGGGATACAGGTGGACCCATTGCAACAATGAGATGTACAACTCCTTATGTAGAAAAACGAACCTTACAACTTTGAGGGGGGAAGATCGGTTGGGGCGGGGGGGGGGGGGAGTATGGGAAGGAATGGGAAGGGGAAACAAAGGAGGAGGCAACAATGCTTGATAAGAAATGTACTCTTTATCTTGCCCGTGTAATTGTAACCCTTCTGTATGGTATTTTCACAATAAAAAAATTTTAAAAATAAACTGATTTACAATCATCTGAAAGTCACAACAGTGAAATAGATATATACGTATATATATATATATGTATGTATATATATAAACGTTGGGAGATGGAAAGTAGTAGGAGAAAATTGAGGGAAGGGGAAACAAGTTTGACAAAAAATGTACTCATTACCTTACTTATGTAACTGAAACCACTCTGTACATCACCATAACAATAAAAAAAGAAAAAATATATAATTGTTGGCTCAGGAAATGGGTATTTGAAAGGGTTGGGTGGCATCAGGGGGAAAGGGGTAGACAAATGAAGAAGTGAAGGAAGAATGAAGTCAAGAATTCAATGTATATCTTATAAAATTAAGAAGAGTGATGGAAGAGGTTGATAGGAGAGGAATGGATGAAAGGTGACATGGATCAAGATGTATATTTATAAACTGCCTTGTTGCACAACTACTTAAAGATAATTTTTAATAAGTTAGATAATTTTTAATATTTTAATGGCTTTTTTCCTTTTATTAGCTGTATTTATTGTTTATGTGATATCAAGGAATTGAACCCAGGGCCTCATGCATGCTAGGCAAGCACTCTACCACTGAGCCACACTCCCTGCCTAAAGATAATTTTTTAAATAATATATATGTATATGTTGGCCTTCAAAATATGCGACTTAATATGTAAAAGTTATATCGGGTTTATAAAGCCTCAAATAAAATACATCTTGACCTATTATTCTCAAAAATATATTCTTACCCAAATGTGGAAGGACAGGTGAAATCTCAGAATTCCACAACAGAACTTAGACCTACTAAGGAAATGATTCCCCTTTTCCTGTCTGCCTCTTCCTCTTATCACCCCTTCTTTTTCCATCTCTGGTACATTCTTGCCCAATAAAGAACGTGGCACATCTGTGTGTGGACAGTCCAGCCAATATGTCCTTCTCACAAAGCTATAGTCCAGGGGTAGTGTACCACTGGTGGGTATGTCTACTCTCACTAGGACTGATCAGAATAAGAAACTCACTGGTGCCCTGAAAGAATACTCAAGAGTGATTTAATTACAGAATATCAGGGTCCAGGCCCACAGAACATGATTTACAGGGAGGCACAGACACCAAATGGGCTTACCTCTCACATGGCCTGTCTTCAGAAGTGGGTCCCTTATGAAGAAAAATGGCTGAAGGGTAGCCATAATGAGACATGTTACATGTGTTAGTTTCCTGTGCTTAGCAACAAAATACAGAGACTGTGATGCTTAAACATTCTCGAAATCTATTTTCTCAAAATCGAAATTCAAGGTCCAGGTGTTGACATACTTTCTTTCCTCTGAAGCCTCTCTTCTTGATCCACCTGCAGCGGCTCTCTCACTGTGTCCATTAATGGTCATTTCTCTGTTTGTGACATCCATCTTACTGGATTATGGCATTCCCTCATGACCTCATTTCATCTTAGTTAAACTCTCTATCTCCACAGGCAGTCCAGTTTTGAGATACACAAGATTAGAGTTTTAACACATGCAATTGGAGCCACCACAATGTAATGCACAGCAATACCTAGGGAGGACCTTCTTTCTTGGTTTCAGAGTGATATTAGTTGGCCAGATCATTTGGAAAATTTCAGATGGTACTTGATGACATGGAGACCACCCCCATCCAGTGCTACAATGATTCATATAAAACAATGAGGCGGGAAGGGGCTGGGACTTTGGTATCAAGGAAGAAAATTGTCAAATCTTGTAATCCCCAATCTCAATTTTAAGAATACGCATCTCAATTTCTAAACTCCAATTTAAAAATTCAGATTTTGCTACTCCGGTAATTCACATCTATAATCCTAGCTATTCAGAAGGCTACGATTTGAGGATCATGGTTCAAAGCCAGCCACCCTGGGCAGGAAGATCTGTGTGACTCTTACCTTCAATTAACAGCTTGAGCTGTGGCTCAAGCATTAGAGCAAGGTCCTGAGTTGAAGCCTCAGGACTAGCACAAAAAAAAAGCCTTCCACATATAATTATGTGTGTGTGCATGTGTTCATTTCAGGGAAGCATGAATTTTGTAACAAAGCAAAATTGAAATGAATTTTTAAAAGAATAATCACAAGATAAAATATTATCCAAGATCTTAAGATACAATTTTCTATTGCATCTCCCTTCAATATGACTCTTGGATACCCAGAGAAAGTCTAACCTCTCTTTCAATCTATCATATTGTGAAAACTTCTGGGAATTACAGAATCTAATTTTATGTTCCAGACCTAACTTTTCAGTGACCCCAGTTTTATCTTTTCTCTTTACCCCACATCCCAAAGGTAGGCAGAATTTCCTTTTAATATTTCACTCTCATTGTTGAGAAATTTCCTTCAAACTGTATTTCAGTCCTTGTGTCATTTAATATCAGTTCTTTTTTTGTCTTTCAGCAGCAAAAAGGACAATAAGCAAACACCATCCTATGTCTGTAAGATTTTTCTACAGTTACATTATTAAAGTTCTTCTCATTCCTTAGTTGGATACGAAAAAGTTTCGAATAACTGTATATATATTAGAAGGTGAAATTATTAAAGACTATGCACCACACTATCCAGCAATTCTCCTCCAGCATCTTTAATGAAAGCCCAGCTCTACTGGATTATGACACCAAAATAAATGTTTACAAAAATCAACTGAGATCCTAAGATCCAAACTTGGAATGTACACTCAAAACACAAATGTAGAAATTTCATATAACCGTTCTGAGCACATACTTTTTTCTTTGTGCCATGGTTGAAAAAATATTTATGTTTTATTATAGCCAACCAGAAGGAAAACATATAATTCAAGTATTGGGTTGGAAGGCTGCGTTAAATATCTAATTCTTGACCAGGAAGAGATGCTCTGATGAGATTCTCCAATCAGGCAAATATTGGGTAAGCAGACTCAAGAAATCACTTTCTGCTAACGTTTTCTATTATTTCTCAGGCCCAGCCTCTTAGAACAATATCAGGGAGAAAAATAAATATTATTTGACACTTAGAAAACATTTAAAACCACTAAAAAGCTGCATAAACATAAAATGAGTAGAATAAACATTACAAGACCAACCAAACGCCATGGGAATCCCAGAAGTCAAGAGAAAAGTAATTCTATTCCTGAGTCTTTCACCATTCATCACCAGTAGATTGACCATTTAAAGACAGTTGTTTCTAATGTGTTTTGGGGTTTTCTTAATGCTAATTTTTGTCTTACACTTTTTTGCTAGTAGAGAGTCTAGAATAAGCTTTTTTGAACTAACACTAAAGCCAAACTTGGTGATGTGAGAATAGAAAAAAAAATCCTCTCTGATTAGTTAGGAATTTTTGTTTGAATTTCAAGTAGCTCAAAACCAGAATGGATTTTATTTCTGAATTCTAAAAGGTTTTCAGGTGCAAGGTAGGACAAATATCAGTATTGACAACTTTGCAGTGGATACAAGAAATGGCAGAAAATTAAAAATTAACAAATGTATCATCCAAATATACATCCTAGAAATTAGAAATTTTTTTTTAATTTATTTTATTTGTGAACATACTGTACAGAGGGGTTACAATTACATGGGCAGGATAATGCATACATTTCTTACCAAGCATTGCAGCCTCCTCCTTTGTTTATCCTTCCATCCCTTCCCAGCCTCCCCCCTCCCCCCCAAGTCCCAATCCTTCCCCCCCCCCAACATTGTAAAGCTCGTTTTCGACATGACAACTTGTACTTCTCATTGTTGCAACAGGTCCACCTGTATCCTTAAACGACTTGTTTTTCCCCATCTCCTCCACAAGTTATACTGACATCAAATATAGTGAAAGCGGGGGTTACACTGTGGGGGAGGGACATACAAAGAAATAATTTTATAAATGCGTTAGAAACACATGCTTGAAAGAAAAAAACATTAAAATACATATCTAAGGGTTCATTTTCCTAACATCACATTATCTGACTTTTTCTGCTTGACTCATACATATACTAGATATTGCAAATAAGGGAAACCATGGGGCCTATGTTTCTTTGGGCCTGGCTTACTTCGCTTAATATAATTTTTTCCAAGTCTTTCCATTTCCTAACAAATGGGGCAATGTCATTCTTTCTGATGGAGGCATAGAATTCCATTGTGTATATATACCACATTTTCTTGATCCATTCATCTACTGAGGGGCATCTGGGTTGGTTCCAGATCTTAGCTATGGTAAATAATGCTGCAATAAACATAGTTGTGCTGGTAGCTTTAGTGTGGTCTTGTTTGTAAACATTTGGGTAAATGCCCAAAAGTGGGATTGCTGGGTCATAGGGGAGTTCTATGTGGAATCTTTTGAGGAACCTCCATACTGCTTTCCAAAGTGGTTGAACAAGTTTACATTCCCACCGAAATTAGAAATTTTTAAGGCATGCATTAACCAGTAACAAGAGTCTTGAGCAGATACGAGTCTCGCAGACTTTCCTGCCCCAAATGGTTTTGAACCACAATCCTCAGAATTTGCCTTCTGATGAGGATTATAGGCATAAGCCACTGGTGCCTGGCTTGAACCAAGTTTTAATAGGATGTGTGAACATTTATAAATATTAACTACTAACAGCCAGTGTGAAGACATCTTGTGAAGAGTAAATCATGCAAGTTAAGTTAATGTTTTCTCATCACTAGATTGGCATGAGAGATTGTATTTGAGCTTCAGTGAATCATTTCAAGCTTTTACTAATGCTTAAAACTTACAGGGAGAAATGTGACTTAGATAATTTATAACTGATTAAATTCATACCTAGATGAAAAATGAAGACCAAGGAGTATTGATTAATAGAACAAATTCAATCATAAGAAAGCTTCCTACTTTGACATTTTGGACGAAGATATTTTACTATATGCTTAAAAATACTTAATAGATGAATATAGTTTGGAGAGATAATTAATTTTCTTGAGAGCATAATTAAGACCCAAAATATGCAAGAGCCTATACTCATAAATTTAAGAAGGAAAAAAAATAAGGAAATTTTTAAATACTGTTTACTGGCCCTAAAATTAAAATACCCTCACACAAAACTTGGAAATATGCTTTCACTAAGCAGTTTCTTTTTAGTTCTGTTAAGATCTTTACCCACATCTCAGAGAAACTCCAATTTCCTAATTACCCAGGGAGAGTTAAAAACAAACACAAAAAGCAAGTATGGCAGACACCTATAACAAGATGCATTTGAAGGACCAAAAGGAAATTGGGCTGTTGGTGCTGACAGCCAGCAAGCAACTTACTAGACCAAGAAGCCTAAGGTAAAAAGTAATGAGGAAAAAAGGAGTTAGATTGGAGGAAAAACCAGATGATAATAGAGTAATTGCTAAGGCAGAAAACAAAGATCGATAAGAACGTTCGGAACAAGAGAGCAATCATCCACATATCATGTCAGCTTTATGACTCATTTTGTTCAAAAGACAACAGAGCTCCCTCTGTCTAGGCTTGTTGGAGGAAATAGCATTTAGCAGTGCTGAACAAGATAGCCTGGACTCTCCCGAAGATAAAAGACTACTTGTTATTTGGATAATGCTTGAATCCCTTAAAAAATAATATGGATGTCTTTTCCTTTTTTAATATATATTTTTTATTGTAAAGATACTGTACAGAGGGGTTACAGTTACATGAGTAAGGTAATGAGTACATTTCCTGTCGAGCATTGTTACGGATACCTTTTTCTTATCTTTCTTATTTGCTCTCTAGATGCTCGTCTGTCTCCCTCTCCCTGGTCTTCCTGGGAAACTAATTGGTGTTGACTATAGCAGATTCCTCTGGCTCCTATGAGGTTTGAAAGACATGAGGCACCAAGAGAACATGACCAGCAGGAGTTTGGGTTGAAGCACCCCGCTGGCCTCGCTATTTGTCTGTGTCTTTCTCCCCAAAGCCAGTGTGCGATCCTTTCTAAACATCACTTTGACCAGATCAGGATTCATTGTCTCCCTGAAAACAGAGACTTAAATTGCTCTCACTAAAAATACACTGGCTCCTTATTTGGGCCCATTAATTAGCTAAAGACAGGATACAAGCTCGACGTCCCAACCACCATTTTGTATCTGTGTCCTTTGCTCTGAGCCATTCTTTCCTGCAGCCATCTCTGAAGCCAGGGAGAGGACTGATGGATTAAACACCCTGCCCTGAGACAGGAGACAAGGCTGCTGCAACCAGACCACCTACAACCCCACACACACATACCTCTGACCACTGGACCATCCTTGTGTCTGAGAGCATTTAATAAGTATACATGCCTCTCTCTGTCTCTTCCCAACTCTTCCTCTGTGTAAACTTAAAGCACATGTTTGTACAAGGAAGACGAGATGAAGCTTAAATAAACACTTTACTCCTCCCCTTGGCATACTTGTGTCACCCTAATTAAAAAATCTTTTCTCTAACCTTCACCATTCCTTATCTCTTTATTTGGCCTACTAGGACAAGTAACCAGATCTTAAATGTAGTACAACAAGATTGGGGCTTTGGGCCTAAAACTCTAGTTTTAAGCCCCTGCTCCCACTAACATTAGCCCTCAGAAGCTGCACTGCCTTGTAGCTTCCAGTCAACCCAGTCTACACGATCATAAATGCTCTTTTACTGAGTGTTGGCATCTGTTTTCTGGAAAGCTCCCAAGATATATAGTAACCTTTGAAAGTCTCTTGGGCTTTTTTGGTTTTTTTTGGTCGGTCATGGGGCCTGAACGCTGGGCCTGGGCACTGTCCCTCAGCTCTTCAGCTCAAGGTTAGCACTCTACCACTTGAGCCACAGCACCACTTCTGGCTTTTTCTGCTTATGTGGTGCTGAGGAATCGAACCCAGGACTTCATGTATACAAGGCAGGCACTCTACCACTGAGCCACTTTCCCACTCTCCTCCTGGGTTTTTTTTTTTTTTTTTTGTATGTCATTTTATGTAAGAAACTTTAGTGCCTATAGATTTTGCTCTCCCAGGGGAGTCCTGGAGTCAACTTCCCTCCCCAGCCCCTGCCCCACAGACACTATATAGTATTTATTCCTGGATTGCAAAAGTTGAGAACAGCACTTTTTAATAGCAATTACCCAAGATGTGAGTAAAGCACTAATGATCTTTTAGTGCTTGTTGGGAATTTTTTTTCATGTGTATCCTTTGGGGATATTTGGTCCTAAACATGAGGAATCGTAACCAAAGTTCTGGGACCTAAAGTGTCCATGAGTCCCTTGAAATTCAACACAAATATTTGACCATATATCTATGAGAAGATTTAACGGAAAGAGATCTGGACACTTGTTACCAGGTTTTTGTAGAGTTCTCTGATTTCTCCTCCTGGGAAGAGTCCTGTTTCCTAGAAGGTTTTGGTAATGGTACTATAACGAATGTCACCGAATGAGTGGCTCAAAGACATTTTTTTTTCCTCACAATTCAAGAGACTAGAATTCTGAGCTCAAGGTACTGATTGATTCTTTTCCTTGGCCATCAGCTGCCTGTGTTCTCATACACAATCCCCTCTGTATAGAAGTGTGTAAAAAACAAAAGCTCTTTTTAAGACAATGCCAGTCATACTGGATCAGGGCCATTGTACCTCCCCCTCTTTTTGTTGTTGTTGTGCAGGGCTTGAACTCAGGACTTAGGTGCTGTCCCTGAGCTATTGTGCTCAAGGCTAGCTCTCTATCACTTGAGCCACAGCACCACTTGTGTGTGTGTGTGTGTGTGTGTGTGTGTGTGTGTGTGTGTGTATGTGGTTAATTTCAGATAAGAGTCTTATGGGCTTTTCTGCCCAGGCTGGCTTTGAACTGCAGTCCTCAAATCTCATTCTCCTGAGTAGCTAGGATGACAGGTGTTGTGAGTCACTAGAGCCCAGCTCCTAATCCCCTCATTTTAACCAATCATTTCTTTAAAGAATCTGTCTCCAAATACAGTCTCCTTCTGAGATATGGCGGAGGAGGGAGACACAGGAATCTGGGAAGAGACACAATTCAGCCCAGAACAAAACATGTTTGAAGATTAAAAATTTTTTTAATGAAACTACATTCAATCATCCTAGAATAAGTTTTCCCTCATTTGATCTTCTTGCCTGGCTCTTATTAGCCTGAAACACAAACACTTTCCTCCTCCCTTCCCCATCAGCCTGGTTGATTCTCTGTCAGCTCTCTGGATCATGGAAGCCAGAATCAATCAGCAATATTTATCGAGCACCCACTGTGTGCATGGGGTGTTCCAAAGTCTCCGTTATTGACTGGGGCTGTCATCAGGGTTAAGTTTTCTTGAACAGCGATCCTAACATCTCCCTTGTGCTGCAAAAAGGAGCTAAAGTATGTGTGGAGGTATAATTTGGTCATGCTAAGCTCTTAAATGTAAAAGTCCTCACTGCAATATGGGAAATCTCCCTCCAAAATGTGTTTGATTACTAGGACAAGGGCATCTGGACTGAACAGAGACAAATATACAGAGATCACTAAACTCTCCTTAAATAAAATAGGGAATTCAGATGTGAGTCACCAAGAAATGGGAGACAGGGAGAGGAAAGGGGCACAGGAAGGGGCAGAGACCCTGCCATTCGATGGGTGCTTGACATCTGGGATGACACACCACTGAAAATGTCTCTGAGGTAGAAATGGCAGAAGACACTGCTGGCAGGGCTGTACAGTAGTGTGATCCTTCTCTGCTCTTTCCAAATTCCAAGTGGCATCTCCTTCAGGTATAACTTCCAGGGAGACAAATATATAATAAAGCAATAAACATGTGGACCTACCTGACCTCAGAAATAGTGTTACTAACAATGCTGAGGCTGACTTTGTGACATTTTACCAAGTGAGCTGTAGATTGCAACCCCTCCCTCCCCCGCCCCCACTCCCTCATGCCCCAATTTAGAAGCCTGTTTGATTTCATCTGTATTATCTAAAACCTAAGCTTTATGCCTGGTCCTAGGCTGCTTCTTGTGGGATAGGAAACACCAAGAGTCACCAGAGCTGATGGCAGTGGTGGTGGATGGGCAGTCAGGATGACAGGGGTATTGGGACTGGCTACACTTACCCATAGGTGACTACAGAATCCTAATTTCTCTATCTTCTGATGGACTATGGAATCTGCTGTCTAGTCCAGCAGTGCAGATTTAGTGTGAACTTAGGAGCTGTTCGCCTTATGGAGGCAAAACATTGCACAAGTGTCCTTCCAATCCTGAATGTGCACATACAAAGGTGCAAATCATGATGCAGAAAATGATGAGACCTGGCATAACTAGTTAGGTGCCTACTTGTTGCTCATATCTAAAACCTCATCGTCCTTTTTTTTTTGAGGGGGGGGTCCAGTTGTGGGACTGAACTCTGGGCCTGGGCACTGTCCCTCAGCTCTTCACCTCAAGGCTAGCGCTCTACCACTTGAGCCATAGCACCACTTCTGGCTTTTTCTGCTTATGTGGTGCTGAGGAATCGAACCCGGGACTTCATGTATGCAAGGCAAGCGCTCTACCACTGAGCCACCTTCCCAGCCCCTCATCTTCCATTTAAGAGACTAGGATCTTCATTCTGTCCAGTATTCCATTTCCCATGGGCAAAAAAAATTCCCATAGAAATGAAATGAGCTAAAAAAAAATGTGTTTCTGAATTAAAATTGGATATGATTTGTGCCAATGAAAGCTTTGAAACATATCCTAGATGGGGTTAAGAGAAAATGAATTCTAGTGGTTAGTAAGGAAGCTGAGCTAGCTGGCTTTTAACATTTACACTTTAATAGTAGGGGAAATGACACATGCAAAATAAATGCTTCTGCTGGTATTTTAAGATATTAACAAATGTTATCTGTGAGTGGGTGAGTTTCTGGATACCATTTGTGTTCTTTTTTGCTTATTTTATGTGTTTTTCCCTCTAATATATTTGTATTGCTTCTGTTTGCCTTCTTACTTTTAATAAAATCAATGCACATAGGTGGAGGGGTGGGAGGAAGCCTCTGTAGAGATTGCTAGGTCATGAAAGGCCAGAGCAGTAGTGGAATTCAAAGAATGGTCTTCAATTTGTGCCTGGCTGTCTAACTCTGAGTTCATAGAACACCTTTCCTTTTTTCCCTAAGCTGACCGCATAGGTGAAATGGAGCATCATCCGTGGAAGGTTGAATCTCAGCACGCTGTAGGGGTGAACTGCTGTCAGAATGCAAACTCAAGCCCAAGCCATCCAGGAAAGCAACCCAAACCTGCACCAGCCTGAGAGACAGACAGACAAAGAGACAGTGCTCTGATCCCTGTGCTCTGACAGTCATCTAACAAACTTTTATTTCCACACCCATAATTGTCATGCTAGAAGCTTCTAGCACCAACCAACAACTCATTCCTAGCTTTTTTTCTTTTGAATGTGAAATGCTTATTCTGGCTTTCAGTTTTAAGCATTATTAGGAATAATATCTTGTTCCCGAATATTTTAACATCTATGCTACAAAACCAATAAGACACACAAAGTATCTCCAAGAGCAATGATGGGAGGGAGGGAAGCAGAGGGAACAGCTAACACTAAGCAAAAGAAAAGAAATGTACATATCACCCAACGTGGAAAAAATAGTTGTACTGTCAAAGCTTGTAGAATTCACAAACTTTATAGACCAAGATAGTGACATTTTGCCTTGTGAAGATTAAAATGCGTTTACAGTTTTAACGAAGTATCACTATCCTACAATACTGTGAAATTTGTGAAACTTATGTAATCACTTAATCTCCATAAAAAATTATTTTAAAAAAAGAAAATGAAAAAAACCCATGCATGTCTAAGTAAGAATAGTAGTTCCAATATTTTTAGAGCAAAATTATAAGCAGCAACCACAAGATAAATTACCACCTTAAAAAGGCAATTCTTTTGTTTAAAACAGCAAATTTGGGAATAAATACTATCAGTGCCTATTAAACTCCACAGAGATTTCTTTATCTTTATTATTTTCGGCAAGTGGAAAGGTATTTCTTAGTAGGCTAATTAATCATCCTGTTAGTATATGCTGACATATTTTTCTGAGTTTGTGCTATTACTGGGGTTTAACTCAGGGCCTGGGCCCTCCTTGTTCCTTAGGGTTTTTTGCTCTAGGCTGGCATTGTACCACTTGAGCCACACTTCCACTTCTGCCTTTTGTTTATTTGTTTGCTCTGTGATTAATTGGAAGCAAGGGTCTCATGGACTTTCCTGCCAGTCTGGGTTCAAACTGTGATCCTCAGAGCTCAGACTCCTAAGTAGCTAGGATTACAGGTGTGAGCCACCAATTCCTGGCTCTAACATTTATTGAACCAAATAATGTATGTGCACTTTTGTATTTATTCTTCACAACTACCCCATGAAGTATACACAAGTAGAAACGCCATTGTATAGATGAGAGAACTTAAGCACACAGCACTGGAAATTTTGCCCAGGATCAAACACCAAGTGGTAAACTTAGAATTCTCTCCCAGAAAACCTAATTCCCAAGAATATGTCCCCTATAGTATTGTCTTTAATTCTGTCCTTTGTGTATCTTATTTGGTTTGGTTTTTCAGGAAAAATGGATCAAGATTTTCTGGAAATGAGGATCCAGAATTTTAAAATAATCCTCATAATTACTACTAATGTAAACAGTAGTTTAAAATAAGGAATACGCAGGGCTGAGGTTGTAGCTCAGAATTTTTACCTAGCACTTGGAGGGAGGGAGAGAGAGGGGGGGAGGGAGGGAGGAAGGGAGGGAGAGAGAGAGAAACATGTGGCCTCAAAATATAGAGGGACTAGAATAAGGTAGGTGATTTTTATAGGGTAAGATTTCCATCATTTAAGGGATCACTCATATCATCTTCTCAGCCTTTCTCAAATATTGTCCCTGATCTACAATGGATTCATCAAGGCTTTGTTAGAGTTCTACTTACTACTCTACTCACTGATTCTGAAGACCAATCTAAGAACCTAAGCTAATGCTTATACATTGGTATGGTCATGATATATGACTAGGTTTAACTTAGTTTCTTCCGATTATTTACCTAGAAAATACAAACGTTATTTTTCTCTTAGTCTTCTGGAACTATATTTATATTCCTTCTCTCATTAAGTCCTAAATCCAAGTCTCATATTGTATCCCCGTATTCATGAGGTATCATGAGATTGATACACAGTGTTTTTCCTACTTAGATTTTTCTGATTGGACAAGCATGAAAAAAAAGCAGCAAGTTGTTATGAAAATTCAAATTTCAAAGTGTGCCCTGGATTAATCAAAAATCTCAAAGTCAACAGCTATAATCCTAAGATCCTTCCAATTTTAAAAAGATGATACTCATTCATCTTAAGAAATAATGTGCAAATTACATTTTACTGGGAATACTGAAAGATGAAATGTGCTTGTTTGTTTAAAATCAAGTTTTTTTCCCACTGGTCTGAAAGGTAAGAAAGACTTTGATGACCTAAGATATTCTAGAGGTAGACTTAGACAAGAATATGGCCAAAAGAGAAAAGAAAGAATAATGGACCAGTTAAGCAGTCATATAAAGCTTCTCATCCAATGATATAAAACCTAATTACAAAATGACAGGCATATAAATCATCCTGTCTTCAGTGTTTGGGTTTGAGCTTGTAATATTTAAATTCTCACTCTATCACTAGTGTGCATGTCTTATTGAAGCAGTAGCTAAGACTTTCCCTTCATAAATTAAAATGTATATAGATTAAAATACTTCATGTTAGTGACAATTGGCCAAAAAAAAGTATAAATCTACAAACATGAGCCAAGGAATACCTGCAAGCATTCTACCACATAAGCCACACCACAGCCCTTCTGTCTTTAGTTATTGTTCAGATAGGGTCTTATGGGGTTTTTTGCCCAGGCCTGCCTTGGACTATGATCCTCCTATCTCTGCCTCTGGCATAACTGAAATTACAGACATGAGTTCCCCACCTGGTTTAAAGACTTTTCTTTATATCTTTTTCTTTAAGTGGTAAATCCTATGATCCTTGTTTGCAAATGACATACAGGATCCTCTTTCCTAGTGTGCCCACTGCTCAACTCCCCCATTCTGGTCCATTTCTATCTCTTATTTATGTTTTACAGTAGAAGCCATCCTAGGTAGTCTCTCTGCTTCAACTTTTATACCCTACAATGTATTCTCAACCAAGCAACCAGACAATCCTTTTAAAACATAGGGAAGATGATGTCAGTTTTTGCTCATAGCTTTCTACACCCTCCCTTCTCATTCACAGTAAAAGCAAAAGGATGTATGATGGCCTGCAGTGTCAAAGAATTTACTTACCTCTGACCTTCTACCCACTTCCTGTTCTCTTTTTTTTTATTACTCTATTCAAATTACATTGGTCTCCTTGCTATTCCCCAACAAACATATATATGTATATATAAATACGTATACATGTATATATTTCCTTTCCACTTGATACCCAGGAACATTTGCAGAAATTGTTGTTTTTAATTCAGGTTCAGTTCCTCCAGATATTTCATGGTTCATTCTTTATTTTCTCTCTCTTTCTCTCCCTCATCTTAGTTCAAATATCAACTAATAGAGACCATAGACACCTTTTTTTGCTCATCTTATATGAATAGAAAGTATCTACACTTTAGCAAGTCCATACTTGCTATTCTCTTTATCCTGATTTATGTTTCTCTATAGACAAATTACCATCTACATATAATGTATTTTTTTTTCTTCTCCATTCACTACAATGCAAGCTCTATGAAAGTTGAGACTTGCTTTATCCTCTATCCTTGAACTAGAAAGCAATAAGATCTCGATAAATATCTGTTCATGAATAAATGGTTTCATTTATAGAGGGTGGAATTTATGACAAAAAGTATCTCTATGTGACTTCATTTACCTTTGTAAAGTATTATGTTGTAGATACCACATTTTTTAGCCACTCATCTGTTAATGAGCATTCAAGTATTTCTCACATCTTGGCTATTATGAATACAACTGCAATGACCATAGACATTTGAACATCTCCGTTAGATCCTTATTTCCATTCTTTTGGATACCCAGAACTTCACAGTATTTGCTGCAGTGCATGCAACATTTTACATCTCCACATACAGTGGGTACAAGTAGTTTCGTTTTTCCACATTCTTGTCAAAACTTGTCTTTATCTGAAAATCTTTTTGCACATTTGCTCTCTTACATTCTTTTCAGTGAGATGTCTCTTCTTGTCTCTTTTGCACTATTTTTCCCCAAGCTCACCCTGAACTCATTATATAGACAAGGGTGGTGTTGACCTTTCCTGCCATAGCCTCCTGAGTGCTGAGATTACAGACATCAGGTCAGACTCCAGGAGACCTTTTCTTTGGTGGAACTGGAGTTTGAACTCAGGACTTGGTGCTTGTTAGGAAAGCACTCTACCACTTGAGCAACATCTCCAGCCAAGGGATTTTTTTTTATTAGCAATACATATTTATTGAATAAAGACATTTTTGTTTCATTTACAACTTTTTAATTAAAGTTATTTTTAAGATTCTCAGAGTCTTATTTTACTACAGTGAAATAATCACAATTCTTTTTTAATACATGTTTTCAAGAGTCATTGGAAATTATATAAGCCAAAGAAAAATAAATGTCAACATTCTAGTCATAACAAGATCCAGAAAGTCAAAAACTAATGTCAGGGACAAATATCAAACAGCAAAACAGAAATTATCTAAGAGCAATAACTCCAATTCATCAAGTATTCGCACAACACCCCAATTTTCTCTTCCAAAGAAGAAATTCTAAGACAATTCATAGTAGACAATATCTAGCTTAATGTCTTTTGTATCTTTTCTTTTAGTAAGAGAAAGAGACACACTATTGAGAGGATGAGAAAAAGTGAGGTTTTGTTCCTGAAATCTGAAATTTCTCACTATGTTATGATTCTGGGAATCGAAACGGCAGTAGAGAGTCATGCTTTCATCCTGGGGAGGCTTGTGAGTCATTCTGATTTCCATTTTAGAATGAGCTCCATCCATGCCCGAATTCCAATCCTCATCACTTACAGAATTTGAAATAGCCCAGATAAACACTCCAGTTTTTGATGTCCTCATTTAAAAACCAAGGGATAATCTGTGTATACAAGGGATAAACAATGCTGGATGTGAAATCTCTAGTCTACACTAAATCTTTCTAATTACCTTGAAAATTAGATTTCTTTTTCCTTTTTTTTTTTGTGTCCATCCCACAAAATTTGGGGCTTGAACTCAGAGCCTGTCCCTGACCTTCTTTTGCCCAAGGCTAATGCTCTATCATTTGAGCCATAGCTCCACTTCTGGCTTTTGGGGTAGGTAATTGGAGATAAAAGTCTCACAGACTGTCCTTCCCAGGCAAGCTTTGAACTGTGATCCTCAGATCTCAGCCTCCTGAGTAGCTAGGTTTATAGACATGAGCCACCAATACCCAGAGAGGTTAAATTTCATAGTAACAAGCTCTATGCCTTGTGCTATAGAACATTTTTATGATATTAAATATTATTGGCCTTCATGTGTCATTTTCTATATATGATATTTTCTATGATACTGAAATTGGATCTACTTACAAGTTTTTACCCAGATTGTTTTCCAACCAAATATGTGTCTCAAAGAAGTCCTGGCCACCATATTTCTAAAGAAAGGGTACTCTGCTTTCTTTAATGATAAACTTTGTTATAGTATTACAGTAAAGAAAGTATAAGTGGGACTGGGAAGGTGGCTCAGTGGTAGAGTGCTTGTCTTGCATGCATGAGGCCCTGGATTCGATTCCTCAGCACCACAAAAGTAGAAAAAGGCGGAAGTGACACTGTGGCTCAAGTGGTAGAGCATTAGCCTTGAGCTGAAGAGCTGAGGGACAGCGCCCAGGCCCAGAGTTCAGGCCCCACGACAGACAAAAAAAAAAGTAAGAAAGAAAGAAAAGAAAGTATAAGTACTAGAGTCAACATAGCTGAAGTAAACCCTGAGTAACTCTGAGCAACCTACATACCAATTCTGTATAAGTTTCTTCTTATTGAAATGGAGATGTAGCTTTGAAACTATTTTAAAAGTTCAGACAGGCTTATAGCTCATGCCTATAATTCTAACTACTCTATACATATTCTAGCTACTTAAGAGGCTGAGGGCAGGAGGGTCACTGTTGGAAGCAAGCCTGGGCAGAAAAGTTCAAAAGATCTATCTAGAGTGATGATTTATTAATTGATTGATTTAACTTATTAATTAATTAAAAATTGTGCTACATCAACATATATATAGCTAATAATCTTGTGCTATTTGTACTATATGTTTCAAAATTAATTAACAGGGTTGATTTCATGTTAGTATTATGTATATACACATGCATGCATGCTTGTACTTGAACCCAGTACCTCACATTTTTTATTGACTTTTTCACAAAAAGACTTACACTCTACCACCTAAATAACATCTGCACTTTGAGCTTTTTATTGGTTTGCTGAAATTTTAAAAATGACATGTTATATGACTTTATGGCTAACATGGGGATAAATGTGACCTAAGTAAAATTTCTACTAAAATTAATTTTCAATAATTCAAAAATGACATTCAAAGTTAGACTTCCATACAAGACGGCCTGGAGCCTATGAGAATACATTCCAGAATTTATTCACTATAGAAACTTAGACAACTGAACTCAAAAACATGGATTATTATTTTCTTCATCTGTAAAGTTGAGAGTTTCATCTAGTCCAAAAGGTTGAAGTAAGTTTAAACATAATCTCTGAGATACAGCAGATTTTAACCCTTGGGTCTTTCCTGTTTAACTTCTTAAAATCAATTATTTGAATAAAAACACTGCCTACGTGTTTACATTTTCAGCAACAGCGCTAGGAAAACAGCAGTCTGCTACTTTAACTTTTAAAAATCAATTCTTGGAATAAAAATATAGCTCATATTCTTAACAAATGTTCGGCGCAGGCCTGAGAAAATAGCTAGTAACCAAAAAGGAAATAAAAATCCCCAAAGAAATCTAAATAGGTGAGATTGTTGGTAGGTAGAAATCAAGACAAAATTTAACAGTAAGTTTGACATTTTCTATCCTGGGGTTCTTTTAATCAATTGTACTGATGTCTTACAGAGAAACCCAGCTTGGCAGCAGTTCTTGTTAAAAAAAAAAAAAAAAAAAAATCACCCGGGGATTTTGGTTATTTTAGTTGACTTCAAGT
Source organism: Dipodomys spectabilis (assembly GCF_019054845.1). Taxonomy (NCBI): domain Eukaryota; kingdom Metazoa; phylum Chordata; class Mammalia; order Rodentia; family Heteromyidae; genus Dipodomys; species Dipodomys spectabilis. The sequence continues at coordinate 5,618,113 of NW_024870974.1, forward strand.
CCAATACCAAACAAAAAGTATAATGGGATTTGCAAAGAAGCAGATACCTTTTAGATGATGGAGGAAATACATCTTTCAGGACTGAGTTGTTTACAGTAACATCTTCATCAGTCCCATGCCTCCTGAAACATTATTTCCAGTTCTAGGTTGCAAACAAGAAGTGTTCATTATAAAGAAAAACACAAATCCAAGGTAACAACTTTCCTTATATTTTTATCTCTAAGTCAACTAACTCAACTTGAATGTGACTTCAATGGAAACTTCTATCACTGCCAATATGGTTTAATGTGTGTTCCAAAGGTTTATGAACTGAGAGTTTGCTCCATCCTGTGACAGGATGGTAGAAACTTGAAGGGACAGTAGAAAGTTGGAGAGGTAGAACCTAGTACAAGGCCAGGATAGCAACGGACCACTGCCATTGGAAGGGATTGGCATAGCTCTCATGGACTCCCAGTTAGTGTCTGCAAGAGAAGGTTGTTATAAAAGAACAATTCTGGCCGTTCACCACTCCCTTGCTTCCTTCACCATGCAGTCTTTCCTCCTGCATGTGATTCCACTCAAGAATCTCATGAGGTCTCCATCATGAGACCTTCACCAGAGGCCAAGCAAACAGGGCCTCCACTCAAGCCTTGGACTTTCAGCCTTCAAAACTGTGAGTAAAATTTTCTTAATACACAAACTCTGGCAGTTTGTTATAGCAACGGAAAAACAACTGATACACTGCCATAAATAGCAATACAACATCACTTCACCAAACCCAAAAGGTCACCCCTTAAAAAAGGAATAAAAGGGGCTGGGAAGGTGGCTCAGTGGTAGAGCGCTTGCCTTGCTTGCCTTCGTTCGATTCCTCAGCACCACATAAGCAAAAAGAAAAAAAGCCAGAAGTGGCGCTGTGGCTCAAGTGGTAGAGCGCTAGCCTTGAGCTGAAGAGCTGAGGGACAGTGTCCAGGCCAAGAGTTCAGGCGCCACGACCAGACCAAAAAAAAAAAAGGAATAAAAAAGATGGTGATCTCAACAAGGCAGTAAGATAAGAGGGTCCCACCTCTGGTCACTCTTTTAAAAAATACCAACCATCGTCTATCCACTGGCCAGAATGTCTTTGTGAAGACCTCAGAACGGGAGAATAAGATTAATTGCTCCCTTTGGGCCACTGAAACAAAAAAACAAAAAAAGCTAATGAGAAGGCTCAGAAGAACAGTTTAATTTTCACTCTATCGTCCTTCCCCCACATTGGCCTAACACCATACCAGGAGAGTTCCACTGCATCTACCACTTCCCCAAATGCAGACATGTACATTCTGCATGACCTTCCCTGGCCACCAGCTCTGTCTTGCCTTAGAGGAAACCAGGGGAGCTGACAGATCTCAATTGCCCCAGGAGCAATAGAAACAAAGAAAAAACCAAGGACTTGCACTGACCAGCAAGCAGTCTGGGTAGTAACACTTTGTGTTACTCAGCTTTCCCTCACCAAGACAAAATACCTGAGATAAACAGAAAGATTTTATCTGGGGGGAGGGGGAGAGTCTGGTGAGGTTTGAACTCTGGGCCTGTCCACTGTCACTGAGCTCCTTTTGTTCAAGGCTAGCACTCTGCCACTTGAACTACAGCCCCACTTTCTGGTTTTCTATTGGTTAATTGGAGATAAGTAGGAGAGACAAACAAAGGAGGAGGTAACGATGTTGGACAAGAAATGTACTCATTACTTTACTCATGTAACTGTAACCCCTCTGTACAGCATCTTTATAATCTGTAAAGGTGGACTTTCCTGCCACAGCTGGCTTCAAACCATAATTCTTAGATTTCAGCCTATCAAGTAGCTAGGATTACGGGCATGAGCCACCAGCACCCTGCAAACAAAAGGATTTATGTTGGCTCAGGGGGTTCAGAAGTTTGAGTCCATGGTCATTTGGCCCCTTGCCTTTGGCTCTGATGAGATCCACCATCATGATGGGTAGTGACCAGTACAGCAAAGCTATTCATCTCATGGGGGCCAGGAAGCAGAAAGGAAGGAAGGAAAAAACAGGTCTCAAGATTCTTTTTAAAGGAATGTTGACTCAGTGGCCCCAGTGACTGAATCTCCTTCTATTAGTGCCTATCTCCTAAAAGCCCCATGGCACCATAGTGTTCAAGCTTTTAACACAGGCACCTTTACAGAATATTCCAGATCCCAGTTAGGAAACCCACAGCCCTGGCAATGGCAGTAGCTGGTCAGGGAGTCCAACCATTTGTGGTACACACTCAAGGGCTAAGCCAGCAGCTTATGAAAATCCTTTCCCAAACTGGGCACCAGTGGCTCATGCCTGTAATCTGAGGTACTGAGGAAGCTGAGAGCTGAGGATCATGGTTCCAAGCCGATCAAGGGCAGGAAAGTCCATCATACATTTATCTCCAATTAACTACAAAAAAATTGCTGTAAGTAAAGAGAGACAGAGACCGAGACAGAGAGGGAGAAGGAGGGAAGGAGAAAGGGAAGGAGAGGAAAAGGGAAAGAGGGAGGAAGGAAGAAAGTAAGGGAGGGAGAAGACAAATAAACCCTAAGTCCTCTGCTGATTTCATTCTCTGTTTTATTACTCACACTGGATCACGAATTCATGAATTTATCATTAATCTTATTTCAAGCAGGAAGGAATAAGGTGACTCTGCCAGTAATTAATTTCCAAGCTCCCAATCCACCTTTCTTGCCCTGCCTTGTAATATCAGAGGTGAAATAATAGATATTTCTGTCACATCTGTGAGCGTGCATTTTGGCAGCAGTCTCTGAAAGAACATAGAAGACCACTGCAGGCACATCTAGAAGGCTATCTCCTAGACTTTAGCCATTTTGCTGTGGTGGTTGTTATTGTTTGGTTGGATTTTTGTTCATACTGGGGTGTGTGTGTGTGTGTGTGTGTGTGTGTGTGTGTGTGTGTGTGTGTGTGTGTACACTGGAACTGAGGTTTGAACTCAGTTCCTTAGATGCTATCTCAGTTTTTTCACACAAGTCTGATGCTCTACTGCTTGAGCCCCCAGCTCCACTTCTAGTTTTTTTTCATCATTAACTGGAGAAAAAGGCCTCACAAACTGTCTATTCACACTGGCTTCCAATGGTGATCCTCAGATCTCAGCTTACCGAGTAGCCAGGATTACAGACAAAAAGCCACAAGAATCAGACTTAAACTAGGGTTTGAATCCAGGGCCTCATGCTTACTAGACAGGCACTCTACCTCTCCAACCATGCCTCCAGCACTATTGTCAGTCACAACCTAAAGAAACCCAGTAATTTCCCCTTTAAACACTCATCTTCTAGTAAGTTCAACCAGCATCACAGAAGCTGGCCAGCTGTGGTCAAGATGATCAAAAAATGTACTCTGGCGCTAGAGAATCTAGCTGCAGCTTACTCTCTCCATCAGACTACCCTGCCTCAAAGGTCTTGAATGACAGATTTGAAAGACAGACATCTGTGTTTTTTAGTTCCTTCCTTGTTCAACTCCCTCTCAATCCCAGAGGTAACTTTTCCAAGGTTGCTACTTTGATGCTCCATAAAGCCCTCTTTTACTCTTCTAGTTAACAGCCATTCTATGTATTTAATAATCAGTTTTTATATCCCTGATATAGGATCTGTTTCTGACTCTGTTCTGACATACAATTAGCATTTTGTTTACAGTAATTAATTTATTTTCCAAAAGTAGACTTATTTCCATCTGAACACAGAAGGCTGTAAGCAGGATAGAAGGGCAAACAGAGATTTGCTAGGAAATAGACATTATTGGAGAAAAGTGAAGTAGTTCACTCCTGTAACCCCTAAACTTGAGAGGTAAAAGCAGGATGATTGGATTTGGGGAACAATCTCAGCTACATAGTGAGGTCAAGAATAGCCAGGGATCACTGGGCACCAGCACACCTGCAATCCTAGCTACTCAGGAAGCTGAGATTTGAGGATCACAGTTCCAAGCCAGCCTGGGCAGGAAAGTCCATGAGACTTATCTCCAATTAACCACCTGAAAACTGAAAATGGTGCTGTGGTTCAAGTAGTAGAGTGCTCGCCTTGGGCTGAAGAGCTCAGAGACAGTGCCCAGACTCACAGTTCAAGACCCATGATTGATTAAAAAAAAATAGCCAGGGATATATCAAACCTTGTCTCCAAAGACTAACAGTAATCTACAATAGTTACCCCATCCTATGAAATCAAAAATTCAAACTAAGCCACGAGTCTGACCTCCACTGGCTCCTACCTATAATAATCCTCACTTTTCAAGATGCTAAGACCTGGTGGTTTGAAACCAGCCCAGACATAAAAAGCTCTTGAGATTCCATCTCCAATTAACCAGCAAAGTGCCATACTGGAGACGAGACTCAAGTGGTAGAACACCAGTTGAGCAAGAAGCTGGGTGGGGAGGGCAGGTCCTGAGATCAAGCCCCAATACTGGCACAAATATAAATACATAAGCCATTGGCTTCTTACATAACGCAAGAACCACTTCACAGCATACTTGTGCTGAGTTTTTAGTAGATAAATGTTGTCATCAGTGTTTTTTAAGGTTCTCCCCTGCCCTCCTGCCCCAGCCCCATATAAGTACTGGGATTTTAGCTCAGAGTTTTGCTCTTGCTAGGTCAACACTTTACTGCTTGAGCCATATCTACAGTCCAGTTTGCTTGGGTTATTTCTAAAACAGCGCCTTGCTTTTATGCCCAGGCTGGACTAGATTGTGTTTCTACTATTTATACTTTCTTCTGTAGCTGGGATAACAAGCATGTACTACCATGCCCAGGATTTTCTGTAGAGTCTTGTGAACATATTATCCAATTGACCTTGAACCATCATCTTCCCAATCTCTGCCTCCTGAGTATCTAGGGTTATAGTATTTTTTACATGTTAATGCATATAATTCTTAATTAAAACAGTTTCTGATAATGATAGTCACAATAAAACTCAACCTAAACTCCAAAAATGAAGTCTAATATCATCTCCAACCTAATTTCATAATACATTGGAAAGGACCACTAAAAAAGTGGGAGCCAGATGGCAGATAACTAATATATCTTCTATCACAGAATGTTATTTATATCTGCACATAAAGGAACTTCTCAAAAGTTTTTCCCAGATTAAATCAAGCTACCACCAATCACAGATAGCGCTGAACTACTTCAAGATTTCCTAAATTGGAGCTTGTTTTCAGTGAGATTTCTAGGGGTTGTGGAGGCGTCTTAAGATTTTCTTTCTAAGGTAAAAGATAAGTTGTTGTTTCATCTTGGCCTGCAGCCAAGAAAGAAGCCCAAAGTCTGAGAGCCCCTTTTGATTTTGGAAGCACTATTGTATGGCCTGTTTGCCAGCAATGGTGGCCACAAATGAATCTTGATGTGGCACCATTTCCTGAGATGATCTGCCAACTACCTGGTGGCAGCTTGATTACCCTGGATCATTTCCACCCTGGAAAAGCAATGTTTCATTCTTTTGAGAACCAGCACTTACTCTGAATATGGATTCCCCAGCCCTGAATATACTTTTTCTGCCAAAGCTATCCTCCATTGACTGGCATGGTAGTCTATAGAGCATCTCCTCTTATCAACAAACTCAGTTCACAGCAAAGAATGGCAAGAAGTCTGTGCTTCTGAAATTCACTAATCCAACATCATCCTAAAGCAGCTGATGTGAGAGAATGGTGGAATGTTCTTGCAGAGATTGAGTCATAGTACCAGACCAGGTGGTAATAATTTTCAAGGCTAGGGGAAGGCTCTCCAGAATATGCTCTAAGTTAGCATCCAACCTCTGGAATTGTTTCTTCTCTAGCTATGATTCACAGGAGAATCAAGAGGCAGAATGGAAACAGCACCATTATGATCCCTGGTGACCTAGTAGCAAATTTTTGTCCCTGTTACTGTGACCTTGTGCCCTGTTGGCCTTGAGATCTTAGTCCTTAAAGAAGAAAGCTTTCATTAGGAGACACAACAATGATTCCATTGAGCTGGAAGTTAGTACTACTTCTGGCCACTTTGTACTACTCCTCATGTCTTTGAATCTCCAGGCCAAGAATGTCAGCTGGCCATGGTGGTATGTGCCAATAATTCCAGCACTTGGGAAGTAGAGGCAGGAGCATTGAGATCAAAGACAGCTTTGGCTACATAGTGAGTGTGTCTCAGAAAAACAAACAAAAAAAAGGATAAAGGATGAAGTTACCATCTTGACTGGAGTAAAGGATGCTGATGATTAGGAAAAATGCACATGACAATGGAGGAATACAGGTGATCTGTTAAGCAAGTCTTAATTGCCCCATGTCCTTTGAGTAGGATAAGTGGGAGGGCTGGGAAGGTAGCTTAGTGGTAGAGTGCTTGCCTTGCATGCATGAGACCCTGGGTTCCATTCCTCAGTACCACATAAGCAGAAAAACCTGGGAGTAGCACTGTGGCTCAAAGTGGTAGAATGCTAGCCTTGAGCTGAAGATCTGAGGGACAGCGCCCAGGCCCAGAGTTCAGGACCCACAACAAACCAAAAACAAAGATCAATGGGAAACCACAACTCAACTTAAGAGGGACTACAAATCACCTAGACCCTTTTGGAAAGAAGTTTAGGTCATTATACCAGACATATGACCCTGACCAGCTGAGGTACTTGCTGAAGGCAAGTGGAATACAGAGAAGGCAGGGGAAGACGCTAGAGTAACAAACATAAACCAGCTACACAATCTACAAAGAAAGGAAGATTGGAATAGCCTTGAAAGTAGTATATCTAAAATTCTTCTTCTTCTCTCTCTGATTCCCTCATCATATAGTATGAGATTGAGCTCTTACTATAGAATTTAAGTATAGTCATATTGACATTTTGGTCAACAATAGACTAGATCAAGAATGGTCCTCTTACTTAATGACATCATAATCATTGTAATGCCATTAAGGAAAGCAATAAATATAATAATTTATTATATAAATGAGCCTACTGCATGGCCAATTATATATAGCTCACACAATGAACAGTATATAACATAATGCACAGTAATCTTAATATATAATCTTAATAAATATCCATGTTACTAAGCCGACTTTTTTTGTACTGCAGTTATTATTATCTTAGATTACATGTCTTCCACTTTCAGTGTTTTTATAGCAGTATTGAAGCAGGCAAAAAGAACATAAAGCTGATAAATATGAACTGCTTTACTGTAAATTGAAGTTTCTCCACTACATACACCACAAGCTACATTTAATACTGGATCATTCAAATATGTCACAGAAACTAGAAGCTATATTTCAGTAAACTATTTGATAGATTGAAAATTAAGTAGAATTCAAGTTGGATAAAGTACAATTTTTCTTAAATTATTTTTGCCCAGAGACAAACCAGACATTCTCTATCAGTAATAAGATTCTAATGAGAAATAAATTACATTTTTATTGTGTACTAGAAGATTTATTCTCTACAAATTATAAAGAAAGTTACACATATTACACTTATTTTCTGCCTGGAATGACATCTTAACATAGTCAAATTTAAAAAAAAAAAACACTCTCATCTTTTCAAAATAACTTCCAGACTTATACCTTCATTGGTTGTATAATTTCTGGTGTTGTTTACAAATTTTCAATGAGTCACCACAGGTAGTAAAGAATTTGCCTATCCAAAGCTTGGAACTGCTGGCTCACACTGGTAATCCTAGATACTCAGGAGGTTGAGATCTGAGGACTATAGTTCAAGGTCAGCCCAGGCAGAAAAGTCCATGAGACTCTTACCTTTAATTAACCAGCATTAAGCCAGAAATGGACCTGTGTGTCAAGTGGTAGAGCACTAGCTTTGCCTACTCTGCCACTTGAGTCAGGCCTCTAGCCTGGCATTTTGCTGGTTAATTGGAGATGGAGTCTCTTGAACTTTTCTGCCCAGGGCTGGCTTCAAACTCTAATCCTTCATATCACAGCCTCTTGAGTAACTAGGAACATAGGCCTGAGCCATCAGAGTCTGGCTTAGTTTCAACTTTGCATACCTTTTATGCTCAGTCCTTCCAGTTCACAACTCTCAGCTGATAAAAGGATTTTTTTAATGTTTGGGTGAAAATAATAGAGACAGAGCTTAAGATGATGAAATAATGAGATCTACACACCCTACCATCTCCTGGGAAGGGAACAGGAACAGCTGGAAAGCAGCTGTCAATTGCAGGTGATGGCAAGGAGACACTGATATTTCAGTAGCGTACAGAGAGGAGCATATTTTTTAAAGGAAGGCAGATGTCACTGGCAAGCATAATAGAGTGAAAATCCACTCCAGTGACCCAAGTGTCCAGATGTACCAGATCACATGCAACTGCAGAGACCGAAGAAAAAGAAAGAACAAACAAACGCCACAGAAAATGTGCATTGTGGCTCCAGTTGGGAACAGACAGCAATCTTTGAACAACGCGCAGTGTTTCAAAGAGCAGATTGGGGAAAGCAAATGTTTCGTTTAGTGGTCTGGGCAGAAACAGCTTGACCAGAGCGAAGGAGCAGAGCTGAAAGAACAGAAGAGAAACTCAGACATACAACTAGTACTGGGTTCGGTACTGAGCAAGTTTACAATCTAAGTTTTCTGGAGTCTGCAGGCCACATAAGCACTGGGAAATTCTCTCTCCTTCCCAGAGAGGTGCATTGCCAGGAACACATTGTAATAATTAGGATATGTCTAGGATAGTCCTAGCAGATGAGCAGAATAGCTCAATAGCTATGTGCATATGACTATGACCATATAAGATGATGTTAAGCAAAATGAACTCCAAGATATGGAAACAACGAGTTTTTCTTTGTTGATGTTGTTTTTAATGTACTATGTGAAGTTATTTCTTTTCTCTAGCATTTTTTTCTATTTTCCCCTATGGTTTATCCCTTGTTGTCACTGTATTTGATTTTGGTACCCTGTGTATTATATATACGTTTATCTGAATTAGAGATGGGAAGGGGAACAACAAAATGGTGAGATAAAGGACAAAGAACGAACCAATGCAACAGCGATACTCACAAGACAATATGTTAGAAATGAAGTTTACAACCTACTGGGTGGGGGGTTGGAGAGGGTGGGAAAGTGGGAGGAAAAGGAGGGAGAGGTAACAATGTTCTACAAGAAATGTACTCACTACCTTACATAGGTAACTGTAACCCCTCTGTACATCACCTTGACAATAAAATTAAATTTAAAAAAAAAGAGCCAATGTAGGTATAGAAGAAGAGCTGAAGTCAGAAGTGGCTGGAGTCATGAAGGGGAGTGGAAGTCACCGTGCCTCTGGGCAGAGTCCAGAGAGGTGGCAAAGCGGAGGACAGAGTCCACCAGAGTGCTTGGCTGCTGTCAGGTGACCCCACACCCTCCCTACAAAACATGGCCTCTAGTTTCCAGGTAGACACACTGAAAACAGAATAAGCACTGGGGCACTAGTGGCTCAGGCCTATAATCCTAGCTACCTAGGAGGCTGAGGTCTGAAGATCAGTGTTCAAAGCCATGGGCATAAAAGTCCCTTGAGACTCTTATCTCCAATTAATTACCAAAAAGCCAGAAGTAGAGCTGTGACTCAAAGTGGTGAGCACTAGCTAGCCTTGAGCAATACAACTCAGGGATACCACCCAGGCACTGAGTTCAAGCCCCACAACTGATAGGAGGAGGAGGAGGAAGGGGAGGAGGAAGAGGAAGAAGCAGCAGCAAAACTAGTGAGCTGATGGCCCTCAGCAAGTAAAGAAACACTGTAGGCACTGACCCAGATATTACATTACAGCCCACAAGACTAGCATCCTGGAGGATAGGAAGCCTAAGATCTTCTTATTACTTTTTTTATTTTTTTACTTTTCTTCCTGTTTTCCCAGGAAACTTAAGCAATAATCAACAAAGAAGATTCCTTCAACTTTCAAAGTTTCTGCACAGCAAATGAAGGAATCAACTGAGTAAAGAGACTACAGAACAAAAAACTATTTCCAGTTTACCCAACAGAGGATTCATAGCTAGAAAATATAAAGAACTTTTTCTGTCAGTCGTGGGGCTTAAACTCTTGGCCTGGTCTGTCCCTGCGTTCTTCAGCTCAAGGCGGGCACTCTACTGCTTGAGCCCCAGCGCCACTTCCGGTTTTCTAGTGGTTTATTGGAGATAAGAGTCTCATGGACCTTCCAGCCCAGGCTGGCTTTGAACCATGATCCTCAGATCTCAGCCTCCTTAGTAGCTAGGATTACAGGTATGAGCCACTGGCGCCGGACAGAACTCAAGATTTTAAACAAAAGAGCAAATAATCCAAGCAATAAATGGGCATTTGAATTGAACCATAATTTTCTTTTTTTTTTCTTTCTTTTCTTTCGTGTTTTTTTTTTGCAGGGGGGGGGGGTCAGTCATGAGGCCTGAACTCCTGGTCTGGGTGTTGTCTTTCAGCTCTTCAGCTCAAGGCTATCACTCTATCACTTGAGCCATAAGCTTTTTCTGCTTATATGGTGCTGAGGAATCAAACCCAGGGCCTCATGCACGTAAGGCAAGCACTCTACCACTGAGCCACCTTCCCAGCCCCCTGAACAAATAATTTTCAAATGAAGTATTACAGCTGGCCAATAAATACATGAAAACATAATCAGCATCCTTAGCCACCAGGGAAATACAAATCAAAATGATATCGAAATACCATTTCAGCCTAGTCAAAAGAGTTATCAGAAAGAAATTAAAAGCAGATCTGAGAGACTCTTATTCTAATTAAACAACAAAAAGCCAGGTCTTGAGGCCCAGCTCAAGCAGAAGAGTTCCAGCCATGAGTGAGGAAGCAAACAAGAACACAAGGCCTTGTGTTCAAGCCCCAGAACTAGCACAAAAATAACAAAGAAATAAAAATGCTGAGGAGAATGGAGGATTTGAGGGCATGTAATTTAACCCAACCATTCTGAAAGTTAGTATGGAGATTCCTCAAAAGACAAAAATATAAATTTCCATATGATCCAGCCATGCCACTTTGGGACATTTGCTTCAGAGAATCAAATTCCATTTCTTACTTTATTATAGAGATATCTGAATACTCGTGTTTATCTCGTGGCTATCTTGCAATAGCCAAATGTCCCTCACTGGATAAGTGAATCAAGAATGGCATATACACACAATGGAATTTTATTCAACAATAAGCAGGATGAAATTATCAATGTAAACATTGTAAATATACATTAGTAAAGAGCATCCAGTAGCACACAAAGGGAGTTTTCATTCTAGATATGCAAAAACTATTCCACATCAAAAACTAAAATCTAAACCAGGCACCAGTGGCTCATGCCTATAATCCTAGCTATTAAGGAGGCTGAGGTCTGAGGATCACAGTTCAAAGCCAGCCAGGGCAGGAAAGTCCATGAGACTCTTATCTCCAATAAACCACTCAGAAAACTGGAAGTGGAGCTGTGGCTCAGTGGTAGAGCTCTAGCCTTGAGCTGAAGAGCACAGGGACAGTGCCCAGGCCCAGAGTTCAAGCCCCACAAATGACAAATATGTGTGTGTGTGTGTGTGTGTGTGTGTGTGTGTAAAATAAAATCTATTAGTTGCTCAAAGGAAAAAAAAGTCATACATTTATGTCCACAGGTTCAGAAAAGACATTTCGTAAAATACAACAGAAACTCTGGATTTTAAAATAGAAGAGAGTGGTTCTTAAAACAAGATTTCATAATAGTGTAAGTCCTTATAATATGATCTTATTTGTAATGGTGAAACATTAGGTAATGTTTTGCATAACAAAAGTTGGACCATTTTCTTGCTATTATCACTTCTACTTAACATTTCAGGGAGTTAGATAATTAGACATGCACCCACAAAACATCTACCAACAATAATTAGAAGAATGGATTGGAGGCAGGACAGAAAATTCAATAGGCCTGAAGGGGACTTAGAAGGCTGTTGGAATACCTCAGGTATAATACCGAAAGTGCCTGAACTAATGCAGTAATAACATAGGAATGGAGAAGCAAAAGCTTTAAAACTTTATAGGAGATAACTCAATAAAACTTCATTACATAAAAAATAAAAGGGATGAGTCCCAGCTTTCTGCTTTGACCTGCTTGGCACACCATGAGACTGTTCACTAAAATACAGAACATGAGATAGTATTTGAATGAGAAAATGGCTTCAGCTTCTAAAAATGTACCTTAGGCCAGGTGCTGGTGGCTCACGTCTGTAATCCTAGATACCCAGGAAGCTGAGATCTGATTATCCCAGTTCAAAGTCAGCCAGAGCAAAAAAATTTTTTTAAAAAATCCCTGAGACTCTTATCTCCAATTAACCAGCACAAAGACTTAAAGGTGTGGTTCAAGTGGCAAAGCACCAGCCTTGAGTAAGAAAACCAAGCAAGAGTTTGAGGCTCAAGCCCCAGTATTGACACGGAAAAAAAGTGTTTAGGGCTGGAAGGTGGCTGGCTCAGTGGTAGAGTGCTTGCCTTGCATGCATGGGACCTGGGTTCAATTCCTCAGCACCACATAAGCAGAAAAAGCCGGAAGTGTTGTTGTGGCTCAAGTGATAGAGAGCTAGCCTAGAGCTGAAGAGTTAAGGGGCAGCACCCAGGCCCAGAGTTCAAGCCCCATGACCAACCAAAAAAAAAAAAGTGTTTAAGGAGAAATAGCAAAAATCAAAGATGGATTATCTACTACATAGATGGATGGATGGGTTCAGGACAGATTCTAACACAGAAATCTAAATTGCTTTATTACCTTTTCATTTAATATTCACAATTTTACAAAGTGTTCATAAATGAGAAGATATTAGATGAATCATATAACAAAATAAAAATCATAGTTTGTTAGACTGTCTAAGCCTGCCTTTCAGGTAAGACCTACTAAGTAAACTCATGGAGGTTAGGTGCCTAATTATACAAACATGTACATATAAAGGAGGAGGAAAAAGAAAAGGAGGAGGAAGAAGAACTTAAAAATAACTTAGATTCAAGTACTGATCTACCAGTAACAATAGTACCACAATGGTGCACATGTACATAAAACGTTTGCTAAGTACTCTTGCTTATATAATTTCATTTGTCATTAACAACAATTACAAATATTATCATTTCTAGCTTATAGCTTCATAGCTATATTTGTAAGTCACAACTACAAATTCCAGAGCCACTTGCCAGCATTCGTTTTTGACACCCATTTTACTAAAATATCTTTTCACAGCAACATGTGGCATAACCCCCATTAAAATTACTATGAGGAATACAAAAGAGTTTCTAGCATCTAATAAACTAGCTCAAGATGTGTAAGCTATATTGGCTGTTGACTTCTTCCGGCTACTTCATTGTGAGAAACACTTAATCAGGATGTAGTGGGATTTCACTTGAGCAACCTTGAAGTCCTGATTAGGAAATCAAGGGTTTGGGGACCCAGGTGGTACTTCTCCTACTCCTATTGAAGATCACTATTCTGCAAGTCTTAACAGAAAACTGCAAAACCCAGCAGCAGCTGCATAGAGTCACACAAGAAGAGAACTTACTATAAGACCCATTGTGCCAGTCTGGTCCAAGTATTGTTATAAAAGGGAAAATAATGACATCATTAAAGAGCCTCACACAGAAGACATAAACAGGTGACAAATTGACAGCACTTTGAGGTGGGGAAGGAGGCAATGAACTGTATACTGAAAGTCATATCCTGCCTTTAAAACAACTGTGCTTCAGATAAATTACGGTCACATTCTCTTTTGTTTTGCTGTTTTCTCTTTTGTTTGGGGGTGGGAGTTGTTTGTTTATTTTTGGTTGGTATCAGGGCTACAACTCAGGGCTAGCTTTCACAATTAGGGCTGGCACTCTACTACTTGAGCCAGGCCTCCAGTTCTGGCTTTTTTTTCCTGGTTAATTGGAGATGAGACTCTCCCAGACTTTTTGCCCAGACTGGCTTCCAGCTGTAATCTTCAAGTCTCAGTGCCCAGCTTTGTTTCATTGATTTTCCTTTTGAAGTTTTGTTTGTTTCTGTGGGGGATGCCCTTCTGGCAATACCTTCGTGCACAAAATGAATGAAATATGTTTGACTACTATTTTAGCTCTTTTGAACTAGTTTGTAATGTGACCATGATTGTTTTAAATAAAGTTCCGCAGGAAATTCATTTTGGAATAAATAGTAAGGGAAATGCTGGATATAGTCAAATGGAGTCCAACTGCAGATTTAAAATATATTGAGGGTGAACAGGAGAGAGAAAAATAAGATGGTTTGAAATTCTTAAACACAAACATCACAGAAATGACAAAACCCCTTAAAATAGCTCTAGAAAGACTGAAGCCCAGAATGTGCTGAAATTGATGGCGGGGGGGGGGGGGGGGGGGGGGGGGGGGGAGGGGGAGGGGGGTTGGGGAGGGGAGTTGGAGAGAACTAAAAAAAAAGAGACAAGTAGGAAGGTTTTAATTTAATTTCAGGGAAGTCATAAATAAGGAATATCCATTTCCTTACTACAAACAGATAATAGAATATTAATAGATCATAAAAGAAAGGCAGAATGTTCCATTAAACAAACTTTATTTCATTTTCTCCAAGAAATAGAGTTTTTTAATAATATGTTACCCCTAAAATTTTCATGGGCTACTCAAATAACAATGGTGAATTTCAGACAACTCCAAAGAACTAGGAAAACTACTCTCCAAAGAGAACAAATACCAGGCAGTCCATTTCACTAGTTTAAGTATACAAACCCTAAAAGAAAAGCACTCGTTTTCTTTAATTGTCAGTCTTAGTATATATCCAGGACACGCGGAAGAGGTCAAAAGCTATGTACATATAACCATATAACCTGATGCTAAGTGAAATGAACCCCAAGATAGGGACACAGAGATTTTATCTTTCCTGTTGTCCTTTTTAATGTACTTATAATGTACTATGTACTTATTTTTATTTCTTTGTATGTTCTTCCTCCATGGTACAACCCCTGTTGTGACTGTATTTGATTTGGTGTCCTGCATCTTGTATATGCATTTTTCTAATTTGGGGAGGGGAAGGGAAATAACAAAATGCTGAAATAAGGATACAGGATGACCCATTGTAACAATGAGATGTACAAGACACTATGTTGAAAACAAACTTTACAACTTTGAGGCGGAGGGAGGAGTAGTTGGAGAGGAAAGGGATAGTAGGGGAAAAATAAAGGAGAGGGTAACAATGCTCGATAGGAAATGGAACCATTATCTGGCTCATTCAACTGTAACTCCTCTGTATAGCATCTTTACAATAAAAATACATATTAAGAACAAAAATGGCAGTTTTTAAGCATTACTAATTTAATACTATTAAATATCTAGTCACTATTCAAATATCTCCCATTGTTTCAGTCATGTATTCTTGAGAGTTTTTTTCCCATCAAGAACCAAGCTAGGCCCACAAATTGTTTTTAGATAAAAAGGTTCTATCGTTTCTTAATGTACACATTCCTTCTCCTCTTTTTCTCAACTTATAATGTTTGTGGGGGGGGTAGTTGGGGGGCTGGAGGTCGTACAAATTTAAACTCTAGTTTAAACATAGTCTACCTATGTTAGGCTTCCATTGTAGCTAGGAAAGTAAGTGATAGCTATTTACTGAGAGGGATACTTTTTACAAACTTTTCAGCTCTGGCTGGCCTAGAATCGTGATCTTCCCAGCTTCAGCAGCCTAAGCAAGTAGCTAGGGTTACAGGCATAAGCCCTCAACTTTCTTTTTTCTTTTCTTTTTCTTTTTTTTCTTTTCTTTCTTTCTTTTTTTTTTTTTTGCTGGCTTTTTCTGAGTAGTTTATTGGAGATAAGAGTCTCACAGACTTTCCTGCCCACACTGGCTTTGAACTGCAATCCTCAGATTTCAGCCTTCTAAGTAGCTAGGATTACAAGTATGAGCCACTGGCACACAGCTTTCTTTTTTTTTTTAATTGATGAAACAGAATTTACTATGAAGATACAGACCTTCTCCATCACATGAGGAAGGTTTATGATGAAAACCATTGGTAATGGTCAGAAAACGTTTCATGATGTTTTTCACCATCATGAGGTTTCCTCTCACACCAATGAAAGGACACACCCCCATCCTGATAGCCAACCATTCCTCAGGAGAAGAGCATACAGTGAGAGAAGAGTGAGTGCAGAGGCAGAATGGCTGGCATTGAGGAGGCTGGACTGAAGTATGAAATTAGGCCTTCTTACCTGACCATCTTCATTTCCCAATAAAGAGAGAATAAGACCCGAGCTTGAGGGGGCATGACCAAGGTATGGACCATCAAGAAGGGAAAGGATGTTCACCAAGAACAAGAACCCCTGTTGTCACTGTATTTGCTTTTGGTACCCTGGTATTGTATATACGTTTACTGCAATTAGGGAAGGGAAGGCGAACAACAGAATGGTGAGACAAAGGCCAAGCAGGGAACCAAAGCAATAGCAATATACACAATGGAAATGATCTGTACACTTAGGGGCGGAGGTGGGAGGGAGGGAAAGTAGGAGAAAAATGAGGGAAGGGGTAACAAGTTTGACAAGACATGTACTTATTACCTTACCCATGTATCTGCAACCCCTCTGTACATCACTTTGACAGTAAAAAAAATAAATAAAAATGTTAAAATGCCCCTGTGAAGCTTTTGTTATCTAGGTCTAGAAGTGACACCTTTACTAAGAGTCAGGATGGCCGTGTCAATTTGGGGTTTTTTTGTCTAGAAAGAGAATCGATTTCATTGGATTCCTTTCTGCTTGAGCTTTCCCCTGTAACACACACCTCTCTCCTCACTCCCTCACCTAGTAATATTGAACTGTATACTCACCTGTACACTCATTCATCCTAAATTTAAGCAAGTTTCTTTTGGTATTGTTTCATTATTTGAACTGCCTATATATGTGTTTGTAATATATAGTACAATGTTTGAAACACACACTATGGAATTCTTAAATCAAGCTAATGAGCACATGTATTATCTCATATGCATTTTAATTTTTTTTTACTTTTTAAATTGTTAATGTAATGGTGATGTACAGAGGGGTAATAGTAACATAAACCCAGTAAAGAGTACATCTCTTTTTGGACAATATCACCCTTTCCCTAGCTCTCTCTCCCAGTTTTTCCCTCCCATCCCCACTCACAAGTTGTATAGTTCATTTTCAACGTAGTGTCCAGTCAATACCACTACTATATTTGTTCACCCTTTGTCCCTCCATTTCTTTGCTCCCCTTACCCTCCCAAAGACAGATGAATGAACAAGCAAGACAAAAGGAAAAGAAAACAACAACAGTATAAAAGAAAAGAGAAAGACTCTTGTGTCCATTTCTTGGAGTTTATTTTCATATATATTATTTCATATAATCAGATGCACATGGGCATTGTGCCTTTGTGATCCTCTCCTAAGAATATCCTCCTTTGGTCTCACTCTGTTAGCACACATGCATTTTTGTGGTTAAAAACAAGTCTATTTTTTTTGTTTGTTGGTTTTCCAATGAGGACTCATAGACTTATGGGAGCTGGAAAGGATCTTACAAGTACATTCAATTCTCTCACTTTGTGGATGGAAAAAAAATAATTCATGGAGATAAATAATTTTCAAGTATGGCATTACTTGTAAATGGTGGAGTTGGACTGACCAGGCTGGAAGTTTTCATAGTGCCACACAAGTTCTCTGTAACCATGAGTAAAAGGAAAGAAAATGGAAGTAGGAAACTTGAAGGGATGGGCAGGGTTGGAAGAGATGGGGAGAATGACAAAAGGAATGACACTGATCAAGATGCATTGTACTCATAAGTTAACATGTTCAATTGAAACCCCTTTGTACATCTACTTAAGTTAAAACATAGAGTATCTGGGGAAGGAAAGTGATATCATGTCTGTAATTATTACAAATAAAGATCTCTAAGCTGGGCTGGGAAGGTGGCTCAGTGGTAGAGTGCTTGCCTTGCATGCATGAGGCCCTGGGTTCGATTCCTCAGCACCACATAAGCAGCAAAAGCCAGAAGTGGTGCTATGGCTCAAGTGGTAGAGCGCTAGCCTTGAGCTGAAGAGCTGAGGGATAGTGCCCAGGCCCAGAGTTCAGGCCCCACTACCGGACCCCCCCCCCAAAAGAAAAGAAAGAAAGAAAATAAGCATTTAATTAATTTAAGAAATTAAGTCATGTGCCAGTGGCTCACACATGTAATCCTAGAAATTCAGGAGACTGAGATCTGTGGATCAAGGTTCAAAGCCAACCCTTGGGCAAGAGAGTCCATTAGACTCTTATGTCCAATTAACCACCAAAAAACTAGAAGTAGAGCTATGGCTCAAAGTGGTAGAATACTAGCCTTGAGCAAAAGAGCTCAAGAATAATGCCCAGTCCCTGAGTTCAAGCCCCATGACTGACCAAAAAAAAAAAAAAGAAATTAAGCATTATACCTATTAGAAAAAAAAAAGTAATTCCTATTGAAGGGGATGGCATGATATAAATACATACCATAGTTAATTTTATGTACAATACATATAGTGACCACAGTTAAGTAATTTGAATTGGTGAATGCTTTTAATACAAGAAGTTTCTACAAATCCTGACATTTGCACCACATTCAAACACTATCCAGTTACTGCTTCAAAATTTGTACTTCAAATAATATCCAGTTAGGCTAAGCTTTTTGGAAGAATTACAGCACCCTCTGCAGTTTAAATATAATAATACAGTTTAAAGGTTGGAGGGGGTGGGGGAACAAAACATCAATTAGCATGCCTCAGAAATTCACTTTCCCTTCTTGAATGGAATTAAAATACCTTCACAAGTAAGTCACTTTATAGGGCTCACACTCATAATCCTAGCTACTCAGAAGGCTGAGATCAGAACATCATGGGGTTTGAAGCCAGGTCAGACTGAAAATTTCATGAGTCTCTTATCTCCAATTAACCAGCAGAGCAGGAACTGAAGGTGTGGCTCAGGTGGTAGAGTGTTAGCCTTGAATGGAAAAGCCAAATGATAGTTTGAGGTCCTGAGTTCAAGTCCTAATGCCACTACAAAATAATTATAGTTACTAAAAAAAATGAGTAATTGCAGTCATATTTCAGTTAGGGAGTGTGGACATTTCTTGCTGCTTCTTTCAAAATTAGGAAAATTCTTGCAGCTTCCTTAGAAATCAATCAACAAACAGGGTAAAAGCAGTCTTTAAAAGGACATGAGTACTTTCTAGCACACATACTTAGGGCAAAGAAAAAGCTAAATACTATTTTGTTGAAATATTAGAATCACTTTCCCTCTTCTACTAACGAAATTCTAGCATATGATTAAACAAGTGTTTCCAGTCTTCAGTGATTCTTTCCCCCATCAGCCTGTAAGGAACTCAGGCAATAGAAACAAATCAAAAGGTCAAGAAGTGGAAGGGGTTGGGGGGAGGAGGACGACACTAAGGCCAGAATTTCAAAGGGATGCAACAGGGTTTTAGGTTTCTGGACTTGGCAGTGAATTTCTAAATCCTCTGAGGTTTTTGTTTGCTTGTTTGTTTGTTTGGGAGAACATTGGTAGGACTTTCTTTTGTGGGGATTTTTTTTCTGCTAGCGTGTCTTGTTTTGTTGTCTCCATTGATCAAGACACATTGCATTCATAATCTGACTTGAGGCATTGAAACCTCTTTGTACAACTACTTAAAAAAAAAATAGACACACTTCACAGACACACCCACACACATATTTGTATATTCTCCTTTGTTCGTGAAAAGCAAACCTCTGTCTACCTAGTTTCTGCTACAGAATGCCAGTTCTTCAAGGATAAGCTGGCGGGAAAGTTGGTGTTTGGGAATGGCTTCCCGCTTTGCAGGGCCACATCTGGGAACCAACTCCTGAGATCTCCTCTGAGCTCAGTTCCTGCACTCCGGAACTCAGACCTTTTAAATCCCTCCCCGCCTCTTTCCCCCCCCACCCCTCCCCGCTCCCCGCCCCTTCCCACCCTCTTCCACCTCCACCCCACCCCCGCTCGGGTGCAGTGGTCTCGTCTCTCGTCTCCCTCCTCCCTCCAGGTGCCGTAAGTGAACTGTCCCGTGACGTCACGAGCCCACGGTCCAATCAAAAGCGGCGCAGGGGAAATTTTAAACTTAGAGGCCGGGGTTGGAGTCGCTGCGGGACGCCGGGCCTTCAACTCCGGGCCTTCACCCTTTTCCCGGGTCGCTGTCGGGGGACGCCCGGCCTTCACCCTTTTCCCGGGTCGCTGTCGGGGGACGCCCGGCCTTCACCCTTTTCCCGGGTCGCTGTCGGGGGACGCCCGGCCTTGCCCCTCCCGGGTCCCCGGGCCTTCACCCTTCACCCGGGGTGCTGCCCGGGGGGACGCCGGGCTTCACGGTCGCGCGGGCGCCATGGCTGAGGAGACGGCGGTGGCGGTGTGCGTGCGAGTGCGGCCGCTGAGCAGCAGGTGGGTGACGGACCGCGCGCGGCCTGCGTGGGGCGGGCTGGCTGTGGGTTCGAATCCCGGCTCCCCATCGGGGGAGAGCGGGCCGGGTGTGCGGGCGGTCTGGCCGCTCCCGCAGCGGACCTCCGTCCGGACCCGGCCGGCCTCGTCCCGGGGAGAGAGGCGGGCAGCGGACGGCGCTGGCTTTCGGGTGGCGTGTGTGAGGAACGGCCATTGAAGGCGGACTTGGCGTTTCGGACCTGGGGTTGTCCACGTTTGGAAATTGCCTACCGATTCAACAAAGAAGCACCTTTCTCTCGTTTGTGAAAAGAGAGCTACAGCTGCGTTGTCCTTGACCCTTGCCATCTATCCTGGGAAGGGTGACCAGGAGCTGGAGGCTGGTGTCAGAGAGGTGACCGTTTGGGGTGGCGGAGGCCGGAGCCCGGAAGGTTCTGACCCTTTCCATGAATGAAAGAATCGGTCTGCCCTTTTATCAGAAGACCTTTGAAGATGGTTGATGGCTGTCGTTGTTAGGATGCATGTAGGAATTTAGGAGCAGGTGAGGTTGAAAAGGGAGGTGACGTATCAGTTGTGTTACACTAGAAAGGGGCTTGCAACTAACTACTTTGTCTTGGGCTAGCTACCAAAGGGGCAACCTTGATCTTTATTCCTCCCTTCCTCCTTCTGTGCAGGCCTCAGGCCTCTTGTCTTCCCGCAGGCCTCTTGCCACTTCTCCTGCTTCTCTCTTCGGCCCTGTGTCCCTGTCTTCGGTCTTCACCACCACAGGGAGCAACCCAGCCTATACATAGGCTGTGCCCCTGCCCACACTCCAATGGCTAACCGCCCATTGGCCCCACTCCAAGCTGCCCACTGCCCAGCCACTCCCAGTGGGGCACAGGGCACTGGTTATTACAGAAGGGCATAATCAGAAATGGTGTTTTGAATCTCTTCCTTCAGTTGTGGGTGGGGGGGGGGGCGGGGAGAGTAAGGGGACATAGGGCTTCACAAGGAAACCCATGAGAAGACAAGAGATCACAGAACCCCCTTTTAGGAGAATGGAACTCTGAGACTTCTATTACATTCTCTTACATGTTATCACCATATTTTCTTCTTATAGCATGATTTCGGTGGTCACTTGTACCATACTAAAATGCAATGTTTTTAATTCTTCTAGGGAAGAAGAACTTGGAGAAGCTATTCAAGTTTACTGGAAAACTGGCAATAATGTCATCTATCAGGTTGATGGGAGTAAATCCTTCAATTTTGGTAAGCCTGTCATAGCACCAGAGTTAGCTTATGCACTTTGTAGTGACCTGTAACCCCAGTATTTGGGAGGCTGAGGCAGGCAACCAAGAGTTAGCTTGCATCCTTTAACTATTCAGGAGAACAGAAGGCAAATAAATTGTATCAAATGTGTCTTAACATTCGGTAAATAGAAATAGAAATTGTTTATAAGTATGGATGGTGAGATAATAATTGATGTTTAGAACACAATTATAGCCATAATACCTCGTTACTAAAACAAATAATTAACTTTTTATTGGTTTAATTGTAATCTAAAGCTCCATGAACCCAAATATGTTGTATAACATCAAATCATTTAAGATCATTCAATTTACTATACTAAATTCATTTTTTCATTTTTTTTACTTATTACCATATGTTGTGCAGAAGAGTTTTACTTGCATACAATGTACTTCAATTGTTTGTTATTTTTCATCCAAACTCTTTAAAGAATAAATGAAGAGATTAGTTCTCATCCTTTGCCTTTTTTGAGCTTATCATCATATGATAATATTAAACTTATGGTGAAATACACTTTGTAGGCTTGGTACTGAGAGATCCAACTTAGTCCCAGTGTCCTCAAAGCCATGGGCCCTAAGATTGAAGACTATCCTAAAGGATTTTGAGGTCCTGAGGGGTAACAAGATTGATTTCTTTATTGATTTAACATGTGCCAGACACTGTTCTAAGCGTTTCCCATATCTTCTTTAAACTCTCTAACAAGGCTATGCAGTAGGTATGATTGCTTTCTTCATGTTAATGAGGAATCACACTGTCATGTATAAGAATCGGACTTTAATCCAAGTTATAGCCACCATCTAATGCTGTCAAGACAGCACAGAATAACTTCTCCACTCAACAACCTTAAGAATGAGTGATTAGGTAGTCACCTTATTGTTAAACCGGAAAATCAATAAATAACATTTGAGTGCCAAGAAGTTGGAGTTACAGTTATTCTCTTGAAAGGACTATTTGCTAATGTGGACCTCATTTTTTTTTTAACGGTATAACTATGTGTTAGAGATTATAAACCCAATTTTAAGAGATAAGCAAGCATTCAGACTGGTGCCACAGTTCTTTAGCTATATAGGCATGAGAAGATTTGGATTCATTCACCTGCCTGAGATAAATGACATTAGTCTGAATTTGATTTACATACTAGCTCTTCACTCTGAAATCATGACCCCTGAATAGCCTTCCACTGGTGCTTGGGTTTCTTATGGACTTCAGCCTACAAGGAAGATGCATGGTTACATGCCAGCAGTATGATCACTGCATTTCTCCTTGTGGATCAGTGCATTTCCTTCCTCATTTACAAACCTGTTTCCTATGAGCATTTTCACAAGGCCACTACTGAAAGAACTGCCTGGTTTTAATGCACTAATGCAAGCAGTTAGATCATAGAATGACAGATTGATCAGCACAGTCAGTCAATGCTCCACTAAATACAGCCATCAGCTGCCAGACATCTTTTATACATTTGAATTTTGTTCAGGGCTTTTCTTCCAGATCTCTGTATTTCTTGGCTGAACTTGGAGCTAGGCCCTCTGGCTGACTACATTAGAAAACATAAAAGTTTCTCAAGGAATAGTAATAGTTCACAGTTCCTTTGTATTAATTATGTATTTGCAATAATTCTGTCAGGATGGTAACAGATACCAGTTTTACAGATCAGAAGAAACACAGTTTATGAAGGGTTAACATCCAGACAGATTCTAGAGTTCTATAGGCAACCATTGTGTCCACCTGCCTTTGGAAGACATATAGGATGGTTGCCTTGTGGGGTTTTTTTTTTGTTTTGTTTTTTGGGTCCGGTTGTGGGGCCTGAACTCTGGGCCTGGGCGCTGCCCCTCAGCTCTTCAGCTCAAGGCTAGCGCTCTACCACTTGAGCCACAGCACCACTTCTGGCTTTTTTCTTTTTGCTTATGTGGTGCTGAGGAATCAAACCCAGGGCCTCAGGCATGCAAGGCAAGCGCTCTACCACTGAGCCACCTTCCCAGCCCAGCCTTGTGGGGTTTTGTTGTTGTTGTTTGATGGTTTATTTATTCGTTGTGGTGTTGGGGATCAAACCCAGAGCATTGCATCTGCTAGGCAAGCACTTTGCAACTGAGCTACATCCCAGCCTGACTTGTGGTTTTTATTTGTGAAGAACAACACATTTTACCTTTGGGAAGGATATTTTCAGGAGATAAAAAGTTGAAGAAAATACTGCTTTAACTATCTTCTCACTCAAGATCCTGACATTTTTACTTCTTTGGGTAACTACTCAACTGAGTAAAAACACAGTTGATTTGTTTGATTGAGCTTCTGTATTCTTGTCCTTTTAGATCGTGTCTTTCACAGTAAGGAAACCACTAAAAATGTGTATGAAGAAATAGCAGTACCAATCATTGATTCTGCTATCCAGGGCTACAATGGTTTGTATTACCCTCCCTGCTGAAGAAGCATTTTAGTCTTAAGTGTCTTTCTGACAAGTAATAATAGCTTTATTCACTGTAGATCATCTTTGCATGTGTTTGTGTTTGCAGGTACTATCTTTGCCTATGGGCAGACTGCTTCAGGGAAAACACACACTATGATGGGTTCAGAAGATTGTTTAGGAGTTATACCCAGGGCAGTTCATGACATTTTCCAGAAAATAAAAAAGGTAATAGTGTGGTTCACAAGTAGACATGGGTAAAAGTCATAATAATTAGAAGTATTGATGTCTCTTTCTTGTGAAAATGAAAAGAAGTGGGCTGGAGGTGTGACTCAAGTAGTAGAGCACTTGCTTAGCAAGCAACAAGGCCCTGAGTTCAAAAACAGATGAAACAAAATGTATGTATACTTTCTCACCACAGACTTTATAGAACTTAACATTCTTTAAGTCTTTCCCAAGTCCTACAACACAGTAATACTTCTAACAGATAGTAAGCTAAATTAAGTATTAGGAAAAAATTATTTGAATACTTAGCTCCACATCATCTTAGTTTTAGGTAGAACTAAAAGAAGGGAAGCAGAAGCCCAAACTATGCTTTTTCATTGAAGTAAAGGCATCTATTTTTAGTTTTATGTTGAGACTACATAAGTAGTCTCAAAAGACCCTACATAAGTAGGGTGTTCACTTTTTATTATATCTGAACCAATGTTTTTGTATTTTTATGTTTCTTGTTGTCAACATAGATCCATAGGATTTGTTCTGTTTAATAAATAACTTTATTAGTCAGGTATCAGTTGGTCATGTCTATAACCCTAGCTACTTGGGAAATTGAGATTTATACTAGCAAGATTCAAAACCAGTCCAAGCAGAAAAGTCCACAAAACTCTTAGCTCCAGTTAGCAAAAAGCCAGACTGAAGGCATGGCTCAAGTAGAAGAGTGCTAGACTTGAGGGGGAAAAAAAGCTGAGTTTTTTTCCCTTAGAGTTTAAGTTCCCTTAATTCAAGCCTCAGTACTGACTAGTCAATTAACCAATCAATAGTTGTCTTTCATTCTAATATGAACAGATAAACATTCAAACATTAATTTTTATACCTGAGTGTTTCTGATATTTTATACTTCTTTTAGTTTCCTGAGAGAGAATTTCTCCTACGAGTATCTTACATGGAAATATACAATGAAACCATTACAGACTTACTCTGCAACACTGAAAAAGTGAAACCTTTGATAATTCGGGAAGACATTAATGTGAGTAATAATTAAGATGACTTTAAAACACTCACTGGATTATTCTAAATATTTTAAAGTGTGTTCTGTTTCTGTGTTTGTCTTCTTTCTGTTTTGGATTTTGTTAAAGTGTTTAGCGATCATTTTTTTTAAGCAGTAAATATAGTTTTAAAATATTGGCAGCCATAATATTTCAGTATAAGTTCCCAAAAGTTGCAAAATGGAAACGTCAAGGTAGAATTTGGTATTCTTGGATGTATGCAATAAGCTTAATACTCATAGATTTGTTTGCTGTTCCTCTTCCAAATAATAGGTCTGTTTTTCTAACTTCTTCAGATGAATTCAGCAATTGATTTTACCGTTGTCATGGGTTTTTTTGAAAAAGCAAACTGTAACTTTTTCTCTAATCTTTCCCTAATTAAAATGATTTCAGAGGAATGTATATGTTGCTGATCTCACAGAAGAAGTGGTTTACACATCAGAAATGGCTTTGAAATGGATCACAAAGGGAGAAAGTAAGACTATGCTGTTTTTGTTTTTGTGCTAGTAGTGGGGCAGGAACCTAGAGCTTTGCGTATTTCCTTAGCTATTTTGCTCAAGACTATTGCTCTACCACTTGAACCACAACTCTACTTCCAGCTTTGCTGGTTAATTGGGGATAGGAGTCTCAGCTTTTTCTGCCAGGGCTGGCTTCAAACCAAGACTTTCATATCTCAGCCTCCGGAGTAGCTAGGTTTAAAAGTATGAGCCACTAGCACCTAGTATTGTTGTGTGTCAAACACTTATAAAAAGGAGTTTAAAATTGAATCACATTTTTTATTGTTTTGCTAAACATGCTTTGACTCATACTTGTTCTTAATAGCCTGAAATGAAAATTAATGTTTTTCTTGGACTATAACATATATGTCACTGAAATGTGACTCATATTTACAGAAAACAGACACTATGGAACAACAAAAATGAACCAAAGAAGCAGCCGATCGCACACCATCTTTAGGATGGTAAGTAGTCTCCCTACCTGGGGTCAGTCTTCCCAAATAAATTGCACTCATTGTTGGGGCAGTGGGGAGGGAAGGGATGGTAGTGGAAAAACAAAGGAGGGGGTAACAATGATCAATAGGCAATGTACTTATTGCCTTACTCATATAACTATAACCCCTCTGTACAGGATCTTTACAACAAAAATATATTTTAAAAAAGATTGCATTCATCTCCTACAAGTTGCTTTTCCTTGACAGATTTTAGAAAGTAGAGAGAAAGGTGAGCCTTCTAACTGTGATGGATCCATCAAAGTTTCTCACTTGGTGAGTGTTAATCATAATAATGTACCATTGTAGGGGGAAAACAATGGAGCGGGAACAATACTCAATAGGAAGTGTACTCATTACCTTACTCATGTAACTGTAACCCTCTGTATAGTATCTTTACAATAAAAAATAAATATTTTTAAAAAAAGAATGTACCATATGGTCCCAAATAAGAATGAACTCAGCTTAGTAACAACTGATAACTATACTCTATGCAGGGGGAGTATAGGTTGGCAGTTAGCCTGACCTTCTCAATGTACCAGATTGCTAGCTGAAATGGTATAAGGATAATTTAACGACATTTTATTCTAGTACATCATGGCCACCATCTCTTCTAAAATTTAGGTGAAAAGCTTTAGGAGTTGGGGCTTTTCCTAACCAGCAATGGAGTCAGGACTTCTCTGTACATATTGGTAGTCGTTTTTGATGCATCTTTATCTTTATTTCCCTTTGTCCAGTTATCCCATTATTTATTGAGTCCATCTTGATACATGTCTTCTGCATTACTATTTGGTCTTCTGGAACCTCGCCACTATGAGCTTCCTTTCTCTGGTCCATCATATAGACTGCTAAGATCATAAAGCATTACTTTTGCTATCTTACTACTTGGACAGAATCTCACACCTCGTAACCTGTGTGACTTCCTTCCACCCCATGAGGTGGAAGGAAGGACTTCTTGATATTCCCAACTTTACTAAGAGGAAAATGAGCAATGGCTTTACTTCTGCTCTCTTTGTATAGTTATTTCTAATGTTCTATTCTGTCAGGGCAAACATTGCCTTCTTAGTGTAGCTTTGCCACCTTTATCCTTCTTCCCCTATTCCGTAAGTGATGGGTTCTTTACCATTCCATGAAGATATGGTGCTGGCAGTGTTATGGAGTGTGTGTTGTAAGAAAGAAAAGATAGAGAGACCAGTGTGACTAGAGAGAAAGGGGAAATCCTGAACAGTGAAGGGAGACAAGGATCCAGATGGGATTTTTAGAGATGCCATGATTTTAAGATGTCCTCTCAGTGGTTTCAACTGTATTTCAAATTCTACTTCTAAAAATTTCTTTTGATCTTTTTCAAATTGCTGTTTCTAAGGGCATTTTTTTCCCACCCCATCCTACAGAATTTGGTGGATCTGGCAGGCAGTGAGAGAGCTGCTCAAACGGGAGCTGAAGGTAATAAGAATTTGTGAAATACCAAGACTTAATGTCTTCCTATTCTTCAATAAGATGAAAAGTGTTACGAGATATTTTTAGAAATAGCTGGGTGCTGCTGGCTCACACCTGTAATCCTAGCTACTCAGGAGTCTGCTCAGATCTGAGATCTGAGGATTGTGGTTCAAAGCCAACCCAAGCAGGAAAGTTCATGAGACCCTTATCTCTAACTACCAAAAAGGTGGAAGTGCAGGTGTGGCACAAGTGCTAAAGCACTAGCTTTGAACATAAAAGCTCAAAGACAGTGCCCAAGTCCTGAGTTCAAACCCCCGGACCAGTACTAAATAAATAAATAAATAAGTGAAGTAATCATTTAAAAATTCTGATAAAAGGGTATAACAAAAATAAACAATAGTGGGGCTGGGAAGGTGGCTCAGTGGTAGAGCTCTTGCCTTGCATGCAGGAGGCCCTGGGTTCGATTCCTCAGCACCACATAAGCAAAAAGAAAAAAGCCAGAAGTGGCGCTGTGGCTCAAGTGGTAGAGCGCTAGCCTTGAGCTGAAGAGCTGAGGGACAGTGCCCAGGCCCCAGAGTTCAGGCCTCACGCCCGGACCCAAAAAATAAATAAATAAATAAACAATAGTATCTGGTTAGATAGTTACTTTGAGTTACTATAACACCCATTGAAATACTAAAATATACAGTTGATGGAGTCATATAACTGGAAAGCCATGGAGAGTACCATGAAAACTATCTAAAATTTCTTACTTAGTTAAGGAATTGGGAAAGGTAGCAGAAGGCATCTTTTCAGTGCTAACTTTCTGATTTTAAGATTCTCAGATATTTACACATGTACAAATTTTTCTTTTTTAGCACCTTTGTCCTTCAGACTTTATGTAGAATAACATCAATTAGAGACCATGGTTAGCAATAAGAAGAAAACTCTGAATCTTTTCCTAGTATTTGAGAAATAATATCATATATCATCCAAATATATTCATACAGAGAAAAACCTCAACATTGGTCCTAGCGTAACAACATTTTTCATTATAAAAGTGGCCATTTAGCCGGGCACCGGTGGCTCATGCCTGTAATCCTAGCTACTCAGGAGGCTGAGATCTGAGGATAGAGATTCAAAGCCAGCCCAGGCAGGAAAGTCCATGAGATTCTTATCTCTAATAAAACCACTCAAAAACTGGAAGTGGCGCTGTGGCTCAAGCGGTAGAGCGCTCTCCTTGAGCTGAAGAGCTCAGGGACAATGCCCAAGCCCAGAGTTCAAGCCCCACGGCTGACAAAAAAAAAAAAGTGGCCATTTAATATGTCCACTTCTCTAGTAAGTTGTAAACAACAACAACAAAAAAGTTCAAATAGAAAGACTCCATTTATAATAACTTCAGAGACATGATATCTAGGAAGAAGTTAAACTCAGCATTGGACAAAATTCACTTAAAACACTAAATCCAAGATTTCAATATAAATTGTACTTGAAAAAGATGGAAAAATATGTGGAAGCAGGAAATGTTTCTTTTTTTTTCCTTCTCCCTACTTTAATCCTGATATACTAAAGTAAATACTTGCTAAAAAAAATTTTAAAGCATAAATTTATGTTTATAAGAAAAAAGAAAAAGATGGAAAAACATGATTAGATTAAAAAAAATTCAACATCAGGCTTCTTCTCTGAAGAAATTTCTAGATTTCCTAACAAGAATAGCAAAAGTATGTTTTTGTACTGTTAGTAAACTGCCTCCTGCAGCCTAACTATAGAGTCATTTAGCTAAGCATATAGCCAGCACACACCAGCCCATCCTCAAACCTATGAACAAGGAATGAGTGCTGCTTGTTTTAAGCTTGTGTGTTAGGCAGCAATATTCAGTGATAACTGAGTAATGTCCCTGTTAAATAAATGTGTTCAAAACCTTATGTAGAAATATTTTTTGTAAAAGCAATAGATAGGAAATCTACATGTCTTTCAGTAGTGCACAGGTAATTATATTCTGATGCATCCATACAGATTTTTATTATATAAAAAGACTGAGCTAAGCACAGGTGGCTCATGCCTGTAATCTAGTTACTCAGAATACTGAGAGATGAGAATCACAGTTCGAAGCCAGCCCAGGCAGGAAAGTCCATGAGACTCTTACCTCCAATAAAGTACTGGAAATGGCAATGTGGTTCAAGTGATAGAGCACAAACCTCGATTAAAAGCTCAAGGATAGCAGCCAGACCCTGAATTCAAGCTCCAGGTCTTGTGGGGGGCGGTCAGAGAGATTCCAAAAGAAATTTTTTGTTTGAACTCTGGGCCTCATGCTTGGCTGGCTGGCTGGCTGGCATTCTACAATTTGAGCCACATCTTGAGTTACAGGGAGACAATTTGCATATTTGTTTAATAAATTCAGGTGTGCGACTAAAGGAAGGCTGTAATATTAATCGGAGCCTATTTATCTTGGGACAAGTAATCAAGAAACTTAGTGATGGACAAATTGGGTAAGTATCCCATTATGGACTCACTTATGGCTTATGTTTTTTATTAGGTTGGAATCTAATACTTGAGTTAATAATCAAGAATGTTGACATTTTTCACATAATAAAAATCTTTGATAAGGTTATAGGATGAACCATTGTAACAAAGAGAAGTACAAGACACTATGTTGAAAATGAACTTTACAACTTCAGGGGTTGGGGAGAGAGAAGTTGGGGAGGTGGGGAGGGAAGGGATGGTAGGAGATAAACAAAGGAGGAGGTAACAATGCTCAATAGGAAATGTACTCATTACCTTACTCTTGTAACTGTAACCCCTCTGTGTAGTATTTTTACAATAAAAAATATATACAAAAAAATCTTTGAGGATTCTGTATACATATATATTCAGAATTTATATAACTTATATGTTTTGCCTCATAATTCTGTAAAGAATTTTTTTAATGCTGTGACTACTTTTCAGTATTCTCTGTTAAAAAATAAAAAATGCTTATTGTATAAAAATTCTCATTTTTTTTCTCCCAAACTCACTTCTTGCTAAGTGGTTACATAAATTATCGAGATAGCAAATTAACACGAATTCTTCAAAACTCCTTGGGAGGAAATGCAAAAACACGTATTATCTGCACAGTTACTTCCGTGTCTTTTGAAGAAACCCTTAGTACTCTCCAGGTAAGCTTGATTTTTTTTTTTCTCTTCCTAATATTAAGAGAAGATGAACTTCAAGGAGAAAAGAAAATGCCTATTAAATTAAATTTCAATACAATTAATATGTTATTTAACATTCTTTAATTTTCCCAAACTTGAATGAATAATTTCTTTAATGTTTTTATAACTTTTGCCACATAAAACACCATTTTAACTGAAATTGACTGGATATTTTCTTTTAAGAAATTCAATTTATATACTTAATTTACCATAAAGAGAAATTTGCCACACAAATAGAAAGCAACTTCCCCAAAAATAATTCTTGAATTTTTGTTTACTGTGGACTGCTTTACTCTGAGTTAGAGGCCTGCAATTTCAATTGATAAAATAGATTTTGATGGAGGATTCAATCTTATTTAATGGTGGTCTTCATCTTCTCACTTAAAGTTACTCTTTGCAGTCCTGTATGAGCAGCATTGCTTTAAATACCTGTCGAGTAGAAAATAAAAATTCCTGTCATCACAGGAATTACAGAGTAGATAAGTAGTACCAAGCCTTTGGTTCTCAAGTGGCTAATAAGTAATCTAGCATCCAAAGGAAAGATATGTAACTCTGGATTAGAAGTAATCTTCAGAATACAGCAAGCACCCCTGGCATGGATGAGATTCCAGAAAGCCATTGTTTGTAGGATCTTGGTTAGTATATATCTTTAAGATATTTCTTCCATTTCTGTGAAGACTATGTTACCAAACCTTGTTAGAAGTATATATGTAGGATGTTCCCTGTGTCCAAAAGTGTTAAACCAACTGAGAATAATTATAAATTGTTTAATCTTGAGCATTTGCACTTCTTTTTCCCCAGTTTGCTAGTACTGCTAAGTATATGAAAAATACTCCTTATGTCAACGAAGTATCGAGTGATGAAGCTCTTCTGAAAAGATACAGGAAAGAAATCATGGATCTTAAAAAACAGTTAGAAGAGGTATGTGTGAATTGTTTCACTGAAGACTGGAATGAACTAGAATAAGGGAGATCTGCCCAAGAGACTAAATTTATGAATATCAGAGTTGCTACAACTTAAGTCTAAGTACTGTAACCGTTTTTTTAACCAAGAAGAAACCAACTCCTAAAAATTTAACTTTCAGGGAAGGGGTCAGCTTAATGATGGAGTGTTTGCCTAACACCCTTCAAGCCCTAGGATCAGTCTCCAGCACCTCAAAGTATTTTTAGATTGAATATGCTATAAACTGAGATATCTGGCGATGGTTTTAGATTTTGATTTAGATTTGACATGAAATTATTTTGTTTTTGTTTTTCAAATGAACCAAGTAGAAATATGTTTAAAAACTTTTTACAAATAATGACTGAGATTAAAAAGACATATCATGTTTACTTCCTTTTTAATTAGCATGTGTTAATTATACAAAATAATGGGATTGGTCTATTTGGATAGGTATATATAATATACTTTGATATTTGTCACCCATTATCCTCTCTTGTACCCCCAGCCCTTTTCTAGGAACCTTCCTCTTCCCAAATAGTTGTCCCTCTTTTTTTTTCTCTCTCTCTCTTTATTTGTCAATTATGGGGCTTGAACTCAGAGCCTTAGTGCTGTCCTTGAGCTCTTTGCCTCAAGGCTAGTGCTCTGCCACTTTGAAGCACACCTCCACTTCCAGATTTTGAGTGGTTGATTGGAGGTAAGAGTCTCACAGGTAATTTTCTGCCTGGGCTGACTTCGAATTGTGGTCCTCAGATCTCAGCCTCCTGAGTAGCTAGAATTACCAATGCCCAGCAATTTTAGTGATCTTTTTAAAAAAATCTAAAATAATCAGGTGGCAGTGTTAATAAGATAACATCTCTATTATCAGTATTTGAGTCAGCTTTTATGACTTCTCTGCCTATTCGTGAATTCATAGACAAATAGTAGAATAAGCTTACCTTAATTTTACTTAAACTTGCTCTGTATTACCTAGTTTGTCAGATGAATGCAAAATAAACTACAATAAATAGTTATTTTCATTATTTCAATTAGGTCTTATTTTACAGTATTATCTGCTGTGTTGTGTTGTGGGGGGGGGGGGGGGAGGGGGTATGTGTGGGTGGTATGTATATCATCCAGGATGGAATTAAGGTCTGTGATAGACATGGTATTTTATTCCTATTAGATTTGGTTCAAGACAAATGAAAGTTAGAATTCCACAAAAAAGGAGCTATATTCTCCTTTATGTGAAATTTCAGGCTTTCTGATATAGTTTATAATATAATATGTTCTAAAGTATATTCTCTAGGGGGAAAACCCCTGGATTTTGAAGATAATTGTAGAGAATTTCATCAGTTATTAATATTGTTCTTATTGTTAGAGAATTATGAATTTCTAATTCTTTTACTCAGCTACAATTAAAAATGTTTGATGTTTGGGCTGTGAGTGAAATTTAAATATTATACTATCCTTTTTATTTGTTAAAAATAAAATTGGGCCAGCTGCAGTGGCTCACACCTGTAATCCTAACTACTCAGGAAGCTGAGATCTGAGGATCGCAGTTCGAAGCCATCTCAGGCTTATCTCCAGTTAATCACCAGAAAAACCAGAAGTGGTGCTGTGCCTCAAAGTGGTAGAGCACTAGCCTTGAGCAAAAGAGCTCAAGGACAGTGCCCAGGCCCTAAGTTCAAGCCCCATGACCAACTAAATAAGTAAATAAATAGAATTATTTAATAACATTGTTATCTTTTACCCTGTACATAGAATAGTGACATGAGAAGAAATATGCACTTTGCCTTCTTTATATGTGAGAAATTCTTGGTTATGGAAATTATATATTATGGATTCTACATGTAGGGTCAATTTTATTGCAATGGAAGTTCTCATAGATCATGTGAAAAATTAATATTCTGTTGTTTAAGCTTCTTTTAGGGTTTTAACATAATCTAATATTACCTCCTGTAGGTAAATGTAAAAACTCGAGCCCAGGAAATGGAAAAAGACCAGTTGGCCCAACTTTTGGATGAAAAAGACTTGCTTCAAAAAGTTCAAGATAAGAAAATTCAGAACCTAACACAGATGCTGGTGACCTCGTCTTCTCACACATCTCAACATGAACTGAGGGTAACATTTGAAACTAATGGCTTGAAAGAGAGAGAGAAATAAGGAATGAGGGAGAAAGGATAGGTTAGGATTTTCTACATATTTAATACATAATTAGGTACTTCTTATCATTTGACGCAGTGTAGTATAACCTATTGGCAATGTGCTTTATAGCAGTCACTAGAAAATGTGGGAATATTCCCTATTGAAAGACATAGAAATATTAATCTCAAGAAAGCTAAGCTAGACTGGGCAGGTAGTATACACCAAAATCTGAGTACCTAGGAAGCAAAGGCAGAAGGAGCTCAAGTTCTAGGCCATCCTGAACTATATAGTGAAACCCTGAAATAAATACAAACATACATAAATAAGAAAACTGTTCTGTAATAGTAGTCAATGGATGATCAAACCTATAGCTTCCGATTTGCATGCTTTTTGTTTTTATCAGAATATGGATTCATGGATTGAAGAGATGTTTTGGGGAGGGTGATAGTGTCAAATTTAGGAGGGTGGCCTCTGGAGCTGGACCAACTGGATTTGAATTCCACTTCAGTTCCTAACTCTAGACCTTAGAAAAATCTCACTAAAGGAAAATCAAATGGCTACCTGCGCTATAACTTTCTTATTCTTACCAATTAGAACTGGGTATCCAAAGTAGTAACCATAGCGATGACAGCATTTGTCCTCTCTGTGTAACACTACCTTTTTAACAGGCTCTGAAGCAACACTAGTTCCTTTCAAATAAATCCCAGAAAAGCTTATAAGTATTCAAAACTGAAATTTAGAGGCTTAAGGATATAGTTCAGTGGTAGAGCGTGTAAGTATTTAGCAGCACAAGGTACCAGGTTCAAAATCCCCACCAATAAAAAAAAAAAGAGAGAGAAAATTAAGCAGTGTTTTTATCAAATTTATAACCAGAATAAACACTTATTTGAAAACTTTAGGGATGTTTTCTTATCTCAAATTATCCTTATACTGGTTCCCTTGGTTTTTTTTTGTTTTTTTTTGTTTTTGGGTCCGGTGATGGGGCCTGAACTCTGGGGCCTGAGTGCTGTCCCTCAGCTCTTCAGCTCAAGGCTAGCGCTCTACCACTTGAGCCACAGCGCCACTTCCGGCTTTTTTCTGTTTGCTTATGTGGTGCTGAGGAATTGAACCCAGGGCCTCATGCATGCAAGGCAAGCACTCTACCACTGAGCCACCTTCCCAGCCCTCCTTGTTTTTTTTGTATCTGAGCTCAAATCTATGTGAAGTAATTTTGATTTTTCTTTCTTTAGGCTAAAAAGAAACGAAGAGTTACATGGTGCTATGGAAAACTTAGCAAAATGAAGGACTCAAACTATGTAAATGAATTTAATATGCCAGCAAATGTAACAACAAGAACACACACAAAATCTTTCAGTACACTGGGAGAAGTTGATGAGTGTAAGTGCCTTGTTAAGTGAACTATATTTAATTATAAAAGATCCCTTTAAGGCTTCCCTATGTATTTAGCTAATGTGGTAAACACATTTAAATAAAATGTGGGTCATTAGATATGATTACAACAGAGATCGTAATAAAAGTAATTAACATTAAGAAAATAAACATTAATGAAATCCTGTTCATTTCAAATCTCTCAAAAATTAAGCACTACAATTGAAAATGAGTTAAGTAGTTTTATTTTTATTCCTGTTATTAAATAAGTACAGTAGTCATATCAGATCTTCCATTCTTAAAGTGGCATTTATACAGAAATCTTTTCAAAAAGGCATGTGCAGTGTTATAATCTATTCTTAGAGGCATTGTAAAACCTACTGGCAGTGATCAAATCTCACATACTGAATTTATCCTATTTACCTGTGTTGTATTAAGGATCCAATGTTTTAGCATCAGTTCCAGCCAGCTACCTGAATTCTTACAATAATATAACTGATCATACCTGTTATTAATGTATTATTAGTATTGATACTCCAGAAATGTGGTTAATGTGAGCTTATTATCATTGCCTCTCTGGTCAAAACTACGTCATCTTCAGTTTGATTTTTGGATGTTCATGGACTAATTTCTTTTTCCTCTAATTATAGCTCTCTGCTCTGAGTCTGATGTGTTCAGTAATACTCTTGATCCATTAAGTGAGATAGAGTGGAGTTCAGCAACAAAGCTGCTAAGTGAGGTAACTTGATGTATTTTACAGGCCATTTTCTTATCTATCTTCTTGAAATTTGCCTGTATCTATGATTTTGTTAAAATATTCCTGTTTCAATTTGGGAAATGCTGTGAGGGTCAGACTATATTAGTAATGCCAAAATTCTCAGGCATATAATAGAAGAATGATACACCAGAGAGGTAAAATAATAATTGCTAAATTACAAATGTATGTAGATAATTCTTGTACTTGATTGTTTAAGATTAACAGTAGGGGGCTGGGAAGGTGGCTCAGTGGTAGAGCACTTGCCTTGCATGCCTGAGGCCCTGGGTTCGATTCCTCAGCACCACATAAGAAAAAAAAAAAAGCCAGAAGTGGTGCTGTGGCTCAAGTGGTAGAGCGCTAACCTTGAGCTGAAGAGCTGAGGGACAGCACCCAGACCCAGGGTTCAGGCCCCACGACCGGACCAAAAAAAAAAAAAAGAATAACAGTAGGGCTAGGAATATGGCTTAGTGATAGAGTGCTTGCCTAGCATGCATGAAGCCCTGGGTTCGATTTCTCAGTACCACATATATAAAAAAAGCTGAAGTAGTGCTGTGGCTGAAGGGGTAGAGTGCTAGCCTTTAGCAAAGAAGCTCAGGGACAGTGCCTAGGCCCTGGGTTCAAGCCCCAGGACTAGCCAAAAAAAAAAAAAAAGTAATAAACAATAAAGTGACAAGGAGAAGGTCTATATTTTAAGTGCTGACACACACTATTATAGGCTTAATTACCTTTTCAGTCTGAAGAGAGATAGTCCATGAATAAGGGATCATAGATGGGGACTGGCGGTGCAATCTTACCAAAACTAAGAAATAAGGAATACTTACTAAATAAGCACATTCAATAAACCATGTTCATTTTCCAAGTTGCTCATGGCCAAGATAATATAATATAGTCATGTAAATCTATTCATTAAAAACATTTAACTTTAGAATATAATTACATTGCTTCCTCCTTTTCCTTATTACTGTTAGTTGATGACTGTATGGTATCAAAGATAGTGTTTTTGTGTTTTTTTAAGGCATATCTAGGACTCTTTTTTTTTTTTTTTAATCTTCTAGTTCAGGCTTTTAAAAAAACAACAGTTTATCTCTTTCTCATAATGATATGCAAAATAGAAATGGGTTTTCTTTAAAAATAGTGTGGCAAACATTGCCACCATTAGAATTTTCAATCAGTAATACTATTTCTTTTCCTAAATTTAGAGCCATGTAAGAAATAAGTCAGATTGGTAAACAATTGAATAGCTAACTTCTTCCCTATATTGATGTTACTTTTCCCAAGTGGACTTTTCCTGTCCACTAGGGATATACAGATTTGTGATTTATTTATATACTCCTTTCAAAATAAACCTGTGTTTGAAGTTAGTGAGTTTACCAAAATATAAACCATTGAAAGAGATCTAAAAAGAATGACTTAAAACTACCAAGTAGTTTAGAGTTAAATTAATTATTCAAATTAGTGTAAGTTTTAGTGAAAGAAAGAATGCATGATTTGAAACCCGACTAATTAAAATTTGTGTTTATTCTAGGAGAACTTAGAAAGTGAGTTAAACTCATTCCGTGCAAAATATGATGACCTGATATTAGACTATGAACAACTAAAAAGAGAAAATGAAGAAATGAGTTTGAAATTGAAAGAAAAAAGTGATTTGGATGAGTTTGAGGCTCTAGAAAAAAAAACTGGAAAAGATCAAGAGGTAAGAATGTGAAGCTCAAAACTAATTCTTTAAAAAGTGCATTCTCTTAAATACGTTTGTAAAATTGAATCTTAAAGATTAACTGCTTTTATATTAGTATAAAGTATTTAGGGAGTTTAAAATCTATATTATTTTAAAAATAATGAAATTCTATTTATTTTTATCATGTCTACATTGGAGGAGGAATGGAAGTATCTGGAGGGTTTAGTGGACCTATCTGTTGATAGATTTGTCTTGGGTAAATCATTTTTTTATTCTTCGTGTTTATTAAGATTTAACTTATTTTATCAACATTTAATTTATTGAGTGTGTGCTTTAAGTGCTAACTCTTTCCTATTGAGAACTAGACGTTGAATTTCAATGTCTAGTTTGTTATTTTATGTATTAATGCTATACACAAATTAATTTCTATTGTTATTTTTAGAAAATGTATTCCTAAATATATTAAATATTACCAGAATAACTAGAGAAGCTGATTTATGGAATGAACCAAGTCACTTAAGTTTTCTAAGTATATAATACTACCCTACATATTAATAGAATCTAATTCAGAAACCATAAGAAAACTTAAAAATTGTCCTAAGATTTCAGGGGCTCTTCAAATCTTTATTTAAATATTACCTTTAATTGGATCTCACAGAAACTATAAAATTATTTTTCAGAATTTTTTAAAGTCTTCATTTTTCTAGAACAAGAACCCCTTAACCATTATCAGACTTGCCAAACCTTACATGAACCTCCCAAAACTAAGATAATGTCTTTTTTTCTTCTACATTGTTTTATTGACACCATTTAATTTATAAGGGTCTTTCATTTTGACATGTCCATATGTGCATACAGTCTTGATATAGCTCCTAAATAGGAGCTAATTTGCAGCTGCATTCTAGATTTTTCTCTGGCTAACCCAAAGGGACATAATCCTGTTGTCATGAAAAGAACAGTAGACTTCAGTCCATACGATAGAGGTAGAAGCTGTCTCATGTCATGGTAAGAACATGGTCTATAGAATAAAGCTTTCTGGGTTTTTTTGTTTTGTCAGTCATGGGGCCTGAACTCTGGGCCTGGCGCTGTCCCTCAGCTCTTCAGCTCAAGGCAAGCACTCTATCAATTGAGCCACAGTGCCACTTTGGCTTTTTCTGCTTATGTGGTGCTGAGGAATCGAACCCAGGGCCTCATGCATGCAAGGCAAGCACTCTCCCACTGACCCACCTTCCTAGCTCAAAACTTTCTGTTTTTGTTTTTGTTTGTTTTTTAAATAAGTTTTTTATTGTGAAAATACTGTACAGAGGGGCTGCAATCACATGAGCAAACTAATGAGTACATTTCTTATAAAGCATTGTTGCCTCCTCCTTTGTTTTCCCCTTACCATCCCTTCCCTCCCATCTCCACAACTACATCATATCCCTCCCCCCTCCCCCCCCCCCACCCCGGCCTAAATTGTAAAGTTCATTTTTTGACATAGGGTCTTGTACGTCTCATTGTTGCAATGGGTCAACCTGTATCCCTATTTAAACAATTTGTTTTTTCCCTTCCACTCCCCAAATTATACCAAAATCAAATACAGTGAAAAGAGGGGTTATACCATGGGGGAGGGATATACAAAGCAACAAAAAAATCATGTGGTACCTTATAAATACGTTAGAAACAATAGCAAGAAAGAACAAACCACTTGATTTTATTCTTTCTTTCTAAAATTTACCATGTAAAGCACCCTATAGTTTCAACAAAACTCGTAGGAAAATAAGGGAAATGACCATCTGTTCCAAGGTTCTAATTGACTTCTGATTAAGTCTTTCTCCAAAACGTAGGATTTAAGCTCCAAAATTCAGGCTTAAAAACAGAAAGTTGTGAAACCCTAGGTCTCCTTGGCACAGGATTTTAATTAATTAATTTTAATTTTAGTATAGACCCAGAAACACAATTGTCTGTTTTTAAGCCCCAATTTTGGAGCTTACATCCTACGTTTTGGAGAAAAACTTAATCAGAAGTCAAATTAGAACATTGAAACAGATGGTCATTTCCCTTGTTTTCCTAAGAGTTTTGTTGAAACTATAGGTGCTTTACATGGTAAATTTTAGAAGGAAAGAAAAAAGTCAAGTATCATCAAGTTTAAAGAACAATAGTAATCTTACCCATTGCCTATTTTATTTTGCCATTTTTACAACTTGGAGAGATTTGTCTTATAAAAGTTAGTATTTTGCCCACTGAAAATTACAGGTGAGGGCCGGGAATGTGCTTGCCTACAATGCATGAAGCCCTGAGTTCAATTCCTCAGTACCACTTATTCAGAAAAAGCCAGAAATGGCACTGTGGCTAAAGTGGAGAGTGTTAAGCCTTGAGCAGAAGAAGCTCAAAGACAGTGCCCAGGCCCTGAGTTCAAGTCCCTAGACTGGCAAAAAATAGAAAAAAAGAAAATTACAGGTGCAATTTACACTATTTTCTTTTACCACAGTTTTTTTTTCCCATACTTCCTCCTGATACTAGTCCTCTTAAACCATAAATATGGCCCTTGGAGATTTAACTTCCATCTTTTACCAAAGTTAATCTTTTCCTATTTATGAGGAGCAAAATATACAAATGAAGAACTACTTCAAATGAGAAGTGGGAAAGAGTATTTTCAAAAGTTAAATTTGCCCTTATTGGTAGATTTTTTTTTTTCCACACAAAAGTTAGAAATAAGCAAGTATGAAAATGAAAAGATGAAGTCTACTTCAAGTCTGACCAGTGCGAATGTCTAAGACTATGCTGCATGCTGGGTCATCACGAACTATGTAACAATTGGACACTTCAGATAGCCCCAATCTGGATATTGGTTTCATTTACACCTCATTATAGTTGCTGTTTCATACCTACACCAGTTCTTAAATGGCCACCTTGGATGTGGAGGATACCTGATAAAGCAAACTTCTCCCCATTCCCCAGGGCTTAGAAATGCCCTTCCATTTCTTAGAAAACGCCACAATTGTATATGTATTACTAACATCATCATTAAACCTTATTCATAAAAATACATAAAATCTGGAGGATCTGTTCATAGCTTGATTGAACAGTAATAGTATTTTAAAGAAACAAAAAAACAACCCTAATCCAAACCTAGATTTCAAATCATCGGTTGTGATTTGGACTCTTATGGATGAATGTATTTTGTACTTCCATTTTCCCCAATCAGAAAGCGATTGAAAGTATATGTTTTTAGATCGTGGTTATATTCTACTGTCTCTTCTAACGGATGCTTCCTAATTTGCTAATGACATTACTGTAGCTTTATTAACAGATGACATAAATCTCATTGGGAGACTCACACTGAGATTTTTCTTATTTATTTGCTTATTTCATGAGTTTGATCACATGGTACTTTTTGTATTTTTAAATAATGAGGTGTCTGTTGCTGTAGTTTGAACAAATGATCTCCTGGTTGTTCCTAACCACATGTAGTGAGTCTGCATCAGTGAACGTGTACTTTCTTTAATTTCCTTTTCCTTATTAATAATTGGTTTGTTCTGTTGCCTGTTCACATACTCTTACAGATGCAACTAATTCATGAAATTTCCAACTTAAAGAATTTAGTTAAACTTGCAGAAGTATATAATCAAGATCTTGAGGTGAGCATTCTTCTAAGTAAATTTGAATTCTATAAATTTAAACTCATGTAAGTTCATTTTTAATCCTTTTGAATTCTAGTCAAATAGTAAATTGTGTCTTATTCTTCTTTGATTATTTTAGAATGAACTGAGTTCAAAAATAGAGCTGCTTAGAGAAAAAGAAGATCAGATTAAGAATCTGCAGAAATGCTTAGACTCTCAGAAGTCAGAAGATATAAAAATGGACTTGTCATATTCATCGGTAAAAAATTACCTTATTCTGTGGTTATTGTGGTACTGTTAATATAGTAATACATCACACTCATTACCATAGCCTGTGCTTAGATTTGGCTCACTATGTACTGCCATAGGTTGGGTCAATTTGCATGTATTTTCTTAATTTGTCAGTACCCTGTGATAAAAAGACGAAGTATCATTGCCATTTTATAGATAATGAAACATACATAGAGTTGAGCATATCATTTGTAAGTTAACTGTAAGCAAGTTAAGGACCAGCTTCCATTAAAAATCAGTGATTTGGACAGGCCTGGTGGCTCACTCTTCTAATCTCCACTCCTGAGGAAGTGGAGTTGAGGAGGATGAGGATTCAAGGCCATCCAGGGCCAAAAATTTGATGAGTCCTATCTCAACAAGTAAGCCAAGCCAGGTGTGGCAAGAGAGCATAATAAGATCACTGTCTGAATCCTATCTGAAAAAAATAAAGTGAAAAAGAGGCTGGGGGCATGACTGAGGTGATAGAAGACCTGCTTAACAAGAATAAGGCCATGAGTTCAAACCCCAATACTTCCAATAGAACAGTGATGAAAAAGAAAAAAAAAATTGAAGCCAGGCACCAGTGGTTCATGCCTGTCATATTAGCTACTTGGGAGACTAAGACAGGAGAAGCATGAATTAAGGCCAACCTGGACAAGATCTCTTCAACAAATAGTTAAGCAAGCTAGTGAGTAGGCAGCCGTCATCATAGTTATGGGAAAAGCTGAGCATGAGGGGATAGTAGTAAGACTTGACTAAGTATACCCTGAGTTTAAACTCTCGTACCACAAGTTATGTCGAAAAACAAACTTTACAACTTTGGCCGGGGGAGAAGGGGGTGATGGAAATAGGGGAAACAAAGGAGGAGGTAACAATGCTTGATAAGAAATGTACTCATTACCTTGCCCATGTAATTGTAACTCCTTTGTATAGTATTTTCATAATAATAAAAAATTATTTTAAAAAAACTCTTGTACCATTTTAAAAAGAATTTTTTTCATTTGTGGGGTTTTTTCCAGTTTTATAGAAACACTAGTGGAATTATACAGTCAAGATCATAAGATGAGTACTTAATGTTAGACTTGCTAAGTCAATATAAAATTAATACCATAAGTATCTGGGCATGATTTCATTTCATGAAAAATTTCATTATTTTCATTAAAGTCTCATGAAGGTAATTCTCATCATCAAGTGCCTGTTTTATAAGTTTATGGAGTTTATGAAACCTGCTCTTAACTGATAACAGATTTCTTAAGGTACTTGTGTGTTGCCTTTTTTTTTTTTTTTTGTACTAGTACTGGGACTTAACACCAGGGCCTCTCTTGTTCTCACTCAGCTTTTTCAGTCACTGCTGGTGCTCTACTGCTTGAGCCATGCCTCCACTTTCCAGCTTCTTGCTGATTAATTGGAGATAAGAATCTGGAG
Organism: Dipodomys spectabilis; assembly: GCF_019054845.1. NCBI lineage: Eukaryota > Metazoa > Chordata > Mammalia > Rodentia > Heteromyidae > Dipodomys > Dipodomys spectabilis. The sequence continues at coordinate 5,661,075 of NW_024870974.1, forward strand.
ATTGGAGATTTGTCTGTTTGCGCTGGCTCTGAACCTCATTTCTCAGATCTCAGTTTCCTGAGTGGCTATTAACACAAGGAATGAGCTACTAGCTAGTATATTGCTTTTATAATGTACAAAAGTAAGGCTAGAATCTATTTTTTTAATGTTTTAGTTATGAAAAAGTTGATTTGTTTGGTTCCATAGCATATTTTCCCCTTTTTGATGAGTTAGGAGCCACATTTGTGCACAGGTTGTCTAACGTACTTCCAAATCTATTAGAACTGGAGCTCACTGAGTCCCTGTGTTGTTGCCTAGGAAAGCACTGAGGACCTAAAGCAAATGAGACAAACTCTCTGTGATGCTGAAACTGTAGCTCTGGATGCCAAGAGAGAGGCATCCTTTCTTAGGAGTGAGAATCTGGAGCTGAAAGAGAAAATGGTAAGTAATTTTGGAGAATTTCATTGCAAAACAGTTACCATAATAATTACTTTTTCTTTTCTTTTCCTTTTCATAATTTTCCAATGTTTCTCCAATAGAAAGAACTTGAAAATGCCTATAAGCAAATGGAAGATGATATTCATCTTTACCAGTGCCAATTGGAGGCAAAAAAGAAAATTCAAGTTGATATGGATAAAGAATTACAATCTGCTTTTAATGAAATAACAAAATTAACCTCCCTTATGGATGGCAAAGTTCCAAGAGGTATTTTATCATTTCAGACTTCAAACTGACTTCCTCTAGAAACTGACCTAAATAATTTGACCACTGTATCACAAAGATTTAAAATCTGATCTTTTTAGTAGTTTAATATCCAATTTTAATATCACTTTTGGTGTTGTTAATAGTTACAAAGATTTCCATAGCTTCAAATCATCGGGGTTTAACATTTATTTTTAAATATTCTGGACCTGATTTTGAGAAAGGTGGTTCAGTTAAATTATATTTGTCAATGTTAGCCCCCTTATTTATCAAACTTCCTAGATTTGTTCAGTAATTCGGAACTGGAAAGAAAGATTGCAGATCTTCAGAAAGAACTAAAGAAAGAAGCTGAAGAAAATGAAGTTTTACAGAAAGAAGTTAATTTGCTCTCAGAATTGAAATCTTTGCCTTCAGAAATAGAAATGCTGAGGAAAGAGGTGAGAAGATTTTTAAACATGTGCGCTACTTTTGAAATAAAGTGCTTGTATTAATGCCTTAAATATTTTGATATAGCTGTTTTTGAAGTAGCAGGTAAGAGAGACTAAATATTTGGTTGAACTTGTTACCAATAGAAATGAATGCAATTCATCTTCTGATTTGTGCCTAATGTTACTACATAGAATAACATGTTTTCGCTGTGCATGCGCACATGTGTTGGTAATGGGGCTTAACCTTAGGGTTTCTCACTTACATCTGGCTTTTTTGCTCTTGGCTTTTTTGCACTTGAGCCAGACCTTTATTTCTAGCTTTTTGCTGGTTAATTGGAAATAAGAGTCTCAGGATTTTCTGCCCATGGTGGCTTTGAACCTAGATATTCAGATTTCAGCTTCCTAAGTAGCTAGAATTACAGGGATGAATCACTAGCACCAGCCAAACAGCATTTTTAAAACATAATTAATGTAGCAACTATTTCCATAATCTTGAAATGTATTCAGATAGTTGTATGGCCTACCATTAGTATTTACTTTTTTTTTTTTTAACAAAGTAGAAGGGCAACAACAGTGATAGGCTTTTCAAGCCTGTGTCAATCTTCCAGACAACTGAGTCTATCCATCTATATCCCACTAGCTTTTCCTTTCTCTCTACGTGACTACAAGAAAAGTTGAAAGAATTTGAGTAGTAACTAACCTTCTTACCAAAGAACTCCAGAAGCAGTATTTTTTTAGTTGTAACCCTTTAAAAAGTCTTTTCTCAGCTTTCAGGCAAAGACCAAGTACAAAAGTAGGTCTTATTATTTTAGCCAAATTACTGAACTAATCGTTGAGCCTCCAGAGCTGCCTTTTTAGTTGATGGCTGTAACCTCCAGGCCATATGGCCTCTTGCTTTTTACTACATTAGTTCAGTTTCCTAATCTTTCTCTTCCTTTATGGCTCACAATGATTAAACTGTCCACCAACCAGATATGGTTTATATAAATAGTAATTTTAAACAAGTATTAGTGAAGTTACTCTTGGATTTATTAAGTCTTTGGGAATCTACGCTGTATTCAAAAATGTTAGTTTAAAAAAAAGGCAAGGTAATAATTTAAATTCTGAGAGAACCATAAAGTGCCTGCCTATGATTTTATGACTTTATTTATATTACTCACAAAAGAGTGATTTATCCTGTCTCCATCCACTCCTTTCAAGACCCAAAGATTAGAAAAGAAAGCATAGAAGATGACATTTCACAGCTAAATTAGAGAACTGTGACAGTAAGGAGAGTCATGGGATTGGATATAGCCCAGTGGTAGAGTACATACTTGGTGTGAACAAGGCCAAGAGCTTTACCCCACACTGCAAATAACTAAACAGATAGAGCTAATGTTGTGTGGATTTCCCAGGGACATGAAACAAGTGTCTGAATTGGACAGCTTCAGACAAATCCAGCTTGACTAGTAGATGAGTTAATGAGGGTAAAGGAATGTTGGATGACTATGGAGCATTGTGGGTATGCTGATTTATATAGCTCTAAATCCACTATTCTAGTAGAATTGGTGTATTGTAGACCAGGGCATAGAACATCACCTAGTGTTAAAGACTGCAGGCTCAGCTAACATAAAGCTCACTGGGAAAAGTATGTTTTTATGTGCACTCTGACATTTCCCTTGTCAAGGATTCTTTTAGTGTCTGCAAACACTGTCCGATTGTGGGAAGGCTTTTTTCCTGCAGTGGGGCAGGGCATATGGTTTCAATGTATTGAAGAGTTGCATGGTAGAGTAATGGGACAGGATACCGTACGATAATGACCTTTCTTCAGTCAGATCTACCTAATTTAGATGACTTTTTCTTTCCTGAAAATTTCCTCATGGTATCATATTGTTTACATTCCTAAATCTTAATTCTTTCTTTCCATAGATAAATGAGAAATCTGAAGAGCTGTATATAATAACTTCAGAAAAGGACAAGTTATTTTCTGAAGTGGCTCTTAAGGAGAGTACAATTCAAGGTTTACTTGAAGAAATTGAGAAAACTAAAGATGGCCTAGCAACTTCTGGTCAAGAATTTCAAGACTTCAAAGCCCTTCATGTGGACTTGGAGCAAAAATATAAAATGGTCCTTGAGGAGAATAAAAGAATGAATGAGGAAGTGGGAACTCTGTCTAAGGAAGCAGAAAGCCTTGGTTTAAGTTTGGATGCTTTGAAGACTGAGGTTAGTGCAAAATACTGCAGAATCATCTTTAGCTTTCTTTAGTTTGCTGTACTCTACTTTGTTTTTGTTTGGTGGTGGTGGTTTTGTTGTTCCTGTTCCATTATTGAGGCTTGAATTTAGGGCCTTCTGCTCTTGCTTAGCTTTTTCACTCAAGGATGATGCTCTACCACTTGAGCCACACCTTCTCTTACAGGTTTTTGTAAGTTAATTGCAGATAAGATTCTCCTGGATTTGTCTGCCTGGGCTGGCTTTTAACCTCAGTCTTTAGATCTCAGCCTGTCAAGTAGCTAGGATAACAGCTGTGAGCCAACAGTGTTTAACTTTTACTTTGTGATTTATATGTTTTACTTTGAAGCTTTCTCAGAAGAACCAAGAGCTTCAGCAGAAAACAGCTGAGGATCAAGCAATGTTAAATGACCTAGAACACCTGAAGGAACAAGTAAAAAGTAGAGATTTGAGACTACAAAATGTAGAAAGAGAGAATGCACTGATCACTGAGCAGCTTCAGCAAACCTTGGAAGAAGTGAGAACCTTAACTAAAGAAAAAGCAGAGCTAAAGCACATCCAGGAGAGCCTTCAAACAGAACGAGATCAGCTCAGAAATGACATCCAGGACACTATAAACATGGTATGGCTATAATTGATTAAACTTTGAAGAGTCATTACAGGAACCACCATTTATCAGTTATGATCAAGTAGAAACACTAAAACTATGTGTTCACATTGTAACCGAAGCTGTTCTGTTTCTCTGGCAAAGAATATAGATACTCAAGAACAACTGCGAAACACCCTAGAGTCTTTGAAACAGCACCAGGAAACAGTTCACATACTGAAAATGAAAATTTCTGAAGAGACTTCCAGAAATGTACAGATAGAGAACAGAGGAGAAACTACAAGTGAATTTCAGCAAAAGGTAAGGAAGGAAAGGGTATTTCTTCTAAATTTTTCTGTATACTAGTGTATCAGTTCAAAGTCCAATACTGAAATTAAAAAATACTTTCTAAACCTTTGTGATAAAGGTTAACAAAATTAAAAGATTGCTTACTATTAATTATAGCTTTGATAATTATTTTATGTCAGACGTTCTATACTAAAGTTGATTAGAGCTCACAATTCAGTCCATTTCAAAGGACACTGCTCCTAAATTTTTTTTTTTTTTTGTCAGTTATAGGACTTGAACTCTGGGCTTGGGCACTATCCCTGCGCTCTTCAGCTCAAGGCGAGTGCTCTACCCCTTGAGCCACAGCACCACTTCTGGTTTTCTGGTGGTTAATTGGAGATAAAAGTCTCACGGACTTTTCTGCCTGGGCTGGCTTTGAACCATGATCCTCAGATCTCAGCCTCCTCAGTAGCTAGGATTACAGGCATGAGCCACCAGCGCCCGGAGCTCCTAAATTTTATACAGATGTTATTTAACAGAATTTTCTACTTCCTCCAAATATCTTTAAAAATAAATGGATACATGTGTACTGAATATTTATTTTTTTGGTGAAAGAGGAGTACTAGGGTGTGAACTTGGGCTGATGCCTGCTAGGCAGGTACCTTACCACTGAACCACACTTCTAGCCCTTTTTTTTTTTTTGCCAATTCCAGGGCTTGAACTCAGGACCTGGGCACTATCCCTGAGCTTCTTTTGCTCAAGGATAACACTCTAGCACTTGAGCTACCACTTCTGGCTATTTCTGTTTATATGGCACTGAGGAATTGAACCCAGGACTTCATGCATGCTAGACAAGCACTCTACCGTTAAGCCACATTCCCAGCCCCTCTAGCCCATTTTTGTGCTGGTTATTTTTAAGATAGGGTCTCACTTCTTGCCTGAGTGTATACATATGGACTGTGACATCCCAACATTTGGGATGACAGATGCACTGCCATGTTTACCTTCTTCCTTGAGATGGCAAGTACTATACCACTGAGCTACATTCCCAGCCCACCCATAACTTCTAATTCCCAAAAGATTATTATTCCCCCATCTTTTGTTTTTATGTATATTATTTTTCTGATTGGCATGTGATTGCTTGTATTTATGAGGAATAGTGCAACATTTCCATGCAGTGTAGAATGATCAGATTAGTATAACTGACCTATCAAATCACTTTGGACACATTCATCCTCCATGTTGGAACATTCTAAGTCCTCTCTACTAGCTATCTGGAAATAGTCACTATCATACTACTGGCAATGCTGGTATTCCAAGGGGCCCCTCTTTCTAGTCATCTGAGAAGCTGAGGGCTGTATTGGATGTCTATGCTGAATGCATTTTGAAGTGCTCATTAAACTGTAAGCTTGGTCTCACATGAAGGACATTTTGTCTTGGTAATTAGACCTGTTAGCTAAGTAGAAGGCTGAATTCCAATTTGAACTGGTGTCATTACAGAACACTGTTTCTGTCTGAGCTGTACTCAAGTATACTATTGCTTTAGAATCTGAATTCTCATATGCATGAGACCAGTCCCAAACATGCTCACCATGACCATGCCTATTGTAAACAGTAAGAAGATGGCTAAATGAAGTATCATTTATTTACAGTAGAGAATAAGCAGCAATTAGCAATTACAATTTGAAGAGAGTGTAACAGCATGGAGAATTAGGCTATGTTTTAAAAGTTTTTTAACAAAGCCAAGTACTGCTGGCTCCCACCTGTAATCCTAGCTACTCAGGAAGCTGAGATCTCTGCAGAAAGAGTCCATGAGACTCTTATCTCCAATTAACCAGCAAAACAGACAGATTAGAAGTATGGTTCAAGTGGTAGAGCACTAGCCATAAGCCAAGCAAAAGCACAATGGTCTTGAGTTTAAGCTCTGGTAACAGCTCACAAAAACAGGTAAATGTTGGAAGCTTTGAGTCATAGGTTATAGTGAAGATTAAATCTGTTAAGATAGAATAGTAACTGATACATAATATTATTGGATATTTTTTGTTACTGTTAGAGTAGTTATCATTAACTGCTTAAAGTCTGGTCCTCCCCTATCGGGGATGGTCATCCTCTTCCACCGAGCACGCAGCTTCAGGAGGGATGCACATGGAGCAGTGAGGGAGGAAGGGGACACCCATCTACCAGCCAGATCAGTCGAATCAACCGTGACCATCAATGGGGTGACAGATGTCACAGCCAGATCACCCTCACATCCGAAGCATACATTTCTTTTTGGATAATGACCACTCTTCCCTTGCTCTGTTGTATTCTATTTTAGATGGACTGCATAGATAAAGAGGCGAACTTGGGATCCCAAAGCCTCCAAACACTGGTTGCAGATATTAAGGATGAGGAGGCAATTGAGCAACAACAGAGTAAGATACATTCCTTAATCCAAGAGAATAACGAACTCCAAAAAATGCTGGAAAGTATTACAGCAGAAAAGGAACAACTGAAGACGGACCTAAAAGAAAATATTGAAATGGTAGGAGTTAGCACTGTATATTTGGCAATGCCTTTTAGTTTTTAAGTTTTGTCAACTTCATTGAGCTCTACTCAGTGAGCAATGAATTCATCTCATGGAAGTACAAGTTTGACACATGTCTGTACCTATATTCTCACCTAAATGGAACTGCTGTGTCCTACCGAGGTGTGTGCATAACCTGATGAGAATTTACTAGTCTTGAGCTACAGATTAGTTTTTCCATTTTCCATTTCCTTTAGTAAATTAAGAGAATTCTGATGGTTCCGTGTCCTCTCTCACCAACGCTTTATATTTATTGGGGCTTTTAATTTTAATGAAGATGTACCTTATTTTAATTTGCTTTTCCCTAATGACAGGAGGTTGGGACATTTCTTAATACATTTATTTACTATTCTGTGTCTTCTAATCATGTATTTTCTTGGTGATATGGCACAGATTTTCAGTGTGCAGGCCTTTTATGTACTTTCCTAAATTTGCATGCTTCTATTTTAACTCTCTTAAGTTTTTAATTTTGTTTTTAGTTGTTGGTATTTCTGAGTATTTGCACACCTGGTTAGTTCTTACATATATATTGAGAGATAATATAATCTATATATGCTGAAATTAATGATTTGAAAACGTCCCTATAGATCACTGTTTCTTAAATATTTCTGCAGGAATTTGCTCTTATTTCTTGATTTGTGGGCTAAGATAAATGCCTTTTTTTTTTAATTAAACATAAGCCAATATTTATTTTAATCTCAACCTTTCCCCCCACCCCCTTTAATTTTAGACCATTGAAAACCAGGAAGAATTAAGAATGCTTGGAGATCAACTAAAAAAGCAACAAGAGATAGTTGCACAAGAAAAGTACCAAGTCATAAAGAAAGATGAAGAGCTAGCTAGGGCCCATGAGAGATTGAGAGACATTGAAGAAACGGTAAAGGAAAAGGTAAATTTTCAAAATTACCTCTCTGGCCATTTTTTCCTAGCTATTCCTTTTTTTTCTGGTAATTTTAATTATTGTAGACCTAATTCCAGAAATAGCATATATTTCCAAAATAAACAGATTTCAGGCTGTTGGTTTTTTGGGCATTTGGAATTTTAGACAGTTTGAATTTATACTGAGAACTTAACATTCCTTATGAGGATTATATTATTCTAGCCTCTAGGTGAGAGGAGGCCTTATGTCTTCTACGCTAATCATGTAATGTATCATCCATGATACATTTGTTAAGCCCTACTACAAACCAGGCGCTGTTCTAAGCACTTGTCAACAAAACAAAGGCTATGCCTGTGTGCAGACATATTGATGACTTGAGGCTTTCAGTTAAATGAATCATTCCTTTGTGGAAGTAAGGTGCTCTAGTAGTAGGTGTATAAGACCTAAGATTCCTGCAATAACCATAATCCCAAAGTGATTCTAGCATGTAACCACAAAGCCTTTTTGTTTCCTCTGAGAGCTACATACTTGCATTCTAGATAATACATCATGGTTTCTGTTGTGCCACCTCTGTTTTAACTGTGATTCTTTTCACTATCTTAATTAAATTTACTAAAACCTAAAAAAAAGAAATCAACAGCCTGTGACAGTTTATGCTTCTGAGTTTCTTTGCACAGCCCCCTTAAGTAGCTCACTAAAAGTGAAAAACAAATATTTTTTTAAGTTTTTAAGATGGTGTGAAATTACCACTATTTGGTAGCCATAGATTGTATTTGATTCATCTATTGCCTTTATTTTTACTTTGATCTTCCTTCATCAACCTATATAAATTTTCTAAGTAAAAATAAACTTTCTAAGTAAACATATAGATATTCTAAGTAAAGTATAAATTTTCTAAGTAAGCAAAGTGAAAATTACTGCAAACTAAATCGCTTTCAGCAAGAGAAATAGATTCTTGTCAGTCTATGTCCAAAATTGGCCATGCTCCCCTGAAGACTTATCCATGAATCTTTCTGTCTCTTCTGCCTTCTCATGTTTCCCAGTTAAACTGCTTGGCTTTTACTGCACCATTCTGGTTTCTGCTTCCATTCACAAGCCACCTTCTTCCCTGGGTCTCTTTGGGTCCTTTCTGTGTCTTCTATCATCTCATTTATATGATGCCCACTTCCAGTGGGATCTGCCCTTCGTCCTTGCTTAATTACCACTGCAAAGGTCCTATTTCCAAATAAGTTCACATTTTGAAGTTCCAAAGGGACCCACATATTTGGTGGGACATTAGAAAGTGTCCCATTATGCCTAGTTTATTGTGTGTATGTGTGTGTGTGTGTATATATATATATGTATATGTATATATATGTACATATATATTTATATATATTTATACATATTTATATATATTTATATATATGTACATCTACATATATATTTACAGAGTGTGTGGGTATATTCTAAGTTTTTTACTGTATACATTAGTTGTACAGAGGGAATTTCAATGTGACTGTTACATACAGACACACAATGTACCCCAATCAAAGTCACCTCCTCTGTCACTTTCTCTTGTCTCTCCTCCCGTCCCCTTAAAATAATTTCAAGGACTTTCAATGTTCTGTTTTCATATATGCAAATGAAGTACTTTGACCATCTTCACTTCATTTACCCTCTCCAGTTCCCCTTCTGCCGATCACTGCCTCACCCAACCCAACAGAGCCTGCTTTCTTCTCATTGTTTTTTTAGTGCACATTAATTGCATCACGGTACTTCTTGTATATATTATATTTTAATCAGATTAACCCTCTCTATTACTCTCTTTTCCTATCCCATATTGCTCAACAACACTCATTGTGATTTCTTATGCCATCTTTGTACCTGAATGAGTTGTAAATGCTGCTTGTCTGTTTATATTGGGGTTATAGGCAATATTGTATTCATGTTTTCACATAAATAATTGGGAAGATCTGGTCAAAATGATAATTATAAAACTTGTACATTTTAAGAGCCAGCAACTCCAAGAAAAGCAGAAACAACTTCTCACCACAAAAGAAGAGATGAGTGAGATGCAGAAAAGGATGGATGAAGTGGACAAGCTAAAGAATGAATTAAAGAATCAAGAATTAACTTTGGAACATATGGAAAGAGAGAAGCTAGAGTTGGCTCAGAAACTACATGAAAATTATGAGGAAATTAAATCTATAACCAAAGAAAGAAATGAACTGAAGGAATTACAGGGATCATTTGAAATTGAAAGAGACCAGCTTAAAGAATATATAAGAGAAATCGAAGCTACAGTAAGTTGTACCCCATTTCTTTCTCTGATAAACTTTCCTTTAAGGACAGTCAACTAGAGAGAGAAAGGCAATGGCAGAATAATGTTGTGATAATAGTCTTTAAATTTCACTTACCAATTAAGGGCCTACAAACAAAAGAAGAATTAAACATTGCTCGCATGCATCTAAAAGAGCACCAAAACACAATTGATGCACTACAAAAAAGCCTTTCTGAGAAAGAAGCTCAAATAGTGAAGGCTCAGGAGGACTTGAAAAAGTCAGATACTGATTTACAAGAAAAGGTATGTCTTTTCATCTTCCTTCCCTTGTTACTTCTTCCTTCCTTTCTCTTTTGATAAGCAATAAGTAGTGACTGAGTTAAACTCTATTCTTTTGGTACATGTTGACAATCTGGGTTATAGAAATGCAATCTGAATGGTTAGAGAAAGTCTGAAACCTTTAGCCATTTGCAGGAAAATGAGAAAGCTGATGAGTAAGCAATCAAACATTTGCAGGAAAATGAGAAAGCTGATGAGTAAGCAATCAAAGTAACATCAAATAACAGTAAACACTATAGAGGAAATGGAAGATTAGGACAATCAAACCAGCCCATGTTAAAAACCTGTGTGCCACATTAAGAGTATAGGAATAAGCTGCTCTCCAGTGGCTCATGCCTGTAATCCTAGTTACTCAGGAGGCTGAGATCTGAGTATCGAGGCTCAAAGTTCAAAGCCAGCCCTGGCAGCAAAGTTTATGAGACTCTTATCTCCAGTAAACCACCAGAAAACTGGAAGTGGTACTGTAGCTCAAGTGGTAGAGTATTAGCCTTGAGCTGAAGAGCTGAGAGGCAGTGTGCAGGCCCAGAGTTCAAGCCCCACAACTGACCAAAAAAAAAAGTATAGGAATAAATAAGACACTGTTATTTTTCATCAGTGTAGATCTAGTTTTTTTGTTTTTTTTTTTTTTTGGGTCCAGTCATGGGGCCTGAACTCTGGGCCTGGGCGCTGTCCCTCAGCTCTTCAGCTCAAGGCTAGTGCTCTACCACTTGAGCCACAGCGCCACTTCTGGCTTTTTTCTTTTTGCTTATGTGGTGCTGAGGAATCGAACCCAGGGCCTCAGGCATGCAAGGCAAGCACTCTACCACTGAGCCACCTTCCCAGCCCCCTAGATCTAGTTTTTAAATCACTCAATTCTCATGTAGTTTAAAAGAGATTTGATATGCAAAATTACATGATCAAAAGAAAGAAAAATCAGTGTCCACACATGGGAAAATTGAGAGTAGCTTTGGATCTATCTGAGCAGTACATTTACTAGGAAATAGTTCAGCTGTAGTTTTTCTTGTAGCATTTGAAAACTAGGCAAAAAACAAGGCACATACAACTGATTGAGATAACAGTTTGTTGGTAACATGCAAGAATTGGTTCACCTTGGATCTAAGATGAAAGAAAGTTAAGTAGTAGTTAAGTCGTAAAGTTATGATTAGAGACAGTGGAGTTCAGAAGAAAGGAGTAAGTGGTGTTGTAGTCTGAAGTAAGTCCTAAAGATTCAAAGTCACTTTCATTGCTGTGAAAAGTGTCCTGACCTTTTCTTCTTTAAAAAGATGATAATGATTTCTAGATACTAACATTGGTACTTTATGACTATTACAAGGTGTCAGTGCTTCATGAAGAACAAGAGCTTCTTCCTAATATAAAAGAAGACAGTGAGACTCAGAAAACAATTAATAAACTCGAGCTATTGGAAGAATACTCCCAAACCACAAATTCAGCACCAACAGAGAGCAATGAAATGGAAGTGCTCGGGCTGACTAAGAAGCTTCAAGAAAGTCAGGAAGAGATACAGTCTCTAACCAAGGAAAGAGATGACCTTAAAAAGATAAAAGAAGCACTTCAAGTTGAGTATGACCGGCTGAAAGAAGACATCAGAGAAACCTTGGCTAATGTGAGTTCCATGTGTTCCTCCCATTTTATCAAAATCAAGTGTTCAGATTTGATTTTTGGGGGGTGCTAGTTTTCTTTAAATGCCTTTTAATCATGAACTGATTGGCAAGAGAATTTGGAAATAAATGATTGCTGGCAAAAGCTAACAAACTATTGAAACTGGGAGAGCAATGTTTCAAAAAAGATCGCTATAAAGTGATTTAGAAGCACCAATGCCAAATTATTGAATAGGTAAAGCCAAAAGCGGATGCTTTTATTTAGTTCTTCAAATCTGTTCCTCTATGACAAGCATGGTGGTATGTGTTATAATCTCAGTTCATGGGGGTTGAAATGGGAGGGTGATAGGTTTAAGGCCAGCCTGAGCTACATGGTAAGCCCCTGTCCTAATTTTAAAAAGGAAAAACTGTTCATACTACTGTCATTCTCATCGATTCCATCAGAAACCTGGAAATCATGCGTACTGATTGTATTCTCCCTATTCACTGTACTTTTTTTTTTTTTGCCAATCCTGGGGCTTGAACTCAGGCCCCAACTTTCTTTGGTTCACCAGTTGAACCACAGCGCCACTTCCAGCTTTTTCTGTTTATGTGATACTAAGGAATCGAACCCAGGATTCCATCCATACTAAGCAAGCACTCTACCACCAAGCCACATTCCCAGCCCTGTACATTTATTATCCCACTACTACTCTTGAAACAAAGACTAGACTACATGTGGTGTGGGAGAGTCTGGACTCCACGCCTTGCTGTTCTCCAGCCTAGCTCACTCTGCTATCCCTTGTACTCCAACAACACTCACCTATGCTTTTCAACTCTAGGCTTTCAGGAGCTCTGGATGGGCTCTTGACAATACAATACTTCCACAGTCTTTGTGTAATGAATGCTGTCATCCTGTATACCTCAGCCAAAACTGTCTTATCTTCTAGGAAGTCCCTCCTACTCACTCATAATATTCAGGTGTGACATTGAGGCTTGGGAGTTTAGTGTCTTTGTTGGATAAGATTAGGAATAATGTCTACCTTTACCACTCACGTGTAAGTCTCAAGAAGGTAAAATCATGTAAATAGTACTATTTGATCTTTGATCTCTTAAGAGGATCATTGATAACGATGATCTTTCAATTTAAAAAAAAGTGTTAAGGGCTGGGAAGGTGGCTCAGTGGTAGAGTGCCTGCCTCACATGCACGAGGCCCTGGGTTTGATTCCTCAGTACCACAGAAACAGAAAAAGCCAGAAGTGGCACTGTGGCTCAAGTGGTAGAGCGCTAGCCTTGAGCTGAAGAGCCAAGGGACAAAGTTCAAGCCACACAACCAGCAAAAAAAAATGTTAAATGTCTAAATAATGGAAAAATGGATAGTAGAAAGATTACTCTGTAAAGGTGTCATTGAGTCCTGTCTCAGTTGTTCTAAAAAAAAAATGAACTTATTTCCCCCTAAACTATCTCTAGATGTCATCTGTATTATTTATGTTTCTCTTAAGATCCAAGAGGCTCAAGACCAAAAAGAAGAGTCCTTGAATATGGAAGAAAAATATAATACCAAAACGATGAGTGAGATGGAGCAGTTAAAGACACAGTTCCAAGCCAAAGCTTCTGCATTGCTCACAGTAGAAATGGAAAAGCTCAAATTGTCTGAGAGACTTGAAGAAAGTCACAAGAAATTATTGTCACTAGCGAAGGAGAGGGATGACCTACAGCAATTACAGGAAGTTCTTCGATCAGAATGCAGCCAACTTACAGAAGACATACGAGAAATCACAGCAAAAGTAGGTTTCATCTTTTCACTGTGTATTTTCTAAAAACATTTTATATGCAGATTTTCATAAAACTAAATCTTTATGGGAAGGCGTCAATTACACTATCATAATTGTAATTGCTTCTATAATTTTTTTTTAATTTCCTCTGATACTAAAGCACCTGGAAACAGAGGAAGAACTCAAAGTTACCCGTGGTTGCCTGAAAGAACAAGAGGAAATTGTTGATACACTGAAAGTGAACCTCACAGACAAGGAAACTGAAATATCAAGCATTCAAAAGGAACTAGAGACAGCCCGTGGCAAGTTACAGGAAAAGGTAAATCAGGGACCAGGAAAAGGGGGAGAACACTTGAGGGAGGGAGATAACTGGGTAGCTACTGTTTACATTCTGAAGTAGTTTGGAAAGCAACCATTTCTTATTTTTCTTTAAATATGTGTATGGGCACCAGTGGCACACACCTGTAATCCTAGCAACTCAGGAGCTGAGATCTGAGGATCAAAGCCAGCCAGGGCAGGAAAATCCATGAGACTCCTATCTAATTAATCTCTAAAAAGCTGGAGAGGGAGCTATGGCTCAACTGGTAGAGTGTTAGCCTCAAATAAAAGAGTTCAGGGACAGCACCCAGGCCTTAAGTTCAAGCCCCAGGAATAGCAAAAACTAATAGTAATAGTACATATGTATATGTACATGTGTATTTTTTATTATTTAACTTATTATTTTGAAGATCCAAGAGCTTTATGAGAAACAGGAACAATTTATCAATGTAAAAGAACTCAGTGAAACTCCAGAAAAATTGAATGAAGTTGAACAATTCAAGATGCTTCTTGGAGCCAAAGATTCAGCCCTCCAAAGTATAGACAGTGACAGACTCAAGCTGAGTAAGAGTCTTGAAGAAAGTCAAGACAAAATGAAAGCTATAACTAAGGAAAGAGATGAACTGAGAAGGGTACAGGAGGCCCTACAAGTGGAGAGGGACCAGCTGAAAGAAAACATGAAAGACATGGTCACCAAAGTAAGTCTTCCTCCTTTAACGGTTCTTGGAAAAAAAATAGGTTAAGGTAGTTGTCGTGATAGGTTCACTATTAAGTTACTCATTTTTCTCTTAATCACAAAAGAAATAGAAAAGAAATTGAAAACTGTTTGCATATATCCTAGTGAATACCAAGAAACTGTTAGTACAAGATGCTTCAGGAAAGGCAGAGCCAAAAATCAGGGGAGTTTAGGAAATTCACATGCTGAATTATAAGAAAAATAGGTCTTTTTCTGTTAAACTGGAAAGTAGTGCCTAATTATTGTTTTCCTTAAGAAAGTACATACATTAGATTAAAATGTGTCGGAGAGAATGGTGGAAGTTCATTGAACAGCATGTGTTCTACTCATAAACTGACATGTTGAATTGAAACCCCTTTGTACAACAACTTAAGATAATTTTTTGTAATGTAAATAATTGGCCTTAATTTAAGAATTACTCTTGTGAATGAGGAAAGAGAGAGACAGGGAGAGAGTAAATCCTTCTTTCTTTTGACCTAACTACTTTAATTTTCTCAGCTCCAAGAACTTCAGGAAAAAGAACACCAGTGTCTTACGATGGATGTTATTAATGAAGCTCAGGAAAAGTCTTGTGAAATGGAACATTTGAAAGAGCAACTTGAGGCTCAGAGGCTAACTCTGGAAAATACAGAGATGGAGAACATAAAGTTGACTGAAAGACTTCAAGAAAACCTGAAAGTTATGAAATCTGTAACAAAAGAAAGAGATGACCTTAGGAATATGGAGGAGGCTCTCAGAGTAGAAAGAGAACAGCTCCAGGAAGACCTTAAAGAAACCAAAACTAAAGTGAGTAACCATCTTTCCCCCATCTAGTAACTATGACCTTGTGTCCTAGAAGAACGATGGGCCATGGAGCTTATGGATAGAGTACAACATGAACCATAGCTATCCCTCCTGCACATGTTTATACAGTTGTGCAAAAGATAATTATAGGAAGGATATCTGTTACAGCAAATTGCAATAATAAAACAAAACAGACAGACAGAGGACTCAGGAAAATTCTGCCTAACCATTAGTTAGGGACTGTTTATATAGGCACAATCACAGCATTATGTAGTGAAGGATAAACAAATGCAGCAGTGGTATTCATTAGACACTAGGTTGAAAATGAACTATACAACTCATGGGTGGAGATGCGAGGGAAAAACTGGGAGAGAACAAGGGAAGGAGTGACATTGTCCAAAAAGAAATGCACTCGATACCTGACTTACATAACTGTAACCCCTCTGTACATCACCTTTACAATAACAATAAATAAATTTAAAATTTAAAAAAAGCAGGAGCAATAATAACTTGTAATAGTAAATGCCTGTTAGGGAGGATAAAGTTGCAGAGTAGTATAACTGGAATATGTTTGAATGTGTGTCTAGACTATGTTTGAAATGCAAAAGTAGTATAGTAAAGATGGAAGGTCTCTTGGGGGAAAGAAATTTTAACTTTTTCTTTGGTTGTGGGGCTTGAACTCAGGACCTAGGCTCTTTCGGTCAAAGCACGCTCTACCATTTTGAGCCACAGCTCCTCTTTTTTACTGGCTAATAAGAGTCTCACAGGGGCTTTTCTGCCCAGGCTTGCTTTAAATTATGATCTTCAGATCTCAGCCTCCTGAGTAGCTAGGATTACAGACATGAGCTACCACTACCCAGCTAAATTTTAACTTTTTTTGTATGTGTGAAAATACCATACAGAGAGGTTACAATTATAAATTTCAACTTTTTACATAGACTTTTTCATACTGTTTGAATTGTATTGGTCTCCTCTATTTATTTTTCTTAAACAATAAAGGACCTGGAAAAACAAGAGCAGCTAAGAATTGCTCATGTGCATCTAAAAGAACACCAAGAAACCATCGATAAATTGAGGGGTATTGTTTCTGAGAAGAAAGATGAAATATCTAGTATGCAAGAAGACTTAGAAAACACAAGTGCTGCCCTCCGAGCACAGGTAGTATTATTATTATGTGTTGTTATTGTTGTCTAAATAACTGGGAGTTTGAGATCTTCTGTGTAAGCAGCAATATAAAGGACTCTAGAATTGAAGGAAGGGAGATCCGCTTCTTCAATTTAGAAACTGTTATTAGGCTTTCCACATGTACCTTTAATCCTAACTTACTTCTGGTTATCTCAAGATCCTAATGCTTCAAGAGAAAGAGCAGCAACTTCTTAAAGTAAAAAATGATCTCCAGGAAACTATGGATCAAATGGAACAATTAAAGAAACAGCTAGAAGCCCAGAATTCAACTCTGGAGAGCATGGAATCAGAGAAGCTCAGGTTGACTCAGAAACTTCAAGAAAACCTTGAAGAAATTAGATTTGTTAATGAGGAAAATGGTTGCCTGAGAACTGTGGAGAAAACCCTCAAAACAGAGAGGGATCAACTGAGGAACAGCCTTGGGGAAACAGAGGCCAAGGTAAATTACATTCATTCCTCTTCCTTGTTCTTCAGTATTTTGTTTCTTTACAACAGCAACTTACCTTTGAGACATAAGGGATGGTTGGCAAGAGTGAAGAATAGTTTTGGTTCTTAGACAATTTGGTATTCTTCAAAGGTTTGAATGTGCCAGCATTTGGGGCACAGAATGGAATCTATCCTACATATGTCTTAACTCAAATTGTTTAAGAAAACTATATACTCATGTATGCATACATATATATACATAAACACATAAATATGCACATGCATACACAGTTTATTATTACAGTTTGCGATTAAAAATGAGAAACTATTTGTTTCTTTGAAAGAAACTGAGTAAATATAAACAATGTGTCCAAATCCTATGCAGACCTTAAAAATGCAAAACAGATTTGAATGTCCTAGTTGGAAGCCCAGAATAACCCTTAAAGCTGAATGAAACTGCTGAATAGCATATGTATAATGTGTTTGCTTCTGAAATACAAGTAAGTGTGAGGGGATGAGGACCAAAAGAGAAACTAACTTTATCACAAAGATGTAGTTTAAGAAGTAAAAGCAGAAGCAGGCTCACCCTTTTAATCCTAGCTTCTCGGGAAACTGAGATCTGATGATCAGATCTGGCCAGCCCAGGCCAGAAAATCCATGAGACTTATCTCTAATTAACCACCAAAAAGCCAGAAGTAGAGCTGTGGATCAACTGGTGAAGCACCAACCTTGAGTTAAAAAGCTAAGGGGCAATGCCCAGGCCTGGAGTTCAAACTTCAGTACCAGCACACCAAAAAAGAAGCAGCCTAAGTATATAGCTCAGTAGGAAGCACTTGTTCCGAGTGCTCTAGGCCCTGGGTTCAATCCCTAGTATCACAACAACAACAAAAGTAAAAAACATTCTCTTTAGTAAGAAAATGCATCACATCATTTAAAAAATACTTGGTAACATAAGATCTGTACTGTTCCTGAAAGGAACTAAAGAAGGAAGAGGAGCTGAGAATTGCACACAGGGATCTGAGAGAGCACCAAGAAACTATTGATAAACTCAAAGTGATTGTTGCTGAGAAGACAAAGGAAATAGCAACTATGAAAATGGATTTAGAAAATTCAGATGCCAAGTTAAAAGAAAAGGTATTTTTTTGTGGGGGGAATGGGACTTCATTGATTACATAGTTGGTGTATGCATGCTGAAAACCTAGGGGGGCCGGGGAGGGGGCAGGTATGATGTGGTACATAAACATTGGAAGCATCTGGGATGTTGGCACTTATCCATACTGAAGTTCCTGCCATGCGGCCCAGCATCTCTGATCCTCCATGTGAACCTACCTAAGAGAAAAGAGTGTGAAGGACTACATAAGAATGCTCATAGCAGGCTGGGAAGTTGGCTCAGTGGTAGAGCGCTTGCCTTGCATGCTGAGGCCCTGGGTTCGATTCCTCAGCATCACATAAGCAAAAAGGAAAAAGCTGGAAGTGGCACTGTGGCTCAAGTGGTAGAGCACTAGCCTTGAGCTGAAGAGCTGAGGGACAGCGCCCAGGCCCTGAGTGCAGGCCCCACGACCGGACCCCCCAAAAAAAAAAGAATGCTTATAGCAGCATGGTAAGGATGCTTATAGTAAGGAACTGACAACTCAATACCTACCAGTAAGTGAATAGATAAATGTATTGTCCTATGTAAATCCTGAAGCAATCAAAACCAATCCAGTATGAAGAGGGCCAAAATACTGATCCTTAAGGAAGGAAGTACACAGGAACTCATCCAATACTGGGATTCTTCCCTATTTTGATATGGATTAACTTTTATAGATATGTGCAGATGTCACAGATAATTGGGCTATAAACTCAAGACTTGTGAATATTATATAAGTATACATCAAAACAATTCCTTTTGGATTTATGTAAAATATTAATTAGAATAACATGGGGAAACTAGTTCTTCAATTTAGAAACTATTCTTTATATTTCCTTTAAAGAGCATATATGTGTATGTTATACTATAAATATAAATGTAACAAATTCCCATCTGTAACTAGACTAATAAAATTTTAAGTGTTTATATTAACATAGTGCTTCATGATTATCTTAAGATTCAAGAACTTACAGCAAATGAACATCAACTTTTTAAGTTAAAAGAAGATGTCAGAGAAGCACAGAAACAACTCAAGAACCAAAGTTTTGCTCTGGATAAAATGGAAATGGAGAACTTAAGTTTGGTTCAGAAGCTTCATGAAAGCCATGAAGAACTGAAATCTGTAATGAAAGAAAGAGATGATGTAAGGAGAATAGAGGAGACTCTAAAGTTAGAGAGAGATCAACTCAAGGAAGACCTGCAGAGAGCCATAGCCAGAGTAAGTTGTGCACTTTCCCTCTTATCTAGTCAACATTCTTGTTTTTTATTAGAATATGTTCATTGTAGAAAGGGATTTCACCATACATGCATATAATGCACTTTATTATTTACTCCCCCTCAATTTTTTAAGCAACTTGTAATGGATTTCATTATTCTGTTTATACATGCATTGTACTTACGGCATACTCACCCTCCTAGCCTCTTCTTTCTGTTTCACCCAGAGAGCCAGAATGACTTGGCATTCTTTTTTTCTTTTTTAGGTCTATATTCCACGTAAGAGAGAGAACAGGCAATAGTTGTCTTTCTCAGTCTATTTCACTCAGTAATCCTCAGTTAAAATCATTTCCCTTCAAATAATGCAATTTTATTTTCTGTAGCTAAAGCTCCACTGGGTTTATATACCACATTTTCTTACCCATTCATGAGCTGATCATCACCTAGGCTGATTCTATAGTTTGGCTGAATAGTTTGGCTAGTATAAACGTGTATGTGCAGTTCTCTGTTGTATGCTGACATATTCCTTTGAATGTATGCCCAAGAGTGGTATTACAGGATCTTATGGTAGTTCTTTAGTTTTGGTGGTTTTTCCTATGTGCTGGTACTAGGGCTTGAACTCTGGAATTTAACCTCTTACTTGGCTTTTTTGCTCAAGGATGGCATTCTACCATTTGAGCCACACGTCTGCTTCGTGCTTTTTTGGTGGTTAATTGGAGATAGAGTCAGGTTTGTCTGCCTAGGCTGGCTTCAAACCAAGATCAAAAGTGATGTTCCATTACATCTTTATATTTCTCTCCTTTAATAGTAAAGGATGTGGAAACAGGACAGGAACTAAAAATTGTTCATATGCATTTGAAAAAACAAGAACCCTTTCAACTTAGTGAGAAAGTTTTAGAGAAGACAACGCACATTGCAAAGATTCAAAAGAATTTAGATAAATCCAAAGATGAACTAAAGAAAAAGTTATATGTTGTTTGTTCTTCTTTGGAAAGTAATTATATCCAAAGACATTTTGGAATGAGGAGAATGTAGATACATAGCTAGAAATAACAACCAAGCATTCCTAATGCAAAAATCTAAACTCTGAAATATGCCAATGTGAAGATTAAAACAAGTTTCAGAGCACTTCACATATTCTTATGAAGGAGTCTCAACCAGTAAAGTTGGTGCAAATACTCCACAAACTCAAATGCTTCTGGATCCAGGCAGAATACTCTGTTCATGTAAGGGATTTTGAGTTTGGGTATATGTACATGTATACATGGTGGCATTCTGTTAGCATTCTAACTTTATAATTATCTCAAGATCTAAGAACTTCCAATTTTTAAAGTGGAAGATGTCAATAACAATAAAAGTGAATGAAATGAAACAATTGAAGAAACAGTTTGAGACCTAAAATTATGGATCACTTGTACTTACCTAAGAAACTGTATGAAAACATCATCAAAGAGATAAAAGTTGGGGCTAAGGGTATGGATGAGCTGAGGATATGAGTCTCTCAAAATGGAAAGAGACCCATTCTGAAAAGCCCTATGTTACAGATAATAACTAAAGTGAATTCAGACTATTCTGCTACCAAATTAACTATAAGAATCATGCTTTTTATTTGTTTTTTTAAAGGGGTACTAATGTATTGAGGAGTTTTTTTTCTGAAAATTTCTCTGGATATTAAAAGTTGGTTGGAAAACTTAATATGTTTTCACACAAATAGGAATCACATTTTTTGTTTTGTTTTTTTGTCAGTCATGGGGCTTGAACTCTGGGCCTGGGCACTGTCCCTAGCTCTTCAGCTCAAAGTGCGTGCTCTACCACTTGAGCCATAGCACCACTTCTAGGAAACACATTTTAAAAGGACTTTTTCAGAAAATTTTGTTTGCTTCATTTTTAAGAAGAGCAATGTTGGTGACATGGTTCAGTTGGTAAAGAGCGCTAGCCAGTAAGCAAAAGCAGAAGGTACTGAGTTTGAGTCCCAGTCTCAGACCTAAAAAAGAAGAAAGATGTAAAGCAGACTTTTCTTTAGGGAGGGGCAATTAATAAAAGTGTTTAAGGGTTAGATTTATTTAAATATTTGAAAGGGTTAGATTTATAAAAGGTTAAATACCCCATTTCTGTACTTCAGAATGATTTGGAAGAATGGAACTAAATCTAAAACCTAATTTGCAGCTATGGAGAATAAATCCTATTACCAGAAAAAAAAACTGTAATTCTCCCAATTTTTCCCCCAGTGAGTTGAGGTCACTCATTGTAAGATTTTGTGATACTGTTACTCATTTTCTTCTCCTTGTAACATTTTTTAAATTACAAGCATAATGATTCTATTTTTGAAGGTTGGTATAAAAATATGAGTAAGGTATGGAGGCACAGGCCTTTAGCTACCCAATACTTGGGTAGCTAAGACAGGAAGATCACAAATTCAAGGTCAGCCTGAACTATATAGGGCGACCAGATCTCAAAAAATTTAAATTAAATTTTAAAGTTAGAATACATGATTTGTCATTATACGTGAATGTGATTTTTGCCTATTTATTTCTTAAACCAGGATCATCAGAATCATCAAGAGGTAGTAAAATTTGAAAAGTTATTATGTGATGGAGAACCCCAACATACAGAAAGCCTGAGAGAAAAATGCTTCAAGAATAAAGTAAGTGTCCCCCATAGGAACAATATGTGACTATAAGCACCCTTCCAACAGCCTCACAAAGCCTAAAATGGAATCAGTAGTGTCAAGCACTTTTCTAAACATAGTACCACGTGCATGTTTGGGCATAATACATACACAGATTACACAATGGGAGTTCATGGTTTTCAAGTGACACTTGGAAAAGTAATTGCAGATGGTAAAGGGTTAAGCCAACCAGGTATCTAGGGGAAGAGCCATATGCTGGAGAGAATGGTTGTGGGACAGTAGTGTGCCTTGTGAGTTTAAGAACAGACAAGACTTTGGGTTTTCCATTGTGGGAGTTTGATCCCTGTGGGAGACCCAATCTCTCTTACACTTCAAAGGGAAAATTATGGTTATAGTATTGAAAATTGAATGGAAGCAGAAGGACTGTTTGCCATACTGACTTCCAAGAATTGGACAAAGATGGTGAAGGCTTGGCCCAGAGAGGTAGCCATGGACAATGGTAAGCCATGCTTAGATTCTGAGCATACAGTGGGAAGGTAACAAATTATTGTTATCCTGTCAGAATACAGGATCTCAGGCAGGTACCAGTGGCTCACACCTGTAATCCTAGCTATTCCAGAAGCTGAGATCTGAAAGTTGGAAGGCAGCTCAGGCAGGAAAGTCTGTGACACTTATCTCAATAAACTACTCATTAAAAGCTGGAACTAGAACTGTGGCACAAGTGGTAGAGCACAAGCCTTGAGCAAAAGAAGCTCAGAGTCAGTGTACATGCCAAGAGTTAAAGCCTCAGAACCAGAAATAATAATAATAACATAATACAAGATCTCTCAGGACACTGTTGCTAGTGTATGGCTAGATCATGTAGCACATTCTCCACACAAGTCTGTTCAATATGCTGCTCCCCGATTTTAAAAACGTGATTATAGGAACATTTTTTAATGTAGTTTTATTTCTTTTAAGCTATGTCTATATCGGTTTAACAGATTTCACACATACTTTTTTTTTAACTTGATTCCCTAAAAAGCTTGGTGGCACAGATTGTAGTCTTTATGTTGTACTTGAGAAAATAGCTCAGTAAATTCCCTAATCAAAACATGGCAGAGAAGGCAGGTGCTAGTTGTTCATGCCTGTAATCCTAGCTACTCAGGAGGGTGAGATCTGAGAATTGTGGTTCAAAATCAGCCCAGGCAGTAATGTCCATAAGACTCTTATCTCCAGTAAACTACTCAGAAAAAGCCGGTGTTGTGGCTCAAGTAGTAGAGTTCTAGCCTTGAGCAAAAGAATCTCAGGGAGGACAGTGCTCAGGCCCTGAATTCAAACCCCAGGACCACGCAAAACAAAAAACCTGATTCTGGGAAAGGATTAGCAGATTTCTGGCTGGAGCTAGTGATGTGTAAAGTGAGTTTACCACACTGGTAACTGGGTAGCATGAGCCTTAGACATGTGTTTGTATGCCCTGTCTCACTGTCCTTTAGCTACAATACATAGTACATTGAGTTCACTCAGATGTTTCACTTTGCCAGTGCTTGTTCAATGGCTCACACCTGTAATCCTAGCTACTTGGGAGACAGATCAGCAATATCACAATTCAAGGCCAGCCTAGACATTACACCCCATCTCTGCTAATAGCTGGACATGTGGCATCTGTCATCCTAGCTACATAAGAGGCTGAAATTGGTAAGATCCCAGTTCCAAGCCAGCTGTGCGAAAGGAAGGAAGGAAGGAAGGAAAAGAAAGAAAAGGAAGAGGGAGAGGGGAGGAGAAGGGAAGGGAAAGGAAAGGAAAGGAAGAAGAAAAAGAAAGATGTGAGAGACCCATGGCAATAGAAGAAATTGGACATGGTGGCATGTATCTGACATTTAGCCATAACAGGAAACAAAATAGGCAGATCACAGTCCAGGGGTGGATCCCGAACACAGAATGAGACCCTATCTCAAAATAACCAGTTCAGAAAACTGAGTTGGAGGCATGACTCAGCAGTTGAGCACCTGCCTTGCAAGCATTAGACCCTGGGTTTAAAACCCTAATGCTGCTTCCCATCCCTCCAAAATATCATTTAAAAGAACACACATCACAATCATAGTGAACCTGGTTTCTGGTTTTCTTTACCTATGTTCTTAAAATTCCCACACTGATTACATATCATTACTACCACCTAAAACCAATACTGTGTTTCAGTTTTGCCTTTAAAACACCTTTTAATACCTTTAAATTGCACAGTATTAAAGCATTAGCTGTGTTACAATTCTAGTATTAGAACTACTTAAGTGTTAAATTGGATGCATTGTTATTTCCTTTAGGAGCTTCTGAAGAAATACTCAGAGATGGGTAATGATTATGAGTGCTTGGACAGATTGTCTCTTGACTTGGAGAAGGAAATTGAAACCCAAAAGGAGATTTCAGTCCGAGTAAAAGCAAACCTCTCACTTACACACCCACAAACCAGAGAGATTCAGAAACTTCTTACTGCAAACCAGAGATGTTCCATGGAATTCCACCGAGTCTTAAAAAAACTTAAGGTACCACCCTTTTTAGTTATACCCTTATGAAATTTCACCTACAAATTTCCAGGTATGGACTAGGAAAGTGACTCAGTGGTAGAGTGCTTGCCTTGCATGCCTGAGGCCCTGGGTTCGATTCCTCAGCACCACATAAGCAAAAAGGAAAAAAGCCGGAAGTGGCGCTGTGGCTCAGGTGGTAGAGCGCTAGCCTTGAGCTGAAGAGCTGAGGGACAGCGCCCAGGCCCAGAGTTCAGGCCTCACGACTGGACCCCCCCCCCCCCAAAAAAAAAAAATATATATATATCTATATATAGATATATATATAGATATATATATATATAATTTTTTTAAAAAGAAAATAGATCTCAAATGTCTTAGCTGGAAAATCTAGGTGATTAGCAATTTAATAAGGAGACAGTATATATATTAAGATGGATGGATGGCTAGATGTAGGTAGGTATAGATGTAGATCAATCTAGATACCTAAGCCAGGAAGTCAGAACAATGGAAATACAGAAGTAGCTTCTGCAAGTTGACTCTCTTAAGATATAAAGAGGAAAAATTAGGGGATGATAATAGCTTCTTTCTTCCTCATGTATCAAAAGTCTTCCTCATGTATCAAAAGAGAAAAATAATAAATGACATACTTTCCTACCTCACAGTCTCAGGGAGTTAATGTCTTCTAAATACAATAAAAATTTCATTTTTCTATGTTTGCTTCTACAAGTATGTGTTGAATCATGTTGCAAAAGTAAAGGAAGAGCAGCATGATTCCATCAATAGACTTGAAATGGATTATGTCAATGAAGTGGAAAAGCAAAGTGAACTGCAAATGAAAATATGGAGCCTTCAACAGAATTCTGACATGCCATCCCAAGAATTAAAGGACCAAAAACTCAACCAGATTATGGATCAACACGCTGAGGTATAATTTATTTTAGGTTTTGATTCTAGTTTAAGCCTTTTTATCAAGACAAAAGGTCCCTTTTCATGTGTTTAGAATCATTTTCACGGGCCAGAAATTTAAAATAGATTTCAGAATAACAACTGGGCTGACATAAAGATTCAACCTCCTTTCAGAACTCCGTAGACACAGAAAAAACACTTCCAAGTGGAAGTAATGGCATCCCAGATTAAATCTCAGATGCTTTCTCTAAGTTCTTGCATCTGTGCAAGATATTCCACTCCATCTGTGACTGGAAGTCAAAAACAACTCCCTGGGGGATGTGTAGTCAGCTTCAGTGTGTACCATCATGCCCAACTTCTTTCCACTGAGATGAGGTCTCACAAACTTTTCTGCCTAGGCTGGCCTAGAACCACAGTCTTCCTAATCTTAGCC
Source organism: Dipodomys spectabilis (assembly GCF_019054845.1). NCBI lineage: Eukaryota > Metazoa > Chordata > Mammalia > Rodentia > Heteromyidae > Dipodomys > Dipodomys spectabilis. Next base: position 5,686,927 of record NW_024870974.1, read on the forward strand.
CTTCCCAGCAGCTGGGAAGGTATACACCACTGTGCCCAGCTACTGATTGAAAAGGGGTCTCTGGTATATATGCCTGGACTGGCCTCAATCTGCAGTCCTCCCAATCTCAGCTTCCAAAGTAGCTACTATTATAATTGTGAGCCATTGGTGACTGACATACTTGAAAATACTAAGAATGAGATTCCAACGTGATTTTCACATATATCTGTGATATATATCATATATATAATTTTTTGCATTTCATATAGTAGTTACATAAAATCTTTCCTAATGATCAATCAATTTATTTCATGGTTTTCACACAGGAAATTCTCAAAGATTTCTCAGAAAATGACTTCACCAGCATAAAGACCGAATTGCAACAGGTGCTAACCAACAGGAAAAAAATGACTCAGTTTTTAGAAGAGTGTTCAAAAACTACTGTTGATATACAGAAGGTTAAATGTGGCATCCAGAAAGAAAACACGAACATTTGTCAAGTGAATAACTTCTATAATAACAAGATAAATGTAAGTATATTAGCTTTATGATGCTGCTTCATTCTTTCTGTTGTTTGTTTTAGTTTTTCTACTCCATTCCTGAGAAACTTAAAATGAGTTAACTTTTAAGTCCGCTTCATTTATTTATATATTCTTTTTAAGAAAAGTTGGTTTTAGCTGGATGCCACCTATAGTCTTAGCTACTCAGGAGGCTGAGGATCCCAGTTCAAAGCCAGCCTAGGCTAGAATGTCAGTGAGCCTCCTATCTCCAATTAACTCCCAAAAAGCCAGAAATGGAACACCCAGGCCCTGCATCCAAGCCCAGAACTAGCACCCTAAAAAAAGAAAGCCTGGTTTTGTAAAACATATTCTTCCTCTAATGTATTAGACTTCCTTAAGATAATGAAATATAAATTCATATATAATATTATTTCAAATATAAATATATACCGATGAAAGTAACAAACTGAGGCTAGGCACAGTGGCTTATGCCTGTAATCCTAACTGCTCAGTGGCATAGATCAGAAGAATCATGGTTCCAGGGAAAGCTCAAGCAAAAAGTTCATGAGATCTCAGTTCAATGAATAAAAATCTCACACCTGCCAACTCAGCTACCCCTGCCAATGGTTGGTCTCTATTCTTTCTGTGGCATCATGGCCGTTTCCAGAATGTAACACTGGACAGAGGCTCCACATTATTTTCTCTCACTAGTAATGTGAATGGACCCATTTGTCTAGTGGCATGCATACTAAATGACATCTTGTGACTACCAAGTTTTGACAGTTAGAAATACAGCTGCTATAAGCAGACATATGAAGTTTTTCTTCTGAACAATTGTTTCAGCTTATTTGGGTAAATCCCATGGAATGTAGTAGCTGGGTTCTGGTAAAAGGCTGCTCACTTTTGTAAGATACTGATAGACTGTTTTCCACAAGAGGCTGTGTTACATGTATTTGTGATGCCGGCAGGCAATGAGTGATTTCAGAACTAGTAACCTTCAATGTTATAGATAGCCCTGATGACAATTCTCTGCATGGAAATAAGACTTTCACATTATCAATCATCAGGGAGTTATTTTCCCTATAAACACTAAGGTATGGAAAATAGGTCATAGCTGCATATAGTAGGTCTGCTGTGCTGTCAGCTGTAGTCTATATAATGCCCCTGTAAATTACTTTAGAAGTGTAAAGGTGTTTTGCTATTCAACAGGCCATAATAAATGAGTTGTCAGAGTTTGAAGAACGAAGTGTGGTCCGATCCAAAGAATGGGAGCACAACCTGGAATCAATGAGAGAGAAAAGTCAAAAACTACTTAGCGACCACCAGATGTTGTCAGTCTCCCAGGTGCCTGGGCCCTGCGTTACCCCTCCCACCCAAGACACTGCAAATCACAGTACAATGAGAGCCATGCAGCTAACCACAGAGGTATGTGAATCCTCACATAGTCATCTTCAGTTTAAAGCTGTTTCATGGAGTTCTTGATCACTTTTCATCATATGCATTTGACTTTTTTACATATATTTTCATTTTTAATCCCAAAACTAATAAAAATAAAAGGCCAGGTATAAGCCTATAATCCAAGCTACTCAGGAGTCAGTTCCAAGGTCAGCCCAGGAAAAAGTATTAGACTCTATTGGAAAAAGAAAGTGAAGCAAAAACTTGGGGGCATGATTCAAGTGGTAAAGCACATGCAAGCACAAAGCCCTGAGTTCTTTCTTCAGTTCTATACATGCATACATACATACATATGTACATACATACGTACATACATACATTCATTCATACATAAATGAAGAGATATTTGTGTGTGTGTGTGCACACATGCACACAAACTCTACTTCCGTGGCTTCATGCAGATTCAGTTAATTTCTCTCCAAAGAATATGTCTTATATTCCCAGTAGACTATATTAATGGAAAATGATTTCTCACTTTTTAAAAAAGTCAGTTAATAAGTACACTTTTAATAGCATTATTATAATATTGGAATGTCTATTTAACATGCTTAGCACTAACCAGGAGGTCACAAAACCATTGTACTGTTTTCATCTGTGTCATTTAAGAATTTGATGATTGGGGGCTGGGAAGGTGGCTCAGTGGTAGAGCGCTTGCCTTGCATGCATGAGGCCCTGGGTTGGATTCCTCAGTACCACATAAGCAAAAAGAAAAAAGCTGGAAGTGGCGCTGTGCCTCAAGTGGTAGAATGCTAGCCTTGAGCTGAAGAGCTGAGGGACAGCACCCAGGCCCAGAGTTCAGGCCCCACAACCGGACTCCCCCCCCCCCCCCAAAAAAAAAAGAATTTGATGATTGATTGATATAAAATATTGGCATTTGGAGCTGGGCACCGGTGGCTCATGCCTGTAGTCCTGGCTACTCAGGAGGCTGAGATCTGAGGATCGCAGGTCAAAGCCAACCCAGGTAGGAAAGTCTATGAGACTCTTATCTCCAATAAACTACCAGAAAACTGGAAGTGGTGCAGTGGCTCAAGTGATAGCGCACTAGCCTTGAGCTGAAGAGCTGAGGGACAGCGCCCAGGCCTAGAATTCAAGCCCCACGACTGACTAAAAAAAATATATATACACATACATATATAGGTATTTCTTAATCTAAAAGTCAGCATCTTCTAAATAAGGGAAATATCATGTCTCTTTCCTTTGTTATTAAAATCTGGGAAAAATTAACACTATCTGAATGCAGTCATCTTTTTCTCAAATCCACACCGTGATTCTCTGCCTTTAGGGTAGTCCTGAGAAGTTTTTGTTTTCTCTAACAGAAAATTCAGGAGCTGGAAACTTCCCTCCGTGAAGCTAAAGAAAGTGCTGTCCATAAGGAAAACAAGATCATAAAGATGCAGAAAGAACTAGAAATAACCAATGACATGATAGCACGACTTCAGGCCAAAGTTCATGAGTCAGACAAATGCCTTGAAAAAAATAAAGAAACAATCCAGATGCTTCAGGTAAATAAAAGTTACTTTTCTTATATGTTGGATTTGAAAAATGATTTGGTTCTGTCCTCCTTACCAAAACTTCCAGTTCTCTGTCCTATCTGAAGTTTATTATTCAGGCTCACAAAAATGCAAGCAACTTAGATGGAATTTTTCATATATAATGTCGATCATTTTTATTATGCTAGAAGAGAGAATTTTAAAACTCATTAACATTGTTCTTTATACATGGAAAGTACTTTTTTCAAAAATTAATGTGTTTTTTCAATCTTTTATTGAGTCTTTTTTTACAACACTGGTGAAATTGAAAGTAGTTTTATTGTATGCTTCTTCTCTCTATAAAACAAGGACAAAGTTGCTCTAGGTGCTCAGCCCTATCAAGAAGAAATTGAAAATCTCAAAATGAGGCTGGTGGAGGTTGACCTTGAAAAAATGAAAAACATCAAGCAATTTGAGAAGGAGTAAGTCTTTGCCTTCATTGAACAAATACTTACTGACTTACCTGTCTTTCTAAACTACATAAATAAGTGATCTATGAAAATGCTGCTTTTATATATATATATATGTATATATGTGTATATATATATAAGCAACATTTTAAATTATTAAATTATCATTTTGTATTCAAGTTAAGCAGTTTTGGTCAATTAACTCCCTGTGTCTTTTAATGCTTCCTTCTCAGCCATAGAAAAAAGAAAAATAGCCTTTCATGCTTAAAAGTGAACATTGTGATCCTTCTCTCTTTTTTTCCTATTGTGTTTCTATAAGGATTGTTTTTTTCCTATTGTGTTTCTATAAGGATTATGCTTTCTTGCTGTAATCCCAGTACTCAGGAGGCTGATCCATAAAATCATGAGTTCATGGGCTACTTAACTTTTTTTTTTTAAATGACATTTTTATTTCTGAATATTATAGCATTTACTTCTGTTTCTTTTTTTTTTTTTAATTTTATTTTATTGTGAACATACTGTACAGAGGGGTTACAATTACATGGGAGGATAATGCATACATTTCTTACCAAGCATTGCAGCCTCCTCCTTTGTTTACCCTTCACATCCCTTCCCTCCCCCCCCCCCCCCCGCGCACCGATATTGTAAAGCTCGTTTTTGACATGACAACTTGTACTTCTCATTGTTGCAACAGGTCCACCTGAATCCTTAAACAACTTGTTTTTCCCCATCTCCTCCACAAGTTATACTGACATCAAATATAGTGAAAGCGGGGGTTATACTGTGGGGGAGGGACATACAAAGCAACAAAGAAATAATCTTATAAATGCGTTAGAAACACATGCATGAAAGAAACAAAAACATTAAAATACATATCTAAGGGTTCATTTTCCTAACATCACATTATCTGACCTTTTCCGCTTGACTCATACATATACTAGATACTGCATATAAGGGAAACCATGGGACCTTTGGGCCTGGCTTACTTCACTTAATATAATTTTTTCCAAGTTTTTCCATTTCCTAACAAATGGGGCAATGTCATTCTTTCTGATGGAGGCATAGAATTCCATTGTGTATATATACCACATTTTCTTGATCCATTCATCTACTGAAGGGCATCTGGGTTGGTTCCATATCTTAGCTATGGTAAATAATGCTGCAATAAACATAGTTGTGCTGGTAGCTTTAGTGTGGTCTTGTTTGTAAACATTTGAGTAAATGCCCAAAAGTGGGATTGCTGGGTCATAGGCGAGCTCTATGTGAAGTCTTTTGAGGAACCTCCATACTGCTTTCCAAAGTGGTTGAACAAGTTTACATTCCCACCAACAATGAAGTAAGGTTCCCTTCTGTCCACATCCCCTCCAGCATCTGTTGTTGTTAGAGTTCTTGATTTTTGCCATTCTAACTGGAGTGAGGTGTTATCTCAATGTTGTTTTGATTTGCATTTCTTTTATGGCTAGGGATGTTAAGCGTTTCTTCATGTGTCTATTGGCCATCCTTCTTTCTTCTTCAGAGAAGTTTCTCTTTAAGTCTTTAGCCCACTTATTTATTGGGCAGTTGTTTCTTTGAGGATTTGTTGTTGGGGGATTTAATTTTTTGAGTTCCAAGTATATTTTAGATATGAGATCCTTGTCCGTTGTATGGCTCGTGAAGATCTTCTCCCAATCTGTGGGCTTTCTATTGATCTTGCTAGCTATGTCCTTTGCCATGCAGAAGCTCTGCAACTTTATCCAATCCCATTTGTCCAACCTTTCTTTGATTTGTTGTGTTTCCAGGTGTCTATTCAGAAAATTTCGGCCTGAGCCAAGGAGACCTAGGGTTTCTCCTATTCCATCCTGTAATGTTTTCAGAGTGTCTGCTTTGACTTCGAGATCTTTGATCCATTTGGAGTTGATTCTGGTGCAGGGTGATATATAAGGATCTAGCTTTAGTTTTCTACAAGTAGTTAACCAATTTTGCCAGCACCATTTACTGAAGAGGCTGTCTTTCTTCCATTCTATTGTTTTAGCTCCCTTATCGAAGATTAGATGGCTATAGGTCTGTGGGTTCATTTCTGGATTTTCAGTTCTATTCCATTGGTCCTGAGGTCTGTTCTTATGCCAATACCAAGCTGTTTTGATTACTATGGCTTTATAGTAGAGTTTGAAATTTGGTATTGATATTCCTCCAGCAGTGTTCTTTCTGTTGAGGAGCGTTTTTGCTATTCGGGGTCTTTTATTGTTCCATATGAATTTTTGGATTGCCTCTTCTATTTCCTTGAAGAATGAGGTTGGAATTTTGATAGGTATCGTGTACTTAACTTTTTTTAAAAAAGAAAAAAGAAGGATGATTCTGCACTGGGCTAAAGACTTACATTTTATTGAAACTCTATTAGATTCTTAATTATAAAAGACATTTTTACTGAGAAAATGGAGTCAACAGATATTCTCATAGTTCTTCATAAAAGCAAAAACAATCTTTTTATCATTGCTGACAAATGCTTAATATAATAAGTTATAAAATGTACAGAATTTGACCTTGGGCATCAGTTTGATACAGTCAAGGTTTGCCTTATTGACAATATAGAGGGAAAAAAATAATGCTTTTCTTTTTTATATTCTAGTAAAATTGTACATTGTAACAGATCTATGGCTTGTTTTATGGTGTCTCCAAATAGTGTTCACTTAATATCTGTTGGGCTTCCAGAAATTTTCAAAGAATTGGTTTTTCAATATAGAGGAAACTAGACTGTCCCCACAACTGAACAGAATCCTTCCGCAAATGGGTTTGTAGCTATAAAGGCCGTGATGGGAAGGTTACTATGAAAGCTCATCTGCTGCTGTTATGGGAATTATGTCAGTATAATGTGCTGGAAAATTCTTGACCACAGGTCTGTTTGTTCCTCCATGTAAAACTAGTTACTGGACTTTTACATATTATTATTATTGTTGTTGTGGTTAGAATTCATTCTACAAAAGCCACTGTGGACTATCAGAAAGAAGTAATAAGAGTCTTGAGAGAAAACCTCAGAAGAAATCAACAGGACCAAAATACCTCAAGTAAGTAGAAAATGAAGACATTTTCAGATCCTTCCCATTTACTTCAACACACCTGCAGACTTCGAAAACTCCAATGTTATGTGTCATTCTAAGCTCGACTTAATGACCACACTTAAAATTAATGCATTGCAGTATTTTTCTTATTACATATGTTTTAAGTTTTCTCTAACCTCACCTGCTTATGCATTATAGAGTCTTTAAATTCTTTGAGTTTTGAGGCTGAGAATATGGCTTAGTGGTAGAATGCTTGCCTAGCATGCATGAAGCCCTGGGTTCAATTCCTCAGTAACACACAAACAGAAAAGGCCAGAAGTGGCGCTGTGGCTCAAGTGGTAACGTGCTAACCCTGACAAAAAGAAGCTCAGAGACAGTGCCCAGGCCCTGAGTTCAAGCCCCAGGACTGGCAAAAAAGAAGTCTTGAGTTATATTTTCTGCATTATCAGATCTTTACAGATTCCTGAGATATTTTCACTACTATAAATGAATAATTTCACTATCAAGGCAGAACTGCCCTCCCCAATAAAAATCAAGCACATCTTGCTAGACTTTAACAATGTGAAGCTATTAAAGGCAATTAGAGCATAGTAGAAATAAATCTTGTAATTATTTGCTCATAAAACTGTAAGAGTGTTGATAATTACTTAGAAAATTCTTTGAGATGTATTTAGATACTTTTAATAATTCATCATGTAATTTTAGCATATGCAGTCCTCAAACCTATTTTCTCCTATTTCTGCTTCTCCCATTATTTTTATGAGATTACTGAGTAGTATTTGGTGTGTCTAGCTAAAACTCGGTGAAATCTCCACACTGCCCTCACTGGCTGACCAAGTAAAATCCTGGAATCCCTGACTCATAATGTACCTGTGAAGATCAAACCAAAGTTGTTTGTGGGCACACACTGAAAATTCTAAATGCTAAGCAAAATACAAGACAGGATTTGCAAAATCTAAGGTATTATCTGCATATTTCAAAAGAACATAGAGATATTTTCAGCAGTACTGGTAGGACCTGTTCTGCATGACCTTCCTCAGTGTCTGCTGGATGATCTCCACTCCTATCTATAAGACGTCAAGGGAAACTGGACATCAGTGGCTCATTCCTGTAACCCTAGCTAATCAAGAGGCTGAAATCTGAGGATTGTGGTTCAGAGTCAGCCCTGGCAGATAAATTTGCCCAAGCTGTTATCTCCAAATCCACCACCAAAAATGAAGATTAGAGGTGTGGTTCAAGTAGTACAGCACTGACTTTGAGTCAAAAAAAAAGAAAAAAGAGCTCAAAGTCCTGAGTTTAAGCTCTAGTATCAACTCTGGAAAAAAAAAAAAAAGGAAACAAAAGCCAGGCGCTGGTGGCTCACGCCCATAATCCTAGCTACTCAGGAGGCTGAGATCTGAGGATCACGGTTCAAAGCCAACCTGAGCCAACCTGGGCAGGAAAGTCCCTGAGACGCTTAGCTCCAATAAACCACTCAGAAAACAGGAAGTGGCATTGTGGCTCAAGTAATAGAGCACTAGCCTTGAGCTGAAGAACTAAGGGACAGTGCCCAGGCCCAGAGTTCAAGCCCCACAACTGACAAAAAAAAAAGAAAATAAGAAAACTGCAAGGGATAAAAACAATTTTTAAGTGAAATTCTTTATTACAGAATGATAAAAATAATTACTCTTGATTCATGGGTTACTTTTAAGTAACCTACAGATAACCTTTAAATGAAATCCTCAGGATGGGAATTGTTTAGATTTGGCTTTTTTCAAGCTGGTCCTGTGCTTGAACTCAGGGTCTGGGCCCTGTACCTGAGCCTCTGTGCCAAGGCGATGCTCTACCACTTAAACCACAGCACCACTGACAGTTTTTTTCTGAGTAGTTTATTGGAGATTAGAGTCTCACAGACTTTCCAGCCCAGGCTGACTTTGAATTTCAGTCCTTATATTTCAGCCTCCTGAGTAGTTAGGATTATAAGCATAAGTCACCAGCTTGACTTTTATTTTTTGTTATTATTAGAATATTTGCATACATATAATGAGTCATATAAGTGTTATAACCCAATTACAAAGAACTGATTTATGTTTCATATACACAATATATACACAACCTGAAACCAATTTTATGATAATCATATGACATAATAATCAGGTATACACAGTGAGCCATTGGAAAGCAAAGGTGCACTATATTAGCCACCCAGGTAAACAGTCCCAAGTTTCCCACGTGTGTGATCTCTCTGCTCAAAACCTTTTCAATATCTGAGCATTTCAGATTTACCTATATTGTACCTGAATTCTACCTCTCCTTTATGAAATACTGATGTGGTTGACCTAATGTGTTATTACACTAACACACAGCTCACATTTTTATGCAGTTTTACCTGCAGTCTGAGGAACAGTTTCTTGCATCATTTTCATACAAGAATAATTACTAACACTTGCTTCCCTGTCATTCAGATGTGTATATTGAGTACTTAAACCGTACTAGCTGACTGGGCTGGAATTCATGTATGCTCTGCGAAAGCCAGCGCTGGGAATGAGCATGGCTGGGGAGCAGGAACCAACTAGATAGCCCTCACTGGGGTGACTGCTGTTATTGTGGTCAGGGTGGAAGATGGTGAGCCAGATAGCTTAATGGGATTGGTTAAGGTGAGCACTAATTATACTTATAATCCTAGCTCCTACAGAGGCTGAGATCTAAGGATCAAGGATCAAAGCCAGCCTGTGCAGACAAATCTTCAAGACTGTGAGGTCAAATTAAAAGCTGAAGCTGGAGACCTGGTTCAAGTGATTGAGTGTTAGCCCTGAGTGGAAAACATTCAAGCCAGGGATAATGCTAGAGGGAATCTGTTGCTAGATAATGAGGTTCTCACATGTGTGTGCATTTGCCTCCCATAGTGGTATCAGAACACACTCACTCTCAGCCCCCAAGTAAACCGTTGACCTGTGGAGGCGGCAGTGGCATTATACAAAGCACCAAAGCTCTTATTTTGAAAAGTGAATATATAAGGCAAGAGAAGGAAATTTCTAAGCTAAAGCAGCAAAATGAGCAGCTAATAAAGCAAAACAGAGAACTGTTAAGGTAAGACCTGCCCCCTACCTCTTGTACGTGTACTGTCCCCCGGTCCCCAAGCGCAGGCCCTGCCCCTCCTGTTCCAGTGCTGTGCTGTGCTAATACTGGGGGTGGGGTTATACGTACAAACTTGGTGTACTTAGAAACTCATCACTGTTACTGGGCAAGCAATTTTTAGAGTTCATGTGATATGTCTTTTTTAAAAAGAATAATAATATGGGAGCACCACTACAGATGTTAGCTGTTTATTATCTGACCTATTTTTGATGGAGCCAACAACCAGGAAATAGAGGCCTTTGAAGGCACAGCTGAGATAACCCACAAGTCTAGATCCACAGATAATGAGGCTCTTACTCAGTGGACAGCTAACTCCTAGGTCCATTAACTAGCCTATTTACTTTACAAACAAATGTAATAAATTTACTTGTGTGGTTTCTTCCACTGTGGAAGATTAGAGTATCTAAAAACAATACAGTAGAAGAAAACCAAGCATTAAATAATTTTCAAATAAATAGTTCTTTACAAACTCAAAAACCCAGGCTTACACGCTTATGCCTGTAATCCCAGTATTCACATGGTCGAAGCAAGAAGATCAAAAGTTTGAGGCCAGCCTGGACTGTATAGTGAGAATATCTCAAAAAGAGAGGCAGGGGAGGGAGGAAGAGAGTTAAACTAGAGAAACTTTTTAAGATGTTATGAAAAGGAAGTCTGAACTTATGTGGAAGTTGGGCGAGAGTCATAACCAAACACTAAAATACAGTACATCTGGAACAGTATTAGGAATTAATCTAGATGAAGAAGTACAACATCCTTTGTAAAGTTCATAAAAGACTCATCCATAAGACTAATCTATTGAATTGTTGCAGCAGTATCAGTACATAAACCATTCTGGATGATAAAAATTCACCTGAAAATCCAGTGTCACAATTTCATATCCACAGTGTTATATAGACCCAATCTCACTTTCTGAACTATGAAAATAGTTCAAACCTGAAAACATTTTATTAAAATGTAAATGTGAGGAAATGGTAACTTTCATGTTTTGTATACTTTAGGAGAGCTTTTTTTAAAAACATATTTTTATGTGACTACGTTTAAGAATTAGGCAGTCTAATGATATCCTTTTTTTCCTTTATACTTAAGCAGTAATCATCATCTTTCTGATGAAGTCAAAATTTGGAAGGAAAGAACCCCTAAGAGAGCAGCTCAGCAAGAAGTGACATGTGAGAATTCTTCAAAGTCTCCTAAAGTAACGGGAACAGATTCTAAAAAGAGACAGAACGTGTCATCCCATTGCAAGGAGTTGAATGTACAAGATGCTGTGCCAAAGGAGTTGCCACATTCCTGGTTCTTCGATAACCGATCAAAGACTTTCCCAGGACCTCATCCAGTTCACTATTTTGATAACTCGGGTTTAGGCCTTTGCCCAGGTAGGTGAATGTACAGGTTACCTGGAAATACATAGATCGCAACTGGAACTTCTAAATGTTTGATACCAAAGGTCAAGTTTAGACAAGAGATTTGGTCTCATATGAGAAAGTCAGCTCTTCTGAGGCTTGGGACTAAAGAGCTGTCAGGTTTTACCCCATTGCCTCAAAACTTCAGTGTCATGAACTCTTGCTCCTATTGTTAAGTGGTTACTTTTTACCACTGGGGTGACATTTTCAAAATTTATAACTCATTCTCTTCCTTAGCACAGCTTAAAATCTCTCCAAGTCTTCTAGCTGCTCTCAGGACAAGGCACAATTCATTTGTACAATTTTTAAAAGTCCCACATACCTAACTCTTCACCCACCTATGGAAATCTGTACTTAAGAAGGTTCTTGAAATGTTCACTACAGTACATACAGTAGTGGCCCACCTTTATCCATGGGGCTTTCATTCGAAGGCCTGTGTAGATGCTTGAAATCCTGGATAGTATAGGATTCTCTATGTGCTTCTTTTTCCTATGCATACTTACTTTTAATCAATTTTGACCTTTCCATTTAAAAGGAGCAATGTATGGCATCCCTTTGGTATAAAGATGGCCAGCCTGCCTGCTTTTAAGGCTGTGGTGCTATTACTAAGTAAGACAGGGTTGCCACACACAAGCACTCCAATACTAGATAGCCATTGGGATGCCGAGATGCTGCTATGCACACATCCGGTGTGAACACAAAAAAACAAGCAATGATGCATGTCCAGGGCAGGGCAAAGCAAGCTTCCATCACTACTCATGGTGGCATACCATTTAAAACTTTAATTTTTATTTCTGGAGGTTTCTAGTTAATACAATTGGATTATAGTTGTGCACAGGTAACTGAATCCACGGAGAGTAAACCTTGGATAACAGGTGATTACTATATTTGTCTGGTATAGCACACCATTTTGTTTCCTAAAAAAATGGGCTAGATGAGAATCAAACTTAGTTCATGTTTAATTCTCTCACATTAAGTAGCCTAGATGAAACTTTCTCACCTCTTGGCTTTATGTATTCTACAGTTTTCCTAACAGTTCTGTTTATGGCACAGTGAAGAATAAACTTCTTTCTTTTTTTTTATTTGGTTCCAATAAAGGAGCTTGAACTCAGGGCCTGGGAGATGTCCCTGAGCTTTTTTCTTCAAGGCTGGCATTCTACCACTTGAGCCACAGCTCCACTTCTGGTTTTAGGGGCGGTTAATTAGAAATAAGAGTCCTATAGACTTCCCTGCCTGAACTGGCTTCAATTGTGATTCTCAGATCTCAGCCTCCTGAGAAGCTAGGATTACAGGCGTGAGCCACCTGTGCCCAGCCACCTTTTTAATTACCAAATGCAGTGGACCACATTACCATTTCCCATTTCTGTGTCCCTTCTGTGCCCAAGACCTTTCTTCCAAATGTGATTGATACCTTTCTAATAGGATTTGTTTTTATTTTATTTTCAGAAGAACAAACTGAAGGAGCAGAGAATGTGGATCCTCAGCCACGGCCTTGGCACACCTCTTCAGGAAAAGATGAACCTGAATGCAAAATCCAGTAGGCCCTCCATCATTCTCCCATCTCTGGAGGCCCAGCACGCCTCCTTCAGAAAGGACCTTCTGTGCCTCCCCAGCGCGACTTAATTTTAGTTTAATTTTCACTTTGCCTCTCGAGGAAAGATGAAGGAACAAGATAGTAATTTATTCTAGTAATTTGCAGTGGTGATAACAGTGCAAATGCATGTGGTAATACTTTTAAACATTGAACTTTATATTTATTTATATATATACAATAAAGAAGAAAGTTATTGAAGGAAATTTCCTGGCTTTCCATGTAGTCATAAAGTCTACCACTTGAGCCACAGCGCCACTTCCGGCTTTCTTTTTGCTTATGTGGTGCTGAGGAATTGAACCCAGGGCCTCATTCAGACAAGGCAAGTGCTCGTCCACTGAGCCACCTTCCCAGCCCCAAAGTCTATATTTTTAATTTGGAATTATGTATGTAGGGCTTAGAAGTAATTCTAAAACATAGCACATAAGTCAGTAACATTTATTGACAAAGTTGTAACTATGTTTTTAGAACCTTAAACATTCAATAAATGGTTAGCCAGTTGGTTCTGAATTGCAGCTCCATGTGGTATTTCTGGGGGTTTTGATGGGTATTCTTTTTTTTTTTTGGATCCGGTCGTGGGGCCTGAACTCTGGGCCTGGGCGCTGCCCCTCAGCTCTTCAGATCAAGGCTAGCGCTCTACCACTTGAGCCACAGCGCCACTTCCGGCTTTTTTCTTTTTGCTTATGTGGTACTGAGGAATCGAACCCAGCGCCTCAGACATGCAATGCAAGCGCTCTACCACTGAGCCACCTTCCCAGCCCTTTTGATGGGTATTCTATTCAGGACTTGGCTGTGAAAAATACACACATACTTTCTGGGTTTCAGTACTAGATTTTGTTTTTGTTTTTTTAGGTGGTATTTCTGGAGGGAAAAGCTTCTAGTAAGTAATACTTTTCATTTTCATTAGATTCTAAGAACTTTTGGATTTCCTTCCCATTTCTTCAGTGACCCATTCATCATTCAGCAATACATTGTTCAGTCTCCATGTATTTGAATATTTTCCATAGTTGTTTTTACTGTTGAATTCTAGTTTTATTCCATAGGATCTGATCCAATTCAGGGAGTTATTTCAATTTGCTTATATTTTCTAAGTCTATGTTCACGATCTATTTTAGGTCATCTTGAACATAATAGATCACCAATATGATCAATTTTAAGAGGAAGTTGTGCAACTGTTGAAAACAGTGTGTATTGTGTGATGTACAATGGTATCAAATGAGCTGGAGTGTTTGGGTAGGGGAGGGCTGTCTCCCACCCACCCAGCAGTCAACACTTGGAGCCAGGCTCAGGCCCTGGAGACTGAGTACTTAGCTTAGAGCACTCAAACTTTGTTGCTACCCTAACCTTAGGCAATGGGAGTCATTTCTGATCTAGGAGGTTGGAACTTGGGACATCTCCAGTGCCCTTACATTCTCTGCCAGGAGTTTTCAGCCTCTCCTCAGCAGACTCCTAAAACAGCTCTGTCTAGCTTAGACAAGAGAGGCAAGACTTAAGTATACCTGGATGAGTTTTATGTCATCTTAAGAACTGAGAACTTAAGATTTAAGAATTTAAGAGTTCTAGGTGAACTCATATGTGGACCTAGTTTTCTGAGATGCTATAGTCTTTTACTAAAGAACTAAGACAGGGATGTTGGCTCTTACCTGTAATTCTAGCTACTAAGGAGACAGATTGGGAGGATCATGCTTCAAAACTCTGACATGCCTGTCATCCCAGCTACACAGGAGACATAAATATGAAGATCACAGACTAGGCCACTCAAGGCATAAATTCAAGACCCTATTCATAGACTAGTGAAGGTGAAGGAACTGAGGACATAGCTTAAATGTAGAGTATTTGCCTGGCAAGTGCAAATTCCTGAGTTAAACACAAGCTTAAAACATGCACAAGTTTAAAACATGCACAAATTTAAAACTACTGTGTTGGGAAGGATCTGACATTACTGCCCAACAGTCCTAATGAGTTTGCTTCTTTTAATGCACTGTTACTCTGATAAAGGCCCTTCTCTCTTCTTGGGAAAAGGCTGAGGGGAAAAAATATTAAGTTTCTCATACTGTAATGGTGTCCTTCCTCAAGTTTGGGGTTTATAAAATGACTGGAGTCTGGAAATTCATTAAGCGGCTGTGCTTCTGTTTCTATTATTTGGGTTCTATTTTTGCTCACCTGGAAGTTTTCTATATGTACAGCTCAAATTACAATGTAGTAGGCATCCTATCAATTTCATTTCTAGAAAACACCATGATTAGTCAATGACAAGACACAGGTTGGCACAAGTAAACTTACTGGGAACTGCTGACTTCTGCACCAAGAAGTACCACTATCCATGGTATAGTGTTACTCAGGACAATGGTGGAGCAGGATGTTTGGAAAAGTGTACACAAATAGTGCTACACCTGCTCTCTAACCTGGCTATCACCTTATGACTTGTAGCTAACAGTTCAATTGAGTTCCACAAGAGGGCAGCAGATACACATCCAAAATACGTGGCTGAAGCCACTTATTTTAAAAAAAAAAAAAAACTGAAGAAATACTATACAAAGAATCTGAACTACAATCCCAGCATGCACTGCTGAGTGCCTGACTTGCTTCTGCACAAAGATCTAAGTCTGTTTCTCCTGCGGAGACCTGAGGACACCATTACTCTTCTCCAAAGTAAGATTTCCTGGTAGTTTGTTTTCCCAAAACTTTGGACTGGGGCAAACAGATGCTTAATGTTTAATGTTTAAAATGTTATTTGTTCTGCACTTTATTTCAAGATCAGTTTTAGCAGTTAGATGATGTAACAGGTCTTGGTTTAGATTTTTTCCCAAGTCTTTCAGAGTAGCCAGAGGAAAAGTAGTTTAGCAGTATCTGTGCTAGGTAAACATTTGTCTTTCTGGTTCATGAAAATATTTAGAGTACCTGAAAATGTTGTGCTGATGTCTCTTTCACTGGAACATTTTGGGGGAAAATACTTAAAGGAAGAAAGTCCACATGCCTAGTGTTCCTACTGAATTTACTAAGAATTGACTTTAAAATGTCATTTCTGGTCAACTTTGCACAAATTTACCCAAAGAAATCTCTTGGTTTGAGAATACAGTATATCTGTGCTGCTCCCAAAAAACAAATGACCAGCTCAAAGGAGGCTTTCAAAGTGTGCCAATGGGGTGCTTTGTGCTTCCACAGATTCTCAGCAGATGCAACTGGGCAAGTCATCAGTTCTTTTTACTGGCACTGGGGAGTTCTTTTTACTGGCACTGGGGCTTGAATTCAGAGCCTGTGTGCATTCTCTAGGCT
Source organism: Dipodomys spectabilis (assembly GCF_019054845.1). Taxonomy (NCBI): domain Eukaryota; kingdom Metazoa; phylum Chordata; class Mammalia; order Rodentia; family Heteromyidae; genus Dipodomys; species Dipodomys spectabilis. Next base: position 5,703,219 of record NW_024870974.1, read on the forward strand.
TTTTCACTCAAGGCTCTCTTTTTTTTTTTTGTCGGCCGTGGGGCTTGAACTCTGGGCCTGGGCGCTGTCCCTCAGCTCTTCAGCTCAAGGCGAGCGCTCTACCACTTGAGCTACAGCGCCACTTCCGGTTTTCTGGTGGTTTATTGGAGATAGGAGTCTCACGGTCTCTCCTGCCCGGGCTGGCTTGGAACCGCGATCCTCAGATCTCAGCCTCCTGAGTAGCTAGGATTACAGGCGTGAGCCACCAGCGCCCGGCTTTCAAGGCTGTCTCTCTACCACTTGATCCATACATACCTCCATTTCTAGCTTTTGGCTGGCTAATTGCAGATAAGAGTCCCACAGAGTTTCCTGCCCAGCCTGGCTTTGAACCTTGTTCCTTATAGCTCAGCCTTCTGAGCAGCTGCGGTTACAGGTGTGAGCCATTGACATTGGCTGGGTCATCAATTCTTGAAGAAAGTGTTGACCTATGCCCTTAAGGAGCATGAGTCCCTGTCACCAGTGCAGGTACCTTAAATAACAACCGCTCTCCATAGGTCACACTCAGTACTGGGGGAGGGCAAAGACGATAGTAGTGGTTCTCTAAAACATAAGTTGAACTTCCTTCTTAACGGTTACCATGTTTGAAGTGAAATTTTGGGTAAGAGGAGAGAAAAAAAAAAACCTCAAATTGTTTGTATCAGACAATGTAGAAGCTAGTTCCTTGGGGAGCGTGTGCTTGCTAGGCAGAAGCTCTACCACTTGAGCCAATCCCCGCAACCATTTCTGCTCTGTTGTATTTTCCAGGTGAGGTCTGTAGATTATTGCCCAAGATGGCCTCAGCTTTGATCCTCCCATCTCTGCCTCCGGTATCGCTGGGTTTAGAGATGTACTGCACTGCACTTTAACTAGTTCTTAGTATTATTGTGTCCTGAGGGGAGTAGACTCCAAGGTAGACGTACGTAGGCATGGATTGTATTAAGGGGAAATGCTGGGGTGGGAGGAAATGCAGATGAAACTAGGTAAAGCTGGGAGAGCCATCAGCTTGTGAGGGAGAGAGGAGGAGCCTGGCTGGAAGCAGCTTCCTGCCGGTTGTGCAGTTGGTCTCACAGGGTGGCCGGAGACTTCCACAAGAGTCAGCCCTGGAGCTGCTGCGTCTGCCTTCGTCTCAGAATGGCCCTAGAACAAACTCCACCTCATAAGCAGTCATCTCCGCTAGTCCAAGGCTTTGAGGTGCAGGCTCTGGTGCATGAAACGGGAACTGAGAGCCCTGCGAGGAGTGCAGCCCCAGACTTCAGCAGATGGCCTGGTGGGAAGCCCGACTGCAAACGCACGGGAACACAGTCTCTCAGCTGAGCCTCACTGGTGCCCAGACTCTCCTGTGAAACACGTCTCACATGTGGAGCAAGTGGTGGAGGGTTGGAAGGACTGGGACACTGGGTATATGAAAAAGAAAGAGAGAGAGAACCTGAGAGAGAGGGGAGGAAGGAAGGAAGGAAAGGAAGGAGGGAGGGAGGGAAGCAGGGAGAGAGGGAGGATTTGCATGGCTGAAGAGAACAGAGATACGTTTAAGAAGAAAGCAGCAGACACAAGCCTGAAGGCAAGGCTCCTTTTCCTTTATCCCACAGTTGAGTGGCAGTGACTGAAGGCTACTCGTGTGCTGCCAGAAGGTTTCACTGAATACCCTTCTCACTCACTCCAGACTCCCCTGCTTTTCATTTTATTTTATTTATTTTCATTTTATTTTATTTATTTCTTGTGTTCTAGGGCTTGAACTCAGGGCCTGGGCACTGTCCCTTAGCTTTTATTTTGCTCAAAGCTGGTACTCTACCACTTGAGACACCGCTCAATTGAGTTCTCAATTGGGGATAGGAGTCTCAGGGCTTTCCTTCCCAAGCTAGCTTCAAACCTGGATCTTCAGAGAGCAGTATCCTGAGAAACTAGCGTTAGGGCTGTGAGTCACTAGTGCCCAGCCTGCTTTTCATTTCCTAATGGGTGGAAAGCAAGATTCTCAAGTTGCTCTCCTCCTACAGAGATGAGGATCTGAGGGCGTCCTTGAATGGAAAACTGTGGAAGGCCATGGCTTTGCTCCCTCTTTGCTTTTTTTCCTGAAATACGGACATGACTGTGTTTGGCCTAAGCAACTTTGTGAGTGGTGGTGAAGCTGAAGAGACAAGAATGGCAGAGCAGAGCAGAGGAGGGCCTATGCTGATGTCGTTTGACTCTCGCATTGCCAGCTCACTATTGTATAGTCTAAGCCTTTGTGGATAGCTCATGCACTCTGAATTTTCCCAGTGTCAGACTTTCTCAGTCTTCCCTTTTAGAAATTACTGCTACTAGGCACTGGTGACTCCCAGCATGCATTGATGAGCACCTGATTTGCATCTGCATAAAGATCTCCAATCTGTTACTGAGATTCTGTACATCCTAGCTACTCAGGAGGCTGTGATCTGAGGATCAAGATTTGAATCTAGCAGGAGCAGATAAACCCATGAGACTCTAATCTCTAATTAACAACCAAAATGCCAAAAGTCGATATTTGACTTAAGTAGTGGAGCACTAGTCAGAATAAAGGCTGAAGACAGCACAAGGCCCTGAGTTCAAGATCTGATACTGCAAAGATAAATAAATAAATAGTGCTTCTATGGATTAAAGTGTTGCTGTTGCCTGTGTAACTTTAAAAGAGGATCAGGAACAATGTCGGGTGGATGAGAAGTTAATTTGAAGCCAGGCTCCAATGGCTCATGCCTGTAATCCTAGCTACTCAGGAGGCTGACATGTGAGGATCATGGATCAAATCCAGGCAGGGCAAGAAAGTAGACTCTTTTTTAATTGTCTTTGAGACTCTTATCTCCAATAAATTGCCAAAAAAAAAAGCTGGGATGGCACTGTGGCTCAAGTGATAGAGCACCAGCCTTGAGCCAAAAAGCTCAAGGACAGCATCCTGGCTCTGACACTGATGGTCTCTGTGACCTTGAGCAGGAAGGGTTCTCATCTGGGACATGATTTGATCGTTTTTCATGCCTATTGTTCAATTAATCTTTGAGGCCAGCAATGAAATCTTTTCAAAGGCCGAGAAAAACTGATGATGCAAAACTCAACAATAGCTGATAGAAGAGAAAGCAAGAAGCAGCCCCCTCCCCCAGTAAGGACTCATGAGGCCCTGGTGGTATTTTCTGGCCTGAGAGGGAGGGCAAGGCGGTGGGGACTCTGTACGTGCTCTTCCATCAGCAGAGGCTGACAAGAACGAGGAGGGTGAAGTCCAATGTCAGCCTCCAGTCAGCACTTCAGTGGCTTCCACTACAAGCTGTTGATAAATTATACAGGTCTCTAGACATTGGCACAGTGAGACCAAAGGAGGATATGCACAGGAGCAGACCACAGCGGCGCAACAGCTATGTGCATATAATCATATAAAGTCGTATTTTATGAAATGAACTCCAAGAAAGGGAAATCAGAGATTATTTTTTGCTGCTGCTGTTTTTGGTTGTCTTTTCCTTTTGTCTTATTTGTTCATTTGTCTTTGGGAGGGTAAGGGGGGAGCACAGAAATGGAGAGACAAAGGATGAATAAATACAGCAGTTGTGCTCACTAGACACCATGTAGAAAAATGAACTGTACAACTTGTGGGTGGGGATGGGAGGGAAAAACTGGGAGAGAGCAAGGGAAGGGGTGTCATTGTCCAAAAAGAAATGTACTCATTATCTGACTTAGGTAACTGGAACCCCTCTGTACATCACCTCTACAATAACAATAAAATATCCATTTTAAAGTTTTAGATACACAAAAGCTATGTACCTAGAGTAAGCACCCCTGGACAATCCAGTGGTGGGACTATTCTTAGAGTGATGAAGTCTTCACATTCTTTATTTTTCTTTTTTTCTTTTCTTTTTTTGTGTGTGTCAGTCATGGGGCCCGAACTCTGGGCCTGGGCGCTGTCCCTCAGCTCTTCAGCTCAAGGCTAACGCTCTACCACTTGAGCCACAGTGCCACTTTTGGCTTTTTTTGCTTATGTGGTGCTGAGGAGTCATTTGAGCCACAGTACCACTTTTGGCTTTTTTTTGCTTATGTGGTGCTGAGGAATCGAACCCAGGGCCTCATGCATGCAAGGCAAGCATTCTACCACTGAGCCACCTTCCCAGCCCCATCTTCACATTCTTAAAGGAGCCTGTTGAGCTGTTCATTCCAGATGTTGACACCAGCACCAGATGGTATTCTAGTTACAGTGTTAAGTGTTAACTGTGCATGTCTTTAGATTCACGTGCAGGTCCCCTCATGGGTCGACTAGATGGAAAAGTTATCATCCTGACTGCGGCTGCTCAGGGGATTGGCCAGGCAGCTGCCTTAGTAAGTTCCTGTCTCTTGTTGCTTACTTACTCATTTTGGAAAGGAGTAAATTATGTAGGCTGATGTCATGGTTTTCTCAATTCAGCATCTCCTTCTCTCTCTCTCTCTTTCCCCTTGTCACCTTCTCTCAGTGTTTGTCTCTCTCCCTCCTTTTTTTTTTTTTTGGTCAGTCGTGGGACCTGAACTCTGGGCCTGGGCACTGTCCCTCAGCTCTTCAACTCAAGGCTAGTGCTCTACCCCTTGAGCCACAGCACCACTTCCGGCTTTTTCTGCTTATGTGGTGCTGAGGAATCGAACCTAGGGCCTCGTGCATGCAAGGCAAGCACTCTACCACTGAGCCACCTTCCCAAACATGCTAAGTGTATGCTCTTACCCCTCAGCATACTTCTGTTGTCTTCAGTTACAAAGGAAAAACTTCTATTCCTGATGCAGATGAAGGAATGAATGTCTCACACGGTGTTCTGTGACATCCCAGATAACCTTTGGCTCTCAGTAACACATGTTTCTGCCCCAGTTTCTCTGCCCCATAATACATTTATTGTAGAGGCCTTCAAAAAGATACGTAGCTTTCTGGAATGAGGTCAGCTCAGAAGGAGAACTGACTTCAATTTCTCCCACCTCTTGCCCCCACCTAAGTTAGTAATACATCTTAAAATAATGACAGCACATTTGTAGAAGTAGAAAATGACCTATCTTTCTCTTGTTTGAAGTTAGTCATCTGTGCACAGATGAAATCTGGACTCCCCTCCCAAAATAGTAGTGTTTTGAGGTGTTCAAACCAGAGTTATTTGTTTGTTTGTTTGTTTATTGGTGACAGGACTGGGGTTTGAACTCCGAGTTTGGACACTGTCTTTTAGCTTTTTGGGTCAAGGCTGGTGTTCTATCACTTGAGCCACAAGCTACACTTCCAGCATGTTGGTGGTTCATTGGAGATAAGATCTTCACAGACTCTTCTGCCCTGGCTGGCTTCAAACTGTGATCTTTAGATGGCAGCCTCCTGAATAGCTAGGATTACAGGCATGATCACAGGCACCTGACTACATTCAAGTTTTCAAAAACACTGTTTTGTGTGATATTAAAGGGACAAAGATGTCAAGTACAATATATGCCATGTTCTAAAAAAAAAAAGTGATACAAGTAATAATCACAGGAGGAAGGGAGACGTGAGCACAGAGTGTATGAAATTCCACCCACTTTCTTTGTACAATTACAATGAAAATAAGGTAAAAGAGAGAGACCAAATGATTTCCATTTGTGACAGCCGTTTACTCATTTACACAAAGGGCTTGTTTGTGTCTGCAGGCTTTCGCTAAAGAAGGAGCCAAAGTCATAGCAACAGATATCAATGAGGCCAAACTTCAGGAGCTGGAAAAGTACCCAGGTAAGCAGCTGGGCAGCCTGACCTGGGGTCAGAGTCTGCAGCGTATTAGAAAGGAGTTATACTCACGTGCTGAAAGAAAACCCTATACCCGCTCAGCAGTACAGACCTGCTTTGCTTACTTTTGGACTCTTTGATATTAAATCTATGATTCTTGGAGCTCACAACAGACAAAAATAGGTGTGCTTAAATGTCTGAGAAATCTAAGAGATGTATTATCAAAATTGCATTGGACAATTTGTGGAGGGATTTAGTTTCTAGTTACAAAGTCATGAGTGAAAATATCAGCTGTTCTGTTAACTATTAATGGGAGAGGGTTCATGTTTGGCTTTGTGTTTATGCATGCTTGTCCTGGGACTTGAACTCAGGGCACTGTCCCTGAGCTTTTCTGATCAAGGCAACTTACTGCTCTACCACTTGACCCACAGCTCCACTTCTTTAATGAGATCTTTCATTCCTGTCTGTTCTGTTCCTTCCTTTTTCTGGGGCAGTGTTGTTCAATAGTAACATATTATGCATCGCACATATATTCATAGATGTTCTAATAGTCATATCACAATGTAAAATACAGGTGGAAATTAATTTAAATAATATATAATGCGGTATATATGACATCTCAACATGTATTCAATATTAAAAATTATGAATGGAATGGGTTTTTTTCTTTTTATTTGTTTTATTTATTTTTTTAGATAGGATCTTACTTTATAGCCATAGCTAGCCTGAATTTACTATTCTCCATTCTCTGCCTCCTGAGTGCTAGAATTACAGCCACTCACCACCATGCCTAGAACTTGTAGATGGTTTTGTTGTGGATTTGTTTTGAGTTGTTTGGGGTTTTTCGTTGTTGTTTTAGCATTGTGGAACCCAGGACTTGCTAAGTGCTCTACCACGGAGCCATACTCCCAGCTCTAGCTCGGTGGATGATTTTGTTTTGATGATTTTTTTTTGCCAGAAGTAGAACTTGAACTCAGGACCATGAACTTGCTAAGCAACTTCCCAGACACATCCCCAGCCTCTTTCTGATTTAATTATTTTTTTTACAGATAAGGTCTTCTGATTTTGCCTAGGGCTGGTCTTAAGACTTTTACCCACCTCGTATGCCTCCTTTTGTGAAAGTATTACCCCGGTCAAGCTAACTAACAAATCCCCTCACTTCCTGTAGTCATCTGCTTGCGTGTGTTGAGAATACTTAAAAGCTGCAGTTAGCTCATTGCAAGTGTCAGATGCAACATATATTAACCATAGCTCATCATGCTCTACAATGGATCTTCAAACCTATACATAAGGACAAGATTGCACCCTGTGGCTTTCGTCTCCAAATTTTCCTGAGTCTCTGAATTGAGGTATATTTTGACACTACTGTACTTTTCAGTCAAGGCTAGCTATAGGTTTGTTTTGGTTTTACTTTTGCTTTATCAGTGCTGGTCCTGGGCTTGAACTCAGAGCCCAGGTGTTGTCCCTGAGCTCTTTTGCTAAAGGCTAACATTCTACCACTTCAGTCATAGCTCCACTTCCAGATTCTATTTTATTTTATTGTCAGTCGTGGGGCTTGAACTCTGGGCCTGATCATTGTCCCTGAGCTCTTCAGCTCAAGGCGAGAACTCTACCACTTGAGCTACAGCACCACTTCCAGTTTTCTGGTCATTTATTGGAGATAAGAGTCTCACAAACTTTCCTGCTTGGTCTGGCTTTGAACCATGATCCTCAGATCTCAGCCTCCTGAGTAGCTAGGATTACAGGCCTGAGCCACCAGCGCCCGGCTGACTTCCAGGGTTTTTTTTAAGTGGTTAATTGGAGATAAAAGTCTTATGGACTTTGAATCCTGATTCTCACATCTCAACTTCCTGAGTGGCTAGAATTACAGGTGTGAGCCGCTGGCACCCAGCTTGCTAGCTGTGTTTTAAATGCTCACCTGCCCCTTGTGGTTGAGCTATGGCCTGAAGGCACATACTACACTGAAATCACACACCACAATGGGAAACCTGTGATTTGCCAGGTCATTTAGGGGCCCCACCATGTCCCACAGTACACTGGACGTCACTACAGCACAGAGGACTTCAACCGCAGTGACCCTGAAAGAAATCAGAGCAGAGCAAAAAAACCTGCTTGAAAGTTACCTGGCCCAGCAAAGTAGGACAGGTTACGTGGTCAGGCGAGCTTTAGTCCCTTCAGTGAACCAAACAATTTAGAATGTATTGAATTACAATTCCAAGAAATTGAAGGAAAGTTATTCTACTAGGAAATCACGAAGGAAAGAAGTCTTTCTAAAATAAAATTTCAGCAGGGTGCTGGTGGCTCATGTCTGTAATCCTAGCTACCCAGTAGACTGAGATCTGAGGATTGAGGTTCAAAGCCAGCTCAAGAAAGAAAGACTATGTGACTCTAATCTCCAGTTCACCAGAATAAATCCAGAAGTAGAGCTGTGGCTTAAATGGTAGAGCACCAGTCTTGAACAAAATGTTTAAGAGACAGTGCCCGGGGGGGCCCTGAGTTCAAGCCCCTGTACTGGCGTGAGCGCACACACACACACACACACACACACACACACACACACACACACACACACACACACACACACACACACACACACACACACACACACATCTACAAGACTGTAAAAACCCTAAAGATAGCCAGCAGTGTTAAACAGCCCGGCTAGATTTCATGTTCTCCATATGATGAATCTCAAAAACAACTAAATCTTCAAAAGGAAATATGTTTTTATAGCCATAATAATGTCTTTTATTCTTTAGGTATTCAAATCCGTGTGCTGGATGTCACAAAAAAGAAACAAATTGACCAGTTTGCCAGTGAAGTTGAAAGAGTTGATGTTCTCTTTAATGTTGCTGGGTAATTTATGACATTTAATTTCTCTTTACTTCAGAAAGTTTTCTATGACTTTGTTAAGTGAACTTGAGGGCTTGGAAGGTGGCTCAGTGGTAGAGTGCTTGCCTTGCATGCATGAGGCCCTGGGTTCAATTCCTCAACACCACATAAGCAGGAGAAGCCAGAAGTGGCAATGTAGCTCAAGTGGTAGAGTATTAGCCCTGAGCTGAAGAGCTGAGGGACAGCGCCCAGGCCGAGTTCAGGCCCCACAACCAACCAGGGGAAAAAAAAAAAAAAAAAAAAGAACTTTGAGCCAGGTGCCAGTAACTCATGCCTGCAATTCTAGCTACTCAGGAAGCTAAGATCTGAGGATCAAGGTTTGAAGCCAACCCAGGAAGTCTATCAGACTCTTAGCTCCAATTAACTAGCAAAAAGCCAGAAATGGAGCTTTGGCTCAAGAGGTAGAGTGTCAATTGTGAGCAAAAAAGCTAAAGGAAAACACAAAGCCCTGAATTCAAGCCTCATAACTTTGATACTATGGTAAAGTTATTCATTGTGGAGCATGACATTGAGACATAAAGCTAGATAAGTGAAACAGCACAAAGGTTGACAGAAACTTGAGGTTTAAAGGTAGTCAATGTCTACAAAAGACACTGGGTATTGACCCAAGTTGGGTCATGTGCTCCACCATATGGAAACTCAAGCAAAGCAAGGCCTTCTGATTCTGTTTCCATATCTGATTCTTCACACAAAAGAATATCCATAGAGATGACAAAACCATCAAAGCTAGCCTGTATCCTCTATTAAATTGTCTGCAGAGAAGAAGATATAAAAATATAGCATCTGCTTCTGGACATTCTGATTGTAGCAACCAACTGTACTTAGTCAATAAAAACCCGGTGTTTAGAAAGCTTGCTGGTAAAGCCGGGCACTGGTAGCTCATGCCTGTAATCCTAGCTACTCAGGAGGCTGAGATCTGAGGATCACAGTTCAAAGCCAGCCTGGGCAGGAAAAAGTCTGTGCAAACTCTTATCTCCTATAAAGCACCAGAAAAGGGCTGGGAAGGTGACTCAGTGGTAGAGTGCTTGCCTTGCATGCCTAAGGCCCTGGGTTCGATTCCTCAGCACCACATAAGCAAAAAGAAAAAAGCCGGAAGTGGTGCTGCAGCTCAAGTGGTAGAGCGCTAACCTTGAGCTGAAGAGCTGAGGGACAGCACTCAGGCCCAGAGTACAGGCCCCACGACCAGACCCAAAAAAAAACATAAAGCACCAGAAAACAGAAAGTGTCACTATGAACACTTTGGGGATAGTTATTTGTCATTTTGATTTTCATAGACATGGCCACTTGATGGCAGTGTTGCTTTTGAAAATAGTCATTTGCTGACAGCTTTTAATGACATTGAAGTCTATAGAGCTGCCTACATTTGACCACCCCAAACTCAAGCCTTCTTCTTCTTCTTTTTTTCTTCTTTTTGTAAAAAAAAATATATATATATATATTGTCTATAAGTAGTTGTACAAAGAAATTGCTGTTCACCAAAGCAGTTTGTGAATACAGTGCATCTTGAACAATGCCACCCCTTCCAGCATTCCCTCCCATTCCTCTCAACCCACCCCTTCCCTCGTTCTTCTTCATGTTTAGGGTATGTATTGAATTTTTTGCCAATTTAACACAACAGTTTACATACACAATGCATGTAGATATGTTCACATCTTAAACCTTTTTATAGAAAAAAAAAAAAAGAATGATGCTGAGTAGGGCACTGGTGGCTCACACCTAAAATCCTAGCTACTCAGGAGGCTGAGATCTGAGGATCATGGTTCAAAGCCAGGCTAGGCAGGAAAGTCTGTGAGACTTATTTCCAATAAACCACTCAGAAACCCAGAAGTGGCACTGTGGCTTAAGTGGTAGAGTGCTTGCCTTGAGCTGAAGAGCTGAGGGACAGCGCCCAAGTCCAGAGTTCAAGGCCCACGACTGACAAAAAAAAAATGCTGCTGTTTTCAGATAACAGATGGTCTCACTTAAGTTGAGATGTTATTAACATAATATGCTAAGTGCTACTATGTTTGAACTAGTGAGTCTTGGTGAAGGAAAGAGACAAATGCCCTCAGTCAATAGATAGAATCATAAATAGATTAAAAATAATAATAAGGGGTTTTTGTAATGGTGCTGGTGCTGGTATTGAACCCAGGGTCTCATGCATGCTAGGAAAGAACTTCCCACTCCATTGTATCAGCAGCCCTTGAATGGCATTTTGTTGACTCCTGTCCAATGCCTCTTCCAGGTTTGTCCATCATGGGACCATCCTGGACTGCGAGGAAATGGACTGGGATTTCTCCATGAATCTCAACGTGCGCAGCATGTACCTGATGATCAAGGCATTTCTTCCTAAAGTAAGACCCCTACCTGCCACCACCACCACCACCACCAGAATGAGAGCAGTAGGCACTGGGAGAGGAGGCCGCATGCACGGAGAGATGGGCTGACCGAACACACTCCATTGCTGAGCATCCAGATCAAGGCATTTCATGGTCATTCATTTAAATCTTCCAGTTCTTAACTCATGAGAAATAGAAGTGTTTCTGTGTGTCAGGCTCCATGCTGGGCACACAAGACTCTTTAGTGAAATTCAACAAAGCCCTTTCTATAAGGAGTTGCCCGTACTGAGGGGGAAGCAGGGATGATGCATAATCAAATAGACCTATCAGATGTAGGGTGGTTTAGGCACCATGAAGACAAAGAAGAAAGGTGTCAGTGGTGCCCTCCTGAACATCACTGCTAAGTGGGGTTTCTGAGAGGTCCAGGAGAGAAGTAAGGAGTAAACACAAAGGCGAGGGACCCATCAGAGTGAACAGCACTAAGATACACAGCTGGGTGCCAGGAACTCCCCCCTGTCATCCCACCGAGTCAGAGCACTGAGATCTGAGGAAAGTCTGGGAGACTCTTATTTCCAGTTAACTAGTATAAAGCTAGAAGTGGGGCTATGGTTCAAGTGGTAGAGCACCAAGCCTTGAGTGACAAAGCTAAGGGACAGTGCCCAGGTTCAGAGTTCAAGCCTCAGTACTGGAGACACACACACACACACACACACACATAAATGAAATAGTCCTCTGAAGAGGTCACTGTTTTATCACAATCACTGACTATACAGAGGGTAAAACTGAGAGATTAGGTGAGTTGTCCATGTTCCTAAAACTAACAAGTGGTTACAACGGAAATTTGAAGCCTGGAATTTCAGCCTTTCCTGTAGACTAGAGAAGGGAAGGGCGGCGGGGTCTTGGGGTCAGCCTCCGTGGAATCTTCAGCCTTCACACAGGTCATTAGTATTTTCACTTCTCTTTTCAAGCAAGCATCATGCGTCTGTCAGAATGCTGCTGGAGGAGAGTAGGGAATGGAGGAAAGAAGGCAGCCACCCTTGACTTTGACTTAGCTTTCAAACCAGTAGTTACAGGGCAAGGAAAGAAAGCGAATGGCTGAGTTCAGAACCAGCTCAGCTAAAGGTTGTAAGCTGAGCTTCAGTGAAATGCAGGAAAGGTTTGTTCCTCCCACTCAGAGGATCGGGTGATGATTGTGAATGTTGTCTAACCCAGGACAGCTAAAGAGCACAGCAAGGCTGACACTGTGCTCTGAACATTTAACCAAATGTGAAGAAGAATCCAGGAGAGGGGCAAGGGATGTGGCTTAGCAAAGTGTTTGCCTAGCATGCATAAAATGCTGAGTTCGATTCCTCAGTACCACCACATCAACAGAAAAAGCCGGAAGTGGTGCTGTGGCTCAAGTGGTAGAGTGCTAGCCTTGAGTACAGAGAGGCTCCAAGACAGGACCCAGGCCCTAGTTCCAGCCCCAAGACTGGCAAAAATAAAATTATAGAAATAAATAAATTCAATAGAGGCACAAAATGAAAAAAACAAACAAGCAAAGAAGAACCCAGGAGAACGTGAACAGGAAAAATAGAGACATTGGCTGAGAGTGAAGGAAATTTTTAAGGCTTATGTAATACCTCAAAAGGATCTATGAATAAACCTCCAGAACATTGAGCTAGCAAAAGTTATCTTTTTGGTTGTGCAGTTTATTTTTCAGATCTGTGATATGAGACTTAGATGCATTTTTAAAGACAGATACTTAGCCCAGGATTTGAGGCAGAAAAGAAACCAGGGAAGAAGGAAGAGTTTCATTCCCAGAGGATAGAATGCTACATGTGTATGAAACTCATTTGCAAAAGGAGCTACAACAAATCCAAAGGCTATAAATTCTAGTTAAATAAGTAGGTATGGGATCCAAAGGAGTTTTTCCAATATGCAAATGCCAACTTGTAAATTAGCACATTTATCTTTTTAAGACCCAAGAGATCTGAATGACTTGGATATAAAACCAGAATAATTCAGTGCAACTTGTTCAGTGACCATGATCACTGGTACATGCTGTGATTCTAACCCTTGGGAGGTTGAGACAAGAAGATCACATGTTCAAGGCCAACCTGGGCTAAATGGGGGCAGGGGAAAAACAGGATGAAGCAAGCAAAGTGACCCCGGCCAGCTCAAGTCTTCATCTGAAACACTACCATCAGAGAAGTCTCCAGGCAGAGTCTGAGCTCGGCCTCTACAAGGCCACATGAGAAGAGGGGCTTGCCCCCTCTAGTGCCTATTTCTTCCGCTGGAAAATGGGGTAGATTAGTATAGATTGCAGCATCTTTTCCAGTCCTGACTGTCCAGGCTCTTTTGGGTCATGAAGTGTGACGCACAAACACCAGCATAGAATTTTCCAGGGGAAGTTATGATTTGGAGTCTACACATATCTGACAGGTCAGGTGATCAACACCTAGGAACACTTGCAGAAAATGTTCATTCCTGGACAGATGCACCCCACACCACTCTGAGACTGTAAGATGAGCTAAAAGGCAGAGAACCGATTGGAACATACCAGAAGGAGAGGCCAGTGCAGACACCAAGGCCCACTAGAATAGATCAGTGAGGGCAAAGATTTGATGTCTTTGTTATTTGCTTGCTTTTTCCTCTTATGGTATGTTAGGGGAGTCACTAGGGCATAGAGATGCTCAACGAACATTTGCTAAACGACTAATGAATCAAGATTGTCAGTCCAGATGAACTTGGAGACTTCAGTGGACAAGATATGCCAAAAGTTAAGAGCTGAGCTCTGGCCAGTTGAGACAGAATGGCTAGATCAGACTAAGATGCAGCTACAAGGACTTGTCTAGCATAGACTATAAGGACCCTACTCTTAAATTTCTAGTCAGTCAGTTGCAATCCCCGTCTATACCATGCCAGCGGCTGCTGTGGCATAGGAAGGGACATGGCAGTGGGTACCAAGTTGGTGGTGTAAAGAAGACAGTCTGGATGGGGCGAGGACTCTGGGCTCTAGAATCTTGGTTGAGGTGAATCTTGGTTAATTAGATAATCCAATGGTAGGGAAAGGACTAGCCTTTTCAGGATACTGTGAGATTCTGCCTGGACAATTATTGACTTTCAGAAGACTGCAGATGCCTTGGTACGTGTGGTATCATGGAAGCAAGAATTCATGTGAGACTGCTGATGAAGTATACGTTCATTTGGTCCTCAGATCTCACACTCCCAAGAAGCTGGGATTATAGGCATGAGCCACCAGCACCCTGCAGTACCCTTCTGCTACACCTTTTTCTTTTAATTTTCTAAAGCGCACTCTCTAACTTTCAAAATTCAGTCCTCAAACCTTCCGGTCAGAATCCCCTCCTGAGTGTCCCCTGGTGCTTCCTGCCCTACCCATCCCTGAGGTCCTTGGAGGCCTCTACTGCTACTGGATGCTTCTGTCAGCTCCTCCATCAGACTAGCAGCTCCTTGTTCTCAGGGTTAGGTCATTCATCTTTGAATCTCCTGACCCTTGCCAATGCCTGGCCACACTAAGTAGTCAATAAATATTAGAAATAGTCTGGGAGCTGGGAGCTCACACCTATAATCCTAGCTATTCAGGAGACTGAGGTCTGAGGATCAGGATCCAAAGCCAGCCAAGACAGGAAAGTCCGCCTGAGACTTTTATCTCCTTAATCACCAGAAAAACAGAAGTAGCTCAGAGTAGTAGAGCAGTAGCTTTAAACAAAATAGCTGAGGGACAGAGTCCAGGTCCGGACTTCAACTCCCATGACTGACAAAAAAAAAGGAGGAGGAGGAAGAGGAGGAGAGGCAGAAGAGGAGGTGAAGGAAGAGGAGGAAGAGGAGGTGGAGGAAGATGAGGAGGTGGAGGAAGAGGAGGAGAAAGAGGAGGAAGAGGAAGAAGAGGAGGAGGAGAAGAGGAAGGAATCTCCCCACATCTGGAATACACAGTGACAATCAACATTCGTGCACGTTCTATTTAGCTCCGAATTTTTTTTCTTGGTCTTGCTGATGCTCTTGCACTATGGGAAGGTGGTAGCACCCTTCAGAAATGCCACTTATGCCATAGTTCCCAGCAATGCCCAGGTAAGGGGATCACGGGTAAGAGTCCTTAATGAAGCTCAACATTATTAAGAAAAAATTGGTTCTGCAAACCAGTAAGTAAATGCATGTATTTTAAAGAAGTAGGATTGGGGACACACTGGGTGGAATTGTTTGCCTGTGTTTTGTTTCGGCAGATGCTGGCTCAGAAGTCAGGTAACATTATCAACATGTCCTCCGTCGCCTCCAGCATCAAAGGTAGGAATGCTTTCACCAGCATTGCGATGCTCACATGTGCCTTGCTGGGCTGTGGGCTTGGAGAAGGAGCGTAGACACGATCATTAAACCCACATAGAGCTTCAAAACGCTTCTCTTAAAAAGTCAGTTTTAAGTTCCTTAACCATCAGACCCATTGTCATAGACCGATGCTAGTCGTAACTTTTTTTTAAATTTACGTGACATTTGAAACATAACTTATGTGTTCTTGGCCTTCCCTTTCATTCTCTCTAATGAATATGGAAATGAACCTGATTTAAGGGGAAAAGCACTTACCACCAAATTATCCAAAATAATGTATGGTACAGGTACTGCATGTTTCTACCCCCCAAAAAAATTCATGGTTCCAAAGTGGAGGGAAAGGTGGGCCGATTCTGTTTTCTGGGGGAAAGCCAGGGGTTTGCACCAAATACTGTAGCAATACACGGAGGGCACTCTGCCTATAGGGTGAAGAATGCTCACAAAGACAGTTCACCGAGATCCTGAGTGAGAGGTTCAGTCAAAGGGCAGGGATGGGGGCTGGGAAGATGCCTCAGTGGTAGAGTGCTTGCCTTGCATGCATGAGGCCCTGGGTTCGATTCCTCAGCACCACGTAAGCAGAAAAAGCTGGAAGTGGCGCTTTGGCTCAAGTGGTAGAGCACTAGCCTTGAGCTGAAGAGCTGAGGGACAGTGCTCAGGCCCAGAGTTCAGGCCCCATGACCGACACAAAAAAAAAAAAAGGGCAGGGATGACCCAGCAAACAGGATGACCGGGAGATAGTGCCACAGCCTGACACCCATGGATTTGTAGGCCTCAAACGAAATCACTGCTGTTGACAGGATATTTTTCATTTGCAAAGACACACAGGAGAAGCATTACAGGAGGGCATGTAAAGTACCAGGGCCTCTTCTTTGATAGTGCAGGTAGATCCCAAAAGAAAATACTATTTCCTATTCAGTTCTGATGGTGACAAGCAGATTACGGCTGTCAGTGTAGCATCTCAACCTTTGAGATTATGCTAATATTATTAGCTAATATTATTAGATTAGGCTAATTATGATTTCCCTAGATTCAGAAACTGAGCTTCTTGATGGAGAAAACTTGATGTCAATGTGGTGGAGGTGTTTTTTTTTTCTTTTTTCTTGTTTGGTGCATCTGTGTGGTAGTATCTGTATGTGTAGTGTGTGTTGTGTATGTGGTCTATATTTGTGAGTATGGTGTTATGTGTGTATGTGTAGTGTATGTAGGTGTACATATGGGTGTGTATGTATGTGTGTGCGTGCTGATACTGGGACTTGAACTCAGGACCTCAACACTATCCTTTAGCTTTTTTTGCTCAAGACTGACACTCTTATCGCTTGAGCCAAAGCTCCACCTCTGGCTTTTAGCTATATAACTGGTGATAAGAGTCTTATATGATTTTTTTTTCTACCCAGGCTGTCTTCGAACCACAAGCCTCAGATTTCAGCTCTTGGGTAGCTTAGCTAGGATTACAGGCATGAGCCATAGGCGACCATCAATGTCTATGTTTTTCCTTAAAAGCAGAGCAGACTGGGAGAAATCTTACACATGGTCAGTAGGGAACCTACTTGTGCTCCCTTACAAAGGAGACGCTTTCTAATTGCTACCATTGACCCTTGCTTGCCCCAGGAGTGGTGAATCGATGTGTGTACAGCACAAGCAAGGCAGCCGTGATTGGCCTCACAAAGTCAGTAGCTGCAGACTTCATCCAGCAGGGTATCCGGTGCAACTGTGTGTGCCCAGGTAAGTCAGGTGCCAAAGCTGCCCTTCCCAACATGCTTTGCCTCTGTGGGCAACAGCTACCCATACTTGTCTACCATGTGAAACTGTATCCTCTAACCTGGACACGCTCAAAAGATAGTCCCTGGCCTCCTGAGACAGCACTCCAGTGATGGCTTGGGAGGATCTTCGGCTGCAGTTAAGAAGGATTTAAATGGACAGAACAACTAAAAGTTTGAGAACAACATGGGCTACATAGTAAGTCATTGTTAAAACAAGAAGGAAGGGAGGGAGGCAGGGAGGGAGGGAGGGAGGGAGGGGAGGAAAAAAGAAAAGAGAAAAAGGGGAAACTATGCCCACAGGACATCAGGGAGAAAGTAAAGGGACTCTCAGAACTCCAGGATCTGTAGAGTTCTGTAAGGCTCCTGGGTACCTCATAAACCAAACAGAGAATGAACCTCTCTTTACCCTGTCAATAGGGTCATCAAACTATGGCTTGCTGGCCAAATTTGGTCTACCAGGTGTTATAATGAAAATGTTTTGTATAGGAAGAGTAGGCACACTTCCTTGGCTTGTGCATTGGCAATGACCATTTTCACACTACAAAGAAATGTCACAGTTCAGCTGTTGCTACAGCTCAGCTGGAGCTCAAAGCCAATCATGTTTGCTCTCAGATTCTCTCAAAAAGAAGTGGGGGGGGGGGGGGGGCTGGGAAGGTGGCTTAGTGGTAGAGTGCTTGCCTTGCATGCATGAGGCCCTGGGTTCAATTCCTCAGCACCACATAAGCGGAAAAAGCCGGAAGTGGTGCTGTGGCTCAAGTGGTAGAGTGCTAGCCTTGAGCTGAAGAGCTGAGGGGCAGTGCCCAGGCCCAGAGTTCAAGCCCCACAACTGACCAAAAAAAAAAAAAAAAGAAGAAGAAGTGTGGGAAGCTGGACACTGGTGGCTCACGCCTGTAACCCTAACTATTCAGGAGGCTGAGATCTAAGAATCATGGTTCAAAGCCAGTCCAGAGAGGAAAGTCTGTGAGACTCTTATCTCCAATAAACCACCAAAAAACTGGAAGTGGCACTGTGGCTCAAGTGGTAGAGCGCTCACCTTGAGCTGAAGAGCTGAGAGACAGCACCCGGGCCCAGGGTTCAAGCCCCACAACTGACCAAAAAAAGAAAAAGAAAGAAAGAAAAAGTGTGGAGGCCCTTCCAGTAAAGGAAGGAAGGAAAGAAGAACTTTCCTATCCTTCAAAACTGGGTGTGGTGCATTTTCTTGGTAACCATGAGAGCATGTTAAATAAGTAGGCCTCATTTATCTGGTTCTACCAACCTAACATAAATACTCGGTGCCTGATAAGGATTATTAATGTCCCCTAAAAGATACCACATGTCTCGGATTAAGGTTTTCTAGTAGTTCACAGCTGAAGAAGTGTTTTTGAATTACCTGAAAGATATTTCCACACCTAAAGGGCTTGCCAGAAACTGCAGGAACAGAGGGAAGAAAAGCTGCCATTTATAATCCTGGGTCGCAAACCCCTGCCAGACAGAGAAGAAACTAGTTTAGTACCCATTAGCCACAGGATGACAGACAATGACATGCTCTGCTTCCATTTGCTTAGAGTGGAATGTAGACATCGGCACTATGAAGAAAACAGGAGAGGGGCTGGGAATGTGGCTTAGTGGTAGACTGCTTGCCTAGCATGCATGAAGCCCTGGGATCCATTCCTCAGTCCCACATACACAGAAAAAGCTAGAATGGGAGCTGTGGCTCAAGTGATAGAGTGCTAGCCTTGAACAAAAGCAGATCAGGGACAGTGCCCAGGCCCTAAGTTCAAGCCCCAGGATTGGCACACACACAGACACACACACACACACACACACACACACATGAGAAAGATTTCACTGGGTTGCAGTACAAGACATGATGATTTGGAAAATATGACTTTAGCCACCTCCAAAGGACTCATGAGATTGGAAACTATGTTATCAAGCACTTAGGGACAAGGAAGTAGCTGTGATTCAGAGTCTACCATGAAAGGAAACACAGGGGGATGCGCATGTGTGCAGTATGCAGCTGGATGCAAGTCTGGCAGTCTCACCCTTCCAACCAGATGCCAGTAGCTGATGACTGTGTGTCAGGCTGTGCCATGGGCATGGCAGAAGATAGTGACACCACAATTCATCTGAGGCATGACTTTATTCTGTAGTACATTTAATAGCTGTTAGTAAGTGTTAGGTCTCAGAGCCAGACTTGTGGGGTACCCCTGGTCAGGTCTCCCACTTACTGCAACACATTGAATAAAGAAGCAAACATGGCCAGATACCAATGGCTCATGCCTCGCATGCTAGCTGCTCAGGAGGCTGAGATTGGAGGATCATGGTTCGAAGCCAGCAGGGGAAGGAAAGTCTGTGAGACTTTTATCTCCTATTAATCACAGAAAAAGCCAGAAGTGGTGCTGTGGCTCAAGTGGTAAGAGCACTAGCCTTGAGCAAAAAGGAGCCTAGGGATGGTGCCCAAACCCAGAGTTCAAGCCCCCCCAGGACCCAGGGGAAAGGAGAATGAGAAAGAGAGAGAGCCAGAGCCAGAGAGACAGAGACAGAGACATGGTGAAGGGCAGAGAGAGAGGAAATACATTCTATTGCTTGTGCCTGTCTGTAGTGGAACAAGGCAAAATAAGTACTTCCAGTCATCTCAGCCACATTCAGATTACAGACATGAGCTTCAGGTCTAAATAGACAAGAAGAATTTGGGGCAGAGGACAAATGATAGGTAAGAAGCAGTCATGGCCACAGTATGAGCTGGTTGATAATTATAGAGGAGAAATTGTTCTGGCTGTCATCTCTGGAGGAGAGCAATCTGGTGGTGATAAACAAGTTATTGTTGCCTGGTGGGCGGTCTGCCCTGAGGAGCCTCTGATGTTCCCTTCCTTCAAAGGGGGCAGATTCCTCCATTCCTCTTTGTAAAGATAGTATGGGTCAATTTTGGTCCTTTTTAGATAACAAGATGATTGGAGGGAGGGGGACGTTCACAAGAAAGAACACAGACAGAAAACAGACAGAAATGCCAGGCTTTTTTCCTGCTTTTAGTCACTTCGTGGACTCACATAAGGAGTGGTGTTTTCAGGTAAAGTAGCTTTAAGCACCTGTTGCCATCCCTGCCTTACGTAAGATGTGGTATTCACTTACCTCAATAGGAGCAAGCTCTTAATGGCCTTCGGGTTTAGGAGGCACTGTCAGTGGGAGCTTAAGGTGCTGGCATTGAGGACTTGAGGAAAATACTGGAAAGTGAATAAGCTGGGGCCTTTGGACTGCAGGAATGTGAAGATAGAAAATTTTCCTAATAAAGTAGGTGATCTAGTAGGAGAGGGGACGGTGAGTGGAGAGAAGGAAGGAGGGTGAAGATGTATATTTGTGAAAATGGACCAGTGGAGTTGTTGACATTGGTTTGGGCAGAAGGGAGGGGACCCTGGAGGGTGACAAGGTTAGAAGGTGAGTCTGATCAAGGCACACTGCACACCAATATAGACATGTCTGCATGCACCTCCTTTACACAACTCATTGATGCTAACAGAAATGTGGGGAGGGGAATCAAAGGGAAAAATGATCATAACAATGTTATTCAAGAAGTTATAAGCCGGGGTTGGGAAGGTGGCTCAGTGGTAGAGCACTTGCCTTGCATGCATGAGGCCCTAGGTTTGATTCCTCAGCACCACATAAGCAGAAAAAGCTGGAAGTGGCCATGTGGCTCAAGTGGTAGAGCACTAGCCTTGAGCTGAAGAGCTGAGGGACAGCGCCCAGGCCCAGAGTTCAGGCCCCACGACCGGACTCAAAAAATAAATAAATAAATAAAAATAAAAATAAAAAAAGAAGTTATAAGCCTATTAAATAAGAAACCAGGGGCTGGGAAGGTGGCTCAGTGGTAGAGTGTTTGCCTTGCATGCATGAGGCCCTGGGTTCGATTCCTCAGCACCACATAAACAGAAATAGCCAGAAGTGGCGCTGTGGCTCAAGTGGTAGAGCGCTAGCCTTGAGTTGAAGAGCTGAGGGACAGGGCCCAGGCCCAGAGTTCAGGCCTCACAATCAGACACCCCACCCAAAAAAAAAAAAGAAATCTAATTGGGCTGGGAAGGTGGCTCAGTGGTAGAGCGCTTGCCTTGCATGCATGAGGCCCTGGGTTTGATTCCTCAGTACCACATAAGCAAAAAGAAAAAAGCTGGAAGTGGCGCTGTGGCTCAAGTGGTAGAATGCTAGCCTTGAGCTGAAGATCTGAGGGACAGCGCCCAGGCCCAGAGTTCAGGCCCCATGACTGGACCAAAAAAAAAAAAAAAAAAAAAGAAATCAGGCAGGCAGAAATGAAATTGTCATTTTGAGTGAAAGGAAAAGGATTTTACTGATTGTTGTATCATATGGAAAGGAAGTTTAAAGTTTAATTTATATATATATATATATATATATATATCATATATATATCTAAAAAATATATATATATACAGAGAGAGAGAAAGATTCCCCCACAAGTAACCAAGCTGTATGTCCATTTTTGTTTTAGGAACAGTTGATACTCCATCTTTGCAAGAAAGAATACAAGCCAGAGAAAATCCTGAAGAGGTATATATATATATGGTTTTAAATGTATTCTTCCCTTTGGGCTGAAAGAATTGCCCTTTTCTTCCCTAGAACAGACTGATTCTTAGAGACAGGAAATATAGTGGTGGTAGCCAAGGCCTGGAATGGGGGAAGATTCAAATTATTGTGTAGTAATTATAACGTGTGTGTGTATGAGTGTGTGTGTGTGTGTGTGTGTGTGAACTGAGGGTTGAACTCCAGGCCTCCTCTTGATCTTTTTTTGATGGGCATGGGGCTTGAACTCAGGGCCTGGGCACTTTTTTTTTTTTTTTGTCAGTCCTGGGGCCTGAATTCTGGGCCTAGGCGCTGTCCCTCAGCTCTTCAGCTCAAGGCTAGCACTCTACCACTTGAGACACATTGCCACTTCCAGCTTTTTCTGTTTATGTGGTGTGGAGGAATAGAATCCAGGGCCTCATGCATGCAAGGCAAGCATTCTACCACTGAGCCACCTTCCCAGCCTGCACTGTCTCTTTTGTTCAAAGCTAGTACTCTACCACTTTGAGCCACAGTGCCACTTCCAGTTTTCCGATGGGTAATTGGAGATAAGAGTCTCACAGGTACTTTTCTGCCCCGGCTGGCTTCAA
Organism: Dipodomys spectabilis; assembly: GCF_019054845.1. NCBI lineage: Eukaryota > Metazoa > Chordata > Mammalia > Rodentia > Heteromyidae > Dipodomys > Dipodomys spectabilis. The sequence goes on from NW_024870974.1 coordinate 5,725,345, forward strand.
ACCACAATCCTCAGATCTCAGCCTCTAGAGTAGCTAGGATTACAGGTGTGAGCCATCAGCACCCAGCCTTCCTCTTAATCTTGCTTAGCCAGACCTCAACTTCCATTTTTTACTGATGAATTGGAGAGTAAGAGTCTTGAAGATTTATGTCTTTGAGGAGTATAAGCATGAACCACCAATGCATAGATTTGTTTCATCTTTCCAAGAGCTCTAGAGGTAGATGATGGTAAAGTGGCACACATGTGCATATACTTAACACTACAGAGCTGGACACTGAAATTTCTATGTTAAATGTATTTTAATGTTAAACGTGTTTCATTACAACTGTTTAACCTATGTGTTGGGATTAACAGGCATGTTCCATCATGTCACCCAATTTAAAAAAAAAGACCACAATCCTTCTTTCATATGACATATCATCTTTCTGCCATATCACAATATCTGTGGCTGTTTGTTTTCCAGTCATAGCAACCTGACTGCTGACGTGAGGAAGGAAAGCCAAGGGTCCCTCTGTGGCTCCCTCTTACCTTTGACACTTGAGGAGGTTATTGGAAAGCATACATCTTCCCACATCACTCACCTCTCCGTGGTCTCTGTTCACAGGCGCTGAATGATTTTCTGAAGAGACAAAAGACAGGAAGATTTGCGACCGCTGAGGAAGTGGCCCTGCTCTGCGTGTATCTGGCTTCAGATGAAGTGAGCACTGTTCTCCCAGAGTTTACTAGCTTCACACACCTGCGCAGTGGCTTGCCTAGCAGTGAAGTAGCATGGTAGAGTCTCGGCCACATACACACTAAAATGCTGCATTTACAAGGCAGGCATAACTTCCCATTTAATTCCAATTTATTCAAAGGCCACTTGGGTCTGAGCCACTGACTCTTCTTTATTCAGCTTTACATGTCACAAAATCTTACAGCAAATGAAATGGAAGGCAGAAAAAAGAAAAGCATGAAAGTGCTCAATTTCCTGTTTCTTATATTTTGTGTGTGTGTGTATATGTGTGGAAGTGCTGGTACTGGGGCTTGAACTCAAGGCTCAGGTACTGTCCCTGAGTTGCTTTTGCTCAAGGATAGCACTCTACCACTTGAGCCGCAGAAATCAGAATTGGAGATAAAAATTCCAGGCTGTTTTTGAACTGGGAGCCTCAGATCTCAGACTCCTGAGTAGCTAGGATAATAGACATGAGTCACTGGCACTAGGCAAAGTATTCAGTTTTCTCAGAGACAGTTGCTTTCAAATTTTAAAACCAGTGAAATCCTGATCAAATGTAAGTCAAACAAATGAAGATCTATGATGTGAGAGTTTCAGTGAAATAGAAAGGGTTAACCAGATAGACTATACATGTTAACAGTTCACTTGCAGTATCTTTAATTTTACTGGAGATTTGTCTGGGAGAATTCCACTGGCTATGTTTTTCATACTTGTTTGTCTTCAGGTGTGAAAATTCCTAGTTCTATCTCTTCTGCTTTGCATCTGTTTAATAATCAATTGCTTCTGTAATGACCTCTGTGTGTGTGTGTGTGTGTGTGTGTGTGTGTGTGTGTGTGTGTGTGTGTGTTATACTCAAGGTTAGTGCCCTACCATTTGACCCACAGCTCCACCTCCAGCTTTTTGGTGGTTAACTGGAGATGAGAGTCTCATTCACTTTTCTGCCTGGGCATGATCCTCAGATTCCAGCCTCCTGAGTAGCTCAGATTATACAAGTGAGACATCAGTGCCTGTCTTATTGTATATTTTTAAATGACACACAGCTGAGAAGACAAAAACTAATACAAGGTGCAGAGGATAAAAGTATCCTCTTCTGCATCATGTGGTTGAATGTCACATAAATTACATAACAAGGAACTTTTATGAATGGAAAGAGAAGAGGACAGCTGGGTAGGAGTAGGTTGAAGAGGAGCTAGGGACTTGCCAGTTACTTTGCCTCTAAAACAACTTGGTGCAGGCCAGATAATTTGGTGAAGATGACAAAAGGATTAAAATATGTGGGTGACAGAGGAGCCACCATTTCTCTTAATATTAGCCATACTTGTTACATCCAGGGAGAATGCTAGTTAGGCTTGGTGAACCTATCTTCAGAGGAGCTCATTTGATTTGAAAGTATTGCTGATAAACTGAATGGCCCTTAAGAGACAAATGTGCAAATATTCTGTCTTGAAATGTGAAACAAAAAGGATCTTTGGCACTTTAGCAGGGAAAAGAACACTTCATATTAAATCTCAGCCTGCTTTTTAAAGAACTTGGGGAAGGTAGGCTTACTACCTCATTTTCCTAATTTATATAATCGGTTTTTAACATACTGAAGTTTTAATTTTTCTCTGCTCAAACTATGATGTCTTTCCTTCGGCCCCCTCTTTTCCTTCATGATTTAAAACTCAGTTTAAAATCAAGAACACAAATTAAGAGGCGTATCCATTTTAAATTACCAGGACCCTTTCAGTTTTAGGTCTTGGAAAATGAGATGTTTTACAAGCATAATATCAATGATTATTTTTAATTTAGTTTTATATAGATTTACTTATCTAGAACTTGTATAGAATAGGATTTCATAGTTTAATAAATTACATAACTCATGTAAAATTTTAAGACAGTGTATTTGATACAACTATTTTTATTGTTGGGTTTTTCCTTTTTTTTTTTCCTGCAGGTCTTGAGGCTTGAACTCAGGGCCTGGATACTATCAGTGTACTTTTTTGCTCAAGGCTAGCACTCTACCACTTGAGCCACAGATCTACTTCAAGCATTTTTGGTAGTTGGAGTTATAAGTCTCTAGTGACTTTCCTGCTCCAGCAGGAAAGATCTTCAGATCTCAGTTTCTTGAGTAGCTAGGTTTACAAGTGTGAGCTACCAGTGCCCAGGTACACTGTTTGTTTGTTTAACTGTTTGGTGATCACCAGGGCCACTTAGTTACTGACCCATTTACATTTTAAAGGGTTTTTCTTTTCTTTTATTGTTGTTGTTGAAAAGTTTTCAGTGTCCTGAAACTCAGCTAGTTTTTTAACTGTCCTGAGCTTCAGGATGAAAATATGCTATGGGAGCACTTTCTTCTAATTTGGGACATGGCTATAGGCCACTACTGCTTAGTTTTATGAGTCTGAAACCAAACACCCATCTGACTCTGCCCAGAGCGAGGCGTGTATGGGCATGCCTGCCAGAGGCCCTGCAGCAACAGATCACACGAACAGCTGGCAGTTCTAAAGCATTCACAGGGGACTTCAATTTTTCTTAAATTCAGTTTATAAGTAGGGGCTCCTTATTCATATGAGAACCAATTGGTTATTCATCTAGACCATAATTACTTTTGAAAACACAGCCTGTGTCCTGCGTGGTTAATTGTGTCACCTTCTGCTTGTCACTGCAGTCGGCCTACGTCACCGGCAACCCTGTGGTCATCGATGGAGGCTGGAGCTTGTGACTTCAAACCCGCAGCAGAGCAGCCGTCTCCAGAAAACCACCCCACAGCTCTCTCCCAATGAAGGCAAGACCTTCCCAATGACAGTTCCCAAGAGCCTGGTTCTTTGAACAGATTCGTGTCTTTCTAATCTCTCCTGAAATGATTACGTAAAATCCAATTAAAAATATTGAACTTGTTGAAAAGAATCTTTTTTTTTCTGTTTTTTGGGTTTTTTTTTAACTGCCTACTGTATGGATGTTTTTATTCTAAACTAGGATAGCCAGCTTACCTTTGGTTTTACTTTACTGCATTATGAAATAAGGAAGTTAGGCTAAGTGATTTGGGTGGCTTTTGCATAGCGTTATCAAAATGGTGCAGCGCCTTTATCTAGTGAATTAGTGTAACAATGACGTGTATGTGGTAGATTGCTGGCACGGAGTGAAAAAAAAAGGGAAAGTCCTCAGGCCCTGAGTTCAAGCCCCAGGACTGGCACACATGCACACACGTGCGCGCACACACACACACACATTGAATATTATAGTATAATTTTATTCTGTGAGCAAGCATACATATAGATGTATGGCTATAAATAAATGAATTCAGATGAACACACAATGAATTCTGTAAGTCAAATGTTCAGAGTTAGTTCCCTCAGAGCCAGTGGTAAACTCTGTAAACATTACAATGGAAAAGTGAACGTTAGCCAAAAAAAAATCCAATATTTTTCAATCACATATAGTAGTTATTTATGTATGTACACATAGAGTATATGTATTTATAGAATTTAATTATATATGTACACACAGAGTATATAGGTATAGAGAAATAATTTATTTACTTATTTATTTATTTAGAATTACTGGGATTAAACTTGAGTTGTGCCTCCAGCCCCAGTTGGCACTGGTAATTTTTTTTTTTTGGGGGGGGGTGTTGGTCGTGGGGCTTGAACTCGGCCTGGGCGCTGTCCCTCTGCTCTTCAGCTCAAGGCAAGCGCTCTACCACTTGAGCCAACAGCTCCACTTCCAGTTTTCTTGTGGTTCATCAGAGATAAGAGTCTCATGGACTTTCCTGCCCCGGCTGGCTTTGAACTGCGATTCTCAGATCTCAGCCTCCTGAATAACTATGATTACAGGCGTGTGCCACCGCGCCAGGCTGGTGATTTTTGAGGTTGAATCTCTACTTCCCTGTGTGGCTGGGCTAGCAAGTCCACTCCACCACTCTTCCTGTAGCGGGGTGAGCATCCCTGGCTACCATGCCCCTCTATTGGTTAAGAGGGAGTCTCTGGCAGAGCCCTGCCTGATCTCCCACCTCTGCTTCCCAAATAGCTAGGATTACAGGCTTGAACCGTCCCACCCTACCCTAGCAGGCTCAGAGGACAAGGAAGATCATATGACTGAAAATAAAGGAAAAACATAGTTCAATCCAATGGTAAGAGGAAGCTTAAGATTTTTTTTTCTTTTTTGTAAGCTTCAGAAGGAGGAAGAGTTCAACTTAGGAAAATAATCAATTTTGGAAGCTGTGTTGGACAGGACCTTATCTGCTCTCAAAGGAGGCCCTGAGAGACAGTGTGGGGTTCCAGGCAGAGACACTGGAAGATTGAAAAGCAAGATTAAAATTGGATTTGTGCTTAAGACGTGAAAAACAGGTAAGGGACGCCGCGGGCGGGGACACACACACACACACACACACACACACACACACACACACACACAGACGTAGAAGGGAAGGAGGTTGCACAAATGATTCCGTGAACAGGAACGCCTGGCAGGGTTTCGTGTCTAGCACATGATGGCCCGGAGGGCACGGAAGACCGAGCGGTACACGCTGCCGTGGGAAAGCACTCCTGGTGGAGCCGACAAGAAGGCTTTAGAGGGTGGCTTAGGATGGATCAGGCCGGCAAGTGGCCGCAGGAAGCCGGGCGCTGGGCGGGCCGGGGCGGGGCGGGGCGGCCTTCCCCTTCCCCGCAGCTTCGTGGGCATCCTGGCACCCCGGGCGGGCGGGGCCTCCCATCCTCCCACCCCTGATGGAAAGGATCCGCAGGAAGGCCGCGGTGCATCCAGCCTGCTTCCGGGGTGCTCCCCGCGGGGCTGGAAGCGGCGACGCCCCGGGGTGCGCCGTGCGCCTCGTTCTCTGCGGAGATCTGGGCGCTGGGCCGGGCGCATCCGGAGCCCCAGCGTGGATGGGGAGACCCGGCTGGATGCGTCCAAGTGGCAGACCCGACTCGGAGCCCCGCGCGCTCAGGGTAAACACCGGCCCTGGGCTCCCCGCCCTCCCCGGTTCCTCCCCGACCCTGCCCTCCCCGCTTCTCGGCGCTCTCCCCTCGGGATGTTTACTGGTGGCGGAGGCTGGTGCCGGGGAGATTCCGTTTTTCCTTTAGCCCAGCTATGGGGCCATAGTGTGCCCGGGTGCCTGCGCTACTCTGGGCGTGTGGAAGTGATGGCGGCTTCTACCCGATCTCAGTGCGTGATCTCACCTCATCCCCTCATCTAGCCGATTATCAAAAAGGTTCATGAGGGCCCCGCAGCCTTCCGGGACCGCGGAGGAGCTGGGTCTCTACGTGGAGACCCTGGGGAAGGCTTCGGCAGACCCACGCGGGCGGCTTGGCCGCTTCCCGTGGAGCGAATGCCGGTTTCCGATTCTCTCCAAGGCAGAATGGAAGCATCTGGTGCCAGCGAATACCTGCATATCCCTCTGCGCCAAGCAGACGCAGGGATTAAACATCAGGTCTGCCCTAATGGATTCACAGATCCAGGGTCATTAGGCAGTTCTGACTCATGTGAGCCACGTGGTTAATCCACGCAGGACCCTTTCAAGGCAGGTGAGGGCCCTTAGGAGAATAGTGTGGACTATTTGCGTCCCTTAGGGGGCTTCAGGAGGAGGCAGTGTAGAGTGAACTGAACCAGGCGCTGGTGGCTCACGCCTGTAATCCTAGCTACTCAAGAGGCTGAGATCTGAGGATTGCGATTCAAAGCCAGCCAGGGCAGAAAAGCCCCTGTGAGACTCTTAACCTCCAATGAACCACCTAAACACTGGAAGTGGGGCTGTGGCTCAAAGTGGCAGAGCGCTAGCCTTGCGCAGAAGAGCGAGCTCAGGGACAGCGCCCAGGCCCCGTGTTCAAAGCCAGTGGGTGATGTGGGGGTTAGACTGTCAGCTGTAGCTATGTGTGTCTTCCTGCACACACAGGAGAACCTGGAAAGCCACCCGCACCCCGCAGACTTCCTTCCAGTTCAGCTGGTAACCTGCGGTCTAGCAAGGAGAGGCCTTGCGTGGGGGTGATGCCAGTGTCAGCACGCAGAATTTGTTGGGCGTGGAAGCCCCCACAGCTGCTGAGACACCCGGTGTCAGCCCTCCCACGTTGAATCGCCTGCGAGGTGGCTGTCAAGAGGTCCATCCAGGGGACTGGAGGGGGGGGGGGGGCATACCTGTAATCACAGCCCTTAGGAGGCAGAAGTTAGAGACCCAAAGCCAGTTGGCTAAAAAAAGAAAAGTTAGCACACTGTAAATACAATTCACAGCACAGTACACACAAAGATGCTGGCGTAGACTGGGAAGGTTCTTTGGATGTTAGGAGGCATTTGCTGTAGAAATGAATAACAAAGGGCAGCCTTCCACCTCGGGTATAATTGTGTAGCCCCCTTTCTCTGGACTTGACACCTGTATGAATAAGAGTTGCATAGTGTCTGTTCGTGGCTATTGACTATGGGGATCACATACAGAACTCTGTGTAAGTTAGTAGAAGGTTTGTGTTTGTATGTAATCGTTTGCTGCTGCTACATATTTGAGATTATGTAAAACTGTTAATTTTTTTTTCACCTTGTGAAACTGAAGGTCAATAGATTATTAGAGATTTTCTCAACAGGAAAAAATAGTTTTTCAGAGTTGATAGAGTTAAAGTTTTCTAGGCGACGGCTACTGTAATGTACTTGAGCCTCTTTTTTTGTTTGCTTACTTTACCTTTATTTTTCCCCTTGGATAGTGGGGCTTGAACTCAGGGCCTAGATGCTATCTCTGAGCTCTTTTGTGCTCAAGGCTAACGCTCTACCACATTTCCACAGCACCACTTCCCTTTGTCTTTTTTTAAAAATATATTTTTATTGTCCTTTTTTTTTTTTTTTCAGATAGGCTCTTGTGATGTAGCCCAGACTGACATGGAACTCATGATCCTCAGCCTCTAAAGTACTAGTATTCCAAATGTGCACCATCACACTGGCTCGGAGTCTTTTGCTCATAACAAAAATAGTGTAGCTCTTTTTTTTTGGGGGGGGGGTCTGGTCATGAGGCCTGAACTCTGGGCCTGGGCACTGTCCCTCAGCTCTTCAGCTCAAGGCTAGCGCTCTACCACTTGAGCCACAGTGCCACTTCCGGCTTTTTTCTTTTTGCTTATGTGGTGCTGAGGAATCGAACCCAGGGCCTCAGGCATGCAAGGCAAGCGCTTTACCACTGAGCCACCTTCCCAGCTCCCCAAAATAGTGTAGTGCTTGATGGCTCTGTAACAAGTGTTCTCAAAGTCATTCTTGTGAACCTAACCTAGACCTTCCATTTTAAATCAAGTCATGAATTTCATTTTCAGTACTGGGGTCTGAACTCGTGCTTACTAGGCAGACCCTCTACCACGGAGCCATGCTTCCGACACTTTTCTGCACTCATTATTTTCAGATAGCATCTCAGGTGTTGTTGTTCAGGCTAGGCTAGACAACCACCCTCGTATTTGAAACTTCCTGGCATAGCTAGGATAAAAGCCATGGACCACCATGCTCAGCTTTTTTTCTGTGGAGATGGAGTCTCATGAACTTTTTTTGCCTGGTCCTATGTGGGCCTGCCTAGAACATTGATCCACCTGTTTTTAGCCTCCTGTATAATTAAGATGACAGATACTCTACCATTCCCAGTTACTGATTGAGAAGGGTTCTTGTAAACTTGTTGCCCAAGCTGGCCTCAAACCATGATCCTCCTGTTCTCAACCTTTTAAGTAACTAGGATTACAGAGGAGAGCCTCTGGTGCCTGGTTAGACTCTCCACCTTCCATACTACAACACCTCATAGACACTCCATTCCTCTTATACATCTCCTTATATCACCAGTCTGGCCCTTGTAGGCACTTGTTTGTTACCTATAGACGAGATCTCTCAAGTCCCTGGCCCTACAAGTATAACGTGAGACATTTCTTCATTTAAAAACATTTACAGACTATATTCTGTAATGAGAGATCACTAAATATCTGGCCCCTGAGCAGCTATGACTCCTGTTGATAATTGGTATGTGGTTGATTCTTGGTCAGTATACAAACCCTAATGAGGGTATAGATGTTTTCCTCTGGGGGAAAGATTTCCATCTTCTCACACAAAGCCTGAGCACACAGTATGTGCAGAGACGGAGCTATTGGGTATGTGGGCCTTGTTTCCCGTCACATGCCATATAAAGGAAATAGCAGAAGGATAGCCAGAGCGCTCATGCTTCATTGAGTTGGTCCAGAGGAACTCAGGAGATTTTAGTTGTGGTATTGCTCCAAATATTTTGAAGTGTAATTCAAAACACAGGGTGGGAAACAAGAATGTAATTGGCTTTTTTTTTTTGGAAAGGAATAAAAATTAAATCAATAAGGTTAAAGGGCCTGGGAATGTGGCTTAGTGGTAGAGTGCTTTGAGAGCATGCATCAAACCCTGGGTTCGATTCCTCAGCATCACATAAGCAGAAAAAAACAGAAGTAACACTGTGTTTCAAGTGGTAGAGTGCTAGTCTTGAGCAAAAGAAGCTCAAAGACAGTGCCCAGGCCCTGAGTTCAAGCCCCAGGACTGGCAAAAAGAAAAAAAGATTTGAAGATAGTATAGTAGAATCAAACAAAAGATCAGCCATTGAAAGTCTGAAACAATGTAACTTAAACTATTTTTTAGCCATTCAGAAGTCTGGGAGAAGAAATGAGTGTAATTCACTTACACGGATTTTCAAATTACTGCTGTTGTCTGTGCCGTTTCTCCTTCAAAACAGATCTCGTTCCTCTCCACCCTATCATCTTCGTTGTTATTGTAAATTATGGCAAATAAAGATACAGATAAAGCAATCCAATGCCACCATCTGGAAGCATCCACTGAGCTGAGTCACCCAGCTGCTGTGTATGAGGAAACACAGGTAAACATCTGTTGTCACATGTAGACAGTTAGTCCTAGCTGTTATTTGAAGGAAGACATGTTTTTCTACACTATTACAGAATTGTAGTCTGCTCATTCTCTACTACTCACTTAAGCAATTTTCCCACCTGAGCATGATGACACGTGAGTGTAATCCCAGAACTCAGGAACTTGAGGCAGGAAGAAGGTGAATTTGAGGCCAGCCTGGGCTACATAGTAAGATCTTGTGTCAGAAAAACAAAAGTAATAACAAGGAACCTTACAATCCCCCCTTTTGTTAATTCCTATACTCAGTAAAGTCCAAGGTCAATGTGACTACCAGTTTTGCCAGCTAAGAGGGGCTGGCAAAATAGAGGGCCTATGGAATGCTTTGTGTCCCTGGCCCAACCCTTAGAATGATTTTGGTTTTCCTCCCTCCCTCTCTATCATTGGTCAATTCAAATACATGACTGAATACGAATAGTTATCTTTCCCTGAACCCTTTTCATACAGGTAGCAACTTTTGGCTCTCAATTATATCTTAACTACTCCAATTTTCAAGCTGGGTATTGAAAAACAATGTTTGTTTTATGTGACTCAAGCATTTATAATTCTAAAAGGATAACCCAACGCTAAATACTCTTAACACAGGTCTTCTAAGAAATAGCTGGCTTGTTAGCAATCAAGTTGTGGATTTTCCTCATAAAGTGTTATCTTTGATTCCAGTAGTAGCAATTTGATTTATAATGTGAAAAACCAGTAGTTACCAAAGATCTTTAGAAAATATGGCATTCTAAGAACTTGTTTTAAATGGCTTTAAATACAGGAGGAGACAGTTATGAATTCCAAATGTGTAGATGGAAATGAACCAACAGAAGGAAGTAACCTACTGAATAGCAATGAGAAAAAGTTACCGGAAACACCAACAGAACTGAATTGTTTGCAAAGACTGAGATCTGCGTGGGCTTGCCCTCCACATGGGCTGCTAGGCAGAGTAATAACAACTGGTAGGTATATGGAAAGGATGAATTCAGAAAGAGAAGGGCAAAAATGAAATTACCACCTGGATGCCAATCACTCATGCCTGTAATCCCAGCTACTCTGAAGGCTGAGATCTGAGGATCTTGGTTTAAAGCCAACCTGGAGCAGGAAAGCCTGTGAGACTCCTCTAGCCAATTGAGTACACAGAGCAGGAAGTGGAACTGTGGCTCAAGAAATGTAAAAGCTTCAGGGACCCCAGACCCTGAGTTCAAGCCTCAGGATTGGCACCAAAAAAAAAAAAAGATGAGGTTATAATTCATCTTGGAATTATAATCCACCTTGGTTTAAAGGATGAAAGGAAGCATACTTACATAAAACCCAGCAGGGTAACAGTTCTCCAGGGTGAATGCTGCTGGGTTCCCATTCACAATGACTGGTCCACACAGTCAGTCATTCAAGGTCCCAGGTGACAAGGCTCCAACATAGTCAACCCAAGGTTTTCAGGATCACTGAGGTCAACGCCACCTGAGTCATCAGGAAGTGGAAAAAAACAGAGATCAAGGAACTTCTCCTTTAATACATCTGAGTAACTTTACAGAATTACATGAGGGCTTTAATGAGAAAAATGTTCGCAAAAAATCTCTTGTAAACAGAAAAATATAACCTAAGTTGGCTGGTATTACTGTAACTGCAAGTAATATGCAAGCAGATACAGCTCAATTTATGCTTCTAAATAAATCCTGTTACTTTATAAATAATAACCTTGGTTTATGATTCCATTACAGTAGGACTGCCATTGCTTCTTAAACACATTGAGGATTTTTTTTTTTTTTTTGGCAAGGAGGTGTTAGTGTGTGTGTGTGTGTGTGTGTGTGTGTGTGTGTGTGTGTTCCACTTCTGCTTTTTTGGTGTTTAGTTGGAGATAAGAGTCTCACAGACTTTCCTGTCTGTGCTGGCTTGAACCATGATTCTCAGATCACAGATTCTTGAGTAGCTAGGATTGCCAGCATGAGCCACTAGCAGTCAGCTCACACAAATTTTGGAAATTATTTTAATTTGGATATAGATGTTTTCTAGGGATGGATTTTGGTTTTGGAGGCAATGAAATACTATTGTATTATAAATGTGATGACTAAATGGATGTTCAGGTTCAGTGAGGCCATTTTTGGTTGTAAATTAAGAATGTATGTTCATATGTGTCACTTTTGTTAAGAAATATGCAATCTAATTAGAAAAAGAGAAGTCTTTTGAAGATGTGGTATTTCAAAAATCATGCTGAAAAATTACAACATCATTTAGGTAAATATATAGTGTCCCATATAGGATGTAACTTCACTGAACAGTGAAGCTTTTTTTCCCCCACCTTGGGGACAGGATGTCAATAGTTTAGGCTCACTTTGAACTTGTGATCCTCTGGAATTACAAACATGCACCATTATGTCCATTGCAATGCTCAAACCTTGATAGTTCCACTTCAGTTTGGAGCTCTGAAAGATGTCCTTTTTTTTTAAAAAAAAAAACATTTCATTTGAGACAATGAAAGCCAAGTATAATATGATAGCTTTAGACTCTAGATATGTTTTTAATGAAATTAAGTTTCTGTTCTATATAGGAAAAAAAAATCTCAAACTTTATTTAGCACTTGGAGAAAACCAGATTCCAAAACATACACGTACTAATAAAGATACAGGTAATTTGATATTTTTTTTAAACTTTGACCATTCAAAATATATTTTGATGTAGTTTATATTTAAAAAGTGAATGATGTGACTTGAGAATTCATTTTTTTAAACTTTATAATCGTGGCCTACAAAGCTGCCTGAAAAATGAGCTCACAGTAGGAAGTTTGTATTTGTTTCCAGTTTTGCAAGATGACTTGATCCTCCCTTCCAGGACCATTCAATGTATTGGGTATTCTTTTTAAGAAATAAACCTTACATGTGAAAATACAATTTCCCAAAGTTATAAATGAAAGTAAGTTATTAACTGATTTAAACATGGTTTAGAGAAGAGGGTGGGCAAGAGGAAAGGGTTGATGAGATACAGACAGAATATTCCAGAACTGATTTAAAAAAAAAACATAAGTCTTAAGCAAACGAAAAGGAAGCCACACCTAAACATATACATCATTCTGAAATTGCAGAAAGCCAAATGCAATCTTACAAACAAAAAGAAAGAAAAGAACCAAAATTAATAACAAAAATGAAAGCCAGGAATCCAGGGAAAATTATTTTCAAGGGACGGAGAGAAAAAAGTCTTTCATTCTAATAACGGAGCTATACCTGAGTTATACCTAGAAAAGCTATCTTTTGAGTATAAAGAGAAAGTAATTTCTGACAAAAATAGTAATTTACTACCAAAGGTCTTCATGAGAAATACAGCATGATCTGACATAGCATTTCTCTACTAGGAATTGCATTTATGAAATGACATATAGGGAACTGTATTAGTGCCATACTGAATTTGCATGTGTTTTTGCATATCATTTTTCTGGCATATTACTATTTTTACATTATGCAATAGCACAATAAAACAAGATGAGTCAATAATAGAAAAGCCAGATGCTTCTCAAGAGGGTGAGCTCTGAGGATCACAGTTCAAAGCCAGCTTGAGCAGAATGTCTGTAAGAATCTTTCTCATCAGGTGCCAGTGGCTCATGCTTGTAATCCTAGCTACTCAGGAGGCTGAGATCTGAGTATCGCAGCTCAAAGCTAACCTGGCCAGGAATGTCCATGAGACTCATCTCCATTAACCACCAGAAAACCAGAAGTGGCACTGTGGCTCAAGTGGTAGAGTGCTAGCCTTGAGCTGAAGAGCTCAGGGACAGCATCCAGGCCCAGAGTTCAAGCTCATGACTGACAACAAAGAAAAAAAAAGAATCTTTTCTCCAGTTAGCCAGCAAAAAAAAAAGCTGGAAATGGAGATGTGGTTCAACTGATAGAGCACCAGCCTTGAACACAAAAAGTTAAGAAAGAGCACAAGGGCCTGAGTTCGAGCCTTGCCACAAATAAATAGAATAAAACCAAATACTGGAATTTAAGTATTCTCCTATACCCATAGAGAAAAGATAAAGACGGCAATTGTTCCTTATAATACAATATATGATATATTAACTGCTGATGTAACTGCAATAAAATTCTAAAGGAAAATAAGAATGACGAAAAAGGAAAATGATAAAAAGAAGTTCAAGATAGTGACTTCTTTTGCAATGTGGAAGAAGATGGGGAACAGAGTTGGGAAGAACACAGGAGAAAATGCAACTGCACTGGTAATACCCTACTTCTTAAAACAGATGGGAATTATCCAGCTTGTATTCTTTGTCATTCATATATCATTATGGCCATATCAAAACCTGCCTGTGACAACTTGATAGAACCAAATTTTCTTGGCTTCTTCCAGTTACCATGGTTGTTCTTTTGTGGGCTGTCGTATGGTCAATAACAGGCAGTGAATGCCTTCCTGGAGGAAATCTATTTGGAATTCTAATCTTGTTCTATTGTGCTGTCATTGGAGGAAAACTGTTCAGCCTCATTAAGTTACCAACATTGCCTCCACTGCCTCCTCTTCTTGGTAAGTGCTGAATGTTTCCTGTTTTCTCCAGAGTAAATTGTATTTTTTTTTTAAAACAAATTGTAAGTTTGGAAGGCTTTGGGAACTAAAGCAATACAATATTTCTCTATTTGTTGTAGTAGGGCCAGAAGCCAATTATTAAATTTTGTGAGCCAGTTATTAAATGCGATTTTTTTTAAGTTAAACTATTTCAGGTGGTGGTGCTGCTGGCTCAGACTTTTTGTAATCCTAACTACTCAAGAGGTTGAGATCTGATGATCAAGATTCAAAGTTAATCCAGGCAAGGAAGATCCTGCAACTCTTATCCCCAGTTAACCACTAAAAAAAAAACCTATAAATGAAGCTGTGGCTCAAAAGATTAGAGCACCAGCCTTGAGCAGAAAAAAATAAGGAACAGTGGCCGGAGTTCAAGCCCCAGTAATGACACACATACACAAAAATCAAACTGTGGAAACTTACAGTTAAACTGCTTACATTACAGAACAAGAGCTAGCGACACTCAGCATTTGTTGCTTCTTACTTATTCCACATTTCCCCTTATCCGTGCTCCGTGGGCGATGGAGCTTGTATAATGGAGGACCATGACCTGTCTCTTCTCAATGGCACATGGTGACATCATTATTGTAAAATAACATCAGCTTGGTGGAAGTTTCTGTAACACCGAAATCAGTAAATGCTATAAATCAGGGATGACTGCATTGTAAGTTACTTCTGTCATCAACAATGAATGATGCTCTGAAGCATATTTTCATTGTTATATTTCCATCTTATTCCTTACCATAAACCTATCAGTCTGCATTCACGGCAACCCTACACTCACTCATCAGTGATGTGAGTAGCTGCTGAATCCGGCCTCAGGCCCTCCTTCATTCTTACATTGATTTGATCAAATCCTCATCTGTGACCATTCTTGATGATGATCACGGAAGTTTGGCAAGCAACAGTGGCAATCGATTGTTGATCATATTTTAATTTTACCCTGTGCACACTGCACTGACCATTATATTTAACAAAAAGCAGTCATTGAAGACTCATACATATCATCACCAAATTAACAGTCTATAAATGGCCCAGACTTAAGAGACTTTCCCCTAGATTAAACGACAATGGTAAAAGTATGCCAGGAAATGCAGTCCTGCCTCAGAGCCTGTAACAAGTCATAAACTACAACCCATAGCTGTCATTGGTCTCTGTTCTCATAGAAGATCCCCTTACTTTTTCTAGCCATGTGAAGTAGGAGCTTACAAGGACATGGACACGCTTGGAGGATAGGAGCTTGACAGTTCTGATAGAGGAATCGTGTGTGTGTGTGTGTGTGTGTGTGTGTGTGTGTGTGTGTGTGTGTGTGTCTGTGTGTCTGTGTGTGTCTGTGTGTGTGTGTGTGTGTGTGTGAATACTGATGTTTGAACTCAGAACCTAGGCACTGTTTCTTAGCTTTTGTCATTCAGTACTGGCACTCTACCATTTGAGCCACAGCTCCACTTCCAGCTTCTTGCTAGTTAATTGGATATGAGTCTCAAAAGAGCTGGAGCCAGTGGCTCATGCCTGTAATCTTAGCTACTAAGGAGACTGAAATTTGAGATCAGGGTTCAAAGCCAGCTTGGGCAGGAAAGTCCGAGAGACTCTTATCCCCAATAAACTGCCAGAAAACCAGAAGTGGCACTGTGGCTCAAGTGCTAGGGCACTAGCCTTGAGCTGAAGAGCTGAGGGACAGTGCCCAGGCCCAGAGTTCAAGGCCCACGACCAACCAAAAAACAAACAAACAAAAACAAAAAGAGTCTCAAAGACTTTCCTACCCAGGCTGGCTTCAAACCATAATCCTCAAATCTCAGCTTCCTGAGTAGTTAGGATTATAAGTATGAGCCACCACACCCAGTCATTTTATTCTTTTATGTCCATTATAAAGCCTGTCTTTGCCTAATTTATATTATTTTAGTTCTTTTCGCTTAAAAGTTTCACTTAATTTGACCAAAGACTACACATAGGGAGAAATCATATAGTAGTCTCTGTCACATGTAAAGTACCAGAAAATATTTCCTATATTTGAAAACTGACTTGTGTTATTTGACTTCTCCACTGAAGGCATGCTGCTTGCTGGGTTTCTCATCAGAAATATCCCAGTCATCAGTGACAATGTGCAGATCAAGCACGATTGGTCTTCCTCTCTGAGGAGCATAGCCCTTTCCATCATACTGGTTCGTGCTGGCCTTGGTTTGGATCCAAAGGTATGAATTACTGGATTATTATTGAACAGGATATTTTCCCTCCCACATTCCAAGAATTTGGAATCCCTGAGACTCAGGAAAGAGATGGGGAGAAACGAGGAGATACCATTTGCAGCGATAAGAATAAAGACACAGATCTGAGGATCACAGTTTGAAGCCAGCTTGGGAAGAAAAGTCCCTGAAACAATTCAATATACTTCTCAGAAATAGCCAGAAATGGTGCTGGAACTCAAGCAGGAGAGTGGTAGCCTTGAGCACAAAGAAGCTCAGGAACAGCACCCAGGCCCTGAGTTCAAGACCCAGAACTGGCAAATAAATAAATAAAAATGAAATGATACTATTACTTGTCTCATAGGGTACTTCTGAGGACTTCAGATGCTCTCTAAAACACTGAAATGTTTGTTAACATAAAATGTATCATCCGGAAAATTCATGATGCAGCAGATCTCATCTGAATACTGAAGAGAAGGTGTTTAAGGTTATGATCTTGGAGTGTCTTCAGGGGATTCTATTACTAAGTCTGTGCTTGTATTCCAGGCCCTGAAGAAGCTGAAGGGTGTGTGTGTCCGACTGTCCATGGGGCCTTGTATTATAGAGGCATGCGCAGCTGCCGTTCTTGCTCACTTCCTGATGAGGTTGCCATGGCAGTGGGGATTTATCCTGGGGTAATGATTTCTTCTTTGTTGTGTGGAGATAGGCAGGGACACTTAGGGCACTCCCTAGTTCTATCCAAGAGAAGGCATCGTGGTATTTTCTTTGTTTTGTTTTGTTTTTTGGGTCTGGTCGTGGGGCCTGAATTCTGGGCCTGGGCCCTGTCCCTCAGCTCTTCAGCTCAAGGCTAGCGCCCTGCCACTTGAGCCATAGCGCCACTTCCGGCTTTTTTCTTTTTGCTTATGTGGTGCTGGGGAATCGAGCCCAGGGCCTCAGGCATGCAAGACAAGCGCTCTACCACTGAGCCACCTTCCCAGCCCCAGCATTGTGGTATTTTCTTAAGGACACAAGAAAATGCAACTAGAAAATGTAGCATCATCTAAATGTTCTCATTTCATAATAGAGTCAGTGTCTCAGCAGGTACTTTACACAAATAATCCTAGCTACTCAGGGAGCTAAGATCTGAGGATTGCGGTTCAAAGCCAGCCAGGGCAGAAAAGGCCATAGGACTCTAATCTCCCCCACCAAAAAGCCAGAAATGGAACTGTGGCTCAAGAGGTATAGCACTAACTTAGGGCACAAAAGTTCAGGGACAGCACCCAGGAAATAATTTCAAGCTCCAAGACCAGCACACACACACACACACACACACACACACACACACACACAAACCAAAAGGTATATGGTAAGAATTTAACGCTAATAAGTAGACAAGAAAGCAAGAAGTAAGAAATTCTTCTTATGGTTAAGCTTCCTGCCTGGATTCAGATCCCAGTTTTGTGATTTTCATGCTATTCCATTTCTCTGTGTCTCAATTTCTTCATTTATGAAAATGAATTTGTGAGGGTTTAATCGTTTTGTTTTGCTTTGCTTTATGGGGGTACTGGGGCTTCACTTCAGGGCCTAGACATTGTCCCTTAGCCTTTTCTGCTCAAGGCTGTTGTTCTACCACTTGAGCCACAGCTGAAGTACATAAAATGCTTCCTGGTTTTACAGCTGCTGCCATCCTAAGAATCATGTTGCTGTCGTTATGTCATTCTGTGAATCTGTCTTTCTTGATATATGAAGTCCTAATTGAAGGCCCACCATTGCTTGGTTCCTATTCAGAGCATCCATGGCAGTTTTTCCTTCCTCACAACATAGTGTGTTGTTTTAGAACAGCAACCTCAGCCCCATTCATCTTATATTTCATTCATAAAGACATTTTTATTTGTGTTGCTAGTAGTAGGGCTTGAACTCAGGGCCTGGGCGTTGACCCTTAGCTTTTTCACTCAAGGCTGGTGCTCTACCACTTGAGCCACTGTTCTACTTCTAGCTCTTTGCTGGTTAATTGGAGATAAGAATCTCATGGACTTTTCTACCCAGGCTGGCTTCGAACTGCAATCCACAGATCTCAGTCTCCTGGCTAGCTAGGATTATAGGTGTGAGCCACTAGTGCCCAGATTTTAATAAACGTGTGTGTGTTTAAAGATATATATGTGTATATCAGATATATATGTTAAGATATATCATATAAATATAATAAACATATATATATATATTTTAGATAACCTATATCTACTTTTAGACAACTTAAATGTATATGTGTAAGACTATACTCTGACAAAATGTTGTTTCACGATAAACTATAAAGTGGATAGTGTTTCTGGTTTGATGTTTTTCTGCCATTTGAAAGGTTGTAGTTGTCCAAAGTCTAACCGTTAAAAGCATAGAGAAAAAGTAAAGGTTGTTATAATTTTTGTTGTTGTTGGCTGTAGGCCTTGAATTCAGGGCCTGGGTGCTGTCCCTGAAATCTTTTTTTACTCAAGGCTACCAACTCTACCATCTTGAACCACAGCTCCACTGCTAGTTTCTTTGTGGTTAATTGGAGATAAGAGTCTCACAGACTTTCTTGCCCAGGCTGGCTTTGAACTGCGATCCTCAGATCTCAGCCTCCCGAGTAGCTAGGATTTGAGGCGTGAGCCACCAGCACCGGCTTATAATGATTTTTAAGACTAAGAATCAGTAGGATGCGGTCACAAATGTCTAAAGCGCTGCGTGCTTAGCTTTGTTTTAGGTGCTGTGTCTCCGGCTGTGGTGGTGCCTTCGATGCTCCTTCTGCAGGGCGGGGGCTACGGTGTTGAGAAGGGAGTCCCCACCTTACTCATGGCTGCTGGCAGCTTTGATGACATCCTGGCCATCACTGGCTTCAACACGTGTTTGGGCATGGCCTTCTCTACAGGTAATAAGAGGACAGTGTGTTCTCTTGGGGACAGGCTGTATTGTTATAAGCAGGGCATATTTGCTCAAGGCAAGTTAAAAATAGGAAAGCAATGGCAGGTGTGTACCTAAGGAGGGACAGAGGCTGCCTTTCCTTCCTGCTTGCCTCCAGAGAGAGGCCGCACAAGTAACATGGAGAAAGTTGGGGAATGGGGATGGAAAGGACAGGGAAGGGAAGGAAAGCAGCTTCCTCTTAGAGGGATCTAGGGAAAATTTTAATCTATATATTTCTCTCAAAGGATGGGTAGGTTTTACAAAGAGCGTACAAGACAGAGTAGTCTGAGAGAAAGGAAGAGCCTACTTCTGTGTGTGTGTGGGGGTGTGCACGTGCACTCACACACGTACGTACACTCACACGTGTACACACTCTTCCTTGGCTCACTCACCACTGGTGCTCTATCATTTGAGGCACAGCTCTACCTCCAGCTTTTTACTAGTTAACTGAAGACAAGAGTCTCATACGCTTTCCTGCTGGGGCTGGCTTTTTATAAAAAAAGATTTTATTGTTATTGTAGAGGTGAAAGACAGAGGAGTTATAGTTATGTGAGACAGGTAATGAGTACAGTTCTTTTGGAACCATGTCTCCCCTTCCCTCTCTCTCTCTCCCAGTTTTTCCCTCCCATTCCCATCTACAAGATGTACAGTTCATCTCTCACATAGTATCTAGTGAGTACCACTGTTGTATTTGTTCACCCTTTGTTTTACCTTTTCTGAGCTACCTTTACCCTCCAAAGACAAACTATCAAATATGACAAAAGGAAAACAAAAATAGCAACAGCAACTTAAAAAAAAAACCCTCTTGTTTCCTTTTCTTGGAGTTCATTACATAAAGTATTATTTTATAGGATCAGATGTGCATAGCTTTTGAGCCTTTGTGATCCATTCCTATGAATATCCCTTTTAGCCTCAATTGTGAATGCCTAGAAAGCTATATAATTTATCATGTCCCAGTGTATATTTCTTAATCATTCAGTGTGTTGTTTACTTCTAGATTTATAGGCACATTCTAGCTACCACAAATGAATGAAACCATGCAATCTTTGTTTCTTTGGATCTGGCTTACATTGCTTAATATGATTTTTCCCCCCCAGGTCTTTTCATTTCCTTACAAATGGTACAATGTCATTCTTTCTAATAGATAAGTAGAATTCCACTGTGTATATATGCCACATTTTCTTGATCCATTAGTCCAGTGAAGGGCATCTGGGTTGATTCCATATCTTGACTATGGTAAATAATGCAGCAGTAAACGTGATTGAGTTGGTCATTTTAGTGTGGCAGTGTTTGTGTTCTACTGGATAAATGCCCAGGAGTGAGATTCTGGGTCATAGGGTGGCTCTATGTTTAGCTTTTTAGGAACTTCCATACTGCTTTCCAGAGTGGAACCAATTTACATTCTCACCAACAGTGTAATAGAGTTCCCTTTTGGCCACATCCTGGCCTGGGCTGGCTTTGAACCAAAATCCTCAGATCTCAGCCTCCTGACTAGTGAGAATTATAGGTGTGAACCACTGGCATCCGTCCTAGCACACTTCTAAAATAAGAACAATTTCTCTTCTACAGCAGTTTATGGGCAATAACAGCGATGATTTTAATGGGTATCTTATTAGTGCTTAATAAGTATCTGAAGTGGATGTATTTTGCTTGAAATAGTAATGAAAGAAGAACTCAAGGAACGTGCCACACTATTATTTAATACTTTCACTAAATGGATAAAAACAAATACTACACCTGATCTTAGGCAAAAGGCTAAGAAAGAAGTGTTTCAATGTCTTTATTTTTCTTCGACACAGCATGAGTTTTGTCCAAAATTTGCAACTTCCTATCGCTGAGAAAGTGTAAGTGTAGTTTAGCTTCAACTTGAATTTGCTTCATGGAAGTACATTCCTGGCAAAATCACCCATTCTCATTTTCTCAAGGCCCGAAGTTACTCTTATATTAAAATTATATATGATTTATGCTGATTACCCTAGAACCTCCACCATTCCATCCATTGCTCTAGAAGTCTGCTGTTTATCCTGGCAAATTACTCTTCTCAAAATCCTGTCCTCATATATTACTTCTTGGTCAGGAACAATTAGTTTCCCATGTCCCTCTTAGGTCCAATACACCCATCCTCTTGTCTCTTATTATAACACTAGTGTACCTGTACAGACTTACATTCCCACTGTTTTCCTGGTAACGCATCTTTAAAACCATGGTTCTCAGTCCTAGCTGCATGTTACAGTTGCCTGGGGAGTATTCTTTTCTTTTTAAAAAACACTCCCATGGGAAACATTACCTTAGACCAATCAAATCAGACCCCTTGGGAATGGAAGCAGTGTAGCCAGGATTAAGAGTCATGGCTTCAGTGTAACAGTTACTTTGAGTTTCATTAACACCAAGTTTGGGGAGGGGGCGAGGCGGGGAGACAGCAGCTGAGGGAAAATGTGGATAGCTTGAAGAATCTCTCTTTGAATTTTCTGAGATTGGGCCCCCCCCATACTATTATTTTTTTGCAGCCTGACATGCAACAGATTGAAATTAATGAGCTACATGCTTTAACATAAATGTTCTACAGTAATAGCTTGAGCATGATGTTACCATAACAACTAGATGCTTCTGCCTGTGATGCCTTTTATCTGACAGCTATCCTAGCCATATAAAATTACTTCACAGACTATTATTTTTTAAATAAGAGAGGTGATTACCATAGTAACAGGAAACCACAATTATGAGGGAGCACATTTTTTCCTTAGAACAATCTTGAAAGATTGCTTTATGGGTAGGACAATTTTAATAGAATTTTCTACACAATGTGCTAACAACTTTTTAAAATTAAAGTTTCATAAATCATGTATACTGTGAGAGAAAAAACATGAGTTCTACTCTTCTATCTTACAATATTTCTCATAATGATTCTACTAAAAGAAAATTCAGGGGCTGGGAAGTGGCTCAGTGGTAGAGTGCTTGCCTTGCATGTATGAACCCCTGGGTTCAATTCTTCAGCACCACTAATCAGAAAAAGCCAGAAATGGTTCTGTGGCTTAAGTGGTAGAGTGCTAGCCTTGAGATGAAGAGCTAGGGACAGCGCCCAGGCCCAGAGTTCAGGCCCCACAACTGACCAAAAAAAAAAATTCAAAAGTAATTTACTCAATATAATTTTTTCACTATTATTTTTCTACACTTTTTTCAATGTTGTTTTATAATAAACACTTGAGAAGGAATAAGAGGATTTTTAAAATTTTCAATTGCCATAGTCTTTAGTTACTATACACACAAACAGATCAAAGTTACCAAAAATAAATGTACATCTATTGTTTTGAAAACTCAAGCCCTTAAATTATAATCTGATGGAAAAGTGAAAGAAGGGGTAACATTGTCCAAAAAGAAATATGCTCATTACCTAACTTATGAAATGGTAACCCCTCTGTACAACATCTAAATAAGAACAATAAAATATATTTAAAAATTCTAATCTGACAATTTATCTGTCTACTGAACCTGTCCATATATAGCAGGACTCTGGATCATGAATTTTATCTCTCATAATTTGTTGGGTCTTTTCAAGTAGATTTCTACTGCTGTAAATCTATAAAAAAAAAAAAGTTTATATATCATTTCTGGTATTTGCTTTGGAATTTGTCTCCAATAGTCTGCATGCGCCTCTTGTCAGATAGGCCCATTTATCAACATGTCCATTTATTATCCCAGCACCTCTTCATCAGAGTCATCCCTGCCATCGTTCTCCCCATCCTGTTCTCCTCTCCCCCCCAGATTCATTTCACGTTTCCTGCTTCCTTTACCATCTCTGTACATTGAGTATTCTGACTGTATTTGTCCCACTCCCTTTCTTCATTCACTCCCTTCCAAGTACTTCCCCTCCCCCCTCACAATCCATTTCAGCTTCCTGAAACTCATTTTTTAAACTGCTTGTTAATTGTTCAAGAGATTTACTCTATCTTGTTTCACTCCTGCCTATACTATTCTGTAGTCAACTTAAATATATGCATATATAGGCATATGCCCCTGTGTATGTTTTACATGTGAGGTTGCATTCTAGGTCTAGGATCCACATTTGAGAATAAACATACATCCTTTTCCTTCCAGGGTGATAGACCTATTTTATCAGGCATTCTAATTCACATATATTTAAGGTTGTAGAGGATAGGAAATGCCCCGAACAATCTCCTTCCAGGGACTTGATGACTATAAATTAAAGCCTGTGTAAAGCCTGTGCATTGATGGATTTTGAGTTCTGTCTGGTTTGTCTTTTCACGTATTTTTCAGGCTCCACAGTGTTCAATGTCCTCCGAGGTCTTTTGGAGGTGGTGATCGGTGTGGCAACTGGGATTTTTCTTGGATTATTTATTCAGTTCTTCCCAAGCGCTGACCAGGTAAAAGAAATAAATCTGGGAAAGTCAGGCTCTCAAATGTCATTGGAAAACGTATACTAAAACATGCCCCCAAAACCTGACAAGCATGACACTGAGAAATGCTATCTGCTACAGGGAACTCAAGAAACTAATCCCTCCTAAACCTAGCAAACCAATTACTAAATGGGCAAGGGAACTAAAGAGGGAGTTCTCAAATGAAGAAATAAAAATGGCAAAGAAACACATGAGGAAATGTTCATCATCCCTGGTGGTGAAGGAAATGCAAATAAAGATACCACCTTACCCCAGTCAGAATGTCCCACATCCACAAATCAGCCAACGACAAATGCTGGAGGGGATGTGGAGAAAGAGGAACCCTATTACACTGCTGGTGGGAATGTACACTTATACAACCACTTTGGAAAGCAGTCTGGAGGGTCCTTAGAAAGCTAAAGATTGACCTCCCTTACGACCCAGTCATACCACTTCTAGGCATCTACCCTGAACAACAGGAACCAATATACAAGGACACGTGCACCTCCATGTTTATTGCAGCACTGTTCACAATAGCTAGGATATGGAAACAACCCAGATGCCCCACCACAGATGAATGGATCCAAAAATTGTGGTATCTATACACAATGGAATATTATGCAGCCATTAGAAATGACAAAATAATGGCATTTGCAGGGAAATGGATGGAGCTAGAAGGAATCATGTTGAGCGAGGTAAGCCAAGAACGAAGAGACAAACGGTACATGGTCTCCCTGATAAGTGGATGTTAAATGCAAAATGTTAGGTGATACGACAAAATTAACAGGACTTAAGAAACAAAGAACTCCCACTCATCTGGTCAAACCACTACTAAATATCCCCATGCTGCTGATCACATGTATGGTATATATGTGTACACCGTTATATGTTATAGACTGTGATAGACAATTTGCTCCAGGAAAGTTAGAATGAACTTGTGACTTTAAATGAGCATCATTATTCCACAATACTGTGAAATTCTGGAAATTATGTAATCACTTAATCACAACCAAAAAAAAAAAAAAAAAGAACCTTGGGGAAGGTAGGGAGGGAGGGGATGGTAGGGGGAAAACAATGGAGGGGGTAACAATGTTCAAGAGGAAGTGTACTCATTACCTCACTCATGTAACTGTAACCCTCTGTATAGTATCTTTACAATAAATAAATAAATAAAAAAGTTAAAGTGCCTGAGTCCTGACAGTGGCCAGACCTGAGTCCAAGTTCCAGTACTGGCACAAAAAGAAGTAAGAGAAGGACCAGTGGGCTAGGAAGGAAGGAAGGAAGGAAGGAAGGAAGGAAGGAAGGAAGGAAGGAAGGAAGGAAGGAGAGAGGGAGGGAGGGAGGGAAAAAAAAAAAAGAAATGCTATCTGCTGTCAGCACCATCCATGTGGCTAATAAGGAGGATAAATGGGACGGCAGCCCAGAGACTCTTTCTAATTTCTATTCTGCACATTTTAATTGCACTGTAGAACAAATAACAAGCACTGCACAATAAGGTAGACTATGCAAGTTTTCTTGAAGTTTTGTAATACCCAACTAAGGATATATATGATTTCTTGTCTCCTTTTGTTTATTATTAATTAGATAATAGCATCTTATGCAATATAAGAAGTTATTTCTTCCCAAAAAGATCAGAGTTCTTCACTGTACACAATGACATATACTATATTGGGAGGAAGGTGGTGGGAGAGTCTGAGCCGGGATCTGGCTGTGTAACCCACCCAGATTGGCTCAACACTTGATCTTCCTGGCTTAGCCACCTGAGTACTGGGATTACAGGCATGTGCCACCATGCCTGGTTACCCAGTGATTTCTGAACCAGAAACAAAGGTAGTTGTTGCTTGTTTTTCTTTCACCCTCCAGAGAATTAGGTAGAAATGTTTTTAGTGGGATTATTTTGAAATTTCAAAATAATTTCAGTGGTAGAGCGCTTGCCTTGCATGCCTGAGGCCCTGGGTTTGATTCCTCAGCACCATATAAGCAAAAAGAAAAAAGCTGGAAGTGGCACTGTGGCTCAAGTAGTAGAGCGCTAGCCTTGAGCTGAAGAGCTGAGGGACAGCGCCCAGGCCCAGAGTACAGGCCCCACGACCGGACCCAAAAAAAAAAAAAAAAAATTCAAAATACTTAGAAAGGAATTGAAAACTTAAACAAACATTTAAATTAATGTATCCATTATTGCAAGGTAAATGGATTTGAAATTTTATCATGCTTCAAAAATCTTATGAATGATTGTATATACAAACTGTGATTCTATAAGTCCAGTATGTAAAACGACAGAAATCTAATGTAAATTAAGTCATCGCCTGGGGCCTCTCTGTTTGGTACAGAATTCACTAGCAACATGGCGAATAAACCGCATTTCACAAGCAGCACAGATACTGAACATTTCCACCAACAGTAAGCATTTGCTTTTTGTATTTTTGTCAGACTAGGGCTTGAACTCAGAGTCTTGTGCTTGCTGTGCATGCCCTCTACCACCTAAGTTATACCCTCAGCCCTTTTTGCTTTAGTTATTTTTTGAGATAGGGTCTGGTGTTTATGCCCTGGCTAGCCTGGACCACTGTTTAGTCCTAAGTATGTTCCCAGAATAGCTGGAATTAATTCATTTGCTACAGCACCCACCCTTTAATTAGTTGAAATTGAAGCATAAACAGGATGGTAACTTGAACAGCTCACATAGCTAGAAAGCAGGAAAGCTGGAAGAAAACTCAGGTAATCAACTTCGAGAGTATGCATGTCTCTGAGCAATCACTTGGAAGACTTACTTTCTAAAAGTGTTCAAAAAATTTTAAAGTGAGAAGAGATTTTAAAATGATAAAAAACAAATGACTATACTAGGTCTATTGCTTCTTAAAACTTCTTGAAATGCAGGAACTGAGGGAGAAAAATCAAAGATGCATCAAGTTAAAAAGTAATCAGAGCAAGGTATGGCCTGAGTTTCTCAGGAGGCTGAGATGTAAGGATTGTGCTTAGAAGCCAGCTTGGACAAGAAAGAATGCAAAATATCTCCAATTGAAGCACAAAAACAGCCAGAAGCGGAGCTGTGGCTCAAGTGGTAGAACATTAGCCTGGAGCAAGGAAGCTTAGAGGTTTATAAATTGGTCATGGAACTGAAACAAACAGCTACATAGAACAATTCTGTTTTACAGTAGTTGAATAATGATATTGTCATGTTCTGCTATAAAGTCAATGTTTTAAGAGAAGGTGGATTGTTTTACAATTTCTGTAAATAATTATGAATAATACAAAGAAATATTGAGTAATTGGCCAAGGCAAATATATTTTGAGGTAGATTAGTAAGATCTATCTATCTGTCTACCTAGCTAGAAGAGTTTTGTCCCCATAACAGTAATGCATAGCTGTGTCTTAAAGTAAATATTTTTCTTTTATTTACCTCAAAATTTCAAAAAAAAAAAAGAAGAAGAAAGAAAGTTTAGGGACAGTGCCCAGACCCTGAGTTAAAGCCCCAGGACTGGCATGTGTGCATAAGCATGTGCGTGTGCATGCACACACACACACACACACACACACACACACACACACAGAGAACTATATATTTAACTTTTATAATGATATAAGAAGTTAAAGTGGTGTTGTGACTCAGTTGGTAGAGCACTAGCCTTGAGCACAAAGAGGCTCAGGGACAGTACCCAGGCCCCAGGTTCAAGCCCCACAACCGACAAAGAAGAAAAGAAGAAGAAAAAAAAAAGGAGGAAAAAATTGTAGCCTGGCACTGTTGGCTCACGCCTGTAATCCTAACTAGTCAGGAGGCTGAGTTCTGAGGATCCAGGTTCAAAGCCAGCCCAGGCAGGAAAGTTTGTGAGCCTCTTATCTCCAATAAACCACTAGAAAACTGAAAGTGGCACTGTGGCTCAAGTGGTAGAGCACTTGCCTTGATCTGAAGAGCTGAGGGATAGCACCTAGGCCCAGAGTTCAAGCCCAACAACCAACAATATATATAGAAGTTGTTAAAACAGAGCTTAGAGAGGTTTGTTTTTTTTTTTTTTTTTTTTTTTGGTCGGCCGTGGGGCTTGAACTCTGGGCCTGGGCGCTGTCCTTCAGCTCTTCAGCTCAAGGCAAGCGCTCTACCACTTGAGCTACAGCGCCACTTCCGGTTTTCTGGTGGTTTATTGGAGATAGGAGTCTCACAGTCTCTCCTGCCCGGGCTGGCTTTGAACCGCGATCCTCAGATCTCAGCCTCCTGAGTAGCTAGGATTACAGGCGTGAGCCACCAGCGCCCGGCTTTAGAGAGGTTTTAACAATAGTTTAAAAAGCCAGGCTTGCCAGGCACTGGCAGCTTGTGTCTTAAAATCAATCCTAGCTACTCATCAGGCTTGATCTCAGGAGGGAAGATTGTGCTGCCAGACCAGCCAGGGCAGAAGAGTCCGAGAGATTCATTCTCCACAGAGGGAAGCAGTACATGGTGGTCACACCCATTATCCTCACAGTGATGGGAAGCCTGAAGTGGACAGATGGTGGCTTAGGCAAGGAGCCAGATGGGAAGTGAGACCCTATTGTAAAAACAACCAAGAAGAAATCAAAGCTGCAGTTGTGGCTCAGTGGGGTTACGTCAGCATGGCAAATGAGAGACCCTGAGTTCAAACTCTCGGAATTCACTCACTCACACACACACGCACGCACACGCACACACACACACGCACGCACGCACGCACGCATGCATGCACAACTTTTATCCCAGGTCTGTCTGACTCCAGAGCCTATATGCATTTCTCTGCTAGTCCAACTCTGCTTTGATCCTACTGGTGCAGGGAATTGGTGTTTCTAAAACAGAAACTTGGATTTGTTACTCTGCTCTATTAAGGAAGAAAGAGTAGATGTTGCTGTGCGGTGACACAGGCATTAAGTATTTCCCTCTAACTCCTGGAGATGGAAAGATCGGTTACTTGGAATAGTTGAATGGATCGCCTCTCTTCTTTTTCAGGACAACCTTGCATGGAAAAGAGCTTCCCTCCTCTTGGGGTTCGCTGTGCTGGCTGTGTTCAGCAGTGTGCAGTTCAGCTTTCCGGGATCTGGAGGGCTGTGTACCTTGGTCATGGCTTTCCTTGCAGGCCTGAGATGGGGCACCACCAAGGTGAATTGTACTTCCAAGTTCTTCTGCTCATGACTCTTTTGGTCAAATTGATTGAAAGGGACACCTTCGTAACATTAAATGAGTAACATTATTACTTGTAAAAGCTATTTCCTACCTATACAGAAATGTAAACCCAATGGCCACATACAAATCACTGTTTTACCTTTCACACAAGTCTAGATGCTTGGTACCAGTGGTTCACACCTCTCATCCTAACTACTCAGCAGACAGATCTGAGGCTTGAGGCTCTAAGGGAGCACTGAGAGACTCTTATCTCCAATTAACCACCAAAAAGCCAAAAGTGGAGCTGTGGCTCAAGTTGTAGAGTTGCAATCCTTGAATGAAAAAAGCTAAGGAACAGAGCTCAGGCCCCAGTACCAGCACAAAAAAAGAAAGGGAGAGAGAGAGACAGAGACAGAGAGAGAGACAGAGAGACAGAGAGATTAGATAGGAGAGAGAGATCATGGCCATATTATCCTGAGATAATCCTTGTTCTTTAATATCTGCAGGGTAGTTAAGCCACACTTAATTTAACAAGTCTCCTAATAACACAGTGGTGTTGTTCTAGTTTTATGTCAAGACAAACAGTGCTTTAATAAAATATTTTACAAAAATATATTTCATAAACTGTAAGACATTTCAGTTCTAAAATCCACATTGTATATGCCA
Source organism: Dipodomys spectabilis (assembly GCF_019054845.1). NCBI lineage: Eukaryota > Metazoa > Chordata > Mammalia > Rodentia > Heteromyidae > Dipodomys > Dipodomys spectabilis. The sequence continues at coordinate 5,754,678 of NW_024870974.1, forward strand.
CCAAGAAGGAAAGATTCTTCCAGTTCAACTGGCACATCCTAATTTCTGAAGTATTAAAATGTAAAAAAAAAAAAAAGACATTAAGAATCAACAAAATATTGCATATCTTTGAATTTCTCCATGGCATAAATTCCTAGAAATAGGGTTGCTTAAGGAAAGTATGATCACTTTTACCTTTTGTCATATCAATTTACTCCTATAATAGGCTTTGTCAATTTACATTTCCAACAAAGTATGAGAGGATCTGTTCTTCTGATTTGAGTATTTACTCTTCATACAGTTTTGATAATTGAGTAGATGGAAAAAATGTATTATGTCTGATCTAAATTGCATTTTTACAAATGCAAATTCTTTACAATTATTATTATTAATTACAAGACACTTGTCCTAAAGCCTTTGACCACTTTTATAACGTTATTTGAGTTTTTCTTACTGATTTTCAAGAAAACATTAACAATATTCATTTTCTCAGTATACATTATATTTTCTCAATATATACTATGGAAGTTATCTTGTTGCTATTTGTTTACTAACACACTTTTATACAGTTGAATTTGACAAGGTCATATGCAATTCTGATTAATGAAGAGACTAGATATTCGTGACCCAAACTAAATGTACCTAGATCATTTTGCAGTAATCTTATGAACTGAAAAGCAAATATTTAAAATTTTTAGTTTATACAAAATTTTTGTGGATGACTACTTGTATTTGCATAAAATTACTGTGTATGTCTTATTTTTTGTTTTGTTTTTGTTTTTAGTCAGAGGTTGAAAAAATAATTGCAGTCGCCTGGAATATTTTTCAGCCCCTTCTTTTTGGGCTCATTGGAGCAGAGGTATTTGTTGCATCTCTCAGACCAGAAACTGTCGGTAAGAATTTCAAAGTACTTAGGTTAAAGTAAAATCTCTTTATATTCAGTTGAAATATCCTCAATAGATATGGGTTCAGTACTTCCCATGATCACAATTATATGAAAACTTAATTATGATCTGTCTTTTAGAGTAATTGGCTAGAAAATGATGCTTCACAATCTAGAACCACAGCATGTTGAAAGATAGATGGATGGATGGACAGATGGATAGACATTTCCCCCAAGGATAAGAATGTACATACAGCCTTGTTCAGCATCAAGGACCAGAATTTTGAAGATAACTAATTAGTTGGGGATGGGGGGTGGGGGGAGGAGGCACTTATGCATTGCTCAAAGCTAGCATTCTACCACTTGAAGCACAGTTCTACTTCCAGGTTTTTGGTGGTTAATTGGAGATTAAACTGTTTTAGTACTGAAAATTATCTATGGTTATGGTAGTGAAGAAGTTGGGGGAGAATGCAGTCAAAAATTTAATGTTGTCAGTCACTGGTGGCTCATGCCTATAACCCTAGCTACTCAGGAGGCTGATATCTGAGGATTGCAGTTCAAAGCCAGCCGAGGCAGGAAAGTCCAATTAGCTACCAGAAAACCAGACGTGCTGCTGTGGCTCAAAGTGGTAGAGTGCTAGCCTTGCCTTGAATTCAAGTCCCACAGCCAATAATAATAATAATAATAATAATAATGTATATCCTACAAAATCAAAAAAAGTGAGGGAAGAGATGGCTTGGGAGAAATGGAATGTGGAAGGGGGTGACATTGATCAAGATGCATTTTATTTATAAACTGCTTTGTTGAAAACAACCCCTTCGTACAACTACTTAAAGGTATGAAAATTATGAATGTTTTAGTATTATTCCTGTTTGTAGTATGTGAATCAGTAACTATACATGATGTAATTTCTCCACTAGTATTTCATTGTTCTAAAATCTTGGTGTTTCTTACAGGCCTTTCTATTGCCACCTTGGGCGTTGCGGTATTAGTACGAATTCTGAGTACATTTCTGATGGTGTGTTTTGCTGGTTTTAACTTAAAGGAGAAGATATTTATTTCTTTTGCATGGCTTCCAAAGGCCACAGTCCAGGTAATGACACCTAGGATGGCTAAACATTGTAACTGTTAATTCTGGATGACACCTCGAAATGTTGACTAACAAGGCTTATCTACATTTGGTGAAAGTAAAATATTTAAGTTGGACTTTTTCTTTTGAAGACTTGACAATAATTTACTCTTTTTTTTGGTCAGTTGTCGGGCTTGAACTTAGGGCCTAGGCACTGTCCCTGAGCCTCTTTGTACTCAAGGCTATTGCTCTACCACTGGAGCCACAGAGCCACTTCTGGTGTTTGAGTGGTTTATTGGAGATAAGAACCTCATGGGGACTTTTCTGCCCACACTGGCTTTGAACCACAATCCTCAGATCTCAGCCTCCTCAGTAGCTAGGATTACAGGCATGAGCCACCAGCGCCCGGCTCTACTTTACTCTTTAAGAGTTTTATTGCTGTATATTCTGAATAGAGAATTGCTAATCCTTTATTTCAAGACCTTCCAAGAAGAGAGTAAAGCAGAAATAGCATGGTCCATTTTCATGTTTAGGAATGCTTTGATGACATAATATTCATGGATGATCAATTATATTTGAACAGAGTCTTTCTACATAAAGAAAGTGTGTATGGGGGAAAAAATCTCCAATGATGCTTTACCATCATCCCTCTATCTATGGCTTCATTGTCAGTGGCTTTTGTTACCTACACCAACCACAGTCCAAAAAGTATTAAGTGGAAAGTTCCAGAAATAAGTCTTAAATTGCATGCTGTTTTGATAGAACATGACAGTTTCAGCCATCCTACTTTGTCCTGCTTGGGGATAAGCATCATTACCTTGTCCCAAGTGTCCACACTATCTATACACATCATCAATCCTCTTAATTATTACATGGATGTCATATCACACTTCTTATATTCCAAGAGATTCTTATTTTCTCAGTTATGGCCCCAAAGCACAAGACTAATGACGCCATTAATTTGGAGATGCCAATGAAAAGCTATAAAGTGTTTCCTTTAGGTTAAAGGTTCTTGACTTAATAAGGAAAAAAATATATATAGAGTTTGGTACTATTCCAGATTTCATAAATCCACTGGGGATCTTGGAACCAAAAATAAGGAGGTAATACAATGCTGTTTTTCTATTATTCACAACTAACTTAACTTCCTGACACATGTCTCAATCTTGACCCAAAATCTGTGCACCCTAGTGGTCAAGGGACCAAGAAAACTCTTATAGATAGATGAGTGCTTGAGATTGTTCACCATGTACTTGTTAGAATGCCTATTGTTGTTAACTAAATAGTAATCACCTAGTTCCGATCCGATTGGATTATATGTTTTAGACAAATGATATCAAACAAAATTTAATTGTTGGGTTCCTGATATTTTGCAATTATTGAAATATGCAAACTAATTTTAGGCTGCAATAGGGTCTGTGGCTCTGGATGCAGCAAGAGCTCACGGAGAGAAGCAGTTGGAAGAGTATGGAATGGATGTGTTGACAGTGGCGTTTTTGGCCATCCTCCTCACAGCTCCAATTGGAAGTCTGCTCATTGGTTTGCTGGGCCCTAGGCTTCTCCAGAAATTTCAAAATGAAGATGAAGTTCAAGGAGAGACTTCTGTACATGTTTAAAGGTGCAAAGAGAAACAATATGTTCATGTTAGAATATAGTTTAAAATTTTTTATCATGTACACCTGATATGTCTATTCTTATTTCTATTATTTTTGCTTGTTTTGCCAGTACTAGAGCTCGAATTCAGAGCCTCTCACTCACTTGCTTTGCTTGCTCACAGCTGGTGCTCTACCATTCAAGGCACGCCTCCAGCCTTCAAGTTTCTTTCTTCTTTGTCATCTCCCAACTAAACCATTTCACATAGAATTCAAAATATGATCTAATCTTGTCAGATATGAAATATATACTGATTTAACTTATTATTGGAATTTTCATCCTACAAAGTCATCCACAAAAGAAAAAATTACTCTCTTCATCAGAATACTGTATCAGCCCTTTGCACCATAACAGACCCTTTTGAAACTAATTTTAATATTTTGTTCTAACTAGACTTCGTGTTTTATGTGAATCTGACTCTGTTCTGAAGATAAGGAATAAGGAGATAAATTCTTGTTGTGACTCCAAGAAAGTTTCAGTTTTAATCAGGCCCTGTGTTAGTCATCTTTCTGATGCAGTAACAAAATACTTGAGATAAGCAGCTTAAAGGGAGGAAATATTTGCCTTGGCTCATGTTCAGAGTTTTCATTTTGTGATCAGTTGGCTTCACCGCTTTTGAGCCTGAGGTACAGCAGAACACATGGAACAAAGCTGCTTGACCAATGGCCAGAAATCAAAAGCAGAGGGAGAAAAGGGGCCTGGGTGTCAATAGCCCCATCAATGGCATCTCCAGTGACCTCATTTCCTTCCACTAAGCCATACGTTTTAAAGGTTCCCTCACCTTCAATAACACTGCAGGCTGGAGATCAAGTACAAGGCCAATGGAAGACACTGAGATATAAACCATAACAGACATTAAATGATAAATAAGAGAAAGAGAACACTCTCAGTAGACACAATAACTTTAGAAAATTGACGCAAAACAGAATAGGATACAGTAAAGCTGCCAGCACAACCATGTTCATAGCAGCATTATTTACCATAACCAAGGTAGGGAATCAGCCCAGATGCCCCTCAGTGGATGAATGGATCAAGAAAATATGGTATATATACACCGTGTAATTTTATTCATCCATTAGAAAAAATAATATTGCATCAAAGAAATGGAAAGACCTGGAAAATATTATGTTAAGTAAAGTTAGTCGGACCCAGAAAGACAAAGGTTTCATATGTGGAAGCAAGAATTAGTTTATGAATATATAAGTAAATGTTGAAGGTGGTATGAAATTTTATACAAATGTATTAATGGAAATATGGTAGATTCAGGGGGAAACTCAAATAATGTAATTCCTTAGAAAGGCAAAAACCATAGTTCATAAATACCAGGAAACCAATACTTGAAAGGGGTAGTATGGAGTCAAGAAGAGAGGTGTAGACAAATGAAGAGAAGTAGGGAGAAAATGTGAGGGAAGGGTGAGTTGGGAGAGATGGATGAGAATGTTAAAAGAGGTGACATCAATAAAGATGCCTTGTACTCATAAACTGCTTTGTTGAGTGGCAGCTCCTATGTACAACTACTTAAAGATAATTAAAATATTTTTTAAAAACAATACAAGGGGGGCTGGGAAGCTGGCTCAGTGGTAGATTGCTTGCCTCACACGCATGAGACCCTGGGTTCAATTTCTCAGCACCACATACCCAGAAGAAGCCATAAGTAGTGCTGTGGCTCAAGAGGTAAAGCACTAGCCTTGAGTTGAAGAGCTCAGGGACAGCACCCAGGCCTTGAGTTCAGGCCCCACGACTGAACCCCCCCAGGAAAAAAAAAATACAAGGGAAGAAATAATATAAAGTTTAGCAGTAGAAGTTGTTTTGAGTATCAGGAGAAAAGATAGATAAGGACAGTTTGTATGTCTTCCAAGTTTGGACTTTGTCCAGTGACAGTTGCTTTTCTTCTATTTTTAGGAGAAGGCTGGGCATTTCATTAGAGGAACTTGGTGGAAGTCTTGTCGCATCCCAACTCCAGATTCATCTTCAAACCCAAACAGCTCTGCTTTCCTTGTCTTTTTTTTTCTTTAACTAGAGTTATCATGTACAATTTCTTAAACAGAAAATAAAAAGGTTTTGTACTGAGAGTAATATATCAAATGTTTACTTTGTACCAGACCCTCTACAAATGAGAAAACAAGCTGGGGAGATGGCATATTTGCCTTGGTCCCATCGCTAGAACTGACACTTGAACCCAGGGACCCCTGACTTCTAGAGACTATGTTTGTGTCCCTTAGCTCTCAGGTTGTATTTAGGCTGATTTGGGGGTAAGCGTGGATTTTGACCAGTTTACTTCAGGTACCTGCAACCCCTGGACGTGACTGCTTAGCTACAATACCCAATGATGTCAACTTTGTCCCCGGACTTTTACAACCCAGTAGGTAAATTATGGAGAAGACATGATGAAAGAAAAAAGGGTGAATAAAGAAACCCAAAGCACAGCAAGACTCACGAGCCCGCCCAAACTTTCATCTCTGCAACCACTAAGTGCTGTTACCGGACCCACCGCCTGCAGCCGTAAGCCACGCCCCCAACGCCGCAGCCACGCCCCAACGCCGCAGCCACGCCCCAACGCCGCAGCCACGCCCTCCGCGGAAGCCACGCCCCTGGCGTGGAAGCCCCGCCCCGAGGCGGTGAGCCCCACCCCTTCGCACAGCTCTGGTCCCGGGGTTCAGGCACGGAGGGGGCCCGGGAGCCCCGGACACCTTGAGCGCAGCGCGTGGCTCCCTCAACGGTTGCTGAGCGCCTGGTCCGGGAGAGAGCTGCCAAAGGAATTCATTATAGGTACGCCCAGTTTTCTCACACACTGCCCTGTTCAGGCTGGCCTCGAACCGTGATCCTCAGATCTCAGCTTCCTGTGTAGCTAGGATTTACTGGCGCGGCCCGTGGGCGGCCGTTTTCTCAGGGCGCGTCCCACGGGTCCCGCTTTGCCTCTTGGGTTTCTTCCCTCCGGGTGAAAGCTCCTGCCAGGAAGGAAGAGGAGGCCTTTCAGTTAAGATCCCTTGGCAGAATGACCCCCCTTCAGATCCCTGGACCCCGAGGCAACGGTGACTCTCCTCCACTGAGCCCCACGCGCCCCTGCGCTGGGAGAGCCTTTCTGGCCCTCTGATACCCTGAAATGGACAGTTGTGATTATTCAAGCAGAAAAGTCCACCACTTGAATACGAAGGGGAAGGTGAAAGAGGAAAGCTAGACATGGTGCTGGTTTACCAGGCCCTAGGGATGAATCGTCACTCTCAGAAAGCTTTAAATCGCACTTTGGATCGCCCTTTACATTTTCTACTGTCCTCTTACCTCCCTTGAATCTCGTATTTGCTTCTTTTAGATCAGGAAGTGGAGGTTCAGAGAGGTTAAGAATCTTGATAAAGGACACGTACCTAAGTGGCAGAATTATCCCTGGAGTAATTTGCCTTTTTTGCTGTTAAATGGATAGATGGATACTCCACTGTTTGCAAAAAAAAATTGAAAATGATAGCAAAGAAAAACTCTGCAGGGTAGAAAGTACCCCCGCTACTCAGAAATCTCTCCTAATAGGGCAAAACTCCTTTGTAAATTCTTTTTGTTTGTTTGTTTTTGTTTTGTAGGTCGTGGGGCTTGAACTCTGGGCCTGGGTGCTGTCCCTGAGCTCTTCAGCTCAAGGCAAGCACTCTGCCACTTGAGCCACAGTGCTACTTCCAGTTTTCTAGTGGTTAATTGGAGATAAGAGTCTCTTGGACTTTCCTGCCCTGGCTGGCTTTGAACCGTGATCCTCAGATCTCAGCCTCCTGAGTAGCTAGGATTACAGGGGTGGGTGAGCCACCAGCGCCCTGCTCCTTTGTAAATTCTTAAAGCTAACAGTTAGAGCTGGGGATTGTGGCTCAGTAGTAGAGCCCTGGCAAGAACACAAGTCACCAATAAGCATTTCTTGGTCCTTTCATATGGGCATCCACAGTAGTTTGTCCTGTGTACATTATATACTGGGCTTTCCATGGATGTCCTCCAAATGAAGAGTGCCACTCATTAAGCAATTTTAGTGGAGTGGAAGGGATGGAGGTGTGTGCTTGGATCAGGGGGCATATTGAAGGAAGTGCCAAGGAAAGTATTTGGAAGGAAGAACTGATAGTTTGTTGGGCAAAAGCAGGTATGTGAGGTAGGAAGATGCCATACTAAGTGAGTAAATTTTGGAGACATGAAGTGTAGCAAATTGCAGAACTGAAATTTAGTGAAGAATGAGAAGGAACGTAGAGATAAGGATAGGTATGTTGATTTGAAGGTGAATTTAAGGAGCTTGATGATTTTGTTTTATGAGAAACCATTGAAAGATTTATTGATTGATTGATTGATTGTGGGGACTGAACTCTAGGCCTGGGTACTGTCCCTCAGCTCTTCAGCTCAAGGCGAGCATTCTACCAAAGAGCCACAGCACCACTTCTGGTTTTCTGGTAGTTAATTAAAGACAGGAGGCTCATGGACTTCCCTGCCCAGGCTGGCTTTGAACCACAATCCTCAGATCTCAAACTCCTGAATAGCAAGAATTACAGGCATGAGCCACTAGCACCTGACTCATTAAAAGATTATTAATCAGAGAATTGTCCTAATCAAACATTGATGGAAACTTCTTCTTTGCAGAAATTACACATAGGTAAAACAACACAGGAGGTGAAGAGAACAGTTAAAGGCCATTACAAGATTAAAGGGAAAATATGCTTGTGGCCTGGACTAAAGAAGGGGTAATCTATCTGGAGAGAAGTCGACATCATTTAAAATACGTCTTAGCTTATATTAACGTGATCTTGTAACTTAGTGAAAATTGGCAGAAAAGGGAAAGTGGGGTGAAAGAATTTCTCAGTGTCTAATTTGAGGAACTAAATTGATGCTGCCTTCTAAGATAGGAAATGCTCTGAAGAAGGAGTAACTTGGGCAAGGAAAAAATCTTGATTTCAGCCGGGTGCTGATGGCTCACACCTGTTATCCTAGCAACTCAGGAGGCTGAGATCTGAAGATTATGGTTCAAAGCCGGCACAGGCAGGAAAGTCTGAGTCTCTCTCTTTTTTTTTTTTTTCCCGGTCGTGGGGCTTGAACTCTGGGCCTGGGTGCTGTCCCTCAGCTCTTCAGCTCAAGGGGAACACTCTATCACTTGAGCTACAGCTCCACTTCTGGTTTTCTGGTGGTTTATTGGAGATAGGAGTCTCACAGTGTTTCCTGCCCGGGCTGGCTTTGAACCGCGATCCTCAGATCTCAGCCTCCTGAGTAGCTAGGATTACAGGCGTGAGCCACCAGCACCCAGCTGTGAGTCTCTTATCTCCAACTAGCCATCAGAAAACCAAAAGTGGTACTGTCTCAAAGTAATAGAGCACTAGCCTTGAGCACTTTGGGATGGTGCCCAAGTCCAAAGTTTCAGCTCCACGACTGAAAAAAAAAGAAAAGAAAAGGAAAAATTTTGAGTTCAATTATGTATACACTGAGCTTAAATGGGCACAAAGCTTCAATCTCTAGCCCTGTATACCATTTGTTTGCTTGTTTGTCCTGCTACTATACTGGGGCTTGAACTCAGGGACTGAGTGCTGTTCCTTAATGTTTTTGCTCAAGGCTGGTGCTCTGTCATTTGAGCCACAGCTCCACTAGTGGCTTTTTGATGATTAATTGAAGATAAGCATTTCACTGACTTTCCTGCCTAGACATAGAGTCGGTATCCTTAGATCTCAGCCTCTTGAGTAGCTAGGATTACAGGTGTGAACCTGTACAGATAAAAGCTACCAATGCCTGGCTTTGGGATATTATTTATAAGAAGAAATACAGTGGGAAGGTATCACAACCAAATAAAAGAGAACACATAAACACATGGGAATGTTCACTCATAGTTGAGCTTTTTCGGAAATCTGATTTTTGAAGGAAATTTCTAATTTCTTTTTTTCCTTTGTCATCTGTTTTTGCAATGCTGGGGGAGAAGCACATGCAAGTGCTCTGCCACTGAACTACGTTCCATCTCGAAATTTCAGTTGTTTTACTTTTAAAAGGCTGTTCCTATCTTTTTATCATTCATTCATTCATCCACTAATTTTTTTTTTATTTCTGAAACATGATCTTGCAATGTAGCCTTCATCGCCTTCCTGCCTCTGTCTTCTAAAATGTTGTGATTACAGGCATACCTGTCTGGAAACTTCAATTCTTAGAATACATAGAATGCATTTTCACACATATAGAGGAGAAGCAAGGAGGCCTTTTAGAGCATTTAGTCATTCTGCAAAGTGAATCAAATGTATTTAGAAGACGGAGATGGCCATGATTTTTGCTGAATGATCTGTAAGTTTGTCACTAGATGTCACTATTGCATAGCATTGCTCTAAGTATAACTCCATAAGCTTCCATAAGAACAGACCAGAAAAAGAAAAATGGTGTTTATATTAAATGGTGAACGGGTGTGTGTGTGTGTGTGTGTGTGTGTGTGTGTGTGTGTGTGTGTGTGTGTGTGTGTGTGTGTGTGTGTGCATAAGTGATATTTATTTTAAAAGTGAATGTCTGAAGCAGCATGTGTTAAACTTTTTAACCTGTTTCTTAGTAAGTAGATTCTAGAATAGAATCAAAGACTTACAGTCCTTGAATTACATAAAATCCCCCCTTTCTGACCCCATTTTATTGCTTCAGAATTAAGCTGTAAAGAGATGAAGTGAAAATAAGTTTATTCAATTGTGCATCAAGTGGGCAGTTTTGATTGCTCAATTCTTTTTACAGTTGCATACTTTACCCATTCTTACTCTACATAACCAAATGGACATCCTAAGAAAACAAGGTGAAAACAGAAACGCTACAATGTCAAAATGTTCACTTCTTTGAAGGCAAAGCCTAGCAATGTGGTAACTGTTCATACTTCGCACTTAGGAAATTTTTGAATAATATTTGTGCTGTAAATTATATGGATATCTCACAATCCCCCAACAGCAAGATACATACATCTGTGTATATATGTATTCATATGTGTGTATATAATGTATGTATGTATGTATATATGCACTCTGCCTTATTCCAAGGAAAAGCATTTAAAAATCATAAAATACAGAAAAAAGAGGATGTGGTCATTAATTAATATACTGGGATATAAGCGTGTCTGAAGTCATTTTTGCCAGAATAAAAAAATGCTGCAATTTTTCCAGTAAGCTCCTAGCTGGCTCTCTTTCCTCTCAGATTTGACTCTGCTTTCCTTAGCTGTGAGTGTGGAGTAAAGAAGAGATGAGTAGTATGCTGCTCTTCCCATTTAAGGATGATGAGCGACTGTCACTTATTTAAGATCATGCAACTAGTATATTCCTGATTTCAAAGTCTGCCTTCATTCTATCATGCCAGGTGTCCGACATCTAACAAAGGCACTAAGAAGAGCCAGTCACTGCAGCCCTTAGCCACCTAGATTACCACAATTACTTCTTATGTAGGTAAGCTTTTGTTGACATCAGAATTTTTGCTCAAACAATTGTATAGATGTGTTGGCAAGATGCCTTTCTATGAAAGAAGTTGACTGCTTGAAAACAAAACAGTTATTAGAGTCTGCTTGCCTCTATTCTAAACCCTAGTTTATTATTACATACCTATAGATCTTGAAATATGCAGTTTGATTTCTTGGTCTCTACTTGCAAGGATTTTTGGTGTTGCTCCTAGTCCATCTGCCTAGTTAGCACTCTCCTGATTTTTTTTCTTTTTTTCTTTTCTTTCTTTCTTTCTTTCTTTTTTTTTTTTTTGCCAGTCCTAGGGCTTGAACTCAGGGCCTAGGCACTGTCCCTGAGCTTCTTTTGCTCAAGGCTAGCACTCTACCAATTGAGCCACAGCACCACTTCTGGCTTTTTCTGTTTATGTGTTACTGAGGAATTGAACTCTGGGCTTCATACATGTTAGGCAAACACTATCACTAAGCCACATTCCCAGCCCAACTCTCTTGATTTAAAGCCACACTTCCAATGAGATCCAGATCATCCCATAATATCATTGTCATCATTTTTTTTTAACCACTTGAACTTGGGGTCTGAGTGCTATCCCTTAGTTTTTTCACACAAGGCTAAGCATTCAACCATTTGAGCCACAGCTCCACTTCTGTTTTTTTTGTTTGTTTGTTTTTTGTTTTTTTCTGGCTAATTGGAGATAGGAGTCTCATGGACTTTCCTGCCTGGACTGGCTTCGAACTGTGATCCTCAGATCTCAGCCTGCTGAGTAGCTAGGGTTGTAAGTATGAACCACTGGGATCCAGCTTAACTCAAACATTTGGGGGGGGGGGGGTAGAGGGTCAGTCATAGGGCTTGTACTCTATGCCTGGGTGCTGTCCCTTTGCTAGCTCAAGGCTAGTGCTCTACCACTTGAGCCACAGTGCCATTTCTGGCCTTTTCAGTTTATATGTGCTGAGGAATCGAACACAGGGCCTATGTATATGAGGCAAGCACTCTACCACTGAGCCACCTTCCCAGCCCCTTACCTCAAACTTTTAAAGATGGTTCTAACTTTAAATATATCTCTTCAAGAACTTGATGTAATTAGGCAATTCACCCATCCTCCCTGTTGGAATTAATGACTACGTGGCTACTGGTTTAGCTATTGGTAAGGTATCTTTCTAAGGACAAAATAGTAAGATAGTCTGTTTTACAACCCTTTTTAAAATTCCATTTTAGTGAAAATGGAATTCCACACGAAAGAAACTTCACTCTACTTATTTAATCAAACTTTCCAAACAAATACTGCTTTCTGTTCCACTTTAAATTTCCTTGGAGTATCATTTAGGATTATGAGTTAGGATAAAAAAATAATCCTGGATATCATCTCAAACAAAAGAACTAATTTTTATACGTGCTTTTAAAAACTGAGCCCATCCTCTTGAACTAGTACAAAATGTGAAATTTCTATATGTAATGGTTTTTTAAATTGATTAACAGAGAGCCAGAAGCCAGTAGCATGGTTGTAATCCTTGCTATTTAGGAGGTCAAGATCTATACAATCTCATTTGAAAGCCAGCCCAGGCAGAAAATTCCAAGAGACTCTCCAATTACGGAGATCTCCAAAATGCTGAGTGGAAGGCATAGCTCAAGTAATAGAGTACCAGCCAAGCAAACAAGCTAGGGAAGGAGGAGGTCCTAAGTTCAAATTCTGTGACAAGCAAAAAAAAAAAAAAAATCTCAAGAATAAATTTTATATATTTTTTACTATAAAAACATCAGGTTTGACTTTGCTACCACTGTGATATGTGTTTTTAAATCTCTAAAAATTAATGCCAGTTAACTGTGTTTGTTTTGATATGAATTTTATAGTCATATTGTTTTCCAAATTATTCTTTTCTTTTAAATCTTAGCATGAGCACCATAAAAGCAAATCCTAGCGTGAGCACCACAAAATCAACTCTTAGCGTGAGTACCACAAAATCAAATCTTCACATGAGCACCGCAAAATCAGATCTTAGCAAGAGCACCACAAAATCACTAAATGAATATGTGGAGGAAGAACCTTCCACACAACCTACAAGTATTCAGGTAAATCATGGCAGCCGCACAAAATACACTGCCGGGACCTTTCCAGATAGCTGCCGACATAGAGCCCAAAGACGTATTGCACATGTTGTCTGTACTAACCTTGATTCAACTGTAGATGCAGTGGTTTGTTATAGTCCTAAAATTGAATGAGAGGTATCATTCTTTAAAAATTTCCTTGTTTTACTTCAGGTCCTCCAAGATCCCAAGAGTAGTGCACACGAAGAATCTAAGGAACCAGTTCTGTTAGAAACAGAGGAAATGATCCCACAGGTGAAAAAGAGAACATGTATTTCCTGTCCTCCACAAGGACCATTGAATAAAATAATTACAGACGGTATGTGAAATAAGAACTAGAATGACAACTATCTATAGTGAAAAAACAAAAGACAAGAAAGCCACCTCTGTAAACTGCAGGTGATCAATGCTGTGGACAAAGAGAAAATGCTCCCTTAAGTCTTTCAACATCAAACCAATTTTGCTTAAGACATTTTCTATTTAAACTTTTCCATGTGTTCTTTTGTTAAATTATTAGGATTTGAAGCATCATTAATAATACATTTTTTTTACAGATCTACTATGGTTGTTGATGGTTGTGGGGCTTGAACTCCAGGCCTGGGCGCTGTCCCTGAGCTCTTCAGCTCAAGGCGAGCACTCTACCACTTGAGCCACAGCGCCACTCCCCATTTTCGGGTGGTTAATTGGAGATAAGAGTCTCATGGACTTTCCTACCTGGGCTGGCTTTGAACCACGATCCTCAGATCTCAACCTCCTGAGTAGCTAGGATTGCAGACATGAGCCACCGATGCCCAGCGAGGCCTCAAAAATTTCAAAACAGCAGCAACCTTGTAAAAAGTTGTATAGAACTTGTGTTCCTTCTAAAAGTTTTATTGTTATAAGACACTTGTGCTGGGCTGGGAATGTGGCTTAGTGGTAGAGTGCTTGCCTAGCATGCATGAAGCCCTGTGTTTGACCTCAATACCACACACACAGAAAAAGCCAGAAGTAGTGCTGTGGCTCAAGTGGTACAGTGCTAGCCTTGAGCAAAAGAAGCTCAGGAACAGCACCCAGGCACTAAGTTCAAGCCAGGACTGGCAAACAAGAAAAATATGAAGCTGTTTTCTTCTCAATATTCTGTATGATTAGACTAAAATATATTAGACTAGGATATGATATGAAGGTATGTTATTAGATTAAAATATTAGACTAAAATATGATAAAGTATAGTAATCTTTTATTATTCCGTTCTTTGCTAACTTTAAACTGTTAAAAACAAATTATTTCATTCATTTATCTGTCATTAGTAAAGGTTGCTTTTTAAAATTAACATCAGTGTTTGAAAGGCCCTGAAACAAGTCCTCATCTGCCCATGTAAATTATTGGACCCTCTTGTAAATATCCTTTCTGCACATAGATCTGACATATATCCTCCATGATCCTTTTTATTTAATGGGCAGATTCTGTAGTTCATTTGCTAGGAACAGAGCCTTTCTTCTGTGGAGAGAAATATATTGATCACTAACAGTTATATAGCGTGTTGGACTACAGAAACTAAACCAATGGCTCTAGACGAAAAGCATCAAAACTTCCAGCTTCAAGGATAGGAGAGAGGGAGGGAAGGTTTGGCAAGAGCCACATAAATGGGGCAAATTGGATCAAAATACATTCTACACATGTTGCTGACATCACAATGAAAGCCCTTTGTACAATCAATATATGCTAATAAAAATAAATGGTTAAAAAGCACAAGGTTAGGTCTTCAACTCACTTTTCTGTTTTCTTTCATTTTTGATTTTACAGTTTTAAAGCCATTTGTAGAGAAAGTTTTGGGGGTACATTTTCTTCTCTCCTTTCTCCTTTTTCTCAGGGGCTTATACACCTACAAACATCCTAGGTTCATTTTGCACTGCCTCTTAGTATCTCAGTGCTTAGGACTTGGCCCTGCCCCGAAGCCCACTCTGCTTCATCCTGTAATAAGTGCCGTGCATCCATGTACAAATAGGATTCAACAATTAAAGAAAGCCCCAAAAGGAGCGGATTCTGCGAAAAGGAGGTCACGCTGCCATTTCTGTACAAGTGACAGTTAACTTGCCAATCCCACAGACGTACACAGGAAATCTGAACTCTGAACTCCCAACCGGACACGTGTGGAAGCCAGTCTCATCGTGTTTAATCTCACCACATTTGGGAGGTAGCTTGCCTAGCAAAATGGATATTCTAGGGTGAGAGGTTTAGATTTGAGGCTATTATTCCTCTGTGTGTGAGAGAGAGAGAGGATGGGGGGAGCAACTAGGGCTTGAACCCAAGTTTTCCTCCTCTCACTCAGCTTTTATGCACAAGACTGACATTCTACCACTTGAACCACACCCCCAGTTTCAGCTTTTGCTAATTAATTTGAAATGGAATCTCTAGGACTTCTGCCCAAACTGCCTTCAAACCTCAGATCTCAGCCTCCTAAGTAGTGAGGATTATATGCATGAGCCACAAATGCCTGGCTTTTAACCTACTTTCAATCAAAGTAACAGCATATTTGTATGTAGTAGTTTTCCCTTGAAGCAAATAAAATTAAAATCTTCTTATCCATCCAGACATCATTTTATACATAATCACAAAGCTGAATTTATCTATTAAAAATTGTTAGTCCCATTAAGGTAGGACTCGTGGAAGTTTAGGGTCCAAAACAGATAATATTCTAGAGACTTCTCATTTCTAGTTCTGTATAGAAGGAGCTGAGAGCCCATACTCCGCCCTAACAACAAACAACAAACTGAACAAACTGAAAAACACCTTGTCTTAGATCCCTAAGAGGACCGAGTCACAAGGACGTGCTTCCCAGACAGGGAGACACAGAAATGTAACTTGCCGTAGAAATCTTGGTGGGAAGCAGCGCAGGGTGGGAAAGTCTGAATTGTAACCAACAAACGGGCTAAGACTTTGTGTGGACAAGCGTGAGAGTCAAACCCTCAGGAAGGAGCCATGTCATGGACCAAGAAAGGCTCACTCTTCTATAACTTGGATCTTCCAGAGAGGAGGAGAGTGTTCTCATTGTGAAATAGGTCACACCATGTTATGCCCATCTCCTTGAATTGGGAAGCTGTAGAATACAAACTCCTCCAGCCCAGTTCTTATTACCACATTCTTCATTGCTTCCTGACACCATACTTTTCCGTGCTATATTGTACTCCTTTCTATTTTATATTGTACTCCTTTAAATGTTAATTTAAAGATATATTAAAAGGTAAAAAGAGTTCCAAGAGAGAAGGTGAACATCACCAATGGACCCAAATACATTAGAGAGGTCAGAATTATCAGACAGTTAAAAGAACTAGCTAGCCAGGTGCTGGTGGCTCACACCCATAATCTTAGCTACTCAGGAGACAGAGATCTAAGGATCAAGGTTCAGAACCAGGCTAGACAGACAAAACCAGAGATTTAACTGGAGAGTTAGCCAGTAAAAATCAGAACCAGAGGTATGGCCTAAGTGGTAGAGTTACTACCTAAATTACCTAAACCTTAAGCACTTTTTCCAAGAATAAATAAATGCCTCTTAATTTGGTAACTAACTTTGGCCAATTTTCTGGATCTTGAAAGATCATATTTAACAACTTTGTGCAATCTGACAAGTATTGTTTTCTTCTTTAGCATGGAAATATATTGCCAACCTGTTTGTCACCTTGCTGTAATACTCCCTCATCTAATTTGTACATTCCCTGATGAGCCATTTTCATTAGTAATGTGTTAGATGACAATACTTATGTAGACTAAACTACATGTGCAGAGATTTCTGTCTACGCCATTCTTCCCCTTTTGACTCTTATGTTCGATTTCTAAAATGTATCTTTCCACAGGTTTTCCTGCTGTAAAAAAATAGTGGTTCTTAGGTGCATTTGAAATTATGCTCAAATTATTCTTTGTTTGAAAGACAGTTAAAGTATCCACAGAAAGCAAGAAGATTCATAAGTAAAACTCAGAGTAGATTCTCATTTCTCAAAAATGTCAGCAGACTCTAGAAGAAAACAAGCCTAGTGTGGTGACTCATGTTTGTAATCCCAGCTACTAGGGAGGATTGTGGTGTAAAGCCAATCTGAGCAAAAAGTTAGAAAGACCTCATCTCAACCCATGAGTTGGGTGTGCTATTATTCTAGCTAAGTGAAGACATAATAAGAGGATCAAAATCCAGGCTGGCCAAAGTAAAAATGCAAGACTCTCTCTGAAAAATAACTAAAGCAGAAAGGACTTGGAGTAGGATTGTGGTTTGAGTGACTGACAAGTAAGCACAGGTATACATTCACACTCTAGTAAGAACAAAATGAAAGAAGTCAGACATTATAAGAAATGTTTACCCCCTTAAAGAATCCATACAGAGTTTTAAAAATACTTTCAATAAAAATGCTTTGTTAAAAATTTGTCCTCAAGCCGGGCGCCGGTGGCTCACACCTGTAATCCAAGCTACTCAGGATGTTGAGATCTGAGGATTGCAGTTCAAAGCCAGCCCAGGCAGGAAAGTCGGTGAGACTTTTATCTCCAGTAAACCACTCAGAAAACCAGAAGTGGTGCTGTGGCTCAAGTGGTAGAGCGCTAGACTTGAGCTGAAGGGCTGAGAGACAGCGCCCAGGCCCAGAGTTCAAACTCCACAACCACCACCAACAACAAAAAAAACGGTCCTCAAAATTAACAAGGTCTTTGGAATATATGTTAAACAACTATTTTTCAACCATAGTATTAAGCAATATTAGTTATTACTACATATAACTACTTAGGATTGGCTATTAGCATTTTTTTTTTTTTTTTTTTTTGTCGGTCGTGGGCTTGAACTCTGGGCCTGGGCGCTGTCCCTCAGCTCTTCAGCTCAAGGCGAGCGCTCTACCACTTGAGCTACAGCGCCACTTCCGGTTTTCTGGTGGTTTATTGGAGATAGGAGTCTCACCGTCTCTCCTGCCCGGGCTGGCTTTGAACCGCGATCCTCAGATCTCAGCCTCCTGAGTAGCTAGGATTACAGGCGTGAGCCACCAGCGCCCGGCGCTATTAGCATTTTTTTATAAAATAGAATCCATCTTGTTTACATATGTCTACTTCTATATAGATTATAGATTTATGGTTGCTTTTCTATTTCAGGAATTATATTCATTTTGATATGGGGTATATTGTGGACACTCTCAGGCCATGAAGTACTTCCTGGTGGAAATTTATTTGCACTGCTAGTCATTTTTTGTAGTGCATTCCTCGGGGGCAAACTTTTGCAACTCATTAAAATACCTACAGTTCCTCCACTCCCACCTCTTCTTGGTAAGTACATAGCTCACTCTGTTCTGAGCTGTTGAAGATCCACCATTTTCCATTTGGACTAGATAGAATTCAAAATATCTCCATTTTAATGTATATATATATATATTCTATAGAGCTTCTTCGTATATATGGTTACCCCATGTGTGTATTTATCTATAGCTATATATATGTATACGCCTATATGTCTTTTACAGATTACTCCCTATGTAGACATCCTTTTTTTTTTTTTTTTACCAAATCTATTCTAAAAAAGAATTTTAATATCCTCAATCTATGATTGGTGTGGCTTTGTCATTTAACACATTTTGCTTTTTCCTTGACTTAAAATGTATTCTAAGAAAAAGAAAAGTTTACAATAGAGCATTTTGGGGTAGATGGAATTAGCAGAATATGATTGGAAGTTCAGAGATGAGGATGATAAGGGCACCAAAGAGTCAGCTGCACGGGTGTCCTCCGTGTACAATAATGGATGCCTCATCTACCTGGCCTGTGGCGTACAGTTTCTTCACCACCAATGGTCTATGATTCTCCAGCTGCTCACAAGAAAGCCAGGAAGGGTGCTTAGCATGCTCATAATACCCTTGCCATGGACTGGATCTTCTTCCTCTCAAAAACTTTGTGTTTGCTGAGGCTTAGAGGCTGTTTCCAGCTTTTGCATCTGTCTCCAGTGTCATCTTTGTCTGATGCACAAAGAAAGGGCCACAATAGGGGGAAGGGGGGGGGGGAAAGAAAGGGCCACAATATCACTTCTTTCTTAGAACCCTCTCATGCAGAGGGGACTCGGACCCTGCCAAAGGGGAAGGGGAGTTTTCTGTGATCATACCCCACTCCCACCTCCCAGCTCATTCTCCTTACCCCTACCCAGGCCCTTCAAGTCTCATTTCATTACTTGCATTGCATTTACATGCATTGTTTCTAATCTTTGTCCATTATGTATGCTGATGCCTCTACTAGTATGTAACTTGCCCTTGTTTTTCTGTCTTGGAATATTAATCTCTCTCTCTCTGTCTCTCTCTCTCTCTCTCTTTCTCCCCCCTCCCTTTCTTCCTCCTTCCCTTCCATCCACTCTCCATTCTTCTTTCTTTTCTTTTCTTTCCTCCCTCCCTCCCTTCCTTCTTTTTCTTTCCCCTTTTCCACTTTTAGGGATGTTACTGGCTGGCTTTCTCATCAGGAACATTCCTTACATCAGTACCTACGTCCATGTTCAAGCCACGTGGTCTTCAACTTTACGAATCACGGCCCTTACCATTATCCTAATGAGAGCTGGGCTCGGACTCGATCCAGAGGTAGATTTCCCATTCTAGTTTAAGTTCTTTAAAGTATTAGGAGCTGATCAGAAAGAGGTAGAATTTTGTTATACGTGTTCCACAGGTAGTCTGTAAAGAAAGGTAAGATAAAGAAGAAACACCTGGCAGAAATGTTGGCAACTTAGTTTCTGTTTCAAGTAATCATTAGTATATGTGCAAAGAAAAAGCACCCGGATATGACACTTCTGTGATCATCTATAATTGTTTGCGTGGAGATAGATGTCCCTTCCACAGTACCAATCTTATTTGGGAAGCTTTTCCATGGGAAACGACTTACTTTGCTATGATCAAAACATGAGGTCACTCAGTAAAAGACTTTTACTCTTTTATTTCCTTAAAGGAGCTTAAGAATGTCAATATGATATTTGTTTCATAACTTTTTGTCCATAGAATTATGTTTCCCATTATTTTTGCTCCCTGGTAAACATTGCATCTAAAAATATTTTTAATATTGTGATTTAGACATCATAAATGTATTTGAGTTTTGAGAGGATGAAAATAATAGATATTTATGAATATAATACAACTCAACTAAATGTAGCAAATGTCTGGGTTGAATGGAACTACTATCATGAGGGCATATATAATTGTAAGAAATAATAGTCTATATTCTCCTGTGGAAAATCAGAACCACTGAGAAGATTGAAAAGTTCCTCCTTTTCAAATTAGTTGTACAATTTTTAAGTTACTATCTTTCTTTGTCCTGATGCCATTTTCTACTTAAAATTTTGAATTAATCAAATAGTTCATCACTAAAAGCTCACTGGTAGGTTAAAAAAAAAAGCCCAACAGGCTATTAACTTTATACTATGCATTAGAAAAATTAGAGAAGATAGAGATTGTTAATGGGAGAGAAATGAATCTTTTAATATTATTTCAGCACTTTATGAAGTATGAAATTGTAATTGAACTTAGGATGAAACATAAAATGAGCTTTATGTAAGTTTCAATCTCAGTAGGATAATATGCCAAATGAGATTAAGTTTAATGATAATAATAAAGTTAATTACTCAAAAAAGACTAAATGTTGGTGTTTGCTTAAGTAACACTCTTGTTGGGCTTCGTAAGTTTATCTAAGTATGACCTTCTATCTTTCAGGTTTTGAAGAATTTGAAGGCAGTTTGTTTAAGGTTGTCTTTCGGTCCATGCATCACAGAGGCATGTTCAGCTGCTATTTTTTCCCACTTCATTTTGAAATTTCCTTGGAAATGGGGATTTCTATTAGGGTAATTTTTTCCTTCGCCCTTCATGAACATACTCCATTCAGGATGCTTGGTTTAAAAGTATGGAAGTTTGCCAGGCGCTGGTGGTACACGCCTGTAATCCTAGCTACTCAGGAGGCTGAGATCTGAGAATCGTGGTTCAAAGCCAGCCCAGGGCTGAAAAGTTTGTGAGACTCTTATCTCCAATTAACCACCAGAAAACCAGAAGTGGCATTGTGGCTCAAGTGGTAGAGTGCTTGCCTTGAATTGAAGAGTTCAGGGACAGCGCCCAGGCCTAGACAAGCCCCACAACTGACCAAAACAAAAAAAGGATAGAAATTTAAACTGGGCATCAGTGGCTCATGCCTGTAAGCCTAGGTATCCAGAAAGCAGGATTTGAGGATCATGGTTCAAAGCCAGCTGGGGCAGGAAAGTCTGTGAGACTCTTACTTCTAATTAACCACCAAAAAGCCGGAAGTAGGCCATTGATCAAGTGGTGGAGCACTGGCCTTGAGCAAAAGAAGCTCAGGGATAGTGCCTAGGCCCTGAGTTGAAGCCCTAGGACTAGCACAAAAAAAAATAAAAATAAAAATAAAATTCAATAACTAGAGAAAACAGGTTTGGAGGAATGCCTCAACTAATAGAGCATCAGCCTTATAAGGACAAGGCTCTGAGTTCAAACCCCAGTACTGAAAAGGAAAAGAAAGGAGTATCAGACAGTTTGCAAATCTACCATATTCAACTGATTCTTGTGATATCCACCTGTAATTCCAGCACTTTGGAGCCTGAAACAGGAAAGCCATGAGTTCAAGACTAGCCTGGGCTACATAGTGAAATCCTATCTTAAAATAAATCCACCGTATTCTTGCCATTGATAGTTCTTAAATGTATAGTGTTCATGTAATCTAGTTCCTCCATGTAGTCCTTCTCTTCAGCTATATTTTATCTTAGTAAGTGGACTCTTCTTCATACACTATTTGTAGGAGTATATATGTAAGCACACAAGAGAGATTTTATAGCTATGTAAATAAAACATTTTAAAAAGGCAGTGAAAAAAATGCAAAAACTCCCTAAAATCAGTGCACCAACACTTTCACCACCCACTTCCCTTTTATCCTAGTTCGTCAGCTCTGGAGGTGAAGGGACAGCTCTGGTCTTCCTCCGTGCCTTGGGATGCAGTTCTGGTGTACATCGTTTTAAGGTTTCCTTTGCAATCTGTATTCATGAAGTATGTATGTAGGCTCCCATCTGGTGACACACATCTGTCACAGTGATTACTTCTTCCAGAACTGAACTATCCTGAAAAGATCTCAGCATTTAATGTTGCACTCATTAGAATAACATGAAGAGTTGACTTCCACAGTCAGTATGTTTCAAAACCAGCAGCAATATCTTAGCTCTGATTAATTTCCTTAATCTTCACAAGAGCCGTGACAAGGTAGACACTATTATCTCCATATTTGCAAATAAAGAGAAGTTAAGTGGTTTTCCCAGGGTCAGACAACTACTAAGTTGTTGAACTGAGATTGACAGCAGTGTTCTGGCTCGGTTTGGAGCATCCCAATGTTTACGTTGTGCTGCCTATATCTTTTTCTTCTCTATTTCATATTGTGTCCTTCCTAATGTGTTTGCCTAGTTCTCTTTAAACTTCTGAGTGAATATAGTTAATCTTCTGAATGTTTGAAAATGACTTGTAGTAACTGAGCATTGAATTGTCTGCTCAAATTGTTTTCCCCCAATGCTTCAAAGATAACACTGGCTTCTCATGGCCTTATTCTTTCCCATGAGAAATTGGCTACCGAACTTAATTTTCAACGTCTCTATTTTCAACGTCTCTTTAGGTAATTGATTTCTTTCGTTCTTGGAATCTTGGTTACATGACTTTTTTGTTTTGTTTTTAGTAAAGTGTTTCTTATTACCCCCTTATACATTTACTCATCTTCTAAAAGCTAGCTGGAAATTCAAAAGTTTGGGCTCCATCCTAGATCTTTTTGATTCAGAACCTGCTTTGTAACAAGACCCTTCCTTGTGAAACTTGCTTACTTATTAAACTGTGAAAATAATAGTCTCTGATAGTTTTGTTAATGAATATTTTCAACTATATGGGAGAGTGGAGAAAACAATACAAGAACATGCAAACACCCTTTACTTGGAATTAATATTTCATAAAGAATCGTAAGACAAATGATTACATGAAGTTTTACCCTTTATTCCTCAATGTCTGTCTCTAAACAACAGAGCCAACTTTCTAACTTATCTTCCTGCTTAATTGTTCAGCACACTATTTGCAGGAATCTTTCAATCGAAAGATTGTTAAAGCTCTTTCTCCTTCTTTTCCTTCTCCTTCTCCTCCTCCTTCTCCTCCTCCTTCTCCTTCTCCTTCTCCTTCTCCTTCTTCTTCTTCATCATCATCATTATCATCTCCTCCCCCTCATTCCCCCCTCCTCCTCCCTTTCCTTCTTGTGCTGGTCATGGAGATTGAATTACTGTCCCTGACCCTTTTCACTCAAGGGTAGTGCTCTAGCCCTTGAGCACACCTCCACTTCCAACTTTTTTAGTGCTTAATTGGAGATCAGAGTCTCATAGACTTTCCTGCCTGAGTTGGCTTCAGAACCACTATCATCCTATCTCAGATTCTGAGTAGTTGGGATTACAGCTATTAGAGCTATTTTTTCTCAAACTCCTTAATATATCTTCAAAGTTTTTTTTAAGCTTTTCTTCTCTCCTCACTCCTCGGTTATTAAATCCTTGCTAACTTTCTCTTCCTGCCTATGCAGTTATTTTTAAACTTTGCATTTGTTTATCCTTTTGCAGCACAAACTGCCAACTCCTTCCTCCTCAGTCTTTCAGCTATGCCCATATCATTTACTTATTTTATAAATCTTGAC
Organism: Dipodomys spectabilis; assembly: GCF_019054845.1. Lineage (NCBI taxonomy): Eukaryota > Metazoa > Chordata > Mammalia > Rodentia > Heteromyidae > Dipodomys > Dipodomys spectabilis. Next base: position 5,778,406 of record NW_024870974.1, read on the forward strand.
AATAGATTATTAATATCTATGAACTGTAGGTAAAAAATATATGGGTAGATTTAATGTGTCTTCATTGTTCTGAAGATATTGGTCATTATTCTAAGTCATGTTTTGTTGCTTGCTTTTAAGTGTGCCTTTCCTCAGCCATATTTTTTCCATTAAAAAAAGAGGAAGGCTGAGAAGGTGGCTTAGTGGTAGAGTGCTTACCTAGCATACACTTGCCTAGCATACACAAAGTACCTCAATACCACATACACAGAAAAAAAGCCAGAAGTGGTGCTGTGGCTCAAGTGGTAGAATGATAACCTTGAGCAAAAGAAGTTAGGGACAATGCCCAGGCCCTGAGTTCAAGCCTCAGGCCTGGCAAAAAAAAAAAAATGGAAATCTCACCAGACACTGATGGCTCACACCCATAAATAATCATAGCTGCTCAGGAGACTGAGATCTGAGGATTACGATTTGAAGCCAGCCCAAGCAGAAAAGTCCCTATGAGACTTTTATCTCCAAATAACCATTCAAAAACGAGAAGTGGTGCTGTGGTTCAAAGTGGTAGAGCATTAGCCTTGAGCAAATGAGCCCAGGCCCTGAGTTCAAGCCCCATGACTGACAAAAAATATATTACTACTACTAATAATAATGATAATAATATAATCCTTTAACTCAACTCAAAGTGTTGGTTTTCTTCCAGACATTTGGTGAGGTTTCAATAGGTACTTATTTGTATATTGAAGACTTTCTAATACCTTGTGATTACTCTCTGTGCTATTGCCCTTCTGCAGAGAATAGGCTTATCCTACCAAACAAGGTTCTTTAAATTTTCTATAAGCAAAGGCTAAGATTAGGATTTGTATATGCGTTATTTGTTGAGGAAGTTCTCAATTGAAAACTAAATGAAAAGAACCAGATCAGACTGGGAAAAATCCACTGGTTCCCAAACTTTGCTATGCATTAAAATTGCCTGAGGACATTTAAAAATTACAGAACTCAGCTGAAAGAGACCAAAGCAGGTCTCTCCTGACACAGCTTTCTGGACAGTAACCTTGGAGAAACATTCATCTGGTTAACATTACTGCCTTCTTCTGATTGGGTAAGACTTCATCTGGGCAGTTCCAGATGTTTCAGATTCAAGATAGAAGGGTTGTTTTTAGATTAGAGGTATAAAGGATTAGAAGCTTCCTCCATGCAGACTCTATTCCAGAAAAAGAAAAGGGGACAGGGGGGGAACATCAAGAGTCACAAAAGAGGCCAGCCCAGGCAGAAATTTCTTTGAGATCTCCATCTCTATGGAGGAGGAAATCTGAATGTGTCAGTGTATGCCTCTGGTTCCAGCAATGACAGGAAAGTAGGCAGATACAGCTTAGGCATGTGCTTGGTAGGCAGGCAAGACTCTATCTAAAATAACAACAAAAACCAGGACTAAAGTGGTAGAGTACTAGTCTAACAAGCACCACACTCTTGGGTTCAAGCCCCAATACTGCAAAAAATAAAAATAAAAACAAATATATAAACAAAAAACCATAAAACCAGTATAGATCTTCCCACAGATGCACCAACTGTGACTTAGAAACACAAGAAATGTGAAATGGCAAAGCAACTCGATTTCTCCAAAAGTTCACAACTCTTCAGTGACATTAACCAAACACATGGATATGGTTGAAATACCAGACGAAGAATTCAATTCAAAGAGGATTCAAATAACAGATGAAGTAAAGAAGTTGGTGCAGAACATGGATGAGAAATTCAACAACTTGCCTGAGAAATTCATCAAAGAGTATTCTGGGGGAGAAAACTGTCTTAGAAATGGAAAGCTCAGACTTTTAAAACTCAGTGGAAAGTATCATCAATAGACTAGACAAAACAAAGGACATCAGGAATTTTGGTGGAGAATAAAGGAGTTCAAAAATGGTTGAAATAGACCTATGAAAATGGAACAAGGAAACCTGTTGGGGATGCTTTGGGTGGGAGTTAGTGGAGACGGAAAGTATAAGAGGTGGTGAGATTGATTGTACTACAGTGTACATGTGTGGAGATATAACAATAAATCTCCCCATATGTCTAATATAAGCTAATGAACGAGCAGTTGAAGACAAGATCGGGCAATTATTACATTTAGATAGTAATAATGAAAAAAAAATTGGCAGGCAGGACCACAACAAACACAACTGGGATGTCCCCCAATTAAGTGACCCATCCTATGAATCATTAGCATAGAAGAAGGAATCAAGACAATGTATTCAAACAATAGCAGAAAACTTGAAGAAAGAAATGTGTGTCTCCATAATAGAAGCATTTAGAAGCTCATGTATATACACCAGAAAAGAACTTCTCTGCATTATATTGTAGTTAGAATGCCAAGAGTACAACACAAAGAAAAATTACTGAAAGCTGTGAGAGAGAAATGCCAAGCACTATACGCCCCGGCCCCCACACGCACAGAATGCTTTGTCACCATAAAGTGCATTTCCCTCAAAACCAAATGGTTTGCCTGTGCAACAGTTAGAAAGGTTAACAGCTTTGTCTTGAAGTTTACCATCAAATGCTACTCTGGTTTAAAAGGATATTTTCAAGCTGGTTTTCAAAGTCTTTCTTTCAGTTTCATACTAGGTGCCGTCTCCCCTGCAGTGGTGGTCCCTTCCATGCTGCTTTTGCAGGAATCCGGGTATGGAGTAGAGAAGGGTATCCCTACCTTGCTTGTAGCTGCCAGCAGCATGGATGACATCGTAGCCATCACTGGATTCAACGTATTCTTGAGCTTAGTCTTCTCCACAGGTAAGCAAGAAAACACACAGAGGCTGTGCCATTGGTGACTTTTCTCTGTAATTCTTCACTCAGGTTTCTTCATTTATTGACCAAGACACTTCAGTTTTACATCTTCTCAGTTCTTATAGAAAGTTCATTCTAGACCAGGAGGAAATTTCAGTGGGTAAAACAACAACAACAAGTAAATAGTCTACTACCTAACTTAATTATTGGAAGAACAAAAGGTTCCATTTGAGAATCCCTGTCATCAACTATTTATCTGCTTCTGGTGTTTGGAAATTTTATCACTTTTCACTTAAGAAAATTTTAATCAGCTGTATTATAATTTGTGTGTGTGTGTGTGTGTGTGTGTGTGTGTGTGTGTGTGTGTGTGTATGTGTACCAGTCCTGGGGCTTGAACCCCAGGCCTTGGGTGCTGTCCCTTAGCTTGCACAACTCAAGACTGGCACTCTACCACTTGAACCACAGCTCCACTTGTAGCATTTTGGTGGTTAATCAGAGGTTAAACTTTCACTGACTTTCCAGCTTGAGACGACTTCATACTCTTATCCTTAGATCTCAGCCTCCTGAGTAACTAGGATTAGAACCACCTGTGCCCAGCGACACTTTTGATAGGAATATTTGAAATGTACTATTTTTTTTACAATCCTGTTATAAACAACATCTTAAGCACATTAAGACAATTTAAGCATACAAAATCAGAACAACCCTGTGACTCTTTGGTGCTTGTGGCACAAGATCCTACTACACCAGTTTTGACTCCCAAGGTGATATCTGGCCTTTGAAGGTCACTGCAGAAGTTGGGAAGGTAAGCATTTTCACATTTAGCAATGCTTTATCTATAATGTTTGAGATTCAGTCATCTATATTGTACATGCACAAAAATGCACTGTGGCAAATGCCTTTAATCCCAGCTACTCAGGAGGCAAAGGCAGTAAGATCATGGTTTGATGCCAGCCTGGGCGCAAAGTTAGTAAAATCCTATCTCAAAAAGTAAAAGTAAGCAGGGCATGGTCTTTCATTTATGTAATCCCAGCTACTTAGGTGATAGAGAGGGGAGAAAACACTGTCCGAGACCAGCCTGGTCAAAAGTGTGAGGCCCTATTTTTGAAAAATAACAAAAGCAAAAAGAGGACCTGGGACATGGCTCAAAATGCTTGCCTAGTAAGTATTAGGCCCTAGGGTTCCATCCCTAGTACCACCACAAAAAAGTAGCATATGAAGCTGGGCATAGTGGTACCCGTATATAGTTTCAGCTGTTTTAGAAACTGAATCGGAAGGAACAATTGAACCCTGGAGTTTAAGGCCAATCTGGGAAACATAATGAGACCCTGACTAACTAACTAAATAACCTCAGAAAATAAAAATAAGTGAGGGAAAAAGGAAAAGATAAAGATAAAATCTGCGATAGTCACTTCCAAAAGAATCTTTTCCCTCTGAACTTTTTGATGTAAATCTAACCCATACTTATTCTTCAACTTGGGTGTTGAATACTACATCTCTCTCAACTTAAGAAACTGTCAGTTTTATCATTTATAACAGTTATAGTTCCATATGTCTGATTATGAGTGCAATCTTTCTTGACAGTGTTACCCCTTCCTTCATTTCCCCCGTGTCCTCCTTCCATCCCCACCTACAAGTTACATAGTTCATTTTTTACCTAGAGGACATTGAATACAATGACTGTATTTTTCCCCGTTTTTTTTAACAATTCTATTTTTGCTGTTGTTGTTGTTGGTTATGGGGCCTGAACTCTGGGCCTAGGTGCTGTCCCTCAGCTCTTCAGCTCAAGGCCAGCATCTACCACTTGAGTCACAGCATCACTGTGGCTTTTTCTGCTTATGTGGTGCTGAGGAATCGAACCCAGTGCCTCATGCATGCAAGGCAAATGCTCTACCACTGAGACACCTTCCCAGCCCTACAATTCTATTTTTGGGGAACAGTATTGAAGTTTGACCTGAACCATACCTCTAACCCTTTTGGAACAGGAGCTCTTGTTTATGCTGTGATAATCCTGGGTCTCTACTTATGCCTCTCACATACTATCATGCCTAGTTTTTTCTGGTTGAGATAGAACTTCACAAGCTTTTTCTGGACTGGCTTTGAATGACAATCCTTCTGTGTATTAAGGATCTCAACCTTCCACATAGCTAGGGTTACAGACATTTGTCACCATGCTCGATTCAATTGTACTTTACCATTTTACACATTTGTAAACATGCAGCTTGATAGGGCTAACCATAATCACATTGTTTATAACCTATCTCTAGAAATTCTCAAAAACTATAATTTTTGTGTCCATGAAACTACTGTTTTCCCTTTTCTGCAGTTGAAAACCACCATTCTCTTTTCTGTTATCATGATTTTGACTATTCTTGATAGCTCATAGAAATGGAATCATATAGTATTTGACCTTTTGTATCTGGCTTTTTTCAATCAGCATAAGTTCATATATGTAAAAGCAGTTAACAGATTTCTTCTATCCTATGGATGAATTATTATTCAGCTATTTTTCTAATTCTGTTGTCTGTCTGCACTACATTTATCCATTCATATATCTTTACCCATTCATCTGTCAACAGATTTTAGGGCTGTCTCCCCAGTGGACTATTTCTAATAATATTGCAATGAACACAGTATGCAAATATTTCTTCCAGATCCTTCTTTCAATTCTTTGGGATGTTTACTCATTTCTCAGAGAGAAACTAAACTTATTTTTGTAACTGCAAGTCAGGGTTTTTGCTTATTGAATACTTTTTTCTTAACTACTGTAACTATAAATATGGTATATGTGGTTAGCATAAAATCAAAGACCCAGGTTTTAACTTAATTATGAGCATAAAAACTGAAGATTAGGCTAAGTGCTGGTGGCTCATGCCTGTAATCCTAGCTATTCAAGACGCTAAGATCTGAGGAGTGAAAATTTCAAAGCCAGCCCAGGCAGGAAAATCCATGAGACTCCAATTTCCAATTAAACACCAAGAAAGCCAGATGTAGAGTTGTGGCTCAAGAGATATAGTGCTATCCTTGAGCAAAAAAGCTCAGAAACAGTGTCCAGGCCCTGAGTTCAAACCCTAGGACAAGCACAGACACACACACACAAAAACACTGAAGATCAGAATTTTTACTTACTTAATATTATGATCTATAAATATGACTATACATTATTATGAATATAAAATTTGTTGGAAATTCTAACAATCTTTGTCTATTTTAGGACAGACTCTGGAATAAAATTGCTTTACATTGTTTTTATTTTTACATGTAAATGGTTTTCCCTTTCTATATAATACTCCAATCCAAGAGTTATTATATAGCTCCCACTTTATTGTATAGATATAGTATAGTTATTAGTATAGCCATGTGCTAAATGTCACAGGTATGACATTGTTAGTTCCTCTACATTTCTCTACCTCACCTGCTCTTCACAACATGGCTTCTTTGTTTTCTGACCCTTTGACACAATGGAAAATTCTTTGTTTATATTACAGTATTTGAGAGCAAACATTTAATTTCAAATAGAGTTAGGGGCTAGGAATGTGGCTTAGTGGTAGAATGCTTGGCTAGCATGCATGAAGCCTGATGCATGAAGTTTGATTCCCCAGTACCACTTTAAACAGAAAAAGCCAGAAGTGGTGCTATGGATCAAGTGATAGAGTGCTAGCCTTGAGCAAAAGCAGCTCAGAGACAGATCCTGAGTTCAAGCCAGGACTGGCAAAATAAAATAGAGTTTAACATGCTTGCACATACGTCACTATTAAAGGTCCAATTCTGCATATTCTATAGAATGTTGCCTTTTCTTTCTGACCCACCTAGATTTGATCTTCTAATGAGTGGTATATGAGAACTGCTTCTCTGAAGGTTTTCCTCCTGTGTGTCCTCATAGGTGCTGTCATTCATAATCTCCTAGCATCTCTTCGGGAAATACTTTTTGGTGTGCTGACAGGAGTCGTTTTGGGTTATTTTACTCACTATTTTCCAAGTACAGATCAGGTAAAAGAATTTTTTTTTTAAATATCTGTTTTGTAGAATGATAGTGTAAGTCAACTTCCCATCACTATGATAAACTACCAAGGCAAGTCATAAGATGAAAGGTTTATGTTGGCTCATAGGTTTGGAGGGTCTCCATCCGTGATTAATTAACCCATCATTGCACAGAGTCAAGACAGTGAATTCAGGCAAGAGTACATGGCACAGCAATATCATTTATTCCATAAACCCTGGAACAAAGAGAGGAAGGGGGTAGGTCCCTGAAGTCCCCTTTGCGAACATGTCCCAGCAATGAACTAAGAACCTCTCACAGACTTCATCTCCCAAAGGTTCTGTCAATACCAGGTCCGTGTAGACAAAACCTATAAAACAGGGGCCATGGTGAAAGACTGAACATCTAAATCCTAAGATATACTATTGGACGTTTCTCTCTAAGATTTGAACTTTGGGAACAGCTATGAAACAGTAAATTTCTACTTAAGTCTTTAAAATTAGCCAACCAGCCAGGCATTTGGGTGGCTCATGTAATCCTAATTACTCAGGAAGTTGAGATCTGAAGGTCGTATAGTTCAAAGCCACACTAAAGGAAGGAAAATCTGTGAGATTGTTATGCCCAAGTAACCAGGAAATAACCAGAGGTGGCGCTGTGGCTCAAGTGGCAGAGCACTAGCCTTGAACACAAAAGCTCAGGGACAGTGCCCAGGCTCTGAGTTCAAGCCCAGGAATGGACACACACACACACACACACCTCTAATCCAAGTAATCTCCAAGGACTACTCATGATTAAAGAGGTAAGCTAGTTGTAATTGATACAAGTCAATCACTGATGTCATTGTTTCCTGATCTGACAAATAAGGAATCAGAAAAATGTACTTAACTGAGACTATCCTTTGTCATTCCACCCTACCTTCTTTCCACTAAATTGGTGTGTGTGTGTGTGTGTGTGTGTGTGTGTGTCTACATACACACACACACACAAACACACACATATGGAATATTATGACTGCGTTTATTCACTGTGCCTCTTTAACATTTAGGGATATGATAACAAAGGTCAGAAATAAGTGATGGTGCCAAGTCTTATATATTTAATGTAAACCAATTTCTAAATATCTATTTGTAGGAAAAACTTCCAAAGAGGAGAGCATTCCTCATGATGAGCATGTGTATTTTTGCGGTCCTAGGCAGCCAACGTATTGGTTTACATGGATCTGGAGGACTATGCACACTAGTGTTAACTTTCATAGCAGGGAAAAGATGGTCAAAAGATAAGGTGAATATTTTAAATATATTTCAAAGTAAAATAGCTGAGATTTTTTAATGTACAATGGATATTGAGAAATGCTATCATCCTCATTGGAAATTTAGTTATCCACTTAATATGTTATAAATATTAAAACATATAGAATAAAATCCAGAAGATTCCTTCATTCCCACCCCCTCATAAATACACAATTTCATACCCCAAAGTAATTTTTTGGTTGGTTGTGGGGCTTGAACTCAGGGCCTGGGTCCTGTCCTTTTGTGCTCAAAGCTAGGGCCATACCACTTTGAGCCACATTTCCACTTCTAATTTCATTCTTTCTTTTTCTTCCTTTTCTTTCTTTCTTTTTTTTTTTTTTTTGCTGCTCCTGGGGCTTGAACTCAGGGACAGAGCCCAGGCTAGTACTCTTCCACTTGTGCCCCAGCACCACTTCTGCCTTTTTCTGTTTATGTGTACTGAGGAATCGAACCCAAGGTTTCATGCATGCTATGCAACCACTCTACCACTAAGCCGTATTCCAGCCCCCTTAATTATTATTTCTATGTCATCTTGCTACAATAGTTTTGTTCATGTGTCTTCCTGGGAAGTATACAAGTACTTCCCAGAAATGGATTACTGAGTCAAGATACTTTGATTTGCTTGATGCTGGTGGCTCACGCCTGTTATCCTAGCTACTCAGAAGGCTGAGGATCCTAGTTCCTGAGCTGAAAAGTCCACGAGTCTCTTATCTCCAGCTAGCCAGCAAAAATCTGGAAGTGAAAGCAAAGGTGTGGCTCAAGTGGTAGAGCATCAGCCTTGGGGAGAAAAAGCAAAACAAGAGCATGTGGCCATGAGCTCAAGCTCCAGGACTATCACACACACACACACAAAGGAATAATTATTTTATTTTGATGGCCACTGCCAAATAATAATTTCAAAAACTGATTTTATTATTTTTATAAAGGAGAGGTGCTAGTATCTTAACTGGTTTTATGATGTTTACAGTCAGATGTTGAAAGGAACTATATGGTATTATTATAATCAATCTATACTTCAGTAATTAGTGTCAGCCTTTCAACATCATCTTCATCCCTCTCTCCACCACCCTTTCCTTTGTTTTTCTTAGTTCTGTGGCATATACAACGCATTCTTGCCTGCATTCTCCTCATTTCCCCCTCTTCATTCTTCTATCCCTCTTCCCTTGCCCTCTCTCTCCCTCCCCTTTGCAAGTCCCTATTTCCTCGTACTTATTTTGTTGTGTTTTGACTTAGTCTTTCTAAAGAATACAACTATCTGCACTCTTCATAGAGTCTATTATGCTTCAGTTAATTCATTTATAACTGCTTGGGTGCCACCCAGTGTGTTTACTTCTAGATTTATAGGCACATTCTAGTGCCCACAAATGAGGTTTCCCTTATTTGTAAAACCTGTGTTTCTCTGAGTCTGGCTTACTTAATGTAATTTTTTCTAAGTCTTTTTATTTCCTTATGAATGGCCCAATGCCATTCTTTCTGATGGATGAGTAGAATTCCATCATGTATATGTACTACATTTTCTTGATCCATTCATCCATTGAGTGGCATCTGGGCTGATTCCCTATCTTGGCTATGCTAAATGATGCTGCAATAAACATGGTTGTGGTAGTGGCTTTAGTGTATCCTTGTTTGTGCTCTATTGTAGGGCTTTTGTTGTTATTTTGTTCTGGTTTTGGGGTGTTTGTTCTGTTTTGTCTTTGTTCTTATCATACTTAGGTGTGACCTCAGGACCTCACACTTGCTAGGCCAGTACTCTGCCATTTGAGGTACACCCTGCAGCCCTTTTATTTTTGTTCTGTTTGCCTGGGCTTGCCTCAAACTCACAATTTTCTTGCTTCAGCTTTCCAAGTAACTGAGATTTCAGGTATATACCACCAAGGCCTCTATGTGTTAGGATTACTGGCCCTTTGTTTTATATATATATATATATATATTATGTTATCTTGTATATGGAAGATAACTTGTCTATACACAGACCTACCAGCTTTTCCTTATAAGTTTTAGATTCTGCATCTTGTTTAGGAAGGATTTCCTTATCCAAAATTCTAAGATTGTAAACATTATAGAGATGTGCTATTTATCACTGTGTTCTCATCTAATACATCAGTAGCTTTAATTTATTTTGTTTTGGCATTTTTCTTTCATCCACCTAGATATATCTTTGTGACTTATATGAAGTAGAAGTATTTGTACAGATTTGTTTGCCTATGGCTAAAGATACATTTATGCTTATACATATGCACATGCATATAACTAAATATAGTTAATTTTCATAAAATTAGTTACTAATTCACCATTCAGTTATTTTAAATGACTCTTTTAGCATAAATTCTCATTTATACATGTATTGTATTTTGAAATCTGTTTAACCTTCTTTTAATCTATTCTGCCCTATGCCAATACCCTATGCCAGTACCACGCCATATTAAATCACTGTAGTTTTATGCCTGCCTCCTCACTGTACTTCTTTCTAGAGTGTTTCTTGGCTGTCCTTGCCAATATCCTTTGTTAAACTTATTTCAGAATCAGCTTGAGAACTTATTTATCCTGAAACCATTGCCATTTTGTTCTAACATAATCATAACTGAAAAACTAATTAAGTGATTACTAAAAGAATGAAATGCAATTAAAAAATAAAATGAAAACTAAATAATTCTTTTCACATGAGAAATCATAAAAAATAAATAGGGTTTTAAAAATTAACAGCAACAAATAGGATAATACACTATACAAAAAATAGTAATGTTGTTCTTTGTGTTTTCTTTTTTTATTATTATCCTTAAGAAGTTGAACAAAGGAGTTCCCATTTAACAAAGCAGTTTATGAATACACCATATCTTGGTCAATGTCACCCCTTTCAATATTCTCACCCATCCCTCACTCTTCTTAATTTTGTAGGATAGACATTGGATTCTTTTTTAAAATTTTATCTTATTGTAAAGATGCTGTACAGAGGGGTTACAGTTACCTGAGTAAGGTAATGAGTACATTTCTTTTTTTGTTATTTTGTTTTTTGTGTCAGTCATGAGGCCTGAACTCTTGGCCTGAGCACTGTCCCTCAGCTCTTCAGCTCAAGGCTAGCGCCCTACCACTTAAGCCAAAGAGCCACTTCCAGCTTTTACTGCTTATGTGGTGCTCAGGAATCGAACCCAGGGCCTCATGCATGCAAGGCAAGCACTCTACCACTGAGGCACCTTCCCAGCTCCTGGTAATGAGTACATTTCTTGTTGAGCATTGTTACCACCTCCTTTTTTGTTCTCCCACTATCCCTGCTCTTCCCCACCTCCCTCTTTTCTCCCTCCGCCCCTGAGGTTGTAAAGTTCATTTCCAATATACTGTCTTGTATCATTGTTGCAATGGGTCATCCTGTGTCCTTGTGTCAGCATTTTGTTATGCTCCTTCCCCTCCTCAAATTAGACAAACATATATACAAGATGCAGGGTACCAGCATCAAGTACAGTGACAACAGGGGCTATACCATAGGGGGAGTACATACAAAGGAAACAAAAAAACACACACCTAATACATTAAAAACGACAAAACAAAGAAAGACCTCTTGTGTCCATATCTTGGGGGGGGGGTTCATTTCATTTAGCATCAGCTTATATGATCATATAAGTGAAGTAAGCCAGACCCAAAGAAATATAGGTCCCATGGTTTCCATCATTTGCAATAATTGGCATACATCTAGGATAATTTTATCAGATGAGCAGAGAAGCTCAAAAGTTATGTACATTGGATTCTTGTTGCTTTTTTTTGGTGGGGGGGGCAGTCATGGGGCTTGAACTCACGGCCTGGGTGCTATCTCTGAGCTCTTTTGCTCAAGAGTAGTGCTCTACCACTTTGAGCCACAGTGCACCACTTCTGGTGGCTAATTGGAGATAAGAGTATCACAGACTTTCCTGCCTGGGCTGGCTTTGAATCCTGATCTTCAGATCTCAGTTTCCTTACTAGCTGGGATTATAAACTGAGTCACAGCACCTGGCTTTCTTTTTCTCTTTTTGCATATGGCATGTCAGGACACATTTCCTTGGGGCTGGGGTCCAGGACAACTGTTGGTAGAAGTCTTCCCAACTCCTTGCAAGGGGGCTAAATGTTCATACAAGCTGTGATCCTCATGTAGTACCATGTGGTTCCATCCCTTTTCAGTTACATTTCAGGCAAAAGATAGAACTCTTCTTGAATGTTTATAGAACACCAAAGGCCTCCATTATTCTCTAGCAATAATGTTGTTTATTACATAGCTTTGTAGGTTTCTTTGAACCACATCCTACCTAAAATGTTTGAATGGGAGAATTAGCCTACTCAAGTTGTATTAAATAGGTTCTTTTTTAGCATTTCTCCCAAAGACACAAAATCTCATCAATTTGCTAAATGTTAAGAGTGACTTAAAATTTATGAAGTGTGGTTATCTTTACCTGCTACAAGTAAAACATGTTTCTCTCCTTTCCAAAGGTTGAAGTCCAGAAAATTATTGCAAAAGCATGGAATATTTTTCAACCGCTTCTTTTTGGTTTAGTTGGATCAGAAGTATCTGTTTCATCTCTTGAATCAAATACTATTGGTATGAATAATTAGAATTTTTTATAGCCACAAAGTTCAAAAATATGAAGAAAACTATACGTTTTTATTTACAACATATCTGAGTGACTACAAAGACCTTCAAAAACTCTGTGTTAATACAGTATAGTTGCTCTTGCTCTACTCTGTAATTTTCTTTGTTTTTAACCAAGACAGCCCTGAATATCTCTCCTGAGTGGTCCAGAGACACGTAGATTAAGATTTCTTACCCAAGGGAAATACTATCATCAGGTGCTTTCCACTGCTTTCATTTAAAAGTACTCCCAAAATGTCAATTAGTTCAGAATTAAATAATTCCAGCTGTTTTACTTTTCATAGTACTTTCTCCATTGGATAATCTCTGGCACTTTAGCTAGAAGCCTTGGTTGTATCTATATTCTTTGTAATTACTATTTTTACTTAAATAGACATAAATCCTCGATAGCCTTAACATACTTTCTAAAGTTTTAAAGCATATCTCTAAGTATTAAGAACCACTTTCTCTGCCAGGTGCTGGTGGCTCATGCCTGTAATCCTAGCCACTCAGGAGGGTGAGATTTGAGGATCATGATTTCAAGCCAGCCCAGGCTGGAAAGTCCTTGAGACTCTTATTTCCAATTCACTACCAAAAATGAAGAAGTAGAGCTGTGGTTCAAATGGAAAAGGGTTAGCCTTGAGCAAAAAAACTTGAGGGACAGTGCTTAGGCCCTGAATGTGACCAGCACATACACACACACACACACACACACACACACACACGCACACACACACACACACACACTTCTTCCTAAATATTTTGTTATTAACACTTGTTTTGTCTGTTTCAGGCATTAGTGTTATTACGCTGTCTTTGGCATTATGCGTTCGAATTGTAACTGCATTTCTATTGATGTCTTTTGCTGGTTTTACTTATAAGGAAAAAATATTTATTGCTTTAGCATGGATACCCAAAGCAACAGTCCAGGTAAGAACATGTTAAGTCACTGGGAAATGTGCACTGAAGGAGAGGAGCTGGGATGGTAGTTTAGAAGCAGGTAGTACTTTCCAGCCTCTCAGTAGCTTGGAACTGAAACAACCAAAAAAAAAAAAAAAATGACTTCTCCATGAGAACTACAAAGGAATTCGAGCTAGTGACACATTGGTCTAGACTCTGTAAAAAGCCCAGGAGTTTGCTATTTGCAGCCAGCAAGCATAGACCCATGAATTCCACCAGGACTAGGTAGACATCCAGTGTGCCATCTTGAAGGGGTTCCTGAAAGACCTAGCAAAAAACTGTGCACATACCAATTGCATCAGAGAATTCCTCCCCCTACCCCATGAGACAAGTACTGGTTTGGTGCAACACTGCTTCCAGTCTCAGACCTATCTAAGAAATCCCCGCAGTAATGAGGAGCTAAGTCATGGGACCAGGAGATCACCAGCACACAGAGTCTTGGTTAGGAATGGCTGGTCCAAAGACCTCAGCTTCCTCTTCAAGTGGAATAGGGACTGGATGCAGCATCTTGAAGACACAGAAGTTCACTACTAAGTCACATTTTCCTCACGAAATCGTAACAAGAAAATCCATCACAACCCTACCTAAAGCATCAGTTGGAAAAGCTTCAGCTGAGAAGTCATAAGAGACTAAACCCTCCAATCAAAAACTTGAACAAAGATACACATAAATCCCAACGCAGACATATTAGTAAGAGAAAAAACAAGGAAATGTATCTTTTTCAAAGGCTAAAAGTTTTCCAACAACAAGGGAATTGAATGAAAATAAATTGGATGAAATCTCAATGAACTTAAAAGACCAATGACAAGAATGATCAAAAAATTAAAGAGCGATGTATAAGCTCCTGATAGAAATAAAGTGAATTTAAAGTGAATTTCAGATGAATAAATTTCAGGTGAATAAAATAAGGAAGACAATATAAGATATCAAAGAGGAATTCCTAGCTACTCAGGAGGCTGGGATCTGAGGATCACAGTTTGAAGCCAGTTTTGGCAGAAAAGTCCCTATGAGACTCTTATCTCCAATTAACCACTCCCAAACTGGTCGTGGAGTTGTAGCTCAAAGTAGTAGAGCATTAGTCTTGAATAAAAGAGCTCAGGAATAGTGTTAGGCCCTGAGTTCAATCCCCAAGACCCACAAAAGAAAGAGGAACTCAAGAAAGATTTAGAAATCCTGAAAAGAAATTTTAAAAATTTCCAGAAATGTAAATCTCAATAACTTAAAAAAACTCAATCAAAAGTCTTGCCCATGGGGCCATGAATGTGGATCAGTGGTACAGTGCTTGCCTAGCATGTACGAAGCCCCGGATTCCATTCCTCAGTACCACATATACAGAAAAAGCCAGAAGTGGCTCTGTGCCTCAAGTGGTAGACTGCTAGCCTTGAGCTAAAGAGCTGAGGAACAGCGCCCAGACCCAGAGTTCAAGCCCCACCACCAACCAACCAAAAAAAAAAAAAAAAAAAAGAAACTCCTGAAGTGCTAGGGGTAATAGGGCTATACAAAGATGTATAAATACGGAAACCCTGAGGGGACAAGAATACAAAATCAACCTCAAAATGTCCTCCCACTGATTTGTGATTTGCCATGACAGCTCTCTTCTTCCACATATATTTGCTAGGCAGAACATAATGTAGTAGACCATTAAGAAAAAATGAAAGGACAAGACTACTAAGTTTAGGTTATTTCAATGGAGCCATTTGCTTTTATTGACTAACATTTTTCTTTGTACCCCGTTTTCCCCTACTGCAGGCTGTATTAGGTCCTCTGGCTATGGAAACAGCAAGACTTAACTCTCTACCCGAGTTGGAAGTATATGCAAAAAATGTGATGACAATAGCGTTCTTAGCCATACTGATCACAGCTCCAAATGGAGCTCTATTTATTGGCATACTGGGGCCCAAAATACTCACCCATAATGAGCCAAGCAAACTGCACATAACGCTGTCAGAACTTTAACATCAGTGAAAAGTTTCGCCACCATCCACTTGCTGCTTAATGAATTACCCCACACAAACAGAAAGAAAAAAATTAAAGTACAATTATGTGGAGACTGTACATAGAACCCAGGATTTAATAAATATGTGATTTCTCTACAGGGCTCTCCTCTGATTTGTGCTTCTCAAGAATCAGTACTAAATAGAATTTTCTCTTAGCATTTAGCTATTTCCAAGGGCAAAGTTAATCTGTGAATTCTCTAGGGAGGTGTAAAGCAATCAGTAAGGGTGAATTGAATGCCACAGTAAAGACTAAAGAAAAAAAAATGAACTATGTGAGTGAAAATACTTTGACTGTTGGCTATGATAAGACAGCCTGAGTCAGCTAATGTGATGTCAGGAAAATGAACCCTTAGATGTGTATTTTAATGTTTTTTTTCTTTCATGCATGTGTTTCTAACACATTTATAAGATTATCTCTTTGTTGCTTTGTATGTCCCTCCTCCACAGTATAACCCCTGCTTTCACTATATTTGATGTCAGTATAACTTGTGGAGGAGATGGGGAAAAACCAGTTGTTTAAGGATACAGGTGGACCTGTTGCAACAATGAGAAGTACAAGTTGTCATGTCCAAAACGAGCTTTACAACGTTGGTGCGGGGGGGGGGGGGGGGGGGGGGGGGGAGAAGAAGGATTGGGATTAGGGGGGGAGGGGGGAGGCTGGGAAGGGATGTGAAGGATAAACAAAGGAGGAGGCTGCAATGCTTGGTAAGAAATGTACGCATTATCCTGCCCATGTAACTGTAACTCCTCTGTACAGTATGTTCACAAATTAAATTAAATTAAATTAAAAAAAAAAAAAAAAAAGACAGCCTGAGTTTCCAAAGAGGAGTAGAAATCCTATCACTTCAGTGGTTCATTGTAAAAGTTGGTCAGAGCCAGGCCCTGGTGGTTCATGCCTAGAATCCTGATACTCAGGCTGAGATCTGAGGATCACAGTTCAAAGCCAGACCAGGAAAGAAAGTATTTGATACTCTGATCCCAAAAAACTTCACAAAAAGCTGGAAGTGGGACTGGGAAGGTGGCTTGGTGGTAGAGTGCTTGCCTTGCATGCATGAAGCCCTGGGTTCGATTCTTCAGCATCACATAAGCAAAAAGAAGCCAGAAGTGGTGCTGTGGCTCAAGTGGTAGAGCACTAGCCTTGAGCTGAAGAGCTGAGAGACAGAGCCCAGGCCCAGAGTTCAGGCCCCATGACCGGACCCCCCCCCCCAAAAAAAAAAAAAAAGCTGGAAGTGTGGCTCAAATAGTAGAGTGCTAGCCTTGAGCACAAAGCAGCTCAGGGATAGTACTCAGACCCTGAGTTCAAGCCTCAGAACCTGCAAAAAAAAAACAGGAATAATATGCATTCGTTTTTGTGTCTTTTTGGTGTTAGTACTGAGGCTTGAACTCAGGGACTCATGCTCTTTTGGCTTTTTGGCTCAAGACTGCTACTCTACCACATGAATCACACTTCCATTTCTGGCTTTTCGATGGTTAATTGGTGTAACAGTCTCTTTTCTGTTCAGGGGGAGTTAAACTGGGATTCTCATGTCTTCGCCTCCTGAGTTGCTAGAATTTCAGAGTCAGGCACCAGCGCTTGGCTCAATCTAATTTATTTTATTTGTTGGCTTGTTTATATGTGCTAGTCCTGAGGCTTGAACTCAGGGCCTGGGCCCTGTCCTTCAGCTGTTCTTCTCAAGGCTACACTTTCCTACTTGAGCCACACTTCCACTTCAATACACATCAATTTTTTTTTGGGGGGGGGGTGGTCCGGTTGTGGGGCCTGAACTCTGGGCCTGGGCGCTGTCCCTCAACTCTTCAGCTGAAGGCTAGCACTCTACCACTTGAGCCACAGCGCCACTTCCGGCTTTTTTCTTTTTGCTTATGTGGTGCTGAGGAATCGAATCCAGGGCCTCAGGCATGCAAGGCAAGCGCTCTACCACTGAGCCACCTTCCCAGCCCAATACACATCAATTTTAACTGGCTCAACTAAATATATTCGAAACTCTAGTTCTAATGACACTTGAATAAATAATATTAAATAATGTGATCTTTACCTCCATGATACACTTACATTGAAAGTGTGGTGTAGTAGTTTGTAGACAATGCACTATCTGTACTTTTTATTTGAAAAAATAAAAAATAAGTCACACAGTGGAAATAAACAATTTTTAATATTTTAAAAATCTAGGCAACCTTTAGAAATGGAAATTAACAAATTGCTATCTATGTGAGAAAGCATCTTTGCATTACTTTTCAGTTCTGGCTAATGAACTCTGTTATGCGTTAGCACAAGTAAAGTGCAGTCTCAGTTGACTTCAAGACTATGTTAAAGTTAGAAGAGTCATCGTCAAGCTGGGCGCCGGTGGCTCATGCTTGTAATCCTAGCTACTCAGGAGGATAAGATCTGAGGATCACAGTTCAAAGCCAGCCCGGGGAGGAAAGTCCATGAGACTCTCATCTCCAATAAACCACCAGAAAACCGAAAGTGGCACTGTGGCTCAAGTGGGAGAGTGCTAGTCTTGAGCTGAAGAGTGCAGGGACAGCGCCCAGGCCGAGTTCAAGCCCCAAGACAGACAAAAATAAATACATAAATAAAAAGTCATTGTCAAAACTTTTCAAATCATCTTCTGGAGCACGTCTTTGTTGTTGTGGGGTTGTGTTTGGAAGGGATGTCATTAAGTCAGACAGGAACCAAGGAGACTGGCGCCTCAGTGCAGAGCATTTACCTTGAGTATGCTTTAGTGAAGAGGAGTCATAGTTAATTTCTTAAATTTGTTTCTAAACTTAATGTAACCTATAAGTGATCCTATACTAGATACTGGCGAAAAAAGAAACTGCTTCTTTATACTTTTCTATTGAAGTTTGTAAAAAAAAAAAAAAATGTCATTTTATTCCCAAAAAATTTTCCCCAATTGATGCTTGGCAGAGAAATCTTCTTCCTCCTACAGTGTTGAACGTTCCCCTTCTTACAAGGATATGAGTCATAGGGGATTGAGAATGAGCTTACTCCAGGATGACTTCACCTTAACTAATTACACTTGCAACACCCTTTTTTCCGAGAAAGGTCTTTTTAGGGAGGGACAAATACAATTCCATCTGGTTTTTTGTTTTTTTTTGGTTGTGGGGCTTGAACTCTAGGCCTGGGCGCTGTCCCTCAGCTCTTCAGCTCAAGACAAGCGCTCCACAACTTGAGCTACAGTGCCACTTCCAGTTTTCTGGAATTCTGCCATTTCTAGTTAATTGGATATGGGTCTCATGAACTTTCCTGCCCCGGCTAGCTTTGAACTGTGATCCTCAGATCTCAGCCTCCTGAGTAGCTAGGATTACAGGTGTGAGCCACCAGCACCTGGCTAATTCTATCTTTTTTTATATCATTTATCAAAATACCTCTCCATTCCCTCCCATGATTCAAAATGTCTTCATTATCATGTATTCAATTTCCATATAAATACTTGAGTATATTTCTGGAGTTTCTATTTAGTTGGCTTAGCGTCTAATGTACTAATACTCATTACTTTTCTACTAGCTTCCTTTTCCTTCAATGGAGAAAATATCACTTAAAATGCTGTACACAACAATTAATGTGGATCAAATCCAGTAGCCATTTGGATACAGGTTTGAATTTGATAATAGAGAAAACTTGAATTGCCTGGTTCCTTTTGGCTTGAAAACCATTTCTAGAATGACATTGTTGTCATAGCAGAAGTACTGGAGTCCTGATGGGAGGATCCCGGCTGTACATCACACACTGTAACTGTCCACCCCTTTGATCAGTTGGATCCATCGCTTCAAATAATGGCATTCCATCTAGGAAAAGCTCCTCCAAGATTCTAGTCAGTAGATTTGGGCATGGAAAACATTTGTGAACTAAAACCTATACTCTACCTATCCTCTCCTCTCTAACATCTATGATCTGTGTTACATTCCTTCTCAAATGAATGCCGAATGCCATACTCAGCCTTGGCTACTACACCTGTTCATTAAAATTAAGCAACAACTGAGCAAGGAACTATCTAGAGAACTCTTGATCCCAACAACCTTCATCTCTGCTCACTCAATTGTGTAACAGCACTGAGTATCAGAGACAAGAAGGGAAACTTTCCCAGAAAAAGCACTGGGAGTGGCAATGGCCAATGGTAACACTCCTATAAACCTTGATGTCTGTTGGAGACACGAGACCTATGTCATGATCCACACTGAAATATAAGCTGCAGTCTCATTCTTGAAGATTCAAATCACTGTTCCTTAAGTTTTACAGCTTCTGGTTATTTCGATTTGTGATAGGATCACTGAATTACTACAACTACAGTGCTATAAACTCACTGGTCCAATGCAGTGATGGAAGGATTGCATGCTGTGGGATTGCTCTGTTAGCCCTTGGCTCGTGGTACTGGTTGAAGCCACATGAGCAGGAAGGTCAGATCTCCACCTAGAAAAAGCATCGGTTCCAGTCAAGATGAATTGCTGTCGTTCCTATAAGGAAATTATTTAGCATATTCAATTTAGTATCATGTGCCTCATCACTCCCTTGAGGGACAGTGCCATAGTGATGCCTCAGCTGGTTACAAGTTCTACTGTTTGGGCTTCTGCACAGCCCCC
Source organism: Dipodomys spectabilis (assembly GCF_019054845.1). NCBI lineage: Eukaryota > Metazoa > Chordata > Mammalia > Rodentia > Heteromyidae > Dipodomys > Dipodomys spectabilis. Next base: position 5,798,554 of record NW_024870974.1, read on the forward strand.
AAACCCTACTGCTACACGGTCATCAATTACGTCCACACTGAGGTGGCTGATGGAAGCCATTGGCTGATTTTTAACTGACTGAATCATTTTGAGCCATTGGTTGTTCATGGATACTTTGTGTAAGAGTTAGTATATGAAATAAATACCTTGACACGTTGTGTTTAAATCTAAAGGCCTCTCTTCCTATCTTTTTCCCAATCTTCCGGTCTCTCCTTCTGGACCCTTGACCTACCAACCAAGCCACTGACTATGAATCAATCATTCTTGTCTCTAGTCATTTCTCTTCCCATGCAAAGTGAATGATAAGGCACACAGTCCAAAGTTCTAGAAGATTTTTTAAAAAAACAACTCAGGAGTTTTAAACTTTACTAGACAAATAAAATTTGTATGTATCCATGGTGTAGTAGGTGCTTTGAAATCTGCATACACAAACAAGGGAATGGTGAAATCAAGCTAATTAACAAGTATTACCTCACTGGGTTTTCAAAGGAATTTACTTATTGATTTTTGAATATACAAAACACATACTAACCTTACTCACATATATAGTAGGTCTCTTCAACATTGGGTGTGTGTGTGTCTTGGCTTGAATTTAGGGCCCGGGTGCTGTCTTGAGCTTTTGTGCTCAAGGCTAGCACTACCACTTGTGCCACCAGCTCCACTTCTGGTTTACTGGTAGTTAATTGGGCTAAAAGTCTCTTAGACTTTCTTGTCTGAACTGGCTTCCAACCACAATCCTCAGATCTCTTGTCTCCCAAGTAGCTAGGATTACAGGCATGAGCCACCGATGCACTTCAGTTTTAAATATGTTCTGATGTTTTAATTTCATCTTGTTTCTCTGAATTATTTGGAAGGACATTTTTATTTCTAAAAATTATGGGTTTATTCTGAATAAGCATATTATTGTTTTGTACTAATGCTTTGTATTTTGTACACCAAAGAAAAACTATTTATCTTTAGATCATAAACGTCACATCAATTTTTATAGCTACTTCAAATGTGTGTGGAATGAATATCTTTTTTTTTTTTTGGTAATATTGAGGTTTTTGAACTCAAGGTTTTGCTTACTAGGCAAACACTACTATTTGAGTTACATCCTCAGTTGTAGCAAAAAGTTACATCCTTTTTGCTTTTGTTATTTTTAATAGAATTTTATGTTTTTGCCCAACCATTCTAGACCAAGATCCCTATTTCAGGCCTTCCGCATTGCTGGGATGACATGAGCATGCCATTGCACTCAATGGTTAAGATGAGGTCTTGCAGAGTTGCAGGTGTGATTCAGATGGTAGAGTGTCAGCCAATGAATGAAAGCATTTGTCAGATACCAAGTACAAGTCCCCATCTCAGACAAAAAAGAAATAACAAACCCTTGGCTAGGTGCCAGTAGTTCATGCTTATAATCCTAGCTACTCAGGAGGCTGAGCCCTGAGGATCACAGCTCAAAGCCAGCCTGGGCTTCATGAGACTCTTATCTCTAATATAAACTACCAAAGTGGGGGGGGGGGGGGTGAGGGTGGTAGTGGTGGTGTGAAAGGCAGCAAGTGGAGTTGTGTCTCACTAGAGTGATAGGGCATTTACTGAAGATTGAAAGAGATAGAGATTGAGAGACAAAAATCTAACTTCAAGTCTATCTCTTCCTTACAGTAGCCAGGATAACAGGTGTGTCAGCATGCCTTGATTTTTTTATTTTCCCCTGACAGTCCTGGGCTTGAACTCAGGGCATTATCCCTGAGCCTCTCTGTGCTCAAGGCTAGCACTCTATCACTTGAGCCACAGTGCCACTTTCAGCTTTTTTCTGGGTAGTTTATTGGCGATAAGAAGCTCATGGACTGTTCAGGCTGGCTTTGAACTGTGATCCTTAAAACTCAGCCTCCTGAGTAGCTAGGATTACAGATGCGAACTACCAGTGCCCAGCTTTTTATTTTTTTAATAGAACCTTGTTATATAGCCCATGCTGGCTCCCAAATGTTAAAAATATAGATGTGTGCTATCATGCCCAGAAAGCATAGGCATTCAACTGTTGATTGAAGAGTTTTGTACCATCTAGAGAGCCTTAATAATTTTATGTCCATTTAATTTTTTTAGAATGATGTGCTAAAAAAAAAAACTCTTGCTATATTTGTAAATTTGATTACTTTCCTATGTGTTTGTGATTTCTTTAAATTGAACATATATTATTATTTACCTACAATTTTAGAACTGGCACATCTTCCTACATATATTTACTATAATCTTACTAGTAGTATTATGTAGTACTAGCACTATGCATAAATAGGTCTGTGAGGAGCAAGAAAAAGATATGACCACGAGGTGGCAGTAGTGCATACAAGCTTGTGGGAAAGGCTAGTGTCCTAGGAATGTCTTCACAACAGGAGGCCAGATCTACTAGAGTGGAGCTGAGAGCAAGACTTTCTGAACATCTAGCAAATTAAAGCCATAATATGATACCATCTCTTCTCAGCCAGAAGGCTAGAATCAAAAAGACAGAGAGGGTAAATGCTAGCGAGGATGCAGAGAAAGGGGTATTCTTGGGGCTGGGAAGGTGGCTCACTGGTAGAGCGCTTGCCTTGCATGCCAGAGGCCCTGGGTTCGATTCCTCAGCACCACATAAGCAAAAAGAAAAAAGCCGGAAGTGGCGCTGTGGCTCAAGTGGTAGAGCACTAGCCTTGAGCTGAAGAGCTGAGGGATAGCGCCCAGGCCCAGAGTTCAGGCCCCACGACCGGACCCCAAAAAAAAAAAAAAAAAAGAAAGGGGTATTCTTTTTTTATTTATTGTGAAAATACTGTACAGAGGGGTTACAATTACATGGGCAAGATAATGAGTACATTTCTTATCAAGCATTGTAGCCTCCTCCTTGAAAGGGGTATTCTTATAGACTACTGGTGAGGAATATAAGCAAGTACAATCATTATGGAAAAAAAGAGCACTTTCAGATGAAGCAAGGTTAAAAACAAAAAAACAAAACAAAAAACAGTGGCTGGGTGTGGTAGTGCAAGTATATAATAATCACAGCTGATCTGGAGGTGGAGGCAGGAAGATTTCAAGTTTCAAGCCAACCCAGATCAAGTTAGCAAGTCCTATTTCACCAAGGACTTGTGCTCAGCTCAGCAGTAGAACACATGTGCCTAACAGGCTCAAGGCCTTGGGTTCAAACCTCAATACTGATGGAACAGTGGAGAAAGCTCTAGGTGCTTCTATACCCAACCCGCATGGGAAAAAAGGCTGATGCTGTCACAGAAACGCTGCTCACATGGTTTCTATTTCCCTAACGTGCAGATCAGTGAGTCCAATTGATGTGGTTTAAATCACTCCTGCTTTATTCAGTTTTCCAACAAATTATGTAGTTAAGTCATTAAACTTGAAAAGTGGTTCAACTGAATAGGAAAAGTCCCTATGATAAATCTTCCCCTTACGAAGGATGAGTCAAGTATACTGGGCCTACTTTTTCCATGGACATACCTCGTAAAGCACTAAACTTTCAACTCCACACATTGGTATAACTACATGAAACATATATGCTGCCGTGGTTTTTTCTTTTATGCTGGCATAGGGCCTGAACTCTGGGCCTTGAGCTCTCTCAGGTTTTTCTCTCATGGCTGGCATTTTACTACTTGAGTTGTATCTCCAGTCCTGTACTTTTTTCTGGTTAACAGATTCACTCTGACTTGTGTGCCCAAGATTGCTTCTAACTGCAATCCTCAGATCTCAACCTCCTGAGAAGCTAGGATTACAGGTCTGAGTCACCAGTGCCCAGTCATGTCCTGCCTTCTCAAATATCTCGTGCTACTTATTTTGATTCAGATTCATCACTGAACGAGCACCACTGGTATTTAATCTCAGAGATCAGTGATGTGGGCCATACACTAAAGCAGCTATGCTTTTAATGTTTAGTTCAGTTTTGGTGATCTCTCCGACTACAGGCTATAGTGTATTGTTTACCCACCTCTAGCAGAATCCTGTTCAGGAACAGAAATCAGATAGCCAGTCTTTTTAGAAGTGGGTGTGAAGAAATAAGGGACTCTGAGGACTTGATCAGCCATTCAGAAATTCAGTATGAGCATTACTAACATGGCCCCTGGGCTTCAGAGGTGATGCTGCCCCCATGAATTCTAAACAAGTGCAATTAGTTAGACAGTCTGGGAGGTTTCAAGCAAAATATCCACTTTAATTTCTTAAGAACCCTGTTAAGCCAGCAGAGTTTACAAATTCTTGTACAGGAAGAGTCTGACAGCACATTTCCAAAAGAAGACCGAGTTCAGCGGGGAAGAATTCTATATATCAGCAGCTGGCTGAGCTGGCTCCCCAGAACTTATTAACAAATTAAGTTACGACATACAAACAAACATCCTTCAGTGAATCATCATATGGAGCACCAAACTCAAAAGCTGCATTGTAATGTGCTTTTCATAACACAACTTGCTTAATTATCCACACAAGTGAATCATTAATATCGCAAGCTTGCTAACACTTTGGATACCTGATATTTATGTAGTGGTGGTTGCTCATCTGCTGAGTAAGGCATGAGTAGTTCCCTAGTTAAGCAGGAGAGGCAGTTCTCCAAATGATCATTGTTTCCCAAAGGTTGTTTCTCAAATATTCTAGAAACCTCAGACATGTATTTCTTTTTTTATCCCCTTCCATCCTGGGGTTGGGCGCTGTTCCTGACTGAGCCTCTCTTTGCTCAAGGCTAGCGCTCTACCACTTAAGCCACAGTGCCACTTCGGGCTTTTTCTGAGTAGTTTATTGGAGATAAGAGTCTCACAGACTTTCCTGTCCCAGCTGGCTTAGAACTGTGATCCTCAAATCCCAGCCTCCTGAGTAGCAAGGATTATAGGTGTGAGCCACTGGCACCTGGCTCAGACATGTATTTCTTAAGATGAATTTGGTTACTTGATGTTTATATTCTACGGCACATATGATAGATGATAAAATTCTGTAAATTTCAAGCTATGGTAACCGATGATGCTCACACAAAGGAGTTCATAAAATAACAGCTTGCTTCATTAGGTAGAAAAATATTTGGGATAGTTCTTTAATGTATCTTAACAATGTGGGGGAAAACTATTCAGAGAGCATAATAAAAAAATATTTTACTTTCTAAAATTGCTTTTTATGAAAATTGTCCACTTTTAAGTGCTCATATTTGACTAAATCTAAAGTTGACAATTTCACATGAGACTACACATTTTAGTCAATTTACCTACTGTGAAACCTGTATTTGCAAACCATTAGAACATATGTCAGAGCATGTTGCAGTGGGCTCCGATGTTTTATAAAAAGAATATCCACTTTGGGCAATGACTTCCAGAAAGACTTATGCCCAAAGGAAAAATGAGTGGCTAACCTCATAGCCACACTCCTGGAGGGTGTTCAATAAAAGCTCACAAAACATACCCAGAGTCACAGAACTGAAAGCAATGTTACATTTCTCCTCTACTTGCAGACGGGAAGAACAGCAACAATTTTAGACACACACCTTGTAAAAACTGTCAGAAAACAGGCTACATTTTTGCCGATAGCTTTGAAGTTCTTGTCATTAGTCATGAGAAAGCTAACATCACACATTGAAATCTGTTAACATTACATGTAATACATTCCAAATCCAAGTACCATGTTTGGGGTAGTTTCCCGATGCCCCATTATTATTGAGCATTTCTGCATATTTTATTTTTGGAAGCTTTATAATTGTTTGCCTTCTGGATCTTCTTCATGCACAGAGAAAACACAGTGAACAGAGGGGGTTGTACCCTTAGTAGACACACTTCAGGATAACTATTAATGAGAATTTTAGTGTAAAGTACAACAGGCAAGACTCAATTGTAAACTAAAAATTACAAATGTTGTAAAAATTCTCCAATAAACTTATTTTACATTTTATTAAAAAGAGAAAAAACATTTTTAGCACTAAACTATTTCTTTTAATCTGAGTTCAGATGTTTTATTTCTAATTGGCCTTCAGATTGCAGCAGCCCATAAGTTTAGCTTTGAAAGTTCTTAGTACCCAGACTGTCATTGAGCCAAAGACCTCAAGACACACAAACACACACAAAGACACAAGGACACACATACACCTACACCTTTTCTAGTAAACAAATCTGTTACAGTGCTGGAACAATGTGACTGTTAGAACTTTTTATATCCAGTTTACTTTTTCTGAAATTGAGACATTTATATTATTGAAACAAGAATCTCTAGTACACAAATTTTCTCTGTAACCTCAGTAGTTCTTGATTCCCTTTTTTTTTTGTCGGTTATGGGGCTTGAACTCTGGGCCTGAGCACTGACCCTCAGCTCTTCAGCTCAAGGTGAGCGCTCTAACACTTGAGCTACAGCGCCACTTCACATCCTCAGTAATTCTTGATGGCAAATTTTTCTTCATTCACCTGAAGGAGAATGAAGTGTGGAAGTACAAACCACTGCAAATGGTCAAAACAAAACCAGTATGAAAAGTATTTGTGAAGTATATGTTCTATTGAATATTCAAAGGTATCATTTTGGACCCATTGCCAAAATTTAGATTCCCAATCAACTAAAAAGAAAATATTGATTTTATTGGTGAAAGATACACTGACTCTCTGAAATCAGAAAGCTCCACAATTTCTCTAAAAATGCCTGACTATAAAAGTATCAAATATAAGCAGCAATATAGCAAGAAAATAAATTGGCAGAAATAATTATTCAACTAGGAGTAATAATTAAGACCACCATTTCAAAAGATTTTCTATACACAAAGAATGAGAAATATTTTAAGATGTTACAGCACATACTGGACCAATCCTAAGTCATTACTGTTATACTTCTTTCTTCTTCAGTATGAGTGGACCAACATTATCTCCTGTTAATTCATTATGCTTATTATGGGAACCATCACAGGCAGGAAACTAAAAGGAAAAAAGAATTACAAGTTGTTATTTTAAAAATGTAACTCACTAAGTAGAAGTATTTGTGAAGTGCTTTCCAAAAAAGTATGTCACTTGTTAAAACAAAAAAGAATCCACAGATAGCATTCGTGAGCCATAGACTTTCTATCTAATAGCAACATGATACCACAGAAAATCTAACAATTTAAATAATTTGATCTACATTTCAAATCGTAAAAAAAAAATCATCTTTGGATGATTCCGTGAGTGACTACTTAGGATTAAAACAGAATCAAAATGAACTCCTGGTGTTAATGATTCCACACAATTTTACCATCCATCTTACCGTCTTAGAACGCCAACACCTACAATAAGCTGCTTTCGCAAGACACAGATCTTCAATGTTTATTTCATTCACCACTTTGGGATTCTCCTTCTGTATTTTAAGATTAATCAAACTATCCTTCTGCTGTTTTTTCTTCTGGAGGAAGGGACGAACTGCAAGGTAGCCAAGGAGTGCGAGTACACCCAGGAAAGGCAGCAAGCGAAGCCATTCTGAAACTAAATGAGGACGTACCGGTTAGAGTCTGCAGTGTTCTTGTTAAAAACACACACACACAGAAAATAGTAGGTATAGCTTCATCTCTGGGTTATTCTTTACCTGTTATGCTCACATTCATTTTAGTTATCCATAAAAGTACAAGTAGATTCCACAGTAAAATCAGCTCTAATAGGACCAGGTAATTTTACCTTATGGGCTATCTTGAAATTTGTGAAACTGAAAAAATCTAACTTTTCAGAAACAAGTCCTACTTCAAATATGCTATCTCATTGTACCTGGTAAGTATATTTGTGTCTATTTTTTTTTTAATCAGGAATTACCACCACCATAATTATAAACAGAAAATTATTGAAATAGTTAAATATTCAGCTACCGAACTGACCATTTATGAAGCCAAACTATTATGGAAAATGATTTAGAAGAGCGTCGTGAGGAAGAGCAGCGAGATGGTAAGAGAACACAACCTACTAGACATAAAATGGAATAGTCCTGAAGAAAATAATTCCAGCTGCAACCAAAGCAGCAGTCATTAAAGAAAGGAGAAATAATTAGGTTAAGATGAGGAATAGTCAATGTTCTTTTTTTTTTTTATTTTTGTCACTCGTGGGGCTGGAACTCTGGGCTTGAGCGCTGTCCTTGCGCTCTTCAGCTCAAGGCAAGCGCTCTAACACTTGAGCCACAGCGCCACTTCCGGTTTTCTAGTCGTTTATTGGAGGTAAGAGTCTCACGAATTTTCCTGCGTGGGTTGGCTTTGAACTGCGATCCTCAGATCTCAGCCTCCTAAGTAGCTAGGATTACAGGCGTGAGTCACCAGCGCCCGGCTATAGTCAATGTTCATATACAGTGACAGGTATCTATGACATCCTATTCTTGATATATGTTTACACAGCATGATATATAAACATATTCATACTTTTTTTTTTCTACCACAGAACCTTGGGCTTCTTGAGCTTGCTCACTTAGTTGATGCTCCACTGCTTGAGACACACCTTCAGCCCTGCTTTTTGCTAGTTTTTTTGGAGATGGGAGTCTTAGGGACTTTTCTGCTGTGACTCTCGTGATCTTAGCTTCTTGGATAGCTAGCTAGGATTACAAGCATGAGTTACTGGTACCAAGCTATTTAAAAAAAATTATTTTAAAGTAAACAGAGACACAAATGTATCTTAATGAGGAATAATAAGAAAGAAAAGGGTTTTTTTTGTTTTGTTTTTTCAAATTTATAACAGGCAGCCGGGTGTTGGTGGCTCATATGTGCAATCCTAGGTATCTGGGGGCTGAGGTGTGAGGATCATAGCTCAAAGCCAGCCCAGGCAAGAAAGTTCATGGGGCTCTCAGTTTCAATTAACTAATAAAATGCGGAAATGGTATTGTGGCTAAAAGTGGCAGAGCACTAGCTTTGAGCACAAAAGTTCAAGGACAGTAGCCCCCAGGGACTAAGTTCAAGCCCCAGGACCTACATACATAATAAATAAATAAAGATCATCTATAATTCCATAAAAAGTGACAAATTGGTTGTTGTTAATTTTATATTTCTTATGTATCATAAAGCAGAAATGAGTTTCCATTTCTTAAGTAGAAAAGATAGAAATAAAGTATTTATTGTTGTTGTAGTTTTTAGGTAGTATCTCTTTTAAATATTATGATATCATACTATGATGGCTTCACTAATGACTTAAAGTTGAATATCAATTATATCAGAATTAAAAGACCAATAAAAATACTTTTTTCACTCTAATAGAACAGTATCCTAGCATCTAGAACTTTACCTGGCCTGTCATAAGTGCTCAACAAATACTTGATGACTTAAGAAAATTTTAATTGCAAAATAGTTACATGGAAGGAAAGGTTTAAATGAGACTCAAACTGTTCTCCACAGGGCTAATATAATCTATACACTAAATTTTAAATATAATTGAACCAGCTAGAAGAGAAAATATTTATAACTTAATAGTAACTATGTAAATATTATCCTCAAATCTCCTAGAAAAGAATTTCAAAAGTTCTTGTCTTTTGTAAACTTACATGTTAATAAATGCAACTTTTGCAAGTGCCAGTGGCTCACACCTCTGATCCAAGCTACTCAGGTGACTGAGATCTGAGAACCACAGTTCAAAGCCAGCCAGGTCAAAAAAGTCTGTGAGACTCCTATCCCCAATAAAATATGTATAAAAAGCTGGAAGCAGCACCGTGGCTCAAGTGGTAGCACACTTGCATTGAGCACAGAGAAGCTCAAGGACAGCAACCTGGCCCTGAGTTCAAACCCCATGACAGGCAAAAAATAAATATATGCAACTTTTTCTTTGAAATGTTTTGTTTCCTAATAAGAAAACTCACCTTTTAGTCTTTCTTTTACAAAAATTGAGAAATAACTTAAAGTAAACAGATCTTTAGTAGTTACCTTGAATTTTGGGAAATATACTCTGTAGTCTCCTGTAAAAATGTATAGAAATATTCATATCGAAGTATATAAAAATCCTTCCATTACTCCAGTAAGTTCTTTCCCATCCTACTATTTCCCACTACCACTTTCAATATCCAATTTCTTTTAAGCAACATAAAAGTTGTTGAGTTTCATCTAGTGGGCCAATAATTTGTTCCTTTTTTTTTTTTTTTTTTTTGCTAAGCAGTTTTTCTACTTAATTTATTAATAAACCATGGTTTATTTACCTATTTTCCTGTTGGTGGATACTTGGATTGCTTCCAGTACAGGAACAATTACAATTAGGTTGTCATGAACACACTTGTACAGTATGTTTGTGGGTTTATGTTTTTAACTGTTTCATTTCTAAATTCCCAGTCCAGAACCGGCCCCTCTGGATAAACAAATGAACTTACAGTTGTAGGTTCTGACATGTTTGTGTTACCCTAGGAAACTTACTACCTAAGTCTCATACTGATTTGTCTTTAAGAGTAAAGAAAACCCTGTAAGTTTCAAAAACCAAACTAATCTGAGTGGGTAAAATTTCATAGCTAATTTATAAATCTCAAACTAAACTTTTCCAACTTCTGAAAGATTTTTTTTTTGGTTCAGTGCTAATTTAAAGTTTATATAACAATAAGAAAAATGTTTCTTTAGAGGCCCGAATATATACTTCCAAAGAGCTACTTGAATGTAACATGAGTTTGTTTTTAAGAAGAATCTTGTCTGTATTTTGATCTCCTGTATAATAATTAACATACTATTTATGTTTTCCAACAATGCAGAGTAATCATGAGACACTTGCTTAACAAAATACAAACAAACCACAAAACCCTTAGTTATAAATAGGGAAAGAAAAATAGGCAACAATGTGAATTGTAACTTTGCATTTAACTTTCAAAGAAAATGTGAATACTATTTGGTCTCCTGGACTCTTATATTAACTGCTGAGAAGTTGTCTTTCTGCTTTTTACTTCAACTAAAGCCTACAGATGAATTGTGTAAGTAGCTCATTCAAAAAAGCCAAATGTTCTTAGTTCTCACCATCTATTCTGGAGACTCAAGAGTAGAAAAAAGGTATTCAAATTTTTTTGCCTAAAGTAGAAAGTTAACTTAAAAAAAAAAAAAAAAAACACCCTGCAACTATTTTACTATCCAATTCAAAACTAATTTTTTCCATGAAAATGGCATTTCAAGTAGGTTCATGTGTCTCAAATAAGCAATACAATGAGAACTAAATTGAAGACATACTGTCATATTGTTAAATACTTAACAATTTTTGAATGGTACTTACTGTAGACTATTAATCTAAGAGTGAAGAAAGTTTGGTACCATTTCCTTAATGCCATAGATAGGAATTAAATACTTGTTGACAACAGGGATCTTTAAAAAAAAAAAAAAATCCCCCCACATTTCTAAAATCTCCTAGCTAAACTTTCTATTCTGCTTCAATGAAATTCCCTTTACAAAAAACTGAAACTAGCTTAAACGTTGCCCCCATCAGAATCGTGGCCCCCATCAGAATCGTGGCATGTAATTCAGTTTGTCTGGACTGCAGTTAAGGAGCTAGTTTCCTTTCTTGGCTGTTCAAAAGTCATTCAAATTAAGGTAACCGGCAAAAGGGAATAAGTGGCAGAAAATTATACTCTTTTTACATTGGATTACCATTTTAGTGACTACATTCAAGAACATACCACCCTAAGGTAGAAAAAAAATGACAACTGACACATGGCTGTAAAGAAATCCCGATTTTTCAGCTACTGGGGAATGGTTTGAAACAATGTTTCACTTGAGGTCGCTGGTAAGATTTAAACATTTCTTTTTAGTGTTTATTATTCAATTACATATTTTCCACTAAACCCAACATCTAAAGATGTTAAAAATCTCACAATCCACTTAACAAAGCAGTTGATATCATAAAAATTGGTTGATTTATTAGAGGTTAGTTTACCCAGTTTACTTCATATAAATGTATTCACCATCACAGTCTGGTTTTGTTTGTAATCTCTGAGAAGGGCTATTATGGCAGGCACCGCACTTAAGTGTTCCAGGAAAGTTGTTTTGTTTTTAATCTTCCTTGGAGTGTGATACCCATCTCTAAATAGCTCTTACCAATCTGGTCCTAATTCTGTCTTTTGATCGACTATTTTTAGTCTTTTGATAAACTTTACCTTTCTTCCACCACATTTTAAAGTCAGCTACTAAATCGCTAGAATGCACCAGGTTAAGCAACCCTATTTACCTGAAGTATTGTCTAATTCGCATTTGTGTTCAATGATATTTAGGACACAGTGCTCAGTATTTGCTGATTTTTCCCCCCAGCATCCTGTGAATAGGATCTGGGTGTATGGTTTGCACATACCTCCTTAGGTCCAACAGGGGCTGCATTGGGGAGGATTTCTTTTTAAGATGTGAAATCCTGAGTTGCTATTCCTTTTCTGGCACGGGCCAGAGGCCTTATATATACAATGTTAATATATATGCTTATTTTTCTTCATTTAAGTTTTATTTCTAAGCTTCGACCCAGGAGACCAGCACTGGACTGCTTTCTGGCTCTCTTTCCGGCAATCGCACTGCTCCCGGGGTCGTGGTGGGAGGAGGTGACCTCGAATGACCTCAGGGCAGGTCAGTCCTGGGGGAAATGGAGGTGACTTCTAACTCGGTTCCCAAACGAAACCCACGTGTTCCGTGCAGGTCGGATGTTCTCCCACTCAGGCTGACGATCCAGCTAAGAGAATGAGGACTCAATCGCCCAGAGCGGCGAACAAGGCAGGAGAGGAACCAGCCGGGCCCGCTACACGCTGCACCTGCTCTGTAAAATCCCGGTCTCCCGCCACGGGACGTGGGCATCCCCCGCGCAAAGCGGCGGCGCGCCACGGACGCCTCCCGGGCGACTGCGCAGGCGCACGCACGGTCACGTGCCGCTCGCTAGCGGCTCGCCCCGCCCCTTGCCCCAAGGTTTTTTATTTATTTATTTATTTATTGCACCTCCCCCTCTGCGCGGGGCGTGCAAAGATGGGAACTAGAGAGTGTGGGGTTACCTGTGAGCCGGGCGAACCCCGTAATGCTCTCCGGGACTGGGAGCTGCTTAAGATAGGCGGGGAGCTGTACCTTCACGATGCGGGCCACGCTCTCCAGTACCATCCTGGGGCCGGCGGCGGCAGATCCACTCTTCCCCCACTCAGCGGCTCTTCGAATGGGCTACTGCGCCTGCGCCAGCGCGGAAGCCGCCGCCGGCGGGCGCTCCGGACCCGGGCCCGGCGCGGGAGGGGCTGGGAGACCTGGGCGGAGAGGTGACCTGCCGCGCGCCGATTGGCTGCGGCGCGACTGACGTGTGTGCGCGGCGACTGCGAGTCGCGGCGGGCCCGAGGATTGCCGGCCTTCCTTGGAATCGCTGCTTGGAAACGGGTTCAGAGGTCCGGGAGGTCGGCGGGAAGCCGGGTCACGTCTGCCCACGGATGGCGGAGGTCGGCAGCAAGCGGGCTTGCGCCTCGCCAGGGCTCTCTGGTAAAGAGCCTTCTGGAAGTTAACCTTTTCGTTTCTCCTGGCCCTGCTCCTGCCAGCCAGCGTGCCCACACTCGAGTGCCCCGGTCCCCGGATGTGTCTGACGTGAGACACCCCCTCACCCCGCGGTGCCTAGCCTTACCCAACGAGTTACGTACCTCGGCTTCAGGGCGGCTTGCGACCCTGCTCTGCTGTCACCAGCAAGACCTGTCATAGTAACTCCTTAGAGGTGTCAGTGCCTTCTGCGGGCCAGTTCTTTCTTGCGTTAACTAACCCCTTCGCAAACGTGGTAAAAATATTATACCTTGCAAGGGCCTTTGCTAAAATCAAAAATGACCATGAACGTTCTTAAGTTCACCTTGGGCGGGGGGGGGGGGGTAAGAGAGGGGGAGTGGGGGCCGTGCAGGTCCTGGGCCTTGAATTCAGGGCCTGGGCGCCCCGTCCCTGAGCGTTGTGGTCAGGGCCAGCTTTCTACCACCGGAGCCCCAGCTACATTTCCGGCCTCTTTTTTTAGAGGGAGGGGTTAATTGGAGATCAAGTCTCTTAGACGTTCCTGACTGGGCTGGTTTAAACCACTATCCTCGTGTCAGCGAGGATTGCAGGCCTGAGCCAGTCTCCTGGAATTATTATTATTATTTTTTGGGTCCGGTCGTGGGGCCTGAACTCTGGGCCTGGGCACTGTCCCTCAGCTCTTCAGCTCAAGGCTAGCACGCTACCACTTGAGCCACAGCACCACTTCCGGCTTTTTTCTTTTTGCTTATGTGGTGCTGAGGAATCGAACCCAGGGCCTTGAGCATGCAAGGCAAGCGCTCTACCACTGAGCCACCTTCCCAGCCCCTCCTGGAATTATTTTTGTGTCTTAAAATTCTCTTTCTCTCCTCTCCTTTTCTGTTTCCTCTCTTCCTCTTTCCTCTTGTGGCCTATTTTCCTAGCTACTCAGGAGGCTGAGATCTGGGGTCAAGGTTTTAAAGCCAGCCTAGACAAAGTTATTAAGACTTCGTCTCATATTACCGACCAAGAACCCAGGCTGGAGTTAAATGACAGATCACCAACCTTGAGGAAGAAAGACCAGCCAGTGTGAGGTCCTTAGTTCAAGCCCTTGGTACTGTCACAAGAACAAAAAAAAAATCTAGGATGAAAAGAGCTTCAGTTTTTCAATACTTTTTTCCATATTTGGCTAAAGTCACACTATCCATGGTAATTCACTTGTGTGGTCTGAGTACTATGTCTTAGCAGTTCTCCATTGATATAGTACCAAAGCACAGTGCATCAATATTATTCAGTATTTCGTTGCGTGTGTAATTAATTGTAATACTTTTTTTTGTCTTTCTTTGGTATTTTAAAGGAAAAGAGCTTTTTTAAAAAAATTAAATTTCATTTTCTAGTCATCTCTCACTAAAAAATGGAATCTAGATCATTTTTTTCTATCATTTTAAGCTGTCCACAACTGTTAAATTACAATGAAAGCTAATTCCAAGATGTTAAGCTACATGAACTGGAACAATATTGTAGATACACAAAGTAATGATTTAAAAGATTAGTGTTTAATATTTCTGTTTATGACCTTGCTCCTGTTATTTAGAGAAAAAGGAACCTGGAATGTTTTTGTTCTGAAAATAATAGGACTCAAACATCTTTGCCTCTGAACTGCTCAGTTAATTGTTAATTTGGAAAGAGGGGACATAGTAGAAGAGAAGCTTGGAAAAAGCTATCAAATATTTGTTCCTTTTCTTAATTACAGACTTTATCATCTTGATAGAGCAAAACATTGCTATGTTAAATCAAGTTAAAATCACCAAGCAGTTCTTTAAATATTTTTTAAAAGATACCTCAGTTTAGAGAAACAGGAAAATGCTAAGTGCCAAGTATATCATTGGATGTAACAACCACCAGTATCAATATATAAACTGTCTAAAGTCTTAGAGGTGGTGTGTGCCTTTAATAACCTTACCACCACAATTCTGCTTTGCTTAGCATTGTTTTTGGACTTCATATAGAAGTTATTCACTATGTAGTGTTGTAACTGGCTTCTCCTTAGCAGTATTTATAGATAATTGATTTGGTATTTTCAGTTAGAAGAATTATAGACAGCCAGACTCTGGTGGCTCACACCTGTAATCTTAGCTACACTGGAGGAGATCTAAGGATCACAATTCAAGAATCCAGCATGGCCAGGAAAGTCAATGAGACTTTAATTGCCAGCTTCACCAAGAAGTTGAAGTGGAGCTGTAGCTCAAGTGGTAGATCGGTATCCTTGAGCTAAAAAGCTCAGGGATAGCACCCAGTCCCTAAGTTCAAGCCCCAGAACCAGCATACATTTCAGGAGCTTTTTCTCCTTTCCACCTTTGGCCTAGAAAAATGAATAGTAAGTTGTATAAGTTTATAGAGAAGACAGAAACAGGATTCATGTAATGCATTGCATGCAAAGGTGAGTGTACTGAACTTCTCATTTGGAATTCTGGAAGTTACAGGATGATAGATGAACACTTTAAGATTCTTAAAAATAACAATAAAAACACATATACTTGTAGTTCAAAATCCTGTACCAAATTTGAGACTTGAATAAAGTTGTTTGCAAACCTAAAATGTCTCAACCAATGTACATTCTAACCATTCTCCAGAAGTTAGTGGAGGATATGTACCAACTAAATGAGAAATAAGAAAAAGTACACGTGATTAAGGATATACGAAGCATAAAATAAGAGAAAGGGATAGGGAATCTGAACAGCGGATGGAATTAATGAAGTATGTAATGTATTTAATTTTTATTTGGGGGGGGGTTGTTTTACACAGGTCCTGGATTTGAATGCCAGGCCTGGGGTCTTTCCTAAGATTTTTGTGCTCAAGGCTATTACTCAGCCATTTGAGTCACAGCTTCACTTTCAGCTTTTTGGTGGTTAATTGCAGGTAAGAGTCCCACTGACTTTCCTGCCTGGGTTGGTTTCCAATTGCTAACTTCAGATCTCAGCCTACTGAGTAGCTGGGATTACAAGTGTGAGCCACCAGTGCCTGGCTGAATATGTTTTAACGTACTGAAAGACAACCTACTGCAGGGTTAATAGATTGAGGTCAGAATAACAATAATTATTAAATGAGAAACTATG
Organism: Dipodomys spectabilis; assembly: GCF_019054845.1. Classification (NCBI taxonomy): domain Eukaryota; kingdom Metazoa; phylum Chordata; class Mammalia; order Rodentia; family Heteromyidae; genus Dipodomys; species Dipodomys spectabilis. The sequence goes on from NW_024870974.1 coordinate 5,815,003, forward strand.
CAATTGAAAAACATTTCATCTTTTTTTTTGGGGGGGGGTCAGTCATGGGGCTTGAACTCAGGGCCTAGGTACTGTCCCTAAGCTTTTCCCTCAAGATTAGCTTTCTACTACTTTGAGTCACAGCACCATTTCAGGTTTTCTGGTGGTTAATTGGTTGTCTCATGGACTTTCCTGCCCATGCTGGCTTTGAACTACAGTCCTCAAATCTCAGCCTCCTGAGTAACTAGGATTACAGGTGTGAGTCTGTGGCACCTAGCTGAATTTTTTTTCTTCTTCTTCTTTTTTTGTCGGTCATGGAGCTTGCACTGTAGTAGGCCTGGGCGCCGTCCCTCAGCTCTTCAGCTCAAGGCAAGCCATCTACCACTTGAGCCACAGCGCCACTTCTGGCTTTTTCTGCTTATCTGGTGCTGATGGATCAAACCCAGGGCCTCATGCATGCAAGGCAAGCACTCTATTCCTGAGCTACCTTCCCAGCCCTGGCTCAATTTTTTATTTAAACATTTTTATAGGATAAATGTTTCAAAGAATGTTACGATTCTGGCCCTTCTTTTTCTTATTGTACTTCCCTTTTATTTTTGAGGAACTACATTTGAACTGCCTTGGTTTACACAAAGCTTTAACAGGAAGTGCAGCAAGCTTGAAATAAGGGGAAAATTTTGAAAAACAGAACTAGTTAATAATAAGTGATAAAACTATTTTAAAGTGATTTTCCATAAAGCTTGGGGTGCTATAAAAGTAAGCAATACCTAGAACTCCCTATACAGAATTCTTAAGAGATCCATGAAAGAATGAAGTTTGGAAAATCCTTTCTTCTGTGAGCAAATGTTGACATACCACTTTCACAATCACTGACTAGAAAGATTGTGAACTAGTAGGCAGGGTGTGGTGGCACATGCCTGTAGTCCCTGCACTTGTGAGGCTGAGGCAGAAAGATATCCAGTTCCAAATCAGAATGGGCTACATACAAAGACCCTATCAAACAAAAAGTTTGATGTATACTGTAATCTACATATGTAATCAGTAATTATTAAATAATAATCAAAATAGCAACTCTTATTTTCCTTAAGTTTATAGAATTAGCTTTCTCCAAACACAGATGAACTCAAACATGAGTTGAGGGGAGTAGCACATGCCTATAAGCCTAGCATTCAAGGGCTGAGGAAAGAAGATCTTAAGCTTGAGGCTAGACTTGCTTACTTGATGAAGTCTTGTCTCAAAAAGAGGCTCACTAATGCTTTGTGATATCACTGCTGTGCATAGAATAAATTTTAGAATAATGTTGCCTTGGTTAACTTTTTGCTTATCTTTTTTAAGCCTATCCTTATGATTCTAGTGAGTATATTAAAAGGGAAAAACTTTAAAACTAAAGATACAACATAGAGAATCAGAACTCCCTACAACTTTGAAGGAATCTCATCTGTAATTATTCAGTGGATATAGTAAGTTTGTAGCACTATTTACATGGTAGTTCTTAGGTTCTATGGTTAGAACCTTGGCAGGGAAGGAATGGGATTCTAAGACATTGTATAGCAGTAACTTTAGCAGAAAAGGGTGAAACAATTAAAGGTGGAGTGGTGACCTATAAAATGAAGCATAAAGCCGATAATACAAAACGATAATCAACGTGATGCCATATTCTTCAGAAGTATGCAAAGATACATGCAGCAGATTCCAATTAAAGAATTACAAAATACATCTAGGATTCTGGAATAAAGGTATGCTCAGCAAACCTTGACTTCCCTACTCCCCGTTTGAAACAGTTTCTAACTATTTATTTGGACACCAAGTGCCTAGGAGAATTGAACTGTCTATCATCAACTGGTATTATCTGATTCACCAAGCCTTAGAACTGGATGAGCACCAGAGTAGTATACTATAGATCAGACTGGGACCATACCCACAAGGAAATAGGATGAACTTCTATAGTTAGTACCCCTACTCCTTCAGCACTTCTCCCTCTGCCCACATAAATCATAACAAGTCCTCTCAAACCAGCTAACGGGACAGGGGGTGAGGAGCGGGGGGGGGGGGGGGGGGGGGGAAGGAAAGATAGGATTTTGATTCATTAAAAGATCCATCAGGATCTGGCAATAGCTGGATTTATGTAGTTACTACTACTATACCACTGTGCTGAAACACAAAAACAAAAGGGAAATCTTCCATTAGGAAGAACTTTAAGGGATACAACCTAATTTAAGGGCATACTTTGATTTATTGTTGTCAGTGGCTTGTGAATGGATTAGCTGGACAAAACTTCTACAGAAAATGAGTTACAAAATTGGTTCAGTTTAAGGAGACCATTTGGAGACAGTAGCCTGCAAACTAGAATGTAGTATACGTTTAAAGCCAGTGACCAAAAAAGAGTGCCATCTTCCATAAAGGGTATGCAATATGTGGAAATGAAAATGATCCTTCTAGTTTTTATATACTTCTGTTTTCTTAATACCGGCAGGACAGTTTCAAATTGGATGAAAATCAGAAAATTACAGATCCATACAGCTGAACAAACTACAAGATTACAAAGAAAATCACACATGTACATTATAGTCAAGATAAAATGAATATAAACATCTTAAAAGCAGCCAGAGACATTATATGCTACATATAAGAGCATGTTTACTTAATTTTTTGTTTTGTATTGCTGAGGATCAAGCCCAGCACCTCATGCATGCAAGGCACATGCTCTATTTATTACAGAGCTACATACCCCACCCCTATGTGAACTTTTGTTTAAAAATTACTGGGTGCCAGAGGCTGAGATCTGAGGATCACAGTTTGAAGCCAGCCTGAGCCAGAAAGTCCATGAGACTTTCTAGTTAACCACTAAAACAGCTGGAAGAAGTGCTGTAGCTGAAGTGCTGGCCTTGAGCAAGAGAGTTCAGGCACAGTACACAGGCCCTGACTTCAAATCCCAGGGCTAGTGTGAGCATGTGTGCACATGTGTGTGCGTGCACATACACAAAGCTTTTCAGTGGAAGCATGACATACATATAGAAAGAGAACAAATACAACTCTCTGGCCCAGTGATTTATCACAATATATAAAACCACCACCCTTATCAATAAGCACATTACTGTAGTTAGTCATTACATGTGTTTTCTTCCCAAAGGTAGTCATGATCCTCAATTCTAATCCCAGACTGTGTTTATCACTAGTTAACCTTTGTACTAAATTATATATAATGCTTTCTTTGGTATCTGGCTTCATTTAATGTTATGTGTATAAGCTTCACTATCAGTAACAGTTGTGCATTAAATCATTCTGCTTTATCGATATACCATAATATGTGTGTATGTGAGTGTATATGCACACGTGTGCACATAGATTGGTACTGGTGCTTGAACTCCAAGACTACCATTCTTGCTTGGCTTTTTCCACTCAAGGCTAGTGCTCAACAACTTGAGCTATTCCTCCACTTCCCACTTTTTATTGAGTGTTTGGAGATAGTCTCTCACTTTTCTGCCTAGATTGGCTTGGACCTGTAATCCTCACATCTCAGCCTCCTGAGTAGCTAGTTATAAGTGTGAAAGTGCCTGGCATCAAGTTACCATAATTTATCCACTTAACTGTGGATGACATTGAGGCTGTTTCCATTTTTGGCCATTATAGGGATGCTACTAGGAATATTCTTGCATGTGTTTTGGCATACACATGTATATATACATACGTGGCAGGTGTGTGTGTGTGTGTATACCTTTTGTGGGTTATTCTCTTATACCTAAAATCCACTTGAGAATTTTTGGTTCCTGAAATTTTAATAATTTTGGTGGTCCAAGTTTATAAAAGGAATGCTTCACAGGAAGTACGTTTTCAATGAATTGGAAGTAGACACTGTTGTTTGGCATGTTTGGGCTTCTTCAGACACTACCCCACAGGGTAGTGGATCATTCTGCTGGTAGGTGTGAGGTATCCCATTTACCAGAGGGGAATTGAGTTACTACTGCACAGTGGAATAACTAGCACGTATGTAGAGTGTAGTCACTGAGATGCCATGGCACTTCCTGCCAATAGTCCAATTACAAAGCCTGGAGTAGGTCCATAAAGATGTCTACTAGGATTAAGATATTTCAGGAATGTATATTTCAGTCACCGTACCTTTTAAAGAATTCCATTTAGTTTAGCTGCTGGTAAAGAATGAGAATCCTGGAGGAGGTTATCAAAGAAATCACTTACATTTCATAATCTAGGCAGCATGACCAGCTAAAGAGCAGGATCAATGAAACTGGTATTTTGTTGTTTATTTTCTCCCCTACCATCTGTGGACAATTCTCAGGTGGCTGTGTTTTGGGTTGGGGATAAGAGTATGTTTGAATTGACATCATTCCCCCATGACTTTGTTGCTCAAGGGAGGAGAGTGCCTCGTGGTAAAGTAAGGTGAGGCATCTATTCCTCCTGGTGTCCTCTGACAGAGGTTTCCTTGTGTACTTGAAGAGAGATCTTTACCTCCGACTGAACTCATCACAGTCCTCCCTCCTTCAAAATCTGGTTAGGAATTCAGTACTGTGAAGATAACATCACTTGAGTTGCAAAGCAGCTATCTTGCCAGTTAATTTTTCTTCTGCTCACGTTTTCCTTTTCTGGTATTGTTTTACTGTTACATGACTAGGTATAGTTTTCTTTGCCTTTGTATTAAGCCTTGTAATGTGTGTTAAACATGTGGCATTTATTCTAGTGTTACTTTGTTCCATTTTCTCATTCCCCATCTTGTGATGGGGAATGAGAATTTGTTTTCTTATGACTCCTCCACTGGTTGCCTCCAGATAGCTATACTTTTGTCTCTGTAAATCTTTTGACACATTTTCTTCTGCACTTCTTCCAATTCTCTAATTTCTTCTTTAGCTTTGTATGGCTATTAATTTTATCCACTGATATTTTTGTTTTATCTTTCAATTGTATGATTTCCATTGGCTCTTTCCTGTTTTCAATCTCTGCAAACATTCCTACACTTATAATCTTAAGTTCCTGAACATATTAATCAGTTTTAAAGTCTTCACATCATAATCCCTGTGGATTTTGTTTATATGATGTTGTCTAGTTTTGTCATATCTTCTCATGTACGCGATTATTTACATGTGCTGGACACTAGAACATTGTAGAAGCATTTTTGAGGCTCTGTTTAATATTACTCTCTTCTATAGAAAATAAATTTTGCTTCTGGTCAGGCAGCTACATTAGGACCATTAGCACACTAAATTCTCCTGAATGGAATTAGAACCTGAGATGATTCAGTTCTTGAAAGTTTTGATCTATTTTAAGTTTCATCTGATTCTTAGGGGTATAGTGCTTTAGAGCTCCACTGGAAGTCTGAAATATTTGTATCTTTCTTGGTGAACTCAACTTCAGGTTTTTTCCTTCCCACCTACCCCCAGCCCTATGAACTAATGTAAAGTTCTGCATTTTTTTCCTCTTTTTTGTTTTGGGTCAAAACAAAGTAGCTGTTGCATGTTTAATCTGTAAACAATGTTTGGCATGTAAATGTTCAGTTCAGTGTAATAACTATTATGCAAGAATTTGTAACTTAAAGGAGAACACTGGTTAAAACAAAAGCATACTCAAAGAATGTTTGCCTAACTTGATTAGATATTTCATGTATAAGTGAAAAACTTGTCATTTCTGTGTTTTATACAATAAGAAACCATTGAAAACATCATTGTGTTACCTTAAACCGTGCCTTATTTGATGTTTAGAAATGCAGGATCGACTTGAGAAAGAACAGCAGCAGAGAAACCCAAGAGACATCTACCGTAATGGACCATGAGTTGATGAGAAGCATCAGTCATGAGAATGTTGACATTAGAATCACAAGACTGATAGTAATTACTGGTTCTGTCACCTCAGGTAAGTCAGTCATTCAATCTGTCTGATGCTTCCTTGCTGGTCACCTTGTAGGCCCTTAATAGATATTTAGGTAAAATGGCCATTGCTTTTTCTTAACTGTGGAGTGATGATATAATAATGAAAAAATTGTATGAATTTTTTTGGCTATATTTTTGGTCCTGGGGATCAAACCCATGGTGTTGCACTTGTGAGGTAAACACTTTGCCACTGAGCTACATTGAAGCCTATATACAACATTTTAAGATGTAACATGTATAGAAGGAATCAAATAGAAATAGAGTGATAAGAAAAAGATGGGAGAGATTAATATATTGAGTCTAAGGGCTCAGGGTGGGGCTCAAGTTGTAGCTGCTGCGTAGCAAGTATAAGAATCTTGAGTGGGCTGGGAAGGTGGCTCAGTGGTAGAGCGCTTGCCTTGCATGCCTGAGGCCCTGGGTTGATTCCTCAGCAGCACATAAGCAAAAAGAAAAAAAGGCAAAAGAAAAAGTGGCGCTGTAGCTCAAGTGGTAGAGTGCTAGCCTTGAGCTGAAGAGCTGAGGGACAGCATCCAGGCCCAGACTTCAGGCCCCATGACCAGACCCAAACAAACAAACAAAAATAAGAATCTTGAGCCGGGAGCCAGTGGCTCACACCTGTAATCCTTGCTGCTCAGGAGGCTGAGATCTGAGTATCACGGTTCAAAGCCAGCCTGGGCAGGAAAGACCGTGAGACTTATCTCCAATAAATCACTCAGAAAACTGGAAGTGGTGCTGTGGCTCAAGTGGTAGAATGCTATCCTTGAGCTGAAGAGCTGAGGGACAGTGCCCAGGCAGAGTTCAAGCCCCAGAACCAACAACAACAAAAAAGAGACTCTTGAGTTCAATTCCCTCAGGCAAGTCCCTGTACTGTAAATCTTTTCTAGTGCACACAAGACATCAGCACTGCATGCAGAGTTAGGAAGCGGTACTCTCTATTAAGCTACTACATAAGACTTCTTCGATACCTTTAACGTGACCACAAAAGCAAGATAGTAAATAGTAATGTGAAGTACAAAGTATTATTGAGGGTTAACACTTGGTTTATAGTATAATTTTTTGTTATATCATTATTATTTTTATTTATTATTTTTTGTCTGTCATGGGGCTTGAACTCTGGGCCTGAGCACTGTCCCTCAGCTCTTCAGCTCAAGGCTGGCACTCTACCACTTGAGCTATGGCGCTACTTCCGGTTTTCTGGTGGTTTATTGGAGATAAGAGTTTCACAGACTTTCCTGCCTGGGCTGGCTTTGAACCTCGATCCTCAGATCTCAGCCTCCTGAGTAGCTAGGATTACAGGTGTGAGCCACTGGTGCCCAGCTATTATTACTTTTTTGCTTTACTAACAGCTGGTGCCCAATGACTTGAACCATACGTCTAGCATAGGTCTTTACTGGTGAGCTGCAGATGTAGGGTCATAGACTTTCCTGAGGGGGTTGGTTGTGAACCTTATTTCTCCAGGTCTTAGTCTTCTGAGTAGCTAGGATTATAGGCATGAGCCACTTGGCTCCCAGTTTTGTCATTTATTTTTTATTTTTTATTTATTTTTTTTTTTTTGGGTCCAGTCGTGGGGCCTGAACTCTGGGCCTGGGCACTGTCCCTCAGCTCTTCAGCTCAAGGCTAGCGCTCTACCACTTGAGCCACAGCACCATTTCCGGCTTTTTTCTTTTTGCTTATGTGGTGCTGAGGAATTGAACCCAGGGCCTTGAGCATGCAAGGCAAGCGCTCTACCACTGAGCCACCTTCCCAGCCCCCATGTCATTAATTTTTTAATAATCATTATTTAACAATCAGTAAAAAAAAAATCCTTAAAATATTTAAATTTGTACTAGTAAGCAGTAAAAGCCAGTTCTAGCATATTACTGCCTGTACTTTTGAGTTTTGAAAGTGACGAACTAGCCAATGATAAAAACTATATATGTACTCTACTCCAATTTATTAGTCAACACTTAAATTCTACTGGCATAAAGTAAAGTTTTCAGTCAGGGATGGTAGAAACCTGTAATCCCTCAGGAGACTGAGGCAGGAGGATAGCCAGTTTGAAGCCAGCTACACAGTGAGACTCTGCTTAAACAAACAACAAAAATGTCCTTCATGTATTTTTCATATTGCTCTGGTACGACTTTATTACTTTTCAACATCTTTTAGACTACTGGAGATGTTTAATGTGCAGAGCCTATAAATAAATGCTGATAAAAGGAATTCAGTAAACTCTGAAAAATAGGGGCAGATATTTCATCAAAGATGATATATGAAAAGATGCTCATTATGTCAATAAGGAAACACAACTCACAATGACAGTGACATACCATTACATACCTAATAAAATAGCTAAAATGGAAAAGATATTCCTAATAAAGCAAAGAACTGAGACCTTCACACATAACTGGTAGGAATGTGAAACACTACCATTACTTAGGAAAACAGTGTGACAGTTTCTTAAAAAGTTAAACACATGCCTATTCTATGATTCAGCCATTCTTCTAGATATTTGCCCAAAAGAAGTGACAGCATATTTCCATATAAACACTTGTATAAGCATGTTCAGTATTTGTATTTCTAATAAGACAAAAACCGGAAACAATCCAAGTGTCTTTTGACAGAAAAATGGATAAATTGTAGTGTATTTATACAACAGAACATAGAAAGAACACAGGCAAATCTCAGTTACTCAAAATCAAATACTTGTATTTTTTACATAGTCTTAATCCACAGATACCACATTATATGTGTGCAAATATTCAAAAATCTGAAGCCTCAAACACACTGGTCCCAATCATTTTTAGTAAGGGATACAGTACTAACCTCACTGGAATTCTGGGTCATCAGGAATGAAATTGGATAAAACCAAAACTTTCTAATCCTTAGTACCTTTGAATATTTATGACATTTTGAGTAGGTGATCACCATGCCATAGATGTCTTCATCCAAGTCCCTGAAACCCAAATGTATCTTACATGGCAATGAGGAATAAAGATTGCCAATCACGTAGCCTTAAACTGGGGAGATTATCCTGGATAATCTAGGTGAATCTAGTGTAATCTAAAAGTGTTCCTGAAAAGTGAAATGAGGGAGAAGAGTATATTAGAATATCGGAGGAAGACTCAGTCACTACTGGTTTTGAAGATGGCAACAGTTTTCAAGACAAGAAATCAGTCTCTATAAGCTGAAAAGATTATGAAAACAGACTGTACCCTAAAACCTCTAGAATGGAATGCAGCCTTGCTGAACACTTTTCAGTGCATTGCTAACAATGGGGACATGTCCTAAGAAATGCATCATTAGGTAACTTATTCTTTGTATGAGCCTCACAGTTCCCTTACACAAACCTGGGTATAACCTCAATGCATTTAAGAGATGTGGAAAGGCAGACCTGTTGGAGCAGGCCTCTAATTCTACCACTCAGGATACTGAGGCAGGATAGTGAGATTGAGGCTAGTCTAGGCTATATACACCATCTTGAAACAAAACAAAAAGAAATGGGATAAACACAAGATAAATTTGTGTGATATGGCATAATGTTTTACAGTGGACTTTTGGGGGCGGGGGGGATGTTAAGAAAAGAAAAATTGCAGAAAGGACAATCTCAGTAGGCTATCAGGCTTTATTTATTTGGTAGGAAAGCCTGGGAAGGATGACCAAGTCTCCTTCAGCCTAAGTGAAGGGGAAATGATGTCCCCTCCCTGCCCCCCTTACAACTAGGTCCTTTAAATATTAGGCAGAAATTGGAGATAAAAGTCTCACAGACTTTCTTGCCCAGGATCCTTAGATCTCAGCCTCCTTAGTAGCTAAGATTATAAGCATGGGGCACCAGCACCTGGCACAAAAAGTTTATAAGTACACTCTAAATAACAGCATAGTACAGTAAACACATTAACCAGTATGTCACTTATTTCAAGTATCATATACTAAGTGTTATATGCTGTACATTTTTCTGTGCTGAGGATCAAACCCAGTGCCTCACTCATGCTAGTCAGCACTCTACCGAGCTATAAACCCGGCTCTTTGTGGCCAACCATTAATGGACATATATGGCACAACTGTATTTGAATGTTGTGACTTTTTCAGTTGGACCTAACCTATCAGGTGTTGTAGTGGCTTATGGAAAGTAGTAAAAAGAAAATCCAAATCAAATGAGAGCTTTTAACTCTTTCCTTAGTCTTACTGACCTTCATACTGGCAGATGCTTGCTTATAATTATGTACATGTTAAAAGTACTCTTACCACAAATAAACCCCCATAAACAAACCTAACAAAAGTACATACTTGTTTTAAGAACAAAAGCATAAAGAATAATCTTACAAAAATGTTCTTTCCTACAAAAGCGAGTGGGGATGAGAGGGGAAAGGAAAAGGAACAAAAGAAGGAAGGGGGGAGGGGAGAAAAGGGAAGGAAGGAAAAAAAGAGAAAGTAAAGATGAGAGAGAGAAAGGAAAAGCTTGTTGGCTCATGGTAGGAAACAAGATGGCAGTGTACAGGAATGTGAAGTGAAACAATCTAGGACTAAAAACTGAAAGAAATTCTAGAGCCCAACTGTAGACTGTATATAGTTCTTAGCCACCAATCTCCAGCTTCCTAAAACTTTTACCTAATCAATCAACCTGACTTTTTCTCCTCAGTCAATTTTCCCCGTGTGCTGGAGTACTTGCTGTAAGTTACTCCTATTGCTAACAATGTAGAAAGGTAGGCGGCCTTATTCTGAGACCCAGAGGGTAGATGCATCCTTCTCAATCAATTGGGAACTCTGTGGTTCGTTTTCTCATAGGAACATAATAGAGGGGGTGGATTTACAGCGAACCTCTGTAGAATTAAAAAAAAAAAAAAAAAAAACCAACAGATATCACTACTTTCTGATTTAAAAAATTATATTCTGAGTTCCAGAATAGAATAAACTTTAAGATGCAACTAAGTGCTTTAAGGGCTTTTTCTTTTTACTTTCATTCTAGAATCAGGTTTATTAACTTTTAAGTCCTACTTGCCTAGCATTTCTTGACTCGAGCTACAAGAACCAAATTAAATTTCACTTCAATAATTTGACAATTTCTCTTAATGTTTCTCTAACTAGATTCTTTGGACTAGCTGTTAAGAGTTTCATTTTGTAATTACCAGTAATTACAGTAATTCATGTAAGCATACTCCCAACCACCTTGACTTCCACTTATAATAAAGTACTACATGATTTCAATATCCATTGTATTTAGGCTTATGCTTTTATTGGCAATACTGTCTTAGACAAATATGAACAGAAATAGATATGGACATGTCTTCTGGACATGTGGAATGAAATGATAATAGCTAATGAATGAAAATGGTCATCCAATGTTTTTATTAGAGGAGAATTAAGCCATGCTGGGACATAAACAATTAGTACAGTCGTGAAATTTGAAAAAACTTTAAGTGAGGCATTTAGTCTGGTATTTGTTTCAAGAGGAAAGCTTGCCAAAAATAAAAATCACAAAGCTCATACACACACTTTAATACTTTGTATATTTTACTTATCTGAAATAAGTATATGAAGCATCTTACCTCTTCTTACTTCTAGTCTCTGCAATATACTTTGTATACATCCTTCACATCACTTGTGAGTATAATCTGTTCAGGCTTTTTTGTGTTAAACATCCAAGCTGCCTTATTTCAGTCCCTAAAGCGTAAAAGGGGCATAGAATAATCATGTCTTTCAGCTCTGCCCCGATTCTTTTTCAATCTTGTTTTCTCTCATGCATGCGCATTCACATCCCGAGTACTTGTAGTTCTCTGATTTACCAGGTCATCTTCTCCACTTCTGTTGTTCCCTCAGCCTAGAAGCCTTCCTTGCATTTTCAGCATTGCCTTACTTTCCTCCTCTTACTTAACACAACTCTTTTCTTCAGAGAAACTTGCCCTGACTAATTCCATCCGAATTAGATATGTTAATACTGCTCTGAGCACAAACTTATGTCCTTGAAAGCACTCTGTAGTATACTAGGACATATTGCTCTTCCCACTGAAAAGGCTTTGTTAAGCTGGGGATGGTGGTACATGCCTGTAATCCTAGCACATGAGTTGACTGAGGCAGGACAGCCTCAGCTGCATAATGAGTTTAGGCCAGTTAAGGCAACATAGCTATAACCAGTCCCCAAAATCAAACACCAAAGAAACAAAACAAAGAAAGCTGTCTAGGTCTTTCATCTATGTATCTTCAGAACCTGGCACAGTGAGTAGTACATATTTCAAATATTTTAAATATTTAGAAAACTAGGAGTGACCTATCAACAGATACCTATTACATTAATATTCTTTGGACTAGACCTGAAAGATTCCCCCATGTGGCCTATTTGGTCCTAATCATCACTGCATGACAGTACAAATGACAATCTTTTTATTCTACTTCACCCTACATCAAAAGCACTCCCAGGATTATGAATGAATTTTTCACTGTATTAATAAAAGGCAAAATACCTTCCAAACATATGAACAATATTATGATGACCAGATTTTAAGCTAGGAAATACAAATTATTAGTATTTGAAATTAAAATACTATTATGGTGTTAACTTGAATTCTGTATTCTACAGTGTACTCATTAAGGGGTTTTCAGAGAGGAAGAAACAATGGAATTGTTTAGCTCACAGCACCTTGGAGGCCACAAAATTCACAATCTGCCTACCATCTGCAAAATGGAGAGCCAGAAAAGCCAGTAGAGTATAATTCAGTCAAGGCCTGAAAAGTACAAGACAGGAATGGAGACAAATCTCTTGAGTCACAGTTTAAATCCAAAGATCAGAAATATTAAGTGTTGTTATCCATCTGAGGTCAGGAAAAGATGGAAGCCCTAGTTCAAATCAAAGCAAATGTACAATCCAGTGTTATTTGCCTTTATCAGACCCTCAATAAACTGGATAATGCTGTCTTGTTGAAGGCAATTTTTATTCTCAGCCCACCTCTTTGACTATTTTCAAAGCAAGAAAGTTAACAGGGTGGTAATTTTAATTCCTTATATTGTTAAAAATCTAACCCCCCCACATTAGAGGACTTTCACTTGAAATTTTAAAGAATGAGTTTATATTTACCCTAAGCCACAATCAAATATATTCTCTAGTCATATGTATGAATATTTATATTGGATAAAAGTTTTTAGAGGCTAATTTTTAGTAATGTTTTATTAAGCTTAAAATACGGATGGAAATACCTCCAAATTTAAGACAGCAGAATGCACTTAAAAACGGCATTTATACTGTATTTTTACTGTATCTATCACTGAGCCACCTTCCCAGCCCCTACTATACCTTTTATCATCAGTAATTCAGGACTAAGTTAAAATATTTACTGATAAGCCAGACTACTTCATATCTTGGTTATAATTATTTTTAGAGACACATTAGGACAATTCATTTACCTTTAACATTATGTGTGTTGGTCCTAGATTGAACTTGGGGCCTGGGTGCTATCCCTGAGATTGAACTTGGGGCCTGGGTGCTATCCCTGAGGTTAAACTTGGGGCCTGGGTGCTATCCCTGAGCTGCTTTGCTCCAGGCTAGTACTCTTCCACTTGAGCCATAGCTCTGCTTCTGGCTTTTTGTGGTCAATTGGAGTCATGGAGTTCAAAGGCTGGCTTTGAACTGAAATTCTCACAACTCAAGTCTCCTGAGTAGCTGGGAGTACAGGCATTAGCCACTAGTGCCCAACTAAAATTAACTTTTTTTTTTTTTTGGTTCCAGTCGTGGGGCCTGAACTCTGGGCCTGGGCACTGTCCCTCAGCTCTTCAGCTCAAGGCTAGCGCTCTACCACTTGAGCATAGCGCCACTTCCGGCTTTTTTCTTTTTGCTTATGTGGTGCTGAGGAATTGAACCCAGGGCCTTAGGCATGCAAGGCAAGCGCTCTACCACTGAGCTACCTTCCCAGCCCTAAAATTAACTCTTAAAGTTAAAAATTCAATGACATCTAGCAGATTTCATCACCACCTCCCAAAATCCCATGTTCATAAGCACTCATTCCCCAATCCCTAATACCTAGCAGTAAGATACGGATTTGCTTTTCAGTTTTTTTCACTTAGTACAATGTTTTCACCAGTCAAAATAGAGGTAATTTTGTGTCACTATTTTGTTCTTAATTATACTATTCTATGTTATTCATCTATATTCTATCTACTCATCAGCTGATGGGCATTTGGGTTGTTCTTATTTTTGGATATTATAACTCTTAGCACTCAACATTCATGTGAAAATATTCATGTGGAAAAATGTGCTAATTTTTATCCCAAATATTTATGCATGGTCCACTATATCCTGAAACTATTAATTTCAGTTAAAAATTATGTTCTTATTATAATTCTCTATCTCCTTTCCTTCTTCTCCCTCCCTCCTTCCTGGTCAGATTCTACCAGGCTAGACTTGAACTTGAAATCCTCCTCTTCAATCTCCCAAAGTGCTGGCATTAAAGGCATATCACATCACATCTGACCAAAAAGTAGTCTTCCTAAAGAATATTATTTTGCAAAAATGATATTTTGAACTGGTTTAAGCATATAAATTGGCAACTGTCAAGCATGCACTAGGCTTTAAATTCAAACTTCAGTGCTGCCCACTACAAAATTTGTTTTTTTTAATGCAAATCATATGAACTAATGTGTTTGATTTAGGCTCCCAAATTACTTATTCCTAGTGAATATGTAAATATACATTTTAAGTATCTTGATTTCAGTATTTACAATTCAGTTTAACTAATAAGGATTAGGATATCGTTCAGTGGTAGAGCACTCCCCTACCATAAATAAGACCCTCAATTCCATTCCCAGCATAATAAAAACAAAACTTGATAAAACTGAATTGGTACAGATTGAGTAAAATTGAAAATGGCACATACTGGGTTACAACTTGAGTGTCCTTAGCAAATTATAAAATTCTACCCAAATTTACAGACACAGGAAAACAGAAAAACACTAATAAGTATATATACATTATATTTATTTATAAGTACATTTTAACTAATTTTATTCAAGCTTCATAACAACAATGTGGTCTTACTAAACAATATATGTAACGTTAGGACCCTGGTATATCTTCTTTTCAGATTAGTTATTTGCCAATTTCAAGGTAATCTTCTTACTCATATAACACTAGATATAAAAAGTGTTAAAATATTGAAGCTAATTCTTGCCTGTTTCATCAAGGCTCCCAGGCTATGTTCTTAAGCCTTAGCAAAATGTGAAGAGAAATGTAAATCCACTAATGCAAATACAACCAAGTAAACATAAAGCCTAAGTGATCAGTGAACTCAATCCTTTATCAGTGTCAAAATTGGGCTTGGGATTACACCATTACTTGCCTCCATAAACATGGATAATCTACACCTTCATATTTTATAGTTTGTGTTATGAATTAATTTCTCATCTTTCAGGTTTAATTTTAAGAGGCCAATTCTCAACACGTTATCCAATGTCTCTGGATACTGAACTCTAGGGCTCAAGCAATCCTATTCTATTCTCTCTTGTAGCTGGAAGCATTTGCATGCATCACTATGTCGTGTTGTATTCATTTCTATAAAAGAAAACTATTTTTTAGCTCTTGTAGTCAAAGGTAAAACTGGAAAGAATAGAGAAAGGCTTTTGGAAAATCACTTAGCCATTAAGAGTTTTATTTGAAATATTAATATAACATACATGTTATTAAGTAGCAAAATATGTGTTGCAGTAATGGGAAAATAATATTGTCTAATAAAGAGCTCAAAGGGCTGGGAAGGTGGCTCAGTGGTAGAGCGCTTGCCTTGCATGCATGAGGTCCTGGGTTCAATTCCTCAGCACCACATAAGCAAAAAGAAAAAAGCCGGAAGTGGTGCTGTGGCTCAAGTGGTAGAGCACTAGCCTTGAGCTTAAGAGCTGAGGGACAGTGCCCAAACCCAGAGTTCAGGCCCCACGACCGGACCCCCCCCCAAAAAAAAATAAACAAAATAAAGGGCTCAAAATAATCAAATGCCTTAGTAGCTGAAGAGTGTGAGCTTTGAGGTCTGACTAAGTAAGTTTAAATCCTGCCTCCACTACTTCCTAGGTGTATAAACTTGAATATTTTCACCTGAGATAATGATTTTCATCTGAGATAATGTTCTTAGCAGCGCTTTAGTTACATTAAAAAAAGTTGAAAATTTATGTAACATTTAAATTTCTTTTGTCCTTATTTTCATTTTGTACTTCTTCAACAAATATTTACAAAGACATGATAAATGTGATACAATAAAACCAACTTACCTATAATGCTTGAGAAATGAATTATTCTGTTCATTCTCAATAGTATACCTTCATAGGTACTCAAAGAAAAAGTCGACAAATGGGCATAAATCATTTGTGTACCAGTTGTGGAAACCCATTGTGCAAACTTACTACATACATAAACTCATTACATACATAAAAACCAAAAATCTGGTCTTTACAGCAAGTGCTAGATCTTACTTTGTTAAGGAGGCACATACTTAATTTTGATACATTTCCAATGTCTTCATCTGGAATATAATACATTTCAGTATATATGAATAAAACACCCTGAGAAGGGTCTATGGCTTTAGCACACTGCCCATGTGGTTTGTAGTACAAAAACGTTTAAAACTTTAAGCTCAAATTTGTCTATTAATGCATAACAGTAATGTCCCGTTTGTTTTTTTATACCTAAGCTTGTTTATATTAGGAGAATCCATGTTTGGTTTCTTTGAAGTTGTTCTTTGTGGATCTTCCTGGATATTATGAGTCCCCTTTAGATCTGTGAGAACATTATCACTGTACCTAGTTTCTGAAAGAACAAAAGAGATGAGAGAAAAATAAGTTAAATAAATTAGATTCAGACAGCATTTAAGAGAGAAATATAGAACGTTATTCTATGAAACACCATTCAATAAATACTCTGAATTTCATGATTTCAAATTCTACTCTTACCACTGACCAGCTGTGTCACCTTGGGACAGTAACTTAATCTGTGCCTCAGTTCCTTTGCCAGAGGGAACTAATAAGCATAAAACCTGGTACTTGGTTCACTTCCATAAAAACTTCCTAAGCCTATTACTACTGTAAATTTATTTCACTCGGACAGTTAACGTCTGAGCGGCTGCCTGAATAACTTTTTTTATACAGCACTGTGGTCTACACTATCCTTTCACATTATGACATTTAAACCACATAACTGTGAGAAAAGACAACTATTATTACATCTAGTTTAGTGAAGAAACAATCAGAGTAGATGAATAACCAGGCCAATAACACAAATGGGAAGCGTTAAGCAAGAACTTAAATCTGGCTTTCTCTCCACCCTAATGCCTAATCCTGGGCTTTTACTGTAATAAGGTAGCAAAGAGATAGAACAATGGATTGTTCAGGGAGAAGAAAGGCGGCAGAGGCCTCCAGCAGACCATGAGGGGAGCGGAGCACTCGTTTGCTAACGGTTCTGGTTACGAAAGAAAACGATCAGCCTAACCTGGCTTACTACATTCAAAACCCCCACGAGGAGCAGATCTTCAGGTGATTTCAGTGAGCACCGGCTGCACAGCAAGGCTTCGCTAGCGTCTGGGAACGGACACTGACGGACTAAGCCAGGGCAAGGCCATTTGTATCTGATTTTTTAAAAAGGTTTATTTTCCGTGTAAACCTGGGAAGACTTCCGCTCCGCTAAGTGACGCCAGACTCCTGTTTCTACGTAAAGGTCTCACCACCTTTTGGCCTTTTGAAAGGCAGGACTTGGAGAACCGAACCGGCATCTCGCAACCTTCGGCCCGACCCGGAAGACGCAAGCGATCCCGCTGGGCCCCCGGCCGGTCCCGGGTCCTTCCCGACCCCGAGCCGCCTCGGTGACGGTTCGGGCCTTTCTGGCGCAGGAACCGGGACGCAGCGCCGAGAGGAAGGGCCGAGCGCCGCGCTCCGCACCTGACCTGTCCGGACGCTGACGGGAGCGCCGACACACGCAGCCCGCCCCCGCGCGCCGCCGGGCTTCGTCCCGGGTTACTCTAAGGACCGGCGGCCGGCCTCGCCTTTCCGGTCGGCCCGGGTCCAACGAGCACGTGGGGCCGCCATCCGCGGCCGGCCCGGGTCCACTTTAGAACTCTTCCTACGTGGAGACGCCCCTCCCCGGGCGCCCCGTCCCGCCGGAGCCCTCACCGCCCGGCTCAGCCCCGACTAGCGGCATCCCGTCATTGACCTCCGGCCACTCCCGGCGCACTCCCGGCCGGGGGCGTGAGTGACGGCTGAGGCGGCGCGCGCCGGGGCCAGTGGGAGGAATTCCATTTCCGCCCCCTCCCTCCCGCATCGGCACCCAGGGGCGGCGCTTCCACCGCGGCGGCACGCCCAATGCGAGCCGGCCTCCCCGGGCGTCTCGCGAGAGTCTGCGGCTTGGTGGGCGGGCCCCGGCCAGGAAGAGCGCACAAAACTTGGGACTTAAAGTCACTGCAGAGCCCCAGCTCCGGTTAGCCGGCCACGAGGTTCTCGCGAGATCCGCCTCGACACCAAGTGAGGAACTTGGGGGGACGCTATTGGGAGGGGCGTGGGGCTCTCTACCGCGCAGCTGCCGCTCTTCCATTACCTTCTTCCCACGGTCTCCTTCCGGTTCTCGATGCTTCTCTGGGCCTAAGGGTTTCCGCCGCCGGCTTCCCCTCCCCCTCCTCATCCACAGCCCGCCTCCGTCCCCCGCCCTTCCAGTCCAACCTCGGAAGTGTTTTGTCAGAAGGTGCTGTTCCGAGAAGGAGAAGGGAACGCGAATACCGGGGGAGGGGGTGGCCGGGACTCCGCCCGGCCGGGACGTGGGACGCAAACCGTCCCCCTTCCGCCGGGGAGGCGCTGCGCGCGGCGCGGCGTTGGCGGACGGATCCGGGCGGTGAGGAGGCCGGGGGGAGGGGCGGAGCGTGGCAGCTGGCAGTAGTTCCGTCAGAGCGGACATCTTGTGGCTGTGTCGTGCGCGTGAGCCCCTTCGGGCCGGGGAGGCACCAGCTGCCGCGCGGGGAGGAGGCCGAGGCCGCTGCTCCAGGGAGGCCCCGGCCCCTCTGTACGCGCGGGTGCGGACAGCCCGGGGAGGAAGGGAGGACGGGGGGGGGGGGCCGGGGCCGGTGGGGTACGCGGGGCAGCGCCGCGGCCGCGGTGGCCAGCCTGCCGGGCTGGGTGGGGTAGGGCGTGAAGCCGCGAGCCGCCGGGCCGCCCCGCTCCAGGGGAGGGGGAATGGGCGCGTCCTCGCGCGGGCGCCGGCCCTGGAGGGGCCGCCGGGCGCGTGGCGGCGGCGGCGGCGGTCGGGGCCGGCCGGCCGCGCGGGAGCGCGCTGGAAGGCGGTGTGTACGGTGGCGTCAGGGCGACCCAGAATCGCCCCAGTTGCGGGGACGGCGGTCCACTGGGAGCCTCTTCCTCCTCGGTGTCCTCCCGGCCGGAGCTGGGAGCAGAAACCGAAAGCGGCCCGGCAGGCTCCCCCTCCCCCTGCCTTTCTTTGCCCCGGTGACGCCGGCCTAGCGCCGACTAGGCCCGGCTCCTCCTCTGCCGGGCCCCGGCCCCGCACCCACCCCTTTCTCTCCCGAAGCCTCTTCCTCTGCCACCCTGCTCTCTTCCTTCCCCGAAGCCGGGAAGTTAAAACTTGTCGGCCACCCGCCCGTCCGCCCTTGCCCGTCACCCTCGCCCCTATTTTGCGCGAAGCCCGGCCACGGCGGGTGTCGGTGGCCCTGCCACCCCACCCACCCCAGAAACCGACCGTTCTAAGGGACTCGGATTCAGCAGGGGTCTCCGGGGCCCGTGGCGAGTGGCTGATCTGATCCGTTTTTGCAAAAGGCGCCTGTGTCTGGCAGAACCAGTGAGAGACGAAGATACAGTCCTTCCCCCAGCCGCCCGGATAATCAAGAGTTTTGGCCGGACCCTTTGAGCACACACCGAGATAGAGTGAGGAGCCAAGCGAAAAGCACAGACTATGGCGCTGAAACGGATTAATAAGGTACCCTGCTGGACTGGAAGGGATTGGAGGGGCGTGGGAGGGAAGTGAGATTCTGAGAATCTCTCTCCTTGATCGCATCTTCCTTCGGGAGATGATAGTGAACGCGGGTGTGTGCGCTTCATGAAATGGGGTTTAAAGTTGGGGGGGGGGGCAGAATACTTGTGGCCAGAGACGCGTTAACCTGAGTGTTTACGTTGGAATTGCTGCAAATTGTGGGTAAAAGAGAACGAATTTAGGCGCCTCGGTTTTCTGTTTAAAGAAGAGCTAATCCGGTTTGGGGAATTATGGAGGCACACTCTGGCAGATGTCATGGAGATTCCTTTTCATAGTTTGTTTTAGCAGCAGATCAAGGCCATGGGTCTTTTTCTTTTTTCTAAAAGTGAAAAGAACAAAACTCGGAATACAGGGTCTGGGGGCTTAGTGAGAGTAGAAACGTCTGGCCTTTAAAGGATCATGAATCAGTACTCAGAAACTTGATGTGTTTGGGCTGGTTACTTCGGAATAAGTGGGGAGGTGGTGGAGTCAAACAGTGTTGCCACTTGTATGTTTTGTAATGCAGCTTTCACCCGAAGCTTTTTTTCAGACACTGGGAACGGATGTAAATGCTTTCTGGAAGCTCCACTTCTCTTTTTGGCTGGGGAGGGAGGGTAGGATGGCATTAAGTGAAGGCTAGGTGTCTACCTATTTTTTGCTTAGGCATATTTAATAACGCTCTCAAGGAGAATTGTCTCGGGACTTAAAATATGGTTTGATAGTAAATTATTGATCTAAGTTGTTAAAAGGCTAGGATTTTTCGGAGCTGTGGGTGTGAGCGGAATCACCACCTCCGGTGGTTTAGTCTCATTTTCTTGCTCTTAACTTCTCTCCCGCATTTTAAGATGGCGGCTGCTTCAACTGGTTCAGGCTCTTTCCGGCATCTCCTTTCCTAATAAAATGTAATGTTCCTTGTTTAGTTTTAACTTTGTATCGGATCATACGGGACTCTAAGATCCCTATGTTCAAGATTTACAAATTGAAAAATCTCAAAATGTGTCCCCTCCCCCCCTTTTTTTTAAAAAACTTGTGTGAGTGTGTGTGGTGTATTTGGTTCTTGCACAATCCAGGAGGGTGGAGTATTTACAGCTAACTTGAAAAAAATGTCATGAAATAAGTTCAGCCTTCCTAGAAAATACTAGACAGAGAAGGTTGTAAATTAGAAACGGGCTTAATAGGATACTTTTGGAAGTGAGTTCTGCAGAAGGATAGACCTGATGCTTAGTAAATTCAGTTGTTAAATGTGACTTAAACTTTAACTGGCCAAACTAGTGTTTGATGAAAGATGAAGACTTAAGTCTTTATTTTTAGGACGTGTGTATTGGCGATGTGATTTAGAAAGAATACTGATTCAAGTCTTTAATTTGGATATAGCAAAGCATAGGCAGAAGAACAGAATTTGAAACTTAAAAGGTATTTGGTTTTAAATACTCTGACCATGGGCATCATTGTATTTCCTAGCATACTTAGTACAGAGTACATTCAGTATAAATCCAAACCCTTTTTCTATGGAAATTATTTCTGGCCATTATGATATTAAATAATCTCAGATCCTTAGCTTTTTATGTGTGTAGACAAGAACACTATAGGAAGGTCTCATTGATTTCTTTTTCTTTTACAGGTGATACTCAGCCGCAGTGACATCACTTTAATGATTTAAAAGCTCTAGAGAGGCAATAATGGCTAAAGGGTGTGAACATAGGAGCAGAAAATGCTTCAGTTAGAATTTTCTAAGCAAGTTTATCAGCTTAAGATACTTGTTATATAAGAACAATACAGTTGTGAACCTAAATATCTTAGCCACTATTCTAAATATTTGGATGATAGCAATGAAAACACTTCCTGTATGTTCCAAGATTTTTTTTTTTTTTGAAAAATTGAGGGATGTGTAGCTCGGAACAGGCTCCTAGTAATGACATTTTAAATCATTGTTAAATATTTTAGTGTAATACTTAAAATGTTTCTTACCAAAGAACTTTGACTTGTAGTAGGGTAGTCACGATTGAAACTAGATTTTTTTTTTTGTTAACTTTCCTCTTAAAATGAGTTGGTGGTGTGTGATTTTTTTTTTTTTGTGTGTTACTAAATTATCTGATGCCTCAAGGAAACAATGTCTATATTCTTCACTAGTAGTTTGCTGGAATAATTTTAACCCTTAATAGTTTATATGCTCAAGAGGTTGAATTTTTCTTTTTTAATCTTTTTCCACTGTTCATTGCTTTTTTTTTTTTTTATAAGAAGACCACACTTTATTTTTATTTTTTTATTTTTTTTTTATTTTTTATTTTTGCTTATGTGGTGCTGAGGAATCGAACCCAGGGCCTCTGGCATGCAAGGCAAGCGCTCTACCACTGAGCCAACTTCCCAGCCCCTGTTCACTGCTTTTTATACCAATCAACCTTGCTTACTTGTCTTTTGTTGTATTGTGGGGGCAGTCTGGAGATTTGAATGGGGCTGTTTAAAAAAAAAAAAAGAGCTGTGGGCCATCCTGAAGGTAATCTTGGCTACTCAGGAGGCTGAGATCTGAGCAGTTTGAAGCCAGCCCAGGCTGGAAAGTCTATGAAACTCTTTTATCTTCAGAAAGCCAGGAATGGACCTGTGGTACAAGTGGTAGAGCACTAGCCTTGAGCAAAAAAAAAAAAAAAAAGATATTACCCAGGACCTGAGTTCAAGCTCCCAGACTGACTCTTCCCCCACCCCCAAATTAAAAAGGTCAAATTCCAAATTAGTGTTTGGATAGGTATAGACAAGATTAGCACTTCATTAAACAATGTGAATATATTTTACCTGTGTTTTGGGTGACTTTTGAAGAAAACTCTTATTGTATAAGTTCTTAACAGGAACCAGGTCTTAAAAAAAAAGTAGCTGATGGTTTTGTTTGCAGTGCTCTAGAACTATTTGAAACAATAACTTGGTTTAATCATTTTAACCTTAAAACAGTAGGTATTTCCATCTTGAAACCAGAAAAAGAAAACTAAGGCACAGAACGTTTAAAGGAAAAAAAAAAAAACTTGCATGTTGTAGCCGTTGGAATTAGAACCCAGACCATCTGACTCCAGAATCTGTTCTCTTAATACTATATTTTCATGTGACTAGGTTTTTGTCATAGACCATAGTTAAGCCTTTGTCTTGTGTTACCAAACACTATCTAAGGCATTTTGTTCATGGAGACACTTCATATTTAAGCAAGTGGGGCTTGGTTTTATTTTTAGGTTTTAGTTATTTTGTGAGTTAAAAACATGTTTGGATAGTCTCCTTTAAGGGTTAGAAACTCCCTGGTGCTAGTTAAGTGGTAGAAAAGAGGGTATCTTAAAGTGAACAAAACAAACTTATACTAGCTCTCAATGAGCCTGTAAACTGATAAGTCTTACGTGTAGGTTTTGTTTTGTTTTTGTGACTTTGATTATAGCTAATTTATTTTGTATGCTACTTGGGTGGCAGAGATGCTGATCATAAAATGAGCTCAATATTTAATGCAGGTTGACTAACACTTTTTTCACTGTGTTCATCTGCTGTGTTAATTCTGGTTTTTGTAACTCAGATAGGAAGTTCATTGTTCTTTCTAACACTAGGAAAAACTACTTCTGAAACTAGATTGTACTTCCAAGCTTTCTCCATTAATTCCTAGGTTCAGGTGTATATTATCCAGGATAAGTCAGTTCTTGAAGATTCTCCAAAGATGTTCTGTTATAATGATTCCTTACTATTAAGAACACAGGATCCTGATATTAGTGGCTACACCTATAAATCCTAGCTACTCAGGAGGCTGAGGTCTGACAATCTTGGTTTGAAGTCAACACAGGCAGAAAAGTCCATGAGAATTTACCTCCAACCTCTAATTAACAAAAAGCTGGAAATGGAGGTCTGGCTCATGTGGTAGAGTGCCAACCTCAAAGATAGCCAAGAGATGGCGACCCTCTTGTTCAAGCTCCCAGTACCAACACACCAAAAAAAGAAACTGTGATCCTAGCACTAAGACAGATGTTTTAGAATAGTTTCTCACATCATAGGTTGGCTTTTGTACTTGGTTTTTAAAATCGTGTTCAGATGGGATCTGGACCTAGTAATTTGTTTTTGGAAACAGGACTTTTAAATGTTAACTAGGTGATTTTGATGGCTCTGGTTAAGATGTTTTGTTTTGTGGATATTTGTTTAATCAATACTTGGATTATAAATTCAGTGTTGTATTCATTCCCAAGAGATTTTTTTTAATGACTCATTACCCATAAGAATATGCTGTCTGTGGAGAAAACAAGCATGAATGATGTTTGTCATTTTGTATAACTTAGTATTGGAGAATGTAAGTCTTGGAAATAATTAGAGGGAATTAAAAGTACCAACATTCATACTCTGGGCTTGGGCGCTGTCCCTGCGCTCTTCAGCTCAAGGCGAGCGCTCTACCGCTTGAGCCACAGCGCCGCTTCTGGTTTCACGGCTTTCCTGCCCCGGCTGGCTTTGAACTGCAATCCTCAGATCTCAGCCTCCTGAGTAGCTAGGATTACAGGCATGAGCCACCGGCGCCCAGCCTCATTACTAAAGCTTTGTATAAATAACTTCTGCATTTTCATGTTTGTATTTTGATGCTGAATGGGGTTTGAACTCATGACCTAGGTGCTGTACCCTTGTTTGCTCAAGGCTGGCATTCTACCACTAGAGCCTGACTTTTTTTAACTATGGATTATCTTTTTTTTAAATAAGTTTTTTATTGTGAAAATAACTGAACAGAGGGTTTACAATTACGTGAGCAAGGTAATGAGTACATTTCTTATCAAGCATTGTAGCTTCCTCCTCTGGTTTTCCCCTTCCATGCCTTCCACCTCCACAATTGCACTCATTATGTTTTATCTGTGCTCATCCTGAAGCTTGAACTCAGGACCTAAGTACTGTCTCTATTCTCAGTATCCTGAAGTAGCTAGGCGTGAGCTACTGGCACCTGCCTTTGGAGTACTTTATACATGGTTTAAAAAGATTTTTCTCTCTCAAATATTAGATTTTTTAAAAACTAAAGTGTCAATTTTTGCTTCTCGTGTTCATGAAATACTTTATTTTATTTGCATTCCTGATTCATAGCTAAACCTAAATGTGACTTTATGTCTTGCTTTTGGCCATTCTAGATAATTTCTTCCCCAAATCAGCTTTAATTTTGTTTAATTTTGTTTTGTGTATGAGTGTTTCCTGTTGGCTCTGGTTAGTACTCAAGAGTTGAAGTAATATTCCTGCCTTACTGGGACACTACCATACCCAGATTGAATATCAATCTTTTAAGTGACTTAACCCTCAAGGGTGATCTAAAGAAAGAAAATTACAGTATTATTCATTCAAGCCATGCTTAGTTCCTTGCTAATGAACAAACATACTTGTCTCACCTATAATTAGAACTAAACAGGAAGTTAATGCTTTGTCAATGATGTAATAAGACACAGGTTACAGAACCTAATTGTTAATCCTTAAAAGAAATCCTTCAGGATTTCTCAAGATATTAAGTTCATCTTGATCTTCTTGTAATCTACAATTCTGTGAAATGGATCAACTTTTTGCCAAGTATCTTTCTGAAATAACTTGTAAGAAATTTGTTTGCTTCAACGATATTTTATCTACATGACATTAAAGTTTACTAAAAGACAAAATTATGTTAACCATGATCTTTGTATGAATAATTACAGCAGTTGTTATCTGCTTAATAGATAGCTGACTATGATTCTTTAAATGTTTTAAAAGCACTTAACTCCTTACCTCTTCCCATGACATGCCGACATCTACCCCAGAAGTGTTACTCAGAATAGGTTTAAGGCAAAGGCTGCCTTTGTAGTACTGGTTCAGTTTAAAATCTTAAGTCAGATTTAGTGATGGAACAAATGGACTCTTAAAAAAATTAGTTTCCATGGGGCTGGGAAGGTGGCTCAGTGGTAGAGAGTGCTTGCCTTCCATGCCTGAAGCCCTGGGTTCGATTCCTCAGCACCACATAAGAAAAAAGCCAGAAGTGGCACTGTGGCTCAAGTGGTAGAGAACTAGCCTTGAGCTGAAGAGCTGAGGGACAGTGCCCAGGCCCAGAGTTCAGGCCCCACGACCGGACCACCCCCCCCCCACCCCCCCCCCCCAAAAAAATAGTTTCCAGAAATGGCCAAATGCTGATAGGAAATCTTAAATTTTGTAATTTCAGAGAGTACAATATAGATGGCAGAAATAAGGATAACATTATTTTTTAATATGGTAGTAATTACTTTGTTTAGTGGTATAATCATGAACAAAACCTTTGAAGGTTAAATTTTGACAAGCTTTTGTAGGTAATGATGGAATTTGCTAAACTTAAGTAGGTTGTAGGGTTAAGAGTTTAGTAATAGTATAGATAATAGTACTTGGTACTGATAGGTGCTCCTGCTTTTATGTGTGTATATGGGCACACACAAATATACGTACACATGCCACTGGTGGGGCTTGAACTTTTTCCACTGAACGAGCACTCAACCACTTGAACCATATCTCTACTCCTGGCTTTGATATTGGAAGAAGTAAGAATCCTCATGGGTATTTGTGCCTCCACTGGCTTCAGGTACCAGTCTAATGAGTAGCTGGGATTACAGGTGTTAACCATAGTCCCTTGGCTTGCTTTTTTTTTTTTTTTATGGTGTTGAGCCAGTACACAAGTAGTGTTTGTTACTTGAAAGGGAGTTCTTAGAATTTCAGGAATTCTTTTTTTTTTTTTTTTGCTTGTGATATATTTTTTTTATTGTGGAATTTCGGGAATTCTTAAATCTACCTAAAGACTCATTTTAACATGGCTGCTTTATTGTTCATAAATCTTGTATTTCTAAGTTCTTTGAAGGAATGGATCATCTCTCAGACCTTTCCCAGGTATCATCATTTGCAAGTACTGTTCTTGTAGATTACATTTGGTCACTTCACTGTTAGCACTACTCATCCCTTGAGTGAGAGTTAGAATATTGGGAGGAATGTGTTTCAACTTCTGTATAACTTAACAGTTGGCTGAAATGTCAGCCATTTTGTGGTTTTCTAATCTGTCAAAGGTTCTGTATCTCAGTGATTGAGGCAAAGGTCCTGAAAAACATGTTTTCAGGACAAAAAAAAAATGGCTTAATTTATTACTGTTTTAATCTTTTACTCCCAAATGAAAATACTCAAGGTTTAAGTTGTATGTATTGGTTGTGGTTCTCTGTTAGAGGGTTTTAATTCATAAACTTAAAACCAGAGGTAGTTTTGGTATACGAGATCTGTTGTGTTTTTAACCTAATAAGCTACATAGGAGAGCTCTGAGGATCTCATTTACTTAGGAGTAAGAAGAGGAAAAGTGGTGGTCTTG
This sequence comes from Dipodomys spectabilis, assembly GCF_019054845.1. Classification (NCBI taxonomy): domain Eukaryota; kingdom Metazoa; phylum Chordata; class Mammalia; order Rodentia; family Heteromyidae; genus Dipodomys; species Dipodomys spectabilis. Next base: position 5,842,118 of record NW_024870974.1, read on the forward strand.
ATTTCTTGTAGATTTTTTTTTTTATTTTTTAATAAGTTTTTATTGTAAAAATACCATACAGAGGGGTTACAATTACATGAGCAAAGTAATAAGTACATTTCTTATCAAGCATTTCTTGTAGATATTTTTTATGTATTTTTTTGCCAGTCCTGGGGCTTGAACTCTGGACCTGGCTGCTGTCCTGGACTCCTTTTGCTTAAGGCTGGTACTCTACCATGTTGAGCCACAGCACCACTTATGGTTTTCTGGACTTCCCTGCTCAGGCTGGCTTTAAACTGTGATTAATAGATCTCAGCTTCCTGAGTAGGATTACCGGCATGAGTCACCTGCACCCAGCGATCTTTATTTTTAAAGGGAAAAATTTATCTGATGGAAGGACTAGATTTTCATATAGAAATTGTACGAAAAGTTCAAGAGAAGCATTTAGACATCTGAAAAGGAGAATAATTCTTAAAGAGAACAGTAAGAGGGAAAAAGGAAAGTTTTTATAGACCATATCATTTATTGGCATATCTAAGTCATATGTCATTTTTAGTATCCCAACTCCTCTTGCCATCAACTCTCTTCACTATCCATGGTCTTCATTGGCCAAGAAACTCGAATAATTCTGTTCCCCTTGGAAGGTAAGGTAATCAGAAATACCATGTCCTTTTCTATGTCCTTTCCACTGTTTCCTAGAAGGAAGCCATGAGCAGTTTCAAATAATTTTATAAATTGTGGGCAATACTGTTTCTGGAAATCTCAACCTATAAATAGTTTTTGTTTGTAATGGAACAGATCATTGTTTTTTCAGCTAGATTTTTTTTGTTTAGTTTTACTTCATTTTCTTTTGTGCCAGTAGTGGGACTTGAACTTGAAGCCTGGTACTCCTCTTCATTGTTTTCACTAGAGGCTGGTTCTCTACCATGTGAGCCAATAGCTCCACTTCCAGCTTTTTAGTGGTTAATAGAAGATAAGAGTCTCAAGGACTTTGCCAAGGCGGCTTAAAACTCATATCTTAACCTCTAGAGTAGCTAGGATTACAGGCACTAGCTACCTCCAGCACCAGGTCTTTGTGCTTTGTTTTTGAGACAAGGTCTCACTATTGTCTTGGCTGGACTCAGCTCTTGTCCTGCTTCTTCACCCTAAGTGTTGAGACTACGTAGTATTTACCACCACAACTGCCTCTCTCATTTTTCTGAAAATATAAAAATGTTAAATTTGTTAAAGTACCAATTACAGCCCAGCACCAGTGGCTCATACCTTTACCCCTAGCTACTCAGGAGGCTAAGACCCTGAGGATTATGGTTCAAGGCAAGCCCAGAAAGGAAAGTCACCCTATTTAGTTAACTACCAAAAAGCTGGAAATGGAGTTGTGGCTCAAGTGATAGAGGGTTAGCCTTGATCAAAAAAAGCTCAAGGAGTAGCTTCTATGCTGGTGGCTCATGCCTGTAATCCTAACTACTTAGGAGGCTGAGATCTGGGGATCGCTGGTCAAAGCGAGCCCCAGCAGGAAAGTCCATGAGACTCTTTATCTCCAATAAACCACCTGAAAACGAGAAGTGGCGCTGTGGCTCAAGTGGTAAAACGCTTGCCTTGAGTTGAAGAGTTCAGGGACAGCGCCCAGGCCTTGAGTTCAAAAATCAGGACTAGCGCCTAGAGGGGGGGAAAAAGTTACTTCCTATTGTCTTAGTCGCCAACATAACATTCAAGGCTCTTGAAAGATGAAATCCTAATTATCCATTCTAGTTTTCCCTTTACCTGTATTTTATATGTAGTACACTAATCTTTACTTCAGATGTTTATAACCTATGTTCTTTTCACATCTCCTGTGTTCATTTGATGCTTCTTTCTTTTTCCCCTCTTGAATAAATACTTGCTTATTTTATCTCCAGAAAGGCCACCTCAGATTTTTAAAGCGAAGCAAAGTTGGTGGCTAGTAATTTTTCAGGATTACCATGCTTTTTTAATTAGTCGTGGGACCTGAACTTGGGCCTGGGCCCTGCCCCTCAGCTCTTCAGCTTAAGGCTAGCTCTCTACCACTTGAGCCACAGTGCCACTTTCAGCTTTTTCTGCTTATGTGGTGCTGAGGAATTGAACCCAGGGCCTCATGCATGTGAGGCAAACACTCTACCACTGAGCCACCTTCCCAGACCCTTACCATGCTTTTCAATACCTTTTATTTTAAAGTCATTTTATTGTATGCATGACTTCTTGTTCTCCCTAATGTAATTTTGAGATTTTACTTTGTATTACAAGGATTCCAGCAAGACTCAAGAATTACATTGTTTTAATGGTATCGAATCTACATTTTTTTTTCCCTGGTTCTGGGGCTTGAACTTTCTCAGAGCTCTTTCCCTTGTTCAGCTTTTTTACTTAATGATGGATAGAACTCTACTCCTTGAGCCACACCTCTTCTGGCTTTTTTTGGAGGTTAATGCTCAGATCTCAGCACCCTGAGTAACTAGAATTAAGGGTACGAGCTACCAGCATTGGCCTCAAGTCTATGTGCTTGACCAAGAGTGCTAGGTATCACTTTTCCTGCCTTATTTATGTGTGACATGGTACAATTCTGATTGAATTTTAGGGGTTAAACTGAAAGTGAACCAGGATAGCGATCAAAAGGAGTGGTTTGGAGCTATGAGGTTCCAGTCCCTATAATGTCAAAGATTGGCATTGCATATTCATGTGCTAAGTTAGCTCAGTTACTTTCTGCTTGGTGTGGCCTCACTTTGGCTTCAGCCGTACAATTTTAGGGCACATTGCTTGCCAACAACTCTGGTTAAAACATCCAAATGGCTTCTGAAAATAATATCCTCCTGCTTTGATTTAGACACTTTGCATAATTGTGGATGGTAGCCTAATAACGTCTTTTCTAGCTTAGGTTACTCTACCTACACTTTACTCACTAAAGCCTAGGAAACAATTCTGTGGCTGGAATAATTGGTTAATGATGTCTGACAATCACTAGAATTTCAGCCACAAAGTTGGAGTGAGTAAAGTAGCTCCATATATTAAATGGTTTACTTTTTTAAACTGCTCCAAAGAACATCTACAGTGATTCTCTTATTTTTTTTCCTAGCTGTCTTTCCATTTGCTCATACTCTGGACATAATAAGTAATAGCATAATAGTTTCTGAAAAGTGCTGATACACAATTTGGTTATAATTATGAGGAACTATTAAAAGGCAGAAAAGAGCCTGCCAGGTGCCAATGGCTTACACCTGTAATCCTAGCTACTCAGGAGGCTGAGATCTGAGGATCAAGGTTCAGAGCCAGCCCAGGCAGGAAAGGCCTTGATACTCTTATCTCCAATAAACCACCAGGAAACCGGAAGTAGTGCTGTGGCTCAAGTGGTTGAGCGTTAGCCTTGAGCTGAAGAACAGTGTTCAGGCCAGAGTTCAAGCCCCATGACAGGCCAAAGGGGGGTGGGGGGCAGGAAAGATGCTAGAAGCATTGGCTTATGCCTGTTAATAACAGCTTCTCTGCAGAGATGGGGGAGGATTGCCATGGTTTGAGTGTAGGCTAGATGAAAGCCCTTCAAAGACCTTCATCTCAACGTACAAACCAATAACAGTGATAACTCTAGTCTCAGGTATAGGTAGAAGGTGGCTATCTGGGTGGCTAACCTGGGCTAAATGCATGGGACACCTAGCTACAACTAAAGCAAAACAGTTGAAGTATGATTTGTAGAGTGCTAGCCTAAGTTTAAGGTCCAGTACTACTTAGAAATAGCAAGAAAAAAGTAGAATTTAACATTTTTAATCTTCAGTTTTTACTTAATGAGAATTTGGAAAATGAGACTCATAGAAATTATTTTAAGAGGGGCTGGGAAGGTGGCTCAGTGGTAGAGCGCTTGCCTTGCATGCATGAGGCCCTGGATTTGATTCCTCAGCACCACATAAGCAAAAAGAAAAAAGCGGGAAGTGGCACTGTGGCTCAAGTGGTAGAGCGCTAGCCTTGAGCTGAAGAGCTGAGGGACAGCGCCCAGGCCCAGAGTTCAGGCCCCCCGACTGGACCCAAAAAAAGAAGAAAAAAAATTATTTTAAGAGTAACAAGAGCCTAGCCGGGCGCTGGTGGCTCACGCCTGTAATCCTAGCTACTCAGGAGGCTGAGATCTGAGGATCGCGGTTCAAAGCCAGCCCGGGCAGGAGAGACGGTGAGACTCCTATCTCCAATAAACCACCAGAAAACCGGAAGTGGCGCTGTAGCTCAAGTGGTAAGAGCGCTCGCCTTGAGCTGAAGAGCTGAGGGACAGCGCCCAGGCCCAGAGTTCAAGCCCCACGACCGACAAAAAAAAAAAAAAGAGTAAAAAGAGCCTGAAATAAATAGGACTGGGAATCTGAAATTGTTAACTATCTGAAATTATGCCCTTAATGCTAATGCTAGCATTAAAGGCTTATGTTGCTATTTGACATCAGTATGGGGAAAAATACGTTTCTTCTATCCAAAATGACTTTTTTTCCTGACCTTTAGCATCTTAAATTTTGATTACATTTAAAATAGTCTTAAATGTTAAGTAATTTGGGGTAGGTGTTAAGAAGGAAACTGAATTGTGTTCTCGGAAGCTTTTTAAAACACTCCTTTTGGTAATGCTTAAATACTAGATTTTTAGATCTCTAAGCATAAAAGTTTTTTTTCCTCACAAATTAATTACATGCTTTACCTATGAAGTCTTGTCTTCGATATGGGTGGTCTTCAATGGACTATTATTAATTTCTAGTAAGTTTTGTGCCAGGCTAGTGTGCCTCCATTAAGTCAATCATATTCTCAAGACTTAAATACAGCTAAGTGCTGGTGGCTTGCTTCTAGCTGCTCAGAAGGCTGAGATCTGAGAAATGTGCTTTGAGGCCTGTCTGTGAAGACAGACAAAACTAAAATCATCACAAAGCCGGAAGTGGCTTGAGCAATAGAATGCCAAATTAGTATTTTGTTTTAAAAAAGAAAAAAAAAAGCAGGGGCTGGGAATGTGGCTTGGTGGTAGAGTGCTTGCCTAACATACATGAAGCCCTGGGTTCGATTCCTCAGTACCACGTAAACTGAAAAGGCCAGAAGTGGCATGTGTCTCAAGTGGTAGAGCAGTAGCCTTGAGCACAGAGAGGCTCAGGGACAGTGTCCAGGCCCTAGACCAACCAGCAACAATTACAAAAAACAGCCAGTGAGTTGAAAAGGTTTAGCTTGAGTACGAGTCATCCTTGATATTTTATGGGAAAAGAGGATTGTTGTTGTTTTGTGACAGTCCTAGAGCGGAGAAAAGTCTTCTATCCGGTCTGGTTATGAACTGCAATCCTCAGATCTCAGTCTGCTGAGTAGCTAGGATTATAGGTGTGAGCCACTGCTGCTCCAGAAAGCTGTTGCATACTTTTAACTTCAGTAGTGTATGATTTTGATATGGGATTTGATATAGTTAAAACATTGTTTAACATGAAGGCTAGAATTTTTCTTATTCATATATATCAAATCATAGATTTCAGAAAATCACACTGGATATGAAAATGTCTTCATGATATTCAGTGGTATAAAGAAACACACACCTGACTTTTAGAACATTAAGAGTAATAGGGTTTATATGTATATATTCTAGATAGAATGTATTCTTTTGTAATGGCCATAATGGCATGCTGATATATATTTCCTAGCACTAGGAAATTCTGCATTCATAAGATTGTTCTGGAATTTAAGAATTCTCTGCATACTTCTAGGATGTTTTCTATATCTTTGACTCGTTACATTGGACTTTTCGATGAGAAGGAAAGATCAGAAGTTTATTTTCATGTGCTTAAATTTCTGTCCTTAGCAATAATTAAATTAATAGTAAGTTTGAATGAAATGAAAGGTAATATGTTTGGGTTTGAAGTGTTTGATACTGATAAAACTGGTTGATTATTGCTGTGAGGCAGGATTATTCTTCATCCTGTCTTTTTAAATTAGGCATTTAGGGTTGGGAATGTGGCTAAGTGGTAGAGTGCTTTTTCTAGCATACATGAAGCACGGGGTTCAATTCCTCAGTACCACATAAACAAAAAAGGCCAAAAGTGGCTCTGTGGTGCAAGTGGTAGAATGCTAGCCTTGAGCAAAAGCATCTCAGGACAGTGGCCAGGCCCTGAGTTCAAGTCCCAAGATTGCCCTCCCCCCTCCCCCAATGGTATTTAGCAGGTCATGACACTTGCCTGTAATCCCAACTACACTCGGGAGGCTGAGGCAGGAGGACTGAAAATTCAAGACCAATTTAGGCAAGATAGGCATACCATCCAAACAAATTTCTTTGGAAGTGATTTGTGTTCTGCATACTTCCTTCTCCTAGTACTTGATGTTTTGTGTATGATGGCAGTCAGACCTATTGGTCTGTTTCTGTTGTTCCCAGTCATTACCCTTGATTTTTTTTTTTTTCCACGTTGAGACCCAAAACAAATTGTGGGTGTAACTTTTACTTACTTAGACTAAAACAATTTTTTAAAATATTTTTATTGTAAAAATAGTGCACTGAGGGGTGAAACAAACTTTTGAGTTGAAAATGTACAGAGCAGTATGTAGTGGTTGGTTTAACTTTAATATTTTGATAATATAATTGAATTGTTGGTAACATGGAGCTACATTATTTTAAATTATTTAGGAAACTGAGTAAGAATAAAACTTCTCTGTGCATGTGCCGGTACTGGTGCTTGATATCAGGACCTTGTGTTCTTTTTTTTGTTTTTTGTTTTGTTTTTACTTGTGGCAGGCAGCGCTACCACAAAGCCATAGAAGGGTTAAATTACATGTATTGGGAATAAGTTGCATGATTTGCTAAGAGCAGACATCTTTCTATAGATGTAGACTCTTTCCAAGCTCAGATTTTAATAATAAAAAAAAAGAAAGGTTGCTGGTCCTGGGCACTAGTAATAAACTTTTCTGAATCCTAACCAAGGGGATTTTCTCAGGTATGGGTCAGTTAAATATGCTTAGACCATATTTTAACAACAAGACAGAAGAATTGTATAGCCTGTATTAAGTGTAAATTGTGATTGGTGTGTTCTTTTAAAAATAGAATAAAAGTAGCTAGAAGAGTTGGCTTTGTTCTTTGACATTGAGTATATCATGAATCATTTTCTGTCTTGATGTAGGAACTTAGTGATTTGGCCCGTGATCCTCCAGCACAGTGCTCTGCAGGTCCAGTTGGGGATGACAGTAAGTAACTTTTCTGAATTGATTTTTATGAGAATTTCATAAAATTTGCATTTTGAGATGCTAAGAAGAATGTTTTTAAGAAGAGTTTTTCCTCTTCTTTTTCTAGTGTTTCACTGGCAAGCCACAATTATGGGACCTGTAAGTATCAAGATTATTTTTTTACATTTTGTTTTTTAAAATCCAGCATTGATCTGATCCTGTATTTTTATCTGTAAGTTTATTTTACTGTGTAGAAAACTTTTAAGATGTGCCATAGTTGTACTGCTTTGAAAGAAAACAGTATTTTATATTAATCAATTGTTATTGTACCTTATGTGTTTGTCCCTGTGTTCAGTTGTAGAAAATAACATCTCTGGACTTACTATCTATTTGCCTTGGTCCAGTTTTCCTTTATAGCAATGTAAAAGTCATTGAACTTTTTTTTTTTTTTTTTTTTTTGCTTATAGAGACAATATACTGGCTCTAATTCTACATAAATTGTTAGTCAAAAGACCTTACCTTATTCCAGTAACTCCCAAGAATATAGCTTAATTGTATTACTTTGATATTTAAATCTTTACAAAACTTGTTTTATACAAAATTTGAATATATTTAGGCAGAAAGTGATATTTTGAATATAGCAAAATTCCTTTCTATCCTGGGTAGATAAGAAACTATATGCTGGATAATTGAATATTCAGAATTATGGATACCATCTAAGAATTTCAGAGAATTAGAGCGCACTAAAACATCCTGGGGTAAGACTATATCTTGCACAAATACTTAACTTTTTTTTGTTTTGTTTTAATTAGAAGGCATTTTAGGGTTTCTAAGCTTAAATTACATGTGTACATTACAGAAAACTTATTCTTTTATTATATTTAATGGCAGTAATGCATTAGGTAGAACATGGTCATTAAGTAGATGCTATAACGTTTCTAAAGAAGAAAATTATTTTGAAAGAGTTAGGCCTGGCATGAGTTGGGTGAACAAGTATTAAGCGGTTCCTGTTTTTAATATTTTATCAACAAATATGAGCACCTGCTATATGCCTTTATTAAGAATGTGAATGAATGTAACATATTTGTCAATTTTGAGGGAGATTAAAAATTTGGGTAGTAGATAATTAAATATTAAAGTGAGAAATATGTAATACATTAATGAAGTTTTGCATAGGAGAGATTGACATATGTGGCTGCAATGTTAAGCTAAAGATCAGATGGAAGACAAATTATGACAGAAGGCAAATACTGCTTAATAATTGAAATACCTTATGCCAGGATTATATGTATATTTTTGTTACTTCCAGCAAACTTTTGGCTGTTTACAAAAAAAATTTTTTGAATTTTATTTTGCCTTAAAAGTGCTGCTGCTTCTCTTCACTCAGCAGTTTGTGTGTGGGTGTGTATAGGCACTGGACACTGTCCCTGAGTTTTTTTGCTCAAGGCTGCTGTTCAATCACTTGTGCCTCAGCTCTATTTCTGGCTTTCTTGGTTTGGTTAATTGGAGATCAGAGTTTCTATGGGTTTTTCCTGCCTTGGCTGGCTTGCAAACTGTACTCCTCAGATCTCAGCCTCTCGAGTAGCCAGAATTACTGATGTGAGCCACTCGTGTCCAGCATCAATTACATATTCTTAACCCAACTTTAAACAACGGCTTAACCAGTTTTACTCTCATTTCAAGTTTTCCTTGATTACAGAAGGAAACAAGTGTAAACCAGAACTTTACCATTTTACTTTGGTAGCATTATTTTTAATGTACTTATTCTCAATTTAAAATGATTCATTTCCATGATGATGAAATAGTTTCAGAAAGGAGTCAATTATAAATATACCAAATGTGACTGTTCAATTGTCTTCCATATAAGTAAGCACATACATTTTTATTCCACCATTAATTAAACTACATGCATCAATAAAATAACAGCAGCTATAATAACATTACAGTCAGTACATTTGGTGGGAGATTTTGACAATAATAAGACCAATCAAATGCTTTAGGTGATGGAAAAGCCACAGAACTAAAAATTCCTTACTTTCTTAAGAGATGTAACATCTGATTTAACTTTCAATAAGAAGAACTTGAATTGTAGTGAGCTGTAGTTGGGAAATTGCCTGGATCATTAAAGTTACATATCAGATATGCTTTGGTTTAATAACTTGGCTTATTCTAAATGAAGACACTTTGGAAACACAAATACTGATAAAAATTTGAGCGTTTGGGGGGAAAATTGGTTGCTACTTGTTTTTTCAGTGTTCAGTGTTTTGAGTTTTAGAGTTTGTATTTTTGTTTCTTGTTCTATATTTGCAGTTCCCAAGATAAAACTACGCCATCAAAAGCATTAACTTCTTTACTGCTTCAGATACTTACATGCTTAACTTTTCTTTAATCAGATTGGGAAAACTACAGTAAATTCCACATAGCCTATGCTATAGTTGTAGGAAAAATGGGGCTGTATAAGGAATAATCTTAAGTGGAATTCTACAAAAGACTTCTGAAGTAAAATAATTTGCTCATAGGTAATATTTTTAAGTGTATTGTTCTTTCCTTCACAGTTAATAATACTTGAAAACATTTTCTTTCTCTTTATTCATTTAGTGGACTTTTTACAGTGTAATGGAAGAGGAAAGTACAAGTAAATATTGTCAATGAGATGTATAATGTTAACTATATAGAGAGGTATATATAAGTCTGCAGCCAGCAGACTTGATAGGAAGGCTGTAGTATCGGGAAGTATTCCAGTTTGAAAGTAGGAAAATTGAATTATTTGTATAATACTGTGTTTAGTAGCGAGCATATTGTAATGTGTTGAAGATGAAACTTAATTGGACTAGTAGAACCAAGATCATAAAGCACCCTGTGTACTTTAGAATTTTAATTTTAAAAGCTATGGAATGTCAGGTTTTAGTTACTTAGACCTACATCCATATTTCAGGCAGTGAGTAAGTGTTCTTAAAAATATGACTTCAGGGGCTGGGAAGGTGGCTTAGTGGTAGAGTGCGAGTGCTTATCTCCCATGTATGAAGCCCTGAGTTCGATTCCTCAGCACCACATACACAGAAAGTATGGAAGTGGTGCTGTGGCTCAGGCGGCAGAGTGCTAGCCCTGAGCACAAGAAGCTTAGGGACAGTGCCCAGGCCCTGAGTTCAAAGCCCCAGGACTGGCAAAAACAACAACAAAACAAAAACGAAGAACTGGCTGAGAAGGTGGCTCAGTATTAGAGTGCTTGCCTTGCATGCATAAGGCCCTGGGTTCGATTCCTCAGTGCCACATAAGCAGCAAAAGCCAGAAGTGGCACTGTGGCTCAAGTGGTAGAGTACTAGCCTTGAGCTGAAGAGCTGAGGGACGGCACCCAGGCCAAGAGTTCAGGCCCCATGACAAAAAAAAAATATGACTTCAACTGCACACCAGTGGCCACACTTGTAATTAGAGCTAATTAAAAGGCTGAGATCAAAGGATTGCAGTTTGAAGACAGCCTGGGCAGGAAAGTCCATGGCACTCTTATCTCCAAGGCTGGAAGTGTAGCCTGTGGCTCATGTGGTAGACTACCACCTTTGAGTGTAAAAAAGCTCAAGGATAACACCCTGGCCTTGAGTTCAAGCCCCAACCAAGACTTGCATTGAAGAAATAAATTAGAAGGAAAGGGCAGGAATATTCATAGTAAACCATTGGCATACATAAACAAAACATATTTTGAGTTAATAATGGCAGTGGGAATAATGAAGAAAGTTTAAGTTTGTTAGCATTTAGATTCAGAGTTAGATGAAAATGGAACAGTTTACTGGGTTGGCCTGGTAGATGTTTCATTTGTGTGATTTTTGCACACAAAAATGTGGGGATAGAATCTTCTAGGCCCATTATGGATGCTACTAAGTGCTCTCCAATGAGCTACATTCCAAGCCCTTGGATTTTCAATACAGGGTCTCACTATGTAGCTCAGGTTGACCCTGAACATGTGAGCTTGTACCTCTGTTTGCTGGGACTTAAAGGCATAAGCAATTATATCTAGCAAGGATCCTGGCTTATGGCTTTCTATTACAAAAAATGTGATTGAGGACCCATAGAGTAGGAGTTTTGATATATGTGATAAGATATCCAAATACGTTCAGTAGATATTAGAACATATGCTCAGAATAATAAAGTTCGGGACTTTGTAAAATATATAAGGGGCAGATGTTAGAAGCAGAAAGTAGGCCTGTGAGAATACTAGTATCTTAGGATGCTGTGAGGAGGAAGGAGTATAAACACTGGGGGAGGTAGCCATATTATAGAACACAGATACAACCATTTAATTAATTTATTTCAATTCTGGGTGCCTTGTTTTTTATTTCATCCACTCGGTTGCCAGATTCTGCTGTATAGTCTGTTAATTAAAACTGTAGGACTCAATTTAAATAGTAGCTCTTCGATTGACAGTTGTATATTGCTTTGAATCTGACTCTTCATTTTAAAAATGTTTTAACTCTTGATGTATCTTACGTCTATGTCTTTTATATTTATACCCTTATACCCAGATTTTATAAAATTGTGTGTGTGTGTCCCTTTTTTGTACCTTAGCATGTAGTAGTAGGGCATTACATTGAGTTCTACAGAGAGGTGGGAATTAAAGATGTCAAATTTGTTTGCTTGTGAAGATGTATAAGTCTTATTTGCTTGACAATATAGAAAAACATGATGAAGACTAATAAAATATACAACAGATATATTTAGAGGAGATGTATATTGATAACATCATAGTGTAAAGTTTTTTTTTCTTGTGCCAGTACTGGGAGTTGAACTCTCAGGGTCTAGGGGCTAACTATTAGCTTTGTTGTTGGTTTGGTTTTTTGATTTTTGTTTTTGGTTTTTTTTGGTGTTCTGCCACTTGAGCTGCAGATGCACTTCTAGCTCTTTGCTGGCTAATTCGATACAGTGTCTCAGGACTTTTCCTGCCTGTGCTGGCTTGGAACCTTAATCCTCAGATATCAGTTTCCTGAGTAGGTAGGGCTGCAGGTGTGTGCCACTGGTAGTTGGCCAATTACTGTAAATTTTAAAGCATGTTTTTAAATTAGCTCTGAAATCAGAGCTATGTTTTTTAACATAAAATCCTAGACTGTTACATAGTTTTATTACTTCTTAGGGTTATCTCTTAAGTGTTCTTGAGAAGGCTTATTGAATTTGGAATCTTGATATTTATCATGTATGCAATAGCTTATTAGTCCACCTCAGTCCCACCCTAATTATAATGTCACAGAGATGTTTGAGTTTATTAGAAAACTTGGGTGTTACCTAGGTATGTTAGTGGGTAGAATGGCCTTTTGAATTGCCAAGACATTCGTATATAATGTGCTTCTATTAAAAAATTCTGTACGTGAAAATGTAAATTTTATAGCAATACGTAAACTTGGTTTACTTTTTCAATTGTGAGAATTTGTAATGCATTTTTTGGGTGACATTTTTCAAAATTTTTTAACTTGAAAAATGGAACCATAGTAAATTAGAGTTCATTATTTTCTAGTTAGTTTTGATAGTTGGTCTATTAATATGAGCTGATTTTTCTTGAATTTAGATTCTTCATTGCAGTTAAGTAGGTGATTTTTATTCCATGCTAAAGATATGTCCATTGCTTAAAACATGGAAATATTTAGCAATGATGTTTTTAAATACTAAAGTGCATTTGTCTCTTCACAGAATGACAGCCCATATCAAGGCGGTGTATTCTTTTTGACAATTCATTTTCCTACAGACTACCCCTTCAAACCACCTAAGGCAAGTATTGTCCCTCAAAATCGTATAGTGTGGATTTATACTTGTTTCAGAAGAATATAGTATTTTTAGAAAGCAGTCTCTGTAATTGAGCCTAAAAGTAATTGAAACATGGAATTGCATGACCTATGTATAGCTGACTCCTATCCTTTAGTTAAAAGAACCTAGACATGGACTTGAACTTTGTGAATGAGGAGATAACGCCACATATTAAAGTTGGAAGACATATATCCGGTACCATATGGAAGCTCACCCCCTTCTGTATTAGTCTTAGAACATTTTGGGTTATTGGCACTATTGTAATGGTAGGTACCAGTTGTTCATTTCAGTATATATTGCATGTGGTGCTATAACTTAGACTTTACCATTTACTTTGTAATCATAATGGTAAAACTGAAGTGTGACTGGTTTATAGGTATTAAATGTGTAGTGTCAGCATAGTTTTACTTGCCTGTAATTTCACTCAAAAGTTAGAGGTAATCTGGACTACATATTAAAATTATCTTAAAACAGTTTTGATTTAGGACTGTTAACAAATTCAACTTCTGTGGATGAATAAGTGCAAAATGTATAGTGGAAACAACTAAAATACAGACCTGTGTATTCATGAAATTTTTAAAAGACTTAAGTTTTTTATTTGTACAACATAATTAAAGGTTTTTTGTAAATTTATTTTAGGTTGCATTTACAACAAGAATTTACCATCCAAATATTAACAGTAATGGCAGCATTTGTCTTGATATTCTAAGGTCACAGTGGTCTCCTGCTTTAACTATTTCTAAAGGTAAATACTTCTAATGGAATAATCTTTAATAATCTTTAATATTTTGATTTTTATGAGTTTTATCTGGCTGTTCATAAGTTATTTTTATTATGCCAGTGTTTTGGTTAGAATGGGGAAAGAAAAAGTACTTGTATTATATACTGTTAGTTTAAAAAAAAATCTTTATGAAGAGATTTTGTGGGAAAAACTAAAGTTTTTGTGGGAGAAATTTGAGGCTAAATTGGTGGATTTTTTTTTTTTCTTGTAGGGTTTGAACTCTGGGTTTGGGCACTGTCTCTGAGCTCTTTTGCTCAAGGCTACCACTCTTACCACGTTGAGCCATAGTGCCACTTCCGGTTTTTGGTGGTTAATTGATGATAAGAGTCTCATGGACCTTCCTGCCTGGTCTGTCTGAACTGTGATTCTCAGGTCTCAGTCTCAGGTCTCAGCCTCTTGAGTAGCTAGGATTTTATAGGTGTGAGGGACCAGTGCTACTTTTCAGCTGCAAATCACTTGACATACATTCTCACTTTCTTTTTTAGCAAGAATGATATGATATGCCATGTTGAAGTTTCACTCTTAGAAAAATTGAGTTTGTTTTTCTTTTTTAAACAAACGTAGTAAGGACCTTCCTGCCTGGTCTGTCTGAACTGTGATTCTCAGGTCTCAGTCTCAGGTCTCAGCCTCTTGAGTAGCTAGGATTTTATAGGTGTGAGGGACCAGTGCTACTTTTCAGCTGCAAATCACTTGACATACATTCTCACTTTCTTTTTTAGCAAGAATGATATGATATGCCATGTTGAAGTTTCACTCTTAGAAAAATTGAGTTTGTTTTTCTTTTTTAAACAAACGTAGTAACGTGATAGTAAAACCATGATGGATTGTTGCTATGCATTAATGGTGCTTCAAATTGTAGAATCTTGGAAAGGTATCTAGATCAGTGAATAATGATCTGCTTTAAAAATAGAATTCCATTATGAAACATATCTAATATTGTCAAGCCTCGGTAGGAATATCCTAGAGGGATATATTTCCTCTACTTCTATTTGATTGTCCAGTGTCTTTTGTGTCACTTTCAGTTCACAAATTCACCCACACACAAGACTATGATCTGCCTTTTATTATTTTCTATTTTGAATATAAAGTACCTGAAACTTGGTTTTTAGCATTGCTAATTATGATATTAAGGGTATTTGACAGTAGTACCTCTCACATCATTTTCTAGGTCAATAACGTAAGTGCAGCATTTCCAGAACTATTTTGCATGATTTCTGAGTTAGATAAATGCAAACCAAACCGAAATGTTTACTTAATGACAGGATATGCTTATATAGTGCATACAGGTCTGTTGGAAGGATTCTGTTTCTAGATTTTTTTAAACTATTAATTATTTCAAGGGGATAGAAGTAAGTTCAGCCATAATTCACATGGTTAAAAATTTTAGAACACTTTCTTACTCTTTTTATTTTAAACTCACACTTTATTACCTAAATGCCAAATTCAAATGTTATTGGTAGGAATCACTGTAATGACAAAAAACTAATACCAAAAGTAGAGAATGAAGTAATGGTTTGTTTGTAAAGTGACTTGGTTTTGTGAACCTTATAATTTGCTTACTTATAAGGGCAGCATCACAAAGCTGTTACCCTTTTTCTGAATTACATGTAGCCAAATATTTACATATAATTAATTTGTTACTGGAACTGTGGTTTGAATGAGAGGTTTTATGCTTCTTATGGCAAAGCTCCTCCACTTAAACCACATCCCCAGCTCAGTCGTCTTTATTCTTAATTTTATGTATGTGTGCTTATTCCAACCCTTTGCATTTGGTTTTGCAGTTGTATTTGCCCTTGACAGTTAATATTTAGCTTATGTGACTGTTGCTGTTTCCTCCCTCCCCCTCCCCATCTAACTGTTGTCAATCTCTTCTATAGTCTTTTATCAAAAGCTTTAATGGTGTCTGGTATATTAGCAAGTTCTCAAGATGAGATCGTTAATTGTGGCAAAGAATAAGAACTAGGGCTGGGAAGGTGGCTCGGTGGTAGAGTGCTTGCCTTGCATGCATGAGGCCCTGGGTTCGATTCCTCAGCACCACGTAAGCAAAAAAAAAATGGCGCTGTGGCTCAAGTGGTAGAGGGCTAGCCTTGAGCTGAAGAGCTGAGGGACAGTGCCCAGGCCCAGAGTTCAGGCCCCATGACCAGACCCCCAAAAAAAGAAAAACCAGAGCTGTAAAGAACTAATGCTTATAGTGAAATTTTGTCATTGCTTTATGTTAACAGTCCTCTTGGTAGTATGATCTTTACCTTGTAGAGTCAAGATAAAAACATTCAGTGGCGTTCTTGAAAGTACAGAAAAATCTTACCTAAGAAAAAGCAAAGACTGGGTTATTCATCATGTTTTCTTGCTTAGTGTATAATATGGCATGGATATGCGCTACATAAAAATGCTAGTCCCCTCATTTCCTGTACAGATTACCAATAAATTCTAATGCCATTTGTGTCTTTTGAGAAAGACCATGATATCCATCTAAGTAACAGACATTTGTTTTCTTGCAGTTCTTTTATCCATTTGTTCACTGCTATGTGATCCGAACCCAGATGACCCCCTAGTGCCAGAGATTGCACGGATCTATAAAACAGACAGAGATAAGTAAGTATTCAGTAGTTACAGTATATAAAAGTAGTCTATTTAGAGTTAAATTGAAGCAGTGCTAGGAAGGCTTGGTGTTTGTTTCTGGTAAGCTAATTACTAAAATCCAGTTATTGAAAAAAAAATTACTAGGGGCCAAGTATGGTGGTAAATGCTTATAATCCCAGCAGTCAAGAGACTGAGGCTGGAGGAGATTCTAAGTTTGCAGCCAGCATGGGATATATAATGAGATCTTGTCTCAGCAAGACAAAACCTAGCCGGGTTCCAGAGGCTCAGGCCTGTAATCTTGAGAGGTGAGGGCACGAAAGTCAGTGAGACTGTCATCTTCAATAAACTCAGAAATGGCCGGAAGCGGCACTTTGGGCTCAAGAGGTAGAGTACAGCTTGAGCAGAAGCAGCTCAGGGACAGCACCCAGGCTGGCCCCTAGGAGAAAAAATTAATCTACATTTTAGCATAAATAACAGTGAATTGTCCTTCTGAAAGGATTTTTTTTTTTCAATGCATTCAACTGTCACTTGATTCTCAAGTTTGACAGAAGAAAGCACTTGTCTGAAGTGGTTTTCTAAATATATAGATTGTCTTAAAAATGTGGAATTTAGTCTTGCATCTTAATATCTCAAATATTTGAGTTATTTTCATGTTCAACCTAACCATCATAACTTTCGTATGTTATAATTAATGCTAAGTGTACTTGTTCAATTAGGTACAATAGGTTAGCGAGAGAGTGGACAGAGAAATACGCTATGTTGTAGGGTAAGAGGATCTGCACTCTGGTGCGCTTATTCATGGTACTGCCAGCACTTGAGTGCTGCATGCTTTAAGGCACTGTATTAACTAACAAAAGGTAACAGATACGGCAGTTTTCTGAAAACTGTTTTAACTGCTTGATATCTAGTGTGCAAGTATACTCAGTAGTCATTATTGCTTTGAAAGCATTCTTGCATGGCAAAACAGTTATGCAGCACTAGTAAGTGAAAATTTAAGCCAGTCATGGTGGCGTGGCACAAGCCTGTAATCCTATCCATTTGGGAGGCTGAGGTTAGGGACTCCTCATTCAAAAGCAGCACATGCATAAAAATCCTCAAGACTCTACCTCTGCCAGTGACTAGGCACAGTAGCATGCGCTTGTCCAAATCTAAGTAACAGAAAGGAAGGCACAAATCCAGGCTTGCCCCCCCAGCATTGTTGACCCTATCTGGAAAGTACCCAGCAACTAAAGGCTTGGAGGAATGGCTCAAAGGAATTTGAGCAAAGCTCTGAATTCAAACCTAGTACCACCTATAAAATAAGACTTTTCTTTTTTTAACCAAATATGGTGTTCAAACATCAGCTTGAAACTTGGTTACCCACACATTACCTGACTCATGTAATTATAATCTCTCTGTAACATCACCTTTATAATAGCAATAAATTGTTTTTTAAAATACTATATGGAATTGGGGTATGTAGGTTGATACTGTTTTGTTATTTAATTTTCCAGTAGGTAATATTAATGGAAAAACACTCAAGCATAAGCAGCTAAACTAAGTGTTTATTACTGACAAGCATGCATTAATCTTAGCTATATTTTGTGGCTCCCTGTATGCTAAATAAAGCCTTTGTTTTTAAAGTGCTGGCTTTTTGAAGAGGGGTATCCTAAACAACTTAACTCTGAATTGGGCAAAAGAACATTACATTTGAGAAAAACAACTGTTTTGGTTTACAATTAAGCTCGTGATAATCTTTTTAAACTTTAAAAGATAAATAGAAATCTAAAGTTTTCCTGTGACCCTTTGATTTATACTCATATATCTTAAGGCTACAGCTGTATTTTTGTTGGTTTTGGATGTACTAAGGGGAAATTGTTAAAATTAGTGGTCTTCAGAAATAATCTGGCTCTCGGGTGAATTCCTGTGGATCTTCTAATGAAGATGATCTGTTTGCCATTGTAGAGATGAGCTTGCCCAGCAAGTCTCAGTCACCACGCTTCTTTGAGTAACATGCCCAATTATACCTCTATCCCAGCTGTCACCCTTTCCTGATGTCTTCATACACCCGCACAGATCTCAAAAGCACGGAAAGCAAGATGAAGTAACAACTCAAAATTTAGGATAAGGATACAGTTTTTTAGAAATAGCTTGTTGGCTTTACCTTTGGGAATTACTATTTATATTTTTACTAGGACATGTTAGCTTTGAC
Source organism: Dipodomys spectabilis (assembly GCF_019054845.1). Lineage (NCBI taxonomy): Eukaryota > Metazoa > Chordata > Mammalia > Rodentia > Heteromyidae > Dipodomys > Dipodomys spectabilis. The sequence goes on from NW_024870974.1 coordinate 5,860,579, forward strand.
AAGCATCCTGTTGAATGTAAAGTATTTCTTTATGTACTTCTACAAATGGGTTTCAACATGTAAAATAATTTTTTAGTGTTAAGTTTGTCAGAGTGAATAACCAACCACTTGTAAGTTTCTACTAGAGCATTATATTACTTCAGTGATAGTGAAGTTTCTTAGCTTTCCAGTCTCGGTGCTGCTTTATATTTATTAAAATAATACTGCTTTCAAAGCATGAGGTCTCATTTCTCTGCTTTGAGTACCCATGCTATTCCTCCTACTCACAACTATGACAAGTGACTTTAAAGACAAGTCTGGGGAAAAGTAGAAATTTTTTTTCTGTTTAAAATACTGATTTTAAACTTCATTTTTAAAAATAACTTCTTTATTTATAGGTACAACAGAATATCTCGGGAATGGACTCAGAAGTATGCCATGTGATGCTACCTTAAAGTCAGAATAACCTGCATTATAGCTGGAATAAACTTTAAATTACTGTTCCTTTTTTGATTTCTTATCCGGCTGCTCCCCTATCAGACCTCATCTTTTTTTTTTTTTTTTTTTTTTAATTTTATTTTTTGTTTACCTCCCTCCATTCATTCACATGCTCATCTGAGAAGACTTAAGTTCTTCCAGCTTTGGACAATAACTGCTTTTAGAAACTGTAAAGTAGTTACAAGAGAACAGTTGCCCAAGATTCAGAAATTTTTTTAAAAAATGGAGCATGTGTATTATGTGGCCAATATCTTCACTCTTAACTCGGTTATGAGACTAAACCATTCCTCACTGCTCTAACATGCTGAAGAAGCCATCTGAGGGGGAGGGAGATGGATGCTCAGTTGTCACATCAAAGGAAACAACATTCTTGCAGCATCCATTCTTGTTTAAGCCTTCCACTGTTAGAGATTTGAGGTTACATGATATACTTTATGCTCATAACTGATGTGGCTGGAGAATTGGTATTGAATTTATAGCATCAGCAGAACAGAAAATGTGATGTATTTTATGCATGTCGATAAAGGAATGACCTGTTCTTGTTCTACAGAGAATGGAAATTGGAAGTCAAACACCCTTTGTATTCCAAAATAGGGTCTCAAACATTTTGTAATTTTCATTTAAATTGTTAGGAGGCTTGGAGCTATTAGTTAATCTATCTTCCAATACACTGTTTAATATAGCACTGAATAAATGATGCAAGTTGTTAATGGATGAGTGATCAACTAATAGCTCTGCTAGTAATTGATTTATTTTTCTTCAATAAAGTTGCATAAACCAATGAGTTAGCTGCCTGGATTAATCAGTATGGGAAACAATGTTTTGTAAATGGAAAGCTGTTTTTTGTATATACTGATGGGATTTGCTTCATTGTTTGACATCAAATGATGATGTAAAGTTCAGAGAGTGAATATTTTGCCATGTTCAGTTAAAGTGCACAGTCTGTTACAGGTTGACACATTGTTTAACCTGATTTATGCAGAATTAATAAGCTATTCAAATAGTGTAGCTTTAATATGCTGCACATGATACTGGCAGCCCTAGAGTTCATAAATGGACTTGGGACCTAGCAGTTCTGGAACGTGTATGTGGAACTTTTATTTTCCAGGTGCATCCCCTAACTAAAACTTCTCTTTATCATGTACCACTTGATAGCTGGGGGAAAAGTGGGAGTGATAGTGGGTCACAATTTACAAATAAAGTACTGTTGGTGTGGGAGTTGTCATGAGGCTGTGTTGAAGTGACTTAACCATGAGATATTGGGCATCCATGGAAATGGGTTTGTTCAGCCATTTACATTAATGAGCATTTAAATGCAGCAGATACCATTTCAGGTGACTTAACATGAATGAATAAAAGTCAATGCTATTGTATTGGGGTTTTCTTTTTTTTTTTTTTAATTCCCTTGACAAGTGCTATTTGTGCCATTAAACTTCTGTAGTAACAAGGGCATTATCATTCTTTACACTTCCTAATCTTGTAGTTTTACTTTTTTTCCTGGTTTTGACACTCCCATTGCTTTATTTCTTAAAAGTCTTGTATTCAATTTCTAGCATATGTCTCCACGTCCACATTTTCGCACTGCTTACACTTGATGTGCAACTCATTCCTTGTTTGACACAGATGCGGAAAGCTAGAAGTAAATGTTAAAAGTTCAATTGTTTATGAAACGTTTTAATATGTAGTTTGGACATGATTTGTTGACAAGATTTTCTCTAAACCAGAAGTGAAATGCATGCTTTCTGAAGATGTTCTGGCTTTGTTATTTCTGTAAAATACTTTTCATTGGAAATACCAACATAACTAAGTATAACTTTTCCAATGAGTGAATTTTTTCCTTTTTGTTTTTGCTTAAAAATCATGGGTTCTTCAGGGGAGATATCATGCTGTGTTAAACCTTTTGGTTAAAATTATGAATGAGAAACTAGTAACATAGTTGCCCCACAAGGTAAGAAATAACTCTTCTTTGGCTCTGCTTTTAAAATTATTCCTGGGACTCTTTAATTCTCAACAGCTTTAGTAGGCAGTATTTCTTGAAAAGCCAAACAAATAAAATGCACTTTTCACAGAACAGTGAAATCCTAATTGATTTTCAAATGGATGCATTTTTTAACCTTAGGTGATTTAAGGTATTTTCAAAGATGGCTTCCTTAGCCATTAAAATAACAGTGGGTATGTCCAGTTCTCTTTATAAACAGTGTCCAGTTGTCTTTATCTTTGACTTGATGCTTTATATATAACATTTCATATGTTGCTTCTAAGGGAATAAGCCATAGAGGCTTCTCCAGGTTTGAGAGAACAGAAGTTTAAAGTACCTGGAAAACCACCCTTTTTGAATGTATAGACACTGGACATAAGAATCATCTACAATGAAATTTTTGAAATAATTTGCCTTCCCCACCCCACTCAGCAATTTGAAATGGCTAGTGCTAAGTGAGCATTAGCTCATTAAGTTCTGACTTTGGACTGATATTCCCTATACTTTCTAATGCATAAAAGTCCATTTGGCCTGTAAGTGTAAATTTATTTTGTTCTGCCCCTACCACAGGTTTGCAGTGTGATAATCAATTTTTTTTAACTGAGTTTGCTTTCTTGTGTGGGTGTACTCACATTTAATGTAAGTATGAACCACAGTTAACTAGTGGGTCTCAGGGGTAGTGAAACACTCACTTTAATGGTTTAGTTGAAGTATAATTAGGATACTGATCCTGCTGTGTTAAAGATGGGATGTGTGGCTTTAAATTAGTCATGTTTTGTGTCAACAAACTGTTAAATGATGGAAACACTTTAAGTGAAATTGTCTTAAGAGAAACCCAGTGCAAGTAACTAAATGTTTAATAGTGACATCTGCGTAAGACTTGTAATAGCTAAACTTAAGTGAACCTAAAGGAATTGTTACCATTAAAGTCTGTGTTTAAACACACTATGGTCTTACTCATTCCAGATAACATGAAGTACACAATTGAATTTAATAACTTGAGTTGGATTTGGGGTATTTTTCATGGTTTTCAAAAATTTAGTAGGATTTTTCAAAATGAGAGCATCTCTTGGGAAATTCCTTAAAATACAAGTTGTGATAAACCCCAGTTCTAATTAAAATACGAGAGCCCCTTGTATTAATGACGTGTTTTGAGTGGTTCTATATGGTAAAGATAATTTTTTAAGTCTCTTCCAAGCATCCCTTATAGCTACAGCCAGTGATTCTTTGAAGCTAGTTAAAACTGTGGTTACAGAGGACATGTTTTTGTTAACACTGTAAAACAGATTACCTAACAGTATTTTGAATTGTAAGACTAGGTTGATTTCCCCATTGACCCTTGAAATAGTACATAAATCATTTAATTCTGCTATGTATAGTTTAACCAATGGTTAAATATTAAGCAGGTTCAAAGATGTACTTGCTGAGTGTGCTAAATAGTTTGAATAAAGATTTGAACCCATATCTCATTCTGTGTCTCCACATTAGGCAACTTGTTTCCCCCCCCCCCCCCCAATGTAGTGGAAAATGTAAATTATTTAGAATGGGAATTTTTTTAAGACATGACAGTCGGGGGGGGGGGGAATGTAAGGGCTGAAGGTGTGTTCCAGTGGTGTGTGCATGTGGGTACATATGTATGTACATACATTTTTTTCCTGTTAGTGTTTGCCAGTACTGGTTTTAATTTAGGGCCTGTGCTTGCTTGGTATGCTTGCTAGGTCTGTGCCTACACCACTTGAGCCACACCTACATCCTGCACACATGCACTCAAGCACAACAGTCCTGGAGCTTGAATTTAGGGCCTGGATGCTGTTCCTGAGCTTTCCATCAAGGCTGTGGTGCTCTCACTTGAGCCACAGCTCCATTTTAGACTTTTTTACTGGTTAATTGGAAATAGAGTCAGACTTCCTGCCCAGTCTGGTTTCAAACACGCTACAATTCAAGCTACAATTATAGATTGTAGCAATGGGTATCCAGCATTACATGTTGGCTTTTTATTGGATATTTTAGGATAGATTCTCAAGACTTTTCCCCAAGATTGGTCCCAACCTCAAATCCTCAGATTTTGAGGATCTGAGTAGCTAGCTAGATATACAGGACTCCTGGAAAACCACATGTGTAAACGTGCATTTTATAAGCCTCTGCACAGCTTACCTGTGGCATAGGGGTCCAAACTGCCCACTACTGCTAGTCTGAATGCTCTGAAGAGATCTGATGGCACCCAGTGAAGGTCTGCAGTATCAATTGTGATCACCTGCTTCCATACTTAAATGTACAGGGTAGTCTATTACAGCAATTCAAGAATCTGAGCCAGCAAAGTATTTGTTAACTTTGGAGACACCTGCACACCTTTTAAGTTTGTTTTTCTTTGCACCATTTTCTCGCAGCCCTGGGCTGACAGAATTCTTTATACTGGTCATTCTTTTACAGTCAATGATAAATTGCTTCTGCTTAATCCATGTGGTGCTTCTCTCCTGATTGGACCTAAACTATTACAAAGGAAACTAGCAAAAGTTTTTGAAATGGTAACTTTTTTTCTAAAACAAAAGAGACTAAGCTGCAGGCAGATTAAATATACCCATTGAAGTTGAAACGAGAAAATATATACAATACACAAATTTGGCAAAATGGGAAAGCAAGTAGAAAAGTAAAACAAGTAGATTACCTTCAGAGAATAAGGAGGGACTGGGAAGGTGTCTCAGTGGTAGAGTGCTTGCCTTGCATGCATGAGGCTCTGGGTTCAATGCCTCAGCACCACATAAGCAGAAATAGCCCGAAGTGGTGCTGTGGCTCTAGTGGTAGAGTGCTAGCCTTGAGCTGAAGAGCTGACAGGGACAGTTCCCAGGCCCAGAGTTCAGGCCCCACAAACAACAACAACAACAAACAATAGGGAGCTTGACTTGGGAACAGCAATGGAGGCTGGAAGTGTGGCTCAGGTGGTGGAGTGCCAGACAATGGGCAGAAGCTAGCATCAGCAAGTTTGAGTCCCAGTCTTAGATTTAAAAAAAAAAAAAAGCAACAATGGAAACAAGATACTGGACTATTTCCACATCAAAGAAAATATCCTTTAGGAGGCTGGGAAGGTGGCTTAGTAGTAGAGTGCTTGCCTAGCATGCATGAAGCCCTGGGTTTGATTCCTCAGTACCACATACACAGAAAAAGCTGGAAGTGGTGCTGTGGCTCAAGTGGTAGAGAGCTAGCCTTGAGCAAAAGAAGCTCAGGGACAGTGCCCAGGCCCTGAGTTCAAGCCCCAGTACTGGCAAAAAAAAAAAATATATCTCCTTTAGGAATTAATGAAGTAAACTTAACACTGTGTTAGAAAATAATGCAAGATAGTACACAATGTTATTCAAGAAGAGGTAGAAGTGAACATACTTGAGGTGGGGAGGAATTAGAAGCATAAGGAACTTTAGAATAAAAATGTTCTGAATTGGTATGATTACACAAGGATAGAGATTTGCCAAGGTATGCAAATTTGATTTGGACGGAGCCTTTATGAAGAGCATATAATGTTGAACTCTGGGCCTGGGGACTATCCCAGATTAATCTTTAGTTATTAAAAATAATGATTAGCAAGTTAAACAGGCTTATTAAAATGTATAGTTTTGGGGGCTGGAATATAACTAGCTCACTGGTAGAGTGTTTACCTGGCAGGCATGAGCTCTGAATTTGAGTCCTAGCACCAAAAAATGAAGGGAAAAGGGGTAAAAAAAAAAAAAAAGTCTCTTCTTTACAAATTCAACAAATACAGGAGAGATGGGGAAATGGAAGATTACTACACTAGTTGTAGGAAACAGGTATGGAGAGTTCCTATATATTTTTGCACATGTGTATGCCTCCAGAAATTATCCCACACTAGTGATATATTTCTTACAATTGAACCACATTATCAACCGAAGTACATGGTTTTAGTAATAATACTTGGCTTGAAACTACTAGTTGTGTTTTTGAATGTATGGGTGTCCTGATGTTCTACCATTTGTGAAAAGACTTTACCCATGATGTTGCCTTTGCTTGTTAAAAGTTGGTCTACTTCTTGGTTCTGTATTGTTCCACCATGTATTCCTAATCCTGGCCTCATGTGCCTGTGCCATTGCTACCATTCTTTTTATTTATACCGAGGTACCTTATTGCTCCTTTAAAAAAAAAAAAAAAGTAATATCTAGGAAGTACAAGAAAAGTTTTTATTCAGCTTTTACAAAGTCTTCTAATACTTTTCATTTTGTAGACCTGAGAGTCTTCAAGAATATCATTCTAATTTTCCTTTTTAAATAACATTCTTTGCAAGGCAAGTCTATTGGCAAAAAAAAAAAAAATTAAATTGAAAGTCTGCATAACTCCATTTTTTGACAGAGTTGTAGATAGGTATAGTTCCCCCCCCCAACACTTTAAATAGTTCACACCATATCTCAAACTCAGATTTCTTTTTCTCAGCTATGTTTCAGCTACTGATGAGTCCTTAAAAGGCATTCTTCAATTCTGTTTCAAAACTCTTGATCTCTAGCATTTCCATCTTTCATCTGTTTTTGCAGATGCCCTGTATTTCCCATCATATCTAGTACTGTATGAACCAAGCAGTAGAAAGTTCCTGGTGTGATCATTTCAATGTTCCTGTCATATGTGAGTATAGCTGGGGTACTTTGCTCTGTAATTGCTCTCTTACTTTACCATGTAATTTGTTGTTGAAAACCACATCTGATATACTAAGTGAAAAGGAATTGCAGTAAGTAGGCCTTTCAGAATGTGGTAAGAAGGTATGGAGACAAGGAAGCACTTTTCTGAACAAAAAACAGTGATTTTTAGTGAGCTCCTGTTGCCGGTCTAGGGACTTTACAGTGCCTTTTAGGTGTTATTTCAACACCTCAGATGGGTAAAATGGATTTGGGCATTTCCCTTCTCCCAGGTTGGTCAGCCTCAGTATGTTTGGCCTTGATAATAATTTCTTCTGAGTTCAAGTCTTGTTAACAAAATCACTGGCACAACAAAATTACAGACACATTCAAAATAGATTATTGCCCCTCTCTTACAAGAAGTATAGAGAAAGCCAGGTGCTGGTGCTTCACACTTGTAATCCTATACAGAACGTTGGAATCTGAAGATCACGGCTTGAAGCCAGCCCAAGCAGAAAAGTCGTGAGACTCATCACCAGTTAACCGGCAAAGAGAAGTCGAGATGTGGATGAAGTGATAGAGCACCAGTGAGAGCTTGAGGCCCTGATTTCAAGCTGTAGGACCCAGTGTGTGCGCGTGCACACGCGTGTGTGCATACACACACACACACACACACACACACTGCAAAGATTTTTCTCTTTAAAAAAAAAAAAAACCTCCTGAAGGCAAATTTTTCAGCTACTCTGTACTGATCCTATTATATTCTAGGTTTTCCAACTATATTCTGGTGCCCAGAAAATTCAGCTGGGAGGGGAGGTCTACCCAGCTAAGCAGTGGATACCTGTTTATCTCTCAAGTTTAGGGGTCAGTGGGTTGCCCTGTGGCCTCATTTCTCTGACAGGTCTAAAAATTGTTGGTTTTGTTTGCTATCTTTTAGTTATTAATTAATTAATTAATTTATGATGGAGGATGACTTCCAAGTTTTTTACATTCTAGATCAGAAACAAGCAACCTATTAATTCTTTGACCTATAGGTTTTTATAGATATGTTTGTAACATTACAAGTGAATGGTATTTAGGTAGAAAGAGAAATATCTTTTTATTATATATGGTCAGAGAATGACATTTCTTTCTTCTTTGGAGTTTGTTGATATTTTCTCTGTGGCTTTTTTTTTTTCAATGTTGTGAAGGTGAAATGAGGTCGATAGGCCTGTTAGATATAAAAGTTTTAATTATATGGCCCATACCTCATGTTCTGTGGCTGAAACCCAATCACTGCTCCTCACCCTTCCAGCCCCTACCCCACCAGCCAGGTGACCTGGGAATGCGGGCAGTCACAAAACTAAAATACAAATTTTATTTTCCATTTGCATCATGGAGAGCTCGTCTTAGGTTATCATAACTATTGCTATAGAAGAAACAGGCACAGTTCTCCTGAGAGTTAAAGGAATACCAAATGCATCTCTTTTTTTTTTTTTTTGTCAGTTGTGGGGCTTGAACTCTGTCCCTCAGCTCTTCAGATCAAGGCTAGCTATCTACCACTTGAGCCACAGCACCACTTCCGGCCTTTTCTGCTTATATGGTGCTGAGAAATCCAACCTAGAGCCTCATGCATGCAAGGTAAGCACTCTACCACTGAGCCACCTTCCCAGGCCACCAAATACATCTTGTTTTACAACCACTTTACTGTACCTACCTTCCTCAGTTATACATGTGTTTGGCCTCTTTTCCTCTCAATGATATTTCACTTCAACCTCACATTTTATTTTTCCCATTCTTGGGTTTTAACAAGTCCAATTCTGACATGCATTGGTAATCTTAGCTACTCAGGAAGCTGAGATCTGAGGATTGAGGTTCAAAGCCAGCCCAGGCAGGAAAGTTGGTGAGACTCTTACCTCCAACCAACTGGAGGGATACTGTGGCTCAAAGTGAGAGAGCTCAGGGACAGCACCCAAGCCCCATGACTGACCAAAAAAGTCCAGTTCAGCCAGGCACCAGTGTCTCATGCCTATAGCTCTAGCTACTCAGGCGGTTGAGATCTGAAGATTACAGTTCAAAGCCAACCAAAAAGTCTGCAAGACTCTCATCTCCAATGAACCACTAAAACGCCAGAAGTAGAAATATGGTTCAAGTGGTAGAGCCCATCAGCCATCAGCAAAATTGCAGAGACAGTGCCCAGCTCCTGAATTCAAGCCCAACACCAACATGCACACAAAAGTCCAGTTCAATGTATAATTAATTTTAGCTTCTCCAACCACACAGATCATGATCAACTTGATAGTTGCGTAATACAATGGAGAAGGGAGTGGCCATCTCTTTTTATACCCCTTCCTGCTTTTCCACAGCCCTCTTACTCCAATGCTTCTGGTGTTCTTTCCTTCCCAGATTATCACACTTAACAAGGAATGGTGGGAGTCTTTTGGATTGCTAGATGTCTTCGTTTTGGGACATATGCCTAGGTCTTCTGACTGATTTCATGGATTGTCTTGGGCAGGGCCCTATTTTACTAGTTTAAGCCTAATGACCTTCCACAGAGTTGGTTTACATAAAAGTCATGCAACCTCAACACACAAAGTTCTAGTGATAGGCAGAGTTTCAACTACCTCTTCTTGCTCTAGTATTTGTCTGCCTCTTAGTGAGACTTTGAGGGCAGTTCTTACATTCCATTCTCCCCAATTTGGAGATGAGGGAAATAAAGAACATATCCACTCAACATGTGATTACACTTCATTTCCCTTTCTTTATTGCTTTTGTAATCGACTTGTGGGATTAGAACATCCTTGGCCCTGGAGCCCCATGATGTTCAATCAGTTTGACAACTTTATATATTCAGAGATGAAGGAGACATTTATCGTTGCATGGCAAAGGACCAAAATGTCGCTCTTGACGCTGGTCAGAATACCTTACTACATATACTCATTATGCCTCACTTTGCTCCTGGCGGGAGTGGGGGTGGGGTGGAGGGGTGTCTTCTGACTTAAACCCAAGATTGTCATTTGCACTAAATAATTCACAGTTTGTAAAATATTAAATGATATGATCAAATTGTAATCTGTAACTATAATACGTGTGTGTGTGTGTGTGTGTAGACTCTGGGCCTAGATTTTTCCTTAGCTCTTTTACTCAAGACAGGTGCTTTGCTTTTTGGACCACACCTGCAACACAGCTCAACTTCTGGTTTTCTGGGGATTAATTGGAGATAAGAGTCTCACAGCCTTTCCTGCCCGGGGTTGGCTTCGAACCGCAATCCTCAGATCTCAGCCTCCTGAGTGGCTAGGATGACAGGCGTGAGCCACCAGCGTCCCGCGATCTTGTTTATTCTTTACGGGGCGGTCTGTGCGGGGCACGTCGGGGGCACCCGCAGATCACTGCTGCGCGCGCGCAGGGTGTGGACGGGGACCGAGGCGGGGTGCTGCCTCCCCGCTTCGGTTCTCTGCGGGGTCCGGAGGTGGGGGGGAGGAGCCGCTCGGCGTGTCCCTGACCTCGGATGGACTCCGTGGCCCTCCCCACGGTGGATGGAGAAATCCGCGGAGCCTGGCGGACGGGCGGGACGGGGGGGGGGGGGGGGGGGGAGGGGCGTGGGGCCGGCGCTCAGCTGACCCGGGGGGCTGGCCCAGGTCCCGAGGGAGGGCGGGTCCCGGGGTTCCGGGGCGGGGACAGCCAAAGCCAGCGCTGCCCGGCGGAGGACGCGTGGCTTTGGTCGAGTGGTGTGTGTTGGGGGCGTCTCCGCAGCGTGGGCTCCCGAGATGCGAATGCACCTGCTCGTGCTGCTGGCCGTGGGCCCCGCGGGCTGGGCGGCCGCGACGAGCAGCCTCAGCTTGCGCGGAGACTGGCGGCTGCGCAGCGGGAACGGCTCGCTGCAGCTGCCCGGCGCGGTCCCGGGCTGCGTGCACAGCGCCTTGATCCAGCAGGGCCTGATCCAGGTACGAGGCGCGGCCCGCGCGGCCCCCCGCGCCCCTCCCGCTCCCCTTTCCGCGGTGCTGGAGCCCCAGGACCGCCCGGCAATCCCCAAACTCCGGCCCTTGCTCGTGGGTTTGGCGCCAACTTCCCCTCACATCTGGTGATCTGGGGGGGGGGGGGGGAGCCCAGCTAGAGGGGTACAGGCTGGATGGAGAGACATCGACCCAAGCTGGGGACCCCAGTCACTCAGGAAGGAGGAAGTTGAGAGAGAGAACGCCGTGGTCGCTATTAAAAGAAAAAAAGAACATGTACATAACTAATTATTTCCTCCTAAAAGATACCTGCCGTGGCAGCAAGTCTGTCAAACCACAAAACCAAGCCTAAAGATACATTGTCATGCACACTGGGGATGGCAGTTAACGACTTAGTTATCACCCATGGAGAATTTTCTCTGACAGTGTGAGCTGGAAAGAAACATTAAAGAGAATTAAAACAAGGAAAGTTAACCTGGACGCTTGCTGGAGACAGTAATCTTTAGTAAAGTCAGTTTGCGCTACCCCACGTCACGTCTCAGGGTTTTCTTTTTTCTTTCCTTTCCTTTTCTTTTCTTCTCTTTTCTTTTCTTTTTTTCTTTTGCAATTGCAACGTTTAGTGGAGTCCTGATGGGAGCAGAGGAGGAGACTGGCAAGATTAAAAATTGGAATTGTCAGTGTTAGCACAAACTTTAAATATTAGGATTGGCTGTGTGCTAGGTTAGAATCCAGGGCCTATACCAATAAGCTGTTCACCCAGCCCTAAGCCTAAATACTTTTTTTCTTTTTAAAGATAAATTTAATGTGTTTCTATACTGAAATGTCCTATAGGATTAAGTTGAACGAACTAGATCACTAGATACCAATAAAATTAATTCTTAGCACATGAAGGAAAGCAAGTTATCAATCAAATACTGTGTAATACCATCACAATCAATTCTCAAAATATAGCAAAAATGAAAAAAATGTTGAGTCGCCTAGGTATGTGCTCTATTATTTTCTGTATTTCTGAATTTGTACTGTATATTGCAAACTTTTTCTTTTTTGTAAATCCTAATTTGTTTTAAAAACATTAATTTTGGTTCAGGTTCTGGGGATTGAACTCGGGGGCTTTTGCTTTCGCTTGACTTTTTCAGTTTAAGACTTGAGCCAGAGCACCACTTCTGGCTTTTTGCAGGTTAATTGGAAGTGAATCCTACAGACTTCAGCACAGGCTGGTTTTGAACTGACTTCTCAGTTCTCAGCCTTCTGAATAGCTAGGATTACAAGCCCCGAGTGATAGGCCTAAATTATTTTTATTTTTTTGTTGGTTGTGGGGCTTGAACTCTGGGCCTGGGCGCTGTCCCTCAGCTCTTCAGCTCAAGAGTAGCGCTCTACCATTTGAGCCACAGCACCAATTCTGGTTTTCTGGTGGTTCATTGGAGATAAGAGTCTCACAGACTTTCCTGCCTGGCCTGGCTTTGAACCTCGATCCTTAGATCTCAGCCTCCAGAGTAGCTAGGATTACAGGCCTGAGCCACTGGCACCTGGCATCTAAATCACTTTTTAAGGCTGAGATATAAGTAAGTGTAGTTGCGCCCGGAGGTGGAGGGGGCGGGGGAGGTTCCAAGCCTCAGTATACACATAGCTTGAGGACCTATTTCCTGTCTGCAGCCTGTGCACAGAGTTTTGCAAACAGACTTGCTTCTTCCTTTATCTTTCTTCCATTTTTCTCCACCTGGGCTTCACACCTGCTGTGTTATCATTGTCTCCCATCTTCTTTTTGCTGGGAGACAATGTACCAGAACACCACGCACTCCTGGGCTGCACTTGTCCTCAATGCTCATAACAGCTCAACAGAGCAGGAGTGGATGAGATTGGAGCCTGGAGAAGTTAGAGTGCATGCCCAAGACCCTACAGCAACTTAGTTGACAGGCCATTGCAACCCAGATGGCCTTGACTCCATAGCCTGGATTCTGGCCTGTGCTAGGCTTAGTCATGGTGTCTTGGAAAGCCTTGTGTCTGTGAAACATTATGATCCACCATCAAGATTATCTCAGTTTAATTTAACCACAAGTTATCAACCAGGGTTATGCAAAATTTCCTATCCGGTATTCAGGAGTTGGTTTCTTCTCTTTTTGTCAAAGTGTGTACAGAAAGAAAGAGAAGGTTATAACTGACAGTGAGCACTGTCCTATGTATATGTTTGGGTAAGCAATCTCAAATGTAAGTGCTTTATGTTCAGTTAACCAGCTACCTGTGACATAGACCGTGAGCTGCCCTTGGTGCCCCGAGGCTTCACTTGGGCCTGGTTGGAGGAAGCCTGGTTTGTTTTTCCTAGTCCCTGTGTGCCTCATTTTACTTCTTGAATTAAGCCAATGAGAAACAATGACTGCAGCAAATCAGATTGTTGCCTAGAGTTACTTATCAAGAAAGAATATAGGTCACGAGTCACTCTACCACTCGAGCGACAGCTCCATTTTGGCTTTTTCTGCAATTAATTGAAGATGAAAGTCTCACAGACTTTCCTGTCCAGGCTAGGTTTGAACCGTGATCCTCAGATCCCAGCCTCCTGAGTAGGTTTGATTACAGATGTGAGCCACTAGTGCCCAGCTGGTTTCTTCCTTTTTAAATTTAGTTAATTAATTTGTGTTCATATCATGAAATAAGTTAATTGGATATGAAAGTCTTACAGACTTTCCTGCCCAGTCTGACTTTGAACTGAGATCCTCAAATCTCACGCTCTTGAGTAGCTGGGATTACAGGTGTGAGCCACAAGTGCCTGGCTCCTTTTCCCCTTCTTTTGTTACAGGACTGGCACTTAAACTCAGGTCCTTGTATTGTCACTTGTCTCTTCTACTCAAGGCTGTCTACCACTTGAGCCATACCTCCACTTCTGGCTTTTGGCTGGTTCATTGGAGATAAGGGTCTCACAGACTTTTCTGCATGAGCTAGCTTCCAACGGTGATACTCAGCTCTGTCTCCTGGGTAGATAGGATTACAGGCAGGAGCCACCAGCATCCAGTGATCAGTTACCTTTTAGAAGGTCACTGCCAAGTGTGAAGATGAGGGCACAGGAGAGTAGAAGCATAGATCGCTGGGGAAGGACCATCACAGTTCTATTGTCTGGGGCTGAAGCAGTGAAGTTGTGAGAATGGTTATGAGAACACGTGTTAAATGCAGAAACAATAGGAATTATTTCGTTGCATGTGTTGATAGATTTCATGTGGCAAGTAAGAGGAAGAGGAAGCTAGGTAAAGAAGGAGTTTTGACTTGAGACGATGATCAAATGGAATTTGCGTTTACTGAGAGGCTCTGTGACCCGCCTCGGCTGTTTCGCAGGTGACTATCTCTGTTTTCTGTACAGAATCCCTAATGTCTTCCCATTCTTCAAGGCTGAATAATCAAAGCCTGTAAAACAGAGCAACAACTGACTGGTGAGCAAGAGGAAAGGCATGCAGATATTGTGTGTGTGTGTGTGTGTGTGTGTGTGTGTGTGTGTTGCGTTGCTCATCCCGAGTCTTGAACTCAGGGCCTGGGCATTGTCCTTGAGCTCCTTTTGCTCAAGGTTAGTGCTCTACCACTTGATCCATACCTCCATTTCTGGCTTTTTCTGTGATTTAATTGGAGGTAAGAGTCTCACAGACTTTCCTGCTCAGGCGGGCTTTGAACCATGATCTTCAGATCTCAGCCTCCCTGAGTAGCTAGGATTACAGGTGCGAGCCACCGGCGCCCAGCTGCTCAGCGCACCTTGATCAGAGTCACCTGCTCCATCAGTTTCCTCCAACCGACTTCTCCCCACACGAGTCACCTCAAGTTTCCCACTTCCTAGCTCCTGGAAGAAGTAGAAGAGGTCCGTCTCACTAAGTAGTCTGCTTATCTTGGATAAGTAGGGGTAATTAATGGAATCCAGAAGCTCCCTGACAATTATACATGATAATCATGCTGTTTGTAAGTTCTGATGACCCATGATTTGTTGATGTGTGGTAAGAAGGGTAAATGTAAGTTATAAATATCAGCAGGAGGGTTGCACCCGTGACACACTTGTCTCCAGCTGCTTACTCAGTCAGTAGCTCTGATGCTGTCACTGTGGACAGGGTTTGTGACATGTCACAAGTGTTGGCTAATGAGCAAGTGTGTGATCGCTCAGCTGGATCTCCTGGGTCTGAGTCACTGCTTCAGCATTATTTAAATAGCCATATGAACTTTGCCCCTGAACTCTGTTGGTAAATGGGAACAATAACAACTTCCAGTGGGGTCACATCCCCGCATCCAGGTCCAATGGGATCATTTCCTTGTTGTCCTAGAGGAGAGCATATGTAGCGGGGGGCCATCACTGGGATGCAGCTGGACTTAGCGGTGGGACTTTGGGAAACCCATTTCTCCTTTTGGGGTTTCTTCCTTCCGTCTTCTCTTTTCTTTTCTTCTTCTTTTTTCTTTTCTTTTTTTTTCTTTCTTTTTTTTTTTGTTGCTGGTCCTGGTTCTTGAACTCTTTTGCTCAAGGCTAGCACTCTATCACTTGAGCCACAGCTCCATTTTTGGCTTTTTCTGCAATTAATTGAAGATGAAAGTCTCACAGGCTAGGTTTGAACCGTGGTCCTCAGATCCCAGCCTCCTGAGTAGGTTTGATTACAGATGTGAGCCACTAGTGCCCAGCTGGTTTCTTCCTTTTTAAATTTAGTTAATTAATTTGTGCTGGTACTGAGGGTTTGAACTTAAGGCCTGAGCACTCTCATTTTTTTTTTTTTTTTTTTGCTCAAGGCTGGTGCTCTACTACTTGAGCCACACCTCTACTTCTGGCTTTTTGGTGGTTAACAAAAGATAAGAGTCTTGTGGACTCTCTTGACCCAGCTGGTTTTAAACCACAATCCTCAGATTTCAGTCTCCAGAGTAGCAAGGATTATAGGCATGACTACTGGTTAGTACCATTTTAAAATGGTACTAACTGTTCATGTTTGAAGATCAGACTGTAGCTGCCAACTCTATGGTAGCTGATACATTCTAAAATGTGTCAATAAATGATATGTTAATTTTGTAACATATTCAGCTGGACCAGAATCTTCTATTTTCACAAAAATGCTTGTCTCTTTGGGGGTTCTGCCTGCATCCTTAAGTTTGTTTGATGATGTGGCACTGAGCATGAATGTCTTCATTTTGGCTGGGTCTGGCCTGTTGGGGTTTAGTCTGTAAACATCCAGAATAGCATCTATTTGGAGTCATGCAGTATGAAGCTTTCAGAATTCTTTGAATTAGAGGGGGAAAAATTAAGCTGTAAATTTTGTTTGTGTAGAGAAAATATACACAGGGTGATTGCCTCCTGCAGCTCAGTCAGCATCTGCCGGCAAGTAGGGAGGGTGGGCGTGACAAGACTGAGCTCTGCCAGTCAGATGGTGAGACCCCCCCCCTCCCCCATTGGCCTGTAGAGGTATGGGGGCGTGGCCCTCACACTTCCCCCCTGTGGTATATTTAACTCTCTTGGACTATGTCCACAGTGTAGAGTTATAAATAGGCTGAGCAGAGACGCTTGGTTGGTCAAACTAACAATCAAAGCAGTGTCCTTAAATATTTATTTCGTGTTTATTCACTGGTGAGGCCAAATTCTGCATATGGGAAGACCAGAAACGGAGACAAGTTAGCTGGGCCTGCTACACACCATTTAACAGATCAAAACCTTATCGTTAACCAGAACTTGAAATCAATTTGATGATTATCTGTTGTTAGTAAATCTCATCAATTACTTCCTTTCTGGGTAACTTATTAAAGTATTTCTTCCCATTAGGATCCATGTATTTTTCTTTTTTCTACCACTTGAGCCACAGTTCCACTTCTGGCTTTTTGGTGGTTCATTGGAAATAAGAGTCTCAGGGACATTGCTGTCCAGGCTGGACTTTGAATGGGACTCTCAGATCTCAGCCTCCTGAGTATCTAAGATTACAGGTTTGAACCATTGGTACTTGGCTTTTTTTTTTTTTTTTGTATCTATATTGGGACCTGGTGCTCTTATTTGTTTGTTTGTTTTTATTTTTCAATCAGGACTGGCACTCTACAGCTTGAGCAGCACCTCCACTTTCAGTATATTCTTCTCCATCATGATACAAGCTAGTGGTTGTAGTGCATCTTATGGGCTGGTGTCCAAACAGTTGCCCCACTGGCCACTGCTAGCCTAATGTGGTCATCCAGCTCTTCCCTGTGTAGAATGTAGATGAAGTTGGCTTTTTCCTTTGTCCTTCTGGAGTTACAGTCCCTAAGGACATGGCTTTTGGCCCTGTCCCTGATGGTGGAAGAAGCTCCTTCTTGCACCATTTTCCTCTCTGTAGCTGTGGTGACATTTACAGAGAAACTGCCTTCCATTCTGCCTCTTGGCTGAACGCTGTAGGGTAGAAAAGGGTCAGGAGAAGGAAAATCCAGGGTATTGAGAGGGACCACTGAGGGCACTCAAATGTAGTGTAAGTGACTCACAGGAGGTCTGGCTTCTAAGGCAAGGGGGTGACTGACATTCTCAATAGAGGGTTGGGTACCAGCCATGGCTTTTGGTCTATTGAACCCTGCCATTGCATCTCAAAAGCAGCCATGAGTGGTACTTAAGGGAATGGGCATGGCTGAGCTCCAGTATGACTCTTATTTATGAGCCAGGGCCATTCTTGACTCATTGGCCACACAAACAGGCAGTCAGCTGCATTGGTGAGCTGTATTTGGGTCTGTGGGCCTCAGATTGCTGGCCGGGTATGGGTAATCACGGAAACCTGAAGTTTGTAAGATTTGTGAGAAAAACAGTCTTTTCTACCAAAGTGAGTCATCATCTTAAAGGTCTAAAGTTAGGGCTCTTCTGGATTCTTCTTGGCAAAACTTGACTGCCCTAACTGTAAATGTTTGTCCCTCCTCTGGTTCAAAATCAAGTGTCAGCCAATCGTGAAGATTGTAACCTTGATACTCTGGCCAGTAGGAATGAAGGGGAGGGCCTTTAGGGTTAGGTTTAAACAGGAACTGACCTTGCTTTCCTCATGTTGTCTGTTACCTCTACAGAGGTGCACTTGTACCCTTCGGCAGAAGTACAGATTTGCCTTGCTCAGAGTGCTCTTTGTTTCTGTGTTCTGGGTGGCAACCCTCTTGCCGTTTTGGGGAGCTCTTTTTTTTTTTTTTTCTAACAGATTCATTGATTCTCTGTGGAGATCCTTGGTGTGCCCACTCAGTAAAACCACGTGGAAAATAACTCTGGAAGTGTAACTGACTTCAAGGAGTGAATGTTTTTGTGGACCTATGAGAAAAACCAGAACAGCCACTCAATCTGTGCACATATTCTTTGATAATGCATCCATATTATTTATATCTCAGAATTCCTTCATTTTAAGTATTTATTGGAATTCATCCCCTCTATTGTCAATTTTTGTTGTTGTTTTACAGTGTTGGGAGTCAAACCCAGGTTTTCACGTGTGAGACAAGCACTTTGCCCCACCTCTACCCACTTTTTTTGTGTTAACTGACCTGTATATTTATGAGTCAGAGTTCATTCTTTTTTTTTTTCTTTTTTGTCAGTCATGGGGCCTGAACTCTGGGCCTGGGCGCTGTCCCTCAGCTCTTCAGCTCAAAGCTAGCACTCTACCACTTGGGCCCCAGTGCCACTTCTGGCTTTTTCTGCTTCTGTGGTGCTGAGGAATCGAACCCAGGGCCTCATGCATGTGAGGCAAACACTCTTACCACTGAGCCACCTTCTCAGCCCTGTGAGTTCGTTCATTTTTAGGTGATCAATAGCTATAGTAATTTTTTAAGTTATACTGTTGTATGAAGTTGTATAAAGGACTTACCTACCACTCAACAAATCAATAGGAATATAATATATCTTGATCGATGTCACCCCTTTCATCACTCAGTAATTTAATGATTTATGTTTGCATGTTTATCTTTACCTACCATACTTTTTATTTTATATCAACAGGATCCTTACTACAGATTTAATGACCTTAACTACAGATGGATTTCCTTAGATAACTGGGTGTATAGCAAGGAATTTAAAATTCCTTTTAATACTAGGTATGTATGTGTTTGTATATACCGTACTTACTATTATTTGAACATTTCTTTTATTGTTGTTTGCAGTATATATCAGAGAGTTGAGTTGGGTGAAAGCATGTATTGTAAAGGAGAATGCATGATGGATGTTTCGTTCCATGTGTAAAGATGGTGGCACTGGTCAGTAGTCATGAACTGGTCCTTAGGGAATTATTTTTCCAGTAGTTATACTGGAGTCACTTTGATCCAGTCAGGTCTCCCCTATAATTTTCTTTCTTTGCTGTTTTTCCTCCCCCAGTAACCAAGAGAGAGTACATATTTATAGTGCTGTTAGTAAGATCAGAGACATCATTTGTCTCGTGTGGTGCTAACCAGCCGTTGACTGGGATCTTGCACTTCATGAGACCATGAGGAGAAGTGTATGCATTGCTTTCAGTAATGTTCTCTGCCATTATAAACAAGTATGTCTATATAAAACAGAATGTAGCCCAAGGATATTCATCACCATTGTTACTAACTTCAAAAATTCTTCTATTTTGGGTCGGGAATGTGGCTTAGTGGTGGAGGGCTTGCCTAGCTTGCATGAAGCCCTGAGTTCTATTCCTCAGTAGCACATAAACAGAAAAAGCCCAAAGTGGTGCTGTGGGTCAAGTGGTAGAGTGCTAGCCTTGAGCAAAAGAAACTCAGGGACATTGCCCAGGCCCTGAGTTCAAGCCCCAGGACTGGCAAAAAAAAAATCCTCGTGTATGTGTGTGTGTGTGTGTGTGTGTGTGTACTAGTACAGGGATTTGAACTCAAGGCCAGAGCACTGTCCCTTACCTTTTTCTCTTAAGGCTGATGCTCTACTAGTTGGACCATAGGTCTAGTTCTGTTTCTGTTTGTTTGTTTCTTTGTTAGTTGTTTTTTAAAATACGTTTTTGGTTTTGTTGTTTTTTTTTATATGTTTTTGGCTAATTGGAGATGAAAGTCTCGTGGACTTTCCTGCCTGGGCTGACTTTGCACGTTGATTTTCAGATCTCAACCTTCTAAGTAGCTAAGATTATAGGCATGAGCCACCGGCACCCTGTTCCCTCTCAAACTGCATCGTGTCCCAGTAGTCTCAGTGTTTCTCTTCCTGCCATACCATGAATCAGTCTAAAGTGTCTTGGGCTCATCATGTCTTCTCATTGTCTCTCTGTGTTCAGTTATTTCTCTTGCTTGGGCCCCTCTCTCCTCATTTTCAAGTTTCCAGCTGTGCCTAGAAGGTAAGAGTGCACCTAGCAACAGAGTTAATTCAATCTCTCCCTAAGCCTAACCTTTTCATTTCCAATCTGTCGTATGTACAAACTCTAGGCTCAGGGTCCCCAGATGTGGATGGTGCCATGACATGTTGTGCCCCCAAATGGAGAGTGTCTGTCATTCTTTGTCTCAGCAAATGAAGTTCTACCTTTGGAGAGTTAGCTTCCCTTTAACGGGGCCTACATGTCCCCCCAAGCCCACCTCTATACTTTGTGGGGGATTCTCCCCCTCTCCCTGGGGCTCCCACCCCAAATTGTGTATTTCAAACAAGTCTTTCACTTCAAGTAATTGAGCAATTAATGTTCTTTGCACTTTTTCTCTGTGAGTTTTCCCCTCCCCCCTTCTCTCTTTCTCTTCCTCTGTGCACATGCACTAGTTCTGAGTCTTGAACTCAGGGCCTGTGTGCTGTCCCTCAGCCTTTTGTGTTCAAGGCTGGTCCTCTACTGCTTGAGCCACACCTCCACTTCTGGTGATTAATTGGAGAGAAAAGTTGTAGACTCTGCTTCCCAGGATTCACTTCAAACTATGATCCACAGATTTAAGCTTCCTGAATAGCTAAAATTATAGGCATGTGCTAACAGGACCCAGTTTTCTGGCTTTTTTTTTTTTTTTTTTTTTGGGTCCGGTCATGGGGCCTGAACTCTGGGCCTGGGCACTGTCCCTCAGCTCTTCAGATCAAGGCTAGCGCTCTACCACTTGAGCCACAGCGCCACTTTCGGCTTTTTTCTTTTTTTTTGCTTATGTGGTGCTGAGGAATCGAACCCAGGGCGTGCAAGGCAAGCACTCTACCACTGAGCCACCTTCCCTGCCCATGGCTTTTTTTTTTTTAAAGCAAAGGAAAATGTTATTGGGATATAATTCACATAAAACATGTCACTTGTTTAATGTAAGATCCGGTGGTTTTAGTATATTCACAGAGTTGTGCAACAAGCACCATATTCTATTTTAGAACATTTTTCTTATCTTCAAAAGAAAGCTGTGTCCATTAGCAGTTATTGTTCCTCTCTGTCCTTCTCCCAGCCATAGGCAAGCACTAACTGGCTTTCTGTCTCTGGATTTGCCTGGTCTTCAAACTTCACCTGCACTGCATTGTGTAAGCATGTATATTTTGCCCAGTAATCCTATCTGCTCAAGAGGCTGAGATCTGAGAATCACAGTTCAAACCCAGCCTGGGAAGGAAAGTCCATGAGACTCTTATCTCCAACTAACTACCAGAAAACTAGAAAGGGAGCTGTGGCTGTTGGCCCATAGTTGTGGTAAAGTTGTAGCCTTGAGCAAAAAAAGCTCAAGGACAGCACCCAGGCCCTGAGGTTGAGCCCCATGATTGACCAGAAGAAAAAAAAAAGGACAGTTTCTGTGAAGTATTTATTTCTTTAGTTCTTAACTAATTGCAAAAGCACTTTTCTAGCTAATATTTTATATATCTTGTTTTAACTTTCTCTCTTTTTCTTTTCAGCAAATGGCAAAAAGTAAATTTGATTTTTGAAGGGATTGACACAGTTGCCGAAATCCTATTTAACAATGTGACTATTGGAAAAACAGACAACATGTTCCGTAGATACGTAAGTAGACAATGATGCCAGGTTCTAGTGTCTTGATGCCTGCTTGTGCTCCCATGAGCAGCGAGGGTGAGGGTAAGTGCATAGTTGGCCTGCAGTTAGCATAGCCCCAGGGTGAGTTGCAGTTGCTTTCCCAGCCCTGGCTGCCGAAGGGAGGAAGCATTGCAGATCCCTCGGGCTGTTGGGAGGCTGTGGGGCATGAATGGGGGTGAGACTGCTGACAGGTTCTTGGCACCTAGGAAGTGTCTGACCTTGCTGCTCATGTCTGTGTAGTCTGGCCATCCAGTCCCAAAGGAAATGACAACTGACAAATGATTGAAAAGTATTTCTTTCTGGAATAATTTCATTTAGATTGTGTACTTATCTTCCTTCCTTCCTTCCTTCCTTCCTTCCTTCCTTCCTTCCTTCCTTCCTTCCTTCCTTCCTTCCTTCCTTCGTTTCTCTCTTTCTTTCTTTCTTCCTTTCTTTCTTTCTTTCTTTCTTTCTTTCTTTCTTTCTTTCTTTCTTTCTTTCTTTCTTTCTTTCTTTCTTTCTTTCTTTCTTTCTTTCTTTCTTTCTTTCTTTCTTTCTTTCTTTCTTTGTCAGTTGTGGGACTTGAATGTAGGACCTGGACACTGTCCCTTTATACTCAAGGTTAGCACTCTACCACTTGAGCCCCAGCTCCACCTCTGGTTTTCTGGTGGTTAACTGGAGATAAGAGTCTCACAGTCTTTCCTGTCCTGGCTGGCTTCCAACTGTGATCTTCAGCTTTCAGCCTCCTGAATAGCAAGGATTTCAGGTGTGAACCACCTGGAACCATTTCTTGTTCCTCTCTCCCTTCTCTCTCCTCCCTCCTTTCCTCCTTCCTTTCTTCTTTCCTTTCCTTTCCTTCTTCCTTTTGTCTTTCTTTTCCTTCTTCCTTTCGTCTTTCTTTTCCTTCTTCCTTCTTCTCTTCCTTCTTTCCTTTCCCCCCTCTTCCTCTCTCTCTCCCTTCCTCTTTCCCTCCTTCCTTCCTTTTTCCTTCTTTCCTTCCCTTTCCTTTCTCCCTCCTCCCTTCTCTCCTTCCTTCTCTCCCTGCTTCTTTCCTTCTTTCCTTCCCTCCCTCCTTCCTCTCTTCCTTCTTTCCTTCCTCTCTCTTCCCCTCCCTCCCTTCTTCCCTTCCGTCCTCTTTTCTCCCTTCCTCCCCCCTCCTCCGTCCTTCCTCCTTCCTTCCTGTCTTCTTTCTTTCCTTCCCTTTCCTTCCTTCCTATTCCTTTCTTATCTCTCTATCTCCTTCTCTCCTTTCCCTCCCTCCCTCCCTCTCTCCCCCTCTTTCTTTTTTTTGCTCTCCCTCTTTCTTTACTTTCTTCTCTTCCCTCTCTTCCCTCCTTCCTCTTTCCTCTCTCCCCCCTCTTCTTACTATTTCCCTCTCTCCCTTTCTCTCGCTCTCCTTCCCCTCTCCTTCCCTTTCTCTCTCCATTTCCCTCCCCCAACCTTGTGACAGGGTCTTGCTCTGTAGCCCAGGCTGGTTTAGGTGAAGAGTTCATTATATTTCAAGTGACCAATAGTGATTACGAGTAATTTATTTTTTGATGTATGCTTGCATATTTAGCTACTTACCAGTCTCAAACTCATGCTCATCAGCCTTCTGCTTTGGCTTTACAGGTTCTGGAGTTACTGACAAGCCCCATCATGTCTAGCAAGGGTACATTTTTTTTTACAACAAAAATAACTTATGACTTAGAAATGCATGCTAGGCATTCCTGAGAGTCAGGTTGTCATGAAGTGTCTAGAGACTTTTGACAGTTCAAGGCCACGTGCACATAGCCAAAGCGGACATTCCAGGACTAAAGATATTTTCTGCTCTGTTTCCCTGGGGCCATTATTCTGTCAGTAAAAATAGAAGGAGGAACCTAGAAATCTGGGTTTGGATGCATGGAGACATCTAGATATAACTACAAGTGGACCACTCAGGTCTGTCGCGGTGTTCTAGAGGATTGCTTCCAGCCAGTGAGGCTAGTCCTAGATTTGAATTCCGTTTACCTCTTTCATGCATTCTAACTTTCTCTGCAAAATACATATGCAGAATGACTTCTCGATCATGGGTTGTTTGTTCTTTCCTTTCAATTCAGAGCTTTGATGTTTCCAACATCGTCAGTGACGTGAACTCCCTCGAGCTGCGTTTCCAGTCAGCGGTCCGCTACGCAGAGCGGCAGAGCCAAGCTCATACCCGCTACCAGGTGCCCCCCGCATGCCCTCCACCTGTGCAGAAAGGCGAGTGCCACGTCAACTTTGTGCGAAAGGTAATGCTGCTCTTGGGAATGCATAAGCTCCTCTAGCTGTGAGCCTGGGGTGTACCTGCTCAGGCTAGGACGTGTTGGTTTGGACTCTCACACGCAGTACAGAATCTGTCTGGGTACTGGCGGCTCACACCTATAATCCTAGCTACTCAAGAAACTGCGGTCAAACATCACTAACTGCAAATGTAATTCGGTGGAGTTCTTGTCACAATTAACCACCTTCTCCCTGACAAAAATATCCAGAAGTAGAGCTGTGGCTCAAGTGATAGAGTACTAGCCTGGAGCAAAAAAAAAAAGCTCAAGGATAGCTCCCAGGCCCTGAATTCAAGCCCCAGGACGCCCATAAAACAAAACAACCACCAAAAAACAGTAGAGAATCTCCTGATCTCTCAGTAGACTTAAACTTTTGCATTTGAACCCAAAAGATGACATTTAGGGACACTCAGTGTTTCTGTTTCCTTCCTGAAGCATGTTTCAGAACATAAATAACACCAAGAGAAGGAGAAAAAAAATATGTGGCTGATTATGTAACTTTATATATTACTTTTTATTATTTTTATGGTTTTTATGGTACTGGTTTTTGAATCCAACCTTCAATTAAAAAACAGTTTGGTGCTGGGAAATTGGCTTAGTGGTAGAGCGTTAGAGTAGCATGCATGAAGCCCTGGGTTCGATTCCTCTGTACCACATACATAGAAAAAGCCAGAAGTGGCGCTGTGGTTAGCCTTAAGCAAAAGAAGCTCAGGGACAGTATGCAGGCCCTGAGTTCAAGCCCCAAGACTGGCAACAAACAAACAAACAAATAAACAAACAAAAACTAGAACCTCTCTATTCCTCGCTTTTACCATAATACTAAAAACTTAAAAACAAACGAGCTGGTAATGGAGGCATGACTCAAGTGCTAGGGTGCCAGCTTTAAGTGAAAAAGCTAAGGGAGAGTACAGGCCTCTGAGTTCAAGTCCCAGTGCCTGCATACATACACACACGTGTGTGCGCTCACACACACATGCACACAAAAGAACCATTTCCTTCCTTTGAGCTGAAACATTGGTAATTGTGTAATATGAAATTGTATGTCTTGATTCCTCAGGTAGGTAATCATGCCAATAAGATTGGTTACAATCTCTGCCCTGGCCACTCATGTCAGTGATTGTTTTGACATCTACGTTCAGAAACAAGGACTTCTGGATTCATAATTCAAGAGGGAGGGATGAACAAGTCTAGCTAACTGTTTAAAACATTTCCGACAGTTCCTCATTCTTTATCGTTATATTTAGCATAGTGTATAGGTCTAGAGATGTTTCAGAGAGATAGGAAAAGAATACCTAATGAAACATAGTTGTTAATACCTATATTTGCAGCATGCATGAGGCTGAGTGAGGCAAGAAGACAAACAGAGAGAGAGAGAGAGAGAGAGAGAGAGATACTGTATTGTTCCAATGTAGTTTGCTTTTGAAGAATATAAAACTTCATAATTGGATTTCAAGGTCTTAGAACATCACTGTCAAATTTAGCTACACTGCCTAGGTAGAGACTTGGACTATTGTAATCATTTTCTATTGTGTGTTGTGAGCTACACCCAAGCTTTTGGATCCTAGCTGCATTTGTTGGCCCTGATTCTGCCAGTCCCGCATCAAGTGTGGTTTTGCAGGGTGCCTCTGGCTCTCGGCATCTGCTGAGGGGAGAGGTGCTGCAGACCTCGCTGTGGTCCCCGCGGGCCGTGGCCGGGGCTGAGGGCTGCTCTGGAGCTCATTGGTTCTTGGCAGGCCCTGTGCTGCTGCAGGACATAGCAGCTGGCTCGCCCTAGGCCAGCGGAGGGCAGGAGAGCGTGTCCAGAGCAGAACACGCAGACTTTCCCATCTAATTTTGGAAATGACATCATCTCTGCTCCTTCGGTTGGTAGTTAGTGGATCTCTGTGTCTAGTACATACTTGGGGGAGAAAAGAACACATGGTGTGAGCACCAGGAGGGGCTAATTATGTCACAGTATGGCACGTGTGTGCGCACACATTCATGTACTCACACAGAGTTAGGGACTCAACTATGTTCCTCAAATTCTCATGTTGTAACTTCCCATGTTTCAGAATGTAACTCTATTTGGGATAGTCGTGTGTGTGTGTGTGTGTGTGTGTGTGTGTGTGTGTGTGTGTGTGTGTGTGTGTGTGTGTGTGTGTGTGTGTTTGTGTGTATACCAGTACTGGGGGTTGAATTCAGGGCCTGGGTAATGTCCCTGAGCATTTTTGCTCTACCACTTTAGCCACAGCTCCAATTCTTGCTTTTTCGGTGGTTACTTGGAGATATGAGTTTCATAGATTTTTCCTCTCCGGGCTGATTTTGAATCTTGATCCTCAGATCACAGCTAAATTACAGTAGCTAAGATTGCAGGCATGAATCACCAGTGCTTGGCTCAAGACAGTCTTTAAAAAAAGGCGCGTAAGTTAAAATGAGGTGGTTAGGTTGAACCCTAATCCAGCACCACTGGTGTCTTTGTAAGAGGATATTGGATGCTCAGGGAGACAACAGGACTGCCACCTGGGGACGGAAGACCAGGAGAGACAGCGGGAAAATGACTGCCAAGGCGAGAAACACCTCAACCACCCAAACCTTCAGATGCTTTGATCCGAGACCTGCGGCTCCTGACCAAGACGAGATGAATTTCACCAGGCAAAGCCAAGTAGTGGATGGTGTGCTGGTGGCAACTTTTTTTAACAATAATTTTTTATTGAGATTAATTGATTACATACATTTCACAGTATTGTGGGATAGTGATATTTAAAGTCACAAACACATTTTAACCTTCACAAGGCAAATGGTCATTATCATGGTCTATAATGTTTGTGAATTCTTCGAGCTTTGACTATACAACTATTTCGTCCACATCGGGTGATATGTGTGATTGTGGCCACTTTAGCAAACCCATATGCAGGTTCATAGGTCATCTTTGAATGAAAGTGCTCTCATAATGTTTAAACTTCTGAGTAATCTATGTGTCTTCTTCTTCTTCTTCTTCTTTTTTTTTTTTTTTTTTTTTGCCTTGAAATCATAGGAACAGTGCTCCTTTAGCTGGGACTGGGGCCCTTCTTTTCCAACCCAGGGAATCTGGAAAGATGTGAGAATTGAAGCCTATAATATTTGTTATCTGACTTACTTCACATTTTCCCCAATATATGGTAAGCTAACAATAGCGATTTCTTGCCTTTTTTTTTTAAAGTCGTGTCTTTGCTACTAAATTTGAATTTATAATTTGAATATATAAATACACTTTTCAGAGACCTAGTTTTTAAAATCATGTGACACATCCAATGTATACAAGAGAAATAGATACAGACTGTGACTTGTCATAAAAGTTTATAACACACCAGGCACCAGTGGCTCATGTCTGTAATCCTCACTACTCTAGAGGCTGAGATCAGAGGATCTCAATTCAAAGCCAGCCTGGCAGGAAAATCCTGGAGACTGTTATCTCCAATTAGGCACTGGAAAATCAGATGTGTCACTGTGCTCAAAGTAGTAGAGTTGTAGCCTTGAGTGAAAAAACTCAGAGACAGAGCCCAGCCTCTGAGCTCTGCCCCAGAGCCCAGCCACTTGAACATCTCTATTTCTGGCTTTTTGGTGGTTAATTGGAAATAAGAGTCTCATAGACTTTCTTGCCCAGGCTGACTTTGAACTGCAATCTTCAGTTCTCAGCTTCCTGAGTAGCTAAAATTACAGACGTGAGCCACCAGCTCCCAGCTTATCCTTATTTGAGGGGAGATTTTTTTCATTAGGTCTTTTTGCCTTTGTTTCAATTTTGAGGATTTTTTTTTTTTTTTTTTTTTTTTTTGTCGGCTGACAAGAAGCTCTTGCCATCCACGGAAGAAAGGGAAGACAGCTGTTATAACTATGAGCCTGTCTTTCTGGCCATTTCAAATATTAGTTCTTTGAGAAGCAGCTGCTTAAATCTGCCTTGGAATTCTGTTGGGAGTTCGGGTCAGTATCTACGTCGGGATTTCCACATTCCATGATTGGGTTATGGCAGTGTGGTGCCATTGCTCTTTCTTTCTATGCTCAGGACCCCCGAGAGGAGAGAGCTGCAAAAACTCAGCATGGCAAAGAGAATCTAGGCAGCTCACTCCGAACAGCCCTCTCCACCAACAGGATGAAGCCTCGTTTTCATTTTTCATAAGCAAACTACTGGCATTTATAGATCTGTCCCCTGCTGACCTGAGCAGTCTCTGTCAATGCCCTTCCATTTCTTTCCTTGTCCTTAAACCCCACCTGCCACTGCAGTTCTTAACCGTGACCTTTTCACTGTGCATTCTTTCTCTAAGTGCATAGAAATAGAATTCTGTTGTTTTCTGGCCTGGAGAATAATTGGTAGTGCTTGTCAGTGTTTACAGACAGTAATTATTCAAAAATGCCTTTCCCTTGTTAGACAGAAATGCTCCATGCTATAATCCTGGCTACTCAGGAGGCTGAGATCTGCCAATTGTGGTTCAAAGCCTGGGCAGAAAAGTCCTTGAGAGTCTATCTCCAGTTAACCACCAAAAAGCCATAAGTGGAGTTGTGGCTTAAATGGTAGAATACCAGCCTTGAGCAAAAATGCTAAAAGAGAACCCTGAGTTCAAGCCTTAGTACTGGTATAAAAGAGAAGGAAGGAAGGAAGGAAGGAAGGAAGGAAGGAAGGGAGGGAGGGAGGGAGGGAGGGATGGAGGAAGGAAGGAAGGAAGGAAGGTTGTTATTTTCATGCTTTGGGGTTCAGAGCTGAGATTTTGAGGCATGGAGTTGCTACACAGCCATTCTATAGTTGGTGGAGGATCTTTTCCTTTTTTCTAAAGATTCTCTTATTAAGAGGCCAACATCTCCTTGTAATTCCCAGCAAAGGCTGTGTTTCCTATGAAGTGTGAATTTGGACTGTGAAAGGCAAATCCTACCTTTGCTGTTATTTTTCCTAACTGTTCATGTACGAGTCCTGCCAGGTCCCGCTGATGAGTGTGGGCATATTAGCATCGTTTTTTAGTAGCTGCCTCCAAAGAGGCAGACGGAAGGAAATGGGCACTAGAGCTAAGCAGCTCAGGTCCTTGTCCTGACCTTTGGCTGAGGAGACTGAGCAGGAACGTGGTGAGCTACCTTAGCTACAAGGAGAACTTCTAATGGCTCTGGGTTCTTTGACTTTATAAATTAGATAGTTTTTTACAATCAGGTTTAAATGTGGAAGTACCTCATTCCCTTGAAGTCAGACATCATATGACTAGATGTTGATATTGATGTGCATTCCTCAAGGATGCTAGACAAGTGCTTTACTACCGAGCCATGTCCTCAGCTTTGTTTTAGAGAATGTTAAAGTCTAATACATTTGGCACAAACTGGATTTGTCTTACGATACTTTGATCCTTTGGATAGCAGAATAGCACTTATTTATATGGGCTGGGTATCTTTTTATTTTTTCTAGAAACTTCCATCCAGGTTAGACACTTGGTGCTTTGTGAACCTACCACTGAAATTTCCAAATGCCACTGGAAAAAGGGAAGTTGATATAAAGTATATAATTTTAGTTATTGTTCAGAATGAAGAGTTAACTTCTATAGACCAAAATAATATTCCCACTGAACTTGTTAAGACAGAATTGTGGGGCACTTCCTGGTTTAGAAAATGTTTTGGTCCTATCTTCAATGAATCCTTAAAAATGCAGGATTATGCTTCTCATATATATATATATATATTTCTCTTTATGCTATAGATAACACTGCCCGGGAGTGGAGTCTTGAAATAGAATCTTCTTTTGATGTTGTCAGTTCAAAACCAGTTGGTGGCCAAGTGATTGTAGCCATCCCTAAACTACAAGTACAGAAGACATACAACATCACACTGCAACATGGGAAAAGGACTGTTAAGCTGGTTGTGAAAATTAACAAGGTTAGTACCTGGACTTTCTGACAAGCAGTGCACGAAAGCAGCCATTGCTCAACAGAAATGGGGAGAGAGAAGGGACAGACTATGAAAAATCCACTCTGTTACTTTCCTTCATTTCCCTCTCTCTCTCTCTCTCTCTCTCTCTCTCTCTCTTGGGGTTGGCCATGGGCCTTGAACTCAAGGCCTGGGCACCATCTCTGAGTTCTTTTACTCAAGGCTAGTAATCTACCACTTTGAGCCACAGTGCCACTTCCAGTTTCTCATGGTTAATTGGAGATAAAAATCTTACAACCTGGCCAGGCTGGCTTTGAACCACAATTTTCAGATCTCAGCATCCTGAGTAGCTAGGATTACAGGTGTAAGCCACCAACGTCCAGCCATTTTCTGCTCTATTTTTTTTATTTTTTGGTCGGTCGTGGGCCTTGAACTCTGGGCCTGATTGCTGTCCCTCAGTTCTTCAGCTCAAGGCTAGTGCTCTACCACTTGAGCTACAGCGCCACTTCCGGTTTTCTGGTAGTTTATTGGAGATAAGAGTTCCACAGCCTTTCCTGCCTGGGCTGGCTTTGAACCGCGATCCTCAGATCTCAGCCTCCTGAGTAGTTAGGATTACAGGTGTGAGCCACCGGCGCCCAGCTTTTCTGCTCTATTTTTAACTTCTCCTTTTGTGAGTATGAGCTCAGGATTGATTTCTCAAATTTAAAGAAGAAAATGGTGATAGTGGGATTAACTTGGCCACCTTGCTTCTCAAGAAGTCAGTTTTGCCAGGTAGTAGTGCTGGGGGTGGCTTGTGCCTATAAGCCTAGCTACTCAAGAGGCTGAGATCTGAGGATCTCTGTTTGAAGCTAGCTACAGCAGGAAAGCCTGTGAGACTCTGATCTCTAATCAACAGAAAAGCCAGAAGTGTAGCTCAAGTGATAGAGCACTTGTCTTGAGCTAAACAGCTAAATCAACAGTGTCCAGGCTCTGAGTTCCAGTCCCAGTATTGGCACACACACAAAGAGTGTAGAGTAAATGTGAGCTTGAGTTAGAGTGAGAAGAACAGGTTTTTTCCCCCTGAATACCCATGTTATTCCGTTCTATCCCCTTCAGTTGCAATGTACTTAACTCAAAGTAAGTTGGCCTTAAAATATTATAGTGTGTTGGCATGATGTGGCATAATATAGAGTTATACTGTTTTAAAACCTAGAGTTTCTACGCTTGATTCTGAAAAATGCTCTAATGATTACAATGTTCTAAGTGATTCTTTCTTTCTGAAAATATGGGATCTTACTTGAAGTAACATATCTGTTTTTTAAAAGAATATTGCTGTGGAAACTTGGTGGCCCCATGGGCATGGGAATCAGACTGGGTACAACATGACAATTCTTTTTAACCTGGATGGAGGCTTACACATCGAAAAATCAGCTAAGGTAAGCTGAACTAATGTTTTTAAAGTTTTATTTCTTGATAAAATAGCAATACAAGCATTTGAAGGAAAAGAAGAAACTAGCAGAACTTATAAAATCCCTGCTCAGAGTGGTTTTATATCACTTCAAAGCTTCTCTGTGTATATACTTATATTTCTTATTTTTATTTTTTGCCAGTCCTGGGGCTTGAACTCAGGGCCTGGGCACTGTCTCCAAGTTTCTTTTGCTCTGGGCTAGCACTCTATCACTTGAACCACAGCACCACTTCTGGCTTTTTCTGTTTATATGGTACAGAGGATTTGAACTCAGGCTTCATACATGTTAGACAAATGCTCTACCACCAAGCCAAATTCCCAGCCCCTATATTTATATTTTTAAATGGATCGGACCTTACCTGTTATTTTGGTATTTTATTTTCTCTCTTTCTTTTTCTATCTGTCTCTCACTTTTTCTCTCTTTTTTTCCAGTGCTGGAGTTTGAACACAGGGTCTCACATATGCTAGACAAGCATTCTACCATTAAGCTACATTGTCATTACTCCTATGTTCTCCTTTTAAATTGTACACTGTATCTAAGTAATACACATGTATAACTTTAAACATTGCTTGAGGCTTCACATGCAAAATAGGATCCCTAGCCTAACTCTTCCAATTCCTATTTCCTAAATCTCAGAAAATTAAAACACCACCTCATTAACTTCTACTTATTCTTTTGCTATTTACCTTCATTTTCCAAAATACCATGTTTCTACTGACTAGTGTTTTCTCATTTTTCTAGTCCAGATTGGGATTTGGTTCTAAGAACTGGAACAATCTGCACATTTTTTTTACTTGTTAGCTGTAGGTTGCTTAAGCCATTAAGTGGTAGTTCTTTATATAAAAAGACTAGGGACAGCAAAAATGAGAGGATGGGTCTGGTTTATAATAGTCATTGCATAATAGCAACTATATTTCCTCCTTCCTTCCTTCCTTCCTTCCTTCCTTCCTTCCTTCCTTCTTTCCTTCCTTCCTTCCTCCCTTCCTTCCCTCTCCCTCTTTCTCTCTTTCTTTTGTCAATACTGGGACTTGAACTCAGGGCCTGGGTACTATCCCTTAGCTTTTTTGTTAAAAGCCTGTGCTTGAATAACACTTGATCTACAGTTCCACTTCCAGCTTTTCTTTGGTGATTAATTGGAGACTAGAGTCTCACGGACTTTCTTGCTCAGGCTGACTGTGACCGTGAATCCTCAGATCTCAGCCTCCTGAGAAGCTAGGATTACAGACATGAGTCACTAGCACCTGACCTTCTCTGTTTTTTTTTTTTGTTTGTTTGTTTTTGTTTTGTCGGTCATGGGGCTTGAACTCTGGGCCTGGGCGCTGTCCCTCAGCTCTTCAGCTCAAGGCGAGCGCTCTACCACTTGAGCTACAGCGCCACTTCTGGTTTTCTAGTGGTTTATTGGAGATAGGAGTCTCACGGTCTTTCCTGCCCGTGGTGGTCTTTCCTCCACCGTGGGCTGGCTTTGAACCGCGATTCTCAGATCTCAGCCTCCGGAGTAGCTAGGATTACAGGTGTGAGCCACCGGCGCCCGGCTGCCTTCTCTGTTTTTGTTCACTCGTGCTCCATTTCTTCTGAGACCGTGTGTATATGTGTATGTGTGTGCAGGAGGAGGCCCGTGTTCTGGTCTTGTGTGAAGGGCATTTATTCCCATGTCTCAGAGAGGGTGTGGGCTCTCTTACATGTTCATTTGCTGGGTCTTCATGAGAATGGTAAAAGTAGGGAGACATTCCAGCTTGCTGCAGAGCAAAGGAGAGAACATGTGGTAGCTCATTCTTTACCCTTTAGGCCAATATGCTTGCATCGTTGTTTATTGATGTGAAGATGTCAGCCTTGAAAATGAGGGGCAAAAGTGGTGGAAAAGATGTACTGCCCAACCCTGCATCCTGGCACATGTGTGAAACATGAGGTTGAAGCATTCCTTATTTTTGGAGGCTCATTCAGTCATGAATGTGTGGGTGCTCATTCACTATGTGTGTGGGTGCTGTGCCAGGGATTGCTGGTACATCTTGGGATTAGACACTGCTGGGAAGGGCTGGGAAGGTAGCTCAGCGGTAGAATGCATGCCTTGCAAGCATGAGGCCCTGGGTTCGATTCCTCAGCACCACATAAACATAAAAAGCCGGAAGTGGCGCTGTGGCTCCAGTGGTAGAGTGCTAGCCTTGAGCTGAAGAGCTGAGGGACAGCGCCCAGGCCCAGAGTTCAGGACCCATGTAATGGACACTCTAGAGAAATAGAGGCTTGTAGAGTGGGGGATTCTGGGAACACCACTGGGGCAGGCAGTGCCGTATTCTGAGGAGTAAGTTGAAATTTTCAATGTAGCAGAGCGTTGATTTCATCTAGGGTCCAGTTCATTTTCTCCATTGATTAAAGAATTAAAGGGCAGGAAAAATGTTTGAATCAGGAAAGTGTTTGAAGTAGACAGAACAGGCTTATTTCAAAGTGAAAGTAACAGGAAAAAATACACCAAACAAGTCAACACGAAATCAGTAGCTTTTCTGTATATCAACAATGTACTAAGGCTAAAAAAAAAAACTCAGGAAAATAATTTCATTCATAGTAGCCACAAAAAAGCCCTGAAATATAAACTTAACCATAGAGGTGAAAAAAAAAAACCTCTCCAAGGCAAACTGTAAAAACCCTAGAGAAAGAAATTGAAGACAGCCTTGAGTGAAAAAGCTAAGGGCCAGTGCCCAAGCTGTGAGTTCAAGCCCCACTTCCAGCAGAGAGAGGAAAAAAGGAGAGAGAAAACATGTGAAATTTGCATTTCCACACAAATTGCTTGGTAGTAAGTGGGAAAATTAACATTGAACTACTTATTGCATTGCTATAAAACTGTGCTTCCGTTTTTAGAAGTCAATTTTGCTTTCATAAATTTGAAGTCAAATATTTAATTCTTTTCTTGACAGGTTTATTTTAGGACAGTAGAACTTATAGAAGAGCCTATAAAAGGATCTCCTGGTCTCAGTTTCTACTTCAAAATCAATGCATTGCCCATATTCTTGAAAGGCTCCAACTGGATTCCAGCAGATGCCTTCCAGGATCGAGTAACCTCTGACTTGTAAGTTTCTGGCTCTGTGTGTGTGTGTGTGTGTGTGTGTGTGTGTGTGTGTGTGTGTGTGTGTGTGTGTGTGTGTGTGTGTGTGTGTGTGTGTGTGTGTGTGTGTGTGTGTGCCAGGCCTGGAGCTTGAACTCAGGGCCTGGGCACTACTCCCTGAGCTTTTGTGCTCAAGGCTAGTGCTCTACTACTTGAGCCACAACTGTACTTCTGGCTTTTTGCTGGTTAATTGGAGATAAGAATATTGAAGACTTGTCTGCCTGGGCTGGCTTCTAACTGCACTCCTCAGACCTCAGCCTCCTGAGTAGCTGGGATTACAGATGTGAGCCACCGGCACGTGGCTACCATCACGATTTTTTTTTTAAGTATGTAATTTTAACAGAGATTTAAAATGTTTCTCTAAAATTGTTTAAAAATATATCGCCAAATTTCTAAAATAACAGCTATTTGCTGATTTATTTTTATAATTTCTTCTGCAGGTTGCAGCTCCTTTTGCAGTCTGTGGTGGATGCCAATATGAATATACTTCGGGTGTGGGGAGGTGGGATTTATGAGCAGGATAGATTCTACGAACTGTGTGACGAGCTAGGAATCATGGTGAGTAGTGGGTAAGTTAGGGTGTCTCAGCACGGCCCCAGCGTGGGGTAGACACTGTGCTTTGTTTCTCTTTATGGTCAGGGGAATAGTGACATGGTATAAACTCAGAACCACATTCATAACAAATTCGGTTATCTATGTGTGTATTTATTTGTTTGTTTGGTTTATTTTTGAAGGTCCTGAGATTAAACTCAGGGCCTGAGTGCTGTCCCTAAGCTTTTTCACCTCAAGGCTAATGCTCTACCACATGAGCCACAGCTCTGCTTTTTGCTCTTTTTTGTGTGTGTGTGATTAGTTGGAGATAAGATCTCATGGACTTTCCTGCCCGGGCTGCCTTGTCCATACTCAGAGAGTCCATATGTGGTGGAGTCAAAATTCTCATTAAGATGGACTGCTGGGCTAGGAAGTTGGCTCAGTGGTAGAGTGCTTGCCTTGCATGCATGAGGTTCTGCGTTCGATTCTTCAGCACCACATAAACAGAAAAAGCAGGAAGTGGTGCTATGGCTCAAGCCTTGAGCTGAAGAGCTCAGAGACAGCTCCCAGGCTCAGTATTCAGGCCCCACAACTGACAAAAAAAAAGATGGACTGTTTCAGGGCTCTGATTGTGTGTATATGTGTGTGTGTGTGTGTGTGTGTGTGTGTTGGGGGAGCAGTGGGGCTTGGATTCAGAGCTGAGGAGCTGTCTTTTAGCTTTTTAAGGCTGGCACTGTACTGCTTGAGCCACACTTCCACTTCTAGCTTTTTGGTGGTTAAGTTAGAGCTAAGAGTCTCATGGGCTTTCCTACTCAAGCTGGCTTCAAACTGTGGTCAACAGATCTCAGCCTCCAGAGTAGCTAGGATTATTGAGGTGAGGCTTGAACCACCAACACCCAGCCAACAACTCTGCTGTTTTTTGTTTTTGTCGGTTGTGGGGCTTGAACTCAGGTCCTGTTCACTGTCCCTGAGCTTTTTTGTTCAAGGCTGGTACTCTACCACTTTGAGCCACAGCTCTTCTTTTAGTTTAAGTCTCTGGAGGATAAGAGTCTCATGAACTTTCTTGCCTGAGATGTTTTCGAACCATGATCTTCAGATCTCAGCCTCCTGAGTAGCTAGGATTACAAGTGTGAGCCATCAATATCCAGCTTTTAACTTCCGTATCAGCTGGCCTTCTTCATTATTAATTGCTTCAGTATTACAGTGAGCATTTTGGTTGTGGAAAGATAATTCCATAGTAAGTATGAGGTTTTTTTTTTTAAAATAATCAGGTACATCGTGTGTGTGTGTGTGTGTGTGTGTGTGTGTGTGTGTGTGTGTGTGTGTGTGTGTGTGTGTTTGTACTTACTAGGGTTCGAAACAGATTCTCAACAACTGAGCTAAGTTTATTAACTGTTATTAAGTGTCTCTTAATCACAAAGTTTATGAACTGTTATTAAGTGTCTTTTAATCACAAATGCTGGGTGGAAATTAGAAATGAAGAGAAAACTGGGAAAAGTTGCATTCTGTTTTCCCTCAACACCCTTGTTCTTTATAAATTCTCCTTTCTTATCTCTTGTGCCTACCTGATGTTTGCTTGGGGTTTCTAACCCTAGCTCAGTTCTGGAACATTCTGAGGTCTGGAAATGCCTCTTTTGTGGGTGACATTCATCAGGGATCTGCAATTTCCTTTATGTGGAAAGCGACTGTCCCAAGTCCAGAAGGAAGCCTTCCTGTCCCTGTAAGAAAACCTGGAAGTGCTTTTTCTGCTCTTTTGGTTTACAGGTGTGGCAGGATTTCATGTTCGCCTGTGCTCTTTATCCAACGGAGAAGGACTTCCTGAGCTCAGTGGGAGCAGAAGTCACTCACCAGGTACATTGTTATCACCTGTGATCAGAGAAAACATGCATGTTTTAGTTTTGCAAGGTCACCTTATTTCTCTGATCTTTATTAAACCCCATGAAAAGTTCCACCATCAGATAATTGGTGCCTTAGGCCTTTCCAATCAGTATTCACAACACCTTTTTGCTGAACAACTCCTGGATTTATAACCAGTCCCAGAATCCCTGCCTTCCTTCTCCCATCTACCTGTTCTCCTGGCTTCTCTGCTTGGAGCATCACAAATGGAATCCATTCAAACTCCACTTAGCTCCTTTCCCCAGCCTCATGTTTACAGTTCTTCCAAATGATAATGCCATAGCAAATGATAATGTCAGCCTGAGTTGTTCTGGACCAAAACTTTAAGGCGCTTCTTGACTCCATGTCTCACTTTGCATTCCGCATACATCTGTTTGTATGTGTAGATATGGGAGCATAAGAAAGTGATGCTATGCTGTCTCTACCCATTGAAAAGGCCTAGAAACAATGGTCAACTTAATGATACTGAGTACCTTTACAGTGAAATAGTCTTTTATGAAGAGAAAGGCTTCTGCCAAGTGTGGTGAGGTGTTCCTGTCATTCCAGCTACTTAGAGATTAAGACAAGGGAATCACTGGAGTCTAGCTCAAGGCAGCCTGGGCAGCACCGTGTGACTTTATCTCAAGAAAAAACAATCAGCCAAGCCTGGTGATGCATATCTGTAATCCTAGCTATTCACGAGGCAGATATGGGAATATCGTGTTGGGAGCTGGCCCCTTGCCAAAGCAGGAAACCCTATCTGAAAAAGAGAACCAGCAGTAGAGTACTTGCCTAGCAAGCATAAGGTCTAGAGTTCAAACCTAAGTACCACCCACAAGAAAAAAAACAACAAAAAACAAACAAACCAAAAAAACACCTCCACGCCACAAAAAACACAGCTGTTATTTTGAAAAGGGAAACGTTTCTCCTTCCTACAGCCATAGTATATCTCCGTTTCGTGCATCTGTTTTTTAGCTTCTTGCTGGAAGAAGAGCTTTGGTATCTCAGTGATGTAATAGGGCCCAAACCTACTGCAGAAAAATGTCCCCTGACCACTCCCTCCTGTGTTTTTCTCAAAGACTTAATTGTGTGCCTCTGCTGGTATGGAAAGGCAGGGCTTGGCCTTGCCTGTCCTGTGAAGAACACCGTCTGGATGGTGTCTCTGGTGGCCGGGCTTCTCAGCGGGTTCGTTATTGTGCTCTTCTCGCTCTTTTTGGAATGTCCTCAACTTCAATTGGTTCCATGGGACGTGGCATGGGAAGCTGGTTCAGGAAAAGTCCCAATCTACTCTTCTAATGCTCACTTGTTTTATAAAACTTTCTCTAAGTCTTCTTCTACTTTCCTCTCTGTCTCTCTCTTTCTTTCTTTCTTTTTTTTAATTGTGAAAATACCGTACAAAGGGGTTACAATTACATGAGCAAGATAACGAGTACATTTCTTATCAAGCATTGTTGCCTCCTCCTTTGTTTCCCCTTCCCA
This sequence comes from Dipodomys spectabilis, assembly GCF_019054845.1. Taxonomy (NCBI): domain Eukaryota; kingdom Metazoa; phylum Chordata; class Mammalia; order Rodentia; family Heteromyidae; genus Dipodomys; species Dipodomys spectabilis. Next base: position 5,898,970 of record NW_024870974.1, read on the forward strand.
TACCCCCCCCCCAACCGATCCTCCCCACCCTCCACCAAAGTTGTAAAGTTTGTTTTTCGACATAACGACTTGTACATCTCATTGTTGCAATGGGTCCACCTGTATCCCTATTTAAACGATTTGTTTTTTCCCTTCCCCTCCACATCGGTCTCTTTCTTTTGTTTTGCGTTTTGTTGGTACCAGGTTTCTTCTTTTGAACTCAGCTGGTGCTCTTATCACCTGAGCCACGCCTCCAGTCTAACATTTTGCTGGCAAATTGGAGATCAAGTTGCACAGACTTTTCTTCCCAGACTAGTCAAGATCCCAGTCTCCTGAGAAGTTAGGATTCTAAGATGTCAGTCACCAGCAGTTTTTTTTTTTCTTAATGTCTTAAAAGAGGTTATATTTTCATCAGGTTTTAATACAGCAGAGAAAAGGAATGCTGTCTTATCAATGTTAAATCTAGGTAAGAGGAACTTCAGAGGATTCATAAACTATCTCCACAAAACATTTTCTAGTGAGTATCTGGCTATAACTAGCTCTTCAGTTAGCACTGGAAAGTTATTTTGTGTGTTTTTAATTTTCAGATCAAGAGACTGAAGTCTCATCCTTCTATCATCCTGTGGAGTGGCAATAATGAGAATGAGGCGGCACTCATGATGAACTGGTATTCTATAAATCCCAGTCAGTTGCACACCTACATCGAAGACTACGTGACTCTCTACGTGAGAAACATCAGGGCACTTGTCCTGGAAGTAAGGAGTGGGTCTGTAATGCAGCAGAATTTAAGAATGTGCCGTTAGCTGGGCATTGGTGGCTCACACCTGTAATCCTAGCTACTCAGGAGGCTGAGATCTGAGGATTGTGGTTGGAAGCCAGCCCAGGCAGGAAAGTCCTTGAGATTCTTATCTCCAGTTAACCACCAAAAAGCCAGAAGTGGCTTGAGTAGTAGAGTGCCAGCCTTGAATTCTAGCTCTAGTACTGGCACATACACAAAAGAGAGAATGTACTCTTGCAGTGAATAAGGTAAATATGGGTATAGTGTGTTTTATGCTCCTATTTAGAGCAGTCTTCAAAAGCATCATTTGAATTCCAACTCTCCACGCATGCCCAGGACTGTGCTTTCGATCAAAGATTGTCACTCTTGAGTTCATACGTGGATCCAGCAGTGTAAACCATCTCTACATTCAATGATTTAGGAACCAGCCACCTCTACCGTCCTGTAATTAATGATACATGTTCATGTAGACTTTGGGTGTATATTGTGTGTGAATGAAGAAAGATTTGGCTCGCAGCTCTCCATTAGGGTCCTTTCTCTCAGTACCACTGTTTGTGGTACTGATATTAATATCAGTGGTATTAATAAAAATACATTCTGTCCTTTGTGTGAGAGGAAAGCATCCTTGCCTTTGTTTATGCCTTGATAGATTGTTTAAAAAAACTAGGGTGGAGCCAGGCATCAGTGACTCACGCCTGAAATTCTAGCTACTCAGGAGGCTGAGATCTGAGGATTGTGGTTCAAAGCCAGTTTGGGCAGGAAAGTCTGTGAGACTCTTAGCTCCAATAAACTACTCAGAAAAAGCCAGAAATGGCACTGTGGCTCAAGCAGTACAGTGCTAGTCTTGAGCTGAAGAGCTGAGGGACAGCTCCCAGGCCCAGAGTTCACTTCTGGCTTTTTGTGCTTATGTGGTACTAAAGAATTGAACCCAGGGCTTCATGCATGTTAGGCAAGCACTCTACCACTAAGCCACATTCCTAGCCCTGTCTCTCTATTTTTTTTTTTTAATTTTATTTTATTTGAGAACATACTGTACAGAGGGGTTACAATTACATGGGCAGGATAATGCGTACATTTCTTACCAAGCATTGCAGCCTCCTCCTTTGTTTACCCTTCACCTCCCTTCCCAGCCTCCCCCCTCCCCCCCACCCAATCATACCCCCCCTCCCCCCCCCCCCAACGACATTGTAAAGCTGGTTTTGACATGACATTTTGTACTTCTCATTGTTGCAACAGGTCCACCTGAATCCTTAAACGACTTGTTTGTCCCCATCTCCTCCACATGTTATACTGACATCAAATATAGTGAAAGCGGGGGTTACACTGTGGGGGAGGGACATACAAAGCAACAAAGAGATAATCTTATAAATGCGTTAGAAACACATGCATGAAAGAAAAAAACCTTAAAATACATATCTAAGGGTTCATTTTCCTGACATCACATTATCTGACCTTTTCCGCTTGACTCATATTTATACTAGATATTGCAAATAAGGGAAACCATGGGACCTATGTTTCTTTGGGCCTGGCTTACTTCACTTAATATAATTTTTTCCAAGTTTTTCCATTTCCTAACAAATGGGGCAATGTCATTCTTTCTGATGGAGGCATAGAATTCCATTGTGTATATATACCACATTTTCTTGATCCATTCATCTACTGAGGGGCATCTGGGTTGGTTCCAGATCTTAGCTATGGTAAATAATGCTGCAATAAACATAGTTGTGCTGGTAGCTTTAGTGTGGTCTTGTTTGTAAACATTTGGGTAAATGCCCAAAAGTGGGATTGCTGGGTCATTGGGGAGCTCTATGTGAAGTCTTTTGAGGAACCTCCATACTGCTTTCCAAAGTGGTTGAACAAGTTTACATTCCCACCAACAATGAAGTAAGGTTCCTTTCTGTCCACATCCCCTCCAGCATCTGTTGTTGTTAGAGTTCTTGATTTTTGCTGTTCTAACTGGAGTGAGGTGATATCTCAATGTTGTTTTGATTTGCATTTCTTTTATGGCTAGGGATGTTAAACATTTCTTCATGTGTCTATTGGCCATCCTTCTTTCTTCTTCAGAGAAGCTTCTCTTTAAGTCTTTCGCCCACTTATTTATTGGGCAGTTGTTTCTGTGAGGATTTGTTGTTGGGTGGTTTAATTTTTTGAGTTCCAAGTATATTTTAGATATGAGACCCTTGTCCGTTGTATGGCTAGTAAAGATCTTCTCCCAATCCGTGGGCTTTCTGTTGATCTTGCTAGCTATGTTATTTGCCCTGCAGAAGCTCTGCAACCTTATGCAATCCCATTTGTCCAACCTTTCTTTGATTTGTTGTGTTTCTGGGTCTCTATTCAAAAAATTTCGGCCTGAGCCAAGGAGACCTAGGGTTTCTCCTATTCTATCCTATAATGTTTTCAGAGTGTCTGCTTTGAGTTCAAGGTCTTTGATCTATTTGGAGTTGATTCTGGTGCAGGGTGATATATAAGGATCTAGCTTTAGTTTTCTACATGTAGTTAACCAATTTTGCCAGCACCATTTACTAAAGAGGCTGTCTTTCTTCCGTTCTATTGTTTTAGCTCCCTTATCAAAGATTAGATGGCTATAGGTCTGTAGGTTCATTTCTGGGTTTTCAATTCTATTCCATTGGTCCTGAGGTCTGTTCTTATGCCAATACCAAGCTGTTTTGATTACTATGGCTTTATAGTAGAGTTTGAAATTTGGTATTGATATTCCTCCAGCAGTGTTCTTTCCGTTGAGGATCGTTTTTGCTCTTCAGGGTCTTTTATTGTTCCATATGAATTTTTGGATTGCCTCTTCTATTTCCTTGAAGAATGAGGGTGGAATTTTGATAGGTATTGCGTTGAATTTGTAGATAGCCTTGGGAAGTATTGCCATTTTCACGATGTTAATCTTTCCAATCCAGGAGCATGGGAGGTTTTGCCATTTTTTAAGTTCTGTGTTGATTTCCTTTTTCAAGATTTTAAAGTTTTCATCATAGAGGTCCTTCACTTCTTTAGTTAAGTTAATTCCTAGGTATTTTATTTTTTGTGGGGCTATTACAAATGGAGTTGCTTTCCTAATTTCAGCCACACTTTTTTAAGCATTGTTTTAAAGTTTTTCACATCTCCTCTATGTCCCTCCCTTTCTCTCAATATATTCACATTCCTCTCTAAATAGATGGTCTTTTAATCTCTATAATAACATTAATTTTTACGTTTCTATTTTTTTTCTGGTCTCTTTTCATTCCCCTTTCCCTTTCTTCTTTTTCTCTCTCTCTCTACTTGCATCCTACCCAACCTATTTCCTGCATTGTGATTAGGACATAGTTAACTCTCCCTGTGCCTCCCCACACCAATCTATTCCTATTTTTTACCCACATCTCTCCCTAATCCTAATAATTTCTGGTTTTCCAAATTCTTCTCTGCGGTTCGAAGTCCTTTAACATATAGTTGTTTGATGTCGAATAGATGTATCTGTTGAACTAGATTGTATCTGTAGACTATTGACTGTACAAATGCAAACTTTGGTTGATGGTTGCCTTAAGATAGTGTTCTAGCACAAAACTGGTGCTATCTTCATCTCAAATGGGCAGAGTAAGCTGGAAAAACACAAGAAAAATGGCAAATTCGGGTATCTCAATTCCCAATCTTGATAATCAGGGGTTAGAACAGATAATGAATAATCCAGAGGAAAGTTCCCAAATAGCTCTACAAACACTGCTGGCAAACATGATAAATGAGAAGTTTGACAATGTACAAAGGACTCTGTATGAGCGTGATAGGGAGAGAGAGGAGGCATCCCAGAAGTTTATACAGGAATATCATAAGCGTGAGGAAGCTACTCAAAAACTGATACAGGATTTGCGTGAACAACTTGAGAATACTCAAAGAGAAAGGGAGGAATGGCGTGAGCAGGCTGAGAACACTCAAAGAGAACTGCAGGAATCCCACGAACGGGAGGAAGCTAATCAAAGAGTAATACAGGAATTGAGAGACCAGGTAGAGAACACACAAAGATCACTAAAGGCATTCATGGAATCCATTAACAAAGAGCTGAAGGAAGTCAGGGAGACCACAAAGGGAATGATGAATGGAACCCAACAGAAGGAATGGGAACCCAAAGAAACCATAACCAATCAACTAAGTGATTTGAGAACAAACACTGAACACTAAATTAAGGAAGTAAAGAAATTCATACAAGACCTAAAACAGAGCTTCAACAAAGAACTTGAAGCCATCAAAGCTGACCAATGAGAAGGAAAAGAAATAAAAAACAAAGTAGAGAGTCTTGACAGCAGGTTAGACCATGCAGAAGATCGAATTTCAAGGATTGAAGACAGCCTAGATATTATAGAGAAAGAACATACAACCATCCAAGACAAGTCCAAGAAATATGATAGATCTATCCAACACCTGGAAGACACCATCAGAAGGCCTAATCTAAGGATAATGGGTGTAGAGGAGCACCTAGAAACAGAAGTTAATGGTCTAGGAAATTTGTTTAACAGGATCCTAGCAGCGAACTTCCCAAACATGCAAAAAGATAGGCCTATTCAGATACAAGAAGCCTTTAGAACCCCAAATAGACCAGACCAGAATAGGACATCCCACCGTCACATTATAATCCACACAGGATCAACTCAGAACAAGGAAAAGATCCTTAAAGCTGTCTCTCTATTTTTTGAGGCAAGGTTTCCCTCTATTAACCAGGCTGACCTTAAACTTGTAATCCTTTTGCATCCTGCAGGGACTGCAGGTGTATGCCACTCTCCTTGGATTACTATTCCATTAATGAGAAGAAACTTCAGTGAGAATGAGAAATACATAGATTCAAAGTTGTGCCTTTACTGAATATATTGAGTCATTTGTTATTGAAAAATGTTTATTAATATTTAATACTTATAAGGCCAGTAAATATTTATAAGCCACTTATAATGTTTTGACTTATTTTATAATATTTTGATTGAAAAACTTAGCAAGAGCTTGGTGAGGGATTGACTCAGTTTTAGTTCTGGATGCAAAAGGTTGCTGATGAGGGAGATGAACGGTACTATTCACTTTTACCAGCTACTTGCATGGTGGGTACTTCACAGAGTTGTTTTTGTTGTACTGGTACTGTTACCTGAACGCAGAGCCTTATACTCTTGATTGGCTTTTTCACTTAAAATTGGTGCTCTACCACTTGAGCCATACCTCTGCTTCTGACTTTTTGCTGGTTACTTGGAAATAAGTCACTTGGACTTTTCTGCTCAAGCTGGCTTTGATTTGCAATCTTCAGATCTCATCTTCTTGAGCAGCTAAGATTACAGGTGTGAGCCACCAGTGCTCCGCTTTGAATAGTGGTTGTTTGGTTTCATTTTGTTTGAAATTTGTCAAAATTTTTGTTTTTTAATTGTTACCATAAAGCCAATATACAGAGGAGTTACAGTTATACGTCAGGTAGTGAGTACATTTCTTTTTTGACACTGTCACCTCTTTCCTTGTTTTCTCCCAGTTTTTTCCCTCCTATCCCCACTCACAAATCCCATAATTCATTTCCAACATAGTGACTAGTGAGTATCACTGCTGCAATTGTTTTTAAAGGAGAGCAAGCAATCTATACTTTGTTCAATGAGATTGTTATCCTCAAAATCCTTCTGCTTCTGTACTCAGGGAGACAAGACTCGGCCTTTTATCACATCCAGTCCTACAAATGGAGCCAAGTCAATCGCGGAAGGCTGGGTCTCCCACTACCCGTACAGCAACCATTATGGTGACGTACATTTTTATGACTACACAAGCGACTGCTGGGATTGGAAGATTTTCCCCAAGGCACGGCTGGTGTCTGAATATGGCTATCAGTCCTGGCCTTCATTTAGCACAATAGAGAAGGTGAGCCTGCTTTGGTTTGGTTTTTCTAGAACAGTAGACAGTGGAAATGAAATGGAGTGATGTATGTGAAAATTTAGGAAGAAGATGGGAGAAAATAACTTTTTTTTTTAACCATTGAGGATACAAATCTTATGGTTGTCCTTTAGACGATGATGGTTTTTCTATATTCTTTTTCATTATATTCCTTCAGGAGCACTTAAAGGTTAGATGGTTGAGTAAGACTTACCATCACACAAGAAAATAACTTTAAGAGCCAAGGCCCTGACTTACTTCAAGCCCCAGTATTTTAGCTGCATGCTGGTGCCTCACACCTGTCATTGGAGCTATTCAAGAGGCTAAGATATAAATATTGAAGTTCAGAGTCAGCCCAGGCAGGGAAGTCTGTGACACTCTTAGCTCCAATTAACTAGTAAAATGCCAAAAGTGGAGCTGTGGCTCACATGGTAGAATGGGAGTCTCGAGCTAAATAAATAGCTAGGGGATAGTGCCCAGACCCTACCAGTGTCCTCTGTCTCTCCTTTACCCAGGGTTTACATTGAGCTCCAGTCTGTATATTTGCTTATTCTTCAAATCCATATCATTGCAATCAGGCATTCGCTCTCTGGTCTGGAGACTGCTTCTTTAACTCAGTCTATTTACACGACTCCTTCACGTTGTGCTGTGTATTAGAATGCCATGACTTTCCATTGCTAGATAATATATGGTTGAATAGATCTCCCACATTTTATTCATCCATTCATCTGTTGATGACCATTTGTGCCATGTCTACTTTGGGGCTTGTGAATACTTCTGTGGACTTGCCCAGGCAGAAGGAACCTCTGTTTAGCACTCTGAGGAACCTGAAGTTGTTTTCTAGAGTGATCACTCCATTTTGCATCTTTGAGGGTTCCAGTTTTTCTACATTCCTGCCAACACTTGTTATTTTCCTTTTATTTCCCTCTAAGTACACACTTACAAAAACTTCACATTTCTTTGATGTCCAGTTAGATCTAGCATCTCTCCCTGGGTTTATTAGTACACGTATTTTTTGAGAGATACATAATAAGATCATTTGCTCATTTTACTTATTTTGGCAGTACTGGAGTTTTAATTCAAAGCCTCATGCTTGTCATGCAGGTGCTATACCCCTTTCCCTTTTTTGGCTGTAGTTTATTTTTCAGATGAGATCTTCAGAGCTTTAGCCAGCATTAGCCTCAAACTAAAACCTTTCTGCCTCTACTTCCTTCCACAGGCATGAACCATTATGCCTGACTTGTTTGTTTGAAATGGGTATCTCCCTAACTTTTGACCAAGCTGACCTTGAACTCTAGTCCTTTTATCTCCTCCTCCTAAATAGCTGGAATTACAGGCATGTGCCACCACATGTAGCCCTCAATTTCCTTTATTATTTGCCTTTTTATTATTGAGTTACTTTTTTTTTTTTTTTTGGTCAGTCACGGGGCTTGAATTCAGGGCCTGGGCTCTGTCCTGAGCTCATTTGCCCAAGGCTAGTGCTCTATTACTTTGAGCCACAATTTCACTTCTGGTTTTTTTTTTTTTTTTTTTTTTTTTTTTTTTTGTCGGTCGTGGGGCTTGAACTCTGGGCCTGGGCGCTGTCCCTCAGCTCTTCAGCTCAAGGCGAGCGCTCTACCACTTGAGCTACAGCGCCACTTCCGGTTTTCTGGTGGTTTATTGGAGATAGGAGTCTCACGGTCTTTCTTGCCCGGGCTGGCTTTGAACCGCGATCCTCAGATCTCAGCCTCCTGAGTAGTTAGGATTACAGGCGTGAGCCACCAGCGCCCGGCTTCACTTCTGGTTTTATTGGAGAAAAGAATCTCATAGACTTTCTTGCCTAGGCTGGCTTCAAGCCGCAATTCTCAGATCTCAGCATCCTGAGTATCTAAGCTTACAGATATGAGTCACCAGTACCTGTCTGAGTTACAATTTTCAAAAATATACTTTAGATTTAAAAAAAATCATATATATGGTTTGTAAATGTTTTCTCTCCATCTATGGGTTATTTACTAAGTAAAAGCACAAACTTTTAAAAATTTTCATGAATATCTACTTAACAGTCGCTGGAACTTTTGGTGTTATTGCCAAAAATGTATTGCCTAATCCAAATGATAATTTACCCTCATGTTGTCTTTTACCAATGATATAGTTTTAGCTATTGCATTTAGGGTTGTGATTCATTTTGAAGGCTTTTTTTTTCTTTCCTGTGTGGTCTTAGGTAAGTGTTTATGTTCACTTTTGTATGTTATACTGCCATTTATTGTTGCATAGCTTTAAAAAAATAATTTTCAGCCAGGCACCAATGGCTCAGACCTTAAGAATGTTAGATCTAGGGGATTGTGGTTTAAAGGTAACCTGGTCAAAAAAAAATTCTGGACAAAAACAATATCATTTTCAGGGACTAAGGACTAGGGGCTAGGGGATTAGCGGGACAGTGCTTGCCTAGCATGCACAAAGCCCTGGGTTTGATGTCTCAGCACCACATGACAGAAAAAGGCAGTGCGCTGTGACTCAAGTGGTAGAGCACTAGCCTTGAGCAAAGAGAAGTTCAGAAACAGTGCTCAGGCCCCGAGTCCCAGCCCCAGGACTGGTAAAAAAAAATTCCATTTTCAAAATAATCTGGGTGGGGGTGTGTGGCTCAAGATGTCAAGTACCAGCTCAGCAAGTACAAGGCTCTGAGTTTAAGACCTGGCACTGACAAAAAAAAAAATGATTTTTAGGGAAGTGTTATTATTTGACTTGTTTCTTCAGCTCTATTGAAAGTTAAACTTTTGTCTATCCAGTTTTGTTTAGCATTCACTGAGAAATAAGTAACTAGTATGAACACATAAAACACTCACTGTTGTATTAGTGTTGCTATAATTCTATTTAAGAACCAAGCCAGTTCTAACAGAGCACTAATAACACTGTATTATTCAATTTTGACAAACTAATAGCATAAAATGATATTTACTCAAATGGATAAGATAGTATTTTAAAATATACATAGTGAATGTCCTAAAAACTATGTGTTTTGATAAGGCAAGGCTTTTGAGAGAAATACCAAAATATAAATTTCTAACTTCTAAATGTCAAATCCTGTTTTTCTGATTTTACTTTGCACAAGACTAGTATGTCACCCTAACAAGTGTGATAGGAAAACATTCATGAAATTCGAGCCACATTAAAAAAACAAGTTAGGCTCTTCTTTTTAATGTGTTCAGTATTCTCTATGATTGACAGGAGCTTCCCTGCTAAAATCTGTAACTCTTATTCCTTATTCAAAAGGTCTCATCTAACATGGACTGGTCTTATAATAGTAGATTTTCCTTTCATCGACAACATCATGAAAATGGTAACAATGAAATGCTTAGACAGGTTGAACATCATTTCAAACTCCCCAGAAGCACAGATCCATTACGCATGTTTAAAGATCTCATCTACCTAACTCAGGTAAGTCAAGTTCATGGTGAGGTCCCATAGCTCTCTATAGGCATCATGGGATGTAAACCATTCTACCAGTTAAGGAATTTGTCTTATTCAAAATAAGTCCTGATAATACTTAAGACTTGAAACGATTGATTCTTAGTATTTGTTTCTTTTTGTTCTTATTTCTGTTTTTCTCAGCATTTGTTTCTTTGGAAAGAACAACTTATGCAGTTCAAAAACAAATAGTCAGGCTGGGAAGGTTGCTCAGTGGTAGAGTGCTTGCCTTGCATACATGAGGCCCTGGGTTCGATTCTTCAGCACCACATAAGCAGCAAAAGCTGGAAGTGGTGCTATGGCTCAACTGGTAGAGCGCTAGCCTTGAGCTGAAGAGCTGAGGGACAGCGTCCAGGCCCAGAGTTCAAGCCCCATGACTGACCAAAAACAAAAAACAAAAACAAATTGTCCATGAGACTCTTATCTCCAGTTAACCACCAGAAAACCAGAAGTGGAGCTTTGGCTCCAAGTGGTAGAGCTCAAGCCTTGAGCAAAAAAGCTCAGAGACAGCACCCAGGTCCTGAGTTCAAGCCCCACAATGACAACACACACACACACACACACACACACACACACACACACTTGCAATTGTTTGATCTATGAGGTTCTCCTAGTGGAAAGAGATTTGAGGAGAAAAACAAAGTAGATGATATCTTTAAACACATAACAAATATATACATATACATATCCAATTCGTGTGTGTGCTGGACTCAAACCCAGACCCTGGTGGTTTCTGGGCTCCATCAATGAGTTACCACTTAATATTGATGTTATACAGGTCATCCATAGTAAAGAGCTTCTACAAAACAACAGAAAGGCAGAAAAACCTATTAAAAGTGTATGGAAATCTTGAATAGGCAATTCACACACATAAAAGATATCCAAATGGTCCATGAACAGGTGCTTAATCTGACTGTCAACCAAAGGAATGCAGCCTAAAAGCTTGGGATGGAACCCTACACATCCAGCAAAATGGCTAAACTTAAGAAGATTGACATGAGCAACTGTTGGTAAGAAGGTGAAGCTACTGGAGCTTTGCAGTTTGTTAGTAAGAGTAGAAATTGGTTTAACCCTGGTAAATAATTCTGGCAGGTTCTACCAAAACTAAATATTTGTTTTCCTTTTAAATAAGCACTTAGAACATTTCCTAGCTATGCACCTAAGGAACACAAGTGCCTATGTCCACTGGCAGGCATATAAAATAGTGTTCAGAGATAGCAGTTTTATTCATGAATGCCCAAACTAGGAACAACATTAATTTTTCTGTGTGTGCGCTGGTCCTGGGGCTTAAACTTAGGGCCTGGGCACTGTTCCTGAGCCTCTTTGTGCAAAGCTAGCACTGTACTACTTGAGCCACAGCTCCACTTCCAGCTTTCTGCTAGTTAATTGGAAATTAGAGTCTCACAGACTTTCCTGCCCAGGCTGGCATTGAACTGCAATCCTCAGATAGCAGCCTCCTGAGGAGCTAGGATTACAGGTGTGAGCCACCAGTTCCTGGCCTATTCTTCACTTTTGGAAGTCATATTAAAATACATAGTTATATTAGAAAACATGTCTTACAATAGTCACAGCAGCAAATCGTTTTTTATTACAAATAACAAAAAAGAATCCAACATTATAAGTAAAAGAGGAACACTGATTATCATTAAAATAGTCACATTATCTATTAAAATATCTTCATAGTGGCACAATTCCAATATATGTGCTAGCTGTTACATAGAATTTCTGATAATAATTTTTAATAAGTACATGGTAACAAATAAAGCAAACAAACAATGGAGCATTGCTAATTGTGTGTGTGTGTTTGCATGCACATTCTCATGACTGTTTTCCCCCAAATCAGGTGATGCAGGCCCAGTGTGTCAAAACAGAAACTGAATTCTACCTGCGCAGCCGCAGTGAGATAGTGGATGGCAAAGGTCATACCATGGGGGCGCTTTATTGGCAGCTGAATGACATCTGGCAGGCTCCTTCTTGGGCCTCTCTTGGTAAGCGTTTTCAGCATTCTTTATGTATAGAGAAAAAATAATATCTGTGAAGAAAGGCACACACACAAGCGCGCGCGCACACACACACACACACACACATACACACACACACACACAGAACCTGAACTCCAGCAGAACTGGGGCCAAAAGCCACTCCCTCCTCCAGGTCTGGGATCTGGTCACCCCAGTCATACTTTAGTCTCTCCATGAGCCTGGCATGTGGCCTGCACATAACTCATACAGCAAAATAGCAAAGCATAGATTTGAGGACTCAGATCTCAGTCATGTGACTTGCAGTTTCTTGTGTAGATTGAAGGGGACATCCAGGACCGGCAGAAGATGAGTTTAAGCACCCTTTCTTCTCTGTAAGAGAATTCAGTCAAGTTGAAGGTTGTCCCAGGGAAGAGACACAGTGTCCATTATGTTGGCATAATAAATGCCCTGTTCACCTCTGGGAGAGAGGTAGCACAGCCAGAAATCCAAACAGGAACATGTACCATGAACCAATTCAACTAACACCCCGGGAGATAGCTAGTGTAGAACTTGAAGTTTCAGTGATTTCATTTATTTCGGTACATTTAAAAACATGAAGGCCAGGCACCTGTGACTCACATCTATAATCCTGCTCAGGAGGCTGAGATCTGAGGATCACAGTTTGAAGCCAACCTGAGCAAGAAAATCCATGAAATCCTTACCTCTGATTAACCACCAAAAAGCCAGAAGTAGAGCCATGACTCAAGTAGTACAGTGACAATCTTGAGTGGAAATGCCAAGGGACAGTGCCAAGGCCCTGAGTTCAAACCCCAGTATTGGCACACACAGACATACAGAGTCTAACTTATAGATGTAAATTTGCAAATGTAGACATCTACCTGGGCATTTTGCTTGGTTCACAGGCTTAGAAAAGTAGAGGGTTGGGCTGGGAAGGTGGCTCAGTGGTAGAGCGCTTGCCTTGCATGCATGAGGCCCTGGGTTCGATTCCTCAGCACCACATAAGCAGAAAGAAAAAAGCCGGAAGTGGCGCTGTGGCTCAAGTGGTAGAGCGCTAGCCTTGAGCTGAAGAGCTGAGGGACAGCGCCCAGGCCCAGAGTTCAGGCCCTACGACTGGACCAAAAAAAAAAAAAAAGAAAAGTAGAGGGTTGGCTGAGCGCTGGTGGCTCATGTCTGTAATCCTAGCTACTCAGGAGGTTGAGATTTGAAGATTGAAGATCAAAACTATCCACAGCAGGAAAGTCTGTGAGACTCTTATCTCCAATTAACCACTAGAAAACTGAAAGCTGTGGCTCAAAGTGTTAGAGCACTAGCCTCAAGTAAAAAGAGCTCAGGGACAGTGCCCAGGCTGCTAGTTCAAGCTCCACAGCAGGCAAAAAAAGAAAAAGAAAAGTAGAGGGTTATTGGGATGTGGTTCTCTACTGTGGGGTAAAGCTAAAAACTCAAGGCCCTGAGTTCAGTCCCTAGCACTGCAGAACAAAGTTAAAAGAAAAACAACAAAACCCAACAACACAGTACTAAGAGCTGGAATCCTGCAACACTGGGAAGAAGTTGATTTTTCTCATTCCTCCATCTTGATAGCCTGCACTATGTATTCTGGCATCTGTCTCCCTCTGTCTTTGTTATAAAGCACCACCTCCCTTAAGTTCCCGGTTCTGTTCTAGATCTTCTACCAAGTAATCTTTGATTTTCACAGCCACCCGAAGTGTGGTGTTTTACAAGTAACAATTCAAAACAGAACAGTTCCAAGAAGATAAGCAAGCTCCAGGTCCAGTGGCTAGGAGGCATTGGCGCTTCCTTTCTAATTTATTAATCACTCTACTTTCTTTAATTTATTGCTTCAAAGTAGCTTAGTCACAAGATCTCTTTATAATCACCAAGGGCGAGGAGAAATGATCAGCATATGTCAGAAAAAAAAATTGCTCAGCTGGAGCATTTGGTACCCATCTAGTTGGCTGAAAAATGTTTCCCTTCCACATGGTACCTGACAATGTTTTTAAAAAGCTCAGTATTAGGAAGTGAACTAGAACAAGAAAGTTCACTCCCTAATTTTAGAAATCTTAGATTATCATCTTTTTTATTCTCTGTCTCTAGCTGTCTCTGTCTGTCTGTCTCTCTTCTTTCCTGCTCAAGTTTGATGATGCTTTATAGGTTAGGGTCTTTATTGCTAAGAAAGGAATATGTTAAAAATCAGATTGAGTTTGTCAGGCATTGGTGGCTTAAGCCTGTAATCCTAGCTACTTAGGAGGCTGAGATCTGAGGATCATGGTTTAAAGCTAGCCCAGGCAGGAAAGTCCATGAGACTCTTAGCTCCAAATGAACCACCCCAAACCGAAAGTGGAGCTGTGATTCAAAGTTGTAGAGCACTGGCCTTGAACAAAAGAGCTCAGGGACAGAGCCCAGGCCCTGAGTTCAAGCATAACAACCCTCCCCCCCCCCCCCCCACACACAAAGTCCCAAGTTTAGGGTTGGGCATATTAGATCCATTGTGCCAACAAGCCACAGAATCCCACTGATTATTGGCTACTTTTAATTGTATTTGAGGAGCTCTGATAAGTTACCATTTTGTTGGATGTTTTCCTCCAGTATGACTTTAACAGCGTATTTGCATACTAGTGTTTTTGCTCAGGTTTTGTGCCTGTGGGAAGAGGAGGTTTTGGATTCCATATAATAATAATAATAATAATTTTTCCTCTTCCTCCTCTTCCTCCTTCTTTTGGTGCTCATACTGGGGCTTGAACTCAGGGCCCAGCACTCTTGCTTGGCTTTTTTGCTCAGGGCTGGCACTCTACCACTTGAGCCACATCTTCACTTCTGGCTTTTTGCTGTTTAATTGGAGAGAAGAGCCTCATAAACTTTTCTGCCTAAGTTGGCTTCAAACCAAGATTCTCAGATCTCAGCCTTCTGAGTAGTTAGGACTACAGTCATGAACCACTGGTGCCCAGTCCATTGCACAACATTCTTTTTGTTGGTCATAGGGCCTGAACTCTGGGCCTGGGCGCTGTCCTTCAGCTCTTCAGCTCAAGGCTAGCGCTCTACCACGTGAGCCACAGTGCCACTTCTGGCTTTTTTTTTTTTCTGTTTATGTGGTGCTGAGGAATCGAACCTAGGGCCTCATGCATGCAAGGCAAGCATTCTACCACTGAGCCACCTTCCCAGCCCCTGCATAAAATTCTTATAAATAAATATTTGCAATAAGTGATCACTGCCCAAGATATGGAGTTCCTCCAACAGAAATAAACAACAAACGAACCAAGCCCCACATGTATGCCCGCCCTGAGCTCTTATAAGCAAAATTACAAATGAGAAAGGTCTCCCACCCTCCCAATTTTCTCCCATTCACTGTAGAAAACCCTAAGGGGTTACACCCAGTTGGGCCATGTACAGGCCTCTCCGATTGCACCCCCTGCCAGCTCCTAACTCTGTCAATCATTTCAGAGTACGGAGGAAAGTGGAAAATGCTTCACTACTTTGCTAAGCACTTCTTTGCCCCGCTGTTGCCAGTGGGCTTTGAGGATCAAAATGTGTTTCATGTGTATGGCGTGTCGGATCTTCACACAGACTGTAACGTCACCCTCACTGTAAGTTACTTGGATTCCTTTTTTCTTTTCTGTCTCTAAAATAGAGGAGAACTCAAACTATTTCCTTAGTTGCTCGGCTATATGGCTTTGGCACACATGAAAAAGAAATTCATTTACATCAACGTATTTTGGGGACTATACTGACATTGGGCTATCCTTGGAGCCAGAATATGTACCGTATTCAGGTTCAAATTCTGCTGTTCATTATGGAAACTTGAGCAAAACTCTGAACGTATCTTAGTGACTTAGTTTCCTCAGCTGTAAAATGATATCTGCCTGTCTCCTTTTAGGTATCCATGAATAGTGAAGGGAAGATAGATATAAAAACGAATTATACATACTATTGTGTGTCATAGAAATATGAGTATAATGGGCTGGGAAGATAGCTCAGTGGTAGAGCACTTGCCTTGCATGCCTGAGGCCCTGGGTTCGATTCCTCAGCACCACATAAGCAAAAAGAAAAAAGCCGGAAGTGGCGCTGTGGCTCAAGTGGTAGAGCGCTAGCCTTGAGCTGAAGAGCTGAGGGACAGTGCCCAGGCCCAGAGTTCAGGCCCCACGACCGGACCCAAAAAAAAAAACAAAACAAAGAAATATGAGTATAAGTATGAAAAGCCGAGGATAGTCTAAATTTACACAAAGAAATGGTTTAAAATGATATGCTAAAGTTGTAATCAGTAAAACTATTCCAAATAGGAATGTAGAAAAATGAAACAAGTTCAGCTACAAAGAAAAGGTAGAATTCTTATGCTATAGTGTATTTGGAAATCAGTACTGAAGATCATGCCTATAGAAAAATCACAACGTGCTTTCTGTAGATTATAAATTTAATTCTCAAAACAGCCGGTGAGGGTCATTTTGTTATTAAATGTGTGCATGTGTGTCTGTGTGTGTGTGCACACGTGTGCACGCGTGCCAATTCTGGGGTTTGAACTCAGAGCCTCAAGCTCTAGTTTGACTTTTGCTCAAGGCTGGCCAGTTAGTTGAACATCTCCACTTCCAGCTTTTTTTTTTTTTTGGCTGATTAATTGGAGATAATAATCTCACAGATCTTAAAGATTTCAACCTCTTGAGTAGCTAGGATTACAGGATGAGCCGCAAGCATCTGGTGATTAGTCTAATTTTCACCTAGGAAGAAATGAAGATTCACAGGCGTATAACTTAGTGGCCTAGTGAACAGGATTAAAATGCGAGCTTCACCATCTCTTAACCAGTTCTGCTATTCTGACTTTCAATGATTGTCACTACTGTTATCCTCTAAAAGAGATATGTAGCCGAGAATTTTTATTTTTCGTAGTTCATTTGTATTGTTTTCCTTCTCCTCAGGTGAGAGTCCATTCATGGCAGTCCTTGAAGCCTTTGTGTTCTCTCTCGATGAGACGTCATGCGATTAAAGCAGGACAGTCTGTGCCCCTTTATAAGGGGCGAGTATCTAAACTGCTGGCGTGCGGGAACTGTACCAGGCAGAGCTGTGTGATTTCCTTCTACCTTTCAACTGACCGGAAACTCTTGAGCCCAACAAATTATCACTTCCTGTCTTCTCTGAAGTCTGCCACCGGGCTCCGCAAGGCTCAAATCACTGTAAGCATCCTTTGTCTCAGGTCCTGGTGGCCGTGTGGGAGCGATCCTGTTCTTGGGCTAGCATGCTGCATCCTGCCAATTGTGAATTTCCCTCCTGATACTGAGTTTAGTGGAGAGTTGAACTAGGCAGGTGCTCTACCACTTGAGCTATGCCCTTAGCACTTTTGCTTTTAGTTTGTTGTTCAGATAAGATTACTTTCACCTAACAGGGATCTCAAAGCATGATCCCCCCTACCTCTAACTCCTGATAAACTGAGATTACAGATGGGTGCCACCATGTCTGGCCTTGATTTTTATTCATTTTATGATTTACTTTATTTGTCAGTTGTGGGGCCTGGGCACTGTCCCTGAGCTTTCCACTCAAGGCTAGCACTCTACCACTTTGAGCCACAGTTTTCTGGTGGTTAGTTGGAGATAAGAGCCTCAGAGACTTTTCTACCTAGGCTGGCTTTGAACCTTGATCCTCAGAGCTCAGCCTCCTGAATAGCTAGGAATATATGCATGAGCCACCATCACCCAGCAGCTGGTTTCTATTTTTAATGTAAGATTTGTCAGTTATTGATTCCTGTCCCATCCCTCTTGCCTAGTGGGGCTGGTGCAGTGGAGGGAGAGGCCACAATAGTCATCCCCATCCATTATGTCTCTATTAGGTTCTGGGTTCAGTTGTAGGTGCTTATTAACAAAATCTCTGGCTTTTCCATCAACCTGAAATGTTGTTGTCTAGATCTACAAATGTGGGAGGTGAAGCAGCAGCTAGGGATAGTGAGGTAGCATGGAAGCCCAGTTGAAAAACTCCAATTTTGACTTTTTGATTGATTACTTCAAAGTAACTTCATCAGCAGGTCCTTACAATTGGTGAGGAAAGAAAACCCTAGCATGATCAGGATGTGTTAGTATTAAAACTTACGCAGCTGGATGATTTGGAATCTGTCTTGTTCATTGGAAACCTCTCCTTCCTTTTCACCCTTCACATAGTAACCGGCAACATTTTTCTAGAAAGTTTCTGTCGTTGGCAAACTTTATATTTGCCTTATGATTTTACTGTCTTGGAGGTTTTAAAATTGACCCTTAACCCGTGCATTTTATTCAAAAGAGATTCATTGAGAACATGCTTTCTGTTCTTGTGTGGAAAGAAATCTAAGTTACCTGTAACAACGGAACTAGAGCAGATCGAAAGGAATGACAAAGATTTTTTTTCTCTCAGCAAAATAAATAATAACAGATTTAAAAAACTACAGTTGCATTCTGGACAAAAGCATTTTTTAAAAAATGTTCTTACCTGGCAAAAATTGGGAGTCAACTCAAAGGCTTTCTTTATTTGTCCTGCCACCTTTGTATTTCAATGAGACTTGTCCTTCTTAAAGAGAGACAGGAATAGAAATAATGTCAATTCACATTCATTTGGGAGAATATATAGGCTGGGTACTGGTCATCCAATCCTCCCTGAAACCAGCAGATGAGTGCAGTCACACGCAGATAGGAGATTCCCCATCTGAGGATTACAGCAACAGTGAACAAGGTTTCAGTGTCTCTTCTGGCCTTGGCCTGGAAGCAGCAACTTCTTGAGTGGCCTCTGGGACTGGCTGGAGTGAGTCATGTGACTCACCTGCCTTTGGCCCACAGTGGATTGGGGTGGGGGATGTCATTTGGGAATTTTGCATCTACCTTCAAGCGTGAGTCTCTGACCCTCTAAGGTTACATGATCTATTGTCCTCTCTGCTTCTATCAGTGATTTTCGGTTTATAACCCACACAAGGGTATACACTTGAGTTATATATACTATAAACAATCCTTTGAAATTCTTTATGTGGCATATTACATGGACAAAATGACCCTGCAGCGTGGTGTGTATGTGTGTTGATGGGCCATGTTGCATGACAGATGCACAGCTTCAACAACCAGGTGACACTGGAGTCTGGACTTCCTGAGAGGCTCACAAGTTTGTGCCTGCTGGGGAATAGCTTATCCTCTCCCTGGGCAAATACTAATCTGCAAGCTAAGAAGAATGGGTGCAACTTGTCTAAATGGCAATCTCTCTTTTTGCTCAGATTGTACATACAGAATTCACACAGGTTAAAAATGCTGGCAGCTGGGTGCTGGTGACTCACACCTGTAATCCTAGCTACTCAGGAGGCTGGGATCTGAGGATCCAGGTTTGAAGCCACCTTGGGCAGAAAAGTCTATGAGACTCTTATCTCTAGTTAACCAGCAAAAAGCCAGAAGTGAAACTGTGGCTTAAGTGATAGAACATTAGCTTTGAGTGGAAAAACCTAAGGGAGTACATTCTGGTCTGAGTTCATGAATCAATACTGGTATGTGTGCACACATGCACACACACACACACACACACACAAATTGTTACATATCTGAAACTGCTTGGAGCACAGGACTTGAGCAGGTGCACACCAAAGCCCTAGGCTCCCACTGATGCCTGCTAGGCATTCTGTGCAAACTCTATAGCTCTTCCCTTAGCCTTGATTTCATTTATCTTCTTTTTGTTGTTTTCCAGGCCAATATCTCCCAGCAAGGTGACACATTTGTTTTTGATCTGGAAACCTCAGCTGTGGCTCCCTTCGTGTGGTTGGATGTTGGAGGCATCGCTGGGAGGTTTAGTGACAATGGCTTCCTCATGACTGAGAGGAACCGGGCTGTGCGGTTTTACCCGTGGGGACGCACCAGCACGAGTGAACTGAAGCAGTCTTTTCATGTGACCTCCCTGGCAGATATTTCCTGAAGGAGAACAGGTTGGGTTTCCAGTGGGAAATAGGGAATAGAGCCTGAAGAGGCTGGGAGACCCAGCTGCTTTGTACCGCCTGTCTGACTGATCACTATGTCATGAGTTTGTTTGGGGAGGGCTGTTTTAACATGACACAATTGGTTATAACGACACTGCTTTCAGGGACCACAGGAATGTAACGGGGCAGGTGTGTGGAACCTGAGGTTCTGAGGGAATGTTGATCTTTGATAGTGTTGAGAAATACTGAAGAATCAAAACCAATCCCTTGACTCTGTGTGTGTGTGTGTGTGTGTGTTTGTGTACTGGAGCTTGAACTCATGGCCTGGACACTGTTGTTGAGCTTTTTTTTTTTTTTCTCAAGGCTGATACTCTACCATTTGAACCACACCTCCACTTCTAGCTGTTTGGTGTTGGAGATAAAACTCTCATGGACTTTCCTACTCAGGCTGGCTTTGAACCATGGTCCTCAGATCTCAGCTTCTTGAGTAGCTAAGATTATAGATGTGAACCACTGGTGCCTAGCTTTCATTTGAATATAGGAATTTTCTTTTATTGTAAGTCTTATTTGAAATTACTTAAAAAATTACTGCTTTAATTTTTTTAAATACTATATTTATTAGAATACATTATAGATACTTTTTTTTGGTAAAGAGTGTTAGAGTATTTTCCTTTGAAAAGTAAGCTGATATTGAAATGGACCTCACCATGTCAGTTTGGAATTTTTTAGGTGTCCTGACCTTGGGCTTTGTTTGGGCTTCAGGTGTGATAATATCAAATGGGCTTTCCAATCCAGGCTCATTGGCTTTGGGACAAAAATGAAGTTCCCTTTTGCTTGAGTTTAAATGATTTTTACCTGTGTTGATTAAATATAAGTTGCTATAAAATGGTTTTACTATAATTCATCACATTTATAAATATATTCTGATAATAAAGATAATATGGCAGCTAGCTAGTTTGGGTACTGGTATGTGGAATTTTATAAGATTTTTATACTTTTATGTAAGTTTGAAATTATGTAAAAATAAAAGTTTATGAATTCTCCTGGCAACTCAATGTTTTGTGTTTTTTTTCCCTGTGGTTCATTTAATCATTTTAAAACTATCCTAATACATACCCAATGCTATTCTGGACTTTAATTTCTGCTTTGTAATCGAGAATGCTTAAAGACCCTCAACTAAGATATTTGAGAGTTTTTTCCTCTGGAAAGAATTAGCAATTAATGTTTTGATATAAAACTGGGACTCAATGGTTTTCTTTTAGAAACTAAGATGAGTTGGAGTTGGTAACCCCCAAAAGATTATTGTATTAATATACAACAATCCAGTTGTCTCTTTCAGTATCTAAGGGTTTCCTCGTTTTACACATACACACACACACCACACACACACACACACACACACACACACACACAGAGAACAGACTTTGCTGAGGAGGAGGAGGAAGGAGCACACATTCTCAAGCCGTGTGTGTGTGTGGGGGGGGGGGGGTCTTTGAAGTTGATGGGCCAGACATTACATGGCAGTTCTGTCCTCCCTGGGTGTACCATTTGAACTAAGGTGCTTAGCTTCAATGTGCACTTTCTTGTGCAAAGTGGAAATAGTAGTACTCACCCTGTTGTTTGTATTGGAATAATTAACCTAATTTAGCTAAAGGTAAGTTTAGCAGGTAGTTGGGAGAACAGATAGAGTCTGGAGAGGTGCATGCCAGTAGCTCATACCTGTAATCTCAGCTACTCCAGAAACTGAGATCTGAGGATTGGAGTTCAAAGTCAGCCCAGGGAAGAAAGTTCATGAGACTCTTATCTCCAATTAACCACCAAAGAAGCTGGAAGTGGAGTTGAGGCTCAAGTGGTAGAGTGCCAGCTTTGAGCAAAAGAGATAAGGGACTGCACCTAGGTCCCAAGTTCAAGCTTTAGTACCAGTCCAAACAACAACAACACAAACAATAGGGTCTGGAACAGAACATTGTAAATGTTAAGGAAATGGTCATTGTCCTTCTTAACATACTAATTAGCACCTCACTAGTATATGAAACAAAGTAAAAAAAAAAAACAAATAAAGGCAATTTGTTGCAGAAAAAGGCATCAGCCAAAAATAATTTTAAAGAAAAAATAAATATAGGCTGGGAATGTGGCTTAGTGGTAGAGTGCTTGCCTAGCATGCAAGAAACCCTGGGTTTAGTTCCTCAGTACCACATAAACAGAAAAGGCCAGAAGTGGTGCTGTGGCTCCAGTGGTAAAGTGCTAGCCTTGAGCAAAAGAAGCTCAGTGACAGTGCCCAGGCCCCGAATTCAAGTCCCAGGCAAAAGTAAGTAAGTAAATATATGTTATATATATATATATATATATATATATATATATATATATATATATATATATATATATAAAGGAGAGAAAGGAGCTGTGCATGTGGTATTTCTATAAGACACGGAATAGCCAGACTTTTCCACAAGCCAGATTTGACAAGGTGGCTAGTCACTGATGCCATTTTGATAGATTGATTTTACTACATATCATGTGATTGAGTCTGATAGAATTATACCTGTGGGGGGGTGGAGGGGGTGGGGGGTGGGGGGGTTCTGGGAAGTGTTTTGTTAGGCATTGTGCAAGCAATAGACAGAGTAGAAAGACTAGGATCAGGTCTTGCTGTGCTGCTTTTACGAAGAGAGCGGGCAGACAGGTCAGTTCCCAGGGTTGTACCTTCCTACTTCAGGACAGAGAGGACAATAAAAATGGTAATTTTCTCATTCACATTCACTATAACTCCTATTCTGTCTTTGTCTCTTACTGGACTTTTCATTGTGAGACATTTTGGAACCCTGGAAAGTCATTGAGAAAAGAAAACAGCAAGATTGTGTTCTCGGTTGGAATGAAGGTAAACTGGAGGGCAGCAGAACTAAAGATACGTTGCCTGAATGTTCCCAAAGCAACAGAGACGGAGAGCGAAAGATGATTCTCAGATATGAAATGTAGTCTCAGCTTGGTAAGATTTAGGAAAACAAGCAGGCATTGTTTCTGTAGGAGATTCAAAGCAGCTCACAGTAAGTACTTCCCAGAATCTGGACTGGGTAAAATCTTATCAACTTGATTCCACAAGAAATTAAAAAGGACTGTGCAGAAAAGGTGATGGAAAAATCCTTAGTTTTTAATTAATTAGAGTGAGGCAGAACCCCTTAATACCCAAGACAAAATGAGTGTTAATATGCATTTATTTATTTATTCATTCATTCATTCATTCGTGGAACTTGAACTCAGCGCCTGGGTCCTGAGCAATTTTGCTTGAGGCTAGTGCCTTACCACTTTGAGCCACAGCACCACTTCTGGTGATTAATTGGGAATAAGAGTCCCACTAACTCTCCTTCCTTGGCTGGCTTTTCAACCACGATCCTCAGCTCTCAGCCTCCTGAGTACTTAGGCTTACAGGTATGAGCCACGGATGTTGGGCTTAATAGGCATTTATATTCTGATCCAAAAAGCTGTGTGAGAATTTGTTCATTTCTTTATCAAATATTTGCAATGGGTTGCTCTGTCCACATTATTCTGTTGCAGGGTTTTGGCAGTGGGAAAGGCAGATGAGTCTCTGTTTCCCAGGACTCAAACAATAAGCAGGTAAAGCAAGAACGGGCTCTGGGCTCGTTAAACACTTTAGAAAAGTCATTTTGGAGAGCATGTTACAGAAGATTAAAAAAAATGGCGGAAAAAAATACAGTGGGTGCTGGTGGCTGACACTTGTAATTCTAGCTACTCACAGGGCTGAGGACTGAGGATTGTGGTTCAAAGCCAGCCCCAGCAGGAAAATCCAGGAGACTCTTATCTCCGATTAAATACCAGAAAACAGGAAGTGGTGCTCTGGCTGAGAGCGGTAGAGTGCTAGCCTTCAACAAAACAGCTCAGGGGCAATGCCCAGGCTGCAAGTTCAAGCTCCATGACTGAAAAGAGAGAGAGAGAGAGAGAGAGAGAGAAGGAGAGGGAGAGGGAGAGGGAGAGGGAGAGAGGAGAGAGGAGAGAGGAGAGAGGGGAAAGGAAGGAAGGAAGGAAGGAAGGAAGGAAGGAAGGAAGGAAGGAAGGAAGGAAGGAAGGAAGGAAAGAAAGAAGGAAGGAAGGAAGGAAGGAGGGAGGGAGGGAGGGAAGAAAGAAAGAAAGAAAGAAAAAGAAAGAAAGAAAGAAGGAAGAAAAAGAAAAGGAAAGGAAAGATAAAAAATTCAGTTGAGTTAGTCTTTAAAGGTTCTCAGTGCAATTCATACTCACGAAAGGAAGAGCAGAGGATCTGCTGATCACCTGGGCTGGGCTCTGACCCACCCTGCCAAGATGTCTTAAAGCCCTCGAAGAGGAGCCAGACAGTTTGTAGGCTTTGCAGAAGGAACAAGTGCATGGCATTCCGGCTTCATGTTTTATAAATATCTCTCGTGACATCTGCAGACAGGGCTGTTAAATCCTCCCTGACAGAAAACATCGCCAACACAAGGCAGCTTCACCCCTTTGCTCTTCAGAGAAGATTTATGGAGCCCCGTGTGCCACATCACAAGATGAGACAAGCAAGTATTTACCATGGAGTGTGAGCAACACTATGTTCCCTGGAATTCTCAGGAAATAGGATGTTCTAGACCATGGACCTTTCTTTTGGCAGTACTGGGATTTGAACTCAGGGCTTTGTGCTTGCTGGGCAGGTGTCTTTGCCACTTGAAGAACACCACCAGCCCTGATCATGTACATTTCCATATGAGAATTAGTACTCATTTCTACTTGGTAAAATATTTGGGAATACCTTTTGATTCTGCTATTGTTATTGATTATAACTTTTGATTATAACATTTTATTGGGTTCTGGGAGACAAGCCACACGGCATCAGGAGTTGGAACAGACACTATTGGCGGAAAACCCCATGTCCAGAGTCTTCTCTGCTCCCAGAGGTTTGCCATGTCCAGCTTCAAAGATTGAATCATCCTGTTGCCCTGTGTCACAGACTGGTAGAGGCTTTAGAAAGGTGACACAATTCTGAAAAATGAAATCCAAGTTGACAAAGACATGTGGTAGATTTTCCTGCCTGCTAAGAGAGATACCTGAAGTGAACTACTGAACGACTCCCAACTTTTTATTGTTTGGAATAGTTGAGAAACAAGTTTGAAAAAAACAAAACAAAACAAAAACCTGATACTTGGAGCTGCAGCAACCTTTCTGTGACCTTGAAGAATTAAAAAAAAAAAAAGGTTGACAAATAGAGATGTCAGACATATTGCATGATCTTCTTACAATGTGACTGTTTTGTTGTTGTTGTTGGTTGTGGGGCTTGAACTCTGTGCCTGGGCCCTGACCTTCACCTCTCCAGCTCAAGGCTAGTGCTCTACCACTTGGGCCACAGGGCCACGTCCAGTTTTCTGGTAGTTTATGGGAGAAAAGAGTCTCATGGACTTTCCTGCTCAGGCTGGCTTTGAACAGTGATCCTCAGATCTCAGCCTTTTGAATAGCTAGGATTACAGGTGTGAGCCACCGATGCCTGACATAATGTGACTTTTTAAAGATCTTTTTTGTTCAGTCCACTTCCAGCCAGGCCTCCTGATTTTACTTTCAAAAGAATCTAATGGATGCCAAAATTAAAAAGCATGAGCTCAGACACCAGACATCCCTGTGTTTTGAGTTCTAGATCAAACACAGAAGCTATTTGGCATTGGTACAAATTACTGAGTCTTTCTCTGCCTTGGAAGTAGTAAGTGTTCATTTTCTAGGTTAATCGTATTTAACAAATGTGAACTATTATAATTATTGCTTTGGTGTTAAGCCCACGAACAGGCCTAGGGAGGTGGGCACATTCGAACCTGGATGGACACGGCAGTGAACAGGGTCAGCCAGAAGCACAGGGCATAGGAGGCAGTAGTAAGGACCCAAAGGGCAGAGGTGAAGGCACTGACCCCTACCTACCCAGCCTGGCCTGACCATAAAAATGACCAGGGAATATTTGGCCAATCACTGAAGAGCCAAACTATGTTTTTAAATTAATAATATATATTTAATTTATATATATATATATATATATTATTGGTCGTGGGGCCTGAACTCTAGGCCTGGGTGCTGTCCCTCAGCTCTTCAGCTCAAGGCTAGCACTCTACCACTTGAGCCACAGCGCCACTTACAGCTTTTTCTACTTATGTGGTACTGAGGAATTGAACCCAGGGCCTCATGCATACAAGGCAAGTGCTCTACCACTGAGCCACCTTCCCAGCCCCCGCTTTTGTTAAAGGTAAATTATTTATGATCATTTTAAAAGGGCAAAGATTTCACAGAAAATAAACATTTATTTCTGACCTTCATATAATGACAAAATGTGCCGGGCGCCAGTGGCTCACATCTGTGATCCTAGCTACTCAGGAGGCTGAGATCTGAGGATCACGGTTCAAAGCCAGCCCGGGCAGGAGAGTCTGTGAAACTCTTATCTCCAATAAACCACCAGAAAATGGGAAGTGGTGCTGTATCTCAAGTGGTAGAGCGCTCACCTTGAGCTGAAGAGCTGAGGGAGAGTGCTCAGGCCCAGAGTTCAAAACCCACGACCCACCAAAAAAAAAGAAAATGACAAAATGTAAATTTCATCCATCCATCCATTCATTCTTTCTTTCTTTCATCTTGGAATCAAATGGGACCTCACAGTTGAAGGCCTGAGCGCTGAAGTCAGCCATGAGGCTAGACTTGGGCTGGGGAAGGGAAAACTTTGGTTTCCCATCAGCAGAGGGACACTGGAACGCTGCTTCCCTGCATGTGAGTGTGAGGAATGCGTTTGGAGTGATGCCTTGCCCAAGCCGGCCAGCAAAGCACCCCAGTCCTCCCCCACCCCCCTCCCTCTCGCAGAGTTGGGTGACCGGCACCCCTGTGTGGCCACATTTTTGTTATTGTTGTTGTTTGAACTGAAAGATTTTTAACTAATCAATTTGCAATCACAAGATTTTTTTTCTCTTGAAAAAGGAACAAATGTGTGTGTGTGTGTGTGTGTGTGTGTGTGTGTGTGTGTGTGTGACTCTGGGTGTGTATGTGCATACACATGCTTCATGTGGCCATGGGTTGATGTTCTAAGATTGCGTTTCTGCTAATTTGGGCTCAGTATCTAACTGATATTGGACTAGTCAGTCTTTAAGTCTCAATTTCCTTATCTTTTTTTTTTAAAGTTTTGGTTCTAGTTATTGGCACTTGAACACAGGGCCTGGATGCTATCCTTTAGCTTTTCCACCGAAAACTGGCACTGTACCACTTGAGCCACAGCTCCACCTCTGGCTTCTTAGGATTAACTGGATAGAAGAGTCTCATGGACTTTCCTGCCCAGGCTGATTTTGAACCAGGATCCTCAGATCTCAGCCTCCTGAGTAGCTAGGATAATAGAGGTAAGCCACTGGTGCCTAGCCAATTTCCTTATTTTTAAGCTGAGGTGAATGCAGTAACCATCCTATAAGCCTTGTTGTGAGGATTAAGTAAGATAAAGTCTATCCAGTGCCTAACACAGGTTAAGGACACCATAAATGCTGGTTATGACTGTTGTTCTTCTAAAGATAAGGCGGGCTATGCCTGGAACACTGGGGGAGGCTGTCCCTTATTTCCTTGCCCAAAGCAAAAGAACCATTTAAGTCTTCTTTACTAAGAAAAAAAGGACCACCTAGGTGGAAGGAGAAAACCTCAAGGAGAAAGCCAAAGATGTTTCTAATTCCTTTTTTTCCTGTGTGGCTCTTTGCAGTTTTATAAACAAAACCCAAACAAATAACATACAAAAAAACAGAAGAGGCAAGCCAGCTGCCGTGCAAAGTTCAGGCTCTTCTAGGACGGACCTCTAGCACACAGGAAGTGAGGCCTGTGGGGGTCAGGGTGAACACTGCCGGGTGCTGACTTAGGGAGATGGCCACAGAGAACTGGGCTCTGCTGCCCTCTGGTGGAGAGGGGAGTAGGAGCTGGTGTGTGTGTGTGTGTGTGTGTGTGTGTGTGTGTGTGTGTGTGTGTGTGTGTGTGTGTGTGTGTGTGTGTGTGTGTGTGTGTGTGTGTGTGTGTGTGTGTGTGTGTGTGTGTCCATCCCTTACCCACAGTCTGGGCTTCAAGAAACTGGCTACCAGTGGCAGGGGGGCAGGGGGGGGGCGGGAGGGAGAGGGAGAGGGAGAGAGAAAGGTTTGTTTGTTTTTTTTCTAGGACTTCAGCATGCCTGGACTACAGATTCACATTCACATGGCTCCTTCTGCCATCTGCTGTTCATCTCACTTCATTTCTATCCATCATTGCTACCTGAGAACAAAGAGTAGCATCTGAGTGTGTGTGTGTGTGTGTGTGTGTGTGTGTGTGTGTGTGTGTGTGTGTATGTGGTGTTGGTCCTGGGGTTTGAACTCAGGGCCTAGGTGCTGCTCCTGAACTTTTTTGCTTAAGGATAACGTTCTACCACTTGAACCGTACCTCCACTTTCAGCTTTTTTGGTAGTTAATTGGAGATGACGGTCTCACAAGCTTTCCAGCCTGGGCTGGTTGAAGGGGATGCCTCAGAGGGCAGCTTTCTGAGTAGCTAGCATGAGCCACCAGTGCCCCACAATTTTTAGTTGGAATGTAATTACCATGAATCTATGAAAACTTGGCACAAAGCCTTCCTAAGAAATGATTGATGAGGAAGAAGTCAGACGAGCTAGGAAAAGGCACAAAGCAAAGGACAGGACGGAGACCGTGAACTATGATGATGTGCAAAGATTTCTGATGAATAGGAGGGTGAAGTTTCCCTGGTCTCTTCTGCCTGGTCTTGTTATACATCACCCACCAACTCTCTCCTCTTTGCAGCTTTAACCTACAATCCCTTGGCCTTTCAGAACCAAAATGGCGCCTGGCCCCCATACTGTGTGCATCTGCTACTTATTACTCAGGATGTGTGTTTGGCTGTGCAGCCGGAAGGCAGGGCCAAATGGTGGATTTGACCTTCCTGGAGCAAGATGAGGTTGAGAAGAATGCTCCTTTTGCCTTGAGCTGATTGCCTCCCTCTTCT
Organism: Dipodomys spectabilis; assembly: GCF_019054845.1. NCBI lineage: Eukaryota > Metazoa > Chordata > Mammalia > Rodentia > Heteromyidae > Dipodomys > Dipodomys spectabilis. The sequence continues at coordinate 5,927,894 of NW_024870974.1, forward strand.
GTGAGCACATGCGTGATCCCAACCCCCTCAGATGTGTATGTACTAGGCAAGGGAAAGTTAGCCCAGCCCAGTGTCCTAGGCAAGTGACAGAGAAGCCAGAGGAGCAGTGAGGCTTCAGCAAGGTTTCTTCGTGGCCGTTCTGCTCAGTGCAGCACCAGTCTGTGGGGCTGCAGTAAATCATCACAGGGATGGAATTTCTAGTCTTTTGGTCTCTCTGGCCCAGCCTATGCTTTGGTTGGGAGAAAGGATGTTGAATAAACCATGAATGGCTTCCTGGAGCCAATGTTTTGAAAATCGTTGGGGGCAGGGTATGGGCATAAGGAAACAGGGGGTGGTAGGGTGTTGAGGAAAAAGCTTCTGAGCTGCTCAGAGCATGAGGAAGGCTCTGGAAGAACGGGTGAGAAGGGAGATAGCAGCCTGGGCCCATGGGACTCCTCTGGCCTGTGTGTGCTGGGGTGCTTTGCTTCTGGCCTCAAGAGAATGGTAATGTCCCCAGAACTCACTTCTCTTTGACAGTCATCGGAGAAAATGAGGACTCAGGTCCTGCCATTTCTCTGCGGACTACAAGACGAGGAACTTTTCCTTTGAGTGAGGCCAAAAAGGGCCATGGTTTCAAGATGTTAACCTTGTCATTGGAAGCTCAAGATGTCTCGTGCAATGTTGTTTTTAAGGACCCCTGGAGTGTGGAAGTTGGAGGGTCTCCAGGAGTCCGTAGAGCCTGTGGCAAGGGCAACACAGCCTGGTTGTCTTTGAGGATTTCCTTCAGACTGTGAATTGTGCTTACAATACAGCCTCTACTGGGGAAGACAGTTTGTTCTGGGGACTGAACCCACAACCTTGCAAATGCTAAGCGAGAACTCCACCACTGAGCTACATCTTTAAGTTCTCTCAGTACAGTGATGGCAGGTGACTCAGAAATCATGTTTGGAACTAAAAAGGATCTCTTTTCTTTCCCTCCCTCCCTCCCTCCCTCATTCCCTCCCTCCCTTCCTCCCTTCCTTCCTCTCTCTCTTTCTTTCCTGCTTGAGCTGGCTTTGAACCTGTGATCCTCATATTTCATCCTTCTGAGCAGCTTGAATTACAGGCATGAGCCATCAGCTCGCAGCTTAGAAAGGATCTTAAAGTATTGTCTCCTACAGGAGGGGAACTGTGATCTGCAAAATGTTTACCAAAATCAACAGTCCTCTCAGTCTTGGGCACAGAAATAGTCCTCCACTCATCTTCCAGCTCTTGGATGACTACAGGACTGAAGTTTCTCTCCAGGATGGCACGAGAGGAAGGGACGCGTGGTTGTCTGGTCACTTTTCCATTTTCCCTCAAGTTCTGTGGGTAAGTATTTTACAGAAGAAAGCACAGGCACATAGCAAGCATTGAGGGCATCAGGGAGGAGAGTCTCTGCTGTTCATAAGGATATACATTTGGAAAATTTGTCAGGTAAGTGATTTTTGTTGTTTGGATGCGGGGTATGCTCTACCATGTAAGCCTTCAGGTCAGTGGCCTTTCAGATCTATCCAGTCTTAAGTTTTGTGATTTCTTAGAGAAAATAAACAGAATTTAATTCCATCCTCTTTTGATTATTCTGCCTCCCATATCCATTACCTGAGGAAATGCCCCCTCCCCAACCCCGACTGCACAAAGTAAGAGGAGAGGTGTGATAGTCTATAATCCATGCACAATTCATGCTTAGACATTTTGGCCTGTTAGTAGGGGGAAATGAAGATATTTTAACCAAGTGTTAATTCCTTTTCTTGATATTTTGGGCTGGTATTGCTTTTAGGTTGGGGACTGTATGCTTTGCAAATGGTGGGCAGATCCGTATGAGGGTCTTCTTTTTTCTTTCAAATATAGCATCTGGTTTTTTGTTTGTTTTTCCAAAAGTCTTTAGGCACCATCAAAGTCTTTGGGGCCTCAGATGAAACTGGAGTTGATCTAGAATGAGTTACTTAAGCCTCAGAATGGGTGTCTTTACTGTAAAGCAGAGGTTAAATAAGTATTCTTTGAAGATGTCTAGAGAGTTAGTCCTAGAAACCATTTATTCGAAGCAAGTGCACACCTAGCCGGCGCCTCCCCCTCCCTTCACCTGCTAAAACACAGACAGTCCCGTTGGTGGGGCTGCCCAGCCTGCAGGTGACCGCAAAGAATGACTTCAGGACACCCAAGGGGGTGGGGGTGGGAGGCAGGGAGACAAGCCGCCGCAGGGGGTCCTGCTGGAGAAGAAAAGCTCTGGATCACAGGGAGGAGGAGTACAAAGACCTCAAAAGATGACTGAAGACCGGGGGAAGCTATTTTTAACTGGCCTCCTGCTGTGAGACAAGCTAGCTGAGCGCGTTTGGTTCAGGCCCATTGTTGCTGTTCACCTGATCTCCAGAACTCTTTTGGGTATTTAACCCCGATGCTGGTACCAAGTGGCATTCTTTTCACAAACAGGGCAATCTCTGGCAGGTGGGGGTAGCACGGGGCAAGAGACCAGGCCAGGCAGGGTCCCCAGTGGGGGAAAGAGTAAGTTCATGGAAAAAGGGAGACACAGGTTTCTTATTAAGGAAGAGGAGTGTTCTTTTTCTTCCTTCCTTCCTTCCTTCCTTCCTTCCTTCCTTCCTTCCTTCCTTCCTTCCTTCCTTCCTTCCTTCCTCCCTTCCTTCCTTCCTCCCTCCCTCCCTCCCTTCCTTCCTTCCTTCCTTCCTTCCTTCCTTCCTTCTTTCCTTCCTTCCTTCCTTCCTTCCTTCCTTCCTTCCTTCCTTCCTTCCTTCCTTCCTTCCTTCCTTCCGTCCTTCCTTCCTTCCTTCCTTCCTCTCCTCTCCTCTCCTCCCCTCTCCTTTCTTTTCTGACAGTTGTCCTGCTTGAATCCAAGGGCTGGGTGCTGTCCTTGGGCTTTTTTGCTCAAGGCTAGCACTCTATCACTTAAGAGTCACAGCGCTACTTCCAGTTTTCTGGTGATTAATTGGAGATACAGCTCTCAGGGGCTTTCCTGCCCTGGCTGGCTTCAAACCATGATTCTCAGAGCTCAGCTTCCCAAGTAGCTGGGATTAAAGGCATGAGCCACAGGTGCCTAGCTAGGATGCTATTTTTCTCTGTTGGCATGAGTTGTTGAATCCTTCTTCTTCCAATCAGTTTCTCTAATGTAATTTCCAGCATGGAAACGGTCAAGTTACCACAATGGTAACAATTCACTCCACACATAAGTCTTAAAATACTATTATTATAACTAGTGTGTGTGTGTATGTGTGTGTTGGTAATGGGGCTTGAATTCAGGTCCTAGCACTCTCCTTTAGCTTTTTGTTCAAGGCTGGCACTCTACTGCTTGAGCCACACACACCTCTACCTCTAGCTTTTTGGTGGTTAATTAGGGATAAGAGTCTTATGGGCCTTTCTGCACTGGCTAGCTTTGGACCTCGATCCTCCTATCACAGCCTATTAAGTAGCTAGGATTACAGGCTACTCTAAAAGAATTGGTAGGGGTGCGAATATGGCAATAAAATAATTGTTTTTTTTTAAAAAAAAGATACTAAGCTGGGCGCTGATGGCTCACACCTGTAATCCTAGCTACTCAGGAGGCTGAGATCTGAGGATTGTGGTTCAAAGCCAGCCCTGGCAGAAAAGTCTGTGAGACTCTTATCTCCAATAAACCACTAGAAAACTGGAAGTGGTGCTGTGGCTCAAGCAGTAGAGCACTAGCCTTGATCTGAAGAGCTGAGGAACAGCACTCAGGCCCAGAGTTCAAGTCCTGTGACTGACAAAATAAAAAACAAAAGATACTTTTTGTTGTGACATTCTATAAAATGTAGAACCCTTGCTTAGAAGGGCCTTCTCTACTTCATGGTTATTCATCCACGATGCCAGCACTTCTGATCCTCCTGTAGTTTATGTTTTCATATATCTGGGAATTATTAAAATGAAAAGAGGGAGGTAAGAGGTTTCTATTCATTTTTCCAAGTGCCCAACCAGTTGGAACATCTGTTCTTTCCTCATTTGCTTGAAATTTTATCTTATACTAAATTCCTATATATGTTGGAGTTTACTTCAGGACTCTATTATTTTATGATTATGATTATGATGATTTCTCCGTGAACTAATCCGTGAACTCAGGAGCTGGACAAAGCTGAGTGTAAACTTTACCATGGCCACCTGGAACTTTCTAAACCTCCCTTTCCTATTCTAGACTTTGAGGATAACACTGACTATCTTACTGGGCTGTTTCCAACATTAAGTGACTGAGCATGCGCAGAGTTGTCCAGCGTGGTCGGGTCCTCTGGGATACTGACCCTGCCATACAGATGGGCTAGGCCTCTGGAGGCAGCAGCATTCAGAGAGGGGGAAGGAGGCAGGATGGGTATGGAGGGGAAGACTGTAACCCAGCCTCACCCGGTCTCACAGGGAGCTGGAGCTCCCATAGCCCAGCAGCCTTGTCCCAAGTGGGCCAGGCGTGAATCCCCCTTGGGAGCGGAGGAGGAGGCTCTTTGCATCTGGAGAGCTGTCAATAATGGCTTCCTGCACCCAGGCCAAGCTGACAGAGCCTCTGCCTCGGTTAAGGGGGGACTTTGGATGCATATGGCAGTATCCACCATTTGCATTGCCTTCAAAATCTTCTGATTCCTGCACCCACTCCCTCCCCCCACCCCCCACACCTTCTTGGTTTCCAACTCCAAACAAAGTTCACACAGCTTCACGCTGGAAAGGGTCCTTGCCCCCAAGGGCTTCTGGTATGTTGAAACTTCAATTTTCCTTTTCCTGTCTTTCATGGCGCTTGAACTCAGGGCCTAGGTGCTGTTCCTGAGCTCTTTTTTGCTCAAGGTTAGCACTCTACCACTTTGAGCTACAGTGTTACTTCTAGTTTTCTGGTGGCTAATTGAAGATAAGAATCTCGTGGACTTTTCTGCCTGGGCTGGCTTTGAACTGTGATTCTCAGATCTCAGCCTCCTTAGTAGTTAGGATTACAGGTGTGAGCTACCAGTGCCCATGGAACTTCGATATTGTATGCATCACAAATACATGGAGAAGGTGTTGTTGGAAGGTGAAGAGGGAGAGGTGATATGTGAAAATGAGATGTGCTGGGCCAGAATTTGACCACCCCAACTTTCCTCCTAGGTTTGAATACTTTCAATATTGTTCTGGTCATTTCAATTGTGTTTAAACCGGAATGGAAATGTGATCACCGGGCTACAGACTGATAGCCCAAATGGCAAAGAATCATCTTTTCTGCAGAGACCAAGCGAAAATGTGAGGTCAATAATTTGCTTTTCCTTTTATTATAAAAGTAAAATAAAAATAGCATTTATAAATCCAACATTTTTTCCCTTAAAGTATTTGATCTAAAAAAATATTTACAATAGCAAAAAATGCAGAAAAAGGGGAAAATACCATTTTCAGCACTGATTGTAGCCATGTTTAAATATCGCTAAGTCCATGTTTTTCAAATCCCAGTGGCAAGCACATTAGAAAAAGCAATAAGCCTTTTTTTTAAAAAAAAAAAAAATTGTACGCCAGTGACTTTGATTTTAAACTATTTCTCTCTCTCTCTCTCTCATTATTCTGAATGCATAACTGAGTGCTGTGGATGGCGAGAAAGAATCCATGTGGGGACAGGATACCTCTGAATGACAATGGGATGGAGCAGCAGGAGCAGCAACAGAAAACAGCTGGAACCCCCGAAGCATCTGGAAAAGCTCAGGAAGCGACCTCACCTCCATGCAGCCGCAGCTCAGCCACGGGCTGTGATGATTAGATTCTATCTGTACGTGAAACCACTACAATTCATGGAAGGAAGCCAAGTGTAGAAGACCATGAATGAAATCCAGAATGATCCGGGCAGTGGGTCTGCTCCTCGCGAGCACCTCTGGATGCACTTTCCCTTCCTTCTTTGGGATGATAAGAGTGACATTTTAGGGCTTTGGTTTACCGGTGAGGGAAATGGCCGGTGGGTTAAATTTTGCCCTCGAGGGGTCCTTCCTGTCGGTATTCGTGGGGAATTTTGTTCAGAGTTAGCAACGAGCCACCGCCGCTGGTCAGAGATTCCGTGAAGCTGAGTTTGTGGAAGGACGTCTCCACTCCGCTGTCACAGATGCTGTCGTCCTGGAGCTCATCTGGGGGAAGAAGGCACGCATTCACTGGAGGCCAGGCAAGGACCAACCCTGTGTGTGGCTGGTTTTCTACCCTATGGTCACCTGCCCCTCTCCCGGCAGCAAGGGTTCTGGCTGGCTCTGGATAGCAACATGGATGATCTGACCACTGCCTTCCACCTGTTACCATGCCCGTCTCTGCCATCCCTACACAGTGCAGGTGAGGGACAGGAAAATCCACGGCCATGTGCTGTCACCACCTCGTCTTCTGTTCGTTCAAATGCTTTCTCAATAGACCTTCTTGTTTCTTAGAAATCAGGTTTATTATTCCAGGTGGTGTATCACCCATTTTATAGCAGGAGAAACTGCTGCGTCTAGACAAAGGGGAGGGCAGGGGGCTAGAGGTGTAGAAGAGAGAGTGTGTTTCGTGGGCTGCCCTGAGACTTCGTTCGCCCTGTGGGTTGGGAATGACAAGGTATGGTGGATGCTGGGGATGGGGGGGCAGGCAAGGTGAGCATGGGGAGGGGACTGAAGGAAGGAGCTCACAGCAGGGGGGTGTAGAGGAGGGACTGAAGTGTTCAGGTGGGAAAAACATCAGCATCCGTGTGCTCTATGTGCTAGACCCCAGTCTATAATCTTCCTGCTCTATGTTTTCCCCAAGGAATCTCAATTTCTCTCTCTTCTCCCTCCCTCCCCTTTTGTCGATCATAGCGCTTGAACTCTGGGCCTGGGCTCTTGAGCACAAGGTGAGCACTCTACCACTTGAGCCACAGCACTACTTCCGGCTTTCTAATGGTTAATTGGAGATAAGAGTCTCAGGGACTTTCCTGCCCGTGCTGGCTGGCTTTGAACTGAGATCCTCAAATCTACCTGAGTAGCTCTCTCTCTCTCTCTTTCAACATAAGAAATGAGAGAAGTATTATTGACCTTAACTCCATGTCATTTTCAGAGTTTCCCAGGAATCTAAGTAACTTGCGTGTCAATGGGCCTGCTTGTGGGGACAGTCCCTGTAGACAAATGGTAGTGACAGGGACAAAGGTAAAGCTGGGGCTGATGGGGTTGGGAATGTGGCTTAGTGGTAGAGTGCTTGCCTAGCATGCACGAAGCCCTGGGGCTCAACTCCTCAGTACCATATACACAGAAAGAACCAGAAGTGGCACTGTGGCTCATGTGGTAGAGCCTTGAACAAAAAGAAGCTCAGGGACAGTGCCCAAGCCCTGAGTTCAAGCCCCAGGACTGACCAAAAAAAAAGGAAGAAAGAAGGAAAGGAAGGAAGGAAGAAAGAAAGAAAGAAAGAAAGAAAGCCAAAAGGCTGGGCTGGTGCTACTCAGGAAGGTGCCTTCAGGAGGTGGTAGATGAGCTCTGAGGGGCCACATCCTGGGAGAACCGTAGACCCCAGTGTCGGGAGCAGAGACCATGTCCTCTGCCCTTCTGTCTTTTTCCCCCCTTTACCTATGTGCTGTCTCACAGAGGAAGGTGAGGGAGGCAGCATGTGGGCCTGACTGGTGGTCTTCGCAGGGCTGGAGGCTGGGGTCCCTGAGGTACAGAGAGCCGCCTGGATCACCTCAATGGCCTCCGTGTAGCCCATCTGTTGTAGGGCCTCCACCAGCTCTCTGACGGTCCCTCCAGAGACCTGGGAGAAAAAGGAAAGAGGATGTCCTTGAGTCTCTGCGCAGGCTCGAAGCCCTGACACTGTCCCCTCCCTCTGTCTTCTCTCCCAGAGCCAAGTGCCTCTGGGAAGGGCAGAGAGAAAACAGAGGGTCTGTGATCATAAATACAGTCTTTGAATCACGCTTCCTGTTTCTGTTCAAAGGCCACTCAGGAAATCACAGACAAGTGGTTTATCCTAAGAGAGAGGAGGCGCAGGGGGAGAGAGAGAGCCGAATGGAACTCGGTGTAAGCTGAAGCTCCAAAATTCACTAAGAGACAACAGCAGAAAAATCGCCTCACCCTACATGTCCCTACCTTGAGCAAAGCAGACAGCAGCAGGCACCCCAGAGACCCACGATGCCTTGTACTGACTCGTACATGGCCGTGGGGGCAGGAAGAGGTGCATGTTGCTTACAATCTCTCTCGTGTGCTGGGGAGATCACAGCGGAGGGACCACTCTGACTTGCAAGTAGCATTTCATGGGAAGGCTTGGGGGGGGGGGAGGGGACATGAAGACATACTTCTTCAAAAATAGGGCTTCTCTCTTGGCCTGGGTTCCCCTCCCCACACCTTGGGCAAGGACTGGTTTTCTTCCTCAGCATGATGGGGCAGGGAGAGGGTGTTCTTCTGGACCAATCACATCCCTGGAGGAAAGTGACGCTTTACCTCGTAGTTGTCCATCAGTGTTTTCGAAGGGGCGGGGCTCAGCCTGAAGGCGTTGTTAAGGATCCCCAGCCCCAGCTTCTGTGCCAGCGTAGCCCAGTTTTTGTCTGGATCAGGAATTTCCAGCAACTTGTAGAGCTGCAGCTTTGCATTTTCAGCCAGCTGTTTCATGTCTCCTGAAGGAAAGGAGGACCAGGTGACTGACTGTCCACTCCCAGGGTCACTGCTCTTTTGCTGTCCCCCCTAACTTCCAGGGGATGCAGCGGGGCAGAGGCCCAGCAGAACAGAGCAGAGCAGAGCTGGTGGATGAGGACCAGGCAATCTCCCTCGATTGCGAAATAAGCACTGTGCCTGTTATAACCCCCTCCATGTAAACCATGTGTGGAGAGAGTAACTAGTGGAGAGAATCTGGTTCTGTCACAACCCACCTTGTGGCGGCAAATCATCAGCGGTGACCTCTGGCTCATAGGGTTTCCCATTTAATATCTCAAAGACCTATTGGTTAGGAAAAAACATGGGAAAACATTACACCGAAATGTCTTAAGTTAAAAGAAAGCAAAACAAACAAGAACCTCACAGCTGTGGAGGTCTTTCAGGTGTTCTATGCACTCCCTTTGCTGCTGCTGGACCAGGGGAAAGACAACATGGGGTTGAGGACTGTGAGCCTTCTAGAGAAAAGGCCAATGTACTCGGGGAACCACGCACGAGACCTTTCAGTCCCATATAAACTGGCTGCCAGGAGGCGCACGAGCAGCTTTGAGAGGCGCAGTTGAACGTAACCCTCAAAACTCAATTTTGTGTTAGGTGCCTGTCGCTCATACCTGTAATCCTGGATGCTACTCAGGAGGCTGAGATCTAAGGTTCATGGTTTAAAGTCAGTCCGGGTAGGAAAGTCCATGAGACTCTTACCCCAGTTCACTACCAAAAAGTTCCAATTAACTACTGAAAAGCTGCAAGTGGAGCTGTGGCTTAAGTGGTAGAGTGCTAGCCTTGAAGAAAAACAAAAAAAGCACAGGGACAATGCCCAGGCCCTGAGTTCCAGCCTCACAACTGGTGCTAACAGGCACATGTGTGTGCACACATACACACACACACACACAATAAAAAACAAAACAATTCCATTTTGTGTGTTGAAGATCTGTACATTGTCTACTCCTCCACTCTCTCTTCTCTTTACCCAATGATCTCATCATTGATCTACCTCCTCAGATCTCAGTGCCTTGGGGTTTTGCAGAAGGATTTACACTTAATCTGTTTGTATTTGTGGGGAAATCCTCAGAAGAATTTTTGCAATCAGAAATTACTCACATTAAGTTCTGAATCAATGATAGCAATTTCTCTGAGCTCAGGAAACTGAGATAGAAATAATTCTGGGGTGTGCGCAGAACGTCTACCTCGATGTAAAATTTGGGTTTTCTTGACCTCTCAACATCTCAACTCTGATCTGATTAGGTAGACACTTTTACACTCAGGGCTCAGCTGACCTAGATCTTCCATGGATAGGCGATTCAAGATAAATATGGCTCTTGACAAGCTGAGTTTCTTAAAAATAAAAGGCCTGCTATTCAGGGCCCCAAATCAAAGGAAGCCATCTGTCCTTACATTCCTGGCCTCTGCTTCCCGCAGGAGCATCTGCCATACAGACCAAGCAGCTCTTACTCACCTGCCAGTTGGCAGCCATATCTAGAGGTGTGGTTCCAGGCACGACTCCCTCGTCCTCTCCAGCTTTCTCCCAAGAGTCATCCGGATCATAGAGAGGCTCAAAGTTCTCTACCAGGGGATCTGCTCCTGAGAAGTCAGGTGACACTGTTAGGCAAGACTAAACCTTGTCAGCTCCCAACTGCTTGCCAGGTCAGATTTTCAAAGGCAATGTACCTTTAGATGTGAAAGATAATAATAATAATAATAATTTTTGTTTATATTGTTATTGTAAAAATACTGTACAGAGGGGTTATAGTTACATGAGTAAGGTAATGAGTACATTTCCTATCCAGCATTGTTACCTTCTCCTTTGTTTTTCCCCTACCATCCCTTCCCTCTCCACCTCCCCAACTCCTCACCCCCCCCCCCCCAAGTTGTAAAGTTCATTTTCAATATAGTGTCTTGTACATCTCATGGTTACAATGGGTCAACCTGTATCCTTGTTTCAGCATTTTGTTATTTCCCTTCCCCGCCCCAAATTAGAAAAATGTATATTCAAGATGCAGGGCTCTGGAATCATATACAGTGAAAACAGGGGTTATACCATGGGGGAAGAATATACAAAAGAAACAAAAAAAATCACATGGTACATTATAAGTTTTTTTTCCAGTCGTGGGTCCTGAACTCTGGGCCTGGGCGCTGTCCCTCAGCTCTTCAGCTAAAGGCTAGCTCTCTGCCACTTGAGCCACAGCGCCACTTCCAATAATAAAAAATTTTAAGGCATAAAAGACATTTTAAGCTGGGTGCTGGTGACTCCCACCTGTAGTCCTCCCTACTCAGGAGGCTGAGATCTGAGGATAGAGGTTTGAAGCCAGCCCAGGCAGGAAAAGTCTGTGAGATTCTTATCTTCAATTAATGAGCCCAAAGCTGGAAGCAGAGATGTGGCTCAAGTGGGAGAAAGCTAGTCTTGAATGAAGACGCTAAGGGGTAGTGCCAAGCCCTGAGTTCAAGCCCTAGTACTGGCAGAAAATAAAAGAAAAAGACATTAAAAAATGTTAACCACTTCATAATGTTGTTTTGTAGTATCCTATCTCGCCAAAAGAACTATTAAAAACAAAAGGCTTTGAATACTTCTGACCTGTAGCTCTACAGGATAGTTTTCATCTGAATAGTGTACCTTTAACCTGAGGACCAGGACATAATGAGTCATAGGGACTGGGTCATGGACAGGATCAATGTCCTAATGTTCAAATATGCTGCCAATGTGCATTTCTCACCTGCTCCTCTCACTAGCTGAAAAGAGCGAACATACTTCATGTCTAGTGACAGCTGGCCAGATTTATTCTTTGATGAGCATTGCCAGGGCTCCAGTCCTTAAACAAGCTAAAAACAAAACACGAAGAGAACCTTCTGCTAGGATGTGCCTGTCCTGGTGTGCATGTGCGTGTGCGTGTGCGTGTGTGTGTGTGTGTGTTGGTAACTGAGGCTTGAACTCAGAGCATGGAAACTCTCCCTTATAACTTTTTCACTCAAGAATGGCATTGTACTACTTGAACCACGCCTCTTCTGGCTTTTGTTGATGGTTAACTGGGCAGGCTTTGAATCCTGACTCTCAGATCTCAACCTCTTGAGTAGCTAGGATTACAGGTGTAGCCACTGGTGTCCAGCTAGCCTGTTCTTTAGTGTCCAGTGAAAAAAATACAAAGAGTAATTCACAAATAACTACTCAAAGTCCTAGTGACCTTTTAGGAGAGTGTTTGCTCGGTGTGATATTTGCGAACAGGGTTAAGATACTCTTTTGGATGTGAAACTCATTTTGATTTTGTTGGCAGAACATCTGATTTGGGGCAAAATCAATGATGGAAGAGTGTCCAAGAAAAGCCACCAGGCGATTGCTTGCTTTGCCATGGCTAGTGCTGGCTTGAGCTCGTATGATGTGTGTGTAAGCTGACCATGAGAACAGTGGAGAAACTAAGAGAAACAGGAACAGGACCCAAGATGGGAGAGGCTGAACTACACCTGGTTTCCATGTGACCTTCTTCATGGCTCTGATCTCTCCCCACGAGGCTTTTCATCCGGTGTCTCTATTTATATCAGAGACACCAGTACTTGCTACTTTTTCATGAGATCCTGAGAGTTTAAGAGAAAGCATTTTGGAAAGCATCATAGCATACTGCCTGAAGACATTTCTCCAGTGTATCCAGTGCCTTCCAAAATGGTTCACACACACTACAGCCAGTGCCTCTTATATAAGGAAAAGCTCAATTTGACAAAAGGAAAGAAAGGAAGAGAGAGAGAGAGAGAGTGGGGGGGGGGCAGGCAAGCAGGCAGGCTACTATTTACTTAACGTATAATTTACTTATTAGAAAAAAATATGGTACTGTCCAGGAAAAAGTTCTCATATCTTTTAGTGAGTGCCTTAACCTTCTCTGTTTTCTTGAATTTACGCGTCACTTAAAAAAAATCTTATAAAAATTTTAAGTAACTTCTATGTCTATCAGACTTGAAGGGCCAATATCTGGTTTCTGTGTGTGTGTGTGTGTGTGTGTGTGTGTGTGTGTGTGTGTGTGTGTGTGTGTGTGTGTGTGTGTGTGTGTGTTGGTACTGGGGCTTGAATGCAGGGCCTCTAGCTATCCCATATCTTTTTCACTCAAGGCTATCACTCTATCACCTGAGCCACACTTCCACTTCCAGCTTTTTGGTGATTTAACTGGAGATAAGAATCGCTTAGATTTGTCTTCCCAAAATGGCTTCACACTATAACCCTCAGATCTCAGCCTCCTGAGTAGCTAAGAGTTACAAGCAGGAGCCACTGGCACTTGGATTGTAGTATCATTTTCATTATACTTTTTTTTAAAGGTTCTAATTTCACAAGGCACTGGAGACTCAAAGATGAACAAGAATAATTTTCTGTACTTTATAGGGCTGGAGTATTAAATGAACCACGAGCCCTTTGCAAACCCTGAGCAAAGTAGAAAGAAAATAAAGCATGGAGGCCCAGGCTGCTTTGTCACACAGGGAACTCTGCCATGGGACTGTTCATAGGCAGGAACAATAGTAGTGGAACTTATCTCAAACGTGTTTCTGTGGATTGAATGCAATCAAGGAGGTAGTGCCTATAATGAACCAGTGTAGGGTCATATTCATAGAAACAGTGTACACAGCTCATTTGCTTTTTCAACCCCTTGTGTGAAAGGAGGTCTTCAAATCTTTTCTTTGGGGCAGTTGTGATGTGATCAGAGACTGATACAGCTCAGAACTGTACAAGAAATTACAGGGCACTGGTAGCTCATACACCTGTAATCCTAGCTACTTAGGAGGCTGAGATCTAAGAATTGAAACCAGCCTGAGGAGGAAAGCCCTTAAGACTCTTATCCCCAATAAACTACCAAAAAAAGCCAAAAAAAAAGGAAAGAAAAGAAATTAAACTCGATGATTCAGAGAGTAAAACACGACAGGGTAATAGTCTACACGGTGCCTTTCCTTAATTACCATGAATTTGGCTATGAAGTTTTTGCTTACCTGTCGTTCAGAAACAGGTCTTTGGCTTAAAGAAGGCGACAGTACTGCTGTGAAGTTGAATGTGCATTTCTGATCATCTTTTTCATGAATGCCAAGCCCCTTACCTGCTGCTTTGAGGAGCGCTGCCAGCCTGGTAGAGCCTCTCCCAGCTGCTATGTGCAGGGGTGTAGTTCCATCGAAGGTGGTGCTATCCACGTGGGCATCGCCCTGAAACCCAGTGTGCACAGAAAGACAACGTCAGCTGAAGGATCTCTGGCCTTTTTGTCCCCACGTCCCCTGTGCACGGCTTCTCCATTCACTAGTCCCACTGCTGCTCTGGGCTGGCTCTGCTTGGAAGCAATCCTTAATGAGAGAAGTAGGTGATGCTTAACGTTGCTACTCTGAACATTGCACAGAAGTTGAATACACTGCTGTAGGAAGGATTCAAGCTGATGCTGACGTCGTTCTTTGAAAAGACATCCTTAAATCATCCTTGGGCAACAACCAACAAGGGCACCCCAAGCTTCCCTCACCTCCAGGAGCAGGCAGCCCGCCAAGGAGATGTTGTCCTGTTCCACAGCCAGGTGCAGCGCCGTGCGCCCAGCCTTCTGCTCGGGAGCGTTGACGTCCGCTCCCGCCGCCACCAGCAACAGAAGACACGGCAGGCTGTTGCTCAGCACAGCTATGTGAATGGCGTTCAGACCTAGGATCCAAGCACAGGGACAGGCACAGGGTGGGAACGCTGCCCATCCATGGTTCTCCCCAAAGCTGTAGGGAATGGCACAACTAGATCTCAGGCTTGGAGACTGTGAGCTTCCAGCTCCTGTAGTGGCTGCTTGGGGACCCTTTAAAAGCTCTGTTAAGTCTATTGTTCTGGGTTGCAAAGCCATAGTCTCCTAGTCTGCTGTCAGGAGAAACAGAGTAGGTACACATTCTTGGAATAACTGATGCTTTATACCTCTCAAGACCACTGTGTGCTCAGGCCTCTGCTTCTTCCTCCTACCAAGTCACCATTCCAAATCATCTTTAAAGGAATTCGCTATGGTGAGCAAGAGAAACACACACCAGACAGGACGAACTACACATGACCAGACAAAGTCCTTTGAGTATAAGCCGAGAAACACTTATCAAATAGCAAGCGGTTAATTAGAAACTGAGTGGTAGAGGCTGTGCTAACACTGCGAGGGGCTCTTACCTTCCCCATTGGGGTGGTCAATAAGAGGAGCTGCCTTCTTGTGCTTGAGTAAGATATTGAGAATTTGATCATGTCCTTCTTTGGCAGCCAGGTGCAAGACAGAGTTACCCAGACGGTCCAGAAGGCTCAGGTCAGCGCCGGCCCTCAGCAAGTCCTCCACCACATCTTCCTGCTTAGTGATCACGGCTAAGTGCAAGGGTGTCTAGGGAAGGAAGGGGCAGGAGATGGGCTGGTCAGTGGTGAGCATCTGCAGACCATGGCTTAGCAGCTGACGTTGGAGTATGTAGATTCAGTCTGCAGGGCTGTTGGTCATTCCCAGACTAATTCTTAATCTTTGCAGAGGAGTTTCCCATTCTAGGGTACTGTGTGTGAGTCAGGCAGGCTCACACACTCAGATTCAGTCATTTAGTAATTAGAATAATTAGATGGCTTTTACGTGTACACCTTGCAATAGCTTCATTTCTGTTACGTCAGAGTTCTATGGTTGCTATTTTAACTAAGTATAACCGATTTTTAGCTTTCTTGAGTTTCCAGTATTGATTCATCCTTAGCTACTAATTTTGTATGCTAGCAAATCAACCCAAAGCTATGGTTTTACGTAAGGACATTTTTGTTGTTGTTGTTGATGATGATCGTGGGGCTTGAACTCTGGACCTGGATGCTGTCCCTGCACTCTTCAGCTCAAGGTGAGTGCTCTACCACTTGAGCCACAGTACCACTTCTGGTTTTCTGGTGGTTAATTGGAGGTAAGAGTCTCACAGACTTTCCTGCCTGGGCTAGCTTTGAACCTCGAGCCTCAGATCTCAGCCTCCTGAGTAGCTAAAATTACAGGTGTGAACCACTGGCGCCCAGCCTTACATAAGGAATTTAAAATGAACTTTTAAATAGAAAATCAACTGACAAAGCTGACATCATTTTACAGTAACATAAGAAATAAATTTACTAAATTAAAAAATGCTATTCTATGGACTGGCTTGAGACCCATCATTACGTTGTACTTCCATTTCATTAAAGGTGTTACACTGGCTGCTAAGAAGCGTAGTTAGGACAATGTAAGTATCTCACTAGGAAAGCTCAAAGGAACATAAACCCTGAGCTGCTGGTAGCTGGCAGAAAAATCCATGTGACAACTCTGCCTAGAGAGTAGTGTTTCAGTGAATACGAATAAAAATCGTATGTTTTCAAAAATGTACAAGACAAATACAGCCGTGGAAGAACCTTTCAAAGAACTGAGATCACTGATTAGAGAATAGTAATTACACACACACACACACACACACACACACCCCTCAGTCTCATAGGAACCTAATTATGAAATCTAGCCTGTCTGGTGACAGCTCGCCTAAGTTTTCTTTCAGAAAGCATTTGCTGATGGCTACAGTAATGACAGGCGAGTCACCAACACTGGAGCTGCCAAAGGCAATGTAAGCACTTGGCAGCTGCAAGGTGTAGGAGGCCTGGACCACCACAATGTCACATCCAGCGATTATTTAAGACAGCAGCAACAAGACAAGATTTTTTTTTAAACCAAATTATCATCCTCCATTATTTCTTTCATCTTCTAGCATAAAATGGAACAATGCCCACAAAACTTTAGATGGGTATCAGTAAGTTTTCCTCTCTACAGCAAATCACGCAATCAAGGTTCTGCTTACTAATCTTCATTTTCTGACAGGAAATGGAAAGAGAAGAAGACTATGAAAAAGATTCGAAACTGAAGAATATTCGATCGATCAGAAATGAGAGCCAGGCATTGGTGGCTCAGGCCTGTAATCCTAGCTACTCAGGAAGCTGAGATCTGAGGATCGTGGTTTGAAGTCAGCCAGGAAAGAAAAGTCCAGGTGAGACTCTTTGAGCTGTGGATCAAAGTGGTTGAATGTTAGCCTTGAGCAAAAAGAGCTCAGAGATAGCATCTAGGTCCTGAGTTCAAGCCCTACAACTGACAAAAGAAAAATTAAAAAAAAAATAGGATAATCTATCTCTAGTTTTGTTTATTTATTTAGGGGTGCTGGAGGTTGAACCTAGGGTTTCATTTATACCAGGCAAGGCTCTAGCTCTAGGCTCTAATACTAAGCTATTCCCCACAACCAATCATTAGTTTTGATATACATTTTTCATATCAAATACACTCTCTTACCATGATTTCTTAAAAATTTAATCTCACAGTGCCACCAAAGGCTTTCTATGGTATGTTAGCCTTGGAGATTTCCATCGGCGGGACCCTAGGCACCTTCACCCTGTGCATGTGTGGGGACTGAGGCCGACTCTCAGGAGAGTCAAGAACTCAAATATCGTAGCAACCTCCAGCACAAACACAGGCAAGGATTCTCACGGCAGCACTGTTTTCTCTAGGTGGGAGGTTAGAGGCTGGTTAACTGACTGTTACTGAGAATAAGTGAGTCAGAGACTGAGGAAGTATGCAATGGGGTTCTATTCAGGAGCCACGACAGTGAACGAGCCAAACATATAACTGCATCGACAAGTCTTACACACAGCCACGACAGAAAAAAAATGCCATGGACCGTATAGACTAGTTTTGAACTTCAGGGCCGAAGGCTGAATCCTGCTTCAACCTTCTAAACATTGGGACTATAACTGCACATCAAAAGTGCTCTCCTCTCCCTCTGCTTCCCCTTCTCCCTCTTCCTTCCCTTCCCTTCCCTCTTTTCTTCTCTCTTTCTTTCCTTCCTTCCTTCCTTCCTTCCTTCCTTCCTCCGTCCTTCCTTCCTTCTTCTCCCCCTCCCTGCCTCTCCCTCTTTCTCTCTCTCTCCTTCCTCTCTCTCTCTCTCTCCTTCTTTCATTCATTTTCTTTTGTGTTGGTCCTGGGGCTTGAACTCAGGGTATGAGTACTGTCTTTGAGTTTTTAGTGCAAGGCTACTGCACAGCACCACTTAACCTTGAGCTACATCTCTGCTTCTGGCTTTATAGTGGCTAACTGGCGATAAGAGTCTCACAGACTTTCCTGCCTGGACTAACTTTGAATCACCATCACAGTCCTCAGATCTCGGCTTCCTGAGCAGCTTGAGCTACTCCTTCTAGTAGCATGGGCCACCGGTGTCTGGCTATAATTTATTTATAATAAATTTATAATTTATAATTACCAGAGAAGGCAGTGTTGGCTTCTCAATCCTTTTGCACCATTTAAAAAATAACATATTGGGCTGGGAAGGTGGCTCAGTGGTAGAGCGCTTGCCTTGCATGCCTGAGGCCCTGGGTTCAATTTCTCAGCACCACATAAGCAGAAAAAGCCGAAAGTAGCACTGTGGCTCAAATGGTAGAGCCCTGAGCTGAAGAGCTGAGGGACAATGCCCAGGCCCAGAGTTCAGGCCCCAGGTGTGACCAAAAAAAAATATTATGTTTGTGATGATTAAAAAAAGAGAAAAATGCAGGCATAAACCCACTCAATAATGTTTTATGGGAACATACACAAACAAAATAAACCATATCAAACACATCAGAACAATCATCTATGAGAAAGGAGACTGGAAGAGAAGATTATAAAGAGAACATCTCCAGAAAAACCCTAACTGTATGAACTTGGACTATTTTGAGTGTACAGTGGGTGGGGATGAGGATTTGGTCATGACAGATGTTCACAGCAATGTACTAAGATTAGTGAAAGGTATTTGGGGAAATGTTTACAATGATTGCCATATAAAGAGAACTGTCTAATTTTCTATCGAGAATAGTTATGGGAGCCAGGTGCCAGTGACTCATGCCTGTAATCCTAGTTATTCAGGGAACTGAGATCTGAGAATCCTGGTTCAAAGCTAGCTTGGGAAGTCTGTGAGACTCTTCTCTAAAATTAACCACCAAAGAGTCAGAAGTTGAGGCACTGGCCTGGAGCAAAAGAATAGGCTAAGGAGAGAGGGAGAGAGAGGGAGAGGAAGGCAGGCAGGCAGGCAGGAAGAAAAAGAGAGAGACAGACAGACAGAGACAGAGACAGAGAGACAGAGAGGCAGAAAGAAACCTACATCTATAATCCCAACTGTTTAGGAGGTTGAAGTAAGAAGATTCTTTAAGCTCTGAAATTCAAAGCTAGCCTGGGCAACATAGCAAGACCCTGTTTCAAAAAATAAAAAGCAAAAACTAGCTGGGTGCTGGTGGCTCATGCCTGTAATCCTAGCTATTTAGGAAGCTGAGAGCTGAGGATCTTGGTTCTAAGCCAGCCCTGGCAGAATAGTCCTCGTGAGACTCTTATCTCCAATTAACTACTCAAAAAAAGAACTGTAAGTAGAGCTGTGGCTCAAAGTGGAAGAGCGCTTGAGCAAAAGAACCAGAGACAGAGTCCAGGCCCTGAGTTCAAAGCCCCATGAGTGACACAAAACAAACAAAACAAAAACTATTCAGAGCGATGGTAAAGAGGAAAAGATGGCACTGTGTTCTTCTCCTGGGCCCCATATTAGAAGGGAGCAGAACGCCAGTGGTGGCAGTTTCAAAGGTTTTTGTCTCCAGCATTCACGACAGTCTCAATATATGTGACCAAACAGTACGGAAAGGAGGTTCACACATAATAAATCACAGCTTCTAATCCTGTGGTGCCTGGTCCTTTGCCAATCCTATTTATAACGAGAAAAACAAGTAAGTACTTCCTTGGATCTGACCTATAGGCATTGGGGTGGAGGTAAGGGGTGAGGAGTCTCTGAAAGGACGGCTACCGCAACTTGTTCCTCATTTTCTTTGTATATTTGTGATTGTTAAAAGAAAGAAGCGGGGGTTGGGAAGGTGGCTCAGTGGTAGAGTGCTTGCCTAGCATGCACGAAGCCCTGGGTTTGAGTCCTCAGTACTACATAAACAGAAAAAGCCAGAAGGGGTGCTGTGGCTCAAATGGTAGAGTGCTAGCCTTGAGCAAAAGAGGCTCAGGGACAGTGCTCAGGGCCTGAGTTCAAGCCCCAGGACTGGCAAAAAAAAAAAAAAATGAAAAAGAAAGGATCAGTCTAAACATTTTGGGTCACCAAATAGCAATAATCTTCCTCCGAGATGATTTAGAATGTTGAAGAGAACTCTTTGACTTCATCTGAGTTATTTTATAGCATGATACAGTAAAGTGTCCCTAACCTTTTAATTTTTTTTTTTTTAACCTTGACATGTAGTACAACAGCTAGAGAAGAAATCTAATGTCTAATAACAAGTGGGAGACAATTATTTTCTTCTCTCAGGAAACATTACTCTCAGATAAAAATCTGCAGAGAGCTACATGTTGACAGCTCAGTACTTTTTCTTGTTAATTTGAGGATTGAACCTGGGGTTTCCTAGGCCAGCCCCTATCACTCAGCTGTACTGCTAGTCCCCATTTTACTGTTGTAAAGCACGTTTTTAAGATGTGGAAACGAAAATTAAATATTTTTTACAATTAAAATGTAAGGTTTTCCCCCCTTTCAAATAAGTAAATAAAATTATTTGTATCCCTTGTTTTAAGAGTTGTCACTCTTGCTACTCAGGAGGCTAAACTCTGAGGAGCACAGTTTGAAGCCAGCCCAGGCAGAAAAGGCCATGAAACTCTCATCTCCAGTTATCTGGAAAAAAAGCCAGAAGTGGAGGTATGATTTAAGTGGTAGAGCACCAGCCTTGAGGGCAAAAGCCAAACAAGGCCCTGAGTTCAAGCTCTAGTAAGGGTATAAAGAAAAAAGAGAGAGAGAGAGAGAGAGAGAGAGAGAGAATATTGGGGTGTTGCTCAGTGGTAGATCTCATGCTTAGAGTGTACAAAGCCAACTCCCCTCCAAAATAAAGAAAAGAAAGAAAGAAAAAAAATAGACATGAAATATGAAAGATCCTTTATTAGGTAAAAAATTACGCAAAGTATTAGTCATAATTTTGGAGTAAAAGATACGTATGCTTGAATTAGAGGTCTGTACACATCAACCAAGCCATGGAAGACTACGAGGACACTTTGAACCAAGCGAATGAGAGGAGTAGGGTGGAAAGTGAGGAAGAAGGCAAGATGGGAAGATGAACCACAGGGGAAAGGACGGCAGGGCTGGGAGCATGGCCAGGGAGGAAAGGAGAAGCAGCACTTCACTGTGGAGTATGGCGCTGGCCTCAGGCGTAGCCCCAGTACCCACATCCAGACTTTCAGCCCAGGCAGGTTCCATTCCCTTGGCCTTCCCTCCAGATCAGCACGTGCCCACCCAGCAGCCACACCGAGTCCCCAGTGGACTTCTCTCTTTGCATGCCTGCACATCTCCCTCCATAGAAGAGTTCCTGCCCTTGTTTTATTGCCTGCCTCCCGTCTATTTAAACCTCACTTGGGCAAAACCAGGGCTCCCTGTGTGTCTCATTTTGTCTTCCTGATTTAGAGAGATGTCTTTCCCCTCTCAGGAAACTTTTCACTTTTCTCTCTGCATTTCAGCACTCTTTATTTCATGTGCTCTAATTACCAGGGTTGGCTCAGTAGACTTCGTATACAATGTGAAGCTGTGCTTGAAACAATTGTTTTTCAACTTCATTTTCCTTGACAGATGTGCTATTTCCCCCCACGAGTTCTCCCTCTAAAACACCTCACCTCTCTGACTTCTAAAGTTTGAAGTGTGCGCCCAGCAGATGGTAGAACTTCAGAGTGGAGTGCTAGAAACTTAGTGATCAAAGGACCCTAATTCACAAAATGACATTCCCAATGAACAGACTTTGAGGAAGTTTTGTAGTTTTGTGGTTCCCCCACCTCTGTTTTTATTGTTAACACGGATAAAAAAAAATACCAGACACATGCTTAAAAAAACAAAAGAAATTTTTTTTAAAGTTGTGTCGGAGATTTCTGCTTACCTGGTACAGGTCATTTCTCATGTTGATAATGTCATCAGAAATCAAGCCAGATGTAACTGCTAGCAGATCCCTTACAAGCTGGGCATGGAGGTGAATGATCGCTAAATGTAAGACACTGGAATTGAAATATGGTAGCAATAATTAATTAGGTTTTTCTTTAAAGTAGCAGTGGATATGACTTCAGGGCTTGCATTTGCTAGGCAAATCTACCACTTGAGCCAAAAGCCAGAATTACAGATATGAGCCACCTTGCCTGATTTAATTAAACTTTTTAAAAACAGTACTGGGGTTTGAACTCAGGGCCTGACACTGGCTAAATGAATGAGATGCCTCTGAGCCATGCTTTCCAGCCCCATTTTTCACTGATTGTTTTTAGGATTGAGCCTCACTTCCTAAAAGGCATGCCTCTAAGCCTGATCATAGTTGGACACCACCATGTTCAGCGTCCCTTTCCTTCTATCTAGATGAAATATCACAGACTTTCCTGCTTGTGCTTGCTGAGCACCATGAGTTTGGGATGATAGGCATGCATCACTGTACACAGCTAGGGGTTGAGTAGGGGTCTTCATAGACATTTTCACCTGGGCTAGGTCCAATGGGTGATCTGTTCAGCCTCCTGAGTAACTAGGATTATAGGCATGATCCTCTGGTGCCTGGCTTAATTTGGTTTTTTTTTTTTTGAGAATAACAGCAAAAAACTCTGCAGAAATGATCAAACTCAAAGACTGGATCTAGTTATTGTACCTAGTTTGAGTTAGCCCTAAAATATTTTGAGTGAATGAAATGTCTTCATTTGAGGTAGATACTGTCTCTATAGGATGCATTGCTTCTAACAGCTCCCAATTGCCTGTTCAAGACTCCTATTAGACTCCTCTGCGGTGCCTGCATGGCCCAGGAGTGTTCATGTCTGACAGATCCCTTAAGGTGTAAACATATCCAGGCTTCAATGCCAGAGGACCTTAGCTCAAATGCCAACCCTACCTTTGCACACATTTCTTCTTCGTCCTTCTCCCTTACTTTCCCTGACACGCAGATGGCACACATAGCGTGAACGCCTGACCTTAAGAATTGCTTAGACAAATTTAGTCACCCAGTCATGCCAGCCTTTTCCAAAGAATTATGTAGTAGCTTTTCAATCATGTATGTGTGTATGTATGCATGTATGTATATTATGTATATATGGATGTCTGTTGTGGGGCTTGAACCCAGGCAGGGTTTGGGTGCTGTCCCTGGGCTTTTTTTTTTTTTTTTTTTTTGTTGGTCCTGGGGCTTGAACTCTGAGCCTGGTCACTGTCCCTCAGCTCTTAGCTCAAGGCTAGCGCTTTACCACTTGAGCTACAGCGCCACTTCCGGTTTTCTGGTGGTTTATTGGAGATAAGAGTCTCATGGACTTTCCTGCCTGAGCTGGCTTTGAACCTCGATCCTCAGATCTCAGCCTCCTGAGTAGCTAGGATTACAGGCGTGAGCCACAGGCGCCTGGCTTCCCTGAGCTTTTTATGCTCAACTTTGTGCCACAGCGCCACTTCTGATTTTCTAGTGGTTAATTGGAGATAGGAGACTCATGGACTTTCCCACCTGGGCTGGCTTTGAATGGCAATCCTCCGATCTTAGCATTCCTGAGTAGCTAGGATTATAGGCATCAGCCATCGGTGCCCAGACACATTTATTTTTGTTTTTGAGAAAAGGTCTCACTGAGTAGCCCAGGCTGGCTTTGAACTTGAGATCCTGCTTCAGCTTCCCAAATTCTAGGATTACAAGTATGTACCATCACGGCCAGATTGGTATGATAGCTTCTTAAAGATCTTCCTATATGTCAAGAAGGATGTAAGTAGGCTTTTAACTACTGAGAAAAAAAAAATCTGGAAGAAACAAAGTCATTTTATATCCTTCCCCTCCACCCTCACATCTGCCTGGAATGTTCTGTTTTTTGTTTTGTTTTTTTTCCTCTCTGCTGGGATGGTTCCTACATCCTCCTTTATGTTCAGTTCAAACCCAGCATCCTGAGAAGGCTTCTAGCAGAGGACGCTGACTCCTCCCGAATGTGCTGCTAGTTACATAAATGCAGCTTTCTATCGGCTGCTCTCCCT
Source organism: Dipodomys spectabilis (assembly GCF_019054845.1). Classification (NCBI taxonomy): domain Eukaryota; kingdom Metazoa; phylum Chordata; class Mammalia; order Rodentia; family Heteromyidae; genus Dipodomys; species Dipodomys spectabilis. The sequence goes on from NW_024870974.1 coordinate 5,951,443, forward strand.
CCCTGACCCTCCTTCTTCTCTGGGGCAGGCTCTATGCCCAGTGAGCCTTTGGCACAATCTAGGTAGCGATTCAGGAGTGACGGAACCTGGAGGGCTTACATAATGAGCTGAAGATATTGCTTGGTGCCAGATATCACTTTTAGGAACACAATACTTTTTATTAAAAATCTTCTATTAAAATGAATTGAACGCTGAGCGCTGATGGTTCATGCTTGTAATTCTAGCTACTCAGGAGGCTGAGATCTGAGGATCACAGTTTGAAGTTCGCCTGGGCAGGAAATTCCATGAGACTCTTACCTCCATTTAACTACTCAGATAAAAACAGAAGTGGCGCTGCAGCTCAAGTGGTAGAGTGCTAGCCTTCAGCCAAAGAAGCTTAGGAACAGTGCTCCAGGACTGGCACCCACACAAAATTAATTGAAAACAACTCACCAATAATAAAAAAAGTGGCTACCATCTGTCAAGTGCTTCTAGTTACATCATGCTAAATATTCACCATACATAACTTTATAATCATCAGGATGAGCTTATGAAGTCGGCAATCCTATCACTCATGATGTTGTGGACTTAGGGGTATAATAGAACTCAGCTAAGGTCACGTAACTATGGTGAAGCAGAAATTCAAGCCATCTTTTTATTTTTTATTTTGGTCTACAGCTCTCCTTCCAGCTTTTTGCTGGTTTAACTGGAGATAAGAATCTCATGGGCTTTTCTGTCTGGGCTGGCTTTGAACCACAATCCTCAGATTGAGTTCAGGCCTGAGCCACTGGTGCCTGGTTGTCAAACCATCTTCCCAAGGCCTGGGCAGGCTGAGTTTCCTCTAATTTCATGGAATGAGGTACTTCTGCATTCAGGCCGCTTTGTTAGCAATAGCATCCATAACTTATTTGGCATAAACATTGGCCAAGGAGTACCTACAAACTCAATTGTGATTTTTTTAACCACTGGGGAAATATTTTGAAGTGGGTGATTTCAAATTTTTATTATTTTTTGTCTCTTGAAAGAAAGGCTGGGAGAAGACTTCTGAAAGGTGCTTAAAGCCTGACGCAGAATAGAGGTACGTATATGAAGATTAAACAAAAAAAGGTCACACTTCAAAACTGCCTAAAAATTTCCATGTGCATTTCAGAGCAGAAGTACATTCCCCTCCCCCTCAAATCCTCACACTCTCATGGGAATTTCCCCAATACCAGATGGTTTTACTTTTTTTTTCTTTATTGTATGTTCTGTGGTGACTAATGGCTGCAGGACTCAGAGTATTTGCCAGATATGACAAGCTCACTGAAAGCAAGAGACCTGAATTGTGGCAGCCACAAGCTGTGGTCTACACTTTTATTTGCGGGGGGGGGGGGGGGGGGAATAGGTCCTCAGGATTGAACTCAGGGCCTGGCTGCTGGCCATGAGCTCACTCAAAGCTAGCACTTGACTACTTGAGCCATTGTGCTTCTTTTCTGGATAACTGGAAATAAGAGTCTCATGGGCTTCCCTGCCCTGGCTGGACTTTTAAGTTTAAGCTTCAGATCTCAGCCTCCTGAGTAACGAGGGTTATAGGTATGAGCCATCTGTGCCTGGCTTTCTACACTCTTAATAGGGTGTCTTTTTGTCTCATCTTTCTGGTTTCTAAGAGAGCCTGCTTGTATGTGTTTGGGTCCTTGGAGAGGCCTTTTTCCCCCCCTCAGTCCTGGGGCTTGACCTCAGGGCTTGGGCACTGTTCCTGAGCTTCTTTTGCTCAAGGCTAGTGTTCTTGAGCAAAAGCACCACTTCTGGCTTTTTCTGTTCATACAGTACTGAGGAACTGAACCCAGGGCTTCATGCCTGCTAGGCAAACACTCCATCACTGAGCCGTATTTCCAGCTGGGAGAGGACTCTTAAATACTCATTTCTGGCCCTGCACAGAAGGCCACCTCCTCTTCCTCCCCATGTCTGTCCAGTTTCCTTCCCCCTCAGTGGCCATCCATCCTCTGCCCAATCCTCCCCCCACAGATGCAAGCATCTCTTTCTTAACTGGCATGTGCTCATCTTCCCTAAGCTCATCAATTCAGCAGGTGTCTAAAAGTATTACTGCAAACACCGCTGTCTTTGCTAACTGCTTTCTCTTGTGGTTCGATGTTATTGAATGTGAATCAGATTATTTAACCCTGAAAAAATAAACAACACTGTGCTGTTGGAGGCTTTCTACAGAGAAGGCTGTACCGGCTCCCCTCACACTGTATAACAAGGCCAGTGGTTATACCACATCCTTGGTTACGCTGTAAGGAAAGAGAACAAAGGTTTCTGCTTGAAACCCTGAGGTTGGCACTTTCCTAAAGTGCCTGGTATTTAAACCGAGACTTGAAGCACAGCGCTCAAGAGCTCTTCCACAGAGAAGGACTTCTCCGCGTTGATGCTATTTTAGGAATGTTTGAGATAGAGCGCTTGACTTGAATCTAAGCGCTGTGGTCTCTTGTTGCTTTTCTAGGCTTTTGAGATCACTTTAGAAGTATCAGTGAAAGGAGGAGGGGAACTGTTTTAGAAAGAAGCCAGGTGGCTTTGGAAATACTATCTTGGCAACAGCAGGCGTGGTGCCTGCAAAATTGGACACCCCACCTCCCCACCCCGTGGCCTGGGTGGGAAGCATGCTGTGCGCCCACGCGCTGGGGACCATGCGCAGAGGCGGTGGACAGGATCAGGAACTGGGGAAAGCAGCAGCTGCCTCTTACTCCTTCGTTAGGATTTTTCTCCAGTATATGATCACCACGAATATCCAGGGATTTGAAGGGACTCAACAATTCTTCCACTCTTATTTCAACAATTCTTCCATTATTATTATTATAATAAATAAAGCAAGGCTTTCAAAAATGACCATTAGCTACACATATCTTGGTTCCCTTGCCTAGAGAGATGCCCTCTTACATTAATTAATTAAATAGTGTTGATCCTGGGGCTTGAACTCAGGACCTTGGCACTGTCCCTGAGCTTTTTGTGCTTGAGGCTAGTGCTTTACCACTTTGAACCACAGCCCCATTTCTGGTTTTTTTAGTAGTTCAGTGATATCAAGAGTTACATGGACTTGGCTGTCTGGGCTGTCTCTGAGCCTTCTGTCTCTGAGCCTCGATCCTCAGATCTCAGCCTCCTGAGTAGCTAGGATTAGAGGCATGAGCCACTGGCACCCAGCTGAGATGTCCTCTTGCAAGAATATTCCAGTTACTATTAGAGTTTAGTAGGTGACAGCAACAGGCCAGGAGAGGCCACGTATGCTTCACTACAGGATACTAGAACTTTAGAACGGTGCTGTTCTCTCCAGACAATATGCCTCATATAATACTTTCCCATCATCCACACCCTTAAACCACCCTGGCCACACAAGAGCTCTGACTTGCCTGTCCCCATTCTCATCCTGCACTGTGGTCAGATGGCGCTGGACAGCTAGCAGCATCTTCACGTCTCCCGTCACCGCGTAGTTGAAGAGAGCATTGGCATGCCGCTTGGCCAACTGCATCGCCTTCTCCAGGAAGAGATGATCTGCAACACAAGGACCAGGATCATTGCTGAGGCTCCCATACTTTTCCTACAGGTATGGGGCAGTACATTGTTTCTGTTGAAAATGCTCCTTGGGGTGCTTCTGGATTGTGTTCATCAGAAAAAGTGCAAACAAATAAACAGACGGATGTAAAAACACATCTGTTGGCTTGTTATGGGGGAAGTTAGAAATGTCTGTTACAAGACTTAAGAAACAAAGGACTTGCACTCATCTGGTCGAATCACTACTAAATAACCCCATGCTGCTGATCACATGTATGGTATATATGTGCACACCCGAGGGGAACCAGGAGGACGACACAGAACTAGAGGGAATCAGGGAAAAACAAACAACAGCGGGACCCATCAGCTGCACTGGACATTGATCAAAATGAACTAAGCAACTCAATGGCAGCGATGGGAGGGAGGGAACAAGTGGGAAAGAGGGAACAGCTGATGCTATGCAAAACAAAAGAAATGTACATATCACTCAATGTGGAAGAAATCACTGTATCGCAAAACTCATAGAACTCATAAATGTTATAGACCATGATAGACAATTTGCCCCATGAAAGTTAGGATGTGTTTGTGACTTTAACTGAGCATCACTATCCCACAATACTGTGAAATTTGGGAAATTATGTAACCACTTAATCACAATAAAAAATTTGAAAAAAAAAAGAGAAATGTCTGTTACTTTAAGAACTGTCAATGTCCGTTACTTTAAGGAGACTCATCCATCTTCAAACAATGCAAATTGAACTTTGCTTTCTTATTCATTCTTTTGTTCTTTCTCTTCTTCTCCCTCTTCTTCTCTCCCCCCCCCCCCTTCCTCTACCTCCTCCTTCTCTTCCTCCTCCTCTCCTTCTTCTGGTACTGGGTTTGAACTCAGGGGTTTGTGTTTTCTGGGCAGGTGCTCTGCTACTTGAGCCATACCCTAAGCCTTTTCCTCTTTAAGTCATTTTTCAGATAGGCTCTTATGTTTTTTCCCAAGCCAGCTTTGAGCCTTGATCTTTCTATCTATAGCCTCTTTTATGTAGCTGGGATTACAGGCACGTAACACTAGGCCTTTCTTGGTGAGAAGGTCTTTAAGAGAAGGTTTGGCTAACTTTTTTTTTTTTGTCTAGGATGCCCTTAAACTGTAATTTTCTATATCTACTTCCCACATATAGGTGTGAGCCCCTGTGCTTGGCATGTTACATTTTAAATACCTTGGTAAAAATAATCCTTCACTTAAATCTTTTTTTTTTTTTTGAGGTTGTCTTGGATGGGCGCTGTCCCTAAGCTCTTTTGCTCAAGGCTAGTGCTTTACCACTTGAGCTATAGCTCCACTTCTGGTTGTTTCTGAGTAGTATATTGGAGATAAGAGTCTCACAGACTTTCCTGTCTGGCTGGCTTTGAACCACAATCCTCAGATTTCAACCTTCTGAGTAGCCAGGATTACAAGCATGAGCCACAACTGCCCAGGCTTTGCGTGAATCTTTACAACTATCTTGTTAGTAAATGTGTCAAAAACATATATGGCTCTGCCATACAGATAACTCTGAATGAGCCAGTGGTGATATTGTATGGTTTGTGCCCTTCATGGTCATGGGAGAGCAAATTGTGATCTTCTGATCCAAACCCGGCCACGTATAACCTGTTTTTGTATGGCTCCCTGGTTAGACATGGCTTGTACATTTTTGAAGAGTATAAAAGAAAAGAAAGAAAGGTGTGGCACAGAGAGTAGGTGGATGCCAAATCTAAATATTTACACTTTCCTTCCTAGAAGAAGCCTTCAGAGTCCAGCTAGGTAGAATGACCTAGATTCATACACATACCCTATCATGATTTGTTCAAAGGAAACAACACAGTTCCTTCCCTTGAATCCTGCTCCCTCAAAGAGAGTAACAGGAGGACTGCTCCAGTAAGACAGCCAAGCCCAATGTTGGAGAAGGGGGAGAAGGAATGACAGGGAAACATCTCGATTTCCTGTGCCAGAAATGCAATTATTCTCACAACAGTCCCAAGTTATCTGACTAGGATGGGAGAATAGACATGTAAACTTCTGTATTTTAAATTCAGACAATTGGAAAAATGGAAATCTTGTACAAATACACTGATGTGACATATGCTTTACTGTTTTTTTTTTTCCCCCAGTACTCAGGGCTTTATGTTTGCTAAGCAGGTGCTTTACCACTTCAGCCATTATCTATCTATCTATCTATCTATCTATCTATCTATCTATCTATCTATCTATCATCAATTCGATCTATTTTCAGGTAGGATCTCTTGGACTTTTTGCCTAGGTCAGCTTGGCCTTATTCTTACTTATGTCTCTGTGTCGCATATCCAGCTATTATTAAGATGGGGGGGGGGAGGGTCTCACTAAGTCTCTCTCCAGGTTGGCTTTGTAAGTGATCCTCTCAATTTTAACCTCTAGAGTAGCTGGGATGTGAGCCATTGTGCCCAACCTGACACACACTTTCCAAAAGGGGCATAGGACTTTGGCGAGCACATTGATATTTCATCTTTAGATGAACAGAGAAGAGCCCTGTTACCTGGAAATAGCTTCCAGCATGCAGAACTGATTCCTCCCCAGCTAATCAATACCATGCAGTCATCTGGGTGCTACTGACCTTGAAACCTACCAGGATCCTCTTCCTTTGTTCCCACCAAGTCGGCCAGAGTAAACCCATCATTGCTGCTTCGGGATTTGCCTGGCTCATTATCTTGTTCTGGGATTTCACTTTCTTTCCCAGGGACATGTGCAGTCTCTTCATCCTCACACTTGCCATCACCTTCAGATCTGTTTTTATATTCAGTGTTTATGGTTCCTAAGAAAAATGCAACACATCAGCATTTTCTCAGTAGAAGCCACTAATTAAGTTGTAACTCACTGTTGTAAGTTGTAACTCGCATAAAGGTAGGAGGCAATTCTGCTGCAAAGGGAAAATAAAAATCATAATTTGAAATTCTTTAAAAAAAAAGGTTCATAAGGTGAACAACACATTTCGGAAGTATCTTACACGATCACTTCTGAAACCTTTTAAAACCGTACCTTTAAAAACAGATTCTGCTTATCGGGAAAAGAGAGCAGTGAAATACAACTCTTGAAGAGAAATGGAAAAATGGAGGATTCTTGGAAACGGAGGAGCTGTGCTAATTAGGCAAGCTGTCAAAATGTAATCTCAATTCACAGTCAGGGGTGTGGGATTTCAAGTGCACCATCTTAGTCCACGCTCTTTCTGGTTCAACCATGCCATCTGACAGGTACCACAGGAGCGTGGGCAGAACTAGTTTAAATTCCACTTCTGGCATGAACAGTGATGTGCCGTTAGCAACTGAATTGTTTTCTACCTCTGTGTATGAAATGGGGATGATGAGAAGTCATGAAGATTACAGGTGGAGAAACACTTATTTTATGGAATGACGTGTTGCCTGACTATACAATTTAAAAAGTCAGTTATAATCTTTAAAAAGAAAAAAAAAGAATAAAAACACCTGTAGACATAAAGCATGTAAAGCACCTGGTATAAAAGAGACAAAGTCTGGTGATTTTAAAATAGTTGAATAGTCAAGTCTCTCTCTCTCTCTTTTTTTTCCACTATGTTTCTTCCCAACAAATGGCCATTCTCACTGCAACAATGAATAACCCACAGACCAAAGAAAGATATTACTCTAGGCTCCTGTTTGAAACCAGTAGCTACATCAAGCACTGGTCTTGATTCAGGGCCTATCAAGTCTCTTATATGTCTTTTTTTGAGAGACTTTTTTCTCCTCCCCCCATTCTATCAGGAATTGAGTTTATATTATCCTCAGGAAATACAAATTTGGAAAAGCATAATCTGGATTTTTTTCCCCCAGATGATACTGTTGTTGTGATATATAACGATGAGACAAATCCATCATTTTTGTCATTTTTTTCCTACCTGGGAATGGAAGTATTTATTACTTACCATGGTTCATCCCAGCACTGGATTTGGTGGATCCAGGATGAAAGGTAATCCCTCCATACGTGGGAAATCCATAATGTGGAAAGCCATACCCTGAAATGGCCAGTGAAGCAAAAGGAACATCAGGAAACAGGAAATAGCATTCCCTGGTCTCGGACAAGGGAGTGGAAAATCCAGGCTAGTGAGCACACTGGGATTCTGCAGAGTAACCGAGACACACTGTGGGGGCCAAGGGATGAGCTAAACTCCACTTTGCCCACTAGGCAGTGCCCCGGACTGGCAGCATGGAGTTCACATTGAGAAAATCTCCCACTCCGATTGGAAAGGGAAAATTAGTAGTGAATGGAGTCACATTCAGACTCAGACTACAGAGTATTTGGCCAAATAATTCCAGAGGGAAAGAAATAAAACAGAAGAACAGGCTGATGTATCCATGGAAAGAGTATGTTCTTTCTTCATACATTTTTTTATTTTAGTTTTTTTGTTTGTGGTACTGAGGAATTGAACTCAGGGCCCCATGAATGCTAGGCAAGCACTCTACCACTAAGCGACATTCCCAGCCCTTCTCATACATTTTTGGTGGAAGAATAAACTGGTGAAACTCTTTGGGGTGATAGCTGGCATTAATAGATGGCACATTCTTTGATGTGACAACTTTATTTCAAATAACCTAATTTAAAGGTAATCTGGAATAAAAAAGGAGTTCAGCACAGCATTTTATATCAAAAATAGAAAAAATTCATATGTGATAACACAGCACATTCCTGATGATATATTTTAATCTCTGAAATGATGCTTATCAAATTATGCTTCTGTAAAGTCTATATTACCAAGAGAAAATGATTATGCTAATATTAGGTAAAGGCAGTACATATAACTGTACCCAGATCATGATTCAATGATGATAAATACTAAACATTATTAAGAGTTAAAATAACATGCACCATCACAGCTGTACTCTAGAAAGTTTATAAATATTTATTATAATGTGTATATGATGGTTCACCTTGGATGGATTTTCTGTGCTTTCAAATTTTTTGCAATGTAGTGTGTATAATCTAAATTGTTGTTGTTGTTGTTGTTGTCAGTTGTGGGGCTTGAACTCTGGGCCTGGGCGCTGTCCCTTAGCTCTTCAGCTCAAGGTGAGCGCTCTACCTCTTGAGACACAGCACCACTTCCAGTGTGTATAATCTATAATGTAGCATAGATATTTACATTATAGTATGTAGGTGCATCACATACATCTACCATTTTCAGCATATATAACAAAAGATTCTTTCAATGTTTCCTAAGGAAAACAACTGGTCCCCGAAAATATTTGGAAAAGGTCATTTTTGGATAACTGGCATTGGATGATTTTTTTTTCTTCTTACAGATAATCCATCAAATAATATATATCTGATATTATATATTATAGTTATATATCATATCTATATTATATATAATAATACTTGATACTGTATCTAATATGTCAATATATTATTTGATATGATACCCATAGGGATATATTCTAGGGCCTCAGTGGGTACTTGGAACAGTGAACAGTACTGAATGCTACATATACACTCCATCTTTTCTGGTTCATACATACCAACGGGACGGCTCCATTCATAAGCAAGACATTCATTCAAAGGAAGGATGAACAACAGCAATTAATAATATGGAACAGTTATAGCAAGGCACACTGTAATAAAACCTAACAGAAAGTGCAGGAAGTAAAAGTGGGGATAAGTTAACTTACAAGATAACTGGGGGGTGGGGTGGGGCGGTGGCCACCCAGGGCTGTAGAGGGAGCAGTTGTGTCTTTGGAAAGTACATGTATATTTGTAAGGAAACTTTAATGGATTTGAAATCTCATCCATAATAATGTCACAGTCACTCAACCTACAAAATACATTTGGAGACCTAGGGAAGAAACACACAAAGTGCAACGACAAAAACCCGGTCTTGTCTCTGATAGGAAGAGGCTTTATGAAGAATAGATTGGTACCTGGACCGGGGCTTCCAGAACTTCCTCCTCCACCTCCTGTCCCGAACATGCCTCTGCCTCCAGCTCCCGCACTGCCACCACCGAAACTATCCGAAAAGTTGGGCATGAGTTTCTGCCGCTTCCTCTGCACTTCCTCTTTATCTGTATTTACAGGAAGAGAAACCAGGGGAGAGAAGACTGACTGGGCTCCACCACCCCAGCCGCAGAACGAACGACTATGGATTCTCATGGCATTTTAAAACGTCTTAAAGGGAAAGAGACAGCACTCGAGGAGGAAGAGCTGGCAAATTTCAAGAAGCACTATATTTATTTCCATGAGTACAAAGGCCCAGAAGGAGTCTCAGAGATCACAGGGCAGTCTCCACCCAATTCCACCCTGCAAACATTGTCTAAGTCCCTAATTCAGGTCAAACTGCGGAGGGGCCTGTCCGCTTGCCCTCCAGAGACTTAGATACCAGGAAGGTAAAGAATTTTATAAAAAAGTTACTGAATCTCCCTCCCCCCCACCCTTGGTCACCAAAAACATCTATAGCTAATCAGTGAACATTTATGAAGACTCTACTGTGAACGAAAGGGCATGGCATGGTGTCTTTGCTGTCATTGAAGGTGGCTAGGTGGTTTGTATCTGTGTGAAGTTCACGGTACACATTGGTGATACATCAAACCCATGTGAGGAGTTGCAAAGGAAGAAGTTTCAGGAAGAGGATATGGACAGATTTTACAAAGTAATGAAGGATATGCCTGAGGCAATAATGGAGGAGGTAATTCTGGCTGAAGTGAAAGGTTCACTATAAGGAATTCTCTCCCTCTCTCTCTCTCTCAACCTCTCTCTCTCACTATAAAATATACATTTTACTAGAGCCAATAAGAATCCCGCAAGAAAGAGCTAACTCAGGAAATTTCATATGACAAGCTTTACAAAAGAACTGCAAAGCACAAACTCCATAGAAAGGAAACAGAAATTCTTTCACACTTGTTATATTCATCCTGTGGTGGCCTTTGACAGTAGCACTATGGAATTCATTATGAAACAGCAACCTGTTCGGGTAGAGACCTAATCGACTTTCCTCCAAAATTCTCCTTTCACAGAAGAAAACATTGAAGCTCAGAGGTTTTGAGGTTAAGACACAGTGAAGATCAGACTCCAAGTCCAGTGATCCTTTACTATATTAGATTTTTATTCTTTGGGAAACAAAATAGCCTTATATTTTAAGTGATTTGTCTAATAACCAATGACTTTAGACTATAGTTGATGATTTTAAGCTAGGCACCACTGTCTCATGCATGGAATCCTAGTTCCACCAGTGCAAAAGAGAAGTGCAAAAGACTATCTCCAATTAATCAACGAAAAGCTGGGCTGGAGGTCTGGCTTAAGTGGCTGAATACCAGTCATGAGCGAGAAAGCTGAGTGAGTGAGCAAGAGGCCTTTGAGGGCAAGACCTGATATTTTAAAAATAAGTTGATTAATCAAAGATGAACTCAAGAATGAAATTATGCCCACTTTTTGGGTTCCAATTTACCAGTTAGGATGTCTGAATATATCCTAACCATACCATTTATAACTTACAGATTATCACTTTGTTTCTTCCTAATCTCCATCTTTCCAGATCAAGGTGTCCCTATGGTCTTTACTGGTATTCACACAGAACTCCTGCAACTGTCTTCCCCTCTTGCCAATCAGCCCTCACTTGGTTATTTCCGCAGCCTTGCCCAGTCCAACTATCTCTAAGAAGTTTTGGTGAGATGCAGTGACAGTGATTGTAGAGAACTTAGCGTTCAGGTCTGGATGATTCTGGATAAAGAGAGGGTAACGTTTTCTATCTATATCTAAAGCCTTTGGGGATGATACTCAACACATTCCTAGCTTGGTTGTTTCATTTCAATGGTTTGAACACCAACTCATGCAACACATGTTAGACTCTCAACTTCAATGATAGGCTCCCAAAGGACTACACCTTACACAAGTTTGGACAAACTTCAGACTAATTCAAGCTAGGATATGAGCTATCTCTTTTCTCTAAAAATAAGAAGCATGGGTCCAAGGAACAGCGTTGAGGAAGCTGGGAAAGGAGGTGGCAGCTAATTGTGTCTGATCACCTTTGTCCTCTTCAGAACAAGCACAAGAATGTCAACGGTGGCATTACCTTTGATTTCAGGGTAGTAGAGAAAAGGTTTGGGTTCGCTAGTTTCCAGGTCAGATTTCCTTCGAAGTTGGACAAACACAGAAGCTGGTTTTGTGATGTTCACATCTTTATACTTTGGAGTTTTGAAGACAATAGCAAACTGCAGGATACAAAGGTCTAAATGTTGGTACAGGACTACCTTTTTTTGTATCAATGCTACTTACTAAATATAGTCTGTTTGCTTTTATTTATACCCAACAATTAACAAACTGTGCTAAGCATCCCAAAGCTCCAGAGAAAGTTCCAAAGTCAGTGTTTTATACTACACATTTTTATTACATTCTCACTGTGAAACTGAAATTCAACACTATGCTAACGGATTGCAAAAAAATTTGTTTCACTTGATATTTCAAATGTCTTCCAGTTGTTAATATCATATATGTAAACTCATTGCATATTTTTGTCCCCTTGCAAATCAGCCTTAAAGGCTCTCAAGATTTTTTTTTTTTTTTTTGGTCGGTCGCGGGGCTTGAACTCTGGGCCTGGGCGCTGTCCCTCAGCTCTTCAGCTCAAGGCGAGCGCTCTACCACTTGAGCTACAGCGCCACTTCCGGTTTTCTGGTGGTTTATTGGAGATAGGAGTCTCATGGTCTCTCCTGCCCAGGCTGGCTTTGAACCGCGATCCTCAGATCTCAGCCTCCTGAGTAGCTAGGATTACAGACGTGAGCCACCAGCGCCCGGCTGCTCTCAAGATTTTTTACAGAGCATCTGCAAAACTGGATATGGAAAGAGATGAACAATGAATACAATCATCAGCCCACAGGCCAATAAGAAGGACAGAAAACTAAAGCAGCCTGGGAGGAATCAAAGCACATTCATTCCTGGTCATGTCAGAAGAGTTAGACATTTTAAGAGTCTTAGTTTGATTTTTTTTAATTTTTTTTTTTCTGCTTATGTGGTGCTGAGGAATCGAACCCAGGACTTCATGCATGCAAGGCAAGCGCTCTACCACTGAGCCACCTTCCCAACCCTTAGTTTGATTTTTGTTTTTGTTTTGTTTTTTTTTTTGGTCCGGTTGTGGGGCCTGAACTCTGGGCCTGGGCACTGTCCCTCAGCTCTTCAGCTCAAGGCTAGTGCTCTACCACTTGAACCACAGTGCCACTTCCGGCTTTTTTCTTATGTGGTGCTGAGGAATCGAACCCAGGGCCTCAGGCATGCAAGGCAAGCACTCTACCACTGAGCCACTTTCCCAGCCCCCTTAGTTTGATTTAAAAAAAAAACAACTATGTAGTATAGTTCATGGATCAAGAACTCAAAAATGTCAAAGGTATACATAATCATATACATTGATAATTCTTTCCATCCTTATCTCTCATCAACATAATTCCTGATTCCAGAAGGACACATTGTTACTTTCTTATGTCCTCTTCCACTTTCTTTGTACATATGCACATATGAACATACACTTTTTTTACATTTATCTTTAAAAATGTGCTAGCCCTGTATCTCTGTAGTAGTCCACAGAGTGCCTCATTTACTTTAGTGGCTGTATGGCATTCCATTCTATAGATATGTCATTATGCAACTAGGCATATTGATTGACATTTGGATTGTTCACAGAATTTCTTTTTCTTTAAATAGTGTTTCTTAGTCACTCATGAAGGAGTAATTATCGAGGTAAAGGCTCAGATTTTCCATTCTCTGGTCATACAATCAGTTGGGAAATTCTGATTTGTCAGGATGACATCAGCCTTGGATTGAAGACTACTCCTTTCTATACTTCTCGCTATGATACCTTTTTTCCAAGTCCCAACGTAACTGCTTCACAGAATTCTAAAAAAAAAACAAACAAAAACAAACACAAAAAACAACCTGTCACTGCAAGACCTGAGAGCCACTGCCTTAAGTAAGAGTAGAGGCAAGATACCAAATGAAATGTCTTGCTGGCATCTTCGATTCAGCAGTGCAGTAGAACCTTGCCAAACAATTCCACGGGAGGGAATTTTCCTACAAGCCTTAAAAATAGTACTGGGTTATAGACGTTAACTAAATACTTTACATTTTTTTCATATGTGGACATTGAATACTGAATTTCAACAAGGCAGAAAATGTAAACTCATCATTATTATCATCATTCACTTACTTGTCTATGAACATCTGTGGGAGAAAAATCTCCAAATCCCTCCCAGACTCCACCGTTTTCCTCCTCTTCATAAAATCGAATCTGGATGTCATCTGCACATAAGTGACACTCAAGTGGATATTGCACACAGTGTAATAATATTTCAAAACAGAAATAAGCCTGGTCCACAAAACTTTACCTGTGATATTTTCCAGGTATTATTTTTGAAAATAACTAGTATAAGTACATTTTTGAATCATTGAAAACTTTCATAAATCATTCACTTTTAAAATTACCTGCAGAAGGAATGGAGCCTGAATTCAATTTACAATGGCAGAATATTAGATTTACCTAACCCATGAGAGTTTTCACTTAATCAGTATTTAATCTTTCTCTTTCTTTATCCTTAAACTCATTAATGCCTGAGAACATGCCAGATGATGGAGTAATAGAAGAATCTCCAAATGTGATTTAACCTAATTTATATAATAACAACAAACTTACATATGGTTTGCTAAATGTAAGCTATGCTATATGACTGATGCATTCTAAGTGCCTTATATATACATATGAACTCATTTGGTTTCCCAAATGCCTCTCTGATGTTATTCCTCCTCTTCCTCCTCCTCCTCCTCCTCTTCTTCCTCCTCCTCCTTCTCATCATCCTTATTTGCAGAAGAGAACCTGAGGTCTAGAAAATTTCCTAAAGAACTTATGCAAAGTTGAACAGATACTAAATGAAGAAACCAGATGTGAACATAGACATGTTTTAGTGGCTAGGCTCTTAAATACTCTATCATACTACTGCTCTGTAACACTTCATTAGCCCCTAATGAACAGTAGGCCAAAATACCACAATGGTCAAGTCCCTTACCATTAACTCAGAATGACTAAGTTTCACACTCTAGTCATAGGCTATTTTGGTAGAAATATGATGATATAACTCAGGCTGGTATCTCCCTGAACTTACTTCCCACTTCATAGGAAAGACCATACTACTTACCAATGAAACTAAGTACATATTTCTATTGTAACGGAATGCTTGCAATATTAGGGCTAGATAAAATGTCTCATAGTCTCTCTGTCTTTCAGAAAGATAACCCTAGTCTTTAGTTATTCAGATTCCTTAAGTGGAGTATAAGACTTCGCTTCCAGTACAATGACAATGATCAAGAACAAAGGCAACCAGGTTGTACAGGTATACAACCCCAGGAATTTAGAAATGAGCATTATATGGACAGTGAATTGGAGGAAGGCAATAACCTTTTTTTGGGGGGGGGGGGGTCCGGTCGTGGGGCCTGAACTCTGGGCTTGGGCTCTGTCCCTCAGCTCTTCAGCTCAAGGCTAGTGCTCTACCACTTGAGCCACAGCGCCACTTCCGGCTTTTTTTCTTTTTGCTTATGTGGTGCTGAGGAATGGAATCCAGGGCCTCACGTATGCAAGGCAAGCGCTTTACCACTGAGCCACCTTCCCAGCCCAAAAATATAAGCTTTTAAAACAAATTATATTTACATATGTGTATTTATATTTACCTTCTAATTTTTTTCTGACTTTATGTCTCAGAGCATTTGACCTCAAATTTGAAGATGTTTTATAAAGCCATATTTTCTTATTTAAGGACTATTTCTAGATATGCATCTGTTTATTTTGAAAATGCCCATTTTAAATACTATATTTTTCATTTATCATTTTATTTAAACCATGAATGAAATTTGAGAAAAAAGACATGACCTCCACCAACTTTTACTAACTAATCAGTTTCATATCTAGCAATCGTCAATGCTAAGACCTTGTCTCAAGGTATAAACTGAGGACTCTTTACTCCTTCTTCTCTTTTCCTAGTGCACATATAGTGGCATGTGGGGTGTTTAGAAAAGCCCTCTTAGTGTTACAACACTGAAAAATAAAAGAATCAAGGATTTTGTGTGTCACGCTTAATTATTCTCTGGGTATACTGATACATGTGTCAAACACATACAATGACAGATAATCCATTTATTGTAAGCTAACCAAGTGCAGATAACAATGCTTATTAAATTATGAGTGCCCAAAGTCACTGGTTTTAATGATTATTCTATTCTTACTTTTCTTGTCTTCTGTGGGAAATCCAAAGATGAATGATATAGTTGGATTTAAATTAAAAAAAAAAACCCACAAAACACCTGACAATTTAAACTTGGGAGAGGTGAGATATGCAGATGTTTTAAAGGAATTTGGTTTGCTGCTGAACAGTGACTCACTGAGAACAGCGTTTCACCTCTGGAGATCAGAACTTACCTTTCTGAACTTTGTCACAGAGGAGATAGATCTCTTCCCCTCCAGTGACACATCCGGCCGTCCTATCCATCCTTACAATCTTCAAGTTGGATGCATTGGGGGCTTCTGTTCAAAGGGGGAAAACCAATAAAAACCCTGGGTTATGCTCAGTTTTAATCCCCTTAGATACATGGCCTAAACAATGTTCAAACAGGTGCTTTAAAAAATTGTATTTTATTGTAAAGATGCTGTACAGAGGGGTTCCGGTGACATGAGCAAGGTAATGAGTACATTTCTTGTCAAGCATCATTACCCTTTCCTTTGTTTTTCTCCTACTATCCCTTCCCTTCCCCCCTCTCCCTGACCAAGCTATAGTGTGAGTATCATTGTTGCAATGGGTCATAAGGTGCTTTTAGTCTGATTTAACTAATGACTTCCAAGGACTTTGGAGGACTTCTGGGGCCTGATCCATTGATTAAAAAATGATTATCATCATGACAAGGCAGAAGGGATCAGATAAGATAGAATATATAATGCTTTTGTTTCTCTTTCTAACACAGAGAGACTGATTCAGGAAGAGAAAGAGCCTTCCTGGTGTTCCAGGAAGTACCAAACCAATGGATTTCTGCAATTTCAGTTAGGTCAACATATTAAGCCCAAACTTATTTCCATGCTAATGCTATACCATCACCATTGTGAGGGTCCTACACATGTAGGAAAAGCATGTTTTTCTTAAGTTACTTATTTTTATTTTTACAAGGGAAAATGGAGATGTTATATATTTCTTTTCTCCAAACTAAGCTAAGATTCTGTGTGGTTAGGGGCCAAAAGTTTCGTGTGGTAGTAGTAAAGCTTCCTTATTTTTTAAAAACTCCAACCCAGCTTTATTTTAAAATAAGCTGTGGTATGTGAGTTGTATCATTTTATAAAGCTTTCACTTCTTGTCCAACTTGTTTAAGTTAGAGAAATCAGTTAGCTTTTATACCTGGAGCACCAACTTCTATAAGCTTTAAGTAAGCTGAAGTATTATACTCACAGGCTCTCTGGAAATACCTGTTTAATAAATACTATGTATACCAAAAAAGTTGAATGGTAAAAGCTGAAGACTATCACAAACACTTTAAAAGTTCTAGGAACTATAGTCTTGACAGAGAATTTGGATATATTGCTCATTCAACTAATCTGAAGTTCTTATCAGCACTGCCCAGAGATGATAGTGGGTTAGAATAATGTTTCTTAAAATTTTCAGAGCCTTTCCCCAAATGAGACATTTTTTTTCCTCCTCTAAGAGAATCACCGATCTTCTCATATAGTAATATGTTCATAAATGAAGGACTTGGTATTTATTGTAGGGAGGACCATAATGCATTCTTCTTAAAATGTTGAATCTAAAGACATTAACCTTCTAGCTAGTGAACATTTCAGTAAAATGTGTACTTCATATTTTTGTGGATTACATATAAACCTGGGATTTCAGGTGGCTACGTTACTTTCTGTGGCGCTCAGAACGGGCTGGTGAGGGGCAGGGCAGGGTTAGGGATGGCTCTTGCTGTTCTACTCACTGCTGTCGTAGATGGCGTCTGAGATCACGGGTTCCAGGCGCCGGGTGAAGCTGCCCGTGCTGTCAGGAAGGAAAGCTGTGAACATGAGGCGCACCACGCTCAGATCCATCTCCTTGGTCTGCTGGAGGGCAGCCTGGCGGATAAGCTCCTTCTCCCCATCTAGGGTCACAGCACCAGAGTGAGCACTGAACATGACTTGAGTTTATAAAGCCCAAATGAAGAACAGAACCTTGGAAGTTAAAAACCCACCTCTTCTCTCTTAAAATGTGCCATACTGCTGGTAAAGCAAAACAAACATACACAAAGAAACCCCAGAGTTCCGTGGGAGCCTTCCAACATTGAAGATACCAAAAATGAGTTGTATTGTTGTTGTTTTTCTTTCTGGATTATGTAAGACTGTCTTCCATGTAGCAGATGACCTCTCTCTTCTCCTGTTCTCACTCCATTCTGCCTTTTCTCTCTTTGGTGAAGGACATGAGGGAGAGGATTGGCATGGGGCCTACCATGCACAGCAGCTACACTGCTACCTTGTGAGAAGTAATTGTCCAAAAGTTCTTTTTTTTTGGTTGGTTGTGGGGCTTGAACTCTGGGCCTGGGCACTCCCTTAACTCTTCAGCTCAAGGCTAGTGCTCTACCACTTGAGCCACAGCTTTTTCTGCTTATGTGGTACTGAGGAATTGAATCCAGGGCCTCATGCATACAAGGAAAGTGCTCTACCACTGAGCCACCTTCCCACCCCAAAAGCTCTTTAAGCTGAGGGCCTGTGCTTCCTTCACTGTGCCTGGCCAGCACACTGCCCCTGCTTAGCACAGGGCCTGGCACACAGGTGTTAGTGAAGGACTCTGGAAGGGAGGAATGATGGATTCAATTCTATTTGGTTCCTGGCCATCCTTAATTTATGGTATCATAAAAGGTAGTAAGTCACATGGTAAGTGTTATAGGAGAGCTATAGATGAAGGAGGGGGAAATCAGAGACTTTGTAGTCCCAAGAAAAGGTAGTCACCCTAACTTTTATTTTGGAGATCCCAGGGATTAAATCCAAGGCCCCATGTATGCTAGGCAAATGCTTTTACATGAGCCATGCCTGTGGTTTTGAGACAAGGTCTCTCAGTAACTTTGTGGGGCTAGGCCTTGACATTCCCTGAGGATCTGGGATCCACAGGCGTATACCACTAGGTCTCACTTTTGGTGTAAATCTCAAAGGGCTGGTAGAATTCGAACATGCAAAGAGACTGGATAAGGGTGTTCCAGGAAGAATAGAAAAATGTGCCAAGACACAGGGAATCCCCAACTGCTTCATAAATTAGCAGTGTAGTTTGACATGCAAGGACAAGAGCAGGAAACAGAGCTGGAATTGCAGATTGGGGCAACTCTTGAAGAGTCTAAAGTGCCTGCTGATGGCATTTGGAGGGGCCCATTAGTCATGAGCTCTAGGCTTTCCTAAGATTGTTCCAGCCACAGAGTGTAAGCTAGGTTAGAAGTAGGGATGTGCAGAGATCAGGAGCAGACTGCAATAACTAGAACACTGGAATGAGGAGTGGAATTCCAGGATGACAGGGAAGGAACAGCCAGACCACAGACGGCAGACACAGCACAGTGGGAAAGGAGGAGGGTGAGAGCATGTGTAGGCTTTGAGTCTGAATGTCAGAAGATGCAACACACTTGGTGGAAAAATGATGCTTGGTTCTGGGTTATCTGAGTACGGGAGGGCTACAGCAGCACCAGGTTAAAGGAAAAAAATGGTAAAAAGCAGAAACAAATGTGGTCAAATGAGAAATGGGGTTAAAGCAGGAATATAGCAACTCGGCTATTTTATGATAAGTCATAGCTTGTTTGTGCTAAAATAAAAGTTTACAGTGTTATCTGGAGAGCACTACGAGAGAAAACCTTACAAACCCTTGAATCGGGGAGGTATGACAGTGGGGGCATTATTTGTATCAATTATACATTGTTGTTGTTTGACAGGTTGTAAAGGGAATGTTTTAGAGCACTGAGCAGGGAAAGACATATATGAAAGCACGAATGCATATTTGTTCATAAAGCAGCAATGACAGGTGGGCACAGCTAGAAAGGAGACAGAGCAGGTAGGGAAGGCATTGCCCACTGAGGGCACAGAGGTATTGATTTACTACAGAGGCAGCAGATGTCAGCAAGCATTCTGAGCAGGGATGCTGGGTGCCCGTGGCTCACATCTGTAATCCTAGCTACTCAGGAGGCTGAGATCAGAGGATTACGTTTTTGTTGTTGTCGGTCTTGGGGCTTGAAGTCTGGGCCTGGACTCTTTTTGCTCAAGGCTAGCACTCTACCACTTGAGCCACAGCGCCACTTCTAGTTTTTCCCGTGATTAATTGGAGGTAAGAGTCTCACCTAATTTCCTGCCTGGGCTGGCTTCAAAATTCAATCCTCAGATCTCAGCCTCCTGAGTTAGGATTACAAGTGAGAGCCACTAGCACCCAGTTTCGGATTGCGTTTTGAAGCTAGCCCGAGCAGGACAGTGGGAGTCTTATCTCTAATAAACTACCAAAAAAAAAAAAAAAAAGCCAGAAGTGGAGCTGTGGCTCAAGTGGTAGAGAGCACTAGCCTTGAGCACAAAAACTTGGAGACAGCGCCCAGGCTCTGAGTTCAAGCCTCAGGACCAGGAAAAAAAAATTCTGTGCAGGGAAAGGTATGAGAATAGTGAGGGACACAGGGAGAAGAGGAAAGGTCCGGCATGTGAGTGAACATATAGTCCACATACAAAGCACAAAAGGACAAGACTCACCTGTAAGCTGCCGGTCTCCTCCACCTTCTGCTTGCAGGTAGGCCAGCTCAGGATGCACCAACAGGCCAGGGTTGTAGCCCCTGATGCATGCATCTGTCATTCGCGCTTCCAGTGTTTCAAATACTTTTTTCTTTGTCACATGAAGGATTCCCAGGTTTGCAAAGCTAGAAGAACAACAGGTACAAGCGGTGGCAAGAAGCAGAAGTTAGGTAATCACTGATGACAGAGATCTAGATGCACTTTGAATAAGTGAACTTAGAGGGAAAAAAAACCAAAAACCTCACAGTCCCTTGATGTCTTATCCAAATCTATTAGGCTAAACACATTTTAGAATTCAGCTATTTTAATTTTTAATCAGAGACGATATATGGCATTTACAGCCTATTACACAATATTCTTGGCAAGTCTGGGGCACATGATATAATCAAACACATGAACATTTCTGAAGAGAAACTTATAAGTAGATCCACCAACTAGAAAAATAATGCCTATCAATAGCTGCACATCAAATCAGATTGAATTCTGCTATCGAAGGGGGTCTGTGGTGAACTGAGAAGAGTTTTCTGGGTTTCAGAGGGTATTAGATTTACAAATTCTGACTCAGAGAATGGGGGATATTTGTATATGAATCTTTTTTTCCCTTCCGTCTGAGACTGGGATTTGAACTCTCTATTTAATGCTTTGTGCTCACTGGCAGGCCCTCTCCCATCTGAGCCACACTCCCAACTCCTGTATCTGCACCTAAATAAGGAAGCTGTACCTTGATTGACCTTAGGATATTTTCTATGGAATTGTGCCAATAAACCCCTTTCCTAATCCCAAATATGTACTACTGTTAAGAATAAGAGGAATATTGTATTTGGATTTATTTTACTTTGGCTCATCTCTGGGTTTCTGGATGGATCTGAGGTCACCCTGGACCCCCGTCTTCCTTCAGATTATCTATAAGGCTGGAATTGTTTATTAGGACCCTAGTTGTCATCTGCTTCTACAAGACACTCAAGCCTGAGAAGTAGAGAGATGATCGAAGCAAGGAGCCCTTCATTTCCTGAAAACTACATATCTACAGACCAAAATGTATCAATAAAGTGGAATCAAACAGTTGAGGGATCTTTAAGAATATATAGAAAATGCTTCATTTATCCCTTTTTTTTAAAGTACATGAATCAAGCCTGTTGCTGGTAACTAATGCCTATAATCCTAACTACTCAGGAGGCTGAGATCTGAAGACCATGGTTTGAAGTCAGTATAGGTAGGAAGGATCATAAAACTCCTATTTTCAGTTAACCACCAAAAAAGGAAAAGAAAAAAAGCTACAAATGGAGCTATAGCTTAAGTGGTAGAGAACCACTTTGAGCAAAAAAGCCGAGGGACTGCATCCAGGCCCTGAGTGCTCACACACACACACACACACACACACACACACACACACACACAATCAGAGAAGTGTATTTAAATTGAATTTATATTGAATATAACAAACAAATACACAAAAAGCATTTTATCAAGGATATTCAATCATTCAACAAATATTTATGCAGGTCCCTGCTTGAAGAACAGTGAAGTAATCTCTACAGAGAAGATATATGTCAAAGGTGACAGCTAGACACAAAGAAAAAAGTGAATGATGCAATATGATTTAGGAGGTAGAAAGTGTTATCCAGAATATAAGTTATTCAGGGAACAAGAGAGCTAGTAGGAAAGGTTCAGCACTTTACAGTAGAAAAGTTCAGGAAGGCCTGGTACTGGTGGCTCATGCCTGTGAGGTTACTCAGGAGGCAGAGACCTGAGGATAGTAGTTTGAAGCCAGTCTTGGCAGAAAAGTCTGTGAGACTCTTATCGCCAACCAACTAGGTAAAATGCTTGAAGTGAAAGCACTTACACTCAGGAGAGACAGAAAAGATACAAAATGACCCCCAACAAGGCAATGGAGAATTTCTGAGATGGGATTAAGAATTTATGAGACACTGCATATATGCCTCTGGATATCGTAATAAAAATATCCCATATAAAAGTTATTTTAAAAGAACAAAGAGAAATGTGTGTGTGTGTAGTAGTAGTAGTAGTAGTAGTAGTAGTAGTAGTAGTAGAGTGTGTTGAGCATTCATCAGGACTTGGGCTCAATCCTTGGCAAAAAAAAAAAAATGGGAGGGGGAGATGGAGGAGGAGCAGGAGAAGGGGGAGAGGAGGAGAAGGAGGAAAAGGAAAAGGAAGGGAACAAAAGGGGAAGGAGGAGGGTAGAAAGGATGAGAGGTAGGGGAATAAAAGATGGGAAGGGAGGGAAGAAAAAGAAGAAAGGGAAGAGGAAAGCAGGGAGGGAGAGAGGGAGGTAGAAGAAAAAAATGTAGGCAGAGAAATACTCAAAAAAAGAAAAGCCTGAAAAGTTTTAAAATTTAATAAAAAGATAAGCCCAGAGAGTTACAAATTCCAATGAGTGCCAAGTTAAAGAAGTTGAAGAAACTATTCTATCATAATCAGATTGCTTAAAACTAGTGGGATGAAGAACAAAATCTGAAAAGCTGCTAGAGAATTAAAAAATGACACATGTGTACAAGAACAAAGATAAGGCAAAAAGAAGACTCCTTATATACACAAGGCAAGTCACACAGCAAAGCAATACATTGCTGGCCACACCTAGTATTCTCTACTCTTCAAAAATATCTTCGAATAACAAAGTAAAAACTTTAAACAGAACCACTGAAAGAATTCATCAGCACTAAGTCAGCAACACAAGGAAAGTTAAAGGAAGTGTTTCAGGCAGAAGAAAAGCATATCTGATAGAAATCTTGACCTTTACAAAGCAGAGTGAAGAGCACTGAAGATGGTGAATATGTATGTAAAGACAGATCTATTTTTTCCTAATTAGAAAAAGAAATTTCTTTTTCCTTTCTTTCTTTTTTTTTTGGGGGGGGGGGGGGAGTCCGGTCGTGGGGCCTGAACTCTGGGCCTGGGCGCTGTCCCTTAGCTCTTCAGCTCAAGGCTAGCGCTCTACCACTTGAGCCACAGTAACACTTGCGGTTTTTTGGTGCTGAGGAATCGAACTCAGGGCCTCATGCATGCAAGGCAAGCACTCTACCACTGAGCCACCTTCCCAGCCCAGAAAAAGAAATTTCTTGCTCACATCAATAATCCTATCTATTCAGGAGGCGGACACTGGAGAATCACAATTAGAAACCAGACCAGGCAGGAAAGTCCATGAGACTCTTACCTCTAATTTACCACCCAAAAGCCAGAAGTGGAGCTGTGGCTCAAGTGGTAGAGTGCTAGCTTTGAGAAGAAAACAAGCAAAAGCTCAGAGATAGTACCCAGGACCTGTGTTCAAGTTCTATGATAGGTACGAGAGAGAGAGAGAGAGAGAGAGAGAGAGAGAGAGAGGGGGGGGAGAGAGAGAGAGAGAGAGAGAGAGAGAGAGAGACAGAGAGACAGAGAGACAGAGAGACAGAGAGAGAGACAGAGAGAGAGATCCCTTTTCATTGTTAACTAGTCTTATATCTTACCAATGTAATACAGTTTGTCCAATCACCTTTTGAGGGACATTTGGTTTCTTTCTAATTTTTGATGATAAAATGTTTTCAGTGTGAGCATACATTTTCATTTTTCTTGGGTAAATATTGAGGCGCAGGATTGCAGGGACATAGCTAAAGAATATATTTATTTGTTAAGAAACCATAAAATTATATTCCAAGCCATTTTGTATTCATATTTGTAATTCTAAATCTTTTCCCTTATATATACTACTACTACTAATTTCCTCTTGTTTTCTTTTACATTTTATTATATAGACATTTTCAAACATATATAAAAGTAGAAACAATAGCATAATAAGTGGCTATTGCCACTTGATTGAACTACATTGTGATAACAGAGTACTTGCACAATTGGTAACCTTTTAAATTTATTAATACTAGTTTTATGGCTAAGAAAGTGGTTGTTCTGGGTAATTTTATTTTAAATACTTAAAAAGAACTGCTGGATGCTGGTGGCTCACATCTGTAATCCTAGCTACTCAGGAGGCTGAGATCTGAGGATCATTGTTCAAAGCAGAAGAGTCTCTATGAGACTCTTACCTCCAATTAACCATGGGAAAACTGGAAGTGGCACTGTGGTCAAAGTGGTACAGGGCCTTGAGCAAAAGGCCTGGGCAGAGCTCAAGCCTCCTAACTGACAAAAAAGAAAAGAATGTTTATCTTTCTCTTGCTAAGTAGATATTCTATGATGTGTTGGTTGGGTCACATTTGATAGTGTTACTCAAATCTTTTATGAGCTTCTTCGTTTTCTGTTTACTGGTTCTATCAATTATTGATAGAAAGGAGACTGAAATTTCTAGGTATATTCTTACTCTGTCTTTGTGTTTATGTTTGTACGAGTACTGGAGTTTGAACTCACAGCCTCAAGTGCTCACTTGGCTTTTTTTGCTCAATGTTAATGCTCTACCACTCGAGCCACAGTTCCACTTGCCACTTTTTATGAGTTAATTGGCAATAAGAGTCTCAAAGACTTCTTTTTCCTAGGCTGACTTCCACCCTCAACCCTCAGATCTCAGCCTCCTAAGTAAGCCTGGATTGTAAGCACAAACCACTAGCATTCGCTTAAGATTTTGCTTCATATATAGTGAAGCTCTTTTATTAGGTGTATAAACGGAGGATTCTTATGTCTTGAATTGATCCCTTTAACATTATGAAAGGCCCCTTTTTGTCTTCAATAATGTTAACTCTAAAATGCACCTGAGTACTGCTAATATATTTCATCATTTTTAGCATAGAACATTTTTTTAAAATAAGTTTTTTATTGTGAAAATACCCTACAGAGGAGCTACAATTACATGAGCAAGGTAATGAGTACATTTCTTATCAAGCATGGTTGCCTCCTCCTTTGTCTTTCCCCTACCATCCCTGCCCTCCCATCTCCACCACTACACTCTCCCCCTCCCTGGCCCCCCTTGCCTCCGCCCCCAGCGCCAAAGTTGTAAAGTTCATTTTTCGACATAGAATTTTGTACATCTCATTGTTGCAATGGGTCCACCTGTATCACTATTAAAACAATTTGTTTTTTCCCTTCCCCTCCCCAAATTATACCAACATCAAATACAGGGAAAACAGGAGTTATACTGTGGGGGGGGGAGAGACATACAAAACAACAAAAAAAATCAGCTTATAAATGCGTTAGAAACAATAGTAAGAAAGAAAAAAATCACTGTGTCCTTATCGTGGGGTTCATTTTGCCTAACATCATCTTATCTGACCTTTTCTGCTTGTCTCAGACATATGCTAGTGCATAGAACATTTTTTTATCCTCTTAAGTTTTAACCTATTGTCTATTTAAGTTCAAATTAAACATATAATGCATATAGTTGAGTCATCTTTTCTTTTCAAATATTCTGTGACTTTTAACTGGGATGTTTAGTGTCTCTTCTGTTTAGTGTTCTTCCTTTCCTTCTTTCTCTTCCCTTTTTTGGATTATTTGTTAGGATTTTATTTCTGTCTCTTTTGATTTATACTGCGTTGTATTTCTTGGAGTTTAAACTACATATCTTGAATTTACTAGTTTATCTTTAAATAAGATTATACCTTTCCATTATAGTATGTGAACCTTCTGTTTCTTGTGCTTTTGTAACATCTGTTTTGTATGTGCCCATATGAATCCCACAATATCTCATTCAGGGTTTTGCTGTAGACAGATATCTTTCATTGTCACTCTTTGTCTGTCTGTCTGTCTGTTTCCTCTCCTCTCCTCCCTCCTTTCCCCCCCTTCACACACACACACATGGCACACCATGGAGAAATCTTTAAGGCATGGTGTTAAGTGAAAGATGCCAGACTCAAAAAGAGCTCAAGACTCAAAAGCCAGGTGCTGGTGGCTCACACCATACAATTCTAGCTAATCAGGAGACTGAGATCTTTAGATCCTGGTTCAAAGCCAGCCAGGTAATGAAAGTCTGTGAGATTCTTATCTCTAATGAATCACAAAAAATCCACAAGTGGTGCTGTGGCTCAAGTAGTAGAGTACTGGCCTTAAGCAAAAGGAGCTCAGAACCAGCGCTCAGGCCCAGAGTTCAAGCCCATAACCAGCAAAAAGAAAAGGCTCTAAATTGTGTGATTCCATTTATGAACATTCTGAAAACTGGCAAAAGTCCTTAGTATTTGCCAGAGCTTGGAAGGGATAGACGACTTAACTGTAGAGTCATGAACAAGGATTTCAGGGTTATGGAACTATTCCTTGACTGTGGCAGTTGTTATACAAGTATTTGTAGGAACTCCCAGAGATGAACACTGCAAGGGATAAATACTATAAACACTTCAATCATGCTTCAATACATGACTTCTACAAATGAAAAGTTAGCACAGCTAATAAAGGGGCTGGAACTAGGATCCTGTTTCTTACTGCCAGTGCCACAATGCTTTGCATGAGTGAGTGGTTTTTAACAGAGTCGCTACACAAGCAGAATCCGCATCACCTTAGAACTTATTAAAGCACAAATTTTAGGTTCCATTCTCAACTTGGGGGCAGGGGCTCAGCCACCAGTGCTTTAACAGGGCTCCAAGTGATTCTGGTGAAGCCTGGAGTCTAATGATCATCCAATGAGATGAGAGGCCCTCGATCAGTTGTGTTTGAGTGTCAGAGGGTGGCTTCATCGAGCAGGCAGGTTCAGACCTTTGCCCTATGCCACCTGTGCCATCTGTTATCCATGATGAAGTGTGGAAGCTCCCTGGGGACATTCGAGTCTCCATCACTGGGTTGGATTAACAAGTAGCCACTCTGTGGCTTTTCTCCTTCTCTGGGTTCCATCATAGACTTCACTGGAAACCGGATACTACTAACATCATTCCATACTGGGTCAATCTTTTCCAAGAGGCCCCTTTCCTGTGTGTTAAGGCTTAACCCTCTGAATTTCCCAATAATCAACTGGTTCAAAACCTATATACAACATAACAATTCAATATGGGCTGTACTAACGCATTAAAGCAGGCCTAATGTTTCTTCTTCGTATTTTTATATTTACATGTCAGCTTGTAGTTACCAGTGGGTATAGCTTGTATGTATTAGGTGAACAAAGAAAAACAAACAAGTAGAACTGTCACATCTCTCCATACCTGAGCTACTAGGGAGCAAACAGGGCATGGTGGTTATTGGTACGCAAAGTGGTTACAGCAAGTCAAGTAGCAAAGCTGTTCTCTTCCCATTGAATGAAAATTATAAGGAACAAAAAATGTTAAAAACAAAACAAAATCAAAACCTGTAGTAGTCAGGTTCTGGTCGTTCCCATGCTTACAATCTTAGCTACTTAGGAGGCCGGGTTCCAAACAGAATGGTAGTTAGAGGCCAACTTGGGCAGAAAAGTCTGTGAGACTCTATCTCCCAAATAACCTGGAGAAATCAGGGCTGGAGATGTGGCTCAAGGGGTATAGTGCCAAATAATGTCAAGCAAGGGCAAGGCCCTGAGTTTAAACACCAGCACCTCCAACGCAAAATGAACAAATCCCTGCTGTTCAAAGTAAAAATAAAATACCATTAGGTTTTTCTTTAAATCAAGAAACACAGTAAATGCTAACTAAATAAATGACTAAGCTGTAAAATGATAAAAGAGAAAATTACTTACAAAGCATTAAGAAACAACTCCCCACACTAAAATAATCAAGACTTATTTAAAAATACATCAAGACTTACTTACAAATAAATCCTATAATGTGGATAAAAATTTTAGAATTAGAATCAAACTTATTTAAGATAATCAAGACTTAATAAAAAAATCAATGCTTTCATGTGGATAAAAGTTTTAGAACTACAAGTTTATTGAGAAATTCATGCTGAAAGAAAGACGAAGAGATACTACTCTGAACAAAAATTGTTCTAGGTGACACAGGTGCAGCTCTGGTATACTGCCTGCTCAGTATGCAGAAGGCCCTGGCTTGAATCTCAGCACTGAAAGGAAGAATCAAAAATTGTATTGACAAATCTAAGGAATAACTTTGGCTATCTGCCTAAATTTCTCTGTTCGATACCCTTCCGCAAGTCAGAACTAAAGAACAATAGCCAATGTCACACCACAGACCCGTGCGGCGTTTGCTCATGTTACTTCATATTCTCTAATGTTAGCTCAGTCTAGAATTATGGAGAAATAAGGAGCCTCAAGATAGTGTATATAGTCTGATTTTCTCACTTTCTAAGGAAAGAAATGAAGGTTTCCAAGAAAATCCCAGAACTTTTTTTTCCCAGTTGAGAGTGATAGAGTTGGAAATAGAATTCTGGTTTCTAGACAGCTAGCATGCTGTTCTTTCTATATAAAACAAAAACAAAACAAAACAAAAAAAAAACCCACAAAAAAAGTCATGGAAACAGGGGGAGAAAGAAAAGTAAATCTTGAAGGAAATACCATATTTTAGAAAACAGTATAAACACAAGTTTCACAGGCAAAAATCAAATGGGAAAAGAGCACCAATGCTCGATAGAGCATTAAGAATAGCTACTGAGCGTGTTTGTAACTTTTGAGTGGCATTCCATCTTCCAGATTTCTCAGACTTTTCTTCTTTTCTTTTCTGTTCTTCCCTTTCCTTTCTACCACCACCACCACCACCATCATCATCATTGTCATCGTTGTTACTGTGGTGCTAGGGATTGAACCCGGGCCTTGACTTTCACATGCTATTGAGCCATGCCCCAGCCCTTTGTGTGTGAATGAGCATGCACACACGTGAGCACCAGTGCTACGTGAGTGCTCTACTACCTGTGCCACTTCCCCAGCTCTTTTTGCTTTACGTTTTTCTTTGCCTAGGGCTGACTTTCGACTACCATCCTTCTACCTACTGCCTTTCTAGGATAAGTGGGCAGTCCTACCATGCTCATCTTGATAGCTGAGCATGAATCTCATTACGTTTTTGTTCAGGCTGGCCTTGAACCATGCTCTTCCTGATTACTGCCTCCCGAGTAACTGGGATTATGGTCATTCAGTGCCAGACCTAGCTCTTAGTGAAATTTTTGAGGATTAGAAAAGTATCATAGAACTACAATCAAATCAACATCATGCTGATCCAACTCAAGAGTTGAGATCATCATCACAATGTTTGTTGAATGAATAATGAATACTCTCAAAGCCTGGGTCCCATACCATACTGAAACCATAGGAGAGTAGAGAGCCACGCTTTGTTCAAGAAGGGGAAGTTGAATTCTACTCCTGCCCCAGGCTACAAACTACAAAACCATAGTTCATGTCCCCACCCCTCTGTTTTTTGTTTTGTGGTGCTGAAGGTCAAACTCCAGGCTTTGTACAGCTAGTCAAGTGCTCTACCACAGAGCTACATCCCCACCCACCATCAGTTCCTTCTAGAATCCTCCAAGATCACCAAACCAAGGCACCGAGGTATCACATTACAGACAGCATACTGGAAGTGTTACAAGAACATTATCACATTAGTAACATTACAATAGCAGTAACATTAGTAAGAAAGTTCACCTACAATTTGTTCCAAGGGGTATGATGATCAGATTGGATTAAACAGGATCCAAGAGAATAAACACCTCAAAAATAATATAAACCTACTCACACCTGAAGCAGATTCGTTAAATAATCACTTTGTCTGAAATGGTGACATTTCAACACTCCTATAAAACAGTCAGGATGTGGAAAAGGACTCCCAAACAGACCGGAAACAGGATGCGTGCACAGAGAGCAGACTTCCAATGTTCAAATCACCTTAAACTTCTTTCAACCTAGAATATTTTCCCCCAAACATCAAGAGAATCCTATCTTAGTGGCTCAAAAGAAAGCTCTCTCTCTCTCATCCTCCCTCCCTCCCTCTCTCTCTCTCATCCTCCCTCCCTCTCTCTCTCTCTCTCTCTCTCCCCCCACCCCAAAGGTTTTTCACACCTGAACATTTTGAATCAAACAAAGAAATATCTAAAAACATGAAAGCTCAAATTCCCCAATGCCAACCAACTTGAAACTTGACCATTCCATCAGCTTCTTTACTCTAGGGTTAAACAATTCCTTGAGTGAATGAGTAGCCCATATTCACTGGGAATTCAGTTATAAATGAATCAAACCAGGATTCAAAAACCCTGAATAATAATTTTGAAAATTAAGCAAAATTAACTTCTTCTGTGTTTAAGGAGCCCCAAGTGGGGCTTACAACAACCATTTTGGGGATTATTGATTGCAAATATAAGGTTACACTGTATGCTAAATTACTACACTGTGGGCTATTTCAGTGTTTTTTGGAAACAAAAAATAAGTTCCATGTAAACAAACTTGTCTTATTAAAATTTTTCTCGATTTTTTATGTTGACATTATTTCTATAGTAGTTAAATAATTAAATATAATTTTAATAATTAAAAGTAGTTTTATTTAGCTGGGCACACAGGTGGCTCACAGTTGTAATCCTAGCTTCTCAGGAGAGTGATATCTGGAGGCTAGTGACTCAAGACTCCAATTCCAAAATAACTGGCAAAGGCCAGAATGGAGATGTTGCTCAAGTGGCGGAGTGCCAGCTGAGCAAGCAAGAGGTCTTGAATTTAAACCCTAATAGTGGAAACTATTGTTTTATGTCACCAACTCTTAAATACCTTAAGTGAAAGTCAAATTCTATTTACATTTTGAGTCTAATGAATGAATTCCATAACAAATTTGCATTCTTTGGCTTCTTGTCTGCATGCTGTTGAAGCAGCACAGAACTGAAACAATATTTGTTTTGTTTTGTTTTGTTTTTGGGTCTGGTCATGGGGCCTGAACTCTGGGCCTGGGCGCTGTCCCTCAGCTCTTCAGCTCAAGGCTAGCGCTCTACCACTTAATTCACAGCCCCACTTCCGGCTTTTTTCTTTTTGCTTATGTGGTGCAAGGAATCGAACCCAGGGCTTCATGCATGTAAGGCAAGTGCTCTACCACTGAGCCACCTTCCCAGCCCCTGAAACAATATTTATTTACTTCAAGCCCCAAATGTGCACATTATAAATTCATTAAGGGTATATCAAGAATGCAAAAGTCAGAGATTCGGATGGTTATGCACACCTGTTATCATAATACTTTGAATGTTGAGGCAAGAGATGCAGGAATCCAAGGCCAGCTTGGATTACTGGTGAGTTCAAGCCAGCATGGGCTACAAAGTGAGATTAGAACTCAAAAAAAAAAAAACCCAAAAGAATACAACAATGAAAAGCCCCAAAAGTATGTAAACATAACCTAGTAAGTGTTGATTTCTGCTACAGATAGGTTTCTTTGAATTTTCCCTTATCTCGATTTATAGGAGAAGGAAAATATTGTTGAAAGTGGCACAAACGCTTCCCACCTCAAGTGACCATATCGTTGGTCATGTGAACTGGGCCACCTTTGATTGTGGAAGTGGCCTGAATATAATTAGGTCAGGACCACAGAGCAAGAGTTGTATTGGGTAAACCCGGATGGCTGGTCACCTTCCTCCTTGAGTTCAAGTGAGACCACATATTTGCATGCTTCCCCCCAGTCTCTTCTTGCCCACTCTTTTAAAAATTGGTTTGTAACAGTTACTCAGTTGGAATGGAGGATTTCATTGGGACATCTCTATGCCAACCCTCTCCCCCATGCTCTGTGCAGCTTTCCCTCTAAGAAACGGCATCCCTAACAGGTTTCCTTGTTCTGTTTCTCATCTTTGCAAATAACTGATTTCAACACTGTCCAATCATCTTCTTTATCTTCCTCTCAGGCACACCCCCACCTGCCTGCAGAGTCTATTTCTCTACTGATCAGCACCTTATGTGGTGATGCTGCTCTCGTACATACTTTGTATGTACATGCAATATGTTATGCAGTTATTTACTCTCTTTCTTGTTCCATTTCCCCCCTCTCCCTCTTCTGAGTAGGCTCTTGGCTTGATTCATGTTCTATTTTTAACCATCTAAGTAATTATGTATATGCATATATACACACACTTATATACATGTCCATGTTTCTAAGTATATGCATATATTTATATATTACATATATACAAGTGTATATGTAGAAATACGTAATATGCACATGTCCAAGGGTATGTATGTTTTTTAGGTCTAGCTTCCATATACAATGAAAGCATACAATTTTATATTTTGAGCTTGGTTTGCCTCGCTCCTGAGGCCCTCTTGAAACATGGCAAGTACTCATCTCTCCCTGGATTAACTAGCAGTGTTTTTGTTGTTGTTTGTTTGTTTTTTGTTTTGGGTCCAGTCCGTGGGGCCTGAACTCTGGGCCTGGGCGCTGTCCCTCAGCTCTTCAGCTCAAGGCTAGTGTTCTACCACTTGAGCCACAGCCTCACTTCCGGCTTTTTTTCTTTTTGCTTATGTGGTGCTGAGGAATTGAACCCAGGGCCTCAGGCATGCAAGGCAAGCGCTCTACCACTGAGCCACCTTCCCAGCCCATAGCAGTGTTAAATATTGTCCAAGTACTGTTACTGATGAGCCTTTGTTGTAGGTGCCCCATGTGAAGCCTTCTTTTTTTTCTCTCCTTTAAATGTGCTCAAATGTTGGGGGCTAGGGAACCTTAACTCTCTCACTGATATCTGTTAGATGCTTCTCTGGGGGCCCCAGTTGCCTTCAATCAGTTAGGCATGTGAACAGCATTCATGCCAACACCCAAGAAACAGGACCCCAGAAAGTGGGTTCTGGTGGACTTTGGCCTGGCAGAAGACCTAGCAATGGTGCAAACTCAAAATCCCTTCATTTGCATAACACCTGTCCCATGACTGGTACAAACATGAGGGGGCTGCTGTGATTGGTATAGACATCCTGGTCTCCTCCCACTTCTGGGTATATAAGCAGGCTCTTCAACTCCCATTGAAGAGCAGCTGGGAGACACCCTCCCTATTGACCCTGGTGTTCATAACATCAGATTCCAATACAGACTGTCTCTGGAGTAGTCTTTCCCACCTCTGCTGGGAGGCAAGGAAGAGAAGCAGCAGCCCCTTGAAGCAGTGAGATCAGAAAGATGAGCATCAGGGCCAGGCAGTGACTGGTAGCAGAGAGTATGAGTGAGCAATTGAGAAAGTAAAACTTCAGCTGAGATCTGAGTCCTGTGCTGTTGGAGGGTATGTCGGGGGGAATGGAGACCTAGGCTTGTATACCGAGGCCTGAACCTCAGTTGTTAAAAACCCAGGGCTGAAGGCTGGTACGCACTGCCACCCACTCCAATGTCTGCGAATAACCCACAAGGGCCTGAGAGAACTGGAGGAAATTCCCCACCCCTCCCCACAATTTCTATCTGGGTAGAGGAAAACAACAGAGGCCAGCTAGGTTGTAACACTTGAGAGGCTCTGGCTGACCTAGTGGGAAGGGCATGTTCGATCCATATCCAGGCACCCCGTGTGCTGCGGGCTCCCCGCTACCCCCAGCAGCACGCCAATCACTTACCCCACAACCATGTCCTTTGGGCCCGCCGTCACCGTGCAGATGCCGTCTTCGCAGTGCTTTCCCACCAGGCTGTGCGCATGCAGGTGGATATTTTTCCCATTTGTGACCAGCTGAACAATCACCTTGGCAGGTCCCACGTAGTTGCAAATCTACAGGAGAAGCACATTGTAAACATCAGCCTGTCTGACTGTAACCTAGAAAAATGTCTCTGGCAACTCAGTAAGTATACACAATGGGACACACACTTGTACACACCCGTACGTCTGTCACCACAGATCTATTTTTTTTTAATGTCCAATGAACAAAAGACAGGATGGAAATACAATGGTGGCTATATTATATAGTGAGAAAATGGATTCAAGGGGGCCATTGAAAGTATAGCATATATCAGGTGTTGGTGGCTCGTGCTTGTAATGTTAGCTACTCAGGAGGCTGAGATCTGAGGATCTCTGTATGAAGCGAGCATGAGCAGGAAAGTTCAGGAAACTCTCATCTCCAGAAATGGAGGCGTGGCTGTGGTACCAGTGGCTGAGAGCCAGCCTGGAATGAAAAAACAAAGGAATACTGCCCAGCCCCAGTGCCAACACGAACGTGTGTGTGTGTGTGTGTGTGTGTGTGTGTGTGTGTGTGTGTGTGTGAATAATGAGCCCAGTGAACCTTTGTTCTGTATAAATGATTCAGTCTGTAATACTCAGCTAATAACAACAGAAAGCAAAGCCACCAGTGGAACTGGCCTCCAATTTTGGTGGAACAAGTTAATTAAAAAACATTTTGTATAAAATTTGATTTTGATCACCTCAAAGCATAAATCAATTTCTTAGGCATATGAACTGAGCATATTCCATTTAATTAATTAATTAATTTATTTATTCTCTTGTACTGAGACTTGAACTCACGGCCTTGGTCTTGTTCCTTAGTTTTTTACTCAAGGTTAAGCTCTACCACTTAAGCCACACTTCCACTTTGGGCTTTTTTTTTTTTTTTCGTGGTTCATTGGAGATCAGAGTCTCGCAGACTTTCCTGCCCAGGCTGGCTTCAAATTGAGATCCTCAGATCTCAGCCTCCTGAGTAGATAGGATTACAGGCATCAGCCACTGGTGTGTTCTCTTTTATTACAGCCTTTGGCCTTTAGTGCAGGATAGGGAATAAGAAGTTTTGGTTCTGTCCCATGGTTGACTGCTGTCTCTACGTATTCTCTGGAAGGCTGATGCCAGTTCTGGGGCCCTTAACAAACAGCAAGAGAACACTAACTAAACCAATTGATCACCCTTTTAAGTGGCAGTCAGCCCAGGAAGGCCACAGTGGATGCTTGGTGCCATCAGGCAAGTCTTTTTAGTTCTGTTGGACAGCAAGAGTTTCTTGAGAAAGCCCAATCACTTTGTCTAATTAGGCCCACAGCGCTGCCACTGAGAGAGGGTATCATTGGCATGGAAGGAAAGAGGCGGGAGGTGTGCTCAGAAAGCTCTTGCATGTTTTCTCTTCTGCCTTCAAGACGGATGGGGTGGCAAGAAAGAGGAACTGGGGTTTCTCTGAGGTGAAGGACCTGAAAGATTCGCCAGTGACTAATGTGTTGTTTGATCCGTGTGAATAGAGTCCAAGTCACCACGGCATCCTTCGGTTTTTACACAGACCACAGAACAGGCGCAGGCAGGTCCCTGGGTCTGTGGACTTTCCAGAGTACTGATTGGAAGAAGAAGGCTGTGTGGAGAAAGCAAAGCAAAGCTCCATGCAAGGTGCATGGCACATGTGGACTTTGGCAGGCTAGTCTAGAGGAGAGCGCCTCTCCCTCAGGGCCCCTGACTGACAGTTCCCTGCAGCCGATTCAGATTTGTCCTATGGAGAGAGGGGATTCTTTTTACTCAGGCTCTCGTTCGCTTCACTGAACAGCGATTTCCTTGCAAATGAAGCGTAGGAAGAGCAACTTCCTCTGTTATGAAGGTTTTTCTGTAAGAGTCTGAACAGAGCACTCTTAAGCACGACTAGCTTAAAACTCAGGCTCAGCTTTCAGCCACAGCCAAGGTTAGACAAAGGCACAAAATTGTGTAAACTATCAAGGGAGTGGTAGGGGTCAGCGGCTGGCCAGGTGTAATGACAGTTCCGCCATTTACTGGCTGAGTGACACTCAGTTTCTTCATCTGTAAAATGGGGTGGATGATAGTTCAAAGCTTCATGAAGGCACATAAAGTCTTGTTTGTTTGTTTTCTTTTTCCTTTTGATGGCACTGGTGGTTGAACTCAGATTGGATGCTTGCTAGACAGGCAATTAGCTACATTATTTTTCAGACATTCATTATTTTTCCTCCTAACTATATATAGCCTTTGGAGTAGCTGGGATTGAAGATGAGCCACTAGGCTCAGCCTATTTGTTGAGATAGAGACTTGTTAACTTTTTGCCAGTGCTGGTCTCAAACTGTAATCCTTCCAATTTCTGCCTCATACACTTCTAGGTATGAGCTAGTATGTTTGGCAAATAACAGCTGTATGCTATTATTTAAACCATCATCTTGTTTATTATTGCCCTGTACATTCCTAACCTGACATGATGTTCCCCGCTTCTTAAAGCCAGGCATGGTACCTCATGCTTATAATCCAGCATATAGAAAGGAGGCAAAGGTAGGAGGATCCAGAGTTCAAGACTAATTGGATTAAACAGTGAGCTCTTTCTTCAAAACAAACCGACAAAAAATCTGAAGCCAAACATCATTACCACCACCAACACAATCATTTTGCTTAGAGCAGGTGGTGGAAGAAATGGTCAATTCCAGCCACTTCTATTCCGAGGAAAAGTTTTATTTTCAGAGTGCCATATGTGACCAGGTTTTGTTATTTTTCTAGTAATAATTATGTTCTCATGGCAACAACTCATTCTTGGGAGTACTCAGGCTTCCCTGATTAAATTTAAGACTTAATGATAGCATGGCATCATGACTTATACCTATAATTCCAACTACTTGGGAGGCAACTGGGAGGATTGTAGTCCAAGGTCAGCCCAGGCCAAAAAAAACCCCACATTTTTTGAGATTTCTTCCTCGCAACAAACAAGACTGACATAGTGCTTCACACTTGTAGTCCCAGTTATGAGAGAGCCATAAGTAAAAGAATCATGTTCAGATAAGTAAAGGAATCATGCTAAAGTAAAAATAAGCTGGAGGTATGACTCAAGTAGTAGAACACCTGCTTACTAAGTACGAGCCCTGAGTTTGGACCCTACTACCAGCAAAAATAGTCATAAGGAAAAAAAAAGACTTTCTTCCAGAAGCCTTGTGAATCAGCACCTGCTGATGACCATAGGCCAGATCTGCTTTGTGAGTAAGATTTAGAAAGGAAGGGGATCCAGGTAATCGTGGTCTCAGTCAGATCACCTACTTTTACCGAACTGTCATGCTGCAGAAAAGTACATGCTATTTCTCAGAGGTTAAAGTTAAAAGAAGTCATCTAGAAGTTTCTAAGAATCACAATTTGAAACATCCAGTTTCCTCTTCAGGTAAATTTGGCCAAATCACTCTGACAGAAAGTAGAAGCAATGTGAGTGTAAGATGTGATATACAAAGTTGTTCATTTCTGCTTGCATTTTCCCCAGGAACAATGATGATGATGATGATGATGATGATGATGATGATGATAAAGAAGAGGAGAAAGGGAAAAATATCCATAATTTCCCAACTTAAAACCAGTCTGTCCTGACTTGGTTCTCTACCCCAGAGCAGTAGAATGAGGCAGCTTAAGAGCTCCTGGAACCATGCTGCCAGGCTCCAATTTCCTGGTTGTTATTCACCATGGCAACCAGGAATGATGGCTGATACCATCTTTCAATTTCCCCATCTTTAAAACACAAGTGAACTGGGTGCTGGTGGCTCACGCCTGTAATCCAAGCTACTCAGGAGAATAAGATCTGAGGATCTTGGTTCAAAGCCAACCCAGGCAGGGAAGTCTATGAGACTCTTATCTTCCATAAACCACCCAAATGCTGGAAATGGAGCTGTGGCTCAAGTGGCATGGAACTAGCACCCTAGGCCCTGAGTTCAAGCCCCAGCACTGCCACCAAAAACAAACAAAAACTATGCCAACTGAACAAAAACATTTGCACAGGATAGCTTTTAGACTCCAAAGACTCCAATGTCTGGCTCTGAGTGAGATTAGCAATCTGAACTAGAAAGCCTCTCTTCTGTCTGGTCCATTACTTCATGGACAGCCAATATCCACCCATTTATTTGGTGTATATTTGGTATAGATTCCTGTAACCACCCCCACACTGCAGAAAGTAACAGTGAAGGGAAAAGGCACGCAGTACCTACAGAACAGGCATGATTCTTCTTATTAGGGGAAGTGGAATTTGGGGACCAGAGCTATCAAATAATCTCATAGACACACAGAAGTATATGTAACTCTTACTATATGATAGGATCTTGAGCTGGACAGAAAGTGAAAACAAGCTCTCTTCCAGAGGAGAATGAAGCTGACCAATAGGATCATTCCAAGAAGAGGTAGCAGGTAGTGGGTGAGGCAGCTAGGCCTGTGCTGGCAGGAAGAGCAGTATGTTCCAGGACTGGAAGGTGACAGTTCTCCTTGGAGTGTCCCAGGCTAGCTCACTACCACCTTCAAGTGGTGCTAGCACTAGCCAGGTGTCCCCAGCCTGGGCAGGAGAGTCTGTGGGACTCTTATCTCCAATAAACCACCAGAAAAACTGTTGCTATGGCTCAAGTGGTAGAGTGGCTAGCCTTGAGCTGAAGAGCTGAGGGACAGCGCCCAGGCCCAGAGTTCAGGCCCCATGACTGACCCCCCCCCCCAAAAAAAAATAATAGAAGTGCTCTTATCCCTTTGCAAATGGCCTTCATAAAAAAAAAAATCATGCTATGATATGATTAAACCATGCATTCATGCTTAGTTTTCAAGTCAGATTAAAAGGAGAAATGCAAAAAAATAAAGAGAAGAATCTTTCTTTAATAATATAGCATCTCTCAAGGATGAAAGTTAAGTCAGGTTTAGTTGCTATCTATGATTTATTATTCGAGCGATCAGGAAATAGAGTTTAACCTTTCCTAAAGGAGATAGTACACGTTGACAGGAGAAGACACTCAGTGCGGTCCGTTTCTTCCTTCTGGGGATTTCAAGTTGATCTAATCTGGGATCTAATCCTAGCATAGATCCACTCCAGCTCTGTGGCCTTAGACAAGTTGGGTAACCTCTCTGAGCCTCAACTTCCACGCTTACAAAATGGGCCACGATTGTAACAGCACAGGGCTATTGTGAGGATGGTACAGTGTCTGCTCTATGCTAAGTACCATGGAAGCGCCAGCTTCTTCTGCTCTCTGTATTTGTTAAGCCCCCTTCCTTCCCCCCATGGCCCTGTGAGATTCGTACAGTCTGCACTATTTATAGATAAGAAACTGTTGAAACTGACTCAACCCGAGCCTGGTGGAGCTCATCTTTAGTTTTCAGAATATCAATGCTCTCTGTAAGCGATGGAGAGACTGGACAACATCCAGTGTTGATGAGACTGTGCTTCTCCCGCTGAATCACTGACGTTCTTCTTTTGCTCACTGAGCACTGAGTTCACGGGGGCTCAAGACCTCCCTGTAACCACAACGGCCGACCACCGATAAAGCAAGCTGGAGGGGACAGCCCAGCGTCTACCTCCGTGCCAACGCAGCTCTCCAAAGTGGGACTTTTTTTTCCCTGTTAAACTTTGACCTAGGCTTTTGTTTTTCTAGTTTCATTTTAGTTTTCAGTTTTATTTTATTTTTTATCACATCAGATCTGCCGATCAATTACGCTTCCTTCAGAAAAATCAAGGCAGGAAATACACCAGGGCGAAGGGACCAGCTTCTCAACAAGAGTCAGTACTTCAATAGCAAATTACAAAGGAGTCTTTACCTTTGCAAGGCAAAATCATTCATGACTGCCAAAGGGGGCGGGGGGAGAAAGTGTGTCATCAGGGTAAGAATTCCGTTAGAAATAGTCCTAGATAGGCCAGGTTTTTATTTCATTTTATTTTGACAATTGGGTGCCTTCTTAAACAGGAAGTCAAGTTTAAAAGTGATATGCTGACTCCTTCCCTTCTCATTCCTTTCCCTTCTCCTTCCCTTCCCTCTCCTTCCCTTTCCTCTTTTCCTTCCTGCTTTCCTTTTAGTTTTCTTTCTGCCAGTCCTGGGCCTTGAACTCAGGGCCTAGGTATTGTCCTTCAACTTTCTCCTCAAGGCTATCCTGCTACCACTTGAACCATAGCTCCATTTGGTTTTTTGGTGGTTAGTTGGAGAGAAAGAGTCTCACAGACTTTCCTGCTGCTGCTGGCTGTAAAACGAGGATTACAGGCATGACCACTGGGGCTCAGCTGGCACCGCTTCTTTCTGTATCTTTCTTACTCTCCTGTCTATGTGATATATATATATATAAATGATGTATTTTATTATTGCCTCAGTCAGAGTGGAAACGAACTGAGTTCTTCCTTGCTATTTCCCGGTGCCTGGAATAACACTTGCTCTACTGTGGGCATTCAACAGGGAATTCATTAGCCTAGGGTGGAAGAGGGCTGTCTAGCTGCCCCTGGTCTTGCAGTAAGGACCCTGTCTTGCACAGATAGGAATCCCAGCAGCTGTGGGTAAGGGAAGGGGAGGTGACCCTTGAATCATCACTGTAGGGAAACAAAGGCAGCAACACTCCACTGAAAGTCAAGACAGCCATAACTCTGCTCTTGCTACCCTGCCTGCTGTTGGCCCGTGAGGCATTCTCCCTTGCTTGTGTGCTTTCTCTACACCTGGTTTTGTTGCTTCCCTTGGGATCCAGGATTCAGGTTTCTCATCCACTTCAGTTTCCTAGTTCTTCATCCTCAGATGAGGGGACCCTGCTCTGACAGACAAGGAATAACCAACTCAAAGGATCTAATCACAATGTGGAGTTCTTCCAACAGCTCAAGCTAGTGCTTCTCTTTGCATAAAGAGTAAGACAGACTTGCTATGAATCTTGGCCACACCATTCTTTGATGAGTAACCTTGGGAAAATTGCTTAACCTTTTCAATTTATTTTTTCATCTGAATAAATAAATAAATAATGGTGGTGCCCTGCGCTGGTGATGGTTCACACCTGTACTCCTAGCTAATCAAGAAGCAGAGATTTGAGGATTGCAGTGCAGAGCCAGCCTGGGAAAGAAAATCGGTGAGACTTTCTCCAATTAATCGCTGAGAAAACTAAAAATGGAGCTGACGTAGTTCAAGTGGTAGAGTGCTAACCTTGAACAAAAAGGCTCCAGGGATAGTTCCTAGGCCCTGAATTCAAGTCCCAGGACTGCCACTAAAAAAAAAAAAATGTAACACAAATATGTAATCTCTGAATTTTCATGAGGGTAAGAGGAGATAATTTAAAGCTTTTAGTGTCTTTCCTTTTTTAAATAAAATGCAGAGCAGGCCCAAGATAAATGACAGCAGTTCTTATTTATCTCTTCCTGCCTTAACAGATATCTGCAGTTAGATTTCCTCTGACTTCAATGAAAAGGGAGAAGCAGCTGCATTTGAGTTCCTCCAGCTTCTCTTCTCCTTACTGGTATGGAGGCTCAAAACATTCCTGTTACTTCATGTATCTTTCTCTGATTCAGAGAAATGTAATTCCTGTTCCTTTTTTCCCCAGAAAACCACTGTTTTTGCCTTTAATATTTACTCTAGATTACCCTAAATTACCCTCCTCCCTCCTATTGTAAAAGATGTTTCCCCTTAGGTTATAGACATATGTATTCTTCCTTATTCTAAAAATAACAACTCTTTCCTGATAATGATGCTGGTATCTGTGAAGGTTAGCATTTATTGAAACCAAGGGGACCAGGCACTACCCCAAGAAAACAGAACCACTCTCTTCTTTGATGTTCTCTATACTGAGAAACAGCATCAAATGAGGGAAAGTTCTTTCTTAAAAGATTCTACTCATACTTGGTCTGAATGCCATTCTCTTTCTTCTTACAAGGTATGAAAAAAAAATTCCCAACTTACCAATGTGAGTAAGGCTACTTAATCTGTAGCCTTTTGCAAATAAATTGATTCTCCTATTCTCCAAATTATAAAAATGCTTAAAGGTCATGAATGACTTCATGTTTCAAAACTCTTTAGTCATATCTCAGTTTCCTTAACCTTGCTGAAGGCTGAGATGTCTAGCCATTCCCTTCTGGTATCTTTCCTTTCGCATATCACTGCCTGTGACCTAGCTTTGACTAAGATGCTTTCCATCTTCTTCCCAAAGAGAAGTCTCAACAGACGTTGATTGGTCCTTCCTCTCTGGTCTCTTGTCAGTGATCACCTCTGAGCCTCATCAACTAACTCCCCATACAAATGACTGACAATTTTAGTCTCTGTTGTCACCATTCTTTAAAGCAGAATAGATATATCCGTCTGCTCTCCAGGCATCTTTCTGTCCACACCACTTTTGCAACTCCACGTGTCTAAGGCTGGATTAATCACCTTCCTTCTCAAATCTACTTGATAGAGGTATCACCTTCTACGTAATGCCAAGGGAAACTCTTATGAGTTTGAATTGCTGTTGTTTGTCTTCTGATCTTTATAATCACTTGCAAAAACTCAGCCATGTGAGAAAATCTCCAAAATCTCCACCTCTGTCTGTTCTTTTCCTCCATTCTCATTTTCTAAGCTTATCCATGTCAGCTTAGCCTCAAATTTAACTCCTGAGGAATCATTGCAATTCTTACTGGTGTTCCCTGGGCCTTGGCTTCCTATATTCCTGAAACATGACATTGGCTCTGATGTATCATTCCTATAGTAAAACTTCTATTGCCTACCCATGTTCTCAAAAAGCTCATTATAAATTCCTGCATGGTTTGTCCCTACTCCTATCTTCTTAGCCTTATTACTATCTGTCCCTCTGATGTAGCCATCACTCCAACAGAATTACTATTGCCTGTTCAGCCCCATAAATTTCTATTTTTGAGCCTTGGCTACTAGTGGTATTGTTGGTGCTCTTTTCTTTGTGTAGATCTATGATTTCAGTTGCCTTTTCTCAGAATTCCCTTGAATTCTCCTACAAACACTCATAGAAATTTATCTTTACCTTAGAGCCACTGGATCATTTATTCCTTTATTCAAAAAACATGTTTTACTCAACAATTCTTACCCAGTAGCCACTAGTACTACAATAGTGAGTATAACAAGAAGAAGCCATCACTGCCCTTCAGATATTTAGTTCCTTATTGAATCCCTTTATCCTGGAGGAAAAAAACAAGTATCACCTCACGTTTTCTATTTCTCTAACATGCAGCACAAAACCAGTTCTACTGCATCAGAGTACTTGGTTAAAAAAAACCCTACTGAATGGATAAAGGAGGAAGGAAGGAACAGAGAAAAGCTGACCAGGTTAGGGTAGCCTGAGGAAAGGGGGCTGATGAGGGAGTCAGCAGTCTCACACTGGGGACTTCTGGAACATTCCTGTCCTGATAGGGTTCATCTTACTCCTCTAACTGTGGAAGTCCTAGCAAAGGTGAATGGATAAAGCCAATTTACTTGTGAAGATTGGCAAAGTCCTGGGTCTACAATCACACTGGAAGTACAATTTCTCAGAGGGTTACATTCTGAACCTCTTTTCATCCCTCAAGCCATCCTACTTAGAAAAATAACTTACAGACAGACGAGCGGC
Organism: Dipodomys spectabilis; assembly: GCF_019054845.1. Taxonomy (NCBI): domain Eukaryota; kingdom Metazoa; phylum Chordata; class Mammalia; order Rodentia; family Heteromyidae; genus Dipodomys; species Dipodomys spectabilis. The sequence goes on from NW_024870974.1 coordinate 5,994,663, forward strand.
AGAAACGCCTGACCATCTGTAAGTTTCACAAATTCAACTTTCAGAGAAAATCCAACCCTGAGACGCAATTTCCTAATTGTGGTGAGGTCTGGCCAAGATGGCAGCAAAGGGTGGAAAATGAACATCAAGAGTTGGTTCTAGATAAAACAGAAGTGAGAGTGGATGGCAGATGAGTCTTGCCTGGGCTGCAGGCCCCGGGTCATCTCACAAGTGACCCCCACTGAACTCTGCCAGGACAGCGCCTGACACTGGCTTTCCACCAGTTTCCCAGAGCCAAGCTGTCACTCTCCCAGTGGAAAAGAGTCACAACGTCACAGAAAAATCTAGATGTGCAAGATCCGGAAGCCCTAACCTGCCCAAAGTTCTACTATATCTTCAAATATGATTCCCGGCAAGAAGAGAAAATCCCAGGGATGTCAATATATAGTCTGCATAAGCTGGGTTTAATATAATAAGTACCTCAGCATACTCAAATTCTGAGATGGTTGAAAATTCCCATCTTGGCATAATGGGAGCATGATCTTCTTTTTTTAAAAAAATGATTGTAAAAGTGATAAACAGGGGGATTGCAGTTACATAAGGAAGGTAATGAGTACATTTCTTTTTAAACACTGTTACCCCCCTTCCTCATTTTTTCCTGCTTCCCATTCTACCCTCCCTCCTGTTATAAAGTTCATTTCCGACACGGTGTCTAATGAGTATCATTGCTGTATTAGTTCATCTTTTGTCCTGCTGTCTCTGTGGTTCCCTTACTCTCCACTAATCAGCTAATCTTATATACAAGATAAAAGGTACAGAAAACTAAAATAGAAATAACTGCATATAGTACATAATAAGAACCTCTTGTGTCCAATTCTTGGAGTTCATGTTGATATGCTTCATGATATATATGGTCCTATGCACTTAGCGATTGGACTATTGAGATCCCCTGCTAAGAATATCATAGACATATTCTACTTATTACAAGTAAGGGAAACCATGAAACCTATATTTCTCTGGGCCTGGCTTGCTTCACTTAATATACATTTCTCCAGGTCTTTCCATTTCCTTATGAATGGGGTGATGTCATTCTTTCTGATGGAAGCATAGAACACCATTGTGTATATATACCACATCTGAATCCATTAATCTACTGAGAGGCATCTGGGTTGGTAAATAATACTGCAATGAACATGGTTGTGCTGGTAGCTTTAGTATAGTCTTGGTTGTGGTCATTTGGGTAAGTGTCCAGGAGTGGGATTGCTGGGTCATAGGGGAGCTCTATGTTTAGTCTTTTTTTTTTTTTTTTTTTTGCCAGTTGTGGGGCCTGAACTCTGGGCCTGGGTGCTGTCCCTCAGCTCTTCAGCTAAAGGCTAGTGCTCTACCACTTGAGCCGCACTGCCACTTCCAGCTTTTTCTGCTATATGGTGCTGAGGAATCGAACCCAGGGCCTCATGCATGCAAGGAAAGCACTTTACCACTGAGCCACCTTCTCAGCCCTATGTTTAGTCTTTTGAGGAACCTCCATACTGCTTTCCAAAGTGGTTGAAGAAGTTTACACTTCCACCAACACTGTAGTAGCATTCCTTCTGGCCACAACCCTACCAAGATCTGTTGTTATTAGATTTCTTGATAATGGCCATTCTAACTGGGTGGAATCTCAATGTTGTTTTATACCAATCTCAATGATGTTTATAGCAAAAATATTTGTGTCAAGTAGGTTATTTTCCCTAATATGGCATACCAAGCTTACCTTCTCCACAAATATTTTAATCTTGACTGTTTCTTAAAATATTTTGCCTGAAACCTTCAAAATTTTCAGATAAGAACATTTTGGGTCTCAGTGTTCCAATGGGTAGAATTCTAGTCTCTAGTGCTTACTGTTGAGATCTTGCATGAGTCACCTAACCACCTGGAGCCTCTCAATTCTTCTAGAATTCAGCTCAGTTCTTCTAGAATCACTAGATAATGTCTAACATGCCTTCCAGCTCTAAAATTCTACAGTTAGTTGCCTGTTATAAGTAGAAGACACACAGGACAATATGCAAAAGTCACAAATTCAAACGGAAACAAAAACAAAGTAAAAGAGAAAAGAGGTTTAACATCACAGAATTTTTGAGTTGGAAGGAACCTTTCAGGCAAACTTAATTTTAAAACTGTGAACAATTTTAAATACATTTTTAAACCACAGTTACAAACTGAGAAAAAACACACAATCAACACTCAAATTACCTGTTGCAAGGGGGCCTCTGATAGCATGAAAATCAAAATTTAGAGATAAAGATAAACCTTTATGTTAGGCAAAGATTTCAACTTTTATCATTAAAGCTGAGATTGTATACTCAATGTATTTTCAGTAAATCCAGAAGATCCTGCCTTGGGTCATTAAGTCCTGATAATAATCTGTTCTGGACATAAGATAGAAATACCTCAATTACACAAGTAGAGGGAGAAAGTGTGACAATGAAATAAAGATATAATGAGATACTTTAATTAGGAAAGTTAAAAAAATCCTTATAAAAACTTTAAAAAATTCATAGAATTAAAATACTTGTTTGGTATGATGAAAGTATGTCCCAATTTAAGCTTTTTGGTCCCTGATTTACTTATTCCTTGAAAGCAGCAGTTATTCATATAAATTTCTAACATTGCTTTAAAATGGGTTTAAATCCTCTAAACTTATTGAGATAATTAGGAATACTCGTAACTCTGTGATGCCCAATTTTATCTGAGATTAAGAACCACTGATTTATTTCTTCTTAGAGGCATATGACATATTTTTCTTGCTTATGAAGCCTATTACCTGGAACTGGTTAAAGGAACAATTAGACTTCTACCTAAGGACAGTCCATGCAGAATTTAATTTGTAGTGAATACAGCTGCTCTATAGAAGATTTTGGGCCATGCTGGGAAGAAGATAACAGTTTCTTCCTTCATAAGGAAAGTACACACGCTACTCCACCTAGCCATTCAACCATTCTGTCATTTCCTGTGGAAAATCCCTACTCAGTGAGAAGAATTACAAGTGAATAGAACTGGGAAATGTTCTTTGTCTTATTGTGTGTGTGTGTGTGTGTCACTTTATTGGTTATGTTATACCTCCAGACATTAACAGGGCAAAAGAGAAAACACAATCCAAGTGTTAGACTGAGGTTAATCCAAATATTATACCATCTGAACACTATGATATAAATGAAAGTAGGAAAGGGGAAACACCAAAATTTCTACCAATTTCTAGGATGACATCAGCCAGTAATTTGGAAAAATGGCAATACTTGAAACTTGTCTAAAAAAAATCCCACGACTCTTTCTTGTCATAATTTTATATTGCTCAGCATGTATAAACTGACACGTACACTATGTATGTTAAATAAGTTATACACTTTGAGCGCTAGATAAAGTGGGCTGAAATCTACTAATTTTCTATATGTTTGGGGATCTATCAGGAAATTATAACTGCCCTAAAGCCAAATCTTGACTAGTTTTTGTTATAAACAATCTTTCTGAAGGCATATCAAGGAAGAAAAGGAAGACAGAAAGACAGAAAGGAAGGGAGGAGAGTGAATAGATTTCCAAATTGTAAAGGGGACTCAAGTCTCAGTACAAGTTACCGTCCCTGTCTTGGAGTCCTCCAAGGGTGTGTGTGTGTGTGTGTGTGTGTGTGTGTGTGTGTGTGTGTGTTGTGTGTCTGCATGCACGCGCGCGCGCACACACACACACACACACAACACACACAGGTACTGGAGTTTAAACTCAGGGCCTCATGCTCTGCTTAGCTGATTCTGCTCAAGGTTGGTCCTTTACCACTTGAGTCACAGGTCCACTTCCATCTTTTTGCTAGTTTATTGGAATTAAAATGTCTCCTGGATTTGCCTGTCAAAGTTGGCTTTGAATCTGGGTCCTCAGATCTCAGGCTTCTAAATAGCTAGGATCATGAGAATGAGACACCAGTGCCCAGCTTCCAGTTTGCTTTAGAACTAGTCTAATGACACCCATCCTAATGCTGAGCCTTCCACCCCCAGGCACCTCTACCCTCATCCCCGGCCCAGAAGAATCTTTCCTGGGGCTTCCACTCATTCCTTCTTAATTTGTGACACACAAGTCACATGTCAGCCTTCTTCAGATGACAGCCATCCAAGTATTTGGAGATAAGTAGACTGTTCTTAAGGCTGTCGACATTCTCAAGTGTAGTAATTAGAAGAAAATTTGAGTTATGTCACTATTCTGCCTTAAACACACTCAAGTTTGTTTTTCTTCTCTGGTGAAATGGGGTCCAGCGGTGTACATATATTCCAGGAGCGAGTGGGACCAGAACCACCATCTCCTTGTTCTTCTAGATCATATTTATTAGATTAATGCAGCCAAATGGGAGAATTTGTGATTTGGCAGCCACATGGCCTGGCTGGTGCATGGTAAATCTATTTTTTTTTGTAGGGGGGGGTCCGGTTGTGGGGCCTGAACTCTGGGCCTGGGCGCTGTTCCTCAGCTCTTCAGCTCAAGGCTAGCACTCTACCACTTGAGCCACAGCGCCACTTCCAGTTTTTTTTTCTTTTTGCTTATGTGGTGCTGAGGAATCGAACCCAGGGCCTCAGGCATGCAAGGCAAGCGCTCTACCACTGAGCCATCTTCCCAGCCCTTATTAACTAGAACCTCTCAATCCCTTCACATGTGTTGCTGCTAAGTCATCTCTCTTGCCCTGTCCCTGTACTAACTGGGTTTCTGGATGCACGCATCTCTTTTCAGTGTCACTGCTTAAGAATCTGGCCTATTGCCTTAGCATTTCAAGATTAATCTGAATTTAAATTTGTTATCTATCACTTCATGCTACTTGAAAACTCGATAAGAACCTTAAAAACTTCTATGTGAGAATGACAACATATATTAAAATGACTAGGGAACGGTTCCTGGGGCTCAGCACTGGAAATATCCCTGCCGGTTGACAGCTCAAGTACAGAAGATTCTGCTGACCTCTGAAATCCAGGTGCTGCATCTCTGGCTTCTCACCACCTGCCGCTCTAGAAGCCCTGTCACAGACGCCAGTAGGGCAGGCATGGCGGAAGCACTCACCGCAGTGCCTGACACACACGCTCAGCTCTCCAGTCTCCAGGTCAGACAGTACACTCACCAATGGGTCATGAGGGCCCAATCACCCTCAGGAAGGGTGAGTGTGAGTGAGGGGCTACCTAGTTAGAAGTGACCTCAACCAAAACACACACACACACACACACACACACACACACATCACTCTTGGCCAGGAATGCAAGTCAATATACAAGAGACTTACCCACATACCCATACTTGTTGTTACACTATACATCTTAGCCAAGTTATAGAATCAGGCTAGGTGCTTCTCAATAGAGGAAGAGTTAGACAATAGTGGTGTGTGTATGTGTATGTGTGTGTGTGTGTGTGTGTGTGTGTGTGTGTATACATGCATGTTTGAACAATTCCCTGAATCATTCTCCACAAGGTATGTATATCTATTATATTTATTTATCTATAAAATAGTCCATGCCTTACTTTTATCACTTAATGAACTCTTAAAAATCTTTTTATTGGCTTACATTAAATTGTACATAATGAGGGGTTTCAGCAGGACATCTCTGTAACTGTGTATCATTTAGTGAATTTAGAAGATTATATATATATGTATATATATATATATACAGCATATATATACATATACATACATATACATACATATACATACATAGTGGAGAATTATTCATGGAAAGCTAGTAAAAAGATCAGCTGAGTGAAAATTTTGGAATTTAGTTTTGGACATGCTATGCTGGCCAGAGAAACCCATCTGGAGTCCAGATTTCTGCATAGAGGTCCCGGGGTAGAGAAAAGATCTACCTGTAGATCTACCTTGATCTGTGTGTAAAGGAAATAAAAATAAAAGAGAAGCTGTTTGGTCAAGTACTTAATCTCACCTCCCTCCCTTTCCCTGCTGGCCCCTTTCCTTCCTTTCCTCTTTCTCCCTTGCTCCCTCTTTGGTGGTACTGGGTTTGAACTCAGGACCTCACACTTCCTAGCTAGGCACTCTACTACTTCAGCCATATCCTTAACTTTTTTTTTTTTTTGCTTTTAATTACTTTTTGGATAGAATTTTTGCCCAGTTCAGTCTTGAACCATAATCCTCCTACCTATGTTTCTGGATAGCTGGGATTATAATTCTGCAACATCACACCTGATCCAAGCCCAATTCTTAAACTAAGCATGGGAATACTAATGTCTCTTTGAGTAGCTGTAAGGAGTATGCAAAACATGACATAGCAAGAACAAATGGCAAACAAGAACAACAAAATATGTTTCTGTTACCTTAGGCAACAATTAAGTACTCAAATAAAGACAAGAGATTGTAATGGAGTGTTTACTGTACTGCGATGTGTAAGGGATTATATAAGGAAGCATAAAACCTGGTGTCTGCTCTCAAGTAATCTAGAGATGTGAAGTCAGAATGAAGTAATTGAAACCAAGTGATCAGAGTAATAAAGATGAAGAGGCATCATGGGAAACAAAGAAGGGATCCTAAAAGGCTACCCACCACAGGTAGATGGATGGGAGGAAATCAAAGCAGATCTCCCGAAGGAGTAGTGACACAGAAAACTAACTAGACCACATCTTAAGAAATAACCGATATGAGAGAAAAGAGTGAAAATAAAGTGAGGATGAAAGTAAACGACAATCCATGAGACTGAGCAACAACTGATGAATATTAAAAGGTAACTGAATGACAAAACATATTCTAAGCCTACAAAGACCCAGGATAAGCAGAACTCTGGGATCGAGAGCGATGATTGAAACAGCCTTTTGGGATATGTTTTTGACAGAAGAGAGAACAGGAGATGGATTCAGAAGCTAGAACTGATGGCATGTGCAAAGCAGCACATTAGCCATGCAATGACAAGCGGTCCTTATACAGACCACATGAGATGCATAAACCTCCCAGAGCGCCTGCCTTGTGCCAGATACTGTTCCTAAAGAGTACCAACTCTTTTGGGGGCTTGAACTCAAGAGCTTTCAGCTCTTGCTCTGCTTGCTTTCTTATTGTTGGCACGCTACCACTTGAGTCACACCTCCAATTCAGGAGTCCGATGGTTAATTGGAGATGGAGTCTCACAGACTTGTCTGTGAGGAGTGGGCTTTGAACTAGAACCCTCTAGGCCTCAGCCTCCTGCGCAGCTAGGATTACAAACATGAGCCACCAGTGCTTGGTTTATAATACTAACTCCTTTAATTTTCCCAGCAACACTGGGAAGGAGATGCTATTTTTAATCCTAGTTTTACGGATATGCAAGTCAGTTAACCAACCTACCCAAGATTAAACTAGGGGCAGGGAGTTGGATTCAAAGCCATGTTGGCTTTTCTGTTACAATCACTTTGTGATCTCATCTCTGCAGAGGACAAAGAGATGATGAAGAATTTTCTAAATACACAGGTATGGAGATGCCCTGATGAAACCCCTCATTATGTACAATTTAATGTAAGCCAATAAAAAGACTTTTAAGAGTTCATTAAGTGAAAAAAGCAAGGTGTGGAGTATTTTATAGATTATTAAATATATATGTATCAAATGCAGATATTTTATAGTTTATGTTTTATATGTAGTTGGACACATCAATCTACATGTGCTTACAGGCTGAGCATACACATATGAACTCATAAATACATGGAATATTCTTGGAAATGCATACCAGTGTTTCTCTTGAAGGAAGAAAAAGATCTTATTTCAAGGGAAGAAGGGAAATTTACCTTTTACTGCATTAGTCTTTGTGTCTCTTTAATTTTCATATATGTATATGATACTTATAGATAGTAATAATTTTAAAAACAATTCTGTGTGTGTGCGTGTGCATGCACACGTGCACACGCACACACACACACACACACACACACACACACACACACACACTCATGCTGATACTGAGGCTGAAACTCAGTGCCTGGGCATTTTCCCTTTGCTTTTTTCTTCAAGGTTGGTGCTCTAACACTTGGCCACATCCCTGCTTTCTGGCTTTTTTGGTGATTAATTAGAGATAAGCGTCTCATGGACTTTTCTGCCAAAGCTGGTTTTGAGCTGTGATTCTCAGATCTCAGCCTCTAGAGTAGCTACAGTTACTGGTGTGTGCCACCAGTGCCTGGCTCCTCTTTGAGTTTTACCAGTAGTACACAGCTCTTATGCTTGGAGATTCACAAACTCAATCCAGTCCACACATTCTTTCCATGCAACCAACTCCATGGCCAGAAGCAGTGGCAGGACCTGGGAGCAACTGCGAATACAAACTCTTGGTTCATAGCTCCTGTCCACGGGGCCACTTTCACAAGGGCAGTAACACTGCTCAGACAAAGTAGGGCCTAGACACCTTGAATCTTTATCTCAAAGTTCTGTCTCAGCTTCAGAAAGGCAGACGCATTGCTGTGAGGCTTGATGCCCTGAAGAGTGAGTGAGAGTTGTCGCTAGCACTGCTCTGCTGGAGTTGGCTATGACGCCCACCCGGCCAGTCAAAGCCAAGAGACAGAGAGAAAAGAGCCAGAAGGGATCCTTCCAGCTTTGAACTTATTAGAGCTTAAAACTAGCTAGTTATCCCTTCACATTTTCAGATTAAAAAAAGAAAGTGCCCCTTTGGCTTAGCTTCAGTTTTGTTTTGTTTTTTTAACCTTAATTTGCCATTGGAAGAACCAAATGGGTTGATAAGTTAAAGCCAAACAGCCCATTTCAGCCCAAGAGAGTGATATGCCTAAAGCCTGAGTTCTGGTGCCTGAGTTGGGCCTGGGACACTGTTACATGACTGTTAGTCAAGGAAGTCTGGGGAGGAATGGGAAAAGCAGTCTGGAGACGTGGAAGAATGGGAAGGAGTCACAGGTGGAGGGAAGTCTGAAGGGCCTCAGTAACAGCCTGTTACCATTAAGTCAGGTGATTTAGCCAGCTAGATATAACCTTATCTACACAAGAGGCTGAGATCTGAAGACTGGGGTTTGAAGCTAGCCCATGCAGGTAAGTTTATGAGACTTATCTCCAATTAATCACCAAAAAGGTAGAAGTGGAGCTGTGGCTCAAGTGATAGAGGACCAGCCTTGACAAAGGGATAGTACCGAGGCCCTAAGTTCAAGCCCTACTGCTATAACACCCACAAAAAAATCATGTTATCTATTTCTTCTAAAGAAGCTACAGCAGGGTAGGACTAGTGCTTCTTTAGGAAGATGGTTCAAACAGCTTTCTGCACACTAACCATTTATTCATTAGGTGAATAACTCCTAGACAACTTCTACACTTCACCTATTGTGTGTTCCAGGAGCTAGTAAACAAGATAGATGACAGTCCTAGTTCTCATGGAACTAGTCATCATATGACCATACTTTCGGCATTTAACCATGTCCCGGATGAGTGTTTCATATAACAGATGCTCTCAGGGACTGCACTAGTTATTTGTATGTAATGTTAACTCATTTCTCTATGTTATATTTTTTTAGGGGGGGGTCTGGTCGTGGGCCTGAACTCTGGGTCTGGGTGCTGTACCTCAGCTCTTCAGCTCAAGGCTAGCGCTCTACCACTTGAGCCACAGCGCCACTTCCGGCTTTTTTTTTTCTGTTTATTTAGTGCTGAGGAATCGAACCCAGGGCCTCATGCATGCAAGGCAAGCGCTCTACCACTGAGCCACCTTCCCAGCCCTCTCTATGTTATTTTTATTTTCATCTTATGCATGAAGAAAATAGAGCTGGAAGGGATCGAGCAACTTTTTGAAGGAAGATCTTACCATTGGCAAATGGCACAATCTGGAGTAAGATCTAGCTTTTGCTTTCAAATATGGTGTTTTTGCCCACTAAACCACAGGTCTTTTTTTCCCCACTATCCAATGACAGAAGCCTCTGCTTAAGCAACTTAATGGGTTTACTCAGATCCTACAAAATCTTTACTAATTGTATTATGTAACACAAGAGTACTGAAGCAATGGTGTTATCCTTGATCTGACCATTAGGCAAAAACTTTAGGATGTGATCTCCTATCTGTTTTCTCTATGATATCTTAGAAGAGACGTGGCTAGCTCATGAGAGTTGATAGTAAATTTTCAACTTTTGTGAGCCAAATGACATCATATTATTAGCTTAAAACTGACCTTGCCAAAGAAATTGGCAAGAAAACACTATGAGTTAAGGGTATTCTCTACCCTGTCCCGCCCTCTGCCACTAGGAGCCAATTGTGAAACATTTGCTAAGCATACTTACCATCTACTCAGTAAGGAAACATTAGAAGAATTTACCTGGCTTAAATAAAACAGTCAGTCATGGTGGCTCATGTCCAAGATCCCAACCACTCAGAGAGCATAGATCAGAATGATCATAGTTCAAGATCAGCATGAGTAAAAGTGAAACACCATCAAAATCAGTCAGCTAGTCAGGGGATATACAGCTGTGGTTCCACCTATGTAAGAGGCATAAATAGGACAAAAAAGCATGACCCTTTTTGAAAAAGAACTAAAAGTAAAATGGGCTGTGGGTATGGTAGAGCACCTGCCTCAAAAGTCCCAGCTAGGCACCAGTGGTTCACACCTGTAATCCTTGCTACTCAGGAGGCTGAGGTATGAGAATCACGGTTCAGCGTCAGTCTGGGCAGGAAAGTTTTTGAGACTTTTATCTCCAATTAAACACAAAAAAAGCTGGAAATGGAGCTGTGGCTTAAGTGGTAGAGCGCTAGCCTTGAGCAAAGTAGTTCAGGGATGGCACACAGGCCCTTGTGTTCAAGCCTCAAGACTGGAACACACAAAGAAATGCAAGTTCCTGAGTTCAAATCCCCGAAATGTCCACAAAACAAACCAACAAAACACCCACTCTGGTATACTGACTGGAAAATCTCTTTTTAACCTGAAAATTTTTCTCTAACTTCCTAGATACATAGAGCTCATGCCCGCTCAGTCGCAGAGTGTGATTTTATTTGAATACAAACTCTTTGCAGATTCAGTTGGTTATGACGAGATTTTACTGGAGACTGACCAGTCTCCTTACAAGAAATGAGAGAGAGAGTGGGGAGGGGAGGGGAATTTGGACACAGAGACAGAGAGGGCCAGGTAGAAACAGAGGTAAAAATGGAACAATGTACAAGCACAGTCAGAAACCTGGAGAAACTAGAGAGAGAAAAGGAAACAAATCTTCCCTGGAACCTTCGGAGCAGCATGGCCCTTCTTCAAGAAAGAATAAATCTCTTCCTATTGCTTCCTATGACCTGGTTACGACCATTGGTGACAGCAACCACAGGGAACTAAGACAATACTTGTGCAAGTTAGCACGCTTACAGTCCCCAAGGTAACATAATTAAGAAGCATAACAAGAATTTAATAAATTCGTTCTGGCCTCCTGCTACCTGTGTGATTTTCTTAAGACATTATTACTTTGGAAACTAAGCTTTTGGCACATCTCCAATTTCAGTCTCCTCCCTGAAGAGCTCAGACAGGGGCAAAGACATCAGGTATAAATACTAATGTAGTGAGTTTCTACTGGAAATCAGTGAACAAATCAATGACATTTTTGTATAGGCCTATACATCTATAGATTAATCAATAAAAATGCCCTTCAATATTTGTAAGTATATCTGGGCATAGAAGAATAAAAGCAGTTGAGCACTGGGGGCTCATACCTGGAATCCTTGCTACTCAGAAGGCTGAGCTTTAAGGATCACGGTTCAAAGCCAGCCCAGGCAAGAAAGTCCATGAGACTTTTATATCCAATTAACCACCAGAAAACTGGAAGTGGTGCTGTGGTTCAAATTGGTAGAGTGTTAGCCTTGAGCAGAAAAAGCTCAGGGACAGTGGCCAGGTGCTGAGTTCAAGCCATACTGACTGACCAAAAAAAAAAAACCAGAATAAAAGCAATGATCACTTTTAAGCACGTGTTGTGTGTCATACATTGAACAACTCAATTCTCACACTTATTCTGGTGATTCCGCCCCGCCCCTCTAGTGGCCTGGGGATGGAATCCAGTGTAACACACACTAGACAAGCCCTCAACCAGTGAGTTACACCCCGATCCCTGGTAGAGTAGGCATTCTTTACATTGATCTTTACAAGTAAGGAAGGTGAAGCCTAGCAAATTTAGTAAGACAGTTAATTAGTAGAAAAACTAGAAATCAATATTTTGGCTAGGCCTGGAACAAGAGACTTTATTTAGAGCCCAAATTTCAAGTCCTAAAAGTATCCCACAGATTTGGCTCCTGTAATGTACAGCAGCATTAGCAGCTTCCAGGACATTACTACACACTGCTACTCCCCCACCCCCCACTCCCTCCATCCCACCTGTCTTTCAAATTCTCCATCTCTATATGTTCTATCCTTATCTTCTCTATGTGAAACTTCCTTAGATTGGTTTTTCCATTTGTTGGCTATTTTTCCACTGCACATAGTAACTGAGTTAAATCATTTCCTTGGTTTTAATTCTTCTTGTCCTGATTTCACCTCCACATTTCTGTAGTATCAGCAAACTTCTTTTGTATTTATATATCAACAACGGATAACTCAATTATCTGAAAGTGCTGGGGATTTATTTCTGCCGCTCATTGTTCTGCACTCTTGTAATCTCCGGGGCTTGCTTGTGTATGTGTTTAATGTGAGGTCAGAAATTGATACTTAATGGAGCTAGCTGTTTTGCTTGTTCCTGCCAAGCTGGATGGATCCCCCTACCAGTCTGAAGCCAAGCTAGATTCATTGTTAGACTTGGGCATTCCTAGAGCACACAGGAAATGCAAACTTGAACTCTAGATCTAGAAAAGTGAGAATCAGACCCGATTCTCATCATACATACGGATTCCCCAGAGGCTAGGCTGAAAATGGAGACATTTATCACCACTCTGAGGATTACCCATTAACAGGAACCAGCCCCAGAAGAGCTGATGGCAGCCGTGCATAACTATAGTTCCAGTTCCTCAGACTGGAAAGGCCCAAAGCCTAACCAGCTTTCCTGGGAAGCTGTTTAAAAGTAAACTTCTTAATTACACCAATCAGCAAATATCTTTTGTTCTCCTCTTTCCTCCCATCTTCACATCATCTCCCCTTTTCTTCCCTCCCTTCCTCACCCTTGCTGTTCCCTTCTCCCAACGCCTTTCCTCCCCTCCCCTTCCCTTTTTCCTTCCTTCCTTCTTGCAGTATTGGGGTTTGAATTCTCTGTTTATTATTTATAATTCCACTTGCCTTCAGGTCAGTAAATATTTTTATGCCCCAAATTCCATTGAAATACTATTGTGTTTTTCCAAATTCCCTATTTCATGGTACTTCAGTAGTTTTCATACATTCTCAGAAGCTCAACTGTGCATTAGAGAAAATGTTTGGTATTCTTTGGTCCTGTGTTACATTTTTGTTCTATGTAAATTTCTAGGTATTTCTTAGTGGTGGGATTCTTTTCTCCAGTCTATTAGGAGGCTGTGGAAATAGAACAAAATCAGCATTTTAAACAAGAGTAGATTTTTATACATAGTTTAGTAGCCATACAGTACAGCCTCCCACAGATCTATTTAAGGAATTAATTTATTATCTTCAACTAAATCATGCAGAAAATTATAGCTATTAAATGAATGTCTCACATTTTTTCAATACAATGTTTTGCTCTTCTATGTGGAGTTACTTTTTTTTTTTTGGGTCGGGTCGTGGGGCCTGAACTCTGGGCCTGGGCACTGTCCCTCAGCTCTTCAGCTCAAGGCTAGCACTCTACCACTTGAGCCACAGCGCCACTTCTGGCTTTCTTTTTGCTTATGTGGTGCTGAGGAATGGAACCCAGGGCCTCAGGCATGCAAGGCAAGCGCTCTACCACTGAGCCACCTTCCCAGCCCCTGTGGAGTTACTTTTAACTCACAGGTAAATAAAGCTAAAGATTCATCTACTAGTCTCATTTATAGAAACAAGCTAGCATTTGTAACAAGTGAGAGGGAATAATTTGGAATCCTCCTTTTTCTTTGTTTTTAGTATTAGGTAATAAGCACTTGTCAATGTCAGAGAGTCCTCATAATTATAATTTTAAAATACTATGGAAATATTCTATGCCACGGCTATACCATAATTTGTCTATTCAGTCAAATTCTGGAAATGATTACACAATTCACAGAAACACAGTCTAGCTAAATGACATGCTGTGTTTTAGCATGTGTGGTATGGGTCCCAGGTGTCTCTTGGTCTAGAATATTTCTGGATGATTCTGATACACACTACGATTAAGAATCATAGACCCCTGCAAGTAAAGACAGAGCCTTAATAGTATGATAATTAATAATATTCTAAGACACTTAATATTGTGGCTTCTAGATATCTATCTATTGTGCTTCAAATGATCAGATCCAAGTGACTTTGAGTTCCTAGTATCATAATGAGTCACTGGAATCTTCCACTATTTTACAAAGATCATTTTTAGAAATTGTTATTATTGCTATTATCATTATTATCATTTTATAGGTGTAAGCCATTGGCATTCAGCTTCATACAATGTTTCTTTTTTTCTTTATTTTCTTCTGTTTTTAGAAGTTCTTATTATTAAGATTATACACTTAACTTTTTAAGCAAAAGATAGCTTTATTTGGTCAAAATGTAACACTGGCTCGTGGTAGCTCTAGTTTGAGTAGTACATTTTATAAGGAATAAATATAAAAGGAAGGCTCTGAAACCTATTTGAGTATTGGGAGGGTTACAGGCGATGCTATTATTAAGAACAGGAGGATAAGCATTTTTTAAAAATATCATTTTATTACTATTATTTTGTTTATGTGGTACTGAGGAATTGAAGCCAGGGCCTCAGGCATGCTAGGCAAGCACTCTGCCACTAAGCCACATTTCCACACTAGGACAAGCCTTCTTCTATCCTCCTTCTCTTGGATCCACAGGGATCTGTGCATGACACACACCATCTGTAAGTCTGCATGCATCCTTCAGCTCAGCCCCAGGACACGCCCAGGAAATGAGGGGAGACTGAGGGACTCTGATCTGCAATCCACCTAGAGGGTGGCAGAAAAGACTGGGACTTAAGGAAAGTTTGCCAAATCATGTCTAGACCCGCAGATGGGTTGCTGTACAACCCATTTGTGAAGAACAAGATATCTGAAGAGTGTGGAGCAGCTGTGCGTTCACTTTACCTTATCAAACAGAACTACCAGCATGTGACTTTACAAAACCAGGATTTCTGAACACAATGCAGAGATTCTATTCTCTTTAGATGGAGACTACTAAGTTTAGAAGAAGTAATCAGGGACTAGATTCAGACCGAATAAACAGAGGAAGGTCACCAAGCTAGGACAATTCATAAAATTCAAGAAGCTTATGGGTGCTCTTAAATTCTGAGGGTTAATTTTCACAGCTATGATCTGTGTTTAATGTTTATTCAAAAGAGTGGCTTTCTCCCATTATTAATGGTGATTATTATTTAAAGAACTATTTAAAAATTCTCTAAGATAATATTTTATCCAAGGGTCCAAATACAGAACCTCTTACTTAAAAGAAAAATGACCTACAGGCCTAGACCATTGGTTATAGGAGTTTTGCTTGAGCAAAACCTGATATATTGTGCCCAATGAACATTGAATAAATAACTGTCTTTTCTCTTCTCTAGCTTTAACCAGTAATGCTTATTAGCTCTATGTTTTGTCAAGATCACATCTTTTCCATTGATAAGCAAAATAAAGGGAGGCTTTCCTGAATTATGCAGGAAGCAGCCAACTCTCTTAAAAATAGATTTAAAAATGCAAAAAAATATAACTCTAAAACTTTAGAAATGCCAAAAGGAAATTATTTAAGACAACTTGGGCATGATGATACATGCTTATAATCCCAGCTCTAAAGAGGCAGAGGCAGGAAGGAGAACAGAAAGTTTGAGACTAGACTCGGCTACAAAGTAAGCTTGAAGCCACTCTGAGCTACACAGTGAGACAGTTTTAAAACAAAAAAGCATACAGGCTAGTTTTTTAATTAGCTGCTGTCACAGAGCCAAAGTGACAATATACCCTACAGCATTCACTTTTAACTATTTTTGAATCTTTGAAAATCTGATTTTGAAAACTCACATTTCCCCCCCACCACACACACACACACACACACACACACACACTCCTAAAAGTCCCCACATAAGTCCAGGAGTTCAAAAATCCTCTAAAATAATGAAGGAGCCATGCACTGCAGATAATAAACCCTTCTCTTCAGGAAACAGCTCTTTTTCTGTAAGTTACAGAGCACCGAGCATAATGTAGACAGAAAATCATGGTTATTTTCTCTCATTACTTTAAGAGCATAGTGAACAGCCTAGGAATGTCAATGGAAATTCTAAGTGCTACAAAGTAGGTTTTCTTGTGTTCATGCCTAATTGATTCTTGGTGATCTCCACTGGTATATTATGTATCTGAGTCAGAATACATTATTTACATTAGGAGTGCACCTAAATCCTTAGAATGGCAAGTCTCCTGAATGAGACAAGTCTACACAGAAGAGAAAGAGATTATGCAAAGATATGTGATATCCTCAAATGCCACAGCCCAAGTCTTTACTGACCCTGACAGAAACTTTACATGCAGTATTTTTAAGTGAAAGGCACTGAGAGTATAGACTTTTTTTGTTATCAGTGGAGAAATAGGATTAAAACTAAACAAAAAGCTGGGGGGGGGGGCAAAAGTATTGTTGACCTAAATATTTCAGCACATGCCTTTCTTTCAAGAATGTTTGATTACAAATAGTTACACTTGTATCAGTTATATTTCAAGTCTTTCTCCTCTGGTATCCATAGCTAAAGAGAAAGTAAGAATGTTAAACTATTTGTATCTTAGCGACAAAGTCACTAGTGTTGGACTGTGTTCTGTACAGTGAAGATGGCAGTAGGCCCTTCTAGCAGCTGGGGAAGAAGTTTGTTTCTGAAGTCCCATGGGGTTCTTCTCTCTCCCCTTGGCCTCCTTCCATCTGCTTGAAGAGGAAGGCATTTTGATTTGAATTTTTTTTTTTTTCATGCAAGACTTTCGGGAAAAAGAGGGCAAGGAGCCTTCCTTGGCACTCCTTGCTGAGACAAAAACAGGCAGGGACAAGCTCAGCCTAGAGGAAGTTTCTCGTACTTTCCTGCCAGCCTCCTCCATTGGAAGCTCCGTGATGAAATCCTTGAGCAAATGTTCAAGGCACACTTTATAGGCCAGTATAATGGATGATTAAATCTTTAACAGGAAAGCTTCTTAAAATAGGGTGAGGCAAAAGAGTGAGTTGGCATACTCTCCCCGGATTTATTTCCATATGCATATGTGTATATATGTGCACACACGTCCAGGGGAGAGTCCTCTGGAAGAGGTAGCATAACTCCATGCTGTTCATGAACACATTTTTATTCAGATCATAAAAAGGAACCAATAGTGCGACCACACTGCTTAAGCTTTGATGGGGCCTAGTGTTAACTCTCTTTTGGACTGAAGAGAAGTCATCAGATAAAAATCAAACGTTTGTGGTGAAGCAGCTAAACATTATTTTTGGTGGGGGGAAAATGCCAGTGTTTACAAATGCAAACTTATCGAGTAAAAACGCAATGACATCTCAGAGAAAGCTAGTTTAGAATATAGCACACGGCTTTCCCAATGGACAAGAAGAAGGAGGACAAAGCGAGCGGTGTGTGGGGATTTAGCTGAAACCATACATTCTATTTCAGAGCGAGAAAGACAAGCGATAGAGACAGAGAGCGGGAGAAAAGAAATATAGTGGAATACTACCATCAAATCTATATTGCGGTATCTGGTACCTGTTACCTCAATTTTCTGTATGCAAGAATGTGAAGACTTGTAGAGCTAAGTGAAATTCTTCACAGCTACACGAAGGCAGCATTAATCAATCCATTAATGACTTCATATGAAATGGTAATTGGGAAGAAGTGCTTGGTTGATGGAAAGAGTATGCCTTTAAAGGGTGGAACATATCCCTGGCCACTTCCTATCTCTTCAGAGTCCCTGCATCCACTAGGGGACCGTGGCTCACACTTGTTATCCTAGCTACTTGAAAGGTGGAGATCTGAGGATGGCGGTTTAAAGCCAGCCTGAGCAGGGAATTAGCTATCAAAAAGCCAGAAGTGGAGCTGTGGTTCAAGTGGTAGAGTGCTAGCCTTGAGCACAAAAGCTCAGGGGCAGCATCTAGGCCCTGAGTTCGTCTCAGGCATTCCTCTGCCATAGTCTTTGACTATGATGTTTCAGCGTTGCCTGAAGCCAAAGCAATGCAGCCATTCAACTCATGGTCTGACATCTCTGACACTGTAAGCCAAAGTAAATCTGTTTTCCATTGCAGTTATTTTTTTCCCCAAGTATTTTTGTTACATCCTGAAAAAGGCTAACATGCTTGTTAGTATCCAGGTACATCAACACAGGGATTCTAGGAGAAATGACTCAGATAGTATAACCTCATTCTGAAAATAAGAAGCATCTGCTAATAATCAGGACAGGTGCATATATTTGTAAAATAGCCTATGCACATACACAATTCCATGCCCTGTTTATTATATAGCTTTTGAGTAGAAAAGTACACAAAGAAGTCACGTTAAAATCCACTCAGCATTATACCTACATCAGTTGTCCTACAAAAGAGATGTTTTTGCCCACCTAGGGGACATTTGATCATGTCCAAAGACACTTTGTTCGCATGGTTGTTGAAATGTTAATGAGGAGAGGTCAGAGTTGCAATGCACCAGACGCCCTCCCATAACAAAGAATTTTCTGACCCTAATTGCCAATAGTGAAGAGTATGAGAAACTCTGAAGTGGGAGCAAGTGTCATTCATCCCTCCTGGCCTCAGGTGGCACAGGTACTTAGTCAATTACCACGGAGAAGGAAGTACAACTGACAAATCCTGATGAGAGAGGAGAGCAACCTTTTCCTGGGCCTACATTTTAGAGGAAAAATGCATTTGAAACCCCCTCTGTAAACGCAAAGGTTTATGGCTATCCTACGTGGGGAAGGCTATTAGGAGCTAGACTAGGGGAAAGGCTTTGGAGAAGAAATACTTCATGATGGTCTCTTCTTTCTCTCTTCCTGTCCTTCTGATTAAACATTTCTAAAACAAATAATATTACCTACAAATAGCTGGAACAATGGAAGCACTTAATGTCTTAGTGAATGGGCCAAAGGAATAGGGGCTGTCTATGACGTTCTGTAAACACACTTCCTTACAATGTGATTGGATGTTTCATAAATCTATGCTGATTGTGGGAAACAATGTAGCTCTAGATAACCTTGAATAATCACCAACTCCTTTATTTTTGTATTTTGAGTTGCTCGGCTTCAAATACCTTATATACTTGCTTATATATATAACATATATACGTTATATATTATATACATATGTTTCCCACTAAGTTTAAAACTTGTTCACATAGACAAAATTGGGCAAGACTATCTAACTAACATTAAGTTGTTTCACTTCTAAATTGCTATGAACTATAGGGTAGGATTGGTTTTGAGTAGGTGGAGTCACTATGTGCAGAAGAGACATAAAGAAGCCCTTAAATTTATCACAGAGTTAATGCTATGTTAGCACCAAGAACTGCCCTGAGCCACAAAGCACAAGAGCAATGGAAGGGAACGGGGCCAGTACAAACAAAACCTGTTTATCTCTTAATACTAGCTTTTAAATACCCATAATCCAGCCATGTCAGTATTGATCACACGTGATTTTTTAAAATTACCATCACAGTTTGACCGACACATAAACACAAATATTTACATATGTCTTACAGACACGTGTGCTTTAAAAAAAAGTGCTGGATATAATGGCCTTTGTTCCCCCTAGCGTTCTTTCCTCCTTCTTTGACAGACTTTTCCTGCTCAGTGATATACTTCACCATTGCCTTCCCCAGGTCGTGTCTCCTTATCTCCTTGTGACCAGCAAGTACACACCATCAATGAGAGAGGTTCAGTGGTCTGCTATACGATAGGAAAACCACCAGGCATTGGAGAAAGGCCAGTTGATTCCTTCCTGAGTTTCTGTTCTTTTAAAGGCATTGTACCTTTTATTTAGTGAAGTGAAGATATTGTATGTAACAGATGTAAGCACGTGCTTTTCCCCTCGTTAGTGGTACTTCTCCCCATTCCCCAGGCAGGATCTCATTCTTTCATCCCAGAAGTCATGACTGCTGGGATGGTTACTTTTAGAGGCCAACCTGAGTAGAGTAGGTGACACCAGGAAAGGTGGTGGAGCATTATTTCTAGGTGTGTCTGTTAGAGTGTCTAGATGAGACTGACATGTCAGTGGAATGAGGGAGGGGAAATTCTGCCCTCGGTGTACGTAGACTTCCTCCAATCAGCTGGAGCTCCTGACAACAAAAATTCAGAGACAGACCTCTTTGACCTCTTTCTCCAGACCTCAAACAATGCTCTTTTCCTGTCCTTAGCCTATCAAAACTCCAGATTCTCCATCCTTTGGACTCTAGGACTTAAATCAACAATTGACAGCAACTCCTCCCCACCCCCCGCAATTCCCTTCCCCAAGTTGGATTTCTTATGCCTTTGGTTCTGATCTGAGAATTACAACATCAGCTTCATTAGTTCTGAGACTACTGGACTTGGAATGAACATTACTAACACCTGGAAAACATCCTTGTGGCCTGCTTCTGTAGACTAAAGACATTTGCATCTACCTGCCTAATTACCTTTAACAGGAGTAACACCTTTCATTCCACAACTGGAGCTATAAGACTTAGAATGGAAATATGATGTAGTAGGGCCCCATGCTATTAGTGAGTTTCACAGAATGAGATCAGAGTAATTCTTTCTTTCATTTAGAATAAGGATAAGAAACTAGAAAGTGCTGGGCTTGGATGGGGGGGTATGAGGAAAGGGAAGAAACAAACATGAGTTTGGCAAAACCAAAGATAAATTCCCTTACATGAGAATTTTGGCAAGGGCCAGATTGGTTGAGCATCTGTTTATAAAAATAAGCCAACAAAACAAATGAGCTCCGAAGTAAGTTGTATCCTTAGGGGTATGTGCACCTCGTTGCAATAGTGTTGGCAACTTTTATGCCTAAAATACAAATGACTGAATGAATAAAAACTTTTGACTAAATTATAATTGTTAACTAACTTACCTGAGGCATAAATGAAACCAGGAAACCTATTATCAAAATCAAAAACTCAAACTCACTTAGAAAAAAAATTCTCAATTAAGTCAATGAATAAAAAAGAATCTAGGGGTGATTAAGTTGTTCATTCCAACAGAGACCAATGCACACTCATAACTGCTCGGGCTGAGGCTCTTGGGTACTTACAGGTTTTCTATAGAGCACTTGTATATATTTCCTCACTCCTCTAAAAGACTTTATGAAGAACATGCTATTCATATTTCTGTATTTTATACTTTAGGACAATGTTTAGAAGTATTGGCTAAGCCTATTCAATGCCTACATAGCTTTTCTTATTGTCTAGATCTGAATTCATAATCTTAAATATTATAGCATACAGTTCATAAACTCAGTCATCTATTTCATTTCTCACTAAATCTCTACAGAGCCTAAATAAAGCATTTGTTTCAAAGACTTATTAAAGTTTCAGAGATCATAAGGTTAAAAAAAATCTTTTAAGATGAGCTGGGTGCTGGTGGCTTATGCCTATAAGTCTTAGCTCAGTCAGGAGGCTGAGATCTGAGAATCATGGTTCAAAGCCAGCTCAGGCAGAAAAGTCTCTTATCTCCAATTAGCCACTCAAAAATTGGAGTGTCACTGTGGCTCAAAGTGGTAGAGTGATCGCCTTGAGCACAGAGAGGCTCAAGGGACAGCACTTAGGCCCCAAGTTCAAGCCCCATGACGCACAAAAACCAAAACCAAAACCAAAAAAACCCTTTAAGATGACTGAGAAATAGTAAAAGTGTTCTAGTTGATGGTGAAAAAATTTAAACTAAGTGGACATGGAAACAGTTTTAAAGTGTGTTGCTTCTCATTGTTCAAGATACATTGTTACTCATAAGCTGACACGCTGAATTCAAACCCCTTTGTACAACTACTTAACGGTATTTTTTTAAAAAGTTGTCACTTCAGACTTACTTTGACCTGGGGATAGGACTTCTTGTTCTTCTCACTAGATGCGCCTGGAAGTCCACCGTGGGAGGGGCCTTCACATACATAACGGAAACGAAATCCTCTCTGCAAAGGTGAACACAGACCCAGTAAGGTGGAGAAATACATACTAACAATGATAGCGATAAAATTATATTCAAATGTATAATTTCTAGGTGAAGTAGATAAGAGATAGAGCACATGGGAGACTGTGAAAGGTACTCTGGAAATGAAAATTACTGTCCCCAAATGATCATGAACTGCTACTTGTGTGCTGAGCTGTGTCTGAGAAGCCACACATGCTAGCCTGCAGTAGCTCTTCGGAAAGACGCAGGTCTGAGCCTTTGGATGCGATGTGTTACGGCTTGTTTGAATTGGAGCTCCCTCCTCTCCAATTGCTGTTGCTAAGCCCTGAACATTGGTTGACTGGTAGAAGTTCTGTTTTTCTACCTGCTACTCAGAGGAATTCCTCTCTTTTCTCTTATGGCAGGAGTTGTCCCCCCCGCCCTCCGCCCCAAAACTTTGCCATCTGTTACACCAGACACTTGATGGGCCTCTTAGTTCAAAGGATAAAGCCTTTCATTTTTGAGTTATTGATGTAATTGAGCTCAAGCTTGAAGACTAACTGGCCTGAAGGAATCCAAAACCAGATAGTTCTTTTTGTTTCTTTCTTTTTTTTTTTAATCTGATCCAGGAATTTTACAGCTGTTAGTAACCAATGAAGTTAACTACATGAACCATTATAACCAATCAATACCCAAGTTTTGTTACCTATCCACATGGGACAATTATACCAGACTATCTTTAAGGTTTATTCTAGTTCTAACTAAATTATTTATTTGGAGTGAATTTAATTATAATCCAATCATACAATTATGCATATCTGTAGACAAAGAATACTGCATAAACAATTATGCAAATTAAGGGAGCTCATCATATTAAGGGCACTTCTGCTGTATTTTCTGAATCATTTAACTTTATAATGATGCCAATTTGTGGTAGTACTCATAGTTTATAACTAAACCATCACTTAACTGGATGGTTTCTTTTTTCTTTTCACCTCAGGGTGAAAAGAACAATATGCTCACATATTTTTAAGAAACAACCTCACCTTCCATTTATTTCTAGTGTGGGCTAGACTTCATAGAACCAGCATTAGATCACTAGACTATTGGGAATGTCCCATAACCACTAATTGCTGGTGAGGGGTTTCTACTTTACAACCTCAAACACATAAAACTCCAGAGGACACAACGGTTTTAATTGCTTTGAGCTCATGCACCAATGTAAAACACTTGCCATCTTAGATTTTGTTGTATTTCATTAGGCCTGGTAAGGATATTTTTAAATATTATTTTATTGTAAAGATGTTGTACAGAGGAGTTATAGTTACATGAGTAAAGTAATGAGTACATTTCTTGTTGAGCACTGCTACCCCCTCCCTGGTAAGGATTTTATCTCTGAGTTGGCTCAGTGCTATGAACTCATTTAAATCTCTGTGACTGTCTCTGTATTCTCTAAGGACTTCCTGATTTCCAAAGAAGATTGTCCTAAAGCACATTTCACTGGGTGAGAAAGCCCTTAGGTCAATTCCCCAGCATGAGAAATTTCTTCAAG
Source organism: Dipodomys spectabilis (assembly GCF_019054845.1). NCBI lineage: Eukaryota > Metazoa > Chordata > Mammalia > Rodentia > Heteromyidae > Dipodomys > Dipodomys spectabilis. The sequence goes on from NW_024870974.1 coordinate 6,018,281, forward strand.
GCAAGCACAGATCCACAGTGTAGGTGAAACTCATTTTTTAAAAAATCTAAAATACTGAAAAGAGCTCCACAGGGAACTCCAAACCTGGATGTCACATGATCTTCTGAAAGGAGGTAAAAAATTTTAAAACAATTCTTCTGTTTTGCTTTTTACAAAATTCAAATTAAAACAATTAAGTTACAAAATCAGCTCAGTATCTTTTATAAGCAATGGCTGATGGTTTATTTTTAACAGTAAGTGAAGTTTCTAAGAACATCAAAAAACAAAAGCATGTTCAAGAACCAGCTTCTAGCAAGAGCTAAGCATCAAAATGAGACTTACTTGACTGCAAATCAATTCAAACACATTTCAGTTTTAAGACAGTATCAGCATGCAACAGATGGAATATATAAAAGAATATAATATGATGCATCTCTCTCAGAGCTGGGGAAGTCTATGCTAAAAAGGCCCCTAAGAAAAAGGACATTTTTTCTCTAACTTAATTAATACCAAACTCCTTTGGGGCGGTTGGAAAAATATACACGTGTATAGTTTTATATCTTATGGAGATTGGTGTAAAATAAAAAATAAATAGGCATGTGTCAAACGGTGTGTTTACAGTGTGTAAAACAATGTATATCATTGCATTATTATTGGTTGAATTTGCATCTGATGTTCTACACGAAGTCATTCTGACTCCGAAGTCAAATCCTTTTTTCAAGAAGATGCGATACCTTCAAATGCACAATGTGGATGCACTTCTGATTTGAGTTTTCCTGAGATTAAAAGTTTGCCAATCCAAGCCGGCCGCTGGTGGCTCACGCATGTAATCATAGCTACTCAGGAGGCTGAGATCTGAGGATCGCGGTTCAAAGCCAGCCCGGGCAGGAGAGACCGTGAGACTCCTATCTCCAATAAACCAACAGAAAACCGGAAGTGGAGCTGTAGCTCAAGTGATAGAGCGCTCGCCTTGAGCTGAAGAGCTCAGGGACAGCGCCCAGGCCCAGAGTTCAAGCCCCACAGCTGACAAAAAAAAAAAAAAAGTTTGCCAATCCATAGTCATTCATCTCAGTAACTCCATTTGCTTAAAATGAATCATCAACTCCAAAGGCAAGTCTACATCTTTCTAGTCAGAAAGTCTGACTTAAGGGCTGGGAAGGTGGCTCAGTGGAGCGTTTGCCTTGCATGCATAAGACCCTGGGTTCGATTCCTCAGCACCATATAAGCAGAAAAAAAAAAGCCGGAAGTGGCACTATGGCTCAAGTGGTAGAATGCTAGTCTTGAGCTGAAGAGTTGAGGGACAGCGCCCAGGCCTAGAGTTCAGGCCCCACGACTGGACCCCCCAAAAAAGAAAGTCTGACTTAAATACAGCCATATTACTTTCACTGAAGTCACACATCAAAATAAGACCAGCTTGGAAAACAAACATACTGTTTTACTCATGTAAATTTTTAATGTGTTCATACATAATGAATTACGTTTTGAATTCTTGAACTACCTGAAAGTAATCTTTCAGGTAAATCATAAATGAATGTCAGTTTTTCATTATGACTTTTTGGGTGGAGGATAAGGACTTGCTTGTTAAAATTCTTATTATGTTTATTTAAAAAACACAAGTATTTAAAAAATACAGGTGCAGACACATTTTTAGTTGACTTATCAGTTTCATGGATATTTACAAGCTAGGGAATTTTCCAGGATGCCAGATTATTGCATAGAGAATTTCAGGAAGCAGAACTCCATCGGGATGATCTTTGAGAGAACTGATAAATTCATGAGAGAAATCCTCCCTACAGAGTTGGTCATAGAAATGAAGCAAAGGAAAGTGTGGTCAGGATGAGCCTCTTTTGAGCAATTGCAATAGTGCCCCGACTCTCATGTGGAATTTCTGTCCATGCAACAAAAACTTGGGTCTAATTTCCACCCTATCAAGATAACCTGGTCATCATTCAGACACCCCTATTCTTTTAAGTGTTGACCAAATCTATTGCATGGCATGACTCTGGGAACCTCCCTGCAGTGATGGCATTGAAGTTCTTCAGCACTTGGTTAATGCTTCCCCAATACAAAAGGGTCTAAAGATGCACATCTGAGTTACTCACCATTACATAAGCAACACACATTGCAAGCGGAAAGATACGCATAGCTTCAGCCTCACACAGGTGGGGTAAGCCCATCCATTTGCAGTTTAGTGACTGTTCATTTCTGTCAGATGCTATTGAAATGTCCAATAGACGGATAATAAAAATTTTTCTTTCCTCCTCTTTCACAGCACTTGACTCAAGCAGCATCCAATGAATATTTGTTTATCCAGAGTTGGGGAATGGCTTTAGGCCATTTTAATTCTGTTTTGGGGCTGGTCCTGGGGCTTGAACTTAGAGCCTGACCTCTGTCCCTGAGCTTTTTTTGCTCAGGGCTAGTGCTCTACCACTGGAGACACAGCACCACTTCTGGCCTTTTCTGAGTAGGTTATTCGAGATAAGAATCTCACAGACTTGCTACCCAGAGTGGCTTCGAACCTAAATCCTCAGATCTCCACCTCTTGAGTGTCTAGGATTACTTTAATTCTGAGCTGAAGTCTACAGAATCCAGTGGGAAGAAAGAGATATACTTCTCTCCTTGTTCTGGCAAGGGTGAGTCTAATGCTAACACCAGAGGGAAGATTATTCAACTACAAACACATGGAGTGTTTGCACTGTCTTAGGCAACATATTTCACCAAACAGAAAATACTGGAGTGGGTGAGGAAGGAGGAAATCAGGAAGTCATAGGTGAGAGTGGGCATGACAAATGGATAAAGCTCAGAGAATAGGAACTGCATGCATGCATATTTCCTTTGTAAAGAAAATGCATGGAAATAACCTGAGTCTTTCCTGGGAATGGCTGATAAGCTAAGCCGGCAGAGATAGCACAATAACCAAGGATCTATAATTAACTGGAGTTTCACAGAACTGTGTACCAAGGCTCAAGACCATTTGAAGAATGACTAAGACATGTAAAGTAGATGAACGCAATTATTATGTAATTTGGCAGGCTGATCATTACTCAGATAAGCTATTTCCTTCATAAAATTTATTTACTACTATTCAAAGTTTGATGTCTTGATGTTTTGTAATGTGTAGGGATCCGAGAATGCAAAAAAAACCCCAAAAAAACCCAAACACAAAATTCCCATCCCTTTAGACTTCTTACCTGTTTAGGTTGTTCTAATATTTGAAGGAATGGGCCATCTAAAACAAAACAACAAACAGAAATCAAAAGAAACTGTGAAGATTCTCAAAATCATTATTTTGTTTTGTTTTAAAAAAAAAAGGTAAGCAAGTAAAAGACTGAAAGTATGTTGTTAAATTGGGGTTTCAAATCAATTTTCTAGCTGAAGTTCCACAAGTATAGAATTCCTTTTCCTCCTTTGAAATGTTAAATTTACTCTTGTTCTAACAATAGCTTTCTTTACAGTTTAGAGGACCACAACAAGTCAGTGTTGGTTGAGTGCTGATGGTACATTGCCTAGACCACCACAGGCAGAGGCGAGAATTAGTGCCAATAGCCTTCACAATCTTGTCTCCTAACAGAGTACTTTTCAGGGCAACACATATACCAACAAGGAGCAGCGAGCACTTCCCGAGTGTTAAGACAGTTCCCTTTGCCTTCACATCATGAAGACAGGAGCCTTCACTCTCCACAGAGAATGTGCTCTGGGTGAAATTAAGAGAGATGGAGCTAGCAACCTACAACGTGGGAGACACAAATAAAGAGCCCACGCTGACTGTTTCTCTCTGCACTAAGGTTTCTGTTCTTTTCCCTTACTGAGTCAAGTAAATATCACCTTTATAATAATAATTTCACCTGGTCTTTTCTTATTAAATCATCACCTTTTATTTTCTGTAACAATTCTGAATATTGTGTTCCTAGATAAAGACTGCCCTAAAACAGCACATGCAAAGGACACTAACTTAATAAAAATTAAATCTACAGCAAATATAAATAGTACAAAGACTTTTAAAATAAAATTCTGCAAAGAATTTAACTGAACACAAGTACATGCCAATTCATTATTGTAAAAACATAAAGCAAGGGAGAAGGTAAATCTACATCAAAAGGAAAATCAGGAACTCTGACAGGATAAATATTAATATGTTTACTATGAGGAAGTCCACAGGTCTGAAATAAAGAAAGCTCTTCCCATTTGAATCTTGCTTGTTTTCTAGCTTACTAGAACTTACTTCAGGTGGATAAATTTGTAAAGAAGAGATAAAACTTGAGGTTAGAATTTAAAAGAAACTGTAAGTTAAAGTAGAATTTTATCAATTCATTTATCATGATGGACCAAGATATATTAGAGAACAACAGGCAACAAAGTTAAAATTATTTCCTATTATTCAAGAAATATGCCAGGAGGTCAGTTGGAAAGTCTAAAGTGAAACATAGAAGAGAAAGGAAAAATAGACTATCAGTGGCCAACTAGTATGTAGTTAATTATATTTTTTTCTGTATTAAATTCATCGCCAGGTATTTTGCTGATCAATTGGAGATAGAGTCTCATGAACTTTTCTGCCTGGGCTGATTTTGGACTATGATACTCACATCTTAGCCTTCTGAGTAGCTGAGATTATAGGTATGAGCCATCTGTCAAGCCATTTTTGGACATGGTGTGTGTGTATGTGTGTGTGTGTGTGTGTGTGTGTGTGTGTGTGTGTGTGTGTGTGTGTGTGTATGCATGCGCGCGCGCATGCCCGTGTGTGTATTTGCCTGCCAAATCTGGAGCTTGAATGCAGGGCCTGAGCACTGTTCCTGAGCTTCTTTTTGCTCAAGGCTAGCACTCTACTACTTGAGCCACAGCTCAACTTCCAGCTGTTTCTGAGTAGTTTTTTAAAGACTCTGACAGACTCTCTTGCCTGAATTGGCTCCAAAATGTGATCCTGAGATCTCAGCCTCCTGAGTAGTATTACAGGCGTGAGCCACCAATGCCCAGGTCATCTTAGGACATTTTAAGGTACTTTTAGTAAGTAACTATAATATTAAAATGAGAAAAACCTCTAATTAAAAATTTTACTTTAATTTTCACTAAGGATATATATATATAGGGGAGGAGGGAGGGAGGGAGAGAGAAAGAGAGAGAGAGAGAGAGAAAGTGCAAGCAAGCGCATGTTTGGCAATAGAATATAGAAACATTTCATCCAGAATTCTAAAAGAACACATCAAGAAGATAGCCCTGTAAACAAAGCAATATATGGAGAAAACTTTATTGGAAAATACAGGGGAGAGAAAACACTGACAGTAAACCTTAATTTCTCTATTCTTACTCTTTTAGCAATAGTTGCCTTTTGGGTATCATTTTTTTTTTTTTTCTGTAGGACTTAAGTATGCGAAATTCCTCATGAAACAGGACCGTCTTTCTCTTGCAAAACACATATTCAAGGTTAAATTACCTAGAAAATTCGATTTGATATGGATGTATTTGTTTTGAGGCCAACTTTCATTCGGCCCCATTTCTGTGCCATGAAAATGATATCCCACTATGCAGAGCATGAAGTTAATGCATAGTGTTACAGACCTAGCATCTATACCATATCCCATATTGTTTTCAACTCATCGTATGCCTGCTATTGGTCTTACATTCCAGCAAATCTGAAAGAAAAATCCACATGAAAATTACACTTTAATAGTGGCTTAGACAACCTCCCTACTTCTTTAGAATCTGAATAAAACATCCCATGTATCGTGGTGTATATAAAATGGACTATGGCATCGCCACTAAAGGTGAAAATCATAGACACAAAAATATGTTGGGGGAGATACAGGTAGAAAATAAGATGCTTAGGTATACTTTCAAGGGTTTTTTTTTTTTTTAAATGATAAGGTAAGACACTTCCTACAACATGCAGCTGTGACCACAGAATATTGACTGAGATGGTTCTTCTGATAATCTCATTTCTACGCCTATAAATGTAAAGAAAAAGAAAACATGTGTAGAAACAAAATTTGCCTCAGGACCCTGTTTGGTATCCACAAGGCATGAAATAGAAAAAAAAATGTGTATTTCCTATGGGTGGAACTGAGTTCTTACTTTATTATTATTATTATTTTCAACTCAGCATGAATACTAACAAAAGTGCTTGGAACCTTAGAATTAGAAAAGTTCACAGCAAACACAAATGCCCCTAGCACAAATGCCCCTTCTTCACAGGAAGGTAACCCAGGGCTCTCACGGGGCAGGGTTCACCCAGCCTCATATAAACGCTAGCCCAGAAACCTGGGCTGTGTGGGCAGGACAGAAAGGCAGGCCACTGTGATGACCACTGCTGAAGGTGGATGTGGGCAGATGCAGTTTCTCCCCTCCCAGGACCTCTGGAAACACTGATCGTGTGCATGCAGAAAAACATTCTGCTATCAGCCTTGAAAGGTAAGAGCCAGCATGCCACAGGTCATTCTAAATGAGAATTAGAAGAGGAGGGACAGTCTCCCACGAGATAGGCAAGTAAATCCACAGTGAACTGAACCCCTGCTGTCAACTCTGACCCTGGTTTTGACATCTCTCTGTAAGTCGCCAGCATTGCTTCTGTAAGTTCCCAGCCAATATATCAATCAATTGAAAAAGAGGCTAGATAAGTTCAATTGTCAATACAAGATTAAGCAATCTGGGGATCCCTATCGAAAGTTTTATCTCATTGGTCAGAATGCAAAGCTAAAAGCTTTTATTTATTTATTTTGTACTGGAATTTGACCTCAGGGCTTCATGCTTCCTAGACAGAAGATCTATTGCTTGAGCCATGCCCCCAGCTCTTTTTTTGCTTTTGTTATTTTTCAGATAGGCTTTCACTTTTTCTTAGAGTCAACTTTGAACCATGATCCTCCTACTTAGACTTCTTGCTCATGGGAATGATAGAGTGAACCACCCTTCCAGCCTGTTTATTGAGATCTGTTTATTGAGATAGGGTGTCACTACCTTTTTGTGCTTGTCTCAAACCAGGATCCTCTCAATCTCTAGCTATTGAATAGCTGGGATTACAGATGTGTACCACCATACCCATTATATAAAGGCTCTTAAAAAAAAAAGATGATATTGATGATTTTTTTTTTTTACACTGTTGGTCTGATGCTAAGTATATTGGCCGGCCCACAACAGGCCTTCAGATAAATGTTTCTGGAACAGACTAAGAAGTTCAGGCTGGTTTGTACACATATGGAAAATAACAGAGAAGAATTTAAAAAGAACTCGGAGGTAGTAGAACTCGAAACAAAAGGAAATGCTTGTCTTGAATAAAGAAACTGCTACTGAGTTGTCCTGCCAGACATTCACCCCTGTTACTAAAAAGGATGAGGGGTGTAAAACATTTTTTTGATCGAATACTTTTCAAGAAAGTATATTGAAAGACCATTTAGAGCATGAACCACCATTTCCTTCTTATGTACATCCCTGAACTTCTAGAAGGTACTATTGGCAAATCCTGAGTATTTTTAAAAAACTTGACAACAAAACAAGATCCCAAAGGGATAGTTTTCTTACCTGTTGACAGTGGCATCTCAGGTGGAAATAATTCTGTGTTAAACATTGTATGTGATAAAGTATTCAAATGAAAGATCTGCAAAGGAAAACAGTGAAATCTCTTAGTCATTGCTTTTACACCATATAAAAATGTGAAGTCTGAACACCTAATAACTAGTTGCAGGAAGGAAAACTACTTTTTGTTTTTTGAGACAAAGACAAAACTCTGCAAATAGGGTTCATGAAATTAAGATTTTAAAATTCCCATGGGAGACTTGGTTAAGTCTCATGTGCATGGGGTTTATGTTAGGAGAGACTTGGAGATATCAAGTAGGTGATATCTCACACACACCTGGGGTGGTGTGCTTACTAACACACCTTCCAGGACAAGTACATACTTAGAGTAGATGCCAAACAAATATTGAGTGAATGCATGACTTGAGGTACATACTCTCTTAGATGTATATTAAAAGAATCCTACAAATATACTATTCTTTTTTTAGTGGTAAATGTATTCCTAGTATGGATATACCAGATCATGTATCCCTAATCCAGCTTCAAGGCCTATAAGTATTTAATTGACAGTCCATGGAGCAGATAACTGAGCACTGAGCTCACTCATTTATATTTTCACCTCTCTTTTCCTATCACATTGCAAAATACCTAGAACTTGGTGGTGGCAGTGTTAGACTGAACAATGGCCTCCTAAAATGGGGATAGCCCAGATCTCAGAATTTAGGAATGCTACTAAGACAGCAAAGACAACTTTTCATATATTATTAAGGAAAAGATCCTAAAGTAAGAGATTACTCTGGATTCTCTTATCCTAGAGGGATAGGATAAAAGAGATTTAGGAAATCAGTAATGTGGAAGCAAGTGGCTGGAGTGGGGGTTGGGTTCACAGCCAAGAACTATAGGCAGCTCTCTCTACAAGTTCAAATAAGCAAGAAATGAGAGCCAGCAGAAGAGCGGTCCTGACAACACCCTGATTTTAGAATTCTGACATCTAGACTACAAGAGGATGAGTCTGTGTTGTTAGTAAGTTCCAAGTTTGCAGTAATTTGTTATAGCACCAACAGAAAAATAAGACAGAAAACTAAAGCAGTAGGCAAGCAATATATTCGGATAGAATTAAACTCTAGCTTAAGAAGGTAACATTTATTATTACAAAAGAACTTTTTCCCCATTTAGGTCCCCTAGGACTTTAATTCATATTTTGGATCTTACCATTTCTTTTCTCCTAAAGAAGCTATCTGTTTGAAATGCTTGTTGGCAGCACAGAACCTGACAATATTTCAAGTTGTTTATGTTTTGGGGCTTTTCTTTTTTTTGGATAGGCTAGTATGTGTGCTAGAAGCCAGTTTACTATATTAATATATACTTTATTTTTAATCACCAACATGGCCTCCTGTCCTTATTAGGAAGGAGGTTCTTGGTCTCTTAAGAACCTAGTATCTGAGGATCATGGTTCAAAGCCAACTCGGGCAAGGAAAGTACATGAGACTCTTATCTCCAATTGACCACCAAAAAACTGGAAGTGGCACTGTGGCTCAAAGTGTGCTCACCTTGAGCTGAGGAGGTCAGGGACAGTGCTCAGGCCCAGAGTTCAAGCCCCACAACTGACAAAAAAAAAAAAAAAAAAAAAAAGAACCTAGTATTCCTAGTTCAATCAAGAGGAAGAAAGGGTTGGGGCATCAGTGGCTCACACCTGTAATCTGAGCTACTCATGAAGCTGAGATCTGAAGATCAAGGTTTGAATCCTACCCAGGCAGAAAAGTCCTTAAGACTCTTATCTCCATTTAACCATCAAAAAGCCTTAAGTAGTCGGGCGCTTGTGGCTCACACCTGTAATCCTAGCTACTTAGGAGGCTGAGATCCCCACGACCGACAAAAAAAAAAAAAAAGCCTTAAATGGAGCTGTAGCTCAAAATGATAACCTACAGTGGAAGAGACAAGCAAGGACTTGAGAAACTTAGTTCAAACCCCAGGACTGGCACCAAATGGGGGGGAGAGGGGTGGGCAGAAAAGAACACTATGTTTAAATGAAGAACATTTGAACATTTCGGCTCCAGGTCAATAACTAATTCATAAAACAATGTGCTCCATTCCAGTGTTCAACAATAAATAAGGCTCATTAACACGGCTGTTAATCATTTAACTGCGAAGGAAATGAAGAAATTAGAAAATACATTCCACAACAATGTGCCCCATGGTACACAGACATCTACCAGTGTCAGCTCAGAAAGGCTAATGAAGAAGGAAAAGAGCTCCTGTATTTCCTGTAGCCCTGCAGTAGTTACAACGACCATCCAGAGGCCTAAGTGCCAGGGCTCAGGTGCTGTGTTGTCTTGTGCTAAAGGTTAATGCTGTTTTACTAGGGCAGGGCAGGAGAACAAAGTCTAGCACACACCAAAACTCTGAGGATGTCTTTAAACCTCAAGATAGGGGATTACAAAAACTTCAAGGACCTCTTAAAAATGGAAATAGCAGAACACACTTCACCCCTGTTACTGCTGAGCAAAAATGGCCCACATAAGAAACTTTCAGAATGAATGTCTTCAGCAGGTTTTCCTCTGGTGTGGCATAAAGGGCCATCTCCGGTTGATAAGATTTCCTGTGTGTAGACAGCAAAGCGTGGTGTAAAACAAAGCTGAAACACCCCTCATGTTGGTTACAGTTGGCCTTTAAATGGTTAGATATAGTGTATTAAAAGTGAAAGGTAAAACAAAGGGTTTTGATAATAAGTCTCGCACCCTGCAATCAAAGAAAATGTCCCTAGATGAATCCAGTATTACCACTTTTTATAACAAACTTGCAAAGGAGCATCATCATGTGAGAACTGATGCATATTCATTCTTTCCAAGTCAATCAGAATATTACACAGTTCTTATGCCTTTTATTTAGTTAGTTATTTTATTTTTGTGCCAGTTCTGAAGCTTGAAGCCAGGGCCTGGGCACCATTCTTGAGCTTTCTTGCTCAAGGCTATTACTCTACCATTTGAGCCACAGCTCTGTTTCTGGCTTTTTTGGTAGCTAATTGGAGATGAGTCTCAGGGACTTGCTTTCCCAGATTAGCTTCAGACTGTTATCTTCAGGTCTCAGCCTCTTGAATAGCTAGGATTACAGGCATGAGCTATTGGTGCCAGGTTTCTTGTTTTAGTTATAGCAACATCAGACTCCCTAAAAGACTTGAATTTCAGCTTTCTCTGAGGGTGGGGAATGGAAAGAGTCTGGATGATTTTTTGGTATGAATATATTTGATAATTCTGTTGTTTCACATGGTGGCCAACAAAATTTAAGTGCAAAATGATTTTTATCATGAATCTTGGACTGGATATCAGGGTAGGTCCTATTCCCTTTCATTGATAGGCCTAGCAAAGTATGTCTTTCAAATTTCAGCTTACCTAGACTTTTGGGAAGTACTTCCTAACTCTGCTCTTCTCCCACAGATAGCAACTAGTAATTTCTCTCAACATTTCTGTGCAGGCCACTACCATAGCTTTCTATTACCATATGGAAAAATTATGTTTCTGCCTCTTCAACTTGAAAGGTAGCATCCTGAAATTAGAGACTTGGTATGGCTTATTCTGGATCACTACCTTGTCAATATTCTGCTAGCTAATTATGCTACAGATGAAACAGCTATGGAATGACCATTTGTCAAAATTATTATATTTCAACTTTAGTATTGCCATTGTAATCACTTTGAAAGCTGTTTTCTAGTGGCTCTCTGAATACATATATATAGAGAAGAAGAAAAAGAAACAACATGTTAATTGCCAACAGGGATTTGTTAGTCTATTCAACATTTCCATAGACTTGGGTTGGTTTTTTTTTTTCAAGTAAAAAACTAGGAAGAGCTGGATACCAACAGTGACTTAAACTCATAATCCTGGCTACTCCAGAGGCTGATACCTATAAGACCAAAGTTCAAAGCTAGCTCATGCTAGCAGGGTCTACAAAACTTAATCTCTAATTAACCAGCAAAAATACTGGGCAGGAGCCATTGCTCAAATGGTAGAGCACCAGACCAATGAAGAATCTGAATCACCTTGAATTTAAGCCCAAATCGCAAAAGGGAGAGAAAAGAAAGGACTTCGGTATCCTTTCATAACTGCAACTTATTAAAATAATAGCAATTTAATGCTCACAAAGCACACTCATCACCCATGTAGTCATTTTAAGCCCCTGTGTATGTGAAGCTCACACTTGTATTTTGTGAGAAAAACAGGCTGAGGGGACTCAAGCTGGAAGAGCTGATCAGTAGCAATCAGTGTTTATATAACTACCTCGGAATTCCAAGTTCTCAGGTCTTGTCACCATCCCAACATGCCAATCTGCCTCCTCATTAGAAAGAGCTACAAGTAACCATTTTAAGGGGCTGTACTGAGTCATCAATGCTCCTTTTTAAACAGATGCTTACAAATGGGACTTTGGAAATAATACTCTTTACAAGATAAGATGAAATCACACTAGATGAGGGTGGGCCAATGCCTGATGCCTTTAGATAAAGAAAGAGAAGAGCTTTGGCTGTGGACACGTAGGAGACACCAGGGAAGAAGGAGATCATACAACAGAGGCTGACATGGGAGTGATGCTGCGACAAGCCAAGGGATGCCAAGCATTGCCAGCCACCGCTTGAAGCTACGCAAGAGGAATGGAAACTGCCCCTTGGCAACCCTGTCAATATCACCTTAATATCAGCTTCTTCTCTGTAGGGCTGCTTCCAGCCACAGAAATGTAGGAATTTGTTACAGTAGCCCCAGGAAGCAAACACAGTGGCTCTCATTTGACCTGTGGTTTATACAATTTTCACGCAATAATGTGTGTGATGGGGTTTTAGTTCCTCCTTTTTCTGTGACCGTGTCCTTTGCAACCTCACTTGTAGGAACAGGAAAAAATGGGAGAAAAAAATCCTAAAGCTGTTTATAAAACTAATTTTAGAGCTCTCTTAATTCTGAGTGACTAGTACATTATCTGAATATCTTGCAATATTAATACATTTGAATAAAACTATCCATGGGTGATAGCACTTACTTGTCCAGTCCCTCCATATGGATTGTCTTCAGCCATTCTGGAGCTGTGTATGAAAACAAAACAAAACTGTAACTTTGGAATGATCCTTAAATATACTATTACCACAGAATTCATGTACAAGTAAATGGTGTTATGCTAGTTAAGATCAAACGCAGTCCTTTTTTAAATAGACCTTAGAAAGGAGAACATGGTACAGTTCCTCTTTGGCACCTAAAGCTAACAGCAGGGAGATTGCACAATCAAGGAATTACCAATTACTTATGATCAAAAACTCCTATGCTTAACTCAGACAGTACTCTGAGCTGGGCACAACTAGTCCTTATTCTCTGTTTGAAAATTACGTGCAATTAGATTCTTGAGGCCATTGCTTCTCATCACCCTCAAAGCATGAAGGACTGACAGTCTTTGTGAAAAACCCTTATTGTTAGAAAATCACAGGAGCCCAAACTTCCATGAAAACATTTAAAACCATTTTTATTGAGTTTAGGTTTTCCATTAAACTGATGTGATTTCCTTTTTCCCTCCTTCTTAGCCCACAGTCTTCCAAAATGAGACTTAGGATGGAAGTCACTCAGTATCTGTACGTCACTGTTTGCACGTGTAGGAACACTGGATGGTTTTGTAGACCATTAAGTATAGGGATTTAACATAAAGTTGCTGTCACTAGGATTTAAAGACTCAACTAAACCACCTTTATTAGGATGGATACAAAGTTATTATCATGAGCCAGTGCTGTAGACAAGCCTGAAGAGAGGTCTCTAAATTGTAGCAGGGACAAACAATCTTTACTTCAGTAACACCATCCCCCTAAAAGTTCCACACCCATGTGCATCTAAAAAAAGGTTTTTACAATTTGTTAGGGGCTAAGGAACATGGTAAGTGGTTAAAATTGGAACCTGTATACACTTGGTGTGACTGAAGAGTTGAGGGGTAAGAGTAACTCTAGTGTGATGTCAATGGTAATCTATAATTCAAAAAATGAAATGTCAAAAGAAACCAAGAATCATTTGGAAAGTGTGAATCACTGAGTAATATTTGCATTCATTGTAAAAAGCATGTTTTATTTCTGCAGTATTGAAATACCCACTGAGCATTTGGAACTAGAGGATAAGTAATGAGCAGGGAAAGCCCCTTCCTCCCCCCACCCCCAGTTACCCCAGCTCTTCCCTTCACTTTCTTTTTGTTCAGTTCTGTGCTTTTGAGGAAGGACTTTGAGAGGGAGCTACTGTGTTAATTGGGGAGTGGATTGGGTCTATTCTCTTCAACTCTCTCCTCCCCGAGACAGGTTTTCAGGCCATGGAAAGACAAAGATAAAACATAGCTAGTTCGCATCGATTAAAATATCCAGTGAACTGTGTTTTTCACTTGAAATCATAACATTACAACCAGACTAGTTTTGGATAGTTGATGTTCTATGAAATGCCGGATGTGCTATTTTCTGCACTCCTATGATAATCCCCTTACCAACACCCAAGTCTGGCACATGAAGTTCTTGGTGAAAACAGCTAGACCAAGCAGATCACCTTCAATGCCATAAAGGTTTAGCCTCTGGTGAACCATTAAGGATTGAATTAGGGACTCAAGGGAACACTTAGATCAGAGATGTGTTCTTTTCTTTTCTCCTCCTCCTCCTCCTCCTCCTCTTCCTCCTCCTCTTCCTCCTCCTCCTGCTCCTCCTCCTCCTCCCTCTTTATTTTTTACCATGACCCACAGTAAAAAATATATTATTTCTATTAGAGAGATTTCATGTATAAAAAATTCTAACTTTTCAATCTCATGAAAATGATTTTATGGCTCACTGAAGATCAAAATTAATATTCTGAAAAACAGAACTTCAGGTTTTCTCAAGAGGGTACGGTTAGGAAGCAAGGATGAAGTATCTCTCTTTCCAAGATTGTATATATCTACCTCAGGGATATACTTAGGTGTAATTTTATTTCATTTGTTTAAGTTTTTAATTGTTATTATGCAGGTGATGTACACAGAGGCTCCCACTGCATGAGGTAGGGATTTCTTTTTGGACAATGTCGCCCCTTCTCTCACTCTTCTGCTACCCCTTTTTTTTCTTCCTGTCCCCAATAAGTATAATTTGATTACTTCATCTTATAAGTACTAGGAGTAAAACTCTAAGGAAAGAGTAACTTACACCACTTTTCTGTCATAGAATACATCAAATAAAAATATACTCAGACTTTTCATAGAGAAAAGCTGTGGAAGAAACATTACAGAAGAAAGATGAATGGAAACTATGTAAAGGAAGAGTAACTTTTGCTCCTCAGACTCTGTTTTCAGGAATTTGGGTGGAAGAATAAGCAGCAGGTGGGAGCTGTATCTCATGGTAATTGGTTCAGTGCTTACTGACTGATCCTCCACACCACAACAAATAAATAAATTACCTGACCAAGTGTGCAAAAAAATAGAAAAAACTAGAACCAATCTAAATGCCTTTGACAGAAAGAATATCATGATGAATATTAAATATTATCCAAGTGTCAAAAATTGTAAATAAATCATAGTCTAAAAGTGAATAAAAAGGGAAGAGTTCCAGAATGTTCTTTCAGGTGCACTCAAGGTTTTCCATTACCTTTTTAACATTCAATTTCTATAACTTTATAATACATGAATATCCTTTCCACCTCTATTTTGTTTCTTTTTAAAAATAAACTAAATACAAATGGTACTACTTCCTAACCAAAACATGTAAGTAAAAAATTGTTTACTGATATATATTTCTAACTAAAAGAGTTAAAAGATGTTCTGATACCATTCACAATAATGACAAGATAGTGAATAATAACACATGTATGATTCAATAAAAATTTCTAAGTACACCAGAATCCTCTTCATAAGAAAGACCGTAAGAAAAACCTTGAAAGTGTCTGCTTTCTTTCTCATCGTATATTACACTAGTGATGATGAAAGTACTTTAGGCTTTTTTGCTGTTTTCAGAAGAGCAAGTTCTGAAAAAAACTGAAGAGGAATCAATAGCTGTATGCTACTACCAGATTTGTATAAACTGACTTTTCCCTTTTCTCTCCTCCTCATTCCAGTTTTAATACTGTTTCACTAGGTACAGTGTGACTAATTAACATATAAAATAGCTGCCTAAGATAAATATGCTATGTTCAGGGCTGGTAAAGAGAAGGGGTCTAACAGAAATGGCAGACACATAAAACAGTCAATTCCTTAACCCAACAATAATACACAGCAAGTGTAAGCCATCTTATTAGATAGCATAAGAAATAAGATGCTCAAAATAAACTACAGAAAAAAGAAGACAGAGAACAAATGTTTTAGGTATTCTGAGAAGAATCTGGCATTGAGTTCTTTGTCAGTGACCATGGACAAGTACATTGCCACTTCCCTCACTGAAGTAGTTATAGGTCACTATAACTAAATGTTTATATTTTGACCTCATGGGACATTTGGCAATGTCTAGAGTTGCTCTGGACTGACATACTGGGTGACAGTGACTTCTAGCATGCAGAAGCTAGAGATTAGAGATGCTCTGAACATCCTATAATACTCAGGACAGTCCCTGACAACAAAGAATTATGCAACCCCAGAAGTCAGTAATGCTGACATCAGGGGAGAAACCCCGACAAATGCCATTGCATCACTAGAGTGCATCGGTTCACATAAAGACTTGAACTTTAATCACCACCTCCCAAAAGAAGGTGGCTGCAGCCACGACTCCATGTTTCCTTTGGTACCTTTCAAAGGAGAAAGAGGAAAATTAGAGATTCTTTTCGAAGCATGTCTGTTACACACACACACACACACACACACACACACACACACACACACACACTGATCATATGAACAAAGTATGCATACATTGAAAACTGCAATGCCTCACAGTATGTGCGGACCCATATCCTACACCACACATAAAATGTTTGAAATGTTACTAAAGTGCTTTGTCATTCACTAAAAACAAGTTACACCTACAATGTGTCAGTATGGAAGGATACAAAGTATCCTTAGTGTGACATTGTCCCTAGACTCAGAGCTTACAGTTTGGTAGACTGGAAACAAGAGCCACAATTTCTCTTTATAAATTTTAGCCAACCAAAGGGGGGCAGGAATCAATTTTCCATTAATCCTAGCAGGTTCATAATGGGCTGTGACCAACAGAATGAGGTAAAACTATGAATAATGAACACAGGAATTCTTTGTTTTTTGTTTTTAGAGAAACAATTTTTGTTATTCAGAGATGATTCCTGCTAATTTTTATTGTCAGTTTACCTACATTCCCTCCGATTATTTATATATGTATTTTTATTCTGAGAATGAGTTCATATGTGGCATTTTGCTATTTGCTCTTTAAAGTCAAGAACCTCTGCCTTTTTCTATGTATCTTATTTAACACTCAGTCCACAATCACATTTTCCCAACTGGTTAGATGGGCTTTAAGAACACTTAAATTAAAAAATGAATAAAACATTAAATCTTTATCTTTGACAAAAAGTTACTGTAAACATGTATTTGAATTGATTTGATTCCGGAATTCTGTGGGAAGTTGGTCTTTTATTCTGCATGGGGCACAGGTTTTTCAAAAGGTCTTGCAATGACTCTTCTAGGCTAGCTTACTAGTAGATGAGCCACTGTGAAGCAAAGAGGACAGGGCTACCTAACGCCAAAGAGCAGAGCAACGTTGCTCAGAGACTTATTTCACAGATCAGCCACTCCAGCTCAGACATGATCTTATAAGCACAGACTTGTAAGAAATAATGCATGTCTATAGTTCTGTTTGCTTAGTAGGGAATTTTTTCCTTTATGCGGCAAGAACTAACTAATCCAATGACTTAGTACTCAGGAAGACAAATAGACAAAAACAACGCAATCTTGTGTCTTGGAAAACGGAGGGTGTGTAAGACATAGTTTAGTTATCTTGGTAATTCAGCACAGTAATTACATTCCTAGTCATAGTCCTGTTGGCACTTATTTTCTTCTGTATTGGTTTACTGAATTCCTATCTGAACAAAAGAAATACATACATTAGCCCTCAAAATATTGTGGTACAGGCACAAAGTTAGAGCTATTAAAAATTTCAAAGTGCATGGGGCTGGGAAGGTGGCTCAGTGGTAGAGTGCTTGCCTTGCATGCATGAGGCCCTGGGTTCGATTCCTCAGCACCATATAAGCAAAAAGAAAAAAGCCGGAAGTGGCGCTGTGGCTCAAGTGGTAGAGCACTAGCCTTGAGCTGAAGAGTTGAGGGACAGCGCCCAGGCTCAGAGTTCAGGCCCCACAACCGGACCCCCCCAAAAAAATTTCAAAGTGCAAATATTTATTATTAAGTCATTGTTAGCATTAAGTAATAGATACCATTATAAAACAAGGCAATGATGGTTTAAATTCCTTCAAATATCTAATCGGTAGGGCAAATTTATAAGTCCCATTCTTGACTTTCTAATTTCTGGAACAATTTCATTCTTAAACATATGCTGTCAATAACCAATCTCTACTGATTGTTTTTCATGTTGTACCTGAGATCTGCCCTTCCTTACAGTTCAACTATGGCACCTAGGACAGACCTGTATTTCCTCTCCCAGAGTGACACAAACCCTCCCTTACTGTGATTCCTCAGGGCAGTATTTCTTCCTCCCCAAGTATCTTTCATATTATTGCCTTAGTACTTACAAAAGAACATCCAAGACTTAACTGCTTCATATATTATTATATTAAATCATATTATAAGCATAAAAATGTATTAGTCCCTATTAGGATGGTCCAACCCATGATCTTTACTACAGGCCAATTGTTCATTTTCCATCTATGTATTTGTTCATGGTATGTCCTACATCTGGAAGTGCCATTTTCTTAACTATTACCTGCTCTTCATAACTCCACTCAACAGTTCAGCCTCCACATAAAACCCTGTATTTTCTTTTGTAATACATAGCCCTCTGCAGCCCACATCAAGTCTGTAAATAGTTACATGTCTTAGTGGTTTTGTCCTCCACAACCTATTGTTCCACTGTAACCCTGTCATCTTTTTAAGTGAATATGAGTACCTAAAAAGTAGAGATGGGAGTTTTGTTTGTTATGTTTCCATATTGATACAGATGAAGTATTTTTTTTACTAATATTGTATTAATTGTAAGAAACATTTCAACACTCATTTCAAAAAAGTATAGACTTGGTTTCAGATTGAGCTATTTGAACATACCCATGCCATATTGAACTGCAGAACTAAAAAAAAAAAAAATTAAAACTAGTTTAAGGCACTGAACTGCAGAATACCATAGGTTCTGTACTTGAGGTAAAACCCAAGTTCACCCTTACTTTTTGTCTGAAGGGACTGCTAGACCGTGAAACAAGGAAATAGAATTCAAAATGAGTATAGTAATCGTACTTGGCTGCTAGTCAGAAATGACTTACACAAGCAGCTAAAGCCTCAGAAATCTGCATACAGGTCACCTCTGGTTATTGGTCAAATATTAAGCTGTGCTAGTACAGGACAAGACCCTGTAAAAACCAGCAGAAAACACAATTCTGGGGATATAAGACTTGCATGGAGATGTAAAAGATCGGACAACATTGCCAGTCACTGAAATTGAATCATCCAGGGTTAAGAGACATTCACCCTTAGCAATCAGGGAGAAAAGACCATGCAATTTGAGTTGGAACACACCCTACAATGAGGGTTACTCTAAACCTATCTTAATAAAAACCAGGTAATGCAACACTATATTTACTGTCTATTACCATATAACAAAGCTGTACAAAGGGAGACAGAAACACAAAGCACACTCTATAATACCCATAATGTATAATAAAAAATGGTAAAGGCTGCGAAGAAACAGGAGCAGATGACGCAGAAGGAAAAAAATATGACACAAATGATGGAATCAGCCACCGGTGGTTTCTAAACAGCTAGCAGTAATATATTCTATAATAGGGAGAAAAAGAGGGGTGCTAGGCGTGAACAGCCAGGGAATTTCACCAGTGAAAACAGTGAAATGCAAACTTTTTAAAAGAAAAGAAAGAACAAAATGAAAATTCTGGAACTGAAATGAAATTTCACCAGACAGATTTAGTACATTGAATGATATAGGACTATCAATAAACTAGAAGGAAGCTTAATTAAAAAAATTATCCAAACTGAAAAAGGCAGGAAGGAAATGAAGATGACTTCAGTAATCTATGGGATGATATCAAGAAGACATGCTAAAGAAAATTATTCATGTTGAAGAGAACAGACACCAGATAGAGACTTGGACCTACTAGAAGGAATAAAAAGCACTAAACATGCTAAAACTGTGGGCATGTTTAAGGCTTTTTATTCTGCTTTCTTAATGTTTTAACAGATAATTGGACATTTAAACCAAAACAAATGCAATATGTTTTGGAGTTTATAGGCTATGCAGAAGTAAAATGCATCACAACAGACAGGGAGTGAAGAAAACAAAACAAAGTATACCACTGTCAAGTTTTTACCTAATATCTAAATGCTTTCATATTAATTCATCATAGAACTTTGGGGTGCATGTTGTAGTCTCTAAACCATGTTAGAAAACAAGCAATGAAGCTGATACAATGGAATAAAGAACCTACACTTGTTTAAAGGATGGCAATGAAACAGGAAAAGAGAATAAAGAAGTGGTCCAGCTAGACAATAGTTACCAAGATGAGAAAGTTGAAGTCAAATGTATCAGTGATTTTGTTAAGTGGAAATAGACTAAATTCACCTACAAAAAGCAGAAATGGTCTGACAGGGCTAGAAAAACCAAGAGCTAAGGAAATGCTTTTCATAAGAATTGCATTATACTAAGGACCCAGATATGTAAAACACATAAAGCTGCGAAGTTGTGCTAGTTATATCACAAATATAAGGACAAAAACCCACAACAATACCAGGTCATAATATCAGACAAGGTAGAGTTCAAGAGAAGAAATATTATCAGGGACAAAAAGGGAATACTATAAAAATAGGTGAAGCTGGTGCCAGTGGTTATACCTATAAAACTGTATACTCAAGCTTGAAAAGCTCAGTCTGAAGCCAGTTTGGGCAGAAAAGTTCACAAGACTCCAATTAACCTGAAAAATGACAGTCTTGAGACATGGCTCAAATAGTAGAGCACCAACTAGGAGCAAGCAAACCAAGGGGTCAAGTCCCAGGACCGGCACACAAAAACATATGCACACACCACACACACACACACACACACACACACACACACACACACACACACACACACACACACACACACACCTCCTTCTCCTGTCTCAAATTCTTGTTTTATCTTGTTCCCTCTGACAATGGTGGGCAGAGGTTTTCTTAGTGAAGTGGTTAGAATGCATTCCAACATGTTCCATAGAAACACAGCTTTACCTGTGGATGTTAATCAGAGCAGACTAACATTTATAGATCAAAAAGGCATTCTGGACACGTTTTCATCATATTATAATGAAGTGTCACTTTATGTCAAATGGCAGCTTTCATTCCACGTAAAATTTATTTTTGTTATTTCTATAGTAGGACAAAACCTGTTGAGAATAAATTTGTAAGGCAATAGAAATTCTCTAAGGATGATAGTCAGTTGGACTGAAACTAACATTTTATAATTAAGGTCACTTAAGATAGTCCTGTCTTCTTTTTTCTCCTAAAAAATAACTCTAGGCATCAGGTCATAGAGTGATGCCTTTCACTCAAAGTAAGAAGGGATGTGTGAGTAACTGGACCTTGTTCTGATCACTGCTTCTACATTCTCAATGTTATAGATGTTTTATTCCTTAAAAACAGAATTATTACAGGGTTTAATTTTGATATCTTGTCTTTATCATTTTGGAATACTTTTATTCCAACAAAGAAACCAATTCAGTTCTATGGCC
This sequence comes from Dipodomys spectabilis, assembly GCF_019054845.1. Classification (NCBI taxonomy): domain Eukaryota; kingdom Metazoa; phylum Chordata; class Mammalia; order Rodentia; family Heteromyidae; genus Dipodomys; species Dipodomys spectabilis. Next base: position 6,039,619 of record NW_024870974.1, read on the forward strand.
TCTGAATACAACTTGACAGGTTATGGATTTTCATTTTATTTCTCTTGTTTTCTCTTTTTTTCACGTGTGTGTGTGTGTGTGTGTGTGTGTGTGTGTGTGTGTGTGTGTGTGTGTTGCTAGGGAATCAAACCCAGTACCTTGTGCATACAAGGCAAATATTCTACCACTCAGCTACATCTTCAGCCCCTATGCCTTTCATGTTTTAAGGAAAGGATTCATCATGTGGTCCTTCACTGTGTGGATGGAGGATGGGAATCTGGAGGGAGGCAGGGTTCCCTTGAACTACCGCAGAGACCTTCCAGCTACACTGACAAAAACAGGTGATTGGCAAGTATCAGATTAAGCCTTCACAGGGGTGTCTCAGACCTTGAATCTAGTTATGAAGCACTTTCCCCCACTGATTATTCATATAGATAACCCTACTAGATAGATAGATAAATAAATAGACAGACAGACAGACAGATAGATAGATAGACAGACAGACAGATAGATATCAATGCACAGTGACCAGTAAGGAAGAGGTAAACTATACTGTCTAAAATCTGATAAAGCCAGATGTGAATATATCTTCCTCCCAGGACTCTTGGTCATTTCCCTGATTACCTCAATTAAACACACACAAATATGTATGTATGTGTGTATGTATGTATGTATGTATGTAGTTTGTTTTTGTACTGAGGCTTGGATTCAAAAGCTCACATTCTTATTTAGTGTTTTCTACTCAAGGCTGGGGCTTTACCACTTGAATCAAACCTCCACATTCAGCTTTTTGTTGGTTAGTTAGAGATATAAGTGTCTCATGTACTTTTCTGCCTGGGCTGGCTGCAAACCCCAATTCTCAGATCTCAACCTCCTGAGTAGCTAGGATGACAAGTGTGAGCCACTAGCATCCAGTGTAAACATGGTGTTTATTTGCAACCAGGTAAATGACAAATGAATGTGAAAATGTGATTTGTTCTATTTTTTTACTGATATCTTAGGCAAAATATACTTTGCTCCATTAGAGGGCCTCTAACCTTGCAGGAGAGCTCACAGTGCTTATCAGCTAATTAGTAGCATCCTGGATGATGAATTCCTACAATCAACTCATAGTCATATATGGATAAATATGAGTCATAGAAGTGACAGACATATAACCTAATAAACATGAATGGAACCTTTTGAAAGGCAGTGGAGGGTATGGGCAATCCCCTATGGAGGACAAGGTAGTAGGGGCTTTGGGGCATCTGGCAATGTTCTACTGTAGAACTATATAGAACTAGAATGTTCTATTACTAGAACTATATTAAGTATGCATACTTAATATATATGCAACTACCTATATTAAGTACATATATGTTAAGTACAGACAAATGATTAAATGAATCTTCATGATCTATGCACTTGTTTTTTCTGACCTAGGGCTTGAACTTAGGGCCAGAGAGATCTCCCTGGGCTTTTGTGCTCAAGACTAGCACTCAATCACTTGAGTCACTGCTCTACTTCTAGCATTGGGGATGAGAGCCAAGGGACTTTCTTGCCAGAACTAGCTTCAAACCATGATCCTTAGATCTCGGCTTCCTGGGTAGCTAGGATTATAGACATAAGCCAGTGGTGCCCAGCTTTATGCATTATTTGAGTTATGTGGTTCTTCAACTTAAAGCTAAAGAAAAATATTGAAAATTAAAACTATTACACGATCTAAGCATCATGAAATTCTGGAACTCTGGCTTGCTCAGCCCTATATTCCCAGTACTCAGAACTGTGCCTGGCACACAAAAAGGACTTGACGTGTACTCTCAAGTTACACACTGTGGAAAAACAAACAAACAGAAACTCTAAAACCCACTAGGGTTAATGAGCTTGATGTAATCTCTTCACAACGGGTATATAAGCATTACCCCATGCACAAGAAATATATTTAATTTTGGTATATTAATTGTACAATAGTAAAGCTGGGGAGGAAGAAAAAATTAAAAATGACTACTCCACAAAGATGAAAGAGATGATATAAATAGTAAAGGTTTCCTCACTCCAGTCTTCCATACTTCCAATCCTGCTTTTGAGAAAAGCTTAACACCACAACTTTCTCCTTCTGCTTTAACTTAGTGGTTTTCTTTCTAAGTTCAATAATATGCATATCTTTACTTCTTGTCTTAGCAGGTGTACAGACTACATTCTTTCTGTGACAGGTGAGGATTCAGTTCACACTGCTACCACATTTGCTTCATCCTCTTCCAAATCTGAATCCATTTAGAGTTCAAATGTTGAATTTTATATTCAAGTTCTGTCTTAAACTTGCCATCAATTTCTTTGGAGAAATAGAAATGGGAGATCCTAGCTAATAATAAACAGATGAAACCTCGGAAACAGCTGGGAAGTTAAGATGAAATGAGTTTGGGACTACAAAAAAAATAACTCATTGTCCTCAAAATAGATAATTCCTCATATCAATGCATGGATAATCAAAAATTGGCTTTGTACCTATTCATGCAATTTCCTTGAATGGACCTGTCTCATTTATAGAAAACCAATGCCTTCCTCTTAATACAATTATAAAAGTAACAAGAGGTGAGCATTGTTTTAGTCTAACCTCTCATTTTCTTTTGCAGAGAGAAGATAGGACCTACAGAAGTTGAATTAATGTACCCAGGATCTTGTTGGCTAATCAATAGCACAGTTTTATAATATTTTGTTTGTTTAGTTACTGATTCATTCAGTAAACAACTGCGTTCTGTGTAAATAAAAAGTAAATGAGTAAAATCCTCATCCTCAAAATGTTTCTCTTCTGGGCCACATAAGAAGTCAAGAGGACCCAGAATGATACAACACAGCCCTTTACTGGAAAGGTCAAGCAGAGAAATGATGGGAGAAATGATGACTCTTGAAGGCAGAGTGGTTACCAAGATGGCGAGGAGGAGAACAGCATACACAAAAGCATCCGGAGTCAGAACGCAGGTAACCGATATGGATGATTTGAGAACCGGGATGAATGAGCAATGGCAGAGACAGGTCAAGAATGCAGGGTCCAGCTTGTGAAGACAATGGAGATTCACTTCAAAAAGAGAAGGACACGGTTAGTCTTGCACTTGAATAGGCAAGCTATGATACTGGAATGAAGTAGGAGCAGAAGATGGTTTTCACCAGGAGACAAGGTGGAAGCAAAAGCTAGAAATGCAACGAGGAAGGCATGGACTCTGGGGTTGTGGAGGGTAATGACACAGTTTGGTGACTGAAAGAGAAAGGGAGTACAAAAAGAGGAGAGCTCCTGGGTTGGTGGTGTGAGGTGCCTGGTGAATAAATGACCCATAGTTGGCCAATGACCCATATTCTCCATGGGTAAGGGGAATTGGAAGGGAGATGAGTTAGTATTAGAACCCTAATAGGAACACTTATGTAAAGACACTGAAGTGTATTAGTAATCAAACTTTCTTCTGTGGCTTTCCCTAAAGGGTTAGACTCCTTCAGCTTACCAGGTATTTAGCAAATATAGCATGACTACCTAAAAAGTATCACCCTTTTATTTCAACACAGGATTAAACTACCTCTCTGAACAAGATGGACGATTACTTGACTATTTGAATAATCGTCTGAAAAGAAACAGAATACTTTCTCCACCCATCATAAAAGAGAACCATAATTGCAGGGTAAATGACTGATAATACAGTGTTTTAAAATAATCAGGAAATATTTAAAAGGTTATATGTGATAATTAAGTTTAGTTAAATGTCTCCAATGGAAAATTGGGTAAATGCATGGAGAGAAGCCATACAGATATTATGTCTAATGAATACTATAACCTGGTATAAGAGTAAGAAAATGCATTGAATTGTTGTTGGCTCTTAATTGTTGGCTCTTAATCTTAATTGTTGCTCTTAATTTCTCAGTCATACTTAGTCTCAATTTACTTCTAACATGCTTTTATAATGTGTGAAAGATTCATTGTTCCTTTATATCTCCATCTCTCAGAATGTATCAATATGTACCAATCAAAATATATTTTCAGTTCAAATCAGAATAAAAATAATATTTTTTCATTTTATGTTATCACTTTAACAAAAATTCATGGAAACCCTCAGGTTGTTTTTTAATATCAAACTCTTTCTGCAGAGGTGTGCTCCACTTGACACAGGTCTTGTTTTATAGTTCAAGTCTGCAAAATGGAAATCTACCTTAGAAACCCTAGTGAGCCTCCTGCATGCAAAAAGATTCACATCAAAGAAAGCTGCAATAGTTTTACTGTCTAACATGCCACGTATGCATTTCCCATGTAATTTTGACTAGGACATTAAGAATTAGGACAAAGTTAGAACTTTGTTTTTGTCCAGAGGCTGTAGAATAAACCGATCAGGCTATGGGACATTCTCATCAAGGGAACATCAAGGGAACCCACAGGTAGAGTTACCTGGGGCAAGTTTACAGTGCAATGGCTATATTATATTTAATAGCATATATATGCTATTAATTTCCCAAGTCATTGGCAACAATGTATATGCATCTGTACACTAATTTTAAACTTGGACAGATGCTGTGAGTGATGTGAAGAGAGGTGAGAGTCACAGCAAGAACTAAGTGAGTATCAGCCAACTGGACTAAAATGTGCAGCAGTCAATCAACTAGTTTTATCTTCCTCCTACTGTTTCTCAGGGCTTCTGGAGCTACAATAACATTAGGGTGGGAAGAAGTGTTGCCACTCTGCCTTTTTCTAATCCAGCTGGTTTATTCTATTTCCTAAGTTGTATCCACAAGGCGTAAATGGTCACATACAGAGTCTCAAGGTCAATTTTCTGAAAATGCTACAAACTGAGAAGTAATAAACCTCCTGGGGAGGCTCCAGGTTATACAGTGTTGTAAAATCATTAAAATATGAAATCAGACAGGACAGCAACCTTAACAACCACAGATTTGTGGGGGAGGTCATATTTACTTCTGAAGAGCAGAACATATTTGGCTTTTACTCTTTAGTTGATTAGTTTAAATAGTTCTTACTTTGAATTGGGATGCAGTACTTGGATTCTTGTTTCTTTTCTCTCCCGGCTCCCCACTTTTCCTCTTGGAAATACTGGTATTGAAATCACAGTTTCAATGGAGAAATTCTAATTATGCACAGAAGCACCATTTATCATTTCGATTACGTTATTAGCTTGCTTGACAAATGTCTACAAAACTCTGAAACTGAAAGGCACTTTTCCAGTTCATAAGATCCTGTTTAGGAATAAAATGTTTCTTTTTTGGAAGACAGTAGGTGTTTTTTAATAACTTACTTTTAATAACTAATCTGTGCATGCAATAACTGCATTTTCCCAACAAAGAGCTAAAAGTAGAGGTGTAGCTCAACTGGTAGAGATATGAGTGGAAAAACTAAGCAAAAGGACAGGAGGTTCTGGGTTTTAGTCTCAGTACCAGCATTGTTAACAAACAAACAAACAAATAGCAACTATGTGTTTGGCTTCTTTTGTACCAGGCAAGACAATTGAAAAGTGCTACTCTTTAAAAAAAATAATGCAAGCCGGGCGCTGGTGGCTCACGCCTGTAATCCTAGCTACTCAGGAGGCTGAGATCTGAGGATCACGGTTCAAAGCCAGCCCGGGCAGGAGAGACCGTGAGACTCCTATCCCCAATAAACCACCAGAAAACCGGAAGTGGTGCTGTAGCTCAAGTGGTAGAGCGCTCGCCTTGAGCTGAAGAGCTGAGGGACAGCGCCCAGGCCCAGAGTTCAAGCCCCACGACCGACAAAAAAAAAAAAAAAAATGCAAAAGAACTCCATTCTTTTTATTCATCCAAGAAACACAATGCTAAATGGCAGCTATTTCTTTTCAGTACTGATATTATTTTTACAAGCTGGAAGTATTTGGATTGATTTTTTTCAATTACTATTTCGTTTATTCCTTATCATTATAGGCTCTTTTGTAGAATACGTTACATATAATATTTACATCCTTCTTTGAAGTTCAAAGTGCTTTTTTATTTTAAATTTAAAGAAACAGGATCTGTAGATAGATTTATAGCTTGTAATATCGGTTGAATTATGGGTCACAATCAAAGCTAGTTATAAATAAGTTGTTTTGTCTAAAACTAAATGAGAAGTGAGCAATTTATAACAGATAATTCAACTGTGTGTATGTGTATCATTATTCCAATTTTAAAATCAGGCAACAAGTTAAAGCAGATGAAATCTGTATTGCTGATAATTAAACCTGTGTTGGTTGCTAAACAAAACATAAGGGCTTAATAAGTATAGATTGCTTTCTAAAATTTAAGATACAGTATTTGTGATTAATATTGTAAACAAATATTTTTTCAGCCATAATTTCTACTCTTGTGATTTCTATTAGCTTTTACAAACCACCTCTGATATTCCTTGTACATAGTAACAAATCATTTCTTGTATTCCTTACGTATAAAACAGTTACATTTTAAATTCTTCATGGTGAGCCAATGAAGTCTTATTTTATGACTTATTTTCTACACTACTGGTTGATCTTCAAGGTCGGGTCTACTAACCCCATCTGAAAAAATCCAAGGGAGTGTCTTAACACTCTCTAACACAGTATAGGTTAAAAGTATGAAGTAACTGCATCACCATAAACAAAATATTACTGTTTTTTCCTTAAAATAGTGAAAGTAAAGCACTGTATACATACTAAGGAGATCATACAAACATCTATGAACTTCACCAAGTTATGTCTTACACACATACTCATCCTTCCCTCCTTCTCTTTCAACATACTTATAGAGGACACTTCCAAACTTTCTTTCCAGAGGTTAAATGCCTGTAATTCTTTAAAACCAAGCTGGGCACTGGTGGCTCTGCCTGTAATCCTAGCTACTCAGAAGGCTGAGATCTGAGGATCATGGTTGAAAGCCAGCCCAGGCAGGAAAGGCTGTGAGACTCTTAATTTCCCATTAACCAGAAAACCAAAAACTCAATGTGTTGCTGTGGCTTAAAAAGGTAGAGCACTAGCCTTGAGCATAAGAGAGCAGAGAAACTGCCCAAGCCCTGAGTTCAAGCCTCACAACCACCACCACCACCACCACCATCACAACAACAACAATAACAACAACAAAAAGACCCACCACATTTCCTTAGTAGTCACAGAATTGGTCCAAAGGGACAATATGCTTCTGCCTAATGATTGACCTGCTCCCCTCTAAGAATACTATAAATAGGTTCAGTATTGGTACAAGAGGACAATCACAACTAAAAATGGTATAAATTGCTCTAGTATGCTTTACTGGACATCAAGAAGCAAATCATCAGTTAGCCCTGACCATATATAAATGTAGATGCAGGAGAAGAACATCCTAAAGTGTCTTCTAGCACTAAAATCCCATTCTTCCTTCTGCTATCTACATGGTTCTAATATAACAATTCCATCACCTTACATAAACTCATTATTGTAAACAGAAAGCCACTATGTCAACCAAACAAAACAATCTTCCTACTGAAAGAAAAGTTCATGTGAAATTCTGCATCTCCATTGATTTATATACATCCATTCCTGCTAATTAGATTCCTATGAAAAGCACACGACCCAGCATGAACTCCAATGGTTAAACTATCTGCACTGCAGAGAAACTTCCTACTGCAGTCATCTCTATGCTCTGGAGAGCACATCTACTAATAAATTCTGCAGACAAAAAAGATGACGTTTTGAACATATTATAAAAAAAAATCCAAGTAGGGCTGGGGGGGGGGGGGGCTAACTCAGCAGTAGAATATACCTGAAGCACTAGGCTCAATCCCTAGTACCCAAACAAAACAAAACAAAATAAAACAAAACACACACACCCAACAAAAATCCATATGGTAACTCTGAATTTGTTTTAACTTAGTGTGTTCACATATTACCTACTTTTCTTTCTTTTCCCCAAGTTCAAACTAATCGAAGGTTAGGAAGTAACCACTTCCCCCCAGAAAGCCAGAACTTTCACCTCTTCTCAGTAGGGGAATCCCTCTCACAGATTAGGTAAAAATAAATAAATAAGGCTCATTGGCTGAATATTCCAGCTCCTGTTCACTGCCAGTTTCTTATCTAGACCTCCTACCTACCACAATGAGCAATCCCTTCAAGTCGACAGAGTAGCTTACTTCATCAATTACCTGCAAGTCTAAAAGCAGTAGTAAAAACAGCCTGCAGAAACACTAGCATCTCAAACTAGCATCAACAAGAAAAATGTCAGGAACACGATCACTCAATCTAAAATTATGTCTCTCTAAAACTAGTTAGGCTTTAACCAACAGCAACTCGGGTTGCCAGAGAAGATCTTGTTTAAGAGGTAGAAGTGAAAAAGGAAGTTCAAAGATCAAAGCAGTGCTTATGGAGGGGAAGGACTAATGTTGTAGGCAGACTCCAGTGTTCACTGAGTTTGAAAAGCAGGAATGTTTATACAGCTCAAGACATTGCCACTTGCAGAACACAAGCTACAACAGACATAAAGCAAAGATAACAGATAGTTAAATCACCACCAACATTTAATAGAATTAAACTACTTTTCTTGAGAAAGTCAATTTTGAAGTGGGTTACTTTTCACTAGCAAGTAGGATTTCAGTTCCAGCATGAAATCTACATATAATGTACCCTCCTTTGTGTCTTGGTTTGTTCAATAGGCTGAAAACTTGTAAGACATTTTATCTAAACCAGAAAGAGAGAGAACATTTAAGAGTCGCAGGTGGGTTGGTATGAATGAATAATTTCAGAAGATGTCATGGTTCTATTCATATTATATATGTTCTGTTTGTTTTAACAACTCAGATGATAAATGTAAAATACTGTAGGAAACAGTTTTTTGTTTATTTTAATCTTCCTAATTTCATGAGCTCAAAGAAATACTTTGCTTTGATTTATTTTTAGTTTTATTTGTGCATGAGCATGGTGCCGCCAGTACTGGTGCTTAAACTTAGGGTCTGGATGCTGTCCCTTAGCTTTCTCTCTTAAGGCTGGTGCTCTATCACGTAAGTCATAGTTCTACTTCTAGCTTTCTGGTGGTCAAATGGAGATGAGAGTTTCATGGACTTTCCTGCCTGAGGGGGCTTTGAACCTCAATCCTCAGATCTCAGCCTCCCAAGTAGGTAAGATTACAGGCATACACCAACCAGCATCCAGTTGGTTTTAGTTATTCACATCATGGTTAGTATATCCAACAGTAAATGGATTTATCTCTAGAAAAACATTAAAATCAAGAAAACAGAATACTTAGTTAAGGACTTTATTTTAAATGAGCTTTCCTTTTAAGGTTTTGACATCTATAAGGGCAGTTTAAAATGCTCAGGAATATTTGGTGGAAAAATCTGCTGGAAAGCTCATTCCTGAACATCTTGCTCTTAAGCATTAGCACTTACCAAAGATCATCAAAGCACATAGGGTATTTTGACACCCTGGTTATTAAATGTTTTAGTAATACCATAATCAAGTCTGTTATGACTTTGTAGAACAAAAAAAATGAGCTAAATAAATCATTTCATAAACAGCAATGTTAAGCCGTATTTAACGAAGTCCCCCACCCCACAATTGTCTTCACTCTTGACCAAATTGTTGATAATGAAGTCTCATTGAAGTTTCAGAACCGACCAAGAAATCAAGGCTAATACCTGGATCAGTGTCTATTAGAAGGCCATCAGGAAACTCGTATTTCTATCATTATTTGTTCATACCATTATTGTTGTTTTAGAGGACATGCCCAACACATGGTGCCACCGTCCAAGAGTTTTATGTAATCAAGTGTCTAAAAGGTACTACAAGTAGGCAATTCGTTCTCAAATGCCAGGCCCTGAAGGATCAGCAGCAGGTAGGCCTTCCTTATTCTTTTGAAAATTAATGTACAGGGTTTCTAGCAGGTGAGTGGGTATTGTCATGCGACTGTGTGTGTGTGTGTGTGTGTGTGTGTGTGTGTGTAAAGTGCAGACTTCTCTTACAAGTAGGAGAAAGAGGCTGAGGTTTTCTCTCCTCCTGGGGGGGAGGGTGCTCCGGGAAGGGCTTTTCCAGCCAGGAGGGGGGTCAGGCACTTCTGCTTTCATGTCATGGAACGCCCTTAGGTGAAATCTGGCTCTGCACTGCACCAACCACCTTCCCCCTCTCCCCGCGCCAAAGCGCACCCCATCTTCTCACAGCCCCCCCCCTCACCCCTACCCCCAGCGGAGGGGCTGGAGTCGAGATTAAAAAGAAAACAAAAAGTTTGCAAGAGTTCCCTCGGGGGTGGCGTTCCCGCCTGCAGAGGGGAGAGGAGACACGCCGGCCGGCCGGCCGGGGAGGCCGCGGCCTGGGGCCCGGGCAGCCCCGGCCAAGTCCGGATGTGCCAGGTCCCCCGGCTCGCGGGTCCCTGGCGTCCCTCAGGTCCTGTCACGCACAGATCGAAGGTTCCCCCCACCCCCGGGCCTCCCCCCACCAGCGATCGTGGCCTGCGGAGAGGCGGGAGGAGGGACACCGAGGGGGAGCTGGAGGGGTGGGGGGCGCACGCGGGGCGCGCGTCCCCGCGTGGCCCCCCACTGGCCCGCCGGGAGTTTCTGGCTTACCCTGGTGGCGAGGCGGCGCGCGGCCTCTCCGCGCCTGCGGGCCGGAGGCGGTGGCTGGAGGCCGAGGCAGGGCCGGGGGGCGATCCCGAGTGCGGATCGGGGGGGGAGGTCGGGGTGCGCGGGGGTGGCGGGGCCGAGCCGGGCGGGTCAGCGCCGCGCCATGTCCGCAGGGCGGGCGGAGGGGAGCGCAGGGCGCGCGGTGGCCGGGCGCTGGCCGCCGGGGCTCGGGCCTGGGCGGGCGCCGGGCTCTCGGAGCCGGGTGTCCGGGGCTGCTCGGGGCGGGTGGCCGGGCGCAGGCCGAGGGCGGCGGCGGCGGCGCTGGCTCGGGAGCGACGGGAAGGGCAGGGGAAGCTGTCAGCGCGTCGCCGGGCCGCTCGCTCCGGTGGCGAAACCTCCTCTTCCTGCCGGGGCTCGCGGCTCGACTTCTCTCTCGTTCTCTCTCGCTCACTCTCTCACTTCCTGGCTGGAAATTCCCACTGACGTAGAGAGAGGAGACAGACAGACGGACACAAGCGCGCACGCCGCGGGGGCGGGAGGTGGGGTCGCCGCCGGGGGTGGGGGAAGCCCGCACTTTTGGGGGTGCCTAGCACCCCTTCCCCCCCCCCCCCCGGGCCTGCCCTTCCCGCCCTTCGGGGACCGCTGGGCGAGGGGTGTACGCATTAGGTGGCCTTGGATGCCATGCCGGGGTATCCTGCGGGGGGGGGGGGTGGTCCCCGACTTCCTGACCTGACATTGCTGAGCCCCGAGGGCTGGAGCGGGTGGGGACACCCCCAGGAAGCCATTGTGGGGGCGAACTGTGGAGGCGGCACGCAGCCTGGAGGTGGAGGCTGGGGGGGGGGGGGGCTGTAGAATGGGGGAGGAGGGGATTCAGAGCCCCCGAAGGCAAGCCTGAGCAGCTGGAGGGGATGAAGGGTGGGCATGAGTCCAAGCCTGCCAGATATAAAAAGAAATCTCATCTGAATATTCCGTGTGAGTGCACAGATTCGCTCTGCACAGATTCAGCTGGAATGTCGGTATCATAACCGACTTGTCGGGTGAAGGACGAACTCCTGACTGGTTTGGGGTGAGGTCTCCAATCTGGTTATGCAATCGTTACTCAGAACTTTCCTCCTCAGGGCATTGCCAGGCCTTTGTGATCCTTGCTGTGCAGGGAATTAGGGCCATGGGATGGATTTGGGTTCACAGCTCATAAAGAAATCCCAAGCTGCAGGACGGGGCGGGGTGGGGGGTGGAGTTCTGTTCTGGAGCTCCTGCCACTCCGACCCACCCGATAGGCCGCTGGGTGATGACTGTCTTCTGTGGTATGGGCCTCTTCCTCAGCTGGACACTTGTACCAGGCAGATATCTTGGGATGGGTTCGTTCTCCTCCCTCCTCCCTCCCACACACAAGTTTGGGGCTGAACCATTTTAAAAAGTCATTGGTTACATTGTGTAAAATTTAACTTTGAAACATCAAAGTTTTGCTGTGGTGCTTAGTTTGACCATAGCATTTTTTGACCTCTTTCTTTCAAGGGCACTGCCTAGCCATCAGCTCTGTGTGGTTCTAAGCACTTTTTGGGTAGAATGTCCATAAAAGAACAGAGATCGGTTTTATTAAGCTATTGGATGTGCCTTTACCATGACCTTGGACCAGCCCAATGATCTACCTTCAAACTGTCTTCCATGTCACTCCTAGAGATATTTGAACAGCTTAGAATCCAGAGGATTCACACAGACAGAAGGTGATGACTTCTTTTTTCATTCTTTTTTTTTCTTTAACTAGTTGTACAAAGGAAGAGCCATTGAATAGGGGTGATGACTTTTTTGAAAAAGGAATTCTGCTGAGATTTATGGGACATTATTAGGAATTACGTCTCTTTTACAGATAGCTTCTATAAGGTGATTTTTGCCACTGACATGAAAATAATAATAATAATAAAAAAACCCTTTATACTTTGCTCCAGTGAAGCAAAGTATAGAGGAGTTCCCCTTCTCTCCCCCCTCCCCATTTCTGGTCTAGTTGTGAACACATATATTATATTTTGTAGGGTACAGCAATCTTGTTGACAAAGATATATAGACAAGAGTAGAGCCTGTGTGATATATTTGGAGGACAGAAGTTGGAGAGCAGTAATTAGGATTAAATTTCAAAGTCAAAATAATCCCATAGAATGTACTTAAAACCCAGGATGAGGTGTTAAGCAGCAGTATATTATGTTCCTAGGCCAATAGTAACAAATTACCATAGGTCGGATGCCTTCACAGCAGGAATTTATTCTGTCATATTACTTAGGACTCCAAGTCTTAAATAAAGATGTCATCAAGGCCAGAGAGATCTGAAGGCTCTTTCCGGCATCTGATGACTAGCATTGGTTTAGCTATACACAGTCATGTGCCCTTCTTCCCTTGGTCTCCTCCTCTGTGTATACATTGCCTCCTTTTCCATGTTAAGAAATTAGCCATTGGACTACAAGCCATTCTTACCCAGTGAGACCTTGATTACATCTGCAAAGACCCTACTTCCATAAAAGATCATGTTGTCACCTGGACATATTCTTTCTGCAGATGTAATTCATTGCAGTACAGCAGAGAAACCTTTAAGTGCCCTGAACTTACCTTTGTCTGACTCCCTGCTCAACCTTGTATTCTTGCTTTGAGGTCCAATACATTCTCTACATTCTATAGAAATCTGCTTTCAGTAATGTTTCTTAAAAATTCTTACACTCTTAAGATACCAAAAGACACTTAGCTCCAAAGGGAAAGACATGCTTAGATGTAGGGATTCGGGCACTGCTATTGTGGAAAAGAAAAATTGTGTGTCAGTATAATCTCTGAAATCACACTAATTTCTCTTCTCAGCGAGCTAAGTGTGTGCAGAAAACTCTGAGGTTGAGATATATTCAGTGTGCACATGTTCAGTGTGCATTATGTTTGAAGAGGATTTGAAAATACAGAGCCATACACTGATTGTTGCAAATCCCATGACCCATGTGAATAAGACCAGGGGGGTTGGAGGCATGGCTCAGATGGTAGAGCACCAACCAATGAGTGAAAGCATCAATTTGAATTCTGATCTCTCTCTGTCTCCTTCTCTCTCTCTCTCTCTCTCTCTCTCTCAAACCCACACACAGACACACACACAGACACACACACACACACACACACACACACACACACACACAAAGAACAGGGGTGAATTGTGTTGAGTTATGAAACTAGTTCACCATGCTTAGAAACAGTAACAAATCTTAGCTCTGGGAGCCAGGATGAAATGAAAAAGCCCCAGTAGACTTGAAATCAGGCTTGAAATAAGAGTCCTGGTTTTGTCTCAAATTAGCTTTGCAACTTTACCAAGTAATAGTTACAGCTTTGGTTTTTTTCACCTGTGCAAGATACCATTTTCCCTTATAAACTATATGCCATTTGTAAGCAATGATTTACACTATCATTGATCTATTCACACAAAACATTGTATCCTGTTTTATCTATACGTTGTGCTATATGTATGAACACATATGTTACATATATGTTATTGCCATCCTAACTCATACACAGACTAAAGAGGAACTAAAAATGCAAAAAGGTCTATACAAGCGTAAACAGGTATGATGAGAACTTATAGGTTGCAATTCACTGAAACAGAAAGGTTTGCACTGTCCACCACCAAAGCACACATTTATCAGGTTACATCTCTCCCTACTGACAACAAAACATTTCATCTTCATGAAAACACTCCTGCGTAGCAGGTCTTACTGAGAGCACTCAATTAGCTACTGTAAGTGGTTATGAAAGAAACAAGAAGATACAATCTCTATTCTTAAGATAAATCTTAGAAGAATGGTCTCTTATCTAATAGCCAGGACAAAAGTGATTTGTGCAACAGATTTTATCACTAAGAGTCAACCTAATAAGAGAGAGAGAGAGAAGGGGGGGGGGAATCTTTCTCATCCAGGGAACTCAGAGTTTCATTCCCTTGGCAAATGAAAGCACACAGAGCTGGAGACACCACTCCTGAAAGAAGAATGTCACAGGTACTAGGATCTCTGTCATTTAACTAGATTGTTTATACATTACTGTTTCTGTCTTTTCAGGGCTGAAAAGATACAAAGGAGTGCATGTAGTGGTAGCAGGCAGAGAACAGATGCCTCCATAGCGTATAATCAAATACTGAGAGAAATAATCACAGCACCAGGAAGATTTCCTGGTAGAGAAACTCAGGCTTTGGAATCTGGTACTGCCTTCAGATTTGAAGCTGGTTCCTGATTGACTATAATGACTCCAAGCCTATCTGTAAATGAGTTATAAATACACATCTTACAGGGTTCTATAAAGATCCAATGAGGTGTCCAGGCACAAGTGATCATTTGTAATCCTAGCTACCCATGAAGTGGAGATCTGTGGATCAAGGTTCAAAGCCAGCTGGGGCAGACAAATCCAAGGGTAGACACCCCACTTCTAAGAGCCTCTCAGATTGTCTGCTGGGGTTGGCTTCAAATCTTAATCCTCAGATCTCAGCCTCCTGAGTGGCTAGGATTACAGGTGTGAACCACTGGTGCCTGGCAGTTTTGCTATTTTGTGCTTTTTTTTTCCCTAAAGAAGAGGAAATAAGCTGAGTGAGCATATGACTAATATTTATAAATAGCTTAATTGATTCTCAAACTGTCATAGAGAGTGGATGCTTATTATCTTCGCTTTGGGGCAGTGCGAGGGCTTTGATCTTCCATCTCCTTCCCAGATGAGAAGCTGGATACTTTCCCTAAGCTTTCACAACTCTCAGTAGTAGTGAGCCAAGATTAGAACGCAGTAGATCTGACCACAGAGTTCATGCTATTAGTTACTTTGCTAAACAATTATCAAATGAACTAAAACAAAAAATGCAGATTTTTAGGAGATAGTCTGTAAAGACGTGTTACCAGATTGCATATGCAGTCTGAGTGAGAGGATCACCCACAGAAAGCTCTCAGTTTTTCATCTTGATGACTAGACCGGTAAGAGTCTAACGGAGGATCTGTAGGATATGCTATGCTCAGTTTTAGACACAATAAGTATAATATCAGTACAATGTCCACGTGGAAATGACTAATGTTTGATTGGAAATGGAAGCCTTGATAACTGCTCACAGAAATGCAAGGTTCTGAGATTTCCAGATCTAAAGCAAGAGATATCTGCAAAGATGAGGTAGTTGCCAGGAGAATGTTTCTAAAACACAAGTGAGCAAAGAGAGTTAAGAGAGAAGAGGCCAAGGACAGAGAGTTGCTGAAGAATATTTATTTCTGATGTGTGTGTGTGTGTGAGAGAGAGAGAGAGAGAGAGAGAGAGAGAGAGAGAGACAAGGAGAGAGAGACAGAGAGAGACACAGAGACAGAGAGAGATAACATTTAAATAGTCATGTTATAGTATCAAAGGTAGGAGGAACCCTTGGAAAACCAGAGAAAAAAAAGTTCCAAGAGTCAGAGACTGCTTTGTAATATCAGATGCTACAGGTGAGAATTAGAAGATTCAGTTGAATTTGGGGTTCTGGAGTGACCAAGTCCACAGGCAATGCAGATAAGGGTGGAAATAAGCCCACTTCTGCGCATCCTGCTTGGAAGACAATGACATAGAAACAATGGTGGTGGTTTACCTTACTTTTTTTTGTGTGTGTGCCCATCCTGGGGCTTGAAGTTAGGGACAGGGCATTATTCCTGAGCTTTTGTGCTCAATGCTCTACAACTTGAGCTACAGCTCCACTTCTAGCTTTACAGTCTCATAGAGTTTCCTGCCCAGGCTGGCTTTGAGTCACGATCCACAGATCTCAGCCTCCTAAGCAGTTAGAATTATAGACACGAGCCACTGGTGCTTGGCTCTTAACTTATTTTTAAATATATTGTGCAGAAGAGCATGCTGGAAATGGAACCCAAGGCCTCATGCCATAGAGCTAGATCCCCGCCTCCCTGACATTACCTTTTCTTTTGTACTGAACTTTTGAACTGAGGGCCTCCTGCTTCCAGGTAAGATGTGATTGTTGAGAGCTGCCTGTTGGGAACTTTGGCAGTCTCACACAGATGACGGATGATCTACTGAAGGAAGTTTGAAATGGACATGTGTGAGCAGCTAATGCTAGTGGGGCCTGACTGTAGTACAGTTAGACCCATAGGTCCTGAGTGGGGCTGTCTCAGACTTGAGATGCCCAAGTTCTCTTCACTCGCTGGGACTCAGCTCAAATGTTCCTTTCTCAAGGGGATCTTTGTTTGAACCCCAAAGTTGCCTGAGCTTCTCTTCATAATTGTTTGTTTCCTACCTGAGACATTGCTCTTAGCTCACAAAATTGAATTATAGGATATTGAATAAATATTTACTTAAACAGTGCTGAAAGAACAGTAAAAGTGTAGAAGAATCCCAAAATATAACATCATAAGATACATGTTAAATCGAAGTACATCTTAGAAAGCAACACTGACAAATTGCTGGGTGCTGGTGACTCAAAGCCTAAAATCCTAGCTACTTAGGAGGCTGAATTCTGAGGATTCCAGTTTAAAGCCAGCCCAGACAGACAAATCTGAAAGCCTCTTGTCTTCAACTAACCAGCCTAGAAGTGGAGGTGTGGCTTGAGTGGTAGAGGAAGGCCTTAAACAGAAAAGGCTAAGGAAGAGAATGAGGCTTTGAATTTAATCCCCAGTACTGGCACACACTGACAAATGTAACTATCTGACATTATTTCAATAATCTCAAACAGAGTTTGAATAGAAAATAAATATACTTTCAGAAACGTAATTAAAGGGACACATTTAAGGAGGAGATAATTTGGGGGCAGGTAGGCAGATTAGGAGAACCATTGAAGGGATGGCAGTATACTCCAGGGCTCACCAAAAAACAGGGAGCCTTGACCTATCTAAAGCCTGAAAGGACAAGGGGAGAGAATGGATACTAAAGCCACGAAAGAGCTTGTGGATATTGAGAGATCCAAAAAAGAGCTGGGTACTTCGGTTGAGAAAACAGCCAACAACAAGTTACCAAATGGCAGGGGAAAAACCGTAGAACCGATTACTCAACCTCTCCTCCCACAATTCACAAGTTGGAAGCCAGAGAGGCACCAAGCAGGATCCAGGATGGCATGGAGTGGAGAGAGAAGTCTGGAGGACAAAGACAAGACATCCACAACAGGACACCGGCCCTTAAATATTTACCGTATTATATATAATAAAGCCAGCATCTAGGCCGTTAGTGTGCGTTGGTACCATCAGCTTTGTTCTGTAGTAAGGCATCCTGATGGAAACAGTAGGAGACTGTGAGCTGGAGTTGCATAATGCCTGCAAACATCATTCTATGATGAATGTGCAGTAGAGAACACACTGCAGTCCTCATTACATGACAGTGTATAATTTTAAACATCCATCAATCCAGTTCCTGTCAAAGCCCTGTGAGCCAAGAGCCATCAAACCCTATCTGCAGAAGGTTGTTAAAGGACCATATTATTTTATCCTTGGAAGGATAATTTGGTCAGATCAAATCCCTCCTCAGATGAAGTTCATCCAGTGGTTTACTCCATGACTCGTGGTGAACACTGAACTCCATGGTCTCCAAGATTCTCTGTGCTTTGGGTGTGAGTGGATGTGAATTTCTTCTCTGGTTTGATTGGGCTGGTTACTCACTGTGTGCCAGCAGACGTAGCAAGGCCCTTCCTCTCTTGCAACCCCCTTCTGCTGTTTTCTAGGTACAACCTTCCTACTATATAGCCAATGTCCCCTTGAATATCTCTGCACAAAGCAGCAACAGCTCCTCAACCTCTAGAAGTACATCTACCCTCATTACACTATAAATTTAAGGCTCATTTTATTTATTTATTTATTTTCCAGTCATGGGACTTGAACTCTGGACCTGGGCACTGTCCTCAGCTCTTCAGCTCAAAGCTAGCGCTCTACCATTTGAGCCACAGTGCTACTTCTGGTTTTCTGATAGCCAATAGACACATGAAGAAATGCTCAACCTCTCTAGTCATAAAAGAAGTGCAAATTAAAACAACAATGAGATACCACCTCACCCCAGTTAGAATGGCTAGAATCAAGAACTCTAATAACAACAGATGCTGGAGGGAATGTGGACAGAAGGGAACCTTACTGCATTGTTGATGGGAGTGTAAACGTATTCAACCACTTTGGAAAGTAGTATGGAGATTCCTCAAAAGACTCCACATAGAGCTCCCCGATGACCCAGCAATCCCACTTTTGGGCATTTACCCAAATGATCACAAACAAGACCATACTAAAGCTACCAGCACAACTATGTTTATTTACCATAGCTAAGATCTGGAACCAACCCAGATGCCCCTCAGTAGATGAATGGATCAAGAAAATGTGGTATATATACACAATGGAATTCTATGCCTCCATCAGAAAGAATGACATTGCCCCATTTGTTAGGAAATGGAAAGGCTTGGAAAAATTATAAGTAGGCTTATTGGAGATAAGAGTCTCATGGACTTTCCTGTTTGGGCTGTCTTTGAACTGCGATCCTCAGATCTCAGCCCCCTGAGTAGCTAGGATTACAGGTGTGAGCCACCAGCGCCTGGCTCATTTTATTTTTAATGGTGTAATCTGGCCATAGTCAAGTGATAGAAGCAGCAAACCTTCCACTGTGGAATTTTCTTGAGTAGCCCTTGGTGGCAAGTATATTTTATCACTGTTCTTAAAATGTATGATTCTAGATCAGGAGTTACTCTTTCTTTACAAAATTAAAATTCTCTAGTTTTCATTCACGTTATTAGGAAGTCAATCAAGTCTGGCAAGTGGTGGCTCACACCTGTAATCTTAGCTACTCAACAGGCTGTGATCTGAGGATTGTGGTTTGAAGCCATCCTGGGCAGAAAAGTCCATGAGACTTTTATCTCATAGACTTTTATCCAATACACTAACCCCCAAAAGGCAGAAGTAGATCTGTGGCTCAAGTGGTAGAGCACTAGCTTTGAGCACAACGGCTCAGGGATAGGACCCTGGCCAGAGTTCAAGCCCCACGATGGGAGTGGGGATTGGGAAGCCAAAGAAGAACTGTGGCTTAAGTGATAGAGCACCAGTCTAGAGCAAGAAATCTAGGAGAGCACAAAGCCCTGAGTTCAAGCCCTAGTACTGGGACACACACACACACACACACACACACACACACACACACACACACACACACACACGTGAATCTGTGGATAAAGTTCAGTTCAGTGGTACAGTACATGCTTAGCATATGCAAGGCCCTGAGTTCAATCCCACCACCAAGAAAGAAAAGTCTGGATGGTTCTAATTTCTTCTTTTCTCATTTTTCATCCTCGAGATGAACCTCGATGCAGTACTTATGTGTCTTACTTGGATTATATTGGGTTTTATATGACTCTCTGGATCTCAAGATTAGATATCTTTCAGCAATTCTGAAAAATTGCTAGTCAATTATCCTTTTGCAATTATTTCCTTTCCTTCATTTTCTTTACTTTTTCCTGCTGGAATTTAAATTTGGTATCATGCTAGACCTCTCAGTCTAAACTTTATGTCTCTTATGTCATTATATCTTTGCATTGTGTTTTAAATGATTTCTTTAGATTTACCTTCTGGTTCGCCAAATCAGTTTACAGCTACATATGCTGCCTAGTCTATCAACCAAGTTATCAATGACAGGTTGCTTATATTTCTTAAAGCCTTATCTTTTGAAATTTTTTGAAGCCTAGGTTGAGATTGAATAATCTATGAAGTAGTTGTATTTGTGTGTGTGTGTGTGTGTGTATGTGTGTGTGTGTGTATGTATTTGCCTATACTCTGGGTGCACTATTGGAATTTGTGTGTGTGTGTGTGTGTGTGTGTGTGTGTGTGTGTGTGTGTGTGTGTAGCAGGTACTGGTGCTTGAACTCAGGGTCTGGGCACTGTCTCCTAGTTTTTTCTCTCAAGGCCTACCACTTGAGCCACAATCCACTTCTGGCTTTTTGGTGGTTAATTAGAGATACATGTTTCATGGACTTTTCTCAAGACTGGCTTTGACTGTGATCCTTACATCTTAGCCTTCTGAGTAGCTATGATTACAGGCATGAACCACTGGTGCCTGGCTTGGAGATTCTTTAAATTATTTACTTGATTGGCTTTGATTCACTATGTGTAGTAATCAAAATGAAAGGAGAATTTCTTCTTTTTCTGTCCTCTGATAAAGGCTAAACTAATACAATTTTAGGAAATTGATGGACTTCTGGTATTTATGCTCTCTAAGCAATGTGTTAATCTTTTAAAATATGTAGTGTTTCTCATATTTCTGTCAGAGATTTCATTTTGGTTATTTTCATCAGGAAGGGTGCTGCTGTCAGAATCATGGAATTACTACATGCTTTTTAAATGATATTTTAAGTGCTAGCATCCAACATATATTCAAACTCTTAAATTTTAATTATATCTTCTTGAATGAATGTATTACTTTTTAGAAATGCTTTTTATCTAACTCATCCATGGAAATGGATTTCCCTGAAACACCTGTTTGAAGTGTTTATCTTGGTTCTCCTCTTTGCCTTGCTGGTAACTAGTAGAATAAGTTGTTATTTTCTGTTTCCTGTTCTGTATACATGGACCTATAATTATAGAGCAAGTCCTTAGGGTCTTTAGGCAGCAGCAAACCTACCAGAGGAAGGCTTCTGCCCTTGTGGGCTGGCCCTGGACCAACTGGCTGGCTGTCGACACCCAGCTAAGCTTGGGAAGAAAATCTTTCTTCTCCTGGTACTTCTTGGGACCCTTGCGTGGCCTAAAGGGTGGGAACAGTGAATCTCTTGGTTCAGATCCCTTCTGTATTACCCACCCTCCAGCTAGACTAGGCCAATCTTCAGAACAGGTCACACGGGTGATCATGTATAGCTCCTTTTTCACTGGATAGCTTCTTAGATGTATAGCATCTTGAATGGATAGCTCTGCAAATGGTTCTCAGGCTGACTTTTCTCAAGAATGGAAATTCAGATTTTGGCTCTTGATCCCTGTATCTCTGTATACCACAAGGTATAGAATCCTGATCCCATGATCTAATTAATGACTTAATCATGTTATTGACAGTGCTTATAAAAAAGAGAACTTAAAAAAAAAAGAGAACTTTGGGGAGAGTGCAAAACGGACTTTGGTTCTATTGCTCCTGAAGGAATCTGCTTCTACCTGCTTCTACCTTTCTGTATCATTGTTAGCAATTTCCTCATGCTGGTTCTCCTCTCCACTAAAACATGGCTGAATTATGGACAACATTCTCCTTCACCTTGAGACACACAAAGAAAGGGAGAGACAGAGTCGGTTCTTAGAACTCCTTTTTAACACCAAAGAAGGATTTTCCTAGAAGCCTTTATTAATCTTTTCTTTCATTTTGGCCAGAATTTGATCCATACTGTTTGGGATTTTTGTTGTTGTTGTTGTTCTTGTTAGTTGTGGGGTTTGAACTCAGGGTCTGGATTCTGTCCCTGAGTGATTTGTGCTCAAGGTTAGCACTCTACCACTTGAGCCACAGCACTACTTCTGGTGTTTGAGTGGTTAGTTGGAGATAATAGCCTCACAGGGACTTTTCTGCCTGGGCTGGCTTCGAACTGTGACCCTCAGATCTCAGCCTCCTAAATGTCTAAGATTACAGGCATGAGCCACCTGTGCTTGGTACTTTTTAAAATTTTAATATTTTATTCAAGAAATAATATTGCACATATATCATTGTAGTACATTTCACTGAAAAAATTATTGAGATGCATGGTATTCAAGAGATCTTCTATAATTCTATATTCTTTGGATTACAATTCTATACCACATTTGGTGAGTGTTTTGTAATTGTAGCACATTGCAGTTTTGCAATTATATACTTCAGTACATTTAAAAAAATTCAATGGATTTTTACCAACCTATACCATGAAATGATGAAAATAATATACATAATACAGAAATAGAAGATTTCACATAAAAATTAATATAATGTCATGACATTAAGATATGACTGTATTATTAAATTATGCTATAAAATAATTACCATCACTGCTATCAAATATAAAACTCTGGCCCTGCTCCCTACCTTCCTTTGTAAAGAATTGACTCCTTGTAATAACCCACACCTGGTCCCCTTCCTTGGCAAGCAATGGGCTGTTGGATGTACTTAGAGTTTGTACTACTTCCCAGAAGCCTCTGCTCAGTCTGGCCTACAGTTACTCCTTCTCGGTCTGGCCTACAGTTAACCCTTCTCGCCCACCACCCTACACTAATTAGGCCTGAGAGAATGTCAGCCAGCTGTCATGTGCCAAAGCATGTTTTAAAGGATGCTAGCCCAGGCCTTTAGGTATTAATTATCCCAAACTCATCATTTGCACCAGCCTTGTAGAAGAAAGGGAAGCAGGGCACTTTGCAACTGGATCTCAGGTAGCAGCAGCACCGTCTGCTCTACAGAGGGGGTCCATGCACCCCAGCTCCTTTAAGGGCAGGCTTCCTATTGTCTTCAAGTTGCACATCTTCAAAACCTTGCTGCTCTTCCATAACTTCCATCTTGGTGGGGCCAGAGAGCCCTGAGGGGGATTCGCCAGCAGGGGCCTGGGTAGATGCCAGCATCATGTCCTGGCACTCTGTGCCTTTCCCTGCTCCTTCAGCTCCTTCCTCTTCCTCCTCTTCTCTGGGGACAGCCGGCTGACACGTTCGTCTTTCTCCTGATACAGCTTATCCAGGACCTCCATCTGTGCTTTATAGAAAGCCACGGAGTCTTGCACGGTGGCTATGTGACGATGTTGAAGGTCATGCGCTTGACTCTGGTAGTCTACCTTGTCCAGCAGGTCTTGGGCAAAGCAGATTTCCAGCTGCTCCTTGGATGCTTGTGTCTGCTTCCTCCTCCCAAATAGGCCATGGATCCGGTGCTGGGGAAAGAGGGCCTGGCGCTCCAGCTGTCTGCGGCACTGGGCTCCTCTGCTCCAAGTGCTACCGGACCTTCTCCTTCCCCAGGAAGCTCTCCACCCACAGGACCTCTACAAAGGTGTCTCTCTCCATCATTCATGGTGTCCCCAAACTCTTTCATGTTGTCCAGTTGTCTTTCCAACTCTGCCCTCTCCACTAGTACTTGTTGGAACTTGTGAATTTTGATCTTCATGTGGGTCTTCTGTGTCAGGAGCGTTTCCCGCCTCTCCTGCAGCTCAGCATTCTCTTCCCCCAGGACATCATAGCTTTTGGCCTTTTCCAGGAGCTGCAGCTTCAAGGCTTTCAGGAGCTCTAGGTTGTTCATGTCTCATTCTGCACGGTGGAGACTGCAGACTGGCATCTCTAGTTCTGTCACCCACTGCTGTGCAGCAGCCTGCAGGCGGCTGGCAAGATCCTCCTGTTCCAGTGGTTTTTTTTTTTTTCTTCTTTGTCGGTTGTGGGTCTGAACTCTGGGCCTGAGTACTGTTCCTGAGGGCTTCAGCTCAAGGCAAGCGCTCTACCACTTGAGCCACAGCGCCACTTACGGTTTTCTGGTGGTTAATTGGCAATAAGAGTCACGGACTTTCCTGCCCTGGGCTGGCTTTGAACTGTGATCCTCAGATCTCAGCCTCCTGAGTAGCTAGGATTACAGGTGTGAGTCACTGGTGCCCATCTCTGCAGTGCTCTTTCATTGGCCACCTGCTGCATGTGGGTCAGGACAGATTGTAAATCGGATTTTTCTAAAACCATCATCTGTATTGGTAGCATGTGGAGCTCCAGCTCTGTTTTCAGAGCTTCTGGCCCACAGGCCATCTTCTCGTTCTTTTTCCCCTGTTGATCTCACAGGTCTTTCTTTTCCCTCTTCAGTCCTTCCATCCCCACCGCTGCTGGCTTTGTATTCTGCTGGAGTCAGGGCAAGCACCAGGTGTAGGTAATGCCTTTCCAACACTACATTTTTAGTGGGACTCGTGACCCTCTTGACCCTGGCAGATCTGACTGTGCCCAAAGGAGGACAGGGTCAGCATCTTCAGTGATGTGCGTCTTCTTGGGGTTACCTCCCGTTTTAATGTTCATTTTCTTGGATGTTGCGAGTCCTCCAGGATAGCTCTGCTGTCGATATTCTTGTGCTAATTTTTTTTTGTCTTGCTTGCTCAGACACCCAGCACTGGGGTGGTGAAGTGTGTAGGGAGGGGCGGGGGGGGGGGGGACACATTCCAGATTCTCTCATTGTTTTGGGCTTTCAGCAGAAGGATTTGGCATAGAAAACTTTAGTCAGGCATTTAGCATCTTCTTATCAACAAGCTTAAATCCTGCTGAAGGAAGGAAGTTGAATGCAGGAAATCACTCAATGATGTGATATACTAAAAAAAATTATCTCCTTACCACCAGCACCAGGTAATATCTATCTATCTATCTATCTATCTATCTATCTATCTATCTATCTATCTATCTATCTATCTATCTATCTATCTACCTATCTATCTAGCTATCTACCTACCTACCTATCTATCAGCCTTGAGCAAACAAGCCAGGCAAGAATGCAAGGCCCCGAGTTCAAGCTTTAGTACTGGCACACACACACACATACACACACACACAAAACTGGATTTTCCTATTTTGTGTCTTTTCCTCTTGTTTGCCAAATACTTATGACACTATAAGCATTTCCTCCTCTTTTCAAGCTAAATAACTACATAACTACAATAATATATAAATATAATATATTATATAATTTCACAAATGTGTCATCTCTTCTTAATCTTGCTGTAATTGTGTGCCAGGCTGAGCCAGATAGACTCGAGAAACAGTCTTGTCAATTTAGGAAATCTGTGACCGTGTGCAAGTCATAGTTTGTTATTTTTAACAAAACGACCTTCTTCTTAAAAAAAGAAAGAAGATATTGATACTGAATATTTTAAAATGTTCATACATTATATATAATTACATATATGAATGTAGTTATGAATATTTCAAAATAACAAACAAATATTCTTTGAGTTTTTAAGATTTTCCTCATCTGCATTTAAAAATGTTGAGCTGTATTATCTCGATTCTCTTTGAGTTCTAAATTTCCCTCTTGAAACATTAATATAAATAGATTTTGGTAAGTTTTTAAAAAGTAGTTTGGATCACAAGCTTGCATAGTTTTTTCTGGAAAATAATATATAACAATGACCACATCTGTTCTTTAGAATTTTGAATCATTGTAAACCATGAGTGTTCATGAACCATGACTTCATTTTTAGTTCACTCTACAAGAAGAATTCACAAGATGAAAAAAAAAAGGCATGATCCCAGAACAACTTTAGTTTCTACTTCACTGATGATGAAGTAGAATTTTATAGGAAAAGAAGACTATAAAGACTGTTAATTTATAGGTTCATAATTCTCTCAATAGGATAAATGCCTGTTTTTAAAATTAAGATAGTTTTGTTTTAGAAACATTAGTTCATAATTTAAACAATGATCCATAAATAATGTTTCTGTTATTCTGAACAGCAACATAGAAAGACCAATAAAGAAGATGAGAAGGCTTATTTATTTATTTGTTTGTTTACTTTTTGTCAGCCATGGGGCTTGAATTCAGGGCCTGGGCACTGGTTCCGAGCTCTTTTGTTCAAGGCAAGCACTCTACCACTTTGATCCACAGATCCATTTCTGGTTTTCTGGTGGTTAATTGGAGGTAAGAATCTCACAGGGACTTTTCTGCCCAGACTGGTTTTGAACTGCGATTCTCAGATCTCAGCCTCCTGAGTATGTAGGATTACAGGAGTGAGTCACCAGTGCCCGGCTGTTTACTTTAAAATTTTCATTTTTATCTTTATGTAGTTGTACAAAAGAGTTGCCATTCAGCAACATAGTATATGAATATGGTGAATCTTGATCAAAGTCTCCCCTTTCATTGTTTTCCCTCCTCTTTCCCACCCCTGGCCTGAAGGCTTTAAAATGAACATTGAGGTGGGGTACGACAACAGACAATGATATTTCCTGTAGTTATTCTGTAGACCAATGGTCTACAGATGCAACAGTCTTCCTTTTCAAAAAGAACCAGTTCATTCCTTCTGGATTATCTGTTTGCTGCCAATTTGTCAGGTACCATTTCCCCATATTTATTACATACCTAAATGTGTGTACTATAAATGAGACTGAAATTCAAACTTAGGGCTTTCCACATGCTACTAATAACTCTACCACTTAAGTCATACCTCTAGCGTCTGTTTTTTTTTTTTTTTTCAAAGATGGGTCTCATTTTTTGCCCGGACTCATCTGAGCTGATCATCCTATTTCTATTTCCCATGTAGCTTGGACAACAGATGTGTACCACAATACCAGCTTTTTGAGAAGGGGACTCACGGACTTTTTACCTTTTTTGGCCTTCACCACAAATCCTCCTAATCTCAGCCTCCTCATAGCTAGGATTAAAGGTCTGGCCATTATAAATGGTTTATGGCTATTTTATTTTAAATATTTTTCCTATGAGAAAAATGTGAAAAACAAATGTATTACTCTTTGGAGGTTGGTAAAATAATAGTTGTCCTGGGATTAATGTCCTTAAGTAGTGGGGATGAGGTTAAAGTAGGAAATAAACACCCCTGAGTGGATATTTATTCCTACTCTATTCTTGGCCCTGTGCTAAACACAGGTGAAACAGATTTGTGCAGACATAGGTGAAGCAAATTTGTTTATGAACACAGAAATGCCTGTACACTTAGCATCTCAGTTAAATATATGCTCCCATTTGTACCATTCTCCTCCTCCCTCCCTCCCTCCCTCCCTCCCTCCCTTCCTTCCTTCCTTCCTTCCTTCCTTCCTTCCTTCCTTCCTTCCTTCCTTCCTTCCTTCCTTCCTTCCTTCTTTCCTTTCTTCCTTCCTTTGTCTCTGTCTGTCTGTCTGTCTGTCTGTCTGCCTCTCTCTCTTTGATATTAGTACTGGTGATTAAACTTAGGCTCTGGGTGCTGTCCCTGGGCTTTTTCACTCAGGTTCAGCCTTCATCACTTGAGCCACAGCTTCATTTGTTGGCTTTTTAGTGATCAATTGGAGATAAGAGTTTCATAGGCTTTCCTGCCTGAGCTGGCTTTGAAGGTGCATCCTCAAGATGTCAGTTTCCTGAGTAGCTAGGACGGAGGAGCTAGGAGGAGCTCCTGGCTCCTGGCTCCCATTTCTTCTTTGACAAATGTCATTAGAATCTATGTAATTCCACTAGCCAAGATTTTAAGATTGAAAAGAACATAAGCAACAGCAGATTCACTTTGCTTTCAAGTACAAAATCATGTGATACTACTGTCCTAATGCTTTCCCCACCCAAGCTCCACCCCTTTCCCTCTCCACCCCGCCCCCTCCAAATAAGAACCTGTGCTTGAGATAGGTTTGACCTGTGTCCAAATAGACAATCATACTGGTTGTAATGTATGCTGCCACCTCCTGGCATTTTTGGAAGAGTTGAAATCTGACGAGCAGAGTCGGCCCCGTTCTGATATTATTTGTAAACCACTTCCCAGACATGGCCCTTCATGCATTTGTTTTCCTTCGTGCAGTTTGAGGGGACAAAGAAAGCTCAAGTGGATGGCCCATTCACCTCACTGGGGATCCTGATTTGCTCTGTAAGAAGCAAGTGGGCTGGGACTTGATACCTATATGGAAAAGACAGATGAATGCTTTGATGAGTGTGGGCTTCTGGCTGTTGGCTCTGTGCATCCAAGCTGCAGTCAGCACAAGCCATTCAGGCCAGGCCAGCTCTTGGAAGCCTCTAGTTTCACGATGTCAAAATCTGGTGAAAATACTCTCGCCACATGATTATTCCACGTGCTTTAACTTTAACTGAAATGATCCACCAACATTTGGAAGAATGTAGTTGCCAGTAAATTATGCCACGTGTGTAATAATCGTCATAATTTTGGATTGGTGGCTTGGCTCAAGTGGTAGAATTCTTGTCTGGCAAAACAACACAGGGCGTGTGAGTGGGTTCTTTTGAATTGTGAGAGGGGAGAAATGTTTTGGTCTTTGTGCCTGTTGTTCTCTTGGGAAAGTAGTTAAAAGTAGATCAATCACATACTTATATACACATTGTGTATATATATATATATATGTATGTATAAATTAAAGATAAGAGTGTCATAGATTTTTCTGCCCTGGTTGGCTTCAATTGAGATCTTCAGATCTCAGTTTCCCAAGTACCGAAGATTACAGATGTGTGCTACTGGAGCCCAGCTCCACCACTTTCTGATTGAGCGTATAAAACATAAGTTTTTTCACATCTTTCTTTTCTAAGGGTTGTTCAAACTCAGAAACTATGTGAATTTCTACTCCTGCAACTCTGAATCAAGGATTAAAAAAAATTTTTTTTTTAACTAATGGAAACTCCTTTTCACAGCCATCTAATTAAAATAGAGCCAAGGGTTGCTTCAACAGTTTTCTCTTGTAAAGGATACTTGCGGGGTGTGTAGTCAGCTCTGATTTAAGGAAGAATTCCTGACACTCATTCTGATAGCTCCTGAAAGAAAAAGTATTTGAAAGTCAGTTAAAAGAAAACAACAACAACAAAAAATCTAAACAAACAAACAAAAAAACCAAGCAAGCAAACATCAGCAACAAAGAATGTTTTCCCTGAGGCCACGCTGTGCATTTAGGGAGGAGGCTGGGATCGTTTGCTGGTTAATTCAATTTTTATTTGCATTCACTTAACTGTTATCAACTCCATACCTGTTTGTTTGTTTGTTTGTTTGTTTTATTAAAAAAGGGCACTGGCTGTATGTAACTTGCTCAAAGTTACAAATCTTACTGAAAAGTCGGTAAGAATTTTTAGTCTAGAGAAGCACCTCCAAAGGTAAATTATGCTGAGTTTGGATGAGTAAGTTTATCTCAAGCAGCTATCTTCAGAGTCAGTTTTAGCTTCCAAAGTCACTTTTTCCAATACATGGGCTGCTGAGCGGAGCCAGCTTTCTGTTGGGCTGAGGACAGCCTTGGGGCTGGTGACAAGAGAAAGGAAAACACTCTGGTCTTCATTGGAAACATCACTATTTGTGGAAACTGTTTGCTAGAAGGTTGTAAAGGATAGTGGAGAAGCAGGGGACTTTGAATTCAAACAGATCCAGGCCAATGACGTCATGGGTCTCCATTAAGATAATGGGCTAGTTTAGAGCTGGAGTTCAATTAACAACCACCTCTACTTTCCCAGACTGACAACTCCTGAAGGACAAAGTCTTGAAGGTGTGTGTGTATTTGTCTGGCATAGAATAGGACCAATACCCAAGTAGCTATTCATGAATGCAGGTTATATATTTTTTACTATATTTATTTATTGGTTTATTGTTTCCTTTTCTTGTGACAATGTATTAGTGTGGTGAGGACTTGATATTTTCACAGGTTCATATTCCTCTATCTGCCATATTGCCTTTTAGGTATTCAGAGCTCACCACAGGTAAGTGAGTGAGTAAGCTAGTGTCTTGGTCCTTGTTCATAGTTCAGATACTCCATGTTTATATTTTCTCAATCCTCACAGTGCCCTTGAAATCCAACAGGATCTAATGCTGTTCCAGACAATGTTCTAGTTTCAAAGAACATTTATTTATAAACTGATCTGCTGCTTTTTAGCAACTATTGGATGCTTGAAACATACATTATTGTTATAACTTCCATTTGTAAATGAGGAAACTGAGGCACAAAAATGTTGGTCAAGGGGACACAATGGAGAATCCATCTAGATTTTTAACTTGGATGTCTGGTCTTCAATATCTGTATTCTTCATCCTTCTAACGGGGTTGCTTTTCCGTTTTCCTACTGGGTAGGTAAAACCATGAAGATGTAAATAGATTACCCACAATCACACTTTTGTGAATTGGCAAAGCAGGAAATAGGACTTGACACACTCATCCATATGCCAGGCTTCTTTCCATCATACCGTAATTCTAGACACCTCATGCTGACCCCAGAGACAGTGATTTCCAAGAAGAGACAATGCTGGTCTGCACTGCCAGAAAGGTCAAAGCGATTTGTCATCAGAGGCCTAGCAATACCAAAATAAAAGTCCTCCGCACTTCAGCACTGTTTGAGATACTCACCTCTCCTACTCTCTGTCACTCTGGGTAATGCATCCTAAGTATGCGAAAATGTTGGGAGAAGTCCAACAGAAGGAAAAAGAGAGATCAGAGCCGCTGATACACAGGAATGCTGTAGCAAATGAGGATGCTACAGTTTAGAAAGACAAGGACTGACCAGGAATATGAATTTTCCTGACATCTTAGAATGACAAATTTAGAACAAAACAAAACAGAAAAACCCATGGGCTGGGTGCAGTAGCTCAGGCCTGTAATCCTAACTACTCAGAAGGCTCACTGCCTTTCCCCCATAGGCTGTGGATTCTTTTGCTCCACTGGTTCACAGTGGCTCATGTTCTTACAAGGGAGTAGGCCTTTCTCCTTTTCCTCTCCACAAAGGACCAGCGCTGGAGGAAACCATTGGGCCCTTCTTTCTACCCCTGTTCCTGTTCAAAGGCAGAAGTCTTGTTATCTCGTGAGTCACGCTGAGTAGTGACAGGTGCGTAGAGTGCCTTGTTAAGCACAGGTGACGTCATCACTGGGGAATGTGGGAAGCCCCATCCTTTGTCATTCCTGCCTCTTGTTGATTTGTGGACCCGAGCTGTCCCTTGCCCTTTGTCCCCCTAGTAATTAGACCAGACCAAAGATTTCCTCTGGAAGGCCTACTTTAGCCTCTAAGCCTGATAATGGGTCAGTAAATCAAACTGCTCAGTTGCTCAGAGATCTTCATTTCAGGTCTCAGGCCCAAGGCGATTGCCCAATATGAATGACTAATGCCCTGTATTTCGGGATTATTTGAATTTTGCTCCATCCATACTTGGTTTTCCCACTAGAGCCTTATAACTATCAGATTTTGGAATACAAAGGAAAAGAGGCAGTGGTACATTAGTAAATTGACTTATAACAGTTGTTGATTGTTTTTGTAATGTAACTATTCTCTTAGGGTATCCTTCCAGCTTCCGGTGGTTTAACAACAGCCTGTTGATGGCATTCCTGAGTGTCTATCCTACGATTCTGCACTCTGTAGAAAGAAAGGAAGCCATTAAGCTTTGTTAGATTCAGAACAACTGCCCTCCCCAACTTATTTCCACACTCCTGGGGGAAATCCTGAGTTTGTCTGTCAATGCTTCTTTCTCTAGTTTAATCAACTTGGACCAGGAATCCCTAACTACATGGTAGAAATTGTTGGGAGTCTGTTGCATTAGATCTAGAAGCAAATTTGGGGTTCAATGTGTACTAGAAACAATATCCTGGTCTAAGCTTGGGTTTTCCCACAGTAAAGCTTGGAACAAAGACTGGAAGTTTCTTTGAAATACGAATGTCAAGTACAGAACCAGTATGGAAGTGTGCATTATTAAGCTCTATAAACCTGTTACCCTTTTGTTAATATTGAATAACCAAAGGTGATCTCCTCTTGATTGGTGGCTTGGCTGGGTGATATGAGTGACTGTCTAGAAGCACAAGGCCCTGAGTTCAAGTCCCAGTACTACCTCTCCCCCCATATGGCAATCTCCCCACACAATACATAGTTGGCAATGAGCTGAGTATTGTCCATGGCCTTTCGTGGAGCAGCTGACGGTGGAGAGAAGAGAGGACACATCGACTCTACTGGCCTGATTCCCCAGCATTGAGAGAGAGGTGCTCTGTACCACCCCTCCTCTGGTTCTAGTTGTGTGAACCCATTTCCTATTGTATAAGCTGACCCTTGCTTTGTAACTAGGCAATCTAAAATTTCTAACTGCTGCATAGCCACTCTCTCCAGGCTTACTCTGCCTACAGGTGGTTAAGAGTCTTTGCCAGGAGGTTGTCACCTCCTGGGTGCATGTATCTTACTCAAGTTGTGTCTCTAACACTGGAGGGGTGAGGAGGAGGAGGAGGATAAAAGCAGACTAAGCTGGGCATCAGTGGCTCACACCTGTAATCCTAGCACTCAGGAGGCTGAGATCTAAGGAGCTCTGAAGCCAGACTGGATAGAAAGAGACTCTCATCTCCAGTTAATCACTACAAAGCCAGATGGGGAGCTGTAGCTCAAGTGGTAGAGAGCTAGCCTTGAGCCACAAAGCTAAAAGGACAGTGCCCAGGCCCTGAGTTTAAGACTCCCTCCCTCCTTCCCTTCCTGCATCTCCCTCTCCCTTTCCCCCTCTCCTCCCTCCCCCCCCTCTCTCTCACACACACACACACACACACACACACACACATACACACACACACACACACACACACACAGAGTCTTCTTGCAACCCTTTATATTAGTTAGGAAAATGATTAAAATGTAAAAACGAACCCCACAGAGTCTCCTGCTATGATTCTTCTGTATCAACTTGATGTCAGAACATTTTGAATGACTCTGGTTAAAACATATTTCAACTCCTTTAGAATCAGCAATTGTTGTGTTTTCGTCTCAGAGTAGGACTTGAACTCAGAGCCTGAGCTGTCGTTTGCCGTTTGCTCTCATAGCTGGTGTTTGACCACTTGGCCCACACCTTCAGTTCCTGTAATTAGCAAGACTTGATTGCAAGATCGGGTAAGTATCCAATCAAGATGAGAAAACAACTTGAAAACCTAAAATTTATTGAGAATCTTCTTAGCTCTTGTTTTCTCCCCATTTTGTCCTCACCTTTCCTCTTGGCTCTCTCTGATCCTTTGCTTCTCTGTCTCTTTGTTTCCTTTTTATCCCCCCACTTTTTGGGGGGAAGATGATTTCAGCCTGGAATAAACATTCTTGCGAAACTGAGTGGGAATTTTGCCAGGCATTGTGTGTATACCTCAGCTGTTTTTTTTTTTTTTTAAATAATTGTACCATGTGACATGTCAATTATTATAATTAGTACTGAGGAGAGAATCTAAGATGTTTCATCAGAATAGGATTTCTTCCACTGGCGGTAGCTTTTATTTCCTGATATGCTGATTAAGCAGATAGATGTCACTTGACATTTTGTAGAGGTGAGCAATATAATTGTTATAATTGCTTTTCCAGAACTCACCAAAGTCATAAACATTTGCTGATGGTAAAAACAAAACAAAAAAAAAACAAAAAATAAAAAACTTTAGAATTTGTATCTTGGGAAGCTTAAAGTATTCAAATTATCCAAAGCAAACTTCTTTCATCAAGGATGGGCATTCTCTGGGAAGACCTCCCCTGCCTACCCCTTACTCCCCTCTCCCCCCCCCACCTCGTTCCAATCTGAGGAGGTGTGCTAAAGCAGGTCTAAAGCAGGGCCCTGGCTCACACCTATAATGCTAGTTATTCAGGAGGCTGAGATTGGAGGATCTCAGTTTGAAGCCAGCCTGAGCAAGAAGATGCATCACAGTTAAACTCTACCAAAGAGCCAAAAGTAGAGGTCTGGTTCTAGTGACAGCCTTGAATGGAAAAAAAAAAAACAAAAACCAAAAAAACCCCCAAAAACCTGAGTGACCAAGATCTGGGTTCAAGATCCAGTACAGGTGTGCAGACACACAAAACATGTTTTGCAATTTTGCCTTGAAACTTTGCAGGCTTACTTTGTCACTTGGGACTTCTAGTCTATGTCTAGGATTTGTGCATTGCTTGTGTGCTAATTCTAAGATCTGAAGAGAACCACAAAACAAAAACAACAACAACAACAACCCCCAAACCAAGAAGAGTCACTTTGTGGAAATTGTATTGAGAACACACATTCATCAATGTGCAGAAGGCTTTTCAGGGTGGCAGAGTGGGGGGAGCAGAAGCTTTATTTCCTCTTTTCACAGCTGGTTTCGTCATCGTCATTATGGGGTGAACAACTGAAGATTAGAAGCAAGTGCTCTTCGGAAAAGGAAACTGCTTTGATATTATTGCGGTTACCAGGGAAATGTTCTATAACAGAAGAGACGTTTGCATTGTGTTGCTGAGTGTTGTCTGTGTGAGGAGAGGTAGCTGGTCATGTTTAGGGGAGGGCAGGCAATTCTTAGGGAGACTGAACAGTTACGCCCGTATGTGTGGATAAAGATTGTCTCCCTTAGGTCTTTCATCCTTGACGTCGATTGTTCTGGAAAGCAGAGATTCTCAGCTGGGAACTGACAAGCCATTGGTTAGATTAAGACCTTTGGGGGTATTAACATCAGTTGTAAAGTTTATTTCCAATATACTGTCCTGTGGGTCCCATTGTTGCAATGGGTCATCTTGTGTCCTTGTTTCAGTGTTTTGTCATTCCCCTTCCCTTCCCCAGATTAGACATATGTATATACAAGATGCAGGATACAAAAATCAAGTACAGTCACAACAGGGGATATACCATAGGGGCAAAAACATACAAAGGAAACAACAACAAAAAAATCACATGGTACATTTAAAACAATAATAATAAAGAAAAACCTCTTGTGTCCAAATCTTGGGGTTCATTTTACTTAGCATCATCTTATATGGTCATATGTACATCGCTTTTGAGCTCTTCAGCTCATCGGATAAGATTATCCTATATATATAGATAGGTAGATATAGATAATATATAGATTATCTATATCTATCTATCTATCTATCTATACTAATTATTGCAAATAAGGGAAACCTTGGGACCTAGATTTCTTTGGAACTAGCTTACCTCACTTATTATGTTTTTTCTAAGTCTTTTGATTTCCTAACAAATGAGGTGGTATTGTTCTTTCTGATGGAGGCATAGACTCCATCTATCTATCTATCTATATCACATTTTCTTTATCCACTCATCTACTGAGGGGCATCTGGGTTGGTTCCATACCTTAGCTATGGTGAGTAATGCTGCAATGAACATAGTTGTGCTGGTAGCTTTAGTATAGCCTTGTTTGTGTCTTGCACCCTCATTTAGCTTTTTTTTCCCCCTCGAAGCTGGAGCTCTACCGCCTGAACTATGCCTCCTCTTATGGGTTTTGCTGCTTAATTATGGATAGGAATTTTATAGATTTGTTTGCCTGGGTTGGCTTTGGCACCTCCATCCTCAGCTTCCTAAGTAGCTAGGATGATAGGTGTGAGCCACCAGTACTGCACTACATTTAGTATTGATAGAATATCATCATTTAAAAAAATTGCCATTTTAGCCTGACTTTTAGCCTCCATTCTTTTTTTTATATTCTTTTTTTTTTTATTGTGAAAATACTGTACAGAGGGGTTACAATTACATGGGCAAGATAATGAGTACATTTCTTATCAAGCATTGTAGCCTCCTCCTTTGTTTCCCCTTCCCATCCTCCCCCCCCAGTCCTCCTCCCCCCCACCAAAGTTGTAAAGTTCGTTTTCTACATAACGTCTTGTACATCTCATTGTTGCAATGGGTCCACTTGTATCCCTATTTAAACCATTTGTTTTTCCCCTTCCCCTCTACAAATTATACCAACATCAAATACAGTGAAAGCAGGACTTATACCATGGGGGAGGGACATACAAAGCAACAAAGAAATAATCTTACAAATGTGTTAGAAACAATCGCATGAAAGAAAAAAAAATTTGAATACATATCTTAGGGTTCATTTCCCTAACATTAGCCTCCATTCTTTAGCATGGGCCGGAAGCTCAGCGCCATTAAAGGGTCAGGCTGTGCTCTTTGCTTTGTCTGAGAAACCTGGGCCCTACACATCCAGGGAGATGGAGGAGTGCCCAGTTGTCCCTGGGTTGATATCACTGTTGTTCTTCATTACCCAGGATGAGCAAAGCTTTCTCATGTCTTCTCTTTTAAATGCAGATTTAGGGATTTCTGCTGAGCTCGACCAGGCCTAACAACAAGGGTGCGGCTTCCATGCGGTGTTCCGTTTACAGTACTACCTTGAATTACCACTCAAGTTAGACAGTCATAGGCAGACATGTTGTCTATAGAGACCTTGGCTATTGTGAATAGTGCTATGGTACACATCCCTGCACACAGGTCTCTAAGAACTGATTTCATTTTGGATATTTGCCCAGAAGTAGGATTGCTGGTCATAGGGTCCTGTTTTTTTTTTTTTTTTTTTATTTCTTTTTCTTTTTAAATTTTGAACTCAGGGCCTCATGCTTACTTAGTAAGCACTCTATTAAAAATCATGTTTCCTAGCTCTATGTAAATGTTTATTGCTATGTCTTTAATCTATTTAGAATTTTTAAAACCTACTTTAATCTATTTAGAGTTTTAAAAAAAAGGTGTTTTTTTTTTTTTGACAGTACTGGGAACTCATTGCCTGGTAAGTGCTTGGTATTCTACTACTTAATCCATATGTACAGCCCTTTTGGCTTTGGGTTTTTTTGTTTGTTTGTTTTTGTTTTTTTTTTTTGAGGAGGGGGTGGGTTTTTAGGGTTTTTTCCAAGGCTGGCCTCAGTTGGTGGTCCTCCTACCTTTGCCTCCTAAGTAGCTAGATTTTCAGGTGGGTACATCATATCCATCCCTTAATTGTTATTTTTTTAATGTAGTAAGAGGATAAGAAATCGAATTCCATTCCTCTGCTATACCTAGCTAGTTTTCCCAGAACTGTTGATTTAATTTTCTCCTGGTGAGTGATCAGAATCCAACAAAATAGTTGACCATTCATCTTGTTGTAGCTAGTGTAACTTTGTTTTTGGGGAGCTCTCTTTGGCTATTCTTTTCTATTCACTCAAGTCTCTTAGATGAGCTAGCCTGGCCGTAGCTCTACTTGGTTGCAGGAAAGGGAGGGTCTTTGTGTAAAAATAGAATGTTGAAGATAAGCAATCATTCCTTTAGTCCTTGTCTGGTGTCAGAAGTGGTAACCCTGAGGGAAATTAATCTGTCAACTACAGATGGATCCTTCTATGTTGGCCAATTTTTCTTAGAATCCTTGGACAATTTTAAAAAGTCTGGATTTGATTAGCGCTACAGAGGAGACAAAGTTTTATTAAAATAAAACAACTCGTGATTTGGATATCTGTGCATTGTGTAATACTGATTGAATCGAAGAAAGCTTATTAAACTGTACATCTTGAATTTGAACTTCAAGGTAGAATATGGAGTGTTTCTTTCTGATGAACAGGACAAATAAGGAGAAAGCCTCAGTATCAGAAGGATAGAAGGAAATGGATGATAATCATACCTAATCTCTCTGTACTTTTTTAAAAAAATATTTGAAGACCACATGCAAACGAACCTAAGATAACTAGTTGCAAATAGTTCTCATTTTTTCTGCCTCTAAGTCGAAATAACATTTTGTTCATTAGCAAGTATTTGTATACAGTCAGTACAGCTGGATTTTATTATACGAGACACAGGACTTTCACAGAGAAAATTTATGAGATGAATTGCCTAAGTTGGGTCATGTTAATAAAGGAAACTTGATTATTAAGAACAAAGTAATGATTAAAGGTATGAAAAATGAGTCTTTTTATATGATTAATCTATGTTGAAAAATGTTCTCTAGATTGAGTACTTTTTTCTATTTCATTTAAAATTATTACTATTACTATTATTATTATTAGCCAGTCCTGGGGCTCTAACTCTGGGCCTGGGCACTGTCCCTGGACTCCTTTTTGTTCAAGGCTAGCACTCTACCACTTGAGCCACAGCACCACTTCTGACTTTTTCTATGATTACTTGGAGATAAGAGTCATATAGAGTTTCTTGCCTGGGCTGGCTTTGAACCACAATCTTCAGATTCAGCCTTCTGAGTAGCTAGGATTACAGGTGTGAGCCACCAGCACTTGGCTTTAATAATTATTTTATCTTATTTTATGTTTTCACAGCTGTGGAGCTTGAACTCAGGGCCTGGGCGCTGTCTCTGAGCTCTTTTGCTCAAGGCTAGAGCTCTACCACTTGAAGCCACACTGCCACTTCCAGTTTTCTGGTGGTTAATTGGAGAGGAGGGGGTCTCATAGACTTTCCTGGCGGGCCTGGCTTTGAACTGTGATCCTTGGTTCTCAGCCTCCTGAGTAGCTAAGATTACAGGTGTGAGCCACCTGTGCCCAGCTAGATCAGTTTTTTTTTCACCATGTTTTACTTCTTGTTAGTTTTTAAATGGTTGAATGACCTTGACTGTGAATATAGTTTCCATATGGAGCAAGATGATCAAACTTTTAAAAGAAATCTACTGCCACCTAGTGTCTAATTCCTAGAATAATTTAATTAGTGTATTTTGAAGTAGTTACAAGACTGACAGGACCACTTGGTGGCAGTATTCTAAAGGCTTTCCTCCGTATTTGTGGTGAAGCTGCTTTCTTTTGAGTTGTAGAAGTGTGTTAAACGTTCCAAACACATTGTTTTCCTTTTTCAGGTTAATATATGTTTTATCAAAGGATAGTAAAAACAGAACAGTTTCTGAGAAACTTGATATACTTTTGGATCTGTTGTTTAAACCCTCCAAAATCATGACAAATTCCAATGCCTTCAGGTTTAACTCCTGGCCTTTGAAGTTTTAAAATGGTTAATAATTTAGACTACGTTGTCTCTTCCTTATACCCTTTCCCCCCTCCATCCATATATCCGTAAACAAAACCAATCTCAAAATGGAAAAAAATGTTCAAAGTATAACTTTTTATGTTTTACAAAGCCAGGGCATAATTATCAGGTACAAAAAATGACTTTCCCACAGAGTCCAAAAGAAGAAAGGAAAACAACTCAGATAAAACTGGTTTACAACAGGGTCCTATTGCTTTAGAAAATGATGGGGAGGGGGGTGGGGGAAAAGGGAGGGGAGCAAGAGGTAACTTCTGTTTTATACAGCAAGTCTAGTGGGAGAAATTTACCTCTTAGCAGAAACATTTGCCTGAGACATTGATTCATTACAGAGGAATTCACAGCTTGACTCTAAAAAGCAAAGGATGCTACACAGGGACAATTGTGTAATTTCATTCTGTGGTACACTCCAGGTTTCATTTTGATTATTTCACTGT
Source organism: Dipodomys spectabilis (assembly GCF_019054845.1). Taxonomy (NCBI): domain Eukaryota; kingdom Metazoa; phylum Chordata; class Mammalia; order Rodentia; family Heteromyidae; genus Dipodomys; species Dipodomys spectabilis. Next base: position 6,078,808 of record NW_024870974.1, read on the forward strand.
AAAATGGTGCTAGAAACAGTAGGAAAAGAAATTGATTTCATTTACCCTAATAAGAGAATTCTGAAATGGCTCACCTCAACTGATTAGTGTTCTGCAAAAAGAGAAAGAGAAAATGAATCAAATTTGTCAACATAACAGCTGGCCAGAGAAACATTGTACACTAAGCACTTCAGAACATCAAATGAAATTTTGGTAGCTAATACCACATAATATATATTATCTACAGCTCTACCCCATCTTCTGAACATAACGTATCCATTTACAATGGCTACTGATATAGTTTTGTTGAAGATGTAATCACAGCAAGTCCATATAAATACTAATAAGAGTAACTCATGAAGACTAATTGTCAAAATACATTTTTGATATGTGATGGTGTTAGTACTTGCCAATATTTGAAGGCTTCCCCAAAATTAAATTCTCATAGTTTAGGGCAGGGCAATGGAAATTTATGAAGTTTTGCATTTATTCTAAATCTTCATTGTCCTTTTCAACATTGACTTTGTGTGTATGTGCATGTGTGTGTGTGTGTGTATGTGTGTGTGTGTGTGTGTGCGCATGCACACGCACATGCACATGAATGTGCTGGTCCTGGGTTTGAACTCAGGGCCTTAGCCTGGTCCTGAAATTTTTTGTTCAAGGCTAGTTCTCTACCCCATCTTCACTTCTGGCTTGTTGTTGGTTGAGATAAGAGTCTGATGGACTTTTCTTCCTGGGCTAGTTTTGAACAGTGATCCTCAGATCTCAGCCTCCTGAGTAGCTAGGATTATAGCTAGGATTGAAGACACTAGCTGCCAATTTCTTTACCCAGTTTTAAATCCTACAGAATTTAAATCCCAATACAATTTCACAGTAGATGCTAAGCATGCTATTGCTTGGTGTTTTGTAACAGTACCCTATATATAAATATCTTTTGCTGACACTGCCCATGTAATTGTAACCCCTCTGTACAGTATTTTCACAATAAAAAAATATCTTTTGCTGACAGAGCACTTCATAGGTTAGAGCAAAACAAGATTAGAAAGCCTCTATAATCTCAGCCTTATCTACCTCTTGGCAACTAACCCAGACTGACCCTTTCCATAAGACGGATAGATATGGCCCTTGGTCACTTTACATGTCTGGATTGACCCCTAGATAAAAATGTTAACAACATTTAGTCTTTCTTAAACATTACTTCTTGTACCTTGGCTTTTGATAAAAGTCAGGAAGTGAGTGAGATATTTTATTATCTGTCAGCTGCTTTGGTTCAAGTATTTGGATTATTATTTAAGTATATGTTTTTTTTCTTCTTTTATTTTTTATTTTATTTATTTAGGATTTTTTTTAGTATATGTTTTTTTTAAAGTCACATACTTCACACAGAATATCCTTTAAATATCAACAGAAGAAAGTTAGTATCCCTTATGCAAATGAAGGTAGCCAGCCTAGACTTTGTCTTGACACAAAGTCTATTTCTGTCTCGGCGTAGCGGCATTCTGGGGGAGCCTATAGAAGGTTTATAGATTTTTCTCAGAAAACAATTCTGGGTCTGCTCCAGAATAAGGACAAATCAATCATCAGGGTTCCAAAGTTCGGTGCTTAAGCTTGGAAAATTTCAAAGCAGAAGTATGCACAGGAAAAAAAAAATCTCAGAAATCCATTTCTGTATTTGAGATTCTTAGCAAGCCCTCTGGGGAAAATTACTCGTGAAATAAACCCCTGATTAGTAAAGATGCTGGGCATACTATTTAGAGTTGTTAGCTATAAACTGATTAAACTGGGGAAGATATAAGCTAAAAATGTGAAGTTGTGTTTAGGGAGAGTTGTCATTATCCTTTTGATTGGTTATGTGGTAGCAAAATTATAGGATGAGTCCAGTACAGTTGTAGAATATTTCTTTTCTATGTTCCACAAGGTGAATTATAATGGAGTTTAAAAACTGAGACTGCTTTCTTTCAGCTTCTGATAATCTCAGTGCTGCTGATTGTGTATTTCTTCACAAATTATTAACAGCTAGGAATATATTAGAATTTTATACACAACTATCCAAGAAAGCTGGATATTACAATATGTATTCTGAGCTGGTTGCCAGGGCGCATGCCTGTAAACCCAGATACTCAGGAGGTTGAAATCTGAGGATCGCAGTTCAGAGCCAGCTCAGACAGACAAATCCAAGAGACTCTTACCTCCATTAGCTAGCAAAAATGGAATGGCTTAAGTGGTAGAGCACCAACTGTGAGCCAACATGAGCAAGAGTAAGGGAACCTGTGTTCAAGCCCTAGTATTCACACAAAAACAAAAATACTCAAGCACTTAGACCTTTTTTAAGTTTGTGTCAGTATTCCTTCAAATGTGTGCATGCATATGTGTTTTGGTTGCTGATGTGACACAGGCCATACCTATAGTCCTAAATACTTAGTAGGTGAAGATTGTGAGGATTGAAGTTGTAGGCTAATCCAGGAAAAAGTTTACACAACTTCATCTTCACAGAACAAAGCTGGGCATGGTTTCTGAACCTGCCTTACTACCTACAGCAGAAAGTAGAAACAGGAAGATCAAGGTTCAAGTCTGACTGGAGAAAAAAAAATGTCAGATCCTATGTCAAGAAGCACCAGACCCAAAAAGTCTGGAGCATGGCTCAAGTGGTAGAGTGTCTGTGTTGTAAGGTCATAGCCCTGAGTTCAAACCCCAGTAGAGCCAAATAAAACCAAAATCCAAACCCAAGACAAATCAGACAACCCCCCAAAACTTTGAGATCTTAACATTTACTCTAGGTTACAGTTCATTTGTTTCTAGAACATGTCACCAGACTGGTGCCATGATTTCTCTTCAGATCCTATTCCATGCTGCCCGAGTATCAGAACTACATTGAACAGTCCCTACAATTTCCAGGTTGTTTCTATTCAGGGGAAACACAAAACAAGTTGGAACTCAGCTCTTCTCACTTCCATTTTTGTACTAGTTTGTCTGGGTGTGCTATCACACACTACCAGAGGATGGATGGCGTATAAAAAACAGGACTTTATTTCAGCACCAAGACATAGGTGCTGGCAGATTCAGGTGTGGCTAGAGCCTGCTCTGTGATTCACAAGACCAACCCCTCCTCCTTTTTTTTTTTTATAGCTAAGGAGGTTGAACAATTATTCATGCATTTATTGATAATTTGTACTCCTTTAAACTTTTTTATTGTTATAAAGCTCTTATTCTATTGTTTAGTTATCAATTCTTGTTTAATTGTTGATGTTATTGTTTATTTATAAAGGTTTGATTTTATTATTAGAGGGAGAGGTTACAATGGCCTAAGTCAGGTGAAGAGTCCATTTGTTTTTGATAACTTGCAACTCCCACCCTGCTATTTTCCTGTGTGGTGGAAGGCCTGAGAAAGTTCTCTGAGTTCTTTTTACCTGCTCACAGTACTATGAGGCTTTTATAAACTGTGTGAATAAACATATGAGCGAGGCCTATGGGACCTCATCATTTATTGAAGGCCTTCCCATTAAGACTGCAGGAGCTTCGATTTTAACATATGAATTGGATTAGGGTGCATCCCATAGCATTTCATAAGGTGAGTGTGTGTGTGTGTGTGTGTGTGTGTGTGTGTGTGCTGGTACTGGGACTTAAACTCAGGAGCTCATGTTTTCACTTGGCTTTTTTCTCTTACCGCTCTGCTCTCCTTCTAGCTTTTTGGTGGTTAATTGGAGATAAGTGTCTCACAGACTTTCCTGTGTAGGCTGACTTTGAACCTTGATCCTCAGATCTCAGCCACTGGTCCTCAGCAGGCTTTGACTCTTGACAGGAGGAAGATTAAAGAATTTATCATACTTTTATGAAAATATTCATGTGAAATAGTTTATCTGAGTGGCTTACATTTTGTATGGAAACAGAATGCTGAAAAATGGAATTATTAATGGTGTCGATTCGTCTTTTTATACTGTGGCTGATTGTATTCTGAGTTGAACCCGGCTAGACCATTCGCTTAGAAAGTCAGCAAGCCATAAATGTCAGAAAGGCCCTGATGAAGTAGTGGAAAGAATTTCTATGAGGTTCTTCACTCAGCTAGAGCTCTTCCGCAGCTCTTTTAAAAAATAAGGACTTTACGGAGGCCAGGTAGAGTCTCCAACTGTGTCATCAAGTTCAGAGTCATTTCACTAAAACTAAAGCCAAGAAAAGCTAGCTGAAGCTTCCCAGTGCTCAGGTGTGGTTTGGACTTCCACGATTACACTTACTGTGTGGATGTGATAGGCTTTCTACCTGCAGTCTGCCCTCCTTTGGTTCAATGTGAAGCTCAGCCCTTTCAAGAACATTGATTATACATGAGTTTTCTTTTGCTTTTCTGGCTTCTTCTTTTTTTTTTTTTTTTTTTTCTTTTTTGTGGTGGAGGAACTAGGGCCTTATCCTTTTCACTCAAGGCTACCCCCCTTTTTAGAACCACAGATCCATTTTTAGCTGTTTTTTTTTGGGGGGGGTAGTTAATTGGAGATAAGAGTCTCAAAGCCTTTTCTTGCCCAAGCTGACTTTAAACCTGGATCACCAGATCTCAGAATTCTCAGTAGGATTACAGATATGAACCACCAGTGCTCAGCCTTCTCCCTTCCCTTCCCCCCCTCCCTCCATCTTTCCCTTCTTCCTTCCCTCTCCCTGTTTCCTTTTCCTTCCTTCCTTCCATCTGTCCCTCCTTCCCTCCCTGTCTCCTCTCCTTCCTTCCTTCCCTCCTTCCCTTATTCCCTCCTTCCCTTCTTCCCTCCCTCCCTCCTCCTTCTCTTCCTTCCTTCCTTCCTTCCTGCCTTCCTGCCTGCCTGCCTGCCTTCCTTCCATCTCTCCTCTCCTTCCCTCCCTCCCTCCCTCCCTTCCTTCCTTCCTTCCTTCCTTCCTTCCTTCCTTCCTTCCTTCTCACATGGTCTTCCCTCTGCATCCCTGTGCTGGGATCACTCACCCTGTGCTGGCTACACTCATTTAAGGTTTTTCAATACAAGGAGATGTTGATAGTAAAAGATGGTAACATGGTGGCTATGAAGTCATTTGTTTAGAATACAGAGCTGAATGAAATAAGGTGGTTTGCTTCAACAACACAAGCTACTACTTGTATAGGACTAATGAGATCATAGAGGAAGATCTACCATTCCTGGGTTCAGCCTAGAGTAGCATCAGGAGCTACTTCCTCTCTGTCCTCACCTGAGTCTTGGAACCTTATCTCCTATCTGGCTTTCCCAGGTGTCTCTTTGTTCAAACTCCATTAGTTTTCTTTGCCTGGATTGTGTTTGTTTATTTTGTGTAACAACTGGAATTTCCTTTTTTTGTCAGTCCTGGGGTTTGAATGCAAGTTTTGGGAGCTGTCCCTGAGTTTTTTTCCCCTCAAGGCTAGCGGTCTACCACTTTCAGCCTCAGGGCCACTTCTGGTTTTCTGGTGATTAATTGACATTAAAGTCTCAAGGACTTTTTTGCCCTGGCTGGCTCAGAATTGTGATCTTCAGATCTCAGGCTCCTGAGTAGCTAGAAGTACAGGCATGAGACAGTGCCCAGCTATGACTGGAATTTTCTTCCTCTTTCCCTAACGTTCTTTCTCTTTTTAATATCCTGCCTTGATTTGTTTTCTTCTTTCTATGGAAAAAAAATCAGAGAGCACTCTACCATTCAAGTATGGTAGTGCATGCCTGTAATCTTAGCACTTGGAATGCTGGGGTGGAGGACAGAGATTTTAAGGGCAGTCTGGATTATGCAGTGAGACATTGTCATTCTCTGTCTGTCTGTCTGTCTGTCTGTCTGCCTGTCTGTCTCTACCTATCTACTTACCTTTTATCTCTATCTAATATTCACACATACACACATACTGAATATAGGTTATAGACAGATTAAAGTTCAGATGCTCAGTACAGTTCAATGTAGCTCTTGTTAATGCCAAGAAATGTGTGTATTTAAAATTTGAGGAAATTATGGACGTCTTTCTCTTTTGCTTAAGCAAAAGTAAGAGTTTTACAGGCTGAAGGTAGAGCAGGAGAATGAGACAATAAAGACAACACGTGCAGAAAACAGGAGAGTCTAGGCAAAAAAAGAAATCTAGTTAAGCGTGTGGTAGACGTAGCAGTGAAGGCCAAGATAGACTTGGATTACATTGGGAAGGGCGGTGCATAGCCCTTCCTTCTGATTGTTTGGACTTGACCTTGTAGGTAAGGGAGAGTCAGTGAGACATTGTAAGCAGGATTGTGACAAAATTAGATTAGTTGATCTTTATTAGGAAAACACTGGAGGAAAACTGAGGGAGTTGGGTAAAGACAAGAAGAGAAGGTCTCAGTAAAGCTCATTAGCTGGTATTAAAATTACTGAGTGAAGGTGGAAGGATTAGTAGGAGTAGAAGTTAATTATCTATCTATCTATCTATCTATCTATCTATCTATCTATCTATCTATCTATCAATCTTTAATTTAGTACCAGTCTTGGAGCTTCAACCTAGGGCCTGGGCACTGTCCCTGAACTATTTTGCTCAAGGCTGGTGCTCTACCATTTGAGCCACAGCTCCATTTATGGCTTTTTGGTGGTTAATTGGAGATAAGAGTGTGGTGGGATTTTCCTGCTGGAGCTGGTTTTGAGCTGTGATCCTCAGATCTCAGCCTCTTGAGTAGGTAGGATTATAGGCATGAGCCACTGGTGCCCAGCTCGCATATACTGTATTTTGAAGCTGATGTGAAGAACACTTGGCAACTCATTAATATGGAAGAGTTGGGGTAAGGTAGGGTCATGAATCTAAGATAGGAAAGACAGAAGGAGAGGTATCTTATAAAAATAAGAAGATAATGGATGGAGTATTGACCCTTGGGGAGCAATAGGAGGTAGTTGGAAATATCCTTCGGAAATTGTGGACAGCTATCTTTTGAAGGGGAAAATGGATAGACTATTCAACAAATGTTCAGGAAATGAACAGAAAAAGATCATTGTAGAGGAGAAAGTCACAAACCCTTAGGCGAGATGAGTCTCCTGGGAGGAAGGAATGCCAAGGCCTGGATGTCACTTCGTTGTTGCTCTGAGTGCTTGGGTCATATTTTGGCACATGTGAGGACAGAGGTGTTTGCTTCCTGGTTGGGAAGTTACCACTACCATTGATGTCCCTTGAGGTGATATCTTGTGAAGTCTCTGGCCCTCCCTCCTGGCTTCTTTCAAGAATCAGAATAAAGTTAAAACACTCCTTAGGTTAGTCTTAGTCCTAAGAATGGGAGGAATGTTGCTGGACCACTCATTTGAAGTTAAAAAAACCTGTCACTATAATCTTGGCATCTTCGGAGAGATAATAGCATGTTAGCGCTACCTTAAACCAGTCTTTCCATTTTTGTTCATGAGTTTCATTTACCCAGCGGGTTTATCTGATCAAACACAACTTTTTTTTTTTTTTTTTTTTTTTGCTTTCTGACACAAAGCTCTATTGTGTTAGGGATGCTTTTGAATAGATACAGTCTGCATTCCCATACTAGAAAACAGGTTGCTGTAAAGAAGAAAGGTTTATGTTTCAATGTCATTTGGTTCCACAGTTGGTTTAGCTTATTTATTCATTTAATCCATTACAGGAGGTCTGCTCATTGCCAGAATTTGTGGTTGAGGATAACAAGTTTAATTTGTTCAGTCCTTTGGTACCAACCCAAAGGGTGTCAGTTTCGATGCTAAATGGTACCGGCTGTGATGGAGATAGGTAAGGGTGATGTTGGCTGTGTGCACTGGAAGGCTTAATATCTAAATACTGGTTTATCCAGCTGGATGACAGCAGTGATTGTGGATTAGAAGAGAACACAGTGTCCAGTGATCTGGAAACTATGATAAATGAGAAGGAAGTCAGCCTGAAACCCTAAGCAACTGAACGCATCATCTGCCTTAGGAAGGCCAATGGTGGGAAACAGCTTAAAATAGCCCCAAAATTCACCCCAAGATTTACAGATTTAGACACTTCCTTAAAAGCATTTTCAAAACAATTTCTTCTAAGTGATGAAATCTGTGTGGTGACTCCTTACTTTTCTAAATTTTAAAATTAAGTGTTAATCAGCAATGTAATTGCAACCTTTCCTGTTTGGCTTATAAATGAAAGTACTCCATTATATGCATTTAACTAGTCTTTGTTTTAGATTATAATCTCTGTTGTGAAATACAGTTGTGATCACATCACATCTGCTAGATTGTCCACACTCAACTATCTGGGCACACTTCATACTTTTCTTACTTGATTATAGGTACCTTGAGGCCAGGAAATGCTAGCTTTCCATCCATCCATCTATCCATCCATCCATCCATCCATCCATCCATATGGAGCTGTGGCTTAAATGGTAGAGTGCTAGCTTTGATCAAAAAACAATCAAATCTCAGTGACAGTGCCTAGGTCCCGAATTCAAGCCCAAGGACCTGCACACACAGAAAACACTCAATTTATGAGAAAGTTCTTTTTCCTTTGTACCTTCAAAAGGAATCATTTATTTTCCCATCTTAGAGTTTTTCATTTCTGATTGTGTTTCCCATAATAGATTTTTATACCTTTGAAAGCCACAATCTGGTTTATGCTCAGATTTTTCACCTGTGATTATTGCTTTGTAAGCATAGCACAAGATGACTGATGTCCAGCTTAGCCCAAAGCAGGACCAGGGATTAAAATGAGCAACAAGTTGGGACTGTGTCCCTAAGTTTTCTGACCCAGACTGTGAAATAACAAGGCAAGCACAAGTCTATGGCTGACAACTGGGAAGAATTGGAATTTTTCAAGAAAATGAATTTTTGTTTTTTGGCCATTGGACTGAATAAAATAAATGAACCATCCACGGTTAGTTTCAGATTTCCAGGTCTCTGAGGAACTTGAAAAGGGTGAAGAAATTAAGCAATCGTGGATGATGCACATGCCAAATAAACTAAGCAATTTGAGGTTTGCCCAAGTTCTGAATATGGTCCAGCCGTTTTCAGTAAACATTTATTACATTTCTCAATACTGGGATGACTGGAAAAAGAAAAGAACAAGGAAGAGGAAATATCTACGAAGAGAGAACCAATTTATGAAAGGACAGAAAATGTTTCTGCCAGAAGACCTTCATGAAATGTTTTGTAGGTGTTTGTTCTTGTATTCCTGTGAATTTTATTTTTCCTATAGGTAGTCATTCTACTTACTCACATATAGTCATTGATTTGAAATAAGCAATAGAGAGTTTATTTAATGTGTAGCCAAGAGTGAAGCCTGAAAGTAGTGACTAGGTTACAAGCTGTGTAGTCTCAGAAGAGAGGAAAATGAATGAGCATACTGAGAAGCAGAGGCAGACAGGATTTTCCCTGGGCAAGGCATATCCTGTCTTTAACCAACATTTTTGAAAAGTCTTACTTGAAGAAACACAATAAAAAAATACATATATGAGCTGGATGCTAATGGCTCATACCTATAATCCTAGCTACTCAGGAGGCTAAGATCTAAGGATCGTGGTTCAAAGCCAGCCTAGGCTGCAAAGTCTGTGAGATTCTTATCTCCAATTAATCACCGAGGAATTGGAAGTGAAGCTGTGGCTCAAGTGGTAGAGATCTAGCCTTAAATACAGAAAAGCTCAGGGACAGTGCCCAGGCCCTGAATTCAAGCTCCAGGACTGGAACAACAACAAAATATGCATATCAATGGATAGATGGCAGATTATTGAATGACTTTATTTAAAGTCATCTGTGTGTGTGTGTGTGTGTGTGTGTGTGTGTGTGTGTGTGTATGTCTGTGTGTGGTCAGTCCATACTTGGGTTGCATCCCTAGTCCCTGAATATCTATCTATCTATCTATCTATTATCTGTCTACCTTCTATTTATTTTAGAGTGATTACCATGGCCTGAACTCTGGGCCTCAATCTTTCTCTTGGCTTTCTTGCTCACAGCTGACACTCTTTATTACTTGAGCATACTTTCAGTCTGGCACGTGTCTGGTTAATTGGATATGAAGTCTTGAGGACATTATTCCCTAGGCTGGCTTCTAAACTTGATCGTCCAGATCTCAGGTAGGATCATAAAGTATGAGCTACCAGCTTGTGGGAGATGAACATTTCATTCAAGGCTCATAAATGTGAAAGTCAGAATCTTATGGTTTATCAAGATGTGTGTGTGTGTGTGTGTGTGTGTGTGTGTGTGCTGTGTATGGACACACATGCATGTGTGCAGGTACTGAGGCTTAAACTCAGGTCTTCAAGTTCCTCATTTGTCTTTTTAAATTCAAGGCTGATACTCTACCAGTTGAGCCACATCTCCACTTCCTGGCTTTTTGGTGGTTAATTGGAGATAAGAGTCTTATAGACTTTTCTGCCCAAGCTGGCTTCAAATTGCAATTCTCAGATCCCAGCTAGGATTACAGATGTAGCCACCACCACTTGGCCAGGAAGGTTTTTTTATTTGAGAAATGGACACATTTTCTAGAGAACTGATAGCAGGCAAGATTTTGTAGGGTCACTGGGGTGACTTCACAATCCAGTAGTGATGATGTAATGTAATATCTGCAGGGCCTCCAGCCATATCAATCCAGTAGGCTGGCCCTGTAGGTTGTGTGAGAACTTTGAACCACAGATTCCAACTTCAAGGAAAAATAATCCATACTCAAAGAAGAGCAAAGCAGACAATGAACCATGCTTTCAGGCTGTTGAGCAGGTCAATGTACAGCAAATATATGCTAGGAGTGACACCTGGGAGTAAATTAGAGGGTAAGCCTTCTTGGAGAAGATTTCAGTGAATTCTGCCTCTTCATCCTCCCCTCTGCTTCCTGCCCCTTTACCTCCTCTCTTCCTCTTCCTTTCCTTTCTTTCCTTTTCCCTTTCCTTCTTTTGTTTTCCTTCACCTCTTCTCTCTCTTCCCTTTCCTCCCCTCTTCTCCCATCTCCTCTCCTTTCCTCTCTTCTCTTCTTTTTTCCTTCCTTCCTTCCTTCCTTCCTTCCTTCCTTCCTTCCTTCCTTCCTTCCTTCCTTCCTTCCTTCCTTCCTTCCTTCCTGGTCTCCCTGCCTTCCTTCCTTCCCTTTTCACATCTTTCAGTAGACCATATGTATTCCCATTTTGCCCAATGGAAACAGTGGTTCTCAGCTAGCTTGCCAGTCAAGTTTGGATAGCAGAAACTACCACCCACATTGGCTTGCTGATAACTGGCTCACAGCATTTTGCCATGGTCTGGCAGCCCTGCTAAACGGAGAAAAGAGGAATTTGTTTTAGCAGTTCTCTTTCTTCCCGCTGTTGATGTACTACCACAAAGATAAAAACAAGGCAAACACAAGAAACAAAAACAAATGTTCACGTCAGACGGTAATTTTCCTCCACTGAGATTACATGTGGCCGAGCTGAGCTCATTGCGTACCTTGGGTTATGTGGCTCTGAGCAGCTGCCTCTGTGAGGCTGTTAGCATTTGTAAGTCTGGCCTGAACATGCTGTTCAATTAAATAAGGCTTGTGATCTAATTAGGTTCTAATGACTTTTGTGGGTCTCAGACATGACTGAGGCCAGAGTTCGCGATGTAGCTCAAGGGTCAGGGCTCTCTATGACTTCTTGTGTGAGAAAGGCTCTGCAAAGAGATCATCCCCAGAAATGGCCACTCTTCTATTCATGAAGGGAATGAAGTGTGTGGATGGAATTTTGAAGCACTCTTTGGAAATTGGCATCTTGGCATATGTATCCAATTTTGCATCTGGATTTCTTGGGCTTTGTGTCTTTTGTTACAGCTTCCAGTGGAAATACTGTGTGTGTGTGGGGGGGGAGGTGAGGGGGTGTATGGAGACAAAGAGAAAAGGAGGGAGGTAGAGAAAAAGGAAGGGAATATTTGGCGATTGTCATTTTCTTCTTCACATTTACTTTTATTTTAGAAATCTTTTCCTTTTTTCTTTTTGGTGGGACTGGTATTTGAACTCAGGGTCTTTCTTGCAGCGCTCTCCTGGTGCTCTGCCACTTGAGCCAAACCTGCAGTCCATCTTTTTTACTGTTTATCTTGGAGACAGAGTCTTGAAGTGTTTCCTGGCTGGCTTCTAATTTTGATCCTCCAGAGCTTAGCCTCCTGAAATAGCTAGGATTACAGGTGAGAGCCAGTGGGCCTGGCTAATATTTAATAAATATTTCTTAGAAAAGGTCTGTAAATTGCTGATTACTTGAGGGAAAATAGATAAAAAGACACATTACAATAATCTCCGTGATATCTCAAAGGTAATATGTAGAAGTGAAGCATTGCACATTTGAATTATAATAGCAATCAAGTACTATTTATTCAATATTCATGATACGATAAACACCAATAATGAATTCATTTAATGCTCATAACAATCACAGGAAGAAAACTTTATTCCCTTTAGAGGTTAAGAAATTATTGGGGCTTGGTGTTCAAAATTATATAGTTACTGGAAGTGGATTCATGATGAAGTGTAACCAATACTCCATGTAAGTCCTTTTGTTTTTTCCAACAGAACTAAACTTTACCAAACATCATGTGATGATTGTGATGGTTAATGTGTGCGAGCATGGCAGTTAACTTTATGTGTCAATGGATTAGAGCACTTACCTAGGTATTTGGTCAAACATTATTGAAGATTTTTCTTGAAGGCATAGTCCAGATGAGATTAACATTTAAATTAGTAGACTTTGGGTAAAGTTGTTTTTGTGTCCCACAATGTAGATGGGACAAAACCTATCAGCTGAAGGCCTGATTTCCCTCTTCTTCTCCCCACTCCCTGTGAATGAGGAGGGAATTCTGTGAGCAGACAGGCTTTGGACTTGAATTGCACTCTTCTCTATTTTCCAGGTTGCTGGCGACTCTATAAATTTTGGACCAGCCACTCTCCCCAGTTATGTAAGTTAGTTAAAATATCTCTCATTGCACACATTTGATGTGTTCATTTTTTTTCTAGAGAACTCTAATACACTACTATTCAATTTTCTTCCTGAGACTTTTTAACTTGACTTCTTAAAACCGAGTGTTAATCCTTCTAGTTCTTCATATGCCCTTGAGCCTCAGGAAAGAATTATTCAACACACAGGAGAAGAAGAGTTCATTGGAGCTCAAGAAACCAACTATTGTGGTCTGGAAGAGTAGCTCAAGTGGTAGGGTGCATGATGAATATATGCAGTCCTGGGTCTTGTGCTTTTGCCCAGACTGACCTCAAACTATGATCCTACTATCTGCGACTCCTACGTAGCTGAGGCTATAGAAATGTACCACCATACCTGCCTTGTTGGTTGAAGCAGAATCGCATTACTTTCTAGCCACAGTCTTTCCAGTCTCCACCTCCCCAAGAAGCTGGGATTAGAGGAATGCAACACTATACCTGGCTTTCATTTGATCTTTAAAAACAATCTTTTTCATTTTGTCGTGGCAAACATTTTAAGGGGATAGGAATAAAAGCCGAGAAGTCGGGATATTGTTAGAACCTGTAGCCAGACTTATAGGTAGGGGTTTAGACTGGATCTCTGTAAAATATTTGTATTATTTTAATTGCTAGGAAAGCCAATACCTGACTAAGAATGAGATAACCGATTTTAGCTGTGTACTTTAGAGGAATGAGAAGAATTTAACACCCAAGTTCTATTTCCAAGAAAGAGACCTTCATTTTAGAGCAGGGCATTAGGCAGTAAATCACTCAGGGAAAATCCTCCTTCAGACCCCTGTGGTGTTTGGTCAGTGAGTAATAAGTTGTCAAGTGGAGCTGTATCTGGTTGTTTTTCACCAAGAACCTGAACTATTTTTTCTTTCTTTTTTTATTGTGAAACAAAGGCTGATGGAGAAAAAAAATTCATAAAAAAGCTCTATAGCTTTGCTTGATTTTAAACCATGCACTTACAACTACCTTCTCCCAGGCCAGGGTGCCCAGATGTGCTATTCTAGAAATTTCCAGGTGTACTACTGCTATCACACTTAGTTGTTGCTGTTGTTGTTTTTAATCACTGGAGTATATGTTATTAAAATTCATATGTTTTTGATTTAAAAGTTCTTTTCATCAATCTTTATTTTGAGTTATTCTTATTAATATGAATTATTTTTGTCGGTTGTGGGGTTTGAACTCTGGGCCTGGGCGCTGTCCCTGAGCTCTTCAGCTCAAGGCGAGAGCTCTACCACTTAAGCCACAGTGCTACTTCTGTTTTCTAGCAGTTTATTGGAGGTAAGAGTCTCACGGACTTTCCTGCCCAGGCTGGCTTTGGCGATCCTCAGATCTCAGCCTCCTTTATTATTACTATTTGGTGGTACTGGGGTTTGAACTCAGGCTTTGTACTTGCTAGGTAGGTGCTCTATTATTTTTTTACCATATCCTCAGACCCCTTTTTCCCCCTTTAAAAGCATGGTTGGTATGGTCTTTATGTCTCTTTTTAACCTATATTTGTCCTCCATTTCCTTCTTTGCTTTCTGTTGAAGAACCTGGGCCATTTAACATGAGATATCCTGCCAGTCTGCATATATACTTTAAATTATTGGATCCTTATGGATCCAATACTTAAACATGTTCTTTGGTTCTCTCAGTTTCCTAAAATATTGGAAGCTGGATCCAGGGACTGGATGCGACTCTGGTTTGCTTTATGGATCTCGAAAGTCCTTGTCTGGTGTTAGGAGACACTGGGAATTACAAAAGGATGATGTTCTAGTTTGATCATGCTTGTTTTTAAGTATTAGTTGAATTTTTTTAAAAATAAAGATGCTTCTGGCACCTTATTTAGTTAACTACTAGTACAGTTTATATAGGAAAGGCAAGATAAAGATTTGATTCTAAATTTTACTGGTTCTTGAGATAATCAATTCCATAATATCCTTTGAAGATGAATGATTATATACATACATATATAGGTGTATGTGTACGTACTCCTGGAATGCTAATTGTTCTAACATTCTAAAGAAAGGGCTGTTTTGTCAATGTAAATGCTATATGTGCTGTATGAGTGTGTTCACATGTGTATGTGTGTGCCAAAGGAAAAGCAAGCAAATCCAGGTCATCTATGCCTTAGCTCTGATCGCTGTCTCTCTGTCTCTCTGTCTCTCTGTCTGTCTGTCTGTCTCTCTCTCTCTCTCCTCTCTGTATCCCTCACTGAGGAGAGCACTATAATTGAGCCCATAACTTCAAGTCTCTTTTTACCTAAATCCCTCTCCTGAGACTCCTTAGAGGTTCATAGAGATTAAAATAACTGCTCTAAGGTGTCTTTCACCAAGCTAATAATATTCAGGAACTTGTGATAGGGACCTGGTCCAAGTTTGGATTCCATGTCTCAAATACATTTCACTCTCTTGATCATAAAAGTATCTAGAAGCTACTTGTATAATTGTTAACATTTTAGTCAAGAGAAGTATAAAAACAAATTTCAAACTCCTCCCTAGTCTTCACCTTAAAAAAAAATCAACAAAGTCTATTCTTAGGAAAATTACAAAACACTATCTGTAAATACTATTATGTATCAAAGTTCAACCTTGAAATTCTTTGGCATTTTAGAGCTGAAATTATATTGGACTCTATTTTTGGCTTTAATGATGGTGAATTATTTCCTATCATAGTTAATGTATAAGTACCTGAAATTTAAAAAAAGCATTATTTCCAGTTAATGCAATGAATGCTGCATTATTTAGTCAACAAGCTAAATATTAATTACTAATTAATGAAAGAACTTCTGGCTACTGTTTAGGTGTTGAACTGATCTCAGCTGCTTTCTAATGCTTGAATTCTGACTTGATTGAAGTATTTATTACTGAAGCTGCCATTTGTGAGTAGACCTGTGGATCTAACTTAAGCAGCAGTCCATCCGAGGTACCTGGGCCCATTCTGCTACCTGAGAACATAAAATGGTGAATCAAATGTGTCTCCAACTTGGAGGAACATGAAGTTTTGGGCCATGGAGCAATTCCAGTTCACAAATTGTTTCTTACTTGGCCCATAATTAAAGTAAGTATAGCAATTGTGAATACACTTTTTAGGAAAGATTAGCAACTAATAGAATCGTTTGATATTTGTTCATCTTATTCTGCTAGTGATTGGTATATATATATGCATATGCATATATATATATATATATATATGTCGTGTGTGTGTGTGTGTGTGTGTGTGTGTGTATGTGTATGTGTTTTAAAGAAACTGGTCTGAGTTGGGCACACAAATGACTTGTCCCTGTAACCCTAGCTTCTCAGGAGGCTGAGGATTTTGGTTTGAAGTCATCCTGGACAGGAAAGTCTATGAGATTCTTATCTCCAATAAACTACTCAGAAACAGCCAGAAGTGGTATAGCACAAGTAGTAGAGCATTAGCCTAGAGCGAAAGAAACTCAGGTACACTGCCCAGACCCTGAGTTCAAGGACCCAGGATTACCTGCCCCACCCCCACAAAAAAAGAAAAAAAAGAAAATGATCTGAACCAGGCTCTGGTGGCTCATGCCTATAAAGCTACTGACGACTGTGGTTTGAAATCAACCCCTGGTGGCAAAGTCTGGGAGATTCATCTTCAATTCACTACTAAAATGCCAGAAGTAGATTTGTGGCTCAAGTGGTAGAGCCCCAATCTTGAGCAAAAAAGCTAAGGAACAGAGCTCAGGCTCTTAAGTTCAAGCCCTAGTACCAGCACACACCCACACAAATCGACTCAATTCTACTAGAATAACCTGTTCAAATAAGTCACATGTGGACATACATGATTGGTTTCAAGGTCATCCATACCACTGTTGTGAGAGGAGAGACAGGAGGCTACTGTTCTATCAGCTCTCTATATTGGGAATACATTGTATTTGAAATGGGCTGAGGGCATATGACTCATAGCTCATTGTTGCTCCTGTGTTCAACTTCACTTTCTTCTGGTCAGTGAGGGCTTGCATCTCCCTGATGGCTGCCATCAAGGTGGTTTTACATGAGACCATTTCAATAGTAGTAGAGCAGGATGATTTCATCCTCAGCTCAGGTGGCCATGTACACCAGCAGTCAGTGAGGGAAGTCAAGTTACTTGAGCAAAAATGGACCTATTAAGTTTTATCAGAACCCAGACCTCTAGCTGTCAGTTTTGTATGGATAAGTTCTCTAGAAAAGCCCATCTCTTCAGAATTTTCTTTTATTTAGTAACCAGAGATACTGAACTTAAATATTTGCAACTTGACCCTAAAAGTTTGTACTTAATACTTTTGTTGTTGTTGTTGCTGTTAATTCAGAGTGAATTCTAAGGAACAAGTCTGCCCATTTTCTCTTCTTCAATTTACAGATAAAAGGCATGGTGAATTGCTTTCTTTCTTCCTTCCTTTCTTTTTTTTCAGTGTACTATCTTTTATGTAGTTGTATGAAGGAGTTGCCATTTAACAAAGCAGTTTATGAATACGGTATATCTCGATCAATGTCACCCTTTTAACATTTTCACCCATCCCTCCCCTACCTACCCTTTTCTTCACTCTTCTTAGTTTTGCAGGATCGGATTCTAGTCTGAATTTTTCTTCTCCTCTTCATTTGTCTACTTCCTTCCTCTTGACCCTACTCTACCAATTTCTTTTTATTTCTTTTATTTTTGGATAGATTTTTGTTAATTTTTTTGTTTTTTATTGTAAAAATAGTGTAAGAGGGGTTACAGTTACATGAGTAAGGTAATGAGTACATTTCCTATGGAGCATTGTTACCCCCTCCTTTGTTTTTCCCCTACCATCCCTTCTCTCCTCACCTCCCCAACTCCCCCCACTACCCCCAAGTTGTAAAGTTCATTTTCTACGTAGTGTCTTGTACATCTCATTGTTACAATGGGTCAACCTGTATCCTTGTTTCAGCATTTTGTTATTTCCCTTCCCCTCCCCAAATTAGAAAAATGTATGTACAAGATTTAGGACACCGGAATCAAATACAGTGAAAACAGGAGTTATACCATGGAGAAGAACATACAAGAGACACAAAAAAATCACATAGTACATTTTAGACACATTAAAAACAATAGCAAGAAAGAAAAAACAAGTTGTGTCCCTATCTTGGGGTTCATTTCACTTAACACCATCTTATATGGTCATATATATATAACTTTTGATCTTTTCTGCTTGTCCCAGACATATACTAATTATTGCAAATTAGGGAAACCATGGGACCTATGTTTCTTTGGGCCTGGCTTATTTCATTTAATATGATTTTTTCCAAGTCTTTCCATTTCCTAACAAATGGGGCAATGTCATTCTTTCTGATGGAAGCATAGAATTCCATTGTGTGTGTGTGTGTGTGTGTGTGTGTGTGTGTGTGTGTGTGTGTGTGTGTATTTTTTCTTGATCCATATATATACATTTTCTTGATCAAGTCATCCACTAAGGGGCATCTGGGTTGGTTCCATATCTTAGCTATCATAAATAATGCTGTGATAAACATAGTTGTGCTGGTAGCTTTAGTATAGCCTTGTTTTGATCATTTGGGTAAATGCCCAAAAGTGTACCCCACCATTTTCAAGTACCCACTTCCTGATGTCTTTTTTTGTCTGAGCTTTGATTTTGCCTTCCAAAAAGCTATTTGAGATAGCTTTTGAATCAACTGTATTTCATTTAGTACATTTGTGTACACTTGTGTACCACCTGATGTATTTACTTATGAGTTTGTAAGCTAAATCTAGCTTTCATGTATAAAGGGAAACATGCATTCTTTGTTTTTCAAGGTCTGACAAGATATTTTTTCCCCACGTCTTTCTATTTCTTTACAAATGGTACAATATCATTCTTTCTAATAGATGAATAAAATTTCATTGTCTATCTATCTATCTATCTATCTATCTATCTATCTATCTATCTATCTATCTATCTATCTATCTATCTATCTATCTATCTATCTATCTATCTATATCATATTTTCTGGATCCATTTTATCTGTTGAGAAGCATCTGGGCTGATATCCATACCTTGGCTGTGGTGAATAGTACTGCAATCATCATGGTTGTGCTGGTGATTTTAATGTGTCCTAGTTTATTATCTTTTGGGTAAATCCCCAGAAGTGGAATTTCTGGGTCATAGGGTAGTTCTATGCTTAGTTTTTTAGGAGCCTCCACATTGCTTTCCAGAGTGGTTGAACAAGTTGACATTCCTACCAACCATGTATTAAGGTTCCCTTTTGGCCGCATGCTCCCTAGCATCTGTTATTGTTTGTTTTCTTGACAAGGACCATTACAACTGCTTTCTTTTCAGAGAAACAATCCTGCTGAGAGTTCGAGAGAGCAGGTGAACCCTATCTTACCTACTTAGAACGGAAGAGAAGGTCAGAATAAGTGTAATGCCCTCTCTCACTTTCAGTGACATTGCCAGGTGAGCCTGAGTTATCCCAAGGAATGCCACTTGAATTGGTGGGGAGAGGGTGTGAGGTGAGGAAAGCTTAGGCATTTCCAGCACTCATTCATAACCACGCCCAGTGACCACAGGAGTGTGGTCCAGACTGAGGAATGTGGACTTTCATAGCACCCCCCCCCCCCACTCTCTGGACTTTAGTGGGAAAAATGCAGGTTGTACATCAGTGATTCCTAAATCCTGTCATGTCCTGTGTCCACCAGTGCATGGCAGAATGAAAAACACCACAAAGTGGAATCAGATCTCTTCGGTAAGGCCAAGTTTATTATATTCAAGGGAATTTTCCTTATTTTAAGATCATATGCTTGCTTTTGGTGATAAAAATATCCTTTCTTCTTCAACGGAAGATTAGTGAGAGGGAGAGAGGGGTATCTGTGTGCATAAACACAATCATACATGTTTGATGTGTTAATTTGGCAGGAGAAAAGTGGACAACTGCCTTCTCCCCTAGATCCTTGGAAATATTCTATTATGGACATTCCAAGATTTGGGCACCACTTTTTTGAGGGTTTTGAATTAGATATGACTGGAAAGTCAAAGCAATAGTCCATCTTAGTTTTCCTTCCTCCCTCCCCCTCTCTTTTTTTCCTTTATTATTTTTAAGTAGTGATACAAAAGGGTTTCAGTTCAATATGTTGTGAGTACATTACATCTTGATCCATGTTACCCCCGTCTGTCCCAACCCCATCCATCCCCTCAGGTTATGGGGTTCTGTTTTCACAAAGGTAAATTGAATATATTCAATTTATCCATATATTCACTTATCATTCCTCTTCCTAGTCCGCTCCTCCCTCCCCTTGACCTCTACTCCCTTGGGACAACACGTTTTAGCTTCCCAGTATTCATTTTGCTAAACGTTGTTAGCTGTTTGATGGTGTTATGACACTGTAATTCTCACCTGTGAATACCATTCTTTAGACAATATGTTTATATATATGCATATGACCCTGTTTATGTTTTCATACAGATTTATAATTTAGATATAACATCCACGTAGGCTAGAAAAACATGTGCCCTTTGTTCTTCTTAGCCTAAGTACTAGGTCTTGAACTCAGGGCCTGATGCTTGCTAAGCATTCAACTACTTAAGCAATACCTCCAGCCCTATGCATCTATAGTTGTTTTGTTTTGGTCTTGGGGTGAGCCTCAGGGCCCCACTGTGGCAGAGTTTTCTTGCTCAAGACTAGCTCTCTATCACCTGAGCCACAACTCCACTTCAAGCTTTCTAGTCGTTAATTGGACATAAATGTCTCATGGACTTTCCTGACTGTGCCGTCTTTAAACCATGATTTTCAGATCTCAGCCTTGTGAGTAGCTAGGATTATAGGCGTGAGCCATCACCACCTGGCACAAATATAGTTTTGTGTTTTAGTTTTCTTCCCACCTAACATTGTATGTACATGTTTCCAAATATTTAATTTTTTTGGTAATGTGATATTTAATAACTACACAGCGAATCATTGTAGAAGTACTTCAAAAATGAACTATACATCTTACCTTATTCTACTTACTCCCTACTAAAGTAGAAACTCTAGAAAAACAAGGATTTTGGTCCAGTATGTTCATTGATAATCTCTCAGCATATAGAAGACAGTCTAATCTGGCTGGCACTCCAAAAATATTCATTAAATAAATAAAATTGTATTTGTGAAGCTTGTATGATTTATTTTTTGGAATTAAATTAGAATTTATGCCTGGTAAAAATTATTGTCTGCTAACAGGAGAGTAGAAATAATTGTGTAGTCTTAGACTTGTACTGGACTGATTATGGTATTGACATTCTTTTTTTTGAAAAATACTGTACAGAGGGGTTACAGTTACATGAGCAACGTAATGAGTACATTTCTTATTGAGCATTGTTGCCTCCTTTGTTTTCCCCTACCATCCCTTCCCTCCTACCTCCACAACTACCCCCCCCCCACCACAGAAGTTGTAAAGTTTGTTTTCAACATAGTGTTTTGTACATCTCATTGTTAAAATGGGTCAACCTGTATCCTTATTTAAGCATTTTGTGTTTTCCCTTTTCCTCCCCAAATTAGAAAAGTGTATATACAAGATGCAGGGCACTGACATCAAATATAGTGAAAACAGGGGTTATACAATGGGGGAGGAACATACAAAGAAACAAAAATATCACGTGGTACATTATAAATACATTAGGAACAGCAGCAAGAAAGAAAAATGATATTTGTGTCCCTATCTTGGGGTTCATTTCGCTTAACATCATCTTATATGTTCATATTGTACAGGGTTGATTATGGTATTGACTTCCTCATACAGTAAAGGAGGGTTGTGTGTCTACTAGTTCATCATAGCAGGATGTGTGCTCTGTTTGAATATATGTGAGTATGTCCCCTGAGTTTCTATGTGTTAGAACCATGGTTTGGTTCCTGCCCTGTCTCCTTTTGATGAGAACAATGGTATGCTTGTGCTGGTGAAAATTTAAGCATGCTCTTGAGAAAATGTCCCTATCTGGCTTATGCCAAAAACAACTCTGACTCAGTGGTAGCAATGCTTTGCTAATAGTGTCCTAACTGGAAATGTAAGCCTTCCTGGATGAGAAGTGGTTGCTGAGAACACTTGCTGAGATTCTTCAAGGCTATGTCTTACCTGCTACATATTTCATATAGTTATCTTAAGAAACCAACCTTTTCACTTTAGCTGACTTGAAATTCCCCCAGGTCCACTCAGGTGCTGGCTTTTGTTTGCATCTGACCAACTGGAATGGCAGGAAGTGGCAGTGATCATGTGTTGTTTTAAGGGGAGATGGAAAAGGTAGTTCACCAGGGCCTCATAAGGGAATCAGATTTAATAAGGAGCATCCCAACAGGAAGACTCAAACACCCTCAGGTTTCAGATCAAGGACCCTGAGTGAGGCAGGAAATGGAGAAAAGCCTGTGAGATGCAGATGTTCCAGGCTGACATCCTGGAACAGAATAGAACCTCACGTCTCAGCCTTCTTGAAGGCTGCCCTACTTACTTATCTTACTGTTCCATTGGGTGAGGTCATAAAGTAATCTCAACAAAAAAATCATTCAAACTATCCATGCATTGCTGGGATTGTTTAAATTTTTGAGGTAGTTTCATTTGTACTATAAACTTTTAAAATTGCTTTTCAAGTAACAGATTAAAAAAAACCTAAGTAGATGTACATACATCATATTTATGATAGTAATGGTGGAAAAATTTCTGAAGTTGCCATTTTTATCATATATATATATATATATATATATATATATATATATATATACTTATTACAGAGTTTCTATTTACATTAACTTCTGATTTTTTTTGTATGAAGTTTCTATGCAGCTCAGGGGAGTCTCAAACTTGTTAAGTTGGCAGTCTGGCCTCAAACTCATGATGCACCTTCAGGCTCTCAAGTGCTAG
The DNA here is from genome assembly GCF_019054845.1 of Dipodomys spectabilis. Taxonomy (NCBI): domain Eukaryota; kingdom Metazoa; phylum Chordata; class Mammalia; order Rodentia; family Heteromyidae; genus Dipodomys; species Dipodomys spectabilis. The sequence continues at coordinate 6,101,423 of NW_024870974.1, forward strand.
CATTACAGATGTGTACCATGACACATGGTAACAGATGTGTACCATGACACACGGTGTTTGCTTCAGTTTTGCTTCACCTCTTTCTAGATGATTTTTGAGAAGTTGTTGGCCAGTTTTCTGTTGTTACAAATATTTTTAACATTATTCAATAATTTCACTTAGTCTACCAATAGTCTACCAATGTTTACTGAATTCCTAGAATGTATGAAGTTCTTGAGATACTGGGGGAAAGAGAAACTTTAAAAATTAATAACAAACTAAATGAGACAAATGCAAACATAACTATAATATAGTATAATCATTTATTGCATTTATCTCTATAATACCTCTGATTGCACAGTTTCTTATCTTGAAATTGTTTTAATATCCAGTAGGATGTTATTTTCTCTTTGATATACTTAAGATAATAATCTTAAATGTTGATGGAATTATAAGATGGGGTTGGTGATTGAGAAGTTGGAAATTAAGCTGATTGGTCAGAAGTTTTTATACCCAGTTTACATTTTATCATCTATTTACTTAGATGTCACAAGAAGGTCCTTTGGCTCTTTGATTTCTTAATTTCCAAAGCTAGAAAGACTTTCTTTTTTCTCATACATTGGATGACTCTGGAGATTAATAAGTGGTAATAAGTGTGGAAGGTATAATATAAAATTTAAAGACATCCTGATTTACCATGAAATAAATGGTTAGTGATAAGGTCTGTTTACAAAACTCACAATATTTATGTTAGGAGCCTTTGAAGTCTTGACAAACCATAGCAAAATCTTTGTAAAACATTCAACATCCATAAACAAAGAGTGCTTAAATGCAAATGAAAATTTTCTGTACTTCATAGAGTCAATAATTGAAAAATCATATGTATTTCATTGACTTACTTTGAGGATTTAGTGTGTGCTTGAGGCTGAACTTCAAATGAAAACAGCCCTCATTCCCTGATCTTTCCACAATTTAAGGATTCTGGTAATGGAGAGAGGTAATGGCAACATTAAAGAGTGAACGTATTTGTTCCTGTAGTCCAGTTACTCAGGAGGCTGAGGTCTGAGGATTATGGTTCAAGCTAATGCAGACAGACAAAACCGTGAAAGTAATCTCCATTTAATCACCCCAAACCTGAAAATGGAGGTGTAGCTCAAAGGGTAAGAGTACCAGCCTTTAGTAAAAAAACAAAAAACAAAAAAGCAAAGTCAAGCAAGAGGCCCTGAGCTCAAGTCCCAATACCAGTACAGCACAACAAAATAAAACAAACAATACAAACAAATAACATATAACCTGGGTGCTGTTGGCTCATGCCTGAAATCCTAGTTAGCCAGGAGGCTGAGACTTGGAGTATCATAGTTCGAAATCAGCCCCCACGCAGAAGTCCCGTGAGATTTTATCTCCAATCAATCAGCAAAATGCTATACTGGGGTTGTGGCTGTAGTTGTAGAGTGCCAGCTATGAGTGAAAAAGCTGAAGCAGAAAGCAAAAACCTTAGTTCAAGACCAATGACAAGAACAACCCTGAACCTATTATATTATTTGTCATAAAGGAAAACAGCACACTAAGTTACTTTGACAAAAGTAGCCTCTGGGGAGGGGAGGGTGGAGTAAGAATCTCCATCAGATCTGGGCGATCGAGGCTCACACCTGTAATCTTCATTAGAGTGGGAGCATTAGATAATAGAGAAGAGGTAAAGTAATGATACCAATCATAAAGAACTCTTTCAAGAACTTTACTCTCAAAAGGAAGCAAACGAGTAGAGTGAAAACTAAGAGAGATGTCAGGTAAAAAGAGATACAAAAGAATATACTTTCTGCACATGGAAATAACCTAATAATAATAATCTTCACTTTCTGAGGGCTGCTGTAACAAATGCTACAACCTGAATGACTTAGAACACAGCGATTTACAGTCGTACTTAATGATCCCAGAGGCCAGAAGCTGGAAATGAAGTTGCTGGCAAGTCTGGCCTCTCTGTGAAATCTCTTCTCCTTCTCCTCCTCGTGCCTAGTATGTAGATGGCAATTTTTGGCACTTCTTGGCTCCCAGTTGCATTGCTCCAAGTTCTGTCCTCATTGTTACATATTGTTCTCCGGGTGTGTCCTTCAGTGTCTTTACCTGGCACGGGTCACATAGAAACAGGGTCTACTCTACCCCAGTATGACCTCATCCTTCATGAATCCTCATCCTTACCTACACAGAGTCATCCATCACAGTCTGAGATGGGGTCAAAACTCCAGCAAATCTTCTTCAAGTCCCAAGTGAACCTATAATAAACAGAGTGGTAGCTTGATCAAGATAAAAGGTGAAAAGAATTTCTAACAGAGAGAGAGAATGTTTGTGCTCTTGGAAGTGATCTACCTTATGGGTGAGAAGTGATTCTGTGGTAAGAGAGAGAAGAGGCGGTCAGGGAAGGCGAGGACAGGAATAAACGAGAGGGGAAGGGCTCCATTGTGTCAGCTGGTCTTTGGGGAAAAATGCTTAGGAAATTCATTGCTATAGCAGGAGAGAAAGGTAGAGTTTATGCTTTTAGATAAAGGCAGATTGTAGGTTTCACAATCTTGGTCAATGCTGGTCTTCATATGCAATGGTATCCTGTCAGTAATAATGAGGAACATTTGTGTTTGTGCAAGCATCACTTTGTGATGCCTATCTCTGAACGTATCCTCATGTTGACATGTGTGTAGTTTCTCAGTGCAAAAATAATACAAGCTTCTCATTTGAAATTTAGGCCATTGTCATAGATCATGATTGGATATTGTTTTAGGACCTTGTGATATGCATTAGAAAAAGAGCTATCTGAAAGTATAGTAATGCTACAGATACACACATGCACACACACACACACACATACTTTCATATGCTACACACTTAAAAGAAAATTTTGTGTGTGATATTTTTTGAGTATGTACCAGTAATGGAGTACTGGGGCTTTGCAGTTAGGGCCTTATACTTTTGCTTGGCTCAAGGCTGGTATTCTTACCACTTGAGTCACATCTTTATTTCCAGCTTTTGACTAGTTAATGTGAGATAAAAGTCTCTCAGATTTGTCTTCCTGAGTTGATGTCAAACTGTGACCCACAGACATCAGCCTTCTGAATTGCTAGAAAGATGGGTATGAACGACCAGTGCCCAGCTTCCATGTGCTTTTATGCTAGATATTTTACATATCCTGTATTTCAACCTCACAGCATTTGTCTACAGTATTTCCTGGTTAAAGAAACCTGTTTTTTTTTCTTTATACTTACAATGTATAAGTATTAAACATGCCCACGTGGTAGTCTAGAGTTTAGCAAAGAACACTGGGGTCATGTGAACAAGGCTCTTGGGAGGTTTTAATGTGGCCAGTACAAAGCTGAGAAAAGTAGAGTTTAAGATCCAGTGAGGGGTGGGATATAGCTCATTCTAGAGTGCTTTTGCATGCCCTGCGATTGATTCCCAGCTTGTTTTTGTAAACTATTTGGGATATGGATTAAAAATCAATGAAAACCAAAAGCATCAGTATTGTAATAAGTTTTTAATGTAATCCAAGGTAAAAACTCAGTGAACAAGCATACAGGTTCATCACACAAACTTCACAACTGTAATATCTTTGGATTTTAACCCAAGATTTTTGAAAAGAAGCCAGGTCAGCAGGTATTTCTTTTCTTTTCTTTTCTTTTTAAATGAAGATCATTTGTTAGTAGGTTGTAGTGTATGAAAAGAAGATTAACACACTTGAAATATGTATGTATTGTAATTTTAAATTTTGGCTTGTGTACATGTGTATGTGTATAGTGCTGGGGATCAAACCAAGGCCTTGTGTACATCAGGCAGACACTGTACCACTGAGCTACACCTCTAGCTATTCGGCTTTGTTTTAAAGAGTCCTCACTAAAAAAAATTGTTTACAGGTGGCAAACATCTGTAATCCTAGCTACTCAGCAGGCTGAGATCTATTGCAGTTCAAAGCTGCTGAGTCCATGAGATTCTTATCTCCAACAAACTGGGAAAAAAACCTAGAAGTGGATCTGTGGCTCAAGTGACATAGCAAGAAAAAAAAAGGGACAGCACCTAGACTGTCTCAAGATTGGCATGCTCATATGCACGCACACACACACACATATGCACACACAGGTTTCTTGTCAGAATTGTGTCTATCCTAGACTAACATTCATCCCTAATATTTGAGATGATCCACAATATGCACAAACATTCATATCTGGCTAAGACAATAAATTAATAAATGAGAAAGGATAAATTAATTTGCCCCATGTTCACGTATAGAATGAACATATAACAATTCAAGCAAAAGTGATCTGAGGACAGTAACATCTGCTAGAACATGATGGTATTTGGTCAACTCTGTAGTAATCTGACAGTTATAGTGAGAAAATTGTTCATTGTTGGTTTGACCAGACCTGCCTCCTAGAGCAAATTGCTTCAATATGATTATGTCATCGTGCTAACTGGATTAAAGCAAATAATTACACATCTAATTTTCCTTGTTGGCTTTGGTTTTTATTCTCATAAACACTGAATTCTAAAGTGTCAGCAAGAGGCGTGGATGAGTAAAAAATAATAGTGAGACAAGTATTCTTTAATTATCTTAAAACCCAGATGTGGTCTATGACAGCACCCAAATCCATTCTTAGTTCTCTGTCTCCTGGCCAGAAAACATCCTCTAGAGTGACTTGAGTCCATGTTACTGGTCCCTAGCCAATCGTATTTGGCTCAGAACGATCTATTTTCTAACTTCCTTTAAAGTTGAGTTGTGTTCCATCGGCTCTTTATTTTATAAAAAAGCTAGACCTTGTATTTTCTTATCTTCAAAACAAGAATTTTTAATTGTTCTCGTAGGATTCCCTTTCCTAGCTGCTCAGTGATAGTCCATCAAGTCTTGGGACTCTGATCTTGGAGAGATGAGACAGGAAGGCGACCCCTATAATGGAGAATGATTCCAGCGGACCCCACTCACCATCAAAGCCCGGGGCTACGGAAGCTCAGAGTGAAAGGAGTTGGAGGCTTTTCAGGTTATTTTATTTTATATATTTTAAAACAAATCTGCTAATTTTTTTTTTTGTGTGTGATAATGAAAGGAAGCACACCAGGCATACAGCCTAAGGAAGGACTTCCTCCTACTGCTCAGGTCGCTCCATGTTGGGCAAGCAGAAACAAAAATACGGGTGATCCTTAGTTTCCATAGAGAGACACTGAGGCTGGCCACAGTCATGAACATTGGGATAACTTTTATTCTTCTAATTAATAAAAGTAAACATCTGTCTACATCCTCCCCCTCCTTCTTCCCCCTCCTCCTCTTCCTTCCCTCCTCCTCCTCCTCCTCCTCCTCCTTCTTCTTGTTCTTGTTCTTCTTGTTCTTCTCCTCCTCCTCCTCCTCCTCCCCCTCCCCCTCCCCCTCCCCCTCCCCCCTCCTCCCTCTCCTCCTCCTCCTCCTTCTTCTTGTTCTTGTTCTTCTTCTTCTCCTCCTCCTCCTCCTCCTCCTCCCCCTCCCCCGCCCCCTCCTCCCTCTCCTCCTCCTCCTCTTCCCCCTCCTCCGTCTCCTCCTCCTCCTCCTTCTTCCTTTTTCTTCTTCTTCTTTCTTCTTCTTCCTTCTCTGTCTCCCTCCCTCCCTCCCTCCCTCCCTCCCTCCCTCCCTCCCTCCCTCTTTCTCTCTCGGCACTATGCATTCTAGGCAAGTGTACCCCTGTACAACAACCTTAGCTATGTGTGTGCTGGTAGTGGGACTTGAACTCAGGCCTGAGCACTGTCCCTTTACTTTTTCACTCAAGGATGGCACTCTACCACTAGAGTCACAGCTCCACTTTTAGCTTTATGGTTGTGAATTGGAGATCAAATTCTCATAGATTTTCTTGCCTGGGTTGACTTTTGAATTGTTATCCTCAAATCTCAGCATCCAGAGTAGCTAGGATTACAGCTGTGAGCCACTGGCGGTTAGCGTTAAGTTAAATCTTTTGATACTCCATAGAAAACATGGTGGAAGGTTATAGAGGAAAGGGTACATTTCCCTCTTTAAACTTCCTGTCCTCAAAGAACACTCCCTAGGAGGAAAGCATTGCAAACAGCAAAGTGCATATTCCCCAAGCCTTTGTCATTTTACGTGCAAATATGTGCACAAAGTCTGACTTGTTTATATTACAAACAATATAGGTGCCTCTTATATTTTCATTATTTTTTTTAAAATACCTTCTCATGTTAGTACAAACACATTTTCCCCACATTCTAGCATATCTTAAACAATGTCCACAATGATAGATCATTGAACTCAGGGTAAAGTAATGCTGGGCAAACTGGTTGAATGAGAATAAAAGCACCAGCTATATTGGTTTGCTGTGAGAGGACATGGAAAAAAGATGGAGAAGGGAGGACAGCATAATTCCCAGCTTTATGAATTCAGATTAACTTAAATTGACCTCCAATTTTATTACAAGAATAATGAGTAATTGTCATCTGTTCAACTGAAATGCAAAATACTCCAAAACTTCAAAACTTTTCTCCTTCCTTCATGGATTTTCCTCTCTCAGGCTGGTTTCAAACCTTGATCCTCAGATCTCAGTTTTTTAAGTAACTGGGATTATAGGCATGAGTCATCCGTGCTCTGCCTGTAAACTAAATTATTTTTGAGCAGGACCATGACACCACAAGTTGAAAATTCTATACCACACATTTTTTCATGCACAAAATTATTAAAGGTGTTGTGAAAACAATTACCTTCTAGCTATGTGGAACATAAATTGATTTTGTGTTTTGGCTTGGCTTCCATCTTGGAGATAACCCATTACCTTGTATACAAAATTCCAAAGTCTGAACAAAAGAAATCTGAAATCTGAAACACTTGTGGTCCCAAGCATTTCAGATAAGGGACACCCAGCCTGCATTCTCCATGAAACATTGCCTTGTATTTATTTTGTGATGATAAAATGAAAAGCACAGGTCAGAGCTTGCATTCTGTCATAAGTGTGTTATGTTACTATGTCACTTAACCCTTCTGACCTTTCTTTCCCTTACTGACTTTGAAAAGACTGGATTCGACTTGATGTTATCTATGGGTCTATCATTTCTGATTAGTGCTTTAATTTCCTCTAAAAAGAATTCAGGGATTTTGTTAGGTATAAGACACTCTTTGTTGTAAGATATCCTTGGCAGTTTGCTAGATCTATTATTCCTATCCCATTACCCTTTCCTCCATTTTAGCTCATGAGAATGGCTTACTTGTACATCTGTTTTTTTTTACAGTTATTTAGTGATATAAATGGAGCAGATATTACTTTAATCTTTATTTTATAGATGGAGAATTAAATTCAGGGAAATCTTACAAAAGTCTGTTTCCTGCTTACATTGTCCCTGGCATTAATGGCCGAATAGAGACCTTTGATCTAGCCAGATCTTCTCTTGGTCTTATTTTAGAATTTTTAGTAATGAGAATGAATGTTACTCAATATGGCTACCACAGGAAGTAGGAAATTTCATGCTTATCGAGGGGAATTTTCACTTTTAATTTTGTGAATCTAGAGAATCTTTGGGGGCCCCAATAGACATGTATGCTCCAGCAGAATGTTGAGACTTTCTTAATTCTCTCTAGATTCAAGAAAAATCTCATAGTTTTCCCAGCTCTCTCAAACCTCTCTGGGCTTTTTATTTACCATTTCCTTTTTTGTTGTTTTGTTTATGGAATTTGCATCCACTTCTTGCCTTTCTTTCTGTCAAACTTTGATTTTTCCTTCAAGCTCAAGGGTACTTGCCCTGTGAATTATTTGCCCTGAATCATCTGCATACCTCAGTTTCCCTATGTTTCTTCTCTACAATTTTTTTTTCAGGCTACTGCTGATTGAACTCAGGCCCTTGTGCTCTCTAGGCAAGACTTTAAGTACTGAGATTTATTCCCAGGCCATGCGGGGCTGTTTTTACTCTGAGTCCCACTACAGCATGCATCCTAATGCAAACACTTCCAGTTTGTATTAGTGAGGAAATGGATTTCTCTGGAGGTTATAAAGTCCACACTTCTGGGAGATTTTAGTTTTACTTTTAATGTCATTTGTTTCTAGAATATTTTCCCTTCTTTAGTTTTTCTTCTTTAGTTTTTAAATTTTGAAGCAATGATAAACATAGAAAAGTTGCAAGCGGAGTAAACAACCTTTATGCCTTTGGTAGCATATGTTAATGGCTCATCAGATGCTGCATTATCTTATAATAATTTCAAATATTGGAATAATTATAAATATGTTAATTGGTTGTACTGAGGTTTGAACTCAGAGCCTTCTACTAGTAAGGCAGGAGCTCTGCCACTTGAGCCCCTCCCGCCATCATTTCTTTTTGCCTTTATTATTATTATTATTCAGGTAAGGTCTGATTTGTGCAACTACCAACTATTTGTTGAGATGGTGAGATGGAGGCTCTTCACCCTCCTTCCCTCCCTCCCTCTCTCCCTCCCTCTCTCCCTCCTTCCCTCCCTCCCTCGCTCCCTCCTTCCCCCCTCTTTCTTTCTTTCTCTTTCTTTCTTTCTTTCTTTCTTTCTTTCTTTCTTTCTTTCTTTCTTTCTTTCTTTCTTTCTTTCTTTCTTTCTTTCTTTCTTTCTTTCTTTCTTCTCTCTCTTTCTCCCTCCCTCCCTCTTCTCTCTCCCCCTCCTTCTTTCCTCCTTCTCCTTCCTTCCTTCCTTCCTTCTTCTCTTCTTTCTTTCTTTCTCTTCCAGGTTGGCCTTGAAACATGATATTTTGATCTTTGCCTCCCAGTTAGCTAAGATTGTAGGTTTGAGTTGCCACAGTTGGCCGGTACACGTCTTACCTTCTTTGTACCCACTTCTTTCTTTCCAAGCACAAGAGGATATTCCAGTACCCTCTTGTCATGTACAGTCTTGGAAGCAGACTTTTCTGTAGTATTTTTAACCGTGTTTAGTGGAGAAAGATTTTAAAGCCAAACTCAGTGCCTACTTAACAACCATTGCGGCCCTCCGCCAAGAACAAGGCTATGATTTTTCACAACTATATGTGCACTTATGTATTTATATATACTAGAAACTAGTTGTCACCACCCGAGTCCTTGACACCCTAGATATTGATGCCCACTAACACTTCAATTTTAACCCAAACTATCAGATTCATTCTAGTTTTGGGACAGTAAAAAAAAACAACAGAGCACTATGGCCTATAATATACTCACACATTTAATAAATTCCCAGTGTAGAATCCATTTCTGCTGACATCTCCTTCCCTAAGTCTTCTCTGGGTTCTGATACCCCTACAAGGCTGCCATCCTCATTGTAAAGAGTCTGCCACCCAACACTGCGACTCTTCGGGGGTCATCTTTCTCTCTCTTTCTCACAGTCACGTGTGCATGGTCAGTATCAAGAATGGAGGCCTTCATTGCTCACTCAGGGTCTGGTTTTCCATTTTGGTTAACCTCTTCTTCTCCCCATGGGATCCATGGATGCTCTTCACTCTGCTTGAGCTCTGTTAGCTCAACCCAACTGAAAATGATGCTCTCTTCATCATTGTTGAGCTCTAGTAGGCTGTGCTGGGTTACTGACATATACCCTTACAGCACTAGTGATGCAGCTCTGATTTTTCTGTCCCTTCCCCAATCTGGACATGTTCATGATCCTGCTTGTGCTGAAATTACCCACAGTGTTTATCTCCTGCTTAGATACCCTTTTCCCCTTCCTCAGTCATCCATACTGTTGTGCTAATGATCTACCCAATGAGTATAGGTCTAGAAGAAAAAGAAGGGAATGGGTAAGCAAGAGCAAAGATTGTCGATGGTTTCTTTCACATTTCTTTTATTTGTTCTTCCACAGGGAAATGCATGCACAAAAAGATTTTGAAAAGTGAATTTTCCCCTTATTTGTCATAATAGCAAAAAGATCTGGGCTGGGAAAACATTGACGCTAGAATTGAAAAGTAAGAATTGACATGAACTAATTGTCCTTTCAACTGGAGAATTAAATTGTTATTTCTCTCCTCAACAGTTAATATTGTTGTGGAAATAGAGGATGTGAACATTAGACATTTGAAAGTTAAAAAAAATCCCACTAGAACAGATTTTTGACCTTTTGCATCCCCATTGTTTTATTTTATAGGTTGTGGAATTGAATCCTGGTTAGCTCAGGGGACTCTTAGGTTTCCTAGGAGGCTGAGTCAGAAAGAGAAAAAGCATCTTGCAAAACTTCTGATCAATATTCTTGGCATATTACCCTTACTGTTAATATTTAAAACCATTTGATCTTTAAGGCAAATTTCCAAGAAAAATACACTTGTATTTTTTTAAATTTTTTAAGTTTTGGTGGTATTAGAGTTTGAATTCAGGGTCTCGAGCATGTCAGGCAAGTGCTCTACTTACTCTAGCCAAACCCTCATAGCTTTTTGCTGTTGTTTGTTTTTCAGAGACCCTTGCATTTTTGCCCAGGCTGGCTTTGCCATGCATCTTCCCGTCGGTTTCTCAAGTAGCTGGGATTACAGGCTTGTACCACCACACCCAGCTTGCATTACACCTTATATTTTAAATTGGAAGTCTTTTTCTCTACATTTGTAATACAAAGGCTTATATGGGCCTCCAAACTACCAGAACAGTGTTTTCGTTATTGTGGTTTACTGAAATGAAACAGCTAGAAATCAGTCTTGCTTATTTGGTAGTAACTTGTAAACTTCTGAATATGTTCACTTAACTCTCTGCTTACATTATGTTAACTATATTTGAAAAAAAATGCCAAGCAGGTTGATTATTACTTATTTTATTGTTTATTGTTTTATAGGGTTGATCGAATGACAACACACACATGCATTGACATGACTGATACATAAATAAATTGTATTAAAAAGTCCACAATATAAAATTTGTATTATTATTATTATCACTGGATGTCTTGGGGACTGAACTCAGGGTCTCAGACTTGCCAGGCAGACACTCTATCACTTGAGCTATACCTCCAGCTCCTTTATTTGCTGTTATTTTACTTTTTGTCCTAGATGGAGCTGTGATCCTCCTACTTGGTGCTTCCCTTGAATGGTAGGAGAGTGTCATTGACCTTTCTCAGTAGCTGGGATGATAGGTTCAGTCTAGTATGCCCAGAAATTGGTTGAGATAGAGTCTCTTGAATTTCTTTTTGTCAAAGCTAGGTTAGAACTTTGATCACCCAATGTTTGCCTCCCAACAAACTAGGATTACAGGCTTAAGCCTTTGCTTAAAATCTGTATTATTGATGACAGCCGCTGAGAAATCCCACACATCAGCAGATAATCAACAAGTTTCAGATAACAAGCTACTCACTGGATGGAAGTGAGCCGTTTGAAAGCATTTATTAATTTCCAAAAGTCATCTTGAAATATGAAGGTCCAGAGGAAAAAGTGGCAACAGGTTACACTTAAAAAATCCCAAAAAAGCCATGAAGAATTACACCAGTGATTTAAAAGCTCAACTGTGACATCAATTTACCTCTGGCCCTTAGGTGACATATTGGCCCTTTTCAGTCACTGTCATTCTGTAGATTAATGTTGGCAAACGTAGAGATTTGGAAACGGAAATGACCAGATCCTCAAGGTCATTTAGTACATCTCCCTTCAAGGCAGGCGATTTGCTGCCACTGCTTGTAATGGAGGTAGCCAATCGCTGTTGGTTCCAATCACTTTCAGCCATGGAGAAATCATTTATGTCTGTATTAAGGCAGTGTGGTACTTCTGCAGAAATCTCCCCCTTGATATCTGTGCCCCTGGTCAGGCTGCCTTCTGCCCACTAAACTCTGTTCCCTATGACAGGGCTTCAACTATGTCCACTTAGATCTCTACTCTCCTGGGAACTCTGTGCTGTCCCTTCTTCTGTAGTTAGTTATGGCCCTAATTTCCCCTGGGGAGACTTCGATTCTCTTTGCCGTTGTCTGGATTTAGCTTCTCCTTTTAAACTTGGTCTTTCAGGACCTCTGCACTCTCTCAAGGAAAGGCTGGACTAGCTCTCCGAATTCCCTTTTAGCCATCCAAAAGCGAAGCAGTATTTCCCTTTACTTTTGGACAGTCCTATCCACCAGACACAACCTTTGTCCCCAAACACCACATTCACTTTACACAAACTTGTTGACCTCACACCTAAATCAACTTTTCTTAAATCCTCATCTGAACAAATAAACATTCCTTGTGATCGGCGGATATCCCGAGAGGCGTCAGGAAGGGCGGCTTGGGCAGCGCTGGCTCGGCTAGCCCGCCATCGGGGCCTCTGATTTGATTTCCTCTTTCTCCTCTGAATTTAAGAAGTGAGACAAAAAAGCAATTCCTGTTAATCTCGGAGACAACGCAGGAGGCTCCATTGCAGGAAGTTGGGTTGCACCCAAGTAACAAACAAGTGGACCACCCACATCAGGACGGAGGCCCCGCGGGCAGGTGGCCTGTAGGTAATCCCCCCGGAGAGTGTCCCGCCGCCGAGGCCGGGGTGGACAGCGATCGCCGCGGCTCTGCGCCCCGGCGTGGACGGGCGCGGGAGCTCAGCCCGGGGGAGTGTGTCACCACGTGCCACAGAGGCGGGGACAAGACCCTACTCTTATCTGTAAAGGGCGCAAGGCCGGATCCCTGAGTTTCCCAGGGGAGCAGAGATAAGGGAGAGAGACTGAGAGATCGAGATAAGAGAGACCGAGAGAGGAAGACAGAAAGGGGAAGAGAGAGAAAAGAGAAGGAGAAGAGGAGGAAGGGGGAGAGAGAGAGGAGAGAGAAAGAGGAAGAGAGAGAAGAGAGAACGAAAAGGGAGAGGGAGGAAAGGGAGGAAGGAGAGAGGAGGAGGGAGAGAAAGGGAGGAGGGAGGGAGGGGGAGAGAGAGAGAAAGAGAGAGAGAGAGAGAGAGAGAGAGAGAGAGAGAGAGAGAGAGAGAGAGAGAGAGAGAGAGAGAGAGAGAGAGAGAGATTCCTTCCTATCCATTTGTCAAGCGCAGAGACAAGATCAGGCACTTAGACGCCCAAACTTGGAGACTCCGAAGTTGGGGGGTGCGGTGGGGGTGTCCTCTGTAAGCTCCTGGAATCCTTTTAAGTCTGCTGCGGAAGGAATAAAGCATAAAGACAGGAAGAGGAGGTAGGGTTCTGTCGTCAGTGTGGGGTTCGCTCTTAAAGAGAGGCGCAGGTTGGGGCTCTCTATCCGGAAGGAGCTTGGGTCACCCCGGCTCCCAGACAGCTGGCCCCGGGCCCGGATCGGGAGTTGGAGCTTGTAGCCCACACAGTGCTCCTGGGGCTGGCCAGCTGGTGGCCGCTGGCCTTTATCTCTGTCCCTCCTCCCCTCCCTTTTTTCTTGTCCCCCTTTTTTTTATCTCAGGCTCTGCAGGAGGCCTAGAGGGGGCCACGCTGCCTATCGCTCGCTCTCTCGGGCAGCGCAACGCCTTCCATGTCCTCGGGGTGTCAGGCTGCTGGCGTCTGGAAGGCAGCGGAGGACCGGGGGTGGCCCGGGCCACGCTAACTCGCACGGGCGCACCCGCGGGCACCGACGCCCCCAACACCTGCGCGGGGCGCTGCGGACGCCGGCTGCGTGATCCGTGCGCCCTCGAGGGGCTGCGAGGAGTCCAGGATGGCTCCGGGCGGGGCAGTGGCCGGGCTCCTGCTGCTGGCGGCCACCGGCCTCGGAGGGGCGGCCGAGGGGACCGGGCTGGTCTTCAGCGACGACGTGCTGAGCTTGTTCGGTGCCAATCGGAGCCTGTCGGCGCCGCAGCTCGGGCTCCTGCTGGAGCAGCTGGGATCTGCGCCCCACAGGGGCGCCTTGGAGCTGGGCCATCTGCACTTCAACCAGGTACGACCCGGGGCCCTGTGGGGCGCGCGGGCGGTGGGAGCCTTCCACGCCTACGAGCTGGGTTACGGATTGATTTCCACGGGGAATCGGCGCATGGATTTCATGATGCCCTTTTCTACCCCAGTTCGAGGCTACAGTGGAACTGATTTTCCCTGGCGAGCCAGCGGGGGCTGAAGGACTGGAGTTAAGGGACAGGTGGCAAAGGGCTGCTGTTCGTGTCTCCACCGGCTTAGCAGGCACAGGCTGGGCTTGAAAGATTTATTATTATTATTATTACTATTATTATTAAGGCTACGAAATAATCGAGGGTGGCAGGCTATCTCCCCACACGAGTTTTCGGCAGGAAGGGTGTATTTAAATCTTCCTAGGAAGATAGCGGCTCACTTAACTCTGTGCAGATTCAGACACCTTCCCTGGGTGGGTGGGCGGCCAAAAACCAGCCCTGGTGGATAGTACGTGAAGGTTAGAGGGGAAGGACAGATTCTACGGCGGGGGAAACTGAGGACAACCCGATCAGGGTGGTGGTTCAGTTGGGCGGGAGGGAGGATGGGGTTTGAAGTGTTGTTTCTTGATATCTGTCAGGTCAAATTCATTCAATCTGAAAAAATACATGCATATCTATCTGTGTATCTATCTATGTATATATGCATATATACTCTACTCAAATACATTGGACTCTTATTAGAGGACACGTGTATATATACACATATGTATAAGGACACACACATATATATGAGGACCCATATGCAGATATAATATATGTATCTACATCGGCATCTCTTGCAATAATATCTTGCCTTTAAGAACAGTATCTATCTATCTATCTATCTCTATCCGAATCTCCTGCAATAATATCTTGGCTTTAGGTACAGCTGAAGACGACCTAAGTGTAACCGAAAAGCATACCTGTTCCACGGCTGGTGATACCTGGATTGCATTCCCCAGTACTACAGTGGTGTCCGGGGTAGGGTGGGTTGGGATGGGATGGGGTAGAAGATGCAGGAAGACTTAAGTGAAATCAGTGCTACCTCCATCCATGTTTGATTGATGACTGAGAGAATGATGTTTTCCATATGCTTTGTTACTTTGGGGAAAGGATGGTTACACGAAGTCTTCGTGGCTCCAGGTGTTTGGGAAATTCTGTCTAACAATATTCTGTTCTTGGAAATAGAGTATTCTCCAATGAATCTGATTTTGGGTTATACTTCGGGACATTTTAATCACCTGTACTCCATCCCAAGAACATTACATGTAGGTTGTTATTTTTCTTAATAATATCTGACCTCAGTTAAAATGTACAGGACTTGAGAAGGAGAACTTCTGATGCTCTGGATATCAGAAGCCAGCTCTCTTTGACCTAGAAGGCTTTATGGATTCCTCTTCCACAGACTTTTCTGTGAACTGTGTGTGGCTGCAGTTCTGGCAGGCAGATCATTCATTATAGTTAGTTGGTTAAGTGATAGTTGGGACAACTGAAGTGCTCAGAAATTATATTGACATTTTAGAAAATAAAGCTCATATATTCCTAAATGTTTTGGGGGTTCTTGTGTTGTCTTCTTGCCAAGTAGATGAAAACAACTGTGTGGACTCCAGTATCTTTACATACATCGAGTCAGTCACATGCTTGGAAACAAGCTTAGAGACTTTTAAGTTGCATATCTGTAGCTCCCATGCTGGTTTCACTGAAGTGCTATTCTTATCTTGCAGTGTCTGGAGGTGAACTTTAAAGGGCCAGAGACCCTCCAAGCCATCTTTGCACCTAAAGTATTTAGGAAGATTGGTTATGCTTGTTAGCAGTAACCCTAATGCTACTAAGTATGATTGTATATCAGCAGGTAGGATTAACTTGATAGGTAAATTATATGTTTGCTGACACGTTCTCATTCTTAACTTTGCATCTGCAACTATTCTCATTATGACCTCTGTGGGCATCAAAAAGAGATGAAGAAACCCATAATTATCTTCGAAACAAAGGAAAGCCAAGGAAAGGTCTCCACTTTAATCAGGGCTAACAGCTATTTGAAGTTCTAAGATGTCTTAATGAAAGCAATAATCACTGCATAAATGATGACAAATGAACTACTAACCGAGAAAAATCCATTGATTTGCTGGTAATTAATGTATTTAAGCTAAGGCATTCTTATCTGCTCTAGCTTAAAACGGTCACCATTGAAATAAAATTTAAGGCCTTTAATATCTTTATACTTGAAAGAACACAAGTTCATCTCTTTACCTACATGTAAATAAAATTCAGACTGGTGTGAGAAACCTAATTTTCTGACTGTAAAAAATGTTGAGAAAGTAGAAGTTGTTTCTATGAAGCAGTGATATGTATTAGGCTAGCTTCTCAGGCAATATACTACTTAACTCTGGAAATCTGTTAGATAATTCTGGAAAAATTTAAATCTTGTTTTCAATATTCCTAAACACTATTAACTTGTTGCTTTGGGAAAACAGAGACACTTGGGCTCACGTGAAAGACAGTACAAAAATTCAATTTATTATTTTCTTTCTCATTGCTACTAAAGATTCAAAAAGTTAAGTAGAAGAAGTTACCTAAAGAGCAGAAAGAAAGGAAGCTGAACGGGCCCGTGAATCCTTTATAACTGACCTGTCTAAGGAAGTTTCTAGAAAACAAAAACGAAGCTCCAGTGTCAATGGTTAATCCAGCAGACGGAAGGTTATGCCTTTTGTTTGTTCACCTGCTCCTTTCTCATTCCTTTATTTTTTTTTCTCCTCAAGTACCTTTTCTTTAGGTTCTTGTACGTGGACACACTAGTTAAATAGTCTGATGAAAGGAAAGGTCTTCATTCTTTGAATGGCAAACTTCCATTCAAATATTCGGCTTCCCTATAGAGTGGGGACCATGGAAGAGGTAGTGGGCTGGCAGGGGAAGGCACCTCTGCTTCCTGTCTTCGTTGGGGCTTCTTTCCACCAACTCTTTTGTGCCCTGCAGTATTGTGCAACTCTCTCCTACTTCATATTTATTTTTTCTTTTACCATCCTTTCCTGCGATCACCATGGTACCTACACCCTGTTTTTAACCCCTTTAAATTTATAGCCAGTCTTCTTAAAGCAGTGCAGTATTCTTTCTTTTAAAAGTTCTCCAAAAGTATTGCGCAGTGCTAATCTTGAGCCTGGCATTGGAGGCCCTGCTTTCTCGCGCTGACCGCCCTCTGCACACCTGATGCAGCGGCTCTTCTGTGATCTTCTTGCTCAGCCATATCTGACGTCATTATCTTCTGGGACTCATCCTGCCTCTGACTAGATCCTTCTCTTCCTTGGATTATTCATTCTGTTTGTTTATTTATGTTTTCATTTGTTCCACATGGAAAAAAAATTAGCATCAATTTTACCATGGGCAAAATTTTATCAAGGGCAAAAATTGACAATGTCATTTATAAATATAATGTGCTCCTTCAACTCTATCTCTTCCGCCAAACACACACACACACACACACACACACACACACACACACACACACACACACATTTTATTGTGAAAATACCGTACAGAGGGGTTACAATTACATGGGCAAGATAATGAGTACATTTCTTATCAAACATCGTTGTCTCCTCCTTTGTTTCCCCTTCCCATCCCTTTCCATGTCCCGCACGCCCCCCTCCCCCTCCGCCCCCCCCTTCCCGCCAAAGTTGTAAAGTTCATTTTTCAACATAATGACTTGTACATCTCATTGTTGCAGTGGGTCCACCTGTATCCCTATTTCAACGATTTGTTTTTGCCCTTCCCCTCCACCAACATCAAATACAGTGGAAACAGGGGTTATACCTTGGGGGAGGGACATACAAAGCAACAAAGAAATCATCTTATAAATATGTTAGAAACAATAGCAAGAGAGAAAAAACATTTGAGTCCTTATCTTGGGGTTCATTTTGCCTAACATCAACTTATCTGACCTTTTCTGCTTGTCTCAGACATATACTAGGTTATTGCAAATAAGGGAAACCATGGGACCTATGTTTCTTTGGGCCTGGCTTACTTCACTTAATATAATTTTTTCCAAGCCTTTCCATTTCCTAACAAATGGGGCAATGTCATTCTTTCTGATGGAGGCATAGAATTCCATTGTGTATATATACCACATTTCCTTGATCCATTCATCTACTAAGGGGCATCTGGGTTGGTTCCATATCTTACCTATGGTAAATAATGCTGTAATAAACATAGTTGTGCTGGTAGCTTTAGTATGGTCTTGTTTGTGATCATTTGGGTAAATGCCCAAAAGTGGGATTGCTGGGTCATATGGGAGCTCTATGTGGAGTCTTTTGAGGAACCTCCATACTACTTTCCAAAGTGGTTGAACAAGTTTACACTCCCACCAACAATGCAGTAAGGTTCCCTTCTGTCCACATCCCCTCCAGCATCTGTTGTTATTAGAGTTCTTGATTATAGCCATTCTAACTGGGGTGAGGTAGTATCTCAATGTTTTGATTTGCATTTCTTTTATGGCTAGAGAGGTTGAGCATTTCTGCATGTGTCTATTGGCCATCCTTCTTTCCTCTTCAGAGAAGTTTCTCTTTGTCTTTAGCCCACTTATTTATTGGGCAGTTGTTTCTTTGAGGATTTGTTGTTGGGGGATTTAATTTTTTGAGTTCCAGGTATATTTCAGATATGAGACCCTTGACCGTTGTATGGCTAGTGAAGATCTTTTCCCACTCCATGGGCTTTCTATTGATTTTGCCAGCTATGTCCTTTGCCATGCGGAAGCCCTGCAATTTCATGCAATCCCATTTGTTCAACCTTTCTTTGATTTGTTGTGTTTCTGGGTCTCTATTAAGAAAATTTCATTCTGTGCCAAGGAGACCTAGGGTTTCTCCTTTTCTATCCTGTAATGTCATAGGGCTTGAACTCTGGGCCTGGTCACTGTCCCTCAGCTCTTCAGCTCAGGGCTAGCACTCTACCACCTGAGCCACAGTGCCACTTCCCAAACACACATTTTTAAGAAGCCCAGTTAATGTCTGTATCAAACTTTTCTGGGGTAGGTACTGGTGGCTTACACCGGTAACCCTAGCTATTCAGAGATCTGAGGATCATTGTTTGAAGCCAGCTCAAGCAGGAAAGCCCATGAGACTCTTTTACTTAATGAATGCCCTCCTAAGAAAAGCCAAAGTGGAAGTCTTGCTAAAGTGATAGAGTACCAGTCTTGAGCAAAAATGCTAAGAGATAGTGTCCAGGCCCTGAGTTTCAGCTTTATGGCTCTCTCTCTCTCTCTCTCTCTCTCTCTCTCTCTCTCTCTCTCACACACACACACACACACCAAAACACACAGAAAAAAATCTTTCTGGGACATTACATGCAATACTGACTGGTTTCTCTAGTTTTTGAATCCTTGAAATATTATTATACTAGCGAAATGAACATGGGTTCCACAAACATTTTGCTCATTTTAAAGTCTAAAAGTAATCATATCACTTATCCTATGAAAACTATCTAATCCCTTCTAGATAAACTTACAAAAAGCCTATTTCTTTGAGTGCTGGGAACCAAACCTAGGGCATCTCACTAGGCAAATAACTTATATTTGAACTGTACTCGAGTCCTTATATTTCAGATGCTTTTTTTGTTTTTGTTTTTTGGATGGTTTTGGGGCCTGAACTCTGGGCCTGGGCACTGTTCCTCAGCTCTTCAGCTCAAGGCTAGCACTCTACCACTTGAGCCACAGTGCCACTTCTGGCTTTTCCTGTTTATGTGGTGCTGAGGAATTGAACCCAGGGCCTCATGCATGGGACGCAAGCACTCTACCACTGAGCCACCTTCCCAGCCGACTTCAAATGCTTTATATGGCAAAAAGGACATTTTATCACATGGTCTCTGTATATTTCTCAAGCTTTATCTTTGCCTTCATCACACCTGCTAATGCTCAGGTATTACTTTAGACTTTATTTCTTCTGAGAAATCTTTCTTGTTCTGCCCAGGAGTTCAGTAGGAGGCCCATCTATGTGATCATATAAGTAAACATAAAAAATTGCTATTACAATATGTATATAATTTTACATGTCCTGCAGTTTTCTATTTATTTGGCTGTTCCATCTTCTGATTTCCTCTCCTCCCTAACATATTTTATTTTATTTTTTTTCATTTTATTTTATTTTATTTATTTTTTTAATTTTATTTTATTTTATTTGAGAACATACTGTACAGAGGGGTTACAATTACATTGGCAGGATAATGCATACATTTCTTACCAAGCATTGCAGCCTCCTCCTTTGTTTACCCTTCACATCCCTTCCCAGCCTCCCCCCTCCCCCCCCACCCAATCCTTCCTCCCCTCCCCCCCCACCCAATCCTTCTCCCCCTCCCCCCCCACACACCGACATTGTAAAGCTCGTTTTTGACATGACATTTTGTACATAGCTAAGATATGGAACCAACCCAGATGCCTCTCAGTAGATGAATGGATCAAGAAAATATGGTATATATACACAATGGAATTCTATGCCTCCATCAGAAAGAATGACATTGCCCCATTTGTTAGGAAATGGAAAGGCTTGGAAAAAATTATATTAAGTGAAGTAAGCCAGGCCCAAAGAAACATAGGTCCCATGGTTTCCCTTATTTGCAATATCTAGTATATGTATGAGTCAAGCGGAAAAGGTCAGATAATGTGATGTTAGGAAAACGAACCCTTAAATATGTATTTTAATGTTTTTTTTTCTTTCATGCATGTGTTTCTAACGCATTTATAAGATTATTTCTTTGTTGCTTTGTATGTCCCTCCCCCACAGTGTAACCCCCGCTTTCACTATATTTGATGTCATTATAACTTGTGGAGGAGATGGGGACAAACAAGTCGTTTAAGGATTCAGGTGGACCTGTTGCAACAATGATAAGTCCCTAACATATTTTAAAGAAATGGAAGGAAATGACTTGAGTAATCTCTCAAGGGGCTGTTGTAGTGGTTCATCACATATATTTCTTAGACATTTTTTGTTGTTGTTGTTGTTGTTTTATTGCAGGTAGGGTCTGACTAGTCCAGGCTGGCCTCAGACTCTTGAACCTCTTGCTTCAGCTCCCCAGAGCTGGAATTACATGTATGCTATACCATGCTTGGCTTTCATGAGGAATTTTTGAAGTAATGAACGAAGATTGTTTAAGATGAGTCGTTTCTCTTATTTAGAGCTTATTGCAAGAGATATATGCACTCAGCACTATGATGTATAATAGAAGAATGTAAATCTTAGGAAATAATAACAACCAAAAGTGGGATGGGGTGAAAAGTAATGAACCTGACATGGGAGTATAGAATTATGGAGTAGATGAAATGGGATCCAGGAAGGCCACTGTAGTGGTTTGCAGGAGATATACGGACCATTTCAATCTGGAGACAGAGATAATGCAGGTGCTCTGTTCCCAGAGTCTTCTGGAAAAACAGGCATGAGTGAATAATATGAAAAAGTCCCCAGACATAAACCTTATCTGCAGTCATCTTTTGTTTCATATGCTTAATTAATTAATTTATGCAGAGCCTACATATGATGAAGACAAGAGTTCTATCTTGGAGCTCCCCCCCCCACCCCCCCCCAGCCCTGCTGCAATCTTCTGTCAGCAGTGGTCATTTAACTATTGTTAGATACTTTCCTTTGTTATCTTCTGGCCTTATTATGCTAGAGAGAGAAGCACTAAGATAACTCCTGACTCATATCACTGGATGGCCAGGCTAGTGATATGTACCAAACGGAAGGGTGTGTGTGTGTGTGTGTGTGTGTGTGTGTGTGTGTGTGTGTGTGTAGTTACTGCAAACACATTCTTCTTCTTCTTTACATTGCTTCTTCTCATTTATTGCTCTTTTGTCCCCCCTGGGCCCAAGGCAATGGTGCATCTATGCCAAGGGAGATTCTAGGATGCACTGATGCTAGGTGGAAGAGATAAAGACCATCTGTGCTTTTTTTTCTTTCCTCTTTTGGCTTTTTTTTGTGTTAAGATGTAAGAGAAAAAGCAAACCTGCCAGGAATGCCTTCCAACCTGCTTGCTCAGATGAGAAACTGGAAAGGTGACATGGAAAGCTGATGTTGTGCTTGGTTTCTTGTCAAGTATTGTCCAAGACAAGGGGCCCATTGTGATCTATGTGTCACTCTCCCATATGTGGATTGTGTACAGTGTGTGAAAATGAAGGACATTCCTACTTTATTGGACTGAGGTGTCAAGAGCTCAGTTTACTTTGATACCAAGAGTGATTTGAATCCATACAGGAAAATATTTTTTATGTCTAACTGTGCATCTTTATTTACTATCCTAGAAGTCTCATGGACCCTTCTCTGCCAACTTATTTTTATTATATTTTATAGTCAGAATGGTCCTCTGATGAAGGTACTGTGATTGCCTTTATTTTATACAAAGGAAAACACAGGCAGGTTAAAGAACAGAACCAAGGTCAGGAAGTAAGTAATGGAATCCCAGGCAACCTAAAACACAAAGTCATGGTACTATTTTTTAGGATTATAGTCTGTAAAAATACACTTCTTCTAGCCAGAGCAATATCATTTCATATGTTGAACTATGGACAGAAGTTATTAATCATCAATCATTAATGATCAATCATTAATCTCTCTTCATTGCTGAGTCACATGAGGGGAACAGTTCTGGAGCTACAAGGATTAGAGTGATGATTACTGCCCTGGGTCCTCAGAGACCTTTTCATAATAACTAGGAATTAAGATGGAAACGTGTGAAGAGTAAGTATATGCGTCAACACTACAGTAGCTAAGTAATCAGCAGTGCAAGCATATAACATACATGATGAGGCTATATATAATTAATCAAAGAATATTAGATAAGTTGGGTGTAATAGTGTGGGTCTGTATATAATTTCAGAATTTCAGGAAGCCAAAGCAGGAGGACCACAAATTTGAGGCCAACCCTAGCTATATAGCAAGAACCAGCCTCATGAACAAAGGAAGAACTAATAAGAGGAATATTAGGGAACAGGTACCATTAGCTTACACTGGAGAAGGATCATTTTGGATTGGAAAGTTTTATAACTCAGTCAATTTTGACTCTCTGGTTTTTTAAAAAAAATATATGCTAATTGAGTATCTTCTTGTAACAAATGTGTCTGTACTATTCACCTCAACCTGAATTTTCCCCTGAATTACATGAATTCTTATTAGCTGATTGATTGATTGCTTGTACCAGACCTGGGGTTTGAAATCAGGATTTGGGCACTGTCTATGAGCTTCTTTGCTCAAGGCTGGCACTGTATCACTTAAGCCACTGCACCACTTCCAGACTTTTCTGAGTAGTTTATTGAAGATAAGAGTGCCATGTTATTTTCTGCTCAGGCTGGCTTTAAACTATGACCCTCAGGTCTCAGAATCCTGAGTAGCTAGGATCACAGGTATGAGCTAATTCTCTTGATGAGTTTGCTCCCAAGACTTCCTCCCACCCCAAATTTTGAGGCTTAAACTCTGGGCCTGGACGCTTTCCATAAGCTCCTATTTTTCAAAGCTAGCACTCTACCACTTCAGGCATTATGCCACTTCTGACTTTTTTCTGTGATCTAATCGATGATAGGAGTCTCAGAGACTTTCCTGCCTGGGCTGGCTTTGAACCACAACCTGCAGTATCTAGAATTACAGGCATGAGCCACGGGCAGCTGGCGAGAGACAATATTTTGAGCAACAATCTTCTATAGAGAGACTTCTAGAATGAGGGAAACTTCTATGTCTAGTCCATGTTTACTTGGATTCCAGAAAGGCTCTCCCAATGATCACTTTGAAAAATTCTAGTGGAAATTTTCCTTCATCTACCATCATCATCTTCCTTCATCATCCCAACTGCTCAACAGTGGGGCAGCATAGGTGCTGGGGATGAATTGGAGCTGGGAGGGAGAGTTGGGAGTAGGACATTTGAACAGAATCAGTAGCTCTAACTGTAGGCAAAGCATTGCCACCAGATGGTTTGTTTGAATCCTTTA
The DNA here is from genome assembly GCF_019054845.1 of Dipodomys spectabilis. Lineage (NCBI taxonomy): Eukaryota > Metazoa > Chordata > Mammalia > Rodentia > Heteromyidae > Dipodomys > Dipodomys spectabilis. The sequence goes on from NW_024870974.1 coordinate 6,125,079, forward strand.
ACACACAGTTGCCAGGAGAGGAAGAGCTAAGCTCCCTTGTTTAATTAAACAGATCTTGATTTCTCTTATGGAATGGTGGATGGTGATTTGTGTTTATTGGCTTTTTCATAGTTCATGCTGTGTTCCTGTTTTCTTGTTATAACCATCTTGGGAAATGTTGAATGACAGAGACTTAGTTTCCTCTTCATCAAACCCATGTATGTCAACTATGACTATACTCTTAGTAGTTTCTGTAAAGTGAATGCATTTGGAAATCTCTCTATTTATCAGTTTCTGTTGTTGGTAGCAGAATTTGGGGAGAAAGTGGAAATATATGCAGAAATGGAAAATATAGCCGTAAAGTGAGAAGAATTAATACTTATGAAGGAAAAGAAAAGGTACTCTCAAGTGAAGTGGCTCTGTTTGTTTGGAGACAAGAGTGTTAGGGTTAATTTATAGGCAGGATGGTGTTTCCTCAAGGGGCACACATATAACTAAGTGCATGTAAATATAATGTATGATGTATCTTATTTAAAAAGATGCATAGTTACTGTTACTACTATAGCAATGTTACTAAAGTCTAGACTATCTTTAAAAAATATATTGTGTTCAGAAGATTCCCTTTTCCAGCTCCAAATATTAGGCTCTTGTTTGTAATCAAAACTAATTTACCCAAGATAGGGACCCAAGAGATTTCTTTCTTTGTTGTTGTTTTTTTAATACTATGTGATTTTTTTGCATGTTCTTCTCCCCTGGTATAACCCCTGTGTGACTATATTTGATTCTGGCACCCTGCATCTTGTATATACATTTTTCTAATTTGGGGAGGGGGCAGGAAATAAAATGCTGAAACAAGGACACAGGTTGACCCATTGTAACAATGAGATGTACAAGACACTATGTTGACAATGAACTTTACAACTTTGGGGGGTGAAGGGGGGAAAGCAGAGAAAAGTTGGGGAGGTAGGGAGGGAAGGGATGGTAGGGGAAAAACAAAGGAGGGGTAACAATGCTCGGTAGAAAATGTACTCATTACCTTACTCATGTAACTGTAACCCCTCTGTACAGTATCTTTTACAATAAAAAAATTAAAAAACTAATTTATTCTCAAACTATTGCCAGATGTTAGTTTAAATAGCCAAACAGGGTTTGCTGAGTTACATTTTTCTTTTTTTAACTTATAAAGAAACGAAACTATCACGAATCATCTTTGCGATGACGGGATTTGAGGGTGGAGAAAACCTTCAGAATGCAGCTTTGTGTTATTTGGTTTCTGTCTCTTTCCAAAGATCCCTGGTTACTTTTCTTGACTTGAAGTTGAAGAACAATTGGTGAATCTAGGTCAAGAAGTTTAATCTGAAAGGTCATTTTATGTCTTTTAAAACCAAATATTTAGCACCTTGGCTTTATAATGTACTGAATAGTTGGGGGAAAAATCAAGAGAGCATGGACAAGGCCTGTAACTCAGCTCTGGGAACCATACTGAAAAATATCTATCTTTTCCTCCTTTTATTTAGAGTTTCTTAGATCTCTACTATTTTAGAATAGAATGTAATGACTAGTGTGGCGTTCGCCTGGGAGGTAATTTTTATTCTGTTACCTATTAGCTTATTCGAGCCCTAGACAAGTGGCTTACCTTTCTAATTCTTAGTTTTGACATCTGTTAATCAAAATGAATGACTTCTTTAGGATTAATGTGTGAACTGACCTAAGAGCAGTCATATTTGCTGGGGAGGGTGGTTCACAGCTGTAATACTAGCTACACAGGAGGTTGAGATCTGAGAATTACTGTTGGAAGCCAGCCTGCGCAGGAGAGTCCATGAGACACTTCAGTTAACTACCAAAAGGCTGGAAGTGGAGCTGTGGCTCAAGTTGTAGTGTTCTTGCCTTGAGTGAAAAAGTTCAGGGACAGCACCAAGTCCCTGAGATCAAACCCAAGGACTCACTCACACACACACACACACACACACACACACACACTCCAGTCATATTTAAGGCACATTTGTTGTATTTTAGGGGCTTATAGATTTAGTAAGTTACATGAACTCACAAAAATGGATTTTCCCCCATTTTATTTGTATAATAAATAATAAGAAGACAATGCGCATAAAGTACCATTATAGTTGGCTTAAATTATATGCTCATTACATAATTATTGTCATCATAAGACTACATATAGTATTACATATACATTGTATATTATGTATATAGTACTAGTTACAGTAGTATTATATAGTAGTATATGGACTTTCATGGAGACATGAACACCTCAAGGTCAGTCAATTTACCGAAGCAAGAAAAACCATCAGAAAACAGCAAGAATTAATGAGAGAACACATTCAGGGAGATCTAAGTCAGTCCTGTAACTGGTTTTACATTTTTGTTTCCATGGTGACTCTCACTTTGAGGAAAGCTTTAACTGTTTGCCTCTACTTCCCTTTTGTCAAATACTCACAATAAAATTCTGAAGACATAAATCTTAGGTAGAGAGGCTAATAATATAATTTAAATATTTGAATGCACATTGAAAAGATTCCTTTTTCTGCAGACTTCCAAGCCTCTCCTTAGGAGCTAGCTGTGTTTTATTATTTCTTTTCAAAATTTGCATCACTACTAAGGTATAGATGGTTGGGAGTCCAGATTATACTAGAAATTGATAGGACTGTGTCTTAAATTTAGATCTACTTCTAAATGGACACAATCCTTTCCATATGGATTTTGCAAGCTAAAAAGTCTAGCATCCTTTCTATTCAGCTGAATTTTGTTTATTGGAAAACAAGTGTGACTAATAAGAAAAACTTAGTCTTACCTAAAAAGAAAATTGAGAGATAGGGGTTTTCAAGGCATGGAGAGAAAGATAGCCCAAGCTCAAGAGAGAAAAGAATGGCCAGATCATTACATGGATTCTCAGTTGGTCAACAGATCCTGCTTCAATAGATAATTGATGACATGTGCTCTATAAAACACACACTCTTTCATTAAAGGATACCGGTTATCACTCGTAACAGGTAATCAGGTTAATATATGAAAACATGATACACTATAGTCTTTTCATTTTTTTCTCTTGGAAGCAGTGTTTTCAGGATGTAAGTGTATTTTTTGGCTACTTCATCTGCCTCTGTGAAGATGAAAAGCTGGGTAACGGCTCTGTTCCTAATCTTGGCATGAGTGCTATTGAAGTAAACCTGTGGGCAGCACCTTAGTTCCGAGGATTCTACTAGGAACAATAGCCAATGATCCCAGAGTGCTTCTTATGTGCCAGGCATTGTGCTACCATTTCCACATCTACCATCCCTTACTTCTCTTAATCCCACAGGGGGAGGTGACATTCCAATTTTGAATCCTCCCTCCATTGTCCCCTTGTGTGGGTTTTCAGCAGATGCTATATTGGGGGTGGAATCCTCTGAGCATGCCAGCACCTCCTTGACTTGTGTATGTGGACCATGGAAATGTGTGAGCACCCGCTTCGATTTCCTCACCCCCTCGCCACCCCTCAATGCATTGTGCTTGGATTTCTCCCACCATTTCCTTGAAATCGTTTCACACAAGGTCACCCAGACTTTCTCATTGTTAAACACAATGAGTATTTCATGTGCCTTACCTCCCTGTAAGTTTTGATGGTGTTGATTACATCCTACTTAAAACATACCTTTTTCTTTCTTATATGCATAATTTTTTTTAACTTGCAGCTGTGTCCGATGTACTTTGTTTATTTCTCTGGCTGCTTGTTTTCATTTTCAATTTCCCTTTGCTCATTCTTTAAGATGCCCCAGGGTTCTGACTCGAGTTCACTTGCTTTCCATCATATGTGCTGGGTCTAGTGTCAGTCAGTTTTATGGTGGTGGTTGCATATTTGTAGGTGCGGTCTGCGTGGGGTGGCTCGGATCAGATGTTCTTTCTTGGGATTTAGCTGTCGACTTCCAGGGCTGATCGACAGTTAACTCTGACCCACACTCAACAGGTCAACACTTTCCTCAAATAGATTCACCAATGAACCATCTTTCTCTTCACCAAAACCTGGCAATCCTCTGTTTTGCCTAGCTCAGTAATGGGCCTGACTCGCTTTGCTGGCTCAAGAAAGTTAGGAAACTGGATGTGTTTCCCAATTGCTCTATCTTCCTCTTTTTCCCTGAATTATTTGCATTTCTCTTTCCTGTATCAAATGGACATAACTTCCATCACATTAGTTTCTTTCTTTCTTTTTTTATTTTGGTCGGTTGTGGGGTTTGAACTCTGGGCTTGAGCACTGTCCCTCAGCTCTTCAGCTCAAGGTGAGCGCTCTACCGCTTGAGCCACAGCGCCACTTCCAGTTTTCTGAGTGGTTTATTGGAGATAAAAGTTTTACGGACTTTCCTGCCTGGGCTGACTTTGAACCGCGATCCTCAGATCTCAGCCTCCTAAGTAGCTAGGATTACAGGCATGAACCACCAGTGCCCGGAGATCACATTAGTTTCTAAATAGCTTCAATTTAATGTCTTATAACTCCAATAACCTCTTGTGTAATGAAGAAAATTTTACCTACTCACAGTAAATTTTTTTGAAATCAGGTATGTATCTACTCATCCTCTTGTGTGCCTGGCCTTCTGTAAGTTCTCAGTCCCCGCACGGGACCTTCTCCATCGGTCCACATTGCTGACAGGCTTATGTGTAAATCTGAGTATGTCACCATTTTTAATTAGTTTGAGAGTACAGTTAATACAGTATTTATGGTCTGATGGTATCTGCTTCAATTCCCATGTTTTCAACTCCATGTTTTCAACCTTTTTTGTCCCTTTCCCTATTCAAAGACCATATTGCATTTATCTATCTATCTATCTATCTATCTATCTATCTATCTATCTATCTATCTATCTATCTATCTATCTATCTATCTATGTTTTATTGTAAGGTGATGTACAGAGGAGTTACAGTTACATAAGTAACGTAATGAGCACATTTCTTTTTGAACAGTGTGACTCCCTCTGTAATTTTCTCCCACTTCCCTACTCTGGCATTATTTCTGATTTTATATGAACAATGTCTGTAAGATCTGTGATATGAGACTCTGGCATGAGGGGTGCCAGTCACCTCCTGTGCTTGCCCAGATGTGGAGTGTGGAGCATAGTATTGGTACTCAGGACATATTTGGTGAATGAAAGAATGCTTGATTGATACATAACTTCAATTCCCCCAAATTCTCTTTCTTCTCCTCCTTGTCTTCCTCTGCCTTGCCATCTTCCTCCTCCTCCTTCTTTTTCTTTTCCTCCTCCTCCTCTAGTTAGCAATATTTTTTTGGGGGTGGGGTTCGGTTGTGGACCTGAACTCTGGGCCTGGGCGCTGTCCCTCAGCTCTTCAACTCAAGGCTAGCGCTCTACCACTTGAGCCACAGTGCCACTTCTGGCTTTTTTTTCTGCTTATGTGGTGCTGAGGAATTGAACCCAAGGCTCATGCATGCAAGGCAAGCACTCTACCACTGAGCCACCTTCCCAGCCCAGCAATAATGTTTTTAAACTGCTCTTGAGAAAGAATTTTGACTGGGTGTATATATGTGTAGATGTGTATGTGAATATATGCGTGTATATGTTTATGTAAGTATGTATGTGTATTTCTGAGTGAGCATGTATGCAAATGTGTATGTTATACGTGAGTGTATATGTGCGTATGTATGAGTGTGTAGGTTGTTAGATGGGAATTTGATTGCAAGATACAGAGAAGCCATATTTGAGAGGTTGAATCCAGACTCTTTATTAGAAAGTCAGTGACTGCGAGCAGACACATGTCTCCCCCAAACCTGCAGCCTTGAATACAATTAATACTGTTAGGAAACTGAGCCATGAGGCTAGTAAAGAAAGAGCAGAGAAAAGATCTCAACAAACCAGATCAACTCTAATGGAGAGATAAAGAGAGATGCTGAGGAGAGCCAGGGGTCACTAGACATGGTACAAAATGGCGGTGGAGGTGGTAGGGCCTAAATACAGTCGTGGTCAGGGAGCAGGGTCACAGGAAGCTCCAGAGTTCAAAGAGTCTCATGAGTTCATGGTACAGGTCTGGCTGGTCCAGGACTATTGTCCAAGTCTCCACCTATCTGCTTCTTGGAATTCAGGCATGTCTATCACTTGGGAGTGCATGTGGGATTCATCTCTAAGAGTTTTTGGAAATCCTCCACCCTCTGCCAAGATGCTAAGATGGCACCGGTTAGCTCCAGTATCCATATTTCAAGGTGATGTGCACGTGTGTGAGTATGAGCTTGTTACCGGTAGGAATATGTATGGCCTTAACTGAGAAGCATTAAAAAAAACTGAAGAAAAGCTGAAAGGATTAATTTCAGGGAAACAAGAATTGGGGTCATTCAATTAGCTACATTTTCAGCCTAGAGATAATTTTTTTCTAGAATGTTCTTTAGTGAAAACTCAGAAAGTCCAGTCCTTTTTCTTGATGAAACAATAATGCATAAATTTTGAAGACATGCTTAAGGAGTCAAATCTTCAAGAGGAGGTTGGCAGAGAATGATTCATCTTATACTCGTGTTAAGCAAAGAGTGAAATTCCAGTTTGCTGTAATTATTGCAGCAATAAAAAGTCCAGAAGAGATTTCCTCATTCAGTCCTCCCTTGAATACTTGTCATGAGTGTGGAGCAAGCAGTCACCAATTTCTGCTGGGTGTGGTAGTGCAAACTTATACTCCCAGCTGGCCTCAGCTACATCGTAAGAACCTGTATGAAAGAAAAACCAAGTCTGGGTTGCTCAGTGGTAAAGTTCTTCCCTAGCATACACGAGGCCCTGGGTAGGATCACTAGCACTGACAAAAAATATTATCAACAACACAACATTGCTCAGGGGCCTCTAATAGACATAAAATAATAGTCCTGGTCACTTATTTCTGGGGTCAGAATGACCTCACAGTTGTTAAAAATCAAACCAGCCTTTTCAGTTATTTATTTACATTTTTCTTTAGATCTTGGCCATTTTCTTTCTTTTTTTTTTTTTTAATGTGTTTGGTACTGGTACTGGGGCTTGAACTCAGGGCCTGGACACTGTCCCTGAGCTCTTTTGCTCAAGGCTTAGATCTCTAAGCACTTTGAGCCACAGCACCACTTCTGGTTTTCTGCTGGTTAATTGGAGATAAGAGTCTCAGGGAGTTTCTTGCCTGGCCTGGTTTCAAACCGGGACCCTCAGCCTTCTGAGTAAGTAGGATTACAGGTAGAGCCACTGGGGCCGGCTCAGTCATTTTATATGAAACACACTTACTCTGCCTGACTTTCTGCACTTCATTTCTTTGCTTTTTCTTAATTTTGCTTAAGTTACTCAACAAAGACATTATGGCTCCAAAAGATATTTTATGAAACTAAGAGAGGTTAATTCATTTCCTTCCTCGTTCATTTATTCACCACATGTTTACGGAACCTGATGGTGTGCCAGGCAGATGGTCTTAGTGCGATTTGTATTGATTGGCACACAGTAAGGCAATTCCAGCTCCAAGGTTCCGGAGGCCTCTATCCCATTAAATAATCATTTTGGACCTTCACCTTTTCCTTCTCTAGATTCATTCCAGCCAGTCTGGGGCCCTGTTATCCTGATCTCACAGTTGTATAGTTACATAATGGTAGCTCTGGTGGATGGATGAACAGGCTGCCCTCAGATGGAACTGTACAAACTCTGTCCTAGTTTAACATAGTTATAGGGAAACAAAGCATCCAGGTGTTGAGGTGTGTTCTCAGAGCCCCAAAGTGTTAGCAGTTGCTAGGTTCTGGGACTTTGGCTTCTGTTATTGGATTGTAGATTTTGGGCTCTTTCAAGTTTCCTGTTTGATGGATTGTCAGGAGTGTTTACTGAGGGGTAAGAAAGCATGACCATCTCTCATTTCCTCCTATTCTCACCAAGCTGTGAAAACTCGGCTGAGGTTTTGATGGGGAGATTGTTTATAGGGTTTGTTTCTCTCTGGATAGGATCCTAAATAGTAGAAGAGTAATTTAACTTTATGACTCAGGTGAGTGGTGCCATAAAATGCACTCTGTCATGGTATAAATTTTCTCTTTATTATTTGAGTTATTGGCAGTGTTTGGTCAAGACACAGCAGACTGCATTGGCTTAGAAATCAGAAGACATGAGAAAACATAGGTTTGTATTTTGTTTTTAACACTTATTAACTGACCTCGGACAATTTACCTTCCTAATATACATGGCTTCTTGATGTGTGTGTGTGTGTGTGTGTGTGTGTGGTGTGTGTATGCCAGATTTGGAGATTGCACTCAGGGCCTGGGTACTTCCCTGAGGTTTTTTGCTCCAGGTTAGCATTCTACCACTTGAGCAAGAGCTCCACTTCCAGCTTTCTGGTGGTTAATTGGAGATAAGAGTCTCACAAAATTTTCTTATAGGCTGGCTTCAAACCTTGATCCTCAGATCTCAGCCTTCTGAGAAGCTAGGATTACAGGCATGAGACACAGGTACCTGGAAGGAACTGTGTTTTATTCTCAGCCCTTGTTCACAGAGGGTAGTTACTGTTTGGTGACTGAATAATAAATGAGATAGAGGATAGAGCTGGGGAAAGAAACTGAAGTGAGAAGAAAACAGATGAAGATCGAATTAAATCTTTCCATGGTGGCATCTCTGTAAATAACTGGCGACTGTCCTTATGAGCGTGAGAAGGTCTTCATTGCAGGTCCACACATGGCAAATTCCAGAAGGTAGCTGTCATTCTTGCTGGGGAGTGAGAAACAACCCACAGCTGGAGAGGCGGTTGCAGAGCAGGGAAGGGTAAAGAAATTGCAAAAAGGCAAGATATTAGTTCTTGCTATGTGGATTCTAACCCTAGCTTTGCTATTAGCTTCTTAAAATTTTTTTTTTCTTGTAGAGATGCTGAACAGAGAGGTTACAATTACATCAGTAAGGAAATGAGTACATTTCTTGCCAAACATTGTTACCCTCTCTTTTGTTTGTCAGTTGTAGGGCTTGAACTCTGGGCCTGGGCACTGTCCCTGAGCTCTTCAGCTCAAGGCTAGTGCTCTACCACTTGAGCCACAGCGCCACTTCTGGTTTTCTTGTGGTTTGCTGGAGATAAGAGTCTCACAGACTCTTCCTGCCTGGGCTGGATTTGAACCGTGATCTCAGATCCTCAGATCTCAGCTTCCTGAGTAGTTAGGATTATAGGCGTGAGGCCCTGACACCCGGTACTCTTAGCTTCCTTTAAAGTTTGTGTAGCTCTGTTTCCTGATTACCCAGAAAAAGAAACTGAACTTCATGTTTTCTTCTAACTTTGATTGTCCTTGGGCCTAAGCGCATTATACAAGTTTTTTTTTTTAACTCCTTCTCTTTAGCTGAATGGGGAGAGGGCAGCCATACCCAGCAGGGCTTCTATTGGCTATGTGAACTTTTAGACTTCTCTCCAGTCCCAAACTATGGCAAAATTTGACCCACCCCTCTCTCCAGTACTGGCAAAAAAAATGTTGATTATTAAAGAGTGGAAAAACTTACCTCCCTACCTTGCCAGGTTATGGACGTAACATTTATTAAAAATGACTTTTCAACCATGACTTTCTTTATCTATCAGAACACTTATTATGATTCTGAGTCACTTAGTCTGGCTAAAATTTTTACACAAGTGCTTCTCAGATCACGGAGATTGTAAGCCTTCTCATAGCATCATATTATATTATCTGACTTTACTCCTGTCTCTTCTTCTCCTCCTCCTCCCTCTCACCACCCCACACTTCTTACTGGGATGGAATTCAGGGCCTGGACATTGCCCATTAGCTTTTTCTGTTCAAGAATGTCACTCTTCCACTTGAAGCACAGCTCCACTTCTGGATTTTTGCTGGTTAATTAGAAAGAAGAGTCTTGTTGACTTTCCTGACTGGGATAGCTTTGGATCTGGATCCTTAGATCTGAGCCTCCTGAGTGTCAAAGATTACAGGAATGAGCTACTCATGCATGGCTTACTGATTGCTTTTGCTAACTGTATATAGAAGAGTGTCTTTAAGGATGCCCGCTGGAAAATTAGGGCATCTGCAAAGGCCATGCATTAAAACTCTTGTCCCATGTTCACAGTAAGTGATCCACATTGATTGCAGAGTGCTCTAGTGTGCACCTGTATTACACATATGATACGTAATGGAAGCTAAAGGCTGACTAAGCAGTACTTGCGCTACCATGTGTGACAGATATAGTTTTAGAGTTTCTACTAGTTTCTATTTTACTTCATTGAGAAATTCTGTTTCTTGCAAGTGGACTTCCCAATCCAGCAATCTGTCGCAGTTTGTGTCTAAAAAAAAAAAAAAAAACCAAAACAGAAGAGTCATCAAGTTTTAGGAAGTCTTATGATGTCATTTCAGAGAAGTCTGAGATTATCTATAGGCAGCTTCCTCTCTTCCTCCAATATCATGACTGGAAGAACTTCAAGTCCAAATCGGTTAGGACTTCTTTGAAGGGAAAATCTTCCTTGTGTTTGTGTTGCTATATTGATTCCTGGAATCGCCCCGGGGCTGGCTGAACTACCTGGGCTTTGTGAAGGTTGGGATTGGCAATTCTGCTCCTGGGTGAATTCATGGTGACAAATAACTATACCCACGTTCTCTTCTGATTGGCTACCCAGCTATTTCCTCTGACTTGTAGTTGGGCATCCTGTAATCTCAGCCACAGAGAAGACTGTAAGACACTGAGTTTATATGGCTGCTGATGGCAGGCACACAGCTGTCTTCAGCCCTGAACCTAGAGGAGAGAGTGGGTTGAATAAGAGAATAGGAGGCTATAATGCTTGATAAGAAATGTACTCATTATCTTGCCCATGCAATTGTAACCCCTCTGTACAGTATTTTCACAATAAAAAATAAAATACAATAAAAAAGAGAATAGGGAACAGCTTTTCATGCACATTTAGACTGTAAAAAAAAAAACCTAATGTTCACTTTCTGTAAAGTGACTATAATCCTGGCTTTTGCTTTTCACATACATCTATCTTGGTGTATTTGGTGATTATTTTTTCCATTTTTTTTTTACAAACAATAATGACCTTATACCAAAAATGCCATTTGAAATTTTATTGTTTCTGCTATGAAAAGAATGAAAACATCTTCTTATCAACTGTTTAATACCAACTTTTGAATTCTAAGTGTGATTCATTATGTGTTAGTTTATGTTGCCATAACAAAATAACATAGGTTGGGTAGTGTTAACTAATCAAAATTCATTTTTTTCAAGAGCCAAGCTGCTGAATGTAAACTGAATTATATCCCAAAGGAACCCTTTCCAAATGCCATCACATTGGAGATTAAGGGTGCAATGTATGAATTTTGAGGGATACAATTCAGATCACAGTACACAGTTAAGGTTTTAGTAGGGCTTTAGAACTTTTTTCCAGTTGCGTTTATTTTAATTAATTAATTATATTAGTTTAGTATAACAGGATAAAATATGTGTGGGGGGAATAGAAAAAAAGAAGAGAAACATTTTCTGCTTCTTACGCAGGAAACTGGAATGAGACCTACCCTAATTGTATGTATGTATGTATTATTTATTTTAACTGGTAATGGTGCTTGAAGTCAGGATCTGGGCACTTCCCTGAGCTCTTTTTGTTAAAGACAAGCACTTTGCCACTTTGAGCTGCAGTGCTACTTCAAATTTTCTGGTGGCTAATTCGAAATAAGAGTCTCACAGACTTTCCTTCCTGGGATGGCTTTTAACTGTGATCCTCAGACCTCAGCTTTCTGAGTTGCTAGGATTACAGGCATGAGCCACCAGTGCCTGGCATCCTAACTATTTATTAAGGACAGACTCTTATTAAGGACAGACTCTTCTTTGAACAGATGGATGTTTCTCAGACTACAAAATTCTTATGGCATTTAGTAGTACTTACGTTATTTTACTCTCTCTCTCTCTCTCTCTCTCTCTCTGTGTGTGTGTGTGTGTGTGTGTGTGTGTGTGTGTGTGTGTGTACTGGAGAGCTCATCACTCTTCCTTAGCTTTTTCTCTCAAGACTGGCACTTGAGCCATACCTCCACTGCCATAGGCACCTGGAACTTTCCTCTTGTCGTTCTTCCTTCTTTCTCCTTCTCCCCCGCGCTCCGTCCTTGCCCTTCTCCCCTCCTCCTCCTCCTTCTTCCTTCATCTTCTCTTCTTCCTTCTTTTTGGTAGTTCTGGGGCTTGAACGCAGGGCCTGGGCACAGTCCCTTAGCTTTTTGTGCTCAAGGCTAGTGCTCTATCACTTGAACCACAGTTTCATTTCTGGTTTCTTTGGTAGTTTATTGGAGATAATAGTCTCATGGAGTTTCTTGCTCAGGCTGGCTTTGAACCACAATCCTCAGATCTCAGCCTTCTGAGTAACTTGTATTCGAGGCATGAGTCACTGTTGCCTGACTTCATATTCTTAATAGAATGTGAAAAGATAATTACCGATTTAAGTGTGTCTGAGAGCAGAATGTGCCTTTGAAAAAATGTATACAGCAAGAAAGATAAAATCTCTTGTGTCCCTATTTTGGGGTTCATTTCGCTTAGCATCAGCTTATATGGTCATATGTACATAGCTTTTGACCTCTTCTGCTTGTCCTAGACATATACTAGTTATTGCAGATAAGGGAAACCATGGGACCTATGTTTCTTTGGGCCTGGCGTACTTCACCTAATATAATTTTTTCCAACTCTTTCCATTTCCTAACAAATGGAGCAGTATCATTCTTTCTGATGGAGGCATAGAATTCTATTCTATTATATATATACATACATATATATATATATATATATATATCACATTTTCTTGATCCATTCATCTACTGAGAGGCATCTGGGTTGGTTCCATAGCTTAGCTATGGTGAATAATGCTGCAATAAACATAGTTGTGCTGGTAGCTTTAGTATGACCTTGTTTGTGATCGTTTGGGTAAATGCCTAAAAGTGGGATTGCTGGATCATAGGGGAGTTGTATAACCCCTGTTGTCACTGTATTTGATTCCGGCGTCCTGTATCTTATATATACATTTTTCTAATTTGGGGAGGGGAAGGAAAATAACAAAATGCTGAAATAAGGATACAGGATGACTCATTGTAGCAACGAGATGTACAAGACACTATGTTGAAAATGAACTTTGCAACTTTGCAGGGGGTGGGGGAGGGAGGAGTTGGGGAGGTGGGGAGGAAAGGAATGGTAGGGGAAAAACAAAAGGGGGAGGTAACAATGCTCCATAGGAAATGGACTCATTACCTTGCTCATGCAACTATAACCCTTATGTACAGTATCTTCACAATAAAAATATATTAAAAGTGTATATAGCTTTCTCTCATTCAGTTAGTGAATTTCTACATGCCCACAATCACTAAGAATACTGATTTTAGTAAACAATAGTTTGTGCTGACAAAATATGCTAAAACAGTTTATCATAATTGGAATTATTATGTCTGTATAGAAGAGGGATGAATTTCCTAACTATGAAGCTACAAGAAGCAGGTGTTTGTCTATAAGAAGCGATAAAGAGCATTCTGAAAATAATTCCTGTAACGCCTCATAATTCAAACTAAAAAAGGATCAGGTGACAGGCAAGACTAAAATACAAAGTCACCTTCAAGTCCTTCGTTTCAATACTTTGCGTGCATTTTTCTTTATTTTATTTGTTTATGTATGCATTCTTTTTTGGGGTATTCTTTTTTTTAAAATGTATTATCTTTAAGTAGTTGTACAAAGGAGTTGCCCTTCAACAGAGCAGTTTATGAATACAGTGCATCTTTGTCAATGTCACCCCTTCCAACATTCTCACACTTCCCTTCCAACCCACCTTTTCCTTTTCCTTTTCTTAATTTTGTAAGGCATGCATTGCATTTTTAACTGCATTTTCTTCCTTTCTTTATTTGTCTGCAGCATAAGAAAAAACCAGGACCCGTGTCCACTGGACAAATATACTATCACTGGGTTATATCTCCAGTCAAGCTTTTATTTTACACACTCACACAGCAAGCTTCTGGAAGTTGGCTTGTTTCAAGGTTTCAAGGGGCTCCACTATTTTAGGTGTCCCTACATTTCTGCAGTGGGCTTTGATGTAATGAGTTTGTATTGTGAAATACTCTATGAAGTATGAGGTATCTGTATATGGTCTTTGCTTGCATCCCTTTACCATTTTAATGTATGTTGATTCTGTTTCAGTGTTTATCGGCAGAAGAGATCTTTTCCCTTCATGGCTTTTCAAACACCACCCTGATCACCAGCTCAAACTTCTCTGCCATCTGCCCAGCAGTCTTGCAGCAGTTGAACTTCCACCCCTGTGATGCTAGGCTCAAGGGAAAAACCAAACCAAGCCTTTCAGAAGGTATGTGTACCAGAAAGGGTTTTCTCTCTCTCACTAGAAATGTCTGGGGGCCAGTATGTTATGAAGTTCATACATCTCTTTCTCTGCAGTATGCCTTCAATTAATTAACTGACAAAGAACCTCCTGGTAAAATATTTATCCTTTCCAAGTATGTAAAATAAGGGCAGTTGGAATTCACTTAAACTTTATAAATAATACACTTGTACTTGTGGACTCAAAATTTTACGTAGGTTCAAGCTCCAAGGCTTAGTGCTCCAAATTCTAACCTTCTGAGGAGACTGAGATCTGAGGATCATGGTTCAAAAACATCCTGAGCAGAAAAAAAAATCTGTGAGATTCCATCTCCAATGAACTAATTAACATAGCCCAAGTGGTAGTGCATCATCCACAAGGGAAAAAGCCTAGCACGAACTCCAGTCTCTGAGTTCAAGCCCTGGCACCAGTACCTAAAACAACTGCCCCCTCTTCCCTCATGCTCCTTGATCTTATGTACTTAAAGAATATGCCATCCAGCATAATTCATCAATCTGACTGGCAATTTTATAACTAAGAATTTCAGTTTTGAAATAATAACAATTTAGGATAACGACTGATCTTTCAGATAGTTTTGAGTATGTGTTTCTCTGTACAAGTCTGTTTAATGCAATCAGTACTTTGCATCTAAAAGGAAATTGGGAGAATGCTTTAATATACTAACATCCACCAATCATATAGAATTATAAAAGCACAAAGCCTAAGCTCAGTCTAAGCTCTGAAATTTCCCAGTGATAGCAGGCGGATGACTTTAACCTCTTCCTGTCTTAGTTCCCTCATTTAAAATAGTTCTTTTTTCACAGAGTTGCTATAATGGTTGAGTAACTTAATATTTATAAAATATATAGAATATTATCCTGCATACAAGTTAGGCTGTATTCAGTCTTGTAGGCCTGTTGAATAAATAATGTCTAACATATGCTCAGTCCCAGGAAACTGGGCTTCAAAAACAAACCAACAACAACAAAAAAACCCAAACCTACTCTGTACACAGAGGAGTTAATTTCTGATAGTCCAACTTTTTTTTTTTAAATCTCAACTGCTCAGGAACCGTATTTCAGGAACCTGGAGACAAGGATAGGAAGAAGAAAGCTGGAGAGAATTCTGAATTGAACACTACAAAGTCATAAAGTAGAAAAGTCAACAATTCTGAGTTATAAGATCAGGAGGGCACCAAATATGTGGAGAGAGGACTTAAATAGAACAGAGTGCTTATTACTCATCTTTTAATTTGGCAATCCATTTGATTTGAACTTATTTTAGTTTAGTGTTGATGTGTGATCTTGAGCAACTTATTTAATGTCCCTGTGCCCAGTTATGCCATCTGTATAATGGAAACAATATTAGCACATTTCTTTTGGAATAGTGGGAAGTATTATGTGAATTGCTATCTGTAAGTACTGAAAACAGCACCGGAGAGGGTGAGAGGATTATTTCTTCCATCTTCTTACTCATACATACATGACTATACCCATTCCCTGGCCCTTGACTATTGTTATTTTCACACAAGGAAATGTTTTCAAAAATAATGAGCTGGGTGTCAGTGCTCAATTAATACCCACTACTCAGGAGGCTGAGATCTGAAGATCCTGGTTTGAAACCAGTTTGGATAGACAAATCTGTGAGATTCTTATATCCAATCAGCTAGCAAAAGTCTGGAACCAGAGACATGGCTCAAGTAATAGAGCACCGGCAAAGCTGAAAATGAAGGTGCAAGGCTCTGAGTTCAAATCTCGGTTCTGACATAGACATCAAAAAATAATATGTACTCAATTCTTGATATATCTGATGATTAATAAAGTCTGAGTTCACCTAAATGAATAAAAAAATCAACATCAAAGCAATTCAAAGGGTTTGTGGCACCAGCATTTTCTGAACACATTTATGTTGACAGTTCAATGAACAGATACAATCATCTTGTTTCTCAGAGATCTTTTTAATTCCATAACATTTTTGTTATTATTGACAGCATAATTGCATTATTTTCCATTTTAAAGTTGCCTTGTATTGGGAATGCAGTAACTGATGACAAATTCTCTAGAAGAGGAATGAATTACATTTCAGCAACAATTTGATGATTTTAAATTTCCTCATTTTCTGGAGTTCATAGAGTACTACAGTAGCAGTTACTTTGCAAAACAGAGAAGAATCACAGAATTTTACTTAAGAATACCTAAAGATAGCTCAACTTTGGTGGCTAAGACCTGTAATCCTGGTTGCTTCAGTGGCTAAGATCTGAAGGATTGAGATTCAAAGACAGTCCAGGCAGAAAAGTCTGTGAGACTCAATCTCTAAATAACCAACAAGAAGCTGGACTGGAGGGGTGACTCAAGTAGTAGAGTGCCAGCTAAGCAAGCAAGCTACACGGGCATGGGGCACTAAGTTCATACCACTATAGGGTCACAAAACGATAATACTTGAAGATCACAGTGTCCAGTGCAGCAAAATTGGTAACAATGCAGCAGAGATGTTAAGGAGGAACTCCTGACTCAGGACTCTAGCTGCAAGGTTGTTGCTGTTCTTGTTGTTTTTGCACTGCATAACTATGAACTAAACAAAATATATATGTTGGTTTGTTTACTAAGTTTTTCAGAAATAATGATAAACAGTATTTATGGAATGTTTATGTATTCTAGAAACATTAATTAAAATTTTATTCCTATAAAATTATCAGATAATAGCTGTTTTATCTGAGTTTTTAATTTAAATTTTAATTAATTAATTAATTAATTTAAAAAGTCCTGAGCTTTGAATTCAGGTCCCTGCACTTGCTGGACAGGAGTTTAACCACTTAGTCATACTCTAGCCTTTTATTTTTGTTTTTTTGTTTTTTTTTTTGGGGGGGGGGTCCAGTCGTGGGGCCTGAACTCTGGGCCTGGGCGCTGTCCCTCAGCTCTTCAGCTCAAGGCTAGCGCTTTACCACTTGAGCCACAGCGCCACTTCCAGCTTTTTTCTTTTTGCTTATGTGGTGCTGAGGAATCAAACCCAGGGCCTCATGCATGCAAGGCAAGCGCTCTACCACTGAGCCACCTTATTTTGGTTTGTTGTTTGCTTGTTTTGTTCTTCAGATAGTACCCTTTATTTATTCCACAGCCAGGATTCAACTGAGATCTTCTTCCTGTACCTCCCACCTAGCTGAGACCACAGACATATATCACCACATCTGGTTTATTATTGAGAAGGGGGTCTCACTAACATTTTGCGTGGGCTTAAACTCCAATCCTCCCTTTTTCTACCTCTTAAGTGGTTGGGATTATAGACATGAGCCTTGTACTCATACATAGGTGTATGTATTTGAAATATGTATTTTCTTTCTTCTTTTTTTTTTTGCCAGTTGTGGGGCTTGAACTCTGCGCCTAAGCACTGTCCCTGAGCTCTTCAGCTCAAGGCTAGCGCTCTACCACTAGAGCCACAGCACCGCTTATGGTTTTCTGGTGGTAAATTGGAGATAAAAGTCTCATAGACATTCCTGGCTTTGAACTGTGATCCTCAGATCTCAGCCTCCTGAGTAGCTAGGATTATAGGCGTGAGCCACTGGCACCCAGCATTAAAATACGTATTTTAAATATGAAGAAACTGAAGCTTAATGAAGTCAAGGAACAACTCATGATGTGACAAAGGAAAAGCTGACTGTCATAAACCCTATGGCTGTGGATTTCCCATCGGTAACTGCCATTCTATTCCTTGCAGCTTCGCATTTGTAATTGGCCAAGTAGAAACTGAAAACAGGCAATTTGTCTATCTACAAAACAGGAGGAATTATAGAAGCCTATTTCATAATCTGAAAAATGAGGATAGTGTCTCCTGGGGCTGACGTGATAATCAGTTAAAGCAGATGGAGTTCTTAGAGGAATCTTGTGTAGTGGACAGTCTATGGAACTTGCTCAGAGTTCACACCAGAGTAGGCAGGCCACTGTGTGAAACAGATTACTAGAGTAAAAGCAGGGTGTGCATGTAGAAGCCAAGGGACATCTCTAGATGAAGGCCTTCTTTGGTGCACCAGTTCAGTGGAAAAATGGGTTTATTTATTTTGACAGAACCGGGGCTTGAACTCAAGGACTAGGCGCTGTCCTTTCGCTTTTGCAAGGCTGCTGCCCTATCATCTGACCTATATACACCCTGACGTGTCACTGGAGATAAAGGTCTCACAGACTTGCCTGTCTGAGTTGAGTTAGCACCTCCATCCTCAGATCTCAGCCTCCTAAGTAGCCAGGATTTACAGGTGTGAGCCACCAGCGCCTGGCAAAAAATGGTTCGTTTTTAAAAAAAAATTCTGTTTTTAAAAGAATATCCAAGCAAAAAGTGAGAGGAAAGTATGCAGTGTGCCCAGAGTGTAATGACTTACATTCCCACAGTTTCTAAGTGGTTCTTATAAATGTGTGTAAGCCAAGGAAGCAAGGCGAGTTGTGTGTTGCCGAGTCCTTTAAAATAGGGCATTGTGAATTCATATAGCAAAGATTTACTATGCATTACTCCAGGCACAGAGGAGGAATTAAGCATAGCTCCTTTCTTGAGAATCTCTGTGTATATGAGGCAGATAAACATATAAGTGATAAAATTTCTGTAATACATAAGATTGGGACTCACTAGCTTCAAACAAAGAACTATGGGAACTTTGTCATGCAAGGCGCATATTGGAGATGTTTAGGGTGATTTGGATAAAAATGTTCCCAAAAGGAGAACCCACAGAGTAATGCTGTGATTGTGGATTCTCATGATCACATGGTATCCGTACACACACACACACACACACACACACACACACACACACACACACACACACACACACACACACACACGTGCACTTTCCAGGCTCCACAAACAAAAAAGATCCTTGTTAACAGAAATGATGGTTTGGTCCACATCTAAGCTTAATGAACACTTGCTAAGCTTGTTTAATTATACATAGGGTTGCTTGGACTAACAGAGTGTCATCTTAATTTTGTGTTCATGAGGTATAAACTCAAGAAAAAGACTTTGTAGGGACTGCTTGGGGTTTTGGTTTGTTTATATATTTATTTATTTTGAGATGGTACTGGAGCTTGAATTCCCAGCCTCATGTTCTTGCTTAGCATTTTTACTCAAGCCTGGAGCTCTTACCACTTGAGCCACACCTCCACTTTGGGCTTTTTACTAGGTAATTGGAAATAAAAGTCTTCTGGACTTTTCTGCCTGGGTTAGCGTTGAACCGTGATCCTCAGGTCTCAGCTTCCTGTCTAGCTAGGATGACAGGTGTGAGCCACCAGCACCCGACTGAAAATTAGTTTTGCTAAGTTTCTGAGGCCTTTGCAAAAGTCAGGGACCCTCGTTAGGAGCCAGCCATGGAGTGTTTTGCTCATGAAGGTGTGTGATGGAGCCAGGCAGCTTGGGTTTGCAATCTGGGTGCCTGGGTGAATGCTGTGTACTTCTGCTTCCTCTTGAAGCTGAAGGAGACCATGGCAGTGCTATCTCTCAGGGATTGGTGGGGAGCTGAGGGGAAGGCTTGGGTCATGCAGATTGCTTAGCCAGTCCCTCCCACATGGGAGCCAGGAGTTAGTGTAAGCTGTACACTCCGTGATGCGGCCCCTGTGAAATGTAGCCCAACATTTAAAGGTGTAAAGCTCAGTGCAGAGGCAGCTTTCCCATAAGAACCTGTGCTCTGTGCATGTTGTGTGGGCAAAGGTACATGTCACACAGTTCCTGGGGCCATATCATGTCTCAGCCTACACGGCTATAGATGCTTCTATTCGTGTTTCATTCACATTCCCAGTATAGCCTTAAACCAACACCCCTAGTACTAAGAAGGGAAGCTCAGGCCCAAAGACAATTAGGCATACATGTTGTTAGCTAAAGAACTTTGGATAACATTTGTTCACTTCACTGTAAGAGATGTATCGGCTATCTATTGGGCATTAGGCCCCGTGGTCTTGGGATATTGTTTGGGACATTTGGGCCTTGATCTGGCGAGATGAGTGCAGCAATGGGGCTGTCCCTCTCTCCTCATGCAGCTACTTCTTGTGTGCTCATGGGCTGACTCCAGGTCATGGGTGGCTAGGCTGGAGGCCTAAGAGGTGCTGTATTTCTGAGAAGATGCTTTCAGAGGACTATGGGTGAATGATTATAACAAGCTCAGTGCCATCCTTGAAGCCAAGACAAGCCGACCCATCTGCATGTCTGTCCTCTGAAACACCCTGCATCTGTCTGCCTATGAGGACCGAGGTTTTTATTTTTTTACATTAACTAATTGATTAATTGATTTTTAATTTATTTTTATTGTGCTGATCCTAGGGCTTGAACTCGAGGCCTGGGCCCTGTCCTGGAGCTTTTTTGCTCAAGGCTAGCACTCTACTACTTTAGCCACAGCTCCACTTCTGGCTTTTTGCTGGTTAATTGGAGATAAGAGTCTCATGGATTTTACTGCCTAAGCTGGTTTTGAACTATGATCCTCAGATCTCACCCTCTTGAATAGCTAGGATTACAGATATGAGTCACTGGCTGCGGGTTTGAAGACTGAGTTTCAAATTACACTTTGAGCCATAGATGAGACTAGGTTTTCTCCAAATTCTCTGTAATATCTGGAACTCTTTGATCCCATGATGAAGATTTAGGGTGGAATTCTATTAATGCTCAGTAGGCTGTGTTTGTGTTCTTGAATTTCTGTATAGTTTTCACTGAGAGCATTTTGTTTTGAAGAAGATATGGTTTCAAGCTTTTAAACGTGAAATTTGTTTCAAGCTTAAGATATGATGAGACCTCATTTGTCTCCTTGGCTTTCGGTTAAGTTTGACTCTCTTCTCTTTTTGACCCACAGTTTGGGGCTACGGCTTCCTGTCGGTGACAATAATTAACTTGGCATCTCTCCTTGGATTGGTTTTGACTCCATTGATAAAGAAGGCATATTTTCCCAAAATCTTGACCTATTTTGTGGGACTGGCTATAGGGACTCTCTTTTCTAATGCAATTTTCCAGCTGATCCCAGAGGTAAGAAGATGAGCTATTCGTTTCTATGATGACTCGTTTCTTTCAGACGTTGGAGCGCTTGGCCCATTGTACCAATGCATAATGTTGTCTGGTTTATTGAGTTTGGGAGCAAGAAAATGGAATCACAGCCCCTGCAGACACTTGTCTCAAGTTCGGTGGCTGTTGCTCTTAGGCAACATTAACACCCTAAGAGGCAAACCACAAACACGTGCTCAGACGGTTCAGGACACCTTTGGGAGGCTTACAACTTTGTTCTGCTTTGCAGTCTGCAAATTTAATTTTTCCGCACACAGATTCACTATTTTTTTCTAAAGAGACTGCAATATCAAATTTATTGAAGACACACCACACATTTCCCTCGTGTATTCACGACAGCGCTAGAAGACTAGAGAATAAGTGTGAGTGTGATTGACAACTTGTTTCTTCTTTTCACCTGAGGAAAACAAAAATCAATCAAGTGCCAATAAATAAAGAGCAACTTATCTTTTCCTTCTGATAAAAATGTGCTATTGGTCTGTCATTGATTACACTACACCAGTCGTTCAATCAACAAATACTGGGTAGGTTTTATTTCAGATCTATATTGTGGGCACATTAGAGAAAAGAGAAATAGAAGAAGGAAAGTGAGTGAGAAGAAAAGAGATGGAATGTTGAAAGGAGAGAAGAGAAAGACATTACCAGGAGTGAGCCACAGGGAGCACTGGAAAAATCTGTATAAGCAGGGACTGGTCTCCCAACACATTTAGACAATAAGTAAAGTTGCTTTCATGTTCCAATCTCTGTATAAAAGTAAGGGTATAAGGTGGGTGCCAGTAACTCCCACCTGTAACCCTAACTACTCAGGAAGCTGAGATTTGAGGGATCAGACTTAGAGGCTAGCCTTGGCAGAAAAGACTATGAGTCTCCATCCCAAAAGAACAGAGCTGAAGCAAAACTCTGGGCTAGAGGCATGGTTCAAGTGGTAGAGCATCACCCAAGCAAGCAGGCAAGTGCCTGGCCTTGAATTCCAAACTGGCAAAGAAAAAATAAAGAGGCATTAACCTATTTCTTTTCTTTTTTCTTTTTTTGGTGATATTGGGCTTTGAACTTAGAGTCTTATGTTTCCTAGGCCTCCAGCTCATTTTTTTTTCTTTGAGATAGGATCTTGCTTTCTCTGTAGGCAGGATCTTGGACTTGAAATCTCCTATTTTATGCTCCTATACTGTGTGGACAGCCACACACCTCCACTCACCTTGCCAGATCAAGGCCAAAATATCCATAACAGAATAGATATTGGTAACATAGTTGGGGTGTCAGGTAAGAACCACTATGACCAGTTTTTTTCTCATTGAAATGAAATCTCACAGACTTTTCTGCCTGGGCTAGCTTGGAACCATGATCCTGACAATCTCAGCCTCCCAAGTAGTGAGGATTACAACCACTGGTGTCTGGCAGAGAATATTACTTCTTAAGCTCATAAATATTATTATTGTTGTTATTATTTGATCTAGAACCAAGAAAGAACATTTATTGTAAATCCTCAATTGTAAAGAATAGAAAATTAAATGACTTGAATTTAGCCAGATAATTGGTTATAACCCAGCTAGTGTGACAATACACATTTTCTCAGTAAGAGTACATTTTGATTTATATATTTAATATAAGTAAAATTCTATGAATGTATGGATTATTTTGCTTGCATAATGAGTCAAACCAAGTCACATAGACTGGACTGGAAATGTATGTCAGAGCTGTAGTGTCTCCTTGTGTGTACCAGGCCTTAAGTTCAAGTTTCAGCAACAAAAACAAATAAACAAGCATGAATATTGTATGTGGGCTGCAGATTCTCCATGTACAATTTAAAGTGTTCTATTTATTGAAAATGTAGCCATATCTCAAATTAGCACAGAATTCCTTATGTTTTTGCAACCCTTTTTGTCTATTCCTTTCTATCTTTATAACCTCTGTGTTAGTTGTATGAAGGAAGTATTTTGTAGGCCATCTTCGTGCAGGCTGAGCAAGCCCAGGGACCGGGCATGGAGCTTATCTTCCTATTTCCTTTATTTGATCTTTATGGTGTGTTAAGGACACCTTGACTCTCTAACCTCAAAGTCTTAACACTTGTGCTTTTGTCGGTCTCATTGTGTGTGTGTGTGTGTGTGTGTGTGTGTGTGTGCATGGTAGCAATCTTTTATTAGAAAATGTAAATTCATTGTTATGATTAAAATGTTGTAAAGAGGGAGTTACCATTTCATTAGCCAAGTAATGACTACATTTTTTGGGGGGGGACATTGTCAGTTCTTCCTTTGCTTTCCCTCAGTTTCCCCTTCCCATCTCTGTCTACCAATTACATAGGCCATTTTCCACAGAGTATATGCTGAATAGCATGATTGCATTTGTTCACCCTCCCTCCCTCCGTTTTTGTGCCCTTTTTTTGCTCCCTTAAGAAATCATAAAAACCACTACCACCACCATCATCATCATCATCTTCAACAACAACAAAATATCCCATGTTTCCATTTCTTAGAATTCCTTTAGATAAGTAGTATTTTAAATGTTCACAAAAGTTATACCTTTGGGTTTTTCCCTGGGTGTCCTCTTTGAGTTTGACTGTGTATAAAGGCCTAGAGTCCTATATAGGTTATCATATTTTAGAGTTGCCTTTCACATATGAGAGAAAATCTGCACCATTTGTGTTTTTCAGCTTGGATCACCTCACTTAGCAAAATTTGTTCTAGGTCCATCTATTTCTCTGCAAATGCCATAATCTTATTTTTCTAATAGATGAGTAAAATTCCATTGTGTGGTAGCAGTCTTACATCTTGCTTAGTTATTGGTCTTAGTCCTTGATTTTTAAGGCTCTCTAGAAAAAACCTTCACTCTGTATTTGCCTGCTGTATTTGCTTTAAAACTTTTTGTCTGTATATGGCTGGCAAATATATTACTTTTGGAGATGATGGGTAATGAACATGTCCTTTACCTTCATTATCTAGGTCTAATATAATCTCTAAAGATGGGAATCAATGCAGGTTCTGTACTATGAGAGCTGCTCTTACAAAGCAAATATTACTGTAGATGGTGCAGAAAGGACACTGTTAGATTCTCTGCTGGCTTTATATTGTGAGCCTTCTGGTGACAAGATTTCTATGCTATCCCTGCTTTGTGGTTGTTTATATTGTGGTTTGGAAGGTAATTTCCCAGTGTGATTGGATGTGAGGCTGGACCGAACAATGCTGGTAAAAATTGTATACTGGGAAATTCCGGTATTAGTATTTTTCTAGAGGTCAAGTTAAATGACTTGCTTTTACCTATATTGCCTCTTTTCCTTTCCCAGGCCTTTGGATTTAATCCCCAAAGTGACAACTACGTTGAGAAGGCGGTTGCTATCTTTGGTGGGTTTTACCTACTTTTCTTTTTTGAAAGAACACTCAAGATGTTACTGAAGACATATGGTCAGGTAAGAAGGCTTGACTGCCAGCATTTGATGCATCCTACCTTTGGTACCTCCTGAATATAGTCCGGAAGATTTACCCTTAGAATTATTTCAACAGTGAAGTTATGAAAAGAAAATGTCAGTATAGTGATAAGTATATGAAAAACACTTGATTTCCATCACAGAATCAAGGAACAGGCATAAAAATATCGTGTGTTGTTTTTTTGTGCTAGCATTGGGGTTTGAACACAGGGACTCTCACTCTTCCTTAGCTTTTTTTGCTCAAGGTTGGTGCTCTATCACTTAGACTATATCTCCATTTTCAGCTTTTTGGTATTTAATTGGAGATCAGAGTCTTGTGGATTTGTCTTTCTGGGCTAACTTTCAAAATTTTTTCTCTCATCTCAACTTTCTGAGTAGCCAGGATTACAGGCATAAGCCATTGTTGTCTGGCTCAGGTATAAATAATTTAATGTCAAAAGCAAATGTGTGTAAATTGGATTCCATTCATATTCATTCAGAAGGAAAGGGCATGCATCAGAGAAGAAGAATGGAATCCAATACATGAGATTACATTTGAAGAGGGAAAAACTTCATCCTGATATATCTATATCTATATCTATGTGTATGTAAACATATGCATAGATAGGCTATATCTATGCATATAGAATCAGTGAAAACCCCTTTTTACAAACAAAACCATTACACCATTTTGAGCTATCAGATTTTCTTCTTATAACCTCTTCATCCTTTGTTCCTTTGATTTCCCATACAGAATGATCATACTCATTTTGGAAATGGTGACTTTGGTCCTCAAGAAAAGGCGCATCAACCTAAAGCCTTGCCTGCAGTCAATGGTGTGACGTGCTATGCCAACCCCGCTGTCACAGAGCCTAATGGACACATCCATTTTGATAGCGTCAGTGTCGTGTCTCTCCAGGTATATCATACTGCATGCTTTTCATTATCTATGGAATACTGTGAATGCAGCCAGGTTGGTATTTTATACCTTTGCTTGTGCCAGACTTAACTTCTGTACATGTCAGTAAGTTCATTGTAAGTCTCCGTTCTTCTTCCTCCCTTCCCCTGTAGGTTTACTCTAAACGAGTTAATGAAGAAATTGTGAATGACTGGATCTAGGGCTCCAGTGCTCCAAGATTACTTAACTATATGAGAGTCTGTCGAGCAGATTTATAGAATACATGTAGCAAACATCAGAACATTTCTGTTATTGGATTCTGTTATTGCAATTGAGTGATTCTAAAATTATAAGAAGAAAGATTACAAAGCTATTAAGCTCGTGTTCATTAATTTAGAGTTTGTGTTTGTGACTTCTGACAATATTAATGGCAACTATTGCTTGAGCAAGTATTATCTGCTAAGTAATATGCTAAAAAATTAATGATTTCCTCTCCTTTACTTTTGATAACAACAGTTCAAGGTAGGATTTTTTTCTCTCTAGGTAGTATAACTATTTTGGTTTTGAGCTATGGAAACCAAACTCAAATTGTTTGTAAATAAAAAGGTTACCAGAAAGAGACTGAGATATGTAATGGAAAATTCAGACTACTCATTCTTAATGAGTAAAAACCCAGGAACTATTACAACTTCAGGATCCTTTCTTTTCTGGGACATATTAAATTCATTCTTTCTTTCACTTGACCGTCTTCTACCAAGTGGGACATGTTACTACTGACCACTCCCAAGATTTATGTTTTATAAAGGCAGTTGTTAGAAGGAAATTGACTTTTCTCATCCCTATATTCAGAGTTCCTTTAAGTATATTTTTGAGGTACACTTAACTTAGATGATTGCATCTGGGCTAATCTAAGTGTTTAGATGATTGGGCCTCTTGTCTGGCCCCATAGGGGAGTCTCAGTGGAAGAGAAGTTATTAAAAAGGAATACTTATATGACAGTGTCAGTGGTGTGTATCATAATTCTCATTGGACGGGAAGAAAGTTGATCTTTAGATGTTAAATAACGTTTCCTGTATTACTCAGCTAGTAGATGGCAGAGACACAGCTACAAAGTTAAATGCAATATAAAAGCAAACAATTGCAATAAATAAGAAGGCCAACTAAAGAAACCAAGCAAGAGCTATCTGGAAGAGGTTATTATGATAAATGACCTGTGTTTCCTTCTGAAAAGAAAATATGATCCATCACATACTTTCCTCCACCTGCTGAAGGAAAAGTCTCAAGTGTGTTTGAAGAGAAAATTTGTATTAGCATGAAGGTAGCAGGGAATTATTTTATGTAATATAATGAATGATGCCTTTGGCTCAGATTTTATGAAGTGTCTGGGAATGTTCAGTAGATAATTTCAGTATTTTTATTATTAATGCTAACCACTACGTGTAGAACATTAGATGAATTACCTTTTGTGAGCCTCAGAGCCTAGGGGATAAGCTCTATTATAATTAGGAGACTATGGCTCAGAGAAGTTCAACAAACAAACCAAAGGCACTCAGCTTCTAAATAGCACAGCTTACGTGAATGTGAAGGATGTATGATCCTAAAGCCTCTATAGTTACCCTTCGTTCACTATATTGTGTTGCTTTACTACAAGACCACATTAACTCTTCACTTCGTCAGTATTTATTTTTGTCAGGGACAAGATAGTTTGGCCCAGTCATATTGCTTGTCTTTGAGGATACAGTTCAGTACAGGGAGAACCTAGAGAATGACAGAACTCTTCCTTATACTATAAGTCTAAATTCTAGCTGCCTTAGGAAAGTTTTGGTCAATACTTTGTCGTAGTGGCATCGTGTTAAACTCTGATGGTGAGTCAAGCAGTATCAGTTAGTTGTGTTGCCAATTTAAATGCTGATGAGTAATTCTTCATATGTCAAGTGACAAACACAGTAAAAAAAATCTAAATATCCATCTTCAACAACTTCACTCCAGACTTCCATTTATTTTGTCCTTACATGAAGGTCTCTGGTTCAACAACCCCCAGAGGGTGTGTCTTATTTTTGATGACTGTCTTGCAGCATTAACTTAGAAGGAAGATGCTATAAGTCCAGGAGTTTGAAACCATTCTGGGCAACACAGTATGACGCTGTCTCAAAAATTAGTTTATTCTGAACCAACTAGGTGACATTGTGTGGATACAATGAACACATCTGATATATTTACACTTTCCTCCTTCCATTAACCAATTTTCTTTGCTTGGTTTTTATTTTTAATTACAGTTATATAGTCACTTCTCAGGAAGCAATCTCAAACTTTTTATGCTTAGTTATGTACAGATCGCTATTTAAAGGAAAGCTTCAGTCGGGCACTGGTGGCTCACTCTTGTAATCCTAGCTACTCAAGAGGCTGAGATCTGAGGATTGCAGTTTGATGTCAACCTGGGCAGGAAAGTCCAATAAACTACTCAGAAAAAGCTGGAAGTGGCACTGTGGCTCAAGTGGTAAAATGCCAGCCTTGCGCAAAAAGAAGCGTAGGGATAGTGCTCAGGCCCAGAGTTTAAGCTCCAGGACTGGCAAAAACAACAACGACGACAACAACAACAAAGCTTCTTCTACTGTACCATCTTGCTGCTAGAATCAACTTGTGTATTTTCCCTGAAAGACTACAATGAGAAGTTAAAGAATTCCCTGCTTTCTCATCATTATTGTTTACTGTTTCATGTAATTTTCCTAGAAAGTAAAGTTTGGTCTTAAAACGTGTAGTTCATTTAGTAATAGAGACATCTTTCTGAACTAAATGCCTGCCAGCCTGCCATTGATCTGTCAGATAGATTAAGAGAATTTGGAACATCCACTCTCACTTAATGGAACAGAATTTTCAAATCTAATTTAATTTGCCACTTGAATGATGATAGTAGCAGGCACTGCACCAGATTCTCCGATGGAGTTGTCTAGCTCTGCACCCAATAAGTCCAGTTGTATCTGTCACAATCTGACACACTCAGTTTATTTGAACGAACACAAATATGCGTTTGCCTTGATTAGGTAGGAAGGATATGCAATTGTTTCATTATTGAAATGTTAGAGCCCATCACATCTCTTAAAAAATCAAATTAGGGGTTGCAGTTAGTGCTGTTAATTTTTCACTATGGGTATAATGATGAAACATTTAGTGGTGCAAAATGTGACGAGTCATTTTAAAGATTAGATGGAGCAACAATGAGAGATGTCAGATTAACTGAGCTCAAGTTAAGAATTACTTTTACTTTGTCAGACAAAACCAAGTACTGGATATATAAATTTAGCAAAAGCATTTGGATTCTGAGCATGAGGTAGAAGTCAGGGCCATCTGTGGTGACTTCTTGCATCAGCTGACTATTTGGTTAGCCAGGAAATGCCAGTTCTTCTCCTCAGACGGGAGATCAGCTTAGTAACATAACTACATGAGAAGCTTAAAGTGGCCCTACCACTCTCAGGCTGACCAGGATGAGTAAATAAGATGATGTCTATGAAAGTACTTCCAAAGCTTTGAATGTCTCTGCTATTTGGCCTGTGTGAAGGACTCTTCTTTTTCTTGTCTCCTTATGTTGGCAAAGATTCAGAGAATTAATGATAAACTCTTATTTTGTCTTGTTCCTGACATTTGAACATGGTTTTAAGTCCAGCATGTAGATTTCTTTAGTTTTCTTTTTTAAAGAAGCACCTCAATTAGGCTAAGGAAGTTCCCTTATATCGGGATTTTCTGAATGTTTCTGAATATGTTGGATTGTTCTTGCAGGTTTTCTATACTGTAATCAAGTATGGCAAGCCTATACTTAATTATTTTCCCTACTTCCAGAGTTAGCCTTAAAGCAGGATGAAAACTAAGGGAAGAAATGAGTACATTTATTTCCCTCATAAAATGGTGTTGTTTCTAAATTATAATAACTTTTGATCCACATCTCCCATTTTCCCAAACTCTCCTTACCTCCAGTCTCTGGTAACCACCATTCTACTCTGTTCCTGTAAGACTGACTTTTTGATTCTGCATATAAGTTAGATCATGAAGTATTTGTCCTTAGAACCTCGTTTAATATCCTTCGTTATTCATGTTGTCTTGCAAATGAAAGAATTTCCTTCATTTTAAAGTTTTTTTGGTATCTGTACATTTGTTGATGAATTATGATGTAGATTAACTTTCCCTTCAGAACAAATTTCCCAGTATCAGGTTCATTAGAAGAGATGTTGAGCCAAGTGCCAGTGTTTCGCACCTGTACTCCTAGTTACATAGTCTGAGAACAGGAGGATCTTGGTTTGAGGCCATCTTAGGGAAGAAGATGTTTAGTAACACCTCCTTTTCAAATCATAGCTGGAGGTAGTAATGGTGCATACCTTTCATCCCAAGCTCTGTGGAAGACTGAGATTGGGAAGATCAGGGTAACAGAACAACCTGGGCAGAAAAGTGTGAGAGACTTCATCTTCACAGAGGTAGCCTGAACACAGTGGTGTGCATCAGCGATTCCAGAGCCATGCCTATGAGTAGGTGGACCATGGCTCAGGTGCATATCAAGACAGGAAGTACAAATTTCCATGTATTAAGCAGTGCTGTTTTCAGAGTCATAAGAAAGAATAAAGGAAATGGTGGTCAGAGGATGGGGTTTCTCCTTTTGTTATGACCAGATACTTAATATAAACAACTTAAAGGAGAGGAAGGATTTGTTTTGGCTCCTGGTTTCAATGATTTTAGTTTATCCTTGCTTCTCCTAATGTGCTTGGGCAGAGCATCATGGTGATGGGAACATGTGGCAGAAGAGGAAGTTTTTACCACATGGTGGACAGGAAGTAGAGACAAGCCAGGGCCAGGGACAACATACCTGGCGGGTATAATCCAGTGACCTACCTCCTCCAGTAAGTTCCACCTCTTAAAGTTTCTAAAACTCCTAAAATAGCACCACCAATTGGAGAGGAAATTTGGGGTGGGGTGGGGGCAGGCATTTCATAGTCAAACCATAGCCGGTAGTGTGAGGTGGTGTTTGTAGAACTAGCTGTGAATCAAAGAGATCTTATGGGCTCACAGCGTATATCAGAGAAATACACATGGAAAGATCTCTGCACTGTCTTGACCCAGACTAATGACAGAACAATGAATCAACTTCCAAAACGATGAATTTACTGAAAAGAGTGAATGGGTTGGAGTGAGGAAAACAATTTTTGGAAGAACTTTCAAGAAATTGGAGATTGGATCTATCATGAAAAGTTTAAACTGTGGGCTAGTGAGAATCTGGAAGGATATTTAGATAGTGTTACCATATGTATATTTGTGTGTGTGTGTTTGTGCATGTGCAAGCAAACACACAGATGTGCGCTCGCATGTGGATGAAGAATAACTTCTTCCCTGATACCTGAAAGAAAAGGAGCTTTTGGTAAAGAATGTATGAATTATAGGTGTGGGCCACTGCCATTTATTTCAAAAATTACTTTTGAAAAATATTTTTGGCATGATTATTTCTAAAGTTTTTAAATGGACTAAAGAAATACCAAGTCATTATTTCAGAATTGATATGCTGCATTAATCTTATCCATGGATCTTGGCAGATTTTCTTAAGGGTCTCAGCACACCTGCACTTAGTGCCAGAACCCAAGCTGTTTGTGTAAATTCTGGAAAGCAATGAAAATGCATTTATCTAAACATGTTCCATACTAAATTACTTTTGCCAATCAAGCAAGACTTATCCCTATTTAGAAGAATTAGTGAGGTTTTACTCAATTAGGCTTGATGTTGAGTTAATTTTCCTCTCATTAGCATAATGAAAAATTGTATGTTACTCTATCATGCATGCTGGGTGATAAAAAATAGAGAATCAATGCCAACATATTTTCCTTTGAAAAACAAGGCAAAAATATAAAGGCTTAAGTAAGTTATTCTGGATATCAGACAAAGAATTATTTAATTCTGCTGTGCAAACTATCATGAGCAACACATTGTTAGATACATTTTCTTTTAATGAGGGGTTTATAAGACTAGCATCATCAAGCAGTTTTTTTTAAAGATTGCATTTTAAAGGATTTCTACCTCCTAATTTTTGGGCTTGCTGAAGTAGTCCCCCTATCTTGTCCTAGACTTCTTCAATTTGTGCTTTAATATACAAGTATCTCATATTGTGCTGTATTCTTTACATGCTACATTTGCAGTTTGGAAATACTGAAGCAACACCTGGTAAGTTTTCCTCAATGGGTTGCATGCTGGATTTTTGCTAAAGATCTTGTAATGAATGAAATTTATATCTATCTGTTCTTAGAGAGGCACAATTTAATCTCCATTCTATTATTCTATGTTACATTCACCCCTATATATTAAAAATAAAGATTCTAAACTAAAAATATTACAAAATTATAGCATCCTGCAAAGGGTAGTCTTGTTGAAATGCTTTAGGGTCTAATGTTGCTATGTTCTAGAGTCTTAGCAGATTATACCTTCCCTCCCAAACCCACATACACCCACTCACCAATCTGTCTTTATAATCACATTTATTCACTTTATAACTGAGACTATTGTCCAAAGCACAAATTTTACTTTCATTTAATAACACTTCATTAATATCTTAATGAATAAAGACAAAGAATTGGTGTTTGAAGACCAATTTAAATGTTGTCTCTTAATACATGTACCTTCAGGTTAGTGTCTGATTATTGATTGGGTAGTAAAATTTGATTTTATTCTGTCTGCTTTTTAAGATAAGGAATTTATGTCCTTTCTGAATCTCTCAATCCAATTATGGTAATGGCTCCTCATTTATTTCAACTAAGTGGTGATTTTCTCTGGCCTTTAACTTTGCTCAATGTACTTATGGGTAGCCCAATTTATCCAGAAGTATTCTGTTTTGAATCCTAATCAGGAGAAAGGAGAGAACAATGTGTTATCCCAATTCTCTTTGAAGTGGTTTGGAAATTATTGCTTTGTATTTTTGTTAGCAGGTATTGAAAAATTAAAAGTAACCTCCCCTAGAATTTATTAGGTTGAATCTCCCACTAAATAAGAATATCAAAGAGCTTAAAGGACAAGACTTTATCAAACCTTTACAGCAAATCAGTGAAGGTCGGTAAAGTTGGAAGTATTTAATAGTGGAGAAAGCACCAATAAGATTATCTTTGAAGGTTTCTGGTTTGATATTTGCTGGTTTATCCTGCAAAGGTTTAGAAAATGAATTTTGGGGAAAATAACCTTCCATGGAGAAATAATCCCAAGATGCTTTATAGTAAACTTCCTTCTTCCTGGAGCCCAAGGTGGTTGTAAAGTGAATACAACAAGGAACAGCTCAGATCAAAGAGCACAGATGCAAAGTCACCTGTGGGAGGCCTAAGCATCCAGCTTTAAAGTTTCCTCATACAATACTGTCATTTGATCCACTAGTCTGTTCTCTGTCTTTCATGTGTAATTCCTTACCCTTCCCCAATACCGTTTCTTCAGCTGGTCAGCACATCTTTAGGGTGGCCTTCGGGACATCTTTAGGAGTAAGGTACTAGTACCTGGTGTGGCTCCCATACCCCTCATTCTCTCCATCCTCAGTGGACATAGGTTCTGTTTTCCTGAATCCTGAACTGTAAGCCAAACGTTGCTCACCCTTCATAGAAATCCATTTCTGATTTCCAGCTTTTTGTTGATACTTCTTCTCTGCTGGCAGCTTGCCTGCTTCCTGACACCCCAAGAAGGCCTAATTGCTTGTTCTGTCACAGTGGCTGAAGTTACCACCAGCTCTCATCCTTATCCTCATCTACCATTCTCTGCCTCTTATCACTTTCTCCAAGCTTCTTGCCTTCAGTGACTTGTGTTTCTAATCTCCTTGGCATCCCTGGTTCCCCCTGTCTTTTGGTAGGGCCAGACAATCAATCCTTTGTGTTGCACTGGGTAAGGTATATTACAGTTCCTGGGATAATTCACGTCAATGTTAAGTGCACAAAAGGCAGCTGGGACACGGGGTGGGGTCCATCATGACATCTTTTACTGCTCCTGTTTCCTCATCTGAATTTTTCTAGAAGCTGTGATCATGAGCAATGGAAGTGTTTCTGCGTTGTGGAAATACTCCTTCTCTGGATCTTAGCAAGTGATTTCTCCAGCTTACACGAAACCATAATCTGTTTCCTAGATTCTGAAAGTCTTTAAGACTTCTTAGTGACAATGAGAGTTGGGCTGGGGAGTATATTACTCAGGCTGTTTCTTTCTTTCTTTTTTTATTGTGAAAATACTGTACAGAGGGGTTACAGTTACATGAGCAAGGGAATGAGTACATTTCTTATCCAGCATTTTTGCCTCCTCCTTTGTTTTTCCCCTACCATCCCTTCCCTCCCATCTCTTCAACTACACAACTCCACCCCCACCGCTTGTTCCCATCACCCCTCCCCTGCCTAAATTGTAAACTTCATTGTTCAACTTAGTGTCTTGTACATTTCATTGTTACAATGAGATGTATCCCTATTTAAACAATTTGTTTTTTCTCTTCCCCTCCCCAAATTATACTGACATCAAATACAGTGAAAACAGGGGTTATACCATGGGGGAGGAACATACAAAGCAACAAAAAAAAATCACATGGTACCTTATAAATACATTAGAAAAATAGCAAGAAAGAAAAAAACACTTGTGTCCCTATCTTAGGGTTTTTCTGCTTAACTTCATCTTATCTGGTCATATGTATATAGCTTTTGACCTTTTCTACTTGTCCCAGACATATACTAGTTATTGAAAATATGGGAAATCATGGGACCTATGTTTCTTTGGGTACTCAGGCTTTTTATAAGACAAACATTTCCCGAATTTACCAGAACATCAATGCCATTCTTATTTGTAAAAGCAGTAGGCAGGCAACCTTCTAGAGTGGAGTAAATAGTCCATTAGGAGAACTGTAAATATTTAATTAGTATGTACTTTCAGTTCCATTGACAAAATAGTAGCAGATTTCTCGAAGGTTCCCCCGGGTTCTCCTAAATTATTATTACTATATTTTTCAAGTCAATAAAATGCTATAGTCCTCAATTGAAAACAAAAGACAATTATTTCAACACCTAAATACCAAAGCGACTTTACTCACATGTCACAGAAGGCTGAGAGAGAAAGGAAATAATGGTAAAGATTTCTGGAAATTATGATTTTCTTCTTAATAATTATTTTCATCAGCAAGAGAGACTTTTGGAAACAGGAGATGTTTCCTGAAACTAAATGACTGGAGATTTAATATGTTTCAATTATACTTGGTCCTATGCATTAAAGATAAAGTTAATTTCTCTTTTTTTTTAAGTATGAAGTTTCATTTTGGTTCTAGTGAGCTGTGTGACCTCAAGCTAAAGGAGGGTCAGGAGCCCCTAACTCTCTCAAAACACAAACATTGAAATCATTGGGAAATCCAGTCATAAAACCAAAACTCAACAAGATTTTTATTCTTTTTGTTTTTCTTAATTTTCTTTCTTTTTTATTTATTTATTGTTTTTTTTTGGGTCCAGTCGTGGGGCCTGAACTCTGGGCCTGGGCGCTGTCCCTCAGCTCTTCAGCTCAAGGCTAGCACTCTACCACTTGAGCCACAGCACCACTTCTGGCTTTTTTCTTTTTGCTTATGTGGTGCTGAGGAATCAAACTCAGGGCTTCCTGCATGCAAGGCAAGCGCTCTACCACTGTGCCACCTTCCTAGCCCCTTAATTTTCTTTCTTATGTTTAAGTCGATGTCAGTTTACAGGGGCAGTGCATCTTGATGAAGGTCTCACCTTTCATCCTTCTCCCTCATCTTTCCCAAACCCCACCCAGCTTTTCAATTTCTCTAGTTCTATTTTCATACACACACATGGAATGTTCTCCCACCCTTCCTCTTTTCATTCATCTGATGGATTCCTATAATCTCACAAGAACAGGCACAGAATGGAACATTAAAACCCAATTGTCAATTTTGTACTATACAGAAAATGTTTCCAAAGGTCCAGGAGACCTGCCGTCATTATATGATCAGCATATTCTCTCCTGCTGCAGACTTGCACCATGTTCTCTTCCTACTGCAGACTTGCATGATAGAATGTTTTTCTTAAAGTTTGACCTTTAATGAGATTAAAAAATATTTATTTATTTTTATGATTATCTTGATGCACATGTACAAAGGAGTTGACATTTAACAAAGCAGTTTATGAATACAATGTATCTTGATCAATGGCACCCCTTTCAGCATTTCAGTTTGGGATGTAAAGTGGTGTAAATACTGATGACCTTTCATAACGTCCGTGCCAAAATGATGATTTTTCTTACTTTTAATTACACTATCTAGAACACCGCTTGGGTCTTGGACCTCTAGAATTAGGAAAATAAGGTATTTTTTCCCAGACCTTCCATTTCCTTAGAGATTTCTCTTTGTAATATAATAGAAATAAAAATACTAGAAATATTTAATTCTAATATTATTCAGAAATGCTAATGTATTATTTTCCATTAAAATACTATTTCATAATATTATCAAAAATGCAGCCCATTCAGTGTGTATCTCATGTTTCATTTCCTCTATACTTTGAATTTATGAAGACCCAATGCATATATCCCATTAAAATTATTTTATTATAATGATGATGGATGGAGAGGTTATAGTTACATGAGTAAGGTAATGAGTGCGTTTCTTGTCAAGCATTGTTACCCCCTTCCTTTGTTGTTTTCCCATTGTCCCTTCCATCCCTCATCTTCCCCCTCCCCGCCCCCAAGTTGTAAAGTTCATTTCCAACTGTCTTATGGATATCATTGTGGCAATGGGTCACCCTGTGTCCTTGTTTCAGCGTTTGTTATTCCCCTTCCCCTTCCCAAATCAGATAAATTTATGTACAAGATACAGGGCACCAAAACCAAGTACAGTGACAAGTACAGGGGGAAAAACATACAAAAGAAACACAAAAAATCACATAGTACATTAAAACAAGAACAAGAAAGACCTCTTGTGTCCCTCTCTTGGGGTTCATTTTGTTTAGTATCATCTTATATAGATTTTGAGATTTTCTGCTCATCTGATAAGATTATCCTAGACATATACTAATTAAGAGAAACCATGGGATCTATATTTCTTTGGGTTTGGGCATCGGTTCCATATCTTAGCTATGATGAATAACGCTACATACTGAGTTCCCCTATGACCCAACAATCCCACTTCTAGGACATTTACCCAAATGATCACAAACAAGGCCATTTTGGGCTCTGTTTCCTTTGGCTACTTGTAACATCCACAATTACAACAGTTAAGAGTGTCAAAAGGAAGCATATGACACATTTAAGTTGGTATGATTTGAGGAAGGCTTACTTATGGGGTGTAAACGGGTGTAAGAGCTAATGAATCAGAGACTAGTAGTGGCACAACAGAAAGATGGAGGGGAGGAAGCAGTTACAAGAGCCTGAATAGAATTTTCTTGAGAGGAGCCGTGGCCTTCAATTCAAAGTCATAGAGAGGCTGAGGTGAACCTCCAAAGGAGCACTGAGGAATAAATCCACTGAGCTTTCAAACTCTTCCAAGTGTCCCCAGTGGCCAATCTCCAATGGAGGCCAGAAAATTTGGGGAGTCACAGGACAGAGTACAGAGAGAAACGAAGAGTGGAGAGGGGAAAGAGGCCTGAAGTAGCAAGGGTATTCTTTTCTCTTCTCTTCTCTTCTCTTCTCTTCTCTTCTCTTCTCTTCTCTTCTCTTCTCTTCTCTTCTCTTCTCTTCTCTTCTCTTCTTTCTTTCTTTCTTTCTTTCTTTCTTTCTTTCTTTCTTTCTTTCTTTCTTTCTTTCTTTCTTTCTTTCTTTCTTTCTTTTCTTTCTTTCTTTCTCTCTTTCTTTTGTTCTTTCTTTGTTATTGTAAAGTTGATGTACAGAGGGGTTACAATTACATAAGTTGGTAAAAAGCCCATTTCTTTTTTTTAAATTAAGTTTTTTATTGTGAAAATACTGTACAGAGGGGTAACAGTTACATGAGCAAGATAATGAGTACATTTCTTATCCAGCATTGTTGCCTCCTCCTTTGTTTTTCCCCTACCATCCCTTCCCTCCCATCTCCTCAGCTACCTCGCTGCCCCTCTGACCCCCCACCCCTCCCTGCCTAAATTGTAAAGTTCATTTTTCGACATAGCGTCTTGTACATCTCATTGTTGCAATGGGTCCACCTGTATCCCTATTTAAACGATTTGTTTTTTCCCTTCCCCTCCCCAAATTATACCAACATCAAATACGGTGAAAACGGGTTATACTGTGGGGGAGGGACATACAAAGCAACAAAGAAATCACATGGTACCTTATAAATACGTTAGAAACACTAACAAGTAAGAAAAAAAACCACTTGTGTCCCTATCTTGGGGTTTATTTTGCTTAACATCATCTTATCTGACCTTTTCAGCTTGTTCTAGACATATACTAGTTATTGCAAATAAGGGTAACCATGGGACCTATGTTTCTTTGGGCCTGGCTTACTTCACTTAATATAATTTTTTCCAAGTAAAAGCTTATTTCTTTTTGGACAGTGTCACCCCTTTCTTTACTCCCAGTGTTTCCCTTACAACTCCACCCACAAGTTGTACAGTTTATTTTTCATATAGTGTCCAGTGAGTACCACTGGGATTCTTTTATTTCTATTCCTGACCTCACTTAGCATTCTATCTACCTGCTATAAAAATAAGTACTATAAAATAACTGCTCAGTGAATAATGTACAATCTAACCCTAAGAACTTCCATATGGCTTTACTGTTGCTTATATTCTTAGAGCACTATTTTCTTTAAAATTCTGTATATTTAAAATTAAGATACTGGGGCTGGGAAGGTGGCACAGTGGTAGAATGCTTGCCTCCAATGCATGAGGCCCTGGGTTCGATTCCTCAGCACCACATAAGCAGAAAAGGCCAGAAGTGGGACTATGGCTCAAGTGGTAGAGTGCTAGCCTTGAGCTGAAGAGCTCAAGGACAGTGCCCAGGCCTAGAGTTCAGGCCCCACAACCGACAAAATAAATAAATAAATAAAAATAAAATTAAGGTACTGGTGTATGTGCTCCTTTACTCTTGAGGATGTTGGAAGGATCAAGGAAAGATGAGGAAGCTAATGATTGGAAGTGCTTTGTAAACTGTGAAGAGCTGTTAGTGTGAATGGCAGGATTACTTCCCACGACTCAGATTCCTTTTCCTCACACCATCAAATCTCTGAATTGTGTGAACTTTTTAACTCAGATTTTATGCTTTACACAGCGAGTTTTACTTTCTAGCTAATTAATCTCCTGATACTTTCATATATCCGGAGCTTGAGCATACTGATGCCCAAGTTCACGCAGTCTTATTACAACTTCCCTCTTTTCTGTTTAACAACTCTCTGTACCCATACACATCTCAAAAGCTCTCTCTTTGCAGGTCTAATTTATGTTTCTTTGACACGTTTGGCCAGTAGGTGCTGAATATGTTCAAGGACCATACATAATAAAAAATGCATCCTTTGTCTTGCATGTGAGTAGGCAATTTCCTCTCTCTCTCTTGTCATAGTGTTGGGTTTACCTACACTTGGAGTGATATAGGAAACAACCCCTTGTAGACCACTGACTAATTTATAAATAGCATCTTCATGAACACTGTCACCATTCTATGAAGACTTCAGTATGATTTTCTTCATTCTACAGGCAAAGAATCTGAAGCTAAGAGATGAAATGCACTTCCCCAAGGGCTGAGCTCAGACTTGAAATCAGACTAGACTCCTGTCCACTGACTGGCAAACTCATTTGCATGATGCTGCAGCTTTTGTACCCTCTGAAATCTTTTTTTTTTGGGGTACCGGTACTGGGACTTAAACTTAGGACCTGGGTGCTGTTCCCCAAAGCTGGCACTCTACCTCTTGAGCCACAGCTCTGCTTTTGGTTTAAGAGTTTCACAGACATTTTTTTCCCTCTGGGCTGGTTTGAAATGGCAATTCTCAGATCGCAACCTCCAGAGTAGTAGGATTATAGGCATGAACCTCTGACCTGATGTTTTTTTGTTGTTGTTGTGGTCATGGGGCTTGAACTCAGGGCCTGAGCACTCTCCCTGAACTCTTCAGCTCAAGGCTAGTGCTCTACCACTTGAGCCACAGTTCCATTTCTGGTTTTCTGGTGGTTAATTGGAGATAAGAGTCTCATGAACTTTCCTGCCAGGGCTGGCTTTGAACTGCGATCCTCAGATCTCAGCCTCCTGAGTAGCTAGGATTACAGGCATGAGCCATCGGAGCCTGGCTTGGCCAGATGCCTTTTAAACGTACATTTTATCATTCTTACGTGTTACAGCAATTCCTCTTTACTGATCATAGATTTGATGTTTGTTTACAAATACTGTACCTCATTTTATCATTATTTGATGGGCTGCTACCTCCTCTTCCTCTTCCTTCTTCTCTTCCTCCTTCTTCACCAGAAATCTTCTGATATAAAATTATTTCAGTATGGGATGCAGAATTTGGAATTGAATATTTCCCTGAAATAGTTGTTTGGTTTTTTTTTTCACAGAGACACTAACTTACGATGTGCTTGTGAATCCTGCCTTATTTCGCATCTCCTCCTCCCCTTCGGGTTGGAATGAGGGGTGATTGAGCCCAGGATACTTCCTGGAGCTGCTAACCAAGCCTTCCATACCTACTGCCTGTGACTCCTCTCTTTCCCGATCCTCTTCCTTCAGGCCTCATCCTTCCCATCCAACTTCTTGCTTAAGTTGTTCTATAGTGAGACCACTTGCTGTCTCCATCCTGTAATTTCTTCAGACATTTTTCTTTTCCTCTTTTTCTCTCATCCACCTTTAGGACTTTGCATGTAATATTTACCCTCCACCTCCTCTGACTACTCTATTCTTCGTTGTGACTTTCCTTCTCTTCATAACTGAAGTGACGGTGTTAGGAACTTCGTTGAAGGTTGCAAGGTTATATGTCATACATTGACATATAAAACAGACACCCCTTTGTACAATTACTTTAAAAATAATTAAAGCATAATTATTATATAAAACATAATTATTATATAAAATGTGGGACAACTCACTGACATAACTAAAGGAGGTTTTGCATTCTCTCTGCTTAGTGACTTAGTTTCAGGTGAGTAATCCTGTAATCCTAGCTACACAGAACACTGAGATTTGAGCATTGTAGTTTGAAGCCAGCCCAGGCAGCAAAGTCCATGAGACTCCTGTTAACCACCAAAAATCTCCCAATTAACCACCCCAAATCTCCAGTTAACCACCAAAAACCAGAAGTAGAGCTGTGGCTCAAGTGGTAGATCACTAACCTTGCAAAACAGCTCTTGGGCAACATTCAGGCCCTGAGTTCAAGCCCCAGGACCAGCACAAAGAAAGTATAAGTTTTTTTGTCTTATACAGTATTTGAGACCTAAGCCCATAGAGCTGATGTAAAGCAAAACAAATAAATGCAATGCAGCGTATGCTTAGAGGTAATAGAACTATGTGTGCCATATTAATCTACTTTCCTTTTGCAGAATTAATGGTGTTTGTATGCAGATTCTGTGATATTAGTTAGTTAAGACTTAGTCATTTGCCTACTATCATAAGTAAGGAAATAGATTATATGCATGTGATTAGGTAAACCAAGTGAGAAAATGAAAATGATAGTTTTAGTTCAAAACACTATTATTAGCTATATCTGGGTGGTAAGCTGCTAAATAGAACTTTATGACTTTTCTTTTCCCTTCCAGCTACCTGATCCAAGGCACTTTGTGTGCAATACATGTGTCTAATACACGTCTGGACATGTATTGTTGGATGGTAATTCTTTACTACGTTGTGCATTTAAGATATAGCTGTAATATTAAAGACAGGGTTGAATTCTTTTTATGCAGATGAGATTTGCTTTAAAGTAAAGGAGATTAGAGACTTATTCCAACATTGCTTCTATTCCTGAAAAGATTCTGTTGAGAGCAACAGGAGTTCTATCTACATATTGCTCTCACTTTATTTCGCACAAGAATCCTTCATCCCGTTAATTTGTAGCAGCAGTACCAAAAAACTTCTATCTTTCCTTTTGTGGCACTGTTACCGATAAGTTCAATCACCTTTTGTTGTTTTAACTTCCTTGATTCTAAAATAATAACAGTGGTACTAAAGTATTGAACAGTTGGAAGAAAACATCGGAAGGACTTTTAAGTCAGTGTCTAGAGTATAATAAATTCTGGATGCCTTTGCTGTAGTGATGGTGGCAACTCCATGACAATTGTGACAAATGTGGCTGCTACTGTGCCTGACCCTTCCAGAGTGGTCTAAGAGCTCATTTGCACCAAATGACATTCAGCTTTCTATAAGCAACCAAAAAAGGCTCACAAAAGATATAGATTTTCCACTAATGGAGCGGTGAAAAAAAATGATTGCAGGATCTATTGTTAGTTCTGACAGTCAGTCCCCCAAAAGTTTTGAGAAATGAAGCGGGATGTGAGTAATGTCAAACCTCTTAGATAAGGTTCCAGGAGAAGTCCTCCACTGGATAATAGTGGCGATGGTTCTTCACCGGTTCTTGAAGATAGAAGTTGTTGGCATTTTGGTGTCTTCCTCATAGCATTCAGCACAGTGTGTTTATTTCATTTTTTAAGTGTTGGTAAATATTGTCATGCTTTCTGCTTTCACTATCGACTAATAATATGATGGTTTTCATTGTGATAACTCCATGTATGAGTACGGTGTATTTTGAAAAATTTTACGTCCTCATTTATATAGTTCCATTCTGTTTTTTCTCCCTTGCTCTTAAAACATGTTTGATGGACTTGATTGTGGTGATACATATGTACACACATATATGTATTGTGTTTTGATTCTTTTCATACTCCACCATCCTTTTCTTCTCTTTTTTCTGCCATTGATTCCTCCTTCAGAAAGCCCCTCTTTCAAATCTATATCCTGTAATGATGATGATGATGGTGATGAAATGAGCAAGAATATGATATATGGCTTATCTTTATGTATATTATCATTATCTTTTGTGTATGTGGTACTGAGGAATTGAACCCAGGGCTTCATGCATGCTAGGTAAGCACTCTACCACTAATCCATATTTCCAACCACTACTTGTCTTATCTTGTTCAATAACATGAATTCCTGCTCCATGTATTTCCCCAAAATGACATAGTTCCATTTTCTTTATGGCTGAGTAATATGCTATGGTTTGTGTACATCATATTTCTTTATCCATTCATTATTGAACACTTTGGCTGATTCCACAATTTGGCTATGGCAACACAAAGTTTTATAAATTGCAGTTGTTCAACCAATATGTTGATTAGGTGCTTAGATGGAGGCAAGGGAGAAGTTCTTCAACTGAAAACTGCTGTCCTACTTAAAAAATGAATTTGCATTGTATCATCTTTACCCACAATTTCTGAAAACTGCTCTAGTCGGCACTTATCATTTGACTTTGTATAACATGTCAATTTCATGGAACTTGCAATTCCTTCCAACGGTGATAGGATTTCCTTTTTATTATTGCTTCAAAATGGAAATAGGTGTTAGTATAAGGGCAAACTTTCTTCAATCAAGCTTAATAGAATTTGTTGCAAATAATTGAAATTTAGTGTAGGTAGGGGCCATCTTGTTAGAGTTTAAATACCAAGCATAGTTACTGGAACCAAGTGGAGACTTAATTAAGTTGTTGAACAAGGAATGCATACTATAATATGTTCATTTCATTTCACAGTTGAAGAAACTGGTGGAGATAATTTGCTCATAGTCACACAGTGACATAGGAGGTCCTGAAACCAAATGTCCCTTGGTGTCACCATGCTTTAATTATGGATCTCACATTTAAATTGTAATCGC
This sequence comes from Dipodomys spectabilis, assembly GCF_019054845.1. Taxonomy (NCBI): domain Eukaryota; kingdom Metazoa; phylum Chordata; class Mammalia; order Rodentia; family Heteromyidae; genus Dipodomys; species Dipodomys spectabilis. The sequence goes on from NW_024870974.1 coordinate 6,168,410, forward strand.
TAGAAGACTTTAAGTTTAGTCTTTGCATACCTTTATTTTAAAGTAAGGATACAAATCAAATTCTTAGGCTTGTTCATACTAGTCTGAAGGACTGATTTCAAGGGAAACTAAAATGTCTGTAAGAATCTTCTCCAAAGTATACCTATTGGTTCATTTGCTTTCTCATACTGTGTTTCATTTTTTGTAATTTTTAAAAATTATCTTTACATAGTAGTACAGAGGAGTTGGCATTCAACAAAGCAGTTATGAATACAGTGCATCTAGATCATCCCTCCCTGCCCATCCTTTCCCTACTTTTCTTAATTTTTTAGAATATGTATTGAATTCCTTTTGCCATTTAACCAAAGTTGTTTCTGTACACAGTTCATCTTGATCTGTGTCATCCCTTCAACCTTCAACATTTACAAACACCCCCCCCCCCCCCACACACACACATGTTTCCTTTTTCTCTCCTATAGACTGTGAAAGTTTCCCATCCACTCCAAAGACTTCCAGGTCGAGCCTTTGTCTCTCAAGACACAACGCACCGCCTACTTCTTTCTCTGTGTCTCTTAGACTTTCAAAAGAAAAAACAAAGTTGCTTATCCTGTTGCTTCCTTTTCTGCTGTTTTACAGGATGGGAAAAAGGAGTCAAGTTCATGCACGTGTTTGAAGGGGCCCAAGTTGACAGAAATCGGGACAATTGCCTGGATGATAACGCTCAGTGACGCCCTTCACAACTTCATCGACGGCCTGGCCATTGGAGCTTCCTGCACGTTATCTCTTCTCCAGGGACTCAGCACTTCCATTGCAATCCTGTGTGAGGAGTTTCCGCATGAGCTAGGTGAGAGACGCTGCTCCTGTGGCAAAGGTGACTTCATCTTGGTTTTAGCAAGAACTGTCGATGCACCAAGCTGAAGCAACCATTGTGCGTGTTGATGATTATCTTGGATCTCAGTCCAGAAACCGAGAGAGAGAGAGAGAGAGAGAGAGAGAGAGAGAGAGAAAGAGAGAGAGAGAGGGAGGGAGGGAGGGAGGGAGGGAGGGAGAGAGATTCATTTGCTCTGTTTTTCCCTTTTTCTTTTTCTAGGGGACTTTGTGATCTTGCTCAATGCGGGGATGAGCACCCGACAAGCCCTGCTGTTCAACTTCCTGTCTGCGTGCTCCTGCTATGTTGGGCTGGCATTCGGCATTTTGGTGGGCAACAATTTTGCTCCAAATATTATATTTGCACTTGCTGGAGGCATGTTTCTCTACATTTCTCTGGCAGATATGGTAAGAAATTGAATCCCTTTGTTTGCTTTAAGAGGAAAATTGAAGAAGGGTGGCCTGCTTTCCAAAGTGCACAAAGTCATTCCCATTTCAATGGGTTCACTTGCACCAATGGTCACTTGGAAGTGGGTTTCCTTGATTCTTTTATCTCTGATCTTAAGGATAGTGAGTTTTTTTTCCTTCTGAAAATGGCATATTTACTTCGGTCTCTTTTGCTCTTGTGGTGCAAAAAGCTCTCTGCCCCGTGTAATCTTTTCCCCCTGGTTTGTGAGGATGTAGAATTGGAAGAGGAACAAGCTGGGAACTAGCATTTGGTTACTTCAAAGGCCAGAGCAGCGAAAACTTTTGGGGCAAGTCAAAAACTAGCACAAAAAATTGGGAAAAAATTAAAATTGGCAATATTTCTTTGGGACAGTATATATATGTAGGTCTATATTTATGTCATTGTCTTTATTCATAACTGTGAGAGTATATATGTGTGGTTAAAACATGTCCTGTACATGTCCATGGGAGTTGTGGATAACCTTCTAGAACATGCAAATCTAGTGCATAAAAATCAAGGAATAGTTTTTATTATATATGGGACTGAATTACACATATAATTACAGAAACAACGTAACTTAATATGAATTATATAATATATGTTGTATTTACATATAAGTTATAGTTATATAACTCATGTTGTATGAAGTTAAATTTATATCACTTATAAAAATTAATCCATATGTGTGATTATATATGTAATTCATATAACTTATATATGAATTCATGTAACATATATGAATTACATATATAATTTAAGAACTTAATCCTCTTCATATGAATTCTAGCTCAAATTATAGCTACCTGAGTTCATTGTTCTTTGCACATCCTTTCAAGAACAAGGATTTGATCTCTTTAAACCACTGCCACTTTTGTATTTTTCTCCACAGAATTAATGCTTTACACTATCTTGATTGTAGGTGGTCATTTGCCCTTTCTGTGATATAAGAGCAGAATCTATTAGAGATGTCCAGTTTGAAGAAGAGATACTAATAAATTATGTTCTATATCTATACAGTGGATTTATTTTTTAAAGTACTGGCTCACAGCTTTCATCCATTGTATCTGACTGGATTTTCGTAAGCCAAGTCCATACATTGACTGTAGATTCTGAGAACTTTATACATGGAGAAAATGCACCAAAGCATCTACAGAGAGTAATAAGAGAAGATGTTTTGAAAAGTTGAAGGGTAGATAAGATGCAGCTGACAAAGGGTACATTTTAAGTAAAACAGCATGGGGTTTTAATTACTTTCACTGTACTGGCTTCATCTTCTTTAACCCTAGAATAATGCATCATTTATTTAAGGATTTTTGTGAGGGTAGAACGAGCTAAAGGAAACAAATTGAGAAAAAAGGGGGAAATAAATACACGGCTAATTTTGAAAACTGTCCAACAAGCTAATATTGGCATATACTCTGTGCCAAGCCTAAAATAGTCAGGCCCTTAGACCCCAGGCAGAGTAAAAATAGGCACAGATCCTATATGCACGAAGTTTTCTATCTAGAATGAAGCAAATCAGGAACCAACCAAACAGAAGCCATGCACATGACTAAAAAAACTATGAGTAGTTTCAAAATTCAGTGAAATAAATGTGGTGGTGAGCATAGGGTCACTTAGTATAAACTAGGATAATTTATGGGATGCGATTTAAGATAAAACCTGTGGAGTTTCATCTATTGGAAAGTCAGAAGGAATGGAGTTCAGGAAAAAGTCATGAAGAGTGTGAAGAAAGGCACTGTGCATTTTGGGTGTTGAAAGAATGATGTGGAAGGAAGAGAGAGTGAGAAGCGAGAGGAGTGATCGAAACAAAATGAGAAAAATCCCAACAGACTCAGTTGAAGAACACAATTTCAGTTGTTTTACTCTATTGATGGTTGAAGCATTAATTACCCCAGCCACACAAGTTCTATTAAAGCATCAAAACATTGGCAGTCAATGCTCAGCTCTCCTGTAGAAATCTATGTGTGACCATTTTATGTTTGACCACAAGATGGCAACAGTTATCTAACAATCTATCTTCTAGTTTCCAGAGATGAATGATATGCTGAGAGAAAAGGTAACTGGAAGAAAAAAGGATTTCACCTTCTTCATGATTCAGAATGCTGGAATGTTAACTGGCTTCACGGCCATTCTGCTCATTACCTTGTACGCAGGAGAAATCGACCTGGAGTGATGGGAAACCGAAGATGGTCTTGTTCATGAAGGCATTTCAGAAATTAAAAGGAAATATCTCCAAAGGGATTTTTAAGCTTACCCTATTTAGTTAAAAGATAATTTTGTTTTCAAGATAATCGAATTACTGCTTTCAGACCATTATTTGTTGTTTAAAATGTTTCAAAAGGTTTTTGGTTCCCATCTGCAATACTCAGTGTATGGGTCTTCTGTAAAACTATGTTTTTCAGTGTTTTGTGCATACATTAAAATCATCATAAGGCAAGACACATGTGTTCCATAGTCATGTAAACACCCAGACCCAGAGAAAAATACAAGATGCGTCATGTATAGGTCACATAAGGCTTTCGTAGTAGGATGGAAGTTTCCAATGACTTCAGAATGGCTTTCTTGCCATCAGTTTGTTCTCATGCATCCAAGAGCAGGTACAGCCCAAATGTGGAAGAGAATGAAAACATTTTTAGCACAGATACAAATGATTCCAAGGTCTTAATGAACCCCAGAAAGAAAGATTGCTCCTATTGGATTTTAGCAAGTTGTAGGAGTGTTTTGAAAATGACATTAAACTACTGTGAATTAGGAAATCATCAAAGCCTTGCTTACCTTATGAAGTTTGGTTTAGAGCTTGATCTTTGAGTATGAACTCTAGAATTCTTATTTTGATTTAGGTTAGGGGTCTTAAATGGCAGAACAGTCTGTGAAGCCGTTGTCAACTGTTTCAATATACCCTATGTTTGTTTTGCAACAGTGAAGAAATATGTTGGTTGGGGGTGAAAGAAACTGAATATAATTTTTAAGCAATTTGCCTTTAAAGATGCAGATAACTATTTAGCAGAGATTATTTCGATAAATGCTGAACAACAGCTGGCCTGCTCTCCAGGAAGGACTGCTTAACTAGAAAATAGACATTCCTCATGGCTACTTGAGAGTCATTCAGGAAAGACTTTTGTGTTCAGTGTTCTTTTTTCCATATAGTGTATCTTGGAAAGATCATCACACCATGGCTACATTTCTACCCTTTCTAAAAGATAGAGTCTGTTCATTCATTTAGTAGGAAACAGAAAATTAGCTCAAAATGGAATATTCTAACCTCAAGGCACACTCCCAAGTAACTTAAGGAAAGATGATTTGACAATGAGGAAAATTACCATCAAAAGCCAACAGTTATCTCAGGAATCCTATTTTCCTGCATGTTTGATGAACATTTTCCATAGATGTTCATGTATATGTCACTTTATGATTGACAGTTTAAGAAATTATCACTTGACCAATAGTAAACCCCTTTGAAACCATGTCTTGTGTCATTCATTATTCATTTCATATGTCTTTTTTTAAAAAAGGGGATTCTATAGTGTTTTGGGGGTGTTGGATGAAAAGGAAATTGATGTGTTTATTTCAAAGGTATCTAGCAAATAACTACTACAAAGATTTATTATTCATCTCTGTGAAAAAAATCTATTTTTTGTTCATCTTTTACATTCAATCTTAATAAATAATCTTTGTCTTTTTAAATATAGATTATGTGTCTTATTTAAGAAACTATATCATTGGGCTGGGAAGGTGGTTCAGTGGTAGAGCACTTGCCTTGCATGCCTGAGGCCCTGGGTTCGATTCCTCAGCACCACATAAGCAAAAAAAGAAAAAAAAAGCCGGAAGTGGCGCTGTGGCTCAAGTGGTAGAGCACTAGCCTTGAGCTGAAGAGCTGAGGGACAGCGCCCAGGCCCAGAGTTCAGGCCCCACGACCAGACCCAAGAAACTATATCATTATATAGAAACACGATAGTTTAATGATCCTTGTTGTATATGTGGATTATAGTCTTTCATTTATTCAGTTTTGGTGCTCAGTCTGGGGCTTGAAATCAGGGCCTGGATACTGTCCCAGATATTTTTTTTTTTTTTTTTGCTTAAAGCTAGGACTTTACCACGTGAGCCATACCTCCACTTTGGGCTTTTTGGAGATAAGAGTCTCATGGAGTTTCCTGCCCAGGCTGGCTTGGAACTGCATTCCTTAGTTCTCAGTCTCCTGAGTAGCTAGAATTATAGGCATGAGCCACCATCTTCTGCTTAGTATGAGTAATTCTTGCTACCCTCTCTCCACGTGCTTGCTTCTTGTTATTCTGACCGTGTGCTTTGCTGTTGATCATTTTCCTTAGAACAGACAACAGAGGTAACAGGGCAAGGAAGACTAAAAAGAAAATGGTCACTTAGTAGAGGCCATGGTTGAAGATAAAAGGGAGCAAACAGAAAGCTATGATTACATTTAAATGACTCGAGGTAATGTTTCAAATAGCTAACCCTTTTGGTCAAGGTATCTTTTTCCAATGCTTTCATTATACCAGCTAAATACAATATTTAGACTATAAATGGGCTGCTGGGACAAACTAGAAATGATTTAACCAGATTCTATATTTGTCTATGTATATATATATATGTATTTTTAAACTGTATTTATTTTTGGTGCAAGTACTGGGGTTTGAACTCAGGGCCTTGTATACTCTCAGCAGTTTCTGCCCAAGACTGGCACTCTACTAGTAGAGCCACTACTCCACTTCTGGCTTTTTAATAGCTAGTTGGACATAAGAACTTCTTGGATTTATGTACCTGGGATGGCTTCAAACTAGGATTCTCAGATCTCAGCCTCCTGAGTAGCTAGGATTGCAGGCATGAGCCACTGGTGCCAGATATATAGGTTATATATTTTAATTTTTCATCATTGAACTTCTTTAAAGAAAGTTGCCATTTATGGAGTACTCTAGCAGACCACTATGATAGCACAGGCTGTGACATGGGGTCACCAAGGAAGGGATGAGGAGATATAAAGATGTGTGATTAAGATGGACATTTGTGGATAAAGACGAAAATAGAAACGATGCCATTCAAAGAGAATCTCATAGGATGGATTGAAACTGGTAATGCTTTCTGCTCTCAAAAAGCAGAGGAAATTCATGAAATATGGCCCATGCTCAGCCAGCCCCCCAGACATGTGGTCATTGTAGACATTGTTAGGATAGAAAGGGTAGATTAGTGTCTGACTTCCAGAAAATACAGAGGCTCAAAAGGGCTGGCAAATGGCTTTAGAGGCAAAGTGAATAGAGTTGATTGGGAGAATCTCAGTGTAGTAAGCAAAGTTGGGGAGGAGGGACCTGTCTTGAAGACCAAGTCAGTTCTCAGTGGATTTTCAGGGAAAAAGAAGGGCGATGTCACCTGGGCCAATTGGAGAGCTGGGATACATCAAGAAGGAGGAGGCCTGAAGAATACAATAGGAGTGAGGATGGCTTTAAGGGCCTCTGCAAAGAACCTTGCTATCTCCTATTGTCTTTCCCCATTGAAGCACATAATCAGGGAGGGGCTAGGAACTACAAATAGGCAAACAGGGTGAGCAGAAGTCTAACCATTAACTAAGGATTGTAGTACTGTTTGATGTGGAATGAACACTTTCTAAAACTGACTTGGCATTCTGCATTTAAAGTGACTGTAGGATTTCACAGTCTGGGTGTCCTGGGTCAGAACAATTCCTAAGCCATTCCAAGCTTCATCCACGTATAGGGGAAAGCCAGCTGATCCCTATCCCCGAACACAAGCTTAAAGGTTAGTAAGGAATAAAATCAAAGTTGCTTTTATTCGCCCTCCGAGAGTTTCTTGTTTGTTTGTTTTTTTTGCTTATTAATATTTATTTATTTGATTGATTAATTCATGTTTGCAGTTCTGGAGATCAAATACAAGGACCTATAAATGTTAACCAAATACCAGTGGATCACACTGTGATCCCATATTAACAAACAACCAAACATATAACTAACTGCCTTCTAATTGCAAAGTTTCAGGAAATTGTTGTCAGTTCCTTTGGTCGTTGGGACTGTAATTACTGCTTCAGAGGGTGGAAGGGATGAGTTGTAGATATAGGTCCTTAATAATGTAGCTCTATATTTATCATACTTTATACGAATAACAAGATTATTCATTTGACAACCGAGTGGTCTTACATTGAACGTTGGTCCCAGTGGTCACATGCTTCCATTCTCGAGAAGGTACAGCTGCCTACCTCTCAGTGTGTCTCCAGGGATGCTCCTCCTGCAAACCGCTTTCACGTTCTCACATCTTTTAGGCTTTGCTTACATGGGAATCCCTACATGCTATTCCAGTTGAGAAGGGAAATCTATCTAAGGAAGTGTATGTCCATCTATGACAGAAATGCAGTTGCTCTCACAAACTAAGCATTTTTAATTCACACTCAAGGAAATGTTTTCATTTCACTAAGAACTGAAAATACAAACCAGGCCTGCTGGTGCCATCTGTAATCCCAGCGTCTTGATAGTGAAAGGCACGAGGACCATGAGTTCGAGGTCAGCCTGGGCAAAGTTAGTGAGACACTTATCTGAAAAAAGGAAGTAAAAACAAAAATGCTAGACCCATAGCTCCAGTGGCTTCTATTCTCATGAGAATGTTACTATGTCAATATGCCAATTACGCATGCACTTTAAAAAATTAGTATTCTCTCTGACCTTACAGAATTGGTCTTTGTTTTCAGAAGCAGGGCAAGCTGGAGTAATGAGGTCGTGGGGATACAGGTGATCTGAGAGTGTGGATGCCTAGAGCCCCACACAGGTGCTGCTGATCTCACCGGGCAGCTGTGCACAGCTGGAGAGCTCTTCCTCCCATAGCATCCTGCAGTGCCCTCTGCTGAGAAAACTCAACAGGGTGCTGCTAGTGGAGCGGCTGGGTGCTGGGAGGCACTTCAGTTCCTTCTGTTGAAGCTCCATCCAAAGGGTCAAGCTAAGTCTGGGAGAATGTAAATTGATACAGAATGCAGGGAGTTGTGAGATCCAAACCGCTTCCCACTGCATGTGTGTAGTTAGTTGTTTGGTGAATAGATGAATATACATCACCACATCTTAATAGGAACCGACCATTTGTTTCTCACTGATCTGCAGTGCATGTCTTTTCTTGGAACAGGAGGTAATGATGTATGAATTGGCTGGGCAAAAGTAAGACAGGAAAGTGGGGTAGGTGGGTGGAGTTGGTACTATGTCAGAACAAAGTGAAAGTTTATAGGGGATGGGAGGAAGACCTGGACTGTTTTGAGAGACTAGCTCAAAGGCAGACTTAAAATACCAGCAGGTAATAATAGTCTGAGTAGATACAATAGTCCAGTTATCTGTCTGGCAGCACTGCTTGAAGCATTGACCATCACTTACGTTAAAATCCACTGCTTCTAGGTGGCAGAGGAGAGAGTGTTCCTCCGAGTGTTTACTGAATAAGCAGTTGGTGCCTTGTGAGAATTTCCTGTTGCAGAAGTGTCTGTGGGCCACATTCCTTCACTCAAACTGTCCCTTACCTTAGTGTAAGGTACGAAAGACAGCATCGATAGCGATGACCACAGAGCTGAGAGGCTATTACTCCCCGCCCACACTTGTAAATAGATGTTTTCCCTTCGGGAGTCATTATATTTGTTAATTTTAAAGCTGTTACTCTTATAATTAGGTATGAGCTTGTTAATGAATTGGAAACACTGATTTTAGAAATCCAAGGAACCGTGGGGGAAGGTAGTTCATAGCAGCTCTCTCTTTTCTCTGTGTTTTTGCTTTGTGTTACAATCAAAGCGTTTCAATTTCTGAAGAGCTAACTCTCAGAATTTCTTTGTGTGTGCGTTTTTACAGACGACAGCACAACAGAACAATCGCCAGCACCATGCTAGCAATCCCTTTGCGATTTAAGGCTAATGAACATGCACAGTATGTTAGATTACGACTAGAGATGACATTGTATAAGGTGGGATTTGGTCTGCCTTGTAAATGTAGGGCCCAAGCTGGCAAAGGCCATTGCCCAACATGGCTAGAATAATGCACTTCAGGTAGCTTTTCCAGTTTCTCGTGACTTCTGTCTCCATTGTTACTAGCTTCAGTCTTCCTCTGTAAACTGATTGCCACACACCACAAGGTTCAGGAAGGCTTTTTATTGTTAATATAGAGGGATTATAGTTACATAAGTCAGGTAATGAGTACATTTCTTTTGGGACAATGTCACCCCTTCCCTTGCTCTCTCCCAGTTTTTCCCTCCCATTCCCACCCACAAAGTTGTATAGTTCATTTTCAACATAGTGTCTAGTGCGTACCGCTGCTACATTTGTTTATCTTTTGTCCCTTCAGGAGGGCTTTTACATGAAGGCCAAAAGAGAGACAGCCAACAGTGTGGGCCACAATTTGTTCACAGAGCTTTCCAAAGAGTGATGGAGCTGAAGCTCTTGTAGATCACTACAGAGCTACTGGTGGTAGCATGCCCCCAAAGAAGGACCATCTTTACTTATTCATCCTTATTCTCCGTAAATGTCAGAGCAAGCAGAAGACACTGGAGTGGGAAGAGCTGCTGAACTGCCCTTGGGTTACGTCCCTGACATCCTTGGTCCTTCCTATTTATTTATTTATTTTTGTTAACTAGCTCTTTCCATTGTGGGAGTTATTCAGGTTATTTTGATGTTTCAGTTAATACTGTGTTGGGGATTTAGAGCGTTTGCTTTGGGTTTCTGTTACTCGTAATTAATTTTTGTTCTACACATCAGTTTAAGAAATGTTTATTTCAAGCATAATTTGTGGCTCTTGAATTCAATAGAGTGCCTCAGAGTATTTTGAGCTACATTTGTCAATGTCTAGAGGTAAATGGCTATTTCTGAGGGACAATAGCAAAGCCATTCCTGTGGCGGTAAGCAAAAGTCTTTCAGAATTTCTAGTTTTTTTAAAAAATTTAGTTCAGAGTACACAGGAACATTGTTCTTGTTTTAGTCTTTGCATTTAGTCTCTGAATTTAGCAGAGTTATCTCACTAGTGTTGGCTATAGGAAGGCTAACATTTGATGCTACTGAAATCCTTCAGAACGGAAGAGAGCATCAGTTTGTCATATATTTGTCATATAACCCACCTAGGTCTTAGAATAGTTAATGGCATTGGAATAATATTCTAAGTATAGAACCATATATTTTTTAATAGCAACAGTAGGATAACTGAGAGATAACTTATATACCTTGACAAGCCAAGTAAAATCAGACTTTTTAGATAATTCCAAGGAAGGTGTTTAAGGCAGGGTATAAATCTAGGCCATACTTGATATGCCATGTGTTCATAGAAAATTGCAGTTTATCGCCAACTCTCATTTGCTTGTCAAGTTATTACTTATTATTTTTATAGACACCTGGCTTTTTTTAAAAAAAAACAACCCCACTTCTCTGATACTTATACTTATCATCTAGGTTAGTATTGGAATAATTTCCATTTTCTTCTAAATGATGTTTTAACATGAATTGATCAACCTTCACATCTTTTTAAAATGAAGATAAGCAATTGCAGGAAGCCACTGTAGATGAGGAGGAAAAGAATTCTGGGCTTTTCTCCTATGAATGGATGAATGAGTAAATGAATGAATGAATTGGGCCTATACAAATGTATATTTATTGTCTATAGATGCCAAGCCTGGAGCATGATAGGGTGGAACTGAACTCATCGCAGTAGTCTACTCAGTTCACTCAGCAGAATGCATGTTATAATCTCTATTTCTGCTACTTATCCATGTAGAAAAATACATAGATGAGGAAGATGTTTTCTGATACATTGGTTAAGTGATAACTCTGTAAGGATATGAAATCATTTTTAACGGTTTTTTTTTTTAAATGTTGGCTTTTTTCTCAATTTCCTCCAATAAACATGCCTGGCAATGCATGGAGTAAGGAAATCTCTGGTTAGTGGGATTCTGAATCAATCATCCTTCAAAATTTGTTCTTTTTAATATCTTCCAGTTTTCCAATGGCATATATTATATAAAAAGCATATATCTAATAGATGTTTTTTAGGGGAAAGGAATAAGGTAAATAATTTAGAAGACTTAAGGTATTAGGGGAAGCCAGGTGCTGGTGGCTCATGCCTATACTCCTAGCTAGTCAGGAGGCCAAGATCTGAGGATCACGGTTCAAAGCCAGCCCAGGCAGGTAAGTCCATGAGACTCTTCTCTCCGATAAAACCCTAGAAAACTGGAAGTGGCGCTGTGGCTCAAGTTGTAGAGTACTAGCCTTGAGCTGAAGAGCTGAGGGACAGCACTCAGGCCCAGAGTTCAAGTCCCATGACTGACAAAAAAAAGAGAAAGTTTTAGGGGAGCATTGTAACTGACCTGCTTAGTCTCTACTAGTTTTGCTATCTTCCTCTGAATTATCTGTTCATCAAGTTAGTAGTTTCTTTCTCTGGAACATTCTACCTTCAAATCCCTGCAATCCCAGTATCTTCACTAGTGATATGTTAGAGGTAAGCAAGTGATTGGTCCTGACCACTGAGAAAGATGGGCTGTGTGCTAGGGAATGACTTGAAAGTTAAGTAAGAAGAGTGCATCATTTTCTTCCTGTAACGCTCCATTTCTCTGTTGTTTTGAGACACTGTTGCTACTGTTTTGGGTTGAGTTGAAAGTCTAGCTTCAGTGGATGTTCCTTTTTATAATCTAAACAAATGGCTCAAAAAGTCAAGGAAATTTAGATCCACATTTTTCTGTTCTATGTTTATTTCTTTTCATTTCTATTCTTTCTTCCTTTTTTGGGGGGACAATTTGCTCACTAGTTCTCCATGTTTAGCAACTAGTATAAATCAAGTTAGTTTCCCCCTAAAAGGAGAAAACTATTAATGATACCAGTGTAGATTTATTTGCTTTGATCAATACCCATGATTCATCAATTAGACACTTTTAGAAAATATAGCAATTTCATTTGTCAGGTTGAGGCTTTATTGTGAACTATACCAGCCTCTGGATGAAGACACGTAAAACAAACCTGGGTCTGAAGGGAATAAGAGGCAATTATCAGCACCTTTTAAAAAAACAAAAAAAGTGAAAAGGAAAGACTAATTATGTATATGAAAACTTGTTTGCAATCCAACTTTGAAAGAAGAGACATGAAATGGCTTTGTTTTTGTCTTCATTTTTTTTCTCCCAAGATTGTATTTGGAGGAACTGAGAGCTAGATATGCAGAACGCAGGATTGTTTTCATTGAATTTATAACATTAGTAAGTGAAATGTTCAAATTTTTATATTTTTAATAGATATTCCTGAGGATGGATTGTCAAAATTCCCTGTAGTCGGATAGTTTAGGTTTAGGTTTAGGTTTGGGGTCTCATGTTAGTTCACGCATATGGAGTCTGCCTTCCATGCAGTAGGTACTTAATATTGGCCGTTGAATATCTGAATGCACGAAAAACTTTGGACTGAATCTAAACACAACTTGCACAACTTTCCAGTGATCTTTAGCACTCAGTTTATTTAATGTAAGAATTAAATTTTGTAAAATGGTAAGTTAGTACTCTTAGTAGTAGTTAGAAATTAGATGGTTATTATTTTTCCCAAATATGTATTTTTGTTTCCTTGCCCTTGAGTAACTTTTAAATGCTTCTCTCTATTTTTGACCTCAAAATGGATTATCTCTGTGGGTCATCTGTAGAAAGTAGAATCTGTCACATTTATAAATGATCTTTTGAATGCCAACACAAATAGAAAGGAGAAAGTTAATCTAAAGTTAGGTGTTTTGAACTGTAGGGTGTACACCCCTGGAGCTGCTTGGTAAACACAGCTTCCCTGGCTCCATTCCAGGTTTTCTCTGCTGGAATATCTGAAGATCAATCCTGGGAATATATGCCTTAACAATGCTCTCAGGGATTGCAAAGCAGGAGCTCTCAGAGTCTTGCTTTGATCTTTCCGATGATGCTCAGGATCTTTTCCTAGAAATCAATCTAGTCAGGAGAAAAATATCGTGGATTTAATTCCTGTGGAAGCCAATGATCTTACCCTCAATGTGGCTTGGCTGTACACTGTCCACCCTCCCCAGGGTGACATTTTTCTTCTGTGCTTTGGCGAAAGGAGAAAAGAGTAATTTCAACTAAGCTCTGCTTGATCAATATTAACCTACCACTCTTCCTGAAAAAAAATTCTAAAAATTTATCACATAATCTTAGGTAGTTAGAAACCCTTCTGGGTCACACTGGCTGACTGGTCACCATCTCCACAAATGGGTACACACACGCACACACACACACACACACACACACACACACACACACACACACACACACACACACACACAATGTGTGTGTCTTAAGGTATTTGCTCCTTACTTTATCCTAAGAGAATCAGGTGATTAAAGGGGTCAGAATATGTTACCTGTTACCATGGAGACCAGAAGCTATTCAGCTCCTGTGCAGGTTGTTTTTGTTTTTCTCTCTCTCTCTAACCAGTTGGCTTTTCCTCCCCTTTTGCTCCCCCCTTTTTTCCCTTTTTTTTAACAGCAAATAATTTTTATCAAGTGGAAATAAAACTCTTAAAGTCTTTCCCTTCAGTTCTAGTTTGTGTGAGAGAGAAAAGCGACTAAATCGCATTATTCTGAGTTGTAGTATTGAGAAAGTGCTGGGATTATCACGATGTTTGTTTTCTGGACATGCAGGCATTTTGCTTTAAGAATCTTTAGTTCCTCTACAGTCATGAGGATGAAGACATAGAGTGTATTCAGTGCACTTACCTGTTGGTATGGGAGAAAGAAATTGATATGTTGGTGATTTCAAAGTGTTTGATACAGTTCTATCGACCCCTTTAAATACTGAATGATGCCCAGTCTCTTTGGCTTTCCCAGGAATTATCTCACTTAACTCTACATCAAATAATGAGGTGGATTCAATGATGCTCAGCTTTATAGACAAGGGAACTGAAAGATACCATGTTTAAGTGGTTGCCCAGTGATGGAACTAGGAGTAGAACTAGGCAAGCTAATGTGACACCTGCACTTGTGCTGTAACCACTGCTCCACAGATGCTGTTGCTTCTTCAACTGTGCACTGATCATAGTTAAATTCACATTCAACTCTGGTGGGCTATAAAGTCCCAAGGCAGAACCAATCATTATTTCAGCAAGTTGTGAAGTATCATAAGACAGCTCACATCAGTGTGTCTATTCTGCCCAAATGCCTATGACACAGCCACTAAACCAGCCTTGAATTCCAGAAGTGCCTGCGCTGTAGACTCTTTAAGAGTTCAGTCTCAACAGCTAACCTCCACTTGGAACACAATTACAGGCCTTGCTGTGCTTTGCTGTATAGTCTTTGTTTTTACTACATAATAACTGAGAACAAAAAGAGACAGGCAGAGGCCTGGGTCCCAATATCCCCTTCAAGAAACTACTTCCAATGACTTAACTTCCTCTCTCCAGGTCCTCCATCCTCCAGTACCATCTTCCAGTACTGACAAGGTTTGACACATGGACATTTGGGGGACCTTCCAGATCTAAACCATAGCAGAGAATGGTTATGGTAGGCTCTGTGAAAGTGGAGTCACTCAGGCCTGGTTCTGATTGGGAGTTGTGTGAAGCATCCTTTAGGAAATACCTTTGGGTTTCAAAGAAACCCAACATGATTTCACTATTTATGTGGTATACAGGGTAAGAGGTGGTTTAGTTTTACATCCATCAGAAAAGTGAACTTTCTATAAAAGCAACTCTAGATTTTTTTTAACATTTATCTTGACCTTTCTCCCAGGAATGCCTACTCTACCTTTATGCAGTGGCATGCCTATATTATCCTTATATTAGAGAAGCAGAAAATGGAAGACAGAGAATATTTGTGGATTATTCACACAAATAGAAGTGATGATAAAAATGGTAATAAAAGCACTTTTAGAGAAAATTCTTTTTTTTTTTTTTTGTTGGTTATAGGGGCTGAACTCTGGGCCTGGGCGCTGTCCCTCAGCTCTTCAGCTCAAGGCTAGTGCTCTACCACTTGAGCCACAGCGCCACTTCTGGCTTTTTCTTTTTGCTTATGTGGTGCTGAGGAATCGAACCCAGAGCCTCATGCATGTGAGGCAAGCATTCTACCACTGAGCCAACTTCCCAGACCCAAGAAAAACTCTTAATCATGAAATAAGAGTGAGAACATTTCCTATGTTGTATCTTTCACATTCATAAACATCTCTATAAGAAATGTATTACTAGAGAGAAAAATTGAGACATTGTTTAGTCATCTTTGCAAGATCAAATAACTAGTGTTGTAGAAAGGCTTGGAAATCAGCTTCAGTTCCAAACCCTGTGGATTCAATCATTATGCCAGGTTACTTTATCTTAAAATTACCTTTATAATACTTTCCATTTGCTTTCAGCTACTACTTGAAATTATAAAATTGGAAGAGGGGTTGTTTGATCACAATAACCATCACCTATTAACTTGTTACGTTCTTACTTGTGCCTTGTGTTGGAGGAGATGGGGTCAGTAGAAATTTCTACCTCTAGAAGTTGATGCTTGAGCACAGAAACATGCTCCAGGATTTCTGGCAAGCTCTGTGAGCTACATGTTTTATTTATATGTCAGGGATGTTATTTTATTGCTGAAACCTGGTTTGTCTTGTAAGATTTACTCCAAATGCCACCACTTCTAAGAGGTTTTTTCCTAGATACCTTCAAAAGAAAATTTCTTTCCTATGCTCATATTTACTCAATATTTTATGTATTCAGTGAACTTTTTATACATGCTCTTGTTTCTTATAAGAGATTCTAGAAGGCAGGGTTTGTGTTGAATTTTTTTTTGCACTTGATAAAGAATGCCTTGCCTAAAATTTTACATGTAGTAAGTGTTCCATAGATATTGGCTGAAAGTAGAGGAAATACATTCCTTGAACTTGATTATGATCCTTTTAACTCTTTGGCTTTGAATGGAGGAAATTCTCTTCTGAAATATTCATTCAAGGTACTGTAGAAAACAAACACTTGAAAATGAAACATGGTAAGATGTAGCTCAGTGGCAGAGCACTTGCCTAACATACGCAAGGCTGGGTTTGATCCCCAGCACAGCAAGGAAATAAACAGACAGAAAAAAAGTAGTAAAAAATGAACTGGGTAGATTAGGTTATTTTTATCTTCTTCAATTTAAAATGAGATTGTGCTAAAACTTGTATCAGTAACTTTTTTGATTTTTGATTATTGTTTTAATTTCAAACTAATGTATATTAGCAATATAAGGCAATTCTATTATGATATTTAATGTAAATAAGTGCAAGTATTTGTTTAAAGTATAATGCTTAGTCCTGCTATTTTACTCATGTTGGAGTTACAGGCATGAGATACAGACTGTGCATCCAGAGATACTGTAAAGCATAGTATTGTATCACATTTTAAGAACTGAATTGTGGAGGGTGAAAAATAAACCCACAACCCAAAGGAAATAGTAATGATATATTGGAATTATTTCTTTAAATCATTTTTAGAAAAACAATAATCCAGCTCCATTTTATAGACTTGAGACAAGAAGATTGTACACATTGCCAGCCATCATAGAAGATGGACCTTCACAATGCTAGTGTGTTAGAATTGAAAAAACAGAACAAAGCCAACTTCTGTCCCTTGGGCTCAGAATGAATGTCTATTTGTTCATTCGTGAATGTTTTTTCTTTACACATTGTCTTTCCTTTTTTTCTTTAAGGGAATATGATTATTTCTATGGTGGCTGCATCTTTTCAGAATTGGCTAGAGTCAGTTCAATGTGCAAAAACATAATTGATTTCTATTATTCAGATCTTTGAGCCATCGATTATTTCCTCTGTTAGTTGATCATTCCCTTGAAGTCTTCCTTTTGAAATGGAACTTAACGTTCTTTTAAAAAAGTATTAATACTTTTTTATTGTGATAATACCATACAGAGGGGTTATATGAGCAAGGTAATGAGTACATTTCTTATCAAGCATTGTTGCCTCCTCCTTTGTTTCCCCTTACCATCCCTTCCTAACCTCCCCTCCTTCCCTGCCAAAGTTGTAAAGTTTGTTTTTTGACATAACATCTTGTACATCTCATTGTTGCAATGGGTCCACTTGTATCCCTATTTAAACAACTTGTCTTTTCCCTTCTCCTCTCCAAATTATACCAACATCAAATACAGTGAAAACAGGGGTTATACCATGGGGGAAGGACATACAAAGCAACAAAGAAATCATCTTATAAATATGTTAGGAACAATAGCAAGAAAGAAAAACCATTTGAGGAAGTGGCGCTGTAGCTCAAGTGGTAGAGCGCTAGCCTTGAGCTGAAGAGCTGAGGGACAGTGCCCAGGCCCAGAGTTCAAGCCCCATGACCGACAAAAAAAAAAAAAAGAAAAACCATTTGAGTCCTTATCTTCAGGTTCATTTTGCCTAACATCAACTTGTCTGACCTTTTCTGCTGGTCTTAGACATATACTAGTTATTACAAATAAGGGAAACCATGAGACCTATGTTTCTTTGGGCCTGGCTTACTTCACTTAATATAGAAAGCGCATGCATTGGGAGAAGATCTTCACTAGCCATACAACGGACAAGGGTCTCATATCTAAAATATACCTGGAACTCAAAAAATTAAATCCTCCAACAACAAATCCTCAAAGAAACAACTGCCCAATAAATAAGTGGGCTAAAGACTTCAAGAGAAACTTCTCTGAAGAAGAAAGAAGGATGGCCAATAGACACATGAAGAAATGCTCAAACTCCCTAGCCATAAAAGAAATGCAAATCAAAACAACATTGAGATACCACCTGACCCCAGTTAGAACAGATGCTGGAGGGGATGTGGCTAAAAGGGAACCCTACTGCATTGTTGGTGGGAGTGTAAACTTGTTCAACCACTTTGGAAAGAAGTATGGAGGTTCTTCAAAAGACTCCACATAGAGCTTCCCTATGACCCAGCAATCTCACTTTTGGGCATTTACCCAAACGATCACAAACAAGGCCATACTAAAGCTACCAGCACAACTATGTTTATTGCAGCATTATTTACCATAGCTAAGATATGGAACCAACCCAGATGCCCCTCAGTAGATGAAATGGATCAAGAAGATGTGGTATATATACACAATGGAATTCTATGCCTCCATCAGAAAGAATGACATTGTCCCATTTGTTAGGAAATAGAAAGACTTAACCTTCTTTGTACTACAAAATATAACACTCTCTGGCTTATGGCTACTTATAACAACTACAGGTTGTCTAAAGAGCTAGAATGACATGGTCAGCTCAAGTTATCTTATATTGTAAGTCAAATGATTAGAGAGTTTCATGTAATGCTATCATGTACTATTCTGTGGTTAAAATAGATACTAAGCAAAAGTACTTGTACTCAACATAGAAGACTGGTGGTTCCTCCAAGTTCCCACTGCTCTAATATGTCTTTTACATTTCAAATGCAAGGCTTCACTTTGTTGACCTATGCATTGATCATTCTCACTACTGAGCAGGCAGACACAGCCACAAAGGTGAACTACAACCGCCCAGTGTGCTGGGTCTTGAACTCTGAAGCACCAAGGAGGAGAGAAGAAGAAACATAGATCAAAATAACTGACAGAGCCTGCAGCAGAGCTGGGGAGAAAGACACAATTTTATCAGCTTTCTGAGTAAGTATGTACAGCTTCAAGTGATTTATTTAACATTACATGTTTTATACTTAAATTCTTTGGAGAGACTGTGGAAAAAGATTAAAAAAATAGTTCAAAGAGACAAAGAGAAAGATTTTATGGGTCCAGTGTAAGCAAAAAAAGAATATGAAAGCAGTTGATTAGCATTTAATCCTCATTTACTTCCAAATCTGAAAACAGTGTTCTATGTTACAATAATAGCATGTGTTCTTATTTATCTTCCAGAACATTAAGAAGGCAAGTCATTCAAAGTTTTGGAGAATGTATTGATTTATTCCTTGTTGATTTTCTCCCTCTGCTTCTTCCTGCCTCTCTCTCTCTATTCTGTGGTAGATGACAGGGCTGGAAAGAGAAAGCAAGTCCAGTGATGAGCTTCTAGATTGTTCTGAATATCTGCTCAAAGTAAGAGGGTAGATAACATCTGTTTCTCCTCAATCTTGGTTTTGCTGGGCATCTGAGAATTCCTTCATGTGGTCTGGGTTAGATCATATACGACACTGACGATGAATAATGTGATTTTTTTTCAGCTCCACTGATTCTGATACTAGTCAGCAGAAGAAAGCAAACAGAGCCAGTGGGAGAGTTGTCTGTCAAGGTGACCAGCTCAAGTTACTCCATGTAAGGAGAGTGACTATATATTTGGCTAGTATGATTTACTGTCTGAACAAAACTGCCACTGCATCAAAATCAACCTGTTTTAAAATTCTGAAAATGAACTAAAGGCCCATACCAACTTGAGGAGTATTTATTCAACTAAAATTGTGTCAGAACAGTAACGTGGCTTATCCATACATGTTTCTCTGATTTCCCTATCCCAAGTTTGGCAGTAATTCCAGAGAATTGTCACTACTTGGCATGTGTACTGGCTTGCTAAAAGGTTTCAGGTCCACCACACACAGAAGCAAGAAATATCATACCTTGAAGAATTTATTATTCTTTGTGGAGGCAAAGTCTATACTTCTGTGATGTACTTTAATATACCTTTTGAAATTCCTTGATACATGTAGTATAAAGTACACACTTTCTTCAGTTCAAATTTCTGAGATGTTGTATTCCTTAAGAAGAAAGAAGATTCACTTGCCCATGACTGAACAAGTCTAGAAATGTTCTGGATGCTTCTAGATGAGGAAATGACATTTGTGGATTTAAATTATACTTATTTCTAGCTTTACCAAACCCTATCAACACTTACTTTTAATAGTTAGAATAAGGGACTTAGAGTAATCAAGGCAGACAAGCATAAATCTACAATAATTTTTATGGACTTCTGCATGTACCAGATTATTATTATTATCCAGATGACTGGATAATTTCTCAACAGAGAAATAACATTTGGTTAAATGTGAGATACCAAAAAAGTTTTAATCACAGAGAAGACTGTCCTTTATTTACTTTTCAATTTGGTCTGCTATGAAAGTAGGTTATGTAGGCTAGGAAGAGATTATTTCAGGGAAAACTTCCTGTGTAATTGACGCAATAGTTTTATACTGACCTGTTCAAGGTGTTCTTTGCTACTAGCATGTTTGTGTTCCTAGTTAGTGGTTCTTATCAAATGGTTTTCCCCAACGCTATGCTACTGGGGATGTTTGTTTAAAATAAATATTGCAGAATCACTTTTCTTTGGTAGTCTTCAACTGTTTCTTACAAAGCTTTTCCTTATAATTTTTAAGTATATATACTTAAAGATAATTGCTAGAGGAGCTTGGCACATGAGAACCTCCCCTAGCAACCCTAATTTCCTTTTCAGAATATCGATGAGAACACAATTTGTCCCCGATGATGAAATCTCACTATTTTTTTGTCTCTTTTCCAAAGAGATCCATTAAAGGAGAGAAAGAAGATGCCTTCTGAAATAAAACACCACTTAAAAAACTTTTAGGAACAGGAATAGCAATAAATAAATAAAAGCAAAGTAGAGAATATTGTAATATTTAGGAAGGTGAATTTACAAGAACACTTAAAAGTTGAGAAATGACTTCTCTGGCACATCCATTAGGATTTCTTCTTTTTAGATACCTCGTGTATTAAGTAATATAGATCTAATGGACTTTCAGAAAAAGCAGGAAGTATTATCTCTGCTCTTGGTTTATGCATCCCAGGAGCTGTCCTGTTCACTCAGCCTGGCCTGAAATATCCCTATGTTACTTGGGCTCTGATTTTTCATTTCAAGAGTATCTTTGGAAGGCCTGTCGGGACAACTAGTTTTGTTATCATCAGAAAAACTTATGACAACAATTTCCTAGATGGTTAAGTAAGAAAAAGTGAGGTAGGATTTCTGAAACAAGCTTTGTGTGTCTTCTCTCTGCCATCTTTTAAACTATCAGATGGTCATGGATGCTTAAGGATTTTGTTTTATAAGTCACGTGGGGCTGATTTTCACTGGATTGGTAAATTCAGAACTGTTGATTTTGATGGCAAATTTAGCTGTGGGCAAAAGTTGATGTAAAACTGATGTTTCTTGATCACATGATTTATCTGATTCCCAGTGGCAGTGATGAAATTCTCCGAGCACAGAAAGAAGAGATATCTGTATTTTATGTTTTCTTTCTTTTCTTTTTTTGGCGGGGAGGGGGAGTCTGGTCGTGGGGCCTGAACTCTGGGCCTGGGCGCTGTCCCTCAGCTCTTCAGCTCAAGGCTAGCGCTCTACCACTTGAGCCACAGCGCCACTTCCGGCTTTTTTCTTTTTTGCTTATGTGGTGCTGAGGAATTGAACCCAGGGCCTCATGCATGCAAGACAAGCGCTCTATCACTGAGCCACCTTCCCAGCCCTGTATTTTATGTTTTCTTTGTAGAGCTGGCAGAGATTTTTCTCCTGTTGTGTAGGCTGCCTCTTCAGTCTAGTGACTATTTCCTTTGTTGTGAAGAAATCATTTTGTGACGTAATCCTATTTGTTGATCATTGCCCTTATTTGGTGAGCTATTTTGTTCAAGAAATTACTTCTTACATGTTCTAATATTTTCCTTATTCTTTCCAGTGGGAAATTTCAAAGTTTCAGGTCTTATGATCCTAGATCTACTTTGAGCATCAGTATGTTGAAGTCTATTACTTCGTTCTTAGTTTCTTCAGAGCTTTTTATCATGAAAGGATGCTGCCTTTTGTCAAAGAGTTTTTCTACATCAATTGGGATGATCATAAGATTCTTGTCTTTGAGTCTGTTTATGTGCTCTTATGTTCATTGATTTATTTACAGTAATCGGACATTGCATCTGTTCTGTGTATTAAAAACAGAATCAAATGCCAAAAATTAAGAAGAAAGAATAGGAACAGACAAATACAATGGCCAGCACAGTCATGAAAAGTATTGGTTCAGATCTGACAATATGTTAAAAAAAAAAAGATGAATTCCTATCATTTATTGAAAAGTTGGAGGAATAACTTATCTCTGCTCTCTCCATGGCTGTACGTCATTGCTGTTTTATGTGTACTTTGAAAGATGTCTTTATTAAAAGTTCATTTTTTGGACATGCTGATACAACTGTGGTGACAGAGATTAATTCATTTGAGGACGCTGAGAAGATAATAGTGCTATTTTACCTTCTGCACTCAGGGAATTTAGGTACTGGCCAAGTGGTTGTGTTCTACACTTCTAGCTAAGTACAACGATGGGAGGAGCTCTAGGCCAGTAATTTAGGGACTCTGCTTTGTCCCATTGCCTGAGAGCTACATTTGGAGGTTTAATAACTTTGATTTTGAATTTGTTTTTGTTCCTTAAGTGCTCCCACTTCCAATGGGAGTGACACCAGGAGCCTATATCATCAGACTGTGGAATACTGAGTACTCCATTTCACTGCACACAGAGACATACAGAAAAAATATATGGCCTTTTTCTGGTAGGAGGTCAGAATGAATGGAGATAGCATGGGGGAAGGCAGCAATCAAATAGCAGCACAAAAGAATGGTATCAAACCTAGAATTAGATTAGAATTTTGCCTTTTGTTGTAGTTTTGCATAAGCAGTATGAAGAAAAAAAAAAGAGGACTCAGGCAATCCCACTTATTTATTACTTTCTTTTTGTATGTGTTCAGGTGTGGGTGGAGGTATTGGGCCATGAGTTCATATAATAAACAAATTTCTGTAAAGGAATACTTGATATGAGGAGCTCAATGAATCATCAGGAAGTAAAATTGGTTTCTTTTTAATAAAATGTCAAATGTAGATGAAATTACCAAAGATGGAGTGTTATAAGAATTTAAAACCCTTTTCAAAATCAATCTTTAATAAAATACAGTCTAGATAATGAGTAATGACTTCACATTAAAAGCTATTTAACAAAGAGTCATCATGAAAAGTTGATAATAAGTTATTCCTTGATCGTCACACTCTTGGAATTCTACTTTACATAATTAAAATTTAGTGAGAACAAAGCAAAATAAAGAAGTATAAGATGGTATCTTTTGGCCTCAGTTTATACTTAATTGATTTATACTGGCAGAAATACATCCATGCCTATAATATTGAAATGGAACCACTGCCTATCCATTATGTATATTTGAAATTCTGGTTATAGTTTATTTTTTCAAAGGAAGGGTTTAACTATGCAACATAGCATAGTATCAAATTTAATAAAAAGCAAGGATCTCATTTTATACCTAAGCATATCTATGAATATATAGATTATATGTATTTATATACACATAATTTTATACCTATACACATATTCATACATATATCCACATGCACATATAATAGTTGAGTTTAAAGCTTAAGGGGAGATTACACATATGATACATAGCAATCAAGGAAGTCAAGCAAGTGTGAACCTCTGGGTTTAAATCAACAAGAAAACTTGAACCAAAAATAAACAAACAACCAAATATGAATTACTTATTTACTAACAAGGACAGCTTCTGTTAAAAAAATTACATTTGTATTTAATGCTTTTTACTTTCTGCCATTATCAAATATAGGATGACATTTCTAATTTGAGAGTAAGTTAGGTAAAAAATTATATTCTACGTACTTTCTTTTCTTAGCATATGACTCAAATGAAGAAGGGACCCTTATAGAGGAGCAAGAATTCTAAGAGAATACTATACATGGTATTTTCATGCTCATTTTATCTAATAGACATTATTAAAACAAGTCTTTCATCTGATGGATTAGGTCACAGCAAGCCAGAAAGTCTTTTTACAACATTTTTTTCAGCTTGCTTTAACTATGCCATTTCCTTTCTTTCCTATAAATGGCATTGGTTCATAGACCTCCCATTACTTTCAAAGCTTTCCAGTGTCTAAATATACATCAAGACCTGAAAATGTGTCCTAGTAAGGAAAAATTTCTATAGTCTCATGCAAGAGAACTCGGGGGAAATCCTTCCAAAAGATTAACTATTAATTCTACTCCTGTCTCCACCAGTGATTAGACAGGGAAATAATATGACTTAAAATGAACAAACTGCAAAGAGCTCCACTAAGTGGCCAATTGTAGGATATAATAAAAGTTTCTCATCTTAAATCTTGGAATAAAGAATTAGTGAAAGAGGAGGTATTGTAGATACTCCAAGGCATAGTTGAGTCAGTCTTTAAATAATAAAAACGTAAGATCATCTGCATAAAACCCATGGATTCGTACATTAATTCAATCAACTGGTAATCTTTTTGTATATATTTTTTATTGTAAAGTTATGGTACAGAGAGGTTACAATTACATGAATAAGGTAATGAGTATATTTCCTATTGTGCATTGTTACCTCCTCCTTTGTTTTCCCCTTACCATCCCTTTCCTCCCTACCTCCCTGATTCCTACCTCCCCTACTTGAAGTTGTAAAGTTAATTTTCAACCTAATGTTTTACACATCTTATTGTTATAATGGGTCAATATGTACCCTTACTTAAGCATTTTGTTATTTTCCTTCCTCTCCCCAAGTTAGAAAAATGTATATACAAGATGCAGAACACCGAAATCAAAAACAGTGAAAACAGGGGTTATACCATGGGGGAAGAACATACAAAAGAAACAAAAAAAAATCACATAGTACATTATAAATACATTAAAAACAACAGCAAGAAAGATAAAACTACTTGTGTTCCTATCTTGGGGTTCATTTCACTTAGCATCATCTTATATGATCATATGTACATAGCTTTTGACCTTTTCTACTTGTCCTAGACATATAGTAGTTATTGCAAATAAGGAAAACCATGGGACCTATGTTTCTTTGGGACTGGCTTACTTCACTTAATATAATTTTTCCAAGTCTTTCCATTTTCTAACAAATGGGGCAATGTCATTCTTTCTGATGGAGGCATAGAATTCCATTATATATATATGCCACATTTTCTTTTTTATTATTATTAATAAGTTTTTTATTGTGAAAATACCATACAGAGGGTTACATGAGCAAGGTAATGAGTACATTTCTTTCTTTTTTTTTTTTTTTTTGCCGGTCGTGGGGCCTGAACTCTGGGCCTGGGCGCTGTCCCTCAGCTCTTCAGCTCAAGGATAGTGCTCTACCACTTGAGCCACAGTGCCACTTCCAGCTTTTTCTGCTTATGTGGTGCTGAGGAATTGAACCCAGGGCCTCATGCATGCAAGGCAAGCACTCTACCACTGAGCCACTTTCCCAGCCCCATGAGTACATTTCTTATCAAGCATTGTTGCCTCCTCCTTTGTTTCCCCTTACCATCCCCCCCCCCCAAGTTGTATATGCCGCATTTTCTTGATCCATTAATCTACTGAGGGGCATCTGGGTTGGTTCCATATCTTAGCTATGGTAAATAATGCTGCAATAAACATAGTTGTGCTGGTAGCTTTAGTATGGTCTTGTTTGTGATCATTTGGGGAAATGCCCAAAAGTGGAATTGCTGGGACATAGGGGAGCTCTATGTGGTGTCTTTTGAGGAACCTCCATTCTGCTTTCCAAAGTGGTTAAACAAGTTTACATTCTCACCAACAATGCAATAGGGTTCACATTTGGCCACAGCCCCTCCAGCATCTGTTGTTATTAGAGTTCTTGATTCTAGCCATTCTAACTGGGGTGAGGTGGAATCTCCATGTTGTTTTGATTTGCATTTCTTTTATGGCTAGAGAAGTTGAGCATTTCTTCATGTGTCTATTGGCCATCCTTCTTTCCTCTTCAGAGAAGTTTCTCTTGAAGTCTTTAGCTCACTTATTTGTTGGGCAGTTGTTTCTTTGAGGATTTGTTGTTGGGGGATTTAATTTTTTGAGTTCCAGGCATGTTTTAAATATGAGACCGTTGTATGGCTAGTGAAGATCTTCTCCCAATCCGTGGGCTCTCTATTGATTTTGCTAGCTATGTCCTTTGCCATGAAGAAGCTCAGCAGTTTCATGCAATCCCATTTGTCCAACGTTTCTTTGATTTGTTGTGTTTCTGGGTCTTTATTAAGAAAATTTCTGTGTGTGCCAAGGAGACCTAGGGTTTCTTGTATTCCTTCCTGTAATGTTTTCAGGGTGTCTTTGACTTGGAGGTCTTTGATTATTTGGAGTTGATTCTGGTACAGGGTGATATATAAGGATCTAGCTTTAGTTTTCTACAGGTGTTTCACCAATTTTGCCAGCACCATTTACTGAAGAGGCTGTCTTTCTTCCATTCTATTTTTTAGCTCTCTCATCAAAGATTAGGTGGCTATAGGTCTGTGGGTTCATTTCTGGGTCTTCAGTTCTATGCCATTGGTCCTCAGGTCTATTCTTGTGCCAGTACCAAGCTGTTTTGATTACTGTGGTTTCGTAGTAGAATTTGAAACTTGGTATTGATATTCCTCCAACACTTTTCTTTCTGCTAAGGACCGTTTTTTACTATTAAGGGTCTTTTATTGTTCCATATGAATTTTTGGGTTGCTTCTTCTATTTCATTGAAGAATGGGAATAGACTTTGGCAGTATTGCCATTTTCACGATGTTAATCCTCCCAATCCAGGGGCATGGGAGGTTTTTCTACTTCCTTACTTCTGCTTTAATTTCCTTCTTCAGGTTTTTAAAGTTTTCATTGTAGAGGTCCTTCACTTCTTTAGTTAAGTTAATGCCTAGGTATTTTATTTTTTTTGTGGGGCTATTACAAAAGGAGTTGCTTTCTTGATTTCAGTCGTGCTCTTCTCATTGGGCATACAGAAAGACCATTGATTTTCATTTATTTATTTATTTTTGTCATTCATGGGGCCTGAACTCTGGGCCTGGTTGCTGTCCCTCAGCTCTTCAGCTCAAGGCTAGCACTCTACCACTTGTGCCACAGCACCACTCCCTGCTTTTTCTGCTTATGTGGTGCTGAGGAGTCAAACCCAGGCCCTCACACATGCAAGGCAAGCGCTCTACCACTAAGCCACTTTTCCAGTCCCGAAAAAGACAATTGGAAAGAATAAAGAAAAAATTGGAAGAAATAAAGTCAAGTTTTACGATTAAAAAAAGCCATTTGAAAATGAACTTTACAACTTGTGGAGGGGAGGGAGGGAGGAGTTGGGAAAGTGGGGAGGGAAGGAATGGTAGGGGAAAAACAAAAGAGGAGGTAATGATGCTTGATAGGAAATGTACTCATTACCTTACTCACATAACTGTAACTCCTCTGCACACTATTTTTACAATAAAAACCGTATTTAAAAATTTTTAAAAAGCCATTGATTTTTGAGGGTTAATTTTCTACCTTGCTACTTTGCCAAAGTTTCTGATCAGCTCGAGTAAGTTGGGAATGGAGTCCATGGGGTTCTTTAAATACAAGATCATGTCATCTGCAAAGAGGGAGAGTTTTACTTCATCTTTCCCTATTTGGATCCCCTTTATGTTTGCGCCTTGTCTTATTGCTGTAGCTAGGCATTTTAATATTAAATTGAAGCGAAGTGGAGAGAGTGGGCATCCTTGTCTCATTCCTGAGTTTAGAGGAAATGGCTTTAGCTTTTCACCATTGAATATAATACTGACTGTAGGTTAGTCATATCTATCTTGTTAGTCAAAACTATCTTATTATCAACTGGTAATCTTGAGGCCCAAACTATTTGCCAGGAATTGCTTCTGAGTAACTCTTTTACTACAGTGAAATATCTGATTTTCAAATGTTTAAAAACATTTGTATTCCTGGGTAAAATGCCAAATTAATGATTTATATATAAATTGATTTTTTATAAAATTTATATAAAAATTGATTTTTTGCCTTTTTTTGCTTAACATTTTGTTTATGTATGTACACGAGTGAGACTGATTTGTAATTTTCTTTCTCATATGTCACTTTATTTTGGTATCAAGGATTTATGTCGGCTGTCAAATAAATTTGCAAATATCATCCTCTGTATCAGTCACCTACTACTGTGTAACAAATTACACAGCGACTTTTGTTTAAAACACAGTAACTTTCATGTTTTGAAACAAGATGATACATTAGTTGTTTTTTTAAGGGAGAGATTTCACTGTTCCATTTCCACAGATGCTTACAATATACATATATAGGCAATATGCAATCTCATTTCTTGTATCATTCTTCATTCCTCTCTTCTTCCTTTCCCAAAACAATTTCAATGTGTTTCATTGTTCCATTCTCATAGCTGCAAACAACCTTCTTTGACTATATTCATCCTCTTTCATCTTCCTGGGAAGTCAACCCCTCCTTTCAGCACTCATCATCTGGTAGACCTTGTTTCTCTTCCTCCCGTCCATATTGATTAACAGCTTTCATTGAGGCTCTTTATGTTGTTTTCCTATATAGTTGCAATGTACTTGAAACTTAAAAGTGATATATTCATTTACAGAGTCTGTGGACCACGATAGGTTTTCTAGATACTAGACTCTTAGAAGGTTGTAGTCTCCCCAAGTGTCTACTGGGCCCATTTCTTGGCTTACTACAAGATAATGGTGATGATGATAATGATGATACTTCTGCAAGATTCATATTCTTGATGAATGTTGGATCAAGGCTTCAGTTTCTCATGAGCTCTGGGCACAAGGTCCTTCCCTGTCCTTACCATGTGATATTCTCCATAGGGCATCACGTAAGACAGCTGCCTTCATCAAAATGAGTCAGGAGAGAGATAAGTAAGAGATTGTCAGCAAGAGAAAGCTGGCTGCCAAGTCAGAAGTCATAGTCTTATAACTGTGTCTTGGAAGTGACAGCCAATCATTTTTCTCTGTTGATTACTAGAAGTGAGTTTATTGGTCTAATCCAGACTCAAGGGAAAGTGGGTGTCCATGGCCATGAATACCAGGAAGCAGGGATATTTGTCAAATTCCAGCTTTCTAACACACCCTCAATTTCCATTCTCTGGAAAAATGTATGCATGATTTGCATTATTTATTTCTCTTGCATTTTGGTACAAGAAAATTTTATTTTTTTAAATTGTGGCAAAAATTGAATCTTATTTCTTTGGTAGTTGGATGAATTTTATATATTTTTTTCCTTTTATCAGTGCTGACAAATGCTGCTTTTTGAGGATTTTGACCATTCTATCCACTTTTGAGTTTATTAGCCTAAAGCTCCTTATGACAGTCACATTGGCTATTGATTACAGAATCTGCAGGGATGATTATATCCATCTTCATTTCTGATTTTGGTTATTTGTGCTAGATAGGCTGTACCTAAGAAGGCCAATTTTACTAAAATACTTCACATTCTGCAATAATTTAGCATTTAGAATTCATATATGGGTGTTCAACCTTTAGTATTATAAACAAACATGGTTCAATTTAGACGGCTGTTATATAAGATCAGGCTAAACTACTGCATATTAACAATAGTGGCTAATGTGTAGGGATGATCACTGGCCATTTTGTGTGTGTGTGTATATGTGTGTGTGTGAGAGAGAGAGAGAGAGAGAGGGAGAGAGGGAGAGAGAGAGAGAGAGAGAAAGAGAGAGAGAGAGAGAGAGAGAGAGAGAGAGAGAGAGAGAG
Source organism: Dipodomys spectabilis (assembly GCF_019054845.1). NCBI lineage: Eukaryota > Metazoa > Chordata > Mammalia > Rodentia > Heteromyidae > Dipodomys > Dipodomys spectabilis. Next base: position 6,198,131 of record NW_024870974.1, read on the forward strand.
AGAGAGAGAGAGAGAGAGAGAGGGAGAGAGGGAGAGAGATTGAGGGGCTTGAATTTAGGGCCTGGTGCTTTGACTTGGCTTTTTCACTCAAGGCTAGCACTCTACCACATAAGCTACACCTCTCCTTCAGCTTTTTGCTGGTTGATTGGAGATAAGAGTCTCATGGATTTCCCTGCCCCCTCTGACTTTGAACCTTGATCCTCATATATCAGCCTCCCAAATAACAAGGTTTATAAGAGTCCAGTTATGATTTACTCCCGTGTTTCAAGTTACTTTACTGATATGAGAGATTTTTGTGCTGTTTCTTTTCTATGTAATATTACAACTAATTAGCATTACTGATTTTAGCATAGTATTTATGCTAAATAGTCACATTATACAATATCTGATGAGATCTTTTGCTATTCTTTGATGATTGTTCAGAATAGGGCACTCTAAATGAAACTTATTTAATTACAAGGAAAAAATCTTTTGGGGAAGGGGGAAAAGGTAATTTCTAATATATGAATATTTTGATATGTGTTATTGGCAATAGGTAAAGTTTCGCTTTTTTCAATTTAAAACCAGAAGGCATGCTATGCAAATGCTTAAGTTGGGTGGAACAGAGGCGTTTGAACATAATTCTGATTATCTGGAAAGCTCTTTAAGGATAGAGAGCTGAGCTGAGAATAAAAATGAAAGGGAGTAACATTGAAATTTCCTGGGTACAGCTCAGGGGTAGAGTGCATGCCTAGCATGTACAAAGTTCTTTCCCTAGCTATAAACAAAACAACATAAAAAATTCATTCACACAAAAGAAATTTTAAAAAATTCGAATGTGCTATTGTTTTTGACTCTCCCAAGACCTCTGACCAATTTACATTAGTGATCTAATTTCCTGGAGCTTGAAGGTGGCTGAAGGAAGTAGACATTTTAATGTGAGGGAAAGAAATACCAAGAATAGACCAAGAAAAATATTTAGCTTTGCATCATGCCATCGTAAGATCTTACAGCAGGATCAAAGAGCTGCAACTTGGCCTTGAGACAGACTTTTCTCATTTCCTTGATGTCCTTCTCCAATATTCCCATATACATAGGTCAAGGATTCGGTTTATAGAGGACTCTGCCACATAGAGGAGATGGAGCAGCCTGTCATGAAGTCCTGGCTAGAGGCCAGAGGGTATTAGTATACGCTCTTCCAATTGAAATGAGCTATTTCATCCCATTTTACAGTTGAGAAACCTGGGACCCTGAACCAGTTACTAATGCACCTGAGGTGACACAGCTAATGAGCTATAGTGTGCTGTTGGGATATAATGGCTCCAAAGCAGGTGAGTTAGTGACAATGACAAAAAGTTAAGGGAGGAAGATAGCTTTGCATCCTGCCATCTGTACAGAATGATGAAATCATTCACCTCAGGCCCAGCCACAGCAGTGTCATCAGAAGAAAGTATGTCTAGGGTGGTCAGAAGACAGCTTACAGTAACTTCCTTGAGCTGCCTTCAGAGTTAAGGTGAGAAGCTAAACTGAGGGCACTAAGACCACCAGAGCTCAGGGAAAGCAAAGAGGTTGTAGTGGTTCTGCAGAGATCCAGGTCGGCAGCATACACGGTGACAAGGATCAGCTAATTAGGACTTAGTGTTGTCAAAGCCAGAGGAGACTAAAACCAAAGTCCCACATTCACACTAGCTGTGCAGCCTGCAGCAGGGCAGACAGCACCCAGGAGCCTGGGGTTGCCATGGAAACGTGGGAAAACAGCATGCATTACACAGACACTAGCTCTTTCCTTCTCTAGCGGAATCGGAAGCCTTGTTCTCTCTCCCCACTCTCCCACGCAATTCACCATGTGCCATTGCAGGGCAGCGAGCAGAGCAGAGAAGCAGGAATGGCCCAGGCACCAAGTAATCTTTTAGGAGAGACTGCATTTCCTCAGATGAAATCAGCACCATGGGGGTAGAGGAAGTTTCCCCTTAATTTTGGTTGGTTTTCTTGCTCACCAGTGTGGAGGGGACCAACGAAGATTAAGTCTGACACTGTAAAGAGCTTTCATTTTTCTCTTCAATCTGAGTTACAGTAGGGAGTTAAAGTTTATAAGGCTGCAGCAAAGAATGGCTAAGCAGCAGAAGAATAATGAACAGGAGAAAATAAACACCCAAAAGATATGTGGTTGTCAACTGTGTGGGTAATGGAAATGTAGATGCAAAAAAAAAAACCCTCAAAAAATTAAAGAGAGGAGATGGTAGGACTGAAGGAAGGCAGCAAGATAATCATGATCATATTGGTGTTATCCCATTATACTAGAGCCTCATTTAACAAAGAAGAGTTTGCAAGGCATTTAATGTCAGTGAACCCTCACTGTTAGAGAAATGTATGTGGTTGTAGAAGACAAAAAGAACAACGAAACTGGGAGTAGAATGGAACAAAAAAGAAAATTATAGGGAGAGAATCACAATTTCTCTTAGTAGGCTGTTCCAGGGCAACCCACACCCTTATTTGTCAGACTGAGCTGTTTCTTTCCTCCTATTGCCCTTCTGGGACTGGGCTGGAGGGGGTGGGTGGAGGCACAGCACTTGATGGCTGCACCTGGCTCCATAGCTCTCCCACCACCTGAGCCATTTTACCCTTCCCCGTCTCTGTTCACCATCTCACTCTGTCCAGGTCCTCATTTGCTCTTGTTTGGGCATTTACTGATTGATTTTTGCCTCTTACTGTTTCCCTCTCCTCTGAAGCATCTTGGACATTTCCGCCATCTTCCAAAAGCCTGGTTTTCATTGTGTTGACCTCCTGCACACAATGTAGAGCAAGTTTTTTCTAATGGGGCTTTGCCTATGACAGAATTGGGGGAAAAAAATCTCCTCTCTGTGGTATTCAATATGCTTCATAATGAAATCACAGCCAACTCTTTTACCTAGGGTCCCAGTACTATTTTGGAGAAACTTTGTAATGAATCTAGGACTGGTTTTGCTCCTAGAATATGTATAGCTTTGATTATTCAACCATCACAGACATTTGGATAATCAAGTGAATAGGTGGAAGGAGAAAAGTCTCGATGTTTATAGCCATATAATAAGACTACTAGGTGGGATCAAGGAAGTTGTCAGAGGAGTTACTGAAGAGGCATCTAGAGCACCTACCTGAGCACAGTGCAGACCTGAAGCTCATCTGGAAGGCGGTGGTCACAAGGGGCTGGATGATATCCTCATAGCCATAGAATCTAATTAATACAAACAGCACTGTTGGGTTGTGGGTAAAGAGTTGTACCCACTCTATCCACACTCTGATATTCTTGGCCACCCTTTTCTTTCTTTACCAGCCCCTTTTCTCTGCCTCATTCTCTCTGTGTCTTTGTCTCTGACCTCTTATTAGTGGTTTTGAAATGTAATTTATATATAACAAAATCTATTAACTTTAGGTTCATGGTTCGATGAGTTTAGTAAGTGACCTCACTCATGTTACTCTCAGTACAATCACTACCCTCAAATTTCCCTCTTGCCTTTCTGAAGCAAATCTCTTGTTTGATGCCTTCCCTGCATGCATTACTTTGCCTTCCATACTTTCCCATAGATTTTCCTGTTCTGAGTTATATATACACACACACACACACACACACACACACACACACACACACACACACACACACACACACACACACACAGAGCCACACCCTACTCCGGTATATTAGGCTTCTGTAACTTAGCATAATGGATCTGAGCTCAGAGAACATGCTCTGATGTGAGTCAGCAGTGGCTAGGTCTGGGGCTGTGAAGCAGCAAGGCTTTGGTGTCATGCAAAAACATTGAATTTGATTATTTGGCACTGTCTGTGTGGCCACAAGCAATTTGAACAACTCTTTTGAGTATTTTAGAGATGAAAAGAGGCAAAAAATTAACTTTAGACATTTGTAATAAGGATTAGTAAATTATAAATATGTGATAAAATAGAGATTTTAATAATAATTATATTATTACACAATATAATTGTATAATATACAATAATAATCATTGTTATTATAATTATTATTAGGGCCAATAGTGGGGCTTGAACTCAGGGTGTCATGCCCTGCTCAGCTTGTTTTCTCAGGCTGGTGCTCTACCACTTGAGCCATACCACTACTACTCTGGCATTTTGCTAGTTAACTAGAATGAAGTCTCATGGACTTTTCTGCCCAAGCTTTGAACTGTAACTCTCCAGATTTCAGTCTCCTAAGTAGCTAATACTAGAGGTCTGAGCTACCAGTGCCTGCCAGAGATTGCTTGCACTACCCAATATCTGAGTTCTCTACAGCAACCTTATATTCATTCTAATTTGAATGTGTTGTCCTGGTCTGATGATCAGTGGCATTATCTTGTGGTGTTTCAACAGTGCCTCAGTTAGGAAGATACATTTCATACTCCATTTCTTCCATTTTTCCTCAGTCATGGAATCTCTGAATGCCAATTTTAACATGCAGTCCAAGAGAATAAAGACTGGTTTTATGTTGTAACTCCCTTGTGACTAAGTGATCATTTAACTAAATTTCTGCTAATGAGTTGGAAAAGGAACTGAGGAAAATCTCAGGAGGCATCCTTATGGATAGGAGTAGACTTTTCTCCTTGTTTTCTTACTTTTGCTAGTTGGAATGGGGCCACAGTGACCAGAGCTGGTCATCTAAAATCAATGCAAATCTGACAATGGAATATATGCCCAGTGATCCAGAGAATCCTACTGAATTTTACTTGAGAGAAAAGAAGCTTGTTTTTATGATTATTTTTAAAACATTTTTTAAAATCATCCATAGTCATGCCTACTATAGTTAATATATGAATCCTTTCTTACTTGCTAGCTTTGAGCCTTGAAGTCCTACCATGTCCCAGGCAATGTACCGCAAAAGAAAGCTCTGGCAGAAGATAATTCCCCCTGTGCTTTCTGTGAAATATAAGCAAACTAATTAGCTTTTATCGTATTGCTGTACTTCAAGTAAAAGACATGTTTATGTTCTGTCTGCAAGGTAGAAGATTGGATTTTATGAACAGCCGAGGATGTGTCTGGCCTAATGAGTTTGTAAGTTGAAGACTTGGGAAACTTGGTTATAAAATAAGTTCTTCTCCTAGCTGCAGTGTCTCATTACCCAGCTCTTCACTTAGGTCTGTAGAGCAAAGATTGTTCAGGTATTCTAAGACATGGTCTGAGATCCTGTGATGTAGTAAAGGACCCGAACAAAGACATCTTTCTTAACCCTTACAAGAAGCTTAAAAGGAATAGTGTTTCAATGGTTTTCATCTGTTCCTTCACTGAAATAGGGAATGTTTATTTTATTCTATTTGGTTTTAAACTTTTCTTTTGTTAGTATTTGAATCCTCTCTCCCGCTCCTGGAATTTCTCAAGGTCAAACAAATAACATAGGGGTTTAGACCATTAAAGGTTTAGATCAGCTTTCTGACTGTTGATTTGGAATAGCCCTGGCTTTGGTTGTGCTGTGTTCGATAAGTTACTCAATTATGTGCTTACGCTGACCCTTGTACCAGATCACCCTTCTGAGCAGTACTTCCTTTTCTCTCAGTCCACTCACTATAGGAATCCTCTTACATCCATACTCGGTAGCTATATTCACAGGACTATGGTGCAAATCACTTAGGAATCCCCAAATCCCAAACCTTTGAGTGTTTGACGATGTCACTTGACCCTTAATCCAGGCCTTAGCCTATCTGATCTTTGTGCATTTGTTGCTTATTTTATTTTGTTGAAGACAGGATCTCCTTATGTAGCTCAGGCCTGGAACTCACTAGGTACCCCAGTTTGTCCTTGAACTTGAGATCTTCCAGTCTCTGCCACGTGAGCCTGGAATTATGTCTTTCCTAATACTTAAATCATAACTTATTTACTGTCTTTTTAAATGGTTCTCACCTTTACCCAACGCTTCATGTGAGAGCTCTGTGTATAGGCATGCTCTGTGGAATAAAACCTTGCTCCTAGTAGACGTGAAGCTGCGGGTGTTTGGGATTATCTGCACCCAAATGAATGAATGAACCATGTAAAACTTGTAGGATTCTGGAAGCATTTCTTTGAGATGTCTAATACCTTTTCTTATCCTTACAATATATAGATTTTCTCTGTCCTACCCCCATAATCACAGTATTAATTTAATCAAATCCTAAAAAATTAAGCTTGCCATGGGTCAATGTGTGTCAGTAGAGACTCCAGGAGGTGACTGGAATAGTCATTTTTTAATGTCTCTTTAAATGATATTTCAGTGACCCTTTTCTGAATGTGTAGACTATTATTTGTGTATTATATTTGACTCTTCCTCTTTTTTTAAAAATTTTGAAATGTCTTCCTTGAGAAATCTCCTTTTACTTGGGACATGTTTCTTTGTCTTCTGTGTGCTTAATCTGAATCATCTGGATTCCTATCTTTCTTTCGTTCCTTTAATGTTTTCAAGCATCCAGTGGATTTTCTGCCCAATTTTGCTCTTTAATGGCTTTTGATTTCCTTATCTCAAAAGAATGTGGACTATTTTTGTAAGTACCTTATCTATTTTACTTTTTACTGCCAAATAACTAATGTTTTGGTTTGGGACAAGCTTCTTCATGTCTGTCTGATGCACCTGGTTAAGTTTAATGGCTCATAGACTTGAAACACCCATTTGTTGTCATTATCAGGATTTGGAGCAAAGCTCAAAGAATTAATATAAGGAAAAGATTAGGCCTTTGTAGTGGGGATCTTTCACAAAGGACACCCCAAAGCATCTTGTCTGCCATCTTTTACACATGTATTTTATGTTTTACTTTCAATCTTTGGGGTTGACCAGACACTCACTTTTGTGGCCTATTTATTATCTTTCAGACCTAGGACTATTTTCCTTCCTTCCTTGATATTTATCAAGAATATCAAAGGTTGAGTGCTAAAGATCAGTATGTTTATTTAGGTGTCATTGGTCCTTAGACATTTGAAGCTGGAAGGTATGTTAGAAATCATCTGTTTAAAGACTTGTTTCATTCCCGTTTGATTTTTTTCTTCTTTTACTCTTTGCTACAAATGGAAGTTTCTTCTACGCTGCAGTAACCGAGTAATAACTGATCCCTGTTAGTTTGGCACAAGGTAAACTGTTTTGTAATTTATCAAAGTGTAATTCACAAGAGATAATACTAAGCAGAAAAAAAAATCCATAAGAGGTTCATGGAAGTGATACATTAATTTAGAGATATTTTGCCAACAGGCTCATCTAAAGTTAGTGATAAGTCAAGTGTGGTTTGGTAATTTTGTAGGCACAGTGATTGAATCTCTAATTTGTACTTAATTACACAGGGAAAATTAATTGCTGTAAGTATTTAAGCATCGTAAAAATGCAATGAAAGAAACTTTCTCAATGCCCATGTCTGGTACCTTAAAAATGGGTGCTTGTACTATTGTATACAGACAGGTTATCACTCTTTATATAAAACATCAGTAGTATAAGAGGAAAACCAGAATTGTATAACAGAGATACAATGACCTCTTCTGCATTATAAGCATGTGGAGATGTACAAGCTTCTCTCATTCATTCATTCATTTGTTCACTGATTCCTACATTCACTCAAATAATGTTCATGAGGATATCGAATTTATTGCCATTTCTCAGTCTAAAATAAGGATAAATTGATCAAGATGTGCTGTATTCATAAATTGCTTTGTTGAACGGCAACTACTTTGTACAACTACTTAAAGATAATAATTTTTTTTAAATGGTCCATTTTCAAAGATGACAGAGACTAAATGGTCCATTTTCAAAGATGATAGAAGAAATCATGACTGAAGTGTTAAGCCAGCTGGCCATTTAGCCAGTAAACAGGAGTAGCCAGAGTTTATAGGTGTGAGCCTCCAGCATCTAGCCAATGGTAAGTCCTAGGAGCTTAAACTTTACTTCAGGATATAGGTATTCCAACTCCAGAATTTGAGATTAGTTTGCTTTCAGCTTCACCTTGCTCTTTCCTGAGCCATCTGTAGAGCCCATGATTGAGATAGGTCATGGAGAGTTGAAAGACTTTTTCCAGGAGGTCTGTTTATGCTTTCTTTCCTACCTCCATCTCTTGCCTCCTGTCTTTGGAGCTCACTTTATTGTCTGCTATGTTTGGTGTCAAATTAGTCTTGAAAATATTCCTGAGTGAAGGGTTATTAAGGTCCTCAGTATTATTAACTTTTAATCTCTTTTAACCTTGACCTATAACTTCAGGGCCTAACAGTAATTTCCAAGCTTATTAAACTATTAAACCCTTCCCTAGAAAATAAATCTTGTTGGGCTAGTTGTTATAGCAACCAGAGTTTTGGAACACATCTTTCCTTCTACAAAGCCATTGTCTTTGGTCCAACCTCCTTCTGAAAGATTCTTATCCGATTTATTAGTTATAATCCCATCTTTCTGCTAAGAATTTCCCTATTCATTGCTCTTATTTGGATAGAGTTTTAATGTGAATGTAGGGAAAGTCTATAGTGTTAGATATAGGAAAACCATAGCTACCCAGATGCTCTGCAGAGAAATATGGGACAGCTTTTAATTCAGGAGAAAAATGAGTGTTGCCAACCAGGAAACAGAGTGAAGGTTCTATTAGGAGAGTTGTTGATGCCCTCCTCCTCCCTTTTAAATCTCAGTTGCAGCAGTAATTACAGCTAGGCAGCTTTTGATTTAAAGCAAAGCCCTAATTCAAACCTTTCTTTTCTTTTGCCTTGAGAATCTGCAGGAGTTTATTTATTTATGTTGATACCTACTGCCGAAGATTTGGGTTTCTATAGAGCTTAATGAAATCTGATTTTAAAACCTTAGAAAAACAAGGTAAAAGCAACCAGATGATTGTGTGTGTGAGAAGCCAGAAAAACGGCTCCACACTGGGATTTTTTTAATTCCACTAATCAGTACAATTAATGGGAGCATGATAAGTAGCTTTCAAATCTCTCTACTCCCTGTACCCACTTTGCATCCTCAGAAAGGCCCAGTTAGCTCATAACTTGATTTTGTAGCAGTCCAAAATTAGTGATAATTTAAATCTTTTGGAGAAGCATCTTTTATCTCACAATATAAGATCATTGAGTGAAACTGAAGAATGGGAATGAAACTGTATGGTGGCTGTCTACAAGACATCTATAACTTAATGTTGCTTAAAGGCGACAAGGGGATAATACGGACTTCACACTTCATTAGGTATTAGGAATTTCAAACATCATTTAAAGCCATTTAGTTTACATGAAAACTGTCAATTCATCTCTTTTAAGAAAGCAGTAGTAATTTTCAAGCATAACTAAGTTTACAGTGACTTCCAGGGAGTTTTTTGTAGCCTGCTGCTCAGAATGTGTGATCTTGGGCAAATCATTTCCATCTATGTGTGCTAGAGTTGGACTGATGAGTGTAAATTCTAGACTTCGTAGACATAGCATTGTAGGAGGAAGATGTCCAATGTAGTTGCCCTCTTGAAAATGGGAGCAGGATTAAAGACAGCATTTGAGAAAGTTCAGTGAAACCAATCAGTTCCTATTCAGCTAGAGAGATAATGCCGTATGTAGCTGGAAAATTAATGTGAGCAATCAGCTGATTTGATATTAGAAGATGGCCATTATGATTTGACGGTTTGTCAGAAAGGATGACACTCTCCAGGTACGAATATACAAACTTTGAAAAGAATGCTTTATGAAATCGATGCCCTATCTGCTGCATTAAGAAGATGCCCAACAAGAAGACAGCTTTAAATAATAATTGCGTGAATTTAAAAGAAGGTTGTGACTTCTCAATCTGCATTTGAAACTTAAGTTGTCAGGCATTGGTGGTCGTGTCTCTATTTCCAGCTCTTCAGAACATGAATAAAATAAAAAGTTTACAAACTATCTTCTTTTAAATTTAGAAATAATTTTTTACCGATTTTAGGTAATTTTGTGTTTTAGAAGCAGAGGGGATAGTCTAATGGCATTCATGAAAAATTAATTTCTGCTTTGTAACTTATCTGACTATTTTTGTTCAGTCATTTGTCATGACAAAACAATGAATAAAGAAATTGAACTAATAGTTATTCAAATTCTTTTCCTAAGAAATATTTTCAGCTTTGGTATCATTGTTGTAGCAGTGTTCCATGGACAATGTGAAGAGAGAGAAAGAGAGAGGGGGGGGGGAGAGGGAGAGGGAGAGAGAGAGGGAGAGGAGCTTAAAACACAAGCTCATGCATATTTCTAGTGGCCCCTTGACTTGAGACTACCTAGGCCTGTGGTGTTTTGCACACAGCTTTTCCTTAAGAAACATCAAGTGGAGATTGCGTGCTTGCTCTTGGCTCTGTGGATCTGTACGTGTTTTCCTGGAGACATGAGTGAGGCAGGGTTGGAGGTGAACTATTGTAGAGATTTGTCTTGGAAAAACAGCCTCTCTTCTTCCTTCTAGGAGTATCTTCTCTGTAATGTGTCCTCCACTTCCTAGCATAGTACTTCTGATAACAGCTGTGCAGGCGGCTGCGGGCAGGTGTGGTTGGTAATGGATGGAATTGGTTTGGAGCTATCTCAAAGATTTACTTTGGACTCTCTGATGTTTCAGGCTCTTGGTTTTGGCAAGCTGGTCCTTGGCCAGTCGTTGAATCATTAGTCTGCACTGTCCCCTGAGAGCCTTGAAGTGATTGATATGTCTCTGCTGCACTTCCCAGTGGGATAATTAAAGTCTCCACTCAGCTCTAGGTACCTGTTTTGGGGAAAAAGTAAAATAAAATGAAAACAACCGTGTCATTCCTGTTTCTGTCTATGAAAGAAAGGAACTGAAAAAAAAATGTAATTGAAATAAGCTATTTCCTCTCTCATTTTCAGTCCCCAAAGTACAAAATTCTTTGTTGGCCAAACCAAATACTTAATTCTTATCAGGCTCACAAAGTAATCTCCTACACTTTGTTTTTCCTTTTACAAGTGATTTTGTATACATGTTCACATTCTTTTCACAGTGGAGTAGCAAGGACAGGCATTATTATCCTTAGTTTACAGATAAACACCCTGAAACTCAGAATTATTTGGTTTCCCTCACTGTGATAGTAATCTCCTGCCATATCAGGTCATCAGATCTCCTAACTGTACAAAAGAAATGTCTGAATATTGCACATCCCTCAGTATTATTCTTCCATGCAATGTCTATTTCTTAAGGTGAACTTGTAAGGATGAAGATTCGGTGAGATGGGTCATAACATCCCACAATAGAAAGTTTATCTCCCAAGGTGGCACAGCCCACAACTACCAATCTAACTTGCAAGGTTGGATGGAAAGTGGTAAACGCGATCCCAGAATCGATGAGAAATCTGTGAGCCTTTCTCCACTTGCCGACACAAATGGTTCCTTTTCAAAGGCAAAGTGCTTATTGTCTCCAATATAATGTGGCTCTTGGATGCCAGCCCATCCGCAAAGTAGAAACTCATACTTGGCAAGGTGAACCCAGCGTGTCTCCCAGATGTGCTCAGTCAATGGGAAATGGTTTTGGAAAAACACAGCCCGGAGAACAATGCGTGGTTTAGAGCTTCTTTGACCAAAGTGAACTGTCAAGAGTTTCTCATAGGATATCTCTTTTCAGATAATCTATGACTTTGAACTTTTGTGCCTTAGAAATCTTATGGCGTCATTCTTTGTTGTTGTTGTTGTTGGTCATGGGGCTCAAACTCTGGGTGGGCCTGGGCACTGTCCCTCAACTCTTCAGCTCAAGGCTAGCGCTCTACCACTTGAGCCACAGTGCCACTTCTGGCTTTTTCTGCTTCTGTGGGTGTTGAGGAATTGAACCCAGGGCCTCATGCATGCAAGGCAAGCGCTCTACCACTGAGCTACCTTTGCAGCCCCAGCCTTCATTCTTTAGTGTTGATCAAACGGAAAATTGAAAGTGTCTCCTTGTAAAGGTTTTTTGGTAGTCTTAATTTGTGGGAGCCATGTTTCATATCCCTCTGGTAGTGCTGGCTTCTTGGTTCTCATCTCATTTTAATTTTTTTCCTTTCTGATTTGAATATGATGACAAATCTCCAAAACTCATTAGTGTATTATTCTTCACTCATATGGGCAGCCAGGCTGTCAGGAGGAGGAGTGGGTGGTGATGGCAGGAGGCTGAATGATTGATCAATCACACACCAGAGTGGCAGAGTTTGGGTCTGTGGGGTGGGAGGTGGGGTGGAGGGGGAGTTAGAGAGGAGGAGCTGTAGGCTGTGGAGCATTATCCTGCAGAAATGGATGGTAGGAGGTAGAAGGGATGGATTATTGTTGTTTTGTTCTTCCATTTGTTAGGCTGTTTCAGTTTGGAAAGTTTGATTTCGTGACTCTTTTATCATTGGAAAAACTTTTGAGCTTGGAAAAAAATCCAGAAAATTCTTAGCAGTCTGAGGGGATTGGCTCTCATGTACATGCAGCCTGATTTTGTCTAAATTCAGGCTTTCTTCTTGATTAATGTTGCTTGGATATGTCAGCAGCATTAGAAAAGACAGGGAAAGTTATGATGGACACTAGGATTTTTAGAGTGAATGTTATAGAGTTTAAAGAGCTATTCCTACTAGTAATTGAGGTACACTGGAACACTGCGGAATGTTCTGAAAAGCTCTGTTTAGAGGGTGAACAAAGGCAAGGCAAGGCCCAAAGAACTGATGTTTAAGTTCAGACCAAAACAATGAGTAGGAATTGGGAACTATGGAAGCATTTGGAAACAGAAGAGCAGTTCCAAGCAGAAATAAGAGCAAGCATAGAGACATAGACACAAAAGGTACAAGTAGTTCTATATGCTGGAGGCTGGGGCTGGAGAGAACAATGGAGTTCCATCAGGAAGGCCTTTCTCTCTCTCTCTCTCTCTCTGTTCTTTCTTCCTTCTTCCCTCCCTCCCTCCCTTCTTTCCTTCCCTTCTTTTTCCTTCCTTCCTTCCTTCCTTCCTTCCTTCCTTCCTTCCTTCCTTCCTTCCTTCCTTCCTTCCTTCCTTCCTTCCTTCCTTCCTTCCTGTACCAAGGCTTGAACTCAGGGCCTAGATACTGTTCTGCTCAAGACTAGCACTCTACCACTTGAGTAACAGCTCCACTTTTGGCTTTTTGGTGGTTAATTTGGAGATAAGACTGTCATGGACTTTCCTGCCTGGGCTGTCTTTGAGTTGTGATCCTCAGATCTGAGTCTACTGAATAGCTAGGATTACAGGTATGAGTGACCCGCCCCTGGGCTAGGCAGGCCTTACTTTACTATCTCTGCCAAAGAGGATTTAGAGCAACCTTGGCTTCAAGGAAGTTTTCTCCAGTTGTGAAGCAGTCTTTGTGTCTGCAATTTACAGGAGTTTTCGAGCCCCTCACACTGGCACTTACTCAAATTGCCTAGGGAGGACAACACTCCATCCTCCTCTTCTTTTGTTGCCTTCTATCTATGGCTCTGACTTGTTCTACTCTTTGCAGTCACACTCTTTTCTGGGCTATTACCTTATTCATACAAGCACAATTGAAAGAGTGGTCCCTGAGAACCCTGATTTTCTAAGATTAGTGTTTCTTCAATCACATCAGTGGTGATCTGGAATCTTCGCACTGCCCTCTTGGTCCATCTTCTGTGCCTTTTTCTAACTCTGCGCTGTCTAATTGTGTATTTTACAGAAGCTCAAGAAACATCAAGAAATAAAACCATGATGGATATCACTGAGCCAGATCAAGCTGTATTATATGGCTTAATTTGCATGAGGCCTGGTGGTTATTTAAATGAGTACCATTTTCTCCACAATGTTTACTTTTTAGCAGATGGGATCCACTTGTTTCATTATAATTTGTTTTCAAGGGGGGTAAGCTCAATTTTCTTTTGGGAAAAAATTCTGCAAGAAGGGAGAAGTTACAACTTTAAGCATGAACAGCATGTAGCTATAGGTAGGAATGATCAAGTTTACCAATGAGTGGAGAAAAAAGAAAACATTTTTTCCATGTTGACTACTTGTGATGGTATTCTTTGCAAGACAGAAGATAACTTTTTCATAGATAATCCATTTATCCCCAGACAGTCCTAGGACTTCTGCCAGAGTTTTGTTCTACCACCATTTATTTATCTGCGTTTTTAAAAAAAATCAGTTTTTACATTCTGCCAGGAAGGTGAAGTTGTTATTCCCATTTTCTGGATAGGGAAAAGGAAAGGAGAGAAATAACTTGGCTTAAATACCTTAGCAAGTTATTTAGCCCTTAAGGTTTCCAGCTTGTTACTGGGCTTATTGAATTTTCCTATTGACTGAGTTGCACTGTCACTTTCTAAATTAGTACATGAAATTCCAAGAGGAGTGGCTTCAAGAGTATTAGTTCAATTATTTCTGACATCTATCACCCAATCTCAGGAAAGCCCTGTATTTGCATGTTCTGTTTTCTTTGGTCTTGTGGAGATTATCCTCTAAGGCTGGATGAGCACAGTATGCTTCTGACTAGACTTTCCTTATACTTACTGAAGAGAAACAAGTCCTGCTTTTCCTTTACTCCTATGCATTACAAAAACAAACTTGAAGCAGCCCTCTAAATCATATGGTTTGGTTCCCAATCTCTAAGTCCACTTCCTTGGTTTATTTTTTATTTATTTATTTATTTTTTGGGTCCGGTCGTGGGGCCTGAACTCTGGGCCTGGGCACTGTCCCTCAGCTCTTCAGCTCAAGGTTAGTGCTCTACCACTTGAGCCACAGCGCCACTTACAGCTTTTTTCTTTTTGCTTATGTGGTGCTGAGGAATCGAACCCAGGGCCTTGAGCATGCAAGGCAAGCGCTCTACCACTGAGCCACCTTCCCAGCCCCCTTGGTTTATTTTTTCAATAGGAAAAGTCTACCATGGATCTTTTCATTTCCCATAATATGTAGAATCAACTTGTTTTCATGTTGTTATTTTATTTTTGTCCCTATGTATCCCAAGCTGATTTGAGTCGTACGATTCTCTTGATTCAACCTCCAGAGCATTGAGATTATAGGATGTACCAATGTGTCTGTCCTGCTATTCAACTTGTCATTAAAAACAATAAAATATCCTCCTGGAATTTTGAATTAAACTGCAATGTCTTTAAAGATTAATTCAATTAATACAACATTGTAGAAAAGAATAGTAAGTTATTTCATCTATACAGGAATAATTCCCATTTATTCAAGCATTTTTTAAAATATATTTGATAAAAGCATTTACTTATCAAAGCATTTACTTTTTTCTACATAAGGCTATACTTGTCTGGTTAATTTATCATTCTTGTATTTGAAAGTTACTTTGTTCTGATTTTGTTTCCTGTTTTATTATTGGTGATATAAAGAATTATTAACTTTTTTAATTTAAAAAGCTGATCTTGTACCTAATAACTTTTTTGATCAATCTTAATTACCTCTAGTAATTTTGGACTATTTGCTTGACTTTGTAGGTGATCATGCCTGCAAAAAATGATAGCTTTGTCTCTGTCTGTCCAATGGTAATATTGTTACTGAAGGAAATCTAATAAGCCCAGTATCTTTTCTTAAGTTGATTAGAAAGAAAATCCACTGATTTTGGAAGCCACACTGCTGAATGCTCTATCACCTATGGTAGCTACCTCCCCAGAACTCAGTACCTAAGCTTGGAGTTTGTAACCAACCCCTGAACAAGATGATCTTTGCTGGTGATAGCTTCTGTCTTCCTTAGTTTGCTAACTTTCAAAGAAATCTTTTCCTTCACTTCAACAACTTGTCCTCAAATCACTGGCCTCTTTGAATAGTGAACAATAAACTTGGTTTCACAATCATAATATTTTATTTTTCCTCAAGGCCAGTATTCACCTATAGCAGTGATAGGAAACATTAATAATTTCTAATTTCAAAAAAACTTCTTGAAAGATTTTATGAGAATTTTTTTTTGCACGAAGACTAATAAGGTTGAGGATATACTTCTAGTTTTTTTTGTGTGTTGTTTTCTCTTTTGGTTTGAGGTGTGGAAGACTGAATCCAGAACCTCTACCACTTTTTTCTTTGAAATCATGATAGCATGTAGATGAATTAAGCGCATTACACAGTTTTTCTTGCTTTGGAAATGGGATGATGCTACTGGTAGACTTTTTGTTGCTAAATTGTATTTCCAGATCATTTAATAAATAGGCAATTGGAGGGGTTTCAGATGAACTATACTTGATACAACATTTTCCTTTTCTTAAATATAGATATGCCTAGGGAATACTTTATCTAAAAATGGTATAGTACTGTTGAAAAGTTCTTTGAATTCGTAGTTATCTTCTTCTTTTTTTATTTTTTGTGAACGTACTGTACAGAGCGGTTACAATTACATGGGCAAGATAATGAATACATTTCTTATCGAGCATTGCAGCCTCCTCCTTTCTTCTTTTTCTTTCTTTTTTCTCCTGTCAGCGTGGTCAGGGCATGGGTACTCTTCCTAAGCTGTTTTGCCCAAGGCAAGCACTTGACCACTTTAAGCCACAGCACCACTTCCAGTTTTCTGGTGGTTAACTGGAGATAAGAGTTTCACAGGGACTCTTCTGCTTGGGCTGATCCTCAGATCTCAGCTTCCTGAATAGCGAGGATTATAGGCATGAGCCACTAGCGCCTGGCTTTATATTTCTATTCCTATATAGACTCTCATTTGGTTGTAAAACTCAGGTGAAGTCTTACATTTTCCCTCTTTTCTTGCTTGTTGGAACAAGCTGGGGCCTGGGATAAAGATTTTCTACTCCTTTGCTTAACTTTCCCAAATGTCACCAGACAACTTGTTAAGAAAGAAAAATTCAGTGGCAAGGCTGACATTGATAATAATGCACTGTATTCATAAATTAATATGTTGAATTGAAATGCCTTTGTTTTTTTTGATTTTCTCTTTGCCTTTATTATTTTTTTAATTGTGAAAATACTTTACAGAAGGGTTACAATTACATGGGCAAGGTAATGAGTGCATTTCTTTTATTAAAAAATTATTATTGTGAAAATAACATACAGAGGGGTTACAATTACATGGGCAAGGAGTACATTTCTTATCAAGCATTGTTGCCTCCTCCTTTGTTTCCCCTTCCCATCCCTTCCCATCTCCCCCCCCCATCCCTACACCCCCCTAACACTCCCACATCCCCTACCCCTCACCTGTCAGAGTTGTAAAGCTCGTTTTTGACATAACGTCTTATACATCTAATTGTTGTAATGGGTCCACCTGTAACCCTATTTAAACAGTTTTCTTATCAAGCACTGTTGCCTCCTCTTTTGTTTCCCCTCCCCATCCCTTCCCATCTCTCCCCTGCCCCTCCTCCTCCCCCTCCCCACGCCAAAGTTGTAAAGTTCATTTTCGACATAACATCTTGTACATCTCATTGTTGCAATGGGTCCAAATGTATCCCTATTTAAACAATTTGTTTTTTCCCTTCCTCTCCACAAATTATACCACCATCAAATACAGTGAAAACAGGGGTTATACCATGGGGTAGGGACATACAAAGCAACAAAAATATCTTATAAATATGCTAGAAACAATAGCAAGAAAGTAAAAACATTTGAGTCCTTATTTGGGGTTCATTTTGCTTAACATCAACTTATCTGACCATTTCTGCTTGTCTCAGACATATACTAGTTATTGCAAATAAGGGAAACCATGGGACCTATGTTTCTTTGGGCCTGGCTTACTTCACTTAATATAATTTTTTCCAAGTCTTTCCATTTCCTAACAAATGGTGTGATGTCATTCTTTCTGATGGAGGCATAGAATTCCATTACATATATATATATGTATATATATATATATTCCATTATATATATGCATATATATATACACACATATGTATATATATATATACCACATTTTCTTTTTTAAATTAAGATTTTTATTGTGAAAATAACTGTACAAAGGGGTTACAGTTACATGCACATTTTCTTGATCCATTCATCTACTGAGGGGCATCTGGGTTGGTTCCTTATCTTAGCTATGCTAACTAATGCTGCGATAAACATAGTTGGGATTACATGAAACTGCAGAGCTTCTGCATGGCAAAGGACATAACTAGCAAGATCAATAGAAAGCCTATGGATTGGGAGAAGATCTTCACTAGCCATGCAACAGACAAGGGTCTCATATCTAAAATATACCTGGAACTCAAAAAATTAAATCCCCCAACAACAAATCCTCAAACAACTGCCTGATAAATAAGTGGGCTAAAGACTTCAAGAGAAACTTCTCTGAAGAGGAAAGAAGGATGGCCAATAGACACATGAAGAAATGCTCAAACTCCCTAGCCATAAAAGAAATGCAAATCAAAACAACATTGAGATACCACCTCACCCCAGTTAGAATGGCTATAATCAAGAACTCTAATAACAACAGATGCTGGAGGGGATGTGGCCAGAAGGGAACCCTACTGCATTGTTGGTGGGAGTGTAAACTTGTTCAACCACTTTGAAAAGTAGTATGGAGGTTCCTCAAAAGACTCCACATAGAACTCCCCTATGACCCAGCAATCTCACTTTTGGGCATTTTACCCAGATGATCACAAACAAGACCATACTAAAGCTACCAGCACAACTATGTTTATTGTAGCATTATTTACCATAGCTAAGATATGGAACCAACCCAGATGCCCCTCAGTAGATGAATGGATCAAGAAAATGTGGCATATATACACAATGGAATTCTATGCCTCCATCAGAAAGAATGACATCGCCCCATTTGTTAGGAAATGAAACTCCTTTGTATCACTACTTAAAGGTAATAACTTTTAAGCCAGGCTCTGGTGGCTTAATCCTAGCTACTCAGGAGGCTGAGATCTGAGGATCATGGTTCGAGGCCAGCTCAGGCAGAAAAGTCCCTGTGAGACTCTTATCTCCAATTAGCCACTCAAAAACTGGAATTAGTGCTGTGGCTCAAGCAGTGGAGCACTTGCCTTGTCCATAATGAGGCTCAGGGACAGCACCCAAACCCTGAGTTTAGGCCTTACATCCAACAAACAAAGAAAAAAAAAAGAAAGTAACTTTTTTAAATTACAGAAGAAAGAAAGAAAGAAAAATTAAGGTGATGAAAGGCTGAATCATGGTAAAGGAGAGGGTCACTCTGGTAAAGCCTGAGTGTTTGCAGAAGGAAAGGTCAGATGTGTGATATTTGCAGGACTCCGGGGTGTGGGGAGCAGCGGGTTAAGGTAGGTCTCCCGAGGATTGACCTTGGGCAAATTTGTGATGTGGCTTAGGCTTGGCAGCTACAGCAAGGCCAGCGTTCTAATGTGCCTGGTGGTAAGTTAACTACTGTTTGATGAACAAGCTGTTTACTCAGGTGAGTGCACTGTGTCCTCCAATAAACCGATCTGCAGGAACTTTGTGAAGCCAACTGTGCCCTGTGAAAAGATGGTGTTTGAACCAAGACCAGAAGAAAACAAAGCTATATACATATCAAGTAAAAAAAAATCATTACAGGAAGAGGGGACAGCAGGTGAAAAGGTCTCAGGACAGAAGGACAGAAATAGCAGAGGTCCAGGGTGGGAAAAGTCCATCGCAAAGCCAGAAATGAAAGACTTGAATCAGAGGAAGTCGGGAGGACTTTGGAGCGGACTGTTAGCACTCAGAAGCCTATTGGGAAATTCTCAGGAAAAGAGTTTTATGCTCTAAGCTGGATGTTAAAAAAGATTGCAGTGAGGGTCTGGTGACTCATGCCTGCTATCCTAGCTACTCAGGAGGCTGAGGTCTGAGGATTGCAGTTCAAAGCTAGTCCAGTCGGGAAAGTCTGCAAGACGCTGATCTCTAACTGGCTATCAAAAATAAAGCCACAAGTGGAGCTGTGGTTCATGTGGTAGAGCACTAGCTTTGAGCTAAAAAGCTGAGGGACAGCAACCAAGCCCTGAGTTCAAGTCCCAGGGCCCACACACACACACACACACACACACACACACACACACACACACACACACACACACACACACAGAGAACTGATTTAGAGGAGTTTTCGTGTAAGTGGGAACCCAGAAGGGAAGAATCTAAGGGAAGCATCTAGAATATTCCTAGCTAATTCAGTTTGATAGAAGGTCTATTGAGTGATGGCAATTAACCTCTCCCATCACATAATTCTACCTGTTATTTCTTTACTGATTTTATCCACAATAGACTTGTACTTATATGTTTAATTAACCACCAAAAAGTCAGAGTAGGTTGGGGTTCAAGTGGTAGAGCACCAGTCTTGAGTAAAAAAGCAAAAGGAAAGAGCAAGGCCCCAAGTTCAAGCATCTATACCAGCATATACACAAAGGATGTTTGAAAAATGAGTCATTGTATAGTCAAGTTCCCAGGCCTTAGGTGTCTGGGCATATCTTTATTTAAATTTTATTTTAAAATTCATGTTTTAGTAGGATATGCTCAAATAGCTCATCGTTTTTCAGTTTGGAAAAATATTACTTCATTGTCTTCTTGTTTTCAAAGTCTTGTTCCAAAATGCCATATCAATTTAATTATTGTTCTTTTTGAGGTGTTTGCTCTAGGAGATAGCCTAGGGAATTTTTGCTTGTTTGATGCTCTTGAAATTAATGTTTGTTATTGATTGATTGATTGATTGCAATCCAGGGGCTTGAACTCAGTACCTGAGCACTGTTCCTGAGCCTTTTTGTGTTCGAGGCTGGTGCTCTACTACTTGAGCCACAACACCATTTCAAACTTTTTCTGAGTGGTTTATAGGAAGTAAGTATCAGGGACTTTAATGCCCAGATTGGCTTTGAGTCTCAGTCCTCAGATCTCAGCCTCCTGAGTAGCTAGGATTATAGGTGTGAACTAATATATTTAGATGTGGATATTTCCTTATTGATTTTGTTGGAATCTCTATTTTAGATAGTGAAAAAATACAAGACGTGGATTGGCTACATAATCATAATGCCAAACTCACTAACCTGCTCAAGTGACTTTTTGTTTGTAGGTCATGGGTCTTGAACTCTGGGCCTGGGCGCTGTGTCTCAGCTCTTCAGCTTAAGGATGGCACTCTACCACTTGAGCCACAGTGACACTTGCAGTTTTCGGAGTGACTTATTGGAGATAAGAGTCTCACAGATTTTCCTTCCTGGGCTGGCTTTGAACCGTGATCCTCAGATCTCAGCCTCCTGAGTAGCTAAGATTACAGGCATGAGCCACTGGCACCTGGCTTCAAGTGATATTTTAAAAAAAATACTACCTATTTATCATGATGGAAATAATATTTTATATATTAGTAATAATGATTATAACTTGTTAATTCTGTATGCATTGCTTATTATTATTATAATTACTATTATTATCATTATTTCTGCAGTCCTGGAAGTTGGAACTCAGAGCCTCACACTTTTTAGGAAAATGCCTTCCTTGAGTGAGTCATCTCAATCCCTTGCTGTTTTTTAGTTATTTTCCAGATGAGGCCTCATGTGATCGCCCAGGTCTGATCAGAGACTAAAGCTGTTCTATCCATTGTTCTTATATAGCTGGCAACACAAGCAAATACCATCATGTCTGCCTTGTTTTTTGGGGTAGAGTCTTGCTAATTTTTGTCTATGTTGGCTTAAACCTGTGATCATCCATCTCTCTGCAATACCAACCCTGTATCACCACATTGTTTCTTTAACCATTTTAACAACTTTATGAATAAATTTGATTGTTCCTTTATGTTTTAGGATATGAGTGAATTGAAATTTAAAACAAGTGAAGCACTTTTCCAGATTATTTAGCTAATAAATGGTAGAGCTGAGACTTGATCTAAACCCAGGTTGTTTTAATGAAGCTCTTTCTCACAAACTACCCTTCTGTCCTGCATGCCTAGTCAAATACATATTATGACACATTTGTTCACCTAATGAGTTCTTTGAGCATACATGCCTTACTTAGTCTGATAATGAGTGGTTTAGAAACGAATTTTATTTCAATTAAAAATTGCATAATTATTTGCATTTCATTCAAATTACTTGAAGAATATTCTGACAATTTGGTGTAATTATGGTGATAACAATGTCTATTAGAGACTTAATAGCTGTCAAAGGAAATTGTTTAAAGTCACTATTTACTCATTCTTCTTTCCTGCAAACTATCATGCTATGGTTTCTGCTGAAACAGTTGTGTGATTAGTAAGATAAATGTAAGACCCACATTCAGAAGAAAGAATGCTAGCTAGGAGCCACAGAGTTTCTAGTTTTTGTCCCTGTCAATAGAAGTGTGCATTTGTCATCTATACATCCAGTTAGTGATTTTTCCAATGTTGTTCCACAAAACCTGCTACTGAAACCGAGTTAGGAAAGCAGACTGTCTTAGCAGAATCAAATAGATAAAATTATGTAAAATTGCTCAGGCAGTGGAGGGAAGAAGTTCAATCTATTTGAGATTCTCTGTCTTCTTAGATGCTTTCTCTGAGGTCAAATTCCACTCTGCATAAAATACATGTGATTTGGATTTCCAGCATGAGTGCTGTATAACATTAGTTATTTAATAGTCAGTAGCATTCTTTATTTCTTCTTAAAGGATTCTTAATTCTCTCTCTCTCTCTCTATATATATATATTACATATTATAGAGATGATTAATGCAGACAACAAGAATTTTGGCCATTAGATGTTAAGCTTGTGGACAAGGGAGCCATTTTTTCCTGTACTCCATGTGACTCTTTCATTTGTGAAACTTCTTAGAATCTGAGACAGAATTTTAATGTATTAATAGCTATTTCCTTATGAAAAGGGCTTCTTCTTGCTGGCATTTCCATAATATTGGCTTTTGTGAGTGAAGCTGTTGCATTTATACTTATTACACTGATATTAACTACTGATTATTGAGATGTGGTAGGAATCTGGAGCACATTTATTGCTCTTACAACAACGTGAGTGGTTAGATACTGTCATCCTTGTGTTGCAGATGAGGAAACAAAAGCAAATTTTGCAGATTCCCTGAGCAATGCATATCAGAGCCAGGAGTTATGAAGGCTTTCCCTTCCGTGGCCACAGCCTCTCACCTTACTACTCCATATGATCCAATATTACTTTTTGTTTCTAGTGCTGATGTGTTGCATCAATCGAATTTCCTTTGGTTTCTTTGATATCACGTTACTAGTGCTGTAGTTATTAGTAATTGAAGTGCTGAAATACCGAGCCCCCAATCTGTGTTTCTCTTTGCAAAACATCTTTAACATTCAGCATTTCCCTGTTCAATAACTTTGAATAAATTCAGACTAGTATGAATTTATTATTTGATTGGAGGTGAGAGTTGGCAGAAATTAGTTATAACCATAAAGATTATTTATTACTTTTGAATACTTTGTGTTCTTTTTCCTTGACATAGCTGAATCCAGCAAAGAAAGTTAAGCCTTTGATACTGTAGAGCTCACTGATGGATTGATTGGTAGAAGGTGGTGTATAGATTCGATGAATAGATTCGGGTAGGAGGCTGCCTTTCATCCAATGAGTCATCTGTGCATTTTCTCCCCTGGCATTACCTGGTGTCTATCCTAATTAGTTGTATAGACCAAAAGTTAATTCATAGCTGAATCAGCTAGTAACTGCCTAGCAAGAGGGTATTTACATTTAAATTAATTAAAGTGAAATAAAATTGCAAAAGTCATTTGCTTATCACACTTTCCTCATTCTCAGTGCTTAATAGCCACATGTGCCAAAGGATTGCTACACTAGACAGTACATTCAAGAAGTAAGTCCAAGATGTATTTTTCTCATTGCGTAAATTTCTGCCGGACGTGAAGACAGTTTGAATGGTTGTTGCACAGAACATGCTAGGCAACATAGCCTGAGTTATAAAATAGTAGAGACCATGTGACTCTGTAATTCCCTCTCCTCTATTTGACAGGAAGGTACTCTGGCCTGCACATTAGAGTACTATAGGGTGGTGATCATCTCTTGGAAGCTTAAGGAATATTTATTCAAGATCACAACCCTATATTCAAGAAAATTAAATGAGTTTGTAAGTTCTTGAACAGGGTAGGTATCTGAGCAGTGTAAGTGGAATAGCTATTTTCTTAGGAACCAGTTTGTTGCACTGTTTCAGTTCAGAAGACATGACAATTGTCTGGACTCCAAGGCCGGAAGCCACCTGTCAGCAGGAAAGAATAAGATGCCTGAGCTTAATAGCCTTGTCAAGTTCCACTGACTTTGATTTGGAATGGGTGACTGGGAAGTCAGAGTGGATCACTGTGCTGTTTCTTGTGGAATGAGAATTTGAATATTTTTTTCCCCACAGCAGTTAAACTTATTTTCTTTTCTATAGCTTGTTAGGAATAAAATGGGAGACAATAGGGAAATTGTTTAAGCAAGCTTCCATCTTTAGAATGAGAGAGATTCAGGAGGAGAATCATATTACAACTATAAAAAAATAAACCGATGTTTTGAGTGACAACAAAATTGGGTGCTGCTATGCCTTTTCATAATCTCATATATTTCTTAAGCATGTTGAATGGGTTACAGTAGAGGTTCAAATAGCAAGGTGAGTGGTGGACAAACTTTGTGAGATCTGGATAGAGCGTCACCAACAGGCTGGAGAAGACAGTTGAACATTTAGTTTGCATTTCTCTTGGCTGTGTTTAACTGCATTTATAGTAGCTGCATATAAATAGTAGCTGCATTAATAGTAGCTAATCATTATTTTTTCGAAAAAAGCTAATGACCTGTGTTATGTAGATAACCTCAAATTAGAATGATTTTTTTTTACTATTGCTCTATGGATATTTGTATTAGCTAAGTCACAGAATGGTTGTCTCAGCCCACCTCCTTGCCCACCGCTGTGTCTGCTCACCTGTATCTCTAGACACAGCCTGGAGTTGGGTTTCCATATACAGTGGCGAGTGTCTTTTGTACCCAACCACCCTCCAGCATCTGGCCCTCATTTATCCTAGGCATGATTTTTTGATTATTATTTTAAAAAATCTATTTAACAAAATTTTATATGAACATGTACATGCCCTGATTTTTATGAGATAATAAAACAGGCCCTGCAGAGAGAGGACACATTTTTCTGATAAACAGGCATTATTTATACTCATTTCCAGTCCTCTAACATGATGATTCTGTTTCCTCTTGTCATCATCAGCCCAATGTTGTTCTGTTGCCTGTCGGTTGTAGTCTTTGTACATTCACCTATCAGAAGATTGGTAGAAGGGGTAAAATTCTTAGAATAGTCCTTATACATGTCTGCCGCCACTGAATTTAAATTTTAGCTTCTGTTGTTGTTGTTTGAGAGGGTGAGCTATTCTGTCTGTGCCACAGACTCAGAACTACTGTGATCTGGACAAGCAGTTTTGATTTAGCTGGGACCTGTAGTTCCAGACTAGAACAAAATCGTCTGATCAATGTGAATTAGACAGGACTTCTAATCTCCATTGCTCTAACACAACAAACAGATGTGAGAGGAATAAGTGGTCACAAATATGTTCTTAGAGTTGGACAATATAACTTTTGCCAAGAAGTGTGGCCTGAGGCAGCCTGAGATAAGAAAAAAAAAAGTTGCATTGTTCTGATATAATCTCCAGTAATCCTGAATTAACTGTCAAGACTGGGAAAACACTGGCTTTCCTTACTGTTGTAGTTCGGATCGTAAATGCTTCCCCTAAAAGCTAATGTGTTGAAGGCTTGGTGCCTAATGTAGAAATGTTCCCAGTGGAGGCATTTTGGAACTGATGGAATCAAAAGAATTCTGACCTCATGAATGGATGGATCTAGGGCTTCAGAGCTGAATAGGCTTCAGGGGAGGGTATTTTTTTTTTTTTTTTTTGTAAAAGCAAGCTCTCATTTTGCTTTCTGTCCACTATGAGGACAGCAACTCTTATTCTAGCACATGCTTCTGGCCATGATGTTTCCTTGTCCAAGGGCCAGAATGATGGGGGTCAAGCTATCACGGACTAGGTCTCCTGAAACTGTGAGCCAATATAACATTTCCCTCCTTTCAAGTTTTTAACCCCAATATTTTATCACACTTAGGTTATAGGCCGTTCTTACAAATGGCACTATAGAAGAAAAGTGTAACTCCAAGGTAACTAATCTGCCCAATTGTTCTTTTAAAGATCATTTGTGATGGCAGTTGTTTTTTAGGGAAGTATCTAATTTGCTTACTCTATATAGCTTTACACTCTAGGGAAAAGAAATATAGAATAATGGTTTAATCTTGAATTTATAGGAAGGAAATGCTCAGGTACTCATGATTAGATTTATTAGAATAGTAGTCAGGTGTTTTATTGTATAATTTATCCTTCCACATTCCTTCCTGTATATGTCCTTTGTCTTTACTAACACAAAGATTATTGTTGGAATTTTTCCTCCACTGGCTAGTTGGATGAAAAAGAGAATCCAAACAAAAATTGGCACCATAACATTTAAGGAAAAGAATATGACTGCCCAGCCATTCTAGTGTTGGTAGCAAATGTCTTGAGTTAGCATTGTTAGGACCCCAGACAAAAATCTGGAGATGTTTTCCTTTGTTTTAGAAGAAAATCGGAGCCTGTGAGATGGAAGGGTTTGTCAGGTTGCAGATCTGTAAGAAAAAAAAAAAATCTAAAGAAGAGCTCTAGATTTCAGAAGTCAATTTAAGAAAGCTTTGACTGCTTGCCTGGTTAAGTAGGTATCACAGCATGGAAAGGTGAGGCCTTTCTCCCCAGAACTCTGGCAGACCACAGTGCGTTCACCTCCATGGAGGCTGCATTATTAAGATATCTGCATGCATCCTGAGTGTGTCAGCTGGTTCTGACTGGCAGGCGGCCCCAGAAAGCTCGCCTTTGGAAGGGAACTCAAAGTGATTTTGACATGGCTGGAATATGTTGAACTCCACTAGGAACTTGGAGACCTGGGTTGGTGACTGCATTACCCTTTCATTTCTTCTGACAGGTATGCAGGGTGCTGGCTACTTTCAGGATGGCACTAACAACCTATTTTAGATCGAGGAGTTCTTTGGAACTCTTTTTTAGAAAAATAAATTCAGCTGGATTAAAAAATACATTTAAATCCTTACATTCTGTCAGTGATAGAGTTCAAGGTTTATATGAACAGAGGCCTGGGTTAATGATACCAGCTCTGAGGTACAACATCAGCTGCTACAGAGAGCACAGATCTATAAACCATCTCACCCTCCTGCCAATAATTGGCAAAGCAAATCACTCCTTCAAGCAACAAGAGGATTTTTAAGTGTTTTGGTATTTTTGGTGTTTTCTATAACACAGTAAAACTAATTTGTAAAAAAATTAAATAGAAAAAAATTGTTTCCTTATTGAAATATCCTCAGAGCTATGGTGACAGCTAAGGGGATTCTTTAGCGCCATTCTGAGCACCTCCCACTGGGTGGGAATCCATTCATGTTGAGTCCCTCCCTTTACTCTTGAGAGTGGCCTGCATATGTTTGTCTTAACTTGTAGTAGTTAGTTTCTGTGTAGGCTGTCTGTCTTTCCAACCTTGGGCAGTGGTTTGTTCTGTGTACTGTGCTATTGATTTTCCAGTATGTTTGATTTTTTACGTGTTTTGTCATCTTCCATGAAGGATGAAAATAGAAGTCTCTGCTCTGGCTTTTGTCTGTACTCTCAGTTCATGGAATTGTACTTAATTCAGAGCAGTGAGTGACCATGTTAGGTCAATATTTCTGTAGTTTTTACACTAAGGAGGACACACTAAAGCTACCAGCACAACCATCTTCATTGCAGCATTGTATACCATAGCTAAGATATGGAATCACCCAGATGCTTCTCAGTGGACAAATGGATCAAGAAAGTGTGGTATATATACACAATGGAATTCTATAGTTCCATCAGAAATAATGACATTGCCCCATTCATAAAGAAATAGAAAGATGTGTAAAATATTATTTTAAGTGAAGTAAGTCAGACCAAAAGAAACATAGGTTGCATGGTTTCCTCCATTTGCAATAGTTAGAATGTGCCTATAAATCTACAAGTAAATCCAATGGATGATAAAAGACAAAACTTACTGGTGGACATAATAAATTCAACAGGACTCTCAACATCCTTATAGTGAGACCAAAGGAGGATATTTTTAGGAGAGGATCATAGGGGCTCAATAGCTATGTGCATATGATCATATAAAATGATGTTTTTCAACAGACACCCTGAAAACATTGCAGGATGGAATAGAAGAAACCCTAGGTCTCCTTGGCACAGGCTGAAATTTTCTTAATATAGACCTAGAAACACAATAAATCAAAGAAAGGTTGGACAAATGGGATTGCATGAAATTGCAGAGCTTCTGTATGGCAAAGGACATAGCTAGCAAGATCAATAGAAAACCCATGGATTGGGAGAAGATCTTCACTAACCATACAACAGACAAACAAATCCTCCAACAATAAATCCTCAAAGAAACAACTGCTCAATGAATAAGTGGGCTAAAGACTTAAAGAGAAACTTCTCTGAAGAAGAAAGAAGGATGGCCAATAGACACATGAAGAAATGCTCAACTTCTCTAGCCATAAAAGAAATGCAAATCAAAACAACATGGGGATTCCACCTCACCCCAGTTAGAATGGCTATAATCAAGAACTCTAGTAGCAACAGATGCTGGAGGGGGTGTGGACAGAAGGGAACCTTACTGCATTGTTGGTGGGAGTCTAAACTTGCTCAATCACTTTGGAAAGCAGTATGGAAGTTCCTCAAAAGACTCCACACAAAGCTCCCCTATGACCCAGCAATCCCACTTTTGGGCATTTACCCAAATGATCACAAACAAGACCATACTAAAGCTACTGGCACAACTATGTTTATTGCAGCATTATTTACCATAGCTAAGATATGGAACCAACCCAGATGCCCCTCAGTAGATGAATGGATCAAGAAAATGTAGTACACACACACACACACACACACACACACACACACACACACACACACACACGAGGGATTCTATGCCTCCATCAGAAAGAATGACATTGCCCCATTTGTCAGGAAATGGAAAGACTTAGAAAAAAAATTATATTAAGTGAAGTAAGGAAGCCAGGCCAAAAGAAACATAAGTCCTATGGTTTCCCTTATTTGCAATAACTAGTACATGTCTGGGACAAGCAGAAAAGGCCAAATGCTATGTACATATGAGCAGATAAGATGATGTTAAGCAAAATGAACCACAAGATAGGGACACAAGTAGTTTTTTCTTTCTTGCTATTGTTTCTAACGTATTTATAAGGTACCATGTGATTTTTTTGTTGCTTTGAATGTTCCTCCTCCATGGTATAATCCCTTTTTTCACTATATTTGATGTCAGTATAATTTGAGGAGGGGAAGGGAAAAAACAAAATGTTTAACTAGGGATACAAATTGACCATTGCAATAATGAGATGTACAAGACACTGTTGAACAACGAACTTTACAATTTAGGTGGGAGGCAGGGGGGTGTAATTGTGGAAGTGGGAGGGAAGGGATGGTAGAGGAAAAACAAGGGAAGAGGCAACAATGCTCGATAAGAGATGTACTCATTACCTTGCTCATATAACTGCAACCCCTCTGTATAGTATTGTCACAATAAAAAACTTACAGAAAATTAAATGATCCTTTTTGAAATGAATCCCAAGAAATGAAAACAAGAGGCTTTTTAATTGTAGCTTTTGTGGGGTTTTTTTCTGGTTTTTTTTTGTCTTTGTTTTTATTTCTGTACCTTTTGTCCTGCATGTGAGTTTATGGTTTGGAGAGGAAAAGTGGGAGCTGGGAAATGATGAGGCAAAGGGTGAACTTAGTAAGCAGTGATACTCACTAGACACTATGCTGAAAGTCAGCTACACATCTTGGGAGTTTGGAGGGAAAAACTGGAGAAAGTGAGGGAAGAGGTGACACTGTCCAAAAAGAAATGTACTTAATATTTGACTTATGTAACCCCTTTGTCTATCACCTTGACAATAAAAATGTAAAAAAAATTCTGTAGTTTTTAACTTGGTGGTAATATCTGTCACAATTTTGTTCCCTTGAATTACAGCAAATCTTTCCAAAATAATCTAGATAAACACAAATTAAATAAAGAAGACTCTTTTATGGAATATAAGGAAATAGGAGCTATAAAGCCACAGGAAGAACTATAGGGGATTCAAGGAGGCTCTTGAGCTTTCTTTCTCCTGCTCAAGGGACTAAGCAGATTTTGCATGTGTTCTGACAATACAATAAACTGTCCGTTTGGAGTCAAGTGATAGCTTGGTCCAGCAAAATATGACCAAGGATGAGGCAAAGTCAATATTATAAATACTGGGTACCTTAATCACTGAATGTCTGTGAAGAAGTAACATTCAGAGAAAACAGATGTGGGCTAGGAGAACCTTACAAAATAAGGAAAGCTGGCAAGACTGCCCTGTGAGTGTACCTCGGCCTCACTCCATCTGACATTCATACTTCTCAACACATTCACAATAGAGTCGCTGCGTTCATTACCATTTGCTCTCATTTCTTCTCTAAAAACTTAGCTTGGGCAGATTTTTGTCCAAACCAAAAAACCCATAGTATGAAAGCAGTTAAATAGTCATACTGAATAATTGGCAGACACTCTTTGTTGGCAGATCCAAGTTGTTTTTTAGCTGATTCATTTGCTTTCAGAAACAGATGAAAAAATTAGTGGCCTCAGGTTTCTCCTTCAGTTTTAAAATGATATACAGAACAACTTCTAATTTTTCCATAGAGCCTATATTTTAGCAATTTGCAAATAAGACTCCTCAGTCACTGGTGACGTGTGCATTTAGTGTTGTGGAAGCTGTTCACAACAGATATGTAAAGGTGTAGATGGATGTGTTAATAACACTAGGTTTAGAAATTACAGTCCAGCTCTTTTACACTTGCTCCATAGTTTGTAGAATGTGAATCAGTGGAAAGCATTCATTAGAAGATTTGAAGCATGCTATACCAAAGATACCTGAAATAGCCCCTAAAGAATTTTATAATAGCTGTTTTAAAATAATTGTATTTAACATTACAATGCTTGACATTATCCTTTCACCCATAATTTGTATATGAACGCATCAGTTGGAGACGAATTTGTTTACTAAACTTTCTGTTATAGTAACATAGTTTCTGGTGCTTAACTAGTACTAATGATATGCCAATGGATATGTTTCTTAATTGTTTGTTAATTAAAAAATTAATGGTTATGTTTTAAGTATTGATTTTAGTGCAATTAAAATATCATTAGTGCATTATTGTTATGATACAATTTGTAAGAATAAACTCTAACTTTGGTATTTGAACATCACAGATATTTGTTTAATGTTAGTATTAAAGTCTATTTCTTGTTCTGCTCTTTGGATAGTTAGAAATGCATACACACAAAATCAGCAATGCTAAAAGATTATTCCAATGTATGACTCTGATTAATATCTTTACATATGTTTTCTATGTATTAATGTATTTTTCCATTAATAAGGTTAGCACCCAGGGCTTCATACTTGCAGCCCTATATGTATTTTTATGTAAAACTTTTTGAAGCACTTAACTTGGTTGGATATTTTCCTTTGTCTTAACTTTTTATTACATTTGAATATCTTTTCTTATTAGGTGTGATATCTATGAAATTGCATTTCATATCAAATTTCTGTCAATGTATTAATATATTTTATTGGCATTTTCCCTACATATTTTAAAGATGTTAACTCTGCCACTTTTTAAGTAGTTTTGTTATCAATAGTTTAAATTTTTATAGTAGATTCTACTTTTAATTTTGATATGCTCAATTAATGATGTCTCATCTTTTTTCTTTTTTCTTTTTGGTCTGTTGTGGGGCTTGAACTCTGGGCCTGGGTACTGTCCCTGAGCTCTTCAGCTCAAGGCAAGCACTCTACCACTTGAGCCATAGAACCACTTCCGGGTTTCTGGTGACTGATTGGAGATGAGTCTCACAGACTTTCCTGCCCAGGCTGGCTTTGAGCCATGATCCTCAGATCTCAGCTTCCTGAATAGCTAGGGTTACAGTTGTGAGGCACTGGTATCTGGTTCATCTTATTTCTCTTTTATAAATGAAAAGTTTTGCAGTATGGCTTTTAAAAGTCTTTTCCTTTTAGAGAATTCAAACTTTCAATTTGCATATTGTATCAGGTTCACTGTATTTGGAAGATTCTGAAAGTAGTTATGTACATAGTCGTTTGTACATAGTGTGAGGTGAGAATGGGCTATTCTCTTAGGCTACTTTAAGAAAATTCTTGAACTGAGGTAGTTTATGAACAACACAGTTATTTCTTATACTTTTGGAGGTTGAGAAGTCCAAGGTTAAGACAGATTCAGTGTCTGATAAAGTCTTATTTTTGGCTCTTAGATATGTCCTCACTATATATATATATATATATATATATATATATATATATATATATATAGTCTAAGAGACCCCCCATCTTAATATGATCACCTTGGTGAAGAGGCCTCAACACATATTTGAACCAGGATGGAGTAGGGTGGCACAAACATTTAGACCACAGAAACTGCTATCTGGATTGCAGAAATTTTCTCCTGTCTCGTTCATTTTTGCACAAGTCAGATTTTCTTTTTCTTTCTAGTGATGGGGATTGAAATCAGGGCCTTGTGCATGCTAGGCAAGCTCTTTACCAATGAGCTCCATCCCTAACTCTGTTAGATTTTGTGTTCCTACATTTGAGCCCTGAGACTATTAGCAACTACTTCATTAAGCCTCATCTTTTTATTTCTCTGTGCATGGCATGCATATCCACATTCCTCAGTTCATTTAGGCTGTCTGTTTCTGTGCAGTACATGAGTTAAAGAAATTTGTCTGAGAATCGTGACTGGTAATTGCCCACAGCTCAGATTTTGCAAACCATGTGCTAGTTCTGATATTTTCCCTCTAGTTACTTTGAAAAAACATTTCCCTCAAAATGTGTTGTACAGTGTGAAATCTTATGTGCAGTGCTCCCTAACTGCCTATTTGGAAAGACATGAGCTAGGCAAGAGAGGCATATTAGGTGTCAGTGGGAAGAAGGTTGGTGGTTTTTTAACCCACAGGCCCAGTTTTCTTCTCAAGAGGCGAACAGAATGTTTCAACTCTAATATAATCCCATCTGGAGAGAATAACTGAAGTATCACAGACTGGCTTGAGATCTGAGCACACCCCCAGGCCCACTTGCTGAAAAGGATGTTCAGCTTGCAGACACCCACAGAGTTTCATCTGCTGCTGAAAAATGGTGGATCACTAAACCTGAACAGCAAGGCAGAAATAAGTTACCCAGAAGTCACTGCTGGATGGTGAGTGCTTACTTTTGCATCAAGACTGAGTGCTTTACTCTAGAAGTGAAGAACTATGAAGAAGAATATGGAAGGTAATTTTTAACACTGGCATGACACCTTGCAATGGACTAAAATGCATATTATGAACAGTTTGGCATAAAGACATCCAGGAAATTATTATTATTTTTGTCAGTCGTGGGGCCTGAACTCTGGGCCTGGACGCTGTCCCTCAGCTCTTCAGCTCAAGGCTAGCACTCTACCACTTGAGCTACAGCACCACTTCTGGCTTTTTCTGCTTATATGATGCTGAGGAATCGAACCCAGGGCATCATACATGCAAGGCAAGTGCTCTACCACTGAGCCACCTTCCCAGCCTCAGGAAATTAATTTGAAGATGACAGTTTGAACCCTTCTAAACATTTAAGTGCTTAGGATTTAATCTCATGTCCACTTGAACCAAGCCTTCCATACTTAGTTGCCAAATCAAATACAGATACATTTATGTATGTAGATCCTTTGCTAAGGGTTGCCTACAGAGTTCAGGGTGCTTCCACAAAATAAAAATGCTGGAGTTAAAATAAATCGCTCCTAGCTGCAGGATGATTAGTGTCCTTAAAGTTGGCATTGGAAATTTTGAGCAGTGCTTCTGAAAAAGACAGATGGTAATTCTGTTTTGCAACGCGAAAATCATAAACTTAGTTACTGCTACTACCAGTGTTTATCTACATCGTTCCTACCGTCGGCAAGCATTAAGTTTATGAAGCAGGAATCGTACCTTTGGATTTCTCCACAACCTGAGGAAAACTGCTCGTCAAATAACTGTGTCATTTTAGTGCCTAGGGCCAATGTTTTCTGATGTAACAATTCTGTCAAGAGCAAGCTTGGAACTTGACGGCACAGGCATTGGAAAATTGCTAGTGGACATCTGCTCGATAGTGGGCTGCAAATGTGGGTTTGCTCCGACACTAGAATATTAAGAAAAATCTGGATTTATGGCTATTTCCATAAGAAGCAGCACTTGAGGAGTCCCTGTTCTGATTATGACCTCAGGCAGACACTGCCCTTGCTTCTTATTTGCTCACCTGGCATTAAAAATATACTATGTCTATTATTTAATACATGAGATTCTGCAGTGGAAAAGTTTGAGCATTTCTAGAACTCGGTAGCTTTCACATAGCACTGCCATTGTGTTGATTGATGAATCAATTTAGGTAAACTTAGCTATTTATTTGAAATCCTTTCCCTGATGATATTAATGAAATGATAAAGCTGGAGAAATTGAATTGTTCTTTATTACATTACATGTAAAAGTAGGTCTTCATTTCACTTTTTTACCAAATCTCTAAATTGAGGCCATGTTTTCTCTGTTGAGTTTGCTAGTCTCCTTTTGGCACTCGGGTGGAATGGTACATATTTAAAGACTGGTATTTTGGAACTGTGCAAACCACATAAGTGTTTTCCTAGTAGAAGTTATTTCTGTAGAGTTGCTTTCTTTACTTGCAAGTGGACTATAAATGTCATGAAGTTTATGCCCTATATAAATTGCTTTAATTATGTTGGGTTTATGTAACTTCTTTGTGGTTGTATGGGCATTTAGCATGCATATATTTTCTTCTTTAAACTCTAGAACTTGTTGAATGTCACAGAAAAGAAACACAGCCTCATGTAAATGAAAGTGTTTATTCCTACTGGTTTTGCTTATGTCTAGATCACCAAGATTGTTGTCTTTGCATGAGAATATTTCATTTTGATAATTAATTGAGAAGGACAGCCTTCCCATCAAAGAAATCCCATATGGCAAGTGTAATTCTTAGACTTCCAGTTTACCAACACAGGAATTCTTCCTCTCCCTTCTTCTGTCCTACAGGGACAAACATTGCCCAGACACTGTGATAAATGTGCAGGATTCAGCCTACATTCTTGAAGGAACATTTGTCATGGCCAATTCTAATTTAAGACCAAGAAATACTTTCAGCTGTTTTTATCCAGTTGCTAAATCGAATGACAATACCAGAAAGAAATTTTAAGAATTTTGAAATGACTGAGGAGCAAACGTGTAATGTCCCAGTAGAAAACTAAAATGCCAACATAATATCTGCTACCTTTTTTTCCTTTAAAATTCTGCAGTCCAAATTCACCTTTGTTGAATAAAATGTAACAAAAGCTGAAATCAGATGAAAAAAATTTACTATTGCTTTCTTTATTTGAGCTGATTGATAATCTGGTAAACTACCAGATGGGCAAATGTTGTGGTAATCAGGTTTGTTGTCACTGGGGCAGAATACTGAGAGAATAAATTAGGAAAGGAACTTGTCCAAGTTTCAGGGATTTCAGTCAATAGTCCTTGGCTCTGGTGATTTTTGATCCTTGGTGAAACAGAATGCCATATTGGTGAGGTAGTGTGGAGGAGGTAAGGTAGAATATCACAGCAGAAGGGCATGTGGAGAATGATTATTTACCTTATGGCATTAAGGAAGCAGAGAATAACAGGAAGGGGTCAAGCCCAGGATACAGCCTTCAAAAGTACACTTTAAATGTCTCACTGCCTTCAACCAGGTCTCATCTTCCATGGTTACACCATGCCCCACTGATGCTTAAAACTATATGAGAGCAGATATTGTCACCTGAACATAAAGAAGAATATAGAGACAGGTGATTTAGCTCAGTGGTAGAGAACTTGCTTAGGATGTATGAGGCCCTAGAATTGATCCTATTGGTGTATTCCTAGATACTCAACAGGTCAAGATCTGAGGATTGTGGTTCGAAGCCAGCACAGGCAGGAAAGTCTGTGAGATTCTTTAATATCAACCACCAAAAAAGCCGGAAGTGGAGCTATAGCTCAAGTGATAGAGTGCTAGCCTTGAGCAAAGAAAGCTCAAAAATAGCACCTAGGCCCTGCATTCAAGTCTCAGGCTGGCACAAAACAAAACAAACAAAACAACAACAACAAATAAAAGAAGAATATAGACACTTTAAAGGCAAATGTTCAATTTATAGTCTGATATTGTGCCCTTTCTGTAACCACAAGAAGTAAAGGACGAAGATGTAAAAATTGTGTCGATTTCTTTTTTCTTTTTCTTTCTTTTCTTTTATTGTAACACTAAGGTCATGGCCTGCTTGCTCTCTGGAGATATCACCCAGTGGTGCTCACTGATTCTCAAGTTACTAGTTTTATTCCAGAAACAGTTTATTGCCACTGGTCAATTGTTTCTTCATCAAACCTGTAATGGCTCCTGCCCTTAAGAAAAATGTGATATCTAGTTTAAGGTGAATAATATAGATTAGAAGACCATATTGAGTTTCTTGTCCAGATTGGCACAGTCCAGAAGATGAGATTCTGCTTGAAGTACTAACTGCAGGCATGCTTTTCTGTTCTGTCTTACAATCTAGGAAAGAAAATAGAGCTGAGTAAATGACATTGGGACTCAAGAGACTAATGGTGGCCATTTATTAATATTCTACTCATTCATTTTCCCCTCTATATTCACTCTGTTTCAAAACCCAGAAAATTCAGTCACAGTTCTCATAAATAGTTTTCTATATAGTACCCGGTTTACTAAAGGTATTCTTCTGCTATGTGGGCTTCCAAAGTATAGCTTAAGTCATATTATTAGGCTACTAATAATGAGTGTCTAAACTTTTGAATAAAGAAATAGTTGTTCTGAACACAATCTGAAGAGAATAGTTTAGTGACAGTTTCTCTTAACTAATAAGAGAATAGTTTAATAAGTTAGTGAATAATGTTGATGCCTTAGCTACAGTGGAATTCTTCCTGAATTTATAAAGTTTCTATTTTTAGATTTTGGTGACAAAATTAGTTTAATGAAGCTTGTTTGATTTAATTAAATATCACTGGAAAACAATGTAGAATCTGGATGCCACAGGTAGAAAGTCAACAAGTAACATTTTGATATCTCTGTGGTAATACTAACATCAAAGTTCCCACTTAAAAAGTTCCCATTACTAAGCTATTATATACTTCATAGGTTAAAAAATCACTTCAAATTGACTGTAAACATTGGAGTACTCTGATGAACATGGTACTCAATTGATCTGATAATATTTATTCATTTAATGAGCATTATCACCTTCTTTCACGAGAATGCTTGAAATAAGAACTGAGTAGCAGATAAATAGATTAGAAATTTTAGTTACCCAAAATGTCAATCAGACAAAGTTCTAACTAATTAAAACCTGAGTTAAATTTGAAATCTTGAGCTGACAGTGTGTGGTCATAGTTGTACTTAGGGAAACTGAAAGCACTCTAGCCATTTAATATACAATGGATTTAATATAGGGAATAAAGAGCTTATAAAAAAAACCTTTTAGAGATCTAGAGATGGTTTAAGTTAAAACTACAGTTGGTGGAACACAGAAATCAGGAGGCATCAGTATGTAATGCCACCGCTGATACTATGACACTTGCCTCAAACCTAGGATGCTGGTGTGCAGACACTTGAATGTGAACCCCAACAGCCACAGACACCTAGGACTCTGCTTTGGTAAGCGCTCTCTGCTTCCTCCAGTCCAAACCTGCCTGAGTCTATCTCACTATTGGGATGAACACAACCTCAGGAGGAACACAACCTCAGGATGAACACAACCTCAATCTATTGCTGGGGAGCCTAAAACTGTTGCCTTTACCGCCCAGCCCCTTGATTTCAAGAGGCTTCATAAAAGGTGATTAAAACACGTACTAAGTCCACGTACCAAAGACATATTCTTTTTTTGGGCACCTATAATAACTTCCTTTCCTTTTATTTTTGGTGGTGGGGGTGCGAAGATAAAATGATAGGAATTTTCTCTCAAACTACTTTATATTCACAGTCAACTTCATAAACTGCACGTTTAACTGTCAGAACCAAAGACAGTTTCTGATGGATGAAAAGACTTTGGACCCATCTCTAAAATTGATTTGTAAATACATTTCTAATTTCTGTATTTAGCTCAAAGGGAAATATTATCAACACGATTCTAAGTCCTCAGCGATGCTGACACCAGCTTCACCTAATTATCTATTGTATTTGAAGATGATAACTGATTGATGGTAGTGATGATGATGGGGTTAACTTAGGAATCATCAAGCTTTAACTGAGACTCAAGTGCATCATAAACATCACTTAGGTTTCATCATCACAGCTAGCCAATGAAGTGTTGCCTTTATTACCTTTACCTTACTCACAAGGAAACAGATAGTT
Source organism: Dipodomys spectabilis (assembly GCF_019054845.1). Lineage (NCBI taxonomy): Eukaryota > Metazoa > Chordata > Mammalia > Rodentia > Heteromyidae > Dipodomys > Dipodomys spectabilis. The sequence continues at coordinate 6,236,345 of NW_024870974.1, forward strand.
TAGGTCAATTGACCCGGTCCTTGTCACATGGATCAGCAAAACTTGTTTTCCTCATTTTCCTTGTTAGTCAATGGTACATCATCACAAAACCAATAAAGTTGAGAAGTTAGGGCATTATCTACATGATTTTTTTCCTATGCCCACATCAAAACCATTAGCAAGTCTTACTGATTTTATTACCATGGTACAAAAATCTACCTTCTTTCCATCACTTCTATTATCACTCTTTTCAAAGCTGTCGTTTCCTTTTTAATACTTCTTCTGGGGGGAGAAGGGATGTCAATAGAAATGAAATTCAAAGAAAGAATGGGAAGAATGAGTGAAAATTAGGTAAAAGGGGGATAAGAAAAATGTTTTAGGGAGAAAAGAGAGTAAGCACAAAGGCTTTCATAGAAAGATGCCAAGAAGACTTGAGAGCTTTGGCAGTGCCAGTGTAGACAAAACCAAGTGACCAAAGAGAGGTAGAGAGGATAAGGGCAGACCATGGAGACCAATACTGAGGATTCCCTTGTTTCCAAAAATCAGTGGAAAACATAAACACATTATGGAACATATAGATTTGGATCACAGGCTTACAGTATATGCCTCGAGCTTTGACTCGAATCAACCAGAAAATGAGACAAGCTAAAGAATCACAGAGCATTTGCATCTCAAAGAGGCAACAATGCTCCATAGGAAATGTACTCATTACCTTGCTCATGTAACTGTAATCCCTCTGTACAGTATTTTCACAATAAAAACATACAAAAAAGATTCTTTTTCTTGCAAACTATCCTTATTGACATTTATTTTAAGTGAAAATGTTTCAAAATATATGTCTTATGTCACTACAATGACCATATACAGTATCTCAGTTTATCTTTAAGATAGTTCAAATTGTGCTCGCTTCGGCAGCACATATACTAAAATTGGAACGATACAGAGAAGATTAGCATGGCCCCTGCGCAAGGATGACACGCAAATTCGTGAAGCGTTCCATATTTTTGGCAGGGTCGCAGCGGCGTCCACCGCCACAGGGGCATACCTGAGACACAGACCGGGACGAAGGAGCCAGACGCAGCGGACGAGCAGATTCTACTCAACACCAGCAAGAACCGACAAGGAGCGGACAACTTCATCCTGCACTTTGCAGACCAGAGACGACCCAGGATCCAAGACTCGGCGTGAGTAGCCCCACTTCCTCACTCCTTCCCAGGGAGCAGAGGAGGGAAGGCCACCCCTCCCCCCCCCCCAGCACTGGTGATCTCCATCTTGGATACCGACAAAGCTCGGAGGAGCGGCTAGCTCCAGCTCAGGCCTTGGAATAAAACGAGTCATTTAGCAGGTCACAAGAACTTAACGGCGAAGTGACCTCACAGACTCAGTTCCATCCAGGGAAAAGTCACCCAGCTCAGGCGCCAGCCATTGGAGTGGCTCTCCTCACCGGGTAACCAGAGCCAGAGGCTGCCCCTCCCTCTAGCAGCCTCCACAATCAATTGAAAAACAGAAACCCTGAGAATGGCTCCAGGCTGGGTGCTGTGAGTTTTTTTTCACAAAATAGTCCCAGGGAAAATGGACTGTTTGTTGAAAGGCCTCAACTCTACCCAGAACCTAGCCTCATCACTGCATCCCCCTCTTGTGTGATTCTCAAAGCAGATCACCCTCCCAGTAAACTAACCTGGGAGGGGGAATCTCAAAATCTTGGGTAAAGCAGAGCATTTTTCTGCCTGTTCCAACAAACTGACTTAAGAAACCAATCAAGCCACAGGACCTCAAGCTGACCAGAGACTGCAACCAGACTCTGGTTACAGACAAAAGGGAGACACAAGACTCTTCCCACCCCTCCCCCCCCCAAAAAAAAATTAAAGAACTTTTTTTTTCTTCTTCTTTTCTTTTTTTCTTTTTTTGTTTTGTTTTTTTTTCTCGTTTTTTGTTACCTTATATATATATAAAAAATTTTTTTTCCTTTTCTAAAACTTTTATTAATCTTTAATTTTTGCCTCTTCTGAAAAAATAATTGTTTTCCAGTAACTTTTTTTTTCTCATAATTTTTATTTTAGGAATAACGTGAATGTGTGTTTTCCTTTCTTTTCTTGTCTTCTTTCTCTTTGTCTTTCATTCTTAATTATCTTTTTGTTTTTTGTCTAGCTCTACTGAACTTCTGATCTTTTCTTCTCACTTTCCTATCCTTTCTACCTTTTCCTTTTTTGTTCTTCTTTATGTGACTTAACTCTTGTCCTGCACATCCTCAGATAAACCCGTAGTTAACTAGTAGATCCTACCCCCCATTGTGTACACACTTAATCCACAAACTTATTACTCAATTCAAAACCTCTGAAACTTAAATTCATTAATAGCAGTACTACCTCTTTATACCTATATAATATTTTAAGCATTTTTTTAAAGTTTTTCACATCTCCTCTATGTCCCTCCCTTTTTCTCAACATATTCACATTCCTCTCTAAATAGATGGTCTTTTAATCTCTATAATAACATTAATTTTTACGTTTCCATTTTTTTTTCTGGTCTCTTTTCATTCCCCTTTCCCTTTCTTCTTTTTCTCTCTCTCTCTACTTGCATCCTACCCAACCTATTTCCTGCATTGTGATTAGGACATAGTTAACTCTCCCTGTGCCTCCCGACACCAATCTATTCCTATTTTTTACCCACATCTCTCCCTAACCCTAATAATTTCTGGTTTTCCAAATTCTTCTCTGCGGTTCGAAGTCCTTTAACATATAGTTGTTTGATGTTGAATAGATGTATCTGTTGAACTAGATTGTATCTGTAGACTATTGACTGTACAAATGCAAACTTTGGTTGATGGTTGCCTTAAGATAGTGTTCTAGCACAAAACTGGTGCTATCTTCATCTCAAATGGGCAGAGTAAGCCGGAAAAACACAAGAAAAATGGCAAATTCAGGTATCTCAATTCCCAATCTTGATAATCAGGGGTTAGAACAGATAATGAATAATCCAGAGGAAAGTTCCCAAATAGCTCTACAAACACTGCTGGCAAACATGATAAATGAGAAGTTTGACAACGTACAAAGGACTCTGTATGAGCGTGATAGGGAGAGAGAGGAGGCATCCCAGAAGTTTATACAGGAATATCATAAGCGTGAGGAAGCTACTCAAAAACTGATACAGGATTTGCGTGAACAACTTGAGAATACTCAAAGAGAAAGGGAGGAATGGCGTGAGCAGGCTGAGAACACTCAAAGAGATCTGCAGGAATCCCACGAACGGGAGGAAGCTAATCAAAGAGTAATACAGGAATTGAGAGACCAGGTAGAGAACACACAAAGATCACTAACTAAAGGCATTCATGGAATCCATTAACAAAGAGCTGAAGGAAGTCAGGGAGACCACAAAGGGAATGCTGAATGGAACCCAACAGAAGGAATGGGAGCCCAAAGAAACCATAACCAATCAACTAAGTGATTTGAGGACAAACACTGAACACCAAATTAAGGAAGTAAAGAAATTCATACAAGACCTAAAACAGAGCTTCAACAAAGAACTTGAAGCCATCAAAGCTGACCAACTAGAAGGAAAAGAGATAAAAAACAAAGTAGAGAGTCTTGACAGCAGGTTAGACCATGCAGAAGATCGAATCTCAGGGATTGAAGACAGCCTAGATATTATAGAGAAAGAACATACAACCATCCAAGACAAGTCCAAGAAATATGATAGATCTATCCAACACCTGGAAGACACCATCAGAAGGCCTAATCTAAGGATAATGGGTGTAGAGGAGCACCTAGAAACAGAAGTTAATGGTCTAGGAAATTTGTTTAACAGGATCCTAGCAGAGAACTTCCCAAACATGCAAAAAGATAGGCCTGTCCAGATACAAGAAGCCTTTAGAACCCCAAATAGACCAGACCAGAATAGGACATCCCACCACCACATTATAATCCACACAGGATCAACTCAGAACAAGGAAAAGATCCTTAAAGCTGTCAGAGAGAAAAGGGTAATCACCTATAAAGGGAAACCAATTAGAATCACCTCAGATTTCTCAGCAGAGACAATCAAAGCAAGAAGAGCCTGGAATGATGTATGCCATGCCCTAAAAACAAACAACTATCAACCAAGAATACTGTACCCGGCTAAACTCTCCTTCATAACTGAAGGCCAAATAAAAACCTTCCATAGCAAAGAAAAATTGAAACAATACATCTCCACCAAACCAGCCCTACAAAAGATTCTTAAAGATGTCCTACACATAGAAAACCAACAAGACCGCAATAAAGGCCAAGAAACTGCACCCAAACTGAGAATCCAAGAACCATAGGAAGAACCCAATTTTCACAGCCCCCAAGAAGGTAGATAACATGGCAGGAACTCCCAAATACCTCTCAGTCCTATCTCTTAATGTTAACGGACTGAACTCTCCAATTAAGTGACATAGACTGTCTAGTTGGATTAAAAAACAAGACCCTTCTATCTGCTGCCTGCAGGAGTCACATCTTGCCTGTAAAAACAAACACATTTTCAATGTTAAAGGCTGGAACAAAATCTACCAAGCAAACGGACCCCATAAACAGGCGGGAGTTGCAATCCTAATATCAGATAAAATAGACTTCAAAGTAAAATTCGTGAGAAGAGATAAAGAAGGTCGCTACATACTAATTAAAGGATCTCTCCTTCAGGAGGATATTACAATTCTAAATATCTATTCGCCAAACAATGGAGCACCCAAATTTATCAAAGAAACACTACTTTCCCTCAAATCCCATATAGATCCAAAGACATTAATTGTTGGGGATTTTAACACACCACTCTCCCCACTAGATAGATCAACTCGGCAAAAACTCAACAGAGAAACCGCAGATCTAAACAGCTGCATAGATCAACTAGACTTAACAGACATCTACCGAACATTTCACCCAGCAGCATCAGAATACACGTTTTTCTCAGCAGCACATGGAACATTTTCTAAAATAGACCACATTTTAGGCCACAAAGCAAACTTGTCTAAATTCAGAAACATTGAAGTTATACCTTGCATTCTCTCTGACCACAAGGGAATAAAATTAGAACTCAACACCAAAAGCCACCAAAGAAAGTCCGGTATCACATGGAGGCTGAACAACACACTGCTGAATCATGAGTGGGTCATGGAAGAGATTACAAAGGAAATTCAAATGTTCATGCTATTCAACAAAAATGAACACACAAAATACCAGCTCCTCTGGGACACAGCAAAGGCAGTACTCAGAGGCAAGTTTATAGCTCTGAGCTCCTACATCAACAAATTGGAGAGATCTGAAACTAACAATTTAATGACACATCTAAACCTCCTTGAAAAAGAGCAGCAAGATAAACCCCAATCCAGTAGATGGAAAGAAATAATCAAAATTAAATCAGAATTAAATGAATTAGAATCCAAAAAAACTATAGAAAGAATCAACAAAACAAAGAGTTGGTTCTTCGAAAAACTTAACAAAATTGACAGACCCTTAGCAAATCTTATCAGAAAAAGAAGAGAACACACCCAAATTAATAAACTCAGAGATGAGAATGGAAACATCGCCACGGACACAACCAAGATTCAGAACATTATAAGGGAATACTTCTCAAAACTTTATGCTAATAAGTTTGAGAACTTGACAGAAATGGACCTCTTCCTAGCAAATATTGACATGCCAAAACTAAACCAAGATGAGGTAAACTATCTTAACAGGCCCATATCAAGCATTGAAATAGAAACAGCAATAAGAGACCTCCCAGCTAAGAAAAGTCCAGGACCAGATGGTTTTACAGCGGAATTTTACAAGGCCTTCAAATCAGAGCTCACACCAATTCTCCTCCAACTCTTCAATGAAATTGAAAGAGAAAGCTCACTACCGAACACATTCTATGAAGCCATCATAACCCTCATCCCAAAACCAGTCAGGGACTCATCAAAGAAAGAGAACTATAGACCCATTTCTTTGATGAACATTGATGCAAAACTTCTCAACAAAATTTTGGCCAACCGACTTCAACAATTCATCCAAAAAATCATACACCACGATCAAACAGGATTCATTTCAGGGATGCAAAGCTGGTTCAATATACGCAAATCAATTAATATTATTCATCACATCAACAGGAGCAAGGATAAGAACCACATGGTTATCTCAATAGACGCAGAAAAAGCATTCGACAAGATCCAACACCCCTTTATGATGAAGGTTTTGGAAAAATTAGGAATCCATGGAACATTCCTCAATACAATAAAGGCTGTATATGACAAACCTACAGCCAGCATTATACTCAATGGTGAAAAACTAAAGCCATTTCCCCTTAACTCAGGAACAAGACAAGGATGCCCACTCTCTCCACTTCTCTTCAATCTAGTATTAGAATGCCTAGCTACAGCAATAAGACAAGATGCAGACATAAAGGGGATCCAAATAGGGAAAGAAGAAATAAAACTCTCCCTCTTTGCAGATGACATGATCTTATATTTAAAGAATCCCATAGACTCCACTCCCAAATTACTCAAGCTGATTCAAAACTTTGGCAAAGTAGCAGGTTATAAAATTAACCCCCCAAAATCAATGGCTTTTCTGTATGCCAACAATGAGAAAAGTGTGGCTGAAATTAGGAAAGCAACTCCATTTGTAATAGCCCCACAAAAAATAAAATACCTAGGAATTAACTTAACTAAAGAAGTGAAGGACCTCTATGATGAAAACTTTAAAATCTTGAAAAAGGAAATCAACACAGAACTAAAAAAATGGCAAAACCTCCCATGCTCCTGGATTGGAAAGATTAACATCGTGAAAATGGTAATACTTCCCAAGGCTATCTACAAATTCAATGCAATACCTATCAAAATTCCACCCTCATTCTTCAAGGAAATAGAAGAGGCAATCCAAAAATTCATATGGAACAATAAAAGACCCTGAATAGCAAAAACGCTCCTCAACGGAAAGAACACTGCTGGAGGAATATCAATACCAAATTTCAAACTCTACTATAAAGCCATAGTAATCAAAACAGCTTGGTATTGGCATAAGAACAGACCTCAGGACCAATGGAATAGAAATGAAAACCCAGAAATGAACCTACAGACCTATAGCCATCTGATCTTCGATAAGGGAGCTAAAATAATAGAATGGAAGACAGACAACCTCTTCAGTAAATGGTGCTGGCAAAACTGGTTAACTACATGTAGAAAACTAAAGCTAGATCCTTATATATCACTCTGCACCAGAATCAACTCCAAATGGATCAAAGACCTTGAATTCAAAGCAGACACTCTGAAAACATTACAGGATGGAATAGGAGAAACCCTGGGTCTCCTTGGCTCAGGCCGAAATTTTCTGAATAGAGACCCGGAAACACAACAAATCAAAGAAAGGTTGGACAAATGGGATTGTATAAGGTTGCAGAGCTTCTGCAGGGCAAATGACATAGCTAGCAAGATCAATAGAAAGCCCACGGATTGGGAGAAGATCTTTACTAGCCACACAACGGACAAGGGTCTCATATCTAAAATATACTTGGAACTCAAAAAATTAAACCACCCAACAACAAATCCTCAAAGAAACAACTGCCCAATAAGTAAGTGGGCGAAAGACTTAAAGAGAAGCTTCTCTGAAGAAGAAAGAAGGATGGCCAATAGACACATGAAGAAATGTTCAACATCCCTAGCCATAAAAGAAATGCAAATCAAAACAACATTGAGATATCACCTCACTCCAGTTAGAACAGCAAAAATCAAGAACTCTAACAACAACAGATGCTGGAAGGGATGTGGACAGAAAGGAACCTTACTTCATTGTTGGTGGGAATGTAAACTTGTTCAACCACTTTGGAAAGCAGTATGGAGGTTCCTCAAAAGACTTCACATAGAACTCCCCTATGACCCAGCAATCCCACTTTTGGGCATTTACCCTAATGTTTACAAAAAAGACCACACTAAAGCTACCAGCACAACTATGTTTATTGCAGCATTATTTACCATAGCTAAGATATGGAACCAACCCAGATGCCCCTCAGTAGATGAATGGATCAAGAAAATGTGGTATATATACACAATGGAATTCTATGCCTCCATCAGAAGGAATGACATTTCCCCATTTGTTAGGAAATGGAAAGGCTTGGAAAAAATTATATTAAGTGAAGTAAGCCCGGCCCAAAGAAACATAGGTCCCATGGTTTCCCTTATTTGCAATATCTAGTATAGGTATGAGTCAAGCGGAAAAGGTCAGATAATGTGATGTTAGGAAAACGAACCCTCAAATATGTATTTTAATGTTTTTGTTTCTTTCATGCATGTGTTTCTAACGCATTTATAAGATTATTTCTTTGTTGCTTTGTATGTCCCTCCCCCACAGTGTAACCCCCGCTTTCATTATATTTGATGTCAGTATAACATGTGGAGGAGACGGGGGCAAACAAGTCGTTTAAGGATTCAGGTGGACCTGTTGCAACAATGAGAAGTACAAAATGTCATGTCAAAACCAGCTTTACAATGTCAGAAGGGGGGGGGGAAAGGGGGATTTGATTGGGTGGGGGGTGAGGGGGGAGGGTGGGAAGGGAGGTGAAGGGTAAACAAAGGAGGAGGCTGCAATGCCTGGTAAGAAATGTATGCATTATCCTGCCCATGTAATTGTAACCCCTCTGTACAGTATGTTCTCAAATAAAATAAAATAAAATTAAAAAAAAAAAAAAGAAGAGAAACTAAGAGAAGAAAGTTTTGACATATAAAAAAAAAAAGATAGTTTAATTTATGTGTGATTTCCATGTTCATCATCAATAGGTTCTATTTAATTAATCAAATGTCCTTTTGGATGATGTCCTTTTGGATTTACATTTAACACACGATAACACTGGCATTATTATCTTTGCATTAGCAGTAGGAATTGGGAGATGAAAAATCTGAGTTTGCTCACATGGACAGGACATAGTTGAGTCAAGGTTCAAATTAGGTTGGTCTTACTTCATAGCTGAAGCTCTGGAATGCGGTAGGCACTGTCCACTTGAGTACATGACATCATTTATTTATAACTTTCTCCTCTGTTTTTCAATGATGAGAACACTGAGAAAGTGATATACTAACAATTATAAAGTTCAGCTCTAGAATGTTGAGAGTCTTTGCCTTTTGCTATCTTTTATATAGTACCTCACTTATAAAGATATACACCATAAAATGTCAGGTCAACTGCACCTGGGAGGTATAACTAAAGAAAAAGCTATAGTAGGACATCATAATAATTTGATTCTCATTACTTGGTGTGTACTAGATCAAGCTCACCATGCAGACCAGTCTTCTAAAAATGTTCTCATTATGAAAGCAATTGGAAATGAAACTTCAGGCAGGCACAAGTTATTGAAATAAGGCCCTGAGAATTATAGAATGCAGAAATAACTTAGTGCACAAGTAAGATGTCAATGTGACTCACTAGGAGTAATTCTCACTAGGAAGTATTGAGAATGGTCTAAATTTCCTTAAAATTATGGATTCTGTGGATAGAATAATATTGACTTGTAAGAATATGTGATACTTTTATTCACTTGAGGAGTTAATGATCCATTTAAGCTTCAGTCATATGAACTCCAAAATAAGGACTTTCACATAGACTCATAGGGGTTTCCACTTCTAAACTCTTTCATTTTAACAACACTGTTTTAATTGTTAATGTGTTTTCTTCACAGTCTAGAGCAGGATTTCTCAGCGTCAGCACTATGGGCATTTTGGAACAGATCCTCCCTTGTCTTGTGTATTGCAGGTGTTTATTAGCATCCCTGGACTCTAGAAGTCAGGAGCAAATCCCTCACAGGACAATCAAAAATGTCTCTAGTATCTCAAAATCCATAGCATAGGGAACCAGAAAATTATCCAAGTTATGAACCCATGAATCTGGACGCATCCTCTTTGTTAACTGGGTAGAAAATAAAATTCTTAAGAGTATTGGAGTAAATTTCAGAGCTGAGGATGAGGATGGCTCTGGAGTGCATGGTTGAGAACAGAGCTGACCTGATGGGAAGCGCTAGCACCTGGCTACGTGCTTAGTAAGAAGGCTTTCGATCCCTCATCTAGTATTTCCTTCTCTGTCAGGGATCTTTCAGAAATTTCAAGTGTCCAATGTTTGTCCTTGCTTCTTTTCTTCTTTTGCTGCCCTTTGTCATGAAGAAGAACATCTCTTATGTGATTCAATTTAATGTATCTAATGTCAGCATTCTAACAAGTTCTTTATCATTCCAGAACTGAAAACACTACTTCTTCATGGAGCATTCTTTCATTTGGATTATTTTTCCTTCTCTTACTCATTTCTTTATTTTTTCATCATATGACAAGTAGGAGGAGATTCCTTCTGACTTCATAGTTCTAGCCTCCTCTATCCAACATTATAGGTCTGGCAAAACATAATGAATGAAGGATGAGTCATAACAGAGGAAGTTTATTAGAGAGGATCTTAGTTATTTCTAGATTGCTTTTTAAATGTTTCTTCATGTTGACAAAGTAGGTAGTAGTAGCAGCAGCAGCAGCAGCAGTAGTAGTTCAAGGGCAGAGTGTCTAGGGAAAGATGTCACGGAATGAGTATGAGTATTTGAAAGGGTATGGTCTATGCCATTAAGATTTGGGTTTCAAAATCTTGATTTTTTGGGTTTGTACAGTAAAGATCTGAATAACATCCAGATCTTATCTCTCACTTCCATCCTTAATTGAACCTCAAGGATGAAGTGAAATAGTTGTGTTCTAATAGGCAAAGGTAATATTTCACTTATAATTAAACCTCACATTTTTATTGAGTAAAACTAAAATGAACCATGCAACTTGTGGGCTGGGACAGAAGGAGAAAACCAGGGAAAAGCAAAGGAAGAAGCAACACTGTCCAAGAAGAACTGTACTCATTACTGACTTAGGGAATTGCAACCCCTCTGTACAATTCCTTAATAATAATAAAAAATACTATTTTTGTGTTAAAGTAGAACTAATGCTTTAATTGTCAGCTCTGGTCACAGGTCAATATGGAAGTTCTTGCTTTAGAAAGAATATATTCCTTTGGATTTTATAAATTAGGAAAACCATAGAAAAGTTTTTATGATTGCTTTTCCCAACTTTTGGTGAGACAGCCCACAGAAATGCAGGCTCCATGCATGGGAGGGTATGCAATTTCTTGAAATGTGGGATTTAAAACTATGGATTGAATTGGAAAATACCATTATACAAAGCATTTTCTTTTATAATTTAATTTTATTGTCAGGGTGATGCACAAAGTATTTTCTTTTAGGACTTGATCATATTATTTTTGCAATATTATTTTTTATTGAATTTCTTTTAAACTTGAATTTATTTGAAATTGTTAATACATACATGAAACAGTAACCTACAGCAAACGTTTTGCATAATAAGTTCAATTAGATATTTGTCGCTGATTAGAAACTAGAAAAAGTCACTTGTGTTTATTCTATCATATAGTCCTGATTTAGTGAGATTAATCCATTTTTTATTCACCATAGCTAAGATATGGAACCGACCCAGATGCCCCTCAGTAGATGAATGGATCAAGAAAATATGGTGTATATATATATATGTATATATATATATATACATATATATATATATATATATATATATATAATGGAATTCTATGCTTCCATCAGAAGCATGATACCACCCCATTTGTTTAGAAGTGGAAAGACTTGGAAAAAGTCGTATTAAGTGAAGTAAGCCACACCCAAAGAGATATAGGTCCCATGGTTTCCCTCATTTGCAATAATTATTATACATCTATGATAATTTTATCAGATGAGCAGAAAAGCTCAAAAGCAATGTCCATATGACCATATAAGATGATGCTAAATGAAATGAACTCCAAGATATGGACACAGAGGTTTTTCTTTGTTGTTGTTTTTAATGTACTATGTGATTTTTTTGTTTCCTTTGTATGTTCTCCCCCTATGGTATATTCCCTGTTATCATGGTACTTAATTTTGGCACCCTGCATCGTGTATATATATTTATCTAATTTGGGGAGGGGAAGGGGAATAACAAAACGCTGGAACAAGGACACAGGATGACCCATTGTAATGATGATACTCACAAGACACTATGTTGGACATGAACTTTACAACTTTGGGGGAGGAGGAGTGAGGGAGGTGGGTGAGGGAAGGGATAGTAGGAGAAAAACAAAGCCTGACAAGAAATGTAGTCATTTCTTTACTCATGTAACTGTAACCCCTCTATATAGCATCTTTATAATAAAATAAAATTTAAAAAGGTGATAATTAGAACATTCAGTGATTAATACTCATTAATTTATTTTGAAAAGTCATAGAGAGTTTTAAAATTCTTTATTTGTATCATTCATACATGGAAATCATAGTATGACAAAACTGCATTGCATTCTAAGCTGGTAAATGGTTTCTAAGAAGCAGATTGTTGAAATTGCAATACTTTTAATGAGGAAGTAAGGTTGTGCAAATGTATCATCATTCTAGTGAAAGAAATGAAGAGAGACTTTTAGGGGTGGAGAAGGTCCCTGGGTGGGCTATAGGAGGGGTCATCTTCAACAGAAGGTAGAATAGGTATGATCAGTGATTTATGCAAGACTGAAAATCTTATGGAGAAGCTCTTAACATGTATAATGAATATGTATAAAGAAGAAGCATTGAGTACAGGGATGTGGCTTAGTGGTTGGATGGTTGACTATCATGTGTGAGGCCATGTGGTTGATTCCTCAGCATTAAAAATACCAATAAAAGAGAAAAGAAAAATGTAAAGTTTTCTCAAAAGTACAATGTTCTCAGGGTTACATGCGAAGAGGCACTAAATAAAGGAAGGTTTCTGCAAGCATGATGCAACAAGAATATATAAACCTCAGAATGTGAGAAAAGTAGACAGCAAACCTCTCATTTAAACGGCAAATAGATTCTAAGTAAATTTATATTTTTATAGCTATTCTAAGAGGAGAAATGATCCCAAAAAGTTAATCCTTTAAGCAGGCTCTGTATCTGTAAGACACCACATTTCACTTCTTTGTCCTTGTTTTTGTTTAATATTCAAAATGAGTGGTTTCAGTGGCAAAGTGTGCTGTAAAATGTAAGGATTTTCAGTGACTGTTACTGGTCTTTGACTTAACATTGATAGACATTCTCAGTTGAAGCAGGTGTAATAAATCCATGTGCTAGTTTCTGCTTTCTTTCATTGTATAACTCTGTCTCTCAGAGAGCAAGCCATCCAAACACAAGCTTGCTTCTCCCGGAAAGCAAAATGTCTGCAGATCCTTGAGTTCCGTTATAATAATCTGCAAATGAGATCACAGGAAATGTTTTAGTGAATAATGGCTCATCCATTGAAATGTATTAGCTATGATAAAATCGCCCCTGTGCATTAATCTTTCCAAGAAACAATCACTGTTAGCTTGAAAAATACACGTGTTTATTCTTTCAGAAGCCAATGAAATATTTAAGACTTTTATGTCTTAGACAAATAATTCAAGTCTGTCGTAAGTCTGTTTTAGATTTTTTTTAAAAAGCCTAACATTTTACCTTATTTAATGATCTTTACTGCTGAGGAATCCAAATTCCTTTTCAACTTGGAGTCGAGCAGGAAGCTAAAAAAAAAAAAAACATTTCAGAGCTAGGATTTCTCTGTTTGAAAACTGAACAAAGAAACATGACAGAGGCATAGGAGCTTTTCAGTTATGAAAAATCAGCTCTGTAAGGCAAATGGAAAGACACTTCTCCATCTTAAAAGGAAACAAAATTATTACAAAGTTCATGGAAATCCTTGTGTTCAAATTTTAATTCATTCATTCATTCACTTTTCAAATTTGTCTGTTGGGTTTCTGAAATAGGATCTCACTTTGTAGGCCGGGCTGGCCTTCCTTCAGCTTGCCGTCTCCTTGGCTTCCCAATGGTATAGACATAAACTACTAAGTCAAGATCTATGTTGATTTGGATGGAAAACAGCCTAAGCTGTTCCTCTTATTCACAGTCCTGTCCCTGAAAAATTGCTATCATTCTGTAGTCCTTCTGATTCTGTGGAAGACTCTTTGTTTGACAAAGACATTCATAAATACATGGATTTTGGTGCAACCCTTAAAGGTGTCCTCAGTCGGTAGCTCTATAGTCCATGGGGGGTGGAGGCTATGGAATAATCTAGTAAGGGAAGTATTTCAACTGATTTTTTTTATATTTAATATATTTATTTAACAGCATTTAATGGGTATTCAATATACCCATTTAAAAGTAAGGCAAAGCAAAGCCTAGACTCCAAATTTTAAAGTCATTTTTTGAAATTGCTTTATTGGGTGAGATAAATTGAAGACATTTACAGTTAAATGTCTTCATGGCAGCAACTCTAAAATGTCTGTTTTTTAATATGTTTTTTTAATTGTGAAAACACTGTACAGAGGGGTTACAGTTACATGAACAAGGTAATGAGTCCATTTCCTATCGAGCATTGTTGCCTCCTCCTTTGTTTTTCCCCTACCATCCCTTCCCTCCCACCTCTACAACTACCCTTCCTCCTTACCCCCATCCCATTCCCCCCCCCCCCCCAACTGCCTAAATTGGAAAGTTCAACTGATTCTTAAGGGTGAATAACCCGAATGATAAATTATGATTTACTTGAAACAAGATGGCTTGAAAAAATGAGTAAAATTTTATAAAATGAAATTCATTTCATTTTGAAGCTTGCCATGGACTTTTAATTCTGGATTTTAGCAATAAATCCAAGAGCTCCCATGACATTTGGTAGCTATGCAAATTTCTATGTGCATCACACATGCAGATAGTTGAGAAAACATGTTTTTCACGAAGACGATTTTGTCATCAGGACATTAGGAGCATTTTCTTGAATCTGTCTTGGTTTTCAATTGTTGCTCACCTAGCTTACTGTTATTTTTAATCTTCTTGTAAGCATTTCTTTTCTGTTAAGTCTAAAATATGGAGTAATGACCATTTGAATCAACAATACTTTGAGCCTCTATTTTTCCAAGTAGACTTTTAAGGACTATTCATTCTTATTCAAATAGGCTCACCAAATTCTTATTATTAAAACATGCAGTCATAAGTTTTCCAAGACTTACTCTGTACACATTATCCACTCACACTTTTTCCCCTTTTATGTTCCTTCTTTATTTTTCTAAATAGTTAATTTCCTTAAATTACTGCTCATGGATTTTGCAAACAAATGCTCATCTAATCTATTTGGTTCACATTTGTCTTAAAGCACAGACAAGATAGGTTGTTCTTTTTCAACAGAAAAAATTCTTTCTTTGGAAAATTAAAAGAAACACAACTTACCTCATTGCTGAAGGGAATTCTGTATAACATATTTTCATTGTGGGCAGTGTTACCTAGAATTAGAATGGATTTTATTACTATCTCCTTTGTCATTCACACATAGAATGATTCATTTATTCAGCACTTTAAAAGTGATGCATACAAATAATAAGGGTTAAAAAGAATTACTAAACAGATAAAAAAAAGTACTATGGGTATATATGCTATTCAAATGAATGGACAGGGTAGGATGCTGAGAAGTCCCTTTAGTTTTGAAGCTTTCTTTACAAATCCCTTAAGTAAGAGCCAACACTTGACTAAACTTTCTTCATCTTTTCAGCACTCACCTGGACTGGTTAGTCATGAAGCACATTCTCCTATACTTCTCTACTAACTGTTGGCCTATCCCTTTTCTGTCTTTTTTGTTTTTTGTTTGTTTTTGTGGGTGGTGGGTCTTGAACTCTGGGCCTGGGCACTGTCCCTCAGCTCTTCAGCTCAAGGCTCGCACTCTACCACATAGCCACTTCCGGTTTTCTGGTGGTTTCTTGGAGATAAGAGTCTCACAGACTTTCTTGCTCAGGCTGGCTTTGAACCACGATCCTCAGATCTCAGCCTCCTGAATAGCTAGGATTATAGGCGTGAGCCACCGGCACCTGGCTCCATTTTCTGTCTTAACAACAAGCTTCCTTCCCAGCCCCAGAGCTCATTTCTATTATGTGTCCATCTTACTTATTGTACTCTGGTCTAAGTTGTAGTCAGTTTCTTCTGGGTTATTCAACAGCTCTCTAGTGGGCCTGTAGACCTACTTTTCCCCAACACCTGGTTCACATTCCTTTCCAATCACATTCAAGTGAATCACTCAATTGGTTTTCAAATTTCAATTGCTCTTAGTAAGTCCCAGGGTACAGTTCTTATATTTTACATACATGAAAATAGGTATAGAGAGCGTCAGTCACAAACCAATGGTCACAGGTAAGTTATAAGGGTCAACAGGAGCTTTGGCCCTGTCCCAATGCCTTAGGCATTGCTGATCTCCAGCCACCTAATGCTGGTTTTACATCTCAAGTGGCCTTGCACATGAATACAAAATCTACATGAATTTTTACAAAAACCTATTTAGTTGATAATAATGTTGATACTGGCTTCTACAAATTTTGTGTTTATCTTAAGCCCTCCATTTAATACTGAACACTTACCACTTGGACGATGCACAATGCTGAGTTTATCTGGAAGATTAAAGCAAATCACATTTTTACTGAGCTTTGTTCAGTACTTATCCTAAATCCTCTCCTTTTTAATCATTTATGCACTTTGTATCTTTGAGGGGACTTCAACATTTCACAGTCTTATCTAAAAATACGAACTCTAAATTTACTCATCCGCTATTACTTTTGTCTCTTCCAACAATGGCCAATAGGTATGATTTCAGAGATGTTTGACTGTTGGTAAAAGCTTTCTATACCATATAGGTATTATTTTGTTTGGAGTTATTCCTTTCTCTTTTGAAAGAAACTATTCAGCCTAAAATGTTAGTGGGAATGCAAACTTGCATAACTACTATGGAAAGCAGTTTGGAAATTCCTAAAAAGAAAAATAAACATGGAACTACCCTATGATCGAGTAAAATCACTATTGAACCATTATCCAAAAGATTACAAACCAAAATACAGTGAAGAACCTGGTGTGGCCATATTAGAGAACTAATCACAGTAGCCAAGTTATGGAACCAGCCTAGATACCCTGTAATTGATGAATATCAGGAGAATATGATACACAGATAGATATAGATATAGACATATAATCAATCAAAATTCATAATGAAACAGGAAGATTAATATTATGTGATTTGCAGGCAAATGAATGGAATTGGAGAAATAAGGTTGAGTGAAGTAAGCAAGTCACTGAAAGGCAAAGGGTACAGGTTTCCTCTCAAATGTAGATTTTAGACCTAAAACATAACATATATGTAAATACATATAATGTATGACTAAAGTATGGTATTCACAGAAGTGAAATTTTACAAAGTGAATGTAAGAAGGCTGAGGAGAGGGATGGGTCTGAACTGGATACATGTGAAAAGGAATGATGGGAAATACAGTCTCATACTCACTATGGGTGGGTGGATATAGAACTAGGAAACAAGAGCATTAGGAAAAGGGACAGGTGGGAGTTGGAAAAACCGGAAGGAGTCATTCTGCTCAAGATACATTTTAAACCTGAGTGGATATGTTAAATTATAACCCAGACACACTATTTAAAAATAATAATACAATTTAAAAAAGGTTATTGATTTCAAATTCAAACAGAAATGGGTGATAGTTTCTCTGTGTTCTTATTTTTTCAGTTCCTCAAAATATGCTTTATTATATGCACATCCGACATAAGGTCCAACTGTGTTGAAAATGAGCTAGATAACTTGTTGGGGATGGGGGTCAAGGGAAAAAAAACAGAAAACGAGAGAAGTGATACGGTCAGCAAGCAATGTACCCATTACCGACTTATGTAACTGTAACTCCTTTGTATCCCAGCTTTACAATAAAAATAAATGGATAAAAAGAGCATCAGAGGCAAATAAACCACCCCAAAACAGTAAAGATGGAAACAGTAAAAAAAAGAAATAAGATCTATTAGTAGAATTATTATATGAAATAATAGTATATAGTACAGGGTTTATAAATATAAGTTGCTACTACGCATTTTTCATAGTACAATTAAATTTGTGCTTTTATCAATTATTGAGTTTTATACCCTTATTTGTTTCAGAAAGTGTATTTCTGCTGTTAGAAAACATCTCTAAGAGAGTTTAAATAATTCTTTATGGGAAAGGAAATAACAGTTCAATATTATGAAGAGAAATAAATTTGTACATGGTAAACTTCTACACACTTGATAAGAAATGGACTCATTACCTTGCATATGTAACTAATCCCTCTGTACAGTATTTCACAATAAAAATTATTAAAAATATAAAAAGTGTTTTCTTAGTGGTGGCTGTTTTTTTAAAATTTATCTGTGCAGGAGTTGAGACTTGGGGAAAGAGTGGTCAGACAGCAACAATATAATTTACTATCAATTTTGGAATGTGTGGATTTACTCACATAATAATATTGGGTTTTGGTTAACAACCACTATCTTCTCTACCACTAGAGCAACTGTTAATTATTGGTATGAGGAACCTGCTTGGCCAGGAAGTATGTAAAGTCAAGCAAGCTGACCTGAGATCTGTAATTTAAAAGGATCTGCCTGTAAACAAGTTGGGAATTGGCTACCTGGAGAAAAGTCTCCTTTCTTAGAAAGGTATGACTCCTTAATTCTTCAATTCTCTAAATAATGCCTAATGAAACCCGGAGAATCATGTCACTTATATCTTACACAAAAGTCAAAAGTAAGTAGTGAGCGTGGATAATGGGGCCATTATGGATCAGAGAATTCAGGTATTACATATGTTAATTCACAGCTTTCCAGATCTATGTAGTCTGTTCTATTTTGCAGACAAGGAACCTGGGAACCAGCCTGTGGCTCTCTCCAAGGTCAGATGGTTTGCGAGTGATGAACTGTAGATTCGAATCCACTCCTGCTGGACTCCCCAGCCCCTGTATTTTGCACTTAATTACATTTCATTTTTGAGTGGTAGGCACATTTTTACTTACTGTACACATTTTCTTCTTCTGGTCTTTTCCCAATAATGCTATCTCGTAGTTGGCGTAGTTTTTCCTTAATTGGGATACAGAACACAGAACATAGGACCAGGACACAGAAATCAATACTTAAACCTTTTTTTTGCATGCATCAACAGCAGTACTTCATACTATTTTGCCATTTGTGAGAGCTCAGTCATTCTTGGTGCTTTATATCTATTATCTTAGTCCTTTCAACTTTGCCTAGTAGATGTAAAATATCACTATCCTCTTTTACATATACAGGAAATGAGCTTCATGGAGGAACTGCCAAAAATCAGATGGTTATGAGTAATAGAATCAGAATTGGAACCAGAATCTAATTCCTTTTGGGAGTTGTTTTGCCATCTTCACGTTTGTGTGTTTTCCCTTGATCTTTTGGTATCCTGATGGTTTGTTACTGCCTGATCCCATCTCTGGCCTCTGAAGGACATATTCTTTCCTAAATTCAATTCTAACACTTAAGAGACTTGGGAACAAATGGTGTAGAAGCAGAGTCCCCTTCTCAGAACACTAATGATCTTATAGTTTTCCAAATGGTGTAAATGTGGACATCTACAATGTTTTCAATCAAAAAATTAAAAAAAAAAAAAAACCCCAACAACTAGCCTTCAAGAAAACTCTTTGTACCAAGCAATCTAACTTAAGAGTGAATTGGGGACATCAGGTCAGGCCAGCGCCATCTTGGCCACATGGTGGATGGTAGAGTCTGGCATCTTGTCTTCATGGAGGCCCCACCTCCCAGTTGATGGGTGTGCCTGAACCCCTGGAGGCAGGGGCAGGGACTTGGATGGTAGGTTACTAAACTTATCTGTCTAGTGCCTGGGACTCTAGTTCCCTGTGACCCTGCCCTCTGGCTTGACCCTATTTAGGCCTGGACCAGCTCAGGCACCAGTATGCCATGCCACGTGCCTCTGCGTTCGGGTCCTATCTCCTAGCATTTCTCCAGTCACCGTGGTGTCCCATTTCAGCTGTCCAGTGGAGCTGAATTGGTTTGTTGGTATTGTTTTTGTTTTTTCTTTCCTCTCAGGCCTTCATGGCTCAGTTTCCCAACAGTGTATTTGCTGTCTGTAGGTCTTTCTGACAATAGGCCACCTGCAGGCCGCTAGTGCACTAATGAAGATTCCAAGATTGGGCCGCTCCAAACATGGCTTCTCTAGTTTCTTGTGACTGGATTTATATCTGATTTCTGGTACAATAGGAGGCGTAGGCTTTCCTCCTGGTTTCCCTAGAAATGTACACATGGCTTTTCTGTGGAGTCATTTTCCTTGCTTTGCAGGTCATCCTCTCTAAGTAAGGCCCTGCCCTTCAAGTATACCACCGAGTGAGTAGGAATGAGAACAGGGAAGGGCCATTCTGCCTTCTTTAGTGCCAAAGGTTCTACATGGATCTGCATTAGTCTAGAAATGCTTTATTAGCTTTACATTTGTGCCACTTTCCCTAGGATACTTTCTCTGTTAATGATAGTATAACTTCACAGTTATCTTTGATAATTTCAGCCTCAGCATAAAGATGAACACTTCTACAACTATAGAGAAATATTAAAAAGCATATAAACTCGCGTTTGTGTGTGTGTGTGTGTGTGTGTGTGTGTGTGTGTGTGTGTGTGTGTGTGTGTTGAACAAACTGGGAAAATTATTATTTTTCCCTGTTTGGGCTTTTGTTCAGGTTTCTATATTAAGGACTACTGAATGATTCTTCTAATACTATCCAAACAGCATTTATTAAACTTTTGTCTCATATGAAAATTTGTCTTAAGTATCTATCAGTGAGCATTTTTAGGTTAGCATTCACCATATTCTTTATCTATGGACTTTAGCCAAGTCAGATAAGTCTTTCTTTGTAATGACTGTCACTTTGAATTCTTTCTAAACAACATTAAATGTAAATATGCAAACAAAATAGAAGCAACCTAGGGTTTAATGGAACAACTAATGAAATTCTTTCTAGAAGCTGGATTTACTAAAAAAATCAAGTTGAAAACCTTTTTATTTCTTATTATTTAAGGGTTTGTGGAGGATAAACATTTGCTTTGACAAAAGCTATGAAATGTAACAGTGAGAAGATGATTTTCAGGTTTGCATCTAAGCACATTTTTTTCCATTCCAGGATAAGAGAAATGAAAAATGATGATTCTGGCAAAAGTAGAGAAACAGTGTTGTAATTCTAATCATGAGCAATGGACAGTTGCAAAATTCTACAATCAGCTTTTCTTTCTGGATTTTTTTTTTTTTTTGGCAAAGCACCTCCCTATACTTTTGTATTGTAAAATCTGGACTAGGTCCAGGCACCAACCCACAACTAGAACTGCCCTTAGAGATGGTGGCTTCTGACTAAAGCATGATTTCAGATGTGTTTGGAAAGTACCCTTGCCTACGCTATCTCTGGCCTGTGTGCTGTTGTTTGACATTTTATCATCGTGACTCATTTTTCTATTGTTTAAAAAGTGGTTTTTCTCAGCATTACCCTTCCAATAAAAATGCTCTCTTGGGAAGGCAGCATATGAAGCTAATATTAATTATTTATATTTTGGCTCAAAAATGAGCTTATTTAACAGTTTTAATCAAGCAACTATCAAAAAGCTCTGTTCTGAGGTAATGAGACTTTATGTAATGTGAAGAAAAAAGTGGTTAAAATATTTCAGGAGTGAGAAGTCCTGTGAAGAAGATCGATGGTCCAGATATCCCTCATTGAAAAATGTCAATGGATATATGAAATATAACTGTTGCATCCAACTCTTTCTCTGAATATAAATTATATTTATAGGATACAAGGTTATCTGAAACTTATATTCTTGACATTTCTTTATAAGCCTTGCCTATACATGTCTGTCTGTCTGTCTATCTTCTATCTATCTATCTGTCTGTCTGTCTGTCTGTCTGTCTGTCTGTCTGTCTTTCTGTCTGTCTGTCTGTCTACCAATCATCTATCTACCAGTGAATAAAGAGAAAGAAGAAAAAAAGAGAAAGAAGATAAAATTGATTAGGAGTATTGCTTGATTCAATGTTAATTATTTTTTTTGTTTCCATATATCTACTTTATATTATAAACTTCTGAATGCTGAACATATGTTAGTTTAAAGATGCTTCATCTTCATTTCAGCAATTAGACTGAAAAATCTTTACTGTATTAAGGACAGGTCTTATAAGCTAAGAAGGTATAAGCATTAATACACTGGACTTCAGGATTAAGTTCACATGAATAAAACGTTAAGTATGAAGGATGGGTATTATTTTCAAGTTTTGTTGGTCACTTTCAGTATCTTTTTTATGTAGTTACTTAAAAACAAGAGAACAGTTGACTATAGTTTTTGTTTACAGTTCCACAAATGAGGAAATGTTCCAGAAGACACCAGAGTCAGTATTACCTGCTGAATCATTTCCAGTCCACTTTCATTCATCTGCCAGTGTTTAAATTTCTCCAGGGCTTCATCCACAGACATTTTGCCATTCTTGACTTTCTCCTGAAGGGAGATGAGTTCTTCCTGTCTAACAGTCAGACAGTCCCTTGGAATAGGAAAGGCTGGGCTCTCCATTTGAACTCTGTCTATAATATGAAGGGAGATGCTTTAAAAGGAAGTTAACATACAGAAATCTGAGATAGAGGATTAAAAAAGGTAAAAGATCAATGAAATACTTTTCTTTTTTAATAAGTAAAACAAAAAAAGCCTTTGGATAAACTGTGAATAAAAAGAAAAAATTAAGATGAAAAAGGAGACATTACAACTGATACCACAGAAATATAATATTAAAGAACACTAACAACCAATATAAACAACTTGGTGCCAGGAAACTGAGAAATACAGAAGAATCAGATAAATACTGGATATATATAAAACACCAAAATTGAGCCATAAACACATTGATATAGACCGAGTTGTTTTGATAAACACAAGAAACAAAAGCAAGAATAAACAAGTGGGACTATATCAAACCAAGGGGTTTTTGCACAGCAAATAAATAGAATCAGAGACAACCTAAAGATTGAGAAAAAACTTGCAAACCATTCATGAAAAGTTAATATCTATCATATATACACCAGGAACTTTAAGAATGCAATAAAATAACCAGATAATCAAATTAAAAATAGTCAAAGGATATGAATGTAACTCCTTAGAATAAGGATTGCAAACCATGGCTAATGGAGTACTTCAAATGTGAAATAGAAGTAGTAGATTGGCTGACCATGGACAAACTCGGTGTTACATTTATTAATGTGGTATTTAAAGACTTACTGGGCCCAAATACCTTTCTCATTTATATATTTCCTTTAACTCCAGCATACTTTCAAGAGAGTTAGGTAATAGAACCATAGAACATACCTTAATGCACTGTCCAATCTAAATAGGCCCAGAGTGTGTATGCAATAATATGGTCCCACCCAAATGTATTTCAGTAAACCTTCCCTGGAGAAACTTATTCATTACTGGAAAATTTTGTTCAAGAGAGAACTGGGCTGTATGTATCTAGATGCTATTAGAAAGGATTTGGGAAGTAGGGGGACACTGAAGTATACAGCCTTATGGATTCATTAGTAGACTCAGTATGGGTTACTCTGGACATAGGAGGTTTCAAGTATTTGATAGCTGGCCTTATGTATTTGAAGGAGTTTTGAGTCTTGGGACTGTCCTGCAATGCCCAAATTTCTACTTCAGTTTTTTTTTAAATTTTCTCTTATTGTCAAGATGATGTACAGAGGGGTTACAGTTACATACATAAGCTAATGAGTACATTTCTTGTCTAACATTGTTACTCACTCCCTCATTTTTCTTCCACTTTCCTTCCCTTCCAACCTCATCCCCCAGTTGTTAAGTTCATTCCCTGCATATTGTCTTGTGAGTATCTCTGTTGCATTGGTTTGTCCTTTGTCCTTTGTCTTGTCATTTTGTTTTCCCCTTCCATTCCCTTCCTCAATTCAGATAAACATATATACAAGACAGAGAGTATCAAAATCAAATACAGTGGCAACAGGGAATAAACCAAAGGAAAAACAATGAAAGAATAAAGAGATACCTTCACACAGTACATTAAAAAACAGCAACAAAGAAAATAAGCCAGACCCAAAAACACATAGATTCCATGGTTTCCTTCTTTTGTAATCATTATCTATGTCTAAGATAGTCCCAGCAGAGGATCACAATAGCTCAATAGCTATGTACAGGTGATCATATAAAATGATGCTAAGAGAAATGAGCTCTAAGATAACTTGAACAATGCATCATGGAACCAGGATGCAGGAAGGTTATCTTTCCTGCAAGATTTATTACATGTACACATGAGTGTTCTAAGGCCCGTCGTTCTGATTCCCATGGGGTCTTTCTTGACTGACTTCTTTTCTCTTCTGAATCTGTCCTTTAGCACTAACGAGGCATCAACAGAGTCTATTGTCTAAATCTTCCTTCAGTGATGACAGAGCAGGACAGCCCCAGGGGGAGCTGGAGAAGCCTATGTCAACCAGAGGGCTAATAGGTTCAATAGCAAAAAGTACAGATCACAATTGAGATCCTGCTTCCTGTGCCATGTGCTTTTTATTAAAAAAATAGCTTTCAACTCTCAAGTTCAACTCACGAGATGCACCTTACAGATGCAGCCTATGTACCAGGGCTGCCAGAGTGGGGCTGATTAGCACCACCATTCCACAGCCCTGCCATTGTGCCATTACCTCATTCCCCTCCTCCTTCACTCTTGTACTCTTGGCTAGGACTCTATAACTTGAACCACATCTCCACTTCTGGCTTTTGGTTGATTGACTGGAGATGAGAATTTCACTGGTTTGGTCTGCTCAGGCTCACATCTTAGCCTTCTGAGTAACTAAAATGACAGGTGTGAGCCACCAGAACCCACCTGGCTAAATGTACTTGCAGTAGGTGAGGTTTACACAGCTTTCTACCTTCTCTTACAGGGAGAGGACTACTTTGCTTCATAATTATTATTTTTTTTTAAATCTCAAGCACCTTTTAAATTGTTCAGATTAGGGCATATTTCTTCTATTACTTACTCTTTCTCATCCCCATCTACTTTCAGGAGTAGAAAGGTATTAACTCAGAGCCTCACATTTGCTGGGCAGATACACTACTGCAAAGCCATGCACACAGTTCTTTTATGCACCGATTATTTTTGAAATAGGACCTTTCTTTCTGCCCAGAGCATGCCGGAACCACCATCCTCCTACTTATTGCTTTATCTAGTAGATTGGATGTTATGGATATAGCACCATGTCCGGCTTCTTCCTTTTCTTGTCTTACATCATGCTTATGCTTATTCTATTTTTATACATGCATATAAAGTACTTTGGTTTTATTTACTCACCATAGACTTAGAATCAAATTCAGTTTGCTCCATACTTTAGCAAACGAAATCTCCCATTTGTGTTTTCAGTATTAAGAATTTTGTGTTTCTCAAACTTTGCCTTCCTTTCTGTGAGTGGCCACCTGGTGCGGTCTTCATACAGCACCATTTCAGGCAAGAACTCAGCTATTACTGATTTTTTTCCAGTATGACTTTTAACAAAATTTTTTTAAAACCCAAAAACTTTTGTGAAGCAATATGACAAATGGAAATATGTTATGCTGGGAAAAGGAGTGAACACTATTATTCTTTTATGGAGTATAAATGACCGCATTTTGACCATTTTCCTTCTTTTCTATTTAATATAGCCACTACTGGCAAAAACAGCCTGATGAAAATACCTCACACATGACTACTTTTTTTCCCCCATGTAAAACCAATACTACTCACATTTCCCTACGTCTCTTGCTTAGAGATAATTTTATTATTTAACATTTATCAAACTGGACAGAACTAGACATGTAGAGAACACATAAAAACATGTTCGCTGACTGTATTTCCCCATGGGTATACACAATTCCCTCCACCACCATCCCCAAAGAATAGCCAAATAATGGCTTTTGTAGTCTGGAGGGAAGAATTTATGGACAGGGACTATTAAAGGATACAAACTAATAAGCCTACAAGGGTAACCTGATAGATTCACCAAGGAAAGAAGTCTTAGTAGGTACTTATATTCATTTAATGAATCTTTATTGTTACAAATAAATGTTCTTTCCTTTTCTTCTTGATAACATGACCCTCTTGATATATCTTTTATTTTCACACTTTAGATTGAATGATAGTTTGGAGAAATGTATGTCAAATACTAGAAACTGACAAGAAAAGAATGAAAATATCAAAAGCTACCTCTGGCCAATGACACATTTATATGCTTAAGGCACAATTAGGCTTTTGAGCCTTTATATGAATCATGGTCTTAAATGCTGGCACAAAAATTCAAGCATAAATAATAAAAAATTCAAGTATATTGTGTAAGTTATTTTTGAAATGTAATAGAGCTGGAGGTCAAATTTGACTAAAATATGGCTTCTTCTGGTTGGATTTTGTTCATTGTGTATATTTTGAGATTATTGCTAATTAACAGTCTATTAGTTCTACTTTCACTTCATGTCTATGGCAGGGTTTAGACAATCAAGTTTAGGAATTTTACAATCTTTTTTTTTTGTTGGTGTTCTAGTACTGGGATTTGAATTCAGGGCTTGGATGCTGTCTCTTAGCTTTTTCACTCAAAGCATATTGCTTTATCACTTGCGCCACAGCTCCACTACTGTCTTTATGCTTGTTAATTGGAGAGAAAAGTCTCATATACTTTCTTTTCTGAATTGGCTTTAAACTTTGATCCTCAGATCTCAGCCTCCTGAGTAGCTAGGATTACAGATGTGAGCCACTGGCACCTGGTTCATGCCTTACGATAAGTCTTATGGTCCTTCAGAGTTAGGAGCACTTAACATCAGCAGCTGGTTAGGATAAATGTAGTTCCCTTCCCCCATAGACATGACTTAGTCCTAATAGTTATAAGAACAACACATCCTTAATGAGGGTCATGATTTAACTGCATGTTAGGGAGGAGATTTGTAGATATGACCTATGATCACAGGGAGGAAGTTATAAATGCTTGAACCAATCTGTATCTTATGCCATCTCTGAATAAGAGAAAATTTAGAAAAAATAGGTCTGCTTCTGGTATGGATAGAAAAAGCCTCTCTGCACACACCGAAGAAATCATTTACTAGGTCTGACAAATTTGAGCAATCTGTACCCTAAAAGATTCTACGCTTTCTTGAGGTAGAAGTTAGCTAGCTATTTCCAAGTCATTGAAGGCACTCCTTTCTTCCTATAGTGTTCTTTAACACGAACTTGTCAAGTTCACTTAGTAACTTTTAACCATAACTTGTTTTCTTTTTTCAAAACTTTTGATAGATATTTTGTCATTTGGCAAGGATCAAATGAATGCAGGTATTCTGGTCTCTGGAAAGGACTCTTCCCCTATTATAGGCTTAATAGACTGGGCTATCAATCAGCTTCCCATGAGCATGGCTAACATAACCCAGGTTTCAAAACTGTGATCAACTCCAAATGCAGTGATGAAATCTGGTTCTTTGCCTTATCACCCTGAAGAAGCCATTCCTGACTGCTCTTTGAGGCTCAGTGGTAGGAAGCAGTGTGGTAGGTACATTGCTATCGCTGGCAGCACTCTTTAGCATTACCTAATTTGGAAATCAGCCTGGGAAAATTGAGCTTAACACTGTATTTTGATGGAAAAAAATTTAATATCTGATCTGTAGTCTGAGTACTTTTCCCTATGTATTTTTTTTTCAGGATGTAAAAATTGAATTGAAGAATTCTGTTGAGTTTCCATGGAAATGAGGCCAATTAATTTCTTTTCCCCCCTTCTGTTCCTTAGGAAAATTCCTTGGCTTAGCCATAGTGTAGCTTCCTGGCAATCCCTAGACAATTTTGAATTTGAGGGCATCTGAAATGCTTATACTGTCAGTGGAAAAATAGCTGGCTCGTACCATCTCTTTCCTTCCAGCATGAAGTAGAATTAAATAATTCAACATTTTTTTTAAGGGAACCTGTGTAGGTTCCTTGAGAAATTCTTGACAGACCAGAGGATTTCCCCAGATGAAGACAGAGATTTCCCTGGAGGATGACCCATAGTAGTATAGTCTGGTGGGTGTTAGAAGTTGGTGCATTCTTTATGTAGCCTATCCATAATGCCAAGAACAAGGACCATGGGCATGCACAGTGGCTGCTAGGAAATGATTTCCTGACTTTATTTTAATGTCGCTTTCAACCATTTCCTGCTGCCAAAGTCAAGATATATATTTTTTTGTGACTAGCACTATTTCTAAGGCGGATGTTACACGCTTGCTGATCATCAGAGCCAGCTTAACATTTCTTTCTATACTTTCCACCTTTTGTATCTTTTCATACTTGAGCAATAATTCAGTCCTGATTGTCAGAAATAAATAATAATAATAATAAACACCCTGTTAGAGTTCTTCTTTAGAAAAGCAGACACATGTTTCAGGGAGGCAGGATAGATTCCAACTCTGTGAGATGTCCCTGTGGCTTTACTTTCCAGCTCTGCCTGTGTGTGACACATAATTGCTCACAATATGTTGCTGCAAGTGCCAAAGGCAAGAGAATAGTAGAAAGAGGGTACAATCATTTGGTTGACATCATTGTAGAATATAGGAAAAAATATCCCCATGTTAAATCTCATCTACTAGAGAATTAGTCATCCACCTCTCCTACCAACGGATGCTTCTAGAAAGAGGCTTTCATCTGCAGTTGTATCAAACTGTGCTCTCAGATTCATGTTACACAATTTGTCTTGTTTGACCTTCCTGAAGCCCTGAAAACAACATTCACCCATCACCACAGCCACGGTGACAAGGCCACTTCCTGCCTTTGTGAATTGAAATACATTTTTATAATTGGTGGTGTGACAAATTATATGTGGGTAAGATACTAACTTCATACTTAAATTGATCAAACTCTCAATTATTAACTTGTGACCTAGTCGTTTTTATCTAGTATTCCTAAGATTTCTCCACACCTCTCTTTGGTCAATAGCACATGTAAATTTACTAGCCCAAGTCCTGGCATAGTAAACACTCAATAAATCATGTACGAACAAAGGGATAAATTGCAGTTAGAGAACAAAATATCCCTTTTTTGTTTGGAAATTTTCTTTTTGGCCTTGAGTACACTTAAATTTTGGACTACTTCATATGTTTATTAGATTCATCTGTTTTTTCTCTCTTAAGGAAACATTCTTTTTCTTTTTTTAAATTGTTATCACAAGGTGATGTACAGAGAATTTACAGTTACATGAGGCTCGTAATGAGCACAATTCTTTTTCATGTCTACCCTTCCTTCGCCTAATATTTCCTTAAATCTGACTTAAAAAGATTCAGAAGACTAGTTAATGTCAGTACCTGGTTTCTTAGGAAGACCATGGAACTTGTCACTGTCATACTGTCTTCTGGCTGCCTTTTGTTGGAATACTGCAAGGAAAAAAATAGCATGTAATCTTTGCTAGATAAAAATATCAAACAAACAAACATTGTAGAAGTTTCCATGAAGTTAACGTGTAGCATACGATTTTTCCTTAGCAACAATTCCTGAATTGGATGATTTTGGATTTTGGAGTAGGAGGATTAATAAATGTTCCATTTTCTCATGTGAGCAGCTTACCAGTCCTTTCAGAAAGCATTTTCTTTAGGCAGAGTAGTACAATGGTGATAGAATGGCTCATTAAGCAAGTTGAGTTGAGATAGGATTCCATTTTGATATCAGGTAATGATAAAAGCTGCATTTTGTTAAAAGTGATAAATGGAAAAAATTACAGGAAAAAGTTCCATTTGCACAGAAATTACTCAAGCTGACTTTCTGGGGCTAAGCAAGGATAATAACTGTTTCATCTTAAATAGATGAAAAGATGGTTGTATTTCACAGATATAATAATACAAAAAGCTACTTTATTCTTGCATCATGTCTCCAGACCTCAGACCTATTAAAGCTGCTTATTCAAATTACTTCACTATCCGAAGAGTGTTCTCATTTATTATCTTTCTCACAAAGTTCTGGGAGAGAAGTCAGCATTACTCACCCCATTTTGCAGATGAAAAATAAAATTGATTGTTTAATATTTATTGAGTACCCACAAAGTTCCCTATAGCTTCTGGCATTTGTTAATGAAAAAGCCCCAGAGTCTTTACTACTTTACTTTGGAAAATGAACATCCCAGAGTTACATTGATTTTTTTTTTTTTATGGGCAGTCTGAATTATGGGGTTTGGGAATTGGAAGAGGTCTGGGAGATTTAGGCCAACCTCATCTGTTTATAGATGAGGAAGGTGGAAGTAACTAGCTTGTAAAATGGCTAAGTAATTTTGCAATGATCCCAGAGCTGTTGTTAGCAGAGAAGTGATTTAACCCTCCAGCCCTGAGCTTCAGTTGGTCCCTTCCTTACTTACAACACTGTTGCATCTTGCTTTGGGTATGAGTTTTCCTTCAAGCAGAAAGAAGGAGACAAGCACCTGGAATCCTCCTTACTCAAGAAGGATCATGTTCAAAGACAGCCACATGTGCAGTAGGGAAAGAGGATTTCTTCTCCCGCAACTTTCTTTTCTTACCAATAAGGTAAAAGTTTAGATGGAGTGATTCAAATGTCTCACTCAATTTATATTCTAAGATCTCTTATTTTCTCTAGTCATTCCAGGTCCCCTGGTGGAATAGATTTCTAAGTGACAAGTAGAACGTTGTCTTTTGAGAGATTATTTACAATGTGAGGTCTTAGACTAATAGGAGAACTAGAAAACATTAGAGCACAGATAATGCATTGAGATGATTCTGTCTTTGTATCTTTGAATAGTTGGAGGGTATAATTTATACACACTTAACCTCATCAGTGTTCACAACATGATTCCAAGGAAATTATGACAAATGTCAATGTTGATGACCTTCTGCTTTGTGAAATCTTATTTTTCTCTTGCTGCTTGAAATTAGAATTTGAGACAAAAGGAAGATGCATACATTATTTGTTCTTGTCACTGCCTTTAAACATAAAAAAAAAATCCATAGAGAAAGACAAACAAATGTTGAGGTTGCAAATAACTCCTATAAGATACAACTGTCCCAAATAATACCCTCATTTATTTTAAATATTGGTAGGATGACTTCTGTAAAAAGTTTCTCCAGAATAGAAATGACATTGAATGAGGAAAATTAGCATAGTATTAAATATTCAAAATGTTAAGCGACACAGAACTAGCAGAAGAGCAGAGGAGGCGAAGGTGAAACAGAACAAATTCCGTGCACAATTTGTCTTTGCAAGCTGCTTCTGCAAGAACATTCTTCATGTCAGTCTTACTTGTGATCTACTGCAAGAAGAAATGGCCTTCCTTAGGAGAGCTGAGAAAGCTTTCTCTGGATTATTTTATAAGTTGCCAAGATGAATGCCTGTGTAATAGTGTTCTAGAAGATGTAGATAAGTCACCATCCCCTTGATAGTCCATGCCCAGGAGAGATGAAGAATGAAATGTTTAGAACTGTGTACCTATAACTGGTGATTCTTCTTGGAACTAGAGATCTGAGATAAAGCAAAACATGTGTCTATCAAGATTGCATTCTGAGCCTTTGGGAAATGGTAGCCATATAGACAGATCTAGTGATAGCAGTGTGCCTTATTATATACTTGGCAACCTTTCATGAGATTGTGAACTACCTAAGCAACTGCTGTACTAGGTTTTGAGGTAAAGTAACCAATGATGTAGTCACAGCTTCTACATCATCTTCCTGCTTGGTATATTGACTTAAATAAGAGTCGAATATCCCACTAGTGCCTATGGATGAAAGCAGATAGAGATGAGAGTTAATCTGAAAGAGGATTTGTACAAGTTGATTCACGGTGGCTCTGTTCTTCCTGCCTGTACCCCCCAATCTATACCTTAGACCTACATTGAAAAAGATAGCCAGAAAAAGACAAAATGAGGTTAGAAAATAAAAGCAGGACAAGTGAGCCCTTTGTCTAATCACAGATGCAGGGGACACAATGTTCCTATCCTGAAAGTCATCCTATCAGTGAATTGGAAACTCAGAGGAGAGGGGTAGCCTCTAAAAATTGCTCAAGAGAGATGGACACTCAGCTCACCTTTAAAATCACCATTCCACTGTGCCAGCATTAGTTATAGGTGACATTTAAACACATTTATTAAATACAGGTCACCATATGTGAACAGGAACACTGAAGGTGTGGTATGGACTAGGCAGCCGCAGAAGCTACCTCATACACAGTCACTTACTGCGTGTGTGTGGCCATGTACTGTGACACGTAAACAAGAGTAGTGGCATTTTATTGTCTGGAAATGAACAGCAATCAGTTCCCCTGGGGGCCAAGAAGTGGCCCTGAGATTGTCAGAGGCAGAAGAAGAAAGCACATATCTTCCTGGAGGAAATTTCCATGCAGTGATGGTATCCCCCAAATGCTTGTTTCCTGAGGAAAAAGCATTAATTTTCTTTCCCATTCTTATCAGAGACATTGATTTAATAGACATGTGGCAATCAGAGTTACGCTGCCTAAACAGGAAATCACACTATTTATTATTTTCTCTATGTTTAAGCAACTTTTTCTTTATTGTTGAAATAGGAAACAACCGTTTTAATTTACATATATGCCATTTTTCATGCAGATAAGAATATTTCTATTTTAGATCTATTTCTTATCCAGGAAGTTGCTACATTCTGAAGGAAAGCAGTTAATATGTAATTCTGTCTATTGATAGCTTGAGGCTAGTGATTGAGTTTATTAGCCAAATCTCTACTCAACTTTGGCCAGGTGGGTTTTCCTCTTGTTACCAGACAAGTAACATATATTAAGTACCAACTGTTTATATGGTAGTAATGTTCATTTTTGTTTTCATCCATTTATATTCAATTTGTATAGATACTAGTAACATCTTCAGGAAAGGAGAAGAAAGAGTCACCAGGAAGGCAGGAACTTAAGTCTTACAAACAAAATACATATGTCACTCTGTTCTGAAACACCCACAATATACATATTATATCCTGTGGCTAAATGTCTTGAATAAGGTCACCGAGGCACAAGTTGGACCCATGGCACCTGATCTAAGACTTCCTTTAATCCTTTTGTTTTTCAAAGACAAATGGTTTGGAAGGTTAGGGCATTGTAATACTGGAAACTATGATGAATTCACCTGTTGGTCTCATATTTCATGTTTGACAAAAGGAACTTTCCTACTGTTTTTTCCCTTTGCAATCAGGAAAAGGTCTTCTAAAAAGACCATGAGTCCATGATTTGTATTCTGAAATGTTTCATCAAAATATCTGCTTTCTGATTATGCTCACTTTGGACAACCATTAGCTGGGTAACAGTGGTTCACATCTGTAATCCTAGTTACTCAGGAAATTGAGACTGAAGGATTATGACTTGGGCAAAAAAGTCTATCAGACTTCATCCATCTCCAACGAACCAGCAAAACTTTGGACTGGAGGTGTGACTCAAATCAAGTGGGAGAGCACCAGTCATGTGCCAGCAAGCCAAATGAGAAAACGAGGCCTTGAGTTTAATACTTGATATTAGTTCACTTTCCCACCCCTCCCAAATCTAACTAATTAATTTTGGCAGACTCAACCCATAGGGAGCAGATTAAAACCTCCAAAAGAACAGAAGGATGCCATTTTTTTTTCTAGATTGTTGTCAGTACTAGTAATTAGGAACTATTTTGAGAAAGTCGTGCAGTATGCATATAAACCCCAGGGTTTACCATGGTAAGAAGAAGGATATCTAGGGAGATGAGACAGGTATATCTCACCTCTTAGCCTATGGGATACGTTCTGTCACACGATCTACCATCTCCTGAATATTCTGTTATGCTGGCTAATGGACATTTGTAATTTTATGATAACCCGGTGAAGCAGGTGTTGACAACCTTTAAACAATAAATGAAAACTGACTGAACCAAGATCATATAGCTTTCCCAAAGCTGCACCACCATCAGTGACACAGGCTTTAGTCAAATTCAGTTCCATCTGTCTTCACCATCCTTAGGAATGTCACTACATCCTGTGGCTCTCCTTGGCAGGAGACACCTCTCAATGTACCAACTCCACAGAGCATCTTAGTTTGCTTAGAACTTAAACATACACACATTAAAAGACCTGGTAGACAATACTGCGAATTCAAGAAATCTAAAATGAGAGAAAAAATAAAGAGAGCCTATGTTGGCTGCTTGATGAATACTTTCTCTAAAGAAGTCAAACGCTGGCTTGGAAATAATCTAGGTAAGAGAATAATAGAGGTACTAATGGTATTTGAGTATGGGTAGGTTTCTTGTGTTGTTGTTTTTTTCTTTTTCAGGGAGCGGAGTTGATGGTACTGAGATAGGAAACCAGGGCCTTTTGCATTTACTAGGCAGGTACTTTAACACTTGAGCAATGCCCCCTCCAATTTAGCTTTAGATATATTTTTGGAAGGGGTCTTGGACCCAATCCTCCCCCTACCACTTTCCAGTAGTGATATGATGACACCTGTGAATAACTATACCCTTTTGTTGCTATTGTTGTTGATATGGGATCTTGCTAACATTTTGCCCTGCCTGGTCTTGAAATGCTGTCTTCCTAATCTATGTCTCTGAAGTAGCTGGGATTATAGGTATGAGTCATAATATCTGATCCAAAGCAGACAATTTTCAGAGTAGATAATTTTGAAATCCTGGCTTGTAGGTTCTAGGATGTCTAGTTGTATTCTTGACTTCTAACTTATAGATGTCACTAATATTTCCCTAATTGTGACAATCAAATTATCTCTAGATAGTACCATGTCTTTTCACAGTTATATCCCCACTACTTTGAGCTGCTGCTTTAGGTCAATAAAATTACTCACTAGAGGAGTATTTTACAAGCCAGGTGCTGGTGGCTCATGCCTGTAATCCTAGCTACTCTGGAGACTGAGATCTGAGGATTGTGATTTGAAGCCAGCTGGGCAGGAAAGTTGGTGAGACTCTTATCTCCAATTAACCACCAGAAAACCAGAAGTGGTGCTGTGGCTCAAGTGGTAGAGTGCTAGCCTTGAGCAAAAGGGACAGTGCTCAGACCCAGAGTTTAAGCCCCAGGACCAGAAAAAATAAGGTATTTTACAGTGTTTAGCAATACAAAACATGGAAAGAGAGGGACCAAATACACTATACAAATGAATGAAAAATCGAAGTGCCTGATAATATTTATAATCATTTTTCTCACATAAGTCCTTTAACATTGATTTCTACCACAGAGGATCACTGCTTCTGCCCTACTTCAATATCCACCCATTGAATCTTCAGAAGATGAAGCTGAATAAGTTTGTCATTATTTTGTCACCATTTCAACAGATGCTCTGACAGTCTTTCTGGGGCTGTATTCAGAGTGTCTGTGAAAAACCAGGAATCACCATGTTCTGTGAGAAGGGCAGAAAGAAAATCAGAACGTGTGAGTTACACTAACAGTGTTCCCTTACAATGAACAGTAAACTTGACACACAGAGTTTATGACAGCTTCTTTGCAGAATTGTGACAGCATTGTATCTGGGAAAGGAAAGGCGAAGAGTCACCAGAGAAAGCAGGAACTTTAGGTTTACAAACACAAAATACATATGTCACTCTGTTCTGAAAGCATCTACAATATACATATTATGGCCTCTGGTTAAATGGCTTGAATAAGATCACCAAGGCAGAAGTTGGACCCATGGCACTTGATGTAAGAGCTCCTTTAATCCACTTGACTATGTTTCTTTACTAATGAGAGCAGAGATTAGTCTATGCTGTCACATTTACAATGAAATGGATTAATTTTCTCAAGAGTGTCCACAAGGTCTTCCCTATTTTTTTTCTTCTTCTCCGTTTGTATTTCAATTGCATTGTGTGTGATCCATTTCAAGTCCAGGTGTATTGAGGGTGAAATTTTTTTTCTGAGAGCAACTGAGTTGTACTTGACATTTTGGGGTCCCATACATGGAGTAGCTCTTCTAAAGGTCATGTACAACTTAGTTGCTTCGCAAAATGTCAAGGGCAACTCAGTAGCAATTGTAAATTAAAAGAGAAATTATATTTTACCCCCATCAGCCACATGGACTCTGAGGAAGTATCTTTGTTCAATTAATTGTATGAGGGTGAAGTGGAAAATTGTTCACTGATGTTGAAAGATTTTCCCCAACAGGCATTCAGCTCTTTGCATGATTTATGGATATAATTTTACTATTCATCTATCTACACGATGACAAGTGCTTATTTTCTTTTCTTGAGTTGTCTTAAATCAAGAACTCTGTCACTAAAGAAGACTGTAAATCCATGTTAATTTAACTATAGTTGTGGTGCTTAATGAACTTGATCTTTTCCAGTACAACAGGGAGAGAGAATTGGGGAGAAAAGTGGAGCTGTGGCTCAAGTGGTAGAGCGCTAGCCTTGAGCTGAAGAGCTGAGGAACAGCACCCAGGCCCAGAGTTCAAGCCCTATGACCAACAGAAAACAAAACCAAAAAAATCAAAAACACCCTCTTTAAACAAAAATGAATTCTTCTTATGACTGTCACTGTAAGATTATGTTTAATGCCACAGAACTGGGATAAAGAATCAGCTACCTA
The DNA here is from genome assembly GCF_019054845.1 of Dipodomys spectabilis. Classification (NCBI taxonomy): domain Eukaryota; kingdom Metazoa; phylum Chordata; class Mammalia; order Rodentia; family Heteromyidae; genus Dipodomys; species Dipodomys spectabilis. Next base: position 6,272,735 of record NW_024870974.1, read on the forward strand.
TCTTTTTAATACAGTAGACCAACATGTGTTGGCTTTGCATTAATAAGTTTCATTTCTGTGGGGACTGGACCTTCTCTCTCATATATCATACTTCTCAAGAGCAGTTAGAAAAGTTAGTTATGGGCTGGGAAGTTTGCTCAGTGGTAGAGTGCTTGCCTTGCATGCCTGAGGCCCTGGGTTCGATTCCTCAGCACCACATAAGCAGAAAAAAGCCAGAAGTGGCACTGTGGCTCTAATGGTAGGGCACTAGCCTTGAGCTGAAGAGCTGAGGGACAGCTCCCAGGCCCAGAGTTCAGTCTCCACAACAGACAAAACAAAAAAAGAAAAAAGAAAAGAAAATAAAGAAAAAAAATGAGCTATTAGGGTTTTGTTTTCTTCTGTGTGGGCTCTGTCCTTCAAATTAATTTGTGAAATGTTAAATGTTTGAAACTGGAGAAATGTAAATTATAGGTTGATGTATTCTTCTGCTCATCCTCCAGGGTGATACTGAAGTTCTTGTTTTTAGCCCCATTGTGGTGGAATTTCTATTATTTGCTCCTCAGGAAATATTCATTATTTCCACTATGAATTCAGGACACTTAGCTTGGCACATAAGAATACCAATGGGCAAAGCCACATGAGGTTGGTCTCTTCCTTTATTGTTTTTTTTTTGGGGGGGGAGGAGTTATTCCTGGAGTTTGTACTCAAAGTCTCATGCTTGTTAGGCAGGTACTCTACTGTTTGATCTCATGCCTTCAGCTCATGTTGCTCTCTATTATTTTTTATGTAAGATCTTACTTTGTACCTGTGCTGGCCTGGGCCATAATCTGCTATTTATGCTTCCTATCATAGCTGGAATGACAGGCATGCGTCACCATTCCCAGCTTTTTCTGTTGAAATGGTGTCTTGAGAACTTTTTCTTTTCCCCTAGAACTGCAATTCTCCCCATGTCGGCCTCCTCAGTAGCTAGGATGACAAGTGTGAGCCACCACACCCAGCTCTCCGCCAATGGTTTGTATGGGTTTGAGGAAGGAAATAACTACCAATGAATACTGATTAAATAAACCTATCTGTGAAACCTATCTGGTGTCATGGGCACAGGCCTGGGGGACAGACTGATACTGGATTCAAATCCCCCTTCCTCCTCTCACTGAAACTCACTGATCATCAGTTCTCCATCTCTAAAATGACACCATCAGTGCCAACCATCCAGGATTAGAAATGATGGCAAGAGCTGCCTGATAATAATAATGGTGACGAGTGGTTTTAGTGAACTTGTCCTATTAGGGGACCTGTCTTCTATCTCCACTTCACCCTAGTTCTATAACCTATTTTCCTTAACTTCTCACCAAGCCAGAATTCAAGAAACCCCCCCCCCCAGATACTTTTTCTATGTTTAAGTTAGTTTGTAGAGGTCATGCTTTCTCTATATACTGAGAAGGGACAAATTAGAATTGTCACAAATTTAATGTAATGAGCAGATACTACACACTAGACACTGCAAGGAGCATTTGCTATTGTGACCTCTTTTGAAGGCTATAAATCTATGAAGTAGATACTGTAACTCTTATCCACAGTTTCCTATTAGGAAATAAAATCTCAGCTATATGAAGTTACTTTGCTTAGGTGATATTGGCTGGAATTTAATACAAATTTTTCTGAAAGCTGATATAGTTATGCTCTATTTCTGGTTCTCCTTTGCCTTGTTTCTTGCCAGTACTTTTTTTTCTTGAGTCTCTGAAATGGTAAACTAAGATTCTGCACCCTATATTCTTCTTTCACCCTAATGAGGCATCCTTCTCTTTTGGCTATGTTATACCATGGATATGCCAACATCTTGCTACCATTCTGTGTTCTGGCAAGAATCCGGGCAAACTAGTCTTCTCCTAATTGAATGGATGGTTTTCTGGGAAATGGTGGCAATTCTATTTAATAGATCCTCCTGAGCTGTGGGGTCGGTATGGAAAGATATGGCAAAAGACTTTAGTGTTGTGAAAAGCAAAGAACATCAGTAAAGAATTAGCCAATGTAGCTATCTCCTTCTAATGCCAAACACTAATCAATGGTGTAAAAGACAAAGGCCAGACCTTAGATCTCAGTGACAGAGAAAAGGAAGAGGCTCTTGGCCACCTCCTATAGTCTAAGTCTCGCTACCAATTGAGGGTGAGGAACAAATAACATACTTATTTTGTTTATTTAATTTCAAAAATTTCCAACAAAATTTCCAGTAAAACAAATAACATGAACAAATTAGATTGTCTAATTAAAAGAACAATATGTCTCATATGTGTTAATGCTAGGCTTAAGATGTATAGGTGAGATAAATAAATTAAAATGTTTTAGTACAAAGTCAAGAGTTTTAAAGTTTACATATTATCACAGCATGTTATTTGGAAGGACAGTTGCAATACTAGAGTTAGAACCTGAGACCTTGTGGTTTCTAGGCAAGTGATCTATTACTTGAGTTACAACCTGGGTATCTTTTGCTTTAGTTTAGTTTTCAGATAAGGTCTTGAACTTTTTGCAGTGGTAGGAGAATAAAGAGGCTGGCCTTGAAGAACAATACATTCCTACCTCATGCATAGCTAGGATTGCAAGTATGTGGTAGCATGCCTAGAGAAGATAAATTGAACCATTGCCATGTAGAGATCCAAGTAATTAATGCACAGAAGGACTCTGTCATTGGTACTTAATACATCTTTTATATAATTAAGAAATCAATGAGCACAGAGGGAAACTATTCCAATCCACTTAGAGAACTTGGGGATTGGTTGAAAGTCTAACGTAGTCATTGTCTTAAATTCCTCTGAAGTTCTACGAAATGAGACAATCAAATATAGTAAGAGGTCATTCATCTCAGCAAAGGACAGAAGGGGTAAGACATGGGACCCAAGGCACTATGGATTACAGGAATGACACATTGGGCAGGAAACAGGAGGAATAAGATGAATCTGTTCCTTCTGTATGATGAAGTTTCCACTCTTGTTTACTCTTCATCTCAGAGTGCTGGAAACTAGATGTATAAGTATAGAATTACATGTGGATCAAATTCTAGAAAAATTGAGAAGAACGGGAGGCTAGGGCTACACACAGCTAGCATTTTGGAGGCTCGGGTTGACAAAGCTGATTAGCTCCAAGCAGACTACCAGACAGCATACAACTAGCAAGCAGGCATTCCCTCGGGAATTTTGGAGCTTCATCCTCCACATGAAAGCCAAGAAAAGCCTAGGTGATGAGAGTGTCAAGCCTTACAGTCAGAACGAATGAATAACAACGAAGACAAACAACATAGGCAAGAGCGTAGAAGGAAAGCAAGGTCTAGACAAAACAAACTAAAAACAGAAACAAAAACGAAGTGAAACAGAAACAGTAATAAAGATTTTGAATTTTCCTTCTCTCCATCCTCCCCAAAGGGAAAAATATGTTATAAAAACAAACAAACACAAAGAAAAGAAAGAAATCTTGGAGGAATAAAACCCCAAAGATGAGACTTTCAGTAAGAAGATGGGAAGATAAAGCCCTAAAGCAAAAATAACACAAGATGGGAATTGTGGCATCAAGAATCTCCTTGGGAGGAGTACAGATGGTGGTGCATCGATTAAAAATAACTAGACCTAACAGAGTTTGCACATTGAATTATGCCTACTTTCTTTCTACAAGTATTTTGAATTTAGCAGCTTCATTTGAAGAGACTGAAGTCATGTGGTAATCTAGCAAGGGCCTAGGGATCCCGTTGATAGATATCCTAGAATTTCTCATTAAAGATTACTGCTTGGTTTTACAATCTACAGAAGAGTTGTCATTCACATTCTATTTTTACAGAAATATTTACTTGTTTGCTATAATTTACCATCATCATAGTAGAATACTGTTGAGTAAATATGTTGTTCATTGATAAACGGAAAATATATGTACTATACTTTTATATATAAGTCTCTGAACACTTTCTGTTTAGAGAATATGATGGCTTCTCTTGAGCATTGTAAGCACATGAGGGTTATGTTTCTTTTAGGCTGATTCATGGTTCATATTTAAATAATCATGTTCAGCTTCCTTCTTGTAAAAGTATGGAATTCTTTCAAATAGATTTTAGATACGTATGCTATGGTTCATGTACCCCAGATAATTTTAAGAATTATTCTTCTTAATAAAAAAACTTAGAACATATAACCCAATCCTTAATTTTTATTTCTTTATTCATCATGTTCTTAAAGGGGGTGGCATTTGCTAAAAAGAATGTGCTCATTATCTGACTTATGAAATGGTGACCCCTCTATACAGGACCTTTACAATAACAATAAAAATATTGACTTAAGAATGTTACCTTGAGCGATGTAAGGTGTTTTCTCTTCACTCGGAAAGATATTTACAGGTCGGGGTGTGGGAGCAGGAGGTCTGTTCATAATGAAAGACCGACTCCCAGTTTTCTTTTTTATACTCATATGGGCCAATATCATGTCATATTCATTGTCATCAATCTCAGCAAATGTGTATGGATCTTCATCCTCTTCCTGCTCCTTTTCATCCTCTTCCTCTTCTTCTCCTTTGGGCTCATCCCTTGTGTCCTGTTTTACGTTGAATGGATCACTCCAAATTTCCCTTCTTTCCATTTGGTCTTCTACAATTTTCCCTGCTTATGAAATATTTAGATAGCACTTTTCATTTAACATGCAATATTCTTGGTGTCCATCTGTCACTTTTGTGAGTTTCCCAAAGTAACTTAATCAAATCTCCTAGGAAATAATATGAAGTCTTATTCTTATCTACAGAAGACTAATTATAAACTACCCACAAAATTCCAAACAGAAAAATGAGCTGTATAATGTACGAACTTAATTTTCTATAGTTTACAATGGTCAATTTTGCTCAAAAAGACACTTTCAGGCATGGATTTCTTTGACAACATTAGTATTTTCCACATTATGCACATATTTAATATCAGGAAATTGAGTTATAAATCTAATCTAAACTTGAAGTGCATTGAAAATGTTGTTTTCAAGCATAATACTCTTAGACATTTTATTTATTCAAAATCATTTTAACTTTCATATTTCTTATGGTGTTGTTGCCCTAAGATTCAATTTCTTTTCAGATGACAGGTTGAATAGCCAAAGGTACCATTATTTGCTTTCCTAGCAGCTATTTTCTGGCTATGACAAACTGACCTTCAAAAAATGCCAATGAGGACTTCCAAGGACACTGAAAGTGAGGTTCATGATGTAAAAGACAGCATGAACATGGGCTTCAGGATTAATTCATTTGAAAAGGATAAAATTTCAGGCTTTACTATCTCTTGTGGCTTCACATGTAGTAAAATGTCTACATATTTTTATTATATATTTAGAATATATAATAAAATATTTTAGTAGTTGTTTAGAAGACAAAATGTATGAAATGCTTTGAATAATGAGTGAGTTAGAAAGGTGGCTGATTGCCCATGAGAGAGATTTTTGTTTGTTTCTCATTTATATCCAACTTGCCTTTATTTGACTAGTTAGAATCTAAACAAAGTACTCATTCTGTTTGCAGATGGGGATTTCAGTGGAAAACCTTATAAACTAAGAGAAATACAAATAATAAGGCAGAAAAAAGAATATCTTATAAGACAATTGAACAAGTGGTTAACCTATGAGGAAAGGTACTCTTTCAGTCACTTGAATCCAAGAAGCATTAGTTACGTTTGTACCTAGCATGAACTTCCAGATCAACATGACTTGCCTTCCCCCGATCCCCCATAGATCATGTGGCTTTGAGACTTTGACTTCGTGACTTCTGTTTGTCTGACAGCCTCCTGGGTGAAACTCGATTAAGTGTGTGGGAAATGCTTTTACAGTGCTTCATTTTTAGCAAAATGTGTCAACCACCTCACTTTTATGAGCCCATTTCCTGAGCTGCTAGCTCTCGCTCTGTTCCCACCCACCATTCTTCCCAACTCTTTCCAAAGTCAATGCTTGCACTAGAAATCACACATTTTACTTTTTATGTTCCAAAGTATCAGATTATACTTTTCATTGAACAGTAAAAATGAGCTATCTCATTTAAATTAAATGATTCAATTCTGTTAATTCCAGCTTTTGACACAACAGAGGAAAGAATTAAGCAGAAAAGAGATGGATAGCAGAATTGCAGGGTAGTTCTTCCTAGAAGTATTTTTTACCATCTAATTACAAACCATATGGTCAGGTGTCTGAACCAAAGACTTAGTCTCAGTGAACTAAGTTCTTTGTGTTATGATCACAAAGATCGTGTGAAAATGGAGAGAGAATGTGTTCTTTTTACAAAGTTTTGAATATTCCACTGGGATCCATATTCGTTTCTCCAATGATTATGTCTATGTGTTGATCCTTGGGAATGCTACACCCAAGGAATTGGGTAGATGGCCTTTCTGTTTTCAGTAGTTAGGGACAGATAGGATTTACTCTGAAGCAGTAATTCCTGAAGCCACAACAAGTCCAATTAAAAACCCATACAAAGTCCCTGGCAAAATGATTAGTGGCAGCTGCCAGTTTAAAGATGGACACTTTATCTTCCATTAGCAGCTCTATGTGTTGAAAACAACACCATATATAAAATGTAAAACTACAGTCCTTAAATACAAGCCACCAATCCTTCATTTTATCTTGTCTACTTGGTAGTTTTCAAGAGTCACATTTCTGGTCACAGGCACCTGGTGAGCACTAGGGAGAGATTAGTTCTCGACTACCTAAGCAACAAATGAAGTACAGAAATTTACGCTAGGGAAATACAATTTGATCTAGCTACTATAAGAGAGTTTAACTTAAAAATAGACTTCATTGCCTATTTTGATAATTGTGTAAAATTATTTCCACATGTAAAATTAGAAAAATGTATCTGCATTTTATTGTCCATTTACTGCTAACCTATCTTTCCTTTCCCACACAGATTTTTCTGTGCTCTCTTCATGGCTATCACTCAAGAGTCCACTAGAGCTTGACACATGACAATGAATGCCTGCTGATGAGTGAGTGAATCAGAATAGAATCCACTAGGTATTTCCCAATAAATAGTGTGCTTCAGCTCTAAATGGAGTGCAGAACATCCGAACTTGTATATACGGAGGTTACTCTGATACACTTGAGCCTTCCCTATGATAAAGCCTTCAAGGACATCAATGCTAAATGGCATGGCTTCAGAATTCCCCTCAGGAACAGTGTTTATGCACCTTATAGCTTTCTGGGATCCTGAAACTAAAATATAGCAATAAGCTGTGCACTGATGATGGGTGTTTACATCTCTTATCAATTTTTTGAAAGAACATTTGATGAATTTGGAAAGTAAGTGTAAAATAATGTTGAACAAAGTAGGAGGTAATTGGTGACATAAGACTGCAGCTGGAGCTGGGAGTTTCCAGGCTGCTGAATACTCCAAGCAGAGAAGTCCTACAAGGAAGCTGCTCCTCGTGGTCCCCAAAAGGACTAAATAGCATGCTCCCAACTCCCTCTCTCCCTCACCCAATTGTGCATCTGGAAACATATGCCATGACAGCGAAGTTAACTGGTCTACCACTTTGGCAGGGGATATCATGTTCCTAGACTTTGATCTCAGTGTACTCCATGACAAGCCCATTACCATTTTCCTATGGTTACTAAGTAAAAAAATGCCTAAGATCCTTTGCAAATCATCTGTTAATCACTGTAAACCATTAGCCTTTTCTTTCTGCCAGCAGACTAAGAGGATTTCTGAAATATGATACTGTTTACTACAGGATGCCTGACATTTGTAGTGAAATTTTTGCTCCAGAAAGAAGGAAAAAACAAGGAGGGAGAAAGAGAGGGGGAAATGGAATGAGGAGGAAGTGGAGGAAAGAAACAAGGGAGAAATCAATGAAGGGTGAAAAGAAGGGAGAAATGAATGAAGGGTGAAAAGAAGGCAAGAAAACAGGAAGGGTGAAAAATGGAAGGAAGGAAGGAAGGAAGGAAGGAAGGAAGGAAAGAAGGAAAGAAGGATGGGAGAGATAGAAAGAAGAAAGAAGGATGGAAGGAAAGAAGGAAGGAAAGAAGCAAGGAAGGAAAGATGGGAGGAAAGAAGGAGATGGTAGGCTTTTCTTACTTCATTTTCTTAGACACTAGTTAATAAACAGTAAAATGTAAAATTATGCTTGGTTTCAGAAGCTGATCATGTTTGCATAGATTTACTACTGCACTATATACTATGCAAGCCCATCAAATTCTGTTTTTTAAATTATATTTTTATCTTTAGTTGTTAAAAAAGGGTTACCATTCACCACATCAGTTTGTAAGTACATTGCATCATGATTGATACCAACTTTTTCATTATTCTCTCCCATCTCTTCCAACCCAATCCCTCTTTCAATTGTCCTAGTTTCTTAACACTACACATTGAATATTAGGACTGAGTTCTTCCCCACTTCCTGTTTTTGTTGTTGTTGTTTTGCATTTATACATACCCTGTATCTTGAAGTGAGGTCTTTCTAGTTGGGAGGCAGGAGATACAAGTCTTGGTGGGGGTAGAGGTGGTCTGCCACAGGTGAGTGGCTGTTGAGGATTGTTTTCTAGATTAATTCCAGGAATGAACACATACAAGTCATCATACTGGTTCTCAGAACTGTTGGTGTCAACTTCTGGTTGGCTGTGCTTTGCTTCTGCACTGGATTCATTCTCCTTTCCTTCCATTGCCCTTTCAGATGTCTCCGCTCCATTTACAGTTGATCTGTGTGCCTTCCTCTTTCCATGATGACATGCTGAGTACTGTGTGGCTATAAAAGATGAAGATTGTACAATTTCACTGGAGCACCCTCTCCATAGTTTATAGATTTTTAAAGAGCTAGTAGTCCAGCTAATCCTGTTGTGGCTCCATACGGTGGAAAACTGTCAACTATATAACTTTTACTATCTTTTTGAAAATTTAAAGCATTTATCCAATGAGCTTTATTATATTCTTGTTACAGCAGTAGATGACACACATGGATAAAATGATATTTTGATTTGGTGGAGTTGTCATTGAGCAGATTCATATACTTGAAAGCATTATCTATTTTTATTCAAAAATATTATACTATGAATATTACTTAGTCAATTATTAATATTTTTGATGGGAAGGCATTCAAATTACAAATAGTAGGTAATTTTCAGAAACTTAGAACCTTCATGTATAAAATGCATACTATTCTGAAATTTAATCAAATTCCTTCCATACAAAGAACCATGCTATGATTTATTCTTAATATTATATACAAAAGCCATTAGAACATGATAATTTGAAATTTGAAAATATTTATCCAATTTTCTTTAAAAGAATGTTTTTTTCTAAAAGAAGGATAAAAAATTGTGCTACCTAGAATGTGCCTATAAATCTACAAGTAAGCACATTACATGATAAAAGACAAATATATATTTGGATACGACAAATTACACAGAACTCTAGACATTCACACAATGAAGTCAAAGGAGGATATTCCTAGGAGACCACAAAAGCTCAATAGCTATGTGCATATGATCATACAAAATGATGCTTACTGAAATGAACTCCAAGAAATGGAAACAAGAGGTTTTTCCTTTGTTGCTGTTTTTGTTTCTGTACCTTTTGTCTTGTATGTAAGTTTATCTGTTTGGGGAAGAGTAAGGAGGCACACAGAAATGGAGGAACAATGGGTAAACTAACGCAGCAGTGATACTCACTAGATACTGTGTTGAAAATGAACTATACCACTTGCTGGGGGCTGTTGAGGGAAAAACTGGAGGAAAATGAGGGAAGAGGTGGAACTGTTAAAAAGAAATGTACATAGTTATTGTTTGACTTACGTGACTGTAACTCCTTTGTAAATTATCTTTACAAGAACAATTAAAAAACAAGTGAATATATATATATTTTTAAATCAAAGTGATTTTTTTGTTGCTTGGTATGTTTCTCTCCCACGGTATAGCCCCTGTTTTCACTGTATTTGATATTGGTATAATTTGGGGAGGGGAAGGAAAAAACAAATTGTTTAAATAGGGATACAGATTGACCCATTGCAACAATGAGATGTACAAGATGCTATGTTGAAAAATGAACTTTATAATTTAGTTGGGGGGGGTGGTGTTGGGTGGGGGTATGTAGCTGAGGAGGTGGGAGGGAAGGGATGGTAGAAGAAAAACAAAGGAGGAGGCAATAATGCTGGATAAGAAATGTACTTATTACCTTTCTCATGTAACTGTAACCCCTCTATACAGTATGTTCACAATAAAAGACTTAATTTAAAAAATCAAGGTAAACTTTTGGATCTTTCAAGCCAACTTTGGGACCTCTATAATGGAATGTGTGAACTGTTACTTTCAATGCAAAAACAGGCATTGTTTTAAATACTTGTTCAAGTAAAACATCATTTAAAAAGCCAAATAGCAGAGTAGAGAGAAAACGAATTTTTAAAGTGAAGGATTACATTATAGAAAATTTTGAGCCATAAGAGAAAAATTAGGCATAGGAAAAAAAATACTCATGCTAGTAATATGCATTATTAAATAGTATTTTGTTTTCTCTCTCTTTTTCCTTTAATGTGAGAAAAATGATACAGCTTTCAGTACTAGATGTGAACAAAGAGTATTTATAAGAAGCTGGTTTTCAAATGATCTCTCCAGACAGATTTCATCCATTTTTCCTTTCCTCCCACCAGAACACTGAGCCGCAAACAATGTAGTCCCAAGAAACATTTGACCGAGATGATGAAATGACTAGAAAGAAATTGTTGCTTGGGCAAGTAAAGGCACTTCACTATTTCTGTCGGGAAAATCAGTCATCAACTCAGAATTACATTCATGCTACCGAAAATTACTCACAGTCACACTTTGGTTTATACATCCACTATTGTTTGACACTAATGAGCTAATGACGTCTCCCTGGTACATGTCAAATGTACCTAACCTGGAATGCAACTCTGGAAAACTGGATTTTGTAAGCTCATGCTTTGAAGCCAGTGAGAATCTGCTACCATCTTCACTGGGTCTCTCATGCAAGGCTGAAGACTATAGCTTTATAACTATGAGAGTTCTCAATTTCAAACTGTAGGCAAGAGAATTAACTTTGCAAATAACTGAGATATATTCTCTTATTAAACGAAATTCTTCTGGGGATTAAATATCATGACAGATAGATGGTAAGTATCATTTGGGCCTTTATTATTACCTTCTATCATTTTTTAATTTAATTGTCAAGGTGATGTACAGAGGGGTTACAGTTACATACATGTTCAACAAGAAATGTAATCATTACCTTTATTATCATTATAATGTTAAAATTTGTAAGCTTAAAAGTTGTTGTGAATTTAATATTTAGTTTATGCGCATTCACATGCACGTGTGTGTGTGTGTGTGTGTGTGTGTGTGTGTGTGTGCGCTGCAATGTTTGAAGGAGTTGATTGTGCCAAAGTATGGATTATACAAAGTAGACATGAGAACCTATTAGATGATTTAAAGAATAGTGATTACTTCTTTCATGATAGAATTTCAACTATCACAGATTTTCTTTTTTTTTTATTGTGAACATACTGTACAGAGGGGTTACAATTACATGGGCAAGATAATGAGTACATTTCTTATCAAGCATTTCAGTCTCCTCCTTTGTTTATCCTTCACATCCCTTCCCAGCCTCCCCCCGACCCCCTCCAACCCTCCCCCTCCCCCCACCAAAGTTGTAAAGTTCGTTTTCGACATGACAACTTGTACTTCTCATTAATAGCTGTTTACTACTGGCATTTTGGACTGAGGAACTATTTGGTATATTGTAGAATGTGTAGTAGCATTCTTAGCATCTCTATTAAATAAATACCAGTAGTGACCTTCTCTCCCCAAGTCATGATGACAGAAAATAATTGTTCATTAACAAGTTGACAATGAACAGGCTTCCACTGAGAACAACTGTACCATGGGAATAAACCACTGAGAGCTAAATAGCAACAAAAGTGGTGCGAAATGGAGGAAGGCTAGCATATGCAGAAGGCAGCGTGGACAGTGTTATGTAACAGATTGAATATGGATGGAGGAGAAAGTAAAAAGGATAAAGGAGGCTAGATTAATTTTCTAACGGCCTCGACAAAGAAATACAGGAATTTTCACCTGCTGAGACTAAAAATCAGAAGGCGAAGTTGGTAGTGGTAGAGCTATGTGTATATGAACATATAGAATGATGTTTATTGAAATGAATTCCAAGAAATGGAAACAAGAGGTTTTTTATTATTTGGGGTTTTCTGTTTTTCTTCCTTTTCGTTGTTTTTGATTTCTCTACCTTTTGTCTTGTAAGTTTAGAAACGTACTCATTATCTGACTTATGTAACTGAACTCCTCTAGATGTCATCTTTACAATAACAGTTAAAAAAACAGAAATAGAGGGTATGCGATATCTATCAGAAATGCTGTTTGAAGATGTTGAACAGACCATTGTATGCTAATGAAGCCTAATGAATGCTGAATATGTTGTCAGACATTAGAATATATAATACATAGAACAGGGAGGTCTTTAAAGCATTTATTCTGCTCTTCTTGCTTCATTGCTTTGAAAAGTAAGGATTAGAATAACTGTGATTGTATTTTCATAAAACACAGTGTTGTCGCCATACAATTTTAGGGTAGGAAAACATGTGTTTGGTTATTAAATCCTGAACGTATCAAAAGTATTTCAATTGTCAATTGTAAAAGTATTTCTACCATGGTAGAAATTAAGTCATTCAGTTAATTATTTTTTTACATTCTTTAGTCATACTTCTGTAGCTGTATATTCATAGATTTCTAATTACACATATATTATGAGCTATATTCCATAATAGTAAAACTACATATAAATGTAACATATAGGAACACTTACAGGGTGAATATGTAGTGAATGAGATAAAATCTTCCTTATAGTCATTTTCTTGCTCATTATTACTATAAGCTTCTTGGATCTGTGAAAAATGAATATAACTTTCATTAGTGTGCATTAAAGTTCCTAAATCTTAATTTGATACCTGGAGAGATTAAAAACATAGTTTTAAAGTTTTATCAAATGTTTTACCTCTATTTTATGACAGATGTTGATTAGTAATTTTTATGTTGTCTACAAGTCATTAATGGTACACAGTGAAATGACTACAAGTGAGAAATGGAACTACTATAATAAAAAGTAAGTCTATTTAAAAATGAAAGAAAATCATCATGAAATTGAGGTGCAGTAAACAACTTTGAAATAAAATGGAATTCTACTGTTCCTTGCAGAAATTATGATTTTTAGCTCCTTTTAACAATTCTGTAGCTTTTACTAATTCAAAAAGTATTCTTAATTATATCAAGAATTTTAATACAGTGAAAGACAATGAAATTATAAGGTTGTTTTCTGTTTTTGAGAGAGAGAAAGAAAGAAACCAACTTTAACTAATTTATGTGCTTTTTGAAATCAGTTCTATTTTATGAATGCATTTATACATTCAGATCTCATCCTCTTGAGTAGCCAGGAATACAGAGGTGAGTCATTGCCACACAGCTACAAAAGCATTTTTATATGATATGCCTAGGATATCACTAATACATCACACTGCAATACCCTAAGTATTTTATTTCTTATTCCAATTTTACATTTAAGTTCTGGAATTTACTTCCATTCTGGATATTGCTATCATAGAAGAACAATATGTTGGAAATGATCTCTACAACCTGGGAGGGGAATGGGGGAAGGGAAAGGAGGAAGAAAATGAGGGAGGAGGTAACAAGTTTGACATGTATTGGCATGTATTATGGATATGTATATGCATATGTTTTCATTTCCTATTCTTCTGACATGAACAATAACACACCGGTTTGTGATTCAAAATTAAAGTTAGTAAGTGTTTGTACAGTCAATACAAAATACCACTGCATCAAAATACCTTAATCATTATTTTGTATTAAATATTCAATCAAATCAAATACCCAACTATGTGTCCAGTTGGAGGAAACCTAAATAGACGCCAATGAATTGAGTATGTTTCCAATCCCACAGACCAAAGTTAGTGAAGAGAGTCAGGTATATACATTTCTGTTGAATATGTCAAGAGCCTATTGCTTCCTTACTTTTTCTTCTGAGGCTTTCATTATTTCAGTGAGGGTCAAAGAGAAACACATGGGAAACAAACAGGCCGAACAACCAAAGGATAGCTTTGTCATCCTCACTGGGTTGGGCTGTTTGATTGATCTAAAATCAGAGGGGCAAGTGGTTCTTGAAATCTATGTCAGAAGCAATCATAAAATACCACTTACAGACCTAGCAATTTCCTACAAAAATTATACCCTCCTGTTGTTAGATAATAAATGTTATTTGACAAATGAAACCAAAGACAAACCTTTCCAGTTGATATCAGTATCAGCAAATATGTGTTATTTGACAAATTTAACAGAAACATCCCTAGATGTCTATCCTCATCTATTCCCAGTAGGGGGTTTATGTGGTTGAGATAATCCCAGACATCCAATGTAGACTTAGAAGAGTTGGTTCTTATTGATTAACATACTGAAAACATGAAAGATTGATCAGTAGAAAAGGTAGGCTGTGCCTTCAATGCAGACAGAGTAGGAGAGTAGTATTTTTAACCTCAAAACTTCAATTTGAAAGCAGGTTGAATTTAAAAGTTATTCCTGTGGGGAAAAATTGCAATAGGTAAAAGTATACAAAATCACTTTCATTTTTTTTGTACCAGTATCAGGCCTTGAACTCAGCTGTCCTTTAGGTTTTGTTTCCTCAAGGCTAGCACTCTACCACTTATACCATAACACCATTTCCAGCTCTTTGCTCATTAATTGGAGATAAGAGTATGAAAGATTTTACTGCCTAGACTGGCTTTGAATCATGATCCTCAGATCTCATCCTCTTTGGCAGCTAGGAATATAGAGGTGAGATATTGCCACACAGCTACAAAAGCACTTTCATATGCTATGTCTAGGATATCACTAATACATCACACTGCAATACCCTAAGTATTTCATTTCCTATTACAATTTTACATCTAAGTTCTGGAGTTTACTTCCATTCTGGATATTGCTATCATAGAAGAACAATATGTTAGAAATGATCCGTACGACTTGGGAAGGGAATTGGGGGAGGGAAAGGAGGAGAAAAATTGAGGGAAGGGGTAACAAGTTTGACAAGAAATGTGCTCACTACTTTACTAATTTAACTGTAACCCCTCTGTACATCACCTGGACAACAAAATAATTATATTTAAATAAAGAAAAGTGTCTCATTAAAAAAGAAAGAAAAAAGCCCCTGAGCAATACACAATTTTAATGAATGATTTTCTTATTAAAAGTCACCATTTTCACCAATCTCACTAGTCAGACTCCATTCAGATCGGTTATCAGATAACTGATGTTACTCCATTGACCTCTACTGAGGACATTGGAATACATACCTATTTAATGAACATAACTGCAGACCAAGCCATGCATATAAGGCACCAAAATGAATTAAACGTTATGGTAGAATTATTTGACAAGTGGACAATAGGACACACTTGTACAAAGCAAAATTGCAGTGCATTTAAGGTAACAAATAAAAGGGAAAGCTTTTCTAGCAGAAGAAACAACATTGTTATTAAAGAAATGTGTTTCCACACTTGAATATAAAATAAAAGTAGAAGAGAATCAATAAGAACAATAAGTCCACTTTGGAGGGAAAAAACCATCATATTGTGAAATCTGAAAGTTTTAAACTTGTAATGATGAAATAAACTTCCTTTTGTGGGGTCCATAGGTGAGCTGCCCTGGGTACTGCTATTTATATTTTATAAATATTGTACAGTGAACCTCATAGTATGTCACTTGGCCTCTAGTAGCAGATTACTCTTTTAAAATTTCAGATGATCTGCCAATTGGATTTTAGGCACTGGTGAAAATAATTCCTAATCTCCATGGTTGTAGCCTAAATGAAACCAGGACTGATCCAGTAGAAATATCTATTATCTAATATCTATTTTATTATTTATTTATGTATTTATTGCCGGTCAAGGGGCCTGAACTCTAGGCCTGGGCGCTGTCCTTCAGCTCTTCAGCTCAAGGCTAGCGCTCTACCACTTGAGCCACAGTGCCACTTCCAGTTTTTTCTGCCTGTGTGGTGCTGAGGAATCGAACCCAGGGCCTCATGCATGCAAGGCAAGCACTCTACCACTGAGCCACCTTCCCAGACCCTATAATATCTATTTTAACCTGGAGGCAACACCATGAATGTGGATACTTGTTGGAAGCTTAAATAAGTTTGTCTGGTGTTTTCACCCTTCAGCTTGAGTATCGTATGCTTTTGAGAAGCATTCCTCTGGTTTAAATAGTCATTATTTCCAAAAGATAAAGGCATGAAGTTGATGCAAAGGATGGCTTCCCAACAGAAGATGTATTACATTTAAAACTTTAAGTAAAAACAAAATTCATATGAAAATAGATGGAAGATTTAATATTACTCATTTTGCCTGAAACTGAGTGAAGCTCTGTAGAAAGCAGCAAAACTTATCACCTCCAAAGTTAACACTGGGGAAAAAATGTCATCTGGTTTTCTAATGTTGCCATTCACATTTAGTCCAGTTACTCAAACATTTTATTACTTTTTATGGATCATATAATTAAAACAGCAAGATAAAGATCAACTTATCTCATCTGTGATTTTCATTTATTAACATCCATGCTAAGTAATGAATAACAATTAAACAGTACATTCTGTGTTGGTGATATTTTGAAGTTTTATTAAAATTTATGCCTTGCTAGTGTATTAAATTTAACAAAATAAAGCCATATCAACTCAACTTAGGCAACATTCACTTTCTAAGGAATTATATTAATGGCAAAAAGGTTACTTGTATTTTCTTATTTTAGATTGCTTATTTAGAACCTACTAAATATCAGAAACCAGATTAGGTAATGGAACAAGAAAGAACAAGAAGGAATAAGTTGAGCCAGGCATGGTGACACATACATGTAATCCCAGATATTTGGGAAGATGGTGGTATGAGGCCGTCCTAAGCAACAAGCTAATGGTACATGTTTATAATCCCAACTACTTAGGAGTTGGAGGCAGGAAGATTGTGGTAAGAAGCCAGTCCAGAGAAATCTTGCAAACAAATGAAAGCAAAACAAACAAACAAAAAAAAGTTCTGGAAGTATGGCTCAGCTGATACAATCATTGTCTATGAGGTGCAACTCCCAGAATTCAAACTCCAGTTATCACCACCACCACCAACCAAAATCCCTCCCCTCAAAAAACAAAAAACAAAAGAAGACCCAATAAATTAAACTTTTCTGAGAAAACTCAGATACATTTTTATCATGCTTATGATAGATGTAATAATTTTATCAAATACAACTTACTATATAATACACACTGTTCTACACTTATATAAACATTTAGTTCTCAAAACAACTTTAGGTTTTGTATTATTATCGTCATTAAAATAGTAGAGAAACTGACATTATAGGATCATTTGTCTCTTCTTTTTCTTTGTGGTAGTACTGGGATTTGAACTCAGATTTTCATGCTCTCTAGGCAAGTGCTTTCTTTCTTGAGCCATGCCTCTCATTCCACAGCTAGTTTTTATATTGGAGACGCCAAACAATAAGGAAAACAAGTAAAGAAGTATGTAAAGTAAGAGCATGCCAAGTCACCTAAGAATACTACAAAATAGGTTGTAAATATAGGAGATATTGTTCACAAATGTTTTCAAGAAACTCACAAACTTCAGAGTGGTGGCACTTGAGAGACCACAGAAAGATGAGAAACCATTCAAAAGCAGAAACTGAAGCACCCTACGTAATAAATAACATAATGAAACAACATAAATGTCATAATAAAAATAATTACAGTGATGTAGAGATGTAGTGATGTAAGTGGAATTGGGAGACAATAAGTTATCTAGCTTGCCACGAGGGCAGGGGCAACAGGTATTTGTGTATGTGACACAGGAAAACCCCAGTTGTACAATCCACCTGTCTACCTGGCATTTCCTTTTGTTCAGGTCAGGAGGCAGCAGAGTCAGGCTGTCTATAGTGCACATGAAGTAAACACTATATTGGCTCTACAGTTTCAGAGGAAATAGAAAGTCCCCTCTCAACTCTCAAAGAAGAAATGGACAAAAGCAATGAGAGCAAAAGTGACTACACCCTGCTCATTTCCCAACACTGTCTCTGCTTGCCAATGAAAGGAAGGAAGGAAGGGACGAAGGAAGGAAGGAAAGAAGAAAAGATGGATAGAAAGAAAAAGAAAAATGGATAAATAGATGGATGGATAGATATTTGAAAACGTACAAGATAACTATGATTTTACAGTTGGTTTGGATACAAAGACAGTGAAAGTCTCTCACAAATGTTTATTGTGTTCTGAGGTAAAATTGGGTAAATGGAGATATGTCATGGTTACTTTAGATGCAGTCTTTAAAAAGAAGCTAAAATATTATGAATGTGAACAGTAGTATTGTTTGATAACTTAATGGGCTATGTCTCTTTGGTAACACAGAACTAAAACATGCCTGGCTTTTCTACCTTAAACAAATCATTCAATTATGTTTTACTCTGCTTACATCTTTCTTATTATTTTGTGGATAGAATAAAAATTTAAAAAATAAAATTCTGTCCATTCTAAGTATATTTGTCTAAAGGTTGCAACAAGAGCATCAAAATTAAATTTTTGGTGTGGTTCCTAATTTTCTTACAGAAAAATAGAAGCAGATAGTCTTTTTTTCTTTTAATCATTTACTTGTGGTCATTCAGATGAAGTAATTATGCTGTAATAAGAGTATAATACAGAACACCTTTTGTAGACAAATATCGTATGTAGCTTACAACTCTAACCCCTCTGTCTTACTGGCAAAGAGAGATCCAAATTCCACAATTTGAGAAGATCTTAATTTCAGTTCTGTGTTTAAAAAGCAATGAAATGAATGGTTTTCAAAGTGATTTCATGTATCCTTCCTGAAAGACAAGCTGGAGTATACTACGCAGAAAGATAGTAAGAGAAAGTGATATCCACTGTTGTCCATTTGTGCCAGATCACAAAACATAAAGCAGACAATCACATTCAGGACAGCCCAGTGCTTTGGACTTCACATGCAGTGGATCAAGCAGATCCAGTGCTCTTTTTAATAGCACCTGATGCTTTCTTCCCCTGTCAAGCCTCTCTGTGGTAGACAGATGATTCTAATTTTGATACAATAAAAGCTAATGGACAATGGAAAGTGAAACTCTCCAGTGAAGAAATTATGTTTGACTGGCTCACACTCCTACTCTACAAATAATAATTTAAAAACTGATGTAGCTGGTAAAATTAATTTGAAAATTCATTTCTCTGACTAATAATGATAGACTGAAGAATATGAATAAGTGAGAAAAACATGGAGTTAATTCAAGAAAATCTACAATTCAGTGATGTAGTTCAAAGTGAAGGATAATTGCTATGACCTTAGAGACATTAAAAGATAATTCTGAATACTATTGATAATATTAGAAAACCTTTATTTTCCTATTTATTTAATAACAACTGAATGTTCTAGAAATTACTCAGAAGAAACATTCTCATTACATAGGCTTACCTTATTTATTGTAGTTGGAATAAAAAGTAAAAATCTGCATATTCTAAGTATATTGGTCTGTTTCAACAAGTAGATCAAAATTAATTTTAAATTGTGGTTCCTAATTCCTTTGTTTTCCTTGCCCTCATTACCACAGATACTTTACTTCTTATTTTCTAAATCTTTGGCCATTCATTTGAAAGCTACTCCAGGCTTTTATCACAGATTTGTCTTAGAACACACAACCTTACCACCACCATGTGAGAGTTTCTATAACAATTCTTAGCTCTTACAACCCTAAGTCTGCTTATGGGTCACTTAGTAGAACCATTTTCCGATCTGAGCTTGTTTCTTCTAATTGTCCCTATTGATCAAATAAAAGAAATCCAGATATACATTTCTCCTTTATCAAACACATAGCACTTTGTGATCCAGTTGTTAGGCATTCCAAAATACTTTCACATTAAAAAAAATACTGTTTAGGAGGTGCTTAGTGGAAAGGGGGAGATGGAAAGGTGATGATACTCAGAGGTGATAAGGACACTTGTAATATTTGAATATATGAAGATAGCATAATGAAAATTCTCACAAACACTCTTTGGAAAGTGGAGAAGAGGGATGGGAAGAATGGAAATATTGTGGTGGAGGCGAAATTGTTCAAATTACACTGTGTGCATTCATGGAAATATCACCATGAAACACCTCACACTACAAATGGATGCTACTTCAAAAATAAAATAATAATAAAAAAGGAACACACACAAACGAAAGGTGAGTACAGTAAGTTAATAAATATTTATTGCTATCCAATAATGAGAACCAAATGTAATGAATCAGGTGACTGCTGTATGACAATGTTGTCAATCATAGATGCATTAGCTAAAAAGAATTACAGCAGGTGTGAGAAATTAAATAGACCTCCTATTATAGAAAAATTACATATTATAGAAAGATCAGAAAAATGAATTTAAAATTTTGACACTCTACCACAGCAATCTAGTTATTTGTGAACAGGTAAGGAAATCCATTTTACATCTAACATCTATGTCTCGTGTTTTAAAACCCATGAAACAAAGCACTTAAGGTTTCCAATCACTTAAATTTTCCATGCTGGTAAGAAAATTGGGGCTATTGTGTCTCAGGAGGCTGAAACCAAAGATCATTTCAAGATAGGAAACAGTATCAGAGGAGTGGGAGTTTCTCTGCCCTGACTCTATTAAGTCCATGGGCAAAGCTTATATATTACCTATTCCCAGGACCTACCCAATTAAATTAGATTCATTAGAGTGGGACTCAGCTCCTGGTACTTATTAATGGTTCTGCTGGCCATTTTCCAGGGCATTCAGGAGAATGAGGGGAGTGATTACAAGATTTGGAGTCAGATGACTTCAAAGTGACTCTAAACTATTGATATAAACAAGTCACCTAATTTTTCTCAGAACTGATTTTCATCTGTAAACCCTGCCTCCTTCTTGGGCTTCTTTCAAGGATTAGGCAAGGCATTTCTCAGCATGGCTTAGGTTCTGCAACTGTGATGGATGGGGAGGTGTCACTTCACATGCAGACGCAGTGTGAGGGCATGTGTAAGTCTCTGAAGTTGCACAGTAGTTCTTACACTGACAATGGCTGGTTACACAGCAGTGTGTGGAAAAGACAACACATACATGCAACCATGGCTGATTCAGGTTAAGCTCTGCAGAGTATATTTCTGCCATTTGTCAGGATGTGATGGCAAATGAAACAATTTGAAGCCTGTTTGGGTATCTTGGAAATGAGACCACAGGACACTCACATGCAGATTTCACTATGCCATGACTTCAGATTTTTCTTATAGACGTTGTGTGCTTTCTTGAAGAACTACAGCAGTGTAGTTAAGAGCATGAACTCTGGAGCTCCCATCTTCAAGTTTCAATCCTGACTCCAGCATCTATGGGATCTGTGACACTGCCAAACAAACACTTAGCTTTTCTACTCACCAGTTTGCTCATCTGTAAAATGGGAGCATGAATAGTACCCACTTCAAAAGAAAACCTGATGAGTAAATACACTAATAATAGGGACTCTATACATATGTTAGGGAATCTAAAAATGCATATATGTTTATGAATTTAGACTATCTTTGGCACATTGTAAAATTCTTAATATATGTCTTCTCTCGTGATAATTAATAGTGATTGTAATACTGAACTATTATACTAATCTTTCAACTGAGCATCTGTATTTTCTATCTGTGGAAAAACCAAAAATAGTCCTATCCATTCTTCTTGGCTGTCCCTCATATCATTTTCATAAATCAGGTTCATAAATGTATTGCCATTTTGAAGCTCCTTGTCATAGCTTTTTTGAGCCTTCATAAAAATATTTTATGACATTTTGCATATAGAGTTGTTTAATTTTCTCCAGGATAGTGTTAAGTATTACCTTGTAACGTTTGATATTATTCCTTTGGCATCTATAACCAAAACTGGAGACTTAGAAAAAAAAACCCACACCGTATTTCACAGAGATTGTAAAATTCAAGAAATTACTAGTCATTTCTTCCCAGTAGATATTAGGTAGCATTGCGTCGCATGATAGCATTAGGGACCAACTTGGATTTTCTACTTAGCATTCAGCAGAAGGTGTTTACAACTAAAACAGTGGAGGTACTTGTCATAAGGGTTCATTTAAACGTATCTCATCTCTGACAAAAGGCACATACTAACCTTTTATTACTTTTTGTGCTTGCAGGGCTTTAATTTTTCTCGAGCCAAACAAGGTCTTTTCTCATCATTTTTACTTGACCCCTACCATGCCAAAAGGTATTTGTGAGTAAAAGCTCCCATATTTCCTGAAATCAATGCTATTATGAGCTACTGAAAATACCTCACGGCAAAGCAGGCAACTTATTAACTGTGACTTTATGAGGCTTCACGAATTCCATCTAGTGGAAGGCAAATAAAATCCTTACATCTGGCCCTGCTTTTGTCTTAATACTTTACAGCTGCCATCCAAAAAATTACCTTTCCTGAAGCTTTTAGCAATGGCTGGTCAATGAAAGAGAAAACCTATTTTTCCATGGACTTGGATGCCCAAGTGTTAGAAGCTTCCATGGCATTCTTTCTCTGTTCTGTGTCACTTGTCACTTGTGGAAACCAGTACTATGAACTATCTTTTGAGCTGGCTGAACTAAAATCACCTGGAGCAAAGATTAGCCTCCCCTACAGAGGTCTGCCCAAATTGCAGGTTTGTGAACAAAATCCATCACTTTGTTGTTTCAGTCCCCTGAGTTTTATGATGGCTTTTTACACAACAGTGTGTGGAGAGCACCGCACATACATGCGACCATGATTGATCTGAGCTAAGCACTAGAGAGTGCATTACTTCCATTTGTCAGGATGAGAGGGAAGATGAAGCAACCTGAAGCTGACTTGTGGTCTTGAAAATGAGACTCCAGTGCCACCTCATAGGTACCAACAGCTTCAGTGTGTCCCATTTTACTAGGACTCCACCTTTGCATGGCCATGCCATATTAAGCCTGAGATAGGATCAATCCTGGGTATTATCTGGGCCTTTCTTTGCATTTGACATTCAAGTCTGTGCAGTGAGACACTGATGTTGAGGACTACTGTGCACCGAAGTTGATGATGTCTAACTTCAATCAGCCCATTTAATTAAGCCTTTCTCCGTGTGGATGGGGTGTGTACGTACATGGGCATGTGAGTGTTTGTGTTAATATTGTCTATCACATAGGGTATGGTAGCAACAATAAGGTTTCACAATCATAACAAGTTGCTATCGTTTGAGTGTGTCCTCTGTGGTCAACTGTGCTCTGTACCTTTCACACATTTTTTTTCATACTCAAAATGAACCAGTTTCTGTGCTCTACTAAGACTACTTCTTTTTTGTTTCGTCCAGAGCAACAAATACATTGCAAAGAGATTAAGTAACCTGCTCACTGTCGTGCATTAATGATTCAAGAGTGATTTGTAGATGAGGCCTTCTGCTACCGGACTCAGGTGTCTTAACCTCTCTGTAGTGTGTGAAATGTGCAAAAGACACAAAGTGCTCAAAATAGGTAAGTGAACAAGACATGAGATCAGGATTGCACCTACAGCAGGAGCTGAAGTGTGACAGAAAATGAAATGAGAGCCCTCTGGAAAGCCTCGGTGCTGTCACTCTGTCCATCATGTGGTGTGAAGTCAACAGAATGAGAAGAGTTGGGAGACAGGCCGTCTCTCCACTCGGCAGTCACTGCGCTCTGCAGAGATGATTGGAGAAAAGAAATAAAGCAAAGGTTGCTGTCTTCATTTGAGTGTTCCCTGGGGATCATTCAAGCAACATGTAGAAACTTCTAGATTTTGTTGCCAGAGCTTCTGGCTGCGTCCAGATTGTGGTAAACTGTCACTTAATCTCATTTCCAATTGAATGCTGCCCCATTTTGATTCGTACTCGGTTCTCTTTCACCTTTACAGGTCCTGTCTTTGATCTACTCTGGCTACACTCTTCTGTTGAGGACGGTTATTTTTAAAACAAAAGCAACAACTCCTGAAGTCGTCCAGTGGCACTAGAGTCAGACGATGATCCTCTGAGGTTGACTGTCTGTCATCCTGATCCTGTCTGATCTTTGATTCTTGCTTCTTGCTATGGTTTCTAGAAACTACTTCTCCCATCTTACACCACCTCCGTATTAACTGGGTGCTTTGAGAGAAGTGACAAACAACAAACAAACAAACAAAAACCCACCTCTAAATACACCAGGTTCACCTTGGATTATCTTCAAAGACTTTTCAGCACACATTATCTTAAGCTTGTATAAATTTTACTTTGCCCATGCCTGGGAAAGGGATATGTTGCTCTTAATCAAAGAGACTTCAGTGTTGATCCTTAATATTCTAGAAATCAGCCACATGGGCTTTGTTTTTGCTGCATGCTTTTTTTTTTTTCTTTGTCAGTCATGGGGCTTGAACCCTGGGCTTGGGCGCTGTCCTTGCTCTCTTCAGCTCAAGGCGAGTGCTCTACTGCTTAAGCCACAGCGCCACTTCCGGTTTTCTAGTGGTTTACTGGAGATAAGAGTCTCACGGACTTTCCTGCTCAGGCTGGCTTTGAACCGCAGTCCTCAGATCTCAGCCTCCTGAGTAGCTAAGATTACAGGCATGAGCCACCAGTGTCTGGTCGTGCCTTTATTTGTTTGTTTGTTTGTTAATTAATTAATTAATTAATTTTTAATAGTTTTTCATGAGTTTTGCAATAGATCCCACAGTTCTGGTCCTTGTCTTTTCTGTTACAGCACAGATTGTAATTGTTCACCTTGACAGCGGAGAATTTGAAGGGTTTAGTTTGACACTAAGCAAAACGTCTAGCTGCCTTTGCCCTCAAAAGCAAATACATTGCAGGTGGCTGTTAGGCAGCACCTCTGGTGGGTTTGCTCTATGGTTTATGGGATCCTACAACACAATCCATTTTTACAAGGCCTAAAACACACACAGACGCGGTGCTGATTGTGTGTAACAATGTCTTTCCTTGGTAAAACCCTCAAATTCTCACCCATCAAATCTAGTTGTTTTTTCTTCCTAAATAGCTTAGAACTCAACTTTCTTTTCTTGCTAAAATATGGAGAATCTGGAGGCATCCTCATAAGTTACCTCAGTTATCTGTTTCCCTAATCCACACATTATTTTCCAGACTAATGAATATTTATATCATCATTCTATCATTTTACTTAAGACCTATCAATGCATCCTCAACACCTTCAATAAGATAAAACAGAAAACACTCAAATTTTATACATAGGGTGCTTTGGCTTGACTAGAAAAGTCTAGATTCCCAAGTATATATATTTAATTTTTATTTATATATTAATTTATAATTACACTTATTTAATTTATGATTTATATTTACATTTATTTAATTTATACTAAATCTTTTTTTAAATTTTTATTTTTTTTTATTGTGAAAATACTATACAGAGGGGTTACAATTACATGGGCAAGGTAATGAGTACATTTCTTATCAAGCATTGTAGCCTCCTCCTTTGTTTCCCCTTCCCATCCCTTCCCATCCCCACCCAATCCTCCCCGCTCCCTCTCCCCCCCCACACACCAAAGTTGTAAAGTTCATTTTCGACATAACGACTTGTACTTCTCATTGTTGCAATGGGTCCACCTGTATCCCTATTTACTTACATTTATATATTGTTTAATTTATATTAATTTAATATATATTTATTTAAAAATGTTTAATTTATATTTACATTGTGATTCCCAAAGGTATTTATTTCATCTTTTTTACTTTCAAAATATAAATGTTTTAGATAGCACTTGACTGTCACTCAGTTTCTGGGATATTTCATTGTTTGGCCTCTAGAGGCTTATTTTTATTGTATTTCTGACCCTTATCATATATGAATAAGCGAAAATACTAATGTTTCTTTTGTTTTGGGGGACTTCACAAATTCTGTTCCATTTATGTAGATGGCTTTTACTGCCCTTTGTCCCACTGGCTCCTACTTATTCTTCAGGCAAACCAGGAGACTTCAAAATCCTTTTTCTTCTTTTGGCAAGGCTGAAGAGCTCTAAAGAAGCATTTGTATAAGATTTTGTTCTCTTCTGAAATTTTAATGCAAGTATTCAAGGTATCTTGCATTAACTTTATTAACTTAAAAGACTTAGCCAGGTGCAGTGGCTCACACCTGTAAACCTAGCTACTCAGGAGGCTGAGATCTGAGGATCGAGGTTCAAAGCCAGCCTGGGCAGGAAAGTCCATGAGACTCTTATCTCCAATAAACCACTAGAAAACTGGAAGTGGCACTGTGGCTCAAGGGGTAGAGTGCTCGTTTTGAGCTGAAGAGCTGAGGGATAGCGCCCAAGCCCAGAGTTCAAGCCCCACAACCGACAACAACAACAAAAAAGACTTTATCCTGGCAGTTCTTGCCTATGAATATCCCATGTAGGAAGCAGAGAAATCCAAGGTATTTTCATTCATATAGTTATTCTGAGTCAGCAAATGCAGTAAGGATATTGTGGGAAACAGTCCTGTTCTATTTGCCAGTGGTAGACACAGTTAATCTATTTTGAGCCTCATTTTGGTTATGGAGAACTTTTAGTGGTGATTCAGATAAATTCTTGGAAGGTTGTGGTTTAAAACAAAATTGTATGAACTTCATGAAATATGTGGTTTAGTAAAACATCAAGAGCCAACACATATTGTAGAAAGAGATTTTTGCCATCAGATAAATATATATATATATCAAAATAGGAAGTTCTGCTTCTATATCTCAAGAGAATCTTCTCTGAAATAGATCATGTTGCTGAGAAAACTAGGACTAGAAAAAATGATCACAAACTGATAAAGATCTCAACACTCTCAGAAGCCCTATGGGCAATAGGTGTTGCTGAAACACAATAGCACAAAACAAGGCTTCTTATGCTATCAATTCTGTTTAGATGGTTCTGGTGATCTCAGCAAAATAAAGCCAGAAAAAGAAATAAACTATTTGTATTCATAACAATCTTAACAGTTAGTGTTGACTATAAAATTGATGTGATAAATATTCACCAGTCATTGATAAAATATTAGAAAGTGAAAAAATTAAATGTATCATACAAGCAAAACCTTGAGTATTTAGGAAGAAATGAAACAAACCATGTACAGAACAAGTGGTTAATTCACAACTCTTTATTGAAAGATACCATAAAATATCTAAAGATGTTTGAAAGGTGTTTTAAAAGAGTGTGTGTGTCTGGGTGCACATGCATGTTTGTGTGTGTGTGTGTGTGTGTGTGTGTCTGTGCGCTCACACGAGTATATGCATTCATCAGTCCTGTGTGCAGTACATGGGCGCTGTCCCTGAGCTTTTGTGCTCAAGGCTAGCATTCTGCCACTTGCAACACAACTCCACTTTCAGCTTCCTAGTAGTTAATTAGAATAAAAGTCTCACAGGATTTCTTGCTTGGGCTGGCTTCAAACCGTAATTCTCAGATCTCAGTCTCCTGAGTAGCTAGGATTACAGGCATGTACCACCTGAAGGCTTAAAAGATGTTTCAAAGACAGTTTAAAGATACTATAAAATATTTAAATAAATAACATCCTTGCTGTGTGCTGGTGATTCACTTCAGTAACCCTAGCTATTCAGGAGGTGGAGATTTGGAGTGCAAGGCTAGGCCAGGTCATAGGTTCATAAGACCTCCATCTCAACCAATAGCTAGGTGTGGCGTGGTACCACACCAATCTTCCTAGAGCTGGGGAGACTCAAATGGGAGGATGACAGTTCCACCCCAGCGGGTGGGCAAATTTCAAGACTCCATGTCAACAGAAAAAGCTGAGCATAGTAGCATACACCTATCTTCCCAGGAATAGTGAGAAGCTTAAAATAGGAGGGATGTGATCTAGGCCATTTTGAGCAAAAAGTAAAACTCTATCTTAACATTAACCAGAGCAAAAAGGGCTAGAGGCATGGCTCAGGTGGTAGAGCATGTGCTTGGCAAACATGAAACACTCCTTCAAACCCTATTACTGTCAAAAGAATGAATGACAAAATAAATACTGTAGACATTCATATATATATATATATATATATATATATATATATATATTATTAAGTACACTTACCCATACTTTACTGATGCCTTTTTGAGATTTTAAGCTGCAGTTCCTCTCTCTTAGACTGTTCCACTGCAAGTTAGTACTGTGGTCAGGGATGTCATTTTGTGGTCAGAAGTGTTTGTAGTAGGTTAATTAAATGACTTTCCAATGACCCTCACAGCTGAGTATGCAGGACTCATGCATGTTACCTTATTTGGCAACAGGAACATTATAGATGTGATCAACTTAAGAGCCCTGGGATAGGGAGCTTATTGTGGATTATCTGGACAGTGCTTATGATCTCCAAGCTATTCAAAGACAGAAGCAGAGGCTGGAAAAGCCTACACTTTGGAGATGGAGAACGGAGCTCTGAGCCAAGAAATGGAAGAGTGAGTGCAAGCAGCTTCTAAAAACTGGAAAGGGCAAAGAAACAGATTCTCTTTTCAAGCCTCTAGAAGATAAAAATAAAATAAAATAAAACACTAAGCACTGCTCACATCTTTTTTTTTTTTTTTTTGCTGGTCCTGGGTCTTGAACTCAGCCTGGGCACTGTCCCTAGGCTTCTTCTACTCAAAACTAATGCTCTATCACTTGAGCCACAGCACCACTTCTGGCTTTTTCTGTTTATGTCATACTGAGGGATTGAACCCAGCGCTTCATACATGCTAGGCAGGCACTCTACCATTAAGGCACATTCCCAACCCTGTTCACATCTTTTTAAATGTAACTTTATGGAAGCATAATTGATCCCTAAAAATTAAGGCTCATTTAACACATATACGTATTCTGATGAGTTTGAACATATGTACTCAACCAGAAACCATCAGAACAGCCATATTACTAAACATATCCACTACCTTCAAAAATATTCTTGTGGGATGTCTTTCTTCACGTAAATTAAAGAACACAACACCACATTGTTGACTATAGATATTATGTTGTAAAGCAGGTTTCATCTTGGCATTTCTCAAGAGAAGAAATACCAATAGATGACAAGTATTTTAAAGGGTCTCATCTCCACCAATCATCAGGGGAATGTAGATCAACATCACAACAGCTATCGTTATTGGATATTTTTAAAGGTGTGCATGAGTCAAAATGAAGGACACTGGATCTTTGTGTACAATTGGGAAGGTAGAATGGTACAGACAAAATGGAAAACAGTATAGAGGTTCCCCCCCCAAAAAAAATTAAACAGAAAAAATCATTAGATGGCTCAGAAATATTAGTGCTGAATATAGATCCAAAGAAATTTCAGTAACTATCTAGAAGAGATATCTAAACTCTCATGTTCTCTATAGCATTTTTCATTATAGACAATATATAGAAAACATACATACAATGGGATCTGAGTCAGTCTTTGAAAAGAGGGAAATGCTTTCTGCAATGCCACTTGTGATGACATGGAAGACTCTAAAGGACATTACGTTAAGTGAAGCAAAGAAGACCGGCCTTCTTTGTGTTGTTGATACTTGATTCCTCAACTGAATCCATAAGGATTATTTTTTAAATTGCAAAATGATTTTGTAAGACCTGTTTCTTCTAGCTCCATTCTCAGTTTGGGAACCAAATGACTTTTAAAACAGCAGAAGAAATGTACTTCTATGAATGAGAAATATACAATTTGCTGGTGAAATCATAAAACAGCAGAGGAACAAAGACGTATAGCTTCTCTGCTGGTGTTTTTCTTCAGCTGCAAAATGAGAGGTTGCATTAACTACTCTCTAAGGTCCCATCAGTTCTGACTTTCTGCTCTCCTGGTTCAACTACCATGACTTTGTATAACACTTTGTAGCTTGAAGCCTTTTACATTTTTAAATGACGTAGCACACTTAAAATAGTAGGTTCTATAAATTAATTAGGAAAACAAATACTTGCCAGCATCAGACACATGGTAAAAATTCTCACAAAGTAGAGCAGGAGGAATATGATACAAGCCTGTCCATAGCAGAGGTTTTACTGGGAGAATCTGAGTTTGGTCAGACATCCTTCATATACTTCTCTTCAATTAGGCCGAGGTGATACACTGAAAGGTACATGTCTCAATAACTTCTCTGTTGTCAACTTTTAATCCAACATGAGCTTTAACATATTAAAGCTTATGGAGACCTTGATCTAAACTTCTTCCAGCCTAATGAGATGAAGGTTATGCTCAAGGTCACAAACACAGGAATTCGTAGAACAGCTAGCTAAAGATGACCTAATATGGTCAGCACTAACTTGTTATTAAGGCAAAGTAAATCAGGAGAAACCAAGCAAAAATAAAAATAATAGGAAACATTTAAACTGCAAGTTATTGGTAGATCTTTAAAAAAAAAAAAAAAAACAGAATGCAGAAGACATCTCACCAAAAGCTTCATTGTGTTGTGCCAGCTTTTTAATTTGCCAGAAAGAAAAGAATAGTCCCTGTAATCAAACATCCTTCCTGAGCTGGGCTACCATAAATTAAGAGTCTCTTTTATCTATTAGAATATCAGTGGCTACCATTTTCTAAGTCAGAGATAATAAAATACCATACCATAAAAATGCACTATCAGCAAGTACTTCTTTATTGGCAAGTAATTATTAATGCTGCAACAACAAATATGCTTGGTCAGCTTTGGCAATGCAGTTTAAAAGCTCAGGCCCTTAAAGTCTCTAAACCCTCATGTTCTAATTTACCACTTGAAATGCCTTGGCTTCATTACCCTCTTTCTATCACTTTCTGGAGTGACAGAATTCTAGAATAAGAAAACTAGAAGGAACTAGACACCAGCAGTTTATGCCTGTAATTCTACCCACTCAGGAGGTTAGACTTAATAATCAATATTCAAAGCCAGCCTGGGCAGGAAAGTACTTGAGACTCTTACCTCCAATTAACCACCAGAAGGTGGAAGTGGAGCTATGGCTTAAGTGGTAGAGTGGGTAGCCTTGAGCAAAAGAAAACTCAGAGACAACATCCAGATCCAGAATCCAAGCCCCATGCCCAGCACAGAAAGAAAGAAAGAAAGAAAGAAAGAAAGAAAGAAAGAAAGAAAGAAAGAAAGAAAGAAAGAAAGAAAGAAAGAAAGAAAGAAAGAAAGAAAGAAAGAAAGAAGGAAAGAAAGAAAGAAAAGAAAAAAAGAAAGAAAGGAAGGAAGAAAGAAAGGAAGGAAGAAAGGAAGGAGAAAGAAAGAAGAAAGAAAGAAAGAAAGAAGGAAAGAAAGAAAGAAAGAAAGAAAGAAAGAAAGAAAGGAAGGAAGAAAGGAAGGAGAAAGAAAGAAGAAAGAAAGAAAAGAGAGAGAAAAGAAGGAAGGAAGAAAAGGAAGGAAGGAAGAAAAGGAAGGAAGGAAGGAAGAAAAGGAAGGAAGGAAGAGAGGGAAAGAAAGAAAATAAAGAAAACTAGAAATGTTTTGTAAGGCAATAACTTAGAGAATAAAATAAATTGTCCAAAAGAAATCACAGTTGCTACTGTTGATGAAAGCCTAACAAAATACTATTAGAAAACTGTATTTCCCCCCCTGGGTGTTTTTAGGGTTCCTGTCTGTTCAATTTAGCACATTAATTCTTTTTTTTTTTTAATTTTCTTTTTTTTTAACTTAATTTTATTTTATTTGTGAACATACTGTACAGAGGGGTTACAATTACATGGGCAGGATAATGCGTACATTTCTTACCAAGCATTGCAGCCTTCTCCTTTGTTTACCCTTCACCTCCCTTCCCAGCCTCCCCCCTCCCCCCAAATCCCAATCCTTCTCCTTCCCCCCCTTCCTCCCCCCGCCCCTCCCCCCCCACCGACGTTGTAAAGCTCGTTTTGGACATGACAACTTGTACTTCTCATTGTTGCAACAGGTCCACCTGTATCCTTAAACAACTGGTTTTTCCCCATCTCCTCCACAAGTTATACTGACATCAAATATAGTGAAAGCAGGGGTTATACTGTGGGGGAGGGACACACAAAGCAACAAAGAGATAATCTTATAAATGCGTTAGAAACACATGCATGAAAGAAAAAAACATTAAAATACATATCTAAGGGTTCATTTTCCTAACATCACATTATCTGACCTTTTCCGCTTGACTCGTACATATACTAGATATTGCAAATAAGGGAAACCATGGGACTTATGTTTCTTTGGGCCTGGCTTACTTCACTTAATATAATTTTTTCCAAGTTTTTCCATTTCCTAACAAATGGGGCAATGTCATTCTTTCTGATGGAGGCATAGAATTCCATTGTGTATATATACCACATTTTCTTGATCCATTCATCTACTGAGGGGCATCTGGGTTGGTTCCATATCTTAGCTATGGTAAATAATGCTGCAATAAACATTGTTGTGCTGGTAGCTTTAGTGTGGTCTTGTTTGTAAACATTTGGGTAAATGCCCAAAAGTGGGATTGCTGGGTCATAGGGGAGTTCTATGTGAAGTCTTTTGAGGAACCTCCATACTGCTTTCCAAAGTGGTTGAACAAGTTTACATTCCCACCAACAATGAAGTAAGGTTCCTTTCTGCCCACATCCCCTCCAGCATCTGTTGTTGTTAGAGTTCTTGATTTTTGCTGTTCTAACTGGGGTGAGGTGATATCTCAATGTTGTTTTTATTTGCATTTCTTTTATGGCTAGGGATGTTGAACATTTCTTCATGTGTCTATTGGCCATCCTTCTTTCTTCTTCAGAGAAGTTTCTCTTTAAGTCTTTTGCCCACTTATTTATTGGTCAGTTGTTTGCACATTAATTCTTTTGAGGGAAAAAACCACATTTCCTTATTCTTTTAAAACCAATACACTACAAACATGTATATTTGCAACTACTTAGTTGGGCAGGTTTC
This sequence comes from Dipodomys spectabilis, assembly GCF_019054845.1. Taxonomy (NCBI): domain Eukaryota; kingdom Metazoa; phylum Chordata; class Mammalia; order Rodentia; family Heteromyidae; genus Dipodomys; species Dipodomys spectabilis. The sequence continues at coordinate 6,305,570 of NW_024870974.1, forward strand.
TCACAGAAATCAGTGGCTAATAGATCTAAAATACTGTGATCTAGAAAGATAAAATAATATTGTAAGGACTATGAGAACTGACTGGACCACCAAGAGCACTCTATATTAGCTGCCTGGGGCCTACACAATCGTTCTTCATAGGGTTTTGAACCCGTATCTCTATACCAATTTGGGTTGCCTGTTGGATGATGGGTGAGACTCCAGGTTTAGTCCTAGAAGTCTTGAAAGCTAGGAGATTGCATGAGTTTTGGAAAACAAGTTGTTTTTCTCTATTAGAGTAGAGTTGTTTTTGCAAAGACAAGAGTTTTCCAGGAAAATCATAAGACTGTATTTTGACATAAAGTCAAAAACATACACTTGTATCTTAAGTAACCTTTGCTTCCATAAACATTTGATACTTAGTAGCTCTCCTTGCATGTGTTTTGGATGTTTTCTTTACTTGAAATTTAAATGTTTCTCCTGAAGTAGATGGGGAAGTGTGATGTGCAGTGAGGCATTCATCCTCAGAAGAGATGTAAAGAAGAAAACAAGAATCTGAGTAACGCTACCAAGCTGTTCTAGTACAGTTTCTATGAATTGCTGCGCCTGTGCATCTGCCTAAATTCCAAGTCTATAAAACATAAAAGACTCATAAGATAGCGCTACACCAATACTGAACTTGAACGTATGCAATCTATAACATTTTTGGTTGAACGAAAAGAAAGGTTACGCCCATATTTTTGGTTGAGAGAATTTACTAAAAATATCTACATTATTTTAAGGCTCTTCCTTTTTCATGTAGAGACAGATACAGATACCAATGTGTCTCTACATCTCTATATATTGAGATAACAGATATCAATGTCAATATATAGAGCCCTTTGCATGTGAGCATCAATATTTACCTCCAAAATTTTTGTGTCGCTTAGGGGCTTTTAAAGTCACTACTATTTGCTGTTTCTTTCCACTATTAAAGTAATTGGGGAATAAACATAGTTTAGTAAAATATAGCTTGTGATTAGAATAATAAAAACGTAAGTTTGATCCCTAGCCATCCAATAGCCGTGTATAATTTTTAACAATCCTCCAATGGCCATTTTCTTGGGATCATTTTTAAAGTCAGAGTAGCAAAACTATCATAATCCTATGGAAAGTATTGTCATAATCCTGAGGAAGACATTGTCAGCTTTTCATTGTCTCTTTAACACTTGTATGATTAGAACTACAGAGGTACTATGTGAGAAACAAGCAAAGCAGAAATGAAAGAAACCAATTTATTCATCCATAAAAATAAAAAGAAATAGTTTAGGACAGCGTGCATAGTCATGATCATTGCTGATAGTGTATGTGTCCTGCAAACCATTCACATTTTAACTTGCAAATCAACACTATTGTAAGACCTGTTGCAATGAAGTCTAGATTAGATTGTTTAGGAGAAGCCAATGAGAAGAGCTCTCACGTTCACAGACTAAAGACGGTACTAAGAGAACGGGCTTGGTGGTCCAGGATTCAACTCTCAGCTATTTGGATTCAGTCCATCAGTAATGGTGATTATATTATTTTAACATTATATTATTTATATAGCATTTCTAGTAATGATTAATACTCCCAGCATAGCACCTCACATTAAGTGTTCAATATATAGAAGCTATTACTAGAAACTGAATTTAGGTAACTTCATCAAACACTTCTGCATGCCGAGCACAGTCACAAAACTTTACATGATTACCCTCCGTACTCTCACCAGAACAATCTGCTTCAATGTCGTAATTATTATGATTTCATGCATGATAAAAGGGAAGCAAAGACAAATTCAATAATTTGTCTTCGGCATTCTTAAATGTTTCCAGATAGATTTCATCCTGTAATCAAGGACTTCATGACTATGATTAGAGGCGTGACATAAAGTGGATAAAGAATGAGGCCAGCATTGGGACATGGGATGTTTGGAATGAGATGTTCTTGTCTGCATGTAAGCCATTTCTGTAGTACTGGAATACTGTTCTCCTAAGAGTAAAAGTTGTGTGGAAAAACACATTTCATCTTTCTTAGGTCACAAAAGTGTAAAAGATAATTCCTTTTCTGGAAAGTTGGCAAATGTCAATCCTTCTTGTGAGGACTACAATGGCAGAAAGTTTTAATAAATGTGAAAATTAAAGTATCTCTGGGAACTTATGGAGGAAAGATGACATCTATAGAGCACTCACAAAACACCATATAAATGTGTTAGAAACAATCGCATGAAAGAAAAAAAAACATTTGAATACATATCTTAGGGTTCATTTCTCTAACATCACTTTATCTGACCTTTTCTGCTTGACTCAGACATATACTAGATATTGCAAATAAGGGAAACCATGGGACCTATATTTCTTTGGGCTTGGCTTACTTCACTTAATAGAATTTTTTCCAAGTCTTTCCATTTCCTAACAAATGGGGCAATGTCATTCTTTTTGATGGAGGCATAGAATTCCATTGTGTATATATACCACATTTTCTTGATCCATTCATCTACTGAGGGGCATCTGGGTTGGTTCCATATCTTAGCTATAGTAAATAATGCTGCAGTAAACATAGTTGTGCTGGTAGCATTTATAAGATTATTTCTTTGTTGCTTTGTATGTCCCTCCCCCACAGTATAACCCCTGCTTTCACTGTATTTGATGTCAGTATAATTTGTGGAGGGGAAGGGGAAAAACAAATAGTTTAAATAGGGATACAGGTGGACCCATTATAACAATGAGATGTACAAGTTGTCATGTCTAAAACGAACTTTACAACTTTGGGGGGGGAAGGGTGGGGGGGGTGGGGGAGGATGGGAAGGGACGGGAAGGGGAAACAAAGGAGGAGGCTACAATGCTTGATAAGAAATGTACTCATTATCTTGCCCATGTAATTGTAACCCCTCTGTACAGTATTTTCACAATAAAAAAAAAACAAAAAAACCCCCAAAACCCCACCATATATTGTAAAGCACTTAGGACATCAAAATAGAAATAATTCTTCTCCCTCTCCTCTTCCTCCTCCTTCATTTTTTCTTCTTCCTTCCTCTTCTTCTTCCTCTTCCTCCTTCTTGTTTGAGGTACTCTCTTATCAATTTTGTTTCTGTTTCACTGATTAGATTTTCACCTTTTATCCATGTCTCTCAGAAGCTCACCTTAGTCCACTTATTTTTTTTTTTTTGCCTTCTCATTTTGACTTATAGCCTAACATCATCCTGCCCCTACTAAACTGAAATAGGACAGCCTTCTGCAACTTGATTGGCACCCTAATGCAAATTGTCAGGCATATACATGAGATAGAATTAGGACAGGCTTGAAGCCTCATTTTGCCAAGGAAAGCTGTGAATGACCTATCATTCACCCAATCATCTTATGATTTCAAACTCAAATAGCCAGAGCTGTTTCACTGTACCTAATGGATATGTAGAAATGTAGTCTTCCCAGTAGTTGTTCAATAGCAAATTAGATCAAGGACAGAGCAAGAGATAATTTATACCCAATTATAAATGTGGTCGTTGATGTGTAGATCCTTAGGCTGGGTTAATAGTACCATCACCAGTCTGTCCTTGTGAGAATTGGGAATGTGAATATTATCTAATGTTAAGGTTTCCATATCTACTTTTATTTTAATATATTTTCTTATTTATTGTTAAAGTGATGAACAGGGGGGTTACAGTTATATAAGTAAGGTCATGAGTACATTTCTTTCTGAACACTGTTACATCTCCCTCCTTTTCTCCTGCTTTCCCCTCTCCACTCCCCTCTCCCTCAAGTTGTAAAGTTCATTTCCAACGTAATGTCTAGTGAATATCACTGTTACATCAGTTATTCCTTTATCTTGTTGTTCCTGTGATTCCCTTTCCCTTCTGTGGAAGACAAAGGACACAGAAAACTGAAAGAGAGAGAGGGAGGGAGAAAGAGAGAAAGAGAGAGAGAGAGAGAGAGAGAGAGAGAGAGAGAGAAATAACTGCAAACACACACACAGAGAGAAATAACTGCAAACAGTACATAATAAAAACCTCTTGTTTCCAAATCTTGGAGTTTGTTTTGATGCACTTCATTATATATGATCCTATGCACTTAGTGATTAGGCTATTGTGATCCCCTGCTAAGAATATCATAGACATATTCTAGTTATTACAAACGAGGGAAACCATACAACCTACATGTCTTCTGATGTTTTTCTGTCACATCACCATTCTATTCTGTAACAAGCACACAATGTACTTTTGGATTTAGCTCCATAGCTCAGGACTTCAGAACATTTGTTTCTTCAGTTTTTGGTTCTTTCTTCCAGCACATGCTGTTAGCACTCTCATAATCCTATCTCATTAATAGCCTGGATGAGTAAAAACCAAACTCATGCTAGGTTTCTTTTTGGTTATGCAATCGACTACAAATTCACTTCTATTCTAAGACTCAACTCCCTTACCTGTAAACTGTGGTGTGTTTGTGTGTGTGTGGGGGGGGACTTAACTCACCTGGAAACTGGGAGGATTAAGCTGGATATTCAGTGTGACACTATTGTGTAAAGCACCAAGAATGAAGTGAATATACTTCATTATCATTCACTCAAAATGCTAAAACAAACCTCCCAAATGTTAAGGCTTTTTGTATCTAAAATGTAATAATAAGAAATGATTTGCTGGAGTGGAATTGTTGATAGGAAGAGAACTTTTGTAATGAAATCCACTCATTAGTTTTACTAATCAGCTAGACTGAACCTTAGTTTCCAGCCTTTCCTGCGATAACTGTCTAATGTGGCATCTAACACCTTAGTCCACCTCCCACTTCTTGCTCAGACTTCTGAGCACAACAGTGGTCCAGACGCTGTGGTCCCTGTAGGCATTTGCCTCATCACTGCAAAGCACGTGGTTTTCTTCTTGTCAGACTGCATTCTGGTCTGCAGTTGGCCCAAGAGGCATTAATTGCCCATTTTCTGAGAGGTGTGAGATCACTGCTCCGGCCTCTGTGAACCTTGGATCAAGCTCAGTCACTCTCAACTTATCCAAGTATAAAATCTGAACCCTTCACTTCATGCTGCCAAATGGATATTGCATTCTAAGTGGTTCCGCTTTCAAGGTACTTTCCCTAAATTATTCAGGAATTGAAGACTTGGTTGAAAACAAGTACAGGTTATTTCAGTAGAAAAAGAAAACCAAGGAAAAGAGATATTTAACTAGAAGCAATTTACAATAAAGCTCCATGCTTGCCCAGCATGTAGTTTTCTTCATTTTAATTTTGTTTTGTTAATGAGGAGATATGATTCCAATTTTATTCTGAGAGTTTAAAGTTCCAGAATAGAGCAGAATAAAATTTTATCTCTTTACTATATACCTACTGTTGGAATTAGAGATTACTTACAACTTAGTGCAAAGGTGGTGTACATAGTACACAGTAAAACTAGAATTTTTTTCTAGTTCTGGAGCTTGAACTTGGGGCCTGGCCCTGTCTTTGAGCCTCTCTGTGCTCAAGGCTAGCACTTTACCACTTGAGCCACAGCACCATTTCCGGCTTTTTCTGTTTATGTGGCACTGAGGAATTGAACCCAGGGTTTCATGCCTGCTAGGCAAGCACTCTACCGCTAAGCCACATTCCCAGCCCACAGTAAAACTAGAATTTTAAGAAGGAACTGAAAATATTCTGATGCCAAATGACTTATGGAATGTTTAGACCATATACATACAGACTTTTCTATAACATGGAGTCGATTATTAAGATTGAATACTATTCTGAAAAATAATACTGAAATCCACCAGGTTGACTGGAAGTTAAGAGATAGAGAAGGAGAAAGTGAGAGCAAGGGTAAGGGAGAACAGAGAGGGGAACGGGGAGAGGAGAGAGAATGAGAAAGAGAAGGAGAGAGAGAGAGAGTGAGAGAGAGAGAGAGAGAGAGAGAGAGAGAGAGAGAGAATGTAAAACAATTAAAAGTAACACTTAGAACAGGGTGCCAGTGGCTCACACCCATAATCCTAGCTGCTCAGGAGGCTGAGATCTGAGGATCATGGTTCAAAGCCAACCTAAGGCAGCAAAGTCTGTGAGATTCTTATCTCCTATCAACCAGCAAAAATGAGAGAAGTGTAGCTGTGGCTGAAGTAATAGAGAGCTAGCCTTCAGCAAAAATGCTCAGGGACAGTGTCCAGGCCCTGAGACTGCACACACACTAAAAATAAAACCCTATTATGGTACAGAGTCTGGCAAAGATGATGCTGCTCTACTGACCAGTTTATATTCACAGTAATAAGATTTAGTGATGACATCATGCCTCTTGGTTTGCTGAACTAAAAGAGGTTCATCCTTTTCTCGGCATTCTGACCAGAAATATAATCTGAATTTAATCATGAGGAGAAAAAATAATATAAGCCCAAGTGGATAAAACTGAGAATATAACTGCATTTTCAAAAATGTCAATCATAAAAAACAGAAAAAAAAAATCTCAGGTTAGAGACGATGCAGAAGGTATGACCACTAAATGTGCTCTGGCCAAGGATGGTTCTTGACCCAGAAAATATTTCTTAGCAGGAACTGACAAAATTATCTTAAGCTATTTAGATTCGTTAACTATACTTTATCAATGTTACCCTCCCGGCTTTGGAAATGGTAATGTTGTTATATCAGATGTTTACTCTTTGGAAATCAAGGTAAATTTAAATTTAGAAGATAAACTTTTGACTTTAAAAAACAAACAAGGAAAAAACACTTTTGCAATACATATCGCACTGTAGACAGAGGTAAACTCTTACAATTCTGGAGGTTTTCTTAAAGTGATCATGGAAAAGACTGATAATGCAATTTCTCGAATTAATAATTCAACAATTCAAGAAAACAATGAACCAAAACACTATGGAGTGGAGCACTGGCAGAAGTTGTCAGTTACTTTGAAAGCATAAGAAAAAATGGTTAATCTCATAAGAAAAATAAAGTACTATGTTTTTCTCCAGCAAAAATGAAAAAACCCTTAACATTTAGCAATTCACAGCAAGGAAATCAAGCACTGTCCTCCACTGGTTTACAAAGATGCAAACATGTTCACTATTTACAGAGATCAATTTGGCATTACTTATTAAATTGTAAACATATGCATAAGTGATTTACTGTTATTTCATATATACATAATTTACATATTGGAAGTCCCTCCAAAGGGGCAATCAAATAATCAAATTATATACATCTCTTTCGATGTATGTAAATTTCCATACACATATTATAAATATGCATATAGAAATGTGTATGGAAATACACATGGAGAGATATGTGACTTTGTTTTAGTAACTTAAAAGAACAGTGTTCTCTCAATTTATTACCTGAAAACCCTTTCTTAAAAAATGATGAAAATTGAGTATGAAAAGGAAATATTTTTTACGTTTTATGTTTTATTTATGTATGTATTTATTTTTCTGTTTTTCTGCTTTTGTTGCTGTTATAGATTTCTGTACTTTTGTCTTGTATGTAGGTTTATCTGGTTTGGGGACGGTAAGAGAAAGCAGAGAAATGGTGGGACAATGGTTGAACTAATTCTCGTCAGTGATACTCACTAGACACTGTACAATTCGTGGGGAAGGGGGTTGGGATGGAAAAACTGGGAGAAAACAAATGAAGAGGTGCAGCTTTTCAAAAAGAAATTCACTCATTACATGACTTACGTAACTGCTTTTGCACTAAAAATAAACACTCAAAAAAAGAATTAAAACATTTTTAAAATATGTTAACTTATTTTTCTTGGAAAGCTTAACCTTTCTATTTTATTTTTTTATTTTATGAAGTTGTCTATGGTCTCTCAAAAAACAGGTGCATGGTAGCCACACTGAAAAAGAAATATTTAATAGCTGGATGAGTTATCTGAAACATCTTGGTAAGAGCCAGGTATTTTCTTATTCAAAGATATAATCGGTTATTTTACTGTTTTTTTCTTTGCTGGATTATACCCATATAATATACCCATAAAATCCCCCCCTTTTTTTTTTTTGGTCAGTCGTGGGGCTTGAACTCTGGGCTTGGGTGCTGTCCCTGTGCTCTTCAGCTCAAGGCAAGCGATCTACCACTTGAGCCACAGCGCCATTTCTGGTTTTCTAGTGGTTTTTATTGGAGATAAGAGTCTCACGGACTTTCCTGCCTGGGCTGGCTTTGAACTGTGATCCTCAGATCTCAGCCTCCTGAGTAACTAGGATTACAGGTGTGAGCCACTGGCACCTGGCTTCCATAAAATCATTTATACAAATTAATTTTATGTGGTAAAAATCCAATGCTGTGCCATTTTAATGATTACACAGTTCTTTTTGTTTTTGTTTTCAAGAAAGATTTGCTGTAGTGAGATGCAACAATGCTACCAGTCTTTAAAAAATAGAAATATACATTGCTCTCACTTCGTAAACGTGTTCTTGTTTTACATGTTTATTTTAAAAATAATCTTTAGGGAGTTACCATTTAACAAAGCAGTTTATGAATACAATATATATTGATCAATGTCACCCCTTTCAACATTCTCACCCAGCCCTCCTCTACCAACTCTTCCCTTATTCTTAATTTTATAGGATACATATATTAATTTTTTACTTCATTCTCTCCTTCTCCTCTTCATTTGTCCACCCCTTTCCCTTTGACCCCAACCACCCCTTTTGAGAACCCGCTTCCTGGTGTTTTAGATTGCTGAACTTTGACTTCAAACATGTTTTTAATTTTATTACTTCTTTTCTTCCTTGTATTTCACAAGTATGTTGGATCTCTATTTTACGAAAGCAGTTGTGGACTTCCATTTTCATTACTGTTTCTAGTGTATATCCTACATTTTTAGAGATTTTTGTCAAAAAGATAATAAGATACAAAAGCACATATTATTCCAGACTCTATTTTCAGCCAGTCAGTTAGCCAAATTGACATTAACTAATTTTTTGGTTACAAAAACTAAACTTTAAAAGATATATCATTGATTAGAAAAGAACAGTGACAAATGTTACCTCGTCTCAGTTTTTGATACTTAGTGATATCAGTCAAGCATAACAAATTTGGTTACCCAAGAAAAGTTATTGCACCCAAGTTTATATGTCAATGAGGAAGTCATTTCAAATAAAACATTTAAAATAAGGAGAGTAAACGTGAAGTAATACTCCATTGTGCTTAAGTCATTTTCCTTTTTTTAAGTTGGAAATAAAATAAACTGTCATCTCAAGTGATGGTCTCTAATATCTACATTTTTTCCCAGCCTATTTCAAAAGTATAACCAAGAAGATTTTTTTAAACAACTTTGAAAAGTTCTACAGATCTGGAAATATTTGATCAGGAGCTAAATGTCTCCACTAAGAGTACTTTGAGAATTCAATGTTGGAAGAAAAATTGAAGAAAGGACTATTGTTATAAGAGAGCAGGATGATAATATCTATTGTTTATTTAGTACTCGTTACATTACAGGAACATAATCTATATTATGGTAATTCAACAATTAATGAGAATTCATACTTCGTCATTTTACCCCACATAATCTATATTATGGTAATTAAACAATGAGAATTTCTATTTTGCCATCTCATATTCTCAGGTCTTAGTTTCTTATCTGTGAAAAGACTAGGTGAAATTTTATGGTCCTAGGATAGCTACTTTAAATTGCTGTAATTCTAAAATTAAAGGCCGCTATTTTCTGATCTGAAATTACAAAACTGAATAAATCGATCCTGAGTTCCACTGTCCTACTTTTGCTCAGAACTGTCTATTTTTTATCATAACTTTCAAAAATATTTTAGAAGTGTTACTTTAAAACTGACTTTTAATACATCATATTCCTCACTGAGATTTGTTTTAAATCAAGAAAGACATAGATAATTTGGGGGTGTTCATTCTCATCAGTATGCACATTAGTGTATTCTATTTTTAAAATAGCAGTTCTTATAATAGTGCTATCATTGTTCTCTGAGAACAATGGATAAATAATAGAAGTGACTTTTTATTTGTCAAGGATAAGAGTTTTGGCTGGAATGACCAGGGGTCTGACTCAGTATGGTAACTCATGTGATCACATTCATGTAAGGTCAGGAAATACCTGAAAGAAAGAAATGAGGGGAGCTCAGCTGCTTCCTGTGTCTGGAAATATGTGGAGTCTTATGAACTGCCAGCGCTTCTCAATGTGTTATAATAACCAATAGGGTGGAGAATGAACCACATCACAGAAAAGCCCTGATTTTATAAGCAGCAATGGACTTTAGGACTAAAGGACTATAAAAGGTACAAATAATAACACTGAACGACCCAATGACAAGACTCTTTGGTGGCTACTTTGTGTCACAAGGGCTGTTAAAAAGTATTTGGATGGTTCACTTTTAAAGCAGAACCATCTTCCCGAAGACAAGACTATTCGTTCATTTCGGCTTGGCTACTGGTGTTGCTTTGCCTAGATGCTTGAGGAGCCAGAAGAGCCAGGGGATGGGTGGCTCCTCACGTTCCTTTCCCATCACTGAGCAAAGTGGGAACATAGGAGATAGGGCTGAGTCTACCAGCTTGGTGACTGGCCAGCGAAGTCCTAAGGATCAACTGCATTTAGTGTGGCTTTAGGCCAGGGCTGAAAGTTCCACTCTGCTCTCAGTGCACCTGGCCAGTTCTGACTCCAACACTGTTTCCGATGCTTTCTCCTTCCTTGACTACCTGCAACAGTCTTGTTTTCTTTTGTGCATGATCATGCTGGGACTGGAACTCAGAGCCTGCAAGTCTGGCTAGACTTCTTCACTCAAGCCAGGCTGGTTTCTAACCTCAGTCTTCAGATCTCTGCTTCCTGAGTAGCTAGGATTAAAGGCATGAGCCGTTGGGGCCTGGTAATTCTTGATCAAAGCATAAAATCCTGATTATTTTCACAATACTGAGGTAATTTTACTCTCTTATTCATGATGGTTAGTTTTGTATAATAGAAATATCATGTCCAGTAAAATAATGCTACCTAGCACATTCCAGTGTCCAATGCTCAATTGACATATAAAGCCATTGATAATACTGTCTTTTTTTAATTTGCACCTATGAAAAAGTCCTGTTTTGACTAAATTTACAGATAGTTTGTTTTATTAACACCATCCCCATGGATAGCTTTTCTAAAGCTACAATACTGAGGGGATCTCAGTGAAATTCCATGAGATTCCTCCAAAGCCTGTGGAATTCTCTGGACGATCGAGGTAAATTTAGAATTGACAATTCAAATGCATTGTCTCATTGGCATGTGAAAAGAATAAACCTGGGAACTTTGTTCCCCAAACTTTCCATTTAGTATATATTCATGCTAAAAGCAGAAAATTGCCAAATCACAGTTTCCTCTGGCTAGAAAATTGAAGGAAATGTTCAGATGGCAAACCCATAGATACTTACTAAGTTGAATATTCATTAAAACGACCAGAAGAAAAGATTTTGACTATCTTTTGTACATTCTTTTTTCCATATTCTTTACTGACATCAATCCAAATATGGGATAGTTCGATATTTTCCCAGTTCACTGAAACATCTGAGATTTAGAAGATTAGTTTAGAAAATGGAGAAACTGAACCCTTTCTTCCAGCATCTTGTATTATTACTATTGATTTTCCCTGTGGCATGGAAGTATAGATCCAGAAACAGCCATGCTGCATTTGCAATGCTGAGAAGAGGCAGCCAAGAGCAATATCTTGAATGCACTGTTTATGACTGTAGATGATTTAAGACAGTTGGACAAACCGTGAACCCGAGTTGTTCTAAATTCTGGGAGTGCTAGTTTATGTACATATCAGGTGCTGAAAATTATTCATTGAATACATTAATGTCTATGCAGATTCTTGCTTTGTTTAGAGAGAATATATTATGCCAAAAGGTTTTTGGGGAAACATCTTATGGGAAAAAGATCTAAGAGGAAAAAATGCCATACATACACAAGGAAGAGAATTGGCAGAAAAGGAAATCATAGAAGTTCTTAAATATCATTAGTGATCAAAGTTTTGCTGGTTTCATCCTTAGACCATTTATTTATTCATTCATTTGTGCAGAGAGTGATCAATCATTTGTTGGGTCCAAGACTTGTACTGATTACTAAGGATGAAGGACACCAAGGGAAAAAGGTCATATAGCCCATCAGATGGACTGAGAAATAGAGGAATGGGAATAGTTATAGATAATTTGGAGTGCTATTGACAGCCTGTGATAAAAGCACATTTAATGTATTGACCTGTTTAGTTATTAAAATAATCCTCTAAAGTAGGTATCTGCTGTTATCATTGTCATTTTATACACAAGGAAACTGAGACACAGACAACTGCACCTGGTAAATAAGTAGCCAGAGACAAAGAAGGGGAACAAAATATGTCTTCCTGCATATCGTCTGCTCCAGCCATTATGGTCTAGTCTTTCTACTGAACTGTAGTCAAAGGAAACACAGGAAAATGCACACTTTCGGATGAGAATAACTTAGTCTATACCTTAAGGAGAAACTCATTTTGACGTAGAATTTTATTATCTCTGCTATATTTTTCGTAGAAAATTAGCAAAAAAGTGGATGTGGATGTGTGGTTCAAATGGTAGCACTCCAACCTTGAGCCAAATGGCCAAGCAAAATCTCAATGTCTTGAGTTCAGGTCCTAGTACCACCACATACAAAAAGAAAAAAAGAAAAAAAAATTCACATACACAGAATTCTACCCACAATTTTGCTGCATGGGGAGGGCACCTCTAATCTTTCCTTATTACCCAGGTGAAGCATGATGGTAATAAGAAAGGCGTGTTTTTCATGGAATAACCTAATGTTCCAGACTTTATCTACCTTTGTATGCACAGAACAAATTAAATCTGGACTTCAAACTTAGCAAGAGGGACTGTTTCTTTATTTCTTTATTTTTTTATTTCATGTCTGTCATGGGGCCTGAACTCTGGCCCTGGGCGCTGTCACTCAGCTCTTTAGCTCAAGGCTAGCCCTCTACCACTTGAGCCACAGCACCACTTCTGGTTTTGCTGCATATGTGGTGCTGAAGGATTGAACCCAGGGCCTCATGCACACGAGGCAAGCACTCTACCATCGAGCCAACTTCCCAGCCCTGAATTTCTTATTCAAATGATTATTTTCACCAATGAAATGCTGTTAGGGGGCTGGGATGGTGGCTCAGTGGTAGAGCGCTTGCCTTTCATGCCTGAGACCCTGGGTTCGATTCCTCAGCACCACATAAGCAAAAAGAAAAACAAAACCAGAAGTGGCACTGTGGCTCAAGTGGTAGAGCACTAGCCTTGGGCTGAAGAGCTGAGGGACAGCGCCCAGGCCAGAGTTCAGGCCCCACGACTGGACCCAAAAAAAAAATTAAAAAGAGAAAAGAAATGCTGTTAGGAGGAAAAGTTTTAGAAATTTCCAGATGTTTTATAGTATTTTCAATGAAATACAATGCAATGTATTGTTATAAAAATAGCCAGCTTTTAGTAATGAAATTCAATGTCATTTAGTTCACATAACAGTTATCAAGATACCTCTGTGCATTGATCAAATATAGGTGAAAGTTCAGCTAAATCAACCTGCAACTTATTATGCCAAATTTTAAATTAATTCATAATTCGTTTTCCAGGAATTTTCATTACACAAAGATAGAATTTCCCTCACATTAGGAAGTGATGTGCTACAAAGTCCATATATCTGTCAGATGCCTTCACTTTGTAGTTTCTTTTTTTTTTTTTTTTGGTCCGGTCGTGGAGCCTGAACTCTGGGCCTGGGCGCTGTCCCTCAGCTCTTCAGCTCAAGGCAAGCACTCTACCACTTGAGCCACAGCGCCACTTCCGGCTTTTTCTGCTTATGTGGTACTTGCATGCCTCAGGCATGCAAGGCAAGCACTCTACCACTGAGCCACCTTCCCAGCCCTACTTTGTAGTTTCTTAATGACATCTGCATCTCCATTTCTTCAAGGTCAAGTTTAGAGGGCAGGTTACAGGACTCTGCTCTGCCACTGTTCTCTATATTTTGATCTGTGTCCCACAGGAAGGAGAAGGTACATCCAGTCTTATCAAATACAAGAAGCCCCAAGGCATACCTCACTACACTGAGAACAGTCTGGTAGAGACAGCTCTCTTTCTAATGAGCTCAGCTCTCAGACATTATCTCAACAGCTGCTTGCCTTGTCTGCTTTCTGAATCTTGGGACAGAAGTGTGGGAAAGAGGGACGGGTTCTCACAGAGGTTGATTTACCACCATCACCTTTGAGTCTGCTCTCAAGAAAATTTCAGCATCGCCACACTTTGGAACTGAGATGACAAGTTGAAATTCCCCATCTCTGCCTCCCACCTAAAGGATTTTCTAACATCCGCTGAATAATGGGATGGGAAAGTTCTTACTACTTTTTTTTCCCTCCAGAATTCCTTTCTATTTCCATTTCACATTTGAACTGGTCTCATTTTCTTCTGCAGGGCTGAGGAAATTTGGTTCCTCAGAGAAGACCCCTTCTCATCTCCTTCCTACTAACTTATTCTCGTCGTGGTGGAAAACCATCAGATACCTGTTAAGCTCAAAGCTCTCTTCAGTCCCCTGGATACTCTAAAACTGATCTGGGAGACCGTCTTGTGATCACACATGCAAAGAAAACAAATTTTCTACACAATTCTATTTCTCCTGGGAATTTTTCTAGGCAGATATATATCTATCCCAAACCTTGTTTGGAGGGGGTTCACAATGCCATTCCAGCAGACATTTTGTAATGTTCTCTACATTTTGTGCCTGGATTGAACCAAAAGGTTTTCATCCTATGGTTGTATAAGTTTGTTTTTGTTTTTGTAAATGCCCTCCAGCAGAATCATGGCATTCCCCCATATACGTATTGTGACATTTGTCAGGTATCATTCTACCTTTGAAGGTTAACTCAAATTATTTCTTGCTAGTGTTTGGAGTTGTTGTACATACCCTTGTAACAGAATACCAAATGTGTTATTGACATCTCCAGCCTTCCCCTTTGTGCAAGCCTTTCTTTTTATCAACTTCAGACCTTGCACTGACAAGAAATCGTTATTTCACTCGGTGTGCATGCCTTTCTTTTCCTCTGTCAGGAACCCAAATGCTTATCCTTGCTTACTAGAGCATTCCTTTCCTTCGATGTCAAGCCATAGCCAGCTTTCTTTCATTTCTTGCTTTCTCCAATGTCCCAACTCTGTAGTTGGCTCCTTACAATTTGCTTTCTGCACTCAAATTTAATCTTGAATCATCTTACAAGTCCTTTGTTTCCACACATGGTTCCATTTTTAACGTCACTCGTCCCATGGTCCTTATTTTTTTATTTTCCAAGTTACCATTCATCTTTATTTCCTCAGTTTACTGCTTTCTCTGGGGCAAGAATTGAGTTAAGGCTTAATAATAAAAAAAAAAAAAACAATCCAGAATATAGAGCAGATTCAGTCTTGGATATGAAATCTCAGTATGATATGATATAAATACATACACACACACACACACACACACATGCACACACACACACACACACACATAAGCACACACGCACACACACATATATATAACCATACACACACTGTCATATATATACTCACACTATGTGTATAGAAAAGTATTCTACATATATGTATATATGTGTATATATAGTGTATGTGTGTGAGACTAAAACTTCCAAAGTAAAAAATCAGATGAGATCAGTGAAAATCAGATAGAGATCTTGTAACTCTACGAACTTGAATATGATTTCTACTGAATGTCCCTTGTTTTTTTCTCTGAACACCTCCTCTACATCCTTTACCAATTGCACTCCTTTCTCTCTGCCACTCAAGTGCTCCACAGTCACTACAAATAGCCATTTCCTTAGTGACAAAATAGTTTGTGCTGTGAGTATCTGGAGCCATAAGCCTGGGTAAGATTGCTGGCTGTAAGTTGTTCAATAACCTCTGCAACTTCTTTCAACATTTTTGTCTCAGTTTCCTCATCTATAACAGGAGAAGGAAGATAGTGTCAGAATCATACAACTGCTAAAATAATATAATTATTTAATTCCTGTGAAGTTGTTAAACTAGTTTTAGGCACATCGTAACTACATGGTAAATTTATGACACCTTCCACGGCATTTCACTTTCATTCATTTTTTTTCTTTTTTTTAAAGTAAATTTTAAGTACTTGTACAAAAGTGTTACCATTCAGCAAAGCAGTTTATGAACACAGGGCATCTTTATCAATTACACCCCTTTCTTCATTTTCTCCCATTCCTCCCAACCCCATCCCTTTCCTCAATTTTCCTAATTTTCTAGGACACACATTGAATTTTATGACTGCATTCCCCCTTTTGCTTGTCATTCACTACTCCTTCCCGTTATAAGAAACTGGAGATGCTGGGGATTGAACCTAGGACCTCATACATGAAAAGCATGCTTTCTACCACTGAGCTATATCCCCGATGGTTTTCTCCTTAACAGTAAGCCTAGTACATTAAATACATTGAGTGCTCTATTAATGCTTAATGAATTAGACTAACCTAAGCATAAAGCACCTAGTTCATGTAAGGCACTTGGCAAATATTTCTTTTTCTTGTAACCAGTTTTAATAACTTTTCTGCAGGATGAGTGAACACTGATATCCTAATTTGGAGCAAATTTCATACAAAAAAGCTGGGTGCATTCAGGAGTCCCATGGATTGGAGTTAGGATGGACTGTAAACCACATGTCCCCAGTGTTCGCTTCAGCTACATTCATGCTAGAGCACAGTCTGGGTCTTAAGTCCACAATGCTCAAATATTTAATCTTCACCCATGATGTTTTCTGTTGTATTTGGACATAAGAGCCAAAGAATGAGGAGGGCAGTAGGTGGGGGTTCACTGCACCTGAGAACAATCTGAGAGTAAAAGGTTCCAATTTATTTGTAAACCAAAGACTAATTAAATGTCTTTCAATTAAAAGAAAGACACAGCCCTCATACACAAATGGAAAACAATTAGCTTTTCTTCTTCTCCATCTATTTAGAAGCTTGGGAAAATGCAATGAACGGCATTAACCTTTCTCTATTATGTCTAAGGCCATCAGAGTCCATCATTTATTATCACTATTGATGATCATTAAATCATGCACTTGTGGTCCAATGATTACTCTTCTAGATAACAAATTCTGGCTTTGTTTCCTGGCATTTGAAACATGTCCACTTTTAGATAGACATAAATTTCATTTATTTTTAAAATAAATGAAAATCAAGCATTTGTTTAAAAAGCTTTTATACTCTTGAAGTATGTTTTATGAATGGATCATGAAAATGTGGTCTACATATACAATGGAATTTTACTCATGCATTAGAATGAATTATATTGTACTATTTGTGAGGAAATGGAAAGATGGAAAAATTACGTTAAGTGAAGTAAGTCAGGCCCAGAAAGACAAAGGATCTATATTTTCTCTTATATGGGGAAACTAGATCTAGCTTATGAACTCATAAGTAAATACTTTGGTTGGTATGGAAGGGTATGCAAATATATTAGCTGAAAGATGGCAGATGCCATCTCAAATAGTATAATTCCTTAGAACGGCAAAATTAAAGTTCTACAAAACAAAACACCAAGAAGCAAGTACTCAAAATGGCCAGAGTGGGGTCCAGGGGAAAGGGATAGAGATATGAAGAGGAGAAAGTGGGGGGAGGGGAATGAAGAAAAGAATCCAATATATGTCTTAAAAATTGAAGAAGAGTGAGGGAAAGGGTGTTAGGGGAGGGATGGGTGAGGATATTAAAGGGGTGACATTGGTTGAGCTACATTATATTCATAAACTGCTTTGTTAAATGGCAACTCCTTTGTACAACTCCTTAAAAAGGAGGGCACAAAGAAGAAAAAGATTGTTAGAAAAGGAGAAAGTTGTATCTTCAGGAAATCATTACAGGTTCTGTATTTGCAGCTTTCTTAGCATAGCTGAGTGAAATACATTTGCTTCTCTGTTGGTATTTTATAACTTTTTAGGAAGTATGAATTTCTTGTTATGCTAATGAAAGAGTAAGTGGGCTAGGAAAACAAATTCATGGTAGGAACACTTTTTGGTAAAGCAAACCTCACAGTATTTCGTACTGATAACTCCACGTGGGTCAATCTAGGCTTCCATTCCTAATGTGAGCAGACGGTGACTGGAGACAATAGCATTTCCAAGTCATCCTGAATAGCATAAGGTTCTGGATTACTTCAAAGGGTATTCATCAGCATGTTTCAGACTAATTAAAACAAATAAAAACAATCACAGCAAATGACAAGAATGACTGAAACGGACATGACACGTTGGCAAATAATCAGAAAGCTCAGTGGTGTTCTGTTACCGGGTCTACCCCAGCAGGTGTCCAAATGACTCTAGGACCCATGGGTCCTGCAGAGGAGTCCAACAGCAACACGGCATCACAGGAACCACTTGGCGGGATGTGCAGATCATGGACCATGACGTTGTGCCTTCACAGGTTTTGGCTTTGGCCCCATAGAAAAAATAAGCCAAATGTTTTCCATGTGTTAACCAGGAGGCTGTTTTCAATGAAGAAGGATAGGTTGGCACCAATAAAACTAGTCTGAGGTCCTCTTTAGATCTCAAAAATAAAAGCCCTCTATTCTGGTGGTATAGTACCCTTCAATTAAGAACATTCGGGCGTCTCCACCACCTGAGGCTCACAGCACTGCTTGTTACATTTGCTTTCCTGGAAACCCAGTAGTTTGTAAAGTTGGTGGTCCTCTTTATTGAACGTGGAAACGTTACAGCGGAGAAACACAGATGGGATTGGATTTCTCCTGGGTTTCAAAGAGCCATCATTTCAGGTTGAAAAGACATCCCTTTTCTGTTTTTGAGTGAAAATACAGAATAAATATGTAGATGATATTCAAATAGCACACATAGGAATAGGTTAGTATTTTGAGTATCTTTTCCTTCATTAGGATACTTGCCCTGCATTAATTTTAACTTCAAATAGAAAAAAAATAGTTTCCTACATTCCTTAGGAAGATGAAATAAATGTTCTAGTAAAGAAGTAATTTAATGTGGAACCTGCATGAAAAATGATATCCTGTTATAGCTCTTAATATAAATGGATTTTGTAAGTTTCATAATTGAACTCCAAGGTACATACTAGTTAAAACTGCAATATAAAATAACACTATGTACCTATAAAATAGAAAATTAAATGATAAAATAAATGGACACATTTCCCCAAAGTAGAACATTCTAACAGTAAGAAGAGAAAGCAATTAAGATTTTTCTGAATTTCATTGTTTCTACAGAGCCATGTGATGATGCATTTTTTTTAAAAAAGGTATTTCATGGAAGAAATTGAACAGTAGTGTTTATAAGTACCTAGGGAGTCCCTCCCCAGTTTTCTGTTGATGTTGACATCTAATTACTTACATAGTGATGGATGACTAGCCAATATTCAGCTCATCTAGGATTAATGGGAGAGCAATGGCATAAATAGAAAAGAGAACACCCTAAGAGTTTAGTGCTTTTTTTTTGTCGTGGGGCTTGAACTCTGGGCCTGGGTGCTGTCCCTCAGCTCTTCAGCTCAAGGCTAGTGCTCTACCACTTGAGCCACAGCTCCACTTCTGGTTTACTGGTGGTTTATTGGAGATAAGAGTCTCATGGCCTTTCCTATCCCAGCTGGCTTTGAACCATGATCCTCAAATCTCAGCCTCCTGAATAGATAGGATTATAGGTGAGATCCACCAGCACCTGGCTAGTTTAGTGCTCTTTAGGCCAGACAAGCTGGTTGGGTCAGGAAAGAACACAGGGCAAGAGAACCACATACACTGGTAGAAAAATCTGTGTAACCTAATAGGGCCGAGGAGAGTGAACCATGTCATGTACCATGGAAAGATCCCTAGAGGATATCTGAGCCATCAAGATTGACAAGGAAGTTATTGGTAACATTTATAACATTTGGGAGAACAATGTAGGAGAATGTGTCACAGAGTAGACAGGTTAGATTGCAAGAAAGTAGGTGGTAGCCTTCCAATCATATATTTGACTTATCTCTCCACTTTGTTACCTTTCTAATTATTTCTTCTAACAGGAATCGAGAAATGAGTTGAAATGAAGAGAATAAAATAGTAATAACAGTAAAATTATTCCTGGTGACTAAATTTACATAAGCAGGCACTCGTGGGCCAACCTATAAAATTTTCCAATTGTTCAGTAGACACTTTTCAATTTAACACTTAGCAGGGCAATTTGCTTCTCATTCTTAAGGGACTCCGTTGGATAGAGCTGAGTGGTGGAGGGTAAGGAAATGGACAACAGTATTTTAAATAAGCATAGCAGGGACTGTATTTACTCTCTTTAGTAAGGAACATAAATAAATGAATGATTCACATTCTCCTAATCAGTTTGCAAACTTCATTTCTTGATTCACCTAAAGCAAGCTATCTTTAAAAAGAACCATGAATTTGCTTTAGACTTCACAATGAACTACTTAAAAAAAAAACAAAAAAACAGTTGTTTGATGCTACATATCATGTGATCACAAGAAATCAAGAAAACACCAGAAGTAGAGCTGTGCCTTAACTCACAGAGAATAAACTTTGAATGAAAAAGCCAAGTGACAGTGTGAAATGAAGCCCTGAGGTCAAGCCCCAGTACCTACACCAAAAAGAAAAAAAAATGAGAATTTTATTGTGACTGATTATTTTCTGTCCAGATAAAGACAACTGTCACTGCTATTATTTTATTATACATGTGTTTCTTCCTAATCAAAACTTCATCAGAAAATTTATGTTGATGATTCAAATGCTGAATATGATTTTTATGAATAAATGAAAGTTTGTACTTTCATCTTTGGGTATGTTTCACTCAGACTTTCTATTTGCATTTACTGGCCAAAAATTATTTGGCCACAATTATCTTTTTTTTTAAATATCTTTAAGTAGTTAGACAAAGGGGTTTCAATTCAACATCTCAGTATATGAATTCAATGCATTTCTTCCATTGTTCTTTTCCATCCCTCCCCTTAAGTTATCTAGCTCCATTTTTTTCACATATGTACATTGTATAGTATGACTGTATTCTCCTACCCTTCCTTCCTGCCCCTCCTCCCTTGACCTCAACCCCCTTCTGATAAAAGCGTATTCATTTTTTAAGTGTAAGTTGGTTTGTCAAAGGAGTTATGCCGTCAGAATCCTTCACTGTGCATTTCATACTTTAGTCAATTTTTGTGAATATATGCACATGGCCAATAAGTTTTTTTCATATAATCCTAAAAAGTGATCAATAAAACTAGAGAAAAGAATTTTTAGAAGGAATATAATTATTTCTTCTTCACCTGTTTTCACTCTGCCCAATATTAACTTTCTTTTTGTTCTTTAGTCAAAAAGAAATAAGAAATAACAAAAAATCATTAGTGAGCCGGGCACCGGTGGCTCACGCCTGTAATCCTAGCTACTCAGGAGGCTGAGATCTGAGGATCGTGGTTCAAAGCCAGCCCGGGGAAGGAAAGTCCGTGAAACTATTATCTCCAATAAACCACTCAAAAACTGGAAGTGGTGCTGTGGCTCCAGCCTTGAGCTGAAGAATGCAAGGACAGTACCCAAGCCCAGAGTTCAAGCCCCATGACAACAACAATAACAAAAATCATTAGTGACATCTAGGTAATTCCTTCCATCTAGTAGATAAAGACACTGAGTCTCTCAATGCTCAACTGAGTAGTAGGGGAAGAAATTAGGCTAACATTTTTCTCTGTCTTCCAAGCCCTTGTTTTTGGCATATATGATTAATCAAACAGTTATTAGCATGTTGTTGGTTTAATGCCATGTCAACATTACTAACTATCCATAAAGTTAGGGTATGGTTGAGCAAAGCCAGACAGAGCAATAAAGAAAAGCTTAGAATCCAGATGAGAAAGGCAAATTGAGCCAGCTCCATTTTCCTTTATTACTGGTAGGAAAAAAAAATCTTCCTCTGCTTGACCACTATTCATGTCTCTATTGTGTCTTGTCTCGACCTGCAGCCTCCTTAGATCTTGCTGCTTCTCCCTTTCCCACTAAATAATCATTTGCACAATTGCCACAAACTGGACTTGTGGATTGAAACCCCATGTCAGCATAGGACTCAGTGTAAGTTCCAGCATTCTCAATCAGAAGACAAAAAGTTCTAGGTGAATATCAGTTCTTACTGTTCAGGTCCTTCTGTATTTTCTTATTATCCATTTGATTATTATTATTATATTATCGTATCCTTGGGTAGAAAATAAGATCATTAACAGAGGAATCATGATAACCCAATGTTTTCATCCACTTCTTTACAGCACAGTTTAGTAATGTGCATCCAGAGGCCGCCTCAATGGTAAATGAATCCAGGTTGCTTAGTTAAGACCATGGTGATCACCAATAAAAATGTCGTATGATTTTCTTTTACAGGCAGAATAATGAATGAGAATTAGAGGTTCACCTGCTGGATCTGCTTGTAATAATTCATCCCAACCTCAAGCTCGTCATCCAAAAAGTGAAGGAGGATGCTTATTCATGTCTAAGTTTCCTCTCTACTCTGTTCTGTGTCAGAATTCTCAGTCTGAGGTTTGAGTTGGAGAAGGAAATGAGGATACTTTTTATAAACAAACAACACTGAGTGTTCCCATGGGAAGAAGGATATTGACTCTTAAATCTTCGGCAATTTGTTTTTCAAAATTGCACATCAGTTTAGCTACCTATGTTTCTTGTTGTCTACATGTTTCTTGTTGTCTATTTGTTCATGGTGGGCACATTTCTGCACCACCTTGATCACAGAAAACATGGGAAGAGGGGCAATTCTCATTTCCCTTCTGGGCCAGAGGACCACATTTGATTAGCCAATGAGATGGCCTTTCCATTGATGGAAATTCTTGCCAACAACCAGGAAATATTGGACAGGTACCATATGATATTTTAGTCGTCATTTTTAATGGTTATTGTCCCTATTCAGCACAGTAGTGTACCTATTCAGGCCAGTTTTGCCTTGGCATTGTGGGCAGTTTGGTGATATGCTTGATTTCCCTCCTCCCCCCGCAAATTCTCAAGATGTCCTATCTTAATTTTGCTTGTCTGTACAAAGCTGAACACCAGACATTTATTCTCTAGGATTCAGGATAATAGCATAAACATCTCTAGTTGGACATAAGGTTTCCTTATGTCCAGTATCTGCATAGTATCTGCTTTCCACTTTCTGTGACATGGTTATGAATCCGTACTGAAAAACTGGTTTTAAGAAACAGTTTGTGAGTTTTATACATCCAAGTGAAATTACCAACACAGAAAACTTCCCCACAATCCTCTTGAAGATACTTGATTGTGTGAATTGTTGGATAGTGAAGAGTCAGTGTTTCCCCAAATACCTGCACTGCCATTCATTCTACCAGCAGAGTTTTGGAATGCAGCCATTGTTCTATGTAGTCAGCCCAAGCACTTGCTGCCTGGAGGTTGATGCCGAGCTGAGCACGTGCATAGGATAGATGTCAACATCGTGGGTTACCTGCACAACTGCTTGAGATCCTGCCATCATCCTCAAACCCACACTCAGCTCATCAGAACTCAGCGTGCAGCATGGTGGCCCTAGTGGAATGACCACTGTCAGGTGGAGGAAAAGTAGTTCTTCGAGGAAATGATGAAGTTTGTCTTTGAATAGAATAGCAATGCTGTGAAATTCTAGAGAAAAAAATAGCACCAGATGGGCCAGCCTGGCAGAGAATTCCCAGAAACAGCAAGAAATATTTTAAGGGAAAAGTATTGGGACAGTCTGCAAAAGGAGAAAATAAAAAAGGCAATACATGTTTTGTAACATGACTTAGTATTTTTGTCCATTTCCTGCTGCTGTAACAGAATGCCACAGGCTGGGTAATTTATAAACAATAGACATTTATTCAACCCACAAATGTGAGGAATGGCAAGTCCAAGAGTCCAGTGATAGAATCTAGCAGAGATTTGCATGATACCATAGCACAGGGCAGTAAGCAAGCATGCACACGACCAGAAATTGGGCGGATCTCACCCTTTTGATCTGGGACTTACCTCTGCAATGATGTCATTAATATATTCATCAGGGATCAGCCTTTGTGGCCCAATCACCTCTTAAATATCCTAGCTATTAATACTGTAATAGTGGCAATTAAACTTCACCATGAGTTTGGAGGGGACATTCAAATCATGACATCGAGTTAAAAGGTTATGGATTTTCTAATGTCAGACTCATTTTAAATTCCAACTATTCAGTTTACTGGCATGTCTTGGGAAAGTATTAAGCCACTTGGAGTCTCAATTTTTTTATTTTTGTTGATCATGGGGTCTGAACTCTGAGCCTGGGTACTCTTCAGCTCTTCAGCTCAAGGCTAGCACTCTACCACTTAAGTCCACAGCATCACTTCTGGCTTTTTCTGCTTATGTGGTGCTGAGGAATCAAGCCCAGGGCCTCACACATACAAAGCAAGCACTCTATCACTGAGCCACCTTTCTAGCCCCCTCAATTTTTAAAAGTCTAAAAAAATGTGTTTTGCTTCTAGAATTATGTGGAAGGATTCACTTAGTCAAGAACTAGCCTGATTCCCAGGCATGCCAGGCAATAAGTCAACAGTCAAGTATAAACAAACACTGACACCTAGGCAATAAATCTAAAGACAGATTTCATGGGTACAGAGGAGAGAAAGAATTGTTTTCCAAGTTTGTGTTCCCACTTCGGCTTACCAAAAAAAGGATCTACACGCAGAATTAAAAAAAATAAAATGAAAAGAAGTTATTCTCATTCTAAAGAGAAAATGTAAACTTTCAGGATTTCCACATAATCTTGAAAGGCTCAGAAAGTGGAAGGAAAGTGTCCCACTACTCCTTTCTATTCCAGGGTGAGATCTGCCAGACACTCCTGCTCCTGTGTAAGCTCCTCCAAGCCAATGAGTCATGGTTGACTCACAGACCAAAACTCAAGTAAGAAAAGGCTGTGCATTGCACAAGGAGTTCTTCAGAGACAGGACAGTGTTTGTTAGGTGCTAGGTAATCAAAGGTGTGCAGCTTATTTCTTAGAAGAACAAAGTTTGTTTAAATGCAGGATCCAGGATCTAGGGCTTACAGAGATACTGCTATTCCAATAGAGTACTAACCCTCCCAGATGATGTCATCTCAAAAGAGCAACTATGGACTGAAGGAGAGAAAATGTGAACGGGGTGATCAATGAAGCTGTATTACCTCACTTATAAAAAGGTACAGTGTTGAGATGTAGCTTAGATTAGTTTATCAAAGTCATGCTCCCTTTGAGCAAAATATATCTTAAGATACACACAGTCACACACACACGTACACATACACATACACATACCCCAAAAGATTTGCCCAACCTACCCAAAGCTGATGATTTCTAAGATTTCTGAGGAAGTAGAGATCATTGACGTCAGACTTCTACTCTCAGTTTTTGAACTATAATTTTTAAAAATAACAAAAAATAGAAGATGAGATAGTTTTACAATTTCCCAAATAAGTTAAAAAAAATTTGAGCAGAAACGGAATGAGAGGCTTAGTTTCTACAAAAATACAAGCATACATTTTACTAATTTGGGGAGGGGAAGGGAAATAACAAAATGCTGAAACAAGGATATAGGCTGACCCATTGTAACAATGAGATGTACAAGACACTATGTTGAAAACGAACTTTACAACTTCGGGGGTGCGGAGGAATTGGAGAAGTAGGGAGGGCAGGGATGGTAAAGGAAAAACAAAGGAGGGGTAACAATGCTCCATAGGAAATGTACTCATTACCTTACTCATGTAACTGTAACCCCTCTGCACACTGTTTTTACAATAAAAATATATATTAAAAATATAGGCCCAGCTATGATGTGAAGTGCAGTCATTTAGTCTCATCTTCTACAACTGAGGGATCCTTTGCTTGAACACTTCAGTGACATTGATGTATTTGACTTCTTGTTTTGAATTTTACATTCTGTTTTATTTTCTTAAAAAATAGGAAATTGTATTTTAAGTGGCATTTTTTAATTCCATAGAATTATTCTGGAAGTGCTTATCTTCAATATTTTCTTTGGTTTGACAAAGGGTACTCACTGTACAAATATTGTGCTCAGTATTTTACACTAATTTTTTTTTATATAATCTTCACCACAAGCTATGAGTCTTGTGTTATTTTGTTCATTTTACAGGTGAGTTCTTTACCTGAAGTAGCACCTTTGGTTGATTGATAGAACTGGGATATAAACAGAGACATGTAATCATAAAGCCATTATGAAACTGTTTCCTAGTTTATTTCTCTTTACAGACTCTTAAAATGTCACATTTAAGGGGGGACATTTTATAACTGAAAAATGTCAATGGTCTTATATAACTTTAAAGAAAGGAAAGACCAGGCCAGAGATAATTTTCTCCTGAACAAGACACTGAGCTTCAAATTCCTGTTACATAAGTGTTCTGCATTATCTTTCAAAAGATGTCTGTGGTAGAATAATACACAGAGCACATTGTCTTATTTCATAGGATGGAATAACAGACTAAGTGGTCAAATGCATGGTATGAAAGCAAAGAAGCACAACGGCTCTAGTTGTGGGAAGGAATTATGGATTTAAAGAGAGGCACCTAAATTGCACGAAGAAATGCAAATCAAGTTTGTGTCAGCAACCCTGAGAAACAAGAAGAGATCAAGGCTGAGACCTGACAAATTCCCTGTTCTTTTTTTTTTTTCTTGATCTAAATCCAAAGCGAGTTTTTGAACAACATATCTGAATGTGAGATGCACCAGCAAATACAATGGCCCTGCCAGAAAGATATGTATTCCTGTACAAACTATATTATATCTCTTAGTAATGATTTCATTGCTGTTGCTGGCTGCTCATTTGCTCTAATAGACTCTCCCTTGCTGCATCATTACCTGTGCATGGAATAACTCATCACTCATCCTCTCCACACTAACACCTGCCATTGTACCTTTTACCAGCTGTAAATGAGGACTAAACATTGTATGCCCACACAGCTAAAATAGTACATAATCTTTTCTTAAGAAAAAAAATCGATTTTATGTTTGTGCCTACCTATCATTGACTCATTGACCTTTATATTTCTGTTTGGTTCTACAAAAATGCATATTACTATTTGTAATAAATAAATAAATAAATGAAAAAGATTCCTCTGGCACCCCATATGGCTCTCTTCCAGCAGTGGGAGAGTCAATGTGTGTGTGGTATTAAAGAAGGCCAGGGGCTGGAGGCTCACACCTGTAACCCTAGCTGCTCAGGAGTCTGAGTTCTGTGGATTGTGGTCCAATGACAGCCCAGGCAGAAAAGTCTGTGAGACTTATCTCCATGTAACCACTAGAAAACAGGAAGTGGTGCTGTACTAGCCTTGGGCAGAAAAACTCCAGGACAGTACCCAGGCCCTGAGTTCAAGCCCCATGACTGACAGAAAAAAAAAGTTGCTATTCTATTTCAAACAAAAGCATGTGATTTGTAATACTTCTGTTTGGAAACTGATTTTGTATTTGGTAAACTGGGATGACAATGAGTTTGGGAAAATTCATGAAACTCCATGAGTTTTCATTTCTATGTACTTGTCTTTCCTGTTATATTGCCGGCCCACCAGGCACCAGTCAGATCTATGCTCACCCTTAGTCTTGTCACCTCAGTAGATGGCTTTTTTTGACAGAATCTTGCCACCAACTCCTTCAGATACAATGAGGTCGATCCAGGGTTTGGGTGGCTTGTTTGTCTAATTGTGTGTGCCAGTTGGAGAAGCAAGACCCTACCAAGGAACACCAAGTTCACCAGAATTCAAAAGCTCCTCCATCATTTACCTTGGGTGAAGTTTCATGAGAAGCCATGTTGTGACTGGAACTGCATGGCCCCAAAGGAAAGCCGAAGCTCTAATTCCTGGTACCTGTCCATGTGACTTTATGTAGACCTGGGATCATTGCAGACATGTGTAAAGAATACATCCTACTGGATGAGAATGTGCTTGAAGTGCATTGACTTTTCAGAAGGCCTTTTGAAAAGAGAGACAACAGAGAGGCAGCATGTGACCACTGAGACAGTAGAGCTGAGAACCAAGAATGCAAAGCACCGCTGGAGGCCACCAGAAATAGTGGCAACAGAGAACTTGCTCTCCTTCAGATCCTTCAGCAAGAACAAACCCTGCTGACACCCTGTCATCACATTTCTAGCCTCCTGGACGAAGAGAGAACAAATGTCTGCCATCTAAATCTACATTCTTTGTGGTAATTTGTTATGAATTCCATAGGAAACAAATGCAGAATACAGGAGGTGCAAGAAAACATTGGATTCAATATATGTACTATCTTCACCATTCATGTGGCATTTGAAACAGCAATAAAGTATAATCTCATGATCTTGTGGAAGGTTATTTATGTGATCACTGAGCTTGTGAGATTTCCAAGGGAGCAACTATAACATTGTTTTGGAAAAATCACAACTAAGAAATTCATATGCAGCTGGAACTATCAGACACATAGGTAGCCACAGAGAGGAGAGACGGCTGCAGAAGAAAAGCAAATCGATGGCATACTTGGTACATTTGACTTTAGAATCTTTGGTTAGTTTCGCTACATTGATCCCAAAGCAAGTAGGAACGCCTACTAACAAGGCTGCTGTTGAATCTTAAGTGCTCTAATCATTTGCTTTACAAATCGAATCAGTCTGTTGCCTTAACTTGCTGATACCATATTATGATCTTGATATTGGCTGAGCAAGGACAAACATGTCTTAATTGGGGATGGTTTTTTATTGCTTACTGCTTCAAGATTAAGTGTTCTGCACAATGCCTTACCTATAAATATGACAAGAGAGGGGGAAAGACAGATGGGAACATTTCAGTCTCTACTTCCTGATTATTTATGCTACCTTTGTTGTCGGCTGAATCACATCAAGTTTATGGATGAGGGAGAACTGTTGTATTACCCCCAGGGTTGTTGAGTACAGCAAAGCTTTGGGTGATATACCTTGTTAAATCTCATTTCCATCATCAGAGCCTTGGTTTAAGAATTAACCTTGACTCACCTCCAACCTTGCCACTCTACCTGTTTAAACAGGTGTAGAGTGCCCTCTGTTGGTGCAAATGCTTGTAAAAATCCCTCTCCATTACTCTCACTAAACTGAAGAGTAATGGTTTGGGTTCTTTTGCAGTATCTGTTATTTCATTTATTTAAACAAGCTAACACGTAAACATTCTGCATTAAAATTTATAAAATGTATGGCCAAATCTCTTAGCATGAATGAAAAGAGTCATCAAACCCTTGAAATTTGACCTTACCATTTCTTAGCTGCGAATAAGTTTACCAAAAGCTCTCATTCCTCTTTTGCTAACTTCAGCCTCTGAGATTTTTCTGTAACTGAGGCTGGGAACTCATGTACCTGCAAATATTCACTGTATTGCTATTATGTGCCAATGTTTCAGGTCAAATTTCTGTCTTTAATGAGCTTACAATATAACAGATAATTTATCAAGTTATAATTGCATTTACTCAATCTTCATTATTTTTTGTTATTTTATTTTCATTGTTTCATTGTTATTTTATGATGATCATGATGATGATGATCATAACTTTTCTATAGGACTATTAAAAATAAGTGTCCTGCTATAATTTTATTTCTTATTAAGAACAGAGAATCCATTCATGTTATGAGATACCTCCTGTTCTTGGGAAACTTAACTAATGAGAAGAGAATAGTGAATGTTCTTTTTAAGACTTGATTCTTATATTATTACTCTTTAAACTCCACTACTCTTTTCTACTGTCCTGAGGATAAAGTACTGATTTGTTAATACAACTTCAGGCTTACTCCTCTGGCCGTGTGTGTGTGTGTGTGTGTGTGTGTGTGTGTGTGTGTGTGTGTGTGTGTGTGTATTCTCCTGTCATATATCAAGTATTTAATGTTGTTGAAGTCACTTGAGTTGACATCTGTGCATCTAACTCCTTGGACCCGTGACGTCTCTTCTTTACCTGTTCTGTTGGTCACCTCCAGGTGCAGCGGAACTCAGTTCAGAGGTGGTTGGCATTTGTGAGCATTTGGATAATATTCTTACTAACAATTCTTATCCTTCTCATAATCACACAACACATCCTATCATCCAAGGCTGTCTATTTTATTAATATTTGCATCCTTATAGTAGGTGACACTATCTACTAACTACTTAATACTTAATAAGCATTTATTGAATGGAAAGATTTCAAGTTTTAATTGACATAAGATCTTAAATGTTTAGAAGTTACATCTTGTTATTATGCTATTTTCCCTTATTCACTCTCAGCATTTTATCTTGTATGTCTGCATTGAATTAATACCAAGAATGACTTTAGATTAACACTAATTCTAAATAATGATACAATCATGCTGGTCTCTTAAGGAAGCCTTTGCAGGAGACAGAGCTTGATTCTTCTCTGAACAGTGACAAAACTTATTTCTTAAATCACATTTTCACAATTCCTTTTCTCTTGCCTATTTACTTTCCATGAGAGAGTGATGCTAAGCTGTGCTGATGGTTGTTTCTCTCATTTATGTAATTTTCTCAGTTTCAAATTTGAGTTCAATCTTTAGACACCTACAGAGAAATTTGCACCTCTCCGGCTCCCTCTGAGAAAAGTTTGTGTTCAAGACGCTCACATTATTAGAGATGTTTTCTACTTTGGTGATGAAAACGTTTGTCTGACAGACAGGACTTTCTACATTCATTAAAAGCAGGCTCTGAGACTGTGGGATGAGAGACATTTTATGGGATGACTTTGGATGAGGCAGCTGCAGAATCAATTAAGGTTGAATAGAGTCCTTGGCTGCTGATTTTAGTAATAGCAGAAAAAAAGAAAATGCTGAGTCTGGTAGTCACCCAGATGTTGGAGCCCTGCTGACTAGCACATCAGTGCTCATTCTTCTGCTCCCTGTGTGGTTCTGGGGCTTACCTCCCGATATAAATAACCATTGTTCTCACTCTCTCCCAGGCTCAAGACTGGAGGGACTTAAAATAACACATTAAAAACATCTTCTACTCTTCCTTTCATGGCTAAGGCATCTCTGTTATCTCACACACATGGACCATGAGGAAGGTTGGTAATAATAATAAAAAACCAAAAAGAAGGGAACCAAACAGCTCAAAAGAAACATTGGAGAATTAAGAGTTATACCAACTCAATGATTTGTTGAATAAAATTGGACAATGGAGTAAATGTTTCATTGGATAAGATTTAAATTCCTTAACTCTTATTAGAACACACACACACACACACACACACACACACACACACACACACACACACACACACACCCATGTCGGGTATGATGACACATGCCTAGCCTTAATGCCATGATCCTAGTATTCAGAAAATAGAAGCAGGAAGATTGCAAATTCTAGGCCATCCAGGGCTACATAGTGATAAAAACAAATGAGCAAAAATAATGCATAAGTATGTTTGTAAAAGAGTTGTTCAGCAAGCATAGCAACATTTTGATCAGTGTCAGCTGCACACACTGGTGGTCCTGTGTGATTTTCTCCCCTAGTGACATTGTAGCCATCTTAATTTGTGCAAGTATGCCCTCAGATATTCACACAATGATAGAATATGTCACATTGTTAAGTGACGCATGGAGAGTGGAGAGAGAGAGAGGAGTGTGTGTGTATAGATTGTGACACTTAGCCAGTTGAAAGATGACTGATTAGTGCACTACCACCTGAACAAAGAATGTAGTCTTCTAGGATCAAGACTTTCACATTCATTTAAATTCACTTGCTTCTTCTTTATCCTTTTGCAGATTTCCACAACTGCTGAGATGACTCAGATAAGAAAGGAATGGTCTAAAAATGTTGAGATACCAGCAAAACTGTGGTGACTTCAGTCAAATGTCTTCTCAGTGGAGAAAACATGTATCTTTCCTTGCTTTGCCAGGAAGGATCAAGAAACAATGCTAGTGCAGAAGAAATGAACAGGCCTGTCACCTAAGATCTTGAATTCTAATATCATTTTCCAGTAAATGGAAGCAGAACTTTTTGAGAAATAGTTATTTTTAAAACAGGAGCAGGAAGTATATAAGATGAATATACAAAATATGGTGCTAGAAAAGTATAATTATTCAAACTTTTCCCCAATCACAAGGAAAAAAGAACAAATGAAAACCATTTTTCAATAACTAAACCTGGAAGGATTTGAGCAATGGAACAGCTATGGTATATAAGCCAGAGAATAAAATAAACATCCATAAATTCATACTGGTATAAGCAAATTACTGCATAGCTAAATAAATAAACAGGAGTGGGAGGGATAGGCAAACTGCTTGTGTAAAATATTTCCATATTTTCACTCCTTATCCTCAAAACAGTAGTGCCTAAAGGTCCACACAAGTGAATGAAACACAGTAACTTCCCTCCAAAGAATACGGTTTCATGGGCGAGAATACAGAGAAGAAATCTGACCATTGCTACTTCAACCTGGTGATCAAGGGTCGCAGGAGCAGTGGTCATGCTGGATGCAGCACTGATGGGAGGATGGGGAGGGGAGAGAATGGGGTGGATGAAGTAGGATGGGGAAGGGTTGGATAGGATGGGGTGGGAATGGGCTCCATCCATATGCTCTTTTATTCTGAACTCCATTCTCCAATCTAATGAGAAGCAAAGCAATCTACAACTCCCTCTGGGCGAACATTCTACAAAATATTCCTTCATTCTACAGAGTCAACCAAGACAAAGAGAGAGTGAAGAACTCTCACATACCAGAGTTGCTTAAGGGCACAAGACAACTAAGTGCTGTATAGTATTCTGGATAGAACCGTAGAATGGAAAAAGAATATTAGTTACAAGGTAAGGGAATGTATCACCATTGGTTCATTACTGCATCAAATGTACTGTAATAATATAAGATGTTAGCAAATAGAAGAATGGGAAAAAAATGGACAAAAGTGCCTGGTAGCTATGTACTATATTTGCAATTATTTAAATAAAAAATGTTCTAAAATGTTTTGTTAAATAAAATCTTAACACAATGATTTTTTTCCAAATTTTTTCCCACTTGGAAAAGAGAAGTAAAAAGTCCCTGCTATTAAAAAATTAAATACATAGAGTATTCATATTTATCTAATTCTAATATTCTAACAATTCTAATACTCTAATTACATTTAACTCTCTGAAGAGAAAAGTAAACATCTTAGAATCACATCTAGGGAAGGGAAGCATAAAAGGGAAAACACATCTGTTAAGAACAATCATTAAAAATATTGATGACAGTGAGTTGACAACAGATACTTTGGTACTTTGGTTGGTAGACCCATCAATAAGAAGGTGAGGAAATGAATTTGCTGGTGCCCAAGTTAATGCTATCATGCAGAGAATATTTGTGTAGCGTTAGCTCACCAGGTATTCCATGCACTGCACAACATCTCTCAGGTTTCTTTGTCGTGACACTGGTTAAGGTCATGATTTATAGGAGGACCTTCCCTCCTGTAGCCCCAGAAGCTGAGGTTTGCTGGTGGTGTGTCAAAATGTGAAGCTTCCACCTGCTAGGGTTGCTGAGTTCAGGCAAGCTATGAATGGGAAGACAGGCTTGTAAAGAACCCATTGAGGAAGAAAGATGATTCAGACAAGCTAGGAAGAAAATGAAATAGACGCAAAACATTGAAAGAATGAGGAGAGCAGTAGAAGATGAAGATTTCCGTGGTGAATAGTTCAGAAAAGGCCACATCTTAGTAGAGAAGCTGGTAACATTGTAGCAGTTGCTTGACTGCTTGACTGAGGAAAGAGGAAAACAACAGCTTTGCAACCCAGGTTATATCATTATTGCTGCAGGTAAGGAGAGGAAGATGTTGGCTGTTTAGATTAATTGGGAGACTGAGTATAGGGTGGTACACAAAACATAATTTTTATAAAAACGGGAGGATGCGCAGAGGATACATTTATGACCTGCATGCAAGATCATTAGTCATTATCATTACAACTAATGGATTTTATGGACTGAGATTCCCCAGGAGCTAGCTGCCATTCAGGTAATCATAGCTGATGTATATGATGTCAGACTTTTTTCTTGGTAATTAACCTTCATATGGCTGTAGTGAGAGATTTGGATTTTTTTCCCCCATAACTCATAGATTCCTTAGAGGCCTCCCAAAACTAATTACTTGAGGAGAAGATGATAGGTCCTATCAATTACAATGTTACATATAAATAAGATTTCTTATGGCATTTGATGATAAATTGGGTAACTGTGTTGAATTCAAGGAATATTTCCCTACCTCTAACTTTTCAAACGGCCTAAGCAATTTTCAAAACTAAAACGAATACCTTCTGCACAAACTAGATTATGGTCTTGGGTTAAGTTGTTAATGGTTTCCCTCTACTCAACTAATGGGGAGTCCCCATTGTTTACTAATGAGGCAAATATGTTTTTTCAGAAAATTAATGCCTACTGAAAGACTTACATTTCACTTTACATCCGCAATGGAATTTTCTGACACAGTTGTTTTCCTAATTAGTCAATCAGGAGAACTTTCTTTGTAACTTTTTCATTGCACTCTTTTAGAACCACAATGTGGGTGGTTCAATTTGACTACAATTAATATAGTATATCAGTTTTCTTCAATCGGTTTTCTTCAGTCTTGGATTTTGAATTCAGTGAAGCTAAACAATGGTCCTTGTCCTTATGGTACTTATATTCTGGGGTTGAAGTGGTTGGAGTAAACGCTCACGCGTGCATACGTACACACACACACACACACACACACACACACACACACACACACACACACACACAAATCATAACACACATTCCAGAAAGTGATAAATGCAATAACAAAACATTTTTTAAAAAGTTGAATGAGACAAAGGGAAATTGGAAGGCCAGTCATGCATTAGCACTGTGATGATGAAACATTCAGAGTGGGTTATTAAAATCTTCATTAGCAGCCTAAGGGCATGACAAACCTCTTTAAAAAGTTGAGTGTTCAGAAACGAAGAGCGTGAGACTGCATCCTACTAGTTTGTAATGGCTCTTCAAATCTCTTTTCACTCCTAAGTGTATTAGATGTTTGAGTAGATGGACTTGTATGTGATCCACCAAATGGCTATAGAGGAAAATAGACAATTGGGAGAAGGGGAAATGATGGCCAGAATCATTGGAGGAAAAACTTTCCATCCCTCTTTTAATGAAAGAACAATATAAACACTGTCAGCCTCTATCTCGTACTCTTATGGCTCTACACTTGCCTTGTAGGTTTACACAGTGAGCAGGCTGCTAAGTGGCATCTAGGCCCTAAGCAAGGATCACAGTATTTCTGATAGCTATACCAAGTCCTACTCTTTTCAGCAGCAAACTTGAATGCACGAAAAGACTCATATTAGTTTACGCAAGCCAGTAATAACTAGAAGGGACCCTAACTGCTGAATGACAAAATTTTGGAGAGTATGTTAAGTGGTCCATCTTTACAGCAGTGTCAGTTGGCTGGCCTTTCAGATGATTTCTGAATAGAGCGAGTAACTGCCTTGACCACCCTCCACTAGACTTGGAGTCAAGATTCTCACTCTTCAGTGTATATCTACCTCTTATTTCTGCATATTTGATGCTACTTCCTTAATTCTTATGTTTTCAGTCAGGTGCCCCTGTCCCTATACTGGCTTAACACTCTTGTTGGCAGTCATGACTGTAATATTATGCACGCTCAATTGGGTTTATAATCCATACAGATGAAAATTTGGTAAAGAAGTGAAGATTAGTGTCTTGGGAAACTCTCTTCTTTCTTACGCTCTTAGTAAGAAAGAGTAACCAATTGCACCATAAATAGTGGAGGAAGGCAAAAACATTTTTCAGGGCACACGTTCCATAGGATATCATGATACATTCACAATGTAAGCCATTAGGAATACACACACACACACACACACACACACACACACACACACACACACACAGCAACAGCAGACAGCCTGGCATCAGCACCTTTCTCAGATCTTTTTTTATTTCATTTGCTTAGCTGTATGTTTAGGACTATCTGGTAAGTTTTATCCATCCACATATTCTGTCTACCTCTGCGCATTTGAGTTCTACTTAGAAAGAATGCCTTGTGTTCTATTTTCTATAGCATAGATGCATATTTTCCCTAAAGGATGTGTGATCTTATGTTATTTCTTCTCTGAGAAATGTACAAATGTTACAAGAAAATGAGACATCTCATTAAATTGGGAGAGAGACATTTTGTGGATGGCACCTAATGCATCAGCTATAATTTCATCTGCAGTTTTACTTTTAGAAACTATTGCAGCTGTGCTCAGTTAATGATGGTGATAGCTATGTTGAGCAAAATTGAAGTCCTTCATTTTCTGATGCAAATTATTAAGAAGCACAAACACATATTCACACACACACAAACTTTAAGAAAATGTAATCACAACCGAAAAAGTAACTTTTTAAAAGCCCATAGAAAAGCCCAAACCAGAACCCAATGTTGAAGTTGACGAATGGAATTTTATGAGCACCCACAAACACATATATTCTTATGCACACACATATAAAGATATTATTGTAATACTACTTAATAAATGTACTTTCCAGAAGAGTCAGGAAACTGAAGAGAATATGCAAAAAGGTTTACTGAAGTTATGGCATACACAGCTGAAACCAGTGGTTTATATTAAGGAAAAACACATTGGTATTTTGGACAGGCCTGTGTTCCAGGTAGCTTATATCCCATATAGCATCCACATACTGCCAATCAAAAGCCTGCTTCAGGTATTAAAACAGTCCTCGTTAGTTTCCCAATGATTCCCTAGGAGATACCTAGAGATCTGGAATATAATTTTCTTGTAAAGAAAACATTAAAATATTTTTTCATGCTACTTTCCTAGAACAATGTGAGATAAGGATTCCTGAATTGCTCTAGATTTTGTCCTGCTTCTCCTTCATCTCTCTGTTTCTCTCTTTCAGCCTTCTGGCACTCTGAATCATCTTCCTTTCATCTGTAACATGCTAACCCTCTCTCCAAGTGATGGCTCAACTGTAACAGTATGGTCAACCTAGCATTCAGAGTGATTATGGCCATAGAAAATGATGCTGACATTCCACTCAGTGGTTTTGCATGTACGTCAGATTAGAATGTCAAGGAAAGAACAAAAAAGCAAGGAGCTTGCTTGTGCAGCATTTATTAAATTTAGACCACGTTGGCTGTTTTGTCCTGATAAAAACGCCATTCTCTTTCGCTATGCTAAAGTTGGAAAAAATATTCTAATCATTAAAAGATTCATAAATTGATCTCATAAGACCAGTAGGGTGTTGTTACTTATGGATTACTATCGTTTGGAGGCCATTAAATGGCTTCACAGTTCAATGACTACCCAACTTGCAGGGCTCATTTTTCTACAGGGTATACAAAGTCGCTATTCCTCAGAGGCTAGTAGAGAAAGTAGAATAGGGATTGGACATCAAGCTTCTGACCTAGCCTAGCATATAACAGACTCTCAACAAGTTTTCATGCCCAACTACCTCACCCTTACAGGACAATTGAATTATGCTGTAGGCTTGTGTAGCAACGTGGCCAACACTGCAGTAATGAACCAGATTGCTAGGATAATTGGCATGTTCTCCTCCGCATGCAAGATTGATAGGTTCAATATAAGTCTATGAAGTTACCCATTCTTGTAATAGAGCGTTCTCATTAAGGAAATGGATTAATTGGCTTACTGACATTTTACCGAGAGGCAGATTTGAGTAAGTGGACTCGGCAGTTCTAAGGAAAGAAAATTAAACAGGAATAAAAGGAGAAATGTGCTTGCTTAGGCTGAAACCTCAGCCACAGGATCAAAGCAAGAATCTCAGCTTCAAATTTGTCAAATGAGAATGGACATTAGTGTCTGACAGATAAAATGCTGTCTTGCTCCTGACAGAGCTCTTTCTCGCAAAAGCACTTCTAGCTCTTGTCTCCTCCTCTATTTAGTTTTCAAGGAGTCCAAACTCCATCTTAGGAAATGTGTATCTGAAGTAGAACCCATCCATTCCTTCTGTTTCTATACGCAAGTTCATGAGACTGATTTGAGAGAAACTAGAGTAAAATATCCAACAGAATTCTCCCTAAAGTATCGTGTTTCCTTTCAAATATTCCTTAATCTCTCTCATTTCCCACTGAATGGCTGCTCTGGCCATAGCTAGATAGGCTTATTATGATTAATTTTAAGAAAATGCACATAAAAATGCAAATACAGCTATACACACATTGCTAACTCCAAAAGCGGATGGTCTGTCTTACTATTAAGTATTTGTAAATATTTGTTCTCATTAGCACTTGCCACAGTTGATCACTATGCTGGCTCCTTCATGAATTTTTCATTTTTCACTTGGTTTCCAGGTCAGTAGCTGTCCTTAATCTCTTCCTATCTAAAAGGCTGCTCTAGGAATTACCTTTACTGCCTCAACTCCAGAACTTTAAGATAAAAAGTGTATTTTTTCAGCTCTCACATGTACAAATTTATACAGCTGCTGGAAACCCTCCATGAGATCCACTCTTCACAGCATCTCCATCATTTCAATAAATGCCCATTACTTGATGATAGTTTCTATCAACATCCTTGGAGATGTCAGCAAGGACTAACAAAGCCAAGATATATCCCTAAACCCTCTCAACTCTATGGTTAACTGAACATGGAAACTCTCTTTTACTGCTATTAATCTTAATCTAAGACACCACCAGTTTATTATCAGTCTTCTAGATTATTGGTGTGGTCTCCAATCAGGCTTTATTTCCCCTGTCTTTGCCCAATACAATCAGTTTCAAAACATCTGATCTCCAGTTCAGTTTAAGTCAGAACATGGCATGCTTCTCCTCACAATTTTCTAATGGCTTTCCCTCTGTAAAATCCCAGATGCTTCCTATTGTCTTTAGAGTGCTATAGGTACTGTTAACAGGCTATTTTCTTTAACTTTAGCCACTATATTTTCCTTTCACTTACTCTAGCTTTGGTGACATTGGTTTATGTGCTTTCCCTTTTGTTTTTCTGCAGCTATGGGGATTAAACTAAGGATCTCACACTTGCTAGGTAGGTGCTCTACCACTTCAGCCTTACCTCTAGTCTTTTTTTTATATTGCCTATTTTTGAGGTAGGGCATCACTTTATTCCTGAGATAGCCCGTGCTTTGACCCTTCTACTTGTTCTTTTCTGTGTCAAGGGGGATGCTAAGTGCATGCCACTTTGAGTAGACATTGTGCTCCCAAACTGGGATAACAGTCATGCATCACCATGCCCAGACATTGGTTGAGATGGAGTCTTGCAAACTTCTCGGTGCCCAGGCTGGATTCCAACCCCAAGACTCTATTCTCCATCTCCACTCTCTGCTTCCTAAGTAACTGGGATTATTGGCTTGAACCACTTCACCTGGCTACCTATTCTTTCTTAGACACTCATGCATTCTACCTTAAGAACTTTGGACTTGCTGTTTTGTGTTATTAGAACCCCTCCCAACATCTGCATGATTTTATGCTTTGTAGCTTTTAGACTGACATTGAAAAGGCCTCTTTCTCTGACTCCTAACTTCAAAATTCCTCTGCTCAGCTCACTTTTCTTACACAGCACTCTATACAAGATGGCAGTTTTCATTTCTAGTGTTGAAAAAATGCATTCAAGATCACACAGCATACACCACAAAATTAAGAAAAGGGAAGAAGTAGGTTGAAGGGGGGTGAGAATGGTGAAGAAGCATTGGATTGATAAACTGCTTTATAAATTGGCACCTCCTTTGTACAACTATTAAAAATAATAAAAATAAATAAGAAACAATGTGCAGGTTATTAAAAAACAATTTGGTACCTAATAGGCACTCAGTAAATATTTTTTGGACAAATCAGTGAATGTATTGTCGGAACTAAATTTATTGGCTAAACTAATTTATTGGTTAAATTGAAATTAGGGAGACTTGGTCTTCATATTCAAGTAAGAAGTGATTAATTTGTTTAAAACAAGCCCAGATTTTTAGCATTTTCTGGTATTATTTTCTTTTTATACTATATTTTTCTATATGTGTCACAAGGAAAGTGTTGCTATATCTAAAGAGATGGAAGAATCATTTTGTGCAGGCTCAAATGTATGCTGTTCGATGAAGATTAATTTCTGTTTTTAATATGCAATTTTTAAATGATACATAGACAGATACTAGAGAGATTTAACATAGGAACCATGCAACAATAGCCGTAGGAACGTGTCTTTTCAGTCTTCCTTGTCTTATATGAAATGCCCCTTTTCTGTCCTCGTGCATTAGGAATAACTGAAATTAAAGAGAAGGATTTCCAAGACACACATTGTCCCAATGAAATTTTAATGATTTGCTAATGCCCGCTCTCCTTCTGAAAGGTTAATGCCACTGTGTTCGTTTCTGAGGTGCCCTCTCTGAAGCTGTGAAGTCAACACTGATTGCCTTAATGACCATCAGTGACTACATTTACACCCTGAAATTGCATTGTCTTTCCATGATTGGCACACAGGTGACAGCTCCAGCCCATCAGCGCCACACAAGCTAATTAGGAAGAAACCAGAAAAAAAGAGACAAGTTTAGAAGGATTTTTAGAAGTTAGAAGTCTAAGAATGAGAAAAATGTGGGGCTCCAAGAAGGCTTTAAGGATTACTGTAGGCAGGAATCAATTGTCACCCCTGAATAAAGTATAACTTGCATAAATATACAAATTATAATGCTGAGATTTTTCACAATGCATCTAGGCACAATTAACTTTATGCCTTCAAGAGGAGTGAGGGGGTAGGGGGAGGGGAAGGATAATGGAAAACTTTGAAAGGGATAATATTGATCATGACCTACTGTATTCCTAAATGGCTGTTTTGAATGGTGACTCCTTTCTACAACTACTGAAAAAATAATAAAAATATATTTAAAAAAATACAATCCTGAAGATGACCAAGATCTAAGCAAATGCATTAAAGACAATGGGTGAATCACTTCTTTAGAATGAGATGTTGTTTCCACCTTGAAAAAAAACATTACTCAATGATGTCTGGATTGAAAAAGACCTGCCAGTACATGTATATCATCCCACTGTTAGTTTCACGAATGACTTTGTTACTTGCTGATATTTAATTAATTTTAATGTGGTAATGTAAGTCCCCACCTTCTGAGCCAATCAATAGGTGATCAGAACCTCTCTCGTACCACAGCCACATTCTCGGCAGCTATGGCATCTGACACGATGCTCTGATGGAGGTGTGACAAATTCTTCCAAAATAACATTTGCCATGGATGGCCAAGGCTGTCACCCAGCTGTCTGGTACATCCTGTGCCACGGGGAGAGGAAGGAAATGGCTTAAAACTGCACACTGAGGAGCCTGCGCCAAGACCACAGAACATTTTCCCCAAAGTGAGCATAAATGGGTATTTAAGTAAATATTTCAAGGTAAAACCTCAATTTGGAATGTAATTATATCTCCTGAAGATAAACATTTCCTCTGCCCAGGTTATTATAATGAAATGTGGGATCTTAGCATTTGGTTGTGGCTTAAGCAAAGTGCCAAAGTGATTTCTTTTTAAAATGTTTTTAAACAAATTAATTTAGAAATACAGATTACTCAACCGTATGACAGTGTATATTCTTTTAAAAAATTAGATAGTACTTCTGATTTAAAAATATGTGTACACACACACACACAGACATACATATTCCTAAATCATGGAGAAAAATCTATTAAAAAGTTGGGAACCTGAAATAGATACCATATTGGTATTAGAAAGCCTTTGCTTTAGTGCATGTAGAGACTAGTTTTGTTTGTGGAGATTTAAACAGGCAATGCAACATTATGGGCTTTTGCTGTGTGTGTGCAGGTGTGTGTGTGTGTGTGTGTGTGTGTGTGTGTGTGTGTGTGTGTGTGTCTGTGTGTGTGTGTCTGTGTCAGTGTGTGCATTAGCCATGTGTGAGTGTCAGTACTGGACACTGTCTCTTAGCTTTTTTGCTCAAGGCTAGCACTACTACCACTTGAGCCACAGCTCCACTTTCCGTTTGTGGAGCTCCTGAGTAGCTAGGGTTGGAGGTGTAGCCATCAGTGGTAGGCTGTGTTTACATGTTTGAGCTGAGAAAAGCATGAAAGTCCTTGAGATATTTCCTGGTCTTGTTTTGCCCAGTGATGCTCATGTCCCTTGCCCCCCAGGGACCTGCACCGTGGTGGAGGTGAGCTATATATTGTCCTGCTCCATATGACGTCTTTTTCTCTTTTTCGTCCTCTGTGGAAGCAGAGTTGTGAATACCAAATCAGGGAACCTTTTTAAAGGACTCTATCTTCTGCATAGGTAAAGGCAGCCTATATAGACGGTGTTAGCCATTCTAGAAACTGTGAAAATATGAATCATTTATTATATACCAACACATTGGGAAAACAACAGCTGTGACATTTGTGCCTGGTTCGTATTGAGAATTACAAATGAGTTTTTTTTTTTTGCTTGACTCCATGAAACCAAACTAACACTGTTACAGAGAATGTGAGATTGTTTTAAAGTATTTCACACACTGGGCTTAAAGTATATGAGAAATGTTTTTCCTAGCAGTCATTCCCGTCATGTACAACCTAAAAACAATTTCCCTCTCATTTCTTCTCACTTCTTTCTTGTCCTCTCTCCTGTTTTCCTCTCCTTAGCCAGTGCATCTCTCTTCTGAGAGAAAAAAAATTCTTTCTATGGAGCCCATCCTCTTACTGCTGCTTCTGAGTGCTTGGATTGTGGGCATGGGACACTACTTCTGCTTTCTGAATTACTATCTGATCTTGCAGCTAATGAAATACATTTTGAATAAAAATGACCATTACATTTTCTCTGATTTCAATGGAGCTGTTTCACATATGAGGCACTAACCTGTGTGCACATATGTAAAGAAATAATTGGAAAATAAAGTGCTTTTCACAGTTAATGGAGTAAGTAGAAAGGCTATAGATATCTAGATTTAAAAGTGCCCCTCCCCCATAGCCATACACTGGAGGCTTTTGCCTGTAATCCTAGCTATTTAGAGGTTGAGATCTGAGAACCAAGGTTCAAGGCAATCTTGGGCAGACCAATCCATGAGATGCTTATCATTAACTCAGCAGCAAGAAGCCAGAAGTGGAGGCGCATGCAGTAGAGTACTCTCCTTAAATGAAAAAGGCAAGCAAGAGTTTAAGGCCCTGAATTTAAGCTTTTGTTCTGACACACACAATAAAATAAAATCATAATAAATAAATAAGTAAATAATCAAAATATTGTCTACTACTCTGGGTTCTATAAACATTGCTTGATGGATATTGTAC
This sequence comes from Dipodomys spectabilis, assembly GCF_019054845.1. Classification (NCBI taxonomy): domain Eukaryota; kingdom Metazoa; phylum Chordata; class Mammalia; order Rodentia; family Heteromyidae; genus Dipodomys; species Dipodomys spectabilis. The sequence continues at coordinate 6,348,694 of NW_024870974.1, forward strand.
TAAAATTCTGTGATAAACGTTAAAAGCTTGTGAAATAGCTACACAATTCTCCCTAGGTCACTATTGTAAACCAGCAGATGGATCACACACATTCTATGAATAACTCAATTATCAGATGAGGATTTGCAGGGCTAAGAAGTCAATGCTGACCTGTATTCTGTGCTCTTCCTATGACTTATCTTGAAGTCCTTCACACCCAGATGTGCTATTCACATTTCCCTGTTAAATTCTTTTTACTGAGAATCCTCTTTTAAGATTTATCTTCGGAGTCACACACATTCTACATAGTCTCAATTGTTCTATTGATGTCACTGCCTTCCATGCCAGGGTTTTCTAAAGATTATGAAGAAATTTTGGACACATTTTGTTTATCTGTCTCATCTCTGCTGGACCCCCAGCTATGAGCACTTGACAAGAACAAGTTCAATCCTGATGAGACTTGCTACTGCCTGAGACTTGCTACTGCTTGGCTGGCTGAGTACTTAGTTACCACCCGGTTTCAGCCTTATGTATTCATGATGTAGGGACAGAGATTTTTCTTTCTTCCTTTTATATTGAAATAGTGCCTTCCCGTTGAATGCAAACAAGGTTATAGTCAGAAATTGAATCCACCTGCTTCTCTATAAAACCCTACAACTTACTTTTTACTTCTCAGGAAAGTCTTCTAACTTCTGCCAGAAAAGACTAGATGCTGCTCCATTAGACATCCTCTCCTCTAAGTACAGTGTGATACCATGATACCTAGGATAATAATCACTTGTGTAATTGCTTCAAAGGTGGAAATGTCTTGCACACTTGTTACTAAAAGTTGGTCATATTTTTAAAAAACAATAAAATAGTTCAAATATACCTAAAAATGCAATGTAAGTGGATTTCTCAATTTAATACCTTTCATGCCTCTCGGGATAGTTTTAATTTTCTTCTTTGGCATATTTGTTACAAAAGTGAAGAGAGTTAAATATTATCTAAGAATATGATGTGAGCACTTTTCTCAACTTAATGTAAGCCATTTCATGCCTCTAGGGATAGGGTTGATTTTCTTTTCTTTTGTTTTTTGGTTCCTTAGCTCTAGTTAATGTTTATGATCACATTTTTCCATATATTGTAAAATGAAATTGATTCATAAATATATTTTATGTATTACACAATGCAAATTCAGGAGTTGAGTACTGAAATATGTAAATGGTATTCTAGTTCAAGAAGAGCTGAGATATATATAGGTTTAAACATCACTACGTAGAAGCCAGTTGGATTTAGATGAGCAACCCAGTTTCCCCTGACCCATCCATGCCCCAGGAAAAGGATAGATTTTAAAGTTTAATTTCCTAACCTGAAAAATGGACGTAAAAATACATAATTCACACAGAATAAGAATCTAATGTGAAAGTGCCTACCACAAATAACATAACATATATACATATGTTACACACACACATACACACAATTTGGATGTGTTTATTCAGGGTAAAGAAGTATAATGAAAGAGATCAATGATACTAAAGAGAGAGGGTATGATTGCAGGTGAGATCTAAAGTCCATAAAATTAACAGTATACCCAAAAGAAGATAAGGAGAACTCACTGTGACATTTTTGTGAACCTTTTATATTTTGATGGCTTCCCCATTAATTTAATGTAATGATAAAAACCATTCTGAAAAGGGCACTTAAATTTTGTAAAGATCTTTATGAAGTTGTTTTTTTTTAGGAAGTTGAGTTTAAACATTCCAACCTGGATAGGTCTGAAGATTCTTGGGGTACAAGAAAGGGTACATAGAAAATTTGACAAAGGAAAAAAAGCCTTTTAAAGCAGTATAGCAAGGGCATCAAAACTGAGTTCAAAAACATGGAGAACAGAAAGTTTTCTGTAATAGCCTCAATGGGGGCATTTAATAGGATGTTAGAAAGAGATTGGTTAGAAGGTTCAGAAGCAAGCCTGAGAGCCGAACTATGATGCATTCAGTCAAGAGCTGCCCTGTGCTTGAGCAAGGCACAGTGTCTTCATTTCTAAGCACACACCAATATCGAGCACAAGTCAGAATTCCACAATTTATTGCAATCCGGTGTATTCAAAATTCATACTGAAGTTCACAGTGGGATTGTGTGCCTATGCATTCTCTAAAGTCAAACTTTAAATGATAAAAATATATATGGAATATAACTATTCTATTTGTAGTACGAAAGCTAGTTAAAGATTCTCTTAGGAAAGTGATATCAAATAAATCCTTCAATGAAACACTTGCTTTCTTCCCCATCAAAGGGTAAATACAAGCTGAGCATCTCTGTAGCAGTTCATGATAAAGAAGAAGGGAGGTTGTTTCCCTGTTTGGGGAAGAACAAGTACATAAACCAAGCAGGGCATGCTTAAGATCAGTTACATAACACTGACATATGCTGAACTGAATGGAACCATCTACTTGAGAGCAACTGTTATTACGTAAATTACTGAGTAATGCTAAGAATGAGAGAAATAAAGGGCGAAGAACAGCGCAAATTCACTGTTCACCAAACACGAAGCCCAGGATGTGAGTAAAAGATTCTCTATGAGATCTTTCAACTAGACACTAGAGGATAACTGAATGTCTCTGTTTCTGTCTCTTCTGTCTCTCTGTATCTGCCTTTCTCTGATATCTAACTATTCCTCTCTTATTTTCCCTATCCCTGCCTCTCCTTTTCTCTATCATCTCACACACACACACACACACACACACACACACACACACACACACACACAGAGTTCAGGTGACTATCCATAGGGGCAAGGAGAAATGTAGGCACAGGTAAGGGCAACACAATGTCACAAGAATTTCCTTAGAAATGAGGCCATTTAAATGATTTCCATCAGCAATCCCAGTGGAAGTACACAGGAATCTATCTGTCCTCTTCATTTTTCTTGAAGAATATTTACAATTAAAACTTTATTAACATTTGTACCAAATAGTAGGAGTGAATGTTGTGCTGGATGAAAGTTTTCTGAAGGTTCTTTCTAAGGTAACTAAATACCTGTTACTTCCCCAGTTCCATAACTGGTCCACAGAGAACATGTTTTCCTGTCCACTTGCATTTCATTTTGTTAGCCATTTTAAACTGATGGAAATGGAGTGGATGGCAAACTTGAATTAATACAAGGAAACTAATAGACTACTTGTGCTTTTGTTTGAAACAAATAATACTGTCTGTTGCACGTTTTATCTGAAGTATCAAAGTACTTCTTACTCTGGCACAAGTTCCAGTTAGCTTTCAATTTTTAATGTGTTTTTAATTTAAGAATACATTTTTAAGGCCCCAGATTAATAATCAGCATCATTCTTTACTATGTGAAACAGCCTGGGATGTCTTCAATTATTTCATTAAATGAATTGTGGTTCATATACAAATTTTAACACAAAATCTTGTCTTTTGTCTACCTTTCCTATTAATTCTCAAAGAAGACAACGTCCAGAAACTGAAAAATGACTAAGCACTTGATTCTACAGATTACAAAAGGTGTGGATTATCATCCAGTAAGAATATGAGCCCATGAAAGAATTATAGGTGTGAAATAAATAACTTTATTAAACCACAAAAGCTATTCACAAAGAAAAGGTTCTCTTCATTAATTCTGTATAAATTACCTTACTTATCAAAGGAAAAACATGACAAAGCAATGTGATTTGCTTTATGTGATAAATGTGATCTGAGACTTCTTCTTCTACATACTTAACACTAACATGGGTGCCAATAGGCTTATTAATTGATAATGTACAAATTATAGTGGACTTTTTCTTTTCATTCCCTTGACCATATCAGCATATTGTAATTCCCTGAGAGTCCTCAAATGCACAAGATGAGAAGAAAGAATTGAACAAATCAGAAAATCAGTCAGGAGCAATTTTCCTGAAAGTAGATATTTCCTCAAAAGCAAAACAAAATAACAGCAAAAAACAAGCAAACCAAAAGAGGAATAATTCTTTGGTAGACTGTAAACTTCAAATCCAAAATATACCCATTTTATTCACATCTTCTGAAAGTGTGATTGTAACACTAAAACTGTTATTTCAGAAAAAAATAGTTTAGTGACATGAGATCACATAGTTTCTCCCTACTAGATTTAGGCATACCCTTCAAAAGACATCACTTCCATGGTTTAGCATAGACATTGCCAACATGTCAATATACCAAAAAATAGGGCTATTAGATTTATGTTGAATAAACTGATAATCAGAAAAATAATTCAGATGGTAGATAAGTCACCAAGAAATATTTTCCAATATGGATCACATCCTAGTATATATATGATCATTTCTTTAACCACACATTTGCTAAAAAGACATTTGATAACTTGCAACAGTATTAGACCTAAAATTATCCACTGTCCATTAAAGTGCAGATTTTCAGATCTGCTGCCTCATAAAGCTGCCAGTCACTTCCTCCCTAACAGCAAAACAAGCACAGATTAATATTTGCAAATTAGAAGGACAATGACTACTGTAAACACGCTGGCAAACTGCATCAGCTTGTGATCAAGTGGAACTTTGTAGAGTTAGAATGGAGATACTCTAAGAGAAAGAACACTTACCTGGAGTCAGTGAAGGTAGTTAATTTCATCAGGTCAGTTTTGTTATACAGGGAAGAAGATATACATGCCCAGAACATGTAAGCGAATAATGATTCCACACATCCATCCATCTTCATCTCCTACCCTCATACTTCCAATTCATTGCTCTTGCCATTGTTGTGTGGCATTGTGCTATTTATGGGGGACAAGCCCTTTGCATGGAGCTGTATCTGTCAAAAATCTACGTCTTTCTTGGAGAGAAGGAGGGTAGATGCATAAACTCTCTGATTTACCTTAGAAAGTAATGGTTGGAAACCAGGGAAAATTTTAACCTGAATACATCAGTGGCCAAAAATTAGAGGACAAAGTTGCAAGGGTTGGAAACAAGAATACTGAAAATGGCAGAATAATGAGCCTGTCTTTTATTTGCACATTTATTACCCATGGCTTTGACCATGTGCCATCAGTCAATCAAAAGGTATTTCAAAAGGAAAGTATTAAATTTCCATGCATGCATGGAACTATAACTCAGTGAATTCTGGAAGCTCTCATTCTGTACTGTATTCTTGTCAGATGTGTTTAAACTGTATTGTGACTTGCTGAGTGGCTCATTGACTCCAGTTTTTGGTGAAAATATGCCTCCCAGAAGGCAAATGGTATGCCCAAAGCACAAGTGATTTTGCTGATGGAAGTGACATGGTAAATATTTTTAGTGTTGTTCAAAAGGTATCATGTCTGTATTGGAAGTTGAGCTGTCTTGAGGGAAAAATGAATTGAGTGTATGCAGTACAGCCCTGAACACTAGACACCTAGAGCATTTGTGATTATTTTCCTCAAGGTGATCTCGTTGGAACCACGTACCTGTGCATACAAATCCACTGTGTTAATGGGAAAATACTCAAGGCTGATTTGACTCATTGATGCATCTGAGAGAGACGCCATGTTTCTCAGTTGGGGACCTGACATACTGGATAATGATCAAGATGGATGTGTTCATGAGGCAAAACAGAAAGACTAGATTAATGTCAGCATCTGAAAATCTCTATTTAAAATCCTTCTAGGAATAAAAAGACTGCTCACTTTTAAATTGAAGTTCCTAGGCTAAACAATTAATACCTCATTATTTTTATGACAAGACTACATGTTCAGTTGTTTTATTTTTTCACTGTTACTGTTGTTGTTCTGGTCCAGTTATTTGAACACAGGGCCCGAGCACTGTTGCTGAGCTTTATTTGCCCTAGATTAGCACTCTAACACATGAGCCACAGTTCTATTTCTAACTTTTGGGTGATTAATTGGAAATAAGAGTCTCACAGACTTTCTTGCCTGAGCTGGCTTTGAACCGTGATCTTCAGACTCCTGACTAGTTGGGGTTATAGGCTTGAGCTACCAGTGCCTGGCCTCTTATGCATTTATTTTAAATCTGGGGAAAAGCTATTCTTTTGTTGTTGTTGTTGTTAGTCATGGGGGCTGAACTCTGGGCCTGGGTGTTGTCCCTCAGCTCTTCAGCTCAAGTCTAGCATACTACCACTTGAGCCACAGCAACACTTCCAGCTTTTTCTGCTTATGTGGTGCTGAGGAATCGAACTCAGGGCCTCATGCATTCGAGGCAAGCACTCTACCACTGAGTCAACATCCCAGCCCAGAAAAAAAGTTATACTAATTCAAGAAAGGGGAAGTTATCATGTCCTCCTGATAAATATTTTGCTATTTTTTTATAAATAGAAAAAGTTTCATTAGTTGTCCTTTTATTCTATGGAAATTACAAATACCAAGGATACTAGAATGACATAGTCTGCTAATCAAAATAAATGTTAAAATAACCAGAAGCTTCTTATTAGTACTTGAATATTCTATTTTAATGGTTTAATAGGAATAAAATTATATCTGTTCTGATAATCCAAAGATAGATCTTGAAATGTTCACCAGCATAATCATTGTCCTATTATACTTTACTAAGGGCCATCAGAAGTATAACATATAATTCATTATCCAGATAAAAATGTGTGTTCTTTGTTACAAACAGAAACGAAGAGATTTTCTAAATTTGACTACAGGAACACAAACTGTGTTTTATTTACTAAGATAGTATCATCTCCTTCTAGAATCATCTTTGATTACATTCTTGAAATGCTAACATCCCTCCATGAGCATTTGGAAACTTGAGCTTTTCAAAGAAATATTACAGAACTGAGAGTAAAGGAAGCACCTAAGAGAAACAAATTTAAGCCACCTAAAATTTTGATTGCATAAATTGCACAGAATTTTTGAATGATCAAAACATATTCCCTTTTAACCTAATTCTTACCATTTTTGTACCGAATAATCATATAAGGTCTTAATAAATAATAATAGGTTCATTACTTTCTCATCATCAAATATTATATATAAAAGCCAAAGGGACCAGACTGGTTTCAAAACCAGATGTTTAGAGGCAAGAATCAGAATCAGTTTGTGGTAATACCAGAACAAGTTTATGAATATTAAAATATGCTTCTTGCGGGCGATGTATGACTGGAGATCAACACGGCTATTATTGTTAGACAGTGCATTATGAACTGTGCAATAGTATCATTTTCAAAAAGGCAATTTATATGTTCATATCATACACACATACATACTTAGTTTATATAACAGGTTTGGGGGTATAATTTTAAAAAAGACTTACTGCAAAATCTTCAAAGATTTTCTTGAGTTCTTTGTGACCATGCCTTTCAGCGATATGTGCTGGATCGAAACCATCTGTGTTTTTTGTCTGAGATGCCCATCTTGCTCCTGGACATTGAAGCAAATGAGTAGCCAGGTTCCTTAAGCCAAATTTGGCTCCACAGTGGAGAAGAGTTGGAAGTTCTTTGACATGAGTATCTGAAAGCATAGGATGTCATAATATATATGTATATATATAATATTTGCCATCATATAGAAAAGCCAAACATTTTTTGGGAGGGGGGTCCGGTCATGGGGCCTAACTCTGGGCCTGGGCGCTGTCCCTCAGCTCTTCAGGTCAAGGCTAGCGCTCTACCACTTGAGCCACAGTGCCGCTTCCAGCTTTTTTCTTTTTTGCTTATGTGGTGCTGAGGAATCGAACCCAGGGCCTCATGCATGCAAGGTAAGCACTCTACCACTGAGCCACCTTCCCAGCCCAAACCAAACATATTCTACTCCTACTAGTAAGTTGCTGAAGCATAAATAGGACAGCTCATCATATAATAAATGAATATGGCTACTTAAAGTTTGCTAAGTGCTAAATTGATTTCTCTTTGCTTTTTATCTTTAGTGAGTTCTTGTCTTCTTCCATCAAGGCTAAATACACTCATGATTCTTTCTCTCTTGTGAAGGATTGGCAGTTTCTGAAATTTATTTTATTTTATTTCTTTGTGCTCAATTTGCTGCTTGATTTTTTTTTTTAAAGGAATTGATTTTGGAGATCACCTGGTATGTTCCTATTACAGTAGAAAAATAGTCTCTTGTTATTATATACATCTTAATACAGAGAGTTACTGTCAATCATAGTTCATATTATATTTAGTTCTTTCCTTGAACTCAAAGATTTTAATTTATAAACATTTTATAATTTTATCCATTACAGAAAATTAATAGATTTCTTAAAAAGATAGAAACCCTTTTAAAATGTGATTAGTCTCCAGGGTGAATCTGTTTCATTTTAGGGCAATTTTCATTTAATTAATCAAGATTCTTTATACCTGTTTTTATTGTTAACGTGTACATAGGAAAGCCATAATTCATACCACACTATAACACATTCTCAGTTTTTACTTTTTGCTGACCAAATTTTTCAAATAATAAGTACAGGAGAGCAGAATAATTGTCTGTGGGGCCTTTTCTTAATGCTTTATGGCTTTGATAAATAAAAGTAGACACATGAGTTGGCAGATGCAAAGGAAATTGCGTCACACAGTTGTCTGTAAACGTTCCAGGGTAATCGTTATAAAAGATGGCTAATGATCAATTGACATAATCAAACCAAAACTTTCAAAAGATTGGCCTAGCTTAGGAGAATGATAAAATAGTAATATGCCCAGGTTTGAAGTATAAGAATTAAATAAAAATTTAACAGTGAGATGATGATAGGACCGATAGTTCTCACAAATTACTCTCTAGAATATTAAATATGTATTCACTCAGAATAGGATGACCAGTTGATCACTTTAGGACAGAAAAATAAAGCACACAATAAAGAGAAGATTAAAAGTCAGGAGATCTGAATTTAAACATCAGTTCAGTCACCAGAGCTGTGGCTCTTAAGAATATTCCTTCACTTTGCTGGGTCTCAATTATTTTTTCAGTTATAAAAAATAGTATTGAGCTAGATTCCATGCCACTGAGGGTTAATGTTCACAAAAGGAAGTGGTCACTGGATATTTATCAAATTAATTAATCAAATTCTAATGAAGAAATAAAAATTTGGAATCCCAAATTTTGGAACTCTGAAGAAGAAATGGAATCTGATAAAATGTCAGTATTTCTGTATGTCTATAAAATACCGCAACACTGGGTTAATGAAACTTGTCAATCAAAATGAAAGTGCATCAGTACCTAAACAACTTGCAACTCATCTTAATTGCCTATTTATTTAGTAAAAGGCTGCAAGTGAATTCTTATTACTCCAACTATCTCTGAAATACTTAAGAGAAAAATTAAAAGTTATATCTACTTTGTTTTTCACTCACTAATTGATTCAAGAAACTTTATATGTATTCTTTCTTTTCAGATATAACAAATTTGTTGAGTGCTACAAACTCCTGTAAGGACTAATGATAAATCTGTGGACTAGACACAATTTCTTCATAAAAGGCTTAAAAAATATTTATTATTTTTTGGTTTGTTTGTAATAAAATCTCCTTGATGTTGATCCTATTCATAATTTTCTTTTGAAAGTGCTAAATGGCTTAATTTTTCCATACTTATTATCTTTAAGAAGTTGTACAAAGGAGTTGACAGTTAACAAAGCAGATTATGAATACAATACATCTTGCTCAATGTCACCTTAAAGGGGTGAACTGTTCATTTCCTCAATTTCCTCATTGTTGTTAAACTACAATATAGCCGATTAGGTGTCAAGGAAGGAGTAGCCACAAGCAATTAAAATAATATGATTGCTAAATAAAATTTTGGATGTCAATAAAACTATAAGATAAATAGAAAAAATCTAACATAGCATTTGAAGTTAATTACCTCTCATTAGCAATTATTGTACAAATTTTACTAAAATACAGTTATTTTGCTTTTAAGTGAATGGAATTGAAATGGAGGTTGAAATTAAACTAAATATTTTATTTACAAAAAGATTAAGCAAATGTAAGGAAAACGATAAGATTTGGCAAAGCTAACTGGTAGATCTAAGATCATTTCTATTCATTTTTTTATTTTTCTGCATGTTAAGATTACTTGAGTATATAGAAAGACAAAAACTAAGAGCTAGGAAGGTGGCTCAGTGGTAGAGTGCTTGTCTCACATGCATGAGGCCCTGGGTTCAATTCCTCAGCATCAACCACATAAACAGAAAAAGCCAGAAGTGGTGCTGTGGCTCAAATGGTAGAGTGCTAGCCTTGAACTGAAGAGCTGAGCCCAGGCCTTGAGTTCAAGCCCTATGACTGACACACACAAAAAAAGACTAATGGAAGTTTTAGTTACCAAATGGTAAGCCCTATGACTGACACACACAAAAAAAGACTAATGGAAGTTTTAGTTACCAAATGGTCTATTTTCTGACTAAGACATTCTAAGTCCAAGAGAAATCTGAGAGCTACAGTACCTTTACATATGTATTAAGTATGTGTTATATGGTCCACATTTATCGTTAATTAGAAAATCAAATTCTGAATTAATTCTTTCACATGTCACTGGTGACCATATGCTCTGTTCTTTCAGATTTAAATATTGCTAATGATTGCAAATCAGCATATGCTTTGACATACTGTCTAGAGATGGTCATGGTCTTCACTAAACCACTTCTTCCTCCAGGGTGAAGAGTAGTACTTCGGAGCGAAAATAACATAGTTTCTCTTTTCCTAAACGAACCTCCAGTAACAGTGATTGCATGGTTCTACCTTCTTCAAAAACAACCTCAACTCTATTTTCTGACCATGATAAGGATCCTTTCCATTTTCCAGGCCTTAAAAGGTCTCTAAAGAGAAGTTAAAATTCCTGGCTGGGCACCGGTGGCTCACGCCTGTAATCTTAGCTACTCATGAGGCTGAGATCTGAGGATCGCTGATCAAAGCCAGCCCCAGCAGGAAAATCCATGAAACTCTTATCTCCAATTAATCACCAGAAAACTGGAAGTGGTGCTGTGGCTCAAGTGGTAGAGCACTCACCTTGAGCTGAAGAGCTGAGGGACAGGGCCCAGGCCCAGAGTTCAAGCCCCATGACCGACAAAAAAAAAAAAAAAGAACAGAAGAAAAGAAAGAAAAAAGAAAAAGAAAATTCTTGGATCTGAGATTTATGAGACCACAGAAGAAGATTTGAACTAGCGGAGTTGAAGTTACAGAGGGACTCAAGCAACTGTGTGGACTGAGTGCTCTTATGACACGTGTCATTCACACTTTGCCATGATGACCCAAACCACACGTGTTCATGTAGAAAAGTGAGAAGGATGTTTGCTGACACACTTTTATATTCTTTATCCCAATATCTTACCCATTGGTGCAAATCTACCTTTCATGATCCTTTGTATTAATATCACAGCCCCCAATGATTCACATATTAGAAAGTCAATAAATTATTAAAATTATTTAAAAGACCTACATTACACTAACATACCAAAATTCATTCCTAAACTTTATAGGGAGAGAAAGTTTTTCTTATGAAAAATTATTGTTCATGGAAAAATAGGACTTTAAAACGAATAATAGAGAGACCATAAAAACAGTTCTATTTTTTCTTATATACTTCCTGTTTAATCTCTACCCATCCCCAACTCTGTGTGCTGAGAGTAAAAATCAAATGAAGAGGATTATTTACAAACAGGAGAGAAAGTGACTAAAATACCATACTGGTAAAATATTATGTTATCTATTTAAAATGAAGCAACAGAGAACTAAACCTAGAACTTTCTACAACAAGTTAAGAAGAAGGGATGATGGAGCAATAACAAGTTAAGCATATTTGAAATCCAGTCATGTAGGCAACTTTACAACAAAAGTTTTAGAGCTTGTGTTAAGGTAATTCAACCCAATCACTATGAGACACGAGTATATAGATTTTAAAGATCAGATATTATTAGCTAACATTGATGAAGACTAAAGAGCCAAAGAAGTAACTAAAACATGATCTCGTCATATTTGTGTCTAATTTTTGTAGTCTTATTTTGTGTTTCAAGTAAAAATTAGAACTAGGTACACAGAAACAAGGCTTCTGGATAGATTATCTCATTATATTGAACTTTCAATTCTTGGTTTATATATATATGTGTGTGTGTATAAATATATCTACATATATAAAACTACTATATAAGAAATTATAGTTATTCACATTTTGGGGGAACCATAATTTTAAGAATTTACCAAATGGAGTTTGGACAATTGTACTGACTACATTCTAGGCTGTAGCATTTACTAAAGAGTCACATCAAGTTGAAATGATACAATGAATAATTAGTGCAATTGATGAATACTCACATTCTTCTTTAGAGTAAATTTCAGTTGGAAGAGATTGAAACTCATAATATGGTATCTCATGTTTGAATATGGCTGCAAGAATGCCATCCAGGTCTTCCATGTTACCCTGTTTTTATACACAAAGAAAATTCTTCATTAGTTTAGGTAGAGAAGCATCTTAGGGCAAGGGAAGAATAAATGCTTAGTAATTATTAGTAACATCGATACCTTTCTGGAAAAGAAATAATACACATTAAATACTTACCTAAGAGTCCATTATTTAGATTATAGAAAACTTGATATAAGAAATAAAAGTAGTTGCTTTCAAATGTGTAATGGTAACTTTATTTGATACCTAAAATTTGTTAGGTATCAAATAACATTAATAACATTACAACAGCCCAAATGAGAGCATTGAAGTTTTTCAATAATAAATTATGGTAAAAATACACACTATACTTTCATAAATGAAATTATAAGATGTATCTGGTTCTTCAACTTGAGAGTCAGAAACATGATTGTCCAAACAGATTATATTACTTCTGTGTTTAAGTGAGGAGACCATTCCTCTTAGCCTTTTCTTCCCATAAATACAGCATTACTATATAGTAGTTGTTTCCCTAATCTGAGCCATTTGGTAGATGTAACACAGAAATCAAGTGTTCTATTGCCAGTGAAACAGCTTGTTACAAAAAATTGCATTTGAGTTACAATAGAAAGTTCATTCATAAATTAGAAAAAACAATTTATGGTTCTCAATTACATATCTACTTTATTTCTTTATTTTGTTATCAATTCCATACCTGTTAAAATTACGGACCCCACCAAATTGCGTGGTGACTTCTAGAAAACATAAATAAATATATTTTTGCTCCAGGGACTTCCAAAGGGTTATTGATGACTTGGAGTTTGTTTCTATCAGAAATAGATTCTCTCATTTTTCTCTAATTATCATAGCAGTAATAATGATCTTAATGAAACGACTTTAACTATATTTGACCTGTGCTTTGTTTTTATGGATTGTTTTGAAATGTTTCTTATGACAGGGATCTGAGCCCTCTAGAGAACTAGTCACTAAAAACAGAGCCTTACTTATTTATTCATTTATTAAGGTTTTTAAAAACCTATTAGTGCTCTGTCATCTGAGCCACACCCCAGTCCTTTTGTTTTGGGGTTTTCTTCTGTTCTTTTCTTTTCTTTTTGTGCCATTCTTAGTGCTTGAACTCAGGGAATGGGCACTGTCCCTGAGCTTTTATGCTTATAGCTAGTGCTCTACCACCTGAGCCACAACTCCACTTCCTGCTTTTTGCTGATTAATGGAGTTTCATTTCTGGGCTGGCTTTGAGATGTAATCCTGAGTAGCTGGGATTATAAGCATAAATCACTAAAGCCCAGCTTGTTTTAGTTTGTTTTTCAGGAAAGAGTCATGCTTTTGACCAGGACCAGCCTCTGACCACAATCCTTTTGTAGCTGCCTCTTGATTATTTGGGGTTACAGGCATGCATCACCATGCCTAGTCAGAACCTCCTCTCAACTGAGGTCAGTTAAAGAGTGTTCACATTGACATCCTCCGAAAGGATGAGCAAAGTGTATAGGTTTTATTGTTTTAAGGAATGTTCCTTCTATTCCTATTTTCTCCAGAGCTTTTTAACATGAATGAATGTTGTATCTTGTCAAAAGCCTTTTCTGCATCAATGGAGATAATCATGAGGTTCTTGACCTTGAATTTGTTGTTGGTACCTTGATTTACTCCAACTGCAATTCACTTCACAATATTAAACACTTTGCAGGCAGCAAATCAAAGATTGAATCAAACAAAACATCTAACTTGAAGATGAGAATAGCATTTCAATATCTCTAATGTAAAATATGTAATTTGATAATTACAACACAGACAACTGTTTTTGTTTTTTTATATTTTATATTTATATTTTTTAAACTTTGTTTCATTGTTATTACAAATGTGAAGTACAGAGGAGTTACAGTTTTATGTTGGTAATAAGTACTTTTCTTTTTGGACAATGTCACCCCTTCCCTTGCTCTCTCCCAGTTTTTCCCTCACATCCCTACCCATAAGTAACTTTTTCAATTAATAGATAATATAACTTGGAAGAACTATTTGATATATTTCAAGAACTATTTGATTTCTTTTCTTTCTTCTCTGAAACTATTTTAATGAATAGCATATTAATACTTTGATTAATAATTGCAATATTGTTTAATCATTTTGACCTATTTTTGCTCTGTACTGTATATAATTGTTCCTATCAAAAATTAACTTTATTGTTATCCCAAGAGACTTCTGTAAACACATGGAAGTATCAAAGGTTTTAATCATCTCAGTTGCACAGGAATTACTAGTATTTCTAACTGCACTACTTGAATTCTAATTATTATTCCACACTGGGCTTTGGGATGATACATCTTTCTTATATTCTTTAAGTGATACTTTGGAAATTGTACCTTCATAAAGCTGTGTTTTGGGAGTTTTATATTTATCCCAAAACATGAAATGATGTAGGAAGTGATTAGATAATTAAGATAGTTGAGGTAAAGTATTCTAAACCCTAAGAGCTATCATTAAAAACAAAATAGGATCCAGTTGGTCATTAACATTTTTTGTTCAAATTCACAGGACAGCCATATTTGCTTTATGCTCAATAGCTTTTAAATGATGATAGAACATCTCTTATGATACGCTATAAGAATACTAGTAGCAAATAAAATACATAAATTTCTCATGATCAAGTCTTTCTTCAAGTTTGTACTATGTTTTGTTATTATATGCATAATAGACTTTAAATGATTATTAAAAAGGATCTTGTTCCTAATTTGGGATTGCTGAGTTCATATTTACAATTAAAACTTGCTGGAACACAGTATAGTTTTGTTTGTTGTTATTGTTGTTTTTCTTGTGTGTTGTGCACGTACCGGGGCTTGAACTCAGGCCTTAGGTGCTGTCCTTTGACTTTTATCACTCAAAGTTGGTGGTATACCACTTGAGCCACACTTCTGGCTTTTTGGTGGTTCATTGGAGATAAGAGCCTCACGGGCTTTTCTGACTAGCCTGGGTGCAGTGATTCTTCATATCTAGGATTGGAGGTATGAGCTATCAACACCCAGCTGAGCATATAGATTTTATAATGAATCATTTCAGCTAAGTAGGAAGGACATTGCAAGCACTCATACATTCAAGTATTGTAGCTATGTGTTTCTACAAATGCGCAGAATTAAGGTAAATGAAGTGGCAATATAGTAGTGTTGAATAAAGGTAGACCAGTTGCAAAATATCCAAAGTTTCCAGTTTAGTGACAGAGCAGGTCATAGAACAAACACTTATTCTTGTATTTTGTGTTCTGAAGTGGACTTTGACAATGCAAGAGTAAAGTCAAACGCAAATGCTAAAATCAAGTAATATAAACAGAAAAATAAATGGATGTCCACAAGGAAGATCATAGTGTGGACTGGGACACTTCCATGAGATCAAGCAACCCTAACATTCATCAAGACAATGTCTGCTTTTCACTGCATAATAAGTTCACAGATAAGCTGGACACTAATAGTTGATGTCTGTAATCCTAGCTACACAGGAGGCTGAGATCTGGGGATCACGGTTAAAAACAACAACAACAACAAACCAACCTGGGCAGGAAAATCTGTGAGGCTCATCTCCAATTAACTATGAAAAACATTCCAAAGTGGAGCTGTGGCTCAAGTGGTAGAGTACTAGCCTTGAGAACTAAAGCTCAGGACGGTGTGTCCACGACCTGAGTTCAAGCCCCAGAACTGCCAGATAACTTGTGGTGGTTCCAGATATCAGTAGATTTAGACGATAGCTTGTAGAATAATCCAAGTTCACCTAGGCAATGAACTGATGTGGTTCTCCCCTTCTTCCCAGCCTGTGATGGATGACTTGGTCTGATTTCATAGCTGTGCATGGGTTTGTTTGTTTTGATTTCCCTTAGCACTTCTAGGACCATGATGACAACAGTAAAACTTGTAGATCTATCTTAAATGACATACATGATATCTAATCTCTAGCTTTTCTCCTTTCCTCCTCTTGGTGCTGGGTTTTCCATAATTCTACCTGTCATTAGTCAGACCTCAAGCTTCCAATAACTCTATGCTGATGGTACAACCCTCAAGTGTGGGATGCCCATAATGTCTTCCAAGGCCTCCAGAGCTGGGTGGGAAGATGAAAATCCCTTCTAGAATGCAGCCACAGCTCTTCCTCGCTTCTCATCTCAAATGATGAAAATACGCCAGTTAACTGAAATCTATGCAGACAATTTTCATCTACCAAAAGCTGAACAAGAAATTATGACCTCCATTTTATTGCATTCTGAAGCTTTGTCCAGGATTCATGCATTCAATTTGAGTTTCATTATATATAAAGATTCCCACAAGAGAAAAATTTAACACAAAAATTTATTTGGGGAATACTTTACTTCTGCACTGACTGAATACTATAATTCTGCACTGACTGATACAGCACAATATATTTATTAATGGAATTTTAAAGTAGAAGACATGGTAGAGCTGCCAAAAGAAAATGAAGCAATCTGTAATTTAGCCTATTCCTTTTGTATTTGGTTCATTTTTACAATGTAGATATTTGTCTTTTGTCCTTAGAATTCTCCAGTTTGACCAAATGGATTTTACTCACTGTCCATTTCTAAGACATCATCTTTGTTTTTCTTTTTTTGGGGGGGGCGGGCGGAGTCTGGTCGTGGGGCCTGAACTCTGGGCCTGGGAGCTGTCTCTCAGCTCTTCAGCTCAAGGCTAGCATTCTACCACTTGAGCCACGGCACTACTTCCAGCTTTTTTCTTTTTGCTTATGTGATGCTGAGGAATCGAACACAGGAATCGAACAGGCACGCAAGGCAAGTACTCTACCACTGAGCCACCTTCCCAGCCCATCTTTGTTTTTCTTTTTGCTTTAAATATATTGTTCATAAAAGACAACCCTAAGGTAAAAATGTATCACAATAGTCCAGGAATGTTGATGGCTATAATCCTAGCTACTCAGGAGGCAGAGAAAATATCACATGAAATAAATAACAAGCCTCCAATTCCAAATTAGTTTAAATATATTAGGTTCATGAAAAACTTATCTCCCTGTCAAAAATTTGTTCCAAATCTTGTGGAGCATTTTATGGTAACTGAAAAATCAGTCCTTTCCTTTCCTTTCCTTCCTTCTTTCCTACCTACCTTCCTTCCTTCCTTCTCTCTCTCCCTCCCTTCCTTCCTCACTCTGCTCTTTTTTCTTTCTTTCTTTCTTTTTTTCTTTTTTCCTTCCTTCTTTTTCTTCTTTCCTCCCTTCCTTTCTTTCCTCCCTCTCTCCTTTCTTTCCTTCCTTCCTTCCCTCTTTCCCTTCTAATACCTTGCTAACTGAGCAATTAAAATTATAATTATAATTATCGAGTCAAAACCATGGAGGAGTGGCTCAAGTGGTAGGGTTGCAACTTTCAGCGAGGAAGCGAAGTAAAGCCTTGAGTTCAAGCTCCAGTACTGGCTCAGAATCAAAGAAACAATTATTTTACTTTATGAAGTTGATGGAATACATAAATTCCATTTTAAGCAAGTTTTTTTTTTCCCTCAACACTGGGTCAATAGCAATAAAACAGAATTCAGAAGTGAAGATAATAGCTTATAATTCTCCAAGACGTAACGAGTACTTGCTAAAATCAGGACATTTTCATGAAAAAGTACCAAACAGGCTCTTCCAGATCAGCAATGCTTCACAAAGCCACTGTTAAGGAGCAGGACTTGGTCACATGAGAGGAGCAAATAGAACTTGGCTGGCCCCTTTGCGTATCTCTCATGAAATTTCAGTCTTTCTAGAATTCCTAAAACACACTGCTCACAATAGCAGCACTGATCATTGAAGTAAGGAAAAATAAACATACACTGAGCTTAGAAATATACCCATGGAAACAACAATTGCTAGATAAATACCACATGCTTCTGTTAGATCATACTTTGTGTGCCTGACTTCAGAACCTCAAAGCATCAGAAAGATGACCTGATTTTTGGTGGTGTTGTTCTGTGGTATACATATCTAGGTTAAGATGAAATTCATTTGCCAACAGGTCTTGTTGATTCCTCCCTCCTCTGTGAGGCCTCTGTAATGGCTTTAAAATGAACCATCCTGACAGCCATGTTGTGACAGACAAGCTGTTTCCTGCTGATATCATCAGCGGTGACTTCACCTAGGCAAATCAGTCTGCTTGCTTAGATGTTGGCTTTTTCCTTCCCTATTGATTACTAGTAATTTGTCCTTATTCAATTAGCATTCAAGCTTGACCCCAGAGCAGAAATTCACTTATCTATCCAGAGCTCTTTAGCTTATGTTATAGTTAACTTTACAGAAATATCAACTTACCTGGCACAAACTGTCCCCTAAGCTGGCCATGGACAATGGGCATTCCTTAGTCTTTGCTGTTGTATAGTATTTAATTTCTGTTGTGGCCTTTATGTTCCCGTCACAATAGACTTTGACAATGACTGAGCCAGCTGGGAAATCTTATAAAACACAAACAAGAGTGAGAAGCTGAGTATAGAATGCACATAGAACTTTGGAGAATACAAAGAAATCTTTTAAGAATTCATAACATATTTAATAATTCATAGCATTTCAAATGTTTGGATTTGGGTGATCTTAATAAGTTAGAAACTACAAAATAGACTAAAAATTTGAATGTAATTTATAAAGTTAAAAAATAAAAATCATGTTAAAAGTATAATAGAAGTAAAGTATGAAATCCTTCTGCATTCGAGTATCTTTTTCAGTAGTGGTCTATAATAATCTTTACATGATCTAGAGTTTAGAAAAGTGCAGCCATATATTGAAAGTTGGGTATTGTTTCAATCCTATGAAATAAATAGTTTGAAAAACTAGAGCTGATTGAAATCCTCAAACTTGTATTCAATTGGTTAGAATAGAAAGCTGAGGAAAAGTAGAGTTCAATGCTCTAAATCTTAAGAATGCTGTAAGCCAAGTACCTGTGAGTCATATCTGAAATGTTAGCTACTCAGGAGGCTAAGATCCAAAGATTTCTGTTCAAAGCTACCCCTGACAGAAGAGTCTGAGAGACACTCATTGCCAATTAATGGGTAAAAATGCTGGAACTGGAGATGTGGCTCAAGTGGTAGATCATCGACCATTATTGAATAAGCAAGCTAGCATAAGGCCCTGAGTTCTAGCCTAGATACTGGCCAAAACAAGACAAAACAAAAAACATATATACTACATATATTTATCTCAAACCTCTGTAAGTAAATTGTTCAAAGTGAAAACTGTATTGTGAATTCTGCTATCACATACCAACAGAGTTCAAAGCTATATAAAAATTGGGGCTTTTCAGCCGGGCGCTGGTGGCTCACGCCTGTAATCCTAGCTACTCAGGAGGCTGAGATCTGAGGATCGCGGTTCAAAGCCAGCCCGGGCAGGAGAGACCATGAGACTCCTATCTCCAATAAACCACCGGAAAACCGGAAGTGGCGCTGTAGCTCAAGTGGTAGAGCGCTGGCCTTGAGCTGAAGAGCTGAGGGACAGCGCCCAGGCCCAGAGTTCAAGCCCCACGACCGACAAAAAAAAAAATTGGGGCTTTTCTATCAAAGAATAACAACATACAGTCATTTCAATAAAACATGTATGTAGTGGTGCAACAAAAGGAAACAAAATGTTGATCTGTAGGACAAAACTTAAAGTTTTCACTTTTCTGCGAAGCATGGTGGTACACTCCTGTAATACTAGCACTTTTAAAGTGAACATAGGTATATCAGTGTCCCAGGCCTATCCAGGAAGAAGAAAAAAACGTTATACTCCATCTGAAACAAACAAAAATAAACAGTGTGGCTCAAGTGCCAAGCTAGAGTCCATAAAATCAAGCCACAGTTTGAAGAAGTATCTTGGAGACCCCCCACCCCCAAGAAAGGAAAAATACTCTGTCACAAAGATCCATTTTTTCTGTAAAACTGTTACTCAAACATCTGGATATGGAGTAAATCCAACTAAAGCTTCAGCTTTAGTATTGCTTTATCTCATGAAAAAGTGACTGGACTGCTAATAACTTTGTTCATGGAAATTTACAAACAACAAAATCCATCTCAAGTTTAACTAGACCAAGGAGCTAAAATAGCCACCTCCCAAATTAATCTTAATTAATAATATTTTCCCAGTGTCAGGGCTTGTTCGCTGGGTTCACATTTACCTGACTTGGACTCAACTACTTAAGCCAGGCTTCCATCCAGCCTTTCAGGGGGTAATTGGAGATGGAGTCTCACTGACTTTTCTATGCTCACTGGCTTTGAACCACAATCCTCCATGCCTCAGTATTCTGAGTGGCTAAGATTACTGGCATGAACCACCAATACCTGGCATTTTTCCATATCCTTAACTTCTAATTTGTATTATAAAAAAGAAGTATGTGGAAAAGTAAAATACTTATCCACCCAAAAGAGTATTGTCCAATGGAGAATGAAAGAGAGACATAAATGAAACCTCAAAGTTGTGAACGCTATGTCATGAGCTAAAGCTGTATTCACATGGAACTCAGGGCCTGGATTCTCTGGAGCCATATAATTGACTTCAGAAAGGTGGGAGGGAATGGGGGAGGGTGGCGTGTGCCCATGCTTCTACTGGGACTTGAACTTAGGGCTGAGTTCTGTCCTTTATATATTGTTGCTCAAAGCTTGGGCTATACCACTTGAGACACACCTCTACTTCTGTCTCTTTTTTTTTGGTTAACTAGAGATAACAGTCTCACAGGTTTCTCCCTGTTTGATTTTGAATCATGATCCTCAGTTCTCAGCCACCTGAGTAGCTTGGACTACAGGTGTAAGCCACTGGTGCCTGGAAAATATGATTTTTAATATAAAATTTTCATTTTATTGTGGTAAGTCCAAAAGAGAGTTTGAAAGAAAAATAGTTATGTTGTTTCTTATAAAAAAATATTAGCAGTTTTATCATAAGGAGTTAACCTCCTGAAAGAGTCAAGCCATGAATCATAAGAGACATATGGTGAGAAGATTGGCTTGGCAATTTTGGCATAAAAATATTTAAACTATTCTAATTTCTTTAGGATCTAGTACAAAAATGAACCAATTAATTTCTCAAATATTGAGTCACTAATTGAATTGAATCTTTAGCAAAGGATCTACAAATACTGATGTTTTTAGAGAAATTCTCCCAAAGAAATGTCCTTTGAAGTATTTGCTTTGTGTATTTTCATATTTGCTGAGTGGTTTAAGAAAAGCAAAGCTTAATTATTTTTCTCACTAATAAAAGAGGACGTCGAAGTAGCCATTGGGTTGGGATGTCCTTGAACTTCTGGAATGTAATTCTACTTTTACATGGGATCACCATGACTGTAGGTCATTGCTTTTCAGTAAAAGTAAAATCCAATTGAAGTCGAAAATAAATATAGCAAAATTAAAAGAAAAGCAATGACAAAGAAATTCTGCTTAAATTTCAAATCTCAAATGGGAAAGATGGTATCTCAAGATGATAACTATGTCCTTTCTTTCTAATTTGTGCTATTTATGCCCTTTCTCCTTTCCCCATAATATAACTGTTCTGACCTTACAGATGAGGTACAGACAGAAGTAATTGGTGGAAAATATCATCTAAAAATATTTATGACAAGTAAGAACATTTCACTAATTTCACGAAAGAAGATATTTCACAAATCCAGTCAGTTAATAGATTTTTTTGCTACGTGTGTTTGCAGTCTGAGAACATGAGTCTCCTTTTCTGTTTTGGTTGCTGCTGTTTTTGGTGACAAAGTCACCAAATTCTCCATCCTTCTGTCAGCCTCCCAGTGTCTGGGATTACAGGCATGTGCCACCCTACCCAGCAACATGATTCTGTTTACAATTAAATGCATGTAGGTTCAAACTTGTAGTCATGCCTAAAAATGATACGTAGAATCATAAATTGATATCAGAAATCTATTTCTCCATTGTGGCTGCTATCCTAAACAGGTTCATCATAATATTTGGCATATCCCAAAGTATCTTTCATGTTTTTTTTTTTTCATGGAGTTTGAAGTTAAACTTACATTAAACCAGAGTGTAATTTCTTAATTAATAAAGTTCTATGTTTTTGTTGATTCATTATGAATTTCTTTTAACTTTTAATTGGCTGCTTCCCTGCTGTGTTGTTTGTTCTCTGGCTGTGCTGCAAGTATCAGAGGAATTACTCCCTTCCAGCTAGAAATTAATATTTCTCATTGAAGACTTCATATATGTTTTTATTGGCTTAGCAATAAAGGGAAGTAGAATAGCTTGAAATTTCCTTAGCCTCAGGTCCTGGCTAGAGACAAGCCTTGGATGTCATTAGGAGGTATGCCTCCTAGAAAATGAAATAAATACAGTGTATAAAGTTCATGAGCTGAGAGAAAGAGGATATGATAAAACTAAACAATATTTTCTTAAGTGGAAATCTCAGGTGACGACACAGAAGTTAGGCAGAAGAGAGAGAGGGCACCTAGAAAAAAAGCATTTTAGGGTTTCCTCTCTAGTCTGGTCAGCCTGATTGTACTTAAATATTTTCCTTACTTTGTTTCCAGTTTGAAATATCTAGCATTGGTGTAATTTTTTATGGAAAAATCAAACATAATGAGTCAACTCCTTCAATATAAAAAGGTCAAAAGCTATGTAGATTTGACCAGATAAGATGATGTTAAGCAAAATGAGTCCCAAGATAGGGCCACAAGTGGTTTTTTTTTCCTTCTTGCTATTGTTTCTAACGTATTTATAACGTACCATGTGATTCTTTTGTTTCTTTGTATGTTCCTTCCCCACAGGATAACCCCTGTTTTCACTGTATTTGATGTCGGTGGGTGCCCTGCATCTTGTATATACACTTCTCTAATTTGGGGAGGGGAGGGGAAAAAATAAAATGCTTAAATAGGGATACAGGTTGACCCATTGTAACAACGAGATGTCCAAGACATTATGTTGAACTTTACAATTTAGTTGGGGGGGGGTGTAGTTGTAGAGGTGGGAGGGAAGGGATGTTAGGGAAAAAACAAAGGAGGAGGCAACAATGCTTGATAAGAAATGTGCTCATTACCTTGCTCATGTAACTGTAACCCCTCTGTACAGTATTTTTTACAATGAAAAAGTATAAAACTAAAAAGGATAATTCAAGTCATCAGGTAATATCTGTTTTCTCTGCCTTATAAGTTTTTCTCTTTGATTTTAGTTTGCTATATTTTGAATACAGTATACAGAAATTATTTTTAACTGTTTATCTTGCTATGAGCTATAGCAAAAATGAATCTGTGTTTTAATGTCTATCATTAATATTTGGATATTTCTTGGACTTTGTATTTTCATCCTTCCTGTATTCCAATCACATGCTGTTATGCTTTTTGAAATTGTCCCATATTTTACAAGTGTCCTGTCGTTTTGCATATTCATTTTGCATCTGGGTTTGGGGGATTTTTATTGGCCTATCTTCAAATCCAGTAGTTCTTTTCTTACCTATGTCCAATCTACCGAGATTCCTTTCCATTTCTGATGCACTAAAGCTTGTAATGTTATCACACCCAGGTTTTGCAGTTATTTTAGCTACAAGCCACTATTACTCTAAGAAAAGAAGGCTACACCGGTGTAACCACGAGGTCTCCATGAGGCCTGAAGATGGGAGGCAATCTGAAGATATGGAATTCTATCTCAGTGTTTAGTATCTCTTGGCTGTGATGCCACAAGAATTGCTGCTGAGGTATTGGTGCACCTACCCCATCCTCCTGCCCACCCTAAATGGGTCAGGAAGGCAAAGGGAGAGGCGGCCCTTCCCCCTGGAATGAAACTGTCCTAAGGATTTTTCCCAGATCTTTCCTATGGGGAATATACTGAGAGAATTTCATCAGGACTATCATTGCTGATCCAGACAGAGGCCCCAGAGACTCTTTTCACATTTCCACGGTGTGAACCTTGTGTGATTCCTAAAAGGAAATCTTCCAGAAACTCTGGGGGCTTCTTAACACTTCCACCCCAGGAATATCATACATGCAATCCACTTGTGGATTTTTTTCTGTTGTTGAGTTTTCTGAATCATACATCTTCTGGATGACTTTCCTATGGGATGCATAGTTTGCAGATAGTTTCTCTCCTTTTGTAGGGTGCCTATTCACTCTGTTGACCCTTTCTCTTTGCTGCACACTATCTTTATAGCTTACTATAATCCCACTAAGTTTTTGCCCTTGTTGTCTGTGTTTGGGGGATCTTACTCAAGAAACCTTTGTCTAGTAGTGTTTGCAACTTTCTTCTAGAAACTTTGTGGTACCAAGAACATTGACATGTTTTATTCTTTGTACTACTCTAACCCATTAGGAACGCTGAACTAAATATTTTAAGTAATGGGAATAATTTTATTTGACATCTTTATCCGTTACTTGAGAAATATTATTTTTAAGTACTTCTTAATTTGCAATATTGGTTTTTCTGTAGTGATTTATTCTAACAAACTTTATTTTAAACTAGCTGGAACTAGTGGGAAATTATTATTCATTAAATCATTTAAGAAAGTGACACAAGAAGGGAAACTACAGGCGAGGGAGAAGGGAAAAGAGAAAGTGTTTTCTCCCATCCCATTTCTGCATATGCTGTCCATGACAAAAAGCAGTGTCTGCAATGGTTTTATGTCTTTGAATAGCATGCCTTCTCTTTATAATCCAACTGTAACCTAAGCTATACAAGGAAATTGCTAGGGAGAACATGTGTTCTGTGTAACACAAACAGAGGTCTGTAAAGATCTTTTGACAGGGCATTTATAATACCTTAAAAATAAACAAGAACTCAGACTATCTTTATTATATTCTCCAATTCTGAATACTAGCATATTTTACATTTTCAAATTCAAAGTAAGATTAATTGAGTGTCTTTTTACTTCAAAACATTTTATGAACCTCAAATTTATGAGGTTTTGTAAGGTAATATCATTCTTTGATTATGAAAAGATACTATAAGAAAACAAGTAATCCTAAATTTTATTATAATCAGTTTTAGAATTTGATACCTTGAATTTTTTGTACTATTATTGTAGCACATGTACTTATCCATCTGGAATTTAGCATCTAATACAATTGATCACGTTGTAAGAAATTGATAGTTAAATGATGAGCTTCACAAATGAAATAAGGAACTTATAGAAAAAATCATATGTAGAAATGGCATTATGATTAGAATAATGAAAGAGTTATGCCTTTCAGAACGCTTGAGGTGGGGGGAAAGGGAAGGATAACAGAAAGGTTTTTAACTGAAATTCTAGTTTAAACTTGCCGATCCTAATGTTAAAATAAAGGAAATAAATTTAATTCCGTATTTGATGGCTAATGTGTATTAAAGTACTCGCTACAGACATTTTCAAACTCATGATGCTACTCACTGCCATTTCACTACAGAGTATTCAGACTAGTTTTCTATAACTTAAACAAGTTAGTTTTGTATAATTTACACTTTTGAAAATCTGGATTAATAATAACAAAGTTGAGCGTGTGAAAATTCACACAGGAAACACCTGCAGAACAATATTAGTTTCTGTTAGGAAGTGAAACCATTTATCATAAAGTTAATGAAAGGAACCTGCCCGAATGATGTTTTACACTTATTAACGCATAAAAATCCTTACCCAAAGCTTTCATACTCCAAACTTTCTTATTCCAACGTGTTGGCTGTTTTATAATGCGCTTATAATTTGACATAAATTCAATCTCCAGAGTTTCACCAATTACTTCGTCTCTCAGCAGAATGAATATCTCACCAGGATTCTGTAAGGTAAAAATGCAACCCAATGAAGCATTGAAAGAACAAAGCTCAGTCAAAGAACTCTTTCCACCTCCTAATGATTAAGTTGATACCCTGTTGTTAAATATTATTTGTATTCCAACCATAATCAGAAATGGAATATTTAAATGTGATTTTCGCTAAATTTTAAACATTAATCTAGTGTCTATCAAATGTTTTTTTTCTTCTCCAAAACCACATTTTGCAAGTGAAAAAGCAGAGAGAAAGCTCCTCCTCTTCCTTTTCCTGTATGGGCCTCGCTATCCTAGAGTGAACATTTTTTTCCCAGATCATCAGAACATCAGAATTAAACCATTATGTTTCCCCAAATCTTAGCTTTCACTTTCATACACTTTAATTTCTTTGTGTTTGGTTTCTTTGAGAAGACTTAATGAGGTTAAGATCTCGCATATTTCAAATATAATAAAATTTTGAAATGTCAAATAGTTTTATATTTTATGTAATAGGCATTCTCTCATCATTTATATATGAGTCCCTGCAAAGGTTTTTAAACTGACTAACCGTTATAATTCTAAAAGTTTCCAGATTTAATTCAGTTGAAAAAGTCAAATCTATGTACATAAAGTAAAAGACTAACTGAAGACCTCATTTGGGCAGGGAAAAAAAAGGAAACTAACAGAAAAGAAGACAGAAGAGATAAAGAAGATTAGAATAATATACAGAAAAGAAAGAATAAGTGTTTATCCAGTGTCAGTTTTATAGGAATTATGGTAAGAACTTTTTCTATAAATACATTTCCTTTAATCTGCACTGAAAAACACACCCACTCCCCCACCCACACCCACACCCACACACACCCAACACACCCCAACATACACTCAAATGCCCCAAACCAAAATGGAGGAAGTTGTTACTTTTATTTTTTTAGCAATAGGGTAATTAACATTTAGAATTACAATCTGACAGAGTGCTTACAACTACCTAGCTTCAGATCTACACTATTCTTTACATCATGCATTTCAAGTTTTTTTAGGGGGGGAAAGACATTTTTACAATGACCTTTGATCTGGGCGAGATTACCTCTCAAAGGTATCTTTCAGTCATGCTAAGTTTTAGGCTCACACTAAATAAACAAGAACCTGATTTATATGCTCTCATAAAATCATGTGCATCAGTCATTGTTTGAAATTCTCCTTTTTAAATGTTACCTCTTTACACACAAATCACACCCCAGTAAAACTCCAATCTTAATGGTTTGTACCCAAGTGTTTCTACAAATAATAGGTCAAAGTTACCACAACTTTTTAGCTGACACACAAATCTACCAATGTTCTAAATCCTCAATATTTGTCCATAGGCTTGGAATTAACTTTCTCTTAACCAGTCAAACACACACCAAACATCCTATTTCAAAGTAAATGCTTGCATTCTATAATAATAGAATAGGCCCTTGGCCCACACATAGGTTTTGGAAGGTGAGAACTTTAGGCTGTCTATGCCTTGTACCTGCAGCTTCCTTTTTTCAGGACCTCCTTTCTAGCCCAGATCTTCTGAGCTTTGTAGTTTCTCTGCCATCTCATTTTTAATAGCTAGCTGCCATAGTATGACTTCCCGCTTCTCTTTGGACTAGATTCCTTCCGAATCTCCCCTTCAAAGTTCTTTAGAGTTCTTTTCCACGCTTACCTCATTTATTATTTAACTTTGACTTAGCTCTCTCCAAAGTCGGTAAGCACAGGTGTTCTTTCCACATGTTTTATTCACAACCAACTCATTTTTATTCATGAGTGTTAAACATGGGCTACTTTTTATGCAGCAGATTCCCTCCTTAATAGAGGACAGGACTCCACCTTTCAACCATTTCCAGAGAAAAGTTCTAGACAAAAGACAAGCCCACTGGCCACCTCAAATGACACATTGCTAAATTTCCATTTGTACACAGGGCTGGCTTTATGGCCTATGACCTACATAGTCACACAGGACTCATGTTTAGAAAGTTCTGCCCTGTCCCTGTCTAAACTTGCTAAACTATTTGAACATTAAGACTTGGTTATTATTTTGCACTGCCAAGTAGGTAGATGGTTCTGTTTCTACATAATGTTGCTATTCGATTGTTTGTTTTGTTGTTGCCAGTCGTAGGGCTTGAACTCTGGGCTGGGCACTGTTCCTGAACTTCTTTTGCTCAAGGCTAGCACTCACAACTTGAGCCACAGCACCACTTCAGGCTTTTTCTGTGTATGCAGTACTGAGAAGTCAAGCCCCGGGCTTCATGGATGCTAGGCAAGCACTCTACCACTAAGACACCTGCCCAGCCCAATGTTGTTACTTTATTAAGTTCCTTTTCTCTCTCCCTACCTGTCCATGTTTAGGCTCTTCATCCAAGTCCAACTCAGGTTTCCCTGGTTCTATGTAACTTCGAATTAAGAGCCTTCATCAAACTGTTACTAATCCCCTTTACTTTGTTGGGTCTACTTATCTGTGCCTTGCCTTCCCAAATAGATTTTTTTTTAATATCCTGAAGATACTTATATTTTCTTCTTCTATGGTGACACCTTGTGTGGATTATTTGCATAAGAGATACTGTGTCTATATATCCTATATCTCTTCCCTGCAGGCAGCCCCAGCCCTATGAGGAAGACTTGTTTTTAATTATTAGGCTAAATTTAACTCAAGGCGCAAGTATTAGGCCATTCGAATGGTCACGCATTCCATTTTATATTAGCTGTGAAGCTGTCTAAAAATTCAGAAAGAATGAGTTACAATGATTATCATTTCCAAACACAGAAATATATCACCTTGGTCATGGACCTGGAGATTTAAACAAAAAGGCTCAAATTTGGTGTAATATAATATGCAAAGTGGGAAATGTCAGTTCTGTCAGGATTGCTGTCTTAAGGCCTAATGAGAACAGAAGTGGTAGGGGATTTGGATCCAGTGGATGGCGTTAGTTTACTTATGACTTTACTTATGACTTAGTTAACTTATGACCAAGTTCATTTTTTCATATGTTCATGACTACTTTAACAGGCACTGGATTCACAAGCATGGGTGCATTGGACTTAGCAAGCCAGGTTCCAATAGTTTATTTTGGTCTAGCCCATGACAGCGAAGCAAGAGTTTGGCTATCATTTTGGTTACAAATTTGGCTGCCAATTCATAATTTTAGAATCACTTGGAAAGCTTTGCTCAGGATACAATGGACTGTTTATATCTGAACTTCTGGAGGTAAGAAAACAGTCACTATGGCTCTTTTAAAAAATTGCCCTTAACTACCAAAATACCATTGTAACGATGAGATGTACAAGACACTATGTTGAAAACAAACTTTACAACTTCAATGGGGGGATGGGGAGGGGAGAGTTGGGGAGGTGGGGAGGGAAGAGATGGTAGGAGGGGGTAACAATGCTCAATAGGAAATGTACTCATTACCTTACTCATGAAACTGTAATGCCTCTGTATAGTATCTTTACAAGAAAAATATATAAAAAATTGCCCTTGTCTCTAAACGTGCCCAACTACTTTGAGAACTACCTTATTAGAGGAGGGAGGGAAGTCTTGGCCTCCATCATCCTCATTCCAAATAGAGAGCACATTACATTATAGGCATTACTATATACCTTTTACTGTAATTTCAATGAAATCACAAGTTCAGGCTTTAAATTCAGGTTAGATACCTGATGGTTTGAGGTTAGAAGAAATCAAGTAGTGCTGATAACTTGTGTACATTATTTTAAACTGAATGCAGAGATTGGAAGGTAAGAAGATAATTCCTGAAATTCTTATGGTCCTTAAGAGGCACATCCTTTTAAGTATTCTCAAGACACTCTAAATTTGTTGATTATACAATAATGGTCTGTGACATGACTGATGAAATTAAGGCCTTAACTGGGGGAAATGCCATAGTCACAGGTTCAGCTAGAAAAAGGAATTTAACAAAATTAGTATATACCCATTCTAGTAAAACCACCTCAAAGGCCTGCTGCTTATACTAAGTTTGTTTAAGAACTCAACAGCTGATTGAATTATTTTTTTAAAAAATATTTCAGTCTTATCATTAATATAGCCACAATGGAAGACTGAATTAAACATAAAAATAAATAGGTTGAATATATTAAAGGATGTCAAGGACTTTGGGGGAAGAAAAAGCTGAGATTGCCGTGGGAAATTTCATCTAAAGGAAAAGGAAACGTGATATAATAAACATCTGTCTACACATACAACCCAAGATAAAGAAATAAGCTCATTCTTAGATGGGATAAGGTAGCATTCTTCCCTAGCATGCAGAGGCCCTGGACACTTAAAGCAAGTAAACAAACAAATAAATACATTGATGTATTTGTAAATACACGTGGTAATGCTTGCTTGGAATGCCAGTACTGTAGAGGTTGAATGAAGGAGATTGTGAGTCCAGGGCCAGCCAGGACTCTGTAGTGGTAGAGAGCAAATTTATAATACTTCCAAGAAGTGTGCCTGCCATAGGAAACATTTGAAGAACATCCGCCCCACCAACTGTGGGTAAAAATGATTTTAAAACAAAGATACACTTCTCTAATTGGGGGAGGGGAAGGGAGAAAACAAAATGCTTAAATAGGGATACAGGTTGACCCATTGTAACAATGAGATACACAAGACACTATGTGGAAAAATGAACTTTACAAGTTAGGCAGGGGTGGGGGGAGTGTCGTTGCGGAGGTGGGAAGAAGTGATGGTAGGGCAAAAACCAAGGAGGAGGTAACGATGCTTGATAGGAAAGGTACTCATTACCTTGCTCACGTAACTGCAACCCCTCTGTACAGTAATTTACAATAAAAAATGTATAAAAAAGAATGACTAAAATCACCCTTAAGGTCTAGCAAGTGATTGACTATCGGACCTCAGACAATTGCAGCTCAGTCTCTTCTGAGGACGGAAAGCTTGACATCATTGTTGTGTGGGGTTGATTTACTATTCGGAGACAACTTGTCTGCATGTATGAAACCATGACTGATCTGATGCATATAAGAAAGGAGATGCTACCAAATAATAGAACCAGTTCAGTTCTAGTTTAGGTATTTGTCTAATGGGAGAATGAATTTTCCCAGTTATATAAAGTCGCATGAACATGCTTTGACTATTGGATCCATTGAGCAGACATACAGTTCATCATCTGTTACCCTATAGCACAAAATCAAAAGGAATACTAGTAAAACAAATGTCCTGGCTAATGGACAAAGATCTTGTGATCAATACTACACTAGACCCACGTGTGCCAAATCTAGAGAAAGTTACTGTGAAGAAGCCACCTTAAGAAGTAAATTTGAGCTGAAAATTCATGTAGGTATTTCTCAAAGAGACACAAAATAACTTACATAAATAGAGAACTGGAAGCCTGTCTTCATTAGTACATGGAAAGAATATTGAGAGGAAAAAAATTTTTATGATGTTTTAACATGGCACAAGATTTTCAAGTTGTAAGAAATGGAAACTCTGTTGGAAGGAAAGGCCGCTGGGAAAGCGTACAAGGCAGAGACACAATAATCCCCAGCTCTAGGGTTACAGCAAGGATACCCACTAACTCACTCACTTCGTAATGTAGCAATGCTGCTGGGGCAGAAACGGAGGAAGAGACCTGCTCTGCTCTGGGAGGCAGGTCTCCACACCCAGCAACTACACAGCAGAGCAAGGGAGAGAGTCTAAGAGAAAAGCCAGAGGGAATCAAAGTCATTCCCTACTCAGATGAGGAATGAAGACGATACCTTACCCCCTATGACGACTTAATAGTCATGCTCAAGTCAGCACGCTGGAAATGTAGGACTACAAAGAGAAATTAGTAAGTTGGAAAGATGCATGCTTCAAATCAGATCTTCAGACTAACAGGAGCAGAAATTAAAAGTTGTGCTGGGAAGTTTTGATTATCCCTTCCTAGGAGAGGACTCAGGAGGCTTAAGTAGTCTCTGTTCACTTACCCATTGGAAGACTTTCTCAGAAATGAGTTCAAGTTCTAAGGCAATGGGGTGAAGTAAACAGACATGGTCCACGGAAGTCTGAAATGTAGTTTTCATACAGAGGGACACAAATGCTCTTTTCTGTGTTGTTTGGCAATCATATGGCTTCAAATTACTGAGACAGCAAGATTTTGCCTGAAATATCTACTTTGCGTTCAAAGGATAAGTTTTTAAAAAAAAATTTGTAGGCTCTTTCAACTTTTAGGAATTTTTTTAAGCGTGATACCCAAATGGGACTTAATACTGAAATCATTTAACTTTAGGAAGCCTTAAAGAATTATATCCATATCATTATGTAGCCATTTACATAAGATAAAGGACAGAGAGCCCTCATTTTGGGGCCTTGATTTCTTTGTGTGAAGGGTTTTATAGTGCTCAAATTTTACTGTCATGGAGTCTTTTTAAAGCAGCTATTTAGACTTATTGCATAACTCCTAGGAGCTATTTTTAGTTTCAGAGTTATTATTTTTTCCCCTCTGCTTTGATTTCAACTACTGAAGAACAGTTCCCATTTATTTTAGTATAGTTCTTTTCTGTTTCTCACCTTATTTCTGACTCCATCCATGCCACCAGCTTTGGTTCCTCTTCTCCCTTAAGTCCCCAGGCTTTTAAGTATGTCATGCCTTTTCTTTGTCTGATCATCCATGTCCCTTTCCTCACACTGTGTAGTTCAAGCTCTTGGGGTTTCTGAGCGTATGTTTAATTAGTGTGTGTGCTTCTCACCCTGGAACCCACGTTGCTTACTTTAGAAATGCTTCTGCTCTGACATGTGGATCCGGTGGAGATGAGGAAATTAAACTTTGCCCAACTCCATAGAATGTTTAGCTTCATTCACCACATGGCCAGAGCACCCACATCCATCAGCTAGCGTCAAATGCACACACCTGCTTCTAAGATGAACGCCTTCATGTATCTGCCATCAGGCTACTATACTTTTGGCTGTTTCCACTCAAGGGCTGTGCTGACAAATGCTCAGCATCTTTTTGTTTGTCAGAAGATTACCCAGCCAGAGTCAGGTCAAGCTCTACCAGCCGATTATTTTACTGGGTCATTACTAGGAAGGTTTAGGAGGAAGAGATGTCAAGAATGATATGTTTTTGTATAGTCACTTTAGAAAGAAATCTTCCAAACTTTACTCTTATCCCCTGAAGGACAAGGTCTCTAATTCTTAGGATGTTTCTACCCTAATGATGTCAATCTTCAATATATGCTTACAATTGAAAAATTGGTGGACATGAAAATGAGTATTTTAAAAAGTTCTCTTCAGTGATATATTTTCCTTTTGGAAAAAAAGAAAATTCTTAATCTATTTAATATGAAGTTAACTTTCTTTTAGGTAGCTTAATGTAGCATGTATATACTATCTGTTTTGTAAAATGTCAAATAACAAAATGTCAAATGATACCTTTGAAAACTGATATATAGAGATATATAGCATGTGTATAAAATATACAGATATAGCTGTATAGATACATATATAATATATGATATCTGTTTTGAAAAGTGTCAAATAATATTTGATAAGCTTAACCTTTTATATCATTTCCAATATTCAGTTAGTCAATAAATATGGACTAAATGCCTATTAATTGCCAAGTATTGATCTAGAGCCTGGAGGCAAAGCCATAAGCAAAATATACCAAGTTCTAGGCACGCTTTAAGATGTTTTAATACTAGAACAGCATGGCAACTTAGACAACAGGCTGTCAATACCAACCTCACATTGGATTTCATTAGGAAGCACCAGTGCCAGAGGACCGGTACTTGTTGAAACCTCTGAATCTTTCCTTTCCTTTCTCTCATGGTTTTCCCCAGAATGTTGCATTCTTAGGTGTGCTTGAGTGTTGACCTCAAGGTAGCCTTCGGATTCTAGAAAAATGCAAATACAGGAGAGAACGCATTATTTCCTCTACAATTATAAAGACTACTGATAATCGATAGATTTGAGTACAAATAGAACAATATGAACCAAGTGTAGGACTAGAAAAATGCAAATACAGGAGAGAACGCATTATTTCCTCTACAATTATAAAGACTACTGATAATTGATAGATTTGAGTACAAATGGAACAATATGAACTAAGTGTAGGACTAGAAAAATGCAAATACAGGAGAGAACGCATTATTTCCTCTACAATTATAAAGACTACTGATAATCGATAGATTTGAGTACAAATGGAACAATGTGAACTAAGTGTAAGACAGCTGAAATAAGTGAACACATGCTGGTGATTAAAATTTAGTAATTCAAATAAGGTTTCAGTTTAACTAGTATTGTAACATTTATAACTCAAATACAACAATTACATAAAAAAGTTCTGCTGTGACTTAAATGTTTTCAAACTACTCCAGTCATCATTTATGAAACAATAAGTCTGTATAGAATAAAACAATGTTTTTTTTTCTAAGCTAGGGTGATTATAAAGAAAAGTTATGTTAGTATAAATCTAATTAATTAAGTTAGAGCAATTGTTACCTTTTACTTATATTTCAAGTTTTTGAAAACATAACTGTGGAACTGTCATTAAATGCCATAGAAATACTATTTGAATTGTTTATAAAAACGCTAATGTATTCTATAAAAGTATTCTATATGAAATAAGTTGGATTCATTCGTCCTAGTATTACCGGGATATAACTATAGAGTATCTGGTTGCGTTGTTTGGCATTTAGTAATTTAGCATTTAGCCAGTAAAATGTTTTCCTCTATTAAAAATGTACTAGGTAATGTTTTTTTTAATGTTTTTTATTGTAAAAAAAATAGAGAAGGGTTACAGTTACATAAGTAAGGTAATGAGTACATTTCCTATCGAGCATTGTTACCTCCAAAAAATGTATAAGGTAATGAACACATTTTAGTTATTATTCCATGTCTGAAAACCCGAAGTGTTACATTAGGGAACAAAAACAATGTGGGTGAAATCTGGGTTGGCAGAACAAGGATTGAGCATGGTGGCACACAACTTTAATCTCAGTGACAAGGGATGCATAGATTGAGGATCTTGGTTTGTGGCCAGTACCATGTAAAAACAGGAGACTATCTGAAAGGTATCAAGAATAAAAAAAGAGCTGGGGGTATAGCTCAAATAGTAGAGTACCTAAGTAATGGGTGAGAGGTTTTGTGTTCTAACTCCACTGTCACCAACACAAAGCCAAAATAAAGCACTAAGAAAATCACAATCACAAGTTCTTAAGCTACCTAGAAGTATCCCTGACATCCCCAAATAACAGAATTATAGTATAAGAAATGGACTAGGACAATTAGAAACTGGCCTGGTAAGATGTAAGACCAGGAGCCATCCTTGTACTTATAAAGAGAAACTGTTGCTACCTTATGGACCATCAACACCTTTACAAAGCACTATCCAATATTCCAGCTACAAGGAACACTATTACAGTGTCAAGCTTCTGTGGCCCACTTTGCTTCAAGAAGCCTTGTTCCAGTCACAACTACTCCTGCCTAAACCACCCACATACACAGTCCCCAGATGACCTTATCTGCAGCAGCTCCACAGGTGCCAATACCTGGCTGTTCAAACCTTGAAATAGTAGACCTCAATTAGGTCAGGCAGAAGAAGAGAATCCCCTCTAGAGACCCAGCAAAAAGCTTATGATTGACAGAAATGTAGCTGTGTTTGTGCAAGACCTGCAATTGTTACTTATGTGAGGCCTATGATTGGTGGAACTGGAAGCCATGGTAGAATTACAACTTGAGGGCTGGGAAGGTGGCTCAGTGGTAGAGTGCTTGCCTTGCATGCCTGAGGCCCTGGGTTCGGTTCCTCAGCACCACATAAGCAAAAAGAAAAAAGCCAGAAGTGGTACTGTGGCCTTGAGCTGAAGAGCTGAGGGACAGCGCCCAGGCCCAGAGTTCAGGCCCCACGACCGGACCAAAAATAAAAAATAAAAAAGAATTACAACTTGAACAAAGGGGTACAGTGGCCCTCTTATAGCTACATAAGGAGACTGACTCACTATTAGTATAAAAGCCTCAATGAACTACTTTTGCTTGAGCACCTACAGCAATAAATCTCTAGTCTTGAAAGCTTTAGAGAACCATAAGCCTCTAGTTCTAAAGGCATATATAAGCTGGCTTTGAAAGCCTAGCTTATGAGTATCAGGAACTGAGGGCCACCAGCACTAAGGGAATCTCTTCCTTCTTAAATGTGCAATTTTTATACAGATAGAGCAAAAGAACACCCATCCAGCTCTTTGCAACACTTCCTGACAACAAACAATATAGAGTGAATCCTTGTTTCCCTTGAACCCTCCTTCAAATCACAGAACCCCAAGCTAAAATCCTAAAGTATTTTTTAATACTCTTTTGCTGAGACATTCCATTGGGTTCCACTGTGTGAATTATCTTCATTGCAGCAAACAAACAACAATCCAAATAGTTCAACAACTGTAGATATGTCCATGTGGTCCTTGTCTAACCTGCCAATATAGCGAGAGAAGGAAGAAGAATCAAAAGTAATATAGCTAGGCAGGTTGATTGGGGTTCATCCAAACAAGGAAATTTCCAGTTCCATATAGATAAGCCTATTAGAAAACAGAATAATAGGGGATGTTTGCTTGATAGAGCTTTCTGCAGTATCTTTTTTATATTGTTCTCCAAAAAATATGTTTCTATGTTTAAAAAAAGTTGAAGAATTAAAGCAAAAAAGGATTTTGGAGTTCCATATGTCTCCCAGAACTTGTCTTGTTTGAAAAGAAATGAAAATCAGCTTCTGTGTCTCTAACAATTTAAAACTCTCTCATGACCAGCCTCATTCCGTCTATGTCTCGGCCTGGCTCTGACTCTCTTCTCTTTTCCATTTATTCGCATAAATGAGTCCAGAGCAAGATCCCATACAAAAGTGACTTCATCATTTTGTGGACCGACGAAAGAATTAAGCAATTGATTCTGTTTAGTATTCCTTAAAGAGGAGTAAGTCATTCCACTATAGCAGTATTGAAGATTTTCTGCTAATTTGTCTGTAATATTAGGTTTGAAAAAGCTATTTTATTTACCCTGGGGACATAATAATGGTTGTACAAAATGTATGAATGTTTAGTGAGGCACCATTTATAACACAGAAAATTGGAAGCAATCTCAGCAATAAAGGAACAAATAAAGAATCTGCTAAT
Organism: Dipodomys spectabilis; assembly: GCF_019054845.1. Lineage (NCBI taxonomy): Eukaryota > Metazoa > Chordata > Mammalia > Rodentia > Heteromyidae > Dipodomys > Dipodomys spectabilis. Next base: position 6,385,713 of record NW_024870974.1, read on the forward strand.
AAAAGTTCCATCAGAGAATATTTAACAATAAGGAACAAATTCATAATATAAGTGAAAAAAAATTCTAGTTAAAAAGCTGTCAATTCAATGAGTTCCTGCTTTAATAAGTATGCATGCACACAACTCTATGGTAGAAATTCAGGCTGTATTCTTGAATGAATAAGAGCGTGCTACCACATATTTACCAGCTTTTAAGAACATTATTTCAGCTTCTGAATTATGGATAATTTGTGAAATATGTATAGAATATTAATAGTACCTGATGATATGGAATAGATAACATACATTCTAATTTTTCTACAATGAAAATTTACTAATTTTGCAGAGTAACATGCATTGTTATTTCAAGGGTAGGCATGAATGAGACTATAGACTAAATACATGTGTCAATTGCCCTCTGCAACATACAAATGAAAACTTATAATGTAATCATTTAAAAATAAAAGCATGAATCCCTAGGGGCATTCCAGGTCCAACGTATAATAACTATCCTAGTCCTAGAAATAGGTTACTGTGATGAAGTAGCAGGAAACTGACATAGGAGAGGAAGGTAGAGAAGGGTATGTGCTTTAGGTGAGTGTTGGACTCCACACATGCAGGTTACTTCCTTATCTGTGTTCTCAGTGTGTAGTCAGTAGTTAAAGCTGGGGAGAGGGGCATGCCTCGATCTTCCCAGTTCTGACACTGCTGACTTGCCACATCTAGTTTGCATTACAAATATTGAGCTTTGTGGGCTACAACACAAAAACAGTCCAGAAACCATTGTGTGTGGACAGCAGGTGAAACAAACCACACTCACGCAACTCTATGATGGCAAAGTGATCTAAGCAATTCCAAATGACACTATTGGAAAGAATATGTACTCATCCAACTTAAACTGAATATATTAGGAAAATCTAAAAGGTTTCCTAAGACAAGAAAATTTTGTGCCAGTTTTTTAACCAACCAATTGCACTGTAAACCCTAGTAGAAACAGCAAAATATTATTAAATTGCAAAGTAACAGAAAATCAAATTTATGAATTAAAGGAAACTGTGACACATTGAGCTTTGAAAGTTTCCTTTTTGCCTTCTAAAACAGAGCCTTTTTACTATACCCTGCTTTTTTCCATCTGTATTTTATGTTTATTGTTTGACAATCGATTAAATCCACATTAAAGTAGGGTTAGAGTTTTTGATAGTTGACAAACTAGGTAAGTATTAAAAAGGAGACTCTTACTTGGATGACATTTTAATGGTTTTATATGAAAAGAAGAAACAATATTCTTCCTGTCCAATAACTTAAAATCTAACAATGGTTCACAAGGAAACACAAGTTTTGATTACAAATGATTTGGGTGCAGGCAGAGAAAAGTGCTTCATTCTAGAAGAAAGTTACCTACTGCTAAAAACAAGAACAACAGTAACAGCAAGAAAACAAAACTGAACAAAACAAAAAAACCACGCAAGTCTCTTTGAGAAAAGTTTAAGAACAATAAGCCTTGCGGGGGATAAATAAGTTCTTCCTTGGATTCTTTTGAGTATGGATGATCCTTAATTTAGGATTTTCAATTTAAGATTTTTCAATTTTTTAATAATATGATAGTAAAACACATTCAATCAAAGACTATTTTGAATTTTGATCTTTTCCCGGGCTAACCATATTCCATGCTATAGTCTCTTGGATGCTGGGCAGGGCAGAAAGTCCCAGCTCACCACAAGTCACAGTGAGCCACAGGACCACTTAACATCTTTTAAATACACTGGGTTTTGGATACATGACTGTATTATAAATTAGGCTTTATAAGGCCCAACTATAGGCTAATGTAAGATATTAGACTAGACAAAGCTATGATGATCAGTAGATTAGGTGAATTCAATGAGTCTTCAATTGATGATATTATTTACTCATACATAACCAATTCATCATCTAAAAAGGAAAAAAAATTAAGTAGGCAATAATGATGATTTATACACAAATATCATCAGGAATACTAAGTACAGCTAATAATTATTGAACATTTATTATATGCCAAGTACTATTCTTGTTGATTCCTATGGATTAGTGCACTTAAAAGTCTAACAACTCTGTGACGTAGGTAATAAATAATATCCTTGTTATGCAGACTAATCCATTTGTCCTTTGAACAAATGTTTGCTGTGTTCCAGGTGTTTTTCGTTTATTTGTTTGTTTGTTGTTGTTTGACGGTTGTGGGGCTTGAATTCAGGGCCTGGGTGCTGAGTCTCATGGGGACTTTTCTGCCTGGGCTGGCCTGGAACACCAGTCCTCAGATCTCAGCCTCCTGAGTAGCTAGGATGACAGGCATGAGCCACTGGTGCCCAGCTTGTTCCAGGTGATCTCTGGAATCAGGAGACCCAGTGAGGCAGAGTTCAGAGAAAGTTGATGACTACACTACATGGCTCTGAAACCTCGGTTCTAACCATGCATTCAACAATCCATTTATCACAAGAACAATCCGATTGAATCAAAGGCACAAACATTTCAGAGCTGTTAAAAACAACATATGGCCCAAACCTCCAGAGAAAATGTCTAAGGCATCCATTATTGCTGTAGCACAAGATTATACCCTATTTGACATTAAATGGATGCTCTAGTTAAGATTGCTAATTTACATATAAATGACAGTTTATATGGAAGTGACTATGTTTATCAGGTCTTGTTGAGTGCTGAATTATCTCACCAGAATGCTTTATTTTACAAAGAATCCCCAGAGGGGATTGGTTTATAAGTTGTTGGAGGGAGTGACTCTCACTGCTAGAGAAAGTGACTTTTTATAATGACAAATATGGAATTGCTATCAATAAAAATGATCTCAAGTTCTTCTAACAGTGGTTGGATCATTGAAATTCACTAATGAGTGCTGAAAAATAAGTTTTTGAAAATCTGAGAATAAAAGAATATTGCAATCATGTACAAACAATGGAAGAGAACTGCCCTACTCTCTTGGGTAAGTACTAGTGCCATTTAAGAACTAAAGTTGGCAAAGAAGTTGGTCTTCAGAATCAAATGGATTTTCCTATACTCCTCCCCTCTTCTGGACCATGGGCCCTGTGAATATACACAGTCACTATATTCGATTTGCAAATATGAAAATGGAAATAGGTAACTTGAGTAAATGTGTAGGCTTAGGAGAGATGAGGGAGAATGATCAAGAAACATTGTACTCATAAAATGACATGTTGAATTAGAACCCTTTGTACAACTACTTGAAGTTATTTTTTAATTAAACAATAATGTAATACATCTTGGGGGGGAGGGTCTTGGTTCTACCATCTGTCAAATAAAGATGTTTGAGAAGATATTATTTCAGAACACTTTTTACTCCAGTCTCTAATTACAAGATTTTTTTTTCTTTTTTCTTTTTTGTAGATCATGGGGCTTGAACTCTGAAGCTCGGTGCTGTCCCTCAGCTCTTCAGCTCAAGGCAAGCAAGCACTCTACCATTTGAGCCACAGTGTCACTTCTGGTTTTCTGGTGGTTAACTGGAGATACAAGTCTCATGGACTTTTCTGCCTGGACTGGTTTTGAACCACAATCTTCAGATCTCAACCTCCTGAGTAGCTAGGATTAAAGGCGTGAGCCACTAGTGCTCAGCCACAAGATTTTTTAAACAAATCGTCATATAACTTTATGACTTCTATTTTTCAAAATAGTTTATCTGTCTATAGCTCATCTCTGAAACAAAAATTTTTTATTTTTCCCTACATTAGTGCATTGTGCAGACCCATATAATTAAGGTTATATTACCATATGAGTCTCTGCTTCCATATGTTGATGTTTTGTTTCATTATTTTGAACTGTGTGTTCCAAACTGAAATCTTTTATTAGAAGGCAGTGTTGATTTGGTTGAGATTTTCATTTTCTCATAGAACAGTTGTTGATATGCTACTCCTGAGCCAAAGGCAAATTTTGACATCCTGGCCTATCATTTCAGATGTATTTTAAATGTTACAAAAATCGCTGCCATATTTTGTTGAAATATAGCATCATATTTGCCATCTCTGCTTTGCTTTTTCCTCTAACATAAATCATTCTTCTGCTTTGAGATGATTCTATACACATATTTGGCAACTGCTCTCAACTGCCATAGAGCTTATATTCTACATCATAAGGATTTCTCTGTGGAAGGAAATGTGCCAACTATCAACACTGATTGCCTCTAGTTATTGTTATGCTGGTTGACATTCTTCTTACTTCTTCCATATTCTCTGAATTCAAATAGTTGTTAAAACATAAGAATGTGTTATATTTTATAACTAGAAAGACATAAAAAGCCTTCATACATTGCATTTGAGGCTCAACAATTGTCTATTATTGAAAGTTGGAGTCCTCTTTGTTGAGATAAATATATTATAAAGTGAAATATTAGAGCCAGATGTCAGTGGCTCATACCTGTAAACCCAGCTACTCAGGAGACTGAGTTCCGGGGATCCCAGTAGGAAGCCAGCCCAGACAGGAGAGTCTGTGAGACTCTTACCAAAAATTAGCTACCAAAAAGCCAGAAATGGAACTGTGGCTCAAACTGGTAGTGCACAAAAACTCAGGGACAGCCCCAAACCCTGAGTTCAAGCCCCGGGACCAGCACTTAAAGTAAATACATAAATATTAGAAATTACATAGTTCTCCATCTACTTAGAGAAAAGGTAGACAAAATGCAACTCTATGACTTGTTTTTCCTTTGGAAGAGTAGGAAATGAAAACATACTAGACATGAGCTACTCTTGCTCACAGTCCAACTGCCACCAAGTTTTAAAGAACTTGGAAAGTTGAAAAATTACTCTGTCTGGTGTTAGTCATTAAGATTGATGGAGCAATGGCTGAGAAAAATCCTCTTGCTTAAGAAGTTTTTAGATGAGGGAAAGGAATGATAGAGCATTTGTTAGGGAATCAGCTGATGTACAAGCAGAGTTGAAAAATAGATCCTCTCCATTTCCATAATGTTAGTGAAGTTGAATTCCTGCCAAAGTACTTGAGTAAAAAAGAAATGCTAAGTAAGTTAAGCTTCCTCATATGGATAGCCATTAAAGAGGCAGATGAACACTACTTGTGTCCCTACATATACATTTTATAACATTAGGATACTATTAACAGTAAAAAAAAAATTACAAGTACAGATGAGTTTATGAGGATTAATATTGAAATTCATCTCTCTCAGCATTTCAATTCCAAGGAATAGTTTTTTAAAAAACCATAATCATTAAAAATGAGTGAGTGCTGTTCCTGGGAAAACATTTAATGTCTTCTCTGATGTTATGCAATTTGTTAATGAGAGTTTTAAAAAAATTATCAGTTTTCCCTATATATAGGAATACTGAGGTCCCGATAAAAGTAATTTGAAAAAGCTCCTGACAATTCAAGATTAAAAATGTATGTCCGATCTGGACACCAGTGGCTCACACCTATAATTCTAGCTGCTCAGGAGGGTGAGATGTGAGGGTCCAAGTTTGAAACCACCTGGACACAAAAGACTAGAAGATTTTTATCTCCAAATAACCAGCAAAAAGCCAGAAGTGGAGCTGTGGCTCAAGTAGTAAAGCACCAGCCTTGAGCAAAACGCTAATGGGCAGTGCTCAGGACTTGAGTTCAAGCTGTACTACTAGCACACACAAACACACACGCGCGCGTGCACACACACATACACATACACAAAATATATAGAAGGATGTCTGAAGGTCATATGCAAAGTGCTATGGCATTTTTATGAGGAATATTGGCATCTTCAGATTCTATAACATTAGGGATCCTGTAGCTACCAAGGGATGCCTGCCCCATTTCTTCCTTCCAATACCAGAAGAGCCCGAAGATGGTGCTGTGAATGTAGTGGGTCTCCATTCCTCCATGTGAAATTCAGACATGAAGAGAGGAAAACCAGACCTTGGACAAAGATAAAGAGAAAGTCATCTCAGAGGAGGGAGGATTTTCAAATAGCGATGATCAAGTTGAAGCTAGCTAAAAAGTGCTTGAAAGCATAAGGATCCTGAGTTCCATGAACATGGAAGTGAGTGAAATTTGAGTTCACAATTCTAATGTGGAGAGAAGTTACCTAGAGTAATGTAGAGAACACTATTGCCAGTGCTGTTTAAAAAAAAACCCTCATTTTTATTTTATCCGCAATAAACAAATCAGAATTCTATTCCTATGCCTGGGGACCAATAAATTTCTACTAAGGATTTTGGTGTTTGGATTGCATTCTCCGTTGTGCAAGAATAATCCTCTCTTCACCCCATGGCATGTGTAAAATGGAACAAAATAAAACAAAAATAAGGAAACATACATTTTAGAAGACACATATGAAAAAAAAGTTCTTCAAAAGAAGTTGAAATTTTGTGCCATAAATTGAAGGTCAGACTTGAAATCTTAGTGTTTATGGTTTCAAAACTAATTTGGTCTATTTTATTAAATTATGCAAACCAGAGAAGGTCTTGGGGGACAAAATAAAGCCCTTGTGAAAAGTATCACATACCTGAACTCACATTCATAATTCAAACTTTCTGAGTGCTACACTTTTCAAACAATCCATCATTTTAATTGGAATTCTGAAGTTATAATGAACTATTAGTTTCTGAGAGAAAGAAAAAGAAAAGCAGATATTCAATCCTTGAATGTTAAGGTTGGCAGCTAATAATTTTTCAAACTTTAATAAATTCCACAAGTATAAAAACAGCTCTATTGGCCTTTGTCCTACATATACTAAGTCATCATTATACTTTTATGGTTAGAACTGGTTAATTATTATCTAAATTAGTGAAGAATCAATGTAAGGGCTTTGAATCCTACTGCTAATATAAAAAGTCTTTCATAGAATATTTGATTCTGAGAGGTCTTATCTTCTGCTCTAGGTATTTTGATTGTGTTCTGTGGGCAGATATAGAGCTTCTTAACCTCATGTGTGTTTTAGAGAAGATAGGAAAGACACTGGCCACCATCTGAGAGATTCTCATGGTAAACTGAAAAGACAGATGAAGACCTAGGTTAATAGATGGAAAATATAGATGCTTTTCTAAAGAAAATAAGTTAATTGAATTAGGAGAAGAGAAGAACTCTGGGCTATTCCTGGACCAATAAGAGGAGTATTGATGCTTTTAATGACAACATAGAACTCATAAATAGGGTTATGGGGCCAAGGCGTGAAGAAACAATGGTTTAGTCAATCAGAATGTAGAAATAAACACTATGAAGTCTCAGGGAGGATTAAAATACTGATTGGTGGAGGATTAAAATACTGATTGGTGGGGTTCATGGGATTAGTACAATTCTTGCAACAAACTGAGATAGAACAGCTGAATTATGGTACAAAAGTAATGGAGAATACAACAACTGTCACCTCAACACACATATACTATGGGATATGATCCACTTATTTAGGCTTCCCATTTTACTGAGGATAACAGGCATGTACCACCATCACCAGCTTGGGTCGTAGACTTGCAGACTTATTTGCCCAGACTGGCCTGGAACTGATACTCCTGATGTTATAACCTCATAAGTAGCTATTGTGACCAGCATGCATCAATCTATTGGTGTGTGTGTGTGTGTGTATGTGTATATATATATATATGTATATATATATATATATAGTATTGCATGTACTCAGGGCCACACGTTCTAGCCCAGCCTGGGCTATATATGAGTTCCAAAGCAATCTTGACTACAATAGTGATATCCAAACAAAAAAGGGTCAAAGGTAGGAATAAAAGAGATCCTCTTTCTTTGTCTTTCAACCCTGCATATCCAATTTGTATCTGTGACCTATTTGTGTTTTCTTATCATACTAGCATCTTTATAAATGTGTTCTTCATGATCAATCTTGGTTTTAATTTCTTAATTCAGACAGACCTTGTCCATGTCTCTCCTTTGCATTGTAGCATCTCACCATCCCCCATGGTAGCCACTATCTTAGCGCCACAACACCAGAGTGATCATCTAAAGCATTTGTCTGCTTATATCTTATTCTCACTAAAGAGCTTTGAAACCAGTTCTTTCCTCTTGGAGTCAGTCTGGATGCCTACTAAAAGATGATTGGGAAAGAACCTATATATGTAGATATAGTGGAGTATTAGCAAAAAAAAAAAAAAAGGAAAGTAGATAGAGCTGGTGATAATCCTATCACGTGGAATAACCCAAAAAAATTATACAAAGAGAATACATCTATAGTTGAATCATCCAAAGGTAGAGCTATTTTCACAATAAAATATTTTGTTGAGTATGATATTTGTTTATGTTGTCATAGTCTCCAAAGATTGAGTAATTTAGTATGCAAATGAGAAAAAATGATTGAGCCTTTCTAGTATAATTTTTAATTATCCTATGTTTGAAGATGACATGATTAGACAATACTCAAAGTTTTCCTTCTGATCTGGTAAACAATTATGGAATAATTGAAGTGACTAGAAACGCTCTAATCAATGTTTCAAGTGGCTGGAAAAAATCATTTATTGTATGTTAGTTTTGTGAAGTATATTCACCTTCTGCTCACTGCCATTGACTGGAGATTTAATGAAACTTGAAAGGGACTCACTGTTGTCATTCATTTATTCTATTGACAATGTAGGCATTTATAAAAGTAGCTGCCATGTTAGCATGGTTATACTTCCATTTTCTAATATGGCATCTCCTACTCTAACCCTTTCATAACTCAGAAGACAGAATGTTAGAAGAAAGATCGTGCATGAAGCCAATTGTAAGCCTTAACTTTTCAAAGTAGATTTTATGCCACAATTTTCTCCCAGACACAACAGATCAAGAGTCAGTGTACAGAATAAGGGAGTTAGTGCACAACCTGTCCGAGTATTTTCATTGAGACATAGAAGATTATGTAGAATAAGATCTGCCACAAGGTAACTCAAGATGGTAATTTGCAGTGGAACCCTAATACGATGGTTGCAATTTAATTAATGTGCCATGCTGAAATTATTCTTAACTTGTTGTTATTACACACATAAATCAGGAAGTCTTCTTACACTTTAAGTCTTACGACTGAAAAATTAATCTATTTTTGACACACATCTGAACTCAGCTTACCTAAGGCAGTGCCATGTTTGTCAACAAAATATGAAAACTAATTAAATTACAACTTTTCTGCAATAAAATGAGCCTACTTATTATCTTTGTTAACTTACAAATGTAGGGGGGAAGTAAAACATGGTCATTATGAAGTGCTTACATCTCACTGTTTATAAGCAATCCTTTTCTCACATGAACAAAAGGAGAATGTCTTGTTTCATTGGAATTTTTTTTTTTTTTTTGGTTAGTCATGGGGCTTGAACTCTGGGCTTGGACCCTGTCCTTACGCTCTTCAGCTCAAGGCAAGCGCTCCACCACGTGAACCACAGCACCACTTCCGGTTTTCTAGTGGTTTATTGGAGATAAGAGTCTCATGGACTTTCCTGCCTGGGCTGGCTTTGAACCGTGATGCTCAGATCTCAGCCTCCTGAGTAGCTAGGATTACATACTTGAGCCACTGGCGCCAGGCTCATTGGAATTTTTAAAACTCATTGTTACTCACAGCATTTTAGAATCAGCTAAGAACTTTTTTTCAGCAGGGAACCACAGTACCTATTGTCTCAGCCTCCATCTCAGAAGACTGAGATCCAGAAGACTGCAGTTTGAAGTCAGCCCAGGTATAAAAGTCCATGAGCTCCATCTCCAGTTAACCCACAAAAAAGCTAGTCTGGAGGAGTGGCTGAGGTGGTAGAATACCATTTATTAGCAAGCAAAATGCTGAGTGAAGCCTGGGGTTCAAGCCCTGACACTGGCATTCAAACTTACTAAACATTCCTTTCAAAACAAATGGCTACAAATTCTACACTATCCAATCACTAAACCTTTTTTTTAGGTGTTTTCTTTCAGAAGTGGACTAAGATCATGAAAATAAAGCCTATGAAGATAAAACAAAGAGTGAAAACAGTATTGTCATTGGCTTAAAGACTCATAAAGGGCCTGTGTCGATGGTAACCTGTGACTTTGATTAGTCAAAAATTCTAATTTCAAGTCCATGGCAACAATTTCTTTCTCAGTGCTAAAGTACCTCATAAGCTATTTAGGAAGATAACACCAGCTCAGCACTAGCTGTTTCATATCAAACCTGACCTGGTAAGAACCACATTGGGTCACGCAGGAATGAATTTAAAGAGAAAGAAAGTTTCACAGAGGCCCAAACAGGAAGTCAGCACCCATTCATGCTGTTCTGGGAGCAGCTGGAGCCCATACTTTGCTCTCATGTAAACTACAATTCTGGTAGTTCAGGGAAGCAGGGAACCCATACCCATTGCACCGTTCCCAGTGAGAGCCTGAGCAGAGAGGTCTTCCTGTAAGCCAGAGACATTCAAACATGCAAAGAGAATACTTTCCCTAGTGGTGACTGTGGGTGGCATGAAAAAGTAGGACAATTTCTCTCTTTAATTAAGAGTATCAATGATGCCAAGAGTATCAATGATGCCAAATGGAAACTCAGTTTCCTGAGGTGAGGGACAGACCTAGTTTCTTTAGCAAATGCACTGAAATCAGAATTTCTGTAGCTAATGATTGCCATTTCATTGATTACAATCAAAAACACTAAAACAAACAAATACTCAGAGGATCAGGACAAAAGTTAATTGACTATTCAATGTACTTATGTGAAAATGAACCAGGTAAATTGAGGTGGGGTTGAGAGCGCTAGGAGAAAATTAGAAAGGTAATATTGACCAAGATACATTACATTCAGGAACTACATTGAAATGAAAACTCTTTGTAGCAGTACTTAAAGATAATAAAAATATAATTTAACAGAAATTCAAAAGGTTATTCTTTGAGAACACAAGCCAAATTGATAAACTTCTGAAATTAATCAGGTATTAAAAAAAAACAGGCACAATGGCCCACAACTATAATTACATTTATGCAGGAGATAGAGATCAGGAGGATCATGGTTCAAATCTAGCCTGTGTAAAAAAACTAGTACAAGCTCATCTCAGCAACAAAGCCTCACATATATATGTACATATATGACAATATTTCATACATGGTAGACATTTTTCAAAGGCACATAATAAATAATTGTATGCCAAGATGTTTGAATACAAGCGATATTAACAAATTCGTACAAAGCAAAGTTAAGAAAGTTGAGTCAAATAAAAAATGTAAAGGGCTGGGGCTGGGAAGGTGGCTCAGTGGTAGAGCAACTGCCTTACACGCATGAGGCCCTGGGTTCGATTCCTCAGCACCACATAAGCAAAAAGAAAAAAAAAAGCCGGAAGTGGCGCTGTGGCTCAAGGGGTAGAGCGCTAGCCTTGGGCTGAAGAGCTGAGGGACAGCGCCCAGGCCCAGAGTTCAGGCCCCACGACCGGACCCGAAAAAAAAAAAAATGTAAAGGGCTCCAACACTTTCAGATATAGTCGACTGGAACATTTCAGCACAGGTAATTCACAGTGGAAAAATAATTCAGCATCCAACCTCACATAGCAAGCACATCGGATTAATTCCAGATGGATGGCGTCGGAGAGGCCCAGAGGCCTCTCTGAACCGTTCTGAGCAGAGCCAGGCAACCGGGACTCTCCCAGGCACACAGCTCAGTGAGAGAGAAAAGAAGAAAAGCTATAGAGATTGTTGAGGTGCTGGTGTTTGGATCAATCAAAGGAAGACTCTATTTTTCAGCTGTTTCTTTTAGATTAAATAAACTAGTCAACTACCATCCTGAGTGTGACTAATATAAAAACAAAACTTAAAAGATAAGTGTCTCCATTAATAAATAGCATCCCCCTTATCATTAGACATTGAAGAAAATACAAGAACATCAACCACAGAGAGAGCTGTAGGTGTAGGAAGCAGAGAACAAACCTGATTGATCCAGAAGCAAAAAGTGGCCATTGGGGCACCAAGAACAAGGAGAAGGGAGCCGGGATCATGTCAACATTGTAGCTAAGGGGGAAGCTTTTCCCTCAATGGGAGGATAAAGTCCAAGATAGTGAAGTCAACCATCTAGTTGATTTTCTGTAACTTTGCAACCAGATTATTACATTACACATTCAATTCTATAGAAGGGCTAAAACAAAGAACCCAAAATAAATATAAGACCAAACAGAAGGAAGAAAATGTTGTCCATGTGGTGATGAAATACACAGAGAGCTGGAAACTCTTATTGGATTTGTATTATTCCCAATTTGCCAATAATGGAGATAAAAGATTTAGGTTTTCTTAATTCCTTAACAGGACATTAAATACTCAGATGAAATATAAATTCCTATTTAACTTTTTTAATATTAAAAAACTTTGCTCTAGAGCCTTGATTAATTATAAAACATCACTTTCATTAAGTACAGAATTCTCTCTAGTTTGTCTTTGTCTGTGTGAATATATTAAACATTTAATTATTTGCACAATGTTCCTGGCCTTCTTATGATTCTCTTTATCATGGCGTGTCTCTGCATAGAGGGCTCTTTTCTTCTTTGTGTAATTTCTCTGTGGGATGGAGGAAGTAGAAAAGAGAGAAAAAATGGAATTCTGTATCCTTTGTCCTATTTTACCCATCTATACCACTCTCCAGTTTGAAAAACCAGACTTTTGTCTTCAATGTGAATGGTAAGATGAAACAAAAATAACATCACTCTGCTTAAGTGGCTTATTAAAATAAGTTTTTATGGAATTGACTGTAACAATTATGACCCACTTTGTCAAGGGACATAGATACTTAACAAAAGTTATATGATGGATGGTTTAGAAATTGCCTGTAGCTTACATTCTGCTTGGATTCTGGGACCACAGACATTTGCATTGTATTTGACCTCACTTGCACCACCTATAGTGGTCACTTGCTCCATCGGGTCCATTTCAGTCTTCCTAAAATGTCACAGTACAAAACCTGATTTGGGGAAAATGATAGCAAATAGTGTTTTCCAGAAAGCACTATGCTGCATACAAAGTCTCTAATTTTTTTTATTTTTTTATTTTTGCCATTCCTGGGGCTTGAACTCGGGTCTGGACACTGTCTCTGAGCTTCTTTTGTTCAAGGCTAGCACTCTACCCCTTGAGCCACAGCACCAATTCTGGCTTTTTTTGTTTATGTGGTACTGAGCAATGGAACCCAGAGCTTCATGCATGCTAGGTAAGCACTCTACCACTCAGCCACATTCCCAGCTCCAAGTCTCTATATTCTTTCAACTATTAATTATAAAAAAGAAATCTCATTTGAAGATATTAACCCTGAAAGCTGTTCATTATAAATCAGAGCAACTAGAACAAATGTATTTCTATATAATGAAGGCTACGTCTTCAGTCCTTTACCTTTAGATTATTACTGTTTTAAGCAGAGTTTGTGCTTTGTACCAGGGCAGCTTCAAACCATGGCTCTCCAGCCTCCTGAATATCTGGGATTATAGGCATTAAGCCTTTTAAACCATTCCTGGCCAAACAACAAACTGTTAATGTCTGGTATGTCAGTATAAAACAATATAATAACCCCTTTCTTTCCCTCTAGGGAATGAAACCACAGCTGGAAGGCTGGGGGTTGAAGTTAACACATAGGTTTTAAAAATGGGGGGAGCAGATGACTGCTCCACCCCTCCCCCACAACAACAGCAGAGCTGTGGGGGCAGTAGCTCTGACACTGTCAGCTTCTGGTCCATTACATAGATCGGTAGATTATTGATGAATGAGACCTTCTATCTTTTAGACAATGACTCTATGTTTAACAAATTTACTGTTTCCAATGAATAAAATCAACCATATTTCACTGCATGATAACAGGTGTTACACAATTGACAGCACAACAAGGCTCTAAAATTAATTCTAATCTAGACCTTCAAACTTTGAACTTCTATTGATTGGTAACAGCGTGGAGACAGATAATTCCAACTCAAACATCACCAAGGACATAAGAACAGTTTCCAGAATCCATTTGACATCACATCACCTTGTTCTGCCATGTTCTCCCTAAGAAAATTATTTATAAACCATTATCAAACAACTGATAAGCCTTGATTATATCAACGCTAAAAAAAGTAAGTTTCATGGAAAGTACAACATGAAGGAAAATACACTTGGCATCTATGCTTTCCTTTTTAGTCTCCTATCAGCTGTTTATTGGTTTGAAAGGAACTTTAAAACTTAAAAATATTAAAACATATGAACAAATAAAAATAAAACCGAGAAGATGTTGCAACACTACCTCTGAATATGATTTGCTTGATTACAGAGATGATGTCATCGGGTTCCTGCTCAGTTGACATTTCCCATCTGCTCTGGGAAATATGTAATAATTTGTACAGCTGATTTGCGCTCTCTACCCCACAAAGCAAAGTCACCACACTTTCTGGTGAGTGAAGCACTTTTTCCAGAAACTGACATTTCTTTGGAGTTAGGTCTTTAAGCAGGCGATTTGATATTATCAAAAGTTTACATTTGTAAGAATTTAAACTTAGCAATTCCCGAGGCCTAAGAGAGAAAGTCTCTAAGGGATACAATAGGATTGCTTCTTGTTTTACCACATGTAGAAATATTTCCCTCAGGTAGAAAGCCCATTCCTCCACATCGTCTTCATGTATCACTAAGATGTCTTTTGTTGTTTCTAGAAAAAAAAAGAGAGAGAAATAGGCCATATTATTTTCCCTATATTTGACATGCCAACAGCAGGCAGTGTTATTACTTCTCTAAAATTTTAATATGCCTTTGAAGCAATATATGAATTTGCTTATACCAGAGACCAATAATAGCAACTATTTGATCCTTGTCATAATCGGAAAGGATAAAAAATCATCATTAAGATGCAATACAATTCAAGCTGTATGTGTCTCCTCTGTATACAGTATAAATGTAAATTTACTATGGTATAGAGATGCAAATTAACTCAATTAAGGAAAGTAGCATAAGGAAGTTTCCAAATGTCAGCTGACAGAGTTCTAGCAGACACAGCCATGTATAGCAGGTGGATGGAGCATTTTTGGAAAGAGGCTCATAGGAAGTAAGTAAAACAATTACAATATTATCACATATACAGAAAACCTGAGAAAATTGTGCTAATAACTGAAGTCTGATGATTCAGATACATTTTAATTAAAGATAGCGCTATTACAGCATTTTGCACATAACATTTAAAATTTGAGTGCACATTACTCGAGACAAAAAAAAAACAAAAGGAAATCAAAAGTTATATAAGAAAGTGCATTGGTACATTATTTGGATCCCTACTATAAATGTATACATATCATAATACTGTAAAAACAAATTACTATTTTAACTGCGAAGAGAACATACACTGAGAATATGAACTGAGGAATCTAAATCTTGCCTATGCCTAATGTGAGTGAAGATGGAAGACAGCAGCATTTAAATGTAAATCCAGAATTAACAGTACTGATTTATCATGACATGAGGCAGTATATCATACCTGTAAATGTGTATACCGAAATACATTTAAATTAAAATGTGGATAGATAATAAATAG
Organism: Dipodomys spectabilis; assembly: GCF_019054845.1. Classification (NCBI taxonomy): domain Eukaryota; kingdom Metazoa; phylum Chordata; class Mammalia; order Rodentia; family Heteromyidae; genus Dipodomys; species Dipodomys spectabilis. Next base: position 6,401,131 of record NW_024870974.1, read on the forward strand.
TAGTATTAATATGCAACAGAACAAAAAAGATACTTTTGGAGAACGTTGGTCCTGCACAGTGTGTGTGTGTGTGTGTGTGTGTGTGTGTGTGTGTGTGTGTGTGTGTGTGTGTGTGTGTGTGCTGCGTCTTGAACCCAAGGCCTTTGCACTAGCACTTGCTTTTCATTTTCAAGGCTGGTGCTCTTCCAACTGAGCTCTCCTGCACCTTCAGAATTGTGGTTCTTATGGTTCTCACCAGGAGGAGATAACTGCTGAGTATCTTATAGATAGCTATCACTGTTCTCCATGGAAAAAAATGTAATGGTATTCACAGTTGAAATAACAGAACAATAGCCAGCCAATAATTATTAGCAGAACTAGTCCACCAGTGTGAGAATGCAGTATGTAAGACAAGAAGAAGAGAGAAGCCAATGATGTGTGTATCAATGCACAGAGCAGGCAATGGGTAATGACAATTCAGTGTTACTTAGGGCTCTCTTGTTCCTATGAAAAATCAACTGTGTGACATTATGTATGTGATCCACGGCAGGCTGGAGAACCTGTGATAAGCCATTGTTCAGTGGCTAAAACCATCCTCAATCTCACTATTAGCTAAACAATCTCCAGCACCTCTGGGCTGTTGGGGGGTCACAGGCTGCAGACACCCCTTCAGCCTTAGAGATCTCCGGGGACAACAAAGCAGAAGGAAGAAGCAATGGCTTGGCGAGGTACCTGACCACAAAGTTGTAGCTAGGGATCCATGGGGACAATAGCTGAGCATAACAGCGCCCCCTACACACATAGAAAGATTATACATAGAAAGATGATGCAAGAAACACTTGCTACTTTTCCACGATGGTTAAGTTTCTCCACTCTTTTTTCTTTTTGTCGGTTGTGGGGCTTGAACTGAGCCTGGGCTGTCCCTGAGCTCTTCAGCTCAAGGCTACCACTCTATCACCTGAGCCACAGCTCCACTTTCGGTTTTCTGAATGGTTTATTGGAGATAGGAGTCTCACAGACTTTCCTGCCCGGGCTGGCTTTGAACTGTGATCGTCAGATCTCAGCCTCCTGAGTAGCTAGGATTACAGATGTGAGCCACTGGAGCCCGGCTTCTCCACTATCATTTACAATGTTCTACCATTTTAACCCTTTTAGAAAACACCCAATGTTCTTTCTCTGTTGTGGCAGTAGGAATAACATTACCAAGATGGATATAAAGCCAATTGACATAAGAAGTCATGAACTGGGTGGGTGTAATTCTATCCAGATTAATGTTTATGTTTTCACTATTGTCTTCATTAGGACTATAACTTCTTTGTGTGATTTTCTAGTTCCTTTTCTTCTGCACTTTAGCAGTTAGGAAAAAATGTAATATTGAAAATAGGCATCATTTTTCCTTTTTTTCCCGTATGCAATCTTTTCCCATTATGTACAATCAAGATTTGGGTTTGAGATGAGATCTCATTAAAAAACAACAAAAAAAACCATCTGCTATGTGAAGCTGTGCTTATGGAATGCGGGACAGATTTTAACTCTTGTTTAGCATTAGTCTCATTCTTTTGATAGTATGTAGGCTATTTTTTGTATAAAAGCAAAAAAGAGGGATGTAAATGAATAATAAATTTCCTCAAAGTTCTAAAATTTCATTATACAGTTTTGTAAGATAAATAAGGTTACCTAGGTTTGGGAGTAGCCTCACCAATCAACTCCACCCTCATAAGAATGACGAGCTGCTAGATTGGCAAGACTACTGTGGCTCCCTTACCTCAGACAGCATAAGCCATGTTATAGCTAGTAGCCACCATTTTGAGTCTTTAACTCCCATTTCCTATGCAGGGAGCAGGAAATGTTTCCTTCTCTCCTTGCTTTAACTCCTTTATACTAAAATAAATTCTTGCTAAAGCTGTCACCTTGTGACATTCCCTTTTTGTGAGACACTCTGAAATGCTTTTCGTAAGTGGCTCACCTGCGATTTTTCATGGAAGCTGGCAAGCTGAGGAAAACCATCCAATCTCCAAAGATAGCATTAGCATACATGTATGTCATGTATGCAGATCAAACTAAACTTGCCTCCTCTGTCACTGTCTGTTAACCCCAAATAAAACAAAACAAAGCCCCCACATTTCTGATTTATACCACCAACAAAGACATGAAGGATGTAACTGTGGTTATTTATTTGCAATGGAAGGGATTGAACCTTAGGCCTTGTGCATGCTATACAAGTGCTCTTCCACTGAGCTACATTTCCAGCATGATTTCTTTCTAACTCTGTTTAATGCACAAGTTTGGCAAGTACAAAGCTATAGGGCTTTGTTAAATAACTGTTGTTTTTCATAAACATAGTCACAGATTGCTATTTATTGCCGTTTACACATGACAGTCATTACTGGAGCAAACCAACCAGCCTAAAGAAGCTATACACAGACACTGCTCAAGCAATCACTTTATGATTACAATGAATAAAGAGAATAAGAAGCAGTGTGCTGAGATAGCAGTAACACATGCCTGACTTAATTCATGGCTGTGTTCCCTATCATAATAAAAATCTGTAGAAATACTGACCACATTGATTTTTATACCCTAATGGTACCATGAGTCACTTCCTATAGTGGTATAAAGTAGGTTAGGATGAAATTAAGTATTCTTGCTCACAAGAAAAGAGCAAATACCCTAGATGACATAATGGGATATACTTATGCCAGAGTGTAGAGGTAGATCATGTTGAAATTTGGAGGCCTGCACTATTGGTGAACATTGAAGAAATCAAAGAGCATGAGCGCAGCAAACATCCTTGTATATGAAGAGATGAATTGCTGGATGTCTCACTTCATGGGCCTCTCTGCATTTCCTATGAAGCAAACACACCGGGGCACTCTGACTCATTTATCAGATAACCAGATAATCTCAGTTTTGGGGTAAGACCCAGAGTAGGAAGCGTTCTGCTTTACAGTCAGACTGAAGTACAAGCATCTCTGTCACTGTAGCTTTATAATTATTCTAATTAGAGGTTTGTTTTTTTTAAGCAGCTCTCAATTAAGAATTCTGAAACACATAACTTCTAAGAGTTTAGAGAAAGATCACGCTTCATTTTTCCAATGATGTTTCTTTTCAAAGAATTAACTTTTGAGTTACTTTGGGAACAGATTGAGATGTTTCATGTAATCTAGCTGGCCAATGGTGAAATCAATGTTCTAAAACCTACCAGGTTATTAATTTGGCTATGGGCAACTAGATTCTATTAGCAAAAAGTCAGGCCAGCATAGATGGGTCAAGGAATTACCGGGAGTGTGGGGTTTACACATTCATGATATTAAATTTTATTGCTCCATTACTTCTTCCTCAATATACATCTATTATCTTATGGTGAATTACCTAACCTGTTAACAGAAAAAGAGGCAAGACACTAGTTTCTGGATGTGTCTGAAAACATCCAAGCTCAGTTCAAAGTGACAACCATATTATGAATTATTCATGGCTGTCACCGAAAAGAGAGTCGTAAAGGAAAGCCTTCTAATTGACAGAAGTTTATGCAATTTGCTGAAATGTTTGTTTTCATTTGAAGAAAATACGGCCTATGGAATATGGTCTATATGGAACAAAAGAAAAAGTAAGAGGGGGAAATAACATGCATATTTCATTTCAGAATTAACTATACAAACAAGTTAGTAAGCATGAAAAATGCTAAGAAACATGAGCCTTCCCTTTACATTCTCCATATAATGATTTCCTTATGTTCTTTGGGGCTTAAGTAAAGATAAATTAGATTTAAACTTGTGTGTTTCCCAGTTTCCCTTTGTGAGTAACTGGGCCTGTGGGACAAGCCTTTGGTCACACTGGTAACTAACAAATGCTTACTGAAAATTAACTAGAGTTACAACTGCAAATGCCACAGGATCAGAGATTGATACGTTTTATGTGGTTGAGGGAAAATTTAACTTGGAAATGTTTTGTCCTGTGGTTAAGTGCGTTCTGCAATCCTCCTGCAATCAAAATGTAAATGTCAAAGAAAAATTACAATTACAGAAAAGTTAAGGTATTTTGAAGACATACAATAGAGATATTGTCCTTAACTTAGTATGCCAGTAGATTAAATTTACTAAGCATATTGGTTTGTAAGAAATAGAAATTTTTGAAACTATAAGACATACTAATGAGACACATTTTATTTATGTAGACTGAGCCTCAATACTTTTACTATAAAAATAATGCTGACAAAAATTAATAAGACATATAAAATTTGAGAAAAACTCATGTTCACATCTACCATGTAATCCCCCTACTAAAGAAACTATTAAACTTTATTAGTGTTTAATACAAACATTACTCAACTCTTCAAATTTATGCAGTCAGAATTTGATATAAAATTATCATATCAGCCATTCAAAATTTTAGTACATATCTGATATGATAAGCAAGTCTTATTTAAATGTTTCAGTAGATATTAATTAGTATAATTTAAAAACTCAGAATCATCTCGTTGGGAAATTATTACTGGCATATTTTCACTAAGTCTGAAATATGTTTAAAGTTCTTGGGAACCAGGCTGAGTGTAGTGGTATACACTTGTACTTCCAGCCACTCGGGAAGAAAAGGTAGAAGACTGATTGGAGATAAGCCTGAGGGGAAAAAACATACTAAAATCCTGTCTCAGAAAGCAAGCTAAACATTATGGCAATTGCCTATAATAACAGCTACTTGGAAGACAGAGGGGAAAAGCAGAGTCCAGAATAAGCTGCTAATCAGTTTCTCAATTATTTTTCTGTGTGTGTGTGTGTGTGTGTGTGGTGCCTGCATGTGCAGTCTTTGACCTTTTTTTGCTCAAGACTAGCACTAGTGATCTATCACTTGAGCAACAACTGCACTTCCAGCATTTTGCTGGTTAACAGGAATTAAGACTCTAATGGACTTTTCTGTCCAGTCTGGCTTTGAACCTCAGTCTTCAGCTCTCAGCCTCCTGATTTGCTAGGATTACAGGGATGAGCCACCAGCACTAGGCCCTAAGGTTTCTTTTGAGATCTTAGAAAACAACACAACTCAGTTTAAGTCATGGATTTGGCATTACCCTCTTAAATGATCTGACCCTCAAGTTTACAGCCCAATGTGGAGATTATAAAATATCTTGAGAACAGCTGTACAGTTAGAAACAGGAGCTACAGTGGTGGTAGAGCACTAGCCTCGCAAGTATAACGTCCTGAGCTCAAAACCCAGTATTGCTACAAAAAAAAAGAAAAAAAGAAAAGGAAAACATATGGTTAAAACCTGCTCATTTGACACAGCAAAGCCAGGAACTAGCAGCAGCCTGTTGTTTGCCTTCTCTGTAACCATTCTTTACCCAAGGGAAATAGCAGACCTAGCAAAACATGTCTGTTCCCCAGAGGGTCCCCAAGGGTTGGTGCTCATGGAAAACGCACACTTAACACCACAACAAGCCAATAGCACAGGTCACTCACTCTAAAATGATCCTCAATTTTGTGAGAGCACTTGATAGCAGCTACTTTGCTACCATTCTAACTCCATTCTCTTCTCAAAATATGGTCAAGGGCTTACTTGCTTTAGATCTATTTTTGGAAATTTGATTTTTGTTTCTTTAAATCTTTAGTTGTGCAAAGGAGATGCCATTCACTGAAACATTTTATGAAAACAGTGTGTCTTGATCAGTGTCACCGCTTTGAATATTCTCAATGTTCCTTCCCAACTCTTCTCAGGTTTGAGAATAACTGCAGGTTTTTGTTGTTATTGTTATTACTTTTATGCATATTACTCTTAGCAGTTGATGATAATGGCCATAGTTATTAACTGCTCAAATTTTGCTGATTGGAAAAAAAGAAAATGAAGAGTTTAGCCTTTCTAATGAGACAAAAGGAACCAAAATACCTTATAGGATTATATATTAAGAAACTGGCTGCATATGTTTTACTTAATTTAACAAAATAATTCATTTAAACTCGGTCTTAATTCACCAAAGTGATTTTGTCAAATGAGAGTCAGTTCACCATTTACAAACAAAAACATCCCATATCTGGAACTACATATCTAAACATAAAACTGTAATTTTGAAGTGAATATTTTATTTATCAAAAGCTATAAAAAGTAATAGAGATGGTGATCTAAGGGAAGAGATTTTATAGCACAATTAATACGTGATTAAGAACAATTTAATGGCATTCTAGGTCATATTATAAAGGTGCTTTTTTACTATTATAATTTCCCATATTTCAAGTATCACAGAACTTGGGCGCTAACCTGATTACCAAAACTATGGTTGAAAAAAACTAACAACTTTTTGCCTTTGGCTGATATTTTATACTTGAAAACGAATCTTTTCTGAAATGAAATAATGACATATCAAAATTCTTGAGTGTTCTGTTTTATTTAATATTTAACATTTGGAAGTACATAATATAATAAGATCAATTTATACTTTTATATGAATTTCACATGAAAAATGAATTTGAATATGAAGAATCAGAAAGGAAATATTATAGTTCATAATTTTTTCCTATAAAAATATCTATGATTTTGTCTGTCAAAAACTTGTATAGTATCATAGAAAAGCTTTACAGAGAAAGGTTTTCTAAGCATATGTAAAAATAAGTATTCTTAAATAAACTTAGTAATGATATATTCCTTATCAAATCTGTTTACTTACATTTAAGAGTAGTGTAGAGAAATTCTAACTAAATAGGGTCCTGAATACTTTCCCACATGTATGAAGAAATGTTTTAGATTTTATATATTAAATATACATTGAATATATATATATATTTAAAGTTAAATATAAATATCTGGAACTTAGATTTTATTTATTTAGTTATTAATTTAATGCCAGTACTGGGGCTTGAATTGAGGGCCTGCGTCCTGTCCCTTAGTTTGTCACTCAAGGCTAGAGTTCTACCATTTGAGTGATAGCTCCACTTCTGGCTTTTTGGTTTTTATGTGCTTTTATGTGCTTTGCTTTTGTGTGTTTTTATGGTTTGGCATTTTAAAATCTGACAATGTATCATGAATTAATGTGTAACCTCCATTGAAAATCACAAACCATAAACAAACTGCAAGCTCTTTTATATGTATTTGTACAAACTCATACAATTCCAGACAAATATTAGTACTTATTTCTGTGTAGAGGAGTATGGCATATTCTATTTTTTAATAATATTCTTTATTCCTAGAAGGTTCTTTAATGTGCTTAGGTTACTTTAAAAAGAAAATACCTCAAGTTTTATACCTTATTTTTCCATACATGACAAGCCAGCTCTAGTCCAATTGAAATTTTATGATTAGGAGAAAAAAGTCTGAAAGTAATTTCCTATCAGGGCTAACAATCATTCACATTCTTAGATATTACAATACAGTAAGATAATAAAACTTGAAAATCTGGAATAATACTTACAGGTTTAAACCAGTTGTCTCAAAATACCTTTGTCTTTGAAGGGATGGGTAGAATAGGGTTTTATGTAACAGAAACATATAATGTCTAGCACTAAGACTAGTAGAAGTTTCGCCCAACAGTCTCAGAAATTCCTGAGTTCATCATTAAAAGCCCTTTCTCCTTGACTCAGTGACTTCTGTCCTCTGAGCTTCACTTTCTTTATTGGAACAAATGGAGACACTAGTCCATAATTTCTAGATACAAAATGTGAAACTTATTTTTCATGAATAACTGTCGCCCATAGGCATTAATCTAAACAGGAATAATGATGTTGATTATGACAATAATAATTATCCTAAGGCTACTAAAATTGAGAACATGCCTAATGCATAGCAAAGACTGCTTTAGTGTTTTGCAACCATGAATGTATTTTAACTTTGGAACAATCCTGTGTTCCTATCCCATTTAGCACTCATGGCAACTGTGCTCACATGATGTTTTAAGTAGACTGAAGTTCTAAGGATGTTGGATGGCTAGCATCCTTCCATGTACTCTTCCTCTGAGTTCCAACAAGCTTTGAAATCTCTATTCACTGTCTATTGCTTCTGTGAAAACTTAAAAATGAAACTGGAGTTGTAGCTCAGTGATCAAGCACCTGTCCAAGTCCCTGCACCACAAGGAAAAAAACCAGGAGTTTCATTGTGATATTTACATGCCTATGTCTAATATTCTTTCATCAAATTCATCCAGGCTTTATTACTCCTATTAACCCTCCTGCCTCTCCCTCTTGTTTTAAGTAGTTTTCAGTGTGTTTCATTATTCTGTTTTCAGATCTAAGTGTATCATATTCACCTCCATTCACCAGCTTTTTTCGCCTTTCCCTCTTCTACCTCTCATTGGTGTTTCCCCTACCACATCAGTCTGGAGATTCATAGACTAAGTCTCACTGGGCTAAAATCAAGAAACTTGGCAGGGCTGATTTCCTTCCTGAGCCTTTAGAGAAGAATGTATTTCATTACATTTTGCACTTTCTAGAGGACTCTTGCAGTTGGTGGCTCATGGTCTCTAGCCTTCCATATTCAAGCCAGAGACATGGGCCCAAGTCCTTCTCAGGACATCATTTTCCTGCATTCTCCCTCCTCTTCCTCCTTCTGAGGACATGATCATTACATTGTACCCATCCAGACAATCTCTGAAGGTCTATCTCAAATTCATCTGATGAACTATCTTCATTCCAACTGTAACCTTAATTCCCCTTAGCTATGTAACCTGACACATTCACATCTCAAAGATTAGGATAGAGATATATTGTGGGTATTTGGATGTCAATCAATTATCTGACCACTTATTTTAATTATAGTTCCTTCTATCCCTTTTCTAAGGTTTTCTGAAGTACAGCAGATGTGTGTGCAGTATGCTTTCTGCTTCTCTTTATGCAGTGTTTTCAAGTTAACTCCATTTAAGTGGCATACATGATCATTGTTTAGAGTTCTCACTTAGTTACAACAAATGATACACTAGAAGAATTTGTTGAGACAATTAATAGAAGTTTGAAAATTCCTTTGGGGATGCTAAACATTAGGTAAAGGCATTCTAAGTTATTGCTAACTTCTACCATCTATTTTTATCACATCTGTATTGTAGGTTTGATGATGTTACATACCAGAGCAACCAACTTCAAAGACACTTCTTTGTGCTGTCGGTATTTCACTTCCTCCAAGGATTTTGAAATAGTGAAACTTTCTAAGTTTTTTTTAAATAGTTACCATTTAGAGACTCTGCTTGTTATTTCTTACAAAAATATTTCTTTGAGGTTCATTTCGCCTAACATCAACTTATCTGACCGATAATATACTAATAACTAGTGATATCTTTATATTACATATTTTTCTAACACAGCCACTACTTTTCTTATTAGAAAAGCAGAAATGTTGTTGAGACAGATAGAGGAGGATGATAGATGTGACATTGATCAAGACGCCCTGAACTCATAAATGAACATGATGAACTGAAACCCCGTTTGTACAACTATTTATTAAAGATACTAATTTATTTAAAAGCAAGAAAAACAAGTGTTCACTAAAGAGGAATAAGTTCCCAAGAAGGGTGTGGATACATATGTGTATCAAAATGAAATTAGTTTACTTCTGAATCATTACAGTAGTGAACAGGCCTAGGATTTGAGTTCCGTTCTTTCTGTATTCAAAAAATCTTCCTCTACCATTAACTAGTTATTTAGCCTGAAGCAAACAATTAATCTCTCTATGCTTAGATTTCCCACTATAACACCTAGATAGCACCACCTATGAAGTTAGTTCCTATCAGAACTAACTAACTAAGGAATATAAAGGACTTGAGCATTTATCATAGTGCCTTACACCTCCAAGAGCTAAATGAAAATTCATTTCAACCTCTGGAAAGTGCAATCTTCTTTGGAAGCACAGGATTTGCCAGCAGATGGAGGACAAGCTCCTGCAGCCCAGTGAAGGTCATCAGGGAAGGAGAAAGCCTGTCTCTTTAGTGTACTGCTGCCCTATGTCTACAAGGACGATTTCACAGCTTGGAACTCCAGCACTATCCAAGAGAGAGTGAGCTTCTATCCCAGGAGCTGATCCTAAGTGATAACTTTTTTCAACACTGTTTTGTTTTCAGACTGTATAGTTGTCTGATCACTTTTCATTAAGGCAAGTAACAATGGCTTCTCATTTACAATAGTGGTAGTAAAAGCTCCTGCAAGATATATTAAATTTAAAGGGGAATAAAGGAGTTAAGCACATTTTTCTTATCTTAAATAAGGAAACAAGCATACTAGCCAAAATTTGGTCTTTGGGGAAGGACTGAAACTTGGAAGGCACCATATCAGGGGACTGTATTTATGACTGCCTTCCGAAATGAGTGTTGGTGTTCTGGAAGGTAATGATGCTGGTAGAAAATACAAAGCTGTAGACTATGTCTCCTTCAAGAATTCAAAGAAATGGGAAAAATTTTAAACTACTTTAAAAAAATGCTGTTTGAACAGAGTTACACTTTTGAAATGAGAAACTTTTCTTTACCCATTAACTATTTTCCCTGAAGACAACAAAGAATTTTACACTTAATGCCATATAATTTGATTTGTAGCAGAACATAGATTTTTATCCAGTTAGGTTTGTAGTAAAGCTGAGATATATATGCTTGGGGAAACATTGTGTTCAATCTAGTGATAGGAAAAATGAATCAGGAGAACATGAGAAGGCATTTGTAAGATGTTCTTAGTCCTGATTGCATATTCACATGACACAAATGTGTATAAAATGAGCCATGTAAACACATATTGGCTATTAAAAGTGAGTTGAATATTAGACCTTGTGAAAGCAGCAATATCTTCCATCTGTGAGGTTATATTTACTCACTATGATGTTCCTATAAAACCTGTATATTAAGTATTTCAGATATAAAGAAATTAGCTTTTCAACATGGCGCTATAGCTCAAGTGGTAGAGCACTAGCCTTAAGCAAAAGACTCAAGGACAGTGCCCAGGCTATGAGTTCAAGACCCACAACCAACCAAAAATAAAGAAATTAGATTTTAGAATAGCTAAGTCATTTTCTCAGTCATAAGGTGCAGATATATATGTGCATATATGCACATATGTGATATATATCTCACATATACATGCACATATATGTGAGATATATATCACATATAAATGTAGGAATCAATATAATTAGCCCACAAATGGAAACATACACTGGAGCTTTAGTTGTCTTTTAAAAAGAATTTAGTCATATTTTTAATATCTAGAAAAGCCATGAGAGACTAGATTAATTTCATTTTTGTAATACAAATAATAATTGTGATATATTTGAAACTGTACTTTGATAAGCCTATTTTAAAAGCCTTCAAAAGGGCATTTGGTGTTTTATTTAACAGCTTTTACAGTTTAATATTAACTAATAAAAGCTGACATTTTCTCCCTCGTAATTTCAATACAGAACACACAGTTTTCAATGAGTGGTTAATGGATTTAATTTGGGAATGAAATTTTACATGTAAAGACATTTTTCGCGATACAGTTTCCAATTTTGTCATTTGATTTAAATGAAGTTACTATGTTGCTTTTGTGATCCAGCACCTTTTAGAGAGAGATTCGTCTACCCCTATTAAGCCAATAAAAGATTTAATAGCATATCAAAGGTAATTTCCCCTAATTAATATATTAACATAATGCACTTCCAGTGGAACAGAATGACTTTTCTTTTTAAATTGGGATAACTGGAGTTGGCTTAGGACCCAGAAATTCTTGGTCTTGACCTCAACGTGTTTCTGGTGTCAGCAGCTGGTTAAGAGCCTTTCTGGTTTGCTTACTTCATGTTATTAGTGGAGCTAGTTAGATTCCATATGTGGGCTAGTTGGGAAAGCTGTTACCATGAGCCGAACTTAGAGATTGTCCCCAACTCTCACATCAATTGTATTAAAACCTTAAATTCCCTGCATATTTTAATTATTTGTCCCTTGTTAATTTACAAAGATATTACAAATTCTGTAGCCTGTCTTTTCAGACTAGTGACTACATCCTTTGCTTTGCAGATATCTATCTATCTATCTATCTATCTATCTATCTATCTATCTATCTATCTATCTATCTATCTATCTATCTATCTACCTACCTACCTACCTATCTATCTATCTATCTATCTACCTATCTATCTAGCTAACTATCTAACATATATATGTATATATATGTACACACACACATATTTATAGTCACAGCACTTCGGCCACTTGGGCCACAGATTTTCCTATGATTTAATTGGAGATAATAGTCTCACAGACTTTCCTGCCTGGGCTGAATTTGAACCACAATCCTCAGCTCTCAGCCTTCTGATTAGCTAGGATTACAAGCGTGAGCCACTGGGGCGTGGCTTGCAGAAGGCTTTAACTGGATGCCAATCCTCACTCTTATTTGCTGAGCTGCTGGTTTTCTATTTAGAAAATGACTGTGGATGCCAATAAATTCTAGTATTTTCCCCGTTCTTTTTTTACAGTAGTTTCAAAATTTAAGGCCTTGTACAAAGATCCCCTTGAATTGATATTAGTGAAGGGTGAAAGAGAAGGGATTCATTTTCAGTCTTTCGTGTGTGGGTATCTAGGTTTTTTCCAGAACCATGTATTGAAAAGGCTATTATACTCCAACACACATCTTGGGCTCCCTAATAAAAAAAAAATCAAATGTGGAGGGGTGAGAAGGAAAAACTGGGAAAGAACGAGAGAAGAGGTAACACTGTTCAAAAAGAAATGTACTTATCACCTGACTTTTGTAGCTGCACCTACTTTGTACATGATGGCTATAGAGTGGCAGATTCATTTCTCGGTCTTTTCATCGGTTCCATTGGTCTCTGAGTCTGTTTCTGTGCCAGAACCATGATGAGTTTTGTTGTTATTGTTGTTGCTGTTTGTTTTTCTGTCCTGACAGTGGAGTTTGAACTTAAGACATCACACATTCACTTGATTGTCAAAGCTTTTTGCTGGTCAATTTGAGATATGAGTCTCAATGGACTGTTATCTGAGATCCTCAGATCTCAACTCCTGAGTAACCAGGACTATAGGCATTAGCCACCAGTGTCCAACTACCATATTGTTTTTGCTACTATGATTTTGTACTATACCCTGAACTCTGGAATTATAATACTTCCAGTATTATATTTTACTCAAGATTGCTTTGGCCATTTGGGGGAGGGTCTCCTATTTTATATGAATTTAAGGGCTGATTTTCTAACTCTGTAAAGAATGACACTGAGATGTTTTATGGGTATAGCCTTGCATTTGTGGATTCCTTTTCTTCTCTTCTCCAAACTACCAAGCCATACACTTTCCCCAAGAATATAACAATACCTTTATATAGGAAGCCAGATTTCCTAATATTTGGTAATGAGACAGTGCTATTGCTTCATTTTTTTTGTTGTTTCCCAAACCAATATGAGGCATCTTTTCAATAAAATGTTTATCTCTTGTCTGTAAATATGATACTATGGAGCAATGACTTAAGAATCAAAATAGTAACTAATCTGTATGAAGCAATAGCTACTTGCTATGGCATCTGGAAAAGGGTTTCAGCTTTCTGTGCTCATCTCTCAGCAACTTTCAGATGAAGATTCCTATTCCCTCAAAATTTTGCTTTTTAATAAACACCTGAGATAATGTAAGATTTAGTAATTCAGCGGCAGTTATAGAGTTGCTAACCGATGATACTGAGATTGGGTCTAAAGATGGCTATATAGAATCTGTCGTGAATAGAGAGGGATCATTCATTATAACATGCCACAGCAGAAAATGTCTCTCTGTTCCCAAGTATAACATCAAATGGGCTGATGTCTAAGCTTGAAATCTTTAGTGATGTCACCTCAGTGGTCCATATGAAAGCTCTCTTTCACTAAGATCCCAGGGGAAATGACCTAACCAGCAACTTTCCCAGGCTCATCTAAAGAAAGCCAGTGTTGCCAGGCACTAAGGATAGCTCCTTCGGAAGGAAAAAGATAAGTTGGACGTGTTGAATGTTGTAGGTGGAGCACAAATTTTGAGGACTTCAAATCAGAACAGCCTTAGACAATATTGTTTCTCATAAGCTATGTACAGGCATTCAACAAATGGCAAGACAGCATACATGCTTGTTCTACTCTGTCATGCCTTCTGTTTTTAAGTGAATCCTTAACTCTCATCAGAAGCACAAGATAATAACTGAAACTATACAAAGGTATGGGATAGGGAATAATCTAGACTTGGATAAATAACTCCAAATGAAGTTAGATGCTAAAACTCAAAAAATTCCCAACATTATTAGTTCTTTTGTGAAATGTAAGAAGATATTCTCTTGGATGTTGGTAGACAGCATTCAGTTAAATAAAAGATACAAGATAAAATCTAAAAGAATTTTCACTCACTGTGACAATTGACTTTGTAAAGATATTCTGATGCTGACTGGGCCACTAAAGGACAAATTAGACGCTTAAGAGTTAACAAAGGGACATACATATAAATATATCACTGCAAGTCAGTCATCAATGCTGGAAACATAGCATCTTCCTGGACATGCAACCATGTTTATCACTTCATATTTACCACTCTGCAAGTGCTAGAAGTTAAAAAGTTGCTGGTGAGTTGGTGAATGGGTTACCTTCAAATACATACTGCATATGGAGTTATGAGAAAATGAGTCTGTTTTCTTTTCTTTAAAGTTAGTTGAATTAAATGACCCCCTAGGTGTCATATGAAACCAAAGTTCATTCTGAGTAAAAAGAGTCTCCATTTTTTCATAAAAAAGGAACAGGAACAAGATATGTTTGATGACTTTTTCATATCAATAAGTTAGGAATAGGTTTAATGTTCAAAGATAAGTTATTACAAGAAAAGTTAAATTACTCTTAGCCAAATAAGGAGTTACCAAATGCCAATACTCTATTGGAAAGAATCAAAGAATCAATAAAGGAGTAAGAATAATGAGTTGAATGTAATGATAAAATACGGAGCAGTATAGTATAATACAATAAGTCAAATTAAACAGTAAGTCACATTTTTCTATTGTTATTTACAACAGAAACTGCCCTCAAAGTTTTACTTGAGTATTAAGTCAAATAAAAACCATTTCCAGGCTGAATGACTCAAAATTGAATAAAACTGTACTCCACTGTATGTAGCTCAAATTGCTCAACTGAACATACAAAACAGACAACCAACAGCTCAGGCTTCATTGTGGCCCATTTGACCCATAGGAAGCCAAGAAAGCCAAGAAAGTTCAGTATTTCAAAAGTGGCACCGTGGCTCAAGTGGTAGAGCGCTTGCCTTGAGCTGAAGAGCTCAGGGACAGGACTCAGGCCCAGAGTTCAAGCCCCATGATTGACCAAAAAACAAATAAAAATAAAAAAGGAGGCTCTGTATTTAAAAGTCCTCTCATTCAGACAACATGGTCTCATGGTCTTTGTTGTCATTTTCTATTATCACAAAAATATTATCCATTTAAAACTTTTTAGTAGTAATCTACTTTATTTTTTTAAGGCACCAGCCAAAAAAGTAGCAAAAGCAAACATCAAAACAAAGTTGTTTATAAAAATGCTAGTAAGCCATGAGCAATTTAATTCTGTGCTGTAAATTAAGCAAATTCTGTTCAGAATATATTTTCTTCCTGCATGTCTCACCAGGAACACATTCTAATGAAGTGTTTGCTTTTTCAAAGCTGTATTCTGTTTATATTCATTATATAATTCACAAGTGCATTTTGCAAATACCTCAAAGTACAACTGTCCCTGTGAGAATGTAAATCCATCAATAGAGTCATCAGAATGGAGGGTTTTCCTGAGTGGCCCATGGAGGGGCTTTGGGTACAGCCCCTGCACGAGAGAGCAAACACAAGTCACCCTGGAAATCTTGGCAGGTAAATGGCAAAGCAAATGGGAAGTTTCATTCTCTTTACACAATTTTAAGATGCCATATAGCTTTAAGACACATTGCACTGAACTCAAACTAACAAGGTGACTTGAAACTCCTTTGTAAAGCTACTTAAGAATAAAAAGAGCTGGGCTCCAGTTGCTCACACCTGTGATTCTAGCTAATCAAGAGGCTGAGATCTGAGGATCATAGTTGGAAGCCATCCCGGGTAGGGAAGTCTGTGAGACTCTTAGCTCCAATTAACCACCAGAGAGCGAGATGTGGCACTGTGTTTCAAAGTGGTAGAGCGCTAGCTTTGAGCAAAAGAGCTGAAGGACAGCACCCAGGCCCTGAGTTCAAGCCCCAGGACCGGCAAAATTTTAAAAAATAAATATACATTGCAAAGTGATTGTGGATAGGACAGGACCCTCTTCCAAGTTCTGGAAAGTTCCCAATCAGAAGTTGCTGAGTGCCTGGTGGACTAGAGCCTGGACTCACACAGCGTTGGCCCAGAGGACACCTCCCCTCCAACCTCCCCTCTGACCTCCTTGACCTTGGCGATTCCAGGATAATGGTTACCTAATGAGGGCACTTAGTTTCCACAAGGCCCCAGAGGTGCCCCCTTCCTCCCTCCAGCCCTTCCAGACACACGACCACCCACCTGGGGGTCCTGAGCCACAGGGGGACAGGTCCAGGCTCCTGCCCCTAGCACCACCTTCTGCAGGCAGCATTGCAGGTAGCTGAAGTCCAAGGATAGGCCCCCCCAAATCTACTTGTCCCCTCCAGGTCACAGAGATTTGCAGCAAGCTCTTCTCTGGGTTCCTGCCACTCTTCAGCCTGCTTTCCATCCACGGAGTAGGGTGGGGGTAGGGGGGAGGGAGCTGTGGCCAAGATCTGCAGCTCTGCGGAAGCATGCAACCCCAGGCTCAGGCCACAAGGTCAGGCCTAGGTTTGGTGGGGCGCCTTGAGGAAGTGAAACTCTTCAAGGGCTGCTTCCTGCATGCTTTCCAAAAAGCAACCGTGGTTTCTCATAAAGCTCTGGGGCCCTATGTCTTGTCTCACATTTTCAACTCTGGTAATTTTAGGGTGCCTCGGTCACATAGGTTTCTCCCACTTCCGGTAGGAAATAAATAGGCATTTTCAGGAAAGGGAGAGTACTAGAAACCAGAAGAGACACACAGAGAGTACGCGAAACCAGTAGAGACACACACAGAGAAATAAAGATACAAAGTGTGTTAATGTTTCATTTTACCCAAATTTCATATAGATAGAGAGCGAGAGAGAGATCATAGATCTATCTATAGTACCGACAGATAGATAGATAGATAGATAGATAGATAGATAGATAGATAGATAGATAGATAGATAGATAGATAGATAGATAGATGGTTGGATGTTAGGTCCAAATGACCATGGGTCCTTATCTTGAGGCCCCCAAACAGTTCCTTGACTCACTAACACCCAACCTTTGCCTCTTCCAGACCAGATAAACTCAGGCATCAGGCACCAGACCAAAAGTGACTCCCAGTTTGGGCCTTGAGCACATTATCTAGGCTCAGCTCCCTCTCTATCTCCAACTGTGATCTTGTTTACCACCTCTTGCGCCACCTCTAAACCACCCCCACTAGAGAGTTGTAGCATTCTTTCAGACCCACCATCAGTACTTTGGATTGTAAACAAGGTGTCTCCAAGCATTGACTAGGGGTTCTCCCTTCCAGATGTTTTTGTTTTTGTTTTCTAATAAACCTGGGCTGGGGTTGAACTCTTTATCTAACTTCACTTTTCTCCTCTTGCAAAGTGTAACAGTTGGTAGAACAACAATTGAAATATCCTGGTCCTATTTTACCCAGACATTATCAGGTGGACGTTATCTATCTAAAGTAGATAGCTGTACTGACTTCCAAGTAACCTTTGCAATATTTCTCATGCGTTTCTTGTAAAAGAATTACAAAGGCTCATTCAGCAAATAGTTCCCTCTATTAAGAATACTGTATAAATATTTTTAAAATGTACGCTTTCTCCACATTAGTGGACATCTTCGTAAACCTTTATAAAATAATGTAGAGAGCTTGGAGAAATATGTGAAATGTCAGAAATTTTTGAAAAAAATTAACCAATAATTTGGTTAACTTCATTATTAATTTTAAATTAGTTTTCTTAATCTGAAATAATGGAGCAAGATATTTTACCTACTTCATGAAAGACAATTGTATTGACAAGTCAGTTATCTTCGGTGTGTGGTTATTATTCAGACTTTAATGTGATGAAGAAGACACAGAGTTTGGATTACAGGATAGATATTAACTTTAGGTCAAGCATGTTTAGAAATTCAATTCTTGGGAAACCCTAAGTCTTCTTAAATGAAACCATTTGGGGTAAATGAATTAATAACATCTCATGTAATTAATTTCTTAGTGTATATATTCTCAGCACTAGCCACTTTGACCAAGATAAAACTTCAGTTTATGGTCCCCAATTAAAGGTCACAGTCTTCAAAGGCATTGATGGACGTACACAAAATTTGTTAGGAGTCTGTGGAGCCTGGGTCCCATGGCTCATGCCTATATGTTCTAACTACTGAGGAGATGGAGATCTAAGGATTGTGGTTTGAAATAAGCCAAAGTGGGTAAATCTGGGAGAGTCTTATCTCCAACTAACAAGTAAAAGGACAGAAGTGGAGGAGGGCTTCCAGCCCCAGTATTTGCACAAAACAAAAGGGAAGAAATGAAGAGGGGAGGAAAGGGTAGGGAAGGAGAGGGGAAGAGAGAGGAGGAGAGGGAAAGGGAAGAGAAGGGATTTTCAGAAGGCAAATTGTATGTGTCTCATTTATGGAAATACCTTCCTAAATGCAGGGCAGTCAGAAGCTGCAAGTGCCTGCCAACTCTGCAGCTTATTATTTGACCTACTGGTACAATTATTCACATTTCCATATCTCATCTAAATGAGAAAAGTGGGAAAGTTACACTTAAGCCTTGGTCAGTTATATGATATTAGAATACTGGCTCCTAGAATACACATATAAAAGAGATGTACAATACATAGATGGTTTTAACTATTTGTGACAATATGATCCTCATAACTGGGGGGGGCAGGATTAAGTAAAAAATATGTTTGAAACTGTGGGCAGATTTTTAAAAACTAGTTACTCAGTTTTAAATTTTGAGTTAGAAAACCTTTTTTTTAATCTTCCATTTAGAGTCTGAAGAGTATTCCATCTTTAATTTGTTTTGAGCATGGAAAAATACCAATTCCATTCAAAAGGAATAACATGATCAGTAGGCTTTACTCCTAGTTTTCTTTTATTACTATTGCTATGAATCAGTAGTCTGGTTTGTTTTTATTGTTTTTTATAAGTCCATGTGCCAATAACGATGTAAAAGTTCCACAATATTACAGCCATTTGGCTCCTAAATCAAGGTAGCTTTAACCACATTTTACAAATGAGGAATCTGGATTTTAGAAGTTTGACGTGATAAAACTGGAATTCAGACATAAAACTGGCTCCAAAATCTACTCTTCTTTTTGTTGTTGTCCTTCTTTTCTAAGGTTACCTAAGGCCACTGCTAAAGATTGCATTACAGCAAGGTTATAATACACACCTACAGTCATTTCCTCTTGGCCACTGACGATAAGTCCTAACATTTCCAGTGGAAACCACAGAAAGAGCTAAACCTTAAATGTTCACTTTTTCCAAATGCCTACATATGTGATAAAGTATACTTCATAAACTAGGCATGATAAAATATTAACAAATAATACTAAAATAGAACTATAATAAATGATTATAGTAATAGTTATGTGACTGTAGTGTGCATATGGACGCTCGGTCTCTGGTGGAATTTTCCATTGGATATGTTTGGACTAGTCATAGGTAACTAAAACCATGGATAAGGAAAGATTATTATATTGAAAAACTCCTTTTGTTTTCTCACTCACTTTCCCACAGAGCTAGAATCTTTTTTTTTTTTTTTGATCGATTGTGGGGGCTGAACTCTGGGCCTGGGTTCTGTCTCTTAGCTCTTCACCTCAAGGCTAGTGCTCTACCATTTGAGCCATAGTGCCATTTCTGGCCTTTTTCTGCTTATGTGGTGCTAAGGAATTGAACCCAGGGCCTCATGCATGGGAGGCAAGCACTCTACCACTGAGCCAACTTCCCAGCCCTAGAATTAGAATCTTACGCAACTAAATATCAATATGATTAAAATTGTGCGTGAGCAACACTAAATTCATTGTGACTGACACTATTTGGTTGAGGATGAAGAAAAAAATCACACAGACATACATACATACACCAAAAGAGAGATTGAGAGCAAGAGAGAAGGATGGTGATGAGATGATGATGATGATGATGATGATGATGATGATGATGATGATGATGATGAAGACGAAAATAATGAACTGAATCTTGGCTCTATTCTAACTTCGATTGTTGTATTTATGCAAATATATTTGATGAAAGGTTTCACTCATTTTACTCTTATTTTTTTCAGTGTCAAGGAAACTTTAATAAAAGTTTTCTCCCTTTCCCCTTACTCCTCTGCTGAGGAATTGTTGAAACACTGT
This sequence comes from Dipodomys spectabilis, assembly GCF_019054845.1. NCBI lineage: Eukaryota > Metazoa > Chordata > Mammalia > Rodentia > Heteromyidae > Dipodomys > Dipodomys spectabilis. The sequence continues at coordinate 6,421,442 of NW_024870974.1, forward strand.
GTGAAATGTTGGGTTATCTCTTGGTTCACATTTATTCTCAGGAATGAGGCACTTAGTAATTCTCACAGTGAGAGACTTTTCCAGTCAAATGCCACCAGCAGTGTGCAATTGCAAGACTCTGGTTTTGCCTCTGTTAGAGAAATAACAAAAAAAATGCTAGCCACAGTTGGTTTCTTGTTTCTTGATATATCAGGCTCTTGGAACCATTGACTTCTTTCCCCTGCCATTCTGTTTTCTAGCAGTGTATGGAGAGCCTCAATATGATTAGCCCACTCTGCAGAGATGATAAGAGCTTCATGCTGACTCTACCTACCAATAATTGGAGAGCTTGAGTTGTTCTCAGTTGCCCTGCTGCCGTTGCTATGGCTGATTCCCTGTGCACTCAGCAAGATGGATGCTTTTGTTCATGTAATAAGCTTTTATTTCTGCTTTTGGGTTCTGGATACATTTAAAACAAAGCTGGATTCCTCCTAAAACAACAACCTATTATGAATCTAACCTAATCTGACCATTTATTAGTTGGAGGATTTTCTTCTAGATAAACATGGTAGATTTTTCAACGTGAAATTATACTCTTCCCATCAGATGTTATATTTTTGATTTGCTGGTTCAAAACTAGACCAAATACCAGGAAAGCCTGAAGAAAAAAAAGTCTGCACTCCCAGAACCTAGGAAGCTAAGCAGGAGAACCATGAATTCAAGGCCAGTCTGAGATACATAGTGAATTTTGATCATCCTGAGATCCAAAGCAGGACCTCTGTGTGTGTGTGTGTGTGTGTGTGTGTGTGTGTGTGTGTGTGTGTGTGTGTGTGTGTGTGTGTGTGTGTGTGTGTGTACCAGTTTGGGGGCTTGAACTCAGCACCTGGGTGGGTGCTGTCCCTGACCTTTTTTGTTCAATGCTAGCTTTCTATCATATAAACCACAGCCCCACTTCTGTCTTTTTTTGTGGTTAATTGGAAAAGTCTCACAGACTTTCCTTCCCCAGGCTGGCTTTGAACCTCTATTCTCAGATCTCATCCTCCTGAGTAGCTAGGAATACAAGTGTGAGCCATCAGCACCCAGGGCGATAGTCTTTTGTTCTATCTCAAAAACAAAATAAACAAACAGTGGTTTAGGCAGTGCATCACTAGAGTGTTAGTATAAGGCACAGGACTGCATTTTTATTTAAATCTGGAAGAAACATGAACAAATGGCTGACTGCTTCCATTTTAAATTTGATTATAGAATTATTATAGCACCAGAGTGAAAGAATTCCTTAATCATTTGGGAGTGGTTCAATTCAAGAAACACTTTCTCTTAATTTTGTCGTAGATATATAAGATGTGTACTATAAATACTGGAAAGCCAGTATTTCAGTAAAGTTTGTAAAAATATTCTAATAATTTCAAGTGACAATATTTTTCTACTACTCATTTTAAAACTAAAGATTTCTTGAATTTCCTTTTATTCTTATTAAGATCTTAAAATTATTAACCGTACTGGACAGGCAGACTTTCTGTTTTCATGGCTGTACCTGGAACATTTAGAGGTATAACTTGCCCAATTAGGGTTAAATACATGGAGAATGGATGAGGTAATTTCAGTTGTAGGTAGATTAAGGCCTGCTTTAATTGTTCCCCACCTCTCAACATTCCTCGCCACATTATCCCCTCAGGTTTCAGTTTTGTACTTGCTCCAGACTTCAATTACCGTCTCTATGGTAACTGTAGAGCTTCATTAGAGAAATAATAATAATAATAATAATAATAATAACAATTCCACATGGCTACTGCTTGAAAGATATATGTAATTGGAGAATTTGGCAAATTCCTTTCTGTATGAAGACAATTGGGCGAAGTCTTACATTTGAAATTCCAGTGAACACAATTTGAGTTCAATGTTTATAGGCTTGTTAAAACTTTGCTTACCATGCACCATGTTTGGCTAATTTTATTAGTCTTCACTGGAAAGGGACACAAGTTAGGGCAATCATCTTTTTAAAATCCATCTTCCTTCTTCCTTGATATAGTTTTTGTTTCTACCTCCAAAGTGACACATGGAATACCTACTTATCTTCAAGTAAGAGTCTTTTGACACTACGAAATGGTTTCTAGGAAAGTTTGGTCTGGGCCATTTAATTGCTATCACCGATCAGGATGCAGGACATGCACATAGAGAATTGTGTTTCAGCAGAGCTATTTTCTTTACATGATAACATCTTAATGTGTTTTCCATTGAAAACTAAGTTCAAATAAAATACGATGAATTTTTCTGTCTGAATATATAATGTATGAATCACTCTTTGAAAGAGATATATAAATAATAGATCATCTCTCAGATATTGCTATCATGTATTATTAATTAAAAAAATAAAGATCAGATCTACACTGAAAAATACATCATGGCATCAGCGTTTCAATGTATCTTCACAGGGGGGATTAAATTTTATGAGCCATAAAGTTGCCTTTATCACATTCACTACAGCTCAAAGCCTTTGAATTTTCCATTACTTTTCTTCAGTAGTACACGTGTCTTTTTAAAGACTGGTCCAAGAACATTCTCTTTCTGGTAACATTCTTGGAATAAATCTGACCTGAACTGAACCACAGTATTTAGGGTATAGGATATCAAGGAAAAGGATGAGGTTGGGAGCTATAGGGAGACCGAGGAAAGGGTGATACCGTCATGATGCATTGTACTTGTACACTGACAGGTTGAGTGGTAACCCCTTTGTACAACGATTTAAAGATAATAATAACTATAATCTTAAAAGACACATGAAAAGGATGAATACCATGCAAGCTCTTTACATCCTCTTCCAGGAAACATAAATATTTTTTCCCAAGGTCTGCAGGAGCGTTTTATGAAACGTTCTGAAATCGTCTGAAAATGATCATCAGCAGTCATAGTGTACTTTGCCACTGAAAGAAATAATTTGCCTACTACCTGCAGGGAAAGGTCATCCTTGACCCCTCGAAGCTGCTTGATCTTAGATCAGCTCATCACCTCCATCCCTGAGCGTGAAGGTCACGCTATATCCATGGGTTTCCTTTGCCAAGAAACTGCAGATAGGTATCCTCCAGGAACTCGTCTATCTCTATGGCTTCTCACTCTAATTCTTTCATCTTAGCTGTGACCTCTTCCCTTCGTTTCTTTTCTTGTTTTTTTTTTGCCCGATTTCCTTGGAAATGAATTTTTACCTCAGTTCCCCTTTATCTTGCATGGGAAAGGCATGGATTGATCACATTACAGCTATGTCCTATTACAGAGGCCTCCTTCTCTTCCCCTGATTCCAAATCAGTGCTCATCTTCTTATACCCTTTAACAAATAACATACAAAATCCAGCACAACCAGACTGAATAATTCTGTAATTGGGTTGTTGCATGAAGTCTACTGAAAAATATATTCAAGTTTTTGAAAATGTCTAGCTATCTGCTTAGCTGTATATTTGAAATTGTAAGTAAAATAATACTTACCAACAGATGCTTTATAAACTAAGATTAAAATTAATTATGATCTTTACTATCTCAGCCTCTAGCGTAGCCTGGATGACAGGTGTATCACACTCGGGTAGTGGTTGAGCCGGGTGGGGGAGGGAGGTATCTCACAAACTTTTTGTTCAGACTACCCTTGCGCCATGATCTTTCCACTGTCTGCCTGCTGAGTAGCTAGGATTCCTGGTGTGAGCCACTATGCCAGACTTCACATTGCATTTTTAATGGTAGAACTCTCTTATGATCTAATTCCTGTGTGCTATAAAGGAAAGCACAGCACTACTTTGTGCTTTAGCAGAAGAAAGGAATTGATATTAAGCTAAGTGATAGCAATGATGAGACATGTCTGCAGAGCCATGGTGAAGAGTTACATGACCAATTCTGTGATCATGCAGGGAGTGACTTCTAGACTATTTGACTGCAGAGAAAAAGCAACTCCGAGAGAATGTGGAGAAGGCAAATGGGAACAAATTTTCAAAATAGTGCCTTATTACATCTGCGATTGTACAGGGAGAATCCGCCTGCAGATCAATGCACAGAGCTAGGAAATTGTTTGAAGGTGTAATCACAGAATTAAGGTAGAATTCTACCCTTCTGGTGAGACTATCTTTAAACAAAACATCAACGAAATGGAACCATTTTCTTAATGCTGAGTCACTGGAGTATAGGTAAAGAGAAACCTAAGTGCCCACTAATAAAGGTTAAAGCGGGAGAGTAAGTAGTGAGCAATTATTTAAAAAACATATAAGCAAAAGTAACAGAACCATCCAACACCTAAGAAAACAAGCTAAAAAAAAAGGAATGTATTTTTGAAGTACATGTGCTGACTTCAAAATAAATCCTCATATTTTCTAAAAGGCAAGGGATAATATACAGAAAGCAATTCTTGTTTTAGTCATCTGGTATGTGTCACTGACATTTATTTTTATTTAGTGAACTACCTTTCTGGTGTGGATAAATTACACTGAAATGTCATTTACGTTTTCATTTATAATTCTTGATCCCTTGCATGTATTTTTCTCTCTCTCCAAAATTCTTATATCTTTCACTGATGCTTTCCCACTATGCAATATTGTCAGGAATCTGACCATTCCAGTTAGGGAAGAAAACCCATTATTTCCACCAGCCTTGTCATCCAAAGTCTCAAACAGAGTCATTTATCAAAATTAATTTTGTTTTTAATTTAGAGAACTCATTTTCTAATTAGATTTCTTTTGCTAGGACTGATGTCATATTGAAAATTAAATAGATGGGAAAGAAGTCCAATCAGTAATTGCAAGGAAAATAAGCAGCAAAGTAAACTGGCAGTAAAGAGCCAGATCCATCGCTGTATATCCTGTGGTCAAGACAGAAGCAAAGGTACATATGGAATAGCTAAGGTGCGTCTTCTCTCTCCCTCTCCACTTCCCCTTGCCCCTTCCCAAGAATATTGTGCCACCAGGCCTGACTCTCTCTGTGACTCAGTGTTCTACCGGGAAGCCTGGTTCCACTCCCAGTTGAGAGGGAGCCCCAACTTTCCCAGCCTCCCCTCCCCATCAGACTCCTGCCTCCAGAACTGGACATAATCTGTAGCTCACGCCCTTGTGTTGTGACAATCTTGACCATCTTGAATGTTGACATTTGTCCCTAAGGTTCCCTGACATAGAGAAGATTTTCCTAGGCAAAATGCTGAGTGATCAATGGAGGGGTCTTCCTTCTCTCTCAGCAGCCACACTGAGCTGCCCAGCTCTCCTGAAAGGGCCTGTCCATCCTGACTATCCCTTTGCTACGTGGATACCACCTTGTGTGTCCAAGATGACAGGTGCCAGGATAGGGTTGGTGATAGTGACCAATGGCAGCCAATTTGTGTCCAGGCCATTTCTACAAACAAACAGACATGCAAATTTCCTGCGGGTCTACTTTTACCAACCATATCCACACTGACTCTGGGAAGGCTTAACAAAATTTCGAGAAAATTCATCATGGCAGAATAGATATCTACGTCTCTCTTCAAATTCTGCATTGTGTTTTCACACAGAACATAAAAGATGAGTGAACACAGGCTTGGGCTCAGGTCTTCCTAGAGTTCCACATGATGCTATGTAAGAACAGAAAGCCAACTTGACAGTTCAACAGTTTTATTCAAGAAGAAACCCTGGGAAGGTCAACCAAGTCTCCTTCAGCCTGGCACACCCTCCTTATAACTAGGGTCCCTTTTTATCGGAGAGAAAAAGTGAAGGCAGGAGGGTCGGATGGAAGCGGGAAGATGGAGGCAGGGTGGGAAGAGCAATCTTATCTTGAATGGAAGGTTTCACAATTTCATCAGTATCTGTGTCTGCCAGGGGTGTGAATGCCAGACATGGCCTTGGTCTCAGGCTCTCTTCGAATACCTCTGAGTATGTTTGTGCAGGGGAAGGGGAGGGGAGATGGTTCAGCGGGTCAGCAGCAAGGATAGTTTTAGGATCTGGCTGTCAGGGGGAAGGTGAGTGCTTTCAGTTGAAGAACTTTTCCATCACCTTACATTTCATGGTCTTCATCCCTCCCCAGAAGGGGACAGCGACACCAGGCCGTAGATGAGATCCTGAAGCTTTTCTAAGCCACCCAGTCTATCTAACAGAGCATTCCCCCAATGACTAGATTCTATCCACTTTCTCACCTTTCACCACCTCCTGTAAAACCAATGGCCCAGGAGTGTCTTCCCTACAGGACCTACCCATTTGCTTTTGGGGGCTTGTCTGCAGGTAGACAGTTCTAAGGGTTATAGAGCAGAGCATGTGCAATTGAAAAATGATGAAAACAGAAAAAAAAAAACAAGATGAAAACCAATAGTGTACAAATAACACCAAACTGAAAAATAAAAAAGAACAAGGAAAAGGAAAATGGGTATTTTCCCAGAGGAAGGAAAGAACAAGTCTACAGCTGGGGCTGAGGCTTGAAAGACTTACAAGGTACTTCTAAGAGAAGTGCAGGCTTATTCTACCACTAAAGCAACCAGAAGCTACACTGCCCAGGCTTGGAATGTGTCAGGATAGACTACATCTGCTAGAGTGGGTTTCTTCTCCATGGGTAGTGAAGGGTCAGCTGAGGTGGCCAAAGCCTGGTAAAGATCCCCAGCAGCAGGGATGCATGCTACTTCTTCTTCTGCTGCCACAGCTGGAGTTTGTTCTGACTTAGCTGACCTGAAGAGAGCCAGCTGGAGAAGCACAGCGGCTGAAAGGCCTGCTTCCTCCTCTGCTTCTGCCACAGCTGGGAACGGCTCTGTCTCTGCTATTGGGAGCAGAGGCAGCTGGAGATTCACAGCAGCTGGAAGATGTGTTGGATTTTTTTTTTACTGGTGCCAACAGCTGGAGGTTAATCTGTTTCAGCTGATGTGGGCTGGGCCAGCTGCAAATCTCCACTGCAGTAAGAATATATCCTGGCTCATCTGCTCAGAGCCAGCTGGTGATCCAGAGATGCAAGACACTGTTCTGTTTCTTCTGAGGCTGTAGCTGCACAGGTGGCACAGACTCTAGCTGTCCCAACCGAGGGGGAGAATAAGGTTGTTATTAGCTGTAGCATTGCGATGATCACTGATGGGTCCTACACCTTGAGCTCAGGAGAAGCTGCTGTGTGCAGACCCAAATCTTAGGATAGAAGTACAAGCATCTGCTGAGTGCAAGTAGCTCATACTTGTAATGCTAGCTACTCCAGAACTTGAGGCCTGAGGATCTCAGTTCAAAGTCAGCCCAGGCAGAAAAGTCCCCATGAGACTCTTACCTCTAATGAACCATCAGAAACCTGGAAGTGGAGCTCTGGCTCAAAGAGCGCTAGCCTTGAGCAAAAACGTTCAGGGGCAGTGCCCAGGCCCTGAGTTCAAGCCCCACAACCGACCAAAACAAAAGGAAAAGGAAGAAAGAAATATATTCAATCTTTGTTGATGGAGGCTGCTGTAAAAGATAAGGTGAGTTTAAAGTTTCAGAAGGAGATGGGTTCCCACTCTTGAACACCTTTTCTTGAGCTTTTCCAAAGCTGCCAAAGAACCCTCAGTCTCTGTCCCAACAACCATCACCTTCACACCTTGAGTCCCATCAGTGATTCACAGTCAAGCAGCTGGCAGGCTCTGGAGTCTCCTCCCTGTGAAGCCCAACCCCCACCCTTCCTCAAAGGCCATCAGGCATCTACCCAAGGCCACCTCAACTTCTTCCTCACTGGATTCTGGATCCTCAGGAGAAGGTAGACTTGGAATGTCAAGTTGGATCAAGGCACTGTTGAACATCACAAGAGTCATCAGCTGACCCAGGCTGACCAGGTTCATGGCCTGGCAAAAATCCCCAGGACAATTTCCATCCACATTCTCAGGACAGAGTAGAAGGTGCTTTAGGCAGAGGGACCGGTGGACAGCAGAGCCAGGGGCTGCCCTCTCCTTATCCAGCCCTCCTAGCATCTCGATCCACAGGGAATGATCCCACACATGTATGGTTGAGCATGGTAGCAGATGCGTGAAGCCCTTGAGAGGAGCGCATACCCTGCCAAGGTCCTGATGGAGGACGATGCAAGGAAAACCTTCATAGGATGGGGGGAGGGGAGCATGGATTCCCACAGGGGTGGGCGCTAAGCCCCCAGCCTCCTCTCTACTCCCTGTGTGCCCATGATCCTGCCCACAGCTCCATTTTCCTCTGCCTGCATGTGGAAGTCCTAGGCATCCTCGTGTAGTAGAAATCACAAGAAGCGTGGGTCAGGTATTTGCTCAGTCTAACCCTGCTCTGGGGAGGAACCTCTTCATCTGCAGCTCGCTCATATCTTTGCTTTTTTCATCCTCCTCACAACCAGAACGGAAAAGATCAGGAGGGTGTTATCTGGCCAGGATGGCTGTCAGATGGGCATGGAAATCCCAGGGGGATGGGAGGCTCCCAGATGTCTCGGTGGCCCTGCATTCCACCATTAAGCTCACAGCTGATGCTCTACCACTTAAGACATGCCTCCAGTCTATCTCTTTTGCTGACTAATTGGAGAAATGAGAATGTCACAGACTTTTCTGCCCAGGCTGGCTTTGAACCATGATCATCAAATCTCAGCCTTATGAGTAGCTAAGGTTATAGATAGGAACCACCAGCACCCAGCAGCTCTCCTGCCTGAAAACAATTTCAACAGTTTTTTTTTTTTTATCATTCTGATAAATGAGTAGCAATATTGCCAAAGGAAATGTGGGCACTTGCTGCCATGAAAACGAAAATAACATTATGTGGCTTGGGATTCCATCCTTGGGGAATAGCGAGCATTTAAAAACATGAATAAGCAATATAGAAATTATTGGAAACATTGGTATAATCAGGCTTTATGAAGTTATCATCCCAAAGAATATTTATCTTGTACATATACCACCTGCTGTCAGTAAAGTATGGAAGGAAATATAGGCTGCCTCTGATATGTAGTGGAATCGATTTTGGTTTTTAGACCAGAAGGACTTATTTGATCTAGGATTAAAGGGACAATCAAAAGGTTTGGTTTTTCAATTTTTAACTGTGGATGTCTCTTAAATTTGTTCCTACAAGCTACTTTAAAATAAAAGGCTGGCCTTTCAGTGTCTGAAATTCAATGTTGAAATCTTCTTTTTTCTACATTTATATATAATTACTTATTGTATTTTTCCTTTGTTTCTAAATGGAAGTGGGATGTTTAAATTTCCAGTGATGTGTACCAACTTAACAAGTAAAAGTATTAATTGTAACTGTTAGCTGCACATGTGGGAAGTTTTATATATTTTTCTTTTCCCTTGGATTTGGAAAGGATAGGAAATTCTTCCAGAAAGGAACTAGAGTGTACCATATTACTCAGGGCTTATTGTAAAATACTTTCAACATTCAAGTCTACTCCCTTAGATTTAAATATGTTTAATCAAGAAAGTAATGAATCTGATCCTTTCTCAAATAGAAAAGAGATTGTTTTATAAACCTTTAATGCAGGTCCATTCCACAGCTTATCATTAATAATTGATTAAGGAGGGGATTAGGGCAAATAAATGGAGAGAGGAAGAGTAGAGTAATATCATTTTTTCAATATACATCTGTAAAAATGCAATCATGCGGCTGAGGACATGGGTGGGGTAGAAACTTACTTATATTCCTGAAATAAATGCAATTTGCTCTTGATTTTTGATTTTTAATGTACTGCTCAATTTAGCATTCAGTGTTTTACTGAGAAGTTTTGTGCATTACTTCAATGAAATTATTGCCTACAATTATCTTCCTTCCTTTCTCCCTTCCTTCCTTCCCTCTTAGCCTACAATTCTCTTCCTTCCATCCATCCATCCTTCCTTCCTTACTTTCTTTTTTGTCTGTGCTTTTATTTAGTGTGGTCATCACCGTAATATTGGTTTCACAGACTGAGTTTGGACATGTTGCCTTCAATTGTATTCTGTGGGATAGTTTGAAAAGCATTGATGTTAGATCTTTTTTAGTGTTCCAGTAGAATTCAGCAGAGAATTTGTCCTGGACTTTTCTTTGCTGAGATTTTGTAAAATTTCTATTCCAATCCCAATGCTCATTATAAATCTGTTTAGGTCTTGCTTCGATTTTGGTAGGTCATGTGTATCCTTTTCTTCTAGATTTTCCAGTTTACTGGAATATAAATTTTCAGAATAACTCCTAATGACTTGCTGGATTTAGGTGGTAAAACTATCGTAATATCATCCTATTCATCTCTAGTTTTTTACTTTCTGTTAAAGGATGTTAAGCCAGTCTCACAAAGAGAAGTATCACAAGTTTTCTCTTATATGTTCAATCTAGGGAAGGAAAAGGGACAGAAAAGTAATAGCTCACTAATGGGAGTGTAGAAGGAAAAGGAAGAGTAGAAGGAAGATAAGAAAGAATAACAGCAGACATGAATATGACCAACATGGATCTGTGGAAATACCATAGTGAAATTGCTTTGAAAAATGAATATACTCTACTAAAACACAAAAAAATGGAGGAAAAAACAGAAGAATTTTTTTTCAGAATGTAATAAACAATATGATCTTCCTGTTCAAAATTTTTTCCTGAACTTAATGCTTACAGTTATTAAAAGAATCTTTTTCCTTCCTTCCTTCCTTCTTACCTTCCTTGCTTCCTTGCTTCCTTCCTTCCTTCCTTCCTTCCTTCCTTCCTTTCTTTCTCTTTCTTTCTTCCTTTCTTCCTTTCTTCCTTTCTCTCTTTCTTTTTTCTTTGTCAATCGTGGGTCTTGAACTCTGAGCCTGGGCACTGTCCCTGAGTTCTTCAGCTAAAGGCTAGTGCTCTACCTCTTAACCCACAGTGCTACTTTCAGTTTTCTGGTGGTTAATTGGAGCTAAGAGTCTCACAGACATTCCTGCCCTGGTTGGCTTAGAATTGCAACCCTCAGATCTCAGGCTCCTGAGTAGCTAGGATTTACAAGCATAAGCCACTGGCACCCAGTAAGAATCTTTTTAAACGCATTAATGTTAATGACAGTGTGCCAGAATTAGAAAATTCCTTTCTGCTAATTCTCAAGACTAATCATTTATGGGACTCTATCAAGCCCTGTGTTTTATGTTTTCCTCAGATAGTACAAGACTTCGTCTCTCTCCTCTTTTTCCTCTCCTCTCCTTTCCTCTCTCCCTTTTCTTTCTTCTCCTCTTCCTCCTCCCCCCGCCCCACTCCAGTCTGTCTGTCTGTATCTCTTTCTCTTCATTTATTGTAGTGTTGGAGATTGGACTCAGTTCCTTGTGCTTGTTAAATAAATACTCTGTCACTTGAATCCCCTCTCCATCCCTTTGTTTACAGTTGTTTATGTGTTTGTTTTATGCTTTTGCAAGACGCTACATTCTGACTCTTTAGTAGCTGGAATTACAAGCATGAGCCACCACACCTGACCCTTCCTTAGTCCTTATTTATGAGCAAAGATTCTCCCAAAAGCCAGCTTTCTTTTTACATTTCACTGGGTAGAACTTCATTCCTAAATAGTCACCTGAAAAGAGGAAAAGGATAACAATGAAGTTGCTATAGAGCCAGACCATGGCCAGCAGTCCATATCCCTGCTCTCAAGGGGGACATTTAGTTCCATTACACAAACAAAACGGCTTGGTGTGAAAGGAAGATGGGCCCAAAAAGTGCAAATGGTGACATTCTCTACAATGCAGAAGGTGGAAAATGAGAAGTTCAAGATTACTTATAGGGAGGTGTTTTCCATTAAGAATCCTGCTCTTAGATTTGCTCAGTTTGGCCCCAGAATTTAAGGTTCTCCAGCTGTGGCTATTTGAAGAAATCTAATGTTAGATGATGGAAAGGAAACTTTTATTAACTATTGCATCAACACCTTTATTTTTAAAGTTAGACTTTCAAGTTTCTGATTTTTCTTACATATATATATATATATATATATATATATTCTCATTTGTGTTCCAAATGTCACTGAAAAAAATCAGTCCAACTTTTCAGGGGCTGATTTAAAAAAGATTTCTGAATTATTTACAGCAAAACCAAAACAGACCAGGCATGGTAGCTCAGGCTTGTAAATCCTGTTACTTGAGATAGTGTGTTGGAGATCAGGAGATCACTGTTCAAGATCAACCCAGACAAAAGAAAGGTCTTGAGCATCCATCTGAACCAATGACTGGCACAGGGGCAGATTTCTGTCACCCCAGTGACACAGAAAAATGTGGTAGAATAATTGCTGGCCTGGCCATGAAGTAGGAGCCTACCTAGAAAATGACCAATGCAAAAAGATGTTGGAGGTGTGGCTCAAGTGGTAGAGCATCTGCTTAGTAAGCCCAAAACCTGAGTTCTATCTCTACTAAGAGTAAAAACTTAGCTGTAGATTTAGGGTTATTCACACAAACATGGATCTAGTGAGTGAAAGGTAGAACCAAGAGGCTACTAACAGCATTGATATCAAGAAGAACTGTTAGCTCAGGTTCTTTAAACAAAAGCAATCATGTCCTCATTTTCATAAATTTCCAGGTACTTTTCTGTAAGAGCACCTTACACCATGCAGCTGATAAATAAAAACAATTAATAAGTGACAAAGTTGGGTGTAGCAGTACACACCTGTAGTCACAGCTACTTAGGAGGCAGAGGTAAGATGGATGTGATATAAGGCTGGATCCAAGAAAAAAAACACAAAAAACATTATTTGTAAAATAACTCAATCAAAACAGGACTTAAACCAATGTTCACATAATAGAGTACCGTCCTAGTAAGCATGAGGCCCTGAGCTCAAACCCAGGTACCACCAATTAATAAATAAGGAAATAAATAAGAATGCATCCCCTGCTGATGTATGTTGAGGTCTGCTAGGAATGAATCTACCTGACTAGACCCAGAATGTAATTAATTACAAATAATCCTTGGTTGTGAGTTATCATATAAAATCCAATAAGTAATGTTTCCTGAGTATTTATAATTTATAGAAAAGATCCCTAGAGAGATAGAAGGATGTATAGTTTTTCCATTCTCTGCAAAGATCAATTTCCACATGTTTATTTTCACAATAGTTTTCTGAGGTGGACATTATGATTACATTTTTTTTCAAATGAACAACTGGAGAATAGAGGGAAATTAAATAGCCTGGGTCAAAATGTTAGTAAGCAACAGAAATAGAAAAATTCCATAACTGAGACTTTTTTCATTTAATTATCTCAAGGTCTGGTTCACAAATAGTTTTTCTTGATTCACAATACAGGATATAATATTGTTCAAATCTAATTCTAGGGCTGCTTTATAGAGATCTTATTTTCTATGAGATAAACACATTGATAATGCCTTAAACATATGATCAAACTAAAAGTATTTTAGAAATTTTATGTTTTTAAGGTGACCTGGACATCTTTAAAGGTCTTTCCATATAAAATTACACTCTTGAAAAATATATACTGCTGATAGACAATAAATAGGTATGTGCAGGGGTAAGAGTCAAAAGGAGGATTTCTTCTTTTAGAAATGGCAAGGGAATTGCTTGGAACTGTCTCACAGTTTAACAGTTGTAAGCTGAAGTGTATACACCTGCGTGAAAGCATACAGAATGTCTAATGTTTTGTGCAGATAATACTGTTGCTATGTATGCTGGCATATCAGTACATGTGGTGAATAGTTGATCAGGGACTCACAGCTTTTATCTTCTCAAAGAGTTAGAAGACAAGAGTTCAGCCAGATGCTGGTGGCTCATGCCTATGATTTTATCTATTCAGGAGTCTGAGTTCTGAGAATCATGACTCAGAACCAGCCTGGGCAGAAAAATCAGTGAGACTCCTAGCTCCAATTAACAAGCAAAGTGCCAGAACTAGAGGTGTAGCACAACTAGTAAAGAACCAGTTACAAATGGCAAAAAAAAAAAAAACTAGCAAAGATGCAAGCTCTGAGTTCAACACCCAGTACAGGTATACAAACAAAAGATACACAGGTTAAGGGACAGTAAGAAAGAGAAAAGTTTGGAATGAATATGCTATCAAGAGAAAAAAATTGAAAGTAATTATACAGACTCTTTAAAAACTCCTTGGCTAATGCCCTCGTTTGTATCCACAGCACCACATAAAACAAAAACAAAAAAAAAATCCTTGATTGACAGGAATATACTTGAAGAGGACAGATAGGATCTAGGGACTATCAGGAAAGAATCATCTAGAAGACTGAAAGCACTAAGCAAAGATAATTTTTCTTTTCTTCTATGAGAGAGATGAGCCTGGGAATTTGTGTGCAATTAAGGTACTTCTTGTAAGCATTCTTCAGAGGAAAACTACAAATCAAGTATCTCTGTAACATATCATCCCCAATTTCTAAAACATAAACTTACAATTTTGAAAAATGTGAATAAAATAAAAGAATGAGACTGAGAAGGTTAAAACAATCCAGAACTCAGCATTGAAGAGCATGATGTCTTAAAGGCCAGACTGGGCTGCACCATAAGGCAGTCTCAAATAAATAAATGAATACCTTCATACATAAGAAATAAAACAATCCAGAGACAACGGAGTCTTGGAATTAACATCCATCATATATTGAGGACAATATTATCAACTCCAAAAGAGCAAGGAGGAAATGTCAGCAGATGATCTCAACTAGAGAAAGAATTAAATGTAAATTCAAGAATTATGAATTACAGAACTGAAATTTAAAAAAAATACAATGGGTGACTTTTTGGAAAATTAGAAGTGACATAAGAAATAGTTAGGAGAATCATAATCAGAAGAACATATACAATCTGAAGAACTGAGAGAAAATGTAGTAAAGCCTAAATGAGCACAATTTCAACGATTTCAGCATGCTTTGGGGAGAGGTCAGTGCACACACAAATTGTGCCTGGTTGGAATTTCAGGAAAAAAGATGAGTGAGTAAATGACATAGAAGAATACTGGAAAATAATGTCTCAAATTCCCCAGAGTTAGCCAAAGGAAATGGAACCTTAAACACCAAAAAACAAATGAATTCCGAGATGACTAAATAAAACAGGTAATCATTTAAGTGTCATAATCAAAGTGAAGAAAAAAACAGATAAAAATCATTTTGACAGTATGTAGCAACTCATGACACAATAAAGAAACAGGAACATTAGTAAAGGTGAACTATTTCAAAGGAGGGAAAATCATTTAAAGTCATTATGTAGTTTAAAAACTACCATTGAAAATGATGGCAAAGGAGTTATTTTAGATGAAAACCGCAAGATTGATGGCCATTTTATCTTTTTTATTTAAAAAAATGCTAAAGAAAATTCCTCATATGCTGCAAAAAAAATACAAAATGGAATTTTTGTTGATAGGGAAAAAGAAAAAAGGACCAGATTAGAGAATTACCCTGTTTTTCTTCCTATTCATTAAAAATCATGAGGGAAGACAGTCATAATGCACACTGTACCTATATGAAGAAAAAGTCAGCTAACCAGGGTGTGGGAGGGGTTGATGCACACTGTACCTATATGAAGATAAAGTCAGCTAACCAGGGTGTGGGAGGGGTTGATGCACACTGTACCTATATGAAGATAAAGTCAGCTAACCAGGGTGTGGGAGGGCTTGGGAGATATGAGGGGAAGAATAATGGAAGATTGACACTGTTGAAGAATCCCTGTATTCATAAATTAATCCACTGGAGCGAAACTCCTTCGTGCAACAATATAGAAATATAATGAAAACAATAAATTAAAAAACTCAAAGATTTGGCCTTGAATTTTGTTTCTAAAACACAACTGTGTCTTTTAAAACACAAAAGTGGAAGATCTATGAGAGTCATCCAAGAGACAGAGATACAGGGAATTCTGTTATGCAAAGTACCATTTTTACTTCCAGTAAAAAAACAAGTGGCAAACATAGAAACTTACAATAAACTGAGCCATGTAGCATTTAAATAAGAAAAGTAAAATGGATTAATAAGACAAGAGAACTCCAAGAGAGTCCTACACTTAAAGGGCTAATTGTTATGGAAAAATAAAAAAATGAAAACTCATTTCAATAAGTATTATTGATAGAGCTGGACACCCTTATATATAAAAAGTGAACTTTAATATAAGCCTTACAACTAACTATACAAATAATTTGCAATGGATTGTTGATGCAAACTTAAAAACTAACCTATAAACTTCATAGATGACAAAAAAATCTGAAAATGTATTAGTTACACAGGGGAAGGCAAAAGTACATTGAAAGAGATATTATCATGAAAGAAAAGACAAATTTCATCAAAATTAAATTTTCTGTCAATCAAAAGACATCATTAATAAAAAAGCCGATATCTCAATAATCAAAAAGAAATGAGCACAATTAAAAGTATGAAAATATTTGAGCAAAAGCATATCACAAAATCATGTCATAAAGTCAGTGAAACTTAGAGAAAAAAAAGCACTCAGTACTCAGGAGATAAATGCAAATAAAGCCCAAGGAAGCAATAATGCACATTTACTAGAGTGGTTAAACTTAAAGATCTACTGCAGATATTAATGAAGCTATATAATGGTTGGAACCTTCACGTGTTGCTCTGAGGGTTAAATGGAACAACTTCTTTGGGAAGTTTTAACAGCTCCTGTTTATTGTCTATCCTGGGACTGTCAATTCCACTGCTAGGTAGTAACAGAAGGGAAATGAATGCATATGTTCATAAAAAGAGTTGTATGAGAACACTCACAATAGTTTTACTCATCGAAGCTTGAACCTAGATGCAGCTAAATGCCTACTGTCATGCTAGGCAAATTGTGTCACATTCTTATTGTGGAACATTAATTTAAATAAAATTGCTGAAACATGTAGCAAGGTGAACGAATCTCTTAATATTATATTGGATGGAAGAAACCATACTATATTCATTCTTTCATTTGGATAATGAGATACCAAGTCCACAAAAGTTCAGCTTTGGAGACAAAAAAAAAAGGGCAGGAACAAAATGTTCTTACCCATGTAAGCCTGTGCTGCCAAAACACATAGTTACTGGTCTTCCTAATATTCACTGTTCACATAATTTGTCTGTCCAGTTTTATAAAGTTGGGCATCTCGGTGAGGTAAGGTTTTTAGATGATCATTCAAAAGAACAAACCTTGCTTGTTACAACCATTGTTAGAACGTCTCACGTTTAATATGAGATCATCTAGATTGGTGAGGTATATTTTGACAATGTCACATGGGGAAGAACAAGAAACCATCCCTCAATGTTTACATAATGGACGTTCATGTGTGAATGTGTGTCCTTTAACTGCTGTGAAAGAAACGCAGGATGAGTCATGTGAGGAGAATAATCTTTTCACTCTTTCGAATATCTCCAAGTGCTAACCCAAGTATGTAGACTGCAATTGTTCCTTCTACTCCTTTATTTCTCAGACTCCGCCAACAAATGACTAAAACTTAACTGCTCTCACCTCTCCATCCACTGAAGTGTATTTACCAAGCTATTCCTTAGAGTAATGCAAGGAAGGAACCGGCTCAAAAATAATTCTGTACAGCTCTTGTCCCTGTATCTATTTTAAGTATACCATCGAGGATCAAGCTTATGACTTCTAACAATGTCCTCCTTATGAAAGAAGCTCAGGAGAAATCTTTGTCTGCCCTGAGAGGTAAGAACAAATGTTCAATGTTGCTCCTGAGTAAACGCTGCTTTGTAAAACTAACAAGAGCTCTTTTTATATGTACACTTTAGGAAGTTAAGAGTTTAATTTTCAGTAGCATGTAAGCCCTTAAACTTTTTGTTGTATGAAGTCTTTGTCTTTTTCCAGACTGGTGATTTGGTTTTATTTGGCTAATTCTCCATGCAGTTGCTATATACACTCTTCTGATTATATTTTATGCATTATTTTAAAGTCTACATTGTTTTGTGAAAGTTGGTGGTAAGCAAATATTGTCTTATTTTAATAATGTCACTATTTAGGACAAATATTTAAATGGTTACCCAAGAAAAAGATATTGTCTCACTTTAGTCATTTAATGAGTGCTGTTATCTAGATTCCGTGCATCTTTACAGGGATGAAATCAGGTGTCAGAGCTACTAAATGAGGAACTGTCTGTGGAGAAGAACTCACAGGTAGTTATCAGGCTCTGCCTTCTCATCACTATTTGGACTTGATTCAAGTTCATTTCACACATGCATAATAAAATCAGGCTTATTACAGTAATATTTTGCATATGTTTTGGATACCACTTGCGTTATGTGAAACTGTGCATCTCTTCCCTTGGCAGAGAGATCATTCTGTGGTGTCTCACATGCCTTCAAATGTCAGGCAACGCGACTAAAACAACACAGGTTATGTTTTAGTTTTCAAGCTGGTTTCGCGTCCATTCTCTTTGTGTTTTGTTCAACTGCCTTAGAATGAATTAAACTGGTATTATCCTACTAGGCAACTATATATCAAAGGATAATGACTAAAAAAAACCTGTAACAATAAAAAACTAATTTATGTCCACTGTCCCTGTGTTACCAGAGTTCAAAGTAAGAGCCCAGAATGGACTCACTAATGAGCGAATGAGCGAAACTAGCGCTTTGCCACTCCTGCTCATACCAACTCTGCTGATTGGGAAGTTCAGCATTGCTGAACACGATTCATATTGAACACAAACAGCAGGAGGGCCCCCATCTGTGATTATTGTACACCAGATTATTACATTTTCCATATTTCTTGATTTAAATAATGTCAAGTGTGAACATTAAAATCATCTTCAAACGGTTGCTTTAGAATCTGAACATACTTTAAATTGGCTCTTTACTGCTTACAGTTCCTATGTGAAAACCATAAAGTCTGGAAGGAGTGTACACCTCAAAGGAAACCAGGAAATCGTTGCATGGTTGGAAGACTTAATGGAGTCTTAAAATCGGTGCAAATCATTACAAGCATCCTGTGAAGCTGCTCAGATGGAGGGCTTTCTGAAAGCCAGAAGTCAAGTTTTCTAGGACTGGAATGAGAGGAGGGATGCGAGCAGGAACCGGAAAAAAATGAAAGAAAATGTGGCTTGTGAGACCCGTCATCAGGAAATTGCAAATGTAAAGAAGGATGAGTTACCTCTTCCTGCTTATCAGATTGGCAAGGGATAAAAAGCTTTATCACATCAGGTGCTGGCAGGGCTAGGACCTTAAGATACCACTTGTGAGAATCGTTTGTATGGATTTTAATTTACCTCTTAAAATTTACATATCCTTTGACAAAGCAGTGTTCCTCCTAGAGAGAGACGCAAGTCGAATGCTGTATACACAGCATATTTTGTTTGTCTCTGAAAGAACAATAAATAAATGATGCTACAACTATAATACTAGAAGGTTCTGTAGTCATTCAAGGAGTTCTGTAGACCTGTTGGTGCTAAAGTGGAAAGGGTATGGCATATTGAATTAAAAAGGCAAACAGCAGCTGAAGGTGGCTCAGTGGTAGAGTGCTTGCCTTGCATGCAGGAGGCCCTGGGTTCGATTCCTCAGTACCACATACGGAGAAAAAGCCGGAAGTGGCACTGTGGCTCAAGTGGGAGAGCACTAGCCTTGAGGTGAAGAGCTCAGGGACAGCGCCCAGGCCCAGAGTTCAGGCCCCACAACCACCACCACCACCACCAACAACAACAAAAGCATTTTCATGAGGGTAACTGGACAAAGTGTAAAAGGGATCCTGCTGTGTTGTGTCATATAGCTACATGTGAATCTACAACCTACTAGGTTAAAAATTTCAACTTCACAATAAATGGTATTATCAAGTTTTTTTTAAAAAAGGCAAACAGCAAAGATGTAGGTCTTGATTTTCATAAATAACATATCTATATTGAGTCTGGTACAGGTGTGTGTTTGTGTGCGTGTGTGTGTGTATGTGTGTGTGTGTATCAAGGGAGAAACTGGAAGGCTACTCTGAAAATACTTGTGGTTTAGTTACTCTGCTTGGGTAGCATTGGATATGGAAGGAAGAGGTTTCATGTTTTCTTTGAAAACTGTGTATTGAGCTTTGATTCACATGAAATTTCCATGTATTTAACATATGCGATTTGATAAGTTCGAGATAATATTAGATTGTGAAAATATTCACCACCCTGGTCGATACCATCAACCTGTGTTTGTCTCCTTCAGATGCTTTCTCATACACTTTTCCTTAATATTGCTTATTATTTTTATTGACATTATTATTACCTGGTCTTTTATTTATCAATTTTCTAACAGTGCTCTGAGATGGTAGGTGGTTTCCACATTATGTGTGCAGAGAGATGTTATGCATTTTCAAGAAGAAAAGCTCTCTGAACAGGAAGTTTAAGGTCCCAGAGAGGGGCTTCTGGATAGGAACATAACATGCTTGTGGGCAAGGGAAGCACTGGACATTGTAGAAGAGTAGCGATAGTAAAAGGCATTCGACTCCCACACTGCCATTCCTCTCCCAAGCTGCATGTACTTTAGGGTTATTTTTATTTTATAACTGGAACAGGGTGCCTCAAAGGTGCATTTGCCTATGGACAGCTAGGTGCATGGACAGACAGACAGAAATAGATATGGGACTACTAACGTAGTCCCATATTTTTTTATTTACTGAAGTAAATAAAAATGGAAATAAGTTTAGTTTTGCTCCAAGATTATTTTATGGAATTCTTTTGCATTTTACTTTATTGTAAAGATGCTGTACAGAGGGGTTACAGTTACATGAGTGAGGTAATGAGCACATTGCTTGATGAGCATTGTGACCCCCTCCTTTGTTTTTCTCCTACTATTTGTTCAGGGTTTTAGTTTTGGAATCTTGAGGAATGGAATGGATGTATGACCAATAAAAGATTGTGTTATTTAAAAGAAAGGAAAAAGGTAAGAAATAAGACAAATAAGAGCAGAGAAAGAAAAGGAAGGGAAAAAGAGAGAGATGAGGTGAGAAAGAAAAGGTAATGGTAGAAACAGATAATGAAGTCGGTGGGGGGGGGACTTTTAATATGGTGGGGAGCTCTAGGTTGTGGTGAACACAGTCTATTGGAAGTAATGCTGTGGTCTCAAAATATGAAATGTAGACTATGATGGAAGAAAGTTTTACAGAACTGGTCAGACAGACAGAAGGTAGGCACGGGCACTAGGAGTTCCGTAGTGTGGCTACACAGGAAAGGATCATGCATTGAACTAAAGTGTGTGTGTGCCACTGGAGTTGAGAGAAAATGATAAATTTGCAGAACTTCCTTGTGGGCTTTCAGCTAATATTGCAGTAAGGTAATGTCACCATGTGCCGCAGCAATTCTGACGGAGGATGAAACGAGCAATATTTTCTGGATCTTACCGTGGCTCTATTTCAATATTGCATAGCAATTTGTCCTCTTTAATTAGCCTCCAAGCTGAGGCCATCTCAGCAGAAACTTACCCAGGAGGCTCGTGGGCCTCCAACTCACACCTACGCCTCCCAGCGGCTGCCACTCACAGATGGCCAATTTCCCCCACAATGTGATTATGTCAGTCAATGAATCAAGCCAGGGAATTTTCTTATGAAACGTCTGTCCTGGTGTGACTTGCTCAGGAACACACAAGAAGTGCAAGATCTGAAACTTCAGCTCTTGGCTCAAAGGGCTCCCTTTATTTATTTACTTATTTTATTTAGTTATTATTTCATTTAAACCAATCGAGAGGCTTATTATCTTAAAACGACTGTGCACAATGGGAAATCCTCTCTAACATAGTGCTCTCCGTTCTAAATGTTTCTTATGTTTTATTCCTCTCTTGATATTTTATTATGTCTAAGCATAAGTCCTCTTTGAGGGGGGAATCTCTTTCAAGCCAACAGTCAAAAGTAAATTTAATACTGCGCATCTGTTGTTGCTGAAGGAGTCACAAACAACTTGGAAGTTGACTACATCTGATGACAGATACCTGCACATTAGGGAAACTGAGCATACACTATGGGCTATAAATATAAAAGATATTTTAAAAATTCAAATTACCACTGCATTGTAAACTCTCCTACTGCTTCCAGAAGTGAACAGAAAATAGCAGTGCAAACACCACTTCCTCTATTAATCTTCCTCTTGTAGTCTAAGCATTTCCTGGTTCTTTGAATATTATGACTATTTGCTACATTGCCTAAAATATGAAGAACTTTTACAAAAATCGTGGTGATATGCTTTTTACATTCAACAGCAATACTAATAGGGATATTCTTTTCTTAGGTTAAGCCAATCTTTAAGAGCCCCATGCTATCGTAAGATCTTTTTCCCCCTGCTTTAAGTTTAGGGGGCAAATAAATTTGTTGCATGAATAAGAGATGAGTAGAGAGTCTATTTTACCTCAGAAATGTCTTGAGATAATTTCACCACCCAGTCACCTTCATATCAATTTATGGGGGGGGGTCTCTCAAATCCATTCTCTCTCAATAAATAATAAACCTTGAAGTATTGACACCAGAACTACTTTGCTGAGAATTTAAATTGTGTTGTAATTTGCACTGAAGAGACAAGGTCTTCTACTCTTCGAGTTTTCCCTGTGTCCTTGTTACAGAATGTCACCACAGTGTGTCACATTTATGGTGACAGTGACAAAGGAATCTTGAATCTCTTTATAAGGACAAGAGTAGGAAGAATAGAGTTATGAGGTGCTAAACAATTATATGCTTACTCTAGAAAGTGAGAATCTGTTGGTTTTTTTTTTTTTAGTTAATGCAAACTTTATTTATAAAAGACTCTTAAATTAGTTGTCTCATGCCATGCATTCATACAGAATACAGTGACCCTTCAGGGCTACAGAGAGAAGAGCTCACAATAGGTTTTTTTTAAAGAAGAATTTAATAATAACTTAGAAATGACTTGAAAATGTGAACAGAGAATCAATGAGAGAGTATACTATGCCTTGTCTCCAGGTTGCTCTAAATGTATTTGTCCTCTCCTGTCAATAGTTCTTTTCCTTGCTTCTCATTCATGGAACAGAGGATGTTCAAAACATAGCACTCAAGATCAGAATGCCTCTCAAAGTCATACTGAATTCAAGCTTGCGATCTCAAATTGTAAAGAAAATATGAGGCAGCTTGGGTTCTGTCTAGCTCAGTGGTAGAGCACATGTTTACTGTGTGTTGTAATCAGGGTTTGAATGTCACCCACAGCACAACCAACAAATAATTTGGGTCAGAGCTGAAGGCTTTATCCAATAAGCCACTGTCAGGAAAGTATCACTCTCAGAAATCCAGTATGCACAGGAAGTGAGGGAAAGTCATTCAGACACAAGGATGTGTCCCCTAAAACACCTTCCCAGATCTTCTGTAGTCAAACATACACCATTCCCATGTGCATAGTTCCTAGGGTCCCATCTACATAAGCAAAGCTACTAAGATGGTCCCTAGTATTCCTACTTCATAATATTCATATTTTTACATAGTCTTTCTTCTTAAATATAGTTTGATCTTCCTGACTTCTAATCGATAGCCATGATGTAAGTCACTTCACCAGGTATGTCACTTCAATGATGAGATTATAAAAAGATGGAATTTCATCTTTCATGAATAACGCTGCCATCTTGGAGAGGCCCAAGTAGCAGGAAACTGATGATGGCCTCTTGCATACAGCAAGAAAGGAACTCAGTCTAATGACCCTTAAGGAAGAGTCCTTCCAAGAGTAATATAATCTGGAAATCTGTCCTTGCAATCACTAAAGCATGTCAACACCTTTATGACATACTGAAAGACTCTGAAACTCTGTAAAGCTGAGTTTGCCAAACTTCTGACTCACAAAAGCTGTGACATAATGCGTGTTGTTTGAAGTTGCCATGTTTTGAAGCCATTTGTTATGTAACAACAGACAGCTAGTAACATAATCTACCAGTGTCACCTACAACTGTCTATGTGCTTATCTACACCCTTATGAAGTGATTGTTCCAAATCTTGAGCTTGTTGGTTTTTTTTGAGTCATTTTGGTCCTAGATTACGATCAC
The DNA here is from genome assembly GCF_019054845.1 of Dipodomys spectabilis. Taxonomy (NCBI): domain Eukaryota; kingdom Metazoa; phylum Chordata; class Mammalia; order Rodentia; family Heteromyidae; genus Dipodomys; species Dipodomys spectabilis. The sequence continues at coordinate 6,445,174 of NW_024870974.1, forward strand.
TGGGTGACATCTATTCTTTTCATTTGATTTCTACATAATCTAGGGTGTATTCTCTCCAGGTGTGAACTTTAACATTCATTTAACAAACCTTTACTGAGAACCTGTTATTTGTATGGTAGCTCAAGACTGTAATCCCAGCTACTTGGGAAGCTGAGGTTAGAAGATCATTGTTGGAGGACAACCCACACAAAAATTTTATGGGGACTCATTTTAACCAATAAAAAGCTGGATAGACTGGGGCATTACTGTAACTCCAGCTACATAGGAGGCCTAGATAAAAGGTCCAAAGTCCAGGGTATGCCAGTCATTAAGAAAAAGACCTAGTTTAAAAACTGAAAGAAAAAGGCATTGAAGGGATTGCTCAAGTGGTGGAGTGTCTAGCTCTTAAGTACAAGGCTCTGAATTTGAACCTCTATGACAATTAACTCATCACCAAGAACTTATTTTTGCCAAGCATTGCTCTAAGAACCTGTATCATAGCAATGGGGAAAAAAACAATGATTTTTGTCATTTTGAATGAAGATCCTGATGAAAGGAGGTGACAATAAATTGGGCAAAATTATATTTCATTAAGTCCTTACGTCATTATTTTATATTTTATCATCTATCAATACAATTGATGGCAGATAGTGGTTCCTTTTGATAGCTTCTATCCTCATTGCCCATAAAGTAAATGTATATCTTAAAATGTTGACTTGAAATTGCTAACGTAAGTTATATGTTACTCAGGCTAAAGCCAGAAGAGCTACCAAAGGATTTAAGGAGTGAAGAGATTTAACAGGTTTTCAAGGAATCTCTCTGGCTAATGGGTTGAGATTGAACTAGACTGGATCAAGGTTTCTGCTATTTGATTTTTTATGATTTGCATGGACTACTAAAAATACTATATGATGAGTTCCTCTTTCTTTTGGTTAGTCTCACTCTAATGTTGATAGGAAATTCTTTTTTGTAAATCATATTTCTGGTTCATGGTTGAGCTAAATCAATCTAAGTGGTTTTTTGAAGATGTGTGTATGTATAGTTGGAATGGGATTAAGGGTATTGAGGTTTTATCTTTGTAGGCTTCTATTGAAGGTTTTCCAGAGGAAAAGATTAAAATCCCTGGTGTTTTATTTCCTTTGCATATTTTAATGTGCCTAAAAGAATTATGTAAAATATTTATGGTACATGAGTTGCAGAATAACCTCTCTGGTTTCACACTTTCTGGGTATAGTACTACTTGACAATTGTTTTATATGAACAAATTAATGCACTTATTTCCATCAGAATCTGGTTTTCATCCTGCTGATTTCTTCAACAAAACTCACAGTCATTACCACAACTTGCATATAGAGTGCTCCCTAAACCAATCTCCTAACCTCCAACTCACATTTCAAATATGTCTGAACAAATCTACTTCAAAGAATATGCTTTATTATCTTCTTTCAATGCTACCTTTAAACATGCCTACAATCATTTCTTGGTTTAAAAAGTTACTATATAAAAGGCACAAAATTCAGGGTGCAAAAAAACTGGGCTATCAAACCCTAACACAACTACTTGTATTTGAACCTCTGTGCAAGTTGAACTTTACTTATTTGTTGATTCTTAATAAATACAGGAACTACTCACAGAACTAATAGAAGCTTAAGATACTAAGGTCTCGGCCTCGAGTCTATCACAGAATAGCCGTTAATAAATGCTCTTACTTCCATCTTTCCTTCAATGGATTCCTTAACAGGCATTCAAGGGGAGATGACCAATGCACAACCCTGAAATGAAAGGGACTGGAGTGTTTAATACATTAGACTACTGGCTAGGGTTTCTTCCAACTCAACATACTGTGAACCTATGATGCTAATTCCAGAAGTAAGTGGGTGGGAAAGATTGGTCCACAGGCCCCCACACCAGATGCTAGCCAGTGCTAGTTTATGCAAACCTACTTTATGATAAAACAAAGTTGAAGTCAAGCAATTTTGATAACTACTATTCCTCCTATCTTGATGGGCACATCTCATATTCTAATGGTCTTCAAAGGAAAGGAATCAAGAACTCCCCTGGCTAAAGCCAAAATGCAAGGAGATATGAGAAAGTAAACTCAAGAAACAATGGATTGTCACTCATTTTGTTGTATCATTGCTAAATAACTCCATGTTCTTGACCACACATATGGTATATATGCGCACAATGGAGGGAAGCTAGGAGGAGGACATAGAATCAGTGGGAAATGGAAAACCATACAACGGAGGAGCTCATCAGCTGCACTGGACATAGATGAAAAGGAACTAAGCAACTCAAGGCAGCGATAGAAGGATTGAGAGGAAAAGAGGGAACAGCTTACACTAAACAAAAGGAAAGAAATGTAAATATCACCGCACGTGGAAGGAATAATTATATTGTCAAAGCTCATAGAATTCACAAACTTCATAGACCATGATAATGGCAATTTGCCTTGTGTAGGCCAAAATGTTTTTGTGGCTTTAACTAAGTATCACTATTCCACAATACTGTGAGAATATGTGGAATTTATGTAATCACCTAATTTCAATTTAAAAAAATAAAAAGATTCTTTACAAATATAACAGCTGAGAGACAGCAAGGGTATTTCAAAAAAAATTTAATGTGTAGGAATGAGCTTAAACACTAGGTAATAAAGTGACAGAAATATAAAATTAGCACAAAATAAGTATATGGTCCATGGTACTCTTCAATGTAACTTCTGTATGATCAGGTATTAAAGTTCTATTTTTGTAAAAAAAAAAAAAAAAAAAAAAAAACACTTCTGTTCCTTTCCTGAAGATAGTTAAGGGCTAGAGACAGAGGAGGAGAATGTTGAATTTCTCTTTGAATGCTCTTCCTTCCAGCAAAATGGAGGCCCAGAACCTTGGAAGGAAATAGCATTTGACCCAAATCCCAGCATCTTTACCTTAGTTTCTTTCTATGTCTTTGGGCATCTTCTTGCTGCTTATTTTCTAGGCCATCTTTTCTTTGCAGTTAGAATCTGAAGAGCCAAGATTCAGACTGAGCTTGGAAAAGATAGATATAAAAAGTCCATTTGCAGAAATTGGTTTTAAGCTAAAAGCATCTCTATCCAAGCCAAAAGAAGATTCCAAAATGGTCCAGGCTAGTTTCTTGGGAAATTAAATTGATTTAGGTTAAGGTCTCATTGAGTGATAAAGTGTTAAATGTTACTTTTGTCCATTTTGGTCTTGTGTGAACATGCTTCAGCTTTTGGACTGTATAGCATGGTAGCAGGTTAAGGATAATGACCTGAATATCTCTCCCCCCCCCTCCCTTGCTCTCTCTGCCTCTTTCCCTCTCCTCTCTCTCGCTCTCTCTGCCTCTCTCCCTCTCTTCCTTCCTCCCTCCCTCTCCCCCTCTTCCTTCCTCTCTCTCTCTCTCTCTCTCTCTCTCTCTCTCTCTCTCTCTCTCTCTCTCTCTCTCTCTCTCTCAATTTCCAGAACACTTTCACTCAGAAAAGTAAAAGAGTTCTGGGAATGTTCACGTGCTATGTTGACTAATGACAGTCTGTGGTTCTATTAAGAAATATGTGCCTTGTGTCCTCAATTTGGGAAATTAAAATCAGAAATACAAACATAGAGGAAATATGATGGAATTTTACAATGTGTCAGTTTAATTCTGGTGCTCAGTTTCCTGAACCTGTTTGAATGCCAAAAACTACTGTAAGATACCTAACTCAAGGCTCTAGAGGACAAAAACAAAAACGGTTAGCCCTTACCTTAAAACAATTTGTCATTTGCATTTGGGAACTGAGAAGGGGAAGAATGAAAGTGTGGGACTGGCTGGTGTAATAGACATTTGGTTTCTCCTGAGATTTCTGCTTATTTCCATTTATTCTCCCTATGGGATATCCATCCAATTTCAATAAATGGTTAGTCTTATTCTCCATTAGAGTCCTGCTTGAAGTACACTACAGTACCTCAGCCAACAATAGTGCTTAATTCAAACACTGGCTTTGATTATTGCAAAGTGTTCCAATGGACTGATTTAGAACTGCGTTACGTGAATGTTCTCTGTACCCAAAATATAAAAGGAACACTCCCACAAAATACAATAAGCTCTGGGGCCAATTTATTGTTTTGATTATGTTGTATAGGGGCTTGAACTCAGGGTCTGGTGCTCTCAGTGTTTTCACTCTTTTTTATGCAGTCCGCTTTTTTTATATTGTCAAGGTGATGTACAGAGGGGTCACAGTTACATAAGTCAGATCATAAGTACATTTCTTGCCAAACTTGTTACCCTCTCCCTCATTTTTCAACCTCTTTCCCTCTTCCCTACTTATCTGGCCTGCTACTGCTTGAGCCACACTTCTACTTCTGGCTTTTTGCTGGTTAATTGGAGATACTTGTCTCAGATCTGTCTGACTGGGCTGATGCCGAACCCCAATCCTCTTGAGTAGCTAGGATTGTCAGTGTGAACTGCAGGAGCCTGAGCAATGGTTATTTTATAACCGTAATAATGAAAGCGTCAACGGAAGCAATTGAGTAATTAAAAGGGAACAAGTAAATATCATTTCTGGATAAATGTTTATTATAAATGTATTAAAATGATAATATATCTAAGTTAAGGCATACTTTAATTTGATTTAGTTTTATCTTATGTTTTGTTTTACTTTTTCTGTATTAATTATATCTTATTTTTGTAATGTGCATTAATAGGACTCAGCATGACATTTTTACACGTGCTTATAGCATATACTGAGCAAATCAAATCTTCCTTTCTCCACTCACTACCTTTTCACTATTCTACCTTTACTTAGCATGCTCATTTAAAAATAGTATTAGCCTATGTTAATTATGCAAAAGTATTGCTTTGTGATATTTCCATGTATAAATTACTTTTATGTATGTGTGTGTATGTGTGTGTGTGTGTGTGTGTGTGTGTGTGTATCCTGGCCCTAAGAGTAGAACTCAGAGCCTGGGTATTGTCCCTAAGCTATTTTTGCTCATAGCTAGCACTCTGCCATTTGAACCACAGCTCCACTTCTGCAGCTTTGATGGTCAATTGGAGAGAGCAGACTCGTGGATTTTCCTGCTCCAAACCATAATCCTTGGAACTCAGATTCCCGAGTAGCTCGATTTACAGGCATGAGCCACCACTGTCCACAGTTTCTCTATTGCTCATTATTATGCCTCCTTTCCATTCTCCCTTAGGATAGATGTTAGTGGTTTTCATTGTGCTGTTTTCATATATACATGAAAAGTACTTCACTCACATCCATTCTCTATCATGCTATCCTTTCCCCCTTCACTCCCCCACCGGCTGCCCTGTTGTAAATTCATATCATTCTATTATTAATATTAGGTCTAGACTCTGTACAGGATAGAAAACATAATGCTTCTGAGTTGAACTTATCTCACTCAACAGGATGGTCTCCTCCCTTTTCCTGCAAATCACATCACTTCATTCTTCTTTAAGACTAGCTAGTACTCCATTGTGTCTATATACCACATTATTATTGGCATCTTGGCATTGACATTCCTTCAAGAAACAACAGGCTCCATCTTTGATTACCTAATTGAGAAGCTCCAATTGCTGGACTTGGAGTCTAAAGCATGATCATAGCAAAATACCACCAATATACCAGTAGGTCTTTGTTCCTGCAGTCCCATTATCAAGGGGCCACCCTAAGTCCCTAAGGTCACTGCTAAGACCCCTGCACTTGCACTTTGTTCTAGCTAGCACTAACTCATTCTCCATGACTCACTAAATGTTGGCTGGCATCGCATTTTAAAGTTGTCTATCATTGAACAATACTTGCATTGCATCCATTCCCAAGTGTCCTGTCAATTTCACACTGGCTCAAGCCAACTTCTCTTTTCTGTTCTTATATGCCTGCCAATTCTCAGCCCTGTGCCTAAAGCAAGATCTTAGAGATAAGCATTTAAAGAGCTAGGTAATGTGATCAAAGCACATTCCATACATAAATGAAAATGTCATAATGAAGCTCAATGTTGTGGGCAATGAACATCCCCTAGCTAAAAGAAATTATAAGACAAGTCTTTGAGAGCACTAAAAAACAGATCTTGAGCTATATTCCTGCAAGGCCATCAGTTACCAGGACATGAGCAACGTACAAATGCATATAAGGTTTCTCATTCTTTGGGAAGAAGTTTCTATATCAGAGTAAGGAGAGGCTCTGAGGACATTACTCACCCTGGTATTGCTTCAAAGTGACTTAAAGGGGCTGGGATGTAGCTCAGTGGCAAAGTTCTTGCCTAGCAAGTGCAACATCCTGGGTTCGATTCCTAGGACCAAAAAAAGAAAAGATACAAATAGTACAGTTTTTAAAAAATGAAGTGACAAAGCAAAAGTAAATAGAAGCTACTTTCTCCCACAGAGTACTCAAACATTCCATCTTCCAATTTCAGAAAGAAACAAAAGAAAGGAAGAGTAGAAGGCGAGATAAGGGTCATATTTATTCCTCTGCTTACAGTTTGCCAGCCTTTGAAAAGTATCTTTTTAGAATTTTTATTAATGATATGAAAGAAGGTCATATAGAACCAACAACAAAATAGCTAGTGAAATACAGTTTTTTTCTGAAATTGCAAAATGATCACAAAGGGAGATTCTTTGGGAGGAAATTGTATTGTGAGGTGTGAACTTAAGACCATCAAAGTGTAAATGTTTTTGTGTTAGTTAGGACAGAGAGTTCCACAGTAGGTCTTCCAAGAGGGTGGAGGAATGTGTCGTAAATGAGTCAAAGCAAGAGTAAAATGGACATATATCAATCAACTCCGTCACAGTTTGAACAAGGACCTGATGCTTTATCTGAATGTTCATCTGAGCCAAAACAAATCAATGCAATGAGAAAATCTACCCCACTTCCCAAGGCTGCACACAGGCCTGTTAACAGGAGGAAAGGATAAACGCAGAAAGAGGATATCAGGTCCTTGGAATCAAATTTCTGTATTACAAGTAGCCACCTGCACGTGGTTAGAAGCTATCCTGTCCAGGGATAACTTAGAACAAAAGGCAAATTTCATTGTCTGCTTCTGGCTATTTGAGATAGATATATTAAAATCTTGGACCGCAAAAGGCTAAAAACAAAGTCTTCTGTTTTCCAAGAAGACAGTGCAGTCAACAATTACCTCTCAATTTTAGATGTTTGAAATACCTTCATCGATGGCTCCGGTGTTGTACAGGTTTGACAGCAAAAGTTTTGTTGCCTGGTAAATCTACTGAACTGAATGAAATCAAGCAAGTTTTAAATGAATGAATAGGCAACTATAAACAAATAGGCAAATATACAACAGCATAGTATTTTTATACTAACATATTTTCATGTCTAACATTTCCTAAAGTCTGTTAACCCAGTAAACACGAGTCGAAGGGAAAAGTATATTTTCCTATCATTCCAGAGGGATAGTTTTCCCTTGCACGATATAGCTTAGTGAGATAGGGTTATGTTATCAAATTAAAAGGAAGGTGAATATAATTGAGTAACAGAGGTGAGCTGCCCAGTTCCTATTCCCAATATCTTACCAGCAAGAGTCAGAGCCTAGCATTCCTGTGCTCTTAACTGAATAGTCCCAGTTGGTGCTCAGGAAGTATTATTTCCTCAACTTATTTCTTGGAACTGAGGCCATTTTCTGAATGACAGAGAAAGAAAGAGAAAGAAGTCTAACTATGTTTCCTTAAACTCTATCCTATAATGGACTCTGCATGCTCAGTAATGCTGAAATACAGTCCAAATAGATTCTGAGGTCACAATGAATGGCTCAGCTTAGAAAGTGTCTTGTGCATTTTAAGCTATAGCTTTAGCAGTAGCACAGATAACAAAATCAAGAGTAAGTCGATGAGGAAAATAGGGAGAGATTCACACCCTTAAATGCACAGTTTGGTTAAAGTGGAATGAACTGGGAGTAGAATAACAGGTTATGTTTTATTGAAAACCTGAAGTAGAGAAGAAGAGATGAATTATTTAGCTTCCTTCATGGGAACAGGGCAAGATATGAAATTCAGAGAAGAAAATTCAGATGTCAGGAGAAATACTACGAAGAAATAGGAACTGAGTTACTGTTGTCCCTCTCTTCCCAATAGCATTTGGAAGATATCTGGGCAAAGCTCATGGGTCACAAAAAGGGGGAAATAATAACATTAGAAGCCATTTTACAGCAAGCCATAGGACTCCAAAGAGCTTTGAAGAACTGTTTTTTATGTTATGACTGCTGGATCTACAATAAGATAATTACATAGAAAAGTTTTTTTTTTTTTTAATGCAATTGTAACCCAATCCCTAAAATTACCTTAAGGAGAGAGCCCTGGATGATACAGAGGAGTGTGAGATAACTTCAGAAATGATCATTTGGGGCTTATTTATTAATTATGCCACTCTGCCACCATGCTCCCATCAATAGTACTTACTGGGAATGTAAAGTAACTCGGACCTGGATAGGGCCTCAAATAGAGACTAATCCCAGAGATAAAAGAATTGTAAATACTTTAAATCAGCTTGACAGCCGTAGGTGAGCTATTAGAGGGTTAACAAGGCTGAATGATGATTGGAGTGTTTCCCCGATAGAGCCTGAGGAGACTTTGTCACATAACTTACTACTGGGAAAAAGCTGTTCAAGGCTGACAAATACAGGTTTAAAACGGAGAGAAAATCTGAACTACTCTTTCAGACATAAAGCAGTGCACAGGCTTTTAGTTGACCTAAAGAAAATCACAGAGGTCACAGAGCTAAGTAATAGACTCCCGTCAGCTTTTCTATAGGTGTCTCCTCTGATGTTTAGGAACATTGAGAATGGTGGCTTATGTTAATTTTCAGGAACCTGGAAGATATTTTGGTATAGCTGAAGCCATTGGAAAGCACCAACTGGTTACATGGGCCTTCATGAGTATCTTACTTCTTTTCCTCCAGTTATCTTTCATCATGCTCCAGACCATCCTACTTCTTTATTCCATAAATTCCCTTGAACTTTCTTCTGGGCAGATGGATCTGGGACTTGCTCTCCCATTCTTTTATTTTCTTTCATTGTAAAGATGCTGTACAGAGGGGTTATAGTTACATGAGTAAGGCAATGAGCACATTTCTTGTGGAGCATTGTTACCCCCTCCCTTGTTTCCTATGCTCTCTCATTCTTGTTCTTGGCTCTCTTGTGAATGAAGTCTTTCTCTTCAGAAAAATCAGTTCCATGGTTAGTAACACAGTAAGCCTACCAACAAATCTTTAGGTGCATCTAACAGTATTGCAGGAGTCCCATGTCCAACTGGGTTCTATTGAGAGGATCTCCATTCTTTTTTTTTGTTGTTGTTGTTACTTTTTTGGTTTTTGATGTATGTTTAAACCATGGACATAGGAGATCCCCAAATGGGTCTCTAACTGTACTCAGAGGATGAGAAAAATCTGTGTCTTTAGTTCAGTTTTCTCTTCTTTTCTGGTAAACAAAGAACTACAAATTCTGATAACAGAACAGTTTATCAACTACAGCTTGTATGACAACATTAACTTGTATATTTTAAGTACATCATCTTCAACACTAAAAAAATTTTTTTTTGTTGGTCATGGGACTTGAACTCTGGGCTTGGGCGCTGTCCCTGTGCTCTTCAGCTCAAGGTGAGCACTGTACCTCTTGAGCCACAGCTCCACTTCTGGTTTTCTAGTGGTTTATTGGAGATAAGAGTCTCATGGGGTTTCTTGCCTGGGCTGGCTTTGAACTGTGAGCCTCAGATCTCAGCCTCCTGAGTAGCTAGGATTACAGGTGTGAGCCACCAGCACCCAGCATTTTCAACATTTTTTTAACCATGCTGCTTGTCCAAATTTATCAAGCAGGAAATTGATGGTGGCTCCAGAAAGTTCTGCTCTCTGTTTATTTTTTTTTGTTTTACTTGTTTGTTTGGCCTATGCTTACACAGTAAGAAGCTAAACCAAGATTCAAGCACAGCTGCCTATGTGATCAGAGCTCTACTAGTTAAAACAGTTGTTTGGTGGTGCTTAAAGCCTTTCACAGTCTGAGCTCATTGCACATTGTTTTACTCTTTTTGTATTGTTTTGCTTTGTTATTTTTTTCCTTTTTGTAAGAGGAAACAGACCTCCTAGTGTTTGACTCAACTTCTTTTTACTTTCTGATTTTTTGTGGCACTAACCTTCCCCATTTTTCCATGTCAAACAGTAAATGATAGTTAAAATGGAACTAAAATACTTCTTCTCCATTATTACCATACCTAACCCTCTATCAAGAAAAATCTTTTCCTTTGCAGTTCTGTCAGCATGATAATTCTTCTTATTTAAATAATGCCTACTGCTGTCAGGCTGATTTAAAGTATTTACAACTCTTTGATCTCTGGGATTAGTCTCTATTCAAGGCCCTATCCAGGTCTGATTTACTTTATATTCCCAGTAAGTACCAGGGATGGAAGCATTATGGCAGAGTGGCATAATTAATAAATAAGCCCCAAATGATCACTTCTGAAGTTAATCTCACACTCTTATATCATCCATGCCTTTGTAGAGGGGTTTTTGCATAATATAAATTTCTTGAGCAGAATATAATAGTATCTTCTAAATAGATATGGCTTAAAATACTATAAATTGCCTTGTTGGATGGCAAATCTTTGTACAACTACTTAAAGACAATATAATTTTAGGGCTGGGAAGGTGGCTCAGTGGTAGAGTGCTTGTCTGACATGTTTGAGGCCCTGGGTTCCATTCCTCAGCACCACATAAGCAGAAAAAGGCGGAAGTGGTGCTGTGGCTCAAATAGTAAGGTGCTAGCCTTGAGCTAAAGAGCTGAGGGATCCAGGCCCAGAGTCAGGCCCCACAATCAGCAAAAATAAATGAATATAATTTTAAAATAAAAGCTAACATATTCAAGGGATCAGAAAATAGGTATCTTTTTAAGGGGACATTTTGTATATCACAACTATAAGAATATGATCATTCTATGTAAAGAAGAATTTTAATTATTGCATACCTAATATGTTTCCAATGTTGCTGATATACATACACCCTGATATACATATATACCAGAGATAGCACATCATAAGATAGTTGAGTGACCTCTAGAAATAGTGACCTCTAGTGGTCGGAAGGGGTTGTTCCATGAATGTGGAGGGTAAGAGGGTATTTTGTTTGAAGTTAAAAGAACAAGCAAGTCATTAAAACAGTAATAAGATAATGCCAACTGACATTTACTGAGTTTTTTCTTTGTATCCAATGCATTTTAATGATTTTTAATTTCTTGCTGCATTTATAAATCACAAATATTAGTTCCCATTATTATTTCCATTTGGAGGTGAGAAAATTGAAAATTGTCCCAAATAACAGCAAATAAGTTGAGGAATAATGCTTTAGGTCCTGGCATTTGTGACTATTAAATCTCTGCTCTGTTTCATATTCGTTATAGCTTTCTAGTGAAGACACAAACCTTGTAATATTGGCTCAGCATGATACCACTTGCGGTACAAAGCATGTGAAAGAAAAAAATTATCCAGATTATTTTAGAGCAAGCACCTAGATTCTTGGCTAGAATGGTGTTCTAGACTCTGGAATTAGATGGCTATCCTATAACTAGATCTAGGAAAATAACATTTCCAATAGGAAACCATACTTGCCTATTCTTGTTGAATGGGTTTCTTTGATGGTAGAACTTCTTAATGTGGATCTTTAAAAAGTAACACAACAAGAAATATAAAATATATTAAGGGACACACACACACACACACACACACACACACACACACACACAGAGTCTTTTTTTATTGTTTTTTGTCGGTACTGGGGCTTGAATTCTGGGCCTGGGCTCTATCCCTCAGCTCTTCAGCTCAAGGCTAGCCCTCTATCACTTGGGCCACAGCGCCACTTCCAGTTTTCTGAGTGGTTTATTGGAGATAAGAGTCTCATGGTCTTTCCTGCCCGGGCTGGCTTTGAACTGCCGGCGCCAGATCCAGATCAAGCAACTGATAAAAAGAGTAGCTCACAGCAAAACGTGGTTTGAGTTAGAGCTGTGCTCTCTTTACAGGGGTCTATTTATTAGAAAACTCATTCAAACTTCAAGTGTGCCCTTACTGGCATCCCTATGCACTGTTACAAATAGTCCTGGAGTATTTTCTTTTTTTTTTTTTTTTTTTTAATATCATTTTTTTTTTAATTTTATTTTATTTTATTTGAGAACATACTGTACAGAGGGGTTACAATTACATGGGCAGGATAATGCATACATTTTCCTGGAGTATTTTCTAGGTACTGGATGCTACCCGGGCTTCCAGAGATTCAATAATAAACACAAATGAGCTGTGTGCTAAGGGACTTCACAGGCTGGTGGGAAAGGCAGTTTCTTGGCCAGCACAATGCTATGTGAATGACGGTGCAGTCAACGCTAAAAATGCATGGAATGAGGAAAGGCTTTCTGGAGGAAATAACATTCGAGTTAAACCCTTGGGACCAAGTGGGCCACAATTAAATGAAGAACATAGGAAAGGAAGTGGAGTAGGATTTTCAAGCATATCTTCTTTGTATATATCCTACTATTCAGCAGTCTCTGCAAACATAAAAAAATGCAATGAAAATTTCAATGGGCACGCAGAGGATCTGGGTGAACTTCAGAATATCAGGGAAAATAGACCAATAGGTAAAGGATTTGGCTATCCATACAGAAAAGCCAGCTTATCTGCTCTTCTCTGGGAAATAGCTATAGGCACACTCCAAGTCAATCATGGGTTTGAGGAATTATATCCCAGACATTTGTTATTGTTAATAAGTTGACAGGAAGGTTTAAGGTTCCTAAGCAAGTAAAAATCCCACCAGCACTGATATGAATCCAATACATCAATTTAGGTAGGAAAATCCATAATGAAAGACACCATAAAAGCAGGAACAATAGATACATGGCTGAAGTAAGCTGTTCTAGATACATGAAAGAAAATTAAATTGAAAATTAATTCCAGAATTCCTAATAGAAAAAGAAGGAGATGGAGACCAAGAACCAACACTTTTCATGTAAAACCGGAGCTTTATATCTACCCAGGAAAGCGAGAAGAGTGCTGAACCATAGAATTTGTGTCAGCTTTGTTGTCATGTATTCCTGGAGATACGTACCAGGAACTGCTGCCATTCTCACTAGGCTGAGGACTAGCCTTCTAAACCCTCATTTTCAACGTGTTGGAAAGACTGTTCAATAGGATGAAGGATCATGGGGATGAAGCGGTGCTACCAAAGTTCCTCCCATCAGGTGCACCATGTATTTACCATGAGGGAGTTCTTCAATCTTTTTCCACGGACATTCACAAAGCACTATCATGCACTAATGACAAGATTTACACCTTATAATATTCTCAACCTCAGGTCAGTATTAATCTGACAAACAGTATTTTAAAGGATCAGAAATCATCCCAGATGCAAGTCTCCAGTGCTGAATTTATTTAATCATTTTGCTTTGATTTATTAAGCAAATGTCTTTATAAAAAATATGTGTTATTATTTTTGAAAATCAACTAAAGTTGTATATTAGGAAAAATAGCATTCATTTGTCTATAGAGTAAAGCTTTAATAGAGAGGACAAAATTTTGCATGTAAGAGAAACCAAAGACAAAGAATTTGGTCATCATCACTGTCCTTACAAATATTGTCCCCTACTCCCCCAGATGCAGTTTTATTTTGCTTGCAACCTATGGATTATAGAAAAAATGCCCAGCCTTGTGTCTTGATGACCCAGTAAACACTAATATTTCCATTTTTAGGCTCTTCTGAGACAAGTATAACGGAGTCATCACTGAGTCTAGCTGTCTGAACCAATCTTCTTAATCCCAGTTAACTGGTATATCTACTGCATGATTAAGGTCCCAATGGGAAAACAAAAGTTGAGAACAGTTATTCTGTAATGGATTATTTTCTGAACATATTAAAGCTGAGCCACCCTCCTTCCACTAATTGGTCCATTTCTGATTCACTAGAAGAGCCCCACATTAAATCTCACCCAGCTTTAAAGAGGCTTGATCAACCAAGCAAACATTTCTGCTCCGCTAAATAATTAAGTCTGTCACACTGCACCTGCCATTCTCAAATGTGCTGGAAGATGTTGCTGGGTAGAATTCACTCAAGGAACTCTTGGCACACATCTCCTGAGCCTTCTTTGTAAAGCAGAGGATAAATACTTGTAGCACTAATGGGTCTGTAATAGCAGCCATTTCAAAGAAAGGGCAGAACAGCATTACATTATGTGGAATGGTTTTCAGCTAAGGCATTCTTCCCTAGGGACTGGTAGGAAGAGAAAGAAGCCATCACTATCACAAAGTTGACTTTTACAAATACCTCTACTGCTCATCTGCCCACATACCATGTGCCGTTCAGTGAGAACTTTGCAGCCATGGATATTACTATATTTACCACAATAAATTTACATTCTCAGGACATCATAAATGTATGTGAACATAATAATAGAATACAAGTACTATGTCTAAAACCAAACATTTAGTAAGTTGCTTTCACATCTGTCACAAATAGTTTTATTTCCAAAGCCATAGATGTCTAAGTACATTTTATCTCTTATAGGTGTTCAGAGATAAAGTCACCATTTAAAAAGATTTGGACAGGGGCTGGGAAGGTGGCTCAGTAGTAGAGTGCTTGCCTTCCATGCCTGAGGCCCTGGGTCCGATTCCTCAGCACCACATAAGCAAAAAGAAAAAAGCCAGAAGTGGTGCTGTGGCTCAAGTGGAAGAGCGCTAGCCTTTAGCTGAAGAGCTGAGGGACAGCGCCCAGACTCAGAGGTCAGGCCCCATGACTGGACAAAAAAATAAAAAATAAAAAAATAAAAAGATTCGGACAGTCAGGTCCTGGAGGCTCACACCTGTAATCCTAGCTACTCAGGAGGCTGAGATCTAATTATGTAAGTTCAAAATCAGCCCAGATAGGAAGGCCTATGAGACCTTCGTTGCCAATAAACTACTAAAAAAATTAAAACAATCCAAAAAGCCAGAAGTGGAGGTATGGCTCAAGCAGTAGAGAGCTAGTTTTGAACAAAAGAAGTTCGGAGAGGCAGGTGCCAGTAATCCTAGCTGCTCAGGAGGCTGAGATCTGAGGATTATGGTTCAAAGCCAGCCCCGGCAGGAAAGTCTGTGAGAATCTTGTCTCCCAAGAAACCATCAGAAAACCAGAAGTGAGGGCTGAGAAGGTGGCTCAGTGGTAGGGCGCTTGCCTTGCATGCATGAGGCCCTGGGTTCAATTCCCTAGCACCACATAAGCAAAAAGGAAAAAAGCCGGAAGTGGTGCTGTGGCTCAAGTGGTAGAGTGCTAGCCTTGAGCTGAAGAGCTGAGGGACAGCGCCCAGGCCCAGAGTTCAGGCCCACGACCATCCCCCCACCCCCCCAAAAAAGAAAAAGAAAACCAGAAGTGATGCTGTGGCTCAAGTGGTAGAGCATTTGCCTTGAGCTGAAGAGCTCAGAGACAAGGTCCAGGCCCAGAGTTCAAGCCCCACAACTGACAAAAAAAAAAAAAAAAAGAAGAAGAGTTCAAAGACATTGCCCAGGCTCTGAGTTCCCATCCCAGGACCAGTACAAACAAAACAAAACAAAATAAGCAAAACTATTTGGATATTACCTATCATTAGTTCTGGTTCAAGAGAGAAGAAGAGAGGATCTCTATGTACTTATGATGCCGTGCCTTTGAATGGAAAGTAACTTGAAGCAAAGTAAACACTGAAGACCAATCTGCTGGCCTTTACATCTTCACTGAACATCAAATCATTGTTCAATAAATAGCACAAAGTGTAGGGGAATGCTAACTATTGGACCAAATACAAAATGTGTAACTGAATTTGGTGGGGAACTACAAAACTCCTTATGGCATTTTCTGTAGAATATTAAATTGGATCAAAAGGGAAAATATGGGTGGTATTTGAGGGTCCTTTTCATGCTCTAAGAGGATAAAATCTTCCGCGCTAGATGGAGATGCTCTTTGTTCTATGTGTACAGGCTCTGTACACATGATTATCATTGTCAAAATAACCTCCAACATGTGTTTACTACAAGCTGCTTTTGAAAGTTCGAAATACCTCAAGGCCAGACAGTCTCTGGAGAAACAGCAGAGAGAAAAATAAGAGCAAAGGCCCTGAAGGAGGCTGAGAGGAAGAATGTACTCTCTAGCTTTGAGTATGCTTGTGTGACTGGCATATAGGAGGCTGAGGGAGAAATACAGGTAGTTTCATAGACTTTGATGAAAGCTCAGGATTTATTCTGGATCGAATGGTAAGTCATCAGAGGCTTTCAAAGGGACGAGGATGATCTGACAAACCATGTGCAAAATATATAAAACAGTCACAACAATCATCAATTATTAGTTCCCTGAGCAAAAAAGATGCCAAGCTTCCCTCCCATCCAAGTGGCTTACATAATCAAAATGAAACTTTGCTATCTGAAGAATTCCTGTAACTCAAATGAAGAGAAGCACAGCAACAATAGATTATTGTGATCATCAATTCTTGATTGGCCTCGATTAGCCTGGTGCCAGTGTAGGAGACCAGCCTTAAGGTGCAATGAGAACAAAGAAAGACTGGATCTGAAGACAAGTTAAATCCCCACAATTTGAGTGAGACGAAGCGACCTCATAGGTTAGGCAAATGTGACTCATCCAGTCCAGTATGTACTTGTTTTATCTCATGCTAATATCAAAGACTTTAGGGACATTCCTAGTGCTGATCAGCGGGGGCCAGGTCATGAAGCCCTGCTTGTTTCCCTAATGTCTTTGTTAATTTATGGTTTACTAGGAAATGATGCAGGCAAAAACAAACCAGCCTTCCTCAGAGGTCATGATGATAATTATGACTCAAGAGGACGACACACAGGTCAAGCTGAATTCCTGTGTCTTGTTTGGTCCTTCCTGTTTGGTGAGTGCTTCATGTATGAGGAGTTGCTATGGAAGGTTGAAAAATGGAAGTTGATTGAATTTGGCTTTTCAAATTTGTTTACCTTCACAGATACCTTGACATGAAGAAATAAAACTGTCATTCTTTTAATAAAGAGAAAGTAAAGGTTAGGGTAAGTAATATTAAATGAGAGAGAGAGAGAGATCAGAGGAAGAAGCATTATGTTTGTGAAAAATGAATCATCAGAGCAAACAGTGAGCGTGTATGTATGTGCACATATACAAAATAAGCTTAGTGTAGAGTTGAAAGTCTTACTAATACTTTGTCCTATTTCTCTCTTTGCATATTAGTCAGTTTATCTCCCACTTAGAAAAGAAGATAAGTGTTTTCTTCTGCTTCTCTGGGAAGTTTATGGGAGTGAACTAATTCACATGAGTGAAGTATTTAGAAGATGAAAGTTATGGAATAAATCTTGCATATTACCAGTGAGTTCACATTTAAAAGAATGATTGTAATAAATAAAATAAATAAATGAACAATGGCACCATGACATTTCACTGTCAATCACCTCTTTTCTTGTGACTTCACAGTGGATTTAAAGGAATAATTCATGATTTCTTAAAAATAAGTCATTACTTATTTGTACCTATGATTCTATGAGTAATCAATGGTTAGAAAAGCTTAATGCTGTCAAAGAAACCATAGAAAATGTTTAAAATATTATACCTACAAGGAGCGTGAGTGCTTTGAAACATTATTGCTGATCAAATAAAATAAGTATCTGTGTCAGAAATAATAGATCCTTAGTCAGGTGCCATCTTAAACTTTGCTTATAGTTTCAGATTTTTGACCTATTTGAGAATGAACAAAATTGCTTCATTACATAAGACTCAATTTCAGTGCATTTTACTCTACTCTGGTCTTCTATAGTATATACTTGAAGAAATGTCTTTTTTATTTCGAAAATTATCCCTGGTGTCTGCTTTGGGTATGAAAGAAGTATTTTAATAAATTGTCTAAATTAAAGAAGACAGCAATGGTGTTGGTGGCTCATGTGTGTAAGCCTAGCTACTCAGGAGGCTGAGATCACGGTTCAAAGCCAGCCCGGGCAGGAAAGTCCGTGACTCTTATCTCCAATTAACCACAGAAAACAGGACCCCGGTAGAGCACTAGCCAGGGACAGCACTCAGGCCCCAAGTTCAAGCCCCCTAACCGACAGGAAAAAAAAAAAAGACAGAACAGAGTATGTGATGGATGTTGGGAAAGAGAGGGAATAAAGCATCCTAAGAACACAATAGCACAAGACTGGGAGAGATGCAAGAATGCTCAGAGAGAAAACAGGGTATAATACCAGAGTAGGGAATTGTAGTCAGATAATTTCTTAACAGAAGACATTTCTGTGTCATCTTTTAAGAAAAATCTTAAATTCTCTGTTTAAATTTCTTTGCTATAGGACACTACAAATATATACAATATACAAATATATACAACACAATACAAATTTCTCTCTGGTTTCATTGCCTTCCCATGAATAATGTACAGAAAAAAATCTATACTATATAAGGTGCCATCTGTGTGCTTTGTGGAAATCAAGTATGGCCTGTGGTTCATGCTTGTGCTGACCATGGATGGCTCAGTTACCATTTGCCTGACAGCATCAAGGCCTCTATGGTCATGGTAGAGCCCAGAATCATCCCAAAATACAAATAATAAATAAATGTCACCAAATAGAATGACATGATTTTGGATGGAGTAGCCATTAGTCCATCAGAACATCTTATTTAATGGAAACAAGTGAGACCTCTTAAAGCTATGCCTTAAAGTAAATCACTATGGTTGTACAACAAAATATTTGAAAATTATGAACCCAGTGACAAAAATGGATGTATCCTGAATAGGTTGTTAATTTTTCTAAGTTTGCTAGTCAGGAACCTCTATTGGAGAGGAGGAGAATACTGCAAAGGATTATTTGACTTAATTGCTATGCGTGATTAATAATTATACATCTTAAGTTAGATAAAAGATTTAATGTGTTGAATAACATTTGTATGGTTAATTAATTTATTATTTAACACAATAAATAACTTTATTGTGTTATGTGCTTGAGATTAGTTAATACTTATACACATATTCATGAGAACTTTATTTTAATAAACAATTAAATATTTATGTACGAGGTACAATTAAGCATGTGTAATGCTATTACATTATAAATGGAGAAAGGGAGACAATGCACAATGTATTTCTGGTCTTCAAGTTTATTTTTCTAATTCCAGTGGCATACTTAAGCGTGAGTGATTTGTTTCAATTGGAAAACCCAGAGAATGGTTTAAGTAGAACTCAGCTCTGAGTGAAGCAAAAGGACATTTTCATTGACTGCCCTTAGAGTACTCTCTGATTTGGGCTTACCAAAAATTAAATTTGTTTTGTATTCTACAAGGAGTCTTCTTAATTTAAGCATATAAATAGTACTAATATTAATGCTGAAATAATAAGCAAATATAAGACAGAAAATAGTCATCTAAAATTAATAAGAGGATGATTTCCAACTCATTTGAGTTTAATGTCAGCTACAAGGATTAAGAAAAGTCATTGGTTTACTAATCAGAATATTCATTGATAAATGAAGTCCTGGAATAACAGAATCTCTATGGTTAAGACTGAAAGCACAGGACATTCTGCCACTCCTAGTTTGATTTTTCACAATAATGTGGACAAAGAAATCCCATTCTCATTTGATAGATGTTGGAGTGTGTAGGAAGACTTGATGGTATATAATGTCTGTATCTCCTAAAAAGTCCTAAAACTGGAAATAGTAGAATGTCTGTAACTGTAGAGTGAATTGAAATGAGATTTTTGTCTGATAGATCCTAATGGATTATTACACCCAGTTGCATGGAGAATTAGAAGGTGTGTAAGAAGTAAGGCTGAAATAAAGGATTGTAAAATAGAGAGAGAAAAATCGTGTGAGGGTGGCTTTGTTTGTCAGGCCCTCCCCCCTTCCGTTTCATTCCACTACATTAGAGCTGATACGTGGAATGGCACACAAACTGCTTGCAAGCAAGTTTGTGACTACTATTACTATTAAGAATACTATTACTAAATTGTGCTTCTGTTAAGACATCATCTATGAATGCTGTAGCTAGTAAGATAATTTTAATATTTCAAATTTCTTGAAAGAAACATTATTCAAAATAAAGGGTTCAGTCTACATGGATAGATGAAGAAAATGGATGCTCTGTTAACACAAAGTGTCAGATAATCCAGTACTAATTTATCCATATCTGGAGAGATTTGCATGGGAGACTACAGTCATTGTACCTGATGTGTGGGGTTGGTAAAGTATTATAATGAATTGTGGAGGTCGGCAAAGTCCTTCTGCAGAATTGAACTCTTATCATGCTGAAGTGTTTCGTTAGGCTAGTAAATCAATGAATAAACGATTAACAATTTTAACTAAGCGTGGAAAACTTTAAATATTAGTATAGATGACTGCATTTGATTTTGGTACTCTGGTATTGTATATATATTTATTTGAATTAGGGAAGAGAGGGGAGCAACAGAATGGTGAGACAAATGCAATAGCAATATACACAAGATAATATGTTGGAAATGATCTGTACAACTTGGGAGGGGGTGTTTAGGGGAAAGGGAAAGTAGGAGAAAAATGAGAGAAGGGATAACAAGGTTGACAAGCAATGTACTCATTACCTTACTTACATAACTGAAGCCTCTCTGTACATCACCTTGACAATTAAAAAATTAAATGAAATCATTTCTTATAAAGAAAACCAGTAGAGCCAGATGCTGATGGTTCACACCTATAATCCTAGCTACTCAGGAGGCTGCGATCTGAGGATCATGGGTGAAAGCCAACCAGGGCAGAAAAGTCTGTGAGACTCTTATCTCCAATTAACCACCAGAAAACTGGAAGTGGCGCTATGGCTCAAGTGGTAGAGTGCTTGCCTGGAGTTGAAGAGCTCAGGGACAGTGCTCAGGCCCAGAGTTCAAGCCCTACAAAAAAAAAAAAAAGGGGGGGGGGTGGGGGGGAAAGCGAAGAAAACCAGTAGACTAATATAGTTTGCCAGAAATACAAAGAAAATAGAATAAAATTTTCAAAAAACACAACAGTGACTTTCATGTTATTAGTCATAGATTCTATGTGAAAATTATAAAATAGATTGACTTTTTTTAATAGGTACCTTTACTGTAGGTTTTGCAGGATATTTCTTCAAAGCTTTTACCTATTTAAGGTGGCTTAGAATTATGGCTATGAAATTGTAACTTATTTTATTAATCACTTACTAATTTTATAAGTTTTTATTCATCTTCCAAGTTAATAGCTTGTTTAATTTAGATAGAGACATGTTATAATAATAGTGAATAATGCCATGAGTTTCTAATATTCTGATTTGGATGTTTTATTGACAGAATTATTAATAATTCTGTGATTAATATATGTTGATGATGTGGCTATTCATACTAAGTTTATAATTTTAGAGGTTTGGGGAATTTTGTGTGTGTGCATGTGTGTATGGGTGTGTGTACTGATCCTAGGGCCTGAACTCAGGACCTGGGCACTATCCTTGATTGTTTTTACTCAAGGCTAGAGCTCTACCTCTTGAGCCACAGTTGTACTTCTGGCTTTTGTGGTGGTTAATTGGGGATATAAGAGTTTCATGGACTTTCCTGCCCAGACTGGCTTGGAATGCAATCTTCTGACCCAACCTCCTGAATAGCTAGGAGTACAGGTGTGAGTCACCAGGGACCTGCTAGAATAATTCTTTTGGGTGTAAATAGATAAATACTCTGGATACAGTTAGGCTTTCAACAGCATTTGAGATAAAGTTTTGACATATTTGGAGTAGGAAATATCTATACTATTTTAGTAATAGCTATGGTAATTTAGGCTTGACATGTTTCCTGAAAACATGATATAGGAAGGAAATAAATTCATTAGTTTTATTTTCATCAATGTTTTGGCTCTTAAAACCAAGAGATTACTCATATTCTTTCAAAATTAAGAAAGCTGGATTTATATATGTGGAGGAATGAGCTAACAGTTCTGGCATACTGTCTCAATGAGTAAGGAGTTGTAATTTTCTATTATTGAAATCACAATATAAATGTTTTATTTCAACTATACTTACCATACAAGTCCTAGAATAATTTTGCAGCTATGTGATAGAGGTAAACACTTTAGTATCATTTTCAGACATGAAGGAAGGATTGATGCTGTTAATATGCTGTTCCTTATGCCATGATTAATATGTATAGGACATTTAAGACTATGATAGTACTATTTGAGCTCGTTTGAATGATAGGAGAACTGGATCATGAAAGTAAGCTGTAATCAAAAATAGCTCATTTAGTATGTTGATGGTTGACGGTCAGGCTAGCTCTGTTAAGTCAGCCAGTATTTATCATGTTGTTATTGAATGAAATATTGTTATCTTCAAGTATTAGTAATATAATTTGGCTATGGATTTATTTATTGTTTAAGTTTGTAGCACAAAATAACAATAATCTTAGACTCTGGGTAATTGTCAATGCTATAAAACAGCATGGTATTTGAATAAGAATGGCAAAAATTATGAGGTGATTTACAGATAAGCATTCAATAAATGATTTTTGTCTTTTGACTATAAATAGAGTTTGCAATAATTATTTCTCAAAGAGATAATGTGAACAATGGGTAAGCTATATATTCTGTCCATGGATTTTAAACTATAGAACATTATATTATTCCATAGCCTTCTAATTTTGGTAGCAGTTGTAGGAACTATGAATTTAGCATCTGGAGGTTTACATAATGTGTTTTATGGTAATCAGGGCTGGAGGCGGTAAGAAGACATTTATTTTTACTATGAATGCCTTATGACCCCTAAACACAGAAGGCCATTTGAGCAGAAATGTGATGGTGTTTTAATTCAGTAGTAGTTTGTTTCACTAAAGTAGGTTAAAGAGGATCAAAGTGTACAAATTGAGCTGAGTATAAGTGTATTTTCAGACAACTGAATTTTTTAGAGTATCAGACTATAAATACAAATAGAGCTGTGGGTTCAATATTTTAGCACTGGAAGAGAAATAGGTTTTGCATATAGTCTAGACTATAAGCACTGGATACCATTACTCGTAGTGGTAAGACTTGCAGGCACAAATAGTGGTTATTGGTACTGTAGTAGCACAGTTTCAAATGAACATTTAAAATTCCAAGGGTTCCTACAATAAATAATTGTAATGTTATGCCTTTGAAACATAGTAAGGAAAATATTGTGATTAGTATATGAATGATCCTATTAAGGATGCTATATAAGGTAGAATAATGTTTATATAAGTTGAGGACATATTGGTAGTTATGAAATATTTGATGTAAAAATCTAACTTGCTCATTTTAATTTAAACTAATCATATTCAGTTCCTTCTAAAATTTTTCAGACTCATTCATTTTGTGAGCCTAGGGCTTACATGAAGATTAAATTTAGTGCTAAAGTGAAAGTTTTAATTTGTTTGAGTTGCTCATCATCATGGTAGTAGGAGACAATTTCTAGATTGAAAAGCAAGGATGTGACAGCTACTAGGAAAATTTTATGGAGAATGGCAGACAGGTGGATCCTATGGGATCAAATCCATACTCTAATAGACTTTATGTTCTTGCATAAATATTTGGTTCTGGGAATCAGTATATAATGATTACAAGCAAGATATTCATCATGAATGCTAATTACTCTTTGGGGGTTATTATCAAAGCTGACTGGGAGTTATTTGTACTGACTAATTGTAAAAGAATAGACTCACATCAATAGAAAAACAAAAGAGAAGTCAGACTATATGTACACAATGCCAACATCAAGCAGTGGCTTCCAGACTGAAGTGGTGCTTAGATAGGAAGTAGAATTTTGACTAACATAAGAGGAAAATGATGCTTACATGTAGTTCATGGAAGCCTTTTGCTATAAGGGATGTTGAGTCATAAATACATTGCAAATGGTAAAAGTTATTTAGAAATATTTTGAGGCTTGCACTAATTAGAACAAATGCCCAGTGAGATTATGATAAAAAAAAGGATTGAACTACAAATTTAACTGTACCTTCTGCTACACTATGGTGGATACAAATACTAAATATTCCTGAGGCTGGTTGTCCTGGTGGATTCCTGAGCAGTAATCACTGCTTCTAAGGGGTCATGTTGGTGATGGGTTGTATAGGTAAATACTGTTGTTGGTTGGCAAGCTCCCAGTTCTAAAACTGGGCCTAGGTTTGCATAATAAAAGTCTGTAAAAAATAACCAAAGGACAATTACTCCATATCCTTGATTTTTATTTTGAGGAGTTTATTTTATGTTGTTGTTTTTTTAACAATAACAAGTAGTGGTCTTAAAATGTGCCTTTATGGAAAACATCTTGTCATCATCAATATATCCTTAATGTACTAGTGCCCCTACTTACAGTAAAATAATTGAATGAAACTGGAATCATATACCTAAACTGGTTGCTATAAGCAGAGTTCGTAATGATCCTGTAAGTGGTCAGGGACTAAGATGAACTATATCGGAGATGTGAGTCCAGAGGATCATTAAGCATTATCTTGTAGCTAACGGCTAATTGAAGTGTGGAGACATAACTTGAATAAGATGGATATAAATTCCAGAATGGTAAGACTAGGATAATAAATGTGATTAAGGCCATTGAAGCATTAATAGATGTTCAAACTGAACTGGTTCCACCAATTAACTGTATAAAATAGATGGGCAACTGCAATCGTGGCAGCTAAGCATAAATCTAGGGTCCCAGATTGAATCAAAAGGCAAATCATCTAGGTAATTATTAGCAGGGGTGGCGTGAGAGTGCTGTTCCTATGGTAGGAAGTCACCCAATGGTAGACGTCACTAATTAGTTTTCTTTATTGTGGAATGGAGACACTTAAGTTGGCTGATAACTGAGTAGTTGATGAAAATGACTAAGACAATAATCACAGTGGATTTGTTTACCCAACAAATAAAATAAATTAATCCCAGGGAGTAAGACTGTCTTTGTTCTTATTTTTTAGCATTATTATTTGTTTTATTTTAGTAGAAGGTGCACTAAATTTTGAATAAAGGGCAATCCAAGTATGGGTTAAGAGATGAGCTGAAATTTAATATTTGGAGATGAAATAAAGATAACCATAGGTAGTTCCATGATTATAGAAGTAATAATAGAGATGTATAAAGTTTCAGGCTCCTTTTTAGTTTGTAAGGGTATTTATCTATGTTCTAATACTTCAATGCTTCATTGTTGAAAATTTTGAAAGAATAGCTATGTTTTGAAATGTTTAAACTGAAATAAGGTGAGTAGTGTGCTGCGCTGTTCAAGTAAGAGTAAGAAGTCATGCTGATGTACCTAGTGGTGGCATTTCATGGTGATATTTTTACTCTCTGTCTTAAAAGGCTTAGATTAAGCTTTACAATGAATGATAGAACAGAGATAGATGCAAATTCATTTTCAATCTGAGTGGAACTAACTTAAGTCCAACATGCATAAATCTGTGATTAAACACATAACTCTCTGTGAGTACTCCAAAGTTAGACACATGAATGCCAGGGTTACTTTATATTAGCATCCTGGAATTAAGTGCAGTTTAGGTATTTTTAGGTTTAATGATAAAATAACACAGCTGAGTAACACAGCTTTGGATGAAATTAATATGAGTTAGGTTTCCCATAGGCCACACCGCTTAATTACAAACCATGAGTAGTTATAATTCTACAGTTATGGCCTGTTACAGGAATTTTTCAGGAATCAATATGTAGAGCTTCTGATCTGTATATTCATAACTATTATTATCAATATTCATTGATTGTTGTTATTGCAGTTAGGATTATTAATTTCACCCAATACATATGGGACTTGAAAAGAGGAAAGCAATTAAAATTAAAATAATAGACAAATAGATGGTACTATCTCTACCTCTTAGACATCACTAATACATAAGATAATTTATTTGTTGATATTGATAAAAATAAAATCAAGCATTAAAGAGTTAATGTTATCAATATGTGATCATGGAAGTCTAAGAAATTTTCTATTAAGGTGATAATGCATCTTGAAATTCTAATTGGAATGGATGTTCCCATAAAGATAAAAGGATTTAAACCTATTATTAATTTTGACCAAATTGTGTAATATTGTTTCTAAGACTTACTTTTTTTTTTAGAAAAGTCTAATGGTTACAGTGCTAGTTTAAATCAGACATGGGATTTTAATTCCTTCTTTTTAAAATTTAAGCTATTATGTAGGCCAATTCTTTGGATATATTATAAGCAGAAATAAAGCCATTTAAGATTTGTGATTGATTAATTAATTGGAAGCTAGAACCAGCACTATGCATAGGTTAGTTAGGAACTCTTCCATATTTTATAGCCGGAAAAGATTGGAAAGAGTCTCTGGCCAAAAACACAAAAAAATTCCCACTTGCATTTTATGGTGACTATGACTATGACTATAAAGTTTGCCTTTTAAATTATTAGAAATTTTCTCTGGGAAATACATAATAGCTAAACTTACATAAAATTTAGTTCATCTCATCTGTCATATTCCATTATAACTGAAAATGAGAAAGGACCTCCAAAAAAAAGGAAATATTTTTTTTTACTTCTCTTCTAACAAGAGAAAGATTAAAAAAAGATTTGTGGTTGAAGGTTCTACTGATACTTCGCATCCTTAAGGAAAGAATTTGCACATTATATATATGTGTGTGTATATATATATATACATATTATTGGAATTTACACTGATCCTGAAATCAGTGAGCACACAGATATGATGATATGTGGATTAGAATAGTTAGAGTTTAGCTACAGCACACCAGATAAAACAAATAATGCTGTGGAAAGAAAGCTCTCTCCCACAAATATATTTGTCAGGTACATTTTAGCTCAGATAGAATTGATTGTGTAACCTGAAACTTTTGAAAAATCAATGTCAAAAACTGCTCATATTGATAGGACGTAGTGGAAATGTGGTACATTGTTTATTCCTAACATGAAATCATGGTAGATTTACCTGTGATCCTAGCTACATAGGATGCTGAGATCTGGGGATTATGGTTCAAGTCTAGTCAGTTTTAAAAGTTTACTAGATTCTATCTCAAAAACTAACCAGCAATGAGCAGGGTTAGAGGCATGGCTCAAACGGTGGAGCACCAGGTTAGCAAGCACAAGGCCCTGATTTTAAATCCCAAAACCACCAAGAAAATAATTGCAGGTTTATACAAGAAAAGCTGCTGTTACAGCTCCCATTGTTCATATATAATGAAAATCATTTATCTGCTTCAGAATGGTAGCTACAATATGTTAAATAATTTCAAGTCTAGGAAAAATGAGAATATATACCTCTGGCTAGCTAAAAAGTAAGCATAGGTGTGGTTATAAAGCTAATTCTCTTCCTTCTAGCTGATTGAAGACTAGTATTAAGAGTGGAGCTCTTAGTGGCATAGCTCTGAAAGAGATCATTTTTTAAAAATACAGATCTTCCTAAAGTCAGCCAACGACAAATGCTGGAGGGGATGCAGAGAAAGAGGAACCCTATTATACTGCTGGTGGGAATGTACACTTATAAACCACTTTGGAAAGCAGTCTGGAGGGTCCTCAGAAAGCTAAATATTGACCTCCCTTATGACCCAGTCAGACCACTTCTAGGCATCTATCCTGAACAACAGAAACCAGTATACAAGGACACATGCACCTCCATGTTTATTGCAGCACTGTTCACAATAGCCAGGATATGGAAACAACCCAGATGCCCCACCACAGATGAATGGATCCAAAAATTGTGGTATCTATACACAATGGAATATTATGTAGCCATTAGAAAGGACAAAATAATGACATTTGCAGGGAAATGGATGTAGCTAGAAGAAATCATTTTGAGTGAGGTAAGCCAAGAGCAGAGACACACAGCATATGGTCTCCCTGATAAATGGATGTTTAATCCAAAACGTAAGGTGATACAACAAAATTAACAAGGCTTAAGAAACAAAGAACTTCCACTTATCTGATCAAATAACTACTAAATAAACCCATGCTTCTGATTACATATATAGTGTATATTTCCACACCGGAGGGAAACCAGGAGGAAGAAACAGAACTAGGGGGAATCAGGGGAAAACATACAATAGCGGGACCCATCAGCTGCACTGGACATTGATCAAAACGAACTAAGCAACTCAATGGCAGCGATGGGAGGGAGGGAACGAGTGGGAAAGAGGGAACAGCTGATGCTATGCAAAACAAAAGAAATGAACATACCACCCAATGTGGAAGAAATCACTGTATTGCAAAGCTCATAGAACTCATAAATGTTATAGACCATGTAGACAATTTGCCCCATGAAAGGAAGAATGTATTTGTGACTTTAACTAAGCATCACTATCCCACAATACTGTGAAATTTGGGAAATTATGTAATTGCTTAATCACAAGAAAGAACTTGAAAAAATAAAAATAAGAAAGTAAAAAGTACAGATCTAATTAACAGAGATCCTAGAGTGATGTTTGATAGCAACATATGGCTGGTAGTTTAATTTAATCATTGTTGTAACAAAATGGATGGTTTCTAAAGTGGAAGAAATGCCTGCTATGCACAATGAGAAAATGTAAAGTCTGAATGTGATGTTAGGAAAACAAACCCTCAAATATGTATTTTAATGTTTTTGTTTCTTTCATACATGTGTTTCTAACGCATTTATAAGATTATTTCTTTGTTGCTTTGTATGTCCCTCTCCCACAGTGTAACCCCCGCTTTCACTATATTTGATGTCAGTATAACATGTGGAGGAGACGGGGACAAACAAGTCATTTAAGGATTCAGGTGGACCTGTTGCAACAATGAGAAGTACAAAATGTCATGTCAAAACCAGCTTTACAATGTCGGTGTGGTTGGGGGGGGTATGATTGGGTGGGAGGGAGGGGGGAGGCTGGGAAGGGAGGAGAAGGGTAAACAAAGGAGGAGGCTGCAATGCTTGGTAAGAAATGTATGCATTATCCTGCCCATGTAATTGTAACCCCTCTGTACAGTATGTTCTCAAATAAAATAAAATTAAATTAAAAAAAAAAGAAAATGTAAAGTCTGTAGTCTTCTACATGTATTCTGCATATATTAACTAATGGTGGGATAAACTTTTCATCTGCTTCAGCACTGGATTCCATTATGGAGAAGACAAGTACAAGGAAAAATGAGGTTGGATTGAGTCAGAAACTTACATCGCACATTTGGATAAATGCCATAACTAGAGCCTCACGCATAATAGAATGAATCATCTGAAAAAATCTTGTAATTATAATGGACATAAATCTAAAAGAGAATTAGAGATGTATGGAGAGTAATAATGATGTTATGAATGTGATCATCCATCACCTAATTGGCCTGTGAGTGACCTAATTTGACTAAACTTAAAAGGATTGGAGTAGTACCTGCTTTTTGGGCTCATGAGCCAGGTAGTAAACACAATGTGTCAATATGTTTGATATTTACCTAAGTGGGAGGGTTAAAGGGCTAAGCAAGCATTGGACTATAAATATAAAGACAATTGAGAAGTTGAACCATCTTAATCAACAAAAGGCACAAAAGGTCATGCTAGTCCAATCAAGGCAGAGATCTGGAATTAGAATGAGGTGCACAAATCCATGGACACATCCACGAATCATAGGAAAGATACTGCCCTTCCAAGGGGATATGGAATAAAACCATACATCACATGTTTTGCAAGTATTAATTAATAAATCAACACGCACATTGATTCATTCAACCAAGTCACAGAAATTTGCCACATATGTCTTACATATGTAAGGCAGAAAATAATTTGAAGCCAGGATTTCGAATGAACTCTCTCTAGACAGTTAAATACCTCATAAGTAAGTGCCAGCTAAACTTCCAAAACAATTTTCTAGGAATCACTTGCACTCTATTTATAATCAAATAGACTTATGTCTGCAAATAGAAGGTGTTTCTACTTATTCATTCTTTCAGAATTTAGACATGCATTCATGATCTGATTGGAAGCTTCTTGTGATTCAATTTCTTATTTCAATTCTTAATTTCTGCTTCCATGAGTAAAATCATCAGCCAAATAAATAATTATAAATATACAAACAAGTAATCAGAGCAACCCAATTTCCCCATCAGCCAGCCTGTGGAGTGTACTACTTTGTCTCCTACACTACAGAGGCCAATATTCTGCTACAAAAGCTGTTAGATGTGCAGAAAGGGAAGAAATTGCAAGTAGCTACAGAATTTCAATATTTTATGTTCTCCAGCCCACACACATTATTTGTTAGGTGACTAAGTGTTACATAGCAGTCAAGAGTCACCTCCCCACCCAGAGATCTTTTCCAGAGCGGTATACTCCCACGGTGGTAAGGTATAGCCACACTTTCTACAGCAACATATTCCCACTAAATATGTCTGAACTCAGGATCAGGGCAAAACTCTCTGTTCATGTACATATTACCATGCAGGTTTTGCTTGATGGTACACAGAACTGTGCCACTCTACTAAACATTCCATATGTCAAAG
This sequence comes from Dipodomys spectabilis, assembly GCF_019054845.1. Taxonomy (NCBI): domain Eukaryota; kingdom Metazoa; phylum Chordata; class Mammalia; order Rodentia; family Heteromyidae; genus Dipodomys; species Dipodomys spectabilis. Next base: position 6,475,528 of record NW_024870974.1, read on the forward strand.
TAGCATGTGTCCCTGAGCATAAGCAACTAAATAATGCCAAATAGAGCAGATATATAACTCTTCTTAATGACCTCATCACCTTAAGTGTGGAGATACAGTATAGGCCCCTTGTCAAATTCTTCTTTACAAATGACCTAAAGACACAATGGTAGGGCCCAATCCAATTGTCTATGTGTTTGAGAAGCCATATTACCTGATAATCTCTAGTGATCTTTGTGTGTTGGTAAATTTACTGTCACTGTGACAAAATACCTGACATAAATCAACTTCGAGAAGAAAGGCTTGTTTTGGTTCATGTTTTCAGAGGTCTTAATGTACTATTGCCTGGCCCTGTGGCTTTGGGCCCATGGTGGGACAAAAACGAAGTAGAGGTGGTGTGTTTACTTGATAATTGCTGGGAAGCAGGTAGAGAGAGACAGAGACAGACAAGAGAGACAGAGGGAGACAGACAGAGAGAAAGAGAGAGAGAGAGACAGAGAGAAGAGAGGACAGGGCCCCATTATTATGTCCTCAATTACCAAGTTTACTTGTACTAATCCTTCTTCATAAACATAGGATCTAACCTCAGCACCTTGCTTCCTGGTAGACACCCTGTGGTGTAGTCCCATCCTATACTGTGTCTGTGTTGGTCTGTGTGACCACTGCTTATGACAGAAGTGATGGTACGCCAATTCCAAGATTCAATTTGAAAGTGTACTATGGCTTCCATCTCTGTGAGTTTCCTCTTGATATTAGATCATTTGCTCTGGAAAAAGTCATACTTCAATATCCCATTGGAGAAGCTCCCATAAAAAAAAGGATGGAAACCATTGCCAACAACCACTCATATGATCTTAGAATCAGCTTGTCCTGCTGAGGCTGAAAGACCTCAGCCACAACCTCCCAGCCAGGGTTCTTCCAGATTCCTGACCTTTATAAATTGGCAACATAATATATATATGTTGTTTCAAGTTGCTAAGCCTTGAGGGTAAACTGTTTAAATAGCAAAAAGGAACAGACGTACTTTCTTATCTCCTTCCTTTGACAAGTACAGGCTAGGACAAAACAAAACTCTGGCCAACCATGCAGTATCTATGTATCTGCAGTCCTGAGCCATGCGGAGAAACAGGGCATTGCTAACTTGTGGGGCTCAGAAGTAATTTAAGGAACTATGTCTAAGTCACAGGTGAGAACAAAGTAGACAATTTGAAGCTAAGAGGTTGTTTATCAAAAGGGCAAGGTAAGAAAGGAGAAAAATCACAAATAGTGGGGACCTAGACAATGGAATACTCTCTTTAGCTTCTTTCCGTGCCCCAGGAAAGGCTATTCTGCAAGTATTTAAGGAGATTCCTCTGGAAAGATGTTAATTTGACACTTACGGGCACACACAGTTAAGATCAATCTTTGTGCTTGTTCATTACTATTAATCTTATCTCTCCACTTCAAAGAAAACTTTCTTACCTTGATTCTTAATGAAAATCACTACATCCATTGGATTTCTCTTTCTCCTGTTTACAAGCTCCCTTGGACTAGACCTACCTTTTAAACCCAGCCTGATTCTTTCTCCCCTTTGAGGTCTCTCCTGAACAACTCAACTATGAGCGATTGCTTTATATGCTTCTAAAACAATTTGTATCTGTCACACTCATACGGTGTCATCACTAGTCACACCTCCACCCATAACATATCAGCAGTGACTGGAAATGACTGGAAACTCACCAATGGCAGGAAACTTACCAATAATGCATGACTGTGTCTTCTTCAAAGCTCCTATATAATACCATTATTTTGTAGCCATATGATCAGCATACATTGATTGACTTCTGTAAGATTTCTTATCAACAAATTGGACCTGTTTATGGTGGACAGTTTTTAAGTCAATAAGAGTGAAAAACTAAATTCATCAATCATTAGCAACTAGTAATGTTGATGGTACAGTCTTTCATGTAGTTCTGCACACACACACACACACACACACACAGAGCAATGTCTGACAATGAATAACAAAATGTCTTCATTTAATGCCACACTTGTGGACACAAACACAAATTTTAGGATAGATATAGCTTGTTTTATATACCTCCATATCACCTTATATTAACATACAAGGTGTTCTTTTGCCTGTGAAAGTAATATTGTACATATTTGAGATCCACTATGGGATAGTTCTACCAAAAGTAGCCTTATGCTGAGCGCTGGTGGCTCACACCTGCAATCCTAGCTACTCGGGAAGCTGAAATCTGAGGATCACATTTTGAAGCCAGCCCAGCCAGTAAAGTCTGTGAGACTCTTAGATCCAATTAACTGCCAAAAGCCAGAAGTGGAGCTATGGTTCAAGTGGCAAAGTGCTAGCCTTAAGAAAAAGAGCTCAGGGTAGCACCCAGTCTCTGAATTCAAGCCCCAAGCCCCCCCCCCCTCTCTCACACACACACACACATGCCTCCTCTCTCTCTCGCACACACACATACATACTTCCCTCTCTTTCTCTTTCTCTCTCTCTATCTCTCTTTCCCTCTCTCACAAACATATATATACACATACAAACACAAAGTAGCCTTATGATTAAGGATGATATTCTCAGCTAGTATGGATTAATGTCCCATCATAAGTAATATCTTCTACAACAAAGCAAATAAATCATTACTGAAGTATTTCAATTGTATATAAATAGAATGGATAGTAAAATTAACTTGCAACTCACTAGGCATGAATAGCTCACCTAGACTTCCAACGGTGTCTGTGAGTAATGCTACTGCTCAAAACCTAGCAGCTTTCAACTTGAAAATATCTGGAAGAGAACAGAAAAATGACAAGAATTGCTTCTCACTTTTCCTTCAATTTTGTTGTGCTAGTACTGGGGCTTGAGCTTTGAGCCTTGTACTCTTGCTCAGTGTTGTTTTTCATTTTTTTTCGCAGAGATGGCAATTTATAATTTGAGCCACACCTTCACTTACAGACACTTCCAGTTTTTTTGCTGGTTAATTGGAAGGAAAAGAGTCGAAGTTTTATCTTCCCAGGCTGGCTTCAAACCAAGACTCTCAGATCTCAGCCCCTGAGTAACCTGGATTATAGATATAAACCACAATCACATGGCTGCCAGATAATATTACCAATACTAATGTGCAAGTCATTATATAATAATTATAATGATTTTAGTATTTTTGTCATTATAAGCATCATAATTATTATCATCATCATCATCATCATCATCATTTCTCCAAGTAATTGGATTCATTAGTGCCAAAGTTGAACCCAATAGAAAATATCTATAAAAGTCAACATTTTTTTCAGAAGAAATTAAACTAGCCAAGTGAGAGGAAATAACTGTTTCTGAAACTGATGAAAGACGTTGAAGCCATGAGAGTTTTTCCCACAGTTCCTAACTATGTTACCCGGAAAAGCCAAGCAGCATCATTATTTGTACTCAGTGCAGGAGGAGGCAGCTTTTATTGCATTAGGGAGAAGCTAAGAACCCTTTGAGGATTTATACAATGTAATTTATTTACGTGCTAGATATGACTATGTGCTCACAATGTGTTTTTCTCACTTCTCACAAAATGTCAAAGACTTTAGCAAGAATGTGTTTTGTTTTCAGTCAAGCTCCAGGGGTCTTGCAGTCTTCCCTGCTGAAGCACATGTAAGTTTTAGAAATGAATGAAAGTGATAGATGTCTTAGGCCAGAGGCCTCTTCTGTGAGCCACCAGCTGCGAAAGGCTGCACTGCAATGATTCCCACTTCAAATGCCAGCAGGCTGCATAAAGCAAGGACGAGGGAACACAGGGAAATGAGCAGAGTCCAAGCAAAGAAAGGAAAAGGTGCTCTCTTTCCAGACAGTCTTCCAACCTGCCTAAAATACATACGATTCAAGGAGAAAGCCCAAGAAATAGCATTACAACTTTCTTCCTGTATTCTTAAGAATGAGGAAAAACATGAGCTAAATTTTCCTAAACCAGTGCTATAAACAAGAATGGAAAGCACGATGCTAAGGCATAGCAGTCAAACCCACCCACCAGCAAAGTGCCCCACCAATACACTGCCACAACCGGAAAGTCATGATTTTCATCATTTTATGATCCCAACATCATCATTAATAGATTGGGCAAGAAGGTGACGAGTTAAAACACACAGGGCTGTGGGCTGTGTGTGTGTGTGTGTGTGTGTGTGTGTGTGTGTGTGTGTGTGTGAGAGAGAGAGAGAGAGAGAGAGAGAAGAGAGAGATTGTGATGAGAAGAGAAAAAGAGAAGAGTTCTAGAAGAATTGTATAAAACTAAACTCTTTTTTTTCTGTGTCTCTTTTTTCTGGTTCTTGAGGTCCTCTGGGGACCTCAATGATAATTTCGACTTCCTTCATCATTTGTGAACACTATATAGTGGTTGCTCTGAGCACACTCTCATCTTTGTTCATTCCCAGTAAGGGCCTAGTCTCTGATAGTGGACTGGCAGTGTCCAAGCCAGTAAATGTAGGATCTCTAGTTCTCAGCTCTCCCGTTCACCCCCACTCCTGCTATGCAGGAACTGACCTTCAAAAGGAGTATTTAATAAAGCACTAAACAATACTAGCAACCGTCATTCACCAAAAGGCTCTCCGTGCAAGCCTCAAATCTATCCTTGCATTTGAACCACATATACTATTATAGGCTATAGACATATATTATTATTATTATTATTTAAAGTAGGTCATTGGCAAACCCAAGAAGTTCCTTTATTCAGACAACACTTAGATATCTAAACTATCTTATGCATATTTCCTCTTACAAAAGGAAATTTGTGAACAGATTCTCAATATTCTATTCTTTTCTTTTTCTTCCTTTTCTCTTCGTTCTCTTCTTTCTTTCCTCCCAGGCTTTCTAAGTTCTATGCATATAGATAACATATCAGGTATTTTAAAAAGTTAAACTTTGCCTTTATAAATCTACTATACATAAGAGCAAAAAGGAAATAACTATGACCTAAGACCTCTCTTGTATGCTTTTTAAATTTCTCTTGAAATTTAAATTTTATTGTCCAGGTGATGTACAGAGGGGTTACAGTTACATACGTAATGTAGTGAGTACATACATTTCTTGTTGAGTGCTATTATCCCCTCCATCATTTTTCTCCCATTTTCTTCCCTCCCGAATCCTCCTCCAAGTTGTAAAGTTCAATTTCACCATTATTGTCTTGTGAGTATCTCTGTTGCATTGGTTTGCCCTTTGTCCTTCATCTCACCATTTTATTGTTCCCCTTCCTTTTCCCAATTCAGATAAACATACATACAATATACGTGGTACAAAAATCAAATATATTTGCTGGTCATGAGGCTTGGATTCTGGGCTTGGTTACTGTCCCTGAGCTTTTGTGCTCAAGACTAGTACTCTACCACTTGAGCCACAGCTCAATTTTCTGCTTTTTGTGGTTAAATGAAAGTAAGAGTCTTACAGACTTTCCTGACGAGATTGGCTTTGAACTGTGATCCTCAGATCTCAGTTACCCGGTAGCTAAGATTGTAGGTGTGAGCCACGAGTGTCCGGTGGTATGCTCTCTTAATGAGCAAATATAGATAATTGGGTATTACAGCTTCTACAGATCAAAATGAGTTTATTTCAAACAAAGAACATTACCAATCTTTTTCATGTGGCAAAGTCAGATTGAGTAACTGCAATAAGAATAAAGTGAAGATTGAATTCAAGACAAACAGCTACCTTGGCAAATTATAAATTCATGTTATCTAATTTCAAGGGAGCTTTCACTACCACTTGGCAAATTTTCTTTCCTTGCTGATTTCATAATTCACTTCCCTGAGCAGCTGTTCAGGTTTTCTATCCTCAGTACATCCTAATCTCGTTCCCTTCAACCACCCCAGTCCACTCCTCCCCACCACCTTGGCTCAGCTGACTTGATTCCTGCTTCAACAAGGAGGGGGACATCCCCAATACCTACTCCTGCCTGTACCTTCCTGCTGCACCCCCCCCCAGCCCCCACCCCCGCCCAATTTCCTAGTTGGGGACTTTTTCTCAATACAACCCCCGCTCCCGCCATCTTTCTTTCATTATCATGTGTTTCTTGCCTGGAATAGACTCACACTTTTTTCCCACAACCCAAAATCACTCTCCCACTGCTGGGGAAAAAATATCAAAGCCTAACTGATCATCTAAGACAACTCTGCCTAAAACAGCTATCCAATTTTGTTTGTTTATTTTTAGAAGTGGCAAGTTTGGATCTCTCTGTAGACGAGAGGAAACCACTGAGGAAAAGAAATTTCCTATTTCCATATTTATCAACCTCTGAGGATTAAAATGCAATAGGGCTCCATGAATCTATTAGGAAATTCAAGGCTCAATTCAAAGATTGAATTGTATAAGAAGCTTGGAGTCTAGTTCAAGCCCTTTGCCTCAGAATGGAGAGACAGAGAGAGAGAAAATAATAATTCACATTTCAGCACAAAGTGATTCGTGGTTCAGCATCTTGGTATTCATTTGGTTAAACTCTCTTTTAATTGTTCAAAGGCAATCTTTTTTTATATACACCATACTATAGTCAGTTTATTTGTGCATATGCGCATATGTGTTTCATCTAGAGAGATGTTTATATTTTGGATCTAACTTTCATATACGAGAAAAAACTTGTACCCATGAGCCTGACTTCATAATTTTTCCATGTCCATCCATTTCCCTAAAAATGACATAATATTATTCTTCCACATGGATGAATAAAATCTCATTTTGTTACAATGAGATTTTTCTTTTTTACTCATCCTATCATAACTCTTATCAGTTCATTTTCACAGCCTCTCTCTGAGTTTCTGTGTCTGTCTCTCTCTGTCTCTCTATCATTCTGTATCCTGTCTCTCTGTCTCTCTGTATCTTTATCTTTCTGTGTCTCTCTCTGTGTCTCTGTCTCTGTTTCTGTCTGCCTGTTTCCCCCCCCCTCTCTCTCTCTCTCTCTGTCTTTCTCCCTAGCTCCTCATCCCTGTAACTATATCTCTTGTTCTCTGTGGACTCTGACATTGCTTCAGCTTGTGCTTTGTGCTATAGTACAGAGAAAGCTGCAACTACACCACACATATCTGCCTGGACAAACCACTCAAGCTCTCCCCTTAGGATGTTTAGCTATGCCCTTGGGCTCCACCTCTCAAAAGAGGCACAGCCCCCTCTGCTATCATATAACTCCCTTTCTTCTGGAGTCTGGCCATCGCTGGTGGACCCACCTAGGATGCAGCAAGGCAAGGCTTCCCTTTCTCAGACACCCACAACCAACATGCTCCTGCTTTGCCTGTTCTCCCCACCCCCATACACCTGAAGCCCGAGAAGTCAGAAAGCTCATTCTGACTCATCCAGCATTCTCCCTGCCTCCAGTGCTCCTGAGTAGAAGAGTTTTTAAATTCCACCAAGCATCTGCTGTAACATACTTTCCCTAAGGCAATAGATGCTGCACATTCTAGATACCCAAATTACTTGTTAATATTACAAAATACCATCTTTCCACAATGTCTGTTCCCATTTTCTCTAAAACCATCCCTAGGGATATATGCAGATATGATGTTAATCTGAGTTTCCTCAGAGCCGAGACCATAGTGTTCTAAGCCTTGCGCTTCTGCAGCTGGACCTAGCAACTTCCTCTTCTCTGCCCATACTTCTTTCATCAAACACAGTTAAGAAGCTACTCCAGTGGTAGTACTCACCACACCACAGTTTCTCAGGTCAGGATGGCCTTTCAAGTTATGGACATGATGGCCCTGGGTAACCCAGGGAACAGATTTTCCACTGATATTGAACAGACAGACTTGCAATATCCTATTCAGAGAGCCTGGCTGTAATCAGTAGACAACTCCTTCGATAGAAGAAGTGATTTCTTCCTAAGAGATCTTTGTACTGGATCTAAACAAGCTCCAAAGCATGATGTTCATCTGCTCACAAATTTCCAAAGGCTCTTCACTCACATGCTTGTCAGTGCAAGTCCAGACCTTGCAAGGCTTTATGGAATCCCATCAAATCAAGCTTGCTACCATATTTCTAGTCCTCTTCCTTTTTTGGTTCCTCTGCTATTGGCTCTCTGTCTTCAACCCTGTTATGGGAACATAACCTTCAGGTTCCCATCTCAAGGTCTTTGTCATGAGACCAGTTCCTTTCTCTAGAGCACATTTTCCTCTGATATCCTGCCTGGCTCAGTTCTCTCAGGTTTCTCAAATAGCTCAAAAAAGACATTCTGAATAAAACTTACACGGAGCACTTCATTGAACACTGCAATCTCGGCACCCCTTCCTCTATTCCAAGATGTCTTCTTCTAACTTGCGATCCTTCCCTTCCCTCCCACTTCCTGCATTATTTATTGTGTAAATATTAAATAATATTAGATCTATCTTCCATGCATGTAAGTTCAATGGAGGATTTCAAACAATCATTGGTCTTCTTCTTTCTTTTAAATATGAAGAATAATGTCTACTAGGTAGCATTCATAACTTAAATATTTGTAGGATGAATGAGTAATGCACAATTCCATAGAAGCAAACAATAAGTAGCAAAAATATAGCACTGGGTCATTTGATATCACAGAGGTTTTTCCCATTGGACTCTCCAAATAGAAGTACAGCTCTTTGCATTTTCTCAGTTCAGCAGGTTCTTCCTATAATTATAAAATAATTTGCAAAAGGATTCTGAAAATGCTCATTTCCCTTTCTTCTTGAAAAGGTCTGAGCTGATGCCAGTGTCCTTCCTGCCTGACATATCTTTCAGAATCTGACTCCAGAAAGCCCAGCCCTGCAAGTAAACCAAAACACTGATAATTTTCTGTAAAGCCCTAGGATTTGTAAATGAGTGTGGTGTTGGTAAGAACACCAGAGTGGTAATGGAAATAAATCCCTTTAGTGAAGATCAATGTGCACTGTTTTCTGTATACACATTTTTGTTTGTTATTTAGGGTCAGTCCTGGAGCTTGAACTCAAGGCCTGGGCACTGTCCCTGAGCTTTTTTGCTCAAGGTTAGTGCTCTGCCACTTAAACCATAGATCCACACCCAGCTTTTTGGTGGTTAATTGAAAATAAGAGTTTCATAGACTTTCCTGCCCAGGCTGGCTTTGAACTGCAATCCTCAGATCTCAGCCTCTTGAGTACCTAGGATTATAGGTGTGAGTGACTGGCACCTGGCTTATATACACATTTTGCAAATAAACATGTGACCTGACAATGAAAAATAATAAATATGGTTGTAGAAGTTGCTCTAATACCATATTTGGGCAATTTTGAGCTTCTGCAACTCACATGAAAACATCTTGAAGAAGATACCAAACTGTTGAGTTTTTAGTTCACAAGATCTACTGAGACTGGAGTTGCCCTCAGAACCAAGAAAATATCTGCCATGTTTGTAGTGCTAAATAATACTTGTTAAAACAATGAATAGTCGAAACCACACTCTACAGCAATGTTCTGTGTTGCCTGAGATTAATTCACTAAGGCAATGTATTAGATGCTCTCATATGTCTTGAAATGATAAGTAATTATCATAAGTAGTGAGAGATATGTTAACCCCGTGAAAACATAGGAAGACTTAGACAAACTTTTATAATTTAAGATACATCACTGTGTTATCACTGATTTTTAGGAAATAAGATCCACAAAAATGTATATATTTTTCTGAAGTACCAGACCATACAACCCTAAATGAAAAAGTAGTATTTCCCTAGAAGTGGGTCAATATTTTCAATCTTTTGGTACCATTGCTACAGATGCTAAGGGTGACATTGTCCAAAAAGAAATGTACTCATTACCTGACTTAAGAAACTGTAACCCCTTTTACATCACCTTTATAATAACAATAAAAAACAAAAATAAAAAATGCTCTCTAAAAGAATGAAGCTCTCCCAAGAAACATGAATGAGAGCTATAGCATGTTACTATTGAATCTGCATGGATAGTGCAGTGAGTAGATGTTGGTTGAGTTGATGTCTTTCATGTTTGTGTCACTTAATAATGTCTGATTTTTATCAGGGTGTACAGAAATCACCACACCACCATCAGATTTTCTAGAGGTCCCAAGACATTCTTAATTTCCAGAATGCAACAAGATCCTGGTAAACATCCGTATGTAAAATGTCTAGCTTTACTTCTGTGGTGAGTTGAGTGATTTGTGGACTGAAAGCTGGTTGAAAGTGGTTTGTAAGTAAAGACATCAGAGCAGCTAAAATAATATTTCTAAAGCCCATTTTCCATTTGTTTCTGAAACCAATGTACTCAATGAGAGAGATTATTTGAGCTTACGTTTAATCCCTAACAATTTCACTGTACTGCATACTAGTTTTGGGTCCAAATGGACATAGTGCTTCTTTGTGGTGGAATTGCTTCTGATGATCGTGAAATGAGAGAGGCCATGACTCCAGGGCTACCCAGCTGCCTTGGCATGATCATCGAAATGATGCTTGTGCTAGTTTCAAATTTCATAAAGTGACTGCCTCTACTCTGAGAGAGACTCTCCGTGCTCACAGTTACTTTTCTATTCTAAGGAAAGAAGTCAGTAATCTTATTCATACTAATGGAGGATTCAGTTCTCTAAGTGATGATAACCTATTTGCTCGCCAGAAAGGTCCACTAGAGCAATAGTTATATACATTATCATTTAGCCAACAAGGTACCCTATTGTGATGAACCTTCCAAAAATTAAGGCATAAAAACCTTATACACCAATTCCAAAGAATTAAAAAGCATATATGTATGTATGGATGGATGGATGGATGGATAACTTGATTGTTGGTTTGCTTTGAATGAGGGTCTCAGTACATAGCATACGTTGTCCTAAAATTTACTATGTACACAAGCTTGCCTCAAATTCTCTGATTCTCCTACCTCTATGACCAAAATATTGGAATTACAGATGTGTATAATCACACTCGGCCAGATACAGAGCTTTGTAGGTTCTAATCATACAATCATATGAAATAAAATGATCCAGGGATGGTATAGTGGCTCACACCTATATTTCTATATTCTTGGGAAGTAGAGATTGAGAAGTTCATGGTTTGAAGTCAGTCCAGGCAAAAATATTCATGAGACCTCACCTCAGTCAATATGCTTGAATTCTAGCTATAAGAGTCACGTGTTAGGAAGATTAGGGTCCAAGACTAGACTAGCCTGGGGGGGGGTGGTAGAATCAGTAGACCTTATTTGAAAAACAACTAAAGTTAAATAAAATGGGTTCTAAGAGGATATCTAAGTGGCTGAGTACCTGTCTAGTAAAAGTGAGGCCCTGAAGTCAAACCCCAGTACTGCAGAAGAAGAAGAAGAAGAAGAAGAAGAAGAAGAAGAAGAAGAGGAAGAAGAAGAAGAGGAAGAAGAAGAAGAGGAGGAGGAGGAGGAGGAGGAGGAGGAGGAGGAGGAGGAGGAGGAGGAGGAGGAGGAGGAGGAGGAGGAGGAGGAGGAGGAGGAGGAGGAGGAGGAGAGGCAAAGAGGAGGAGGAGGAGGAGGAGAAGAGGCAAAGAGGAGGAGAAGAGACAAAGAGGAGGAGGAGGAGGAGGAGAGGCAAAGAGGAGGAGGAGGAGGAGGAGGAGGAGGAGGAGGAGGAGGAGGAAGGAAAAGAGGAGGAAGGAGAAGACGACGACTGATAGGACAAAATATTTCTGAGAGGTTAATTTAATGTGACATCCCCAGAGATAAAATTATTTTATTTTACATATTGTCTAGCTTCAGAAGTACTTTCAAAACTGAATTTGCAGACCAAGACAAATTAAAAAGAGAAGTAACAATTATCTTGGCTCAAAATTTCTTGAAAAATTCAAAGCATAAGAACAAATATCAGCAAAAGAATGAATTCAAAATAAATTTCTTTTTGTAGGTTATATTTTTATTATCTTGAAGTTGTTATACAAAGAAGTTTAAGAGCCAGCTGCCTGTGGCTCATGCCTGTAATCCTAGCTACTCAGGAGGCTGAGATCTGAAGACTGCGGTTCAAAGCCAGCCTGGGCAAGAGAATCCGGAGGTGGTACTGTGATTCAAGTGGTAGAGCACTGAGAGCTGAGGAGCTCAGGACAGTGCCCAGGCCCAGAGTTTAAACCCCACAACCAACAACAACAACAAAAAAAGAAACAACACAAAACAAATAAAAAAAACAAAGAAGTTTAAAAGTACAAGGAGTCTTGATCGGGGTTACCCGTTCATCATTGTTACCCACCCCTTCCCATCTAACACCTACCCTCAGTTTTCTTAATTTGATAGGATCTGTATTGACTTTTATGACTGCATTTCCCTCCCTTTCCTCTCTTCATTTGTCCGCCCCCTCCCCTTGACCTGCCCACACACTTAGTTTCCTAGTACCTACTTTTTGGTCTGTGAGTTCATTTTTCCAAAGAATTACACCATTTTAATTCTCCCTTGCAAATATCATACTTTGGCTAATATATTTGTATACACTTCTATACAACCCTGTATATGTTCACCTGTGCAGTTATAAGTTAGTTCTAGCTTTCATATGGGAATATATTGTCTCTTTGAGCCTGACTTTCTTCACTTAACAAAATTTCTTTTTCTTTTCAAATTATGTGATGTTATTCTTCCTAATGGATGAGTAAAATTCCATTACATGTGTATATATTTGTGCAAGTGCTTCTACTGTTATCCTGATTTGTAATCCTTTGGATAAATGCCCCCAAAGTGGTATTGCTGGATCATATAGGTTGTTTGTTGAGGTATCTCCAAATTGCTTTCCAGAGTGGTTGAACAAATTTACATTCCTACAAACTGTGTATTAGGGCTCCTTTTTGCTCACATTCATACCAGCATCTGTTATTGTTTGCATTACTGATGATGTCCATTCTAACTGGGCTGAGATATTACTTCAATTTACATTTCCTTTTTGGCCAGAGACACTGGAGACCCAACTCATCTTAAAATGGGAAGACTTCCAAGTTCCATCTTATTATGTGTAACTGTCCATTTTAACTCAGCCCAAAGCAATATGGACAAAGTCCCCCATACAGTCTGTTTTACTTGATGGTGACAGTGATGTAAGCATGTTCAGACATCACCCCTATGGGAACTTTCCAGGAGACACACAGCCCTCCTATGAGAACACAGGCTGTGTGAGTCTGAAATATGAATGCAACCCTTTCTGCTATGAAGCTTTGGAACTACAGCATGTCACTAAAACCCCTTGGCATCCTACCCAAGAGGCCAACTTTCAAACAGCCTTTCTTTCTTACAGGTGTTGAAAGGCCCTACTCCCCAAATGGTAAACAGCCATGATTCATTAGCAAGACGGCATAAATAAAACAGAACAGTGTGAATGGATTATTCTGCTTTGGGGAGTTGTGGGAATGAATCATCATTTCTCTGCAACACTCCTCCCTTCTTCTACTTTCGGGTAGCTCCCCTTCTTGAAGGAACACATTATGAGAAAGATGTTACAAACCAGAAGTTGGAAACGATGGATGTCTTTTAGCCTTGACTCAGAAACTTGGCTTAGGAATTGCAACTAGCCATACCGGTATTTCAGAATTGACTGAAACATTTTTAGTAACTTTGACAAATCTGTTACTTTGCAGTAATTTTAGGGAAAAATATTTTTTTAACTAAAATAAAAAAACTCACAAAAATTACTTGAGTCTGGGATGACCAGAAGCAAACCAAAGAAAGAAAGGATAAATGGGACTGCATCAAACTAAGACATTTCTGCATGGCAAAGGACACAGTTTACACGCTAAAAAGATAATGTATAGATAAGAAAAGATCCTTACCAGATGTATATCTGACAATGGCCTACTAACCAGAATGTTCAAAAAGCTCAAGGAACTAAAACCTCAATGAATCAACAACTCAATAAATAAATAGTCAGACAAACTAAATAGCAACTTCTGAGAAGAAGTAAAAATGGCCAATAGACACGTGAATACATGCTCAACATCTCTGGCCATAAAAGAAAAATAATACTGATATTACATCTCACCCCAGTTAGAATGACCATGAGCAAGAATACCTTACTCATGTAAATGTAACCCCTCTGTACAGTATTTTTACAATAAAAACCATATAAAAATACAAATAAAAGATATGGAACCAACTCAGATGCCCCTCAGTATATGAATGGATGAAAAAGATGTGGTATATATATACACAATGAAGTTCTGTGCTACCATCAGAAAGAATGGCATTGCCCATTCGTAAGGAAATGAAAAGATCTGGAAAAAATTATATTAAGTGAAGCAAGTCAGGCCTAAAGAAATATAGGTTTCACAGTTTCCCTCATTTGTAATAAATAGAATATGTCTGTGATATTCTTAGCAGAGGATCTCAATAGCCCAATCGCTAAGTGCATAGGACCATATAAAATGAAGCATACCAACATGAATGCCAAGAATTGGAAACTAGAGGTCTGTATTATGTCTTGTAGGCAGTTATTTCTAATTTTTCTGTTTTAATTTTCTGTACCTTTTGTCTTATATATCTGATCCATGGAAAGGAAAGAGAATCACAGAAACAGAAAGACAAAGGGTGAACTAAAGCAACAATGATACTCACAAGACACTGTTGGAAATGAACTGTACAACTTTGGGGGAAAGTGGGGAGTGGTAAGTCAGAGAAAATGAGGGAGAGGGTAATAACAGTGTTGAAAAAGTAATGTACTCATTACCTACTTATGTAACTGTAACCCCTGCTCATCACCTTTACAATAATTTTTAAAGAAAACAAACGATAATAGATGCTGGTATGATTGTGGGGGGAAAAGGAACCCTAATACACTGTTGGTAGGAACATAGACTTGTTCAACCACACTAGAAAGCAGTATGGTGGTTCCTCAAAAAAATGAAACATAGAACTACACTATGATCCAGCAATATGACTCTGGGGCATTTATCAAAAAGGAACAAACTAGAATACACTAAAAATACCTGCACAACAATGTTCATGGTGCCACTATTCCCAAAGCCAAGGGATGAAAACACCTCAGATGCCCCTCAATAGACAAATGGATCAAGAAAATGTGCTATCTATCCATATATCTATGTATGTATGTATTTATGTGTCTATCTATTGACATATATGTTTATATCACATTTCTTTACATATATAATATACAATTGAACTTTATGGATCCATTACAAAAAATAAGATCACATCATTTGCAGAGCAATAGATGTTCCTGAAAACAACCATGTTAAGCGAATAAGTCAGGCCCAGTAGACCAAGGATGAATTCTGTCTCTAGAATATAGGAGCTAGTGTTTATAACTCAACACTTCAAGGTTGTATGCAAGTGTACAAAAATGTATTAATAAGCTGGGCACCAGTGGTTCATGCCTGTAATCCTAGCTACTCAGGAGGCTGAGATCTGAGGATCGCGGTTCAAAGCCAGCCCGGGCAGGAACATCCGCAAGACTCTTATCTTCAATAAACCACTAGAAAACCAGAAGTGGCGCTGTGGCTTAAGCGGTAGAGTGCTCACCTTGAGCTGAAGAGCGCAGGGACAGTGCCCAGGCCCAGAGTTCAAGCCCCACGACCGACCAAAAAAAAAATGTATTAATAAAGATATGGTCTTTTCAGGGGAGAATTCAAATGATACAGTTGCTTAAGAAAAACCTAACTTGTAGTCCAAAACATGAATATCAGGAAACTATTACTAGAAAGATGTGGGGAAGAAGTCAAGAAAAGGAATAATGAATAAAAAGTGAAATTCTAACATATTAATAAGATGATTTCTTTGTTGCTTTGTATGTCCCTCCCCCATGGTATAACCCCTGTTTTCACTGTATTTGATGTTGGTTTAATTTGAGGAGGGGAAAGGGAAAAACAAATCGTTTAAATATGGATACAGGTGGACCCATTGCAACAATGAAATGTACAAGCCATCATGTCGAAAAACTTTACAACTTTACAACTTTGGTGCAGGGGTGGGAGGGGGTGGAGGGTGGAGAATGGAAGGGATGGGAAGGGGAAACAAAGGAGGAGGCTACAATGCTTGATAAGAAATGTACTCATTACCTTGCTCATGTAATTGTAACCCCTCTGTACAGTATTTTCACAATAAAGGAAATTGAAATACAGGCAGATTAGATATTTTGCTTTCTTGTTTACTAAGTATTGGTTAATCTTTACTTTTTTATTGCAAAGGTGATGTACAGAGGGGTTACAGTTACATAAGTAAGGTAATGAGTACATTTTTTTTTTGAACAGTGTTACCTGCTCCCTTGTTTTCTCCTGCTTTCCCTTCCCCCAAATTCTCCTCCTTCCCCCAGGTTGTACATTTCATTTCCAACACAGAATCTAGTGAGTATTACTATTGCATTGGTTCACTCTTTGTCCCAAGCTTCTGTGATTCCCTTCCCTTCCCCAAATCAGATAAATGTATACATAAGGCAAAGGGTACCAAAAATCAAAAACAGTGACAATAGGGAATATACCAAAGGAAAAAAATGAACGAAAAAAGAAATAACATCATAGAGTACACTAAAAAAAAAAAATCCTTGGAGTTCATTTCGATTAGCATCATTTTAGATGGTCATATGAACATAGCTAGTGAGCTATTGTGATCTGCTGCCAGGACTATCCTAGGCAGATACTATTACACAGATTAAGTATCTTTTATCAATAATAAAACAATTATACTTGCTATAGGGTAGTTTCCCATATTTAATTGAATGTATAACATTGTGATAATTTATGCATATATAATTTTATACTTATATATATACACATATGCACACATATATTCACATGCCTAACCTGTTGGACAATTCTATTTTACAACATAAACAGGAACTCTCGCTCTTAGTAGTATTAGAGTATCCATTAAGTGTAAAACATAGCTAGGAATTTTTCTACTCAAATTCTTCTTAACAAAAATTAAAGAGCTCAAGCATGGCATTGATGGTTCATACCTATAATCCAAGCTGCTCAGAAGGCTGAGATCTGAGGATCATGGTTTGAAGCCAACTTGGGCAGAAAAGTCCCATGAGACTCTTATCTCCAATTAACCACTCAAAACCTGGAAATGGTGACATAGCTCAAGTGGTAGAGCGCTAACCTTGAGCACAAAGAGGCTCAGGGACAGCAGACAGGCCCCTAGTTCAAGCCATACAAACAACAACAACAACAAAATTCAAAGATAATTTTTTGTTATTTTTTCTAAGTTCTTATTCCTCCTTTATAACTTCTTGATTCTAACCTTTCCATGCTCAGCATTCTTTCACCAAATCTTCCTTGCAAATGATACACACACACAAACACACATAAACCAAGAACCTTAAATGCTACCACTGTTTTAGTGTAGGCCATAAACATTTCATGTGGTACTTCTAAGGAATAAACAATTCCTACCTTGTGCCCAAGTGCCCTGATCTACAAACCTCCAAGAGCCGGTGGTAATGGCACTTCAATGTAGGTGGTGGTGTTTATTAAGACATCACATGGAAAACAGATGGCCACCAGCTGATCTCCAGCAACTACTCAGCATGACCTTGTCATTACCAACAACACGGTTTCATTCATCTTACTTTGTGCACCAACTGGGGAACATCTTGTTTCTGGGACACCCATTTATTCAGTGAATTTCCCAGAGGTTTCCAGAAGAAAATAACAATCATATTCAATCAATAATATATGCTTGAAAAAAATGTGAGATTTAGAGATTCCTGTGTTACAAAAACTTGGTAATTGTCTTATCTTTAATATTTAGTTGGACAGAAACCAATTGTGTATATCAAAAAGTGGATCAGAAATGTTCCTCAGAATTAGAGAGGAATGGTTGCATATCCCCTATTTGGAGATGATTTAATCTCATTTATTGCTTATGCTTGATCAGAGAAAACTTATTAAGTGATATTTTAGCAACCGTAAATATTTACTAGGTGACTGAATGGTATGGTGATATTTCATCAAAAATTTTTAGAACCTGTGCTTTCAATTAGGAAAAGTCAAAGAATTGCTAGCAACCAAAAGGCTTCTCCTTCTTTCCTTGTGAGCCCTCTATTTGTGTAATATAGTTAAATTATCTTTAAGTAGTTGTACAAAGGACTTGTAATTCAACATGTCACTTTCTGAGTACAATGGATCTTGATCAGTGTCATCCCTTTCGTCTTTCTCTTCCATCCCTCCCAATTCCACCAATCCCCTTTATTTTCCTAGTGTGATAATATGCACACTGAATATTATGACTCCATTCCCCCTCCAATTCACTCTTCATCTGTTTACCCTCCACTCCTCAACCTCTCCCCATCATACTCAAGTCTAGCTTCATGATATTCATTTTTTAGACTGTGAGTCATTCTAAGGAATCACAGCATATAACATACTTCAGGTAATATATTTATGGACATATGCATATGGCCCTATATCTGTCTACTTATACATTTATAAATTAGATCTAACTTCTATACATGAGAGGGAAAAATGCTCTTTGCCTCTCTAGGCCTGACTTAATATGATTGTTTCTAGGTCTCTCTATTTCTTTGCAAATAATGTAATATCATTCTTCCTAATGGATGAATATGATGCAGTAATACCACTCTTGAACATAAATCCAAAACATTATAGTTGAGATACAATAAAGCTACTTACATAATTATGTTCATTACTGTTCCATTCACCATTAGCCAAGGTATAGAAACAACCCATATATTCTTCAAAATGGAAAAACAGATCGAGAAAATGTGGTATAAATACACAGTGGAATTGTACTCCTTCATTAAAGGCCTTTTGAAATAATGTTTTAGGGAATAACTTTTCAAATATTTTATATGTGCTTACGTGTGCATTTATGCATGCATGTGTATGCATGTGTGTTATATGTGTGGCTGTCTGTCTGTGTATGTAACCAACTTTAAGGCTACTATTGGAAAGATAACCTGGTTCTCTGGCATTGCCTGCCAGGACCTAGTTCTGTTGTGAAATACTGACCAACACTGTTGACAGATGAAGGCCATTTGACCTTAATTGGCTTTTCCCTGTCGTCTCTTCAATCTTCATCTGAGTAGGTTTAAGTTTATTCTAGGTGTTGATGGGGTTCAGGTGCTGTGGTAACTCAGCCTCTCTCCAGCACTCAGGACGTCCATGCTCAGGTCCTTTGGCTCAGCTGCCAGCATTCTGGGAGAAAACACAGGCAAGCTTTAAGGAGTGATGAATACAGTACCTTCTTCCTGTGCAAACCACTTATAGGTATGAAGAAAAGCGAAGTTCACTGATTCTTTTTCTGCCTTTATTAATCCTTATACATTCATCCAGTGCTTCACTTGGTTATCCAAATTCTGGATGGATGGTCTGAAGACCCCTCTGTCTCACCTGGCACGTGCTCTTTTTATCTTTTAAAGTGTGGCTGAGTACTGAATCTTGGTCTGTGTGTTCTGGCTGCCACAAATTAGCCCTGAAGGACACAGGACAGTCCAGCCTTTTTCCTTCTAACCTAAAGATCTTCTAACCTAAAGATCCTCTTATTTTCTTAGAATTATGCTTCAAAAGAAATCTGCTGCATCTTCAACGTTGAGAGCACATTTGGCTATTCATAGGGACAAGAATTGTGTCCTAAAGAGTGAGTCTTAAGCACACCGTGGGAACTGCGCCCTGTCCCAGCCACTCACTGAGCAGCTGCTCTCGAAGCCAGCATGGAGGCAACGAGCCTGAGGTTACACTGAAGTCTCAAGCCACAATCTGTCCACATCCCCAATCTGGACGCCAGCAGTGCAGACAAGTGACTCTTCATGGGTAGTTTATCCCTGAAATCTCCCAGAGACAGATGGCAGGGAGGTTTGCCTTTCTTCAGAAGAATGTTCTGGTACTCCATTTATCTGGTATGCAGACTCGCCAGATACTATCTTCTGAAAAGGACCAGAAAGTTGTTCTAGTCCAATTCAGTTATTTTAGAGTAAGATTTCTTTCTATTGTTCAAGTAACAGATTTATACTGTAGCAAGATTAGAACTGTTAGCAAACCAAAGGAAGAAACATAAGGTTTCCTTAAGTTTCATCTCTTTCAGGTATTTCTTTTTAACTTTTCAGAGATATCCTCGCAACAATTTTATGGGTGCTTGTATCTGTGTCTCTGTGTCTCTGTGCGTGTGTATGAATGCGTGTGTGCATGTGTTATATACAGTTGGCTCTCCATATCCATAGATTCAACCAACTACAGGTAGGCAATATTTGGGGAAAAGACTGAACCTTGTATTTCTTGACATTCTTCTCTGAAAAACATAGCACAACCATTTACCCTTTGGATTGTGTCCAGGGTAATCACTAGTGTATATATTGGTTAAAGTATTTGAGAGGAAGTTATTGTTTATATGCAAATTCCATAACACTTACACAGAGGACTTGATTTCCATTGATATTAGTATAATCAATCTTTGGAGTTCCTGAGAAATGACTACTGTACATAAAACAGTTTCTTTTTCAAAAAATTGAATTATTTTCTATGTAGGTATATGTATGTATATATTTTGTTATATATACACACATAAATAAAATACACATACACATGTATATATCTATACCTATCTCTCTGTCTCTTTCTTTCTCTCTTGCTCTCTCTATATATAAATACATTTACCTATGCCACTACTAACTATGCCATTACTAACAGTGTGACAGGTTTCTTAATTGTCCTGTTTCAATTTCTTTAACTACAAAATGAGCATTAAATGAATCCTTACCTGATACATAAGGTTGTGGGAAGGATTAAATGAGTTGAGGTATTCTGGGTGCTTCAATTGGGATATTGCAACTTCTAAAGCTGTCAATTACTATGTGTCACAGGAGCTATCGTGAATTAATCCCTCTGCAATGTGGTGTGAAACTTGAAGCCCACAGAAGACAACTGCCTGGACAACCTGAACACAACACTGTGATGCCAAGACCCTGTCCTGCCAGAGGACAGCCGGGGCCAAGAACGAACATGTATATGCTTCTAGGCACAGGCAGCTCTTGTGCTGAGAACTTTGCATCCATTAATGTGAGCACTCCTGATAACCTAACACAGACAAGTAATGATATAATTCTTAACCTTATCTATGAAGAAACATGGAATACACGATTTCTTAGCTACCGAAAGTGCCTAAAATTTTACCACAAGCAAGCTGTACAGCCATGTTTGAATTCAGCTATTTCCAACTCCAAGCTCTCTGTCTTCTAACGCTCTCCTACCCTTCATTGGAAGACTTTTTATTCGTGCTAGTGGTAATGTACTAGTACACCTCTGAAAGTCATTAAGATTCTAAAGGGTATTAAGACAGTAGAGTTCCCTAATGATTTAGTTTATTATAAATGGCTTTAGGAATCACAAGAAATCCAATAACCTGACATTCAAAAATGTGACTGTGCACCAGGGGGTTATTTGTCTCAAGACTACCTGCAACCTGAGACTCCCTCTGGACCCATATCTTGCTCAGTATTATCTACCTTAAAAAATATCCAGTTGTTCTGAGTTGTGTTTTGAAAAATGCTTCAGTAACAGGAGTGCAATTTTGAGATGTCAGATTCTGCTCAAATGGTTGGGGAGGGATTATGTTCTTTGTAGGCCTAAGCTCTGTATGCTCTCCTGAGGGCTGTAGGATCTATCTGTAGCAATGTAGAAAAGATAAGGCAAGCTGGGAAATGTTGAGCAGATTTGTTTATGAGCCTGGACAGAAGGTCATATTTCCCCTTTTGAATAGAAAAGAAGCCTAAGCCATTGTTTGTGCTGAAATATTAAATTATTCCATCCATTCAATTCTTTGCTGCTTTTATATATCTCTCACCAATATTTCAGAGTGAGTCATGTCAGTAGTAGTCCAAGGCTTATCTTGCTTTATTGTAAATGCCTGCTTTCACCTCAGCTCAACTGAGAAAAACTTTAAGTCAAAAAAAAGTAAGTATTGTACTCACTTTTTGTGTGCAGAAAGAAGCCTTCAAACGAATGTTGGAAAACTACAGTCACACATTCTTCTCACATAAACTCACACAAAATCTTTCAGTCTCAATATTCACAAGAAACTTGGTATATAGATGTATATGTGTATAGATTTATAGAGGCTACATGTGTATTTCATATATTGATTATAAAATGTTTATAGATTATTTCATCTTTATCTATGGACAGATGCTTCCTTTCTCTAGTCGAATATGTTTTTGCCAAAGGCAAGAGATGTATATACTCTATAGAATAGTTTGGTCAAGGTGATAGCTAATTGTATGTCAACTTGCAGCAGATATAGAATGGATAAATGTGTGAAAGTCTTTCCAGAAGAAATTAGACAGGATAAAGGAGTTTACTCTCACCAATGTGGGTAGACATCAGCCAAGCTCTCAAAGGCCTAAGTAAAACACAAATGGGAAAGAATAGTAGATTGTCTCTCTTTCTTTTTGCTGAGACATCCATCTTCTCCACTCTTTGGCATTAGCACTGTCAGTTCTACAGCCTTCAGATTGTAGGGCTTGCAACACTGGCTTTCCTGGTTCTTAGAATGTTCATGTGGAATGGAATTATACCACCAGATTTCTTGGGCCTCATTTGTGCACTGGGCACACTCATCTTCAATAACACATCTTTTTGTATATAGCCTATTGACCATATCCTATTGGTTCTGTCTCTCTGGAAAACCTTGACTAATGTATATAAATAATGATAACTCCAAAGACTCAAAGCACAAATAAATATTTGTGATAATAAAAATATAATAAGAAAAAGGTTATTTATCATCTAGCCCATTGGTCCACCCAACTACTGTAGAATTACATAAACACAAACTCTAAGAGATAAGATGGTAAGAGAATGCAGAACAGAACAGAAAGGCAAGTCAGAATAATATGAGCCAGGTAATACTATTTCACCAAACTGTGATGACTACACAAATGCAATCATGTATGCAAATGCATGCATGCAAGGGTTAAATCATGTATGTATGCATATGTGTATCTACACAATGCTGAACACAAATGATAAATAGAATTCTGTGAACTTTCCCTTTACCTGTTGGAGAGTCACAGGATTCCTTATAAATTCGGTAAAATTATAGACATTCTCCTTAGAACACACCCAGAAAAATTTTTATCTCAAAATGCTACCATTGAAGAGTAAAGGACACAGACCTTCTGACTTCATCTTAGGGGCAAGGGCAAGGAGGAGGAATAAAGTATTCTCTTTAAGAACTCTTCCCTTAACAAAAAAGGACAAAGGGTGAACCAATACAACAGCAATACTCATAAGACACTATATTGGAAATGAACTTTACAACTCGGCGGGGTAGGGGATCAGGGGTGGGAAGGGAAAGAGCAAGAAGAAACAGGAGGGGGTAACAATGTTGGCCAAGAAATGTACTCATTCCCTTACTTATGTAACTGTAACCCCTCTGTACATCAACTTTACAATAAAATAAAATTAATTAAACAAAAAAACCTCTTCCCCTAACAACTATTCTTTCTATGGCCCTATTATGGGAATTATTATTCTTATTCCACAGCAAAATTTTTCTGCATAGTCTGTGATCATTTAAAAACACTAACATAAGCTAAAAAAGATAGAAAAATATATTTTACAATATCCTTTGTGGTATAATAAAATTCAGCAAGTATCTATTTTGCTAATCAATAAGAGCTGTACTAAGAGCTTTCTCAAAACTCCATGAGCGCAAGGCTCTGTGGAGGTTTCATTTATATATCTTTATTTTCATATATCTTTTCAAAGTGTGCTCCTAGTATTAGATATTTTAAAACATCAAGATATTTGGGGATAAGATTTAATTTATAGACCTCTTATCATTAGTTCTGATAAAACACATGAAATCCCAAAGTAACTTTAGGAAACACGTGGAAAAACACTGTTTGTGCAGTGTTTGTGCAGGTATATAATAAGTATATGTCCTTATTACATTAAAAAGCCACCGTGGACTTCTCCAACTCTTCGAGCCTTATAATTGCCCATGAAACACCAAAAAACACAAAAACACAACCTCATCAGGCTTGCTTTGTCATTCTGAAGAACATGAGTGTGAGTTTGGGACTGAAATATGTCCAAAGCCTTGGTTAGGACTCTACAGACAGGTTGAATTTTATAACTAGAAAGGGTAGCCTACCATTTTGGATCATTAAAAATGAAATGTTTTACCAACAAGTACCCAACAGTCAAGGGGCTGATTCAAGTGTCAGCCCTACAACAAATTGTGTGGTACCTCTGTTTCCCAGCTCCCCTTCTCCCATCTGAAAGGTGAGAAAGTATTTAAAAAGTCTCCGCTCCCTTTATGGTTCCTACAATGGTTGTCCTTGTGTGGGTATTTCTGTGATAAGCCTTTGAGAGGACAAAAACAGGGGCTGCAACTCTGCAGGCTTTGCCCTCTTGATAATACCAATGTTGAACTTGGTAAACGAAGAGGGACATCCTAACTTGCCCTCCTTTGCCACTTTCAAACTACTTATATTCTATCAGAATGTAGGACAAAAGTATCTGGATAGGACAAAAGGTTGTGCTTCCCTTTTGTACTCCAGTAAGAGATGTTTATTTCAGCTTTCAGGAACTGGTATAAGCAGGCTTCAATAAATACACCACAGACTCTGTTGTCTCTCAGAGAGCTTCAGACTACAGCTGAAAATTATCCTTTCCTTCTTTAAAAGGTTGTGTTAATGACACACCAAGCTAAAGCTTCGCTGAGGAACATTTTCCTATTTGGATGAAAAGATGCCCAGTACTCATTTGTTTTGGCCTTGGGGAAATAAAAGTGCAAACTAATATCCTTAAACGAAATGCACAAAACACATCTCAGTTTCACTTGCCTCTAAAGTAGGTTGCAAGTTTGCAAATTCTGTTTGAATACAAGAACTTGAGTGAATACTTTCACTGAGAGAGGCTGGAAATATCTCTCTTAGCATCATGATGTATTTAAACATAATAAAGTTGAGGAACGTTTGCAATTGGAAATGTTTCAATAATTCCACCGAGTATACTTAGAAATCTACAGAAGACAGATCTACCATCCCTGAAAGCATCATTCAAAAGTATCATCTATATTCAAAGATCTCATCAGTTTATTTAGAATAAAAAATAAGGTTGTATTTTTACTCTGGGTACACAGAATAAAGTGTAGTCTTTTTTATTTAAGGCTCATATGCAAGCAGTTTGTTTTCCAAAACTTATCCCAAAGAAATGAGGAATACAAAGTAGGAAAGAATTTGACAAAGAAAGAAGGAAAGCAAAAGTAGAGGCACATGATTCCAAACTAGCTAATGATACAGGCAACTAAATCACCTCTCAGGATATAGAATGTGCTTTAGCATTTTCTACCCCATGGCTG
The DNA here is from genome assembly GCF_019054845.1 of Dipodomys spectabilis. Lineage (NCBI taxonomy): Eukaryota > Metazoa > Chordata > Mammalia > Rodentia > Heteromyidae > Dipodomys > Dipodomys spectabilis. The sequence continues at coordinate 6,500,707 of NW_024870974.1, forward strand.
GAAGGGAGATTATTTATTCACCAACTTTTCTATTACATGGGCCAAGAGTTGTTCCATGGTATTCTTTTTTTTTAATTCACTACTCGATTGAAATGTAATTTTTATTCAATATCATTCAAAGACTTAGAGCATACAGCTTGATACATGTGTCTACAGATTCTCATAGGAATAATAATTTCAAATATTATCAGACAGACACTGTCCAAATTTAAGCATTTAATACTATGTTTACATCTGTTTTCAAAAGTGTACGTGATACCAAGTGACAGAGGCTCACAACTATAATCCTAACTACTCACGAGACAGATATGAGGAGCACAGTTTGAAGCCAGCCTGGGCAGGAAACTCCATGAGACTCTATCTCCAATAAGTTACTCAAAAAGGCTGGAAGTGTCGCTGTGGCTCAAGAGATAGAGTGCTAGCCTTGAGCAAATGAAGCTCAAGGACAGATCCAGGCCAGAGTTGAAGTCCCAGGACTTTCTTAGGAAAAAAAAAAAAGAGGGGGAATGGGGCATAATGATTCATTTTTGAGAGCAGAGTCATTAAACTGCCCTTTTTGAAACTGATATATTCAGTTCCCACTTTCAGCCAATCACTCAGTCTACTGTGAATATAGATTAGCATGTAATGTAGCATGTAATGTCTCTTTTCAACAATAAGAGTTTTGTGGCCTCAGAAACAATAAGAAGATAGCTGGGGCTGGGATATAGGTCAGTGGCAAACAAGAACATAGCCCAATCATGTGTCATGAACTTAGGAGCTGTTTTGAAGGCAGCCTTACCAACTTCTATTCTGATTTATGACACTTTATTTAGCCTGCACACGGAGGCAGAGTGATTCATACAGATGTATTCACTGAAATGTGATGGATTCAAAAGAGAATGCCTCAGAAAGCAAAAGCAAAGTTCAACGAAATGAACATTAGGAAATGGGGACTTGAAAAAGATGGGATGAGGTAAGAGAGAGAGGAGAGGAGTGGACAAATGAAGAGGAGGGGGAAGAATGCAATCAGTAATTCAATGCATATCCTACAAAATTAAGAGACGTGAGGGAAGGCGTGGATTGGGAGAGATGGGTAAGAATGTTGAAAGGGGTGACATTAATCACTATGCATTGTAATCATATACTGCTTTGTAAAAAGGCCAATTCCTTTGTACAACTGCTTAAATATAATAAAATAAAAATCTGTTTACTTTGTTGAATGATAACTCCTTTGTACAACTACTTAAGAGAAAAGATAAAGTTCAAAGAAAGGAAAATGTGTTGTTGTTTGAAGCTCCTTATAAATTATAAAGCACTTTAAAGAGGAAATTAAACATATTAAAAGAATACCTCTCTTGAGATCCTAGTTAATTCTGATATAGGCCAATTATATGGGTGTTTTTAAGAACAGTTTTTTTACAAGGAAAACTATTCTGAACATGTAATTTGAGGATAACATTCTTTCTATATATCAAAAATCAAAATTAAAAAGTAGTAAACAAAAGACACTCTCTGTGGACCTAAAATTTTAGTTGAGGATGAATCAATATTTATTATCCTTTGTGGGCTAAACAAGTGCAGAACACATTTTTTTTCTCCTGGATCTGACTATATGTTAATAGTGACAACTAGAAAGCATTCCTGAGACTAATAAAAGATACTGTAAATTATTATGAAATTTCCCCCTACTGTTCCGTGTATATGTGTGGGCTCTGAATAACCCACCTTGTCATTATGAGCTTGCCTCTCTCCACACAAAGCAAAATCACTGCTAAGCATTCTGGAAATGAAGGTCTCGAATGGAAGTATGAAAGTGAATGGAACGGGGAGGGAGATGGGAAGGGATGGGAAGGGGAAACAAAGGAGGAGGCAACAATGCTTGATAAGAAATGCGCTCACTATCTTGTCCATGTAATTGTAAGCCCTCTGTACGGTATTTTCACAATAAAAAAAAAGTGAATGCATTTAAGGCTGGGAGCAAAAGGAGAAAGAAAAGAATGGAAAGGCAATTCATTAGTTTGAAGTGCAGTTTAGCCAGCAAATCAATGATCCAGGGATTTATTTCATAATCTTTAAAAACTAAGTTTTCTTCAGGTGACATTAAAAAATAATGTCTTTGCCAAACTTTTGTGTGTATACTATCAAAGGAATAAATGTGGCTTGTTTCTTGTAAACGATAAATGCTTTATAGTCATGTTGAGTCAATATGCTGTAGTATATGAATTATTTCCTGAGCAGCTTGGAAGTTTTGTTTTATAGCCATTCTTTGCAGATAAACAATTCGATGCAGTTATACAAAGTGCTACTAAATTGTTGCTTTAAGAAAAAATGGGCATTGTAAACCAGTTATATATGGCACTGTGGAATTAATCTTCAGGCTTGAAAAGAAGCAAATCTAGACTTGAATCCTCCTTTTTCTCTCTTTTCCAAATGGCAACAGCAAATTTTCCTCTATTCTAGGAACCTGCATTTCCACACATGGGTGAGGTGGTTAAAAAGTAAAGTATCTTCCTTCCAGCGCTGTGCAATATTCAATGAGATGACTAGAGATTGCTACAAGAATGCAATGCATGAGGAGATCATGTTGTTGATGATGATTTTTGTTGCTGTTTTAGGATCATGCATGGTGGTACTAAAACCCACTGGAAGGAGAAGATTCGAGAGGAAAAAAAAATCAGTAAGGTACTTTTTTATCAAGGTTATATATGAAAATACTTGATGGAATCTAGAACTTTAGCTGATGCTTCCGAAAGTCTATCTTTGGAGCTGTAAGACAGCTGAGCAGAGCTCCTCCCACACGATGTCTTCCCTTATCTCTGCCTGAATGTTCTTGATTCTTGCTGACATCCATCCATATGTCATCCTTCATCATAAACTTCCTACTCACTGCTGCGATTACACCCTTTTCTTTATTCATAGGCTTTCAAAATTCATGAAAACTCACATTGCTGTCAGAAGAAGCAGAGGAAACTATCTTTTCCTTTCTCTGCTTGTAGCCAAAGAGGTTGATATTTTATAAAAATATGATTTGAATAACTTGTTTTTCAATATGTATTTCTAAGAGAAAACAAGTTATTTGGTCAACACCCTTATGAGGTAGATAAATAGTGCAATCATGTTACTGAGAAAACAAAAAAGAATGACTATAGGAATAGATGTATTTTCCAAGGTAAAGTAGTTTCTCTTTTCTTACTGACTTTCTTACTGCAGGCTTGTCCTTAGGCACACTGTATGCTAGCAAATCACAACCTTGTAGATGGTTTTATCAAGGTGAACTCTGTTTTGAGTTAGCACACTGGAATCTTACAAGAGGAAAAATAATTACACTGAAGTAGAATGCAATATGTTCTTATTTCCTAAATATTTCTCTTTATATTTTATTCATGAGTGTCTCACATACCACTCTTTTCTCTACCTTCATTATTTCAATACTCTAAAAATACCAAAAATGGAAATAATACTTCTACATGCCTGTCCTTACAAGGCAACATACAGAACTTATGTTGACTTCATTATAAGATGAAGGGACTCTACTAGGGTAGTTTAGATGAGAGGATTACTTGAGCTCAGGAGATCAAGACCAGCCTGTGCAATGTAGTGAGATCTTGTATGAAAAGGGAGCAAGGAAAGAGGGCAAGAAGGAAGGAAGGAAGGAAGGAAGGAAGGAAGGAAGGAAGGAAGGAAGGAAGGAAGGAAGGAAGGAAGGAAGGAAGGAAGGAAGGAAAGAAGGAAGGAAGGAAGGAAGGGAGGGAGGGAGGGAGGGAGGGAGGGAGGGAGGGAGGGAGGGAGGGAGGGAGGCAAAAACTTGAGATAATCATAACAGAATTTGATAAATTAGAGATTTGCATGATGTTTTGAGAAGGGATACAGAAGAGTTTAAATATGCTTAATTTGCAGAGAAATTCATATTTGTCCAAGTCCAAGTGTAAAGTTCTTCACTTCCCATTGCAATAATCTGACAAAATTATGGATTTCTCATTAACCTTTCATGGTTAGGATTGCTAGAAAAGAATTATCCTGAGGAATATTCTTTCCCTTAATGATTTCTTTCTAACTCTTTGAAGGCAAGGTGAATTGTCTAGTAAGGCAATATCCAGGAACTATTCAAGTATTTCCTTTCCATGGATGCCAAGCCTAGGATCATGCAGGCTTTAAAGACTGAGCGCCATCACAAAATATCTAACACTACAAACCCTAATAGTGTCTCTGTTTTCACCAAGGTCAGAATATCTACCCTCTCATCACATAGAGTTTTGTACCAGAGCAGAGAGACGATTGAAAGAAAAAAAAAGTATGTAAAACATTTATTTAAAAAATCTTAAATTAGCTGGGTGCCAGTGACTCATGTCTATTAACCTAGTTACTCAGAAGGCTGAGATCTGAAGATTGCAGATCAAAGCCAGCCTAGACAAGAAAGTCTGTGAGACTCCTATCTCTAATTAACCACCAAAATGCTAGAAGTGGAGCTGTGGCTCAAGTGATAAAGTTCTAACCTTGAGCAAAAAAGCTAAGGGACAGTGCCTAGGAACTGAGATCAAATCCCAGAACCAACACCCCTTCCCCCCGCCAAAAAAAAAAGGAAGAGGAAAAACAATCTTAACTTATAAGTAAATAGTGCTATTTTAGCTTGCTTGATGCTTCCAAAGTAAGATAAGCAAACCCTGCATAAATTTATTTCTAATTCAACCTCACAAACCACTTTCTATTTCTTGAATATTTCAATGACATAGATACATTTTTTCTAGAATCATCACTAAGCTATAAATCTATATGAAATGTAAAAGATGACATGATAAGGTTGCAATGTTACATCTCCTTTCTACATAGCAACCATAGATAGAAAGTGAAATCTAAGCATTAAGATGTGGAATGATAAAAGATTAAACAAATAAAGAGATCATTACATAGTACTCAAGGTCTCAGGAGGAAATAGATGTTACCCTCCAAAGAGTTTGAACTGTTAAGAAATGGATGAGCCTTAGTATGGCCTTGTTTGTGATCATTTGGGTAAATGCCCAAAAGTGGGATTGCTGGGTCATAGGGGAGCTCTATGTGGAGTCTTTTGAGGAACCTCCATACTGATTTCCAAAGTGGTTGAACAAGTTTACACTCCCATCAACAATACAGTAAGGTTCCCTTCTGGCCACATCCCCTCCAGCATCTGTTGTTATTAGAGTTCTTGATTATAGCCATTTTAACTGGGATGAGGTGGTATCTCAATGTTGTTTTGATTTGCATTTCTTTTATGGCTAGAGAGGTTGAGCATTTCTTCATGTGTCTATTGGCCATCCTTCTTTCCTCTTCAGAGAAGTTTCTCTTTAAGTCTTTAGCCCACTTATTTATCAGGCAGTTGTTTCTTTGAGGATTTGTTGTTGAGGGATTTAATTTTTTGAGTTCCAGGTATATTTTAGATATGAGACCCTTGTCTGTTGTATGGCTAGTGAAGATCTTCTCCCAATCCATAAGCTTTCTATTGATCTTGCCAGCTATGTCCTTTGCCATGCAGAAGCTCTGCGATTTCATGCAATCCCAACTATGTTTATCGCAGCATTAGTTACCATAACTAAAATAAGGAACCAACCCAGATGCCCCTCAGTAGATGAATGGATCAAGAAAATGTGCATCTAACTGTAACCCCTTTTTACAGTATTTGCACAATAAAAACTTAATTAAAAAAAAGAAAATGTGGTATATATATAATCTATCTATATATAGATAGATATAGATAGATAATATAGATATATAGATAGATAGATAGATAATATATCTAGATATATATATTGGAATTCTATGCCTCCATCAGAAAGAATGACATCACCCCATTTGTTAGAAAATGGAAAGACTTGGAAAAAATTATATTAAGTGAAGTAAGCCAGGCCCAAAGAAACATAGGTCCCATGGTTTCCCTTATTTGCAGTAACTAGTACATGTGTAGGACAAGCAGAAAATGTCAAAAGCTATGTACATATGACCATATAAGATGATGTTAAGCGAAATGAACCCCAAGATAGGGACACAAATATCTTTTTTCTTGCTTGCTATTGTTTCGAACATCTTTATAGTGTACCATGTGATTTTTTGTTGCTTTGTATGCTCCTCCCCACGGTATAGCCCCTGTTTTCACTGTAATTGATGTTGGCGCCCTGCATCTTTCACATACACTTCTCTAATTTGCAGAGGGGAAGGGAATAAAAACAAAATGCTTAAATAAGGATATGGGTTGACCCATTGTAACAATGAGATGTGAAAAATACTATGTTGAAAATGAACTTTACAACTTTAGTGGGGAGGGGGTGGGGGGCGGAGGGGTAGGCGGGGTTGGGAGGGGGGCCATGGTAGTTGTGGAGATGGGAGGGAAGGGATGGTAGGGGAAAAACAAAGGAGGAGGCAACAACACTTGATAGGAAATGTACTCATTACTTTGCTCATGTAACTGTAAGCTCTCTCTACAATATTCTTACAATAAAAAACATACCAAAAGAGAAATAGCTGAGGGAGGCTGTGTGGAGATGTGGTTGAGATTATAGCAATCAATAAAGGACAATGAGTCACCCAGGAGGCAACTGGAGCTGACTGCAGGAGGGAGAATCCACTGTAGAGGATGATCAAAACTTTCTCACACGTTAACTTGTCAGCCCTCCATCAACTTTGTCAGCATTAAGTCCATTTTGTTATTCTTTTTTAATCTCACCACTGTAGGCACTATAAACTAAGACATTACTTCAGATAGTCTCAACTTTGCTCTAGAGACTCCATTTGTCTTTTACATTGAGCATGCCATTTTACTTACCCTCATTCTTCTATTCATAAACAAAAGCAAACCCATTATCTTGTACATTTATGTCTCTTTATAACTAGAGGACTTCATAGAGTATTACCAAACACTGACGTGTTTGGGCTCTTAACAGAAGTTACTTTCCCAGCAAGAGAGAGAAAGAGAACTAGCTGTGACCGCTAAGCTCATGGACAGAGGGCCTTAAACACGTTCATACAGGGATTCCAAAATTACCTAGTCCAGTTTTCCACTGCTCTGTATCATGGCTTCATGTTAAGGGAAGTATATTTCTTTTTCCCTTGACTTGAATTTGGCCACATGCATGATCTTAGCTACTGATAAGGTGTGTATCATTGTACATAATGTGAGCAAAGCCCGGTTCATATATGGCCAAGTAAACCCTCCTACAATCCAGTGCTCTCTACTGTTTCAGCCTATGCACTATGCCCATTATTGTAATGATGCTCACAGTCTGGAGCTTCAGCCCAGAGCTGTGAGTCTAGCATACCTCAGCTAATGTGCTGCCTATCTGTAGATACGTGAACATGGATATCAGTGATTGCTTTTTAAGCCACTGCGTTTAAGAGTAGTTAGATATGCAGCATTCTTATTTTAAGCCTGAATGGATAGCGTCACAGTACCATCACAGATTTCACACTGACAGAAGTTAATAACAACCATGAATACTAACATGAGGTGTTTATTATGATCATCCATTAAATAATTAATGGTTACTAATTATTTTTTATAAAACTTTTTTTTGTAGGTCATAGGACTTGAAATCAGGGCCTGGGCTTTTTGCTCAAGGCTAATGCTCTACCACTTTGAGCTAAAGCACCATTTATAGTTTTCTGGTGGTTAGTTGGAGATAAGAGTCTTTCTGCCTGAGCTAGCTTTGAACTCTGATCCTCAGATCTCAGCCTCCTAAGTAACTAGGATTACAGGCATGAACCACCGGCACCTGGCTCTAATGTATAAAACTATCATGCAATTCAGTATTTGGAAAAATAATTAGCCCTATTGATATAAGTAGTATGCTAAGTTTAGATAACAAAATATTTTTAGAAAACACTGATATTATAATTCCGTTCAGCTGATCGCATTTGGGCGAAGTGATACTAGATTATATGACCAATAAAATCAGCTTCCAAATAAGGTATTTAAAAATTATGACCTTGTGAAATTTAAACTTGTCTTATGTAAGACCTTTATAAATAGAATAGAGCAGATATGAAATCAATTTTCTTCGCATGATAAATTATAGAAACAAACCACATATATTGTTTTAAATCAAAATTATTAAACCCATTTAAACTGTCCCAAGAGTCACCTGGATACAAAATGACTTGACTCGCCTTAAACTATAATATATCTACGATACTAAGTATTTGTTGATCAAGTAGTTCATATGTCTGGATATTTTCTGTGTGCTCTTTTTTTCTGATATATATATAGATATATATAGAGATATATAGAGATATAGCTGCACTGGGTTTTTTTGGAGCAAGGAGCCAATAGGAGAGCCAATATAGACAGATAGACAGACAGATTAGATTAGATTAGATAGATCCCATTGTAGGAGCAGGTTTATTGGGCTGACTTATACCATCAAGGGCTAGAATCCCACAAGAGCCATCTGTAAGCTAGAGAGCCAGAGAAACCAGGTTGATGCCCCAGTCCAAGAAGCTGAGCATGTTAGAACAAGAAGGATTAATGGCATTAAAGGCCTGATGGCTTCCTGACGAGTCCTTAGTGTGGACCTTCACTCAAATGTTAGGAGTCTGGAGTCTGACGTCTGACAAGGGCATACGGAGAAAAATGCATATGATAAGAAAACTCCGGCTTGCTCTTGGAGCTTTCCCTGCTCTGTTTGTTTGTTTGTTTATTGTTGTTGTTCCATCCAGGCCCCGGTCAGTTGGATGATGATGCCAACATTCATGGTAAGTATCCCCCTTAGCATGATGATCCACACCAAGATTTAATCACCACAGTTCCATTCTGTGCCTCCTATCACCTAGAAATCAAGGCCATTATCATCAAGTTCTCTATTTGCCATTGAATTATAGTCCAACAAGTATTTCTAATCCTTTTGTTCTATTTCTGGAAATTTATGAATTCTCTCTAAACTTGCATAAGCCTTATTAGTCTCAATAGACCAATCAAAACATGAGCACTATTGAATTTAAGTGAATTTATCATCTAATTTATAAATTAGATGGTTTATTATACATCCTTCTGTGTCTTTACAAAACATTTTGCATCACATAAAGGAGTGTATTATCACTCTTAGGCAGACTAGGGAGCCGTTGGAATTTATGGTTTTATTTCTCCCTAATATATTATGTGTTGTTTTGGATATCTCTTGCTCTCTTAGATAAAGGAGTAAGGAGAGTGACACCATTCACTGTTTAGTAACATCTTTTGTGTTGGTATATGAAGCTTTTCCTCACATCTTGACCTGAATGGTTTGCATGTGTTTATGGGGTTTCTTTATTTGTAAGAGAGGAGAGAGAAATGTCAAGTATTCAGAACGTCTAGATTTCTAAGAGAGTAATGAAGCCATATTTTCAGTCCAAAAAATGTTCCAAATGATTAACTTTTAGATTATACACAGAACAAGCAAAATTCTCTTTGAGTAATTATTTTCCAAGTCATTCAAACACATGGAAGTTGCTCAGATTTTCTTTTTTCTATTTTTTATTGTAAAGATTCTGTATAAAAGGTTACATGAGTAAGGTAATGAGTACATTTCCTATTGAGTGTTGTTACCCCTCCTTTGTTTTCCCCCTACCATCCTTTCTCTACCCATCTCCCCATCTTCTCCCTTCCCATCTCCCCCCTAAGCTATAAAGTTCTTTTCAACATAGTGTCTTGTACATCTCATTGTTACAGTGGGCCAACCTGCATCCTTGTTTCAGCATTTTGTTATTTCCCTTCCCCTCCCCAAAGTAGGACACTGGAATCAAATATAGTGACAACAGGGGTTATACCATAGGGGATCAAATTTTCATTTCTTGAATTGGTTTCAGCAGTTATCTTTCTCTAGGAATGTGTATAGACCAGTCTGTCACAGAACTCACATTTCTTCTACCTCAACCTCCTTAGTAGGCAGGAATATAGGTGAGCATCACCATGCCTAATTGAGATATCTAAGTTTTGACAGTATCTCTTGCTTTATCTCAGATATCTCAGATTTTACTGCTAATTGGTTTTCATCTTCATTTGTAATGGCTTACCAATTTTATCTCTTTTTTTGTCTGTTCTCTGAAAAAGACATTAATTTCTTTCTCTCTTTTGTTTTGTGCAAGTTCTTGGGACTTGAATTCAGGGCCTGGACACTGTCTCTTAGCTTTAGTGAAAGGCTAATACATTACCACTTAAACCACAGCTCCACATCCAGCTTTTGGCTGGTAATTGGAAATGAGAATCAGATAAGTTTCCTGCACAGACTTGCTTCAAACTGTTATCCTCAGATTTCAGCCTGGTGAGTAGCTAAGATTACAGGCATGGACCACCCATGTTTAATCTCATCAATTTCTTTTTTTTTTTGTTGGTTGTAGGGTCTGAACTTTGGGCCTGAGCTCTGTCCCTCAGCTCTTCAGCTCAAGGCTAGCGCTCTACCACTTGAGCTACAGTGCCACTTCCAGCTTTTTCTGCTTATGTGGTGCTGAGGAATCGAACCCAGGGCCTTTTGTATGCAAGGCAAGCACTCTACCACTGAGCTACCTTCCCAGCCCCTCACCAATTTCTTTTGAGATGAGTTTTGTTAATGCTTTGTTACATTGTCTATTGTATTAGTTTCAAATTTCACAGCCTTTATTTTATCTTTCAGAGCTTATTTTTATTAAAACTTCTAATTTCCTAGGTTAGATACTTGATTGTCCAATTTCAAAGTTGTTTATTTTCTTTTTTTTTGTCTTTTTTTCAAAGCTGCTTATTTTCTAATGAAATGATTTAAATACTTAAATATCCTTCTTTAGTACTTCTTTTATGGTATCCATAACCTTTTGCACAAGGACTTTTTATTAATGTTCATTTATAGATATTATCTATAATTTTGCTTGTAAGTTAAACTTTTGTTTTGTTTGGTGGTACAGGAGTTTGAATGTAGGATCTTGTGTTTCTGGGCACAAGACATATTTCTAGCTCCATTTGCTTTTACTTATTTTTCTGATGTTTATTATCTGTTTATTGTCTGTCCCTAATTGAATGATTTTAATCTAGCATCAACCAAGATAGATTATAACTTTGTAAATATAATAAATATAGAGCATTTTTTCAGGAATTTTACCATAAAACAATGAATTTTCTCTTATTAGTTTATAGATTTGTTTGAATATATATTCTTTATTGCTAGAACAATTCTTCATATTTATATCTGTAAGTATTGAGAAAAGTAGCTTACATGAATAAGTTGATGAAAATGGAAGGTGGTTTTCTAGCATTTGTTTGTCAAATGCCTTCAGCCTTACACATCATGAAACATGGAGACAGCATTCAAGAAAAATATTTTCATTACTTACCAGTGGGCAGCCCAACTTATTTTTTAAGCAAAGTAAAAGTCATTTGACTCACTGAAGAATTTATTGTACACTCATTGTGAATCATTCACTTTCCCAATTTCTGGGATATATACCAAAAATACAAACAAACAATCATTTACAAAGACTTACGAAATCACTACTGGTTATACTCTTTTGTTAGAATTTCCATATTAACATTATATGTTTAGAGAAGGTTGGAAATATCAACATGTTGTTGATTTAAATGCATATTCTCAGTACATTATGTTTTAGAAGCTTATTTAACTTCTAACTTAAATCTATGTATTTCAAAAGAAGGGGCTTGAAGATTTAGCCTGTTAAATTTATTTTTAAAAGCTTGCTATAAATATAGTATGCAAAGGTAGTCCTCATCACCAAATAATGAGCTTATTTTCAGTCAAATAAAGTATTACTTCATTGATCAAGAAAAATAAATAGTTATTCATGCCTGAAAAAAAAATTCGTCACTTCTGATTCCCGCTCAAAGGAAGACAGATCAGGAAACAGAATATGGACCCAGTGAAACATTACTCAGTGTTTTCTGTTAAATTTTCTCATATTTCTCTTTCTAAGAATTCAGGTGGGAACAAAGCTATACTTTAATAAATTAGAAGTAGGATAATTTGAATAAAAAACTATGTGAAAGTACAAATGGTAGTAATTTTACTAATATTACAGAAATTCATCTTACAGATATATTTATTTTTAAGAAAAATTATTTTAGGAGAGAATTCATGGGAAGACTGAGAATTAGGGCATTGATTTCTTTAAAACTAGGAAGACCATACCATTCATTAATAAAACAAGTACATTTCTAGAATAAAAGTGCCAGTAGTAATAACTGATCAGTAATAACAGAGATAAGTAGAGCCTGTGGACAAGCCAGGATATGCCTAGTCTCTTAATTTGAAACTCTCTCTGCCTATAGAGCCATTGGAAAGTTTACGTGCGTCTAAAAATAGTGTTATAGCTTATATGTGCTTTAAAATAAGCCTTATTCTGAGGCTTGGTATATAATATTTTTATTATCTCCCTTTTACAAATGAAGACAATGAAGCATAGCAAGATAAAGAATGCGCCCATGTCTAGACAGCTAGGAAATGACTTGAATCTGAGTCTGTCAGTGGAACAGAGTTCCAGAACTATACCCTGCTCAAGTCTACAGCGAAGGTCCTCAGTAGCGGTATTAGCAAATGTGGTCAGGAAGACCAGGGAACCTGGCCCTTCTCTATCTTATTTCACAGGATGTAATTTTTAGACTCATTCCTTTCTTCACCACTTTGTATTACTTACGCTACTTACTATATGATGTACCTAATGTTATGTGAGAACTTCAAAAAGATTTTTAAAAATCTTCAGTTCATGTTTCCCACTGTGCTGGCACACAAGTTTAATGTAAGGGGCAAATGAGCTCAGAAAAGAAGGGAATGTACTAAAGATGACCAGCTAGAAAGAGAAAGAGCTCCATGTTAACCCACTTTTTCTCATTGAAAGTTCCCAGAAATGAGTAGCATGAATGCAGGAATAAAAATGAAATGTAGATACCATCACAAGCGGGCTACAGACTTTTCAGCAGGCCTATTCTACACATATCTTCAACTTACCTCAGAGATTCACATTATAGTTTAGGGTCTAATAGCATTAAAAATCTTTTGACCTAACTCAACCCTGACACACACACTGATAAATGAGTCTTGAACATTCTCCTCCATCAGAGAACTGATGAGTAGTTTTGAACTCAGGATGATGTTGTTTGCAATTCTCAGCTAGTTTGATTTACTGAAAGCCCAAAATCTCAGAACAGCAATTTAATATCTGAAAAAGCAACTATACTAGATTAAAGAATTAATGTTCCTTTTTATAACAGAACCTTCAGAAAACATTTTTAAAGTTATCTAGGTTGAGTTTGGGGTTTGCTTATGAATGAATATAGTTGTTAATCACCACCTCTGAAAGGAGAATCATCTTTTGAATCTAAGTTCAAGTTTTAGTGCAATTAGATTTGCTAAGTCATTTTGCAAGCTCTTCTTTCTTGCCAATAATATGTCTTAGAAATATAAGGCTCTTGGAACTCAGTTCACTTTACATTCACTAAGTGTAAGGAAAAGAATGGAATGAGGATATAACATTGCTTTCCTCAAATCTGAAACTCTGTTCCTCTTTATGACATTAACTCTCTATATACAGATCCTTTTTCTATCCATGTCTCCCTGTGTCTCTGTCTCTCTCTGAGAGAGAGGTGAGACACACACATACATTACTCATACATATTTCACACACACAAATCTGTATACATGCATACAAACACACATAGAGAACCCACTTTATGCACTGCTAAATACCATAGCAGTCTCTATCCCCTAACGTTGTTCTAGGAATTTAACAACAGATATCTACCATCAATTCATTACCAAAAAGAAATTACACTTTAGTGTGATGTTAAATGAAGTTGTAACATTTATGAGCCAGGATCCTTGTCGAAATGGTTGGTCTATTTTTTTCTTCTTTGAAGTTTTCTCTCCCTGCATTTACACCAAAACAGTCATGAGAAGGTTAAGATCAACCAAACAAAGCTAATACCAGCTATACTGCTAAATTTTACCACAATGTTAAGAGAACTAAATTCTCCTAGCCCAGATTAGTCATCCTAAAATATCACTGTACTCTCCTCTTTCTTAAAAAAATAGTTTCTCTGCTTGCTACTCCTTATGACTTCCTTCCAAGCTTCTTTTTGGAAAAAAAAAACATAATCTATAAACCACATTTTTTAAACCAGGTCCTTCCTCATATTTATACCCAGACACTAAATTTCCAGGCCTATATCTTTGCATGAATTTTACTAGGAAAAGCAAAAAAGTACTTGGGAGATATAGATAAACACAGCCAATATTATGAAACTCTTGAATTTCTTATCAGCCACCCACCATGACTTACTGGCACTCTTTCTACATACATATTTGTTGGCAAATAGAGATGACAAGCAAGCAGTCACATCCTAGGGCCTTACCTCTAACCACTATGGTTTCTGGGTGAGCAGGCCTATACCACATGTATACTACTGTGTAGAAATACAGAATAAGGAATGGAAAAAAGGAGAAGTGTGTCTGTCTGTGTGTGTGTGTGTGCGTGTGTGTGCATGCGCACACGCGTGCACATGCACCAATCCTGGAGTCCTGGGTACTGTTCCTGAGCTTTCTTTTTTTTTTAAATAAGTTTTTTATTGTGAAAATACTGTACAGAGGGGTTACAGTTACATGAGCAAGGTAATGAGTACATTTCTTATCCAGCATTGTTGCCTCCTCCTTTGTTTTCCCTTCCCTCCCACCTCCTCAACTACACCCCCCAACCCCCACCCTCCGCCTAAATTGTAAAGTCCATGAGCTTTCTTTATTCAAGGCTATCACGCTACCACTTGAGCCACAGCTCCACTTAGGACTTTTTATAAGTTATTTGGAGTTATGAGTCTTACAGAATTTTTTGAGCTGTCTTCAAACCATGATTCTCAGGTCTCAGTCTCCTCATAGCTAGGTATAGGTATAAGCCAGCAGAGCCTGGTAAGAGATTGTTTTTGACCATTAAAATTGTAAGGGATCCGTTAGCTCAGGATACCAAAGATAAATCATGAGTAGAATACAAAGAAAGGCTCATGCACATGTGTTAAACTTTAACACTATTTTTCAGGTCACATCAAAGGTGCTTTCTCTCACTCTCTCTGTCTCTCTCCAAGTGTGGCTTAATTTTCATTTTTTCCTATGGCTTTGAATAATTTCAAAAAGGAAGTATATAGGAGCAACAATTCCAACTTTTCCCACCAGGACAAGTAAAAATATTACCACTGCATTATGCAAAATGTTCTAGATGGGAGCTCTTCATTCATTTGTTCATTCAGTGAGTATTCTTTGAGACCTAGTAGGTGTGACACTTTGTTCTAGAAGACCAGAAATAAATGAAGACCAACTGAATGAGAAAGCAAAACACTCATTGTTCAGAGTTTGCTACTCAGTCAGCCATGCTCACAAAGGTGCTAGAAGAAACTCTAAGTGGGTAGAGGAGTAGAAACTATTGTGGGGAGAAGGCTTCAGGCTGGCCCTGGATGGAGGCTATTGGCATGAGAAAGCTGTGAGAAATGCTGTGTAATTGGATAGGGGGTGAAATGTTAGTTTTTCCTGTTGGTCCTCATATTGGAAGTAGGGACAAAATCCAGAAGAATTGTCATTACTAACCAAGTTGTGGACATCTCGAGCTTATGATTACAGAAGTTACCAGTTAGCTTCCTGGATGGTAACTATAGATAATAATTTCCTTCCTGAAAATTCACTGATAGCAGGTTGGCTTCTTGAGTTAGTCATAATAGATAAGGGGTTTGGTTTCCTAATCAGATTTCATAAGTTTGTGGCCAAATTTATCTCTTTCTATATAGTTTAACAATAATCTACTGGTCAATATCAGTAGTAAATAACAATAATTTTTAAAACTGTTCTTGTAGACTTCTCCCTTTTCTAGATCAGTTTCCCCATTTAATTTCAAGCAATTGGCAAATGACAGACACGTAGTCATCTTTGAGTACTGGCATTTTGTAGCTTCCTTTCTTACCATTCAATCTTTTATTTAATAGATATATTGATAAACTGCTGTGGTCAGTAAAGTTTCAGTAGTGACCTTATATCTGGGTAGAGACACAAAAATAATCATCGTAATTAATAAAAATAATTCTAGTCTGTTAGAACTTGGTAAGTGCTATGGAAAGTAAAAGGCAAAATAAGAGAAACAGCATGCAAACAAGGAAGCAGTCATGTCCTCCGGAAATAACTACCCTTAGGTTGGTCAAGGTCAACTTCTAAAAATGACATTGAACAAAGATAGGAAGATGATGAAGGTAGAAGTTGCATGGCTACCTAGGAAAGGAGAATCCTGCCAAAAAGGACAGACAATACTGCATCTTTAATTGAGGACATTCCTGGTAGTTTTGTACCAAACAAAAAATTCAGGGTAGTTAGGATCAAGGCAATAAGGAAGAGGAGGAAGATAGGAAGAATCAGAGATAACTGGGGGGCAAATCATGTACATTCTTCTGAAGATCACTGAAGGAGGTTTGGCTATTTACAAAACATGAAGTAGGGAGCTAATGCTAGTTGTGAGCAGACAACTGACAGGGTAAATGACTGCCCGTTTGCTGTTTTTCTATTCTAATATACCAAACAGAGTAGAGATGGGAAAGGGAGACAAGGTTGAGGAAAATGAGATTCGTTGAGAGGTATACATCAATTTGGAGCAAGCAAGATGCTGGCTTCAATAAGCACAGTAGTAGTGAGATGTTCACAGTAGAGAGAGATGCTCTGGTCAATGCTTGTTAAAACATAGAATGTATATAGATCAGAATTTAAATAGAAGCTCATAGACCAGAGAAAGCACTGAGGGACAGCCATCTCTTCCAGTGTATTACACAGGAATCCTAATTTTCATTCTATGATAACACAATTGGAAACATTCTCTATCTTGCTAAATGCTAACGCAGTAAAGTTGGAACAAGTGATTTAAGTCTTTAGTGTACAGGAAAGAACCGCATGCCCTTCTCAGTGGATGTGTGAGTAGATGCATGGACTGTTGGAGAAATGTGATGCCTGTAATCTTAACTACAATATAAAACAGCTGGTTTCTCAGATAGGAAGATGAGATCTGAGATTGTGAGTATTTCCAGAATACTTCATGGCTTCTGCAGGATTGGGACAAGCAATATGTTCTCAGATTCTCTGGGTCCAGGATTTAGTCTCAAGATCTTTCTCAGTAGTACTAGCACAGAATTCATGGAAAAGCTTCCCTCCTCGAAAGCTAAATTTTTACTTAAAAATAAAATCATTCCACCAGTGAAGCATGGCTAAGATTTGAAAGAGATGGTAAGGGACAGAAACATGAATTGCCTTGACAAGGCATACATATGGGACTCACGAATGAAATATCACAAGTATGCACAATTATTACATGTAAGTGAAATTTACTAAATCTTACAGGAGATAGAAATATCAATACCCAGATCTGATAACTGTACACCATACACATACACCGAATTATTGCAAAGCATTCTGTAAATTTGTGCTATTAAAATAATCATTAAACCAACCCACTATGGCTCGTACCTGAATCCTAGCTATTCAAGAGGCTGAAATTTGAAAGTTGAAAGCCAGCCAGGGTAAGAAAGTTGATGAGACTCTTATCTGCAATTAACTACCAAAAAAGCTAGAATTGGAGCTATGGCTCAAGTAGTAGAAAGCTCAGGGACAGCACCAAGCCCTAGGACTGGCACAAAAAAAGAAAAAAAGGGTGGTGGCGGCCATTGGAAGCTCACATAAAAAACAAAACACAGAGATGGTATACAAATTCAGTTTGTATTATGAGATCCCAAAAGCAAAACCTTCTTCAGATATGCCACTGTTAGGAGTATCACATTAAGATTGTCTCTTATTTATCTGTTATATGCGTACTTAACATGAGCTTCATATCTGAAAACAGGGTTTATCTGTACTACTCCATTTTTTAAAATCTTCAGTGGGAAAGATTTACCTTTACTAAAGTTAGAAGAATTTCTATACCAATAGAAATAAATTTTAAACCATGATGAAATATATCTTCCCATAAAAATTGAAAAAGTGAATTACTTCAGATCAAACGGGGATTTCTTCTGTTGACTTCCAAGTTTAACAACTTAATTAGTAAAGAAACTTTTTCATATAAAGAGAGCTGGTAAACATTATTAAATTGAACAACATGTACCATGGAACAAAGTACATTGCAGCAAAATTATCTATGATGATACAGCTCAACTACTAGAAAATGTGATTCCATTAAAACTAAGTTTATTACTTCAAGAACAGCTTAGACAAAAACATAAAAAAAAAAACTGTCAGAGATTGCTTACTCTGAGTTAGGTTCTAAGTAAGTTTTTTGTTGTTCTTCTTGGTTTTGCTTTTACTTTTTCTATCATACATACACTTCTTTAACAGCTAATGGTGTAGTTAAATGTTCAGTTGGTAAAAATATTCTTGCAGTCTCTTTTCCCCCATTAATTCATAATGGCCATTCCCATCATGTTTTGCTAATCTTTGTCCTTATATTCAATTGCAAGACGTTTGAAAGAGAGGACTCAGAGAAAGAGGCAAACTCATCTAGGCTCTTGCTAGATGTTTTGAGCCTATATTTTCTATGTCTTAGTTTTCCCATGATTCTTTTATTTCAGGATCCAAATGGACCACACCTATAGATTGTGGTGAGGTTTTAATGATTGAGACACATCAAGCCCTTAGAATACATAATTAGCAATAGATAAAGGACATTAGTTAGTGCAGGAAAGCCTGCTGCCACTAATGACTGTCCTCTAACTTCCTGTGTGATTACAGACCCTAGGTCACCATCCCTCCCAGGTTAGAAAAGGTTGTAGACAACCGTGTGTTGATGGTTGGTGGCCATCAATTTTGTCCGTGTCTGGAACCAAAGGAAGGTGACGTATTTCTCCATCTCATGTGTTCTTTGTTAACTTAATTGCAATTACGGAAGTAAATTGGATAAAATACAAATTGGAATATGGTCTGAGTACTGTTTCTCATCTTTCATCAAACCTAGAGGAATTCTTTCTAGTCTGCTCAGAGACTTTTACAAGAAGAGCCTGCTCCCAGTTGTAGCTTTGATCCCCTCCAAGACTGCCTGACCACATCTGGAATGTGGACATGGCCTAGTTCCCTCAAAAACCAGTGCTCATTGGCACTTTCCCAATTTGCCTTTGCACTCTCCTGCTTCATCTAAATACACTCATCTTTTGGGGCTCCACGAAGATATAAGTCTTCCCAGAAGACCCCACAGTTGTGCCCCTCACCTCCACTTGGACCGAGAGACTTTCAACCTGCTTCTGTGGCACTCATCACAAAATCCATCATAGGATTACTAAAGAGGGATCCTCACTAGCCTTTAAATTTCTTGGGAGTGGGATATACTTTATTTACATTAACATGCCCATGCCTCACATCATGCCTGACGTATTCCTGTGCTCCGTGATTAGCTATTGAGCTGAATTATATAGTTTTAATCCAGAGTGAATGCAATTACAAAGGTCAGATACTCTTCTCCCTCTTCACTTATGTACATAGTCCTCCAGAAGAAATACTGCTATAGACAGGAGACGAGGCGGCTCTTTCAACTCCGCCCTCCGTCAAATCTCTATGGAAGGGACATGATGGGAACGAGAGTGGCTACTCTTATCTCTTGAAGACAGTTCTGTCCAGACTAAATTTTACATACTTATCTCTTTTTTTGGAAAGCTCAAAACTGTATAGACAAGCGCTGTGATTGCCCTTATTTTGCACGTGTGAATTGCAGAGAGACTATGTGTGTACTCTAACCACATCCACAAAATAGGCTCTAGACATCTACCAGAACAGTTTTCCAAAGCAATGACTGTAGTGGAGAGCACAAAACTGACCACAAAGTAGCTGCTTACATGACTTTTGGGCTTCAGTGGAGAAATACGATCGTGTGTGCGTGCGTGAGGGAGAGAGAGTGTGTGTGTGTGTGTGTGTGTGTGTGTGTGTGTGTGTGTGTGTGTGTGTGTGTAGTGTAGTGTATATATTTGCCTATCCCATCTTAGTTGGAACAAGTTTTATTTGTGATCACGTTGAGTATGCCTGGGAGACAAGAAGAGTCCGTGAGCTATTCTGTGCCCCACAGGACTTACCAGAGTCTGAGCACACATATTCTTGAGATAAACTTGGCTAATTGCTTATTTAGAGATTTTAGTGGAAGTCTCAGTAGAGCAGTCCTGTCTCTCCTTGTGGAAGTGTGTACATATTGCAAGCATCCACAAGCATACAGCACATCTCTCTTCCAATTGTTCATCCACTCCATGGCGTTCCCTTGATGGATAAGAGCAGCACACATTCTGTATATTCCTTGCATTCTGGCTTGAACAGCATGTTTTCTCTAAGAGAAGAGTGCATTTTTTCCAATTAAAATCTGGACAAATTACAAAAAATTTTACATAAGCCAATAAAGTGCTCTGAGACACTTTGGTCCTGGGTAAATTTAATACTGAAATTTATTGCTGTTGTTTCTTATTAAGTAGGTTTTTTCTCATTAAGTAGTTCTCATCCGACAGGGCTTACACCTAAAAATTATAAAGCTTTGAAATAATGCTGACAATTTGTCTAGGTCTTAGAAGCCATTGGAACTGCTCAAATATAATAAGAAAGGATAATTCGCTGGATATTGGTAGCTCACGCTGGTAATCCAAGCTGTCCAGGAGGCTGAGATCTAAGAATTGCGAAAGTCAGTCTGAGTAGAAAAGTCTATGAGATTCTAATTGCCAATTAACCACTGAAAAGCCAGAAGTGGAGCTGTGGCTAAATTAGTACAGTACCATACTGGAGCAAAAAAGCTAAGAGGTAAGGGAAATATAAAGGAGGGTATAACAACGCTAGATAGGAAATGGACTCATTACCTTGCTTATGTAAATGTAACCACTCTGTACAGTATCTTTACAATAAAAAATACATATATATATATATATTTAAAAAAGCTAAGGGGCAGCATTCAGGCCCTGAGCTCAAGCCCCAATACTCACATCAAAAATAGAAAAAAAGAAAAGTAAAGATAATTTATAACTTTTCCTCTCAACGAAACACATGCTAATTTTATTTTAAGCCTTACAACATTTGGAATGATTCTTGACCTTTATTCACTCTGTTGTTATCATTACACTAAATAACATTCAAGTTCTTATAGTGTAATTATGGTCCAAGTAAATGTTAGTTTACTGTGTATTGCAGCAGAGTACTATAATTCCTTTTCCTTATTCTGTGCTTAGAAGGAAAATGTCTCTTGCATATTAGATATATAATTTCTGTTTCCTACATTTGAGATGAAATAATGAGATTACATTCAGGATACTTTTCTTAAATAATGAGGACAAATTGAATTAATCCCAAGATGCAGAATTATGTTGCATAAAAGACATAGTACAATCTAGGCCTATATGTGTGTGTTTTTGACCACCAGTATTCATTTAAACTGTGCAAAATAAACATGTCCTTTATATGAAGATTAGAAAAAATAAAATCAAACTTTTAGTCCTTTCTCACATGGATGAAACACCTCACAATTTGCTAACCATGAAAAATGACTACCTAGATGCTGTAATTAAAAATATTTACTATATGACAACAGACAAGTCAACTCTCATCTCTCTTCCTTGGTATTCTCAGGTGAAAATTAGAAATTAAATTAATCTATAAATATAACTTTCTGGTGGTTTCAATAAGAAGTCAGAGGCAAGTGGATATTTGGGGTGTTAAAAGGAAGCTATCCAATACCATAGGTCTTTTGGAGAGGACTATGTGAATTTGATTCCCAGACATGACATTTTATAATTATAGAATCCTGTTCTCATCTTTAAAATGAGGAAACAATCCATGTATCATGCAGAAGTGTTACCAAGTGATGAAAGTAGTATGTAGAAGGTATTCTCACATAAGAAATGCTCGATAATTGCAATTTCTTAGAATATGACACCCTTACTTTTTTCTTTCCACATGCCGTATACTAGCAAAGTGATTGTTCCACAGTAGTTCCTAGATATTGTAGGTGAGTAAGAGAATCACACACCTCTGCTGTACATGGCCCTTCCCTAAATTCTGACTGATCTGAGAAATTCTTGCTAAGCATGAGTGCATGCATAAGCACAGCTCAGGAAAATAAATACAAAGTCAGGAAAGCAATCTCATAGCTCTGACCTCCCAGGCTGGGTTTGACATGTTGGCCTTGACCACTGAAATAACCTAAGAAAATCAGAGAACTCAAAGGAAAAGGAGAAGACTAACAAAGACAAAAGACTTCAAGAGCCTGACCTGAGACCACCTTGTTAAATTAGTATGAGAACTGGTAGCAATGATTAAAATAAAGTTTTAGATACCCATCCTTAACCCCTGTCAGGAATTCAGGTACTGGTGTAGCTTGTGCTTGTGCGTCATGTGCTACTAAAACACGATATCAAAGATTATGAAATGTACTGGCTCTGCCATTCTGGAGGGACGGAAATCCAGAACCAAGCTGTTGGCAACTGACAACAGCCATTTTGCTCAAACTCTCAAAACATAGCACTCCACATGACAGTCATCTTTTTAAAACATAAATTAAATGAGGATGCTCCGATTTTAAAACAAATGCAGACAAGTTCTAAAGCTGGATGTGTGACATGAAGAGTCACAAAAGAAATCAGATAGACACTATGCCTGTTTATTTTTTTGAATGTCGTTTCATAATTTCTTCATTCAACATCTGGGATAAGCAAGGCTCGGAAGGGTTTGAACTAATGTGTTATGTTGTTAAGATAGCAAACAGATGCCAGAAAGATTATGTTTAAATGAAAAACAATAGTTTGCCTTACTCTGTGGGGTGTGGCTGTCTAAATGCCGTGGTTATTCTATCCTGCGCTATTCACCAGAATGGGAATGGTGTGTAAGCCAAAAGAATTTCAGATTTTTCTAGTCTAGGATGAAAGTGTGCATTCCTGAACTACCAAGGCACCAGTTTTGCCTTAGGCAACCCTGGAAATAATGATAAATGATAATAAGAAATCATAATTCAGAGAAACGGAAAACTATGTCATCCTATGATTTGTTAGGAAACAATTTTTGCAGAGCCAAAAATGCACAATTGCATCTGCTCATTTTAATACTATATATATATATATATATATATTCAACTTTAATAATATGGGGCATAACATTTTGGAGGAGACATAACAACTTGATCAGTTTAGGATGTTTGTATGTGACATGAAGGGGTGAAAAGTTAATTAATATTCACTATGTACTGTGTAGCTCATTGTATATGTTATCTTTTGCATGACAGATTCAAAAAAATCTAGTAAGCCGTTACAAAGTGTTTCTGGCTATGGCATTTTATAACAAATCTTTTTCCTATCTGATTGTATCATTGATACTAACCTTGGAATAGAATGACTTCCCATTTTCCACATATCATTGGGTGCTCTATGACAAGTATTTCTGTTACTCTAGCAGATATGTATGATAGACTATTAGATTCTAAATAAGTAATAAAATATTATAATTAACTTCATAAAATGAATATTTAATCAACTCTTACATGCAAAGGTACATAGACAAATTCTACAAACTAGATGAAATGGGCCATTTGCCCAAAACTCAAAATTGTACATTATTCTAAAATCCTTCACTATATTAGTGATTAAGAAAGCTCATCTGGCCATCATCATCTGGTATAGAAAAGCATTTTTACAAAATTCATGATAATGCTTGGACACATAATTGGGATTTATAATTTAAAAAATATTTATGAGGAAATGATTCCCAACCAACTAGTAATAGGTAAAACAAACCCTCTAAAATAATAAAGGGCCAGGAATTCTGCCCTCATCACAAACTGGATGGTCTATCTAGTACAAAATCCAAATAAAGAAACAAAGGGCATATAAATCCAGAAGGGATTTGTCTCTATTTACAGACTGCATAGAAATATCAAAACATCCCAGGCTTGTTAGAAAGCTCTTGCATGACCAATGATTTCTAAGTTGTCTCAGGACAGGTATTCATGAACTTTAAATGACTTTTACAGCTTAATATGTAGAGATTCCCCTCCCTCATCCACAGGCAGAATAGAATTGGGGAATTGGTAGTTATTTTGAAGAAAACTTTTCTTTTGTAATGCCTTTAACCCCAGTCTTCACTGAAGAAGGATTTGGGATAGATGGGTGGAGAATTACGGAAGGGGTAAAACTGATCAAGAAACATTGTATCCATAAACTGACATGCTCAACTGAAACCCCTATTGTACACCATTGAAGATATTGCTCAACAAATAAAAAAGAGAAACAGTCCCTTAGTTTATTTCCAGTCTTCATTTTAAGAAATTCAGAACTGTTCCATTTGCTTAGGGCAGAGAGCTACAAATTTCCAAATGCACTTTGAATTTAGGGAGCATACAAATACTGAGCTACCTGGGCTCCATTTCCAGGGATTCTAATCCCTCTTTCTTGGAAAATCTACATTTGACAAAGTTCACCATTCAATCCAAGTGGTTTAGTGGCAGCTTGCCTTTTAATGATCACATTTTTCGTGCCACCAATCCCTGAATGGTGGTTTCTGAGCCTGGAAGATCATCAAAGTTTTCCAGGGTATTTTTACAAATACAAATTATTTTGCTCTATGCCCTTGAAATTGAAATTCTGTTAACTTGGGTAAGTGCAGAAGACTATGTATGGTTGGTATTTCAAGTTTCCAAAACTTCTCCCTGTCATTTAGACATGCATCTAATTATGGGAACCAGGTAGATGGAAACCCTAGGCAAAACGTTCTACAGATGTATCTCGGTTCCATTATACCTTCTATACTGTCTTCATAATAAATTTGTTTAAAGAACATTTATTGAGTACTCATCATGTGCCAGGCACAGGGCTGCTAGGATTTCAAAAGCAGCTCTGGAAACATCTGGAGAGCTTAGCCAGTAATAAGTTCTCAAATGAACAATCATAATAGAAATTAATTCTCCCTTCAGCAGCTATATTGCACAACAGATACATTTAGCAGCTTTGCTAAATACAGTGAGCCTCTGCTTTCAAAGACTTATCAGGAAATAGGAACAGCGTAACTCAATCTATTTAGAAAGCCACTTCCTCCTTGACAAGGGTGATAAAGTCAAGAGGAATAAATTGACTTTCTACCCTATGGTAGGAACTGTGTTGGTGTATTTCCTGACGTTCCATGGAATCCCCCACCATCCCTGGAGATGGGTGTTTCCACCCCTCTTTCTGACAAAAGAGCTGAAGCACTGAATGATTTGAGCAAGGTTTTCAGGTAGAAAGAAGGATGCAAACAGCATTATGCTAAATCTAACTCCAAAACCAATGTAGTTTCCCCTTGCCCTGGCAAACGCATCCTGGGGAAAGTGCGGTGGGTAATCCAGTATGTGTTGTATAAGACATAGGAAGGTGTTTCTCACCCCTGCCCCAGAGGCACTGACAGTATATGTAAATTGACTGCACTTACCTGTAGGATGAGCTATGGAAATATTAAGAAAATACGAAACAGTTGTTCACAAGGATGTTGTGAAACACTTAAGCATTTCACAAACCATACTATGCTTATCCTTATCCTTGAATTATTATCTAGTTTCAACACTAAATCTAATATTTACATACTTACATTGAGATAACAAAATTTAAACATGAAGTTTTGCTCTCTCATATACACAATACATATATATGTATACAAATCTATCTCTGACGCTGCATATGAACACTTCTGCATTATAACTTCCTCTTAGTTAAATTGGCAATTTTCAAATGTAAGAATAGTGTAATAAACAAGACAGATACAGCCTCATTCCTCAAATGGCTTGTCATCCAGAGAATAACAATGTTATGATATTTAGAGGTAGAGCCTTGGTGGGGTAACTAGACCATGAAAGCACAACCCTTGTAAATGGGATTGTACACTTACAAGAAGGGGCTTGAGAGGAGAATCTCTCTCTGATATGTTTAGATATAAGAATGTACCTGCCTGCAAATCAATGGAGGCTCTCACCAGGAAATAAACCCAATCCATGATTTTGGGTTACTCAGCCCACAGAACCATCAGAAAAGACAAAAAACTGACTATGCCATGTACAATTTGTCTTCCAAGTTGCCACAGCCAATAGTTATACTAATTGCCCTTGGATTTCAAGTAGTACAGATACCCCTCTGAAATTTCTTCTCTATTTTGCCAACTTCATCTAATAGTTTGTGGCTCACCCTCCATCACTGGCTCTACCTTGTCTCAACGTCATTGTCAACTTTCTTAGATCTATTTCATCTGAAATCTATTTCTATGCAGCGATTTTTGATATCAGCAAGGCATTTAAACATATCACAGCAAAAGGAGGGAAAACTGGGGAGAAGAATTATAGAGAAATACTTATATCCTACACATCATTAAATGCTTTAGGACTATATTTGCCTGCAAGTGAATTATGAGTGTTTTGCACTATCTCATTTAATTTTCACAAGTAAAGCTCAATTAATAGAAATTGTTCTTCCAGTAAAGCAGACGATTGTAGAAGATTATTCATTACTATAACAGTAAAAGCAAAGGTACTTCACAGTTTGGCAACTGGTTGAAAAATGCTAGGAATATCTTGCTAATAGAAGAGCATAGAAAACCAGTAAGCTTGGCAAAGACCTTGAATTGAGTCTACAAAACCTCCATATACATAGTCTAGAGCCATATCCTATTTCATACATCCTGTGAACTCACAGGTGAGTTCTTATTTCATACATCCCGTGAATTCACAGGTGACCTGAGCATCTATAATTAATTGTTTAGATTTTTTTCAAAGCCCTGAGGCTCCTCTCTTGCTATTCCTTTCTAGAAAACTGTTCCCATCTTCCAGATTTGTGTTCTAGAAAGGGAACTTCAAGCTCTACATTAATCTTTTCTCTTTCCCTGAGTCACTGCAAAGAGTAGGTATTAAAAAAATCCATCTATGAACACATGCTCTATTGTAGCAACTGAAAAAGTTTTCCATTGATTTTTCTTTTGATCCAAAGATCTTTAAAGTGTTTAGAAAAGACAACTAACTAAGCTTTGCTATAGTCTTATGTATCTTATAGGCTGCTCCAAAGCACCTGGTGAAATACTCAAGGAGATCTTTTAATCCCACTGAAAACCAAAATAAAAATAGGCTAGGTCATCAAGACCCTCAAGGGAAGAGGTGAAAAGTAAATGTACTTTGAAGGAGACGTGGAATCAGTCCAAGTGATTAAAGAAGCAGCCTATTTGTTGCCACCAACAGAAAAACCATAGATTTCCACTACCCCTTAGGCCCATCTTATCTTTCTTCAACAAGGTAAAAGACATATTTTACATAGCAGAATTTGATTATAATCTCCTGTAATAGATTCATATAATCTTCTACAGGTTTTGAAGAATGATGACTAGTTCAAATTCAGATTGAAAACAACCTACTTAGACATGATTTGTTCAGTCAGTTCTTGGCTTAACTCATTCAATTTTGGCCAAGAGATTTAGCATGTCTTACTTGGGGTTGTTGGTTCACAGAAGGCTGTTGAGTGTTTGCTCTTTCTGTCTGCATGCTGACAAAACTGTTACAGACTGGAACAGCTTAGTCTAGTGGACTGCAATGGATATTAGGGAATGAAATAAAGACAGACATTGCACACATTTCTCTAGATTCTTCTCTGATTCCATTCAAGACTTTTATTCCTGTACTTCAGGTATATGTTTTAAATTATCTTTAAGTAGTTATTCAAAGGGGTTTCAATTCAAAATGTCAGTTTGCAAGTATAATGCATTTTTCTCAATATCATGCCTCCATTTTTCTCTTCCACTTATTCCAACCCTGTCCATCCCCTCAATTTAAATAGTTCCATTTTCACAACTGTACCTTGAGTGTCATGACTACTTGTACTACAGTTTTTAAACCACAATGGCCTAAATTTTACACTTCTTTAAGAGCTACAACAAAGTAAATAAATTGCATACAGAACAATATATCCTTAAACTCAGAGAAATGTTACCTCTAGATTCACACTCTTTTGCAGTTTTCAAAAAGGGAACTTTCCCAGTAACAAATAAATGGTTTTGGTAATGAGTTGAGCAGCTTTATGGCTTATTGGTCAATTTCTTGGTAATATCTCTGATCATTTCAAATACTTGCACACAGATTTAGTTTTCAAAATGGGAAATGACATTGAACATTAAGGTAATGGGTTCAAAAATTGAAAGCCAGATTTATATAACAGAAAGGATTCTTTCCAATTGGTTTGTAACTTCACACCTGATGGAAGGATCTTCTTGGAGAAACACCCACAATATCAAGAGTTGCTGATCATTCTGCAAATGTTTGTTCCCAATGGTGATTAACATCCAATACAACTGTCCAATTCAGATCTGTAACTGATAAATTGGAAATATCAAATTTTAAAAATTAAACTAGTGTGGCCCAGATGGGTTAGCTAAAAGAAAATATTCTTTAAAAACTAGAAATTCCAAATTAAACATTCTTGTATAAAAATAAAACCATATAAAGCTTATTATCTGCTTAAAATAATTTTTGAACAAATACCTGGGACTCAGAGGTATAGTGAGTGAGTTGTACCTTTATAATCCATACTGTAGAGGAACTAGACCATTCAAAATCATTTGCTTCTGATCATGCATTGTATTTTTTTGGTTGTTGTTTGTTTTTTGTCAGTTATGGGGCTTGAACTCTGGGCCTGGGTCCGGTTCCTCAGCTCTTCAGCTCAAGGCTAGCACCCTACCACTTGAGCCACAGCGCTTCTTCTGGTTTTCTGGTGGCTTCTTGGCAATAAGAGTCTCACAGACTTTCCTGCCCAGGCTGGCTTTAAACTGCTATCCTCAGATCTCAACCTCCTGAGTAGCTAGGATTACAGGCGTGTATTATGGTTTATATTCCTGCTTGAATGTGGATTTAACTTCTGAGATTTCACAAAGAATAATTACTTATATTCTTCACAATTTACACCCGAACTGACATTAAAAATTTAGCTTTGTACTATCTATAAAAATATTACTGGGAAGAGTAAAACTCTAAATATAATTATGGAGAAATATTTAACATGCTATGTATCATCAAGTGGTACAAAATTATAAATTATCAGCTGACCAGAATTTATATCTCCCTTTAGTTTTTCACAACTAAAATTGAAATAATAAAAAAAAATTCATTGAATAATAAAAAAAACCCTGAGATGTAAAAAAGTTAACTTATTCTCAGGCTTTCCAACAATAACTAGTAGAGTTAAAATTTGGAGAGTGTTAAGACTCCAGACCTCTAATATTAAACAACATTCCTCTCTGGGCAGCTCCGAAAAATGAGCACTGGTGGTATGGAAATGGTAGAGATGGAATCTAGATACAGGAATCAGTCAATTTCCTATTTATTCAAATAATGTTACAGCCTTACAGGAACCATTAGGGCACTTGTCCAACCTGTCCTCAACATGAAGATCTATTGTCCAATAAAAACATTACTTTGTGTATTAAGTGACCACTCTGCTATGCATGATTATAAGTGCTTGGGACACATCAATGAGCAAAACATCCAAAGGAACATATCTAGCAGGGATATGAACATAGTGAATGACTCAAACTATAAATCAGAACAGTATACATAATTTAAAAGCAAATAACTGTCATAAAGTGAACCAAGGGAATCATGAAGAGGTAAAACATTATGTGTGGTTGGATGGGTTAGAGTCTAAGTGGGGTTAGAATTTTGTTTTTCTGTGTGTGTGTGTGTTTTGTTTTGTTTTCATCCCTGCTGATTGATCTCAAGACCTCATGCATGTCAATCAAGTGGTCTACCACTTAGCAACACTTTGTCCTATTTTACTAATGCACTTGGTAAAACATTTAAAGGAAATGAGAAAGTAACGTGACAATGGCTCATAATAGAAACGTCAATGCAGCCAGGTGGCAGTGACTTATGCCTGTCATCCTAGCTACTCAGGAGGCTGAGATTTGAGGTTCATGGTATGAAGCCAGCCTTGGCAAATTCTGTGAAACTCTTAGCTCCAAAAACTACTCAGATAAAGTCAGAAGTGGCACTGTGGCTCAAGTGGGAATCTTGAGCAAAAGAAGCTCAGGGACAGTGCCCAAGCCCTGAGTTCGAGCCCCAGGACTGGAAAGAAAGAGAGAGGGAGAGAGGGGAAATGGAGAGAGAGAGAGAGAAAGGAAAGAAGGAAGGAAGGAAGGAAGGAAGGAAAGAGAGAGAGAGAAAGAAGAAAGAAACAAAGAAAGAGAGAGAAAGAAAGAAAGAAAAAGGAAGGAAGGAAGGAAGGAAGAAAGAAAGAAAAAGAAAGAAAGAAAGAAAGAAAGAAAGAAAGAAAGAAAGAAAGAAAGAAAGAAAGAAAGAAAGAAAGAAAGAAAGAAAGAAAGAAAGAAAGAAAGAAAGAAAGAAAGGCAATAGATTGGTGTTGGATCATACCTGCCATTTGAAGGAACAAAGAAATAAGGGTGATCTATGTGGGGGGGGGGGGGGGATAGGAGAGGAAAGTTGGTTAACAGTAAGCAAGCTGGCCACACAGACTTTACTCAGAGATATTGACTTAGGTTTCTTTTTCTTTTTCCTTGGCGCTGTCCCTGAGCATTTTAGCTCAAGCCAAGAGCTCTACCACTTGAGCCACAGTGTCACTTCCGGTTTTCTAGTAGTTAATTGCAGATAGGAATCTTAGGGACTTTCCTGTCCGAGCTGGCTTTGAATCACAATCCAGATCTCAGCCTCCTGAGTAGGTAGGGATTACAGGTGTGAGCCACGGGCGCCCACCTTTCGACTTAAATTTCTTTAAATAAGGAAACTACAGAATTTTGAGCAAAGGATAACTTGAGATTTGAAAGCCTGGTGTAGATGCTGGGATGAAAAAGCAATTATAAGGAAGGAGTAGAGAGGCAGAGGAACAGTTACAGAAATCCAGAACTGAGGGGTCTGAGAGCACCACGGCAGAGCCACCGTGGAGAGAAACAGCCAGATTGCACTTTCATTATGAAGGTAAAGCCAACAGGATTTAATCATGGTTGGATGCATGTGAAGAACAAAAGGAAATCAAAAAAGGAAACAAGGCAGAAGTCAATATTGACTCCAAGTTTTTGGCCTGAGCCAATGAAAGAATGCCTTGTGAAACCATACCTAACTTCTAGTCTAGAGGTTAGTAATTAGTAATTAGCTGCCATTAAAACTCTGCAGATTTAAAACAATACCACCAAAGAAAAACCTCCTGTGTCCATGTCTTGGAGTTCATTTCACTTAGCATCATCCTCAAAGGTGATATGTATATAGCTATTGAGTTATTCTGTTCATCTGCTAAGATTGTCCTAGACATACTAATTATTACAAATAAGGGAAACCATGGGACCTATGTTTCTTTGGGTCTGTCTTACTTCACTTAACATGATTTTTTTTCAAATCCTTCCTTTTTTCTTTTTTCTTTTTCTTTTTTAATTTTCTTTTATTTTATTTGAGAACATACTGTACAGAGGGGTTACAATTACAAGGGCAGGATAATGCATTCATTTCTTACCAAGCATTGCAGCCTCCTCCTTTGTTTACCCTTCACCTCCCTTCCCAGCCTCCCCCCCCCCCACCCAATGCTTCCCCCCCCACACACACACACATTGTAAAGCTCGTTTTTGACATGACATTTTGTACTTCTCATTGTTGCAACAGGTCCACCTGAATCCTTAAATGACTTGTTTGTCCCCATCTCCTCCACAAGTTATACTGACATCAAATATAGTGAAAGCGGGGGTTACACTGTGGGGGAGGGACATACAAAGCAACAAAGAAATAATCTTATAAATGCATTAGAAACACATGCATGAAAAAAAGAAAAAAAAACATTAAAATACATATTTAAGGGTTCGTTTTCCTAACATCACATTATCTGACCTTTTCCGCTTGACTCATACCTTCCTTTTTTCTTTTATGTTTTTCCCCTATGGTTTATGCCCTGCTGTCACTGTATTTGATTTTGGTACCCTGGGTATTGTCTATATGTTTATCTGAATTAGGGAAGGGAAGGGAATTTTTTTAAAAAATGGTGATAGAAAGGACAAAGGGGGAACCAATGCAACAGTGATACAACAAACTATGCTGGAAATGATTTGTACAACTTGGTGGGGGAGAGAGAAAGAGGGAGAAAAATGAGGGAGGGGGGTAACAAGTTCGACAAGAAATGTACTTATTACCTTATTTATGTAACTATAACTCCTCTGTACATCACCTTGACAATAAAAATTTTTTAGAAAAAGAACTCTGCAGAAGCATTAGACTATGGTTCCCTATAGGAATAAAGCCATAGTATTTACTACTGTGTATTCATCAAAGCCTATGTGTTAAGAGCTTGTCTCCCAAGTAGGTGTTCTGGGTAAGTGGTAGAAACTCGGAGGCTAATAGATTTTTAATCTTTTATGTGGATATAAGGGGTGGTCCTGGGGCTTGAACTCAGGACATGGGCATTGTCCCTGAGCCTCTTTGTGCTTAAGGCTAGTGCTCTACCACTTGAGCCACAGTGCACTTCCAGCTTTTTTGGATAGTTTACTGGAAATAGAAATCTCACAAGGACTTTTGCCCGGGTTGGCTTTGAACTGCGATCCTCAGATGTCAGCCTCCTGAATAGCTGGATTACAGGTATGAGCCACCGGCACCAGGCTTAGTAGAGATTTTTAGGTAAGTGGTAGCATGGGAATGAGCCTACCTGAGCTTGAAAGGGAACTATGGGATCTCTGACTCTTCCTTCTTTAATTTTTCTCCCAGCCACAGGCTGAGCAGTTTTGTTCTAAACTGCATACCATGTTCTCTCATAACATACTACCAACAGGTCTATGCAATGCCAACAGATCACAGACTGAAATCTCTGAACTAATGAGCCAAAATAAATCTCTCCTCCTTATAAGTTGATTGCCTCAGGTATTTGTTATAGTACTATAAACTGATTAACACAGCACTGCCACTTATCATTAAAGGAACAATTTCATTGACAAACATGCTTTGCAGAAGTACTTATTTTACATTCTAGTTTAGTCAATACTTCATTGTCTTCCACATGCAAGTAGTAGGACTTCTCTTAACCCTGAAAGTTTAACGTACCCATAATCATGATGTTTAAGCTACTGCAAATTCATAGCCGCAGCTATTCTGCTTTATTTCTACCTTTTAATTGACTCTCAACATCATGGGCTCATCACATCATTCACTGATGCTACACCCGACATTCTGTCTATCACAGCAACTGGACAACATTGCAAGCAAATCCACCTTACCATTTTTACTTCTAAAAACTAGGACATTTTTTTATCAAGTTGCTGGCTGTCTGCCACAGGTTTTTCCCTTTCTTTCCACTGCCTTCTCCCCATTCAGACCAGGTGGTCTTGATATCACACATCAACTCCAACTTTACTTTCACCGGTGAATTGCTATGGCATGAGCTCTATGTATGGATGTGGACAGGGAGCTCTTCTGCATATTTGCTCTGGATGCAACTCCTGCTTGTGTGGGAGGGGCAGGGAGCGGAGGAGGGGAGTATGTGAGTGAGTCCTGGGATTAGAACTCAGGGTGTCAGTGCTGTCCCTGAGCTTTTAGGCTCACGGGTAGCACTCTTCCACTTGAGCCACAGCTACACTTCTGGCTGATTTTGGAGGTTAATTGGAGGTAAGATTCTCATGGACTTTCCTGCCCAGGCTGACTTCAAACTACAATCCTTAGATCTCAGCCTCTTTGACCAGCTAGTATTACAGGTGTGGCCACCAGTGCTCAGCTGATTTCTACTTTTTAAGAACCTTCTTGTTCTTAAGGGAATATGTTGATAGTAAAATGCTCTGAACAAATACAACCTATATTTGTATATGACCTGCCAAAGAAAACTATTTATTTCAATTGAGGGGATATTTAAAATTCCAAGAATAAAATGAAAAGGAAAATGTACTATTAATAGTATAAGAAATCTGCACTCATCCATTCTATGAGTCTGTCATTTCCCTAGAGTTTCATTATCACTTTATGTCTTTCCTGGACAATCTTTACCCACCTGCAGGTTTCTGTAATCTAAAGACTAAAAGGTTAGGCAAGGTTCATGGAACCATTACTCCTTGAGTACAGCAACTGAAGGTCTAATGTCCTAAAGGGAAAGATTTGAGAAAGAGAAATTGAAAGTTTCATAAAAGTTCCCCTACCAAATCCAGCTAGAAATATTCTCTTAGGGAAACGGAAACTTAGCCTAGGTTGGCATCTTAAGAACTATTACTAATTTTCTTTCACATTCTTATTTTGTGAACCCAACACTACCCACAGAGATGGCAATGTTCCTTCTTTACTTTAGAAGAAATTGTAATATTCAGTGACCTTAGATCTCACAAAGGGATAACATGATATATAACACACAGCTGAAGAGTTTCAAATTTAACAATAGTGTAAGTAACAGATCGATGTTTCATATAGATTTTATGTCCACCAAACAGTGATCTATGCTTTTAAAAACAGAAATCAATATTGCCCTAAGCTTACTTATAAAACATTCTTATTATATGCTCAATTGAAACTAGTCTACAACTTGTATTTTAGCTGAATAAATGGTAATTGCAGTTAGAAAAATCACTTGGAAAGCAGAAAATGTCATTGTTTTACAATGCACACAAAAATAGTATGTGTTTAGGTATAATGAAGTTGATCAATATAGCAGGCCATTAGATTCAATCTCCTAATATTAATAGTCATGTTAACATAATGTTAACAATCTAGATAATGCTATTATGTCCTAGTCATCACTATGTGTTATATTTACATGCTAATATATGTACATACAGGAAAACTAAGATTCAAAGTGGACAAATTAACTGCCTAAGGTTACACAGCTAACTAGAAAATGATAATCCAGATTCTGTTGAATGCAAATTCTTGAACTTTTAACAGCAACTTTGTATAAGTTATGCCAATCCAGTTGCCACATTTGTTTTGGTTTCATTTCTGGTTTCTCTGTGCTACAGTAACTATATTATAGCAGATTCAAGGAGACTTGTTTATATTTCAGTGGGTAAGGTCCATTTCCATAGAAATGCTTTTTATCCCCCTTTGTTAGCAGGTGGAAAGCCAGATTATATAAAAGTTTATCCTAAATATGATATTTCTATATCAAAGAATTACATCAGACAATCTAGCCATCTGAAAGAACATGTACATAAAGACATAAAAAATACATTGCATACTATTCATTTTGTGAGGTATTGTGCTACACCATTTGCAGAAACAGCATTTTTACTGGGAATATTGTCTGGGAAAAACTATAATCCAGGGCCAGTGTATCAAATGGGAAGTTTCTGGGCTTCTAGATACCTTTGCAATGACAACTGATAGAGAACAATGTGGATGTTTTCTTCTATTTCCCTATATGGATAATGTAAGTCTTCACCTATTTAAAATACAGCTTACATACAGAGTGCTTTCTCTGACTTTTCAGATTCTGAAAACTCCCACATATGACAATTATAAAATCTGACTAAGGGAGTACCCACCTTTTCTCTTATCCCCCATACCCACAGAGCTTTCAGAAATCAACTGAAAAGGAAAGCTTCCACTGTAAAATTTGCATTGAGTAGTAATTATTTTTGACTAGCATACAACTCAGCAAGCATCAGAAGATGTCAGGTTTCATCAGAAACACTTGCTAGAAACTAAAGTGGAGCCTCAAAACACAGACTATCTCAAAGAGCAACCTGAGATATCTTATAGTTGGCACCTTGCCTTGTAGCTTTTCAGAATTCATAGGAGAAAGAGGCAGGAGCTGTATCCAGGAAACCTCTGACTAAAGGTCCAGTTCTAGGCATTTGCTCAGCATGCTAGCGGGTTATTTCTTAGACACGGAACTCTGTTTTCATGGGGGGGGGGGGGAAGGTTTTTTTGGTTATTTGAGGTTGGGCTTGAAGTCAGGGTGTGGACACTGTCCCTGAGGTTATTTTGCTCAAGGCTAGCACTCTACTACTTGAGTTGCTGCTCTACTTCCAGCTATTTTTTTTTGTCAGTCGTGGGGCTTGAACTCTGGGCTTGGGCACTGTTCCTCAGCTCTTCAGCTCAAGATTGGCACTCTACCACTTGAGCCACAGCGCCACTTCCAGTTTTTGAGATAAGAGTTTCATGGACTTTCCTGCCCAGGCTGGCTTTGAACTATGATCCTCAGATCTCAGCCTCCTGAGTAGCTAGGATTACAGGCCTGAGCCCAGCACCCAGCCCAGCTTTTTTTTTTTTAAGTAGATTATTGGAGATAAGAATGTCACAGACTTTCCTGCATGGGCTAGATTCAAATCACAATCCTTAGAGCTCAGCCTCCTGAGTAGATTGGATTGCAGGTGTGAGCCACTAGCATCCAGCTGAACAAAGAGTTTTTTTGAGACAGGGTCACATTATCTAGGTTGGTATGAAACCAATGCTTGTCTGGTCTCAGCCACCTGAGAGCTAGGATTGCAAGTTCATTGCTCTTACCTGTAAGTCATTAAAGGTAATTCATCCTAATTCATGGCTTTTAAAAATAATCCACTATAATTCATTAGTTCATCATTATTCTCTGTTCCTTCCTTTCTAGGGTTTCTACAATAATCAACATAGAACGCATAGGTGAAGAGAAATCCATGGCTAGACATTTCTCTTTAAGAGCTCACGTGAGCAGGGTGGTAGTCTCTTGCTGATTGGATGATTGGATGAATACAATCCTTCTTATGGGATTTCATCTTTCCTAAACACTAACTCCTTGCCACTCCTTTTTTATTTTCTGTCTTCAAAGCATGAGAAAATTCACAGTATTTTCTATGGGCTTACTCTTTGGTACTTATGTGCTATATAAGAAGCCAAAAGAAAGAAAAATGGTGAAGTTGATAAATGTGGTCGCTTAAGAACACAAATTGGTCTTCACCATATCCATTATGCTACATTCTTTCTTTCTAGAAGATACAGCAAGCTGTTTCCTAGAGATCAGGGAAAAGAAAGTAAAAAAAAACCCACATTAATTCATTATAATGCAGTTTTTTAATGTTACTAAAGACAACTTCCAAAATATCATACACTTATGTATGGAAATATTTATATAATGTATCTATGAATATATATACATACACACATACAGAAAATATATATCACATGCAGAAGGAACTATTATCTCCTCCGTAACTGTGTCACTGTTATGACCAGTTCTCACATCCTTCTTAACCTTAATCATATCAAATGATTGAAGCCATTAGAAATCTCATACTATTTGTCTCTCCTCTTCCCCTTCCCCAAACTGTCCTGTAGTTACATTCATGCTCTATATATGTATGCATGTATACCTATAAACCTAGTAAATATACCTGCACACATAAATACACCCCCAGATTCTTGCTTACATTTGTTGTCTGTTTTCTTGATGATCTCAAGTCTGACAGGAGTGTGATAGAATCTTAGTGTAGTTATGATTTGCATTTCATTTATAGCTAAGGCTATGGAACATTTCTTTGTGTATTTATTACTTATTTGTGTTTCTTCTCTAAACTGTCTTCTCTTGCTTGACTGTTTATTAATTGAGTGTTTTATGTTCAGTTCTTTTTATCTCTTTATCTCTTCTGGACACTAATCCTTTATCTGTTGAATAGCTAATGAAGATTTTCTCCCATTCCATGGGTTATTTCTTGCTTCTAATAATTGTTTCATTTGCTTTGCAGAAATTTTCTTTTTTAATACATATAAAATGTGTGTGTGTGTGTGTGTGTGTGTGTGTGTGTGTGTGTGTGTGTGTGTGTGTGTGTGTGTTTGTTTTATCTGTGCGGGGCTTGAACTCTGGGCCTGGGCACTGTCCCTCAGCTCTTCAGCTCAAGGTGAGCACTCTACACTTGAGCCACAGTACCACTTCTGGATTTCTCATGGTTAATTGGAAATAAGAGTCTCACAGATTTTCCTGCCTGGGATGGCTTTAAACTGTGATCCTGAGATCTCAGCCTCCTGAGCATCTAGGATGACAGGCGTGAGCCACTGGCATCTGGCCTACATATTGTTATTGTTCTTGCAAAGGTGATATAAAAAGGAGTTCTAGTTATATAAGTCATGTATGCATTACATGCTGCGCTTCCCTCGCTGTCTACCAGTTTTTCCCACCAGTTGCCATGCACACCTTATATAGCTCATTTTCAACATAGTGTCTAGTATCACTGCAACATTTGTTCACCCTTTGTCCCATCCTGCCACCTTCCCCAAAATAAATAAACTTATAAAACAAGGCAAAGATACAGAAAACAAAATCAGCAACAAAGGAAAAAAGAAACCTCTTGTTTCCATTTCCTGGAGTTGGAGTTCATTTTAATATATAGTACTTTATCTGATCATATGCACGTTGTTATTGAGCCTTTGTGATCCTCTCCTAAGAAGATCCTCCTTTGCTTTTACTGTGCGTGAAAATCTAGAGACCTGAATAATTTATCATGTTCCCATGTATTGTTTGTCTTTTGCCTTCCAATGTGAATACTTGTAGATTTGTAGGCACATTCTAGTTACTACAAATGAGACAAACCTAGATTTGTAGGCACATTCTAGTTACTACAAATGAGAGAAACCATGAAGCTTATGTTTCTTTGGGTTTGGCTTACTTCACCTAGTAGTTTTGAACTCAGGGACTCACACTCAGCTTGTTTGCTTGAGTAGCACTCTACTACTAGGTTATACATCTAACCCTGATTTTTACTAGTTAATTTGGAGGCAGAGTCATAGAGACTTTTCTTCTTACAGACTTTTCTATCTGGGCTGGCCTCAAACCATAATCCTCCAGATCTCAGCTTTCTGATTAGTACCCAGAGGATTTGTAGAAAATTTATTTGATATTTTCCTGATCTTGCTCTTACTTTCTGAGCAATGGAGATCTCTTCAGAAAATAATTATCTGTGGCACTTTCCTGAGCATTATTTGTTAAAAAGCTATCTTTCCCCCAGTGTTTGTGGCTCCTTGGTAGAAAAATTAGATGGCTGTAGCTGTGTGGTTTTATTTTAGGGTCTTCTATTCTGTGATTCTATGTCATTGGTCTTCAAGTTTGTTTTTGCAGCAGTACCAAGGTGTTTTCATTACTAGGACCTTGTAGTATCCTTTGAAGCCTTGACTGTGAGACTTGCAGTATTATTCTTCTCTCTTGGAATTGCTTTCACTATTCAAAGTCTATTATGCTTCCTATGAATTTAAGGATTGATTTTTTCTATTTCTGTGAAGAATGATATTGAACTATCATGGTATTGCATTGAATCTGTATATTGCTTTTTGGTAGGGTGGCCATTTTCACAACCTTAATTCTGAAAATCTGTGAGCAATATACAGCTTTTCACTTTCTAGAGTCTTCTTCAATTTCTTTCTTCAAGCCTTTATAGTTTTTGGGAGAAGTACTTTACCTATGAATTGTTTTTGAGACTTTGTGAATGGGATTGTTTTCCCAATTTCTTTCTTGGACTGTTTATTCTTGATGTATAGAAAAGCTACTGTTTTTTGTGTTAACTTTATATCCTGCTATATTTCTGAAAGTAATTATCAGATTAAGTGGCGGGTTTTTTTTGGTGGAGTCTCTAAAGTCTGTTAAATTTAGCTTATATCATCTGCTAAAAGGAATAATTTGAGTTCTTCCTTTTCATTTCTCTCACACACTCTTGCTCTTTCTCTCTATTTCTTATTCCTCTGGCTAAGAGTTTCAAAACTAGATTGAATAAGAACAGAAAGAGTAGATACTTTGATTTCATTCCTGACACTAGGGGTAACAATTTCAGTGGGGTTTTTCTCATTTAAAATGATATTGACTATAAGTTACAATTTTTGAAACACATTGTAACTATGTCTGAAAGTAGAATGAGGAATCTCAATGAGCTGTTGATCAACAGGGAAAGAGAGTAAGAGAGAGTGTTATTTGGATCAATATATATACACACATCTGAAAGACCATGGTGAAATCCTTTAAGAGTCTCATGCTCTACCCACTGAGCTAGCCAGGCACTGGCACATCCAATGCACAATAAAAATAAGACAATGAATGGCATTTATATCCATTGGGGGATAGAGAGTTTGCACCAACAGGAAGACTTGGACTAATTGTGAACAAAGGCGAATATGATCCAAGTAATTTATTTGCATATAAATAAGTTGAATAATAAAATTGTTTTAATGGAGAAGGGAAAAACAGTAGTGGGATGAGGTTGACTGAGATGCATCATATTCATATATCAAGATGTTACAACAAACCCCATTGTACATATAATGTATGCTAATAAAAAATAGGGAAGATGAAAGAAAAAACTCATACTGGGGAACATAAAGTTTTCAAAGGAAATACAAGTGAAATACAAGATTAATGAGAAATACAAGTGAATGTAAGAAATACAAGTGAAATACAAAGGAAATACAAGCCTAATGAACCCCTGGCACTGATGGGCCCAGCCAGTCCACTCATTCTAGATAGTCCTTGTTCTTTTTTTTTTTTTTTTTTGTCGGTCGTGGGGCTTGAACTCTGGGCCTGGGCGCTGTCCCTCAGCTCTTCAGCTCAAAGCTAGCGCTCTACCACTTGAGCTACAGCGCCACTTCCGGTTTTCTGGTGGTTTATTGGAGATAGGAGTCTCATGGTCTCTCCTGCCCGGGCTGGCTTTGAACCTCGATCCTCAGATCTCAGCCTCCTGAGTAGCTAGGATTACAGGCGTGAGCCACCAGCGCCCGGCAGTCCTTGTTCTTTTG
The DNA here is from genome assembly GCF_019054845.1 of Dipodomys spectabilis. Lineage (NCBI taxonomy): Eukaryota > Metazoa > Chordata > Mammalia > Rodentia > Heteromyidae > Dipodomys > Dipodomys spectabilis. The sequence continues at coordinate 6,541,315 of NW_024870974.1, forward strand.
CCAGAAAATCAGAGACTTCCCAAATTGGCCCAATCATTTCATTGCTTGTAAAACTCCAGGTCATTCTGCACATGCATAACTGTACATTCATATTACCTATGGATGTCATTGCAGAATCATTTTGAAGGTAAATACAGTCCCTCCCTCATGAAGGGTTGAAATTCTCAGCTATGAGTCACCAAGTAAGATTAGGCCATGAAAGGGAAAGAGCAATAGTCATTAAAGTTCAGACCAAATAGTTTCATCTCTTTGAGTTTTAATTTCCTCATCTAGGAAATGAGTATACTAATACCTATTTCAGAGATTCATTGTGATGGATTGAATGTGTCCTCTCAAATTAATACGTTGAAGCCCTAACCCTTAATGTGCTGATAATTAGAAATGAGACCTTGGGGAAACAATTAGGTTCAGATGAGATTATGGATTAGAGTCTCCAGTTCTCTGTCCTTGTGCAAGAGAATGAGAAGCAAGTGTGCATATGTGCATTCTCTCTCCTTCCAGTTTATGAAGATACAGCTGGAAAGCATCCATCTTCTAAGCCATGTTCGAAGAGAGAGAATTATATTGGCCTGCAAGGTACTCCTTGATCTTGAACTTCCCAGCCTGCAGAACTGTGACAAATAAATTCTCTGGTTTGTCTTGTCAGCCCAAACTGACCAGGACAAGATTAAGTGAAATATGATAGTAGAATCTCCCTGACAACTGTTGTCACAGTGTCATGAGATTTATGCACTATCATTCTCCTGTATGCCTTCATTTTGTAAACATTCTATATCATTGTAACAATGGTCATCCTCTCATAGAAGTTTTAATACAACATTTATTCAAAACTGAGACTTTGAAAAGAGTCATTACATCATTTAATTAAATGATATTTGATAGCGCCATTTGATATCTTACAAGTTACCACATTTGCATGGAATGCTGATTATCTAAAAATGAAATCTACCCACCATTACTTTTCATAATTGACTTGAAGGTTGCATAGCAGTAAGAATGATTTGTTTTTTAGATTACTCCAGTTTTTAGTTAATGTAAACAACTTCTGGATTAGTTACTACCAAACAAAGTAATCCCTCAATGTTCATGGGTAGCCTTTGCTTTTTTCTAGGTTCCATTTGCAAAATCTTTTGCTGTTTGCCCATATTCCCGGCCTACTTTCTCCCCAACTCCTCTGTGCCATTCACATAAGGCCAATGGAAACAGGCCAACTGGTGCTTTGATAGTTTCAGCTTGTTCATGGATCATGCACAATATTGCTTAACTTTGACAATACTTTCTGCCCTCTCCTAGATGGTTTCCAAAAGACATTTCTTCCTGAAATCCTTTGAGTCAGTGACTCCATGTAGGCACAGTTTAATCGGCAGGATGAACTCATACAAGTTAATTGACAATTTTCTGTCCGTGATTCACCATGCCCTGTCCATTTTATATGAATGTTCCTTTGTCAGTCCACTGATTGGAAGGAGTGATCAGAGAATCAGGCATAATATTGAATGAATTTATTATACTCTTGGATTTTTATTTTTCTCACCCTATGTTTCATTGGCAGTGACTGAACAATTCCATCACTCCCATTATATAAATATGTAAAGTGAGATTTCTCAAGTTCTAACACCTGGTCTCTCTCTTTTTTTTAAACAAACTTCTTTATGAATAAAATTTCATTTAGGGAAGTTTTTAGGTTCACAGCAAAATTGAATAGAAAACACCCAAAGATCCTGTATGAATGACATTTCATTGTCTCTTAAAGCAGGAGAGACTTATTTGAATTTAGGGATTCAGAAGGTTAAGTTCATGGCTGCTTGGTTCCATGTGCTTGAGTAAAACATCATGACACAGAAGTGTGAAAGGAAAGACATCTATTCACTTCCTGTTAAACAGGAAGTGAAGAGTAAGACAGGAACTCTCCATGGATCATCTACCTTCAAGTGACCAACTTCCTCCAGCTAGGTATCACCTCTTACATTTCCAGACCCTCACAAAATAGCTCCACCTAGGGACCATCATTTTAATATATGAGCCTTTTGGGTCATGTACTTCACATCCAAACTCAATTAGAGCCCATAGTCTCCCTGTCCCCACACATACTCAAACCCCCACCATCATTAACACTGCACACTACAGTGGTACCTTTGTTACAACCCCCAAACCCCTACAACATATTGTTATTACCCAAAGTCCATAGTCACCTTACCTTGCCTCCGGTTGCTGTGGCTTTTGACAAATGTATAATCATATACATCTACCCTGAGAGTACCTTACATAGTAGTTCCACTGCTGTAAAAAAATATTCTGTTCCCATCTCAAGGTATCTCTCCATCTCCTCCCACCCCTGGCAAGCAGAGATCTTTATACTATCTCCACAGTTTTACCTTTGCAGAATACCATAGAGTTGAGATCACACACAATATGTAGCCTTTTTTTTTAACTGACTTCTTTAGTAAGGAGTGTGTTCTTCCGTGACTTTTCCATGGCTTGATTTCTTTTAAGCACCATGTGCTACTCTATTGGTAAGGAATTTATTCAACCATTCACATACTTAAGTATATCTTGGTTGTTCCCGTGTTTGGGCAGTTATAAATATAGCTGCTAGGGGGAGCTGGAGTTGAGTATTTTCCTTCAGTATTCCCAGTAAGGACCTGGTTAAGACTTCCTGGTAGTAACTGGGAACTCTTTCTGTGTGGCCTTTCCAGGCTTGCTCACACTGAGCCTTCTATTACTCAAATACAGTTGACCACATTCATACTTTAGTACTGGATCCAGAGACATTTCTGTTTAGGGATTTCTGGTTGGGTAAGTTAGAGACAGTTGTGGACCTTGTAACCTCCCTTCTTGGACAGATGTAAGAATTGTTGAGTTTCCCTTTGTTCAACTTATTTATTGTTAGGAAAGGGCAAATTATAAGTTTCTTCTTGCTGTCTTTCTTGAAAAAATAAGATAAACTACTACCAAGTGTACACTTGGTAATTTTTTTCTGAGATGCCTTTTAAAATTTTTTTATATTTTTTATTGTAAAATACTGTACAGAGGGGTTACAGTTACAAGACTAAGGTAATGAGTACATTTCTTATCCAGCATTGTTACCTCCTCCTTTGTTTTTCCCCTATTATCTCTTCCCTCCCCACCTTCCCTAACCCCTCCATCCCACCCCACCCCCCAAGGTTGAGAAGTTCATTTTCAACATAGTTTTGTGCATCTCATTGTTACAATGGGTCAACCTGTATCCTTATTTCAGCATTTTGTTATTTCCCTTCCCCTCCCCAAATTAGAAAAATATATATACAAGATGCAGGGTGCCGGAATCAAATACAGTGCAAAACAGGGATTATACCATGGGGGAAGAACATACAGAAGAAACAAAAATAAATCATATAGTATATTATAAATACATTAAAAACAATAGCAAGAAAGAAAAAAACCACTTGTGTCTCTATCTTGGGGTTCATTTCGCTTAGCATTATCTTATATGGTCACATGTACATAGCTTTTAACCTTTTCTGCTTGTCCTAGACATATACTAGTTATTGCAAATAAGGCAAACCAAGGGACTATGTTTCTTTGGGCCTGAATTACTTCTTGGAAATGGAAAGACTTACACTAGGTAATTAGTTTTCCTACTTACTATTTGACCTATTGAATTTATCTATGTATCAACTCTCAAATAAGAGCATCACATAGTTCTCAATAAATATGTGTCCACAGAAAAAAGAATTCATGTGTGTATAGAATGCTGTCTTTGTCATTATTTGTCCTCTGGGATTATATAGAATAAGAATAACTGAGTGGAACTGTTACTGGTGTAAATGACTAAAAGTATGTGATTCATGTAGGTGCCAGACTAAGCTGAATTTTTAAAGTTTCTGCAAGAGTCAATGTCCATGTCTTATTTGGCCTTAAATCCTTGTACCAATAAGCAATTGTTGAGCATCTATCACTGTAAAATAAGGTTAAAACTATAGAGTGCTTTGTGATAACCAAAATCTAAACTGGGGAAATATGAGAGTAGCATGTAAATTACAACAAAAACCTGAATGAACTATTTCTATTTAAAAATAAAAGGAGTCATAGTAAGAAGGAAAAAAAATGGGAGACCTAGGATTAAGGAAGAATTGCTCTGATTAGCCTTTAAAGGAGGGAAAACCCTTTAAAACTTTTGTCATCTTCTAAACATTGAGTAACATCCATGGGGAGGCATAATTGGACATTTGAACCTAATCAAGGGTTCTGAACTAATCTCCAGCCCTTGTTTATACATCTTACCTCACATACATCAATTCCTTCTATACTGAATATTTACTGCAAAAGAAAAGGAGGTCTTTGGAGAAGATTATAAAAACTTAGCCTCATGGAAATGAGTGATCTGTCCTCACTGTCTGAACCTCTCAGTCCAGCCTTAGACTGTACATGGTATGGAAAACTACTATTATAATACAAAAGAAGGGGAAATTGATAGGAAGAGATGAAAAGAAAATACATGCTTCTCTTTAAAGAAGTCTAGAGATATAATAAACAATAAAGCAGTTTTTCACTCATATGTTTTCTCTTTCTACTCTTAATCCTTATTTTCTTATTTGAGCAATTCATGGGTTCGGTGGGGAGGGGAATAGTCAAAAGGTATCACATGTGATGTATACTAGAACATACCACAGGCTGAATCTGAATGATTCATGAAAACATGTTCTATCGTATAATTGTCAGGCTTCAGAGCTGTCCACTCATCCTCAGCAGAAAAATACGAGCATTCTGTATGACTAATGAGTGACAGAATTTACTTCCTTTAATTGCTCACAATTCCTGCAACTCAACTGACAGGATTTAGTATGTTAACTTTGAATTCATTCCATAGGAACACACCCATAGAAATATGTGCCTATCTCTAGTGCATAGCCTTTCCATCTCTCTGATGACTAACCATTTTGAAAGAAGAGTATATAAAATATTATATAGTTTCTCAAAATCTTTTTTTAACTTACTAGGAGAAAGAAAATTAAGTTTTTAACAAAAGTGCAGTATTCTATTGTTTTCTGCCGTTATTCACCCTGCCCTTTCTTAGGTTAGTGGCTCCTAAGAATAAGAAATACAAGCAAGTGAAGTATAATACACCTTTACAAAAGAATCTCCAAGTTAGCTTTAATTTTTAAGGAAAATTGTCCCTTTTACAGGAGACTGTATTATGTCTGTGATTAAGAGTCTTCACAAGAGAAATAATATTCATAAAACACACTTACAGCTCTTCTCTACTATCTCCTGATAATACCTTTAAGATACTTTAGATAGGACTTGGGAGAAGATAAAAAGCTTGATAGAAAGGTACAAATCATATAAATAATATATGAACCTTTATTGACTTATTTCAAAAAGTCAATAGACACTGTAGGATATTTATTAGAATATTGACACAATGAATAGCAACACCTGTCATTTTCCAATATCTTCTGAAATCTATAGTCTTTACAGTTCTTGTCTTTTATGACTACCTCTCAAATCTGTAAGTTTTAACTTCTTGCAAAATGCATAAATTCATATTATTCTAAAAGACCAAGCAGATTATAGAAATAGATAAGAAGTTTTTTTTTTCTTCTAGAACTGGGGCTTGAATTTAAGGTCTGGGTGCTGTCCCTTAGCTTTTTTGCTCAAGACTGGCACTCTACCAATTGAGTTCTTCCACTTCCGCCTCCAGTTTTTTGGTGGTTAACTGGAGATAAAAGAGTCTCATGGACTTTCTTGCCCTGGCTGGCTTTGACTTATGATTCTCAGATCTCAGTCTCCTGAGTAACTAGGATTATAGGCATGAGCCACTGATACCATTCACCTTCACAAAGTATGGCCTTATGGAAATCTTGGAGGGAAATCTGTGGGGAAATGCAGATGGTAAGGGAGCTTGGGAGAAAATGGTTCGCAGTTTGGGCACTGATCCCCTTACTCATGGAAAAAGGAGCCTCCTGTAGAGTCTGGTAACTGCTTTAAGAGAATCACAGTTCTGCCAACACTCTCCCTATTTTCCTAGCCTTTTTGGCACCATTTCTGGGAATCATTTCCTGGTAAAAGGTACTTAAGCTAAAAGTATTTACATGTGGTAATCTGGTTGACCAAGACAATCCATAAAATGGAGCATTTGGGAAGTGGCAGGTTGGTTTATTTGGGGTTTTTTGTTTGTTTGTTTTCATTTTTAATTCACCATTTCTAGTAACAAAACCATTTGTTAAAGCTTAAAACATTGACAATTAAAATGTATTTCTCACTAAGTTAAATATAAAAAATAAAACCAAGAATTCCTTCTTCTGTCTAAAATATCCAACTTAAAATACTCATAAAATCCCAGCAATCTGGCTAAAAGCCCTAAAATTGAAAACAAAAACAAAAACAAACTCTTTTCCCAAGTGACCTTTCCTGGTGCTTTTGTTGAAAATTGCAATGCTCACACCTTTCCTACTTATTCTACTCATCTTTTCTCTGAAACGATTACTATCATCTAACACAATATGTATGCATTTTACTTATGGATATTTGATTCCTTGCACCCTCCACCTGACATTAGAATGGAAGCCCATAGGATGGATAATCATCTATGTATTGTTTTCAATGGTCGAGCACAGTGGCTGCAAGGTTGCCTGGCATATAGTAAACAATTGAAGTGTAATGAGTGAGTGTGGGAGAGAGAGAAGGGATTTCTGACAGGTACCATAGGACAATGGGGAGGGCCAAGGACAAACTATAGCCTCACTCCACAGAGACTCAGCCTGGAAAAAAATCTTTCCTCATACAAAAAGAAACAGGAAAAAAATGGAAGCCTGTAAAAATAGTCTTTTTGTAGTTTCTCTTCACTCTTAGAGTCCTTGTTAACTTAGCTTTATTTCCTCAAATGGTTTTCTAATATCCTTCTGTTTTGTTTTCAGACTCCTTTCATATCTCGGATTACTTCATTACATTCCTTTTATTCAAATCAGAATTAAATTATGATTTTCTTCTGCCTTACAGCAATAGTTTTGATATGTAAAGAATGTTCAAAATCTATGAACGTTCACAACGTTCTCAATGGATTTATCCTTTCACATATTTTTGAAGTTTCTTATTTCTTTTAGCCTATCTATTAGCAAAAAGGGTTCTGGAACACTAGGAGAGGCCAAGATAGTTGCCCAGATTTGCTTTGCTTGTACAATCCCTCTTTAGTTGTTTATTTATTTCAAAAGATGACTGTGGGGGCTAAGTTGTTGTTTAATGTATAAATTGCAGTTTTGCAAAAACTAAAAGAGCTAAAAATAAATATAGTTAAACTGGATAGATAAAATAGCTTAAAATAGATTTAAAAAGTAGTTCTAGAGACTGAATATATACAACTGTACAATGGGAAAAAAAACAGTTAAGATTATACATTTTGGTCGGCATATACCTGTAATCTCAGGTACTCAGGAGGCAAAAGGAGAAGGAGCAAGAAGTGACGGGTAATTCCAAACAAGTTAGCAAGATCTTTCCTCAAAGACAAAATGGAAACCAAAGGGCTAGAAATGTAACTCACGTGATAGAGCAATAAAGCACTAGTCTAGACAACAGGAGTTTCTGTGTTTGATTCCAGGTGCTGCAAAAAAAAGTGTATATTTATATTTATATCCTATATATGTTCTAGACATATTTAAATTTATATTTAACTTATATAACAAATGGAAATTTGTCCTATGTACTTTATCACAGTTAAAAATTTTAGACTAATATTATATTACTCAAATTTAAGATTAATAGAAAATGTTGTAAAGTCTAATTAATATATAGAGATAGAGATAGATAGTCTATCTCTATCTATATCTATAATGAGACTAAGGTTTGAGTTTTTTGTTTTGTTTTTGTTTTTGTCTTTGTTTTTGGTCAGCTGAATCCAGGCTAGAACTCTGCCACTTTGAGTCACAGCTCCACTTTCAAGATAGTTACACACACACACACACACACACACACACACACACACACACACACACACTAGTGTATTATAGCAATTCATTCTGTTTTCCCTGGAACTTCCTCAACTGGTGCTATGGAGAAGAACCCCCCTCCCCCAACCTTCCAATGTGTTTCTTTTTCTTCTAGGAATGTTCAGATCTACCATTAACACACCTTTCTGTGGAAATTGCATTCATTTTTTTCTCCACCTTCCCAATCCTCATCATCTAATAAATTTGAATTCTGCTTCCAGCAATCCCAGCTTAGGAAGGGACTTGGTCATTCTACAAATGAGTATTTCATGTCATTTCTGAGATCTCAGCCCTGCTTTCTCTTCAGTAGTTCTCTTACTGGGATACCACACTTAGCTATCCAAAAAGGAAGGAGATTACAGGACCTTTGGGCAGTAATAGTATAAAGGAATTGATAACTTGCATTTGGTTTTTTGTTGGTGTTGTTTGGTGTGTGTGTGTGTGTGTGTGTGTGTGTGTGTGTGTGCTGGTACTAGGGTTTGAATCAGACACAGGGCACTGTCATGTAACATTTACAAGACTGGCATTTACCACTTGAGACACAGCTCTACTTTTTTTTTCTTTTGTTCTTTTCTTTTCTTTCTTTTTTTTGTTGTTAACCAGTGTCTCATAGATTTTTTTGCCTGGGCTGGTATTCAACTGTGATACTCAGATCTCATCTGCTGAGCAGTTAGCATTACATGCATGAGCCACCAGCACCTTACTGATAACCTCTATTTGAACTTGAGAAAGTGCTTTGTACTCCATGCATGTTAACTAAAAAGGAAGTATGATGTTTTTCAAGGCCTGGATTTTGCAGCAAACTGTTGTGTTTGAGTCTCTGTTTAACTACTTACAACCTATATATACTTTTTCAAAGTTACATATTGTGTCTTGGTGTCCCCATGTGTGGGATGAGCATATTTATAGCAATTATCACTTGCAGTTATGAAAAGAGTCAAATGACTTATTGTACATTCATCACTTAGAAGAATAACTGAGACACAGTCCATGTTTTAGAAATTATGTGATGAGAACTTTGGTCTAGAGCTCAGTGGTTTTCAAATTACTCTAAGCTATAGGACCTCAGTTCAAATGAAATGACACACAGATGTCCAAATAATAAAACAGAGGAAATTAGATATGTTTTCATCTGTAATCCTAAGCAATGGGGAAATACAGCACTATACCTTCCATCTTTCTAAACCTTCTCAGGTGACCCCGTTGGGCAACATCAAGAAACCACAAAACTATGGAAACAGTTTAAAATACTAATGAGCACTTCCAAAGCTCTCGTAGCTTGTGCATCTGTTGGGAATTGCGGCTAGTAATAGAAATACGACAACAGAGGCTTAAACACATAAAGATTTATCCACTCATCTAGATGTTCAGCTGTAAGCAGCTACAATGAGATGGCAGGCATCCAACATGATAGGAGGTCCTTTCTCTCTCCTCTGGAGATCCAGTCATCACACTCATGATCTAGACGGAAACTACAGTTCGGGGAAAAGTTGTTTTTAAGAGCTTTTTAATGATTTTATCCACCATGTTCTGTTAACGTTATAGTATCCCTCCCTAGATACTGAGGAGTCTAGAAATTATAGTCTTTACTTGGATGCATTTCTACCTGAAATGAAGTAAGGATTCTGTTACTATTAAAAGGGAAACTGGACTATGTTAGACAATTTCCTTCCGTGTAGTAATTTTAAAATGTCATTGTGTTTTGTATATAAATGGATGCTATGATTGCCTCTTAGATTAAGGAGCTGGAGAATGAACAGCACATTCATCAAAATCTAACATTCTTAATTGGATTTTAATCACCTTCAATATTTATATGGCTTCCACAAAAATACATAATTCCTCTGACAATAAAAATAATTCTTAGTACAAGTCTGCCAAATTAGCTTTAAAGTATTTGTGCTTGGCCAGAGTACTAAAAAGTTAAATAGACATTCATCTGTAAAGTGAAAATTGATTTATACATGGACACTATTAAAATTATAAATAAATAATGATAAAATTATTATAAATTGATATTTGAAAATAATTTTATTTATAATACATAAGTGATTGGGGCCCAACATCTTATATGATGCAGAGTTTAAGCCAAATAGTACTTAAAATCTTGTGAATCTCAATTATCTTAAGACAATAAAAAAAATTTAGAAATTGAAATCATCTCTCTAAAATCAACATGAAACATGTGATCTAACTTGGGAATCTAAACCCTTCATAAAATGCGAGAATTTTTTAAATTCAAATTTTTGTTTTTTCATTTTTTCTTGTTTCTTTACCTCTCACCTTTCATTCTTTTCTCTTCATTTCCTCTCAGAGACGAGGACTTTGTTAAATTCACTCTTTCCTTTTACCTCTCCACCTCCCTCTAATACTATTTTTCCCCACAATTCTCCCTAAACCTATTAATTTCTGGTCTGCTGAATCCCTCTTTGATGTTCTTAGCCATTAGTCCATAGTTGTTTTATATTGAATAGATTGTATCTGTTGAACTAGATTGTATCTACAGGCATTTTGACTATGCAACCACAGGACTCTGGTTGATGCTTGCCTTAAAATAGTGTTCTAGCATGAAATAGGTGTTACGTTTATCCCAAATGCGTAAACAAGCCAGAAAAACACAAGAAAAATGACAAGTCCAGGTATTTCAACTCCCACTCATGGTAATTAGGTGACAGAACAGTTAATGAATAATCCAGAGGACAGTTCCCAAAAAGCTCTACAAATACTACTGGTAAACATGGTGAATGAAAAGATTGAAAGCCTGCAAAGGACTCAGAGTGAGTGTGAAAGGGAGCAAGGTGAGGCAAACCAAAGATTAATACAGGAACTTCACAAGCATGATGAGGCTAACCAAAAATTAATACAGGAATCTCATGAGCATGAGGAAGCTAATCAAAGAGAAATACAGGAATTGCATAAGCAGGCTGAGAACAGTCACAGAGAATTACAGGAATTGAGTGAATGTGAGGAAGCTAATCAAAGAATAATACAGGAATTGCAAGAGCGGGATGAGAATAGACAAAGATCAATAGAGGCATTCATGGAATCCATAAACAGACAGATGAAAGAATTCAGGGAGACCAAAAAGGGAATGGTGAATGGAGCCCGTCAGAAGCAAATGAAGTCCAATGAAACCATAACCAATCAACTAAGGAATTTGAGAATAAACACTGAACACCAAATTAAGGAAGTAAAGAAGTCCATACAAGATCTAAAACAAAGCTCCAACAAAGAATTTTAAGCCATCAAAGCTGACCATTTAGAAGAAAAGGAAATTTTTTTAAAAGTTGAATGTCTTGACAGTAGGTTAGACCATGCAAAAGATTTAATCTCCAGGATGGAAAAAAGCCTAGATATTATATAGGACATACAACTATCCAAAACAATCCAAGAAATATGATAGATATATTCAACATTTATAAGACACCATCAGAAGGCCTAATCTAAGGATAATGGGTGTAGAGGAGCACCTAGAGACAGAAGTTAATGGTCTAGGAAATTTATTTAACAGGATCCTAGCAGAGAACTTCCCAAACATGCAAAAAGATAAGCCTATTCAGATACAAGAAGCTTTTAGAACACCAAATAGACCAGACCAGAACAGGACATCCCACTGTCACATTATAATCTGCACAGGATCAATTCAGACCAAGGAAAAGACCTTAAAGCTGTCAAGTAGAAAAGATCAATCACCTATAAAAGGAAACCAATTTGAATAATCTCAGATTTCTCAGCAGAGACAACTAAAGAAGAGCCTGGAATGACGTGTGTTGCACTCTAAAGACAAACAACTATCAACCAAGAATATTATACCCAGCTAAACTCTCCTTCATAACCAAAGGTCAAATAAAAACCTTCCATAGCAAAGAAAAAATGAAACAATATATCTCCACAAAACCATCCCTACAAAAGATACTTAAAGATGTCCTATATATAGAAAACCAACAAGACCACAATAAAGGCCAAGAAACCACACCCAAACTGAGAGTCCAAGAACCATAGGAAGAACCCAGTTGTCACAGCCCCCAAGAAGGTGGATAACATGGCAGGAACTACCAAACACCTCTCAGTCCCAACTCTCAATATTAATGGACTTAACTCTTCAATTAAGTGACATAGACTGCCTACTTGGATTAAAAAGCAAGATCCTTCTATCTGCTGCCTTCAAGAGTCACACCTTGCCCATAAAAACAAACATATTCTGAAAGTGAAAGGCTGGAATAAAATCTATCAAGCAAATGGCCTCCATAAACAGCTGGGAGTTGTAATCCTAATATCAGATAAAATAGACTTCAAATTAAAATTAGTAAGGAGAGATAAACATGTTTGCTACATACTAATTAAGGGATCCCTCCTTCAGGAGGATATTACAATTCTAAATATCTATTCACCAAACAACGGAGCACCCAAAGAAACACTACTTCCCCTCAAATCTCACTTAGATCCAAAGACATTAATTGTTGGGGACTTTAACACACCACTATTCCCACTGGATAGATCAACCTGGCAAAAACTCAACAGAGATACCAAAGATCTAAACAGCTGCATAGATCAACTAGATTTAACAGATATCTACTGAATATTTCACCCAGCAGCATCAGAATACACATTTTTCTCAGCAGCACACAGAACATTTTCACAAAATAGACCACATTTTAGGTCACAAAGCAAACATCCAAATTCCAAAATATTGAAGTTATGCCATGCATTCTCTCAGACCACAAGGGTTTAAAATTAGAACTCAACACCAAAAGCCATCAAAGAAAGTCCGGTAACACATGGAGGCTGAACAACACACTGTTGAATCACAAGTGGGTTATGGGTTATGTTCATGATATTCAACAAAATGAACACACCACACAAATTACCAGATCTGGGACACAGCAAAGGCAATACTCAGAGGCAAGTTCATAGCTCTGAATTCCTACATCAACAAATTGGCAAGAGCGGAAACCAACAATTTAATGAGACATCCGAACCTCCTTGAAAAAGAGCAGCAAACTAAACCCCAATCCAAGAGACAGAAAGAAATAATTAAAATTAAATGAATTAGAATAAAAAAATAGAAAGAATCAACAAAACAAAGAGTTGATTCTATGAAAAAATTAACAAAATTGACAGACCCTTAGTAAATCTTATTAGAAAAAGAAGAGAACACACCCAAACAAACAAACTCCGGATGAGAATGGAAAGAAACATCACCACAGAAACAACCAAGATTCAGAACATTATAAGGGGATACTTTTCAAACTTTTATGCTAATAAGTTTGTGAATTTGGAAGAAATGGACGATTTCCTAGCAAATATCGACATGCCGAAACTAAACCAGGATGAGTTAAACCAACTTAACAGACCCATATCAAGCATCGAAATAGAAACAGCAATAAGAACTCCCATCTAAGAAAAGCCCAGGACCAGATGGATTTACAGAGGAATTCTACAAGGACTTCAAAGCAGAACCCACATCAATACTCCTTCAGCTCTTCAATGAAATTGAAAGAGAAAATTCACTACCAAACCATCATAACCCTCATCCCCAAACCAGGCAGAGACTCATCAAAGAAAGAGAACTATGATTTCCCTTATTTGCAATAACTAGTATATGTCTAGGACATGTAGAAAAGGTCAAAAGCTATATACATATGACCAAATAAGATGAAGTTGAGCGAAATAAACCCCAAGAGAGAGACACAAGTGGTGTTTTCTTTCTTGCTATTGTTTCTAACATATTTATAAGGTACCATGTGATTTTTTTGTTGCTTTGTATGTCCCTCTCCCTCTGTATAACCCCTGTTTTCACTGTATTTGGTGCTGGTATAATTTGGGGAGGGGAAGGGAAAAAACAAAAGGTTTCAAAAGGAATACAGGTTGACCCATTGTAACAATGAGATGTACAAGACACTGTTGAACATTTTAGGTGGGAGGGGAAGAAGGGGGTGAAGAAGTGTAGTTGTATAAGTGGGAGGGGAGGGATGGTAGGGGAAAACCAAAGGAAGAGGCAGCAATGTTCAATGAGAAATGTATTCATTGCCTTGCTCATATAACTGTAACCCCTCTGTACAGTATTTTCACAATACATTTTTTTTAAAAAAAAGAGAACTATAGACCCATTTCTTTAATGAACATCGATGCAAAACTTCTCAACAAAATTTTGGCCAATGGACTTCAACAATTCTTCCAAGAAAATCATACACCATGATCAAACAAGATTCATTTCAGGGATACAAAGCTGTTTCAATATATGCAAATCAATTAAGATAGTTCATCACATCAACAAGAGCAAGGATAAGAACCACATGGTTATCTCAATAGATGAAGAAAAAAGCATTTTACAAGATCCAACACACCTTTATAATGAAGGCTATGTAAAAAGTAGGAATCCATGGAACATTCCTCAATACAATAAAGGCTGTATATGATAAACCTACAGCCAGTATAATACTTAATGGTGAAAAACTAAAGTCATTTCCTCTAAACTCAGGAACAAGACAAGGATGTCCACTCTCTCCACTTCTCTTGAATTTAGTATTAGAATGCCTAGCTATAGCAATAAGACAAGATGCAAACATAAAGTGGATCCAAATAGGGAAAGATGAAGTAAAACTTTCCCTTTTTGCAGATGACATGATCTTGTATTTAATGAATCCAAGGACTCCACTCTCAAATTACTAGAGCTGATTTGAAAATTTGGCAAAGTAGCAGGGTATAAAATTAACCCTCAAAAATCAATGGCTTTTCTGTATGCCAACAATGAGAAGAGCACAGTTGACATCAGGAAAGCAACTCCCTTTGTAATAGCCCCTCAAAAAATAACATACCTAAGAATTAATTTAACTAAAGACGTGAAGGACCTCTATGATGCAAACTTTAAAAACCTGAAAAAGGAAATCAAAGCAGAACTTAGGAAGTAGAAAAACCTACCATGCTCCTGGATCAGAAGGATCAACATCATGAAAATGGCAATACTTCCCAAGGCTATCTACAAATGCATTGCGATACCTATGAATATTCCAACCTCATTCAATGAAATAGAAGAAGCAATCCAAAAATTCATATGGAACAATAAAAGACCCCGAATAGCCAAAATGATCCTTAACAGAAAGAATAGTGTGGAAGGAATATCAATACCAAATTTCAAACTCTACTACAAAGCCATAGTAATCAAAATAGCTTGGTATTGGCACAAGAACAGACCCGAGGACCAATGGAATAGAATTGAAAACCCAGAAAAGAACCCACAGACATATAGCCACCTAATCTTTGATAAGGGAGCTAAAAAAATAGAATGGAAGAAAGACAGCCTCTTCAGTAAATGGTGCTGGCAAAATTGGTTAAATACTTGTAGAAACTAAAGTTAGATCCTTTTATATCACCCTGCACCAGAATCAACTCCAAATGGATCAGAGACCTCAAAGTCAAAGCAGACTCCCTGAAAACATTTTAGGAAGGAATATGAAAAACCCTAGGTCTCCTAGGCACAAGCTGAAATTTTCTTAATAGAGACCCAGCAACACAACAAATCAAAGAAAGGTTGGACAAATGGGATGGCATGAAGTTGCAGAGCTTCTGCATGGCGAAAGACATAGCTAGCAAGATCAATAGTAAGCCCACAAATTGGGAGAAGATCTTCACTAGCCATACAACGGACAAGAGTTTCATATCTAAAATATACCTGCAACTTAAAAAACTAAATCCCCCAAAAACAAATCTTCAAAGAAACAACTGCCCAATAAACAAGTGGGCTAAAGACTTAAAGAGAAACTTCTCTGAAGAGCAAATAAGAATGGCCAATAGACATAAGAAGAAATGTTCAACTTCTCTAGCCATAAAAGAAATGCAATACAAGACAACACTGAGATTCCACCTCACCCCAGTTAGAATGGCTATAATCAAGAAATCTACTAACAACAGATGCTGGAGGGGATGTGGACAGAGGAAACCCTACTGCATTGTTTTGTAAACTTTTTCAACCACTTCAGAAATTAGTATGGAGGTTCCTGAAAAGACTCCACATAGAGCTCCCCTTTGACCCAGCAATCCCAAATGATCACAAACAAGACCATACTAAAGCTACCAGAACAACTATGTTTATTGCAGCATTATTTACCATAGCTAAGATATAGAACCAACCCAGGTGCCTTTCAGTAGATGAATGGATCAAGAAAATGTGGTATATATATATATTGGAATTCTATGCTCCATCAGAAAGAATGACATTGCCCCATTTGTTAGGAAATGGAAAGACTTGGAAAAAATTATATTAAGTGAAGTAAGCCAGGCCCAAAGAAACATAGGTCCCATGGTCTCCCTTATTTGCAATAACTAGTATATGTCTGGGACAAGTAGAAATGGTCAAAAGCTATGTACATATGACCATATAAGATGATGTTAAGCAAAATGAACCGCAAGATAGGAACATAAGTGGTTTTTTTCTTGCTATTGTTCCTAATGTATTTATAATGTACCATGTGATTTTTTGTTGCTTTGTATGTTCCTCTCTTATGGTATGACCCCTGTTTTCACTGTATTTGATGACGGTGCCCTGCATCTTGTATATGCACTTCTACACTTCTCTAGCTTGGAGAGGGGAAGGGAAAAAACAAAATGCTTAAACAGGGATACAGGTTTACCCATGTATAAAACACTGTTGAACAACGAGTTTTACAATTTAGGCAGAGGAGGGGGGAGTGTAATTGTAGAAGTGGGAGGGTAGGGGAAAAACAAAAGAGGAGGCAACAATGCTTGATAAGAAATATACTCATTATCTTGCTCATGTGACTGTAACCCCTCTGTACAGTATTTTCACAATAGAAAACATAAAAAAAAAAGGAGCAGATCACCAAAAGTTATTCTCAGGATCTCTGTATTCTTTGCACACACCATGACCTACCTTAAAACAATGTCTGTCTACCAGTAGCCCTTCATATTCTGTAAGTCTTCTTTCCTTTTTTGATGTTTAAAGATTACTTGACTTCTTTAGACTAAAGAAATCTCCATTGCTATGAAGAGTAGAACTTCAGAGAGATTTCATGAGATAGTCACCATTCCTTCAAGTGCTTAGATGCAAAGAATCTTGTGAAGTAAATGTATCCTTAAGGCACTTATGAAAATCAATCTTTGGAATATGTAGTAAGGCCAAATTGAAAAAAAATGCTGCTGCCAGGTGCCAGTGGCTTGCACATTTTATAATCTTTGTTACTCAGGATCTTTGTTACTGAGATCCCTGGATCATGATTCCAAGACAGTCCAAGGAGGAAAGTCTGTGAGACTCTTCTATTTGACCACCAAAAAGTTGGAAGTGGAACTATGACTCAAGTGGTAGAGTGCTAGCTAAGAACAAAAGCTCAGTTATTAGGAACAGTATGTAGGCCATGAGTTCAAGCCCCAGAACCAGGATACACACACACACACACACACACACACACACACACACACACACACACACACACACACACTGCTGAATTTTACTAATAAATTCAGGTTCCAATTTAAACTTCTAAAACAAAACTATAAGAAAATTATAAGTTGAATGTAATAATGAACCCAGTTTTCCTCACCAACTCTTCTTGCAATTTTTGTCTGTTGTGCTTTCTGTTTCTCATTCTGCATCTCCACAAAGTATGAACATAGCTGTAGGTACCAGACAGAGATGTTAGCTTACATACCAAATCCCAGTCTTCTTGCCCACAAACCTGCAGAGAGAAAGCATATCACACTGAATGTGTCCTTTAATTTCTTCATGGCTCTCATACTTTCAAATCCATTATTGAATCTCTAAACACATTTCGATTGTTATTGATTGGTTTTTGTTAGACAAACTACAAATGAGGATATACTTTTTTGCTGTGTAAAGGGGAATACAGTGGGACAGAAATAAACTGAGTATCATCAAGAAAATTCTTATTATCAATTACTACCATACACTGGACAAATATAAAGCCTGAATGCTGCTCAGCTACCAACACTTAAAGACCAGATACTAGCACTTTTCTTTTAATTATGAGATGTCACACTTAGTAGAGCTATTCTCTTTGGAATCCCTGATGAGGATGAAAACTTTACAGAAAAGATCATCCTTCCACTACATGTCCATTTCAGAACTGTGAAGAGCACTGATCTCATCTTAGTTTGGAATTCAACTGGCACTCTACTTACTGTGTTACAAGAGGAAAAATATTTATGCAGTCTGTTACTACTGTATCAAAAGGTGGTAACAATAACCAGTGTCCAGAGTTGTTCTACTTACAGTTTGCAAGTACTTTGCAAAAGTACCCACAAGATCCCTTTTATGATCTTCATTAAAAGGAACACTATCTGTTTGATGAAAAGGAAGCATGTGTTCATCAACCTTAATTACTACAGTGAAATGCCTGATGCAATTAACTTCATAAGGAGGAAGGGGTTATTCACTTCACAATTATAGAAGTTCAAAGTCTAAGATTGAGAGACAACAGGGTTTTACGTCTAGTGGGGGTGACAGAAGGCAACAGATCATGGCAGGAGAACATGTAGAAGGTAACAGTAACATCTAAAAACGAGGATGAAGGCCCCACATCCCACCGGAAATCACACTCTAGAAACCTAAGGATCTTTGAAAGGCCCTAACCCTTAAAGGCCTAGAGCACTTCCCAGCACTGCAGTCCTGGGAACCAAGACTATAACATAATAGACTCTTAGGAGACTCTCAAATTCCCCCTCCCCCAATAGCAGAGGGGAAGTAGTGAAGCAGATTCTTCACACATAGCAAGCTAATTCAACTGTTATCTTTTTAATGTAGGAAATCTGTGACATTATGTTATTGGGATTGAATAATGGATTTCCTCTGCTTGTGTCATTGAATCACTTTTTTCTAGGGATGTCTCCTGGTGCTAACCCTGCTATAATCCTAGGTGTTTCACTGGGAAAAGTGCAGTTTTAAATGGATACAAGCGTTTAAATAGATGCTTGCCACATTTTACCAAAGGTTTCAACTTGAAGAGAAATTGTTACTTGAAGAGAAAACTGTTGCTGTAGCAGATACATTTTCTGATTCCAGTGGAATAATAATATGATCTTTTATATTTAGAAATGACTACCACACAAAGAATTTAGAATGCTATAAAGATAGCAAGTCATCAAGTGCTCACAATTTCCTTAGGGTATCCAAATATCTCTTTCCTCCTAAAGAGGAAAAAGAATGCAAATCTCATAAATGACTGAAGAAAGAGAGTCAGTATTACAGATAATAAACAGAAACCTGAATTTTAATTTTCTTCATATATGTGTATATTTTTTTAAAAATCTTCTTTTCTGTTATAATCACTATGAACTAGAGAAATTCATTTTAAAAAACAGAAAAGTGTGAGGAAAGAGAACAAACAAACCAAGAAGCAAAAACAAAAACAAAATCCCCATCACTAATAGTAATACTCAGGAAGGGTTATATTAAAAGCATAACTACAACAAGGAAGCTAGAGTTTTGAGTAAATAAGATGCTCCACAAGTTCACACACACACACACACACACACACACACACACATGATGTGTGTTTGGGAGGAGTGATTTATCTTTGTTTTACAAGTAGATTTCATGGACAAAAATTCCTCTTCTAAGCCAGGTTTTAGGGCTCCAATTTGTAATCCTAGCTACTTGGGAGGCAGAGACTGGGGATTCTAACCAGGTAAAAAGTTCTCAATACTCCATTTCAACCAGTGGCTGGGTATAGAACCTGTAATCTCAGCTACTGGGAAGCACAATGGGAGATGGCTGATGCACAGTGGCTATCTCCAGTAACATGAAGAGGTGCAAACAGGGAGATCATAGCCAAGGCAAAAAGTGAGAACTATCTCAAAAAGGTATGAAAGTTGAACCATTGGATTGACCAATGGCAATTTAATGAAAGGACACGTCATAGCCCAGTTTAAGAAGAAAAAAAAATGGTGAAAAATCCAAAGGCTAGAATGAGTCTTTCTTCCTCCTAGAAAAATTAGCAAGACACCTGCTTGTCAGGAGCAACCTTATTTTTAACTATTATGGTTTGTGATATAGGAATAAAGCCATGGTATAGGAAGGGAGATGTATAGAGGGCTTCCTTATGTTTCATTCTTCTGGTTTCCCGCCAACAGCTCTCTTAGGCTGAGCCCAATGGAAAATCAGAGAGAAATGAGGCCCATTGTTTCAGTCCATAAAAGGCAACATCCAAGTGCACAGAACAGAGTAATTGCAAAGTATAATGTGGATCCCTTGAGTCAAATGAGAGTATTTATCACAACCTCTGCCCATTTGAAACATCCTGTGTTGCTTCAATGTTTTGTTGAAAATCGAGAGAGCATTTAGGCAAAAGTGATATCCACTTGGTCCATAATTTCTTCTGTGTATTGTTCACAAACAACCCATATAATGAGAAAAGTTGAATTGTCAGTGTACAAATATAGAACTACAAGTACATAAAAAAAATGAGGGCTTGAATGCTCCAAAGACAAAAAGGGTGATTAAAAAGAATGAGGATTTTAAATTTTGTTTGTATAACATTCAAAACAATAATACAAAATGCCATTCTAGACAAGTGAATGAAAGACGTTGGTAGGAAACAGGCAAAGAGAGAAGAACCTTAAAAAGTGTGACAGCCTTGGGTCTGGGGAAAAAGGAACACTCCATATTGGTTAGAAACCAAACAATAACCAAAAATTGTGAAGATATTTTGTATCCAGTTTAACCACATTTAGTGTTTGTGAAGTAATGAAACATTGGAATCAGTCTTTATGAAGTATTATCAGAACAATGAGCAGTGAAGTCAAGAAAGTACTGGAAGTGAAATCAAGACATTAAAGGAATTGGGACACTGAACACAAAGATATTTATAATTATGCAGTTCATATGCTTGAAAATGAAATGTTCAAAATCTCAAACATACCTGAACGTAAGCTTCAGTTAGTTTAAAGTCTGGAAAGTAGATGCCATAGAAAGACCAATTCAGGTTAATAAATCAATGGTATAAACAGACATTAGGAAACACAACATAACAAGGCTCCTAATTAATTCAGCCTAAAATACAAATAAGTGTATTCTATAATGGCCTGTCTCATACTTTAGTTCCATTGATTTCTGCTAGGGGCTACTCTCCCAGAAGCAAGAGACAGGCTTGAATAAGGGATTATGGACTAGTAAGTGAAATGAACATAGACAAAACTTACTTCTCTTTAAAAAGTCTTGTTGAAAGAAGATATGATGCCAGGAGCATAGAAAATGGCCAGGGTTGAGGATCCTAAACACATAAATCCAACTCCATCCATCCAACAGCTATTTTCTTCATATTCCCTGAAGGAGATTTATTTTGAAAAGAAAACAAATAAAATTAAAAAGCTTATTGAAAGTTTTGGCAAACCAACTCCAGGGAAGAAGCTAGAAGAATCTTCTTTTGTCCAGCTGGGTAAGTCTAATCAGACTCTTTTCTGATTTTCTGAGGGACACAGAGTAGGTAGCTCAAGACTTAATCCTAACACAAGTGCATGCTAGTCAGAAAGCAAAGAGAAGCAAAACAATCACATGGGAAAGAACTGTATTGACATGGTCTTGGGGCATAAACTCCTTTTCTCCTTATCTTAACATTTTCAGTTCCTTCTATTATAACTGAACAGATATCCCTGTTATTTGCTCAAAGTGAACCAGTTACGTACCATTGAATCCAATGGCTTAGAACATCACTTGCTCAGTTTCTCTTGTTATTCTGCAGTTCCATGAGATTTGGTGGCAAGATCTTCTCATCTGCTCCATGTTAGCTGGGACTAAAGTCATCTGAGGCTCACTGGGGGGAATCTGAACTCCCAAGTTGGCTCCTTCACGTGGCTGCCAGTTGATACTAGTTGGTGGCTGGGAGCTCAACACCCGTAAGCATCTGTATGCTTTCCATAAGATGGGATTCTTATGATGTGATGTGTCAGCTGGTTGCCTGAAGAACACATCCAAATATCAAACATATAAAGAGGAGGAAGGAGGTGAAGCTGCCAGTGAGGTCTGAACCAGCAACATGTTGCTTCTACCTCATTCCATTGGTGAATAGGTCATAGGGCTGGCTCAGACGCAAAGGAAAAGAATATAGGATAAAACAGAATTCTCTCCTCTCTTTAAGCTCGTCTAAGTCCTTGAGCATAGAATATTCTTATTAGTACCTCCAAAAATAATGTACAGGGTGATGAACAGGGAGTGTACAAGATATTTTTTTTCCTCCAGAGACCAACCTCTTTTCTCTAGGGACCTTGAGTATATCAATCAATAATAACTGGCCAATATTGCCAACGAGTGAAGGGCAAAGAGACAGTTGTTTAGTTACTGGCTGACTAAATCATACATCAGAAAGTGTAAGTGGAGAATTTTTTTAAGGGATCAAAGGAATGGAGGCTCAAAATAAGATGAAGTCAAGGAAGTAATCCTGAGCTACCTGGGCCTGGTCTGACTTTCCTGAATTGAGGAAGTCAATTCATATATAAGTTCAAATTCTGTTGGGATTAAATGAAGGGGATGAATGCAGCATTTAGCCTTTCTTTTGAGAACATGGATTGGAATATAGAATATGAATATATGCTTACTTCAGTGTTTTATTATTTAAATTGCTTCAGTATTTTCTCACTCCTTTCATCCCATGACATTATTTTTGTTTAACTATGATAATGATAACCAAGAGATTCCCTAAGTATATTCCTTATCATGTCTATCTAAGCAAAGGGAATATAGGCAGCATTCTATAAGATAATAGAAAAAAGACAAAGAGTTCTAGGAAAGTGGGACAAGTAGGTTTTTAAAAATATTTTTTATTGTAAAGATACTGTACAGAGGGGTTACAGTTACATGAGTAAGGTAATGAGTACATTTCCTATCGAGCATTGTTAGGTTTTTTAAAAAAAAATTATTTTCTATTTGTATCTATTTTTATTTCTAAATTACTTTCCCTCTCAAATTTAATCCAACTCAACAACACAAAAATAACTCCTACTGTTTCAAACTTTATCAAATTCTCTATGTGTTGGAGCCTATCAATTTTAAATTTGGTTCTTTAAAATGTATTTCTCTTGTATTTGTCAGATTTTTTTGGGGGGGGAGGAATCTCAGGTTTTATAATGGAGGTCAGCAAGAAGATAATTGTAACAATGAGATGTACAAGAAACTATGTTGAAAACGAACTTTACAACTTTGGGGGGGGGGGTAGTTGTGGAGATGGGGAGGGAAGAGATGGGGGAAAAACAAAGGAGGAGGCAACAATGCTCCATAGGAAATGTACTCATTACCTCGCTCATGTAACTGTAACCCCTCTGTACAGAATTTTTATAATAAAAAATGTACCAAAAACAAGATAAACTTCCATGACAGAGAATTGCTTTCCTAGGCAATTTTTATTTCACCAAGAAAGGTCATCTTTATCCTCTGACAATTTACAGCTAGTAGCTGTTCTTTGTAACAAGTTTCCTTCAGTTACCTAACACAAAATTAGTTTATTAGCTTGGAAAGCGGGAAAGACCATGAAGCAAATAATACTTAATGGCTGAAACTGGAATAGTCAGGCAAAGTTTCATAGAGCAGCCAAAACCATAATGTCCAGCTCCCACGGACATCAGCATGAGCAATAAAACAAAATCTCCTGGAGTTATTTTGTGAAATTTTAGCCTGCAGTATCTTTGGAAGTATTTCAGAGTAAAATTGTATTTCCAATTCCACAGCTAATAGCCATTCTTACCAACTCCTTCCCTTTTTCCCAAACATGCAATAGCATCTAACTCAGATCATTTACAGTGATCACTTTCATTTATATCAACTGAGCACAGGGAAGGGCCATCAGGAAGTACTTCTCATTCACCGGGTTTGAATGGTCCCAGAACAGCTCTTTCCCCTGCCCAATCTACAAAGCAATTGTGTAGTCTTCATCAAGTATTCTGAGCCTGCTGAAAGAATGTTCAGACAAGATGATTGCTAAACACTACAGGCATAAGTTGTTTCTTAAGTCCTAACAGATGAACCTCACTCTTTCTTATGGACAAAGGCAGGAGAAAGAAATAATAGAGTGTGCTTTCTCTCTCTCTCCTCTCTCTCTCTCTTTCTGTCTCTCTTTATCTCTCTATGACACTCTCTCTCTTTTTTTTTTTTTTGTCGGTCATGGGGCTTGAACTCTGGGCCTGGGCGCTGTCCCTCAGTTCTTCAGCTCAAGGCGAGCGCTCTACCACTTGAGCTACAGCGCCACTTCCGGTTTTCTGATGGTTTATTGGAGATAGGAGTCTCACAATCTCTCCTGCCTGGGCTGGCTTTGAACCGTGATTCTCAGATCTCAGCCTCCTGAGTAGCTAGGATTACAGGCGTGAGCCACCAGCGCCCGGCTCTCTCTCTTCTTTAATGGTTTTAACCTCCCCCCTCAAATGACCCACACCACAGCTACCATGAAAAACAAAATATACGCTATGTGCTTACTTATTTAATTTCCCATTACTTCTCTGTGTCTTATCCAATGAGCATGTATAGGTGATTGTAAGGATTCATTGGTACCAAGTTCTTAGAAGAATATCTGACACAAAGAAAATATTCAATCTATGTTGTCTGTGTTTACTAATCTTAACACAGGATTGAAATTGATATGCATCACAGTATGGACCTCCTCTGAGCTGTTCATTTCACACACACACACACACACACACACACACACAAATGTCAAAAACACACATTAGACTTTTGATGTCTACAATGGTTTGTATATGGCTTGAGTTTCCCCCAAGGGTCCATTATGATAAAAGAGTAAAGAGTAAAATATGAAACCTTTAGTAGGTAGGCCTGGTGGACGGGCTCTTAATTCATTGGAGCACAAGATAGTTCCGTGCAACTCCTATGAGATGGTTGTTAGAACAAGAGCAAGTCAGGTCCTACCCATCTCTCTACTCCTAGTTTGAGATGTAAGCATTTTCTTCTTTTTGCATATATTTCTGCCACAGCCATACATGCCAGAGGCGACACAGTCAGGAGTCAGCGCACACAACAGCCTTGCTAGGCTCCAAATTGTAAGCCAAAGGTGGCCCTTCTTCTTCCTAAGTAGATTGTTCCAGGTATTTTGTTATGGTGGTAAGAAATTGATCATGGAACAATACGAACCATATTTGAGCGTTCAGCTTAGCAAGGAAAATATTAATGCTTTGTTTTATGGTTAGAAATCAGTGATAAATTATTCCATTGACCCATGTCTGATCCAGATGCTACAGAGTAGAAATAGAAATCTGTATTGGCATGTAGAGAAATCACCTGGAAGAATAATTGTGTTCAAATAAATCAGTTTCATGAATGAGTTAGATGAGAACTTCCAGCAACTTGCATAAGAAGATGATGTTCAAAATGTGTATGAGGCTCCCACATCCTGAGATCAATAGGGAGGAGTGATGCATGTGTATACTAGAAAAAGAATTCAGCAGTAAGTGGTTTGTTGATTCCTCTTGAAGAGAAACCAAATGGCAGTCACTCAAGCCTTAGAACCAAAAGTCAAAGAAAACTACAAATCAGAAGAGACATGAAAACCTTACCAAGGTGGCGCCTGAAGTCAGAGAAGCCCCTTTGATAATCAGTTTATGATGTGGCTACCAGGGGAGACCCAGAACTTCCAAACATCTGCACATTGGTACCCTGGTACATATTGACATGTTAGAACCTTATAGTCAAGATGGACTTTTATATAATCTTTCCTTTCTATCATTTCAGTTTCTCCTTAATTACCAGTTAGCCATTTAGAGTTAGCCTTTCAAAGGAAGTACAATTATACATTGTTTTCTAGCTGTTTTCTAGTTGAACACTCTTCCTGACAGAATTATTGAGGAAGCATTATGCAAATCTATTGTTTATTAAAGCTATAAAACCATCTGGTCCTAGGTTGTTTTTTTTTTGTAGCTGACTTCTGGAAATCAGCATGGGTTTAACTTCCTCTGTCCTTCCTATTCTAACTGCCAAGCCACTGTTGACAAAACACAGGTGTTTTTAAGTTTCTTTCTTTTGACTGGACTTGCTATCCTGATCTTTGCTTTAATTCCGTTCTGTTTTTTTGGTAAGATCTTCATTATCTGCAGCATTTACATATCCCAGTTCTTTTCCATACTTTCTCTAGATTTCTTTTAAAATCCTCAGAGTATTTCCTAACATAGCCCAACATCTCCAAAATACAAAGCACACTTGAAGGAAGTTGCAAAAAATGACCTTGGTTATAAACCAAGAAGGCATGGTTGGAACATTCAGATGGCAATATGTAGATTTTGAAAAATCCATCTGCCATCTTCCTCATATAGCCACACACTTTGAATTATAGACACCAGGAAGTCTATTTCATTACCTTTGCATAAGTTGAATAAGTAGATTTAATTTGCAAAATCATTATATAAAACTTCCTCTTTTAATTCTTCTTCACTATGAGGATATTGGACGTTTTAAACATGTCATAGTTCTTTTTTTTTTAAACATGTCATAGTTCTACAACATATCATAATTCGTCTAAGTCTCTGTGGTTGCATGGGGACTAGAACTCTTATTTTTGCCCATAGAATGTCTCCTACGTGAGCTCTGCAGGCTAAAGCATTTTAGAGCATAGAATCTGAATAAAGCTTCTTTTAATCACTAAACCCTGGAGCAGTTGAGTTGACTGTCTAATCTCTTACCACGTTTATAAACATAAACAAGAGGCTACGGTTACCTTATTCCAGCAATATAGACAAGAGGCACAGGCTACAATATTTGTTTTCTATGACATATAAAACGTCACCAATGCCTACAGGCTTTTAAGAGCATTGTGAACAATGATAAATGTACTGCAATGTCCAAGTGCTGTTAGAACAGGTTGGACCTTCTGTGTGCTCAGAGTTGCAAGTAAAAGTTATCCAGAGAAGAAATGTTGATGGTTCCTTGTGATAATTAGGGACAGATCATTTCTAACATAACATAAGCAACTGTCTTTTGGTTATTACTTTTTCCTGGTTCTCTAGTTGAACTTGGTTATTTGACAGCCCTACTGCTAACTATTTCATTAAATTGTACAGCCTAAGCTCATACCAAGCTCCTTCTGAGCACTACCAAAGTCGGGGGAGAGAGTACATGAGCGCAATACAACGAAGATAAGAATTTGGTTACTATGAGAATCCTAGGAGTTGCCATTAGCTAAATAAAGAACTCGTTCGGAGAGAATGTGGCTCCTTGCTCAAAGACTTGCAGCTATTGCTGGCACCCACATCCTGCCTGTGGCTAGGTCAACCCACATGCCACATCTCACTGTTTTCCTGAATGATAAAACATCATCTGCTAGAGAAGAAGATCTCTCTGCAGTAAGCCAATTTTTAATTTTTATCAGGAAACATTCACTAACCTTTAGGGTCATGGGAATTTGTAAATAACATAAATACCTGTGAAAAAATGTCTGTGACCCTAGATACTTTATTGAATACAAAAATATGTTTTAACATAAAGCAAAATTGGGAAAATACATAAAATAACTGATACACTGAGAGTAGTCTGTTTTCTGGCAAGTACATATGTATGCATGTATAGGTATATATTTATATAAATTATTTAATATTTACTCATCTACTATCAAAACTGAAGTCATATTATACATCCTTGACAGGATCATAATAAATTAGTTTACTCTTTTATTCACTTGATATTAGTTTGTAGATATTTTTCCACATTAAATATTTTTGAAAGCATCTTATCTGTTTAGTATTCCATAACATCACTGGTTCTCAAACATATAATTGCATCAAAGTATCCTTGAAGCTTTGTGAATGGTAGACCTCACTCTCTAGTTTCTACAACTAGAATTAAGAATGAAGCTGGCCACCAGTGGCTCATGCCTGTAATCCTAGCTATTCAGGAGACTAAGAACTGAAGATTATTACTTCAGGCTAGCCAGGGCAAGAAAGTTTGTGAGACTCTTATCACCAATTAGCCACCAAAAAGACAGATGTAGAGCTGTGGCTCAAGTGGTAGAGTACAAAATAGAAATTTGTGCTGTATGTGAATATTCTTTTCCAACTAAGTCTTTTTTGTTACTTATTTTATTTTTGAGTACTAGTTTAAGTGTCATATATATATGCACATGCATACATATATTTAATTTTAGTACTTGTTAGTAGTTATACAAAGGGGTTTTAAATCAACCTGTTTCATTTATGAGTACATTGCATCTTGATCAATGTCTTAATAATATTTTACATTTTCTTAATTTAAATCCAAATAACATTTTGTTTCTATTTATGTTTCTTTGATTATCAGTGAAATGAAATATTTCAAGATACTTTTAATATCTCTTGGAAAAAAAGAAAACAAAAACCATAGTGCTTTTCTTCCGGTCATATTTCTAGGAACTACTTATCTTTTCAGGATAAAAACCTTTAGTCTGTCATGTTTTCCATAGATAGTTTCTCACTTTATCATTTGTCCATTTTTAATGTTTTCTTTAACAGTGGCTTTGAATTTTCACATGGCTCTTTTTTTCCCCACTGCTAGGAATCACACTCAGGGATTTGTTTATATTGAGCAAAAGCTTTCTACCACTGAGCTATCTCAGTCTAAGTCATTTCTCTTTTGTGATTTATAATCTAAAAATAGAATTCCTAAAATAAACTAGTTTCCCCATTTTTATGACTTCTATGCTTGATATTAAGATTGCAAATTTCTTCCTTTTTGCCTCACTTTTGGCTTTCTCTCTTTCCCTCCTTTTGTGTCCTTTATTTTTCTTTCTCTTATTCATCCATTCATGTTTTCTATAATGTCAAATTGGGCCCCCATATTAAAATACCCCAAATATGTATTAAATATGTTACTTTTCCAATTAAAACATGCATGAACACATGTCCATGTTATACCGAGAGCTGAAAAAGCAGAGTTTGATTGGTATTTTGGAAATGTGAGGTGATGTAAGATATTGTATTTAGGAAAACACAACAGGAAACACATGCATGACAGGTAATGAGAAAACCAGAAATTAAGCCTCGATTAAATGATGTTACCTCTAATTTCAACGTGTCTTGGCTCCAACCTGGGTTTCTAAACAAGATTTTCTGGTTTTGATAATCACCTTAAAGATAAAGTTCTCACAGAGACAAAAAAGATACTGAGAGTTAAACTTGTTTCCTAATGGAAATGGAAACTTTTGTTTAAAAATCTGTTTACTGCATCTTTGCACAAGTACATATTTTGTTTGTTTGCCCTGCCTTTTTTCAGTTGTCATTTACTCTACCAAACCCTAGGATTTCCTCAGTCTATTATATGAAATACTTCTTACTTAACCACCTAGAATTTAACAATGTATGAAGAACAATGAATACTAGAATGCATCGATACGACAATAGAGCAACCTAAAATATACCAGTGTATGAAGCAAAACAAAAGGGAAAAATAACCTTTTAGCATTTGTTCTGATTTTAGTCTACTGATGTCAAATTCCCTATCCCATAAGTACTCACCAACAATTCTTTCATATTACTCTAGTTCTGCCACTAAAAGCATCTTAATTTTATTTCTAACAGAAAAATGAAACCATGAAATCCCACCTTTTAAGACAATCACTCAGCACATTTTTCAGTTAGCTTGTTCCATAAATGTTAACTACCTTTAAAACATTGAGGTTTGGTTATTACAATGGTAAATTGAGAAGAAATGCCCTACTCCCAGAGCTGTAAACCAAAGTAATAACTAATTTCCATCCTCTGGTGAATGAATGGCAAACTAATAAAATACTTTGACACCCATTTTGCTAAGGACTCACATCTTAATAATTATGAAATGGAGATCATTGTTATTAATAAAAACAGGTGTATAATTCAATGTCAATTATATTTTAAATGCATGTAGCAGTTGTATGTGAGAGAGTTCATCCTTGTTGCTGCTGTCTTATGGACAATACTACAAACATTATAGAGGTTTGTGAGGATTCAGTTGGAGACTAATTAAAATTATACCTAGAAACTTTCTTATTCCCCACTTCTTCCTTCCTGCCTGCCTTCCTGCCTTCCTTCCTGCCTTCCTGCCTCCCAGCCTGCCTGCCTGCCTTTCTCCCTTTCTCCTTCACTCCCTCCTTCCCTTTTTTCCCTCCTCCCCTCTCCTCCCTCCCTCCCTTCTTTTCTTCCTCCCCCCCTCTTCCTCCATCCCTTGTTCCCTCCCTCTCTCTTTCTTTTTTCCTTTATCTTTCTGTTCCAGTACTAGGGCTTGAACTCAGAGCCTGGGCACTCCCTTAGCTTTATTCAATCAAGGTTGGCACTAAACACTTGAGCCACAAATGCGGGGGTGGGGGGGGGGGGCTGGGAGGGGCTGTTATTGGAGATTAGCATTTTACAGACTGCTCTGCCTGGACTCTCTTCAAACTGTGATCTTCAGGTCTCAGTGTCCTAACACAAGAGTGAGCTAGTGATACTGGGCTCTTTTGCATTTCTTTGTCTTCTTACTGAACACTGATAACAATAGCATTATATCTGACATTTTCCCCCACTCCCAGAGCCTGTTTCTCATCTACATCTAAGATGATAAATATACTGTTCATGAGCTGCCACTTCCTAATTCTGAATCCACCCTAATAAGCTACATTTCTCTCTGTATTTGTGATATATTCCACAACTGCTCCAAAGGCAAAGAAGTCACTAAATGGTTAAACTAATCAAATAGTTAAAGGTCATTCCTGAGCCTGACTGTGGGAAAAGATCTTAGATCACTTCCTTTCAACTCTAAGCAGAAAGAGAAGTAACATTGTGTACAGAAGAGTCGATTTTGAGGGTGTTCTTACTGAGTGTAATCAGTTTGTCCTAGGTTTTGCTGACAGGAAGATAAGGACCTGGGAACCCTGGTTGTTCTGAACTAAATGAATCTCAAGTGCGGGGTTCTTCCTGTTATATTTTCATGGAAAATTAAGACATAAAAAAAATCATAGGTTTCTCCCCCCACTTCCTCCTATGTATATATTAAGTAATGATAATCATTGTAGCTACTTAAGAACATATTTTATCATACCCACATTGTAAACTGTTTCTCCAAATAAGATATACACATCTAAAATTAGAATTCATTACAATGTAAAGGTACATAGTATAATATTTGCTCTCTCCCTGTTATAAAATAAGATAAAGTTATGCAACATATTACTAAAATACATGTTTCCAGATTTCTTTTCTGCCACAAGAAATGAGATTGCAAGAGATAGAACATGAGCACATGACAGCTGCTCATTTGGAGTTCCAAGAATTCCTGGTGCAAGCCTTTCTCATGGGGACAGGACACTGAAGGTATCCATTCCATGGAGATTTGCAAGATTTGAGCTCCTAACCTTTATTTGGATTTGTACACAGTGGCCAGCAATATATTAGATTTTGTGTTACAGTTAAGAGGGGTGCATCCAGCTATACAAGAGGTTAAAGATATTTGGGGGCAATTTTTAATCTAAATAACTGATGTTCTCTAATTTCCTTTTTTTTCCTTTCTTACTCACCTGCCAACTGTCACAATCCAATCGCAGTTGCCTAATATTTGGTAGTGGAATTCTATGCCCACCATCAGAACCCATCACAGCCATCACTAATAGATCACAGAGCTCTTCCACATTGCTCCTCACAGGCCCTTCCACTTCCCCATTTCACTAGTTTCTCTTGTCTTGTCTTACTTCACTTTCAATGCAAGGAATCTTCCGAGTTTCAATATTTCTAATTTTTCATATAATTTGAAGCTGGGCCTATTCCCCTGAATGAATGTATTTATTCTCTGACATTTCTCACCTTCATAATTTAAAGAAATTACATTCACAGAAATTACATTACATTTTTTCTCCTAGACATACTGTTAGTCACAGGGGAAAAAAAATTCTACTTCCTATATCATGCAATTGTATCTGGAAAAAGTTTAGATAGCAGACAAAAAAAAGTAACTGAGATCAAAAGCAGGCTGAAATTTTCAGAAGAAATGGGAGAATATAACCAAAGAAAGTTGAAAAGCCTGTGACCTTGAGCAGGGAGCAAATGGAGTTAGAAAAAGCTAAGGAAAATAAAGATGATAGCACAAGAAGAAAGGCCATTTTAACACATATTTGCCCAAGTCTTGTCTTTAGATAACTTTTCTAGAGAAACAAGTGATTCTAGGGCGAAAAAGTTGAAAGAGGTTAAAGCAAGACCAAAATATGTCTGAACATATATTGAAAAATATACTCTCTAGATCAAATTCAGAGGCTCACATCTGTAATCATAGCTACTTGGGAAGAACAGATAGGAAAAGAGTCAGAGGACACCCTGGGCAAGAATCATGAGGCTCAGTGGAAAAAATAACCAAAGCAAAATGGAGTGGAGGCGTGGTTCAATGGTAGAGTACCTGCCTAACAAGCAGGAGGCCTAAGCTCAAAAACCAAAAACGCAAACAAACCAAAACCAAAAAAAAAAAAAAACCAACAACCAAACAAAAACTCTACTTGCTTAACCCAATAACATACTCCCAAGCAGAGTGCCTGTGACTCACACCTGTAACCCTAGCTAATCAGGAGGCTGAGATCTGAGGATCTCAGTTCAAAGCCAGCCTGAGTTTCCTAAATCCATGAGACACTTATCTCCAGTTAACCACCAGAAAACTGGAAGTGGTAAAGTACTAGTCTTGAGCTGAAGAGCTCAGGGACAGCACCTAAGCCCAGAGTTCAAGCCCTACAAATGACAACAACAACAAAAAATTCTTCTCAAATTTTTTTCTTGGTTTCTTTCAGGAATTTTCACATTCCCAAGATAGATGCACATCTACACTCTGATTATCTGTCCCTGATCATATAACTTTTCTAGAAGAAAAAATATTTTTAAAGGAAGCTCTACTTTCTTTGGCTACTGTTTACAAGGCTAGCTACTAACTGATAATAAGATGCTTTGGAGATCTTAATAAAATACTGTTACTTAAATTCTTGGCACAAACTATCTCATCCAGAGGGGAGAAAAATCAATGCAAATGTCTGGGCCTCAATAAGGAGAGTACTTTGTGGCTAGAGACTGTGATAGGTTGTGGCTGGGCAGGTTCATTGTGCTTCAAAAGAATATTTATATAATGTGGGATGTAACTTTTGAGAGGGCCATTTATTTGTTTTACTGCTACATGAGGCATACAACTTAAATATCGCTGGCTATTTGAACCACTGGGTGCGACAACAGTTCTGCTTGAGTAGAAAAGATTTATGTCCATTGTTACTTTTCTCAGCTTCCACTAACGGTACTAAGAAAATTCTGGGGAACAGAGTGCACCAAGCATAAAGATCTCTAAAACATTAAATCCTGAAAATCATTTTTAAGAATCATTTTTAAAGCTTTGGAAAATTTGAAGAAAAAAAAAAGACTCAGTGAGTTTATATTTTCTCAGGTGGTTTTCAGTTTCATTTTGCTGCCCTGAGATTTTTTAACTGTATAGTGTTTTGAAAGTGCCTGAAAACTCACGTAAATCAAAATTTTACTGTCAAGAACTCACACATGATATACATAGGTGCTTAGATGGATCAGCTGTGTATTTATTAATGTATTTTAAATTAGTTTTTCAGTTTTAGACCATGTGTGCTTTTCTGAATAGGAAAAAAAATGAGATCAATGATTTAAGACCAAATTCTCAAGATTTATTCAGTAATAATAAAAAAAAACACAATTTATGTTCTCAGAAATAAAGACAA
This sequence comes from Dipodomys spectabilis, assembly GCF_019054845.1. Classification (NCBI taxonomy): domain Eukaryota; kingdom Metazoa; phylum Chordata; class Mammalia; order Rodentia; family Heteromyidae; genus Dipodomys; species Dipodomys spectabilis. The sequence goes on from NW_024870974.1 coordinate 6,574,928, forward strand.
GTTACTCCAATAGCAAATAAATAATCCCATAGATACAATAGACGATTAGCACAAATTTCTGAGCCAGTCACTGGTGACTCATTCGATATCTGAGGATTAACATACAAAATCAGAACTGGTAAAAATATCCTTGAGACTCTTATCTGCAATTAACCAGCAAAATGTCCAGCTAGAGATGTGGTTCAAGAAATAGAGCCCCAGCCATGAATGACCTGAGAGTAAAAAGCCCTGATTTCAAGTCTTGGTACACACACACACACACACACACACACACACACACACACACACACACGCGCACACACACACACACACACACACACACACACACACACACACACACCAGTATATTCAGGGGGAAAAACTTTTATACAAAACTATAATACATGATCTGTGAGGTAGTTTGGTAGAAATTATTTTTACCAATTCATTCCCAAAGTACACTAAAAGAAAGAAAGAAAAGAAAAAAAAAACTCAGAGAAGTACTGCTCAGATGAACTCCGCATATTCTTTAGCAGCTCAGCACTCAACACATTGATTGCTGAGGAACTTTTACATGAGTGACCCCAGGGAAGCCACGCAGATGTGAACTAACATCAGACTCACTACTTTCCTTACATCTCTTCCAGACATTATCACCTTGACATGAAAGAGATCATTTTATATTAATTATTTATCTTCTGAGACTCCATCATAAAGGAAGGCGATTTCTGTTTCTGGGTAGAAAAGTATAGGACAGAAGTATTTGTTGCTTTTGAAAAATGTTTCTCTTTCTCAGTTACCTTTATCTTTTCCCTGCTATCTGACTTTTCATTATGTGGATGGGTCCATGACTTCTTCTGCCTCAACATTTCTTCTCCTTTCATTCAGAGAAATGAACATGGCAGATGCAATAGTAATGGCTACAAGTAAGGGAAGACGGAGATGGCTAACAAAGAAGTAACACTTATTGAGTTATTATGTGTCAGGCCCGGCTGTGGGTTCCTTGGAAATAGTTACTCATTTAGTGTTCACAAGAATTCTGGAAAAGAGATTCTATTTTTAGGCATGCTTTAGATTTGAGAACATCTATGAACAGAGAAAAAAAATCCATGGAAAGAGATATTAAGTAAATTGGCTAAAGTCACATAGCAATTTCCAAATTGCACATTTCCCAAGCTGAATTCATAGACATGGAGGCCTTACCCTCTCTTTGGGGAATATTCTTTAACTGTATCTACTTATACTGTATGAAGGTTTTTCATTTAGTCCTTCCATTAATTTCTGAAAGGAACTGTGATATAGTATACCATGAATTCTCAAGCTATACAATCCAGCCTGGCATTTGCTTTATACATTCTCTTTTTTATTTATTGACCTTTCATGTTAGAACACCTTTCTTAAAATCCTGGAGTCAGGATAAGGCCTTTCTTTGTGTCCGTCATCAAGATTTCTAATAAAGCCAAGTCCACTTGATCTCCTTCAGTGTTCAGCCAAACTTGTCAAGGTCACCTCAATTTAGCCTGTTTTCCTGGCACTCCCTTATATAGTTTCTTCCTAGATTTTATTAGCATCCTATTAGTCCAGTGCAGTTCACAGAGCAATAGGCAGCCAGCAGGACCCAGAAGATTCTCAGTTCCACTTCTAAATTCCCTGCAGACATCAAGTATGAGAAACCTACTGTGGGACTGTAGACTGGGGTGGAGGTGGGGATTCACAATTTTAAAATTGATAACAAGTCCCAGATAATACTGAGTCTGCTAAGGTGAAGATACTGTTAGAACAACAGACCTACTCCCTAAATTCTGTCCTTAGTGTATGTACATTCCTTAGTGTATGTACATTCAATTGATATGTGACTGAGCTAGAGAGAGTATCACCCGAGAATAAACTGAAAAACAAAATATAGTGAGGTAGAAGAGTGGGGATAGATGTCTGAGATCCTTGTCCTGAACTTAGTGTCCTGACTATTGTTTTTTTTCCCAACATAACAGTTTCATGGGGCAATTTCACCTTTATATTAAAGAGAAATGTTCACAATCGCAAGTGAAATGAGACAAAATATATTTCTAACTTTCTGCTATAGAAGCATCAATCAAGAAGTAATTTGCTAAAGACAAAAATTCAAGTAGAAAATATATGGGGCTACTGAAGTGTCATCATATAAAAAAGAATTGGAGGTTGAAAAGAGATAACAACTAAACCAGGGGCCCATGGCTTGTGCCTGTAATCCTAGCTTCTCAGGAGGCTGAGATCTGAGGGTCACGGTTCAAAGTCAGACCAGGTAGGAAGTCCTTGAGACTTTTATCTCCAATTAGCCACCAGAAAACCAGAAGTGGCATTGTGGCTCAAGTGGTACAGCACTCGCCTTAATCTGAAGAGCTGAGGGACAGCTCCCAGGTCCAGAGTTCAAGCCCCATGACAAATAAATAAAGAAATAATGAATTATTGGTGAAGGTTTTTACTGGGGGAAAGGTTGGGGAACCTTTCATTTTAAATTGTTTTAGAAAATTGATATTTTGTAATTTCTAAATTGTATACAAATGAAACTACTTGCTATTCAAAAACATTAATAAGATATAAATAATTTACCTTGATGTCAGAGAACTATAAGATTGGAAAAATTCAAGGTGTGCAAATGTGGAATATTTCCCAGAATGTTGAAGACAGCTGGTGATTTTCCAATATGATAATCATTTATAACTAGGACTCCAGAGGGAGCACTCAGAACTAACAATTATTAACAATCTCTTATAAAATATTCAAGCATTGAAAACATAAGGTGATTTTATATATGTGTTCATTTATATTTTAAATCAAAAGTTCACATGGCTTCAAGAGGACTAGTATATGTTTGGAAGACTGAAAATAATGGGACCCAATAGTTACAAACATTTTCGATTTTAAGGTAATTTTCAGCATCAACCACTTTTAACATACATTGAGTCACTAAATGATGAGAACCATGATTTTACAATGGTGCTGAACAGGAAGGATAGGGTAATAATAAATAAACTCATCTTTGACTTGTTCTTTTACAAGATTATAAATATTTTGGCTGAAGCAACCCATAGCCAAATTTCCAAGTCTATAAATGGTGTGAACTTTTTGTTGCAGTGAAGTTGTGAGCTAACAAGGATAAACCATAGAAATATCTTTTAGTATGAGAGGGCATAAAAAAGGAAAATGAGTTCCTATATAACAATACCTAAGAAAAAGTTGCTTATAGAAGGATAATATGAACTTTACTTTGAAATGGAAAAAAAAATGTTAGAGCCAGCAACTATATAGATAAAGAACCAGGCAATCATTATAAATCCTTTCCTAAGGACATTGGTCCTCTGAGCTAACCTTGTTGAGAAAAAATTATTGAGGACCTTAAGGCATTTTATTTTTGTGAGTTACAACTATCATTGTTTACTATTTAACAAATTAAAGCGTTTTAAAATACATAAGTCAAAACATGGCAGGGTAAAATAAGGAACTACTGATTTCCACTGTAGTAAGACATTTCAGTACATTTGTCATTGGAAAAATAGAACATGAAAATGTTAAATAAATTTGATTTAATGAATATATATGTATGTCAAGCACAAATAAAACATTAGCAAAAAATGACCAAAATAGTAGGTCTTAAAGATAGCTTTACAATCTAAATATGGATTAACATTGACTAATCTAGATAATCCAAACAATCCATTCATAGAGTAAGTCGCTACATTAATATTTTCATGGGGACAATTATTATAACTATCATAGAAGATCAAGATTAAATATTTGATAAAAATTCAATATTCTGTACATGAAAATGTAAAAAAATAAACTGTTTACAAACTAGGAATAAAAGACAATGTTTATAACATAATAGATAGTATCTACCAAATTTTACGGCATACGTAATATTTAAAGATGTAAGCTTAGAATTTTTTTCTAATCAGAAACAAGAAAAGAACATCTGTTCAGTGATTCTATTTACATTTGTTTTCCAGAGGGTCTAGCTATGTAGGGTAGAAACAAAATTTAAAAGCAATGTACATAGATTAAAAAGGAGGAACTGTAATTTTTCTCATTCTCAGACATTCTGAATTACATACAGTTTTACAAAATGTGATGAAATATTATTGGAATAATAGGAAGTTAGGAAATGTGCTCATTAGATCATCAAGACACAGACTGAATTTCAAGTTGTCAATAGTATTAACTCATTTGTATAGGACTAATCCTCTTGCTTGCAACAATTACAACAGGTATAAATTCAGGAAAATATATTTTAAAAATCATCTCTTAGTGAGAGATGAATAAGAAGAAAATTTGGAGCAATCTCAAAAAATTTGACACAAGGAAGTATACGTGGGAAAATTATCATCTCTGTGACTTTTTGACCAAGAAAACTCTTCACTGCTCTGAAAGTACCTAAATCAGGTACTGTACTTTCAGAGCTAAATCAGGAAGTGATATTCTCACTCATCTCTATCCTTGAAGGACCTGTCTTTCCATGAATTCAGACTACTTGGCTAACATGTAAGATATACAATGAGTTTCAGAAACGTTATGGTACAGTAGTTCATTAAACTTATTGTTGGTGTTAGAGTAACTAGTTTTAGATTTCTTCAACTCTACAATGGAATCAGAACTTTATACTCTTTTTTTTTTCTGGTTCTGGGGCTTGAACTCAGGGCTTGGGTGTTGTCCCTGAGCCTCTTTGTGCTCAAGGCTAGCACTCTACCACTTGAGCCACAGTGCCACTTTTGTCTTTTCCTAAGTAGTTTATTGTAGATTTTTCTTTCACCGACTTTTCTGCACAGTCTGGCTTTCAACCATGATCCTCAAGATCTCAGTCTCCTGAGTAGCTAGGATTATAGGTATGAGTCACAGGTACCCAGCTACTCCACTTTTTTAACAAAGCAGTGACCAGGTGGCAAAAGGGTGACCCACAGCCCAGCTGCCACATAGGGACCGGTGTCAGATGTTGGCAAAGAGATTACTCACAAATACTTTCTCTTTCAAAGTTGTTTCTAAGTGTGGTTCATTGATTTTCATTGTTATATTCGGTTGTACAAATTTATCAGTTTTTGCACATTCTATGTTTATGGGGCTTATGAGTTGTTTTATTGCCAAAAGGAAGATAAGGTAATCAGGAATATGTACAGAGAAGTCTTAGAGTACACATGGTACTCTGAAATAGAAACTTAGGTATGAAATTGCTGGTCTTCAAAATGTATTCTTTCAACTTGAGTAGCTAATGCAAAATAGTGCTCCTAAATCTTCATGTCAGTCCTTTGTCAGCTATATAAGTGTGTCTTTGTCCTGTCCATTAAAGGCTTTATGAGACGTTGTAATATCAAACCATTCTGGTAAGTGTAAAAGAATCTCATAATTACAATTTGAATTGCTGTTATGATTAATATGACAGAGAACCTTTCCATATATTCATTGATCACTAGCTATCCTAATTTTTTGAGTGTCAATTCACATTTCAACTAATTTCTATTGATTAGGCTATAATTTCTTAACATTTATAGTATGTATTTTCTGCTCTCTGTCACTCCCTTAGTGGTATCTATTGATGGATAGTATTGTCATGATCAATATTTTTGTGCTATGCAAACAATGTTTTCTACACTCACAGCCCTCAATGAGTTTTACTATAATCGTCTGGAAGTATATTGCTGTTACTATCTCATTTAATATCTACATGGAGTTGAACTTTACATTTTGATGTAAGATCAAACATCTCTGGTGTGTGCAAATGATCTGTTACTATTTTTTTTTTTAAAGATCCTGGTCTCATCTCTTCAATGTCACCAAACAAAGAAATCAAGTGTGCAGGTATGTGAAGTGTCTTTTAGGGGCTCTTTTATCAGTTCACCTTGATGATTTGGCTCTTCCTAAACTAAATCTTCACTGTCTTTCAATTAGTTTAGCTTCCTAAGTCTCACTTTTCAATAATATGAATTCCTCCTTTCTCTTGGCTATAAGAATATCTCTAAGAATGTCTATACCTTTGTGTTTATATTTTTTTACTCTACTTGTCCTTTTAAAATACATTAAAAATTCTGTTCCTATTAAGTTGCATTTTAAAATATTGCCTTTGGTTTATTTTAGCTTATTTAAATTATATTCACCTTACTTTTCAGTAAGTTTGTCATGCTGTTTACCTAAGGTTGATGTGGCATTCATAGTATTTATTCTGTACTATGTCTTTTGGGTTTTGTAAATGCATAAATATGGAATTTTTAATCTCTTTTCCAGATTTTTCTGCAATTATCTGTTCAAATATTGATTCTTCTCCAGTTTTCCCTACTTCTAGGCCATTAATCACATACCTATTGAAGCATTTCCATACACTTACTGAATGCCATTATGGTTGCTTATAAATGTTGACAATTAGACGTAAAGCTATTATAAAATGTAGCTATAACATGTTAACTCCTCTGGGTGAACACAATTGCAAGATGGTATGGTAAGTAAATGTTTAGTGTTATAAGAGACTGCTGAACTGTTTTCCAAAGTGGCTGTACTAGTTTACATTCCCAGCATGAAAAGCAAACCACTTCATTGGGAGTTTCCATCTGGTTTCTCCTCTACTCTGCTGTAATTACACTCATCATCTTGGAATCTGGAGAGATGCTTTATGATTGGCAGCTGCTCTGAAATCAACACTATTTCAGTTGGCTCATTTAAAGTCTAACCCAGACCTTAATCTCCTAGGTGCCTACATTTTTATTAGGTCTTCGTTGGTTTCCAGTTTCTTTAGTTTTGTCTTGCTGTTTTGTTTTCTTACAGTTTTACTATACTAATAAAAAAGGGACAAAATTTTCAGAGTAACTGGGAAACCTATCTTCCAAGGAGAGACATTAAAAAACCAGAAGAAACTCACTATCCCTTGAAGGGAGGCACTGCCTCCCAAATGCCCTTTTGTTAAAGTCTTCAGACTTTTTATGTTGGATGATGTAGAGGAATTCTTCTGTTACAACAGGAGGGGGTGGGAAGGGGGATTGCAGGACCCAAACCCTTTCTTCCCTTCTCTTCTACCCTCTTCTGAATGAACAATTCCCTCTACTTATGCCATACTTGGTCCAAAGCAAAAAGGAACAAGCAGGCATGGGATAAAACCTTTAAAACTGTGAGCCAAAATAAAACTTTATTCTATATATATTGAGTATCTTGGGTGTTCTGCTACAATAGCAGAAAGCTGACTAACAAGCCTTGGTTGGCTGTAACTAAAATTTGACCTAATTAAGTAAAATATACCAGTAAATGATAAAGCTAAATGGAGTCACGTAAGCCTCAAGGATTATGATGTGTCTGGATCCCAGAAATACTGTGGACTCAGGAAATAGAATCTCAGTCATTTCTCTTCTGTCTCTGTTTTTTTCTGCATGAATCATATTTCTTTATTTCTATAGAATCCTTTTCTCTGTTTTCTTAATCCATATGGTAGAACAATATGACTACTAAAAGCACTTTAGTATAAGTCTCACCTGGCTTCCAAAGAAAAAGGGAATCCATTTAATTTTCCAAAGAAAGGGAGCTGATAGGGGAACAGAACATTATGTCCTAGGCCTTGATGCACAGAACTGTAGACTTGAGACAATGTCATGTAGAATCATGTGGAATGAGTCATATTTCAAATGAGCCTTCTGAACAGATAAAACGTTCTGCATACACCGAAAGTGTTCTAAGGTTGGGCAAAGGACCTAGCCAAGACTACCAAAGACAGGTCTTACTTCTGAATTGAGGCAATAATTTCCCTCTCTTAGCAATGCTTTTTCTTCATTCTAACTAGAAAGGGATTAATTGGTCTATTTTGTGATTTGAGAATTTCAAGAAGTAAAATGGATATTCTCTGATGACTGGAAATGGGAGAGTGAGACCATCTGCATGTGAAATCACAAAGAAAAGAAATCATTTGAAATAATATGAAGTGTGTCCCTTCACTGCAGTGATCTGGTTATTTTCTTTGTACCATCCCTTTACCCAAGTGCTTTTCAACACAGAATAGCAGATATTTTAACCTTTCTAAACCTTTCTTGTTTTCACAGCTACCTATATGCTTTCCTTCCTCATTACATTACCCTGAGACAGACCTGGCCAATGATGTATTTCCTTAGCTCCTTGGTCCTGATGGGCAGAGCTTAAGATGTTTTGTTAGGATCAGGTCAGGAAAAAGAAACAAGAGGTTTTTTTTTTTCTTCTTCATTGTAATTTTTTTCTTTTGTCTTGTTTGTTCATTTTTCTGTCTTTATTAAAGTGGGAGGGCACAAAAATGGAGGGATAAAGGGTGAACAAATACAGCAGTGGGACTCACTAGACACTGTTGAAAATGAACTATACAACTTGTGGGGGAAGGGGAGGAGAAAACTGGGAGAAAGCTAGGGCAGGGGGTGACATGCCCCAAAAGAAGTGTACTCATTACCTGACTTATGTAATTGTAACCTCTCCGTGTATCACCTTTATATAATAACAATTAAAAATAAAAATAATAAGTCTGCAGGGTCTATAGGATTAAGTCAAGTTGCTATATCCGCAGGTCTTTGCTTAATATTTTACCTTTGGGTGGCCTTCTTTCTCTTCTCTGTCAATTTTTCTCCCACCGTCCTGGTTTTCTTTTCCTTGGGAGACTCTTCAATGAATCATTTTGATGTGAATCTTTCTCTGAGGGTCTACATTCTTGACCTCAGTCTCAGATATTGACCATCTACTATAATTTCCTGAGAAACAATTATATTTAAGAGAATAGAAATTCCTAGCCCAAGCCATAAATGAACAAAGCAAAGCTAAAATTTTAGCCTAAAGAATGAAGTTAACAACTTTATCTAATATTGAATATGTGATATACATTGTGTACATATATATATAAAGAGTTTCTGCCTTAAATGTTGGAGACTAATAAGTCTAATGGGTGTAGGGCAAGCCAGCAGTGGGAAACCAGGTGGACACTGCAGTTAGTTTCTGAGGTAGAATTCTCTTCCTGGAAACCTCAGTCTTTTTTCATGAGATTTTCAAATGATTACATGAGGCCAACCCACAGTGTTTAGGGTAATCTGTTTAAACCAATTGATTGTAGAAATTAACTACATCTACAAACTACCTTCATAGAAACACATGATTAGTGGTTAACTAAATAACTGGGTAGTATGGTCTAGCTAAGCTGATACAGAAGACTAACTCTATGATGTAGGACTAACAAAGTTCCAAAAAGTTAGATTACTCTGTTAAAATTAGTTAAATTTGTAAAAGTAGTACCAAAATATGACATTTACAGAAACTGCTTGGCATTCCATCAGCCTAATAATAAGTTTGCATATTATTAAATTGGTCATATTAATTTCTATAAAACGCCACGACTCACAAAAGCAAACCCTAGTCATACATTCTGTGTATATACATAGGCATCTATCTATCTATCTATCTACTGTCTTTCTACAAACACACACATACATATATATATTATATATGTACATTACTTACAACTCTCAAAATTAGTAAAGAACTTTCTTGTTGGTAAGACACATTAAGGGAACATTTTTTTCCCCCATCCAACACTAACTAACCACTGTCACTAATCTTCCAACACTGCTTACCTAAAGAAGAAGACACACCGGAATGTTGAGACAGAGGAACAGACCCAGCCTTGAACTGAGGGAGCTGGGAAGGTTACAAATAGCAGTGACAACAGGAATCTGGTATAGGACCAGAAATTTCCCAAGAAAGAAGTAGCCAGATCAAACCCTGTCCAAGTAGAATGCGTCTGATTTACACCTGTAGAGGCCATGATAAAGGAACAGAATGAGAAACTCAATCTGAGGAGCATACCAGGAATCATGGTTATTCCAGAGCTATTTGGCATGTGTCACAGAGATATGACGCATCCCTAGTCACTGGGTATCAAACAGTAGCCCGGAGCATCCCCAAGGTTAGATGGGTTATTTAGAAATTCTGGTTGGCAATGTAAATATTTGGACACCTGGGAGGACCACATACCTTTGCCCATCTTGAAATTAGGTGTGGTCAGATGATGAGTTCAGGTCAATAAAATGCAAGTGCCACTTTCAGCAGAGGCGGGCATACCTCTTTAACCTCTCTTCTCCTGTTGGTTGACTGAAGTACCTGTTGGTATTTGTGTTGGCTGCAGCCTCTGGAATGCTGAATCAGCAGGTGGAAGATGGCTGCTCTTGGCTGGCGCCCAGGCCAGCAGAGGACTTCAAGCTTATTGTTAAGTTGCTGAGATATTAAATTTTTATTGAAGAATAGCCCAAAACATGATGTGACACAGAAGCCAGCACAGGGAATATTTAATTGATGGTTGAAAAACTTACCTAAACTTCTTATCAGACCATCTCTTTTTCTTTTTTTCTCAAGCTGGTTTGTTCTTCTTATTTGTGGTACTTGATCTGCAAAAGAGACAACTAGCATAGGCAAGGATGTGAGGAGAATGCAGCCATTTTCTGAATGAAGACACAGATTTCCATAAGCCCCAGATTCAGAAGAGGTCAACCCTTGAAGCCATATAGAGGGTAGGGAATATCTAGCTGAGCTGCTTTTTGCATCTTCTACTTGGTTCAGTGAGAGGCCATACTAAATCAGATTAAGGGACTTAGTAAGGAACACAGTATTCAGACTAACTATAGCAAACAGCCCTTGTAAGGATATTGAAGAATTGTGTATCTAGAAACAAGTTAGCAAGGACTAAAGGGATTTTTCTTTCTCTGTTTGATTGCTACATTGCCTTGTGATGTAGAATGGGGACATTTGTTTACATATCTTACACATGAATTGTGCCACAGACTCCAATACCTTTTTTCAATCCAGACTGTTGATATAGGGATCTGATTAGTCTAGCTTACTTTTGCAAATTAGGTCAAGAAATTTAAGTGTCATTGGCCCGGAGATATCCTTTATTTAGATGTTCACTTATTCTAGTCCAACCTCCAATAGCAGTAAATGTTGGGCCTCCAAGCTGAGGATTGCTCACCAGGTAATTTACCTTATATAGGGGTGCTGGGAGGAGAGGCATCCTGAAGTGTATCCACAACTGAAAATATTACATTGGGCTGGATCTCACAAAGAGAAAGGAAAGCTAGTTTGAGGGACTGCTTAAAAATAAACACACCATCATTTGTGCTCACTTCCTCCCAAAAATTGCTGATATTTGGCCTGCGTTATCACCAGGGAATAGCTTAGATGTTGCAAACAATAGAATCTTTTGTGTATTTAGAGAAAAAGGAAATATGAGTAATAGTGAGCCTTGCATGGATCTATACAAGTACTTTTTCTTACAGTGAGAGACACACCTCATGTTCCACACTGAACTCCTGAATTCCCGTTCCATTTTTTATGCTGACAGCTTGAGCTACTTGTCATTCCTCAATGAATTAAACTGATTTTTAAAAAATAACTTGAAGAAACCTAAACTTGAAATTTTATTTTTTCCTAAAATACTTTTAAGTACTTGTTTCCACTATTGAGGAAAAAATAGAGTAAGTAACTCAGCCTGTAATAGAATTTTCATTCTTTCAACTAATACTTGAATTTTTAAATACCTTGGGTGCTAGGCATTCTGGTGGCACTTAAGAGATTCAGTTAGAAAATAAAGTTGACAAAATCGCTGCTCTCAAGATTCCTATGCACCTAGTCATCTGAAGACAGATAAATAAACATATCTAGTCCAAGCACATTGTGAACCTTCCCACATGATGCCAACTCATCTAAAATAATTATAAAGAATTCAAAGTTGAGCTACTAAGAATAAGTTTCGATCCACTCCACAATTTGTGGAGAATGTTCAAGGCTCCATTTCTCAAAAACAGTAACTTGCATCTTCCATTTGCTCAGACCCAAAACTTTGGAGTTTTCCTTGTCTCCTTTGTTTAATTTGCCCATACCTATCAGTCAATTCTGTTAGGTCAACTTTTAAAATATACTTAGGATGCTTGTTAAAACTACTTTCTAAATTACCTAAGCCAAACCACTTTTTATCTAGCTTGGATTATGACAAAAGTCTCTCCAGTGGTTTTGGAAGAATCTCTTAACTGGTCTTCAACTTCTTTCTTCCCATCAGTTTTATACTCAGGTTTTAAAAATGACTGTTTTCTTTCAACTTCATTTTCTCATTAAAAAAAACAAACAAACCCTGGGGCTGGGAAGGTGGCTCAATGGTAGAACGCTTGCCTTGCATGCCTGAGGCCCTGGGTTCAATTCCTCAGCACCACATAAGCAAGAAGAAAAAAGCCGGAAGTGGCGCTGTGGCTCAAGTGGTAGAGCACTACCCTTGAGCTGAAGAGCTGAGGGACAGCGCCCAGGCCCAGAGTTCAGGCCCCATGACCGGACCCCAAAACAACAACAACAACAACAACAAAACCCTGATTCTTCCATTTACAATAAATTTGTATCTTTTCTATGATCAACAAAGTCATAGATAACCTTTTCTTACGTGAGTTCCCTGCTTTTATTTTGTTCCACTAATTCATGATGCTCTGGGTTCCTTGGTTGTTGTTGTGTTTTTGTTTTTTAGTCTCGAAGCTTTTGCTCATTGGTTGGTGCTCTACCAACTGAGCCATGGCTCCAATCCCTACCTTGGCATTTTTGACAGCTAGTCAAAAAAAGTACCAGCCAGACTTTCTTCTTTCAGGGCTTTTGTATCTGCAGCACCGTATCCCATATCCCCAGAACTGTCCTCTTCCCTTGAACATCACATCCCCTCACCACAGTGAATTATATCCCTGCTTACCACCTGAAATGTGGTATATGTGAATGCAATCATTTTTAATTTTCTTTCCTATCACCTGTCTCTCCTCATCGTAAAGTAAGTTTTAATGAGTGTAGAGATTGTGTTTTCCCTCTATATTCCAAGTATCTGATACAAGTAAGTCAATAAACACCTACTGAATAAGTGCTTAAATAAATGCTAGCAAAATAATATTAGCAAAATAAAAATTAGCACAAACCAATATTACCAAAAATAAACAACTAATTAGAAGTAAATAGAAAGTTGGCTGCTCTGAGTGGAAGTTTTGTCTTAATAGTATATTTATTTGCAAATTTATAAATTTTTAGTGAACAATGAACAAAATCTTCTAAAAAGATCCAGCTTTTTGTGATAACACATTTCTAAATAATATGTTAATATTTATATGCAAAAATGCTTTTTTTTTGGTCAGTTGTGGGGCTTGAACTCTTGGCCTGGGTGCTGTGCCTGAGCTCTTCAGCTCAAGGCTAGTGCTCTACCACTTGAGCCACAGCACCTCTTCTGGTTTTCTGGTGGTTAATTGGAGATAAGAATCTCACATACTTTCCTGCTCAAGCTGGCTTTGAACAACAATCCTCAGATCTCAGCCTCCGTAGTAGCTAGGATTACAGGTGTCAGCCATGGGTGCCCTGCTTGCAAATATGCTTTTCAAATTTCTGACAAACTTTCTCCTAAATCGATTTACCATTTTTCTTATAATTTGGTGGCAACAATTCATTTGATTAGTAAGATTTTTTCTGTTATTGTCAAAGTGTTCTCAAATCACTTTAAATGTTTGAAGTGTAGGTCAAATATTCTGAAATTTTGAGTTTAGAAAAGCAATATAATGCAGTTTTATAACATGTGTACTTCTTGGAATTTCTTAATGTGAAAATCATAACTTGGTACCATCTATTTTCATGAAAATGAGGGATAGAATTAAGCTGAAATTAGGAAAATGAGAAAATAGTATTTCTCTCTAGTGTGTGTGTGTGTGTGTGTGTGTGTGTGTGTGTGTGTGTGTGTTAATTATTTTGTAACATGAGGTGGTCATATTGAAATCTTCCTGACAAGGCTATTGTATTTCATCTCTCCCCTCAAACAATTAATTCCAACACCCTCTCTTCCCCATGTATAGTAGATTGAACTCAGGACCAGGAATATACTAAGCAAGTCATCTACTACTGTGCTAAATGCTCAGCCTCTGATATATTTTTAAAATTTACTCAAATTAGTTTAGTATATACACAGTATTTGGACACAAAACAAAAATAAAAATGCAAATTAAATGAAGTTGTTTACTAAATGATGATAAATGGTCACAAAAATAATTACAAATATTCTTGTTTAATTTTATATAAAATATATCTCATGTTACTCCATATAATTTCATAAGTTATTGGAAAAACGGATGGAAAAATTTATTTTGGAATAAACTTGACACAAAAATTGTTCTTACTTTGTATAAAAATTTTAATATTTCTTAGAGAATAAAACATGTTTAAATGAGTAAAAGTGCATTCTGAAATAAATAATGGTCAGCAAAATTTCAAGAGCAAGCAAAAGATAAATGATACAAAGCTCTTGTGGTTTGAGCCTCAAATAAAATCCATGTAGAGTTGTGTTATTTCATAAAACTTCTTTAGAGAAGGCAGAACTTGACATTAATAAAGGGAAATGCACAGAAAGCAGCTTTAAGGTAATAAATCTCTCACACATTCATGGTTTACTAGGATTCACTGTCTTTTTTTTTTTTTTTGGCAGTCCCAGTGTTTGAACTCAGGACCTCACCGTTGCTTGATTGCTTATTCCACTGGGACACTACCTCTTGAGCTACATCTCTAGTCAGGGTTTTGTGGTTGTTATTGGTATTTTGGAATATGGAATCTTTCAGCCACTTTGACTGGGGCTATCTTCTGACCTTCTCCTGGGCTTCTTCTGACCTAGGCTAACTTCTGGCTCTTAGCCTCTCCTGTAGCTATGATTATAGGTGTGAGCCACTGGTACCCTGCTTGACTTTGTATTTTGTAGGTTTTTCAGCAATATGTTCCAACAACTCAAGTGCAGGTCTAGCACATTGCTTTATTATTATTACAAGTGTTGTTGTTGTTAGAATTATCTTTAAGTAGTTGTACAAAGGAGTTGCCATTTAACAAAGCCTTTATTAGCACACTGCTTTCTACTAGCAACTACTCACAGCAATACGTATGCCTCAGAGGAGACATAATCAGAAATCATTATTCAACTCTTAATGTCCAAGTGGTGATAGTAAACTCACCCCCCAAAAACACAAAGATCCAAAATTTCAAAAAAAAGAGATTAATCTGAAAAGAGGATATACATTTATTTTTTTATATGGCACTTTTTGACAAACTGACATGATTTTCATTTACTGTGATTTGCCCCAATTCATGTAATTTGTGCACATGATTTAATTTAAATGCACATGATTTCAAATTCACAGTATTCCCCGTAGTTGCCTTCTCTGAGCTAGTTTGTGTTTTCCAATAGCAAGGCACTTGAATGTCTGCCAAGATAATATGTGCATGATACTTATACAACAAGTCTTTGAGATCATTAAATGAAGGGACTAAATTGTAGAATTGTTTATTTCCTACATTTATTCATTAATCTAACACAGAACAGGTGTTCAAAACACAACTGGTAAATGAATAATTCATTTACTGAAAATTAAGATTTGATGCTCATGTATTTAAAAAGATAAGAATATTTTTAGTCTTCTAGTTGTTCTCTTATGTAACAGTTAAACAAGAGTTCTAGATTTTACAAAGGGATTTAACTTTTTGAGCTTACAAAATAAGGCTGGGAATGAACTTCCTAGGAAGGCTGGGAATGAACTTCCTAGGTAGATGCTTTCCATAGAGAATTGCACAAAGGAAAGGGAAATGCAATATTTTAGTAGACAAAATGTTGTATTTTGTCAACCAGTAATCTTCATACACAGAAGACATTTCCCAAGCCAACTCCTAGAAAACTGAAATAATTCATGGAAGATGTAAATTCCTGCTGGTTGCTGCTAGCTCACGCCTGTGATCCTAGCTACTAAGGATCTGAGGATTGCTGTTTCAATCTAGCTCAGGTAAAACAGTCCATGAGATTCTTAACACCAATTAACCAGAAAAAAAATGTAGAAGTGGACTGTGGTTCAACAAGTAGACAGACAGCCATAAGTAGAAAAATGGAAGTCAGAGCTCAAGGCCTTGTGTTCAACCCCAATACTGGCGCACGCGCGCGCACACACACACACACGTTAACTCCTTATACTGTGGCAATATATCAAGAACGGATTGGGTAGACTAAAGGAAAAATGAGCATGAAAGGCAGTCACAGATATTTGGACATCTGAAGGAATACCAGAATAAGAAGATGATTTGGCTGTATAGCTCAGTGTGAAGATTAATAGTTCCTGTTTACTATGCTGCTGTATAATTATCCATTGAGTGGGGTCCAATTCTATTTAGGAAGTTATCTATGTTGTAAGAGCTATGGCACCATACACACACAATAAAAATACCTGGCAATAATATGATGTGTTGTAAATTGATTGTGATTCATAACTTTTATTCCAACATACCTCAGCTAGGAGGTGTTCTGGACTTGTAGTGTACTGAAGGGTGTGCCAGAACGGTATGTCTTTATTTCCTATCGCTCTCATAAAACTTCCCTGTGTTGTTGACATTTAAAGCCATCTGATCTTAGTTCCAGTGTGTGTGTGATGATGTGTTTTTCTTGTAACTGGTTTAAAAAAAACAAACAAACAGAAAAACAACAGTGTCCAATTAACAGCGGGAATTGCATCTGCAACATGTGGGCAAAGAACATCTTGGCCTTGGAAGTGAGCATCCCTGGTCTTTCCTGAAGCAGGTCCTCCTTACCCACAGGTCTTGGCATTCCTCCCTCTGTGTGTGCCATCTGGCTTGGCGCCAACTTCCTAAATCTGCTTGGCAACTAAGCTCTGCTCTGGCCTAATAGGCTGCTTGTAGCAACCCCTTTCTGAGGGGATTACAGTGACCCATCAAAAGCTCAGAATTGAAAGTTCTACTGGGCTCCAGCCTTTATTATAGGCAAGGATCATTCTCATATAGATTTTTAAAAAGGGAGGCACAATACACATTTATTGAACAAATTGTCTCCTTAATTGCTACATAATACTAGTCTGGGTGGCAAGCAGTGGAGTTACCTCCCTGGGTTGGTGGGAAGGCCCCATCTTTTCCTTTGGTTCAGGGGTTAATAGAGGCTCACGACTACTCCTCATGCACCAGCGCCATCAGTCTGTTATTACAACTTTGTTTGAGCTTAATCTAATCCTGGTCGCCAAAACACTTCTCCTGGCTCTATCTCCTAGTTTCCTAAACCTTTTTATTAGGTCTTTTATGGGGCCCATAGTCCAAATCAGGAAATAGGGGGGGAAAAATCTGATACTGAAGGCATTTGGAAATAAAACAGGAAAGACAAGGGTGAGAAATTTGTTCAGCCTTCTCTATAATTTCCAAAGAAGTTCTAGCCTGGTTGGTCCCAGGGGCTGAGGGAGGGAAGAGAGGAAGGGGCTGTGCCCAGGTGATCTTCGATCTGTTGTTCTTCAGATCTGTGCACCAGCAGGCTAACCAGAAGGGCACAATTGTTAAGTTCAGAGATGGGCCTCCAACTGCTCCCTCCCTCTCTAGGCTAACGAGGGGACCACAAAGTGGGCATCCGCCCCGGGCTCCATGGCCTTTGTAGGGAAGAAAAGGTGTAGTGTCACCTGTCTTACCCAGTGGCTGCATGCGTGCGTGCGTGTGCGTGTGTGTGCAGAAAAGTGACCTCTCCCTCGTTCCTCCCGTCCCCTCTGATCTCCTGGAGATCCACAGGGCTGTCCCGGGAGACGGGGCGATGGTTTCAAGACGCAAAAGTGTCTCCTGTGTCCAGTCTCCCGGGACAGCCCGCTCCCCAGCCCCGCACCGCGTCCCGCCGCCGCGCATGGCAGACCCATTGCCATGCGTTCAGGGTCCCCAGACTTTCAACAGGGCACCCCTCCTGTGAAGGTGCACAGGCGCGCGTGGGGAGCAAGCACGTCACCCCAACGATAGCCGCCACCCACCCATCGCGGGCGGGGCCGGGCTCCCCAAGGTAAGTTGTTTATCCGTCGCCGTTTTGGCGATTGTCCCTGGACAGCTGCGGCCGCGACAGCAGCTGCGCCGCGGGCCCCGCGCTCCCCGCGCTCGGCCTTCCTCCGCCCTCCCCGGGCCGCCTCCCCCCCCTCCCCCCCCCCGTCCCCCCTCCCGCCTCCTCTCGTCTTGCCCTCTCGCGGGCCACACGCTCACGCCCGGGGACACCATTCGCTCCCGGCTACTCACACTGCGGTTTAACCCAGCCACCCAGGCGCGGCTGCCAAAGAGGCGCGGGGGATGCAGGGGGTCGGGGGGTGGGGTGGGACGGTAGAGCCCCTCTCCTCCTAGCGGCGACCCCCTCCCTCCCCCACTCCCGGCCCCGCTTTCGCTAATCCTGGCCTGCCAACCACAGTGACACCTGAGCAGGGGCTGGGCGGCGGAGGCAGCGGGCTCGCTGGACTGGCAGCTGGGAGAAAACAGAGCAAGGGGGCGGGGCCAGGGGCGGGAGACGGAGAGGCCGCCACTCGGCAGTGACGGATGTGGGCCCCGACCAATCAGCGCGCGAGGCTGCGGCGTCGGGGCGGGAGGCCGGGGGCGGGCCCAGGGGGAGGAGGAGGGGGTAGTGGAGGAGGAGGAGGCGGTGGCGGCGGCGGCGGCGGCGGCGGAGGCTGCCGGGCGCTCGCGGCGGGGGCTGTGAGGAGGAAGGGGTGGAGGCGGAGGCGGGCAGGGTGGCGGACGGAGGCGGCGGCAGCGGCGGTGGCGGCGGAGGAGGGTAGGTTGTACCCGGGACTGTATCTGCCGAGCTCCGCGGCCGTGCTCGAGTGAGTGAAGGAGCGGCGCCCGGAGGGCTGAGGCGAGCGCGGGCGAGCGCAGCAGCGGGGCGTCTCTGGCGGCCGCGGCGCACGGGCGGCTGCCGGGGCGGCGCTCGGGGTCGGGGCAGCGGCGGCGGCGGCAGCAGCGATCGCAGCGGCAGCAGCGGGAGCGGCGGCGGCGGCCGCCTCTTCGCCTCCGGGGACGCCGAGGCGCGGCCGGCGGCGCTTGACCCCCGCGGCCCGGCGGCCTCTCCTCCCTCGCCCCCGAGCCTCTCCATGTGATCGCTCTTAATCCCGGCCGTGCGCGCGCGTGGGGCTCCATTCCGCGGCGCCCGGGTCTCCGCGCCGGGCTGTGTGTGCGCGTCTCCTCCCCACCCCCCGTTGCTTTGCTCCCCCCCCACCCCTCCAAGAATAAAAGAAGAACCGGGAGGCGTGCTCGGAAAATAAATAAATAACTACCGCACGCGCGCGGCCCGGAGCGAGTCGGCGGGGCTGGCGGAGGAGGAGTGAAGGCGGCCGCGGCGGCGGAGGAGGAGGAGAAGAAGAAGCAGGAGGAGGAGGAGGAGGAGAAGCAGGAGGAGGAGGAGGAGGAGGAGGAGGGACGCGCCGGGAAGGCAGTAACTTTAAAGCCAGCTCCGAGCCCAGATCTCCGAGCCGATCGGTTTGCAGCGCGGCGGCGGCGGCGGCGTTGTGTGTCTGGCCCGCCGGTCCGGTCGGGGTGTGCAGTCGGACGGACGAGCAGCGCCTCGCTGTCCCCCTCCGGCGGCTGGAGATGTCCGAGCCTAAGGCAATTGATCCCAAGTTGTCGACGACCGACCGGGTGGTGAAAGGTAAGCGGAGCTCGGCGATCGCCCGGTGACCCGTGGGGAGGGAGGTGCGGTGGGAGGCGGCGGGGGGGGGGGGTGCACGGGGTGCCGCAGGCGCCTCGCCTCCCCTCCCCCGCCCCGGCTGCTTCAGCCTCGGACCTTCGAGGATATTGTGCAACCCCCCCTCCCCCGCGACGCCCTTCCCTCCCTCCCCACGCCTCCCACTCCCACCCCACTTGGGGCATTTTTTTTTTTTAATTGACGGGGGTTGTCCGTTGGCAAATGGCTGAGCTGCGGAGCGGCGGCGGGGGTGGCGGTGGCGCGGGAGGGGGCGCCCGCCCGGGGAGGGGGGTGGGTGGGTTGGATGGTTGCCGGCAGGGTGTAGCTGCTGTGACAGAAATAGGAAGTGGGTGGCTGCTCGCAGTCTTGCATGGGATCGGGTTTATGGGTTTCTTTTTGCAGAGAGAGAGAGAGGAGGGAGGGGGGGAGTTGATTTACGGCTTTGACAAACAATTAAGATGGCATGTTTAGGTGCCCGTGGCTTTCCCCGCGATCGCCTCGCCGGGGCCGGGTTCCGCAGCCATCCCCTCCGCGCCCCCTCCTTCTCCCCTCCCCCTGGAAAGGGCCTGCACAGGACTCGCGAGAGAGCGGGAGAGCGTGGGGGTGGGGGGGGGGGAGCCCGGCGTTTCCTTCCGCGCGGGGCGGGGGTGGTGGCCGCCGGCGGGAGGGTGGCCGCGGGGACGCGCGGGGGCTGCGGGGGGACGACCCTGGAAGCCCCCGCCCTACCGCCCCGGGATTCCCCCGGCCGGCCCGGGAGAAGGAGGCGGAAAGCAGCTCTCCAACCTTCCTCGCCTCCTCAGGGCCCCGTCCGCCGACGACCTGTCATTGCGCTTGAAGGGCTTCCCGGCTGGTGCACGCCTTCCCGGGGGAAGGAGCCTCGTGCCCCTCTCTGCCTCGCTGCTCCCAAAGGAGGCAACCCCCGCCCCCTCCCCTCTTGGATGGGGCTGTTCGATTCCTATGATTTCTTGCCTTAGCTTCCCGGTCCTGGGATTCTGTACATGCATTCTGTCAGGGGTGATGTCTCGGGGTGGCTGGGATGCGTGGGGGTGAGGAAGGGGATACTCCGTGATCCCCTGTGCTGCCCAGCCGTGTGTGTGTGTGGGGGGGGGACTGGGGGCGGGAATCCCTCTCTCTTCGCTGTATTCCACCTTGGAAGCGTGAGGCAGCAGAGCAGATCCTCCGGGATTAAGTAGTATCCCTTGTTCTTGGGGTCAGGACACTGATCAAAGCAGGGATGGACACTGGCTGGGTGCAGAGCGGGCCTCTGAAATTGGAAGCAGTCCTGGTGTGTGTCTGTGTGTGTGTCAGACAGAACAGAGGTGGTATCTAATGTGGCTAGTGCATGCAACTAGAGTGCTAGGCAATAAAGTCATTTGCTTCATGGCCACTTAAGTGAAATCATACAGCAGCCCTAGACCACGGTGCTTGATTCCTGAGAGTATCACAAAGCATCTTTGGCTTCTTTCAGGTTTGCTCAGTCTTTTAAGGTGTGTGTGTGTGTGTGTGTGTGTGTGTGTGTGTGTGTGTGTGTGTGTGTGTGTGTGTATACGTGCGGGTATGTGCCTGTGTAGTGGTCATGACAGGGAAACCTGTATTTACTTTTTATGACAAAAAAAATAAAATACCTTCCTTTGTTTCGGTTATTTTGAGATAATTCCCACTTAGTGCAGGATTCAAAGACCCATCAACATAAGGAGGAAATAGCCCTGCAAAAACGATTGGAAATTGGACTACAAATAGATGCACTATTTTTTTTTTTCTGCAGGCATGGATCCTTATGTCAGCAGTCAATTAAACTTCATTCCAAAAAAACTGTTTCGTATTAAAGGTTTCTGTTGACATTAAAAAAAAATTCTTTTTGCCTGAAATATCTGACAATGACCAGTAACCTTGATGTGTGAAGTTTATGAGTAGCTCCAATCTGTGAGTTAGGATCATTTATTTTCAAAACAAGGTAAAGTTTAGAGTTCAGTTGATGCCAGTGAGTCTGCTGGCAATTAGAAAAACATGTGCACACTTAAGGTCACATCCTCTGTTTTAAATTACAAAATGTGGATTCTTAGTGTAAATGTAGATTTATATTGTCATCAAGTGAACAATGTAAAAATAATTGTTTATACGGTATGCATTAGTGTCTACTAGCTAATGTGGAAGAGTCCATTTAGCTATTCCAAAGCTTTGCTTTGTTCCAGAGCTGAATTGTTCTAAATGCCTTTTCATTATAACTGCATGTTCACATCCATAATTCCAAAATTTTGATATATTTTTTCAGAAGTAAAATAAAAATTTGAGTAACAGATGCAAAATAGGAAAAGTTAATCTAGTCCTAATTTGTTTTGATAGGGATCCTGATGGAAAATTTTCTTTATAGAAAAAAAGTTTTACTGATGAATCCTGATTTTGAGGTGAGCATGCTGCTGCATTTCTCTTATGCTTTCTTGTAGATTTGACATTTTGTCATATGAAAGATTTTTAAGATCGGTTTTAAAAAATGATTATTTTGATCCCTTTGAATATGTATGCACATGCTTAGTACAAAGTGCATGCTGAATGGAAAGAAATTATCAAATTATTTTTTCTATTTGTAAAAATATATAGCGCATAGTTCATTAAACCATTATTTCAGATTTGTTCCAAATTCATCTCAACTGTCATTTTTTAACTCATTCTTTAACACAGCAAAGACAGTATTCTTCAGGAAACACTTGTTCTCCTTAGAGTTTTTTGTCTTCTTACAAAGTGTATACTATTTACGTGTATATAGTAAACAGAACTATAAGTAATATTCAAGTCATTGTTGCTTTAGCATACCACGGAATTTTTTAAAGTTATCATCATTACTGTCATCATCATCTTTTGTTGTGTAACATATTGCTCTTTACAAATGAAGTCATGCTTCTGGTTTTATTTGTAGTAGTCCGGTTACAACTCTGGATTCGTAATTCCAGAATGCAACCTTTTAGGAAGGTAGAGTCAATTTGAGTTTTAACTCTATTATTTTTGAGGATTGTAGAACTTGCCCCAGTGTGAGCAGAGACCTGATCCATTTTCTAAATCTGAGAATTGAAAGATAATGATGGCAGTGGAGATGAAAGCACTTATTTAGATTATCTTTAAAAAGCTACTTGAGTTAGCAAAACTGGTGCTGCTTCATTTTGACCATTAGATAAAACAAAATATAAGAACGTAAAGAAAACATCTTGATATTCCATTTGTTGAAAGTCAGAATAATTTGCTCCATTTACTATTTGACTTTGTTTTTAAAGACATATAAAGGATATTGTACAAGGGAAGAGACAGAGGGCAACTCATGGAAGAGTAACTCTGGCCCCCACCCGCCAGCATACACTGTGACTTGGTTTTCTCTGCAGTGGTATTCCACAGGCTTGATGCAAACAGGGCTTCTCTTCATTTCTCTATTCCTGCTCCTGCCTGCAATGCTGGCCTGGACCTAACATTTTCTTTAGGCCATAGACCTTTGCTCTGACAGTTAAAAACACATGGAGGAAATTAAACTGTGTGTGATGATGAGTGTGATGTTATTCCATCTCTGAACCTTATTTTGTAAAAGGTCTTTAACCCAAATGTTAGCAGGTGGTCGAGGGGTAAATTCCTGGAAAGAATTTTAGGAAATCTAAGTAATGGAGAATGAGCTGTTTTTCCATGTATGCCTAAGAATATTTTGGTGATACAGTTCAGTTCATACAAACAAGAAGTTGGAAGTAAAGTATACTATTAAGTAAATGATTCATGTCATTAATGTTCAAGTTAAGATAGACTAATTTTACTTAAAAGGAAACAAGAATATGGTACATCAGTAATGACCTGTTGTGGTTAGATCTTGAGAGAGAATAGAAAAATTCCATTTCGAACCTAAAGGACTCCTTGTGAATTTATTTCACTGTTGTTTTGATGCTACAAGTTGGTTGTTTTCATGCGCCTCATTTTCCACTTAAGAATTATAAGATCATTAATGCAGTGTCATTAATTTAGATTTAGTATGATTAAGCATCAGTGTTTGGTGGGTAGCATTTACATCAGTACTGAATGTGAAGAATGGGGTCTGCTAATATAATGAATTTGACAGATGATAGAGTTGCGTCATGGATAAAGTACTTAGAACAAATCATTTTCAGAACTTAGTGAACAGCATGCAAATTCATCCTGTTAATTATAAACTAAGATGATCTGGATTATCTAGTAAAAGTTCCTTTCTGGACTTCTGTAAGTATATATAACACAAATTCAGAATTTTGAAGGCAGCTGAGTCATTAGATGTGGGGAAACTCTAGTGGTCTTAGAATCACTTAAAAATAGTTTTCTTTTAAAGTATGGGAAAGAACCTTACTTTAAATAGACATTTTTATGTCACCTAGTTAAAATGTGAAAAATGGACACTGTAGAGTCTAGTTACTGAGGTTTATGCTAACACTTAAGTTAGTGAGATTATGTGTTTTGAAGTTGATTTATTTTCTGTTTTAAGATTTAATTATATTTTGCATGTATAACTTAAGTTGTCCTCTTATGATTTCCCTTATCTTTTTGTGTCAGCCCTGTGTAAAATGGAAATTAATTATGAAACCAAATAAAGAATCTATTTAGACTGACCTCATTGGAAAATGGTGTTTTTGTAGAGATAGTCTCTGCTTAGCAAATCTAATTAAATTAACTTTTTGAACATGTTGTGAAAATGTACCTTCAGAATTATAAAGAAAAGTGATGATTCATGATATGGAATTTCAATAATTGTGAAAAATTGTATTGTAAAATTTCAGTGACTTTCTAGTGTAGCAGTCTCTTGATATCAGGAAGAGATGCTGAGATCTTGAATTCCCACTTCTGTAATTTTAGCTTTCAGATTACAACTTTCAGGGTATATTTCCCTCACTACTTACTCTTAAGGACCAGAGGATCATCACATGGAACATGGGAGGTTAGGTGGTTACACTTGGTCTTTTCCAGTGGGAATGGTAATTCAGTCACTGCTGACACGGATTTACAAATGATTACATGCTATGTATTTTCAGATCACTTGAGAATAGTCAAAACCAGTATGCCATGTATGCCTAAGAATATTTTGGTACTATCGAAAGCCATGAATATCTTGTGTCTTCAGCAATAGCTTATGATGATATATAGTTTTTATAATTAAAAAAATGAAGAGAGTAGACAGAATGGTACAGGTGAGACTAGATTTATTCAGGTAAGCAACTTTTTTCTTTTAGTAAAGAGGCTCTTCTTCTTTGAAGAGGTTTTGGGAAGTTAACACTTCGTTGGTGTCCTTAAGGTGTCACCACATTTTGTTTTACCTTGCTAAATTAGTAGCTATGTAAAATACATACATTTCTTTTTTTTTTTTTTGGTTCGGTCGGGGGGCCTGAACTCTGGGCCTGGGTACTGTCCCTCAGCTCAAGGCTAGCGCTCTACCACTTGAGCCACAGCGCCACTTCCGGCTTTTTTCATTTTGGTTATGTGATACTGAGGAATCGAACCCAGGGCTTCATGCATGCAAGGCAAGCGCTCTACCTCTGAGCCACCTTCCCAGTCCCAAATACATACATTTCTGTATTAGCACAGGGAAAGGTAACATCCTGGTAATAAGTGTTGTAATCTGGTTTGATCCTGGCATGATATTCACAGAGGAGATATTGTTAAATATCTCTTGGTAAAATTTATAGGCAGAAATAGAAGTAGCCCTACTGTTCTGCAAGGGAATTTTGTTTTCTTTTGTTTTGAAGTGTGTTGTCGTAAGCCTTTGCATTGTAGATAATGACTGACTTTTCTGATGTGAACATTTTGTTAATTTAAAGAGAGAGGTCAGGCAAAAATAACAACCAATGTTTCTTAGGTATTTTCACTTCTTTTAAAACTACAGTCATAAGTGGGGGTAATATATACTCTTGATGTCATTTTAGTTGTAAACTTTAGTACTTACGAGATTTTTTTCTTTTAGGGTTTTTAGTTTTTAGTTTATTTAAATAATTTTGATTGTGCTAAGATTTTTGTCGTTGTGGGGCTTGAACTCAGCCTGGGCACTGCCCCTGAGCGTTTTAGCTCAAGGCTAGCACTCTTACTACTTGAGCCCCAGCACCATTTGTAGTAAGATTTGAACTTAGGACCTATGCTTGTTAAGCAAGTACTCTACCACTTGAGCTATGTACCCAGTTTCATAAACTGTTGTTTTTGCCTGAGCTAGCTTGTAACTGAGATCCTCCTGATCTCAGCCTCTTGAGTAACTAGGATTATAGTCATGAATCACTGGGGGCATAGCTTAATTTCTTTTACTTTCATAATACTTTTACCTCCTGTATGAAACTATCAATTATACTTTATGTAGAAATAAAATAAAAATTATATATTCCTCCATGGTAGGTGCTCTGACTAATGGCTTAGATCCAATTGACCATTCCCTGAAGGACATAGAATGATTGGTGAGATCTGAAATCCATTTTCCCAAACATATATCCTCATGTAGCAGAAGCCTTATATGTTAAAAAAAAAAAAAAGAAGAAAAAAGAATGAGTGGCAATTATGAACATACTGCATTTTTTGGCAACTGAATATGTTGTATGTTCTGCAAAAGAGTAAAGTGAACAACTAGGTATCTGATATTTCTAAAAGGTGCCTCTAGATAGGATATAGTTTTGTCAATTTTAGGTACTTTTTGCAGTGATGGAACCAGAAGAATTACAGCTTAACCTTCAGATAATTTTATTTACATGGAGCCATATTTTTAAAAGTTACTATAAGCTGTAAAATTATGTGTTAGTAGAATCTGTT
The DNA here is from genome assembly GCF_019054845.1 of Dipodomys spectabilis. Classification (NCBI taxonomy): domain Eukaryota; kingdom Metazoa; phylum Chordata; class Mammalia; order Rodentia; family Heteromyidae; genus Dipodomys; species Dipodomys spectabilis. Next base: position 6,601,200 of record NW_024870974.1, read on the forward strand.
TTTACAGTAACTATCATCTCATCTTTTTTTTTTCTTCTTGGAGGAATTACTAGTTCTGATTTAAATCATTTCTATAAAATGTTAGAGTATCTTAGAAATTCAGGATATCAGTTTCTAAATTGTTCCTTCCATATTTTTTTTCCCCCTTTTACTGGGGTTTGAACTCTTAGTCTCACATTTATTTGGCTTGTTTGTTTTCTCGACACTCTTAACTATTGAGACATGTCTCTAACTTGGCTTTTTCCTAGTTCTTTTGGAAATGGAGTCTTGTGGGCTTTTCTTTCTGGATTGGCTTAGAACTATGCCGTTACAATTTCAGCTTCATTGAGTAGCTAGGATTACAGCCACTGGCTCATAAAATTACTCTTTAATGTGTGTATTTGGAGTTTTAGTCTAGAAAATACAGTCACTGGACCAGTAATGTTTCCCTCAACCCTTTACTTATTATACTGAATAAATTCCTGCTGAATGATTTGGGCATTGAAGATTTTCACATGCTATGTGAAGCAATACATGCAGACAAATTATATATTCATTTTGAGTGTTTTATGTCAGGTTCTGGTTCTTTGTAATTGTTTCTATATTCTCTTCTGCAGCCCATTCAGGGAATGGTATGAGAAGGTAATTAATAAAAGGACACAGGTTGAGGGCAGTTTGTTCTTTGGGTCTTTGAACTGCCTGCCTGCTGAATTAAAAAATTCACCTTAATTTCTTAGCCTGAACTTGAAAGCTTTCTTTCAATTCTTGTTATATTTTCCCGTAGGATAACCAGTTTTTGATAGGCAAATGCATTAGTTGCATTAGTCATCCAGTTTTGGCTTTATTGGGTGATTTATACATTTTAGATATTGCCCAGACTTGTGTTTTAAGAGAAAATGAGCTTGCAAATTTCATTTAAAAAAAGTGCCCCTCAATATTTAAAAACAAAAACCTTTTTGTGTACATGTCACTTTATGATTTTCTACATTGCTTTTGTAATCTAGAAATGCGAACTTCTCCAGTAGAATCTCCTGCTTGTCTCCTATCCACCAAATGTGATCAGAAGCCTCCAGTGGAGAGATACATGGACAGTGAAAAGTTTTCAAAAGAAGTGGCACCAGCTCTGCTGACTCTTACTTTCTGCTCGGTGGGCCTGGAGCCATCTCTTGACACTTGTTTTTAAACATCCTGTAAGCAGTTCCATTTTACTAAATTAAATTAAAAGCACAATACATTCTTTTAAAATGACAGCGCCTCAGTCAGGATTTTCAGTTTGAGGTCTTTTTTTTGGGGGGGGGGGTGTCTGCTTTTACAAAGAAATTTAAGGTGTGTGTGTGTGTGTGTGTGTGTGTGTGTGTGTGTGTGTGTGTGTGTGTGTGTGTGTGTGTGTGTGTGTGTGTGTGGTGTGCGTGAGCATTTTAAACATTTTAATGGCCAAATCTGGCTTAGTGGTTTGCTAGGCATATTTAATGCTTCGAAAGTACGATCATACCTATTTCGTGTGGGTTTGTTTAATAGGATAATGGTACTTCTAATCTTCATTTACTACTTCGGATGCCACCTCCTCTGGAATATTCCTCTTCTAATACTTTCAGTTGAAGAAAAGGGACTCAGCCTCTTCATCTCACACAGGAAACCTTGATAATAGAGGTTGCTGTGGTGTTTACTTGTCTGTCTGTCCTCCTCAGGAAGTGGAATTCTATCTTCCTGGAGAGAGGAGATTGTGTTCATCTTTCTATCTTCAGCTCTTGCATAGAGCCTGCTATATAGTATATAGCTGATAATGGATGCAGGAGGAGATGGAGTTTTTAAGTTTCAGAATTCTATTGAAATGTTCTTAAGTTACAGTTAGCTCACAAATTCCTGATGAGTTTCTTGATTTGTGAGCCCTAGTTCTTTAGAATGAGATCCTGTGAGTTTTTAAAATGCCCTGTTTCATTACTTGGGTTTGTCTGGGTTTTGCCCTATAGCCAGAATGCAGAATCATAGTTGGCAGGATCATATGGGCAGTCATGGTGTTTAGTAAATCATTGTCTGTTAAAAGCTATATGTGGGACTTGCAGCATGGCTTAGTGGTAGAATGTTTACTTAGCAAGAACAAGACCCTGAGTTTGATCATCACTGCAAAAAGGAAAAAAATGTAAATAAAAAATATAGCTTTATTTTCTCAAAGATGGGTGATGTGTTCTTTCTCAGAAGACTACAGGTGAAGCTAAGCAAGATGTGTAGCCTGGAAAAACTGATGTGCAAATGCTAAGGATAAAAATTAATAGCACACCTCAGGATTGACACCAACAAGGAGGCAGTATAGTGAGGTATGTGTTGTCAGCCTGTTTTTGAGATGACCAGGGAACTTGTAATGGCCCAGACTTGATTATGTGGCTTCTGAATAAAGCAAGTCACCTGGGACTTTCCAAGCTCTGTGTTCTTTGCATTATCCAGCAGTATCTTCAGTCCTCATGTGGTCTGGGATTGACTGTCTTCCTGGTACAGAAATATATTCATTTCAAAGCATTTAAGACTAAGGGAACTTGATTTTCCTACATGAAATCTCATTGTTCATGTCTGTCTGATTCATGAATTGTAAATGAATCTTTTCTGTTGTCCTCATCCCTGCTCAGAAATCTTCCTGTGTATTCTGCCTTATTGCGGATGCTCTTCCAGAAATGGATGTGTAACGGAAAGATTTTTTTAAAAAAAATAACAAAGTCCCCGTGACTAAAAGGATTTTTATATTGTGAGAACAAATGAAAAGTTACACATTCTGAACAAGAAAGAAGTTGAATGGTGATTTAAAGGTTAGAATGCCTTTTTCTATAATTATATGCAGATAATTTCTGTTGGCCCAAGAAGAGAAAACAATATTTGGAGGTCAGAAACTTAGGTGATACATTTTAAAAAAATTAACCAGGTAGAGACATTTAATACTGGAAGAGGTTATTGGGTATCTTCTGAATAGAGAAAATAAAGACTTGTCATTTGTTTGGGTTGTAATTTTAAACCAGTGTGCTAAACAACAGTCTAAACCCACAATCAAGGTTTTGTAATGCTGGAAGGAAGCTTGAAAATTGAATTTCCCTGTGGCCCAGTATTAGTCCTCTACTTTGTAAGCTGGGGAGGATTGGGGGTTAAGGAAAACCTTTTATATACATATAAGGAAAACCTTAGACTTAACTTCTGGCCCAATGCATAAGAATCGAATGGACTGCTAAAATTTAATGATGCATCAATTTTAATTAAAGTCTCCTATTCCTTCAATGTAGACCCTTGTTTAGTCTTCCTGACAGATCGTAATTCAGCCATTGCACGTACATATGTAGCGAGAGGGCCCTTTTAGTCCATACGACCTGTCATTTATCCCATCATGACATCTTGGCTTGCAGCAACTGTTTCTTCATGCTTGACTGCAATCTGATTCTCTGAACAAACATTTGTTGCTCTTAGCATTGCCTTATAGTGTTCCAGGGAATGAGCCTTATCTGTTTTCTGAGAGAGAACTCAATGTTAAAAACAGCTTTCTTGCTAAGTTTTTTAGCTGTTTTCCCACATAGGATGGTTCTTAGGTCCTTCTGTGGTAGCTTTTCTTTAAATACAAGTTAGGTTTGAGGGGAAGGGGTCCCTTGAAATGATTCATCTTGGCTAATCTCCTTGTGTGGGACTTCAGCATGTTGTGCTCTGTTCCTTCAGTATTGGTATCATGCTCTTCTGTATCCTCATATTGATGTCTAAGCTCTCTGGGACTCAAAAGCTGAGTGTGGTCCCAGTCTAAGCATCCCATGATAACCTTTGGCCAGAGAAGGATTGCCACTGTCATGATACTATTAGACCTTTTCTTTTTTTCTATTGAAATTTCTCAAGTTCTTTTGTAGCTTCAAGGTATCAAATACCTAATCCCTCTTACGTAGGAAAATCCCAGAAAACCTGGTTGCAGATTAACAATGACTTTCTACAGCCTTTGCTTTTACATATAATATAGGCAAATAATAAAGACAGGATGATAATGCATTGTGGTGCTGTACATCCCTTATTTACTTCTCAAATTACAAAAGTAACTCAGCCTCCCACCTGATCAGAGTCAAACCTGCCTCTTCTTTCGACTCTCACTGTTGCCCAGGCTTTGAAGGTTATTGGTTGATAAGCAGCTCCCCAGATGACTGAATTTTATTAACAGAATAGGTTCAGTTGTAATTTCACTGAGACTTGAAGGAAGACAGTGCCTTGTGACTACTGTGTCACAAGATGTTGTTGTATGACATTCATGTCTGAGATATTAACCAGTGATAACTGTATAGAAATTCATAAATGCCTAATTTAAAAATATCTCCATAGAAATGAGCAGATTTGAGCTTAGCTCTAAAACCTTACTTTCTCTAGAGTGCTGATGTGAAAAGAGGGAACTGCAGTGTCACAGTGGGCTTTGTCATAAGCTGCAGCCTGCGTGAACTTGTCTAAGATAGGGATGGGAATTTCATTGTTTGGTATTTTTCTGAGAAATTTGGATGACAGTCCAGTAGAATCTGGATTCATTCATGCTAGTGCCTTCTGCAAGTGGGCGAGTGTTGTGTTATACACACCTATGGAAAAAGAAAAGGTCAGACCTGGGTCCTGCAATGGAAGAACATGATTTCTAGCCAGGTCTGTAAATCGAGTAAGTCTTGGAACACTTAGGCAGACTCCTCTAGGGTGATTTCAAAGTGTTGTGAAGCCTTCTCTCCATAAACATTGCCCAGCGGTACAATACATGAAACTATACAGTTATTTATTTAAGATAAAATTGACTTTTTTGAAGATAGACATTTCAAAAATTTAAAATACAGCTTAGCCAATTGCCTTAAATATCTTTCTCTTTGTTAATATTGAATCTAGGAAAAAAATTTGGTTTAATGATGAATGAACAGTTATATTTGTTTTAAGAATGTGAATGAACATTCATATTTCATTTCAAAATAAATCCCTGTTTTTTTTCTGAATATCCCTCAGTTTTCCATACTGCTTTTCTCCACTCCCAAAATGATAAAATAATAATCACTAGGTAAATAGATTAACCTTTTGAGTGTAAAATTACTGCTGAAAAACATTCTTTTATGTATCAAAACAAGTCTTTTCATCTGTTCATCCATCCAACTTTGAATGTATGAGAATTTAAGTATCTATTCTTTGTCTGGTCTCTGTACTGTGTTCTTGGGGCTCACACACAGCAAGCATTCTCAGAAGGTTTCGGTTCAGTATGGGATACAAAAGCAAATTTAACCTCACAAACATAAGTTGTAATTAATTCCTCTGCAAGCAGAAGATACAACGTACTGTGGGAGTACAGAAAAGAGAAAGAACCTGTCTTTATAGATTGTACTTTGATTTTTGCAAACATGTAACCAATACTAATTTTCTTGGGTATAGTATGTATGGATAAGAGTCAGGACTTGGAGCTTACTTTAAAATAAAGATGGTATAAAAGGTACTGCCATAGGAGTGATGAACATTGGTATCTGAATTCTGCCGCTATTATAAAGGACTTCTGTGAAGAGTGAAATGGAATGCAGTCATTAGTGGCTAAAGGTGGAAGGATTTTAAAAGTCTCCTAGTTCAGCTATCTTAAAAAAAAGATAATGTTCCCATGAGATGTTATAAAAAGCCATTTGCTTCTTCCTCCACCTTGCAGAAATACATTGAGTGGTATGGTGGTGGCTTCAGAGTTTGGAACGTGCCTTAGTGTACAGCTAGCTAAAACCTACATTGCCTCTAGATTTAAATCCTTCATTCTCTATATGGCAGTTTTTGTCCATGGGCAAGTCATGTCATCACTCTGAACCCATTTTTCTTACTGAATATTACAGCTAGCACTCATTGAGCAAGGCTGTAATGATGAGAGGAATTGTTTGTGAAAAGCTTACAGTAACTGCTCAGAAAGAATGTTGGATATTATTTTGTTGTTGGACAGCTCCATTGAAAGCTTTCTACTTCTGGAAGTAACTTGCGTATGGAAGTGAAGCTGTGGTTCAAGTGGTAGATGCCAGCCTTGAGCAAACAAGCTACAGGACAGTGCCCAGGTCCTGAGTTCAAGCTCCATTAACCACACACACACACACACACACACACACACACACACACACACACACGCACGCACGCACGCACATACACACACACGTACATACACATGCACACATACATAGATTTCGACCTTTAGCAAAGAAGCTAAATAGGAACTCAAAGCCCTGAGTTCAAACCCCAGGACAAGCACAAAATAAGTAAGTACATAAATATAAAAATTTTTTTCCTCACTTGCTGTGTCCTATTGAATTCACTGTGCTTTGGGGGCTTTTGTACAGTTTGCAAATGTCAGCAATGTCTGTCTAATTCTATATTTTTATGATTTTTGACGTAATGGGCTGAATCTTTTTTTCCTTTTTCTTTTTTAAAGCGTTGTTCTCATTGGGTTTGCATGGATTTCCTACTTCTGTGGTTTGTTTACTAGCTCCTCTGGGCTGACTCCTAAATGTTGATGTTTGTGTTTTCCATTACAACTTCTTCTAGGCAGTCTTGTCTCAGATTCCTAGGCTTGATTTCTGCTTGTAGACTGATGACTAGCACATCTATATTTACAACCAAGTTTTTTTTTTTCCCCCTTTTAAATCCTCCTCCAGTTGCAGGATAGGTATGGTGAAAATGAAGTGAGGGATGTCTCTTACTTCCTCAGGCTTTTAAAATGCTTACGTCTCTGGTATATAGCCTTCCAACATCATTCCCTCTGCTGTCAATCGTCTCTTCCCATGTATTTTCTCACATTGTGTCTGGAATGTTTTCTTCTAAAACGAACTACTCATTATGCTAATATACTCTTGTTGATCTTTTTCTTAGTGAGTTTTAGAAATTATTTATGTATTTAGCCTTTACTATATTAAAGCTGAAAAGACTTATAAAGCATATTATTAAGCAGATGATAATCTCCAATTTATTACATTTTTTTTTTTTTTTGTTCTCCGAGTGTTTGTGTTAGATCTGTAATGAAAGTTGATTGTATCGAACCTTCGATTCAGCACTTTTGGAACTTCTTTATTTTTCTCTCCTAAAAAACTTTTGGGAACCCTTGACGCACTGCTGTCTGTAATATGTGTACTTTGTACACACATGTATTCATCAGCATGTGCAACTTTTTCTTCCTCTTTAACTGAAAGCTTTGTGGGTAGGGTAGGGTCTTATCTACTCAATCTCCCTAGTGGTTAGCATGATGTGTGGCACATAATTCTGTATCTGTTTTTCTCACAACAAATTAAGATGAGGTGTTCCTGTTTATCAAAAAATAACAATGTAGTACTTTTTAAAATTTATTATCATTTTAACATTAATGTAACTCAAGTAAGGCCCTGAATTTAAGGGATGCATTTCCCTCTTTAGGATGTTTTCATGCAACAAATTGATAAGCTAGGTCTATGTAATATTTTGTAATTCTAAACAGAAAATTCTAAGCAGTGTTTTAGTTTGATTTTATCTTGTAACCTTATCACTACACTTCTTAGACACGTAAAAAAAAAAGCCTCCACATTCCTTTTGCTCATTTATTTCATTTGTTTGCTCCAATTTATATCTTAGTAGCTCCGGGAATTTACCTAAAGGTGGACTACCACATTGATTTTTGGAGAAAATGTGGTTAAGTGCAGTCACAGATCTTTATTTTAGGTTCTGAACAGATAACTTGGGAGAAGTTCCTATCTGCGGTAATATATTTGCAGATCCTAAGAAAAATTAAAAAGGAGATGCTTGAATTCTGATTGCTTTTGTTGTTTTCTTACCTAAGTGGTAGATTTTCCTAAAAGAAAAATTAAAAAGGAGATGCTTGAATTCTGATTGCTCTTGTTGTTTTCTTACCTAAGTGGTAGATTTTCCTAATAGTCATTTGTTGGAATGGCAAAATTTTTTTGAATGTCTGTCTACTTTGGGCATTATTAGCATATTGTGATTTCTGAGGTTGAAGAAATGCATTTTCCTGGGATAATGATACACCGTAATATGTATTTTGAGGGCATGTTTTATAATGTGTTGTTTCACATTTCCATTTGAAGTGAACATTGCTACTTTGTGTCCTTGTGGGATCTTGCACAAAGTAAATAATAAATGGAGTGCATTTTTTAGTCTTTGAGCCTTCTCATAAAAAAAGGTTAATAACATGGATGTTTGGGCCACTCTAGAGGGTTGCTTCATTTGTAAGTACCTGTGCAAGGTCATCTATTAAGTGGTGGACTATCTAGCAGTCTTGAATGCAAACTTTGAGCTTTTACTAGTAACAGTAATTTGAAGAGCAGCTGCAGCATAAAGAGTTTCTTTAGGTAATGTCAATGAGTGACTTGGTATAGAACATAGGCTTTATCAGGACTTTGTTTTATATAAAGTTCTAGTGCTTCTGGATTTGTCTTTTTGGTGGAGAAAAATATAGTCCTAGTACTTTGTCAGAAAATGTAGTTGAGTTTCTCCCACAATGGACTGTAAGCTAGGCTTTATGTGACATCACTGAGTTCATCTAAAACATAAAAGGCAGTACTAACTATGAGTTACATAAAAGAAACATTTTTATAAGACCTTGAATGTTCCCTGGAGGTTAAAACTGTGAAAAATAAATCTAGTGGTAGTTATTCTACACTGCTGGCCTTTATTGTAGAGACTTAGCTTTTTTATATTCATTTATATATTTTTTGTCACTAGAGCAAATCAAGGAAGTCACACATAGCTAAAGTGAAAGCCACTTCAAGGAGACATCACATAAAACATTTTGAAGAGGGAGTTATGTGGTTTCATTGCAACATTTTAGATGCAAATATGAATTAGAGATCAGAATTTTTCACTTATCTCTTTATTCTGTACAATGATAGAGGCTTAGGGATAGCCTACTAGTTCTTTTAAACTGATTATCTTAAAAAGTATTTAAAAGAATAGAGTGGTAATTCAGAATTTTTATGCTTCTTCCAAGGCAGGTGACTGGAGTAATTTATTTCATATGCCCTCGATTGGTAAACAGTTGTTAATCCATATTCAATGGACTTTGGGTGTAAGGGAACATCACTATCCTAGATTCTGTAGGTTCTTTTACATTAGGGACTTCCAGCGTCATGCTGGGCCTCTTCCTTTTCTTGCTTTCTGTTGAAAACCTGTGCATACAGGAAAAATTTACTCCCTTTTGGGCTTAGTTTAGGTTTATATTCTCCCTGCATTGTTTTCCTGTGATATTTTTGTGACTTCAATTTAATTAAAAAAATAAAGATGTCACATTAATACATTGAAAAAAAAGTTCTTAAACTGGAATATGGCTAAAGTGCTTTATTGACAGTTCCCCTTTTGTTAGTTTCTATTTTTTGAAATGGTAAAGTCTTTATGCCCTGAAAAAACAAAATATACATTACAGTTTTCCTGCCCTGTGTGTTTATTTTACTACTGAAGCCAGACTTTGCCTGAAATAAGCCTTACCTTATAAGGACATTGATATTAAGATACGACTGGGCTCAGTGTTTATTATTGCATACATAGATAATTCTAATGTTATAAGTATAATAAAAAAATACCAGGTAAGTCTGTTTCAAATAGGAAAGTCTAAGTAAAATAACCAAGGATTAAACATTCTAGGGGATCAATCTCAGAACACAATTTGAAAACGTCTGAGACAAGTGTGGAATGCTGTTTGTAAAATGTGGATTTAATTTGTGTCTGAGTAGTGATTTTAAAGTAAGAAAATAACATAAAAGTGCATCTTTTGGGAAATTCCCTAGTTAATTCAACTTCTGAACTTCACTGTTAATGATCTTCCGTGACATAATTAAAGAAGAAACTTCAGGAAAACAGGCATGCTAGTGTCTTACTTAGTTACTATATATGATTAGAATTCAGTTGGCATGTATGGAACTAAGACTTTATACATATCATATATATTATTGATACATGGAAATGTACATAGTTGTTTCTTTGTACATCCTTTCCTCCCTCCATCGAGTGCTAGTAAACAAGCACAGGACCTTTTGCATGCTAGGCAAATGTCTACCCCAGAGTTACATCCCTAGCCCTTGGTGTTTGGAGGCAGGGTCTCTCTGTGTTGATCAAAGGAACCTCAGACTCAGGAGTCTTATGCTTTAACCTCCTTAGTGCTGCAATTGTAGACATGTACCACTATACACAGAGGTTCACTATTTTCAATGATACTTTTTTCTCTTGCTCCTGTGCTGAGCTGTATTATGGTACATTGGTAAAATTCTGTCCTTTTCTCAAGGTTTCCAAACATGGAGTTTGTGAATGATCGGATTTATATCCAGAATTGAAATTATCACCGATAATGTATATTTGGAAATGATTATGTAATTATGCTGCAGTTAATAAAGGTACCATCTGTTCTTATTTGAACTTCTGTCTTATGAAGAGAGAGCTCCAAAAGTGATATTTTGCTTTTGATTATTTGGCCTATGTTCAAGGTGTTACTTTCCAACTGAACTGCTGTCTCCAGCTACTGCTCAGGGATATTGGCAAATGAAGAGTGAATAGGAACAAAATCTCTGTCATTTAGAGAGAGAGAGACAGACAGAGACAAAGACAGACAGAGACAGAAAGAGACAGAGAGCGAGAGCAGTAGTGTATAGTGATGATTGCATACAGGCCACCCTTGGTTGATTATGTTGTCATGAAAGTAGCTCTTCTTGCATTTATTTATTTATTTATTTATTTATTTATTTATTTATTTATTTATTTATTTATGGGTCTTCCTTAAATGCTAATATTTCTGGTTTTTTATTTTATTATTTTATTTAGTTATTTAAAAATTTTTATTTTATTGTAAAGATGCTGTTTACAGTTATATAAGTAAGGTAATGAGTACATTTTTAAATAAGTTTTTTATTGTGAGAATACTGTACAGAGGAGGGGTTACAGTTATATGAGCAAGGTAATGAGTACATTTCTTATCAAGCATTGTTGCTCCTCCTTTGTTTTTCCCCTACCATCCCTTCCCTCCCATCTCCACAACTACAATGAGTATATTTCTTGTCTAGCATTGTTACCCCATTCCTTGTTGTTCTCCCACTACTCCTTCTCTCTTCCACCTCCCTCACTCCTCCCCCCTACCAAAGTTGTAAAATTCATTTCCAATATAATGTCTTGTGGGTATCCTTGTTACAATGGGTCATCCTGGGTCCTGAATCAGCGTTTTGTTATTCCCATTCCCCTCCCCAAATTAGACAAATGTATACACAAGATGCAGGGTACCAAAATCAAGAACAGTGACAGCTGGGGATATAACATAGGGGGAAGAACATACAAAAGAAACAAAAAAAAATCACATAGTACATTAAAAACAACAACAACGAAGAAAGACCTCTTGTATCCATATCTTGGGGTTCGTTTCACTTAGCATCATCTTTTTTTAATGTTTTTTTTTATTGTAGAAATACTGTACAGAGGGGTTACAGTTACATGAGTAAGGTAATGAGTACATTTCCTATGGAGCATTGTTACCTCCTTTGTTTTTCCCCTACCTCCCTACCCTTCCCAATTCCTCCCTTCCCCCCAAGTTGTAAAGTTTGTTTTCTGCATAGTGTCTTGTACATCTCATTGTTACAATGGATCAACCTGTTTCCTTTTTTCAGCATTTTGTTATTCCCTTCCCCTCCCCAAATTAGAAAAATGTATATACAAGATGCAGGGCACCGACATCAAATACAGTGAAAACAGGGATGAAAGGAAATGGAATCTGAGAAAATAGCCAATTACAAACAGATCACAATAAACAGAGAAAACTTAGTTTTAATGCAAACATCCAATTTAAGAGAAGCAAAAATAATAAAGTGTAATCTAAATAGAAACAGGAGAGTATTAAAGAGTAAAGACAAAGTCCGATATATAATCCTACCTGAATTCAGTTTTTCCTAACAACTCTTTCTTAATGTTAGAGTCTAGATTCTATGGAGAAAAAAAATCAAATTAAGTTAAGTATAGAAATATAGGTCCATGGTTTCCTTCATGTGTGATAATTAGAATACGTCTGGAATAATTTTATCAGATGAGCAGAAAAGCTGAAAGTTAGGTATATATGACCATATAAGATGATGCTAAGTCAGAAAGAACAGTGCTGGAGAAATATCAATACCAAATTTCAAACTCTACTACAAAACCATAGTAATCAAAACAACTTGGTACTGGCACAAGAACAGACCCCAGGACCAATGGAATAGAATTGAAAACCCAGAAGTGAACCTAAAGACCTATAGCCATCTAATCTTCGATAAGGGAGCTAAAAAAATAGAATGGAAGAAAGACATTGCCATTTTGGGGGTTGTTCGCTAGTATTCAGTGAAGTGGTTGATTTTGGTACCCTGTATCTTGTATATATGCTTATCTGATTTGGGGAAAGGGAAGGACAAAGGTTGAACCAATGCAACAGCCATATTCTCGAGACATTTCATTGTAAATGAACTTAACAGCTGGGAGGGAGGGGAGCGGAGTGTGGAGGAGGAGTGGGAGAAAATGAGGGGGTTGGTAACAATGTTCCACAAGAAATGTACTCATTACCTTAGTAACTAACCCCTCTGTAACTAACCCATCACCTTTATAATAAAATTTTAAAAAAGACGAAGAACCATTCTGAAACCTGTGAATCATAGAAGGTAAATAATTGCTTATGATCACAGACTAATAACTGGTCAATCTATTACTCAAAATCAGAGCTAAACTTCAGTTTGAAGAATTTCAAATATGCATTGACATTAAGTAGATGAGCACAGTTATTCTCACCTGTCTATCCTACAGAGTATTATAGAGGTTTACTCTTTTATTTCCTTTATTCGTTCCTTTATTTTGTGGAAGTATTTTAAAAATAGAGGAAGGGTAGAAAAATACAGTCATATTTAATATACATATATGACAATGGAACCAGGTAACTTGAGGGGATGGGTGGGGTTGGGCAGATTGGGGAACAATAATGGAAGGAGTGACACTGAGACACTTTGGTACAGCTGCTTGAAGATAATTATATGAATGTTATGAAATTCATAGAGTTTGACTTGTGTCTAAAGTTTCACCTCTATGTTAAATGGTCAGAGTATAGGAGAGCATAATGTAATAGCAGCCATCTTTTTGTAGAAGACAATTTATATATCTGCATTTAGTAATTTTGATAGGTCACTCATTTGTTATTATTGTTGAATAATGTAATGAAATAAAAACTGAGTACTAACTGGCTAGAATCAGTGTCAGTGCAATGCTCAATGCCTGTAGTTTGTGAACTTTATCATAGCCCTGTTTTCTTTAATCATTTCTGGTGGGGTAAAGTTGTTTCTCAAGAACTTTACCTCTTTTATATAAATACAAAACACCCTAAATTTCCTTGAGCTTTGTTATTTTTCTTCACTCTTTTTCATGTTGAAAACTGATTGACTATGTTTTATTCCTGGAGGTGTGGTCTTTAGATCAGCAGCAGAGGTACTACTGTGACCTTAACCAATTTGAAACTCTTTTCTAGGTGAAGCTCTAGAATGATTTCTGTAATTCATACTATATTTTCTGAGACTGTAGTATTGACACTTAAAAAAAAAGTAATCAATACATTTGACCAGGCTTTAAAACACACCAGTTTAATAGGCCATCTTTCCATTCTTTTTCAGGTACTTTGAACAAAATATTTTATCTTGTAAATTATACATTGAAAAAGATGCTGTATAAGAATAAAAATGAAAGAAGCTCTAGGCTTATACTTAGGAGTAATTGACTGGTAATAGTCTGTAATATAAACATTTTTTCCTTTGGAAGGACTAAGATTTACTATTCTTATCTTCCCTTGATGTTGGAGAAAGTGCTGACAACATTTATTCTTTATTGTTTATTCTATTCTTCCAGGTGAAAGATTTATCCTGAGGGAAGAAGGGCATTATGAAATACCAAATGGACAAAAATCAGGCCAAGTGTTGTTAAATAAATTCACATCATATGCTTTACTGAATTCTAAGTATTTTCCTTTTTGTCCTTAAGTTTTTTTATATGTACATAACTATTTGATTTCTATAAGTTTGTGATTTCAGTTCCAGATGTAATTTATTTATTTGGCTGTGATTACTTAGTACTCAGTAATGCAATCCAAGTGAAGAAAATGGCCAGGGGCTAAGATTGTAGAGTGCTTATCTGCTCCTTGCCCTAGATTGCCTGTGGTGGAGTCACAGAGGGCCAATTTACCTTCAGTGAATCCTTAATCTGCTATGTACTTGTTATGTGCCTCAGTTCCTTATCTATAAATTGAATAAAACACTATCAAATGCTGAATAAGTGAACTACTATATATTTTAGGCACTTAGAAAAGTGTTTGACACAGAGTAAATACTTTGAAAGTATTTTCTGATATTTTCGTGATCATTAAGTGTTCCATATTTCATAGGAAAAGGTTTACAAATGAAAGTATATTTTTTCAACTTAATGGTTTTAACATTGGATACATTGTTTTTGTGTTTAGGGAAATTGGTTCCTTGCTTGAGACACAATTCAAATACGCGTTTTGACTCCAGTTACTCCTTAATGAATTGGAGAAGTGTGTCCATTGGCCCACACTTGACTAGAGAGAGGGCAAGATAACACTCAAATCTCATGTACACAGTGAACTTTAGGTTGTTAAATCACTTTATATTCTTGTGTTAGGGGCACTGAAGGAATCCAGATTTTATTTTTTTTAATATATATTTTTTATTTTAAAGATACTCTACAGAGGGGTTACAGTTACATGAGCAAGGTAATGAGTCCATTTCCTATTGAGCATTGCTACCCCTCTGATTTTAGTCTATAAAATAATTGCCTTCTCCAAAGTCCTATGGTTGCATGTTTGAGTTTTTTTTTTAAAGGTCATTCATTAGATAACTGGTGTTTTATAGATTCAAAAGCTTAAATAGGCACTTGGTGAGAATAAGCAGGGAAGATCTGGACTACAGAAGCATTAGAGCCTCAGACATGAGTTCTTCACATTTGGTGCATCACCTTTATTGTCCAGAAAACAAAATCATGCTGAAATACAGAGATTTTAATGAAAAAAAACCCCTCACATTCTATTTTTTTTAAAAAAATTGTCACTCATTAACAATGTTTTATACATCTATAGCACATATGTACAGAATATAGCAAAAGTAATGCAATAGCAGTATGGAATTTTTTTTCTACAATATGTTTCTCCCTCTGAAATTGTGATGTCAACTCAGTATACTTCCTCTTTATCATAATTGGCTTAATTCTTTGAGGATATTTTTAGTAATGGCATTCACTAGATGACTTGTAGATGAGAACAATTTATTTTTCACTCTTTGAGAAGGTGTTGGTTGTTCAGTGTCTGGCCTTTAGTGAAGATATAGTTTCTCACTGTTTCCTACACTGAAGTAGGGAGAGGTCTTTGTAGGTCACTTTTATGAGGCCGCTCACTAATCCCATAAAGACTCCATGTCCTAATACTATCACCTTGAAGGCTAAGGTTTCAACATAGGCATTTTAGGAAGACACGGATTTAGGCCATAGTAGTGATTGCATGCATTCTGGAATAGACTATGGGATCTGTTTTTTTTTTTTTTAATGGGCAAGATTAGGCATGTTTTTGTTGGCATAGGCAAAAATACTATGTGGAGAAAGTGGCTCTTATTTACTTAACATTTAAAAAGAAAGTCTGGATATGTTCAAATTAGTTCATTTGACATGGATCCTGGGGCATGATTAAAGGACAAATGAAACAAGGATATTTTTGCTCTTAATTGGAGTTGGGAGAAAGGGCCGGCTTTCTTCAGGGGAACTAACTAACTATATATGGTCTTTGCAGCTGAGATATCTTCTGTATAACAGCTACCTTCTTGGTGGCTTGTGTTTTCTTTTTCTTTTCTTTTTTTTTCTTTTTGACCCTTGAATGTTGCCATTTGACTCTTCAGTTTCCTCTTGTTTCTACATAATTTTTTTTTCTTCATGCCATATCTGAAGTTGTGAGCAGCGTTGGTGCAAATATTTTTCTTTTTGTTATGGTCATTTTGGACATTGTTCATTAGTATTCAGTATGCTTGAGAGGACTTATTACAGAAGACAGCAAATAAGTTCTGTTCTCCTTTCATAGCCAGCTAGCTTTTGGAAGAAAGTATAAAGACAAAAACTTGTCATACTGAAGGTAGAATAGTACTTCATGACATTTTTGGAATCTGCTAATATTTTTAAGCCTCAGGGTAAGGATTGCTTTTCCTTGGGCTATTGGATGCCAAAGTAACATTTGCCACATAAAGTCTAATGCTAACTTTTCCCAAGGTGGCCTCAAACTGCTTTTCTCTTACCTCAGGCTTCCTAGTAACTGTGATTACAGATGTGTGCCACGTCCTGGGTTCCCGCTTTTAAAATAAAAGTTTTCTGTGCATTATGTTCTCATTTTCTCCCCAAATCACGTGAGAGCTGATTATTCTGTAGAAGTGGACCTTGTCTGGCCTTGCGAGATGGCAAGACCAATGCAGAACGATTATGAATGTAGATGGTATGGTGAACAAGAATCACTAAACCAGTTACCCTTGCACATAGGATGCATGCTTTCTTGATACCGTAGAACAGACAGTTTTGGACTACCAGAATTATCTTCAAGTTCTCATGGGTTTCATACCATACTAAAAACAGTGTTGACTGTTGAGTTAAAATGAAGTGTTCAGGTTTGGACTCACTTTAAGAATCCGTGTTATCTGAACCATCATCCATTTTTAGCTAAGATGAATA
Organism: Dipodomys spectabilis; assembly: GCF_019054845.1. Lineage (NCBI taxonomy): Eukaryota > Metazoa > Chordata > Mammalia > Rodentia > Heteromyidae > Dipodomys > Dipodomys spectabilis. Next base: position 6,617,904 of record NW_024870974.1, read on the forward strand.
CTTTCATGGCTGTTGATGAATGACATCTATCATATTTCTGCTTTTAGTATACATACTGTGAGGCTTACAGACTATACAAATAATAATTTTCAAAATACCTTGTATGTACAGAGTCCAAAATCATAATTCCAATAAGATACCTCAGGTTTTAGACTAGTGGTATGAGATTAACTGTGTCACTGAATGGTGGATAGTAGTATCACAAATGCATGTAGATGAGAAGATTCTATCCAGGAGCCAGAGCACTGGATAGGGATCTTTGATTCTAAACAATGATAAAATCACTAAATCATGACATAATCATATAAAGGAGCTCAAAGAGACTGGGAATGATTAAGGTAACATTTAAGAAAGAAGAGACAAGAATATTCATTTACTTGATAGCTTTAAACAAATATTTACCTGAAGTGGATGGAAAAGTTGTACTGTTTTGATTATGGGTTAAATGAGTAGGAATTCAAGGGCTGTGTGTATGGGACTGCACTTGAGCAGTGGGAGCTGAATGCTGAATAGAGGAGCCCCTAGACAGTGTTGAAGGCACAGCATGCGACTTGCTTTTCTCTTGCTAAGGGATCTTTGGCTGTCTAGCTGAGTACAAGGAAATGGACTGTGAAAATGATGGTGGGAAGCTGGGTTGTGTTTGGAAAAGATAAGAGGAGTTGGTGAATGCTATTGGGTAAAGCATTAGGGAAAAATGGAGAATTCTGAGGACATTTGTTTTGCTACGTGTAAAGTGAGTCCTTCTTTTATATTCTCCAAACACTTAAAAAGTCTATGTTTCTACTTTTGGTTGGTACTTTGGAAGTTATGTTTGTGTTCTTCTTAAATGCTACATCATGACAGACTGACTTCTAGACAAGGAGAGGAACTTGTTGGGGGGACAGAGGAACTAAAGAAGGTTATGAGGGTTCCGGTTACAGCTGTGCAGATTTCCTGGTGTGTCTGTTGATAGCTAATTTAACTTTAACACAGCTGAAGTCAAGCGTATGTACATCTGCATAAATAGTTGGACATAGTTTCCTTATGATTACTGAGGCAGTTTCCACATTTAATTACTTATCAACATTTGCATTTCCTTCTGTCTTGTATTTTGTTACATGCTCTTGAAAATGAACTTTGGATAATTGGATACTTTAAGACCTCCTATGCCTCTGCCTCCAGAAGTATTAGAGATAAATTTCTAAGGCAGACTATAGCATACTGCAATCTAGCTTAACAGATAAGGAAACCATATCTAAATAAGGTTAAATAATTTGCTCAAGAATGAGAGTAAGCAGAATTCAAAGTCAAGTTCATATTCTTTTTATATATATATATTGTGAACATACTGTACAGAGGGGTTACAATTACATGGGCAAGATAATGAGTACATTTCTTATCAAGCATTGTAGCCTCCTCCTTTGTTTCCCCTTCCCATCCCTTCCCAGTCTCCCCACCCCCCTCACCCCCTCCAAGTTCACATTCTTTATGCCCTAGGTATTTTGCCATATCTCGTAACTCACTGACATTTTTTTTTTTTTTGTCGGTTGTAGGGCTTGAACTCTGGGCCTGGGCACTGTCCCTCAGCTCTTCAGCTCAGGGCTAGCCCCCTACCACTTGAGCCACAGCGCCACTTCCAGCTTTTTTCTTTTTGCTTATGTGGTGCTTAGGAATCAAACCCAGGGCCTCAGGCATGCAAGGCTAGCACTCTACCACTGAACCACCTTCCCAGCCCTCACTGACATTTATATGTGAGAATCAGAGTCATTTATTACAATGCATGAAATATGTCCATGAGAATAAACAAAAACAATCCTATTCACTGGTCTGTTTGTATAGGAAGGGAATCATATTTTTTTTAGAAGAACAATGACTTAAATAAGATAGAAAATAAGTCAAGATGGGTAGTTAGCTTTCGTATAAAACCTGACTATTTTATATTTCTGTAGAAAACAATTCATACACTCGATGTTCAGAATGGCTGTCAGAAATCTTGCCATTACATACATCTATGCTCCAGGGAGCAAGATCAGGGAATAGGGCGCGTGTGTGTGTGTGTGTGTGTGTGTGTGTGTGTGTGTGTGTGTGTGATATGGAAGGGCACTGAAGATTGTGGTTCAAAGCCAGCCTGGTTGACTTAATTTCTAATTAACCAGCAAAAAGCTGGAACTGGAGACTCAGGTGGTAGAGCAGTAGCTTTGCATAAAAAAGAAGAGCTGAACAAGAACAATGGGCGTGATTTTTAGTTCAGCACATTGTCTCTCAGTCCACAAACCTACCGTTTCCTAGTCTAGTGAGTCCTTGTGATAATTTCTGTCTAGTGGGAGGAAATCAACATATTGAGTGCTACTTCTGGGTTATGTCCTTTGAAGGAAAAGGTAACACATGGTTGTGTTTGGTGAGAGTTCCCCTCACAGATGCATTTCTCATTGTAACCTGCTGTGGTAGAAGGGTACTTTTAGCTCCATGAGGCCCTTCTAAGGGCACTAATCTTATTTCTGAGTGCTTTACCCTCATGACCTGCTCATGTCCCAAAGTCTCTCCCTTCCTGGTGCCATCACATTAGGATTGGGTTTGGGGACACAAGAATTCAAACCATAAACAGAATGGTTTTAGAACCCTAGATAGATGGCTTTCTGGATCCATGGGTTCTACATTCGTGACTTAAAATAACCATATTGAAAATAGTAAAAAAAAAAAATCATGTCTCATGATTTCTTTAAATTAAAAAAAATTTCTTTATAAATATACTTCAACACTTATCTACCCAGTATTTGTGTTGTATCAGTTATTATAAAAATTCTAGAGATGATTTGGTGTGTACAGAAGGATGCCATATGGATTTTTTTGCAGGCACTGCACCATTTATAAGGGACTTGAGCATATGCAGGGTTTGCTGTCTATCTCCAGGGGATCCCAGAGCCAGTTCACCTTGTAAATACTTGGCTTAACTTATAGCAGATAGTGGGCTCAGAGTTTACATTTCTCATTTTATTTACTTCCTAATAAAGGGCTCAAGGTTTTATTAAGTGACATTTTTCTTTAGTAGCATATAGGAAATAAAGAAGACAGAAAGTGGAACAGGTTAAGGATGCTGGCAGGAAGAAAAGAGAGGAAACAGTGCAAAATGAAGACAATTAACTGGGCACAGTAGCTTAAGCCTGCCATCCCAGATAGCTGGAGGCAGAGATGAGAGGATTATGGTCTGATACTTGCTCCAGGAAAAGGCCCAAGACCTTATTTGAAAAGTAACTCAAGGGAAAAAGAATAGAAGTATGGTTCAGGTGGTTGAATACCAGCCTAATATACATCAGGTCCCCAGTTCAAACCCCAGCCTGGCCAAAAAAGGGAGAAGGGGACTTCTATCTCAGCACATGCATAGGAAAGTATAGAAGACAAAAAGGTCCTTAAAGGTGTTCAATACAACTTGAAATAAAAATTGGACTTGTAGGGCCTAATATTTCTATTTCAAAGTTAGTTTCAGGGCTTTCTATAGAGAAAATGAACCACTTAAGTATGTTTTCTCTCACTAAATAAAAATACATGAAAAAATAAAGTACTAACATGAAAATAAATCAAACCAAGAACTAGTCGTTTCTAAATACGTTTTGAAAAAGAAAAGACGAATAAAACCTATAGTTTTTTTCCCCCCAGTATTGTTTAGAAAAGAAGGGAGTTGTGGTATTGCCACTCGTACAAGGGGGTGGGTGCTCAGGAAACTTCAACAAACAAGTGGGAAGGACTTTTGTACTGTGCCTCTGTTTTCCTTCCCACACAGTGTCTGAACTTTTGTTCTTTTCAAACATACTGAGTTATATACTTTTTAATTAACCAGTTCAGATGGGGTGGTGAGAGGTTTGTAGTTTTCACAGCTAGGCAGCCAGCAACATGCATTGCTGTTTAGAAAAATCAAATCTTTGGGTAACTTGGCTGATATCATGTCCTTAATTAAAATGTGATAAATTAGAAGCCTGACTTACTTTTTCAACATGTGTAGAAATATCTGTAGTGATCTTGCAATGTTAAATAGTATAGGGCAGACATATATTTAGGAATTTCTGATTGCATTTAGCTTCTGGATTGCCTCCCAGTTTTAAATGTAGAGTAGGTGATAACGTTTGTTGGTCATTACATACACTTACAGATTATAAGTAGGTTCTGTTTTCTCTTGTAATTAATTGACAGAGTCTGACTAATGTTTTCTATATATGCTGATAAATATAATATTTTTAGTGTTTGCCCCCTAAATTGCAGGGCTGCTTACAAGGAACAGAGTTTGGTGTTCCACTCCCTCATTGTGTTTATGTATTCAATAATCCGCTGCAGTTGGCATTGGATAATTTTGACTCTCCTCTCCAGTTCACAGCCATTAAAAAGTAAGTCCAGTAGAATTTAAAAGCATCCAGACAACATGTATCCTATATCCTCTTCTTTCTGTCTAAAATTTTTGCTACTAAAATAGCCAGAGTAGCCATTTGTTTATAATAAATCACACTTTACTCTAGGAATTTTGAGTCAATTACTAGGACTTGTGAATAGTCAGCTGTGCAGTCGCGTTGCCTGAGATTCTGAAGACATTTTAGATCCAGCGTGCCCCCAGTGAAGAATACTGGAGTACTGATGCTCACATGCTCCACAGATGCTGCTTACAAAGCCAGACACAGAGTCTTTATAGCAGTTTCACCTAGAATGTAAATTACATGAAGAGAAGACTGAACTACATCCTCAGGCTTGCCATTTTGGGAATGTCAGCTGTGCCAGTGGGATTGTTAACTTGAGGTATCATGAACCATGAGGGTCCTAAAACATACCTTGGAAATGAAGAAGACTGCAGTTACTTTAACTCAACATGTCTTTAGTACATCCCAGAAAGTAGTTCTATACATAAGATCCCCCAAGGATTTCTTAAAACACTAAAAGCTATTTAAAATAGGAAAAAAATCATTTACTTTCACTTACCATTTCATCTCAAATAAAAAATATATATGTAATCTTCTTATGCTTTTTATAATACTTTTTATACTCTGGCTTTAACAACTGCTTATTATTACCTCAATGTTCCTGGGTAAATCCTCCTAGAAGCATGCTAAGAAAAGAATAAACATGTACTAAGTATTAGTATTGTTGTTGTCCTAAAACCATATGTTGTAAGATAATGTAACTGGTAGCAAACGGAGTATAGATAACTTATACAGTGGATTTCATACAAATCCTTAACTGGCAAGGGATGAACTTTGCTAACAAGTTGGCTGGCTTGAGTGAGGTGTGAATGTGTTTGTTCCGAAGCTGAGCTTTGCCAACAGAAGAATTGGAGTTTTTTATGGAAATAAGGTATCCCAGTGCTCACTACCTTCTTGTAATACAAAAATGGAGCATGAGTCAGGGGAAAAAAAAAACACCTAATAAATAGCTCAGTGACTTCAGGTAACATTTAGACTTTTTTAGAATTTTTAAATACCTCATGGTATTTAAATAGAATTAGTACTGTGTAGTTGATAGGGCTGGTTGTAAAGATTGAATTAGAGAATGAGAACAAGGCATAGTGTTGGTCACATTGTAGGTTAGGTGCTCAAACACAATTTTGATACCTTCCTTCTGAGGCAGAAAAGGTAGGAATATAACGGAAGAGTAAAATTTACTGTGATGTACTGCACAATACATCAGTTGGTAAAAGCCATGAATTGATAATATGTATATAAATTCACAAACAAAAAATGATGAATTATTTCTTTCATTCCTGTGATTGACTAATGTAAATGACAATTGAGTAATTCATGATTTTTATGTTAGCATTTCTATAAAGCAAACTGTTATAATTTTAATATTTGTTTCAAAATTTAAAGTATTATTTTTCATTATTGGTATTGTTTCTTTAAAGTGATACGGTTAAAAAAAATCTGCTACTTCATATTTTTTTTGTGTGCCTGTCCTGGGAATTCAACTCAAGGTCTTGGCACCCACCTTGAGCTTTTGTATTCAAGACTAACTCTCTACTACTTGAGCCACAGCACCACTTCCTGCCTTTTGGTGATTAATTGGAAATGAGAATCTCACAGACTTTTTGTCCAGGCAGGCTTCTAACCATGATCTTTAGATCTTAGCTTCATGAGTAGTTAGGATTAAAGGCATGAGCCACTGGTGCACAGCTTGTTGTAAATATATTAGTTTATCATTTTTCATTATGTACTAGCTCCATCTATAATTAAAAAATTGGGCAAGGTCCTTAAAAATGTTTATTTTAATAAATTTTTTAATTTTCAATTATGTAAAAGATTTTAGGTAAGTTATTTTTACATCAAATAATTCTTTTTTAACTGGACTAGATGTAATTTACTTCTTTTTTTTTTTTTTTTTCTCAGTCATGGGGCTTGAACTCTGGGCTTGGGTGCTGTCCCTGTGCTCTTCAGCTCAGGCAAATGCTCTACTGCTTGAGCCACAGCACCACTTCGGTTTATTGGAGATAAGAGTCTCACGGACTTTCCTGCCAGGGCTGGCTTTGAACCTCAATCCTCAGATTTCAGCCTCCTGAGTACCTAGGATTACAGGTGTGAGCCACCGGCGCCCGGATCTACTTCTGTTCTTTGAAGGATAGAAGTATCACTGTTTTTGAAAATAAGACCTGGGTGACTGTAGTAGGAATTCCTGTGAGGAGATTAGAATTATTACTGCCATTGAGAATTATTTTTTTTTATTTGAGCTATACTTAATAGTATTGTACTAATGATAATGGATTTCTAAAATCTCTTGGTAGTGAAAAATAAACTGGAGAAAAACATCCAAGTTCACTATGGATAACATGAATACAGCATTAAGACTAACTAGCAGTGGTAGAGTGCTTTGCCTAGCATGCATGAAGCCCTGGTTTCGACTCCTCAGTACCACATATACAGAAAAAGCTGGAAGTGGTGCTGTGGCTCAAGTGGTAGAGTGTTAGCCTTGAGCAAAGGAAGCTAGGGACAGTGCCCAAGCGAGGCCCTGAGTTCAAGCCCCAGGACTGGCCAAATAAAAAAGAATAACTGGAATTAATGGAACAAATGGAAGTCCATCAGTTGAACTGAAGGTGTTTATATGAAACCTACATCATAACTGCTCTAGAAGACTGTCTGCCTCCATTTTGGAAAGCTTGTGTTTCTTTTTTTTTTTTTTTTTTTGTCAGTTGTAGGGCTTGAACTCTGGGTTTGGGCGCTGTCCCTCAGCTCTTCAGCTCAAGGCTAGCGCTCTAGAGCTTGAGCTACAGCGCCACTTCCAGTTTTCTGGTGGTTTATTGGAGATAAGAGTTTCATGAACTTTTCTGCCTGTGTTGGTTTTGAATTGTGATCTTTAGATCTCAGCTTCCTCAATAGCTAGGATTACAGGTGTGAGCCACTAATGCCCAGCTTGTGTTTGTTTTTTTCTATTATTTATGGGTTATGGTCAAGTAAGATGCTTTGTGCCAGTACCATATCCCCAGGAATAAAGCCTGGTACAACTGGAAGCTACAGGCTGTACCGAGATGACACCTGATGTGTTAGGCCTTTTTTCCCTTTTGATTCCCTCCTCTGATATAAATGATTGATGACAAAGGCACGCAAGGGGGTAATTGAAGTAGGCTGGGCTATTGTTGGGAAGCATTTTATAGAAAACTGCATCCCTTTTTCTGGGAGATAACTTCCTCTCAGTACTGTAAAAGTTTAACTTTATGTGCACACATAAAGTTAAATTTTACATTGCAGAGAGTATGCTTTACTTGAATAATAAAATGTTTTGTGACTACAACACAGATTACCTTTGACTAATTTTTTTGTTGAATGAATTCTGGAATATTGCATTAAAAGAATTTAATGAGCATTCTGTATTCTTGGTATTGTGATAAACTAAGTTTACCATGTGTGGTATGGACTGAAACACAAATAATAGGCTCTCACTGAGCAGATTTTTCTTTCTAGGTTTAAAATGTTTATCTGAATTAGGGAAGGGAAGGGCAACAACGGAATGGTGAGACAAAGGACAAGGGGGAACCAAAGCAACCGTGATACTCACAAGACAGTATGTTGGAAATGATCTGTACAACTTGGCAAGGGGATTGGGAGGGGTAAGGAAAGTAGGAGGAAAATGAGGGAAGGGGTAACAAGTTTGGCAAGAAATGTACTTACTACCTTGCTTTTGTAACTGTAACTCCTCTGTATATCATCTTGACAATTAAAAACAAGAAAGAAATGTAAGATTATTTTGGCTCAGGTATATTTATGAAAGCGGAAAATATTTTTTAAAGTCCCATTTGTGGAGAATGAACGTTTTTATGTGTGAAAAATACATTAAAATGTTGATAAATTACTTTTAATTTCAACTTCTGGCCAGGCTTTTGGCTTATGAATCTTTTAACAGCACAAACAGGAATGCCTGTAACATGCAGACATGACTCATTATAAAATGTATTGTTAAATTGTTTTGGGACACACCCAAAAGATGAAAAGGCTAAAATATGTGTAAGATACAATTAGGAAATTCTCCCATTATTACTCAGTTACCATTGTGCTTTCTTTACCAATAAGTATTTTTGGATAACAGACTATAGATTCCCAAGAAAGAAGAGTTCTATGGTAAAATCCTCTCTTACTATAAGATTAAGGTATAAAAAAAAGAAGTGCTTTTGAGAAAAGGAGTAATTTATTTGCTTGGACTGTGAAAAATCACTGAGCCAGACTACTTGTTTTACATACTAGACACCAATACTACAACCGAGAGGTTTAGGAATATGTGAAAATATTTGCAGCAAGAAAAATCCTGGACACAAGAACATTTTAAAATGAAGATGATAACTGCTGTTACATAATCAAGACACAATTTGTTAGGAGAAAGCATTTTTTAGAGGAGTGTCTTTTTTTTAAACCTGTATGTTAGACTTTGGCAAATGAAAACTGATGTGGAGTAGATTATCCAGTGGACCATGGTGACCTGTCTGGTTCCTTCTGTTTGTACTGCCAAATTACATTCTCAGAGTTGTTTCACAGAGAAAAAAGACCCCAGTCACTGGAAATATGTTGACTATCCTCATTTCCACAGGCTTTATGTTGAAGGTCCTGTGGACCAGGAAAAGAAAAGCTCATTCACAATACGTGAGCAGGACTTGTTTCATCTGGCAGAGCTTGGCTCACAGACATCCTTGCTTTCCACAAAGATGGTGTCCTTTGCATAAGTACAATACACAAATAATATACCGGTGAAATTTGCCTTGAAGAATTGTAAATGAAATTGGAGCAGCGAGTTCTTGTAATTCTATTTTAAATTCCTTGTGTGTACACCATGATCCAAGTTTAATATGTTTTGTTTGGAAACATTTCTTTGCTGTTTGATAGAGCTTTCATTCCTACCATACCTACACTAGTGTTGGTGTTTGAGAGAAGGAACAATGAATGATGGCTACTCACTGAGCTACTTGACACATTACCTCTGAGCAGCCCTGTATGGGAAGGGGAAGGGCCTTGTACTTTCCCACTCTCCAGGTCTAGTTCTGAGACCTTGGGCTCTGATTTTGTCTTGCTTATCTGAGCATATTTCTCACATCTTAACTAAAGGAGATGCCAGTAGCGAAACAAAGAAAAACGACTGTTTACCTGCGCAAACCCAGAACTGTGTGAGAGAAGGGAATTGGATTTGGTTCGTTTAGTGAGTAATTTTGCAATGCTCCACATAGCAGCTTCAGAATTATGGGGGAAACAGAACAAGGTTTAGCATATTTTTTTGTTTGTTTGTTTGTTTTGGTTTTGGTTTCAGTTCTTGGTGGTTTTTTTTTTGGTTTGTTTCGGTTGAATGTTCATTCTTACTTTCAGATCAGAATGAGATTGTGTAGGATTCTTTTATTCTTCCTAAAAGTGAGGGTGATAGCAGGCGGACAAGCCCATGTTGTTTTACTTATTCTGTAGTTTATTTATGGATCGTTAGTGTTAGTTTCTTAGTGGAAAATTTTCTTTCCCTCTCATTTTGGCTTTACCTCTTGCAATTGGACGCTATAATTTGTGGCTTTCTGGAGGGGGAATCTTGGTGGTCAGGTGGAGGAGGCACGTTGCATTCCACAAGTGGAGTGGTAGGTATTCAAGACAGAACATTGATTCAGGAGTGAGTACTGGTGTGGGGTGAAAGTTGGCTACTAACTCAAGCATCACCTGAGGCAGTATTTCTTAAACAGAAAGGTGCCTTCCCTAATTAGCTGCCCCAATATGCAATTAAATGAATGACAGCCAGCAGATTTAGAAAGGCCTTCTTAGCGAGTTACCAAACAACAGGGCATTCCACAGATGTGGTTAGGAGCTAATTGAAGAAATGGATATTGGAGCCTTCTGTATCTGTGGTGGGCTTTCCTGCTCTCCCTGATGAAGGTGAAGGCTCTTCTTTTCTGTAGATGAAGTTAAAATGGCTTTCCTCTTGTAGATTTCTGATCTGAAAAGCACATAGAATACTTTCACAGGCTTTTCCAGCAAATCACGTTCTCTCAAAGCCATGTGTGAACATGGTTTTATACGTTGTAGGTTCTCAAGTACTAAAGAACAGTGTGGTGCCATCATTTGAGAGTCAATAGGCAAATGATCATTTTTGCGAATCATGAAGAACACTTAGAAAACAGCCTAGATATATTTCAATTTTTAAAAATATATATACATATATGTTATAAAAACATTTTTGGATGCTGAGAATATGGCTCAAGTGGTAGAGTGCTCGCCTAGCGGAGCCAGCATTGAAGACCTGTGTACAAACCATAGCACTGCCATTAAAAATACGGTTTTAAGCTAGAAGCAGTGTATGAAAGTTTAAAATTTTATCACTGATTTTTTTTTTAAGCCTCCCTTCCCTTTTTGGTTTTGGTTGTACTGGGCTTTGAACTCAGGGCCAATCCCATAACCTTGCATGGCTGCTGTTTCCTGTTTTTGAAGTAAATGATTTGGTTAGAAGATTGCCCTTGAAAAGGAAGTTTTAATGTTACAAAATCCCCTTTCATCCCATTCAAAGAATAGTGTTACCTTTTACTTTTTATATCAGATATAGATAGTTGCTAGTTTTCTTTCCGCATTTGAGCTCTATAAAAGATACTGTTTTTTCATTAGTTAGCTTGGCTCCAAGTGGAAACAGCTCTGTCATTCGTATTTGCTTATTTGTTGGCTTTCTGGAAAACATCAATTATGAAAGTTCATTTCACATCTTCTCAAGTACAGAAAACTTAATTCTGTTAGTCTATTTACCTCAACAGTAACTCACGAATCACACTCTATAGAACTTCCAGAATGATTGAGAAGGTACTCATTATCTCTTTACCTCCTCTTGAAAACATGGCTAAAAATGTTAGAGGCGGAGAATAAGAAAGAATAATGCCTTTTATGGTGTTAAGTATTTCAGTTTTCAATCATGCGCTTTGTCATTCACATGAGCAAAACAGCTAGTTACTCTGGTTGAAAACCAGGCGGTTTCTCTCCCCTACAAGCCGAGAAACATTTTTCTTCAAGCCATTCCAAACCACTGGGATCATATTTTTTTTCCCTGATTGCAGATAAGCAAAATAAAATAAACAAACTTGTGCGCGTGTGGGAACTGGTTCTGCTGTCTCTTGTCCTAAAGCAGCAAAGCCTGAATGTCTCATTAGTACCTTGAATGGGTCTCATTGTGTATGTATTGTGCTTTTCACTACTGCTGCTAACTTCACCCTTGTTTTACTAATAGCTTTTTTTCTAAAGTGGGTTGACATTGCAGTTAGTTTTCAGTGGCCTCAATGTTTTTCTTTAAATTGGGCCAGACACTGGCCTGTTTAAAGTTAGGCAGGCGCGTATAAATCGTGGCATATAAAAATAGGGAACATTTATTAGACATTTTTGAATCTGTTTTATTAAATCTGTTTTCTTATAAAGTCATGGAAAAATGTTTTCAGCACAAATATTCTGGTAAAATGAAATGATTGGCTATAGTGTATTGGACTTGTACACTAAATTTGGTAGTATTCTGGTAAAATGAAATGATTGACTATAGTGTATTGGACTTGTACAATAAACTTGGTAGTTGCAAAGTTTCAGTTAAAGTCTATTACATATGCAAACATGTTTTACTCATTTTTGAGTATGTTTCTGTTCAAAATTATGATGCAAACCCTTTAGGAAATTAAGAGCTTTCTTTCCTAGGTTAGTAAACTTGAACACTTTGTACAGTACTCTTCTGATTTTTATTGTATTGGTTTTAAAAACCACATATAAAAACTATTTTATCTATACAAATGATACTTAAACTGAAATTGAAAGGGAGTGTTGTTATGATGCCCAGAACTGAAATTTATTATCTAAAGATCAGTGTTGGTAGAAAAATGGAATCTGTAAGAAAATCCAGACACATGTCCAGTACATAATAGAACTTTCTGAAATGATAAAACAACATTTGAATGAAATAGGAAGAGCATGGATTATTGAGCAACTGATATGACATGGCTTCTAGCCATATGTGCCTCCATCTGTTAAAAAGGTTCAAATGTATTAACAGCATAAATAAAAGTCAAGGGTGATGTAAGGAAATCGATTAGTAGAACAATAAGAGACTTCATGGAAGTGTCTTTGGAAGTCTGTTGAGAAACTTTAATCCACAAAGCAAAGATTATGAGACTTTGTTATGTCACAGGTAGATAGATACTCTCATTTACAAAAGACACCAAAAACAAAGGCAAAAGTCTAGTAGAAAATACTTGGAACAACTATGGAAGACAAAAGACTGTAAATAGCTTTGGACATAGACAAAAAAAAAGTTTTGAGTGGACATAAATAGTAGACAAAATGCAATTTGACTTCTGAAGATGCAATATCATGTGTTGCAAAATAAGACCTACAACAATAACATATTGATTCCATCAGATTGGCATACTTAAAATTATTTATGATAGCTACCCCAGAAGGGTTATCAAGTAGCTTAATATTTATAGCTACACTGTACTTACTTTGTCTCTGACTTTGTCACTACTGAGAAAGAACAAGTATGTAAAGAAAGAATCAGGGTGTCTATGGATAGCATAGTATGTTTTTAATATAAATGAATTGCTAAAAGTATATTTTTATTAATTTAAAAAGTCATTGTAAACTTTTGAAGTCACATTTGGTACATCCAAACTCAAAGAATGTGTACCTATAATAAGTATGTGACTGTGAATGAATATCATTTTTATTAGCATAAACAATTGTTTTATCAAGTCTACAAATTAATACTTTTGTGTAGGAAGTATAGCTAAAATATGGACAATTAGGGGGGTCAATGTGGATGGTGATACAGATGGAGATAAAGTAAATATATTTATATTTGTAACTTAATAAAAACCAATAATATTTTTAAACAGAAGAGTTTTTTCTATTTCACCATTCTGAATTTCCTATTTTATGAAGAAGTTTATTGAATTTATAAATAAGTCTGCACAACTATGGATTCTACCATGTGCTTTCCTAATTCTTTTTTTCTTTTTTCCTTTTCTACTGGGGTTTGAACTCAGGCCCTCAGATTTGCAAGACCAGTACTGTATTACTTCAGCCTTGTCCTCAGACCTTTTTGATTTTAGGGTCTCAAATTTTTGCCTGGGCCAGCCTTGACACACACTCCTCCTGCCCACTTGGCCAGCTAGGATTTCAGGTATGAACTAGCAAGCCCAGCTTGACAAGTGTTTGGTTTCCCTGAAGGGGTGCACCATTCCTGAAGGTACTGTAATACCAGGTCCCTGGGTATTGATGCTGGAGTGGACAAAACAAGTCCTTGTCCCATCTCTCCATTTCAGATATTCATTTAATACATTTTCCTAAGAGGGCATATCAGATATTAAACTGATAACTGGTACACACTGGATCTTAGCCAAATGACTGAGACATTCTTTGAATTCGTTTTGACGAAACGTCCACCTGAGTTTTTGAAATTATGTGAATTTGACTTGAGACAGTTTTTGAGTACCATTCAAACTGTATCAAATGATCACTCCCAATTTTTGAGTGAGACTTGAATTTGCCTCAAGTTTTCTACATAATTCTCGTGCCTTCTAGTTCTGCCTTCCAGTGACTAGGGAGGCCCAATTGCCTTAACTCCTAAAAGGTAATGGCTGAGAGCCAGGGACTTTTGTCATGTTGAGCTAGCTGTCTTGTGACTAAGGCCAATCACTCTGAGGGCACTGAGACTCAATTTCTCCTTTCCTTAAATGGGAATAATAATGTTGACATTTAACCAGCTTGTATTTTTAGATCGTTTAGAATTCTGTGTATAAGTTCATAATAATAATAGTCTTAGGGATGTCAAGTTCTGTTACTAGTCTACTTATTAGAGAATGCTATAGCAAACTTACTATGGAGAGTTTTGTTACTTTTTGATAACATGCCATCTTAGAGAAGTTAAACCTTGATATTTTGGATACTAAGATGCTTATATTAATATATCATTGCAGCTTGATCTTCTCATAGTGTTAAACCCAGAAAGGACCTTGAAGATGAGGATACAGCTACCTTTTAAAGATGGTCAGACTGAGGTGACTGACTTGGCCATGGTTACACGGCTGCTTGATGATGGAGATGGGACTTCATCTCAGCACGGGGCGAGGGAGAATGTTTGTGGCAGAAAGAAGTGAAACCAATTCCTGCCTTACTCTAAATCTAGGCCTCATTCAGTAGCATTTATACAGATGTGACTATTACACATGTGACAGATATTCTTAAGTCTAAGCAGTTTCTACCAGAGAAATTGCTGCCTAAAAGAAGAGAAGAGTTCCTTTTTAGAAGCTGGGTAGCGTTGTATTCAGCTATGCTTTAGCATATTCTGTCAGAGAAACAGATCATGTGTTGCAGAAAACAAATGTAAACACTCTATTTTTCTGTTTTATCTTAATTGGAAATTAGTGATTTCCTTTCATTTCATGCATGAATTCTAAAGTAAATGTATTTCTCTTTACAAGGACATTTAATTGGAATAGGCAGCAGACTAAGGATGTTCAAAAGTACAGAATATGGAAAACATTCTTTACAAAGCTTAGCTTGCTTCCTTTTCCTCAGAGTGAACTTAGTTGTTTCATTGTTTAAAGTATAAAGTAAATAATAAAGAATAAAATAATATAAGAATAAAGTAAATCGGGTAGTTCATAATATCGATTCTATTGGAAATACTTGATTAGGGAGAGCCTGATAGCAAGTTTGTCACATTCCATGTTATCTTTTACATCAAATCAGCTTTGTAGCTTTAGTAAACTTCGGACATTTGGAGGCCCTAATGTTGCTTTGTATATCATTTTTTTAATGTCCTCAGAGTGTGTGAATTTCTGTTTATATTAAAGGGATATTTTAAAATAAAAATGCATGTTTATATGTAATTTAGAGAAGTTTGTGTAAATATGTTCATTATGTTGGCATTTGTGATTATTCTGTCTGTTTTGAATTATGATGATTTGTGTTAAGTAATTTTGAAATATTTTAAAAGAAAAATTTTATATTTTAAATTGTTTTGTAAAGCTTGATAGGCTTTTACTTTTTTCCTTTTTTTTGTTTTTACTAAATTATTCATAAGTAGCGGTTAGAAACAATGGCAATCAGTGTGGAGCCAATTCAGAATTCATCAGAAATGCTTTACTTTTGAGGAGCTTCTATACAATTTAATCTGCAATAACATTTAAGACCACTATATAAAATACTATCTTCTGTGTCTGAAAGAGATGTTAAAAGTTAATTTGGAAAGTAATGGCAGACTTGTTTCTTCACTGTGGTAGTAGCGAAGACCACTAGACTGTCATCCCAGTTTATATTCTGGGTCGACCTCCAACGTCTGTGAAAGGGAAGCCTGAGCCAAGATGTATGAACAGGTTTTCTCGCTGTTTTATAATGTTTCTCATGTTTTTATAATGCTACTGTGATTCATATTTCCTTGATACAAAGTCTTTATGAGGGTTGTTTATATATGTGAACTAATTGTGTTAGGTTGTATCTGTTAAATAAAGTTGGCAATGTTTTAGCTTATTTCTCCTTATGACCCAAATTATTTGTCTCTTTGAAATCGACTCAGTTTATTAATTTGTTATTGTTTGTTTACCTTTCTCACCTTCCCTGTTTCTGGAGTGCAGAGATCATTATCCTACTCAGGTTTGCAAACTTAATGCCAAGCATAGAGATAGGCATACATAAATATTCTCTAAAAGTGTGGAAAAAGATATTCCTTCCAAAGTAGCTGTGGATCTCTGCAAATGACAGTTCTTGATGATACAAGGAATATAGTATAAATATGGTTTTATGACCTGATAAATAAATTACACATTTTGTAATAGAAATTATAATGGGGCTTACGCTATATCATTTCCTGATGGTGCTCACTACATGTAACCAATAGTAGGGTATTATGATAAGAGACAAGTCTATTTCAGCATTATAAATCTGATATATAAGATAAGTATATACAAATGTATTAGTCCATTCACTCATTCATCTATTTTTCCATCCATCTATCCATCTATCCATCCATCCATCCATCCATCTATCCGTTGATCTAAAGGTACTTGTTACCTATGGTATTAACAGACATATTTATTGGTAAATTAAAATAAAGGTTTATTTGAGCCAGGCATGGTGGCTTAAACCTGTGGGTAGTTGAGACCGGGGATCATGGTTTGAGACCACACAGGCAAATTAAGTTTTGGAGACTCAGTTTTACCTAAAGGTTGGCACAATAGTACATACTTGTTATCATGTACTTTCTTGTAAATCCTAGCAGCGCTGCAAAAAAAAAAAAAAAGAGAATTTTAGCCCAGGCTGGCCCATACAGTGAGACCCTATCTTGAAAATTATGCAAAAAGGGCCTAGAGGTATGTTGAGTGCTTGTCTAGAAAGAATGTCCCTGAGTATAAAAAACAAAACAAAACACCATAAAATCCCCAAACTAAAGCCAAATACTAATCACTCATACAAAAAACCCAAACCAACCAACCATACAAAACCTGGGTTTCCTTAAGCTACTTTAGAAAGGAATTTCAGACTTAATGATAGTGGTCTGACATATCTTTCTGCTTTGTTGGCTGGAAGGAGCTGTCATACTCACTGATGTGCTGATTCCAGAGTTTGTAGGGGAGATGTACGAATCCTAAATCTTCAATTACCTGTCCTTACTGAGAAAACCTCAGTGGAATTAGCCACAGGCCACACAATGAAATATGAGCAGAGCTAGTGGATTTAAAAGCCTGTTCTGTAAATCTTGGTTCTGTTGCTTTGCATCGGTACTGCTTGAAACATTGGAGGGAAAAAGCCAAACTATTTCAACAAATGAAGCAATAATAATAATAATAATAATAATAAAAACATTATGGTAAGATTTAAAGAAACAAGCAAAACTACCTTCATGGTTTGAAAATGGTGGAAACAGGTTCAGCATCTGTGATGTTATGCAGAAGATCTTCATTGCACAGAATAGTACTTGAAGTTTCTGTCAGGGGAGATTTGATCACAATTGTCTGCTGGCTTCTGGCTGTATGTTTGGGACTGCTTTGTCGGACTTTTTCCCAGGCCTGGCTGTGTACTTGGTCTTTTCTCTGGAAAGTGACTGGTTTACACTCCACGTTGTTATCTGGTTTTGAAGAGACCTTGGGCCAGCTTCTGTCACCTTACACAGATCTGCTGTTTTCCTGATGGAGCATGGCCAATTCATAATATGCATCCACTTAGCTCTCAAGTACATGGTATGCCATTATGGGCATCATTAGTTTTGTCCCATACCTTGTTCTTCATTTGAAATGGAGTCTAATTTTTGTTCTTATAGGCACAGAATTAAGTGAGATAATACTATTTGGACTAAATTCCACTGCCACTCTAATAGAAATAGGACGCTTTGTAGTGTGTCAGGGGGCTTGGACAGCTTGTCACTTGATCAGTATTATTGACAAAAGTTATTAAAAATAGACAATAGGGATTATTGTTGTATTTGTTGCTACTTCTAAATAATAATTTTCATTAAAGGTTTATATGTGCCTAGAATCATATTGTATAAGATTGTACATATTACAAAACTTTCTCTAAGAAACTCTTAAACATGTTCTTTCAACTTAGTCTTTTTTTGTTTGCTTTTGTTTTTTATTGGTCGTGGGGCTCAAACTCAGGCTGGGCCTGGGCGCTATCTCTGAGCTCTTCAGCTCAAGGCTAGCACTATACTACTTGAGCCATAGTACCGCTTTTGGCTTTTTCTGTGTATATGTTACTGAGGTATCGAACGCGGAGTGTCATGCATGCTAGGCAAGCACCCAACCACTAGGCCACATTCCCAGCCTTAACATATTCAAAATATTTCTGTAGTAGTTTGACCACACACTTTTGTGTCGAAGGCTTAGCAGTGATTAGTATAAGTCCCTGGCACCCTCGAACTGTAACCATAGGTTTTCCTAAGTTCGACATGTGGCTGTTTATCTGTTGTACCCAAATATGCCAAAGTGCAAATAGTGAGATATTTGCAATAACAGACTTTGAGGAAGATTTTCTTGGTTAAAAAAATAATAATTGGGAAACAAAGAGTGATCAAATTGAAAACTTAAAGAAAATATGCTTGTGATAAAACCCTTGAGAAAAGTGACACTAAAATTTGCACAACATAGATTTATATTTAAAAAGAGAATGTACTTATTCTTCATATTACTTGCTGGCCATTTTGAAGCATTTAACATAACCAAAAATTGAAAAGAACAGTTTTATCAAAACCAAATATTGAAAACGGTTCATTCAACGTCATTTCCTTTCTCTTTAGCTTCTCACAGCAATACTAAGAGGCAGTAAAATGAATAGAAGTTGCTAGACATTGAGAAAGATGAGTACGATGTTACACTCAACTACTGAATAATAGGATTTCCATCTAGAAAAGTTTCATTTAATTGTATAAACGAATAAAATGCCCTGAAGGTAATGTAGATGATGGCCAGCTTCCATATTCCACTGTAACTAAGACATAAAGGGAATTTTAAAATGATTTAAAAGTTTCTGAGATTAAAGCCAGTTGGATTTTACTTTAGAAAGTCACTTTTAAGTGGTTGCTACTTCTTAACAAAGTTAGGGAATTATTTCTTTCTCTTTGGTGTTTAATGGATTCTTACTCTTAATTGTTTACCTTAACATATAATCTTAGGGTTATACATTGTGTCTCCTTTGACACATGTTCCTCAAAATAAAGACAAGACAAATTCCTACCTGTTTCTAAATCTGTTCAAAAGAATATCAATGAGTAGGAAACTTTCTTGAGACTTTTACATTGTAAAAATGTTTAAAGTTTCTGAGTTGTTGATCTTGTCTATTGAAACAAGAAATCTTCCTTTCTAGTGTTAAGCTTGAAAAATTCACAAAGTTCCTTCATATGTTTCTCTAGGATCCAGAACTAGTTGGGAGAAGACATGTAGAAAAATATATAGAAACATGTTAACATTAGTGTAGTAGTTAATGCCTACATGGAAAATATTAGTAGATTTGCTTAGCTGTTAGTGTTGACCACAAGAAGTTATAATTTAGACTCTTAAGAGAAAAGTTTGAATCAGAAGAGTCATATCAAATAAATTGTTTGGTCCTATTTTGTTTTCATTCTTTCCATACATGGTCTTAGACCATGAGCTACACTGTGCGATTTTGAGTAAGAATGTATAGTTTTTCAATAGAGAAGTTCGGGAAATGTTTCTTGGATCTCCTTAGTTTTTAAACATGCCTGTTCTCACACTGAAGGGGTTTCCTTCTTAAAGTTTATGTGTAAATTAAAATATAGATGATTCTTTTGATAAAATGCACCTTTTTAAACACACAAATGTGTGTAAGCCACTAACATAATGAATGGATATTCTTTCTGACAAGTGTCCCTCTTCCTTTAATTATTTGTTGACCTTGTAGCCTGTATGTAATGATCACCTTAATGGACATGTTCTATTCTGAGCCTCCAGATTACATGATTTTAATATTATTCAAGCAAGAGTGAAGGTGTCTTTGGCAAAACCAGACATTTTTAAGTTGCTGGGATAGTTGATACAATATATTGTTTCCAAATCAAATGTATATTGGAATCAAGTCCATATATTTGAACGGGACAGAGTCATATGATAACCTAACACTTAATGACAAGGAGAGATTCAGTCTTTTTTTTTAATGAAAAAAATCTTAAAACCACACACACACACACACACACACACACACACATACGCACACACACACACACACACAAAGAGAGAGAGAGAGAGAGAGAGAGAGAGAGAGAGAGATACTGTTATATACCAAAGGGAAAAATGCAAAAATATTACCAAATTATTAAGAAATATATCAGAAAATGAGGAGCTCTAGCGATTAGAAGAATACAGATTTTTCTGTGTTCTATAAATATGTTTGAAGTTCCTCTAGGAGCATTTTTGTTTTGTTTTTACTGGTAAAACTGAAAAAGAAGACAGACTTGTTTCTATAGTTGTCTTAGTACTAAGTACTTACTGAGCATTTTGTTATATTTGCTACACTGATATTGCAAAAAAGTATGAGAATTTTGTAAAGCAATCCTACACTCCAGTGGGTAAAAATGTTTACAGATTTTTACTCATTGATGTATCCAAGATTTAATCATGAGGAAATAACTCCATTAAGAATTGTAGAGTAGGACTGGGAAGGTGGCTCAGTGGTAGAGCACATGCCTTGCATGCATGAGGCCCTGGGTTAGATTCCTCAGCATCACATAAGCAGAAAAAGAAGCCGGAAGTGGTGCCATGGCTCAAGTGGTAGTGCTCTAGCCTTGAGCTGAAGAGCTGAGGGACAGCGCCCAGGCTCAGAGTTCAGGCCCCATGACCGGACCCCAAAACAAACAAACAAAAAAGAATTGTGGAGTAATATACTTGGTGTTGATGGCTCACACCTGTAATCCTAAATACTCAGGAGGCTGAAACCTAGGGGATCATGGATTGAAGCCCAGCCTGGCAGAAAAGTCCAAGAGTCTTTATCTCCAATTAAATCAGCAAAATGCAGGAGTGGAAATGCGGTTCAAATGATAGAGCACCAGTTGGGAGCAAGAGGCTCTGAGCCAAGAGTGTGGGGCCCTGAGTTCAAACCCCAATTCTAGCACCCCTACTTCCCCCCAAAAGGAAAAAAGAACTTTATTAAGAAGTTGATTATTGTAGGCTTACCTACAAAACGGAGAAAACAATTGGAGTCAACCTAAATATGCAGCACAATAGTGGAAATCATGATAGTTAACTTGGTACAAACAGGAGTGACTCCTTACTATAAGAAGTCAGGGTAGAAACAAGTGAGTAAATAACATAGGAGATTTGTGGAATATTACAGAATTCTTATGGGTGATAACCTGCAAAAAAATGTGGCACACAAGGAAATGTTTATGGTGAAATGTCAAATGAAAATGCAGAATAAGAATCTATAAGCAAATCATGGCTGTAGTTGTGTAACCCCTCCATGATTCTGATACACAAAAATTAAGGAAAAATGTAAAATAAAATGCATCGTTTAGATTTGAAACTGTTCTGCTGTCCATTTTGAAAGCATATTGTAAGGTGATACCATTTTAATAAAAGTACCCTGGACTGATACTTAAATTGGGTTTAGGAAAGACAGCAGCAGACAGTATATCTGTTTTCCTCTTTTTCACTTTGGAACCAGTAGTAAGGGCCAAGTTGTCTGTTCTTTTCTTGTGCCCGGCTGGAGTGTGGCAGTCACGGTGGGTGCCTTCTTACAGCCAACGTGCTAGGAAATGCCTCATATCAAAAAGGGAAAGATGAAGGGACCCAGCCACTATATTTAGTGTGTGTTGTGGAGTGTGTATATGTTGTGTGTGTGGAGTGATGTGGTGCGGTGTGTATTGTATGTGTATGTGGTGTGTGTTCTGTGTGTGTATATTGTGTGTATGTATTTCTGTGGTATGTGTGTGTGCTCTAGTGGGTTAAACATTGCCTTAGCTTAGGTTATTTCTATCCTTAGTGTATAAACATTTTGGAGGGAGAAAAAGCTAAAATATTTAGACAGCTGTTTCCTTTATTTTTTCTTAAATACACAGATAATATTTTTACTACTTCACAGACACCATCATGCCTTTATAACTAGCATTTTAGTTCTGCTTTTGGTAGCACTGTTTTGATATCAGCCCTTTCCCTCCTCCCGCCCTTTTAAAAAAAATCATTGTTATTTGTAAATTTGTTTGAACCTAAGATACCTGAAAATTCAAATGACCTAATTACATTTTGAATGTAATTTTCTATTATTTTTATTGTGGTGACAATGTGACTCTGAGGTAGACATTATTTTACAATACTTTATGTATAAGCTAAGTAATATAAATTATTTATAAGCTAAGACTTGTAAAAAGTAGATTAATGTCCTTCACCTGTGACTTTACGACACCAGATCATCTACTCATTTTGGGTTTTCAGCCAAACACCAGGCTATGTTAGTGATTTATTAATTTAATGGATGAATTTGGCAGTGAAAGTTAATGTTTAGTTCTTTAAGATATAGGGCTTTGAATGTATGCCTGTCACCAGGAGGTGAAGCAGTCTAAATTATTGGCTGGGCTGTGAACTCTGCCTTCTCTGGATCCTGTAGACTCCTATTTTTATAGCAGATTCTACTTTGGTTGTTGGAACAACTTTCCACTGGCAGGGCAAAGGGCTTTCTCGAAGGTGACAGTCTCCCTGACCTTTCTGACTCTCATAGTTGGGGGAGAAATGAAATTAAAAAAAAAAAAAACTACAGTGAAGCAGGAACTAAGCTGTCAAAAACTTTGCTGTCTTTCATTGGTATTCTTTGAGTCTGCATAAAGCCTAAGTTATCAGCTTTTAATACACAGTATAAGTTGATAGTTTGTCTTTGGACAAATGCACTGAAACGGATCTAGATGCTTTGCCCACATCAATTGGAAAAAAAAAAGAGTTGGAAATGTTAATAGAAAACTAGCTACTATTATGTTTTCTTTTTTTATGCTATGTGATCCATATATTTTGGAAGTTTGAAAACTCATTTTGTGCGTATGTTAAATTGAAATACTGAGTATCTCTCCTGCCCTGGGTATAGAATGATGGTGTGGCCCCCTGAACGGAGGACTTGGTCTGTTTGATTAAGAACAGAGCATAGCCACCATCGAGGCACCAAACATCAAACTTCCAGGAGAGACTTGGCCCGTGTGTACAAGAAAATAAAGTGGTTTGCCACTGTTTTCTTTTTTGTTTTTTTATCAGAGGCTTATGTGTCCATGCTGAACATTTGCAAAACAGATCTCTGTCAAAGAGAAAAAGTTAGCATCAGTTCTTTCTAAAGGCTCTACTTAACTGTTTTTCCCATTGGTACACAATATACATGCAAACATTAAAAGTCTATAAAAAAATGTACCTTTTTCACTTGTGTCTCTAATAATTTAAAGTATGCTCAAAAATAAAAATGTAAAATTAGTGGCTACTTCAACAATGTTAAACTTTGTCAGAACAAGATAAAGTTGCTAAGATATTTCTGCTAGTCACTACTTCTTTTGCTGTCAGTTACTGGATTTGAGAAATGAAATATGGAATTGAGAATGATCTTTTAATTTTTAAAGATTAAGTGTTTCATAGACCTAGCCCTAAAGTCCTAGCTTTTTTCTCTCTTATTTTACCAGAAAAGATACATCCATATTATACACACACATTTTTCTGTTGTACAACCTTAAACTTGCTGGACAAGGTAGACATGATTTCCACTAAGAGAAAGGTTAACAATGGCTTTTAAAAGCCTGAAGGTTCAAGTCTCAGCTGTCGAAAACTGATCCTGGGCCACAGCCACTAATGCACTCTCCTGAGAAAGGCTGAACTCTATCACAGGTGACAGCTGACCCACTTTCTCAGACCTTGTTAAAGGACCATGCTCTTTTTGTAGGTCTTCATATTCTCTGGCGATACCTTGTCATGACCAGCTGTGGTTGCCGAAGCTGAATCTCTTACACTTAGTTTTATTTTTACAATTTTAGTTTAACCAGTTTTGGAAAAAATCCTTTGGTAAAATTTTGATATATTTCCTGATTCATGTTGCAGTGAAATCAGGGCCAGCAGAAACGGAGTCTTTTCCATTGTCTAAGAAACTTTTTTTTTTAAATCAGTGGTTTGAATTTTATTAAAATAAGAAACTCCATAATTTGCATTTTTAAGGTGGCATGGTTTTTCTACCTTTTTAGAAATATTTCAGTAAATTTCAATAAATGTTTCCAGGTGCAAAACTTTATGGCCTAAATAATTTGTGATCACCTCCATGATATATACAAGTATTTTAAAGGAGTCAGGTGTTGGGCAAAAACTGTTCCAGGATTGTGGCTGACATCTGTGTTCATTGACTTCGATGTATTTTCTGTAAATCATATGTGCTTTCCACATGCAATTTAGGTACTGGGGTTATGCTATTTTGCTTCTTAGTTTCTGTTGTGTAAGCTGTCACTCAAAACTTGTGGACAGACTCTAGGTTCCCCGGTCTGGGCAATGTAGGCCTGCTTTGTGATGACTCACGCTAGCACTGATTAATGGTATGACTCAGACAGAGAAGCAGCCACTGATAAGTTCAGGAGCTCCCTTTGCTTACTTTGTGGTTCCTGCTTGACCATCTTGGGAGAGGTATTTCCCCAATAATCAACACCCGTGTATGTTAGAAAGCTCTGTGAAACAAATACTTATGTATAATGGAAATAGTCTTGGTTGCTTGTCTGAAGTGTAAATATCTTTGTTTCAGTCAATTGGAAACACTGGTGTGTGTGATGTGATAAAAACAGAAGGAAATCTTTGTTGTTTTGGACTTATCAAGGAATATTCACTCAGAGATGGTGTGCAATGATTTGATATGTGCAGGGATTATAACTAGCGTACTCCATTCATGTATAGGAAGGCATATTAGATGCAAATATAACTAGGGAAAACGTATAATTGATATGTAAGCATGGTCAGAAGGCCATAAGCTCCTTTTCTCATACTTGCCTGTCTTTGACTTTAGAAAATCAAGTAAGTACAAGAATATGTGAAAAAGAGCATCATGCCTGTAATCCTAGGTACGTAGGAGTCTGATATCTGAGAGTCTCCATTAGTATGTTTATCATCATCTTAATTTCTGACCAGTAGCAGGAGATGAGTGTGGGGAAAATGTCAAGTATAAAGGACATTATTATTATCAGTATGGAATAAGCAAAGGAAAGGAATGAAAAAGAGCTGATACTTGTAAATTTTGCTACTCAGGAGGCTGAGATATGAGGATAGTGGTTGCAGCCCTGGAACTAAAGTATAGGGGACTCTTCTCCAATTAACCACCAAAAAGCTGGAAGTGAATTTGTGTCTCAAGTAGTAAAGTGCCAGGCTTGAGTGAAAAAACTAATGGACAGAGTCCAGGCCCTGAGTTTGAGTCCTAGTATTGGTGTGGGCACTCCCCTTCTCCCTCCCCACCCCCCACATACAGAGTACATACCAAAAACTCCTAACTAACCTGAAAATTCTCTGTGCTGAACGGATGATTACAGATTTCCCTGCAATTAGGAGTGAGGCACTGGATTTGTGGTAAGAGTGTTTGAATTCTTGTTTCCTTTCAGTATTTGGAGTGAGTGCACAGTGCTTTGTTTTGTTCTTTTCTCATTAAGAATACCATATTGCTTTATGAAGCTGCCCACAGAACTTGCTTTAGCAAGTTTAAATCTCTTGATAAGTACGACATTTTATCCTACATATTTTAAATGCTGTTTGTTCATTTAAAGGCAGTTGAGCAAAAATATCTAGCTATCCAGATCCCAATCTGTACTCATGACTGGTCATGTGAAAGCTTTGAACACAAAGGTCCCAGGGAAGATAAAAGTTACAATTAAAATGTATTTCCTTCTTCCATTATTTGAAAGTACAGCATGTTTTCTGTGCTGGGGAGATGTGGGGAATTATGAAAACTAGTAACCAATGCATTTGAACCTTGCAGGATAAATGGATAGAGAGAGAAGGGATGGGAAGTGAGGAGTCAGTGTAGTAGCAAGTGAGTGAGTAAATGAATGCTTGATACCTTACCACTTGTGTAATCTGAGATTTGCAGAATTGTGAAGCATGTTCGATTTTCTTTGGTATCTTTGTGTATCTTATATTAAATAACCTATTAAACCAAGTTCTTAGCATCTTCATGTGCAGAAAACCCAGGACCTTGAGTTATTTATTTATTTTTTTGCTTTTTCCAATCTTTAAATTCCATGATTATGTGACCCAGGAGGAGTCTAGAAGTGGTTTGAGTAAATGCTTAAGTTTTCCAGTGTCTTGGCTCCAAGACTTAGAACTCATGAGAGCACTCAGAAATCCTTTGCAAGATTTCCAAGAAGTTATCTGTAACTCCAGATTAAGAGTCTGAGGGATATTATATAATACAAATGAAAGTATAAACATGTAAAAGAAATCCTAATTTAGTGGTTTCCAAAACACAAGACATATATTAGCAGGTGTGGGGCAGCATGGAACTAACTGATTGGAATGGTGGAAATGCTGTCTTATGGTGGACGGCTTGAGATGTGGCTACCCAACTAAGAAACTGGCTTTCAAGTTAGATTTTGTGTAATCAATTTAAATAGGGAGTTCATAGAATTTAAAAGCATCATTGGGCATTACTGAGCTATCAGTCTTTGGAAGGGCGGGAAGGATCTGGGCTTGGTCTGGAGAGTGGGCCAGTATTGCTTTGGATTCATCAGAAGGAGTGGAGGCTTTTAAATCTTTCTGGACCATGACTGAGATATCAGTGACACCTTGCCTGAGTTTATCAAATCAAAACATTACTTCCAGGGAGAGAAAACCTTTTGTCTGTGTATGGGTCTGCTGTCTACACTAAATCAATCAACTGTAGGTTGGGTGGTAGAATTACCTAGTACATATCAGATGATGATAAAAGTCCCCAAGGGAAGATAGATGTGAGAGCCAGCCAGCAATCTCTCCTGTTGTCTACTATACTACTTTAAGGAAATAACTTTTCCCTGCAAGCCCTGATTTTCTAAATTTAAAATACTCCTTATTTGTTAATTGTATTGTACCTGACTTTCATTGCTTATTGCCAAAGTAAAATAATGCCACTCTGTGTAAAAAGTTTATTTTTGTAGGAAATTATAACATTATATAGAAGGAAATCATGGAACATTACAGCTTAGCGCAACAATATGAGTCTTGTTGGTCCAGGATCTCTTTTTAAAGACGATGATCCTTCAAAAGGATTCCTTTTAAAGGCCTACTTAAATGTACCATCTCCAGTTACTGAACTAGTTTACCACATTAAGCACAGATGTTTACTTTATCCCAGTCTATCTTATTGATCAACTAAATAGTAAAACCATTTTTTTTTAATGTTTGAAAACCATCCTTTTGAAACTTGGGTCATTCATGTAATTATTACCTTTTTATTTTTTTTATTACAATGATAATGTTAAAAATCTGTGAGAAATCTGAGTTGTAGAGGAAATGATTCAGTTTTTTTTTGCGGGGGAGGGTCATTTTTAATGAAACAAAATTTTAACCTATATTAGTTGTAGGCATTGTTTACATTAAAATAAATTGTATTCTAAATAAAAATGTATATGTATTTAGTTGTAAATATTAGCTGTAATATAGTATTGTTAATTAAACAATCGTATTCTTAGATTAAATAATTAACTTAGTATTGTTAATTTAAAAAATAGTATTTTAGGTTAAAAAATTAACCTCTACGTAAGTCAAGAACAGGAAGACCAGGTAGGTCTTAGCTTGCAGTGACAACTGCTTCATTTAAGTTTCGTTAGTTGTTCAACTGTCCATTCTAAGTGTGTGAGAAGCTCCCTGGGACTGGGCTATCCTCTCCAGTATTTCTGTGGTGTGAAGTGGCTACATCCTCCATCTGCTCCCTGCACCTCAACAGGCCCAGGAAAGGAAGCTTGGAAAGTATTAAGCATCTTAAGTACATGATGTTAATCCTTACCTCAATCTTTGGACAGCTATTGACAGTAAAGTTGTTAGGGGCATGGTATCAACAGGAGAAGAGGCCAGAGACAAAAAAATGAGGGAGTCTCCAAAATGGGAGTGAGAAACCACCTTCAATGGGAGGGCAGGACTAGCAAACCTGAGATTAGACAGATTACAGATAAAAGGCTGCTGTGTCATCAGGCAGAGGGAATTCATGATTTTCACATCCTTACACCAAATTGAATCAGTCATTTTGGAGCCATTTGGTCACAGAATCAACCTATTCTCCCTTGAATTCTGGTGACATCTATCTGCCTGTTACATTTTTTTTTTTTTCCTATCCTAATCCCCTCACCAATCTTCTGGCTACCACAGACATCATAATAATTTCTTTGTTACTGCAGAGAAACTCTTGGCTTTTTTTCTTTGGCCACCATGCTTTGGCTGCAGTGATCACCTGTTGGTGTGAATTAGTTGTCAAGGTTAAGACTGTCACAAACATCCCTGCTCAAAAACCAGTTTTCAAACATCGATTTTAGCAGTTAACCCAGATTTAGATGTTATCTGTACTAGCTCTTCCCAGTGGATGACACTGGGAGGAGGAATGTCAAAGTCTCATATGGAAAGCCCCTAAATGTGTAACTGAGTGCCCTCTGGGGTGTAATAGAATTCGTGTTGAATGCAAACTTGTTGATTCGTTTTCCAGGGCTTTGTCATTTGGAAACTTAACCTCGGAAAAAAGACCCTTAAGAATTATCAACCCTGCCTTTGTTATGAAAGGCAATGATTTTTCACTAGTTCATGGAAGATGTTTTCACCACTGTATAAAAGCACACATATGAATGTAATATCTAAAATACTAAATATAATATAGAAATACATAAAATAATAAATATTAGGTTTTTAAAAAGAGGTAGCCCAGTAAGAACATCACCACGCATGTGGTATTCAGGTAAGGGGTGGGTTTATTCATCGTTCTGGCTGGCACCAGGCCATGTTGGCCCTTCACGCGGCTGGGAAAGGTCTCGGAAAGAGAGAGAGCTGGGAAAGAGAGAGAGAAAGAGAGAGAGAGCTGGGGAAAAGAGCTAAGAGAACTAGAAAAGAGAGAAAATAGCTAGAAAAGAGAAAAGCTAGAAAAGAGCTAGAAAAGAGAGCTTCTGGGCCTGGGCTAGGCCTTATCTAGGGTATGGGCGGAGAAAGGTATGGCCACATCAAATTCAGATGTGACCTCAGCAGATGCAGATGTGACCTCTTCCAGGTGTGCCAGTTGCCTAGGAAATGCAGGT
This sequence comes from Dipodomys spectabilis, assembly GCF_019054845.1. Classification (NCBI taxonomy): domain Eukaryota; kingdom Metazoa; phylum Chordata; class Mammalia; order Rodentia; family Heteromyidae; genus Dipodomys; species Dipodomys spectabilis. The sequence continues at coordinate 6,647,064 of NW_024870974.1, forward strand.
AACTGGGCGGAGACTTTGCTGCGAGGAGGGTGGAGTCTGCTCCCCATCCAGGAACGGACCTTACAATAAAATAATCTTTATGTTGCACGGAGTAGTTTCAATTCAACATGTCAGTTTTTGAGTACACTGCATCTTGATCAATGTCACCTCTTTCAATATTCTCCCCTGCCTCTTCCAACCCCAAACAGTGGTTTGTTTTCTTACCTGAGTTGGCTTCAGGGTGCTTCACACATACAAGTTGGGTGCTGAATCTTGCCTTATGTTACTATATTCCATTAGTTTCAAAACCAGCTGTCTTGTTGCGTAAATAGCAGAAGAATTTCAGAAATTTGTGGTAAAGCTTTTTCCTCTTTCTCATTCATTGCTAACTTAATTTCCCCGAAAGAAATTAAAATAAAACAAATTATCCCATCATAGCAAATTTTACAGAGTTAACACTTCACTAGATCTCACCTCCTCTTACCCATTAAAGCGAATTTCCCAGGAACTCCCAGGAGTGCTTACATGGCATGTGGTCCATTTGTCTGAACTTTGGGCCTGGGCACTGTCCCTGAGCTCTTCAGCTCAATACTAGCACTTAACCACTTGAGCCACAGCACCACTTCCAATTTTTGGGTGGTTAATTGGAGATGAGTCTCGCGTATTTTCCTGCCTGGGCTGCCTTTGAACCGTAATCCCTAGATCTCAGCTAGGATTACAGATGTGAACCACTGGCACCTGCCTTGCTCTGCCTTTTTAGCATAGGATTTTTGTCCATTTATTCACCAGTTTCTAGGTCCTATAACAGTGCCTGATCAATATAGGTGTTGAATGAATACATGATGAGTGAAAGATTGATGAATATTATTACTCTGATACTGTTACATTTTCATTCCTTTGCAGGACCTAATTCAGGTTCCAAGAGCTGCACTGAAATTTCTCACTTAAGATTTCCTTTTGATTACTTCTTTGGGAGAAATGGTATCCTCATATTGAAAAGGAAAATTGTCATTGTGTGCCTATGAATTCTACAGTTATAAAAGCACACTGCATATCTTAGCTCCTCCTTGGAGTGAGTCTCTCCTCGTCTTGCAGCTTGGCTTCTGTTCACAGAGCTCAGTTCTGCTTCCTGACCTCACGGAGCTTGCCCTTTTTATAGTTAAAAAGCCTGTGGTGATGTCATTGGCTCAGCTGAATGCAGTCAGGCTGTTCTGTGGAAGCTGGTGAATGACTCTGCAAGTCATCTTTTGCCTGGCTAGACTCTTCTGACACAAAACAACACATCATTGATGGCATTAACCACTGAGCAATTATTGCTTCCATGTCACAAAAACACATTCTTCATTCTTTGCTTATGAAAATTGAGTGACTGTCAGTCACCCATACCTGCAAGTCAGGCCTCTAATGCTGGTCCTCTGCTTACTGGCTTTCCCTCTGTTCCTACTGACTTAGTAACTTCTAAAGCATTTTTGTTGCTTACTATTTCATTCTGCTTAGTAGTGTCATTGGAGTTGGTTAGTATGCTTCATGAAGAATAGTTTGCCATTCATTACCAAACAATTCAATAAATCTTTGATTATTTGAAGGAAAAGATTTGTTAATTTTTGAAGTTAGAAAACTAATAGTGGTATATTCTCTGACATTGAGGAAAGACTGCAGGAAGACAGAAACTTGAGCCGTCTTTCCACTTGCCCACCTCTTTCCTTATTCAACTCTGCTTTTAAGGGATTATTCTGATATTTCTTCACGTAAAGTTTTTTTTTCTTCCCCAAATGTATATTTACTTACAAGTTAGTTTTAAAAGCCACTTCATATTTATTCTTTTCCTGGATATTGGTTTTTATTTTAGTCTGAATTGTCGATGGAGGTTGGCATTCTTAGAAAGATGGTATCACCCTCCTCCATTTTTCTGAAATAATAGTTTGATTCCATTCCTTCATTCATGGCCCTAGAGATTTTGTACATACTTTTTTACAACTTGTTTTTGAAAAGAGGCTTAGTAAAACTAGTCACTCTTGAAATTCAGCTTCTTACAGGTGAGCTGTTTTTATGTGTATACCAGTCATGGGTTGAATTCAGGGCCTTTTGCTTTTACTTAGTTTTTTCCTGCTTAAGTCTGGTGCTCTGCTATTTGAGCCACAGCTCCATTTCCAGCTTGTGCTGTTCTAATAAAAAGTTAGTTTTAATTATTACTGTAATCTATTAAACTAGAATGTGAGTGAAAAAATATGTTAATTTCTTTGATTAACAGTAATAAAAACATGTAGGAGTTGGAGAGTTACAAATTGATGATTTAGAAAGTAACATGTCATATGTACATAGTTTTTGACCTTTTCTGCTTGTCCTAGACATATACTAGTTATTGCAAATAAGGGAAACCATGGGACCTATGTTTCTTTGGGCCTGGCTTACTTCACTTAACATAATTTTTTCCAGGTCTTTCCATTTCGTAATAAATGGGGCGATGCCATTCTTTCTGATTATATAAGATGATGTTAAGCAAAATGAACATTTTTAACGTATTTATAATGTACTATGTGATTTTTTTTTTTGTTTCTTTGGTGTGTTCTTCCTCCATGGTATAACTCCTGTTTTCTTCGTATTTGATTCCAGTGCCCTGAATCTTATATATACATTTTTCTAATTTGGGGAGGGGAAGGGAAATAACAAAATGCTGAAATAAGGATACAGGTTGATCCATTGTAACAATGAGATGTACAAGACACTATGTTGAAAACGAACTTTACAGCTTCTGTGGGGTTGGGGGTGGGGATGGGGGTTGAGGAGGAGGAGTTGGGGAGGTGGGGAGGGAAGAGATGGTGGGGAAAAATAAAGGAGGAGGTAACAATGCTGGATAGGAAATGTACTCATTACCTTACTCATGTAACTGTACAGTGTTTTTACAATAAAAATATATATAAGAAAGTAACATGCCAATTTGTATGTTCAAAACATTAATTTGTTGTATGTTAAGGTCAATGATGTCAGCAATTGGAGAATTGTAGTAAAATTTTATAAAAGCCACCTACTTTGATTTGGGGGTGATCTTAAGGGCTGATATCACTTCAGATAATCTCAGGTAAGGTTGAAAAATGTTATTTTGTGGAAGAGCGGAATCAATTTTACTTCTCTTTTGTTCTCTTTTCACTCAACTGTGTCTTTTCTGACCTGGGAACAGTTTGTGCATTGTCTTTCTCTTTCACCTAACTCCCTTGCCCTAGGGAAATGTTTAAAACCATTGGGGTTACAAGATGTTTTTCTATAAATAAAGTAGATGTGCTGTCAACAGTTGGCCATTCATAGATTTGATACAGTGTGCTTCTGGAGAGTGGTTTTGCTTAAGATGCATGTAACCTTTGCTCTATGCCAGGTATTGTTTGAAGTATTTCATGCATGTTAACTCTGTGGTCTTCTCAGGTAGTGTTATTGTGTGCATCATGCAAGTGAGGAAACAGAGACAGAATGAAGTAAGTGGCCTGGAGTTGAGGCCCAGATTGTCTGACTGTATACTCAATGGATGATGCTACCGTTTTGAACATAGAGAGTATCAATAATGTTGAAAGCATTCTTTTCTTGGATATGGTTCCACAGAATAGATAAGGTTACCTCTTGATTATCTTATTATTCTCTACATGATCTTCTACATCATCCTACACAATTTGTCTATTATAGAAGTTGCCTAGGCTTTGGTTTGCCATTTCTTTATAATTTTAGAATTACTTACGACTCTAGGAAACACCTTTAAATATAAAACAGAAATAACAGAATGATTCATATTTATAGGATTAAAAGAAGATGCATGTGACAGGCCAACTACATTGAAGATGTTCAAAAAGTGGTATGTAGCATTACGTACTATAAGTAGAATGAGTGACTATAGTAGAGAGAAGGAGAGTTGTCAGTATTATCCTAATTAGCAACTTAGGAATTTGTGTTCTTCATTATGATCTGTCCAAAGTCAGGCCCAGTATGGAAGTGTGGGGACATTAGAGAGGACTTTTGAAGTAAATTAGGTCCAATTTATAATAAAGATTGTATTATTCTCAGCTGGCAAGTCAATTAATAGTCATTGTCTCCTAATTATCAGGAATGACTAAGATCATAGTATATTTTAAATTTTGTTTGGAAAGGTTAGTTGGGTCAGTGACTCATCTCCACATTTGTTTAGCATCTGGCACCGTGTGGGTGCATGGTGAGTCTGTGTGTGTACGTGCATGTGTGGGGTTTCTTTCAATCACATTTTAGGCTCATCTTTTACCTTTGTGTATGGTTTACTGTGTCAGTTCACAGGGAAAGACTTTGCTTGTTCTTGAACAGCAGGAAGCTGTCCACTTCCAGTGGTGCTGACTCAATTGTTGCAGCAGGACAAATGATTCCTGAACCAGGGCGGGGAAGGGCTCCCCATGTCTGCCATCCAGAGACAGAGTCCAGACAGAATCACCAAACACACGTGATGATAAGCCATAGTTTGCGGTTTTGGTCCTTGCTTAACTACGTTTTCATTTATATTCTTGGCTCACTGGTTTGCATGTGAGAAAATAATTGATACTTGCTTTCTTTCATTGGAAAGCAAAAGAGCAACGTCATGTTTACACTGATAGTATCAAGTTCCACTTCCAGTTGGTGGTATGTTTATGGAAAAGTGGATATCTAGCATTTACCAGTTATGACTGCCACCAGTAAATGTGTATTGATTGAATGAAATAATTATTAAGATGATTTTGGGGGGAGTGTTGCTGAACTGGGTTTTAACTCAGGGCCTTGTACTTGCACTCCACCAGTTGAACCATTTTGCTTTAGATTTTTTTTTTCTGTCGGTTATAAGGCTTGAACTCAGCCTGGGTGCTGTCCCTCAGCTCTTCAGCTCAAGGCAAGCACTCTACTGCTTGAGTCACAGCACCACTTCCAGTTTTCTAGTGGTTTATTGAAGATAAGAGTCTCACAGACTTTCCTGCCCGGGCTGGCTTTGAACCGTGATCCTCAGATCTCAGCCTCCTGAGTTGCTAGGATTACAGGCATAAGCCACGGGCACCCAGCAATTTAGATTTTTTTTTATTATGAAAATACTGTACAGAGGGGTTACAATTACATGAGCAAAGTAATGAGTACATTTCTTATCAAGCATTGTTGCCTCCTCCTTTGTTTCCCCTTACTGTCTCTTCCCATCTCCCCCACCCCTCCTCACCCCTCTTCCCCCCCACTAGATATTTTTTTGAATAACATTTTACTTTTCACCTGGGCTGTCCTGGATTGAAATTCTCCTATTTATATAGCTTCCTGAAGAGTTGGGATGAAGGATTTCTGCCACTCTGCTTACTTTATAATTAGTGGAGTCTGGATCTCATGAACTTTTGACCAGCTGGTTTGGAACTGCAACTCTCACTATCTCAGCTTCCCAAGGGGCCAGGATCACAGGTGTGAGTCAGTGTGCTTAGCTTTGAACTGATTTTAATTATATGAGAAATCACTTTGCATCTAAGCGAATGAACTGTTAGCATTTGTCATTACCTTATTGTTGATTGAATGCTAGCTCTTAATGATTGATGTATGGAAAATACAGGTACCATAAAAGGAAAATGCAGATTTGTGAAGATGGGTGAAGGTGTTGGTATTTGGAGCTAGTGTCTGTGTGTGATACAAACTTGTGAGAACTTGAGGAAGCACTGTATGAAGTGACAAGTAGGCTTATGGGTGACCTGAAACAGTTGGTGTCACTGGTTCTAACCAAATCATCTCATCTCCATATTTTCAAATTTAGAATTTAGATGTTTTTGTAAGACAATTGACATTCTATGTTATCAATTTAGCCATAGGATAATTTCTTTCTAAAGGTGAGAAGAGTTTGGATTGGTATAGGTAAAATATATTTTACAGTAAATTGGATAAGATCACAGGTTTTTCCCTGGTTTTTTTGAAGTCACAACTTGACATTTGTGGTACAGAGGTCTAACTTGAAATTATTAGAACGGATTCTTACTTGAAGTTTGTGGAAACAATTTACAATTTCATAATAGTCACACTGTATTATGTACTTTGGAATAAAAATGAGTAAAAAAGACTTTTCTGCCATAAATTGACAGTGATAGTAATTTTTAAAAAAGGTTCCTATCAAATTGTTCGGACATATATAGGAAACCAGGTGCTGGACCAGCTGACCTCAAGTAATAGAATCTGTTGAGGTTACACAAAGGAAGTATGAATGGAATTGAGCAGGTCCTTGGTGCCTATGTAAAGCTTTGGTATTGCTAGGAGATACACCAGGAGGATCTATAAAAATGATTTTTTGTATCTATTTCTTTGTATCATAATGTATCTCTCGATAATTGGCAGGCAATTGTTTTGTGTCCCTAGACATATTTTTAAGAGCCTATGGCATTAGACCATAATGGTCATTTCTTTCTTGGAATGACAAAAGAATGTCCTTGCTGGCTAACCTCCAAGTTGAAGGTGAGGTATTTTGCACATGCTTTGCTAATACACAATGCTGAGATAGACTGAGATGTATGTTCACTTTTTTTTCCTCACAAAGAAAGGTGTTGTTAGGTGCTTTGCAAGTGTTTGAATTTCCTTGCAGATCCCATGGTTGTTTTGATAGCAGTCAGTTAGCCACTTTTAATGATGGTGTCAGATGATAAAAATGTTACCAAGGGAGCAACTTCTTTTTCATTGTGGCCTCTTGGGAATTGCTATCATTACACCATAATTTGCAAAGGACTTGATTGCAATTAGCATAAGCTGAAGCAGCTATGTGAACTTTCATCATCATATCAGGGTGAAGGAACTGCTAACACTAGATGAAATCCTCAGCAGCCAACTCCATCCTGCCAGATTGCCACGAGGAAAATGAATAGTTCAGTGCAGTGTTAATCTGCATGTTGTTTTCAGTCTAACTTGCAGCCCTTTATTGTGGCATTGACAAATCTACTTGAAGATGTTTTTGCTGTTTGAGTTCACTCCAGTTTGTTATCCAATGGTATCATCAAGTCAAAGTAGGCACTGGAAGATTAAAATTCTCCCCCAAATTGATATGTTCCCTGATCATTGTGTAGTACTTAAGAATGTAGTCAATGCTAGGTGGCCGCATTATGCCTTCTCTGATTTCCCCTAAGGTTGCTAACTGATAATGTTGTAGAAAAGGAGTAATATCTCTTTCCTTTCGCTATAGTTGAGAGTAGACTAGTGAGAATTTGTAATATTTCCCCCTCCATATTGCTTTTAATTCAGGTCTTCAAATAAGTTCCTAAAAAATAAAATTAAATTAAAATCCTTTATACAAGTTATTAATAATGTAAACAACAATGAGACAAATACCATAAGTTTCTGTTACACTTAAAAATCTCATCTTTGATTCAGTTAACTGAAATTTTAAATGATTTTGTCAAGCTGAAGTTTACTTTTATAGTATTAATTAAAGAAGTCCTGTTGTTTCAGAGCTAGCATGCGTGAATATTAAAATCAAGATCCAGGACAGGAAATTTAAATAGCTAAGAAGACGAACTGTAGTTTTACGTTTTTTTTCTTTTTGAACCATATAATGGCCACATGTAGACAATTTTATAATTACAAATTATTGTTAGTAATCTGAAGACCCAAATAATTTTATTTAATAGAGATTTATTTTCATCAAGTATATTTTACAAATGTGATTTTCTCCTATTAAATCAAGTTTCTTATAATTAGATAAACATAGTAGAATTTTTTTACATTTTTTTCCTCTCTTATCATGACTAGGCAAGTACTCTATCACTTGAGCTATGCCTAATCCTTTTAACTTTATCTTGTTTGGAAATAAGTATCTGGTTAATTTTGCCTGGGACTGGTTTTGAACTTTTGTTTTGGTCTTCTGAATATCTAGATTATAGGAATGTAATTGTACATATGGCTGTTTGCTCCAATTTTAAAGGTAAAGCACACAGATTAAATTAATGTGTGTGCACTATTTGACTCTTAGATGGAGATAGGAGGGAGGAACAGGCGGGGAATGAGGGAACAGAGGACACTGTATGAAAGGAATGTACTCATTACCTGACTTAAGTCATTGTAATCCCTCTACATCACCTTTATAATCACAAGTAAATTACTTGTTAAAACATAAAATGAATAAAATAAAATTATTATCATGCGTTTTTAAATACGCAAATTTTTAGGCAATAGAATATACTTAACTGTTGCCATAGGCTAATACTTGTCTTTTTAGTGCCTTTGTGTTGGCCGGCTTCATGACATTGGTTCTTGGCTGGCTGATGGAGGACCTGAATTTCTGACTCAGCTTTCCTCCCTGCTTACTCTGGAAATTTGGGCTTTTGCTTTAGCTTAACTATCTTATGTATAAATGAGATCACCATGAAATCTTTTTCTAAGGTTGCATTGAAGTTTAAGTGAGAATTCCAGAAAGCCATTCATGATGATGCCTGCCACATTAGTAACATTTAATGTGTCCTAAATATAGTGGCAGTTTTCTTTTGTGAGGGATGAGAATTATGCATGCATGCATGCATATATGTATGTATGTGTTTTTCTATGTATTTCCTGGTCATGGGGCTTGTACTCAGGGCCTGGACACTGTCCCTGAGCCTTTTTGTGCTCAAGGCTAATCCTCTACCATTTGAGCCACAGCACCATTTCCAGCTTTCTATGAGTAGTTTGTTTATTTATTTATTTATTTATATTGTGAAAATACCATACAGAGGGGTTACAATTACATGGGCAAGATGAGTACATTTCTTATCAAGCATTGTTGCCTCTTCCTTTGTTTCCCCTTCCCATCCCTTCCTATCTCCTACCCATTCTCCCCCCCCCCACCCCCAACCCCCAGCCAAAGTTGTAAAGTTTGTTTTTCAACATAAATGACTTGTACATCTCATTGTTGCAATGGGTCCAACCTGTATCCCTATTTAAACAATTTGTTTTTTCCCTTCCCCTCCACAAATTATACCAACATCAAATACAGTGAAAGCAGGGGTTATACCATGGGGGAGGGACATACAAAGCAACAAAGAAATCATCTTATAAATATGTTAGAAACAATTGCATGAAAGAAAAAACATTTGACTACTTATCTCAGGGTTCATTTCACCTAACATCAACTTATCTGACCTTTTCTGCTTGTCTCAGACATATACTAGTTATTGCAAATAAGGGAAACCATGGGACCTATGTTTCTTTGGGCCTGGCTTACTTCACTTAATATAATTTTTTCCAAGTCTTTCCATTTCCTAACAAATGGGGCAATGTCATTCTTTCTGACGGAGGCATAGAATTCCATTGTGTATATATACACATTTTCTTGATCCATTCATCTACTGAGGGGCATCTGGGTTGGTTCTATATCTTAGCTATGGTAAATAAAGCTTCAATAAACATAATTGGTCATGTTTATGATCATTTGGGTAAATGCCCCAAAGTGGGATTGCTGGATCATAGAGGATATGAGTAGTTTATTGAAGATAAAAGTCTCATGAGCTTTACTGCCCAGGCTGTTTTGAACCACAATTCTCAGATTTCAACCTCCTGAATAGCTAGGATTACAGGTGTGAGTCACCATTGACTGGCTTATGATTTATTTTGATATGTATCAATTATGTATGTATCTAGTTGGATGTTGGACATTAACATCCTCTGATAAAAAATGACAGTTTAAATGTCATTGCTTGAAAACTTCTTAGAAGAAGTATTCTATTTGAAATATTCCTACAATTTTGGTTTCATAATAGATATGTTGGTAGCATGTTTCCTACCCTCCCCCATAAATCTGGTCTCAATTTTTGTTGCTGTTGTTGGTGTTGGTCGTGGAGCTTGGGTCTCTGGGCCAGGGTGCTGATCCTGAGCTCTTCAGCTCAAGGCTAGGGCTCTACCCCTTGAGCCACAGCACCACTTCCAGTTTTCTGGTGGTTCATTGGAAATAAGAGTCTCAAGGACTTTCCTGCCCAGGCTGGCTTTGAACTGTGATCCTCAGATCTCAGCCTCCTGAGTAGCTAGGAGGACAGGTGTGAGCCACCGAGGCCTGACTTGGTCTTAATTTCTTAAAATTTCTTAAAAAATTTCTTTTTTTTTTGGGTCCAGTCATGGGGCCTGAACTCTGGGCCTGGGCGCTGTCCCTCAGCTCTTCAGCTCAAGGCTAGTGCTCTACCACTTGAGCCACAGTGCCACTTCCGGCTTTTTTCTTTTTTCTTATATGGTGCTGAGGAATTGAACCCAGGGCCTCTGACATGCAAGGCATGCGCTCTACCACTGAGCCACCTTCCTAGTCCCCTCTTAAAAAATTTCTTATGTTAGGAATAATCATAGTTCTTAATTTAAAACTGCACGCTATAGCTGTACAGCTTCTTTCTTTCCCTGAAAATTAGAGCAAGTTACCTATAGTTGTGTGTGAGTGTGACATACATGTAGTTATCACCTGCTATTTTCTTATAATATGAAAACCAGAATTGCAGAATCACCTTTCTGCCTGTTCCCCCCCACCCCCCCCCCCGCCCCTGAATTGGATAGTAATAGTAATAGCAGCAATGTTAGAATCACAACACTTTTTTCCCCCAAAGATACTATGATTATGTTACCTAATGCATATTGGGTGGTTACTATGTATCAAGCTTTACCTTAAGGGCCTTTACACCTATTAACTTAATTATAATACCATAAATAGAGTCTACTGGTGCATTTTTTTTTATTGTTTGCTGACCACTGGGCTTAAAGTTGGTATGAAAATAACACAGGTTTCTCAAGAAAATTTCATTATAAAGATAGGAATGGAGAAAAAAAGCAGAATATAGAAATAGTTATTGGTGACCACTTAGAGCAGTGGCATTGACATACTAATCACAATCCTGGTTGTGAATTCTGAACTTCACCTCTCACCTTTACTTGTTTTCTTGCTCTAACTATTGTTGATAATCTCATTGGAACCCTCACTTCAACCTTAGACTGCCCCCTTCTCTGTCTCAGAATCTTTATAAACTCAAGCCTAAGTCATCTCTTACCCTCACTATTTAAAAGACATCCTTTTGTCCATTCTTTGCCAGATTAAGAGTCACTTCCTTAAAAACCATGTCTTACTCTCCTATTCTTCCCCCACTGGTCTTAATAGCATGTGAGCCTCATGCACTTCCACTGATAAACTTCATTCTTAATGCCCTCTGAGCAGACAATATAGCTCCATTTTTACTGTAGTTATTTGATTTTTGCTCGTCTTCCCCAATGGATCATGAGCACATGAAGTACAAGGTTATTATAATCCCATCTGGAATATGAGAGGAATATAATCCCATATACATAGCATAGTTCCTAGCATACAGCACAGACCCAGAATAAACATGTATTGAACAAAATCTTTATTGAAATATAGAGAAAATTCATGTATATCATGTAACACATTAACTTGTGAAAACCTTTTTATTCAAAACTGATACTTTAGTCAGTTCTTAAATGAGCTATTAGTCATTCCTGAATCAAATGTGTATTCTGTGCAATGCAATAATTATCCACCAATATTTCATTTTCTGACTGAGTTGCATTTGTATAGGGCCCTCCCACTCAGTCAGGATAAGCATGTGGGAATGTATGCATACATGTTATTTCATTCCTAGGTATCTGATGAAGCCACAAGGTGGAGGCTGATGGTCAGGGTATGTTTCTGTAACTTCACATCTTCTCTCCAGCAGTGGTCTGAATAGGACAGCTAGAGGTAGGAATCTGGAGCTTTGTCCACACCCACACATAATTTGGCTTATTTGAAGACAAAGCGTTAATTGATCATATCCCATCTATGACTGAGGACATCAGTAATCAGCAATATTGAACATTTTGTGTTTATTCTCTCCTTCCACATTTAAAGATCCTAGTGGGAAGGTACTGTTTACATGTGTGTGTGATATAACCTCTTTTTTAAATCTTTTCACTAGCTGAACTTGTCTTGCTAGACTCAGTATGGATTATACTGCCATCTCTCATTAAACCATCTCTGAGACTTCTCGGTGTAAAGTCATTTGCTTTGTTATCCTCACCTTGACTTCACCTTGAGATTTTATTAGGTCATTTTTTTGGTAATAGGTTTTAATCTTATCTCTTAAGCTACCTTTAGTATAGAGTGAATTAATAATACTGTAATCTTAAGTGGGAGAGATTAGTTACTCAGGGTCTAATAATTAAACTGAATTTTATCCTGCAGTAACAATCATCACTTAGGCAGGACCTCAACTGTACTTAATAACTGCATTTAAAATGCATTTGCTTAATTCAGTTTTTGTTTTTCTAGTTATTGTGTCATATATAAATCATAAAGGTATAAGCAATTGTTATTTTTCTTCTAATGGTCTTCTTTTAAGTCATTTGTTGTTTTACATATTTTAATAATTTAATGCAAAGAATAAGTGTGGGGACTAGGGAATGATCTTAGGGTTTTGGAGAAAAGTAAATATGGATAAGAAGCTATGAGAACTAGCAGGAATTATTGATTGTAATTATATGTAAGACATTCAGTGGATTTATTGGGGGAATAAAATAATTTTACTTCTTGTGGCCATATTAAGACATATAAAGATAATTCAGGCACTATATAAATTCCACATTCTCTTTTGGGAATGTATATGGTCACAAATACATATTTAAAAATACCTTTGTCTACTTTGTGCAAGTAGACCAACTTACTCGAGAGACATGTGTTGATGTTGCTCTTCGTTGTTTTGCTCATCTGTATTATATACTATATAATTAGGTCATTTTTTAGTTTGTGAACAAACAACCAGTGCAGTTTGTCATGTGGTTCCATTTTATTCTTTTGGGATTATGTTAAATAGGTTATATGTTTAGTTTGAGGCAATGTTTGTATCTCTGGTTTATCTTGTGTAGTTTTTATTGGACAAACCATTTGACTCTGGAATTTAGCCTCTCTTTACCTTTCATTCATTGCCTCCCTAAAAATGTTGACAAATACACAGGGAGAAATGAGTGAGCAAAACCACAGTGTTTATATTTATTCCTGTTTCCAAGTGATTCATGGTTCCTTATCCATTCTCCAGATCACCATTCTTCAGAAAGCAGCTCCCATTTCCTATGCCTTTGTCCTTTATGCAGGTTAATCTTTCTGTTCTTCATGGTTCAGGCCAAAAGAACAATGAAAATCTTAAGATTAGATATCCTGGAAATGCCTTGAAAAGAATAGACTAATGCATTATTGCATATGGTTAACACATTGTAGCCACAATTTAGTAGAATACTTCTAGGAACAGTAGTAATACTTTTTTGTTTTGTTCTCCTGAATTTTCTTTTCTAAATCATCTATATTGGAGGTCTAGGCTGATTCTACCTTAGAGAGTGCAATTTGGCTGGCATAAAGATTGAGTTTGGTAAGTTTCCAGCACCAGAAAAGACAGCAAAAAACCTGATTATTTTCCAAGTATCCTGTTAATAAGGGTATCCATTAATAAGGATGTATATTGCCGGAACCATACTTGTTAGCACTAGGAATAAGGGACAAAGGTCACCATAATAAACTAATTATTTTTTGTATGCATGCCAGTCTCAGGTCTTGAACTCAGAGTCTGAGAGCTGCCCCTGAGCTTTTCTGCTCAAGGTTAATGTTTTGCCACTTAAGCCACAGCTCTACTTCTGGCTTTTTGGTAGTTAATAGGAGATTAGAGGCTCATGAACTTTTTTGCCCAGGAAGATGTTGAACCACAATCTTCAGATCTCAGCTTCCCTAGTAGCTAGAATTAGAGGTATGAGCCACTGGTGCACTACATAAGCTACATTTTATATCCATTTGTACATTGCATATTTTTATATCTGATGAACAGTGATTGCTTGTTGGTGTCCACAAACTAATACATTAAGAAATTCAAGATTTTTTTTCTTTCCTCCACAGGCCTCAGAAGTTATGTTGTTTTATGTTTTATTAAGATAGACTCATTTTAGTTCACAATACTTTCCAATTTAATAAGTGTTGCATCATTAAAGGAGATAGGAAAGGCGAAGGAGGGGGACCATAGATATGACAGTAATTCATGATTTATGATGTGAGTGAAATATATTAATTTTTCTGCTTGTTCCTTTACCCTGTCAGGGCAAAATTGCTAATTACTGTATCAGGACACTGAGACAATCTTATTGTGAGACAGCTTTTGGAGGGAGATAGTCCTCAGTCCTCAGTAATTTTTGTGTTGTGCCAGTCACAGCATACTTCTTACTGTCTTCTGCCTAGCTGACCTGCTGTTCTCTTTTGGTGAAGTGTGGAGAGTGATGAGAGGTAGATAGTTGAGTAACATTTCTGAATTTCTGTTCTACTTATATGGAAGTCTTACACGGTACCTTAATAGACAGGGCATCTAGTAACGCCAATGTGAATTAGATGATAATTTTGTTAAGTGGAGTCTTTGCCTGTTTGAATGCCACAGCTGATAATTGAATCAGTGAGTCTCGTCAGTCTGGGTAGATGCTTTTGTGGTGACCGGAGTTCTGACATTTTGCAGTTAGTCATGGTGAAAAGATACAAACCAACAATGACTGAACAATATCAGAGTAAAAATGTAAAACTGATGGTGGAAAATAATCCAGAGTATTAGGACTAAAAGCTCCTTTCCTTTAAAAAAAAAAAAAAAAAAAGAAACATACCTTGTCATAGTTTTACCCCTCAAGATGCCATCTAGGAAAGAAATTTTTAGAATGTTGTTGTTGTTGATTGACTTAGAATGGCTCTGATGACTAGGCTCCACTCTTAGAAATTATAACTTAACTGATCTTGGAAGGGATCAAAGCATTTCTGTTTAATGTAAGCCCTTTAGGCAGTTAGAATGTTCAACCAGGGCTTAGGGACACTGTACTATTTACAAATCCTAAGATTATCCGAGGTGAAAAAAAGATATGTTTTCATATGTGTTTGTGGGGAAGGGACTCGTGTGTGTGTGTGTTGTAGGTTGTGGGTATTTTCTTGATAGAACAGTGAGGATGGAGGAAAGTGAAAAGTTGCTCTAAGACTATGAGATTCAAAACAAGTGTGGTGGCTCAAGATTGTGATCCTAGCGACTTGAAAGGCAAAGATCAGAGTGTCATGGTTTAAGGTCAGCCCATGCATTAAAGTTTGTGAGACTTCATCTCAACCATTGGCTGGGAACACTGGCATACACCTGTTATACTCACCTACAGAGGAACACAGTATCTGGTGTAGTGGTGTGCACCTGTCAGTCCCACTGACACAGGGAAGCACAAGTAGGATAATGGTGGTCTAGGCCATTACTGGGTATAGCATGACCCTTTCCTGAAAACCAGTGCCTAAAAGAGCTGGAGGCATGTTCAAGTGGGCGCATACCTGCTTTGCAAACAGGAGGCCCCCAGTTCAATCCCTAGTACTTAAGAGAGCTGCGGGACAGGGGGGTATTTTTCAATGCATTACTCTGCACCGTAAGAGAATTAACTTAGTATCTGCAGTGAATCCTAGTGGTGCTTCTCAGTTCTCCCAGCTGCCTAGGAAAACATACCAGGGCAAATTGGTCAACCATCATGCATAGATTTTAATGTAGGTTCCACTAACTGTGGGAGTAAGGTCCTCAGGTGACTAGTTATTATAGCTGACATAAGCCTGATTTGCATTTTTCTAATTATTCTTAGAAGGCATTGTGTACAGTTGAAATTTACAGAGCATGCTATAGTTCCAGGGAAGTAAAACTCTGAGAGTCAGGAGACTTGAATTAGAGTCTCAACTGTAGGAAGGTTGTCTAACTTCTTGACTCTTAAGCTTGTTTAAATGCTTTTACATTTATGGAAAATGAGAAACTTGAGCTACTACTGTGGTTCCTTTGAGCCATTAATTTCAAGTGCTCCTGGTGCAGATCTGCCCCTGAAGTGCTGCAGGAGCCTTGGCTGCCATCTGTTTTTATCTCCATTAATTCTTTAATTTCTAAACTGGAGATATTATTGACATCCACTTCATGTAATTTTATGGGAAATAGGGAAAACTACATATGTATGCCTTTGTGTATATATGTTTAGTTGCTATAAAGTAATACTCAGCAAAGTGAGTGATAATGTTATCTTACTTGTAGTAAAATACCTGTTCTTTGACCATTGGCTTGTTTTGATTAGATGCCTCCAACCAACAACCAACATCTTTTTCTTCTACCCACCTATCTGCTTCACTCTGCCCATCCATTTCTTTTCTCACTCCTCTCTCTTCCTCCATTCTCCCCCTCCTTTTTTCCTCTATTTCCTAGGACAAAGGAATTAAGTCGTTTACTTTTAGTGACTCTTCCTTTATAGCTTATTCCAGATAGGGCCACCCAGAAAGTAGGTGATGCTATTGATTAGAAACAGAGGTTAACGTCTTTGGAAGATAACTTTATTTATTATCTATAGTTATATGTTATTGTAAAGATGATGTACAGAAGAGTGACACATAAGTCAGGTATTTTTTTGATAAAAATGTGCTGACACATCTATTGAGTATATTTGTATAAAGTACATATTTTTCTGGGAACTTATTAACTTAAAATACAGATGATAATAACAGAATTGATTGCAAGATTGTCAGAGGCCAGTTTATGAAATGAATTACATGAACAGAAGTTGTTGCTTTGGGAAAAGAGGAAAGTAGTTCATCAGTTTTTTTTTTTATCATTTAAGTATTTGTTTTTGGTTTTTTTTTTTTTTTTTTGGTCGGTCGTGGGGCTTGAACTCTCCCTCAGCTCTTCAGCTCAAGGCGAGTGCTCTACCACTTGAGCTACAGCACCACTTCTGGTTTTCTGGTGTTTTTTTTTGGAGACAGGAGTCTCACCGTCTCTCCTGTCCGGGCTGGCTTTGAACCGCGATCCTCAGATCTCAGCCTCCTGAGTAGCTAGGATTACAGGCGTGAGCCACCAGCGCCCGGCTTTCATTTAAGTATTTGTAAAGAGGGCTTTCCTTTCAATATGTCAATTTATGAGTCCAGTGATTCTTGACCAGTCTCACCCCTTCCATCATTTCCCTCCATCTGCCCCACCCCACTCAAGCCCTCAATACCCGTTTGCATTTTTTACATTGAATATTATGACTGTATTTGTATTTTCACAATAAAAAAATGACTGTATTTGTTTGCCAAGGAAGATAGTTTCAGAGATAGCTGGAAATCTACAGAGTACTGTTGACATCCATTTTTCAGTTAATAACTTGACTTCTTGGGATTGAAACAGAAGTCCTTCTTACTGATGGAAGATGCACATTTAAATGTGCATATTATTCCAGATAGGGCTTATGTATTTCCTATATAAACTTGAATGTTACTGGCAATGTGAACAACTTCCTGAGAAATTAGGTCTGTCATTTGCAGAAATGATTTTATCAGGCCATTTACATTTTCTATTAGACTTTGAATTTTCTCTTTTGGATTATGAGCTAGAATATAACGTTACATTTCTAATTCTATGCATGTGTGTACATACATACATACATACATGCATACTCACACTACATATATTTTTGTTGTCATCTTCGGGTTATCTATAGGACATGTGAGAGAAGATGAAATCCCATGATGCCAAGATCCTTGTTAAAATAGCACTTTGCACCTTTCTTCTTGATATGATTTGCCCTGTCTTCAGAAGCTTGTGCAGCTGAAGATGAGTCATTAAGAAAAACTGTTATCAGTACACTGCATCTCACAATAATGATTTCTAAACTGGTCAGCTAGCTAAAATTGCCTGAGGCCCAAACCAGCAGTTTCTGCTTGAAAGGAAGGAGTGATTAGTATCAAAATTGATCAGAAAGTTTCTTATGCGCTATGCCTTGACAGCACTTCGTATGCATGTTGAAACAGGTTGTGGCTTACACCTGGGAACACAGGGGCATGAAGAGAAGATGGTACATATCAGCCTGAGAGGAGGGAGCTTGCTACAGAGTCTTGCAGTAAATTGCGACTGTAGAAGGCTGAAATCTTAATGAGGATGCAGTGGCTTTTTTTTTTTTTTCTGTGCAAGGAATCTAAAACACCTTGTAGAATTCCAAAGTTGTCTGAACGGAATGATTGCACTGTAGCACTATGAAGAAATCTGGCATGATAATGAAGTGCTTTGTAATTGTAACCAGGTTACTTTAGCATGAGACCATTTGTTAGCTTCCCTGAAAGAAAAATGCTTTCTTGGTCAGTCAGAGCCAAACCTTGAACTATTAGGAAATTGGTCTCCACTTGGGGCCTTGGCTACAGGGGAATGGGGTTGAGTTGCTGGGATTGATTGATCTTTGTGATGGTCTTGCTTAGTATGGATGTTGTTAACTGGAAAGGAAGAGGGCAGCTATAAAAGTGATAAAGCAAAATGTTCAGCAGTGAGATTCCTATCTACTGGGTTCATGGCCTGTGTTTTGAACATTTTCCAAAATTGAATTTATCTCAAGGACACATGAAAGCAAGCAGTTGGCATGCGAGGTGGCTGAGGGCAGTGGTGGAAGAGGAGGCACATACTTGTGTTGTTTTCTTCGGAGTAGAGAGAAGGAAGTGTTTGCAGTAATAAAAAACATTTAAATATAAACTGAAGAAAACCTCTGGTTCCCGTTTTTGGTAAATGGGGAAACCCAGAGCAGAGATAAAGAAGTATAATCTTCTCTCTCTCTGGAGTCAGTTACAGACTCATAAACAGAAGTCAGGTCTTCTGACTGGGCATGGGCTAGATGCTTTTTTTATTAATAGCTGCACTTGGGTGAAAACCCTCATTTGAAGCGATTTGTTGGGTTTTTGCAATCATTCGTGTGCTTGTCTGGCTTCTGAAAGGTATTTAATTTCCCATACACTTAGGTTTTCTTCCTCGAGAAGGTAAAGTGAAGATCTCATTGCCAAACTTAAGAAAAGAGCCATGGTCCCCAAGTCTTGTTAGCAAATAAATGCTTACAGTGACTCTTTGTTTAAGGGAGAGAAATGATAAGAAGTGGTTAACAGGTAAAGATGAAAGAGAAAAAAAAAATCAAAGGAATGCAAGCTCCCCAGGGATGGAAGTATTTATGGTTTTCTGTTAAACTCACACCCTTCTCATCAAAAGAGCTAATTAATTAATTAGCTAACTCTTAGATGGTGTTTTCAATTTCCACCTGGGAAGTTAGTGTTTGAAACAGTGTGAGTTTTTAGGGAACGTAAAAAGTACTTCTTGTTCAAGACAAAGACTAGTAAAACCAAGCTGGGTTGCTTACCCTATTCCTTTTCTTTTCCTCTGTATCATTGGTTCAGTAGAAAAGTGATAGAGCTATGGACAGCAGGTCCTTCATACTGATGACAGTGCTTTTGGGTATTTCCTTAAGAACCTTCTGGAATCTGCATTGTGAAATCTTACTCAGCTACTCTATACTGTTCTATGGAATTTTCTTCTACAAATAGACTTATGATAAGTTTGTATTAGGATTCAGATTTTGTGTTCATAGTTAAAGTTGATATGTTTTAAAGTTGTATTTCTTTGAATGCTTTAGTACAACAGGGATCATTCCTTTACAAATAATTAATTTTAAAAGTACAATATGCATTGTACTCATGAACTGATTTGAAGAATTGAAACCCCTTTGTACAACTACTTAAAGATAATAAAATTATTTGCTCATTTATGTATTCATATGCTCTTAGGGAACTATGAATAGTTTTGAATACCTACTGTTCAGAGAGACTCAAGTAGTACTTTATAGAGTAGATTTCATAGCAGACACTATTCTAAATATTTTATACATGTCAATTCTTTGATATATCACAATATAGCAATTTTTAAGTACTGCTGATACATTTAACTCCTCATTTCTGATTTCCACACAAGAAGTGAAGCTAACACAGTCCACCAACTAAATACTTTTAGATCTCACAGCAAACTGCTAATTATTTTTGAATGTCAAATAAAATGGTTGGTGAAACACTCATTGGATTTGGTCTTACAGGTCCATATAGAGGATTCTAACTCTAACCCAGGGGGAAGATAACTAGCCAGTCCATTTCTTTAATGCTTTTTGCTTTGGCATATTAATATACTGTATTTATATTAAGCGAACTTAAACTATGTGTTTGTAGAGGAATAAGAAGACAATAAAACTAAATGAAACAAGATAACAGAATAATAATAGAATAATAATCTTAATAAGCACCTTTAATAACAATAATAAGCACCTTTAGATCTTACAGTACAATGTGAACCTGAATCTCAGGAAGGTGTAGAGACCTGTCTAATAACACAACAGGGCTAGTATGAGCTCTGGGCTCAGAAGACTCTAGCTCCATATCCCACCGCATCCTACTTGCATAACCCTCTTGAAGTTAATCTTTTGCAGTCTCTTTTCCTTCAAGTACAAAAAACAACAGTAATAAAACTTTATGTATAGCATTAATGAGGGTACTAAACAAAATAATGAACTTGAAAGTATCTAGTTAAGAGCTTTGTTGCATAGTTGGCACACAATAAATGTGAATTTCTCTTTGTCCCATTGTTTCTCAGAGTCTCCGTGACTTAATCTGCTACCCTAGAAAAACAACTCCAGTTTATGATGCTACTCATGGGACCAGACAGTCCTGCTGGCAAACATTCCCAAAGCACACAGCTGTTTCATAACAGGCCTATTGACTCCTTCCATCATTAAAATTCTGCAATCATCATAACTCAGTCTAACTGCTCCAGACTTCTTAATGATCATTTAAATGGAAATTTCTGTTGTAGATATGGCTTATTTGATATCAGTGAGTACTAACATGAGCAAGTAGGCAGCCTTGCTAGCCAAATATTTGCCTTCAGTGTTGGCCAGTGATTATGATTGCTCTACATTGAAAGCACACGTGGTTACATTTCTAGCAGGTGGGCATTTGAAATTTCTAGCAGTGTTTATGTGTCATCATATAATTAGCAACCTGTTGTAAATCTCTCAGGTTCTAGTGGTTTGCCAGAGTGAACAATAGCTGGGAGTGTGCATTACTAACTTTAATACTGTGACCTAAAAGACAACATCCTTTTTCCTGGTTGATATTATGCACATAATGGGATTTAAAAACAAACAAACTAGCTTTATTTATCTCATCTCTACCCTAGTATCTTCATCACAGAGTAATTGTATTATGCTAGTTAAAACATCTTTGCCAATACAGAAGTCCTTTTTTTTTTTTAATATTGTAATACTTGTTTCCAGTAAAAATCTTGATTCTGCTGGAGTGGTGAGTAGGAAGATCAGTACCAAGAAAAGAATATAAATTACAAAGTATAATAATCAACCCAGCAGCATCAGAATCTTTAGTGGTCATTTAAATGAAAATTTAATTCACGTGTACTTTAGTGATTGGTTGAGCAGAGTATTATAGCTAAAAGAGTTAACAAACACCAAAGATTCTTGGGGTTGCTGGTTATTGTACATTGTAGTTTGACATGAGATGACTTTTATTTTCTAAAAGTGACATAATTTCATTGAGTAAATTGGGGGTGGTTCTTCTGGGAGGTAAAACCAAAATTGGAATTCAGAGGGAGAGGTTTTCCATTTCAGTGACATAAATTATTCAAAGGTTTTTGGTTCATCAAAGAAAAACTGGAGATCATTTTCTTGTATTGCTCTGTCTTGATCCTAGGATCCATGCTTGTTATGTCTTCCGTAATTTGGATGGTAGAAGATTTGTTCATTTATATCCTACCCATTTCCTGCTAATTACAAGTGGCTCAGTGCTGCATAAAATGGTGGTAAAAAGATTAACTGGAGACAGAGTTTCATTTCGGAGAGAACCAAGCTGACTAAGGTCATCCTTGTCAGTTCAGTGACTATAGGATGATTATCATAGCAAGAGAAATAAAACTTAAAAGCAGCAAGTCTTAAATGTAACAGTATTTATTGAACAGAATTGAATATCTGTTCAGACCTTAAATTTGTGTTCAAAGGTAATCTAATACATTATGATAGATTACAACAATGTTATAACATATTTAAGAGCTTACTCTACCCCCTGCCAAGGCACCTGGACCATTCTAAGCCTTCTCATGAATATGTTAGTCTCTGAAATGTGTGAATATAGGAAAAGAAGCAGAAGAAAGGTAGCCCCCCCCCCTTCCTTCTCTCTTGATTTACATTAGAAAGAAAGAAATTAGTTCCAGTTTCTTCTATGGGGAAATGACAATGAACATAGCCTAGCAAAGTATGTCAGAAGAGACCTTTGTCCCTCCCGCCTCCAATCTGTAATCACTGATTAATTTCTATATTAATGACATAAATTACAAAGAAAATCATTCTGTCTTTCAAGATAAATAACCAAAGTGCCTTCCAAAATGCAACCCCTGCCAATTACCAGTTCTTCCAGGCAGGACTTAGAGAAGTTTTTGTAAGAGCATTTGTCTGTACATCTGTAAGAAAAACAAGGATAGTGAGAAGCTAGGGCCAATTTTCCATCCCTGCATTCAGAAAATAGCATATATTAATCACTTGTAAATAATGAAATAATCATCATTTTGGTTTATTTACTTAGTCTATGCATATAATCAGCAAGTTATATAGTTATATATTGTAAGAGGACGTTCCCATTTTAAAAAGAAATGGTCTTGCATTTAAATTTTTCAAAAAAGCAAGTCATTGATTTTGTGATAGCTCTATCGTTTTGTTCTAACTCAGACATGCTATTTATTATTGATGGTTCATAGTTCTGAGTGTTGATGCCTCTGTGGATAATGCTTAAATAATATAATTTGCATGTAGAAATGTATGCAAAACCAGAATGGTGTCCACTAATGATAACACTCCCACAGTAATAACCAATGGGAGAATACTGTGTAAATGGACTTTGAATACCAACTTCATCAGCATGTGTAGCAGTCATATTGCACATGGATGCTGCAGTGCTCAGTTTGACCTTGTGCTTGGTTATTTTAATGAGCTTACCAGCCTAACATTCTTAGCACTTCTAACATTGAATCTATTTATAATGACATCAGGTAGGACGGTGAAGCTGTCCTGCAGGTCACTGTCTTCCCACTTTGGTGGAGCTGTCCTGGGCTTCTCCTTCCTTTTCTGTGGTATTCAGGAGGTGTACCTGAGCTGGTTGCCCAGCCACTGTGAAGGTCTACCTTTGCCCTTGTAGAGAACAAGCTAGAGACGAAGATGGAGGTGGAGAGGGATGTAATAATGAAGCAGTTCTTGTCTTGAACTTTTAATAAGGGATCCAATATTTCCTTTTGCCTTGGGCCCTGTGAATTGTATACACAATTCTTTATGTTTTCAGGATTGAAGAGCTAATTAATATAAGTCATCTGTGACTAAGTCTGGAACACTGTAAGCATTGTAGAAAGGCTTCCTTTATTATCCTCTATCAGAGTTACATATCTAGCTTATCATCTTATGTTCAAGTGCCAATTATTTATAAGCAATATAGAACATTTATGTAACAAAGTGAGCTTAATTAGTTTGGAGAATTTCTTTGTGAGTGCTGTCACAAATATTTATGGTATCCAGTTGAAAATGGATCATCTTAAAGACTAGGCTCTAATTAGTCATAAATTCATGAGTTCTAGTAACTATTACAAAAGGATTTCACTTTGGATTAACATTTATGCTCTATGAGATATAGGTATTTTGAATTAAAAACCATTGGCAAGCTGGGCACTGGTGGCTCACTCCTGTAATCCTAACTACTCAGGAGGTTGAGATCTGAGGATCACAGTTCAAAGCCAGCCCGGCAGGAAAGGCTGTGAAACTCCTATCTCCAATAAACCACCAGAAAACAGGAAGTGGTGCTGTAGCTCAAGTGATAGGGTGCTATTCTTGAGCTGAAGAGCTGAAGAGGACTCAGCCCAGAGTTCAAGCCCCAAGACCAACAACAACAACAAAAAAGCCATTGGCAAGTTAAATTTGCACATTGCCTATCATATTGGGTCAGTTGTAGAGAAGTCAGGAACATATATTATGTTATGTGCTACTAGTTCTTTGATGATAGGTCATGTAAATTTAGCATCTTTTTATTTATCTTGATAAATGTACAATTTGTACAATTATACAATATCATGTAAAGTTTGACCTGGCTTGTTTTTAAAGTTAATACATGAAATACCACAGGAATTATATTCTAAATACCATGTTTGATATGTATATCTTATATGCCATTTCAGAATCACTGTGTCTGATCATCTAAAATGTAATGTTCAAAGGCTATTAAGTGGCACTTTAGCAATGAGACAATTAGGGAAATAATCATTTTCTATGTAATTATGGAAAAAAGTTAGGAAATTAATTATCATGTATTATGTTTCCAGTGTATGGATGGAACCTCTTCATATGGTAATATAATACAAAATAAAAATACTAAGTATGTTCTGTGTGGTGATTTATTCTGTCATATTGAATCATAACATACAGAAGTAAACAGAAGGTTGATCATCTCATGTTGGTAACTTTTGTGCTGCTGTGAAAATAAAATGAATGCAGGCAAATATTTAAGTCTGTCTATGTAAAGTTAAATTGAAAGGTAATATCTACTGTAAATTCTCTGTTTTATATATATATATATATATATATATATATATTTTTTTTTTTTTTTTTTTTTTGGTTGGTCATGAGGCTTGAACTCTGGGCCTGGGCACTGTCCCTCAGCTCTTCAGCTCAAGGCTAGCACTCTACCACTTGAGCCACAGCACCACTTCTGGTTTTCTGAGTGGTTTATTGGAGATGAGTCATCTTAGAAAATAACTCTTTAATTTCTGTACATTTTTCATAAAAATTGAATTAATCAAAAAAAGAAAGCTCTTGTTATGAGTGAAAATTTTTTAGCAATCTTCTTTCAAGATTATTTGTTACTGAGTATTTTTTGCTCTACTGGGAATTCAACCTTGAGCCAGTGCCATGGTAAGTGAGTGCTGAGCCATTGAGCTACCCCATGGCCTTGTTATTTGCTGTGTTGTACTCGGGGTTGGATTCAGGGCTTCTAGCTGCCTGAGCAAACACTTCATCACCTGAACCATGCCCTCACTCATTTTTGTTTTTATTTTGCTTTTGTGATAAGAGCCTACTTGTGTGCTGACATTCCTCAAATTTATAATCCCTTTGCTTCCACCTCCTGAATAGGTAGGATTACAGGAGTATCCCACCACACTCTTTGCCTTTTTAATGAATGGTTTACTATAAGAACAAATGGAGAGCAAAGCCATTGTTTTAAGAAATATCTAGCAGGGAGCCATGACTCAGGCCTGTAATCTGAGATATTTGGGAGGCAGAGATCAGGGGATTAAGGTTGGAGACTAGTAAAGGCCAAAAAAAAAAAAAAAAGTTCACAGGACTCCATCTCAGCCAATGTGCTTCCCCTTCTTGGAGGGGAAGGGAAGCCCAGTGGCTGGGTGCTGTAGTATAGCCCAGGCTAGATTGAGCATAAATGGAGACCCTTCCTCAAAAATGACCAATGGATGAAGGGACTGCAGGCATGGCTCAGTGGCAGAGTGCTTGCCTTGCAAATGCTAGGCCTGGGGTTCAATTTCCTGTATTGTCCCCGCCCCACCAAAAAAATTAAATAAAAATATAAAGAAATATGTAACACAAAATGAAATTTTAAAGCTAAAATCTGTTGGTCTTATTTTTGTTGAGCATATGTTCAACTTATGTCAAGGGCACATAAAATGACTGTGGAATAATACATCGATAAAAGGTAACTTTGTAATTATGCTCCATTCTTTCAAAATAGTTTAAAAGCCTTAAGGCAATAATTTGGGCATTTTTCTCTTTAAGTATTGTATAATACTTAAACATCTCTGACAGATGTCTTTAACATATTCAGTTCAGTTTTGAATTACAAAGAGTGGCTATCAAAGAAAGATATATCAAGAAAATTAATAGATTTCCCATGGATAGAAGTCTGCAAGTACAGTTAGCATCTAGCAGTTGGGCATCTGGATTCTGCATCATTCATAACATTGGCAAAAATCTTATTAACACTATCATTGTTAAATAAATAACATCTGTTAAGTTGGTCTTACATGTTTGTCAGTATAAACAGGGAATATATGTAATTTGCATTTGGTCACAAGCTTATTTCAGAAGGAATTACTTATGTTATACGTATTATACTTATTATTTTTATTGCTTATGAGGCTGCTTTTTTTCCCCTTGTGTTATTATTTTGTGGGATGGCTAGAAAACCAAGATGAAAGTTTCAGGAGTCAGTTTATCTACCAGGCTCAGAAGAAATTATCCTTTTCACTTTTGATTTATTCACAGTATGATTCAACTATATCCTTTATAAATGGCAGTGACAGAACCCTTTACTTTTGTACATAAAGCACAAGTTGTCAGATGGCCATAGATTTGCCTACTAACATATATTTATATTTACATTTTTGTGTGTAAACTGATTTAACTTAAAAGTAGACTTGATTTTTTAGAAAGTCAGACTCAAAACGCTTTAACGCTGAATAACTTAAAATACTTTGTAACTTATTACAAATTTGTTAAGATTTGATTGTCTTTTGATAAGAGATGTTTTATTTCTCCTTGCCAATTCTTCTAGTGATTTTGGCTGTACCTTTTGCTCTCTTGGGCAAAAGTAGCTGAAGCTTTGTTTTGCAGTCTGTTTGGATTGCCATTGTTATTCTTTCTTTTTTTTTCCAGTGAATTTTTTTTTTTATTGATGTGTGTAAGAGGGGATGGTGAGTTTAGTATATGATAAAGAGGTGCAATTGGACAGTGGGATAGCGTAGAAGGTTCAGGATTGGAAATTGTCCTATATAGTCTATGAGCTATCTGGTTTGTGTAATCAGATTGGGTCTCTTTATCTCTTGAAAGCCTTTTTATAAATATATTCAAATGAGGGTGGAAAAACTATTTACCCATCTCACAAAATTTCTACCATTTTTTTTTTTCAAAATTTGCTCAGGCTGATGGCTTATGATAGCTCAGTTTCATAGAAACTTTCCTCTTTTTTCTTTTTTCCATGATATGTGTAAAATTATATCTTAGAAATGATTTTAACTAATCTCCTTTAAAGCAGTTTGTGCCAGAGCTATGCATTTGGCATTTCTCGACATTTTAGAGGCAGATATTATAGTGTAGAACAGAAGGGAGAGCTCCAACAGTGCCAGATTGACATAGGTATAAATTCCACTTTAACCCATTACATGCTTAACTTTCCTAAATCATGCATAGTACAACTTCAAAGAAAAACTATTAAAAATATTTTGAATGCTTTTAAGATGTGAAAGCATAGGTTACCTCAAGTAACAGGATCTACTCTGTTTTGTTTTAATATGTAAATCTATGTAGTTGGGAACTGTTGCTTTCTCTCTGGTCTGGTAGAGTCTCTTTTAATTGCATTGTTAGTCCTCATTGGCATTAGGGTGAAAACAGTAACTTCTCACTTTCTTTATTTCATGGACTTGAATAAACTCAGTCTGCTTTAGATTCATACTAGAATATGAAAGCTGACTTCTTTATGTATTGTTTTTGAGTTGTTCACCTTGGAGATTGAAGTGGTTAAAGATACAGTTCTTCTGCTTTACTCCTTTCATGAACAAAAATTATGCAGACTTTTGTGTGGTGAGGAACAGATACTATCTGGTGGAAAGTCAAAATATGCAGATTATTTGAGGTAGGTTCCTGTGACTTTTCTACCCGAACCATTTAACAAATAAACTATTCTACAGGAAATCTGTTTCAAAGGACACCTTAGAATTAAAAATGAATTGACTTAAAGGCAGAATGGCACGGTATTCCTCTCATATTTCTAGAATATGGATGAATGTGACAATCTGGAATTTGCCAGAAGGAATCCAATATACTACTTAGTAAGAGAGTATGATCACAGTCATCATGAGGTAAAAACATTTTTGGTTCTACAGAAAATACACGAAACCCTATCATATGAACTATTCAATCTCCTCTTGAATTTGCTTTATTCCTTTAGGAATTGTGTATGTATATGTGTGTGCATATGCGCATGCGTGTGTGTTTCACATGCACACATGCTCACATTCTGTTTGTATTCAACTGCCTAAAACAAATGAGCAGGCCCAGTGTTGGTCAATTTGAGGAAGCTGAGTAGAGGAGAAAACCAGAAGAGGCTTCATATAGTTTGTAGGCTGTAGAATCTGGGTATAAGGGGAAATGGTTTGGTCTGAAAGGATTTCCTCAGCTTTTTGTTGTTGTTGTGGTTGTCATTCAGCTTGCACTCGGTACCTGGGTACTATCCCTGTACTCTTTTGCTCAAGGCTAGTGCTCTACTACTTTGAGCCATAGTTCTACTTCTGGTTTTCTCATGGTTAATTGGAGATAAGAGTCTCAAAGACTTTCCTACCCCGGCTAGCTTTTAACTATGATCTTCAGATCTCAGCCTCCTTAAAAGTTAGGATTATAAGAATGAGCCACTCGCACCTAGCAACCTCAGCTTCTGAAGCACTCTTGGTTCCAAGTTATTACCAGGATCACCATCAAGCCTTCTGTCTGTTTAACCCAATTCTATCTCACTGCAGGAGCTGCTGCCCTAGAGGTGGGCAGTAGAGCAGATTCATTGGCATCATGAGTGTTGTTTAAAAGAAAAACAAAACAAATAGATATCGTGATGTAAACACATTTTTGGTAATGGCACATTCATGACAGCCTGGATGTTATGATTCTGTCATATGTGATGAGTGGAAAATCCAATTTTATAATTTTCTGTTTGCTTGCATTTTTTGTACTAGGCAATTTCAAACCCACAAACTAACTGAATACTATTTCTATTCTCACTACTTGTCTCTCAGATGGTGACTCTGCCTTATTTCTTTTCAGAACTTGTGTATTCACCTAGTAGCTTATGAATTTTCAATTGGACCTAAGTGTATTTTTGAAAATAGTTTTCAGGTCATCTCATACTTGCATGTTTGTGTCTTAATTGGATTAAAAAAATAGTAAAAGTGATTAAGGATATGTCTTGAATTACTAGTTTATCCCCATAGTGATGTAATGGTTCTCTGTAAATATTCATATAACATATGTGTTTCTATTATGATTTTTTAAGAATTTCACCTCTAGGATTTTTACATCCATACCAAACAACCTATGATGTTAACTTGCAAGTGTGTGTGGATGTGTATGTGTGTTTGTGTGTGTGTGTGTGTCTGCACACACACTCATGCTGAAGATTGATGCCAGGACTTCATGCCTGCAAGCAATCTGACACTATCCTGTATCCCCAGCTTAAACATGAGTGTATGTACTGTGAGGTAATAGTAGAATAGGATGTCATGTAATTGAGAAGGTACTGTATAAAGGATATCTTAGAATTCTAAAATATTAAAAATGATTATTATAAAGCAGCTAATAATGATCCTGCATTGATATTACTAGAAAGTACTATTTGGGTCATGTACCTTGTAACATTTGACATGTATGCTTACCCACTGAGTATACTTGCCATTGAGTACATGTAATAGTGAGCTCATTTTAATGTAAAAGTGTGATTACTGAAGCCAGATTTTTTTAGTTTTGAATCAAACTATCCCTTCTGTGAGTGTCATGTTTACTACATTTTAAAGCCTTATATTTTGGGCTGAGCCCTATTCTTTATAAATGAGGATTTATAGATTAAATAGTTTCTAACAGTAGATTCTGTTTCATAAAGTTGTCATATTTCTGTTCTCTAAGCAGGGCTTGGCAAACAGTAAACACTGGGTTATTTATTGCCTATTACTATCAAGAATTAGAATTTTCTAGAACATAATGTTAATATACACTAATGACATGTAAAGGGATTTGGTATAGAGTTTGTAAAAAATGCCTTAGGGGCCATCTGGCCATAATAGTACAGTCCTATTATCCTGGACCATTCTGGCATAATCCTAGCGACTTGATAAGTAGAACTAGGAGGATCATGGCCCAAGCCCAGTCCAGCCCAGGCAAAAGAGAGAGACCCTATGTAAAAATAAAAGGAAGAGAAAGGACTAGAGGTATGGCTCAAGATCCTATATGTTCAATCTCCATATTGCCAAAAAAAAGTAAAGTATTTTATTCAGTTGCCCAACAAGCATTTGTTGAATCCTTAATTTTGCTAGAACTTACTTGTTTGTACTGCTTTTTATGACAGGTTTGTGGTGTAAATAACTTTTCATAGGAATGTGCAGGTTTACCTCATTGCAAGAATTAAAACACTAAGCCTTCACTCTTTCCCCGGGACCATACTATATTGATAATCTTGCTTTATTCTCAGGGAATTTCGCTATTTGCTTCTGCAGACATATTGCAGAGTACTTTGACCTCAGGCAAGGATTTACTTTAGTTTGGGTTCTTCTAAGGCTTGATCATGGGAATACTATCCTGACGTTTTTGCACAATATTGCAGTTTCAGAATATTACCAGAATTTTCCTTTTCAAGAATTAAAATTTTAGTTTTATTTACAAAATATTTTAATATTTTTGATATTTCTCTTTAGTCTCTATGTTATTTTTTTTCTTAATCAGATTGTAGTTTCTCTTACTGCTTTTTGCCATCTGCATATCTGATATATCAGATTTTAAATTCCAAGACCAACTTGTTTACTTTTCCTTCAACACACACAGACATCTGGGCAAGGAGGAAAAAAGAAGGAAACTGCTGATTAAAGATGTACAAGAGCTGGGCACCATTGGCTTACACCTCTAATGCTAGCTACTCAGGAGGCTGAGATCCTAAGATTGCGGCTCAAAGTCAACCCTGGGCTGGAAAGTCTGTGAGACTATTATTTCCTATTAACCACCACAAAACTGGAAGTGGCCCTGTGGCTCAAAGTGGTAGAACTCTAGCCTTGAGCAAAAATTGCTCAGGTTAGTGCCCAGGCCCAGAGTTCAAGCCCCTTGACCTACACAACAAAAAAACAAAACTAAACCCCAAACCATACAGAGCCTCTTCAATAGATCTGATTGGATTGATTATTCTAGACGCTTACCCAGTGGAATAAAAAATATTGGCCTCATCGCTTAGGTATACACTTATTCATTACAAAGAAGCCACATCCCATTAATTTTATGTGATTTGGTAATTCCCAGTAGCTGCTGCTAGAGCATGTGTTCCCCTTGGTTTTGTGTAGAAATGTCCTCTGGAGAGAAGCAAAGTCTATTGTGTACATAAACTACCAAAAGATTTTCAGAACATTCACCTAGAGCTTTCATCCTGCATATACTGTCACTCTTAAAAACACTTTAGTCTACTGTATTTCTGGGCATAAGTTTATTCAGAATTGTTGAGTCAAATGATGTACAAACCAGTTATTGCTGTGTTCTACCCTTTTGCATAAAATCTCCTTTGACCAGCTATGGTAGTTCATAAATAAAGATTTAGCTAGTATCAGTGTTCAGTAAAATTTTTATGAGCCACCTCCATGTGGGAGCTGGATTTTAATTATTATTGGGTCTAAGGTCTGAGGTTTTTGGCTGTGTTGACTTACGTATTGAATTCTCGATGTAAATTGTTTACCTAGAAGGGTAATGACTTCCAGGAGTCAGTTTTAGCTTGTGTTGGGTATCAGGTTTTGCTACTGGCTACCTATTCAATATAAAAGACCCATTGGAGGTTTCGTATGTTTTCATATTGTTTTAATAGGGCTATTTGTAGAGAATTGCTGAGGAAGAAAACAATTATCAAGGTGGTCATTATTATTGTTACTTACCATTTTTCTTATCTTATTGCCAGTCTGTATTAACTATGACTTTCATCTTCATTGTCGGCTTGCTTTTTTGTGGATTCTTCTTGCTTCTAAATTGGGATAATAAAATACCCTAATTCTCACTGGGTCCTCTCCTACAGCTGAATAGAATTTGTTTTCTTCTGGATTTGCTTTTCTTCTGTTTGTAAAGACAGATCTTAAATTCATTTTGTTTGTTGGCATGGTTGTTTTGCTTTAAATTAGACAATTAGATTTTTAAGATTGCTTTAGTGAGAAAGAAAAAAGGAGTAATCAAGAGTGACATCAAAGTAGTTTAGTACTTTGGGGAATGAAATGTAGCAAAATGTTGGAAATTTTGTTGCAAAGTGGAATTCAGTGAGACCATGTCTTTTTAAGTAAATGATTGATACATTTGCTTCTGACAGATGAGATGTTTAAATGTGCATGTAATGAGATGTAAGGGCAGAGCATTAAATTCCATATGGAGCCTCTATGCTATTATTGGCAGAGTAATTTTTGTTTAAAGTTCTGTTTATGGAGTTCAGCAGCTCTTCAGCATTGCCTTTCTGACCTTCTCTTTGAATAATAGTGTTTGTGGATTGAGAAAGTACATTTATTTTTTTGTGTGATAGGTGTGTGAGTTTCGATTATACTTGGGAAGTACTGGCAAACAGGAGGATTATTACGTTAGATTTTTTTTGATCCTAAAAATAATTCTGAGTCATTGAAGTGCCAGTAAGGCAGTAATTGTGCAAGACATTCAAAACATCTTAGGTCAGAGAGAGAATTAAGTGTCTGAGAAGGCTAGTTGAGGGATAGGTGATAGGGTATATTTGAGAACATAATTCTAGTCTCTAGTGAGCAAAGTAGCTTCTCCTTTTACATCCATTAAAATTGAAGAGCTTCCCACCAAAACAATTAAGATTCTAGTTGTGGTCTGAGATAAATATTGATTTTTGAAGTAGAAAAACTATGATTTGAATCACAGCTCTTCAAGCTCTGTACTTTTAGACTCTTTAACTAGCCCCAGGAGTGATCATTACTTTATTTGAAGAAAAATGGTTCAAATGTCTTTCCCAAGCCTGCTTTTTCTTTCCATTCTTAGTATTTTTCTTACTCTTTGATCTTTAAGACAAAATTTAAAAATATAAAAACAACTTTGTTTTCTCTTTTCTTTTCTTTCTTCTTTCTCTTTCTTTCCTTCTTTCTTTCTTTCCTTCTTTCTTTCCTTTCTTTCTTTCTTTCTTTCTTTCTTTCTTTCTTTCTTTCTTTCTTTCTTTCTTTCTTTCTTTCTTTCTTTCTTTCTTTCTTTCTTTCTTTCTTTCTTGTTTCTTCTCTTCAATTCTCTTCTTCTTTTTCCCTCCAGTCTCTCCTTTCCTTCTTCATCCTCTTCCTGTGTTTCTTAGCTCTCCTCCTCGTCTCTTTCTTTCTGTGGTGGTTTGAACTCAGAGTCTGTGCTTATTAGGCAGGTACTCTTCCACGTAAGCCATGCTCCCAGCACCCAGAGCATTATTTTTCTTGTATTTCCAGTTTTTTAAAAAATCATTCCTTCATAAGATTAATTTTATGCTACAGAGTTTATAAAGTGGACTTTAAATTATTTAAATGTATAAGCTTATATATAAATTTTAAATTAACATAATTTGCCTTTAGTTACAGATTAAGTCCATTTTTATGGAAAAAATAATCAAATGTAGAGGCACAACCAGATGTCCGTTCTGTGCATATACACGCTATATCATCCATTGTGTTACAAGTGTGTGTTGAGCTGGATCATTGAACAGGTTTCTAGGAAACAGAATGGGAGCTGTGTGCTGGAGACTTGTTGAAGAGCAGTTTGGAAATCAGTATCTGGGGGACTGATAAGAGTGAAGGTTTGGAAAGAGGGAGTTCAGTGTGGTGCAAGTGTGAGTTGATTCTGTGATTCTTGGATGGACTTTGGAGCTGGGGTGGCCACTTAGAATCCTAAATGCCTTGCTAGTCTGTATTGACCAGAGAAGGTATGCAACCTTGGGTGGCTCATCTGCTAAAGCTCAGCAGGCTGCTAGAACCCCAGAGAGGGAGACTTTTGATTTGGAAAGGGAGCCCTGACTGTGGAGCCTGGGTAGTGGGCCGCAGAATCACTGAGGGGGTCCACCTAGCATCAGACTTTGATTCAGCCATTTAGAGTCACCAAGGGGAACAGAAGCGGTCATGATCTATTCTTTCAAGTTCCTATCTAGTAGGGAAGAGATACTGTTTGAAAATTGTTTATCAAATGACAGTAAACTTGTGACTCTAATAGTTATTGGTCCTTGGTATTATGGAAATTTACATTAAGAAGTTAAAAATCAGCATTGAATCTTTAGGTGAAATGTTTGAAATATATATTTAAGGTAGTCCAGCTAATCTTTATGCAAATTCATTACTTGTTTACTTCCTCTGATAGTAGCATATCATGTGTTATGTTTTTCATTCTATTTTGTGTGGACATAATTTACCTAGTAACACTTCACATTTTACTCCGGAATGTTAAAGAAATCTTCCACAGATGATGCAATCATGTGATATTCATCCACTGAACTTGGAGAAGTATTACTATATACATATTAAATCTGATTAGTTAGGAAGTCACCTTGCAGCTAAGATACTTTCTGCTGGACTTGAGGTTCCAAGAGAAATTGTATTTTTAAAATAGCAGAAATGTTAGTTAATCAAGGAAGAATTTTGCAATAGCAACTATGCATAAGGAACTGGTGTGAAATTCTCTATAAGGATTATTTACTTAATCATTATTGGCCTATTCATCTGTATACTTTTTACATATTACATCTTTAGAATGTATTATACATTTTATTACTGTATTATTATTATTATTATTATCATTCCTCTTTCAAGGTGAGGATACTTCTCAAGACTCTTAAGCAGAAGAACCAATATTAACAATTGTTATTTTGGGTATAGAATTTTTTTTTCCCTCAGGAACATACTGATTATGTTTACCTGACATAATGTATTGGTAGACATAAAATCAGGGATGGTTTGAAAGATAAATGTTCAAAAATGCAGAGGGAAATGTAGCAACTTTAGTAAGTGCTCCCTTTACTAAATGTATGAAAGCAAGAGTTGTCCACTTTCAGCTCACATTTTTGCTCCCTGCTCTCTTTCTTGACTTTGGTGTCTGTGTATCCAACCACAGAGAGTAAGCCCATCTCAACCTACAACCTTGTTCAGATCAACAGATTTCTTTCAGTTCTTCTAAATGTGAAAAATCTTTTTCCCACAGTAGGCCTTTGCATTTGCTGTTTTCTAACCCTAGACATTCTTCCTTCCTTTTCACATGACTGAACTTTTCTCATCTCCTTCAGATCTTGACTGAAATGTCACATCCCTAGCAGAATCTGTCGTGCAGATATTATGTGAGAAGTCCATTTCCCCCTTTTCTCTCTGTCCTTATGCTGCCTATAATTTGTGATTACTTTATTTGTTCATTTGATCATTCATTACCTGGGTTCTATAGGATACTACTAGCTCCATGAGTACAGGGTTGGTGTCTATTTTATTGTTTATTTTCTCAAAACAAGCCCAAAGACTGGCAGAAGCAGTATTCTGTAGTCATCAGCTGCTGTAATGTTCTAGTCAACTATAGTGAATTTAGCTTTTACTTGCCCTCCCTTCCTCCTCTTTCCTTTTTCCTCCCTTCCACCTTCCCTCTCTCCCTCCCTCCTTCCCTCT
Organism: Dipodomys spectabilis; assembly: GCF_019054845.1. NCBI lineage: Eukaryota > Metazoa > Chordata > Mammalia > Rodentia > Heteromyidae > Dipodomys > Dipodomys spectabilis. The sequence goes on from NW_024870974.1 coordinate 6,682,289, forward strand.
CTCCCTTCCTTGCCAGATTTTAAATTTAAATCAGAGAAAGATGTTGGTTTTATTGGAAAGTCATGTGGCCCTATCACACTGGAGAAGTGTGTTACAGTTACAGTCATTCAGTCATTTTTTGAAAAGTTTATGTAGTACCTTCTCTAACATAAATGAAAACAAAACAAAAAACCCCCAAAAAACCAGTAAGAGAAGCAATTGTGGATGGATTGGCCATTATAAATGTATGTCATTTGTGGTAAACATCATTTACATGACACAAGTAAATGCTACCAAAATGTTGGGTTCTTTCAACTAATTGTTATAAAGGTTCAAAGTATTTACTTCTAGTGATTGTTCTAAAATAAACATATAAAAAGTTGTATATTGATTAAGTATAGAGATGTTCTATAAACATGTTTAAAGTCTTCAGAGCCATTCTTCCACTCCTGCTTTTTGCTTGTTATTTTGGAAATGGGCTAAATTTTTCTGACAATGTTGGCTCCAAACTGTGATCTTCCAGATTTTAGCCTCTGGGTAGCTAAGCTTATAGGCATGAGCCATGTCTGGATACTATCTGTCTGTCTACCTAATTTTAATTGAATATGTTCTGTTGTTAGACTTCTGGAATTAATGGAAAATGGAATGACAGTTTTAAAAATTTTGCCTTTTGAATAAATGAACAAAAGTAATAATAGTGTCTATTTATCTTATATTATCATTATTATTGTTGTGATTATGATGATGATGATGATGATGGTGATGATGATGATGGTTCTGGAACTTGTGCTTTGGGCCTGGACGTTTTCTCTGAGCTTTATGCTCAAAGCTAGTGCTCTATTCTTGAGCTGCAGCTCCACTTTTGGTTTTTGTGGTTAATTGGAAATAAGAATCTCATGGACTTTTCTGTCTCGGCTGTCTTTGACCCCATTTCTTAGCCTCTTGAGTAGATAGGATTACAGATGTAAGCCACCAATTCCTGGCAATAGTAGTATTTTTTAATGTAAGGATATGAAATTTATTTAAAACTCAGGATGTAAGGAAGGAAGTTTTGTGTGAAATTTGGAATTTAACACGATATTCCTTTCAATATGAGGTGATCTGTGATGTGATCACTAAGCCAGTCGAGAGGAGAGCATGTGAAATTCAACTCATATTGTTATTTATTTGAATTTATTTTTGCTCCTTGAATTGTCAGTGTTAGGGGAAATAGTTCACTTTATTTTTAAAGAACAAAACAATCCCAATTTTGTTCAGTGGCCAAAAATTATAGCTTAAATCTTGGCAAGCCTCCTTAAAAGTAAAAAGTGTGCCATTAGTCCTAGGAGGGCATAAATGGCACAGTCAGCACAATTCATCACTACTGCTTGAAAATTTAAAAAAAAACACTCAGCATGTCCGTTCTGCTGCAGTGAATCTGTGGCATCGTGTTCATGTATTGACAGCACTTTCTTCTTTTTAGGAATTACTCTCTCCATCCTAAGCCAAAGCACAAAGCAGTACAGAGATTTAATTAGGTGTTGGTTTTCCAAAGAAGAAAGGCTGATATATTTATTTAAAGCTAATGATTTCTTCAGAAATGTCAGATTAGGGCTTAACTGTAGGGGCTGAGGTAATGACACAAGTCAGTTTGATGTGTGTCTTGTCCCTGGGGAGCTTTTGATCTTATGGGGAAAATGAAATATGCTGAAGTCATCTCTTTATCACAGAGTGCTGAGTGAGTTACAGGTAGTGTGCAACAGGAGTTCAGAAGAGGGAATAAATACATTTGGTTGGAAGTGTGTGCCTTCCTTATACAACTATTTGGCTGCCATTGTGTTGTGTAGAATCTTCTCAGAAGGAGATTTAATTGTAGTTCTGACTGCAATAGAGCAAGAAAAATTTATTGAACATTTAGAATGTTCAGTAAACTTTGAGGCAGTAAGGGATGATTAACTCATAGTTTTAAGTTTTTAAAGTAAGTCATGATATAAAGGAGTTAAATAGACATAGAATAAGTGTTTGCAGAAAGATACTGCAAATATAATGCACTTGTTAAATGATACAACTTCATATGTTTTTTTCATACTTCAAATTTGTCTGTATCTGTTGTCTCTTTCTGTATATCTCAGAAGCTTTCAACTCTAAACTTGAGTTGGAAAAGGTCCATCACATTATCTCATTATTAGTAGTAGTCTTCATTTGTCAAAGTAATAACCCAAGTTAGTCTTAACTTTTGGTAAGAAAGAGTATTACTTCACTTTTTTGGTATAAGCAAGCTATTCCTCCTTTGCCAAAGATCTCGTTTCTGATTTATAATTCCAAGATCAAGGACCTTATAATATCCGTACTTGAAGATGATCAATCCATAGAGAGTAGAGACTTGGTGAATTAAAACTCAACTGCCTTTGACATTTATTGTTTTGTTCTTAAGAGATTGTCCTTCCAGAATAGAGCTCAGTGTGTCTCCAGTTGTTTGGAGCTCTGAAACTTTTTAAGTGCTGGGCAATGTATCATTATAACATTTGTAAAGCAGAAAAGAATGTTACCAAAAAAGTGAAAGTTTGAGGTAGAAAAGAACTTATGGACAACTAAATTATCAAAGAGATAATTTAGAAATTAATTCTTAATAAAATTATTTTTCCCACATGCACCTGAAATGACTTCATACTTGCAGTGCTCATGGACACAGGTTATAAAGTATAACATTTTCATAGATCAACAGGTGAGAAGGGGCCATAGTTCAAGACAGTTCCAACCTCACACAGAAATTGTGTGTGTGTGTGTTTTGTTTATTTGTTTATTTTTGCAGTTCCTAGGGCTTGAACTCAAGGCCTGGGTAATGTCCTGAGCCTCAAGACTAGAGCTCTACCATTTGAACCACAGTGCCACATCTGGCTCTCTCTGAGTAGTTTTGGAGATAAGAGTCTCAGAGACTTTCCTTCCCCAGGCTGGCTTTGTACCGCAATCCTCAGATCTCAGCCTCCTGAGTAGCTAGGATGATAGGTGTGAGTTACCATATAGCAAGTTTTAAGAGAAGCATGGAATGTAGTCATGCGCAGCAGAAATCTTCATGGTAACTTTGAGATAGAATTATTTCCTGCAACTGGCAAGAGAAAAGAGTTGATGAGTTTTGTTATGTGAACAAGTTTGTATGTTATTAATATCTCATTTAGATTTCCTCTATGCAGATGGAAAGGAGACACTGATTTTTCTAACTAATTCACGTGATAGGCAGACAGTGAAAGATGGAGAAAGCACAGCTAAAAGATGAGGTGAGAGGAAGGCCACACTTGGGAGACTTCCTCAGTTTAAAAGTGAACATCTGGGGCTGGGAAGGTGGCTCAGTGGTAGAGTGCTTGCCTTGCATGCATGAGGCCCTGGGTTCGATTCCTCAGCACCACATAAGCAGAAAAGAAAGCCGGAAGTGGTGCTGTGGCTCAAGTGGTAGAGCGCTAGCCTTGAGGTGAAGAGCTGAGGGACAGCGTCCAGGCCCAGAGTTCAGGCCCATGACCGGACCTCCCCCCCAAAAAAAAAGAAAAAAAAGAAAAAAAAATAGAAGTGAACATTTTGTTTTTTTTCTTGCTTATTTCTGAAGTTGAGATTTAGGTTAAAACTGAACACAAGTCACAGATGGACAGTTTATTTTCCTTTTTCAGACACAAGTAATACATTTTAACTTCAAAGAAAATTGTAATTCAAGTAGAGGCAATGTTGATTTTGAAAGTAAGACCTGAAAGTGGGAATAAAAAGAATTTGAGACTTTTCCAGTCGAGAAAAATCGGACTGGTGTATTAAATTTATTGTCTTCAGACTAAAGGCTTCTAAAGACTTTTTTAAAATAAGAACAGTTTAGTATTTATCATGATATTTATGATTTGTTCACAAAGTTAGCTTTAAAAGGAAATCCAACTTCCATGAAATCATACTGATATGAATGATAAGAGACTTCAATAAAAGCTTTTATCAGGACAGAAGTCACTCTACCTACCTCTGTAGATCTCAAGATGAGTAATTAATAGTCTTCTCTCTGAATATCATCCCTTCTTTTCCTAGTTCTCTAGATGGATGGTTCTCTGCAACCCTTTATAAATTGTTACCTTTTCACTTTCCATTTTTCCATATTTATTTAAAAACATCTGCCACTCCCAAACTCCTATGTACCTTTCCTCTTTTACCTTTCTCTCTTCCTGGTGCCCTTTATATCATCTATCTTATGGACAGTAGAGGACATAATACAAAATACAAAAGGGAGCAATTAACCTCAACGGTGAGCCTAGGGATTATAGTGGAGACTGACTAGCTTGCTACTAACTCCTAAGGGCTCAATTTAAATTAATACTGTCTCCGTATTCCAGTCTTTACCTTCTGGCCACCGTCAACCTCATTGGTTGTTTATTTAAGTGGGTGTTTAGTTTTTCAAGGAATGAATAGATGGAGATAGGAAACAAAAGCAATTCTTGAAAAGTGCAAGTTGGAGAGTAAAGACTGACACAAAAATCACTTTTTTTTGTCTTTTAGTAAGTAAATCTGGAAGAATAACAGGTTTCTTTACATGGAAATAAGCAGTACTAGGACCCCAGCAAAGAAAGGTGGTTTTCTAGACTTTGTCCAGAAATTCAAGCTCTCTTAGCTTTGGGGCTGGACACTTGCAGTTCCATTCAAAGTCCCCAAATATATGTATGTATGAATTTATATGTATGCATAATTTTTCAAATATATTGTTCTGGTGTATATTTGTATATGAGGATGAACATAAAAATTATATTATTCCCTGGGTATTTCAGGTTTTTACGTCTCTTGGGTTGTTTCTTCTTCGGCCATATTGCATTATATTTCAGTTAGTTCCTAAAAATGCATTTGTGTTTCATACAGATTTTACATGGTATGCTTATTTATTAGATTCCTTGTATCATTCTATTTCATTCTACATTCCTTTGCACATCCATATAATATTAAAGCTAGAAAGTTAGTTAGCAGCTATCCAGAACCATGGGGAAATACTAAAGAAACTTGGAGTGTGAGATTACAGGAATAAAAAAGTAATTTAACATTCCAATCAGCCTTTGTAGTCTACCCAGAGTCTCATGGAATGTTATAGGATGGGTTCTTGAGATTCTTTAAGCTGTCTAAAGATTTTGTAGGCTTCATTCCATGGTGGGTCAATAAATAGTTCTTGAACAATAGATCTTTAACTTACCTACACAAAGCAGTAAACCAGGCCTTAGAGATCATCAAACTTCCCTTACCACTGGGAGAATGCCAGCCTCTGGGATGGTCCTGGGGAGGGATTTAATGCTCCAAGCCCCTTATATTTCATTAGAAACTTGTACCAGGCTAAAATTCTTTGCTATTCTCACCCTAGAGTGAGCTACCTTCAGTCTATTGGAAGTGTAGTCCTTTCCTAATGAATTTTGCTGTCACTTTTACTATATTTCTATCTTGCCTAAATTCTCCTCTCCTAGGATGCAAGGATTGAGGTTAACAGTTATGCTGACTTTCAGGAGACTGACAACTGATTGTTTCTGTGGTATGAAGTGGCATGGTAGGAGAGGGAGTTGAATGCTGGGTGTCCAATCAAAATATATATTCCCAAGTTCTCTTATATTTTGTGAATTGCAAAATCAGAACTAGCTTCTAATAAGAAAGGTATTGATTATACTTTCTAGAACTTGTCTTTGTAGAGGTTATGTATTTCCTGATCTATCCAAATAAATGTCTCCTTTTACTATAGTGTGTTTGCCCACTGTTGTTTCCGAATGATATTAATTAAGGAGGAGGTTTATATCAGGAACACATTTCTCCCACTCTGTTAGCATTGTTTGGCCCTTTCCCAGTGGCTTTTTGTAAATTCCAGTAAGTGCTTTTCATTCATTAAAGCATCTTTTGAAAATCAAAAGCATACCCCCTGTGCAATGATTTTTCATGTTTGTATGAAAGATATTTTTTGATTTCTCATAAACTTAGAGTCTTAATTGAAAACAATATGAAAAGAGAAAGTAAAGGGTTGGAGGCATGACTCAGTTAGAGTGCTAGCCAGTGATCCAAAGTGTCATGTAGTGAGTTTAATTCCAGGTTTTGGAGTTTAAAAAAATGTAAGTTCCTTCCCCGACCTTTTTTGGGCATAGAATCTTTAACCAAGACTTTTAGTGTAGTTGAGTTTTCATATCTCAGATTGAAATGTATTATATAGGTTAATTTTGAGTCCTTGTGAAGATATCTACAGATTCTTTACATGCGTAATTTTGAACTGTGAATTCTTGTCAGACTTCACTTATATTACCACTTCAATAGTTTTCTCTCAAAATAGGCATTTCCACAATCCTGCAACAGTCTCAGTTCTTGAAGAAGAGTCTCCTAGTGATCTCAAGGAGAAATCTCTGTTTAGATGGCTCAAACATTCACATCAGAAAGAAACTATATGTCTTTTGAAACCCAGGTATTTTAGATACTTGGTCTATACTAGGAAAACAAGTTTGTATTTGAAGTTAATTATTTATTAAATTAAATTTCTTATACTGAGCAGCTTACTCTATCATGTTCAGAAGTCCTTTGAAAGGCCTGTTGGTTGGTGTGGAAATTCTCTCCCTTCCTTTTTCTTAAGTGAAAGTTGTTTTTCTCTACTTTGAAGATATCATAGTGAGAACATTTAACAACATTTTTGGTTTGCTTTATCTTCCAATTGGACATGACAAAAAAATAGTATGAAAATTACATAGTTCATCCCCTGACTTTTTGGAGGGTAGGAGGAGAAAAAGCTAGAGAGGAAGATGGATAAAGCAGGAGGTGTTGAATTTAACATAGGATAATGGGAAAGGAGCTGTTAAAGTGACGATTTGAAAGAAGTCCAAGAGAAAATGAGGGGCAACTGAGAACTTTTGAGGGTTGAGTGTTTCCCACACAGTAAATCCTGACTCCCTCAGGGGATGTACCTGGTGAGACTACAGTGTGCGATTGGCTGATGCAGTAACTGTAGGAGTGTGGAGGAGAGAAGACCTCCGAAGAGGTATTATATGTGGATTGCAGGGGGAAGTTAAGCAGCACTGGCTTTATTCTAAAGAAGACATTGGAGGTAGTGAAATGTCTTCAGTAACTCTAGCCCGACTCTCTTCACTCAATGAAACTTCTTCTTTATGATATTTATTAACCACTTTCTTTTGGTCTCCACCTCTCTACCCCTTCCCCGGCTCCTGTTTCCTTAACTAATTCCGAATATTGAATCTCAGCAGACTTTACATCTGTGATATACGTGCCTCCAATTAGCTGCAGTGGATTTTTCCAGGTCTAGTTTCAAGTGATTGCAAATATAGAACAGCATATTAGTATATGGAGAAACCAGACTGTTCTTGTTCTGCTCAGGGCGCTGCCATGCATTTTTTTGAAATGGAAATACAGGAGTCATAAAACTGAGATTGTAGAAATAAGAGCTTTTAAAGGAAATTTCAGACTAATAACCTTTTTCTTTTTGGCATAGTTAATAGACAAGAAGCATGTGTACAAGAAAGGGTTAATAACCTCAGTAATTTTTTTTTTCTTTTTTTGGAGTGGAAAGGAGAAATAAGAATAGGATGGAATTAAAGAGGAGGAAAAAAAAAACATAGTTTAAAACAAACAAGCAACATATCCTGGAAATACCCCAAATTATATTATTGGGAATCTTAAAAAGCAAACAAAAAAACCCCAACCAAACCAAAAAACAAAACAAAAAAACCTAGCTGGCAAAGGAACATAATAATGTGTTTTTCTTACCAGCACAATCCCAATTTACATTTCTTGCCTCAATACTAATAGCACACGTTTTATTACCCAAAATGTCCCAGTTTAGACAATAAACTTGTGGTTACTCAGCAGATGAGTTCATAAATGTGGCCTCATATATTCATATTACTCTTAGTGATTTCACACTTGGTATCTTCCTAATTTTAGTTTGAGTTACCAAGGGTATCACTTCCATATTTCCTTTCTCTTTAATGATTTATTTTTCTTTGTTGGAATGATTTTGTAGTTTTGTATAAAACCCAAAGGGATTGGAGATGGTCTACTTTCTAGCCAATTCCATTGAATATACATTAAAAAAAATCTTAGGGTACGCTTATGTTGAATTTTATTTTTTCTTAACATTATAATTGTTGAATGAAACTATTTTGGACTGAATGTTACCTATGGTGAACGTTTTCATATGTGTTTTGATTCACTTGACTAGTAGGTTGTCTACAGCTGAAGTATCACTGTTATATACTGCTGTAATATTTTTCTGGACGTGTAAGTAGAGAGTCAGAGGAAGCAAGCTAAATAGAGAGTCGGGAAACCTTAGTTCTAGTTTTTTTCTATTAATTGACAGTTACACTGTCTTTGCCTCAGGGCTTTCTGGCCCACACCAAACCACTGAATTGTTTCACAGAACCCAGGAGCTATTATGTTTGAATATATTTTATAAATTATAACTTCGATCTAAACCTCAGATTAGTAAATCTACTGAAATAAGGAAAGCCCTTTTAAGTGAGACAGTTATATTTCTTTCCTAAGGAAGTTCTGAACTGGTAAGTTAATTACCTCTTTCTCCTGGGGAATGAATCAGCTAATTATAAAGAGAAAGCCAAGGTCAAATTTAAGCCAATCTTTCCATTAGTTTAGGAGACTACTTAGTTCATCTCTTGCATGGGGGTAGGGTGCAGGAGATGCTATGAACAATCTGGCAGGTTTGGGAGGCTGGGCAAATAGATCTTTTTAGAATGACTTTATTATTTTACTGGAAATAATATGCATTAATAGGCTCTCATAGGCACTCAAGTGTCTGCCTTTCACATAGAAATGATTTTTGGATTTTGTATGTGCCAGTGACCTGCATGATTGGCATGGATAATTAAATTTTAACTGTTTCTTTGCAGCTAATCCAGCTTGATTACTGACTTTCGGCGTAGGATAGATCTTTCATTAGAGATACTGGAGCAAGAAAATGACTCTGTTTATATAAGCTAATGCATATTTGTTCATAATGAAAGTTCAGTCTTGTTTTTATTAAGATGAGATCTATAATCTATCCATGTGTAATTGTTTTATCTTCGATACAAATAATATTTTATGAACCACATTTTCATCAGTGCAATGAAATCATTTATTCCTGGATATCTGCCAATAGATATGACCTTGTAATAAAATAACATTGGAAAAGCAGTCAGAATTCCATATGTGATGTTGGACCCTGTAGGGAGTATGAGGTGTGTGCCTCCTCTCTTACGTACTTACTTAGACACAGAGAAGTGAAAGAAAAATGAAGTAAATGTATTGTGTGATATTATTTTTGAAGACTGAGCAAATAAAAAGGCAGGTATGGTACACTGTTGTTAATTTAGTGTATTTTAATGTGCATTTGAGGTGAGGTTGGGTGTGGAAAGTTGTACAAGCTGGGATATCTGCTTCAGTTTGGAAATGACTTTTATTCATTTATTGTCATGTGTTCCTAAAATATGTCCAAATCAGATGGCCCTTGCTTCCATACTAAAAGAAAATAACAAAAAAAGAAGGAAAGAATAAAAGAGAAAAGGAGAGGAAGGAGTGAGGAGACAGAGAGGAATGGCAGGGGAGAGCAAAGAAGATCCTGAATAAACCCTACGATTGTTTTTTGATGTAGCTTTTTTTTTTTTTGAGGGGGGGGTCCGGTTGTGGGCCTGAACACTGGGCCTGGGCGCTGTCCCTCAGCTCTTCAGCTCAAGGCTAGCGCTCTACCACTTGAGCCACAGCGCCACTTCGAATTTTTTTTCTACTTATGTGGTGCTGAGGAATCGAACCCAGGGCTTCATGTGTGTAAGGCACATGCTCTACCGCTGAGCCACCATCCCAGCCCTGGTGTAGCATTTTTGCAGTTTGGTTTTGTTTCATTGGTCCTAGTGCTAAAATCAAGAACTCTAATAACAACAGATGCTGGAGGGGATGTGGACAGAAGGGAACCCTACTGCATTGTTGGTGGGAGTGTAAACTTGTTCAACCACATTGGAAAGTAGTATGGAGGTTCCTCAAAAGACCACATAGAGCTCCCCTATGACCCAGCAATCCCACTTTTGGGCATTTCCCCAAATGATCAGAAACAAGACCATACTAAAGCTACCAGAACAACTATGTTTATTGCAGCATTATTTACCATAACTAAGATATGGAGCCACCCCAGATGTCCCTCAGTAGATGAATGGATCAAGAAAATGTGGTATATATACGCAATGGAATTCTATGCCTCTATCAGAAAGAATGACACTGCCCCATTTGTTAGGAAATGGAAAGACTTGGAAAAAATTATATGAAGTGAAGTAAGCCAGGCCCAAAGAAACATAGGTCCCATGATTTCCCTTATTTGCAATAACTAGTACATTTCTGAGTCAAGCAGAAAAGGTCAGTTAAGTTGATGTTAGGGAAATGAACCCTAAGATATGTATTCAGATGTTTTTTTTTCTTTCATGCGATTGTTTCTAACACATTTATAAGATTATTTCTTTGTTTCTTTGTATGTCCCTCCCCCATGGTATAACCCCTGCTTTCACTGTATTTGATGTTGTTATAATTTGTGGAGGGGAAGGAAAAAACAAATCGTTTAAATAGGGATATAGGTAGACCCATTGCAACAACGAGACATACAAGTCGTTGTGTCGAAAACGAACTTTACAACTTTGGTACGGGGCGGGGAGGTGGTGGGGAGAGAAGGTTGGGGGGGGGTGGAGGATGGGATGAGAAGGGGAAACAAAGGAGGAGGCTACAATGCTTGATAAGAAATGTACTTATTATCTTGCTCATGGAATTGTAACCCCTCTGTACAGTATTTTCACATAAAAAATAAAAAAAATGAACTTGTGTCAAAATATTTGAAAATGTACAAATCTACTGTAAACACTAGGGTACTAACTAATCTGATTGCCTTTAGATGTAAATATTCAAACATAAGTGTGTATGTGTATCTATATGTATATGTGTATGTATATACATACAGACAGACAGACAGACAGACAAAACTTGATTCCATAATTGGCAGTAAAGCAAGTTTTCTTCCTAAGTGTGATCATTTGTTTTATTCTTAATTGAAGCAAATTTCCTCCAGTGTTCTGATTATAATGATAACATGGCATGCAAGAAACCAGAGTATGTTAATCAAACCTTATGATTAAGTATTTAACTTCATGGAAAATGATCATTATGGATTCTCAATAACATTCATTTGGCTACATTACATGTGAAGTTAGTTCCATTCTCAGTGCTATGAAACCATGTATTTGTACATCTTGCTAATGAAGGAAATTGGATTTTGGACCTGAATTCCCTCATTTTATCTTGTAATTTAAACAATACATTTAGAAAATCAGTTTGCATTGTTTCATGGAATATAATTTGTTAACCAGCCTCTCCCAAGATGACAGCACTGAGGGCTATAGTACACATTGAGTATTCATTTTTGTCTCGTAGGTATTTACTTTAAGATTGCTTTAACTGAAGTAAACAGGTGTCTAAGAATAATATTTGGTTCAGAATTATATGACCTAATCTCCCTTTTCAAATAACTTATAGTTTGTCTTTCCTTATATTTTGATCTATTGAAAGGTAGATGGAACAGAGGATATGTACTTAGCTTAATGGTAGGACTTTTATCACAATATACTTACAATTCTCTTCTTACATTTATGCTAGTTAAAATATTGTTTAAAAAATTTTATTATTATCTTCTGAGAATAATATACCAGAACTTAACTTTTAACTGAATACTTATATATAATGTTTATGTACTAGATGAAGTTTTATATACAGTATTTATATACATCATGTTGTACAGTACCTTGAGAGGAGAAAATATTTTATTAAAACTTTGTGCCTGTATTGCTGATGATTGATTAGCCTTTCCTATGAAAGTCAAAGGAAAGGCCTGGATAAAAAGATTGGTGATGTCATTAAGGATGTATGAGTTCTAAATATCCAAACATGTTGATGAGTATCATTGAGACAATAATAGCTTTTTAAGGAAAATGTCAACGAGTCTACTTTATATATTTTACCACTGAGAAATACTAATTTTACCTTTAATACTTTTTTTCTTGAAAATCTCATTGGATTTTTTAAAGAAATTTCTATTAAAAGCCTGGTTGTGACTACTATATGTAAAGAACATTTGTTATTAACTTAGATTATATTACAGAGTGTAGAACTTTCCCTCCTTTTCTCCTGATTCTGTGACTCCATGTTATTAGTGGATTTTCATGTTATTTCTTAAATATTGTATTTCGCATATACAGTGGGAAAATACTTAGAAATGATGAGTACAGGTTTGTAACATAGTGACATACCAGACTGTCACAGAAAATTGAAGGACTTCAACCACACACCCTTCTCTTTTCCCCACTTAGAGGCACTGTTAAAGTACGAATTTTAACATCAGTTTCACAATGCTTTCCCAGTGTCTAACATCTAAGAGGCACTTAGCAAAGCTTTTAAAATGAATGAACCCTCTCAGATCTCCAGAAGATGTTCTCAAAAGGCCCATGTGTTTATTTGTGACATAAAGGATCTTCAGTAAAAGAAAATGGGGGACAAAATAGTGGTAGAGAGATTTCTTGTGTTGGTTGCTCATTGCTTGTATCTGATTGAAGATTGAAAACAACCTCCCAAACTCTTATATTTCTGCTCATTTCAGACCTCAAATCTGGTTACTTTTCCCATTATATCTGCTTGCTTTATAAGGATTCTAGGCGTTGGAGAAAATGACCAGAGCAGCTTGTTGTACATCTTTATTATTGAACTCTTCTACTTGTGTTCTTATCTAATCGGAATTCTGGATGAACTGTACTTTCCATTGCTGCCCACAGTTTTTCCTTTGTTTCTCTAAATCAATTGATTCTAGAGAGGAATTTAAACTTTGAGTAATTAGAATTCTGGCTTCCTAGTGTTTGTGAATTCTGGCTTCCTAGTGTTTGTGAAAACAGAAGTTGACCTAATAGTGTCACTTGTTATAGGAATAGTTGGGTGTAACAAAAACTTTTTTTTTTTAATGAAGTGGGAAAATTTTAATGATGAGTGGGAGAGTATGCTTCAGTTTTTCCACATTTCAATTCCAAAGAGGAGGAAAGTTAGTCAATAATATGATTCAGGTGTTTGGGTTTTTTAAAAAATAGTTAATGCTAACTAGATAACATTTGATTATAAACACACTTTCTCTTTGTATTTAGTTCAGGATTTGCTGAGGTAAAACAATATTCTTTGGGAAAGCAGGATTTAGTCTCTTTCCTTATGTATAGTCAAAAAGAAAATGTGAGAATATTCTTTATAGTTTGTTCTCTTCGCCACTTGTTTCTTTCTTTTTCAAATTTCACTTCTCATTCATCGTTACTCTCTTTTGCTTTGCTGTCCTTTTCCATACATCAAAGTAAAGAAGCATCTTCTGCTTACTGAGCTTCTTGCACGTCAGGCAATTCATCCTCAAGCTGCAGAAAGGGAAGAGAAGTAATAGGATCCTAGCATTTATTTTCTTGTCCCACCTTTACAAAAAAAAAATCTTTATTCATATGTTGATCCTTTTAGTATCATTCAGGGTCCCTGGACCTACCATCTTTATAAGATTTGATTCGTTCAGTAGTGCCTAGAGTTTGGTCCTTTTATTTCTACCTTTTTTTCTTAACAACTAGCTGACTGCAATTACACTGATTTCTGTTTGTGAAAATGTTTCTCCTAAAATGGTAGTTCTGGGGAGTCTCTAAGATTTTTTTCCAATAGATGAAATGGCAATCTAGGAGAGGTGGACAGGTGCTACTGTCTGTGGCTTGTATTTTGGAAATGAAGCGGACCTCTCCCCATGCTACAGGAAACTGTGGTATTGAGAAGTGATAGGAAATGCCAAGCTCTTTTAGCCAATGAGTGGCAGATCCTGCATGAATCTCTCTGCTGTCTTGACCACCAACCAGCATTCTACCACACTGTTACTCACACAGCATATGAACAAAATTAGATTTGATAGTATGAAAATTAAATATGTTTCTGAAAGTTTGTTCAGAGTACCAGTCTTAATAAAGGAGGTGGTTTAGTGTGGTAGAGTGTATAGAATTAAAACCAGATGTATCAGGGTGTGCATCCAAAGTCTGCCATTTGACATTAGAATGAGCTTGTGTGAAGTATTTAACCCCTCTTTTTAAACCTGTCAAATGGGAAAAATTAATGTTTATTTTATATGGTTGTAGTAAGGCCAAGTCTCATTTTTATATTTAGAATTCTTGATACCAGAATAGAGTACTCCAGGGTTAAATAGAATCAGTAGAAAGCCTCAATATATCTACTGGTGTATCTCATGGCTCTATTAAATTTTTGAAGAGTTGCTAAGCACTAGTACCGTTTAATTGATTTGTCTTCCAAAAATGGTGTTTTTATATAATTGGTGGAACATTTTTACTTTCTCTGATTATTGAAAGCATATCAAAATTTGGATATGACTTTAGTAAAGGAAAATTTTAGTAGCTTCTCTTTCAAAATGGTTTCTGATTTACCATAGATGTACATGATTATTTTATTTAATTTTAAAAGTTACTGTCATCCATGAGACTTTTTTATAAGAATTGATTAATATGGAGTAGTTTTGAAAGACTCAGAATTCCTGGACGATAAGGCCTAAGTTTGGGGGTACAACTCATACAACCATGATGTAACTTAAATTTATTTAAGGACCAGAGTACTATTTTCCCTATATGGGTTAATATCTAAAAATAGTACGAGTAAGTCATGTGTAACACTGTGCAGTTTATAGATAGTAAAATGTCTTTTCCTTGTGTTCAGACGTACATTAGCCAAATTTTTCCTCCCCCACAATGTCATAATTCTCAGGTTCTTTTATTATATTCAGTCTTGCCACATAACTAAAAGAGTTAAGGACTTCTTTTTCTTTCAGTTAAGTCAAATATTTGTTTAGTGAAATCTGTCCTAAATTGGTAACATTTACTGAATATATTTTATTTGCCTCCACATTTTTTCCTGCTTTTGTCTGGCTTTGATGTTATAACTATAATCTTAAAGGGATTGTATTGTGTTTCAAAATCTCTGCTAGGGCTGGGAAGGTGGCTAAGTGGTAGAGAGTTTGCCTTGCATGCCTGAGGCCCTGGGTTCGATTCCTCAGCACCACATAAGCAAAAGAAAAAAGCCAGAAGTGGCACTGTGGCTCAAGTGGTAGAGCACTAGCTTTGAGCAGAAGAGTTGAGGGACAGTGCCCAGGCCCAGATTTCAGGCCCCACAACCGAACCCCCCCCCCAAAAAAAAAAATCTCTGCTAGATGGAAGTGTTTTTTTTTAAGTTAGTGAGTAAAAAGAAGAGAAATGAATAGAAACAGCTTTTACTTGATTCCTTTTCGAGTATTAGCAATGAAGAATTTGAAAGAAATCAGTAAAATGTGTTTTGAAGTAGTAATAACTTTAAAGCAGTAAGTAATCTTTGTTAGTAACACATACTACATATGTGTATTTTGTACCAAAAGTAGTCTATATCCTCTTACATTGTGCTTTTATTTTTCCTGGTTGCTGAAGAGGTTTTGTTTTTATTTTAATTTAATAGGGACTTGTATCTACTTTATGTGAAGACATTCATTTCCTAAGCACATTGTTCTTAAGTCTAATAATACATGTGTACATTATTATTTACATTGCTAATCGAAAAGAATATATTTAGTTAAATGAATTTCTGACTGCACATTGGATTCATGGAGGATAGCCAAAGGAAAAGATACTTAAGTATTCTTAGCAAAGAAACAAGCACATAGAGACAGACCATAAGAATGCAAATGCATGATTCTTGTTCTTAGAGTGAATGTATTATATTCTTTTAACATTTTGTTCTTGCAGTCAGTCAAGGATTTATGCTATTTTAAATGAAAATAAAATATACGATTAGGAAGAACACTGATAAGACTAATTAATAGCTATGTGCTTAGTGTGTAACAGTTTTTATTTCTGTGTATTTGGACTTAGAATTAGACTTTCATAAAATTTGTCTCACTGCATTCAAATCACTGTTTTTATAGTGATCATGAGGTAACACACAGGTAGCTAGCTAGTCATCTTAATAAACTTTTATGAGTGACTCTCCAGACTGTATCCACTTGAGAAAGGCATGTGTATGATATTCTCTCCCAATGGTGGCTGTAATGATTCCTGATTCTCTTCCTGGGAAATCACAGTACAGGGAGCTTCCATACTTGTCTACTTTTCCTCTCTTTTTTTCTTAGCCAAGTCTCAAAATTAGGAAGTAGTAAATATTTATTGAGCATTTAGTACATGTCAAGTATTATTCTAAGATTTTGTTATTTGTGTGTTATTATTAAAATCTCGTAAGAACATTTCTCCATTTTACAGATGAGGAAACTCATACGTTAGAATGAATATCCAGATCTGTTAGGCTGCCAAAAGAGGATCCTGAATCCATGGGGTGTCAGTCTTAGAGCTTTAGGCCAAGAACATTTGCATTACCCAAACTTCTTTAATATAAGCCTGTAAGCTAAGAAGGAACAATTATCTTACTTAAAACAAAAATTCCATTTTAAGGAATCTGAGCAAACAGGTGATTGATCATCTTTGTCATCTCTGTCTGATGTGTAGAAAGGATGGCCGGTTTCCCAGAGCACAGATGGCAGGGAATGAACAGCTAATTTTGAAAGGGGAAGGAGTACCGGGAGAGATGACAATGGCTTATGCTATCCCTGTCAGTGCCAAAAAGCAAAGGTTTTCTATCCTTTCAGTTTCCTAGGCTTCTTTCTTCAGTAATTAGAGGGTAGCGATGGTCTTTGACAGCAAGAATGATAATAAAGAGGAATAGCAATAGTCTTTGACAATAAGAATTTTATAGGCCTTTGCACATGAAGTTTTCGCAGCGGGCCCAGGATTACAGGTCAGGTCTCTGGGAGTAAGTCTTGGCTCTGCACACTAGCTATGTTATCATTCAAGGGTAATGTAAACTAATTTTTCTTCCTCTCTTGAGCTGTATAATGATGAACATTGTGTAACTTATCACATAGGGCTGTTAAGAACATTGTGTAACTTATCACAGGGTTATTAAGAAGACTGAATGAAGTCATATGAAAACATTTAAAAATATAAAGCCTGTGTGCAGATTGTGCTAATGGTTAATTGTTTTAAAGCTGAAAATCATGTACAGTAGTTCTTTGTTTCAAACGATGATATATTTCTTCAGTCCAGTAGTGGAGCAATCAAGTTAAAACAGGTCAGAGCAGTTTCGAGCTGAAATTCAATAGTAAGAATTTATTTTACCATTATTGACCTGATGATACCCAATATAATTTAGTATGTTCAATTTTGGTTTTATTGTCAGTCATGGGCTTGAACTCAGGACCTAGGCACTGTCCTTGAGGTTTTTCACTCAAGGCTAGCACTCTACTACTTTGAGAATAGTTCCATTTCTGGTTTTTTGGTGTTTAATTGGAGATAAGTGTCTCACAAACATTTTCCTACTTAGGCTGGTTTTGAACTGCAACGCTCAGATCTCAGCCTCCTGAGTAGCTAGGATTACAGGCTTGAGCCACTGGTGCCAGGTGATATGTTCAAAGTTTATCTGGCTTAAACCATTATTACATGGCTGGAGTCATACTCTTATTTAAGCATTGCATGAATTGTACACTAATGATGTTAACTTTTTGGGGGGTAATACTGGGGTTTGAACTCAGCACTTTGGTCTTGTTAGGCAGATGCTCTGTAGCTAAGTCATACTTCCAGCCCAATTTTATTTCAGGGGTGCTAGGGATCAAACCTACAAACCTTCAGTTTCACAAATGCTAAGCAAGTATACTGACACTGAACCAAATCACCAGCCTTTAAAGATAAAATTTAAAAAAAAAGAGAGATTCACTTTTATTGCATCTTGGGAGGGCATATATCATTAAATAGAAATGAGGAGGAAGCAGATTTTCTACTTTTTTGTGGTAGAGAAACACAGTATGTCCTTAGTTTATACAAGCTAATTTTTCTTTAATTTTGATTAGTATTTCTGGCCAGTTTTACCTCCCATACTTGAATTTTCATGTTTGTATGAACTGTCTGACTCACTTTAATCAGAAAAAAAATGGTTATTTGCTTAAAGAGGGCTTTCTCAAAACATATTGTAAAGATGTTTCAGAAAGACTGAGTTTTCTAGAGTTGAAAAATAAGGCCTTATTGGTCATGCTCTTACATATTCAAATATCTAAGAAAAATGACAATAAGTAAACTAATTTTTGACAGGGAAACTCGTGTTTAACACAAATGTCCTGGAGTAACCATTTCCCTCAGAAAATGTGTTTTTATGAAAAATCTATTAGACCAATACTGTTGGGAAATACTTCTGTATACCTAAAGTCTGATGTTCTTGGAAGATCCAGTGATCTTTGGGCTTCTTTGCAAATTGCCCCTCTGTGTCTTCCACCTAAGATCACATTCTAGTCATAGTATAATTTTGGTGTTTTCTACTGAGGCAAATAATATTTTTGATTAGACATCTATCTCGAGGCCATTTGTAACTCCAGTTGCTAAGAGGAGCTCTTCCTTTTTAAGCTGGTTAGATGGTAGAAGCATTTATGGAATACTTGGGGTTCTTAGAAACATAAATATGCTAAATGTAATAGGAGTTGTTAGGTATATGACAAAGTCCTGAGACTCGAAGAACTCTCATGGGCATTCATTGAAGCAAAATGAAAACAAGTAAGAAAGCATATGTACATAACAATGTAGAGTTCATACTTTCTAGGGATTATCGCCTTAAGCAGTTATGTAAGTATGTTTTTGAGCGAAAAATTACCATAAAGTTTATCCTTTTTTAACTAGGAAATAGAGCTGTTAAAGCAAAAACTCTGAAAATAGACAGTTAAGTCATTGTGAACTAATAACGACTACAATGCACTACATGTAGAGTTCATTGTCTGTTTCACATTAATAGGAATTGTCAACAGAAGATTGGATGAAAAGGTTTGTAAGGAGCAAAGCTAGAGGAAACATACTTTACATAAACTTACAGGCTAGTCTGAGATGTGGCAATTAGCAATTCAAACTAGAAATGTTTAAATTTGGGGTACAACTCATGCTCCAAGCATTTGCTTTCCTCTGGACCAACCCATCAGAAACCAAATTGAAAAGCTTGTGCCATTTGCAAACTGATGACTGAACTAGTTGTTGCTCATAATCTTTTGGTCTTTGTATGACTGGGAACAATTAAATCAGAAAATAAAAGAGCCAAGTAAAACATTCAAGGGGCAAACTTTATGCAAGATAAATACTATTGCATTGGGAGAATTAACGTGGTGAGATGTGAATCATACATCATCAGGAAGTGATGAGACAAATGTTATTTTTTTAACTTTTCTATGTTCTTCACAGTGGGAGAGAAACTGGACCAGAAGGGAAGAACGTTGTTCAGGAAATCTGGAGACTTGGGTGTGTCCTGAGCTCTGTACCACAGAGCAGTTCAATCACGAGCTTAACATAGCCTAGTTCACCTAAGCAATTTTAGTTTTCATTTTAGCCCCTTCACCTTACTACCTCAGAAGGACTTGAAGAAATGAACAATATTTCATGATGTGTTGAGGAAAATGGTATAGCCAGACTGCAGAGTATGAGAATTAAGAGTTGGTAACTGGGGAGGCTGGGCGTTATTAGAATAATTCAGAATAATTCAGACAAGAATGGAGTTGAGGAACTGGACTCAATGCTTACCATGGAAATGATGAGGTAATGTTGGTGGTGCACACCTTTAGTGTAAGCTACTTTAGAACATGGACTCGAGGATCACTTATATTGTGTCTTTCCTCCCTAGAAATGTATGTAATACATGAAATGGCAACACAATTTCAGTATCTCATAAACCTGTTAAAAAGCTTTATCTAGCTTATTATTTCTCTTTTTCCTTTCTTGAGTAATTTGTATGTTTTCACAAAAGTATATGTATTTTTTTCTGTTTTGTGTTCTGTGCATTTTCTTATAGTAATCAAAATTTGAAGGTATCTCACTTTTTAAAGACACCTGTTCCTTGATAAAGAACTTTCACAAAAAAACCATCATGAGAGTCTTATTTATTCAGAGTTCTAGGTCAAGTCCATGTGTACATATAAATAAATAATTGGAGTGGTTTTTTTCCTGTTTTCTTTCTTGCTCTAGCACAAAACTGATAGTAAACCTTGTGGCCAATGTGTAGGTAGTTTGTACAGTGATCCAGATTATTCTATGTTTAAATAGTCTTTTTTTTTCTGGGGGTGTGGTGTGGGATGTCGGTCCTGGAGCTTAAACTCAGGGCCTGGTCATTGTACCTGAGCTTTTTGTCTCAAGGCTAGCTCTCTACCACTTGGAGCCACAGCTCCACTTCTGTTTTTCTGGTAGTTAATTGGAGAAAAGATTCTCATGAACTTTCCTGCCCAGGCTGGGTTTGAACCATGACCCTCAAATCCCAGCCTCTTGAGTACCTAGGATTACAGGTGTGAGCCACCTGTACCAGGTTTAAACAGTCATTGGATGAGCAGCTTTCAGATGAGAATATTATTTCTGTCAAGAAAATGGTATTAGTTTTATTTTCAAATTGCACCTTAATGGTTTCTTACAAAGAAACAGATCCAAGATTCTGTGTTGTCTTCTAAGCAATTCTTTTTCTGTCCCTTGGGCATGGAAGCCTTTAGGGTAATTACAGCCTAGTGTGGTGGGACTTCAAAAGAACTTGGGTGAGGGATTATTGTTTTGTTTGTCTCTTGGTGTGAGAACGATAATTGGGTCCCCTTTGGCTCTATGTGGGGAGTTAGTGTAGTCAATACCTATGAGGAATTGCTCTAGTAAAACTCACATGCTGTTTAGGATTTTTTTTTTCTTTTTAATGCAATGTAATTTCACAACTTAGTCAAGTTAAAATTTTATTCCTTAAGTCACAATGAAATCCCTTTTAAAAATTCTTACTTCTTTAACTTTGAATGCTTCCTATACTTTGGAGTGTTAAAGTCTCCATTTTGAAAGTATCCATCATTGATTTATAATAACACATTCTAAAAATTTATGTTGTTATTGATTTGTTTGGAAGAAGCAAGTTAGCAATATAAGTAGGTTTCTGTATTTTCTCAAGATTTAGCTTAGATTTGAAATTTGCTTTTAGTTTGTTTGTATTTATATAATGGATAGAACAATTATTTTCTTCCTTCAATGCTTAGTGAATCAGGGTTTTTGTGTATTGTATTAAAACATACCATATACATAACTGTAACTCCTGTGTACAGTATCTTTATAATTAAAAATATATATATTAAAAATTTAAAAACATATACATAAATGTTCCCAAATTGAACAATATTTCGACTCCTCTATAAATGGCAGAATTCACACATAGGACAGCTTTTTTCCTGATATGAGTTATATTCCAAAATGAAATGACAGCGTATGTGAACCTTCATTTATGAACACTAATATGGGAAATGAGATTTTTTTTTGAAGGTGAAATTACTACAGAATTAGGACAGACCTCTTCTAGGTATCAAATCATTTGCAATTCTAATAAATGAGTATATACAGTTTTATTACTAGCCAGTACTATATTGATTAGCAATCTGGAATAAGAGATAATTATGAAGCACTGCTTGTTTTTTATCATAAACCTTGTGGCTCTGGCCTGATGTCCCTTAGGGCTATTGTGCTCAGTTATGCTAGGCCATCATTTCTTTGTATATGGTGTGATGGGAATGGCTCCATTCGTTCTTGTGAAGATGGTAGACTCTGTGCTAAGTGTAGTGTTATATAGTGGTGGATGAGAATGTTGGGAAGCAGAGCTGGGAGGAAGTAAAGCATTATGTATCAAGGGGCTTAAAAAGCCAAATACAACTTAGTTGTATTTGTTACAGTGTATTATTTTGTTTGTGTGTTACTACTTTTCACTGAATATTCTCTGTGTCTTACCTTTTATGTTAACCTGTCAGTAATTCTGATTTAATCATGATTAAATCTCTTGAGTGGGAAATGCAAGGCAGAGAAAGATTTTAAATGATGTGGTCATTAAAAATATATACTATGCTTCTAGTCTTCCATTTGTGAATTCTCCACAGGTAATAAAAGTGAAAGGATGATTTCATGAATTTTAATAAAAACATTAACCATGCTGCTTAAGTGATCGCCAACAGGCCTAGAATGCCTTTAACCTGGACTGGGAGTAACTTATGGAAGTGAAATTTCTTGAGGTTTTGAGGATTCATAACCCAAAGTCATCATCTACCAGGAGAATGATGTTCTGTTATTTTGTGTGTGGATAGAGTGAGTTACATATTCTGGTTTTTAGCTACTTTTGACAGTTGCGTTTCACCGTGAACTTAATCTGTGTCTGCTAGTAACAGTTGGATTCAGTCTGACTGATCATGGAGAGCTTGTCCTGTAGATACGGAAAAGTAGGGACAGGAGGCCTTTCTCCTCCCAGCCTACTTCTGACATGGAGAGGAAAGTATCATTTTATCTGGGTGCAGTGACTCACACTGGTAATCTCTACTACCTGGTGGAAAGAGAGTAGGATGGTGATTTGTGGGCAAAAGGCTAAGGCATTGTGTCTCAAAGCTAGAGTGGTGGATTATTCATGTAATTCCCAGTTATGAAGTAGGCAAAATTTGTGAGATTCATCTGAACCAACTAAAGTAAAAAAAAAAGGGGGGGGGGAATGTTTTTTGTTAATTTTAACTACTTTCTGAAATTTCATAAGATATTTCTTAGGTATAGCTTAAAAGCACTCAAAGGGTATTTCTAGTGGTGTCGCATTATTTTTATTTTTACTGGGTTAATGTTATGCCCTAAATAGCATTAGATTTAACCCAGGTTCCTACCATCATGCATGAGAGTAAAGTCATTTAGAGCCTGAAGTTTTGCAGTGGCCTCTTCAGTTTTGTTTCTGTTGGTCACATAAGCTTATTTCATACTGGCTGTGAGTCCACAGCATCCAGGACACTCTGTGGTACCCATTGTGTCTTCTTGTAGGGACACTTTAAGCAATATTTACTAAATGAAACTTATAGTTTATGAATTACTTTGGCTGTGGACTCTCATTTTTGCAGTAGCCCACTTTTAGATCGGAACAAGGGTGTGTATTTTTTCCTCATTATTATTGGTTTTCTATTACCCAAATTGTGAGTAGTGATAAAAAAAAATAGAGGATAAACTTTCAGTCTTCTAGTCACTCAAAAGCACATTGGTTGAGTGTCTGTCGACTGTCATTCAGGGCACTGGGCTAGACTTTGAATAGAATTTGATTTTATTTTTCCTATGTAATTACTCCAGTGTTTTCTGGGTAGTGACGATTAACTCCTTGGTTAGCATCAGTTTTCTGATTACCTGTAAATGTGCAGTTGGCATATTAATTCTATCTAATTGAAAGCTTTTTTATATACAACATAGGTCTTGCATATGGATGGAAAGAATCTCTTAAAAGTGGCCCCAGTTTGAGGGAAGGAATGCAGTCAGTGGCAGCATTACTATGAAATCTCCCCCTTGCCATTTGCAGGATTTTGTAATGCATGTTTGATTTGAAATCATAATTCACAAATTCATGGAACACACAAAAAATGGAGTTTGAGAGGATCTAATAGTAGGTGATGACTGTTAAGGCATCCCAATGTTTGGATATGTAGATGGGTAAAAAGTATAGTTTGGGTTGTGGACAATTTGTTGCTGAGAATTGGGACCTCCTGCATGCTTCTGTGCTATTCCTAGGAGTTGGCCGGTGAGAGCAAGTATGAGGCAAGCAGGGCGAACATAACTGAAGCGTGGAGGTGTCCACAGGGCCTTGTGTTTCCCTGCAACTTGCTGCAAAGCCTCCTGGGATAAGGGAGCTCAGAGCAGAGCAAAAGGGAATTACACACAGACCTGGGGATTTAGCCCCCACCCCTGGCTCTCTGGAGGATGATACTGAGGTAAAGTATTTCAGTCTTTGCCTCACTGCATTGAACCCAGGCACAATGAAGCCTGTCAGTCTTACTGTTTTCAAAATGATAACTTTTTACATTTGTACAAGCGCTAACAATCTTTAGTTGAGTTGACCTTATCTGCTTTCATTTGGGAAATAAATGTACTATTTTGTCAAGACTCTTTCAAAGAAGAGAAAGTATGTTCATTAAAAAATTATTCTCATGCGTACAGGTGTTTTAATCCCAGAGAATGATTGAGCAAGTAGCCCCCAAATATGTGGGCATCTAGAGCTGAATAATAAATGGCAAAGAGTTGTGTGTGGGCATTGATGGATTTTTTTTTTTCATATCAATTTGGAAGAAAGCAATGTTATAGCTTGCTAGTCCATTTTTATTCTCCGTTAACACAGAGGTTACTGTTCAGATTTATTAAATAATTTTTCATCAGATAATTCTCTAATATAGAAAAATTCTTTGCTGCAGTTTTATGTGTTGGGCTGTTGAGTAAGGATTTCTGGATAGTAGAGTGTGCGTTGGGTTAAGTAAAATTGCAGCATTCCTGGATAGTCTTCATTTCTAAGGGGTAATTAGCATGTTTAAAGGGACTTGCTCATTTGGGAAATAAGTCAACATGTCTTCAAGTATCTTGTCTTATTTGTTTCTTGATTTTAATCTTCTTCTGTGGCATATTTCTCTAGAGAAAAAAAGAGAAGATGAGTAAGACTAAAGTAAAATAATAAAAAAAGCTCCTTTACCTATCTTATTTATTTCCATGAGTTGAGAGTGGAGAGATTAGTATGAATACCAGCTGATGATAACGCTGTAAGCCCATCACTTAGTACTAAGGTGCAATATACTTTGAGTGCTTCCTAATATAAACGAATGTAGATATTTAAATAAAAATATACAGTAGGTTCTTCGAAAATTATTCTTCAATTATACATTTTAATTTTTCAGCATTTATTTTGACTTAAAAATTTTAAAATATTTACTATTAAAGAGCTGGCGCGGTAGCTCAAGTGATAGAGCACCAACCTGGCAAGTGTAAAGCCTTGAGTTCAAGCACTAAAACTACCAGAAGAAACCTCCACAAATCCTACTTAATATTTAATTGAAGCTCTTAATTTAACCTAATCAATAAAAGATTTCAAAATCTATAAATATAATGTGCTTTTGTCATATCCATATATAAAGTAATCTATAAGTGGTATATTCACTAAGCTATTCACTGAACTTATAACAACAAAATATTCAACTTTCATTTAGCATTTTCAGTAATGCGTCTAAAGAATTCTGAAACTCTTAAAACTTCTATCAAATAATCTTTCATCTTGAGTCATTATTACATAATCCATTATATAAGCCATTTGCAATGGTAATGAAATGAACTCCCCCAAATCTCAAAGTAGCTGTGTGGTAGAACCTCTCAGGACTGTATGAAAAAGGGTTGTGGGCTGTCACCTGTTCCAGGGTCCATCATTCCATAGATATGAGAGTCTATGTTGGCAAGAGAACAAGGAACAATGATGCATATGAGAAATGAGAAAAGACAATGTACAAAGACAGATTTTTATATAAAAATTATTCTGAAGTTACAATTTAAAATTATGTGATTTTACTCATTTTCTCTAATAAATTATTAATCCCTTGTAGTTGGAATACTAATTCTTTTAATTAGTGCCTGACTTTTATTAAAGTGTTTATAGTACACTTCAGAGTTAGGTTCAAAATGTGCTATGTATAACATATATTCTTTAAGCCAGAGGGAAAACAAAAGTTGCTTTATTTCAATGAATGCTTGGAGTAATCTGTGCCCTATATTAACACATTCAGGCTGTTACATAAAACACCATTGTATTACATTTGCATGTGACCATTCTAGAAAACCAGAGGAGGCATTCATTCTGCTAGTGATCAAGACACACACTGTGTCTGTGAATTGAATATATTTAAGGCTTTGGACCTTGCTGGTAGGGAACATTGCGAGGAGCTCGGGAAGGAGGTCCCTGCTAAGAAGAGGTCATCATTGCAATAGAGAAACAGCTCCAGTAAAATGATGAATTAGAGTTTAGTTATAGAAGACTGAAGAATTTTTTAAAGCGTTTCTTTTTACAAGATTAATTTGTAACCACACTTGAGATGGGCTTGCTTATTTTTATGTGTCAGGAATGAATATTCCTGTTTTTTTTTTTTTTGGTCAATCCTGAACTCTGGGCCTGGGCACTGTCCCTCAGATTTTCAGCTCAAGGCTAGCAGTCTACCACTTGAGCCACAGTGCTACTTCCAGCTATTTCTGTTTATATAGTGCTGAGAAATCGAACTCAGGGCTTCATGCATGTGAGGCAAGCACTCTACCACTGAGCCAACTTCCCAGCCCCAGGCATTAATAGTCTTAATCAAAGAAGACACATAAAAAAAGTAATGAGTGTCTGTAGGAAGATCCTCAGTAGAACCCCAATAAATATGTCTTTACAGTTCTTAGACTCCAGCCATGGTTCATGGTTAGCTCTCTGTCCCAGATAGGTTTTCTATATCTTTGCATGCAGATATTCTTTGTGTGAATAAACTTATATCCTCACACTGTCTGAATTAAAATACTTTATATAATTTAAGCCAAAGTGTTCAGTATTAAGACACAAATAAAATTTAGTACAATTTTCTTACTATTTCCTTAAATATATCTCCCCTCTTTGTTCAGAAGTATATTTTTATGTTTTAACAATTTAGTGGCACATACCTGCAATCCTAACATGAAGGAGACTGAGTTCCAGGCCAGTCTCAGACAGGAGTATGATACCACTTCCCCTTCTCAAAAAACAGACAAGTTTTGATGATCTGTGATTGAGTCGCTTTTCTATCTTTTAACTGACAAAAATGTATTTTAGAATGATCACTCTAATCAGAGTTTGTTTCTTCCTAGCCACACTAGATGAAATCCATTACTTGATACAGAACCTATTTCTTGCAGTTATCTAAAAATTACATAATTATTATACACTTTGAACAATAGACAGAGGTACCTGGTTCCCATAGTTTCCAGGAACCCAGATATAAGTTTAGGATAAATAAGAATGCTTTTGATTCCCTATTGCTTGCATTTTGTTTCATTGTCTTTAATTTGTTCTTGATTCTCAGAGTCTAGCACTTTGCTAACTATCTACAGTGAAAATGATTAATTAATTATACCTCATGGGAACCTTTTGAGAGTCTGGGCTTCCTGTTTCTGTCCCTTACTTTCTTCTAGCCTTTCTCACTGTCTAACATGGAATGTAATGCATATGTATTTAATAGGTGCTTTGTGATTGATTGATTAATTTATATGGTTTGATAAGAATAGATGTTAGTGACATTCTGAAGTGTCCACAGGGGAAGAGATAAAGTGCCAACCTTAGGAGGTCAGGCCAGAATGTGTTTTAAGTTGTGTCTGACATATGATATCCTTAAGCTGCTTTCTTAACATGTGCCGACCTAAGTATCTTTGACAGCCCTTGTGCAGAATGGCCACATGAAATAATGGACAAGAGCTCTTCCTGGGCATGTTCTGATTGCAGAGGGATGCAGTAAACATGTATAGACTTGCAAAGACATTGTATCTGCTGGGGTTGATGACTGTTGTGAAGTCTGCATTCAGGAGATTTCAGGAATGGTGCTTTGAATCCTATTTATGTGTGGTATAGGGTTGACCAGTGGATCTCAGTTGGGCCTTAACATTAGCACTGCCTGGAATTCTTTCAAAATATGCCAGTGCCTTCATCCATGTCTCAACAAGTTAAATCAGAATCTCTAGAGGTAAAACATGAGTATCAATTTTTTTAAGTAAGAAAAAGTAATTTTAATGACCTTATATTAATTTCAAGGAGCCACCATCTCTTTTAAAAATCAGTTTCATTATTCAACTGGCTTTGAGATACTTGGAGGTTTTGTAGGAGTCAAATGAAAGTTCGAAGAAAAGAAAAGCTAGAAAATACATTCTCAATTTTCCCTGTTCCCATTTGTTGAGAAAACTTTGAGCATCACTATCCAGTAAAAGGAAAATGTGCAAAAGGAATACATGCAAACAAACATTAAATGTTTATAGCAAATTCCAATAGAATGAGAATATATCATTTTAAATGTCCAAACAATCATGTATTTTTGTAAGAGAACTTGGCTGAGCTTTATTGAGTAAGTGAGCAAGCAAGCAAGCAGACAGACATGTGGAATGGCGGGGGTACACTCTATCAGACTGCGGGTCCTCTTGAGGAAGGACAAAGAGAGATATCAGTAATCATATTTTTAAAAATAAAAAACTGTAGGTAGAATTGATTTGTAATATGAAAATTTGTTTAGATCAGCATGTTCTCCACCTTATTTCCACTTACGGTAAATAGAAAATATTAATGAGACCTTCATGTATTTTCTCGCCATCTCTACCCATCAAGTCTTGAATAGTCTGGGCAGTTTTTGGTGTCAGAACATCTTGGTTTGGATGTTTCAAGTACCAGCAGCCCTAGTTAGCTGTCAGTATCATATGGGACAGTGCAAATCCAAAGGGTAAAAACTGAGAGAATGGAGATCTGACCACCTTGATGTTAACTTTGCTTTTGCTACCTACTGCTCCTTCTGGTGTGGGATAGTTAATTCCTCCCCTATTATACTCCAGTCTCATTTAAATGTTTTGAATTGATGCCTTTGCTCAGTGAACCAAGGTGTGTGTGTGTGTGTGTGTGTGTGTGTGTGTGTGTGTGTGTGTGTGTGTGTGTGTGTGTGTGTGTGTGTACGTGCATGCATAGTGTGCACTCACAGCTAAGGTGGTTTAGTTCAGTGATAGCAAGCTGGAGGATATTGAGAGCACTGCTCAGTGGACAGCAGAGGGAGAAGCTGGGTAAGCCAGCTGGATGAAGCCCCTTTGAGCAAATTCCAGGTATCTGGATCTACCCCGATGTGGTCACACATCGCTCATGAACACTCAGCCACATAGAAATTTGTTTAAAACTTATGTATTGGTGGGAGTGGGGTGGGGGGTGGGGTGGGAGGTAAGACTGGAAGCTCATGCTTGTAATCCCAATTGCTCAGGAGGATGAGACCTACAGGATCACAGTTCAAAGCCAGCCCTGGTAGAAAAGTCTCCAAGACTCCAATTAACCAGCAAAATGTAAATTGGAGGTGTGATTTAAGTGGTAGAGTGCCACCTGTGAGCAAGAAAGCCAAGAGAGAGTACAAGGCTCTGAGTTCAAGCCCTGGAAACACACACACACACACACACACACACACACACACACACACACACACACACACACACACACAAAACAAGTGCAACAAAACTCATTTAGCTTGAAATTTAGGTGAAACCCTGATCTTGCTGTTTAGGTATGGTCCCCAGAGTGATTACTCTACCCTTGGATTTTTCTGACATTTAACTTTTTTTTGCTGGTTAACATATACCTGGAAATAGCTTCTGTAGTTCTTGTACAGACACTAATATTGGATCCATGTGATTGTGGTTTGTAAACTAGTCACTTTTCTCCATGTCAGAGAGTAGAACTCTGGTGAGACCAGAAAATAGAAGAGAAACAATATCACCTGCTTATCCATTGAAAACAAACCTGATAAATTTCACTGTCAGTGACAGTGTCCGGTTCTCATTCATGGCCCATTTGCCTTTAAGCCATCTGGAATGCATCATGTTGGATGTCAATCAAGGACACATACACGCACATATACGTATGTATATGTGTGTATATGTATGTATCCCAGATTTTAGCTAAGTTGTTTTTTTCTTTCTCTATGCTCTGGTCATTCCTCTCTCTCTCTCTCTCTCTCTCTTTTTAAACTAAAACAAAATTGTAGTGTACAAAGGTATTTCTGTGTCACAAAGCCGTTTATGAGTACAGTGCATCTTGCCTGAATGTCTCCCCTTCAGCATTCTCATTCATCCCTCCCCTACCCACGCCTTCCCTCTTCTTAATTTTGCAGAATTATTTGTGAGGGGGTTGGTGGGGTGGGTCGCAGGGCTTGAACTAAGCTTGGGCGCTATCCCTCAGCTCTTCAGCTCTAGGTTAGTGCTCTACCACTTGAGCCACAGCGCCACTTCTAGTTATCTGGTGGTTAATTGGAGATAAGAGTCTCACAGACTCTTCCTGCCCAGGCTGGCTTTGAACCTCAGTCCTCAGATCTCAGCTTCCTGAGTTGCTAGGATTACAAGCATGAGCCACTGGTGCCCGGCCTATATTGAATTCTTCACTGCATTTTTCCCCATCGTCCCTCTTCATTTATCTACTCCTCTCCCCTTGACTCGCTCCACAAAGTTCTGTTTTATTAATTTGAGGGGAAAAAAATGTGACCTTGAGTGGGGATTGTGCAATAGGGAAAGCTGAATATTTCCTTTTAATTTTTAGAATGCTTCTAAGAAGTCTTATAACACTATATGATTCCATACTTACGAGCAATTATAAGAAAATTGTCTTGGAACGAGCCAGCACAGAGCAAAACAGGTCTTTGTGAATTTTTAGCAGCATACCCAGACTTAACTTCTTCAGTCCCAATCTGTGTCAATAAAAATAACCTGTAATATTCAAAAGCAAAGGAAGGGGAAAGTCTAATTTCATTTCATTAAATGTAGTCACTTTCACAATGAGTTAATTAGAAAAACGTTTTCCAAGAACATTGGGTTCTTTGGTCCAAATAGTTGTTGCTCAGTATTTGGCACAGGTCTGCATGTAGGACTCCAGGTGAACAGAGCAAGCAAATAAATGTGACCTTTGTAAGGCTGGGAATTTCTTTGTGAAGCCAAAAGGTACTCAGATACAAAGATACTAGCCCACTCTTTTTTTTTTTTTTTTTTTGTCCCAGAAATCTTCTTTCTGGCTGTGGACATCTCTACATTCAGTTCTTGGCATGATTTTTGCTCATCTTGGTTCCCTGCAGACTTTGCCATCTGTCTAACTGGGTAAAGGTCCAATCTCTATAAGCCAGTTGGAAACACAGGTTTTGTTTGTTTGTTTGTTTGTTTGTTTTTCTTTTAGTAGAAAACCTCCCCAGTTTATTTAAAGCCATCTCCAATGCCTGAGAGCAAATGGCTTTTCCTTAGCCATTTACCTTCAAATCAGCAATTATTGGGAGGTTAAAAGATCTTCAGTAAAGGGGGGAGCATCTGTTACTGTCATGATCTTGATTGTGGAGAGAGTTGAAGGACTTGGAAAAAGTCTTAATTTGTGAAGGTGAGGCTCTTCCTAGGATGTCACCTGAAATACCTTGGTACTTTCATCTGTTCAGTTTAATAAGACCAGCAGTGTTTGTAGGTGATAGAAACCCATAGCTTTTATCCACCTGACAATAAATCAGCCTCCTTCCTTCTATGCTCCTATAACTCTTGCTCACTTTCACAGAGCCACTAAACTTTGGCAGTTGTCTAACACAAATATTGAGAAATCATTAAAAAGAAAAAAAATAGCTCTTGCCCTTGGCCAAGTATCCTTTTGAAGTGTCTCCTTCTCCGTGTCCCATCCCATATCTTGACTTATGACTTATGGCCTGAAGAATTTTGAGAATTGGCTAGGTAAGGTATTTGTTTATCTCAAAAACATACAGAAACCCAAGTGAAAGAGAAAAATATGGCCATCAGAATGTCTCCATAGTTGTTGTTTTAAACAAGAACACTTTGTTAGTCAGGTAACATACCGGGGAGGGCAAAGAAACAAATAGAGGAAATGGCTCCCAAGTTTAATGGTTTCAATTCATCATTCCTTTCCTCCTTGTTTAAAATTTGGATTATACTATGCCTTTAGTGTTTATACTATACATTTAGTGTTTTATTTTATAGAGCAGGCCTAAATGTGTTTTCTTTTGTTTGAATATAAAAGGCTGATTTCTTATGAGAAAGCTGGTTAGATTTCAGTTCTAAACAGTGATTTACTAATGGCTTTTCTTTTTCTTGGAAACAGTGTAGTTGGGCGGTTAGCACAGGTATTCTGGCATCAGACTGTCTAAGTTTAAACTGAGGGAGACTACCCATAAATCAGCAGGTGATTACCTTGGGTGAAGTGCTTAATATTTTTAAGCGTCGGGTTTCTCTCTCAAACTAAGGTTATGGGGACTAAATGAGTTTATACCTAAACACATGTCCAGGGGCCCTACTTGTCTTACCATTTTATCACCGTGTCTGATTTTATTACCTAAACAGTGTTTGGCATAAAATAAGTGCTGCATAACTGTTAGCTACTACTATTACTATTTACTTTAGTTTTTATAACAATCATCAGATAGATATAATCCTCACTTTCCAGGTGAGGTAACTGAAGCCAGAGGAGATTATTTAAGTTGCCCAAGGTCTTAACAGCTGGTGAGTGTGCAGAGCTAGAGTTGACTTCTAGGTTCCTGAGGCCACAAAAGCTCCTCCCCACCCCCCGCCCCTGAGTCTGCTGTTGCCACTTCATTGTGTCAATGTGGTTGAATTATGAGAAAAACAATACTTGCATCCATCCATATGTTGTTAGCGATTTATTTCAAAAGTAGTTACAATTTCACTTGGAAACCTTATCACTGCTATTAGATTGCACAAAATTTCTTAGCATAGGTTTGCTGTGTTAGGCTTCTTTGATAGAGCTTTTTAGACTATGTAAGGACTAGGTTTATTCCTCAACTAGTATTCTTCCTGAAAGCAGAAGTATCGTATGAAGAGGCTGAATACTGTAGCTGGCCTTACAGAAGGCTCAGGAAAGTTACATGGAACTATGGTGATGCACATGGCCATTTAATACTAATAGATCTGAGTTTTCTAGTGGGTGAATCCTTGCATACAATAGAGAAAAATAATGTTTTTAAATGGCTTATGGGCCATTTACAAGAAATTCGTAATACTATCTCTGACTCTGGATCTTTGTATGATCTGCCACCTTAAGAGGAGTTCAGTGAATGTGTTTAGGCTGCAGTAGAGAGTCACAAATAGGAGGATTATAATTTTCAGACAAATTGTCTCCCTGTGAAAGTTTGGGGTGAGAGAAAGAGAGAAAAACTGGTCCTGAGTCTGAGCAGTAAGCGTTACTTGTTTTGTATCATTTCCCTAATTACTTCTATCTCCTCTTTGACATTATACCACCACCTCCTTACTCACTAGATGTCCCTGCGGTGGAAGTGTGCACATGAAAATCTTCATTTCCTATTGTTTTCCATGTATTTTCACCTTTTACTCGCAAATATCTGCTTTCTTCTTATGTGGTAATGGCATCAGTCAACTCAGAGACAGGACTGGAATTGGAACAGAAAATCTAGTTGAGTTTCCCTTCTCCTATCGTTGTGTTTTAATCAGAAAAACTGGCTTCCAAGTACAGAACCATCTTTGCCCTTGATTAGATATTTAGGTACTCTTTCTGTTAATAGACTTGCTTGTTGCCTAACACAAAATAAAATAAAATCTCTTAAACTATCCTACTAATAAAAGATGACATTGAAATTGTATCTGTAGGAAATATTTACAGAGACAATACATTTGTGTTTTAATTGATATTTAATTTTTATGTATTCAGGAAAGAAAATAAGTGATTCAATATTATTAATGACATTGCCACTGACATTTGAAAAACCCAGAGGCAGTCACTTTTCAAAGTAGTAACAACATGTAAGAGTTTTTTGTTTTTTGTTGTTTTTTTTACAATCAGGTAAACCTTTTTCAGTCGTATTGCCTGGATTTCCCCTATTATTCAGATTATTTCTGTGAGTCTTTGTCATCATTTCCTTTCAGAAGCAACTGAAGTCCAAAACCTATCAATAAGATAAAATGAACGCAGTCCAGATATTTCAGATGCAAGAGATAGTATAGAATGAATTAAAATACTAACATCTGATAGTTAGAGAGAAAACATTCTAATTTGAAGACAGAAGCACATAGATGCATAAGTAATGGGACAATGAATAGTCTTCTACAGATGAATACACTTTGGGAGTTTTATTCTCTAAGGCTACTTTTCCTTTCTGAACATTACTATTGTAAATGCTCATTATTTTGAAAAAAATTGAATATTTGAAACAATTCTATTATTGCAATCTAAACTCTACAGAAAATGCCACAAAAAGCTTTTTTTTTTTTTTTTTTTTTAATCTGTTGTGGGGGTTGTGGGGTTTGAACTCTGGACCTGGGCACTGTCCCTGAGTTCTTCAGCCCAAGGTGAGCCTAAGCACATTCACTGAACTCCTTTTAAGGTGGAAGATAATACAAAGATCCAGAGTCAGAGATAGTATTAAGAATTTCTTGTAAATGGCCCATAAACCATTTAAAAACTCATTATTTCTCTATTGTATGCAAGGATTCACTCACTAGAAAACTCAGATCTATTAGTATTAAATGGCCATGTGCATCATCATAGTTTCATGTAACTTTTTTTAATCAGGTTTTAATGTGAGAACTTTAAAAAATACACCGTTAGATGGCTGGTGATATGGATGGATTTCTCATGGTTATGATGATATCATCTGTTGTTAAGTTTTCGTTAATGTGATAACCGGATCCTTTCTCTTTCAGCTGTTCCGTTTCCTCCAAGTCACCGGCTTACAGCAAAGGAAGTGTTTGATAATGATGGAAAGCCGCGTGTGGATATCTTAAAAGCACATCTCATGAAGGAGGGAAGGCTGGAAGAAAGCGTTGCATTGAGAATAATCACGGAGGGTGCTTCAATTCTTCGACAGGAAAAAAACTTGCTGGATATCGATGCACCAGTCACAGGTAAGTCCTTACCAAAGTACCACAGTGGGTGGGCACTACCCCCTTGCGCCTACTTATCTTTTTTTATAGCACCAACTGTAAGATTTGCTGTCAGTAAGTCTTGTCAGATACCTTAGGATCGTGACAGTTTCCTGTTGAATCTGTACACTAAAGGATGAAGTATATTGGTACTAAATCTCTTAGATCAAACTTTAAAACCTTTTTTCTGGGGGGCTGGGAAGGTGGCTCAGTGGTAAAGTGCTTGCCTTGTATGCATGAGGCTCTGGGTTCAATTCCTCAGCACCACATAAGCGAAAAAGCTGGAAGTGGCGCTGTGGCTCAAGTGGTAGAGTGCTCGCCTTGAGTTGAAGAGCTGAAGGATAGCGCCCAGGCCCAGAGTTCAGGCCCCACAACCAGCCAAAACACACACACACACACAAACCTTTTTGCTGGGTACAAAGTCAAGAATACATAATTAGATTTTTAACATTATCACCTGTCTTAGTAAATAAATGTTTAGGAAAAATATTTAGATCAAATGAAGTTCCTGAAGGAAAAATGCTGAGTTTGGGTGTTTATTTTAAGGTTAAATTAGACTGGTTTTTATTGTGTCTTTACAATGTAGGAGAAAAACTTGCAAAACGTATGTTTTATTTTTCATGCAAGAAGCATCTACCTTGTTACCATGCTCTAAATAGTAGTGGCCATAAGTTCTGATGTTACTTAGAGATACTGTCTGTGGAACCACGAAGAACAAAGCACACAGATTACTCATTGGGCAGAGTTAGGCAATGTGTCATAAACGTTTCACAGCAGTGGAGGAAGTAAGCAAGACAAAAGCTTTGCTTCTTCAAGTGTGAGGTTCAGGCTGGCATTTCTTAGATACTATGACCTTAACATTTTTTTTTTAGTATCTAAATAGTAGTTAATTCTCATCACCTTCCTGGCAACAATTGAATCGGATTTTCTGGGGCAAGGCCAGCATGCTGTCCTTCATCAAGTCCTCTGACTTGTGCTGACTGATGCACACTAAAGTTTCATAAGCATGGGACCTAGGACTTCAGGAAAGCATCCAGAATATAAACCAACTTTACTTTCTGAATGTTTTTATTTTATGACTTCTTATAGACCAGATATGTATTTTGTCTAAGTAAGCTAGCCTGAAGTCATAAAAATGAAATCTGATTAGAAACCAGAGCATCTCATGCCTAGAGAATTTTGATCTACTTTTGTCAGCTTTGCTGAACTTGCTTTCATTCTGAGAGAACTTAAAATGTTTACTGTCCCCTTCAATATTCTCAAACCTTGAGACAAAGAATATTGTCCATTTTGAAGGAAAGGGGACATTTAATTAAAGTATGTTATATACTTGAGAGTGGTTCTTTTTTCTCAGTCTTTATGTACTTATAAACTTCTGTTCTTCAAATATATGTTTGATTGTTACTGCTGGGGAAAAGATAAGTTGTTGTGGATATCACACTAGACCTTGGTGACTAAAAGATCCGTAGGGACCTAGGCATTTCTATTCCAACAACATTCTTTGCCTTATTTGGTTGACAATAAAGTACTGTTTTTCTTGTCTTTAATTTAGAAGAAGAATAACCAGGGTTAGAGTCAGGAATCAGAAGGAATATATTCTAGTTGTATTAGCCTTATTGAAAAATCAGTGACTAAAACAGGCAGTAAAGGTTCCCTGTGCTTAACACCATGAACCTTCTTTATTTCCCATTTTATAAAATGGAGGCCAGACATTACCACCAGTTCATAGGAACCAAACTGTAAGGACAAAGTAATGCTTTTTAAAAAAAACATTCTTAGAAATGAAAATATTATTTTTTAGTGTCTAAATACTAAATCCACAGTCGTGAAATCACATTCAGATGAACCTTCATTTCTGCTTCCAAATAATGGCAAAATAGAGCATTTGTAATATCCTTGTCATTAAGCTCATTTGTTCTTGATATGAATATATGACATATTGTATTGGGTTGATGTTCTTTTCTTCATTTCACTTGATAATGTGCACTTTCCATTGAAGAGTTCACATTAAATTCACTAATCAGCCCAGTAGGTCTTAAGTTACAACTAAAAGGAAACATAGAAAATAGGAATTAGGACAAAATATTTTCTGGAATAAGGTAGTATCTCTTCTGTTGGCTTAGGCTCTGACTTTCCTGGAGGAAAGCTCAAGGAACAGTATGAAAGAGCCTTGGGTTCTGTAGTTCTACAGTAACCCTCTCCACCCCACCCATCTTGTTTGAAAGGTGTGGGTTCATTTAGGTCCTCTTTTCCCCTTTATAATTCTGTACATTTTAATTTGGGGAAGACAACTAAATCGCTGCCCACTCCCAGTCTGTATCCTTGCATCCATCCCTCTGAAGAGGACAATAACACAGAGTAGATTTGCGAATGTGGGTCCAGGAAGGAAGCCAAATGATCCTGTGGGCCCCCTATCAAAACAAGGGAATCACAATGTAAGATCAACTTTCCTCAAAGTTAATTTGCCTAATTAGAATTGTAATTCTCACGGGAGAGGTTTAACTCAAAGAGTTTATTTATGAGTTAACTGTATTTGGGGGAAGAATAATATCTTCTCTCTCTCTGACTTTCTTCATGGAGTTGTGTATGTCTTTATCTGCTTGCAGATATATAAATGGAAGATTGAAAATTGTCACCAAGCACCAGTGGCACATACTTGTAGTGCTAACTTATATAGGAGGCTGAGGTCCTAGGAAGATCAGGATTTGAAGCCAGCTCTGAACAGAAAAATTCATGAGACCCTCATCTCAAAAGGAAAAACTGGGTGTGGTAGCATATCTTGTTATCCTAGCTGTGCTGTGGAACTTAAAAATAGGTGGATTCTGGTCCAGGCACATGTCAGGGTAGGAAATGAGATCCTGTCTCAGAAATAACCAGTATAAAAAGGACTGATGTCATAGATTGGCAGAATAGCACCTGCCTAGCAAGCATGAGGCCCTGAGTTCAAACTTCAGTACTCCCAAAATGGGAAATAAAATTGTGGTCAAATATGAGTATGGACACTCACTTTGATAGTGCAACTGAAGGAAACTTTCTAGGACACTTTCTTTGAGCAGGTGATATGAGTTATGTAGGTGTGAATAAGACCTAGTCCATTCCTTGCCTTTCAAGGGCTCCAAATTAAATAGGAAAAACTGAAACATGTATTTACCTAAAGATAAGTATATCCACCCATTGATTGAATGAAAGGCTCTGATGTGATTATTCAAGCTAATTAGGAAACATCCAAAAGAATATAGCTAACTTAAATCCAGGAAAAACATTCTGTCTTTTAAGTAGCTAAGGTTTCCCTGTTAATGTTCATTGATTGTATTTCATCTTTCAGCTTAACAAATGTTCAAATAGCTATAATCCTACCAATCCTGAATATGGATTGAGAACTCCAGAAACATAAGACTGTGGATGATTGAGCACCTGAGATATATATCATCCTTGACACAGTCACTAAGTGTTTAGTGAGGGAGCCGGGCACGTTAATTAATTAATTGTATTTTGTTAATAACTGTAATGCAGGTATCGAAAACTAGTATGGGTATTCAGAAAAAGGGATGTAGGAGCCATAAAAAGTATTGAGAAGTTATGTGATAGCTGGGTGGGTTATATATTAAAACTAAGCTTCTACAATGTTAAAAAGAAATAAAGCCACAACATATCAATGGCACAGACATCTTTTGTAGAGTAAGTGTGTCTCTCTATAAGAGAGAGATTTGAGGTGCGGAGGAAGAGAGGAGAATGGTGGAGAGGTTGAGAGGCCAGGATCATATACCCCGGTACTACAGTGGGAAGTCAGGGTCTTTGAGCCAGGGTATGTCATAATGAAGTTAGTGGCACAGAAGTACCCAGCAAGAGACTAGGGTAGGCTGTGGAAGAATTCCTGGGAGAAGACTTATTTGATTTGGCAGGGTGTGAGGGTGCAGGAGCTTTAAAAAAATGACTGTTATTGTTGATGTAAAAGTTTTAAAATCAAATATTTTTGCAGTTTGACATTAAAAAAAAAAATCAGTTCCCATTATAGTCTCCGTGAGGACGGCCAGTTTGCTACATTTCTTCGTGCTCAGATTTTCCTGTTTTCCCTTTGACATAGCAGAGAACTTTCCACTCATTTATAAAGCAGAGGCAGACCTGGAAGTTAGCTTTCTGAGTAGATGGCTTTGGACCTCATTTTCTGCTCTCTGGACTGAGAGGATAGGCCAGCATCAGCTGGGTGAACTGCTAATCTCTCTGCTTTGTCTGTTTCCTGCAGTGGAGGATTTGTCCCTGTGGCAGCAAAAGGATTCCCTCAGTGGCTGGGGCTGCCATTTAGCGTGTCAGGCAGTTGCCAGGAGAACCCTCTGGCTTTGTTCCTGGCTGTGAGAGTGGACCAGTGGCCAAGTTTAAGGTCACGGCATTCCTTCCCTTACAGCAGCTGACGTCAATTAGGAGAATTCCCCTCGCCTGGACTCTGGGGAGAGTTAAGTGGGGATTGGAATCCGATCGGGACCTAAAAGATCAGTGTTTATACTTCTCATACTATCATTTGTCATTATGAAGCACCATGGCCTTGGTTCATATGGGGATAAAATATTACTTCTGGGTCATTTTTGCCTACTTGCATTTCAGAGGCTAATCTTTAAGGCCTGCTCTGCACTCAGAGGCCTATTTTGGTACCCAGCCTCCTGCTGGCAAGTGAGTGTATTTCTGTCCGAGCCTTTGACAGCAGCACATCATTTTCTTGTCTTTATTCTCCTTAATTTAGGCCTTTGCATGTGAGCCAAAGTCCTTTTCACTGACTTGTTGATCTGTTAACCTCTCCGGTCTTGTGTAGTTGTTCCTAGGAAACCCATTTACAAATGAGAAAAGGGAGAGAAACAGAGCGAAAGTCAGTGTTTCCAAACTTGAACACAAATTGGAAACACCTGTACGACTTTGTAACCCACAAATCACCAATTCAGACCTCCTGATTTCAGATTCATTGGCTCTTAAGTAGGACTCGAGAAGGACTTGAGAATTTGATGCTCATAAAGATGCTATTGTTCAGCTACCACAGTGTGGGAACCACTGTTTTTAAGTGCTTGGAATTGAGGTCAGGCCTTGGTCTATATAACTCATATTTACACTGTTTTGCATATGTTGTATGCCTTCTGTACTACAGAATGCTTTCAGTTCATTCAAAAATTTATACCTACTTGTTACTGAAGAAATATATGAACAATACTGATATTTCAAGAAACAGATGGAATACATTATGTTGACTGCTGATTATAATTATAAGTAATAATATATTGCTATAACATGAGAGTGTGGAGAGAGAGAAAGAGGAAGAAAGAAAGGCATAGAGTTTATATATGTGGTGTTTCTCAGTAAAAACATATGAGGAGAATGCTATAGGAGTTTACTCTGGCAAATATGTACTGGGATAGTTTGTAAAGGACAGAAAGAAAGGCCCTTGTGAATCCAGGGATAATGGACAGTTCCTATGGCTGAGCCATGGAAATTCCATGTTTGCATGTGCAAATCAGCTGTAGTTTATTATCATCACTAAAATTTAACACTATTCACAGGAAACATTTGATGGCCATTATAATTCCATCATAAAGAGATACTTTAGGACACAGTATACTATGACCTTTTCAATTTCCCAAGAGCGGTTACTTTTTACAAGTGGAAAAAAAGTTAAAGAAAGAACTGTTGATAAGGCAGCTGTGGAATTGGTTTCATCAGAAGATAAACATTCTCAGAATTGTTCTTAAAATTTGAAAATGGTCCCTTGAAGTAAAAATACCTATTGTTTTGAAGAAGAGTAACATGTATTAAAATCAGAGGCTGCATGTATGGCTCAAGTAGTACAACATCTGGCCAGCAAGTAGTAAGTCTTGAGTTCAAACCCTAATATTTCCAAAATTAAAAAAATAGAATTAAATATATTAAAATCAGTACTTTTGTATCTTTTCAGAGAAACAGTATTTCAAATCTTGTTGAACTGACAGGTAGAAAAAGTATCTTAGATACTTCTTTTGTGTCCAGATTGTATTCCTATTTCTGGTCTAATCTCATGTTCCAGCTTTCCATTGATTATTTTTCTCCTTCTGAAGCTTGGACTATATAACACACAATCCTGAATATTGGTTGTCAGACACTAGTACTGGCTCATGACAAAGTTTTCACTGGCCAAAGTGGAATTATCTTTTTCATTTCCGTGACAACCATGTATGTATGTATGTATGTATGTATGTATGTATGTATGTATGTATGTGTGTGTGTGTGTGTGTATATATGTGTGTGTATGTATGTATGTATTACTTGTATGTATATATACATATATTATGTAGTTTGCTAGCAGCCTCACTGCATGACCATTGCCTCCTGGAGTAACGTGAAAGTTCATGCAATGATTTTAGACCTGAATCATTCTGTTGAGGAAGGGGGAAAAAAATGCCTTTCAAAAATGTTCAGGTTCTTTTCTATGGAACGTAAATGGTCGAAGTGTTTAGACCAAACAGTGTGTATGTGCATCAGTATGGTTACATATCCAAGATGCATTGTACACATCAAATGCTTTCTTAAAAGTCAAAAAAAATTAAATGTGTAACCTAAAATTAAGTAAGGGAAGGGGGAAGGGGGTTCAGAGGGATGGGTGAGAATGTTGAAAGGGGTGGCATTGATCAAGATACACTGCATTTGCAGGCTCCAGTGGCTCATGCCTGTAGTCCTAGCTATTCAGGGGGCTGAGATCTGAGGATCACAGTTCAAAAACCAGCCTGAACAGGAAAGTCCATGAGATTCTGATCTCCAATAAACTACCAGAAAGCTGGAAGTGGCGCTGTGGCTCAAGTGGTAGAGTGCTAGCTAGCCTTGAGCTGAAGGGGTTAGGGACAGCGCCCAGGCCCAGAGTTCAAGCCCCAGTACACACTCTCTCTCTCTCTCTCTCTCTCTCTCTCACACACACACACACACACACACACACACACACACACACACACACACAAAGATACACTGCATTTATAAAATGTTTTGTTGAATGGCAACTCCTTTGTACAACTACTTAAAGATAATAAAAACTATTTCAGAAAAAAACAAATACCACTTTAAGATCCTCTTATGAGAATAACATTTTAGCAAAATGTTTTTGTACAAAAGAGAGAAAGGACAGCAAACCTCTATCAAATGAATCATCAGCATTTTTTTCAGAAAATTTTAAGAAACAAGATTGTATTTTGATTTTGGAATGTCATGTCCATACTTCCTTGCAGAATTAAATATGCAGTATGGTTTTTCTTATTGCTTGAAGTCCTGGACCATTTGAGGCAGCCACATAAGATTAGACAGCAAAGCTTTTTAAAAAAATTTTTTAGTTGGTTATGGGACTTGGACTCTGGGCCTGGGCGCTGTCCCTCACGTCTTCAGCTCAAGGCTAGTGCTCTACCACTTGAGCCACAGCACCACTTCCAGTTTTCTGGTGGTTTATTGGAGATAAGAGTCTCCTGCCTGGGCTGGCTTTGAACTGCAATCCTCAGATATCAGGCCCCTGAGTATCTAGGATTACAGGCGTGAGCCACCAGTGCAGAAAAGGGAAGCTTTTTGAAATTCAGGTTCCAGAGTGTATATCCAGGAAGGAAATCAGAGCTGCTTAATTTTTTTTTTCCTTCATGCTCTGTGCTTCTTCACTACTTCCTTTCTTCTTCACAGTAAAGAAAACATTGAAAGAATAAAAGGGAAAATTGTATGCAAAGAAGTAAACGTAAAGTTGGTGAGCTTTCCTTTTCTCTTCAGGCTCAATTTGTATTGAGTTCTTTTTTCTTCAGGGGAAAAAAGAAGATCGTTTTATTTATACAGTATTTCTTTTCAGATTCATGTTGTCACTACATTCAAGATACTATTTTTTAAGACATCATTATTGTTGGGTTTCTTTTAGATTTTGTGATGTGCCTTAGTCATTATAATATTAAAGAATCCATTTGGAATTCATGAAACAGTAACAATTGGGATCCCTGCAGGTGGCGCCTGATTTCAGATGCCATCTGGTGGTCTGCATCTGTAATCTAATTGTACTTGCCACCACCGTCTTCTGTC
This sequence comes from Dipodomys spectabilis, assembly GCF_019054845.1. Lineage (NCBI taxonomy): Eukaryota > Metazoa > Chordata > Mammalia > Rodentia > Heteromyidae > Dipodomys > Dipodomys spectabilis. The sequence continues at coordinate 6,724,903 of NW_024870974.1, forward strand.
CTCTGTCCATGGAAGACTAGAAATGGCATGTAAAGATATTTGTTCCTAACTTTAAAGAAACAGATCTGTTGTGTCTTCCTTTCTGTTTACTCAAAGCAATACCCATTTGCTTTGTTCTTCATGAGCATCATTATCTGATCCTTTAGTTAAAAACAAAACAAAAGATAATTAGGCTTTAGGTAGTAGAACTCCATTTTTGCCACAGAAATGTATAGGCATTCAAAATCACCTTTCAAATCCTAATCATCTGTATTCATTTAGCTTTAAAATGGTAAATCTTGATTGGTTATGTGTATATCATAGAGTGACTCAGAAATTACCAAAAAAAAAAAAAAAGTCTGAACATGAAGCAGCAATTACCCTTTGAAATTCTCTTCATCGTGATTTAAACATTAAAAGCTAACCCCCTCAAAGGTGGAACTTAGCTTAATTGTAACTACGCTTGTCTTGGCTTTCTTCAGGAGATTAGCTAGTAAGATTTATGAAATATGTATCAAAGCTAGGTGAAAGTTAGCAAGTCGTTTGCATTAGTGATATAAAATGCCCATTCCACTTGGAAATCTGAATTGGACAATGTTAAAAGCACATTTTTTTCCTAGCCCCGAACAAAATAATGTGTGGCTAGTTTGCAGAATTAATTAGTGTCTTGAAGAAACGTGCCAGTTTATATACATATACATGTGTATATATCACGAATCACAGGTAGCTGGAGTGATCCCAAACAGTGGCTCTTGTATTATTGCTAGAGCTGTTTTTCTCCTGCTGGTTGTTCCATTGTATTTTATATGAGCTCCTAGTTCTGTTATTTTGTTTGATGATTTCAGGTACAGAGGCTTTTCAACTGTACTAATCTAGACAACATAGCAGGCATTATATGTCCTTAAAAACTAAGAGAATTGTGCAGTGAAAAAAAGAAGACAGGTACTAGTCTGTTCCTGTTCCCTCTTCTTCCTTTCAAAATTCCAAATGTTTTAATTTTGATGAGAAAATTAAGTTTATTTTTATTAATAATTTTAATGGTGTCAGGAAACCAATTAGAAAGAAATTAGAAAAAATATGAAATATTGACCATTAAAGATGTTTCTGAAATTAGAAGAAACTAAATATGCAAAAGTGGCCTCTGTTACGTGTCCCTCCTGAAAGTAATGATTCTTTGTTTTTGATCACTGGCAATCTTGACACAAATACACTAGCTGTTCAAAACTGAATGATTGGCTTTTGAAATAGCAGTTCAAAGAACTGCCAAGGGTACATTATCTGGATTTTACATCTTCCAAGGAATGTGCAACTGTAGGTTGCTTTGTGACATTTAAATAAAAAGAAATGTTACAAGATTTTTCAGTGACATTTTTTTCCCCTTCCCATTGGTGACTCCAGACTATTTCAGGATGTTTTGTTGTAAACCTTTTTGTTAAAGGGTTTTCTAGAAAGTGCAGACTCTCCTAATAACAATGTCTTCGTATGTCAATATTCTTTGAATAAAGGAACACTATTCAGATAACAAATGCAGCTGGAAAAAAAAAGAAATTCTAGGTTAAGGGCTTATGTATCAAAACAATATATATTGATTGGTCACAGATAATACCTTTTTTCTTTTGTACACAATGGAGAAATATAAACCATTTTCAGAGAATAGCTAATATTGTAGTTTCTATTTAAAGCAGAAAGTCAACTTAATAACTCTGGAAGGTAGATACTATTAGATAATCCACTTTTATATATGAAAAAATGAGGTATAGATTTAAAGAATTTGTCCAAGGTTTCACATATGATAAATTTATGATGTAGAGGGTTCTGGCCAGTCCATTATAATATGGTGTGTGTGTGTGTGTGTGTGTGTGTGTGTGTGTGTGTGTGTGTGTGTGTGTGTGTGTGTGTAGTTTGGGATTAAGCCTCAGGCCTTGTATATGCTAAGCAAGTTTTTCATCCCTGAGCTGTATGCTGTATCCCCAGTTCCCATTATGGATTCCTAGGCAATGTAGTTCCTGAACCCAATGCCATATAAGGGGAGGAAGTTGGCCAATGACACCTGATTAAAATATCCTTAAATAGGACATTCTCTGTTGTCATTAGACTAAACTTTGAACAAGTGTCTAATCAATACTTACGTTCTAAGCAACCAGATTATTCCCTCCATATCATATGACTTTTAGAGAAGGATAGGTACTGTGAAGCAATTTAACAATTAGAATATGTGGAGAGCCTAGTAATGTTTTAAACATGAATGAATACATGCATTTTTTTCCTTTTCTTTCCCTACATGGTCTTTTGTGTATACTTCAGCTTTAGAATTTTTTTATTTGAAATGACAAGAAGTGTTAGACATGTGGGAATAAATTATAACCAGATCTGAAATTCTAACAATATCTCTCAATGAAATTAACTTTAACCCTCAGTTCCTACTGGCTTTTTAGTGAAGTCTGAACTCTAGAATTTCTTTTTTTTGTTCTTCCCTTTCCCCTAAATTATTGGTCAAGCAGTATTGGTTGCAAAGTACATTGGTAACCCAAACCAACCAAATTATTTGCTTGATTCTTGTCTGAAATTAGTACTTTTTTTCTGGTTAAAAGAAAATAGATACACAAGTTTGGGGACCAAGAAAATTTCATGGTGGTGTTTGGATACCATTTAGAAATGCATTTTGGCCCTCCCTATTTGCTGAACTGTGGAATGGCTTGTTCCCTTCACCCATGACTCAGATTCCTGCCCAACACTAGATTGCTCTGCCTTGTCTCACTCTAGAAAAAGTACCCAGCCCTTGTCCTGCAAATCCGCAGCTAAAAAATGATAATGAGTATATTTTGGACACTTAAGACATGCCATGCGGTGGTGCCCCGTAATGGACATCCTGGTGAGCTTGGCACTGTTGTTAATCCCTCTGATAGGGAGGAACTCTGTTAGAATAACTGCAACTTGAGCCTCAGTAGTCATTTAAAAAATTGTTAAGAAAAAAGCTGAAGTTAATCTTGATAATATATTTTAGTTAACTTAAGCTATAAATATTGTCATTTCAACATGTTTCTAAGGTGTCATTAAATACATAATTTGTGTTCTTTAATACCTTTGAATAATGACGTATTTTCTAATAGCAGTACATTGTATTCTGACTCACCATGTTCCAAGTACTCAATGATTGCGTGTGGCTAGGGGCTACCATATTGGATATAAGAGTTACAGAGGAAGAAACTGAAACTTGCTTGGCAAGTAATGTATCTGTGATACATACTTCTGGTACCAGGAGCTTATTATCAAAAGCAAGTTACCCAGTCGGAGCCTCAAGACATCACATTATACCACCTCTGGAACTGTTAGACTCTTCTGTCTTTACCTGTATCACATCTAGCCAGCGTAGTCGTATTCTCTTCTATACTTACTGTTTCAGTTGTACCTATGTTATTGGGTTCTATCATCTTTGATCACTTTCGCTGTTCAGTCCATAAAATCACAGACCCTGGACATCCAGGGGAGTCATATGTCTTCTTTTTTCTGACATAGCTGGCTTCATCTTTGTGAGTTCATGCCTTTACAATGCACTGTTACTTCCATTGGCAGAAACTGTATTCTATTTACAATTCTTCTGGTCTGTGCCCCCAAACACACTATTTTATGTGCCCAAATGATCTTGCACAAAACTACTCTATTCATTTCATTAAAGTGCAATTTTGATTACCACTCAATTACTCAAAAAGCATCTCTGACTCACCATTCCTTAAGGTAGTCATTCTAAATGCAGTGGAGCAAGGTTCATAGAAGAAGTATATTTAACGTATGAGAAATCTGGTAGAGTAGAGCAATGGGACGTTAGAGCAAGAATTTAGGACAGCAAAGCCGTGTAACAGACTTGCTACCAACACTGCCATCTTTTGTAGACTGATTTTCACGAACCATCCATTAGAAAAAGCTTGTGTCAAGAAAGGAAATAAAATGTGTAAAATGGTATAATAATACAAATTTTATCATATGCAATTTCATAACAAAATTTTCTATATTTGATATGTCTGTAGTATTAATTTAGTTTCATTATGTGTAAGTAAACACATCCAGTGTTCACATGATTGTAGGATGTCAAGAAAACATAAAGGAAGCAAAAGTTTTTAGTAGTTTTCAATCAGAGACACCATAAAGTACTGTTCAATTTATTATCTTTTAATAGATATTCTACCAGTCTTACCTTCTCCAAGTGCTTCAGATGGCCAGTCAACTAAAATGAAGGCTAAAATTTTCTAGTATTCTATCTATCCATCATCTATCTATCTGTCTGTCTCTGTCTGTTTAGCTAGCTAGCTAGCTATAACTAACTTATTTATCAGAGAGTAAGTTCTGATTGAGGGAGTTTACCTATCTATCACTTTGAGAACATCATCCCAAAAGAATTATTATGCCATCCTTATTATCGTTCTTGCCTCTTACTAATATACACTTAGCATCCATAAGATAGAAGTTGTGTGTTGAGTCTGGCAATGCATCATCTAGAAGGGTTTGTGCATCCCGATATTGTACTTGCCACATTCTCCCGCATTATTTAAATTTTAAAAAACAAATGTTTCTCATTTAAGCTATTGTCATGTGTGGATTTTCATTATACATTGTGGAACCCCATATTCTAATACAAAGTCAGAATCAATTGATATCTTCCATCAAGATTGTTACCCTTATAAATGACCTTAACTCTCACCATAAGACCTACCCTTTTCCAGATAGAGACTAACATATTGTTCTTTTTAATAAATATTGATTAGTTTGTTTCTCCATTATGGGATATATAACAGAAATTCTATCCATTTGAAGGATGTCTTCTGTTTGAATTTTTCTATTTCCCTTGACTTGAATTGTGTGCATTTCTCAAGAGGAGGCTCAAGTCTATGTCCCCTGAGATTTCCTTGATCTTCACATACCAAGGTTTTCCTTTTCCCTTATATTGCATAGTAGTTTGTTATTTTTGCTTGCTATTTCATGTTTATCTTACCTCCTACATAGAGTACCAATTCCTCATGGAAAATACCTGTATCTGAAACTTCTCAAAAGCAGCCATATTATCTATTCCAGGGCCTGCGTATACTAGATGCTTAATGATTATTTAATTTTATTGATTTTGCTGAATATCAATAAAAGCTTAGCTGATTGTTTAACTTAGCAGTCCTGGATATCCTTTTATATATTACCTTTTTGTAAGATAAGATTAAGGCTGCTTTCATCTTTTTCCAATTTCATTATCCTAGAAATAAAGAAAGCATAGCATAGTATAATTACTTACAATGAGTAAATAATTGCCTGTGAAATTGTTCAGCCTAAACTCCTGCATTTTGTTCATGAGACACAACAAACTATTGTCAACCCTTTATTTAGATAGACTTCCTAATAATAATGATAATTCACAACAACCTTGTTTTACACTGTATTTGTAATCTCATGATTTCATATGTAGAGATTTGATAGCATGTGAAAATTCATAATTGTCAATCTTTCATAGAACTATAGTAGATTTTATTTCATCTCACCCATACTTTGCAATGTATTCCCGTTTTATATGTCAAATCTGCAAAAGCTTTCTCTGTGTTTTATCAGATCCTTTTAGTTCACAAATTATAGCTGTTTGAGGAGAATTGAAAATTAGAAAAACAATTTATGTAGCAGAAGACTTTTAAGTTTTATTATTGCTAATTTTAAGAGGGTTTTTATATCTTTTAGGCTTTAATTGATGTAAGTTTCATTTATGCATTGTTGTCTCTGAGCTTGGTACAGTGGTATGTATCACTCTATCCAGCTAGGGGTTGAAAATGCGTCTTGGGAACTTTTCTACTTGAGCTGATCTCAATCTGCTGTCTTCCCATATTCATCCAACATAGGAGAATGCATGAACCAACTGGGTCCAGTTCACAATTCATGATTTTTATATGTGGATTTTGTGTGTTTTCATTTGAATATGATTTTTAATATTAGAAATTTAATATAGTGATGATGGAGAGGGCCAGTCAAATCCCAAAAAACTAAAACAAAACAAAATTTCTAGTGTGGTAGTTATTCTATACAAAGAAGACTGCATAAGACAAATCAACAATATAGATTGACGCATTAAGATGATTTTTAAAATAATCTTTATTTTGGGGTGATTTACCCTGAAATAGGTACTGTACTGAGCATCACATCATGGTTTCACTTCAAGGAAAGGAGTACAGCTCTCTAACCTGGCAGGTTATGGCAAAAACATCAGGTAGATTGCTGTGACAAAGAAGTAGCATTTACTCTGACCACTTTGTTTATGCCTCATCTGATGTCAGGATCTTATCCAGGGTAATGCAGTTATGAGGTGCTCTGGGTTTCTTGTCCCTGGTGAGTCACCTTACAAGGCTGGTGGTGATTAATCCAGGAGCCACATGAGTGGCTTCAACAAGGAGTATGTAACTCTACTGTTGATTGAATTTCTTCAGTCAGGTAATAGACTTCTTGGAATAGTATCCAAAAGAGGGCAAACTTCCCCCCCCCCCCAAAAAAAGGTAGTGAGATTATGAACCAAATCAAGGCCCAGTTCTTGCAGCTATATTTTTCAAAGTAGCCTTCCATGGAGCTCAGATCACATAGAAGAGGATCTGTGATGTCCTGGATACCTGTGACACAGGATGAACCAGAGGACTTAGGTTATTGTTTTAGAGACAGATAGTTCAGGAAAGGACAGGAAGTTGTGTATAGGAGGAGGAAGAATATGATGAAGGGATGTGTAAGATTCTAAGACAAAAGTCTTAGAACCCACAGACAAAGCAATAATCATTGGAAGCTACCCAGGGGTCATAGAAATAATGATCTAATGGCTGAAAGTGATCAGAGAATTCAAGTTCTGAGAGTGAGGAAAGGACTTAATGATGACACATGCGCATTTAGGGTCATATTTGAAGAATTAGGCCATGAGCCACTGGGAGCCCTTTGACTTTTATGTGGGGGGTCTGGGTGACCGTTTAAGGCTTTCAGGGGTTATATCAGACTTTTTGATGACTACATATATGTGACAAATGCCTGTTCCGAGAAAGGGACTGATAGTAAATTTACCATGGAAATAGACAACCATTTTGAGGATAGCCTGGAATGGATTTCCATGTTGACATACCACATGTCATTGTCTAGTTTGGAATAGTAGAGGAAAAGTAGAGATGGATAATAGCAGAAATAAATATATTTATGCAAAGGTCTCTGGGAAATCCAGACATGTCCAAGGAAAAGAAGCATATTCTGACCAGTAGAGGATGAATAGGAAACATTTTGGCTGCATTGGATAGAATAAATTATTTTAAGTATCATTAATTGTGATTTGTGATTTTAAGTAAAATTTAAAAATACAAAGTAAAGTTTGGATGAGTTTTTTTTTTTTTAAGCAGCATCTCATCTTAAATTTTCCAGCAAATGATAAATTAACATTTTCACAGAAAGTAAAACCTAAGGATCAATAGGCTAAAACATGTATTCCAGAAATTTTTTGGGGGGTATAACATTTACATTATTCTATTATAAATAGGTATGTATGTGTATATGATGGGAAGTGAAAGAATAAGCTGTCTCCAAGATTAGGCTAAAAAGTCGACTAACAAGACTCATGCGCCTTTGTTTATTCATGTAAATGATTGAGATGAAGTCCTGCTCTGCCTAACAGTGAGATGAGTTGTGAGATATGGTGGGTGCTTTTATTGATGTGTGACTATCATGGAGTGTACTTACACAGACTATGACAGCTGTAACCATACAATGTGATATGATCTGTGGGACTGCCATTCTTTATGTGGTCCCTCCTGGACCAAAGCATCAAAGGATCCATGACTGAAATTTTGACCTTAAAATGTGGTAAGTCTAGAAAATGTTTGAAAAGCTGCTCACTCAGCACCTGATGCAATAAGAATTTAGTGAACAGAAGCAGTCCTTTATTACCAGTAAGCTTAAAGCACATACATATACATGCCAAGCGTTAAGACAAAACGATTATATTCAATGTAGAGAAGAAATCCTATTTCTTTTTGTGTAGTAGCTGACTTTGCTGTCACAAAGACTGCAAAGGTAAGTGCTTATTCTTGCTAGCAAACATGAAACACTTGTTGATACAGTCAGTGCTTTCTTCATATTTGCCCTTCTGGGGCAAATCAGAAATTGCTCTAATAATTTATGACACAATATTTAAAAGTTCATCTCTGCGGATTTTAGAAACTATTGTGTTGGGTGTGTTTCCTTAGCACCTGAATTCCACTCTCCCTGTGACTCATTTATGAGTTGCTTTTGACATTTGTTTTGGTTCCAAGTGAAAGTACAGTTGTTTCAGTTAAGATATCCTTATTACTAAACTAAACTTGAAACAAAAGAAAAAGAAGACAGAACCTTTTCTCTGAATGTTACAGGATAAGGAAAATAATGGTGTTTTTGGAGACTGACTTCTAAAACAGCAAGGAAGAGTAAGGAATGGTATGAATCAGGAGAGTCCCAAAGTGTGTGCCAGCTCTGACATTCTTTTCCTGTAATTCATGGGGAGATTATTGTAGGTGAGCACAGAGCCCTGTTCAGTGTGGGGTCTCTGAATGTCTTTCTTACTAAAACATTTATATGTAACTTCAAAGTGATTCTCCTGATTAGTAACTTGATGAGCCTAATCAGAGATTTCTCCAGCCACCCTTTGAAACAGCTGTGTGTCAAAGCAAAAGATAACCTTAACTTTTATAATTGTGTAATTTCGCCTCCCACTGGATCATGGTTTCCTGAGCATTTCAGAATCGTTAGTTTACTTTTTGTGAGTTTTTCAGTATTCCAAATAATTTCTATCATTAACATGGACACTGCATGTTTTTTCTTCAGAGGTCAATTTCAACAAAATAGTTTTGTTCTTCAAACATAGATACTTTTACATTCTTATATAAATAAGTGAATCCTCATCTTTTAGTCTGTAACACTTTATTGTGGCTCTAGGAAAAGCATGGCCAAAAGGAAGTCTGAATTATGTAGAAAGTACTCTGATAGATCACATAGATACTGGTGTTTTTATTGGATGTTGACTATATTTTGCGACTTTTTGGGGAAAGGGTTTTACAGTAATTGAGTATTAGTAATAGCAAGTAATGAAACAGCTAGTCCTTAGTCCTTTCCCTCTTTTTTCACTTTCTTGTCCCTTTCTCTTCCCTTTCTCACAGACCTTAGCACTATCCGTAATGTACGTCACTAAACCTTAATTGTACTGGGTTAATGATTTGCCCCTGTGCATTGAATTTTTACTGTGGTTATTTTCCTGTTATGCACATCTAATTTTACCTTTGTAAGAAAAATACTTAGAGAGCTCTCTAACTCCTGGCTTTCCAGATGTGGCAGCAATAATGAAATGGAGTTATAGTGGTCTGGCAATGTCAAGAACATTGGTTAGAGTGACGCTAGAATAAATACTCCAGGTCCTCAAGGCTCTCTATTGTGTCCCAGAGTCCTTATTTTTCTCTGTTTCCTTCTGAACAACAATGGTATTTTACTTCTATAACATGACAATGTTACTTTTACAATTTAATTTTTGTTGGTGTCATTAGAATTGAACATCTTTGTATACAGTTGATAATTTTTCTTGTTACTCTTTAGCGATAAGACTGAGATTTTTCTCCTCTCACTTAGTCTAGATCTAACTGGCTCTTTCCACTAACCTTTAAGTAAAGTAATCCCTTAAAGTACTTTACTTCTCATTTTGCCCTTGACCTAGAGTTTTCCTGTGCTTCTTACATCACATTTGGCAGCAGGACAGACAATGAATGACCTGAAAGGCATGATGTTTGTCCACTTCCTATCTCTATTTAACCGTGGGGGAAGTCTCCCTCATCTTCCCTCATAATTACCATGAAATGGCTTAAGGTTTTTGTGGAGACCACATAATGCTAGTGGACTCTCCCACAATGATCTATTCTCATTTTCCTGTGGAAAATGGAATAAAATACCATGTTTTTAGTTTCCCAAAGTTACACCTCTGTGTGGTAGATTCAACGTTATATTTGTGCTGAGGTTTCCTTCTGCCTTCCTTTCTGGTTTGAAAGTAGAAGGTATTTCATACACGCAAGACCATAGGTTCTTCCTTCTCTTCCCTTCAAGTGTTTAGGATACATTCAAGTACACTTTTTCTTAAATAATTTTGTGAGCATACTCTTAGGGCAGGAATGCAAATGCAAAACTCCTTAAGCCGAGCACTTAAAATGCCATTTATCGAAAGGAATCCCAGGAAATGGAAAAAAAATTGTTTTGTTTTGGTTTTTGGTTGTTGGTAGTGGTGGTAGAGGTGTTATTTCTTTTGGCTTTAACATTTTTCTTTCTGCCTTTTTGTCTTTTGAAATGGAATACGTACCAGGGGGCACAGAAATGGAGGGAGGAAGGATGAACAAATGCAGTTATGGTATTCAGCAGATACTACATGGAAAATGAACTATGTAACTTGTGGATAGGGATGGGAAACTGAAACTGGAAGAAAGCAAAGGATGGGGTGACGTTGTCCAAAAAGAAATGCTCTCAATATTCTCATTACTTGACTTATGAACCCCCTCTGTATAACACCTTAATAACATTAAAATATATTTTAAAAATAATTTCATTAGCATATACTAATGTTACAAGGATTTTATACTATGTATATATATACTATGTATATATATTATTTATATACTATGTATATATTATATACATGTATATATTGTACATTATCTCTTTTTTTATTCTCATACCCATACTCCTTTTATGTTAGTTTTTGGTGGTTTTCATTATGCTGTGTTACATATATTTATAATGTCCTTTGATTATAACCCTGCTCATTCTCTGTCCTCTCCTCTCACAGTACTTCCCAGTCATAGTCCTGTAGTTGTTATTATCCTTTTCACTATTATTCTTAGTTACATAATTCTGGATTGTTACTCTAGATCATATCTATAGTATATATATATATATATATATATATATGTATATATAATGTATAATCTAGATTATATGCACTGTTTCAGATTACGTTATTTTAGATTATACCAGTCTAGATTCCTCATATGAGAGAAACAAGCAACACTAGTCACTTTGAGCTTTACTTCATTCTCTCAGTGTGATGATCTCTAAATTCACTTGCTTGTAAATGACATAATTTTGTTTTATGGCTCAATAGTGTATCTATACTACATTTTCCTATCTGTTTATTGGTCCACAGGCCTACATGATTTTAATATTGTATGCAGCTTCATAATTTTGAAAATAAAACAAGATGAATGTATTATATAGGTTTAATTTTTGTTTCCTTAGATCTCCTTTAAGTGAATGTAGAACTGAAATCACAGACTTGGAAAATATATGCCTTATTAATTTTTCATTCTATCTTTGAAGAACCTGAGCATAAAGTTCAGCTTCATGATGAGGTCATTCAGGTAGTTAGCTGAATGGGGAGCAGCTCAAGTGCCTTGAACTCTGTGTAAGGATGATCTCATACTTCATTCCATTTCTGCCCTTTAAAATTACTGTCACCATTATTTGTAATTATTTGGAAGACAATATGTGTAAGAAGGAGCTGGTACTTTCTGGTTGAGTTGATCTAGGTTTCCATTCTGGATCTGCTTGCTTTGCCACTTAAGCAACTCATTCTCTCTGCTCATTACTTAACAGAAAGGACTTTTACCTATAGCACAGGAATGATATTGACAGCCTGTATCTCAGTGGGATTTTTGTCATGTCATTGTGTCAATCAATGTCATGTTATTACTATAACGTGATCATTGTCAATCTTACATTCTTTTAGCTAACTGTTGAATTAGTGTTGTTTTTGTTGACGAACCTTAAATTTGTTCAGTAAAAGCATTTTTGCCAAACTTTTACTTAAAACTTAGGCCCATAGAAGGCACATCTGTATCTGTCTCTCTATATCCCAACACTGCCTTGCAAAGTACAGAAAGTGCCAAGAACCTGGTATTCATATAATAATGCCTTTCCTTAACTATCAATAAAAATGTCCATTATTACAGCTAGAAATAACTGTAGAAATCACAAACTTCCAACCCCTGTCCATCTTCTCATACAACTACCTGCCCACCACATATCCATACAGTCACCACAGAAATATAGTTAGGTCTCCTGATATTGTTACCTAACAAGTCTCACTGTCCCATTACTCCACATAAATAACAAACAAACATACTATTTCATTAGTTTCTACAGGCCTTCTTGTCATAAGCTGTCTTCCAGCTGCATGACCTTGCTTCTGCAGAGAGGCGATGAGGATAGAGTGGGAGGAGTCTGAGGAAGGGGTGGCTGGTGACTGTCAGATAAATGAGCATACAGCTGGGAGTGCTACATTTAAACAGCCAGACAACCTTTTTTCAGAGCAAAGGAACCTAATGGGTAACTATGTGGTGAATTAATTTTATTAAATGGTGAAAACAGAACACAGTTGCAGCTTTGTAACCTTTGTTTTTAACAGTATCATTATAAAATCTATTAAAAGTGAGGCTGTAAGTTTTAGAAAGGAAAAAGGAGAGACATGTATATGTCTTTGAGGAATGAGAAAGCAAATGAACTCCTTAGTGTAAGTTACTATCTGTCCTGATTTAAGGCTTAAGTTCACTCCCCCCCCCCCCCCACCTTGGATTAATGAGCTGGTGTATTCATAGAATTAGATCTAAGACTCTGAAGACTCATAGTAGAATGGGCCACACCTGCTCAGACAGAATCTGAAATATGGAAGAGGAACACATGGTCCCTTTCAAGATTTTGAAAGGAAAGGGAAGTGAGAATGATTTTTATGGACATTTAGTCACAAGGGAACTGTGAGTAAGCATATATGTGAGTCACAGTGTTGGTTCTTCTATTCGCGTTTTCATATGCAAGACCCTTAAGACCTCCACAATGGGGTAATTAATTTAGCACCACCTATATGGCAGATATTCTAAGTATTTGGAAGTAGGATAAACATCTCTTTGAACAGAGGAGGAAGCTAAAGCTTAGTGAGGTTAAGTGATTGCTCACTAACGCCACAATTCTAAATGTCTGAAGTTCTATTGAACATAGACAATTCCATCTTCACATTCTAAGTTTTCAGAATGTAACATAAATTGCTACACAGTTATGTTGAGGGCTTTTACCAATAAAACATGATGATTAGACCTGTGTTTCCTTTCTCATGGCCTTATTGAAAAAATCAAGTGTGACTTTCCAGTTTGTGTCTTCCCATCCCCACTTCTCTAAATGGCTCTTTGCTAGGCATAAACACTCAGTATTAAGTCTGTTTACAAATGGGACTCTTCCAGTTAAGAAAGAAAGAGAGAGAGAGAAAGAGAGAGAGAGAGAGAGAGAGGAAGCAAGGAAGGAAGGAAGGAAGGAAGGAAAGGTAGGAAGGAAGGAAGGGGAAGGGAAAGGAAGAGAAAAGAGAAAAGAAAATGTACATATGTAGCCATCTGCATTTGGTAACTCATTCAGTCAGCCAGACACAACCAATATTTAGTGAATGTATTAGTATTAAGCACTGTGTTAAATAGGGGGCTACCACAGAAAATAAGAGAGATACATTCATCATTCTCGTAAAGTTTTTATCCTAGCAGGTATTAATTATTTGTACCCAATTATTTGTGTTTGTGGTATTACCAAGAATAAAAAGAGAAGTATTTATGTTTTGTATTTCTGTTTTGTTTGCCAGAGTCATGAGTAAATTGATGAGTAGTTAGAATAAATTCCCACACAAAGTGGTTGACTGAGCGTCATTATGCCAGATTCTAACCTAGCCCTGTGTTGAATGACTTTGGGACTTTAAAACAAGTTACTTGGCCTTTCTGTGCTCCAGTGTCTAGAAGAGTAGGGTTAATAACAGTTATGTAAGGGAAAAAAGAAAGTATACTGTGGAAGAAAAGCAAGAGTTCACAGTAGGACTTATGTAGTGTTTTCATTATAATTATCAAGTAGTATGGCATAGGATGACCCATTGCAACAATGATACTTACAAACCACTATATTGGAAATGAACTTTACAATTTGTGGGACATGAGGGGGAAGATTAAAGGGGAGGGAAGAGATAATGGGAGAACAACAAAGAGGGGGGTAACAATGCTCAACAAGAAATGTACTCATTCCCTTTCTCACCTAACTGTAACCCTTCTGTACAGCATCTTTACAATGAAATAAAATTAAAAAAAAAACATTCCTTAATCCCTGGTGTTTATCTGTGCTGGTAACTGCCATTGAAGATACTGTGTAGAAGGGCTGATCTTAAGCTAGAGTGTGTATCACAACTAACTACAGAACTTTTTCTCCTGCATCTTGCTAGGTCCTCTTACTCACTAACTCTGACCACTGCCTTTCAAAGGCTTCATAGATTTCCCTGATTGACACTCCATGGTGAAAACTAGTTGTTTTCAGATGACACAAAAAGAGTTTACAAGGCCAGGTATATAGAGGCTCATGCCGATAATCCCAGCTACTTGGGAGACAGAGATTGTATGGATTTCATTTCAGGGCCAGCCTTGAACAAAGAGTTAGTGAGACCTCCCAATCTCAAAAAGCAAGCTAGGCATGGTGGTTCATGTCTATAATCTTAGTTCTCTGGGAGGCACATGTAGGATTGTGGTCTGGGGTCAGCCTAGGCAAAACCCTGAGACTTCATCTGAAAAAATAACATAAAAGTGAGCTTAGAGAATGGCTTGAGTGATGGGACATCTGCCTAGCAAATGAAGCGAAGCACCTGCAGTACTGCCCCCCCCTCCAAAAATGTATACAAATGACAGGGCAGAAGAGCAAATGACTACTACTAATGCATAGTACCCTTTGGTGAGGACGATTAGCTGCTTGGAAACATGGTCAGTGTGGTTAATACACACACAAAAAAACAATCCTTGTAGACCCTAATTAGTTGTTTTCCTCCATGGCATTTAATTTTTAACTTCTTAAAACACCATAATGATTAATTATTTGTCCAAATCAGTTGGACTAGATGAGACCACAAGCATTTTCAGGACAGGGCTATTTTGTTGTTGGTCTCATTGTCCTATTAGCAAAGAATAGATGCCCACTAAAAGTTTAAACAAATTGCGCTGTGTTTGAGAATGTCACCATATTTTGAAAGGAAGATGAAGCCTATTTGGGTTGTGGGGAGGATAGATGGAACATGGCTTATTATTTTCTGACTAAAACTCTGATGTGGGTACATCTTAGAATACCCAGAGCCATAGAGAACAGAAGTTAGCTATGAGATTGAGTTAAGTGTGGCAGACATTTCTAGCCAACTTGAAAGACTCTTCCGATTTTGTTTTCAATTTTGGTTTTACCATCTCTCACTCCACCCCTATGGCATGCTCGCTCTCTCTCTCTCTCTCTCTCTCTCTCTCTCTCTCTCTCTCTCTCTCTCTCTCTTTCTCTGCCCTCAACTCCTTTCCCCTTAAATTCTACTTAAGTACTTGAAGTATCCTATAAAATGGTCATTGCTTTTTTTTTTTAATTTTCACAGTAGCATTAGGATAATCTAGAAGAATTAGAGCCACTGTGGCCAAGAGATTAATGCTGAGAATCTCAGATACTTTCTGCACTGTTCCTGCACTGGTTTTCTGTAGTTAAGATTCAATAAAAGGGAGAAGGTATAATTTCTCCCATTTTTCTGTGTGTGTGTGTGTGTGTGCGTGTGCACGTTTTGCATACAATTATAGGAAATGTCTTTTTTTAATCCTGTGTTCTTTTTTCAGTGGATTGTATTAAAGATGATGTTGGCCATGGAGCCAATTCAGTTAAAACACTGCATTTTGTGTGGAAAATTATAGAAGTGGAGGGTTTTCTACAGATGTTAGCAGAGACAAACTACTGGATCCCATCTAATAAATCATGGTTCAGATTAAAAATACACTGCATGACAGTCCCTGCCACATGCAATCTCTTCTGTCTTCCTCACCTGACTCCCCTAACTTAAGATCAAAAGCAGCCACCAGTTGTCTTAAAGACATGGCTTGTGAATTATTTCCAAATCAGCATTTCTCAAAAGTTTCTGGTGACAGATTGCTGAGGTGCAAAGTCATTCCACACAAGCCACAGCATTTTGAAAGGTGACTGCTGCTTCTCAAGCACAGCACCTGCATGATCAACCCCTACCATTTAGTGGGAAGGGGGAGTGGGGAGCAGGGTGTGCTGGTCCTGGGACTTGAACTGAGGGCTATCCCTGAGCTTCTGTGCTCAAAGCTAGTGCTCTACCATTTGAACTACATCTCCACTTCTGGATTTTTTGGTAGAGATCAGGGTTTCACTAACAATCCTGCCTGAGCTGACTTCAAACCTTGATCCTCAGTTCTCAGCCTCTTGAATAGGTAGGGACTACAGGTGTGAGCTATCGGTGCCTGGCTGATCCCTGCCTTTATTTAGCAGCTTACAATCAAACACTAAAAATGTACTCATTGTACACAAACCCTGTGTAGGCATTTAGCAAAGTGTCTTTCTTTAATCTGTTTTTTGTTTATATTGATCAAAGTCAAGAGGTGGACTGGCTGAATGAGATTCCAGTGCGCTCCAGGGAAGCATCTCTTTGGAACAGATCTCATGACCTAGTAGACTACGGAACAGCACTCCCTAGGGTGAGGAAAGGCATAGCCGCTTGGTTCTGTGTACCAGTAGGTCAGGGTGTGGGCATCATGCATCATCTCTGTCTTCGTGTTCACTGAGGTCTTTCTTTAGGCATTGTGCCAAATCCATGTGGAGGGTACAAGCAATACAGTCCACCAAGCAGCTTTATTCAGGCTCAGGTAATATGTTCATTTTCCTAAATTGCTTCATCATATGATTACTATACCAGGTTTTCAGATTGAGCTTCAGTCAGTGAATGGACAAGCCTGATTGTTGACCTTTGTGTATAGATGTAATTGCTTAGCTACTTAGCTGTAGTTCTGATTGTAATTCATCGACCTTGTGGAAAAGTGAGTATCTTAGTTGCCTATTTGCATTTGTTGTTGAAATCTATGAAGCAATGGATAACTTAGTATATATTGATCATCTAGTAAATACATAGTAAAGGAAGATAGGATTACCAAGAATGAGTTCCTGGGATTTACCATTGCTTTATCGAGAGGTGTATGATCAGTGTGTGTGTGTGTGTGTGTGTGTGTGTGTGTGTGTGTGTGTGTGTGTGTGTGTGTGTGTGTGTGTGTGTGTGTGTGTGTGTGTGTGTGTGTATACGTATACACACACACGTATTTATCGAGAGGTGTATGATCAGTGTGTGTGTGTGTGTGTGTGTGTGTGTGTGTATGTGTGTGTGTATACGTATACACACACGTATGTATCTCGTTCAGAAGTTTTGGTGTAAATATCTAAGGGACTAATGAAAAGTGGTAAATTGCTAGACATGCAAGGTGCATAGAATAGCTCCTAAAACCTAATTTTCCAAGATTAGTATCCACTGCCTTTATATATAAGCTAGAACTCAGTACTTGCAGGAGGCTTCTTGATTGTACGTTTCCATCACCCTTTTACTCTTTCTCTTCTTTAGGGCCTTTCACAAGTTGTTACTCCCTCCTCTTGGCAATACTTTTTCTCCACTCAGTTTTCAGAATACCAGTCTCTCTGTTTTTTTTCTTTCCTCATAAGTATTTTTACTTCTCTCACTCTCAAAGTCTCTGATATGGTCATTTCCTTATCTAGATCTGCTTCCTTTGGGTGTTATATCTACTCTTGCTTTTAGGCCATTTTTTGTTTGATTCCTTCCTAAACATCTGCATTCCAGTCCTGTCCTCCACCTCCAGCTTTGTATTTCTAGCTGCTCTCGTCCATTTATGATTCAAACATGTCTAGAACTAACATCAAAATGCACCTTCATAAGTCTGATCTAACAACTGCCCTTCCCATCTCAGAGCCTGAAAGCTATATTGCTGGCATCGTCTTTCTTCACATCCTGAAAACTCTTTTGGTGGTGTCTTTAATGTAGGCAGAGGGTTGTTGGGTACCAGTGGCTCACACCTGTAATCACTCCTAGCTACTCAAGAGGCTGAGATATGAGGATCAAAATTTGAAGCCAACCCGATAGGATCCCATGGCACTCTTATCCCCAATTAACTATTAGAAAACCAGAAGTTGTGCTGTGGCTCAAAGTGGTAGAGTTTTAGCCTTGAGCAGAAACGCTCAGGGACAGCTCCCAAGATCTGAGTTCAAGCCTCATGACCAACAACTACAACAAAAAATTAAATTAATAATGGTTTCCATATTGACTGAGACTTTCATTAAGCTTTGTACTAGAGTTCTATAGGTGAAGAAAAGCACCTGCTAACTAGGTATCTGGTGTTCACAAAATAACCCGTAGTGTTGTATGGATGCCCACAAGCAATTTATTCCTATTTGTTATTATTTAGTCTTATTTATTTATTACGTCAAATAAGAGCCTTTACAGCAGTTCTAGGAATCTGTCTCATTCTAAAGACTGTGGCTCCACAGTTTGTCATCGTAATGGCTGCTTGTAAGAGCTAACCACATTTTTTTGTCTTACATAAGTTTTTTATATTTGTCCCACTTCCTTCAATTAATGACACAAATGTATTCATTTGAAAGCATACAAGTTTGGAATTTGACTTAAGGCAAAGTATTGCTCACCTACTTTTCTGCTGAATTCAGGTCAAAATGTTCAGTTTCAAGAGGAGGCAGGGTGTGTCCCTAGCATACATTAAGACCTGAGTTCAAACCCTAGGACCAACCTCCCTATCCCCAATTCCCCCCTCCCCACACATACACACACAGAAAAGAAGTAAGCTGAGGTAACAGTTGTTGAAAGTGAAAAGAAAATCTTAACTAATGGAGTTCACTGAGTCTGGAAGAAATTTTTTTTTGTATATGGAGAATTTCTTTGCCTTAAGAAATACTTCGTTATTTTATACCTGCAGTAGATATCGCATTCTAAAATTCCGTTAAGCCCACCTTGTGTCCAAATTCATCTTTTACAGAATGTTGCTACATGAGTAAGTGCTTCATCTTCTACCTGGTTGTATTCTTCTTTTCCCAATACAATTTCAAATTAATATTAATGGTTAACTAGCTAGCAAGTTTGTCATCTTTAAACTTTGGCTCATTCTAGCACTGCAAAATCCTCCTGATTTTCTCTTAATTAATTGGGGTGAGACATGTCCGTTGAACATAGAAATCAATTCTGTTGGTTATAGATCTCAGTCCTGAGCCTCAGTACTGACAAAGCTGATATGCCAGTTTGAGTGTACTTCAGTAATGTGACTAGATAAATTCCTTTTACCTTATGTAAAAATGTCCAATGATTGATTGCTCTGTGGTTTTGTCTTTTCAGTTCTGGGCTTAGCAAATTCTGCTGTTGATGTGCGCTTCTTTTAAAAAAAATAATATTTGGACTACTTCTATATTAAACAAAGAATTTTTTAGCCTCTGCAGTGCAGGGAGAATATCTAAGAGTATGTTAATGAATATTGACTGACAGTAAAGATTATTTGAAGACATACCTGTTCTATAAATCAAGAAATAATAAAAGCAGCTGGGTGCTGGTAGCTCTCACCTGTAATCCTAGCTACTCAGGAGGCTGAGATCTGAGGATCATGGTTCAAAGCCAGCCCAGGCAGGAAAGTCTGTGAGACTCTTATCTCCAATAAACCACCAGAAAAACCAGATATGGTGCTGTGGCTCAAGTGGTAGAGCACTAACCTTGAGCAGAAGAGCTGAGGGACAGCACTCAGGCCCAGAGTTAAGTCTCATGACTGGAAAAAAAGAAAAGAAATAATAAAAATGATGTAAAACTCTTAAAGGGACAGGCTGAGGCAAGTCTTCTGTTGAGAAATTTTAATCTCAGTGATCAAGATATTATAAACTGTATATAATGTATAACATCCATATGTATCTGGGAATTCCACTTTTTTGAGTATGTTGACTAATGAGGAAATTCAGCATCAAGGGTTGGGAAAAAAATCGTGTTTATTTTCCAGAAAGCACCAAAGAAACGAATTAGTTCTATAGCTAACTAATATATTTTCCTTTTTTAAAGTAAAGCTTAACTATCAAGGTAGAAGTTGTTTGTAGAATGTATGTGCAGCCAATATATTAACAGATCTTTGGAAAAACATAAGCTCACCTCTTTAGTACAACACCTGTTACATGGTACAGGTGAATGTATTGACCATTCCCTCACAGGAAGAAATGAATTTTTCCTTAGGTGTTGCAGCCATCTGTTTCTTTCCCTACATTCCTTAGAAATTTGCAACTGTGTTTGGATGTTGAAAGCTTCACCAAGAACTGCAAGAACCATGGAGCTATCACTTTTATGTGGTAAAAGATTTTTTGAGTGGGTAAAATCCTAATTACCAACTGAATCTTTTTTCTTAATGTCTGAATTTAAATCATTCTTGGGACTGCCAGTCTTCTCATTTGGCAGCAGAGAACTTACTGCCAGCCCCTTCCCATCTGATGAATATTCCCATAGCAACCCTAAGGCAATCTGTTTAGTTTCGTTAAATACTACAATTATAGCTCAAGAAAAATGTATAATGTATTATACCATGTTATAGCATCTAGTGAATTGACTCATGGGCAATTGAATTTATTGTAATGGAGGGAGCCATGTTAAAATAATCAATAAAACATAGTGCTTTTTTTTTGGTTGGTAAGGATTCTTAAAAAGAAACCTTTGAATTCTGAGTTGTTATTTTGAACTGCCACAGAATTCACGTTTTCTTTTGATGTGAGCAGCTCTAATTCCTGAACTCATTTTCTCTGTATTTCTGAAACCTGGACTATTAATATATCTTTGGATACCTTTACTTACACACATATTCTAAAGAACATTTGTATTTGTCTTATTTTCAAAGTTTTTTAAAGAATAAATATGCTCTGAGTGTGAGATTGATTAGAAGACATTATGTACATGTATAGACATGTCATTGTGACTCCTCCCTCTATCTCTATGCTCATAAAAAGAACAAAAAGAATAGATACACTCTGGATATGCAAAAAACAAAAATTCCTTCCTCATTGATAAAAATCACAAGCAAGACACCATTTCTTTTTTGAAAAGTGTTTGCAGCTTGTATGAGAGGACTGATGTCACTCCTGTAGACAAATCAAGTACAAGTTTGGCTTCATGGCAACCCATGAGGGCATTATGAATCATCTTGCTTACTATGCCTGTCCTATAGCAAGAATATCTGTACATGCAACATTACTGGATACCAAATATTTTATTTAACTTTGTTTAAATTTATTTCATTTAACTTTAACATTAACTTAGGTTATTATTTTTAATTGGATTAATGAATATTCATGTTTGAAGAGATTTTTTTTAAAGTATGATTAGCACTTTTCCTGCTTCTTTAGATGAAAAGATTTCGGAACAAAAGAATAAGTTGTTCGTTTCAAGTAAGCCAAAATCTAGAGAGGAAAGATAGAATAAGTTACCATCTCTATCAGTGGATTTCCTCTATGACATAACTATAAGTACTTGAAGATTTTTGTTAGCCATTTATCACTGTAATCATTACAAAAGTTTGCCTTTACCACGCTACTCGATTATACAGCACATTATAGTTCAGTAGTGTGTGTAATAAGACAGGCCGGTACCAAACAGACTTTTTGACTCCCCATTTTATATAGTTTTCTTTAGCTGCTTTCCTAAGGTATCTATCACCTTATCCTATCTTAATTCTTATAATGATGACCACCTCAATTTTTTTTTGATTAGGCTATTTTCAATAATAATCAAAAAGAGTATTTTATACATAACTCCAATTTTTGTAACTCTAAGAATAATCCTGCCCCTCACAGTGGCCCCATTTCTGTGAACAGATGGTTTTGATGTACATATTTCAGGTATCTGGAGCAAGCAGAAAGAGGCAGTCCTGGATGATACTTATTTTAGAATTAGCCCTACATACTTTTATACATACATAAGCGTATATTTTTTTAAAGATTTCTTTCTGGAATCATGGAGTGCTGTCTGTCATAAGATTATATTGTATGATTGTCCAAAATAGTGACAACCCAGGATATTGTATAAGATGAATTTTTAAATTATGGTTTCTGAATCAATTTCCATTAATAAAATACATATATCCATTATATCATTATTAAACATTGATTTTTTTTAAAGCTGTCATCCTTTTGATATCAAAAAAGGCCAATCTAGTTTACTAGATTGAAAAGGTAAAGGTAGAAAATCTGATTACAAGTCTAGCCTGTTTCTTTGAATGGAAGGACTGGGTTACTATAAAATGTCCTGTATTTTCCTCTGAGATTATGTCCTAAGGCAGGAACAGAGAGGTTAGAGAGTGGATCAGAGAGCTAGGGCGGTGAGAGGAGAGAGAGGGAAAACTCAGGAGCACCTGCTCAGATCCTTATGGCCCAGGGAACAACACTGGTTTCAGAATCACTGACTTTTTACAACCCCTACCTTTTCTAGTTCTAACTTTTCTCCCCTTAATGAGCCCAGGGCCAGACTGCCAGGATCTATTATTCAATCTTGGCTGAATGAATAGCTTAATACCTTATCCATGTGTGCCACTTTCCTAAAACCAAGTCTCAGTTGCTCATCTGCAGAAGAGAGAAAGTAATAGTACCCTTCCTTAGAGAACAGAGAATTAAATAAGACAAGTCCCACAATAAAGTAAGCCAGCTGTAGTTACCATGGGGTTATAAAGTTCCTTAAACATTTTTGAGTCTTAGTTATTTTCTCATTCACAAAATGGTCCATGGTGAGCGTTGTCAGGATTCAATAAAATGAATGATATTGATTAAAATTACTTTAGGCTACCAAGATAGGCATTTACTTTTAACTGATTTTAAAATGCCTCTGCTAACTTGTCTTTGACATTGCCTCTAACATCTAAACATTTCCTGTATTTGGTGAACTGCATGATCTATAGGTCACACATACTTTGGTAGTTGGTTATTGGATGTTAACATTGTCTGATGTGTACACGTTACTTAATGAGCACTAACTGTATATGTGACAGCCATGGCCAAAGTCACTCAGTGCTTGCAGTATTTGTCCTTCCGCATTTAAATAAGATAGGATACAGGTCCATATTGAAAAGGGACTCTTCCCTTTTTTGATCTATTTTTCATTTAAACCTCAAAAGCTTTTTTTTTTTAATGCAAAGCATCTTTCTCTTCACTACTGCTTTTTCTTGCTACACACTGCTTCAGCTTTTCTCTCCTCACCAGGCTTCCATTTGTGATATGTCTGAAAACTATTTGCACACAACACATTCTCTGCTCACTGCTCAGCTTCCCTGGAGTTGCTGCTGCTTTGGTGGGGAATACAGATGAGGCTGGTGGGACACCAGATAATAGCTCTTTGTCACTGTGAGTAATTCTCTGGACTTGTAGTCTCAGGTTTCTGGTGGGTTATTCTTTCTTTCTCACCTTCTTGGGCAATAGCCAGCTTAATTATTTTACTGAACATTTGTCACCCTGAAGCTTTTCCTACAAAACAAAGATGAAAAAATAAATTTTTTTAACCTAGTAAAGTTATGTCACCTGTGGTCCTTCCTCTCTTCAATTATGACTTTCATCAATAAGCTTTCCTTATTTAAATTCACCAAAGTTGAAACACTTGTAGCTCTTAGATACTAATTGAAAACAGAACTCTCTGGAAACTGATCGTGAAGACTGGGGAACTGTTCAGGCTTCATAAAGCCTTTTCAGAAATAAGAGAATTACACAAGTTTGATTTGGAAACCATGGGATTAGAATATCCCAAACCTGTAATATTAAAAGACAAGGAAAATTCTAGCACATCCTTCTCTCCATATCCTTTAGGGTAGGGTTTCAAAAGACCCCCAAAAGATCCAAGTCAGTTCTCAACCACACAAGAGTTCACTTTTATCAGCTTTTAAGAGCTTGATTTAGGGCACACAGTCTTTTCCTTGTTCTGGGTCCCATTTCCTATTACTGTGTCCCAGGGTGGACATTTAAGGTACCTTCTTTATTCTTTATTTTTTTTCCCCTCCTCTTTCTCTTCAGTTGGCTGCTATGGCCTACATTGTCTTCTGTATTCCTTTTTGTATCCTCCATTTCTATTTCCTTCTTCCTCACACAGATGCCGACAGTGTGGAAAGTAACAAAATGCTGCCTGATTCCCAAGGGGGTAGTGTGTAGACTTTTAACATTAAAATCACTCACTCTGTTGCTTTCCAGTAATTCATGGTGTGTTTGTACTTCTCTAGTTGTAGTTTTCTTAGTGGCACGTGGCATAAAGAAACATATGAATTCACTTAATGAGCTAGATTGAGTATAGAGTATGTGATGTTGGTGGCAGAAAGTGGGTAGGGGAGACATAACTTCACTGAGAAGCAGGATTATGGTGCTAGTTCACAGCTTGCTTTCCCAAACCGACCTCATAACTCTATGCCCTAGAAAAGTTAGAAATGAGAACATGTGAAGATCGCTTGGGAAAAGTTGAAATGGCGAATGCTTAAATCTGTGATTGCTGTGGGGCTGTGGTGTTTCCAGCCGATTTTGCCTGTAGTGTGTCTCCTTCTCATCTGATTCATTTTGCAAAATCTGCTAGATTAATTTTTGCCAAAATATCATTTTTGCATTCTTTATAGCTTGTTTACAAATTTGCAATGACTCACCTTTATTTTAGAAATCAATTCAAAGAACGTACTGAAGCTGTTTCCCAACCTCCCACAGTCTGGCCCATACCCATCTTTCTTCTGTTCTCCTTCATAAACATTTCATATCTGGCCAGATTCATTTGTTCTTTGTCCCTAGACTATATATTTTCTTAGTGCTAATCCTCTGAGTTTCCTTTAAAATACCTTTATTTCTGACCCTCTTTGTGTTTGTTTGTTCAAGGCCTCTGGGTTTGGCCTGTGGCCCCGGAAGGTTGTAAAGAACCCCAGAGTGGAAATGCAGGAGCTCTTCATGTAATTCAAAGAACATCAAAAAAGACTTATGTAAGCCAATGTCATTGCTTCCATTATTAATGCTTATTGACACAAAAAGGTAATTGAATTAGGATCGAGAGATTGAACACAGGCTGAAAAGAACCATTCAAGTCATTCCCGAATTGCTTATCTTTGATACCTTTGTATTTAGCAAAGCAGGTTTCTTATTATGTCAGCCATAATTGAATCATAGAACACATTGGAGAATTGTCCAGATGTGAAACTTCACTCTGACCTCAGAAAGTAGGAACTAGTTCTTTGATTGGAATGTGGTTTCTTCCACGTCGGTAAATGGATATAATAATACAGCCTATCTTTGTGGCCATGGCAGTAAGACTAAGACTCAGTCCATGATAAGAGCTCCAAAAGTATTATCTACTGCTAGTAGTAATAGTAGTCGAATTGTATTTTCTGATGAATTTGGTATCTTTTTTCCTTTTAGCATTTACTACATTTAATTCTGTGTCAAAGGGGATTTCCTGCTTTGAAAGTAAACTATATTTCAAGTTAAACTAAAAAAAAAACAAATCATCTAATATTCCATAAGTAGTAATGAGCCATTTAGTACAGCAACATAGTTTTGTGCTTCCAAAGTGGGAACTTAACAACAAAGGAATCGTTTATGTTAACTATTCCTTATATTAGTCATGTAATTATCCCTTCCCTTAGAAGCCGGGGGCCAAATGGCTCCCTTCCCAGGAGAAAGGAACTATCTCTCTTGGCTGAACAAAGATTTGAGAATAAAGGCTAGCCACCCTCCGAGCCATTTGCTACTGTTCTGATCTGGGAGTACCTGCCTGTCTCCCATGAGAAAGAAGAGAGGATGAGGCAGCAAAAGCAGAAAGGACTTCTCCTCAATCGGAAGTCGAGGACACAGAAAGAAATGTCAGCTTTAACTTTGCAAAGGGCTCAAGAAAGCAGTTCTCCACGTGTGACTCTGCTGTCATTCCTTCATGCATTCAGTCAAGTCTTTTATGCTTTATATTTGGTAAAAAGCACTAGGCCAGAGATGGGGCATACCAAAGGAAAGAAAGAGCTGCCTTAAGACTAGGGAAGGTCTTTTATTATTATTGTTGTTGTTTGGATTTTTTGTTTTTCGTGGGTTAGCACAGCTAGTCAAACTTTAAAAATATTTCTGGGAATAAATATGTGTTAACACAGATTTACGTTAGCCAAATAAAAGATAGCTAATGTACGACAGCCTTCAAATCAATAAGAGTTAAATGAGATTTTTAAAAATACTTTCGTTTCCCCAGCATATAGACTGTCTGTACCAACCCATTTCACCATCCTGGGTAAGGAATCATTTCTAAATTGTTCTGCTTAATAGTTGGGACCAATTTAAATTTTGATGTGATGCAGTGTGTCAGTTTGTTAGTCATTTCAGTTCTGGATGTGCTACTTGGAGTTGGAAATCTTTCTCATATTTTATCATTGGGAGAGTCTCTAAAGTGTACACAGAACAGTAAACACATCCTACAGAGTGATCTTTACTTAAACTAAAAGAACTACTCACCTCCATTGAACTCATTTCCCCCCATTTATAAAGGGGGAGATAATGTTTTCTTCCTCAAAATAGGGAGGCAGGCAAGTAGCATGTACAATACAGATGAGATATATATATATGCATATATGTAAATGTAAATGTGGTAAAATAAGTTGTTTCCATAGTGACGTAGAAAATGTGCACCTTGTAACTGAGATCCAATTTAAATTTTCTCAAGTGTGGCCATGGCTATTTTTTTCTTTTTCATATTTTTATTGTACAGATACTGTACAGAAGGTTTGCAGTTACATGAGTAAGGTAATGAGTCCATTTCCTATCGAGCATTGTTACCCCCTCCTTTGTTTTTCCCCTACCATCCCTTTCCTCCCCACCTCCCAAACTCCTCCCTCCCCCCACAAAGTTGTAAAGTTCATTTTCAGCATAGTGTCTTGTACATCTCATGGTTACAATGGGTCATCCTGTATCCTTATTTCAGCATTTTGTTATTTCCCCTTCCCGTCCCAAATTAGAAAAATGTATATACAAGATGCAGGGTACCGGAATCAAATGCAGTGAAAACAGGGGTTATACCATGGAGGAAGAACATATAAAAGAAACAAAAAAAAAAATCACATAGTACATTATAAGTATATTAAAACAACAAGAAGAAAGATAAAACCTCTTGTGTCCCTATCTTGGGGTTCATTTTGCTTAGCATCATCTCATATGGTCATATGCTCATAGCTTTTATCTAATTATTTTTATCAAAGAGCGGAAGCCAAGGCCATATATATTTTCAGATTTGCTCTTGGATTAAAAGTGAGTTGTGATGCCAACTTACAGGAAGTGAACCTGAATCCACAGTGGCTCTCTTCAGTGTGGTCCATGCTGTTGGATTCATAAGCCAAACTCACCAGGAAGAGGTCATCTATATAACTACCTTTGGCTAGCTAGATAAGCTGTGGGCACTTCCTCCTCCAGGAAAATGCCTTGCTGGGTGCTAATAAGATCCTGAGTTTGGTTTTCTAATTGGAAGCCCTAATTAAGCTTCGACAAGATCTCTTTCTGTTGATATTTTTGACACCCTCTCTGTTGACCTTATTCTTTGTTCAAAAATCTTTTAGCAGCTAAACAAACAAATGCTTGGTGATGACTGGAATTGTATATTCCTTGCACCCAACACACAATGCTCTTTTGCCATTTATGTATCTTTAGCAATCTTGAGCTGCATGTGCGCTGTTGAAATGGCTGCTCTAAAGCAGAGATGGAGTAAACATGATAACTTATTTTGCACTAGTAGCTGTACTTAACGAGGGATGTTCCTTTATTTCATACAATATCATGCTTTGTTTAGGTCTCATGTTGAGAGGACTGAATTCTTTCTTTCAAATAATGCCTGCCTCATCCAGACCCACGCACAATTTCTGCACATACAAGTCAAGCCACTGCCCCTGCGTAACAACCTTTAATAGCTTCTCTGTCCTTGGGATAGAATCCAAACTCTTCCACAGCTCTGAAGACGCAAAGGACAGCTTTCTTCACAAGATTCCACTCTATCTTTCCCCTTACTTGGTCGACTAACTAGAGCTATAACCTTTCATGGTATCCAATCCCCCTTTTAGCCCAGGTAAATCTCTTTGACCCTTTGAGTGTCAATTTACTTATTATTTTCCTGGAACATCTTCCCTTTTCCAAAGAAATATGCAATCTGTTTCATACTTGTTGAGAGCAGTGTACTTTTGTTTTTGTTTTTGTTTTTCTAGTCCTGGGGCTTGAACTCAGGGCCTAGGCACTGTCCCAGAGCCTCTTTATTCTCAAGGCAAGCACTCTACCACTTGAGCCACAGTGTCAACCACCCCCCCCACACACCCTTAAGTTCTTTTTTAATCAAACCTTCCTTGGCCTATATTATCTGTGTTCCACTCCTAGTTGGTATGTTGATTTCTTGGGAGGACTATATCTTTCTCTTCTTCTTTCGCTATTGTGTAATATGCTTCCTACCCAAAGGGAAGCAATCTGAAATGTTTGTTGATTGAATGATTGATGGATTGATTTTTTAAAAAGGTTGTATAAAGACTTTACTTCCTGCTGGAGAAACCTGCTTCTGGTAAAATGAACTCTGAGTAAATGGTTGCATTTTGTTTTAGTTGGGTAACCTAATTTTGACTAGTTGTTATCCATGTTCAATAGCTAGATATCCATATAACGTCCTAAAATTGTGTAAGATAAAATAAAATATCTTCATTTAGCACCTACTATATCAAATGTGGCCAGTTGGACAGAGTCTGAACTGGGAAAATTTAAAGATAACTGCTGAAAGTTCTCTTTTCAAGCATTCCAGATGAATTATCACAATTGTTCTCATTATTCTCAGTTACTATGCATTTCTTATTAAGTCTAAAATATTTTCCAAGTATTAGGGGTGTATTTTTATACTTGTAATTTATCTATCTAGTCTGCATATCTTTATTGAAAAGTAACTAAGGATGGTGGGCAGTGACCACCGTAGCTCATTAATTGGGTACCTTACACTTCTGAAAGAATAAGCCATAGAGAGACTCCAGATTGGTTTCATTTCACATAGCGTAGGTAATTATATCTGTGAATTACCTGTATGCCAACATTCTTGTATTGTATTTCAGCGGACTCAGCTTTTTCTCTTCACTGTAATAGGAACTCTGTATCTTTTTTTAGTTGGTGGCCTTTGATATTCTCAGATAAAAGGCATCCTTCTGAATTCTTTGATCATACACTATAACAAGCTAGCAATCTCTCCTGACACGTTGGAAAAGGCTCAGTCTTCATGTGTGTTTTAAGTTCTTTAATAATACAATGAGTTTAAACTACTTAAAATGAATTAAGCCATAATTTAATTACATGCTCTAAAGAAGAACTGAAACAATGGAAAATTCTCCAGAAAAGAAAAATTCTGACCTCTAAATCTATCACCTGAATGTTTGACAATTTGTTTCTTACATTTGATAGTAAAACTCCAATGGGAGTAGCCTACAGTTTGGGACTAGTCTGCGCTTAAACCACAGTTTGCTTCTTACTAGCTATATGCACTACATTTTCTAGAAAAGAAAATCCCAGTTTATCCTACAAAATAATGGAAAGTATCCATAAATGTTTGTATTTGTATATGTGAATATTTATAAATAGCTCCTAAGATATATTTCTAACCATCATTTATGATCCAGTAGTTTTGGAAGACACTGCCTATCATGGAAGCTTGCATAAATTCCCTTGTTGGTACGAAATAGATGGAAGTGATTTCCTTAAACATGAATGAAACCTCTGAGAATACTAGAAGATTAGAGCAGAGTAAGTAGGATGTTCATTCTTCTATTTAGCTCAGATATATTTGTTGAACATCACATTTCTAGGATCTATAAGCACAGAGTTGATAAGAACATGTTAACCATCCCTCCCTAAAAAAGAATCTGAAACCTGGACTGCTGTAAGATCCACAACTTTTTGAGCATTGGTGTGACATAACAGGTGGAAAATTTCATTCCAGACCTTAAATATTAGAGTGCAGCCCCACACTCAATGTTGCTGTATAAAATTGCTTGCAGGTTGAATGTGCTAGGTGCCTATGAACCAAACATTTTGTGCTTAGACTTGAGTCCCATCCCCAAGATAGCTCATTATGTAAATGCAGGTATTCTAAAATACAGAACACTTCTAAGCCCACACATTTTGGATAAGGAATGTTCAACCTGTATATACACTCTGCGTCTAATGATGTCTTAGTCAACTAAGGGAGATTTTTGAAATGAGTCTGTTATGCAACATATTATAAGTATAAAGCAAGAACTATTACAGAAGATAGAGACAAGGCAAGTAACTTTATGGGCACTTAGTAAGGGGCAGTAAGTTCTGATTTAAGTTTTGAAGGGGAATTTAATTTTATTTGTTTTATGTGGGTAAAACTCTAGAGACAAATAGCATAGTTTTTGTTAAATTTAATCACCGGCTTAAGAGAAATATGTTGTTTGTAGATGTAGAGATAGCCAGACCCATAATTCCACTGTAGGTCACACTTAGCTGAAATGTTTTGGAACTGTAATTTATCTACATGACAATTCTCACAGTCTTTTTTTCATCCATAACATAGTATTTATGACCTGGCCACAGATATATATATATATATGTTTTACTTTTGCCAGAACTGATTTCAAAAGAAAATCTTAAGCTTTGCCTTCTTAAAGGAAAACATGAGTTTGGGTACATAATTTCATGTTATTCTGAAGCATATAGTATTACATCTTCTCTAGGAAAAATAACGGAGAAGAGAAAAGCATCCTTTGAGAGCAGATAGTGTCTGATTATTTGTCAAAGTGCTACCAAAGAAAGCTGTGTTAGCCCCCTCAAATAGCCTACTCAAATTTGGGAGTATAAATATTACTGTACTAGAAATTAGAAGAATCGTGGTCAATTAGTTTACTTTTAACACTATCTTTCGTCGAAGATTTACCTCACACTTTTTTTTTATGAAAAATCATCCAGAATATTTTATTTATTTTACTTTAGTATAAGCCTTTCCATGTTTCCCAGATGGTTATAACATTTTTCTAGTTCACACTTTTGATATTTGGTAAAAGCAAAGTCTCCTTCTTCCATCCCATCATTTCTGGTTACCTCACACTTTTATAACATACTTAGATGATTTCAACTAAAGTATTTAGGTTATTTACTATTTGGGGTAAGATTTTATTATTACATATGTAAGCCTCCTAGAATCATAAGGTTTTGTAACCTTCCAAGTAACCATTTATAACTATATATATGTTAATGGTAAGTGTAGGTTGAATTGTTACACAGACCAAGTAATTTTTCATACAGCTAGAGTTTAGGGTAATAGCTACCATTTACATACATTTACTTTGTGTCAGGTACAGTGTTTGGCGATTAAATGTAGTACCATATAATATGCCAATGAGTACATATATATATTGTCCTCTTTGTAAAGATGAGAACTCCGCCGTCTGCTGGGGATTATTTTCTTGCCTAAAAAGTATCCACTTAATGGCATTAAAATTAAGATTTCAATCAGCTAAACACTCAATCTTAGGCAGTAAATCACGAGGCCAACTGCTTTCAGAATGGACTGACTGGAGACCACGCTGCAGAGGGTGGATAGATGCAGATTATGTGATAGGAACACATGGAAATGCTAGAAAGGAAATGTGAAACCCCTTTTCATTTAGAAAAAAGGCAGCCCTTGATCATTTTCCTCTCGAAAAGTGTCACCGTAAAAGCAGTGCTGTAAGATTAGTAAAAGTTCAACTTTACAGATAGGGAAATGTAATCACTCTTTTGTTAATGGAATATATGTATTGCTGGTTCTTTCCTTTCTTTTGTGGAAGGCTACTATGTTTTTTTTTCTTTCTTTAAACATTGACAGCTGTGCGTTACAATGCACTTCCAAAGTTTGTGTATGCTACCTCTTCCACCATGGACAGTAATACATTGTTTTTTCCCATGATGCATTTAGATTAGGAGAAAATGTTGGAGGGAGAGGGCTGCCTGAATTGACCAATTAAAGCAAATATAGGGTGAGGAGACTGAAAAGTATAGGATCTGCAACACTGAAAGTAAAGCAGCCCCCAAAGACCATGTGGAAGGAGTTAGTGAGAGCTGAACTTTTCCAGTGGATCACAGCTTCCTCCACCCAGTGCCTCAGCCTAGCTATGGGTTTGAGTAGATGGCATCAAGATAGTCCACCGAAGAACTGTGGAAATGGCCTGACTCTCAGCAACACACCTGGGAAAGCTTAGGCATGTTTGTGTGCCTTCTCAATACCAGCTGGGCACAATGCCCAGGCACTTCAAACCATTCTTCAACCACAAAGATAAACAGCTCTGTGGTTCTTAATTTAATGTTGCATTTCAAGTTATGATCTCAGTTGGATTCCTGTTCTTTCCTCTTGCATTTTAAATTGCTTCGGGATTAGGAAAAAAACAGGTTTAGAAAGTAATGGAACAGTCCTTCTCTAGGCAATACCAGAATATCACCTCTGTGATATACCTGCCAACCTCTGCTCCATTCAGCAAAAATCTAAGCCTGGCTTATGTAAACATAGGGTATACATTAAGATAGACACTTCTCTTACAGTTGAGAGAAATCATGAAATCAAACAAGGCCATAATTGACCAATTCTTAAATGTACATGTTTCCTATGTTAACACCTGTGGAAATTGCCTAAGATGCAAACCACTACAGTCATGATGTGGGTAACATCACAATCTTGGACATGGCTATTTATGTTGTCTCTGAGTTACGTGTATCCTTGGGACCACGGATTCACTTTAATTGCAATTTACAGTGTCTGCAAGAAGCTAACTTTATTATACAGAAAGGCACAACAATGGCAGTTGAGGTACAACTAAATCTTAGTAGTGAAAGAATTTATTATGGATAGACTGAATACAATTTCTAGGTTTTACATACAGCAGCATCTTCATAGGAAATAAAAAGTTACCATAAGCTAATAAAGCCCATTCTGTTTTCTTACCTATATACAAGCAACTTTACTATAAATATCAAACATAGTCATAATACAGGAGCACTGTTGGTAGCACAGATGTTTGCTGGGGAAAAGAAAACATTAATGGCACTGATATGAAAATAATCCCAGTGAATCAGACTCATACAAAGAACATTTAGGGAGATATTAATTAATGATTTGTTTATAAAGTATAATACACATTTTAAGGAATGAGACAACAGGATTTCATTGGTTAATTTTTAACTTAGTATATAGCAGCATATATCTTATTATCAGTGATGTCTTAGTCATTGACCTACAATAGTGACAAATAGTGACAAAGCAATATACTTTTTAGTCTTCCAGCAGCGCTTATCAGGAACACTTAAGTGAGTATCTCATTTCATCGGTGCCTAGTGGGGGTGCTGCTGTTTAAACCAGATTTCAACTAATTTTGCTAGAAGTAGAAAGGATCAGTCAAGAAGAGAAAACTGAAGGGAAAACACAGGACTATGAACTAAAAAAACAAACAAACAACAACTAGAAGCAACTTTGTCTTACAAGTGACTTTAAGTATTTCTACTTTCTTGTGAGCTCATGATATCAAACATTAGCTAGCTAAATACTGCATGATGTTCTTATTGAAATGAGTCTGTGGTGGTGGTGGTAGTGGTGATGATGATGATGATGATCATGATGATCATGATGATGATGGTGATTGAACCAAGGGGCTTTCTTTCAACTTGGACTCACTTGCCTTTATTCAGAAGCCATTTTGAAGTATCATCCATAAAATATGTATCTTGGAGGACAGTTACCAAGATTCTATCATGTTTGCCAGGCCAGATTGTCCATTTTTTTGTTTTTGTTTTGTTTTGTTTTTATAAAATGTGGTTTTAAGACCTCATATAATGTTAATACTACTTCCTGAATATAGTCTGCTCTGTTTTTATGTGTTTACAATCCTAAAGTTCAGCATAAACTTCTGTGATAGGGGTTTCAGCACAGACAGGATACAGGTGGACTTTGCCATCAACTGAAACTTCTAGGCCTTTTCAAGGAGATCGTAATGAACTTAGACTCCCTCCATTCTTAATTTTTTCTTCTTCTTTCTCTCTTCCTCATCTTCCTCATCTTTCTTGTCTTCCTTCCTTCCTTCCTTCCTTCCTTCCTTCCTTCCTTCCTTCCTTCCTTCCTTCCTTCCTTCCTTCCTACCTTCCTTCCTTCCTTTCTTCCTTCTTTCCTTCCTTCTTTCCTTCCTTCTTTGTATCTTTCTCTTTGATAAGGACCTTCATATTATCTACAGAGCAACTAACAGTGAATTCATATTAGAAAAGAGGAGCCAGATGTTTCATTGTGAAAACTGAATTGCCTGCAAGTTGCTCAGCATCTTGTCTCTGTGTGTGTGGAATATAAGATCTGGTGATAGTGCTGCCTGGGTTCCAGTTTCAGCTCTATTACTTACCAATGAGACAATTCCTTCACCTTTCCCTATTCCCTCACTTCCTATACTTATTGAAGATAGTAGTTATTACAATAGAGCATCTAAATGTGTGCATGTGTGTGTAGAATTCTAATAATTGAAAAATACATCTAGTTTGGTTTTTCTTAGGTTCCTGTAATCAACTATTATTGACAGGTTTGCTTTAAACCACAGAACTATATTGGATCACAGTTCTGAAAGGTAGAATTGTGAAATCACCACCCTGCCTCCAAAACATCAAAGGATTTTTTTACAATTTGTGGTAGACCTAGACCTTCCTTCATAAGACAGCAGAACCTCGGCTTTTCTCCATCTTTACATGGCCTCTGTGTCTTCGTGTCACATTTTCCTATTGTTATACAATAACAGTTCTGGTGGATTAAGACCTACCTTACTAGAGTTGAATGACCTAGTGAGCTCATATGTTAACCTGATTAAATCTGCAAAGACTCTATTTCCAAATAAAGTCACAGTGTGGCTACCAAAAGTGAGTATGACCTCAATGTGTATTTTAGGGGGGTACACAGATCAACCTACAATTTCTAGATCATAAGCATTCAAAATAGACTGGCTTAACATCCCAGAAACAAGCAGAGGACATTAAAGGGCGGAGCAGAGAAAGAGACCTAAAAAGAGAGGGTAGTAGAAGAAGCAATATGGTCTAAGACCAAACTTGTAATGTTTAGACCTAATCCTAGATGAATTGCTATACTGAACAGATTCCCAAGACAAGCTCTAGATCTCAGGTGGCCCTGTGAAGCCTGTTCACTTTGTGAAGTGCCTTTCCTCAAATACAGCATAAATAACATCTTGTCAACTTCAAATTATTCAAATTGTTTTAGCAGGCTTTATAAAAGCAGCGCTGTAGATTTTAGTTGCCTGGTCATCTTCCAACACAGATAGTTAGATATTTCCTTACGTCAGATAGTTTTGAAGTCTCTTAGCCATGACAGTGAGTTTATGTTCTGCTTGAGACACTTAACTAAGAGTTTTCTGCTTCTGAGAGCTTTCCTGTGGATAAGTATGAATTTGTTAGGTTTTTGAAGTGTTTAAAGATACTAAAACTAAAAGGAGCACCACAAATAGCAGTTTATTACAGTAGTCTTTGTGTCTGCACTCTCAGTATTTCCAGAGGAACCAATCTTGATTTCCCAAGTGGAAGATTGTGACTGCAAATAAGAAACAATAATGGTTCCGATATTAAGAACCTCATCTCTTTTGTATGTTGGTCAAAAAGTCTTCTGTAAATACCCTGTGAATGACAACTGTGGAAAGAGAAATAGGGAAAGTATACTTAAGGTAGAAATTTCTAATCCTTACAGGAATTGGAATCAGCAAAGATTAGATCATCCCCTAAGTGGGTTTTTATATAGTTGTTTCGTCTCCAGTTTTCCATGCCTTTCTAACACTTGATCTTTGTATGAAAACTGCTGCCATATTCAGAGACATGAGTCATGGTACTTAAAATGTTTTCACCATATTTTAGACATCACAGGATATGGTAGAAGAGCAGTCTCTTGGCATTTACAATTTTTACATTCTAAGACTTGACCTTTCACAGTGTTTCATCACATGTGTTAATTTAGCTCATGCCCTAGGCTAGTAGACCCTTCCACATCTGAGTTTTCCTTTTCAGTTTTTTTTAAAAAGTGGTACATGTATGTGTACCTGTACATCCCTTCTTCTCTTTCATACACATGTGTGTATATATTTCCTGTGAAAATGGTTCATAAATGGAAAGCTGGCTCAATTGGACAAGAAACAATAGTGGGAGGAAGGAATGACTTGTCAGATACACTAGAGTAAGGTCACATACTTCAGGGAATTTGCTCTACAGTATTAAAAATCCATCGCGATCTCTTTAGTGAATAAATATCAACCTGATTAAGATAAAGTGAATCTTAAACTGTTTTTATTGGTTGTAGAAGTGAGAACTTTAAAAACTCTGTCCCAGGCACTGAAAGTGTTCTGGAAGTAACCTTTAAGTTAAATAAGTATACATTTCTTTTCATTTTTTGTTTTTTAGGAACAAACCCCAGTTTGTTGTTATGGTCTGAAGTATTTTCCCCATTTCTTCTCCTTTTGTGTAGATTTCCCTCCAGCACAGAATAGTGAGAATACATCAATCCTTAGATGCAGTGATTTGTGAGTAAACTAGGAACCATCAGACATTAGCCATAATCATTCCATGGCTAAATATTTTTGGAATTCGTGGGACTCCCTTTTAATGTAGCAGGATGTGATCAGGAGTCTTGGAGTTCAATCTGACTTTATTTTCCCAAGTGTAAAAGGAAGCTGAAATGGGATGAAAACAGAGGGAGGCCTTATTGAAGCCAAGATCTATTTGTATCTGAAGCCAAGTCTTATTTTATAGAGTAAAAAACAAAGATCTTCTTAGTAGTATCTGTAAATTGCAAGATTTAAGAAGATCTGAAGGGCAGACCCTTCGGTGGCTTAAGGTTGAATGCTATTTTATACTCTGCCAACTACATTAACAAGCATTTGTATTTCTTTCTTAGCTTGGAGGCATTCATGAGTTCAGTCTCTGTATTGGAAGAAGCTGAAGCTACTGCTTCATTTTAAGTACATTATATCTATAAACCATGATGTTTTCATACATCTGTTTTGATGTATACCATAATTGATAATTTAGAAACCTGTAGATATTTAAGTCCTTGTACTTTAACAAGGAAAATTAAGTAACTATAAATGAAGGAAATTCAAAAGCGTGGTAGTAAAAAATGTACTATCAACACCAAAAATAATCATTTCTGCCTAACATACCCATATGTAAGTTCAGTTTTAAATATTCCTTTAGTTAGTTCTTTCTCCTGATTCAACCATAGTATGTGAAAAGAGGCAAATATTTCAGAAAGCAAAGTCTGCTTTCGCTTTGCATCAGTAGTTATAAAATTGGTACTATCAGTTGCTCATAATCTAGCATGTCAAAAGGAAGGCAAAGTATAAAATATGATACACAAAATACTAAAAGTGTAGACCAAGGCTAGTGACATTTGAACACTAACCTACTACTATAATCATTAGGGAAGCTATTCCAACTAAGTGAACCTAACAGCACACTGTATTACATGGGGAAGTTACTTTGTGTTGAATAACTGATCTGTGCCAATTAGAATAACTTTATTGGATTTAAAAGTCATAACCACTCTGCATGGTAGGTGTTATTGTTCTCATTCTACATATTAGGAATTTGAGGCTTAGAGAGTTTGCTTGTCTTGCCAGAGGCAAGAGTCTTACTCTTGCCCAAATTCCTTCCATGGCTCCTTGTTGGATGAAGTTCAGACTTCCTAGTTTGGACGACAAGATCCTCATTATCTGTCCCTTGTTAATCTTTACAGCTTCATCTCTTTTCATTCCTCACCTAGACCTCATGTTTACAGCTCTTCTTCTACTTCCTAATATGTCGCTAGTTCTGCTCAGAGCAGTGTTCCTGTCCCCACTGATCCCTCTTTACTCTTTGGGTGTCAGCTTACCACATCCTCCAGGAAAGTTACCAAGTCCAGCTTTCCCCTTTCATTGTTTAGACATTTGCTCTGCAATAGGTGTGTTTACTTACCTGTCATGCTACCCTTCCCAAGTAATACAACAATAAACAGAAGAAAGCCCTGTCACCATTCTAGTTTATGCTCTAGACTTGTTACTTGTTTAATTCAGATGTTATTTCATCAGACCACTAATTATGTCTAAATTGTTCTGTTAAATTCTCAGGGTGTAACACAAAAGGGATAAGAAATGCCTTTGGCATTTAATATTTATTGAATCAAGGCACAAGTGAATGACTCAATTTATCATTTAATTTATAATTGTCCTATGGGAGGGGAAAAGCATTCTGTTTGTCCTCTCATTATTTCACATTGCTGGGTGCTACAGTCTCAGACATCATAGTCTAATGAATGTATTAATTCAGTGAACTGCCAATTGAAAGCAAAGTCACTTTCAAGTTTTCTACACATTGGACTCTCCATTTGTAGATAAATTCTGGCAAATTTCTCGTCTTGAATATTGCTGAGATGGTTCTCCTTGAGATACTTCATGCTAAAGTCCAAGGCCCTTCATAATCTAATGTTACCTTTGTTTTCTAATTTGTCTTCTGCTGTTTGATATCCTATCTAATCAATCCAACTTTTTTTTTTTACAATCTATATAGTTATTTTCACTTTTCTGCCTAGAGGAGTCTTCCTTTTACTCACACTTTCCTTTAATGAAGTAGGTGGAGAGCTGTGTGTAACTTGAAATTATGGGGTTTAATAAAACAAACTTTTCCCTAGTAAGTAACACTATAACCCTCCTTGCACACCTCTCATGAACTCGTTTTGCAATTTTATGTATTTCATCAGAAGAAGAGAGTTGACTGACAATCCTGATTGGTCTTCCTAGCCGTTCAAATATGTAACA
Source organism: Dipodomys spectabilis (assembly GCF_019054845.1). Classification (NCBI taxonomy): domain Eukaryota; kingdom Metazoa; phylum Chordata; class Mammalia; order Rodentia; family Heteromyidae; genus Dipodomys; species Dipodomys spectabilis. The sequence goes on from NW_024870974.1 coordinate 6,763,647, forward strand.
AACATTCATCATTTTAATTGACAAAAAAATTAAAATAAATTTGAAATTGTGATCACTAATGAATCACAGGATGAGAAGTGATCAGTGGCAATTTTATACTGAACAAACAGTGCATTAATTTTCCATGATCACTCAGTTTATATGCTGTATATCACTTTTGTTAAGTATGATTTTTGCATAATTCAATTAGATACTTGCTGTATATTGAAAAAAAAGAAATGTAAGAACTGATTCATGTCTCAATGGGAGATAAGCACATGTGAAAATGTAAAAAAAATATTGACTTTACAGATGCAGTCACTTGAGTCGGTTTAAGAAACTGATCCCTGTTGGTTTCTCAGAGATAAATAAAATGATAGTATATATGGCATATAATACATTTCCTAAGTAATGTTCATATATTAATTGAATAAAAATTAGTCTTAACAGGGAAATTTGAAATAATATAAGTTCTCAAATTTTTAAAGTAAAACAATCTTATTACTTAATATGACTCAAGATTTTAGAATAAAAGGCATCATTATTATAAGTAACTATGAAGTGTTAGTATGCTAGAAAAATACGTGTGCTACTGGGAACTGGTGGCTCATGCCTATAATCCTAGCTACTCAAAGAGGCTGTGTTTCAAAGCCAAGCACCAGGCAGAAAGTCTGTGAGACTCATATCTCCAGTTAACCACCCCAAAACCAGAACTGGAACTGGGGCTCAAGTGGTAGAGCACTAGCCTTGAGCAAAAAGAGCTCAAGGACAGTACCCAGGCCCTGAGTTCAACCCCTGTGACAGAAAAAGGAAAGTAAAGAAAAAAAAGAAAACTCTGATGGGTGGCAAACAAGCTGTGGAAGTATTTGCCCAATAGGACACTAGTGAAAGACCTACGACTTGAACCCATCCTTTTTGACTGTAAACCAGGGCCAGAAGTTTTCTTTTTCTTTTTTTTGGGGGGGGGGCGGGGGAGGTCCGGTCGTGGGGGCCTGAACTCTGGGCCTGGGTGTTATCCCTCAACTCTTCAGCTCAAGGCTAGCGCTCTACCACTTGAGCCACAGCGCCACTTCCGGCTTTTTTCTTTTTGCTTATGTGGTGCTGAGGAATCGAACCCAGGGCCTCATGCATGCAAGGTAAGTGCTCTACCACTGAGCCACCTTCCCAGCCCCAGAAGTTTTCTTTTAGAGAGTGTGGATGCTGATTTCAAGAGCTCAGTACTTTTCCCTCCCTTTTTCCTATGCTGTAAGGTTCATGGGACATGAATTCCATTTCTTTATTGGACCAATATAATCTCACCAAGTGACAAATAATCAGTCTTTGATGTTTTTACTGTACTTTTACTGTAGCACACTTGGCAATCATCTCATGGTCCAATGTTTTATTCATTGACTTTAGTGAGTAAACATTTCTGGAATATAGGCTTAAAGAGACAGAGACAAGGAAATAAACTACTTGTCAAAGAAAGTGACTTAAGAAAAAGGTATATTGTTTTAGCAGAATCATTGTTTTAGACAACATATCTTCCTTGCTTATTTTCAAATCACTGTGTCTGAATTTTTAAGTGCATCATGTTGCATATTTTATTTATTTGTAAATTGGCTGGTAATTTGTCCATATTTATGGGTATATCATACGTTGAAAATAATTCACCAACTCAGAATTAAATATTGAATTTCCAAGGATGCTATATAACAAGTAAACTTATATATATATATATATATATATATATATATGTATATATATGTATAATAGGTATATATGTATATATATGTATATCTATATTTGCTAAGATAGTGATAGCATATAATCAATTTAATACTACCTTCTAATGGGGCCCTGAAGGTTGCCATGCAGGAATAACATTTAATAGTTTTGATCAATTACTTGTCACAAATAGAGCTGACTACTAGAAAATCACTTTTCACTAGAAAATCTTCAGCTGAGATCTTCATTGCCTGTTATTGCCAAATGAATAATGAATATGTGGAAATTAACTAGGCACAATGACTAACCTCTGTAATCCTAGTAACTTGGGAAGCTGAGACCAGGAAGACAAATTCAAGGCCAGCCTGGGAAAAAATGATGATAAGCATATTCATCTCAACTAATAAAAGCTTGGGTAATAGTGTGTGTCTGCCATCCAAGCTGTGTGGTAAATAGGAGGATTATAGTCCAGGCCTGCCTATTTAAAAAGCCTGTTTGAAAAATAATCAACGCAAAAAAGGCTTCAGGTATAACTCAGATGATAAAATGCCTGCCTAGCATGCACTAAGCTCTTAACTTCAGTCCTTTGTATTACCAGAACAATAAAGAAATGATGAATTTGTGGAAATTAGAATTAAGTGCTTGAGTGTTTAAGACATGACAAACAAAACATTTTCTTAACCTGTTAAAATTTAAGAAGAAGCATGAAAAGAAACAGAGATGACTTTCTTTCTTTTTTTTTTTTCCTTCCCAAAACCTTATTCTGGATTGGGTTTTCCAAAATTGTAGGATTGCTTTTTCTTACTTTCTTTTTTAAAACCATTTGGTAAAATACGTTACATTTCATCGATTTACTCTGTCACTTGTAACTTCTAAAATATTACTGCCATTTACCCAGCTGTAGAACAGAGTGATCTTGCAAATGAGCTTTGCCAAGGAAGAAAATGAGAATGACTGGAAACTATCAGGCTGTCCACTGGATGGCTGGTAATATCACAGAAGCCATTTGGAGATTGTACAGCATGTGACCTGGCCTATTTTCTTTTAGCCTTAACAGCTTTCAATACATGACAGCATACAATGGGATCAAAAGTGGAAAATGGAATGGCTTTTTATGTGTTTTACTTGTGGCTGCATTGAGCATCTGTCTATTAAATCTCTTGCTGAACATTCAGAATCTATATCAGGTAAACAGTCTCTGGGATAACAACTACATCCCTTCTTGCATGATCTGTTAGTATGTGCTTAGTATGTGCTCTAAGACTTGTTCTCCCTTACGTTATTTTGTAAAGAAAACATGCAAAATAAGTTTTGTTGGTAAAGCCTTTAAAAGTATGACAGCTTAGGCCTTCTATAAGAAAGGCATGTTCTGTCCTACTTCAGAAGTGGTCATTTTCAGAGTAAGATGATCCAAGCCTGTAAAAAACAAAAGTGCTAAAACAGAATAGAGTGTGGCTATGCAAACAGGGGATCAGGAAAAGCAGATTGGAAGAGTGCATGCATTCCATAGAGAGTAAAAGCTGTGTCCAGGAGAATGGGAGAGGAAAGAGGTTAAAGTTATTAAGGAAGAAGTCATAGTTGATTGTCTAAGGTGAGGCAAGAGGAATACATATCAAACCAAAAGAATTAGCAAAGAGCAAGTGTGATACAGATGCTCAAAAAATTCTGAGTGAAGACCTTGATGACAGCTAGCAACCTTTGTTGTAACATTTATTCAGGGCCAGGTATGTTCTAAATACTTAGCTCTGATTAAATGATTTTGTTCTGATCCTATAAGGAGATGTTATCTTGGTGTTTGTTTGTTTTTTATAAAGAAACAGATATGGAGAGATTAGCCAATTTCTTTAGGGTCAGTTAGCTGGCTGGGTACTGGATGTTAGCTCAAGAACCAGTCTGCCATCTAAGCTTGTGTTGTAACTGCCTCAAGGATTAAAGGGCACACCCAGAAAAAAGCAAAAAGACAGAACTGCCATAGTTAATAGTCATTAATTTTTTTAAGGCCCTGGAAATACAGCCTTGGAATACTCAAATTGGAAATAAAGATATAGCATATAGATCACCCTGAAATAATAAAAGTCCATCTTTCAGGATCCCAGAGGAAGCTTATGGGTAACAGAGACTTGGGATTAGTGTTTCGAAAAATGAAGAGCATAATCATTAATTTACTAATGATCCATTCCCTAGCTTATGTGTACTTAGTCACATTTATGTAACAATACATAGTGTCTTTTTGGTATTCTTGAGCATGGCAAGGCCTTAATGTACATAATGTAATAAATCTACACCTCAGATAACAAGTAGATTCTAGGACTGATAAAACTCAGACACATGAACTGAATATTGAAACTAATGTAACTAAATAGTGTCATGGATATTGGACATACCTACTCAATGTTTTATTTAGTATCATCATCCCATAACTGTGACTTATGTAATTCCAGAAGGGTATTATCAACTCTTAATAATTACCTATCATTCATTGATTGGTACCGAGACAGAAAAATAGTAATAAGTAATGAGAGAAATCCATTCTTATCTAGTCAATAAGTTCCTTTGGGTTTATAAATATCCTTCAATCCATGTGTGGAAACTTAAAAATAATAACAACAAAATCCTCTATCATTGGGAGGAGCACTTACCTTGAAGATAATAAAACATTAGCATACGTGTCAATAAATTTTTGTGTCTACTTCTATGAAGTAGTTTAAAAGTGCAGAGGAGGGGGCTGGGAATGTGGCTGGAATGTGGTAGAGTACTTACCTAGCATTAATGAAGCACTGGGTTTTATTCTTCAGTACCACATAAACAAAAAAAGCTAGAAGTGGAACTGTGGCTCAAGTGGTAGAGTGCTAGCAAAAGGACCTAGGGGACAGAGCCCAAGGCCCCAGGTTCAAGCCCCAGGACTGACAAAAAAAAAAAAGTGGTGCAGAGGATTCTTGTTTCTGTCTGATTAGGGTTACAAATTAAGATCTAATGGATTAATGAAGAGTTTGGCACTGAATTATAATCTACAATGTATTTTGCTCCTTTTTTCAATTGTCTGTTAAATTTCTCATTAATATTGGTTAACAGTTAATTTATCTTTGTGAAACACCTTCCTAAAGAAATTATCATCTTCACTGATGCTATTGTTTTGTGTTTGATTTTGCGGCTCTACTTTTACTTTAAAATTTTTAAGACTTGCTTATTTTATGAAGTTTAGAAATTTGTCACCATTCTCCTAAGTTATCAACCCAGAGTAATCTGATTAAGTATTTACCCTTTATTTTTTATAAAGTTCTTCATAATGTTTTAGGAATTGAAAAATAAAAAGAGATAATGTTACAAGATACACTTCTTTAGTAAATTAGAACTTTTTCTTTTTTACTTTATTTTACAGTTGGCGCAGATTTCTGTATATAAACTATTTTGTATTACCTATATTTTAGTAATAGATTTGGTCTCAGAAATTTATATATTCTGCTAGCAAATTGCATATATATGTGTGTTGGATGGTTTGTACTTGAACCTGTTGTCCACTAACAGTCTCTTAAGCCTGAATTATCAATAGAAGAAAGTAGATATATACCAGCCATCTACACTGTAGTTTACATCTACCACACCTCCAACACACAAAATCTTTCTCTGAAAAATTTAAGACTTTAGAAAGATAAAAGTTCAGGTAAAGTATTTAAAAAAATACAAATCAGAAATTCCAATAGTTTAATCCACTTAGAGGTCAACATAATGCTAGTTCCTTAACATTAAGGACCTTTGTTGTTTTGAGAAATGCAGCTATTTAGTTTAAAAAAAAAATCAAAACTTTTGAAATCCACAAAGCTAAAAATGAGTGAAACTCTGATGCTAAAAAAATACCTAGCTATTCATTAACACCTTTTCTAAAGGCAATATATAAGCTCTCAGCTTAGTATAGACTAGAAAAACATGTAGAGAAAGTTACTTCACTTCATATAAGCCTTCTAAGATGATAAAAGCCTGTTGTTTTTGAGGAATTGAAAGGTCTTTACAGAAAAATAAACAATGAGTCAGGAATTAAAAGAACTTGACTTCTAAATCACAGTACTGATAAAAACTTGCCCAGCAGTTTTGAAATCTTGATCCATTAAAAATCTATTCTTCATCTACCCTTTAATTACATTTTTTTGACATTTTTAGTTTTTGTTTCTTAACAATTTATTTAACTGTCTCTACATCTTAATTTGTATAAGCTTTCTTTAACCTGGAATTATGTGACATTATAAAATTTTTGCTCAGTGTCAGCAAGAAATTGACTCAGTGATACTGTCTGATAAATGTCCTTTTATATGGGCAAGTAAACAGGACCAAATGGCTAGGACTGTACACTAAGTCAAAGCTAGTGCCAATAGTCATATCTGAAAGTATGTGTTTTATATTTCATTTGTTATATACCTCCCACTCAGGAGGACAGTTTTATCAGAGGCCTTTCCAACTTATCAGCTGCATAATAATTTTACTAGAACTTTATCCTAGTGTTTTTAGTATTGTCCACTTTGGCTTACATTCTTTCATGTAGTAATTTAATAGCTGATAGGAACTTAGTAACAATGAAAATCTTTTAAGAGATGACTTTATGATACGTAAATTTTTATTTACTCATTTACCAAATTAATTTAGATTTCCACACATAACACACATATAATTGTATCTTTATTTACATATTTGCTACATTAATTTATATTTGCACACGTAACACACATATCTTGAACACATAGCTTTTTTTCTTAGAGAACTCTAGCTTCTAGGTCACGAGATGCAAAGCAAATGCTCAGCCCATTCCTGGTTGGTTTTCCAGCTTGTTGATCCTCATTTGCCTGAGATTCTGTTCCTAGGAGCCCCTTGTCTTCAGTATTATGCTTGTCATTACCTTCTCTACTTATGATCATGCTGGTTTTAGGGACTCTTGGACTTGCTCTGTAATTGATGCATTGTCTAGTTTGTCTATCCCAAGAGTTTACTCAGCTGCAGAGGTCCCTTATTACTGTTCTAGCTGTTTATTGTGTTTTAAACAATACTCTGCTATAGTGTATAGAGATGAATGACCCCTTGACAACCTCACTGTTCAATGACTCCTATTTGTGGCAGGCAGAATCTAACACTCACATGCACACACATTTATCTTTGTTTTCCTTTGTATGTACATCAACTCTCCAAACCTATGATTTCAAAACTTAATAACTAACTTTCTAGCAGTGATATTAAAGGTAAAAAAAAAAAAAAAAAAAAGCAAAAGAAGGCTCAAGCTTTTTCCCTCAGTAAGAAATGAAAACAAACATTTTCTACATGTTAGAGTTTTATTTGTCCTACATCAGAATTCAAATTTTTCAACTTAGATCAAAAGTTATTTATCCCACTCATATAAAATTATTTCCAGTAAAAGTGAGCCAAGACTTGAGGCATAGCTCAAGTGGTATCTGGCAAGCACAAGACTATAAGTTCAAACCCCAGTACATGTACATGAATAGTGGGTGAATGGATGGATGGACGAGTCCTTGTGGGCCAAGAGTCATGGAAGTACAAAGGTAATTGTTCCTTAGGTCTTATTTAGAATTGGCTGTGTTTCCTGACAGTAAAAGACAAGCACTGTATGAACACTAAGCATATTAGCCACTCCTGTCCCACTGGGCTGTATTACCAGGATATTAGTATAATCATACTTCTCTCAGTGACTTTTGTCTATGCAAAACACCAGGACAGGCATTGCCTCCTCTTCAATTCAAATCAGCTACTTAGCGTATCTGATAGTTTCTAGTTCTCCTATGCAAAAGCACAAGAAGTATTTGTGCTTATAGGGAAAGCATATCAAATTGCTAAAGGGTATAAACAGCAATGGCCCACCATTTTTTTTCATTTTAGTATCTTTAGTTTGTTAATTTTACTTACATGACTTCATTTTTTACTTTTCTCAATATCCATTAAAGTTATAATTTTTAAATAAGTTTTTTATTGTGAAAATACTGTACAGAGGGGTTACAGTAACGATTACATTTCTTATCCAGCATTGTTGCCTCCTCCTTTGTTTTTCCCCTACCATCCCGTCCCTCCCACCTCCTCAACTACACCCACACCCCCCACCCCTGCCTAAATTGTAAAGTTGTGTCTTGTACATCTCATTGTTGCAATGGGTCAATCTATATCCCTGTTTAAACATTTTGTTTTTTCCTTTCCCCTCCCCAAATTATACCAACATCAAATACAGTGAAAACAGGGTTATACCATGAGGGAGGGATATACAAAGCGACAGAAAAATCACATGGTACCTTATAAATACTTTAGAAATAATTAGCAAGGAAGAACAAACCACTTGTGTCCCTATCTTGGGGTTCATTTCACTTAACTTCATTTTATCTGAGCTTTTCTGCTTGACTCAGACATATACTAGTTATTGCAAATAAGGGAAACCATGGGACCTATGTTTCTTTGGGTCTGGCTTACTTCACTTAATATTTTCTCCAAGTCTTTCCATTCCTAACAAATGGGGTGATGTTATAATGTAATTTTTTAGAATATTCAGCCATGTAGTTATATATTGTCTTAGAGCGTTGGAAGACTTTACTATTATTGCTATTCATGCTTCTATGTTTTGGTGCTTTCTACTTCATTTGAAACTTAAGTTGACATGTAGCAATAATACTACACACTTATGGACTATACATGTATAGTGATCAAATCAGGGAAGATCACATAGCCATTGACTTAGAATCATGTCATTTCTTTGTGAGGATATTCAAATTCTTCTCTTCTGGATTTTGATATGAATAAACAATAATCAGTGCATTATTAATGGTAAGTATAAGATTGCACTAGAGCCCCAGAATTTATTACTCTTATCTAATTGTAACCTTGTATCTGTCAATCAGGCCTAGAAATGCCTACCCCTAGCAAGCTACTGAGTACCTTGCACACAAGCAGTGGTCTGTTAGGGATGACAAGTAAATAATGGATACACTGCCGGGCACTGGAGCTCATGCCTGTAATGTTAGCTATTCAGGAGGCTGAGATCTGAGCATGACAGCTCTAAGCCAGCCTGGACAGGAAAGTCTATGAGACTCTCTAACCACCAAAAACTCAGAACTGGAGCTATGGCTTACATAGTAGAGCACTAGTCTTGAACAACAACAACAAAACAAAACAAAGCAAAACAAAACAAAAAACCCTCAGGGACTGTATTCAGATCCTGAATTCATGCCCCAGGACCTTGCCAAACTATGTCACCTACACTCTTTTCCACATGGGTATGTCTGAGATTTTAATCTTTTTGAAGGCTCTGAATGTGGCGAATGAAATAAAAATTATCGCACAATCACTTTTTAAAAAGACATTAAATAGTTCTTTCAAAAAATGGTTTATAAGAGAGGGTAAGAATTTTTTTAAAAACTGAGTTCCCAATTGTTTCATTCTCTTTGAGTAGTTGTACAGGGGGTTCAATTCAATGTGTCAATTTATGATGTTTATACTAGCTTTTCCAGCTGTTAATATACAGTTAATTTTTAATAGCTATTATTAGAATACATCATATAAAATATCCATTTAGAATTTAACTTGTGGTGAAGTTTGTACATTTTAGTGATACATAATGACGTATATTGTAATTGATTACATCTTAGAGCCAGTGAAATACCATGTATATATATAGAGAGAGAGACTTTTCCTTTTTCTTCAGAAGGTGATAATGTATAGTGGCTAGACTTCAGACATCTGTTGTGCATAGATTGCTTCTGTGCTGGCCTTGCCTTCTGTCTGCAAAATGAAAACCTGTCCCAGGACATTGTTAGACCTGAACTAGAATAGGCTTAGAAAGTTCTTAACAGGGTCTCGTGTACAATGGTTAAATAGCCAGTGCTGTGATAATTATCCCTATTTTTCCCAGTTAATTTGTGAATTAGTACACCTGTATGCTAAAGCCCATGCTGCCACTATTTATATTTAGAGCAAATCTTGAGCAAGGCATTTCACTTTTCTCTCTTACTTTCCTTTTCTGCAAAATAATGTTTTGGCAAAGATTAACTCTAAATTGATTCCGGCTTTAAAGTTCTGTGATTTTATATTCGAATTCAGAGGCATATTGTGATCCTAAAATGAATCTTGCTTGTGTCTTTCAGTTTGTGGGGACATCCATGGACAGTTCTTTGACTTGATGAAGCTCTTCGAAGTGGGGGGATCACCTGCCAACACTCGCTACCTCTTCTTAGGGGACTATGTTGACAGAGGGTACTTCAGTATCGAAGTAAGTCCATACTGTTCTTTCCAGCTGCTCAGTTATGAAGCCATGTGAGCTTAGTGAAATAAGTGATAACGGTCATTGCCTGCAAGAATCCCTGGTCTAGAGCAGGGATTCAAATGTCCTTAAATGATGGGTGTTACCTTTCTTGCTTTCAGTGGATTCCTGCTTGCTCTTTAGTGCATGGAGGTTTTAACCAGCTGGTTAATAGTAAGATTTTGTTTCTTTTCGTACATTTTATCTATGTACAAACTTCCAAGTATATGTTTGTTTGTTTATTTATTTATTTATATTTCCCATTGATAGAACTGATCAAAGTTGGTAAAGTAAGCAGAAATGTGTTTGCATGTATGTGATGTGTAATTAATTGTGAGACAGTAAGTTAGACAGTAAGTTGCCTTCTTCAGTTGATACAAAGGGCCCTGTGTGTGTTTATGTACGCCACTTATGACTGCTATATTTTATTGTTGTTGTTTTTTTGAGGCACCTATCATTGAAACTGAGGTAATTTGGCAAACTCATTAATTAAAACAAAACAGATAACCTTTGAGTAGCATACAGTCTGTAGGCTTTATGTTAGTAGAAATTACACTCAAAACCAAGGCAAGGGCTTTGTTTCATTTGTATATTTGCTCTTCCTGGTGCCTGAAGCTCTAAATCATACCAACTAAGGGCTGGACAGGTACATATTAAAAGAAACAGCTTGAAATAAGAATAAGTTTAAAAATATTCAGCATAATATTTGATTTAATAAAAAGGTTATTAAGTGTCAAAAAAAACATGCCACCCTTAAAACGCTTTTGTTTTAAATTTTTTAAGCACACCAGTTGCAGAGTTTAGTTATGTAATTACAGCTATTGACTGTCTCCATGTTTGTATATACATATACATATATTATGCATACCTGTGGACATAGAGACATATATAGAATCCTGTATAAACATATATAAACTCATTCACATGCATATAAACATTTATATATTCATATACATATATAATTTTTAATACATTTTTCCTCCAGCTTGTTAAAAGTACCGTTAAACACCAGAAGTATGCCTGCTCTATAAGTAGACTCATGAAAAATATAAAGACATGTGACAATAGTCATTGGCTCTTTAGAAACCCAAATCTCATATAGGAAAATATGACCATAAAAATCTGTGTAGACTCTTAAAACCTGGAATAGGGGATCATCCAATGTTTGAGTGTTTGAATGAATTATTTGAAATCTGTGATACAGCAAATACATATTGTTGACTATAGAAAGGTGTGAATAATGGGAATCTGTGGGTTTGGGGAAACTGGGTGAAAGAACAAGGAAGATTTAGTTGAGTGAACCTCATAAGCTAACTTTCATGGAATGATTATGTACAGATTATCACATCAGAGGTAGTATCTGCCACAAGCCACAGCACTAGCCTCTACGTTTGGTAGTTAGAACAAGGCAGAGAGTCATCTCTCTGGTAAAAGCCCATAGATGGGCACACAGGAGCTTGTGTGCCTCGCTCCCACATCGGGTGTAGTGATGTGCTGGACTAGAAGCAGGGCAACCTCATGACCCAAGACAGCTATAGTGGCTTCCACCCTCCTGTTCTCTACATGATATTCAGAAAAAAGGTGCCTGCAGTGGCACCAGTGGTTTACAGCAGCTAAGGAGCAGAATTTGTTGATGTGACTGACATGTGACGAAGTGTGAGAAAAGCACTGAGAAGTAGGAAATGCAAAGACAGCTTCATGGTTTCTTCTCCATTGTACATCTGAGGAGGTAGTAAAGAAATGACTTTAGTATCCATGAATCCATCTTCTTCACTTAACTTTTTCAATGCTCTTAAGTCTGGATATGAATGAAATAGGTGTTCCGTCTTCTTGGAAGCTCATTTTCTGTTTCAGGAAGTCCTGGTAACCTGTTCGTAATAGTTGTTTTTATCAGCCATATCATGAAGTGGTATGTCGAATAACATTATTATAAGATGTATTGTTTTTTATTGACTTGTTTTTTTTGCGGGTCCTGGGGGCTCAAATTCTGGACTTGGGCACTGGCCCTCAGCTTCTTTTTACTCAAGGCTTGCACTCTACCACTTGAACCACAACACCATTTCCAGCTTTTTCTGTCATTAATTGGCGATAAGAATCTCATGGACTGTCTGCTCAAGCTTGCTTCCAACTGTGATCCTCAGATCTCAGCCTCCTGAGTAGCTAGGATTACAGGTGTGAGCCACTAGTGCCTAGCTAGTTATGATTTTTAACGATGTATTTTGTATCTCTTTAATGTCACCAGAACCAAAAATAATATTGAATAATCTGGTCGTGAAGAAAAGGCACTAAATCATAGTGCCTAAATAACAAGTATCTGACTCTCTGTCTTTAGATTATGTGACTTGTTCATCTCTTTGGCTCTTCATTTTTGATAGATTGATTGATTTATTGACTAATTGATTTGCAGTGCTGGTTATTGAACCCAAGTGCACCACCACTGAGCCCCACATAGCCCAGGTTTTTTACTAGAGGAGTGTAGCCTTTTGAATTTTGGGCCTCAAGTCACTTGAAATTTCCTCAGCGTTTGTTAATTAGAGCTTTTAGAGCTCAATTTTTACTTTAAAAGAACTTGAAATGCGGAAATCGCTTACTTGTTCCTCAGGAGATTTTATTAAGTCTAGTTATCTAAGTATTTGAAGTAAAAATTGCATTACTTTTATAGTATGTTTCTTTTGAAATTCAAGCAGAGGATCCAAGTCTGTGTTGGTGACGGATAAGATACAGGCGTCATAGTCCATTTAAGAATCCTGAGAGTGGTACTCACTAGACACTATGCAGAAAATGAATTGTATATTTTGTAGGTGGGACAGGAGGGAAAAACTGGGAGAGAGTGATGGAAGGGGAGACATGGTTCAAAAAGAATTGTACTCTTTACTTATTACCTGATTCATGTAATTGTAACCCCTCTGTCTATCAACTCAGCAAAACAATTTAAAAAGAAAAGAATCCTGAGATGCATATACTGAAGTCTCCATCTTCAAAAGCACCTTTATATAATTTAAGTCTAAGAATAAGCCAGGCATTACAGCTCATGGCTGTAATTCTAGCTACCCAGGAGACTGAGATGTGAGGATCATGGCTCAAAGCCAGCCCTGCAGTAAAATCCATGTGCCTCTTATCTCAAAACAGATGAGCAAATAGCTAGAATTGGAGATTGCCAACCTTGAGTAAAAAAGTTAAGCAAAAATGTGAGGCCTTAAGTTAGCACCATCACAAAACAAGCAAGCAAACAACAGCAACAAAAACAATAAGTCTGAGAGTATATACTTATTATGTACATACAAAAGTGACAGACTATCTTATATGTGAAATGATCTGCTTTATTTCAGCTTTGATCATTGAGGGGTTTTGGAAAAGCACCATGGCACCATATTAACATACAGCAGATATTTAAGTAAAAATCTGCTTATTGAGCATACTTTGGGATATTTGTTATGGACTTAAGAATACCACTTTGCTTGCAAGGTGTAAATGCTGTTGTTTGCATGGTATAAATAATCTCATTTATTCCTCACAGCTCTTGAAGAAACTTGTAAATGTTTTCCTTGTATGTGGTGCCTACTCAGGGACTTAAAGAAGGTCACACACATACTAATTGGCAGTTCTAGCATTCAGACAGGACCTGTGCTCTTTCTATTTCCCCTATGTTCGCATTATATTATTGAATATGCCACATTGAACCTCAAGAAATACACATATCAATAATAAAGAAAGTGATATGCACTCACATTTACCCAGGCCTGAGCAGAAATACGCACACAGCACACAACCCCACCTTGCTAATTGGAACGTCAAAATACTCTGTATGATATGATATTGTTTACTTAGAAAATTTCTAAAGTAAGAGCTTCATTTCCCAGTATGTGTTTCTCCAGAAGTGTCAAAAGAGTTTTGATTCATCTCATCCATTCATGGCTATGCTGGAGTGTTCTCCTTTGACTCTGTTCTGAGCATAGACATTTAATGTTTACCAAATCAGCTCAAAAGTAGAGGTTCATAGTTCTGATAGTCACTGCTAAGTATTTCCAGACTCTGGGTAGCCTGCTCTGCACGGCACACATTGATCATTTTGTGTGCTCCCTATCCATCCTCCCCAATTTTGTCTCTTTTTTTGGTGAAATCATTTAGAAGTCGTTTCACACAGTTAGCCCCCAAACAAGCAAGTCTTTGAGTAGTGATGAAAGAAATAATTTTGTTCAGGGAAATATTTTAACTTAACACCAAATACTATTTTTTTGATTGTGGCCTTATGCCATCTAAGATCTTTGATCAAGCATTATATGTATATAGATCTACAGTTGAATATGTTTCTCTGGGAACACAGGGGGAAAGCTCAGAATTGCAAACAGAGGCAGGCACAGCTGTTTCTTCTATTTGCTTCATCTAATGTCTTCTAGCCATTCTGCCATGCCAAATGCCAGTGAGCTGGGCTGTCCTGTTCTGCTTACTTCCAGATCCCACCCCAGGCCTCAAACACATTTAAGTGTGACAGGTTGTTGTGTTTATTAGCTGTGAATTCGTAGATCAGAATGAACCACAGCAAGCCAGGCAGAACTGCATGCTTCAGCCTGAGAATAACAAGCAAGTGGTATAGCATGTGATGGTAGGTGTCAGGGTAAAGCCAGCGACATGAGGAAGAAATTGTCTGGCTGTCTCCCTGTTGCCTGTGGTCTTTGTAGTATATTGCTATTCTGCTGCTGTTTCTCTGCATGCTTGTCAGACTCTGCAAATGATGGCTTAGAGAAGCTACATTTGACATTTCTGTAGGTTGGATCAGTTCCCAACACATCCTCTGTGCAGTGGTGGAAAGGCAGTGCTTTGGCTTGGAATGTTTCACGGCATAGAGAGCCAATCACCCAGTGAACCGATGTGTCGATGGCTTAAACTACATATTTTCTTTCTTATGTCCTTGTTTCTTCCTTGATATTTACTTTATTTCCCTATGTGTTTTTCCCCCCAAGAATATTCACCATTAAAAAGCATAAACTACAAAGTCAGTTTTGGGCATTATCATTATTTTCAGTGAGCTGATTACACTAATGAAGCAAGTGGTATATGTAGTGCCACTTCATTGGGAAAGATTCACATATTAAAGTAGGAGAAAGCTATTTCTAGGGCAAAAAATGTTAAAAAAAAAAAAAGAGGGGGTTCAGTCTTCTATCTGGTATAACCCAAGTTACAACTCTTAAGTCATAAATATTTGTTTATCCAAGGGTCAGGACAGAAAGAGTGCTTACTACACTCATTTACATGTCACCATGCAAACAGATAGGTGCCATATGGTACTATTTCTACCTTAACAAATAATCCAGTAAAACTTGTGTTCATATAAGCCATCCGATACCATATAGACAAAAGCAAACGGTTACTTAGCTCATGCTTCTTTGCTTCATTGATTGTGATTTTTTTTCTTTACAAGAGCCTGTACTGTTTAAAAATTAATGTCAGGTTATAATTTTAAGATCATCAGCTCTTCAAAATGTTGGAACATAACATAGCAAAGGAGTTGCCAACAAGACTGCGGTACTTGGCAACTCTCTCCTACCAGATGTTGAGGGGAAAGCCTGGAAGGGCTCCTCCAGCCTACCTACCATTGCCTTTACCATACCCCCTCTTCCATACGGGCTGCATTTGTGATTTTATAGAGACTAGACTTTGAAAGATATTCTAGCTACAAGGGAGAAGAAATAAGATACTAAAAAGAGTATCATTTTCAAAGTATTTGCACCAAGAATTTGAAAATTGAGTTCCCCTTTTCCTTTCAGTTTTTTCTCTTTTCCCCCACTTCCTCCCTCTTCCTGTTTCTCCCTCTTTTCCTTCTCAGTTACAGAAATGTAATGAATCCTTCTTGAGTTCCTATGATATGCTGGACACTTTACAGCCATTAAATAATCAAGCAAATTAAACGTGTATTGAATTGTTTAGAAGTTGTACTTAAGAAATGCTAAAAATATTTAGAAATTAGAATATTTCTGTATCAGTCTTAGGTTTTCAGTTAAGAAGGATTTATAGTAATTAAGACTAGAGGCAGTAATGTTATAAAGCTATATGCTAATACAAAAATCTTGAACAGATGGCACAAAAGAATGTGCAGGTCTTAGAATATGATTCCTCTAATAGTTTAATGGAGTTAAAAGATGCATTTTGGCTTTTAGTTTAAAAGATAACCTTATTTTAGAATAACATTCCAAATGTCCACCAATAAAAATAAATAAAATAAGTTGTTACAAAAAACTAAAAATATCAAATAAATAAAGATATCAAATAAAACAATTACAGCATAACTACAGATGTCATTATGTTTATTACATTTTCAAAAAGTTACTGACCAGGGAGGGGATACATGTATGTAAAGGTTCATTAACTTATAGTTTGTGAGCCTAACTTTAAATACACAATATACTTTTCTTTTAAATAAAATTTAAAAATAGCTGTAGTACATGTATGTATTCTTGCCCACAAATGAATACATCAAATATTGCAATTTTGGTGTGTTCTTATATTTTAAAATTTTTATATAACGATTCCTATTCCAAGATAGACATTCTAACTTAGCACACACACGGATATATAATATACGCTATCTATTTCAGCTAAAGGTATAGCTTTGTAAAACTTAAGTTGGCAACAGTTCTGTTACTGACATTAATGACACTCTCTAATTATTGTTTCCAAAATGTGAGAAGAGTTTGAATGTTATTAATATTGATTAAGGGATGATTGGTTAATTGATTGTGACAAGGGCTCATTAAGTAGCATCCTCTGGTCAACAATCACAGACTGGACTCAGCTGTGTGATCCTCTGAGCCAAGTGCAGAACAGCAAATAGGTAGTTGCACTCATATACAGAATCTAGAACTTTAAAAAAAGGACAGTTGTTTAGGGAGATTGGGGAAAGGAGGGGAAAGAGGTGCAGCTTTTGGGGAGAGGAAGAGGAAATGGGAAGGTGATGTATAAATACTACAAAGTACATAATACATATTTATGAAGATAGAGTACCATGAAACCCATGAAAATTTTTAAAAGAAGACAGGTGGAGTTAGGATGGTTAAGAAAGAATCGTTTAGATGGAATCAATTTGATCAAAGTACAAGTAATGCATGTTTTAAATATCACAATGAACCCTCCTCTTGGGAGGCGTCTGCCTCCCAAGTGCTAGGATTGTTGTTATGCACGACCATATCCAGCTACAAATACTTTTGATTAAAACATGCAAATATTGCTCTAAAACCCAATATCTAATAATGGGAGAACTTTCTATTTAGAACAGATCATAATGTATCAAGTGCCAGTTGGCCAGACCATTTTGATCAGCTCTTCAGAAATACATTACAATCATGTGAACTTAATCTAATAACCATAATTAAAGTGATAATTAGAAAAAAGTAACATATATAAATTAGAAAAAGTAACATATATATAATGTAATGCCAACCCATTATTTTTATTTATTTCAATCATAATTTCATAGTTAGAATACTATCTCACTTGAACAATAAAATAACATATACTTGGTTCCACAACATTTTCTCTAAACCTTGAGTTATACATTCAAACATAATTATTTCCACTGATTTCATAAATTATAATAGTTGATGAAGATTCTTCCTCACAGTTACCCTTTTCCCTGTGGGCCTTAATTATCTAGTATACCTATTACATGTTGAAAAGCTAGTTATTATAGTGTAAACATTATGATTGTTTTGTTTTTAACTTTTGGTAACCAGAATCTCATTTGTCTCGATATTTCTGTGAATTTTCATCTTCTTGGCTTCACTCTTAGACAAAGACTTGAAGATTAAATAGCAGACTTGTTCTGTTTTGAAGGAAAGTGTTCTTTTCACTGTGGATTCTTAATGAATGCCAGTTGATGACAGTGAAGTTGGTGTTGATACTCAAGTATTCCAGTTATCTTAGCTCGCCATCTAGTCTGTGTCAGCAAAGCTTAATTCCAAACTAAGGCCATCATTATCACACAAATGGAAGGGCCCTACTTGGCCCCTGAAAGTTTTAAGTGGTATGAAATAGATTCCCTAATAGTTATATATGTGATGAGATTTCCTACCCTTCAATTCAGTTGTATTTGTATTAAAATAAAAGATTCTAAATAAAGATAAAAAATAAAGTGTTCTCTAAGTGAATAAAAGACAACAAAAAATAAAGAACACTGAAATAGAAGACAAACAGATGGAATAAAAAGTAAACAAGGAGTTGGTAAAGGGCAAAATGTAATAGAAAACAAGAACATAACCCAAGTCAACCTGACTTGAACGTGCTTGCTTTCAAATCTTGTCATGTCTTTCCATCTCAGTTTACTGGGTTTATAAATAATTAGGCTTATAAGAGAAGTATCTGTTTAAATTCATTAATTATTTTCATCATATTTTTCTCATATGCTATATTAGAATATTTACATTTAGACTTTTTCTTTCCAGATTCTTTTTTTTAAACCAACCTTTCCCACTTCCTACATCCCACACTGTTTTCTGACCCTATACAATCCATTCTGTGTGCAATTATTAGTACGTGTGTGTTTAAGACGTACATAAACATTAGCTTTATACCAAAGCAGTGTTTTCTTTGATTCTTAATATCTTTCTGAATAAGGTTTTTGTTGGGTAATTTTGGTCATGGTAATGTATTCAATTTGTGACCTTATGATTTGTAAGTAATGAAAGTGTATCATGGAAAGATGATTATGTTCATGTTATTTATATTTTTATTTTTCTCAGTGTGTGCTGTATTTGTGGGCCTTGAAAATTCTTTACCCCAAAACACTGTTTTTACTTCGTGGAAATCATGAATGTAGACATCTAACAGAGTATTTCACATTTAAACAAGAATGTAAGTATACTTTGCAGCTTCTTCCTTTAATATCACATGTCCTAAATAATTATTGTAATTGATAACTGAGAATACTTCATATTATGATACATTGTCTAAAATTAAATACTTAAAATAGAATTTCATGTCATGCAACATTTTTGTCTAAGCATGAGCTGTTTCAGGTGTTCAGCATGTATGGTTAAATTACAAATTGTCTATAAAGTGACCTATAATTTGAGGTAAAACATGATGTAATTTATAGGAAACACAGAACAGGTTACCTTTTAAAACTGGCCAGAGCCGGGCGCTGGTGGCTCACGCCTGTAATCCTAGCTACTCAGGAGGCTGAGATCTGAGGATAGCGGTTCAAAGCCAGCCCGAGCAGGAAAGACTGTGAGACTCCTATCTCCAATAAACCACCAGAAAACCGGAAGTGGCGCTGTAGCTCAAGTGGTAGAGCGCTCGCCTTGAGCTGAAGAGCTGAGGGACAGTGCCCAGGCCCAGAGTTCAAGCCCCATGACCGACAAAAAAAAAAAATAAAAAAAAAACTGGCCAGAATATTACTCTTTGGAAGTAGTTTGCTGCTAATTTAATCTTATATCCAGAGGTTCACACCCATAATCTTAACTCAACGCCAGTACCAGCAAAAAGTTAAGTGAGAATCCCATCTCAACAAAATAGCTGGATATGTCAGTGTGTGCCTGTAATCCCAGCTGAGTAGGAGGTATAAGCAGGAGGATGATCATGCTCTAAACCCCTTTGTCTCCTGAGACGTAAGATTTTTTTTTCTCCTCTGTCATTTAGTCCTATAAATAATGGAACATAAAGACTTTTCCCAAAACACTAGCTATAAATAAGGAAAAAACAATCTGCCATGAAATAGAAAAGGTTTAGAAAGCATCTTGCCTTTGCTTTTCTCTAAATCTTTCAAGACTTACCAGATAGCTCTGTGGCCATCTTTCTGTTGATCATCCACTTGTTTATATATTTTTTTTCACATTATATTTGTAGCTAAATAACCAATGTGTACATAACAGTCTTTTCTTTGCTATCCAAAGGCTTATTTAAAAAAAAAAAAACCAGTAGAGACTGTGGATAAATGACATATATATTAATAATCTAGCTATATATATATTTATGCATATATATATAAACATATAGTTAGATTAAAAGGTTAATATAGCCAGGTGCTGGTGACTCTCTCCTGTAATCCTAGCTATTCAGGAGGTTGAGCTCTGAGGATCATAGTTTGAAGCCAGCCTAGGCAGGGAGACTCTTACCTCCAGTTAACCACCAAACAAAGCCAGAAATGTATGGCTCAAGTGGTAGAACAGTATCCTTGAACAAAAGAACCAACCAAGTGTGAAGCCTTGCATTTAAGCCTCAGTAAAGGGGATGGTATTAATATGTATGTTCTGAAAATCTCTATTTGATTATGTCTTAGAATTCTGTAATAAACGTTAAACTACTATAATTGAGTCTAGCTTTATGCTCATAGCATTGTCCTAACAAGAAAATATTAAGCAGAAATAAAACTATTTAAATGCAGTGAGCCTAGTTGTGAACTCATGGAAAATGTTTGCTTTGAATCATATTTAAAAGGTAAAATAAAGTATTCAGAACGCGTGTATGACGCTTGTATGGATGCCTTCGATTGCCTTCCCTTGGCTGCCCTGATGAACCAACAGTTCCTGTGTGTGCACGGTGGCTTGTCACCAGAGATCAACACTTTAGATGACATCAGGAAAGTAAGTGCTGCTCTGTTTTCACATTGGATCACTCAGTATGAGTACAAAGACCTTAATTACCCGACCTTACCCTGACTATGTAACATCATCAGCATGGTTTTCTCCTTTGGATTGAACTTTGGTCTCAGAAAAGAAAGGTTGATTTCTACTTGTAGAGTGTTTATTTCTAAAGGCTGAAGGTTTGTTTTACCAGATGACATGTATCACTGGAAATACAAATATTTGATCTCTAAAAAACATGCCCCTTTTCATTTCCCTTTGGCTTCTTTCAAATTATCATTCTATATTCATGATAAATTGTGATGGAAATGTTGCTTTGCCCTTAGAAAAACACATCTTCATCTTTCAAATGTATCCACGTCATGTTCTTTTATATCTACTATTTGTTATAACTTAAAATGTATAAATAATAGTCTAATATATTAATTTATTGTACGAGATAATTAAGTGAAAAATGATAGACTTTTTAAACAACTTTTTTTGAACTTAGCTTTGGCTATTTCTATTCTTTTAGCCATCAAAAAGATAACTGAGGTTGAATGTAGATGTTATTTCTTTTTATAAAAAATTAAAACAATACAGGATTGTTTTATGTAGTAAGAGATACAATCTTGGAATGTTTATAACTCTGATCATTGTAGTAGTGTAAGAGAAAAATGAAGTTAATCAATTCATTCTTCTATAATCTTCTTTTGAAATCAATAACTAAAATCTCCTGGCAAATTAGGTAGATTTTTTTTGTAATGCCTTCCATCCCCAGAATTTATGTTCCAGCTTATTTCAAATATTATGTTTTATATATATATATATATGTATATATATATATATATATATATATATCATTATACCATACACTTAACCATAAAATGATTTTTAGCTTTGCCCATTGACATGTGTTGATGGGAGTTTCAACCTCATTTGACTTAATTTTACATTTGTTTACTTTTACTGTAGATGAAACAAACTTTTAGAAAGTGCTTTGTCAATTTTTTCAGAAGAAAATCTATGCCTTTGTGGCTTTCCTGTTTCTTTATTTGAGGGACAGGAAAGCTGTTGTACCCCTAATTAATAAATTCTTATTTTTCTGAAATTCTATACATTTATGAACAAGTATTATTTTCCTTGAATGATTTAAAATGCATAAATCATTTAAATCTCTTAAAGCAAAACTTGTAATGAATAAGCATAAAATTGTGGTCAACATTATGGTTGAAATATAGAGTCTTTGCCTCAAAACCATTATTGATGTGTATTCCAGGTAAAATAGAAAATGTGTTTGGTTGTCAGCCTAATGTGTTTCACGTGCCTCTGTTAGCATTTTCAAAATATTAAAGTACAAGCCTGAATAATATCAATCCTCATCAGATTTTCATAGATATTTTCCAAAGGGGTTTTATTATTTCTACTATTTCACTAAATGCATGTTAAAGTTAAAATATGATTGAAATGTGGCTTTGATAAACATCTGCAACTAGAAAACTCAACGTTCTGGTAAACCTGTGAAATGCAGAATTCTGCTAAATAACCTACAACAGAATTGGGGTTTCTTTGCTGCTTATCATTCCTCTTTTTTGAGTCATTATCAACTGCTAAACACTTTGTGTCACTTAGTGACTAAGACATTTGAATAGAAAAACCTAAGTGAAGACAAAATGTTGTAGAAGAATGGAAGATGGGGAACAGGAGGAGAGAATAGGGATTAAAGAGGCAAAGGGAGAGATGAAGATAGTTAACAAATGAGTTCATCCTTAAAAGTAAGGAAGGAAAATTGGAGAGAAGGGGGAGAGGGAGGAGGGACGGAGGGAGGAGCAGGATGCAAATGGAAGAGAGGGCAGTAAAGGGAATCTCAACCAGTTGTGTTGCAGGTAGGGCAGATGAGTACTACAAAGAACAGATTTCTTACGTTTTCTGAATTCAGGTTTCCAAAGATTAGTATTTTGCTCTCTGTCTTCTATTTTTCTTAGTTAGACCGATTCAAAGAACCACCTGCTTATGGACCCATGTGTGACATCCTGTGGTCAGACCCCCTGGAGGATTTCGGGAATGAGAAGACTCAGGAACATTTCACTCACAACACAGTCAGGGGGTGCTCATACTTCTACAGGTGAGGCCTGACTACTTGCCAGCTAGAATATGTTTGTCTCATGAGTAGAATATATCCATCGTGTATTGGATTTAGTTGTGATATTTGCATAGCTTCTTTAGGAAACAAATAGGAATCAAAGATTTACCCTTAGAGTTTGTTTGGAATGGGATCTTACAGTTGGTAAACTAAAAAGTAAGCGAATGAAAAAGGAGATAAATGAATATATATGCTAACACACACATATGAAAGATAGAAAATACGAAAACCTTGTTAGAGGAGGGTAGAGAGGCTACTATAAATGATGGTAGCATATAATAAAACATTCTATATTCAAGAACGGTAGGAAAAATTCATCACTGACCCTTGTTTATCACTTAATCCCATAACTATATTTTTTAAATGGACTAGTTTTCATAACTTAAATCAGAAAGCCAGCTGTCTAGTGGTTAATTAAACCCTTACATTTTCAAGTTGGTTTGACTTCAAGTTTGTGAGGCTTTTTGGATAGATTAAAATGAACATCTACAAGGTATTTAGGTAGGATCGTACATTTAGTTTTAGCACCTTTGGTAAGTCAAGTTGAGAATATGTGCATCGTAAAGCTTACATTTTCTAAGGCGGATTTGCTTACCCATGCTACTTCAGAACATTTCAAAAAGGAATCAAGAGCACAGGCAGGTATCTGGTGGCTCACTGTCTTCCTGATCTGCCCCCTCTGTTTTAGCCTCTGCATCCCATGATCCTACTGCACTAGAGTCCCTCACCAAATACATGCAGCCATGTGGATGCTGCCACATTTCACTTCTCAAATAGGTGCTCTTTGTTCCAACATAAAAACAAACCCAAAGTTAATGCTCAGTTCCAGCTAATGATAAGGGAGAATTCAATAAAACACAGCCAGTCACGTCTCTTACCTCTGGAGAGTAGGCAGGTATCCTCCTTTGTATAACCTTGAGCGATGTCTATTCCATGGCAGAGCATTTTGTTCTCTATATTAAATTTCATTATAGAGAAGAAAGGTTTCTTTTTTACCTCTGTTAACGTAACTGGGAAGTTGAAGTTTGTGAACAGAAAATCTTGTTCTCTCTAGAGCCTCCTTCAAAGAATGGTTCTGTTGTACATATTAATAGACAATTTTATTCACCACAATATAATGTGTTAATAAAAAAATTCAAATCTGAACAAAGTCCCAGAGTAGAGTTCTATAAAATAATATTTTTGTATTGTGAATATAAACACCAAATGTGCTGATGTCAGGAATAAAGTCTAGCAATAGCTACTCAAACTTTTATTCTCAACATAGTGATTAACTTGTCTCATGGAAGATTCTTAGTAGATATTTAATCTTGAGCCATGACAAATACAGATTAGAGCAATAAGTCGCTGCCGATCTAAATCCATAGTCCATAGACTCTTGACTGCAGGCAAATAACTCTTCATGATATTTTATCAAACAAAAGGAAAAATGTCTCATATTCTCAAAGTGCTTTTTGATCTTTATGTTGTTAGTGCTACCTTGAAAGTGTTCAGGCAGCTTCTGAGTTGGCACTTTGTAATGTTGATGTAGATGGGCACAGTTGAGCCATGAAATTGGTACAGAAATATAGTGGCCATTACCACTTTGAGCTATTGGCAGTTACTTTGATCTACAATTTTAAGCTTTGCCTTTCAACTTTATTTATAGCTTGCATGTTTAATTTGATATATGCTATTCTATTCACTATCTAACATACCATTCAACTATCATTTGAAGAAAACAAAGGTACACTGAAAAAGGTATCGGGAAGAATTTATTCATTTTGGTGATGAGTTCATATCAGGTAGTCAATGTGACAGAGAAGAAAATCCTTCAGAACAGTTTTGACCCAGAACTACTCTCATCTTTATCATCATAAACCAGGATTTGCACACTCAAATTTTAAGCAAGTAACTGAGATACAGACAAAGAATCAGCTGTTAGATTGTGGGTCAACTGTTAGATTGTGAGACATAGTGGAGATAAAATTTTGATTTTCATTTGAATAAGAGAATATTGTTGACAGGATTTGAGACTTAAATTATTAGTTTATATCTTTGCCTTGGATGAATCATGTCAGCATGGTTTTCTGACTTTGTCGGCTTCATAATAAATGTGTGAAGGTAGACTTCGAGCCCTGAGTTTAAGGAGCAGATAGTTGTTGGATTTTTTAAGATTTTAAATTGTAGCTTACTCAAGTCACTACTGATGTCTTAATGACAAATCAACAGATTCCAGCTCCTTCCATTCATCAACAACTTCTGCAGGTTGATTCTTACCAAGGTCTGGTTTCCTCTGTCACTCTCTAACTTACCAGACAGATTCTGCCTCTCTGTAGCCTCTTTGTTTATCTTCTTCCTGCTTTTGACATTTTTTAAATTCACTTTCTTCCCTGGGAACCTAATTCACTGGCCTCTGTTCTCTGTCAGCTCTGTGATGAGCTTATCAAATCTGTGTCCACCTCCTTCAGCTCTTATCTTTCCCTGACTGAAGTCCCCACTGAGTAATTGTCCCTGGAATTTTCTATGTAGGTGTTCCCCTCATTCTGAGCTCCCTTTGCCTGAAAAGGGTTCTTGTTTACTTCCCATTTGTTTTATCTCCACTGGAGAGTATTTCTATAGCTTGGTTTTGATGACATTTTATTCTCTGTCATGCAAACTAGCCTGCACCTAGGTCCTTTCTTCTTTGCAATTACCATCAGTCAGTAGTCTTGTATTAGTGACCCCTTTTTGACAATATCACCAATACTTAAATCATCTGCCTTCTCTCCCTCCCAAACTGAGTTTACCATATTCATTTTTAGTCTACTGAAATCACATAGCTCTCTTCACCCAAGTTTTATCAATATACTTTTATCAATATAGCTTTCCCCTTTGCACTTAATATGTCCCAGAATTTCCAAATTCTCTCTCATTCGATTATTTAACAAGCATTGATTGAGCAACTACCTCGCAAAGCTGTCTGGTTAATCACTGTCTTCAAGGTGGTGTCAGACCTGATTTATACAAAGCTGAGTAGAATATATCCTCCCAGCCATTGGAAGAGGTTCTTACAGGCAGGGAAAGTAGCATTCATGGAAATATAAGAGGAGACAGCAATCTGGGAATTCTGTACACATAGCCACTTGAATTGTCTTTACCTCCAAAATTCCATTGGCTGCTTAATTATTTGCTAAAGCTGAGCATTCAGGTAGCCAACCTGTTGGCTAAATATTTTATACCTAGTATAACTACATCCATGTGTGCATTGATCACAGCCATAGCAGTTATAATAGCCAAGCAGTAGAAACAGCTCAAATGTACACTTATAATCAACTTTACATGAGCTCCAAAACGACATGCAATAATACGGATGCATAGCACGGGAAAAATGATGAGCAGAGAGGGTAGTAAGCAATGTGTATCATATGATTCCATCACTTCAGCATCTGAGAAAGCTCATGGAAAAAGTTAAAAAGCAGGAACGTGGTTAACCTTCAATATGATAGTGAGGTTGCTATGGGAAATATCTGGATCTCAGTCAGAGTATTGAGTATGAATATGGTCACTCTGTGAAAGGTTAAGTTGTTTTCTTTTCATAAGTGGCCTTTTCTGTATAGATGTTTGACTTTAATAAAAAAATTAGTTTTCTGAAGTTGGGGGTGTACTTCAGTGTTCAAGCACTTGCTTAGTATTTGTAAAGCCCTGGTTCAAACCACAGCATCGCAAAATAAAATGAAAAGATTTTATTGTGTTTGTTTGTCTTACTACTCCTGAAGCAATCAGCATCCAAGAACAAGTGAGGACTTCTGTTCTACAGGAGATCTCGCAGGAAGAGTTGGAGCCAACTTAGCCCAAACACAATAATATCAAACTTAGCATGACGAATATACTCTATAAAGTTATAGTTTCAGAAGAGTTTAAGTTGTTCCCAAAGGAAGCTGAGGAAGAACACGATTAAACCTTGCCCAGGGACAGAAAAGTGACAAGCCTACACAAATAACCTCAATCTGACAGAAGCAACAAAACAATAAACCCTGGTATAAAGAGGCAAAGGTACAAGACATGGTGATAAAGGACTCAAGAGATACAGAAGGAACATTATTTTGAGCTACTACTCTATAAAACTACTCTATAAAATGTTATAGCTAAATATCTACCAAACAAATCTTCCATTTTTGGAGGATGAACGAGTATCTCTGAAGCATAGATTTCTTTACTGACGCCAATCTGAAAGGCATACACACTCACCTTTTCTTTAAGTAGAACAAAAGCCATGGGAGACAAGGTTGGATTCTCTAAGAACCATGGAAGCTCCAGTAGGAGCCCTCAAAACCTGTCTGCAATTCTCCTAAATCCCATAGATGGCCTGTTGACTAGGTTGACCTGTGTCAGGAAGTGAAGACCTGGTGGATGGCTCCTCCCCTTTTTTCTCTTTCGTTTGCATAGCGCACACAAGCGTGTGCACACACGCACGTAAGGTTGTACACATACACAGAAGCTATTTTGTTCGTGATTCCCATTTTTACCAAAGAACTGATTTTCCTTACAACTTCTTTAGATATTAGTGGTATTGTTTCCTGTTGATCAGAGAATTCATGCAAATATGTAACATAGAAATGATATTCAGCTTCTCTTTTATGGTAGATTATTTTAGTTCTGTTTATGAATAAAATATTTTTCCAGTATGCTTTTTATAATTGGTGAGTATCCCTGATTTTATGTGTATATATATATATATATATATATATATATATATATATATATGTATATATATGTGCATTTATATAGTTTTAATGTATATTTGCTAACTATTTATGTTATCACTGCTAAGGTTTGGTCCTCAGATTATAACTGCCAATTTTTTTATTTTTTATTTATTTATTTTTTTGCCAGTCATGGTGCCTGAACTCTGGGCCTGGGCACTGTCCCTCAGCTCTTCAGCTCAAGGCTAGCGCTCTACCACTTGAGCCACAGCACCACTTCCAGCTTTTTCTGCTTATGTGGTGCTGAGGAATCGAACCCAGGGCCTCATGCATGCAAGGCAAGCACTCTACCACTGAGCCACCTTCCCAGCCCCTGCCAATTTTTTTTTATCATGTACATTTATCTCATTCATAAAGCAAAGGCATCGTGACTGTAATGGTCTGTTTTTTCCCCCAAGTTTTAATTTGTAATCTGAATTTCACTCACAATCATGTTCTTTGTGAAATGCTTTCTTAAGGACAAACATAAGAACTGTATGTTTAATATTTTTACTAAGTAAAATACAACTCAAAAGTCCCTTGATCACATTTAAAGTACAAAATCAAAACCTTGTGACTTTCCATAATTTTGTCTAGATTTTGTGCAGCCTACTCAGTGCAATGTATGTATTAGATATGCTATGTAATATTAGCTGAATTGAGAGCTTAATTTCCCAGTACACTCACTTTTACCCCAGCTCCTAACACAGTCTTGTATTTCATATTCACACATGCACTTGTGCAAGCAAATAGTGTTCCATTTGAAGAAACTAAGGTGTGCATCTAAACCCAATTTTTATGATACACTTATGTTCCTGTTTATTTTGTGTTTTAATGATAGGACATTGATTTGATATAATGAAAACTTAATATAAAGACCTCTGTGTTTTTTCTTTAGTTCACACACATTCATTCCTTTGGGATTATGACTTTGGTACTTATTCTGCCCATGGGGAGAAACCTATCCCTAATGTCCAGGACATAGATTTACATGAATGATGTGTGTGTGACTGATCAAAGTGGAGGCTGGTTGTTGGAGGTCAATGTGTAGTTCCTGATGCCTTCCTAACATGTTTTTGTCTTCTCTTTTGTCTTTTTCCTCTGGCAGTTACCCCGCTGTATGTGAATTCTTGCAGCACAATAACTTGTTATCTATACTTCGAGCCCATGAAGCCCAAGATGCAGGGTGAGTAGTCCTAAGGCCAGCTGCAAGCTCATGTTGTCCCTGTTCCTCGATTGTGAAGAGTCCCTCCAGCCAGGCTTATCCTCAGAAGGAATTAGAATGTAAAATAGTCTCACAGTGCAGATATGGAGAGTCCTAGGGAATGAATGGAGGCTTCTTTTTTCATCTTTCAACTTTCAGCTTGTTTTCTAAAGTAATATCAGGACACCTCCCCTTATCTCTCTCAACTTCTGCATTTACCACTGTCCATGAGTGAGTAAAAAAGTACCAGCTTTTTTATGTTTTAGTTTGGGTACAAGATAAATGACAACTACACATAAATATTTTTAACAGTTGTATGGGTATTACAAGTTGTATTCTTGTTCCAAAACAAAATACCATGACCAATCACTTTTAAAGGAAGAAAACAATAAGGACATATGTTAAACAGAGGAGATCATACTATATTCCATTCTCTGTGTAATTGCAATAAAATTGATTTTTATTGTCTGGTAAATGTGTTAAGTGGAGAGTTTTAAGAATCTGGAAAACAAAGACATGTTACATAATTACTTTATTGTTTTAAATGGTGAGGAATCAACTTAGTTTCAGGATTTGAAGTCTCATTCACACTGAAAGGTATTGTTTGCCTCTCAGTGAGTTTACTCATCCCTTCAGGTTTTGGATTTTCTGAAAAGTAGGTATACTTACTTACTTGGATTCCTAAGGAGACTTACATCAAGATTGTTCTTGAAGCAAAGTAGAAGCTAAGTTTCTTTCAAAGTTAGATTGATTTGTGCTAGCAGTCAACAAACATATGATCTGATCTGCTATTATGTGTGCTGAAGCTGATATTTGAAATAACCTGTTAATATATATAACTATTGGATCCTCAAGTAATGGCATCTCTAAGTTATTTTGGCTGACTATTGAGGCAGATTATTGTAATTTTAATTACATATGTGAGATCATTTGACTACTTGAAAATGTGTTGAGTAACTAAATTAACATCAACAAGTATTTTTGTTTAAAATGAGCAATTGATTTATTCTTACAGGATCTAAGAATGTTATATTGGGGTTGTTAGTGCTGTTGTTTTGTTTTGTTTATCGTTACTGCCAAGTAGGCATAACCAACCTAGTTTGTAAACACCATTATTTTTTACAGCAATCCTTGGGCCTACCAAAAGCACCGTTCCCAAAACACAATATTTCAAAAGGATTTTTAATAGATTATTTCTTTCAAGAAAAATGGTATATCCTATTATTTCCAAAAAGAGAAGAATCAAAGTCTTTTAAAAATGATAAACGTGGGGGCTGGGAAGGTGGCTCAGTGGTAGAGTGCTTGCCTTGCATGCATGAGGCCCTGGGTTCAATTCCTAAGCACCACATAAGCAAAAAAGAAAAAAGCCAGAAGTGGTGCTGTGGCTCAAGTGGTAGAGCACTAGCCTTGAGCTGAAGAGCTGAGGGACAGCGCCCAGGCCCAGAGTTCAGTCCCCATGACCAGACTCCCAAAAAATAAATAAATAAAAGTAAAAATGATAAACATTAGTATGGCTTTCTATACAGAGGTGCTATTTGAAGTACTTATAGGACCAAGCTATATTAAGCATGTTTAATATACTAAAATTAAAAGAATACCAAAGAAATGATCAAGTTTTGTTTTATAGGGCTGCTTCTAAATTGACAAGTCTAAATTTATACTGTGAAGAAATTTAACTCTGTTAAAAGAGCCACTGTCTCCTGAACTTTTTGATTATTGGAGGACTAAAATGTTATATTATAAATGATTTAATCCCACTAGAAGAAAAGTAGATATGTTATGGTTTATTTCCAAATTTCTTGTGGAGGCTCTGTTTTATTACAAAGTGATTAAATATTACCATGCTGAGACAGTAATCTTTGGCTGCAGACACCAGCAGAGCACAGCGATAAATAAAATTCTAAAATAGAAAGTCTCACTAAAATCCATACATTAAATGAGTCACTCTTAGTCTAGGCAAAAGGCTTATTATAGGGAACCATTATGTAGATTTATGGAATGATTGACCTAGTTATTGGTGATTAGACTTTGTATATAGTTGAACTTACTCGATTGTTTTATGTAAAACTATTCTGAAAAAAAATGTGTACTAACTAGCCATTATCTATTCTACTGAACAACACATGGAAATAAATTAAGACTTTCCACTGAGTTTCATGCACCCCTGAAGCTCACTAAATTTAGAAGATTCCTGTTTGGAAATTGATCATGTGATTGTATGTTTGTTGTCCTATCTACAATGAGTCGATGACTATTTTTCAGAGAGGAAATTTTATTTGGTGTTACGTAATTGAATCTTCTTGGAAAGATTGAACTTAATTCACTTAATTTACTATTCCAAATCTATAATGTGGTGTAATCCTTTTTCTATGCTAGCCAAGTTTTAATTTACATTTATTGTTTTTAGGTATCGCATGTACAGGAAAAGCCAAACAACAGGCTTCCCTTCTCTAATTACCATTTTTTCAGCACCAAATTACTTAGATGTATACAATAACAAAGGTAAGTGTTTAAAGTCCTTCTTATGGACATTTATCCTACTGTCTCAAATTTGCTTGCTGGTTTTTTTAATCATTCTCTTTTTCCCCTCCTTTTTTACTTTTTGTTTGATGCACATTTTGTGATTGTAGTTAAAGAGACTATCATAATTATATTTGTCATAGGTGGGACCCAACCACTTGGACTTGTTATATATTTTCCATAAGATGTCGGTTGCATAAGTAAAACCACCAGCTCCTACTCTCCTACTCCTATTTTTATAAAACAGTAATCAAAGATAAAAATTATACTCCATGTATTTTCTAGCATATTTTTGATGTATAAGTAAAGCTATCAACAGCTACTATGGTAGATTTTTACTTTAAAGAAAATAATAATTAGAGGTAACAGTCGTACTCCAGAAAAGGCTGTAGTTTTAAATGTGAACGGTGTGATTGCGCCTCTAAATGATCAACAGAAAAGTGCATAGCTTCAGATCAAATTCAAATAATATTTTCTGAGCACCAACACCATCACCTCCTGTGATAAGCAAGTACACATTCATTTCTTTTCAAGAAAATTAAACTTCAGGGTAAATACTAGCTTTTCCCTCCTTAACCTATTGAATGAATCCCCGTGGTTAACAGGAAGTAATGCAGTGGAATAAAGCCCATTCTGTTCCATGTCTTATGCTGTCTCTCTACAGTTGCATAAAGTGCCTGAAACAAGGAAACGAGGTCATTATTACTGACTAGCCAGAAAACGGCACGGCAAGAGGTCCATTATTACATTCTTTTATTATAATGGTAATCTCTTAATTTGGAAGTACTATTCCTTTCCAGATATGTCAGAATAGGTGAGTGTGACTTTTAGAGACTAAGAAAAATAGGAACAGAAGAAGAAAAATCGATCAAATGATAGATAGGAGGTCAAACGGCCTGTGAGAGGCAGGAAAAGGCAACCCATTTTCTGAGTCAGTCTGGAAGTTCCTGACATTAGTGAGGTGTTATAGGTATCTTCCTGTACTGGGCCTGGTGTCTAGAATGCCTGATAGGGCCCTTGACCGCTATTAATTCCAAGTCCCTGTGTACATGTTTTCACTGGCATGCAGACAGCACATGATTCTCTGATTCCCCTCTCCCCAGCCCAGAGACCCATATCTACTGAATGGGTCTGCAGTAGCCACACTGTCTGTCTTCTTCAAGAGCAGATTGACTTTGATGGCTGCTCCTCTGTAGCCAGGAGACATAATAACATAGTTACTAGTAGATAGGGTGCAGTGACTGCCATAGCCATTGGACACAAGCATGCCATTGGAACGAGCTTTGGCACTTAGTGAAGAATAGAGAGTACACTAACACGTACCTGTTCATGCCAACTGCTTGTAAGGAGTCGACTCAGACATTTAGTCTTACATGGTAAGATATAATGTGATGTAATGTAAACTGGGAGTATCAACATGAAATACATTTGACACTGAATGATCAGATTAGGCCTTACCTAAGACAAGACAAAATCTATACTTTAAAGAATGATGAATGTTTGCTAGAAAAGAAAGTGGGAGGAGTTTAAGGCAAGTGATTTTTTTAAGCAGCAAATACTTTTGTATAAAACCAGAAATTTGGGTTGGATGAGGGTTATTGAACTATACAGAGGGTACAATGAGTAGACGTACTCACTGTGTGAGTATTGAATGCCCCTTACTTCTATAATCTACCTTGAGTGTAGAAAGAATGAACACATGAATAAAATTAAAATGTGGGGTGTGTGTGTGTGTGTGTGTGTGTGTGTGTGTGTGTGTGTGTGTGTGTGTGTGTGTGTGCGTGTGTGTGTGTGATTACTAGGGTTTGAACTCAGAGCCTGAACATAGCCTTCTTAGCTTTTTCCCTCAAGGCTAGCATTCTACCACTTGAGCCACAG
Organism: Dipodomys spectabilis; assembly: GCF_019054845.1. Classification (NCBI taxonomy): domain Eukaryota; kingdom Metazoa; phylum Chordata; class Mammalia; order Rodentia; family Heteromyidae; genus Dipodomys; species Dipodomys spectabilis. The sequence continues at coordinate 6,796,609 of NW_024870974.1, forward strand.
CTCCACTTTGAGCTTTTTGGTGTTTAATTGGACATAACAGTCTTATGAACTCTTCTACTCAGGCTGGCTTCAAACCACAGTCCTCAGATCTCAATCTCCAGAGTAGCTAGGATTACAGGCATGGGTCACCAGTGCCCAGCTAAAATTGAAATGAGATATTATTTCATCAGAACAGACTTTATTCTCTCCATTTTCATAATGGCAAGTGATGCAGTGTTACTTGAGAACAAGCACAGTGTCTCATGGGTGGTGTTTGTTGCTTTTGTATGGTTCTGATGTGACAAGCTTGTGAGAGACACATGGGAACGTCACTGTTTTTGAGATTTTATGTTCTTTCACTCTGTTGTGTTGCCTTAGGGTAGATCACAGGTTTTCAGGGAGGGGATAGAACTCTTTCATTTGGGGAACCTTTTCATGAGACAGAATTTCTCTGGTGAAGACAGAATTTCTCTAGGAAGACAAAGATATATTCTTCAGTTTGAGCATAATTTCAAAAGACTTGTGTAAAATTTCTGAAGCACTCGAAAGCTGTTATGCTAACTGTGTGTACAGTTTGTGTGGAGTGGGAACAAATTATTCACTGCTAAGGGGAGGATTACTCTATTTGAATGAAATTAATGCTGACTAGAAATTTTAAAAAGTAATGCAATGAAAACAGGTAGTATGCACTTCCAAAACAGAATTGATGGAAAAGAAACGGAGAAGACTCTGACTGGACCATTTTATTCTTACAGACAGATGATGATAAAGGATTCTGAAATTATTACCTAATAGTTATAGTATATTTGAGACATATAGTGTATATCTACTATATATAGTATATTTATATTATATTTATGTTTGTCTTTATTTTGTAGTTAAAGACAGCAGTAATACCCTCTGATAAAATGAAAGAGTGAGAAAAATGTGTTTATGCTGCCATATGAAACCCAGTAAGAGTTGTTTGCTTTTGAAAAGTTAAGAGAGCCAAGTGTCCCATTCCTTGGTATAGTCAATGTGACTTCCTGCAAGATGTCAGGGCAAAAGTTCTAAGTTTGAATCTTAGTTTTGTCACTAAACAACTAATTCATTTGAATTTACTGGATATGCCATGACATCTCTATAAAATTAGGATAATTTCTCTTTCCCTCTGGATTGAAACCTTTACTTTAGCCCACCTATTCTTCATTGCTCTGAACAACTTGGAGCTTTCTTCTATTCACATTTGCATGTCTGCCAATCAGAGTAGACTAGACTCACTTCGTTTGTGTTACTGTGTAGTTTTCTTTATTTGCATGTGTGCAATACCAGCTATTTTCCCATAAATATAGCATTGACTCTTTCTAGGAACCTTCCCCTCTATTTCAGCTGCATGCCAATCATATTGTAAAGAGTTTGAAACATGAGACTTTTTAAGACACATTGGGCAAATCAAGTTGCATGCCTGGTAGGCAGTCAATATACTTATTGATTATAGCATTTTCCCCCCTTGGAATTAATACCATATCCAAGTGTACCCTATCAATATTGACCCAGAGATCATTATCTCACTTGAAATTACTGCCATAAGTATTGCTGATACCCTTTCCACATTGGAGTTAAACATTTGCAGGACACTTTGCACATTTGAATTGCTTTTCTTAAGTAAATCTGTAACCTTAAAGAAAAGCTAATACCCAAGTATACCAAATAGAAGAAAATATTCAATGATGACAGACAGCTTCATAGTTTTCATTTTTTTTACCTGTTAAAGTGACTACAACCTTGCCCTCTTACCAGTAAATATCCTCTTATCAAACACTTAGAATATGCCAAGCACTGTACTAGGTGTTGATGATATAGACTAATCAAGACAGACATAGTCTGTGCCCTCACGTGCTTTATATTCTGGTACTGTAATTGACATTTAGTAAATAATTCCACCTGTAAATATCCAAGCAGAGTTGGAAAAAGCTACGAAGAGTACCATGATGGAGAAGGTCTGCCGCAACAGGTAGAGCTTACATGAGAAACTGAAAGTTTGAGGATTGAGAAATGCCGTGGCAGTTGTAAATGCTGCTTTACACAGTTCATGGTGTCCAAATAATGTATAAATAATCTATCAACCTCTGGGAAAATGTGGTTTACATCTTATTCTAAATACATAGGTTCTTTTTTTACTCCAGAGATGTGCTCATCTAAGTAGCTACGCCAACTCCAGGTGTTTCCATGAAGACTTACTTATTTGAATGTGGTTTAAAAGAACCTAATGTTGACTTTGGTTAAGTATCTATGTGGGTGCTAGTTCTCTGTAGTCCAGATGTGGTCTTGAGTAGGTGTGTCAGTGGATGGGTGAATGAATATATGGAATCGGTGTAAAGAAATAAAAGTCTACATACCAGATACTGATTACTTACTTCCAGGAAGTATTATGGATAGTAAAATTAAGAAAATATGTTAAATGGAACATTTTGTACTTGAACTTTGTAAGGAAATAGAAGACCTAAGTCAGGCCCAGAGGGACAGGAGTTACATGGTTTCCTTATATGTGGAAGCTAGAATTAACTAATGGATTTATAAGTAAATGATACATTGGGTAGTATGCAAATGTATATAGATTTATTAACGGAAATGTGGTAGATTCAAGGCAGAGCTCAAGTAGTGTAATTCTTTAGAAAAGCAAAGGCAAAGTTTAACAAAATAAACACCAGGGAAAGGGTAACTTGAAAGGGAGAGATGGGGTTGAGACAAGGGAAGAAAAGTAGAGGAATAGAGAATAGAGCCGGGAGAATGTAGTCAAGACTTCATTGTATAGCCTACACAATTAAAAAGAGTGAGGGAGAGGGTTGATTGAAAGGTATGGGTAACAATGTTGAAAGGGGTGACGTTGATCAAGATGTATTTTCTTCATAAACTGCTTTGTTGAATGGTAACTCCTTTTACAACTGTTTACAGATAATTTCTAAAAAGGCAAAGTAAGGACCAAACTAATTTAAAAATCAGGACTAGGGGTGAACATGATAACAAAAAATCAATTCATGACTAAAGGAATTCAGGAAGAGAGAAATAGGAAATTAGGTGTAGAAAACAGATAGCGGCATCATTTGCTAAAGTTCTGAGATGTAGCCACATAACACATTTTTTCCTACCAAAAAGACAATGTGATGAAAACAACTAGAATGGATGAGAAAAAGTATTTTCCTTTTTTTTTTTTTAACATTTTTTTGTCAAAACTTGACATTTCAACACCCCCAGTTATTTCCCAATCAAGAAGTAGTCACGGACCTCAGGGAACATGTCTAAATAAATAAGAGAATTATAGCTCAGAAGGAAGAAACCTCATAGGACAAGTGATGTGCAGAGGAGTTACAGTTACCTAAGTCAGTAATGAGTACATTTCTTTCTTATTTTCTTTTTAAATTTTTGTTATGATAAAGGTGATACACAGAGGGATTACAGTTACATAAGTCAGGTAAAAACTATAGTTCTTTTTGGACAATGTCACCCCTTCCTTCATTCTCTCCCAGTTTTTCCCTCCCATTCCCATCCGAAAGTTGAATAGTTCATTTTCCACATAGTGTCTAGTGAGTACCACTGCTACATTTGTTCACCCTTTGTCCCTCCATTTCTGTGCCCCATCCTTACCGTTAAAAGACAGACAAACAAGACAAAAACAAAAGAAATACAGCAACAAAGAAAAAAAAATGTTTTTTTCCATTTCCTGGAGTTCCTTTTGATAACTATTATTTTATATCATCAGAGGCATTTCACCTTTGTGTTTCTCTCCTATAAGTATCCTTCTTTGGTCTCACTGTGTGTGAATGCCTTAGTGTCCTGTATAATTTGCCATGTCCTGCTGTATTTCAGATCTAGCTTCTGCAAATGAAAGAAAACATGGGCTGTTTAGCTTGGCTTACCTCACAGAACATGATTGTCAACATTTACTTTTTTTTCTCACCTTCATGTCTGAGGAAAACTGTAGGGGTCTTAAGTGAGACCCACAAGGCCAGTCAGCATTTTTGTGTATGTATGTGCTGCTGGGATTGAAACTTAGGGCTTGCTACTTAAACTCAGGCTTGCTGCCATGTGAGCCAAATTCCCAGACTTTTTTTGTTTTAGTGTAATTTTCAGAGGGAGACGTAAACATTTGTCCAAGTTGGCCTATGACTTCAATCCTCTTCCCGGCACTTTGTGAGTAGCTTGGATTACATGTGTGAACCGCCAGGCCGGGCTAGTTTTGAGCTAGGGTCTGACTAACATTTTTCCCTTGCCAGCCTCAAACCATAGTCCCTCCTGATCTGTGCCTCCCAAGAAGCTGGGATCGCCAGCGTGAACCATCATGCCTGGCTAAAGATTTTAATTGCTCTTAGCCAACTCTTTGCCTCAGATCATTTATTTGAATATTAAAAACATAAACAGGAAGCCAGTGTTGATGGCTCAAGCCTATATTTCTAGCTACTTGGGAAGCAGAGAAGGTGGTAAATTATAGTTTGAGGCCAACTGGGGCATAAAAATATTTGCAAGACTCCATCCAGTGCCTGGGCATGGTATTACAAGCCTGTTATTTTATTGTTTTTTATCTTTATTTTTAATAAGTTTTTTTTTATTGTGAAAATACCATACAGAGGGGTTACAGTTACATGAGCAAGGTAATGAGTACATTTCTTATCAAGCATTGTTGCCTCCTCCTTTGTTTTGCCCCTACCATCCTTGCCCTTCCATCTCCACGACTACCCTTCCCTCCCCCTGGCCAAAGTTGTAAAGTTTTTTTTCCCTTCCCCTCTCCAAACTATACCAACATCAAATACAGCGAAAACTTATTATACCCTGGGGGAGGGACATACAAAGCAACAAAACAATCACCTTAAAAACAATATTGTTAGAAACAATAGCAAGAAAGAAAAAAACCACTTGTGTCTTTATCTTGGGGTTCATTTCGCCTAACAGACTTAAAGAGAAACCTTTCTGAAGAGGAAATAAGCATGGCCAATAGACACATGAAGAAATGGTCAACTTCTCTAGCTATAAAAGAAATGTAAATCAAAACAACATTGAGATTCCACCTCATCCCAGTTAGAATCAAGAACTCTAATAACAACAGATGCTGGAGGGGATGTGGACAGAAGGGAACCCTACTGCATTGTTGGTAGAGTGTGAACTTGTTCAACCACTTTGGAAAGCAGTATGGAGGTTCCTCGAAAGACTCCACATAGAGTTTCCCGATGACCTAGCAATCCCACTTTTGGGCATTTACCCAAATGATCACAAACAAGACCATACTAAAGCTACCAGAACAACTATGTTTATTGCAGCATTATTTACCATAACTAAGATATAGAACCAACCCAGATGTCCCTCAGTAGATGAATGGATCAAGAAAATGTCGTATATATACACGATGGAATTCTATGCCTCCATCAGAAAGAATGGCATTGCCCCATTTGTTAGGAAATGGAAAGTCTTGGAAAAAATTGTATTAAGTGAAGTAAGTCTGGCCCAAAGAAACATAGGTCCCATGGTTTCCCTTATTTGCAATAACTAGTATATGTCTGAGACAAGCAGAAATGGTCAGATAAGACGATGTTAGGCGAAGCCTGTTATTTTAGCTATAGAAGAAGCACAGTGGCTAGGCTAGTGGTACACTCCTGCCATCTCCAGCTGACAGGAAACACCCCAGATTGGCCTGGGAAATAAAACAAGACCCTGACCTGAAAATAACCAAGGCAAAACTGGGCTGGAGCCATGGCTCCCATGGTAGAGTACCTGCCTTACAAGTGCCAGGCCCTGAGAGCAATTGTACTGCCATAGTATGTGTGTATATATGTATATATGTATGTGTGTGTGTGTGTGTGTGTGTGTGTGTGTATTTCTCCACCTCCTCACAGGTGAGGGAGAAATGGCACCTGTCCTGAGTTTGGGGGGGGGGGGTGATAATTGTAAGCTATAGGAGCTGAGGGTGGGAATTCATGTGGAACGTGTGAGCAGAGGATTTCATTATGGTGGGCTAAGACTTTTGGCATCTGCCTGAATACTAGATAAGGGGTCCTGCTGTTACCATTTATGCCTGTAACTGACCAAATGGAATGTTACTTCAAGGTGAGAGGGAGGAAACTGGTGATCAGCTGCCTACACCCAAAGGGCCCATTGTTGGCCAATCTGGGGAAAGGAACCTGTCAGGCTAACTATATGTATTATATATACCATTAATTCATGGTAGGGTTTGATATTTACTAGCAAACTATAGGCCCAAATTTTCATTTAGGATATTTGTAGTTTAGGGTTTGGGTTTTTTTTTTTTACTTGAATTAAGTATTATACTTAGCTTCAAAAGAGCCTCATTTATTTCATTTTCTTTATAAACACTTTTTTTTTGGTCTATGTAGCCCAAGCCGTCCTGAAGTTTATGATCTTCCTCTGCACCAGGCCCCTTCACATTCTTTAGCTGAATGAACATGGTAGAATTTATACTCTACAAAGATAATTTCTTTAAAACAATTATCAAACAGGGAAACTACTGAAAAGCAGTATGAAATGTATACATTTATGAATGAACAAAGCAGAAACCATGAATACAACTGTTATCACTATGGGATGCTAATGAAGACATGTAGACATTTATGTAGCCTACAAAGAACTGGAGACTGGGAAGTTGTTTTTGAGTGATTTTCTAAGAAATGGCTCCTCTGGAGATGAAAGGATAAAAATCCACTTCAGGCCTATCAGCAGAATGCACCTGCTTACCACCTGTTATATCCAGGACTGGTAAATAAGTAGAATTAAGCCACTGTGATGGTTGTCATACCCTTCATTATTGTCACCTTGAGTCACATAACTTGGTAGATTTCCCTTAAATGAATATGGTCAGAGTCCTTCAGCCCCAGGTATGAAAACAGAATAACAAAAACCATTAAAATTTCTTTTAAAAGGGGAAAGGGGTAAAAAGAATGTCAGGATGGTATAATTTGATCGACATACCTTTTATGCATACATTGAAATAAAACAATGAAACCCCATTTTACAATAACTACACACTAATATAAAAAAATGAAGAAGATTGAATACAAAAGATCTTGGGTCAAGTGCTAGTGGCTCACACTTGCAATCCTACTACTCAGGAAGCTGAAATCTGAGGATCGCTGTTTGAAGACAGCCCAGGCAAAAGAGTACACGAGACTCTTGTCTCCAATAAATTATTCAGAAAAAGCCAGAAGTAGCACTGAGGCTCAGGTAGTAGAGTACTACGCTTGAGCATAAAAAAGCTCAGGGGGGCTGGGAAGGTGGCTCAGTGGTAGAGTGCTTGCCTTGCATGCATGAAGCCCTGGGTTCGATTCCTCAGTACCACATAAGCAAAAAGAAAAAAAGCCGGAAGTGGCGCTGTGGCTCAAGTGGTAGAGCACTAGCCTTGAGCTGTAGAGCTGAGGGACAGCACCCAGGCCCAGAGTTCAGACCCACTACCGGACCCAAAAAAACAAGACAAAACAAAAACAAAAAGGCTCAGGCACAGTGTCCAGGCCCTGAGTTCAAGCCTTGGAACAACAAAAAAAAAAGATCCTGGGATGGTCAGCTATCTAATAAATAGGTATTGTACTTCAATTTTGATTATATATATGCTATTTGTTTTATTCCTACGAACAGGAAATAATAATGATGGTGGTGATTATACTAATAATATTTGAAGCACTTTCCATGTGCCAGACACTGCTCAAAGAGTTTCTTTGAGCCTTTCATCTTAGAACAACTCCATGAATTACCTTATAATTTTGACTTTATTGATGTGAGGCTAGGGCACATAGGAGTGGCATACTTTCCTCCGGGTTCACTGATTAGTCACAGATAGTGAGGAAATTGAAATTCAGCAGACTGACTTCATAGCCCCTGTTTTAACCTCTCTTGTCTGTTCTCTTCAGCCAGCACTTTGTTAGGTGAAAGGCCACCGGGCAGTGTTTGCAGGATCTCCTCTTCAATTGGAGGCTCAATTGTGTTTGGGTGACTAACTGCTCTTCAGATAGAAAGGAAAGCTTTTGAAATGAACAGTCAATTGTTACCATTTTAAATTTGCATGAGTACAATACATCCAAATATTTGTACTATTGAAAGAGTGGAGTTTTAGAATAACTTTCACATTTTTCTAGAATAAATAATTCATCTCTTTAAAATGTATCCCTCCCCTGCCTCCCTAAACACTTATCCTTTGTTTGTTCTGCTCTTCAGTGAGTCCTTTCTTGAGGCCACTTTGTAAATGGAGTTGCTTTAGACCAGGACTTACTGGTTTCCACTTAAACAATGAATGCGAAGGAGAGTAAAAGAAGAAATAATCCATCAAGATTCCGTATTTAAAACATACTCCCAATATATAGTTTAATGGAATTAATCTACCTGTAATCTATGTTATCTTTATTCTAATGAATAACCCTTTCGATTTCTAGACATTCACCCTACAGCCTGTAATTCTCTCTGCTGAGGAGGGTCAAAGCTGGATAAGAAAGAATAAATAAGAATCTTATAATTAATTGGTGTATTGAAAAAAGCCTGGACTTGAGTGGAGCAAGTTGTGAGCAAGAAAGAAAATGGAGAATGAGAGGTCCTGAGGTCAACCCCTGGTATCCACACCAAAAAACAAAAACAGAAAAAAACAAAAAAACCAACCCTACCACTACATACTTATAAGTTTAGTCAGTGAAGTAATAGTAGAGCTTCAACAAAGTCTTAATACAAGTAGTTTATCTTAGATGTTGGCCTAGCCAACATCTGGATTTTAGTTCTTAAAGTCGTGTGACACCTTCGGAAGGACTGAGTCTCCACCTCCATTCTGAGTCCTCTCAACATTTTCTTTTAGATGTATAGTTGTATGTTCATTTGCCAATTGCATTGCAACAATGAGGGATGCATCTTGAGGCACTGAAATTCTTTTATTAATAGTTAGAAAATTCTTACACTGAACTGAAACCTAGAAATGTAATTCTTTCCAGAACCTTTAATATTGGGAAGTAGTGTTGAATGAAGACTTAGAATGATGGATTCTCACTTGCTTTTATTATCTAGGAATTCTAGACCTGCAGGGGTCTCTTGGACAAAATGGTCTTGCATGATATTGTTTCTATGAAAAACACTGTGGACAGCAAACACATAGCTCAGTTCCAGGGCTATCTCAGTGGTAACTTAGAATCAACGCAAACTAACCCTTATTTGCCTGTGATGTGGGGAAGCCTTAGTGGCATTGCAAGAGAGCTAACCGCAAGAACAGTGTTTCCCATATCCATACAGTCTCTGATGTCTGAAAGCTTCAGCTAAAGCTCTCTCTTTAGCCTAGATTTATGTAACTCTTACTTCAATATTATAATAATATGGATTAGGACATAAATTAGGACCAGTTGAAATGAGTAAGGGATGTGTGGTGGTTGTTTCGTGTTAACAAAATATATTTAATGGAAAAAATCTAAATGTTCTATACAAAGTTGTAATATTAGTAATCATTCACAATGTTTGATGGACTTGGCCTAATTCCAGTGATCATTTTGCGGGGGCTGCAAATTCTCTAGATCCTGGTATGTAGATGTAATACATACGTGGGATTATGAGGTGGCAAAGTATCAAATATAGATAGGCATCCCTTCCTTCAGGGATGAAGCTAAATTATAGAACTTTGCTTTCCTCAAGTGCCAAATATTCCCTCTAGGCATGTGTTATCATGTACATTAATCATTAATCATAAACACTATTCTGTTTGATTTTCATGCTTTGAAAAGAAATATCATTTCTATTTTACAACTTGGAAAAAAGATACTTGAAGAAGGAGAATGTTTATCAGGTTCACATAATTGATTTGACAGAGTGCTATGCTATTTCTGTCCATTTAAAAAGTATGTTTTTATAGGCTTTAAGCAGAGTTTAGCCTGTAACACTGGGATATTGTCTTATTCCTAAAGTCCATCTTGCTTCCTTTAGACCTCTGCTCATAGTTGTCATTTTTTGAATTCTGTTTCTTTTGAGTGTCTGAGAACTTATCTTTTCTACCTGTCTCTTAATGTCTTTCTCTTTCTCCCTTTTATCCTTGTTTTGTATTTCTTTCCCCTGGGTGATTTCTTCAGCCAACACAGTTGAACATTAACCATATGCCAGATATAATGTTACAATCTAAAAAGATACATTCCTTCCATTACTTTATTCTATTAACTTATCCTAAATTTAAAATTGAACAATAATGTCATTCCCAACATGCCTGTGTTGTATTGTGTTACACTACACACATAAACACACACATCCATACACCATACAAATGGTCATTTCAGAGATACCTAGTACTGTCTCCTTCCTTCATTAATATCCAGATTTTATGTAGTTGGCTTTAACAAACTTTAAAAATATACTAGGGAATCAATAGTGTAAGAATGCAAGAAAAAGGCATAGTATGTAATTATTATGTTGTAGAAACATTCCTATGTCTGATTGAATATGTCATTTAAATTTTTATAATTCATAGCTGCTCTTTCAGAATCAAAGCCCTCTTGCATACAGCATACCAGCATAATCCTAAAAGACTGCTTTAGAATATCATGAGTGCATGAGGCCTACCTCAGAAATTTGGTCCACCCAGCCCTGTACCTTCTTCTGTGAAAGTAGGACTTTGCCAAAGGAACACATTGATAGCTTTTCTGCTAGGGATGTGTAGGTGGGAAAATTGGAAGGAAAACACATGCTAGATCTATTATGCAATTTTTTTTTTTTTTTTTTTTTTTTTTGCTATTTCTGGGTAGATTCTGATTCTGATTCTAGAATGCCCCATTTGGTTTTTTCTCATCTTTGTTTTTCTTGTGTCCTTTTTTAATATGTGAGTGTATCTTTTTTCTCCCTCTTAATGACAGGAGTGGATACTCAGACAAGGAGATGAAAACTGTTAACAGAAGGACAATAAAGGGAATTAAATTCTGTCATTTCCAGGTTTGATTATAGCCTAGCGATTTAGTTCATGACTTTATAGACAGAGCAATGTAAACATAGACGTTCTTTTCCTTGGGCTTCACTGGACCACTGTGTCCCACTGAAATATCCATGTGTCTTGAGACCTCTAGGAAATGTGAAATTGTCAGCAGAATAGAACAAGCCTCTACTGAAGACTTTTGTTGCTTCCCACCCCCCCTTTTGTTCATGTCTCAGACAAGGTCTTAGGAGGTGGTCTGGAGTGATTCTTGAAGTGCAGCGATTTGTGTTCTTCATGTTGCACTAGAGATAAATGTCTTTCAAGTACTTTAGCGAAGAGCTCACCCCCAGGGCTCGGGTTGAGTTTTGTAATCCCAGTGACAGAGGCAGGTGGCGGAGGCGGAGGATGTGGGAGGTGAAAGATGGAATGGTAACTGTGAATTTCGTGACTGCAGATATCTGAGACTAATTTGGTTTATTTTTTTTCCCGTGTATCTTGGTGACATATAGTTAGGCAAAAATACCAAAATTTATGAGTAAGTTATATTAATGTAAGGTTATTCAAAGATTTTCTTTTGCATAAATGTGGTATGGAAGAAAAAAAGAATACACATTGGGAGATTTGCAGTTGCTTTTTTAAAATTTAGGGAGATAAGAAAAGAAGTCTTAACAATAGCTTATAGAATAGCTGAGTGTTAATCAGCCATTAATTGCATAAGTAATGACGTTCTTCTTCAAGAAGACTGTTAACAATATTCAGATTGGAAATTCCCTAAATAAGCCCACTCATCCAGATGAGGAAACTAAGTCCTAACTTAGAGACATGTAGTGACCTTGGATCGGCTGAATAATTAGTGGCAGAATCCATCTTGCAGTTTAAGCTCTTGGCCTTTTACTTCAGTGTTCTTTTTTAAAGACACTAAACGTGAAAGGAAAAAACAATCTCACCTTCAAAACTTGAGAGACATTAAGAGATCGATGTTGTTATGGTAAGAGCTGATCGTACACTAGAAAGAGCAAGATCTTTACACTGAGATCAAAACAAGTTGACTACGCTCTGAGTGTGACTTTGGACAAATAACTTCTCATTTTCAAGCTGCAATATGTAATAACTACTTTTGAAAAATATTGTGAAGGTTTATGATTAGTATTATAAAGGGCCAAACATAGTTCTGGCACAAAGCAGATGCTCAGTAAATATTTCTACATGAAAATAATATTAGCTGTATCCGTATGTATTGAATAAGTTTACTGAGCCACTGTGTATGAATAAATGCATTTATTTATTTTGTCCCCATCTACAAAGCAGTTCTGTTTAATATACAAGACAAGCCCAGTCTTTGCTTGGGACTTTTCATCCCTTTTCACTATGATGTGGATTTTAGCAACAGCTAAAACCTTTTTAATTATAAATATCACATTCAAGCTTAAATTACTAAAACAGCTAGGACTAGAATATGTACATTCATCATTTATGAAAGACATCAGAGACTAGTGGAAAGGAAATGGATTTGGTGTCAGGAAAAGCTGAGTTAGAATAAGGCTAGGATCTGGGCTGAGAAGGTGGCTCAGTGGTAGAGCGCTTGCCTTGCATGCATGAGGCCCTGGGTTCGATTCCTCAGCACCATATAAGCAAAAAGAAAAAAGCCGGAAGTGGTGCTGTGGCTCAAGTTGTAGAGCGCTGGCCTTGAGCTGAAGAGCTGAGGGACAGCGCCCAGGCCCAGAGTTCAGGCCCCACGACCGAACCCCCCCAAAAAAGAATAAGGCTAGGATCTGTCTGTTGCTGTTTGCATGAGCTTGAACACATTTCCCCAGCACAGTTCTTTTGTAACATCATGGCAAGCACCTCTGCTTCTCAGATTCACTTTGAGGACTAGATTAAAGATTATGTGAAATTTCTCCCCGTTCTCTAGTGCTGTTAGTTATAATGCAATCATATATTCTGTGTCTATGGAGACAAAAAATTGGTTCTAGGACCTCCAAAATTAACAGATTCTCAAGCCCCTTATATGAAACAACATAAACAACATAGACAATTATGGCTCATGCCTGTAATCCTAGGTTCTCAAGAGACAGATCCAAAAGATGGTGTTTAAAGCCAATCCTTGGTAGAAAAGCCTGTAAAACACCCATCTTGAAAATAAACAACATGAAGACATGACTCAAGTGGTAGAATGCCAGTCAAGAAAGCAAGCTCAGGAAAGTTCAAGCCCCAGTACCAACGTCTAAATAAATATATAAATAATACTTTCCATTTATCTACCTTCATCTTCCTTTACGTTTAAATATTACAGATCACTTACAGCACCTAAGATGATGTAAACACTACACAAATAATTGTTAATGTTGAATTGTTTAAGGGCTAATCAAAAGATTAAAAAAACAGACTATACATGTCCAATACACAGGTTTTCTTTTCTTTAAATAGTTCCCTTGCAATTTGTTTACATGTAAAAGAATGAGTCCCTTCACGTTTACAGGCTTTGTCTCCATAGCATGCTTCTATATTTCCTGGTAACATGTTGTTCAACTAAGATAACTTGTAGCAAAGATCTTACCATTTGAGCTTACAAGGTTGAACAGCTGCAAGCTTCCAAAAATATCAGCATATTGATGAACTGCAGCATGAGCTGTGTGGTCACCATTGCACCTTAACCGGTGCTTTTTCATATTGTACACTAATCAAGCTCAGCTAAAAGAGTATGTTAGTGACAGTGGCCACAGAGGCACTGCCCATTTTGTATGTATTTAGATCGAGGATGCACAAGATCATAAAAAGGTCAACAAGAAGTCATCCCATATGGAAGATCAGAGGGATTCAGAACAATTCGCTAGTGGGGGGAAAAGTTTGTATAGAAAATTATGAGTTGTCTCTATCTTCTGAGCATCTATTCTGAATAAGGTGGTACATGAGTCTAAGCCTAGTGTATAGTACTTGCCTTTTAAGAAAGTGAGAGCAGTCATATGTAGGTATACACATACATAGAATAGTTATAATCAAATTTCAATGACAAATGCCTTGTGGTGGTAGGAATTCAAGGATTCAGGTGAAGGAGAAAAGACATGCACCGGAAGGAAGCAGAAAAGGGATAGTATCAAAAGGGACAGTGTCTGTGGAAAGGTCTGGGATTTTGAGAGACTAAGAAAAAGTCAGAAGTAAAAGATCAGCTTTTAATTTTAAAGCATTGTTATGCTAACTATATTCTTTTTTATTGTGAAAATACTGTACAGAGGGGTTACAATTACATGAGCAAGATAATGAGTACATTTCTTATCAAGCATTGTAGCCTCCTCCTTTGTTTCCCCTTCCCATCCCATCCTCTCCCCGTTCCCCCACCCAACCCTCCTCCCCCCCCCCCAAAAAAGTTGTAAAGTTCGTTTTCGACATACGATTTGTACATCTCATTGTTGCAATGGGTCCACATTCTAAAGATATTATTACATAATGCAGGATGTGACCCATTCTTTATTAATATAAATACTCAAGCCCAATAACCACTCAAAAACTTTTAAAATAAAACAGGTGCTTTGCTTAGCTATAATTGTATGCTACACAATACACTGTCATATAACAGCTTAAAATTGAAAAATGCAATGAAACTGTTTTATTAAATATTTAACCAGTAAACATACAGAAAGACAGACAATTTGGCATTAGGTAGAATCTGTCTAGAATTCTGTAGCCGTGCAACACGGGTCATGCCATGGTATCATAATAAAATGAAATCTTACCAGAACTAGGGAGGGTATGATATGGGAATATCATTTTGGGTATTTAGAAGGCTATCATTTAGAAATAAAAGTGTATTTGTTCTGTATCTTTCAGAAAAGCAGAACTAGGATTAGTGGATGATAAATGCAGACTTAAACTGAGCCTGAGATTGTCCCAAAACTTAGTATTGTCTGTCTATAGAATTGGTGGCCCTGTTAAAACAGGTGGTTTCCCTTTATTGATAATGTTCATAGAATCTAACCCTAAAGACTGAGTTTTCAAGCCCAGTTAGGGTTCTCTCTAATTCTTTATAACTATATATCTAACCTACAGTGCTTGTACAATGAAGACTGAGCACACAGGTTTGTTTGTATAACTCATGGATGATATATTCATTTTGAGAAGTCATAGAGTCTGCAGCAGATTACTTTATGGAGATTTAATCCAAGCACTTTAAAGTCAAGAAAGCAATGTTATTTAAGGTATTTTGAGTTCTACTGGAATGACTTGTCTTTTTCTAAAAAGACAAATTCAGTTCAAATATTTAGAGATTATTAAATTATCTCTAACTATTTTAGCTATGCTGCTTTTTTTTTTCCATGTGATCAGGTAACAAGTAAGCCTAGAATGTCCTTGGCTATACAAGGTGATCCCGTTCCTCAAACAGTTGATTAACTATATTATGTAAAAATTTGCCAAGTTATTGATACCATTTTACATTTACTCTTCATATATTATAACACCTTCCATTGTTGAAGTCCATTGATGTATAAGAATTCAGGATTAGGGGCTGGGAAGGTGGCTCAGTAGTAGAGCACTTGCCTTGCATGCATGAGGCCCTGAGTTCGATTCCTCAGCACTGTGGCTCAAGTGGTAGAGTGCTACCCTTGAGCTGAAGAGCTGAGGGACAGCGCCCAGGCCCAGAGTTCAGGCCCATAACCGGACTCCCCCCAAAAAAGATTCAGGATTAAAGAAGATATTGTAGTACTTAAATACTTGAATTTTCATGATCAGCTAAGGTCATGTGAAGAAGCAGAAACTATATGCTTTCCATCTAACATCCTTTTGGTTTTTTTCTTTGTTTTTTAGCTGCAGTATTGAAGTATGAGAACAATGTTATGAATATCAGGCAATTCAACTGTTCCCCACATCCATACTGGCTTCCAAATTTCATGGATGTTTTCACTTGGTCCCTGCCATTTGTTGGGGAAAAAGGTATGTTTGTCGAAATTGGAAATGTCCTTAATAAAATATATAGGAAAGAAGGCAAGGAATTGTATTCTGCTCTACTGTGAATCACTCTGAAAGCGTGGTCAGACCAATCCAGTTCAAAAGCTGCACCATGAGAGCTAATTTGGAAGTGTGTCACTGTATCTAGGGTAACGGGACCAAGCGAATGAATTCAGGGAAAATGAGGACTACTTAGAAAAAGTCTTTCATTATCATTCAGATAATATCGTGATTGCAAAACAATAGAAATACAGCTTTACCTGGTTTCAGATCTTTTTACCTGACTCCTATGTGCTATATACCAAATATTTTACTTTGAAAATTGCCTGTAAAATTTAAAGGTTATTATAGTCATATTCTATGTACATTTCTTATGGGAATAATAATGGAATAATTATGATTATTCAGTCATGTCTACAATATTTCAAAGGATAACATGTAAAACTCTAGGGTATTAAAATATAGCAACAAAAATCAATGCTATTATATTAAAAAATATAGTAGCCATTTATATATTGCAAGGTAGAAGACAATGGAACTAGTTCACACTTAAAAGTTGCCCAAGCCAGGCACTGATAGGATCATGCATATGATCCTACCTACTCAGAAGACTGAGATCTAAGTATCATGGTCAAAGCCAACCTGAGCAGGAAAGACCTTGAGACTCTTTATCTCCAATTGAGCACCAGAATATCCAGAAGTGGAACTGTGGCTCAAGTGATAGAGCACTATGCTAGTGCATAGAGCAAACAAGCTCAGGAACAGTGCCCAGGCCCTGAGTTCAAGTCCCAGAACTACCACTATACCCCTCCCCCATCAAAAAAAAGTTGTTCAATAACTTTCTCCTCTCCTTCCTTCCTTCCTTCCTTTTTTCTGCCTTCCCTTCCTTTCTCCACTCAACTCATCTCCTTTCCTTTATTCTTTCCTGTCTTCCTCCTTCCTGTTTCCTCTCCCCTTTTCTCACCCTCCCTCTTTCCCTTCTTTTCTCCTTCCCTTCCTTCCTCCCTCCCCCCTCCCTTTTTGTCCTTTGGTAGTTTTTGTTTTTTGTTGCACATATATCTTCTCTCACAGCTCATGAGAATGCTAATGGTTATTGTAATAATAGACAAGAGTCCACATCTTTCAGAATAAATGATACCAGGAGTTGTAGAGGAAAGCTACATATTTTCCAAAACCCCACAATATCTGGGTTGTTTTTGTTTTTTTCTTTTCCTTTAGAGGATGACAAAGAGGACAAATTATGAGTTTCCCTCTGGAAACACAAACTATATTTTAAGCACATTCTTGTTGGTAGTCTGTTCACTAATTTCTTGGCTCATCAGATTGTAGTACATGATAGAATACCTGTTAGTTCCACTGCACACTGAAGCAGTGTGCATCCTGACTGTCTCTCACATCCTATATTTGGAGGGTTTTCATTAATTACTCAAATTTTAAGCATATACCATAAAATACCTTGATATATTTACAAACATAATTTAGTATTGATAAACTGAAACTCTAAGTTAATGTTGACTCCTCTAAAGGTTTACTTATTATCATATATTCTTTTAAAAAAATAACCTCTTTTTGGGGGTGTATTCAGTTTGAAAAGTCTTTATACTTGCTAAACAGGCAGTTTATTGTTTGAGCCTGCTCTCTCAACCTTTTCTCTTTTCATTTCTTATTAAATAGTGTCCTGATTTTTTTTTGGCCTGGACTCTTATTTACATTGCCTGTAAAGCATATGCCAGGCATATATATTCTTTTCCGCTGTTTAGATAAAGTCTTATGAACTTTTTGTCCATCTGTCCTCAAATTGTGATCCTCTCAATCTTTGCCTCCTAAGTAATTGGGATTAGAAGCATGAGCCCTTTATAAAGCTTTTAATGACCATTTTTTAAAAATACTTATTGTCTTTAAAAAGTGGCCTTTTGAGAGATTAGCAAGCAAGCTGCTTTTTACATGATAAAATCTAGTTTCAAGAAATTTTAAGTGTGATAGCATATACATTAGCTTAAAAGTACTGTATCACTAATTTTCTGTGCCTGGCACTTACAGCTAACTAAAATTTCTGGCTAAACTGTACCTAAGGTGTCTTAAAGCCTTTTGGGGACTCAGAGTTAATGATATTTCCATCAACACATTCATTTTTAAAATTAATGTTTTCAAAACTACTTCAAATATATTACTTCAACAGTCACTAGTTTTTTATCAAATACAAAGCTACATGCTTCTTATTATGCTAGCTTCTCTAGAGGGGTACCCAATATAAAAAAAAAAAGAAATCTGGCATTCACTTAGCCTCTGTTGAACAGAATTTATAATCTAATCTAATCTAGATCAAGCAACATTCCTGGGAAAAATAAACTGTAAAAATAACCATGTTCTTTCATGCATTTATATGTTTGATTTGTCATTTCTCCTCTCTTATAGTCAATGATAGGTTCTATTGTGAAGAGAATACAACTTAATAAAATGCAAAGTCTACACGAAAATCACCAAGTCTTGTTTTTAGAAATTGCTTTGTAATAGATTTTATATACCTTAATTTACATTGCCAGAGTAATAAGGTTATAACGGGAAATCTGTACTTTTCTTCTTTTTTACTTTAGTGACTGAGATGCTGGTCAACGTCCTTAACATCTGTTCAGATGATGAACTAGGGTCAGAAGAAGATGGATTTGATGGTAAGAGGCCTGAGCCTTTGTAGTAATGTTAGTTGCCAGGTGATTACTTGACATCTCGTTACCAGCTCCATGGTTAAGTCATACATACTACTGAGAATGTGACATAAAAAACCATGAGACAATGCTATTATCACTTTGAAAGTATTGTTGGAGCAGGAAGCTATTTCAATAAATATCTTTCAGTAGCTCACATTGCTAACTTACATTTTTTAGCTCCTTAAATAATTCTTTATTGTCTAACATATGTTTCCATTAACTGAGAGCTTTAATAAGCATCCTTTAATGAAATTTCTCCTGTCTGATATTCACATGTTGAAACCTATGATAGAAGAATCATCTACATATTAATACATTGGTACCTATATTAACCCTGTAGTTTTTCATATCTGCATTAATATATAATGAATAAGTTATGAAAGATTACCTATTTTTATATTATTTGTTATTTAGTTAGTCTGAAAGAATATACATTTCCTATTAAGAAAGAGATCCATGAGGTAAAAATGAAGGGAAAAGTTTGCTTCGTCTTCCAAATGCTCTGCAAAATGAATGGGAACAAACAAAAATATGATTACAGTTGGAATATGCAAGAGTATACTTCATTTCCATAAACATCTAATGAGCTTCTACTCTGCACAGGGCCCTCAGCATCCCCAGGTGTACAAAAACCTGTTCCCTGCCTAAATCATAATCTGGTTAGAGAAACTGTTGTGTAACATATACCTTCAGTAAATCAAGGTGAATTATAAAATAAACAGTAAAGGTAGGTGGCAGAGGAAGCTAGATACTGTAGCAGTATATTTAAATAGATTGTGTTGCTAAAAACTACACTTTGGTAAGAAGAGCATGTGTGCCTTTCTAAAAGTGTCAGAGTGGCATGATTTAATATTTACTGTTCTTAATACAAGTCACAGCTTCAAATCAACATTCCTAATGCTGCAGGCAGAAATAAAAATTGTATACTGTGCAAATAGAGTCTACGTATGTCATCAGATTTTCAGTGTACCAATTTCTGTCATATCTCTTCCTGATTCTCCTTTCTACAGCTCCTCTTCCTAACTTGCACCCTATACTATTTTTGAATCCTGTATCACATTGCCAGAGGCTGAGTATGGACAAGGAGAGAAAGTAGAGATTATAAAATGAATTTAAGATTGATAAGAAGAGTCATAAGAATTTCAGTTGGAACAATCTGTTGCTATTTCTTCAAATCTAGGGGAGATCAGTGAGCAATTGAAGCTGTGCCTAGATGCTTTGTGTCAGGTATTGTAGCCAGATCCTACTGCAGTTAGTTTCCACAGATAGTGCTAGCCCTTGAAAGGTAATGTGTTCATAGCCATGGAGACCTTTCTCTAAAGGAAGAAGTCTAACTTGATGTTTTCTCAATATTAAAAGTTGCCTTTTAGTATGTTCTCTGTTCTTTATGAAGGAAACTTGGTGAGATTCCTTTCCTCACCCTTCATAAGGATCAAGGATCAATCAACAAAAGGTTCATCAACAAAGTAAAAGCATAACAAATTAGTCTAATCTGAGCTTTACACGACATGGGAGTCAACAGCAACAAAGACCTGAAAAGCTAAGGACAGGGCTCTGTTTTCATCCTTCAGTTTGAGAGGAGTGAGTACCATACAGAATCACGACTGGATTGTTGTGCTTGCTGGAGCAGTACTGGACTGAGAGCAGAGGCCTGTCTGTTGGCCTCTCTTTGTAGCATTCCTTCCTCCTACAGGTTGTGCGGAAACTCCATTGGAAAGACAGTCTTCAAAGGAGAAGGAACAGAGTGACCTTTCTAGGTTCTGTAGCTTGCTGTGGCAAAGAAGAACGCTAGTTTCTGTGGCTTACTGTGCGATAATAAGCTTTAGAGGGAGAAAAAAAAGTCACAAAGAGAAGTATGATAGAAATTAGGGAAAACCTTGCTTCTGAAACCTTTCCACTTTTTTTCATTGTGAAGTACTAGACATGCCAAAATACCATGCTTTGGGGTATTTTCTGAATACTACCTATCTCAAAATTAAGACTAATATCAATAAAACAATACTTACTTCCTGGTTAATGAATTTCTACCTTGGCCAGGTCCATTGGCCAATATTTAATAAAGACGTAACCTATTATATAGAGTAAGAAGATACAGGTTACAGGGTAGTATATACATATGAGTGCTGTCTCAGAAAATACATTTTTAGTGGCTATTCTTGGTCAGAATTTCCTGAACATTCTAATGCAGAGAATATTCCCACAGCTACACATCTCCAAGACTACCTCAGAGTCCACTCCTTGTGAGATCTCTTTACCCAGTCTCTTAGGTGACTCTGGTTTAAAATTAATTACAATCAACATCGTATTCTCATCAACAACTACTTTAAGGCCTATTAATGTCAATAATAGGAATCTATTCCTTTTCAAAACCCTTGAAATTATTTTTTCTCTCTCTAAGCACCCTTTACCACTCTAAAGCTTTAAGTCAGTCTTAAAGAGAAATATTTTCCCTTCTTGAGTTTAGGGTGAAGGCAGTCTAGAGGATCAGGCTGGTCTTGCCAACTGGAAGAGATGGTTATATTCCAAACTTGCTTCATCCTCTTCAATTCTCCTTCTCTGACAAACTGAATGATCAGTTCTTTCTATTTTGATCACTCTCTTCTAGTGAGTTTATAATAAGATTAGTGAGTATATCTTTTTAATTATTACAAAGGCTACTTTAAAACGTTTGATGGATGTTAAGAATCCCAGGTTTCTGTAAATAATTGTAATCATTTGGGGAATGAGTTAAAAGAGATAAAAAAAAATTATTGCCAGGTACTTCTTAGGGAAAGGAGATTTCATTTTTTTGGTTCCCTGTCTCTTGAGCATGGCATAGTTGAACAGGTGGTAGTATGTGGTCATTTCTTCCTGCCTTTTGTTCCCCCCTCTTTAAATTCTGTTAGTTTGTTGGTTAAAGGGAAATGTTCACTCAGTCATTCATTTCATTCATTCCATGCTAATTCCTTTTGTGTATGTGTGTTTTGGGGAAAGAATAAAACAAGAGAAATGATGAGAGGTATGGCCAGTGAGTTCCCTCTCTATACTATAATAGTTGTGCAGGCCCTGGTTTCCATCAGAGACCCCAGATTTATGTTTCCCAGGAAACTAGCCGTGGGGAACTGAAGAAGAAACACTAAATTTAATAAAGGAAACCACCATATGCATCTAAAGATAGACTTTTATTGAGAAGGAACTATTTCTTTAGGGAAAATGTCTTTGATTCTATTTTTACCCTTTGTGAATCGCTTTCTCCTCTGTAAATGGGGTGATAATAGAAGACCCAAGATGCCTCTACATTAAATTTGGAAACTGAGACATAAAACGTCTAAACAACATCCAGCATTTTCTAACATTAGTATTGGTATAGTCTGCCAACACTGAAAGAAACGGCAGTTTACGAGCAGGTCAAGTGAACATTAAGGACTTGCACATCCTGACTCTTCAGGGAATTAAAGTAAATGTTACTAGATGCTATCCTCTCATTTCATGGCTGCGACCTTGAAATGAGGATATGTTTTAGCTCGCGCCTCATAAATTTGCCCGTTAATGGGGGAAAAAAAAGAAACAAAAGCTTAATTTTAAGTATGTTCAACTTAGGATATATGTTTTGAAGTGAACAGTCAGGGGAAACCCTAACGTGACTCAAAAAAAAAAAATCAATTTCTTCAAAGTTGCTCAAAAAGTAACCAATAACATACATTAGTCTGCCTGCCTGCCTGCCTGCCTTCCTTCTTTCCTTCCTTCCTTCCTTCCTTCCTTCCTTCCTTCCTTCCTTCTTCCTTCTTCCCTCCCTCCTTCCTTTCCTCCTTCCCTCCCTAGAAAACAGTTAGCAGTTCTCCGGACCCTGTTCTTCCTGCATGCTGTGTGCAGTCTTATCAATCATGATCACTGGGATCTGGCCCTTTACTTCTTCTGTGCCAGGCTCCTTCTTGTCCATTCCCTGCAGAGGTGAGAGCAGATGTCAGCAGACTTGAAAGGACCTAATTAAAGCCCTTCTTTATGATGCTGTGTATTTTAAGTGGGACAACCTCTTGATGAGTTGTTTATGCAACCCTTCTCAATTCTTTGTCCCATATCCAGTGTCCACTCAAGAGGCAGAGGTAATAATAGTGCCTTTACACTCCACAATTTGTCTGGTTTATCTCACTGGGCAGTCTTCTTAGTACCTCCTGGGTCTGTACAAGTAGGGAGTCTCCTCCTCATTTCCTTTAGAACCTGTACACTCTCTTTACCATTTATCAAAGATGACATGTGTCAGGCACTATTCCAAGTTGTCTCTGATTTGCTAATTTTACCCCGTTGCCAGCAAAACTTTGTAATTATTAAGTGTCATTTATTGTAAGTTAGATAATTCATATGCCATTTAAATGATCTTTAATCTTGAAATCAACTTTTTGTTATAAGGTGCTATAATTATCCCTATTATAATTATGAATCAGTTAAGTATAACCTTAAATTAAGTTCATAGAGCTCAGAAAGCAACAGCCTGGATTCAAATCTGGTTCTCTGGCTCTTGAACCTTCCACCTCCTGCAGTTACAACACTTGAAGTCATTTCCTTATAAATAACACAGTGCTTTTAAAAACAATAGAATAGGGGGAGGAGGATAGGCTGGTGGTAAGGATGGAGGATGTTGGGGGATGATAAAGGGATGAGTGAGGTTGTTTGGAATGCAGTGTGAACATGGGTGGAGATGTAACAATGAAACACCCTTTCCCCTACATAACTAATATAAAGTAATGAAAAATGAAAACAAAAACATCACAAGCAAGCAAATATAATTTATTCCATTAAATCCAATGTAAACTATCCTATAAAGAAATGAATTTACATCCCACTACCGCTTAAAAATAAGAAAAGAAATCAATTATTGCACTATTCTTTGGCCATAAAAGTTAATGCATTGAGTTGATTTCCTTTAACTCAGTCTAGTCTAAGAAGTTGTTAGCATTGCATCCTGCTTTAAAAAATGTGGGTGGGTGGGAGCAGACAAAAAAAATCGTCTGCTCATATAAGCTTCTGCTAGATGCATTAGTTTTTGCCTTATAAACAAAGATTTAATAGCCTTTCGCAACGAAGCGTGCTGTTCACATTGACTTGTGGTTGTTTTTCTTTTTTTAATGTTGGAAATCAAATATGAAACTTCTGTTATCTTATGAAGTTTGAAAGCCATTTAGTGCCAATGAGTGTCTTTTGGTAATCTAATTTATATGAATTGGGGTCTTTGTTTCCTATTTCCACCACTG
Organism: Dipodomys spectabilis; assembly: GCF_019054845.1. NCBI lineage: Eukaryota > Metazoa > Chordata > Mammalia > Rodentia > Heteromyidae > Dipodomys > Dipodomys spectabilis. The sequence continues at coordinate 6,820,359 of NW_024870974.1, forward strand.
CTGTTTGAATGAGAAAATAATAGTCTGCTTCCAACTTAAGGTTGTTACTCACCAGCTCATTTTAAAGAAGAAGTCCAAGTTAATGATTGTCATTTGGAAGTTAATCCTCATTAATGAAGAAAAGACATCTTAAACTAAGGATTATTAAGTGATCTCAGAGTAGGGAAAGCTAACAGAAATGAAGCAATCCTCATCACAAAGGTTTCTGTTTTGTTCATTACAGTAAAGAAATCTGGAATACCAGTAAGCATAGAAATGTAATGACAGCTTTTTTAGTAAGAAATTTATTTGGGCCTTTCTTTTAGGTTCTAAAGTCATAGACTCTGAGGTCACTTTTTTTTTCCCCTTAAATACAAATTATGTTTGAGACTGTGATATTTGATAAGTCTCTTTAACAAGAAAACATTATGGAGGTGAAACTGAAATCCTGTAGAATAAGAAAGGAAAGAAAATGCAATAAAGTTCATATATTTCAAGCCAACTATAGTTTCAGGCTGCAATGGAAAGACTCAATATTAAATTAGAATTTATGTCTCTGCTTTCAACTAAAGAGCAAACCACATGGTAGAACTCTTACCCTTGATCCACATTTTTTTTTTCCTTCATCTTAATGCTAACCACAAGCAAGTCATCAAATGTGGGAACAGAGCAGATATTTGCATGCCTCGAGGAAACTCTAAACTGTATGTGAAGAAATGATCTTCCTTTGAATTTTTACCTAATTCTCAATTTCTAATATTGTAGCTTCCAGCTTCATTGAAAATAGAGCTTAGTTCCATTTAGCAGCCCCAGTAAAGGTTGATTGTATTATTTGCTACCAGAATTGTATTTTTAGGCATAACAGATGTTAGACCTACCAAAGGAAAATGGACGCTGTTAACACTATTGAAGACACACTTCAAAGCCCTGTAGAAATTACCACCAAATTCAACTGATCATTTTGCTACAATGTGATTGGTTAACTCAAAACTGTAATAAATTCCACCAGGAATTGCATTCTAGAAAGCCTCCTCTGTTCTGTGCATCTGGCAGTGAGGGTTCTTAGGGCTGTTTACCTAGAGCTGTTCTTGTGGCGGAAGTATAATTTCTCAGCAGCTCATTTTAACGTCATGTATTTCAGTTTCTTATCTGGAAAAAAATAAAACATGCTTATATATTCCAAATGAAATATAATATTTTTTACTTTATTGTGCTAGAATCATACCCAGGGCCTCATGTATTCTAGGCAAGCTATACTCCCAGATTAGAATATATTAGATGTTATATAGACAAATAAAACAGAGGCATAGAAAGACAGCTCTCTAAGGAGCCAGTGGTGATGTTATTCTTATTCTGTCTGCACTGATGTATCTAAATCCTGACATTGGTCAACAGATGAGTAGCATAATGAAAGCAATGTTTTTTTGAAGAGCAGTTGCCTTTTCCAAGCCTAGAAAAAATGCTCAGAAAGTAAACAGGGTGAGTAGGGATGTAATTTAGCAACTTGATGAAGTATTTCAAAGTTGAGGTGTCTAGATCTGACCAAGGAAATTAGGAAAAGATTTAAAAAGAGCTCTTCAAGAAGCTTTCTAAGCAGGCAAAGGATAATGATTTTTGATATTTCAAAAATCTGCTTAGAAGGAGGATAGCTTTTATGGAAATCTGGTCAGTGTTAGGAGGAAGATGAGTTGTGTGGTAGATGTGAATTTGAATGAAACTGATACCCATAACTAAATGCCCAAACAGAATTTGGAAACAGGGTCCTGGAAATTGGGACAGATATCTAGGTTAGTTATAGGCTTGGAATGAAGTCATAACCATAGAGCAAAATAGTCCTCATAAATTACTAATGTGGAAGGGAATATCAGGTCTGATCCTTAGTAAGGACTTTTCCGGATGAAGCTGGACTGAAAAAAAGCAAGCAAAGGTAGGAGAAGGCAGGATTGGCCCGAGGGAGAACACAAGAACCAGAGTGATGTAGCAGTTGAAGTAGAAACTACATAAATATACACAATATAGAAAAAATAAAACGTTATATCTTCCCAGAAAATGAAATACTATGACAATAACTTTCATTATCACACGTCAGATTACTGATCAGGAACAAATAGAAATTTTTATTTTATTACAATAAAAGCACAAAAGAAAATCAAAATGGTTAGAAATGAGTAAAAAAACAAATTTCAGAGCACCACAATTTTAATATCACATTGTGTTTTCATATCTTACGTACTTTATATTTGGTCCACAATGGTACAGCTACGAGAGCTCAAGCTCTCTCTTCAGTCTTTTATGTCACTACTGTGCTCTTCTGGCTCTCACATGACAATTTCTTTAAAAGAAGTAAATGAGTCAAGTGTAAGCCATCCGCACCTCCACAGTAAGGTCAGAATATGTGGATACCATTGGCTTCAGGACAGTACTCCTCCAGACCTTTCAACTGTTTGCTTCTGTGGCTGACCCACCCTCTTTGATTGCCCCCTCCCTTTCTTCAAAGATGAGTAATATATTAAGGGGAGATTGAAGCCTTGTGACATGGCAGCCATTCTGCCATAGTTAACCTTGTGTGTCTATACATTCAACATTGACCAGAAACTATGCTCGTTTTCCTGATTTTTCTTTTTTGGGCAAAGCCTCACTGCATCTTCTATAGGTTAACAAAATATCCTGTCTGGGTTGTGAACAGTAGCAGAGTTTGGAAGGACTTTCTTTCAGATAAGTTCAAGATAGATCAGTGCCTGTACCCTTCTTCTCTGTCAGAAGAACAAGTTTCATTTCTTTCCCCACCTTGGCATAAGATATGTATAAGTTGTTATAGAGCGGCACCCACTTAACTTTCTCTCTCTGGTATAATGTATGGGACAAACTTAATACCTGACTACTGTCTACTTTTACTCTTCATTTTGCCTATTTTCGCAGATAGCATTTAAATACCATACTTGTGCTTGATAAATATATATATATATATATATATATATATATATATACATTTTTCCTCCATATAGATGTTGAGTTAAATTCTAGAGTGCATTCTTTTTTCCAACACTTAGCATGTAAGCACAGCTAGATCCACAATAAATTACTCTGAAAACTATCACATCCTCATCCATATCCAGAGTAATACATGATAGATTAGACATTCAGTCATTCATTCAGGGCAAATAATTTATGATATTAACTTGATCATAATTCATTCATTCTGTTTTCCATTTATAAAATTAATTTGTTTCTACCATGACAAATGGTTTGGCCCAAGCAGGGTTCTCCCTTGGTAAATACACAGATGTTATAAATGTCCCTGGTAAGACATCAACTCAATATATGCTCATTCCTTGAGAAATCCATGAAAGGTTTTTAGTCTAATATAGTAGTGATAGAATCCAAATATATTCTGAATATGGCAGGACCTGGCAATCTATTTGGGTTAGATTCGGATAGCAGTAATACTATTTAGAAGGTGGAAATGGAGGACCCCTGCACTTAGGGCTATGGGAAAAGAGATCTTCCAACCACTGTCACCTCTAGAAGCAGAGTAATCTAATTTTTTATAGAATAGCAGTTTTCCAGCTGGAGTATTTATAGTGCATGGGTTCACCCAAAGACATTTCACAGGGAGTTCAGTGGAATCCCGTCTACACATTTTCAGCTTCCGTATGTCCTTTTTCCTAAAAGTGACCACAACTTACCAGGGCTGGAGGCTAGAGGCTTTTTTTCCCACTACCTCTTTCTCCATTTTCTTCTCTCATTTTTAAACACATAGTCTCCTCAGGCACAATCACTATGATCATATAAAGAAAGTATCTTTAATGAAAGCAATGTAACCTCCTGTACATTAAGGCATGCATTTAAGTAAATTTTATTTCTATGTATCTTATTTTAAAATATTATGTATTTGTGATAGCTAGCTCAGTTATGAATAATAATCATTGTGACATTTAATTCCAAAGGAACATTGAGAATCTTCTATCTCAGGAAATTTAAATATGCATCTAAACGTATTTTTTATAATAAACACTCTAAAGTTTAACTATGTAGCACATAAGAATAACATTGACCGAACTTAAATGGAAACATAATTCTAAAATCAAAAAGAAACAGTGTAAGATTTATAAATATCTTGCTTGTGGATTTTCCTTTAAAGAGATGGCTGTTGGGGACTCAATTGAGAAAGTATGCTTTGGGGAACAAATTAAGATTTGGATGCCCACTAATAAGATTCCATGATAAAATTGTACTTCCTTTTTTTATTTTATCAGCAGACAAAATTTAATATACACACAGTTTTATATATAATGCAGCTCCACACCATGTAGGGCATCTACTCTTATTTTATACATTCAGAATATGTTCAAAACACTTCTTAAGGCTACAAAACAGGACATAGAATAATAAACAGGAATATATTCAACACTTATGAAAAGTGATATAAAGTTTTATTTCTTTGTATTTTCAAATAGAATAGTTTTCATCTGAGAGGAACTTTGTTAAAAGTTAACAAATTTTGAAAGACCAATGGTGAACCATAATGTATTATTTCTGAAAATATGAATTAAAATATATTAGTTCTGAAAATATGATTTATAAAGAAATCTGAAGTCTGTCAGAAAATACAGACTTTGAAATATATGTGCTTTGAAGAGTATGAAATATTTAATTTAGTACATACTTTTATCCAATTTGAAATACACATGTTATGGATATGTGTATTATTTAAAAATCTTTTAAAGAAGCCTAAATAATAGTAAAGGGTTTGAGGCCAATATAATATCAGTATTGGAAAGCTTCATATCTTTTCCAGTGAAGACAAGACTCTTCAGTCACTGACTGAGCAGTTGTAAAGCATATTCTACTTAGAAAGTATTGCCATTTTGTAGAATGTTTGCATGTAAAATTTACATGTGGCTGTTCAGCTTCATTTCTTTCTACTTCTAAAACTATTGGAACTAGTTAGAATCTTCTAGATTGATGCTATTGACAGGTATTGACAAAATGTTCCCAACCCAGCTCTTTCCCAAAGCCAGATGGAAAAGAAGGCAGGAAAACATCACTGGGAGAATTTAGGTTCATTGCTTCTTTCCACCAGTTCAGTTCTGGCATCCCAGACCACAGGAAGCACGTAGAAATTGCTTTCCCAAGGCTGTCCTCTCTTCTTCCTCAAAATGAAGTCACTGCCAAACATAATTTTATGTTTTAACACTATTACAGAATGTTTCGAACATATGGGGAAACTGAAAGTACTAGTCCATGCCTATGTAGGTATCTTTCTACAGCTAACATTTACCTTAACACTTTACCCATAGCATACCCAGGAACATGGTTCCAAGACCACTGCCAGGGAGGAACTGGGCATGCCCAGGATTCACACCAGGCACTGCCCTACTGAGGATGTTTTCTCCAAAATGCCACTCAGCTCGCACAAAAGACACGCCACCATTCAGCAATCTAAAATGTTCATGTTATCACTCAAATTAAGCACTATGAAACTTTCACCTTGCATTTGAGGAGTGTACAGTAGTAACTTGACAGTGGTAGCCGTGACAGGTAACAAAGGTGGCATCTTTAGTGGCAGGTACTCATGTGGTGACAATATATCATTATCCTAGCAGTTGGCCACTCTTCTGCTGCAGTTGTGTTTCCCAGTCCCCTTCGGAGACTGAAATTCACCCCGCAGAGGGCAACACTTCCTTGGCAAGGCTACTTGGCATAGATACTTGAAAACTTCATGAGATGTCAGCACCATGCATTGTTGAGGGCAGGAAGGACACAGGTTATTCTTTTTTTTTTAATTTTTTTTAATTTTAATTTTAATTTTTTGTGAACATACTGTACAGAGGGGTTACAATTACATGGGCAAGATAATGAGTACATTTCTTATCAAGCATTGCAGCCTCCTCCTTTGTTTACCCTTCACATCCCTTCCCAGCCTCCCCCCGCCCCCCCCCAATCCCCCCCCCCCACACAGGTTATTCTTTAAAAGTTCCTTTGGACTGTACATCTATCTCTTCTACTTTTAAGGAAAATTGAATGTACAGGCTTTCTTAGATTCTAGAAATAATAGCATACTGACCTAATCAAAAAAGAAAATCAACTTTATTTTTCAAAAAGTTGAAAAATGAGGCCAGAAAAAGTACTGATAATTACTTGAGTCTAAACACAAAATGGATTTTTACTGAAAATTACTGTTTTCTTCACATAAAAAAATATTGCCTTTAAGTTTTTACTTCCAAATTAAAACAAGAGAATATATTCTTTTCTTGAAAATAATCTTTATAGTCTTTATGTAGAAAACAATTTATCTGTTTTCATTATTTGATATATGAATTTTAATTTCAGCTCCTATAATATATGCTATTGTTTAAATAGAGCAATGCTGAGATTTTTTTTTTTTTTTTTTTTTGGTCGGTCGTGGGGCTTGAACTCTGGGCCTGGGCACTGTCCCTCAGCTCTTCAGCTCAAGGCGAGCGCTCTACCACTTGAGCTACAGTGCCACTTCCGATTTTCTGGTAGTTTATTGAAGATAGGATTCTCACATTCTCTCCTGCCAGGGCTGGCTTTGAACCGCGATCCTCAGATCTCAGCCTCCTGAGTAGCTAGGATTACAGGCATGAGCCACCAGCGCCCGGCTAATGCTGAGATTTTTAATATGACATATTTGCATGATGCAGGTAGCAAAATTCTGAAAAGTGTGTCTTTCCCTTGAGCTTTCTATTGGATTTCTATAATCCAATGTGTAGTTAAATACACATTAAAAAAAAGAAGCCTAAATGATCTCTGGAGAAGAAAAAAAACAAGAAGCACAGTACTAAGTATACCAAGAAATTTACATCTGATGAACTTAATCTAGCCTGCTACTTGTTAAACTCAATTACATATTAATCTGTACATTTGATTTGAATATTTTATGTTTACATCATTACATGAGTTTTGATGTTCAGACAATATTGGAGAAAATATTAAAAATGATCTCCAGGGTAAAGATAATGTCTCATCTTACAATCTATGGTAAGATTATTTGATTCTGAGTAAATATATCCTAATTTTATGAAAACTTTTATCAAACTTAGTGTCAGAGTTACTAAGAAAGTTAACAAAGAGCATTTTTCATTAAGACAAGTGCCATAGTATATTGATTCACTGTTTGTGGGAAACACACAATTGTATAGACCACAAGTAGAATCTTAGATTCTCCATTCATTAGTTTGCTATAAGAATGTAACCCATGCTCTTTTTACATTTGTAATTTAGCATTTTTGAACATTTCTGAGCATCAGCTCTCACTGAATGGAGAAACATAACTCTACATAATTTTTTCCCTACTTACTTACATTATCAGTTTCCCTTGTTCCCATTATGGTTTTAGGAAACTTTTCTGTGAGATTATTCTATATTTTTTTCCCGTTCTCATTTCTCTTAAGTATATGCAATTTTATTTCTGCACATTTGAACCATTCCTTGCTGCTTTTCTTGTGCTACTAAATTTAGTCATTTGGAGTACTCCCACACTTTCCGGTCTCTGTGTCTGTGGGATTGATTTCAAGATCTGGCCATATCCTTTCTTGGAAAGGTCCAGAATCTTCCCTGTCACTTTGTACATCATGACCTCTGAGTTGGTTGGGTCAGGGAGGGTGGGCCATACTAAACAGAGGAGCAGTAGGAGAATATTCACATCACTGAACTGTATTACTAAAAAAAAAAAAATGACCTTTAGTTGTCTCTTGATTATTCATCATCTAAAATCCAAGCACAATGAGTTCAGCTTTTTAGATGATCTCCAGAGCAAAGTTTATTTACCAAAATGTGTAATTACAAATCATAGATAACAAATACTGTTAGAATCTCAGAATAGTTTTAGTCCAGAATCTTGCACATCTAGCATTCTCCCCTCAGATGTCCTGAGCAGTAGATAATACTTCAGGGAATTCATTGTGAGGGATAACCTCATGGCATGATTACTACAAGAGAAAGAAAAGGGACCAAAAAAGAAAAAATATAGGTAGCTTTCAAGTCAGAGGGAAGATGGGAAAACAGCAATAGTAGCTTACTTGCTGGTAGCCACCTTTTGGGGAATGCCTGTGTACCTGTGAGATGGGCATTCATTAGCATCACTGTCCTCCAGAGGAAAGCAGGTGGCCTGTTGTATGTTTACTTTCTTGGAATACAGAGAAAAGCAGACCTTTTCTCCATCCATTTCAGAATTGTGCATATTACTGCAATGTAGGCTGGTGAGGGATTATTTCACCCTTATCAAACAATGAAAAGAAGATTCCAAAGCTCATTCATAGGAATACTCCCAGACAAACAGAAAGAAGAAAAATGAAAAACACCTGTCATTCAGAAAGGTCAGAAAACTAGTTCTTTCCATTGGGAAAGTACAACAGATCATAAAAATCAATTAGGATAAGCCCATGCATAACTTTTTAACCTTAAGTGGTACCTGCCTGTCTCTCACCACATCAGTTTTCCATTTATATTTTTTCCTGTAGAACTCACAAACCACCCAGAAGATGAAAGAATCTCAAGTACTGAAATAAAGGTTTTATGAGGGGTAAATGATGAAAATGATTTTCCAAGACACATAGAGTTAAAAAGCTTCTTAGCTTGAACATTTCAAAGGAGGATTTAAATGGGGGAAAAAAATCAGTTTCTTAGCATGAGATGGGAATGAGAAGATGGTCATTAGTGGACTTTTCTGCCAGCGCATGCGCTATTTGCATAAGCAGAAAAGGAGAGAAAAAGAAACTACCCTTCGCCTTTATCTGCTCAGGGTTTTCCATTTCAGTTTGCTCTTTGCTTTGCCTTCACTCTTTGGAGTTAAAGCTGAGCCTCACACTCCCAACAGAAATGACCAAATACATCGATTTTCAAATTTGATTTTTTGGATCCCTTTAAGAGAAGCACAACGAAAGAACCCAAAATTGATTTTGCTTCCTGAACGTTGTTGGATAGATTAGATACATTTGCAAAATAGTTAAGTGAAAAGTCAACGATTACTAAATTCTGTGTTCTCAAATGCAGGAGCAACAGCTGCTGCCCGGAAGGAGGTCATAAGGAACAAGATCCGTGCAATTGGCAAAATGGCCCGAGTGTTCTCGGTTCTCAGGTGAGATTGTGTTTCCACTGTTTATGCTGTGATTTGTATTATGTGTTGCTTAATATTATTTCAATACTTTAATCTGGTGATTTAAAGGTTTTACTAATAACCATGTTTTTCTTCAGTTCTTTACTTTTCACTGGAATTGTCAGTCTTCAGTTTCAATAACCTTGCAATCTACTAAATTACTTCTCTGAAGAAAGGGCCTATAAATGGATTGCATCACATTTATTCCTCTGTTTGCTGCAGGATTTTAAAAGATTTATTTCACAATGGGTTGGCCATCTTACGAAACAGGGAGAGCTATTATAATCCTTTTTATTTTTCATTCTGGCTTTGTAGTCAGAGATAAATTTATCAGGTGCATTACACGGGATTCTAGTAATTGAGCATCAACCATAAAACTGCCTACATGAACATTTCAGTAAATCACTGACAGGAACAAAACTCACTTAGTGCTCAGTTCCCAGATGGTAGTTTTTGTTTGTTTCTGTTTGTTTGTTTAAAAGTGGATCATGAGTCATGCTATCATTATTAAGCATGGATTTTGAAAGCAACCATTTTCTTAAAGGGAATTCACAGTGCTTTCCTTTCGTTAATTTTAATGATTACTAGATAATACACAGAGACTGTATTTCCCTTCAGAAGATTACTTTCACATATAGTGTGCTTATATGCAGTCATCCATCATTCTCCAGAGTATCAAGGGTAACTACAAACACCTTGGGAAACACTACGTGTACATATTGGGTCATTTTATAATCTATCTTTGCCAGTGTTTTCCTTAATTTTCTTCATAGAGGAGCTATGATGGATCTTCTGATTTTTCCACTTAACTATATATATTCTCCTCCTGGTAGAGCCACTAAAGAGTAATTCAGTGACTTGAAGCTGAAAGCAGGGGACTATGAAAGGGGTTAAGACTCATTCATGCAAGAAATAAATATAATAAGACTGAAAATATTCATTTATTATTTATCATGAAGAAAACTAAAAGCAGTATAGAGGAAGAACAACTGGGAGATAGGCATTCATTTCAGTTTTGGTTAACCAAGAAGTCTAAGTAAAGGTATTTGAGCGGATGCATGGATGACCTTCATGAAGAAACAAGGTAAGAGATCTCAAGGCAAAGGAAAGAGCATGTAGGAAGATCCTTAGATAGAAGCAAGCCCAGCAGTTTTAAGATCAGCAAGAAGACCTATTCTGCTAGAGAAGTTTTCTGTGGGGACAAAGGATCATAAACTCAACTGGTAGTAACGCTCCATGAGCATCTATTATGTAGTGTGCCTCATTACCAATCCATGCTCTTCTCTTTTTCAATGTGAAGTCTCTATGAGTGGAAATTGAAACAGCTCCAGAATTTCCATGTGAAATTATATTTTGGAAAAATGAAAGTCTCTCTTACTATGAAAACCCATTATCATCTTCACATGTAGGTAGGAGAAACCATGAATCACATAGGTATTGAAATCGGGAAATCTGACTAATCCTCTGACTGTTCATGTCTAAGACATTGTTAGCCAGGTGCTGGTAGCTTTTGCTTGTAATCCTATCTACTCAGGAGGCTGAAATCTTAGGATCTTGGCATAAAGCTGGGCCAGGAGGACAAATCCAAGACTCTTTACAATCAACTAACCAGCATAAAGATGGTAGTAGGGATGAGCTCAAGTGGTAGAGCACCAGCCTTGAGTGAAAAAAGCCAAGTGAGAGTTTTAAGGCTTGAGTTCAAACCCCATTAATGGTAAAAAGAAAGAAAAGATGCAGAGAAGAGAGAGGAGGGAAAGAAGAAGAAAAATAGATTGTTTAACCCAAAATTGGTTAATCCCAGATGAGAAATGCATTATTTAACCCCAGATGAGAAATAGATTAATCCCAGATTAATGGGTAATCCCAGATCCCCAATGAGAAATAGATAATTTAACCCAGGGATGATCAGCAACTGAACTAAAGTTGCACAGATGAATAGAAAATAGGGAGGTATGTGTTTTTACTTTTTAATAATAAAAGCATTTATAAAAGTACAGTGGAGGCGTCATATCCAGAGAAAAGCAAACTAAGCTTAGTAAGTAATGGCTGAGTATTCTATCTGAACTGGAATTGGCCTTAGGCAACCTAGATTGCCTTGGAATCACCAGCATGTATGCTCCTGTAAGACAGTGAGGTGTGAACTACATATGTGAGAAGATGCTCAGCTGTGGCATTGCATGGAAGAAGAGTCCTTATCTCTCCTGAATGCAATCAATGTTGGTGAAGAAGCCGACACCAGAGGCGTGCCATGAAGAACGGGCTGGCTTCCAGTAGGTAGGATTCCAGTAGTGAAGGCATTGCTGGAAGAGGAGAAGTCATCAGGAGTACAGTCACAAGGTCCTAGGAGCAATGCCGGTTGCATCTTTTTATTAGGTGCTTGTTAAGTGCCAGGTGCTGAAGCCTGTGGTACACACACTGAACAGTAATCCACATAGCTAAGTTAGAAGGTTGAGGTGACCTACCTTAAGAGTGAGGAAGTGGAGGGGGGCTGAGCAGTGCCCCAAACATAGCTGGGGAGCGACACTAATGGGAGTCCTACTCAAAAGTGAGCTAGCTAGTCAAATAGGATTCTAAGTAGTGCTAGTAGTCTAGTAATGAATTCTAAATTTCTAATTTTAAAACAGTCTGCGTTAGTAAGAACATGAAACAGAGTGAGGATTCTAGTTTAAAGCTGAGGTCTTGATACTAAAATATGCTTAATATTTCTGTGTGGGGAGCAATGAGGAGTTCTGGAATAATATTTACAAAGCCAAACGGCATGCTCAAACTCATTCTTTGGTATATATGCTAAAGACAGGTATAGATGCTAAAGCCAGGATGAACATTGGCTAGAAGACAATGTTTTGGTAGCAGGAGGAGCATTTAAGAAGCTCCTGAAGGCAATCAAGAAAAATGTGGAGCCAGGCACCTGTGGCTCACACCTATAATCCTCAGGAGACTAAGACCTGAGGATCACGGTTCAAAGCCAGCCTGGGCAGGAAAGACCATGAGACTCTTATCTCTAATAAGCCACCAGAAAACCAGAAGTGGCTCTATGGCTCAAGTGGTAGAGCACTAACCTTGAGCTGAAGAGCTGAGGGACAGAGTCCAGGCCCAGAGTTCAAGCCCCATGACTGACAACAAAAGAAAAAAAGAAAAATGTGGCACCAGGCTATGGAAGGAAGAATGCAAAGGAAGGGCCCCCTAGGTGGGATTTGGGAAGGTACAGATTATAAACCTAGGAGATGATGAGGAAGGAATGTGGATGATTGCACACGTTTCTCAGGTACAGCTTTGGAGCATACTCCTTATGTTTTAGACATCTTTAACATTATAAGGGAACCAGAAAACTGTCTTCTGGCATCCCTTGGACCTACATAGAAGCATAGAAGGCTTCTGTTTCAGAATGAACAGTTTTCAGAAGCTACAGGTAGGAGGAGCAGAAACCAACTCTTTGTCAGATGTGCGAGCTGCGTAGCATTTGGGGGCTCACTGCCATGTTACTGTGAGTTTAAACGTGGGCTCTGAACACCAGTGGGAGCATTTTATGGAGTTGAGCCAACTCCATGGTGCGTGTGGGCACTGGAACTCACCCTGGCCTCAGCACTTTGAAGGGCAGTTTTCTGGATTAGTGAGCTATTCAGTGTCATTTGAAACATTTCTCTTTTTTAATATTCTTTTTATTGTCAAGATACTATACAGAGAGAGGGGTTACAGTTGCACGAGTAAGGTAATGAGTACATCTCCTATCGAGCATTGTTACCCTCCTTGGAACATTTCTTCACTGTTAAAATCAGCCCTGAATGGATTCCATCATTGCTGCAGGAACACTTACCTATGCAAGGAGTGGTGAGCGGTCTGGGCAGTGCAAGGAAAGGCCTGCAGAGCACAGAGTACTGCTAAGGACAAGATGAAAGGGGAGACAGAATAGAACTCCAGAGGGGTGCTTCCTCGTAGGTATAGAAGCAAAGCCTCGTCTGCGATTTTTAAATTTTCTAGAAAGCACAATAAAAGAGATAGAAGCCACTGAACACAAACACCCAGAACTTAATCATGTCAACATATGATTCATGTATTGAGGAGATATTTCCTGTCCTTAAATCTCATCGAGAGTCTTCAAAATCTGGTCTTTCATTCCCACGTACAACACATTTCAACTCAGATGAACTGCGTTTCTAGTGGATAAGAGCTGTGTGTGGCTGGGGTGGAGATGAAGAGGAGAGATCAGTCATGAGGCTGAGAAGAACAGGAAAGAACAGAGAAGTGATTAAACCTGGGACTAGAAGGTTTTGGAGAAGGAGGGGTAGTGAAAAGCACTGCACACAGAGGAGTTTGAATGAGAACTCTGCAGGACTGATTGGAAGTTGGAAACCTTTGAGAACATGGCTACTGTTTGAGGTTGGGCCAGGAGCCATAGTTGAGGGGAGTAAGAAACACCCGTGAATGAGAGAAGGAAAGGAGGCTAGGAAAAAGAGAAATGAAGATGGACACAGGTGGCTCACACCTGTAATCCTAGCAACTCAGGAGACTGAGATCTGAGGATCACAGTTCCAAGCCAACCCAGGAAGGAAAGTCTATGAGAATCTTATCTCCAAATAAACCACCAGAAAACCAGAAATGGTGCTATGGCTCAAAAGTGGAATTCCATTTCCTCATCTATAAAGCACATCGATAACTATAGAATTTTTTTGAGGACTAAGTGATCAATAGTCTGTAAAATATGAGCAAGAAGATGGTCATTTTTTTTTTTTTGTTGGTTGTGAAGCTTGAACTCAGGGTGTGGGGGTTGTCCCTGAGCTTTTTCGCTCAGGGCTAGTGCTTTACAACTTTGAGCCACAGCACCATTTCTGGTTTTCTACTGTGGAACCTGATACAAATTTTATCTTTCATCCTTTGTGAGAGAACCCATCAAAAAGTTTTGAACAGGACAGGGACAAGATGTGGCATTGGTATGAAAAGGCTCATTCTGATTGCTTATACTCAGAATAGTATGGGAGAAGAAAAGCTATTTGGAAGCTATTGAAGTCCAGGAAAGAGATACTAGTTGTGAGTAAAAGAAGGCAGTCACCAAAGACATTATGTAGTATGATGTCATTGTATGAAATGTCCAGAAGCAACAAAACTGCAGACAGTTGATTCAGAGTTATGTCTCCCTGAAGGAAATGGGGCATGATAGCTAATGGGCACAGTTTCTTTGGGTGGTGATAAAATATTCTAAAATTGATTGTAATGATGGTTGTACACTTCTGTGAACTTGTAAGAAACCACTGTAAATAGGTGAGCTGTATACTATGTTGTGTTCATAAAGCTCTTTTCTAAATAAATAAATACATAGTAAATATGTAAGAATTAATAAGATGGTGAGAACATTTGGAGGCCAGAGGCATCAAGAGTTACTGGTGGAATGAATTTTGAATAAGGATATGAAGAATGTATGGTCCTTTGAACAATGAAATTTCCAGTTGCTGAGTTAAAACAACAATGTTGGAAGCACGAGGTTTGAAGAGGAGTGCAGGAATTATTTTTCTGGTCATGTTAGAAATCTTCAAAAGTGTTACTAATTGCCATGTTAAGCATCATAACTAGAGTATATGTTATGTACATGAATATTTAGATCTGTGTATATGAGTGCACAGTGTAAACTTTTTCTACTTATGTAGGATTACAGTGTCTGTTTTGTGGAAAGATAGATTATTTCTGTTTCATTGTTATTTAGTCCTAAGGCACTGTTAGCAAATAAAGTGGTTAACAATGTTAAATGACAATATATATATATACTTAAAATAATTCTGTGGCTTGAAACAATTATAAAACAATTGTCATAGTGAATAATAAAATAATTTTATAGTAGCAAATTAGTAGGGAAAGTGCTTGGTAAAGAATAACAATCTTGATTTTCCTGCTCAAATCAAATCAGTTCTGCAGCTTGTTGCTAATCTTTGGCTGGTAAACATTCCTATGGCCTGCCCCATAGCGCAGCCTACTTTGCACACCTTAACCTGTCATAGCAGGATACCTGATTACAAAGCTACAGTTGTTTCCAGGATCTTTTATAAGCAGAAGAGACTGTTCCTCCACAGTTGTCAAGGGTGACTTTTATCACATCAGTCACATTGTGGAACATTATTTCTATTCAGCATATAAAAGTAGAGTATATTAGAAGCTTTAAAAAAAAAAAGAAAGGAAAAGGAAAAGAGCTAGAGAGCACATAGAGGTAGCTGTGGATCTTAGATGCTAACTTCCTCCCCTTGGTGCCTTGCAGAGAAGAGAGTGAGAGTGTCCTGACTCTGAAGGGCTTGACCCCCACTGGCATGCTCCCCAGCGGAGTACTTTCTGGAGGGAAGCAAACCCTGCAAAGCGGTAAGCAGGCCCCTTGGTATGACCTTGCACCTGGAGCATCTCTTCGGCTAGTTGTGTCATTAGAGCCCTGATTTATTCATTCATTTAAGCTTTGTTTTGGTCTTCAGCTCTTCTTGACTGGAGGAAGGGCTGAAACTTTTGCACATCAGTTTGATCAGTCCTGTCCAACAGAGTAGCACTTTCATTCACTGCAATGTAGTCTTCGCGCCTAACCCCATCCCTCATTTACATATTGGTCCACATTTTCAGGATTTCTGTAGGTTGCCTACATGCACAACAGTTTTGGAAACTTGGAACCAGTCAGTTCCTGAAACATAACCTTTTAGAAACCTTGAGATGATCAAAACTGGTCATGTAGATAGTTGGCAAAATACACATGTACACACACACACACACACACACACAAACACACACACACATCCAGAACTAGATTTTATTGCAGAACCAAAGATTACAAAAAAGGTTAGTTTCATTTTCCATTTAAGAGAAATTTGGAATAATATGACTTTTTTTCTCATTATATTAGTCCACAATCAAAGAGAAAACTGAGTAGAACTACATTTTATTATTGAAAAAGAGTATCTCATGATAGAAGCTTTGTATTAAAACCATAACTTTCTAGACCAGTGCTGTCCAATATAACTTTTTGTGATGATGAAAATTTTTGATATCTGGACAGAAGCTCCTCATATCTGAAGCATTGGTATTTAAGTCATACAACTAAAAAGCTGTTCTTTTAATATTTCCTAAATGTCATTAACATTAAACTTAATTTAAATAACCACATGGTCAGTGGAAATCACTTGTTATTTTAATTATTATTTGAGTATAATTTCAATAATATGCAAATTTTTCTAGTAGATGTTAGAGGAAAAATGTTTAGACAAACATACACTCAACATTTTTAAACAATCTCAGCCTCATGTGTATTTTCTAGATCATTCCTAGATCATGTTCATTTGTTCTCTTCTCTCCCTGTCCTTCATCCTAGAAGATTCTGGTATTTTTACGCTTTCATTCTTTAGACATTTCTTCTACATGAAAAATAATGATTAATCTCATGAATGTGGTGTTGCTAAATGATTCCATTGAAGCGCCATCACATTATTTATTTTGAGATGAATTTATTCCAATATTTCTGAATTTTCACAAAAATTCCAAAAAATAAAATAAAATAAAGAACAGTAGGAAAGTACATAGTATTGAATTAAGTTCTTCCTTTAAATTTATAACTACAAATCATTTTATTCACTTTTATCAAACAAACATCTTCTCCCCCAAATAAATATGCTGTCATTAAAATATTAAATTTGTGTGCCCAAAAGGCACCTCTACCTAATTGATTGAAATCTACCATTTCTGATAATCACATTTTAAGGCCCAACAAGTGTATTATCAGAAACTATGGGCCTCATTTGATTTAGAAGGAGACATTGATTAGTGGGCGGTCCTTATTTCTAATGTCAGTGCTGGAATGGTTCTGAATTTTTTGCTTTTCTTTTAAATTTAAGTTACTTAAGTTCTTGTACATCTTTGTTTCATCTTTGGATTGTCACCAGTATTTTTAGCTTCAGTTACTCAGTTTTCTTTTACTTTCTCTTGGATATGTTGGTTTGTGTTATTTTTGTGTTAAACTTACACATACTTAGACAGGCAAAAGACAAGTAGGCCAGAACCTCATTTGTCCTGAGAATCTGAAAACTTACTATGTATTTTAAAGCACCGTATATGGATGCAACTTCACAATTTATATCTGCCCCTTTTAGTTTGAATGAGGAGAAACAACCCAGAACTTTACCATTTAGCTCTTCTTCTCCATGGAGGTGAATATTGTCTACTTTCATCATAAAGAATCTAGAATGCATCTCAACAGCAGTGCAGATTTGACACGTACTTTCATTTTGAAACCTTAAATTGTAGAGAAAATCAAAATCAAGGTAGAATTTTAATATTAAACATTTTGGAGTTATGGAAAAGTTTTACATTTAATTATAAATTTTTAGCATTTAATTAAGGAAATATCAACTAAAAGAATCCGACACCTGTACAGTGAAAGGATAAATCCTAACCTTATTAGAAGAGTTGTTGATCAATCACTGTTCTTTTAACGTTCTGCCTGTAAAATACACAGTTTCCCTATGTTCATTTGAAGCTTCCTGTGAAATTCATGGTTCTAGCAGCCTGTTCTTTAAAAATTTGATGACAAGGCGGCTGCTACTGTGTTCCCAAATGATTTATGACATTTTAACAACTTCACTCCTCAAAATGTCATTTCAATAAGAATAAAAAAACAAAAACAGATTTTAAATTGGTCTATCTATCTGACTAAAGATCTGGACTGTATTATTCCCTTCCTTTTTCCTTTCTTCTTCACCATTGTACCACTGCCCAACTCTAAAGAAATGTTACATGCTTTGTTGAGGTAGAAACATGGATTTATCTTCCTTTAAACTTGTATCTCCCTGCCTTCTGATACCAGTAGGAGATGCTTTATTTAGTATTAAATAATGTGAATTATCCTAGTGACATCATGGTTCTAAGTGCTACCATTTTGTCTGGCACTTTTAAACACTTAAGTTAAGCCTAGCAAAGGTTTCATACTGTTCTGTGAGTCCGAAAGGTAGTTTAGGTTTACATAATCCATTATCCAATCCCATCCACACCACAGAAAGCTTTCCTGAGTGTTTTCCTACATTGGTTTTTATTTTGTTGTTTTTATTTTGCTCATACAACAACCAGAGCAGTTCATTCAGATAGATTGTCCCAAATCATTAAAAAAAAAAAAAAATATATATATATATATATATTCAGCTTGTCATCGTGTGTGTGTGTGTGTGTGTGTGTGTGTGTGTGTGTGTGCGTGTGTGTGTGTGTGTGTATGTGGTGTTTTCTTTCTTTTGAGCATTTCTATTTTGTTGTCTGAATCCAGAATCCAGCACTTACAGGAACTATTGGTTCCCTTAGCTTCTTCGAGCGTCACTGATTTGTTCTAAGAGTTTAAAAGAAAAAAAAAATTCCTCTGCTCATTTTTCTCATTCATTTTGCACCCCCTTTCTTCTCTTCAGCTACTGTTGAGGCTATTGAGGCTGATGAAGGTAAATTGGCCAGTCCCCTTTCTGTTGTACCTGCAACAGATAAGGGCTCTGCTGGGTGTATTCATTTATTTATTTATTTTTATTTATTTATTTATTTTTGCTGTAGCTTGTACAGAGTGTGTGGGTGTTGGGCTAACAGTTGTGGCTCAGTATTAACCAAAATGTTCTTGCTTTAAAGGGGAAAATGTCCTTCTATGGTTTGTTTGTTTGTTTTTTTTTCCCTTAAAGCTATGTTTGACTTCTGTATACCATGAACCTAGTACAATCACAGAAAACAAAAGTAATGATAATCACTGAAATGACGTGGGGGGTGGGGGTTATGGAAGCTGCTTTGACAAATAACATGTAAAACAATATGCTTTGAGCTGAACCATGTCCCTCCTTAGATCACTGGCAGGCATCAGTGAGAAGAAAAGCAGAAAAGTAGCTTGATGAATGCTATTGTTTAGAAGTTTGTAGCTCCCTCCCCTCCGGGAAAAGAAAAAAAAGTTTATTTTTCATAGTGCTTTCTTGTAGCTCAACATCAATTTATGTCTCTAAAAAATATTCCAACATGAGACACATGTAGAGCGATAAACCGTTCTTTTAGCCTGATTAATTTTAATCTATTGGTATTGTCCGTCAGTTAACACCAGCAAAATTCATAAGAAATCTAAAAGTATCTAGTGGCTATGGAAATGGCCAGTTATAAGAATAGTGAATATCAAACAGTCACTTAATAATTAGCATTTGCCAGGTGCCTATTTTTTGTATTACGCACCTTACTAGAGAAATCAAGAATGTTTGACCATCTCCAGCCATGTCCTAGAACTGTTCAAAAACAAGAGACTTGATTCTTTAGTGAAAACTTTTTACTTGAATTTTTTTTTCAAAATACTTATGGTCCAGCACCCATGGCTTATGCCTGGAATCCTAGCTACTAAGGAGGCTGAGACCTGGAGAATAAAAATTTCAAGCCAGCCAAAGCAGAAAAATCTAAGAGACTTCACCTCTAAAATAACCAGCAAAAAATAGGGCTGGAGGTATAACTCCCATGATTGAATGCCAGCTGAGTGTAGCAAGCCCAGCAAGCACAGGTCTCTTATTTCAAACCTTAATACCATCAAAAAATATTCATAATAATAGTACACAGTTGTATGAGAACTGCATATATCAAAATAGTTTTTAATATTATATGTATACCATACCCTCTGGAAATTTAAAAATAATAATTTGAAGTTCCCCTTTAAAACAAAATTTTCCAGTTGTATTTTGTTCTTGCAGATAACTTTTTATTTTTCCCAAAATTGTATGCATATGGTCCTTTGGTATGATGTGAAAAAAAGTGCCACTTTAGACTTACAATTTGCTCATGATTTGGATATGGTAGGGGAAACGACAGCAATGTAAGAGAAAAATACAACTGCTTCCTAAATAGCAGTGCACATGCTGCTATTTATGTGGGAATTCTCTATTCCTCTTGGCAAATTCTAATCTGCAGTGTGCATTCTTGTTGATAGTTTGGCTGTTTTCTGTGGTTTCTGTGACTCTGTGTTGTGTTGAGTATACTACCAATGTAAATTGCTAATACCCATTGTCTGACCAGCAACTACAGCAGAGCACATTCTTCCATTCCAGGATAAACAAAATGACTAGCAATGGAGCCCCATCCCAGAACTATCCATATCTAACTACATTTTTAATTTCTATTCTCCTACCCTATTGGCTTTTAAAACCTAGAGATTCCACTTTTTGTCATTTAAATTCACAAAAATGACTATAAATTGTAATGAGACAAACTTCTTACATTTATTAATTCTGATGAAATGATACAGTTGTTTAGCCAAAGAGTAGGGTACCACTTTGTGCTATTATTTTGTCCCTTAAAATAAATGAATTAGTTTTCAGGGTGGGTGCTCATAGACAGCTCTATTTATTATTTCTAAGTTGATTATTGAATTAACAGAAGAATTAAGAAGCTTTGCTTTGGGCCTTGGTCTTTCCCCATTTCCCCATCTTCTTCCTCTCATGGTTGACTAATCACCACTATGCTAACCTGTAAAATGCAGAGGGGGAAGCAATCTATTTCTCATTGTAATAATTATGAGCTTGTAAACAACTCTGTGTATCCTTTAAGAATCCCACCCATACTAATGGAAGGCACTGCACAATTGTGTGGGAATGGCTGGCAACGTTTCAGTTTGAAACTGCTTTAATGTTCTTCTTTTTAAAATTTTTATTAAACCAAATAAGGTAAGGCAGAAGGAAGTACTGTGAAATTATTTTTTAATGAGCCTTGGTGATGCAGCCGAATTCAGCACTGGTGATTGGCCCTTGATTATCTGCCTAGCCCTTCACAAGGAGTAAAACAAACTGATGTCATTGGTTCCCTGTTTGTGTGTCTTATTTTCACCTCATGGAATGGGGCAACCACTAAATTTCTTGGACAGATGCCTTACTTAGCTCTAAAGCACACTAAGGGGTTTTCTAGAATTTTTTTTTTTAAATCAAGTATTACAACCACTTGAAGAATATCATGCTTTAATGAAGTAGTTTGGAGTAGTTATAAATCCTGTCAAATTCCTTTTTTTTTTTTCTAAAAATATGAAAAGCTTTTCTTTTAACCCCTCTCTGTGTCTCTCTGGCTCTACCAAGAATGATTTTTTTCTTGATTTCAGGAGTCATGGGTGCCAGAGGAACATGTTTGGCCTGCTTACTGAAAAAGGGCGCTCAGTGCTTCTCCACTTAGAGATCCCACATTGATTTCTGAGTTTCTTATACCTTGTCACCCACTCCATGTGCTTCCAAAGTAGAGGGGGGAAATAGAAATTCATCATTCCTTTTCTTTTTTTCTTTTTTTTTTAATGGCATCATTGAGTTGTTTTGCAGAGGAGATCTGAGTTGGGGTTCTGAGGTGGCATAGAAATGCCTAAGTGAATTCCTTTCTTGGCTCCTTTGCCTTCTGCTCTAAGCCTGTAGCTAGAGTTCTAGGGATAGCAGTCACCGTGAATCCACTGGATTTGTCATTACCAGCTCAATGGGAGAGTGATAATGAGTATATACTACAGTCTGCCTAGGATAGGTGTTGAATGTGGTAACCATGGTAATAGTGTCGCCAACAATGGTGGTTCCAGGGACCTGACCTCTTTACATTATCCACTTTGGAATCCTTTGCTCTAAATGTTCACCGAGACAAGAGACTTGCTTTCACCTTAATGACTTCAAGAGGACACTTTGGTTGGCAAGACACATTGGCTGTTTTCAAACCTTTGGTTATCTCCGAGTATGGTAAGGAGTCTGTTGTGTTGTGTTCAGGTCCCATCTCTTGTTCTCCACTAAAGGAATCCCCACTCACTGCGAAGTCTCTCACATCACCCAAACACCGCACCTGTGCCCTGTTTTTTTCCGTAGCTAACCCTGTCTCTCTCTTTCTTAATGATTTTCTGTTTAGCGATCAAAGGATTTTCACCACAACATAAGATCACTAGCTTCGAGGAAGCCAAGGGCTTAGACCGAATTAACGAGAGGATGCCACCTCGCAGAGACGCCCTGCCATCTGATGCCAACCTTAACTCCATCAACAAGGCTCTCGCCTCAGAAACTAACGGCACGGACAGCAATGGCAGTAATAGCAGCAATATCCAGTGACCACTTCCTGTTCACTTTCTTCTTTTTTTTCCTTTTTTGTTTTTTCTTTGAGCTGCAGGGCGTGAGTGGTATGGCTGCTGCCTATCAGCATTCGGATGTTCTTGCCTCTGATGGTAGCTTATTTGCTCTGGGGGCTAGGAATTGGATTCAGTTTACACTATCATTTAAAAAAACAAAGAGGGAGAGAGATAATAAACTATATTTTGGTGAGGGTGGTGATTACACACCTCTTTTGGGTATGCCTTTTAAAAAATGCTTATAGGGGAATAAAAAATTTTTAAAAAAGAAAGCTAACGCTAGTATAGACTGCAATGTTAGGGGAATGACCGAGTTTTCCTACTGCATTGAGGACTCCTAGATAGGTGAATGAAAAGCCTTTTATTCTGTTACTGGACATGAAAACTTTGTCTAATTTCTTACTATTGTACGTTTACAGTCGCAGCACTAAAAATGGATGATATCAACATTTTTAACAAAAATGATGTACAAACTAAATAAGGACTATTTATTGATAATGTTTTGCTACTCTTGTCAGACAATGGCTATAAACTGAATTAGGCAGTCTTAAAAAAAAAACAGAAAAAGAAAAAAAAAGAGAATGTTGCAGATTTGTTAAAATGCCAAAAAAAAAAAAAAGGACAGTTTCATTTTAATTTTGTGCAGGTTCTGCTGAGCTCAGGTTTCTTTAGTATGCTTGAATGCCCTTTTCCTACATTACACTTATTAATTTGGCAGTGAATCTCTTTACTTTTCTTTTAAGTTTGAAAAAAAAACTGGAATAATTACACCTATCTTTTTTGCTGTTTATATTTAGGGGTTTTTGTTGATAAAATCAAGTCTTGGTTGTGGCTTGCTGAATTAAATATTTATGAGTGGTGCATTTTTAAGTATAGTGAACAAGACACCATATTAAGTACAGTGATAAAGCATCTATATTCTGTAAAAAACAAAAAACAAAAAACAAAATCTGCCTATGCATGTTTTTTAAGAAAAAAAAATGGCTGTATTGGCCTGTATGGGACTGTAATGCGCTTAGTGGTCTGACATATACTGGAAATGTATGTATACTGGCGTTCTTTATATTCTCTAAAATGCTTAATGCCTTTGAAATTTTGTAATCAAAACAGCTTTGAAAAAAATCTAAAGGGGAAAGTATTCTTAAAAGTTTTTAACATAAGCTTGTCAGTGCACATATAGATGGTTAGCATGTTTAGCAAACCTTGTGAAATTTAAATAAGTTTGTAGTTACATGTGAAACTCTAAATGCATGGTAACTGTTTAACGTCATAATGGTTTAGTTACTTCGTTCTGTTCTGTCATGTGCCACAAAATATGTACTTTTTTCACTCTTTTCCCTTTGTATATCAGTTACGGGTTACAACTGGTTCATTCTGAAAACAACAACGACAAAAAAAAAAGCCCATTCATATTTTTTAACAATTGTATAAGTGCCCAAGTAATTCACTACAGCCTAAAGCCTTGCCTTTGTAATTTGACTTCTGAAATGTTGGCGATCAAAGCATGCACTTGTAACAATGACAAAGAAAAAGCATTTTATATTACTACTCAATAAAATGTGCATGAACTTAAAAGAACTCTCACCCTTTCACTGAGTCTGCTGAAGGGATTTCTGCGTACAACTACCATGGCGGCCTCTAGTTGCTGGCCCACCACCGCTTGGCACAGTTATTTTCCCAGGCTCCTTTGTAAGGGCCTCGTGATCTGAGGCATGGTGCCGACTTCTGCTGTAAAAATCCTGGTGGGTTTGTGTCTCATATCAGTTGACAGCAGTCTAGAGCAATTGCCATCTTCTGGCTCTCCTCAAGTAGGAGAACCAGTTAAGAAACCTGAGCATTCCTTTTTATTGAACTTAAAAAATAATGATCAATTTGTTATCAGGTTGTTTCAGTTGTATTGGATGCCCTATGTGCTAAAACAAAAAAAACAAAAAAAAAAAAAGAACTAGGCTACAAAACATTTCCATCACAGGAGAGAGTTGCGCACTGTATTGATAATGAAGTTTGTATTTCTGTGCTTCACTAATATCTAATTACCCGGAGATTTAACATCCACCCAATTTCAGTTTATCTCTTAACATTGTTCATTTTAGTGCACTTTGTTTGTATAATAAAGTA
The DNA here is from genome assembly GCF_019054845.1 of Dipodomys spectabilis. Taxonomy (NCBI): domain Eukaryota; kingdom Metazoa; phylum Chordata; class Mammalia; order Rodentia; family Heteromyidae; genus Dipodomys; species Dipodomys spectabilis. Next base: position 6,844,652 of record NW_024870974.1, read on the forward strand.
TGCCTGTTATAAAGTAATAAGAATATGGCAATTAGTGATAGAGTGTACCAAAACAAAGATGTTCTAGATATATTCTCTGACAAAGACTATCCCATGTTTATGCTAATGAATCTAAGCATTTTTTCCTGTGGATATTTTTCCATCGTAACATTAAAAAAAAAAAAGATATCCAAGGAAGATATTTAGATGCAACTTACTAGAATGATGTGAAAGAAAAGGTAATTCTGATACCAAGGTGTTTATTTTATTTCTTATAATGCAGAGAAAATATCCTGAAAAAAAATCACTTTTTGGATTCCTTCCTTTTACAAATTGTGCTAAGGCAACTATGGCATAGAAATAAACATTTGACAATGAAATAAGCAGTTGATGTGAGTATTGCTTGGTCTTTCTGGTCAGTGAGTAGGAAAGTAATATTGTGGTTTTACCTGATAATTTTGTTTCATCAATATAGAAACAGAACTGATGTTATTTCTCCAAAGAGATTACTTCAAATTTTCAGTTATGAGAAAAACTATTGAATCCTGAATTGCTTTTGCCACGTGTGTGCTCATGTATACACACACACACACACACACACACAGCCTTATGTCCATTACCTTTGCCCACTCCAGATGATTTACTTTCCTCTCATCAGGTTCCAACTCACGGTTGAATTTCCATCTGCCTTTCAAGGTTTAAGACCTAAATCTGCTTGACATTGGGTCAGTAGTTTTTCTTGTCTGCATTAAATGGCTTCCCCTTTCATTCTGTGTAGAAGAAAAAGAAAGAAAGAAAAATCTTGAGAGACAAAGCTTGTGTAGTGAGAGCCAAGTGAATGTCCTTGACTGTCCATTACATCATGACTTAGGGTAGCCATCCTAGCCAACATCTCCGTGGCCATCACCACTGTGATGTAACAGTCCTCACCATTTTGTCCTAAAACATAGCCATGTGAGATAAGTTTCAGCATGCATTTTTTTCTGCCCAGAAATCAGGGCCCCAATGTGAAATGAACACCACAGATGGGATAATATGTCTGGTATTCCTTCCACGCGGGACACTTTCACTCCAGACTTAACATCTTGCTTAGTGGATCCCCCTGGCAGAGATTTCTCAGTTTGCCCTGCCTGTGTTCCACATTACTTCAAGATTGGGAGCCCCTGAGATCTCCAAAACTAAAGATAACTTCCTTTTCCCAGCTGTGTGGCCATCTACTCCATTCCTTTCTTCATCACATAAAAATGAAGCATTTGCTATGTTCCTCTCACTGTTCTTCCAGGTTCTTATTTTTCCCATTAAAAATGTCTAGCAATCTAGACAGCATATCGGTTTTCATTATGATGTTAAATGTCAGCATTCCATCAAACAGTGAGTCAGTGTCTGGCTTTAGACTGAGTGTGCTTCCCTTTGCTCCATGGATATTCCTTTCGAATGTATTTTAAGGTAATGTTAACCAGAAAAGCCTCTGGTGAGGCCTTTCCATAATCAATTCACTTTTTAAAAATATACTGGTAGCAATGAGAAGAAAAAAGCAAGGAAGGAAATGGTGTATCTATTTCTAGTGACTGCATTTTCAAGAGGCAACATTGATTAAATAGGAATACCCATTGGAAAATGGAGACCCAGCAGGAAAGAGTTTAAGGAGAGGCCAAAATAACTTAAAAGATGAACAACAGGAGAGCTGGGAGCTGTGCTATTAAGTAGTTACTCCAGAAAAAAAATGCCTACATATCCTTAAGTAGAGAAGAAATAAGGTTACTTAACCACGAGTAAATGCATGGCCCTCTTCACCGGAAGTGTTAAAAAGCCTACCAGATTCAATCTAGTACCACAAACACAGTGAGATTGCATGGAAGGAACGATGGGCTGGGTAAGAAAGAAGGGATTGTGGTGGAAGAGACTGACTGTCATCATAGAGACTGACTCAGTTACTACCTAAAGTACCTTTCCACAGGAAGACTCTAAATGCCCATTTAGCTATTCGATCATTTGAGAGAATGGAATTCTGTCCTCTAGAAACCTGCATTCATAGCCATGGGGTTTATCTCCTCACCAACTACAGACTTGACATACTTGATCAGTAGTTTGGATTAGGGAATATTTCCTATCGTGTAATATTTGCATAGAATATTGTTGAGCATTAGCTCATCTGCAGTCTGCAAGGCTTCAGATGTGTTTCAGTTATGTCAGCATTCAAAAAGTTTCAGAGGTTTTAATATGTGGATTTTGATGCTTGGATCAACCTTGTCTTTTCAAATCATTTTTGATACTAAGTGCTGAGTACATCTTGATTTCTTCTCATTGGCTTTAGAATGTTAAATGAAGGCTACTCACCAGCTGGCTTTCTAGTGGCATCTTAATCCCAATTTATCTCTGAGCTCCAGCTATGCTGGACTTTTTACAGTGCTCAGGACCTTTATTTCAGTGCTCAGGACCTTTATTTTTACAGTGCTTCAAACCTTTATTTCAGGTTTCTATTCAATTATCTTCTATATGGAATGACCTCTGCTTTGCACAAGTCAAATTTATCCTAAATACCAGAATAAGGCATTTTTCTCCTTTCTAAAAGCCTACTGCTCTGCACTACATTTATTTTAACACTTACTCTGTGGCATGTGAGTGTTTATTGTCTTTGGCACTGTGCTGAGAATTGTTGCTTATGTTTGAGGATTTACCTGGAATAACTGCTTGCTATAATGTTTCGCAGACGAGGAGAAGTAAGAGAAGGAGAACAGAAATTGTTTTCAGCATGGCCAGCTGCTACAGGCCACTCCCAGATTCCACGTAGCAAATCTTAATGAAGGAACAGTCTGAAACACTCCATACCCTTCGCGGCTAGTTCCTGTTCTTCATAAGAATTCCCTGGAGCCCGGAACGCAGAGTGAACCTGACTTTAAGTAAGCGTTTACCAAAGTTCTTAGGATCATTCAAGTCTTGGAAATCACATCCATTTTATTGTTTAAATGAACTTAAAGTCAGTTTTACATCTGCAGTCCTGCAGATTTTGTAGCATGGTCTGTTGATCATTGCTGCTACCTAGAATTATGCATAATGAATTTTTTGTGTATAGGTAACTAGGTGAATAAGAATTCAGACAAAAATGTAGGCATTGTTTAAATATTGATGTAAACCTTAATATTCTCAACTAAAATTATGGGGAGGAGTCAGTGACATTTTTAAGGACAGCAGACGTTGACCCAGGAAAAGTTTAAGAGAATTCACCTAATAGACTCTAGGTAAACATAACAAGTCTCTTGCGCATTGGAAAGGGCTGTAATACTTTCAGATTTACAAAATGGCTTCATTCCTCCTTGTTCCTCCATGACAACCACCATTGTCACTAGCCAGCCAGAATTAGTCCATAAGGGCCTTTTGAGTTTCCATTCAAACTAGCATACTTGAGATGTAGCTCGGATTTTACCATGAGAGAGAGGGTCATTTGTTGAGTTCAAAACCACTTTTTTCAAAAGTCCTTAAAAGGTACACCGGGGAAAACCAAGCCCTTACCACCTGCTAATGTCTTCATAAGAAACACCTTGGGACAGTTTCATCAAGGCTGATGAAAGACTAGTAGATAAATCTGTTTATAGAGAGGAGATGGTGGAGAGAGATTGGGAGGAGGTGGTTCTCAGAAGAAAGACTAAGAAGTAATAGTGACTTATGGTTATCTGGGCCAGGCAGATACACAAAACAGCACCGTATGAAGAAACTCAGAACACCATGCACTTGCTCACAAAAGGCAAGCGTTGTGAAAATGCAGTGTCTAAACTGCACATGCTCACTGCTGAGTGATGCACTCCGTGCATGTTCAGACCTAGATTTGGTCCTGGGATGTTCTACTGCTTAATCAAATGTCTTCATGACCTTGAGAGAAACTTCATAAGCTTTTTGTTCTAAATCTTATTTTGTCCTTGGCCAAATGTGTCAAATGGAAGCTATATGAGTAATTAATTTATAAGTTTTCCATGTTGAATAAAAGAGATGATGCAAATGAATTTGGCACAGTGCCTGGCAAAGAATAAACACGCAATAAACTTTAGTTATTGTGGAATCAGCAATATACTGAGTTACATGAATGCTTAAATAGTCCATAACTGAATATGTGTGTGTGAGTTGTTGGAAGCTGAGAATCTACATCTAGTCAGAAAACCCAACTATGAGAAATGGCATTTAAGCCAGCTGCACACTGATGGCTAACACCTGTAAACCTAGATACTTAACAGTCTGAGATCTGAGGATCATGATTCAAAGTCAGACTGAGTAGGAAAGTTCATGAAACCAGCAGAAAGCTGGCAGTAGTAGCATGGCTCAAATAGTAGAGGGACATCCTCCAACAAAAAAGATAAAGGGCTGTGCCCAGGTTTGAGTTTAAGGCCCTGAGTAGAAGGCACAATTAAAAAGGCAAAGGCATTTGGTTAGACCCCATTTAGGGGGATAGATTGGAGATGGAAGGTGAATAAGCTGGGGAGGAGGCAGGTACAGAGGAGACTCTGGCCTGAAAGAAACAGGGCAAAGGAGAAGACATGCTAGCCACTTTGGTTAAAGCCTGGGAGGAGTGGGATTGAAGAGGAAGAATAAGAAGCCAGGGCAGAGCCACATCAGTTATTTGTATCAGAAACTCAGCTACAAGTAATTAACTCCCTAACCATTGTCTGTGCTGCAACACAAAGACATTCATAGTTGCTTGACCAGGACATCTGCGATTATAGAGTCCTCCGATTCATTTGGTGGTTCAACAGGATCATCAAGGACCTGGGCTCTTGCCGTCATGTCTGTCCTTATAGTGGCAAAGGATTGTCACAACCCCTAGCATCCTCTCCTCATATATTACTGTTGGACCACTGGAAAATAAAAGCAAAACAACCTATAAATGAAGCAAAACAGTATTTATTGCTGACTGCAAGTAATGTAGCTACTACCTTGCCAGAGTCATAGTAAATCTAGATAGGTAGAAGGCAAAAGCAAAATATTTATGATGTTTTGTTTGGATCAGGTGGGTCTTTCAACATGAGAGTCTAATAAACAGTGGAGGAAGTTTATGACTTTATAGCTCAAACTTGGAAGAAACCCCAAAGAGACAGTTACAAAAGAATTTTAAAGGGATAACAGAAAATAATTTCTCTCACATTTTAAAGGTATTTATGATAATTAAGCTAAAACATTTTAAAAGTGTGAAAGAAATCAAAGAAGATCCCAAAATACGAACAGACACACTGAGTTCATGGGTAGGAAGGCTCAATATACTTAAAATGTCAATTCTTCTTAAATGAATCTATAAATTAAACGCAACACCAACCAAAATCCTAAAGGGTTTATATTGAAAGGACTAGAATAGCCAAAATATTTTTGTCAAAAGTCAAAGTTGGAGAACCAACACTACCCAGTTTTAAAAGTCTATATTGTAGAGTATGTACACACACACACACACACACACACACACACACACAGAGTCTACCATTCCTAAGATTTGAGTTGCACCATTTTAGCAAATGGGGCCATTAATAAATCTAATTAAGTGAAGATTAAGCCATGCTAGCATAGGATGAACCCCTAATTCGGTCTGATGTCCTCACTTCAGGATAGTCAAGCGAAGATAGAAACACACAGGAAGAATCTCATGACTAAGCAAGCAGTAGCTTGAAGGGATGGGTGAGATCAGGACAGATAGGGGAGAGTGATGGGTGGGTGGCATTGATCCTTGTATTCATAAACAGGCATGTTGAATAGAAATGCCTTTTTACCCTAAATAATAACAGCCACGGCAAATAAACAGCCTTGGAAAGGTAGCTTCTAGCACCCCCACCCCAAAACTAACCACAGGATACACAGAATACATACATACAACGGAAGATGTACATGCCCGAGGTACATGCCAGCCTCTAATGACCTTAGACTGTTAGATGCCACTTATACGACACTGCAGAAGGCACAGCTATTATGACAGGAAGCAGAGACCTGGACATGAGATGGCATATGGGTCGAGCTAAGATGAGGAATTTTTTTCCAATGCAATGGAACAGAGCATGTTTTGTGGTGGGGGAAATTATGGGATAGTTCTGACTATGAGAAGCTGGCCTCAAACTCTCGGGATCCTCATGCCTCTATGGAACCAGTTATGGGAGTCTTCACATGTGAGAAAGTTACTCAGGATTATACATCACAAGGGCTGGGAAGGTAGCTCAGTGGTAGAGCGCTTGCCTTGCATGCATGAGGCCCTGGGTTCGATTCCTCAGCACCACATAAGCAAAAAGAAAAAAGCCGGAAGTGGCACTGTGGCTCAAGTGGTAGAGCGCTAGCCTTGAGCTGAAGAGCTGAGGGACAGCACCCAGTCCCAGAGTTCAGGCCCCACAACCGGATCCAAAAAAAAAAAAAAAAAAAGAGGATTATACATCACAAAGTTAATTCTGCTGAAAATACGATAGAATATTAAAACATGGATGAAAATCCAACACCAATTAACAGGGAGTCACTGGCCTCGGTGGATGAATGGATCAAGAAAAAAAATATATATACCCAGTATATATGCCCAATGGAGTTCTACTCCTCCACCAGAAAGAATGCTGTTGTATCATTCATAAGGAAATGGAAAGATGTAGGGGAAAAATATATTACACAAAGTAAGCCAGACCCAAAGAAACAGGCTGTTTCCCTCATTTGTGGTAAGTAGAACATGCCATAAATCTACAAGAAAACACATTAGATGGTAAGACAATAAATGTACCAGGACATGATAAGTTATACAGGTCTTTAGACATTCACACAATGAGATCAAAGGAGGACATTCTTAAGAGAGGATCACAAAGGTGATCGTTTAAATGAACTCCAAGAAATGGAAACAATAGGTGGTTTTTTTTTTCTTTGCTGTTTTTGTTGTCTGTACCTTTTGTCTTGTTTGGAAGAGGGAGAGGGGGCATGGAAAGGGTGGGACAAACGATCCACAATTACAGCTGTGATACTCAGTAGACACTGTTGGAAATGAACCATGCAACTTGTGGGGAGAGGGATGGGAGGGAAAAACTGAAAGAAAGAGGGAAGGGATGCAACTGTTAAAAAGGAATTACTCATTACCTGACCTACGTACCTGTAATCCCTCTGTACATCAGCTTTACCATAACTAACTGGATCTGAATGGTTTTATGTCACTGATCTAACCATCCTTTCTATGTTTAACCCCCTAACAGTCACTGAAATGCTCCTTCCATTGAAGAGGTCAGGGTCAGAGACAGCTTGGTCTGAACAGTTCACACAGCCTAGGATAGTTCATCTACACAGTCTACAGGAAGCACACACAATAAAGTCATTGAGAATAAGAAGGCAAACATTAGGTTTTTAATGTCTGGTGCTGACATTTACTCAATTTAAGAGGACGGAGTCTCCAGGGGAAATGGTTCTCCAATGTGCTAGCTTCTAATTACTTTCAAGCAACAAATTACATGATCTTTTTTTTTTTTTTAAGAGATAAAGCTGTGACCTGACCTTCTTGACTGAATCAGAAAAACCAGACTTTTCTGCCAAGATGTAGGCATTTTTCATTTTAGAAATGAAATGGAATGCTATATTACACCTGACCTCTTTTCCCATCACAAACCAGGCCATCTGCCCTCAGTTTTAATTTCTTTTCCAATTCTCTCTCTCTCTCTCTCTCTCTCTCTCTCTCTCTCTCTCTCTCTCTCTCTCAACATTGATACTTTAAACTCTCAGACTATATGTCCTAGGCTGAACTGATGCTTTGGGGGTATTAGCTTAGAAACTGCTTAATTACTTTCATAACAAATGTTCAACTGCTTTTTGACTTCTATTACTAAGGCTTTTTTTTTTTCAATCATGGGTCTTGAACTCAGATCCTGCACTCTGTCCCTAAGCAATTTCACTCAAGTCTAATGCTTTACTACTTTGAACCACAGCCAGACTTCCAGTTTTCTGGTGATTAATTAAAGATGAGTCTCATGAAGGGTAAACAAAGGAGGAGGCTGCAATGCTTGGTAAGAAATGTATGCATTTTCCTGCCCATGTAATTGTAACCCCTCTGTACAGTATGTTTTCAAATAAAATAAAATAAAATAAAATAAAATAAAAAAAAAGATGAGTCTCATGTACTTTCCTGCCCAGGCTGCCTTTGAACCATGTTCCTCAGATCTCAGCCTCCTCAATGCCTGGGATTATAGGTATGAGCCACCAGTGCCTGGCCTAAGGCTTTTGCATAATATATAAATTGGGCCATTTAGATCAATAAATACAATAGCTGAGAAAAATATTGGAATGTAGCAGCATTTGATTGAACACATAACTATTATTTCTTTTAACCATATCAACTAATTTCTCAAGCTTTTGGTTCTTGGAAAATGGAAGAGAGGAAAATTAATTATGCTACTTCACTTATAGAAGGCACTGGAAACACTGAGCTAATTCGTCTTGCTTGCAGATCCCTCTCCTTGAATCTCCTACCCTTTGTATTTTCCTCTAACATCTCTGTTGAGGTAAGCTTTCTTTAAAGCATCCATCCAACTTCAAATGTATGCATTCGCATTCACTGTATCCAGTTGGTGTGCACTCAAAATTCACACTCTGTCATCTGTTTGTAGCTGGAAGCTGTTGGTATAATATTGTTTTGTCATTTCATTTTTCATTCTTTATAATATTTATATGTGCATGCCAGATTTTTTGTTATTCAACACCACAACACTTTTGACTACAAATGACCCTAGAATTTGAGAAATTTGGAGTGTGCATTGTGAAGAGACTGTGTAAATTAGAGAATATATCAGTGGGGAAATAGACAAGGAGACCAAGTTAGGAGGAATGGGGTAAATAACAGGGAAAAGAAAGTCTACTTTGGATATATTCAAGGTCCGGCTACAATTCTCCTCCAATTTGGCTTTTTTACCCCTAGTCCTGGGGCTTGAACTCTGGGCCTCAGTGCTGTCCCTGAGGTCTTTTGCTCAAAGCTTGTGCTCTACCACTTTGAGCCAAAGTATTTCCTGGAACATAGTGAATTTTTATAGCAAATTTGCAAATATGAGGGGGGGTAGACATGGGAAGTCCTATTTTGTAGCCAAATCAGGCAGAAGTATGGATAATCAAGAGCCCCAATTCTTGCTATTACTGCTTAGTGTGAAATCAATCCTGTTGTGTCTATGCTAACTCCAAGAACCCAGGGTCACAACTGAATTGAAAGACACTTAGTCAGAGCTGGAAAATTAGAGAATGGTTGGTATGGAAACTTCCTTAACATGCTGATCAAGTATAGATATTTAATATGGGATGATGGAATGTAGATTTAGGAATGAAGCAGGCAAGTTTCTCTCTGTCTCTGTCTGACTGCCTGTCTCTGTCTCTCTCTCTCTGTCTCTGTCTCTCTCTCTCTCTCTCTCTCTCATATATATAGAGAGAGATAGCTATATAGCTATATAGATATCTTTAGCTTGCTTGCTTGCTCTCACTCATACTCTCGCTCTTTCCTTTTCAGTTTATTTTTTGAGACAGAGTCTTATTATGTAGTCTAGGCTGGCTTTGAATATGTGATCTTCCTACCTCAGCCTCCTGAATTCTGGGATTATAGTAATGTGCCTCTACTCATATCGTTTATCACTTCTTTAGAATTGGTTAGCAGCCTATGTTTATAAGAAAAAATTCACCTTGCATATATTTTACAGAAAAAATGGCCATTTTCCCTTCTTCATCAGTTTTCATTATCAAAATTTGATTAGCCCAGATGTCTTGAAGGTGAATCATACTTTAGTGTGAGGATATACCCATTAAGCACACATAGATTTAATTTTACTTGACACTGTTGTATTTTTATTAATAGTAAAATTGTTTCTCTAAAGTAGTCTTTTTGAGTTGAGTGCCTTTATAAACAGGTTCTTTTTTTAACCATAATATGTAATAATAATAAGGCAGGAGAATGATAATCTGAGTATTTATTAATGAGGCCTTTTGATCCTCTCGGTCCTGGCCGCTGCCCTTGAGGCCTGCTGACAATATCATTCTAGTCATGAGTGCCTCCTTGGATAGTAGGCTTATTTTTGAACATTTCTTGCTCTAGTCCTGGAAGCTACCATATCTGGAAGCAAGTGTTCTCTTTTAATGAAAAACAGAGAATGTAGGCATCTTGGCTTCACAGACTGTAGGATAAGTTCTTGCTTCTAGACCTATGCATCCAACACATCTGGAAAATTTTTTTCTGTGATAACTACATCTGAGTTGATATGGATATTCCCTGTTTGAATTCAGACCTAACTTGCTTCCACATAACTTTATTTTTCCTTTGTTGGTCTTTCCTCCCATACAGAAAAATTTCAGCTCCCACTGAATCAAGATTTGATATATGCTACAATTCATGTGCAATGCTCTTAGAATAAGAATACGACAATGTGGTTATTATGTTTTTTGGTATTGTTTTAGCTGCAATTCTTTTTGTTTTATGGAACAAATAACTAGGAATACACAATCAACTTGCTGTGTTGTAAAGTTCCTTGAAATACTCCCTTCATTGAAGTTATGTTGTTATGCTACCAACTTGGTAAATGTATTTTGCTCTTTTTGTTCCCAATGTTGTCTTTGCTTTTTAGACACTATGTTTTTTTTCTACATTAAGTTTTGTGTTATAGTTATGTAAAATTGTAAATTTTATAAGTTATGGTAGGCATTCTGAAGTCAAATTTTAAAATATATATAAAAAGGAGATTATGCCCTGGTTCTTTTGTTTCTTATTCCTCCATCCTCCATAGATATTATTTTTAATAGAGTTCTTGTGTTGTCCTTTCATTTTTAAAAGTGCATATATTGATATTCATCCCTTTATTAATAAATGACACTATGCATTTTTTCTCTGAATTTTTATGATATGTATTATGGATGTCATTCTATTGTATTATTCAAGATGGCAGTTTAACACTCTCCCACCATATGAACAAAACTTTGTTCACTTAACTAGTCTCTCCAGGGTAAACATGTGGATTATTTCTAGCTACTTGCTAATACAGATTGTGACATATTGGTGCTTTTATTTCTTTGAAGAATTTTCAACGGATAAAAGCATAAATGCATATTGAATTTGCTAGATATTTATTTCTAGAATATTGAACTTCCCCCCTCTTTAACTTTTTGAAGTTCAAGCTTGCTAGTCTGATTTCTGAGTTTTATGTCAGCCCCTTACACCTAAATGAGCTCTTTGTAAAAGTATGAACACCTCTTTCTCTTGGCTGGAAGCATTAGATATTTTGGGAGACCTTTAATATGATGTAATGATAACATACATGAATTTATCACAAGATTTCTATGGATTCATAGAGTTGAAATTTACTGTAGATATTTTTCTTATTAAAAAAGGAGGAACAAATAGGAATGAAATACCGTATGTACCAGGTTTCCAATCCAGGTTCTCTGTATCTACTTCTCTCCCATCTGCCTTCTGAGATTCTCAAGCAAGTATGCTGGAGATTGCATGACATCATAGGAAAGCTTGGCACATCTCCTTGGACACGGTCTGGAGTTTGATTCCATGGTAAGTCAAATTGAATTTTTTGGAAAGGAAAATAAAATGCTCTTGTATTTTCATATGCATATATTTTACAGTTGACTGAAAAGCAGGTGACATTTAAAATGAGGAAATATAGAGCACTGAAGATCTTCCCAAGCAGACCACGCGCAACACCCCTGGACCTGCAGGACACCAGTTCATCCTCTTGTTCTGAGGCATTTGGAGAAAGTTTAAGTGCATTTCACATCTCAGTGTTCCCTTCTCCTTGGCCATCAATGAGGACCATTAATACCAGTCTGGTATGTTGCATTTTCAAGTTCCCTTAGTATGCCAGGTTTGTGAATGAGGAAGAGAAACAATGTTCCTCAGAGATGATACAACCTAACTGACTCACATTTACATGCATATATACATATAACATAATATGACATTAAAAGACTGTCTTGCTGGGTTCCAGAGGCTCACGCCTATAATCCTAGCTACTCAGGAGGCTGAGATCTGAGGATCATGGTTCAAAGCCAGCCAGGGCAAGGCAAGTCCATGAAGGGGCACTGTGGCTCAAGTGGTAGAGCACTAGCCTTAAGCTGAAGAGCTCAGGGACAGCCCCCAGGCCCAGAGTTCAAGCCCCATGGCCGACAAAAACAAACAAAAGAAAACAAATGACTATGTCTTCTCAAGGACACTGTCTCCCCAATCAACACTGTGTCTGTCAAATACACTGGAGGGAAGTTCAGAGATTCCAGAGTCCTCTCTGCTATCTACTTGGTATAGACTTACCCCCAAACAAAGTAGGAGTTTCCCTAAAAGTCTTTCTCCACACTGCATTTAAGTAGAAATTACAGTTTTAACAGCTGTCACATAGATGAAGATAGAACATCACTTTGTAAACAAATACTAATTATGAAGAAAGGCTGCTTACTGTCTCGTGCTGTAGTTCAATGTGAATGCTTTCCCAGTTCTCTAAGGACACATTGGATCACATCTTCAGAAAAATCATGAAAATTAATCTCTAAAAATCAGTACAAAATATGAAAGCAAAGGGCAGAAAAGTTCCTTAATCCAACCCGTAGAGTACCTATGATTCGAGGCATCTATAGAGGATTTTTTTTGTTACAAATACAAAGCTTAGACAAAAGAAGAAGGACCAAAGGGAAACATTGGCCGCTTGTTTAGGCATTTCATCTATTTTATTTTGAAGTTAACTATTAAATGTCTTGCAGTTAAAAACAGGTGAAGGCAAAGTTCTAACGTTTTCTTGCCTATAATGTTTATACTTTGCTGATTCAATGCTGTCAGCCTTAAATATGACTCATCTTTATGTGGTACAAAGATATGAACAGTCCAGTGCCAGTAGCCTCACACCTATAATCCTATCTACTCAGAAGGCTGAGGTCTGAGGATTACAGTGTGAAGCCAGCCCAGGCCGAAAAGTCTGTGAAACTCTTATCTCCAATTAACTACCCAAAAGCTGAAACTGGAGGTGTGGCTCAAACAGTAGAGCACCAGGATTGAGTGAAAAAAAAAAAAACAGCCGTTTTAGGATCAGAATGCAAGCTTCAGTATCAGAAGTAACACAAACAAAATTATGTAAGGAGACTAGTTATCACAGGCAAAATCTGTTCTAATTGGTTGACATCTATGTGTTTAGATTATTATGTATCTGTTAAATGTAAGGTTTTAGGAATAAATGAGATGCTAGAATTGAAGTTTACCCTGTACTACATACTAAGAACAAGAAATAGTATTCCTACTTAGTAGTAATAGTAATACTTAATTGTAATTTTCCTTTAATAATTTAATTTTGTATATTCCACTCATCTCCTTAAGTTACTCTGATTCAAACTCTATGCCAACAGTGAAGAATATGATTAAGTCAAATTAATTTAGCGTACCCTGCCAAAAAAAACTCTAGAAGCAAGATCAAAAGTTCTGCGGAATGTTAGCTTTTCACTCACTTGCGTGCAACTTCCTGTTAAAAGTCTGCATGTTTGTACCCTGAGAAGCAATATAGCTTGTGAACTGGGAAGTCACTGATGGCCCCACACAACTTTGCAACTCTGAAACAGAGCTAGTGGCTTAAAAACAGTGGAAAAAATAAGACTGGCTGGGAAAGGCTTAGAGACATTTTTAATGTTTTTGAATCTTGCTGCAATATGCTTCTAGTTATATGATCACCAAAATGTGCCTTCTTTTTTTTCTCCTCTCCACTTGAATTATTTGCATAAAGTATCTGATTAAAAAGTTTTCCGAAGGAAAAAGAACACAAAGTAGTGAGTCATAGGAACCTCGTGTCCATTTGCCACACTCCATGTTTGATCAAGAGGCTTTGCTACATCATTGAACTGAGAAAACTTGTGGAAGGGTAAGAATGGAAGACCATTGCTCTATGACACCACATTCTGTAAGCTGGTACTTGGGCTGGCAAGGGCTCCCTGCGGTGCTACCTTTCCTGTCCAAGTGACTCAGTAATAGAGTACCTGAAACCAGGTGAGCACAGACATCTGCACATTGTCACGTTCACCACCACCTCCCTCCCCATCAAGCCATGTGGACTAGGAAATGACTTCTAATTCACACAAGGCACTTTAGTACTGTGGCTCAGTATAGAACATGGGTAAGTTTATTTCATTTTCTCATGCTGCCTATCATATTTTAGTACTCCTTGTAAATAGGCTCTTGGAAATGGCTTGTCTGGCTTTTAGGTTAGGTATAAAGTAAGAATTGAATCTGTCAGTTAGAATGCAATCCTCTGTCACTCACAAGTTGTGTGTCCTGGACAACTCATGTTTCTCATTGCTGAAGAAGCAACCAATGTGTATTTGTATGAACTGGTAAGGGAAAGATTGGCCTGTGAGGATGAAATTCAAAGGTATTCCAGTCATCTCTGGGGCCAATACTTCTGTGATTTTGAAATCAGTTCATTGTTTTTTGTTTTTGTTTTTGTTTTTTGTCAGTCATGGGGCCTGAATTCTGGGCCTGGGTGCTGTCCCTCAGCTCTTCAGCTCAAGGCTAGTGCTCTACCACTTGAGCCACAGTGCCACTTCCAGCTTTTTCTGCTTATGTGGTGCTGAGGAATCAAACCTAGGGCCTCATGTATGCAAGGCAAGCACTCTACCACAGAGCCACCTTCCCAGCCCTGAAATCAGTTTATTGTGACAATGAATACATGTAGTAGTAATATATAACAATGAACTACCCATGGAAATGGTTTTACACAATTGTCTGTGCTCACAGGGTAAAGGATTAAATATCTGACTAATAATTTGACAAGAGAAGGTCTATGCAAAGTCCTTGATATGGAAACCACCTTGTAAACTCTATTATTCATGCAACTGTCTTGAGACCTAGGAGGTTATGAAAGGTAGTTGCTACAAGGCAAATCTGCCTTCAGAGAATGATTTTAGAATAACTTCTAAGCTTTGCTAGATATATTCCAGAAGTAGGATCTCCTTAACAGAAACAGCTCACTATCACAGGTAGGAGGATCACAAGTTCAAGACCAGTGTCTATCTTTGAGACCTTATTTCAGGAGAATTCTTAGAATTCCTAAAAGGACAAGAACATAGGAAATAAAAATGCTTCTTTTTTTTATTCTTTAGACATTGCCTCTTTGTGTCTCTGTGACTTTCCCAAATCAAATCATCAGGTCACCATCTATGTTGGAAAATAAACTATTATCTTCAATATGTTCTTCAAAACAGCACTATTCCCAAAGCTCTGTCTACTGGAAAGCAAGAAGAGGGTGTGTCCATCTTGCATGCTTACTCCAGAATGCAGGGGCTTTCGCGTACACAATGTGCATCTCATCCAGCGATTTTGGGCAACAATCACCAAACAATCTCACTTGTGGCAAGGGCCAAATGCAAGTCAGTTGTTTCTTCTTTCTTTGCCAATTCTAATGGGAAACTCTGGCCTTCAGATCTCAGAAATTTCCAATGTCTTTCCAGCAAGGAATTGCTTTCATGTTTGTATCCTCATTGCTAAATCTGGATCTCTTCTCGAAATGTTCATTTTTGCAGCGTGTCCAGGAACCCTTTCTAGTTTGGAACAGTTTCCTCCTAATGGAAACTGAGTTCCCAGTTTGCACTTATCTCAATTTCTTACTGCCTTCCGACACGGTGGACTATGCCTTGCCAAGATCCTCTAAAGAACAAACTCCATTTGTGTAAAGACCATGAAATGAAATTGTTTATGAGCCTTTGCATTCTTGATTGAACACTGTCAAATTCCATTCTTAAATCTTTCAATATGGAAGTTACTAAGACTTCCATTGATGTAAGCGACAGCACCAGATAGAAACACATCCTCCAGTTTTCAATGTCATATCTGTGATGTTTGTGTCTTCTACAGGTCTTTACTCTCTGTTGTGGCCTAACATGGGGTTATCTAGGCTTTGGGAACTGATAGACCATTTACAATCCAGACGGAGGAAGAAGAGCTTAGAGGAGGAAGTCAGTTACTGTTTGTGTTCCTTCCTCCATCGGCACTGTGGATGCAGAGGCAAACAAAAGATTGTTTCTTCCCTTCTAATCTAGTTAGAGAGGAAATAAAAAGTTATGAATTGGATTTAGTGGGTGTACTTTGCTATGGGAAAGCCATGACAGGTCACTGAAGGTTGAAACACACACTTTAGATTAACACAGATGTAACAGCACATTTTTAGTCTAGCAAACATCATGTGCAAAGGCATGAAAGGTAAAAGAAGGAAGGGGAGAGTAGAAGAATGATAGAGGGAACAAATGTGAATAAATTCAAAATGCATAAAGAATACACACATATGGAAATATTGAAAAGAAACATCTTTATACAATATATGCAGATAAGCAAAGGAGAACCTTTGGTTCTCCAACCTGCATCAGCTAAGAAAATTTTAAATCATTGATCCTTGCATTGCATCCCTAGAAATTCTGGTTTGCCTGGTGAGTTTTTGTGTGGTCGTTGAAAATTACAGATGCTCCCTTAATCATCAGAATGAGCCACTGACGCGGAAGTCCTCTTACACTCTTATAAGGTATCCTCTCTCCAAAATTCAAAGCTTGGAGGCAATAAAGTTGTAAAGCAGGTGGAAACGGCTGCCCCAAGCTCAGATGTAAAACTGAAGGAGTCTTTAGACATCATTGGACAGATATAAAACTAAAGGAGTCTTTAGAAATCATTGGACGAGTGAATGGTGAGATCCAATTTGCATAGTAAAATAAGGACTTTGATAAGAGAGGCAGGTGAATGGATGGACTTTGACATTGGAAGTAGATGTGTGGATGAAGTTGAAATGAAGGATGATACTAAGAAAAGAAATAAAGAGACTTCTTAGATAGAGCCTTTGGCTGGGAATCAGAAAGGTGATGACATAGAATAGTGGCCAGGCTCCATACCTATTGCTTCCTATTTTGTATGGAGGAATACCTAGGTAGCTTTCATCCCACTTTGCAGTCTACAAGAAAAAAGATGACTTTGTCTGAATTCCTGGCATAATTGTCCTCTGCAATTTCCTTCATTTTGTGGTGGAGGAGACATCTCAAGGAAGCATTGCTAACCTCAGGGCTAATCAATATAGTAATAAGCCATTCTTTTATTTAAAAATTTAAACGAAACAAGATCATTCAGTGACTTTACCTTCCTTTTCTTTGCAAGCCAAAGTTCATTTCTCCATTTTAATCCCTCTTGCTATCTTGAAAGCTGTAGGAAATTACTGATTGGTTCATTGATTGATTGATTAACAGTTATGGGACTTGAACTCAGGTCCTGTGTTCTGTCCCTTATTTTTTTTTTTTTCCTTAAGGCTGGTGCTCTACTACTTGAGCTACACATCCACTTCTGGCTTTTTGGTGGTTAGTTGGAAATACTTGAGACACATAAGCCAACAGCACCTGGCACTGCAGCAAGTTTTTAAAGGTTTTCCCCTCCTCCCTCCCAAGTTCTCTGACTTCTCCTATGTTCTTATTGAAGCCACCAACTAGAGAGTCAGAGTCACCAGTCCCTGAGGGATTAAACCACATTCTTTCTTGTCTCACCAAGATCTGATTTCTTCTGGTACAGACTTTAAGCTACTAAACAGCTTGCAAGTTACCTATCACAATAATTGTGGCCAGCAGAGATGTAGTAATGGTTTCTGGCTAATTTGCAGGGTGAGTTCTGGCTTATGTAACAGTTACCTCTGGCAATTTGTCCCAACACTCCTTTTGGCAGCAACGTGATGGTATTTTTAATGGCAAGAGCTTGGCCAGTTTTCAGCCAATCAGACTTTTCATTCTGCTGGCTGCAATTAGAGTTACTGTTTCTTTCACCTTGTTTCCCATCAGGCCTGGTTCTGTAAATATGTCACTGGCGGTTGCATAGAGCCGCATTCTGCCTCAATGCTCTAAATCCATTATTTCAGTTAAAAAAAAAACCATTTTACCTTCACACAGAGACCCCTGATGTATCTGACCTTAATCCCAGGTGTCAGTTGAACCTAGAAAATAGGAGATAGAGTGATCACAGATTTTAATGACAATTTGAATTTTGAAAAGGAAGATTTTTTAGGATTGTCCCTAGAAGAAAGTGGCATGGTAAATCCATTAAGAACTTCCCTACATAGCTCATACCACCCACCTGGACACTGTCAGCTGTTTCCAAAGAGGCACAAAGTTTCCTGAAAGGTGAAAGGGGTCTCATTTTCCAAAATTCAGTGTCTCCCTTTAGCTGGCCGGGATCTCTTCTGGAGTTGCCAGTATTGACTGTAGATAAAAATGCAGCCTTCTTACTTGCATTTGCCAGACCTCAAAGGTTCTTTTAAAACAGGCTTCACAGAGAAGAGGAAAAAGAATGCATTATACAAGAAAGTCAATTTTTTTTAATTACAAATTTCTAGACCCCAGTGATTCACTCCTATAATCCTAGGTACTAAGGAGAAAGAGATCTAAGGACCACAGTTCAAAACCAGCCCGGGCAGGAAAGTCTGTGAGACTCTTATCCACAATTAAGCACCAAAAAACTGGAAGTGAAGCTGTGGTTCAGGTGGGTAGAGTGCTAGCCTTGAGCACAAAAGCTCAGGGACAGTGTCCAGGACCTGAGTCCAAGCCCCAGAACTAACACACACACACACACACACACACACACACACACACACAAATCACAAATATTCTTCACTCTAGATAGGAAATAAAGACTACTTTTATCATTATTTTTCTTTGAGTCCTGGAGAACAAGATTTTGGACAATTTAAGTAGAGCATCTCAGTCAGGAGAGCTGGCCAGGTCTGCTATGTGCAACTCTATTCCCAGCTCTGTACCCATCCCCCTCCCTGTTCATAGGCCCAGGAGGTCCATTCTAAATTTCCCTCTAGCAATTAAAATGTCCTGAAGAAACTTTATTGCCTAGGGTAATGTTTGGGGAAAGAAAAAAAAAAATCAGTATGCATGAACCTTGTGATTTGGATATAGTTTGTTCTCCAAAGGTTCCTATGTTAAAGCTTGGTCCCCAATGTGCCCGTAGGGGGCTGATGAAATCTTTAAGAGGTGAAGCTTAGTGGGAAGTAATTAGATCTTTGTGAAGGCTGCTCTGGAAAAAAATGTAGTTCTCATGGGACCTTGGTTAGTTCTCAAAGAGGACTGTTACTAGCAAGACTGGCCCCTTCCCACTTTCCAACTTCTTCTCCCTCTCCCTCTGTCTCCTGCCGTGAAGCATTTTACCCTTAGGTTCTTACCAGAGGCCAAATCAATGCAGTTCTCCAATCTTCTGCTTTGGGCCTCCTCAGTATTAGAGGTAGTTTCCTATAATCATGGAAGATTGTCTAATCCATGACACTACAGATAAATTGGAACCTATGGACACAATTCCCTTTGCAATTGTTAGGGATTCATTTTAAACACATAGGCCTAGAAATATTTCCTATCCCAAATGATAATAGTGTATCTACCTATTTCCCGAATGTCCCATTTGAGTGTATGTCTTCATATTCTGATAACACGGCATTTCTTTCCAATTAGGTCATGTTGAAAGGTGTAAAACATGAAAAATCTCTCTCTCTTTTTTTTAATAGAGAGGATCCATTGTTTTCTCTTGTGTTAGTCTGAGGGCTGAGACCAAAGAGAGTAATAGAAAGTACTGGGGACAATAACAGGAAATCTGTAAGTTATTTTCAGGCTTTTCTGTTTTCAATCTTTACCCACACTAAAGGATAGGAAGAGTCTGCAGGAACACTTGAATTTGCTAAAAAATATTTTATCAAATCCTGCTGCAGTATTCAGCATTCTGAAGTGAGAATTAAAAAAAAAATCTAGCTGGCATCATCCTAAATGGGTGTTTTTTCTGGTACACACAGCCAAGCAAAGTAAGCCAAAATTATAAAACTAAATAATACATGAGCATGCCGAATGCTTTATCTGGAACCAGCGATTATTTTATTACCCAGATTTTAACCCTTGCATGTTGAGAGGTAGATTGGTTTAGGAAGTCTGCAAGGCAAATCAAATAAAGAAGGAAACCCTAGAACAGTGGAAAATGTTATGTTAATTTTTTTACAGCAATGAGCTTTTCTTTGGCCAAGAAAAATTTTCATCAGTGAATTTGCACAAAGTATGCTGCTTGGTTAATTATCACGAAATGAGCATTACCAAGATAGAGAAATAAAACATTTCCAGATCATCAGACTGTCTGGAGCTCACCCTAAGTCACAAAATCACTCATCAAGAATAATGGCTCTCCTAACTCCTAAAACTTAAGTTTTGAATAACTATAATGATCTAGGATTTGAATCTATGTCCTTTCTATATTTGAGTCATTTATATTTTGCATGTAATCTTCTTTAATGATTTTTTATTGCTGTATAATATTTGATCACATACACTACAATCTATTCTACTACCGACTCACTTTTCAGTCCATTTCGAGCTTAGGGATGCTCTGAATAATGCTATGAATATTGTATGTTTGTGTGTGTCTCTATGAGGCTTGAACTCAGGGCCTGGGTATTGTTTTCACTAAAGGCTAGTGAAAACTCTCTCTCTACCACTTGAGTTCCACTTTACCACCACAGCTCTACTTCTGGCCTTTTTGGTGGACATAAGAGAGAGAGTCTCACAGACTTTCTTGCCCTGGCTGGTTTTGAATAACAGTCCTCAGACCTCAACCCTCCTGATTAACTAGGATTACAAGTGTGAACAACCAGCATCCAGCAATGCTATGAATCTTCTTATGAGTGATATTAAAGAGCTAGATTGCTGGGCTACAAGATTTGTATATTTTACCCTTAGTAATTGTTGTCAAGCTAATGCTCAAAGTAATGCTCAGTTAATAATTTTACCAAAAATGTAGAGCAGATTTGAGCCAAACAGTATTCTTGCCAATATTAGACACTATAGACAGCGTTGTCTATATCCTTCCAAATGCTAGTGCATTTCATTACAGCCATGCACATATGTTTTTCTTGGAATCTCTAAGATTTCTGGAAGAATAATATTTGACCACTTTTTCATCTGTTCTTTGGCCACTTCTATGTCCTCTAGGTGAAGCTCCTCTATGTGAAGTCTTTGACTTCTCTACTGATTTTTTTTCTTTCGAAAAATAATTTGTGGAGGTTAACAATGCTCGATAGGAAATGTACTCATTACCCTACTCATGTAACTGTAACCCCTCTGTACAGTAATTTTTTTACAATAAAATATATATATAAAAGAAAATACTTAAAAAATAAGTTGTAGACTTTAGGTATATTTTCTGAATACTAGTCCAGAATTAGTTGGACAAGAATTTTCTCTGTGGAAAAATGCAAAAAAAATAAAAACAAACAAAAAAAAACAATTACTTTCACAGATATAGGACTAGACAGAGTTTTTGTGGTGTCAGTTTAGTATATGGTATGGACTTTTTCTGGAACTTTAGTTTTTCCCTATCTGAAAGTATTTAGATGGAAAGCTATTTTTAACAAGCTACCATTGTCTTTATAGTAACTTAAAAATTATATTAATTTGTGGCTTTCAGATAGATCAGTTTTGCCAAAGTTTTATCTATTTTTAAACAGTGCATATTTAGACTTATTGGTTTGTCCTTTTATACTTATATCTTATTAAGTAATTCCTTCTTCTGTGTTGTTCATTTGTGCCATTACTAGTTTGTACTTGCTGAGCAGGTATTTTACCACTTGTTCCATACCTTGAGCACTTTTTGTTTAGCTATGTTCCCCAGAAAGCCTCATGTTTTTTGTTTGGTTTTACTTGGACTGTGATCCTCTTACTTTATAGCTGGAAATCAGGATGTCCAGATTTTTTGTTTTTTGTTTCACACTTTTCTTTTCCTCCTCCTTTTATTTTTTTGAGGTAAGAGTCTCCCTAACTTTTTTCCCAGCTGGCCTCTGGTCTCATTTTCCTGATTCTAGGCATGCATCACCCAGCTTCTCACAATTATTTGCTTTGAATTAATTTCTTCAGATGTTTCTGGTTTTAAAACAAATTTAAAAGGTATGTAGAGCACTAATTTCCTTCTCTTTTTTAAAAAATATAAAACCTTCACATTTCTCATCAAATGTGGGTTTGTTTGCAGTTTTTCTTATCTTTATGCTGCCTAAAATATTTTACAATTGCTATTGTGATTTCTTTTTTGATATGTGGATTGTTGCAAAATGTACTTTTACATTTTTTTTAATATTTGGAGACTTCATACATAAATTATTTTCTAGCTTAATTTCACTATGGGTTAAGGAAATCTGTAGTTTTTTAATATTTGAAATTTGTGGAGAATTGACTGTGACCTAGTTTAATGTCAGTTTGGGTACATGTTTCAAATACACTTGAAAAGGCTTTCCGTCCACGATGAGGTGTAGTATTTTATATACGACAATTAGATTAATTTTGTTAATTCTCTCGTTCATATTACCTTTATCCTTTTACTTTTCTTCTGCCATTTTCTCCTTCCCTCTCTCTTTCCCAACCTGTTGTATTTAAACCTGACTTGTAATGTACATAACACATGAAATGAAAGTCCTTAGCAACAGAGGGTATATACTCATTTCAGTAGAGAGAGACTGGTACACCATTGAAAGTTTGAAGAAAAGAACTAAATGGTCTGAACGATCTCATTGTGCAAAATGGAAGATGATGAACAAAATTCTCCGACATCAGTTTGGGCTTCTTGTGTTCACGTGAGTCCTGTGGCGAAGCTGCTGCTGTTGATCAGGGCAGAGTCAGGCTGAACTTTCTCAAGGTGTCCCTCCACCCCAAGGATCACGTGTAAAACTAGTCCTCACCTCCGACTCTTCTAGATATCCTAGCTCTGGTGTCACCAGAAAATAACCGAAGCAAAAAACAAACAAACAAAAAACCATGGCTCACTTGCCAGTGTTGACTGTGTGACCAAGTGAATCAAACTGCATGCTTTCCCAAGGAGCGTCGAGCATCCTCGAGCAGGCCCAGATTTCAGAACCTTCTGTCTACACCTTGTTCCTGCCAATACACCTTTTCCATTCTGCTTCACCAAGAACTTGCTGGGTTTTCCCCCTCTATGTATAAAATACTCTTTCTTTGGCTTGGACCATCTCTTTTCATTCTTCATGGTGGAAAATTCCTACTGGCCTCTTCCTGCAGGAATTAGCACGTGTTGTTGCCTCTCTGTTTTCTTAAGATTTTGCAGTTACTTTTATTGGGTATTTATTTCTCTGAACTTATTTTTATCTTCTTGGCAAAAACAGGAGGTTTTCAAATTGTTTCTATGTGAACTTATAACCAACACTTGAGTTTAATAAATAACAGCTAAATGAAAAGGGTTTCAAATTAGATGGCTTAGAGATTTATTAATTCCTTTATCTGGATTAGATATCAGGCTTAACATTTGTTGAGTTGATGAATCACATTAAGAATTGGGTAAAAATTTTACTTATTCTCAAGCTGAAGTTTTATTTCAGTAAAATGAACTTCTAAACAATTAGTGTAAATTCGAGTTAAAGGAAGTTGAGAGGTTTATAATTGGTGAAAATAATTTTAGAGGAAATTAAGCCTAAATCCTTCTTTCTAAAACCAAGATTAATTAACAATGAAATCACTGGGGCATAGATCATTTGAGAAAAATCAGTTAGCTATAAGGCCTAATAAAATGTATCAACTGTCTAAAGATGTAATTTTTCCCAAATACTTGACTAGTGAGCCATGAAAACTGTACCCTGAAGATTTTGAAAAATTAAAGATAATTATATCCACTTCACACTGCTTTTCAAGTCTGTGAAATCTTCATACTGCTCAAGCAGGGCTCAATTGCTACGGGGCTATATATGGACCCTTAATCCCCAGGGATTTGAAGCCCCGAGTTCTGCTCACTCAATGAAATATCGTTGGCAAGACTTCAGTGACATATTTCTGTGCACATAAAAAAAAAATCCATTTCTGAGGCATACAAATGTCGATTTCACTACAGAAACTGCAGGTCAACTTGTATTTTACCAAAAGGTGCAATGACAAGTTTGAAAACCCAGGCTAAGGAAACAGATTGCTCTTCAAACAGTGAAGCTTGCAGGTAGTGACATCAGGGCCGTTAGCTGCCTGGCACCCTGCTTAGTCTCTGCATCTGTAAGGAAGTTGAACTGCTTCTATCAGATTGCCTGGATCTTCTCCGGGCTTTCAAGCTGATCTTTTGTATGAAGGTAATTACAGAGTACAAAGCATAGTTTGTTTATCCCACAGCCTGTATTATTGAGAAACTGAGATGTATATAGATGCTTATATATTTAAAAAATACGTATTCAGGCACACTTCATTTAAAATTATGATTGAAAAATTGATATTATTTATACTATTTGGTTTCTTCTAGGCATAACATCATAAGCAACAATTGCTTTGGCAGATCAATGTTCAAAAACCTATTAAATTCATAATCCGAAAAATGAAGTATTTATAAGAAAAATAGTATATACTGTATGATTTGGTCCACTAAAACGTAGACAAAATTTAAAAGATTACTAAAATTTAAATAATTTTTGGTCTTAAATATACATTTTTTTTCTTGCCAACACTGAAACTTGAACTCAAGATTTTAACTCTTTCCTGGCGTGTTTTTGCTCCAGGATAATAATACTCTACCACTTGAACCAAACCTCCACTTTTGTCTTTTTGGTGATTAATTTAGGGATGAGTTTCATGGATTTGTCTGCTTAAGTTGGCTTTACACTTTGATTCTCAGATATCAGCCACCCCTTGAGTAACTAGGATTTTACTATATAATATATAAGGTATATAATGTATAGTATATGAATATTTTAAATATATATTCTCTAGAAAAGTAAGAAATAGCAAGAGAAATGGACAACTCTGTGGAGTTTTCTTAGGAAACTTTAGAAACTGTCAAAGAAATGTATATTTGGGGGATTATTTATTATATCAAATTTTGCATCAAAATGTTTTCCATTTTTTTAACTTATATTTTTGGTAGTACTAGAGTTTGAAGTCCAGGCCTTGCATTTGCTAGGCAGGTGATATACCACTTGAGCCATGCTTCCAGCAATAAATGTCTTTTTTTGGTTAGAGGTCCAACTTTTCTCTATGTATTCAGCCAGAACTAGATGGATATTTTGCTCAGTTATGGGAGCTGAAGAAAAAAGAAAGGAGAAAAGTGGGTTTTTGAAAATGTCACTGGCATAAAAAACCAAATATGTACTTTAGAAAGAAATCAGTGATGATGTGATGCTGAATTGGGCTAACATAAAAAGACAAAATCTGACTGTCAACAGTCTTCCGACTTTTTCGCAAGCTGATCCTCCCAGTATAACATTAACCAGTGCTGGATGGGGCCTGTCCACAAAGACTAGGACAGGAGTAGGCAGAACAGACCCAGAAATATGAGTACAATTTCTTCTGCTGACAGAAACACACTTAGCAGTGAACACAACATTTCCGAGCAGAAGCAGAAAACTAAGGTCTTGAGAGTATGGATTTGGGTGGAGAAATTGCCAAGGATTTCCAGACTGTGAAGCGTGTAGTGGGTCTATATCTAGGACTCATCACCATTTTCTACTGGTTTTTACAGGACCTCCTCTCCACATTCACCACCTGTTTTTCCCTGGTGTTGACAGCTGTCTGATGTAGGGTGAATAATGAGTGTGGGTGGTGGGGTTCCACTTCATACTCATTGCCTATGAAGAAGTAAGGGATAGTACTAGCAGTGGCTTCCACCTGTCCCTGCCAGCCACCATCAGGGGTAGGTGACATTCACCATGTCCATGACACCTCCATGGAAGAACCTTCCCCTAGGGGTACAAATGCTCACACACACACACACACACACACACACACACACACACACAATCTTGTCTTCCATTTGGGTCTTACTGGTCCCTCCCATCTGCCTTATTTTCACTGAACTGAGTAGAAGAATATTAAACACACCTATATTCAAATGTAAATATTAACATAGAAACATATGTCTAGACAAAATATAAAAAAAACTGGAATTATCCAATCATTTGGATTTATCTATTGCATCTCTTTTATCTGAGCATAAATAGCAGAATGTGAATATATGTGTTATATACATGGGTCTATTTTTATGTACCTTCTTCTCAGATCTTGGCAGGAATTCTCCAAATATTGCTTTGGAGTTGTTCTTTTGATTTTTATCCCCAGAGCATTTATTCAAGGGAATAAATTTGGCCATTTCCAAGCTGTGAGAATATGGAATGCATAAATTTTCCTGCTCTAAAATACTTTTTGGGGGTATATTTATATAACTCAAGACAGATGCAGCTACAAAGCTCACACATAGAAACACATTACTGAAGGAAGAGAGTCAGGTCTGACTTGGGAAAGTTTTGTTATTTTTACCCTACACAGGATTCCAATGTATAAAATGGTACCGGGGACTTGGGTGTGATCGTTGGGCTCTGGGAGAATTCCTGTAAAGTGTCACAAGATGAGCATCTGATGACAGAGCATTTTAACTTGAGGCCTACAACTTGAGACAGAGCCATGCTTATTTTTAGGTGGAAATGGAGACAAGGTTTCAAGGTGCTTTCCAAGCAGTGGTAGCCAGGTCTGAAAGGAAATTTCACCCAGCTTAAAGTTTGGATTATTTTTAGCATGTCATCAGATCAACAATATGGACATCAGAGTTGGCTGTTAGCATGGAAATGAGGCTCCCAGAGGTTTCCAGAGTCCAGGAGTTAATGTGCAGGTCCCAGGGCTAACAGCTTGCCTCTGGGATGCAATTTCAAAAGTGAAGTCTGTGCTAGTCCATGGCTTGGGGTGTCAGGTGGGTGAACATCTTCCTCAACGATCACTAGTGCTATAAAATTGTTGTCCCCCTGCATCTGTAGGTAAGGGAAGTCCAGCAAACCCTGGAATGGGAGATGGGACTGGTGGAAGTTGAAGCCCCAACTGCATATCATGTGTGGTCATTGTTAATAAATGTATCACATCCTTGTTACTTACTTTCCCTTAGAACTTATTTATATCTTCACTAAATTGCCATATTCCTATGGATTGTGAACTTACTTCACATAGATCTTTCCTCAATGTTTTATTCAGTAAATACTTCTCCCCCCCCAAAAAATCACTTCATTACAGGTGCTTACCAGTGCTGTTTGATAGATGCCTTTGTGTCTCTCCCCCGAGTCAATTAGTACAATGGAAAATACTAGTTTATTTAGGCCTCATGTTTTTCCTATTTGAAGAGCTGCTATCCTGAAATAGCATGGCTTTCCCCCTTCTATACTAGGGATTGAACCCAGGGCTGTAAACTTGCTACTTATGCTGAAGACCTGTTTAAGGTAGCAACAGTGAACAAATTTGAATAGAGAAGATCCTTTCCTGAGTCCAAAGTTCCCACTTAAATACAATTAAAAATTGACTATGTCCTGGCCTGCATATTTAGATTGTATCTCTGAAATATATGAAGCACAAAAGCTTTTAAATAGCTATGTTTGCCAGTAACATAAATCAGCCCCTTTGGTTTTCAGGTAACTG
This sequence comes from Dipodomys spectabilis, assembly GCF_019054845.1. Taxonomy (NCBI): domain Eukaryota; kingdom Metazoa; phylum Chordata; class Mammalia; order Rodentia; family Heteromyidae; genus Dipodomys; species Dipodomys spectabilis. Next base: position 6,872,036 of record NW_024870974.1, read on the forward strand.
AAAAAAAGTTTTGACTATTGAATAATAAAAACATCATAACAAAAAGCATGTCAAACATAGTAGAGATACAGATGAGAGACTTCTGTGTTCTGTCCTTCCTAGAGGAGGTACTGATCTCATGCCAGTTTGTCTCAGAGTACAACAGGATGAAAGAAAGTTAGTCTGTTCAGGGAGTGGCATGCTCATCTCTCTTCCTAAGTGTATACATCAAGAGAAGAGTGCAGTGTTAACATTTTCTTTAGTATGGTGTCTAGTTTCCATTGGTTCATTCAAAAGGGCCACAACTAGTGGAATACAATACAGTTCAGTGGTGGAGCACATGCTGAGCATAAGAGATAGGTTTGATTTTCAACACACACAGCCATAACCAATACCTATCCAGGACACGATTGCTCATATGTCTAGTACCTACTGAAAATCAAAGGGAAACATTACCAGCAGGTGCCTCATCCTTAGGCACAAAGAAAGCAGACAGCCAGAATGTCAGTACAGATAGCACAAGAGCACTTTACTGGCTAAACAATTTCCCAGCTATGAATGAATGAAGGGAATTTGGGCTTTATGATGTGTGCACATTAGTCAAAGGTATGAGAAAAAAAGGTTCTAATATGATGAATGTGTGTATGTATGTATGTATGTGTATATATATGTATATATATATATATATATATATTTAAATATGAAGGCCTGATCACAATTTTGGTATTCAGGTATGATGGTTTCCCTGGCATTGACCTTACTTTACCTGGTGGTGTAATCTGTGGCAATAGATAGACAGTCAGACAGCCAGTCAGACAGACAGATAAACATTAGTTGGGACAGGGGATCTGGTACCAGAGTTCCTTGAGAAAATTGACTCTGGTGGTATTGTTCTGGCTAGATTTACTTTAACTCTTGATGCTAAGTCTTCATGCTAAGTTTTCTTTAGGATTTCACAACCAAGGAGCTTTCAGCAGCTCCCATGAAAGTTTACTGCTTGAAGGATTGCTGGACACGCACCTGTCCAGATGTCCACAATAGTTAACCTACATAGTTCTTTCTCTGGTTTCTCCTTCAGCTTTCTTTCCTGCTCTTCTTAATTCTGCCTGCAGCACCAAAAATTCTATCACAAGAAAATATAAGCACACCAGTCTTTTTGTTAAGGTAAAAACTTTGCCATGGAGTATTGTTCCCTGAGCAATAGTAGGAAATACATTGGCACAAAGTAGGGCATTTCTCCCCCTTTTCCTCATACCCAGCCCAGAGAACACTTGATTTCAGTGCTGTCACTCTTAAATTCTGTCTCCATTCCCACATGAAGGATCACTGCTGAGGAGCTGCAGGTTTCTCCCAAGCTCTCAAAATCTCCCCTACAAAATAGAATTTAGAATTTCCTTACTAAATAGCACTAGGGAAGTAGAATGATTTTGTGAGAAAATCACACCGGCCATTTTTTAAATTCTGAATCCTTGCTTACAGATCCAAGCAAGACTAAAAGAGCCACAACAGCAACAATGTTTATTGTTGTTATTTAGCAACAATAATAATAAATAATAATGATAATAATTAATCGTATCAGGCACAGTGTCGACCACATCACGCACATTCTCTCTACTTCTTGCTGTGGTGGTGTGGGCATTTATGAAGATGAACACAAAGCCCCCCAGGGTTGAACAACTTAATCAAGATCGTACAGCAAGGACTGCGGAGGGCTAGGTTTATAGGTAGAAATGTCTGGGCCCAAAATTGGTTTTCTTTTAAAAGATTTGCTATGGAATTTTACACATTAATTTGTAAAAGAGATTACTTTGGTTTTTGTTCTACCTCATAGAAATCATTGTCAGTTGGGTTTGCACTTCAGTCTAGAATCTTTTCAATCCTTTGGGTAAGTTAGGACTTCTGGCTTGAAGTCAGTAATCTAAAAAACATACATAATGTGTCTTCAGCCTTTTCCCTTTCTTAATAAAACACCCAGCCAGCTCTGCCCTTTGAATCTGTTTCTAGGAAAGGAGGTTGATGTTGATGTTTTCATCTCAAAGGGTAAATAAAAGAAAAGTCAAGCGTCTGACATCGATTTGTCTCAAAGAATATAATGGTGAAACGTTTTGGCAGAATTGAGTCATAGACCTTGAGTTTATACACTGTCATTTCCTCGGATGGCCTCTTCTCTTCACAGCTTTTTGAAGCTGGGGTAAAATATCGCAGACAACTGTGGGCAAGATTATTTGTCATATTATGAAGAATATGCTTTAACATAGTGGAAGAAATAAATAGTATGACAGATCACCTTTGAGTTTCAGTTTTTTTCTTTTATAATATAAGACCATTTTCCAGCTGTTAAAAACTTTTGGCCCTGGGCTGGGAAGGTGGCTCAGTGGTAGAGTGCTTTCATGCATGAGGCCCTGGATTCGATTCCTCAGTACCACATAAGCAGAAAAAGCCAGAAGTGGCACTTGGCTCAAGTGGTAGAACACTTGCCTTGAGCTGAAGAGCTGAGGGACAGCACCCAAGCCACAGTTCAGGCCCTATGACCAACAAAAACAAAAAACAAAACAACAACAACAAACTTTTGGCCCTATATTTATATAAAACAAAATCTATGCAGAAAGTAGGAAATACAAAGCAGGTAATTATGGAAACAGTGTCTGAAAAACAAGGTCAGGACACACAGCAGATCTTTTCCCATGAGTCTTCCTGTCCAGTTTCTTAGTTACCTTTAGGGTATTGCATAGGAAGCTCTCTGACAACCACTGGACCAGATGTCCTGGGAGGCTATCTCCACATCTAGCACACAAAGACTATGAACATGTCTCCCTTTCTCACATACTGGCTCATCTATGTCAACACAGGGTGCTCTTACCCCTCTCCAAGGGACAAATGGGGCTCTTCATCCCTCCCAACCACTCAGAGGATGCTCCTGCTATTCTCAAATGGCCAACAATATTGATAGCTTTCTCCTTACTCCTAGGAATGAGGAAGGTCAACCACTAAGAACATACCCTGAGAAGGTTCTACCAAAGCATCTACCAAAAGAGAAAACATCGAGGGTTTTATGTTCACTGTCTAGTAGAGATGGCAATCTCCCACTCAAGCCAAGTCAGTGATAATGACTTGAAGTACTGGTGTCCCATTCAGATTACTACTGCCTCCCAGTGGTCCTCCTGGTGGATCGCAATCATGATTGTCCAACAGGGGACGAATAGTAATCCAATGCAGATGAGCTCATACTGTCTGATACTCGGTCTGAAGTTATACCTTTAGAAATGGACTGAGTCTCTTGTGAGCAAACATGCCTGGCATCTGCATGTGTATCTCAATACATGCCAATTTATAAGCTGTGTAAGATAGAGAAAACAATCACTCTGAGCACTAGGTTCTTTTTTTTTTAAATTAATTTTTCCCAGTGAAGATGACTCCTAAAATGCAAGGTTTTGTGAGAATCAAATGAAATAACATACTACTTTTCCCACCAAATTAAGGTTCAATTATATGGCAGCAATTTCCCTTTAAATGTAAGGAATACCATACAGACACTGGGAAAACTTGGTGAATGCATAATGTAGTTAAAGGCAGAAATATAATTTTATTAGTATCCAGCAGTAGAAATATAATGATTACTTTTCCTTCTTCTGAGTTAAATATTCACTAGTTGTATGGACATCATGTCATTTTCATTAAAAAAAAAAAAAAACTCCAAGATGGTCTTGAAAATTGTCAAACAGCCAAATGATGTAATTTCCCCCAAACTGTCACATTTAATTATTTTCTCAGGAAGCAAAAGGAGAAAAAGTCAGAGCGAAATAAAGGCATAAAAGCACAAAGAATTGCATATTGTTCCAATGTCATGCACTGGACACGGTTTGAAAACCATAAATTATTTTTCTTTTCTTTTAGATAACTCTTCAACCAGAAATTGTTAGAAGACTAGGGATATTTCTTAGTTTGAATGCCAAATTGTGGCAATATCCTTTCTTTTGCAGAGCTCTTTTAATTTGCATTAAGTTGTTTTCTTAGCAATTTTGTCATAAGGAGGAGTCAGTGGGGGTGGAAAGCTATTTGAGGATAATCTTCCAAGAAAAATGATCCAAAATATACCATAAAGATGAGCCAAATAAAATAGCATTTGAAAGGTAAGAAGCTACAGTGGTAGGTTATACAATTCATACTCCATGCACTCAGAACTTCCTAACAAAAGCTGGGACAATAAACAAATTATTCATTTTATATATTATTTTGCAATTTCATCTGTAATATGGTTTCCAGGATTATCCCAGCTGAGATATCAGAGTCAACCACCTAGAAAGGAAAGATTTAAAGAAAGAGTATTTACAAACAGGAACTCAAATACCTCACTTCAGAAAAATATAACAGGCTGCTATTTAATAAGCTTTCGGGATATCTTGCGTGTGTTTCGCTTCTGTAGCAAATTTGATCTGCATGTACACGTAGAGCTATGTTTAAGCAAAACCAGTTACCATGGTGACTCAGTATCCCTAGTAAATGAAGTATGTGATGTCTAATTTTGTGCGTTAACTGTTTGGCTGAAAAATGAGGAGCCACTTGCTTGGTACAAACAGATTGATGAAGAATATCACTCCAGGTTTCTTTCGTTTTTGCCTCCATCCTGGTCAGTCTTTCCCCCCACCCCCTCATTTAGATCAAGTATGATTTTCCACTCATGATTAAGTAGAAAAATTTTCTGAATCTGGCCATACAATAACACAGAGAGGCCATCTATTGCTCTGGTTTTAACCAAAGAAACTTCAACACATAAAAACAAGCAAATTCAGTTTTAAAGAATTTCATTTTTAGTTCACATTAGAAATGACATTTTCAAAATAAATCCCTAATATTAGAGCTAGTTGGGCTCCCTAATTTTAGTTTTTTCACTCCCACACCCAGTCACGAGTTTTGCATTTTAGAGTCATCCTCTATGATTGAAATATAGGGAAGCTGTTCTACATGGAAAACAGTATACAAATACATGCTGAAACAAGCAGGGATGTTTAAAGACCATTTTTGAAAAGATGATTTTTAGAAGCCAAATATTTGATAAGAGTTCTCACAGTCCTCATAAGAGCAAATGATATCCGTGAAGTAGAATTTCCATGAGTTTGTGGTTAGGCCTTTGCTCATTTGTTGGATGAGTTACAGGGGCATTCCCAGGTGAAACGAAGAAAGAAGGTTTGAAGAGTTCTAATTTGATTCTTTCTACAGCCAAGCTGGGTTTAACTATTGCCTAATGGATTATAATGGTTTGGGCCATGAATTGAACGTATCACCCAATCCCTGTTCCAGAAGTTATTTCTCAGTACTAAATATATCCAATCAAGTTTTTAACTCCTCTTTATTTTCCCATATATGGTACATGAGAAAGTAAATTAAGCTTTAAAAAAACAGTGAAAAATGGAAGAATTTTTAAAATATTGAACTTGATAAGCGGACAAACTGATTATGTTCAGAAAGACTAGTTATCTATATCTTATGTGCAATACAGTTAATGTCAGTTGATTGATACCAGTGCCTATTTTTGCAGGAGGGGGGAGGTTGGTTGTGGGGCCTGAACTCTGGGCCTGGGCGCTGTCCCTCAGCTCTTCAGCTCAAGGCTAGCGCTCTACCACTTGAGCCACAGCATCACTTCTGGTTTTTTTCTTTTTGCTTATGTGGTGCTGAGGAATTGAACCCAGAGCCTCATGCATGCAAGGCAAGCACTCTACCACTGAGCCACCTTCCCAGCCCCCAGTGCCTATTTTTGACATTGCAATTCACTTGGAGTTATTGGGGGAAGGGAGAGGAAGAAAATCCATTGGCCTTCTAGGCACCCATAATTTAGTATAGAACTTGGAATATATAATTTGTAGTAAGAGTCAGTGAGTTACTAAGTAGTAATTTTGGCTTCTAAACATTAGGAACCCATTTGGGTAAAAAAAATATATATACATATATATATATATATATATATATATATAGTTCATTCACAATATAGCTGAGGGTCATTGAACACCATAGATAATCACAGATTTTCTTATAAAAAAAGGTTTATTGAATTAGATTATCATAGCGCATTTCTGACACTGTGTTAATGAGCAAAGCTGATCTAAGAGTGTTATGTGTGGAGGTGCTGTGGTGAACTCACGTCACAGTCTTCAATCCAGAGTCTTTAATGTAGAGTCATCAAATTTTGTGGTATATCTACACATATTTGGCAAAGCTAAACAAATGATCATTTCCAGGAAGATTGAACAGTCACTCATTTGATAAGGTTTGAGAGTCATTCCATTCAAAATTTGGAGGCAACTCTAATGGCAGAGTAGACTATCATCAGGAAAGTCCAAGAAACAGTGCCTTTTCCTCTTGCTCAAACCTACTAATTCTGCAAAGAGACCACCAGCACCGCTGATTGCTTATTAGAGGAGCTTTCTCAGATAGAACTGGGATTTGGGGAAAATCCTCTCTGCCCTAGAGGTTTTGACAGATGTTTTCTTTTATGAAATTTAGGCCAGAAGTTTTTCTTTTTTCTTTTCTCTTTCTCCTTTTTTTTTTTTCCTAGCAGAGTTGAACATGTGCTCCTGCCTTGAGGATTGGAGACTAGATGCTGGCTCCTCATCAATGGAGGAGAAAATCAACAGCTTTGTACCTTTAGGAAATGTTTACTAACCTTCATTATACTAAGATTTCTGTATGCAGTAGAAATAAAGAGCCAACGGTGGAATTTGTTTGACTAATTATATAAATAATCTGTTCAGTTGCAAGGTATTTTATGACTGTTTCTTCCTCTTTTATCCTAGTCATGAACACTTTTAACATTTTCAAATGCATATCAATGCACACTTTGACCTTCAGGAAAAGATTTGGCTTTATGTAGATAGTAACATATCAACCTTCACTATAAAACATTATGAGATTATTCTACATAATTTAGTTGTCTCTGTAAAGCAGAACTGGCTTAGTAAGTGTTGTTTATCCAGCTGTTTAGGCTGAGTTTGTGAATTAATTGAGTCCAATTGCTTTTCTGCCTTCTGGTGACTCCTGCCATTGTATGATTCTCAATTGAAATTCTATCCTAGGTGAAACTGCAAGCTGCAAGAGGTGTGGATTTTCCTTGTGTGTTATTGTTACCATGTTATTTCTTATAATATACACCATCAATTGAATGTCAGCAGTAGCCCAGGAATTGTCCTGAGCAAGATCCCTGCCCAAGGATTATGAAAACACTATTCAAATAGAATTGAATTTGCATACATTCAGGCTTAGAATGACCAAACTTGAATATTGATTGATTCTTAGGATGTGAAGTTTCTTGTGGGAGAGCAAAATAAATGACCTTGAGAAATATTAGCATCTGTGTTCCTGAAAACATGCTCTGGTTTCAGCTTAAAAGTCCAGTTAAAAACTGCAGAAATAGTCTTTGTTTATCACTTTTGTGCCTTCGAATAGAAACAATAGGATTGATGGAATGGAGTTAGCCTTAGAGGATGGTGATCTAGTGTCTGTTTCACCTACTTAGCTGTATATTCTTTGTGTCTCCTTTGTGTTATAGGTGCATGAAATTTAGCTTTTTTTGTTTTGTATGAGCAAGGATTGAAATATATCTATTGTTTTTAACTTAATTCATCCCTGAAAATTAATCATCTCTCCAGCTCCTATTAACATATTCACGTTCCACCTTTGGCTCTTTATTTCTACTACATACAGAAATCTTAGTATAATAAAGAGACAAAGCTGTTGATTTTCCCCTCCATTGGTGAGTAGCCAGCATCTAGTCTCCAGTCCTCAAGGTTAGTCTTGTCTGCTCTTAACTTCATATGAATGGAGCCATACAGTATGTAAGCTCTTTTGTACCTTATTCTTAAGATAATTGCTGGAAGAGTAATTTATATAGTTGCATGTACCATTAATCTGTTCTTTACTACTGTGTACATTCTAATTTATCAGCACAATTTATTCAACTATTTGCTTGTTGCTGTGTGCCATGGTTGTTTCTGTTTGTGGCATTATGATTAAAGCAACTAACATTTTGGCACATTTTGAGTGATCATATGAGTTACTTTCTCTTGAAATTAACGTTAATACAACATACTCAGGTCTAATTTACAGTGTTGGTATACCAAATGATCGTATTGACTCGTACTTCTAACGGTATATCAGAGCCAGTTGCTACACATGCTCTGTAATACTTAGTACTGCCACTTTTGAAAATGTTAGTTCTTTTTGTAGGTCTGCAGTACTTAATATCTCTTTGTCAACTTTTTTTATCAACTAACTTTTTGTATCACTTACTGAAACTTCAGATTAAATGAAAAAGGCTAATTCCTGTTTGTTTAAAAAGGCCAGTTTAAACAGCTGTCCATATTTTAAACCCCAAAAAAGAAAATAATCAACTCAGTTCTGTAACAACTACTAAGCTAGAAATTGCCCAAACAACAACAATAATACTTACTAAATGTTTAGCAGGCAAAATTACATAATTTACATAAATAATATACAATATATAAATTATTATAATTATTATATAAATTATGTATTTGTAAGATTATTGTGCTGAAAATATCAGGTTTTGTACATGACATTATTCTAGTCTCTCAATACATTGTAAATTTTAAGCTGCTTTTGATCATAGTAGTGATTCTGATTTTTCTTATCTGATCTAAGTGCAAGCAAAAATAGTGAAATTTTACCTCAGATCCCCAGTTACTTACTATGAGAACAGATTCACAAATTAAATGAGGCACCTTTTTTTTTTCCCAAAACACGACTGCCAATCTTTTGCATATGATTTTTGGTCGTTGTATACCTGTGTCATTAATGTTATAAAAATAAGTTCATCCAGAAAAAAATTGCCTTTGCAGCAAAATAACAATATTGTTTAAATGATGTATTTTTCCCTTTTGATTTGCTTTTGAGGGAAAGGCCTATTGTTTAGCCTTACATGAGTCTTTGGGCTCTTCCTGCTCACCTCTCTTGTGTTTGAAAATCAAGATTTCTGCGCAGGATTAAAGGCAAACAAATACGCTGAAAAAACAGGAGCAAATCTCAGTCCAGGCACGGGGGTTTCTTTAAGTCTCCTGAAACTGCTTTTGATAAAAATACTGAGGAGGGAAATGAGCAATGGAGCACTGACTGAAGGAAGCTTTCAGAGTGCCTTTTCAAACATCTTTAACAATTGCCAGAATAATTTCCATCTGTGACTGAGCTCAAACGCTGAGGCGGCCAGGGAAGTAAACGAACGTAGGCAAGAAGAGCAAATTTCTCCAGCAGAGCGTGATGTTGATGTCTAGTGCAGCAATGCAATAAAATTAGTAAGTATCAAGACGATGCACAAGGGGGAAATATTCTGTTCAATAAATGTAGACACCTGAATATCCACATAAAAATAGTACAATTGGGGCTCAAGTTTAACATATTCAAATAAACTTAATATGGATCAAGGACTTAAATGTAAGAGCTAAAACTATAAAACTCCTATAAGAAAACATAGGCATAAATCTTACTGACCTTTATTTGACACAAAGCATGGGCAATTCTAATAAAAATAGATGCAGCGTAGATTGTGAAACATCAGTGTTTATATGTGATTAAGTTGGGCACTGGTAGTTCACGCCTGTAATCCTAGCTACTCAGGAAGCTGATATCTGAGGATCACGAGTCAAAGCCATCAAGGGCCATGAGACTCAACTTTACATTAATCACCAAGAAGCAGGAAGTAGAGCAGAAGTGGTAAAGCACTAGCATTGAATAATAATAATTTTAAAAAAGCTCAGGCACAACACCCAGGCCCTGAGTTCAAGCCCCAGGACTGGCACAAAAGAAGAAAAACAATTTTACAAAAAGCTATATTAGACTTGGTCAATATTTAAAACTTTTATATTTAAAGAACATTATCAAAGACATCAAAGAACAACCCAGGAAATGAGAAAAATGTTTTCTTATATCTTATAAATAAATAATATCTATATTCAAACAATAAAACTGTCCAGGAGAAAAATAAAAGTACAAATAACCAATTGAAAAACAGGCAAAGAATGCAAACAAACTTTTCTCCTAAGAGGATAACCACGTGGCCAATAAATCTGTGATCAAATGTTTAACCTTAATCAGTAGAGAAACACAGACCAAAGCTCTTTTGAGGTCTAACTTCAACTCATCAGGAAAGTGAGAATGAACTTGAAGTCCGCAATACCTGTATTGGCAAGGAAAATACTTGAGCACTTCCTCAGAAAGTTAAACACACAGAATCCATGTGACCCAGCAAACAGCATACTCATTCTAGATTTATGCTTTCGTAGTACCACTGAAGTTTTTGTTTTTCACACACACTTTTAGTACATTGAAATCTGTGTGTGAACACTGCATGACACACTCTTAAGGTAATGATTTTAGACCTTACTATGTAATTTGACAGGTACATTTCAATAAAAGGTTTATTGTTATATCTTAACTTCTGGGATATGCAGTTGGGTATATATGATGCATATATGCATATATATGATTTGTTTGTATACTATGTGAGAAATACAGCCAAACACATCTAAAACAAAAAGTGATTTTCTTCTAACCTCATTTCTAGGAATGCATGGAGATGAAATTGAAATGCAAATGAAATGAAAATGAAATTATGATGAATTGAAAATGCATGCAAGTTTCTGCCTTTAGATTCAGGAAGCTTCTGGAAATCAAACTTCCAGCTCTGTGCTAAGAGAGATACTGGACAGGATGTGCCAGAGCCAGACAGGACAACACAGGGGCCTTTAAAGGCAGGCATTGGGAAGCAAATCTGAATAGACTCGTGTTGGTTTGGAGGCAGGTGTGTAATGAGTAAAATGTAATGAGATCTCTCAATGAGTTCTTCACTAGAAAAATACAAACTCCTCTTGTGAAATTTTAATTGCCATAATCAATTACCAGTAATGCTGGAGAAAAAATATTCTTGTAACATTTAAGAAAAGTTTGTACATTTTTTATTGTAAAAATACTGTACAGAGGAGTTACAGTTACATGAGCAAGGTAATGAGTACATTTCTTATCCAGCATTGTTGCCTCCTCCTTTGTTTTTCCCCTACCATCCCTTCCCTCCCCATCTCCAAAACTACTCTGAGCTATTAACTGTTTTTGAAAAGTGAAAGTTTTGAGTTGGATATCTAGATTAAAAGGATGATAAATACCTGCAGAATTGTTCCATATTTCTGGCCATAAAGTCAATGAAAATCCAAACATCAAGATCCCATCTCAATCTGGTAAGAATGGTCAACATCAAGAATATAAACTACAAAGGTGAGGCTGGGAGTGGACAGGAGCCCTCTTACACTGTTGTTGGGAATGCAAACTAGTGTAACCAGTATGGAAAACAGTATGGGGATTTCTCAAAAAACTGAAATCTAACTACTCTAGATCTAGTGATACTATTCGGGCATTTATCCTAAAGATTACAAGTCAGGATACAAGACACTTCTACACCCATGTTCATTTACTATTCAGATAGGCAAATTATGGAAATATCCCAGATGCCCTACAACAGAAGAATAAATCAAGAAAATGTAATACACACCCACATATACACACAAAATGGAATTTTACTCATCCATCAGGAAGAATAATATGTCATTTCAAATGGAAGGGTCTGGAAAAAATTATGAAATGAAGTAAGTCAAGCTCAGTCTTGTCTTATATGTACAAGTTAAATTTAAATTGTAAACATATATGAAAACATATGCAGGGTTATATGCATATATGTATAAACATATTGTCTAAACTATGGTCTAAACTACACTAAACCACACTGGAAAGGTCCGCAAGGGTGTAATACCTTTGAATCACTCATAGTTTAATAAAATGAAAACAGAAAGCTGAAACAAGTGTTGTGGGGGGGGGGGAGGAGACAGATCAAAGGGAGAGGAGACAGACAAATGGAGAGAGAAGGGTGGGCATATGGGGTCGTAATATTCAATGTATATATGTGAAAATGGACCACAGTAACTTGAAAGGATGGGCATGCTTGGGAGACATGGGGGAGAAAAACTTCTTAAAGATAAACAAGAAGAGAAAGCCATACATATTCCATAAGGCCTCCTGAGAGAGGCCCTAAGAAAGGATGAGGCCACACAGTGTACACACAATTATGTGCAATGACCACCTGTCTCAGCAGACCTGATATTGCTGCCACCTCCATCAGGAGGAAGGGGTGAGGAGAAACTCCATGAATTATTCTGGTCATAAACCCAGCCCCAGAGAGTGGCGTGGTTTGTACATGGCCCTGCAGCAGGTGAAGCATGCAAGGCCTTGTCAGCTGATCGCTCTCTACAGAGCATCCACAGCTCTCTCTGTCCTTTGTGCCTGCCTCCTGGAGGGCTTGTACAACCTCCCCTGCTGCCTGCCGGGCCTTTTGATCCCCGGAAAATAAAAGGCTCTCCCATGGTCTGAAACTGGAAATGGACTTCCATAGGCTGCCATCAGTAGGTCGGTAGCTTTTCCAGCCACTTTGATCGTTCCCATGGCATGCCTAGCTGAGCAACTCCATCCCTCCCTTTTTTCAGAACTCTGTTCAGTGGGCTTCTCGCCCTGAGTCCTTTCCACATGGACTCCATTCTGCTCAACGCCTGCCAGTTACTTCATAGTCTTCTGGCACTTGGATTTAAATATAACTTGCTTTTGCTAACTGGGGTTTTGCTTTTATTTTTCCTTTGCTGTGTTCTTAGTCTTTCCTTCTCTGCCAATAGCAACAACAACGACAATAATGACAATGCTCATTCGTCAAGGTCTAACTGTATGTCGCTCCCTGTGGTACCCCTAAAACGTATGTGTTGAAATCTCCTAACAATCCTCTGACTTTGAGATTTAACGTTTTGCTTTGCAGTGCAATCTATGAAGGCGTGCACCTTGTAAAATACTGTAAGGAAAGGAATTGGTTATACTAAACCCAAAAGTGCCCCCCCCCCCCCGTTCTCTTCCTCAGGGTTGCCATTGGCAACGGTGGACGTTGTTGCTTTGCAAATCCACTGTGTGGCTGAGTGCAAGTATGCACCTACCTAGTGAGCTTCCTTGGCGCTTTACAATGTATTTTAGAAGTTGCACGAGAGGAGAAGAATACTTGTCCCCAGGGTAGTGGCAAGAAAACACAGGCTTGAAGAGCTATACGAATTTCATCCCATTGGGGACCATTTCCATTTCATCAGGGCTCCTTGAGGCTGTGTTGAATAGGCAGTTTTGGTGCTTTCTTTCGTTTTACAACTGCCTTGTTCCCCAACATCAGCGCTTCTCTTAAACTCACAAGTTCAGAGCTTAGTTCCATCCGTGTGCCTCATTTCAGGAGTCTACCAGAGCCCTGTAGTTTGGGTCCTACTTTCATGTTGTGGATTTAGGTAGACTCGCTATGAAATTTGCCAAATGCTCTCCATTTTGGCCTTGACATTGGACTTAGGAATACAAGCTTTCTTTTGCCATTCTAGGCCTTCCTGTGTGGTGTGAGTTATACTGGGCTTGACTTTAGAAGAGCTTCGCCATAGCTGGAAGGATAGGTGTGTGCCACCCTGCCAAGCTTTACTTCTTATTTCCTTAATATGCATGAAATACATGCATATATGCTTCCCGAATATAAAAAATGATTGCATGTGAGCAGGTAATTGTGTTTGTTATTGCCAACATCCCACTAACAGCAATGATAAGATGCTATTGGTTCTAGACTCATACTAATTGTAGAAGTGTTATCAATGGAGGAACAAAGGGCAGACACATGCAGCAGTGGTGCCCACTGGACACTATGTTGAAAATGAACTATACAACTTGTGGGTGGAGATGGGAAGGGAAAACTGGGAGAGAGCAAGGGAAAGAGTGACATGGTCCAAAAAGAGATGTATTCATGACCTGACTTATGTAACTGTAACCCCTCTGTACCTCACTTTTATAATAACAATCAGAAAAAAAATTTAAAGGCAAAGAAACAACAACAACAACAAAAAGAAGGTATTTTAAGCTGAGCACCAGTGGCTCATGCCTATTATCCTAGTTACTGAGAGGATTGAGCTCTGGCTTTGCAGTCCAAAGCCAGACTGAACTGGAAAGTTTGTGAGACTCTTATTTTCAATTAACCATCAACAAAGCCAGAAGTAGAGTTGCAACTCAAGTGGTAGAGCATTACCCTTGAGCCCAAAAACTCAGGAACAATGCCTAAGCCCTGAGTTCAAGCTCCAGCACACATTACATACACACACACACACACACACACACACACACACACACACACGTATTGCAATGCTGATGAAATATGTATTCAGTCAGCTCATTTCAGTGATCAAAAGAAAACAATTAAAATGAAAAAGGTTGACAAGTGAAAAAGTATGTATGAGACAGTACCATTATATAGAGAAGCCAGTGGACTTGTATGGTCCAGAGCCAGCTAGTGAGTAATTTGGGACATTTTCTTTCACCTATCTGGATCTCAGTTTCATTATTTGGAGGCTGAGGGAACTGACCTAAATGATTTTCCAAGAGTCTTCAATGGTAATAGTCAAAGCACTCCTGAACAATGAGACTGGAGTTTGAAATCATCGGCACAGATTTTTATTTCAACTGGAAGCTCTTCAATAAAAGGAAGTAGTGGAGCTGGGGAAGAATAAATGAGAGGGTCAATCTGATTGAAATACCATATCACCGTGTTTGAAAAATTGTGGTGAAGCATTTGAACAATGAACACACATGAACAAAATTGAATCACAGAAATGTAAATCAGGTCCTAATCAAGGTTGGGTTACTCCTGGGAGGGTGAGGATAAATGGAGATAATGGCAGAAGGTGAATGTGGTTAAAATACTTGAGGTACATGTGTGAAAATGGACCAGTGACATTTGTTGAGGTTGTTAGGAAAAGAGGAAGAGGATTAATCTAATCAATACATTGTATATGTGTATGGATATATTAAAAGGAACCTCCTTTGTACAACTAATTGATGCTAATAGAAAATGTAAGGAGGGGGGACGGGGAGAAATCCCTTGAAATGACTATGCTGGTCTAGAGATTTGAATCTGTCTGAGGAAATCTGGCACAAGCCATGTGTGGCAAAGGCTGAACACATGGAGGATGATAATACAAAATCTCTTATCCATTTGAGGAGAAATTGTCCATATGCAAACTCTCCTGAGAGTTGGTGCAAAGAAAGTAATCACAAAGATTAACCTGAACAGTTCATTCGTATGGAAAGAGCTAGACCCTTGGAGATTTCTTTTTCTTTTTTTTCTCCTTTCTGAATATTGACAAAGAACCAGAGACATTCAGCTGGAAGGAAATTAGATTGCAAAATGGTTAATCCTCCCCAAATGGAAATCTGGTAAAGAATTTATGCATGGAGCCTGAAATATACACAGCAGAGCCAAGTGACTCAGTCAATTTAGAAAAGATCACATTTTAATTAAATGTGATGGCAGAGAGAAAAGAAGAGAAATGTTATCTTGCTTTTCGAATATGTTAAAAGCCACTATAAATATGATAGATTACTAATGTTATTTGCTTTCTTATTCTGTAATCAAACCATGCAATGCAAACATATTTATAGTTTTGTGATGATGACCCTGTCTCTCTTCTTTGTAGCTGGTGCTCAGAAAGCGAGCACCAAAGTTTAAAAGACATCACATCCAGAGAAAGGTAGCTTTAAAATCAAGTAGAGCAGCTAAGATTTCGTGTTTTGGGGTTTTTTTTTTTTGTTGTTGTTGTTTTGTTTTTGTTTGTTGGTCTTGGGGCTTGAACTCTGGGCCTGGGCGCTGTCCTTCAGCTCTTCAGCTCAAGACAAGTGCTCTACCACTTGAGCCACACCACCACTTCCAGTTTTCTGGTAGTTAATTGGAGATAAGAGTCTCACGGACTTTGCCTCGGGCTGGCTTTGAACCGCAATCCTCAGATCTCAGCCTCCTGAGTAGCTAGGATTACAGGCGTGAGCCCCAGCTCCTGGCAAGTTTTTTTTGTTTTGTTTTTTGTTTGTTTTTTCTTTTACATTAAACAAGCAATTGTGGTGTTTGAGTGAAGCTGTGCTGTGGGTGAACACATTTTCATGTGATCTGCAGTTGCACAACCCAAAGACTCATTGTGCGACCGATCTATGATACTAGATGGAAGTCCTTAGCATAGTTTTGACACAGAAAACCCTTAATAGATAGTAATTATTATAATAAGCAAAAAACATTGAGAATATAAGAATCTGAAGAGGGTAGAGAGGAGAGGAAAAACCAGCAAAGAGGTTTTATGGCCAGGTACATGTCAAGCAGTAGTCATATATCTTACATGTAATAATAAATGTTACATATTATATACTTTTGATCTAAAAAGAGGAAGATGCATATAAAATATTTCTCTCAACATCATGATCAGTGTGTGAAAAGTTACACCATGACAAAATACTCATTTAAACAATTTCAAAATGTGTAATCCAGTGTGCCAGGGACCAGTGCCTGTAATCCTAGCTACGAAGGAGACTGAGATTTTGGAATACTGCAGCTTGAAGTCTGCAGAGGGTTCACAAGACTCCAGTTCCAATTTGCCAGTGAAAAGCCAGACAGGAGGCATGGCTCGGAAATGATACAGCATCAACCTGTGACCAAGAAATCTAAGCAAGCTTAAGTTCCTCAGTTCAAGCCCGAGTCCCAAATGGTGTCAGTTGACATCACGTGATAAAACACAAAAGGATATACAAGGTAAATGTGTAGGAGATCCAACTGGCTTATGGTGGTAGTTGTATCCGTCTGCAAACTGTAACCATTTGCTCCCATTCATTTATGCTGTCTCTACTCAGTGAGCTCTGTTGGACTTTGAAGGATCCCCTCAAGGAAGAGAACATTATCTTTTGAAATTAATGACATGACCTTTGGGTAATATCTGAAATAAATGGGATTACAGCTTTTGCCATTGAGCTTGCAAACACCACTATTCATGAATCTCATATTCAACCTAGGCTTCACATTGAAGTGGTTTGAAAGTACTGTAGAACCCAACCTTCTTGTGTTCCTCTTACTTTGCCATGTGGCAGATTCTTTGGTATGAAGAGAAAACAGTGCATTTTGAACATTCTTCTCTCCATTTCATTTAGTCGTGGTTCCTAACTGGAGTGTTAAATATTTCTGCTTTCCAAGTATTGAAGCTACCATTTATAATATGTTTACTACAACAATTCTGAAATGCAAGTCATTAGTCAGCTGCATTGACATGGTTCTCTTAATGGAAGATTTATTGGGACAGTTTAGAAATAGTCAGATAAATGTTCTCCCTTACTGGGAGATGGTGGGCATAAGCAGTTTCTGTGGAAGATTTATGCTAAATTGCTTTATGCAATCTCGCATTTGATTAACTTTTATCAACTAGAACAAAAAAAATCTTTCCCAATGAAACATTTATGTGAACTTTATAAATGAACCATCTTTCTACTGCTAGCACAATTCAACACGATATATCCATTTTTAAAGCCTTCCAAGGATAAGCAATTAACTCAGGAGAGTTTCGAATGTGGTTTTTCTGCAGCAATTTTATGTTGAAGGATCTACATGCACTACTCTGCAATGAGAATCTTTCAAGGATTGATGTTTAGTTTTAAGCTTTATTTAGAATAGGTAGGAAAAAATAAATGGTTCCATCCAACCAGTTCCTTTCTTTCTTTCTTCCTTCCTTCCTTTCTTCCTTCCTTTCTCTTTCTTATTCTTTCTTCCTTTACTTTCCTTCCTTCCTTCATTTTCCTTCTTCCCTTTCTTCCTTCCTTTCTTTTCTTCCTTCTTTCCTTACCTCTTTCTTTCTCCCTTCCTTCCTTTCTCTTTCTTATTCTTTCTTCCTTTACTTTCCTTCCTTCCTTCATTTTCCTTCTTCCCTTTCTTCCTTCCTTTCTTTTCTTCCTTCTTTCCTTACCTCTTTCTTTCTTCCTCCCTCCCTCCCTTCCTTCCTTCCCCCTTCCTTCCTTCCTTCCCTTCCTTCCTTCCTTCCTTTCTTCCTTCCTTCCTTTTTTCCTTCTTTCCTCTCTCTCTTTCTTTGTTTCTTTTTTCTTTCTTTCTTTCCTCTCTTCTTCTATTATGAATAGTCACATTTTGCTAGTATGTAACTAGATTATGTATATTTATTATTGCTTAGAATGTGAGGTACATGAAATACATGTAGAATCTAGATGCAACCTGAGCCCATTTGAAAATAAAAAATAGAATTAAATTTCAGCTTTCCAGTACTAAATGTATTTAAAGGAAAGATGGAAGAGCAAGGACTAGACTGACCCTTACAACCTATAGTACTGAAGAACTATACAAATTATATATGACACCAGAACCAAGAGGCACATCATTCCTAAGTGACTGAAAGCCAGTGAGAGAGCCTAGAGCCTGCTTTCTTACTAGTAAGAGAGAATTTGTGTATCACACCCAGTAAGGGGCCTCAGTAAGCAGTAAGCCCAGTAAGCAGCCTCCTTGCAAAGAACAGATCGAGAGTGTAAGGCTGAGAGGACAATCGTAGTTAGAATTTCCAAACCAGAATGCCCAAAGTAAAGAGAGTTACGCAGGAAGATTGCAGCTCTGAAAATCTAGAGATTTGTTTCAGTAGTGGAACAAAATTTTATAAAATTCACAATATCTCATAGATATATTCAAGCTCTGTTCTCTAAAATGCATCAGCCAAGTTGATCCTGAAGAGTCTTGCTCTGAAGCTTTGCCTTGTATGGCTTAAGTAAGCTTAAAAGCAAAACCTGAAAAGATCAAACTACTTCTAAGTAACTTAACTGTGTCCCCGAACAAAGTTCAAGGATAATGTTAAGAATACAAATCTATCAATCATCTGGAAAAGTCTTATTCACAGTATTTGAATTTGAATAATTTGTGTGTGTGTGTGTGTGTGTGTATACCAGTCCTGGAGCTTGAACTCAGGGCAAAAGCACTGTCTCTGATCTTTTATGCTTCAGTACTCTACCACATAAGCCACACAGTTCCACTCCCAGTCTTTTGGTATTTAATTTGAGATGAATCTCATATGCTTTCCTGTTCTGGATAGATTTGAATTGTGATCCTCAGATCTCAGCCTCTGGAATAGCAAGGATTATAGGCGTGAGCCACTAGTGCCCAGCCTAACAAAATGTTTTATGTGTGCAAAGAAGCAAAACAACACAATCTATAATGACATAGAAATTCACTGATTCAGAAATGGCACGTGAGAGAATGTGAAAACAACAACATTACAACTATTATTATAATAATAAACTCATGGGGGGGAGGATGGGATGGGAAGGGCAAACACAGGAGGCTACAATGCTTGATGGGAAATGTACTCATTATCTTGCCCATGTAATTGTAACCCCTCTGTACAGTATTTTCACAATAAAAAAGGAAAAAAATGTTGAAATTGCACAAAAAAATAATAAGCTTGAAAAGACACAAGAAATATTGATCATGTTAAGAATTCAAAGATATAAAAAAAAAATCTCAAAAGAAAACTTAGGTCTGATAAGATGATGTTAGGTGAAATGAACCCCAAGGTAAGGACACAAGTGGTTTTTTTCTTTCTTGCTATTGTTTCTAACATATTTATAAGGTGATTGTTTTGTTGCTTTGTATGTCCCTCCCCCACGGTATAACCCCTGCTTTCACTGTATTTGATGTTGGTATAATTTGGAGAGGGGAAGGGAAAAAAACAAATTGTTTAAATAGGGATACAGGTGGACCCATTGCAACACTGAGATGTACAAGATGTTTTGTTGAAAAACGAACTTTACAACTTTGGTGGGGGGAGAGTGTAGTCTGGAGATGGGAGGGAAGTAGGGGAAAAACAAAGGAGGAGGCAACAATGCTTGATAGGAAATGGACTCATTACCTTGCTCATGTAACTGTAACCCTTCTGTACAGTATTTTCACAATAAAAAAACTTATAGGTAATAAAAATTTCAGAAAGTTGAAACTGTGCAACAGATTAAAGAGAACAGGTTGTTATGCGTCATAATAATTATAACACTGAATAGTAATTATTAGGTGATATGTAGGATATGACCATCTACTTGGACTACTATAATAAAATACCTGAGGCTGGGGAATTTATAGAGAACACAAATTCATTTTTCTCGCAGTTTCAGAGGCTATGAGGTTGCATTCAAAGTGCCAGGAGGTTTGGTTTTTGGTGAGGATTCCAGTCTCCACCTCTAAAACAGCATTCAGAATTCTCTATTCACATTTAACAAAGACACAGGAAAGTCACAGGGGCTGGACTCACATTTTAATTCTTTTTATAAAGAAATTTATCTCACTCACGGGTGTGCCCTCATGGCCTAATCAAGTCCTGAAAGCTCCAATTTTTTTCAAGTTCCAGCATAGTAGTTGGGAGGTGGGGGTAGAGGGCATGCATTCAAACCAAACCATAGAATAGAGTTAGATTCCTGTGAGCTCTGGCAAGCTCAGACCTAAAGAAACATGGGCCCCATGGTTTCCTTTATTTGCAATAAATTGTATACAACTAGGATAATCTTAGCAGATAAGTAGAATAGCTCAATAGCTATGTACATATGACCATATAAGATGATGCTAAGCAAAATAAACTCTAAGACATGGACACAAGAGTTTTTCCTTTGTTGTTGTTGCTTTTAATGTACTATGTGATTTCTTGGTTTTTGTATGTTCTTCCCCCTGTGGTATAATGCCTGTTGTCACTGTATTTGATTTTGGTACTCTGGTAATTGTATGTACGTTTATCTGAATTAGGGGAATAACAGATGACGAGACAAAGGACAAGGGAGAACCAATGCAACAGCGATACTCACAAGACAATATGTTAGAAATAATCTGTTCAACTTGGGTGTGGGGGGAAGGGAAGATGGAGGGAAGGTGGGTGAAAAATGAGAGAAGGGGTAACCAGTTTGACCAGAAATGTGCTTATTACCTTATGTAACTGTAACCCCTCTGCATATTACTTTGACAATGAAAAAATTATCCATCAATTAATACATAGACTTGTTTTGTACGTGTTTCTATTTAAAGACACGAGACTTCATGTATGCCGTTGATTTCTTGACATTGAATTCATGGTCAATAGCACTATTGCTCCTAGTAGAGTCTTTTCTCAAAAAGGGGCATCACTACTTTCTTGTGCCTAGAAGCACCACAGCCCTTGGAAATGCTGCTGCTGCTATGATGTACTTTGAAATAATGACACAACCAAAAGGAAGCACAAAAATGTAAAACCATGGCAATAAAATACATGTCTTTCAGACCTCACTTCTATTACTGTTTCCTGATTCCCTTCCCTGAACCTTTCTAATTGTTTTAGTGGTTTACTTATACTATTTCATACCTCATTTAGGTCTATCATCCACAGATGAGTGAAAACATGCAATATTTTTCTTTCTGAGCTTAGTTTATCTTGGCTAGGCATGGTGATCTCCAGTTCTATCCATTGTTCTGAAAATGACTTACATTCATTCTTTATTAGATATGCCTGAATCATTTATTATCCATTCATCAGTTATACTGGCCACTTAGACTGATTCATCACTCGGGTAAATAGTGCTACCATGAACATAAGTGGCAGATGGCCATATGATAATTTCACTTACATAACTTTGGATAGGTACTTTTTTTGTTAGTTTTATTTTTAGTTCACAGAGAAGCCTTCATACTGATTTCCATAGTGGTTGCATTAATTTACATTCCAACCCCAAATGTACAAGAGTTTCTCCCCTCTCCACATCCTTGCCAACATTTGTTGTTTGTTTTCTTGATGGTAACTATTCTGACTTCTGTGAGATAAACTCAATGTCATTAAGGTTTTCATTACTTTTAAGGCTTTTTTGTTTTTGTAACGTTTCTTTATGTACCTGATTCCTGTTGTTGCTTTGTCTTTTTTTTTTTTTTTTTCTTGTCTGTTATGGGTCTTTAACTCTGGGCCTGGGCACTTTACCTGAGCTCTTCAGTTAAAGGCTAGTGCTCTACCACTTGAGCCACAGTGCCACTTCTGGTTTTCTGGTGGTAATTGGAGATAAGAGTCTTATAGACATTCTTGCCCAGGGTTGGCTTTGAACCCCAATCCTCAGATCTCAAACTCCTGAGTAGCTAGGATTGTAGGCATGAGCCACCGGAGCTGGACTTGTTGATTTGTCTTTTGAGAACTATCTTTTCAATCTGTTTACTCATTGATTAATTACATTATTTAATCTTTTTTTGTAATTTTTTGAGCTCTTCACATATTCTAGATAGGACTCAGTTGTCCAGTGAATAGCCTGAAAAGATTTTCTCCCATCCTGTAGATTGTCTCTTCATTTTGGTTATTGCTTCCTTTGATGTATAGAAACTAGTTAACTGTAATCCCATTTGCCAATTATTACTTTTATTTCCTGGGCAATTTATGCTTTATTCAGAAAATAATTGTCCATGACTTTATCGTCCAGTGTTTTCCCATACTAGTCTCCAAGTTTCAGGTTTTATAGTAAGGTTTTGATCTTTACACTTGTGAGTCTTTTTTTGCAAGTTTTGGGCTATATTTTAAAAAATCAAATGCTTGCAGTTATGGTTTGTTTTATGTCTAAACATATTAACTGAAATGTTGAGATTATCAGCTTGAACAAAAAAGCAAAAGAATATATGTTGCCTAATAGAAATCCACTTTACATTATATTAGCAAATAGACTAAAAGTAAAAGGCATGCAAACTTGACCTTAATAAAAAGAACTCTATAGTGTCTATATTGATGCCAGAGAGAGTAGATATCAGAAAATCCTTCATCAGTGATAAACTCATCTCGTAATGATAAAGGAGTTCACTCACCCAGAGAAAGGGTTAGGCTGGTAGAGGTAGTTTTAAGATCAGCTGGAACAAAGGTAGTTAGCAACTCAACTTGAAAGGCAAAAAGGAAACAAGAAGGGCGTGGCTCAGTGGAGCAAATTTGTCTAGCAAATGAGAGAGAAAGAGAAAAAGAGAGAGGGACAGGATGAGGGCAAGTTAGAGTAAGAGAGAAAAAGACAGACTCTCGCTGGCTGCTGGAATGCACCCTCCCTGTAAGTGTAGTTTGCATTTCTGAAGTTTCCCTCTTCTAAAGCTGGAAAAGGCAGAGATCCCAATACTGTCTTTGTTTTGAGGGTATTTGCCATTCTCTAACTTTAGAGTGCAAAGGCCCCAGAGTGATTGCCACTTTCTTTTCTTTTTTTTTATTTTTTGTGAACACACTGTACAGAATCCTCAAAGAAACAACTGCCCAATAAGTAAGTGGGCTAAAGACTTAAAGAGAAACTTCTCTGAAGAAGAAAGAAGGATGGCCAATAGACACATGAAGAAATGCTCAACATCCCTAGCCATAAAAGAAATGCAAATCAAAACAACATTGAGATATCACCTCACCCCAGTTAGAATGGCAAAAATCAAGAACTTTATTTTCTTATTCTTCCTTTCTCGTTCTTCTTTCCTTTCCTTCCCTTTTTTCTCTCTTTCTCCGTTTCTCTTTCTTTCTTTCTTTCCTTTCCTTCCTTCCTTCCTTCCTTCCTTCCTTCCTTCCTTCCTTCCTTCCTTCCTTCCTTCCTTCCTTCCTTTCTTCCTTCCCTCCTTCCTTCCTTCCTTCCTTTCTTCCTTCCTTCCTTCCTTCCTTCCTTCCTTCCTTCCTTCCTTCCTTCCTTCCTTCCTTCCTTCCTTCCTTCCTTTCTTCCTTCCTTCCTTCCTTCCTTCCTTGCTCCCTTCCTTCCATCTTCCCCTTCCTCCCTCTTTCCCTCACTTCCCCCACCCCCCTCCCTTGTGCTGTGGTTTGAACTCAAAGCCACCATGGCATACCAAGGGACCCAGTTAGATGCTTCCTTTGTAGCTTGAGATGATAAGCACCAACTACTCTGTTGAAATGGAATCTCAGCATGAACTTTATGCTGGGCCGGCCTTGAACCATGACCCCCTCATCTCTGTCTTCCAAGTAGCTAGAGCCAAATCTGGCTGCAGGCTTAGATCTCAAGTCATTGCTGTTTCTTCAAGATGCTTGCTTTTATGAGAGGCAGTGCTCTCTCCTTCTCTGAAGGAAGCAAAAATGCAGATACTGGCTCTTGCTGGCTCAGAGCATGCACATTCCTGGGGAAATAAAGCAGACGCCCGAGGAGAAAGTCAAGCGGAAGTCATCACCAGCTTTCCTGGATCTCAGACCTTCATCTACAAAATGTTTGAGCTTCCACCCATGCTATGTGTGAATTTATATACTCATACATTATGTACCAGTTCTGATACATAGATCATAAAACATATCAAAAATAAGGATGGAATAAACATGAGTTTAAAATTGATATTGAGCAATGGTGTCAAAAGCAATATTTTGGGTGTAGATTGAATAAATATTATTCATTGGTAAAAATCTTTGGTTTAACCCATTGCAATTCAGAAAGTGAGGATTTGATTTAGGTTATGTAATGTTTATTTCCATATGGATTCAAATGGCTTTCATAGCTAGAAATGTTATTTCAGCAAAAAAAAAATACCATTGGAAATGTAAGTGATTTATACCAGCTGTGCTTACAAAGTTGGTAGCTTTTGCTCATTGATTATGCAAAATTTGGAAGGATTTTTCTCCCAAGTACTTACTATTAAATTCATCTTCTCCAAGTAAACCACTTCTCTTTTAAGCTAATTGGGTGAGGATCAGCATTGTTAACATTTTGTAAAATATGAGTTTAAAATCTTTCAAAACTTCCTGTGGGAAACTCTGTTAACAAGTTCTTAAGAGTGTGGATATGTTTTTAATTTGATGCTCATTATATTCAGAAGAAGATATAATGAGGGGAATAATTTCAAATATCTATTTTCAAATGTTCTTTCTGGTTCTTGTTTTAAATTAAAGTAAACATTTTCTCACTCATTGTAAACATCTCACTGTTACTTATAAAGGATAAGTTCAAAATTATTGTTTGCATCTGCATTATAACAACATTCTCTCTGCAATATAGAAGGAAAGCATACTTGGAGTAAATTTGCTTGCTATTTCTGTTTCTGTCTCTCTCCTCCCTCTCTCTGTGTAATTGTCTTGAGATTCTGCAACAGTTATATGTGATAACAACAACAAAAAAAATATTTCTCTGAAATAGATTTCCATAGCCATTTGCAGTTCGTGACAACTATTATAAAGTTTTATTCAAAAGTCTCATTTAAAAATAAGCTTAAAAATGTATGGTAAATCATAGCACCTTGTATATATTTTGCTTCAATTATTGTTGCAATAGTTTGTTCACAAATAGTTCAGTGATTGAACTGAATATTTTGTCCTTTATTGTAACATCCCAGGTTAAAAAGAATACAAGAATTCCAAAGTGGCTACAAGGTTAATTTATTCAGTATTCCCCTATAAATTAAGTGTCTTACTATTGAGAACATACCATCTGCATTTCATCTATCATTTAGTAAGCCACACGTTACAGTTTTATGTGTATTATATCATTTAAAGAGAATATAGCATAAGTTGAACATGGTAGATAGGAACACGGGGTTTCATCAAATGATAAAAAACCACACTACTTATTGGTTTCATGATAGTTTTCTGGTTCTTTGTGCAGTGTTTCCAGCAGGATGCTCATTTGTCATCATATTGATTTATTTGTATTACTTTGGTCACCTTTACCACAGCAAACAGACATTTCTCCAGGTTGCATGTTTCTGTGTTTTGATAACAAACAAGAAATCCCAAAACATTTTTTTAAGATGTATATGGTAGTGGGTATTAATGAATTATTGTATTAAAATGTTGCATAATTGTAAATATTGCTGAAATTGTTAGGATGTGTTTCATGTTATTGAGAATTACAATACTGACATTTTATTTAATCAACTCTTTGCAGGAATCTTTTGAGAGTCCTCATGTATTGGGTAGGGGATAGCTTAGTTTCAACCAGGCATGATTTATAAATGCTGTTGGGTATTTTCTACTGAACACAAGAGGACGCCACTCTCACCCAGCACTCACGGAGCACTGTTATTCCTAACCGCCCCCTGAATAGGAGAGTCTAGGTTACCAACTCTGAATACGTTGCTTATTATCGCTAAAATAAAATTAAGCATAAATGGCTGGGCTGTGATATTTCTGTCGAGGCTCCCCGGTATTGCTGAGGATAATACTCATGCACTCTTTCTCTGTCCAGGCTGGCCTCGATCCACAGCACCTTCCTCTTAGTACTTTTCTCTGTCTCCCAAGTAGCTAGGATTTCAGTATTGAGCCATTATACATGACTTAATTTTATTTTTCTTTTGATGCTGGTACTGGGGGTTGAACTCCAGGTCTCAACTTCTTGCTCTGCTTTTTTGCTCATTGTTGGTGCTCTATCAACTTGAGCCACGCTTCCAATTCTGTTTTTGTTTTTTGTTTGTTTTTGTAGTTAATTAGAGATAAGAGTCATGAATTTGGTCTGTCTGGGCTGGCATCAAACCTTCATCCTCAGATCTCAGCTTCCTGAGTAGCTAAGATTACAGGCATGAGCCAACAGCACTTGCCTTGATTTTAATTTTATATACTTTTTAAAAAATGTTCTACATAATTGTAGTAACATGTTGATGATTTCTATTTTTCCCTACCATCAAATTCTTCCTTATATGTCTAGTCTTACTGTTAATTCTTTGACAAATTTAACCACACTTACTTTAAGGAAAGAGCCATGTTTTCTTTTTCTCTACATTGTTGTGGTGGTATACATTTTCACTGCATTTGTAACTGGGCTTTGTGGCAGCAGTTTGTTCTTCTTCTCCTTTTGCAAGCCTGATGTCATCATCTTTGTGGGAAATGATTTGCATGGGAGTTTTCTATACTTTCACATGAAGCTGTCTCTGGGATTGCTTCGTGGTTGCCTTTGCCTAAGCTCTGGGAGTTTTGCTAGTACTGAACCACTTTTGCATTACTTCTCCAAACTGATGTTTCTGAGCCTTTCAAATCGAAGGACTGAGTTTCTGGCTTCCCACCACAGTCTGTTGCAGTTGACTTGCATGTCACATCCCTAGCACAGTGGTAGAGATTTTCTAATCTCTGTCAGAATGATGGGAAGATCACAGAAATAGCATTCTCAATATTTGGAAATTTGGCTTCTAATTCCTGACTGCAAAGCATGAAATCCAACCGATCAAGTTAGATGGATTTGAGTTGGTTGGCTTCTGACTTTTATGAGCCATAAAAGCATAAACAAGAGACTCACTTTCCTCATTTATATAAAAGAAATAATGTCTCAGGAGTTGTGGTGAAATTAAATGAGTTTTTAGGTAAACCATTTGGCCCACAGTAGGTAATCATTTTGATTATACAATCCTCTTTAAATTCCACAGAAACAGTTGAGTTTTAGTCAATGGCTGTATTTCTAGAAGCTAGATCTTCTTCCAGAAATGCATTCTTGGTTACAATGCTAGCTACCAAACCATTTCTAGAGAGATTTTTCTCACTCACTTTGGCATCTGTCCTAAACAATTCATCCTATCCATCACTCAAAACAATGCTACTCAATTGTCAACCCCACTGATAGTGTCATTTCTGTGTTGTGAGTATGGACCAGTTTGATTGGTTGAGCTATCCCCTTCCATTTCAATACTCAGGTTTACTGAATGATATGGTTAAGATGGGTTCTAAGAAAATAGGTTAAAAATGTTTTAATAGAAATAGTGATTATTTACACAGGATATATGTCTTAGTCCCTTTACTTTACGTGAGATTTTCAACAATCTTAGGAATCAAGTTTCTTCCTATTTTACTAATAAGGCTGTGTCTTGAGTGACTTCCCAGTTACATGCCAAAAGCTAAACAATATGCTCACATCCAAAGCAAATGTTAAACCTAGATCTGAGGTGCAAAAACCATGGAACTTAGCCTGGGGCCAAAGTGTTTCTCTCCTCACATCTTGTTTGCTTCTTAAAGAAGATCTTGAATTTTCTTTGCCTCTAAAATCACTTTGGTAAATAGGTAAAGAGTCAGCTGCTCTATCTTCACAGGCTACGGTGAATGTCAATATAGATAGAAATGCCTTCTATTTAAACTGAACTTACTCTAACAAGTAAGGTGGAAGCCCTTCAATCTAACACCTGTGAATGCAAAGAGAAGGGAGAAATGGTTTTGCATGTTTATTTTATGTATTTGATAATATTGCATACAGTTGATAACAGATCTGAAAAAGTGTGCTGTTTAATTCTGGTTGATAATTACCATCTCATGGGAAGCACTCCCATGGAGAAAGGCAGGTTAATAATTACTGGCCAATTTGCTGGCTTTTAGCACAGGTAGCTGCATAATACGTTCATGTGGTCTCACAACGCGGGCAGCTCCTTGTCAAAAACAGTAGGTCCACTTTTCTTCATGTCATAATGGAACTGAATGTGCTCAGTTAAATTGGTACCAAGTACAGAAAGGCTTGCTGATTTCCTTTGTTTGGAAAAAGTGAGACATTGCACAGACTGTGAAACAAGTACGCTGCATGCAACATGGAGAGGAATGCCGTCACCTCAATTGCTGTTTACGAGCACTGTGATTTCAATGGCCAAATGGATTATAAATTTTACTTTCCCAAATAGCTTTTCAGTTAAGTTATTAGCCTTAATTTTTTTTTTTTTTTTTACTGATTTTCCTAAGCTCTGAAGGGCTCTTGTTTACCTATATGGAACATGAAGACAAGCAAGAGAAATAAAATACTTTGAAATAATCATGGCTTCTGAAAGAGACGCCGTGTTCCATTACAGTCCCAAGGCCATTTTGGCTGAGGCATTAGCCAAGTCATGAGAGATGAGAAGAAAGATGGGTTCCACTGTGTGAAGCCATCAGTCCAGAAGACTCAGAGCAAAATCTCCTAAGCAGAACTGAGAAACAATGACAGTGAGAACAATTACAGAACCAAGCCTGAATTGCCAGAGGTGAGACAAGAGATAGGCTGCCCAAGAGTTAGGGTAAAAGAGGTGGAGTGAGATTCAGAACAGGCCAGAAACACGGGGAAAGAGTCCAGGGCGATCTTCAGAAATACCCATGCAACATTTTCATGCTTTTAGCCTCTGCGTGGCATATGAGATTTCAGTCTAGATGAAAAAAATCCAAAACATATTTATTGCTTACTTTACCCTACAGGAGTTGGATCAAAGCAACTGCTTGTGTGCTGTAGCCAAAAGAACATGTGGTCAGAGATACTATCTTCTGTTTCAGACCCTTGCGGTGCAAACAGCAACTTAGCCTTCCTTCAGCCTCTGCCCGTGTGTTCTCATGGCAGTGTTAGACACAGAACGGTTAGTCAATAAACAATCCTGGATGGTGCAGATAGAACTTTAGATTAAGGTAAAGCCCCGGTGGAAAAACTTGAGCAGCAGATAAGCATGGTTTCTGAAAGACATAGGGTTCTATTACTGTCCCAGGGCCAATTTGGCTGGGGCTTTGACAGAAGTGCTAATAAAGTCAGGAGAGATGAGGATTGCTACCCTCTCTGATGTAGTCAGTCCAGATGAGAGTCAGAACTAGACCCAGAGCTCTTACATCTGGAAAGCTAAGCTTAGCACAGTGCTTAAGATCAGAGGGTAATTATGATAGGAAGAGTTAAACAACACACTTGTTAGACCCATTGCCAACCATGTGCAATAGTCTGTAATTAAAGACATTGCACTAAGAGACAGAAAAAAAAATTCATGTAACAGTAAATGTCGGGAGAGAGCTGAATTCACTACTACTGCAATGTGCTTATCATTTCTAGTCCACTCTGAAGGTTTTGTTGCAGTGTTAGGAACTTAAGATCAAGTGAAACTGGCCCAGTCCATCTGCTACACATTTGTTCTCAAATGCATCAAGTGTGATTATTTAATGTGGAAATTATTCTTAGAAAGAGAAAGTATTTGTAAGATAAATCATATGTGTAAAAAAACACCAGGTAAATCATATCCTAAGTAATTTATTGGTAAATAGGAAGTAAATTTTAACTACCCTCATTTAAAGAAAAACCAAAAGGACAGAAGTTTGTTCTTGAGCTTTACAATACTCTAAAATTCTAAAAACAGGCTAATTACTATCATTTTATTATATTTTGCACTATGGTCATTAATTTGAAATACTGCTTCACTTAAGTGGCTTCTTTTATGCCTTTTAATCATATATAAATATTGATGTTTCCCAATCTAGGCTACTGACAATAGGTAAGACAATATAGTGCCAAAAATATATGCATGTCTGAGAGTGATATTTATTTCCTCTTTCTGTTTTTTTTCTTTATGTGTGTGGATCTCACACATCCTAGACAAGTTCTACGCCAAGAAAGCCACACCCCTAGGCCTCTATGCCTTAGTTTAAATTTCAGCAATGGTATCACACTTTTTCTTAGACTATGATCCTCCTGTTTCTGCCTCTGAGTAATTGGGATCACAGTCATGTACCAACTTACCCCAATTTTTTATTTCCGATATGGTCTTGCTACCTGTTTTTGGTCCAGGTTGACCTTGAATTGTGTTCCCCTTTTCCACATCTCCTAAGTAGCTGAGATTCCAGTTGTATACCATATTTCTTGAATAGACTTTGTATATATACGAACTTACGTGTACAAGACAATGGAGCCCAAATATATAGTACTCTCACTGAGAGGACTGGCTCTGGCGTCTGATTTGACCACAGGCAAATTGCACAATTGTCTGGAATTTTAGTTTTTTTCTCATTTATGAAATAGGACAAGGAATAGCTCTTTTCCATAGGATTAAGCGAAATATTGGATATAAAAATGTTGTACAATACTATAATATACTAATTTCTTACTACTGTTGTATCATTGTTAAAAGAACACCTGGGAGAAGAAGAAATCACAATGAATAAACTATTTTGTGTGTGTCCATGCTACTCAGAGCCTCACGTTTGCTTGGCAGGCACACTACCACTTGAACCATGCCCATAGCCTTTTTGCTTTTAGTTTGCTTTTTGTATAAGGTCTCTTGCTTTTACCACAATCCTCCTACCTCCACCTTCAAAGTACCTGGTAGTTGTACTGTTTGCTATGAGTAAACTATTGACCACAGCTCTATTGAGAGAAAATTACATTCTATTGGATACATACAACTCCTTTATAATTAAAATTACCATTTTACTTTATGTATCTTTAATGTGTTATTTTTCTAATTTATTGAAGTAGATATTTATATCATTAATATTTAATATTTCTTCCTTTCTAACATACCAATTTAAAAATATTAAGTTGGTACCTTAACTATAATCTAACAGCTTTTACTATATTTGTTGTTGTTGTTGTTATTGTTGGTTCTGGTTCTGTTTTGTTTTGTTTGTCTTGGAGCTTGAAGTCAGGGCTTGGGCACTGTTCCCAAGCTTCTTTTTGCTCAAAGTTAGTGCTCTGCCACTTGAGCCACAGCATCACTTCTTGATTTTTTTCTGAGTGGTTTATTGGAGATAGGAGTCACAGACTTTCCTACCCAAGCTGGTTCCCAACCACAATCCTCAAGAGGTCTCAGCCTCTTGAGTAGCAAGGATTATAGGCTTGAGCCACTAGCACCTGGCTGCTATAGTGTATATATTGTATTTTTATCTAGATGTAGATAACAATATTGTGATCTTATCTATAATTTGTACATTATTTACAAGCTTATCATTCTTCTGTTTTAAAGTCTGTTTTTGATATATATAAAGTCCATATACAATTAACATATAAAAATAGCTATTCATAGATAATATAAAATATATATTATCTATCTATCTATCTGTCTGTCTGTCTGTCTGTCTGTCTGTCTGTCTGTCTGTCTGTCTGTTGTCTGTCTATCTATCTATCTATCTTTTTCCAGTCCTGCGGTTGAGCTCAGGGCCTGGGCACTGTCCCTGATCTTTTTTGCTCACAGTGAACACTCTACCAATTGAGCTACAGCGCCACTTCCAGCTTTTTCTATTTATGTGGTACTGAGGAATCGAACCCAGGGCTTCATGCATCCTAGGCAAGCGCTCTACCACTATGCCACATACCCAGCCTCAATCTATCCTTTTAGACAGTACTGAAGTGTATATTCAGGGTCTCGTGCTTGCCAGGCTGGTGATCTACAGCTTGAGACACTCCACTATTCCTGCTTTTGGCTGCTCATTTTTAAGATAGTGTCTTGCCTCCCACACAGTTGCATGGCTGAGCCCTGATTCACTTGCTTTACGCTTCTCATTGTTCCTAGGATCATAGGCATGCCACTATGCCCAGCTTCCTTTCTTGAAGATGGAGTCCTATAGACACTTCTTGCTTGGCTGGCCTGAAACCATGAACCTTCCCATCTCAGCCTCCCAAGTAGTTAGGATTACAGGCCTGAGCCACTGGCTCCTAGATTTCCAATAGTTCTTTAGAGAGAAAGGATGTGAATGAAGAAAATAACATTAGATTTGATTACCTTGTCAAATGAAGACAATAAAAGTGCAACTTATGAAACAAGAATCAACAGAACTAGAAAATCAGATAGGCAAGGTTAAAAGTATATTGAAAGTTTTTAATATTCTTTTGATATTTACTCAGTCTTATTGACAGATAAGAACAAAATTTGAGAGGCACATAGAATACTTAAAAACAGCATTGTCATTTTAATTAATTAATATATAACAATATATTTATATTATATACAACTAATATATAATAATATATAATATATGAACATAATATATAAAGATATGAATAAGACAATGCCAAACAATTGAAGAATATATATTTCTATCAAGTACATCTAAAATACTAATCCAATTTTATTATCTACCAAGCTAAAAAATAAAATCTCAAAAAATTGATAGGATACAACCTAGGGTCACTTTAATTTAGTTTTTGAAACAGATTTTCTGTGCCATTCAAATGAGGTAATATAAGCCTGTATTCTTCTTAAAGGTTGGGTCTGATTCACAGAAGCCCATAAGTAAGTTAAAAGCTAAGGATCTAGAAAAATGAGACAAAAATACTGACACTCCCAGCTACAAAACTAACTTGGAAAATAGCTCAGGGCATCAAAAGGAAGAAAAGTTTGGTGCCAAGTGAAGGGTGGAGCAGTCTAGAGCCTTTGTCTCCTTGATCCATATCGAGCATTCTTTGCTAGATATTTTGGAGGGATGAGATATACTTAAAGAAAAATTAAAAGCTGCAGCATTAAGAATATCTTCTCCAAACTCAAGGCTGTCAGATAAAATAGAGACCTCAGTAAACTTTAAATGTCATATAACAATTTTTTTAGTGTATGTATGTCCTAGGTAATAAATGATCTACATTATCTATATTATTGTTCTCCTAAAATTCAAATTTAAGACCTGCATCTTGTGTTTTTCTTTGCTGAATCAGCATGTCTATCTATGTGGAAAGATGTCTGGGAAAACATATCTGCTGATTGTGATGAAAGTTGAACATTTCAGAGGTATTCTGAAGATTAGAGAGACCATGACCTCCTGAGACAACAGAAGAATTTCATTTTGGCTGCAGTTACCCTGAGTAGGCCTCATAGTGGCAAGAAATAAGTCAAGACAGAGATACAATTCTATTGTAATTGCATTCCGATTAAGGACTTGAGTTCACTTGGCCAGGTCATAAATTAAGAGTTTAAAGGAGGCATGTAGGAATGAATAGAAATGACTGATTGATCACCTATCAATGTAGTCTTTGTTACTTAGATGGGATTTAAAATTATGGATCCATGGGTGTTTAAGCAGAAACATTCTAGTTGCTATAACAACATTATATCACTTTTCAGCACATTTTTTTCCTCATATGATTACATTATTTTAAGATATGGTTGCCAAGAGAACAGAAATACTTGTCACATTCAGATAATTCAGTGCTTTTTTAGTTACACAAAACACAAAATTATGATTTGGGGCACAACAGACATCTGTGTGATATGGTGGAAAATGTTATAAACATCAATGGGTATTACTGAATTAAAATTCTAAGGTACTATTATCTCAAATTAAAAAGCTGGATATGACAAAACATTATGTGGATTTGACAGAAAGTTCCAGAACATTCTACTTGTTTCTGGAATAACTCTGGCACTTTTATTTCTTGCCAGTTACCCCCTGTTGCCTGTGCCTGTTTCAGTCCACTATTTTATCATGTCTAATACGATGATTAGGTGTGTTCCATTATTATTTCAAGGCACACCTAAGGAAGAGGATAATATATACATATATTATAGCAAAGAGTTTTTCTTTTCATATTAATGTAAACCTTTTTAAAATAAAAACGTTACTCAAGCATGCCCAGACACAAATCAATAACCTAGCAATCATACAGATTTGTAAATTATAAACATACTTTCAGAAAATATATTTACAAGTACCAGCATATTGATTCAGTGTGATAGTTTAGACTATTTTGATGAAACTGCTTTGTCCTTTACTTGAAAGGTAATAAAGGCAATAAAGACACTAAGATATGATCGTTTGAATAGTGCTTTATGTTACTTCTCTGAAAGGTACATTTCTAGACCATGTCTCTCTTTTCAAAGTGCTAGGTAACTTTTATTTGTTTTGGGCATTTTAATCTCCCATATATATATATATATACATATATATATATAATTTATTTATTTATTTTTTAGTTTCATTATTTTTTTGTGAACATACTGTACAGAGGGGTTACAATTACATGGGCAGGATAATGCGTACATTTCTTATCAAGCATTGCAGCCTCCTCCTTTGTTTACCCTTCACATCCCTTCCCAGCCTCCCCCCCACTCCCTTATATTTTAACCTGACCCAAATCCAACATGATGAGTTGTGTTCAGTCTGGGCTCTCTTTCTCCCTTGTTTTCTCACAGTACTTCATGCTGTATTATTGGTGGTTCTGTGAGTAAACTGGACATTGGAATTACGTGACTGTCACCTAGCATGCAGGGGTCACACAAACAGTACAGTACATGCGTATGTAAACATTTAATATATATTCAGTAAGTCCTGATTACATTGAGGAGTTTAGCAAAGAAGTTGCAATAAAGAAAAGTCATTAACCCTACGGTAATTAAATTCTTCAGTCTTAAAATAGCCTCTCAATGAAATACATAAAGCCGGGAGAGTTCGCCGTTCACAACAGCTGTTAGAATGTCACCCCGACTTTTGCAGGCTTGGGATAACAGTTGCTCCCTGAAATTTTCCATTTCCTATTCCAGTCTCCAAACTCAAAACCTTTCTTCCACATTCAGCCCAGCTGGCTCTCCAAACTTATTATTATGTAGATTAACTTTGCCTCCTGGTCCTACCTTGCCTGTCCTGGCTTTACTTCTTCCCCAGCTCCAGTGGCTAAAAGAGAATCTGAGCAGTCAGGGAAGACTCCCCCAGTCAACCCCCCACCCCACTCTAAAAGGGGGGAGGAGCCAAATAGAAACATATTTTTTGAATTTTAAATTGAAATGTAAACTTTTCATGTCTCACAGTCAATGGGATTCAAAAATATGACAAGTGGCAGAGGTACTCTATCATTTAGTTGACATTTTT
Organism: Dipodomys spectabilis; assembly: GCF_019054845.1. NCBI lineage: Eukaryota > Metazoa > Chordata > Mammalia > Rodentia > Heteromyidae > Dipodomys > Dipodomys spectabilis. The sequence continues at coordinate 6,907,378 of NW_024870974.1, forward strand.
CCACTTGAATCTCAGCCACATCTTCATTGATAATGCTTTTTGCAATTTCATCATCACCATACACTAGAGGTTGGCCATGCTTTTTCTACCAGTGGGGAATGGGTTCTCATTGCAATGTCTGACAAGTGATTCGTGTCACAGATCTCCTGTGAGAGTCAACTTTCTTTCCTTTTTTTTTTTTTTTTTAATTTGTTTTGGTCATGGGCCTTGAACTTAGGAACTGAGCTTTTTTCACTCAAGGCTAGCGTCCTACCATTTTGAATCAAGCTCCACTTCTGGTTCTCTGGTAGTTAATTGGAGATAAGAGTCTCACGTACTTTTCTGCTTGGATTGGCTTTGAGCTGTGAACCTCAAATCTCAGCCTCCTGAGCACCTAGGATTATAGGATGAGCCACTGGTGCCCAGCATCAAGTTTCTAAGACTACTCCTGGCTTATCTTTGGTTGGGCTCTATGGAAATAAACTTTACAGGGTTGCAAGCACTTTGTTTATTGGTGGTGATTGCTTCTGAGAGATATATGAGCAAATGAGTTAGGAAGACAAAGAGAGAGACGGACCTGGAATATGGTTGCAGGGGAAGCTTGAAGAAATCTGTGGTAGGTCTGGAGATTTGACATTGTCCCAAATTGAGAGAGAATGGTCTCTTACATTCCTTTATGAGCTAGTTGTAAGCTTCCCTAAAGAGAGGCCTGGAGTTTGGATAAAAATAATTAACAGTGAGGGCCATAGCTGTAGACTATCAGCAGCCAATAGCTTGAGAAGTTGGAGTTTGGAAGTGTGGGTCTTGAACAATGTAGCTGAAAGGAATAATTCCACCGAAATCATGTTCCCTTTCTTCTCTATCGGGTGATGAGTCCACCAAAAGAAGGGCTTTGCCAATTCTGTTTTCTGTCTTATTCCCTAGAGCTTTAGAATAGTGCCTGGCACATAATCAAAAAGAACCTTTAATCATCAAATATTCTTTGCCTTTACATATCTTTCAAATTTGAATATATTTTCTATTTCTACCCTTGTTTTAGTACGTATTCCATACTGATTGAATTAATGCTCGAATATCTAAACCCATTCCTTCCCAGCTACTTTTGAAACTAAGCGATACAAAGGTCATCTTCCAATAGTGTAATTCTGATCCGGTTTAAAACCTTCGTAATTAACCTGGGATAACATCCCAACTCCCTGATTTGGGATCTAAATTCTTTTACATTTTGGCCTCTGGTTACTTCTGCTGAATGTTCTACCAAATGAACTTGAGGTCCTCCATGAGCATGAGGAACTTATGACTCGCTATATCTTTACCATTTCTCCTCTCTTCGATGAAGTTCAGATACTCCTCAGGATCGTGTTCCTGTCAGCTTCTTTGGACCTGTTTTACATTTTTTAAAAAGTGGAACCAGTGTCTCCATCCTCAAGGCTTCCATTAACATTCAAGACAGACCTCCATTATGAGAGATGACATTGCTTGCTCCCCTTCAGGTCTCCTTTGCCTGCTCTTTCTCACTACAATGCTGACAGCCCAAGCACATATAGATCACTTTTCTACCTCTTGTCTAGAATATGTTAGATGTATTTGCCCAATGGAAAAAATGACTGATTTAACTACTATTGATTAAGGGTGAATTTTGTGTTGTTGTGGTAAAAAAAAATTGTGTAAAATAATACTGAGACATATGTTCCTATCTTTAAAGAGTACATATTCTCAGGGTGAGTATTATTATGACTTAAAATTAAAGCAGAGCCTGATGCCAGTGGCTCATGACGGTAATCCTTACTACTCAGGAGGCTAAGATCTGAGGACTGCAGTTCGAAGCCAGCAGACACAGATTCTGATCTTCACTTAATCATCAGAAAGCTGGAAGTGAACATGTGGCTCATTGTAGTGTACCGGCCTTGAAAGCTAAGTGAGCCTGTGAGGCCAGAGTTCAAGCCCCAGTGCTGGCATGCCTCTGTGTGTGTGTGTATGTGTGTGTGTGTGTGTGTGTGTGTGTGTGTGCGTGTGTGTGTGTGTAACATACACACACAGACTCAGAATGACTTTAGTGGCAGGCTTTCCAGGGAGCTGACTCAAAGACTTATGCATAGTTAAACAAATCACATATTGTCAGAAAAAAAGAAACAACAAAGCCTTTCTCCATGGATTAATTTGTTGTTTATGTGAAATAAGGCCATAAAGCTCGTAACAGCACCATCCTCTATTCATATTTTCCTATTCTGATTCTCATCTGGGTTCTACTCCAGCATGTACTTAACCCATTTAGAAGAGAACACTGTATTCTCACACAACAAAAATGATCATCCACTCGGCTGTCTCAGAGAGGATTAATGCAGCATCTGAAGCAGATGTTGTTTAAATTATTTTGTGCATATTGTTTTCCCTTGATAATTTCCTGAAAATCAGATACAGAATTCTATGGTGATAACTGAGACGATTGTTCACCTTTAAGCTCAAAGGTTTCCTGCTTTACATACCCCAATGAATTATTTAACGCACAGTTGCAAACTCATCCTCTCGGGAAACAATATTGGTGACATTAGCAGAGGGTTAATCTGAACAGAATACCATACCAGTTGTTAGCTAATTCCATGGCAAGTTGCAGGATAATTAGATTCTGAAAGGAAAGTGTTTGCTTGATGTAGGATTGGTTTTGTGGCTATATTTTTTATATGAGTTCAGACATTTATGCATAGACATAGTATTGATTTTTTTTAAAAAAAGAAAGATAGATTAAAAAATATGAAATAAATGGAAAAGGAAAATTGAGGGGAAGTGAACACAGAAGGGATGACATTGCCCAAAAGAAAAATGTGCACATTACCTGAACTGTGAAATGGTTAACACCTTAATAGTATACAATAAAATTAAACAGGTATACATATATACACACATAAAAGACTTTGGTCCTCAATTATTAACCATTCTGTTTTAGGAGAAGGAAGCCAGTCTCTATATTACTTGCATATCAATTTATTTTATCTGAGCTCAGCAGTAAGGTTGTGCATGGCTACAGTGTATATGTAAAGAAGTTGTACCATCAGCCAATTTTGTCATGAACGCTTTTGTAGTGGAACACAAATCAGAGCTTGTTTATAATTAAAAGATATGAAAAGAAGATTGGTATATTATTAGAGGTATATTATTAGATTGGTATATTATTTGTAAAGAAAATATACAAAGACACAATTGTTGGAGTTATTCTTTGAAATGGTCCTTGATTCATATCCTATACTCAGCCACCACACCTAAAAATGAACACAGTCTACTATCAAAATCTCTGGGGACAATTTCTACAAGATACCAAGTCATTTAATCAGAATGGAGGACAAACTATAAAATAAAACATCCTTCTTCATATGAGAAGACAGCATCTTATACTTTCCCCATTGTTTATACAGAGGCTCTAGGTTCACAGCTCTATGGATCTATGTCTACCCAGGAACCAGGAAATCAGCCTTTCTTACCCAAGGGTATTCTTCCTCTATCATCATAGCTTTACATTCATTTGGGTTTTGTACCTTTGAGGAATCCTTGAAGGAAGGATTGCATGCTGCAGATACAAATTAAATGTAGTCAAGAGAAACTTGAGTAGTGAGGAGCAGGATTCTTAGTATAAAAAGTGTATTAAATGAATGCCTGCTAGAAATCATACGCTAATAGCAACAAACAGAACTTCCTTCTCTACAGATTGAGGCCCAAGAAGATTCCATTGGCTCTGCATGGTGAGATAGGGGAAAATGAAGAATTTGTCTGATCTTTGTTTAGGCTTCTTGATGACAGAACGCTATGGTATTTGTAGTGAATTCTGATAGATCATGCTAATGAGGTGACCAGGATAGGTACAGGCTCTACCGAAGAGACCCATCGTGAGATTAGAGGCTTGGGGGTTTGAGCTACTCCTATTGAGTAACCTCCTAGTGTTCAGGGAAGGGATGAGATATTGACTTCAATCACCTGGCCACTGTTTAAATTAATCATACCTATGTAATGAAGCTCCGTTAAAAACTCTGGACACTAAAGTTCATATTGAGGTAAAGAGATGGTTAATGAGATGGCAAACTCTGACTCCATCATGAATGGATGAATTACCCCCTCTGCCAGACACCATTATATGTATATCCTTTAAAATGAAATGAAATCATCAGTATAGCACATTCTGAGTTCTGTAAGTTATTTCAGAAATTATTAACTTTGAAGGAGTGATGGGAATCCTTGTATTTATATTCCTTAGATCCTAAGTGCAAATGTCCAGAGAACCTTTGATTATTTCTGGCATCTAAAGTCAGTGCAGTCTTGTGGCTGACTGAGTTTTTAACTGAAAAATCCAATACCACATCTTGGCAATTATCATCAGTATTATATTATAGTACACAAATGCATGGTAAAGCTAAATAAGAGCTAAAAAAGACAAAAGAATATCCAATAATTAAATAAATGACAAAAAACTAATCTCTGTCACTGATCCAATGATGTGAAAGCATCTTTTGAGAATGAGCACTTTACAGGGATTTTTTTAAATAAGATTTTTTGTGTGAAAATACCATACAGAGGGGTTACAATTACATGAGCAAGGTAATGAGTACAATTCTTATCAAGCATTGTTGCCTTCTCCTTTGTTTTGCCCCTACCATCCCTGCTTTCCCATCTCCACAACTTACCACCTCCCGCCCTCCCTGGCCCCAGCCCAAGTTGTAAAGTTCATTTTTCAACATAACATCTTGTACATCTCATTGTTGCAATGAGTCCACCTGTATCCCTATTTAAACAATTTGTTTTTCCCTTCCCCTCCACAAATTATATCAACATCAAACACAGTGAAAGCAGGGGTTATACCATGGGGGATGGACATATAAAGTGACAAAAAAGTACCTTATAAATATGTTAGAAACAATAGCAAGAAAGAAAAACCACTTGAGTCCTTATCTTGGGGTTCATTTCACCTAACATCATCTTATCTGACCTTTTCTGCTTGTCTCAGACACATACTAGTTATTGCAAATAAGGGAAACCATGGGACCTATGTTTCTTTGGGCCTGGCTTACTTTACTTCATATAATTTTTTCCAAATCTTTCCATTTCCTAACAAATGAGGCAATGTCATTCTTTCTGATGGAGGCATAGAATTCCATTGTGTATATATACCACATTTTCTTGATCCATTCATCTACTGAGGGGCATCTGGGTTGGTTCCATATTTTAACTATGGTAAATAATGCTGCAATAAACATAGTTGTGCTGGTAGTTTTAGTATCGTCTTGTTTGTGATCATTCGGGCAAATGCCCAGAAGTGGATTTGCTGGGTCATAGGGGCAGGCAGCTCTGCCTAGAACAATGGCTCCACCCGTTGAGCACTCCCTTGTTTCTTAGATGGGATGATGACGAAGGAAGTGTTGCGCACTGGTTCCCAGTGGCAGCTGGCTTAACAGTGCACTGATTTTTATTGATGTTCTTTACCAATAACCTTTTCTCATCGTGCATTTTACTTTCTGTAGCTTCCAAGGAAACAACATGGCCTCAGGCCTGCATGTTGGAGAATAAAACCAGAGAATTTTCTTACCTAATAATGAGCAAGAGAGCCAAATAACACAGATACTCTCTCCCCCCCCCCCCACACACATAAAATTGCATTACATTAGAACTGAAATAACACTCTACGCAGAGAATGAATGAGCATAATTATGAAAAAAAATGCTTTAATATAGATACTCCTAGGGAATTTTGAAAACTGCCTGAAAGCATCAATATAATCAGAGCTCTATAATATGAATCAAACCTATAAAGAGGGAACAGATCATGAGGATACAAAGAAGAAAAAAAGAAGAAATTTGGTGGAATATGAATAGATGCACATTTCATAAAAATCCTATAGCAGAAATGTGGTGCTCAGACCACCTGGAAAGCAGAAAAACACGATAAAGAGAGAAATGCAAAGTGAGAGAAAATTTACAAGTTAAATATCATGGTTCTCAAACACACATCTTATCTCTGACATTTGTTGAGCTTCAGAGGCATGTATATATCTGATTACTGGACATTTCCTTTTGACATTCATATTGAACCTCCAAATTCTGAATTTATTAGCTTTCCTTCTACATCGCGTGCTTCAAATGCTATCCGATTCCCTAGTGCATCCCACTTTATTGGAATAGTGTCTTCAGTTACTCGTCATTCTTGTTTTGCTTTATTAAAGGTGAGAACAAATATAACATGTACAATTTTCTGATCCATGTGCCTGTCTTTTGTCCAGTCTTCTGTGCCTGGGATAATTCCTTGTCCCACTTACTAAATAATTGTGGAATAGATTCTGGAAATAAATGAATGAGAAAGGCTAGAGCTTTGGCTTGAAGAAGTTAGTGATTTCTAAAGAGAGAAAACGACCAATAGTCAAAGACAACATATCCCATGGTAGGAAAATCAGTGCATTGCTGATATAACAATGTAACATGGCCACTCCAGAATTGTGTCACACCATTCATAGCTGCTGTAGAACTCTGTCACAGTTATGCAAACAACTGTGACACATTATCATCCCTTGATGCTGCTCAACCACCCTAAAACTTTGTCATCACTACTTCTAAAAGTGACAGGGCTGTGAATGCTGGTAACTGACATTTTCTTTTGTCTGGTGCAAGACAAATTCTATTAGCAAAGAAGAAAGGGGAGAAAATGGCTCACTATTGGGTAGACAATCATCCCAACATTATTTACCATTAAAATGCATCTGTGCGCACATATGCACTTATGTTTGTGCCTGATATCAAGAACAAGAGTTCCAGTGAGAAATGGACTACCTTAAGAGTCAGGAAACGAATAAGGTACAGGTTGAACTTCAGTTGTGCAATGTACAAAGGCTCTATCATTAGTACAGGAAGAATAACTTTCCTGAAAAAGATGAGAGAGACAATGAAGTAGGACAATGCACAGGTGGTATGAACTACACTTTCCATGTTCCCATTGCTCTGAGCCTATGGAGACTTCTAGTACCAGTAGAAAAAAAATTCTGTATGGCTGACCCCTGCCCTGACTGGTATAGAACACAAGGAAGGACTTAATTCTATGGTCTAGGCGTTGTTCTTTCTGAAGTTGTGAGAAGATCCTGTCCTTGCACTCAGCAGTTAGCACAACAAATGGAAGCTGGTTGAGCTCACCTATCTCTCCTGAATTTTGAACAACACAAAGTCTTATTTTTAAATTAAAAACAATGTGGGATGGGAGGTAGGATATTAACACAGAAATAAGTGCAGTTTATCCCGATCAGGCTCCTATCAACGAGCAACAGTAAAGAGATCCAGTTTATTACCAGGGCATTAAGTTACCAGACCTCAAAGACCCCTGTGCAGAGAGGCAGCATCTGATGATCTGGGGCTTACATAGACAATTACACGCTGTCCTTAACCTTCCAAAAAATAAAACTCACAAGGAAAACCCCAAAGGGACCTTAAACGAAATCACTAATCATGTGCATTTCTTGTGGTGCTTCCTAATTAATTTACCTTCTCGATAGCTTGACTTAATTAGAATTTATACTTTTCAGGATTTTTTTTTTCAATTTGTTTCTCATTTTACTGACTTTTTACTGTTTACATACATCCTTGTGGGTTATCGGCTACTGGAATTTTCTAATGAGTATAAAATAAAACACTTGCAGTTAGCTACATACACACACACACACACACACACACACACACACACACACACACACACACACACACACACACACGACATCTGGTTCAAAGGCTACCAGAAGGGCATGATAAGCTATTCTTGGTTGTGTTAAGCAGCTCGGGGTACCTTTGAAATCAGCCCTCCTGATGCAGATGGTGGAAGGCAATGTGGAAGGCAGAATGGAGGCTAAGGCGTCGCCTGCAGCCTCCTGAGACCCCATGCTTTTGCAAGGGAGCTGAGCACATCCTGAGAAAATGACAGAGCAATGTTCTTGCAAGGGGCAGGATCCAGCCCTGCCTCCCACCACCTAATTTCAGGCTGCAGCGCCCACCGTGTTCTCCTTCGTTTGTCTTCAATGACAACCTGACTCTCAAAAGTGTCACTAATAAGCCAGTTCCCAATTAGCTAGGGAGGCTTTGCAGGGCTCTTGGCAATGTTCCCGAAGCTTCTGGAGGCTGTTGCTGCCTACAAACGAAAGAATCATTTCTGCTTTTGCACCATTCAAAGGCGAGAGCTGCGGGAAAGGCAACATTCTGGTTTTCATTATTCCTTGCTAGCAGGGGAACAGAACACATTGCTTTTAATGCTCAGATATGTCATTTGAGAGGGGAAAAAATATGTAAGTCCTTCTGCCCAAACCAGCTCTCCATTACTTATATGTGCAAGAGCACGTGCACATGCAATGTTCCCCCTGATGGGTCCTCAGAGATCCCTGCATGGCAGTGCGGAGACCGCAGGATGGGAGGGAAGGGAGGGTGTGCAATGAGAATGCAAGAAAGGCAGCAACAGAGTCTGCATTTAGCTGCCCTTGAAAACGCAGGCCCACTTTGGATTTATCTGACGTGAGTTCGTGTAGGAAAGTCAGCTCCCACTGGGTACCTTGCCAGGCGCCAAGCAGGTGGCCCCTGTTCTCTTCCATGAGCCACGTCACTGGTGGAAAGATAACCATTGGTTTGTGTCTGGGCTTTGTCAGGTGCTCAGGGTAAAGAAAGCCCCTTTCTCCTTAGAAGACGCCAGAGCCTGGCTTGTGGGGTCTCTATGGCTTGCTTCTCAATATATGATGGCGAGTTGCTGGTTTTCAGAAAACAACTACAATTGGCTCTTCAGTCTCCCTTACCAATAGCCATCACTTTACACATGCAGGAGTTGGATGAAGCACTATTATTCTTATTTCCCAGATGACACATAGTCCAACCACTGGCAGTGTATAGCTCTTTTTGTTCTATTAGTTTAAATTTTATTTTGTATTAGCTTTACATCATTGTACAAATGAGTTGCTATTTCACAAAGCAGTTCACAAGCACAATATGTCTTGCTCAATATCACCCCTTTCAACCTTCTCACTCATTTACCCCCTATCCACATGGCAGAATAGAGCTTCAACTTTTATTGACTAAACTGTAAATCTCACATTCTTTGCTAGATCATCATCATCATCATCATCAACCTTGACACTACATCAAATTTTAGAGCTGGTGTACCAACACAGTGGAATAATTTGTAATAGTCTCTTGTCTAACTGGTGTAGAAGGGAAGCAGACTTACAGGGAGAAATTCATTATTCCTTACTTCGGAGGTATTTAGATGTTTCTCAACATCAATGTTCAGTATGTGCCACACACTATAATAAAGACCTTACAGAGGTTAGTGGCAGTAAGTGCATAGCACAAATGTGTTCAATGCTGATGGTTCTGTCTGTGTTTGCTCCATGTAAATGGAAAAGGCTCGGCACCACCTCAGAGTGGTATTTAAACAATGCTGTGCATTTCCAGTTATTGAATCATTGAATATGAAGGCTGTTTGCGAGGTTAAGGGTGAGTGTTTCTATAAAGGCACTGGTTGCTTGCTTGGTTCTTTGAATCTCCAAGGGCTTACAAGCTTAACGGGGCTGATGGATTCCAGAAAGCCCAATGTCCACTTGACCAAAACTAAGTTCAAGGAAAGAGGCAGGGTGGAGGGAGAGTGGAGGAGGATCTCCCTTTCTGCCAGTCCACTGGTCTTCTGCTAGCTGCTAATAGGACTAGAGGACAGAATTCAATTTTCCCTATAATACTTAAGTAGTTTGACAGTGATGCATAGACTGATGCAGAGACTGTAAGTACAGCAGTCAGGAGTGGGAGAGGCTTGAAACAATGGATTGTTCTGTTTAGTAAATACCTATTAGGACTGTCAGTAAATGTGAAAGAAAGTGGGCTGGCAAGGGAGAGAGATAGACAGAGACAGAGACAGAGGCTGGTGTCAGAAGATCTTTTAACAACACACACACCCAAAGTACCATTATGCTCAAATCAACATTGAATGCACTTCATATAAACAAAACAAATATGGCCCTCAATGGTAACATTATTCATTAGGAAATGGATTTTTTTGGGGGGTGGAGAATCATGGGGCTTGAACTCAGGGACTGGGCGCTGTGCCTGAGCTATTTTTCTCAAGGATAACTTTGAGCCACAGCTCCATTTCTGGTTTTCTGGTGTTTAATTGGAGTCACACAGACTTTTCTGCCCAGGCTGGCTTTGAACTGTGATTCTCAGATCTCAGCATCCTGAGCAGCTAGGATTATAGGCATGAACCACCAGTGCTCAGCTTGGAATTTCTTTTTACTTCTTTTATTTATCCTTTTACAGTTAACCCCTCATGTCAACAATATAAAATAGTTAATCATCTCTCTCCACAATTAACAGGGTGTATATTATCTTTCAGGTGCCTGATTATTTCCTACCCTGTAGTTATTGTAATGAATCTTACGTCAGGTACATAATTATACTGGGCTGGAGTTATGGAGAGAAATTTACAGCTGTCTTGCAAATTGATCATATTTTAATTTGCAATGCATGGGGCATACTTGACGATCATGATATTCCAACACAGCTTTGAAAAGGGATTCAATGTTTCATTAATACGCTATGAAAAAAAAATCTTGGGTTCATGCAACTCCTTTCTCCAGGGAAAAGTACTTTGCAGACATTCTGAACCCTATTTTCATTCCTGTACGGACCACGTCAGCCAGGATCTTGTGAGGTGACCGCTGAGCCAGTTGAAGCATTGCATGGTTAACGGTGTGGTTTTTATTCATTTATTTTTACAAAAATAATATCACTATCTCACTGCGACTTGGGATTCATGTTCTATTCTTCTCTTCAGTTTCATCCCATTGCCTGTGGAACTGGAGCAGGGGTGGGGAATGTTCACATTGAAGTGAGGACATGATTCTTTAGAGGACATGAATTTTCAGTTCCCGCGTAACTTGCAGCTGGGAGTGGGAAGCTGGTGGAGACTCAGCCTTCAGCTTCCAGCTCTCACGCCTCTCTGTGCTACCTGGACCCACCAGGGAGCCTTCCATGTGTCTATCTTCTGGGATTTCTTCTACAGCGGGAGGAAGTGTCTCTGTCTTCTTGTTATCATCTACCTACATTCCATCTGCAGACAGAAATAAATAAGGCAAGCCAAGGAAATTGCATTTGTTCAATTTAACTCTGTGTTCACTGGAGGTCTACTTTGCTCTTAAAGAAAAATTCCTGAACTAGAAGTAAGTGGTTCCTCAAACCCATTCCATCCCAATGCCGTTCATGTCGATACCCTAGTTTCCTAGTGACTTTGAAAATGTCCCTACGAAGATCTCTTTAATTATTGCTTCAGCAAGGGCCTGCTGTTTGGAAAATCAATCAGGTTGGATTAACGCCGCTGGGATGCCTCATCAGGCATCCAAATCATTCCTATTTGTGCCCTTTCAGCTTACTCTGCCAGCTAACTTTCAAGCCAAAGGCAACTCAAATAAATTGGATATGTCCTTTGTGCCATTTCCTGAGATCCTTACCTGCTTTTCAAACTCAGAATGGAAGCAGTTATTTAACCATGAATCTTTATTCATAAATCCCTAAGATCATTTCTCATACTTAGAATATGGTAAATGTGATAGTATTTTATTTTTATAGTCTGTATCGGTGTTTTATTTGATATGAAAATTGATTTTAGTGGGCCTATACTTCAGAAAAGAAGGTTTCTTATACATTTGGTTGAATTATAATGTCCTTGCTCTGATCTTATGGTAATGCCTATCAAAAACTTTATTACTTGTATTTCAGAGGTACAACATGCTATTTTGATTTACAAATACTTAATAATATGACTCATATAGTTAAGCAAATTTATTCATCATCAGCCATAACTACTTTTTCTTTTAGGGTTTCTGAAGGGATAGAAGTACCTAAAATCTTACCAAATCTCCTATATGTAATATAATTTGCAAAATATAGTCTACAGGTTGTATTAAGTCTATAGACTTATTCATCTACCTAACTTTGGAGTTGTACATTTTGTTCTTCAACAGCTCCTATTCATGTCCATCTCCCACCACCACCACCACCACCACCACCACCATCATCATCCTTTTTGGCCCAGATGCCACAAATAAGAGAAACCTGGTGGTATTTGGTGTTTTTGTCTTAGTTTTGTTTTGTGCTGGTAGGTACTGAAGCTTGAACTTTGGCCTTGGGTTCTTGGCTTTTTCTCCCATGGCTAGTGCTCTATCACTCAAGCCACACTTCCACGTCCAGCTTTTTGACCCGTTATTTAGAGGTAAGCATCTCGATTTGTTTTCCCTACTTGGCTTTGAATTGCTACTCACAGTTCTCAGCTTCTTGAGCAACTAGTACTTACAGGAGTCAGCCATGGGTGCCCAGCTGGTATTTGACTTTTTGAGCTTGGCTTAGCTCTCTCAACACAATGGTGTCTAGCTCCATCCATCTTCCTGAAAAAAACATGCTTTTATTTTTCTTTACAATTGAGTAAATATTCCACGGTATTAATCAGAAACATATTGCTTTACTCATTCATCAACTATTGGGTACTATACACTTCGATCGCCAATCAGCTGTGAATTGAGAAAGGCTGTTCTACAAAGTCTTTCTGTAAATATACTTTTCTCCTTGATCATCTCTTCTCCTCCCTTTCTTCCCTACTCCTCATTTTTCCCCTCCTCCTCCCTCACCTCTTTCTTTTTCTTTCCTCTCCCATCCCCTTCTCTCTCTCTCTAGATACATATATTCCTCTCTCCTCCACATATGCACATATAACACACATACAAATATATGTATTGTCTACAATAATATTCCACTGAGGAAGAACTATTAATCAGAAAATTCTCTGGAGGATGAGTCGTTGTGAGAAGTTAGATATTGTTCTACAGTGATTCTATAGGCAATCAGTCTAATGACCCTATAAAAATAGGTATGCAGGCAATTTCTATTGTTCTTTGCTTCCCTTCTTCCTTCCTTCCTTCCTTCTTTCCCTCCTTCCTTCCTTCTTTCCCTCCTTCCTTCCTTCTTTCCCTTCTTCCTTCCTTCCTTCCTTCCTTCCTTCCTTCCTTCCTTCCTTCCTTCCTTCCTTCCTTCCTTCCTTCCTTCCTTCCTTCCTTCCTTCCTTCCATTCTTTGTCAGTTGTGGGGCTTGAATTCAGGGCCTGGGTAATGTCCCTGAGCTCTTTTTGTTCAAGGCTAGTGCTCTACTACTTTGAGCTACAGCTCTACTTCTGGTTTTCTGGTGGTTATTGGAGCTAAGAGTCTCATGGGCTTTCCTGTCCAGGTTGGCCTTGAACTGTGATCCTCAGATCTCCATCTCCTGAGTAGCTAAGATTACAGATGTGAGTCACTAGTGCCTGGCTCAGGCTTCTTTTTTATATATTGATTGATACTCCTTCAGATATGCTTGAGGGTGGTATTGTAGGATTATAAAGTAGGCTCATTTTTTGCTTCTCTTATTCTCTTTAGCTCTTCTTCCTAGGTCTCAGGTTTCTACTACTTGAACTTTTAATTTTATATTGCACTCACATACTTTACTTCACATTGCAGTTTTATAATTACTTTCTATAGCTTATATCTAATAGAAATTTCATAAGTGTTTGCATTATTATCCTATTTTTGAAGGAGAGATAACACATTTGAAAATCATTTGGTTTGTATAGTATTTAATTTTTCTTTTTATTTTACTACAACTTTTACTAAATTTTCCTAATTTACTAATTTTACTAAAATTTGAATTTATCTTAGCTTTCATGTTTTCAGTGATGTATTTCAGTCAGGGAGTATACTGATTCACTTAATGTTACTTTTGTCCTCTAGCAAGTCCCTCTTCCTCTTCCTCTAACATGGTCTGCTTTTCCTGTGGTAGTGCCAATATGTCTTGGGTTATAAATCTTCCTTGGTGCCTTCCATTGTTTTTCTTTGCTCATCCTCAAGTAACTTCATAGGTTTGAACATATTCCTATTCTTTCCTTCCCTGAGAAAGCAATAGGATCGCAACTTCAGGGCAAGTCTGGCAATGACAGTGACGATTCTTTCTTATCACAAATGATTTCACACAAAACTAACCTTACCAAGGTGATTCTGTAATTGCAATGAAGCACATCAAAGCAGATGCACTCCAAAATACATGTCCAAACCCGGACAACAGCAAAGACATCAAGTAAGCCATGGAAACATCCTAAATCTCCTCTCTGAGCTAACATGTGTGTCTGTGGCTTCTTTACCAAAATCTACCACTCTGTTCTATTTCATCTGGATTCGAAATCAAAACTATTAAAGTAAGCAATCACAGAATCCTCCCCAGCTCCAGAGAGTAAGCATCAAAAGCCCATTTCCTCGTATTCTGCCAAGTGTCTCTACACAAGCCCAGATCCTTTCACAAGAACTTTCCTAACACTCTTTTATAGGGTAACCCAAAGCCACACCCATGACTTGGAGGTCTTTCTTACTACAGCCAGGATCACATTGTTCATCCAGAAGTGTGCTCCTGGGGTCTTTGATTTATGGACATTTGCACAGTATCCTTGTGATTTGGGTGAGTATAGATTTCTAGGTTGAAAATCTCCCTGTCTTAGAACTTCACAGGTATTACATTTTTTTTTCTTTTTCCTGCTAGCCACAGTCTTTCTGATGTGAATTCTGGTGCCAGTCTGGATCTTGTTCAATGTTCAATTTCTTTAAAGCTTGGGGGAAGAAGGATAACATTAGGTAGTATTTATTGAATATCGTCATGATCCAGGCATTAAATAATGCATTCTTCATGCCTTACTGTATTTAATCCTTGTAAGAGCCAGATGACAGAGCCCTACCTGAGTTTCATATAAATGAAGTAACTGGCTCAAGGTCACACAGCTAGTTAGTGGCGGAGCTGGACTTCAGCCCAGGCCTGTCCTGCTCTTAATCCCTAGGGCTGTACAATTATGCTAATGATACTTCAGCATTGTCTCATGAGTATTCTGGCATAAAGATTTACTTAGTGAAGAAGTTTGAAACTAATGATTAAAATCGGAATTTGAGATTACATATGGGTTTCATTGGCAGGCAAGTCCCAAGTTAAAATTTCCTCATGTTCAGCTGAATGTAATTCAACCTTAGGGAAAGAAAGCCAGCAGCAAGTCCGGGAAAGAATAGGATGAGCTTTTCTCCTAGAAAAAAAGAAAAGATGGAATCGTATTAAGCACCGACTTTTCTAACTAGTATGCTGGACCACAAGAGAAATTTGCATTATAAAACAAGAGAAATTTCGTTTAGAGTTAACTGGGATCCTCTGTAATTTTTGTCTTCTATTTCAAATGCAAATCTTTGGCAATAACAAAAGAATTTGAAAAACTATTAAATAAATGAAAGTTGATAGTTTACAATGAAAAAAAGAAAAACCAAGACATTCCTGCAAGTAAAGATGGAAAGGAAGAGGGATGAATGCCAAAACTTGATCTTTGAAGGTAAAATCTCTGCAAAGAAAGCTCTCTTCAAGGTTCCCGGTCTTCTAGGGGATACGAGGAAGGCAGTGAATGACACTCAGTGTAGAAGAATGTTTATCCACCATGTACAAAGCCCTGGGTTCAATGTCCTTCACCACAAAAGCAAAACAAAACACACCTCCCCCACCATAATATTAAGCACCAGATTATTCAAAGCCTGAAAAACCCCACTCAACCCTTATCAGAATCTTAGCAATCCTGATTTATGTGTTGTTGTTTTTTATATTAGAGGATCTTTGGAATCTAGTTTACTTACATCTTGGAGAAGAAAGAAAAGGTGATCAGATTAGCTTTGGAAAAACACATGGCAGCAGTTTTTATTCAAGGGAGGTTTTCCTCAGCACTCAGAGTTTGAAGGTGTAATGAGTGTTTAAGAGAGGTGACCACGGTCATCACTGGAGAAACTACAAAGGGTTTGGAATATGAGTTCCGAGACAAAGAAAATGGAATTACTCACTGGCTTAGAACAGAGCTCCAGAATTCGTCTTAGAGACTGATTGCCTATAGAATCACTGTAGAACAATATCTAACTTCTCACGACTCATCCTCCAGAGAATTTTCTGATTAATAGTTCTTCCTCAGTGGAATATTATTGTAGACAATATGTATATTTGTATGTGTGTTACATGTGCATATGTGGAGGAGAGAGGAATATATGTATCTATAGAGAGAGAAGGGGATGGGGGAGGAAAGAATAAAGAAAGAGGTGAGGGAGGAGGAGGGGAAAAATGAGGAGTAGGGAAGAAAGGGAGAAGAGATAATCAAGGAGAAATGTATATTTACAGAAAGACTTTATAGAACAGCCTTTCTCAATTCACAGCTGATTGGCGATCGAAGTGTATAGTTTAAATGAATGGAGCTGGAAGTGAGATGAGGATCAGAGTATTTCTTTGCGCACCAATTTGCTATATTGTTTAGTAGTTGGGGAGGTATAGCTTTGATGCTAATAAGGCTAGCATGTCTGCTAATCCTCAACCAAGTGCACTCACTGATTAATAAAACAAAAACACAAACTTCAGTCACTCCCTTGGGTAAGCCAATCAACTCCATTTCATATAGTGCACATTTTAGTGGAGATACAAAGTTCCTGAAGAAAGGATAGAGGGAAAAGAAGAAAGAAAGAAAAGATGGAGGAAGTGTTGTTCTATTCCATATGTGGAAAAGCCACAAGAATTTTTCTTCTCATAGGAGGGGGAAAAAATCCCACACATCCTCATTACTACCTCTGTTGGTTCATTTAGGTTTCTGCATTACCAGGCTTTCTTTTTCTCCTCATCAAACATCTTGAGATTTAAAAGCAGGAGTGAAAATGTGATTTCCTTGAGAGCAACATCTCTGGATGTTTCTAATATGTTACAGTTCAATTCTATGAATGATTTCTGGAGCAATATGATTCGAGCTAAGTATATTTAGATTTAGTAGGCCAATCCTTTCCTTCAGCCATGTGGTGGTAGTGACAAAAGGGAGGGCAGGGGGAGTTAGGAAGGAAGTGGAATGAATTGCAGAAAGCAGAGAGTCCTGTTTAATTTCTTCTGACAATCACGCTGACATGCCAGAAGGGCAGAAAACATAACCCATCAAGCTGTATAGCCTCCACTGCAGCAGCTTCAGAAGTCTGCTAATTTTAATCGCCTTTCTCAATATGATTTGACTTGGGCCACATAAAGACCCATAAGTCAAAATAGAGAAAATGGCAAATGCCCCCACTCTCTCAAACAATAGCTAGCTCTTTTCTTGTGAAATGGTAGTTCCTATTATTCTGATTGTAACTGTAGACTAAAATATCTGGCCTGCTAATTCATTACTTCCGTTGATGGTGTCAGGGCTGAGGGAGGCTAGTCCCTCCTGTGCCACACAACAAGATCACCCTAAAGGTGGTGCCTGACACACCTTTTCACTTTAAAAAATATATTGCCTTTGTTTTTGTCTATTACAATCCAAGCAATAGAACCCAGGGCCTTCTGTTAGGCAAGAGCTCTTCCAAGGAGCTGCACATCACCCCCATCCATTGTTTCCAGCCTAGTCAATTGTTGATTCAGTGAATTTTATTTTCCAAGCCAAAGGCCACTGGTAATATTTATTCTTAATTTCATTTTTTTGATGCAGAGAAAATAAAAATAAGCTTATTTATCTACTTGCAGCGAAGATGTCTGATGTCAGAAGGAAGAGCAATAGCCGGTCGTCAGGTTCAAATCCCAGATTGATTTAACTGTCTGACTGTGGCTTTAATTTTTATATCAATAAGCAACTGATGCCAAAAACATAAACTTCAGGCGGTCATTGTGAGAATTTACTGAGGCTATATAATGTGGCCAGATGGTATCTGGTAGAGACTAAATGCTAAGTACCTGGATAGAAATTCACCCCTCAATCAAAGTGAGAAAATTTTAGACACAATTCAGAAAAATAGTGGAGAACCTACCTTGTGCTTGAATCGATTCAGGTTTTGTTAACCCTCAGCTATGTGGAAACCTGCATGAGCGTAATAAATGCAACACATATCTGTGGGTAATTAGCTTTGGAAGTTTTTGAAAGTGGGATATTTGCTTTTAAAAGCTATTTTCATGTATTTTTTTCTTTTCTTTTCCCTTCTTTCAATCATGGGGCTTGAATTCAGGGCCTAGACACTGTCCCAGAGCTCTTTTGCTCAACGCTAATGCTCTACCACTTTGAAACACAACACCACTTCTGGTTTTCTAGTGGTTAATGAAATGAGAGTCTTGTAGACTTTCCTGTCTAGGCTGGCTTTGAATTATGATCCTCACATCTCAGCCTCCTGAGCAGTTAGGATTCTAAGTGTGAGCCACTAGTGCCTGGTTTCAACTATTTCTTATACCTAGGTTAAAACCCAATGTACCTTAATGTACCTCTTACTACTAAAGACATTATTCTTTTCAGACAGAGAATTATGATTCAGAACTTGAATGATCCAAGTCTTCCTGTATTTAAGAAAGTCATGGGAGATTTAAATTCTCCCATAGTCTTCCCATACTTAAAATGTGTTTGACTCTTGGTCAGTTGGCAAAATGTCAGACATACATACACATATCAGTGAGTGGATGAGGGATATGTTCATGTGTTATCTCCAGATTTGGAAACCCTGGCAGCAGTTCTAACCGATGACAGCAGGTTTTTTCCCAGGGACTGTTGAGATGCCTCAAGGATTATTGATACCTTCCTTCATGTTTGATTTTCTTGCCCAAATCTCAAAGATTTAATAAAAAAGATACTGGTATTGAAGTTTCATTACCCCAATAACTAATGTGATCTCATGACCAGATAAGGATTCATGTGAAAGCCTAATGCACAACAGGTGCTCATGAAGAACTGATTGAATCTAAGAAACCTTTTATACTTATTGTCATCACTCTAGCAGGAAATGTCCCTGCTACCTCATTGAAATTCCTCTTCTCCACCACTTACCCACTTGCTATAAACTGATACCCAGTCTGCCAGCAAATCTCTGACATTGTGTTTCTTCAACACCTAATGGATTTGGAAAGTATGGATATGTAAAACTACTGATAACATAATTTCCTACAAATTAGTACAAGCCTGACGTCTTGACTCAGTGGTTAGAATTCACTGGAACTGGACAAGAGAGTAGTACATTGTATGTAACAAATAACCTAAGCATTGCTGCTGAGTGTCTTGTCTCTGTTATACACAGTGGAAATCTAAACATTTCAGTACGAGTACTTTCTTGCTACTGAGTGAAACCTGTAAGAGAAAATTGGATTTTGTTGAAGTATGAGGTGTTCCAAACACTCATTGCTTCTGTCTCACTTGAAAAACAGCTCCCTCCCTGCCCAGAGACATATTAATATCCTTGTCCTGTCAGTTCTCTGCGTAGCAACTAAGCCAAGAATGAAATTCACTGGAAGTTATAAGTAACAGAGGATGTTTGTCATAAATACCAGAAAATTATTAGGGGGAAAAGTAACATTTCATTGGCATTTTTCAAAGGTTGTTTCTTTTCATCTTTCTCCCTTAAATTGGAAAGAATTTCATTTCTTGACTGCAGTAAATTCTGTGCTTGCTTGGCATCTGTTGAAACTTGAAGTCAAGACACAAAGTTTATAAAAACCTTCACACTTTGTACCTGGGAAGGTAACAATCAAATGACCCAAGATTTAGGGGGATGTTTTATAATAACCCGCCATGATTTACATTATTTTGTAGACCTCAGACAATGCTAACTTTTGAAATCTTTCCAGATCATGAAGTTTACCTTTCCAACAGTAAATGTTTGCCATGTATAAAGTTTGCTTCCCTTTTGCGAAAATCTTGAGTTACCCCTGACATTTGTATAGCATTTGCTTGCTTGCTTAGTTGTAAGCTTCTCATCTCCTGCAATTTTTTATTTGCATTAAATGAATCCAAGGGATGAAAGTGATAGGGAGAGAATGATTAAGGTGTTATATAGCCTTAAGAAAGTTAAGATTATTGATTTAAATAGTCAAGATTAGCCTGGTAGCTTTGGCCTTGTTGCTCAGGTGGTCTTACAGTAAAGCAAAGCAACTAGTACTAAATTTAATTCTTTAGAAATAATAGAGATGAAGACAGCACCAGTGGTTCTCACTTGTAATCATAGCTATTCACAAGGCAGGGATTTGAGGACTGTGGTTTGAAGCCAGCCTAGGCCGGAAAAGGAATGAGAGTTTCATCTCCAGTTAACTAGCAAGAAGCTGAAAGTGGAAGTTTAGCTCAAATGGTAGAGTGCTAGCTTTGAGTGAAAAAGCTAAGGGAGAACACCCAGGCCCAGAGTTCAAACCCCAGTGTTGGCACTAATATTAATAATAATAACAATGCAGGTTGCTACTTATTTTATTCATAAATGTATTTTTATAATATATGGACATTATTTATATGTAATATGGTTTGCATTGCTTTATAATATAATTTAACACGTACTGAGCCTCACGATACCCCAGAAGTGTTAGAAAAGTAGGTTATTTATAGTACAGTACTAGGTGTAAGTGACATAGTGCTCAGGTGTGTACATGTGTAAGAACACCCTCACCTGGTAGATTGTCTAGAAGAGAGATGAACATAACCAAGTTCTTCTCTTGATAAAATAAAAAACAACATTTTCCTTCACTTTCTGGAGAAGAAAATGAGCATTTCACTTCAAAAAGGAGGCTAAATGCATTACATACTTTTTTTTTTCAGTGCTAAGTATGAAATCCAGGGCCTTATGCATGGTAGGCAAATGCTTTACCTCTCTGCCATACCCCCATCCCTGCGTAGAATTGTAAGCAATGACAACCCAACACACAAGTAGTCCAAATTGTGATAGACTCCTTATATGTTGTATCTGACAAAAGAACTCTAACAAATAGTTACAAAGGACTATCCTCATTAGTATCTATCAATAGCTTCACTCACTATTCAGGCCTTCTGAAAGTGGGGTATGCAGAATAAGGTGCCTGTTATTTGTTCCTCTTCATTCTCCCTATTGGGTGTATCTGTTTTGTGCCTCCCAGCTAGGGAGCTCAAGCTTACCTTGAATTCCAGTCAGACTTGATTCTTCATGATTGTTCATGTGTATTCTTCTCTTCCATTTCTATTGTATCATTACTGTCAAAGATTTTAATTCTTCAACGGATGGCAGTTTATTATCTTCCACCTGATCTTTATGAGGATGGTTCTTTTCCTAAGATATCCTTTTTAACATGGCCAAATGCATTTTCTCAAAAGCCCAGGGAAGAATTTCTCCTGGGCTCTAAAGCAATAAAAGCAAAAATTGACCAAGCCATCACTGTCACAGGCTTTGCTCACACTCAGGTGAGGGTTTATTAGACAAGGCATGTCCGCCAGGGGAGAGAGACACTGACATGGGGGGAAGCATCTCCAAATTCCAAATATCCTAAGAGCGCCATGAAAAGAAACCTTGAATTGTCTCTAAAAGACTAGGCAAATAAAACCATTATGAGTCATTGTTTCCCAAACTCCCCTCTGAAAACCAAAAATGTTTCTTTGTGTCAAAACACTAAATTGCTGGGAGACTATCAAATCTGGAAAGGGAAGGCTGAGATTTATTGAGAAGATGGTGATAAATGAGGAATGGTCACCATTATTGTCATGATTAAAACTCCTGGGTTTTGCTCCAACAACTTTACACTTTTTTTTTTTTTTTTTGCATCCACCGTTCCAGGTCTGAGCTGCAACTTTGTGAGTAACAATGTTTCTAGTTTAATTTTGATTAAAGAACCCTGAAATCAGGCTGGGAAGGTGGCTCAGTGGTAGAGCGCTTGCCTTGCAGGCCAGAAGCCCTGGGTTCGATTCCTCAGCACCACATAAGGAAAAACAAAAAAAGCCAGAAGTGGTGCTGTGGCTCAAGTGGTAGAGCGCTAGCCTTGAGCTGAAGAGCTGAGGGACAGTGCCCAGGCCCAGAGTTCAGGCCCCACGACCGGACCAAAAAAAAAAAAAAAAGAACCCTGGAATGAAGTGAGGAGCTAGGAAGTCTCTTTTGGAGGCTCCTCTTCAGAGGTATGGACATACAGCTAGATGTGCAGAGCCTGGTGTGGCCCCTATCTTCCCGTGTGTACTCTGGGCTGTGGTCACCATCAGTGCCTTCGAGGTAATGAATGAGGGCAGTCCCAGGTGAAGCCAAGAGGAGATGAATTGCTGGTGTCCACATGATGACTTAATGACCACTTTCTGGAGACTTATCATCCACATGGGGCCCCCATACAAACACTCTTGTGCAGTTCTGGTAGTGCGGAGATCTGGTAGTGCAAAGTAAGGAGGGAGCAACTCTGTTCATTTTGATATGCAGAGGAGGCCCAACAATAACAAATGTCTCATCTCTGTCACCCCTCATTTCATGGGTATCACTTGCTGGTACAAACTCCAAGAAATTCAAGGCAAATGTGAAGAGATTCCCTTGTCCTCAGAAGATGGAATACACCTCCCAAAAGGCAAATGTGAAGAGATTCCCTTGTCCTCAGAAGATGGAATACACCTCCCAAAAGGCAAATGTGAAGAGATTCCCTTGTCCTCAGAAGATGGAATACACCTCCCACCCTCCCATCCCACCTCATTCTTGCCCTGTCACTTTCAGCTCGACCTGGACACTGACTTTTTTGGCCAGATCCAATACAACCTTTCTAGCTTATATTCGGGTATCTTTCTATGTTCTGTTTCTTGATTCTATCCAATGCAGTAACATCTACTAAACACCTATTATTTACTAAATAGGACTTTAGGCTCTATGTGTAGCACTTAATTTTTGAACAGCCGAAGAGTAACAGGTGTTATTCTCTCAACATTACATATATATATGTATATACATATAGTGATATATATATATATATATATATATATATATATATATATATATATATATATATCACTATCCTTAAGTATCTGGCCTCCGGGTAGCTCATGTCTGTAATCCCAGTTACCCAGGACTCCAAGATCCTGAGGATCATGGTTCAAGGCCAGCCCTGGCAGGAAAGTCTGTGAGACTCTAATCTCCAATGAACTACCACAAAAAAAGCTGGTATAGTTGAAGGTATAGTTCAAGTGGTAGAACACTAGCTTTGAGCAGAAAAAGTTCAGGGACAGTGCCCAGGCCCAGGCCCAGCGTGCGTCACACACACACACACACACACACACACACACACACACACACACACACACACACACAATTATCCTTAAGTAGTTGAGTTTGTAAATACAGGGCATCTTGATCACTACCACCACTTTCATTATTCTCCCTCATCGTTCCTAACCTCACACAACCCCTTAAGTTGCCTAGATCCATTTTCACCCATGTACATAGACTATTATGACTGCATTTGCCCATCCAATCTTTCTCCAATTGTCTCCTCCCCATCATGTGACCTTCCCCCTCAAAAATACTTGTCTCAGCTTCCTGATATATTTAGTTAAACTTGAATTTAGTTGTTCAAATGAGTTACAAAATTGGAATCTTCTCTTGTACATCCCATACTTCAGATACCATGACTAGGTATATATGCCTATGATCCTGTATGTTTACATATATATTTATACTTTGGTTCTATCTTGCAGATGTGAGACAAAACATGCTTTATTTGTCTCTCTGAGCCTCACCTACTTTGCTCAATATCCCATATTTGCAAACCAAGATTGAGAAGTTAATAGACTTGGCCATCACTCCGTGTCCAGTAAGAGTGACAAAAGGGATTGAAAATTCATGACTTGTGAGTTCTTACTAGACACGATGTGGAAAATGAACTGTATGTCTTGTGGATGGGGGTGTGAGGGAAAAACTAGGAGAAAGGGAGGGAAGGGAAGACATGGTTCAAAAAGAAATGTACTCAATATCCTGACTCTTGTAATTGTAACCCCTCTACAATAACAATAGAATACATATTAAAAATACAGTTTATTTATCTTTCATCAAAGTCTCTGATGGGAGTCTTATCAATAGGATATTGAAAATAAATGCAATCAAATATCATTTAGGGAATAAAAAGAAAATTCGTGACTTCCTGACTCCAGGGTTGCTTAGCTTTTCACTAACCCGTGCTGAGTGGGAAGGACACAGAATTTTTCTAAATAGTCCTTTTCTTCCCTTTTAAAACAGATGAAACGGGATTATTTTTTATTCATGAGACATCATCCTCTGCAAATCTGAGCAGTTCTTTTTTTCTTCTCTCAAGTTATCTTTGCAGAAGTTTTCAGAAGATGTGAAATCTCCATTTGCCATTTTATTTTACATGTGAAAAAGTAAAGCTTCATGCATTTGCTTCCCCTTCTCCACTGCTCTTAATGCTCAATTAGGGCAATTAACTCATCAGGATGTGACGTTGAGTATAATGCTGGCACTGTCTTCCCCTGTATGTCGCTGGCCTGATCCATCTTCTCACAGAAGCACTGAAGTTGGCTCAGGTATTTTTAGCCCATCTTAAGATGTTTTTTTAACCATATACTGTGGTGAGGTGGGAAGACAGATTTACAGTTCAGCTCTGAGCAGACAGAACTGGTGATAATGATTTTTTTTTTTGCAAATAACAAACCCGATGCTTCCCTTCACATGTGCAAATAACCCCCAGGGATGTCTTGGGAGAGAGTTACTGAGTAGGGAGAAAAAAATCTTGCCCGCCACCAGCATTATTTTATTTGGTTTTAGTTAGGCTGCATCCCAAGCCAAAGGGAAAAGCTCAAAGCTCTTCTACTTCCTGATTTTGAAGCTATGGATCCCAGTCTGTGAGAGGCAGGGAGTACCTGTGCTCCTCAGGCACTAGAAGGAAAATTGCAATGATATCTGCACAGACTTTCACTCACAGGCTGTAATTGTTTTGTTTATGTGTTTCCAACACAGAAAGAATGCCATAGTTGATTATTGATTTATTCATTCAGTGTGTGTGTATGTGTGCGCTGATACTTGAACTTAGGGTCTTGGTAATGTCTCTTAGCTTTTGCACTCAAGGTTGACAGTCTACCCTTTGAACTACATACATATATATCCACGTCTGGTTATTGGAGAGAAGAGTCTCACAGTCTGTCCTGCCTGGGCTGGCTTTGTACCTGGATCCTCAGCTTCTCAGCCTCTTGAATAGCCATGATTATACAGTGAGCCACCAGCACTCAGCTTCCATTGATTCCTCCCCCTCCCCCCCTCTTATTTGCTGTAAGCTTGTAAGGCCTTTGAAGAATAAGGCACAAATTTTTGGAGTTAAGAGGCCAATGTTTATACCTTGTTTTAATTCATTCTTATGAAGTCACTGAACTTCACTGATTCTTATTGTCTTATTATCTAATTGATCACACGGACACTATCTCATGCCTTATGTTCCAAGGATTCTGGGACAACACCTTTGAAAATATTTCATTATCTATAAGGTGCCATGAAAGTGTTTGTTGGTAACAGAGCTGTTGTGTTTCTGCTTGTATACATTTACCATTCAGCCAAATGGAATTAGATCTGCCCTAATTATTTAAGGCTGTGGTAAGAACGTCCCGTGACCCTCTGAGCCAGCAGCTGCCACTATAAGCACTTACTGTGAGAGTATTTCCTGGTCTCTGCTCAGTCTCAAGCTTGCTTCTCAATTAGAGGTGTGAGAGCTTCACAGGCAGTTCATAAGACCATTTCCAACCTCATTAGAGCCTGCAAACATACAAGGCACTGGTTCAATACCCCATGGAGAGAGAAGTAAAACTGACAACCGATTTCAGAAAATCAATGGTGACTTCTGCAGGCAAAATTGTTTTCTTCATAAATTGCCTCTGCCTGTGAGCATCTGATGACAGCCTGGGGGTGGGGGGAAGGAGCTCTCTCTGGGCTTGTGAAGGGCCTGATTCATACACTTGCTTCATAAAGTAGTCCAGATCAGGTGCCTCTGAATATCACACTCATTCTCTTTTAAGTTTTACTATGCTGTACAACTTGGTAGGTGGCTAAAACTGAGGCTTTTCTTTTTTTTACAGTGAAGCTTGATTAATAAGGTATACATTAGTGAAATGGAAACATGAATTTCCAGGGCCTAAGTAGAATGCCTGCTTCTCAATTACAAGCTGTGTATCCTTAGATTAAACTGGCTAACTTCTGAAGTGAATTCATTAGCATCAGATCAGCTAGTGTAGTGAGTACATGTCAGAAACAGGACAGGGATGGACTGAAGTTTCACTGACATGATTTTTCCTATTCTCTGGGCAGCTGTTTTCTAGAAGGAAATAAATAACCCAGACTCCTTCCATCTTATGCAAAGTCCTTTCCTCCTTAACACACAGTTCTTAGGTTGTCACAGAAGAGGAAAGTGTGTGAGGATGATACGCTGTGAGTATCAATGGGCCAAGTCTTACTGTAGTGTCATCTTTTCCTTATGCATGGCCCTCCATTCCAATTCTCTACTCACATCTCAGTGAGAGTCTGACTTTCCATTTCCTCTTTGTGCTCCAAAATAAAAAGGAAAAAAGTGATTCCGTGAAAGATAAAAATGAAAGTATAAATAAAGATCACAAGGAATATGTCTCATAGTAGGAGAATGTCATAGTTTCTGCTCAAGCATTATTAAGCATATCAGTATTATGATAATGGAGCCATCTAAATTTCTATAATTGTATATAATACTGGGATTCTAGAGTGAATTCTTTCATAGATTTCCAATTGTACAAATGAGTATCAGCACTCTATGGACAGTCATTTACATAAAGAATAGAAACTCGTCTTTATTAGGCATCTCCTATGACGCAGACAACACTAACAATTGCATGGATGTTCTCATTTAATCCTCACAAAAATGCTCTGATTAGGCATAATCTAACTATTATACTCAATTATAAGAAGTGGAAGAAGATTGAAAAAGGTTAAGAAACATGTTGAGAGCTTCACAGCCACTACGTAATAAAGTTGGACATCAGATCTCTCCTCACTGACATTAGCCACTGTATATGCTTAGAGGCTAAGGATGCAAGTTCATCCTCTAGTTGAGAAAACTCAAAGCTAGAGGTTTTTTTCAGTCAATCATGATTACCCAGAAATATTCTGATAGAAAGTAGACACAGATCGTATTTTCTTGGAATAGATATACTAAAACTAGTGAAGTGAAACCTATTAAGAATCTGCAATATAAGCTGGGCTGTAGCTTAGTGGTGGGTGAGCTATATGCTAGGTTCAACTTCCTGGGTTCAACTCCCCAGCAATAAGGATAAAAGGAGGAGGAAGAGGAGCAGCAGGAACAGGAAGAAGCTTCAAATACTTACATTATATTTAGTCCAATGGAATATTGAACATATATACAATATGGATGATATTTAACCTATATATGTATTTATATAAATATTTATATTTATGTATGTTATATATTATAATATATTAATATGTTTATATATTTTACATAATGTATATTATATAACCTATAGTCTTCCCTTCCTATACTACCCTGATGTTTACTTCTTTTATTTTATTTCTAGTAGACAGGTCATTCTACTTAATTTCTTAAGCTCAAGGCTTAATTTCTTGAGCCCATGTTGAAACCAGAGCTAGATTCCTTATGTTTCAAGCTCTCTAGTTTGAAAAACACTAAAGTCCTAGTGAACCTAAGTAAGGCTGAAGAACATGTTTGGAATTATAGTAGAAAGAAATTAGAGATCACCAAGATTAGAGTGAAAAAGAAAATAAAACCCATCCCTCTGGTTTGCAAAAAGAAGATGGGGGTGAGGTGTGTAAGCAAGAGACTATAAATAGGGTGGTGGTTCCCAGAGACCCTGGGTTCTACTTACTAGGTACCTTCACATGCAGGCAGAGATGAGATCTTGTTGGGAGGCTTATATAGGTGGGATCATTGACAGGTTCAGAAGAAACCCCTCTGTCCCCAGTGTGGTATAGATGAACATGCTTCTCAGACTCTAACATGCTTCCTGAATTGGGAATTGAATTAAAATACAAATGTTCATTCAGGAAGTCTGAAAGATTGTGCACTTCTGCAGGCTTCCAGGTGGTAACAAAACTGCAACCACTGAGCAGCATTAGTATAGAATCAGGAGCTGGGAAAGGGTCACCTGGTCAGGAAGGAGCATCCAGCAGGTTTGTTGAGCTGAATCATCCTTCGCAGACAGTCCAGATGTCATTTCAGCAACTACAGTTTGTTGTTCTGTCCAAGAGCCTAGCTGATGTTAGCTTCCCCTTTAGTTCTCTCTTTCCTTTTTTTCACCAGACAGAAACTTGACCAGTGACTCTCAAGACCCTTAGAATTGTTAGCCTCTGCTCCATCCATTGGACTTATCCCATAAGGATACCATTAGGACACCCTCCTGGGACCCTCTTTAGTCCAAGCAAAGAATACAGAGCCTTGAAAATTCAGCAAGTCTGTGATGACATGGAAGGTCCTCACACTCGCTTGTGAACCAGTCTCTAAAGCTGATGTGTTCATAACGATAATGAACCACAAGCATACTGGCCAACTTGCCGGCTAGAGAGTTATATAAGAATATCTTCAGCCGGGTGCCAGTGACTCATGCCTGTAATCCTAACTACTCAGGAGGCTGAGATGTGAGGATTGTGGTTCAAAACCAGCCCAGGCAGGAAAGTCCATAAAACCAGCCCAGGCAGGAAAGTCCATGAGACTCTTATCTCCAATAAACCACTAAAAAACCGGAAGTGGCACTGTGGTAGAGCACTAGCCTTGAGCTGAAGTGCTGAGGGACAGCACCCAGGCCCAAAGTTCAAGCCCCATGACCGACACACACACACAAAAAAGAATATCTTCATATCTTTCATTAGCAAGATAGAGATGTTGTGATAGAATCTATCTTTTCCAAATATATGTCAGAGGGGGAATAGATTCTGTAAAAATCTTTAGATAATTCAAAAGAGAGGGGAGAATTTATATAAAATTTAAGAAAAGTGAGGGAAGGGGTGGATTGGGAGGGATGAATGAGAATGTTGAAAAAGATGACATTAATCAAGACTCATTGTATTCATAAACTGCTTTGTTGAATGGCCAATCCTTTGTACAACTACCTAAACATAATAAAAGTATTTTTTAAAAAAGGATAATTTAAAAGAGACTTTTTGAAAACCTCAGCATTTAAGCTCAGAAATATATTTAGGCAGGTTAATTTCTACAGAGCTTCTTCATATCTTATCATGGGCCTGGGACATTTGGTACAAAGGCCTTCAAGAACGAGAGCTAATCACAAGCTCTCTGTGGAGTGTCTAGTCCTATCTCTGCGTTTAGTCCATTTATGTGTAAAACAAATTCAACTTGCTTCTACTGTGTGGTTCAAAGTCAAGACCATTTATCTTAGGGACCTTGATCTGAAAGGCAGTAATTACCTGATATTAAGGCTCTGGTATTATTCAGATTTAACCACATTAGATCTAAACAAAAGTGCCAATAAATAGTGTTTCTGGAGTCTTGGGAACATATTTCCTGGACCTTGCCCCTCCTTTGTGTGCCAGCACCCAATGCTTCACACAAGACATTCTGCCACATTTAGTTTAGGAAACATGATTTTTTTTTTTTACAGACACATAACTTACACTGACATTTTCAAGAAAAACTTCAACATTTTCTCGTGACACGAGGAGGTTCAAAAGGTGGCTACAAGCCAGGAACAACACCACAGATGGTTTCAAGGGAGAGACCAGTGAGTGATCATTTCCGATGAAGTATTAGTTCTCTTTTCCAAGCCACTAGCATTGTCAAAATTAGGCAGATTGAACTTGCTCACACCATGCAGAGAACTGCAACACCTTCAACACTGTCAACAACAGTAGCAGCTACACTAACCACCATTGTTCATGTTCACCATGGTTCGGGTTCTGTGATAACTCCTGTAAATGCATTGAAATGTCCAGTTCAATTCTCTAAACATTCTGTCACAGAGAAATCTACAACCATATCACATTTTCTCCATGGTGTATTTGTTAATTCACTAAAGTTGTTCTATCATTTGAGCTTAGAAATATTCTGAGTAACTGTACCTGCTACTTCCTGTAAGAGAAACTTAGTAGTACTAACAAAGTATCTCATTTATTTTTCTTCCAAAGTCTCTAAACCATAATAAGCTCCATGAGTTTAGATATTTTTACTTTTATCTTTCTTGCTGTATCACTAGCACTGATAGCATTTGTCAGTATGGAATGGATGCTTAATAAGTGTTTGTTACAAATGAGTGACCATTCCATCTTATTTATTCATTTATTGCCAGTCGTTGGGCTTAACTCAGGGCCTGGGCACCGACCTTAAGCTTCATTTTATTCAAGACTAGCACTCTTCCACCTGAATCACTGCTCTACTTCAGGTTTTTTCTGAAATTTAATTGGAGATAAGAGTGTCAAGGACTTTCTTGCCTGGGCTGGCTTTGAACTATGATCCTCAGATCTCAGCCTTTTGAGTAGCTAGGACTACAGGCATGAGCCACAGGCACACAGCTTTACCATTCTTTTACAAATGACAAAATTAAAGACTGGATAAGTTTCTCTATCCACATGACTAGTAAGGACTTAAGCTATGAACCCAGTCTGGTTCAAATTCCTACATGCGTAGCCAACTATTCCATAATTCTAGTTGTCTGATCCTTGTGCTTGCTATGTGAATAAGTAGCAAGAGATCTATAGATACATGAGACAGATGATATTTGTGACCTGTGAAATCAAAATCTGTTTTTTTCTGCTTTTTTGTTATTTTTATTTGAAAATGCTAAAAACATAAGGGTTATAAGTCAGTGTCTGAAGTACAAATTACATAGAATTAAATTCACCAGTGGATCTGAAGTGTCTTGTTTGTGCTCTTCACCCTAAATCAGCAGGCTTTGGTCATGTGTGCTGGAGCAAGGCCAGTGTATGCATTGCCACACCTCCTGCTGTTTACCTGCAAAATCTCTACACATACTGATTAAAGACCTTTTAGCAGGCAGAATAAAGTTCCTCTTTTAAACAATACAAAAATCTTGGGAGTTTCTTAATGAGCTTATATACACATAACATTCTTGTGTACAAAGATCTTAAAGAGTGCAGAATGAATACTCGCTTATATTTTCCTGAATGTTTAGTGGCAAAAGTTATTTTCGCCAATCTTACTAAGACAAACTTTTAAACAAATTAGGTTAGCTGGACTTGTGTGTCATCTTTGCACAAGGACCATGCTAATCTTCTTAATCTCCTCTGCTTCAAATATACGAAATGTTTCACGAATAATATTTTTCCAGGGCTTGTTTGCAAGTTGGGATAGTCACATATCAAATGTTTTTTGAAGAATATGGGAGCAAAATTTATCCCACCCAGTACCTTTCGTTGGAAGAAGGGAGAGGTTACCTGAAGCTAAGCCCAGCCATTTACCTGGCAGGCAGGCAGTTTAGGGAGGCCAAGAGAGAGTGGGAGTCCAGCTATTCCTCCTCCCCTGTAATGGGCCACAACTGGGCTCATGTTCCAAATGGAACTTTTCTGGCCCTGCACCAATATGTGTTCTCTTATGTCATTCATGTTAACCGACCTGTCACCTTGTTAGCTTTTTGTCTGACCTTTCCAAAATTTTCTTTTAACAGGATTACAGCCTCTCTTCCCCCAACTAGGACACCACCTGGGAACAAATCCAGGCCATCCTGTTACTACAGACACCTAGAGACTTCACAAACACTGCCCTGCCTTGTCCAACCCAGACCTGGACCCTAAAGACCCCAGTTCCAGGGACTCCTCGACGCCCCCAGGCCAGCAGGAAGTAGTCAAAGAGCCCATGACATCTGTTGGCTCTGGTAACTACTGTCATGGAAAAGATGAAGACCTTTATCAACCATTAAGCAAATGCTTCTTGGACAGTACCCAGCCGAGCAACAAATCAGAGACCTCTGAATGCTTCTCCCCTTTGCAGCAGGAAGTAGCTTTAGAAGGAACAATTTCCACCCTTGTAAACCCCCACCCCCCTTTTTTTATTAAACAACAAAGTGGGGAATGTTAGTACTATCTCCACCTTTGGTCCTCATCTCCACCCAGCCCTGAGCTCCTTCCTGCCCTGGAGTTCCTGCCCTACAGCTGGCCACTCCCTCTCTCCACCCAGACCCAAGCAGAAGGAGTTTTACCTCCCTTCCTCTCTCCCTTCCCCCAAGACCTACATGCACCTGTAATGGGGTCAGATGCCTTGTGCTCCCTCTCTGGGGAGATATGGACCCGCTAATAAACCTTACAATAATGTTAAACCTTACAATAATGTGTCTCCAGTGCTACCTGCCTCTGTGTGGCTCCCTGGGAGGGTCCTGAAGGGTTCTTTCACCAAACTGGCCTGCACTGTGGGTGGAATTAGGCTGGTTGACAGTTTCTTGTTCGAATGGCACAGTGTTTAATTAATCTCAGCGATTGTCATCAGTTCTCCAGAGGTCCCACTATTCTACCTTCTTAACATATAACCATATTATATAACCATTTCCCCCACCTGAACTCAAAGTGCATTTGAATTGGCAAACTTTGACCTACAGCTTCTCTGAGGTGCCGTTTCTGCAAATTTACAATACCGTTCTTCTAAATGGTAGCAGAATTACAAAATTGCTTTTGCCTTTCATCCTGTGGCAGCGTGGTTACACAGCTCCCACACAGCTCTCGCAATTATGCAAACCTCAGGGAGCAGAAAAAAATAGTGTTGTTTCTATGTCAGTGTGTGGGCTACAGACAGAACACGAGGAGCCTCTTAAAAATGCAAGAGCCGGGCATGCAGAAAAGCACTAACTTGCTGGCTATAAGGTCTTACAAAAGAGCAACGTGTGTGTGTATGTGTGTGTGTGTGAGAGAGAGAGAGAGAAACAGAGACAGAGACAGAGAGAGACAAAGAGAGACAGAGAGAGACAGAGAGACAGAGAGACAGAGACAGAGACAGAGACAGAGAGTACTTACTGAGCTCCAGGCCTCAAGCTTGCTAGGTGCATACTCTACCACTTAAGCCACACACTCTGGGCCTTTTGCTTTTAGTTTGTTTTTGAGAGTATGTCTACTTTTCCCAGTTGGCCTCATACCATGATTCTCCTATCTCTACCTCTTAAATATCTGGGATTACAGGTATGCAGTTGCTGCTATACCTGGAAACATGTATAGTAAGAGAATAGAATTTGCTGATTTTTGTTCTGTTTTGTTTTGTTTTTGAGAGAAAGATCACATTAATGACCAGCTCTGGGCTTGCAGGTTTCTCAGGCTGATGTCCAGGAGAAGCGAAGAAAAATAATCATAATTTTTCATCTTGACTTATACTGTCAGTTGTGTAATTTTTGTCTTGAAATGATGGACAACAGGAAGCTGTTATTATTAAGCTAACTTATTAAATCTGGGAAGTAAAAAGACACAGTGAGACTGAAGAAAGGTACAGAGAAACCAACATAACTACAAGATGTACTCACAACATGCTCCACCCCAGTTAAGGGAATGTGCAATATTTTTCTGTCAAAGCAAAACACAGATATAATTTTGTAAAAAGGATTAACTTGTTAAAACACATGTCCACTGGGTAAAGGCTGAATGTGTCTATCTTCTTAACGTGCTGGCCCAGGAGTACATAGCTTCGTTTCCAAGAACACAAGTATGAAAGCGGCCTCCCCTTTCCCCTTCCCCTTCTCCTACTTCCTCTCCCTACCCATGTTCTTCTCTTCTTTCCTCTCCCCTCCTCCTCCTCCTTTCCTTTTTCCTTATATTCTCCCTCTTCATTTTCCTTTTCATATCTCTTTGCATCATCAGGTGAATTCTATGGTAAATTAAACTCCCACCAGTCCTTCCCCGTTTCCTTCAGTGCTGAATTGCCAACTATTCCAGGGGATTTGAGTTCCTCATTTTATCCATTGCTTTTCTTATCAAGAGAACAAGAAACCACATTTCATAACATGGTGCTCTAAATACACAGAGATTACTCCACTTCAGAAGTACTGCTGGCTGGTGCTGGGGAACCTTGTGCTGAGGAGAGTGTAATGATTTTGTACCCAGGCAATAGAAAAGGAGTATACAACACAAACAAAATTCTTTCTAAGGACCCTATTTAGATATTCAACTTTGTAATACTGTGAAAACTTAAAGTATGAGAGCCTCATATTATCTTAGGATTAAGGAAATCTGATGGGGAGTCAAATTAGAACTTGCTTTTGAGGATAGCACACATATGATTTATTCAAGTGGAAAAGGTCAACACAGGAGACCGTCCATTTGAAAATGATTTAAACTACAGCATTTTAATTTGTGAGTCTAGTGCATTCATAATTTAAAAGTATAATCAACATATATTATTGAGCACCTACAATGTATTCAATACCATGATTGGTACTTTTGTATATCTAGAGTGTTTATCCTCTTCATAGCTCTATGGGATAAATATCATTGGTATGTTTTCATTGAAAAAAAGAAAAGCACTGGCTTTCAAGGGATTTTCCTGAAATTGCACAGTTCACAAATGACAGAATGATCATTTAATTCCTAACTCTAATGTTTATTCTGTGACATACACATAAACTGACATTTGAAATCTCTGAATTGTGGGAGAATTTTCAGGAAACTTCGTTAAATAATTTCAGTGCACTAGATTTCTAGAAATTTTACTAGTTTCTCTGGTTGTTTATGCATCTGACTGTGTATGTGACTTAGAGGGTGTGGGAGTAAACTATTTTGTGGGACAAAAATAGTCAATATTCTTTGCAAGCATTTGCCTAATCATCACCTACTCTTAGTTTAAGGATGCCAAGAAATCAAATAAAATACTTTCTAAATTCAAGAAATATCTGTGAGTTACTTCCAAATCTATCACAATACAGCTTACTTATGTTGTAACCAATGACTAGTGCAAATCTTACTTTTTCCTTTTTTTACTAATTTATTTACTTCTCCTTTTACCAGTGAATTTTGTATGTTGCAGTCAGATTAATCTTCATAAGGCCCCATTATCATCAATTTACATCTTTCCTAAAAACAGTTATCTACTCTAAGACTTCTAGGTCTTTTTTCTTCTATTTGGGAGAATGATTTTTGTTTATTTAGCTTCTCTTCCTTCTTCAATGTCTAAATAAAGAGATTTTAATTTAGTTGTAATTGGGATAGTGAGAACTTTATAATTGTTTCATTGAACTCTAACTAAAATAAAGCATTTTCAATTAGGGACAAGAGTAATATCAAATCGTAATGATATTGATCATCCCAGGTCCTTTTTATACCAGCAGAAATCACACATATTTTATATCATATTTTTGTTATGTAGATTGATCAAAATTGATCATTTATTCTAATAATACCTTTGCTACAATAATATAACTAACCTCCTCTCTAGATATTGTTATGGAGTATATCAATGATTTTTTTAATGGTTTGATAGCTAGATGTCCATCAATATATTTTACTTTCTTTGTAGTCTTACATAGTTTATTTTAGGAAGTTAGAAATTGTGTTTTGAAAATGAAGGAGGGGGTGACATTGTTCAAAAAGAAATGTACTCTTTACCTGACTTATGTAACTATGTACATCAGCTTTACAATAAAAATTTTTTAAAAAAGAAACACTGTTCTGAATTAGGGCCTATGGGCTTCATACAATTGCTGGAGTGTTGAATGTCATTAAGAAAGGTGGTTAGCCCGCAATGTAACAGAACCTACTTCACTAGGACCCTATGATTGTATACAGAAATAACTGATGGAAGGGGACAGAAAATTAAAGAGGAAGGAGTGATGAGGAGAGGAGAGAAGATAATACCTTAGGGTAGGGAACGAAGAAAATTGAAGAAGAAAGGAAAGGACATTTTCAGACCTGTTGATTTTCTTGAACATAAACACAAAGGAATAGAATTCCCTTTTTTTTTTTTTTTGGTCGGTCATGGGCCTTGAACTCTGAGCTTGGGCACTAACCCTCACCTCTTCAGCTCAAGGCGAGCGCTCTACTGCTTGAGCCACAGCGCCACTTCCAGGAAGAGAATTCCTTTAGTTTTAGTTTTTTTTCTTTTTTCCTTTTCTTTTTGTTGGTTGTGGGTCTTGTCTTGAACTCTGAGCCTGGGCGCTGTCCCTCAGCTTTTCAGCTGAGGCTCTACCACTTGAGCCACAGCACCACTTCCAGTTTTCTGGTGGTTAATTGGATATAAGAGTGTCATGAACTTTCTTGCCCAGGCTGGCTTTGAACCACAATCCTCAGATCTCAGCCTCCTGAGTAGCTAGAATTACAGGTGTGAGTCACTGGCTCCCAGCTTAGTTTTAGCTTTTTAAATTTGTTTTGCTTGCTCCTGGGATATCTTTGAAAATATATTTGAAAATTGTGCTACTTGGGCATTGAGGTTTAATTGGGTTATACTTTTAGTGGTCTACTACGAAGTCAAATTAATTAACCTGATATAAAATATCCTTTAATTGGATCATCTTACCTTTTCAAGTTTGTATGTTTTCTGTTTTCCACATTAGTCTCCTATTTGATAGAACGATTACTATATCTTCAATATTCCCAGTCACAATCTGTGCTTCTGCTTTTTCTGTGTTTCTGCTTTTTCTGTGTTCTTTGCCTCACTCTCCTGAATGCAATCCTTTCTATTTTCTTCCCAGTAGCTGTGGCTCTCTTCTTCTACTCCCACAAAACAAATCCCCAATAGCTACAAGCCACTAGTTAGCAAACTTAATCTTGACAGGGCCACATAGCTAATATTACACCCTGTGGCCTAAATAAATCTCTCTTGCAATACTCAATTTTGCCATAGAACCTGTGTACTATACCACAGAAAAAAATTTTAAAACATGATTGAGTGTGGATATTTCCTATAAAATTTATCTGCACAAGCCTATGGAAACTAGCTTTGGCCCATGGGTCATATAGTTTGCTAATTTCTGATCTAGACAGATCACAGCGATCTTTCTTTTGAGTTCTTTGCTTCTCTCAAAACTACACATTCAGTTCTGTGGTAATCATAACACTGCTAGCTGTATTTTTATTGTAAGCTTCTTTAAGGGTAAATCTTGGAATGTGGGCACTATTGAAGAAAGAAATGAATAAGTTGTTGCATGTCAGTTAGATAGAATGTGTTAGACCTGTGTGCATTTATATAAATATTTCTTGTCCTCTGTGTGTCAATAATGCAAATTCATTCATGTATAATTGCCAATTTGGAAAAAAAAATCCCAAACTTGTCAAGAAGTATCTTGAGCTTTTAAACTGATACTGTTGACTTATGCTTCAGAGAAGAATTTATAGCTTTTTACCTATGACAAAACATTTTTCTGCTCTCTGTGTCTGACTTTTAAAATTCATTATTGAAAGCAAAGTATTTTGCTAATATGCTTAAGTGAGTTTCACTGGGTGGATTATTATATTTGTCGTAAGTGTTGATTATTTTTCACAAAGATGAGAACTATCAATTAACTCCATGCCACTGGAATTTGTTCTATGTTTCAGGTCCTCACTTTACCTTTCTGAAATAATAGGAAAATACACATACATGTTCACTATTTTCAATCGACAGTAAATAGGAAAGTTTTGAAATGGTGACATAATAGTAATGTCATTAATTGATATTATAATTGTATGGGTGATTCTTTAGTATTTACATATTAACACATCTATTATTTATTAGATTAAAATATAATATATGCTATATAATAAATAATCGGATAAATTATATTTATCCTATAAATACATAGTTCTAAAATGTTTAAATAGTTATTTCTGGCTAAGGCAAGTTCTAGTCCCATTAGTCAGGTCATCAGGAATCATTAATCCTAGCAAAATCAACTGTTTAAAGTAAATGGAAAAAAATCCTTGTCCTCCAAGATATTAAGCAAATTAATCTAAGCCCAGTGCTCTGACATCGCCTTAAGTGGACTCTGCACTGAGTGAGATAGATGAGAAACATGCACTGGAAATATGGAACAGTCATGTGTTGAATATTGAGTACAGGACTCAGACAAGCGTGCAAATGCACCTGAGGAACTAAAGAACAGGACTGGGGTTTTCTGCTCATCAAATTGTCAGAGGAGGAGGAGGATACTCCAGGTGGGCATGAACTAATCAGAGCACATTAGAAAACAAGGAGGTGCCAGATGCT
Organism: Dipodomys spectabilis; assembly: GCF_019054845.1. Taxonomy (NCBI): domain Eukaryota; kingdom Metazoa; phylum Chordata; class Mammalia; order Rodentia; family Heteromyidae; genus Dipodomys; species Dipodomys spectabilis. Next base: position 6,945,282 of record NW_024870974.1, read on the forward strand.
GCTAGATGCTTCCCCATCTTGAAGAGCGATGAGGAAAGCAACGGAGGAAGCTGATAGGTGTGTGAATCTCAAATCTGCCTCCTGGCTAGTCAAGGGATATCGACTTTCTCTAAGCCTCTCCCTCTTCATCTGTGGGATGCTATAAAGCAAGGCTTGGCACATAGGTTGCATTAAATGGAAATTAGTTCGTTTAAAGTTAATTTTACCTGGATTTAGGACAGCTACATATTATTTCCAATCTGGTTTGGTGGTTTGATAGAACTTCCGCAGATTTTGCTAGGCTCGCCTGCTGTCTTTGAGTATACTTCAGGTGGCTGGCTGGTATGGTAAGTAGCTGAGAAAAAATACAAGAAGAAGGAAAAACTTTAGATCTTATCCGGGCACTGGTGGCTCAGGTCTGTAACCCTAGCTACTCAAGAGGCTGAGGTCTGAGGAAGGTCTCAGTTCAAAGCCAGCCTGAGTGGAAAAGTATATAAAACTCCGTATTTCCAATTAACTATCAAAATGCCAGATTGGAGGTAGAGAACTATAAGCAAGAAAGCTGAATAAGAGTGCCATCGATCTGTCAATCTGTCTGTCTGTCTGTCTGTCTGTCTGTCTGTCTTTCCATCTGCCTATCTACTTAATAGACAGATACAGTGGCTAGGGTCTGTAATTCTAGCTACTTGGTAGGAGTTGATTCAGGAAGATAATGGTTTGAGACTAATCTGGGCAAAAAGTACACAACATTTCATCCCACCCAAACAAAAGCCTGTCATCATAGCAACCTGGGATACATAAATAGAAGGAGCAAAGTCCAGGATAGCCCAGGAATACAAAAATCCCTATTTGACAAATAACTAAAGCAAAAAGCGATAGAGGTTTGGCTCAAGTGGTAGAGTACCAAGTACAACTCTTTAAGGGCAAATACCAGTACTGAAAAAAGGTGATAGGATTCCAGATGTATAACTTATTAATAGGTACAGATGTATTTCATGATTTGAGAGTGCACTGAATGACATTAATTCACTGTCTTTTCATACTTACAATAGTAGAAATATTGTTTTAAAATGTTTATTTAAAAGTTGACAAAAGTCTTACACAGTTTTATTTCCATCTTATGACTCATACAAACACAACTCATGTAAACATGGCCAAAATTAGATTTTGCATTCTTACCAGCTCCTAAATTGCATCATTGTTCACTTTCCTTCTTAATTTGCTTATATCAGACATTTTATATAAGTAATGCAAAATCTGACTAACACGTGGCTTTAATAGTTAACTTCAATTTTCTTAGATCTACCTGAGCTCTAAAATCCAAGGAGATGTAGAAAGCTCAAGAACCAGAGGCATAAACTTCAAGCTGTAAAGGGGCTAGACTTTTTTTTCCACTAGGCCACAGATGTGTTTTCAACTAAAGAGATTCTCAAAACATGTCAATAAATCACATATAGACACATCCTGGCACCTAAGCAAATGCCTTGTACTGTGGCTGTGAATTGATATAAGACAAGTATCCTTTTCAATGAAACAAAGGTGTAAGAAATGATACCTTTGCTTTCATAAATAAACTTAAATGAGCTCAGTCCCTTCCATGTACTCTCAGTCTTCCCCATGCTCTTCTTTTGCATTTATAAGGAAAGGAAACAAGACCCTGATTATTCCTTTTGAGTTTATTACACTGACTGCTAGGAACCTACACCCTGCTGCTCCTTTTGTGTAGAAAGCATTAAGGCTTTCTTCCATTGCCTTTAAGATGCTTTAAGACTCATGTCAGTAGGATGTAATTAAAAAAGACAAGAACAGCAGGGAAAATGCCAGACAATTACTAGGAGACACAGGATAAAAACAAGGTTGGGACAAACTAGTTTATATGAAAAGAACTTCTGATTACCACCATAGTTATTATTGGTACTTACATTTATTGAGCACCAACATGGAGTCAAACATTGCAAAGAACATAGAATTAGACCTAGTTCTACTGAGGAAGCAATGTTTAGAGAGCTAGGAGAGTCCTCCAAACTGCCAGGCTCTCTCCTTGGAGGAGAGTTGAAGACTTCTGATGCTGTGTTCTTGAGTTTTTGTGAGGAAATAACCATAATGATCATATAGTAAACACTTAATACAAATGAGCTATGTAGATTTATCTGAACACAGTAATTGGCTTTCTTGAAACTTGTATTTCCTACACGAAATTTTCACAGAATTCTTTTTCTTTTATAAACATTTTTATTTTATTGTAAAAATGCTGTACCGTTACATAACTAAGACAATTTTTTTAAATGAGTACATTTTTTGCTAGCATTGTTACCTCCTCCTTTGTTTTTCTCCTATTATCCCTTCCCTCCTCCACCCCCCCCCCCCAAGTTGTGAAGTTCATTTCCAACAAAGTGTCTTGTGAGTCTCATTGTTGCAATGGGTCATCCTGTGTCCTTGTTTCAGCATTTTGATATTCCCCTCTCCCTCCCCAAATTAAATAGATGTATATGCTACCAAAACCAAATACAATGACAACAGGGGATATACCATAGGAGAAAGAACATATACAAGAAACAAAACAAAATCACATAGTACATTAAAAACAACATAGAAAAATCTCTTGTGTCCATATCTTGGGGTTCATTTGGCTTAGCATCATATTAAATGAAATGTCAGACTCAAAGAAATATAGGTCCCATGGTCTCCGAAATATAGGTCCCATGGTCTCCGAAATATAGGTCCCATGGTCTCCCTTATTTTCAATAAATAGTATAACGTCTTGGATAATCTTATCAGATAAGCAGAAAAGCTCAAAAGTTATTTTACATATGACCATACAAGATGATGCTAAGAAAAACAAATTCTTTTCCTTTCATTGTAAGGGTGAGGTACAGAGGGGCTACAGTTACATAAATAAGGAAATGAGTACAATTCTTGTTGAACACTGTTACCCTCTCCCTTATTTACTCCCACTATCCCTCCCTACCAAGTTGATTGTGTCTTAATTTCATGGAATCCTTGCAGGCACTATTTTGGTTTTTCAAGAGAAAATGTTGAGGCAATTTTCAAATTACTCACTGTAATCTATCATCCAATGGGACATTTAATCAAATATTTAACCAATAATATCAGACAATTCTTGAAAGCAAATGTGTATCGTTTTTATCCATGTAGATTTAAGGCCAAAAGTAGATGAGTTGTGGAATAAATAAAGCAATGGAAAACACTTTAAATCAAACTAGTAAAATTCTTGCATGCTCAACTTTTCATATAGATATTTTTTGAGGAGAAACATTTCCCATTAGTCACCCATACAAGACCGCAGCAGTGAGTACATGTGGCAGTTGGTAAATAGCAAGTGCCAAGGAATTGTCTGTCTGTCTGTCTGTCTGTCATGCTTCCTCTTAGCTCAAACCTTGCTAAACCCTGCCCATTCACACTTACCGGGTTACTTTTAGGCACTAGCTGAAGCTTATAATTATATTTTCAGACAAATAAAAATTACTCTTTTAAGTGTTGAATCTATTTTGGATGGATTTCTAATCATGTATATACCACCTTTCTTCCTTTCCGAAATAGGGCTTATTTTGTTCAGTTGGGATGAGTGCAGTCTTGGAACCAAGCTGGCAAATTGGAGCAGATTTAGAAAATAACTTTCTGTGAGCTTTACAGCCCAAGACACAGATCCCAAGCTTGTTTTCCCTTCTTGCCAAAATTCCAAGTGGATGTTTAGGTGAGGAAAATGGAAGATATTTCACTTAATAAATTCTGGAATGCTACACTTGCTTTACCACTTGAATCACAACCCCTAACCTTTTTTGTTTTAGTTCATTTTTTCATTCTTTGCCTTGGGTGTCTTGTATTTCCATCTTCCTACCTATAGCTCTCATGAATCTGGGATTACAGTCAGGCACCGTGAGTTTAACAAGTATTTCTGAACTTGATTAATATATTTAAAATAATCTGGCCTTTGTGTTCTTGTTCTGTGGTCAGCAAATGGTAGACAAGACTGTACTGAGGTTCTTATCACGGACTGCCTCCAAGACAGAGAAGAGAGGAATGTAATTAGACAACCAGGCATGTTAACCAATTATGGTCCTTTCCATATTATGACAAATCAAAGGGACTAGGAGAGGTAAGAGACTGATATACCACTTAGTATCTTTATGCCGACTACAGTTCAATTTGTGGAACTTCTGAATGCCCCTTCTGTGGATCGTGGTTCAAAGCCAGCCCAGTCAGGAAAGTTTGTGAGACTCTTAAATGACAGAAAAAGCCAGAAGTGGCACTGTGGCTCACATGTTAGGGTGATAGCTTTGAGCAAAGGAGCTCAGGGACAGTACCCAGGCCCAGAGTTCAAGTGTCAGGACCAGGAAAAAAAAAGTGGCTGTTATTTTTCTCACCTAATTGAGAAGATGGAACCAAGTTTTCCTACCAATGCTTGCAATTTACCTGAAGCTTTACATCCCTTATTTTCTTCCCACACTTGCTTTTAGCCAAGTGTAAATATAGGCTGTATTTAGCCACAAAGGCTGTATTCCTCCCATTTGATGTCTTATTCATATTGGTTCTTTAAACTCTCCAGACCAAACTTCAGGCCAAGCAATTCACTATTCCAGCTACTGGATGAGTCAATCCCTTATTCCAATAATCAATCCACTATTCCAATCAATCCACTCTTCCAATCATATCCTCCTATTATGATTCTTTCACCCTCGAACGGAATCTGACTTTCCTTCCTTCCTTCCTTCCTTCCTTCCCTCCTTCCTTCCTTTCTTCCTTCCTTCCTTCCTTCTTCTTATGTCTTTTCTTCCTTCACTCTCTTTCTCTGTTTCCTGAAGGCAGATTATAGGCTTAAACTTCTATTTTACAAATCACAAACTTGCATGCGAGGTGTAATTCCCTAGTTAATCCATTTATTTTTTCAACACCATCATCTTGGATTATGGTTTGCTAAAACTACAATATAAAAATATAGAAACTATATTGCTTTGGATACAGTTTTGTGGAAATGAAACCTTTTCTAATGAACAATAGAGTAAACGGAAGGGGAAGTAGAAGAACTATTTTCACAGAAAATGAAAATGTGTGAAAGTGATTTTTATTATTATTCATTTTCACTGCTGCAGTATTTTGAGTATTTGGCAAATGTGTGAATAACTTGTGTGATTTAAAAGCTACATACATTGGTTAAGTTGTGTGTGAAAAACAAATTTATTATGCATGACTTATTCTGTCTTACATTCTTATATAAAGGAAAGTGTAGCCTAATTAAATAAAATATTGCTTTGTTACTTTGTGATCTACCTCAAGGTGGTGGTGGACTCGCAGATTATGCTTAGCTATTCAATCCACAGCTAATTAAAAACAGTGACAGCCTTAGATGACAACCTGTCTTAAAATAACCAGAGAATTCTAGGTGGAAGGCATGAAACAAATTCAATTTAATAAACAAGCTTTGCAGTAGATATAAGTAGGACATTGCTTTGACAAATGTATCAGAATTTTCTTTTCCTGATGATACCTGCTTTAATTCTCAGAACATCTATTTTTTGTTAGAAAATATTATTATTAGGAAGTTTAAAGGATTCTCCTTTCAAATGCTACTCAAGTCAATAGGAAATGAACTCCTTTATTTTCAGAAGTTCAAATGGCTAATAAATACAGAAAAAGTGCAACATCCTTAGACATTAGAGAAATGTAAATCAAGTGCTACATTGAGGTGTTTTTGTTGTTGTTTTTGTTTTAATCGGTCATGGGCTTGAACTCTGGTCCTAGGCGCTGTCCGTCACTCTTCAGCTCAAGGCTAGCACTCTACCACTTGAACCACTGTCCACTTCCAGTTTTCTGGTGAGATTAGAATCTCACCGATTTTCCTGCCCAGGCTGGCTTTGAATCACAATCCTCAGATCTCAGCCTCCTGAGTAGCTAGGATTACAAGTGTGAGCCACCAGCACCAGGTGCTACATTGAGATTTTTATCTCATCATGATTAGAAGGCTGCCCTCAAGTGAGGATGAGGACGGTGGAACAAGAGAGGAAGGATGAGGAGAAACCCTTATGCATTGTTGGTAGGCATGTAAATTAGTGTAGACACCATAGAAATCAGTATTGAACTTCTGTAGAAAGTTAAAAAATAGAGCCACTGCATGATTCAGTGATATCACTCCTGGCTATACACCCACAGGGATCAAATTTGCATACAATAGAGATGCCTCAACTCTCACATTTATTGCCATACTGTTCACAATAGCTAAGTTATGTAATCAGGCTAGGTTGCCCCATAATAGAAACATGAATTCAAGACCTATCACATAGTTATTGTGAAAATCATCTATCAGGACCTTATTGCTGCCTGCCCTCACATTACTGTGTTGTTCTCATGTGTGAGTTTCTCAACTGAACTATTTAGTCTTTCTCCAGCTGAATGACAATACTGAACATCTCTGTAAAGGTGATAAGATATATTCACTCATTATGGAGCTTTAATAACTGCTATTGTAAAATAAACCTGACCCATTCCCTTGTTCTTGGCTGTGTGTTCTGAGCATGAAATCATGGGTTCAATCATTAAGATGAGCATTAAGGTGAAGAAAACTTTCCAGGTCAGCCACATGATTCTTAAACAAGAGACTACAGAAAGCAAGAATGGCTTATACCTTCTATTTCTATTGATCAGGATAATTGTATGTTTACATATAAAATTGGGGAATACATAAAGCAAACATGGTCCTAGGGTGGAGCTTGAGAGATGAAAAAGATGATTCTGTATTATTACAAGTAACACACACTGATTTAGAGATGGATGTGAGATTCGAGGTGTTTGAGCATAAACTTGGAATTAAATGGATCTAGTCTTGAATTCTGGTCCTGTTAATCACCAGTTGGCTAGCCTGGCTGAACAACTTAATATCACACTGTGATAGCGCAATGAAACAGATATAATAAACCTGATGCTAGTGGCTTATACCTGTCCCAGCTACTCAGGAGACTGAGATCTGGAGGACCTCAGTCTGAGGCCAGCTTGTACAAAAAAGCCTGTGAGACTCTATCTCAAAATAGCCAGCAAAGAGCTTGTCTGGAGGTACGACTCAGGTGATAGGGTGCCAGCTGAACAAGGAAGCCAAGCAATTATGAGGCCTAAGTTTAAACCTTGGTACCAGCAACATTAAAATGAAGAAAAGGAAAAAAAAAAAGAAAAATTAGTTAAATATAACATGAATTTGGCAGATTTATTGTTGACATTAAATAAAATACAATTCAGGAACAGTTACATTCTATACTCACAAAGCAAAAATTATTTTTTTAGTAATACCAATAATATTGAAAAAGAAAGAAAGCAACTTCTCAACATTTATATAAATCTACTCTCCCTAAATCTGAGAAGGCTGTTCAAATGAATAAAGAGTATATATTATCTATCTGATGAAGATAATATATTCCCAAGCTTATATCATTATGGATTGTCCTATGGGAAGGCAATTCACTTAGAGAATCTAGTTTATCCAAAAAGTCACCTCTGCGCATATTTTAATTTTTTAAGTTGTCAATCATCTATGTAGCTAGGAAGTTTGCTTGAAATGTATTATCTTAATATTATCTTAATGGACATGTTTTGTCTATCCTGTCATTCTGGGACGTTTTCATTGAACTATGGGATTTTTTAGAAATCACCAAACAATAAAGGATATCTGGATTGGAACGTCAGTGATTAAACTTTATTAAAAAAATCAGTCTCTAACTAAGCTTGAAATCCTGTCAGAGAAGAAAGAGCACAAACACTGGGTTTTGATGCCTTGGTGACTCAGCCCAAAGCATGACTCGTAGTTTTTACAAGAGAAAGTCTGCCATGTAGACTTGACTCTCACTGTCTGTACATTTGATAATATCTTAGACTTGTCTGTTTCTACTCCATTGTTTACACGTCTTCCACCTCTTTCATTCCTCCAGAGGCTTCCCTATCCACGAATGGCTGTACTTTTCCTTCCTTTTCTTTTCACTCCATCAACATTTCCCTCACTCCTTCTCTACCTCTGAAATCCCTAAGCATGATGGTGTCAGCAAATATCTGAAATTGGGATTTGAGATTTATTATTCCATGATGAGATCTCAAGTTGTACCTAGCAATAACTGATTCTGAAAGCCAACTGGAAAAACACTGACTAATATTTCCTTCTCAATTCCACATAGTATTATTTAACCTCAAGGATCTCAATGTCTGGTCAACACAGACATAAATGATCACTACTAGCACATTGCTAATACCATCTCAAGGAGCTGGCTGAAAGGAGGACTTGGAAGTGTGAACTACATAATAGCTTCCTGGCATTCATTTTACTGAAACATGTTACCAAACATAGTTTTAGAAGGCATTATAGCATCTGTAACTTCCTCCCTCCTCCTTCCTCATCCTTCCTTCCTTTCTGCCTTCCTGCCTTCCTGCCTTCCTGCCTGCCTGCCTGCCTGCCTGCCTGCCTGCCTTCCTGCCTTCCTGCTTTCCTGCCTTCCTGCCTGCCTTTCCTTCTTTCTATCCTTCCTTCTTTCTTTCTTTCCTTGGAGCATACTGGTCTTCTCTTTAATTTTGGTTAGTTGTTAGAATTATAAGCCCACAGAGCACAACATTTCTAAATTACTTACTGTGATCACATGAAACAAGGCAGAAGGTGCTAGGAATAGAACTGTAGATTCTCGATGTTTAGCTCCTTGCACTAATTATTAAGCACATGCCCCCTCTATTAGCTGTACAAAAAGCATAGCTGATGTTGCTAACTAAACCATATATTTATCAGGCAGAAAATGTGCAGCACATTTTTTGCTTTTTGCTGTCAGAAGTGCAGAGTTTAAAGGTACAATTTTGGAAAAGCAAATATTCAGAACACCATGAAGCTTTTGCATATAGACCAAGCTCTCTATGATTAAATGAACTTACTAACCAGTACAAGCTGATTACCTATTACCTGTATCCTGGCACATCCTATAGGAATAAAGATCCTCTTAATATGGAAATAATTTTAAAGTATATATGTATATATTATGATTGACTTTGTAGTGACTGATGTTACCAATTTCCAATTTAATTTATCCTTGTAGTTAAAATAAAATAATGTATGGCAGAGAGGCTGTGAGCAGCCACTGATTATAGGGTACAATAGCAATAATGCCCCAGTTAGAGTCTGGTGGTTTGTTAGAGCAGAGAACACCCTCAGCTTTGCTTTGAGCTATTAATTAACCAACCAGTCATTAACTGCCTCTAACAATTGATTTAGAAAGAATTATTGCCTAAATAGCAGGAGGCATTTAAGAGGAAAATAAATTAAAACAAAGAACTGCTGGATCCTAAGGGAAAAAAAAAATAGAAGTTCTTGAAATATAGAGAATGGTTGCAAGGACTCTGTAATTACCAAGTGATAAACAATCATTGAGAGGCATGACCCTTTGTTTTATTACTTTATTTGCCAGAAATAATGATGTTTTATAGTTGAGGACCCCACTGCTTTTACTAATTAAGTGATCCAACATGAACTATGTTATCAAAAACATAACTGAAGTAATAAATTGACATTTCAATAAGTTACTTCAAACACAGATAGATAGACAGACAGACAGACAGATAGATCGATTGATCGATAGATAGATATAGATATCAGCTAGTCATCTTAGAAATGAGTTATGGAAATTTGGTTTAGAAGTAAAATTTTTAAATAAGAAAACAAACTAAAATGCCCATGAACTGGATTACACAGTGTACATGTATTTGATTCATTGTTTTCACCTTTGTGCCTGTGCTGGGGTTGATTTATATAAAAAGCAATAACCTCTCTTGAAGATACATTTTTTTCTTGTCACATGATAATAAGATTTGCTAGAAGTTACTCTATTGAATGTAAAGTACCAAAGAGAACATTAATAATAGCAAAGAAACTAAAGAAGATTTGTAGTTGAGTGAATTGTGTCCTTTTTTAAAATGTACTTATACTAAAGCAATCTTGCGATCTATAATACCATTAATCCAATGATGTTTTTCTGTTTAAGACCAAGACCAAGTTTTTCTGCCTCAGATGTCAAGTCTATTCAGCATCTGTCGTATCTGTCCATCTGTCTCATCTATCTATCTATCTCTAGTGGATAAATCTGTATCTACATAATCAATATCTACTTCTATTTCTACAATATCTATATGTTAATAGCTTATATAATAGGTAGAGTGAGACCAATAGATATTAAACCAAGAAAGATTTTTCTCCCTGCTTGAGCTGCTCATGGACTAATATTTTATTTTTACTTGAGGGTTAGATGCCATTGAACCCTAAATTTTAAGACAATTGTTTATTTGCTTAGTAAGGATTACAAGTCATCTAAAATTTAGTTATAACAGAACATTAAGTCTTTCTGACACAAAGTTTTAACTGATGATTCTTTTCTTTTTTTCTTTTTTCTTTTATTTTTCATTGTGAAAATACTGTACAGAGGGGTTTCAATTACATGGGCAAGATAATGAGTACATTTCTTATCAAGCATTGCAGCATCCTCCTTTGTTTCCCCTTCCCCTCCCTTCCCAGCCTCCCTTCACCCTCCCACCCAATTCTCCTCCCCCCCACCAAAGTTGTAAAGTTCGTTTTTCCACATAACGACTTGTACATCTCATTGTTGCAATGGATCCACCTGTATCCCTATTTAAACGATTTGTTTTTTCCCTTCTCCTCCACAAATTATACCAACCTCAAATACAGTGAAAGCAGGGGTTATACCATGGGGGAAGGACATACAAAGCAACAAAGAAATAATCTTATAAATGTGTTAGAAACAATCACCTGAAAGAAAAAAAAAACATTTGAATACTGATGATTCTTTTCTAAGGAATCCTTGGAAGCATTTAACGATGGGGGAGGGGTTTTGTGTATCAGAAGGTGGGAGGGGCTTACACTGATATTTTGCAGACAGAGATCTAAGGATATGCATATAAGCATATTTAGTCAATTCTTTAACATATATTTTCCAGGAACATGACCTACCCCAGGAGATTATGGAAGTTTTTATATTGTTGGTGTTTGGAAATTTGCTAAGAATTATTCTAAATTTTGGAGCACAAAATGATGAACTGTCTTCTTGTCTAATTGTCCCCTCCGTTAACCCAAATGACTGAACTAATAAATTATATTAAAGGTTTGTGCATTTCAGTATTGAGAAATGGGAGGACAAAATTTCATAGCCATAGAAGAAATATTTATGGAGTACATACCAGAGACAATGTGCTTATAGCTTTATAAACGTTCTTTGGTCAGTTTTCAAACAAGCAAGAAGCTAAAACCAGGAAGTGATGTAATCAGTCACGTGATGAGCTTGATTAAACTCTATCCGTGCTCTAACCAGCAGGATAAAGTTCCAGGATTTCTGAGCAAAAAAAGGGACTTTCCTTATACTTCCATTCTCATAGCTACTTAACTTAGCATCTTCTCCCTGGTGCAAGCTACACTTTACTGGAGATGCTAGCCACATTTTACTGGGGAGATTTTAAGTTTTACTTTAACCCACATATATGCATATATATGATCAAAAGATTAAATGTTACAGAAATGAATTTATCAACCCATCTTGTTCTTAGAATGCCTTCAATTTCTTTTTCTGTGATATTGACTAAGACATTTTAATATACTTATCTGGGCCTAATACTTGGATATATGGCACCTAGTGCCAAACCAAACTGTTTTATTTAATGCCTGTATTTACAAGAAGAAAATGTGAAAGGTGTTATACACATTTTTCTACTTGGGAAGAAAAGCTATGCAGAAGGTCTTCACAAGTCTTTGGCAAAATCAATAATTTTGTGCACATATCTCACATATAGATCAAATATTGGAATAATTGTTAATAACTGGATTAAATGATAGCTAAAATGTTATTCAAATAGATGGCATCATAATGTGCAAACTTGCCTTTTGTCTTTGAGATTTTTCTTTTATGGTTGGTCATGGGTCTTGAACTCTGGGCCTGTTCACTGTCCCTGAACTCTTCAGCACAAGGCTAGTGCTCTACCACTTGAGCCACAGTGCCACTTCTGGTTTTCTGGTGGTTAATTGGAGATAAGAATCTCATGGACTTTCCTGCCTAGTCTGGCTTTGAACCATGATCCTCAGATCTCAGCCTTCTGAGTAGCTAGGATTACAGGCGGGAGCCACCAGCACCAGGCTTGCCTTTTGTCTTTGAAAACAGTAAGAATTAAACAGGATTTGTAGAAGTAATAGAAGTGTAAAGTTACAATGAAAATGATCTCTCAGCTGTGAATTTCTTTTATAAACTTTATGCTAGAATCAGCTCTACTAGACTAGAATGAGTCTTCTAAATTAATTATGATTTAACTATGTTTCTTATTTATGATTATCTTATCTAACAGGATTTTGAATAGAAGTTGTGGCTTGGCAATCTTGTGCACCGCCCAGGACAGCCTAAGGACTTGGCTGAGTGGCTATAATTGGCTGTGGCTGATCCTTGGGAAAATTTTAATCTGTGTTTCTCATCCAGGATCCCTCACTCGATAGCTGTGATAAGTCACATGAAGCTAGAATAGAAACCATCCATTTTTACCTTGTGGAAAGCAAATCAAAGAATTCTTTTTATCTTATAATAAACATGCATGCATGGTGATGTAGAAAGAAAAAAAAACCCAGCACCTATTTTTGGAATAGAACATAGGACTTTAAAAACCTGTAGCACTGGGAATGCCTAGATTCAAATTTCAATTTTCTGCCCTTTAGAAGAAGCAAACCTTATCTTTTGAGACCTAAATTTAATGGACTTCTGGGAGTTTGAATTCCAGTTTTGCTCTTTCTTGACTTTGTGGGCATAGACAAATGACTAAATTCCCTGTCCTCTTTACCCCTCTATAAAATGGGGCTCATTCAAGTATCTCCTCCTAGGCTTGCTTTGAGAATTGCACAAGTTAATGTTTTTAGGGTGCTAAAAATCCTCCAGGCTCACACTAAGAGCCCTAGATATGCATGCTATGACATTAGATTAAGTTGTGTGTGTTGTATCAATCGGTAAAGATTTCATTGCTGTCTATCAGCAGTCAGAGGAGTGGCTCTGTGATTGGTTCCTATTCACCTGACTTCATAGTCTTTTGTCTTCGGTCTGCTTCACTTTCTCCCCAAGATGGGGACCTGCCCCTGTATTATACTTGGCCATCCTCACCCTGCACCTGAGCCTATCTTCTCATTCCAGATCCTTCTTTTTTTTCCCCACGTAGTCCCAAAGATATGAAGGTCTCTTAGAATATGGTTTCTCAAACTTCCATGTATATTTAAATCACCAGGGGATGTTACTAAAATATGGATGCTTATTTAAGATTCTATATTTTCAGCGATTGTAAAAATGCCCAGGTGATAGCTTTACTGAGAAGTCTCAGAAAACACTTGTGTAACATTGTGACAATGTGTTTTCTACCTGAAAAATAGATGGATAGATAGATAGATATAGCTGTCTCTCTCTATATATATCTATATGCCTCTCTCTCTCTCTCTCTCTCTCTCTCTATATATATATATATATATATATAGCACACATTTGCTTCTACCTTAGTTTGCAGATTCATAAATATTTATCACACAGTGTTGTGGTTGAGAGAACACTCTTTTTATTTTATTATTTTAGTTTTTTCTCTTTCAACGTCTTGTCATTTGAGGAAAACAGCCAGAATATAATAATGATGTTAGCTGGACACCTATTTGCTCTTTTTCAGATAGGTTCTTTTGTAAGGTGAACAAAGAATTTTACAAGTCTCACCCATGAAAACTCAGCGACAGAATGTTCTCTGTGATCCATAGTTGTAGGTAGAGAACCTTTCTTGGGCCAGCAGCGTGTGTGTGTGAGTGTGTGTGTGTGTGTGAGTGTGTGTGTGTGTGTGTGTGTGTGTGTAGGGGGAAGCCGGAGGTAATCAATGTGGGTGGAGACTGTTTTTCTCTGACAGCCCTGGGCTTTGCCAACCTCAGGCTAGGCTTGAGCAGGAGCCTCCGGGTAGAGGAGAGCTAGATCAAGAAGATCCCACTTCCATGTACCGTGCCAGCCCGGCCCACGCGGAATTATGAACATCATTCAAGGGGAAATGTTCGCAAGAGATTTTCCCTGTGGGAAACTCCAGGCGACACTCGTCTCATCGGCCCCTGGCGCAGTTCCCTGAGAACCCATCCAGGAGGCCCCGAGGTTAAAGGACCCATAAAATCATGCTTACTTTTTCAACTTTTTAAATTACCGTGCAGTAATTGGCTTTCTGGATGTTTGTCAAGGGAAATCGCACTTCTTCCCAGGGGGGGGAAAGTTTTCTTTTTCCCCTGAAAGAATCGAAATCACCCTCCCCCACCTCAGAAAAGAATAGTTTCCTTCGAATACCTAAAAATGGGGACTTTATAGGTCAAAAAAAAAATGCAGGGTACTTCTTTCAGGAAAAGTAGAGATAGAATAAAAGCAGACTCGATAATGTACATTAGGGATTCTACGCCTTCCATGTACAGGGAAACCTCTCACAGAATACTTTTCTGCCTTGGGGGCTTCGTGGTCTGCCCACACTAGCTGAAGTAACAGGGATGTACAGTGAACCCTGCCAGGCTGGTTCTTGTGAGCAGGTGTCCCATGCTAATGGAAGCCATGCCCAGTAAATGCCATCTGCTGCTCCTGGCAGTGCCCAAGGCCACAGGTTGAAATCTTCTGCAACACATGGCTCCTAGAGCTCACTCAGATGAGTGTTGGCACAGACTGTTTACCATAATCTGGTTTCCTAACTAGTCCTGGAAAAAACCTGTTTCATCGCTCACCGTCTCTGGCTACTTGTTCTGATTATGTCTCGCCTTTAAAAATCATCTAGAATGTCCTTCAAGGTGCCAAATGCGAACTCCTGTGACACTTTGTAAAATCTAGGGGTTCAGGCTTGCTCTTCCTTGGATGCGTTTCTTAGGTTCATTTTCCATGCCCTCAATTTATTTTTAACCCCTCCCTTCCATTTCTACTACTCATCTTCATGCTTCATCCTCTCACTAGATCGCTCACCGTAGAGGAGATTCTCATTAAATGTCTCAGGGCCATATGTGTGGTGTTGGTAAAGTGAAAATTACAATAATGTGTGTGCCAAACGAGGTCCGTGAAATGGCTTTGCAAATTAGTCAGCTGCTCAGTAATAATTTCTGCTGCTATTGTTTGACTAAGAAACAATAAATAGAAAAAAAAAACTCTTCTAAGAATTCTAGTATTTCTGGAATCTTCTAAGTGAAGCTGGCTTCTTTAAATATCCTAATGCTGTCTGGATCCTTATGATGATTAATACCTGGATTTATTTGATGATTACTATTCTAGAATCATTCAGTTTTAACTGACTTTTTCCTACCTTCATGCTTTTCTCTTGACTTTTTTTTATTTATACCTATTTTTTCCTTCTCTCTCCTTTTTTCTATTTTTCCTGTCTTTTGCCCCAATCTCTTGCTTGTTTTTCTTCAGAATAAACATTGGAAAGATTTTGTGTGGGCCCAATATTTCTCAGTGATTTAATGAGTTAAGTATAGAGCAAGACTGTGTAAAATAATTCATTTATACCTCAATTATTGTGGTCTTCAGTGAAAATCATCAATATTTGTGGCTCTTTTCATTATGAGGTTGATAGGATTGTTGCTCAAGAACTGGGATTTGATCCAGTCTTTTTCCAGAAGTTAATATTTTGTACATCTATTGTTCAATTCATTAATTTTGCATTTTGGGGGGGGTCCTGTGGGTCCTGAACTCTGGGCCTGGGCACTGTCCCTCAGCTCTTCAGCTCAAGGCTAGTGTTCTACTGCTTGAGCCACAGTGCCACTTCCGGCTTTTTTCTTTTTGCTTACGTGGTGCTGAGGAATCGAACCCAGGGGGCCTCATGCAGGCAAGGTAAGCACTCTACCACCGAGCCACCTTCCCAGCCCCTGCATTTTTATTTATACAACTCTTTGTGTAACTAATTTCAATGCAACATGTCAATTTATCTTGATCAGTGTCACGCCAGGTATTTGTTCTTTTAATCTTTATGTAGTTGTACAAAGGAATTGCCTTTCAATGTATCAGTTTAAGTATTTAGTTTTGGCCTTGAGCTTGAGAGAAATATTTAAATTCTGTTGCCAAATGTAAGCGAACTGCTTGAGAAATATTAACTGTTATCGATCTGAATTAGAAAAAAACAGCGAAACAAAACCCTTTATCATTTTGTATTCTGGAAAATAAGTCCTAATGTTATTGTACTCAAATGTATTTTACTTCTCATAGTTGATTTTGTAAAAGAAATTTGATATAAAATAAGGTGATGTATTTTGGTATTTGAAATAACCTTCTGCATGATTACTTGTAACCAAATTGGATTTACTGGCTTGGTTTGGTTTTCTCAATTATTGACTCGTGGGGATGAGGAGAATGTAAGAATGTGTCTGTATTCTCCCTTGTTTAGAGATGTACAAACTGACCGCCAGTGGTGAGATGAGGGTCAGTAAGGAGGCTGGGACTGGAGCTCAGCCCTTAGCTGCCTCCTGATCATGTGTGAGTCAATGTGAAGGAATGTACTTCCTCTCTACCCCTCTATCTTTTTAAATTTTTATTTTATTTTATTGTAAAGATGCTGTACAGAGGGGTTACAGTTACATGAGTAAGGTAATGAGTACATTTCTTACCAAGCATTGTTACCCCCTCCTTTGCTTTCCTCTATCCCCTGCCCGCCCCCCCCATCTGAAGTTGTAAAGTCCGTTTGCAACATAGTGTATTTGAGTATCATTGTTGCAACGGGTCATCCTGTGTCCTTGTTTCAGCATTTGTTATTCCCCTTCCTCTCCCCAAATTTGATAAATGTATATACAAGATGCAGGGGACCAAAATCAAATAGAGTGACAACAGTGGATATACCATAGGGGGAAGAGCATACTAAAGAAACAAAAAAATCACATAGTCCATTAAAAATAACAAAGAAAAACTTCTTATGTCCATACCTTGGGGTTCATTTCATTTAGCATCATCTTATATGGTCATGTGTATAGAGCTTTTGGGCTTTTCTGCTCATCTGATAAGATCATCCTAAAGCCAGGTGCTGGTGGCCCATGCCTGTAGCTACTCAGGAGGCTGAGATCTGAGGATTACGGTTCAAAGCCAGACTGGGCAGGAAAGTCTGTGAGACTCTTATCTCCAATAAACCGCTAGAAAACCGGAAGTGGTGCTGTGGCTCAAGAGGTAAAGCACTCACCTTGAGCTGAAGAGCGCAGGGACAGGGCCCAAGCCCAGAGTTCAAGCCCCTGACTGACCAAAAATAAATAAATAAATAAAGATTATCCTAGACGTATACTACTTATTGCAAATAAGGGAAACCATGGGACCTATATTTCTTTGGGTCTAGCTCACTTCACTTAATATTATTTTTCCAAGTCTTTCTGTTTCCAAACAAATGGGGAGGTGTCATTCTTCCTGATGGAAGCATAGAATTCCATTATATATATAAATATATATACAAATATTATATATATACATATATATATAAATGTGATATATACCATATTTTCTTGATCCACTCATCTACTAAGGGGCATCTGGGTTGGTTCCCTATCTTAGCTGTGGTGAATAATGCTGCAATAAACATAGTTGTGCTGGTGCATTAGTATGGCCTTGTTTGTGATCATTTGGGTAAATGCCTAGGAATGGGATTGCTGGTCATACTGCTTTCCAGAGTGGTTGAACAAGTTTACACTCCCACCAACAATGCAGTAGAGTTCCCTTCTGCCCACATCCCCTCCAGCATGTGTTGTTATTAGATTTCTTGATTATAGCCATTCTAATTGGGGTGAGGTGGAATCTCAGTGTTGTTTTGATTTGAATTTCCTTTATGGCCAGAGAATTGAGCATTTCTTCATGTGTCTATTGGCCATTTCTTCTGTCTTTCACTCATAGGGCATATCACTAGATTTTAAGCTATGTTTCTCTTTTAAAAAATAAGTTTCTTATTGTGAAAATGCTGTACAGAGGGGTTACAGTTACACGAGCAAGGTAATGAGTACATTTCTTATCAAGCATTGTTGTCTCCTCCTTTGTTTTTCCCCTCCCATCCCTTCCCTCCCATCTCCACAACTATACTCCCCTCCACTCCCCCAATTTTAAGCTATTTTTCTTAAAGATATTTTAAGATAAGTTATAATAATTTAGATATTTGAGCCAGTTAAAACATTTTTAACGTTAGTAGAGCTTTTATTTTATTTTATTGTAAAGGTGATGTACAGAGGAGTTACAGTTACATAAGTCAGGTGTTAGGTTTTTAAAAAGAGGTAGCCGAGTAAGAACAGCAGCACGCACTTGGTATTCAGGTAAGGAGTAGGTTTATTCAGTAGACCTGCTGGGACCAGGCAAGGTTGTTACTCCACGTGGCTGGGAAAGGCCTGGGAAAGAGAGCTGGGAAAGAGAGAGGAAAGAGAGAGAGGAAAGAGAGAGAAAAGAGCTAGAAAAGAGCAGAGAGAGCAGAGAGCTAGAAAAGAGCAGCGAGAGAGTGCATCTAGGCCTGGGCTAGGCCTTATGTAGGGTATGGGTGGAGAAAGGTGTGGCCTCATCAAATTCAGATGTGATCAGCGGATGCAGATGTGACCTCTTCCAGGTGTCCCAGTTGCCTAGGTAACGCAGGTACTGGGTGGAGACTTTGCTGCGAGGAGGGTGGAGTCTGCTAGCCATCCAGGGGCTGACCTTACATCAGGTAATGAATATATTTCTTTTTGGACAGTTTCACCTCTTCCCTTGTTTTCTCCCAATTTTCCTTCACACTTCTCTTCCCCTACAAGTTGTATAGCTCATTTTCAACATCACTTCTACATTTACATTTGTTTACCCTTTGTCTCACCATTTCTGTGCTCTCCCCAAAACATATACATACATATAAGACAGAAGGTACCAAAATAAAGGAGAAACAAACAAAGGAGAAAACAAACAAATAAACAGAAGCAAAATAGCATAAAATTTCTTGTTTCCATTTCTTGGAGTTCATTTCAATAAACATCCTTTCATATGATCATATGCACATAGCTATTGAGCCTTTGTGATCCTCTCCTAAGAATAACCTCTTTGGTTTCGCTGTGTGAGAGTCTAGAGTCCTGTATAATTTATTATGTCCAAGAATATTAATGCAGTCTTATTTACAGATTTGTAACACTTGGTCTTACCAAGCATGGGTAAAACAGTAAGAATCAAAACATAAAAAAATAAAAAGAAATGTCAAAGCAAAAGATTTTTATATATGTATCATGCAGTTCAATTGAGGCAGGTAAGCTGCCTGTCAATTCCTTATTTTTGTCAGTTGTGCTTTGGTCACTGTATGATCTTCTAAGTGTTTACCTTCACTTATTCTGTGAAAATCCACCTCCCAAAAAGAAAATGGTGTCTTAATGTGCTTAATTTAAGTGATAAACATTTTAGATGTACTGAAAAGCATTGTGTCGTTAGCAACACTTTGGTGATGTGGGAAAAAGGAATCAAGCACCTGCAGTATTTGAGATAAAGAGCATGAAATGAGATCTAGCTTTTGGTAAACAGCATTGATGTGTACAGTAATATTGTGTGTGTGTGTCATAGAAATATTGCTTTCACCATAAATGTCTCAGGTTATGATGCTCAGACCTACTATAATTATTGTGGAGGTAAATTGGAGTAATTTTAGAGAACTGAACTCTATGAGTTCTGAGCATGTGTGGTTTTTCTTCACTGGTGGTCTCCTGGAACCACATACTCAGAGATTCCACAGGTCTATTGTATTATGCTTGGAACAGAGAACTGAGGATGTGAACTTACAGATGAACTTACATATTACCAACTTGTTATGAAGAAGGAAACGAGGATGTAGAGAACATAGCGCACAAAAAGCTCTGAATGTTCAGAGCAAATTAAAATCTCCACCTGGGTAGGGACCCTAGCCAGTCATGTGTATGGAAGCCTAGGACTACAGCCAAAGTAATAACTTCTAACAGGGAAGAGAAGAAAGATTCCAACTTCTCCATTCTACAGTCTTCCACCGCCAAGCTCACCAGAAACAAGAACCAAGAACCTTAAACAGTTCCAGGTATCAGCTGCTCAGGGCAAGGACAAGGCAGAGAAATATGAAGAAAGGGTTCAATAATGAAGTAGCGATCTAATCTTCAAGCTTATTCATCTTAAACAAGTGTGTATTCTAAGTTCCTTCTTCTCGCTTCTAACTCAAATAAATTCCAATAATGTATTTTCGCAGTTTCACATTTGTTGTTGACCATAAGAATAATAAGTACTTATGAAGCAATAATTCTGCTACATTTCTTTTCTTTCTTTTTCTTTGCTACCATGACCGTATTCAGTCCCCTGCTATTATCTACCTTACAGAGGAAGAATTTCTACTTTTTGTTTCCTTTTCCATTCAAGTGATGAACAATGTCTTTTTCATACCTCTTGATTGGTACCTTGGTCACAATCCAGGCATCATTCCTAAGACTATAAAGCTAAACAACCATTTATAAGACAATAGCCCTTGTAGAGAGGAGGAATAGATGACATCTTTGCAGTTTATTGTTTTTAATCATTATTGAAAAGGTGATGAGCAGGGAGGTTACAGTTACATAAGTAAGGTAATGAGTACACTTGTTTTTAAACACTGTTGCAAAAGCAGCAAAGGCAAATGCTGCTCATTGCAACCAGGTGATGAGTTTGTTAGGTTTCACCAGTAATCTGGAACTGGAATCTACAGAATCACTTTTAGTGGTGTCCAATCTTGGATCATATGATTTTGTGCATGTTGAATTAGCTGAATTAGCTCCCCCTTGGTCCCCCTTTGTGGCATGCAAAATGATCACACAACCCAGCTGAATTCCCTTCTATGCAAAATTCCTTCAGGAAGCAGCCCTGATTCCCAGAGGCAGGTTTTGCATGAATCGCTTCCTTTGATTCAGTCCCTCACCTTTCAGTGTTGCCATTTCCAGGTGAGAACAGACTCTCTTGCTAAGCAGAGTGCCATGAAAAAGATCTAGCATTGTGTGTGAGCCAAAAACATCAAAATGGAAACAGAAATGGCAGAGATTAGAGAGCAAATGTCAGATGGCCCCATCATAAGCATTAACATCAACCTTTCAGGCGGGATGGCTTTCTTCAAGCCCACAGAAGAGAGATTAATACAGAATAAATGCTATCTTGTCCCTTGATCAGCTGTAAAAATGCAAACACTGCTTCCTCACTTTGGGGGACGAGGAACGATCGCTGTGAGGTGGAGATAGATGTTAAAGTCATGTTCTCAGCGAACAAAGCATGAATCTATGAGCACATTGAAGTTGAGCTTTAGCAATATGGAACTGAGTTTCCCCACTGCTGGGATAAAAGGCATATAAGTTACGATATATGAGTCTCAAGGATGGTCCTTGTCCTTTGAGTAAAGAAAAGAGTTGAAAATAGCAGATCAGCAGATCATTCTGAAGTTGGCATGTTCAATCAAAGAACATCTGGGGAAAATATTTAAATCTGTAGGGTACACTAGTTCCAACTGAGATGGTAAGCAGCAGGCACAGCACATAGCACCCTCCTGTCTGAAGAGAGTAAATTTATACCATACGTTTGCTCTGTTTCTATTGGTTCAGGTCTTCCTAGCCTTGTCTTCTCTATCTTCTCTTCTGTAGGCATGGCTTATGCTGTGTCCTTTGATGACAATGGTTTTCTTTTATCTTCTATGCATCTAAATTATTTTACATGAAGACTGAATTCAACAACTTCATCTTCATGAAACTTTCCTTGACTACTGAAAATCATTGAATCTCTGAATTCTGAAATACTATCTAATATCACTGAAGTATTATCTAACTATTATATTATTTCCCTAAGTAGATAATGATTCCTAGTTGTATGACTGTTATTTTTTTACAGCTACTAGGGAGACAGCTCAGAGCATGACACATGGTAAGTTATTAGTTATTTTTCTTTCCTACATGATTCCAGATTATTGCCTCAAATATATTACCTTCTTTATTTCCTACCTAAGTCTTCCTCTAGCACCAGCACAAAAGAATTTGACTTGGGTCCTGTGTTTGCAAGAGCAATAAAAAAATAAATATATCAAAGAGAGAATTAGATTTCTTCTCTAGCTCTGTGTGTGTGCATGCATGCGTGTGTGTGTGTGTGTGTGTGTGTGTGTGTGTGTGTGAGAGAGAGAGAGAGAGAGAGAGAGAGAGAGTGCATCTTTGGGTTGGAGTAGGCTATGGGGAAAAAAGAGAATTTCAGTGACTGTGATTGTTATCTGAATGAGCTTATTTCTACCAGTCAGAAAGGAGTTAAAAGGTGAAAATACTCCACTAGCAGATAGAATAACAACCAATTAAAATAAAATTTAGCTTCTCAATCAAAGAAGAAAAGTTAAGTTTTAGATAATCAAACTTAGTACTAAGTTTGATATTTTTCAGTTCTGGAACAGAATCTTGCAAATGAAAAAGTGGGAAAACATTTGAAAAATAAAACACTGAAAAGGTATATGCTTGACTATCTTGTATTATCCATATTTTATTACTATAGGAACTGTACAAGTTTCTTGAAGGCATAGAAGGTAGGGTGGATAATTTTAGGCTTAGATTCCTTATATCCATTTATTAAAAATACATAAAAAGCCACGTGTTGGTGGCTCATGCCTGTAATCCTAGCTACTCAAGAGTATGAGATCTGACAACTACATTTCAAAGCCATCCCATGTAGAAAAGTCAGTAAGACTCTTTGGACCACCAAAAAGCTGGAGGTGGAATTGTGGCTCAAGCAGTAGAATGCTAGCCCTGAGTGAAAAATTTATATTACAGAATGTAAGTTCTTAGTTGAAGTCCCAGTGTTAACATTCTCTCTCTCTCTCTCTCTCTCTCTCTCTCTGTCTCTCTCTCTCTCTCTGTCTCTCTCTCTCTCTCACACACACACACACACACACATACACACACATACGTGATGGTATTTAGATTTAATAAACACATAAAAATAAACACATACCACAAATACTTGGTAAAAGAGTTAGGTTCATTTTGGAACCTAGAAAGATACGTTTGTTTGGTTTATAAAAAGCCAAACATTGGATCCTAGTAGTGTACAGAGCTTGTTTAAAGAAACCCAGGATCAAAAAAGGTCACCTTTTTTGTCCTGACCCATGTTGTAAAGTCTTACCCTGAAAAATGCCTGGGCAGATCAATTTCCTCAACCATGTATGAATGTATTTTTTCCTGTATCTGAATAAGTGCTCCAGCTAAATAATTTCTTAGCTATACATAGATGTCTCTGTGTGATTGTACATAGATTTTAAACAGCACAATGATCGCTTGGCATCTTGAAACCAAGTTTGAGATGGTTTGAAAATTACATAACTAATTGCTGATAATTGATATGGCTTGGACACTGAGAGTGTTTCTTCCTAGGCTGAAGGCCAGCATTTCAGATCCAAAGGGAAGAATATCCAGTCAGATGTGTTTGTTTTAATGAGATCAACAAGGCTGCTGTGGTGGTGCCATTTGTTAGTTGGTACAAGGCACGGGCTCAGTAAGTACTGCAGACACCAGTGTGGCTCCTGTCCACCCAGCAGCCTGGCAACATCCTACCAAGTAAATAAAGTCAAAATGGTATGTGGTAGCCATGAATAAGGGGATTTGGTTAGCTGCTCTGTAATAAGTCTGCAGGCTTAAAATTTACATCTAGAGATCAGTATTTGTGATTACATCATAATAGCACAGATAAACCACTCTAGAGGAGGGAGAGGACAGGTTAAAAGGTGGGAGAAAGGTGGAGGTATTCCCAGCCTTGTTCACCAGAGTGACTCCTTTATTACGTTTCACACATAGAGCTTTTTCATAACAAAATTTATTTACCTCATTAGCAACTGTTTATTAGAATATTCTGATCTTTTATCAAATAGATATAATTGTCAACAGAACTTGTGATCAGTGTATATAAGTGTTGTTATACTGGATTCATGTAATTTGGGAGAGGGAGGGGGAAGGCATGAGACTTGAACCCTGGGCCTGGGCACTGTCTCTGAGTTTCTTTGTGCTCAAGGCTAGCTCTCTAGCACTTTGAGCCATAGCACGACTTCTAGTTTTCTGGTGATTAATTGGAGATAAGAGTCTTACAGACTTTCATTCCAGGGCTGGCTTTGAACAATGATCCTCAGCTCTCAGCCTCCTGAGTAGCTAGGATTACAGGTGTGAGCCACTAAAGCCCAACTGGGTTCATGTAATGTTCAGATAAAATAAACTTACTTTTTTAGTTAATTCACATATATAACCCAAATAAATGTGTGATTTTTCACATGGCTTTTTGTTTTTGATATTACTTAGATACCCTGAGGATCTGAAAACTTAGGTTGGAAATAATGACTCTAAAATGCAGCGTAAGTGATTTGTCCCCCCTTGAATGTATTTTATTGTCATTGTTGATCATCTTGAGGAAACTAAATGTAGAGAAAATTAAAAGAGAAAAACATGAAGATATAATAGTGGTGAAGGGCACCCCAATGATTTGATTTTTCAATATGTAACATCTGATCCAGTTCTGTCTAACCTTTTATTTTATTTTGGAGAAAACATTTTAACTAAACCACAAGAAGTAGAAAGCTACAAGCAAGCCTCTAGTGCTCCTTGCTTGATGTCAGGAAAAGTTGGTCATTTTGTATCTGGTAAATCAGAAATTGTATAAAATAAAAGTTCTGTTGTGTTCTAGTAAGATTATCTCAGCCTTTGAATAAATTGCTGGAATTTAGAGAGAGTAAGCTAAGGAAAATAATTCAAAGTAATTTACAAAGACAATCTTCAAATGATTTTTTTTTAGTTATAAGAAATTATGATCATGGATGAAAGTAATGCTCCATGAATACAAACACATTTTTAAGCAAATGCAATATATATGTAAGTCTAGGATACATGGTTATATGTACACACATATGTGATACATATACATATACATATATATATATATATATATATATATATATATACACACACACACACATTCATAAAATGATGTGGTACTTGGTTTTTGATAAAAGACTTCAGTGATGGATCATATTTGTGTCCTTAGGACACACCAAGTCCTCTGCTTATACATGCTCATCTCCTGCCTTCAGCACCTTTTTCTGGGGCCTGCTACCCATCCTTCATTTTGGAGCTCTGCCCTCAGTCTCCTGGTGCCAGCACACTTGCACGTACAGCCCACAGGTATTCCTGGAGGCTCAACGGCCTCAAGGATCTCCATTAGCAAGGACAGGCGAGAAAGGTTATAAAGTCTCAACAATTTTCCTTCAAGAGGGGAACAAATGTTGATGAATAATTTAGGTACTGGAGCTGCCCTAGCGAAAGGACCCCAGACTGCCTGAAATTGTGGCCTTTTCTTCCCCTCTTTCTCTGCTTCTCTCCTTTGTTTACAGTTTTTTTTTCCTGGACCCTTCTGTATTGAATTTCTTGCACACAACTCTGGCAAGCTCATCTTCTTTGAACATAAGGTAGTATTCAAGTCATCAGGGAGAAAAGTTTACACAGTTCACAGCTACTCAGGATTCTGAGAACTGAGGATTGTGGTTCAAAGCCAGCTTGGGTATGAGAGTCCATGAGACTCCAAATAACCAGCAAAAAAGTCAGAAGTGGAGCTGAGTGAGGCTCAAGTGGTAGAGTGCTAGCATTGAGCAGAAAAGCTCAGGTACAACAACACAGGCCTGGAGTTCAAGGCCCAGGTCTAGCACGCGCTAGCACACACGCACACACACACTCAATCAATCAATCAAGCCAACATTTTTCTTGCACTATATCCACAAGAAATGGTGGTATTATGCTTAGTTATAGACCTCCCAATACATTGGCAGGTAGATTAAATCTCCTTGGAAATAGATGACCATGAAATGAGGACATGCATAGATACACAAGCTCAAAAGAGTTAGCTGGAGACTCTATATTTCCTGAGAATGCAATCACATTGGCAGACAGCTAGCGAGACTGAGAATTGATCTGTCTGGAAGCCGTTGAACCCTTGGTGACCTACTCAGCCACTTGCTGTGGACTCCAAAGCAAGAGGGCTCTGTTTGCCAATCAGCAGAGGACCTGCACGGAATGATGATACATGAAGTTCCTTCCAGATCTTGCTCTCATAATACTGTTTATACAACCTAAACAGTCAAAAGAAAAGCCAGATGTGAAGTTTCTAAAACTGGAAAATACAAACAAACACCAGTTAGGAGTGAGTTATGCTTTCCTACATCTGAGAGCCTTGAGAGGCCTATCCAGAGGAGGGCTAATGGGATTGATAAGCATCCAGGAGAAGGGAGAAGTAGCAAAGTCCTAAAAGGCCAAGAAGGGATGCCAGCTATCTCCCTGGTGAAGGCAAACAGAACTCCCAAGCTTCATCTTGTGTCACCTGGAATCTATCACAAATTCAAAAGCTTGGAAGATGACAGTTGAGAATGGCAGAGATAGAGTAAATGGAGAGAAAATTACCCTCCGAGGAAAAGGAAAAGGAACAGAACAGAACAAGATGTTAGTGGAAAGACTTGCTTAAGCCTAGGGCATCTTATTTCCCTCAACCTGCAATTGCTGTGGAATCGTGGGGCTATCTTATATTCCCTGAGCTTTAGGTCATGAGAGGTGTGTGCCCATAGCAACTTTTAGAGGTTCACTTTCCTATGGCGCATCAATTTTACATATTCTCAAGTGTATCATATGATTTGGGTCAAGCCAGTAAGATACAGAATATACCATCAAAGTGCTAATCACTGTGCAGATTCGAGTCAGAAAGGATGTTCAGAAAAGATCTGCGAGAAAAAGAATGACTCAAGACACTTCCATATCCTTCCCTTTTACTTTATCATTTATAGCTGGGACTAACCAGCTACGATCAGATGTCCAGAAAAAAAAATGTGAGGAATTTTCTATCCATGATTAAAATGTTTACAGTCAGAAAGAAATAGTTTCCAAATCTGCAGATTGTGTTTCCAATGATGGCAATAGGTCTTTCTGGCTATTAGGACATTATTGGTTTATGCCGTTAAAGATTATGGAAACTTATTTTTCAGCTTACAATATCTAAATGATACAAAGTGAACTGTTCAAAATACAAGTGCAAAATGAAAATGCTGCCCTGCCTTTGTCCACCTAACATTACTCTGTGTAGATGACTAATTTGATCACTTTTTTGGGCTACTTCAGAAACATTTTACATCAAAACAGATAGTCTGTGATATATACGTATTGATATTATTCATGTGGAATCTAAAATTGAGACACAGCACTGGTAACCGGAGGCTAATGGTAAGGTATGATTAGAGAGGGAGTTGACAAGTAATAAACTTAGCAGAAATTAGTTCTAATGTTCTATTGAAGAGTAAGGAGTGTATAATGACAATGCAGTGTATATGTATATATATATATATATATATATATATTTAAAAACCTCTAATAGGATTTTGGATGATTTTACCAGTAAGAAAGGGTAACTATTTGAGGACATAGATACATGCACCCTGATTTGAATGTGTCACTGGCTAAATGTGAGTGGTGTTTTTCTGTGTCTATAAAAAAGAAATACAATTTTTAAATTTTGTTTGTATCTTTAAGTAGTTGTACAGAGCCATTCAACAAAGTGGTATATGAATACAATGAATCTTGATCTACATCAAAGAACTTTTAAAAGATATAATAAATGCTCATTCTCAGACCCTAAGAGAAAATAAAACTTTCTTTTAAATCTGGAAACAAGGACCAAATATATTACTTTGTTTCTATGAGGCATGTGGAAAACGTATAAAAGCAAGTTCCATTGCTCACCGTGCCTCTAACAACACTATTTCTTTCTTAATGGTCTATCACCAGGCTGGCTGATGAAAGAACTAATATTTGCTTTTAAAAAAAATTATTTTATTGTGAAGATGCTGTACAGAGGGGTTACACTTATATGAGTAAGGTAATAAGTAATTTCTTGTCGAGCATTGTTACCCCCCACTTTGATTTTCTCCTACCATCCCTTCTCTCCCCCAACTCCCTTACTCCCCTGCCTCCACTGAAGTTGTAAAGATCATTTCCAATAGTGTCTTGTAGTATCATTGTTGCAATGGGTCATCCTGTGTCCCTGTTTCAGGATTTTAATATTCCCCTTCCCCTCCCCAAATTAGATAAATGTATATACAAGATGCAAGGTACCAAAATCAAATAGAATAACAACAGGGGATATACTATAGGGGAAAGAACAGAAAAGAAACAAAAAAATTACATAGTACATTAAAAACAACAACAACAAAAAAGACCTTTTGTGTCCATATCTTGGGATTCATTTCATTCCACATCATCTTATATGGTCATATGTACATAGCTTTTGATCTTTTCTGTTCATCTGGTAAGATTATCCTAGACATATACTAATTATTGCAAATAAGGGAAACCATGGGACCTATATTTCTTTAGGTCTGGCTCACTTCACTTAATATGATTTTTTTCCAAGTCTTTCCATTTCCTAACAAATGGGGCAGTATCATTCTTTCTGATGGAAACATAAAATTCCACTATATATATAATGTCATATATATTTTCTTGATCCACTCATCTACTGAGGGGCATCTGGGATGGTTATATACCTTAGCTATGGTGAATAATGTTGTGATAAACATAGGTGTGCTAGTAGCTTTAGTATAGCCTTGTTTGTGATCATTGGGGTAAATGCCCAGAATTGGGATTTCTGGGTCATAGGGGAGCTCTATGTGTAGTCTTTTGAGGAACCTCTATACTGCTTTCCAGAGTTGTTGAACAAGTTTACACACCCACCAACAATACAGTAGGGTTCCCTTTTGACCACAACCCCTCCAGCATTTCTTGTTATTAGATTTCTTGGTTATAGTCATTCTAACTGGGGTAAGGTGGAATCTCAATGTTGTTTTGATTTGAATTTCTTTTTATGGCTGGAGAAATTGAACATTTATTCTATTGGCCATTCTTATTTCCTCTTCAGAGAAGTCTTTCTTTAAGTCTTTAGCCCGCTTATTAATGGGAAGGGTGTTTCTTTGAGGATTTGTTGTTGGGGATTTAATTTTTTGAGTTCGAGGTATATTTTAGATATGAGACCCTTGTCTGTTGTATGGCTAGTGAAGATCTTCTCCCAATCCGTGGGCTTTCTATTGATCTTGCTAGCTATGTCCATTGCCATGCAGAAGCTCTTCAATTTAATGCAATACCATTTGTCCAACTTTGTTTGATTTGTTGTGCTTCTGGGTCTTTATTAAGAAAATTTCGGGCTGTGCCAAGGAGCCCTAGAGTTTCTCCTATTCCTTCCTATAATGTTTCAGGGTGTCTGCTTTTACTTCGAGATCTTTGATCTAATTTTTGCTTTGAATACAAATAATGAACATGGGAAATGTACAGAGAACCTGCCAGCATTTATCTTTGTTAAATTTAACTCAAATTTGAAAACAATCTAGCCAGCTTCATCAAAGGAAAAGTTCTTGTAACAAGTTGAGTTCTGACATAGTTTTACTTTTGTATGTCTTTCTTGGGGAGGAGGATTTGTAAACATGAGCAGAGGCTGCTGGACATGTGGATGGGATAGTTGGCTTAGCCAGAGCCTGAAAGTCTAGGGTCTGACACATGAGTAGTGTTTTAAAGGGTCAGAGATAAGTGTTAGAAAGAAGATAGGGTGCATAAATAAGAAACCAACCAAAGGATAACTGGAACCAAGAAGTGACAACTCCAAATAGGAACAAGTCAAGAGCAAAGGTAAGACCTAATTTGTAGAACTTTGTAGACTGACAAATCAAAGCAGAGATTTTTAAGAAGTGAGAGTATAGCACATCCAATGTCAATACAGGACAGCTTCAGCAAAATGAGTCCCAATTCTCTCGGCCAGTTATGCTGTTCTCCCACTCCTCAGTCCTTTTCTCGTCCTCAGCCATTCACACTACTGAAACAGAATCCATGTGTTTTCAGATACCTGAGTAGACTTGGCCATAGGTTGTCTTTCTCTTTATCCTGTTCAAACCTCATCCACTCAGAACTAGCAATGACCCTTTGTGTGTTGAACACTTATGTATGAATACTGGATTTGGTGCAGAACTATTCTTTTTGGCCCACTATTGCTCTACTCTATCACAAATCCTCCCTGGCCTTACTCTAGACTTTATCTTATCCTCATTTCCTCATCTAAAGCTACCGTGTGTTTCACATGTCATAAGCAAAGGTCAATTAATAGTTTATTCAGGCTCCAGGTTGATAGGATAGATATTTAATTATTATTTAATTCAACAACAGAAGATACCGAGAGTGGTCATGGTGATGATGAAGTTAGTGAAGACAAAAGTATCTCAAAAATGTTTTTTCCCCAGCGTTCCAAATCTGCTATTTACAAAGTTCAAGGGCAGGGAAACAGGACAACTTGCCCATAGTCTCAAGGTAGAAAATCAGAATGCCAACTAGCCAGTGGGTCCGTGGGTCCCACCATGGTTTTGTTTTGCCTTACTTTATTGCTGTTGTAAAGATGATGTACAGAGGGATTACAAGGACATGAGTCAGGTAATGAGTACACTGTGTACAGTGTCTTCTGTTCCCTCATTCTCTTCCAGTCCCTCTCTCCCTGTCTCGCCACATGGGTTGTATAGTCCACGTTCCTCAGTGTCCAGTGAACGTTACTGCTGCACTTTTTCACCTTCTTTCCCTGAAGTTCTGTGCCCTCTCCCAACCCTCCCAAAGATATACATGCAAATAAACTGTACATAAAGAAAAAAAGGATGGAATCATCAACAAAACTTAAAGAATAGAGATCTTTTGTTTCCATATCTTAGAGCATATATATATACATAGGTACTTATATCTATGTACATTACATTTTTGTATAAATATAAAGAGGCATATAGGAATTGTGCCTTGGTGTTTGTCCCCTAAGAGTAGCCTCTTTTGGTCTCATTGTGAGTATCTAGAATCCTGTATAATTTATCCTATCCCAGTGTATTTCAGATCTAGTTTCCACATATCAGAAAAAACATACACCCTTTGTCTTTCTGAGTTTGGCTTACTTCACTTTAACATGATTTGTTCTAGGTCTGTCCATTTCCCTGAAAATGACCTAATTTCATTCTTTCTAATGGCTAGGGGCCCACTGTTTTTCACTGGGGCACAGGGCCACTGCTCTGTGGCTACATTTCTAAACAGGAAGTGACCAAGCATAAAGTGATGCATAATTTCGCAGTGGGTCACAGTCCTCTTGTCTCTCTGAATTTTGGATCTATGGTTATTACTTTTATAGACCAGCTTAAAGATCCAATTGATCAATAATACTCAATGGGACAAAACCTGAGAAAGGACACTGGTGAGTAAATACTTTATATTTCAAAGTATTATGCACATTAGTGATAACATTCTCAGAGACAAGTGCTAAGTTACAATGCTTTATAGGTAGAAATGAACTCTGTGAGTCTCCTACTGCAGTAGGGGACTCTAATTGTTACTATTTTGTATTAATTTCCCTGGCAATTAGTATACTATTAGATGGTGATAAATTAGATAGGATGAAGACAAATTTCTTAAGGAAACCCTCCTTGCTAGATTTTCCTCTTATTTGAAATGCAAAAGTTCTAAAAGGAGAGAAGAAAGGGAAAGGGGGAAATAAGGGAAGAGAAAGAGAAGGGAAAAGAGAAATTATTCATGAAGTGCCCTGTAATATTTTGTAGTTTTCGTTTTTTTTATTGTAAAGATGTTTTATTTGTGATGGAAACAAAATAAGCTATTTGTCTTTTTTTAATCACAAAGGATAAAGTGTTATCTACATTTAAATTTAGAAATGAATTCAAGTCAGTCGCATGATGTCAGCTCCTTCGCAGGCAAAGGAATGCTATAAGTAGAACAAAGCCTTTTTTAGGTGCCTTGATGAATGCATTTCCTTATTCCAATATTAGATCAATGACAGCGTCAACAGAATCTTGAGCAGTACTTCAATATTGGCTGTGTTTAATTATACTAAGAAAGAAGGCATTTGGTGGCATAAGAGACTGAAATTATAACTCTGAAAAAAAACTAATGGAGTTAATCATGTAAACAATATTTAAACCCTTCAAGTTTAGATCCCTTATAAAACACATACCCTTATTTCATGCCATCTCTTGTAACCAGGTTCAGTAACAGTAATATTGAGTCCCCTGGAAGTTCCAAAACACACATGCTAAGTAAGTATCTGAGCTTTGGCCCATGTTCACATTTCTGACTAGAAGCACCTGTTTTTCTGTACCTGCACTATTCAACAGGATAACCTCTCAATGCAAGTACCTAATTGATTGCTTGAATCAGACAATTCTACTGAGCAATGAGAAGCTTACTATTATTTAATTTGGCTAATTTAGTGACCGATGACTAATGTTGCTATATTAAGAACACAGATCATGATTTCTTTTAGAAAATATGTATTGATTGTTTTCTTTGTTTCCCTGGGCGTTACCCCACAGTGGATATCAGCACTCAGCAATTCTTCAGTGAAGGGATAAATAAACACTTGGAGATTAAAGATTCAATGTTTCTACAGAAGAGTTGAACAAATCAAGGAAATACTTTACTACTTAAGCAGAAAATAAGCTCTTATTCTTTGTTTTCAGTTTGATCTAAATTTATATCACTGATTCAGATTTTCCAGAATTCTGAGACAAAAAAAAAGTTCAGGGATTAAAGATTAGGGCGGTTTGGAAGGTTCACAGAAATGTGGTTCAGTCAACTGAGAAATTATTGCATGTTGATTTTGCTCATATTATGGTTTTAGAAAAAGGTCAATACCAAACCTAAGTGTAAACTGATGTTAAGTTTTCTTTATTTAGAATCGTGATTCCTAGTCAGGAATAGAAGCTGTTTTATATCTTCACACATAGCCTCAATTTTTCCTTCTTTAGTCCATGATGAAAGATCATTTTTTTCCTTTTATATTCAACAGAGGGACTGGAATTCCCATTTGGAAGAGAGACAGACAGAGAGACAGAGAAACAGACAGACAGATACACACACCATAATTTTTAAAGCATATTATTTTCATCAATGTCCAGGAACCAAGCAAGACAAGCTAGTTTTATTTTTCAGGAAAAATAAAAAATTAAATTTCCATCTTCAGCAAGCCTATAGACTACTTATACACAATGCACTTTGATGAAACCTCATGAACTCTGATGAAAATAGCAGAAGCAAAAGGAATTTGGGATAATGGCTTGGCGTATAGACAGAAATGCTAAGGGGTGGATGTAAGCCAGCATTCTTGCACTTCAGCTGATTCCATAGTTTGACTACTGTGAATTGGACTGCAGTAAACATGGTGCACAGGCATTTCTTTTAAATGCTGATTTATATTACTTAGGATGCATGCCCCAAAGCCATATAACAGGGTCATAGATAAAAGTTGATCTATTTTTGTTTTTGACCACCTCCATACTAATTTTTCATAGTGGTACACTAATTTGCATTCTCACCAGCTGTATGTGGGGGCTTCTTTTCCCCACATCCTGGCCAGTCTTCGTTATTAATGATGGCCATTCTAAGTGAGGTGAGATAAAATCTCTGTTGCTTTGATTTGTATTTCCTTTATAACTGAAGGTGCTGAACTTTCCTTTATGTATTTATTAGTCATCGGTACTTATTCTGAGAACCATCTACTCAATTCATTTGCTCATTAATTAAAATAGAGTTATTTGTTCTTTTGGTGTTTAATTTTTTGTAGCTCTTTGTGTATTCTATACAATGATCCTTTGTCCAATGAACAACTTACAAAGATTTTCCCATTCACTTCATTCTGGTACCTCTTTCCTTTGGTGAGCAAAAGTTTTTTAAATTAAATGTAACTTTATTTGTCAATTCCTGCTCTTATTTCCTGAGCTATTGGAGTTTTTTCAGAAAATACTTGTCTATGCCTCCATCTTCAAATATTTTCTCTTTGGTTTTCTATAGTAATTTCAAAGTTCCAGGACTTACATTAAAGGTCTTCGATCCATCTGGAATTGATTTTTGTAGATGAGGGAAGAGAGTCTAGTTTATCTTCTCCTTGTGGATGGATATCCAGTTATTATGAGCATCCAATTGCTGATAAGCTGCCAGAACCAAATCTTGGAGAGATAGGAAAAGCTTAATCCAACTGAGGTTATTTCTTAATCTCTTCTCATCCGCTGTGGAGTTTTCCAGTTTAGCATTTACTGCCCCCAAAGCTTCCAGGGTGCACTTGGTTTCCCCAGGGCAGAAAAGGAGACAGTGGCAAAATACAACATGGTCCTTAAGTCACAACTGCATTTATCTAGACAGCTGTCGATGATTTGGTGATACCTAAGTGTAAACTATGTAAAGAGAAGAAAATATATTATGGACCTCGTAATTGGCTAAGAGCAAGTGTCTGCGGGTATCTCAGTGATGATAAGAGTACATGCTAGGTCACATCACTCACTGCACACAGGAAAGGATTCCATGGTTAATAAATTTGTAAGCATGGATTGAAGTACGATTGTTAGTATTTAATAATGTAAAGTTAACTATGAACATCTAAGAAGGGGTTATAATATGTGACATTTTCAAAATATATTTTTGTCTTCAAGAGCATCTGGAAATATTGCTATCCAGTGCTTTTGTTTATTTGTTTTTGGTGTGTGAGTGTGTGTGTGTGTGTGTGTGTGTGTGTGTTGTTACTGGGGCTTGTACTCATGACCTGGGCATTGTCCTTTATTTTTTTCACTCAAGGCTAGTATCTACAGCTCCACTTCCAGCTTTCTGGTGGTTAGTTGAAGATAAGAGTCTCATGGACTCTCCTACTTAGGTTGGCTTTGAACCACAATTCTCAGATCTCAGCATTCTGTGTAGCTAGATTACAGATGTGAATCATTATTGCTTGGCTCAAGTGTTGCTTGTAAGATGGATTAGAGTGTATTTTCTGGGCCCCCTACCTAGTTTAATTTCTCTCTTTTTTTAAAGTGTTATTATAAAGGTGCTGTACAGAGTGCTTACAGTTACATAAGTCAGGTAATGAATACATTTTTTTAAGCAATGTCACTCCTGACCTTGCTTTCTCCCATTGTTCCCCGGCACAAGTTGTATAGTTCATTTTCCACAGCAACCCTCCCAAAGAGAAAACAACAAATGAACCAACAAAGATAAATGAACAAACAAGACAAAAACAAAACAAAGACAAAAAAAACCCTGTTTTCTCTTTAGGCATGAAGTACTTATCTTTATTCAATGTAAAAATAGCAAACAAAAATTTGATGTAGAGATAATAAAAGCTTTTTCCCCAAACATGGTCTAAATTTGAATTTTTATGAATAAATATTGAGGTCTATCATAGATGATAGTCAATGTGATCTAATTCAAATTTCATCAGAGTTCTGAGACACTGACCAAGGTTTTTCCCAAATCACTTAAAAATGATGTTTTGTATGCTATCTGATGGATTAAAGTTCATTAATTGTTGCAATGAATAATATAATTTGTCAAGATGGAGAAAAATGCTTTTAGAAACTATCATATGGCATATTTAAACTGGACTTGGGAGGTTTATTGATACCATTTTCAAACATTTTTAATATCATAAAACATTTTTATTAAAAAAAACCCATGCCTCATTTCAAGCAGGAAGAATTGTCACATGGAAAAAAATAGTTAAAGGGTAAGGGAAGTCACTACTAATGAGGAGACATTTACATCATGAAAACGCATGCAACTAATGAGCGGTGATCATCAGATGCCATTCTAATTGGAAGTCATTAATGAGTCACCTATCCAGAACAGTGATTCCAGGATTTCACCTGTTAAAAACACAGCTGTGTCGAAGGAAGAAAGTGACAAAAACTTCCTGATAGAATTTGTCAATTCTTTAGGTACCTACTCATTTCCAAATGACCCTTGTGTTATAGATGCCCTTAACATCGTTCTATGTGTCTAGACAAAGAGAACTGAGACCTGTATTTGCAAGCACAGCAATTGTCCAAGATGAGTTGGAAATGAATGTGAGCCAATCTTTCACTGAGGCAGACACTCTAAGGTAGCAACAGCTGAGAGGATTCTGCCTTGGACCAATTAGCCCCTGAAAAATATCTATGGTAATGATCATCCTCAACATTCAAAATTTGAACTTATTTTTCAGTAAAGTAGCTGAGAAATCAGATACCTGGGCAGTGTCTTGGAAAAACCATTCTACTCTAAAATCAAACAAGAATGTTAAAATAAAAGTGCCTAAAAACATGGATCTCAAGTAGCTGTGAAAGTAAACTATCCAAAATGATCCATCTGCAATAGTTTTTAGCCTTTCTCATCTAGTTCATGAAACATTCTCCCTGAATCATTCTGACATAGAGGGCAACATTGTCATTGATAAGTGAAATAACTCTAACTTCAAGGAACACAAAGTAACTTGAAAAGAGAGTCAATGTAGCTGGGCCCTGGTAGCTCATGCCTGTAATCATAGCTACTCAGGTGACTGAGATCTGAGGATCACGGTTCAAAGCCAGCCTAGGCAGGAAAGTCTGTGAGACTTACACTCCAATAAACCACCAGAAGTAGCAGTATGGCTCAAGTGATAGAGTGCTCACCTTGAGCTGAAAACCTCAGTGACAGCTCCCAGACAGAGTTCAAACCCCACGACAGAAGGAAGGAAGGAAAGAAGGGAGGGAGGGAGGGAGGGAGGGAAGGATTTTTTTCCCAAATCTTTCCATTTCCTAACAAATAGGGCAGTGTCATTCTTCCTGATGGAGGCATTGAATTTCATTATATAAATATATGTATATATATATGTACATATATGTATATATATATGGTGAATAATGCTGCGATAAACATAATTGTGCTGGTATATGGCCTTGTTTGTGATCGTTTGGATAAATGTCACAAAGTCATATGGAACTCTATGTGTAGTCTTTTGAGGAACCTCCATACTGCTTCCCAAAGTGGTTGAACAAGTTTACACTCCCACTAACAATGCAGTAGGGTTCCCAAGTAAGCCAGACCCAAAGAAACATAGCTCCCATGGTTTCTCTTATTCACAATAACTAGTATACGTCTAGGATAATCTTACCAGAAAAGCAGAAAAAGTCAAAATCTATGTACATATGACCATATAAGATGATGCTAACGAAATGAACCCTAAGATAGGGACACAAGAGCTTTTATCTTTGTCACTGTTGTTTTCAATGTACTATGTGATTTTTGTTTCTTTCGTATGTTCTTCCCCCATGGCATAACCCCTGTTGTCACTGTATTTGATGCCTTGCATCTTGTATATACATTTTTCTAATTTAAGAATGGGAGGGGAAATAACAAAATGCTGAAACAAGGATACAGGTTGACCCATTGTAACAATGAGATGTACAAGACACTATGTTGAAAATGAACTTTACAACTTGAGGTGGGAGGGAGGAATTGGGAAGTGGGGAGGGAAGGGATGGTAGGGAACAAACAAAGGAGGAGGTAACAATGCTCAATAGGAGATATACTCATTATCTTGCTCATAGAACTGTAACCTCTCTGAACAGTATCTTTACAATAATATACAGAAAGAAAGAAAGAGAGAGAGAGAGAGAAAGAAAAAGAGAAAAAAAGAAAGAAGGAAAGAAAGAAAGAAGGAAAGAAAGAGAAAGAAAGAAAGAAAGAAGGAAAGAAAGAAAGAAAGAAAATAAAAAGAGAGTCAATATACCCAGTCTTATGTAATTTATACCTTCCTTGGGAAATATCACTGAGCTCTTGAACTGAATTAGAAAACCACAAACTCAACAAAACAAAACCCTTTGTAATTATGTATTTTGGGAGATGACTCCCAATATGATTGTACTTGAATGCTCTTCACTTATTTATAGTTGCTTTAAAAATTGTGAATAAAATTAGTAGGGTTTTTTTTAACCTTCGTTTTTATTCAGAAACATTAGAGGAAAATGCAAATAGCCTCAGAGACAAGCCATGCAGTTTCCCTCACTTCCTAAACATGCAATATCTAATCTAGTACCTGGAAGCCCCATGAACCAATATGAATTCAATTCAGTAAAATTAAAAATTCAGTGGCTCAGTCATATGAGCCACATTTCAGTTTCCTAGCCACACGTGGCAATTCCACTGGGCAGTGAGAGATGGGGTGTTTGCATCACTGATGGAACTTTACAAGACAACACCCCTCTGGACTGTAATTACATTGGGGATGCCTTCCCTATTTCCCTCAGCAGCTACACAGTTAAAACCTTGATGGTAGAGGAACCCACAAAATAGTAACTGATTAAAAGCAAAAAAGGGGGGAAATTCTAGGGGGAAAACTGGAAATTACAGGGACTAATTTGGTCAATGGTTTCTTACAACAGAGGACAGATAATCCTAGATGGGCAACATGTATGTAAAATGAAGTGTAGCATCTCTTCAGTGCTGCTCACACCCTTTGCACTGCTTCTTCTCCTTCTTCTTGAAGTTACCAACACAGAGCCTTGGACCAGACCTGTATGCTGCAAAGCAACCACTGCGTTCCAACAATGGTTTTCCAAGATTGACCAGGCATCTGCTCCATGCTGTTCTCTTTAATTAACACGAATTAATTCACTCCTTTCTGGGTTTTCAATTTGCCAGGATGAGCCATTATAAATTAGAAAAAAATGTAACATGTTCGGGTTATAATTTAAAGGGCTCTCAGCTGATAGTTAATTAGCTCGATTCAGGAAGGATAAACCAAAGAAGAATGCATTTTTAATGCTAATTTAAAGAACATTAGTTGCTAGGGGCAGACTGATTAAAATGCCACTGTTTGAAGTAGAAAAATGAGACTGTAGCATCAGTGGCACCCAGAGACGATCAGTGGTTCTATTTGTGCCAGTATTAGAAGATGCTTTATCATCTGCTTGAAGAAAAATCCAGTGAGTTCTGGAAGGTAATTGTGGTTTGACCAAGATACACAGTCACTTAATCCTGAATATCCTTGTCTTATAAAGGGGTTCCATCCATTTCTTCTGGGGATTGCAGTGCACCAGGGTGACATTTTAGAATGAGATGTAGTTACCACGTTGGATGTAATCCTGATCAGCAATGGAGGACTGACCCTAGATCCACTTTCCAAGTCTGCTTAACAGTCGTTTTCTAGATGCTAGCCACGGTCCTATGCGTTTTACAAACGCTAATTCAGTTAACCTTCCTAACGAATCTTTTTGTTTCCTGTTAGGATCTTTGCCATTTCTCAGACAGAAAACAAGAGCCATGAGAAGTTCAAGTGATCTCCTCAAAAAATTCACACAGGAGGGAGAGAGTAGATCACAGTTTTGAGCCAGACAAGTTTGTCTTCAGTGACTATTCTGTGAACTGGAAGAGATGTTTCAATTCAGATGACTAGCAGTCCAAGAAGGGTGGAGTCCACATGAAGTGCACTGTTACCACTATTGAAGGGCCATCATCAAGAGCAACCAGCACGCTGGAGAGCTAGCACACAGTGGCCGCAAGAAGATGATCACTGCATCACGTATTCCGTGCAAAGATTTCAGTTGTGGATCAGTGAAATATAACGTCCCTACTGCTGCCAGATCACTGGCAGAAAAACAAAGGCATAAAACAAAAATGTTTCTTTTTATTCAATCATTCAAACCTTTTACATATACTTGGATGGATGAGCGAGAAACCTTTCCCACCCCTGCTCACCAAGAGCTTAGTATCTGGTGAGGAAAAGGATGTAGACAAAGGCAAATTTGGTATCACATCGTAAAGTGAAAGAATGATTATTATTATCAAGCGATCCAAAGGGAAAGAGTAGGGATTGCTGACTCTGTTTCCACAGCAAGAAGGAGAGTTAACAAAGATTTCAGGGGCTAAAGTAAGGTGTGAAGAATGCGGATGGGAAGAACCAAAAGAGCTTCAAACTACAGCATGTTTGACATTTTTTTCCTATCAGTCGTGGGGCTTGAATTCTGGGCGCTGTCCCTCAGCTCTTCAGCTCAAGGCTAGTGCTCTACCACTTGAGCCATAGTGCCACTTCTGGTTTTCTGGTGGTTTATTGGAAATAAGAGTCTCACCGACTTTCTTGTCTGGACTGGCTTTGAACCGTAATTCTCAGATTTCAGCCTCCTGAGTAGCTAGGATTACAGGTGTGAGCCACCAGTGCCCGGCTATGTTTGACGTTTTTATGCTGGTTAATTCTCTGCTGTGGAGAACAGGTCTGTACATTGGAAGATGTTCATCTTCAGCTCTGGGCTTTGCCCACTGGATTCTGGTAGCATTTCCCCTCAGAATCAGGTAATAACGAGTGAATTTTAAAAAAGATATTGTTCCTCCTGTCTCCCTCCCCGACTTCTCCAATTAAAGTCTCAAGTTCTTTCCAGCATGCTCACCTTATTTAATGAGATGGAGTCTTGCTAACTTTTTATCCAGGCTAGCTGAGAAACTACGTTTTTCCCACTCCTGAGTAGCTGGGATTACAAGCATTCGCAACCATACTCAATGCCAACTATATTCTGAGGGACAAAAGTACCCCAACTTGAAAGACACTAAGCCAGGAAGTAAAAGAGTGGGAGCTGCCTAGGGGAGAGAAGCGAGGGAAAGAGGATCATCAGGAATAAGCCACACTGGGCATTAAAAATCAGAACAAACTAAAAGCTGTTGGTGTATGAATGTGAGATGCACTGGGACTGAGTGTGGTTTTGAAGATGATCAAGGAGAAAAACTATGCGGTGACTTGGAGATAACCCATCACAGATGGGAAGAAACAGAACACCCTGCCTAGGAAAGGAGCTGGAGCCATGCTGCCTTGGCTGACCTGGAGGAAACAATATTTGGTGACTCATTCTGAGCAAAGGGGCCGCAATTTCTTTCAGCCTCTGCCTAATGGAATTAGATATGGTCTAGAGCTAGGCAGAGGCCAGCAGGAGGATACGAAGATTGTGAATTTCCATCAGGCTTCTTAAGCTACGCTTTGGGGAGTCTTTCAGCTCTCACGGTGCTAGAAAGTTCCACCACGCTTCAGTGAGAACGGAATGTCTTGGATTGAAGGTGCTGCTCAGTGTAAAGTTTTCTTAAAAACAAAACAAAATAAAACAAGCCAATGAGAATTTTACTTAATGCTTCCGTTTAAGCTTTTTGGCATTTTTATTGTATTTAGTGCTGTCTCACATGGTGTTCGTAGCATGGATGAAAATCTCACTGGACATTTTCTTGCTTAACGTGTTGGTGGGTGCAATGATCTTTTTGGAGTGTCACTGAAAAGATGATATAGTGTCTTCTAGATTCTTGGGCAGATTCAAGGAGCCAACTAGTAATGCGTTGGTGTTTTATTTTTGTCTCATTTCGATAACCAGATGTCTGTCATCGACTTTATAACACTAGTTTCTTCTGTTATCATTCAAAAATGTGATTTGATAATCGTTTCCTTTTTCCTAAGAAAGAGAATCATGTAGATCCCAGGAGTTATGACTAAAAACAGCTGATAAGCTCTAATAATACCATAAATATGCATCAATAATGTCCTATGCTTCCAGATGCTTCTATAGGAGTGGAATTTGTGTCTTGGCATGTTTTACAATTGTATGTGTAACTTTTTTTTCCTGTCAGTTGTGAGGCTTGAACTCAGAGCCTGGGTGCTGTCACTGAGCCTCTTTGTACTTAAGACTAGCACTTTACTACTTGAACCACAGTGCCACTTCCAGTTTTCCAAAGTAGTTAATTGAAGATAAGACTCTCACAGGGATGTTTCTGCCCAGGCTGGCTTCAAACAGTGATCCTTAGCTCTCAGCCTCCTGAGTAGTTGGGATTACAGGCATGAGCCACCAGCGCCCAGTTTGTCCATAGCCTTTTGCTCTCACTTGATAGACATGCCTGAAGAATTAAGCTGCTAGAATGTTGACATGCAGCAAATGGGCTCTTTATTTCCAAATGCAATGGCCCTTTGGTAATTGCTAAAGTCAGAAGGGAGATTAGCCTTTCAGTAATCTAGAAGTCTTTTTTTTTTTTAACAAAGTAGTAAGAAACAAAAGAAGAAACAAAAAAAAAAAGGCATGCAGCCTGAGAGGTGTACACACCTTCTCTTTAAACCCCCACATCCTTCGGAGCTTTTGAAAGCAGGAAGCAACTGTGGCTCCCTTAGCTCGGGTCTGAAACGTGCATGCTTACACACGTAGCCTGGGGTCCAGATGGGTCAAGGAATCCAACAATTCAAAGAAAAAGACAAATGCTCCAGGAGGGCTGTGTTCAAAAGGCTTGGAAAGCAATGCTGGGAGGTTTGAACTCTCTTCCTATGACAGATCCTAACTTCTGGGAGGAAACCAAGATAGGAAACTGGGCGTCCATGATGGTGAGTCACACGGAAGGAGACAAGGAGCTTCTCCTGGGCCAAAGCCGCAGAACAATGGGAGCCTGAGAGGTTACGTTCCTTTGCTTTCAACAATTAATGGAACCCCATGAAACCGATAGTGTCTTCTGCCTTCTCTCAGTCTTCTCTTACTAAAAGTGGAAAGTTTCCATGTCAAAGAATCCTTATCTCCTTCCTGCCGAGACAGGATGCAAATGCCACTCTGCATTTCCAACTTCGTGTGTTTATCTCAAAATGCATTTGTTGTTTTCTGCAAATATAAATATGGAAACAGGTAACTCTAGGGGATGGGTGAGGTCAGGAGAGCTGGGAAGGGTTGATGTTGATTCAGATGCACTGCACTCATACATTGATAGATTGAATGGAACAACCCCTTAAAGAGTATACATTTTGTTTAAAGTTTCATACACATGGGAGGAACTTGTTATTGGGTTTCATCTGCTATGATGTGAAAAACTGGAATTGTAATCTCCTGTGGACCCCCACCCCTGACAATATGTATAGAAAAGAATAGCTTCAGGCATTCAGTAGCAGATGGTTTATCAAGCTGCCTTTATGGCTTTTGTCTTTGTTTTTATTCTTTTAATTCCAGATGGCACTGTCACAAAAATAAAAAATTCACCCAGAAAAAAAAAACCTTGGTTACCCCCTATATTTTTCAAACTTCCCCCAAAGTGGAAGCAGATGGAAATCTTACACTATCAAACCAGGAGGCAAAATTTTGTGCAGAATTGTGAAACTCATGAGAAAACAGTGGCCAACTTATTGGGCCTCCGAGAAGCTGTTTCTGGGTTTGGCAGTGACTTCGCTATTGACAGTGGTTCTTTGGAGCTTGTGGTTCTCCTAACTTAACAAGATGGGGTATGTTTTCATAAGCATCGAATGTCCATTGGAACTAGAAGTCATTTTTGTGTACAGTATGTGTCAGTTCTGAGGCTTCAGTTGTGAGCCTCTTGCTCTCTTCTAGCTTATTTCAATCAGGGCTAGAGCTCTATCATTTGAGCCTTCAGGCTTTTT
Organism: Dipodomys spectabilis; assembly: GCF_019054845.1. Classification (NCBI taxonomy): domain Eukaryota; kingdom Metazoa; phylum Chordata; class Mammalia; order Rodentia; family Heteromyidae; genus Dipodomys; species Dipodomys spectabilis. The sequence goes on from NW_024870974.1 coordinate 6,988,529, forward strand.
TTTTTTTTTTTTGCTTGTTAATTGAAGATAATACTCTCTTCAATTTGTCTAGCCTGGCTTCAAACCTCGATCCATAGATCTCAGCCTTCTATGTCCAGCTATGAACCACCAGCATCCCACTGAGCTGGAAATCTTAAGGCTTCAACTAAATGGGTACAGTTACTATAGAAGGCAATAGAGATGATTGGAGGAAAAAATGGTTCATTCATTCTTTTAACAGGGCAATTCAAAATTCCAGGAAAGTAGTGATAATTAAAAAGCATTTTCTATACCTGACTTGTGACATACTAGTGGAAAAAAACAGAGATGTGTGTGTGTGTGTGTGTGTGTGTGTGTGTGTGTGTGAGAGAGAGAGAGAGAGAGAGAGAGAGAGAGAGAGAGAGAGAACATTACAGACTAGTTCTGTGATGATGAAACTTCTAAGCTTCTAAGCTTGGGGAAAAATAATTTATAGGTAGAGATAAGTAGGAAGAGCCTCCATGAGCTGTTTCTCATTTTTGTCCCTTCTTTAACTACTCTGAGTTCTTATCCCTGATATTTGAGAAAATGGCTCTGGCTACTGTCTCCAAATATAAAAGTATAAACACAAAAATCACAACACTCATTTTATTATTTACTATTTTTCTGACAGTATGGGTGTCTAAATGTAAGGTTTTTTTTTGTCATTTTACCACGTGCACCATGCCCCCAGTCCTTTTTTGCTCTCATTTTTGAGATAGGGTCTTGACTGGCTTGAACTATGGTTCTCTTTTTTATACTTCCTGTTATAGTTGCACATCACCACATGCAGTAGGTTTTTGTTGTTGTTCATTTTTTCAAGATGGGGTTTCACAAACATTTTTTTCTCTTTTCTTGTGATCTGACCTGGAACCAAGATCCTCCTAATAATCTCCTCCTGAGGATCTAGGATTATAGGCATGACCCAGCATTGCCAGCAGTGCTACTTTAGGATTTGGCATTTATTCAACCTTTTCTTACTTAATTTTCTTTAGGGTATATTATATAATGTACAATCTGTATATGATCCTGAATTTCTGGGAGTTTTCCTACGAAACACTGGCAATACCTGAAAAGTCTGGAGCTCATTCTCCTGAAGAGTAACGCCCTCGGAAGGTGTGGCTCATCACTTCCGAAAGAGCAACTTGAACTTCTCTAGCCTGTTTCTTTCCTTGAGCTTCTTTCCTATTGATCGTGTTCTTCTATGACCATTAAGAAGCTTATATTATCTTCCTAGACAACCATTGTCACAGCCAAAGTATAATATTCCTTAAAATATTCAGATCTCAGATTGATGTATACAGTATTGACCTTCCGTGGTTTGTGTAGAAAAGAGAATATGTGTGTGCACGTGTGCATGTGCATGCGTGTGTGCATAAGAGGAGTAGGTAAGGGTGGGTGCAGGGGAAAAAGTTGATGTTAAGAAGCATTGATATCAGCACTAATAAAGTATAAATGGGAGTAGCTAAGTGACCTATTATGTCTGTTCTATTATCTCTGAGTGTTGCACACTCCATCATACTCATTACTCACACTGGCGTTAGTTGCTTTTCCAACAGTCTTTACCTTTCCTTCCCTTGCAATGATAGAACTTCAGTCTCTGCCTTGAGTGTCACATGTCACCCTCCACTTAGGCCTTGGAGTCTCTTCCCATAGGGATATGAGTTATCTGTGCTCCCTGTGGTCGGCTATCCAATGTGATTACTGAGCACTTGAAAAGTGGTGAGTGTGCCTAGGATAATTGAACTTCATGTAATTAACCGAAATTGCAGTAGGCACATGTGGCTAGTGATGACTACTGAGCAGTGCAGTGTTAGATAAACGCTGGGGATCAGGGATGGGGTTAGGGAGAAGCTTAGGGAAGGAGAAAAGCAAGAGAGAAAGCAAGCTAGATAACCACCGTACCTGGTGGGGTGAATTCAAAGAAAAACATATCTAATTGTGACTTTCATGGATGTTGCTATCTAAGTTATAATATCTCCATTCATCTCTCCTCAGTTGTTAGTAAAGCTTCTGTTTCCTCCCAATGCCTTTTGGAAACTACTTCCTTCTAGTGAATGAATGAGGACCAATACTGAGTTTTGCTACAAAGTGGGCTGGGAGCATGGGCATTTGGATCTGACAATGCTGGATCATATTGCCTGCCTGTCATCGTTCAAACCTTGCTCTTCCTTTACAAGTGGAGAAGAAAGGATTACTTACTAAATTGAAGTTCTCAGGGGTTTGAGCCAAGAAAATGTACATCTACTAAAAGGACCCCAAAATCTTTGTCTTTTTGCAAAGGAGAGATTTATATCACACACAAAAAAAGGGATTAGAGATTTATATAACACACACACACACACACACACACACACACACACAGAGTGATTAGCAGCTATCTTCCAGGACAAGGGATCTCAGAGAAAATGAATTTTATCAGGGTTAAATGCACAGACAGGTGTGTCCTTTGCTGTGACTTATGCACTCTGGATACAGAATTAATATGCATAAGTCTATGTTATCAGAGTGATGACATGATAACCATTACTTCCTTTCCGATGGATTTCTCATCAAACTTCTTCAAAGTAGCCAGAAACGTATGATTATAAGTGTAGTTATATACAATGTGTTGCAATCACTGATGCGTCTATACCTTTACACAATTTTTTTTCCAAATCTTCCAAAATTATGTACCAGCCTGAGATTCCTGCTTATTTATGTGAAGTTCTGTATTTATGGTGGTGTAAGAGCTCTCACACTCAGTTGTTGCTGAGAACAAAGTACCTGTATGTGATTGAGCCAGCCCACCTCGCATTGCTCTCTATTGGTAGTGAACTTGCGTTGCCATTTGAATTGGCAGATAAAAAATCATCCACATTTCAAATAGGCAAGTCCTCTGTGTCATGACAGAGGTATCATTTGATTGTTTTCCTTTTTAAATATCACCTCATGTATTTACACAGATGCATCTGAATCAACACGTACAGCATTTTATGAACCCTGAGCTATCTGCACCCATAATGATACACTAGAGGATGTTTTTCTTTCCCCTGATGGTTCTACTTGGTTTCTATGGCGATGCTTTCAGTGATGACTGCCTTGTGCTTTCTCAACAGATTTATCTGTTCACACTGGAGAAGTGAGGGATAGAAATAATTGGTATAGATTCTAGTCATCCTCCTGCCCCTGAGTGGCCAGCAGATACACCTTTCACTAGCCTCCTACAGGATCATATGGTTAGTGTGTTGAGTGGGAAGATTCATGTGGCCAACATTTTCACAATGTCCTCAAACTGTGCAGAAATATATAAAGAAGCATATGTATGTCAGCTTTCGGCAGGTAACTAGTGTTAAAGATGCCCTTATTTTATTTGATAAATAGATTCTGGATGATTTTTATGTGTTAAAACTGTGCTAAAATGCACTGTTTTGGAGCATGAAACCAACTGAGTTGATATATTACAAATCCAGATATAATAGGCTCACATCCCGTTAACCAAAACCATAAACTTCGGGGATAGACAGTTTCTTAGTAGGTGTGGGTCTGCTTTGAGTTCATTCAAGTAAAAGAATAATCAAGCATTGCATAATAATCAAGCATCCATCTGCCTTCGATTGGGGCACATCATAAAACCTCAATAAATCAGATATCACTAATTCAGGTTTTTTTCAATATTCTTTATTTAGGATTTCCAGCATAATTTATTTTTTTTTCATGTTTTGAGAGCTAAAAGTTAACTAAGGGAAACGGAGAAAGTGTGAGAACTTTAATAAGATGCATTGTATTTGTAACCTATTCTGTTGAATGGCAACTCCTTTATAAAACTACTTAAAGATAATAAAATGTATTTTTAAAAATCTGATCTGGTTGGTTTACTTTCACGTGTAAGGTTCCTCTTCTGTCTGGTGTCAGCTCTGTGGCTTTGGTGTTTCTTGGCGTTCAGCCTCTTCTATCTGCTAATAGTCTCTGTTTGTTGCCCTATTTCTCATACTTTGCTCCTGGACACGCTTCTTGAAGGTTAAAGCACCACCATCATCTTAACTTCTCATTTGTCCCCAGCTTACTGTAGCATGGCCTTATTTCCCTTTTCCTTCAGCCAAGTCACAAGGCACAAGTGCCAAAATCACTGTATGCATGTAAGATTGTGAATTATTAGCTATCTCAACAGTAACCCCTCTAACTGACTTACTGATCCCTTTGGAAATTGTTGGCCTCCTGCTTAAATCCTTCCATAAGTTCTCATGAACTGTAGAAAAGCTCAATGTTACAGCCTGGCTTCGGAACCACTTTCATGTCCAATCTCTGCAGAACCTCTTCAGTTACATCCTTTTATAATCTCCCTCACAACCTCAAGTCCCTGCTTAACCCCACAGGTCACCTCCAAACTCAGGCTGGATTAAATGGTCATTGATGCCCTGAATTGACTGTGTTTGCTTGAATATTTCCCCATTCTACAACATTCTTTGACTTACATCTGGCTTCAATGTTGTCATCATTTCTTCTAGTCAATTTCTCTGATATACAACTTCCCATTGGTGGTCTTCTGTAGTCCTTTAATTTTTGGTCCTGGTACTATGACCTTCCTTGTTTTATGCTTCTCTTTATATCTGGAATTACACGTGCTCACCACCAGGTCCAGCTTCTATTGAGATGGTGTCTTCAGACTTTTACCACAATCCTCCCAACCTCAGCCTCCCACGTAGCTGAGATGAAGATAGGCACACACACACTTCACTCAGTTAGTAGTTCAGAAAGGGGGCATCTCCCATTTGTTAGGAAATGGAAAGACTTGGGAAAAATTATATTAAGTGAAGTAAGCCAAGCCCAAAGAAACATAGGTCCCATGGTTTCTCTTATTTGCAATAACTAGTACAAGTGTAGGACAAGCAGAAATGGCCAAAAGCCATGTATATATGGCCATATGAGATGATGTTAAGTGAAATGAATCCCAAGATAGGGACAAAATACCTTTTTTCTTTCTTGCTATTGTTTCTAATGTATTTATAATGTACCATGTGATTTTTTTTGTTACTTTGTGTGTTCCTCCCTATTTTCACTGTATTTGATGTCAGTGCCCTGCATCTTGTATATACATTTCTCTAATTCAGGGAGGGGAAGGGAAAAACAAAATGATTAACTAAGAATACAGGCTGACCCATTGTAACAATGAGATGTACAAACCACTATGTCGAAAATGAACTTTACAATTTCAGCAGTGTGTGTGTGTGGGGGGGGGGGGTAAGTTGTGGAGGTGGGAGGGAAGGGATGGTAAGGGAAAACAAAGGAGGAGGCAACAATGCCTGATAGGAAATGTACTTATTATGTTGCTCATGTACCTGTAACCCCTCTGTACAGCATTTTTACAATGAAAAATGTACAAAAGAACCCCTTTTCTTCCTGGGCTGGCCTAAGTTATGACCCTCCGCATCTCAGTCTCCTAGGTAGCTAGAATTACAGGTGTCGGCCACTGGTAAAAGAACCATGGATATTTTAAAGACTGTCTCTGTAACAGCCATTGCAATTTCTCAGACATTTGCTTAAAATAATTGCTTTTGGAACACACCATGTATAAACAGCTTTTCAGTGAAAAGCACCACATAATTTTTGTCCCATTTTCATAGGGATTTCCTGTGCTGGAGAGAGAAATCATTGTCTGTGTTCCTTATCACTGATGAAATATTCATGCCTGTGGCTAATGGGAAACTAATTGATAGATAATCAGAGGTAGCATTTACAGTCTTTGCCTTGTGCTTAGGACCCCATTAAGTTCTTAATCTAGGTTACATCATTTAATCCTTGCTACTCTCTGATAACGTAAGTATTTTAACTATCCTTATGATATTCGTAAGAAAAGGTGAAGAGCAGAAAGCTGAATTCAACAGACCAACAGGTTTTATTTGGGAGGAAAGGCTGGGAAGGTCAGCCAAATGTCCTTCAACCCAGCTGAAGGTGAAATGGTGTACCTCCTTAAAACTAGGGTCTCTTTAAATATGAAGCAGGAGTGAAGCCAGGCAGGGCAGCTGGAAACAGGCAAGAAGGAGGCAGGATGGCAGATGGATACTTGACTGAGTAGTGTCAAGGTCTCAGTATCATCTGTGTTACCAGTGCTAGATGTGGCCTTGCTCTCAGGCTCTCTTTCTACAACCACAAAGTACATTTGTTCAGGGGGAAGGGGCGGGGAAATGATTCAATGGGGTTGGGAGCAGGGGCAGTTCTATGATGGTGAGTGCTTTTGGTTTATCTGCCGTCGGTGTCAAGGAGGAAACAGAGGCTATATAAAGTTTGATGAAGAACTGTCACATTATTGGTACGTGGCAGAGTTGGAACTTATTTTTTTATTGTAAGAATACTGGACAGAGGGGTTGCAGTTGCACGAGCAAGGTAAAGAGAACATTTCCTGAATTTCAAACCAGGATCTATCCCAATCTTGTAAGTCTATTGCCTTCCAGGTGTTGAGGGGCTCCTCAGGAAGTGTCGATAGCATCTCTATCCAAAGTATCCAAAAGCACATCCTTTCTTGAACAGGACAGTCAGCTAAATTACAAATTGTATGTCCCTTCTCTGTAGCAGATGTTTTATTCTGATGCTACACATCATCTCATTTAATTTTCATCATAGCCCGGTGGAGCTGGCGGTTTAATTACCTTTGCAGTCAAGAAAATCGTGGTCCTGAGAGGTTCTACAACTAGCTTCAGGTCAGATCCTGATATGGGTGGAACACATATATCCCAGACCCTTATTATTTCCTACTACCTCTTAAGCCATTGTCCCTCCTCTGTCCCTGACTCCCATCTGCAATCCCGTGACGGCCTCATCTGCTTCTGTCAGTCTAGTTTCATTTGCAATGATGACAAAGGTAGTAAAATGAACTCTCATTTATTCACTGATTCTCCCTCACCAAACCCCAAATCAAGTCAAGTCTTACTCTCTTAAAAGGAGTGCTTGTTCTATTCATCAAGATGCTTCTTTTATCTTTCTGAGAACACAGTTAGCTTCAAAGAGGCTGTTTTTCTCTCCATCATAACACTGTTTTGCTTTCTCTAAAATCATGAGCAAAGTCTCCGTGGCTCCCAAGGACATGAATTATTTAATATTTTACATTAGTTCATCTCATTTACCAGAGTGTCCCTGGGACCTATTCATTTACACAGGAAGAATGTCAGGGGAAACATCTGAAAAACTATAATAATAATAACAGCCAAATCAAAATCTGAAATCATTGTAAACAGCCCTCTACTCTCAGATTGCAATGGAGTGCATGCAATATTTACGACATTTTTATAAGGCTTTGAACTTGGCTGAGCTTACTCAAAAGGTCCAAATTAGTTATTTTCATCCCGCGCTGGATAAACTGATGGTAAGCTCAGTTACATGATACTTTGGTTGGAAGCATTGTAACCCAAATCCTTAGTTAATATAGCCCTTCTGCGGTTTGATTATCTCATTGTTTGGGAGCAAAATTATAAAATGAAGCCTTGACATGCATAAATCAACTCCCCTTCTATGTGCACTAATGTTAAGGAAATTCACTTGAAGTAGATCGGAGTTAATTAGGAACTTCCCACTGCTCTCTCTCTCTTCCCTTTCATGCCCCTTACTGGATTGAGCTCTGGCGAAGCCATGAATTGTTTTCAAGAGAGTTAATTTCCCACGTGTGCCCTTCTCACACTGCTTCAGGAACAGAGAATTGACATTCTAAGTCAGTTTGGTCCGCCACAGCAGGTGATTTTCAAACCATCTGCTATCTCAGAAAACAATTCATCTTGACAAACCACCCAGCCAAGTTACAACTCCGATATTGTACGTGAGATCAACACAAAGATTAATAACCTGCTGTAGCTACCTGTCAGACCTTTTGACTGAACTAGATAGAGGCTCTAGATTGCACTAGGTGGTCAGATATTTGACATGATAACCCTTACACTAGCTCTTCATTAGGACTGGAAATGCCTGAAGAAATTGTTAGTAACGCCTGTATTATCTTATCTAACGGGCAGGGAGGGAGGGGCTGTCAAATGGGAATTATCCTTTAAATCACATCCTAGGGAATTATTTCACACTTTAATCAAGTCATCCATTGGCCCATACCAAAGGACTGCCTATGTATTTACTTCAGAGAGATCATAGTTACTAGCCATGCTTTTATAGTAGCTGTTGTATTTTTAAATGCCCTTTCCACTTTAGCAGAATAGAATTGATGATCATAGTTCACATTTTCTTTTCTTTTAGGTTTTTAAAACTTGCTTTTATTAATTAATTGTAAGTAATACAAATATTCCAAAAATATAAACAGACACTTAATGGCGTCCTACATTTCAAGTTTTTGAATACAACAAATTTATCAAATCATGAAGCAAGGTAGTCAGAAGAGTACTATGTAATTTCCAGTCAACATTTTTTTCCAATGCTGAAGGTCAAACTCAGTACCTCATTCATAAAAGGTAATTACTCTACTTCCTCTGAGCTACCACTATATTCTCAGACTACCTCATTCTTTCTTACTTTTTTTTGTAATTTTTATTTTTTTGGTGTTGGTGTTGGAGCTTGAACTCAGAGCTTTGGTGCTTTCTCTAGTCTTTTGCACTTAAGGCTGGTGTTCTACCACTTGATACACATCTTTACTCCAATGTCCTGCCGGTCATTTGGAGATAAGAGTCTCAAGAACTTTTCTGTCTGAGCTGGCTTCAAACCTTGATCTATGGACCTCAGCCTCCTAAGTAGTAGGATTATAGGAATATGCCACCAATTCCTGGGTTCACCACTTCCTTTTACTTCAAAAGTCTTATCTTCAACCTATTCTATCTCTTCTCACAAGCCTGTTTCTCTCTCTCTCTCTCTTCCCTCTCTCTCTCTCTCTCTCTGTCTCTTTCTCTCTCTGTGTGTTTTACTTATTTAAATAGTCTCTTACTCCTCTCTTCCTCATTGGGCTCCCCTTTCTCTGGTCCATCTTTCATATTTAATATCCATGTCATATATTTTTAGGGAGCAACCGTATCCTGCCATATTATCCCTTTCAGCATCATTGCCGATTTTCCATTTTCCAAATGAAACTTAAAACTTTTAAAGCAGCGTAAAATAGTATTCATAATTTTTAGGTTTCCTTCTCTCTCCTGAAGGAATTGGAGGCTCAGCCTCACATGCTCCTCACTGGTCCTGGGAACCCTCTTTTCTTCTCCTGTGCCTCTTCTTCCTAGGAATGGGAGGCTATAGGAATACTCTCAGCCTGTTTTGGGGTTCCCTGTGAGACCTTTCTTGTTAAAGATGGCTACTGTAGCCCCCATTTTAAATATCACAGCATTTTGCTCATAATTCTACAATAATGTTTCTCTATTTTTTCATAAGATGAACTAACATAGCTTCCATGTTCTTCATCAGATTTTAAGTAGGTCTTTCACTATTGTTTAATTGGAATGTTATGCAACAGATTGATGGGGTTTCCTTCATCTTGATTGACTGGCACTCTTTAACTATTGATTAATAGCTCCCACCAACCCTTGGTAACTAACATTCTACTTCTTGAATCTCTAAGTCTGGCTATTTTTGATATGTCACCTAAGTGGAATTATGTAGTATATGTTTGTAGAGAAATTCCTTAAAAAATTAAAAATATAGCCAGATGCCAGTGCCTCATGCCTCTAACCCTAGCTACTTAGGAGTCTGAGAGCTGAGGATTATGATTCAAAGCCAGCCTGGGCAGGAAAGGCCATAAGAGTATTATCTCAAGGAACCACCAGAAAACCAGAAGTGGCGCTATGGCTGAAGTGGTAGAGTGTTAGCCTTGAGCAGAAAAGCTCAAGACAGCATCCAGGCCTTGAGTTCAAGCCCCTAGAGTGGCAAAAAACAAAAACAAAAAAATAAAAAACAACCAAAACTACCATATGATCCAGTAATCTTATTCCTTGACATTTATCTAAAAGAATTGTGGAACTATTCAAAATTGCTAGATGTGGAGACAAAGCCAAATGTCCATAGACAGATGGGTGACGAAATATGGTATCTACATGCAGCCTTAAAAAGGAAATTCTGAAATACATCGTTGACGACATGCATGAACCTTGAGGACAGTCACAGCATGTGTACTTCTCTATTTCTGTCTTTTTTATTGTGATAGTAGTATTTGAACTCAGGGCCTTGTGCTTGCTAGCCAAGTGCTTTACCACTTGCTTACAAATTCAGCCCTTGTGATCTCCACTCCCATCCTCCCCCCCCCCCTTTTTTAAAAAATAGGATCTTTCTCCTTCCCCTTTCCCAAAGCCAGTCTGAACCATGACCCTCCAATTACATATCCCACGTGGCTGGGATAAGAGACATATTCTGCCATGCCCAAAGTTTTATTGGTTATGATGAGTATTTCATGAACATCTTGCCTGGGCTGATCTCAAGTTGTGTGTTGCCTCTCAAGTAACCAGGATTACTGATGTGAGCCAGGATGCCAGGACCAATTTTTATTTTGGTAATTGTGGGTATGCTTGTCTCTTAGTATGTTTTAAAAATCTTTGCTGTTATGGGGAGGTTTTTATAGTTCTCTACACAACTAGAACTTAACAAAATGCCTTAACGTATTAGCATGCAGCTACTGTTGCTCGATGCTTTGAGGCAGCTGACTAAACATTCCAAAAGGGTGAGCACTCATTTGAATTTTCTACATCTTTCCCTCTTCCCACCCACTGGTTCTCTCTGGAAAGAGTCCCTTCCTCTTTTAGAACCATTCTCCTTCTTCTTTTCCCCTTCCTCATCTTTCTCCTTTTCCTTTTTTTTAAGTCTAAATTCCTCATAGGAGTGAAAACATGTCATATTTATCTTCCTGACCTTGGCTTAACTCACTTAACTTGACCCCTAGTTCCATCTCTTCTCCTACAAATGACCTCACATTATTCTTTATAATTGAATAATTGTCCACTGTATATATGTACCATATTTTCTTTATTCAGTAATTGTTGTTAGACTTTTAAGATGGGTTTGTATCTTGGCTATTGTGAATAGTGCTGGATAAACATGGATGTTCAGATATATTTCTTATATGTGGACTTGCATTCCTTTAGATATATGCTCAAGGTGGATAGAGCAGGCTCGTATGGTTGTCCTAGTTTCTTTCTTAAGGAACTCCATTCTGATTTCCATAGTGACTGAACTAATATACATTCCCACTAACATCCTTTCCCACATTTGGTGTTGCTTGTTTTCTTGATAATTGGCATTTTAACTAGGGTGGGATAGAATCTCAGTGTGATTTTGATTTGCATTTCCTTTATGACCAAGATGTTGAACATGTCTTCATTGTATTTATAATCTGTTTGTACTTCTTGTTTTGAGAAATGTCTGTTTAATTTGGATTCCTTATGATGAAGGCACCATTTTAAATCCAGGGATTATAATACATTTTAATAAATGCCATTTAAAAAAGAAGCAATCCATATTTATATAAATAGTTCATATAAGGAATGAATACAAAACCTAAGAAGTAAATAAAATTAAAAATAAATGATAAAATAGAGAAAAATCTAGGAAAATTATATTTTAACCTTAGGATAGGTTAAGCCAATTAATCTATGACCTGAAAATCCATAAAAGAAAATATTGACAGGGATTAGGGATTTAGCTCAGAGCATTTGCCTGAAAAGTGCAAGGCCCTGAGTTCGATCCTCAGCTCTGAAAAAAAAAAAAAAAGATTTACAAATCTAACTCTAACTCCATAAAAGTAGAAATAATCTGTGTGGGAAACAGTCCCTAAACAAAGAGAAAGATAAATAACAAACTGGAGATTTAAATTTCAATTTCATGGAAAAACAACTTTTTTCAATATATAAAGAACTCTCATTTTTTTTTAGGGGGGGTGGTCCAGTCGTGGGGCCTGAGCTCTGGGCCTGGGCGCTGTCCCTCAGCTCTTCAGCTCAAGGCTAGCACTCTACCACTTGAGCCACAGTGCCACTTCCGGCTTTTTTTCTTTTTGCTTATGTGGTGCTGAGGAATCGGACCCAGGGCCTCATGCATGCAAGGCAAGTGCTGTATCACTGAGCCACCTTCCCAGCCCCACATTTTTATCTTTTCTGTACCTTTCTTGCACCAAAAGTAATGTATTGTATACACTCAACTGTTTTCCTTTGGAACTGTACCAAGGTTATCTTTCCTTGTTTCAGGTAATTATATTACTTAAAAAATCAGTTACATTGACTCTGAGCCAAAATTGTAGTTTATTTTACCAGTCCATTTAGATAGCATCTCTTTCAGACAGTCAAATCCATAGGAAAAGGAGCTCAATACAATTAATAATAATGGAAGTTAAAATAAATACTTCTTTGGGAATAATTCTCATCTTTCAGTTTTGTAAGCATCTACACTTGTTTTCTCTCCCCTTGTTGGCCAGACTGAAGAAAAAGACACTCATATTGCTTCTGGGATTAAATCCTGTGTAAACAATATCAGTACCATCAGGCCAATATTCATCTTGTATTCATTGTGGACTATTATACAACAGTTACACCTCATATATATACAGGTATATCTTATCCCTTCACTCATGAGCCATGTTTATGGCAAATTTTATTTATTCTTTTGGAAGAGCAAACGAAAAGAAGTAACTCTAGCGTCAGCCGCATTCCCAGTTGCAGCCTAAAGGGGCACCTGACTAGATTTCTTTCTTTTTTCTTTTTTAAATAAGTTTTTTATTGTGAAAATACTGTACAGAGGGGTTACAGTTACAAGAGCAAGGTAATGAGTACATTTCTTATCAAGCACTGTTGCCTCCTCCTTTGTTTTTCCCCTACCATCCTTTCCCTCCCATCTCCACAACTACACTTCCCCCCTCGACTCCCCTCCCACCTAAATTGTAAAGTTCGTTTTTCGACATAGCATCTTATACATCTCATTGTTGCAATGGGTCAACCTGTATCCCTAGTTAAACAATTTGTTTTTTCCCTTCCCCTCCCCAAATTATACCAACATCAATACAGTGAAAACAGAGGTTATACCATGGGGGAGAGACATACAAAGCAACAACAACAACAACAAAACCCACGTACGTTAGAAACAATAGCAAGCAAGAAAAAAAAACACTTTTGTCCTTATCTTGGTTCATTTCGCTTAACATCATCTTATCTGACCTTTCATGCAAAGAACTTGGCCTTCAACTGTAAGTGTGGTATCAACTGAACAGCCTCCAGCTAGGTCTGACTTTTGAATCCATCTTGGCGAAAGCTGAAACCACGTTGTTCCTAGAAAGTCTCAACATTATTTGCCAGGCATTGTGGCCCATCTACTTTTGACGAACATCGAAGTCCTCTAATGGGCCTTCTTTGTTACAGAGCTTTTTATTGGGTTGGCCAAGAATCTGTCAGATCCGCATTGTACCTGGGCCCTTGTTGATCATCCTCCCTTCTCCTCAAAACGTCATCCTTCCATAAACCTCCTGCCTTTCTAATTCCATCTCAGTCAACTTCCTGAATGACCTAACCGATCAAGCTTCAACCTGATCCAGCCCATTTAGAATAGTCTGAAGTCATTCATTGGTTAAACCAAGAGCCCAGACCAGTGAACTAGGCAACCCACAGTTATTGCAACGTTGCTAGGGGAAGCAAAGTAGGGCATTAAGTATTGGGTTTTTACTGCAGCCCAATTTAGTTAGCTATTACATTTGTTTATAACATGCTTCCATAATGAAAGCTCCAGAGTGAAAGAAATTAAACCATTAAGCTTCTTGAGCTTTGATGGTTTACTTTTGTGAATACTCAGTAATTAAATAATAGAAATTTTCTAATTTCAAATGCTTGGCTAGAAATTGCTCATATAAAACCTCTAGTTTAACAGAAGTTCTAAACTAGGCACCAACAGAGAAAATGTGTATATGTGTGCACACCTGTGTGTGGGTACATTGTATGTGTATAATTGATTCAAAGTTACACTTTTGTTTTATATACTGAAGAACTTCAAAGAAGCCTTAAAAGTTTCACCTCATATCAGCAAATCATTTCTTGCTTGTATGCTCTGTGGGAGAAACTTGAGATGCAGAGATAATGAAAACAGGTCCCTCTGCTCAAGCAAGCGGTAATGTACTTAACAGGAGACAGCTGTGTAAAGAAATTAATAAAACATAGCACACAGTATGAGAAGCAGTGGATGGGTAGGAGAGTTTTTGAGGAGATGGAAGTCAGTGAATGATGGGACTCTTGTTAGAATTTTTCTTCTTTGCTCCAATAGTTCAGTTTTATTCTAAATCATCAATTGTAGCTTTACATAGGAAAGTCTTCTATGCCAATTCAGTAAGTGAATATTAGTGGTTAGAACAAAGCTGGTGATAAGATTTATACTATGATCATCAACACTAGACATCCATTTTTGGTATTCAAGTATTCTCATACACAGTGTTACTATCCAGTACTGAAAAGAAAAACAGAAAAGAGAAACTTGTAGCCACTGATATTTTACATGGCTTCACGAAAGAGAGAGAGGGAGGGGAAGAAGTAAAGAAACAAATAGACCCTCATATATTTTACATAATAGAAGGGATTTCTGACATAAATTGTGGTATATCTGTAGGATAAAATGGAGCCATTTGCAGCATATATCCAAGAATGAGGAAATTTGCTTATATGGCTATTATTATTATTATTATTATTATTATTTTGGGTCCTGTTGTGGGGCCTGAACTCTGAGTCTGGGCGCTGTCCCTCAGCTCTTCAGCTCAAGGCTAGCACTCTACCACTTGAGCCACAACACCACTTCTGGCTTTTTTTTTTTCTGCTTATGTGGTGCTGAGGAATCGAACCCAGGGCCTCAAGCATGCAAGGCAAGCGCTTTACCACTGAACCACCTTCCCAGCCCCATATGGCTATTATTTTTAAATACTAATAATAATTGCTATTATAATGATTATGATTTCAAAATGTAGAAGGATCTGGGCACTAGTGGCTTGTGTTTATAATTCCTTTGTTAGTTTTTTTTTCTTAAAAGAGAGATACTGAGCCTCAGTCTTTAATAGAATTTTTCAATGTGAGTAAATTTCAGAACTGTTTTTGTCTGGATTCCCCAAAGCACAGATGTAGGACAAACCATGGCACCTTGGGAGAACTGTGCAGATCAGCTTAATGGAACAATAACTTGGAAGGGCCTGGGTCATAGGCAGATCAGAGGAAGACTTATATGATCTGCTATAAGACAAGCGTGAAGAATTTAGTTACCTTTACACTCTCACATGTGTGTGTGCACACGCATACACACACACACACAGCCCACCAAAAATATCTACTCATCTTTTTCCCCCAGTATTAAGGGGTATGATTAATCCTCTAAGTTCTACTTTAATTTTCTTTTGATAATTGGCAGGTAAGAATGTTCTACTTTGTATTTTCCTGATTCCTTAACTTTTTTTTTTTTTAAAAAGAAAGTACTATGTTTTAGAAAGGTTATTAGTTGCATGCATTTCCTACTTTGAGAATCACCTCTTCAGGTTGTTAGCTCATTGCAATGTCACTGATCAGTGGTTTCATTATTATTTCTAGAGGTATTTTATATGTTAAAAATTTAGTCCTGTGTCTGAAAATATTTTTTATTTAACCTTTATTTTTATGTAAAAGATTAAGGACTTATGTAGTCGAGTTTATTGTTTCTTTCACTGTTTATAAAATCTCAATTCCCTCTAATTTTAACATTCACATTAAATTTCACTTCTACTTTAATTGTAGAACTTCAAGCAAAGTAGTAACATGTCCGTACTTCTGATGGGGCTACGGACATTGTATTTTCACATGCTCTGATCCTTTTAGCTTCCCTCCCTTTCTCCATAGACACTCCACTCCTAAGAGCGAGTCAGCAAGCGATTAACTCTTCAATTCTAACTACTTCCATGTTCATTAGCACCTCAATTTCCAACATCCAATCCAATTGTCTGATCAGCCCTTCCGACATCCAGCTTGCAGCTATAAATTACTTCTCTGTGTTACTTTTGTCTAATCTTCATGCCCGTCTCTGGTGCTTAGACATCAGTCTCTCCCACATAGGTACAGGTGTTGGCAAATGACTGACATATGACTTGTTTTGTGTGTGTCACAAGATGTTCCAGTCCCCAGACATCAGTTAGGCATTTAACAAGGCCTTAGGGAAATGCTTGTCAGATTTCCTCAACTGTCATTTTTAAGGCATTGAGTTGATTGCCTATGCTCCTTTAGACACTTACAGGCAGACGGTTAGGAAACAAGTGTTTATTGAGTGCCTACAGGGTGCAATGTACTAGGTGCTTGTCAGTAGATGTTTTCTCTCACACTAGCATCTCTGGAAATGAAGAAGCTCTTCAGAACTAACAAGGATTGATAGAAGCAACCAGTTAAAAATACACATCTGCAATATGACACAATTTAACCTAAGCAGTCTAAAAAATAAGTCCATGGCAGAAATAAATTATCTCAAATCTCTAATGCACAGTGTTCTAGTCCTCTCAGCTTTGCTTCAATTTTTTGCTCATCCACCTTTGTTCAAGTTTACCACAGATACCTCAAAAAAAAAAACCCAAAAAGAACTAGAGAAGTTAGAAGTAAAATCATTTTGGCTCCCTTCTTTTCCCATAGCAATAAACTACAACCCTGATTTGTTTTTTATTTGTTTGTTTGTTTTGTCAGTCTTGAGGCTTGAACTCAGGGCCTGGGCACTGTCTCTGAGCTCTTTTTCTCAAGGCTAGTACTCTTCCACTTTCAGTTTTCTAGTGATTAAAAAAGTTAAGAGTCTCGTGGAGACTTTTCTGCCCAGGCTGGCTTTGAACCACAACCTTCAGATCTCTGCCTACTGAAGGGCTAGTATTACAGGTGTGAGCCACCAGCCTTCAGCTGTGATGTACCCATTTTCCTTTAAAGATAATACCTTTCTTCTGTCAACCTGAAAGCTGTTTTCCACACTTTTTCCTAAAGCCAGCATGGCTTTAGCTGCTTGAGTTCTAGCAATATTAAAAACAATGCTTACAACAGCTACTCCCATATTTCAAATCAATCTTCACAAACTGTCCCTTTATAACTGTTTCCTACAAATACCTTTTTTTCTTTATTGCTTAAGAATGTACATGGGGATGAGAATGATGGGCGAGGTGATGTTAATCAAGATGCATGATATTCATAAATTGACATGTTGAATTAAAACCCTTTATACAACTACTTAATGATAATAAGAAATAATATTTTAAATAATTTAAAGCATATCCCTATAGCCTAACAATACAGGGTGTGTGTGTGTGTGTGTATGTGTGTGTGTGTGTGTGTGTGTGCTGGTGAAAAACTCTTGAGGTTTTAGAAAACTTTCAGAGATTCCAAATCACAATTCGTCCTTACAAGGCTATTAACATTATAGTAGCAGTAACTTTAAGTATAAGTATATATGAAATACATACATTCATTGCTATTCGATCTACACCTATGTTAAGGCATGGCCCTACTTTTATAAATCTAAATAATAAGGTATCTGTGTGCAATATTTCTCAAATTTTTTTGGCTGGTATTTTTTAAACTTAGAGATTTAGGTGAAACGTAATTGCCAATATGTGTCCGCTGATTAAGCTAATGTGGATGTCTGAGTTCTAAACTACACAGTGGAACAGACCGAACATTGTGCAGGTTGGTGAAGTAACTGCAGACATGTTTACTTTGTTACTGCTACTGTCAGAACCAGGTCAACGAAGAATGCAGTACAGAGAGTCTGATTTGTTCATTGGATTACTTATATTATACTGTGGAAAGTACAGCATCTTCCTCTGGAGGCTTTTTATCTTTCTAGTCAAAATTGTCTGTACCTTAGAACTTTCCATGAACAAAGTTTAATCTTTTAAAGGTCCATTGGAAATATATGATTTAACTGTTTTTATTTTTAAGCTTCTAAACTAAGGCATTATATTGAAGCCAAATTGTTCTGCCGCAGTAACTAGACTCAAGAAATCTTCTATTTGCCACATGCTATACCCAAGCCATTCCTTCATGTGGTCATCCATTTCCTGAACGACTATTTTGGATAATATACATTAGCTGTGTTATTTAAGAACATTCAGTCATACTATAGAAATAATCATGCATATATAGAGAGAAAGGCAGAATTAACTCTAGAAGTCAGTCATCTGCATGACACATTTAGACACAGAATGAGAAGACAGATGTGTATTACTATACACACATGGATATAAGAACATGGAAGATGGAAAGACCAAGGAGGTGCTTAATGTCTTGGGCCACCAGTGTCTTAAACCAACTAATATTCATCTGGAGTTAAAATACCTATCCATTGTTGACATTTCTTCTGTTTTCTCATTGACTTATACTGATATAATCCATTGCTGCTCTATTTGTGGTCAGGTGAGTGATTCCCCTGTTTAGGTCCATCTGCCTTTTGTATTTTTAATAGACTGAATTCTAAGTTATTTTCTACCTTTTTCCTTCTCCCTTAAATGTGGTCCTCATAGCCATATTGTTAAGGAAAAAGACTACTGTAACACACACAAACACACAGATAGGATATGTGTAGGTGGTGAGCACTAGATAGTCTATCAGATTAATAGTAATGATCACTAACTTCTCACCTCAGCATATGCAAGGTGTTATTGTAGGTACTAGAAAGACAGCAATTGGGGAAATTCACAGCAACCTTTACCTTACTAGAACTTATGTCAGTGGTAATGGAATTAATACATGAACATGAGCATGAAATTCTTAATCCTGGACTTCCAATCATGCAGAGCTATGAGAAATAAGTTCCCGTTGCTTATAAACTAACTTAGTTTATGGTAGTTTGTGAATGGATCCTCCAATGGATGAAGTGAAAACAACCCAACAAAGTTGAATTAGCCCTCAATCCCTTTGAGTAAGTCTCCCTGTAAATAAAAGCAAAAGTCCACCCTTCCAGGCTTCCCATATAAAAACCTTAGGGTGTATTGCTCAGTCAGGAGCTGGGAGATGACTCCACCCCAAAACTATAGAAGTGAGGCCCTAGAGAGAAAGAGAGGAAAGGGAATGAAATTTGCATCTCCATTGTATGGATGATAAGGAAGACTGACCTCTTTTAGTGGTTGCTCTCTAAAAACAATCCAAGAGACAGAAAGAGACCCTATGGTGTAACTATGTACTAGGAGTAATCTATACCATCCCAGCCCAGAGCTCCTCTCAGGAATAAAGCTCCCTTCTCCAACTCCTGGGCTTGTGTCTTAGAGTAGATACCAGTGTATTGAGAGTTATCTGCACCATTGGTAATCTCTTCCCTTCTTTCCTGTGTAGCACTGATAAGTAGCCCTGTTCCTCATTTATAGGGCAACTTGTGGGTGCTTGAGGGGAACTTTTAGAAGGCTATCGTAAATTATTCAAGATAGCTCAAAAGCCATTTAGAATAGTAAAAGGGTTCAAAGAAATGCCTCAAGTACCAATTAAGTACCTTCTCATTAACTTCTTTGAGACTGCTGAATCATAAAGTAATTGCTCTTTTATGACAACTTTCTCCCTCCATTAAAAAGCTTCTGTCCCTTTTCATAGTTTATTTATTATTGCGGAGATTAAACTTGTATTTAAATCTTCAGTTATAATTACATCCTCAATCCTGTCCTATTACTCATTTCTAGAATTAAATGGGTCCAGGACAACTTTGTATCTCTCAATATTTAGAGGAAGCATCTTCAATTGTTCACTCTTCTTTTTGAAATCCCTATCTCTCCATTTATTTCCCCTTTGGTAACCATTTTTTGAATTTCTACTGTGCTTATAAAAATTCGTCCATCAAGCTCACAGTAACTACTCAGGCTACACTTACATAATTAATTTAGCCACTCTTTGAAAGAACCATTCCCCTTCCCCAACTTAACAGTTTAAACTTGCCATAGACGTCCGATTTTCTAATATTTGAAAACCACAAAATGAGGCAAAGTAGGATTAGACATGTTCAACAACTCACTCTCTAAACCTAACTCTTTCCTCCTCTTCCCCTTTCTCCCTCCCTCACTCTCTCCCTGCTCCTCCCTCCTCCTCTCCCTTCTCTTTCTCCTTCTCCAGCTTAGCTTGGGCATGGGTGTTCTAGTCTGTCAGATTTTTGAGGAAACACACTATTCCCCGAGATGCTGCTGATACTATCCTCAAAATGACTGGGACAATACTGAATGTTTTGGAAAAATAGAAAAGGCTCACAAACCGATAGATAGACAGACAGATAGATAGATAGATAGATAGATAGATAGATAGATAGATAGATAGATAGATAGATAGATAGATAGATAGATAGATCCCCAAATCACACTGTGTAGGTCATAGCTCACACAATGGAGTTTCTTACCTGGAATTCCTCACACACACCTGCAGGCATTTCCCCCGGCTTCTGCACACCCTCTTCCACCTGGCAGTTTGGGCATTCTATTCCCAGTCAAAGAGGGCATTTCCACTTCAACTTTGTTTCAAGTTGAATTTAATTCCTTATTTCTTGTCCCATATCCGGCTCTTCTCTAGAGAAGAAGGGAAGGTAATTCAAGGAGTTCTTACTGTCTCACTAAAGAATATGACTTTAGGAAGTGGTGCTGTGGCTCAAGCAGTATAGCGCTCGTCTTGAGCTGAAGAGCTAAGGGATAGCACCCAAGCCGAGTTCAAGCTCCACGACCAACAACAACAAAAAAAAAGAATATGACTTTGCTCTTTTTTCACAATGAAATTTCTGTGTAGATATGTATTCACATATCCACATATGTGTGTGTTTATATATGTGTCATGGATAATGACAAGGTCTAAAGCAACCAGATTTAAATAGTATACAGTCAGGAATTGTCCAGTATACATTGTGTTTCACCCAGCCAGGATGACACAAAGTATTTATGTTCTTCCAGTTTTACCTATGAATCACTTCTCAGACATAAGCGTGTCTCTCTCTAAGAATTCACAGGAATTCCGAGTCACAGAGTATTTAATAACAGATGTTGCAAAGAGATGTTTCATGTCAGCAGAGTTGAGATGCTGGGTAAAACATACAGCATTCCTATGTCAGCACACAGTGAAGTTTGATTCTTTAACATGTGATTTATCAACAGCTTCATTTCAAGGTCCTAGCAACGCAGGATAGGCCTATAGTCCCATCTACTCAGAAAGTGAAGATAAGAAGAAAAAGAAAGGTGAGGGCTATGTACAGCCAAAAACCTGTCCTAGTATCCTACTTATCCAGAAGTCTTATCTCTTAAATGTTCCCCAAACCTCCTCAAGTAGCTGCAGGTTTGGTACCAGTCTTCTGAGCCACTTTAGGGGATTAATTGATATCTCAACTGTAACATACATAGTCTTCACCAGGCAAAGATTTGACATTTCTTACCACTTCTAACTCTGTGTTGGAGGTTTGTCATCATGCTGAGATAAGACAAAAAAAAAAGTAAACACAAACAAACAAAAGATGTAAAGAAAAAGTTAAATCTGTCTTGGGAAAGACAACACGATTGTTTTCATAGAACAAAAAACTACAGGTGAAATTAGCAAAATTACAAGACTTGCAGAAAGTCAAGAAAAGATGGTTATAGTTTAATATGTACTAAAACAAAGGAAACAAGAAAGCTAAAATTATCATTCAAACAGCAATCAAGCCCAAAATATTTAGGTATAAATGTAACAAAAGATGTGCCAAGCCTCTACACTGAGAATTACATGATATTGTTGAGGGAAACGAAGAGCTAGAATATATATATATATATATATATATATATATATATATATATATATATATGTGGATTGGGAGATGAATACGGCTATGGCTTGCATTTTCCACAATTCTGTATGTAAATTCAATCCAATCATATAAAATTTCAGCAGGCTTTTTGTGTGATAGAAATTTGCAAGGTTACTATAAAATTTGGGGGAAATGCAAAAGACTTAGAATACCAAAAACAGCTCTGAAATGGTATCCACTTAGCTATCCATTTTGTCTAAATTTATTAAGTATATATATATATATATATATATATAGTAAGTATATCTATATTAAATATAATATGGAAACATGTTTCTCTTTGGTTAAAAGTACTAACTACTGGACAGTCTGGCTGGGTCTTGTCATGAACTGGATGGCAAGTCTGTGAAAGATTAGAAAACTAACACCTATTATCAAAAAAGAGAATGAGGGGCTGGGAATGCTGCTTAGTGGTAGAGCGCTTGCCTAGCATGCATGATGCCTAGGTTCAATTTCTCAGTACCACATAAACAAAATAATAATAATAATAATAATGAAATTTAAAAAATAAATGTTAAAAAAGAATGAAATGGAAATTCCATTTTATGTATAAATTTAAAAACATAATTGCTGTTTTAGTCCATATGTTTTCATTTTAGTGATAGTAAAGTGAGAGAAAGAGAACTGGAACTAATGTTCCATTACCTGCTTGATTACTCTCTGTCTTCTTACCTGGCCCAGTCAAAGCCTGAGCTTTTAAATCTGAGTCTATTTTCACCTAAATACAATTAAGAAGTTGACAAGAACTTCCTCCCAAGCAAAAATCCACTGCACAGCTCTAAAACCTGCCTTCAGATTGCTAGCTTCCACTTGCATTTCATTTGTTCTATTTGCCAAGCGTTTCTTTTTCCAAACTGAAACCCCAAACAAGCCAGCCCCAGACTTCTGCATGGCACTGCCTTTCTCTTATTCTTTCTAAGACTTTATCTACAATTTCTGTGGAGATAATGGCTTCTAGTAGTAGTCCCAGCACGCAAGAAGTGAAAAAACCCCACAAATTTGAGGCTAGTCTAAA
Organism: Dipodomys spectabilis; assembly: GCF_019054845.1. Lineage (NCBI taxonomy): Eukaryota > Metazoa > Chordata > Mammalia > Rodentia > Heteromyidae > Dipodomys > Dipodomys spectabilis. The sequence goes on from NW_024870974.1 coordinate 7,011,222, forward strand.
TAGTATGAGAATAGGATAATAGGGTATATTCATTTAATATATTTTTAGTAAATGCATTCCCACGCACACCATACCAGTTGGTGGACATAAGAAGAAAGCAAAACAGAGTCCCCGGCTTTGTGGAGCTCTAACTAACATAAAGAAAAGAGCACTCAATACATACTAGTAGCATTCACGCTATTGTTGTAACAAAAAGGGCTGATATGTATTAAATTCTTCTAATATGCCAGGCATGTAAAACACTAAGTACTATTATCCTTTCAAGTTAGATAACAGAGACTCTAAAGTATTTACCCAGTCTCCCATACGCACTGATGACCATAAACCCCCAAGTATCAACTCCATTGTCTGTGAACATAACTGATAGGCCATTTTACTTTATAGCCATGGTGCTTACACAGGGTGTATGGTCATCAGCTCTGATTGTTTTCTTGTATAATTTAGTATAAAGAAAGTCAAATAGTGAGCTATACTGATCATTTAATATATTCTAAACTGGGTTCAGGGGCTTACATTTAAAACCCTAGCTATTTAGGAGGTGAAATGGGGAGAATCATAGATCCAGGCCCATCCAGCAAGCCCACCTCACCTCCAATAAAATTCACAAGACTTCACCTCATCAGAAAAAGTGAAGTGTGTGTCACAAGCCTGGCAACCCAGGTATGGCAGAAATGCAGATAGGAGGATGGTCCAGATCAGTCCAGGCTAGAAGCAAAACCCTGCCTTAAAAATAATGAGAGCAGGGGCTGAGAAAGTGGCTCAGTGAAAGAGTGCTTGCCTTGCATGCATGAGGCCATGGGTTCGATTCCTCAGCACTATATAAGCAAAAAGAAAAAAGCCAGAAGTGGTGCTGTGGCTCAAGTGGTAGAGCGCTAGCTTTGAGCTGAAGAGCTGAGGGACAGCGCCGAAGCCCAGAGTTCAGGCCTCACAACCGGACCCCCCCCCCCAAAAAAAATAATAATGAGAGCAAGCTGGATGTTGGTGTCTCATGCCTGAAATCCTAGCTACTCAGGAGGCTGAGATCTGAGGATTGCAATTCAAAGCCAACATGGGCAGGAAAGTCTGTGAGACTCTTATCTCCAATTAACCACTAGAAAACCAGAAATGGCACTGTGGCTTAAATGGTAGAGTGTTAGCCTTCAGTCAAAAGAGCTCAGAGACAGGCCTCAGGTTCAAACCCAAGGACCTACAAAAAGAAACATAATAATAATAATAATAATAGCAAAATGGACTAGAGGCATGGCTAAAGTGGTATAGAGTACCTGCCTAGCAAGTGTGGATCCCTGAGATTTGATCCCAGTACTGCCAACAAATATTTTCTCTATAAGCCAGGCTACAAAAAGAAAAAGAAACAGGTGCTATCAATGTTAATAACATATTTTACTTATCTCAGCACAGCCAACATACGATTATTTTGACATGTCACTCATATATATTAGCAATAAGATATTTTAGGTACCACCTCTCAGTTCACACCCACCATATTTTGAGCAATTGGAAGCCATGTGTAGCTGGTTTCTGCATGCACTGTGTTGGAAATGCCAGGGTTCATATTACTGAGTGGTCAGCCCACATGTCAAAGAACATAATCTTTGTGGAACTGGAGCCATGCAGTCCAATCTGACTAGGACATAAGTATTAGAAATTAGAAATTCAGTCCTGAAATGTAGGAAAGGAAAGGAAAGGGTGACATTGTCTAAGAAGCATGGTGCTCATTACTTGACTTATGACTTAAGCCCTCTGTATACTCCTTAATAACAACAATGTAAAAATCAAAGAAAAAAAGAAATGCAGTCCTGAAAAATCAAAGTCATTTAATTCTAAATGACTCCAATTGTTTTTAAGTATCTACCCAAAGCATCTACTCAACTCCCCAGTGGTGTTTCTTTCTTCTTCATTTTCTCAGCTTTCTCTCATCATTTGATTATTTAAAAATGTGCCTAGCAACTTTGGAGAATTCTTTTCCTACTGACTTCAAGATTCCCTCTTTTTTACTGCAGTATAAAAAAAAAAAAGAACTCCAAAGACTCCATCCGTCAGAAGAGAAGTGGGAAACATGGAAGACAGAAATAACAAAAACCTAATTCACCTCTTTGGTTGATTGTAGAAGAGTGGAAAAGGTAGAAAGAACTGAATATTCTCATAGCAGCAAATAGCTCCTATTTGGTGTTGTTGTTGTTGCTTTTTTCTTCTTCACTGAGAGTGAGATTCAGAGGCATATTCCGAGCAGGAAAGAAAACAGACATTTCTTCATTCCTGTAGGATAAGGGATAAGAACAATGCAGTCCATAGCACTTACAGAAAAAAACCCTGTCCAGCCAATGGGAAAATACTTGTTATTTTGCCTCTGATAGAAAATCCCACAGTGGTTTATATTTTTTTCCCATGACCTAATCTGCCATGAGAAAGCAAGTTGGAGCTTTGCAATTTGTAACACAATCTTTATTCCTCTTCCTCATTACCAAGAAGCAGCCCTCAAGTGTTTATTTTTCATGGTACTTTAAAAATAAACAACAAAATATTCTTATAGAACTAAAGGTTCTTCAGACAGATGAGTTGTATAAGAACATATACGTAGGATTGAGATCACTTCTCAGGGTTCAGCTCTTGCATGCGATGGTCTCTGGGGAGTAAAAGCTGCTCTTCCCCTTCCCCTTTTCCTTTCTCTCTTCCTGTTTCCCTGGCAACAATTTATTCATCTTTCAATCTCTGTCTCGGCAACCTGTAGCTAAGCTTGTCACACATGAAGCCCTAATGCAGATACTCTTTTGATCGCTCATGACAACTATTGACATCATTAAAGCACACAATGTTTTCATGCTTTCTCTGTCTCTTGTTTCTTTTTCTATCTACAGTACCCAGTGGATATCTGACATATGGTAGACCTTCAATAAATACTTGCTGGAAGAATAAATGACCCTCTTCCGGTAAGCTCTTGGTGCTCATATCCTAAACTATCAAACGTTGTCAAGTTAGGAAGTTAGTGCAATTTAATGAAACTGTGCCTTACTTGCAATTTTTCCTGGGTTTTCCTAGGACTTAGGAGTAAAGTGTCTGTGGTTGAGATGCAAAAGTGTCACTGGAAGAGGAAAGAAGGCCTGTCAGCCTTCTAGTTTCCACACAAAAGCACAGGCTCTTGAGATCTGCTCATGAAACATATTTCAAGGGGTTTCACAACCAGAAGAATCTCATTAGGTAAAAGTTTTTATCAAGGATTTATGTTAGTATAACGTGGTAAAGTAGGGAGAAAGAGGGACAAAAGAAATTTTTCCTGAATGTATTCATTACCTTAGGACTCACATAACTGTAATCCCTCTGTACAGTATCATTACAATAAAAATATTTTTTTAAAAGAAATTTTTCCAGTTCTTCATGAAGAAAATTGAAGTTAAAGACTCAATTTGTGCTTCATTCCTGTCTGTGACGTTTATATTTTCTGAGCTGGGAGATCATAGATTAGGTCAGTAACAGCTTCTGATCCTTAGAGAATGGTTCGGGGTGGTAAAATGAGCGAGGCCCACCCAGAACTCCGGGAGGTGACTCTTAGGATATCCTTTTATCTGACACTTCATTCATCTTTAATGTTTCCCTACTCCTTCACAGAGTCTTGCAGATTCTTAACATCTCAAAGGAGATTAGTTCTTCCACATGAGAGAAGCTTAATGTTTCTTTCTTCAGTTTTTACTTCCTAGTTCTAATATTGGATTCTGGCCCCTTTTAATATTCATTAATTTTAACTAGTATGATTCCTCATCCATCTTGCCTCAAGTAAAGAGTGATTTTAGGTTGTAATTAGTGCAGATGTTAAGATGTTTGTTCAGTGTTGGTGGCTCAGATCTCTAAACTTAGCTACTCATTGAAGGCTGAGATCTGAGGATCAAGGTTTAAAGCCAGCTTAGGCAGAAAAATCCTAAGGTTCTTATCTCCATAAACCTACAAAAAGCTGGAAGCAGAAGTGTGGCCCAACAGTAAAGAGCCAAGCAAGAAAGAAAAAAGATATTTGTGTCCCTATCTTGAGGTCATGTCACTTAACATCATCTTATACGGTCATATGTTCATAGCTTTTGGCCTTTTCTGCTTGTCCTACACATGTACTAGTTATTGCAAATAAGGGAAACCATGGGACCTATGTTTCTTTGGGCCTGGCTTCCTTCACTTAATATAATTTTTCCCAAGTCTTTCCATTTCCTAACAAACAGGGCGATGTCATTCTTTCTGATGGAGGCATAGAATTCCATTGTGTATATATACCACATTTTCTTGATCCATTCATCTACTGAGAGGCATCTGGGTTGGTACCACCATGTGATTTTTTTGTTGCTTTGTGTGTTCCTCCTCCACAGTATAACCCCTATTTTCACTGTATTTGATGTTAGTGCCCTGCATCGTGTATATATACTTCTCTAATTAGGAACAGGGAAGGGAAAAAACAAAATACTTAAATAAGGATACAGGTTGGCCCATTGTAACAATGAGATGCACAAGACACTGTGTTGAAAAAAGAACGTTACTACTTCGGTGGGTGGGGGCGGGGGTGGGGTAGTTGTGGAGGTAGGGGAAAACAAAGGAGGAGGCCACAATGCTCAATAGGAAATGTACTCATTACCTTGTTCATGTAACTGTTAACCCCTTTGTACAGCATTTTTGGAATAAAAAATGTACAAAAAAAGGACCCAAGCAAAAAAGCCAACTAAGAGTGCAAAGTCATGTGTTCAAGCCTACTACCTGTGAACACATGATAAGAGTTCAGAAATCTGGTTTCTAGAATTCTTTCACTAAAACAACAACAACAACAATAAAAAAAAAAACTTTTGGGGGATTGTTTTTTAAGAAGACACTTAGAAAAGAAGAGAAAGAGTAACATTCTCCATGTTAAGCGTTACACACTCTCCATACCTGGTAATGCACCAAAATAATAATTAATGTGTATGTTTTTTGACTTGCTTCTCTTTAGAGAAGATAGAAATACAATGACGTACAAACTTAGTTTATTGCAGAGTTTAGCAAAGAATAGGAAAAATTACTTTTGTAACAATTAGTATAAAAAAGAAAATTAGCCGGGCACCAGTGGCTCACACCTGTAATCCTAGCTACTCAGGAGGCTGAGATCTGAGGATTGCAGTTCAAAGCCAGCTGGGCAGGAAATTCTGTGTGACTCTTATCTCCAATTACCCACTAGAAAACCAGAAGTGAGCTATGGCTCAAGTGGTAGAGCATTAGCCTTGAGCTGAAGTGCTCAGGGACAGCACCCAAGCCTAGATTTCAAGCCACATGACCAACAAAATATAAAAAAGAGAGAAAATTAGATTATCAATGATATTTTTATAGACACTTACATGAATTCTCCTTAGAAAGCTGGGGAAGCATTTTTCTTTACATGCTCTAATAAGATAAAATGAAAACCACATAATCAAATTACATCCTTTGTCCTCAGAGATTGGAAAAGTAACCTAATAGGATCAGTTTCTTTCTCAATGTCCTTTCCTAGATAAACCAATCAACTTGGGTCTTGGAAGACCGTCAAGATTGATATGAATATTAAAGCTGATTTAGTTGTTCTTGCATCCTAAGTGTTTCCAGAAGGGTTCAGAGGCAAAGCTATGCCTTTATAAAAAGCTCTCTGGTATCTTTATATAAGAACCTAGCAAAGGATCTTATAAAGTTCCTCATCCACCCTACTAACATCAGTTTCAACATTACTTGCAACAAACTACATTTCTGGTATCCAGTAATCTTCCTCTTCTTTAATTCTTAAAATAGATTGATGACAACTCTGCGCTTCCTACGTCAGGAAGAAGCAATCTGAGAACATGGATGGGTAGGCTTATGGTATGTGTTGCATATTTTCTTTGAGCTAGCACTTCAGTTGTATAAGGTAGCTAAGCCCATCAACACAATTGCATTCCATTTCACTGCAGATGTTGCAGCAGAATTCTTTTTCTTGTTAGGTTTATTTCATCCTCTCAAGTTCCTGGAAATACAGACATAGGGACTGGAGTAGTGGAAAACCGTGATTGATAGGAAATGAGATTGTGCCTTTATCAGAAAGAGAAAGTTACCATGGTGCAGTTGGCAAGAAAGACCATGTGATTTCTGATCTGATTGGATTGGTGCAGCAAAACAAGGTTTCAAGTATAGCAATTTGGGGCAAAGTGCATGAGGCACTCAGAACAAATTATATTTGGGTTACAGGCAATTGAAGACATACAACTCTGTTTTAGATGCCAATCATCACTATGCCCATGAAATAGTATCTTGAACCATCATTCCATAAAGTGCACAACCTGTATTCTAAAGGCTTCCTTGAATTCTTTTCTGGTTATCTCTGTCTCTGCACCTGTGTTCTCATGGGAGCAGATTAGTTTTAAAGACCATTTTCCATGCCACCACAGTTGTCCTTTCAAATGGTATCAACCTTGCAATGAACAAAACTACATGTCGGTGCTATGAATCACAGCGTAAGCAGATCCTGTGTAGAAAAGCCTTTAGTAGAGATGGAAGCTTTGTTAATGGACATGTATGGACTGTGAACTGAGAATTGATTGTTTGGAGTTTCTCTTACTCAAAATGTTCCCACCAGACTTCTTTAGTGTTACTTGGTCATTCTTCCCCCTCTGTTTTTCTATTACTCATTATTCCTATTGTTCTAGTGGTTTCTCCTCCTACAAAAGCCTTATGCATGTTTAAACAATCAACCTGCAGGGTTGGCAGGGGGCAACAAACAAAAGGTCACAGCACAGATTCCCAAGTTGAATGTATGAAGACAGCTTTATAATACCTAGATAGTCTGAGAATGTAGTTTTGTAAACAAAACAAAAACAAAACTGGGAACAGAAGCAGCTATTTGACTGGTTCCTATTTATTTAGAATCAGTCTCTAAAATTTTAAGTTTTGATCCCTCTTGGATTTCTTACCTTTATTTCTTTTACCACTTGGAAACATTTGAAGCTATGATAGTTACTTTAATTTTTCTTGGTTAAGTGTAAAATTGCAACTATTAACATGAGAATTGTAAAACTTGGGGTAAATTTTCTTTTTGACCTCTAAACAACATAGGTATAATAAGCTTAAAATATCACAAGCTGAGAAAAAATTTAAGATTACAATTTAGAATAATAAATATCAGTTATATAAATACCCTTTTGGATTTGCTTGTATATACTGTTCTTTGTTAGTACAATAGATTAATACATATGTAACTATAAACTCAACATTATATAATATACAAAGATATATATGTATTTAAGAAAAATATGTTAAATATCTTATAAGTAGAATATCTGTAAGGTAAAAAGAGGAAAATAACTGTAATTTAACAGAATAAAATTAAGGATAAATGGATTTGAAATAACAGAAATGATTTTGTATGACTTTATATTACCTATGATATTAGAATTCCTTTTGAAGATATGTTATTAAAATTCTGCATTTGTGGAAAAAAGTATATCACTACCACATAAAAAATAAAATAAACAATGAATACACATTATTAATTCAATGACAAATAGATACTGTGTATCTATATTTATTAATTTGTAACTATAAGCCTAAAAAAGAAATTATAAGCCAGGTGCTGGTGGCTCATGCCTGTAATCCTAGCTACTCAGGAGGCTGAGATCTGAGGATCATGGTTCAAAGCCAGCCTGGGCAGGAAAGTCCGTGAGACTCTTATCTCCAATAAACTACCAGAAAACTGGAAGTGGCACTGTGGCTCAAATGGTAGAGTGCTTACCTTGAGCTGAAGAACTGAGGGCAGCATTCAGGTCCAGAGTTCAAGCCCCATGACCAACCAAAACATAATTATAAAAGAATACTGCCAGTAAGTTGTGTGTCTCTCCAACATCCACAACCATGTTTTAATATGTTATTTGCTGCTATATATTCATTTTGACCTGTCAAGTGATTTTATTCTTCTATTTTTCTGTATGCTAAAATGTTTAGAGTCAATAGCTAATCTTTCCATAATCTAGCATGAAATTACCTATTTTCATGTTTTGAAAACTTAAGAAAAAAAATCTTAATAATTGCATTGGACACAGCATTTTATTTACTTATATAAAACATATTTAAGCTCCCTAAAACTGAACATGAGAAAAACTAGTCTTTCCTGAGAAATCAGCAGATTCTGTAATTCACCGGACTGTTTATTTTGAAAAATATTGGCAGTAATACATTTTAATACATGCGAAAAAGTGATACAGAATGTTTCTACCTTTGCAATAATATTTTCATTAAAAAATTCTGAAAACATATATACTCTGATTTAGGATATTTCAAAAAAAAGTAGAACAAGCCAGGTACTGGTGGCTCACGCCTATAATCCTATCTACAAAGGAGGCTGAGATCTGAGGATCGCGGTTCAAAGCCAGCCCGGGCAGGAAAGTTCATGAAACTCTTATCTCCAATAAACCACTAGAAAACCAAAGTGGTGCTGTGGCTCAAGCGGTAGAGCATCGCCTTGAGCTGAAAAGCATAAGGACAGCACCCAAGAGAGTTCAAACCCCACCACCGACAAAAAAATTGAAAACATAAAAAATAGAACATTTTCTTTTATGAAAAATTGCTCTGTTTCGACATTTGGGGAATTTTGGTATAAAGTTGGTCAATGAATGACCAACTGACACTTACAATAGTTTTCGAATGTGTACAGGTGAAATGTTTTCTCTGTTGAAAGAAACCAATCAAAAGAACCCGATATTGTCCATAAAAAAATGGAGAGGGTTGGAAGTGCTGCAAAGGCATCCAGGTTTGCATGACCCAGCTCAGAACAATGGGGAAAACATAGCCGCAATCGCACGACATTGCCTCCTGTCTCTTTAAACTTAGTTGTAGAACAAACATAGTGAACTTTTGTAATCCCGAACCTCCTTAATGAGCACCATGTATTTTAAGAAGACTCTGAGATGGTGTTTTTCAATATAAAAAAGAAGAAGATTCTGTGTGCTAGAGGTGGGGCCAGAATGGTTCTGAAGTAGCTATGCTAGCCAGTGCTAACCTCTTGATGGAAAGATGAGTGCAATGGCTTGCAGTTAGAAGACTTGAAATACTGCCTTTCCCTCTTCTGGCTATGTATCCTTGACTTCTGCCCTCCCAGATGTCAGGGACCTCCTTTGTGGTACACCACTTGTTAGAGCAAATGGGATAAATGGTGTGAACATTTGCAGGAAGCTCTGAAGCTTCGTCAATTGTCATTTATTGCATTTAATGTCAAGATTTAACTCAGTAACATACAAAGTGATTTTTAGTCAGTCAGGAGCTACGATGCTGTTCCTGGTCTTGTCACTGATATAAGTACCACGAAATGATAGACTAATCAGGAAGGAAGGGAGGAAGGAAGGAAGGAAGAGAGGGAGGGAGGGAGGGAGGAAGGGAGGGAGGGAGGAAGGAAAGAAGGAAGGAAGGAAGGAAGGAAGGAAGGAAGGAAGGAAGGAAGGAAGGAAGGAAGGTAGGAAGGAAGGAAGGAAGGAAGGAAGAAGGAAGGAAGAAAGGAAGGAAGCAAGGAAGGCAGGAAGGAAGGAAGGGAGGGAGGGAAGGAGGGAAGAAGGGTGGGAGGGAGGAAGGGAGAAGAAAGAGTTAAAGCTTACATCTATATAGAGGCTAATATTGAGAGGGAATATGTCTTTGTTATCTGGTCCTTTCTGCAGGAGAGCTCAACTAAGTTCACATACCTTGTTCACAATCTACTGGAAATGTGTGTGTCTGGTGATTCCAGCTTTCCACTACTTTGCCTGTTCATACATCTCTCTAAAAGCAGCATGAGTTGATTTGGGAGTTACACATTGATTTTAGTAAGTAGGTGAATTCACAAAAACAAAAGCAAATAATGGTTGGCAACTGTATTTGTAATTATTGTTTAATATCAATCACAAGAGCAAGTATCATGTTTGGTGTGCTTTTTGTTTTGTTGGTATGCTTAGAAAATAAATAATACTGGCACCTATCAACTCTGCAGCAATGGCAGCATGGATAAAAGAATATATGAATGAATTGAGAGTAGACAAAGTAGACTCTGAAAGAAGCTAACCCAGGGTTGTTTAACCTGTCTATGCATCTATCAACATTTAAGCTATCATCTAACTTTCTCTTTCTCGAGTGATCATTTTCCCCAAATTCCGGGCTCCAAATCATGGGGTTCATCATTACCAGTTTTATTCAGAAGCTGAATTTTGCCACTATAATACCTGATATCATTTTTCTCCCCTAGGATTCTTGACCATACTAATTAAAGTATTGGCTTCATGAAAAAAAACAAAACAAAACAGAAACTGACTCAAATTAACTTAAGTGGAAAAATATCTTTTTAGAAGGTGTAGTCAGATCACCAAAGCTATGAGGCAGGAAAAGGAAGCTTGCATTATAACCTAAAGAGCTGAAGCCTGAGGAAAATCACTCTTACAAGGTATCTAATCCACACAAACCCACGCACCCCTCTCTACACTCTCTGTGAGAGTAGGCACAACAGCTCCAAAGAATCCCATCAGGCCTTGCACCTTGGTTGCTGGCTTGGATTTCCTTTACCTCAGCTCAGTCTACCAAAGTAATGAGAGAAAACACCTTCTCCATTTGGCTTCTTTACTAGGACAAATGTGACTTGAAAGGTACCAGAACAATCAGAAAGAACAAAGAAACATCAAAGACAAAAGGAATAACACCAGATAGTCTTACTTGTCAACTCTGAGACCTTTCTGTTATGGCCTTAATATTCCCATACTTAATCATATCTATCAATATGAGGAGGTATCAGGAGGTGGGAACATTAATAAGGTTATGATGATAGAGACCCATGAAGGGGAATCTGAAGAAAGTGGCTGTGTTGAAAACAAAATTCTCAAAAGAACAGTGTTGAGAGGTAGTACCTTAGAGTAGTGATTAGATCCTGGTCTCTCTGTTGTCACAAGTAGAGCAATGGTCTTATCACAGTGAATGGGAATATGGTTATGAGTGTAAATATGTCACCTGAGGAGGAAATAATTTTGTTCCTTAAGGGGATTCTTACTGATTCATTTTGGTTAAATTAAGCAGAAGGAAGCATTAGAAGCTCTATGTAAGTGTAAATTCTCTACCCCATCAAAGGGAGAAATGGGCTTTGAAATGGGCGAGGGCAGACAGCTTGACAAACACAAGCAAACACAAATGGCAGCTGTTCTTAAGAATGGGCTGGGTGGATTTCCATGCAGATCCTGGCAACTCCTTTCTCTAGGACTCAATATTGTGAGTTTGCAGCCCAGGAAACTTTAGGTCGCTGACTCGTAAATACACTTTAAGAAACAAGATGAACAAGGAATGATGGGCACGGGCTGGGTTTCAATTTGTGGTGCAGCCTGTATTTGCAAAGCATAGGGCTTGCCACTATTGCTTGCCCCTGCAATTTTGTATTTCTGACTTGTTTATGTGTTTATGGACAAAAACATTTCATTTTGCTCCATCCTCATAGCTGAGAGAAGTGTTTCTCAAAACAAGAGCCTGTATCAAGAACCCCCTAACCTCTTTTTGAGTTGAAATATTTCTGTGTGTTGTTAACCTATCTGGCATTCTGACACTCCTTAGAGTGTCCTTATCTCTCTCTCTCTCTCTCTCTCTCTCTCTCTCTCTCTCTCTCTTTCTCTCTCTCTCTCTCTCTCTCTCCTGTGTACCATAGACCTTTGGCTACTGGGTGAGGTTAGAACCTTAAATTGCTTATGTGGGAGTTGAACAATTTCTACCTTAACCTTCTGTTACTGTAGCATTTTGCATAATATATATAATTTTTAGTGAAAGCTTTTCATAAAACTGAACACTCTACAGGTATTCCGCCTACATGGCATGTCTAATTTCATACCCCTGATGGATTTCCCTACAGTGTTGCTAGGAGACCAAAACACTGCTTCACAAAGGATTCAGGATGGATCAACCCTAGAGAAACGTGTTCATCCAAATTCAGCTGCTCATGGCCAAATGTGACTTCTATAAAACACACTGTTTATGATGATGCCAGTAACAGAAGGGGCTTTTCTGAACACACTGAGGTGGGGGGAGAGAAATCTTTGGAGAAGCCCCCTCATGCTTTTCTCCTATTTTATGCACCCGGAGGTGGATCGAAGCTGTTCTACTCCATTTTAGAATTGCATGTGAAAGAGAAAGGATCAGGGTAGGAGTCACGGATTGTGGAGAAATAGTTTGCTCTGAAAATTCCCCAAAACTCATTTCTGCTTTTCTTCATTACCCTCTTTCCTGCCAGCCACGGCATGCCAAGAGTGTCTATTGATATCATGATCTATATTCTGTGTTGACAATTTGCTGAGCAAAAAGCATCGTAGCAATTTGTACATTTTAGAAATGCTAGATGCCTTTACCAATAGATCTAGTTTCTGGTCAGATGAAACTCTGGGGACAGCCAATATGACATCAAAGCAATGCCACATATAGTCAGGTACAGAAACAACTGACTCTGTGACCATTGATGACAATCAGTGCTTGCCTCCTCTCATGCCATAGGTCAAAACCCTTGCTCCTGGTGTGATGGTTTCTGGGAGAAGGAGCCTTGTGGAAGTGACTGGATTTAAATGAGATGGTAAGGACCTAGCCCTTGAGCTATGATTATTGTGTTTGAGAGAAGAGTGAAATCTGTTCCTTCCTCTGTTGTGAGGCACAACAGAGCAGAGAGTCTCAGTAGCAACCACGGCACGTGGTACTCCATCTTGTATTTCTCTCTCTCTAGAACTGAAAGATAAATGCACATCGTTGAAGTTCCCAGACCGGTACTTTGCGGTAGCAGCTTGAGCTGACTAAGACAACTCTATGCTGGCAACTACGGGGAAGCCAGAAGCCACACATCGGAACTACTTGATCCAGAAAAGAAGGGTCGCTTTTGGACTCTCATCTGGCTCTTCTTGACTATGGAATTCGCTTTTCTGAGGCTCAGCTGTCCCTTGCTTGTTCTACTAAATATCTCTTCCATCTTGACTTTCACAGTTCCTGTGCGACTCTGGGGTACTGCAGTATTGCTTGCTTCCTGGACCACGTTCCACTCATGTAATGCCTTTTCGTTCATTTGTCCCTGATCTAGGGATATGCCTGTTGCAAAAATGAAAGCCTATTGTGCTTCCTGGTTTGTCTTATGCTCTACTTTTGATCCATCATTCCAGGTTACTTTCAAGGGTTTTAGTTTTCTTTCACTTTTTAATATCTTTTATTGTAAAAATACTATACCAAGGGGTTGCAGTTACATGAGCAAGGTAATGAGTCCATTTCCTATTTACACAAGAAGTCTGAGTCTAATGTCTTCATTTAAGAAAGGATAAAGAAGCGGAAACTTGGAATGTTGGTACATCTGTTCATTTCCATCAATGCTATTAATCTTGGTAGAAATCATTCAAGATATTGTTGAATTTTAAGCTATCTCGGGGAGTTAATACTGCTTAACTATGTTCCCCAGTCTGCTGAGATAAGCAGGAATTTTCTTGATAATGAATACGCAGTGAGTTTATCTATGCTTCACTTAATCTTAGACAAAAGATGAAACTGAGGAAGGCATTCAAGCAATACCTCATTTTTTCCTGTCTCAAAATTAGTGAAAGGAAGACTTTCTTCTGGGGCTTGATTATTCCATAAATTCATAAATGATTCTTCAGTTATTGTGAACAGATTTTTAAGTTTCAATTTATGTAATGGGACTCATGTTAGAAGGGCTTAATGTATCCAAATTCATTCGGGGTTGTCATCATTTAGGTATTTTGAGTATGAATATGAGTGTGATAAAACAACTTAACTGGTAAACATATTTTATAGAGAACATACCAAAAAGATGTACAAAGGGATACTCATAAGGAGATATTGCTAATCTGAACTCCCTAACTGAAGATGATGTCCAGTAAGAAAGGAAAGAAAGATGCAGAGTAAGTGGGGAAAGCTAATAGGACAGCAGGCAATTGTTTGAAAAAGACCTTCACCTCACCAAAGAGAATGTCCCTAGTCAACAAGCAAAAAGGGTAATCAGCTTCATTTCTCTCAGGAAGACTATAAGGTGATAAAAATTCCCAACACTTGGAACAGTTTAGCTGAAATGACATAAACAGAATACCAAGTGTTAGATAAGCTGCAGGTTCACTACATATTGGCGGTCAGAAGACAAATGTGGCAATATATTTACCAAAGCCAAATATACATATGCCTAACAACTAAGACATTTTACGTTCCTATACATAACAACTAAATTCATCCATATGATCATAAAAAGCCAGGTACATGAATTCTCCTTGAAGCACTATTCTGAATAACCCCAATGGAAACAAACCCAATATCTATTCACTATAGAATGATTAAAGGGTGGTTTACTCATACCATGAATGTAATACAACCATGAGAACAAATTATCTAAAACTGCGTACTGAAATATGCACGAATCTCAGAAAGCAACCTGAGCAAAGGAGTTAGATGTAAGAAAGTGCATGTTTTTATCCCATTTACATATGGACAAAGATAATATTTAGTGTTAATTTTACCTTTGGGAGACTTGCATCTAGAAGTGAGAAATAGGTGCTGATAATGAACTCATTCTCATTTTAGGGATAGTGATTGTGTTTGATTTGTGTTAATTGGTCAAATTGTTACTAGTGACATGCAATTTTTTGTGTTTATGTGTTATAGTTAAATGAGAAATAGACAAAAAAGACAAAACCAAATTAGATATTTTGAAACAAAAAATCAAATATTTCCATGATGATTCCCTGCACATTTTACAGCTGTGCTAAGAGGCAGTGAAATTTTTTTGAAAGAAATAAATTTCAAATGAGAAACAAATTGTATCTAATTAGAATTCTAAGCCCAATTTAAACAAACTGGAGTTTGATACATTTAAAAAAGATTCGTGTTATCAAAACTTCTTTCTTTAATAATCTAAAAATACACTGGCTGTCATTCAATGTCATGCAAAACATAGGAGTACTCTTATTGTGACAAAAGTGGACTGTACGTGTGTATATGTTTTGCATCCTATAAAGTAAAAGGAATAGTAATGCCCACTTAAAATTTTTAAATTATATAATCTGTAAAGACTAGTATAATACCTTTAAATATAAGCCTTTAAATTTCATATCTTACAGTTTTATTTGCTATTTTCTACCTACCACATTACTGCTGTCCAGTTCAAACTAACACAGACTTTCCAAGTCCCTCCATTCAAGTATCCTCTCCAGATCTTAATATCAATTTATTTCTCCCCAAAAGGATAAAATTGTCTCAAGTGTTGTTTCTTAACAATTTTATTGAAGTTTCCTTAAAAACTTTCCATTATGGTGGTCTAAATCTTTTACCTCCAAACACTGAATCATGAATATAGTCAGCATTTTTGTCCACCATTGTAGCTCCGGAATGTGATGTGTAGCTCCTTAATAAATGATTGCAGAGTGGAATACTCTTAGCTTTTGAATCTCACTTCGGTCTCTTTCCTTCCACTCAGCCTGTTGACAGTAGTCTTAATTTAGAGCAAAGATCACTGCCCATCTACTCCATCTGTCTCCAATCTCTTTCCCATTCTTTTAAAATCTATGGATTTATCCTCTGCAGTCCCTTCTTCTCCCCCTAAATATATAGGAAAGTTTCAAGAAATAGGTTTAGAGTCACTACAAAATAAATGGAAACCACTGTCTAAAACAGATCCTACACTTCTCTTGTATAAGAATAGCTATCATTTAAATAGATAATATGAATTTAGATTTACGTCCTCTGGTTCAGCTTCCATCATGGAAGATCAACTTTGATACATCCAATAGTTGTAAGCCTACTTGATGAGATAGTTCATTGCATTGTGGGTCAACACCAGTTGACAACTCTTCAGCCTTTGGAGGTCATAGAAGCATTATTTTTATATGACAGTCTTCAAAATGGTAAAGGACCTATATTCTGTCTTTAAAGTTACATCTTCTTTCATTCCTTTAACTCTACTTTATGACATGATTCCAAACAATTTCCTGTTTTACACCTTCCCTTCTAGACCAAATCTAGGCCAGTGTCTGTCTTAAAATATCCTGCCCAAAGTTAAATATAGTGTCCATATGTGGTCTCGCCTACTCAGAATACAGGGGTTAAGGCTGCCCCATGACCTGGATTCTCAACTTTTTTAGTGCACTAGAGTTGTCATTATCTCAGCACTGTGCGTTACTGTGAGCTGACATTAGGGACTGACTTGGCTGTCCTTTCTTGTGATAGAATCCTTCCTTCCTTCCTTCCTTCCTTCCTTCCTTCCTTCCTTCCTTCCTTCCTTCCTTCCTTCCCCCCTTGCTTCCTTTTTTCTTTCTTTCTTTCTTTCTCTCTCTCTCTTTCTCTCATTTTCTCTTTCTCTTTCATTTTTCCTTGTATGTGTGTTAGTCCTAAGGCTTGAACTCAGGACCTGGACATTGTCCCTGAGCTTTTGTGGCTCAAGGCCAGCACTTTACCACTTGAACCACATATTCAATTCTGGACTTTTTTTTGGGGGGGGGGGAGTGGGGAAGGTGCTTAATTGGAGATAAGAATCTCATGGACTTTCCTGCCTCAGCTGGCTTTGAATGAGGAACCTGAGATCTCAACCTCCTGAATAGAATTACAGTCCTGCATGAGTCACCAAGGCCCAACTTAGAATTCAACTTTTAACTCATTCCTGTCCTGCCTTCTGTACCTGGGAGTCATTTTGATCTTATAGAACAGCATAAAAGTTCTCCTTTCTTTACTCATTCCTTATCTTTTCTTCAATTACTCTAGGGAGGTAATGACCTTGACTTCCTGAGGTGCTCTGTTTGGCCAGCCCTTCTCACTTGGCCTATAGGATGATTCTGTACATTCCACCTCAGCAACAATTTAAACTGTCAAACTAATCCATCTTATTTTTATCTGGTTGTTTTATCCTGGCTGTCTCATGAGCATTACAGTTGGCATCTAACTGTGTGGTAAACATGCAGAATGAAAGTCTCTCCCAAGACAGTTCTCCATGTCCTTGACGGAGAGTTTATCCTTTGCCTACCTGTCTACACCATGTGTGAACCTCAACCTGGCCTTCTGCTTGGACAAGTCTTTCAGAACCAAGCAATTGTTTTGTGAGTTTTACTGTAGGTGATACTGATAAAAGAAATAGTCAAAAGACTGAATCACAAATATTAGGAAGGAATCTTAGTTAGTACAACAGTCTAATCAGAATAGAAATTCTTAACAAATCAATGCAGCACACCTTTCCTCCTGCATCCCGAAGGAGACACCTTGTTTTGTAATTCTCAAACATTTCATACTGTAGGAACTTCCTTCAACATAAAGTGTATGTATGTATGTATGCATGTATGTATGTATTATATGTGTGTATGTATGTATATATACATATATATGTATATGCAGACATTTATACACATATCCATGTATATATATAGATATATATGTATATATATCTATATATATAGTCTCCAAAGTTTCTACATAACTTGAAAATTATCCCTCATAGTTCAAAAGTAAGTGAATATGTCTCATAGGGACAACCCTAAAAATGTGTAAAAATTGCTTGTGAAATTCGACATTCGAAATTGACAGGGTTATGTGCTAAGTCAATGTTGAAACTTGTTTTTTTTAATGCCATAATTTTATGCCACAGAGTCTGAAACTACCATTGTCTCTCACTACAGTTTATCATAAGAGCTGCTTGCAAATCAAAGTTACTCACCATTGCATCTGATTTCCTTCTATGTTACTTATTACTTTATTCTGTTTTTATTTAAATAAAACATAACTTCACTTGTACAAATAAATCATAGAGATATAGAGGGCAGCATGTGACATTTCAATAAATGTATACACTGTGTACTATTTAAATCAAGTGAAGGACATAGATTTTTGTTTTTTGAAAGTTTTTTTTTATTTTTTTATTGTGAAAATACCATACAGAGGGGTTACAATTACATGAGCAAGATAATGAGTACATTTCTTATCAACCATTGTTGCCTCCTCCTTTGTTTACCCTTCCCATCCCTTCCCATCTTCCCCCCTGCCCCCCCCCCCGTCCTCCCCCCCCCTCCGCCACACACCAAAGTTGTAACATAACATCTTATACATCTCATTGCTGCAATGGGTCCACCTGTATCCTTATTTAAACAATTTGTTCTTTCCCTTCCCCTCCACAAATTATACCAACATCAAATACAGTGAAAACAGGGGTTATACCGTGGGGGAGGGACATACAAAGAAACATACAAAGCAACAAAGAAATCATCTTATAAATATGTTAGACACAATATCAAGAAAGAAAAACCATTTGAGTCCTTATCTTGGGGTTCATTTCACCTAATATCAACTTATCTGACCATTTCTGCTTGTCTCAGACATATACTAGTTATTGCAAATAAGGGAAACCATGGGACTTATGTTTCTTTGGGCCTGTAAACTTGTTCAACCACTTTGGAAAGCAGTAAGGAGGTTCCTCAAAAGACTCCACATAGAGCTCCCCTATGACCCAGCAATCCCACTTTTGGGCATTCTCCCAAATAATCACAAACAGGACCATACTAAAGCTACCAGCACAACTATGTTTATTGCAGCATTAGTTACCATAGCTAAGATATGGAACCAACCCAGATGCCCCTCAGTAGATGAATGGATCAAGAAAATGTGGTATATATACACAAAGTTTTACTGTGTAGTCCAGACTGGCCTAGAAGTTACTATTCTGTCTCAGCCTTCTGAGTGCTGGGATTATAGGCATGCCCAGCTCAAACTACAGGGGCTGTTTTGTTTTAGATTGTTTTTAGTTTGTTTGCAGCTCTGAAGATCAAACTTAGACCTTTGTATCTGCTATGCAAGCACTTTACCACTGAGCTACACCGAGAGCCTCAAATTACACATTTCTGTCTCTTCCAACATTTATCATTCCTTAATGAAAATATACTCAGGGCCTTGCACTTGCTAAACTGGTTCTTTAGCTCCTTTGGCTGAATATGCATACACATTTACACACAGGTATATGCACACATATACATGTATGCATATGAATACTACAGACATATATATTATGCATATATTTACAGATCCTCATGTACAGCAACACAGCAGAAGTTCTCACTCCAGCTAATGAACCTAATGTCCAGTGTATACTTTTTTCCATCCCTGTTTTCTCCTACTCTCTTCAGCCTTTATTAACCAACATTCTACTCCTAACTTCTGTGAGCTCAACCTTTCTATATTCCACACATTAGTGAGATCATGTGGCATTTGTCTTTCTCTGCCTACATTATTTCACTTAACTTACTTATCTCCAGTTCCATCTATAACAAGATTTCACTCTTTTTTATAGTATGGTATAGTAGTATTCCACTATAGATATGTACTCACTCTGTCTTCTTTTCCTGTTCATCAGCTGATGGATGTTCGGGTTGCTTCCCTTTCTTGGCTACTGTGACTGCTGTTACTACTATGAACATGGAAATTCAGATGTCTGTTTGACATATTGATTTCATTTCCTGCTGGCATATTACCTAATAGTAGGATTCCTAGTAGTAGTATTTGGATCATGTGGCATTTTCAGCTTTAAATGAATGTTCACATTCTTTTCCATATACTAATTCACATTGCTATCAGCAGTGTTGTCTTCCTTTAAATGACTTTGGATAAAGAACGTGCTTCTATAAATTCTGTATTCACATCTGGTTTAGTGCTAGCACTACATAGAACAGCACTCCATTCCTCCAAACTTGATGTGTTAAGTATCTCAACCTAAGTGGCATATAGCTTTTTTGTTGTCACATCGCAAATTCACTCTGTTGAGTACAATTTTTGTAGTATCTCCTGGTCAACTTAAAATCTCTCTTGTGAAAACTGGATAGCACTCTACTATAAAATATGACCTGAGTTAGGCAATTTTGCAATTGAATTTATTCACATAAATTGAAGATGTACATTTAGTTCTATTTAATATTGTAGTTTGAGCTGACTAATTCTCTGATTTACCAAAAGCTTTCAAAACCATGACTTTGTGCCCCTAAATTCTCCTTCTTAAAGGATCTCTGTCATTGCAAAGTTCCATCCTTATGTCCTCTCTGTCCTTAGCCTAAAAATATCATTGATGATTCCAGCTAGAGATTTTGCTCTGAAGTGTCACTGGTCAACATATTTAAGAGTATTTTTTCAATATTTCCTGATAATGTTGGCAAAGACCTTATGGATCTCAAGGACACTGACCTCATGAAATCACTAAATCTATGTTGATTATGCCTACATTTTCTCTTCATTTGTCAGTGGACAAATGGCATTAATTTGTATTTATGATAATGTGAGCTATTTAATTTGGAAGTTCTGTTCAAAAGAATATTTTAAATAGGTACATTCCCTTTACTTTCCACTCTATATTGCTAACAACTACTTCAGAACAAAAAAACCCCTCTAATAAATATGTAGAATAATTTTCACTTAAAATATATAAACTTTGTGAGTTGATTTACATTTTGTAATTCTTTAAAAATAACTGTACAACTTCATGTGTATTTTAACTTACTTTGAAATGCTATCTTCTTACGTGGTACAAAGTAAAAGGTAAACTTACCAAAGTCCTGAAAACTTCAGGAATAAAATGAAGTTAGGATGCAATTAGGAAAAACAAGTAGGAAATGAGTAGAGAAGCAATCCTTCATTTATTTATTTTTGTAGTACTAGAGTTTTTTTGGGGGGGAGGGGGGTCCAGTCGTGGGGCCTGAACTCTGGGCCTGCACGGTGTCCCTCAGCTCTTCAGCTCAAGGCTAGCGCTCTACCACTTGAGCCACAGCGCCACTTCCAGCTTTTTTTCTTTTGCTTATAAGTTAGTACCTTACACTTGCTCAGCTGACATTCAACCACATGAGCCATACCTCCAGCCCTATTTTTGGCTGGTTATTTTATAGATAGAACCTAGTGAACTTTTATTCTTAGTTCATTTTTGAACCCTGACCCTCCAGAGCTTAGCTAATGAGTAGCTATAATTATTTATTCCTTCTAGAGAACTTGTTGCTTTTTTGTGACGCATTTCTATATATGTACGCATACACATGTTCAAATACATGTAGATATACATTGCTGGTTTATAATCTGCCTATATGAGTATATCATGACCGTGGAAGTATTTTGTGACATGTTATCATCATATATCAGAAGAATGACTCTGGACAATTCAAATTAACTTAAATCTGAATAATACCCCAACAATTTCTGAGAAGGACATGACCTCCAGATTACATAATCAAGACTGTTATTTTTATCAAATCTGTCAAGAAACAAAATCAACTACTTCCTTCAAAAACAAATTAAACAACAAACCTTTCCCAAGGAAGTTGCACACATTTGTTTATGTGAGTTGAGGTTGTTCTTCTATACCAAAATACTTGCCCATGAAAGTGTTGTAAGAAAAAAATATAAAGAATAAGATATTTTTATTTAGACAGAAATTAATGCACAACTATCAGATTAAGTGCTTATAGGTAGGCATATGGACTGTGATAGGCCATTTCTGGTGTGTTCCTTAATGATAACCAAACCAGAAAATGTGGCATCATTTGTGCAATATGTAATTTCCATTATAGAACTTTTAAGAAGTCTGAATAGTCAAAGAAGGATTTTTCCTAATAGACATCTATTTTCTCAGAATGCCTACCCCTATTGAGACAATTGCATGTGTGCACACCTACTCTGAAATAAGATCATGTGCTCTCTATGTATCATGTGTCAGCTTGCTTCACATCATTCACCAAGACTCCGAACAAAGAAAAGACTGAGAATTCCATGTGATAAAAAGAAAAACAACATAAATAATTATATTGCCAAAACAATGTTCCTAGTGTACACATGTATTATTACAATTCTTGACAGATTATAATTGTTTTAAGTGGAAACATACCACACATTTATTCTCAAATATTTTAAGACAAAGTAATGTCTGCTACTTTGAGGTTCAGAGTTTGCAAATTGCGGCACATAGCTTAAAGCAGTGAGAGATTCAAAACTGCAGTCATTCACTCTAGAAATCCCATGTTCTATTCCAGTTCTTTTTGCTGCAACAATAATAAATAAAACAACCTTCTCTAATGTCATTACCATTTCCTACCAGATTCACAAGTATAAACCAAAATGACTAACACCACTGCTATTAAACAAGAGAATAAAGCGAGTGTTCCGGGTGGGCTGTAATCAGGAGACAGTTAAATTCCCACGGAAACATTATCATGAAACAATAGGAAGGATATAGAAATCCATTGCAGAAAGGGGAGTGGGGGAGAGGGAGAAGGAAGGAGAGAGAGAAAGAGAGAAGAGATAGAGAAGGAGAGAGGAAGAGAGAAAAAACAGAGAGAGAGATACTCACTTCACTTTGAATGACATGGATAAAGTAATCTTTGCTTATGGTTAGATTGCCCAAACTCACAACCTTTGTTTCTCATTTATAAAACTGGAGAAAGATATGACACATTAAAAAAACACTTAAACATCTCTGAACATAGAAAACTCATAAATGTTAGCTAACATGATTGGGAATTGTGATGTTGCATGGGCTAATGCAAATGATGAGCACCCACAGCTGCTTTGTGTGCTGTTCCCACATCTCTGTGCCTTGTGCCTGGTTCTCCAAGGAAAGCATGTTGCTCCGCTGTGTGCTCTCTCTCTCTCTCTGCCTCTCTTTCTCTTTCCCTCTCCACATTCAGTGGCAGGGGACACCAGGAAGGAAGATCCTCACATTCATTTAAAAAAAAATCACGCCAATGTCAGAGACGATGATAAGGAACCCCTGGATGTGTCCCTGTGCTGGAATCATCTCTAATGTACCCGGTCACATTCACCTTCAAAGTATCTTCTAAGAAAATGCCTGAGTTGTGCCATTTATGTGATCAGAATAGTTACCAGGTCAAAAATACTTCACGTCTTTCCTCAAGAAATGAAGATTAAAAAAAAATAAATGAAGACATACTAAGAGACACAAACTATTAATACACAGATCCTGAAACCTCAGTCTTTACTTGAGACATTGATTTAAAAAAGAAAAGAAAAGAAAAGAAAAGCTGGGAAGGTGGCTCAGTGGTGGAGTGCTCACCTAGCATGCATAAAGCCCCTGGGTTCAAGTCCTCAGTACCACATATACAGAAAAAGAAAGCCAGAAGTGGCTCTGTGGCTCAAGTGGTAGAATGCTAGTCTTGAGCAAAAGAGCCTCAGGGACAGTGTTTAGGCCCTAAGTTCAAGCCCCAGGACTGGCACACACACACACACACACACACACACACACACACACACACACACACACACACACACACAACTGTGTCACTCAGGACACATGGAAAACTTATTCTCCTTTGCTCTCTACCACCGCCAACTTCATTTAAAGTAGTTGAACAGAAATCTCTGTGGTCATCTGGGGACCTCAAAGTCTTGTATTTCTTTATGATTGCTATTTAATTTCTATCTTTTCTTTTCAGGTGATTAGGAGAAGGTTGCCCTAGTACCATATTGAGCATGAATTCAATATTTCCACCCCATTTCCAGAACTTTGTGTTGATTCTTATACAATGTAGCTTCAGGTTCATCAAGAAAGTCTTTGTTAACTGCCAGATGGTATGTTGACCTAAGGAAATGAGCCTCTAGCTACTGGAAATCCACTGTGCCAAGGACAACATTCCTAAGTGAATATGGACGGAGCAGTCATTGTTCTGGGTCCACCGAGTCATCTAGAAGAGTTGCTGAGTACTGGCATTCCAGTGGGGCCAAGGATCCTGGAGTGAGAAGACTCGGGAGACCACTTGAAAGTAGATTTCTCTGCTTCATTAGGTAATACAGATTTTTCCAGGAAAACTTTACTTCCTGACACTGAGAAGGTTCTTAATATTGCTGACCTAATAGATTGCAAAAATAAGCTCACAAGGCTTTCTTTCCAAAATAGATACCGTCTGACCACTGTCACCGCGGTGGCTCTGACCCCAGCCTTCATTCTCTCCCTGAGTCATTTGCCATAGTCTACAAAGCACTCTGACTCCAGTCATTCCTACACACAGAAAAGAGTTAAATTACATTAAAATGTAATTGAGATTGTGATATTTTTCTGCTTGACCCTCCAAATGTCTCCTTTTCTTATTCTAAGAATCAGTGCCTAAAATGGTGACCAAGTCCTAAGCTCTCTTGCTTTGTTCCAAGAACTGATCCTTCCTTATACAGCTGGGAATGTGGGCTTGCTCCACAACACAGGGCCTTCAACCCTGCTGTCCCCTCTCTGCCCATGGGTCGAAGAACTCGGATCTTCCTCTGCCACTTGAGCCATAACTCCAGCCCTTCTCTTCATTGGTTATTTTAGATCGTACCTTGCTGCCTGCCTGGCGGCCACGAGGGCATCTTACAATGGCTAAGCTCAGCTCTCAGTTGAGAAGGGGGTTTATCAAATGTTTTCCAGCCCAGACTAGTCTTGAGCCATAATTCTCCCAATCTAAGCCTCTCAATTGGTTAGTATTATATAAGTGCTTTCCCAAGAATACAGCTAAAGATGGAGATTTTTTTTTATCTAGAATGCCTAGTTCAAATATATATATACACACACTATATATATTCCCTATGTATTTGGTGAATAAGTAAAATGAATTGTGTTTTAGATTAAATCTTTTTCGTGTCTATGATTTAAGAATAACCTTGAAATCCCATTAATTCCTATCAATGGTTTTGACCTTAAAGCTTTATAAAAATTTTCAAACTGGTTTCTCTTCCACTGAAGAGATGAAAATAAGAGACTACCCTTCAGGCTGATTGTTCTGGCTCAGTATTCCCTAGCTACTGCATGTTCTACCTTAAAAGCAAGCACACTGGGTTTGCTTCAAGAAGCATTCTTATGATAACGTTAAACCTATGGATACATAGACAATCAAAAATCTTTTTTGTAGAGGCTGGGAAGGTAGCTCAGTGGCAGAGTGCTTACTTTACATCCATGAGGCCTTGGGTTCCATTCCTCAGCACCACATAAGCAGAAAAAGCTGGAAGTGGTGCTGTGGCTCAAGCAGTAGAGTGCTAGTCTTGAGCTGAAGAGCTGAGGGACAGTGCCCAGGGCCAAAGTTAAGGCCTCATGACCGACAAAAACAAAAAATCACTTTGTAGAAGCTCTTGTAGAGTCCAATCTAACTTCTTAACAAATCGACTAATATGGACATTTCCAAAGATGGCAACATAAACCATGATTATAAGACAAATACAAGAGAGACAGATATTATGCATGTAAAGAGGAGTAGGTCGATGTATATTCATGAAAGATAGATTAAAAATAAATGAATTTTCAGCTCCTTCTAATCGCTTGTCACACCTTTAGAAGTGTTCTAAATTAATAGAGATTAGTTTGTCTTTGATAATGTGGGGGAAAATGGATTCACATTAAAAAGTCAATAAAGAAATAAATGAAAGAATTTTCTATTCTACTTGTTACATATCTTAGCATGTATATTTTGTATTCTAAATTATGCAAGGTTTCATTGGATAAGGTTAAGTTTTTGTTTTCTTATTTGTGAAGTAACGGGGTTTGAACTCAAGTCCTATGCTTTACTACTGGGTAGGTGCTTGACTTTTGAGCCACACATCAAGCCCATTGGCTTTGTGTATTAGTTTGAGATAAGAGCTCCTTCTTGCCCCAATGGACCTGAACCACAATCCTAATTGTTGCTTCACTGGGATGACAATGAACAGACCACCACACCCAGCTTCTTACATTCACATGGAGTCTTGACTTTATTACACAGGCTGGCCTCAAATCACTTTCCTCCTGATATCAGCCTTTCAAGTAGCTAGGATTACAGGATCTCACCACTAGAGCCTGGCTTTATTTTCCTGATGAAGAATGAAATTTGTTTGTTATGAAAAGTTCTATGCTTTCGTTAAAATACTTGAAAATGTAAATATTTGAGCAAATATCTCATGCATATGCAATGCATGATATCTGTTGTGGTAAAAGTAAAACACAACATCATAATGCGTGAGTGCAAGCTGTCGAAGTTAGTCTTACACAATTTTGACAGATTTGTTTCCCATGAAAATATTGTCAATGCTTATACTTAGTCTGAGGAGGACAAAAACAACTATTTTCCTAGGTAAGAAATGACAAATGAGGAAGACTATCTATACAGATATGTATTTTTATTTTTTTTAAAAAAGACTGTCAAGAGAGAGTAAGTAATGTAACATCATTTGCATTACAATATGTAGAAGATTTTATTACCCTAGATTAAAGTCTTTATTTTCCTTATGAATGACAGTAATTTTTATTGAAAGTTATATTTCCATGTTTTTATTAAACTATTTGAACTTGTAGTTATTATTTCTTGCACTTCTCACATAACTGATCTTGTGCAGAAGGCCTGCCAACGTTACTTCAGTTCTCATCAACAAAACGTAGGACAGGATAGAAGATCTAAGAGCTGGCTCTTGGGTCTCTTCACAATCTCATCAGATTGCAATTCTGTCTGAGCTGCTGACATCCTTCTTCACTATTTTGTTCTAGATTTTGTTGCCAGGTTGATTCCTTACACCTGCTGGATTCGTTCTAAAAACAATGAAAAAAATTTCTTTGAAAATGAATGTTTGATCTGGCCTCCTTCTTCCAGAACTGCCAACCTTGATCCTTGAACCACTATATAATCTTCTGTAACTCACGTGGTTGAAAAGTCTGTTTATGAAACCAAATGAAGGTTGGAAGATTGAGAGTTGAGTGTCACATCATTGAGAGTGTAATTAGATGATTAATGAAGAGATAAAAGAATGTATAAGATCATTATTGTTAAACATTCTTCATGTTTAAAGGAGGAAGCATGTTTCATTACAGAGGAAAATAAAGTGTATGGAAGTGTCCAGCAACCTGCTGATGAAATGCTGGTGAGGACCAGGTGCTGGTGGCTCATGTCTGTAATCATATCAGGAGGCTGAGGATCATGGTTCAAAACCCTGGGCAGGAAAGTCTGTGAGGCTCTTATCACCAATTAACCATCAGAAAACTGGAAGTGGCACTTTGGCTCAAGTGGTAGAGCTTTCCTTGAGCTAAAGAGCTCAGGGACAGCACCCAGGCCCAGAGTTCAAGCCCCACAACTGAAAAAAGAAAAAAAAAAAAGAAAAAAGAAAGAAGAGAAAAGAAGAAGAAATGTGGTGAGACCTATTGCATGAGGATTCAAGGCATTGAAGACTCAAGAATCCTCAATGTGAGAAACTCCCATCTGGAAGGTTCTTTTCTGTCTGAAGACCAGCAGACTGTAAGAAGACTTCTCATTACAGGAGGAAGAAAGACGTGCCTGTGACTTCTTTCTCTCCTTACTTTCAAATTGTATAGTAAGAGTATACAATAATCTCTTCATGAGTTCATGATCTAGTTCAAGAAGTGGCATTTCAAGAGGCACTATTTATGGCCATTTCTTAATTAAAATGTGAATTGCTTCTAACTTTACAGAATCTCACTGGGGACTGCTGACCCTTTTGCAAGCTTTTCTTATATCTCTTTTTATTTTACATTTGCTTATAAAGTTATTATCTTTTTGGATTTTGTAAATGCAAATTGAATGACATTTCTATAGTTGTCGTCTTCCAAATTTTTTTTTAATCTTTAAAAAAACCCATCAGCATTTCTTGTTTCTAATAACTGCAAACATCCTATTATTCTAACTACTTCTTGAGCAAATAATAGGAGGATCATATCATATCTCAAGCGTACGTTGTATCCTAAAGTCTACCAATTTCAGGAACTGGTTAATCAAGAAGTTCTTCTAGGCATTTCACTTCACATGCAACATGGTTTGTTTGTGTATTTATTTATTTATGTCTTCCTACTGACGTACTTCAAGTCATACTTAGACATTCTCTTTCTCCCAAGTAATATTTTAAATTTTACATCCAAAATGCAAATATGAGAGTTCATCAAAGACATTTACTTCTTAAGCAAGAAGAAAACTGAACACAACTTTTAGCCAAGTTGATAAAACTGAACTATTTGGCTGTAATACCATAAACGCGCACACACACACACACACACACACACACACACACACACACACATTGCACTTCTCTTTACTCCTAATTCGTTATTTTTTCCATTGCATCCTGAAAGAAACACATAGAATTATGTAGTTATATCCAGGGGGAGAGAAGCAAATTCTCCACAGTCTGCATTACTCACTGCTCTCCCAACAGGCAGCTCTTCTCCGATGTGTTGGTGACAAGGAGCTGGTAAAGAAGGTAAAAATCATTTCTTTTCATTGGCAGTGACATGTTTAGCTGTTCCCAGACCAACAGTATATGCACACAAGTCAAGACTTCTCAAGTCTTTTGGCTATGAAAATGCTTCTGCCTTTAATCTTTATTTAACTGTTCCATTTGTATCAATGCATTTGTTAGAATACTTTACAGAACTACCCTTTCATACTTATGCTAGATTTACCTACCATTAAAAAATTCCTTCCCCAGTTTCTTTTTTCCCTTTATTATGTTTTTAAAATAGTTTTTATTGTAAAGGTACTGTACAGATGGGTTACAGTTACATGAGTAATGAGTACATTTCCTCTTGAGCATTGTTACTCTTCCTTTGTTTTTCCCCTACTATCCCTTCCCTCCCCTCTTCCTCAACTCTTCCCTCCCCCCACCTGAAGTGGTAAAGTTCATTTTCAACACAGTGTCTTGTAATTCCACTTGCCTCATTTCTGGACAAAAATTCAAATTACAGGCCCAGTCACGCCATCTTCATACATGACAGAAAGACTATTTTTATTACACTAGGTTGAAATATTTATCAATATTTACCATAGAAAGGATTATTATTGGGATATCAAAATTCATACTTGTATGATGTCACTTTGGAGCTATTTTAGTTTCTTATTGGTCATATTAGAAAAATCTTAAGTATTTTTCAGTGAGTGACACAGATTTTTTCCCCTCTGGACTTTTCCTATCACTATTTGGAGTAGATAGTCTTTCACAAAATAATTAAAGGGGTGACTGTTTTGGCTGAATGATTCCGGTCTATAAGACCAGGAACAAGAGTGGAGTTGAATTTAATCTTAGTTTCCAAGGTTAGAGATAGATGAGATAAATGGGAAGCAGCTGCTCCTCCCATATCCTGTTCATGGAATGTAGGAAATGACTAAAATAGGGACCACAGGAAATTCACTGCTCAAGCATATCACGGATTAGGTTCCGCAGAATTTTTTAAAAAAATAAAGAAACACAAAACCCAAGCTCAAAAACTCTATTGTAATAAAACTCCATTCCAAAGATGGATTTCAAAGTGACTCTGGAATTGAGTAAGCCTGGATTCACATTTATCCAAGAGAAGCCTGTTATTTTATTTTCTTGATGCAAATGGAATTATTAAAATGTTTCAGGCTTATTCCCTTAACAGCTGCTGGATAACTTACAATTAGCAATCAGGAAAAATATAGCCTTCCTTTGGATGCTTCCAAAAGTTAGTGAAGGAGCAGTCTTGCTTTAGACGTACGCTAAAGATGCCTAGATATGGAGTCGGGGAGGGTTTTATCTAACCAGCATCTCATACATTTTTTTCCTACTGATTAATTTTTAAGAGAACAGAAAGAAAAAGAATAGAAAAATAAAGACTCTATTAACTTCTAGATATATAAGCCTATGAACTTACATCTCTTCTTGCACATTCATATGCCCGTAGCTTTTCTTAGGCACCCAAATTCCATGAATAATGGGATGCACATCTAGACCAAACTGAAGAAGGTTTCTTTTCTTATCCCTCAAAAGCTGCTCTGATGAGGGAATTTGCTTGTGCATTTTTCTTAAGAGCATTGGAGCTAGGGCAAGTTTCTCATTCAGAACCTCTACTGATCTTTAAACAATACTTCTGCTACAAGAGGTGTATGTGAACCTCTTCCCTACCTTAAAAAAATCAAGTAATGATTTTCATCTATTCCCCTTCTTCCTACATTGTCTCCACTGTTCTGTGTACCAACCTCACTCCTTCAACTATTTTTATTTTCAGTACAGGCTGGCAGGCAGTGCCTAAGGCAGAACTGATCTAATAAGGACTGATTTGACTTAATGCCTGTTTGTTTTTGTTTTTGCAATGGAAAAAGATGGATGGAAAGTTCTTTCTAAAAAGTGTCCATAAATTAAGAAGGCAGAGCTTTCTTTTTTTTCTGGTAGGAGTCCTCAATCTTATCATTACATAGCTCTGACAAATTAATAGGACTTAATGTGCTATGAAGAATAGCATTCCCATTCACAAATGGAAACGATGATCAGGAGAGATATGTCCCTATGCTGTCATGTTTCATGCCTAGTTAACACTAATGTTGGTATGGTAAAAGAACCCATTGAAGTCATCCTTCCTGGTGTGAAAAATCCACAGGGATGAAGACACAGCTAAGAGACTGGAAGACACAGGTATTTTCCTTACTTATGTATAAGAATGTTGTTAAATGGGACTTCAACGAATGTGTTCACCTTTGGTTGCTGTGATGTTACTGTAGACTCTAGACTCTCTAATGCTTCTCATTACCAACTGGAGTTACAGCCATTTTGCCTGGCAAGCACATCAATCTGAGGAAGAAGATAATAAAATGAATGCTGTTGAATAATAGAATGTAGTGAAGAGGGGCCCAGCGAGAGTAAATATGGGGGTAAATTTAATTAAAATTATATATATATACATATTTGAAACACTAAGGTAGAACCCCTTTGAACAATTAGCATATACCAAATACAAATAAATGACAGGAGCTGTCTAAGAAGAGGTATGAGTGGGAAGAGAAAGGGTAAGTAGAAATGGTGAAGGAGAGTAAATACAATCAGAATTCTGGACATAGGTGAAAATGGAACAATGAAGCTTGTTGAAATTGGTTTGACTTGAGTGAAGAGAAAAGAGAGACTGACAGAAAGGCTGAGTCTAGCCAAGACACATTGTATGCACATATGGACATATAAAAACAAAACTCCAAGAAGACTCATTGAGGTACTATAACTAAAATATATATTCATATTATGATTTCAGAAGAAAAGAAATAGAAGTGTCAAAAATCCCTCCCCCCAAATTACTTCTACTCATTCCTAATATGATGGAAATTAAAACAAATGCAACACAAACTTTCACCACTGAGATAAGAAAAAATTCAATATTCACTTATTACTCATCACCAGAACGAATATTATGCACTGTCACATTCCTTTTGGCACTACTTATCAAAACTGTAAGATACTCATATTCCTACATCCAAGAATTCCATTTTCAAGGACTGTGTCTTACAGCAGGCAAAAAAATATGAATACAAAGATATTCAATACAATAACTTTCACATGAATGAAAAGTTCAGGAGCATTGCACTGCTCATCAACAAGGGACTATTTAAATACATTATGGCATAAACCTTTAATAGATTTTCATGGTAGATTTTAATGTGTTTTAACCTTAGTTCTCATTATAGAAAAAATTCAGTGCATAAATAAGTGAAAGCAAGAGATACACACACATAATGAGAGCTAAATAAACACACAAAAAATGGTTCACCACAAATCTCTGAGGAGGAACAATGAAGGTCAGGGGCACTTGGGGATTTCTTGTTTAATTTTTTTCATGAGCACATATAAATTTCCCATGTAAATGGGCTCTAAGTAAAGACAATTGTAATCGAGGAAGCAGTCAATTTTCCCCTGCGGTCAAAACTTGCAATCTGTATTTTCCTTGGCTTTTAAATTGCATAATTGTTGCATGTGCTTCTTTACACTAATAAATTCATGATTGCACTTCATGGGGTAAACTTCATACTAGACTTTTCTTGCAACCATAATTCATAATAAAAATGTGCATTCAATATGAATTCCAGGACAGGCCAGTGAAGTTGGTGGAGAAGAAGGAGTTACTGAAGCCTGAGGTAGTACCCATAGAGAGCTATCCAAAGAGAATTAGGTTTCTCATAAAAGTCTCCAACTGCTGTGCCATAAAGCTTCCAAAACCCACTTTCTCCAGAACCACGGCTATGTTGTATGCTTACAAAATGCCATAGAAATTTGATTTAGTACTACAATGTATCTTTGTTATTTGTGTACTGAGGAAGAAAATTAGTAAGTAAATATATCCATTAAATGGGGTTCTCTCTATTTCCCCCGTGAAGAAAAGATATACATAATGAATGAAGATGACTCACATATTTACAGGAAACTTAGCTTCAATGTAGTAGCATACAATATACAAAGTACTCCTAGTGTCTACTTTATTTACGAATGATATAAACTCTTAGCATCTGATGTCATTCAGCTACAGCCAGATATTAAACACCTTATGCTCTTGTTACTCCGTTAAGATACATATATATAATGGGTAATGTTGCATTTCAGATCTGCTTTCAAAAAGAGAGGATATCTCTTCTTACATATAGCTCTAGATCTATAGAACTAAGAATAGATGCTTGTATCTATTGGTATTATATTTATAGATATTTATATTAAGAGAGAGATCTGTGCTGTGGCAAACAGAAGCTCAGATGGAGAGAGCTAGAAAAGAAAAAGGAAGAGGTGGGAGGAATGAGAAAGAAGACAAAAAAAGGAAAGAAAAATAAAAAGGAATCCATACCACAATAAAAGAAAGAGAAATGAAAAATAAAATACAGCTATGTTAGACATATATAAAGATTATTACTTTTAGAAAGACTATTCCTATTTTTTAAATTTAATTTTATTGTCAGGTTGATGTACAGAGGGGTTACAGTTACATACATAAAGTATTGAGCACATTTCTTATCAAACTTATTACCCCTCCCTCATTTCCCTCCCACTTTCCCTTCCCCCCAGCACGCCCCTCCCCCTCCACCAGCAAGTTGTAAAGTTCATTTATTGTGAGTATTGATGTTGCATTGGTTTGCCCTTTGTCCTTTGTCTCACCATTTTGTTGTTCTCCATCTCTTCCCCTCCCTAATTCACATAACCATATATAAAATACCCAGGGTACCCAAATCAAATACAGTGACAACAGAGGATAAACCGTAGGGGGTATGGGGGAGGGGAAAACAAAAGAAAAGGAAATCACATGGCACATTAAAAACAACAACAACAAAGTCTTGTTTCCCTACCTTGGAGTTCATTGTGCTTGTCTAGCATAGTCCTAGCAGAGGATCATAATAGCTCAATAGCTGTGTATATTATAAGATAATGCAAAGCAAAATAAAGATTCTTTTTAAAGTATTAATATTATTGCCAAAGAAAGTGAACCCCAGAAGTGTTGGTCTGATATTATTAGAGCTCAGGATGACATTAACAATGACAAAATATCCTAACCTTACCTCCCTAAGCCATAGCCTTTTACCATTTTTAGTACCAGCCCTAGGACTTGAACGCAGGGCCTGGACACTGTCCCTGCGCTTTGTTGTTCACATCTAGCACTCTACCACTTGAGCCACGGTTTCACATCCAGCTACTGGGTGGTTAATTGGAGAGTAGAGTCTCACAGATTTTCCTGCCCAGGCTGACAGACTGAAATCTGAGGATTGCAGACGCATCAACCACATTTTGTTATCATGGCAGCATCAGCAAATCCTTTTACCCAAACTTAATTAACACCCTAACCTCAATTTACCTTCTCACCCTAACATTTCTTAGATAGAACTAGACAGAGTATACAATGATCCTACTTTAAATTTACTTGATATATAACTTCAAAATATTAAAAGCTTTACCTTGGTATCATATACATGTTCTATTTTTATTTTTATTTTTCGCTTAGATTTATCAAAACTCAGAACATGCAGGGAGAATTTGGCAACTGCAGCACACTAACCCTTTTCCAGATGGACCAAGTCATATGCTTTGGAGGCCTCCTGTGGAGCCAATCCTTCTCTATTCTACCAGGCACCAGCCCATCGTTAAAATCGACAGCTGATTCTAAATATGGTTGCCCTAAGATATCAAGGAACATTATATTCTCTCAAGAGTTGGCAAGTACAGCTTTGTGTCCAGCATACTATGTGGGGCTGGGTACTTTTAGAATCATTTCCCCAAGACATTTGGAAGGTGTTGACAATTTAGGGAAAACAGGGAAGAAACTTTCCAGCACCAAACATTATTGGCATGAAAATCTACTGATTCGCCTGATGGATGTTATTTCTTTCTTTTGCCTCTTTAAACTTTGAGGGTTTACCGCTGTACATTTATGGCAACAGGTTGAACTAGAACTTTCAAACTATTTTTCACATCATCTATGAATGCTAATTGTTACTATTTTCTAGGCCAAACATTTGATCAACAGAATCAGTTCACTCCTGGAAAGAGGTGCTTCAGGAGATAGGTGATTTATTCTCCAACGCACAGTAAAGTCATTATTTCAACTGCACCAACTAGATGGATTTCATGTATGGTTCTTTCAGTGTCAGACAAGCTGTACAGGGAGAATGGGGACCCTTTGCCAGAGTTCTTGGAGGATTGCAATTTTAAATATTCACGCAGGATATTATTCTCTAGGCGTGAAATTGAAGTGTGGAATTGGAACTCAGCTTTTAATATGAAAAATGTGTTCAAAATTCTAACCTGGTAAGTTTTACATGTGATACACTCTTCATGTTGGTAGAGTCTTCTATTTTAAAATAGTAGATTAAACTCTTGTTTAAGTAATTTTATTCGTTTTGGCAAACATTTATTTAACATTTAGCTAGAATAAGAAATTCTATTTTGTAAGGTAGAAGATTAAAATTAACAACTTTTTAAAATTTTCTGCTGAAGAACTTAGTGAAAGAAATAGGAAATATAGATATTTCAATGTGTTCTTTAAAGGGCAATCTAGATTGAACACTACAAGAGGGAAAAATACATGTTCCAGGAAGATAAATGCATAAGAAATTAAACTTGACTAATAATATGACTTGAAAAAAATACATGATTTCAATAATTACAAATCACACATACTTGAGCAGTGACTTCCAAAGAGTGTGACATATATATGTGTTAGTTGTATCTATCAAATTGGGATCACCTAAAAGGAAAATGCTACAAAATTTCCTAGTAGTTGTCAACTCATTTGCATTTTGTAGCATGCAAAGTATCTGTTTCTGTAAGAGCTTTGCATTTTGATCACTAAAGAAGTAAAGAGTGATCTCACCAGTGTGGACAAGCTCCATCCAGTACATCCAGTACATTTTGATCACGAAAGAAGTAAAGAGTGATCTCACCAGTGTGGACTAGCTCCATCCAGTACTTTCATCCAGAATGACAGACAGAGGAGAGCGGAAATTCCTCTCTCTGCTGGAGCTCCATCATTCATCATCCCTGTCCCTGGATATTGTTATTCCTGATTCTTAGGCCCTTAGACTCAGAGACTGAGTCTCACGTTATTGTTTCTTTTAGTTTTCTTTTTTCTGTATATATTTTTATTATTACAGTTACATGAGTAAGGTAACGTGTACATTTCCTATCGAGCATTGTTACCTCCTCCTTTGTTTTCCTCCTACCATTCCTTCCCTCATGCAGTCAAGCTGGACTAGTTCTAGGTGTCAGCTTTCCAAAGCCCCTTATATAAAGCGGCATAGTATGGGCTGATAATGTACATTCTCCTGTATAATCTATCATTTCTAAATT
The DNA here is from genome assembly GCF_019054845.1 of Dipodomys spectabilis. Taxonomy (NCBI): domain Eukaryota; kingdom Metazoa; phylum Chordata; class Mammalia; order Rodentia; family Heteromyidae; genus Dipodomys; species Dipodomys spectabilis. The sequence continues at coordinate 7,046,742 of NW_024870974.1, forward strand.
ACCTCTAATATGATGAAAGTAATGTACATATTAGTTATAATGCATTGTTTAGAAAATGGTGACAAAGAAAAAGTCTGCATGTACTTAGTACATTTACATATACACATATTTAATATTTCAATCTCTTGTTGAATCTGCTGACAAAGAAACCACAGATACAAAGGTCCAATTATATCATGTATTTCTATATGGTGATGAGAGGAAGCTGCAAGAAACAAAAAGGTTAACAAAGGAGGAGGCTGCAATGCTTGATAAGAAATGTACTCATTATCTTGCCCATGTAATTGTAACCCCGCTGTACAGTATGTTCACAAAAAAATTAAATAAAAAAATTAAAAATAAATAAATAAATAAAAGAAATAAAAAAAAGAAAAAAGGTTGCTAGGCATACAGAGGATATCTTAAAGAGATTTATTTTGCCTGAAGGGATTCTGATATGGACCTATAAGATAGGCATATAATTGCAACTTTCTGCTAAAGACCTACTTCATACAAGTAATAATATTTTGCTCACACACACACACACACACACACACACACACACAACCTTGTCTGGACTCTCTTTCTTATGGCCACATATCTTTAGTTACTAAGTCTTTTAGTTTGTGGTTCAGAAATAAAATTCAGAAACAAATACTTTTCCTTTAGAGCATGACGATTGAAATTCAGATCTACAGAAACAATTTTATATAATTGAAGGAGAGGAGGAACTTCAGTGTCTACTTAATGTAACACACTTGAATCAGAAGTTTTTAAAAATCATTCTTCACTCAACAGCATGTCATCTTTTTATATAACATCGCTTTCATCTATGGACCCCTTATCCGAACACTGACTCATGACAGGATTCCTTATAGGACTTGTCATTATGCTTGCTTGATTCTATTCTATTTTTAAAATTTTTATTGTCAAGTTGATGTACAGAGGGGTTACAGTTACACAAGTAAGGTAATAAGTTCATTTCTGGTCAAATTTGTTACACCTTCCCTCATTTTTCTCCTACTTTCCCTTCTCCCAACCAGCCCCTCCCCCCCCCTCCCCCCCCTTCCCGCAAGTTGGACAGATCATTTCCAGCATACTGTCATGTGTATATCGCTGTTACATTGATTCCACTCTGTCCTTTGTCTCACCATTCTGGTGTTCCCCTTCCCTTCCCTAATTCAATTAAACCTATCTACAATACCAGGGTACCAAAATCAAACACAGCGACAACAAAGGATAAACTACTGGGGGAAGAACTTACAAAAGTAACAAGAAATTACATAATACGTTAAAAACAGCAACAAAGAAAAATCTCTTGTGTCCATATCTTGGAGTTCATTTCACTTGGTATCATCTTATATGGTCATATGGACCTAGCTATTGAGCTATTCTGCTCATCTGCTAAGATTACCCTAGACATTTGATACCTACATGGAACTGCCTCACTAAATTTTCAGTTTCACTGATGAGTCTCCCTTCTGTTTTTTTCAAACATGCCACATGTTTTCTATCCAGAGAGTTCTCTATCTTCTTTTGAAAATGCTTGCCCCTCAAGTTTACAAGAGGACTATTTCCTTCATCAATCTATCAAATGTAGCACTACTTTGTCATTCACTACCATTCACATTATAATAATTTCAAGGTACTTTTTAGCTTGATAATTTATTTATTCACTTATTTTTAGCCTCATGAAAATAGAACTCTTATGCTCAGTTTTTATGGGGGATCCACTGTAATATGACTGTGATTAAATGAAATTATGAAAGTTAAAAATTCAGAGTAAAGTTGACAGTGTACAGATGTGATCACTCCCAGTTTAAAGAATGCCTGTATTATTTCTTTAGACAATAACTACAAATGAAATGGATACTACAGTGTCTGTTTAGAATTCAATCCATTTTAATGTGATTCATGATCAAATGAGATATTGATCAAGAAAATAGAAATTAGAACTAAAAATAATTTTCAAGAAATAGTCATCAACACATGACAGATAATTTACTGTGAGAGAAAATTGGATAATTTTAATGGACTTTTAAACCTCAGTAGTCATAAGAAAAAGGAACTATGTTATTAAAAGACATTGAGAAAACTGACAAGGAGACATGTTTGGATGAGAAAATATATCTGGTGTGGAACAAATTGAGTATGTTAGATCATTGGAACATCCAGAAGACAATGTGGGTTTGAAGATAGAGGACATAGGTTGGGAGACACACACTTGGGAATCATCTTCATAGGGTAGTCATTGTGATGTGTGTGCCCCTATGTTCATGATAAGTATTTGGTATTCATTCCTCCTACATGAGTAGAAGAATCGACCCATGTAAAGCTTTTCCTTAGGAATTTTATGCACATAGGCTTTTCAGACTCATCAATAATAAAGGCTTTGGTTTAAAAGGTGACATTGCCTATCAACAGATGCTGGAATGGGAGAGGGATCTATTCCTCTAGATGGTTCAAGGGTACAGATATTTTTCCTGTGATAAATAATGGCCAAATGCACCACTTCAGGTTAAGGCAATCTGCTAAATAGCATGGACCAAAAATCAAGTAAAGAATAAAACCAGTTATTTCTATTATTTTGTGTAGGAAATAAATCCAGCAAAATACAAGTGAATTTTCAACAAAGCAGAGATACAAATCAGTCAAAGTTTCTCACTGGATTTTTAATCTCTTCAAAAAAGTATATGGAAGCAGATTCAGGTAAGTAAACCATTCAGATATAGACATGTACTTGGTTATCTTACCACATTACAATGAGGTCTATTGGGGATTTCAAACATAAACTTGTTTGGAAAAAAGGAGGGAGGAAAAAGGTCACTTAAAGACATGCTTTTAAAATTAAATAAGGATACTTTTATTCCATTGTTTGGTTTATCAAAATTCAAATGAATTGAATTTTTCCAACTTGGCTTAGTAGCATCTTATGAGATTCATTTGGCATCCCTGGCCCACTGATGGATTACTTTTAAATGTTGGTATTAGTTTGTCTTTGGACATCTGGACTCTGTTATCTAAGATGTTTTTCCCACATAACCTTTACAAGAAGAGTACACTCTGAAAAAAGTACAAGCTGTTATAGTTAGTATCCGTAATCACCTCACATGATAAATGGACCTGAGAAATGGAAGTTTCTCTTCCAAATCCCAGTTTACAACCTGTTAAAATTATGTGGCTGTGGGTATTTTAAATCACTAAAACTACTCTAGCACTTGGGAAAATAACTGAACATTTTTGTATGCATTGGAAAGACTGTTATTTCATAATTTTGTAGATATAAACCATATTTGACCTTTCAAATTCTTGGTAGAGTTTTTTTTTTTAGGAAAATAAAGTAGAACCAGTCAATCTATCTTATTTACACCTCCTAAGATATTTTTGTAAAGCACCGTACTGGGGATTAGAGGATTTTTTTTCACAAGTACAGCATGAGAAAAGATCACTATTACAGATTTTTAAAATAGTTATAAGAGTAGAATTGTAAAGGTGAAATACATAGTCAATATTTGGTGCAGAGAGTTGCAGGAAATTTAAATACTTGCCTCGTGGGTGGTATTAATAATTTGTAAGGAAAGGTGAGTAATGAGCTATTAAAACTGGTTCCTTGACATTCTGGTTACTCACTGAGAGAAGAATCTGAATCCGATTTGTTTAAAAAGAAAATAAAACATAAATTTGGTAATATATTTTTAAATAATAAAGGAAGAGAAAACTAATTTTTAAAAATTTTTGAGATAGTTTAGTAAACAGAAGAGTTATCCTCATCAGGATCCTTGTATATCAAAAATTCAAATGTCTGATAAGTAATTAACTGAAATTCATGTTAGGTTAGCATAGATTTTCAAATAAAACTGGATAAAGAGGTGCTATATAATGAAGGCAGTGACCTATTAAAGTTGAAAGTTAATTATGGTTGTATAATGAAGATCTTAGATTTCATGCTTTAATCTTGTAGTAGAGATTGATTGTTGAAGGTAACATATGCTAATTTCCTTTTGGGAATTGTCTCTCTGTAAGGGTCTATCCTCTTGGTGGATTTATCAATCAACATGTCCTTCAAACGCCAAGGACTGGTATGAGAGCTCAACTCGCCCAATCTGAAGGTATCCTGAGACTTTGAATCTTCAAGGTGCTAGGTACAGTCAGAGATCAGGAATCTAAGTTTCTTGATCAAAACTATCATTTAAAGTCTTGTCTCCAGGAGCATGGAGATGTCCTTCCTCTAGACTTTTCTATGATGTGATGTGACAGCAACACTTACAATTTTCTAAGTATGAGTATAGCCTTTTACATAATTTCCCTTTCTAGCCAAATCATACAGAGTTTTCTTTGGTTGTATTCAAATGTTCATAACAAAGGAAAACCAAAAGTTTTTGTCACTCCTTTTAATGATAGCACTTATTTTTCTAATTATATGTGGATGAATCTCAGTGGAAGAAGTTGAGAAGGCATGAAATATATAAGGAAGGATATAAAATACAATATAAGATCACCAGAGAGAGAGCCACTGTTGTATTCATATTTCCCTTTTCTTACATATATAAATCCATGTGTACAAGTACATCAAACAAAACTGGAATTGTAGCTTTAACTTTCAACTTCCTATTTCTAGTAGTTTACAGCACATGAATTTTTCAAAAAGCCATTCTTAAGTGCTTGCTTATATTTAATTTTTTGAACATATCAAATTTATTCAACTATCACCAAAATTATATGAAAAATACTAGTATTTAGCCATGGTGGGTTTTTTTTTGTGTGCATTTATGTTATGGGAGATCTTATATTCTCCAAACTAGCAAATTTATACAAAATTTTTGTGCAAAAGATTCTGTCCACCTAGAAATTAAATACTTGAAATAATAACTAGTACTGAGTGAGGTCTAGGTACTAGCTGTCCAATCTGCTTCAACTTTTGCACAACCTAGGGCTGAGAATGGCCATCTTACCTGAAACCATGCGAAGATTCTGAGCCATCTTCCTACTTAAATCTAGGAATGTGTCCTGTGTTGCTCAGCTGTCTTTACTCTCCCCCTGGGTTTGCCTCCCTTTTCCATAAGTCAGCCACATGGAGCATTTGGCAATCAGTGCCTCTTAACGAAGAGAATGTCACAGCTGCCAAAGATTTTCCTCGACAGTTCTTTCCCATACCTTTTCAAATATGAACAAGAAATTTCCTAGAATGAAAATGTGAATACGTTGTTATTGCACAGAAAACTCCATATGTGTTTTTGGGTAATTATTCTTTTGAATTAAAGAAGTAATGAGAACATTTTATGGAAAATCTGCAAATATTTTTAAAGGCTCAGAAAAAAATATGTATCCAAAGGAGGAGGCTACAATGCTTGATAAGAAATGTACTCATTATCTTGCCCATGTAATTGTAACCCCTCTGTACAGTATTTTTACAATAAAAAATAAATAAAAATTCAAAAAAGAAAAAATATGTATCATGATTCCCACAGTGTAGGGTTTATTAAATATGAATCTTTGCTGAGGCTCTTCCTCAATTTTTTTATATTCTGCTTATGTGATTGTGATTCTGACAATTTGGTAAAATGTAAAATGAAATTCTTTATGAAAATAATACAAATTCTAGGAATAAAATTTGATATAAATGGAGAACACTACAATGATCTTATTATATTCTCTACTCGACTTTTTCCTTGGTAAGCTCATGTGTACAAATAGAGATAAATACAAATAGCCATAGTTTCTACATAAAAAATGATATATGAGGAAGGATTTATTACCAGATAGTATCCAATGCTGGATTTTTTATTTTGGTTGTCACCAATGTGAAAATTCACGCATAAAAATATTTGAGAATTTTAAGTACCTAATTTTTGAAATGTACAGAAAAATATTACTTAGGTTTCAGCTGTAAATGAGAACATTTCATTCCCACAAATCTATATGTATGTATGTATGTATGTATGTATGTATGTATGTATGTATGTATCTATCTATCTATCTATCTATCTATCTATCTATCTTTCCATCTATTCTTGTACCTGGACCTACATTTTTATTCCAAAGTCTATCTCTCTGCCACTTGAACCACACCTCTACTTCCATCATTTTTATTTTATTGGGGAGATGTTTAATTGGAGAAAAGAGTCCCATGGATTTTCCTCCCCAGGCTGGCTTCAAACTGCAATCCCGATGATCTGGGGATTGTAGTTCAAAGCCAGCTGAATAATGTTTATTCTTTTTTTTGGGGGGGGGGGTCCAGTCGTGGGCCTGAACTCTGGGCCTGGGCGCTGTCCCTCAGCTCTTCAGCTCAAGGCTAGCGCTCTACCACTTGAGCCACAGCACCACTTCCGGCTTTTTTTTCTTTTTGCTTATGTGGTGCTGAGGAATCGAACCCAGGGCCTTAAGCATGCAAGGCAAGCGCCCTACCACTGAGCCACCTTCCCAGCCCTGAATATTGTTTATTCTTAAAGGAAAAAAAAAAAGCATTTTGTTTACTACCCCCCTATAATGTCTTCGAAGAATATAAATGCTTTTGTGAAGAATGATTGAACAACTATAGGGGCAATAATTATTTCAAAATCTTCACATAATAGAGTTTTGTTCAAAGAGGTGGGGTGACGGGAGGGGGGAGGGAGAGGGGAGGGATTTCCTCTTGATGACAGCAATGTGAGTAATGAGAACCAATTTTTCTTGTTGAAGGTAATTGAAGAAGTTAGAGGAAAAATTAAAAGCAAAACATATAAACCCAAACCCTAAAAACAAATAAACACCTACTAATATAGACACATCTAGGCCTCTGAAGTTCGGGATCTGTACTCCATCTAAAGTTCGGGAGCTGTACTCCATCTGAAACCTGGGAGAAGAGAAGATGAAGAGGAAAGTTCAGAACCCAAATCTATTTCACCCTGAAGGGCATTTGGAATGATAGCCATAAGTCTAAAGTATGGTTTTAGCAGCCTGGTACATTTCTAGCAAGGGGGTGAGGGAGAGAAACTCCCAAAACAGTGCTTACCAAGGTAAGGATTTTGAAACACCTGTGTATAAGGATGATGTACAGAGGGGTTACAGTTACATAAGTAAGGTAATGAGTACATTTCTTGTCAAAACCCCTCTGTTGTTTTCTCTCACTTTCCCTCCTCCTATACTTCCCTCCCACTGAAGTTGTAAAGTCCATTTCCAATATATTGTCTTGTGAGGATCACTGTTACGTTGGTTCCTCCTTTTGTCCTTTGTCTCACCATTTTGTTATTCTCCTTCCCTTCCTCAAATCAGGTAAACATATATACAAATCACAGGGTACCAAAATGAAAAACAGAGGCAACAGGGGATAAACCAAAGAGCTGTGTACCTTCACTTTGATACAGACCTAAAAAAGTCACATTCTTAGAGAACACATGAACCAAAAGCCGGCCAAGCTTTGTATCAGGTAACTTCATTCTCTTTTACCACAAACATGGGAACCAGTCGGAAGTTAATTGTCTCAACAGCATGGAAAATCCCCAGATCTTTTCTAGCACACCGTAGGATCCATCATCTTAAATTATTCCTCCAAATAATTTTCCAATTTTTTTGTCACAGATAAGCAAGTGCACATGAGAATACAGATCACCATCCACTGTGAGAACTTAAGAAAACAGTCAATCAAAATAAGTTCCCCAACACTTGTGCCATTGGAGTTATCTCAGACACAGTATAAAACTGATGCTTACTTTTAAAGTAAAAGAGTTTCCAACGAGTGACTCCAGTGAGCCAATGAAATAGGAGATCCTGGATTGTCTCCTCACAGAAACATCCATGTGAATAGCTCTGCATACTTGGCCAATGTTTCAAGAGCTAATGGATCTCATTATGGTGCTGGAGGGAGAACAAAAATGAGAAAAGATGGCTTGAGAACTTTGGAAGAATGATTGGTTTCATATTGCCCGTACCACTACTTCTCTGGGCATGCCCATCAGAGTCTAGAAGAGAATACTCTCTTTGTAAGGGAAGGAGAATGACCTGAAAACCTATATTCACAGCAGATCCGAACACCAGTGAGCACAGCCACCAAACTGGTCCCCAGACTTCCATACAGAGACCAAGCTATCCTCAGTAGACTCTGTTTCCAGAGAAGTTCCCACATGCCACCATGCACAAAACCAGCCGTCATGAAACCAGAACCTATGCCAGTTGCACAGACAGATTCAGGATCTGAACCTACTTCAATCAAGGGACACAGAATGGCCAAACATACTTAGGGAAGATAATACCTAACTCTATGAAATGTGAAGGACACACATAATTGAGCCCAGAGATAGAAAAGAATACTGCATGCAAATGGAAGCCAAAACAGAGCGAAGGAAACTATAATTAAACAAAACAGACTTTAAGTGAAAAACTGACAAGAGTCAAGGTAGTCATTATACGATGATAAAGGAGTCAATTAATCAACAGGCTGAAGATATCATTAATACCTAAGTACAAAGCAAATAATAAATACAAATTAACAAAACAACTGTGAGAAATAGATAACAATCCAATTTAAATGTTCATTCCCACCACCAAATGGATCATCTAGGCATAAAAACTACTAAGGAAACAGGAAAGTTAAACAGCACAGAGACTAATTAGAAACACCATGAGTGAACAAAAATTCACCCAATAATAACACAATGGCCATTTTTTTTAAGTGTACTTAGGATAGAGCATACATGACATAATCAAGTCTTAACAAATTTAAGAAAATTGAGACTTCATTAAGTACTTTCACTGACCCTGGTTGTTTGAAACAAGGAAACAATGACAAAAGAAAACTGGAAAATGTGTGGAAATTGAAGAGCATGTTTCTAAACAACCCATGGGTCCAAGAGGAAATCTAAACAGAACTGTTAAGCCCTTATAAAACAGTATTTTAAAAACTTTATGAAACATTATACTGAATAAGAGTACTGACAATAGAGACCCTTGTTTACTTCCTGATTTTAAAAAAGACTGTATTCTTTTTCCCCAAGTTTGGTTATAGGGTTTTAATGCATAGCCTTTACTCTGTTGAGGTATGTCCTTCCTACTAAAACATTTTGTATGTTATCATCAAGTGTTTCCTATTCATAGAATTGGGATAAATCCTAGCTACATAATCCATCGTTTGCTTTTTTGTTGTTCTTATTGTTATTCGCTTACTATTTTATACACCAAGGATGAGGCACAGTTGAACCAAACAGTCCTTTAGCACAAGAGAGGGCTTGGATGCCTGACTTCCATGTTGCAGGCTATAGATATGACAAACTTACAAAACAGGAGTCAAGGTGGCTGGTTATTTCTGAACTGAGAATATTTTTGTTTCCTCTGTACTTCCTATTGCTTCCTCTGCCTCTGGTTGGAACACAGCATTTACTTTACCTCTGCCAAGACCATGCCACTTTTAGTATAAATTAGTGGGTAGTGGATGTGGTTACACACATTTGGGACACCCACAGTGTCAGTTACTCACGATGCAGTCTTTATACAGGTGAGTCAGCGCTGGGGAATAAATGGGTTATTGTGTCTTGGCACCCACGGCTGTAGCCTTGACCTGCCAAGTCAAATGTCACTGAGTAATTAAGGGATTCTCATAATGTTTCTTAAGTCCCTTCCCTGGCAGACACCATACAAAATATGCCACTTTGTGTGACATAAATGGAAAAATGGAGGAAAACACATGGTAAAGCATAAGCAGTAATAACAGATGATCTTTGCCAGTTAAGTGAAGATGAATGAGATGACCAAAACAGCAACTGAAAAGTCCATTTGCAATAAAATGTTCAAAAGCTGGAAACAGTAGCCCTCTGAGAGATGTTGTCTGAGGCTTAATGTAAGTGAACTAAGACAAGAGTTTTGAAGCAATGGCTATTCTGGGTCACAAAGGCTAAAGCAGCCACAGTCTAGACATTTATGAGCATCACACAAATACCACGATAAAGCAAGGATTGTATTAAAATACGTGACAAATCATGTAGCTGGGATGGTGTTAAGGGTTCTCCAAAGTTCTCCAAAGGAAGTCAGAGATTTACACTGATGGCGATTTAGCTGATAATTCAATAATGGGGAAACGTGCTTTCTCTAAGCTATATGTTTACAAAATCTGAACAATAAAAATACATTTCCATGAAGAACGCTATATATCTTTTTGGTGTTTTCCTTTTAATAATTTAAGACAATATGACAATTACTAGATTTATTTTTTTGACAAACTGTAAGACAAAACAAGTTCATTTATTTTGTTATTTACAATATTTGAACTAAACTTTATATTCTTGGTCCATTTCTTGGTGACCATAGCTATGAAAGACATTCTCAAAAAATTGATCTTGATGATAAGCCAAGTTTCAAACTTTGCAGAGATGAAAGCATTGTTCCTGGGCTATGTGCTACCAAATTTGGTCAAGTGGCTTTTTATATTTATGTCATAAATATAAACACTCCCTGATGTCTTGTTCTACTAAACTCTTTACAACTCTGTTGAAAGTCAATGCTGCCTAAAAACAACTTTCCAACTGTTCAGAACCCAGCCGAATATGTGTTCTGCCCTCTCAGTTCAACTTAGTATGGCCGTGGGAATGGCTCAAGTGGTAGAAAGCTTCTCTAGCAAGTGGGAAGTGAGATGCCCCAGTTCAAACTTCAGAACTGGAAAGAATTTTAAAAAATCAAATCAGATTATTCTCATAGGCCTGACTCTCCCTCTGACCTTTCTCTTTCATAGGAGACATTTTGAGAATGGTTTAGGAATTCTAATCACAATATATGATACTAACCTCTTATTCAAAGACTAGTTCTTTATTTAAACAGAATTAGAGAAAGGTAGCACATAAAGTGAAAACAGAAACTCTAACCAGAATTGCTGTAGGAGAAAAAGGAAAAATCCAAAAACGAAAGAGATAAACCTTTGAATATCTACAACCTCCATAATTTTCATTTATAGTCTCTGATATCTGTAAGACATATGAGTCATTTAAAAACTAAAAATAAAACACAGATGACCAAGAGGCAATTGAAAAGCAACTGACAATAGAACAGAACTCTTGGGGTGAGAGGGATGCTTGGGTTGTTAGGAAGACTTTAAACTCTTTATGATTAATGTGTCCAAAAGTAGGAGAATAAAATATAAAAATTTCAGCAGAGACAATATATTAAAAGCAGACAAGTGGGAATTCTAGAGTTAAAATATATAATAGCCAAATTGAATACAATTTTAATGATGCATTTCATAGCAAACTAGGCATAACTGAAGAGAAGATTGATGGACTGGAGAAAGGTCAACATGTATCTAAATTGATTCATAGAAAAAGTGGTATAAATATAAAACAGTTTAAGAAACAAATGGGCTATAATGAAAAATCTAAATGTATTATTGGAAATATAAATAATAGAATCAACATTTAAGGAAATTCTGTATCAAAGTATCTCAAAAATGATGCGAGATATGATATTGTGATCCCCCAAATGTTGTTTTCCTATCTTCCAATGTATTAAAAAATATTAATGGATGATGAACTTCAATACAAAGGCAGAAAGTGAATAATTAAATAAAATTTCTAAAAATTTTGGATTTTATTCTTGACCTTGACCTTGAGGCTAGAAAAGATGTGTTCGACAGAACACACAAAAATCCTAACTTAAAATAATTGGTAAGGGGAAAAACAAATCATTTAAATAGGGATACAGATGGACCCATTGCAACAATGAGCTGTACAAGTCATTATGTCGAAAACGAACTTTACAACTTTGGTGGGGGGGGGGAGGATCGGTTGGGGGGTGGGGGGAGGATGGGAAGGGATGGGAAGGGGAAACAAAGGAGGAGGCTACAATGCTTGATAAGAAATGTACTCATTATCTTGCCCATGTAATTGTAACCCCTCTGTACAGTATTTTCACAATAAATAAAAAAAAAAAAGAACTGGTAACTTGACTTCATTGAAATCATGAGCTCCTCTTCACCCTAAGGAACCTTACAGAGATTTAAAAACCGGTACCAGGAGATACTTGCAATGCATTATTTCAACAACAACTCATATCTAAAAATAAGGAAAGCCACAAACAAAGCATAATCAACAAGAAAAATCCCAGAAATTATAATTTAATATTTTTATAAAATACTGGAAAAGGCACTTATTAAAGGGTGAGGTCCAATTGGTCAATAAACATATAAAGTGCTCAACATTACTAATCACCAGAGATGAAAATTAAATCCCAAACAATAGATCCTGAACCCACCTGAATCACTGATATTTAAAAAAAAAAATTACTTAAGAACTGGGCGCTGATGGCTCTCTCCTAGCTACTCAGGAGGCTGAGATCTGAAGATTGCAGCTCCAGTAGGAAAGTCACAAGATTTTTATCTCCAATTAATTACAGAAAAAAGCCAGAAGTGGAGTTGTGGGTCAAGGTTGAGTACTAGCTTTGAGCAAAAGAAGCTCAAGGTCAGTGTCCAGGGCCTGAGTTCAAGCCACAGGATGGCATGCATGCACGTGCGCACGCACATGCGTGCACACACACACACACACACACAAACACACATACAGACTTACTTAAGACAAAAAATGGTCTCATTTCTTCCTGGGACAGGAAGTGTTCTAATTCAGCAAGGTGGTGGAGATTCCATCTTCAAATTCTTAGAAATAGTAGGCAAAGCAAGCTGCTGTAATCAGACTGTAAATGATAGTCACCCCTCTTCACTGTCTCCCATCTCTACATTTCCTGTCAAGGCTGTCAACTAAGAAACAACTCAGATCTTTACTTTTAAGAGTTGCCCATAAGTTCCTTGTCCTTAGCAGGCTGTGGATGTGATTGCCCATTTATAATTTTCACATTGTACACCAATGTCAATTGGACAATGCACTCCATTGTGTAGCCATAGGCCTAGAAGTAAGATGGTTCTGTGTAGAGTTGTGAATCTCAGAAGATAGCATCCAAACCCCTCCAAGGTTGTATATAATGATTCCTTTAAGAATGCATCACTCTGAAGTGGAAGGATTCAGAGAAAGTTACCTTGCCACTTGGCAGCTAGTCAATCTTCCTGAAAGATGAAGCCACTTTTAATACTCTCCATAGCTCTCCGCTCACTGTAGGTTGACCATTGAGTGGGGTGGTTAGTTGGGTCTGCCTTGGTAAAGAAAGGCCATGTTAAGATCCATGGAGAGTCTACAACCCTAACTCCTACTGTTCCAAGTTTGGCCTGTGGGGTCCACATGTATAGGCCCTGAAGACCTTCACAAATCTCAAGGCTGCAACTGGAAATCTGGGCACAAAGCATGAAGTACTGGTTTACATTTAAGGACAGAGTGGTCATGAGGACCCTAATGTGTGGAACATTGTGTGTCCATGCCAGGACCCTTTCTGATCCACACACAAAGTAAGTGTGCCAATCATGGTGACATACACCTGCAGTCTTTTCTGTTCTGATGTTCTGGTGACTTAAGCAGCTGCTTAGACTGTTTATTTTAAGTGAGCTTTGAAAAACGTAATGAAAGTAGTAAATATGTGGTATATGAAAAGCAAAATCGACACTTCGTCAGTATGTTCTGGTATGGCAGAACCAGTATGTACTGGTGATTGGGTCTGATTGATGAGGTATTTATTCAATAGAACTTCAGAAGACATCAATGAGGCTCAAGAATGCTTCCTAAAATAGCATGACTGGCAGGAAGACATAGAAAGATGAGGTAGAATGTGTCACAGGCTTCTGAATGTAGGAGGGAATTTAATCACACTCTATAAAGTACAGTCTCAAAGTGCAAAAATTTTGTTTTATTATTTGATGCTTGTGATAGTTAACTTTAGTGTCTACTTGACTGGATTCAAGAATACTTAGAAACCTGGGAAAGCATTGTTTGAAATGTGACTGTTAGGTGTTTCCAGAGAAGGTCAATGTGTGTGTGCTTGTGTGTGTGTGTGTGTGTGTGTGTGTGTGTGTGTGTGTGTGTGAACAGAGTGAGTGGACAAGATCAGCCTTTGATGTGTGCAACTGGTAAGGACCTAACAAAATGAACAGAGAAGAATTGGTCCTTCAGAGTACCCCAGAGCCCCCTGAGGCCCTAAACTAGGACATGTCTATCTCCTGTTTTAGCCTAAACTAGGGCATGTCTATCTTCTGTTTTAGCTATCAGAACTTCAAGGTCTCTGGTCCTTGGGCTCCAGCAACTACACCAACACTAATAAACCCCCAGCCCTTCCCACACACACCCCTCACTGTTCTCTCAGATTCTCAGGTTTTCAGCCTTGAACTATTGGCCTCCCTGGTTCTGAGACCTGTTCAGTTGGACTTAATAGAGCTACCAGCATCCCAGGGTCTCCAGCCTACAGGTGATCTGCCGTAATCAGAGGAGCGAACTCTTTAATAAATGCTCTGCCATATTTCTCGATACATATCCTATCAGTTCTGTCTTCTGGAGTCGTTGGTCAACACTGCTTTCCCCTGAGAAACCTATTCCTGCAATGCATGGTCCCATCAGGTCACGTTGCCGCCCTGCATCACTGCTCAAGCATGCCAGCTGATGGTGAGGCTAGGGCACTCGGCATCATGGGTAGTACCATCCTGGATACATCTTCCCTTCAGGGTAGCACCTCAAAGTTTTGCCATCACCTCGATCTACTCTTCCAATGCAATACCCTATTCCCAGGTAACAGCAAAACCCAACCATCAGGACTCTCTCCAAAGGAAATTGCATCCTCAGGAGTGAAATCTCATTGAGTTTCCGCTTGGATTTTATATCCTGTTTAAAAAAAATTCTTACATTAAGTACATGTTTAGGCTTCATTATTGCTCAAAACTAAAGGAAGGGAATATACAGAAATCAAAACACAAAAGAACAAAGGCATATCCGGATACTCTTCCCATCCGTAGGGTTGGCAGAATTAGAAGATTAATATACAGGAAATCCAGTTAAATTTGACTGACAGATAAACATAGGACATATTTTCATTCTATGCATAAGGATGAATATCATACAGTTTATCGGTAAGTTTGCATCTTCCTGCTCCTTTCCTCCCATTCCCCATCCCCCCAAAATATAGGCAAAATAGAATTGTTAATGTTTGGACTGAAGCTAAGAAGAGAGGTAGCTATGGGACATAGACATATACATATACATATACACTTCAGTTGAATCTATGAAAAAAGATGTGTC
Source organism: Dipodomys spectabilis (assembly GCF_019054845.1). Classification (NCBI taxonomy): domain Eukaryota; kingdom Metazoa; phylum Chordata; class Mammalia; order Rodentia; family Heteromyidae; genus Dipodomys; species Dipodomys spectabilis. The sequence goes on from NW_024870974.1 coordinate 7,061,840, forward strand.
CTCCAGAGGACAGGACATCCTGAGAGAAAAAAGATTTAATATTCTCCTTAGGGTACAGAATAGGACTAGCTATAGAGAAGACCTCAAAAATTAATAATAAATGGAATATCAAAAGAGAAACAGAAATACCCTTGGTTGACATGGAGAAAGCTGAATATCTAATAAGCCAGTTGCTTTTTAAATTTTGTTTGGTATTAAAATAGTATATTTCCCCATTATTAATAACTCCTTAGACATACACTGTAATTCTTGTGACACCTTTAATAAATTCTTATGATCCAAAAGAATCATGTTTACATTCTGTTTTCATGGCTATATTGTAAATCTATGTGACCCAGACATTTTTGGTAAGAGAGTCACCTTTAGATAAATAATTAGGAAAATTAATTTCAGCTGCATGTCTATGTCTACATATTCTCAGATGATGCACGGTATCAATAAAATCTGAAACTTGAAACCATTTAAAAATCTACACTCTAGAAATGCAATCTGATATTCTCTATGAATGACTTACATTTGTCATAATACTCATCTTTGGCCTCTTGGCTAGATTCAGAGCTGTTTTCTAGAAATCAATATGAGGTTTCCAAATAAACTAGGTTCTAAAATGCTTATTTCTAATTGTGTTGATCTGGGATATTTTCAATATAAACCACACAACAATGGCTTTCCATATAATAATAAAAATATAGAGAAGCTTCTAGAGACTAGAGTAAGATACTTCACACCATCATACCTAGAAACAGAGCTGGGGAGGAACAGAGTCAGGTGGCCAAGAGCTAGCTTTGCCAAGAATGGTATCCTCACAACTTCGGCCTCCACTCACCAAGCAGAAGTTAGGTTCCAGACAGCATCCAGAAGCATTCAGCCCTGGCTCCGTTCATAGCACTTTGTTCAGATTTGGGACATAACACCACCCAGTTATATTAGAACCACCTTAAGTGGTAACATGTTCAGAAAACAAGAAGTCATTATGTATACATGGCCAGTAGAACTGATTTTGAAATAAAGGAACGGAAAATTTCTTTGGATCACAAAGATGGTTCTGAAATTTCAGTGGTGATTACTCCTCCATCTGTTAATGTGATTGTGGAAATTCAGGCTCAGATGGGGAATCCTGTGCCCTCTGCTCCCCTTCAACTCCCCAAACGATGGAATGCTGCCAGCTAGGAAAGTACTGGAAACAGATGAAAGCAAACCACTGACCTTGAAGTACTGTTTGGAAGGTCGTAACCCTTTTTGTGCAAAAGGTGTGAGTGTATTAATTCATATTAATTCAGCCTTGCAAAGCTCTTCAGATGTTCTTGACTCAGATTTCCTTTTTTTAAAAAAGATGGTCTCTGAACTACATTGTGTGGCAGGCACCCAGAAAAGCTTGAAGAAGGTAAGATGAAAAGCAGCAGTAAATTTAATTGAAAAAACTGGATGTTACATGCACTTGGCCACTTTGGCTGGAGAAAATGTGTGGACAGTGCTCATGTAAAACATTCAAAAGCAAAAAAAAAAAAAATCTTATTAAGAGAAAATAAGCCAGGCACTGGTAATTTGAGCCTGTAATCCTAACTATTCAGGAGGCCGAGATCTGAGGATCACAGTTCAAAGCCAGTCTGGGCAGGAAAGTCCATGAGACTCTTATTTCTAATTAGCCAATAAAAAGCCAGAAGTGGAACTGTGTCTCAAATGGAAGAGAATCAGCCTTGAGGGTGAAAGCTGAGAACAGGTCCCAGTCCCTGAGTTCAAACTTCAGTGCTGGTGGCACACACATACACAAAATAAACTCTTAACTCAAATATACATGTACATGTACACATGTAAATGTATATGCATATACAAACATACATACACATGTATGCATAACTGATATACTTGTGTTATGTGTGCATATGTGTATGCATGTACATGCATGTGTATCCATGTTCTTTTACATATATGTGTGCATGTGTTTCATTAAAAATGTTAGGGGTTGTATGAAGTGATAATACTTTTAAATAATGCTTTGAGTCATGTTTAATGGAAAAGAAATAAAGACCAAAGCTATTACTTTAGAACAGTAAATTCCTCAAGCAGAAGACAACCACAATGACTCTTGGATGTGTCCAACTCTCCAGCTATTTTGAACCCATCAAGGGCATTGTCTGGGTTTCTAAGCTGCTCTTACCTGAGTGTTTTAGTGTGTCCTTCATCCATCTCCATAATAGTGAGATACGTTCTTTTTGAAAATCCTGGGGCGAATAATCTTCTGGGTCTCTTTAGGACATTGGCCATGAAATGCAGTGTCATTTCTGTGATTTATCCTCTCCAGTGAGCCTTCGACACAACTCGATGTTGTTAAAGGGAAAATGAATCCTCTGTGCATCAGAAGTGGTTGCAAAATCTTTGAATGTGAAATGAGTCGTGTCAGCCATTGAGACATGTAACCACAGTGGCAGGTATCCAATGGCAGGCCTTCCTCAGCTCAAAAATGGAAAGAAAGAAAGAAAAATAGATTTGTGATCAGTTAAACAATTTATTGGAGGGGTACATTTATGTGAATTCCAATGTTAACCCAACTTGGAGAAGTTAAAATGATCTCATTAATTCAGAATCTAAATAGAGTCAGGGTGGGTTTTACACTTGGTTTACAGGTAGATAACCTATTGTTTTAAATTAAATTTTGTAGTGTGAATAAAATTCATATCATTATCAACATATTTCTTTGTCATCTTTGTTTTCTCATTGCATGGAAAGTTGCTGAGATTTGGAACTGACGCTGTGGATGAAGCTTCAGTGAATGTAAAAAAATGTCAATGGCTAATTTCTTTAAAAATAACTTTCTCTACTGGGCAGTGGTGGCTTCCACCTTTCATCCTAGCTATTTGGGAGGCTGAGATCTAAGGAACCACATTTGAAACCAGCTCAGGCAGACAAATCCCAGAGATTCTATCTCCAATTCGCCAGCAAAAAGCAGGAAGTGGAGGTTATGTGGCTCAAGTGGCTTTTTCCTTGAGCAGAAAAAACTGAGAGTGTAAAGTCCTGGTACACACACACACACACACACACACACACACACACACACACACACACACATTTCCTTCCTTGTAAGGAGTTTATCCTTGCTATCCCAAATCTACAAGTCTGGGCCATGTCCTCCTGAGACTCCTCAAACATTATTTGGATGAGTCTTCATATCATTTTTTGAATAGTCATTGAATAGTCATCTAGTCACTCTTGGAAAATCATAAGAGAAGTTGAATTAAAAACCAAACCAAACCGAATACTTCTCATATTTATAAAGCCCCTAAGAATTCTAACTTATAACTCAGAGAACGAGCAACTCAAATTTCATATTTTACCACCATGATTATTGCATAATATCTCACAAATGGACTGAAAGGAAGTGTGTCTATGTTTTTGTGTTGCTCCTTACTCATCCTAAAGTCTTAGAGGGTCATCTGATTCAACCCTCACCGTTTCTCGTTGCTGCTGCCAGAAGACATGTTGAGTGCTTGACTCATTTGTGTGGATGATTTTAACTGCATCGTAGTTTCCATCTCGGACCCTTGTTTATTTTGGGCCCCATGACAGATGAGCTCACCCAGACCTTAACATGCAGAATTTAAAGTTGTGTCAGACTATAATTTTATGCTAACTTTGTTTATTCCCCTCTTCAATTACTGAAGTTACCACCCTAATCTCTGGAACATAACTGCAGACAATGTTTGTTGGGTAGCCAATTAGAAGCTGACGTCCTTCCTGACTCCCCCCAAGTGTGACTGTGTATATGCAATTTAATTATTTTGAGACTATGCATTATGGTGTCTAAACTGACTTTGCTTTATGCTCTGAGATTTGCTTCTTGTTTAGCAAAAGCCAGGGAAAATGGTAACTATCTTCTAAAAGTGGAAAATTTCAAACCCTAAACTACCGAGAGATAGTGCACATTCATGATATTTACGTAACATCTAATTATTCCTCCTATTCTACCAGGAGAGAGCTGAGAGCAGGAAGAAAGGAAGGTTCAAGTTATTGCTTCTAATTGCATGACAGCAGTGAATGTTCTCAGGCCTCTATCTTTGGACAGTGCAGTAAACCATGATGATGATTGTGGCGGATGAAACATGGGAAGTGTGGAATAAGGTGAGACACACGAACAAAGATAACTCGTTTATGGACTCTGTGGGTTTTATTTTCAGCTTCTCCAAATCCATAGTCCTTTACCAACAGAACAAAGTAGTCAATTTTCACAGGGTCTGTGCTAGCACACTGGTACCAAGGGCTTAGTTTGGGAACAAAGTCATTAAAAATAACTACATACAAATAACTCTGTCATAACTCCTCACAGAGGAGCCAAAGACTCCAAGGCTGTTACTTCAATATATTTAAAAAGAATCTTCTTCAGAGTGCCTGGCCTTAAGGACGGAATCTCTGTGCAATTCCTCTGGTTGTCTATTATGTAGCACTGTTTTTCCCCATGGTGCCTTCCTTCCATCTCCTTTCCCCTGCTCCGTCATACCATCCACCTCCCCCTCCAATAACTTCAGGATTATCAGTCAGCCAGGCAACCAGTTTCAGAATGAGAGAAGGAAAACAAGCAAACAAAACAATATTTTTTTTAAAAAATCCTATGGCTCTTGTGGCTTTTCACAAGACTTTCACGTTAGGTTGTAAGTTTTCTCTGCCTTCTCCTCTCTCATCATTGCTGTCTTTCAAATTCAGCATTTACCAGATGTCATCAGGATAAAGATGTTTAAGAAAAAAAAGGGCAATTGACATCACTTGGATTCTAGATGCATCTGAGGCCGATAAAAGCCACTTAAAACTCATTTTTCTTCTTTCTCAAATTTTAATTCCGTATAGCTTTGTCTCTGACTCCTGTCTTTCTCTCATTGTGTCCAACGATGCAGAAAATTTTGTTGTCACATATACGCCTCATGCTTGTGTATATAATGGCATCTTATCACTTCCACTGGCCCAGCCTTTCCAAACTTTCTTGACAATGAACTTTGTGCTTTTTATGGATAAATACCCTCGTCTTCTAGGAGACTTTCCTGGCATTTTGCCCTTCTCAAATGTAATGAACTCCTCCCTTCCTTAGGCCTCTCCTCCTTGGTCAGCATGGAAAATGCCATGTTTAATTAATTAAGCAGATACACCCACGACTGCCTGTCTTCTCATGCTAGAATTTGAGAAAGTATTTCTCTTCTTTACTTTGTCTTCCAGTGTTTGGCACTTAAAGGATACTTAAAGGTACTTGAAGGATAGCAGATGTCTGTAGGTACCTGGTAGGTATTTGTAGGAACGTGTGTATTTTATACCAGGTACTTCAAATTGCTCATATAGGTCAGGTTACTTCATCCTTAGATAGGCTCCTTCTTTTAACTTACTTTTATAAAAGAAAAAAACAGAAGCTTGGAGAATTTAACCGGTCATGACAGGACTCAACCATCATGAAAGAAGAGTTCTCTGTTGATGGTACTCCAATTTCTTTTCTTTTTTTCTTTTTTTTTTTGTCAGTCATGGGGTCTGAACTCTGGGCCTGGGCTCTGTCCCTCAGCTCTTCAGCTCAAGGCTAGTGCTCTACCGCTTGAGCCATAGCACCACTTCTGGCTTTTTCTGCTTATGTGGTGCTGAGGAATTGAACCCAGGGCCTCATTCATGCAAGGCAAGCACTGTACCACAGATCCACCTTCCCAGCCCCTGGTACTCCAATTTCTGTATGCATCAGAATCATCAGGATGTCTAGCTAACTAGAAATGTTAAGACCACGTCCCTTAAGAGGCTCTGATTCAGCAGATCTGGGAGTTAGGATCTCTAACATGATTCCAGCTTATGTGGTGCTGAGGAATTGAACCCAGGGCCTCATGCATGCAAGGCAAGTGCTCTACCAGATGATGCTGGTGATGGCTGGTCCTAGGAGGACTACAGCCATTCTGGGAGGACCACAACCTTGCAGCATCTATAAATAACATTATCTTGGGATACTAAGTAGATGCAATTTTAAACAAAGCTTAAACGCTTGTATATCAAGACTTTCAGTGAATTCAGTAGTTTCATCTGTCTGTCTGAATGTCAGTATGTCTGTCTAATCTAATCTATATGTATCTATCTATCTATCTACCTTTCTTATCCATTCATCTAACTGCTTTTTCAAAAAATTATAGATGCTATTTTGCCTACTCATCTACAAAATCTTTGGAGGTATCATTCAATTATGAAATATTTATCATTGAGTTTTCTTCTTCCGGCAATATTTGCAGTACAATCACAGTCAGGTAAGAAAAAAATTTAACATCATAAATGGAGCTAATTTGGGCTGACTTAAGGTAGTTTACCTGGTAGCATATGCCTAGTAAATGCAAGACCTTGAATTTAAACCCAGGTTTCTCCTGAAGAAAAGAAAACAAAGAGAGTTATTATCAGCTATTATAAACTATGGTTTGAATATCTTCTCCAAAACTCATGCTGAAATTCAATTGCCACTGTGACAATACTGGCAGATGAGAGCCTGATGGGGTGAGTAGGTTATGAGCACTTCACGCTCATAGATGGAAACCTGTCATTATCATGGGAGTGGATTCATTATATTGGGAGTGGCTATGCTATCAAATTGAGTTCCCTCTTCCTCTCCTGATTATGTTGTGACACAGCCAGAAGGCTCTCACCCAATGAATTCCTTCTTCTATCTTAGTCTTCTCAGTATTCCTGTGAAAAATAAATTCTTTCCCGCTGTACATTGCCCATTTTGTGATGCTTTGTTGTGCAGAAAATAGATGAAAATGTAAGATTGCCATAAAGTTATAGCTCTACAAAGGGGAGAGAAAGACCAAAGGTGGTGGTGACATTAACCAAGAAGCATTGGACTTATAACCTGGCTTACGGAATTGTAACCCCTTAGTATGATTACTTAATGATAATGATGTATAGCTATTCAGTTAAAAAAAAAAAAGACGTAAATAAATGCATTTATGGTCACAAAAGGGTGTTTAGAACATCAGATGTTGGAGCAGAGTTGATTTTTTTTTTAAAAAATCTATGCACATGTTTATAGAATTCCTAGAATTTTCTCAGAAAAGAATACACAAAATGATAGAACTCTGCCTGGGTGGTAGTTTAACTAGATGATGTCATTTTTTTCACTTCTTTTCCTTCTTTATGTCTATATTTAAATTTTTCTTTAATAATTATCTTTTACTTGTTGCTATGGTTTAAATGTTTGTGTCTTCACTCCAAAATTGATGTTAAATTTAATCTTTGTTCTTCTGTAACAGAATGCCTGAGGCTGGATGATTTATAAAGAACAGGAATTTCCTTCTCAGACTTCTGAGGGCTGGGAAATCTAGGGTGCAGGTGCTGTTGTCTGATGTGAGCCTTCTTGCTGTATCATCACATAACAGAAGAGTAAAAAAGAGAAAACTCATACTTGAAAAATACCTTTTGTGACATGGTTAGTACAATTCTAGACAGATTCCCAAAAGTTATATCTAACATAAGAGATCAAGTTTCCAGCACATAAATTATGGAGGGTATATTCAGACCATCACAATCTCTTGTGCAATGGTATAAATGCCTTTTTAGTTGGGTGTGGTGGCTCAAGCCTGCAATTCTAGCTACTTGGGAGAAAGAGAAAAGGCGATTGCAATTTCAAGCCAGCCTGGGAAGAAAAAGTTTGTACCACTCCATTTCAGCTAACAGCAGGGCATGTTATCCTGCTGCAGGAGAAGTGTACCTGCAGGGCACCTGGTGTGCACCTGGTATCTTCAGTGACCCAAGGAAGCACAAGTAGGAAGATCATCACCAGGGCTGGACCTGGCATAAAACAAGACCCTATCTTGAAAACAGTGTGAAAGGAGCTGGGGGAATGGCTCAAGTAAATGCCTGCCTAGTAAGTGGAAGACTTTAAATACCATTTTCAGTAACCCCCAGTTTAAAAAAATGCTTTATTAAAATGCTGGAAGGAACCAATGAAGACTTTTTTTTTTTTTGCTCTTGGACACATGCAACAAAGATTCATCTAAGAAGCCCCTAGAGTTTTTTCTTGTTAATCCAAATGCTAATGATTTATGCTATGTAACTTTAACCTAACCACATTAGTTACTCAGATTGATTTTTTTCTATTTTATTATTTTTAGATTCTTGCTTTTTCTGGCTTTAAAATCTTTTACTTTGACTGTTGTGCTGTCAAATAAACTCTTATCTCTACTCTTTGATTAGCTAAAGAAGAGATCGGAAGATTTTTTCTAGTTTGCTTAATATTTCAATTAATATGGATTATAGCTATTGCATTTGGACCTGAACTCATAATCTTAAAATGTTTCATTTTTTTGTTCTATGGTGAAATAGATGAAATAATCACTTTTTTTTTCTTCTGTGGCATTTCCAGTCTTCTCTTGATTGGCCCAATTTTGCTCATTATCAAATTCCTAACTTGAAGGTAGGGACAGTAGGGAGAAAATGGGGGAGAAAGGTGGAAGTGGGTGACATTGACCAAGAGGCATTATACTCATAACCTGACTTATAGAACTGTAACACCTCTATATGACTACTTGTTAATAATAATAATTTGAAGAAAGAACAGATAAGAACAATTTTCTGAATCCTTACATTTGGCATTCCCTTTAAATATATAGATTTAAACATTGTTTTGTTTCAAGGATGTCATGATAAATTATATGTTTAAATATTTGTTTTGTCCCCTTTTATTTCAACTGATTTTTCTATAAATTCTTAATATCTTGTTTTGGTTTGTTTTCAGTGTCTAAGGATAGAGGAAGAGTCTTAGTTTTTGCTTATGTTTTCTTTCTTTATGAAGAAGAGAAACTAAAGAGGAAAGTTCAACCATGTGGTGCAAATAAACTTCCTTCTGAGATTGTGGTTAGACATCAGCATGCAATATAACCCAGGGCCTTCATCAGGATTCCCTCGAGTTCCAGCAATCCATGCCAGGTGGGTGGTCTGAGATTGCTAATGTGGTATAGGCCATATTTTTGTGGGAGCTTCAAGCGGCAGTTCTGTGCAGAGAATCAAGGCATGGGATAATTGGAAGGGAAACCTGAAGCCTCCCTTCCAAAATTGTGACATTCATCTACAACAGACTAATGCTTACTCTACAGGCTTTAAGTTGTAGATGTAACATTACATTCATTCATGTAATTGATATTCCATGAAATTGGTTTGCTCTCAAAAGGTATAGACCCTTAACCAGGAAAAGCATCTTGTTGGCCAAAAGTCCATAGTACTACTGGCTTACACCAAGGCCAAGGGCTGGCTCCTGCAAAAGCAACCAACTTGGTCCTGTGCTGGATCCCCATTCTTTGGGTCCTTTTACCATTTGATTTTCAGTTCTAACTACTAGGAGCATTGCTAGTGGTGTATTTGTAACTTGCAGACACAGGGGCAGGAAAAGGTCTCAGATCCAAGTTCTGCGTGCATGGTAAATAGGAAAAGACTCCAACAGGAAGTGAGTGAGGCCTGTAGTTGACTTACTTCTTGCTGTTCAGTGAGTACATATCTACCATTCCTAACATAGCACACATATTTTCCTGCTTTTGGTGTTTCCTCTTTCCACTATCTGTCTCAGATAGGAGATAACCACCTATTTCTTCCAGCACATTCTGCAGTCCATTTAACCAGGAAGTGCAGATCTTAAAATAAAACAATCTTGACCCTCTCATAATGGAAGGCATTTTCAATTGTCTGATCGCTTTAAAGTGCTCATCGTTTTTCATCCTCACTCCTTTAGTAATTTGTCTTGTGTCTGGACATTTCATTATCTGCTATGTTTTACTATCTATCCATCTCTGCTCTTCCAAACGCCTGCATTAACATGGAGACAACAGACATTAATAGAGCATCCTGACTTGTGGAGGTTAAGAATAAATACTCTGATATCTGATGATTTGGTTCAGATGGACCAGACACTTACTTCTCTCTAAGCTTTGAAATCAGGTTTCTTGCCAGCATCTCTACTGTAGAGATGTGATGAGAAGTAACCCATTTATAGGCTTAATGGTATTGTTGAATGCTCCTACCCTAAGTGCTATGAAGACTGTAAAGTAAAAGGATAGGAAATGGCATGGTACCACTTTAGGTGAAAAGTGTGTGTGTGTGTGTGTGTGTGTGTGTGTGTGTGTGTGTGTGTGTGTGTGTGTGTGTGTGTGTGCGCGCGCCAGTACTGGAACTGAACTCAGGGCTTAAACACTGTCTCAGCTTTTTTTTTTTTTTTTCTCAAGACTGGTGCTTTACCACTTGATCCATAGCTCATCTTTTGGCTTTTTGGTGGTAACTGTAGATAAGTGTCACATGGATTTCTTGCCTAGATTGGCTTCAAACCTTGGTCCTCAGATCTCAGCTTCCTGAATAGTTCCTGATTACAAGCATGAGCCACTAGTGCCCTACCTTGTAGATTAGGTTTTCATATATGCAGTTGAGGGGATCAGTAACACTTATTTTGAGACCACAGAAAATTATGAAGCTTTTCTTTTGCTGAAAAGAAAAATTATATAAAAGGCGGTCTCCAGAAGCATCTAGATTTTTCTTTAGCTTCAGAGCTGTTTTAGGAAGCATTCTGCGGTCCCATCCACTCACTCATCAAGCATAAAAGCAGCTCTGGAAGTAAACAGGATACCTAGGAGGCATGGAGACTATTCTGCTAATCCAGTTCTTTATGACTATCTCAGAGCCCAGTCCGGTGCATCTCTCACTCAACCCTGCCATATCATTTTTGATGACTCTTCCAAGAGTACCATGCAAGACAACTGGAAACGCTGGCAATTTTGTGGTACATATCAGATGTCCCTTTCTGTAGTTTTGAGCAGGTGGGAAAATTGAGTCTGGGTGGAGACTCTGGAATATCAATTAAAAAATGACTGCTGGGAATGGGCCATCTAGTCATCCTGGCTTCTGAAATTCCATTAAGCATGTTAAGTCGACTTACGGGGCTCCATTGCTGCCTCTCATCTTACCAAACCTATGGAAAGAGAAATATCTTAATGTGGTTTCCAAACATCCCAGAAACTTCTCTTTGTACTATTTCCCTAGCTTTGTTTTTTCTTTTCTTTCCTTTTCATTCTCATACCATTTTTCTTTCTTCAAATTTCTTCTCTGTCTCAGCCAGGGCAATTACTCTCTGTGATGAGTATTCCAGTCACCATATTCTTTTCAAACCCAAGGGTCCAAAAAAGGGAAACAAACTTATTCTAAGATTACAGATGCTACACAAGAGTAGTAACAGTCCTCAGGTAAAGGAAAAGTAAGTGAAATAAGAAAGGAAGTCGTGTTCACCCAATCCAGGGTATCAATGTTGACTTTTTGGGACCTACGAACATTAGAAAGAAAAGAATATCAGTTTCAATATATTTATAAAAGCATGATAACTGAATGCCAGAATCTGTGCCATAAAAGATTTCATTGGAATATAACAAGCCATTGAAAAATTGAATAGTCACCTGGTCCTCTCTTGTTCTTTCTTTGCCTAAAGGCTGAGATTGAATATTAACAATAATATTCAAAGGTTCTAGACTACAAGTTGTCAAACAAACCTTACACAAGTTTTAGATCTACATAAATTTAGTGATTCCCTAAAATTAGTGTTGTCCTCACACATATTTCTAAGGAGTTCCCCATCTGCCCGTTTGCACCTTTTCTCCAGCTTTCTGTGCACCAGTAGAACACAGCCATCTGCCTTCCACAAGGATACCCGGTTACCTTACAGACAGATTTCTATGAATTTCCAACAAAAAGAAGAGAAATGCAATAAACTTGCAATCTTTCTTAACACCCACCATCTAGTTTCTTCCCTAAGTGTTGTAGGCAGACATTTATTAGTTGCTATATTTCCATTGCAGTATTATTCCAACTAAAACCAGATTCCACCTAGGAATTTACCCCTCCCCTATGTCTCAAGATGTTTTCACAATGATGTCCATTCAAATCTTGCTACATTTATTGACAAGAGCTCCCCCACACACAATGGAAACAGTCTAAATGTCTGCCAGTACATGAATAGATAACCAAAATGCAGTATATGCATTCAGTAGGAAATGTTTAGGAATGAAAAGAACAAACCACTTAAAAATGTTACACAGAGAAAGAGACTCAAAATTGTTTAATAAAAGTTACCAATGAAAAAATGCATGTGATTCTTTTCCTTTCTGTGAAAAGTTCTGTTTTTATTTTTAACATTTATTATTATTATCTTTAAGTAGTTATACAAAGAAGTTTCCATTCTACAAAACAGTATATGAATACAAAGTATCTGACAACAATGTCACCCATCACTCCTAACAATCCCTTCTCTTATGTTTCTTTTCTTTTTTAAAAAAATTGAGATTAGGTGACTACATAAATTTCACATATTTCACAGTATCACAGAATAGTGATACTTAGTTAAAGTCACAGACACATTTTAACCTTCACAAAGCAAATTGTCATTATCATGGTCTATCAAGTTTGTGAATTCTATGAGCTTTGACATTACAATTATTTCTTCCACATCAGGTGATGTTTACATTTCTTTCCTTTTGCCTAGTGTAAGCTGTTCCCTCTTTCCCTCTCCTATGATTCTTTTCTTTTTTCCACTCCTAGGGCTTGAACTCAGAGCCTGGGCACTGTACCTGAGCTTCTTTTGCTCAGGGATAGCACCCTACCATGTAAGCCACAGTGCCACTTCTGGCCTTTTCTGTTTATGTGGGACTGAGGAATCAAACCCAGGGCTACATGCATGCTAGGCAAGTACTCTACCACTCAGCCACTTAAAATTCTATAAAATGCAAGTTCATCGGTGGATAAAGATCATATAAGTCATCTAGGGCTGGGGTTATGGGAGTTGCCTGCTTCAGAGGGGCAAGAAGAATCTATGGAAGACTGCAAGAATGTGTGTTTGTTAGTGATGTTGGTAGATTCTTTGTGTACAACTCTTTATGTTCATTATATCATGAGCACACTCAAATAAACTGTACTTCAATAAACTAGCTCTCAAAAATAAAAGTAATAAAAATGAATTTGACATTAATCTGGTTTTTATTGTCACACTGAGACAATAATTCTATAGGATTTGTATCTAAGTTCTAAACAAATTCTCCAATTATGTTCTATGTGAAAGTTAGTTCTAAGAATCTCATGTCATGAGATTCTGTTTGTCTCCTGATTCTGTGTGGTTGACAGATGATTTTCTTGAAAGTCACTTCTCCACTGAAAAGTGAGACAGGCTGGAACAGGCTGGTTCACTTTGAGGATTGTTTGCTGTGTGATGTACTGGTAACTGTCCAGCAATTGGCTCCTTGAAGGAGGACGTTGATTTCTTGCCCTTACTGACTTACTTGACATTGCTACACCTTTTAGCCTATTCTGAAGTTACTAAGATGTTGCCACTGAGCAAGGACTGGGAAGAAGTTGATGTAATAAGCACTTGTGAGCCACATTGCATCAACAAACTACACTGGTCATTTGGGCCCTCTGCTACTTGATTTCTACTTCTTTGTCAGTATCAGCATTTGAATAAGCAGAATCACAGTGAGTAGAAAGTTGAGAAAACAAAACTTTAACCACTTCAATTCATCAATTCTATTTGCAAGTTATTATCTGAAGTTCAAAGAGTTTGATCTTTAGAAACATTCATGTATTACTTTTCTGTTTCTTAAACTATATTAATACAATTAGAATCACTAGTCCTTTTTTATATCTTTTCTATATCTTCTTTAGTCAATTTGTTTCTATTTGGATCTTTATGTCTTCAAGATCAATAAGGAAACATTTTTGCATCTTGTTTCTTATTTTGAGCTATTATTTATTTAATTTCATATCACTAGAAATTGTTTCATTTTTGTAGTACAGGGATATTAAAAATAATTCACTCCAGGTGCCCAGTATGCTAAAATAAACCCAAAAAAAAGCCAGGAAATAGGTTCCTTATGCAAGTATGGAACTGCTAGATACAAACCAACACATTATTTTAAAATGAATATGTCAAATGCAAAGTTTACTGTAAGATCAAAAATTGAAAACCAGACAGTGCTAGAAATAATTTTTCTGATTTATGCACAGCTTTTTCTACAAAAGCATAAACTGGAAAGAAAGATGCTATTGGCTTCTTATTCACATCACTATGTGAGCTGCTTCAAATCTGTTGTTCAGTTTTTTTTAATGATTAGATTTAGCTGGGCCCTGGGAGCTCACACTTATAATCCAACCCACTCAGCAGGCTGAGATCTGAGGATTATGGTTTAAATCCAGCCACAGCAGGAAAGTCTGTGAGAATCTCATCTCCAATTAACCACCAAAAAGCTGGTAGTGGAGCCGTGTCTCAAGAGTATAAGCTCTGAGCAGAAAAAGGTCAAGGATAGTACCCAGGCCCTAAGTTCAAGCCTCAGGACTGTCATTGATGAGAAAAAAAAAAAAAAAAAAGATTGTAGTAGACAATGCCTTTAAGTCTTTTCTAGATTCAACCTTCTAAACTAGAAATGGACATGATCATTTTCTTCATGGCACTGGCAAACTTGCCATCATAAAAGCAAAAGGACAGAGAAGCCCATGTAAAAGAGACAAAAATCAGGTTTTATACTTTGGTCTCTATGGAAGCACTAATATTAAACTGACAAAGTTATCTGACCCTTCTAACATTTTCCCCTGAAGTTAAAATGAAACACCTTTGTTTTCAAAACCATTTTTTTTTCTTCTTGGAATTCAATAACAATAAAGAATGCCCTTTGAGAAGTCAACATGTTAATCACTTTGCTAACAACTTTAGAGATATCACACCATCCATTTTATTTCATACACAAAGGTCTCCATTTTGCAGATAAGAAAACAGGAGCACAGAAATCTTAAGTAAAGACATTTGTGGTCACAAGGTTGATAAATGGAAGTAGAAAAGTAAAACTTGGATCTCTTATTTTAAAGATCATGCTAACACTCATGTTATAATGATGACTAATATAAAACATTGAATGTTAAAGTGCAGAGATAACTTCCATTTCAATTTTGTTTCTGTTTATAAATTCAAAGGCTTCCTGGTAAGAAATTCAAAGGCTTAGAAGTAGAAATTATAATATGAAAAGAGCTTTTGATCTTTGCTATAGTTCCAGTCAAAATTTCTATCCTCCCCCACAAATAGGCCTCTGAACTCAGAACTAAGTGGGTTTATAACTATTGTTACTGTTCCATTTATCTCTCTCCAGGCAATCAGTATGTGGCCATAACTTACCTGAAAAGGTCATTACTTTTTAGTGCAACAAACATATCCTTCATAGCCATCAATTCTGAATGCAACACTGCTAAACAGAATCCCAAGCATTTATCAACTTAGTCCAAGAAAGAAAGAAAAGAAAGAAAGAAAGAGGAAAAAAGAAAGAGAAGAGAAAGAGAGAAAGAAAAAAGAATGAGAGGTAGGAAGGAAGGAAGGAAGGAAGAAAGGAAGGAAGGAAGGAAGGAAGGAAGGAAGGAAGGAAGGAAGGAAGGAAGGAAGGAAGGGAGGGAGGGAGGGAGGGAGGGAGGGAGGGAGGGGAGGGAGGGAGGGAGGGAGGGAGGGAGGGGAGGGAGGGAGAGAGAGAGAGAGAGACATTACAGATAGAATTTTTGACTAGTGCTAGCAGGGACCTTCAAAGTTGAACTGTGTTCCTAATGCTTCACAGGTAGATAATGGAAAGGATGGGGCCGACAGAGAACTGTACTTCTGTATTGAATTAAATTATGCAAAACTTATGGCTCACACATAGTATTTTTATGCATCAAGTCCTTGGACTCAATATGACTTTAGAAAAGAGAAATATGTACAAGGAACATTCCTCTCATTGTATGACAACCCTTCACACAACCAGTGAAATGCTGAGCACCAGTTTTAGTGTTACAGTTTCCCAGCTCGGGAGATCCAGGCTCCTCCCTTCACCTCTCTTAGCTTCAGAGTATCATTTAGAAAATGGTGATACTACAGAGCTTTCAGCTTAGTGGTTGGCAAAGCTCTGTGCAAACACCAGACATGATCATAGCTCTTATTTGTCTGTTTACTCCATTCTACGCTCACCTGCCCTTGTTCCCAGGAGGGTGTGCATCTATGCTTAGAGCTGTGTCATCATGAGTTCCCTCTGCTCCTCCCCACTTCAAATGTTGTTTCAATTGATTAGTTCCTTCCATATGCATTTATTGCATGTCATGTTCTGTTTCTTCATTAAGATATATCTCCTAAGTGCACTTTCTTCTCATTCCATTACTATGGTGGGATCGTTACTGATTGACACATTTGTCTCTTCCACTGTACTTCGGTGAGACTCTGTCCTCTCCATTTTGAGCCTCATTTCTTTAGTGCATTATCTTGTGAATTGATTGTTGAATTGGAGATTCTGCAACAATGTATGGTTTTAGTTCAAGACTAAACATTGTTAAACATTGTGCGTTAAAGCACTCTGTTAAAGGCTATAGACCTTGTGCTTAGTCGGCAATGGTCTCAGCACTATGGAGCTGACGGTTTGCCTAGGAAGATGAGTCAGATGGAAAAGTTGCTGGTAAACATAACATGCGGGAACCCATGGTTTCCCTCATTTGTGGGGCTAGAATATGCCTATAAATGTGCAAGTAAACACACTGGATGGGAAGCAAGTGGTTACAAATGAATCAATTGAAGTATAATAGACTCTATGGAGAACACAAATCATATAATTCTTTTAAAAGACTAAGTTAGAGCCCAACAAGGAAAAGTAACAGGAAATGGGTACTTGCAAGGGGACCAGGAGTAGATGAGCAGAGGAAGGTGGAGAATGCAGGAAAGAATTCATTTTATGTGCCACAAAATTAGGAAATAGAAAGGACAGGGTGGGTTGAAGCGGAGGTGAAGGCGTGGAAGGGATGACACAGATCAGGATGCACTGGACACATAAACTGCTTTGTTAAATGGCCAAAAAGTTCCATAGGTAACTGAAAGCAATGAAAGTAAGAGAAGGGAAGAGGTGGGAGAGAATATTGAAAGGGGTGACAGTGATCAGGATGCACTGTCTTCATAAACTGCTTTTGTGAATGGAAACTCTTTTGTACACCTACTTAAAGATAATAACAAATATTCCAAGAAAATACTGTTTATTGAAATGAACATCAGAAAATGGAAACATGACTTTTGTTGTTATTGTTACCGTTGCTGTTGGTGATAGTGTTCATTTTTGGCTGGGTGGGGTGCAGAAATGGAGGGGGAAAGGGTGAGCAAATGAAATCATGCTATTCAGTATACATTAGGTGGGAAATGACCCACGTTACCTGTGGACAGGGAGGAGAGGAGGAAACTGGTAGGAAGAAAAGGAAGGGGTGACATTGTTCAAAAGAAGCAAATGGACTGATTACCTGACTTCTGACATGGTAACCCCTCTGTACACCATCTCAATAATCACAATAAAAATGAGTTTTTTAATGTTACATGAGATGAGGGCTCATTCACAGGAGGGATGGGGGAGGAGGAGCCAAGGCAGCCTGCTGTCTCCCAGCTCAGCAACCATCATGGTTCACTGATGATTCACTGTTCTCAACGCTGGCATTGTACTGCTTGCGA
Organism: Dipodomys spectabilis; assembly: GCF_019054845.1. NCBI lineage: Eukaryota > Metazoa > Chordata > Mammalia > Rodentia > Heteromyidae > Dipodomys > Dipodomys spectabilis. The sequence continues at coordinate 7,079,343 of NW_024870974.1, forward strand.
CTTCCATTTCCACTCGCATCTTTCCTTAGCTCTGAATCTCTTCCCTGAAATTGAAGGCTATTTTCGTTCTAATTTATTTCAGTCACCATCATCCATTGAAAAAGTAGCCTTAAAAAAGAAAAAGTAAGATGGTCTTAAACACTCAACCCAATGTTCTTTAGAAGGGACATTTTAGAGTTAATCATGGAACTCTTCTAAGACTAGGGAACTGAGAAAACAAGAAATTTCACAAGACAATAAAGAAAAAAGAGTCAACCACATTTCTTTTCTATAGAACCAGAGGTTTTCCATGAGAAAATTTCAAAGTAGATACCTGTTCAGAATCTCTCTTAAATTGTATAATCTTTTATCATGTTAACACATACAAAAATCAGGACTGAATGCTTGGAAAACTATGATTCCATTTTTAGATACTTCTAATTCTTTTAAAGATTGCCTTCAACTACAGAGAACAATTCACATTAACTTCCTCTGGAACTACTAGAAACATCACACCCACCTTTTAATGAATAAGCTTTCTTTTCTATAAAGACTGTTTCCATTGCCCTGTGAAGTCTTTCGACAAACTTTCCAGCTCTTTAAGTGTATCTCCTGAAATATCTTGTTCATTACTTACTTATTACTTTAACAAATATTTCCTGAGTGTCAGTTTTGTACCTGATCCACAGTTAGATGCTGGTGATATAAGAGTAGTTAAAATATTCCTGATTCTTTAAGTCTTTTGGGTGAACATTTAAACTATTTTTGTGTGATCACATCAGTGAATAGAAATGAAGCTGCATGAACAGAATTTTATTGCTGTTACCTGAGCTTTGATTTGTACTCACTAAACCGCTCCGTGACTCTTTTACATGAAGAAATGTTAAGACACAAATCCTCCATTTTTAACGTTTCTATTCAGAAATACAAAGTATTGGTTGTTTTTCCTATTGTCTCTGCACTTAAATATTTTTTTCTGTTTAGATTTCTACAGCTTCATTCATGATGTAGTTTAAAATACATGAAAAGAAAGCTATCAGCAGAGTCCTGTAGTATATCAATAAAAAACTTATTCCAATAAACCTTGGGAAATTTTGCAATGAACTGCAACACAGAAGCCCACTTGTATGAGTCACCATTAAATCATTAAAAAGCACTTGTATGAGAATATGTGTAGTAGGTGATCAAATACATTTTGAATCAGAATTGAAGTTTTTCAAGTTAAAATGGCATGGATTTCTAGAAATTTCATAATCTGCTAACAACTGTACAACCATTACTTATTGGAAGTGGTCTTATATAACAGGCAAAAACTTATGAGTAAATATATATATATACATATACATATTTCATTTGCTTTATGTAATGTGTATACACACGTATCTATTCATCTTTGAAGATGAATGAATGAAGATTCCACAAATCCACTTTCAAAAATGTTCACAGATTTTTAATATACCTGAACTTCTTTTGCTATGAACAACTTCTTTCTGACTTACAGAGAGTCCTACATGATAGAAAACAGAAATGCACACTTTTACTCCTAAGCTGGTTTAGGCCACCATCCCAGAGTCAACACTAAATATGCTTTGTGTCCTTGGGCAACTTAATGTCCTTCTTTGAGCCTTAATTTCCTCTTCTGTAAAAGTAGTGCTATTTTCAAATTCCTAGGAATGCATAATATCTGCATAAAAATTTCACTGGATATAAAAGTTCCTTGAACATAGAGTCTTGTTTCACATTTTTATAGCTATCTACCCGGAGCTTATAAAGCTGCATATAGAAAATGTCCAAAAAGTAATCATTGACTAAATGCACAGAACATATTAAATGCCAATAAACATTGTTTTGATTGCTCCCTATGGCCTCCTTAATGCTTATTTTTTTTCTTGGCAGTTTTATGCTGCACACTCTGAAGATCCTGTCTTTCATATGGAAAGTAGAAGTAAAATAAATGTTGACTTATTCTCTTTCTCCCTGGTTTAAGACCAATTCTTCCTTGAAGTCCTTCCATACATATAATAGGAAAAAGAGAGGTTTTTTTTTTTTTCTTTAATCACCTTAAGTATATTTCAAGTCCCTGTTCATTCTGAGTTTTAGGGTTTTTTATCATGAATTCTCTAGGTAAAATATTTCTTTATGTTCCTCACGTGGATGATGCCTCTTTTTCCTTCATTTCCTGCATTTCAGATACCTCTGTTGCTAGCTATATGGATTTCTTTAAGTCACCTTCTTTTTCTCCTGTTACGGGATTTTGTTTTACAATTCAATTGTCAGAACTTATATTCTTAAGGATTCATATCCTCGTCTATTCCAATTGGTTTTTGAATTACCCTCTTAAGTTCCTGAACTTAGGTTATCTATGAATATTCTAACACCGTTTTCCTAGAAACCAGTGACCACATGAGTCTATATCCTGTGTACATCCTTCCTTTGATTTTTATGCCAAGGTTAATACATAGAAAATAAGCTTTTTATTTTTGTTCAGTGATGTTCTTATAGTTGCTTTCTAGAAAATGAAGTTTATTAGTGAAGAAAGTTGAACATGGGCTACTTTAAGGGGAATAAGACTTCCAGAAGCCATTTTTATATATGAGGACTTCAGTATACTCTTGTGTCTTTTATATATTAGTAACACTCTTTTACCCTTTTATTTTATTTACATTATCCATACGCACCATGTGATCTATTGTGTGAGCACTGTTGGTCCTTTGGTAGTAACTGCATTTATTATTCCTCTTTTCTCCCCTTTATTTCCACTCAAATGCCTTCCAAATGAATACTACCACAACAACCTCATGACTTCTCTTGCAGATAAATACTTTGATCACGTAGGTATCTAAATTACCTTACAACTAACCTCGCTCCTAGGTTGTAAGCTAACTTATCCAAAATGGCCAAGTGGTCAAATGATGGCTAGGCTATTTGACTGAAGCCATATTCTTTTTTTTTTTAATTTAATTTTATTTTTTTTGTGAACATACTGTACAGAGGGGTTACAATTACATGGGCAGGATAATGCATACGTTTCTTATCAAGCATTGCAGCTTCCTCCTTTGTTTACCCTTCACATCCCTTCCCAGCCTCCCCCCTCCCCCCCACCCAATCCTCCCCCCTCCCCCCCCCCACCAACGTTGTAAAGCTCGTTTTCGACATGACCTTGTACTTCTCATTGTTGCAACAGGTCCACCTGTATCCTTAAACCACTTGTTTTTCCCCATCTCCTCCACAAGTTATACTGACATCAAATACAGTGAAAGCAGGGGTTATACTGTGGGGGAGGGACATACAAAGCAAAGAGATAATCTTATAAATGCGTTAGAAACAAATGCATGAAATAAAAAAGCATTAAAATACATATCTAAGGGTTCGTTTTCCTAACATCACATTATCTGACCTTTTCCGCTTGACTCATACATATACTAGATATTGCAAATAAGGGAAACCATGGGACCTATGTTTTTTTGGGCCTTGAAGCCATATTCTTATATTAGCATTGATTTGACAAGGTTTTTGACTACATCTTGAGTTTATTCTGGTTTCCCATGTATATATTTCCTGATTTTTATTTAAGACATGTTTTTATATTTTAGTTGTTTGATTATTTTTACCAACTAATAATAAAAGAGAAAAATATACTGGACAAATTAACACAATAACCTCCATCATAAATTAAAGCTAATGTTAAGAAGGAAGAGTAACTGTGGAGTAAATGCTGAGATTCTCATGAGATAGCACTTTCCTCACTTTCTGTTGTTATTATCCAGGCTCAAAGCATAAGCTCCCTCCGAACAGAGGTGGGTAAAATGAGATTTGTGCCTGGAAAGGAACAACTGAATTTTTCAGGCTTCTGGAAAATTAAAGACCAACCCAAACACACACTTCTGTTTTGTTTCCTTTGAGACACCCAGGAGTATGAGATAATAATTCCAAGCATCTCAACTATCAGGAGATGCCAAAACTGATGCATTGTTCCCCATTTCATGAGCTCACAACAGGATGCTCAACCCATAAACACGTGTAGGGATCTTTATTGGACACAAAATCACTTACACAGCACTGGGAGTCTCCAGTTTTTAATTCCCTTCCAAATTAATTTTTATGACTTCTCAAGGAGCTTTTTCAATTCCCTACACAGATCATGAAATTTTGATTAAACATTTAATGAGGTTCTTTGCACAGATCTGTCTTATTTCCCAAGTCCCTTCAAGCCACCATAGTCTACACAGTAACCCATCTCTAAAATAAACTAAGGAAAGTAACTCATAATCCTTTTATAAAAGTTGGATAACGTGGAATTTTCGTAGCAAGTTTTAAAGCTTCATAAATTTAATATGCAGAGCTCACTGTTCACTGTCTCTGATGATAAAACATAGATAAATAAAAATGTGACAATTTCCTTCGAAGAATTTTAGTTTAGTTGGAACACAAAATATTATTTATAGTGTTTAAGTACATTTGCCATCTTTAAGTGAATTGCTTCTCTATCTTTTGGCTAAGATCAAGTGTGCTTAGTTCAAGGGACACAAAAACAAGTTCCTGTGGAATACCTGTTACAGTGGTCTTTCTTTCACATCATTTTTGTCAGAATGATAAAGTTGTAGATTCCAACACAACTAATAGAAGTATTTTCCTTTAGTGCAAACAATAAAATTAGTGTTATCTGACCTACTATATGTTCCTACCAGTACGTATATACTATTTGCAGGTTACAATAGTTATCATTTTAAAAAATTATAAGGAAGATTCAATGTCAACATTTTTTAGGAAGAAGAACTGGCAATGTGTCAACTTTTGCCTATCACCTTGACTTGGATGTAAGAGCTCTGCGAATATCCTTGGATTATTCTTGACAATTTTATAAGATTTGAACCTGCTCATGAACCCCCATCTCTGAACTCTGAACCCCCAACATTTCAACACTAAATTACCTCCCTTGACATTGCAACCCCAGCCTTACCAATATTTGTACTTTTCAAACTTTAATATGTCAGGGTTCTGACTCAGGAGTTCTGGGGTGAGATGTGAGACTCTGCACCTTTGACAAGCTCCTGGGTGAAGCCATAGCTGCTGGTCCATAGGCTGTGATTCGGCTTCAGTGCACACTGATGCCATTTTCCTCTCAGACTCTTATTGTCCTGGGACTCAGGATGGACTCTCTCTTCATTTCCTATGACTCCAGTACAAACTATAGGACACCCCCACCCCAAACCATTTGCTGGGAGGGGTCCATGTTAAATTCAACAGAAGAGCACTGGTTACCACTGTCTAAACCAAAACTATCTTTCATTAATTTTACAAATAAATGGAATTACACTTAAAAATATTCTTGTGCATCTAAAAGTTTATAAAACCCACTGTACTTCCCTGAGATCCTAAACAGAGAATACTAAAAATGATCGAATCTTTCATTATTAACTCAGGAACTTTATTAGTCTGTCACGCCGTGCTATCCGCTGGAGCTACTGAGATCTGTTTATCCAAACTGAAAGAGGTCCTAGGTTGTAATTTTCCATGTTTTTGTGTGCTTTTGGAAATAGTTTTTGTGTTCTTAATTCCCTGACAGACTCTCGGCCGCTAAGTTCTTATGATTAGAGCTGACCTCGCTGTCACAGGCATTATTTTCTCTTCTAATTGCAGTGTCAATTCAATTATAAAAATGTTAAATGAGTAACCAAACAAATGTGTCATGCAAATATAAACTAAAACACTCTGAACAAGCACCTAAATGAACATGCAGGGGTCTTAACACTCCACTTTTACCCATTTGGCAACTTAAGAGGCCCTTGTCACATTCTCTTTTATGACATTGATGTTTGAAGATGTGCTAGTCCACGTTGGATGCATGAACCATTTACAGCTGTTTTGTTTATTTATTGAGGCTGCTAGGACTGAAGCCCCAGAAATGCAGATTCATTATACCGATGGGATTCTGCTTAACAGCCAGTACCTCAGGGACTTCCTGTGCCCGGTATACTTGTTTTTTGTTTTTTTTTAAAAAATTTTATTTTATTTTATTTGAGAACATACTGTACAGAGGGGTTACAATTACATGGGCAGGATAATGCATACAATTCTTACCAAGCATTGCAGCCTCCTCCTTTGTTTACCCTTCACCTCCCTTCCCAGCCTCTTCCTCCCCCCCACCCAATCCTTCCCCCCCTCTCCCCCCACACCGACATTGTAAAGCTCGTTTTTGACATGACATTTTGTACTTCTCATTGTGGCAACAGGTCCACCTGAATCCTTAAACGACTTGTTTGTCCCCATCTCCTCCACAAGTTATACTGACATCAAATATAGTGAAAGCAGGGGTTATACTGTGGGGGAGGGACATACAAAGCAACAAAGAGATAATCTTATAAATGCGTTAGAAACAAATGCATGAAATAAAAAAGCATTAAAATACATATCTAAGGGTTCGTTTTCCTAACATCACATTATCTGACCTTTTCCGCTTGACTCATACATATACTAGATATTGCAAATAAGGGAAACCATGGGACCTATGTTTCTTTTGCCCGGTATATTTGAAAAGGCACCATTACCATGTAGTACCATTGAGCAGCTGACAATGGATCTGCTCTCTTCAAATTCTCATTGGAATGTGTCTTTCATCTACTGGCTTCAGGAGAATGGCTAAGCCTCACTTTCCACGCTGGACCAGAAGATTTGTTTGTCTCCACAAGGAAACTTCTTATCACTGGATGACTCAATCATTCCCATTTCTTGGGAGTGGAAAATTAGATGGAAATATACAAACTTCCATAGCAGGATTCCCAGTCTGGTGTGTGACCCTCCACACATAAAAAAGCATCTAAACTGCAAATTCATCTGTCTGCCAATATAGACAAAGTTTTCCCAAATGAAACTACATATGTGTGAATGATGTCTCAACTTAAGCTCTCCTTGTTAATATAAGACCAAATCTTTTATCGAAATGATAGATCATAATGTAATTATGAGCAGTTAGTGACTCTAACACTCAATTAGTGACTCCAGAATTTTTACAGGCCCTCTAAGAGTGAAATATCCTTAGCTTTTCTCTGTCTAAAGATTCAGAAAACATAGAGAAGTCCAAAAAGTTATCTATGGTAGAACAAGAGAAAAAAAAAGGTCATCTTTGAGCCAAATTCCAATGTAAGTAGAAACTCATCCCTTGTTCTGCACCCCAACAATTCAGAACTAGAGCAGAAAAATCATGTGATCATAGCCACCATCCTCAATTGGCTGTCATTTATTGTCTAGATAAATTTTGGTCAGGTACACATATTTCTAAGCACCTGACTCACACTCTATAATTCTTCACTTAACAGGTATTTATGAAGCACCTAAAAGCCAAACACGGTGCTAGCCACTAGAAACAATTGTGTTGAAAAATAACAATAAGATGAAAAGATTAAAGTATACAATATGATGAGGAGTTATAAATGATGAGAAAAAAGTAAAGAAGGGGAAAAAAGATAAGAATTATTTGTTCTTATGGGATCTTAATAGGGCCAAGACTATAAACTATAAATTGTATGTCAGCTTTTTCAACAGATATGGCTGCTTGAAACTGGAAGAAGAAATATTCCCCAGTCATCTTGGGGAGGAAGATAGGTGAGAGACTTGAGTCATGTAATTCCCTCCTACCTCATGTTTTCTCCTGGGTAATGTCCAGTCCTCCAGCAGTTAAGTTTTCTGCTCTTTTGAGTTTTGTGGTGCATAACTTTTAGGGTATCAAATTCCATACTGTCAGAGTGGTGTGTGTTTATAATCCATAGCAGCTCAGAAAAGAAAAAGCTAAAAAGTCTAGTCCATAGGTTATGGAGGGTCACCTGAGCTGCATAAAAGTAGCCAAGAGAAAGACCCAGTGTTTCCAGGGCCAGTTGAGCCCAGACTGTGAACCTGTGTTGACCCAACACACTTGATTTGTCTCCATTGGAGGCAAGGGTTTGTGAAACAGGGGATGCTTTCTGGGATAGTCACATGGGATGAATGGCTTCAACAACAACACAAAGCTCTCTCAAATTTGCTCCGACCTTCAACTCTTTACAAAGTGTTACCTCTTAAAAACTTGATTTTGTACTCCATTTCCTTCTATTAACTCTTTTTTATTTTGTTTTCGGTACTGAGAATTGAACTTAGAGACCCACAAGAGCTAAGCAAGTGTTCTACCATTTGAACTACAGCACTAGTCATTTAAAATTTTTATTTTTTTTATTTCAAAAAATTTCAAGGTCTCCTGCCTCCTCCTCCAGATCAGCTGGCATTACAGACATGTGCCACTAATTAACCCACCTTTCTTCAATATTGGGATTTGGATTTAGGACTTCATACTTACTGGGCAGGTACTCTACATCTTGAGCCATACCCTACCTAGACCTCTTTTGTCTCAGTTGTTTGTATTTCAGGTAGCATATCCTGATTTTTTGGTCTGACTGGCCTCAGACTAGGATCCTCTTGACCCATGCTTCCTATTAAACTGGGATTCTAGACAGGTTACAATGCCTGGCCTTCTATTCACTTTACTTAATTAAACCTATGAAAACATTTCTATTATTATTTCAATCCCTGTGTCCATTGATTAGTTCTCAACCTTTGAGTCATACCTCAACCCATTCCACTATGGATTCTTTCCCACTGGACGCAGTAGATCTCCATATCTCTAAGTTCAGAAAGAATTCTAGGGACTTTATCTTACTTAGCCCAATTGTTCTTGACACACTCTTCTATGTAAACAGATTTGAGTCTTAGCTTCCTGCAAGTTCTGTCTCCATCCACACTCCTTATCATTCACTCAGCAATTGAATGTTGATGTTGTCTTCCTGTCTTTTCTTCCCTGGGCAAGTTCATCCCTGCCTATTACTTTAAAAGACACTGAATACACAAAGGTACATCAATCAAGTTCATGTTTCTTGCTCATGCTTTTCTTTTATTTTCAGATTAAAAAAAATATGTACATTCCTACTGGCATCTCCACTTAACTATCTCAAGAGAATCAAAAAGTTAACACCGGCAGAATCAGACTTAAGAGCTCCCTCCTGAACCCTTGTGTATTCATGATGGTTTTCATTTACGCTTGTGTACTCTTTGTTCTTTGAATTTTGTAGGTCAGAAACTTGACAGCATCTCTCTCTCCCTCAATTTTTAATTCCATCCTGCATCAAATGCTCTCAGTATTGACTGCCTGCGAGAATCTCTCTCATTCACTGACTTTTCTCCGTTGGCTATAGTTTCAGTTTTCTATCATCTTAGATCTGGGCATTTTTCATTCATCTCTTTATTAGACTATCAGATTTGCTCTTGCCTATGACAACTCCATCCTCAGTGTAGCACATAGGTGTTGTTATCCAAATGTAAACCTGTACCGATACTCTTAGGATAAAGGCAAGAGTTTCAAACATAACTGAAAACCCTGACATCACCTATCCCAACTTCTTTTCAGCCCTTTTTTGTTTTACTTACTTTGGATAAGATCACACACGTTTTGCTTGGCCTGGTCTGATTGTGATCCTTCTATCTATGTCCAACATAGCTGTAGTTACAGCATGTAACACCTTGCTCCTGTTTGTTGACATGCAGACTCACTAACTTTGTGCTCAGGTTGACCTTGAACCAGAGTACCCCTGACCTCACCTCCTTACTAGCTAGGAATATAGATGTGAACCACCTTTCTTCACCCTTATTTAACTCTTAAATGTACTTCAAATTGAAAAATAATTCTAATTTTGCCAGTGAAGCCTTGATGTATTTTCTTAACTGGATCACTGCTATGTGAATTTTACTAAACCAAATCCCCAAATGTTTTCTCATAACCTGTCATATAAAATAAATGTTAATTTTGACATTTTTGGTACATTTGTGATTAATTCCTAGCTACTACCCTCCCCACAAAATTGTTAGCTTCATGAGAAGAGTGATGCTCACATTCATCATTTTCTCCCTCTTACCTATAACAGTATTAAGAGTGGAAAATAGACAATTAATCTGATGATAAATGAAATGAATGCACAGGGCATATTGCTTAGGAGAGTCTCTCCTTTTGAAGATTTATATATGAATGAAAACGTTAAAATATGAGCATCTCTAACGTGCTCCTCACAAATCTTCATGAATGTATCACATTTGTTAAAAGCTGAGCACCAAAGACAGGTCTCCTGGGATTCAGGTTCAGTTTTACTATCGAAGACATGTCAATCCTTGTGTAGGATATTTAACTCTCTAAGCCTCACTTTCTGATAAATGGGGAAATTAGTTGTGCTACCACATCCAGTTCCCATGAGAACTGAAAGGAGAAATGTGTGCAAGTGAGTTAGTCATCACCTGTCACCTACAAAGGTCACTAAACTGAAGCTCTTTTGATTACTGCCTTTATTTCCTCTTTTTCTACCCATGTGTCTTTTCAAGTTACTTAAATTTCCATCTCTTCGGTGAGGTTGATGAAAAATATAGCCTCCAAGCAGCTTTTATTAAAAAAGAAAAATCAGCTAGCACCAAGTTTATTCCAATTCCAGAGGTTTTAGCAAAGATAAGCATTTGTCAGACTTACCCACGACCCAAAATAACTCTTCCTTTGGTTTTAGCCTCATAGTCTACCTTCTTTGGCTATCAATCTACACTTGATTGCTTTCCCTAGCTCTATGTAACCCACGATCTACCCTCACACAGAAGTCCTTAGAGTTTTCATTCCAGTTTTCTTCCAGCAGCATCTATATAGCGTGGTAGTCTTGTCTGGCTTGACTCCTGAAGAGTTAACATTTATGAAAATGCTCTATTTCACATCAGTAATTCCCTCCCTTGCTCAGAATCCTGCTCTATGGTCTCCTGAGCCTTACAGTAAAGTCAAAGCAAGTTTTGGCATGAGCTGGCTCCTACTCACTTTTCTGTTCTATCTCTCCCTTGCTCAGTTTTTTGTGAATACAAGAGAGTTTTTGTTATTGTGGTGGTTGTTGTTGTTGTTTGCCCAACACTGTATGTCTACCTACCAAAGTCCCATTTTTCTTTTGGATCTAGATTTAATAGCTCTTACGGTAGAAAATACTCAATTACTAGAATTAACTTCTCCTGTTCTATATTTTTATTCCTAATATGTATCTCCTGTGTGACTCTCCTCACAGCTGTACGAAATCATTTGCTAATTAAATCCTTATAATTATATTTTCTATAATTGGCATAAACAGGATTAATTACGTAATAAAAATCAAGGTTTGTTTTCACATCATAAATGCCAGCCATGAGGGTAGGTATTATGTCTGTCCTATTCATTGCTTTATATTTAGTCCCCAGACTAGGGATGAATATATCCTGGGTATTCAGTAAGTATTTTCTGAGTGAATGATCATTGAATCTGTACAGTGTACTATTGTGGGGTTTTTTTTTTCTATGCTACTTTTATCTTATTAGAACTCCCAAATCATTCACTAGTCTCACCTCCATGGAGGTCTTAAGTCCTGAGTTGATTCTGTGATGTTGAACCTGAATCTATTGCTATTATAATCCCGCTGGCTCTCACTAGGATGTTGCAGAGGGCACAAGAGTGTAATCACACAAACGCTGGGCTGCAGGCAGCAAGGCTGGTTCAGAGCCTGGTGGTGCCCTTTGTAGCTTCTGAGACTTCATTCAGGATGAGTGTTGAATTAAATGAGGACTTCAGAGGTTTCCTTGAATGCAAAGTTGTTCCACTGAGTGATCTTGTCTTTGTTTTCACAACTGCATGCAAAAATCCTAGTCACTCAGTCATTGGTTTTATACATTTAATCATATAATCTCTTCATCTGATTAAGGAATCTGTTGTGGTTTCTTGTTTTCACAGAGAGAAAACTGAACATATTTTTCTGTGTGGTTTTGAGTTGTTTTTCTAGTTAGCATCTGCAGCATAATCATGGAGAATGGCTCAGGAATATAAAAGGACTTTAGAGATCCCTGTAAGAGACACAACAGATAAGCAATCATTAGAGATACCAAAGGTTGAAAAAAAATGATACTCCAAAGTTGATTTGGAATCAAACAGGGGAAGAATTATCTGACCTTTTGTAGAGACAAGAAAATGAAGGCCACTCTAGAATTGTCTTGCTGAAAGTGATAGATCTCATGAAGATTACAAGAATATGGAAAATATCTGTATTCCAAAGTATAGAAAATTCCAGAAGGCCTGTGGTGTGTTTGTGTGTATGTGTGGTGTGTGGTGTGTGTGTGTGTGTGTGTGTGACAGAGAGAGAGAGAGAGAGAGAAGAGAGAGAGAGAGAAAGAGAGGGGCAAAAGGGAAAGAGAAAGGGAGAGACAGACTTCAAGGGTGAGTTACTCTGAAGTGGTTCTGTGGCTCAAGTGGTAGAGTGTTTGCCTTGAACTGAAGAGCTCAGGGATAGCGCCCAGGCCCAGAGTTCAAGCCCCACGACCAAACAAAAAACAAAAACAAAAAACCAGAAACAAAAACAAAAGAGTGAGAGTCTTGAAAACTCAGATTCAATTAGTTTCATTCAATTAGTTTCATTAGTTTCATTTCATTATACAGTTTTGAAAAAATTATTTTTAGAACTACATTTTTTTCAGTTGGTTTTGTTGAAATTTTAGATGTTTTAATATCCCCATTTATTTCTCCCGGGAAGGAGAAAAATAAGATTTTATGGGTCTTGAAGCTTATAAAATTTGATGGTCACTTTTTTTTTAAAAGAAGTTATAGGAATACTATTCATCCAAAATGAGAAAGAGAAGCACAACAAAACACTTTTTGAAAGCCCATAAACATCATAAATATCATAAGAAAGATTCAGTAGTACTTATTTCTGTGTGCTTTGATTTTGTAATATCTCATCACTGCTTCATTTGATAAAACTTTGGTAAAACATCATGTCCTGCAGAGTTAAAAAATAATCAGCTTTCTCAAGCTAAGATTGAACAAAATTTGTGAAAGGTTACGTGTAATTAGGATGTCTAAACGTGTGGTTGAACACACATATGTACTCGCTTTTATGATACTAATTCAAGAAATTCAAGCATAGCAATACATTCTATTGCCTATGATTTACATCCAGACAGAAACAATTGCACTGTGTTACCTACTGGAATGTCTGGCATTTATTAAGTGCTTCTATGGCAAGGAAGCCACACACCCTGCTTTTAACTCGATATATCTGATGATTAGAAGAGTTCCCCACAAAATAGCTGCTCTCTCCCTACATTTCAACCGTCTTCGTTACTTCCACAATCCACAAAATTCCAGTACCAAAAGCCACTAAACACACTCATAGTATGCACATCAATAGTATAACCAGTGCAATGAGCAGTAGCTGTTCTAAAAAGCACTGAGCCAGTCGAATGACATAAGTATGTACCATTCAAATACTAAATTCTCCAGCTCAAATTTTCCTTCCCTGCATTCTGAAAATCAATTTCCAAATCTACTCAGCAGGAGAAAGGAGACAATAAGCAAGAGAGAGAGAGAGAGAGAGAGAGAGAGAGAGTCAGTCATGTTCAGTGTCTTCAGTCTGAATATCTTCTTTTACAAATACCACAGCAAAAACATAAGACTAAATGGATTGCTTGCAAGATTCCACTCAATAAACTTGGGGTGAGCATTTGTAAGTGAAAAACTGAAACTTATATTTCAATTGCCTTGTTATAATTGGTTCCCAGCTCTGTATCTGGTGAAGTCTTATCCATTAGTCTATGGCAGTATTTTTTCTCCTTGTTGAAGGAAACTGGCAGAGGCCACCAAGGTGGAGGAAAAGTCTGTCCTCTGGCAGATTAGGACTCTCTATGGCTTCTTAAACAGCCTTCAGCCCTCAGCCCCAAATAGTCTTTTAGACATTTGTCTCCTGGAGAGTCAGGGGAAAAAATAAATTCATACCTGAGATATGTAAATAGTATGTAACTACTACTAGTTTACATTATGATCACCACCATGGAGAAAACCAACAAAAGGGACTGACAGGCACCAGTCAGTGGCTCATACCTGTAATCCTAACTACTCTGAGGATCATGGTTCAAAGCTAACCTCGACAGGAAAGACTATGAGACTTTTATCTCCAATTAACCACTGAAAAACTGGAATTAGAAGTATGGCTCATGTGATAGAATGTTAGCCTTGAGCAAGAAAGCTATGGGACAATGCCCTGCCTTTTAGTTCAAGCACCAGTACCAGCACTTTTTTTTTAAAGGGATGATGGGGTAGACTGTAATCTCCCTTTAGGGCCCTGGTTGTACACATTAATAAAATTTAAAAACAAGTTTTCATAGGCTTTGAGTTCTTCTCAGATCCCCAATGAGAGCATATTTCTAATGTTTGTTTCTACTTTATATGTAGTCTTCATCCTACAAAATGTCCCCAGTATTGTAAGTTCACTCTTTAAGCTAACTGGTCATCTCAGTCACGGGCTTAGCTCGAATCAACTTCCCAGAGCTTATGTTTTACTGCACTGCAGCAATTCGCTTAACAAAAGAGCAGAGACTGTGGTTTTAGTATATATATATATATAAGAACACATTTAGTATTTTAGTACAAATTTAGAACAAATTTTAGTATACATAAGAACCATCTAGATGAACCTCTTAAAAATATAATTTTGGGTCCTACTTAGAGAATATTAGACTTCAAGCTATCATTTTAAATTTGTTTTAGCAAATTTCCTGATACTGATATACTTAATAGGACACTGATTATATTTTCAAGCTCAAGTTTGACAAACCTGGAGTCTTGGTTAACTCAAATTGAGTTAAAGCTAATCAGTAGTCTTAATATACAAACATTGAATACTTTTTCATGTCTTTCCACCTCTATAAACACATGGTAGGTTTTGTTTATTTATGATGCAACAACCTACTTTAACACTTCAAAATGTTGACCTAATATTTCTTTTTGCATTTTTAATTTTAGAATTCCTTCTTTATAGTCTTCCTTTTTTGTTGATTTCTCCTCAGGACAATATAAATTGTCCTTCAAAGACAACACTCAAGAGAAATCAAGCAATCCAGTAAAAACAAAAGCCTCTAGAATCAATTGTGTCTAGCCAACTGTGAAAATTTGGCAGCAATTACAAAAAAAATTTAAATCAATTTTTTTTTTTAGAGTAAGAGCTGCTTAGTTCAAAATCAATATCAGCAGTGAAGCTGCTGGAATCAGGAATCTGATCCTGGAAGTGCAGAAGGAATACGCTGTAAAGATAGATTTCTGGAAGAAGTATCTTGATTATCATGTAAAAAATAGTGTACTGTGTAGGGCCATGGAAACTTTGGGAATGCCATGCTTGTCTTCTGACCTTCCTTACAATGTGTAAACTTCTACAAAGACATAGTTGTTGATGTTCAAAACAGAATAGGTCAAGTTTTGTTAAACTTCAATAAACATCAACATCACCGTTCATAAAAACGATGTGGAAGAACTGCAACAGCTCGCTGAGATCCTTTGTCTCTTTGGTCTTAAAGAATGGTTCAAGGACAAAGACGAAGAAGAAAAATGGCAAAAATTTACTGATTACAAAGTCACGTCGAGGGTACAGAGCAAGGGTACTACCTGGGGTATATTATACAGCAGAGAGATACAAGGTTCTCAAGATCATTCATTGAACAGCCAGTTGGGGCATCCCAGAGCCAATCAGAGGCTCCACAAAGCCTGCATCTGCTCTTTCTCCCCTCTGACTGGATGTCTATCCAGGCACACACCTCTAGGGAGCCGGGGTAGGGGTGTCCAATCAGCTTGTTATTCACATTCAAGTCTTCCAGGGTTGATGGACCATGCTGTGAAATCCAGGGGCCTGCATTGCTCAAGGCTATGGTAGGTGCAGCCTGGGAGCCTGCATGAAGGACTGATCAAGGCCATGGGGAGGGATGCTGAAGGTCTATGGGAGGGTGTCTTTGTCCTGATTACCCAGACAGGCTTCTTTTCTCAAAAATAAGAAAACCACATTAGAGAGAAATGTGAACTATTTCTCAACATTCAAGATTCAAGGCTTAGAGAGCCAGCTTTGACATTTAAAATAGTTGTGGGGATGGGGAACAAAGAAGAGAGATAAAAAGGTTCTTTATAGTATAGGCAATAATAAAACTCAGGAAATTCTTATTGTAACAGGAGCAATAACAACACAAACAGGGCTGTGATCCTGTGACAATCAGTCTGGGCTTTCATTGAGTCATAACTTGATGGAGGCTCAATGGACCAAGGTCTGGCATTCACGTTAACAGAAATTCAAACTTATCAAATGTGGAGAATTAAACCAACTTGCTTATGCTCAAAAGAAACTGGCTGAACAGAAACACAAGTGTTAGTTCACTTGTTTAAACTAGGTCTGCTTGTTCAGGTGTCTCAACACATGCTTTATGAATCAGCACATTATTTTTCCAAGAGGAGAACTGCATTTGGGTGCAAACTTGTAATTAGAAAACTTTGGAAAGCATGAAATAAAACATGGCATAGTTAAACACGAGTAGAATGCTATTCTAATGGAAGTGCATTTTATTTCCTATGCCTCAAACATGAATGTTCACAATAACATCTTATCCAAACAGAAAGGAAAAGTTTCTAAAGCTTTTCAAGAATGGGAGACATTTTATTCCTACTCTAGAAAACAGGATGCAAATAGAATGAAATTTCCATGAACCAATTTTGTGACCACTGGAAAGAATCAGCACAGGCTTAATTAGCTGTGCATCTGACCATTTAATAATTGGAATTTATATTTTACTTGGAAGTGCTAAAATTTTTGTAAATGTGACTTCTTAAAATGTTTCTGTGTTTACATGAAGAAATGTTCAACCTCTCCGGCCATAAAAGAAATGCAAATCAAAACAGCATTGAGATACCACCTCACCCCAGTTAGAATGGCTATAATCAAGAACTCTAATAACAACAGATGCTGGTGGGGATGTGGACAGAAGGGAACCTTACTGCATTGTTGGTGGGAGTGTAAACTTGTTCAACCACTTTGGTAAGCAGTATGGAGGTTCCTCAAAAGACTCCACATAGAGCTCCCCTATGACCCAGCAATCCCACTTTTGGGCATTTACCCAAATGATCACAAACATGACTACACTAAAGCCACAAGCACAACTATATTTATTGCAGCATTATTTACCATAGCTAAGATATGAAACCAACCCAGATGCCCCTCAGTAGATGAACGGATCAAGAAAATGTGGTATATATACACAATGGAATTCTATGCCTCCATCAGAAAGAATGACATTGCCCCATTTGTTAGGAAATGGAAAGACTTGGAAAAATTATATTATGTGAAGTAAGCCAGGCACAAAGAAACATAGGTCCCATGGTTTCCCTTATTTGCAATAACTAGTATATGTCTGAGTCAAGCAGAACAGGTCAGATAAGTTAATGGTAGGGAAATGAACCCCAAGATAAGTATTCAAATGTTTTTTTCTTTCATAAGATTGTTTCTAACATATTTATAAGATGATTACTTTGTTGCTTTGTATGTCCCTCCCCCACGGTATAACCCCTGCTTTCACTGCATTTGATGTTGGTATAATTTGTGAAGGGGAAGGGAAAAAACAAATCGTTTAAATAGAGATACAGGTGGACCTATTGCAACAATGAGATGTACAAGTTGTTATATTGAAAAACGAACTTACAACTTTGGGGGAGGAAGGGTGGGAGGGGGGTATGGGAAGGGATAGGAAGGGGAAACAAAGGAGGAGGCAACAATGCTTGATAAGAAATGTACTCATTATCTTGCCCATGTAATTGTCACCCCTCTGTACAGTATTTTCACAATAAAAGAAAGAAAAAAAGTTTGTGTTTAGAATTACAAATACGTTCCTGTTAAGAAGACTTGAGAACTGGATGTGGTGTCATATGCCTGTAATACCAGGTGCTTGGGTGATGGAGGTATGAAGATAAAGCAGATGCAAGGGAAAAAATGGAAGGTTCATAGATGAGCATGTTGAAGGGTGACAATGATCAAAATGTCTTGTATTCATAAATTGCTTTGTTAAGTAGAAATTCCTTTGTGCAACTATCAAAGACAAGAAAATGAAATAAAAATGCAAGCTGCCAGGCATCAATGATTCATACCTATAAATCTTAGCTACTCAGGAGGCTAAGATCTGAGGATCATAGTTTGAAGCCAACCCAGGCAGGAAAGTCTGTGAGACTCTTATCTCTCATTAACCACCAAAACACTGGAAGTAGACATGTAGCTCAAGGGAATGAAAAGAACAAGAAGAAAAGTCTATCTAAAAATATTTTAAGGCATAAAGGGATATGGGTGTGGATTAAGGCTTTAACTGACACTTCAGTAACAAAATAAAATTCAATGAAAGCACATTGTCATTGTCAGAGAACATTTATTGACTCATAACATGAAAGCTTTCTGGGTGCATGCCGGCATAGAGAACCAGGAAATGCAGCTGCTTCCTTTAAAAACTAGCAAGAACACATTCCAGATATGTTGTAGTCATAAACTGCCTTGCTCCATGGCAACTCCTTTGTACTATTACTTAAAGATAATAAAATAATTTTGATCAACTACATAATAATCCAAGTCATTCCTGAGAATAACCATCAGAATTACCAGGGGCCCTGTCTCCACACATATACCTGGCCCCTGCCTTATACTTCCTAAATCTCATGGACAAGACCTACATATCAATGTTTGTGAAAGACTCCCTGTGGTGATTGTGGTGTAATAGTTGAGGAGAAGCAGAGGCAAACTTTCTAATGTGATAGCATGAGGCTAGTCCAACACCTCCCAACTCAGAATGTTTAGATTTTATAGATGTAGCACTGCTCTGCTTGTGAAAGTCATTGTGGTTGTTTCCTCCGACAAAGGCTGGATTGGAAGGATGAGTCTAGTTGGGTTCCAGCTTTGTTGTTCATCCAAGATATTTTTATGTTTAGTTACATATACAGGGTGGGAAAATATTCAACCATTTGTAAACAATTCTATTTGCTGATGTAATGGAAATGATTTATTTCAAGAGGCTTGGTACAAAAGCTATTTGTAGTTTGCTAAAAGTATTTTCATTCTGGCTCAACAAGGAATTTGATAATGATCATGTTATTAATTATTGACACCTTGGTCCTAAAACTATTTGTATTGCTTTATAACTCATTTCCTTAATTTTTGGAAAGCCTAAACCTTATCCTGGGTCTTTTTTACATAGGAAGGCATAGATTTTGAAATATTTTCACTCAAATCATTTTCAATTTCAAAAATGATACTCTGAACTGGATAGTTCTAGAACTAAGAATTGTCACTTTATAGATGGGTAAACTGGCATGTAGAGATAAATGTTGTTTTGTTATTTTTATGCCATTTAATAGCAAAAGAATGTAAGTTATGATGATGACTTCAGATAACTAACATCTATCCTGTTTTAGTACAGCAGCCACCAACTATGGTCCAGGAGGTAGTGGTGTTGAGAAACTGCTATGGAACCTTTAGCCTAAGGAGAGTCTCATGTGTGTTCGAAGTCATAAGGAACAAATCTTGGTGGCTCTCCTGTGACCCTTTAGGTTCTCAGAAGACAAGTGTTATGAGAAACAGCCAGCATGACCTGCCTCTTCTCTCACTCTCTGCCCTGGCACGTGTTCTGGTTGTTGTCTGCTATAATGTGGCACAGCAGAGAACCACAGCTGAGAACCATAGCACCAGGCTATGGAACCTCCAAAACTGCGAACTAAGTAACTCTTAGCCTCGGTCAAGTATTCCATTATAGTAATGCAAAACTAATCCAAGTCCCATGACAAGAAAAAACCAAGAGAATCCGTTTAATGACTTGTTTCATTACCTATAAAGTCACAGAGAGAATTATTTGCTCTCAGTCTAACGAGTGCATCTGTGTGAATCATGGAGACCACCTGGAAGCACTCTGCTTTCTACCCAACTCCTTGATCACAGCGAGTCTGTGTTGAGGACCAGAACCCAGCTGAGGTCCTGGGATTCTACATCAACGCAGAAACTGAGACCATGCTGGCAGACTCTGAATGTGTGGGTAACCTGAGGCTTTAAGCAAAAGAACAACCATTGAACCTTCACTTGGATTCCTGGGGTTTCAATTGGATTTTGTTGCTGAAGGCCAAATGGGAAAGGTGAAGGGAAGGGGAAAAGTCTAATTTAAAATCTTCCCCCAAAAGTCAATTTAGTTGACAAAAAAAATTATTCTGTGGCAGATACTGTGGGGATGCATGAAAACACTTCTGCAGTCTGGTACAGGAGGTAAATTATATACAACCAAATCAATCCTAATTCCATCAAATTAAGATTTTCAAGTGAAGGTAAGAGGATCCTCTACCAGCCAGGGTCAGGTACATTAGGGTTCAGTTACAAAATAAACTTGAAATGTTGGTGGTTTAATGCAACAAATTTTTGTGCCATGCTTATGCAAACTTAAAGCAGATCCATGCTGCTGTGGTTACATATATACTCATGCAGAGACCCAAACTATACTGTTGGGAATAGATATTTTTAAAGGCCACATAGAAGCAAAATAAAAAGCAACTGATAGGGCTGGGAAGGTGTCTCCGTGGTAGAGCACTTGCCTTGCATGCATGAGACCCTGGGTTCCATTCCTCAGAACCACATAGCAGAAAAAGCCAGAAGTGGCACTGTGGCTCAAATGGTAGAATGCTAATATTGAGCTGAAGAGCTGAGGGTCAACACCCAGGCCCAGAGTTCAGGCCCCATGACCAACCAAAAATTAAAAAAAAAGTAACTGACTAGTAATTTCAAGACTTTGAGTGCAAAGTGATAGTATTATGAAAGAGAGACTAAAGGAGAGACAGACAGACAGAGACAGAGAGGTTTATGTAGGTTTGAGAATCAGTAGGAGGTGATCTCTATGTTTGAGTATAATTTAAATGGATATT
The DNA here is from genome assembly GCF_019054845.1 of Dipodomys spectabilis. Classification (NCBI taxonomy): domain Eukaryota; kingdom Metazoa; phylum Chordata; class Mammalia; order Rodentia; family Heteromyidae; genus Dipodomys; species Dipodomys spectabilis. Next base: position 7,100,125 of record NW_024870974.1, read on the forward strand.
GGGGGATGTGAAAGAAAAGGCCCTTGGAAACCCAAGAGCCAGTTTGCCATTTGACCCAAAAAGGACTTTTTGTACAAATTAGCCTAGAATTTCAATACTCTTGATCTCAGCCTCCTCATTAGACAATACTATGGGTGTGAGCCTCCAAGTCTGGCTTGGTTACTTTTTATATTTAAATCTAACATATAAGAAATTAATATTTGTATTTGAGGCAATATAGAGACATTAAATATTTTACATAGTTAACGTCAAATAAAACAGTTATTAAATATACACTGTATTCACCACATTCACTGTATGTAAAATTCACTTATGTCTAGTCTCTCTTTATACACATGCACACACATAACCCTTCATGTGTGTGCAAACATTTCTATATGTATATATAAACTGTGTTTGGACTTTCTATTCTATTTTGTGATATTGATTTCTCTGTCTTCTCTAGCTATCATCACATTTGAATTTACTAACCTAAAAACAACTTCCTGATCGAGTACAGAAAAGCTGCCCATCCTTTATCACTCCTGGTTTTTGTTGCTTATTTAGCTACTTCCTTTATTTATTTTTTTATTTTATTTTTTGGTCGGTCATGGGGCCTGAACTCTGGGCCTGGGCGCTGTCCCTCAGCTCTTCAGCTCAAGGCTAGCGCTCTACCACTTAAGCCACAGCACTACTTCTGGCTTTTTCAGCTTATGTGGTGCTGAGGAACCGAACCCAGGGCCTCATGCATGCAAGGCAAGCGCTGTACCACTGAGCCACCTTCCCAGCCCCCTTCCTTTATTTTTATGTTTCTGCTTTCTTTTTCATCTATGGGTCTTCTGTTATTTGTTTGTTTTTTTGCCTGCAACAGGCCTTGAACTCAAGACCTGACACCTAGTCAGTGTTCTTGTACATCAGTGACACTTTACCTTTAATTTTTTGCCCAGGCTGGCTTTGAAATGAGATCTTCCCACTCTCTGCTTCCAAAGTATGTAGAATTGCAGGCCTAGATAATGATTTCTTTTGGTGGAGGAGGGAAGGGGTCCAGCGCAGTGCCTGAACGTCTGCTTGTGTACACTTGGTTTTTAGTTCATGGCTGGTATTCTACCATTTGAGCCACACTTCTAGCCCTTCTGTCTTTTAAATAGCCTAAGCATCTATGATTAAGCAATCTTAGGACAGATATTTTGTATACTGCATGAAAATGTGGAAGACTTAGGGCTGAGGAACCCAAAAGCTGAGTCCCCATAGAACTTGTTGTGTTCAGCCTCAGTGGGCAGCCTGTATGTCCAGTGCTCCAGGGTCAAGTATGGTAAGAAGCAGGAAGTGAGGCATTGTGCTTTCTTGAAAGTGCCTATGACATCTATTTGCATATGTTGCTATTTCTGTATTTTCCAGGATATGACAAGTAAATCAATTAGAAATGAAGGTTAAAATTAATCTTGCTATGCCTAAAACATAGTTCCTCTAAGCTTCAGCAGAACTTCAGAATGAAGCAAGCTATATTTTTAGGTATTTCAAGACCTTGACTCACCCTGGCCCTTCATGAAAGGAATCTTGTTCTGAATGGTGGACAGAGATGTGTGCCATCCTGATTCATAGGTCTTGGGATAATAGTTTTACGAGTTTTGTGGTAGGAAACATATGCATCAACACTCCTGTCCAGTACACATCATGCCTAATGGTACAGGAAGAGTCATTGGCTAAGGTTCAATGTGAAGTCTATGTCTGGGAATTTGTAGAGTTCCTTGTCACACACAGGGATTGTATCCAAGACTGAGCAATGTTCCCAGCATGATTTCTTCAGTTATCACTAATTACAGCGAGACCATGATACACAGACTAACCTGTCTGGTTGACATTTTGGTCCAGCAGAATTTATCTGTCCCTATCTTACAGTTTCACTCTCATCACATTCCATTCAAGACCATTCCAATTCTATTCACATGAAACATTATGAGAAAATATGTCCTTGGTCTTCATCAAAAGCCATCAATTCAAACCAAGAACTGGGAATGGAGGTCAGTGGGAAGAGTTCTTGACTAGCATGCACAAGACCCTAGGATCCCCAGTACTACATGAATAGCAACAGACATATATATATATACAGACACAGACACACAGACACACAGACACACGCACACCCCTAAAAGTCAGGAATATACAATGGATATTTACATACCTTTGCTTAGTTATCTTAGCAATATCTTTCAAAATCTCCCTAGATATCCTTCACAAGGCTTTGCTTTCTCAAGAGCAGATGGTGATCTATTTAATAAGATTTTTTCTCTCTCTCTAGAAGATGGTCTACACTAACCTGGCTTTAAAATTGAGAAGAGAGGAGAAAAGTTGGTGTCTGTGGCTTTGTTGTAAAGATGTAGCCCTTGGGAAGTGGAAGGATTTTTTTATCCCAACCAAGTCATGCCGAAGGAGGTCCATTTATGACTACTTCCAAAATGTGCTTTCAAAACAGAAGGAGAAAGCCTGCTAGTCCATTCTGTAGACGGATCTGATTCTGTTCAAAACTCATCCTGACCTTTTTGTGGAAGAAGAACAAAATAATGTAGCAACAAAAACACAAGTGGCTGCCAAAGGAAGAGAGAGGAAAAAAAAAGAGTTCCTGTAGGGACTGAAACAATAAATCTCCTCTCTGCTGAACTCCCCAAGGGAGTGTGTGTATTTCCTCCTGTTCTTTATCAGAGCCCCCAAAATAAGTAGGAATGGGCAGTGGCAGTTTACACTCGACATACCTTTCCCTTGGCTAGTAAGACCCTACCAGGCTGGGAGGAAGGTTTCCCAGCCTTATTCTGGAGAAAGAAGCCACTGAGACAATCCATAGGCACCATGAGATTTCTTCAGGTGACTACCACTTTTCTTCTGCTGTCCAGTCTTTGCAGCAGCCAAGTCAGTGCAGGTACTGTTTTCTCTTATTTTCTGTTGGTATATGTGTTAGGGATGACTGCTAGAGGGCTCAGCTTTAGTTTACTAGGAAGAAGCTTTCCCCTGAAACATGAATGCAGCAGTCTCTTTGCTCAGTGGAGTGTTTGGACATGGACTTGCAGCTCAAGGAGTCTGGTTCTCAACAGGGAAAATATTTGCTTTCACTAAAGAGAAATGCTTGCTGGTGCAATAGCCAATGTGTATTGAGTGAAATCACAGAGGTTAATATATAAAAATCTGGTAGAAGAGAGTAAAACTGGAATAGTAGCTAAAAATGTTGATATTTCATTAAATATGTATTCCTTTCAGAGATAAGTCTAGAAATAATAAAACTTGTCACATATGGGCAGTGAAAAGTTACACTTGGCAATACTGCACTGTCAATGTCAACCTGAACTATTCTCAAACACTTTTCAGCTCAACTAGTACAAAGATGCTTAGGGAATGAACCTTAATTCACTATTAAGTGAATCATAGTTATCTTTAAGTGAATGAGAGAGATGAAAGTTCAGAGACTTTTGTTACAAAACTATTCACCTATCTAAACATACCCGAAAAACATTTCATGTAACATTTCAGGAATTTATACACATAAAAACACTCAAATGGAGGATATATGTATGCTAACTACATTAATGACTGGTTTTTAAAATGTTGGACACTTTACCCTTCCTAAGTAATTCAAGATAAAAAGTTAAGTTTAATCAGTATTTATTAGGATTCTACCTGTCTTGGACAGTGCAAACAATATAAAAATGAGAAAAATGACTTTGCATATAAAAATGAGAAAAATGACTTTGCATAGTGACAAAGGCACTCTTGAGAAAAACAAACAAATAGTTCTAATATAAGACAGATTTAGTAATTTGTGAAAGGTGAAATGCAAACTATCATTTAAAAAAAAACAAGAGAGATTGATTTTGATCCTCAGAAGACTTGGGTGAATTTCTTTGAAAGGTCAGTTATAATTTTATTTTGATTGTGCTCTTTTCAAAAGTTTTCGGCCTATAAAATTCTAATTTCATAGTATATTTCTTCTTGAGCAACGTTTTTATCAGTAATTTTTCAAAATATCTGCATATTTAGAACAAATTTCAAAGCACTTCAAAATCATCTATTTGCTTACTTTGCATCTTGGAATTTCCAATTAAGTTGCAGCAAATATCAAAGCCAGCAAATTTAACTTCCAAGGGATACTAAGACTTGGACTTTTTAAAATAAAGAATATTTGTGAGGTGTCACAGAAATCAATGCATTAACTTATAAGGAACTGTTTGTTATGCATGAGAAAAATTGATGTGAATTCCAACTCCTTGAAACACATTGCTCATAAATATATACCTGGTTAATATAAATTCAGAAAGTCTAGGTTAGGTTGCTAGCTATTCCAGGTCTATAGGCTTTAGTTAGGACACTACTCTGCTTGCATTGTTCAATACAGAATGGATTATATGTCTTTCTGAAAACAATATGGAAAATTATCAATAGAATAAGCTCCGATCCATGTCCATATAGAAAACTCAAAGGCAGAGAATGGCTTGGCAGATTTTTCTATGGTCCATATTAAGAAAACACCAACTTCTTTTAGCAAATTAGCAATGAACTCACCTTTTCTTTAACCCATGTAAGATCAGATCTCATTTGAAACATGATACCAGTTACCCAGTAACTTCAACTATCTACTTCAACTTCAAAAACAAGCACAAATCAACCATTTGAATTGACTTTGAAGGAACTGGACTACATTTTCATGTATGACTTTGTTCCATTTGACTCTGCCTGGTTTATGTTCCCTCAGCAGATCAAGCACCGGAAATGAAGCATTGCCTAAGAAAATCCAGTAGCTTCTTTCCTAACTCGCAGTATCAAAAACACAAGGATTTAAGAACTTTCCTTGTCAACCAAACTTAGAATAATTAACACATTTTATCAGCAGAGTTGATGGTTTCAGGAAAGAGGCACTTCATCTGCCTGAAATTTACAAATTGTCAAGCAGATGCCGGCTTTTTACATAGTAATTTACTTCTGAATAATAATCGTTTAGCAAAATTGACTGTTTTTCTTTTCCTTTCTGATTTTTTTAAGTCTCAGCTTTAAGTAAATACAAGCTTTTGTAGTTTTTTTGTCAAAAATCAAGGGAATCTTTTTACAGGGCATTGAGTGGCTTTTCTTACTTGGTTGGTGGTATAATATTTTACAATGTCCAATTTGGAAGGCTGTTCTTGTGAAATATGTATGGGAGGTTCAGGAAAGGAAACAGCCATTCTTTCTTAAGTTTTCTAAATTGTATTTAAAACAGAACAGACCCCTGCAGTGGCTTTTAAACTCCTTTGACTTTTAGGTCTTGATCGATGAGCTTTTTGACTGTTGGAACTCAGAAATTAAAAGAAAGATTTCAAGAAAAGGGAGACCTTGGGAACAATATGTACTTCCTTCTCAAATGTCATATACTGTTAAAACTTTATATGAACTTAGGAGATATTACCATGTTTTATAAATTTATAGCAAAGAAGAGATGCCACTTTATTGGAATCTAAAGGACTTAACTGCTAAAAGAAATTGGGGAGTGGGGGTGGGTGGGAGATGGGAAGGGATAGGAAGGGGAAACAAAGGAGGAGGCAACAATGCTTGATAAGAAATGTACTCATTACCTTGCCCATGTAATTGTAACCCCTCTGTATGGTATTTTCACAATAAAGAAAAGGAGAGAAATTCATCTGTTAGTGACATAATGTTTCAGAAAACAAAAAGTGGTTAAAAGCATTGTAAGCAGATACTATACTAAACACTGAAGGCTTACGGAGAGCAATATGACACATGGAAAGGGAGGAGAGTCTCCCCAGAAATTTTAAGTTTGATTGATTTAAGAGGTAAGTTTGGTTTAATTGTAAGTTTGATTATTTAAGAGGTAAATAAAGACTGGAATACAGAAAAGTGATAAACTCACAAAATTGGCCTGAGGTGTAAAGATATCACATAAGTTCATATATAAATTTGTAGATTATGAGAAGCTTTGAAAGTCTGAAGATCAAGAGGGTTCAGGTGAATAAAATTTCTTGAGTAGGAACACTGAAACATATTCTGGTCTAAAAATGAAAGGAAATCACCTGTTAGCCATAGTTAAAGATTAGAAAATAAGGTTGAAACTATGGTATCAGTAAATACTAAATATCAGGACAGGAAGTACTGACATACATTACTAGCAGCTCAGTGGTAGAGTACAGGCTGAAGAAAAGGAAGGACTTGAGTTCAACTTGTAGTGACACCAGAAAAACAAATAACATACTGACTCCCATGGTTAATTACTTTAAAGCCTATAACTGTGTTTTAGAATAGGAGGTACATCATGATTAGAGCTCTTAAGTTGCGAAAATTAATCTGAATTAACTTGCAGACTATTGATCAGATGTTATTAGAATCTGGAGAAATAAAGGTTAAATTAGTTCAAATCTGATGGTCTTTCAATTAATTGAAAAGATGAGTCATACTTTAAGGAAGTTGAAAGTTTGTGATTTTACACACTATACTGGCAATGCAATGGACGGTTGAAGCATGTAAGAGGTTATTTGAATTCTAAATGTGGGCAAATGGTTTGGCAGCCAAGATGATGAAAGAGAAGAGGGGATAATTCAGGGATAAAAATGGTGTCTGATTTCAGACAGGGTAATTTTGAAACCCTGATAATATATTCAAGTTTATCTGTCCAAAGGCAAATTAAAGTTGCTTCTTGGATAGTAGGAATACAGCTAGACCTAGAGATGATGGGAGGGGCCTAGAATTCTGCATGCAAAGATGTCTTACTCTAGCCCATTGCAACATTAATAACATTACCAATTTACTTCCCTCCTAGATGCCCAATGTTTTAATTCTTTTATGACACTTACTTTCTAATTCTACAATTTTCAGGTATTTTTTCTGCTTAAACCACTGCAGAAGAAAGAGCTAGATTTAGTACAGTTTATCTATAAGCAAGAGTACTAAACCTATAATATTGAGTAGTTGTATGAATGAATGCATACATAAAATCATGCCCTCTTTATTATTGTCATCTTTAATTTCTTTCTATGCCAATCATTTACCAGCCTATCACCTTGTCTCTGAGGGAGATTGTGAGCTGGTGTGAATGGTATAACACAACAAAGATAGGAGTGGATGATAGCCATCAGGGAAAAAGGATAAACAGAATTGGTTTAATTCCTCCTTTTTTGGTTATCGGACATTTATAGTTCCTTAGTATTAGAAATGTTCAAGCAGATACCCTGTGAGCAACCAGCTTCCCAGAAATACAAAACAATTTTAAAAATAAAGAGAATTTGGGGGCTGGGAAGGTGGCTCAGTGGTAGAGTGCTTGCCTGGCATGCATGAGGTCCTGGGTTCGATTCCTTAGCACCACATAAGCAGAAAAAGCCAGAAGTGGTGCTGTGACTCAAATGGTAGAGTGCTAGCCTTGAGCTGCAGAGCTGAGGGACAGCCCCCAAAGTTCAGGCTCCACAATTGACGAAAAAAAGAAAAAAAAAACAAAAAGAGAGACAATTTGGAATAAAAATTAATATTCCACATTTTTACTTTATCTTTCATTTTAAGTAAACCAAGTTACTTCAAAGTAGATCATTTAAGCTAATACTTTGTATTTACTTAATAGTTTAATTTGCACCTAAGCTGATATGGGTGATCTGTTACAGGAGTAGTAACCTAGTGTGGAAAAAATCCAACGGGAAACCCATTCCCAAAACAATTTCAGTAGAATTCCTCACTAACTCATTTAAAAATAGTCCCCACCCAAAAATAGAAATGATCATTGTAGAATTTCTATTTTCAGAAGATTCATAATGGTTGCCAGAAACAAATTCCCTGGCAATTTTTATCTTAAGGATTGTAATTACTCAGAAGACTGAGGAAAATACTCATGTTTGAAGGTTTCAGAATGCTTTTCATTGGCTAGGTAACTGACCTTTTCCTCTTTATTGGTGAGGACACATTCCAAGCTTAGATAAAGATTTGAACTTACAATGATCTAATCTCTGTTACTTATATTCTTTTTTTTTAGTAACTATTTGCCAATTTCCTCTTCATCATTAAGAACATTTGAGATACACATTTTTTATTAATAATTTTTTATTGTGAAAATACCAGACAGAGGGGTTACAATTACATGGGCAAGGTAATGAGTACATTTCTTATCAAACATTGATGCCTCCTCCTTTGTTTCCCCTTCCCATCTCTTCCCACCTCCCTCCGCCCCCTCCTTCCCCTCCCCTCCCCCGCCAAAGTTGTAAAGTTCGTTTTTCTACATAACGTCTTGTACATCTCATTGTCGCAATGGGTCTACCTGAATGCAAATTTCTTAACATTGAATTTCCAAAGAGAAATTTGCCATAAAAGATATTCCATTCCTGTGCTGTCTACTTCCATGCATCTGAATCCCCTGGGTCATTATAGTAACTCTTGGTTTAAGACTAAGAAAGCCTGTTGAGGGTTACAAGTTCTCTCAGGAGAGAGGTATTTGTAAAATCAGTTACGTTGACAAAGTTACATCTATAGGACTCCTAAGTGTTGGGCAACCAGATGAAAAGTGTTTTGCTAAACTTGAATAGAGGTTTCAGGTCTTGAAGAACGATCTATCAGTAGAGTTATTCCTAACTGTTCTCTAAATAGAAGCAGTTACCATATGGTGCCACAGACACCTGCTGTGTCTTTCCCTACATCTTTTCTGGTCATGGATATTCCAGCCATTGCTGTGACAACTCTCTATGAGCAGGTGTACCAGCCAGCACCTGCCTTCACTTCAATGCATAGATTCTGCTTTCTTGTTAGTGCTATTCTGATACCAACATATGTTCCCCAGTCCCACCTGGCACTGTTAGATCCTTGAGCTAGAAGCTCAAGGAATGTTATCGTTCCTAGGATAGCTCTTGACCAAGGCGGGAGATGAATAAAGGCTGTCCTCCCTGACCCACTCTGTCTCCTTCCCCTGGTATCACGTCCTTTCATAAGCTAAACTGAATGCATCCATCCTTCACTCATGCTTTGCTTTCTGAGGAACTCTGGGATTTATTTTTCTAGATGGAAATCTTTGAGTTTGGAGGAGAGTGTACACCCAGATATAGATTCCAATTTCTCTGACATGTTTAATTAATAGGTGCTAGCATTCTTCCTCTTTACTTAAACCAACTAAAATGTGTTAATCAATCTTTGGTTAAAGAAGCTAAGCAATATTCTCAGTGGGACCTGTTCTAATGCAATCATTCTTCAGTTTGCAGAGTCTCGGTAATGAATTATACTGTGAGGTTAGTAGTCAAGAAAAGGCCAATGTGGTTGCTTTTTACTGAAATTAGAAAGGGTTTTCGATCTGTTTCATCAGTCATTCTGGCTGAAACCTGAATTAATTATAGCAAAGACTGGAGAATGGTGATCACAATTGGATGTGGACCAAGTTAACCTGAAGATATATGGTACCATCTGCAAACATCTCCCAACTATGCCAGGCACTTTACATGCACTGCTTTCCTCACCACATTTCATGTCCATCTGGATTAATCCTATTTAAGAAATGGAGGCTTAGCTGGGCGCTGATGGCTCACGCCTATAATCATAGCTACTAAGGAGGCTGAGATCTGTGGATCTCAGTTTGAAGCCAGTCTGGGTGGAAAAGTCCCTGTGAGACTCTTATCTCCAATTAACCACTCAAAAACCAGTAGTAAAGCTGTGGCTCAAAGTGGTAGAGTGCTAGCCTTGAGCTCAGGACAAGGGTCCAAGTTCTGAGTTCAAGTCCCATGACTGACAAAAAGGAAAGAAAATCAAAGAAAAGGAAAAGAAAAGATAAGATAAAAAATGGAGGCTTAGGAACAGTACAAAGTTAAGCTATACTAGGATTGTATGGCTTACAACCAAAAGCAAGGGTGATTGATGCTCTTCAAACCTTTCCCAGAGTGAGGGAACACAAAACATTGTATGAAAGGAAATGTACTCATTACCTGACTCATGTAATTGTAATCCCTCTATACATCACCTCTAATAACAGTAAATTATAACAAATCAAAAACAAAGATGCCTTCATTTGCAAAACAAAAACAAACAAACAATAACAACAACAACAACAAAAACCCTTCCTGTGGCTGGCTATGTTGAGCTCTTTCGTTAAAAAGAATTGGGTTAGCTGGTGCTTCATGCATGCAATCCTAGCCACTCTGTTGGCTGATCTATAAGCATTGTGGTTCAGCTGGGGCAAAAGAAACCCTGTGATTCTTATCTCCAATTAACTAGCAAGAAGTCTGAAGTAGAGGTGTTGTCTAATTGTAGAGTACCAGCTTTAAGTGAAAAAGCTAAGTAAGATCACAAGCTTCTGAGTTCATTCCCAAGTACCAACACACACACACACACACACACACACACACACACACACACACACACACACACACACACACAGGGTTAGAGACCTACCAGTTGCACAATTTGGAAAGAAACTAAAAAGAAATACTTATTACTGAACTAATCAGTGTCACATTTACAATATCCTAGAGTCTCACTGTCTGGGCTCAAAGTCCAGCTTTGGCACTTACCAGATGTGTGAACTTGAGCAAGTTACTTAACTTTCACTGTTATAAGCTGTGGGTATGCATAGTCCTCACAGATATTTAAATAATTGCACTAGGTAATATGCATAAAACACCTAGAACAGAGTAGGCATGCGGCAAACACACATCTTGCTGAATTTTGAAAGTCAGAGTCGGATCATTTATTATATTCCATCCTTAAATAAATTCCAAGTCAATTTCAATTAGAATCAGCAAATATTTAAGTAAGAATAATGTTAATTTTCACAGGCTAAAATATATGCACATGCAAAATGTTCACAAGAGAATTAATATAGGATTCTAGAAAGATGTTTTCCAAGAATATATTTAGTCACAATATATGCAGGTATAATCTGATAGATGCAAATTTATGGGCTGGCTAGAATGGCTTACAGATTTGCAAGTCATATAACGTACTCTGTGACTTAAGTATTCAAATTATTGAGCAAAATAGTGTTAATGTTTGATGAGAACTGTAGTTTTTTAGTCTGAAAAAGTCAATATTCTCAAATACTGTTTCCTCTCACAAAATATTGAGCATTGTTTAATCTGAGAGGTGGGAGATATTAATGTAAGAAAATATAATCTTGATGTGAAAACTAAGTTTATATTTAACTTATTTTATGCCAATCCTCTTTTGCTTCATTTTCTGGATCTAAAAGTGAGAAGAAATGTGTTGACATAACATTGGTTCTGCACAACAAAGAGAAAATCATTCTTAAAATGCCTTTTAAGTCATAAATTCCTATTAGAACATTAATCATTATCGTATTAATGAATCCTTACATCTCAGAATCAACTGATAAAAGGAAAGGCATGAGCATTCTCCTGGGAAAGCTTGACCTCTGGGTATCTTTATTTACACTGCCTCTCTTTTAGTCACAATTCCTTTCCATATTTTTCTAGCCCTTTCACATCTAAATGGCCATGTGTTGAAATAATGCTTGAGTTACTTAAACACATACATGCACATACACACCCACACAAAGCACAGAAAAAAATTTGATCACACATTGAATTCATTTTTAACTGTAGAGAAAAAGAAATCCCTTTTTGTGGTACGGACTGTGAAGTTGCCATTTGAGGGTGTTGGCCAAGTATAAGGTCACAGACACAATGCTCTTAGACAAGGCCCCTCCTGCCATTCATCATCTCAGAGCCACCAGTGTCACCCCTGGCCAACCACAAGAACTCTCCACTGGGAGAGTCTCTCTACAAACCTAGTTTTAAAGATGAGACTCACCATAAAGCACAGAATTAACAGATTTCAATATTTATGAATAGCAATGGCACTATTGAGATAATACTATTACGAACAGAATACTTAGTATAAATCAATGAGCTTTTTATTCTTCTTATATTCTCCTTCCCCTATCATTTTTTCTGACAACTTCGTGTATGTGGTCCAAGTTTTGAATCAAGTAAGGTTTTTAAATTGTATAAGTAAACAAAATGAAGCCAAAGTGACCATACTGACATCCATTTGCCAAACCAAGTTGCCATCCGGCTTTGTGTAAGTAGCCAGGGAGCAAGAACCAAACCCAAATGATCTTTTCCAAGGAGAAGAAAAAACATGGAGGATGGGCACACGACAGAGGTTTAGTCATTAATCTTTGTATTAATGTGTTAAACTGTATTTCTTCAAATGTCACCAGAGTTGAAAAATACCTAAGGTATTTCTGGATATGAGGGCAATGTTTATTTTCATTCTTAGCCTAGGTCGCGGGGAAGCTGTGAGAGTCATTTAGGAATACATGCTCATTGGCTGAGCTTATTTGACTTGCTCTATGAAGATGACCTGCCATCTTGTTTTGTATAAATAGTAGGAAGTGCCTACCTCTGGATTATAATGTTTGTCCCAATTACACCATAATACCTTGGTTATCTGAATGCAAGTGTTAAATCACTGTCACTAGAAGAAAAAGTTGTCATCTTCTAGTTCTATTTCTTGTAATCATTTACCAGTTCATTCCAAACCTTTTCGACACAATTAGTCCCAACTTCACTAGAACAGAATGTAAATTTTTTAATTCAATGGGAAATACACACATATTTTACAATTTGCACCTCTAACACTAACCTGTATTGTTACATTATATTTAGTCCTGTATGAAAATAAAAGTATCAGATACTACAGTTGTTCTCATGTTTTACAATATTCATTGACCAGCAAAAAAGAAAAAAAATATTATTTATTCTACTGATATAAAAGTAACAAGTTTGTTCTTTGCAACAATACACTATTTATTTGAATATTGCATTAAACAGGAACTTTAGCTTTAAAAATTATGTATTTGGTGATATAATAATGTCCTTAAACTTTTTATCACTAGGCCCTGGCTTATATCGGAGCCAGCACCATACAGTGTGTGTGTGTATGTGTGTGGGTCTGTGTGTTTGTACATGTGTGTCTGCATATGTGCACGTGTATGCATGCCAGGAGCTCTTAATCCTCATTACCAGAGGCCACAAGTTTGCTGTGTGACTAATGTAACAGAGTGCTTATTCTCTCCAGATTTTATCTTCCACATCTGTAAAGCAAGTATGGTTTGATTATACCACGGTTTCTTCCAGACTAACAACTTTATGTTCTTAGTATACCAAACTGTTTCTATACATTTTGCCCTGAGTTATTTTGCCTAAGTTATTATCCTCATTCTGGAGCCAAATATTATCGACTAATAGCCAATTCTCATCCATCAGATACAATTGTCCCAGTGCATGTGAACAGTCTTTCTTCTGTTTTCTCTGGTGATACTATGTGGACGTAATTTGGAGAGATGTATAGGATGGGGGCTACCAAAAAATAAATAAAAGACTTGGAGAGAAAGGAGGAAAGGACTGAGGTAAGAGAGAGAAACAGAGAGAGACACACGGACAGAATTTTTTTTAATTATTCAAAACAAATCCCCAGAGGACAAATGAGGTTACAAAAGTGACAAGACTGACAGAAGGAGCTTGTCAGAGAGGCCTGGGAGGGAGAGATGGGAAGATCCTCTCATTGCTCTGATGGCTTGAAAAGATCATGTGTACTGGTCTCTGGCCTCCCTTATATTGACCGTGGGATTGTTTCTCACCATTATAGCTCTTTCCAGTCCTTCTCTGTATCCACTCCATCCTTGCCCATTCTCACAAGATGAGATAAGCAGAGGTGTTTGCTTTCCAAGGAAATGATTAGTCTCCTTCGTTCAGGGAAATTTTTGACAGGAATTCAATGTAATCTCAATTATTTTTGCTTGTACTAGTTGAAGATAGTAGGAAACTAGATTTGGCCAAGACAAATATTATTTGGACTACTGAAATCTCCCTAGGCCAAAGCTTACATTCCAGTTTTGTTTGGCAGCTCCTCTACCCCCTTTTCCTTATAAAAGCTTGTTGATGGCTTTTATTTCTACCATTATTCTCTCTCTTGCTTCCATTTACACTGACAGACCCTGGGCCTTGAGAAAATTAACCACATTTAATAACAATTGGATTAAGAAAATAGCTATAATATTCCCTTCAAAGTTTCAGGTGGGGTCAGCATATGTGAGCTAACCCATATAGAAAAACGTCTTGTTCTCAAGGAATAATTAGAAGTTAGAAGAGTTTGAGAAGATGTAAGGGATTTGATGACTAGCATTAATACCTTGTAGGCCCCAAAAGAAATTGAGAACCTGAGATTATTGTTGAATGTGCATAAAAATGTCCAGTATTTGAAAATTGAACATTGAAATTTGTCAGCTGGCTCATTACCCTGCCATGACTTCATAAATAGGGATAAGATAGAGATAGAGCTTGATATTCTCACTTCTAGAATACAAAATCTAGCCACCTGTATGTGTAACTGCCAGATGTGTGTTCTTTGGTCACACAGTATTATAACTATAGGAGAATTTTTGTTTTAAAATTCATCAAACAACATTAGCCACAAAGCAAGCAAGCAAGAAGAAAGGAAGAAAGAAAGAAAGAAAGAAAGAGGAAAAGAAAGAAAGAGAGAGGAAAAGGAAGGGAGGAAGAAAGAGAGGAAGGAAGGAAGAGAGAAAGGAAGGATGGAAGAGAGAAAGGAAGGAAGGAAGGAAGGAAGAAGGAAGGAAGGAAGGAAGGAAGGAAGGAAGGAAGGAAGGAAGGAAGGAAGGAAGGAAGGAAGGAAGGGGGAGAGAGAGGGAGGGAGGGAAGGCCTGAGTGAGTGATGCAATCATCTTTAAATGGGAGAATGGCCTCTCTCCTACAAACACACAATGCACCATGCCCTACCTGATCCAACCCTCTCACTTGATCTCTACCAAATATACACCTTGTAAAGATGTCAGTTTCATCCCTAATCATTTCAATGGATACAGAAAACAATGACTTCTTTAGATAAGTCAACATTTTTATTGTGGAAAGGAGCATGAAGGAAATCAAGAGTGAAAGGAATTTTTTCCCCAGTCAATTCCAGTAGCTGCCAAACCTTACAGCAATCACTATGAGCAATGGGGAAATGTTTTCCCTTGAGACCGGAAACAACACAGTCTTGCCCTAATTGTTACCTTCATAAACCATTGTACTAAATATCTTAACTAGTGCTAAAAGAAGAAAAAATGTACTACAAGAACTGTAAAGGAAAAAATACAACTGGTATTATTTGTAGATGATATGATAGGATCATATAAGTAGAAAATATGTAAGATGTTGCCGACAAATTATGAGACTTAAAGAGTCCATCCAGGATTCTAGATATTTAAAAAATCATACAAAACCAACTTTATTTTACAGATGCAACAGATAGCAAAAAGAAAATTGAATAACTTTTAAACAACACCAACAGTCAGGTAATCATAAATAATTCTAGTAAAAGATATGCATAGTTCCTATGAGAAGAATCATATAACTTTATTAAGCAACATCTATCCAAATTTTTTTTAATTCCATGTTCATTGATTAGAAAACCCAGTGTGTGGAATAAAAAATGTCGTATTTCTACTAGCAATGCTTGAAAGTAAAAAATTAAAACAACCAAATCAAAACAAAGCTGGTAGACATTGAGATTTCACTTTTGCACAAGAATAAAAATACAAATACATATAAAGAAATTTTTAGAATAGTAAAAAATAGAACAATTTTAGACAAATAAAACACGATTATCCTCACTCCTACATTATTTGTGGCTTTTGTATTTCCCCACATCGAGAATGAAACCCTAAAGCATACAGAATAGACACTGTATACTCTTAAACTTTCAATCAGCCACTATTGATTTTCTTTCAATCCCACTCTGTTATTCTTGTTAAATGTTACTCATTGGGGGTCAGAAACCTTCCACGTAAGCCTTACCTCTGCTCAGGTTTGCTGCCATTTAGTGGATGGCTTTCTATAAGGTGTCACTGCCTCCCGTTCTAGCAGAGTCATTTGCTGTCTTTAATGAGTCAGAGAGCAGCTAGTGTGTCTAGTTTCTCCCTAGACTGAAGGCTGATTCTGATTTGTGCCCTTCAGATCCCTAGTCTCCAGGGACGCCTAGGAGATGTTGATGAAGTGCAAATTCAAACTTTCTACTGATGCTTTCTGGTGCTGAAGGCAGAATATTATTAGCTGGAACAATGTTTAAATTCTTCAGAGAACTATTTAATTCGATTTAAAAGTTTCCCCAACCCTTTCCTAAGAACTCATAAAGTAGTTATTTAAAGCACTTCTAGGCAAAGCCATATGTTTTATTTTCTAGTGAATCATTTCAATATAGAAGCATAGTATATAAGTATTCAATATGGAAGTATTCTACATTCAATATAGAAGCATAATATATGAATGTAGACATATATTAATTTGTAATTAATAACAGCACTTCTATAGTTGTTCATCAGTTTGAGAATTTATCATGTTTTCTTCTTTATTTCTACAACCTCTCAAAGGCCAATGTGTTATGTGTTAACTGTTTTCAATGTATAATAAAAATTTAAGTATTTAAAATTTCAGTAAATATGTAAATGAGACTAAATGTTAAAGCGTGCTGAAAGTGACTGCTAGTTTTTATTAACAAATTAAACTCTACATCGCATCTATATAGGAGGTTGGACTAGCAAGGAAGGTAAATGAGAATGAATATTCTTGAAGCAGATTGAATATATGAAAACAATGAAATTTGTTGAAAGTTTTTAGAAAGGAAAGAGAGAGAAGGAAGGGAGAGTGATAAGTTAGGTTTATTGGAATAATCCCCCATATAACTAATACATGTTAATAAAAATTAAAATAAACAAACAGACTTGAAAATTGAACTTGCAGGGTTAGAGAAATAACTCTTTTATTCTGTCACTTAAAAATTGAATATTGATTTCCAAAGTCTAATTAACAGTTGGAAAAAAATACTCTTCACCAAAATGTACTCTGAAAGACACCAGGAAATTCCTAGAGAATACACTTACAAAATGTAGTCATAAATTAGCAATAAGTAATGCATCTATTTACATTATTTTAACTAGCAGTAAAAAATGTAGTAGATATTATGAGCACAATTGTAAGATATTTAGTCAAAATATATTCACAGGAGAAATGAGTAGTGGATGCTTCTGTCCAGTACCAAATGCAGTAGGACTTCAATACTGAATTCAGGAAAATGACTACCCAGAATGCAATTGTACAAGGTGGGAACTACACAGATTGAGCCAGAAGAGGTTCAGGATGGAACTTGTAAGGGACGCCTCCTACGGGCTGCAAAATTTGAGTTTTAAGGAAAGAAATTATTCCTCCTATTCTCTTACATTTTTCTTTCATAAGAAGAGGAACAACACTAGAGGAGCACCAGAAATAAAAATGCCACAGTCAAGAAAGAGCAATGAAGAAAAAAACCACTTATGTCCCTATCTTTCTAACGCATTTATAAGGAACCATGTGGTTTTTTGTGGTTTTTGTTGCTTTGTATGTTCCTCTCCATGGTATAATGCCTGTTTTCACTGTATTTGATGTCTGTATAATTTGGGGAGGGGAAGGGAAAAAACAAAATGTGTAAGTAGGGATACAGGTGGATCCATTGTAACAATGAGATGCACACTATGTTGAAAAATGAACTTTATAATTTAGGTGTTGGGAGGAGTGTAGTTATGGAAGTGGGAGGGAAGGGTTGGTAGGGGAAAAACAAAGGAGGAGGCAACAATGCTTGATAAGACATGTACTCATTACCTTGCTCATGTAACTGTAACCCCTCTGCACAGTATTTTCACAATAAGAAATATATTAAGAAAAAAAAAGAAAGAAAGAGCAAGGAAAGCAGCCTGTCTGTGGGAAAGTAATGAGAAATTAAAGGGAATAGACTTCAAGTCATAAATAAAACGTATTTCTAGGATCGAAGGATTTGTTTGTAGTGGTCGTTTCTCTCCTTGGGTGAGCCTTGAGATTGCATGGGCAGTGATTAACTCCTACGTCCATGTAAAAAGCAATGGCCATTAAAATATCATGCTAATGTCATAAAAATAGACTTAGCAATGGATAGAGCAGGATATAGAGTGTATGTGTAGTGTTTACACATATACATAGTTGGATGGTTAAACATAGAACATGAATCAAGCTAAGAGATTACACAGGAGAAAGAGAGGGAAGAATGGAAAAATAAAGAAGATGAAAAATTGACACATCTCAAGTCTATGAGAGCGGCATAGAGAAACTCAACAAAAGAGGATGACCAGTAACAGAGTGCTAGAGAAGAGAGACTCTTGGGTAGGTGGGTGGGGACTAGGAAAAGGGGGCTGTGTCTGGGAGGGCAGGATAAAGAAGACTGAAGAGTGTTGAAATCAATTGCTTACAACTAGAAAATGGAACAAGGAAGCCTGTTAAGGGATGCTATTTCTTAGAGGGAAGGGCGCAAGGCCTGTGATAGAGATAGTGAAATCGGAGCCAACTCTCCATCTTCCCAACCCAAACACCTTCCAAGACCGCAGGTCCATTTGCAGATACTGCTGTGTTCTGTTTAACAAACTCAGCAAGGTAATGCTGCCTTCCTGTCCTCCCTCCCCTACTCCCTGGTGGGGCCAGGTGGCTGAGACACCTGTCCATGCTCGGAGCCTGCCAGGCTTGGCACCCCCACCCACCTCACAGATGGCCTGAAACTTGAAGAGATTCCTCTTTCCACTTATCTGAGTCAAGATTTTCTTGTTACTTAATCCACCGAAATCAGTCCACATGAGAAATGAAAGCTTTCTCCCAACTTTTGTCTTTCCTGTAGTATTTTATATATGATTGGAAATGCACCTTTAAATTCCTCCTTTGTAAGAATTACACTCACTTGGCTATTTTATTTAAAATGGGATTTTTTTCCCCTGTCTCCTTCCCCTAAAAGGCTATGTGTGTGGCTTAAGACCTTCAGGCCTCCTGTTATCTGGACCCTATTTAGGCTACAGATTGTATTACTTTTGTTTGATTTGGAACTAAGAAATCTCCCCTTCAGTTTGAATATGAAATGCATTTTCCTTATGATGTTTCCATATATGATTGCTCTTGAAGTCTCTCCCTCCAAGAAAATTATTCTGATGATATGACCCTGCTTTGGTTTCTTTTAACATTAGGTAGAGTCAATTGTGCATAGTAATAATTACTTTTGTGCCTGTGTGTGTCAGTACTGAAGCTTGAAATTAAGGCCTGGGCACTGTCCCTTAGCGTTTTCACTTAAGGATGGCACCCTACCACTTGAGCCTCAGCTTCACTTCTAGTTTCTGGTGGTTAATTGGAGATAAATGAGTCTCATGGATTTTCCTGCCCAGGCTGGCTTTGAACCATGATTCTCAGATCTCAGGCCCCTAAATAGCTGGGATTACAGTGGTGCAAATATAAGCCTAGGATTACGCCTGCTTCTGATATGTCTAATTGTATCAGCATAAATTCTAAGTTTCTTTTAAAATAATCCATGTATTTTTTACTTGGTTTAGCATCTGCTTGAATAATGCTTAATAAATGTTGATCAAGGTAAATAATTTATAAAGTTGTAACAGGACATCATTAGCTGTTGGGGTCAATGCAAAATGAAAAAAACTTTTGGCTGTGTTATCTCATGATAATTGTTTTCTTTTGATCAGAAAATCAGCAGTATAGAATTTAGTTGGCAGTGAACCAAAGTGACTGAACTTATATCAGAAAGAAACATCACCACTAGGGTAAAAATGTGTGCATATGAAACTAATGATCAGGAGACTCAAGTGACATGTCTTTCATGAAGGTTCTGTTTGATGGGAATACAGAAAATGATACCTTATTTCATTTGCATGTATTCAATATATTTGCATACTAATGTCACTTTTTTACATTATATATGTTTTATATATAGTTTATATAAATATTTATATGTTAGAGAAAGTTGAAGTCCTCAGCTTGTACTTCACTGATGGTAATTTACTAAGGTGTACAATATTTATCAGCTAAACAGCAAGAATTATGGTAGCAAATACTGACAAATTACTATGAAGGCCAACTGTCTCATCAGTTATATGGGGATTTACATAATGCCATTACATGCAAATATAGGACTTGGATCTATGATAAAGCTGTTAGGGCTGGGAATGGGTATCAAGTGGTAGTGTCTGGCCTGTGTTGTTCAAACCCTAATTACACACACACACACACACACACACACACACACACACACACACACACACACGCATACACATAAACAAAGAATATTGAATCTGTGTACATTGTATACCATGATCAATAAGGGACAAGCACCTGCAAAATCATAATTAAGAATTGATTGGAAATTACTTTATTTCAAGACTAAATTATTTGTGAGCATTTAAAGGGCTGAGGAGTCAGGAATGTGTAGAAGGTAATACTGCATAATACAATATGAATTTGTAAAAATAATTCCTATGAAGATATTTGGAATTATTATTGTCTGACCATCAATTCTATAGACCAGTTGCTCTAGATTATGAAGTTCTTACCAATAATGGTACATTGGAGAGTTTATAAGACTGTATGGTGCCTAGCATTTTCTATGTTCCATAATTAAGTATTTTGAAGAACTCTTTGCTTTCTTCCAAAGTTTGAGCCCTCTTTTGAAATTCTGATTTTTGTTTTTGTTTTTGTTTTTGTTTTTTGTCGGTTGTGGGGCCTGAACTCTGGGTCTGAGCACTGTTCCTCAGCTCTTCAGCTCAAGACTAGCACTCTACCACTTGAGCCACAGCACCACTTTTTCTGTGTATGTGGTGCTGTGGAATCAAACCTAGGGCCTCATGCATGCAAGGCAAGCACTCTACCACTGAGCCACCTTCCCAGCCCCTGAAATGCTGCTTTTATATAAGCTAGCAAAGGAAGTATTTTCTCAGAGAGACTACAGAGGATAAATACATTCCATATGTCCAAATAGTAGTGCTAGAAACAAAGGCAAAATTCCCCTAAATCGTATAATCAAGATTACTAAAGTAGAAAGTAAACAGACTTTGCTACAAATTGATGCTATGATCTTTTGAAATTACCTCCAACCTCATTTTGTGTGTGAGAGAGAGGGGTGAGAGAGAGAAAGAGAGAGAGAGAATACTAAGGCTTGAGTCTTAGGCCTGCAGCTTGAAACTTAGGTCTCAAACTCTCTCTTGACTTTTACATTTTCAGCTGGAGCTCTACCACTTGAGCCACATCTCTACTTCTGGCTTTTTTACTGGATTATTAGACTTGAGTCTCAAGGATTTGTCTACCCAAGATGACTTCAAACTGGGAATTTCCAGTTGCAGCCTACTGAGTAGCTAAGATTATAGATATGAGACACTAGTGCCTGTCTTAAATTCATTTTTTAAGGAAGAAAAGTTCAAGATTTTGTAATAGTAGAATATCTGAAAATTTATTTTTGAGCTTCTAAAAGGATTGCTGTCTGAGGCCAGTAAAAGCCATGAGATGCAATCTGAAAAAATAACTAAAGCAAAAAAGCTAAAGTCATGGCTCCAGTGACAAAAAGCCCTGCCTAACAAAGGCTCTGGGTTCAAAACCTGGATGCAAAAACACACATATACATCTGTCGAGTTAAATTTGAATTTACACATTTATTCATCACAAGCTTTCTTAGAGACTATGTAGTTCCAACAGAACAGACTTTCCCTGTCTATCATCCTTAAACCTTCACATCAGTATGAGACACATATGGCACTAGTGAGTGAAAGTTTATTACAAGCTCCAAATCCATGCTCTACTCTCTGGGCTATTAGCATCATACATGCAGTTTCATGGCAAAATAATGCAAAGGCAACAATATTAACATAATTTAATTTTTTTCAGATGTTGACAACGTATCTCCGACCTCATCCTCACCAACAAATTCTGCAACGAAAGAATCTTCGCTAACACCAGACACAAAGCCAACATCAGAGTCTATCCATCCAACACCTGAAATATCTATAGGTACGATGACCTCTCAGTAAAAGAAAAAAATACTATATATATATAGTAAAAGAAAAAAATACTATATATATATATATATATATATATATATATATACATATAGTTTGAAGAGCAAAATTAGTAAAGCCTATACATTAACATACATAAAAATGACATGGGCTCCTGCATTCAAGGATCATAAAAATCTGTGTTCGTTCACTATTTTGAAATCCTTGTGTGTATGTGTGTGTGTGTGTGTGTGTGTGTGTGTGTGTGTGCGCGCGCGCGTGCACGTGTGAGAGAGAGAGTTGATTTGCATACTGAAACTTGACTTCTCAGTTGGCTTTTCTGTTCATTGTGTCTTGTTTGATCATGATCCTATTGTGAGTGTTACATACACAAAATTTTCTTTCAGAGAAATACCGATTACCTTGCCTATGTCACAAAGTGATCTTCCCAAATTCTGGAGAATTCCAGTTCTCCACTTAGGTAGCCCAGTCCCCAAGGTGAAGCTATGTTAATTTCAGGCTGATTTTGTTGATTGGGCCATGCTGAGAACAGATTTAATTGTAGCTTTCAATACCGGTGTCGTTGGTTTTTGTTGTTGCATTCAGTGGCAGCAACTATATCACTATTTGAAGGACAGTTAGTAAAGGGAATCTACCCACCCCTCCATCTTCCCTAAAAATATTAAAAGCCATTGAGCATCAATTGAAAAGTCAATGTGAGCACCAGAAGTGCTACGATGGGGGAAGACTGACAGAGTTCTCCAACAGCTGGATGACAGGAGAGAAACATGGATGAAGAGCACTGGAGAAGGAAGCCAGAAAGGAGCTGGCAGGGGTTCGGTTGCCTAGTTACGCCCTTGTGTATTAAGGCATAGTCGAGTTGAGCTATGTACAGTATACATAGTAGTATCTAGATACATGGATAGGTAGATAGATAGATAGATAGATAGATAGATAGATAGATAGATAGATAGATAGATAGATAGATAGATAGATAGATAGATAGATAGATAGATAGATAGATAGATAGATGGATGAATGGATGAAGGTGACTATGTTACCTTCCCCTAAAGATAATACAATTAATTAATTATGATGAAGATGATAGATGATTGTCTTCAGAAATCACACTCTTGGTTGTAAACTAGTATCTCTAGCTTCTTCATCTCAGGACTGTGGAGAGCTTAAATTTGAGTACATTTGATAAACACTCTCTCACTTTCCAAAAAATAATCCAATTTTAACTTCTACAACCATAGAAAAAGTATCCTTGCAGTGAAACCTTTTTTTTTTTCTCCTTTACTTGTGGCCAACATCTTCTTAGCTACACAAGAGTTTTTCCTCCCAAAAATAGGACCTAGAGAAGCTTATTTATTTTCATTTCAAGGCTTCCCAATAGGATTTTCTTTGTTTAAAGGTCAGAAGACAGTTGGTTTCATAGTACTTATGTCTATCTGAAGCACATAAATGTGTTTTCACTTGCCCGTGGCAGAAATTCTATCATCTGAAAAGTTTAAAAAAAAAAAAAGTGCAACAGAGATGAGAATTTTCACAGTAACACAGTGACAGAATGATGGGGGGAAATGACATTGGGTCTAAGCAGTGCTGGCCTTGAGCAGAGATTTGCCACTTACAGAGATGGGGTTAGGCTCTTCTTAGCTGGGCATCCAGCAATGACAAACTTTGTGGAAAGGTCAAGTAGACAGAATTTAAAAAACCAACATTTGGTAGACACTGCATCTTACCACTCTAAAATGAACTTCTAGGATTATGAAATTTGACTTGCAATTTTGTTTTTCAGCTTTGTTATTCAGCTGGACCATAGGAAAGTCACATATGCTTAACGAGTGGAATTATACTGAAGGAATAAGAATTTCTGAGCATGGTTCTTAAGTTTTGTGGTACTAAATAGGTATCCAGTTTCTGCTGAGATTAGTAGAAGAGCCAGGTATTTTGGGCCATCTGTTTCACAGAAAGTGTTAGATTTGGCAGTTATTAAATTGCATGTCTGATATGGAGAAAAAGGGAAAGATGAACCTATAAAGAATAGACTTTTGAAGAACATGCTTGGAAATGTTTTGTATGACTAGTCGCCATGAAGGTGGGATTTTTCTCCATTGTCTTTCTCTCCTACTCATTACCTTTCCATCAGGAAGCCTGAATGGGAAAATGAACAACTGGAAATATCTCTTGTAGATGATTCTTTCATTTGTCCTTTGCACAGAATTTTGATGTGGTGAAATTGACATTTTTAAGTTTAATCCTCATAAAATATGTTTACCAATTATTTTCTTGAAAACTTTATGACCTAAATGGGATTCAACACAGCCTGTAAAGTTGACAAAGCAATTTCATAGAACAGAATTATGATAGTCTAATGACTTAAGCTTAGCCTTTGTTGACTTAAAATTAAATACTAGCCTTTACAGTGCATAGCTATAGTTTTCCCTTATTTGTGCTGACTTCAGTCCGTTTGTCTGATCAACTTCTTAAAAGTTCTTCGTCGTTACTCATACACTGAAAATGAACAGATATCACAGTTATTGGTTACTGAGATACTCATGATGGTGATACACAAATATGTTCCAGAACTGCAGCATAAATGCCGAATATGAGAAATGAACTACAACTTATATGAAACTGCTTACTAGTGTTTGAAGCGACTATTTATCAATTCATGATAAATCTGAAATAGTATTACTCTTACTCCAAAAAAATAACTAAGGGGTGGGGGATTAGCTCAAGTGGTAAAATGCCTGCTTAGCAAATAAAAGGCTTCTAGTTCAAATCCACCTAAAAGAAATTGCACTGAAAGAAGAGCTGATGAGCTGTTGACGAGGAGAAATTTTGTGCTTTGTTGTTTCTCTTCTCTCAGGGCCATTTATTTGAATTATTTCCTTATTTTTACTATTACTCAGATTTAAAAGGTACTAAGAGTCCAGGACTCTGGAAGAGGAACAAAGCAGAATTCAAAGAATATTTCATGACTCAAGTTTTCAGGCTCCTTTATGACTTACATTTAACTTAGAATTTTCTTCACTCCAAGTTAACAAAGTGAAATGTAATTCTGAAAAATAAATTGTGATAGTCCTAGATCCCACTGGTCCAGTCATAGTTTGGAGGAGATTTTGGAGAAGTAGAAGGAAGACAGGAAGAAAATAAAATCATTTTAAATTTCTGCAATTTAGATGTTTTGCAATACTTTTTGCATACTTAATGATATTCACCTAACAATCTGCAGTAGAAATTTGCTACTTGGATCTTCATATAAAAACACATGTGTTTTTGTGTATACCTCTATGTGTCTCTCAAGCATACACAACTATATTCCTCTTGAGACCCAAGGAGTTAGAAAATGGAAAAAAATAGAGGTAAAAAAGATAAAGTTAGTGGGAAATTCAAAAATTACAAGGAAAAAAATTAAAGGTTTATCCAGCACATCTTCAAAGGGCTTCCATTTCACTTCCAAATTCAGCTTTTATTTATTCTGGTGGGATAAGATTATGAATAATAATGTCATCTGTCTTATCAAACTAGGAACAACCAGCAAAGACTCATCGAAAATATCACTTACGCCAGAAATTACTTCACTAACAACTGCTAAAACTACAGGTAAGTATTAATTTATTTTGCCAGCTTTAAATACACACACACACACACACACACACACACACACACACACACACACACACACACACACATAACTCTTCCTACTCAGGAGGCTGAGATTTGAGAATCACAGTTTTGAAGCCAACCTGAGCAGGAAAGTCTGTGAAACTCTTATCTATAATTAATCAGCAAAAGTCAAGAAGTGGAGGTGTAGCTCAAGTGGTGGTATACTAACCTTGAGCAATAAAGCTCAGGGACAGTCTTGAGTTCAAGCCTCAGAAACAGCACTAAAAAACAAAAAACAAAAGCAAGCAAACAAACAAACAAACAAAAAACCCTGTAATTTTTACCCTTATAAAATGTACATCAGTGACTTTTAGTACATTCATAGGTGTGCTATCTTCCCATCTCTGACCATGATATTCCTTAATTTCACTGATATTCAGAACTTTCAGTGTGGAAAGATTGTACTTTTTGTTCAACTTATCACTTATGGTATCCAAGTTTTTGCTTTTGTAACTTGTTTTTCTATCAATGTTGCATTGTTCAGATTCTACTGTATAGAAATACAATTTACTTTCACATATTATTATATCCTGATACTTGGTTGAATTCATTGATTAGTTCTGATCTCTGTGTATCTATGTATGTATCTATGTGTGTTTATTAGAATTTTCTAGATTCACTATAATATCATCTGAAAATATAGCTTTACTTCTTCCTTTCCAATGTACATACCTTTTGAATTTTTACTTATTTATTTTTATTGCTTAATTATGTTGGCCATACCACCCAATACAATGTTAAACAAATAGTAACAAAGGATATCTATATTGTTTCAAATTATAAGAGAATGTTGCCTGTATTTTGCCACTAAGTATTATAATATGACATTCTCTTGTTTTGGGGGGTTTTTTTGGTCGGTTGTGGGGCTTGAACTCTGGGCTTGGGCGCTGTCTCTCAGCTCTTCAGCTCAATGCAAGCGCTCTACCACCTAAGCCACAACACCACTTCCAGTTTTTTTTTCTAGTGGTTTATTGGAGATAAGAGTCTCACGGACTTTCCTGCCTGGGCTGGCTTTGAACCGTCATCCTTAGATGTCAGTCTCCTGAGTAGCTAGGATTACAGGCATGAGCCACTTGTTCCCAGCCCTCTTGTTTTCTTAATATGACATAAAGTACTGATTTTTATGTGGAATCACCCATGCCTGTAATAAGTTTAACTAAGCCATGATGTATAATTATTTTTAAAGGAAACGTGTTTGGTTTATTTTGCTATTTTCCTGTCTATATTCATAAAAGATAAAGGGTTGTAGCTTTCTTTCCTTGTCATGTTTTTATCTGGTTTTAGAAGTAGGTAATAATTAGGTAATAACCTCTAGATTGATATGGAATGTATTTCTTCCTCTACTAATTTTGGAGTGGGGGAAAAATGATGCTCTTCTTACTCTGAGAGAGGACTGGTAAGATGAACATGATAGAAAACTCACTAGCAATTTAGACCACTCCTCTGTTCTTTTGAATCAATAAAAATAATTCTACATTTTAAAAAAATCTTAGGAAAAAGACCCAAATGCCAATAACTTAACCAGACAGGAGTTAAACGGCAGAATCGTTGCATGTCAGGAGCAAGGTAGACATACACATTTTTCTTTTACAACCAAATAGAGATCTGGAGGATTTCCTGACAAGCTTGGTATAAACAGGACTTCATGGATACAGTTAAAAGGACTGGAATAAAATACTTTTTAACCTCATTCATAGTAAGACAAGAAATTAATGTACATTTTTAAACCAGAAGAACCAACAAAGCACTCTTTCTTAGCCACCACCTGGCCCAGGAGTGACCTCATGAGAATGTTTGTGTACTGAAGTGTTCAAAAGGGACAGCTCAAATGTTCTAGAAGACGTAAGCCCTCCATAAACACTGCTACTATTGATTCACTGATTTGTAAGACCACATGAGTAAATAGGGTCACTCTATCTGAGAAAATATAGAAGAAATCTTACAACATTTACTCCAACTCCAAGAAATATTGTTGAAAATAGACTTTAGGGAAGACAGGGACCAATATCTACATATTCCATCAAGTGTCTAATTAAGATCAGATAGATTCTTCTTTTTTAAGTTTTACTACCATTTTAATAACATCATGGTGGGCTCTTCATCCTGCTGGCAGATAGAAACCTAGCTGCAAACGTCATGCATAAGAATACAAAATTCAATTACTAATGTATCAAATGAAGGAAATAGAGCATAAGATTAGAAATATATATATATATATATATATATATATATATACCCTTTAGAAGTAGAAAAATTATGTGTTCTTAAAAAATTATCTTTATATAGTTGTACACAGCTTGCATATAGTCAAAAAGTCAGCTTCTAAGTTCAAGGTATCTTCCATCATTCTTCTCCATCTTTCCCAACCTCATCTCCTGAAGGTACCTCATTCCACTTTTACATATGTGTATCAAGGAGGATGACTATCTCCAAGCACTGCTCCTCTCTCCGTTCTTGACCCTCTCCCTCTTAACTCCCATCCCTCTCAGACAAAATGTCTTAGCTTCCTAAATTTTATTTTCTTAAACTGTTCATTGTTCAAAGGGGATAAACCATCAAAATCCATCCCTTCATATACCCTTGAGTCAGTTGAATGGTGCAATTACACTGATGGCCATGTATGAGGTTTACCTATATGTTTCTATTTTAGATCTAATATATAAAGAAAACATGAGCCCTTTGCCTCCCTGATACTGACTTACTTCACACAAAATAACTTTTCCAGGTCCACCTATTTCCCTGCAGATGAGATGATGTAATATTATTCTTTCCGATGGCTGCACTAAATTCATATATACATACACACACACATATAGACATATACATGCCACAATTTCTGGATCCATTTGTTGGTATCTAGGCTGTTTCTACAACTTGGCTAAACCATATGCTGCTAAAACACAGATTCACACCACTGCCAGAGGGATTATTGTTAAATCCCAAATTCTGGATCCTTCTGATACCATGAAAATATCCCAATTTATTTGATCTCTGAACTTTGTATACAAGAGGCCATTCTAAATATAAGCATAATGATATTCCTAGCCTGGGGTTAGTACCAAATCTCTGTAGGGAGCTACCTGGCAAATAGGTTGAGGAAAAGAGTAGATCAGGAGGTAGCCAATTGCTCACTTAGCCAAGGTCTAAACAAGAAAGGACTCAGAGATGTCTGTTCTTTGGGTTTAAACTAGGTCCTTTCAAGTCTTGCGACAGCAAGAACATTGCTACACATGTAACTCCATAGGGGTCT
This sequence comes from Dipodomys spectabilis, assembly GCF_019054845.1. NCBI lineage: Eukaryota > Metazoa > Chordata > Mammalia > Rodentia > Heteromyidae > Dipodomys > Dipodomys spectabilis. The sequence goes on from NW_024870974.1 coordinate 7,128,858, forward strand.
TCCTGCCTACCTTAGCCAACATGTAAATGCTACAAAAAAAAAGGTTTTTAAAAGTTTAATACTCACATAGAAATAAAGCTTTCTCTCTTTTGTTCCACCACTAAAACCTCAGATCCCACTCATCTTCATTTTCCCAACACTGTTCTTTCATTCTCTCAGTGTTCCTTGAGCCTCCATGGTGCCTGGTTCTCTGGTTCCATCATCCGAGCTTCTCTTCCCTAGGTGTAAGTATTGGAGGAGATGAAGTCAGTTTGGAATGCATTCCTTCACATCTATTTCCGCTTCTTGGACTCAACACATATTTATTTACAACCTGGGCTACTTATTTTCACCCTAAGCAGAGACACCAAAAGAATCTGAGGAAAATCTTTGCCAATTTCCTGCCACACTCTTTGCTAATGCTTAGAAATATTTCTCTAAGACCAATAGTACAGACATTGAGGCAAGTAACAGTCTTACCAGAAGAAACTCGTATCCTTCAAGTTATTGCAATGAATCAAGACATTAATTAAGTTTCTGCCAAACCACCTACCCCCCTATCATGGGGACAGAGTTTCTATGAAGCACTTACTCAAAATAGTTCTTGAAAATGGAGGTCCTTTGGCAAGTGCTTTTAAAAAAATGTTACCCTCCTAGGATTTCACAATAACGCATTAAAAAAAAAAATTATCAGTCCTAATATAAAGAAATCCATGAAAGTTTTAAAGCTGTGAAGCTCTAAATTAGTTTGGCAATTAGACAACAACTTTAATAAAAAACAATAAATGTTATTTTGTGTAGTTAAGGAATACAATGTGGTGCTGTGAGATTTAGAGAGAGCTGAATGGTTACTCTCAGAGCAAAACACATCCACATATCCAGCCTTTCACAGTTACCCAACTTTTGTGGCAAAAAAAGCTAGAACCTCTTTTGTAGTGGAAATGCCTGATAGAGCACAATGCTGACTGTGATCCTCACGCTGTATTTGTCTATCCTACACAGCTGCTACTTCTCTCTGCCCCCATCTCTGAGTCATAAGCTGTTTCCTTTATAAATCTATGATAACAATGTAATAAAAATACTAACACAATGTCCTTAGTGCTACCCTGTATCCTCTGAGCTCTTCAGGTCCTCCATCACCCCAAAATATAAAACTTAAAATACTGATTTCTGTAAGACTTTCACCAATGAATCCTCAAGTTGTAATTGGATGCTAATGTGAATATTAATAAGACTAGCTAGTGATTTGTGGTATGCCTAATGGATGCTCCTTTTTCCACATGATTAGACAGCACAACTCTTGGTGTCACCACAAAAGAGCTCATCACTACAAACAAAACAGGAACAACTCTCCCACTCTCAGATGCTGCTTCAACATCCCAAAGTTTCCAGCACACATGTGAGTAAGAAGATTTGAACTGACATGTTCAACTAGTGTATTGCGTGGGACTAACCTAAGAATGTGTTCTGCCTCATCCTACCTACATCCTCTTCTAGCCCCCAGCAACCAAGATAATAATTTGGTGTTTTTTTTAAACAATAATGTATTATCCCAGAGCTACAAATGGTGGGTACCAAGGCAGAAGAATATAAAGCTGGGCATTAATACATGATATATCATCTGGCAACAAGAGACAGTTTGGCCAACAAAGTAGGCAATTTTGATAAAATGAGAAAATTATCCTGTAGTTACCAGTAATTGTATTATTGCGAAATACAGCAGAACTTTGTTTTCTTATTGGTAACTGCATGCACTTTGGTCAGCCTCTCTCCTTCTCTTCCTTACTTCTGTCCTTCCCAGCACCTAGTAAGCACCATTTTTAGGTTTTATGATATCCATACCTTTGTATTCCACATATGTGCAGGCTCATGCCACACCTCTTTTTAGGGGACTGGCCTAATTGACATACGATCCCTAATTCCATCCATGTTATAACAAATGACAGGATTTCACTGTTTTATAACTCAATACTATTCCACTGTGTATATGTACCACATTTTCTTCAGCCATTCGTCAATTAATAAGCAGAGAGGCTGTTTTCCAAATTTTTACTATTGTCAAGTAGGCTGCAGTGAACATGCAGGTGTTTCTTGACCTTCTAATTTTACTTCCTTTGTAAATGTACCCAGGAGTAAAATGGCTGGATCAGATGGTCCTTCTATTTTTAATTATTTGAGGAATCTCTGTGAGACTTTCTATAATAAGTATATTCATTTACAACAAAGTAATAAGGGTGCCTTTTTCCGTAGCCTCAGCAACACTTTTAATCCTCTGTCATTTGGTAAACCATTCTTATAGAAGTGAGACTATCACTCACTGGGATTTTGATTTATATTACTCTGATATCAATGATATTGAACATCTCTTTTGAAAAAGAAGAAAAGGATATGACTTTTAAGAAAAGTTGTCTTTGGTCTATTGCCCATTTTTAAGTCTGATTATTTATAGAAATATACTTTTAGAAGAACAAAAGCAAGTGATATATGCAGCTAGAAATGGAATGAAATCAACGAAAAAATTCAAGGGAGTTTTTCATGTTGATGAAAATGTTCTACAACTGGATTAGAGTGCTTCAAAACACTGTAATCTTACAAAAATTATTTGTTCCATAGTTAAAGTGATACATTTAGATATTATTCAGTGAGTAAACAATGTATTTTTAAAGCTTTATTCAAAAAAAATTGTTGACCATGACCAATTACATTTCCTTCTTACATAATCTGAACCAAAAAATCCAAGCAAACAAACAAAAAGAATTCACCATGGGAAATACATTGGCAAAGTATCAGTATTAAAATGAGTCTGAGAACATCTTGATGACTCACGGGCATATTCGTATATAAAGAGGCAAATGTCATAAATAACTGAAATTGGCAAGAGGATGGGCAGAATATGGTGGTGGTGTAGAAAGACTCCATGAAATCGCTTAATTTCCTCATGAGACAAAGAGAATGCTAGTTAATTTCTGATTTCTGGTTTCAGTCCACATGTATCCTTACAATAAGCATTTCTGACCTATATATTCCATGTAATCTATGCATATAATCCGAATGTCCTCACCAGCATAATTAGCAACCTATCAAAATAGCTTTACTTAAAAACTTGTAATTCATGCATGTGTTTTGGGCATAGTCACAACATGATAAGAACCAATTAAAGGCAACTCATCATGTCTAAGTCTCTGGTTTAGAGATCTCTAAGGTTAGAGGAAATGGTCAGTAGGAATGATGGATGAGCAAAAACACACCAGGAGGATACCATAATTGTCAACTACTAATTATATTTAAGGGTAATACCATCTCTTAGAAAATGGGAAGAGTAGTACCTTTTCCTATATGCACCACATTTTTCTATCATACTGTCTCGGCTGTGATAAGCAGCATCTATTTTGTAGGAAAATATGTGTATGAAATGAATCTTCTGCAACTTATTCACAACTTATCTACTTCATAATACATTGATCCCTAATACAAACAAAAACAAAGCTATATTTGAGTCATCAAAGGTCATAGCATGTTCTGGAGATTAAACTGCTTTATACTCTGAACTGAATATTCACCCATTCATGACTGATGACCAACAAAGTAATATCCAGAGACTATGACTTCTTGAAATTATGACCCACACGGAAGTACATCATGAGTCACCAAAGACGCTTAATTTTACTTTGATTCACAAAATAATATGCCCTGAGCATCTAAGTTCTGGGTACCATTGTACTTCTTAGTTTCTAGACACAGTAAGGAATGACTTTTTCCAAGTTGTTAAAAATACATAAAAGCCATTTCTTGAAAAATGAAACATATGGAAAGCAAGATAATGAAAGAAGGGCATTTACTGTTGCTCTTTGTTACTTAACCATATATATATATATATATGTATATGTATGTGTGTGTGTGTATATATATATATATATATATATATATATATATATATATATATATGCACTTGAGGCATTTGTTATAAATACCTAACAAATTCCTGGGACATCCATAGATCTCTCTATTCTGAATGCTAAGCTGTCCTGAAGTGTCCTCTACCACATTAATTACTAAATTACTTTTCTGTGAAGCCTCACTCCAAAGGAGTAGTACATGGATGAAATACAGACAGATTCTTTGATAGCTTGCGTTTCTAAACTTTTCCGATTTCTCCCACAAACCACTTGAAAAGAACAAAAGCCACAGTCAAGTTTAATCACTGCAATGATTCTATTCCTCTCTCTCTCTACATTTTAGTATTTGTTACTTTTGCATGGTATTGACCAAAATACTTAGAAAAACAAAAAACTTAAAGGGAGAGAAAGATTGATTTTGGCACGTGGTTTTAGAGATTTCAAACTGTAAGCCTGATTACGAGTCTGAATATCATGGCAATGAGGGTTTATGGAGGAGAAAGCAGTTCATCTCATGGTTGACAGGAAGCAGAGGGGAGGGGAGGAGCAAGAGACAAGATATACCCAAGGCATGCTCTCAGTCACCCACTTTCTCCAATTAGGTTCTATGGATTTCACTACAAAATGAACAATTCCGGGCTGGGAAGGTGGCTCAGTGGTAGAGTGCTTGCCTTGCATGCATGAGGCCCTGGGTTCGATTCCTCAGCACCACATAAGCAGAAGTGGCGCTGTGGCTCAAGTGGTAGAGCACTAGCCTTGAGCTAAGAGCTTAGGGACAGCACTCAGGCCCAGAGTTCAAGCCCTACCACGCCCCCCCCCCAAAAAAAAAAGAAAAAAGAAAAAAGCCGGAAGTGGTGCTGTGGCTCAAGTGGTAGAGCGCTAGCCTTGAGCTGAAGAGCTGAGGGACAGCGCCCAGGCCCAGAGTTCAGGTCCCACGACCAGACCCAAAAAAAAAAAAAAAAAAAAAATGAACAATTCCATAGTAACACAGATATTTAAAATATTCTGTTGTATGACAGGGTCTATAATCTAGTTCATGCAATATTAGAGAGAAACAAATACTGGTTCAAGGTTATTGGTACAACCATCTCAAAAAGTTAGGAGAAAAATAATAAACCCAGAGAAAGGAAAAGGAAGAAAATAATAAAAATAAGAGGGGATATTAATAAATGACAATCACATATTTCAAAGTGGGCCAGCAAAATTAAAGTTTTGTGGTTTAGGACATGAAGACATAGAAATAGAAATTATTTTACAAATATAAGTCTATAAGAAGAAAAGCTGAAAAAAATAACACTCAGCAAGGTATTAGCCCAAAGGGTTCAAATACACATGGTTGAAGTTCCAGGAAAAGGAGTAAGAGAGGGGCTTAAAAGTAGTTTTTAAAATACTTACCAACTTGATTTTTTAATAAAAGCTATCAACCCATAGATGCAGCAAATTCAATAAGCCCAAACTAGAGAAACAGAAAGGAAATCACATCAAAGCGCAACATCATCAAATCCTAGAAAAATCAGAGGTAAAGTCAAAAAAACAATTGTAAAAATGACAACAGAGTTTCATCAGGAGCAATACATGACAGAAAACAATGAAGTGACATCTTTCTACTGGAAGGGAATAAAAGTATCACCCTATTTATATTCTATAAATATTTTTTGGACATAAAACATCAATAAAAATCTGGCAAGAAGGGGAAAATATCACCAGATGGAACTTTGGATCTAAATAAATGCAGGAAGAGATTTGACCATAGTAAATATATGAGGAGATATAAAAGATTTTTTTTTACCTATTTTAGTCTCATCCAAAGATTGTTGAAAGATTGTTGTGATTGTTGAAGGAAAAGATAACAACAGTGTATCAAATGTTTAAGCTATCTAAATCTTACAATCACAGAAGAATAAATGCCAAGATTGAAATATAATTGCTGGAATACAATCCTTAAATATACTCAAGTCAACTTGGATCCCAGTGGTTCACTGGGCACCAGTAGTTCTAATCCTATCTGAGAGATGAGGATCTAGGTTGCAACCCAGCCTGCTCAGGAAAGTCCTTGAGATTCTTATCTCCAATTAACCACCAAAAAGCCCAAAGTAGAGCTCTGACTGACAGAGAACAGCCTTGCAGGGGGGAAAAAAGGCTCCATGACAATGCCCAAGCCCTGTGTTCAAGCCCCTAGGATCGCCACCAAAATAAAATCGAAATATTCAGCCCCAAAAAAAGACAATAAATAGAGAGAAAGAGAAACTAAAAACAGATAAGAACTTAAAATCAAATAAAGATCAGGATAATATGATTATATCCAATTATAATGACAAGCACAAAAACCAGGATAGTTTGAACTCCATTAGAAAGATGAGACTGTGAGACTGGAACAAATATATGGCCCAAATGCAGTACTAAAAAATCATTTAAAATATAAACTGATTTGAAGCAAAAGATGGGAAAAGTATGTTTTGCTAAAAATAAAACTGCCATGGCTATAATAATATTGGCCAAAAAAGTTTCAGAGTAAGGAATTCACCAGGGATAGTAAAGTTACTTTAATCCATTGTGAAATAATGTAAGACTGTGAATCTTTAAATACTATGTTACAGAAGGAACTAAATCTTGACATCTTTGATGATGCTATCACTCTAAATACATTATCACTCTAAATACATTCTGTAAAACAGAGACAGAGAGAGAGAGACAGAGGAAAAGAGACAAGGGGGGAAGGTGAGGAGGGAGGGAGAGATTAGGGAAAGAATACAATGGCTTCTATATTTGAGACCAATCAGAATAGAAATCACACCGAATCTCAATGATATATATCAGTCGGATCACTTAGCAATACTAAGAAGCAAGGATCACCTACTGAGGATCACTTATCAATACCACAAAATCTTGACATTATTTTTATGATTACTCCATTTTTAGATGATCATCCCTCAAAGAGTTTGTGTTGTGTGAAATAAACCCTAAAGCTCTTCTCAGTTTAAACATTCCATTTGCAAATCCAAGATGTATACTGGAACAAGGTACAGTTTGAGTAGATTTTATTGTATACAGAGTCCCCAACTTTCAACACCTAAGTTCCTTACCTGCAGAAGCCCACAAGCTTATTAAGAAATGCCAGATGGCCGGGCTCACACGTAGTCCCAACAACTCAGGAGGCTGATATCTGAGGATCACAGTTCAAAGCCAGCCAGAACAACAAACTTCATGAGACTCTTATCTCCAATTAACCAGAAAACTGGAAATGGAGCAATGCCTCTAGGTGGTACAGTGCTAGCCTTGAGCAAGCTCAGGGACAGAGCCCAGGGTCTGAGCTCAAGCCCCACAACCACAAGCAAGTAAGCAAGCGAGCAATCGAGCAAGTGAGCAAGGAAAGAGAAGGAAGGAAAAAGGAAGGAAGGAAGGAAGGAAGGAAGGAAGGAAGGAAGGAAGGAAGGGAGGGAGGGAGGGAGGGAGGGAGGGAGGGAGGGAGGCAGGCAGGCAGGCAGGCAGGCAGGCAGGCAGGCAGGGAGGGAGGGAAAGAAAAAAAGAAATGCCAAACATCCACAAACAATATCAAAATTGCAATATTGCCTACAAAAGATCCATGAGTATGCAAAACAGAAAAACATGAATAAATATGCCAAGTTGGAAAAATGACTGTAAATGAATTTGTGTTCAGAGAGACTTAAAAAGTGAACAGTGAGACTAATGCACTATATTACACAAATGAAAAGCTACTCAGCTTTTGATAGCTAGTGACAATGAATCCACATGATGTCACAAATACTTTGTAAAATCCAAATCAATAAAAGTATTTGTTGGGTATAAATTAGACTTACTGTACTGCTTTCAAAAATAAAACCATTCATTGTAAACTATGCCTATAAACACTTCAATACGTTTCCCTGCTTTCTTCATTCATTAGGCTGAGGAAACATGTTGATTCTTCCTACCCATGAAGAAAATGTGTGTTCTCAGCTCTAGCAAAATAGTTCAAAACTCTTAGCTCTGTGAGAAAAGAGGTTCACACCGTGCCACAGATGATGAACCTGTATTAGTTTTCTGGAGCTATGATAGTAAAGTACCCACAATCAAATAGTTTAAACCACAAAACTTTAGTCTCATAGTTCTAATGGCGGTAGTCTGAAATCGAGGTATTTGCAGTATAGTTTCTGCATGCAGTCCAAAGAACCCATCCTAAGCCTTTCTTCTAGCGTCCAGAGAGGGCTGCCCATCCTCGGTGTTCCTTGGCATTTCAAATGATGCATGTATCACTTTAAATTCAGTCTTAATGAATGGAGAGGGAGGAAGTGGAGCTAAATACAAGTCATAATATTCAAGGTAGCTATGTGAAAATGGAATAAGGTATCTTGAGAGGATAGGTGAACCATCTCAAAAAGTTGAGCTCAATCATCTGTACAAAGACCTTTTAAATGTTTTCATAAATCTTGGGGAGGTGGCCCTAATGAAACGCACTATCGGCCATCCACATGAGTTAAGACTCACTACACCTAAGTTTGTTCTTCATGCATTTGTTATGGTGTATATGCAGATCCAAATTTCTGGACCTTTATGGGGGATTCCAAAGAAATGTCAATCACAAGATTGACATTTATGGACAAGATGGGTCTAAAACTATTCATCTTCTCTTCTTGAGTTTCTAATTTGGGGCCAGTGTCTTGAAAACATAACATCTTCCGTGGCTCATTTTTTATTTCCTGTGCTATTGTGGTTTGGATTTTATATGTACTCCCAAAATTCATGATCCGTAAGGAAGCAGTGTTTACAGGTAGGAACTTCAGGAGGGAATGGATCCTTAGAGATCTGGCCTCATGAATGGATTAATGGACTCGTGGATTCATAGCACAGTGTGTTTGGAGAGAGGGTCTTCGATATAAAAGCCACTCTGAGGAGGCAGTTGTCCCATTAAGCCCCACCAGTATGTCTGCTTTTACTCTAGACATAATGTGACCACAGACTAAAGTACTCTGAAATCATGAGCTAAAATAAACTATGATCCTTTTTAAGTTGATTTACCTTAGGTATCTTGTTACTGTAACAGAAAGATGACTAACACTTTCTGCTGGGTTTTTTTTTTTATTGTGATTAAGTGATTACATAATTTCCCAAATTTCACAGTATTGTGGATAGTGATGCTCAGTTAAAGTCACAAACACATTCTAACCTTCCTGGAGGAAATTGTCTGTCACGGTCTATCACATTTACGAGCTCTATGAGCTTTGCGATACAGTTATTTCTTCCACATTGGGTGGGTTCTGCTGGTTTTGTAGAAGGAAAGAGGAAGCTATGGAAGGGAGAGAGGTACACAGCATAGGATACATCAAGTGTCTATAGCCATTAGAAAGGAGGCATCTTGTTAGAAAATTAACAGAAAAGGAGAAACTGTTGCTCCCTTTCTCCCTCCCTCTAGTAAATTCTGAGTTGGCTTAGGAAAGAACGCACAATAACATTATAGATCAATAACAAGTTGAGATGGGGCAGAACTTACTACCGAACTATAGGATGGCAAATAGGTAAATACCTCTAAGAGTTTTGGCAGGACACAGCTTCTTCTGGTAGCATAATACAATATTACAGACCTGAAATATGAAGAGAAAAGTCTGACTTTTGTTAAGTAGAAAGAAAAGTATTTATAAGTAGGCTGTAGGTTATCAAATAGTTCATAACATTTATATGTAATAAATGGGTTATGAAATACATTTCCTTCTGGCATAGTTGACACTAGTTTAAGGTGCAGTTTGCTTTTTCTCTCTCACACACACACACAAATATATAATTTCATAATAACTGAGCAGACATTTTTAGATATAGTATTGGCTGGATTAGAGAATGGCCTACACCCAAGTCTTTCCTCCTCAACATGCCACACCCCTCTTAAAATAAATATCAGTATCTGTGGTCATGCCAAGGGGAAGTTGGCTCATGAGTTATATATAATGATTCTCAATTTAGATTGTCAAGGTTCAAAAAAAAAATGTAGCACAGTAATTTGTTACTTCCATGTCCAACAGCTCAACATCTTAACATCAGTTTGTCCATCTATAAAATAACCGTAATAAGATTACAGCTCCAGGAAGGAGGAAGGGTAGGCAGATAGAGTCATTATATTCAACGTATATTGCATAAAAGTTGAACTCCATAACTTGACCGTATAGATGGGATGGGGAAAGATGGCAGAGAAAAAATGGAAAGAGTAACATTGACCAAGAAGCATTGTACTCATAACTGGACTTGGGGAATCAAAACCCTTTTGTACAATACTTAGTAAGAATAAGTTTGTCAATGTCACTTACTTGAGGACATGACCCAACTTTTTCTTATATGCTATTTGATTATTTGCATATCCTTTCCCATGAGTAGATATGAAAATTTTCCTTTGCACTATAAAGTCAGTTACATGTTCTGTCTTAACCACATGAGAAATAATCTTATGTCCCATGACTTAGTCAATGTTACATGAGAGAATAAGAAAAACAAATAAATAACTGAGCTGTTCATAATATATTACTTTACAAGTGAACAATAAGAGAATTATGCCTAGGCATGTTGCACATAGGTCTACATCATTCCTCCTGCGTTTGATGATAATGTTATTCTATTCTATTTGCAGTTGCATTTTACTAGCTGGAAACGCAACATACTTTGTCAGATAAGAGGATTTAACCAAGTCCATTGTATTGCAATTAAAGTTTCTGAGTCAAAAGATAACTTTGAGGACATTTTTGCTTTGGATTAGTATGAGCAACATTTTGAAATTTACTTGTACTCTGTAAGAAAATCAAATTCAACACACACATTTTAAGTTGCCAACCACCCCCACTAGATAGACATTTTGATCTTTACTGAACATCTAACTTGGAGAATGATCGATCCGTTTGCTATTTAGGTTTCCTTATTTCCTCTACTGATCAGAGACTGGTCTTTTCTCACAACACGTATGTATCATGAACAAAAACAAGGGATAATTACAAATATCTTCACTTTTTCCTCCAATATCAAATTACATTACATTACAGCATGCATCTGTACTATACTTTCATAGTTTCCAAACTAAGCTTACATTTGAAACTTGTATTCATATGAAAACACTTATTCAGTTTTTATATGGGGATACTTTGTATTTTCTTCCCGTCTTTTCTTCCTTCCTTCCTTTCTTTCCTCCCATCTTTCTCTGGGCCTCTTTGCTTTTTTATGTGGCCTGGATTAAGCCCGAAATTCAGTGTATGCTAGGTGAATGCTCAACCATGGAGCTTACATCCTCAACTCTTGTTTGTTTTGTTTTTGTTTAGCTAAATTTTTTTGAGACAGGGTCTCAATATGTAACTGAAAGCTGGTCTCAAGCTGATGCTTCTCTTATCTCTGCCTTCAGAAGTTGCTGGGATTTCATATACCCTATGCCCAACTACATTCCACTATATTCCATTCATATGTTTAATGTTCATGTAACCTTAAATTACATTTATATTTCTTGGGTAGTTTATGTTCCTTTATAAAATTACCCATTTTGAAGGCTACACCAATTTCAGATAAAGGATATTTAAAAGGTTTTTGTTTGATACAAGTGTAAATTTTCATTCTTAACCGTCTTTCAGTAAGAAAGGTTGTGACCCGATATTATTAAGAACAAAGGATTTTGATTTTCTTTCTATTCTAATCCTCTAAATGCTAATAAATATTTTAACTGCATCTCCCAAATGCAGCATTATACCACGTTCAAAAGCATTTTAATTAGTTATCAAAGTAGGAATTAATTCTATAAACTTTTATTTGCAAAAGTTTAGTGGAAGGAAAAGCTGACTATTTTCATGAAAGAAGATGGATTTGGAATGAAAAGAGCTGAATTATAATCCAGTTTCCACCTACAATGAAGTAATTTCATTTCTTTCAGCAACTATTTATAGATTTGCCAAATGAGAATAATTGGTCTCTTATAGACATCATCAAATAATCCGTGTAACCAATCACAAAAAGATGTTTCAAATGGTAGTTATCATTATCCAAGTAGCAATTTTAAATGAAGTATCAATTTTCTTTTAAAATCTGAATTCAGGTAGGTAGATAGGATTACTCTTATTATCATATGGAAACAATATGAAAATATAGGATAATATAATAACATAACAATATAATAACATTTTATTATATATAATGTAAAAACATTTTATTATGTATAATATAATATAAAATGTCATTATATTATCCTATATTTTCATATTATTTCCAATCTACCAGGGACCTGCTCTGCAACATCCTGGTGGTTGGCTCTATAATCACAGCTCTGAGGAAAACAGGAAATCTATCACCATAGAGTTCTCTTGTAGGAAACAAACACTTCTGTGAAGAAGAGAAGCAAATGCCCTAGGGTGAGGAAGGTGCTTTGGGCCCAATGAAGCGGGATAAATGGGCTCCTTTGAAAGGGAGGGGCAGCTAATTTAGGTATGGTAGTAGAATAGGCCTCTCTGAACACACATTTGAGTAGAAATTGAAAGCAAGGCATCAGGGCATGCATGAGAGAACACTGAGATGGAGAGATGAGACCTGGGGCTCAGGGAGAGCACTGTGTCTTTTATCTATGGTGAGTAGCTTGGATTACAGGCAAGAGCCACCAGTGTCTGGCTGATCTATGGTTATAAAGACACAACCTAGAGTGAGGTCAAACAAGAAGCTGAATGGTTGGAGTAGAATTCAGGAGCAAGGGAGAACTCACGTTCTGTTAAGACTGCCCAGCCACAGGAAGGAACAGAGAGCCACTGGAGCGGGCAAGTTTTCACTTGAAGAGCTTTGTACGGAGCTTTGCAAGTAGCAAACGGAGATATTTGAGTATGGTGTGAATAGTAACAGAGCCAATGATCAGGCATGATGGAATCTAGAATGCATTTTGAAGCTAAAGCTCATAGAAATCGGCAGTCAAGTGACCACACAAAGGAAGCAAATCGATATTTCTAAGTAACATTTTTAAGGTTCTATTTATTGTCCTTGTTTTAAATTTTTCACACAGCAAATCCTATTTACATTTTATTTATTCAAGGTTGGTACAGGGATGTTTGATTATGATTCCCTCAAGTGACTCTCCTGGCAGAAAGCTCTCTTAGACTCAGTGTTTCATAGATGCATCGCCCTGTGTTTCCCAAATGATCTTTCTGTCCCTTCCCCACCCACTGAGTTACATCCTGTCTTCGCAAAAATTCCACACAGGGCAGGCAGCGCTGTCCAGGAAGCAGCTGCTAAAGTATCTTCCATTCACTGTGCTCCATGCCCTAAAGCAGGATGGAGCAAATGGTGTCCCACAAACCCAATCTAGCCTCTTCTTTTTCTCAATAAAGTTTTTGTTGAAACACGGCATGCCCATTTTGCAGATACATAGGGCACTCATCCTTAAAGGTAGGATTGATCAATTACAACAGAACTTCTGTCCCCGAAAGCCTAAAATACTTGTCCCTTCAAGAAAAAAAAATTGATTGACTCCTGTTCTCGAGTGTCCTCTAACCACGAAGTCTCATGGTTCTATGAGCTGAGGAAAAAAAGAGTCTGAAACAGTCTAAGACCTATATCCACTTAAAAATAATGTAAAATCTGTTCTTTTAGGAACACTTCAATGTTTAGTAATTTTCTTTTCTTTCTTCAAAGCTGAGAATCAGAGTTCAATCAAAATGACCACAGTGACAGGTAAGTTTACTATTTTCTGAGTATCTTCATGAGTAAAACCCCAAGAATGAGACAAAGCAGTACCAAAGGGTATATAGGAAAACAATATGCAGCATCAGAAAGGTTAGGCAACCTTCAATTTAAAAAAACAATGCAGCCCAGGAGAACCTCCAGGGAGGGCTGGAGTGCTTTGTGGCCAAGGACAGTAGCTAAACAAAGTAGCTACTGAACTGTCCTCTGCTTGAGTCTAATTGTTCTTGGTCTATGGAAAGTGCACCCTCTCCCCAAAGTAAAGTATCTTATTGCACTTTGGGGGCAAATTCTGATCCTTCCAAAAATCAACAACACCTGGCAGATCCCATCACAATCATGCTTGGCTACATGTCTGGGTGTACTGTGATCTAGTCCAGTGGCTACATAAAGTCAGCCATCATCTCAACATTCCCAGTGTCCAGTACACTTTTGAAAGATCTCATTGCCCCTCTCCTTTTTTTCATATGTCTTGGCTAAGTTTTAGAGCCTTAACTATTTGGCAGACAGCAACTTCAGTAGAAAAATAGAAGCAAGACCAGTCATGGCATGTCCTGCCATGTCTCTCCTCTAGCCAAATTCCAAAGGAGAATGGACTATCCTGTCTGAGCTCATTCACTGTGCCCACACTTTCTTGCAGTTGGTGGCCAACCTTTCGAGCAAGGTATATAAAGTGCAGCATGTTGCAGCATGATTTAGTCCCTGCAGGAAGTTGTCAATCTTGTTTTTCTACCTTTTTTGTTGTTGTTTTGGGATACTAGAAAAAAATTTTCTCTCTCTTTTTTTTAAATACGTTTTTTATTGTAAAAATACCATATAGAGGGGTTACAGTTACATGAGCAAGGCAATGAGTACATTTCCTATCAAGCAGTGTTACCTCCTCCTTTGTTTTTCCCCTGCCAACCCTTCCCTCCCACCTCTATAACTACACTCCTATATTCCCCCCTTTACCCCCCCCCACCTAAATTGTAAAGTTCCTTTTTCAACATAGTGTCTTGTACATCTCATTGTTACAATGGGTCAACCTGTATCCCTATTTAAGCATTTTGTTTTCTCCCTTCCCCTCCCCAAGTTAGAGAAGGGTATATACAAGATGCAGGGCATTGTCAATTGAACTCAGAACCTTGCACTTGCTGGGCAAATGCTCTTCCACTTGAGCCATGCTCAGGTCCTTTTGTATTTGGTTTGCATTCAGTTGAGTCTTGATCACTTTTGCCACTGCTGACTTGAAACTGTGATCCTCCTATTTTTACCTTGGAAGTGGCTAGATTACAGGTGTGCATCACCATGCCAGACAATTCTTTCAGTAGCACAATCTTGGTATTATTGTTCACATTGGATCTTATAAGCTAGACATATGCCTAAATCAAAATAAAATTTAGAGCCTTTTAAGACTTTCAAGATCTTTTTGATGCTTAAACTATTAACTTTCTCTGAAAAAATGAATCACCTGGTTTTATTTAACTGGTCAAAAGTTTACAAGAAAGAATTGACTCTACAGCGTACATTAAAATGCTGCCTCTGCCAGCTCCTTGCTGTGTGATCTTGGACCAATCACTCTTCCTTGGCTTCAGTTTCCAATTGGTAAAAATGCACATTATAATGCAATAACTGAATTAATATGTTTAAACAATTAGAATGATACCTGCTAGCTATTGTCCCATTGGATTCCAAAATAAAGTCCTTCTTTAATATTTATGTTCATATTTTCATTGGGAGAGAAAGAGCATGCTAAACCTTTCAGCACACTAAGAACAATTTCACTGATCTCACTGATAATTATAAGCAATTAGATTGTTATAAAATCTATTGCCTATGGAAAGGCAATGGAAAGGATTTTGAGTCACATTGACTTATTCTTTTAGCCTTCCATTTACTGTCGACAGATTACAGTATCTCCTTGGCCCAAGGTATCATAATCTTTAAAACAAAAGATTAAGGCAGGTACAATGGCTCATGCCTATAATCCTAGCTATTTCAGAGGTAAAGATTGGGAGGATCATGGTCCAAGGGCAACCTAGGAAATTTGTGAGATCCCTTTTTCTAAAAAGATTTTTTTAAAAAAGAAAGAAAAAGCTAAGTGTGGTGGTGAATGCCTGTCATCCTAGCTACTCAGAAAGTGTATCTGGCCCAGTATGGCCAGAGTAAAATCTGATAACCTATTTTTTTAAATAATAAAAGCAAAAAGAGTTAGAGGCATGACTCAAGTGGTAGAGCACCTGCCTAGAAATCTCAGAGCCCTAAGTTCAAATTCTAGTACTGCAAATATATATATACATATATGTGTGTATATATATGTATATTGAAAATGGTCTATTAACTTGTAAAGGCAGAAAATTCAATTCTATCTGGAAAAAAATATGTTTGGTTGTTTCAGAGATGTGTTTTATTTGCTTCTTTGCCTTCTTCTGTTCTTCTGTGTATTTTTATATTAGAAATTTTGCAAAAGTTACACAACCTAACATTGACTGGATGTTTCCACTTTCTAGGGGCTTAATCATAATATAATTTTATTTAATATCATGTAATAAATAATCATATAGTATAGTATATATGGATTACCATCAATCTTATCACCATTTCTTTTTTAGGTAATTTATATTACTTTTATTCATTTAATCTTTCCAACAATAATATGATGTATAATTCTAGGACTCCCATTTACATATGTGAAACGTCAGCTCCAAAGAGTTTAAACATCTTACCAAAAAAACCATAGGAAATAAGTTCCACAATCAGATTCAACTCCAGTACTTTTCCTAGAATTTCCTTTAAGTGCTGCTTTATACTTTTGTATACCTTCCCTGACAATTATCTTGATAGTAATGTAGGATATTACAGTCTCACCAAACACATAGAAATCATCAGACCACACCATAAATCCCTCAATCACAGAAAGAATAACAGTGGTCTCATAAATTGTGAATCCAGCCCAGGACTATAATCTCAACCATATGATTATGTCAATAGACATAGGTAACTAACAGAAATCATAACCTATACTGTTTTAAATTAAGTAGAATAGGAAAGAAAATGCCAGATGGCATTTACACACATGGAGGTAAATTTTGTGTAAGTTTTGGGTTTCGTTTTTTAAAAATTTTAGAAATTTCTGTCCCAAGAGCCATTAAATCCTACCTGTACAAGATGCTCAGCAGTGTCACTAGCCCTGGACAACCCACATGCTGTGACTAGAAAAGCTTCGGTTTTCATCTGTATCCAACAAATTAGATTAGACTCAGCCTGAGGCTGCCACATAGCCTGCCCTTAGCAACGTAAGATACGCAGTCTTAGAGATAAACCATTGGAGAAGTGGTGCTGTGGCTCAAAGTGAAAGAGCACTGGCCTTGAGCAGAAGAGCTCAGGGACCGTTCCCAGGCCCTGAGTTCAGGCCCTGTGACAGACAAAAAAGAAAGAAAAAATAAACCGTTAGGAAATCATAGGAAGATGGAGACTGCTGGTTATTTAACCAGCCCTTATCCTCTAACACAACTGAAAGAGTAGTTCATCATCATAAACAGCATTAGAAAAAGCACATCAAAAATACCAAGGTTTCAGATAGTTCCCAGTCTTCACTTTACTATCCTCTTTTCTGCCTGCTTGGTGCACTGGTCTGACATTTTGCTTTGTTTTAGGGGTATATATCTAGCTTCCTCCCACAGATCTTGTACATGGCAAGAACAGTACAGACTCTGAAGCTTGTTCTTATCCACAGATGTCAGAAAAGCATGAGCACATAGTACATGCTGGGCTGTGGGTGGCAAAGAAGGAAAGCCAAGATGGTTTCTTTGATGCAGTTAGACAGGTCCTCAATCCTTCTAAGGGGTCCCAATCCTAAAATGCCTCTTAGTGTAATCAACAAGTCAGCTGCTTGCAATATCATGCCTGCAGTAGCAAGAGTGCCCATGGGGTTTGGTGAGAATTTCTACCTTTTGTCCTCCACAGACTTGCTGTTCTGTGGGCAGACAAGGCCAACAGGCATCATTCAAGGAGAACATTTCACACCACAATAGAGGAAGAACTAATTTTCAAAACATCCTCTTTAAGAACTAATTTTTATTTCTAATTTGCAGTAATATCAGCTTATCACACAGCTATTTGTATTTCCTTTAACGTTATTGGGATATTACGTTGTACATGCAAAGAATTATAAGTTATTCTTAAAAATAATGAAATAATTCTTATAAATAATTCTTTGTTTCTGTTTTGAGGCTGGTGCTAGGGTTTCAACTCAGGGACTTGGCATTATCCTTTAGCTTTTTTGCTCAAAGCTGGTGCTCTACCATTTGAGTAATAGCTCCACTTCTAGCTTTTTGCTGGTTAATTAGAGATAAGAATCTCACAGATTTTCATGACTGGGCTGTCTTTGAACCAGGATCCTCAGGTCTCAGTATGCTTCCGAGTTAGGATTACAGGAGCCAATGCTACTTAGCTATAAATAATTCTTATGGATACTTTCTGTTTGTTTCTTCAGATTGAAGGTAACCAGTGATAATTAAGTAAACTAATAAAGATTAAATTTTAATAAGATGGTCCTTGGATAAAAGGGCAGGGACTAAATCGGAAACAAAAACAGACAGTTTTTAAAAAGGTTAGGGCTGCAATACTGCCAAAGGTTATCTACAAATTCAATGTGATGCCTATCAATATCCTAACCTCATTCTTCAATGAAATAGAAGAAGCAATCCAAAAATTCATATGGAACAATAAAAGACCCCGAATAGCAAAAACAATCCTTAGCAGAAGGAACAATGCTGGAGGAATATCAATACCAAATTTCAAACTCTACTACAAAGCCATAGTAATCAAAATAGCTTGGTACTGGCACAAGAACAGACCTCAGGACCAATGGAATAGAACTGAAGACCCAGAAATGAACCCACAGACCTATAGCCACCTAATCTTCAACAAGGGAGCTAAAAAAATAGAATGGAAGAAAGACAGCTTCTTCAGTAAATGGTGCTAACAAAATTAGTTAAACACCTGTAGAAAACTAAAGTTAGATCCTTATATATCACCCTCAAAGTAAAAGCAGACACCCTGAGAACATTACAGGAAGGAATAAGAGAAACTATAAGGCTCATTGGCACAGGCCAAAATTTTCTTAATAGAGATGCAGAAACACAACAAATCAAAGAAAGGTTGGACAAATGGGATTGCATGAAGCTGCAAAACTTCTGCATGGCAAAAGACGTAGCTAGCAAGATCAATAGAAAGCCCACGGATTGGGAGAAGATCTTCACTAACCATATAACAGAAAATGGTCTCATATCTAAAATATACTTGGAACTCAAAAAGTTAAATCCCCCAACAACAGATCCTCACAGACACAACTGCCCAATAAATAAGTGGGCTAAAGACTTAAAGAGAAACTTTTCTGAAGAGGAAATAAGAATGGCCAATAGACACATGAAGAAATGCCCATCTTCT
Source organism: Dipodomys spectabilis (assembly GCF_019054845.1). Lineage (NCBI taxonomy): Eukaryota > Metazoa > Chordata > Mammalia > Rodentia > Heteromyidae > Dipodomys > Dipodomys spectabilis. The sequence continues at coordinate 7,147,838 of NW_024870974.1, forward strand.
CTGGCCTTAAAACAAATGCAAATCAAAACAACATTGAGATTCCACCTCACCCCAGTTAGAATGGCTATAATCAAGAACTCTAATTACAACAGATGCTGGAGGGGATGTGGACAGAAGGAAACCTTACTGCATTGTTGGTGGGAGTGTAAACTTGTTCAACCACTTTGGAAAGTAGTATGGAGGTTCCTCAAAAGACTCCACATAGAGCTCCCCTATGACCCAGCAATCCCACTTTTGGGCATTTACCCAAATGATGACAAACAAGACCATACTAACGCTACCAGCACAACTATATTTATTGCAGCATTATTTACCATAGCTAAGATATGGAACCAACCCAGATGCCCCTCAGTAGATGAATGGATCAAGAAAATGTGGTATATATACATAATGGAATTCTATGCCTCCATCAGAAAGAATGACATTTCCCCATTTGTTAGGAAATGGAAAGGCTTGGAAAAAATTATATTAAGTGAAGTAAGCCAGGCCCAAAGAAACATAGGTCCCATGGTTTCCCTTATTTGCAATAAGTAGTATATGTCTAGGTTGATCTTACCAGACAAGTAGAAAAGATCAAAAGCTGTGTACATATGACCATATAAACTGATGCTAAGTGAAATGCACCCCAAAATAGGAGCACAAAAGATTTTACCTTTCTTGCTGTCCTTTTTAATGTACTTATAATGTACTATGTGATTTTTTTTCTTTGTATGTTATTCCCCCATGGTATAACCCCTGTTGTCAGTGTATTTGATTTCTGGTGCTCTGCAACATATATTTTTCTAATTTGGGGAGGGGAAGGGAAATAACAAAATGCTGAACCAGAGATACAGGTTGCCCCATTGTAACAATGAGATGTACAAAACACTATGTTGAAAATGGACTTTACAACTTGGGAAGGGGGAGGAGTTGAGGAGGTGGGAAGGGAAGGGATGGTAGGAGAAAATAAAGGAGGAAGTAACAATGCTCAATAGGAAATATATAAAACCCCTCTGTACAGTATCTTTACAATAAAAATATACATTTTAAAAAGCTTATGGTTAAAACCACTGAAATAAGGAATGAAAATGAAGGTGCCTTTGATTTCCTCACTCAAGTCTTAACCACTATCTTTTCTTTACAACTACTGAGGAATACTATGAGATTAATGTCCTGTGTATTCATACCCATTCTAAGTATGTGTGATGGAGAAAATCATTTTCTTTTAAAGTTGTAATATCTGAAATTTAAATAATGCTTCGGTATAGATTTGAATCTCACAAAAATCTCATCTAGTATTGGCTCTACAGCCTTTTGCTGAGGGTAAAAAGACTTAATTCGTGAAGCCAATTCATGAAGATAGAATATTGATACTTAGGTTGTGTGGTTTCAAGTTTGAGCATCTTTCCAAGAAAATAGATGAATGTATGGTCTACTGTTACCATGGTATATATATATATATCTTATTATTCAGCAATAAATGATTTTCCCAGATCTCCAGAATTTCAAACTGCTAGAATCTGCAGAGAAACCCAATCAGAAGATTCAATACTATTGTCTGACTGTGGATTTGTGATTTACCTGCAGCTAGTACTCACCAATCAGGTGCATCACCTTCTAAACCCACTGTGCTCCCCTTCCTGCCCTCGACATCAGTGACGCCTCCAAGAAATATCTCACAGTTCCAAGGTAGGATGTGTGTCCTGCTGTGTTCAATCCCTCCTCACCAAGTAGACCCCACCAGTCTTCTCTCTTACCTCAAAACAAAGCTTTTTCAAGATGTCAAAAATGCTGCCTGGCAAGACAACACCCACAGATCATAGATATTTCCTTAAATGAGTATGATGAGCGGGATATTTGGATTGACACACACTAATCAAAGATCACATGCTCCTTTTTCTTGCTTAATGATAGGTACTGAAGATGTAGAAAATGCAACCTCTCCACCAACCATCCCATCTTATTCCAGTGAGTAACACATACCTCTGTGTATGGCAGTAAGATGTGCAGAATGCGACGTTAGAGTGTAAGCAATTAGGGAGATGACTTTGCAGGGAGACATCCTAGGGAACAAATGGCTGCTCTGCAAATGTCCTGATTAACTAGCACCCTTGGCAAGTGTTTCTTACTGTTATACCAAGCAGTTATCACCAAGGCCCAAAGATGACTCAATGAGCCTAGTTCCTGATAAGCCAAAGGACACAGCTTGAAGTCTCAAATCATCATGCTTTATGCCTCGACTATAGTCTAGACTTATTCATCAATTCATAAATTAAACAATTTAAGTAAATTACAAAAAATGATTTTTGACAGAACTTTAAAGTTTAAAATGGCATTTAAGATACATTCCATGTTAACTAAAATGTATATTTGCCTTATAACATATTGTATGTATGATAAGACAGAATGCAGAATATTCAATAGTTTCTTTAAAGTAAGAATCAAGCCAGGCACTGATACCTCCATGCTGTAATCCTAGCTACTAAGGAGGCTGAGATCTAGGATTGTGGTTTGAAGCCAGCCTGGGCAGGAAAGACTATGACACTCTTATCTCTAATTAACCACCAAAAGTGCCAGAAGTAGGGCTGTGGCTCAAGTGGTAGAGTTGTGCTAGCCTTGAACAAAAGAGTTCAGGTACAGAGCCCAGGCCCTAAACCAAACCCCCAAGACTGGGAAAGAAAGAAAGAGAGAAAGAGAAAAAAGAGAAAGGAAGAAAGAAAGAAAGGAAGAAAGGAAGAAAGAAAGAAAGAAAGAAAGAAAGAAAGAAAGAAAGAAAGAAAGGAAGGAAGGAAGGAAGGAAGGAAGGAAGGAAGGAAGGAAGGAAGGAAGGAAGGAAGGAAGGAGAAAGAAAGAAAGAAAGGAAAAGAAAAGAAAAGGGGAAAGAAAAAAGAGGAAGGAAGGAATGAAAAATGAACAAAATAAAGAAGGAAAGAAGGGAAAATGAAAGAGAAAGTGAAAGAAAAAAGGGGAAGGAAGAAAGAAACAGAGAAAAGGAAAATGAGGAAGGAAGCAAGGAACGAATGAACAAAAGAAAGAAGGAAAGGAAGGGAAAAATAAAAAGAAAGGAAGGAAGGAAATCAGCAGCATAGTACACTTAAAAGTATTTCCTCCTGACAGTAGAAGGGTAGCTCACTCTGTTCTTGGATTGAAGAACTACCCTCACCCCTGGGAGGGGCCCGAGTAGCACACATATTACCCAGTGGGATGCAGGGCTGGGAGTGGGGGGTTCCTGACTAACCAAGCACATCTCATTTGACTTCCAGACTAGCCACTAGCTCCATGCCTACAGCAGCTTGCTGGCCTTCTGCTCTGTACTCTTAACCAAATAAGCAACTATCTGGAGGGGAACAAAAGGCAAAAACTCTAAAATCTTCCTAATAATTAAAAAATAAATAGACTCACCCTAAGTTAGCACAACAGACACCCAACAGACACCCAATTATGTGCACACAGATACACAATTTTCTTGAACCATAGTGTACAGGTTTTTAAAACATATATATATATATATATGTATATATATGTATAGCCATTATGACATGCCATTTGTACATTTTCAAACTTTAAGACAATATGGTAGAATATTTATGAGGGATTTTTAAGTCAACATTAGGACTTCAGTACTCCCAAATGGGCTATATTTTTGTCAAGTAACTTCATTACAAAGCACTAATAAATATTAATGAGTGAATGATTTTTGCTAGGCTCTAGAATCAATCTTTCTGGTCTTCCATTTTCCCCACTCCCCAGTCTCCAGGAAGAAGGGGAAAAGACCTGTCTGGTGTTTTGAAGTGTTTCAGCAAGGCTACAAGACTGACATCCAGTGGATTTGTTAGAAACGACAAGGAGAGCAAAAGCCTAATCAGATAAATCTTATCAGCCTAAAATATATTCATTGTTATAGACCTAAAGATTACAGCAGAAAGAAAGCATGCATGTGTTTAATCAGCTACTGGCCTATCTATATGAAATTCAGTAGCCACTCTAGCTGACAATGTCCCCTGTATTTTGTTTTTTAGGTATCATTTTGCCAGTGGTTATTACTTTGATTGTCATAACACTCTCAGTATTTGTTCTGGTGGGTTTGTATCGGATGTGCTGGAAGAAAGATCCGGGTAGGTAATGTGCTTTATCTTTGTTTAGTTTTCCTGAAAAGGAGAATAAATATTTTCTCAGTGGATAGAAAAGGTACACACAGAGAAAAGAAGTACACATAAAGAAAATACCATATTGCATGGTCACAAAAACTGAAGGGGGAAAAATACAGGAACGTGTTGAATGCTAGTGACTACACAGAGTGACAGTTTTCTATTGGCAAGTATTAAATATGGATAAATCCTCATTAATAAACTAGCCCCAACTTTGTGGGTGGCCGAGGGGTGATGTCAGAAAGAAAAACATGAAATGGCATGCTTGATCTCCAGTCAAAATTTTCCCCTTTACACGTACAGAATAAAAACACTCCAGAATAAAATGATACAGTGATGTAACAGAATAAGAGGAAAAACGTTTTGCATGTATACTGGTACTACAGCTTGAATTCAAAGCCTCACATTCTTGCTTAGCTTTTTTTTTTTTTCTCATGGCTTGTGCTATTCCATTTGAGCCAAGCCATCACTTTTAGCTTTTTTTTTTCCTGATTAGTTGGAAATAAGAATTTCTTGGATGTATCTGCCTGGACTGGCTCTGAACTAGGATCCTCAGATGTTGGCCTCCTGGAGTAGTTAGGATTACATGTGTGAGCCACCAGTGCCTGGCTAGAAGTCTATAATATTGAGAGCAGTGTTCCTTCCTTTCCAGTGAAGGTTTCTTCCATAACTGTTACATTGTCTGTTGTTAGTTTCAATAAAGTTTGTCTCTTAGAATCCATTCAATGCACAGATAATTTATCAAAATAAACATTAGCATATATCTGGTTTTCCTTTTTAATAAATGTTATGTTAGTATAGTATATTGCCACAATTGCTGCACCAATCTTGAAAATGATTATTAAACTCTCTACTGTACTGATACTTCCATTGTTTTTATTCCATTTTTCTGCTCTTTGGCTGAGCTCTCTTCACCTCCATGACTAAGCTCTCTTCTGTGCTACTGTAACTCTAATCTATCGTCTGTTCCAGATCCTGGTTGTATTCTGTAGCATCACATACCTGTGCTTATGTTCCAAATATACAATAGACCCTTACTCCCTGAATGTAGAGTTTCATTTTTAATATCCAGTTAAAGTAAATCCTTTCTTTCCCCATTTTGATTTTAAATATTTCACTAACAAAATCCTACCAAAGTCTTATAAACCGTAGAAAGGTAAAGGCACTTATTTTTCTGGGGTGTATAAGCTTCTCTATTCCTTGCTTACTCCATGGACTGTGTGTCCCCAGGACACTAGTGAATGTTGGTCAGTTCAATGACTGACCAGGCATCTCACAGGCAGTAGGGGTGTGATCTGAAGAGTGTAAGGAAAAGTTAGGAGACCCAGGCAGCAGAGATCACTTTATCTCTGAGTGGGAAAGAACAAAACAAATCAAATGTCTTTTCCTTCAGGAGCAAAGTGGATGAACTTTCTAATCACATCTGAAGCATTGTCCTGTGTCATTTTTAGAACCAAAGCAGCATTTTTATAAATTAGTTTTATTTTCTGTAAGTTTTTATGCCATCCACATTGTTTGGTAGGAAGTCAGCCATCCGGGTATACAGTATATAGGAAAGGTAAAACTTAGTATGCTATATCTATTTGTGAAAAAAGACTGTGGTGAACAACTGCTTACATAGGAAGATCTGACAATATGTTTTTTGAAAAGATGGCATTTTTCTATTCTTATATGGGTGTACACAATTCCTACCACAATGGAGAGTTTCTCTGACGACACATAGGACTGTCTGAAACTGTATTTGGCAATTTGGAATTAGTCCATCTGTTTGGTTATAGTTTAACTTTGTTTTCCAAACAGAATTTAGAGCATTGTGTTATCACTAAATTAGCACCATTAGACACCACAGTTAATCCCTCTTCAAGTATGTGGGTGGGATTTCATTAAGTTCAGAAAATTAGGAAACCCACTGTGTTCTCTGGAAGATCTGTGAGTCAGAGATTTGACATGAGGCTTCTCTGGCTAATAATATTGACAAGTAGGCTGAGCTTTAACTCATGTAAGAAGGTGTATATTCAAGTTATCTTTTGACAGGTATCTGTCGGCTCACTAACCTCTATCAAAAGTATTCTGACCATCATACAAAAATTGTTGATTCATTTTAATTAGCACTGTGTGCATTGTGAACAATACTCTATATGACACAGGATTTTTTTTGATGCCATTGAAACCCTACTTAAGAGGAAAGAGGAAATCAGACCTCATGAATAATCAGCACAAGATGTTATGGATCAAACCCCAGGGATTAAGAATTGTGATTAAATGCCAGGTCTAGTGACTCAGCTGTGAACCCAGCTACTTTAAGAGGCAGAGAGTAAGTGGATCACAGTTCAAGGTCAGCCTGGGAAAAAGGTCAGCAAGACTCCTTCTCAACTAATAAGCCATGGGCTCCTTTGAGCCCATGATATAAGAAGCCATAAGTAAGAAGATCACAATTGGAGGCTGGCCCAGATCCTACCTAAAAAATAACTGGATCAAAAATATGACAGAAAGTATGGCTCAAGTAATAGAATGCCTTCCTAGAAACTTCAAGGCCCTGAGTTCAAACCCACAAACAACAACAAAATTTAAAAAAAGTAAACAGAAGCAGCTAGGCAGAGTATTAATTTCAATTAGCACCCTCAGTGAGAATTTACAGGACACTTTTAAGAGGTTAAATAAGTGGATTTAAGATGCAATTAGAAACAATATCTACACTGTAGCTCACCACAAAATATAGGAATTTCTGTCCCACAAAAAGAGCAATGTAGAAAGGAAATTAGAAAATTCAATTTTCTAGGATGAAAAGGTAATTACTTTGAGGAGAAGTTTCTTTGAGATATTATTAAATAAACAGAGATTTTCTAGTGTATCTGGGATGTGATAGAATATAGGACTTTCTCAAAGTCATATGAAATTATAAGCTCAAAACTAACCCAGAACCAGACATTGATGGCTTATGCCTCTAATCCTAACTACTCAGAAAGCTGAGATATAAAGATCGATGATCAAAGCCAGCCGGAACAGAGAAGTCCATGAGAATCTTATCTCCAATTAAACTCCTAAAAGATAAAAGTGGAACTGTGGCTCAGGTAGTAGAGTGCTAACCTTGAGCATAAAATCTTAGAGACAGTGCCTATGCCCTGAGTTCAAGCCCTAGAACCAGCACAGACAAACAAAATTTAACCCAGAGCTACATTCAATAAAGCTGATCTAATTAGGACTATCTTATAAACATCAAGATGAGTGCTAACCATACTTTACAAATACTTCTGGAGGGATAAAATTTTCTTTAGAAAAAAGTTTTAGAAGAGCAGCAAAGGGTCTCAAATTTAATAACAACTGTCTCCTCTCCTAGGTACACCAGAAAATGGAAATGATCAGTAAGTAAGACCATGCCACAGTTTTGCCTTAGAACTTATCACCATATCATTTACAGGGATGAACAATTCTATATTACACTTTCTGGGATTTTTTTCATTAGAAGAAAACAATGTAGAAAGTACCACATATAGGATTTTTTGGAAATAGCCAGAGCTATTTCCCAACTTTCTATCTTCAACACAGATAAAATGATAAAGTAGAAAATGGCTAAGTAGAAGATCAAGAAGAAATACCCCAGGAATTGCAGCTACAGTTTTAACATCATTTTGCCAGTACATTTTTCAGTGTATTTATCAGCTATGGAGAATTATACCTCTGATCTGAGCAGTGTCTGATGGGCTTTTCTTTAACAGCAGATGCTCATCTACTTTGACTTCATCCAGACAAAGCAGCTGTTGGCAGTCCAATCAATTGTTGTCACCAAGGTGCTGCAAGTAGACATGACAAGCTGTTTTCTGGTCAAGAAATAATTCGGTTGCCTTTGTTGGCCTGAATTTGTAGCCTGCATTTCATTTTGTATTTCATTAGGTTATAGACATTGGAAATAATGTCTCTAGGTCACCTACCTGTCTGGATTAAAAATAGAGGGATGAGGGTTTGAACCTATTTGAGATCTGGAAAGGAATGAGTGAGAATGTTTGATGGAAGTGGACAGTTCCATATGAGTACTATAGTGTCTCCGGTCCCCATGAGAAAGGGTATCCTCAGAGTCCAGCAGCTGCTCATAAGTTTGGAAACACTTCTGGTTGGTCTGTCCTATAGTCCAGAAACATATTGTAGACCTTGTGAGATGTCCCCAAACATCCAATGGACAGGTACTTCAGCTGGTGATCTCAACTATAACATAGTAATGAGGATTTGCTGGCTTGATTCCAGGAGAACTAGGAAGTGATAGATAGAAAGACACCAAGTTTTTGTGAAAACACACAAGTATAGCCCTAGAAGTACATAAAACACATCTGTGCACATGTCTCTTCATTCTGTGTGCGTGGCATATGCGTCTTTCATAGTCACTTTGTGATCGTTGAGGTGCTGACAGTCTTCTCTGTTTCCAATAGACCTCAGTCTGATAAAGAAAGTGTGAAGCTGCTCACGGTTAAGACAATTTCTCACGAGTCTGGTAAGTTCCCAATTGGCAGATGAAAATGGGCAAGGTTGAAATCTAACTATATCCTTGGATATGGTTCATCTGGGACATAACCAAACAAGCAACAACAACAACAACAACAAAACACAGATTTTCTAGATGTCACCAAGTAGTAACTCTCAACAAATCTGACTTTCCTAGAAACTTTATTTTTATAAGATTATTGGACTTTGAGACTTTAAGGTTTAGTTTCTACGTGTGCTCTAATGGCCAGGGGATGAAGGCTAGCCACACTGCTTACTCTACAAGGGTGCCAGAGATGACATTAACTTTGTTGACAGGGCTTTTAAATAATTATTGCTGTTGTTTTGTGTCACTTTTGGCAATGACTATATGTAGTCATTGGGACCAATTAAAATGACATTAATGTTCCATATCATGTTAAATGATTTTAATTGAATTTCTCAATAAAGATAAATTTCTGGTTAGTAAAATCTACTTTATTTCTAATTTCTTAGTTATGTTTATTTAATTTGGGATGTAAGTCTTTCAGAATACCATGTGACTGGTACAAGTGACATTTGTATCAAGAACAATAGAAAATGAGATGCTAGATAGCTTTTAAAAACAAAAGGCACAGGCATTTTTTTTCTTGTTTTGAGTAGACCAGACATTTAAAACAGCTATCACAAAACAGATAAGTTAAAAACCAATTATAAGTTTCTCAAAACGATTCTTGTAATAAGATGTTTGCAATAGACAGTCTCCCAAATTTTACTTTGATAGCATGGTCCAGAAATATATTGATTATTATACCATGAAAGCTTAAGAATGATAAACTATATTATAAATATAGAAAGTATTCAACAACAGTTTTGTAATACAAGATGCTATAAATATGGTCTCAAATCAAGAACAAGCTATCCTAAACTGAACGTGAATCCAAATTCATGCTGGCCATTACAACTAGAAGAGAAGATAGCAGAGAGAATAAAAGTTCCCAACACTGGTATAAATAGGTTCCGCCCCTCGTGTGACCCATTTTCTCCTGAGAAAGATCCCTTGAGCTGTTGTATCTCTTACATTCTTTGAGGCAAACATTTCCCTCACACCCACCCTATTTGTTACATTAGGAATAGTGCGCGCGTGCGTGCGTGCACGCGCACACACACACACACACTCACACACACACATGGCAAAGGAGCAAAATCATTCAGAGAATAGTTAGAGTCCACTCCTACATATTCTCTGGCTATTCACCAGACTTGACTTAAGCACCAGCCACTAGTTGAGAGAGAAAGGAAGGGAATTAGTGAAATCGTTTAGATGTGATGACTCTTGAGCCAGCTTGAGCATGACGTCATTGCTCAGGAAAGGTTACCACACCCAGCGTGTGGTTTATAAGTGAGCATCACAAGATTTCCATTTGCTATGTCACTCTCTTAGGAATTCAACCAAATGCTCTGCCATCTCCTGAGCTCTTAGAGCTGTGAACTGGCACCCTCTGTGTTTCTCTGTCTCTTTTGTCTGTGTGTGTGTGTGTGTGTGTGTGTGTGTGTGTGTGTGTGTGTGTGGTGTGTGTGTGTGTGTGTGTGTGTGTGTGTGTGTAGGAGTCAGGATCAGGATAACATACAGCTTTCAACCACCCATTCTAGAGAAATGGTACCTAACAGCAAAATCATGGTTTTCTGGTAGGAAAATCCAAAGAACATTTCCTGTTTTATAATGCACACAGACAGCAGGCTCTTCTTTAACACCCAGAGAAAAGTCCACCTCTGCTCACTCCCACAGTGGCAGTGTCTGTAGCAGTGAGTGGAATAGACCTTGCAGATAATCGAGAAGACCTTTCACTCTACATGCTTCCTATATTTCCTAAAGGACTTGTATTGTCACAGCTCTTATGTAATAAGGTATTATCTGGTTGGGTCTTTGTTTTTTTGTTATTTTTAGCTGTCAGTCATGGGGCTTGAACTCAGGACCTGGGCATTGTCCCAGGTTTGCTCTAGGTTAGCACTCTATCACTTTCAACCACAGCTACACTTCTGGTTTTCTGGTGGTTGATTGGAGATAAGAGTTTCATGGACTTTTCTGCCCTGGGTTGGTTTCAAACCATGATCTTCAGATCTCAGGACCCTGAGCACCTAGGATTGCAAGCATGAGCCATTGGCACCCAGCTATCTGGCACTTTTAATTCTATCTAGTTCTATTTAGGAATTAACAAAATAATTTCCTAAAGGTCAACCCAGCTGATTGCCATGCAAAATAGACAGTGGTAGGGTAAGACATTTTCAAGATTTTAAATACAAAAACTAATTGGACAGGATAGTCATCTGACCACTCACCAATCAGAACTGATGACTATTACAATGTCTCCTATTTGGTTCAAGGTCTAAGAAATCTTAGTATCAATGGATGTTATAAGTGGGTTTTGCAATAAAATCTGTGCCTCAATGCCCTTTGGACTTTTATCTCAAAATGAATATGTCATTGTAGAGGCCAGTAAGCAATGTTTCCAAGGAAACAGACCTTTGCTGCAGTCTGTCTGCCAGTAGATGCTAAATACTCCAGGTTTCTACAATCTTTGATGAGCCATGGTTAGACTTCTAACCCTTTCTCTGAGGAAGAAATTTCCTTACCTCAAATCCTCCTTCTCACATTAAGTGCTAGTGTTCATCCAACTGTACTTCCTGATTCCACTAAATAGGTCCTCTCCCAAGCAAGGTCTTCTGCTGGAAGAGTTTAAATGTGGAACATCCTTTCATATAAAGGAGATAGTCTACTTTGAAGCAACTAAGGTTGACTACAGAAATACACACACGACACTACACATTTTAAACGTGATTCTCACAATTGGTCTCAGTTAAAATAACACTGCTCCACTTTGGTATGTGTAACTGTAAGAATTATAACGAAAACTGCCTGAACTAGTTAAACAATACCTAGCTACACAAAAGAAAAGAAAACATTATATCATTGAACCTAGTTTCAGAACATTGGTTTTGAACCACTAGAAGTGATGCAACAGCAATCTGAATTCACATAATATTCCTCTGCTTAGAGAATGCTAATCAATTCTTACTAAGATTACACTTAAAGCCCTTAATACATCAACAAGGCCTTCTATAATGTGTCAGCCTCTTTCACTTAATTAAACCACTTGATACATATTCTCCAGTTTTCCGCCTCCTTCTTTCCCAACTAGACCTAGACCTCTCTGTCTTGGAAAGAAGGAAAAGTATAATCTTTCACTCTCCTTTCTTCCTCTCATTTCCCCTCCTGAATATTGTGGTAATTACTCAGTATTAATGCATCAGTAATATACTGGTACTGATTAGCATACCATGAAAATTGCTCATTTCTATGCATAGTCACATTTTTCCATTTTCACATATTGTCACTAGTTGAGGAAATAAACAATAGTGAACCAAAGATTAAGGGAGATAAAGGCTGGAAGGGCACATGAAGAGAGGTTCCCCACTCTACTCTCCTCCGCCCCAGGCCTCTGGCACTGTTTATTATAGCCATGATCACACAAGTAACTAAAACCATCTACAGAGAGCCCTGAAGGCAGCTTGGCTGTTCTAACCATAGCAGAGAAAAGCTGGAGCAAAACCATGACATTTACTCTAAAAGCTGGAGAGTCTCCTATGTCACTCCTGTACAGTTTGACTGATGATATTTTATTCTACCTGAAGGATGCAGGTAATGTGAAATAGATTGGCCAGGAATTCAGTTTCATGTAAAAAGTGCTTAGGATCTCTCAGCTTCCCATCATCCTAGGCTAATACATTTGTCTTTATATTGGATGGTGGAGAGTCCCTGGGATTTTTGATGAATGTCATCTGTACTGTCCTGAATGCCAACAATGTATTCGTGTTGGCTGATAAATTCAGATCCCCAAAACTCTCACTGAATTATTTAAACAGAAGGACTAAAGTACACCTGCCTTATAAAATGGCACTTGAAACATATGATATGGGTTTGCGGAGGCAGACCTAGCTCATGAAGCAAGCAGGAATCAATAATTCAGTCCCCGGGGTGTCTCTGTGGTTATGGCTCAGCTTCCTCCCTCCCTTTCAGCCCCATCTCCAGCAAGTTAACTCCTTTAGGGTGACATGGAGGATGGCTGAAGAAAGCTCATAAATCTTAGTGCATAATTTCCAGGCAATACCAAGAGGCAAATATGACTTTAATGACAAATTTTGCAGGAAAATTGAGCTTCCCTTAGAGAAAAAAATAAAAGGTCAATTCAAGAAACTTTATTTTCATCCTTAGTTGCTCTCTGAGCTTGTAGATCAAAACCTATCTTCTGTTCTCAGGTGAGCACTCTGCACAAGGTAAAACCAAGAACTGACAGCTTGATGAATTCTTCCCACACCTGGGCAATGACTGTGTAAGTTTCCTAATTCCATTCACTGAGATGCTCATTAATATCTGGTTTCCATCACCTGCTGCCTCTTAGATGATTTCAAATCCTGAAAAGTTAAGACTGGTGTCCATGAAACCATGATTGTTGGTTTGTCTAAAAACAAACTGTAAGAAAAGCTGCCAGAGAAATGGGTACAGAAGATTTCTTCCCAGAATGCCCTGCCTATCTAAGGAATGGCACAATTCACTCTTTCTGCCTTATCAATGCACTCTGTCTTTTCCTGGGTCAGTAAACACCCACTAGCAGTGACAATTAGACAAGACTCGGCAATCTTGATGACAGTCTTGGCTCTCAAGACCTAAGTGACAACGCTGGCCAATCTGTAGCTTATTGTTCTCAGCCTCCCAAACAGCTATGTAGCTACCATTCCAGGCATGAACTTGATGTTAATTGATTTGTTATGAGAAGCACCAATCGAGTGCTCTCACAATAGATGGGATGCTTTTTAGAACCTCCAGAATAACCTGTTCCCTTTGGATCAAACAATAAAAAGCAAAAGAACCAATAAATATTACCTGTGCAGAACTGGTGTGACCACAATGTTCCTCACTCTGGGTAGTGTCTCCAGTAAGGAATATCGTTATTCTGTTCACTGTCTTTGTCTACTGCCCTGCTACTAATCCAGTGCTGCCATAGACATTCAGAATGTGCTTGTTGACTAACTGGTGTTCATCATGTTTATCTGGCAATTCGCAGAAGGTAGAGGTAGAGACACAGAGAGAGACATCCAGCAATGTGTGTCAATATCAGAATTTCATCTCTCTCTAGCCAACAATTCAGGGGCAATTACAATAGAAAGCAGCTGAGAATTTGCTCTTCCCCTCTTAATGGACATTTTCAAGTGTTGAATTTGAGAAGCTGTGTGAGGAGATATGTGGACCAGCCTTAGCTAATAGATGCAGAATTTCTTTACCAAACTGGCTATGGTTTCTTCACAACTCATCTGTAGAAGAAGAGTGCTTTCTACAGGACCAAAATGCTCCAAGGGAGGACCCACTAAGCCAATGAAAGCACTTTTATCTGTTCATTTGGGAAAAAAAGAAATGGTAGGGAACGCTGTGCTGGAAGGAAACAGCGACTCCTTCTCATTCCTGTATACTGTAAAAATATATGTATTTCTAGCCTCTGGTTTGTGCACTGCAGAGGTACCATTCTTTTGGTGTTTTTCTGTGTAATTTTTGAGATCCATACTATGTTCTAAAAGGAAAAGATCAGAAAGTAATAGAAAGATACAAGCTTGACATTTGTTAATTCTATAGTCAATCTTCCTAGCTTTTTTTCTTTTCACTTACATATTTCTGTCATTGTCCTGGGAATTACTCACTATACCAGTGAGTAATTGCTTTCTTGGTTGCCAAATAAATTCAGGTATCAATTCAGACACTCTAGCTCAATAACAATATTTTTGTCAGATCTAGAAGATTTAAGGAGAGAAGTTAAGACGTTTTTGAATCTCTGTGCAACAGCAAGCTATAACATAGAAATAGTCACTTGCATTTAGAATCTCCAGGCTGAGGTTGTAGCTGGGTGGTAGAGCACCTGCCTAATATTCAGGTTTTATCTCCAACACTGAAATAAATAAATAGATAGATAGATAAATCCTACCTCAAAATTCGATTCTAGATGTATTAATGTTTTTTGTTTAACACATTGACCTTCTGTTTTGAGCAGATAATTATATTTAATGTGATTTGACAGAGCAGATAGGAATTCCAAAATGCTTATGAGCTATGATTCTTGTCTTCTGCCAAGTTGTCTACTGAGAGCATAATATTATGCACAAAACAATAAAACAATGTGAGAGAAAAAACAAACAGCTAAGAAAGCACGATTGATGCAAACTCATCAATTCAAATGCATCCTAAACATCTCTGCAGTTTTTAGATCAACAATAGGAAAGCTGAGAGAGGTTTCAAAAAACATTACCCTGACACTGAACGTTTATTGCTGCATTTAGGTACCATAATATTTTTAGAATAAGAAAAGGATTGTTTTAGCTTAAATTTTCTCTGTGCAATTTTCTTTGATACCAGCTATACAAACAAAAGTGCTTCATCCCTCAAAATACCTGCTACTACCTTGAGTTATACTATACATGTAGCATGCAAAACGATTTTCCTTGTCAGTATAACTTTTGAAAAAATTAAAAGAAAATCTCAACTAAGTGAATAGGTTATATTTATTTTGGAGAGTCTTAATTCACAACTTTTTATCATCAGTAGTGAGGAAATTCTAGAGTTTTATGTTACCTTTCCTGTTTCTTTATCTCCAAATTCCTATTCGCAGCCTTGCTCATTTACTGCTATCTCCCTCTTCGTATAAACTTCTTTGTATATCGAAGACCTTAATGTGATCTTACGTTTACATGTGTATCTTCTCACAAACTTACTTGAGAAGTAGCACAGGGCACTAGATCACGGAAAGACTTACATCCCAGTGTAAGCCATAATGATTTGATAGGCTAGAATGAAGTGCTAACTTTCCTGGTTTGTTAATATCACTAACGAGTCATTTAGTCACTTTGAAGGCTGGCCCTTACAACCTAGCATACAAAACATACCCAGAATTTCCACCTACTATTTGAGCAACCTGGTCTGAAACCATCCCTGCCATCACAGTTCTCTTTGCACCACACTGTGCTCATATACACTGGACCATCTTCCAGCCACACTTGCTGTGGGAGGATGCCAAAGTTATCCTGCCCTTGCACTGTGGGCCCTTCCCCCAGGCTATGACTGCCTCGCTCAGGCCATGGAAGTCAGTACCCAGCATTCCCTCAGCACCAAGGCAACAGTGTAACCACCCCAATCAAAGGACCTGCCAACCAAGCCATGGAAAAGCAGGATACAGGTCTCCACCACTGGTGCCACTGCATCTCAAATGTACAGCATAAGCTACAGCTCTCTCTCTTCACAGACTCCAACAAACCATTAACAACCCCCAGCTCAGACTCCTGTTCTGAGAAGTCTCCAGACATTGCTTTGGGGGTTTTTGTGATTTTTTTTTTTTTGTTACCAACACAAATGTTTCTTTACTGAAAACTCTGAAGAACATGCTCAACTACTAAACTTTCTTCGGAAGTGCCGAGTTGCTTGCTAATTCATCTCCCTGATGACTGTGCATCCCAAAGCATGCATTTCCTAATGAGTCACAGTGTTTCTTTAAGCACCAGTCTTGAACCATGCCCTTTTAATGATAGGGTACCAAAAGGGACAGAAGGGTGATCAAGTACAGAAAGGGACTTTGGTTAGAAGAGGGATATATGAGCCCTGTGCTTGATCAACACCACTGTAAGCTTGATGTGGAAGAGGACCAAAGGTAGAAACAGTGAAATTGGAAGCTATTAAAATATCCCATTGGAAAATGATAAGGACCTAAATTCCCTAGTTGAAACTCCTTCAGCTACAAGAGGGACATAGAAGAAGAAGGAAAACAGAGAACTGGGTAGAAGATAAAAAGATTGAAACACAATGACTGATTGGACATGGGCAGTAGGAAATGAGGAAGAATGTGACTATACATGATACCCAGACTTTCAACCTGAGTGCCAAGTTGAATCATGGAGGTAGGAACAAAGATTGGGATTGTAGGTTGGAAAGAGATAGATCTGAGGCAATACATTT
Organism: Dipodomys spectabilis; assembly: GCF_019054845.1. Taxonomy (NCBI): domain Eukaryota; kingdom Metazoa; phylum Chordata; class Mammalia; order Rodentia; family Heteromyidae; genus Dipodomys; species Dipodomys spectabilis. Next base: position 7,164,467 of record NW_024870974.1, read on the forward strand.
GGCTCACAGAATGCTCAGTTCGGAATGTGTGAGACATACAAGGGACTTCTGTGTGTGGAAAAATGCAGCTAGTCACTGAATTTTTGCTTTTTGTTTTTGTTTTTAACCAAGAGCTGGTCTGCTTCCACTTTCTCTGTGTTTTCTTCACCTTCTTGAAACCTGACCTTTTCTTGTTCTAATATTTCACAGGTTTAAACTTCAGCAACTGCATTCCAGGAATGGAAATGGAGGAAGTATGGCCGAACCAGTCCTGAATCTCAACCTTGAGCACCAGTCTGCATGAATTACCTTTCTGACTCAAGTGGCAATCTCCACACCACAAGGCATATAATTTGAAGCCCCAAAAAGAATTCTTGGCTTCCCCTTGTCCTTTGAGATACAGAAAGAAAAGCATATTACCACAGTTTGTAGAGACGTTCCTAAGACAGCACAATTTAGGAAGGGATGTTTTGAGCAATGAACCTGATAACCCAAGCAGGTGGGCTGAGGATAGAATCGATCCATAGATTTACAGTTAACGTGGCTGACAGTATTGATCCATGGAAACTTTCCTACTTTCTTGTTGTTAGTACTAGGGTTGTATTTATTGTTTTCCACTATGTTAATGTAGAGAAAGTTTGCAAGTACGTTTTTAAATATTAAGTACAAATCATACCGTGCTACTTTGTACATAGATGTATTTTGTTCATGTTTGCATATGTTTAGTTTTAATAAATAATTGTGTTCCATGCCCTAAATCTTTTTGTTTTTTTTTTGGTCAGTCGTGGGGCTTGATCTCTGGGCCTGGGCGCTGTCCCTCAGCTCTTCAGATCAAGGCTAGTGCTCTACCACTTGAGCCACAGAGCCACTTGTGGCTTTTTCGGTTTATGTGGTCCTGAGGAATTGAAGCCAGGGCCTCATGCATGCGAGGCAAGCACAATACCACTGAACCACCTTCCCAGACCCATACGCTAAACCTTAAAACTTGGCTTAAAACTTGTTTTTCCATAGTTATGGGTACGTTTGAATGGAGTTTTAGAGTATGAGAAAGGTATCTGTAGTAAGCGAGAAAGACACAGCAGCTCCATGCATCAGTGCAATGGTGATTTGCCATTCCTTTGGTCTTTGTATGTGTGATTCACACCTGGTGTAAAGGCAAGGCATTTCTGACACCCTGTGCTTTATTCGTTAAGAAGATAACAGGATTTGTTGGCGATATGAGGATTTATTGGAGATTTTTCGTTAACTCATTTGGTTGATACCATCTCTGTATTTTTTATTTATTTTAGAAATGTAATTATTTATTCTGTCAGTCATTGCTAAAACTTGAGTTTCTAGAAAATTAGTATTTCATCAGTACATAATTGGGATATTATTTTCCAGAACCTTCCTAAACATTGCATAAGTATAGCTATGACAGGAGCATTCATCTGCTCAAACCTGACTGATCAACCTTGACCACTTCTCCACAGGGGAGGGGGGGGGGTGCAACAAGGAGATCAAAATGAAGGCTGGTTGAGGTTGAGCAGAAAGCTCTGGAACCAGCAGCTCTTTACCTCCTATGATTTCATATATATATATATATATATATATATATATATATATATATATATATATATATAATTTTTATTGTGAGAATACCATACAGAGGGATTACAATTACATGGGCAAGATAACGAGTACATTTCTTATCAAGCATTGTTGCCTCCTAGTTGTTTCCCCTTCCCATCCCTTCCCTCCTATGATTTCTTAAGCTGATTTTAATGCTCTATTATCTTCCTAATGTGAGGTCAGTATGGTGGACATGAAATGACACCAAGCAGCACGCCAGTCAGTAATTCTGATGTGTGTCTTTATGTTTCTCTGAGAAGGATGGGGAAATAGGAAAGAAAGAATGAGAGAGAGAGAGAGGAGAGAAAAGAAAGAGAGAGGAGGAGGGAAGAAAGGGGAAGGGAGGAAGGAAGGAAGGAAGGAAGGAAGGAAGGAAGGAAGGAAGGAAGGAAGGAAGGAAGGAAGGAAGGAAGGAAGGAGGGAGGGAAGGAGGAAGGAGGGAAGGAAGGAAGGAGGGAAGGAAGGGGGAAGGAAGGATCTTTACCACATCTGCACTGGCATCAGAGCTGTTTCCCTCATACTTAATGCTAGTTTAGAAGTCTCTAACTAGGTGAGGCAGGAGCTGGAGCATACTCAGCAGAGAACTTGTTTTCAGAAAGCAAAGATCCCAATACCCTAGTCTGCGCCAATGAGCTCCTCAGCCAAAGCTTGTTACACAGATGCATTGCAAAAAATACAATAAAATAAAGAAAGCAAACTCTTCCATTTTCTAAATTACTGCAAGTACTCTATTTTCCAGGGGGAAAAAATCCTCTGGCTTTCATAAGCATTGTTGGAAAAGAATTTACAGGAATCTGGAAGAGAGAAAGCTTTTTTAGAAGTTGTAAAAGATTGCAATGTATTCTAGTTCAAAAACTGGACATGATAAATATTTTATACTAAATGCAAAAGCATTAAATCTTTAAAAAGGTCAAAGTGCTAAGAGGATTGAGGAATTTATAGATATTTGTGTAATTCTGCAGTAATCTCTAATATCTGTATTTTGAAACTTTTATTGAGATTGGGGGTATTTTGTTTTCAAAGCAAAATTGTCATTAATTGTTTAGAATTAGATGATCTGCTTTTAATGTCTGACCTATTATAAGCTTTTACTCTGAGTTACAGTTCAAATGTCACTGCAACTAGGAAAGCCCACATCTACATCCAAGGCGAAGCTTTCTTCATGTTTGCTCCCCATGGCAATATGAACATAGTTTAAGTCTACCAAATAGTCCAAACAGAAACAAGAGCTAATTAACTGGTACTGTTGTCAGCTGAGAATAAGTAGATATTGTTGGCTGACACACTAGATATGATCAGGCAGCAGAAAAAGACTTTCAAAACTCCTTTTGCAGAGCTGAAGTATTTCATTACATATGGCTGACCAATCAAGGGTTTTTTCCTTGTCTATCTGTCATATTTACATTTGAGGGAATCAACTTAGGATGTAGTTGAACCTGCTGTGATGAATGTGATTTTTCTCTGTTGACCTCTGCTTGTTCTCATTAACATTGTATAGGATTCTGGGTTTAGGCTACATCTCAGTAAAAGAATGCTTGCCTAACAGGCATGAGGCCCAGGACTAGATCCCCAGAACCAGCAGATGGGAAGGGAATAATGAGGCTATAAGATAAAAACTAAACATGTTTTTAAGATCATGTGCTTACAGCTATCAATACGACTCAAATGCTGGAGTGTTCGCCTAGCAAAGTATAGCCAACAACAACCAAAACAAAGAAAAAACATTCTGGTATAAACCTGTAATCCCAAAGAGGCTGAGGTTTCAGACCAGCCTGGCTTGCATTTTGAGACCTAATCCAAACTAAAGCAGTTCATGAAAGGTTGGGTTTGGAGTGAGTGTGCCAGCTTTCTATATCCCCCCACCCCACCCCAGAGTTCAGTATCCACCACTTCAGTCAACCTTAGGTTGAAAATACCAGAAGGAAACAATGTGTCTATACTGAACATGTACAGAATATTTTGTGTGATTACTCATTAACTCTACCATAGAACAACTGTTTACCTAGCCTTAGGTGTTACAGGTAACCAGGAGAAAATTTAAAGTATATGGAAGAATATACATGGTTTATCTACTAGTGACGCATCATTTTACATAAGAAACCTGAGTATCCGCACGCTTTGGTATATTGGAAGATCCTGGCGAGTTTCAGGGCCATTTCCCCAGGGATATTGAACTACTCTAGCCTCAAGATGATGAAACTGTGCATTAGTGTCTGTGTCACCTTTCGCTTCCTGTAATAAGTACCTGAGAAAAGTCAACTTCTTAAAAAGTAAAGGTATATTTGCAGTCACAGGTCCGGAACCAAACCATAGCAGGGCTGATATTAAAGATGGTCACCTCTATGATGAATTAGACCCACAATAGTTCTCTGAACAGAGAATTTGTGATGGATTATCCACAGAACATATTTAAAGCTTCTCTAGTAATAAAGTTGGGTTTGGTGGTACACAGTTGTAATCTCAGTACTCAGGAGGTTAAGCAAGAGGATAATAAGTTCAAGGCCAACTTTGGTTCCATAGGGAAACCTTACCTTAAAAAACAGCACACTATGAAACAAAAACATAACAAAAAGAATCTTCCCTAGAAGCCACACCAGGATAGTTTACATTCTATTAAATGAAGTTGCCTTGTCTTTTCTCCCAGAAGATGTGTCTTTTTATAAGAAAAAGTACCTTGGACGTCATGGAAACCACTCATCTTCCCATCAATATGACAGTCTTGAAGTTGTAGTCAGAAATTCTGCCCAAGTCCTGGTCACAAGGTCCTGGAGGTTAAAAATGACATGTTTTCCACTTAGAAATAAACTTTAAATATGGAAATATTTTGTCATGCTGTTTTTTCTTTAAAAAAAGAGAAAATAGGGTTAATCAAACTAAAATATAATTACTATATACATGTGCGAAATACTATTGTGAAACCTCTTTGTACAATTAATGCACAGCAAAATAAATGACAGGGACATAAAACAGGCTCTTCAGAGAGAGTAGGGAAGAGAACAAATAGAGGGCAAATGAGGTCATAAGGGTGAGACCTAATCCAATTAAGAAGATGAAATTAGAACACACATGCATACATGTACACATGAGTGAGTTTTTACTAACACACACACACACACACACACATACACACACACACAAGACCATCAGAAGACATTGGTAGAGGAATATGTAAACCAACGCCAAGATCAGGGGCCTCAACCTGAAGCCCACTCTGCTGAAAGCTTGACCTTCAATTCTGAGGAATTACATTTCTATCCTTTAAGCCACTCTACCTGTTGGACTTCATGAGCATTTCCACTGGCAAACTAATACACATTCCTGCAGCTATTAAGACCATGAAGTGGGACAATGAATATTAGAGACGACTAAAGATCTGCATCTCATTTTCTTCGTTTTCCTAGTGGCTAGAAAAACCTTGACTGAAGATTGTCAAGTTTGAAATTCCTATTTAAGAACTGGAAAGTGTTCTAAACTTTTTTTTAACCACTAGATCAAATCTATCTGCATTTCTAAGCATCAAAATTCCAGTACTATCTATGAATATAAATGAGCTTTGAAAAATGTTGACATTTGTCAAATAGCCTGTTAAAATATTGAAATGCTCTGATACAGAATAACACAGAAATGTACCCACAGTGACTTATACCAAAGTGACCTGCCACACAATCCCTCGAGACTTCTTCATGACCTGGCAGGTAAAGGGTTTATGCCCGTTGCAAGTGAAGGTCTACGTTCCGATTAGTCAAAGGCATGTGCCGCGCTTGTGATTCATATTCATATTCCGGTGCTTTTTGGGGGGATGTGTTTTTAAAATGAAGAAGACAACAAGGGTGACTCATCTGAGAAAAACTTTTTTATTGTAGGTATGTTTAATTTGTAGAAAATGTTCATTTTATTTGCCAAAGGTAAACCCATATGAACTCAATTTAAATGTACTTAATACAGGATAATATTTACAATGCTTTCAAGTTCAAAATCTCATCTATGCACCCACACTTAAGCTCAGGTATTGATTATCCTTCTCCAGTGGTGAGTATTTGTGGATATCAGTCTTTTGAACCCCTTGCTCACAAATGTTAGCCACAGTGTGTGTGTGGGGGGGGGGGTGTTATAATAAGGAACAGGGCTCCTGAGGGCACTGGCAATATGTTATCAGAAGACTATTCCTGCTGATTCTGCAGAACAGAATACTAACGCTGTGCACATTTAAATTATAAATATAAGCACCCTGCAGGATTTATAGCGTTTGACTTGGAACCAAATATAAAACAAATCACAGACTTTTAAACAAAGCTATCAGCTACTGCACTGCTAACCCCACTGCAATGCTACTGAATCTCTTCAAGTGGCTTGGATGATCTGACAGATGTGGAGGAGGTATCCATAGGTTTGTTCCAGCTTCCCAACAAAGCCCACTTATCTGCTGAGCTCAGTACCACTTTCTAGGATGGAGGTCGGTGCCACATTTACTCGATATACTATTATGTGAGAATTATGGTGCCTAAGTGTATTGAAGTTCACTTTGGCATCCAAGGAAGATGTGCCCGATCTCAACTCCATCCTGCTATTATGATATAGCCAATTCCTTAGAGTTGGCATGACTTTTTATTTCAAAATAACAGTGACTCTGCAGTTCTGATAGCCAAGCTTCTCATTCTGTGGACTCTGCAATATGGAATGGAAGTCAAACTATCTGGAAAGAAAAAATGGGAGATGATTTCTAAGGTTGACGTTTAAGAAGTGTGCATGGAATCTCAAATAAAATAAATTAAAATTAAAAAAAAAAGAAGTGTGCATGGGAAAAGAAGCAGAAATTCAAATCATTGCTACATGAAATACTGATAATGCCTACATCATTCATCATCACCTTCATCATAATTATCACCATCATCATCACTATCATCATGATTGTCATCTTTATCATCAGTTTGATTACCGCCAAGTGCTTAAAGACATTTTTTATGCACAGGGATGGAAAAAACATATAAGAAATCATTTATTCCAAAAGCTCATTGTCTGTAAAGACAATAAAGGAAATAGATTAAGAAGGAGAGTTCATACAGTGCTAGTATGATATGGAAAGATGATGGAAAACTCTGTTATGTGGTGTTGCTCATACTCTAGACTACATAAAGCCCAGTGAACAGTAGTGGAGTAAATGAAGAGTTCTCATCCATTAGATATCAATTCAGTCTAGGTTCCATCCATTATCTTCCCATTGCTAAAATGGCTTTATTAAATTTGGAGAACATAATACATGTAAATCATTTAGTACAATATCTAGCTTATAAACAGTGCATGAAAAATAACAATTTCAAAACAAAAACAAATGTGGTGAAGAGCTAAAAGGCAACTAAGTACAAAACTAACTAGGTAACTAAGTACAAAAACTCAGAACGTAAATAATAGTCACATCCTGGCAAAGTGTAGGTTTTTTTTTCTTGACAATATTGAAGAGACTCCAAATATATTTCATCTTGGTAGTGTCCTAGAGTAGAGAGAAACAGAAGAGGATACAGCAAAAGTTTTTTGTTTGTTTTTCTTTTTCTCTTATGATGCCAAAGGGAAGACAAAATACAGTCAAGAAAATGAAATGGAAACCTTGGGACTTTCTCCAAATTAAATGATATTTTAGGTAAGAAAGAAAGCACTAGGAATATAGAAAAACAGAAATATTTTCTAGTACCTTCTATCATAATGGAATAAAACTAAAACTAAACAGCAAGAGAAAACACAAAAATTATAGAAGAGCTTTTATATCTGTGTGTATATGGTTACAATGGTCCACCATGAAGGAAAAACCACACCTTCTCAGGAAGTATAGAGTTTTCCAGTACTAGACATGCACACATGATTTACTTCTGGAAAGCAAAGAAACCCATTGTTTTACAAATGCAGAATAATGCAAAGGAAAATATCTTTATCTTTTTCAGCCTTCCTGTCCACTCAGAGGATATGAACTGACTAAAACATCAAACAAAAACTTCTCTGTTGAATGGTAACTCCTTTATACAACTATCTCAAGAAAATGAAAATCTATTTAAAAAAAATAAAAATAGAACATCAATTGTAAATTCTCTTGTTGTGTAGATTTTATGTATTGAAGCAATCAAGTTCCCCCATCACCCTCCCCGCCCCCTCCCCCAGCATCCTATCTCTTTCTATATCTACATAGAGACTGCAGTACTCAAAAATCAACTAGTCAAGAGAAAGAAACACGTTTTCCAAAGCACTGGAACTAGAATATCCCGAGGACTATTTTGGTTCCCTTTCCTTCATTGATGATGCAAATTGTTACAGATGGATGGGGAAATCTTAAGAAGAGGATGCCATCAAACTGAATAGGATTGCATTCAGTAAAAGCCTTCCAGGCTTCACAAACCAAAATAGAAATCGGAGCATCAATTTGCTCTTAGGTCATGTCATGACAATTGAACAAAGAAGACCTGCAAGTGGATAGTGAGTGCGATCACAGGGGATCTAGTTGCTCTGGGTAGTAACACCAGCCACAGATCCAGTAACCTGGAGGTAAGAATTCTAGGGTTCCAGGGAGGGTTTTGTTTCTCCAGAACTCCTTGAGCAGTACTTCCTACTTAGGCAACACATCTGTAAGTGATGAACAACACTCAAGAAGGACACTTGAGTGTCCTTCTTTTGTATTTATCTTCCTAAGTTCAATGCCTAAGTCCAATGCGATAGCAATTCACTTGAGCTGTCAGAGCAATAGACCACAGACCAGGTGGCTTCAACTATAGAAATTCAATTTCTTACACTTCTGGAATCTGACTATCCAAGATCTGACTCCTTTCTCCCGGGGTTACAGTGGCCGCCCCCTGTGGCCCCGCGACGTGTCCTATCTTCAAGTGTATGCACCCTTGGGATCGATCCTGATCTTCTCTTCCTGCTCAGGTGGGATTAAGACCCATTTGAACTTAATAGATTCGAATGGCTCCACATTCACATTCAGTTACATTCTGAGGTACTTTTAGAATGTCAGCACATGAATTTTGGAACAACAGAGTTTAATCCACAACAGATGGTTTGACACGTTGTGAATTATAGTCGTCCAAGTGTCTGAAAGTGAGGACAACTTGGGCTAGTTGGTAGAGCAAAGAGAAAGTCCAAATGAAGATGGAGAGAAAAGACCAGGAGAGGCAGGCCAGAGGGCCCTTCCCACATCCCAGGTCCTGGGTCGGTGTATTCATAGTGGCAATTGGAGGACAGCTAGGTACAATATTTGCAGCTTTGCCTCTAAGTTGCAGGAATTCCCTCTGGGTCTTTTTGTAGTAAGTTATCTGTGATGTGTCACAACTTGCCCTCACATACAGAGGCACTCTGTGTTGCAAAAATGCTGACTTAATTTTAGAAGCCTTCTGCCCAATTGATGCACTGAAATTCCAACACTGCAGGAATGGCCCACCATTGCATACATCAGTTGACTTTGAGCCTACTGTCTTCTCAGGCAACTTCCTAATTTCCTTGAGATGTATGGTGCCTGAAACACCCATATCTCTGTAAGAAATGTCCATAAACTGTAGTTGAAATGATTGTCTAGCTATCCAGATTAGTCTCTCAATAATATTGGTGCTCTTCTTTTTTTTTTTTTTTACCATTTAACAAAGCAGTTTATTCACACACTATATCTTGATCAGTGTCACCTCCTCCAACATTATCAATTGCTGCTCTTCTTGAACCATAAAACATTATGTACTTCATTAGTATTATCCATTCACACTACATTTCAATGTTAACTAATTAATCTATTCGCATAAATTTCTATTGCACACTAGAAGATAATGCTATAACAACAAAACAATTGTGATTACTAATTGAAAGGCAGACCTGAATAACTCTCAGGTATACACGTTTACAAGGGTTAAGAGGATGGGTCCCATTATCTACATTTTCAAATAAATAGAAAATGAAGCTTCTTTTATTTCCTTTGCAACTCTGTACAGTTAATCCTTCTACTTACTCCATTAGATAGACCAGAGAGGTTCATTTCCCACACAAAGAAGCAGAAGCAGGCCAGGCATCCATGGATCATGACTATAATCCTAACTACTCAGTGACTGAGATCATAGTTCAAAGCCAGCCCGGACAGTAAACTGTGACTCTTATCTCCATTTAACCACCAGAAAACCAAAGTGGTACTGTAGCTCAATGTGGTAGAGCACTAGACTTGGGTGGGAAAAGCTAAGGGTCAGGCCAAGAGTTGAAGCCCTATGATCGACTCCTCCCTCCAAAAAAAGGCAGAAGCAGAATTCAAATCCTTAACATGTGGCTCCAGAGTCCACACTCCTCACCATAGTGATCTCAGAGGCCAAAAGGCTAAGTAGCAGTTTAAGCCTTATAAATGATCGGCTTTATGATCTTGACAGAATTAGTTATTTGGAAGTAAACTCTGAGCCCAAATTTGCTCCAGGGAAGTGAACACCAGATGAGATGATACACATAATTTCACTATTATTTTACAGCCATTGTGATCATCTTTCATCCACACTTCCCAGCTATTAGCACCACTAGTGATTCACGCTACATTGTCATTAATTTGATGGATAATGTTCACAGTACAAGTGCTACACATTGTCACCATTTTGTGCCATTTGGCTTTGCTTCAGTCTTCAATAAGAACAAAAACCAAAGGCTAGAGGTGTATCTCAACACAAGGCCCTGAGTTCAAATCCCAGTACCTTCACAAACAACAAGGAGAAAGACAAGAACAAATATAAGAAGGTGTAGGTTGGCTTGGAAATCCAGTCCAAGTCACAAAATCCCTTTCATGAAGTAGAGTTTGAAGGTTGAAGTCACTACCATCCTGCACTGATGTCAAAGAATTGAGGTCATTTTCTTTCACTCTGCCTTTGGAGCAACAAGGGCTAAAGGGAATCCACATAGGCTCAGGGCCTTTTCCTGAACTATTGAGCTGGAGAATGGCACAACTGAAATCCAGTATCCAAATAAGATATAAAAGACAGCAACAGCAAAGAAGATAAGACAGTAAATACAGAGAAAACATGATCCCCTCCGCCCTCCACATCCCTGTGCCAAATTAATTTCAATCAGAGCAGCATAACTTTCCCATTTCACCTGCAGCTGTGGCATATTTGGCCACTGACAGATTTGCCTCCTGCTTAGGTTGGTTTTCAAGCTAGGGGACCTTCAAGAGCTCTGATTTTTTTTCCCTCAACCCTGATGCTTCTGGGAAAACTTCAGGGTATGCTTCTGCCTACAAGTCAAAACTCTCAATTGGCTGCCTGCATCATTTTCCCCCCTCTCCTCCGTTCCCATTTCAAAATGCTTTAATCCCCCCAATAGTAAGTTGCCATGGTGACTATTATTGTCGTTGCTAGAAGCTTTGGTAAGATGCAGCTATCCTCTTGTTATAGTTCAGTTTTTAGATATTTTTTCCCAGCAACAGGGAAAATGAAACTTCTGTTTGTTAGCCTGGGAAGTGGGGTGTAGATCCATGTGTCAGCAGCGTGAAAGGGAGTTGGCAGCGGGCATTGGGGATACTCAGAAGGCCCCTGGGAAAGGGAATGTGGGGTGCTGATTGCAAGATAAGCCACCCTGAAAACACCAGCACAGACTTTCTCTCTGGTTTAGTTTACACAGTCTTAGTAACCAGGAACATACACGAATTCACTAAGTCAGCCAAAGGAAACATAAACCTGCAAACCAACTAAGCTCTGTCACCTGGTTTAAAAAAAAAAGTTTTGTTAGAACATAGTAGTATCCACTCATTTGGGGGTTGCCTAAATATACCCGTGTGTGACAAGCAGAGAGATGAGTTGTTTTAGGAAACACCATATTGCCCACAGGTTTTTTTTTATTTTGTTTTTGTTTTTATCTTATTGTTCCTTACAGTGAAAAAAAATTTTCTCGAGAGCTGGGTAAAGGCAGGTAAGTTGAAGCCAAAAAACACAGGGTTCCATTTGGATATCTTTTCTTGGTTCTTTGGTTTTCTTCAAGGTATTATTCCTATTTACATTTAGAGCTGTATTTAAGCCATGGAAGAAAGCCTACTACCTTCCTGCATAAAATTAGGCTCTCTGAGAAGCAGATACCCTGAAGTAGCATTAGACCTGCAAGAAAGAGATTAACTGAAGAAAACCTCTATGAGGGACAGAGCTGAGGCAGGGAGCTACCAGGAGCCGGGAAGAATTCAGGGGGCCAGACAAGTCTGCTCCTGTGCAGGAGATGCAGAAAGAAGAAAGGAGGGAAGGAAAGAAGGAAGGAAGGAAGGAAGGAAGGAAGGAAGGAAGGAAGGAAGGAAGGAAGGAAGGAAGGAAGGAAGGAAGGAAGGAAGGAAGGAAGGAAGGAAGGAAGGAAGGAAGGAGGAAGGAAGGATGTCAGTGAAGTTCAGCTCTAAGAAAACTTGACCCAGCCTCAGAGTCTGCAGACCACTCACCATCAGAGCAACGCTGCCCCTCTATCTGATGTAGATTCTATAAAACAAACAAACTTCACATCAGTGGGTTCAGAAGACAGTTGTGAGATCAACTGTTCTCCAGTAGCAGATCTAAGGGATATCTATTCACAACCCACCCTCCATACTCCTAATTCACTTATCATATGTTTAACCTGCCTTGATGGTTGTTTAGCACTAGCAAAGTCTCGTGGTAAGAAGGAGAGAAGTGTGTTATAAAAAATATTACCCGGTTTAAAGCAGAATGACTATAACTTTGGAATCAGTAACCAACCAAAAATAATCTCTGATTATTTTTTCCCTTGCAATGGTTACTATTTATTTTCAAGACCACTGGCTGAGAGTCAAACTTTTAGGGCATATATATACCTGAAACCTACTTCTTAACTTCATTCTAGCTGTCTGACTAGGTAGACCACAAAATGAATGGTCTCAATTTTATCAGTTCCTACTCCCTGCCCATGGGCTTCTTTTCTTCTCTGCTGTCCCACAGGAATGTACAATGGGGAGCAGAAAGATGCTGCAGCCCCACAGTGAATGCATGCAAACTGCCCTGAAGTTTCTGGTTATTACTCTGCTTTACAGCAGAAACAGGCAGAGGTGAGGAAGGGACTTCAAAAAAAGAGAAATCTGTATAATGTTTCTCACGATGTACATGTCCAGAATTCTTCCCTCCTTTTCTTTTGTCCTCTTCCCAACCTCCTTTGGTTAAAATCTGAAGGTGTCACTGTGGGTACTAACAGAACAATGAAAACAATGTGAGTTTGAATCACACCAACCACTGCCAAAGCAGTCGAATCAATGAGGGACTGAATTATGCATTTTTATTCTTGGTTCAAATTACTTAAAATGATGGTGGTGATGGTTTTAGAAAGGAGTGTCCCTTTAATACATGCTGTAGTTACAGTGAAAGGACATCAGCAGGTCCACTGCTTGCATTGACTTTGAGCTGAAATTCGGGAGATGATATTAACAGACCCAGTACTGGTCTATCTTGAGCTCATGTCTCCTGTATGTAAGTTGCCTGGCTGCCATTACAGGATGCTTTCCAATCTTTGGTCCTCTTTTCTAATTCTAAATGGAATTAGAAGAAGACAGAGCCAAGAACAAATCACCTTCTGTTACACAAAAGGTAAAAGCTAATAGCTTCCAAGGAGATCTCACATTCTGCTCTTCGATTTTCTTACCTTAGTCACACCTAGCGTGACAGACTATGGTTTGCTGGTAGGTTCCAATGTCCAGACTTTAATATGCAAGCCATGATGCAGAAAATAGAAAAAAAACTATGTTAGTGAGATTGTAATTGCAAATATGGATTTTAAGGACACACTTTTATACCTTATGTAAGACCCAGAAGTGAGAGATGATACTAATTTCGTTTTTAAAAAAGCACTCTGAAGTTGAGCCTCCCACAATCTTGCCACCCACAGTACCCATCCCAGGAAGAACACAAATGTAGAATTCAGACTTACTGAAGGCAAATGAGACAGGCAACATTTCCAATGGCCATAATGAAAATTAATCAGCCCAATATATTTAGGTCTGTGTCCTTTATGCATTTGTTCTTCTCCAATATTTTAGGGCAACATGCATGTCTGTTCAATTGTATGCAAATGTGTTATTATTAAGAAAGAATTCACTGATGAAAAAGCAATAAGATGTTGCTCCTATGCCCCATGCTACTTTGCTTTAAGTCAGTAGTTTCCAAACCTTTACCTGTTAAATGAATTCTAACTATTTTATTCCAATGGTGCTAATGTGACTAAACTTAATGAAGTAGAAATTCATTTTTCCATTTTTTATTCATGTAATGGTTCATTGGAACTTCTAAATGGAGAGTTCATATGATTTTAACATGAAGACAAGAGTCAAGATTTTAGCCAGCAGCTGCAGAAGTTTTGTTTTCAGTAGATATCTAGGTTCCATGAGGTTGTTTCTAAAAATAATGAGCATTTCCTGCAGTTCTCTATTACTAACTTCATGAATCCCCAAAGATCTGGGACATGGTTGAGAAATACTGCTCCAAGACAGTAGAGCTATGTTTTCAACTTTTTTTCACCTCAATATCTAGGACATACAACCCACCCTTATAAGTAGCAATTGATCACAGTGGCAGAATCCATCCAACCCCTCCACTGCATCCTGAGCAAGAATGTGTTAGAATCTTGGGAAGAAAGTAAAATCTATTGAGAAGAGAGAATACAAGATTTGAAAAAGTGTCACAAGTGATTCAAAAATACCCTTCCTTTCAACCACCTTAGCCAAACAGAACTGCTGCAAGTTACATAATTCCTGACTAGAAAGGGAATTCATTTATTTACTTATGAAAATCAAACTTGTTTTCTATGATCTTGAGATGTAGCTGGGATCTGGAACATTTCCATTAATTTTTTGTGTTCTGGAACAGCATCTTCAGTCATTTTTGAAATCCAATCATTCTGAGAAAAACACAGAGCTGCTCAAGAATTCCTGAAGTTCCTTTTTGGTAGGTAGAGCATCTGTCTCACTAGTGAGCCATGCCACTATCTCAACTCTTTGGAAAAGTACAGCAGGGGTCTTCCAGGACCTGTGGTGAGATTGTACCACAAATTCCTCCACATACTCATTTCATTTCAGCTCCTGGGTGGCCTTTTGCTTTTCAGGAAGATACTTTGAATTTCAGATGCTAAGATAAAACAACACAAAGAGCCACACTGAATGTGGGAGGCAAAACGTATTGTCCTCTTTTCCATGATGATGAAAAATACCTCCCACATCACCAAGTTAACATTCCAAAGGAACCATAGGCCTGAAATCCACCGTCTATTTTGGAAATAGTAGTCTTGGGTGTGCATGAAGCTGATTTGGTTGAACTTGGATAATCTGCCAAAGTCTTCCTCATGTGTTTTAGGGAGCTTTTTATTCTTGAATTCAAAGTACACGTACACCTTGAATGTATTAATGTAATCCCCATAGCTTTATCTTTCAAATGATTTTAAGCTAGAATTTTGGCTAATTTTATTTTCTAGTAGACATCCAATCCAGCCAACGATCCAAACCTGGAAGCATTCCCAAAACCAAGCTTATTTGTTTAAAATGAATTATCTTTCATCATAGCATTTTGCCAAACATAGGACTGTGTACATGTTAACCATATAGTTCATGGAGTAAGTTTTGGTAGTTGATCATGTATAATTAAGAGAAAGAGAAGCATAACATAGCACAAAAAATAAAAGCTTAAAGAATAAATAGAAGATGCCATAACAAAATTGATTCCTTCCTTCCTTTTCTTTTTCTCTCTCTTTTCCTTCCTTCTTTCCTTTCTCTCTCTGTCTCTCTCTCTCTTTCTCTTTCTTTCTTTCTTCCTTTCTTTCTTTCTTTTTTTCTTTCTTTCTTTCTTTCTTTCTTCCTTTCTTCTTTCCTTTGTGCTGGTAGTAGATCTGGAGCTCAGAATGTAGGCTTGACTTTTTAGCTCAACGCTGGCCATAGCTCTACTTCTGGCTTTTTGGTAGGTAATTGGAGATTACAGTGGGCGGGCTTTCAGTTGTGCTCCTATTTATCAGACAAAGCTCTTAAATGCAGGAGAAAACTTGGAACTGATTTAAATGAATTGTTAATAATTATGGATAATGATGAGGCTCAGTAGAGCCAGAGTACTGAGCATCAGGTGACTACTAAAGGGCTAACTGGTACAGAAGGCTGTGGAGTAAATTGGCACTGGTGGGCTCACTGTGTGCTGCTGTTCTGGCCAGCTGGAGCAGAGTAGGGAGAGCACCCTTTAAACAATTCTGATTTTTTTAAGTTCCTTTTTGGTATATGGTTACACTGTAGAAATGGACTAATATTTCCTTAAGCTAGTTCATTTATTCACAAATAACAAAAAATTCCAATGTCAGTATAACTCTTAAGTTTCTAACCATCCCCTAATAAGTGAAGCTTCATTAAGCTAAGAACAGATGTTGCTCATGAAAGACCAAAAAGTAACCTCGATAAAACTTCTAGCCTGCTTCCCACAGAGTAGTTCATGCTACATTGTGTTGAACTTGGACTATATTAGAAAGTATGCGCTCTGAATTCCCTAAGGCCCTAATGAGATCTTACCATCACAGTTCAGAGTTCACCTCAACAGTATTGGATCCCCAACAATGCTTTATATCCAATTTTACTGAATAGAATGCTGTTTGCTAAATTTCTAAGTTCAGAGGGCTGTGCATCCTGTGCCTTCAATGCAATAATCATCCCCAACATAAATCTAAGGATGGCAGGAGAAGGTGGCCATTAATCTGAAGACAGCGATGGTTCATGCAAAGGAAAGAGGTAGAACTGCCCACCCATTGCTTAAGTACAGAGATGACTTTGAGACATAGCTTTGCAGATATCACAGCATTTCTGAGCCTCCCTGGCAGGCTGGTAGGGTCAGACTAATCCTTATTGAATATTGGATTACTGCATTTATGAGAAAAATACCTCGTTGTATGTAGAGCTAGTACATCGTGGTGGTTTTGCTTTTGTAGAAGCTACTGAGCCTGATACAGACCACTGAATATCACTGTCTACTAATTATTTTCACAAAAATCCACAATGAATGTTTGTCTGCTGCTGAGCACATGATACTGTTAAAAGTTTCCAGCTTGTCACTCAGGAGTTGCAAGGTGGCTTCTGAACTCACGGAACGCAACGGCATTTGCTACATTTGGTTGAATAAATTATCAAAGCGACTGGGTTCGCTTTTCTGCTGGTGGCAGACCTTTGAAGTGTTTGCTCCATTCTTTAGGAAAGCATCATTATTTTCCTCCTCAATCCGGCACAGGGAGACATATTCTTTCCCCTTTCTCTCTTCCTCCTCCATAAGCCAGCTACACCTACTCTGATACTCTTAATACTTACAGAGAATTGTTTTCTAACCAAATAACTTAATGCTCAGCTACAGTTTTTAAACTCATCAAGTCAGCCTTTTCCTTTCTTTAAAAACAAAAGGATCCTGAGGAATTACTGGAATTGAAGAAGTAAAGATTAGCTTGGATGTTATTTACGAGTGTGCCACATGTTCCACTGCATTTAAAACACAGGAAATTCAGAGCTGTCACTGATGTCACCTATCAGAAAATATCACTGTGGTGTTGATCATTTAATGAGACAGTAAGTAGGCGTCTTTGGGAAGCCGAAGGAACTCTTTTATGTTATAAAGATGTACAAATCAAATTTCCTTTGTACATATTCAGCACAAGTTCAGATTTATGCCTTTAATAAAGCACAGCAATGATCGGGCTGCATATCTGAATGCTAGCAAAGTGCAGAATTTTCCCTATGGGTGCTATTTGCCTGCAAGCCGTAAGAGCAGAAGGCTGCATGGTCCCAATACAGAAAAAGAAAACACTTCCCAAAACCCTTCTGGGTAAGTCAACAATAAAATGGACTTCTAATGAAGAACTGAGTTATTGGAAATTATTATCACATAGTGATCCTCTCTACCTGCAAACAATAACAATTGCTTCTGATTTTTATCTTCTAGCTAGGCACAGTAGCTTAAGCCTGTAATCCTAGATATTTGGGAGTCAGAGGTGGAGAGATCACAGTTCAAAGCCAACCCAGGCAAAAGCAAGTTTGCAAGATTCCATCTCAACTGATGGCTGGTAATAATGGCAAATGCCTCTTATTTCAATCCCTCAGCTCCATGATTCATGCCTGTCATCTCCAACGTAAGTAGGAAAATCACAGGCCAGGCCAACATAAACATAAATCAACCAGTGAAAAAAGGACTGGAGTCATGGCTCAAATAGTAGAATAACTACCTTATAAGGAAAAGGCCCTAAATTCAATCCACAATACCACCAAAAGAGAAAAGAGAGAAATGATTATATCTTTACCATTTGAATGAACTCTGTTCCCCTTATATTTTTCAATTCCATCTAGCAAAGAGTTTCCACCTCAATTGTCTATCAGTGTTACTATTCCTAATACCTAGAGCTCAATGATCCTGGTGTGATCTAAAGCCTACCTTTTCATGATAGATGGATATGAAGACTCTTTGTGATCTACTCCAAAGGGATGAATACAGCTCAGTCTCCCTAGCTATCACTCCATGCTAACACACATACATACCGTCAGCCATATGAACTGCTGGCACTTACTGTACTTTATGTGTACTTGTTCTTAGGTTAAGTATCATTTCCTCCAAAACACCTTCTCTCCAAGGTTAAATTCCCTGAGAAGTGTATACTAGCAGAGGATTTCTAGAGAGACCTTGTAGGAGCAGTATCCACGGGTGCCACGCCGACCCCAGTAGAGTCTGCTTAGCATGGGAGACCATCTATCAGACCATGATAGGGGCTTCGAGACCTATCTCTGAGTCTTGGGACTTCACCGAAGTCTACCTCAGAGAATGGGGCTTTACAGAAACCTATCTCCAAGTTTTGGGACTTCACCGAAGTCTACCTCGGAGAATAGGGCTTCTAAGAGGCCTACTCCTGGGAAAAGGCTGGAAAAACCCCTGGGAAAAGATGTGTTTCTGCCTTTCTTCACTGCATAAGAGTGCCTATTAATCTTTTACTGCTTCTACTGCTCTTTGTACTTGCTCATTGTCAACGTTCCCTTATTCAAAGCTCTTTCTTAAGAGTGTTGGCGACTCCAATATCTGATGAGTGTCTTAAAAATATGACTAACTCACCAGAGTTAAGTGCTAACCTAAAACCCCTCTTATGGAGGCTAGTAGACAAGTCATAAGTAAATATTGGGGGTTTCATGATGTCATTTCAGCAGAAGGAATTGTTTGTAAGAGATTTACAAGAAGCTGTAGGCACGGCTAGAATAGAAGGAATGTATGGCAATTGCTGAGATAACTACTTAGGAGAAAGAACTTCTTGTTACTCTCTTTCATTTACTAAAAGACTTGCTAGATGTAGGCCTCGGTGACCTTGCTATTGAGGAAAGAACAGGAAAGATCTTATGGGACAGTTAAGGCCTCAATAGAAATAAGGTAATGGTTAGTTGATGACAAAACATCGAAACCCATTATATTTCTTAGAGATAAGCCGGAAACAAGTGCCTTTCAGGCGACCAGCTGGTGACCACCCAAGAAAGAAGCCCTGCAGCAAGATTGTGTAACCTTTTGCCCTTTCTCATGGAGACTTTTGCTATAAAAGTTTGTTATCCTCTGCATTAAATCGCACTCAGCATCCACTCCTAATGTGTGTGAGTTGTCTGTTTGCCATCTCCCCATCCTATTCCAGGTTCCTCCCTTAGGTGTCCTCCATCGTCCCGACAGAACCCGGTCCGCGGCACACGGGAGCAAAAGGAAGGTTGGGAGGAGGAGAAGTGGAGCTGTGAGGAAATGTGAATAGAAGAGTCAGCTGACCCCATGGGGAGCTGTGAAGCTGATGCCTCAGCACTGCTCCAAGTTGAACAGAAAGAGACGGCAATTCACATTCCATGTCAATCAGAAACACCATGCACAGCCTCAGATAAAGGAATCTCAGCAGCCATGCTCTCAGACAGCAGAAGAGGGTTCCCATTCTAAGGATTCATGTCAAGAGAATGCTTGGTGGCTAAGGGATGAGCCTCCCTTCTGCAAGGTGCCCACCATTCACTCCAACCCATCCTTTGCTCTACGCAGAATCCACTTCTTTGTAGATACTGAAGGTATTTCATGTAAAAAACAATGTATGAAACATTCTATGGAGAAAAATATATATCCTTTGATAGAAGAGCTTAGCAACCCATCATCAAAAGTTAGATGGTAAATAATTCCAAAGAAAGATTAATTCACAAAATGAGGGGAAACTATCGAATTGTCAGAAATTTGAGAAACAAAACTTCACAGCAGCTGAGTATGGCAGCTCATGCCTGGAATCTCAGGAACTGGGGAAACAGAGCTTGGAAGATCATCAGCCCAGGAAAGAAGCTAGCATGACCCTGTCTCAACAAATAGTTTGGCAAGATAGTACAAGCCTGTAAGCCCAGCCACACAAGTGATACAGGTAGGAGAATCAGAGTTTGAGGTTGGTCCTAGGTCCTCTAAAAAAAAAAAAAATGTGAAAAGAAAAACAGACTAGGGCATGGATCAGAGCGGTAAAACACCAGCGTTAGAAGTGCAAGACCCTACATTCAAGAGCCATCTAAAAAAGTTAATAAATAAAAAATTTTGAAAATGTTTATAGAAATTGATAGCAGACATATAAATCATACTTTCTAAGCCAGCTGGAATAAATAATGATCTTAAAATAGGGACAACCTGCTTTTAAATCCAAGAGGATAGAAAAGGTGGAGGCAAAAGCTTTAGGTGGAAAAAACAAAGAAAGAAGAAGGAAACACAAAAGACTTTAGAAGTAACTCCAAATATGTCAGTAATAGTTATACCTACAGGTGAATTAGTGCCTTAGGAAAAACAGCTTGTTAAATCAGAAACACTGATAAATCAAGGAGTCTTAGCTACGTAAGCATATTATTTAAAGATATAGAAGTAACAATAATGAGAAGAGCTGTTTTGTTCTCCATGGGCCTCCATCCTGATATCCTACCTTATCACAAGCCTAAACTAACAGAACCAACCATTCAGCATCTAATCCTCCCAAATAAGAAGCCATAATGAACATTGTTCACTTTATGAATCTGATTATCTCTGAAAGCTGATGGGACACAATTACTTTAAACAGAAATAAAGAACAAATACATACTACTTGTGATATCTCACATTGTCTACTGTATATATATATATATATATATATATATATATATATACACATACATACATATATATTCATTGATTTCAATCTTAGCATTTATGGCTTTAATTTCACAAATTGTTTTGCACAGGAGAGGATGGCTGAAAAGCTTGTATTCTGGATGTTTTCCATTGTTGTTATTCAAAGCAGGAAACATTTATCTCATGTCAATAATGTTATCTCATTACGGTAAGAAAGTAATGTTATGGAAAGTTAGGAAAGTAGATTCCTCCATTTTGATATAACCACTGACAATCGTTTGCTCCCTTCCTATGTGGTATTATATTACAGTATGCATTATGGACCTGAATTTCATAAATTAAACTAGACTTATAACTCATTTTTCATGTTTCTGTAGAATCTTAATATTAATTCAAGGTTAGGAGTGTCTGGATACTGTTCAGTTCTGAAAATGGAACAATTCATTTAATTGCTTTGATGAGGCATTGTATTTTCTAACTTTATTATTTGGGGACAGAGGATGCAACCATTTTGGGGGGGAGGATTGAATGTGTATGTTACCCTATCCTCAACCTCTTCAGGAACACAACTTTGACCATTCTGAAATGTATACAGAATGGAATGACTGGATACTTGTGAGTTTATAATCGACTTTACTTCTTGCAAACACCTAAAATGTTTTTTTTTTCCCTTTGTAAACATGTGTTACTAAGTAGTTAGTCTTTAACATCAATCACAAACCACATTCTGCATTTCAAGTTCTCCCTTGTAAAACAGGTCACTGGCTGCTGCCCAGCAGCTCTGTATGGGGTAATAGATTAGAAGACCCAATCGGTAACCTCATTAAAAATCATTAATCTTCCTTTCCTGTATACCACAATGATGCTCTCAGGTTTCTTTATTTGGCACACAGGCTTTTAATACAGAATACATTTTCTGCCAGCAGGGTAGAGTTCCTTTGTTTTGCCAGAGGAAGATTAAAACTGATGATTTTAATTGTTTCAAGTAGATTCTGTGGAGAGGTTTCCTAGCCACAGCTGGATCAAGCAAAGCCACCATGGAACTACATCCATTTTAATTGTATTTGCTCTGCCCGGAAAGCTAAAGCTCCCAAAAGCTAGGCATTTGAACTAATTCTTTTTAATGTACTGAATTACTGAACCATCACAAGCCCTTTTACATAATAAACAACTTGTTGGCTCTGGTTCTAGGATTCTGTGAAATGGTAGAGAGGACTGCTCTGTGTGTGTGTGTGTGTGTGTGTGTGTGTGTGTGTGTGTGTGTGTGTGTGTGTGTGTGTGTGTGTGTGTGTGTGAGTCCTGAGGCTTGAACTCAGGGCCCTGGGTGCTATCCATTAGCTTTTTCACTCACAGCCAGCACTTTACTACTTGGAGCACAGCCACTTCCAGTTTTGTATGGTTAAATGGAGTGAAGTATCTCAGGGACTTTCCTGCCTGGGCTAGTTTCAAATCATGATCCTCAGATCTTGCCTCCCGAGTAGCTAGGATTATAGGAGTGAGCCACTTGATCCAGCTGAAAAGACAATTATAATACTGGAAAGAAACTTAAGAATACCTATCTTGTCCAACCCTGTATTTTATACATTAGCAAAATTAGGCCCAGGGAGTTTGAAATGCCCTTCTTAGAAACACACAGACAGTGAAGGACCACTCAGGCCATAAGTGTATTCCCCCTCCTGCTTCCTCTTGAATAAGATTTCAGAATTACTGCTAAGGAATTCTGGGAAGACTTGTCTAGAGAGAAAGAAGGCACTTCTGCCACAGAATAAGGTCTATCTTATATCAAAAATATGTGTTATTAATGGCAAATTTCAGGAAAGGAGAAAAGGTATATTACTAAATTCTGTTGATGTGTCTTGGTTGTCTATGGCCAAATTCACATGGTCAGGTTAATTTATGTCATGCAACATATGTCACTATCACCTAGTAGACAATAGGTAGTCATTAATTGGTCATTCTTAAATACTTAAGAGGCAAAATTAAGCTGTTTCAAAAAATAATTGTGTCCCAAAAGGAGTAATTTATTAATGTAGATATATGGTGAACCTAAGTTTTAAAGTATTGAAATCTCTGTATGCTATTGTCGGAGACAATGGCCAGTCTGAGAGCTGAGACGCTATACCGTCACTATGGGACAGAAATACTGACTGTACTGACTAATAAAATCAGCTCCACCTAGGAGCTTGTTAAATTACAAAGTTCAGTTCCACCTAGGTCTAGCTGCAAGAAGATCCCAAGAATCCAGATTTTAACAAGCTCTCCAGGTAATTCTTATGTATGCCAAAGTCTGAGAACATTGTTCTAATAGAGAGCGAGTCTGTTTTTTTGTGGTTGTGCACTTGGGATCCTATAAGGAACTTCTTAAAATGCTAACTGCTGAGTTCCAATTGAGATTCCTATTATTTAATTACTATGCAGTTCAGCCTAAACAGCATCATGGTTGTGAATAACACTTTTGACCATTCATTTGGTGCATTTGATCTAGCATTTTATATATGAAATTATTGAAAATAGAACTCATCCTACCGAGTTCCCCAAAGAGTACGAGGATATGGATATAATCCAATGGGATGCAGGTATAAAATAATACAATTTCTATTTTCACTTATTTTCTTTTTTACTTTTATGAATTTACTATTATCTTTAAGTAGCTGTACAAAGGAATTGCTATTTAAGCAAGCAGTTTATGAATACACTATTATCTTTATCATTGTCAAGCCCTTTCAACATTGACTTACTTTCAACTTCAACACTGTAAAAGTTATTTTTGCCTCTGTCTATGATCCCTGTTAACACACACAAAAGGTAAAATACAAATACACATGTGATTTTTATCAATATTACTCTAAGTACAGAGGATGCATGCTAAATCTCTTTATCAATCTTCATAATGTAGAATGAGGGTTTTTCCACTTTAAGGGCCTAAAGAATTACTAGATAAGTATCAGAAAAATATGGATTCCTGGGGCCCATATATATGAGATAAATTTGAATAGCCCAGGAATATATTTCTATGAACATTTCCAAATGATTGCTATGCCTAAATGCTCCAGAGAAACTGGTTTAGAACCAGACTAGTTACAGCAACAGAGTAACTGAGAGGGGATAACATCTTTTCAAGGTCTCAAATGACAGTAGTACCTCAGTAGGACAGGCATAAATCTCAGAACTCAGAACACCAGCATACACAAAGGGATTTGTTTTTGGTAAAACACCAGCTACAAGGACAGCTGTGTAATGAGGAATACCGTAACAGGCATTGCAATAAGAAACCTCACCTTTATAACTTCTATAGCAGTTTTGGTTTTGATGCATCCTTGCACTGAAGAAAACATCATGGGGTGAGATAGCAAATTACAACCAAAGATTTGTTTCTTTCGCCTGGAATAAGGTAAGATGAAATAATTATAATTTAGAGTTACACTAATTTCTGCCTTCAAAATATGATAGGTGATACACTGCCAAGAGGAGAGATAGAAAAAGTGCGCTGCTTTTTAAAAAGTTTTCTTTAAGTAGTTGTATAAAGATGTTTCAGTTCAACATGTCGATTTATAAGTACATTGAATCTTGATCGATGTGACCCCTAAGTTAAAAATAACTTACATAAAAATACAGATTAAAATGCAAGATTTCCACATCATATCTAAGCAAAACCAGCTCTACATTTCCAATAAGAAATTCATTTACAAAGAGGTTAAAAGTAAAATGATGCAAGAAAATGTACTGTGTTAACACTAATCATAAGAAAGCTGAACTGCAAGTGGAAGTGTGGCTAAAATGGTACAGCGTCTCTCGTGAATGAAAAGCCAAGCAAGAGTCCAAGCCCTAGCAAGACACACACACACACACACACACACACACACACACACACACACACACACACCACATACACACACAAATTCTACAGTACTATGTAAGAAAGCTAAGAAGGTATATTTCAGAGCAAAACATACTACCAAAGATAAAGAGCGTTGCTTTAAAATGACAATGGGGTGAATTATTCAAGAAGACCTAGAGACTTTAAACATTTAAGCATCTGCCAACAGAATTTACATTGAGAGAGAGTAAAAATTGATGCACTTGCAAGAGACAGATATCTCCACAATTAAAATCAGAACAAAAGATGCAAGATAGCCGTGCCTGGAATGAGTGGAATTGGTACTCTAAACACAAAGCTGAATTTCAGACATTATACTGAGTGAAGAAAGAAATCAGTACAAAAAGAATTACCTATTATATTATTATGTATATACAGTATTCTAGAAAATAGAACCTAATTGATAGGAATGGAATGAGGTTAGAACAGGAGGAGATGATGAAAATGTTCATTATTTGTTGGTGGTTATGATCTTAAAAGCTATGCTTGTAATCAAAATGTGCACATTTTGCACTTTAAACATATCAGTTACCTGCATATTAAGACTCAAACATTCTGTTAGAGAAAAGTCATTCTTGACCTACCAATCCATCCCAATTGCCTCTAAACATGGGATCAGTACAGACTGGTTTTAGAAGCCGATAATATCCTATCCAGGTCAATAAAGTCCAAGTGAGTGTGTTACTAATCAGTTGCAGTGGGAAAGAGCTGTTTTTGATGAAAATGTACATGTAAACAGTGAGCTCTACTAAACAAGCTCCACATTCTCAATGCTTCCATTCCTAGAATGATCTAATATCCTCATTCGTCCTGAACGATTTATATTACTATGCTGCATGAATTTGCTGTTGATTTAAGCTAAACAATCTTTAATCCAAAGAATTCAACATTTTAAATTTCAGGCATCACAAATTGGGCAAGAAAAGTAATAAGAGATTAGCGAAACTCCTTGTTCTATAGTAAGAGATAAAACCCTGAGGGGCCTGGGAAAGAAGCACCTAAATAAGAAGATAAAGCAATTCTGAGAACGGAGAACCAGCTGGACCGATTCTTATGATTCTCATTCTAATCAGCCATACCCGAGATCATGATACAAGGGAAACCATAATAGCAGCATTAAATAAGCTCCAGTAAAAAAAGCTGTTTTGGACTCACTTCAACAGAGTTTAAAAGCAAGCTTTTAAAATGCACCTCAACCAGGTAAACGTGAGAGGATGGATGGAATTGGGAGAGATGTGTTAGGATGAGGGAAGAGATGACACCGATCACGATGCATTGTACAAAATTATATTAAGTGAAGAAAGCCCAACCCAGAGAAACAAAGGTTGCTTGATGTTCCTCGTTTAGGGTAGCTAGAATGTCCTATACATCTACAGGTAGAAATACTCGATGATAAGCAAGGGGTTAGAAAGGAAATAACTGAAGTGCAATAGACTGTCTGAAGAGTGCAGATAGTGTAATTCTTTTAAAAGATGAAGTCAAAGCCCAACAAAATAAGTAGCAGGTAATGGGTATTTGCAAAGGGGAGGGTGGGGCTCGAGAGAGAGGGGTAGAAGATTGAAGGGGGAAAGGGAGATAATGCAGGCAAAAACTCATTGTATATACTACAGAATTGAGAAATAAAAGAGAATGGGTGGGTCGAAGGGGATGAAGATGTGGAAATGATGACAAAGAATTAGGTGCATTGTACATATAAACTGCTCTGTGGAATGGTAAAAAGTTCAATACATGACCTAAAACTAAGGTAAGTAAGGGATAGGCTGGGTTGGGAGAGGTGGGTGATAAGGTTGGAAGGGGTGGCATTGATCAAAGTGCACTGTATTTGTGAACTGCGTTGGTGAGTGGCAACTCCTTTGTACAACCACTTAAGGATGATAAAAAAAATGTTTTAAAACAATTATACTCACAAATGAACATGTTGAACTGAAACCCCTTTGCATGATTACAGATCATTTTAAAAAGTTAAGATAAAATAATGTTTATTTTTTATAGAAGAGCAATTTTCTATTTATCTTCCCCAACAAAAATGTGATTTCCAAACTAATAAAAAATAAAATTAAAAAGTATTTAAAATGCCCTTATTATTAATGGTATTCTTGACTGATGTCTAAACAATCTCACAATCTCACAATCATTGAGTAGAAAGTCTTGTACTCAATATTTACACTATTCAGTGCTCAAAGGAACCAGACAATATAAAGTACAACCAAGAAAAATTCAACTGGCTCTAGAAACAGGCTCAGAAATGAGAGACTATAGAATAATAATAAGGCTACTAAATTTTCCCCAGTGACCAAGAAAGTAAAAGGAATCATGGGCAGATTGATTTGAAAAGTACATACTTTTTAAATAAAAGTGCTAGAGACAAAATATTCAATATCGTCAATGAAATGTGTACTGGCTGAGACAAATACAAATGAGATACCACAGAAGAAAAGATCAGTGATTTTGGGCAAATGAAGAAATGATCAGTACATTAGTGGTAGAATAAGGTATTTGAAAATAAAACATACATAAAATTTGAGTTAAGGAAGGCTAGGATGGAAGGATGGCTAGCTTGCTTTCTTGTGGCTCAAGTGGTGGAGTGCCTGCCCAGCAAGCATGGGAAGAAAAGTTTTAAATCACAGAGCTTGATTCTAAAACCACAGACTAAAAGTCATACAAATTGATGGTGGTACCATTTATGCTCACATGTTCACTGGACTTTTAAAAATGAATTTTATCAACAGGAAGACAGAATGAAAAAGTAGTTAAAATAGAAATTAAAAATAAATTCAAGACAATACGTTGGAAATGAACTTTACAGCTTGGGGGTAAGCGTAGTTAGGGGGAGAGAAAATGGGAGAAAAGCAGGGTGGTGGTACCAATGTTTGACAAGAAATGTACCCATTATCTTACATATGTAACTGTAACCCCTCTGTACATCACCTTGACAATAAAATCAATTTTTTCTAAAAGTAAAGACTTATAAATTATATTTATCCACCTGTTTCCTTCCACAATATAATACTTAGTCACAATCAAAATAAATAATAAATCCATAAACTAGGTTGTTTTGATTTGAATAAAAATCTCACATATACCAACACGTTTACACATACATGAACAATCATTTCAGCTGCCCCATATGGATTGTGGCATTTAAAAATTCAACAAGTAGAAGCTTCATTAATATGGTTAGGGAGGAAAGGACCCTAGTTACACCAAGCTGTAATATCTGACTAATTTACAGCTACCTGCTGAGCAACATAATGATTAGAAGTTCGTTGTTATGCACAGCAAAATGCTCTAAGTTGATTAGTACTTAGACATTATATCAATACGATCTTTCTTTGTCTAGCCTAGTCTAGCCTAGTGTGCAAAAATTGGATATTCCTAGCCATGTTTTAGAAGCTCAATAAATCATTCTACAATAAATACACACCAAGAATAACTGATAGAAGCAAGTTGGCGAGGGGGGGGGGAGGGGTAGATACCTTGTTGCAAAGACAAAACAGCACGATGTCCAGCTCTGACCTTACTGGCACCTCTGGTACTTAATTAATTAATACCACTCTGGTAATTAGTTAATTAATTAACTACCATTGGTAATGTGAAAACAGTGATTATCGTGATAAAATAACTGGCTCTACACCAGCAACTTAAACTGGTAGCAAAATGAGGTGAAGTACAGATCTGAAGTTACATAAACATTAAATTCAAAATGAGCGTATTGCACTACTAAATGTGTATAGAAAGCAGTCTGCAGTGGAAAATTTTCAAACTCCAACTAGATTCTAAATTTCAGTAGATGCGACCTATGAGCTCTTGGATACAGGGTGTGAGCCACACTGACAGACTAAATAAACAAAACCTTTTGACTTCAAACTTGAGGAATAACATCAAGCCACAAAGAAATCCCAACACTTTTTTCCCCAACTAGGCTAAAAAAGGTATGGGAATGTAATGTGCTCAGTTCATTCAAGTGTGGTAGGAAAGAGAGGGAATAACATCATAGTCACCAACTAATTATTGGTAGAATGCTTAGCAGGTAATTAACTGATTAAGGAATTAGAAATGCTTACCCAGTGATTCTTTTTTTTTTTTTTTTTTTTTTTTGGGTCCGGTCGTGGGACCTGAACTCTGGGCCTGGGTGCTGTCCCTCAGCCCTTCAGCTCAAGGCTAGCGCTCTACCACTTGAGCTTGTGAGGTCTACTTTCTGTGCATTATGTACCTTACTAGCTATGACAATGTCACCAGGTAGGAATCTTGCCCTACGACAAGCAGTTATTTGACCAAAAACACAAAGCTACTAAATGACAGAGTATATATTCAAAAATCTATCTTGACTGACACCAAAATGCACAACTTTTCCCCTATTTTATGATGGTACCTTTCATAATAAGTAATAAATATGCAATGATAATAAAACAATAATAATTTAAGCTGAGTACAGGTGACTCACACTTATAATCCTAATTATTCATGAGGCCAAGATATGAGGATCGCAGTTCAAAGCCAGCCTGGGAAAATAGAAGTCCATAAGATTCTTATCTCAATTAGCTACCAAAAAAGCCAGAAGTGGAGCTGTGGCTCAAATGACAGCGAATGCTAACCTTGAGCATAAAAGCTCATGGAAAGAGCCCACACCCTAACTTTGAGCCCCAGGACTGGCACAAAAAGAAGAAAGAAAGAGGAGGAGGAGGAGGAGGAAGAGGAGGAGGAGGAGGAGGCGGCAGTGGCGACAAAAGAAAAGTAATTTAACAAGCATCACCTGTGGAAAGCATGCCAAAAGTTCCAGCCATGAGATGTCTTCATTCTTGAAAGAAGCAACATGGATTCTATGTACTTAGATTCTTGGTGTGGTATATACAAACAAGAATTTAAAAGCAAGTGAGTTCTGTCCATTATTTCCTAGTAGATCCTTTGTTTTCAGCAAAAAGTAATTCCTTTACTTCCCAGAAAAGTGAATTCCCTTGTCTAGACCTCAGCGCTTCCCTCCAGTCCCCCCACCCCATGGCCAAGCTATTTTCCACCTGCCACCTCCGCCATGTGCTTCAATGTGAAATCCCTAAGGGTCCCCAGTGCTGTAATTACATAAATGTGGGTACTTCGCTGCAGCAGCTCGGCCGCCACACCTGTCTGCTCCTTCCAGCTGTTTTATATATTGTGTATTATAGAGGATAAACTACACCCTCCACCCTAGACAAGCTGGCTCCATTACATTCTTTTCTCTCAAAGCTTCATGCAAACTGCTCCAAGACATTTGCTGAACCAGCTGCCAAGGAAGAAATGCAAGGTTGGCAAAGGCCTTTCTTGACTTTTATGAAGTCTGCTGAACAGATCTGCTTCTCTCTTCACCCTCTCTTATTATTGAGTTTGACAATTAATAGTGACATTGACGGGTCATCTCAAAAGAATTTGCCAAGTCAGCTTTTTATGTAAAGTGGACAAATGAGACACTTTATTCTAGCCAGAGGAGCATTCCAGTGACAATAGTAGCTGGCCTTTGCTTTGCCCCTCTTCACTACTACCAATATTCTCCCTGGTGTTCATATTATGCTTCCAAAAGTAAGAGTTTTGACTGAGGCCTGCTCTCAGCCAGGCAATTTTCTCTTCCCAGTCACTCCTTGGCCAAAGTGCAGAGCATTTGTTCATTTACG
This sequence comes from Dipodomys spectabilis, assembly GCF_019054845.1. Lineage (NCBI taxonomy): Eukaryota > Metazoa > Chordata > Mammalia > Rodentia > Heteromyidae > Dipodomys > Dipodomys spectabilis. The sequence continues at coordinate 7,194,685 of NW_024870974.1, forward strand.
CTGTGTGGCTGTTAATGTGACATCCAAGAAGGCAAGCTCAGCTACACTCAGCAGTTTACCAGAAACTCCCATTACGATGTGTTAGAACACTTCAAGTGTCTCTCATTCTCTCTTCTCTGGGACTGCACTGTGAGCTAGCAGCTGCCTGTGACCATTTTTTTTCTCACTTGCTGGAAAGGACTTGCCTGGAAAAGAAGGCAAGACAAAGCAGAGCTCACAGAAGAAGAGAAGCCTGCCAGCATCAGATGTGAGCACTTGAATTTAGCCATGTCTGAAGACAAAAACCATCCCTTGGACTTTTTAGTGATGCAGGCCCATAAATCCATGCTTTTTTTTTTTTAGCTTAAGCAAAAGGAGTTGAATGTTTTTTATCAGTTGCTATTCCATGGGGCTTGAAATCATCAACAGTGAGTGGTTAAAAGATGGCTGTGCGTTCTGCATTGTTAAAATTAGGGTTATGTTTACAAAGGTGTAGTAAGCTGGGTGGACTGGAACCACAATTATACATTACCTCAGGGTTGGTTGGAATAGTATTATCATTGTCGTTACCATGAGTCTTGGAACAACAAGCGAAGGGAGCAGTTACCAAAAGGAAAGACTCAAATTTAAAAATAATCTTGAGGCCAGGCACCAGTGGCTGATGCCTGTAACCCTAGCTACTCAGGAGGCTGAGATCTAAGAATGACAGTTCAAAGCCAGCCCAGGGAGAAGAGTCCCTGTGAGACTCTTATCTCCAGTTAACCACTCAAAAATTAACCACTGGAAATAGATCTGTGGCTCAAAGTGATAGAGTACTAGCATTAAGCAAAAGAACTCGGGGACAGCATCCAGGCCCTGAGTTCAAGCCCCATGACTGACCAAAAAAAAAAAAAAGTGATGTCCAATGAAGGTAAACAGCAAGCTTAAAATGAACTCACCAGAAGAAAGATAGAGGAATACACACACACACACACACACACACACACACACACACACACACACACACACACACACGTTGCAGTCTCCTACCTGGATCTCCACTGGCCATACCTCGGCTGAAATTCAGAGAAGTTTATGATGTAATCCATATCAGTCTCTCTCTGGGAGCTGATATCCAGGGTCAGAAGGATCAAAGTGGATCTATAACGTCAAGTGAAAGACATCCACCGCAGGCTGCATGCTTTGCCCTTTACTTTTGTTCTTCATCTACTTGGAAAGCGCATGTTCACATCTCAAGGGAGCTGTGAAGTCCTGGCAGCTTTTGTAGCATCATAGAGTAATGACTGCTGCACCCTACTGTCCTCCAGTTTTCAAGGTCACCACCGATAGCTGGTGCACAGTAGCTGTACTTCAGCTGGGTTCAGCAAAGCATGGCCACTTTTCCCTAAGTCAGGCCTAGGCTTTTGTCTCCATACTGCTGGCTATTACGAATGCCCCCAGAAAGTCAGCGCTGTGAACAAGGGGAAAAAAGATGACAAAGCTGTAGAAGTAAGTATCACCTGAATCTGGATCTCTGGGTCCGATACTTAATGAAGATACTCAGGACTGAACTTGTGTATAATAGGACAATTTTATAGTACAATATTGTTTGCATTCAATTTCAAGTTCTGTGGATCCGATAATATTCCATAGATAATGGAGAGCTCAACTTACATTGTGGCTTTACATCTCATGGTCTAGTGTTTAGTATTTCCCAGAGCTCAGTTGCAACCCACGAGGCTGCTTTTCAAATAGAAAGTAAATGTCAGTAAAGAAAGCAGGGGCTTGATTCCAGAACCCTGGGTATCTGTGCTATGATTTCCCAATTGAGTTTGTCAGAAACTTGAAGCGCATCTATGTCTGCCACAGACAATTCTTTTATTACTAAGTATTCCATGTCATGAGATGCAGACAGCAGGCAGTTAGCAGTGCCAGCCTATACTTGCTGCAAAACCCATTCTTTCTATAGTTTAAAACATTTAATGTTATGAATTATTAATAAGCAAGACACAGAATAGACATTATCTACATACATTATCTACAAATCCTAACTGATTAAGATGTGTACCTTTTTTATTGTAGAAGGTATAGTAACTCTGAGAGGAGATCATATTATACCCAGAGGCGTACTTATGTTTCTGATCTTAAATTTTTACTTTGTTCTTCCCTCTATGATGTAAGTAATTTGGAATCCTTGCTACTTTCTACTTACCAGATATTGGAATATTATCATTATGTTGTAGAGAATGAGGTATTTTTGTGATATAACAAAATGATCAGGGTCCGTTTAGATTATAGGATGATGCAGAATGAGTTGACATAACCCTTGGGCAAAACTAGTCATGTCCTGTAGTCTCTGCCAGGTAAAGGCAAACTGGTTCTGATTTTCCTCCCTGATTAAAAGAAATGACACCACAACTCTATACATAACCACTACTTGATTAAGTTATAACTATTCCCTAAAGCACACGTGGTTTTTCCATAGGGCAATTATATTGTACATGTAACTACATCCACCCTTTTGTTTCTCAGCTTTGATAGTGAAACAAATCTCTGCACAACCCCCCAGCATGGGACCTGTTCATCATTTTACAGTCCTGAGTGTTTCACTTCACCTTTTCTATCGCAACACCCTCTACTTCATCAGTCAGAACAGCTATTTAGAGGACATAGGGAAAGTAATGATTGTACCTCCCTCCACCAGACACAGTAGCTGTACTTACCATTTGTCCCCTAGTTAAACTATGAAAGCCACCACAGCCTTGAGGGTTTGGAGTCAGAATGTACATGCAATCCCCATCACCAGGGGATGACATTCCAGGGGACAGAGGGGATTTGCACAGTGAGCCCTAACTCAAACTTACATTCTGACTTGCTTGTTGAAAACTTTTAAGTTTGTTTTTTGCTTTTTTGGGGTGGGGGTGGGGTGGGGAAAGTGTGCAATCACAGAGCTTCCTGTCAATCCTATTCTGGCCTCACTCAACTCCACTTTTGCTCTAGGAGATAGTAAAGTATGGATGGAGAGTCAAGGACTCAGCAAGAGTCACAAAGCAAGGAAAAGATTGGTCGTTCTGATCCCAGCATTGGATTCATTTACAGTGGGGTTATTTGTTTACTTCAACAATAACAGCAAAAAGACGGCACTGAAAACTGCACACAGTTACCACCACATGTCAGCTTCATAAACACTAATAAAACTAGAAGCAGTTTGGAAGCCAGTATGATGTCGAACCCTTTTTCCAGGTGGTCCTTTAGGCTTCAAGTTTGGAATATTATTTTCCACTTTTGAAAGATAATGGAGAAAGAAGATAGAAGTAAACCTTAGCTGCATCCTAGTATGTCAAGTAATATACAACTGTGAACTCCTTTCCTGGAGAATTGTCAGGCCACGTCATATATTATTCATGGCCATCTAGAAGGAATCATTTTTATTTTGCCAACCTAGTTAGTTCTGTTTACCTCAAAGAAGTACAGACAGCACTGAATCAGGCAACAGATCAACTTCTGGGCTTGGAATTCCTCCTGGTGGGCTTGTGTATTATATCGTCAAAATTCAGGTTCCTCGCTGGAAGATCTGGTCTACTACATGTGCCCTCTATGCCTTATGAGAGAATGAGAAAATCAGACAAGGTATTGCATATTATACAAGCAGTAATAAAATAACAGTCAGCGTAATAACAGATCACATTAAATAGTACCTTGGACTAGGTACTATTCGAAATACTTGATCCTGCAGTCTTCATAACAGCCACAGGACACATCCAACTATCATCCTGATATTAGCTATTTCATATCTAATAGGTACTAGTGACAGTAATGCATACTGCTTGATGTTTTTCTTACAAGGATATTTAAAACTGAACCATAGCCAAGCACTAGTGAATCACACCTGTAATCCTAGTTGCCCAGGAGGCTGAGATCTGAGGATCACAGTTCAAAGCTAGCTCACACAGGAAAGTTCATGAGATTCTCATCTCCAATTAACCATCAAAAGACCAGAAGCAGATCAAGTGATAGAAAACTTGCCTTGAGCACAATGCTCAGGGAAAGTGCGCAGGCCCTGAGTACAAGTTCCAGGACTCACACAAAAATTGAATCATAAAGCACTATCTCAACCATCTATTACGTTGACCTCGCTAAGTATTGAGCCAGAAAATGCTTCTCAGTCTCATCTCCAAAGTGAGTTGTGACAACTCTGGAAGACTAAATTCCACAAGAAATTTAGGCTTAAAAGTAGGATTATGACTAAAGTTAAGAAAAAAAGTGAAATGGTTAGTAAATTGGTTTGAAACTGTGTTTTCATAGCAATCATCCCACATTTGTAGCTAATAAATAATGCATGTAAATATATGCAGTGTATTTAAATAGATACAATGCATACATAATATAGAATACAAATAATTCCTAGCCCTATTTTCTTTTTTTATTTTTGCATTTGATATATTTTTATTGTTATTTTTAATGTGAAAATACCATACAGAGGGGCTACAATTACATGAGCAAGGTAATGAGTACATTTCTTTTTTTTAGGAAAAAAAACAAATATATTTTTATTAAAATATTTTTAATTTTTATTTTTTTTTATTCTGAAAATACTGTACAGAGGGGTTACAATCACATGGGCAAGACAATGAGTACATTTCTTATCAAGCATTGTTGCCTCCTCCTTTGTTTCCCCTTACCATCCCTGTCCTCCCATCTCCCCCACACACATCCCCCCCAAAGTTGTAAAGTTTGTTTTTTGACATAGCATCTTGTACATTTCATTGTTGTAATGAGTCTACCTGTATCCCTATTTAAACAATTTGTTGTTTCCCTTCCCCTCCCCTAATTATACCAACATCAAATACAGTGAAAACAGGGGTTATACCATGGGGGAGGGACATACAAAGCAACAAAAAAAAATCACCTTATAAATATCTTAGAAACAATAGCAAGAAAGAAAAAACCACTTGTGTCCTTATCTTGGGTTCATTTTGTCTAACATCAACTATCTGACCTTTTCTGCTTGTCTCAGACATATACTAGTTATTGCAAATAAGGGAAACCATGAGACCTATGTTTCTTTGGGCCTGGCTTACTTCACTTAATATAATTTTTTCCAAGTCTTTCCATTTCCTAACAAATGCTAGCCCTATTTTCTTTAAATACTTTTCTTCTCTGAAAAAGATAAGAAAGGGAAGAATTGTTCCACAGTAGGATGTGTGCTTCAGAGATGAAAACTTATAGTAATTTAGGGAGATTTACTAGGAACTCCACTCACCTGTTTGCAGACCATTCCATGTGAATTTTCAGGCAGGTGGGATACAGACATGAACTTCAGAGTTCCCATTGCTGACTTTGCTTTCTCCTTTCTAGTCATGTTTATCTTCTTCCTTCCCCTCTCTCTCATACTTTCTCTCCTTTCACTCTTCCCCCTTTCTCAGCTCTTTCTTCTCTCATATCTAGCCTCTCTTTTCTCTACCCTCTTATGCCTTTCTACCTATTTTCCTCTTTCCTCTATTCCCATTCTCACCTCACTTCCTTTATTGTTATTTGGGCACCTGCTTCAACCTGAAAGCTAAGTAGACCATTTCCTACTAAGGGATGGGCCTTTCTTCCCACTCCACCTGAACCTTTTCAGAATATTTTCTACTCCCCAAAACTGCTTGGCTTCCTTTTAATAGAGGACTGTTTTATTGTACCCACAAAACCAAAACTGCTTCCCAGATTCTGACTTTGTTGCCCTTAGCTTATTAAACTGCTTGTTTCCAGTATTGTCATCAGCCACTCTGTCCTCTCTGTGTCTCTGGGGTGCCGAACACTAGCCACCCTCAAAGCCTCTGGGATCCTAGACCCTCACAGTTCTCTAACCCGGTTTGTTTCTGACCTTGTCTTGCTATACCCACCAGCAGCCCCTAGTCATGTGTGTTACTGAGTTCCTCACATGCTCTGAACTCAGTCCTGCCTACATGAAAACAACCATTCTTGAGAAATATACACTTGTTTGAGGCAACCTAAGGGTTTACATAGAAACTAGAAACAGAGGAAAATAAAGGCCAATGCAGACCAGAAGCCAAAAGGAAAACTACATGGAAGGGATTAATAAGGACTTGGGTGCTCAGAGAACCTTCTCAGAGAAGATGGAATATAAAATCAAATTTGAATGTCTGGAAGAGTTGGGTAGGGATGTTAGAAAAGGTAACATTGATCAAGATGCATTGTATTCATACACTGCTGTGTGAAATGGCAATTCCTTTGGACAACTACTTAAAGATAATAATTTTTAAATTCTTTGAATGGCTATCATGAAGCAGAGGAGTTACAATTTTTTCATATAAATAATCTGCATGTTGCTATTAGGTGTATTTTGAAGGAAGAAATCAAGGAAGATCATGAAGTCAACTCTTGGATGACTTTGAATGCTCTGATAAGAAAGAGCACAATGTGAATACCTGGAAAAATAAGTTGAGTGGAAAGGCTTAGAATAGCCTGAGTCTTGCAGGAAACTATAGGACAGATTCATAGTAGGGCAAGAAGAAACAGGTGTCTGTGAATGTGTTGGCACCCAGGGGTTATAACTCAAGTCTCAGAAAAGAATATTTCCTATTCTGGAAGACAAAGGTCCTTATATACCTGCCAAACTTCATGCATATTGGTGCAGTGCAAGGTTCACGCTGAGACTGAAGCATTCACTACGTGCCACTCGACTGAATTCGAGCATGCAGCAAGTAACTTATACCTTATAGGCTATAAAAGACATTTTGTGCTGCAGAAAACAAGAATAGACCTAGAGGTGATGCCCAGATTGTGATAAATCTTGGATGGGGCTTCAATGTTTATATACTTTTCCTATGGGCAAATAGAAGCTCATTTTTCCACTGACATTTCAATAAAAGCTAGGACAAAGAGTTCCGTACTGAAGTTTCTGCTGATAATTTTAGTCCAAGAATGTTTTAGTTCCAAGCACATTTTATTTCCTTCTCCTAAATGTATAACAGGATGAATTTTTAATAAGAAATAAATAGAAAGAGTATGTGTTGCAACCATCAGCACTGTATGATTTCTTTACTTTATAAGACTACCATCCTCTGCTCGATTCACATGCATCCATTAGGGGCGTGAAAGTACTCATTGTTCATATCTCTCAATTCAGGAGACAGGAAGACAACCATTTATGCCTTAAAGCTCACAGTTGTTTTAAATTAAAGGCAATAAAATATCCAAAGTACCTTGAATTCATCAATAGAAATGTGCTACATGAGTGTGTCGAGTCCATACATTTTAAGAGTGTCTTCTTTTCTATAGCCTAACAGCAAGTCTGAGAAGAGAAAATGATTGATTTCTGACTCAAGTCAGGACCACTTTGTAATCATCTGACTGGAAGTTTTTAAAACTCCTTGGTAAGAGTAAAAATGAAGAATTGCTATGCTAACGTAGATGTGGTTTAATAGAAAGACAGCTATGGGAATTTTGCTGGGCTACTGCAGGGGTGTGCAGGAATGCTGAGTGGCAAAACATAATGGGATTAGGGTGGATTCCTCAGAAAAGTAGAACCAATAACTATGGCTTTTTAACTAAGTTTTTTATTGTGAAAATATTGTACAGAGGGGTTACAGTTACATGAGCAAGGTAATGAGTACATTTCTTATCAAGCGTTGTGGTCTCCTCCTTTGTTTTTCCCCACCATCCCTTCCCTCCCACCTCCTCAACTACACTCCCCCCCCCCCAAGTCCCACCCTCCGCCTAAATTGTAAAGTTCATTTTTCAACATAGTGTCTTGTACATCTCATTGTTACAATGGGTCAACCTGTATCCCTATTGAAACAATTTGTTTTTTCCCTTCCCTTCCCCAAATTATACCAACATCAAATACAGTGAAAACAAGGGTTATACCTTGGGGGAGGGACATACAAAGCAACAAAAAAATCACATGGTACCTAATAAATATGTTAGAAACAATAGCAAGAAAGAAAAAAAAACCACTTGTGTTCTTATCTTGGGGTTCATTTCGCTTAACATCATCTTATCTGACCTTTTCTGCTTAACCCAGACATATACTAGTTATTGAAAATAAGGGAAACCATGGGACCTATGTTTTTTGGGGCCTGGCTTACTTCACTTAATATAATTTTTCCAAGTCTTTCCATTTCCTAAAAAATGGGGCAATGTCATTCTTTCTGATGGAGGCATAGAATTCCATTGTGTATATATACCACATTTTCTTGATCCATTCATCTACTGAGGGGCATCTGGGTTGGTTCCATATCTTAGCTATAGTAAATAATGCTGCAATAAACATAGTCATGCTGGTAGCTTTAGCATGGCTTGTTTGTGATCATTTTGGGAAATGCCCAAAAGTGGGATTACTGAGTCATAGAGGAGCTCCATGTGGAGTCTTTTGAGGAACATCCATACTACTTTCTAAAGTGGTTGAACAAGTTTACACTCCCACCAACAATGCAGTAAGGTTCCCTTCTGTCCACATCCCCTCCAGCATCTGTTGTTATTAGAGTTCTTGATTATAGCCATTCTAACTGGTGTGAGGTGGAATCTCAATGTTGTTTTGATTTACATTTCTTTTATGGCTAGAGAGGTCGAGCATTGCTTCATGTGTCTATTGGCCATCCTTCTTTCTTCTTCAGAGAAATTTCTCTTTAAGTCTTTAGCCCATTTATTTATTGGGCAGTTGTGTCTTTGAGGATTTGTTGTTGGGGGATTTAATTTTTTGAGTTCCAGGTATATTTTAGATATGAGACCCTTGTCTGTTGTATGGCTAGTGAAGATCTTCTCCCAATCCGTGGGCTTTCTATTGGTCTTGCTAGCTATGTCCTTTGTCAGGCAGAAGCTCTGCAGCTTCATATAAGCCATAGTAATCAAAACAGCTTGGTACTGGCACAAGAACAGACCTCAGGACCAATGGAATAGAATTGAAAACCCAGAAATGAACCCACAGACCTATAGCCACCTAATCTTTGATAAGGGAGCTAAAAAAAAATAGAATGGAAGAAAGACAGCCTCTTACTCTTACCCACAGTAAATAGTGCTAGAAAAAAATGTTTAATCACCTGTAGAAAACTAAAGCTAGATCGTACTATATCACCCTGCACCAGAATCAACTCCAAATGGATCAAAGACCATTTGGTGTCAAAGCAGACACCCTGAAAATGGAATAGGAAAAACCCTAGGTCTCCTTGGCACAGGCCTAAATTTTCTTAATAGAGATCCAGAAACATAACTGTGGCTTTTTAGACTGTCCCTAACACATTAATTTTTAAAGTTCCCTGGAGCAATAACTATTCAGGTTGCTACAGATCTGAAGCTACAGGGATACAGAACTCGAGCCTAATACTAGAGCAATTTGATCTCTCTCTCTCTCTCTCTCTCTCTCTCTCTCTCTCTCTCCTCTTCTCCCTTTCTCTCTCTGGCTCTCTGGGTCTCCTTTCTCTCCTCTCTTTCTCTTTCTCTCTGATGCCTTTTATGTGCTAGAGAAAGGGATATTTTCTTCTTTTATGTTGAAACAGGCTTGAGCTATATTTTAGGAAAATGTCTGCCTTCCAAAGAAATTTATGTTCACTCAATTTTCTGACTCTCCCCTCCTACAGTCCAATGTCAGTCTTGGCAAAGGATTTTTATTGGTCCACCATAGCTCATAACTCTCCCCACTGAAAACATCAAGGTGGCCCAGGTGTGGGGTATCAGAATGGCCCCAAAGTAGGTCAAATTTCTATCACTATGACAAGAAGGAATCTGCGGGGGGGGGGGGGGGGGGGGCGGGGGGGGAGTCATTTAGAGACCAGATACGTTGAAGAAAGGGATCTCAAGGGAACAAATAGCAATGTGTCTTTTGCTGGGCACATTGCAGACAGCTGGAAACGGTGCAGTGTAAATCTTAACAACAGGATTCAAAGTAACCAGGTGTATTCACTAAAACAAGCATGGTGACAAAGACAGCCACCCAGTTGAAAGAACATGGAAAAGCAAGAACACGGAGGTTGGATTTGGCCTCTCCTGTGTTCGATAGTGAGTTCAAATAAGTAGCTTAGTGTCCTTCCACTTGTTTCTGCATTACAATGACAGTTATGTTTATCTCCCAGGATTTTAGTCTAGGTGTAAGGATTCATAGAGAATGTCCTAGCAAAGGTACAGTGAGTGCTTAGGTAATACTGCTTTGTGGCCAGCTTTTAGACATCTGTGCACCAAGTCCTCTCCTTCCATCACTGTGGAAAACATGGCCATAGTGATCCTCAATATATACTCTCTCCCAAGGAAAGGGACACAGGACGGAGGGAGGGAGAGAGGGAGAGAGGAAGGAAGCAAGAAAGGAAGCAAGGAAGGAAGGAAGGAAGGAAGGAAGGAGAGGAGAGGAGAGGAGAGGAGAGGAGAGGAGAGGAGAGGAGAGGAGAGGAGAGGAGAGGAGAGGAGAGGAGAGGAGAGGAGAGGAGAGGAGAGGAGAGGAGGAAGGCAAGCAACAAGCAGGAAGGAAGAGAAATGTTCTCAATTCAGGTCAAGAAAACCATCGGAGAAACAAAATAGTGTGTAATGGAGTCATATTTTTCTAAAAGTATGGCTTGTCTGTGGAATCATTGACTTGCTATGCTGACAGTTTAATTTTTAAGATGAGTGAGGTTAGGATCAAAGTCTGGCTTTAGATATGAAGAAAATAATCAGTAGATATCATTTAAGAGTGAATTTATTAAAGTAAGTAATAGCCCAATTATACAGCTGTACTAAGTCTTATTTCAGCTCTGAAAGAGATATCAAGGTGGTACTTTGTGGCAAAGGTATTGAAATCTCTCATCTCTTAGTAGAAAATCATCCCAAGATCATTTGCTTAGTATCCATTGGGGGCAAGAAGGTATTTAGTTCTTATTCTGGAAAGTAATTACTATTACCACATATGAAAAACCCTCAAGCCAAAGAGGAGACATGACATGTCTGAGGTCAGAGCTAAGGGCACGCTGAGATTTAAGCTCCAATCTCCTCATTTAAGGATCACATGTCCCCCTTATGAAATATATAGGTGCATTGCTTCTATGAAATATTAAGATTGTTCACTCAAATCTATAAACCACCTTATGAAATATTAAAAGCCAAAAGAGCCATATAAGAACTTTACCAAGCCTCAGTACATAGCATTATAGAAAAGTGTCTTTTTAAATGAAATGCTTTCATTTTAATCCTGTTTCTAATGGACTTCTATTATAACATTCAATGTTCATTGCCATTACAAAATGGAGCCCAGGGTATAATAGAAACATTCTTACTCAAACAGAACTCTTTAAAAAATCATGTTCCAGATAAAGTTAATGTACAGTGATAAAATATTCATGTAGACAAAGCATAGAATTGAAACAAAGCATACTAGTCTGACAATATGTGATCATCTAAAACAGAAAGCAAAGGGCAGAACATCACTGACTTAAAGTTACTCATTCTGTAAAATCTTCGCCCAAGATTCTATGTAGTGCTCTCTACAACTGGTACAGCTTTGTTTCTAAGTACATGTACAAGCTGCTGGCTTCCAGAAATAAATAAATTGAGCTTGGCTGCCATGAGAAAAAAAAAACAAAAAAAAAAAGTTCAAGAGCAGAATTTCAAAATAAGTTGAAAGAAGCTTAATGGGGAAATTGATTTCCAGAAACACACAGCCAACAGCATCTGAAATCTAACTCCTGGGAATCCTCCAGCCATATGCCAAATTTTCTTTTTATTGTATAAGTTTGTAGAAATGTTGCATTTTAATGCCCAAAAGCCAATAGAAGCTTCCACTCCTGATTTTTTTTATTCACGCAAAGGATCTGGAGGAAGGAAGGAACTCATCCAGTATAGCACTGCTAATTTGAAAGAAAGACTCTTATGTCATTTTCTCCAAGGAAGCATCTCTTTATAGGCTTTACTTTCCAAACTTAAAACTTTATTTCAAACAATTAAACATAGCTTGCAATGTTAAGGAATAAGCAAAGCCTTATAGATTCTGCAAACATTTTCTTTGGTCAAATTATTGAAAGGAAATGTTAATCTACTAAAAACAAGATTTTTTTAAAGAAATCCTGAATTCTTTACAATAAAAATAAATACATGGTGAATATAAATGTAAACTAGTTGAAGTTAAAGCTAAAATAGTCCAGTTTGTACTGGAAAAATTTAACAGTAAACTTTAGAGTTTAGAGCAGTCAACTTTAGATCTAGATAGGATAAAAGAGGTTGGGAGGATGATTCAAACAGCCAAGATATTATTAGCAGAATACTTCTTAAACAGAAATGTGCCAATTGGCATAGGAAACACAGGGACCAATTTGGATTGGAAACTGAGAAAGGATCAAAGTCCCACGGAAAATAGGAGAGAATGAGAAGGAGCTGAGAGATGAATCTGAACAGCATAACTCATTTTCCTGCCCTGGCAGCAATTCAAGTCTTGCAGAACACCGTCTGTCAGTAGATGTGTCCAGCAAGGGTTTAAAAAAAAAAAAAAAACACTTCTACAACCCTGCCAAGCTACATTAAAAAAAAAAAAAATCAAAACCACACTGACAATACTCTTGGGGAAGTGAGGTTCCAAGTGTTAGGAAAGTACCAAGCTGAGATTCCTACTTCAGCCTTTTATCCCTTTGCTGTGAGCCCTACCCAGACCACTCACACAGATATGGCAAAGGAATTGCAGAGGGAATTGTTATGAGTTTGCAGAGGGAATTGTTATGAGTTTGCAGAGTGAACTGTTATGGGTTACACCATGTTCCTTACATTCTGAACCTTAAAACAAAAAAGAAATCATTGAAAGTATTTATTACTTTAATCATGTGCCATTTCATGTTGGCATCTGACGTGAACCTATTTTCCATTTTTGTTGCCAGTAATAGAGCTTGGTTGGCTGCCACTCTGAGCTAGCTCTGCACTCCTTTTCTTCACTATCTATAAATGTGACTCAGTTGTGGTGAGAAAAGAGAGTTCATGTGCCTTAATTACAGCCGGGGAAAGGTCTTTACCAAGTTTTTGACCCTTGTGGAAACCTCACATAGAGTATATTTAGTCTTTGGTCTTAACAAACAGAATGTTGGAAATAGGGGGAAGTTTCTTTTGGGAGGTTCAATGAGAAGGTGTGACTCAGTGGTAGAGCACCAGCCTAACTAGTATATGGCCTGAGTTCAAACCCCACTACTGCCTAACAACAATCATCATCATCATCATCATCATTATCATAGGAGAACGCTTTTTGTTAACCATGTCACCAGAAAGGGGCTCTGTACACAGCCAGACTTTGGACACAGAGATAACATTGAGGCCCAGCAACACCAATCACTGTGAGTATGAGTTAGCCTCCCTGAGCCTTGATTGTAGCATCTATGCATATGAATATAGAAGAATAGTTTTAAGACTATTGTTTAATAGGAAAATGTCTATGGAAAAGCCCTTTGTGAACTCAATATGATATAAAGAGATTTGCTATTAATGTTACCAAGAAAAGTCATTCCCTGTACTAAGATACATACATTGTAAACAGAGTTATATGATTTACTTTGTTACTTTATTGTATTTTGATCTCTGTACTTCATGGAACTTTAAGTATTCATGTATTGGTGTTATAAAGTCCACCAATTTTATAAGACTTGAAATGAGTTTCTCCTTTAATGACAGTGATTGAAGTCTCTCCTCATTGGGACTAATGGAGAAGCCATCGTGGATTATATTCTATTATTGCTATATATGCTATTAGATTATATTATATAATTTCATTAAGTTGTAACAGAATTAGAAATGGAAAGTAGGTGGAAGTCTATGTAATCTCCATAATCCATCTAAGAGGAGAACATATACATAAAATGAATACACAGAACAATGCCAGATATATGAGGTACAAAGAACAGTTAAAGTCATGAAAACAAAATGTTGAAAGTCATTATCAGAAAGTAAGAAGTTCTATCTAATGGGTAAAGCATTTCAGTTTGGGAAAATAGAAAGTTCAAGAGAGGAATGATATGCCAAAAAAAAAAGTCTGCTTCACTTAATGTAATTTTTTCCAAGTCTTTCCATTTCCTAACAAATGGGTCAATGTCATTCTTTCTGATGGAGGCATAGAATTCCATTGTGTATATATACCACATTTTCTTGATCCATTCATCTACTGAGGGGCATCTGGGTTGGTTCCATATCTTAGCTATGGTAAATAATGCTGCAATCAGGTCCAAAGAAACATAGGTCCCATGGTTTCCTTTATTTGCAATAACTAGTATATGTCTGAGTCAAGCAGAAAAGATCAGATAAGTTGATATTAGTGGAATGAACCCCAAGATAAGTATTCAAGTGTTTTTTTCTTTCATAAGAAAGATTTATAAGATGATTTCTATGTTGCTTTGTATGTCCCTCCCCCATGGTATAACCCCTGCTTTCATTGTATTTGATGTTGGTATAATTTGTGGAGGGGAAGGGCAAAAACAAATAATTTAACTAAGGATACAGGTGGACCCATTGCAACAATGAGATGCACAAGTCATTATGTCGAAAAACGAACTTTACAACTTTGGTGGCGGTGGGGGGGGTGGCGGGGGGAGTATGGGAAGGGACGGGAAGGGATGGGAAGGGGAAACAAAGAGGAGGTAACTTCTCTGTATGGTATTCTCACAATAAAAAAAAATCTGCCTCTAAGCAATGAAAATAATGAATTTTACTTGAAGTCCATTTTGTCACAATTTTTCAAAAGGAAGTTTTACTTGAGATGATTTGGCCACTTCATACTGAATAAGAGATTTGATTGAAATTTGTAAAGAATTGCTTGACACACAGTACTTAGTGATATCTATCAAGTTCTATTACAAGTCAGTGAAGAAAGGAAAGCAGTTATTGATGAAGATCTTTTATTTTGAGTTACAACTGGATAGCAGGCAGTCAGAATATACTTTTAAATAAAATAGTTCGTGTTAATTACTTTTTCTGTATTATACTAAAACATGACTTTAACATGTCTTGGTAAAATTTATCCTCTTAAGGAAAGTAGAGACAAATTTCATCAACTATAAGTGGGTTCCAGCCACAATAAAACTCAAAAGGAGAGGACTTACAAGGGATAAACAAAACAATTTGGGAACCATAGCAAAAGGAACACTTACATCACACTACTTGTACCCAAGAAAAATACATGCACAGGAGAAACTAATGGACATAGAGAAAAAAGGTTTGGCATTCAAAGTAAATAAAAAGCAAACACAATTTGTGTGTGTATGTGATGAATTAAAGTGTGTGTGTGTGTGTGTGTGTGTGTGTGTGTGTGTGTGTGTGTGTAGTGAATTAAGTAAAGTATACGTATATGTGTGTGTTGTTAAAATATACAATAGTAGCTGAGATAAAACAAAGCCTAAAGGAATGAGAATGTTTGGCTCATAAAAAAATAGTTTTTTTCAAATACATTATTTTGCCATAAATTTTCAAAAACCATATGCAGAAATTGATTAACACTGAGACACTATCCCTAGAAATATATTAAATACTAGTATTTAAAGTATGGAAGTTATGCTTTCTGCTTATTCAAAGAGCTGTGGCAATTTAACTGACTTATTATTTATTTCAAAGCAAGATCAAAACAATATCAAGTGAAATTGTAAGTATGGTGTCCCAACTAGAAGGAGTGTGGAAAAAAACAGGAAGCTAATCCATATTAAGTCAATTCCTTAAGAAAGGGGTCACTCAAGAACAATGTACCTACAATCAAGCGCATTCCTAATCTGACAGATCACCACAATAAATCTCACGGAATACTGTAAATCTCCAAATGTCCTCATTAAGTAAATGAAAGACTCCTATTGTTTCCTATTGCAAAATAGAGATTGATTTCATACATGCATAATTTTGGTATAAGCAAATGATTTCAGTGTCAATAACTGCCTCTAAGTCTTTTCTTTATGCAATGCCTGATGAAAGGCCTTTCTTTTTATTCTCAGCTCCAAAGTGAGCAACAAGTTGAAGATTGTTCCATTCAAGTGCCTAACACCCCTTGCCAAATCTGAATGAAGAAATTGTGTCTCTGAGCTCCTGGAGCTATTACATCATCTCAGAGTGCAGAGAATAGCTACCGTGCATGGTGGCTCAGCAGACATGAGAGCGTCTCCTTGGGAGCAGGTTGATTTCCTCTACTTCTTTACCACACTCACATCTCTGCCACCTGACTTCTGTTTCCCTTGTTCCTTTTTAGCTTTACTCAACAAACATGGTAGCCTGTTCTCCAAGGAACAAAATTTCATTTCTTCCCTCATCTTTCTGCTCCAAGTTTACACCCTTTTCTGCTTGGTTATAAAGGTAGCTATGCCAGTTCTAGTGCTCGCCTGGTTTTGTGTTTGTTATTTCACATTGGGAATTGGATTTATTGATCCAGTGACTACCTGAAAAGCCAGGCCAAAAAGCAAAAGTTCTATTCGTTTTCTACTTTCTTCTAATACAACGAGATATTGCTTTTTCTCCCATTAAGAATTTAAATTTGAAAACTCATTCTATCCTACTCATTGTTTTACTGGCATAATATGAAATATGTAACACACTGTCTCTATACCTTAAGCATCTTAGTTTTCACAACTGGTAATTATTTCACTAGGTCAAGTAGAAAAGGTCAAATAAGATGATGTTAAGAGAAATGAACCCCAAGAGAGGGACACGGTGGTTTATTTTTCTTTCTTGCTATTGTTTCTAATGTATTTATAAGGTACCATATGATTTTTTTTTGTTGCTCTGTATGTCCCTCCCCCATGGTATAATGCCTGTTTTCACTGTATTTGATGGTGGTATAATTTGTGAAGGGGAAAGGAAAAAACAAAAAGTTTAAATAGGGATACAGGTTGACCCAGTGCAACAATGAGATGTACAAGACACTAATGTTGAAAAACAAACTTTACAATTTAGGCAGCGGTACGTAGGGGAAAAACAAAGGAGGAGGCCACAATGCTTGGTAAGAACTGTACTCATTACCTTGCTCATGTAACTGTAACCCCTCTGTGCAGTATTTTCACAATAAAAAGCTTATTAAAAAAACTAAACACACTTCAGTATGTCTTATATGAGATCCACAAACCCTCATGCAATCATACATGCACAGACTTAGTACATGCATGCACATCCTATAGATTCATCTTCGTTTAGAGTCCTCATTATGCTCAGAAAATTCTAGAAAGACTTTCCCATCAGCTGAACTCCAGTAACATATGCCTAAAGAAAGAAAATACATTAACGTAAACACAAATCTGAAGTATTATTAAGCTTACTTCTAGGACATTCTCAATCATAAACAACCATGTTCTCTTTCAGCACTGTTGCTAAAATACACAATAGTGGCAGACATAATACAAAAGAATGAGAATGTTTGGCTCATAGAAAGAATAAACAGGTTTTATTTCAAATATATTACTTTGCAAAGAAATAACCTGGAATGTGAGAAATAGCTGGGAAGAAACACGGTTATTAATGCATTTTCTTATTCAAAAATCCTGAAAACCAACCATATGTTCTACATTATGAATATGCAGATGGTCTCAATGCCGTTATTTCTCTCTAATTAAAACCATCAGGGTAAAATAATGCAGTAGTTTAGAAGGCTGATTCAGCTGGGTCTCTTTTTTCCCATCTCTAAGAGTGCCCCAAAGTCTCGGCATGTTTATATAATTTGGAATTTTGCTGTTAAATGAAAGAGAGATGCAAGCAAAGCAGCAGGAAGGGTAGCATTATTCTTGTGTTCTTTCTGGTAAATTTCACACTCCATGAAGTAAATGCATTTCACAGATGGATTTCTTTTAGATACTTTTGTATAGAACCCACCTTTGGCATTTCTTAAGCAATAACTTCTCTGAATGCAGGACCCTGGCTGTGTCTGTACTTGATCCAACAATGATTTTGAAACCAAGGGTATCAAGTTAACCTGTCAGCCTGCCTGCATGTATGCTCTATGGCAGCTGGAAGCCGAGTATGGCAGTTGAGCCTGGCTATATAGCTCAAGGTAGAAATCTGACATTCTACTCAAAGGTGCCATACTCTCCTCTAAAGACAGATTGAGATAAACAATGGGTGATAAGTGCACGTAATACTATATTTGTTCTTTCACTACAAACAAACGTAACAAAATAATTCTGCTGTTAGCGAATTAATTCTGTTATTCCTGGAATCATCTCAGGGATTCTAGAACCAGTCTTGTCATGACCTTCCAGGACCCTGCCTGCAATCCACCAGCACCCATTCTATAGATCTGTGTGCCTGCTGCTCTTTGGACCAAACACAATAGAACTAGATAATCTCCACACCTCAGAAGCTCCTTCTTGTCAGGTGCCAGTGACTCTCACGCCTGTCATCCTTGCTACTCAAGAGGCTGAGATCTGAGGAACACGGTTCAAAGCCAGCCAGGGCAGAAAATTCCATGAGACCCTCGTCTCCAATAAACCACTAGAAAACTGGAAGTGGTGCTGTAGCTCAAGTGGTAGAGCACTTGCCTTGAGCTGAAGAGCTGAGGGACAGTGCCCAGGCCCAGAGTTCAAGCCCCACGACCAACCCATTACTAATTTACACACACACAAAAGTTACAGTATCTCTTGCCGTCTCATTTAGGAGATGCAAAGAGCAGAGAATTCCTATGGAATTATAAAGAGACACTCTTGGCAGAGACTTCTGTTAACCGAACCTAACAGGGTGCAGTGCAGGGGCGGGGAGGGGTGGCTATCAACTGTTAACTCGCCTCTCCGCCAAGGAAGAGTTCTTCATCAAGCATTCTCTGCTGAAGACTGCAGAATGAAGCACCCTCAAGTTTCGGTGAAAACTAAAACTTGGGTTGGAGGCATGGCTCAAGTGGTAGAATACTTGCCTTGCCTAACAAGTCCAAACCCTCGTACTGTAGTTTAAACAAACAAACAACTGTTGTCTTGGAATGGAAGAGAGGAAGAGAAAAGCATCAAACACTTGGCTATTTTGTGACTCAACGTAGCTACTTGCCAGCAACCCAAAGTCTTGTCCACAAGCCTAAGTATTTGATCCCATCCTATAATTACTAATTACTAAACACTCACTATTATGCATGAGGCTCTAGAGTCATGTTAACATATTTTCTCATTTAACCTCATAAGGAGTCACAAATGGTATTGATAAACCTGCAACACATTGTGTGCACTGCTTATAGTATGAATATGAGTACCTTTCTTGTATAGGAATTGAAGTCCAGCTTGGTTAAGATGCCTGAATATGGCTGTGCTCAATAATAACACTAGATCACAACACAATATCTGCTTTAATTTCTTCTAACAACAAGCTCAGATACTTCTTGGTATTTTTGTATCATCTCCAGAACAATTGATATGAAATTATTCTTTGGAATAACTTTTATCTTGCAGTTGAATTGACTTACTAGACCACCTATAGATCCTTTTTCCAAAATGGAATCAAACCACAATGTATGGACTACATGCTATTAGGTCACACATATAGATGATAGACTTTATAAAATAAATTTAAGAAGTTGTTTTTTAAACAAGAAGATAGCTCTGGTGAGCATTGGGAGCTAATTTAATCATCCAGTCGTGTACACCTCTAAATAATATCACATTCAGATGAAAAAAATCTAGAAAAATCTTGGGTCATGCAAATAATTTCATGTATCCAACTGTCTAGTGCCGTGTAGGCAATCTATTGAGTGTTTGTCTGATTTTTACTTAAGTATTTAGAATTAGTTTAGACCTTTCCATGTGATTACTAGCAAGGCTTTTATGGCTCACAAATAAAGGATAAATTTCTATTTAATTCCCATTGTTTCTTACTTTCTTTTTGCCTACTGCAGTTCCTATGAATGTAGTATCCATAATTTTATTTCTTTAAGTAAATATACCAAACATGAAAGTAACCACATGGTTTGAGATTTGCACTGATACATTAACATGCAAAACATAACTGGGAAGTTGGAGTGAGTGAATTACCTGGTCAAAGGAGAATGTGGTCTACTTCAAAAGGCTGGATTTACCCT
Source organism: Dipodomys spectabilis (assembly GCF_019054845.1). Lineage (NCBI taxonomy): Eukaryota > Metazoa > Chordata > Mammalia > Rodentia > Heteromyidae > Dipodomys > Dipodomys spectabilis. The sequence continues at coordinate 7,214,597 of NW_024870974.1, forward strand.
TGCACATTTCCAAGTCTTCAACTCTATTTTAAACTCCAAGTGGCACCATCCACATGCCTAATGAAGCACAATGAGGTCAATCAGGTATATAAAGAGGATGAAAAATAAATAAACAACAGAACTGCAGAAGGCAAGAGAATGCCCAAGAAGGCCAGGCTTATTATGTAGAGTGATGGCAAGCAAGGGATCATTAAAACCAGCCTCGGTCACACAAGAGACCTTGGTGTTTCTCAAAGAGCTGTAAATCCTATCAGTCTGGTGGACGTGAGTATTAGGCTGAATCAGCAAATACTTCTCATTGTACTCTCCTCCTATTTATTGTAGAGATTTACACTTCGTTAACATTTGCAAACCTCTGGGCCTAGAATGGCCTTTTTTATTTTTATTTATTTTGTGTCAGTGTGGTGCCTGAACTCCAGGCCTGAGCACTGTTCCTCAGCTCTTCAGCTCAAGGCTAACACTCTACCACTTGAGCCACAGCACCACTTCTGGCTTTTTCTGCTTATGTGATGCTGAGGAATTGAACCCAGGGCCCAATGAAGACAAGGCAAGCACGCTGCCACTGAGCTACCTTCCTAGTCCCTAGAATGGCTTTTGGAGATAAACAACTCTTTTCACACTTCAAAAGTTCCCTATGGTAAGGCTCCTGCTGTATTATTGGGGGAAAATTAATACAATTATTATATTTCTAACTATCCATATACTCTACTTCCACTTAAGCAGGACTATCAACCCTTTAGCAAATTAAATTTTACCAATAGCGTTGTTTTAAGAACTCTTCCATTTCTATAAACTTCCCATTCAGCAGCATCTTTGTCAGGTGGCTATGCCTGTGTTCACTCAGACTCCATTTTGCCAGGTATCTGACCTTGGATAATGTGCCAGAGATCCTGTGAGGAGATTACAGAAGACAAGGAATGATAAGAGAGTTCTAGAATAACCACTCATATTCATGTATCTTTTACCACACCTCAGATGCAGGTGGAAACACTTTAAATGTCTCTTCAGATTGTCATGATAACCTTTTTAGGAACTGAGTACTATTATTATCCCCAATTTATAGTTGGGGAAACAGAAACAGTAAAATAACTTGCCCTACTTTACACGACTAAGTGGTAAAAGTGCAACTCAACCCCCAGTATGCTCTTAATATGGCCTCCTACTGAAAATAAGATGCTTTCTAAAGGTTATTCTAGAAGGACCAAAATATGGATAACTGTCCTACTAAAGACTATAACCAGGTAGGAAACAAAATGAAAGGCTTTTAACCCTGTACACCATTACTTTATGTGACTGAGATGAAAAATAACCTATATATAATTTGTCTATATGCATTTACATCATATGCACATGAACATAGTCATACATATACTTAGTAAATATTTGCTATCTTAATAACTTCCAGGAAAACTAATTCAGAAGAACAGCACATTTAAGAAAGAAAATTTTAAAAAACAAGAAAGTACTTTTTGTTCTAATCATAAAATTACATACCAACTGGGATGCAATATTTCAAAAAAAAATGATTTTTTTTGTCGGTCTTGGGGCTGGAACTCTTGGCGTGGGTGCTGTCCCTCAGCTCTTCAGCTCAAATCTAGAGCCCTACCACTTGAGCCACAGTGCCACTTCCGGGTTTTTCTGCTGAGGAATCAAATCTAGGGCTTCATTCATGCAAGGCAAGTACTCTGCCACTGAGCCACCTTCTCAGCCCCTCAATAAATGATTTTAAAAGCTGAGAGTATCTTGCAGGGACCTGCAGAAACAGGCTGAATGACTTATCCTCATGCTGAGAAGATCTCATGGCTTATTTTTTAGTGTCTATTATCACATGTAACCAAACTTTCCAGTATGACTATTTCTATGAATTATATGCAACTCAATGCAGGTAAGGGCATGGGAGCCCCTGGCTTGAGCATTTTGTCTAATCCTATTAATATGACACATATCCTGCTCTCTCTTAGGGGTTTGTCACTCAGAGGAAAGAAAGAGCTATTACTAACACTCAATCACATGATCTCTGATAAATGTAAATTTACAGAAATAGCAGAAAAAAGAGTGACATCCAGAAGGCCTCATGAAAGAGTTTTGGTGTGAGATGTTGAGATATTAGTGGGAAGAAAACACGGAAGAATCCAGAGGAGAAAATGAGTGAACAGCAGCCAAGACACGTAGGTTCTAGGGGAAAAGAGTAGGTCAGCACAGGACTCTGAGTTATTGGATCATTGTGTGGGTGGATTGAAACACTGCTACTAGTGCCAACGAGATAAGCTAGGAATAGACTGTAAGAACTCATGACCTTACCCAAGGAAGGTGGATTTTTTTTCCCAAACTCCAGATGAAAAAAGACTAAAGCATAAAAGCGTGTGTGTGATTCTTCTTAACTATCCAAGTCCATTAAAAATACTTTGGAAATTTAGTCTTTTTGATATTATCTTTAAGTAGTTGTACAAAGGAGTTGTCATTCAACAAAGCAAAGTTTATGAACACAATGAGTCTTGATCAATGTCACCCCTTTCAACTTTCTCACCCATCCCTCCAACCCAAACCTTCCCTCACTTTTCTTAATTTTGGTAGAATATACATTGAAATTTTTACTGCATCCCCCCCTCTTTTTTTCATTTTTCTAGGTCCTTTGAAGTGAAAAAGGCCTAAACAAGAATAGCCATATAGTCCTTCCTTTACTGATTCTATATAATTTTAGCAAGAAAATCTGATTCCTAGTGAGTGATGCAGTGTATCAGATGTTTTTAAAACCAGGTTCTAGCTGGGATTACTTAAACTGTGTGCATGACCTGGAACTAGTCTGGTTTAGTTTCCTTAGCAACAATGCAATGATTTGTAGGATAGGGTTGCCCAATGGCACTTCTATGGAGTATCTCAGGAGAGGTTAAGAAAGCAAGCTTCCTCTTTATGCCCATTGTGTACATATGGTCTCCTGTAACAATGATCCTTGAAGAAAGTGTTCTAACCCCCCCCCCAAAAAAATAAAAAACATTTGAGAAATACCTGACTGTATCTCTTTTAATACACCTGTGGTTTTATATGTTCCTAATCCATACTTCATTCATTTGTTATAAAGATACATTGCCCTTTAACACACACCAAATAAATATCTGTTCATGCTTTTTTTGTGACTGCATTTAATAAGGCCTGCACTGGTTCCAGTTTTTATTTGTCTGATACACTGTCTGATATATTTTCTCATTTGGTCTAAATGGTATAGAATAGCAAACAAAAAAATGCAGAACTTTCTATGGAAAATTTGTTTCCTGTCATAGTCATTAATTATCCCAGCTGTTTCTGATAGCCTGGAAAATGAACAATATTCAGGTCTCTGGGTACCAAATGTGCCAAATACTTTTCTTTGTTCCATTAATCCTCAAATTATCAGAGGATATGGTCCACAACAAGTTGCCTAATCAGTGAAATGGCCAGCAGACATGATATATATAAACATTAACTGACAAGGATTTCCAGAGCATTCTAGTAACTTGGCGAAGGTCTACAAGAGAGATTAATGTGCAAGCCAGCATTAAGTCCACAAGGAATGGTTAAGTTTCCAAATTCCCGAGGACAAACCAGCTCCTGTCAAATCAAGAGTGGTGTAGATCTTTTCTTGTGCTGAGGTAAGCCATATGCACAATTAAACATCTAAAACTCAATTTTGGAACCCTCTCCTTACATTGCCCTTCAATCCCAGCCCTGCATCCAGGGCTTTGGGGCCTCTGGCTATCTCTCAGGTCCTCTCTAAGCAGCTGAGACAATTCACTCAGATTCCTTTTTCTCTACAAGTATTCATTTCTTGGGTCTTTGTACATGTCCATTTTCAGAAGGCAAAGTGCACCTGAACCACGTCCCACTTGCTGAGGACAGTTCTCTGCTAGTTTCAGACAGGAAATGTGGCTGGCTCATTAGTGTTCATGTTTCAAGGCACTGGTGAAACTTGTAGCCTACCCAGGAAAGAATTAACCTGGCTAAGGAAGCATCATGTGAGAGCTTCCACTAACTGTTTCTTTCTTCACAGTGAAAGCTAGAATCTTTATTGAAATAGCCAGGAGGAGTTCAACAAAAATCTAAGGATTCTCTTTATCTTGGACTTCATAAGAAAGCAAGTTGGAATGCCAGGCATGGTGGCTCACAATTTTAATCCAAGATATGCAGAAGGCAGTTCAAGGCCAGCTTATGGGGAAAGTTAGCAAATATCTATCTCAAAAAGCAAGCTGAACATACTTGCGTACACCTGTAATCCAAACTAGGCAGAAAATAGAAGTAGGAGGATCAGAGTCTGAGGCTGGCCTTGAGCAAAATTACAAAACCTTACCTAAAAAATGGATTCGATTAAAGCAAAAATGGCTCAAGGCATGGTTCAAGTGGTTGAATGCTTGCCTAATAAACACAAGGCCCTGAGTTCAAGTCCTAACACACACACACACACACACACACACACACACACACACACACACACAGCAAACTTGATTAATCTGAAAAAATGAAACCTGAGCTAGAAAGCTAGAATTAGTATACATTCATTTTACCATACAGTAGTCTTAGACATAAGTGTATTCAATAAATAATAAAGGAGGCTCAGGATGTCTCGCGTGCACTTACAGTTCTTCAAATCACCAAGGGTCAGTGAAAACACTGTCAGCTTTGACAGAAAGTATCCCCTTCAAGTTTCATCTGAACGCATCCTTATCTTGTATCATCACATTTTTTGATGCTCTGCACAGCACCAACTATTCCTGTTCCACACAGCTCCATTATGGTCAGGGATACATTCTTACATCTAGACAACTAGCCACCGTCTGTATCTTTGCTCAGGCTTCAGATTTCAGTAACAGTATGGGAAACATTGTTCTTCATGTAAGGCTTTGCACACCTCTAGTTTTCAGTATTCAGCCCCTGCTGTTATCTGTTTTCCCAGGAACACTGTAAAAGTTCTGCTTTAGGGCTTCCATACAAATGATCTCCCAAGTGCACTCAGTTTGTTCCCTGGGTATTCTTCTCAATAAACACTTCTTTTGGTCATTAAGGTGGTGGGATTCAGAATCCATTGCTTTTCATAAGAATAGGAACTGGCAAACTAATTTATAAACACATACGGGTTCATACCCCAGTATACACGAATATATTAACCGAAAGATAGTTAATTGCAGGGGAGAATTAATGAAGTCACAATCCAACAAAAATGAATACCAGGAAAATAGTGCTTGAAAGGTGATGGAGGTAGGGGAAAGGTCACAGCAAGGGGGTAAAGAGAAAAGCCGGTGAAGAAGGCAGTTATAAAATTCAATGCTAGCCAGGCACCTGTGGCTCACACTGGTTACTCTAGCTACCAGGAAGCTGATATCAGAGGATCATGGTTTGAGGCCCGCCCAAGCAGGAAAGTCTCTGAGACTTATTTCCAACTAAATCACAGAACAAGTCAGAAGTGGCACTGTAGCTTAAGTGGTAGAGAGCTAGCCTTGAGCAAAAGGAACTCAGAGACAGCACCCCAGCCCACGGTTAAAGCCTCAGGATCAAATCCCCCCCCCAAAATTTTTTTTCAATGTATAACATACAAAACTAAGAAAATCAAAGAGAGATGTTGGGTTGGGAGGGAAGGGAGAGAATGATGAAAGGGGTGACATCGATCAAGATGCCTTATGCATGTAAACTGATTTGTTGAATGGTAACTCCTTTGTATAACTATTTAAAGATTAACAAAATTATAATTTAAGAAAAGAATAAGAACTGTGTGTTGTCAAGGCATCCTTTTTCAAAAAAAAAAACAAAAAGCAGATTCTTTTCTGAAGCAGAAATGTTGAAACCACAAAAGTTCTATTGGGATATTAGGAAACCTCCTAGGCTACCATTTAACCTAATGACCAGAGCTGAAACTAACTCTCCAGGGGACAACTCTATATTTACTTGTAACTGTGGTCATTCAATCACTTGGTGGAGAAGGGGGCAGGGGAAGGGTCTGCCAAAGGCCATTTGGATATTATAACATCATTCATGGGTCATACACAATTATCAGTACCAGCAGATGCTGAGAGTAGCTTATTAGCATACAAGAAGCATATGTGTCTGTCCTTCATGCACAAAATGATTTTGCAAGCTTTCTAAGACCTGCAGGCTGGATCTTCCACACTCTGAATAGGAAGCAGAAGCAAACTGGGAGTTAAATGAAAATATCATTATATTACCATATGTCTATCTTGGAAAGTTCAACGAGAATTGGACACCTAGATAAACATATATCTGCCAACATAAACTCAGCAAGGATCTGAGGTTGGGAGTCGTGTAACTTGGTTTATTCTTGATTCACTGGGTCCTTCCTAGATGGAGAATATAGAGAAGTCTTAGACACTAAGGACCTCTGGGCATACTGAGCACAGAGTCCTGCTCTCAGAGGATTCAGAGAAGTAGGGAAGGAGATGGCATACCAACCAAACAAGCAATGTGCTAATTGTCCACTGGGTCACAAAGAAGTTGGAGGAGATGCTAAGAGTAAGGCATGCTACCTCCATGGGTAGCAGGAAAGAGGACTGTAGGGATGAGCTTCCTGGACTCCACATCTACTCAGACCCAGAGACTGGCCCTGTAGTCAGGAGCCCTGCCAGGAGGTCAGAAGATCGCTGAAACTAATCGGGAGTTTTGGCATCATTTGAGGTACACCTAAGCTGGCCCAGAGGCACTCAACCCTCAAAGAAACTCAACCCGAAAGCGTTCTACTCCAACTTGTAAGCTGACCCTGGGGCCATCTGTGCTTCTCCTAGACTAAAGGTCTAGGGCCAGGATAAACCACTGGGTTTTCTTGGAATGCTCATTACCCTGCAATCTCTTCTTATCTGCCTTATACTTTCTTCAAGGCCCAGACTAAATCTCCTCTCTCCTAAAGTGATGTCCGGTCTCCTGTCTATGTTAATCTTCCCAAACAACCACATGGAATCCATCCTCTCTGCATTTAGTTTGTTTTGATTTGATTCTGTGTTGTCTTTAGTATGTTGCTTAATGTGGATTCTCTACCCCAATTCCAGGGTTATAATCTGAAACCCTAGAGTTGGAAGGAATACAGTATTTGAAATGGAACAGGTCCAGTACTTCAGAAGAAGAAAGAAAGTGGTCAGTACTCAAATGTATCACTACACTTTGATTTAAGTAAACTTTGGAAGGATTTCCAACCAACTCTGATACCATAATCTCCTTAAAATTCTTTCCACAGGGAAAAAAGAAAGAAAGCAAACATCAGTCAATATCAGTTATTCATAGAGGATAGGAAATTATTTACAAATATAAGCAGGATGCTAAGGAGAATATAAATTAAGTAGAGGATTAGTTCAACATTTGCCCTTAGTTAGCTGAATAATGTTGGAAACAATTTTATTTCACTCTCAGATCATCAGAATATATACTGCAAAACAGATAATGAAGTTTTCTTCAAAGGACTGAGATGAAGCCTCATCAGGTTTCTGCAGAAGTTCCTGGAAAAGTTACAACTCTAATTTAGTTTCCCTTCACCTCCATGTTTGACTGGCTTATCATTCTTCAACCTAACAACCATTACTTATAAGTGTCATGAAATAAGTAGTAAACAATAAAGATGGGTTTCTATCTTCATGGTTTGAATGATGAATAGTTAGCAAATATTAACTCACTTAAATTATCATGTGATGTGCTACAAAAGAACTGTAGGGCACCCAAAGCATGAATAATGGACAAGGCACACTAGTCTTCTGGAAGTTTGGTTAGGAAGGACTTCCAAGATGGGAAGTGTAAGAAGAAGAAATGTTGGACCTTGCATGACAATTGTCCAGCCAAAAGACTGCTTAAGAGCAATGGGTCCAAAAGTAGGGCAAATATATTCAGAGGCAAAGATGGGTGGACAGGAGGACAGATGAGCAGAGTCTAGATTAGAAGTGGAAGATGAGACATGGCTGCCAGGCATTGTCCAATTACAACGTAAGGATTACAATAACAGGAAACTATTAAAGTGCAATCCTATCTTCAAAATGTACATCAATGAGATTTTTCCCTAGACATACCCTCATGTCCCTCCTCTGCTTCTTACCTCCCTCAACCTTACCTTAGGAAGCCTGATCTCTTGCCTTGAGACAGGATTGTACGATAACAAAAGGCAAAGGCAATAGTTCCCTTCATGGGACTTTCAGAGAGAGACTTGAAAGTCTTTAGATGCAGAGTGCATTGGAGATGGGCAAATGTTTGTGAGGAAGAGGTTAATGGAAGGTTGTGCTTCCCAAATCAAGAAGGTAGAGTTCCATCATGCCTCTTGCCTCTAACTCAGACAGAAAATAACACTCCCCCTTCAATAGCTGTGGACAGAGATAGAGGCCTGGTGCCAACACATTGAGGGTATAAACAGTGAGATCACTTGTTCTGACCCTGAAATAATATGGCCAATCCTGGGAAAGGCATGAAAACTCTGAAAGCAGAACCACCCCTTGACAGAGCCTCAAGAGAATGATTGGCTGAATGGCTATTCCAGGTTCCCATAGCAACTCTCCTAGGCCCTGTTTGGACTGCTGCTTCCTGTGCATTCCCACTCTGCACAAGAGTCATAACAGAGGTGCTGGAGCCAGCAGAGTTCAACACAATCAGGGCATCAACATGGCTAGTCACATTGGCCTCAGTGATAAAGCCCCAGAAGGAAAATTGTTGCTTCAAAGCTTCGTATTGAGGGATTTGTACAAACAGCCTTTAAGACATCAACTGTGCTCAGATAGCACCTTCAGGCTAGACATGTGGCTCAAAAATTGTAGAGGGCATATATAGCAAGCATGAAGCCCTGAGTTCAAACCCTAGTACAGCCAACAACAACAACAAAAAGTTCACCATCTTCATGGAATAAAGACTAGGATCAAACTGATGTCTAAAACTGGAATGCATATGTTTGTACATCTTATGCATGAACTGAGACTAGACTCACAACACTATACCTCTTCACAGATGTCTGATTTGCTTTTCCATGACCACATCTATTTCTCGACTTCTTATTCCAGGGTTAAAATTCTGTTGCTTGTGTGAAACCCCAGTATCACTGAGAATATATTTTTTTAAGGGAGATCAAATTATGACAAAGGCTGCTGTTATTATTAGGAGCCTGTGTATCCTGCTAGGAAGTGTCCTCCATTTGATAGGCTGCAAAGGATATTAAAAGGACAGCAATTAGGATCCTCCTCAGATCAAGAACTGAGCTCAAGCCCCAGCCACTGGAAATCTGTGTACCCTGGTGCTAGGGAAGCTTTTAGCAGTTCTGCCTGGAGACTCTCTTTGAAGTGCATCCAAATGGGACTGTAAATCACAAAGGCTCACTGCATAGTCTCTACAGTACTGTTAGATGGTTTCTCATCTAAGGTGGTTTTTAGCTTTTAAATAAAAGAAGTTACTCATGCTTCAAAGCTGGTTGTTCCTTGGCAAAGGGTAACACAAATTCTTGGGGGAAGTGAGAAAGAAGAAAAATTCTGAGTCTTCTGGTTCCCTCTGGAGTTCCCTTTTTAGGTCACTTTCACCAATTAGCTCCCAAAGATCCTTGCTGACAGCAATTTATAGATGAAAATCCAAAGCAAATGAGAGCCAGCTGTGGGGCAAAGGCTTCTGTGGCAAAGCAAGGGAACAGATTAGAATCTGACTCAAGAAAGGAGAAAAAAAAAAGAATATATTAAATATGGGAATTCAACTAAGGAACTTCAAGGAGGTTTTACCTCCAGGGAATAGTTTCTGAGTCATTTAGCTATTTCCTATCTTGTTCTATCCTTTTATTATTTATTATTGTTTATATGTCCCATGGCCTGATCCCAGCTTCAGAATTTTGCATGCTATACTAAGTTCCTTGGCCTTCAAGACTGAGCATATGTTTAATCGTTGAGATCCATTCTGGGGTCTGAGGTTTGGTATCTGTCTTCCTAATTTCCCATCTGGGTAGGTAACCACTAGTTTGTCCTTATAAAAGAGGAGATGAGGGTCTGGGAAGGTGGCTCAGTGGTAGAGCACTTGCCTTGCATGCCCAAGGCCCTGGGTTCGATTCCTAAGCACCACATAAGCAAAAAGGAAAAAGCCGGAAGTGGCGTTGTGGCTCAAGTGGTAGAGTGCTAGCCTTGAGCTGAAGAGCTGAGGGACAGTGCCCAGGCCCAGAGTTCAGGCCCCACAACCGGACCAAAAAAAAAAAAAGGAGATGAGGAACATCACAGGCCAAGCTTGGAAAGAAAAATCCAAGTAAACAAAACAATACACTTCATAAAATGGAGCACATTTCCAGGCAGGGTTATGCATTATTTTGAGAAAAATTAAATCTTAATAGGTAAAATATTCCACTCTGCCTGGTTAAAAAAAAAAGACTGGCTATCTCACAGTGACTCACTTTTTGATTAGGCTAGGATAAACATGGTCCTCAAACCATTTCTCCAGAACTTAGTATTCATAAAAATGATACTATGCTCAGAATACTTGAGATTGGAATAATCTCCTTAAATATCAAAGTGACCAGAAGATAATTGCATAAATTGCAGAAGATTAGAGAGAAGAGAGGGTTCCAAAAAATCAAGCCATCATAAGACTATGCCTAACCTTTGTTAGAGAGCTAGGACTCCCTAACAGAAGTCCATAAATGGGATGGCTTAAACAACAAAAATCTATTTCTCACAGACTTAGAGGCTTGAAGTCCAAGATCCAGTTGATGGCAGGGCTAGTTTCTTCTGAGTTCTTTCTGCTTGGCTATTGTCTTTCCTCATATCCTCCCAGAGTCTCCCCTTTTCCTGTGTGTTAACAAACTTCTTCTGACATCAGATTGGACTTGAGTCCACCTTTCTGGCCTCATCAAATACCTTACCTCCAAATAGAGTCACATTCTAAAACAATGGGCAACTTCGGAGGAGACACAACTAGACACGTTTAGTTGTCTTATAGTAATATCTGTTCCTGTTGAGCAGCAGAGCCAGAATCTGAATGGTTGGATCTTAAAAGAAAGTAGATTATGTAGGTAATAATAGTCAGATGACCAACTATCAATACATGTACACTACTGTATATCTTCTCCCTTGCTAAGGTTTTAGTTTTAATCTAACTCTTTTTTCACTGTTTTTTTTTTTTGGGGGGGGGGAGGTACTGGAAATTGAAACCATGACACTGTACTTTCTTGCTTAGCTGAGCTATATCCCAGCCCATTGAATCTAACTCTTTTTACCCTTATTCTTGCTTCTAACTAAAACAACAACAGCAACAGCAGGCTCTCCTTGGAAGATTTCTATTAAAATCTGAAGTTTTGTGCCCTGCTCTCTCTGCTCTCCATTCATGTCTAAGCCCTCATCCTGGGAGGTTATGTTTGGAGAGAAGAAGCAGTTTAAGATTAAATGAGTTCAAGGAAAAAAATCTGTGGTTTGGTGGGACTCTGGGGTTCAGCAAGCTCTGTCTCCCTCTGGTGTAAGAACCAGCAGGAAGGGATTCTTGACACTACACAAAGGTGGTATGATATTCAGAATCCCTAATTTCTTTTTTCCTGTATCATTACTGATCCTGAATTCCTTCCCCCTTCCATTCCCAGCTTTGATTTCTGGAAATAGATGCTGCTGTGATTCTTAACATCATCCACTTGATTCAATGGGCTCAACATTTGCTAAGCAAATACTTTGGCCCCTTTGCTATGTCAAGCACTGAAGATGGGTTACAATAAGGTCTCAAAGAGCTCTCATGTTCATAGGAAGACATGACAGGAAGAGAGCTCTGAGTATGGTAAAACCAGGAAAATATAGATGCAAGGCATATGTCATCCATGGTTTGAGTATCAGTTATGCTTATTTTGAGGTTTGTGGGAAATACACCTGGCCTGGGATTGGGGCTTAAAGAAAGATGTCATCTGGTCTTGATTTTTGCTTATATAGAGATTATCTAACAGAAATGTATTCAGTTGTTTAGAACTGGAGTGTGGAGGAAGGGGTGCTAGAAGAGGATCAATGACCTGGAAAGTCAATCAAGGGAGAGACTTCTAGAAGCAAAGAATTTTACAGAAGGAAGGTATGGTGGACATTCTTCAACTGTGGTCACAGTTCATCCTTTCCAATCATGCTGGGCCAAGACATGACACACATTTCTCCTCCCTTTGAATGTAGGCTTGTCTTGAGACTTACTTTAGCAAGATGATTGTGACCAAAGTGACATTCTAGAGTTTTTAGAATAGTTGTAAGAAAAAAACTCAGTTACCATGAAGTAAGGAAATACAGGCCAGGTTAGACTAGGCTAGACCAAATCTAGACCACAGGATTAACATCTAATGGAGAAAAAACCTGAAGGAGAAGAAGCCATCTCTGGTGTCCTTCCAGTTGTGTGAAGACTCCAGATGGAACCAACAGAAATGCCTTGCTGATCCCCACTCAGCACAAATGATTGTGAAAAAGAAACCATTGTGATTGTAAGGCAACATGTTTTGGAGATGTTTGTCACACAGGCATGACATACTGAAACATGAACTTAAATTCACAGAGGATATATGTTCATCTGCTCAGCTGCCATAACAAAATACTGTAAACTGTGGTCATTTATTTTTTGTACTGATCTAAAGGCAGAAATCGAAGATCAAGATGCATCATGATTGGGTTCTGGTGAGACCTTATTTCCTTATTTCCTGACTTGTTCCCTCATATGGCTGTGGGGGGGGCGGGGGAGGGCAGGCACATGCATGCATGAGAAAGGGGGGGGGCAGAATTCTAGTAGAATAAAAGCCTATAGATTCATCCCTTGAAAACTTGTCATGATTTTAAATTATAGCACAAACTAATATAGTACTTAGTACACAGGAACTCAATGAATCTTATTAAATGAACAGACAAAAATAAAGTATTTCATTATTTGGGGTGGGGTAAGGAGGAGTCTCCAAGTCTGAAAGGGATATCTTCAATGATGAATATAGCATGTCTCAGGGAAGGCTAACTAACCCAATTCTCCTTGAAATCAGTTAGCTAAAAGTTCATAAAGGAGGGGATGGGAAGGTGGCTCAGTGGTAGAGGGCTTGTCTCACATGCATGAGGCCCTGGGTTCGATTTCTCAGCACCACATAAACAGAAAAAGCCAGAAGTGGCACTGTGGCTCAAGTGGTAGAGAGCTAGCCTTGAGCTGAAGCTGAAGAACAGTGTCCAGGTCCAGAGTTCAGGCCCCATGACCAACCAAAAAAATAAATAAGTGGGAAACTCCAAACCCCAGTACTGCAAAAAAAATTCATAAAAAAGGTCACATATGTTTGTGTGTGCCAACTATATGAAAGCATGTTTGTTCAATGTTATTATGAGACTGGGAGATGAATGAACATCTACTGTGCTTGGAAAAAGAGAAGTAGAAGAAGATGGCCAAGCAAAACAGGAAATAAAAGATGGCACCAAAATTGTTTAATAAGATTCCATAGGTGTATTTTTACAAAGTTGTATAGTAAAGTTCGTTTTATACTTTCTAAATGATAGGGATCATCCATCCAGAAGGAGTATATAAATGATTCTTTCCAAGTACAAGTCACAAAATAAATAGAAATAGGATGTCACTAGGCTGGAGAAAATCAAATCTTCAATTGCAGGTAGTAACCCTAACCTTAGACATTTGTGAGCTCAAAAATTGGCTCACCAGAATCTAACATGGTCTCTTCTAATGGGTCTGGCCCAGGCTGCCCTCATTTTCTCTTTTGGCCAAAACGAAAAGCTAGGGATTCAGCAGTGTCCTGGGGTGAGCTACACTTGGATTCTACCAGTACATTTGAAAAATGACTCAGTAACAATTTTGTGGGCAGGATTAAGAAACAGCTGGCTTACGTGAATCCTGTTATTGTAGAAAGAAAGATCTGTAATAGTTTGGCAGAGGTCTTATCCTGGCCCCTGTCCAAGACAATACTTTCTTAATACCTGAATGTGAAAATACTGTACAGAGGGGTTACAGTTACATGAACAAGGTAATGAGTACATTTCTTATCCAGCATTGTTGCCTCCTCCTTTGTTTTTCCCCTACCATCCCTTCCCTCCCACCTCCTCAGCTACACTCACCCATCCCCCACACTCCACCCCTCCCACCTAAATTGTAAAGTTTGTTTTTCAACATAGCATCTTGTACATCTCATTGTTGCAATGGGTCCACCTGTTTCCTTATTTAAACGACTTGTTTTTCCCCTTCCCCCCTCCAAATTATACCAACAACAAATACAGTGAAAATAGGGGTTATACTGTGGAGGAGGGACATACAAAAAGCAACAAAAAAATCACATGGTACACTATAAATACATTAGAAACAATAGAAAAAACCACTTGTTCCTAACTTGGGATTCATTTCACTTAACATCATCTTATCTGACCATTTCTGCTTGTCCCAGACACATACTAGTTATTGAAAATAAGAGAAACCATGGGACCTATGTTTCTTTGAGCCTGGATTACTTCATTTATTTACAATAGCTAAGATATGGAACCAACCCAGATGCCCATCTAGGTGAATGGATCAAGAAAATATGGTATATATACAATGAAATTCCATGCCTCCATCAGAAAGAATGACATTCTTCCATTTGTTAGGAAATGGAAAGACTTGGAAAAAATTATATTAACTGAATGACTTTTTTAAGTGTCAGTTTTCCAAACAATGAATACCTATTAGAGTTGGTTAAATTATGGGACTGAGATTTAAACATAAATAATGGAAATTATATCCAAAAAGATAATTTAATATAAAAATATAAACATAAAGCGGGGTGTCGATGGTTCATGCCTGTAATCCTACCCTCTCAGGAGACTGAAATCTAAGAATCATGGTTCAAAGCCAGTCCACGGAAGGAAAGTCCAGGAGACTCTTATCTCCAATATACTACTCAGAAAAATAGGCCAGAAGTGATGCTGTGGCTCAAGTGGTAGAGCATTAGCTTTAAATAAAAAGAAGCTCAGGGACAGCATCCAGGTCTTGAGTTCAAGCCCAAGGTCCATCCAGCAAAATAATAAATAAACTTCATAAATACGGGTTGAAACAATAGAATTGAGAAGATTTTATTTAAGTACTCTTTGAGTGAAAAAACATAATCAAAAGGACTTTGTGGTTTGGCCCACACAATGCTCAATATGAGTCATGAACTACTTAACTCTGGGAAGTTAATCATCTCTGTGATTACACTGTTGAACACATTGGTTCAGAAAAAGGAAGGTGATGGTCTTCCATACTCATATCTGTAACATTGTGCTTAAATTTGAACAAAGAAAAAAGTCAAGTTCAGATGCTGCAGAAAGCTGCGTCTTATGCAGGATTGTGAAGAAACTATATTTGGTGCTCTATGAGTAACTGAATTTGTTAAGCCCCTCAACATTACATTAAAAAAAATTCTGGGTTTGTGCCCAGTGGCACACACTTGTAATATTTTGATTGTATTGTTGTATGGTAAATCAAGTCAGCAAGATACAGAGAAGCCACATTTTGAGAGGTTGAACTAGGAGTCTTTACTAGAAAGCTGGTGTCTGGAGGCAGATTCCTGTCACAAAGACCTGCAACCCTGAGAATACACTTAATGCTGTTAGAAAAGTGAGCCATGAAACCAGGAAAGGGAAGAAAGAGAAGAAAAACAATATCAACAACCCAGATCAACCCCAATGGAGAGCTGAAGTGGAACACCATGATGATGATCGGAGGAGAGTCAGGAGACAGAGCAGAGAATGACCCTGTGTAATGGCAGCTGATCTGGTCAGACCCTAAAATAGGGTCACGTCAGGGAACAGGGTCACAGGAAACTCAAGAGTTTCCCAAGTTCACAGCACAGGACTGACAGGTCCCCACCCCTGCCTCCAGGAATTTTGGCAAGCCCATCACCTGGGAGGTAGGAATTCCCCTTCCTCCATCATGTGGCCAAGATGACACCAGTTAGAACCAGCATCCCCACTTCAGTATTAAGGATTGAATTCAAAGCCTGTCATTTACTAGTCAGGCCCTCTATGTCTAAGCCAAGCCTCCAGCTCATGGTTATATATAGTTGGCAATCAGGAGCTGCAGGCAGGGAGAATATGACATCAAAAACAGCCTGGGAACAAGACAAGGATGTCCACTCTCTCCACTTCTCTTCAATCTACTATTAGCATGCCTAGCTACAGCAATAAGACAAGATGCAAACATAAAGGGGATCCAAATAGGGAAAGATTCTCCCTTTTTGCAGATGACATGTTCTTGTATTTAAAGAATCTCGTGGACTCCACTCCCAAATTACTGGAATTGATTCAAAACTTTGGTAAAGTAGCAGAGTATAAAATTAACCCTCAAAAATCAATGGCTTTTCTGTATGCAAACAATGAGAAAAGCGTGGCTGAAATTAGGAAAGCAACTCCATTTATAATAGCCCAACAAAAAATAAAATACCTAAAAATTAACTTAACCAAAGAAGTGAAGGACCTCTATGATGAAAACTTTAAAAACCTGAAAAAGGAAATCAAAACAGAACTTAGAAAGTGGCAAAAACCTCCCATGCTCCTAGATTGGAAGGATCAACCTCGTGAAAATGGCAATACTTCCCAAAACTATCTACAAATTCAATGCGATACCTATCAATATTCCAATCACGTTCTTCAAGGAAATAGAAGAAGCAATCCAAAAATTCATATGGAACAATAAAAGACCCCGAATAGCAAAAAATGATCCTTAACAGAAAGAACAGGGCTGGAGGAATATCAATACCAAATTTCAAACTCTACTACAAAGCCATAGTAATCAAAACAGCTTGGTACTGGCACAAGAACAAACCTCAGGAACAATGTAATAGAATTGAAAACCCAGAAATGAACCCACAGACCTATAGCCACCTAATCTTCGATAAGGGAGCTAAAAAAATAGAATGGAAGAAAGAAGACAGCCTCTTCAGTAAATGGTGCTGGCAAAATTGGTTAATCACCTGTGGAAAACTAAAGCTAGATCCTTATATATCACCCTGCACCAGAATCAACTCCAAATGGATCAAAGACCTCGGAGTCAAAGCAGACACCCTGAAAACATTACAGGACGGAATCGGAGAAACCCTAGGTCTCCTTGGCACAGGCCAAAATTTTCTTAATAGAGACCCAGAAACACAACAAATCCAAGAAAGGTTGGACAAATGGGATTGCATGAATTGCAGAGCTTCTGCATGGCACAGGACATAGCTAGCAAGATCAATAGAAAGCCCACGACTGGGAGAAGATCTTCACTAGCCATACAACAGACAAGGGTCTCATATCTAAAATATACCTGGAACTCAAAAAATTATATCCCCCAACAACAAATCTTCAAAGAAACAACAGCCCAATAAATAAGTACGCTAAAGACTTAAATAGAAACTTCTCTGAAGAGGAAAGAAGGATGGCCAATAGACACAGGAAGAAATGCTCAACCTCTCTAGCCATAAAAGAAATGCAAATCAAAACAACATTGAGATTCCACCTCACCCCAGTTAGAATGGCTATAATCAAGAACTCTAATAACAACAGATGTTGGAGGGGATGTGGACAGAAGGGAACCTTACTGCATCATTGGTGGGAGTGTAAACTTGTTCAATCACTTTGGAAAGTAGTATGGAGATTTCTCAAAAGACTCCACATAGAGCTCCTCTATGACTCAGCAATCCCACTTTTGGGTATTTCCCCAAATGATCACAAGCAAGACCATACTAAAGCTACCAGCACAACTATGTTTATTGCAGCATTATTTACCATAGCTAAGATATGGAACTAACCCAGATGCCCCTCAGTAGATGAATGGGTCAAGAAAATGTGGTATATATACACAATGGAATTCTATGCCTCCATCAAAAAGAATGACATTGCCCCATTTTTTAGGAAATGGAAAGACTTGGAAAAAATTATATTAAGTGAAGTAAGCCAGGCCCAAAGAAACTTAGGTCCCATGGTTTCCCTTATTTTCAATAACTAGTATATGTCTGGGTCAAGCAGAAAAGGTCAGATAAGTTGATGTTAGGTGAAATGAACCCCAAGATAAGGATTCAAATGTTTTTGCTTTCATGCAATTGTTTCTAACACATTTGTAAGATGATTTCTTTGTTGCTTTGTATGTCCCTCTCCCACAGTATAATCCCTGCTTTCACTGTATTTGATGTTGGTGTAATTTGTGGAGGGAAAGGGCAAAAACAAATCGTTTAAATAGGTATACAGGACCCATTGCAATAATGAGATGTACAAGTCGTTATGTGGAAAAACGAACTTTACAACTTTTTGGGGGGGTGGGGGAAGGGAGGTGGTGGGAGGGGAGGTGATGGGAAGAAGAAACAAAGGAGGAGGCAACAATGCTTGATAAGAAATGTACTTATTATCTTGCCCGTGTAATTGTAACCCCTCTGTATGGTATTTTCACAATAAAAAGTTTAAAAAAGACTGTAAAAAAGTCAAAAAAAAAAAAAAAAACAGCCTGGGATGCATAGTATGTCCTTGTCTCAAAAACAACTGAAACTGCTGAGCACCAATGGATCATGCCTGTAATCCAAACTACTCAGCAGGCTGAAATCTGAGAACTATAGTTCAAAGCCAGCCCATGCAGAGAAGTCTAGGAGACTCTTGTCTCCAATTAACTACCAAAAAGCCAGAAATAGACCTGTGGCTCAAGTGAAAAAGCACCAGATTTAAGTGAAAAAGATTAGGGACAGTCCCTAGGTCCTGAGTTGAAGCCCTAATATGAGAAAAAAATAAAATTTAAACATTTGTTTAAAGTCCTGTCATTTAGGACAGTTTGTAGTCCCCATCTAAATTTCCTTCTCCACTACCATACCTCTACTTTCTGATCTTCCTAGCTTCTGGCACCATAATAGCTCTTTTCCCTGGGGGAGGACATCATTGATTCACTTAGAAAATTATTATTAGCCTCATTTATCAATCACCTACATTGTAGGCAACTTTTCTAAGCATTTTTGAGCATCGGTGAACACAAAAACACTATCATCATGAGGATAACATTCTAGAAGAAAGTGACAAAAAATAAAAACAATGAATATTAAAAACAAGCAAATTTCATGGCATGTTAAAAGCGGAAAAAGACTGTAGAACCAAAAAAGATAGAACAATGGAGCAATTCTAGAACAGTGGGAAAAGGGAGAAGCATTTGCAGTTTTAAATACTGTTGTCAGGACATTTGAATACAATCTCAAAAGAAGAGGCATTAGTCACCTTCCTGTCTCTTTTTAAAAAAAAAATCCTGAGACAATCAATTAATAGAGAGAAAAAGAGTTGTTTGAGATACAGATTTAGAATTTCAGTTCCCTATTGCTTTTTTAATATATATATATATATATATATATATGTACATTTTTTATTGTAAAAATAGTGTACTCCCCTTGCTTTTGATTGACTATGTGGGATGTAGCACAGTGTGGTGGGAACACACAGCAAGGCCAACTACTCACTTAATGGTCAGAACACCAAAAAAAGAAGAGAAAGTGTCCTTTGAGAACATTGTTCTAATAACCTGGAGATCTTCCATTAGGCTTTACCTCTTAATGGTTCTATGAACTCCCAGTAGTGCCAACCTGGAGGGTATACCTTTCCCACATGGGCCCAGGCAGGATAGGCAGCACCCAAACTCTGGCAGAGATAAAAGAGTTATCCACATGGTGACACAAAAGGAAAATACTCTGGCTATTCTCTTTCAGGCAGGGAATAAGAGAAGCAAAGATGGAAAGAAAAGAGCTTAGAATGACAATAATGCACAGTATGGACCTCAGCCTTTATTCTCAGGTGGGAATCCATTGGAGCATTTTGAGCAGTTTCTGTGGGAAGGACAGATTGTGGAGGAACGTGATTGGAGACAAGGTTCCAGCAAGACAGAGTCAAGGTATCAATCTGGGAGAGCCACAATACTACTCATGCCAGCATGGTAGCAGTACAGAGAGGGGAAGGGAAACCAAGGAAGACTTGTGACTAGCCCTATGTGAGACAGGAACACAAGAGAGTTGAGACTAATGAAGGCTGTCAACTTGAGCAGCTTAAGAGTCAATCTGCTGATGAGTGAAATGAGTGGTCAGATAGACAAGTTTCTGGCTTAAGTTTGAAAGTTCAGTTGGGGATTGATAGAGTCTTCCCAAAGGGAAGAGTACCAAGTTTACTCCATGAAACGAGATTGCAGATAGAAATGCAGAAGCTTTGGGACTGCAGGTGGCCTTTTTAGCAATGCAATTGCTAAAGCAAAGCATCAAGGGAGTAGGTACATTCAGAGATGTGAAGATCAATGTTGTACCCTGGAGCTCTCTGATTACAGGAATTTAGGGAAAGAACAAAAAGCCACAAAACAGAAAAAGAGAGTCTAGCATGTTAGAATATCACTAAGTGAATGTGAAATCATAGAAGAAAAAGTGAAGAGTATGATCCACTGTGCCAACTGCTAAAGGAAGGCCAAAGACAATGAGCCCTGCAAATTTCCCACGTGTCTCAACAACATGGAGGTCATTCGTTACCATAGCAGAAGCAGTTTCAGTGGTGCTGTCAGGGACAAAGTTGAATAGATTGAAATAGAACAAGAAGAAGGAAATCTGTGCTAGAAGAAGTAGAGCCAAGGGAAGTCTTTTTTTTTTAATAGTGAGTTCATTAACAGAGTGTATAATTATAAGTAAGAATTAACTTGAAAAAAATGTGATAGTGTGGGAGCTATTGTAGTGGGGAGGGGCAGTGAGATCCTCAGTCCACAGTGAAAATGTAAAAGAGAGAGAAAAGTGCTGACGTGCCAGGACCGCACCTGGAGTCAGGATCCCAGGAAACAGCCCCCGAGTGCCAGCCCACATCTGCTTTTAAACATTTTGGGCTAGGGTGGAGGAAGGGGGAGGCTGGGTGTTGGTTTTAGCCAATGATTGTTACAACAAGTTTGCAATTAAGTTTAAATTCCCCCCCCCCAAGATTTTGCTGGGGGGAAGCAGGGGAATAGAACAAAGGGTGGTGATGTTGGGTTAGGGCTCACATTGTTCAGAAAACAGCAGAAGCAGAGTTACAGAGTTACAGGGTTACAGAGTTACAATTAGAGTTACTAGCTAAAATAGCTAGTTACCCGGGAAGTCTTATCCACAGTACACTTACATTTATATCTTAAAATCATTCATTACCCATTTTACACAATCCAAGTCAAATATTATATTCCATCTTTACTTCCTCCACCATATCACTATAAGAAAGAATGGCTGGAGCATTTTCCTTTGGTAGATACAAATAAGTATGATGAACTTGTAACTTAGAGCACAGAAGCTCATCTGTAGAGCCAAGCTGGAAGTGCACTGGAGCAGTCTACATGCTGCCAGTAGTGAAACGGTAGAAATTTTAGAAAGTTCTTTTTTAATGACTTAAATTTTCCTCAGATGTAACATTGAGCACTGGTGGCTCATACCTGTAATCCTAACTACCCAAGAGACTGAGGTCTGAGGATCATGGGTTTGAAGCCAGCCCCAAAAGAAAAATTCATTACACTCTTAAATTAGCCAGCACAAAGCTGGAGGTGGTGGTGCAACTTATGTGATAGAGCACTGGCCTAGAGTGAAAAAATCAAGCAACAGTGTGAGGCCCTGAATTTAAGCCCTAGTACTGGGTCATGCACGTACACACACACACACACACACACACACACACACACACACACACACACAGAGTTGAAACCTTCGCTTCATCAGCCACAAGAATTTTCAAAAGTTACCAAATGTCTGTTAAGCTTCAACTTCTTTGACCTCCCAGAATGAGACAGTAGTATCTCTCACAATTTTCTGGTAAGGAGTCAATGTAGTTCCTGGGTAGATGGCATCTGTTCAGTAAGGTAGCAGTGGTCATACCTTTTCCATCAAACCTAAAAGAGGAAATGTTAAAAAAAAAAACTGTACCCCTTATACTGAAATCCCAAACGTTCCTCCCACAAAGAGAGCGGCAAGGTTCAGCAACACACTGCCTGCATTTGTTTCTCCATAAATAAAACTCGTTGTCAAGAAACTTGAGCTCAATGGATTTGCCACAAAATACATATGCTTGGATCTGAGCAACGGGACGTCAGCAGTATCTTGCAAATCCAGCAAGCAAAGTGTAAAGCATATGCCCTCTGCAACTTGCCAAGAAAAGAATCAAAGGAACCCATAGTAGAGTCAAAATCTAAGAGCCAGGCAGGCCACATTGAAGTTGCAAACCTCCATAGATATATTTTAGTTAGAGCATGACTAAATATAATCATTTCAAATGCGGGGGAGGGGGGGAGGGGTGGGAAACAAAGCTTTCTTCCAGCTACCCACTAGATCAGGAGCATCAGTGTGATCAATTCCTTTGGTATTTTTTTAATCCACTCCTTTTGGAGCAAGATATGCTGACAGATCAGTGGCTTTACACTTAGGAAATGTAACTCAACATCTTCAAACTGGCCTTTTGTAAGAGAGAGTCGCATTGCAACATTGTAAAGACATGTGGTATTTTAGATCCAGGTGCAAAATACTTCTTTTGTTTCCTGATTAAGAAGTTCATGGCTCAGCCCAAGGCAACCATGGAAAATTTAAAGTATACAGAAAGAAGAAGAAGAAGAAAGCTTCTGCTTATAAGACAGATGTTATTCTCACCTTAACATGAGTCACTGTCCAGCAAAACTTATGTTTCTTTCCTTTATCTATTTCCTATTTTCTTCTCATTTCTTATGTATTTACTTTTAAACAACTTGCTCAGACTTGCAAGCTGGTAGAAAGATTTAAACCCCAAAGCCCGGGAGAGTGAAATACTTCCCAATAATAATATGGCAGTAAAGAGCTTGAGTTGCATTGGAACTCGGATTTCACTCCACACTCTTGTGACTGAGCCTATTTCTTCAGGGAAATTAGGGGCAGCCAGCTCAAAAGATTAAACTAGTTGACCCGGCAAGTCAACACTCAGATATCAATTGCCAGAGATCCAGGGGTCTGGATCCCAGGTGTCCTAGGTGCTGTAAGAGGAGCTCTTCCTTTGCAGTTCCAAACTAGCTGTGCAGAGCACCTTGTAATCCTCAAAGTGCCAGCCACCATCTGTCCCCAAAGCCCACTCCCTCCTCAAGACAGTGACTGTTAGCAACAACATGTTCCCAGCTCTGAAGTATAATTTTCTTCACTTGCAGCATTCTAAACCGTGATGTGGAAGTTTGGTTTAATGAGCCCCAAAGGGCAGTCTCTGCAGGCCTTACTGAATTCTAATGAGATAATTAAACCAGATAGCAAAAAACTCTGTATTTGTGCTTTTATAAATAGAAAACAAACGTTGATATTATATGGTGGGCAACTAAAATTCAACAAGCAAAGCCTTCCCCCAAACACTTGACAAAAAACAAAAGGCTTGGTGCCAAACTTAGAAGTGAAAACTTACTTCGGTCAAAACTCTGGAGGTGTCTTAGGATTTTTTAAAGGGCAGAGAGAGATGCAGTACAGTAGTCTGCATGCATGCAATTCATGCATTTGCTCAGCAAAGACTTATTCAGCCCCCACTTCTTGCCAGTCACTTTTTTGAGTACCCAATGGGAGCAAGGTTCTAAGGTAAGTGATTGAAATCTTTGAGATAAACAAATGACAATAGCAAATATTGATGGGAATCTGCTTTGTTCTCATAACTCCCTGTTGCTCCACTGAGTACCCTCCAGCCTGGTCTCCCGCCTGGTCTCTTAATCTAAATACGAAATGCAACTCCACCACCTTCTCAGGTGATAGGAGCCAGAAACGGGTGGGGGGTGGGGAAGGGTGGGAATTAGGAGACTTGCTCAAACAATAGGTTCCTGGAGCCTGACCTATACCATAAACTAGAGAAACTCTTTGAACCCTCTACTTAAATCCCTCTAGTTAAATCACTCTTGCTCCCATTACATACCTCATGTCTCCTAACTCTCCTCAGGTCTCTCTTCAACTTCCCATTAAAGTCGATCTGGTCTATTGAGTTCACTTCCTGCTCTTCTTTCTTCATTCTAATACCCCCATGACTCAGTTTC
The DNA here is from genome assembly GCF_019054845.1 of Dipodomys spectabilis. NCBI lineage: Eukaryota > Metazoa > Chordata > Mammalia > Rodentia > Heteromyidae > Dipodomys > Dipodomys spectabilis. The sequence continues at coordinate 7,238,519 of NW_024870974.1, forward strand.
CTCACAAGTATGTCTCTAATTTGGACTAAAAATAAAGAAGATGGCCAGTCTTTCTTTTTCATAGTTTTTGTTTTCCCTGACCTCATCATTCTGTCATGGATAACCAGCCAGAAACATGTACTGACTTGTTTGTTTTACATTGTGTACACTTTCTGACTCATTCAACTAGAGGAGATTTGCAAAATAGAATTCTTTTTGTTTTTATAGAATAGATTTGGCACATACTGCAAAAGTAAGAATTGATTGCTATCACAGTTTTTAGTGCTAAGGTCCTTTGTATAAAAAATGTTTTACTTTATGGTAAAAAAAAAAAAAAAAAGCACTGGAAGTGGGGCTGGGAATGTGACTTAGTGGTAGAGTGCTTGCGTCGCACACACCAAGCCCTGGGTTCAATTCCTCAGTACCACATAAACAGAAAAAGCCAGAAGTGGCACTGTGGCTCAAGTGGTAGAAGTGCTAGGCTGGAGCAAAAGAAGCTCAGGGACAGTGCCCAGGCTATAAGTTCAAGCCCCAGGACTGGCAAAAAAGAAAAAAAAAAAAAACATTGGAAGTCAGTTGCTCTTCCAGAAGACCTTGAAGGGGTATGTGGCAATTTGTAGCTGATAAAAAAAAATTGCTTGGATCATTGAGACAAAAATCTTTAAAGATGTTATTTTTATGTAATAAGTAATTATGGCTTATTACATAGGGCTTTCTTAATTAGCTCATCCTTTTGTCCTCTGCTTCCCCCCAAAATACTTAATTTTCTTATCCAAGTTGATCTATTTTATTTGTGGAAATATTTACATTATCTAGCTGGTTTTAATCTTCCCTGAGGTTCTGTCTTCTTTACCAAGTCCTTGTCCTGGGTTCTGTTTGGGAAAGATGACTGTTGATGTTTTCGATGTGAAAGTAAAGGGAAGCCTAGGATAGCTTGTTCCTCTTCTCTTCCTTCTGATTCCTAGTTGATTTCCTCAGGGAATTGAAGGCTGCCATTGACATTCGCAGATCGGGCATTGTGCAGGTCAATGGAGACGCATATCACAGAGCAAAGCTGTACACAACACACAGCTGCAAATACCAGATGGAAAAGTGAGACACAACATCTGGAAATTTCCTCGATAATCATTTTCCTCAAAGGATTTTAACTATTAGAAATGAAGTATATACTTCTCACCTGAACGTGTATGTGTTTATGATAAATGTAGCAGAACTGGAAGCAAAACAATTAGCGAACCTGTAACTGCTTTTCTCCTTTCTCAGGTTAGAGGAAGACAAGCTAATCAAGGTTGATGGAGATAATGATTTTTACATTGTCTGCTTCTGTGAAGGCTTCTGTCCAAACAGGCAAGAAAGACAACTGAGGTTGTCCCCATACTGGACCACCCTGCCATGTTTTCCTCTTGCCTAAACATCAGAACATCAGACCATCTCTCTCTCACACACACACACATATTTACACATGCCCACACACTTTTTGAAGATGTGCTTTAGTCAAATATTAGGGAAAAGAATTCATGTTATTAAATTTAATGAAAAATTTTACTAGAGTTTGCAGAAGTACCTTTTGAATGATTGAGCTAAGTGGGGCAAATATCACTTGCCAATGTGTTAATAGTCATTCCGCTGATAGCTTCATTGTATTTACACCCAAATGCACTCAAATGATATTGAGTATCCACATTAGAGAGCTCTTCAAGGAAGACCCCGTGTTCCCTTCTGAACTCACACCTGAAACAGGCAAGCATTAAAACCTGAGCCCTATGCTGACAGATGTGTGGTTGATCCATTGTCAGTATGCAGAGGACCAGGGTGGACATAAGTGAATTTCAGCAAAGGCAGCTGACAGAAATAACACTAAAGAAATCAGATGGCAAAGGAGAGCGAGGATTGAGGAAGAAAATGCAAACAAGAGGCAGGAAACCATGTGAGGAAGGCAAATGACTGTGAATGCTGAAGGTGGCTGCCACCTGAAGTCTATGTCACATGGGCAGCAGGCCCTGAATGCATACCAGGCACTACAGATGGAGGTTTCAAACTACACTCCCACTGACTGTAAGAAGTCAGCCCTCTGCTCCTGGCAGGCCTCAAAGCCTGTCCCCAGGGCTTCCTTCAGAGAAGGCCAGGGCTCCATCAACAGTGCTTATCCAAATCCTCAGTGCCCAGTGTGTTTAGGAATTCAGAAGTTTCAGATAACAAGGCATGTAGCAACTTGTACGAATCTCAGAAAGAATTACGCTGAATGAAATACGCCAGTCACCAAAGGTTACATAATTTGTGATTCCATTTTATCCACCAATGTTAAAAATTGCAAAACTTTTTAAATGATAAAAATCACACAGCTAGGGGGAGGATGGGAGGGGGAGGCTGGGAAGGGATGTGAAGGGTAAACAAAGGAGGAGGCTGCAATGCTTAATAAGAAATGTACCCATTATCTTGCCCATGTAATTGTAACCCCTCTGTATAGTATGTTCACAAAAAATTAAAATTAAAAAAAAATCACACAGCTAGAGAGCAGATGAATGATTTGGGGGAGGTAGAGAGAAGGGTATGGGGGGTGGTGGCCTCTATAACAGGATAATGTAAGAAATCCTTCTAAGAAATAATTTTGCATCTTCACAAAGTCATGGTGATCATAAGAATTAAATCTTCACAGAAATTGCATGAAATTACAAGGACGTAAAAATGAAAAGATAGAAAAAAAATGGTGGGATCCAAACCAGGCAAATGAGCTACATTTATATCCTTGTTATGATATTGTATTTTGGACATACAAATGTAAACACTGGAGGAAATTAGATGAAGGACTCATTGGTCTCTGTGTCACTTTTCAGAAGCAACTGTCTGGGAGCCAAAAATTCTCTCCAAATGCATGTGTTTAAAAGGAAACATTGAAATAGAAAAAAAAGAAAGATGACATTGATCAAGATGTGTTTAACTTAAAAATTGACATGTTAAATCATTGCAACTCATTGTACTCAAGATAACTAATAAATACTTTTAAAGAATGTAAAAATCATCATGAATAAGTTAAATTAGCCTTTGCTCAGCAACTAGAATTATATATGATTTTTAGAGTAATGGTGATAGTTCTATAGAGCCTACTATCTGCTGTCATATGCTCTTTGTTGTACATAACCAATGTAGTACCTGCTAGAGTTTCCCTAAGTAAAATATCAAAATTTTACAAAGGAATGAGGTAAAGCAAAATAAGAGCTATCATTTGTCTAGTTCCTATTACCTGTAAGAACCAAACACTGTAAATATTGATTTTCTCGTTCACATTCATCTGCAAGGCAGGTTATGAAAGGCAGATCAAGAGATGGCCAAAAGCCACAGAGCTAATAAATGACAACATGGAGATATGAATCAGGGTTCTCTCAAGAGCTAAAGTTCAGGCCCTTTCAACTGAGTTCAGCACTTGCCAAAGAAACCCAGCAACTTTGAAAGAGGAGGAAGTATTAGAAAAATAAAAGGATTCTGGAAGACTAACTTCTTTTTATAAACAGCATATCATATTATCATACATGACTATCTTTGACATATGTCAAAGTCCTACAAACCTAAAAGATGTTTACACACTTTACAAACTTAGACATGACTCAAAGCAATCTGTTCATCCCACTTTAGTAATCAGAAGATATTTAGAGATGTAATGTTTAACTTTACCTCAATCAAAAGTATGTGTACTGTTTTTAATATATAGTTATTGTACTTGAACCACTTAGTTATAAATAGTAGATACAGATCTCAAGCTATTCTGTTTGATGAAAGAAATCAATGTGCCTCAGTGAAACTCCAATTGAATTCAAACCCCTCAGTTGAATTTCAATTCAATTAAGTCAATTTTCTTAACTGTAGCTAGACATTTTGGGCTGTGAAAGAGGCACATATTTTATTGTGTCCTGCAGAAAAAAAATGTCCTTATTTCAAAACATGTACAGAATAGGCTACAGAGATCGAAAGACAAATCAAGCAATTGAACTGTCAAAGTGCTGTGGAATGTACATATTATATATAAAACCAATTTCCATGAGGTGGGCCGAAGAATGTCTTGTCTAATAGAAGAGTATCTCAACTAATAGACCATGAAGAACAACCCCATTGTTTCTCTTGGGAATGCCATGCTTTTTGTTGACTTACATTAGCAGAAGTTAGAGCGCAGCATTGAAAAGATTAATTTTGTCATTAATCACCACATCATCATAATCACAAGTCTTTTTTCTTTCTTGAACTCCAATTTTATACCTAGAAACATAAATGTTCCCACAGTCTTCTAAGAATGTCTTACCTGAGGTTAAATAAAAACATATTTGTACAATGGCTTTTCTTGTACCTCAAAAGAAGAAGACCAGGTGGCTTGCTACCAAAGGGACATTGAGCATCTTCATGAAAAATTAAAATTTTTCTCATGAAATTACTATGGCTTTCTTAATTAGCTAGATTTATCCTAGTATGTCAAGTTGTACATTTGAATGGTTTCCTATGACTCTTCAAAGGAACACTCCAGTAACAAGATCCTATGTGTGTGTGAGTGTGTCATTTTGTATTTGGTGAGAGAATTGTTCATGCTCTAATTATATTATAAAGGGAACAGCTTCATTAACCAAAGTGGCAGAAATAACAAAAGCATCTAATACTTATTCCACCTGGACATTTCACAAAGCAGAATGGCTCTTCCTATTCAAAAAATGCCTCTCTAATGAATGCATTCAAATGAGCTTTCAACAAAGCACTGACTAGAGAGAGAAGATAGACTCAGCTGTGCTAAAACCTGATTTCCTCTGAGTACTGAAAAGCTTCATGAATATTTCAATACAGGGGAGGAGGAAAGCATTTGAAAATTAGGAAGTATGCTAGTCCACACAGGTTTAGGAATAGTAAAAAATGATTTAAGTCAGTCCAAATGCATTGGGTACCTTCTATACACTACTACTATTGTCAGCGTTATTGGTACAAGGACAAAAAGTACTTTGACCTTCAGAGATTTCACAGGACAGATAAATGAGAATGACTCATGAATAAACAGTTGAAGTGCTCTGGCACATAAATAGGGAGTCAAAATAGTCTAATAGAAGTAACCAGCAATTATATTCTTCTTTCCAGCATCTACCTTTTTTTTTTTTTTTTTGGTTGGTCGTGGGCCTGAACTCTGGACCTGGGCACTGTCCCTGAGCTCTTCAGCTCAAGGCTAGCACTCTACCACTTGAGCCACAGCACCACTTCGGGCTTTTTCTGCATATGTGGTGCTGAGGAATAGAACCCAGGGCCTCATGCATGCGAGGCAAGCACTCTACTCCTGAGCCACCTTCCCAGCCCTGAGCATCTATCTTCTGTCCCTGAATATCACTCATGTTCTCTCATTCAATCTTCACCACACCTGTGACAATCTGATGTGATAACACATGGTGAATCCATTCACTCAGTAAGGCGTTCCTGTGCACCTACTATGTGCAGGTCCTAGACGTGGCACTAAATAAAGGATGCAGAAGAAAGACTTACCTTGCTGATTCTTTTCAAGTTGGTGTCCTTATTCATAGTGACACCCCTATATCCCTAGATATTTCCAATAACAACCAGAAAAAAAAACCATGCTGGAGATGTGTAGCTCAAGTGGTAGTGTGCCAGCCAAGCAAGTATCAGGTTTCTGCTCAAACCCTGGTACTAGAACAACATTATTTTTTAAATAGCTAATTAAAAACACAATTATCATCCCAACACTGGGGGCTCACACCTGTAACCCTAGCTACTTGGGAGGCTGAGATCTGAGGATCTCAGTTCAAAGCATGCCCAGGCAGGAAAGTCTGTGAGTTAACCACCAGAAAGCTGGAAGTGGAGCTGTGGTTTAAAGTAGTTAGAGCTCAGGGACAGCACCCAGGACCCAAGTTCAAGCCCTATGACTGACAAAAAACAAAATCAACAAAACAAAAACAAAAACACTCAAATATCAGCAATAACTTTTATAACATAATTTTCATAATCATTCCTAATGGTTTTATCCCTAATGGTTCCCGATATCAAATATACACTTCTGTAGGAACCTCTATGAAGCTCCCCAATTTAACCAAAATGTGAGACCCTGCCTGAAGTGAAGAGAAAATGGTATTTTCAGGTCCTTCAGATACAGGGTAACTAAATACCCACAAAAAAACATTAAATGTGAGCTAGGGGGTGGAAGCTCACTCCTGAAATCTTACCTACACAGGAAGCTGAGATGTGACATTCAAAGTTCAAAGCCAGCGTGGAGAGAAAAGTCAACAAGATTCCATCTCCAATTTACCACCAAAGAAGCTAGACTTGAGGTATGGCTCAAGTGGTCGAACACCAACCATAACTATATAAGCTGAGTAAGAGCATTCAAGCCCTAGAAGGCAGCACATACACACACTCATACACAGAAATTATATGTGCATATTGTTCAAACAAACAATCCCATAGCTAGAAACTTATCCTTCAGAAACACTCAGCATAAGATTTTTGAAACACAGGAAAATAGTAAATATTATGTACTCATCAATAGAGAAATAAGTTAAATAAGTTTCGTTATTCCCTATACGATTCAAAAGCTAGGCCCGTGTTTTTAAAGTGCATTGCTTCTTTGTTCTGTCAGGATTCATCACTGAGTTTATTTAGCTATTCTAGTGTTAGCACTAGGATGGTCTCCAGCTTTAGCTTATTACACACAGTACTAATTGGGAACATTCATGTGTCTGGTTCATATTATGTACATGCCTCTGGGGGTGGAATTGCTAAATTCAGAGGACGTTACGTTTAAAGGTGGTGGACACTTGCTGTGGTAGTCATGGAAATGGGATGCCCTGATAAAATGCTGTGGGAAACACAGTTAACTGGCAGTCTCACCTGCTGCCCCTTTGTATTCCACTGGGACAGGGCACCACATCCACCCTAAGCTCCTCCTAAACTGTTCCTAGCCGGTGACTGAGCACAAAATGGGTCCTAGAGCAAACCCATTCCTTTTGGGACATGGGATTCAAGACTTTGCTTCAAGAACTCTGTCTTCCAGGGTAAAATTTCTCAAAAACTGTGTTATAGTTGAACATTCTTCATACCTAGTCTGCATTTCCTTCCTCCTTCCACTGGGCCAGGCCCGGTGCTGTTTAAAGGCACACCGCCTGCTCCTGGTCACTCCCTGTGATCCACAGTAAATACCTTGTGTGACTACTCCTTGACATCTTCACCTCAAGATGATTCAAACGAACAGATATTTCCAATGATCCTGCAGTGTTCAAAGACTCTCTCCACCAGCTCGGAACTGACAGCTACTATAGACTCATAGCAATACTTGCTATTTTGTACTTTTGATCCAGTTATTGCATTATTTCAGTGCTGCTCTGAATTTTTGTTTCTCTGCTAGCTGAGACAATCCTGTGAATGTGTTGTTTTTGTCTTTTAGAATTTTTTAGCCATTTGAATGTTATTTGGTAAAGCACCCATTTAGGCCTATTTCCCTATAAGGTTATCTTTCTGTTTTTCATTTACACAAGCTCTTTTCATATACATAAATCATTTATTACATATATGCACTGAAAATGTCTTTGCCCACTATGGGTTGCCTTGTTGGCCTTTAATGTTAGCTTTTCTTCAACAGCAGTTCCAACCACATGCAAGAATTTGGATGAATCTCACTAATATTGAACACAAAGGTATGTCAGATACAAAAGTGAACAGACTACGTGATGTCACTTTGGACAAAGGCTGAGACAAGAAAAATTGATCTATACGGTGAGGTTGGCCAGTTCATTTTTGGATAAATAAGGAATATGAGGGTTCAGAAATGCTGATAGTGTTCTATTTGCTGAAGTTGGTAACATATGCCTGCTCACTTTATAAGTAAATAACTTGTTCTTCTCTGAATCCCACTATCCATAGAGCTCAGGTTAGTACCATGAACTATCTATGTTGGCCTTTGAGGAGAAGAGATCCAGATAATCAGCAGAGGACTTAAACTTTGATTGAGAATCCACATAGAGCTCTACCTTTCCCGGCCAAAAATTGGAGAGCTTAGCTGTGAATCTTGCCTCTTAATAGATTATGTCCTCATAATCATGTGAGCTTGGACTAGGATACCAAAAAAATAAAAATAAACAAATGACCCAGAAAAAAGAAGATAGACTGTGGACTATGCTTTTTATTAGTCTATAAAAAACATCATAGAACAGATCTATAGAAAAAAATCCCATTAAGAGAATTCTTCAAGTCATCCTACTTGGCAATTTGCTGACAAAAAAATTTTTAAAATAGAGTAAATTTATTATCTTTTTTACTTTTTAATTGCTAGCATCAGTGTCATGAAAGCTCAATTTCAAAATGAACTATTGCTGTCATTTCCAGATATATATTATTTATTGAGTTTTCTTTAACCACAAGGAACCCATGCAGCTGGCTGCCATGTGTTTGATCCCACATAATCTCTGTCTAATAAAGATGATCCATGGACCATTCTTCTAACTGGGACTACAACATCCAGATTCAGACTCAGCTGTGCTTGTTGACCCATTTGCTTCAACTCTTTTCCCCTTCATATGTAACTACTGAATCTTGGACCTTTCTATATCATTCTTTTATTTTTCATATTCTTATGTACAGCAGCTTCAAATATTTATGAGATCCCTGATAAATAAACATATAGACAAATAGATACAAGTCATACATCAGGTCTCAAAGACTGTAAATGTTCTTTGTTTCTTTTAAAGCACTGGCCCAAGTTGTTGGAAATGAGATGATAAATACAATTTGATCACCAATTCTGACAAACTTTCTTTTTTTTTCTCTTTTTGGGGGTCCGATCATGGGGCCTGAACTCTAGACCTGGGCGCTGTCCCTCAGCTCTTCAGCTCAAGGCTAGTGCTCTACCACTTGAGCCACAGTGCCACTTCTGGCTTTTTTCTTTTTGCTTATGTGGTGCTGAGGAATCGAACACAGGGCCTCATGCATGCAAGGCAAGCACTTTACCACTGAGCCACCTTCCCAGACCCAAACTTTCATAAACATTCTGAGTATCTGAAGCAAAGCATGCCCATCATGCGGGGTTTGGATAAAAGCCCATCTTTAGAAATGAAAGATGGAAAACTGTCTTCCACACAAACTATTATCAGTATTTCTGAATTAGTCTTTTATAAAAAATCTTTAAGCAATCTCCTATAAAAGTTATTTTAGAAAATAATGATGCATATTTTCTTATCTCTGGTGGTTATAAGCAACAACCTTTGGCTACCCTATAGGATCAAACCAAGAAAATATATCCAAGTGTGCACACATACATAATTATTTTACAAGATGTGGATATGCATCCATTATTAAAATTTGGGAGGATAAAATCCTCTCCTTTTTACCCATTCTGAAAATATATAGGCAAGTTTTGGTTATATAAAACCATTATTAGTGCCATGACTGGGTATTGTCTAAATTCTACCTTAACAGCTTCTACCTTAGATTCTTTACCACCTTTCGTTGAATAAGATGGTGCCTACCATTTTTCAAGCAATGAGTTTACACCAGTAATGAGCATCATTCTGCTGCTTTGCTTTAGCTACAAAACGCTGTGCATATTCCACCTAAGTCATCCTTCCAGGTGTTGGGTGATAGCGGCAGCCTTCTTCCTGAGGAATTGCTCTGATGGCTTGATTGGGTTATAGGAACCTAACATCTACCATTTTAACTGAATAGATCTCTGACCTTATTGTTGGGAGTCAGCCTCCCTTGACATTTGATGTTAATCACAGACACTGAAGAAACAGTTCAGTGAACTGGAATTGTCATCCGTGACCAACCAAATCTCCCTGGACACCACTATTGCTCAGTGGAGCTTTAACTTGTTGTGCTGAGATGTTACACCTGCCAACCGGCTCTCACATTTTCCCAAGGACTTGCTAGGGCTCCTTGTCTCCCTGTCTCTAAATGCAACATATGTTAGCAACATTCATTGACAGGTTTCAACAGTATGTTTTCCTCTAGTCAAGCTGTTAGTTCATTGCGTTGTCAAATACAGGAATTTCTCTTTCGTCCCTGAAGAATTCCAGAACCACAATGAGAAGTAGGGGGAAATGGCAAGCATATCCATCAAGATTTTCCAGCACTTGCTTAGCTGTCTGCCTTCTTTCCATTTCTCTAGAGAGTAGAAGACTGAAGAAATATACACAAACATCACAGAAACAGACAGCTGGCAAGGATGACTGCATATGAAGAGTGCTTGAATGCAAGTTAACTTTAAGTTGTCTAGCTACTTCTAATGGTTTATACACAGCCTGTTAGGTGACCATCATATTAAATCTGATCTCTGCACAAGAGACTGGAAAGGATCATTAATGAGAGAGGAGGCTCTAGGCAGGGAAGATGTGAAGAACTTACCAGAACTTACAGGTGATCCCTAAGTTGCTTTCTTCCAATTATTAAAGCCATGGAAAGCAAATAAAGGTAAGTAAAGGCTAATGACAGTATGTATAAGGCTAGATCTTTTTTATTTAATGCTGAGTGATTGACATTGAAGAAAATTAGGAGACTGGAGTGAGGAAAATTTGAATTTGGGTAAACAAGGTTAGCAAGTTTTTAAAACCATTAAAGGTGAAGTTGATCATTCTTTTAAGTGAGTCCTGAACAATCTCCTTGGAACAATGTCTCAGTCTAGAAAGGTATTTTGTATTCCAGAAGTGCAAAGGGAAAGAAGAGGAATTATCTGGGAATTCCAGCAGAATCTGACCCAAGAAGCATGGTTCAGATAAGCACTTCGTTAAACAATCACTTCTCACAGCAGGGTCTGGTAGAGAGAGAGTCATCAGAGTACCCACTACAGTGCTGCCCTGGTACCACAAAGATCCAATGCCCTTCATCTATCAGGCTGTACTCTGGGCTTCTTGCTGTAATAGCATTAACTAAACTAAGTAACTAAACAGCTGTCACCAACAAGGCCTTTAGCTATTCCAGCTACATTAAATCAAGAGCAAGAGAGAAAGGTAAACCTTTTCCTCCTGCCTCACTCAAGCTAGAAAGGCACACTTTCTAGTGAGGGCACTTCATGGACTAAGCTAAGCTGGTAAGGCAGATTTATTCACACAGTGAAAAGTAGGTTTGTTCATTAAACATTGAAAGCCAGCTAGGCACTGGTGGGTCACATCTGTAATCCTAGCTACTCAGGAGGCTGAGTTCCATGGGTTGAGGTTCAAAGCCAGCCCAGGCAGGAAAGTCCATAAGACTTCTATTTCCAATTAACCACCAGAAAATCAGAAGTGGAGCTGTGGCTCAGGTGGTTGGTAGAACTCTAGCCTTGAGCAAAAATGCTCAGGGACAGTGTCCAAGCCCTGAGTTAGAGCCCAATAACCAAAAGAAAAAAAAATAAAGCCAAAATGATAAGCTTAATTTAAAAAAAATAAAGGTTTACATAAGCTAACTTCCTATCAGATTTACCTCTTAGATAAGTGCAAAGGATGAAAACCTGGCTGTGTTTTGATTTTAAAGAATACTTTTATTCATCAGTATAGCTAACAACAACGAAGAGACACAGGCATGAATTACACTGCCTTCAAGGAGTATAGAAACAATAAATCTTGGTTGGCACTCTTATCACGAGTTCGTTGCAAAGCATGGCGTGCCCTCATCTACTATCAACACCTACCTGAAATAGAACAAGTAACGTGGATCTCTGAGCGAGTGATGTGTTGGCTGAGCTTCCCCAAGGATCCTGTGTCCTGCAGTCCAAGGGTTCATGCGCTCCACCTGCTCTTACCTGGCATGCGCGAGCAGAGAGCATGCTGCCTCCACGCTCGGCAGGGCTGCCAACTCTCGGGACAGTGTGGCCTGTTCCTGTTCACATTTCCTTCAGAAATGTGTCCATCTTTGGAGTTTGAAAGGCAGTGTGACTCAGGGAGATCAGGGAACCTTGTGATAGGCCAAGACGTGAATTTAGAAGCAGAAGGCATGTATTCCTATTTCTAGTTACACACACACACACAAAAAAAAGTAATCCCACTATAGCAATCAAGTCTCTAAAGGTGCTTAGTTTCGCATTCAAAAAATATGAGACTTTGCCAGGCATCCGTGGCTCACAGCTGTAATCCAAGCTACTAAGGAAGCTGAGACCTGAGGATCGCGATTCAAAGCCTGCCAGGGCAGGACAGTCCATGAGCCACTTATCTCCAATAAACTACCAGAAAACCTGAAGTGGAGCTGTAGCCTGGATCCAAAGAGCTCAGAGAACAGTGCCCAGGCCCCGAGTTCAGGTCCCACAACCGACAAAATACAAATAAAAATAAAAATGAACCTTGTCATAACCAGCATCCTTGCCAGATTGCTTTCAGGCTCAAATAAAACAATATGTGCAGTGGTTTATTTACATGAAAGTAAACTATTAAAAAAAAACCCTGTTGAAATTGTTTTAAGAAGGGGAATGGCATGGAGGAAGATGAATGAAGGGTGAGATGAATAGGATAATAAATATATATATACAGATATTATATATGTGTGTAAAAATGTCACAATGAAATGTGCATTGTACTGTCTTATTAATACATGATAATAAAAAAGATAGAGAAAACAACTAATATGTGAAAGTACTTTGTAAACAATGAGATAATCTATAGGTATAAGAAGTTACAGGTAACTACTACTTAAAATTTTATATTATTTAGCACTCCAAGGTGCCACGGAGTAGGCCCTCTCCTCCATACTTAATTACTTTTCCCACAGAGGTCAATTAAACAAAGACCCTGTCTCTTCAGTCAAAAGTGCTTCAGCAGAATGTTCATTCTTTCAATCTGATTTTATCGTCTTGAGACCCAGTGTACACTTGAGTCATGTAATACATTTTCAATTCACATTGATTTATCCATATGCATTTCAACATTCTTAATTTACATTGATTTAGCCATATTCATATTTTTCTCATGATCAGGGTGACAACAAAAAGGAGTAAAAACAAAATTAATGCTGCACCTTTGACAATGTCTGGTTTGGGACTTCTTTCAGTTACAGTGAACTAGAGGCGATGAATATCAGAGCTAAGAACCCTCATTTCACCTTTCCTGGAAAAGCAAGTAAGTGATATTTATAAAGAAGGCTCAATTACATCCCGCCTAAGTTGGCATCAGGTCAGAAACCAATATTTCTTCAGACCCAGCTATGCCAAGAGCACAGTCAAGACACGTTTCAGCCTCCTGATATTCACTTTGTTAAACTGTTAGTTGTAACCATCATGGAATCTACTCATGCAGACATCATACTTTAGTTATGGTAAACTCAAACTTTGAATGCATGTAAAAATTAAGAAAGAGAGATGTATAGCTAATGGAAACCACTATTAAAAATTTAAGTGAAGCCAGGCACCAGTGGCTCACACCTGTAATTCTACCTACCTGGGGGGGCTGAGAGCTGAGGATCAAAATTTGAAGCCAGCCCAAGGAAGAAAAGTCCATAGGACTGTTATCTCCAATTAACCAGCAAAAAGCCAGGAGTGGAAATGTGGCTCAAGTGGTAGAACACTAGCTATTGAGCACAAAAGTTCAGGGACAGCACTCTGAGTTCAAGCCCCAGGACAGGAACCAGGAAGGAGAATCCCCATGAAAATCATATCATGTTAACACATGTCTGAATGACGACTGGAGTCCTTTGTGTGCATCCTTGTCTATGATGCTTCTCTATGAACACATAGCCTTCAAATCTCTTCTGATTCCAAGAGAGGGAATTCTAGGATCCATTCATTCTCCAGCATATCCCTTAGATCTCAAGAACAAAGAGGTGACTTTTCACAGAGTAGAACTGCTGCTATCAGAAGACTGAAAACACCATCTTCCAAAAACTGCATATATAACATGCATACTCAAAGAGTAGCATGTCCATGCAACACTTCAGCTGTGAACAAAAACCTTAAATGTGGCGGAACAAGGTTGTGGAGCCCAACCTTTAACATTTGAAAAGCAGTCATTGTTGTTTCTCAAGTTTCAGAAATTAAAGATTGCCTTAAGACACACTGTTGACTTCCTTTTCTCAGAGTATTTGCTTAAGTATAAAGAAATTCAACTGTTTTGTCCACATAAACACACACAAAATGACTAAGGTATGATATATGCCAGGGAGGATTCCACAGGTGTAACTCCTTTGAACAGTGAACTTAAAATTTAACAAAATGGCCACCAGAAACTGGAACAGGTGTTGTTGATGGGTACAAGACAGTCAGGGAAGGGAGCAGAGAGGAGAAGTGGGAGAATACAACAGCAGGTCAAACAGGACCCTCTTCAGGGAAGACTCTGGGGGCCCCAAATTCATAAGACCACTTAAGTCACATGCATTCTCCATACATCACAAAGAGAAGACCGGGGCGATGCAAAAATTACTGCATGACTGGACTATTTTCTAAACAGAAATTTTAAATCATTACATCTGATTATGCTTTAAACTAAACAAGATATTGTTCCCCCTTGCTACCTAGTGAATAGGGATTTGGGAAGAAGGCCAGTTAGTTACAGAGGTATGAAAGAAATTGCATTTTTATTGTATATTCTAATTGTGTATGGATTGTGTTTGTGATCTGCTACTTCTGGTTCTGCTCACTTGCCAAAATCTTAATTCAGATTCTCAGACCAAACCCAGCATGGTGGCACATGCCTGTAATCTTGACAACTCTGAAGGCAGAGATTAGAATTTAGATGCAAGGCCAGCCCAAGCAAATGATTAGTGAGGATCCACATCTTGAGAAGCAAGCTATACAAGGTGGCTCATGTCTGTAATCTCAATCACTGGTGATGTTTGGGAACCCATACACAACATTATTATATTCCATTTGGGGTAGTACTGGAGTTTGAAGTTAGGGCCTTCCATTTGCTAGGCAGGCCGGTTGGTTTTTTTGTTTGGGTTTTTTTTTTTGGCCTTCTTATTTTTTCAGATAGAATCTCATACATCTTCTCCACAGCCAGCCTCAGATCGCAATCTTTCTCTCTCTTATACCTTGGACATAGCTGTGATTAGAGATATGCATCATCATGGCCCTATTGGTTGCTGGGATTGAGGGTCTTACTAACTCTTTGACCAGTCTATTCTCTAATCTCATTCTCTACAATTCTGCCTCTTAAAACAACTGGGATTAGAGACATGCACCAGCCTTATGAAACATTACTAAGTACCCAATTCCCCCCAAATTTGTAGATTTAACTACTAAAATGGCAGGTATCAAAGACACTGCAATCTTCCAGCACATTTTCTCCCTGGATTTATGCTTGTAAGAACATTCTTTGACAGCCGTAGTTTTTACATTTATTACTTGCTACTTTGGATGAATTGCTTGGATTTTTAACATTTTATTATTACTGTCTTCTGAATGTCTTAAACTTTTGTTGTTACATGAATACATTGCCTTCGGTGAGTCAAATTAGAGTTTAGATTGTAAGGAAATTATATTTAATGAGATGGAGGGCAGATTTTGCTTGGGAACATTTCATAGTCTTATAGTTTAGGTTTTTATTCCTCTGTGAAACCTAATGATACTTTTTCAACAATGCAGTAAAATTTTTCATAAAAATAAAAGTAACACTGTTTATTCTGTTCAGTTTTTACATGAACGCATTTTTTAAAATACAAAGTATAGCAGAGTATTTTATTTCTGTAAGTGGGCACTGCAACCAATAAATGGTCCATTATGAAGATCAAAGCTAATTGCAGCCTGCTTTCTTCTCTCCTAAGAGGACATGGTTTCCTTTCATCAGGGCCTTGTTGCCAATAGGGCTTTATTTCATCTGGACACAGAAGTGGAGCAGTCCAGACTCTTCATTCTCTACCTTGCCAGGGATACTTCTCATGAAATCTGAGGTCAAAGAAAGGAATACACACATAGAGAATGAGATTGGCCACTCTGAATGCAGATTCCTTGAGAGTCTATATCATGCACTCAGATTGCTTTTTTCCAGGTACTGGACTGGATCTTCTAGATTATTCAGTGATACAGTCTTCTTCTTAGGAACTCATGGACTGATAGGGAAAAATAAGATGTGCTCTAATTATCCTAATGATAACAGAAGGAAAATGGTTGTATTCGCCTAAAACAAAAAGCAAAAACAAAACAACAACAACAAAAACAAAACAAGGAAAGACTCTGCAAAGAAAAATGAATTTATGCTTGAATGAGTTTGCAAATCTAGGGTACAAGTACCCTGGAAAATCAGGAGGAAACCATGGGTTGTACCCAAGGAGGCAGGGGAAAGAGAAAGGTCTTAAAGACAATAGGACTGAAAAGGCTTAAGGGATTAGGTAAATTGTTTCAAAACTATAGTCCTTGATTTCCAGGCCTAGTGGCAAGGTAGCTTACCTCCAAGGTGAACAGGTCAGATGTCTTCACAGACATGGCTTTTGTGCATGTCTATAGATTCTATGCAAGGTTGTGGCTAAGTGGACTGTCTTGAAATCATTCCTATTATCAGGGCAAGGGTAGGTGAAGACCCTCCCTTTATGATCTAATTCCATTGCTTTTGGTTTTTGACATAAATGGCTCTATTTTTTTTTGTTTTGTATAAAGAAATACTTATTTTAATAAATAATCTTATTTTGACAAAGGACCTCAGAGAGAGATATAATTCACAGACCCCCTCAGATGCTTCTGAAACAGCATCATTAATGTTATCTATCCAAAAGATGGCACCGCTGGTGTCATAGGTCTAGATGCCAAAGCATCTTTAATACTGAGAGCTTTCTCCTGTGTATCAAATGTAGTACCAGTTGGAACACTAGAGAAGCTCTAAGAAGAAATCAACACTCTGGGATGGAAGGTGGTAACTTCAAGTAGAAGATGGACTTTGAGTTGAGTCTTGAAGAGTGGGTTTCATTTCTCTGGGTAGCCACGAGCACTGTGGCTTGTACAGACAGACAATGAATCTACAATATAAAAAGAGAAAAGCAGGAAGTCTGGTCATGGTATGGATGTTAGTGAAAATCAGAAGTAGGAGAGGATGGCAGAGGGAAGTATAGAGCAGGGAGAAGGGTGGGAGAGAGGAATTGGGTCTTCCATCCCAGTTATCTCAAAATAATCAAGGCATTGTCAAGAAATGTTATCCGCTTTCAAAAGCTGCACAAAGGAGGAAGGTAACTTCGTTGAACAAACAATGAAGTCGGCTATTTATGAACAAAATCCTCAGAACAGGAAATGCCGACTGCGTAAGGGTACATTGCCTTTCTGCTGTATTAGTTCAAGTTGGCTGATTTGAGAATCTGTGCCTCATTAGAAGTAAAAATGTAAACAAGATCAAACAAAATTTACATGAGATGTTTTATTCAGTCGAGTTTTCCCTGAAATTCAAATTGGCTGAATAGAAGCAAAAACTATGGAAGACTGTTAACAAAGTCAATTTTTTATAAAATCCCTGCATATGTCAGCCATAATTTTACACTCGAGCTGTGAGCTAGAATAAAGAGCTATTTGCCTATGCTCTTCTAAAACTACCCTGTCATTTGGAGAACAAAGGTATCTATGCCCAAAAAAAATTGGTTGGCCAATATTCAGTAAGTATTTACTGCACTGAAACTAGATAAAATTGGTCACCAAAGGCAGAGTATGGGTAGAAAGTTAGATTAGTACCAGATTATAAATAGTGTTGCTTTCAGTCTGTTTTGTGCTGCTGTCGCAGAATGGTTGAGATTGGGTAATGGATGAAGGGCAGAGATTTATTTCTTACAGTTCTAGAGACAGGAAGTGCAAGGTCAAGGGGCTTCACCTGGCAAGGGCCTCCTGGTGGTATCATCCCAGGGTGAAAGGTAGAAACCAGGCTAAGAGTGGGGGGAAGGTTGGGAGAATCAAACTCATCCTTTAATCAGGAATCCAGTCCTGTGATAACTAACCCCCTCCTGCAGTAATGGCATTCATCCATTCATAAGGGCTGAGCTCTCCTGGGTTATTACCTCTTGTAGTTCCCATCTAGCAACACGTTTGCATTGGGGGTTAAGTTTCTAACTCATGAACTTTGGGAGACACATTTGAACTGTAGCAGAATGATGGCATTAGAGGAGGTCAGTTGCTGCAGGAACACTGTGATATACGTTTGCGCTAATAGATCTTGGAGGAAGATTTGCAGGCTTGCTACTCATCATGTGTTTCATGGGCCAGAAACATGTGCCTTAGTTGGAGCCTCACAAGAAATGTACAATCTCAGGCCTGCACTCAGACATACTGAAGCCAGATCTGTTCACAATAAGATTCCTAGAGTGAATTTCCCTGTATGGAAAGTTTAACTGACCCCTGAGCTTCTTCCCAGGATTTTTTTCCACCTGTATAATAGTCTTTTATACCTTCAGACTACTTACTCAAATATTTTTGGCCTTGAAAATACAATACTTGTTCTCACAGTCATCCTGGTACCTTGCTGGGTAGAGGGAGCTTTCCACCCAGCTCCAAAAAGCCTACAGGTGAGAGAGTCCATTCATTGATTGCTGAACGTCATGCTGCTTAGCCCAGGGAGCTTTTGCTACAGAGAATGCTTGTCCTTGATTATCTCCCTAAATGCAGTGTTTCCCTGTATGGAAAGTTTAACTGACCTTTGTGCTTCTTCCCTAGATGGAAAGTTCTGCTTGTACCCGACTATTTCTGTATATGGTCTGCTTCTGTGGTTACTGTGGATACTGCTATTCCTATCTGTTACTGAAAAGCTGGTAAGTGGTCTTCACTGACCATCTCAGGAGCAGGTTTACATGAGTCAGATTCTTCGTGACAAAAGCAATTTCATCTTCCTCCCACCTTTCATGATGTTATTTCTAAGCATAGATTTTCTTTTTTTGATGGGGGGGGCAATGTTTCTGCCTAGAAACTTGTGCTCTGGGGCCTAGGAGAAGGTAGCAGGGGACTGTCTTTGCTATATACCATGTCATGCACCTTGCTCAGAAGTGGAACAATGAAGCTCCTCAGCTGTGAACAGTCCAATCTTTTTCAAAAGAGATTTAAATCAGAGTGACTTCCACTTCCATCGCCTCTGATAAAAGATCACATCCTTTACACTCACCTGGTCCTGGGGGATAGAGATGTTAGATCATATCTGCTCTGACATTTTCACAGTCCTCATTGATTATCACAAGTCACTGTCAGGGTCTAGCAGAATAGAGGAGAGGTAGAGATATGTGTAAAGAAACAGTAGCCATCAATCAATCTTGATTCTACCTAAAAGAAGTTGGGTTTTTTTATGGTTCTTTTAAAAGAATTTTCCAAGCCACATTTCATGACCACACTACCTAGAAAAAGACCCACTATGCCCAGAAGCATCTGTGTGGAATCCAAACACCCACTATAAACATCAAGGTGGATCAGATTCTACCAGGCAGAAATGAACTCTCCAGGGGCAGGTTGGAATGTTCTCAGAAGCACCAACTTACTAGAAGAATCATTTGTTGGGCAAAAATTTAGGAGATCACTGAACACACATCTAAACAAGCATATATACACACCACAATTAAACTGAGAGTTCACTTGCCCAAATTCACAAAAGGAATATAAAATGCAGAAACAGGAGATTGGTCTAAATTGGACACAGTTTTTCTTCATGCTTTAAATAAAAAACTAACTTCCCAGGATTTTTTTCCACCTTTACCATAGTCTTTTATACCTTCAGACTACTCACTCATATATTTTTGGCCTTGAAAATACAAAAAAAAAAAAAAAACTATCAGCAGCTCTAAGGATACACCTTCCAGGGGACCAGATGAAGCTATTTTTAATAGCTCTCATTTCTGCTGAAGGAAGAAGAAAGAAGAACAAAGATGTTCAAGGGAAGACAGAAATTAGCAGCATTTGGCCATTGGTATTTTCAAGTGACAGGTGACCCTTGGCTACCATGAAATGAAAAGAAGCATATATATTTATGGAGAAAGTAAAATAAACAAGTGAGACATGGTAGCTGTATCTTTAAATAAATGAATACATATTAAAGATAAACATACTGAAAATATTTTTCTTAAAGGCTGGATGGCAGGTTGAATAAATTTTGAGGAAAGCAATCACCTATTTTTCTACAAGATGAATTTTCAGCCAGGTGTCAGTGGCTCACACCTATAATGATAGCTACTCAGAAGCTGAGATCTTAAGATCAAGGTTCAAAACAGTCCAAGAAGGAAAATCTGTGAGACTCATATCTTCAATGAACCAGACAAAAGCCAGAAGAGGAGAGTATTGAGTCTAGGGGGGAAAAAATCTAAGAGAGTGAGGCTCTAAGTTCAGGTCCAGTACAAAACAACAACAACAATTTATTATGGGGATGGTAGGGAAAAAAAAGGAGGAGGAAACAATGCTTGATAGGAAATATACTCATTACCTTACTCATATAACTGTAACCCCTCTGTACAGTATCTTCACAATAAAGAATATATACCATAAAAAAACAATTTATTATGATTGCATGTGGTAACTTTCTTCAACAATAATAACAAATATATGTTGAAGAAAGTTACCATATGCAATCATAACAAATTATATATACATGTTGAAGAATGTCACTCCAAATTGAATAGGACTGGCAGCAATGGGAAAGGTTAGGCAAACTTGTGCTTTATTTATTTTATTTCATTTTTTTTTGCTGTAGAAAAATACCTAAGAGAACAACTAAATAGAGGAAGGATTCAATTTGCCTCATAGTCTCAGAGGTTTCCTTTCATGGTCAGCTGGCTCTGTTGCTTTTGTATCATGGTGAACCAAAACATCCTGAAGACTTAAGCAGGTAGCAGAGGAGGTGGGCCTCAGTGTACCTGTTTGGAGACCCATTGTACTATTGTAAACCAAAGCTCTCTTTCTAGAAAAAGAAGACAAAGTCCAAAGGGATCAACCTACTTTAAAAAAAAATTTCTATCAAATGCTGAAATTCTTCCAGAAAGAGAGCAAATTGGTTAATTAGTTGCTGGGTCAACTGGTCCTCTGAAATAGTCAATCATTGATTTTTTTCAATCTTTTTCTTTCAATGTTTTTAAATATCAACTCTAGTAGAAGAGAAAGAGTCTATCAGCCCAGTTGGTATAAAGCGTACTTGAATATGGCTCCTTCACTAGTCCTGGGACGAAATGAAAACTCAGCACATAAGCTGGGACACCTGTAATCCTAGCTACTCAGGAGGCTTGAGATCTGCGGATCCGCAGTTCAAAGCCAGCCCAGGCAGGAAAGTCCCCAGGAGAATCTTACCTGCAAAGAACCGCTCAAAAGATAGAAGTGATGCTATGATTCAAATGATAGAATGCTAGCTCAGAGGCTCAGGGTCAGCATCCAGGCCCTGAGTTCAAGCTCCACAACTGACCAAAATAAAAAAAAATGATCAGTGCATATGGAGGACTCTTGTTTTTCTCTTTATCTATATTTTACCTTATCCATAAGCTAAAAGTCCATAAAGCACAATTTATCCTTGTTTTCAGATTAAGTTCACCGATAATGAGATGAAGCCATAAGAGATATCCTTTCACATAGAACCAAACCAAAATTTAGAATTTGTCATATTCCTAACACAAAAGTCAGGGCTCCTGAGCAGATAATTGAGTCAACATGAGGACAAGAATTCCATTTTCTGCCAGAAAACCTTTTTAGGATAATTCTTAATAATCTAAAAAAGCTTCCATCCCATAAAACGCTTTATCAGAGTATATCAGATATATCAGTATATCAGATATATATCAGTATATCAGATATATATAAGACAAAGTTGTCATCTAAATTATTTTATAAGCAATGCATAAAATAAAGCTATTTATAGAAGAAAGTAGAATTGTGCCAATCTAATCTACACTGGATGGGTAAAATTCCTGAGATGCTGCTGCTAGAGCAAAAAGAAGGACTAGAGTTTGGGCCATTCCACAGGCTCTCCTCTACCTACCATCATGAGTAACATGTCTCTACAGATGCTACCTGATCTAAAGTTTCCAAACTTGAATGGAATTTCTAACAAGAAAAGATTCATGCTACTATTGGAAAAATAAAAGCCCTTCTGCTACATTTATGCGTATAAATCTATACTGGAGGCCTAGGCCTGATGAGAATTCCAAACTCCACTCCGAAAATGTTGAATTATAAGACCCAATACTAGAAATCAAAGGTTCTGTTACATCACCAGAAACTTAACAGATTGAGTCTTCCATCTTACAGATGAAGAAGGTGAGAGTCAAAGGATATATATTAATTTCACAATTCATCCATGTAATAGAGCCAGAATTGAGAAGTGTGGCTGTGTTAAAGCTAGTTGTGTGAATGCCTAAAGTCAAACCACACAGAAACAGCTAAGCCAACTGCTAAGGTAATTATGCAATGTCATAAGATCATTTGTTAAGAATCGTTTAGTGCTCCACCTAGAAATGATGAATCGATGTTACACAACTGAACGCACTTTGATGTATTCACAGCCATCTAAACATCTCCTAGAAGGCAGCTTAAACATTTGTGATTTATCTCCTCTACCATAGCATACAGCTTCTATAAAAATAGTTCCCAATCAGAAGCACAGTAGATCAAAAACCAAGTCAATGTTTTAAAATATGATAGAATTACAGCAGAGGAAATAAAAGCATGCATCATTGAATTTACCCACTCTAGCACATTGAGAAGAAGATACAACAACATTGTAGATATTAACAACATTGCTTCCTAATGAACTGTATCAAAATGAGACTTTCCACAGACCAGTTACTTTAAATATATCTCACAATGCAAGCGCCTTCCTGGATTATGTTATAGGTTTCCATTCCATTGGGCCTGAATGTACTTAAGGGTTTTATATTGTCACAAGTTTATTAAAAGGAGACTTAATTTTCACATGATATAGTCTTCTCTGACAAGCAGGCTGTTTTCACATAGCTGTGTACAGTTTTACAAGGCAGGCCCAAGGCTAGAAATCTCACAAGATAGATTCGGTTTATTAGAGAGAGCCATCATGTCTGATGAGCTATGGGGAATCAACAAATACTTTCTCAGCTAGGAACTGGCTTATCTTACATCCAAACCATACCTTCCACTTAGTAGGCACTCGGTAAATGTTTTGTAATTAATTAGTGTAGAAATAGGACTTCAGTGGTTTCCTGATTTTTGTTTTCCATTCAATTAAACTCAGAGCTTCTAAACTTTGATTGCATGTTAACGTGCGTCACTCTGGGAATCTTGTGGATCAGATCTGGCTTCAGTATGTCTGAGTGCAGGCCTGAGATTGTGCATTTCTGGTGAGGCTCCAACTAAGGCACATGTTTCTGGCCCATGAAACACATGATGAGTAGAAAGCCTGCAAATCTTCCTCCAAGATCTATTAGCGCAAACGTATATCACAGTGTTCCTGCAGCAACTGACCTCCTCTAATGCCATCATTCTGCTACAGTTCAAATGTGTCTCCCAAAGTTCATGAGTTAGAAACTTAACCCCCAATGCAAACGTGTTGCTAGATGGGAACTACAAGAGGCAATCACCCAGGAGAGCTCAGCTCTTATGAATGGATGAATGCCATTACTGCAGGAGGGGGTTAGTTATCACAGGACTGGATTCCTGATAAAAGGATGAGTTTGATTCTCCCCCACTCTTAGCCTGGTTTCTACCTTTCACCCTGGGATGATACCACCAGGAGGCCCTTGCCAGATGAAGCCCCTTGACCTTGCACTTCCTGACTCTAGAACTGTAAGAAATAAATCTCTGCCCTTCATCCATTACCCAATCTCAACCATTCTGCAACAGCAACACAAAACAGACTGAAAGCAACACTATTTATAATCTGGTACTAATCTGTCTAACTTTCTACCCATACTCTGCCTTTGGTGACCAATTTTATCTAGTTCCAGTACAATAAATACTTACTGAATATTGGCCAACCAAGTGAATTAATATGGCAAAAAAGATATGTTTTCACATGTATCTTTCAAAGTCTCCAGCAACCTTTTTGTGAAAGTATCACCACAACATTGGAGATTTTGCCAAGGTCAGAGTAGATTTCATCATTGTAATCATGCCTAAAATGTACAGAGTATCAATACTCATACACATTTATAATCAGTCATATATGTGTATATATGATGCATATATGTATATATATTCTTGCAATGACTCTATGAGAAAAACTTATTTTAATTCCAATTTTAACAGTAAATTAAATTTGATGGACCTTATTCAAATTTACACAGCTAGCCAATGTCATCTAATGCTGGCATATGAACCTACACATTTGGGTTCTACGATGCATATACCTAACTACCATATTAAAGCACAGAATCTCTCTGTGACTTGGTCAAGCTTTCTAACCTTATTGTGTTTTACAGCTTCAGCATGGAGATTCAAGCCCCATGCTAGAAACTTCTCTGTCTATCCATAATCTACTCTTGGGTATTCCTGGACTTAATTATCTTCTGGAACAATGCCACTGATTTATGTCCTGAAACAAAGACTAATATTGCTGGGACACAAATACAAATGATAAATGCTTTATGAGGCTAGCTCACCAGGATACAACATTTGGCTGGTACAGGGAGAAGAGAGGGGTGATAAGCTCTAAGTAATTTCTTCTCTTTATACATGTAAAAAGTTCCCGAGGAATCTCATGCCATTAGTGGGATTCTCAAGTCTGAGACTTGCAAAGTTTTGTCTAGGCTGGCCTCAGAAATATAAAAGAACCTACTCCATGTTTCTGGGCTGATATTTTCTGACAATCTACATTTGAATTGCAAATCTTTCCATAATTAAGGAAAAACAAATATTGTGTACATTTATACATATAATCCTTTTATTTAGAGAGAAATAAGATACAGCATTATGACAAGAACAAAATCATGCAACCATTTTAAGAGACAAGTCACTATGGCAACAATTTCTCTGATTAAATTTAGAGCCTTCTGCTACTGGAATATTCAACTTGTAGTAGTAGATATTACATACTGCTTCATACTGGGTCTTGTTTTTGCTTTTGTACTAGATAACTCTTCATGTTACCTTACTTAATGTAAAATCCTGTGTCATAATAAAGAATAAATCCCTTTGCATACTTAATCATTAAACTGAAATCATATTGGCTAAAGCATTCTCGGATTAAAAATAGTGATGGTTATGTCATCCAGAATACTAACAGAGGGAAATATATGTTTTGAAACAATTGGAGGAGTCTACAGTCAATAACTTGAATTGTCTATAAACTTTATTTTTTCCAGAAAACAATTGCCTAGATTACAAACAGAAAGTAATATAATTCCATATCAATAATAATAATAAGGTTCAATTAAGCAGTAGCAAATACCTTCTAGATTTCTTGCAAACAGGGAAGTCCATTAATTTTGTCCTAATTTAATGATATTTCCTCACCACCATTTAGCCTCTTTCTTGCTGCACTGAACCAAAGAACTGAAATTTCAGAATAGTAGTAATATCAGTACATATAATGTCACTCACTAAGCACCTGAGACATGCCAGGACTTGATTTATAAGTTTACTTCAACCAAGGGAAGCTAGAGATTGTATCCACTTAAAGATTTCATGTTTGTTTGTAAGGAAGATATAATATTTAGCATTGATTAAGAGTTTCTCTTTAATCCTCACAATTCTATAAGTTGCTATATAAGACTTTGAATATTGTACAGATCAACTTCTATGCCCTGTTGAATTTTTCCTGGATCCATTATACAGATTAAGAAATCCAATCATTCCTCACCTGACCCCCTAAGCATTATAGTTGATGGAGTGAAATAAAGATGCATGGAATGTCAATGTATTAATAAAACTTCAGGAAGGATATCTCACACTGGGTAAATGAGAAAACTGGCTGATAATAATAAATATGCAAGACTTCAAATCATGAATACACAAGACAACATTTCCAACAATTACACATGGAAATACCACTACTTGTTATTGTAATAACTCTAGTGTCCTAACTTTACATTTTTGTGTGAGCAATGATAAGATGAATTGAGTATTTCCACATGGGGGAGCTTGGAGCTTAAATACTAGCATAACCATTGGATGAACATGGGGTTTTCATTTGGTACTGCTATTTCTTTTACTTTTTGGAAGTCAGTAATAAGTCCATCAGCAAATTAAAAAATGAAAGGGTTTAGTTATGGTTTGGGTAGTTTGGTATAATATATAAGTATATGAATGGCAAGGAAAACAAATTATTTAACCAATGAGATTTTCTATTCCTATGCAAGTATTAATTTCCAGTCAATGTCCCTACAATTTTTACATTCTCAAAGATATATTGAAGTGGCACCGAAACAAGGTTTTGTATCACTACATTTGGTTAACACTTGGAGTACACCAGTGTGGTAAACTTTCAGCAAGGAATCAACTATATCCATAACATTAAAAAAATGTTGAAAGATTGTGTCATACAGTGACAAGACTGTGGTCTTAACAGTTTACTTCCTCTATTCTTCTTCTCTCCATCTCTCTCTTTCTTTTCTTCCTTCCTTTTCTTTTGTTTTTCAGAGCCTACTTTCAAGTGCATTACCACTTGAGCCATACTTCTAGTGCTTATATGCTCTTGCTATTTTTTCTGATGGGGTCTCAAGCTTTTGCCTCAGGACAATCTCAGACTGAGATCCTCTTACCTAATGTCTCACTTGAAACTGGGATTATTGCAAACAGCACTACTTCCTAGTTTATTTCTTGCCCAGACTAGTCTTGCCTGTAATCCTAACTACACAGGAGGCTGAGATGCAAAGAATTCTCATTTAAAGCCAGAAAAGTCTTTGAGATTCCATCTCCAAATAACCACCAAAAAGCCGGACTGGAAGCAGAGCTCAAGTGGTAGAGCATAAGCAAGTATAAAGTCTGCTATTCAAACTCTGGTAGCAGGAAAAAATAATCGAGATTTTTGTTATATATATTTACATTATATATGTAAATGATGAAAATCTCTGTCAATTATTCTAATTACTGTATGTGTTTTATATTAATCATTCTTTATACACTATTAGTCCTAAGAGTAAGGCTCATTGAAAACAAAATTTTAAATAGCATTATTTGAAGTCTTCTATACACAGATAAATTGTTTGGGGCAGCAAAAATCCCAAAGCATGTTACAAAATTTCAGCTAGTCAGGTGAGCTAAGAGAACAAACTATTTGCTGGTTCCCAGTGGGAGTTTGAATTATACCTAAATACCCTAAGGAGACTGAACTGTTATGTTTATTTACTTGGAGTTCATTCACATCCCTCATTATCTTAATTCAAGAAACTGAATTTGGAGGCAGGTAAGGGGTCAGCTAGTTAAGAACCAGAGGCTAAGAGGCCTATCCGCAGTTAGCCAGACACCAGACCAAGAACTTATCTACTGGTCCTGTTCACTGGAGCCACACTTCTGGCTTTTTTCTGCTTATGTGGTGCTGAGGAATTGAACCCAGGGCCTCATGCATGCAAGGCAAGCACTCCACCACTGAGCCACCTTCCCAGCACCAAGCTCTGGCTTTTTCATTGGCTTAAAGGACTTGCTTGTTTTCCACTTTTGTTATTGAAATAGAAGTGGCAATCTGCTTTCAGGGCGCAGCCTATCAGCAGTCTCCTTCCTCAGCTTGCCTGACCTTCAGGCTGTGCAGCTGCCTCTGTGGAGTTAAAAATGGACTGTCAAGCTGGCTTTAATTTCTGAGGCTCTGCCTGCAAACGTCCTCCCACTGATCTGTTTATCACACACCCTCCTTACCCCTTCTGTGGTTGTTTTTCTTACAAGAGTTTTTAGCCTGGGCAGCTGATCTTGTCTTTCAAGGCTATAACATGCAGATCTTTCCACATAAAAAAAACCTAAAAAACCAGAAGCCAATGCTAAGATCTCACCCGGTAGAACATGCTCTTCTGGGAGGCATGTTTTCTCTCATATGTAGAAGTCAGATCTAAATTATGAATGCATGTGTAAAACATACAGGGTCATATGCATATATACACAAACATAGTAACTGAAGTATGGGATATGCAGGGGAGAATTCCAATGGCGTAACTCCTTTGACCGATTAACTTATAGTCTAGCCAAATGAATACCAGGCAGCTGAAACCTATGTGGTGGGTGGCGATGAGGTCAAGGTAAGGAGGGCAGATAAACGGACAGAGAAGGATGGGCGGATGCAGCCTTTTTTTTTTTTCTTTTTGCGGATGCAGTCTTAATATGCAATGTGCGCACGGGGAAATGGAACTGGGAAAAAATTGAGGAGATGGGTGGGGTTGAGGGAGAAAGAGAAAAGGGGCGACATTGACCAAGATGCGTTTACTGTTGAATTAAAACCCCTTTGTACAACTATACTGAAGGATGATAAAAAAAAAATTAAAATAAAAAGAAAGAGGGAAAGGAGAAAAGAAAAAGAAGAACGGCCCACTTTCTCCGGGCATTGATTGCTAGCGACATTTTCATCTTCAGATCCACCCAGAAGCCCACTGAGAAGGGTCACCTCTGAAAGATCCTCTGCTCCTGGTGCACAGAGCGGAGGGGGGAAAGAAAGGGATTGCTTAGAAGCTTCCATAGAAAACCCCACGTGTATGAGTGTGGGAGGACAGTCTGTTTCCGGGAGTCCTTTCTTCCTCTTCGTGCTCGGATTCCTAGCTGCCCCAGAAGCCTGTGGGAGTTTACCCCCAGCCCAACATAGAAACCTCGTTCTCCTCTTAGTCCAGATTGCCAAAGTTCCTCCTGCCAGAAACTTCTGCCTCTGAGCGGGGTAATTGCTCCCAACTACCCCGCGGGCGGGCGGAGGAGGCGGCGGCTGGCGATCCCGCGAGTGGATGTGCTCAGTGTCTTGGCCAGCGTCCCTTTCCTTCTCTCCAGGCCCCTCGCGCTGCTGTGGGCCCGGAGTCTTCAGGCCAGGCCCAGCCTTCCCGCGGAGAAAATGCATTAGTCACAGACCAAACCGGCGCGAAGGGTGTCCGGGAGCCT
Organism: Dipodomys spectabilis; assembly: GCF_019054845.1. Lineage (NCBI taxonomy): Eukaryota > Metazoa > Chordata > Mammalia > Rodentia > Heteromyidae > Dipodomys > Dipodomys spectabilis. The sequence continues at coordinate 7,267,320 of NW_024870974.1, forward strand.
GGAGGGGCTGACCGGGACCCTCCCTTAACACCGGGGAAGCCCCTGCGCGCTGGATGGGAGCGCAGCCTGGAGCTGGCGTGGGGGTGGAGGCCGGAACACGCGCATCCAGGATGCTCGCCGCACCGAGACCTGCGCCAGGTGTTCCGGGGTGCCGCGGGGGAGGGGCGGGGTGGGGCCACGGGTCACGGTAACACCCCCAGGGAAGCCTCGGGGTCAGGTCAGCCTGGGGATGCAGACACGATCGCTTGGGGAGTGGGGCGGGGGGGGGGGGCGCGCACCTTCGAATCCAGGTTAGCTGGAAAGCGGGGTGATCACTCTTGGGGGCGTGGTGCACCCAGATTAAGTCTGGGTGACCTGTGACCTGACGAATGGAAATAGTCGACGGCCCCCTAACTGAGATTATCCCTCTTCACCCCCCCCCCCCCCCCCCCGCCCAACTCCAACTCTCTGAGAAATCCAGACACCAGGGTGCAAGCGACCTGACCCCAGGGGGCGGGGCGGCGGCCGGGGGGGCGGGGCGGCCCGGGGGGCGGGGCGCCGGGCTATAAAGTGCCCGCTGGCCCCAAGGTGGGAGAGGCTGCCTGGAGTCTGCGCCGGGTGGTGGTGGTGGTGGGTGGCCAGCCCGCTGCGGATCCGGGCTGGGATCTCTCGATCCCTGGCCGGAGGGGGTGGCGAGTGTCTGCCTCGATTTACCCCCTGGGTATTCCGGGTATTCCACACCGCCGGGTGGGTCCAGGTGAAGTGCACGCAGGTGAGCCCCGCCGCTCTCCAAACTGCACTTCCTTTCGCGTTCCTTCGGGCTGTGGGCTGGGTCGTTGGCCGAAGCCGTTCCCGGAGCTCTGTCAACGGGAATTGCAAAGGCTCCTGTTGGCACACGCACACACACACACACACACACACACACACACAGAGTTCCTGGGCTGCTGGGCCCTGGAGACGCGGGGCGGTTTTTGGTTTTGTTTTGTTGGTTAAGATCCTCTGCACGTCTGGTTACTTTTGCAAATCTCTTTTTTGTTGTTGTTGTTGTTGTTTTTCTCTCCCCAGAACCCCAGAAAGGCCGTTCTGCCCCGCGAGGGAAACCTTAGCCGTTGACCATGGTTGCAACTGGCAGTTTGAGCAGTAAGAACCCCGCCAGCATTTCAGAGCTGCTGGACCGTAGCTGTCACTCGGGCAGCCTGCTAAGTGGTGAGTTCCCCACCCCCCACCCCACCCCTTTGTCCCCTCCAAAGGTCGCAGCCCTCCATAGACCTCACACCCTCCCTCCCTTTAGAGAGGGTCGCAAGGTTCACCCAGGACCCCTTTCCAGACTTCCCCAAGGTGGATCTGTTCATGACAAACGAACATAAAATACCCCAAGGGCTGCATCCATCATCTAGCGTCGATCCAACCGCTTGGGAAGTCCAGTTCCTTATCCTAATTGGCTGTGAAAGTAAGCGTACAGTAACGTGCGTTTTAACAAAGGTATTTGTGTGCCTGAGTAGCCAGCATCCTCTCTCCCTCCTTCTCTCCCTCCCCTCTCTCTTGATCTCCCCCCCACCGCCACCCCCCCCCCCAAATTCCAGTGTGCCCATTTGCTACCAATTCCCTGCCTTCCCCTCTCCTCAGAGACTACTCATCTCCCATCTGTTTTGGGGTGTTTTTTGTTTTTGTCACTAGATCAGTTATGCCTTTACAGTCTAATGTAAACAGAATAACACAAAAAAATGTATTCTTTGGTATCTAGTTTCTTTCCCAGAGCTTAGTAGTTTGGAGATCCTTCCATGCTTGCTGGGATCGGTGTGTTCCTTTTTATTACCGAGTAGGATTCTATTTGTGGATGTTCCCATTATTCCATTCTTAAGGTCAGAAGGAAACTTTGCACACAGCAGTGGTTCTACACGGCTTGTCCTAGGCAATTTTAAGCAACAAGTTGTTAAACAGCACTCTGCCACCAAAGACCAGTATGAGCATAGATACAATGCTTAAATTTGGTGGGGGTGGGAGGAAGGGTAGGGTGGTCTTTCTCATTTACAAGGTAAAATTAGGTGGTGATCTAATTTTATAGGCCCAGACTGTACAATTTTCCTCTCTTCAGCATAGCTTAATGATGAAGCTCTTAATAATGTGGAATGTATTAGTTGAATTTTTAAAAAAAAGCAATGTTCTCCATGAATATATGAAGTGGAGAGAAGAAAGCCAGTGGGGTGAAGGAAGTTGGAGTTGGTAGCAGGCAGGCAGCTGCCTGTGCCCTGCTCTGGTGACTGTGGTATGGCACTCTGTCAAGTGTTAGGATTAATTTGGGAGGTAGTGGCCAAGTGTAGACCTATCTTTTTTCCTTTGAGCAAATCTAATTTTGTTTCCCTAGGTCTATTTTGTTTTGCTTGGCTAAGAAAAACTACCTAGCCAGCTATAAATAACCTCACGAACCTCAAAGGTCTCTTCTTCTCTGAGCAATCTTTAATCAAAGTAGTTGGAACTAAAATTGGGTTTAGAGGCTATTCTAGTAAATACTTAAAAAAATAAAAACATTGTAACTCTGATAGGTTTTTTTTTTATGTCATCCATCAAGCTCCCAATAACTCACTTAAGAACAATTACAAAAATATTCTGTATTTTATAGTATATGTATTCTTAGGGGGAAAAAAGACAGTATCTCAATCAAAAAAATTGTAACAAGTTTACTTGCAGGTATGATTAATGTTTTCTAAAGCAAAACTAAAAAAAGAAAAATTCTGAAACAAATAAGTAAGCAAGAAAGGAAATCACTAGAAATTTTAGAAGACTGACAATAGAGTTTTGACATATAAGCACATGTATATGTGATGTCTATATGGTTTTTCAATTTAAATTAGCATACCTTTATTCTATAGATAAATTTTCAATTTCGTGATGTTAAATGACTTACTGTATTATCTAACTAGCTTAACAAAAAAATAGATGGTTAGCTCCCAGTGACATATTAGAAACGGATAGAGGGTGGTATCATGACATACACCTGTAACCTCAGCACTTGAGAGGTAGAAGAAAGAGGAAAGTGTGTAGAAGGCTAGCTATACCTCCATTTCAAAAGAGAAAACAAAAACATAGACAAGAAAGAGGGAGGAGAGAAAAATACAAAGAAAAACCAAAGATTTAGTAGCTAGAAGGAAGCACCCAGTGCTGCTATCTTGTTAGGTTTGGGTTTTTGTTTGTTTGTTTGTTTGCCCTCCTCCTAGATTTTCATCTAAAACTTTGATTTCCTACAGACTTTGATTACTGGGATTATGTTGTTCCTGAACCCAACCTCAATGAGGTTATATTTGAGGAGACAACCTGCCAGAATTTAGTGAAAATGCTGGAGAACTGTCTATCCAAATCCAAGCAAACCAAACTGGGTTGCTCCAAGGTCCTTGTTCCTGAGAAACTGACCCAGAGAATTGCTCAAGATGTCCTTCGGCTTTCTTCCACAGAGCCCTGTGGCCTTCGAGGCTGTGTCTTGCACGTGAACTTGGAAATCGAAAATGTATGTAAAAAGCTGGATAGGATTGTGTGTGATGCTAGCGTGGTGCCTACCTTTGAGCTGACGCTTGTGTTTAAGCAGGAGACCTGCTCCTGGGCTAGCTTTAGGGACTTCTTTAGTAGAGGTCGCTTCTCTGCTGGCCTTAGGCGAACTCTGATCCTCAGCTCCGGATTTCGACTTGTTAAGAAAAAACTTTATTCTCTGATTGGAACCACAGTCATTGAAGAGTGCTAAGAAGGTTGCAGGGGAGGGGGGGAGGGAGTATTCAGAGCTCTTTTATGATTGGGTAATAAAAGGATGCAGCTATTCACTTAAAACCATTTGTAGCTTTGCCCCTGCCTAACTTCAACAAGAACTCCCAAATTTCTTTCAGCGTTTCTCATAACAACCCCATCCAAGGGGATGTGACTTGTACAACATAACCCAGGAAGGTGTATTTGTTGTACGTGCATCATATTTCTTACGGGATGGAAAGGAATAAGGAAGGAAGGATAATGGACCCTACTTCAGTTTTGCATTTTATTCTATCCTTTTTTTTTCAGTCTTGGTCCTACAATATGGAAAAGTGATTTTGCATAGTTTGCTTTTCATGTCTTTTTTTTTCTCCTAAGTTTCCAAAATAATCTTTTCAAATATAGAATCTTATTAAATTGATGTCTAGCCCATCAGAATTTCCAAAAGCTCACAATTACCTGACAGTTTTCTACTCAAATTTGAAAAGTTTGGCTTATGCCTATAATCTTAGCTACTTAAAAGACTGAGATCTGAAGCTCACAGTTCCAAAGTCAGCCTGGGCAGGAAAATCTGTGAGCTACTTGCATCCTATTAGCCACCAAAAAGCTGGAAGTGGAGCTGTGACTTAAGTGGTAGAGCACTAGTCTTGAACAAAAAAGCTCAGGGACAGTGCCCGGGCCCTGAGTTCAAGCCACGGGACATTTCAGTGTTTTTATTTGTTGAAGAGTTTGTGGCCTAGAGTGTAGAATGAAATGGATGAGTTTAATTAGAACTTCACCTTGGGTAAGAGGGAGTGCAAATGTCAAGCGACCACAAATCTGTTTCATGGTTTTTGTTTTTTTTTTTTTTTGTGATCTCCTTGCACTTCTGTGATCAAAACTTGATAAAAAAAAAAAAAAAAAACTTGAGCTGTCTTTTAGTAACTCATATTTCACCCTACAAGCTTTATGGTATCAGGCAAACTCAGTTTTCCTAGGTCTCAACTCTGGAATGCTGTCTTTAAACTAGAAAAATGGAAATGTTAAACTGGCTTTGTGTATGTCATCCATTTCAGTGAGCAAACAATCAATACCTATCTGTGAATAAAGGAGGGAAAGGGGCTTCTTCTAGCCCGTTCCATGCAGATTCATTTGGTAACCGATTTCTTTCCATTACATATGCTTAGTATGAACCCTCTCACATGAACCATCTCACCTGTCAGTGTTATTTTGTTTCTTATCTTTTCTGGGAATTTAATTATATGATCTCTCCTTAATCTCAATCTCTGGATGTTTATATTGACCCAAGTCTGCTTTGGGGGTGGAGATGTGGTTCATGCAAGACTAGACAATGAAAAATCATCTTCCCAGATAACCTGTGCACACACGCTCAGCCTCTTTCCACTATCTCTACCCACCCCTTGGGGTTAATAAAAGCTTTGTTTTGCTTTGCCTTGTTTTTGTCTTATTCCAACTACTAGATATCTCTCTTGTCTTTTTATGGTAATGAGAGATTGGGTCTCCACTTGACAGTGATCTACTCAGTGTATCCTTGCTGTGGGTTTTGGATGGGAGTTCATCCAGATGTTCTGACCAGCCATTAGCACTACTTGATCCACATGTATCCCCAGGGTTGTGGAAGCGAAAGTCTTCATCCTGGTGGAACGAAACCAAGTCTGATCCCGTGACTGATATTAGAGGTGACCTCACATGTCACTGCTCAAATGAGCTGGTATTTTAGGAAATTGAGCTCTTAAATTGTTTGGAACAATAACCACAAAGACAGTCTTCAGAGGACTGGGCCAATCAATAGTCAACACTGTTTTGCATGTCTGTCTAGCTGTCTGTCTGTCATTCAAGGTTCTCTGAAGGTCACTGTGTTTCTGTAGCTGGTGACTATGGAGAAACGATTATTATCCTTTTTCACCAATAGTTGTCATTTTCACTCTTGTTTGTTTTGCTTAAAAAATGATGATGGCTTCTGGGAGCTCTTGAGTTAAAGGCATTCAGAATAACAGATTCCTGTTAAAGGAAATTAAAGTTTGTCTATTTTGGACAATAAAACATATTTTTAAATCTCTTGTCTGTTGCTGTCTCTTCTGAATTTATTCAATGATCACCCTCAAATATATTTGACACTGTTTGTAGGAAGATAACTAATCCTTTCTTGCAAAGCCAGTTTGTATTCAATTATAATATTCTAATTGTATTTATTGTATGTTTATGTATCAATAAAGAGTTATTTGCTTCAGAATTTTTTCAACTTTTTCATATTTTTGATATGAAGACATTAATAATTTGAGCTTCTATGGCAACTAAGTTTAAAAATAAATACAAAAGTCACAATTCAAAGACTTCTTACACAGCTTTTCCAATGACCAAACACATATACCAAAGTCTGTGAACAGCGTACATATTCATTTGTATTAGGATGTTCTCTTTAAAAAAATCTTTTGATTCTCCTATTTTTGTTCAATTTACATTTAAATTTTTTAATAGCCACCTTTTCTGTCTCCATAAATTATGGTCAGTAATTCAGATTTCCCTAACAAGACATATATATACACATAGGTACAAATATATATATACATATATCACCTATGTGCATGCATCATATAGTATATATCATATATTTGATACATATATAAGCATATGTGTATATATATGTGTGTATATATGTATATATGTGTTTGTATATGCATAAATAAAGTATATACTTGCATATATGTATATACACATATATGTAAGAAATGATACATATAAAAGGCATATTTTACATAATAGATATTAGGTATCTTACATCAATTATTGATGCATATTTAAACAAATAATAGTTGTAACAATAATATATGTTAAAGTCCCATGCAGATTGGCAGATCCAGAGGCACATGCTGAGGAGAAGCATCTTCATGTAATTATTCAGTGTTCTGGACTCTGTCATTGATTAGATTCAAACTACTCCACTGCTTCCTCTGCATCTGCCACAGACAAAAGGAGAGCGGGATTGGGAAGGATCTCATGGAAAAATATAGGGGACCAAATTGGAGATGGTGCACAAAAGTTCTGCCTTCCTTCCATGTAACACTCAATAAGTTATAAGAGTTGCTGGGCAATGTAGTCAAATGGTATGCCCCAGGGGAGATGGGCTTAATGAACTGCCAACACAGGGAAAGAGTAGTTAAACCAGAGAAACAATAGAAAACCCAGATACAAGGCTCTTTCTGTATGTATGCAAAGCTTAATTTATGGCCCAGTAGGCACTTTGAATCAATGGGTAAAGGGTCATGTTTTCAAAAATAATAACAATTATTTGTGGAAAAAATTGAAATTTGATGCATACACATTGAGCATTAATAAGTCAATTCCAAACTAATTGAAGAAACAAATAGGAAAGAAAATTAATGGAAGACATAATTTTTGCAATTTTGCTACATGGAAAGTTTTTTAATAAGCTGCACTGAAACGTCTTTTGATGAAGTCCTATAAAGAAGATAAAAATGAAATTCTTGAACTTCAAGAAAGCATCTTCAATACACATAATTGAGAAAAAGTTACTGCCTAAAATAACAATTATTTCTAAGTGTTAAGTAAAAACACAACCCAAAAGAAAATATATAGGCAAAGCCTGAATAGGCCTTCTACAGACAAAGAAAAGTGTATGAAAAGATTCTCAACCTAAGTAATAAAGAAATGCCAAAAAAAAGCATAATAAGACATTGACATTGGTTTAAAAAATGATGATTCCTAAAATTGATAAAGATTAGGGAAAAAGTTTCAGTGTTCTAAAATACTTATCCTAGTAGTCTAACATTGGCTTATAAAGTTGATGATAGACAAAGCGATCGTAATTTTAGTTGTCAAGCAGTGTTCTTTAAACTCTTTGCTTATTGAACATCTAACAGAATTTTGTGAAATTTTTTCTGCCATATTTCCAAGTTGTCATTCAATTGTTTTTGCCCTATGTTTAAAAAGTTGCAAACGAGGTAAGCTGCTATGTGTGGTAAAAACAAACCTTTACAAATAAAACTATTACATCATTTTGTGAAATATTTCCAGTGGGATGTAAATAGCACAGTGCTTTGGCGCCAACATCTATCTAGAAAACACTAAAATAGGTCTTCAACAGACTGGTTTTTTCTCAGTGTTTTTCCTTTGTTCTTGTATCTCGCGAGGTCATTTTTCTTATGCTTAATTTAATGTCATATATTTTAAACTTGAAAGTCATTAACATTTTTTCTACAATAAAAACAAACTATGAATTGACATTCAAACTTGTTTGATAATGTGTCAAATGACTTTTTTTTATTGCGGTTTCTTGAAAAGTACACAATGATCAAAAACCAGCACTCTCTATGTGTTCAATTTTATAGAAACAATGAAACACTAAAATATTAATAAGCTATTAGTTCATGAAGCAACTCTTTAAATAGTGTGTATATTTAGATAAACATGACTTTTGCTAGAAATTGAAAGACAAAATGTCCTATGTTTTGTTTCTATAGAGAAAATGGAGAAAATGTGTTCATATCAGTAAGGTGAGAATGAAGGGAATTTTGTTATAACTATAGCATCCAACCTTTGGCCTATTTTCAAGAGATTTACTCAAATCATCTAAATAACTATAACAAAATTTATTTTAAATGATTGGCTATTTCGATTTTTTCAGTATTTTTTTAAATCATAGGACTGAGGCCAACTGATTTACAAAAGGACTTGTTTGCTCTTTTACTAGAATGGTTATACCACTGCACTAGTGGGTGACTGACAAACAGAAAGTTTCTTGCTCACAGTTTTGGTAGAAATCCAGGAAATAAAGTGCGGGCACAGCTTGTTTCTTCTGAAGCCTTTCCCTTGGCTAGCAGGCGGCCATCTTGTTTCAACGTTTTCTCACTGTCTACTTCTGAGTTTATGGCTGTGTCCTGCTCTCCTTTTTTTTTTGTAAGGACAACAGTCATATTGGATGACAGCCACGCTAGGACATTATTTTTTATTGCTTCTTCACAGACTCTCCAAATACCTGCTGATGGACTAAACGACAATATATGAAATATGGTTGGACACATTCAACCATGACACCAGATATTTAAATAATTTATTTTCTTCATGCTATGTTAGAAGCATATGCCATGCTTTTATTTAGTACTCTACAGTGTTCTCTACCCTAAAATAAAGCGTGAAGTTAAGGTTGGCCAACAGGAATAGGTAAGATACCTTTGAAAAGTAGGGAAAGAAAGTGGAAATCAGGATCTGTATCTTGGGGATGTTCAAACAAAGATCAATCATAGAAAAGAGCAAAATCTGTGCACCCCCTTCTATAGCTAGATAAGAAATAAGAGGTTTACATTGGCATACCCTAGACTAAATTTCTAGTTTTAAGACTATTGCAATTTACTCTTTATAATGGACTGGATAATTCTATAGAACTTCAGCTTCACACTAGGTGGAAAAGCTATGTGGAAGCAACAGATATGTCCCATCTGCTGCAGAATGGAGGAGTACATTGTGGTGCTGTCACAAGTGGAAGGCTAAGCAGTAATAAAAATGAATAGTTTACATTATAAACAGCACAGATGAATCTTGAGGACATAGTATTGAGTACAAGAAATCATAAGGGAATCATAAATAGCTTCTTTCTCTGTTTATATAATGAGCAAAAGCTCTAAAACAAATTATTTGGGGGACATATGTATGTCTATGATTTATCTAATTTTTTTAATTTTAGTAATTTGTAAACTCAGCATTATACTCCTATAAGACAAGGCATAGGCCTGGATTTGGGCCTAGGCCTACTATTCTTGTAGATATGAAGGGAAGTGTGTTCTGATGTAAATGGGCTGATTTCACACTGCTTGCTCTGCAGAAGTCACAAATTCCTTTGTTTCTGACTCAGGAGTCTGTCTTACAAGTATCCATGAAATTGTGGCAGACTAATGCTATCTCCAATGTAGGTTTCTTGTTTGAGTAGTGAATATATTTACTGAGATGGTAAAGTGTATGGGGACAGTGAAACGTTTTTGTGGACAAGACCAGGGATGGACTCCTTCAAGTTGAAGGCAGACCTATACATGCTGTTGAATCCTGACTCCTTATGCTTTGAGTATATTTGGTACCTCTTTTTTTGGCCTGAGTTATAAAACATAGTCTTAAATTTTCTGGGCACCAGTGGCACATTTCTATAATCATAGCAACTCAGGAGACTAAGATCTGAGGTTCTAGATTTTGAAACCTGAGCAAAGAAGTCTTTGAGATTCTTATTTCCAATTAACCAAGAAAAAGCCAGAAATACAGGTATGGCTCCAGTGTTAGAGCACCAGCCGTGAGCAGAAAAAGCTAATCAACAGCCTAAGGCCCTGAGTTCAAGCCCTAGGACTGGCACACACACACACACATACACACACACACACACACACACACACACACACACACACGTTAAAAGTTGAGAACAGTTAACACTTTAAAGGAAATTTAATCTGGAGCTGTAGTTAAGAATTTTGTCTAAGAGAAAGGAAGCAAGCACTATTCATTTATTTGGGTCACATATTTTTTCCTGGTTATAAATATTCGTAAGCCAGACAGTCTTTTGCAAATCCTGAAGGGATAAAAAGTACTTTATTGCAAAGTCACACACAGTATTCCTGGGTGCACTATGGGTGTCAAAGTTCCAGATTGATTTTAATGCAACGCCTGGAAAAATACTGCTTTAGTTCTTCATAATGATCAATCCAAACTGTTGCACTCAAATCCTTCCATCTCTCAACATTCAAATGATTGCAGGAGAGGAAGAGTATTAATTTTTAAATGAGTTCTTCTTGCTAAAGGATAATATGGTTAAATGCTCACATACATATGTCTCTTATGGCTTGTCCATATAAGTTGTGTTCCTCATTAATAAGCAGAAGCAACAGTAAATCCAGTCGCTATGAACTGTGAGGTTTCCAGCCTCAGAGTGTAACTGGAAGAGCAATGCACGAGGTTGCAGGGAAGAAAAGCATCACTGGACTATGAGCATTGCTGTTCTGAGTTAGTTTGTGTTTATTACTGTGGGTTTGCAGAGTATCACAATGCATACAGTTTGTAACACATGGTTCATGATAGTCTTCTAATACATCTTTTCTCTACTTTATTCAAGCAAGAAATATAAAGCACTGTCTTCAAGACATCTAGAAATAGACCAGGAGGAAAAAGCAAGAATGACAAAAATGAAGAGAAACTAAGTGTAAATGTAAGGTACCTTTCTCTTCGACCTCATGTCAAGCTTCTAGAGAAGGGCTGTCAGTCCCTATCTTTTTTATTTATTTTCCTCTTTATCTGACCCCTATCTTCATAAGATTTGGACTTAGAATTTGCAAAGCTGTCTATAACATTTAAGCTAGAAAACCTGTATCATTATTTCTTTGTAATACTATAATACACTGTACTATACTATAAAATATACTATATACTATAAAATATAAACTATATATTATATAGTATGCATAGTCAATATAGTGTATATAGTTTGCATATATTATACTTATTTATCATATATACACCACAAAATACAAAGTGGAAGTCATTACAGATTGGTGGAGCTCACGGTTATTGTGAGTGCAATGAAGCTGAGAAGACCTACTTAGAAAACACCATTGGGACTAAAATCAGTGGAGCCACAGCAAGGTAATTTAAGTCATAAAAGTGGTAAAGTTGAAACTAATTGGTAATAAAAAGGAGACCTACAATTGAGGGCAATTCTATGTTAACAAAAATAACGTAAAGACAAAGAAAGGTTGGACAAATGGGATTGTATAAGGTTGCAGAGTTTCTGCAGGGCAAATGACATAGCTAGCAAGATCAATAGAAAGCCCACGGACTGGGAGAAGATCTTTACTAGCTATACAACGGACAAGGGTCTCATATCTAAAATATACTTGGAACTCAAAAAATTAAACCACCCAACAACAAATCCTCAAAGAAACAACTGCCCAATAAGTAAGTGGGCGAAAGACTTAAAGAGAAGCTTCTCTGAAGAAGAAAGAAGGATGGCCAATAGACACATGAAGAAATGTTCAACATCCCTAGCCATAAAAGAAATGCAAATCAAAACAACATTGAGATATCACCTCACTCCAGTTAGAACGGCAAAAATCAAGAACTCTAACAACAGATGCTGGAGGGGATGTGGACAGAAAGGAACCTTACTTCATTGTTGGTGGGAATGTAAACTTGTTCAACCACTTTGGAAAGCAGTATGGAGGTTCCTCAAAAGACTTCACATAGAGCTCCCCTATGACCCAGCAATCCCACTTTTGGGCATTTACCCTAATGTTTACAAACAAGACCACACTAAAGCTACCAGCACAACTATGTTTATTGCAGCATTATTTACCATAGCTAAGATATGGAACCAACCCAGATGCCCCTCAGTAGATGAATGGATCAAGAAAATGTGGTATATATACACAATGGAATTCTATGCCTCCATCAGAAAGAATGACATTGCCCCATTTGTTAGGAAATGGAAAAACTTGGAAAAAATTATATTAAGTGAAGTAAGCCAGGCCCAAAGAAACGTAGGTCCCATGGTTTCCCTTATTTGTAATATCTAGTATATGTATGAGTCAAGCGGAAAAGGTCAGATAATGTGATGTCAGGAAAATGAACCCTTAGATGTGTATTTTAATGTTTTTTTTCTTTCATGCATGTGTTTCTAACACATTTATAAGATTATCTCTTTGTTGCTTTGTATGTCCCTCCTCCACAGTATAACCCCTGCTTTCACTATATTTGATGTCAGTATAACTTGTGGAGGAGATGGGGAAAAACCAGTTGTTTAAGGATACAGGTGGACCTGTTGCAACAATGAGAAGTACAAGTTGTCATGTCCAAAACAAGCTTTACAACGTTGGTGCGGGAGGGGGGGGGGAAGGAGAAGGATTGGGATTAGCGGGGGAGGGGGGAGGCTGGGAAGGGATGTGAAGGATAAACAAAGGAGGAGGCTGCAATGCTTGGTAAGAAATGTACGCATTATCCTGCCCATGTAACTGTAACTCCTCTGTACAGTATGTTCACAAATAAAATTAAATTAAATTAAAAAAAAAAATAACGTAAAGAAGTAACTATGAAGCCAGGCACCAGTGGCTCACACCTGTAATTCTAGCTATTCAGGAGGGTTAGATCTGAGGATCAAGGTTTAAAGCGAACTGGGGCAGGAAAGTCTATGAGACTCTTACTTCCAATTAACCACCACAAAACCCAGAAGTTATGCTGTGGCTCAAAATGATAAGTGCTAGACTTGAGCAAAAAGAGCTCAAGGACAGGCTCTGAGTTCAAGGCCCACAACCAAAGGGGGAGGGGGAGGGGGAGGGGGAGGGGGGGGGAGGAGGAGGAGGAGGAGGAGGAGGAGGAGGAGGAGGAGGAAGAGGAGGAGGAGGAAACTATGACCATTCTCAGTCATTGTATGGAAGAATTTAATTTGAATAATGTATGAATCCCCTGAATGACTCCAAATGTCCCTCTTGAGGTAGATGTGGCTGAGCAGGTGAGGGTATACCTGATGCTTTCCCTATCACAATGCAAAATTCCTAATAAACACCCTTTCTGTTGCTCCATTGAAATGGAATTCGCCAGCTGCTCAAGCACCTTAATTACCTTGATTGAAATAGAAAACATGAAGTTAGAAAGGTAGAGCAGGCAGAAAATAAGAAACAAGGACCAAAACCTTCATCATGTCCATTAGAAAACAATGAGCCAAAACAGCCCTTTTCTCTTTATAAATTAGTCATCTCAAATATCTGTAATAGTAACAAAGTTAAGAGTGAGCCAAATATAGACAGATCATAGCTCAGGGTCTTCACCAAAGTGGTATTTTTCAAAGTCCAATTCATCTGTGGTAGAGACTAAGCTAGTATTGTGGGCCTGGGTACCTTGGCTGAACTATAGAAAGGAATAGTGACAAAACATGGAGCCCAATGCCTGGGTTGAAATGTCTGACCTATCACTGTGGCCTTGGTGTAGTTTCTTATCGTTAGTCTCCATGTCTGCAGAAAGCAAGGCTAACACATAGGTTGCAGAGTTACTGTGATGACTTAATAGGTGCAAAGCTCTTGGAAGAATGCCCAGCACAAGCTTAGTTGTCCTTATTATTTCTTTTAAGCAGGGCCTTTTCACTCTAATAGACTCTGGCAACGCAGAGAGAGGGCATTAGAGAGATGGCATTAGCCAGAGGATGTAATCTAAAGCTCACAAAGTCACCAAGGGGCTAAATTCCCTCCAGTGTCTTGAATACCAGGTGTGGACACAACAGACTATTTTAGGATCCCACTCATCAAATACCCTGGCAGCCATGCCCTGGAAGGTTCAAGGAGTTGGCAGGGAGCAGCCCACAGGTGCAGGCCTTTAGATCTCTCCACAGGGCAGGCCACAGATTGACAGACTGTCCAACAACAGACCAATTGTCTTGACTCTGATTTAAGGCAAGAGTCTAGAAGGCATGAGTGAAGTCATTGTGAACCTGCAGAGAGGACTGAAGGCCCACCTTACCTGCAGGATTACACGCAAGACTCTCCTTTCCTAAGAGACCCACAGTTTATTGTTAGGCTCTTTAGAGCCTAAATGTAAGGGCAGAAATATGGTAACTGACCTCAAACATTTGAATGTCTTTGTGTGTACATTGTAAACATGAGAGTTGTTCAATATCACCCTAAATTCCAAGGAATCATAGCTACTGAGAAATAGATTTGGGCTGATGAATAATAAAGCCTTTTTTAACAGTCTAAACAAGAAAGTTGCAATATTTGATGTCAGTATAACTTGTGGAGGAGATGGGGACAAACAAGTCGTTTAAGGATTCAGGTGGACCTGTTGCAACAATGAGAAGTACAAAATGTCATGTCAAAAACGAGCTTTACAATGTCGGTGTGGGGGGGGGGAAGGATTGAGTGGGGGGGAGGGGGGAGGCTGGGAAGGGAGGTGAAGGGTAAACAAAGGAGGAGGCTGCAATGCTTGGTAAGAAATGTATGCATTATCCTGCCCATGTAATTGTAACCCCTCTGTACAGTATGTTCTCAAATAAAATTAAATTAAATTAAAAAAAAAAAAAAAAACAAAAAAAAAAACAAGAAAGTTGCAGATTGCCTGACACTGGCTTGCACTTCAACCTTGCACAATTGGTGTCATTTGGTCCCGTTGTGTTGCTGAGTTGGTCCGGAAACCTGCACATTCAAATCCAAATTTCCATCAGTCCATCCACACAGCCTGTATCCCCCATAGTGACAATTTGTTGGGGCTGAATGCAAGCTCCTTCCTGTGTGGATGGATGAATGCCTTCTAGTCACCTGGAAATGTCACTAATTATATTACCTGCCTGGAAGGCATTTGATATCTGAGATCATTTTATTCTTAATAAATACCAAGAAAAGTCCTCTCTGTCATCCAGATTCTGATTCTCAAATTCCCTATATCCCAAAGTCATCCAACAACCTCCATTTTTTTTATTATTAGTTATAAAAGACTAACAGGAATTGTTATGTATTCCTTTCAATAAGAATCTCACCCTCTCTGCTTTGAACATATGTCCTATTTGGCAGCTAGGGCCAACAGCTGCCATACTTCATCTCAAATTTCAAAGTCACTTTAAGAATAAGGACAGGAAATGCAAGCGCTTCCACATTTTTTTATGCACTCCTGTAGCTGACAAGCACATTGAAAACTAAATTGCAACAAGAGCTATCTATTTTTAAGTGACTTCCGTCACATTGCTCCAATACATGCTCCAATTAAAGACTTTGAATTTCATGATACGTCTTTTGTACTTTGTAGGATTTACTGATTTACATTCTCAAGAACATACTGATTATAAACAGGACAGTTTAATTAATATTTTAAGGCAGATCATGTTATTATCACAAGGCAGATCATGTTATTATCACAAGAAAAATGGCATGACATCATTGTTCAAAGTTAAATGGAGATAAAACAGATAAACAAGCCAAGGAAACCTAGTCAGATGTTAAAGAAAATAAAGATGTTTCTGCAAAAACTAATGCTGTTTACTAGAACCTGTACACAAGATGCAGGAGGTGATGTAGCTAAACATAGTGTAAATAACATCCTGACTATTAGTCTCACATTCTCAAAACTTGGATACAAGAAAATCTTGAGGGGCAGTCTTGGGAGAAATATATTAGCTTTTTTTAAATGTGTCTGCTAAATATTATTCAAGAAAACACTCGTTTCTGTAACCAATGTAAGTAAGAAATTGTACAAGACATTATAACTTTATGTAACATAAGCTACCCGATGTTTTTAAAAAATAAAAAAGTAGTTCTACAGTTTTTTAATTGTTTAAAGTCTATATGAACAAAAACCCAGTTTCTTTACTTCCATTATTTTGAATTTTATGACACATTTTTATTTCTACTTGTATTATTATAAATTTGAATTGCATTGAAAATTTTTGGAAAAAATTTTGATTCAGAGATTCGTAAAATTTCCTAATTAAGAAAAAGAATCTTAAAGATTCCTGAACATCTACTCTTTATAGTTCTAGCTCCATTTTAAGTTAATAAATTCTGCAAAACAAATTTGCCTCAGATAGTTTTGTTTCAAAGGCATTCTGGAGATGGTTATCTCTTAGTGAGTGTAAATTATTCCAAATGAAATAAAAGAAACTTACAAAAATGGCATCAACCTGATCCTCATTTTCACATCCCAATAAATGTCTGTGAGAGTGCATACGATTATAGTCATGTGTCTTGTTTGTAGAGCGAAGGCTGGGGAGCAAAAAAAAATGGAATCTTGGCTATGGACAAACTGAGTTAAAGTTTGTGAGATACAGAAATGAGTGAAAGCATTTCAGGCAGTATCCCAGAGTGCCTCCTATAATGGAGTCATATTGTGGTAGGAAAAGAGCATCCGTGAGCATCGTAAGAGTTTAAAGTCTAATTCAGGTATTTACAAAATCACCTGCTTCTGTGAGGTTAAAAAATATAATTATCCTAACAGTCGGAAACAAGAGAACTGACTTAACTGTAGTTCATCTGAAAAAAAATGGCTCACCTAGTCCGTCTATCTATGAGCAGGAAAACCTTGACAACTTATAAAGAACAAGTAAGAAAGGGAAGGTATTAATTTGATGGAAAGACTACCTTTCACTATCAGAAGGACTTCCAACTAAGATAACATCTAATATGTGCTCTTTCTCAATGTTATAAAGAAGCTTCGCCACCACATAGATCCAGCATTCAGCAACCACGACTGCCTCAGAATACTTCACAAAGATGTGAGCCCTTCTCTCTAGAAAAGCCCAATGCCCACACAGCAGAGACGCTGTGGAGGGCATATGGTGGTGAGTATTGAACTCCGTTTGACTTTTAAGGGCCCCTCAAATTCTAAGATTAAACTGACTTTATAAATGTTTTTTGGTCAGTCAGAAGTTTGAATTCAGAAGCTTCCATTTTCTAAGTAGGTGCTCTACCGCTTGAGCCATGCCTCTAGCCCTGTTTGCTTTGGTTATTTTTTAAGCAGACTTTCCACATCTCCTCTTATGTTTTTCATTTTTAGACTATAAACCTCTATAACTTCAAAGGTGCTCAGAGAGTCCTAAGTCCTAAAAGTAATATCATAAAATGTTTAGGAAACCTTCCCCTGATGCTGTAATGATACCTGAATCTCTCTTTCCTCATTTGTTGAGACCAAATTCTAATTATTTTGAATCCTCTATGCCTTCTGATTTTTGTCATATCTTCTGAAAAATAAAAAACATGAACTGGCCTAATACAAAACACTGTACATTGAGAACAAAAAAGGCATGAGTCTTGAAGTTACATAAACATTGGTAAATTAATGTAACAGATGACCATGTTTTGTGAATATTAAAGCAATGTTCTTAGTTTCCTCCTTTCAAGTCCTTGTAGTTTTTATTCACCAATCTGAACCTTGAGGTTTATTGCTCTGGGGAAAGAAAGAGCACAGACTAAGAAGTTATTGATCTGTTTTGATACTCAGAGCTGACTTTCTTGACCTCTTTAAGAGAGGGGGGTGGCTTTCGGGAGAGAAGGAGATAGCTACATCACAAAGTCCCATAGTAAGCACACAAGACACCGCTGGTGCCACAGATCAGCCAACCCAGAGTATGACAGAAAGGAGGTGGAAATCTACCTTTCCTGCCTAGCAAAATGGAAAGAAGCAAAGTGGGTATGACATGTGTGTCCCAAGTGCCTATCTCAGAGGCCAAGCTTGGGACAGAAGGGTATTAGATCTAGGGAAATGTATAAACTCCAGGACTTTTGTCTTATTCCACATGATGGAAGAGCATAAGCTGTAGCCCAGTAAAATGAGGCAGAAGAAGATCTTAGTTAAGTCCTCCAAAGATGGCAGTTCCCACCTGAGCCCACTGATACAAATCAGTTCATAGTCTGAACAGAGTCACTGGGAAGTCACTGAAATGAAGGCCAACTGTTCCAGGGACCTGATGGATGTCATAGACATTTAAAGGCCAACAGTCAAAGAGAGCTACTCAGCCCTGACCTTGAATTTATAAATGGACAACAATTTCCAACTTTAAGACTAACAGAACAAGCCAGAGTAATCGCTGAGAAGTGTTTCCACAGGACCCAAGGAACAATATACAGTCTTGAACTAGATCGCAGACTTGGTAACACTGTAAAACACACAGCCTTCCTTTCATTTTATAAAAAAAAATCTCTCCTGAAATCTTCACAGTCCCCAAAGTGATTGTGCCTTGTTTTTAATGAGTTAACTGATGGATAGCCGCCCTTATAAAGCTTCAGGATGGGGTCTGCTCGTCAGAAAGAGCAAGTGGAGATTGGCTTAGGACTCAGGGGGAACTCTTAGAAGGACAGCAGGGCTGAAGTTTACACTGATCACCAATGGCAGCTGATCTCCTCAACAGGACTATGTTATGAAGCCTCCACAAATATCCATGGGCAAAGTGCAGACCTTCTTGGTGGCTGAGCACATGGGAGTTCCTGGAGAACAATACACCAGGAAAGAGTAAGGAAGATCCTCATCCCTTCTCCCCTCCTTGCCCTAACCCTGTGTCTGCTGTAAACCAGTCTCCCTGAAGTCACTTTAGAGTCACCTTGGAATCTAGGAAAGGAAAGGATTGATCATGGATGACATCTTATGACAAAAGACAGACACTAAAGAATAGCAGAGACCAGCAAGAACAGATCACTACCCAAAATGAGGATGACTATCTATAATGATGAGGCTGCACTCTAGCGCAAGAGGAATTATTCCACAAGAGCCAGATTGCTCCCCTCAAGTGGTGAGAGTAATAACAACTTTCCCAGATCCTAGGAGAGCAAGGACTGAGGTAACAGCCAAGCAGCCGCCATCTAACCAATCCTAAGACAGCAGACTGTTGGACACCCTGCCATCGCCTCTGACACTGGGACACACCTATCATTGGAACTGTTTAATGACAGTTGTCTTTTGTTGTTGCTTTGTTTTGTGTATGTTGGTCCTAAAGCTTGAACTCAGGGGCTGAGCTTTTTTGCTCTACCACTTGAGCCACAACTCCACTTCCAGCTTTTGGGTGGCTCATGGGAGAAAAGGATCTCACAGACTTTCCTGCACAAAATAGCTTTAAACCACGATTCTCAGATCTCAACCCCCTGAGAATCTAGGATTGCCTATCAATAAATTTTTAATAACTCTTTGTCTCTTTAAACCTATAGCTCATGTCTGTGCCCTGTAGATGGCTGAAGATGAGCTGAAATGTTCTCTCTCCATGACTGCCCATGCCACATAATAAATCAGCTTTCTCTACTGTCTTCCTTCCTCCCTTCCTTCTTTCCTTCCTTTCTTCTTCTATCCTTTCTTCTTCTTTCCTTCTTTCCTTTTCTTTCATTTTTAAAAATTTTATTTTACTGTAAAGATGCTGTACAGAGGGGGTATAGTTACATGAGTAAGGTAATGAGTACATGTCTTGTTGAGCATTGTTACCCCACCCCCTCCTTTGTTTTTCTCCCACTATCCCTTCCCTTCCCACCTCCCTCATTTCCCCCCCCCCCCCCACTGAAGTTGTAAAGTTCATTTCCAATATACTGTCTTGTGGATATCATTGTTGCAATGAGTCATCCTGTGTCCTTGTTTCAGCCTTTCTTTCTTCCCCTTCTTTCTTTCTTCCCTTCTCTTTCTCCCTCACTCTCTCTCACTCTTTCTTTCTCTTTCTTTCCCTTTCTCTCTCTCAGCAAGGTCTCACTTTGTAGCATAGGTTGTTCTTGAACTCATGATCAACCTACTTCCACTTCTCAAGGGCTGGGATAAGGATCTGTTATCACTGATGTGATCCAAGATTAGCTCCCAAGTAGCACAGCCTGAAGAAGCAGGGGTAGGAAGAATCGGAGACAAAACAACAATACTTGCAATGATTTATGGCATTTCTGTTTGCTACTTGTAGCACAGGCAATTTTATTATAACTAAGTTTCATTCACCAAAGATTAATGAGCCAAATCACTGGACTTTTCTAGCCAGCAGTAAAGATCAAATATTTATAGCCTCTCCCTCTCTCTTCCTGTTCTTGCAGGGGTGGAGAGCCTTTTTTGCTTCCAAGGGTCATTTGGATATTTATAACATCATTCGCAGGCCATACAAAATTATCAGCTTGGGCAGATGGGCCTAGGGCAGCCAATGAGAAACACTTGTGTCTGGTCTGTCTTGTACCAAATGATTTCACAGGCCCAAAATGGCCAGCAGGCTGGGGGGCTCCTCCACCCTTGTAGGATGTGTCCCTCCTACCAAGAGCCCTAGTCATTTCTCACTTCCAACAGAGCCACAATCTGATGATTGATGGTGGCTAGAAGGCTCTTGGAAATGGTCACAAAGCCCATAACCACCACAGAATTAAAATTTCTTTCTCTCAGTTCCCAGTTGAGTGTTTCCAATCTATTCCACCTCTAAACCAGATCCAGCTGCTTTTCTTGACACCTGTCCTATTTATTTAGAATAGATTTTTACCAGTCTCATTTCAACACAATAAAAAAAAATAGCAGGTCTTTTCCATGGGCTTTCCAGAGAAGGTGATAGACAATAGCAGAAATATGAGTGAGTGAGAGAGAGACAGACAGACAGACAGACAGAGAGACAGACAGAGAGAGTACTAGGGATACAAAGCAATAGGTATCACTTATCAGACTCTGTGTTAAATGTTTTCTGGCAACAAGAAACTATAAAGATTTCTTTTTATTAATCGCGTCTTAATTTCCCACACCCCTTCATAGGACAGCCCTTTGTGTGTGTGCAGAAGCCAATGTTTACAATTAAGTAACCCACTATGGACCTTGTCAGATAATGAAAAGTAAACACATGCTACATGTGTAGGTGTGTATGTGTGTTGGTAGCATAATTACTCATGCACACATATATTTTACAATTTCAAAGACAGCCAAGATTATGCTACCAATATACCTTTCTGCACTGTTTCATATAATATTTCCCATGGAGATTTAACTCTCATCCTTGACTGAAAAGAAATTAGTCATAATTTGAGATTGCAGTTTCACAGCCTTTTCATTTGGGTCGAAGATGCAACAGGAGACTCAAGAATCGGATTTGAAAAAATATATTTTTTTTTAAATTTGTTAGAAGCAAAAATAAATAGTATCTTATTACCAGAGTTTATGTTCTAATGAGCAGAGTGCAAATTTCAGTACTTTATTCATCCTGACAAAAATGCATTTGTTCAGAAAGTGATTAAAATCCAGAAAAGCCCAAGGGCTTCCATAGCATAAACACAGCTTGAGCTGCAGAGATCTTGGCTCTGGGACTGAGCCAAACCTTCCAGAATTCTGGCAGAAACCCCACTCGGTACCTCCCTGCAGACCAAAAGGAAAAGTAGTAAACAAAACCATCCATCACCACAACTGGGAAGCCATGAGAGCCATAAGGTTTAGCCACTAGTATAGAAAGAAACTGATAAATCGTCATCCATCACCCCTGCTGCTAAGCACGCATTCAGATTCTTGTCTAGCTGTGGACTCTTTCAAAGTAGAGAAGATGAGAGCTTGAATCTGCCGATGACCAAGAAAGCACTGGAGGTGTTTCTTTGTTTTTATGGGGGGAAAGTTCATTATATTTGCTTTGCCTTTATTACTTAAAATTCTTCATACATTTTCCTAGACTATTTACAGTTCTAAAGAGATAAAATTAACATTCAGCCCCATGAAATACAAGAAGCAATTATTCACTGATTCATTGTTTCTCTTCTTTTTCTTTTTCTTTTCCTTTTTATTTTTTTTTGTGCCAGTCCTAGAGCTTGAACTCAGGATTTGGACTCTGTTCTTGAACTTTAGTGCTCAAAGCTAGCATTCTACTATTTACACCACAGCTCCACTTCTGGCTTTTCAGTGGTTAATTGGAGATAAGAGTCTTAGGAACTTTCCTGCCCAAGCTGACTTAGAACCACAATCCTCAGATCACTGAGTAGTGGCTGGGAACACATGTATAAGCTCGTGGAGTCTAGCTAATTGTCTCTTTTCTTTTTTTCCCCATATATTCTCCTGCTTGGAAACTGTTATCATTATTGCTATTTTTCTGCTTTATTGTAAAGCTACTGTACAGAGGGGTTATGGTTACAAGAGTTAAGGTAATGAGTCCATTTCTTATGGAGCATCCCTACCCCCTCCTTTGTTTTTTCTCCCTTCCCTCTCCCACCTCCCTCACTCCTCCCCCCACCCAAAGTTGAAAAGTGCATTTCCAACATAGTGTCTTGTGAGTATCATTGTTGCAATGGTCATCCGGTGTCCTTGTTTCAGCATTTTGTTATTCCCCTTCCCCTCCCCAAATTAGATAAATGTATATACTACCAAAATCAAATACAATGACAACAGGGATGTACCATAGGAGGAAGAACATACAAAAGAAACAAAAAAAAATCACAGAGTACATAAAAAAAACAACAACAACAAGGAAACCTCTGTGTCCTTATCTTGGGGTTCATTTCACTTAGCACCATCTTTTATGGTCATATGTGCATAGCTTTTGAGCTTTTCTGCTCATCTGATAAAATTATCCTAAGTGTATACTAATTATTGCAATAAGGGAAACCATGGGACCTATATTTCTTTGGGCCTGGCTTACTTCACTTTAATTTTTTCCAAGTCTTTCCATTTCCTAACAAATGGGGCAGTGCCATTCTTTCTGATGGAAGCATTGAATTCCAGTGTGTGTGTGTGTGTGTGTGTGTGTGTGTGTGTGTGTGTGGTGTGTGTGTGTGTGTGTGTGTGTGTATCACATTTTCTTGATTCATTCATCTACTGGGGGGCATCCGGATTATCTTACATTAGTTATGAGGTAGAATTGTATTGTTACTTTTCCACACATATTTACAATATATTCCAATCAATCTTTCCCTTCTCCCTCTTCCTCCTATCAAAACAATTTCAGCAGGTTTCATTGTACTATTTTCATAGTAAGCAATGGATTTGGGAGCCATATTCAACCTTGCCCATCCTCCTTGTTTGCCCAGCCCTGTTCTGCTAGGTTCCCTCACCCTCGACAAAGTCCATTTCTTTCTTTTAAAATAGAAAGGTTTCCTTATCTGGGGGTGCCACCTCCAACAGTTCCACCAACTGCCGCTCAAAAAAGTTTCCTGCAGCTCAGGGAAAAAGTTGCATTTGTATTGAATGTGTACAAATTTTTGTTGTTCCCTAAGTAATGTGGTATAATGACCATTTACCTAGAAGTTATATTTTATATTAGTTTAGAGATTGTAAGTAATCAAGAGATCACTTAAAGAACACATCCACAAATCATATGAAATACCAGCTTATGTAAGAAACTTCAGCCATTACATTTTTTTTCCCTTTTGGTGGAATTGGACTTGAACTCAGGGCCTCTCACTTGCTATGTAGGTACTCTATCACTTGAGCCATACCTCCAGCTCTGTTTTTTCCTGGTTATTTTTTATATAGGATCTTGCTTGTTGGTGAGCCTGAACTTTGATCCGCCTATTTTAGACTTCCCATGTTGTTGGGATTGCAGACATACACTAGCACATACAGCATCCTTACACTGAGATGGAGCCTAACAGATTTTCTGCCTGGATTGACCATGAATTTCAGTCCTTCTGATCTCAGCCTCCCACTTAACAGCATCCACAAGTTTGATATTCATCCAAGTCCTGGAACCAATCACGTTCTGATGCTGAGGGGTTGATTATATACACAAGGTTTAAAATAGTACAAAATAATATAAGGAATTGAGTGAGGAAGATAGAGGGGCTACAAATAACTAAGAGGGTCCTCTACTGGTGGTAGATAATTCATTCCTAAAGGTTGTTAGTCATATAGGGATTCTTGCTTTTTTCCTTACCTGAAATTACATGAGTTGTCTTGAACTACTTTTAGTAATATCTTAAAGTTAACTGGTGATAGCTATGGAATAATCATAGATAAGAGTATATCCTGAAAAGCACCTGGATGAAGCCAATATGTTCTACGTTCCTGATTAAATGGAAGAATAGAAAGAGCTAAGAACACTGGATCAGGTATAGTAGCCCATGCCTGCAAGCTCAGTGCTTGGGAGGTAGAAAAAGAGTATCTTGAGTTTGAGGTCTGCCTGAGCCACACAGTAACACCCTATCTCAAAACAAAACAAAAAGGAACATATGTCATCTACTCTTATATGAGGTCACAGGAGATGAAGGCAACCATACTGCTAAGCTACAGATAAGAATTTTCCACTCAGGCTGCACACTAAAAGCGTTCCAAAACTTGGTTATCTAAGTCTTACCTCAAAGCAATTAATTCAGAACATCTGCAGATAGACAAGTTATCAGACTTTATTAAACACTCCTCAGATGACTTATCAATATGATGGTAGGAATGACAGAACAGAACCACAGCCATCAAATCATTCACAGGATCTTTAACTCAGAGCACCCAAACCTCCTAATATACCATCCAAGGTTGGCTGATTACAAGCAATCTGATAGGTAATTAATTATGTGACTTGCTACATGCAAGTAAATAATTGAAGAACATTGATCAAAAAGTACAATCCATCTGCTATCTATCCTGCTTGACCATTTCTTGTCTCTTCACACCAGACATCACAGCAATGAATATATTCTAGAGAACCAACTGTGAGGAGATACAATGGAAGCAGAGGCTGAGGTAAGGGACTTGCTATCATTAACTGAAAAGAGAGATAGCAATGGGTTGGCTAATAAAATGATTGAGAAATAACTGAACTCGATATATTTTTAAAATGATAAGTCACTGTAGGGCACAAGGGATAAAGAAGAATTGAAAATAAATTTTTGATTGAAATCATGTCACCGTGATGGGAAAAACAAGAACTGCACAAAATGCATTTTAGATAGCTAAGAAGTGATTTCAAGTTGGAAATTATAGTTCTGTAGCTGAGAGAGAAATCCAAGACTAGGGAGGTAACCTTGGCAGTTATCAACATATATGATCGGAAAAGCCTTAATTTAAAAGAAATATCAGAGAAGGCTGGAATATGGAGCAAAGAAAGAAGTTTGGTTCTGAGTCCAAGAGTTCTCAGACATTTAGGTAGAGGGAAAGGAGATGAATCATCAACAAAGAATCAAACAGCCAGACACCAGTAGTTCACAACTGTAATCCTGTACTCAGAAGTCTGAGACCCTGGAGGTTTATGGCTTGAAACCAGCCCAGGCAGAAAAGTCCTTGAGATTCTATCTCCAATAACCAGCAAAATGACGGACTGGAGCACAAAGCCCTGAAACTGTACTACTGGCAGAATAAAAAGGAAAGAGGGAAGGAAGGAAGGAAGGAAGGAAGGAAGGGAGGGAGGGAGGGAGGGAGGGAGGGAGGGAGGGAGGGAGGGGAGGAAGGAAGGAAGGAAGGAAGGAAGGAAGGAAGGAAGGAAGGAAGGAAGGAAGGAAAGAAGAAAAGAAGAGGAAACCATATAACTTTCTTGAAAGCTTATTCCATTTACACAGGAGAAGACAGGCTCTGGATGGTTGTGTGTGGAACAGAGTCACAGAGAATGGAGAATGGGGTTGCCTAAGTTCAGACTTTGATCTGTCTGCCTTCATGGCCATGCTACTGTGCACAGTGTCTGCTCCAGAAACAGAGATTCAGCTGGGCTATAGAAACAGAGGCCAGGTCTGTTTTTATTGTATTTGGCAATAAGAATATAAACGTGCTTCTATTGGATTTACTAATAGAACTTTTGTCTTCATAAACACTAGTATAATTCTACAAAATCAAATAAGATTCAATAAGAAACATGGATACAAATGAGATGGTCTTGCCTGCTGTCTTCTATTAAAATATCCATGAAGATTAAAAAAGAGAGAATGCCTAAGAACAGCCAAAAGGAAAATAAAAGATGACCTACCAAGTTTTTCAGGCAATTTTCCTAAAGATACCATCATGGTCCATGATGACAGATTGAAAAACCCATTATTGGATAATGTGCCACAGCATTTGGAATGCTCTCTCTCAGTCCTCTCTCTCTCTCTCTCTCTCTCTCTCTCTCTCTCTCTCTCTCTCTGTCTGTCTCTCTCTGATACACACACAAATCTGATTCAATTCCTCTTTTTTGTTGTTGTATGTTTGTTTGTTTTGTTGATCATGGAGCTAGGAACTCTGGGCCTGGGAGCTGCCCTCAGCTCTTCAGCTCAAGGTTAGCGCTCTACCACTTGAGCCAGTTTTTTCTGCTTATGTGGTGCTGAGGAATCGAACTCAAGGCTTCATGCATGCAAGGCAAACACTCTACCACTAAGCCACCTTCCCAGCCCTGTTGTTTGTTTTTTTGTCAGTTGTGGGGCTTGAGCTCAGGGTCTAGGTGCTGTCCCTGAGCTCTTGTGCTTAAGACTAGCACTCTACCACTTTGAGCCACAGCACCACTTCTGGTTTTCTGGTGATTGATTGGAGATGAGTCTGGGCTGACTTAGAACAGTGATCCTTAGATCTCAGACTCCTGAGTAGCTAGTGCTGTAAGGTAAATCCAGTTGGCAAGATACAGACAAGCCACGTTTTGAAAGGTGGAATTGGGAGTCTTCATTAAAAGTTGGCATCTGCAGGCAGATTCCTGTTGCAAAGACCAAAAGCCTCATGAATACACAACACTGTTAGAAAACTGAGTCATGAGAGCATGAAGAAAAGAAAGAGCAGAAAAACAATACCAGCAACCCAAATCAACCCCAGTGGAGAGCTAAAGTGGGATGCCATGTTGACTGAGCAGAGCCAGGAGACAGGACACAGTACCCAAGGCCTGGTAATGGCATCTGCCATGATATGTCAGAGGGCAGGGTCACAGGAAACTCAAGAGGCTCCCAAGTTCAAGGCACAGGACTGACAGGTTGAGTAGCCTATCATCCAAGTCCCCACCTCTCACTCTAGGAATTCAGGCATGTCCTTCACGTGGGAGGTGGGACTTCCCTGGGTCTAAACAACAGGATACATTTACATATCTTCTCTGGGTCTAAACAACATGGCGTATCTGGAATTCAAAGGATGGCTTGTCTCACCTCTAGGCCTTAGAAGCTGGGTGGACAGCCTCCATCACCTGGTTAGGCACCAGGATAGCTGTGAAAACAAGGTGACTTACTTAGACCTAGTCTTTCCCTTACTTCACTAGGATTACAGGCATGAGCCACCAGAGCCCAGCTCAGTTCCTCTGTACATCGAACCCCAAAATAATCATGTTTGGATTCTTTCTAAAACCAGACGATGATTTTCAGAAGAAACTAGACTTCCATTTTCTCCTTTCCATACCTCTTCTCTTTATTTTCTATTCCATTAGTAGGAAGTAGAAAAGAGACTAAAGTGATTTCCTAGATGTTTGGTATTTGGAGAAAATGGGAAGGGTGAAGGGGTAGACTAGGAGCTCCCAGGTGGGTCTCCTTCCCTGGATAGCACCGGTCAAGGATTCTGGCTGGCTCCCAGCACAGCCTAAAGCAAAAACCACTGCAGCCTGCAGGATCCCACTCTGTATTACAAACAGAAGCACAACACATCCTAACTCCAGGCTTCAATCTAAAGAAGAAAGCTGCCTGCCCCTAAGTGAACCATAAAGAGAAGCCCAAGTTCATTGGCAATGTCACCTTGGATAACCACAAGAAATAAACAATATAACAACAAAGACTAAAAAAAGAAAGAAGGAAGGAAGGAAGAAATGGAGGGAGCGAGGGAGGAATGGAGGGAGGGAGGGAGGAAGGATGGAAGGAAGGAAGGAAGAAAGGAAGGAAGGAAGGAAGGAAGGGACAGTGTGGGTAGCCCTCTCCTTCCCCACCTCCCTCAAGATGAAGAG
Source organism: Dipodomys spectabilis (assembly GCF_019054845.1). NCBI lineage: Eukaryota > Metazoa > Chordata > Mammalia > Rodentia > Heteromyidae > Dipodomys > Dipodomys spectabilis. The sequence goes on from NW_024870974.1 coordinate 7,295,260, forward strand.
AGAGGTCATAGCTCTGGAAATTCTTTCCTTCAGATTTATATAAGTATTTTTCAGAATTTTGTCTCTTGGAAGATATCTAAGAACCTCTGCAAAACAGAAGGAAGTATCCCTAAAAAATCAAGACGTCTGTAATAAAGGCAGTGAGACAAAGGATAGTGGGAACAATGGGAAACAAATGAGAACTGGGTATGATAAAGAAAATCTGCTTTGGCTACAACAAAGAACAGAACAGACACTGCAGAGAATTAGGAAAATGATATAGAAGAACAACTTTGAAAATCTCCTTGAGCACATACAAGGCAAACACTTAGACATTGTAAAACAGCAAACGAAAATGGAGACAAAGTGTCTCCTCTCATATTTGAAGGTACCTTTGAAGCAGAAATAGAATATGCTAAATGAAAGGGATTTACAGGAGACTCTTCTACTCCAAATAATAGTATTCAATTAACATACAGTCAAAGTGTGTGGAGTACAGATGCCCTTGTGGCTCTCACCTATATGATCTAAGAATCACATGTGTGTGTGTGAGTACATGTGCATACATAGGAAGGAAGGAAGGAAGGGAATAGGTAATCTATAATCAGAAATTAAGAACTCACACCTGAGCCAGGCACTAGTAGCTCACACCTGTAATCCTAACTACTCAGGAGGCTGAGATCTGAGGATCTTGGTTTGAAGCCTGCCCAAGCAAGAAAGTCCATGAGACTCTTATCTCCAATTAACTACCAAAAACAGCTGGACATGAAGCTGTGGCTCCAGTGATAGAATGTTAGATTTGAGTACAAAAGCTAGAGGGAATGTTCAGGACCTAGCACAAAAGGAAAAAAAGAAAAGAAATCCTAGCTACTCAGGAGGTTGAGATCTGAGGATCATGGTTCAAAGGCAGGAAGGTCCATGAAACACGTATCTCCAATAAGCTACCAAAAAACCGGAAGTGGCACTGTGGCTCAAGCAGTAGACCACTTGCCCTGAGCTGAAGAGCTGGGGGACAGGGCCCAGGCCCAGAGTTCAAGCCCCACAACCGACAAGAAAGAAAAAAAAAGAAAGAAAGAAAGAAGGAAAGAAAGAAAGAAAGAAAGAAAGAAAGAAAGAAAGAAAGAAAGAAAGAAAGAAAGAAAGAAAGAAAGAAAGAAAGAAAGAAAGGAAGGAAGGAAGGAAGGAAGGAAGGAAGGAAGGAAGGAAGGAAGGAGAGAGAGAGAGAGAAAGATAGAAAGAAAGAAAGAAAAAAGATAAGTACGGTAAGAAGAGTACAAAATGTGAAAAAAGATATTCAAACCTATTTGAGTGTTCCAACAATTATGCTACTATGTTAATATTATAGTTACACTTTTACTGCCATATAGAATAAAATCAGTAATCATGATAGGTTTAAATTTATTATTCTCTGTGTCTTCAAAAATTAGGATTTTGAGTGTGGAAGAGCTACAGATTCAAAAGAAGATATTAAGTAAAAAGCCCTATAGCTCTAAATATTATTGAACCCATGAGGTCTTTTAGAGAGATCTAGAAAGATCTAGAATAACTAACACAGTAAAAAAAAAAAAAAAAGAACATTCTGGATTCGTGTGTTCTTAAAATACCATTTCGTGCTTAACACACACACACACAGTAGCAACTGAAGTTTCTTGAGAAACATACTAGAGTTCTGAGTATGAGCAGGACAGTTTCCCACTAGATAAGCATAAAACAACTTATTCTAAAGCTATTAGAAGAAGGTCTGATCAGAGGAGAGAACATAGTGAGAATTGCTCTTGTTGCTTGATGTTAGGTTTCTTCTATATGTTCCCTTAAAATGAAAGACTTCTAATTTGGGTATAGTGGCACACAGTGCTCATAATCCTAGTGCTTAGGAGGCTGAGGTAGGAAGATTGCAAGTTCCCAAATGTGAGTATGCTTCATTCAATCAAAGGCTCAACAAAATGGAAGTCTGATGACCTCTTGCCTCACTCATGTTCACAACTCTTGAACAGAGCCATTCAGTCTTCCTGTCATTGGACTCAAACCATGTGAGTTAACTCCTTACAATAAATCTCATAGGTAGGTAGGAAGGTAGGTAGGTAGATGGATAGATAGATAGATAGATAGATAGATAGATAGATAGATAGATAGATAGATAGATAGATAGATAGATAGATAGATAGATAGAGATAGATAGATAGATGGATAGATAGATCTATCAATCTTCTATATGTTCTTTCTGTGGAAAACCCTAACACACTTGGAAACATGACTGAACAACATTCCAAATAAGACTTTGAAGAGACTTCCCCCTAGTTGTTTTAAAGTGAGAAGGCTAAGTAACTTTTCACAGCCATCCAGGTACCTTGCTAGGTGGAGGGGGCTTTCCACTCAGTGCTGAAAAGCCTGAGAAGCTATTCATTGAATTTCAAGAGTCATGCTGTTTAACCTTAGGAAACTTGCATCAGAGAATTCTGGCCTTTGGTTTCTCCCCTAAAAGATTTCATTCACCTGCCTCTGAGGCTATCTGCCTATATGGAGGGTTTGAGGCGTATACCCTAGATGGAGATTTCTGCTTGTCCCAGAGCTACTTCCCATATAAGGTCCTCTTTTGTTGGGCTTGGGTACCTGAAGTATGTGGTTTATGTCTTTAAAAGTTTGGTTAAAGCTCTGTTCTGGGCTGCAGGTCTTTGAGACAGGATTCTACCTGCAGATGCCAGGTCTCCAATAAAGACTCCCAATTATTCAACCTCTCAAAATATAGCTTCTCTGTTTCTCACCAACCCAGTAACCATGCAACAGTTTTTAACTTATATCTTCGTCATAAATTCTCTTAAAATATGGTCATAAGGGGCTGGGAAGGTGGCTCAGTGGTAGAGCTCTTGCCTTGCATGCATGAGGCCCTGGGTTCGATTCCTTAGCACCACATAAGCAAAAAGAAAAAAAAAAAAAAAGAAATGTACTCATTATCTTGCCCATGTAATTGTAACCCCTCTGTATTTTCACAATAAAAAAAAAGAAAGAAAGAAAAAGAAGTGTCATTTTAAAAAAAAAATATGGTCATAAATGTGAAATAAAGATCTACTTTCAATCTAAGTAATTTAGAACTAATTAGTGTGATACAAGAGCAAAAATAGGGAGACTTATTTCCTTTAAGTTTAAAAATATCACCTTTCTTGGAGGGAGGAGGATGATAGAAAAGATGACATTGATCAGATCCACTGTACTCATACATACACATGTTGAATTGAAACCCTTTTGTATAACTAGAAATTCTTCCTCAGACACCTGCCGGGAGAGCAACAATGAGATGCTATAGGAAATGTCAGTACATAAGTCAGCCTAGAATCCAATTCTCCTAGCCCTGCCTTAAATACTCTGCTTCCATAATAAACATACTAAAATAAATAAATACTTTTTAAAAATAGAATGATTATCGTCTTTACAGAATTATGTTCATGCTTGTGGAACTGATGATGATGGTGGTAACAAAGATTACAATTGTGTGGATAGTGAAGAACACAAGTCTACATACATGGTTATTATTATTGAGATATTTTTATTACTATTTCAATAAGTACTGATAAACTCGAGAAAGAAAGACCTGGCTTACATGACAGAGAGCCAGACATGAGCAAGAAAAAACAAGCAAGCGCTTGAGGCCTAGAATGTTCAAATTCTGGAACCCACACAAAAAAAGGAATGAAGAGAACAAAACTCTGTACGTAATAATGGCCAACTAATAGCTTTAGAAAGAATATTGTTACATGGAAAATGACTTAGTCTGCAAAATGCTGGTCAGTGAACTTAACTTGAACTCTTATCTAAGTATGAGCATTGGATAAGAGAGTATTTTGAGAAATTTTTGTATTTGGTTGGGTATTTTTTTTCTTGTCAATTATTTTGATATTCCCTGGCAACTTTCCCAGTCTTAGGTTTTTACCAGTATGGAAATCAAATTTCCCATTGAAAAGAAGAAACAGTATCTGATTTGTGGCTACATTTCTTGTTTGAATGTAAACTCTCATTCTGATTCAATGAAAGTATGTCAGAACATAAAGCTGTATAATCGACTTTTGCTTTGCTTTTTCAGGAGAAAAGGCTATGAATGTGCAACTATTTTACTAAGTACTTTAGTCATTTTCACAATATTTTCAGAAAACAAAGGCTGGGAAGGTGGCTCAGTGGTAGGGTGCTTGCCTCCCATGCATGAGGCCCTGAGCTCAATTCCTCAGCACCACATAAACAGAAAAAGCTAGAAGTGGCTCTGTGGCTCAAGTGGTAGAGCACTAGCCTTGAGCTGAAGAGCTGAGGGACAGTGCCCATGCCCCAGAGTTCAAGCCCCACAACCAACAATAACAAACAAACAAAAAAAAACCACAGAAAACAAGATTCTATATTCATGACTATAGGGATAAGGGACAACAAAATTATGTTGATTATACCAATTATCCTTTCCTGTCTTCAGATCAAAGAAAAAAACCTGATAGTAATAGTTTTCTAAAAATTAATTCAGCCACCAAACTCTTATTAAACAACAATATCAAGAAAAACAAAAATAGAGCCAGGTGCCAAAGGCACACCTGTAATCTTAGCTACTTAGGATGCTGAGATCTAAGGATCTTGGTTCAAAGCCAGCCCGGGCAGGAAAGTCTGTGAGAAACTTATCTCCAATTAATCACAGAAAAAATCAGAAGTAGAGCTGTGGTTCAGTGCTAGCTCTGAACAAAAGGAGCTGAAGGACAGCACCTAGGCCCAGAATTCAAGCTCCAGGACCCACTAAAAGAAAACAAAACTAGATCACAAGTTTAAAAAGTGTAGTACAGTTTAGACAGATAACCACCCACAAAGCTTGGAAAAAATAATCTAGAAAAAAAAAGCGCAATGTTCTTTTTTTGAACCATTTGTTTTTCTTACTCTTCATCAGATTTTATTTTTTATAGCCAGGGAAGTAATTTTTTTTATTGTGAGAATACCGTACAGAGGAGTTACAATTACATGGGCAAGATAACGAGTACATTTCTATCACACATGAAAGAATGTGGCCTTTCTCACCAGACTATGGGAACAGTACCACTAAGAAATCTTGCTGATCTTGTCTTTCTGTACTATATTTTCAAGAATTATCTTAGCACAAAATCAGTTGCTCAGTTTCTCCTTAAGACTGAGAAGGTAAAATCTCATTTTTCTAGGAGAAAGGCCAGATAGAAAGCAGAGAAAGTGATGATTAAGCCTGTAGTCATCCCAGAAAACCATCACCTATAGTTATCTGACAGTATTTAAATTATGCCTAAATGTCTATAGAAAATTCTAGAATAATTGCCAGTTGGCTATTCCCTATGCATAATGCCAAATAATTATTTCTAGTTAGTTCTTTATTTTTTTTGCTAAATGTTGAATCAAACATTTCTGGATGAGCTTTGAAAATAATAGTTGAGAAAAGTCATGAGTGATCTACAGCCACATGAGATTATGGCTTTGTTTTTTCATTTGTCTCAGCATATATATTTCCTGTTGTTTCCTTTTTATTATCCTTAAGTAGTTGTACAAAAAGAATTGCCATTTAACAAAGCAGTTTATAACCCCTCTGTATGGTATTTTCACAATAAAAAATAAAATTACAAAAAGCAGTTTATGAATACAATTCACCTTGACTAATATCACCTCTTCTAACATTTTCACCCATCCCTTCCTCCCCTAAAGGGAAGAGACACTTGAAGCACGTTGCTTAATGTGGCTGAAGTATTTTGTTCAGTCCAACATTTGAAAAGGCACATAGACCAACACAATTACCTCCAGAAGCCAGGAGCAAAAAGTATCCACAAAACAGATCATGAGTAGAATAGCTGAAGAGACTAGAACTATGTAATCAAATAAATAAAGTTGAAGATGATTTGGAACAAAGTAAGAATGGAAGACTCACAGATAAAACCTGGATGCCCTTAAATATTTAAAGTGCTGTTCTGCAGAAGAACATGATGTATTCCGTGTCACACCAGAAAGCGGAACTAGAAGCAGCAAACAACAGAGCATAAGAGCAGATTTTCATCTCATAATTGGGAAAGATTTTTCTAATGATTAGACCTTCTAAAATATGGAATGAAACTGACAGGTAATTTCTCGTCCCATTAAACCACCATGGTTAGTGCGCAAACATTCAGGCAACTTCTGAATCACTACTGTGTTCTCTGCATTGCACTTGATCCCTGTGTGTGTGTATGCAAAAGGCAGCAAAAGAAGGAAATACACAGTTATATCTTTGTGTTCTATATCTCAGCACTTTTACTAGAAATAACTATTTCTCTCAAGCTGTGGGAGGTGCCGGAATGTCATTCAATTTCTGTTTATTAGTCTACCTTCTATTTTGAAGTACCTTGGGGGTTTTTTTGTTTGTGTTTGTGGTAAAGTCTAGCTATGTGGCTCAGGCTAGTCTCCCAGTTTTGTTTAATCATTTATTTATTTGGAATGAGATCTAGCTATGTTATTCAGGGTGGTCTTGAACTTATGAGCTCAGGTGAACTCCTGCTCTAGCTTCCTGAGTAGCTGAGAATAGAGCTGGGTGCCACTAAACCTGGTTTTTGAACTCCCAGTTATAAAATATTTTCCTGCATTAACTTGATGTCTCCTTAGAACGCAGCAGGGCCAGAATCTTTAGGAAACACAGGAAGAATTCAAAAAGTCCCCTATGGCTCCACTTAGCTTTATTGCTTCCTCTAGCAGCAAAGCTTTATGAAATTTTCACTAACAAGACACACCTGATTTGCTCCCAGCACACTAAGCAAAGAGCTCTCTGTGAGTTTGAGTCCTTTTCAAATTCCTTCCAGGGACCTGCTTCCTTATCCCCAGGCCAATTGCTCTTACTCACAGCTGTGGATTCTAGTCCTTCCCTATGTGTTAGAAAAATATAAAAATATTTATCTTGGTTGACCCCCTGGACCCTTATTCCTGTTGAAATATAGATAAAGTAAATCCTGCTATTTAGGCAAAATTGTAGCCTGATATGGATTAGCTATCTAACAGGAGATGAAAACAAAATATTCATTATCATTGAGCTTCTTTTCTCCTGCTTAAAGATTTTCCATATATAATATAGTGTATATATATAATATATTACATATTTAGTATACAATACATATTTAATGTATCACATAGTATATTATATGTATATATATATATATTATATATATTGTTGTTCAAAAACTTCCTCATAAACAGCTTCCAAATCTGCTGAGGGATCTTGAAGGTGTGCTGTGATGAGTAGCCTTACTCATGGCTGCCTGGCCTTGGTTCCTTGGGGGTGGGGGAATCTGGGGCCTGCAGGCCATGCCAACAAAATCATTTGGTACATGACAAGCTATAGATATATATGTTCTCATGGGATGCCTGTGGCTTGTCTAGCTGTATTGATCATTTTTGTATGGGCCATTAGTAATATTATAAGCATCCAAATGGCCCTTAGCAGAATAAAGCCCTAATCTAGAGCACCAGCCAGCCAGATAGCCATGTCAAGCCAGAAAGTGACAAGTATAGAATATCCTCAGTACCAATGGTTCCAGGAAACCAGGGATTAGGGGTGGGGGGCAGGAAGAAAACTCTAATCTTCAGGACACATTAGGTTCAGTACAGTGGATACTTGATTCGTTTCTCCCAGAAGACCACTCAACTCTGCTAAGGCCACACTGTCTTTCAGCAAGTCTAAAACATTCACTTTATCTCTCAAAGGAAGCATAAGTATGTGCCCCAAATTTTGAGAGGATTACCATCACTTTACCAGGCTTTGCTTTGGGAGAGGCAAATTTTCCCTAAATTAAAAGCAGGAAAACACTCAGCAGATCCTACAATAGAGAGGCCATCCTGGGCCCAGCCACAGCCCATGAGCCCCACAGGAGGAAAGAATTAAACCCAGTACAGCCCGTTACCAACAAGTTGTGCAAAGTAAGGACCACCAAGAACTCCAAGAAAATCCAGCACATGGTGACTGAGAATACTCGTACTATCCACCACCCAGAGCTTCACATCAAATTGAAGGACACAGTTGATAACAACCAGCTTTATCAATTCTGACTCAGGTGTACCTGGAAGTTGTAAGTTACATCACAACTCTCAGTGATTCTGATGTCTTCAGCTGCTTGAATATGACCCTACAGTGACCCTGGTTTCCATTCTGGGAGCCCCCTCACCCTAGGAACCAGATACCCCCTTCTTTTCAACAAGCTGATAGGAGAGAACCTCCTTCCACAGCCTGTCCTATGAGGATTGTGAGCCCCAGTTCAGCAGAGGATCCTTGAGTCCCAGGCCCTGGTACTGAACCTTGCTTTCTTCTATGTTTGTTCTTGCCAGGAGAGGTGGCAGAGAAGGACTAAGAACCGATCATCTTCACCTCTGTGCCACAAACACATCTCAAATACCAATGGTGCATAGAAGGGTGGAGAGTGGGGATGCAGTCATATAGTCAGAGTATACCTTATGAAACTAAGAAAATTGAGGAGAGGGGTGCAGTCAGGAGAGAAGAGGGAGAACCATGAAAGGGGTGATATTGATCAAGATGTATTGACTTTTAAATTAAAATGTTGAATGGTAACCTCTGTGTATAACTACTTAAAGGTAATAACATAAAAAGAACTGACCACCTATTTTTCACAACTAGAAACAACCTATACATGAAAGCCAGAACCATCCACAACAGAATGAACCCAGACTCGTGTCCTTGTTCAGGCTACAAATCCACAAAGTTTGTCATAGCCCTACAAGAGAAAGGCAGAAAAGAAAGAGGTGGGAAGAAAAGAAACTAGTCCCTAGTGTTCAGAAACCTCTGAGTACACATGAAAATTTGCATTCCTAAATTAAACCTTGCTTTCTGATTCTTGCAACCAATCTATTTGCATTCCCAAATTAAACTTTACTTTCTGAAGCTTGCAACAAATATATTTTGGGTCTGTACAAAAAAAAGAGAGAACAGACAAAGCACACTGGCACCACACAGCTTAGGCTTGGCTGTGGAAAACAAATAATTAGGAACTCAACTAAAGCCAGTGAGGCTGTGTCAATGTCAGGTCTTATGCAAAGTCATGATGGTATTGAGGTGGAGGACAAAGGATCCCTAGATAAAGCAGCACTGGTGGCTGAGTGGTAACTTGGGGCTGCGTGTCAGCAGAATGAAAAGCTGGCTGACAATGTGTATCAAAGTCATGTTTGTGTTACTTGGTTAGTGATATCATAATAAAGACCTTAATATATGTTATCTCATAGTTCTGATGACCAGAATTCTACAATGGAAGTGTGAGTAGTGTACATTCTCTGAATGTATGAAGGATCTGTTCCAAATCTTCCTCTTAGCACCAGTAGTTCCATGGCTTGTGGGAGTATAGGTTTAGGAACATAAAGAAAATACTGGTTCTTATCTTCTACTTCCTTTTTTCTTTTACTGAGAGGATGTGATAGTGAAGATTCCAAATGACTGTAAGTTTACTTCAGTGTTGTCCCTTGATTCCCTGTCTGTTTTATATTTGAAATTAAGGAAGTCTGGACTCTAAATTCTTCAGTTTCACAGGTGTTCCTGAACAGCACATCTAAGGCCAAGAACACAAATGACAAGCACTAGTCAAACTAGGGAAATTAAAGGTGGTAGAAATTTTGTTTCAGTTGCTAAAGAAAATATTAAGCAGGGGCACTTGTTAAAGGACGGTAAGGCAGACTTTCCTCGGGACCATCACCACCGGCTCAAGGATCACTGCCATAGACTGGTTTCAACCCCAAATCCAGTGTAACCAAGTGAGAATTTCTGGCCCAGGAAGCAGGAAGGAATCAGTGGATGGAAAATTACTGAGAAGCAGCATTAGGAGTGAAGATGGTTCTGGCTAAACCAACCTAACAAGATTCTAAGAGCTGACAGGCCAGCATGGCGAGGCATCAATCACCTGATGATAGCAGGGGGATGGGAATCCACAGAAGCATCAAAAGTGGTCAGATACTCAGAGTGGATGATTCTTGCTAAACTGCCCTAACAAGGTTCTTGCTCAAGCTAGATTTTGACAATGACTTGTAAAGCTAGACCTGGAAGCCTGATTAAAGTTTGATCAAACAAAGAATCTTTATCACAGCCCAACTGTCATCGACCCTAAGGTAATCCTGAAGTCAAGCAAGACAACAATTGTATTTGCTTCTTTGACCACTCTAAAGCTTTCCTGACTCAGGAAAAGCCCAAAAGTGACAGATGTAGAGAAAATCCATAGAGGAAATAATGATGCACATTTGAAATCAATTAGCTTTGCTATCTAACCACCAGTCATAGAGATTTCACCTGCTGTTGTATTCCTTTTGGTTTTGAAAGAAACTTTCTGTGAACGTAAAGCATTTGAGGGAGAATAACTAGTTAAGAGCAAATCACATAGAGGAGGCCCAGTCAGAAGCCCTCCTGAGTTCTAATGAGCGAAGTCAGAGATGTCTGAAAAATACAAATGAGATATCTCTCTCTTTAAAGTTGGAAAACAGAAGGCAGCCAAAGAAATGATTCTTGTACAGCCTGATAAGTGGCCAATCCTTAATTAAATAAGTGAGGCAAAACAGAGAGCAATAGAAAATGGAAAAATCCAGAGAATAGAAGTAGCTGGCTTCTGTGATCTCGTGGAGTTCCACATGAATAAGCAATAAGAGAGCTTAATGACATTTGGTTTAATTTCTTAATGCCTTGCCACAGGGGCATCTTTTTTATGAACATATTTTTCTAAATAAAAATGGGTAGGAGAGCTGGGAATGTGGCTTAGTGGTCAAGTGCTTGCCCACCATGCATGAAGCCCTGGGTTTGATTCCTCAGTACCACATAAACAGAAAAAGCCTGAAGTTGTGCTGTGGCTCAAAGTGCTCAAAGTAGAGCACTATTCTTGAGCAAAAGAAGCTCAGGGACAGTGGCTAGGCCCTGAGTTCAAGCCCCAGGACTGGTAAAAAAAAAAAAAATAGAAAAGAAAAACAGAAAGAAAAAAAAACAGGTAGGAATCAAGACAGAGTAAGTGGTTGAAATGTTGTTCCATTATATCCCAATTAATTTAAAAGAGCAGGTTATTTTCAAAAATATTGTTCTCTGTTCAAAAATCTGTATTTTATGGGATAAATGTTTTGTGACTAATGACCTTTAATGCTTGAATACGGATGACTTTATACACTCATTTATTCAACAAATGTTTGCTGTGTGCTCCCTCTGAGTTAGGCAGTCAATGTTTAATAGCTTCTACCTTCATCCTTTCTGGTTGAGCTAACAAAATACTATAAAGTGATGGATTATAAACAAGACAACCTTATTTGCCATAGTTTTGGAAGCCAGGAAGTAAATCCAATAAATATCAAGGTACCATCCCTGAGAGAGTCCACCTTCAACTTCATAGACAGTGCCTTCACTCTGTCTTCATGTGGTACAAGGGGTAAGGGGTCCTTTGGAGTTTATCTTATGAGGACACTAATTCATAAGTATCTCAACCTCAATACCTAGCCACCTCCTAGAGGCTCCTTGGACTGTCATTTTGGAAGAGAATTGGGAACAGATTACTCAATCTATTGCGGTCTCATCAGGTGAAGACATGCAATGTACTTGTCATCTACGTTAGACTATTTCATTCTCACAATAATGGTACAGGAAAAGCACAATAGTGCCTTCTTACAGATGAGAGTTTTATGCAGAAGTTCTTGCCTCCGGCTGCTAGGTGAGTGCACTAGACGGGGAAAATGATATATTTTTCTTTTGTGGAAAAATTCCCTTCTGACATTGCTGTTTTCTTATGGTTTGATTTTTCTAGGTATACATTTGCATGGATTCTGAGCTCAGATGAAAATCATGAAGTCTTCCTTTCCTACTGACTTTATATAGTTTTTAGTAAGTGGAGTTATTTTCTTGAGCACCTATTTTCTCCCTTATGATAGAAAATGTGATTGACTCATTCCTAGGTAAAATTGGTATTTTAGTTAAACCAAGGTCTTGGCAAACCTTAGTCCTGCATGGCCTCACTTTTGGTCCAGGACCCATCTGTGGTCCTTGGTCCTGGAAAACCCTTTTTTCTCAAAGCAATGATCTCTGCTAGGTATTGGCAGAAATCACCTAATAAGCTCAGATACTAAGCCTTAGATTGTTTGCCTCCTTTAGATTTATTTCTGAGATAAACCCTATCCATGGAAAGGCACCAGAGGCCTCCCTGCTGCTAAACTGGGGGAGTGAAGAAAAACAGGAAGTCTGGAGCAAAAATAAAACCTTATTTACTAGGTTAAAACATTATGCCACCTCACGGGAAGGGAAACCTGCTCCAAATTAATGCAAGGAAAAAAAAAAAGAAAAAGAAAAACAGGAATCTCAGGGATCGCACGGATTTCAACTTCCAGAGACAAAGGTAAATGGGGCTTCTTGGAATGGAACAGCAGAAAACTCAAGATCCACCCAAGCTCTCTCTTCCAGCTCTTTCTCTCTCTCTAGAACTCTGATCCCACTTCTGTTTGCTCCTCTGCATCCACTCCATTTATCTATCCTTTTCATCTACTTTTAGCTCTTGCCCAACTGGTTTGCACATGGGTCCCTTAACAAATGCCTAACCCTAAGTGTGTGTGACTTTTCAGTTCCATCCTTGGAACTAGTTTCAGTCTTTGAGTCTCTTAATATGAAAATCTCTGCAGAGAAAAATGTAGCTGGTTGGGCTCATTTGCCACTGTTTGGTCTTTCAGACTTAAAACTTTAATTCTTAAAGACGTGTGTTTCACTTTCTATTCCTAATCCTTTTAGGAATTGCTGTGGTAGGTACCCTGAAATGTATCTTTAATCTTTTGAGTACTGAAGACATGGCTTACTAAAGTTAAAAGGAAGAGCCTGCTGCTGGTAGCTCAAGATTATCATCCTAGCTACTCAGGAGCCTGAGATCTGAGGATCAACATCCTAGCCAAGAAAGCCCAATGAGGTTCTTATCTCCAATTAACTACCAAAAAGCTGGAAGTAGAGCTGTGGTTCAAGTTGTTGAGTAAAAGTAAGAGAGAAGTGAATAGTCTCTTTCAAAACCCTACTCTTATCCAAGGCTTTAATGGAAATTTGCTTTGCCTAGCCAGGCAGCTGGTTCTAGAAGTTTCCTAGGAGCTTAATGGCAGCATGAAACCAATTATCTACATAATTTCTGCCTGCCAATATTTTCTGGTGTTGGAATATCTACTAAGAGGATATTATATTTGTAAATGTGCTTGGTATTTTATTACATGGTCTTCTTTAGAAAAAAAGATAGCAATTTGTTTCTTTGGAGCAGTATTTTCAGGTTTCAGCTGGGTAGACAAATGAATTGTGTTACCTGCAAACAATCATGACCGTTTACTGTAGGAGGACAGAGGTGACATCAAAGGGAGTTGTATGGAGGTCAAAAAACTCTCACACTACTATAAAACTTTATTTTCAGTTTTTATTTCTGCCTAAGAGAAAAAGTGCTCAAAAGCTTTTCATGGTTATATGCTGGTTCTTTGGAAAAGTGTACTTGATAGATGTTTTTGTTATTCAGGAAATAGCTTGAAAGTAAGGATAGCTCATTTGTTTGAAATGAAAAAAAAAAGTTTCTAGAAACAATTATATTGGAATTTTAATGAATCCCTACTGGGTAGTGCATGGGATAAAATTCTTTTTGCTCTTTTAAATGTAAAATTGCTGGGACTTGTACTTAATGAAGAACATACTCTACATGGAAAAAAATCTCCAAAAATGCAGCTTCTAGCAAATAAAACAGCAATAAGAAACATTCAGAAAGGCAGAAAGAAGATGAAATAAATTTGGATCCTGGTGAGGGCTTTTGTGCTATTATTTAAGGTAATTAAATTAGCAGAACAAATTACAATTGACAAATTATTTTTTTATCCCAGAGCCAAGTTCCTAAATATGAATAACCATATTCTTACAAAAGATACCTGGAAGACAGCTTGAACTTTCCTGAGCTCAAGTCCCACAGCTGACAAAAAAGAAAGAAAGAAAAAGATACCTGGAAATCTTCCAACGTGCTTACACTTAAAATCCTGATGGCCAGTCATATCAGGAGGGAGGAAGGAAACAAGAAAGTTACAACAATAGCCAGGTGCCCATGGCTAGCATCTATAATCTTCTTTACTCAAGAGGCTGAGGTCTGAAGATCGCAGTTCAAAGCCAGCCCTGGCAGGGAAATTCCATTAATCACAGAAAAGCCACAAGTAGCACAGTGGATCCAAGTGGTAGAGTGCTAGCTCTGAGCGAAAGGGGCCCAGGAACAGTGCTCAGGCCCAGAGTTCAATCCCTAGGACCCACAAAAAAAAAAAAAAAAAAAAAAAAAAAAAAAACAAACTACAAGAACAGGTGCATATTTGCTACAAGAAGTATAATATCTTCAATTTAATTCTCATAATATCATTGATGTTACATGCTATTTGTACGATTTCTTGATTAGTAAATGAACTATCTAATGGGAATTAAAAAAAAAAAAAAAACATGGAAACCCTGAAAAGCAAATCCTGCCTTGAAGGGATCCATTAAAAAAAAAAAATGTGTGCCAAAAGCTGATGCCAAATTTGGTCAAGTTTGTTTGGAGGAAAGTAGCTGTTTGAACATATTTCCTGTACTTGAAAACCAGTTCTTTCCTTTTTCATCATTACATTTTCCATCTGTAAAAATGATTATAGAAATCTATTTGCAAGATGGCCACTGTCTGCCATCTGTGTGTCATCTGTACATGTGGGTATGGAACACCACACTTAGCAAGACTTCAACAGAGCAATGGCTCTTTTGTCTGCTAGAATCTCACTGTTGTACACTTCTGCACTCTTTGGAGTTGTGGTGGTGGTTCCAGTGTGCAGAGTCACTGAGCAAAGACAAGAGACATCATTGTGTGATATGAAGCAAATTGGTTGCCTGTTGTACTATCTAGAGTACCTTAAGACCTGAGTGAGATTTGTGCCTGTGGCATTCTTTTATCTCAAGGGAATGGTGTGTGTGTGTGTGTGTGTGTGTGTGTGTGTGTGTGTGTGTGTGTGTGTGTAACAGTTATTGGAAAACAGCCTTTTGCTCTCAAAAGAGCTATCCACGACTGGCAGAGAACATTAAATGGAAACAGATATTAAACATCACATGGGAATGGGGGCTGAAAGTGTGGCTCATAGGAGTCTTTTGCCAAGAGGTGGCTGCAAGAAAGGGAGCTGACAGGTAAACAGATGAAAGGTCTTCATTTTGTTTTGCAATATTTTGCAAAACATAATTATTGGTGGCTGATACTATAGGTCTTCCTGGCTAAGCTAAAAATATTCCATCATCCTTTATGGATATTCAAAGCCTTCTTAGGTATTCTTCTTTCTTAGGTATTCAAAGCATTTGAAGCATAAAGGACTCTGGAAAGCATTGGCCTAATATCAAAGGAAAGGCTGAGGTGGCTATGAGAAGAGCAAGTAGAAAAAAAATAGTGTATGTGTGTGTGTGTGTGTGTGTGTGTGTGTGTGTGTGAGAGAGAGAGAGAGAGAGAGAGAGAGAGAGAGAGAGAGAAAGAGAGAGAGAGAGAGAGAATGTACTAGGGCTTGACCTCAGAGCCTAGGCTCTGCCCCTTAGCTATTTTTCTCAAACTTGACACTCTTCTGTCACTTGATCCACAGCTCTCCTTCTGGCTTTTGGCTGATTAATTGGAGATAAGAGACTCACAAACTTTCCTGCCCCAGCAAGCTTTGAACTGAGAGCTTCAGATCTCAGCCTTCTGAGTAGCTAAGAGTGAGCCACGGACATCCAGCCAGGAAAAGTCTTCAAAGCTAATGACACCAGGAATAAATGCCTACAGTCCAGTTTGGGGGAAGAGAACACCTTGGAAGAAACAAGTCAGACTGTGGACTGGGTGAATGAGCTTCAAAGCATGATCACCAAGCTTGGAGGTAAAACCCTACTTTAATACTATCTAAAGTGTGTTTTATATTTCACATGCAATTATAATGCTGTAAGTAGTTCCCATGCAACTGTTGGCTATCCAGTAGAACATAAAAGGTAAAAAGTCTGTTTATTCTTTATCACAAATACTCCCTTGCAAATAATCTTCCTTGTCCCTCCGTAAAAGCTGGAGTGCTCATCTAGTGTCTTTAGGTTACTTCTTCACATTACAACATTAGAGTCATTACAACATTCACGGCCTCGTGGAATACAATACTCTTAGTTCTCTCCTTTAGTTGAGAATTCTTTGAAGCATAAATTGATAGCAAGGGAAAAAGTGGGACATATGCTCATCCCTCTCTGCATCAGGGTCCAAGTTCCTTTTTGCTACTTCCCTTATCATAGTTCCCAACTCTTTCACCGTTAACCTTCACCACACCGTCCCTGCCCCTTTGGACAGGGTAGCAAGAAACTGAGAAAGAAAAGAACTAAAGTGTGACTTGAGTAGTTCTCTGGTTCTCTCGATGACCTACCCATCTCCTCTCTTTTTTCCTTTCTCCCACTCCCTACCTCCTGCACTACGGTGCTGTCCTTCTAGCAGGTTCTCCATTTGGAAAGGACTAACAATACAACTTTCACTTCGCTCTCTTCTCAGTGGAGTTCACTTTGCCCATAAGAACTCACACTTCCTTCCAATTCCAATTAGTGTGGCCCATTGTCCACACTCTGTCATCACAAGTCTTTTCCTGCCTTTCTTCTTCATATTTGCCTTTTGTCTTCAATATAGCCCAATCACAAGTCTTGTGTATACTCCTAAATTCCCCATTCTGCACACTGAACCGCATCCAGCCTTCAGCCTATCCCCATCTACACCCTCGGCATGAATGAAGAGGAAAACACCACTGTCGACCAACAACTTACTGAGATTCTTTCTGTCTCCCTTGCTTCAACTTCAGCTCTCCCCAACCTTTATGAAAGTGTTAGATTAAAGGTATAGAATCCAGATTCCCACTTTCTTTGCAAAGTCTGCAGTGGACAGGTTCTTTTTTTAATTATTCTTTTTGATCAAGTACCCAGAGTTGCTCATACCAGTACTTCTCCATCACTCATTACAAACTCTGCAAGAATATTTAATGTCTTGTTAGACGGACTACCTCATCTATCCAGCTCTTCTTCAAGGTACAAATAAATTAGGAGAGAGAGAGAGAGTAAGTGAGAGAGAGAGAGATAAGGAATGAAGTTCAAAAATACTCCATATGCTTAATGTTTAAGAGGAGTGTATTTGTAAGCCAAAGGAAAAGAATAACAAATCAGTAATAAATCCAGATACTTCCACATCTTTGTGGTACACACACAGACATAAGTTGTTTTCTAGACAAATCACTGCTGTTTAGAGTCAAACCAAACACATGTTGGTACAAATGGAACAGTTCTGTGTCAGGTTACCTTGACACACAAAGCCTTAGGGATGCGTGACTTTGCACCACAAATATCCAAACAAATTGAACTTTGGGACAACAAGACCAAAACCACCCTTCATAAGACAAATTTAGATTTTTGTTTATCAGCAAATGAGCAGTTTGTAAACTTCTACTTAGGGAAGCTGCCTGCCGCCAATGATTCTGTTGCAGAGCTCTAAACGGATAAGCAATGACATGTATTTAGGTAAATAATTTCTATTATATACACAAGTATATATATATATAGAGAGAGAGAGAGCAGTATATATACCCTTATATATGTATATATAAATATATGTTTCACTCATGATGATATACAAACCAGCCAGAAAAGTATATTATTGCCGAAATGTGCAGCTGCCATATAAACTTGCTCGGGCAAAAGGAAGTTCACTCTGAAGATGCATGGAGCCCAGAAGCCTAGGTCTTTAGACCTGACCTCACTCAAATCTGAAACTAAGAAACCCACAATCCTATGTATGCAAAAACCATCTCTTGATCACTATAACAAGAACTGAGAGACTGCAGCAAGCAAGCCAGAGATGGTCCCTGTCCCCATGTAGCCTCCTCTCCAGTGACCAGGACAGGAACACATGGGAGCTACTGTGATTCAGGCTGTAAAGGAAGAAAGTAGACATTGGAAGAGTTGGATATAGCCAGGGACTAACCTGGCTATAGGCTTGAGTGAGCAAGGACCACCTCTCCAGGAGGAGGGGTTAGATGTGAGAGGAAGCGATAGGAAAGGAGTCAGATACACAGAGATCTGGTAAAAGCAATACCATGGCATAGGAGTGGAGGAAGACAGGACTCAACAAGCCAGAGAGCTACAGGGAGCAAAGTATAAGATACAGTTAGGGAGAGGGGCAAGGCTGGACTTCCCTACCTGTACTTTTAGTGATTGAAAGGAACAAATCTATCCTAGGAAGCATGGCAATGGTACAGGCAGCTCAGAACCTTGGAGCAAGCTAAGAACAAAAGCAAAGGACAGCAGGTGCTGTGATTCTAATTACTCAAAAGGCTGAGATCTGAGGGTGGTTTGAAGCCCATCCGAAGCATGACACTCTTATCTCCAATTAACCACCAAAAAGCAAAAAGTGGGGGTGTGGCTAGAGTGGTATAACACCAATCTTGACCAAAAAACCTAAGGAACATTGGCCAGGTCATAAGGTCAAGTCCCAGTGCTGGCATAGATACACACACACACACACACACACACACACACACACACACAAAGGGCAATTGCTTCCTGGAGTTCAGACCTTAGGGAACCAAGGGTACTTCTGTCAGCATCTTGAGATCAACTGTGACCTCCTTGTGTACAGACTTTAAGTTGATCCAGCAGCCAGGCTATTGCCATACACAGTTTGCACGGTGACCACACCATGCTCAGATCTGCTTGCTGAGGTCAACACTGGCTGCATTTTCCTCCTATTGGTGCGCATTGCCCAGATGGAGAACCTGATTGGCTCAATTTCTTGAGCTAGGACACACCCTATAGTAGGTCTATAGCTAACTTACATAGAAAACCTCCCCACACAAGGTGCCTGTTCCTTCTTAATAAGACTTGACTTTGGGAAATAATCATTGACGAAAGAACACAACCAGAAACAGCAACAGCAGTTTAATTTAACAATGTAAGTTTCTCTAGGAATACTGTGTAAGTAAATGATCTCCCTCAAACATATATAGTACTGCAAAAATTAATATTGACTGTGGCTAGACTCTGGTGGCACACACCTATAATCCTAGCTACTCAGGAGGTTGCGATCTGAGGATCACAGTTCAAAGCCAGCCCAGGCAGTGAAGTCCATGAGACTCTTATCTCCAATAAACCACCAAAAAACTGGAAGTGGTACTGGCTCAAATGGTAAAGTGCTCACCCTGAGCTGAAGAGCTCAGAGACAGCACCCAGGCCCAGAGTTCAAGCCCCATGACTGACAAAAAAAAATTATATGTGGTGTGTGTGTGTGTGTATGTGTGTGTGTGTGTGTGTGTGTGCATGTGCATGTGCATGCATGTGTACAGGTACTGGGGCTTGAACTCAGAGGCTTGTACTCTTGCTTGACTGTATTACTCAAGGCTGGTGCTCTACCACGTGAGCTATACCTCTACTACCAGAATTTTGCTAGTTAACTGGAGATTAAATGTTTCTTGGAAACATAGGTCCCATGGTTTCCCTTATTTGCAATATCTAGTATATGTATGAGTCAAGCGGAAAAGGTCAGATAATGTGATGTTAGGAAAACGAACCCTTAAATATGTATTTTAATGTTTTTGTTTCTTTCATGCATGTGTTTCTAACGCCTTTATAAGATTATTTCTTTGTTGCTTTTTATGTCCCTCCCCCACAGTGTAACCCCCGCTTTCACTATATTTGATGTCAGTATAACATGTGGAGGAGACGGGGACAAACAAGTCCTTTAAGGATTCAGGTGGACCTGTTGCAACAATGAGAAGTACAAAATGTCATGTCAAAAACGAGCTTTACAATGTCGGTGTGGGGGGGGGAAGGATTGGGTGGGGGGGAGGGGGGAGGCTGGGAAGGGAGGTGAAGGGTAAACAAAGGAGGAGGCTGCAATGCTTGGTAAGAAATGTATGCATTATCCTGCCCATGTAATTGTAACCCCTCTGTACAGTATGTTCTCAAATAAAATAAAATTAAATTAAAAAAAAAATAAATGTTTCTTGGATTTATCTTCCTAAGCTGGCTTTAAACCATGATCATCTGATCTCTGAGTAGTTAGGGTTATATGTATAAGCCATTGGTGCCCAGAAAATTAATTGTGAATAATTACATTAGAGTATATGACTTATGGGAATTTCCTTCCAATTTTTGACTGCCTTTTTTTCTCCTGTAGATGAACTTTATTTTTTTTTTTTTACTAATTGTATTGCGATCCACCTGCTCAACAAAATTTCACTCACAGATGAAATATGGCCACTGCCAAACCATGCCTGTGGACAGTTTAGTCATTTTACAAATACTAGCCTCAAAGCATGTAGCTTACTTTAAAAAAAATGAAAGCCATTAGACCTGAGATCTTCTGCAGAGACCCACATAACGTTGACAGACACAAGAGCTCCCTTAAGGACTGCTTATTTCCTACTTTAAAGGAAATATCCTTTGAAGTGGGTCAAAATGTGACTTGTCAGTGTGATTTGATGACACCTCTAAACTGGAAAAATATCAAAACCTACGGCCTGAAATTGATTTTCTTCACATGTGAAATTTCTGTTTTATTCTCACCACAGGGCAAGAAGATAATGGAGATTATTGTCAAGGTTTGGATGCTCATTTCAACTGCTTCCCATCTCATCCTTGACCCACAAGCAGCTCCATCTATGCTACAGGAGAGCTGGCCCAGAGATAGCTATTCCCTCCACAGAGGGCACCAGCACTGCACCCTCACCCCAGCCTTATTGGCTGGACCACCAGAAGTAAGTAGTTAGAAGTTGCACACTCTGCACAACAAGTATGTGCCAGTAATATCAGAAAACACTTATAACTCATGGGCTAATAGACAATTGTCAAGCTGGGCATTGACGGCTCATTCCTGTAATCCTAGCTACTCAGTAGGCTGAGAATTGAGAACTGAGATTCAAAGCCAGCCCAGGAAGACAAATATAAGAGACTCTTACCTCCAAAAAGCCTTAAATGGAAGTATGGATCAAGTGGTAGAGTGCCAGCCTTGGATGTAAAAGACAAGTAGGAATAAAAGATCCTGAATTCAAGCCCCAGTATCTGCACACACATGTATACACACACACACACACACACACACACACACACACACACACACACACACACACACACGACAATGGTCTAAGCAACCTGATTCACTAAATCCATGATGTTAATAACCATAATGTTGATATCTTCATAGTGCTTCATGGAGCATTTTACAGGTACTACTGTTGTCATTACAATGGATACCAATTTCATGCTGCACTTGTCCTGTGCTAGACATTATGTTAAGTGGTTTATACATGTAATTTCACTTAAGGGGTTGGTATTCATAAAGCGCTGCTGTGACTCAAGGATGAGAATTACTGTCCCCACTCCAGTTAGTTAATGTGGAAATTCAGGTTCTGTTTGGGTTTATGCTGTCCAGACACAGATTTGATACATAACGGATATAAGTAGAGCTTGTCATTTTTACCTCTTGTCATTCATTCATTCATTCAAAACATTTTTTTACCAAGTACTTTCTTAGCTCCTGCATTGTGAGTAGAGCTAAGGCTCAAGTGGTAGAGCACCAGCCTTGAGGAAAAAAACAAAAACAGCACAACATCCAAGCCATGAGTTCAAGCCCCAGTATCACCATACACACAAGAAAAACTCACAAGTAGATTTGTAGTTCCAACATGAGAAAATACTTAGAAGTATTAACTAAAACATTAAGGATATATATATAGGTCAGTTGTGGAGGCCTCAACTCTGGGCCTGGGCACTGTCCCTGAGCTCTTCAGCTCAAGGCTAGTGCTCTACCACTTGAGCCACAGCGCCACTTCCAGCTTTTTCTGCTTATGTGGTGCTGAGAAATCAGAGCCCCATGCAGGCAAGGCAAGCCCTCTACCACTGAGCCACCTTCCCAGCCCAACATTAAGAAAATATTAAGGAAAATGTTTCATCTTGTTGAGCAGAAACAAATTACTTCTCATTGAGAATCCTATTCTTCTTCCCTGCACACAGAGTACAGTCCCATCTACACAGTGGAGCACTTCTTTTGTGACAGAGGCTGTCCAAAAGGCTTTCCTTGAACAATTTAGTCAGCACAGTTGCCCTGGGAGGATGACATTCTTGTCTGTACTGTAGAGATGAGGAATCCAAGGCACTGGGATGCCAAATCATTTTCCCAAGGATGTATAGGGAGAGAACTATAGAATGAAAGCCTTGAGTTCTAGCCAATGACATGGGTGGTATGGTGTTCCAACCTCCAAGCCTTGCTCACAGAAGCTTCCCACAATCTCCTCCCTGATTCTGCCTAGGCAAGCAAAACAGCACCTCCTGTCCTGAAAGCATGGAATCCAGCTCTTAAAGGTGGTTGTGTCTCTGTCTTCCTGAGTGCTGGTATGACTGCTTATAGCTCAATCATGTTCTTGCAAGAAATGCATTACTGTCATTTGGAGCTTTTGAATATTTGGGGCTTATTTGTTACGGGTGTTCACCCAAACTACTCGTTCTCAAGGTAAATATAAAGTCGATGGTTATGTTTGTCTGCTTCCTTCGCTGTCATAATTCCAAACTCAAGAACTGGGCCTGGCCACTAGTGGTCACTCAGTTGATACTTCCTGCATGAATCAGTGAGATTAAAGTATCTGCAAATGTATGCTCTACTTTTGACTAGCTCTGGGAAGCAGGATTAGCAGAAGACAAGGAGAGACTTCTTTTTCCCTAAATATCTAGTTTACAGTTCTGTTTTCCAAACCAGACTATAATAATTTTATCATAATCATTTCTTGACCAGCACCTGATGGATGATAAGCATGTACCCCGAATTGTCAGAAATGACATCCCAACAAGCAAGCCAGAGTCAGAATGTGGAGCTGGGTTATTGGTGTGACCCAGTCTGTAGGTCTTGGCTCTGGACGAAATGCTGTCATCCTGTCACTTCTTGTCAGAGTCTGTGAAGGTGCTGTAACTGACAAGAGCTCCTGTCACTCCAGCTAGGCCCTGGTGGAGGTAGATGGAAGATGATCACCCACAGAGAGAGCATAGAGCATGAGCAAACATGTCAGCATCTCCCCTGCAGCTCTGTGTATGAAGGGATCTTACAGTGAAGTCTGAAGTTGCCTATTACAGGCACCTAGGTATTAAAGGAAGGGTTGCCAAGGCAACTGACATATTGGCTCATGTTTCTGTGGTCATATCCACTTGACATGTGAAAACTGAAACACCCAAGGTGGCTCTTTACAAGCTACTGAGTATCCCATTAGATGTAAGTTGCTTTTTTTTTTTGATCGGTAAATATTTTAATTATATGTAAAAACAAATGATAGTAGTATTTGTTCTATGAAACCAAGACTTTTAATTTATTTTTGTAGCTGGAGCATTAAAAGAAGTGCCAGAATATGAACCCGAAGATTAAATTTCTGCCACTTGAAAATCATGTGGCCTTTGGGTAGGAGTGATTTTAAATCCCTGCTTAACCTTAAGAGACATCTCAAATCCTGTCTCAGGCTCCAGGACAGATGTAAAGATGCTGTATCAGTGATTAAAGAAGAAAAAGGTCTTTGAAACAAGAAATGCTACAAAAACAAAGGTATTATTAAGCCCTTAAGCTTAATTGAAAATTAAAAATACCATCTGTTCTTTCATTGTATAATAATAATAATAGCTTAAACTAGACTTTAAGCTCTAAAAGGATGTAGGCACTCATCTGGCTCAATCCCATCCGCACGGAAGCCTAACACAGTGTATGACATCATAGGTCATGACACATGAGTCGTAGGGCAACCGGAGAGGCACAGAGTTGAGGGACTGGATGTGAGACCAGAGGTCACCGAAGGTCCACAGTAATGGTAGTTGGAGAAAAGTGAAGGAGAGCAAGGACAGACTGGAACCAGCACCTGTGGCTCACCATTGCCAATCTCCCCAGTGCAAGTGACCTTCAGGAGGAGTCCATGATCCCCTCAGTTTCAAGCTGTGAGCCTGGAATAGGCACTCAAGCAGGCTGGTATGGAGAGATGGGTACATAGGGCAAAGCCATGGAGGAGAGTCTGCCCTCAGTGGAACCATGTGATTCCACCATCTTCCACAACAGTGTGGTACAGCCGCTAGCCTCCTTCTTCCTGACAGAGGAGGAGGGAAACTGTAGGGAAGGTGAGGAGAGAAAGTAGCAGACATGGCACATGGCTGATAGCACAGTTGTCCCATCATGGCCTTTCTTGGTCCCACAGTGCCCCTGGATCCTGCTCTGAATACTTCTTCCTGCTCAAATGCTTCTTCCGGTAATACTCCACCAATAAAAAAAGAGGAGGTAGGGCAGCACAAAGCCCAGGGAGAGGCCATGGGCTGGGCGTGCACTATAAAAACCACCCTCTGAGAGGATTCCATTTGGACTCAGATGGGACTTCAGATGGGAGTTTCTTTCACATCTTTCCTTATGCAGGCAAATGCCAAAACAGAGCACGTTTATTTGTTTATTTGCAAATGAAAGGAAAGCTGTCTTTTAATTCTGTAATGGGAAGAGAGAATGAACTTCCCCCTAGAGGGTATCATTCCCATCCTCTATCTTGCCCTCTCTTCCGTTTTCTGATGTGACTGGCTTTTGGGTAATTACAACTGAACACTGTCTGGATAGGCAAGCAGTAGCAACCACGGGACAGAACCTACAGGGGTCAGGCAATGCTGGATCTGTGGTGTTACAAATACCCACAAGACCGCCCAAGCAACCAGAATTCCCTCCTGTCTCTGATTTCCCGACCACCCCAACCCACTACCTCTGAACAACATCATTCCAAAACTGTCTCTTTATCTCACCAGGTGCCCACTCCTTCTCTCCTCTGCCCCTGGGAAGGACTGGGAAGAGGGTTTTCACCAGCCACTAATGGACTTCTCCCCAAAAACTAGATGATTCTACTTTCAGATGCTCCCTATATAACTACCTTGTGCCTCCTCCTCCACTTGTAACATAGACACAGACACTGAGAAAAAAAAAAAGGATAATAATTACTGGGAGGATTTTCCTAATCCAGTGTGTGCTGGAATAGTGAAAAGAAAAACCTACAGATTGAGACCCACTAGAGTGCTAAATAAAGTCCAAATGCTTTGTCAGATACTTGATCCCATAAGCAGTCTATTCTTTTGCCTATTTTTTCCTGGATTGAAAAGCAAGTGCTACTGAACACAGGGTGCAAAGAGCTAGGAAATTGGGTTTCCACTATCATCAAGTTGATAGCATAATGACAAAGAACACAAATAAATTCACACCAGTGAGTGAAAACAATCCCGGGGAGCTAAAGGCAGTAAGCAATGGAGACTCATGATTCCAAAGTGTTGTGGCATTTCCAGTCATCCTAGATGAGGACATTCTCCATCTGGGCACCTGTAATAATCTCCTCTCTATGGAAATGTTACACAAGCAACTGGTTGGGCTTTTGGTCCAGGTTCACCTCATGCCAAATTGGGGTATGCGCTCCAGATTCACAACAACTTAACAATTCTCTGACAGATCCTGCAGACAAGGAAGATATATTCTGGAAGACTTTACTAACCATCCCAAGTGTCTAAAATGAGAATGAAAACAAAACAACAAGAAAAAAAAGAGAGACTGTGGGTATGTGTTGCTCATTCATATTTTGTGGGTTGGTTTACTGTTTGTTTTGTCAGCTATTTTTATTACTAATGAGCAAAACAGAAAAGCAGGCTGAGTCACAAATAGCAGATGCATTTTAGGGTCTCTGGCTCAGGAAGGGAAGGTGGTAGGGACTGGCTCTCTTGAAACCTGCTCAGAATGGGCTTGTACAAGTGCTCCTAGGAGGAGTTGGTCCTGGGCATGCATACACGCCTTTGGGATTCTGCTTGCATGGCACCTGGGTTTTGGAGGTGGAAAGGACATAGGGTTGGAGTCCAGACATAACCGGGTGTCATGCCTGGCTGCATCGTTTTCTAGCAACATAAGCCTCACATTCTCGTCCATTAGAAAGAAGGATAAAGCCTTTCTTTGATGAAATCTTGGTGCAGATTATATAACCAGGCATGGTGGCAGCATGCTTATCATCACAGGAGAATGAGATAAGAAGATCAAATCAAAAGCTAGCATGGGTTATATACCATGACCCTATCTTAAAGAGAAAGAAGATATATGTGAAGAAATCAGTTTGCAGTAGACATTCAATAAATTATAGCCATTTTACTATTAGCGTTTATTATTGTCATTATTATTATGTGACTGTGTTTGAACTTAAGACTTGGTACTTGCTCTACCATATGAGCTACCCCTCATCAGTACATTTTGATTCAGTTGGATTTTAAATAGGGTCTCTTGCTTTTGCTCAGGGCTGGCAATCCTCCTACTTCTACCTCCCTACAAGCTGATAACACACATGTTTGCTAGAACATCTGGCCCTGATTATTTTTTGCCAATGCCAAGCAAGGAGGCTACTATTAAATACACAACCCTCTGCCTCAGTGGAAAAGATCAGAACATCCTCCAATGTTAGCAAATATTCCCACTGCCACCAGCCACAGGATAGGAGGCAAAAGCAGTCATCTTCCTCAGACACATGGGGATAAAACTATTGAGCTTGCCAGGGAGGAAGTGAAATTATTATAGAGTTTAGGTCAGGTCTGTAATAAGCACCCAACAAATCACAAATAACCCAGGCACCAATGCCCCACTCCTGTCATCCTAGCTACTCTGGAAGCTGAGATCTGAGGATGGAAAAAGTCCCATGAGACTCATAATTCCAATTAACCTCCAGAAAACCGGAAGTAACACTGTGGCTCCAAGTGGTAGAATTCTAGCCCAAAGTAGTAGAGCTCTAGCCTTGAGCAAAAGAGCTCAGGGACAGCACCTAACCCCTGAGTTCAAGTCCCATAACCAACCAAAAGAAAAAAATCACAAATGATATTAATAAAGACTCTGCCTTTGAATTTTCCTTATCAGATACTCTTTTTCTTTCCCATACTTTGTTTTCCCTAGCATATATCTCTCCATTGTCCTGCTTGTGGCTTATCTTTGTTATAAGGCACTGTGGAGAGTGAATTAATTGTAGAAAGGCCTTTGGGCCCAGAGAGAGTAACATAAGCACAGATAAACTGCATAATCACCATGGAGGATTTTATTCATTGAAAGATGGACACGGTGGTACACACTTGGAGGTTGACGTAGGAGGATCTTGAATTGGAGGCCAGTTTTGGCTACCTTGTCTCAAAAATTGAAAAATTAAGTAAACAGATGACCTAGGGACAAGTGACAAAAACTTGCCCATTTCTTTTAGCCATCAGTCTTTCTTGCCCCAATTCAACATCCTTGAATTCTAGAAGAGAGTCCTGAGGGCCTGCAGAGTCATTTCGCCTTTCCAATTCTGTGCAGGTGTAATTATATCTGAGGATAGCTATATTACCACATGGAAACATTGGGTGGCTAATCATGGCCAAAGAACTCACTCTATTAGTGATTGGGAGGAATAGGAGAGGTACTTTGGTGTGTCAAGTGTCTGAAGTTTGGTTTTACACTTTCATTGGAAAGAAGACAACTGGGTTAACTCAAGAGGAGGGTGGCCTTAACTCAAAGGAATCTGGAACACACCTGGGCCTTTCCTCAGCTTTCTATGTAACTTTGCTGCATACATTTCTGGTTAGGCTGCTCTGCACAGATACTGGGTTGGACCCTGTACTAGGATTGATGAAAACAAACCCCCTTATACTAATTTTTTTTAAATTTCCACCAGACTGATGGTCAGTTTGTCACCAAGCTTCAAACTGGGTACATTGCCCTCTTCCACTCTACCCTCTTTTTGGTAACAGGGCAAAGAATCATGGTTTCTTTTTTCTTTTTTTTTTTTTGGGTCCGGTCATGGGGCCTGAACTCTGGGCCTGGGTTGCTGTCCCTCAGCTCTTCAGCTCAAGGCTAGCACTCTACCACTTGAGCCACAGCGCCACTTCCGACTTTTTTCTTTTTGCTTATGTGATGCTGAGGAATTGAACCCAGGGCCTCTGGCATGCAAGGCAAGCGCTCTACCACTGAGCCACCTTCCCAGCCCAAGAATCATGGTTTCTTATCAGCGACAAGTCTTCAGATAAATTGTTCTTGTCCCTTTATTTATTCCACGTGGACTAAGTGAATCTATGTCACCCCAACCAAAACAACACCTCCACTGGCAAGAAGTTCCTGCAAAGATTACTTCGGGCCCTCAATTCAACCTAAATTTGCCATGGGGCCTAGTGGATAAAAAGTGCCCAATGAGCCTTTTTTAAATGCAATTTAGGCTTTAATTTTGTTATTTTTGAGAAGATTCATCTCATCTTTATTTCTTAGCATAATTTTGTTATTTTTGAGAAGATTCATCTCACCTTTATTTCTTAACATAATTTTATTGTCTTTAATAGTTGTAGAAAGGGGGTACAATTCATCATGGCAGTGTGTGAGCACCATGCATGCATCTTGATCGACTGTCACTGTTAGAAAAATGGAGGAGAAAGGAAGGAGCAGACCTGACTTGCCATCTGTTTACTGAGGCACAGCCAGGGCCAACAAACCTTCCCCCCCCCCCTCCCGCCGGAATTGGAGGTTGTGGAAGGAGGTGGGGTTGGAGTTGGGCTTGTATGGGGTCTGAGCCAGGAGACAGAGGTTATCAGAACAGGGGTATTAGGGCTGGAGACGGGGCTCTCCATTAGGCCCACAATGCAATGTGGACAGACAGGCTCAGGTGGAGTGTCTTGCCTGCATCAAGCAGTCTGCACATACCTGGTGTGACAGCCTGGGTATCAATCCTTCATGTTCCATCGTTAGATACATAAGAAGACTGGGCCAAGAAGGGAGAGGTAGGTCTTTCAGTCACCCCCCTTTCCTCATGCTCCCCCATCTCCCCGATCCCACCCACCCCCTCCATCTTCCTAGTTTGACATATATAATACATATATATTGAATACTGTGACTTCCTCTCTTCATTCATCTACCCCCATCCTTGTGACCTAACCTCCTCTCTTCTCCCAAGTACCAGCTTCCTGGTCTGTGCTTTGTTAGACTGCAAGTTAGTTATTCACCGTTGGGAATCTTTAATTCATTAACATAGTTGTGTACATGTGCATGCGCCCCTGTCGATGTTTACATATGTCTCTAGAAATTAGAACTAGCTCCCACATGAGAGCAAATGCATGCCCTTTGTCTCTGGGTGTGCGCTCTGAGGGCATGGGGTAAACCCATGAAGAGAAGAGCTCCTCTTCAGGAGCGCTCACAGTGAACGGCAAGGTGACGATCAGGGTTCGCACAGCGGACTCAGATGGTGGGTGCAGATGGACAGATGCTATGGTCCGTTTCTCAGCTTTGGAACCCTGGGCAAACTGCTTAATCTCTGAATTGTTTTGTTGTTGTTTTTACTAAGCTGATGGTTTCCAACATCACCTCTCACCACATGAGCTTAGTTTGAAGACTAAATCGTGCAACAAATGCATGAGACATTTCACAAATGCTCACTTCCTTGTTTATTACTTTCTTTGAAAGCATGCATATATATATATATATATATAGGCTTAAATTTTCATATATATGTGTGTGTATATGTGTGTATACACACACACACACACCCATTGCCATTAAGTTTGCCAACTAGGGAAAAGCTCCTGAAGCTACCCACTGCTACAGGATTATAGACTCTCTCAGTCACCCATCTACTTGAGAAGTGCCAGGCTCCTTTCAAACTCCAAAGGAAATTGAATGCTGTTCCCCTGCAGCCCACTCTCCTCTACCCCCTGGGCCCCAACGCCTATCAAAAGTCATTGGTCTGGCCTGGAAGGCACAGGGCCCACTCCTCCAAGGCCCCACTTTACCCACGGCTCAGCAGCCTGGCTCCCAGCCTGGTGACGTCAGCGTTTGAGTTGTTTTTCCCACCCCCCCCACTTCTTCCCCCACCACCACCACCCCACTTCCCGCCCCGCCCCAGTGGCTGTGGGAAGGGATGGGCGGGCCGTGAGTGAGGAGTCTCCAGCGCCGGAATATAGCTTGCTGGGGCCCCCTAGTGGCCATCAGCCCTTATAGGCTTCTGTGGAAAAAGAAAACTTGAGGCCTAGGGCCAAAAGAATACCTGGATTTCAATGGTGTTTGTCTTCCTCTACTATTAGAGCTTTTTCTAGGAAGTTGGTGGTAAGCAAGAAAGTAGAGGAACTCGTTTGTGACAGTCCTGGAACAGATCTCTCTAGCGTAGCGTCTAGCGTTGTCTGTGCCCAGGATGTCCACATGGGGAGAGTTGTGAAATGTTCTTTGTAACCCTCAGCAGGAAAGCAGAAGGCAGAGCAAGCAGGGTGAAGGCTGTCAAGGGACACACTGATGCTTGCTGTCTTCGGGAGGGGGGCCCTCTTCTCATGACAACAGCTACTGCTCTGGCTGAGGGTGGGTGTCTTAGATGTCTAGGACAGTAAGTCAAGGTCACCCTCCTCCAGCACAAATCTCAAGCTGATGTAGCTCGCATACTTACTTCTGCTTCCTGACCCTTGGTTTCTCTAGCTTCAATGAAAATAAGAAATAAAGCCCTATCATGTGAGGGAATAATAAATGATTCTGCCTAGACTACAGTCATGTCTAAAGGAGAGATGAACCCGTCAGGGATTTCTGTACACCAAGTACCAGGATGTTCTTGAGTAAGAATGTTTCCTTTGGGGAAAGACTGGGGGAAGAGTGGGTTTTTAAAGAGGAGCAGTGGGGTGATTTAGAAAAGAGCTCAGTGATTTCATTGCTTACAGGGATGTGCCTCAGAGCTCATCACTTCCTTCAAGCAGTCAGGACAAAAACAAAGATGCCCTCCACCAGGAGATTGTAAGCAAACACAGGTTAGTTAGCATTGCTTAGAGACAGCATCTTAGACACTACCATTAAAGGCTCTGCCTTCAGACACCTCTGTGATGTTAAGTAAGCAGAAGGCCATTCGCTTGAGACGGTCTCTTCATCTTGAATTCTATATTACAACTTAGAATATCAACAAAAAGAACCTAACTTGGAAGTATATTGTTTAATACAGATAAAGGAAGTTTAGGCCAATCACAAACAAGCTCCCAACCCCAAATTTCAACCAATCATAAGCAGCCAAACAAGCCCATGTCTAAATGACACCAAGGCCTCAGAGACAATGCTTGTGGCTTACTTGGCTCTGGGTGGCTCTCTCTAACTTATTCTCGTTCTAACTGTTGTCTCATTTTGATTTTTTTCCCTCAAACTTTGTAAATTTGCCCTAAGTTTTTCTTATAACAATGCCTCCAGCTGCCCCTGCAGACTCTCTTGCTTTTTTGTCCACTGGAAGTAGAGCTACCACCACTTTGGGCATTAGCTGTGACCCCAGATGCCAGAACAGGAAAAGAAAATGGCAGAGAACACCATGGTGCCCAAAGCTAGTCAGTCATTCATGAAAGTCAATGCTTACCTCGAAAAAATATGATTATGCCTAAATCCTTAGAACTTGTGTATGTGAATTTTGGAGAAAGAGATTCTGAAGGTAGAGTTAAAGATTTCAAGATGAAAACATCCTGAATTACCCAAGTAAACCCGACATCCAGGGCCAAGTGTGTCTTTGTAAAAGACACAAAGGCCAAGCCACTGGTGGCTCATGCCTATAATCCTAGCTACTCAAAGAAGATGAGATTTGAGGATTGAGGTTCAAAGCCAGCCAGGACAGAAATGTCTGTGAGATTCTTACCTCCAATTAACCAGCAAAACCCTAGAAATGGAGGTGTGGTTCAAGTGGTAAAAAGCTAAGTCTTTAAAGATAAAGCCAAGTAAAATCCCCAGGCTCTGAGTCCAGACCTCAGTACTGGCACCAAAACAAAGAAGAGAGAGAGAGAGAGAGAGAGAGAGAGAGAGAGGGAGAGAGAGAGAGGAGGAAAGAATTAAAGATCCTGTTTGTTAACATGAGAACCAGAGATTTTTAGCATTATATAGACACAAGCCAAGCTTCCAGAAGTTGAAAGATGCAAGAAAGAATTTCCTTCTAGAACCTGAGGAGAGAACTTTGCTTCCACCTCAGTTGCAGCCTATGAGCCTCCAGAACTATTATAGAATAGTTCTGTTGTTGCCCTGAGAAATTCCTTTACTTGCAAAAAGAAAGAAATATATATATATATATATTGACTGAGCACATCACACCAAACACTGTGGTGGGTACTAAGCAAATAGCAATACAGAAAACAAAGACCCTGTTTTCATGAACTTTATTTAGGGAAAGCAATTATACAGTGGTGAATAAACAAACTAGAAGATTTCTGAGAATGAAAAAATCCTATCAAAAAAAAAGCCAAACTTGGCCATGTGGGAAAATGCAGTCAGGGGACTCAGCCCCAGACAAATGATCAGCAAAGACCTCATGGTATCATGATAAGTTCATGTATCATCTTGAAGTATCCTGAAGAAATGGGGTAGAATCAGAAGGACTTTCAAGAAGTCAGAGTTGAGACAAAATATATGCTACTGTGTAACTGTCACTATGCCCCTTTTAAGATCTCCAAATTCAGTTTTCAAATTCTACTCTTTGAAGTCCTAATGTCACCGGATGGGAGGTGAGGTTTTGTGAAGCTTCCTTTAAACATAGGAACTCTTCACTTAGGCCCTTAACTTTGATCGCTAAATAAGAATTTCTGGGCAAGTCACAATGGTAAGAAAACTTGGCAGAGCTTTATTGAAGAAGCAAACAAGCAGGCAAACAGACAAATAGACAAAAAGCAGACAAACAC
Source organism: Dipodomys spectabilis (assembly GCF_019054845.1). Lineage (NCBI taxonomy): Eukaryota > Metazoa > Chordata > Mammalia > Rodentia > Heteromyidae > Dipodomys > Dipodomys spectabilis. Next base: position 7,327,937 of record NW_024870974.1, read on the forward strand.
ACAGAAGGGGGCCAGAATCCACTCTAGCAGAGTGTGGGTGCTCTTACAGTAAGATACAGACACATAGCTTCGTGGGCTGTTGGAGTATTCATGTGGTAAAGGCAGGAGGTCTGGCTTCAAAGCTAAGTAAAGGTAGATGCTTTGTCTTTGTTCTAATGACACCTGGTGTTACTTTCTGAGTTTCCAAGCAAGAATGCACCCTGCCAGAAAACAGATTCTAATCCTTGAGATCAGGAGGCGCTCTGCTATCTACATTTTGGGGCAGGAGATGGCTTAAGTTCGGGGAAGCAGTTTTGTTTCTCAGGAAGCATAGCTCCTGTTGGACAAGTGTTCGTTCTTGGTGTGAGGAACACAGCCCTCAGGAAGAGAGGTATCCTGTTGTCTATCTTTGAAGTAAACCTGGCACTTCTGTTTCTAAATACCATTATTTCTAAGTTGACATCACTAGGCCTCATTTTCCTTAAGTTATCCTGTTTCACTAAGATGTTTGTCAGAACCCATACGGTAACCACGCTGGAGAAGGGTGGAAGGGACTGGGCTGGGTATTTTGACCTTGACGTCTCTGCTGATCAGAGCAGATGTGTGTCCACCATATTCTACCCATACTAGCTTCTCATGCTTTGTTCGATTTGGGCACCAGTGGCTCACTTGTAATCGTAGCTACTCAGGAAGCTGAGATTTGAGGATCACTATATGGAGCTTATCCAGGCAGACAAATCTGAGAGTCTCTTATCTCCAATTAACCAGCAAAACCCTGGAAGCAGAAGCATAATCAAATGATAGAGTACCAATTTTGACCACACAAACTAAGGGACAGCACCCAAGCCCCAAGTTCAAGCCCTAGTATTTGCCAAAATAAAAAAGATTTGGAACTTCAACTCTCTAGACTTTTTATTATTATAGAATTATTCAACAGTTACTGACAATTTAAACTACGATGTATAAAATTCACCAATAAAAGTGATATTTTGTCAAAATTAATTGCCTTTTACTTGTTCCAAACTTGTTTGTAAATAATGCATTGTGATACAAAAATATCTTCCAGCAAATAAAGCTCAATTAGCATAAATGAGATAGAGATAACCACACTTTTATTAATCAGGTGCTTCCGAGTGCATTTTCCATGCTTTTGTATTCAGCCAAAGTAATGTGTCAAAAAGTGATTCAAAACATTTAAATTGTCTCTAATTTGAACCATCAGTCAAAATATGATAATAGTGTTAACATTTCCATAATTTGGTGTCAATGCTACCAAAAATATACGTATGATAAACTGAACTAGATTCTCATAACTGAAAAGAAAACCTCTAATAATTGCCAAAGCAGTGTCCAGTAAGTGATTAATACCTGTAGACTCAGAAGTACAGTTAGAATTTACAGTCAAAGTATCGGTGCATGCACACATCATCGAGGTAGGAAATGTTCTCTACTACAGACCAGAAACCTGGTTGGTTTTGTCTGCTTTGCTCTACTTTAAGTCATTGACCTACCTATCACGGACAGGAAACTAAATAGGTTTGCATCAAATGTTTACATCCAAAATAATAATTATCATATAACACATAATTCTTAAGGTCTGCTCAACACCATTTTAAATGTATATAAATTGACCAATGCATCCGTTCCCTAGAAAAGTAATCAGAAGCCAACATCGCCAAACTAAGCTCATTTCCTTCACTATTTTTAAAGCAAAACTTAAGACAATAAATTTAGCTGAATTAATTTGAGCAAACAATATTCATTCATGGGATGGCACTCAGAAGCAGAAGAGATTCAGAGAAATCCATCCAGTCAAGTGAGTGGAGTCGTCTATAAGACAAACACCAGGTGCTGGTGATTCACACCAGCAATCTTACTACTCAGCAGGCTGAGATCTGAGGGATCAAGGTTCAAAGCCAGCCTGGGCAGGAAAGAGTGCACGAGACTCTTATCTCTAGTTAGCTGTAAGTGGAGCTGGGGCTCAAGTGGTAGAGTGCTAGCCTTGAGTGAAAAAGCTCAAGGACAGCACCCAGGTCCTGAGTTCAAGCCCCAGGACCAATCTATTAAAAAAAAAAAAAAAGGCAAACACAGAAGCAAAGTAGAGAAAAGTCCAGACTGGCGACTGTTAGCATACCATATTTCAGCATGAGTGTGATGGGGCAGTGGCTTTACCTTGGCCTAGTCTGATTAGTAGAGTGCCTAGGATTGGTTGAAACTCAGTTGTTTGTGATTAATGAAATCAATTGTATCAATTTGTATTGGTTACAAATGTATATATTTTTTCTAGTTAGGTTTTATTTGTTATTGTGGTAAGGCTGCAGTTTGTTAGATAGGAACTGAAAGCATCAAAACAGCCTCAGATTTATCCCTTCCTGCTTACCTAATATCCACAACCTGTAAATCATTTGAGCTATGTTCATAACTGTTTATTGTTTTAAAATTTACCTTCTTAAAGAACAAGGAAGAATGAGAGAGAGAGAAAGAAAGAGAGAGAGAAAGAAAGAAAAGAAAAGAAAGAAAGGGAAAGAAAGAAAGGGAGGAAGGAAGAAAGGGAGGGAGGAAGGAAGGAAAGAAAAGAAAAGAAAGGAAGGAAAAAGAAAGGAAGGAAGGAAGGAAAGAAAACATGAGAATCAAAACATAGCCACATTATTTTAAAATTGGTTAAATGTTTACATGACAAAAACAGACTCAGAGACCAATGCAACAGACTAGAAGGCACAGAAATAAATCCATCCACCTAATAAACACTAACCCTGTTGAAGACTATTCAACACTAAACACGTGTGGTTGGTTTCTTCTCCATGTTTCCAAGCCCCAGTATCAACACAAAAGAAAAAAGGAAAAGGAAATAACAACAAATGTCCAGTTTCATATAATAATTAAACCTCTGAATGTGGCTTAGGCCAATTCTAATTCTTCTCTCCCTGGCTACAGCTTTGAGCTAAGAGTCAATAATGGAAAAAATACACTTGGTTAGCTTCTCCTACATGTGTTGGCAATGCTTCCTCAGTTACAAAATGGGCTCCTAGCCCTCTGCTGAGAAAAGAAGGAAGAAAGAGACAAGGAAGGACTAACTCATCATGAGCTGGTTTATACTTCTTGGCAAACTACATCACAATGATCACTCTCCTGTGACTATAAGTAAAATGTTTTTAGGAAAAAAGAAACATACAAAGCTAAAAACTATAATGAGGAGAGGACAGTTACTCTTCCCTTTTAATATCTGAGTGACTAGACACCAACTGGATAATCACATCGCCTTATTTGTTAATTGCTTTATGTTGTTTTCCCTGAGACAGATAAATCCAGCCTCACACAGAATTGTAGTTGGAAGGGGAAGGGTATTTATTTTTATTTTTATTGTTATTATAAAAGTGATGTACAGAGAGGTTACAGTTGGGGAGGGGGATTTTAATAATCAGATCATTGTGACTAGTCTTATTTAATATTATACCCAAACATGACAAATGATAGTTTCTTATAAGATAATTGCAGAGTAAAATCTGAAATGTGATATTAATGAGCTTTTTATATTCAGTTCTAATAAAACTAGTGGTCTGTCTTAAACTTTGAACAGGTCTTTTGAGTGTGCATAATATGACAGTGTGCATTAGTCTTGTGAGAAACATTGGTTCAGTGAGTTAATGCAGGTTTTCCAAATGCTGACACATTTCATTATGCAATATTGTAAAAATTGTGTTGATATACTGCCGACATCAGCAGAAAAAGTCTTTAAGTATTGAGAAGATTTCAAGGTCATTGTAGTAGACACGAGCTTTCCAAAACACTCTCTTGTGGGGTTTTGTTGTTTTTTGATTGCTCAAATTTTTTTTTATTGGCTGACTTTGCTCAATCTCTAAAACATGTCAACTCAAAATCCCCAAGCCTAGATAACCAGAGTTTTTCTGCCTACACAGATCTAAATAGTAAAAGGGAAGGACTGGAAACATGGCTTAAATAGTAGAGCCTGCCTAGCAAGTACAGGCCGAGTCCAAACTCAAGTACCCCAAAGAAGAGGAGGAAGAAGAGGAGGAGGAAGAAGAGGAGGAGGAGGAGGAAGAAAAGGAGGAGGAGGAAGAAGAGGAGGAGGAGGAGAAAAAAGGTGGAGAGGAGGAAGAAGATAAGAGGAGGAAAGAGGGAGAGGACAGGGAAGAGGGAGAAGAAAAAGGGGAGGAAATTTCAACCATTTGAACAAGTCCACAAACAGGTTTTGGTCCAACATTCTGTACACATTCAAGTGTGCAGAAGGATATGATGCTGATTTGATACTTTGTCATCTTTAAAAATATATGTACTCAAGGACCAAGATTTGATGAAATAGTAATTTTACTGCTTTATCAAGGATGATACACTGTACTACTAATGTACAGTCCTAATGTACAGTAATGAAGTGAATGATGAACAAGAGAGTGAAGTGTCACAGTAGCAGAAATCTTACCCACCAGTGATTTTCCACCTGTGGTGCAAATGTCAACATAGTGAAAAAGACAAATAACAACTTAATATAATTATGAAAATAATTTGACCCTTAAAATTCTCTTGGAAACTTACATGAGTCTACAGACCAGATTTGAAGATCCATTGTTCTAGAGCTCTATTTTCATCTGCATATATAAAGTTAGATGAATTCTAGATCAGCCTCCTCTAAGGAGAAAGTTATTAAAGCAAAATGAATATGTATCACTTCCACCTATACTATAGTAGCAAGAACTTGTTGCTTAGCTTTTATTAGCTCTTTGTCACTAACTATTGAGTACCTGAAATACTCAATGGTTTTAAATTTGTTATTAGATTCAGTCAATGGATGGTGGATGTAGACTGACCTCAGTTCTAGTCTCTGCTATAATCTCTCTATATCTTTGGTGAGTTGAAAATGAGTGAGCCAGCTCTATGTCTCTTACCATCCAGCCAGCTAACCCAACCTTATTCACAAACAGCAGTGAAATTCCAAGAGAGGCAGTTATATAAAAGGTCTATTGAGGTTGTGGATCAAAACTGACATAGTGTCACTCCCAGTGGTTTTTATTCAAAAATGCAAGTCCCAAGGCCAATACACACTCAGAATGGTGAAATAAGATTCCATTTATTTAAAGGAGAAGCAGCAGAGTCACATGGCCAAAGAACACGAGTACAAGGCAAGTAATAGTTTCAGCCAGTCTGCAAGATCTATACTCTCTACATGGCCAAAATTAGCTCCCAAGAAGGGTGTCAAAATCACCTTATGAGTAGAAAAAATTAGCCATCTGTGGATATCCAAATTATCCCCCAACTCTAATTAGAATCACTACAAATTTGGGGAGAATCTTGAAATGCAAATAGTTATTCTATATAAATAGCCAAAACAATGCTAACGAACATGAAACACTTGTCTGCGCAGATACCAAGACCAATGGAACACATATAGAAATGAGAAACACACCTGTTCATAAGTGGAAATTTGATTCAAAATGCATATGTATTATATATCTGTGGAAACTAAGGTCTATCTTAATGCACTTTGTGCTGCTGTCACAGAACACCAGAGACTGGGTAATTTGTAATGAACAGAAGCTTATTGGCTCAGAGTACTACAGACTGGGAGGTGTAAGACCAGGCTACAGCATCTAGAAAAGGCCTTCTCCCTACAGCATACCATAGAAGCAATCATCACATCTGTGAAAGGCAAAAAGAGAAAGCAAGAGGAGACTGAGCATGCTCAGTCTGTCCCATGCTCAGCATGGGTGGGTTTGGTGTCATGAATGGCAGAGCTCACATGGTCTAATCCATCTCTTAGAGGTCCTATTTTAATACAAGTACAATGGCAATCTTCAATATGAGTTCATTTTGGTTTTGTGCCAGTACAGGTACTTGAACTCAGAGTATTGGCACCATCTTGGAGGTTTTTGTGTTTAAGGCTAATGCTCTACCACTTGAGCCACAGATCTTCTTCCAGCTTTTAAGTGGCTAATTCAAAATACGAGTCTCCCAGACTTTCCTGCCTCGGTTGGCTTCAGATTGCAATCCTCAGATCTCAGCCTACTGGGTAGCTAGGATTACAGGACTTGAGCCACTGTTGCTCCGATTCAACGTGAGTTTGTGGGGGACAAAAACGTTCAAATCTTAGCCAGGCTAAAGAGTTCCATGTAAAATGCCAACCCAGAACAATTTTAGAGGGTAATATTGGATGTCATTGTGATTTGAAGGAAAATAAAGATCTTGTGTATCAGACCCAAAGTTATCATGAGGAAAGAAAATGGTCACATTGAAATATACTAAAATAGTCATCTCTATCAAAGTCACTTTACAGAACATGCTGACACGAGTCAGTATGAACGTGAGAGTGGAATAAGTAAAGAGATGAGTGGAATGGAACAGCCAGAAATGGCTCAAGCTGGTCACAAGCCATGAACTGGGGGAGAGCATTTACAATACACATACAAAGTGAAAAGGCAGTATCTAGAAGCAAGGTATGCAATGTTCAGAGGTGCTGGAAGATAAAAAATGACTTAGAACAGAGGCATAGACCTGAAGCTCAGACTTTGACCTTCAACGCTAAGACATGCATCTATTTACCCACTCCTTTCTTCCATAAAACCCATTGCCATCCGCGAAACATTAGACAAGAATTATCACCTCTCTGAAAGGCAGCATTACTGTTGTTTTCTAATCTCAAAAACACTTACAGTATTCCTTACAATGTGTAAGCAAAGTTGGGTGCCAGTAGCTCACACTTATAACCCTAGCTAAGATCTGAGGATTGCAGTTCAGAGCCAGCCTGGGCAGGAAAGTCCATGAGACTCTTATCTACAATTAACCACAAGAATATGCCTATAAATCTACAAGTTAATCCAATGGATAATAAAAGACAAATAACTACATTTGGACATAATTAATGAAACAGCACTCTAAGCATTCACACAGTAAAAACAAAGGAGGATATTCTTAGGAGAGGATCATAATGGCTCATTAGCTGTGCACATATGACCATATAAAATGATGCTTATCAAAATGAATTCCAAGAAATGGAAACAAGGGGTTTTTATTTTGCGCTGTTTTTGGTTATTTCTTTCCCCCCCACCTTTGGTTTATTCCCTTTTGTCACTTTTTTTTAATTTCTGTACCCTTTGTTTTGTGTATAAGTTTATCTGATTTAGGGAAGGAAAGGGGAATCTCAGAAGTGGTGGGACAAAGGGTGAACCAATTCAACAGCGATACTCACTAGACACTGTGTTGGAAATGAACTTTACAACTTGGGAGGTAGGGGCACTGGGAGGGGTAAAAGTAAGAGACAATGAGGGAGAAGGTAACACTGTTCAAAAATGAATGTACTCGTTACCTGACTAATGTAACTGGAACCCCTCTGTACATCATCTTTACAACAAAATTTAAATTAAAAAATAAATTTTACACACACACACACACACACACACACACACACACACACACATCTCAGTACTCTCATAGTGCCTGGTGTCTGTCTCCTGATGCCAAAGGCTAAGTCAATCTCTGGACAAGGGTCCATGGGGCCCACAGAAATCTTTCCCACCCCTCCGCCAGACCTATGTACACCCTCTTTTCCAGAGAAGTTGAACCTGAACGGTCCCAGTGGGAGGTTATGGGAACACATCCTTAATCTCAGGAGCCCTGCTTAATCCTGCACCTGCCTGTCATCTCACTAGTAAAGTGTTGACACTTCGTAGACATCTAGTAGCTCAGAAGAGGTGACCTCTAAGAAAGGAAATCTAAATCCAGGTTCCCGCACAAAGTATTATAAGTTGGACAGAGAGAAGAGAAAGGAGGGAATCTTATAATTCCCTGTGGTCAAGGGCAAAGTGGAAATCTGGTTGTGCCTCAGTATCCCCTGGAAAGCCCAGCTGTGGAATAAAGTCTGAGAAGTAATAGAGAGACATGGAGAAGAATCTGCTGGAAAGTATGTGGACTCACACCCTGAGTTTGATTCCATGGTTGATTACTGGTATTGTGAGACATTTCAATAAAGGAAAATATGTGCTAGATCTGTGCATCATAGTATATGCCTGGGTTAAATGCAGATGGATAAAAAGCTGAAACTCTGATCTATGATTAAAAAAAAAAGAAAATATGGTTTTATAAATGATTTTTTTAAGTCTAGAAAATGAAATGGCCACAGGATGGCAGCAAAAGGTAAGAGATAAGGTAGTGGCAGGTTTGGTTAACCCTTCAAAGTATAGAGAAAACTTCAAGAATCTGAACATTACCTGCATATCATTCTGGAAACTAGATGCAGAAATAAATGAAAAAAATTAAAAGACCATAAGGACTAGAGTTCTTTGATTACAATTTATTTCCTTGGGGAAAATGAAGCCCAACCAATGACTGTGACATGTTTAAAACACAATCCAGCAACTCTATGTTGCAGTTTAAACCAGCAGTCCTTACACCCAATCTAAAGTAATAAAGCTGCAAGGAGAATTTTTTAGAGCATAAACATAAAAAGAAAATATAAATCTTCCCCAGGTTTATTTTTTTTAATCATTCTAAATCTGTGACATGAGCTCTTTCCACCCAAGGTTTCCTGTCCCTCAAAACTCCTTCTCTCCTTTCTCCCTGACATCATTCACTTCTCTCTGACCTATGACGGGGAAGAGGGAAGGCGGATACTTTTGTTCATCTGCTTGAAATTTGCCAGGGGAATTTCCTGTCAGCCACCAGGCCACAGATTGAAGACAGCGGTGAGGTTCTCTGGGTGCTTCTAGAGTTTTCCTTCTGTATTCAGACCTGAGGCTTTACTCACGTATCATTTGAGTGATCACCCATTCATTTCCTAGTCCCATCCACCTATAACATCAGCAAAGTCACACGATGGTGCTCTTGCTTTACTTGTTTGTTCAGTTTGCTTTCTTGCATCAGGGTCTGGCTAATCTGGAATCCTCATCCTTCTATTTCACCCTTCCCAGTGCAAGCTGGGATCACAGGTGTACACTACCATGCTCAGTTCTACAGGGCATGTATCTTCTAACATGGTGAACAGCCCACAGCAGCTGCTCCTATTAAAGAAGTATGTCGAATCCGTGGATAGAACCAAACAGAGAACACCTCTCCTGAGAGCACAGTTAAAAATTGCTTCAACAATGCAAATGAGATAACAGAGTAGCCAGGAAAACAGCTCTAAGAGCTGTTTGGGATGCAAAATGGACTGGATATTCATTATAGTTTAGATGCTGAGCTAATTGCATCCTACCTGAAAGCTAATTCCTTGGCACAGGTCTCTTCCTAGAGGACAGTACTATTTAGTGTAAGGCTCCATTTAGCTAATGCAAAGGGGAGATCTGAAGACTTAGGAATCTGAGCTACCAAAGAAAGGCTAATGCTGCTCTTTTACTCTTCAGCTGTGTCTCCAGGAAAAACAGGAACAGACAAAAAGCTAATTCTCCTAGCCCCAAAATAATAGCCAATCACAGTTTGGAGTAGGTAGGGAGAGAAAGATGAGTGCGATCCTCCTTTGTATGTCAGAGAATAGTTCCTTTCTCAAAATGGATATAAATAATGTCTCCCAATTAAATGTCTATCTGGCCTTGAGAGATGTCCATGAACCTAATTTAATTAGTCATAATTAGAGGACCCAATGCATCAGTAGCTCACACTAATGAATATACCCCCTCCCCCCAAAAAAACGCAACCCTCAGGCCCTCTAATTTAACCACAGAACAACAGGTCTGTCTTCCATGTTTGATATGAAAGGTATGTATGAAGGTAGATATTACTTACCATTATTTATTTAATACCTGTATTTCTGTTTAGTGCTCTATAAGTGTATGCCTGCTCTCTACCATATTTTAGTATAGGAAGCAACCAGCATCTTGTTCTGTATTCTTGCTGGAATTTTACACTGTAGAGACATAATGTCCACGCTGGTTCAGAGCAAAATTTCACCTGATCATTTTACGTCCTCAAGTGTTTAGTGTGGTATTGTTCTACAATTACTGTTCATCCACCAACAATCCTTCTTGCAACATTTATCAATTTGGATCACTGAGAATCAGATATTAGAACAAGTCTACAGATTGTAAATTTACTGCAGGTGATATTTGTGAGTAGCAAGAGGCAGGAGAAAGAAGGGAGAGCCTTCAGATGATGCTAGAGGTCTGATACCTATACAAATTCTCAGGCAAAGGAAAGAGAACTTGGAAGAGCCAGAATGAGAAGCACAGATCTCAGAAGGCCTGTCAGCCAATGGGGAATCCCAGCACAGAAGACAAGACAAGCTAGTTCTGGTACCCACACCATACCATCAGTGATTGGCTGGGAATCCTGGGGAAAGAATGGCCTGAGTTGTTTGTGTTTTGTTTTTGCTTTGAAATAGAGCCAAAAGTCATCATCCAGACCATCAGCGAACTGTATTTCCCCAAACTGGTTCTCTTAAAGAGACATCATTGGCTCACCTCAAGGCCACCGTGAGCTTAATATAAATGAATGCAACTCAAAGTGTTTGTGCTTGCAAGGATGTTCACCCCAAAACTCTTAAGCAAACAGCTGCATTTTAAACTTCAGTAAAAAGTAAACTTCATAAAGTAATTCAGAACCCTATTGAATATATGAGAGCTGGGAACAAAGAGGAGATTAAAGCCTCAAAGACCTTCAGGGCAGAAAGGAGTGAGCCTCCCAAGCATTCTTTCCTAGGCCAGAAGCACCTCCCTTCCTTACCCTGTTCCCCCATCATAGTCTGTCTCCAAAGCCTATTACAGAATAGGGTCAGGTAAGGCTCTTATCTAAACAGTGCCTCTTCTATAAAGAAAGAGGTTTGGGAATAGATTCTTCGGCTTTTTCCCACACTGATTATACCGCGCAATAATTTCCATGCCTCAACTTGATTTTGCTATATTGTTCTAGTCTGACCACAGTGAGTTCTCCATTGAGGTAAGTAATTCTCAGCAATCTGGAAGGACTCAAAAATTCAGTTCAAGACAGCATCAAGTAGGAATGGGATCTCTTTAGCATGCTTACAAATGTACGCATTTATATACTTTGTGCTAGAAATGTGAATAGTAGATGTTTTTGAGTGAATATTTAGGGGAATCTGTATTGGAAATGTATACTCTGTTTTTCTTTTGGGTGTGTTTATTTTCTGTTAATATCCCAAGAAGAAAATTGAGGGAATGAAACACAAATGAAGACAGGCATTGGCAGCTCATGCCTGTAATCCTAGACGATCAGGTGGCTGACATCTAAGGATTGCAGTTCAAAGTCAGCTGAAGCAGAAAAATCTGTGACAGTTTTATCTTCAATTAACAAGCAAAGAGCACCAGTCTTGAGTGAAAAAGCCGAGTGAGAGAGCAAAGCCTGAATTCAAGCCCCAGTATTGGCACAATGATAATAATAAGAATAATAAACAGAAAAGAAGAGAAATTGAAAAGTCTCCGTGTTTTCAACTGATATTCAAGAGATGGAACAAACTCAGGCTGAAGCTAGAGCAGATACTCTGTCATCAGCTCCATAGTTGTCACTGTTACTAAACCATTTTGTTATTATCTACAGGAGCCAGGAAGGTAAATAAATGAGTGAGCAAGGCAATAACCATGCAATCACAGTAGGTGAGCGGAGGCTGTAACAAGCTAGAGAAAATCTGGATCTATTAAATAGGACAGCAGCTTTTCATCTTGTGAGAGTTTAATTTTCCCATTCCCTTTGTTATTTAAAAGTAATAATGTAGGTTATTATGTGAAATCTGTGTTACAATTGAAATATATGCATATATATATATATATATATATATAAATGATACTTTTCAGCTCCCCCGCCCCCCCCCCCAAAAAAAATACACAACTACAAACTGGCGCGGTCATGCCTACAATCCAGCTACTCAGGAGGCTGAGTTCTGAGAATGGAAGTTGGAAGCCAGCCCAGTCAGGAAAATCTGTGAGACTCTTATCTCCAATTAAGCACACAAAAAGACAGAAGTGGAACTATGGCTCAAGTGGTAGAGTGTAAGCCTTCAGCAAAAAAAAAGCTCAGTGATAGCACCCAGGCCCTGAGTTCAAGCCCCAGGACTGGCACACACACACACACACACACACACAAACCTGCAAACCACTTTTATTTCACAGGCCACTACATCTCAGCCTCTCTCCTAAGTGTGGAGCCTTTCCACAGACACTTCTTTTGTAATGCTCTGTAAACCTTTAAATGGAAAAACTTTGAGAACTTGGATTTTTCAGTCTAAAGGAAGGAGGGAGATATTGGACTTTGTACCCTCTCAGTGGTCCCTAAATCTCAAATGCATACTTGTGCTCATTCTAACTAGGTCTAAGACTAATTTGAGTAGAAAACAGTCCAAATGAACACTGATTTTCTATAAGTTTCACATCCACTTTCTGTACTACTTTTGACTCATCACGCATTTTTAAAAGCACACAGCCCTAGTTTTGGTTAAATACTCTAATTTTATTCTTCATAAAACCCCTGGCTTAAGGGAGATTTTCCCCCCGATGTGTGCATAAAAGTGACAAGACTCCCCAGTTGGCCCTAGACCTCACATTTGGCTGGTCATGGACTATATCCGTTGTCTGTCACCACCCCTAATTTAAAAGGAACCAAGATAAAAGAGAAAGTAATTATCTACTCAACTCCTGATTCGATAGCTTAAATGCTCGAATGGCTCCCCCAAATTCCACAGGGAAACATAGGCTCTGAAGTGCTAGAGCATCTCATCTTTTCTGTTAAAAAGTTAAAATAGGGCATCTTATCACCATGGTTACAGTGTTATGTGGGTAGTGTTGGTCCCTCACCAACCAAAAAGATCAGCTAAGGGACCAGAAGGGATGTGAACTGCAGCTTCACTGACAAGCCGATAGCCACAAAGGAGCCCATTGCAGCCTGCCGGGTCTTGGACTAGACATGGCCTTTCAAAATAGGTCTGCACGAAAAGTAAACATTCTAACTGTGTGCTCTGCTATTCACCATTGTAAAACTCGGTGTGAATTTAGGCTTATTATTATTAAAATAACTCAGAGAGACAAGCATCTTGTATAAATACATGCAAAAGTACAATTTGCTTTAATAGTCATAAAGGCATATTTAAAAAGACAAGAATTAAATCAAACCCAAGAGAAAACAAAACTGATGGTATTAAAAATATATAAGTTTAGGGGCTGGGAAGGTGGCTCAGTGGTAGAGCGCTTGCCTTGCATGCATGAGGCCCTGGGTTCGATTCCTCAGCACCATATAAGCAAAAAGAAAAAAGCCGGAAGTGGTGCTGTGGCTTAAGTGGTACAGCGCTAGCCTTGAGCTGAAGAGCTGAGGGACAGCGCCCAAGCCCAGAGTTCAGGCCCCATGACCGGACCCAAAAAAAAAAAATATATATATATATATATATATATATAAGTTTAGCTGGCACTGGTGACTTATGCCTATAATCCTAGCTACCCAGAGGCTGAGATCTGAGGATTGAGGTGCGAAGCCTGACTAAGAAGGGAAGTCTGTGAGACTCTTACCTCCAACTAAACACCAAAAAGCTGAAAGTGGAGTTATGACTCAAGTGGTGGAGCTCTAGCCTTGAGCAAAATAGCTAAGGGACAGCAATGAGGCCTGGAGTTCAACCCCTAGTGTCCACAAAATAAATAAATGAGTAAAATAAAACATATATGTGCAGAGAGAGAGATTTAGTTAGGCATGATGGCTCATATGTGTAATACCAGCTATTCAGGAGGCTGAGATCAGGAGGCCAGCCTGGGCGAAAAGTTCACAAGAATCTATTTCAACCACTAAAAAAAAAAAAAAAAAATGGGTGCATGCCTGTTATTCTAGGCATGTGAGAAACACAAATCAAAAGATTTGGGTCCAGAACAACCAGAGCAAATAATGATACTATATATAGAAAATAATGAAGTCCAAAAAGGACTGGGGTGTAGGCCCAGGGACAGAGTGGCTACCTATGAAGTATGAGACACTGAGTTCAAACAAACCCCAGTACTGCCAAAAACAACAGAAAACAATATGTACATACGATGAATGTACTCATTCAGCTACCCTGTGCCGGCTACTCTGTATATGCCAGATATTGTGCCAGATGATGTAGGTAATACAGGGAATGTAGGTAATAAAGGGTACTAGTGATTTATGCCTATGATCCTAGATATCCAGGAGGCTGAGATCTGAGGATTGAGCTCAAAGCCAGCCTGTGCAGGAAAGTCCATGACATGTTTATCTTCAATAAACTACCAAAATGCCAGAAGTGGAGTTGTGGCTCAGGTGGTAGAGCACTAGCCATGAGCAAAAATGCTGAGGCAGCTCCCAGGCCCTGAGTTCAAGCCCCTGTATGGGTGTACACACACACACACACACACACACACACACACACACACACACCACCACCACCACCACCACCACCACCACCACCACCACCACCACCAGCACTACCTTCTAACAACTCACAAGCTAATCAGAAGTTTGTAAATAAAAACATTATCAGGCATAATAGGGGCTATGTAAATGTCACATGTAAATTGTACATAATCCCCAAAGCAACCATTTCCTCAGAGGAATCCAAAAAGGCTTCAAGGAAGAAGGCCATTTAAGCAGGCTCCTGAAGGATGAGGAGACAGAGGAGAGAGCCTGTCCATAGCCCCATGCAGAAGGCCATCCCTGTAGGCAGTGATCATGCAAAGGCCGTGGTCACTAGTGCTTCTAGAGCCCATGCTGCAGGGACAGAGGGGCGAGGGGCAGAAGTTGGAGAGAGGGGGTAGGGGTACTGCTATTTGGAGCCAGATTAGGCAACACTTTTCATGCTGGCTTACTATTGGAGACAAAAAAGGACTTCTACATTGTCCAGAAAGAAATGTATTCACTACCTGACTTAAATAACTATCACCTCTCTGTATAACACCTTTGTAATAACAATAGAAAAAAGTAAAATTTTTAAAAAGAAGAATTTCTGTCAGTGGGATGCTATGCCAAAATCGAGATGACTGGATCCCAGACAAAGAACTCAAAGAGGAAGAGAACCATCTCAATATGGAGCTAGAGTACCGTGGGTGCTGTAGCCTTCAAACTTGATGCACACCTCTTTTATTAAACATTCATTCATTTTAAAACTTCTGGAAAACTCAGAGATCAGCTTTCCTGTTTCTAATTTTGTTCATAGAAAAGGCATTCAGGTGAAATTTTTGAGTAGTCTCTCATGTAAGAATAGGTTTAACGAACCACTTTTTTAAGAGTCTGGGACTCGGTTTGGTGGTTGTTTTTTTTAATCATCCGCATACATTAAAACGTACCTCGTAAGGAGTTTCATCATTCAGAGACTTTTTTCTTTCTTTGACTCTCATACATTTTTGCCTTTCAGAAGCTTGAAACGATGGCCTGTGTGTAGTAGCTCAAAGAGATTGGAGGTTCTTTTAAAGACTGTCAAAACAAAACAGAAAAGAAACATCTGCAGCGCTCCCCGGGAGATAAATTAGTTTGGGTAACCATAATGTATTCTTAGGAAAAGAAACATGAAAGGAGAAATGATGTTACTGAAGAACAAGAGAGGAAATAAAGAAAAACAACAGAGGGATGTTTGAAGGCAAGCTGTTCTCTGGGTAACTGCAGCTCTCACCTCCACTGCCCCCAAGGGGTCAGGAAACCTGGCCCCAGGAGTCATCAATAGACACAACTCCAGCAGCCTGTCAGCCAGGGGAGCCCCAAGGCAAACAGAGTCCTCAAGAATTATAGCAAAAGAACTTTTCTTCAGAGCACTGAAGTGATTTCCTGCTGATTCTGTCGGAGCTTACTGGAATTGATTTGGGGAAGAAAATTTTAAAGAATAAGCTTACCTAGATCTTCAGGCTACATGATAAATATTCAAGTACATTATCTATTCTGGCAAAATGACACCCTGTGTTTTGCATTTTATAGAAGAAATAACAATGCATAACAATAAATAAGTACTACCCTCTCTTTATACACACACACACACACACACACACTCCTCCAGTCTGGACTTCAATCCTCCTATTTATGCTTCCTACATAGGTTAAATCCATGCCTGGTTAAATCCATAACTTCTTGACTCTACAACTTGTGCTCTTTTTTGTTTGCTTACTTGTTTAGATAGGATCTTGCTGTGTATTTCAGGCTGGCCTTGAACTGGTGACCTTTAGCATCCCAACTAGGTGGAGTGCTGGGATTACAGGCCTGGACAAGCTGAAAAACACAAGCAGTGAATCAGATAGTGTGGAGATCAGGCCCTGCCCTGCTCCAAAATTACTCCATATTGAAAAGAACAGTAGTGGCTTTCAGGCTGTGCTTTGTCCTGAGCGACTCTATTGCACAGAGCATCAGTCTGCCTCATTTTTGAGTGCAAATGCTGAGCCAGGATGATTGTGCATCTTAGTGGTGCAAGTCAACAACCACCATCTGTCTCAAACAAACCATAGCACAGACTGATTAATGTATGCAAAGCAAAGATCACCACCTATGCATTTAACTAATTTAAAGTAAGAGGGCTGGGAAGGTGGCTCAGTGGTAGAGCGCTTGCCTTGCATGCTTGAGGCCCTGGGTTCGATTCCTCAGCACCACATAAGCAAAAAGAAAAAAGCCGGAAGTGGTGCTATGGCTCAAGTGGTAGAGCGCTATCCTTGAGCTGAAGAGCTGAGGGACAGAGCCCAGGCCCAGAGTTCAGGCCCATGACTGGACAAAAAAAAAAATTTTAATTAAGAATATAATAGACATATGGGCCTATCCAATCTATACCAGCCAGGCACCAGTGGCTCACACCTGTATTCCTAGCTACTCGGAGTCTGAGATCTGAGGAACACAGTTCAAAGCCAGCTGAGATGGAAAAGTCTATGAGATTCTTGTCTCCAATTAAGCACCCAAAAATCCAGAAGCGGAGCTGGGGTTCAAGTGGTAGAGCACTAGCCTTAAGCAAGAAGAGCTCTGGGACAGTATCCAGGCTTTGAGTTCAAGCCCTAGGACTAGCACAAAAATAAACAAGCAAAAAAATAAATAAACAAATAACCCATACCAGAAAAACAAGGCCTATAAATTCATGAAACACTCTGGACCCAAGAATAATGCAAATGCATCACATAATCATTTTTTTTTTAATAAAGGACACCTAACACTGTGAACAGCAGCATACACTCTGTGGTGTGTGTGTCAAGGGTCAACAGGTAACAAACTCCCAACTCTGTGGCTCAGCTGGGTCTCTCTGCCTGGTGTGAACTACTGGAGCTGTCAACTACTTGGACCCAGTAAGCACAAATCAGCACTGTGCCTGGCATCGACTTTGCCCCTTAGCGCAGCGTTATGCCTCAATTACCTCTGCATTTCACACCACTAGGTCTCAAAAGCTCTTAGTTCCTTCCTGACATTTTCTCTCACAGAAACTCTCTTAGCATCTTTATATCCCCCTTGAACCCTACCTCTAGCGAACCCTTTCTTAGCCATCCAGAGCCTCATATTATTGTGAAGCATAATGCGTGATCTGAGTGAATATTGGTCATTAAGATTGGAGTAGTACAGAACAAGCAGGTTTGGTCACAAATGTCATATTTGATGAGAATTACATTTAAAATGTATGGACTCAGGTTGGGAACAAGGTATGTGTGGAGAGGGGGGAGGATGGAGGCCTAGCAGCTTCAGAATCTTTGCATAAGTCACATAAAAGTTGAAGAGACATTCCAAGAATCATCTGTGTATGGGTATGTAGGTTTTCTTTTGAGGAAGAAAAGGGTAGGAGATAGGGACTTTTTTTTTTTTAACCAATGAAAAGCTAGTCCAAAATGGGAAATAGGGGAAGTGAGGGAACAAAAGAAAAACGATGGTTCAAGATCCTCACTTTAGAAGGTCCCCCAACATAAACTTCAGATCCTTTTGTCTAGTGCAGAACCTTCTGTCAAAGATGCTTTGGCTATTTTTGTCAATTCTAAGAGAAGTTTGTAATACTAGAGAAAATCAATTGGGGCTTTCCAGGTAGAAAGTGGGGTCAGAAGACCAGGAAGGGGAATATGAATGTATGTTCAAGTCACTCAGGAATTTGTACACAGGTACAAGAAAAGTTATGTCAAAGTGGCCACAAGATTGTTTAATAGGAGACGGACAAATGTAATGCCATGTTTACTGCTAGAAACCAAAGCTTTGTGAGAAATCTTGAATTTATGGGGAGGGAGGGTGGGAAAGTGTGTACCTGTCTCTCCTTTCTCTGATCCTTGCAGACTAAAGCTCCCTTGGGCTTTGATGATCCCAGTCCTGGGGTGTTTTATTTCATGATTGATTTTTGCTGTACCCAAGTTCTTCCATTCCCCTTTTCTAATCTTTTTTTTTTTTTTTGTAACACATGCTGACTCTTCACTTCCCTTTCTTTTCCTGGGAAAATACAATGAATGAATGAATGAATAAATAAATAAATACTTTTTTTTAAAGATTGGAGTAAAAGGAGCTGATGGCCAATTGAATTACAGCTATCAAGCAAAAGCAGCAGTACTTGGCAAATTAATGCCAGGAAATTTGATGTAACTTATTGTTACACAATAAATTGTGATCTGTAAAAAGACAGGGCATCAGTCTGTGTTTCTAATGGAACCTGATCAGACTTGTAGTCATTGGAAAAGGAAGGTCAAGAAAGTAGTCACAGTGTGAGTGACACAAGATCTTGATAATATGTTTTAGATATGTCAAAAGAACAAGGAGAGCCAGGCACTGGGGGCTCTCCTATAATTATAGGCTAAAATCTGAGGTTCAAGGTTTAAAACCAGCCCAGGCAGGAAAGCCCTATAAAAAATTCTGCTTAATACCAACCAAAGTTTGTTCAACTAGGAAGACCCAGCTGAAATCAATCAGGCTGCCTCAGTAGCTCACTTCCGCTCAGTAACTTTCTCTTCTTTCCTCTGCTTATAAATAAGACCTGCCCATGTGTTGAGGTTGAGCATTCTGAACCATTACTTGGGCAATACTACCATCTGATTGTAGAATAGTGGATCAAGTCAAATAAGATTCACAAAACTAGATTTGTTGTAAAAGGCTTTTTCAACAATCCTCAAGAAAACAGATGGAATGGTATAGAACAGTGCACCTCAAACATCATTATAAATAAGCCATCTAAAGATTTTTAAAATGAAGGCTCTGATTTAGTATTTCTAAATTGGAGTTTGAGATGGTGCATTTCTAACCAGCTCCCCAAAATTCTGGACAAGTTTCTGTAGTAAAAGATTTTCTGTAGGAGGAGAAAGTTCCTGTCTTATAACATCCCTCAAAAGAAATGGAAGACAGAAAGAATAACACTCTGTCATCTGTAGGGAAATGGATGGGCCTAGAACAAATCATGTTCAGTGAAGTAAACCAAGCTCAGAGAGACAAATGGTGCATGTACATTATCTAGAGCTAACGTACATCGGGACACAACAAATTATACAGAATTCTAGGCATCCACACATAATGAGAGCAAAGGAGAACATCCTTAGGGGAGGAATACAAAGGCACAATGCCGACATCCTTCTGATCATACAAAATAATATTTATCTAAGTGACCTCTAGGAAATGGAAGCAAGAGATTTTTGTTTTGTTGCTGGTTTTTTTTTTGGTTTTCTTTTTGTCTTAGTTGTGCTTTTATCTGTCTCTGGAGGCACAGAATGGTGAGCAAATGCAGCAATGGTACTCACTAGACAGTATGTTGAAAATGAACTGTACAATTGGTGGGTGGGGATGGAAGGGAAAAACTTGGAAAGAGGGAAGGAAGGGATGACATTGTCCAAAAGGAAATGTACTCATTACCTGACTGATGTAACTGTAACCCCTCTGTGTATCACCTAGTAATAACAATTTTAAAAATGTAAAAGGAAGAAATAGAAGACAAACATTGCAGTAAAGCATCTCTTTTTAAGAGAAAAATGATATGATACAAAGAATGTACCACTGGAATAATTAGACCTAACCAAGGACTTTAAATTCTCTAGAAAAAAAAAGATATTCATTGAATACATCTTATGCTCATATTGCTCTGTATTTCGTTGCAACAAGATTATAATGGCTTTGATTAGAGCCCAAGACTGACCAGTAGGTCTATATACTGTGTCAATGGCTAAGAATCTATTTGGTTCTGTTTTACTGTGAGGAAGTCAGACCAGAGTAGGAAGAGATTCAAAGGTCAGAGCAATGAGGCTCAGTCTTCCTGCCTAGAAAGCATGTTTTCCTCAAGTAACTTCAGCCTAGCATCATTGAAGAATCAAACTTCTCTTTCCAATTAACAGTGGAAGAGAGGTAACTTCTGACACCGCTGCTTCAGAGCTTGTATTTCTAAAGCAAAACTGCATTCAATCCACTCTCTGACTTTTAATTTAGAATCCGTTGCCAGGGAAACATCAATATCCAAGTACGTTCAAGGTAAATCTTTCCTCTTTTTAAGCTTTTGAAGTGAATTGTTTAGCAAGGCAATAAAGAGTGGAGATTTACAGCTGAGCTTATCGAGTAGTTGGATTCAACCTAAATCACTGCACTCTTAGATTTTTTTTTACACTTGTTTTGTTTTGGCTTCTTTTGCTTATTGTTTTGTGTATTGTTTTGTTGTGCCCGTACTGGGATTTTTACTTAGGTCCTGGGTGCTATCCCTGAGCTTTTGTACTCAAGGCTGGTGTTCTGGCACTTGAACTATATTTCCACATCCAGCTTTGTGATGGTTAATTGGAGATAACAGTCTCACAGACTTTTGTGTCTGGGCTGGCTTCAATCCATAATGCTCAGATATTAGCTCCTGAGCAGCTAAGATGGCAGGAGTGAGCCTCAGCACCCAGCTAGCTATATCTGAGTTTCTTTATCTACAAAATGCAGTAATTTAGCAAAATACCCTAGATGTGGCAGCTAGTCAATAAATGTCAGTTCTTATACTTTATTTTTTCCCATTTCAGTGATGATCACAACCATTTTTCCCCATAATGAACTTTTTTGTAATACAAAAAAGTGCATACAATATAATACCATCGAAACTTAATGGAGCAGAAAATTGAAATGTAGAGACATGAAAACAAGCTTATTTTAAGCAGAACACGTGTCACAAATCACATGGAGGATGAGTTCCACCCCTTCAGAGTGGATGTGAGTGCCAAATAAGGCTTCCAAGAAGTCACATCTGCCAAAGGCTCAGGCCTGTAATCCTACCTACTCAGGAGGCTGAGATCTGAGGATCGGGGTTTGAAGCTAGCTGGGCAGGAAATGTGAGACTCTTAACTGCCATTAACCAGCAAAAAGCCAGAAGTAGAGCTGTGGTTCAAGTGATAGAATGCTAAAAAGTGATAGATTTTTAAAAAAATACCTAAATGACAGCTGCTAGGCCCTGGGTTCAAGCCCCAGTACCAGCATACTCACATATGAAAAAAAAAAGCCAGCTCCAGTGAGACAGGGTATCTCTGTTCTTTTCCTTTCTTCCCATCAATGCACAGAAGGCTCACTGATATGAAGGAAACTTAGCTGAAACAGTGGTAGAAAAATTCTCTAGCCAGAAGTCAAAATGATTCTAGGAAAACACATCAGGATTTTTTTAAACTTTTTATTGTTAGTATAAGAGTGATGTGCAGAGGGATTACAGTTATATAATGAAGGTAATGAATACATTTCTCTTTGAACAGTGTTACGGCTTCCTTTACTTTCTCCCAGTTTTCCCTCCCATCTCCACCCAAATGTTGTATAGTTCATTTTCAACATGGTGTCTAGTGAATACCATTGCTACATTGGTTCACCCTTTGTCCCTCCATTTCTTTGCCCTCCTTTACACTTCCAAAGACAGACTCTAAACAAGACTCTAAAACTGTAATCAAAAGCCACTGAAAATCCCACAAAGCTCTGTGGGGTGGCAGTGGACAGATGAGAGCAAAAGATCCCATGTTCTAGGAAGGAGCAAGCAGGGTATGACATGGTTTATAATTTGTCTTGCCTTGTCTCCTTAGTTAGAAAGAACTTGCTTTTCGTCCAGATTACACTCTCCAGAAGTTCCTGGGCTTTTTGAATTCCTTGTCTTGCAGCCACATTAAGGAACATCTCTACATCCCTAGGAAAGACAGTTAGTTCTTTAGCAGAATAAAGAAAGAGTAAAGGAGATGAGTGCTGGTGGCTTGTGCATGTCATCCTAGCTACTCAGAAGGCTGAGATCAGAGAATTGTGGTTGGAAGTCAATCTGGGCAGAAAATCTCCTGACACTCTGAACTCTAATTAACCACCAAAAAGCTGGAAATAAAGGTGTGGCTCAAGTGGTAGAGCACCAGCCTTGAGGGGGGAAAACTACCAAACAACTAAGTAAGAGAGTGAGGTCCTGGATTTGTATTTCACTTCTCTCTCTCTCTCTCTCTCTCTCTTCTCTCTCTCTCTCTCTCTCTCTCTCACACACACACACACACACTCACACTCACAGAAATTAGAGTCAAGCTAATCTCTGCACATACATGAATCTTGGAACTCCAAATAAATCAGCAAAGTAAAAACACAGATAGGTCAAGAGTGCAGGGGGAAAAAAAACTATATGAAATGCTTCTGCCTACCAATTTCAGATAATAGATGGGGACAACTTTGCAAGGGCTGACATGGCAACTGGAAGGGAGGGGAAAATATCATCATTACCCTGCTTCGGTGGACCCAGTCATGTTCCTCAGTTTTCCTATGGCAACATTAAAGGCAGCATGGGGGTGGTCCTGCTGTGAGGCTTGTCTGGAAAAGATGGAAGAAACAAGGACTGTGGGGGTGAGGTGGGGGAGGATGCAATAGAAAGACAAGGAAACAATCCCAGGAAAACGTATTTCCTAGAAAAGCCAAGGACACTGCCAGTAAAAGTGTGGAACCAATATGGGAAACAATTATTCCATCTTACCACATATGGGGACAAATGTCAATAAGCCTCCTTCATTAAAAATCTTTCTCTCCTCAGGCATTCGTGTCTCGAGACCTGTAAACCTGGCTGCTCACAAGGCTAAGATCTAAGATCACAGTTTGAAGCCAGCCCAGGCAGACAAATCCTAGCGAGTCTTATCTCCAATTAACCAGCAACAAGCATGAAGTGGAGGTGTGTGACACACATACACACACACACACACACACACACACACACACAACCAACTAATGCTCTAAATCTTGACCTAGCATAGTATATGTCCCCCACTTTTCTTTTTGTTTTAAGTACAAAAGGGACAGAAGGGACCAAGACTTAAAGCAGAGAAAGTGTGGAGTTCTATTTATTTTCATTCCATAGAAGATATAACAAATCATAAAGTTAAGTATTTTTAACACTCCTTGGTCTAGATAGAGATCTTTCTTACCTAAACCAATGCATGGCCCTCTCTTCGTCTTTTACCACACCAGCACCTGGATAGACTCAAGACATAGCACAGGAAAACAAAAACAAGAGATTCTGTTAAAAGGCAAGTGTTTAAGGCTACCTACAAACATCTAAAGACCACTGAGCAGCAAAGCAAAAACTCCCTTTCCGCAGAGGAGTAGCACCAGAAGAACAAAGTTACCTTGCAGGTATCTCTGGCCAACGACATGCTGAGCACTGGGGAACCCAAGATGAGCATAAAGATGGGCTACATGGAAATGGAAGTTTTGGGGGTACAGCCAGATATGAAGGAGACAGATGGTGCTTCCCAGTATGAGCAGGAGCTGCAATGAAAGAGGAGGTGAATTGTAGGGAGACAAGAGGAAAAGAATAGTGACCTTCTGCAGATAGAATTTAGATACTAGGAGCCGGGTGCCAGTGACTCACGCCTGTAAGCCTAGCTATTCAGGAAGCTGAGATCTGAGAATCGAGGTTCAAAGCCAGCCCGGGCAGGAAAGTCCGTGAGACTCTTATCTCCACTAAACCACTCAGAAAACCGAAAGTGGCGCTGTGGTTCAAGAGGTAGAGCGCTAGCCTTGAGCTGAAGAGCTGAGGGACAGCACCCAGGCCCAGAATTCAAGCCCCACGACTGACAAAAAAAAAAAAAAAAAGGAATTTAGATACTAGGGAATGTGTGAATGTTATGAAAAAAAAACCTTCAAGATGAGCGACCGATGACTGAAAGATGAATGTGTCCCTTATAAGCTCAGATTGGAAAAAATATGCATATACTGTCACTAATCTTTTAACTTATCTTTACCCAGTTTGACATGTACTTTCTCTACAGGACAGAAAATAAATGAACAGAATCAAATGTTGACCCATAGGATTTGAGCAGTCTATGTAAAGGAAAAAAACTAAGGCAACTGCAAGAGAAAGTGGAAAAGGAAATTTGTGTTTGCTGTTGGCACAAGGGCATTGTGGGGGCTCAGGGTAGGAGCTCTGGCATCTCTGTTCTCTGGCTGTTTGAACAGGCTCCCTAGCACACTGGGGCTGGGGGGACAGCTCCTGAGGGAGGTCCTTTCCATCATGACAGACTGCTACCTCCATGGACTGATACCCCAAACAAATTCCCAATGTCCAACAATCAGAGACACAGCAAACACCGTCTGAGATGTCAGTCTGTGGAGGACTAAATCCCATAAGGCAGCCTGTAAAGGCTTCAAGGCCAAAGACTTCCTCTCCATTGTGGATGGCTTAGGAGCCTTCCCTCTTCTTCTTGGGCATGCTTGACCAGTTTCAGTAGAGAACACATACTGAAAAATTACAGCTGGGGGGGGGGGGGGGGTGGGGGGGGGCATGTCCTGACCATCTTTCTTTCCTATTTGTTTGTTTTGTGCCAAGGGCTTGAACTCACAGCCTGTGTGCTGCCCCTGAATTTTTGTGATCAGTGCTAGCTAATAGTACAATGACTGTACTAACTTGGGCCAAAGATCCACTTTTGACTTTTTGGTGGTTTGTAAATTGGAGATTAATAGTCTTACGGACTTTTCCTGCCCAGGCTGACTTCATACTACCATACTTAGACCTCAGTTTCCTGAGTAGCTAGGATTACAGCCATGAACCATGGCCACCCAGCTTTTTTTTCTTTCTTTTTAATATGTGACTCTACTTCTGCTCCCTAAACCCAATTCTCCAGTGCTTCTGTGAAGGGGACAGATTTAAACTGACTCCAGGACCAAAAAGTGAAGCTGAAAAATGCAGCTATCCATAAACGCATTGTTGGTCTTTATGTCAGTGCATGCGCACGTGTGTGATGATAATGGCATTCTTTTATGTTGCTGTATTTTTGGGTTTTTGGGTTTGTTCCTGGAGCAGGGGTGTTCTATTTTCATTTTCCCCTCTTATTAAGGTGTCCAAAGGTATCTCTGTTACTTCTGCTGCATGAATAGACCATAATGTTTGGTAGCATTTTCTATAGGTTTCATAGACAATGCTTGTCTGTTTTTATGACTCTTCAAATCCTCTTCTGAATTGTTTTATTTGTTTAGTACTTTAGAACGGCCCGACACTGTCCTACTCACTAGAGATAAAATAGTGAATAAAATAAGCAAAACTAGCCAGGGGTGGTGATGCATGCGTGTAACCCCAGTACTGAGAGGCAGAGATGATCCCAGCTTGAGCTACACGATTACTCTGAGGCCATCCTGGGTCACCTAGTGAGGCCTTGCCTCCATACACAAAGCACATTTCCTGTCTAATTATTGCTTATAAGGAGGATGAAGAAATGAGGAAATAGACACTATGTGAACTACAAGCTATAGTGAATGGTAATAAATGTTATGAGGAAGCACAAAGAAAATACAAGGATACTAGGGACTCTCTCTCTCTCTCTCTCTCTCTCTCTCTCACTCACACACACACACACACACACACACACACACACACACACACACAGGCCTCAGTGTGTGGGGAGCAAATCCCATGTATCTTTAGAAGCCTTGTAGAGGCCCACATGACAAAGACCTAATGCCTCAGGCCCACAGTCCGTGGGAGCCCTAGTCCTGCTAACAGACCCCTGAGCTCAGAAACAGATGGCTCTTCATCCATGCTTTGACAGTATACAGCTCCTGCTGATGCACTAATTGCAGTATCATGAGACCCTGGGCCAAGATCCTTCACCCACAGAAACAGAGGTCATAAATGCATGTTGTTTTAAGCAGTTAACTTTGGGTACTTGTTACACAGCAGTAAAGAGTAAGTGCAGGCCCCGCTGACCATTAAAAGCACTTTAGATTTTTTTTTTACCCAGAGTAAAATAAAAAGCCACTGAAGGGGTTTAAGACAAAAGATATCTTTCTGAGATGTTTTTACAGGATTAAGCTGGTCCTTCACTCTCTTCATTTTCTGTTTCTTCTAAAGTTCTACTTCATTGACACCGGGTTTATACTTCTCTTTTTTGTGTTTGCAACATCTTAAGATACGTGTTTGCTAAAACCCTAAAAACAACACTTATACATCTCAGCCATAAATATTCATATTCCAACTAGCCCATGTGTGAGCTTTTCCAAACTGGCTGTGAAATATTTTATATATTGGTAAAATAAGAGGCTTTAAGGCTATAATGTTAGTTTAACTGAAGTAATCATCAAAAAAGTGGGGGGCTAGGGTTTGAACTCAGGACCTCATGTTTGCTAAGTAGGTACCCTACTACTTGAACCACACACCCAATACTTTTTTGGCTTTAGTTATTTTTCAGATAGAGTCTCTCTTTTTGCTCCAGTTCATCTTCAGACTATAGACATCCTCTGACTTCCTAACTGCTGAACCTCCCTGGAGGTTGGGATTATAGGCATCCACTACACCACACGGTCCTACGTGATTTCTTTCTACAGTCGTTTTTTAGTCAGGTGCCTGCCTGTAACACACACTTGTAATCCCAATTACTGAGAAGTCTGAGATATAGGGATCAAGATTCTAAGCCAGGCCAGGCCAAAAAAAAAAAGTCCATATGACTCTCATCTCCAATGAACCACCAAAAAAGCCTAAAACAGGGATGTGACTTGAGTGATAGAGCCCTTGCCTTGAATGGAAAAAGCGTAGGAACAATACCTAGGCCCTGAGTTCAAACCCCAGTAGTAGTACACCTCCCCCCCCCCAAAAAAAAATGAGAATATTTTCTGAGATGTGACATGTCTGCTTTGATTATAATCTTTGTTCTGTAAATACCAAAGGCAGCCTCAAGCTCACTCAAACTTGGCACCGGAAGTCCACTCTTCGGCTGACATATGGACAAAGGCAAGTGTGAGCATAGAATAAAAAAATCTAAAAATCGCATTTGTGTTGCTCACTGTCATCGTGATGTGTTTGTCACAATCATTCCCCTGAATTTTATCAATTCCACAACTTATAAGATTGTAGAAATCCCACAATTTTATACATACCGTGATACCAACTACTACCGTGATGGCATTTAGTTAACTCAGCCATAAATGCCAAAAGGAAACAAAATCGGCACAGTAAGAGTCATGTATATTTTGATGAGAACTTCTGCTCATCCATTAAGTTTGGAAATGCTGCCAATTACTGATTATTGATTTACTTGTAAAGTTCTTAGAGCTTCGGAGAGCGATTGCTGAACTGGAGACCCAGCTCATGTGGTACAGCACTGCCACGAGCAAGAGTGAACTGTTGAATTATTAATTGCTATTTTGTACACATGATGTAGTCATACAAATTTATCAGAAAACTGCACAAGGGAGGTGCATAGCTTCTCAACCGCACCCCCTCCCCTTTTTTTTAATCTTATCAATGTGTGTACATGAGGCTGGTATGATTCACTCAGAGCAGATAGGAAACCTCGGCTATTAACAACAACAAAAACACAAAGAGCAATCTGTTTCCTTTCACAGTCCAGGGAAGCTCACGTCATTCACCTAGAAAAGGAACTCTCATTCATTTTAAGTTTCTATTTGTATTCATCGGTAATTATCAGCTAATGAAAGAGGCCTATGCTGGAAGGATAGCTTCCTAGGACCAGCTATATGTCTTGTTATGAGGGAAGAGGTTTGTTTCCTCAATAGAGGAATTCTGGATATATTGCTGTATCCAGCAAGTTCCCAGGGATCTCAACTGGTAAAATGGAAGTTACTTTCACATCTGAGTCAGAAACTAGAATTCCAGGGGATTTGTTTTGTTTGTTTTTCCAGTCCTAGGGATTGAATTCAGGTCTATCCACCCCCCCCCCCCCCGCCAACACACACACACACACACACACACACACACACACACACACACCACTCCTTTCATAAATGGTTTTTGAGAGAGAGTTTCATGTTAACTTTGCTCAGGCCAGCCTCAGCTAGTGATCCTCCTACTTCCACCTTCCAATGAGCTGGGTTCATAGGCTTGGGCTTCCATACTCCATTTCATTTTGTTGCTTTAAGACAATGGAAAAGCAAACATTGTAAAGGACAGAAAGAATAGTTTAGTCTTCTGGGTAAAAGCTCTGGAAGAATGCTGTAAGATTTCTGTAATAGTGGTTGTCTCTCATTTTAAAAATTGAGTAGATGACGTGATAGACAGCATTCTTGGGGAGGCGGGGGGGGTCCTGGGGCCTGAACTCTGGGCCTGTGTGCTGTCCCTCAGCTCTTCAGCTCAAGGCTAGTGCTCTACCACTTGAGCCACAGCGCCACTTCCAGCTTTTTCTGTTTATGTGCTGCTGAGGAACTGAACCCAGGGCCTCATGCATGCAAGGCAAGCAATCTACCACTGAGCCAACTTCCCAGCCCCTGAGAGCATTCTTATGATTATGTAACATTTGAATTGTGAGCCATGTGCATTTACATATTTTACGCTTCTGTTTTTAAATGCTATCTGAGTGGATATGTTGCCCTCAGACATCAATGTCACCTGTGACAGCACAATAATAATAGTTTCTGTTCGAGAACAATCTGTAGAAATTGAGATTCTAGATGAATACATTCCATGATTTATGTGTTTGTTTGTTTCTTATAAGCTTTCCACAACTCCTCCTTAACTGCCTTCAGTTTCTATTAGTGGAATGAGCTCCCTTCCCATAGCTTAGCACGCTCCTTCCCCTCTCCACAGCTTAGCATGCTCCCTTCCTAGGCAACACTAGCCCATGTAGTAAAGGCAGTAAATAATCAATCTCCAACCCCCCTTTACCTTGGATGGCACTCCTCTGGGGCAGCTACCACCATATAAGGCAACAAGAGCCCCTTAGAGTGACCTTCAGGTCTGGGCAGCTGCAGGCTCCCTTATCTACTATTTTGATAGCAGCCATAAATCCTAGTCCTCCATGATGAAGCCCCTGGCCCACACGTCCACACCAGGGTCTCTGCCTCCTAGCCCCTTCTAGCCCCTCCTAAACCTCCTAGGTTGCATAGGTCACCTCAGACAATATCCGGTTCTTCTTCTGACTTCTCCCTTGTGAGAAGGGTCTTGCCAGCCCCTTTCCCTGCAATAAACCTCTCTTTGTTCTCTGTGCCTGGATGTCTGTGTGGTTTTCTCGCAAACTCTAATAATCTTTCAGTTTCTGTGTGTGTGTGTGTGTGTGTGTGTGTGTGTGGTATGTGCATGCATACACTATGAATGCATGAGTGACAGTTTAACTTCTGTGTGTGCTGAAAACCTGCTAGTTTCATTTCTTTGGGATATGCAGTGTCTACAGCTATCAGGTAAGTAAAAGGAATGCCCAGTGGAGTCTATTCTAACAGGGCCTGCAGCTGTATTTCTAGCTGTCATAGAAGCCTAAACTGAGAATGATCTTACACTTTTCATCCATTGACAAACATGGCTGAACTGCGGGTATTTAACTTTCCCCACCTCTTCATTCCTCTGAATCTCTAATGATCTGTATTTAAATAATCTGATCTAGGACCTGAGGGTCTTCATGCTGACCCTGAGCTTTTGTACTCAATGCTGGTGCTCTACTCCTCCACCAACAGCTGCACTTCCAGCTGTTGGCTAGTTAATTGGAGTTAAGAGTTTCATGAACTTTCCTACTTGGGCTGATTTCCAATTGTGATCCTCAGCTCTCAGCCTCCTGAGTAGTGAAGATTACAGAGTGAGACACCAGCGTCAAGCTAGAACTATAACTTTTTTTCTTTTTTTAAGTTTTAATGTTCCATACCAAACTAGTACTAAATCCAGAAAATATCGAATTTTTCAGCCAAATTTATGTATCAGATTACTCATGTTATTCTTCACAGCTAGATTTTAAAAAATGAAAACTGTAATGCTAGATGCCTGGTGACAAATCATTGTTTTAACTGTTGTAATCTGCTATTTATTCCTTAAATTGGATGCTTATTCTTTAACACATTAACTGGATAAATCAGGAACCCCAAATTTGTGTATGCCCATGACAGAGAACATGGCAGGAAAGAAGAGGCAAGAGGAATACAAATTCAAGGCCAGGGGGGTCTACATATCAAGATCCTGTCTGTCAGAAAGAGAGAAAGACACAGAGGGAAAGGCCATGAAGGAGAGAAAGGGAGAGATAGAGAAGAAAAAGAGGAGGAGGAACAAGAGGAAGAGGGAGGAGGAAGAGGAAGGAGAGTGAAGGAAAAGGAAGGGGAGGAAAGAAGAGGAGAGGGGAGGGAAGAGAGATTTTTTGTACACTGTGTAAGATCTTCAAATAAACCCATCTTCAAGCTCTTTAATCTGGAATGCAGTAGGCCACACGGTGTGGCCTTTACCTACAAGTGTGGCGCTCCTCCCTGCAGCCCAGGTGGCCACGGGGACACGTACCTCCCACTTTGTCCATGACCCCAGAGGGTGTGGCCTGCACTTCCTGGGAAGCCTTCCTCTCCTAGAATCTGTGTCATTTGCCTGGGGTCTTCCTCTTCGCTGGCACAGCATCCTGGATGTTTTCTTCTCTGGTTGTTTTCCCAGTTCCTCCTGTGTTTAACCCGACAGCAGAGCCTTAGCTGCTTCGCTGTGCCTGGCCTGGCCCAGCCTCCCAAGGGGCCTTTATTCTTCCCTCAGTGCCACCTGTTTCAGCCTCTCTGGGCCTCACTCCAGACTCTGGCTTCACCAGCAGCCCGTTTCCCCTTTTTGATTTATGCCTCAGGCACTGTGGCTGTCTTTTAAAGATAAGCACCTGGGAATAGAGATGTTAGAGGAAAGAGAAACTTGGAAAAGAAGACAAAAAGGCCCTTTCCCTAAAAAAAAAAAAAAAAAAAAGCTTTTGTCAGGTGTTTTTTATGCAAAACACCCAGCTATATTTCCCCTTGTCTCTCACAAGAAGTCAGTCACACTACTCACTTGAAGAGAGAGAGAGAAAGAGAGAGAAGGAAGGAAGGAAGAGATGGAAGGAGGGAGGGAGGAAGGAAGGAAGGAAGGAAGGAAGGAAGGAAGGAAGGAAGGAAGGAAGGAAGGAAGGGAGAGATGGAAGGAGGGAGGAAGGAAGGAAGGAAGGAAAGAAGGAAGGAAGGAAGGAAGGAAGGAAGGAAGGAAGGAAGGAAGGAAGGAGAAAAAAAGAAGAGAAAAGGAAAGTTGTTTTTGTTGGGAGTGGGCAGGTACCAATGGAGAGGGGAGGGCTAGCAGAGAAAGGTGAAGGAGAATGAATATGGCCAGTGTACTTTATGTGCATGCATGACAACTAAGTAAGGGAAACCTGAAATTGTTTTAAGAAGTGGGTAAGGGATGAAGATGAGATGGAGGGAATGGATTTGATGATCCACATTGTGTGCATATACATACATATATATATATATATATATATACATATATATATATGAATCCTCCCTTGTACAGTTAGTGTATACTAATTTTATAGAAGTCTTTTTAGTGCTGGGAAGGTGGCTCAGTGGTAGAGTACTTGCCTTGCATTCATGAGGCCCTGGGTTTGACTCCTTAGCACCACATAAGCAAAAAGAAAAAAGCCAGAAGTGGCGCTGTGACTCAAGTGGCAGAGCACTAGCCAGACGGAAGTGAACTGAAGAGCTGAGGGACAGCACCCACGCCCAGAGTTCAGGCCCCATGACTGACAAAAAAAAAAAAAAAAAGTCAGCTCAGACTCTGCTCAGGAGTTAATTCTTGGACTTAACAAGTAGAGTGAAGACACTAGAACACACAATCTCTGACCTTGTTCCACTGCATGACCCATCTGCCAACAGTGTTGGCCTTTACCTAGAACCTAGTTTTGATCTCCAGACAGAATTTACAGATTAAAGGCTCAGCCTGGTAGTGCATGCCCATAATTCCTACAATTTGGGAGGCAGAGGGCTAGAGGATCTCAAGTAGTTGGCCTGCCTGGGGAAAGTTATTGTTAGAGTAAATTAGACTGCCAGAAAACCTTGTGGACATCCAGGTAGGAAGAACAAAAGAAAGGTTTATTGCCAGTAAGGGGACCGGCAAGACCCCATCTAACCAGGTGAGAGGAAGTGAAAAAGAAGGGCTAATTGTCTCAAGTGACTTTTTCTAACCTCCAGGATTTGGGGGATCCCACCGCCTTACATGTTGCCATCCCAAAGGGAAAGGAGGTAGGGGATGATCATTTTGCTGCTTTTACTGCATGGGCCTAGTGTTGCCGAGAGAAAGAGCATGTGAAGCCAAGAGGGAGGAGGCTTCTGGGCTAACAGTTATCTCAAAAACCAGATGCAAATGAAAAGGTTAGAGAAAGTTGTGGCGGAAGTGAGTCTGAGTTTCACTGGCCATCAAGTATCACAAAAGAATTTTATGTTAAGATGACTGTCTTCTGTCTTGCAAATATTTTCATTTACTAATAAAGGTTCAAATAAGCAATGGCCTAGAGCGAACTACTAAACACACTTAGTTCTCTGTTTTTAACCTAGAAATGTATACCGTAGTAGTTAGTTACAGTGTTGGCAATTGAATGGGGAATCTATTCAGAGAGATTTTAAAAGGCCCAGTAACTACTAATAAAAACAAGTTGTAACCGACAACTTGGGATGCTGAAATTGAATTTTATATGCACACACAATTAAATGTAGCTGAATCTATCTAAGTTTTAAATGTTTACTTTTATGCCCATTTTCTTACACAAAATAGTCACTTTTTACACAAAATAGCTTTACTTTTCTGAAGATTGATCTCCTAATCTAGATATAAGGATAGTCCAGCTAAGATCACTTGTTAAATTTAAGTTTTTACTTTAAAGTATACTAAAGTAGCCAGG
Organism: Dipodomys spectabilis; assembly: GCF_019054845.1. Classification (NCBI taxonomy): domain Eukaryota; kingdom Metazoa; phylum Chordata; class Mammalia; order Rodentia; family Heteromyidae; genus Dipodomys; species Dipodomys spectabilis. The sequence goes on from NW_024870974.1 coordinate 7,360,813, forward strand.
TGCTTGTGGCTCATCCATTTAATCCTACTTACTCAGGAGGCTGCCATCTGAGGATCTCAGTTTGAAGCCAGCCCTGGCAGGAAAGTCTCTGAGATTCTTATGTCTAATTCACAACCAAAAGCTGGAAGTGGAGATGTGGCTCAAGAGTTAACGCACTACTAGCCTTGAGCAAAAAACTAAGAGATATTGTCCAGGCCCTGAGTTCAAGCCCAGTGGCAGCACAGTTGTTTCCCCCCCCCCCCGCCCCTCCCCCCACTTCAGCTGGTGATTCTTTTCTAGTTTATTAGCTTCTTGAAGACATGATTTTCATCTTTCAATTTTTTAATCTTTATTTTTGTAATCTTCAAATGACTGTACAAGGGGGCGTTACAATTTAACAACTCTCTTTATTTGTATCTTAATCAGTTACCTTTCTCATTATTCTGCCATTAAATGTTCAGTGGATAATGTTTCTGCCTGCCTCCTACTATTTCCCCCTTAATTTGCTACCACCAATGTGAATTTTTCCCTTGGGGAAATTGGTCATCCATTCTCAGTCCATGTTGTTGAGTGAAGGAAAATGGCTGACCAAAGGGAGTCAGACCCAGAACCTTTTGTGTAAAGTAATTGTGCAAAAGGGATTCAATTCCACAGGTCAGTGCATCCTGATCAATATTATCCCAGACCCAGAACTTTATCTTAAGCTTCTGAGAAAGAAATCTTGTTCTGTCTCTCTGTTTCTGTCTCTATCTCTCTGCTGTTCACTAATGAAAAAAAAAAATTCTTTAGATGACAAGGCAAAGAGTTTTTCCAAATTTATTATTGCAATGATTTAATGACTCATTAAAAAATTCATAATGTATATAGAAATAAAATTAAGAGGCTTTTTATGAACTTCACAAAGCAACCAAAGACATCTTATATAACTACTATTCATCAATATTAGGGACTACCAGGTGGGTTCCTCCCTTCAATCCGGGGCCTTGCCTCAGTTTGCTTGTTCAGCTGGTAGTCTACCCCTGAACAAAAATACCTCCAGGCCAACGTTTTGCTGGTTATTTTGAAGATGGAGTTTTGTGGACTTTTCTGTCAAGGATAGCCTTGAACCACTATCCTCCTGTTCTCAGCTTCCTGAGTAGCTAGGATTACAGGTCTGGGCCACCTTAGCTTTATGAGGCTTTTTATGATTCACCAAGTGATATTCATACTTGTTACCCAAACCCTATCAGTCTAAAGGATGAGTTAGTCCAACTATGTGATTCTAGCTTAAGAAATCAGCTGGGCCCTGTGGCTAATGTCTACATTGGAAAACTCACAGTTCAAGGCCAGCCTAGGCAATTAAGTTTCAAGGACACCCTTCTCAACCCACAGCTGTGCACAGTGACACACACTTGTTACCCTAGCAACACCAGGAAGTCTAACTTAGGTGGATTTCACCCAGGCTTCAGGACAAGAAGCAAGACTTTATTTCAAAAATTACCAACAAAAATCAAGGTGGAAGGCATGCCTCAGTGGTTAAGAACCCATGCCTAGCAAACTTGAATTCAAATTCTAGTATCACCAAAAAATATTGGCAATATTCCTAATGACTTGTTCCTACTATTTTGGGGATGTGAAACCAATCACTTCACTTTTCCTCCATCTCTATGATTTGTCTTGGTTTTCTTCTTTGTTCATTCGGTTTAAGGACTCTTAAGTGAATTGTTTTTTTCTTCTTTTAACATGCTGCCATCATGTGGTTGCTTTGCTAAGTCACATTCAAATAACTCAAGCTTAGCAGTTCACAGTCAACCCCCCACTCCCCCAAGACTAAGGAGAAAGTACTCAAAGAAACTGTTAGTGGCTAGAACTCATTCTCTCATAATATATGGTATAAGTAAATATACCTGTAACTTTCTGAATTTGTGAAATATGTGTAATTTGGCAAAAAAAGGTAGAATGGTGTCAAAATCTGAAAAGACCTAGACTGCAAACAAGTCTAATTTTTTAAAAAAATCTTAAAACAAGCCAGGCTCTGGTAGCTCACTTCTGAAATCCTAGAGGGTGACATCTGAAGATTGTGGTTCAAAGCCCACCCAGGCAGAAAACTCCAGGAGATTCTTATCTTTCAAAAGGAGTCCATTGTTTGGGGCTAATCAGCTACTCTGGGCCCAAACAAACACTATTAAAAACCAGTACAGAGCCATTCTTTTGAAAGAAGTTCCAAGCTCAAGCTAAATGGTGCTCTGAAGAAATTAGCACTGGGCAGCTCACAGATTTCTCAATCCAGCCAGTTTCAATGGGCCTGATAAGGAAGTTCTCCTGCCTAATCCTTACACAAAACAGGTAACTCCAGGCCTGCCAATTCATTATTTTTCTATTGCTAGCCTTAGAAACAAAAATAATTTTGCAGTGACCAATGTGCTTTTTGTTCTTTTGTGTCAGCTTTCTTTAACCTTTCTCTCCTTATAAAACCAACCAACAAATTGCTTCCATTAGCCCCAATGGGAACACAATTCTATTTTGTGGAATAAAGCACTGCTCTGTTCTAGAACTATACTACTATACTTCTGACAGATCTGGGAGGGCTTTTCATGCCTGCTTGCCTTTGAGGACATTTGCATCTTTGGCTCTTGGCCCTCACTACTACTGCTTCCCTCCTCCCCCCAATAAGAAGCCAATGCTGCTAATAGAGTCTTCTACAGATTCAGGGGCTGAGTGTATCACCCTCCCCCCAAATTCTGAGGTTGACGCCTTGATCCCAAAATACCCCAGAACATGACTTTATTTGGAAATAGGATCTTTATAAGAGTAATAAAGTTAAAATGAGATATTATTATGGGCCCCAATCCAATAGACCTGCTGTCTTTATAAGAAGGATAAATTTGGACACAGGCATTTACAAAGTGAAGATGATGTGCTGATACAGGGGGGAAATGGCCATGTACAAACCAAAGATGGAAGCCTCGAACAAGTCTATCTTTCACAGCCCTGTGGAGGTCCCAACCAACACTAAATTTTGGATATCTAGCCCCAGATCATTTGTTTTTTGTTTTGGGTTGTTTTTTTTTTTACTTTTTTAATTTTATTGTCAAGGTAATGTACAGAGAGGTTACAGTTACGTAAGTAAGCTAGTGAGTACATTTCTTGTCTAACTTATTACCCCTCCCTCATTTTTCTCCCACTTCTCCTCTCTACAACTAACCCCCCCCCCCGTTTTTTGTTTTTGTTTTTGGGGGTTTTTTTTGGGGGGGGGGGGGTCCAGTCATGGGCCTGAACTCTGGGCCTGGGCACTGTCCCTCAGCAATTCAGCTCAAGGCTAGCGCTCTACCACTTGAGCCACAGCGCCATTTCTGGCTTTTTTTTTCCTGCTTATGTGGTGCTGAGGAATCGAACCCAGGGCCTTATACATGCAAGGCAAGCTCTCTACCACTGAGCCACCTTCCCAGCCCTCCCCCCCCCGCCTCCCGTCGTACAGATCATTTTCAACATATTGTCTTAGGAGTATCGCTGTTGCATTGGCTCCCTCTTTGTCTTTGTCTCACCATTTTTTTGTTCCCCTACCCTTCCCTAATTCAGATAGATGTATATACAACATCCAGGGTACCAAAATCAAATACAGTGACAACAGGGGATAAACCATAGGGGAAAGAAAAAAATACAAAAGAAACAAGAAATTACACAGTACATTAAAAACAACAACAACAAAGAAAAATCTCTTGTGTCCATGTCTTAGAGTTCATTTCACTTAGCATCATTTAATATGGTCCTATGTACATAGCTATTGAGCTATTCTCCTCATCTGCTAAGATTATCTTAGACATATACTAATTATTACAAATGAGGGAAAGCATGGGACCTATGTTTCTTTGGGTCTGGCTTACTTAATATGTTTTTTTCCAAGTCTTTCCATTTCCTTACAAATGGGGCAGTGTCATTCTTTCTGATGGAAACATAGAATTCCATTGTGTATATATACACCCCATTTTCTTGATCCATTCATCTACTGAGGGGCATCTGAGTTTGTTCCAAATCTTAGCTATGGTAAATAATGCTGCAATGAATATAGTTGTGCTAGTAACTTTAGTATGACCTTGTTTGTGATCATTTGGGTAAATGCCCAGAAGTGGGATTGCTGGGTCATAGGGGAGCTCTATGTTTAGTCTTTTGAGGAAACTCCATACTGTTTTCTAGAGTGGTTGAACAAGTTTATACTTCCACCAACAGTGCAGTAGGGTTCTCTTTTGTCTACATCCCCTCCAGCAACTGTTGTTATTATATTTCTTGATAATGACCATTCTAACTGGGATGAGGTGAAATCTCAATGTTATTTTGATTTGCATTTCTTTTATGGCCAGAGATGTTGAGCATTTCTTCATGTGTCTATTGGCCATTCTTATTTTCTCTTCCAAGAAGTCTCTCTTTAAGTCTTTAACCCACTTATTAATGGGGCAGCAGATCATTTGTTTAAGCCACCCAGACTATGGTACTTTATTACTGTAGCTTTAGACAATTAGTATAATTAGATTAGGTAAAACAAATGATAACTTCTTGTATAGGCTTTCATTTAGCTGTTCTAGTTCTAGAACTACCAAAAGAACCATTTCATCCAGAAACTGTTAGTGTTAAAAGCATTTTTGAGAACAAGTAAGCAGATGGGAAGGAAGGGATTATGTAATTGAATATCAGATTAGAGGATTCAAAATTGGCCTAGGCATAGATTTTAGCTTGGCAATTACTGCTCTACATCCTCTTATTTTGCTGTTCCAATCAAACTCCTATTAGGCTAGGTAAAGAGATGGCCGATTATTTTACTCCTTAATTCTTAATGATTTTAAGAGTAGAGAAGAAATCGGACATTAGTCTTATGATTCTCTAGAAATAGGCTTTTAAAGACCACTGCCCTGCTGGTAGCTCACACTTGTAATGCTAGCTACTATATGGTGCTGAAGACCTAGGAGAGGAAAAGCACCAGGAGTAACCTGGTCCCCTCCCACCTCTCATTGAGGCTTTTGATAATCTTCTCTTTCCAAGGCCTCTCTCCATCCAGAGCCTCCTGTGCTTATTCATCTTCTTAACACTCAGGAGGCTGAGAGCTGAGGTTCAAGATTCAAAGCTAGCCTAGGCTGAAAAAGTTAGAGACCCCAAAAAGTTAGAAGTGGAAGTGTGGTTCAAGTGGTATAGCACCAGCCTAGAGTGAAAATTTCAAAATTCCAGAAAGAGCATGAGGCTCTGAGTTCAAGCCCCAGTACTATCACACACACACACACACACACACACACACACACACACACACACACACACACACACACACCAGAAAAGAGAGTTATCTGAGAGTTATTGACTGTACTGTTCTATCTTTTTACCCAACCAGAACCTAAACACCTTTCTGGTGGAGGGGTGTTCCACTTTATGAGATAGGGCCTGCCTTTAACTACAGAAGGAGAGATGTCTCATGTTGGCTTCTGCAGCTTCCCTTACAGTACAACACAGACATCTGCCTAAAGCCACAGACTAGACATACTAGGCAAAACCAAATGTTATGTGTCCAGAGAATCAGGGATCACTTCAAATCCAAAACTAAGTACCTTATCCGAAAATGGATTCAGGTTAGCCTATTTCTGCTCACCTTTTCTCTGTGTGTGTGTGTGTGTGTGTGTGTGTGTGTGTGTGTGTGTGTGTGTCTGTCTGTCTGTCTGTCTCTGAGTTGTTCTTGTTGTTGTTTTTGTTTTGGTTTGGTTTTCCTCAAAGCTAATGCTCTACCACTTTAGCCACAGCTCCCCTTTCAGTTTTTTAGTAGTTCATTGGAGATAAGAGTCTCACAGACTTCCCTGCCCTGGCTGCCTTTGAATCGTGATCCTCAGATCTCAGCCTCCTGAGTAGCTAGGATTACAGGCATGAGCCACTGGCACCCTGCACACTTTTTCTTCTTGTCTTGGATTTCATCTTAGGACAAAGCAGGAAGATAATTATCTAGAGTTGAACAATGAAGAAGAAGAAGAAGAGAGGTTGATGTAAGAAAAAGGAAGGGATGCAGCTGGGAGATGGAGAGACAAGGACTTGTCTGGGCTAGTCCTATTGGTCTCCAGGACTTTGGGAGACATTTCTTTCAAACACTGGAAAGCAAAGCAGCAGGAGATGGCAGAGTGTTGCCTGTGTGCCTGGTTGCATTCAGCTTGTGTGACTTAAAGAAAGTCACACCCTTCGTAGGCTTCAATTTCTTCATATGTGTTGTGTTTCTCCAGGTGGTGGCTCACGCCTGTGGTCCTAGCTACTCTGGAGGCAGAGGTAGGAAGATCACTGGCTGAAGCCCAGGGCAAAGTTAGAACAATAGCCTAGCTGCAAAGCAAACTAAAAACAAAAGGGCTGGGGGTGTGACTCAAATGATAAAGTACTTGCCTAGCAGAATGACAGAGCTGAGGTGGTCCCCCAGGACCTCTGGATATGTTGTCATTTATAGAGAAAGAAAACAAAGCCCAGGGAAGTTATAACTTGTCCAAAGTCACAAGGTGAATCCAGCAGGCAATTAGGACAATTGTTCCCCAATGTTCACCCCCAACTGCTAGTCAGGGCTTCCCCCACCCCCCCAGTATACCATTCATTGCCTTCCGTCCCAGAAAAGACCCACATAGGGAGATTAAATGTATGGGGGGAGGGGTTTACTCTTCTCAGGTAGTCATGTAGGGCAGGCTGCCAAGTTTCTTGAATTTCTTCTTCTTTTCTTTCTTCTTCCTTCCTTCTTCCTCTTTCCTCTTCAACTTCCTCTTTTTCCTCTTCATCTTCCTCTTTTTCCTTCTCCTTTTTTCCTTCTCCTCCTTCTTCTGTCTTTTATCTTCTTGTGCTAGTACTAGGATTTGAACTCAAAGCCTGGGCACTATCCCTTAGCTTTTTTTCACTCAAGACTAATGCTCTACTTCTTAAGCCACATCTCTACTTTCAGCTTCCTTTTTCAAGCCCATTAATTAGAAATAGAAGTCTCATGTTCTTTCCTGCCCAGACTGGCAATCCTTAGATTTCACATAATCTAAGAAGAAGAAAGTAGTTTCATATGAAATAGAAAGTTACAAGCCTAAAATGCTTTTTTTTTTAGTTTTTGGGCCGGTTGTGGGGCCTGACCTCTGGGCCTGGGCACTGTCCCTCAGCTCTTCAGCTCAAGGCTAGTGCTCTACCACTTGAGCCACAGCGCCACTTCCTGCATTTTTCTTTTTGCTTATGTGGTACTGAGGAATGTAACCCAGGGCCTCATGCATTCAAGGCAAGCGCTCTACCACTGAGCCACCTTCCTAGCCCCTAAAATGTTTTCTATACTCTTACTATTTTTTCACTACTGGGTATGGAATAAAATTTTTGCAATTGAATCTCAAGAGTTTACTATGGGGAAATGTGTAAAATACAGCTCAATCATCTGTTCTTGTAATTAAAGGAACTATAAGAAGTCATTATTTCAGCATAATAAGTTTGTAGGAACTTATGCCGTATTAATAGGAATACAGAGCTCAGAATAATGAGAATGACTTTTCCTTACAATTCACACCATTCCAGGAACATGGTGCTCTATTCTAGATATGATGCAAGAAGTACAAGAAAATAAGAGTAACGACAAACCATTGTGAGACAGGTAAAGATGCCGAAACTCCAGTTAGTTCAGGAGAAAGAGAGTGAAGGATTTGGTAGCTTTCTTCAAAGCCTTCAACTTGCATTAGTTAGGTGTACTCCATGTGGCTGGAGGATAAGACAAAGATGAATTAGCAGAAACTCAGGTGTGTGGTGGCTGGCATTTTATTTCATGGAGAGGCCTTGGTGGGCAGCCAGGGGTCTTTTGTACTTCTTTTCATGGAAGACAAGAAACTCTTTAGCATGTGACTGAATTCAGGAAAAATAAATTTGTAGGACACATTTTTGCTGTTTTTTGTTGTCATTCATTGTTGTTAACATTGGCTACATTGTTGCCTTTTGAGTTCCATTGGGACCAGTTTTCAGAACTTAGATTGCAATCTTTTTTTTTTTTTTTAATGCCAGTACCAGGGTTTAAACTGAGGGCCTTAAGTTTATCATTGAAGACTGGTACTCTATCACTTGAGCCGCAGGTCCCTATGCAACTTTTTGGCCACTAATTGGAGATACGAGACAATTGGAGATAAGAACTTTTCTGCCTAATCTGCCTTTAACCATCAAAATTCTCAGATCTCAGCCTCCTGAATAGCTAGAATTACCTACCCCCAAGCTTGGGTTGCATTCTTTAACAAACATCAGGATGTTGAGAGACTGTCACTTCTTCATAACTATTTAATATTAATAGCTATTAATATTAAGACATGTATGTAATCTTTAAAAGTCCTTACAGTGGTATAGTGTTTGAGTTCACAAAATGTCCTTCATGAGGAATCTCACTGCATTCTTCAAGCATTTCTACAGAGCAGAAGCCAGTTCTGTCCCTGGAAGCAGGTTGAGAAGTAAAATGACCAGTCAGTGACTGTAGCAACCAAAAAACATGTCACAGGGAGATATTGCTCTCTCTGTTCAAAGCACACTTTATTCGAGTCATTCCCCCACTTCTAGCTTTTTGCTGGCTAATGGAGGATAAGAGTGTCACAAATTTGTCTGTGTGGGCTAGCTTTGAGCCGAGATCCTCACATTTCAACCTCCTGAGTTGCTAGGATTCTTGACACCTGCCACCAGTCACTGGCTCCTTTCAATTGCTTTTGACAATATTTGTATATGCATTTCACTTTAAATCCCATATACACAAATTTTGATGCTAGGTATTTTGATTGCTGATTATAGCTCTGTCATAATTGGCTTTTGATTAGTTTTTTTTATTAGCATTAGTTTCAATCATATGAGTCCTTGCATCCAAGAAATGAAGAAATACAATGACAACCCTTAATATCAATGGTATCTCTAGCACCTAGTACGATGTCAAACAGGTATTAGGCACATTAGGAATATTCATTAGGTAAGGGAGCTCTATCTGGCAGAGCAAACCACACAGACAAAACTCATGTGGCTTAAATAAACATCTATATACCCATGTCTCAGCAGCATTATTTACAAGTGACAAAGCATATAGAAACAACCCAAATCTCATAAATGAATAAACAAAATATGGCATATGCAAACAATAGGATATTATTTCACCTTAAAATGAAATTCAGAGACATGACAACATGAATGAGCTCTGAAGATGTTATGCTACATGATATCAGATACACACACACACACACACACACACACACACACACACACACACATTTTGAATTCTACTTCTCCAAGGTGTCTAGAGTAGCCAGATTCATAGAGATTGAGACAGACTAGTTGTGGCTGGGGTGGGACACCAAGGGATAAGGAGATATTGTTTGAGGTGAGAAACATCTGGTCTAAAGCTCAGATATATGGCCTTCGAAGTCATTCAGCACATGACTGGACAGACAAGAATGACTCTCTTATACTCTTGTTGGCTTGTCATCTGACTGTCCTGATCATTTTTTTTTATGGCTCAGAAATGATGTTATAAATATCCAAATAGCCCTTGGCAGAAAAATGGTTCTGCATCCCTGGTAGAGTTTCCATTTGGAAAGAAGAAACTGCTCTGGGGATGGATGGTGGGGATGGTTGCACAGCAAGGTGACCAGATGAAATGAGTTCACACATTTAAAATGGATAAAATTATAAATTTCACGTGTATTCTAAGGTTTTTAAAGTTAAAAAATACATCAAAGTGGCTGTAGTTCAATGGTAGAGTACTTGTTGAGTATAAGTCCCAGGGTTCAACTCCAGTAAAACACACACACACACACACACACACACACACACACACACACACGAAATCATCAGCCAATCATTTGCTTTTAGTACTGTGGTATTATGTTATACCCCAATTCCACCCTGAGACTTTTGAGATTTAATGTGGCTTTTAAATGTTTTTCCTTTTTGGGTGGGGGGGCAGGGGGAGGATGGGAAGGGATGGGAAGGGGAAACAAAGAAGGAGGCTACAATGCTTGATAAGAAATGTATTCATTATCTTGCCCATGTAATTGTAACCCCTCTGTACAGTATTTTCACAATAAAAAAAGAAAGAAAATCAAGAATCATAAAAGCATAAAATAAATAAAATAAAATAAAATAATCACTTGAGCCAGGTGCCGGTGGCTCCTGCCTATAATCCTGGCTACTCAGGAGGCTGAGGTCTGAGGATCACAGTTCAAAGCCAGCCAGGGCAGGAAAGTCTGTGAGATTCTTATCTCCAATAAACCACTCAGAAAACCAGAAGTGGTACCATGGCTCAAGTAGTAGAGCTCTAGCCTTAAGCTGGAGAGCTGAGGGACAGTGCCCAGGCCCAGAGTTCAAGCCCCACAACCGACAAAAAAAAAAAAAAATCACTTAAATTTGAAATAATTTCTACTACTAAGATAATTATTATTTCTAAGAAGTATAAACAACATGGAAGGAAGTGAAGACTGTTCCCCTAGATGAAAAGTTAATTCTCTGTAAACATAATTTCTTAATCCATTTAGAACTTCTAATTATGAAGAGCTGAATTTTGAATGTATATTTATGTAAGTAGGGGCAGTAAAAACTGCTTACCATCACTCATGAAGGCATTTTACTTTTTTGTTTTTTATGTTATTTTGTAATAGTTGAAGAATTTCTCCTAGTAAACATGGCCATATATGGTCCCATGAAAAATAACCTATCCTTAAAACTACAGCGTGTGTGTGTGTATGTGCGCACGCGTGCACGTACATGCTATAATTGGGGCTTGCACTCAGGATTTTGGTGCTGTCCCTGAGCTTTTGTGCACAAGGCTAATGCTCTACCAATTGAGCCACAGCTCTATTCTTGGGACTTTGGTGGTTAATTAGAGGAGTCTCACGGACCTTCCTGTTCAGGCTAAGCATATCTCAAACTCAGATTCTCAGATCTCAGCCTCCTGACTAGCTAGGGTTACGAGCCTCCAACATCTGGCTCTTAAAAATATTTTGCAGAAATAAAATGAGCTATGTAGAAAGTCAGGACCAAGTGTAGGTCTAGTCTTAACACATAATAAAGTAACACTGTTCCCCTTAAGGCAATGTGAATAATGGAAGTACATGACACTGTTTACAGCCATGTAGATAGGAAAATAGGATATCCAGAGAAAAAATAAGAACAAAAATGGATATTTACTCATCCATTGGGAAGAATAATATTAACTTATTTTTAAAGAAATGGATGGACCTGGAAAAAACTATGTTAAATGAAGTAAGTCAGGCCTAGAGACACAAAGGATCTGTTTTCTCTCATATGTGGAAGTTAGATCTAATTTAGAAATATGCAAGTAAACATAGATGGATGTGTCTGTACATGTGTATTGATCGAAGTATGGTACTTGCAGTGGAAAATTCAAGCAGTATAATTCCTCAGAAAAATGAAGCTGGTACTTGAGATGTGGGGCAGGAAAATGAAAGGGAGGGGGTAGATGAATGAAGAGAGAAATGGGGGTAGCGGGACGCAGTCATAATATTCAATGCATATCCTATGAAACTAGGAAAACTGAGATGTAGCATGGGATTGAGAAGGATAGGGGAAGAATGATGACAGGGATAATATCAATCAAGATACATGATACTTATAAACAGATTTGTTGAACGGTAACCCCTTTGCACAACTACTTAAAGATTAAACTAACAACAACAACTACTACAAGAAGTTACATAGACCCATGTTGTTCAACTAGTGCCATACATCAGAGTGCACCAGGACAATAGCAGGCATTAGAGCTCCAAAGCAATACAATACTCTTCTAGTGATTGTTCAGAAATTCTCCTCCCTACCACAAATCTCCTGCTCCCTAAAGATCCTTCCAGCTTTGAATGTTCATTCCCCACCCCATGATATTGGTTTTGCTTACAGTAACAACCAGCTTGAGCCTTCTCCCCACTGTGATGGAATGCCTAACCTAAACAACTTCAAAGAAAGACAGACTTATTTTAGCTAGCTGTTTCAGAGGCTTCCGTCTTTTCTGGCTTGTGGTGAGGGGACTTGGTGAAGCAGAGCAGCTTATATCATGGCAGCCAGGAAACAGAGCAGAGCAAAAACAGGAAAGGTCAGTGCAAGATACAACTCCCCAAGGACCAACCCCCCAACCCCCTCCGCCTGTGATCTTCCTGTAGTCAGGCCCCACCTTGCACAATCCCACCATCTTCCAGAACATTATGGAAATTTTGAGCCCATCCACAGATTAATCCATAATGAGGTCAGAGCCATGGTGATCATCTCTGGGACACTCTTACAGACACACCCAGAGATGTGCTTTACTAATCTAAGCAAATAGATAATAACCATCAAAACTAGGTTGCTGATCATAGGCTTCTACACTTAGCTTGGTCCTTAGTTTTCAGTATCTAGCAGATATCTTCCATGTGTCTCCCTCAGACAAAGCTTCTTGCTACCAATCATCGTGTGCTGTCTGATCATTCTGATTACCTTAGCCACCTGGTATTATTATAATACTTGTGTAACATTTGGTTTAGATGCTCTATCAATCCATAACACTAATGCATTTGATTACTTTCATCTCAAGTAGTTCTAAATTATGTTTTAAACAAATAGCAATAAAATATTTACCTAGAGCCAGGTCTCAGTGGCTCACACCTATAATCCTAGCTTTTCAGGATGCTGAGATCTGAGGATCATAGTTTGGAGCCAGCCCAGGAAGAAAAGTCCCACAAGGGACTCTTACCTCCAATTAATCACTCAAAAACCAGAAGTATCTCTGTGGCTCAAATGGTAGATCACTAACTTCGAGCACAAAGAGGCTCAGGGGCAGCACCCAGGCCCTGAGTTCAAGCCCTACAGCCAACCAAAATATGTCAGGGGCAGGAAAATAAATTAATGGCAAAGCATCTTGCCTACCAAATGCAACATCCTAGGGTTCAATCCTTAGTATCCCCCAAAAGAAAAGGCAAAACATACAGTTAAAAAATATTTATTCAGCATGCGATTGCATTTCTTGGTGTTTTTTTCTTGTTTGTTTATTTGTTTTGAGACAGGTTCTCCCTACATAACCAAACTAGACTCAGACTTGCAATTCTCTTGGCTCTGCTTCCCAAGTTCTGTGATTGCAGGTGTGCACTACCCTGTTTGGCTTTTTGTATTGTAAACTTAATATCTTCAAAATGTATTATAAGGAGTAAATAATTTCATGAGAAATGTCCTTATTATGCCAGACTCAGAATTTTGAATGGGTGAGTAATGAATCTATTCTAGACCTGAGTCAGCAAAACTTTCTGGAGAGAGCCAAACAGTAAATAAATATATGAGGCTTTGTGTGACACACAGTCTTCATTATTACCATTCAAATCTGCGTTTGTGGCAAGAATATAGCCCTAGGCTTAACTCTAATAACACTTTACTTACCCAAGAAAAACACAATTAGTTTAAGTCAGGGGAAAAGTGACCCCCCCCCAAAAAAAAGTACTCAAATCTATTATTTTGAGCAGCTAACACCAAGTAGATTGTCAGTCATTAAGATGGAATGTGGGTGAGTACTTACTAAGGAAGAATGTACAACCAAGTGCTAGTTACTAATCTGATTCATAGTTGAGGACCCCTGCTTTGTAATGCATGGGGAAAGATAAGCAGCTATGGGAAATTACCTTCTGAAAACTCTAACCATTAATCTCCAATGTAAGTCTTAAATTTTGATTAGTTACTTATAGACTCCAAGTGCCATTATTCAAATTGCAGACTATTTAAGAGAAAAACTCTTGAGAGAAAAACCACACCTTATTCATAGTGCTCTGTGTGTGTGTGTGTGTGTGTGTGTGTGTGTGTGTGTGTGTGTGTGTGTGTGTGTGTGTGTGTGTCTTATGATTGGATGACATTCCTAATCAGTTCCTTAGGTCTGCTTGGGATTCAAACTAGTTTGTCCTGTACTGACTTAGATGCGTTTTAACCATTCTTCTCATTATTTGGACTTTTTTCCTCTTTCCTCTTACTAGTTTTTGAGGGAGACACATTGCCTTGTGTCTTCATAACTTTCATGATCGTCTACTGGGATTTACACATCTGGGTCCAGGGCTTGTGGAGGTTTCCGGTGTACTTTCATTTGGTAGTTTCTTGCAACTTTGTTAAGATAGAGTGATGGCTGGGTAGTGGTAAGTGGAGGGATAGTGTGGGTCTTGGTTGACAAATAGTCAATTCCATTTGTCTAGATACCATGAGGGACCCTACTTAGGGTGAGAAGCTTTATTTCAAAGGCTACTGCAGGTAGTAAGCTGAAGGTTTGTATTTATGTTAAAGTCTAATAAAGAAGAGTCATTGAGCCTGCTTGGATCTCTTCAGACAATATGGGTTTAAAGGTGCATCTCCATGTTCTAGAACATGTTTCCTTTCCCCAGAGTGATAATAAGGACATGAGGAGCTATTCTTATTGTGTAATACCAGGAATTTGGTTATATAAGGTGGGAAGGGCAGGCACTTAGCTTTATAGGAGAGGTTAGTGAAGGTAGAGTGAGATGAGCAGAAGAAAAAAAGTAGCTAATGTTATGTTGCATTAGGAAGTTATGGAAAGCGAAGAGAGATGGGTATGCCTATACAAATAAAACAGACACTAGACAACACTAATGAGCAAGGAGAATAAGAGAAAAAAGTAAACAAAATAAAAAAATTAAAAAGAAGACACAAAGCTGGGCACAGGGACTCACATCTATAATCCTAGCTATCCAGGAAGCTGAGATCTGATGATCAAGGTTCAAAGCCAGCCTGAGCAGGAAAGCTTGGGAGACTCTTATTTCCAGGTAACCACCGAAAAACCAGAAGTGGCGCTGTGGCTCAAAGTTGTAGAGTGCTAGCCTTCAGCAAAAGAGCTCAGGCCCTGATTTCAAGTCCCAAGACAAAGGAAGCAAGCAAGGAAGGAAGGAAGGAAGGAAGCAAGGAAGGAAGGAGGAGGAAGGAAGGAAGGAAGGAAGGAAGGAAGGAAGGAAGGAAGGAAGGAAGGAAGGAAGGAAGGAAGGAAGGAAGGAAGGAAGGAAGGAAGGAAGGAAGGAAGTCAGTCTGCTGGTAAGGTTTTAGGGTTGTGTGCTTTCCCTGAAGCTACATTTGGTGATCTTTGGAGATCACGTGATTTTTACCTTGTATTGAAACTTTATTATCAATAGCCAGCCAGAAAGGCTAAATTCCGGTTCCAAACTCCTTTCCACTTTCCTTCTGCTGCATTGCTTCACTGTAGTAGCCTGGATCCCCCATGAACTTCTTATAATTTCTCCTTTGTTCCTTTCTCCCTCCTCATAATCTGCTCACTTGGGTATCAATGAATTTGTCTCATTTGTGAAGGGAAAATAGTGAATGCCTCTGTCATCTTGTTCTGACTCCCTTCCAACTTCTTTATTTTTGGCAATCCTGGGGCTTGAACTCAGGGCTTAGGCTCTGTCCCTGAACATCTCTGTGATCAAGGCTAGTGCTCTAACACTTGAGCTACAGCACCACCTCTGCCTTTTTCTGCTTATGTGGTACTAAGAAATCAAATCCAGGGCTTCATGCATGCTAGAGGTAAGCACTCTACCACTAAGTCACATTCCCAGCCCCTCCCTTCTAACTTTATAACTTTTGAATGAGGTTGATGTATAGGCTGTTGTCTTTTGAACTACTTTAGCCATTAAGGAAAAAAAATATCTATTAAGATGAGTATTTTTTGGTTATCTACTATCTGAAATCTTTATGAGATGTTTGGGGAAGAGGACAGAGTATGTAAGACTAAGCCAGGGGGGAGCTGCCATCTTGAGGTTTAGTAGTGAAAAGGGACTAACAGAGACCTAAGGCATCTAGAAGTCAAGAAAAGTGTGTTTGGAGAAACCATGCCAAAGAAGAAGGCAGAAAACATATGCATTTGGAAACTTGGCAAATGTCACAGCCAACTGTTTTTGGAGGTCTGATGGGAATAAAAGCCAGATAGAAGTGAGTTGGTAGAGAGACTTGGTGAAAGTCATCCATCTGCTTAGAAAAGATGATCAATGATAAGAGTAGGCCACACTTGTGATCTAAGAATTGTGGTTCAAAACCAGTCAGGAAATAGACAAAAGTGGAGGTGTAGCTCAAGTGGCAAAGTGTCAACCTTGAGGAAACAAACCTAAGGGACAGCATCTGGGTTCAAGCCCCAGTACCAATACACACACACACACACACACAAGTGTGTGTGTGTGTGTGTGTGTGTGTGTGAGAGAGAGAGAGAGAGAGAGAGAGAGAGAGAGAGAGAGTCTTATATGGGTAAAAACTCACAGTCCTCCTACTTCTGCCTCCTGAGTGCTGGGATTATAGGCATGTCCCACCAAGCCTACCAACTAGCCATTTTCTTTTAGTTTCTCAAGCAGTTGTTGCAGTGATAGAAAAGTGAGAGATACAAGAAGAATGAAAGTTTATCTAAATAAGGCCTAATATCACTGTGGTGAAGTGAGCCTTGGCAGGCACAGAAAGCCAGGGCAGAACTCTTTACTTGTTGAGCAGGTCTACTTCTTCTACTGGTGGAAGTATATTGGAGACAGATCAAATGTGTTTCCTATTGCTGTTTATTAAAGGAAAGTTGTCGTTTTTTATTTTCAAAGCACTTTGTAGCTCTTATGTCATTAATTAAATACAAGATCTTTAAAGAGCTATTCATGGTCTTTCATGTGGTTGCTTTTTCCAAAGCCAGGACAATGAAAAAAAAAGTTTTGTCTTCAGTTGTCTCTTTATGATTTACAATTATGTTCTAAGAACAACTATTCATTAGTACAGGATGTCTAGCTGGTTGAACAGTTTCTTAAAAAGCTGAGTTCAAGTGCATAGCGACACTAAATACTGGCTGCAAAATATATTATAAGTTATGCAACAAAATCAAGTCACAATAAGCTGCCTGTTGCTTCTTGGTATGAAACACAATTTGCTCATAGGTTTGTGTGTGTGTGTGTGTGTGTGTGTGTGTGTGTGTGTGTGTGTGTACTGGTTTTTGAATCAGCTAAGATTACAGACATGAGCCACTGGCTCCTGAATTGCTTCTCAGTTTTTAAAGAGATGAAACTATCAAATGTTGAAACCAAAAGTCACATAACTAAACTTACCTAGTTGAAAATAAGACATAAGAATAAAACAGGTGATTTTTTTCATATTATGAAATGCTTTCCTAACTAGGCTACCTTTTGAGTGGAACTCTTTACCTGACTTGTGTAACTATAACCCCTCTGTACATCACCTTTATAATAATAATTTAAATAATAATTTAAAATAATTTAAATAATAATTTTAAAAAGACAAAATTCAATGTAGGTAATTTTTCCCTTGTGTGTGTGTGTGTGTGTGTGTGTGTGTGTGTGTGTGTGTGTGTGTGTGTGTACGCATGCACGTGCGTGCATGCAGGTCCTGGGGCTTAAACTCAAATCTAAGCACACTTTGTGCTCATGAACTCTACCAGTTGAACCACAGATCTACTTCCAACATTTTTTTTGTGCTTAGTCTTACTTTCTTGCCCAAGTTTGTTTCAAATCACAATCCTCAGATCTCAGCCTCCTCTAGCTAGGATTACAGGCCTGAGCCACAGGTGCCTGGCTAACTTTTAATACTTTTATAAAATGAAAATGGGTTACATAAAGTGTTTTCAGTGATGATTCTTTGTGTTAATATTTCATTTTGATACTAAGCATTAGAGTTGTAAAAGAACCTTATATAGCTAACACAACTCCTCATTCTACGCAGAAGGGTAATGCTCAGCGTTAATTAGACAAAGGCTTCTTAGTTGAGAAATATGTCAAGTTCAAGTTGCCTTTTACTCTACTACTGCATCATGGCTTCTTATCTTCTGTGGTCCATGTTGCTACCTATGTTTGTTCAAGTTCCTTGCATTTGATGAATTGGGTTGTTTTTTTTTTCTCTGCCCTTCCCACCATCTATTCTTCCTTTCATCTCTTACCCTTTACTCTTCTCCTTTTTTCCCCTTCAGGATAAAATCATTTCCTTTTCTAAAATCAATATGTTTTTCTCATACTTGAGGTCTTCAATCTTTTTGTTCTTCTATAAAACCCACTGGAGATTGAAAGCAATATTTCAAAAGTTCACTTGAAAGCATCATTTTCACTGTCAGAATATGGCATCAATTTAATTCTTATTTAATCCAATTTTTCAGTATTTATAGATGGTTATTAATTTTTAATAACATTTACTAAATACCAAAGCAAAAACCATAAAACAACATGTTTGCTTCCATCTCTACTCTTTTTCTGGCTGAAAAAATTCTAATTTAAGAACATTTTTTCATCCACTTTTTTTTCCTGTTGATGCCAGTACTGGGGCTTAAATTCATCACATTTTACCACTTGAGGTACACCTTCACTTCCAGCTTTTTGCTGGTTAAATGGAGATAAGAGACAGGTTGGCTTCAAACTGTGATCCTCAGACCTCAGCCTCCTGAGTTGCTAGGATCATAGTCCTGAGCCACCAGCTTATATTTTTTTTCTTTTTAAACCAGAAACTAATATGTAGTTTCTTTCTCCAATCCTCATACACAGATACCTTTTGCTGCCCTTTACTTCTTTCACTTAATGATGAATGCTGGAGATCACTCCATATCAAGGTGTAAAAATGCTCCTTCTTCATTTTCAGTTCTCTCACTCCACTGTGTTGATGGCCCATAATGACTCACTAAGTACTCTTTTGGTGATTATTTTCATTTTTTCTAATGTCTTGCTATTATAAATAATGCTATAATATATAATATATAACTATATGTATATGTTCTTTTGCATTGTTGCAAAATACAGTCCTTTTAAAAGTAACTCACATTTATAATCTTAGCTACTCAGGAGAGAGAGATTGAGTTCATCATGGTTCAGGGCCAGTCTAGCCAAAAGAGTTCATGAGACTGTACCTTAACAGAAGAGGCTTGGCATAATGGTTTACATCTACTAACTCAGCTTTGATGGGAAGTGATGATAGGCTAACCTAATAAGCCTAAGCCCCCATTTCAAAAAATAACTGGAGCCAAAAGGACTTGAAGTATGGCTCAAGTGTTAGAGCACCTGCCACAAGCTCCAGGACTAGCAAAAAAGGGGAGGGGGGAAGGGGAACAGCGGTGACCCAGACTCAGCCATTCAGCACTCTCATTATCTGCTTCATGACCTTGAAGCTAATCTGGTCAGAAAAGTCCACAAGACTTTTGTCTCCAATTAACTATCAAACAGCTGGAAGTAGAACCTTGGCTCAAAGTGATCCTTGGTATAAAACAATTGGAACACAGAAGCTTTGACAGGTATAATCTTATAAACACACACACACACACACACACACACACACACACACACACACACACACACACACACATGCTAGTCCTGGGGCTTAAACTCAGGGTCTGGGCACTGTCCCTGAGCTTCTTCTTGCTCAAGGCTAGTGATCTACCACTTGAGCCACAGTGCCACTTCTGGCTTTTTCTGTTTTTTTGGTACTGAGGAATTGAACCCAGGGCTTCATGCATGCTGGGCAAGCACTCTACCACTAAGCCACCTTCCCAGCCCTATATTTTTTAATGTTAATGATAGTTCAAATGTTCAGCACCTATGGGTGGCTTGGGAAGATTTGGATCCCTCCAAAAATAATGCAGTATGAATTAACATATTTTGTAAATCCAATTTCAAAACACTTATGCCCTCAGTCTTTGAGGTCAATTGATTGGCCTAGTCTGTCAATCCAGAAGAGAGCTACATTAGAAGCTGAACAATAGTTTGAAAGAATATTCACAAACCAATGCAAAAGAGATCACAAAATGTAGACACTTTAAAATGTATATGTTAAAATTTATTGAACTTGTATTTATTTGCCAACAATATTGTTATAAATTCCCTTTTTGTTTCAGTTTGTTCTTTGTCACATCGGATTTTTTTTTTTTTTTTGGTCAATAGTGGGACTTGAACTCTGGGCCTGGGCACTCTCCCTCAGCACTTCAGCTCAAGGCTAGCACTCTACTACTTGGCCCATAGTGCCACTTCTGGTTTTTCTGGTGGTTTATTGGAGATAAGAGTCTTATGAACTTTCCTGCCGGGACTGGCTTTGAACTGAGATCCTCAGATCTCAGCCTCCTCAGTAGCTAGGATTACAGGCAAGAGCCACCAGTGCATAGCTGGTTAGCAGTATTCTTATATGAAAGTATTATAAATTTGTTACATAATTATGGATCTCATATATATATATATATATATTCTATCTTCAAGCGCTAAAGTAAGTCATAATAGTCACTAGTTTAGTGAGCTCTTTCTGCAAATGAGTCAACTTTTACTCCTTACAACAATATTAATGGGAAATAGACACTTTCAGAGTGAAACTGTGCGCAACAGCACTAATTGCTATATTTTCCCCTCTTTTCCAAGGATTTTGTAAACATTTCTGGACTTTCAGTTTAGTTTGGAGACAAAAAGTGACATATTTCATCTTTGAGTATTAAAACAAGCATGCTGTTTCAACTTTAAAACAGGAAATAAAAAGTCACAAAAAAAACCAACACGTAAATTTCCATATCCTGTGGTAAGATATGATGAATGACACAGACAGCCCTTGTCTAGAGTTGTTGGACTAATCTGATAATGGAGGAGAGAACTTTGACTGCTTCCTGTTGGGATTCTGAGTTGTTGAGAAAGTTTACTGAAGATTTAATGACTGCTTGATGAAACATTAGGATCCCAGAAGACAGTGAAACCAGTGTTCATCTAGGATGACACTGATGTCTTCAGTGTTAAAACTTTATGTATTTTACTTAAGACAGATAAAATCTCAGGCATATGTGGACACAAGCATTAATTAAATTATCTTTGGAGAGGTTTTTAATTCAAAAGCACAAAGCCATAAAAAGAGTGGAGAAACTGCATCTGGTCCTAATGTCTCATGGTATTCCCTGCATTTATTTGTTTGCCTTTTTAAGTGGTACTAAGCCATGCTCGTGTGTGTATGTGTGTGTGTGTGTGTGTGTGTGTGTGTGTGTGTGTGTGTGTGTGTGTGTGTGTCCCTATACTAGGGCTTGAATACAGTTGAACACACTTGTCCATTAGCTTTTGTACTCAAGGTTGGTGCTGTACCATTTGAGCCACATTTTCATGTCCAGCTTTGTGGTGGTTACTTGTAGATTTAATTCTATGAGGGAAACCTCGTGAGTTCTCCTGTCTGAGCTGGCTTTGAAATGTGACCCTCAGCTCTCAGCCTCCTGAGCAGTGAGGATTACAGATGTGAGCCACCAGTGCTGGGTGGGCTACTTTAGATGTTTTCAGGTACAAGTGGAACATTAGGTACAAGTCCATTGAAAACTCTTCAAATGCCATGGGAATGAAAATAACCAGTAGACAAGTTTTGCTTTAAGAGTATTTGATCATTCCTCAAACATCTTAAACTTTGGACTGTTTGTTCACTTTCAGACCACCATAAATTTCCTATGTGCAGTGACACTGTCCTTTCTCCAGGCCTATTAGGTCTCAATAAGTATCAACTTGGGGAAACTCCTTAAAACAGTTGCAATATCTAAGGATATTTTCTGATACAGAGTAGCTTTCACTTTTTTCTACAGTGTTAGCCAATGACTGACTCCAAACTGTCTCCTCCCCGCCCACATCCCAGGGTATGGCTTTGGCTTATATGTCTTTTGCTCTGGAGTTTCAACCTGTGGAAGGGTGTGAATACATTCGTCTTGTCTTTAACTTTTGATTTACTTCACTCTTTTTCCTCAGGATTAACAGGAGATCTGGATTCCCTCTGATACGAAGAAAACTGCGAGGAAGTTCACATTTACAGAATAATTTGGTCAGTGGACTTTTCTCAGTTATCACTGTAACACTGGGCATAAGGTATTTACATAACAACAAAGTTTTGGTAATATCTCAATTAGCTATAAAATCTACAGCACTATCATCATCTTCAGTAAGCAGAGGAGAGTGTTAAAGGTCAAAAGCAGAGAACATTAACAACAACTCCCTCTTGCGCTGTCCCCCGACACATGAATACGGGAACACAACCTTGTTACATGGCTACAAGGAGATACCATGGTGCACACCGAGCACCAGACTTTACGCTTCTGTATTGTGTTTTCTGGCTGATTTTCATCTCTCAACTGTATACATTCCTCTTGCTAGTCGCACATGGGTCAGAATACTCCTTGGAATATATCTTTTTGTTTTTGTTTTTGTTTTTTGTCGGTCGTGGAGCCTGAACTCTGAGCCTGGGCGTTGTCCGTCAGCTCTTCAGTTCAAGGCTAGCACCTTACCACTTGAGCCACAGCCACAAGCCACTTCCGGCTTCTTCTGCTTTTGTGGTGCTGAGGAATTGAATCCAGGGCCTCATGCATGCAAGACAAGCACTCTAATAAGCCAACTTCCCAGCCCAGAATATATCTTTTAACATAATTTAAATAGCACACAGTAAATGTATACATTTATGGAGGGCACTATATTTCAACTTATGTAAATGTACAATGCTCATTATGTTAGGCTAATCTGCATATCTAGTGCCTCAAGTATTTATCATTTCTTTGTGCTGGGAACATTCAAACTATTTGAAATGTACAATTCATTGCTGCCAGTTATCCTATCATGCTACAGAATGGAAATTCCTTCTCTTCTACAGCTACACCTGGGTACCTATTAACTAGGCTCTCCCAAGCCTCCCTTTCCCCCCAAATATACACCTTTCCCAGCCTTCTGCCCTTATTGCCAACATACCTACTAGAAAATTCCATATCAAGGTATATAAAGGTACTTTTCATAATTTTTAAAACTACTTACTTATACTCTCCGTTTATTCACATCTAACCTTTCACCTTCCTACTTTGGTATATGGTCTTCTTACTTTATGTTTCAGACCACCAATCTAAATAAGAAAGATATTTTCTTTGACACACTTTCTCAAGGTCTTAGTATATTTCTACCCTAAACCTTTTTCCTTCTTTTCTGCTTTTTCTTTCTCTCTCTCTCTCTCTCTCTCTTTCTCTCTCTCTCTCTCTCTCTCTTTCTGGTCCTAGGGCTTGAACTCAAGGCCTAGGTGATTTTCCCTGAGCTTTTTTGCTCAAGGCTAATCCTCTACCACTTGAGCCACAGTTCTGCTTCTGGTGTGTATGAGTGTGCTTACATAGAGATAAAGAGTCTCACAGACTTTCCTGGCCAGGCTGGCTTCAAACTTTGATCCTTGCATCTCAGCTTCCTGAATAGCTAGGAGAAGACTTGATTTTGGGCACCCAGCCCTATACCTTCTTATTTATCATACCCACTCACTTTTCCTTCAAGGTGTTTTACAACCTTCTCTTGGTTTTACTGTTATTTCACTGCTAGCCAATTTTACTAGCATTATACATTTTAGTTGCTTTCCCCTCCTCTTTGTTTATGTCAGGGTCTCACTATGTTAGTTAGTCCAGGCTCAAGCTCATTACTGACCCCAACTCTCAATCCTCCTGCCTCAGCCTTTCTAATGCTAGGATTACAGGTGTGTCACATTACACCTGGCTAAAAAATGTTTCTTTTTCATGATCTTTTTCCTGCTCTACTTGGTAGATTAACACCCTAAAATTGAGGAATGAAACACCTTTCTCTTCTCAGAAATATTCATTGGTTTTTCAGTTCCTCAAGGTACAGGCTTCTATCTTTCTTCAACTATAGAGGATGATGACCTACAGTGGTCTCCTGTTATTCCTGGCTTCCTGTCTGCAGTTTCAGTTGCCTGTGGCCAACTAGAGTCTGAAAATGTGAAATTGAAAATTCTAGAAGTAAATGATGTTTCAAGTGTTCTGAATGTCATGATAAAATATGGCACTATGCTGCTTCTGCTTACCCAGTGTGTTCACATTGCATACACTACCCACTCATGAGTCCCTGGTAACTGTTGTGGCAATCATATTGGATGTATTGATACTGCATTCATGTGTTAAATAGCCCTTTCATAATAGCCCACTGATGAGTCCTAACATCTTCATCACTTCTTATTACTGTGATACGGTATAACATCATAATAAGGAAATAAGTGCAATATAACAAAATGTTTTGAGAGGGACTATATTCACATGATCTTCATTAGAGTTATGCTCTATTTTTTTATTATTGTCCTCTTTCCTCTCATTCTTCTTGTAGGTATGTATAATAAAAACACAGCTTATAGAGATTAGTACTATTTGTGGTCAGTACTATTTGGGTTCTGGTGCAAGTGAGATGAGCCTAAATAAAACTGGTTCAAAAAAGCTGGGTGCCAGTTGCTCTTGCCTGTAA